>NC_062272.1:32033822-37033822 GCF_916048215.2 Malus sylvestris | reverse complement strand
CTTCTGAGTGTAATAACCATTAATTGTGGTATGGGGATCTGGGAAAACATGTTATATAATAATTAAAATCTCATCTAACCGGGACAGAATCACGTTTTAACTAATGACTTCTTTTCAATTAATCAACTAGCTCAAGAACTTAGTCCAAAAAAGAAAGACTTTCTCTTTCAAAGAAGGTGTTAACTAAAGGAAATCTGATAATTGGCTTTAGATTTCCTATTTAAAAATACAGAATTCAACTGAAAGAAATCAGTACCTGTAAGTAAATACAATAAGCAAACCAGGAAATAGAACATCCCCAAAACCAATCATATTCACACCACCCCAGGGGTCAAAAAAGCGAGGGATTCTCAAGAGCATTGGTAGGGCTTCACCACTACTGTCACCTTTAGCAACCTATAAGCAAAATGAAATTCTAACATTCAGCTTCTCTAATGAAATTTTAAATGAGGACTTCTGAACAAAAAAAAAGGGGGCTAATGTGTGAAAGCTAAAACAATAGTCAAGCACATCTGACATCCATGAATCAATTTCCAACGATGTACATGATATCAATGCACAAACATTATACATGCACACACAAGATTTTACTCGAAAAGGGGATCATGGGACATAAGCCAAAGATGTGAGGCACATTTATGCTTGCATACTTTTGTTGGTGAACTCATTGACCTTAACATATTAGTGAAACTGAGGACAAAAAATAAACGGAGTTACTTAAAAAGGAAAATAATAAACTGCACCATCCAAATGAGAACATAAATTATAATCTAATACCACAAAGATTTTCTTGTTGAGTATTTTTTAAGTAACATGGATGTGAACTAGAACAAGTATTTTCCCGTGGTTGAAGAAAATTGCCATGATATAAGGAATGCTTTTATTATCTAGAGAAATACATGTCAATGTGTATATGCCCTCTATGTATGTAAAGACGCAAAGAATCTTTGAGATCTTAAGATTCAAACAAGCCAACGAGTATAAAAATTGAAAGGATCTACTCTCCCACTTTGGCAATGACCAGGCTATTTACCAGGTGGACAACTGGACAGAGTCAATCTGAGGTCAGGCAACTAATATTCTTTACACCTTAACACTGGACTGCTTCTAACATTTTAAGATTACTACTTTTATGCATTACAACATTATTATGATTACTACTGTAAATTTATAAGTGTAAATATAAAATAAAAATATAAAATGGATGTCAAAACTCGACATGTAGGTATATTTATTTGTTTCTATTACCAATTTATTCACCAATTAGACATCATATTTTTTACAACGTGATGCCAAGGTGGGTTGCAAGAGTCCAAAAGTATGACTAATGGCATGAAATCAAGTCTTTATCTTTTAGCTATCAACGTTCCAGCCAGGTTATATTAGTACAGTTGATACAGGTTTCATGTGCAAAGAAAAAAAAATAAATGAACATAAATTAGGGATATATGTATTTGCACATGATTGGACACTGTAACATCCCACATCACCCAGGGGAGTGGATCTTGTAAGCCTTATATGTATATTCCCATCTCTACCTAGCACGAGGCCTTTTGGGAGCTCACTGGCTTCAGGTTCCATGGGAACTCTGAAGTTAAGCGAGTAGCGTGCGAGAGCACTTCCAGGATGGGTGACCCACTGGGAAGTTCTCGTGTGAGTTCTCAGAAACAAAACCGTGAGGGCGTAGTCAGGGCCCAAAGCGGACAATATCGTGCTATGGTGGTGGAGCGGGCCCGAGATGTGACAATTTGGTATCATAGCCAATCCCTGGCCGGAACTGTTCCGACGAGGACGTCGGACCCCTAAGGGGGGTGGATTGTAACATCCCACATTGCCTAGGGGAGTGGATCCTGTAAGCCTTATACGTATATTCCCATCTCTACCTAGCACGAGGCCTTTGGGAGCTCACTGGCTTCGGGTTCCATGGGAACTTCAAAGTTAAGCGAGTAGCACACGAAAGCACCCCCAGGATGGGTGACCAACTGACCCATTGGGAAGTTCTCGTGTGAGTTCCCAGAAACAAAACCGTGAGGGCGCAGTCGGGGCCCAAAGTGGACAATATCATGCTACGGTGGTGAAGCGGGCCTGGGATGTGGTGGACCCCGGGCCGGGACACTACTCAAAATCAACATAAAGGAGCATATGCGTATAATCATACTTGTTCAAACACTCACATGTATAATCATACTTGTTCAAAGACACTCTTAGTAAAGACTTTATGAGATGAAAATATCTTAATTCTTTTCAAAATATCAAAAACAGAAACTATTGAATAAGAAAAAAGATGAGTTACAACTTACAAATAAAAAGATCAAGATGTCCATCAACAACATATGTAGAATCATTTTGAACAATAATGACCCTTCATCAAATTAACACATGCAAAAAATCCAAATACTCCAACCGATGCATTTTATAGATGAAAACCTATGCACTTATCCATACAAGGTATCTCATAAACCAAGAAAAATAAGAAAAAGAAGCTGAGATCAGAACGTACCACAACCATGACGCTATCTTTGAATATTAAGGGTGATAGGAATACCCAAAAGATGTCGTAGACAAATGCACAACAAAGTAGTACGGTAGCAACCTGACACATGTTCGAATTATGAGACAAAAACTTGATACATTCATTAAAGGAAAAAAAAAGAACTGGTACCTTTATATTTGGTAATCGAGCAATTTGCAAGATCGTTATCATCAAGCAGATACCCTGTAAAAAATTACATTTTAACTAGCTGACATGAATAAAAGGATAGAAGGAAATGGATTTTTTGCAAGAAAATATAAGAAAGAAATGGATTTTTTTTTTTTTCCAGTTTGCAATAGTATGCATCGAGTGCAATAAAGAGCCTAACTAAAGGGATGGTAAGCAAAAGCTTTCTTTCAGCTATGATCACCAGACATGTTCTGAGATGTTAGAATAGAAGACTGATCCTCAGTAGTCTGATATATCTAATCACTCTATGTTACCAAGTATTTAAAATTTGACAAAAACAAATTTAAAAAAAAAAAAAAAAAAAGAAGCTTACAAGAACATCTTGGCCAATCCATGAATACGATTCCCGCCGTGTTACAACCCAGAAAATTGCAAATGCCGCACAGAAAGCCAATACAACAAGTGAGAGAACAGAAACCTCATCCAGAAGAGGCAAAGTTATTGTCTTCCGTCCACCACTTGTCCATTTTCTACTCAAGTAGTAAAGACATTTAAGGCACATGGGTGATAGGTTCAGTAGAAACAGGAAAAAAATTGAATGTACCTCAAAATCAAGCTCAGAACACAATTATGCATTCCCTGAAAACAAAAGATACATCAGCTAGCATGATACACAAGTCAACCAACAGAAGATTCACGAGTAATAATACAGGAAAGTAGCATATCAAACACATTTGAGAGAACAATTCAAAAGGATGTCCTTATTTAAGAATGTAATGGTCACCCTATTTCCAGGATGTGATTCAACGATGGAAACCATTCAGTTTCTTCAAGGATTATCCATGCCAAAAATCAGCTAAATTAGAAAATGTTTAGCTGTTCGATTATCCGCATTTTGATCTCAGCTTTATGTAACGAACCGTGTTTTGGGCACAATTTAGATGACCAACCAGTTTAGGATTTGGACGTTTTTTCAAAGGGATGACCCTTGGAATGAGGATCTAAAATATAAATGGTTCCAATCGTTGAAAGAAATTATGGGGCAGCCCTAGGAGGATGTCTACTGCTTCTTACAATAAGGACATCCATAACTTTCTTATATTACAAATTAATTTTACTGGTGAGGAATGCTTCTGATTTTTCTATTTGACGTTGTTAATAGGATTTTAGGTTAGTAGACATATTGTCCTAAATTTGTACAAATTAATTTTTATTAATGAAAGTTGTTTCTTATAGAGGTCGCACTTGGTGCGATGGCAAGTGCCTTCGCACATGAGCGGTAGGTCTCGGGTTCGAGACTTGGGAGCAGCCTCTCCATAAAATGGGGGTAAGGCTAGCCGACATTCACCTCTCCCAGACCCTGCGTAAAGCGGGAGCCTTGTGCACTGGGTACGACCTTAATGAAAGTTGTTTCTTATCCAAAAAAAATTATCAAAAAATATGCATTATTTCAGCATTCTATAGATTGTAATGCACAGTTCTATTTAGTTAATTCCCATAGAGGTACAAAAATCCCATGAACACTGTTTATAGTAAATTTTGTTTACTTTGCAAAAAAAAAAAAAAAAAAAACATTTAATGAAGAAAAGAATAAATAATAGAATTAATCACTGTACCTCTATACCGCCAATGCAGAAAAGTATGATCAGCACCCAGATAAACCACGTAGACATAAAGAAGTATAGTAGCAACAGAAAAGTGGATGCTGTTATGACGAAACACACAGCGCCCGCCACAGTAAGATTCATGACTTCGTCCTCAGAATCATCTTTGGCAGTTCCAGCACTAGATTCCTATCCAATCAAAGATGGTATAAATACTATTTCCCATAATTACAGCACATTATGTGGTAACAGGAGGGCCAAGAAGAAAATATCAGCTGTAATGGAAATATCTCAACTCAAATTTATGGAGGATAGTTCGGTTTCTAATTAATATCAGTAACTGTCAACAGATTGATTGACGTATATTTTCTCTGAAAGGTGAACGTTTTGAATGAAACTTCAGTGAAAGTTTTATCGATCATTCTCTGTTCCATTGACAGTCACCGATATCAAAATATCCTTCGATATTTCCGTTCATAATGATATATTCATCCCTGATGACAACACAATATTTCATGTAAAAGAAAAGGTTCAAGTGGATTAATATCAAGACAAATGTACGAGAAAAGCAATTAGAGAATAAACATGTAATGTGAAGACAGTGAAATGGGGGTTGTATGTACAAACCTTTTCTGCCAGTTCATTATAGTTCTCATCAGACTTCTCAGGAGCAGTAATTTTTAACCAAAATGAAGCAATTATTATTGTTCCAATAGCCATCAGCCACAAGAACATAACTGAGTAGTCCACCACTGGACGCTTGGGAGAATATAATAGAAGCTCCACTGCAATAAGTTACAAGAATTATCCATATATATTATCACATCAAACAACCTTTAGAATTGAAAAATACAAGCACATTAGTTAACATATGGATGCAAACAAAGATGAAAAGCAAACTCTTAGTGTATATATATATAGACACACATATGTCATAGACAACCTATATGTCCAACCTTGAAAACCCAATATATATATCATCTGTTCTCCCTCTGAAGCTTCAATTAAGTTGTTCCTTTTTCAATTTCCCCTTTATAAAAGCCCTAAAACAGAACTCCCGAACTGTCCCACATCACTATGCCATCTTCCTATTACGTTATGTTTGGTACTAGTAACCACATTCAAGGAAGTAAGAAATTGACGAACAGTAACTATCAGAAGTTAACCTTTCTTTCCATCTTCAATAGATTTCTTGAGAGCTTCTCCATCTGATTTTGGAACCATTACAACAAAAATTGAGATATTCAAAGAAGTGCTATTATCAGGACAGCCCATCTTGGCAAGCTCTGAAACAATAGGAAGAAACCGTTAGTATTATAGGGAAAAATAAAGTGCTGCAGGTGGTTTCTGTGCTGCATCAAAACCCTAAACATACAGACACAAGTTCAATCACAATTCCCAACACATAATAATTTGTCTCACTGCTAAACAGGAACCCTAGTTAGAAACTATAAAATAAAGATGGAATGTGTAACTGCATTGAGATTTCAACCTTCTTCATTATTTAATACCAGCAGCGCTTTAGCACCTCCTGACTGCGCAACTTCTGCCTTGACGGAGAAGTCACAATCACCACGCGTGGACAAGGCAATAGCTCCAAATAACTGCAAAGAAGGAAAAGGGGCCAATCCACCCAAACACTTTAAAAAACCAAGCATGGGTTTCTCTTATCCTAAAACCTCAAAACACAGTTTGTTTCAATATTTTAAGTGTTTAACGAAGATGATTTCAATCCACATTTAAAGTGACACACAAGTAAGCTTCCATTTAAAGATAAATCAAAGTAAAACCTTCGAAGACGACACAGAACAACCATTTAAGGGATTCGAGATAACAACGGGCAATCTGACGGCTTTTTCTTCTTTGGAAGGCAATAAAGCCCCAAACTTTGCACCTGCCCCTTGAATAGTTTCGCCTTTACGGCCATTAACCCAATTCTTAACCTTTGCCTGAAAGATTAGATAAATCAGTACAAGTGGGTTTTTAGCAGGAAAAGAATTACAGTATCAAATTAAATTCCAGAAAATTAAAACAAAAACATGCATTTTCTCATGAAATCCCCCATTTAACAAAATTTAGAACTCAATTTCTTGAAATAAAATATACAAAAATGTATGAAAAATGCATGAAAAATAAAGGGAATCTTACCATTAGGTACGGGTTGTTGCAGGAAGGAGTGCTGGGGGTGGAATCGACATCCAAAACCATATCGTTTTCACCTCGGGCTAAAGACACAGCAATCAGAGATAACAGAAACACAAGACGGAGGAGACCCGACGCCATTGCCATTGGACACCGCCGCTCGAAGATACAAACTCCTCCTCCTCCTCCTCCTCCTCCTCCTCCAATTTGGGAATTTTATTTAATTTATCAACCAATTCAATCAATCCAATGTGAGAAGTCACAGAGAGAAGAAAGGCAAGAGAATTGGTTTCTTTATTTTCAATTATTTTATTATTTTTTAATTTTTAATTTTAATTTTATTTCTACTTGTCTCAGCTCCTGAGAAAAAAGAAAGCTGGAAATGGTGAAATATAGAATTATTTATTTGTTTGTTTGTAGTTGTACATCTACATGACGTGATGCCGAACCGGTAGACGGCGAAGAGAAAAGGTGACGCGGCAAAATTGGGAAAACTTGTCAACAACCTTATGGAAAATGAGTGAGGGATTCACCGTCACGTGTTATCCGGCTAATAAACAAATTTACTATCATCTTTTTGTATGAGGTGACTTGAGAATGACTTTGCATCTGTTGTCAATTCATTAAGGGTGGTGTTATTTACACATATTCTTTTACTTCTCACCCACTGTTATTAATTTTTGTCCCTTAATCTCTTTCATTTCATTCGATTTGACAGCTAAAAATTGAAATGAACGTGTGATAGGTGAAATAGGTATTTGGATAACACCAACCTTCATTAATGGCGATCTTGAATGAGGGACTTGTTAACACTAGACGTTATTGAGCCCAAATAGTGGTGTAGGGGGAGAAGAATGCCCGAGAAAGCCCAAGAGAAGTTAGGACGTCCAAGGCCCAAGAGGCTTAGTAGAGAATATGACCAAGCGCAACAACCAACAGCCCATAAACCTAGCCTGACCAGGGGCACATGAAGGCTCACAACCGCCACGGGCATGTGGATGGATTAACAGCTTTACAACTCGAGTTCCTAAGGATAGTTGTGTCCAGATGCCAATCACACTACATGACAACTAGTATTCAGTGACAGAGAAGCCTAAGACAAGAGGTAAAGGCTATCAAGGTGATGCTCAAGTAGGCGGGGTTGCATAATCGAGGTCGAGCGAAGTGCTCGGCTTGTACTATTTTGACAAGATGCTCTATTCAAGCTGATTACCTTTCACTTCATTGACAAATGTCGGGATAGAAAGGGGAAAAGTTGTCAATACTCTAGGCTTCATAGATGGCGGGCAACTTAAAGTTGGGGGGCTTATTGGGGGTCGGACTGAAAGAAAGAGTATTCTTGTAAAGTACTATTTTAAGTCTTGATATCAATACAAATTTAAGTACCATAGTAGGCGTAGCCTAGCTTTGAGGGGTGAACCTTTTATATTTCTAAGTCCACATCATTTCATTTCGTACTTAGAACTCTCTAAGGGCTTTCTATCCTAATTTGTTAACCTACAACTTTTGAGAATTAACAGTTTGGTGTCGTCTATGGGAAACACATACAATTTAGTTATGTGTTTCTACCCAACTGATTTGAGCAGCTTTGCGTGACCATGCTCAACTGAGAAAGATGACCAACAAAAGAATGGGAGATAGGGTCATTTCGAGCAAACCAAAGATGACCCTCCCAAAGAGAAGATGAGAACAGAAGGCCAAGCTCGTCAGCTTGGAAGAAAAAATGAACAACATACTCACCAGCATGCAAGAAATGAATGAGGTGGGAAACCTCCTCCATGCCCAAAACACCTTGCTCCTGGAGAAGCACAACGATGTCCTGGAACAAATAAACCAAACAAATGAGATGATCAACAACATATCCCTAGTAGGGGCCCAACCTCCTCTTTCTCCTCTTAGGGATGTTGGGAGCAGAGGTGAGGAAGGTCGTGAAGTCATTAGTAAAAGGCTCCGAGCAAAAGAGGAAGAAGTGAAGGTCGCCGAACAAGCAATGAAAGGCTCGACCAAAAATTCGCCCGACCGCCTTGATCTAAGAAACACCCTAAGGAGGTTATGGGATAAGAGATGAAGAGTGTGTGGGATTGGCTCGGGGACATCAAGCGAGCGTCCAAACCCAAGAATCTCAATTACTTTAAGGAAAAAGTGCCACTACCATTTTCCAAGGAGCTGTTCGACGAGCCTTTGAATGGAAACACTCGAGCGCTCAAGATGCAAAGCCACGAGGGGCTCACTGACCTATATGACCACTTGGACGGATTCATCTATGCCATTGAGGGGAGAGGGAACAATGACGCCATTAAGTGTAGGCTATTTCTAACCACTCTTAGAGGATCAGCTCAGGCTTGGTTTAAGCAGATTGCCGCTGGGTCTATTACATCCTTTTAGGGGCTAAGACAAGTCTTCATGAACATGTATATGATCATCTTGAAAAGGCAGTACATGCCAACCGACCTTGCCTCGGTAAAATAGGACCCATATGAGTCATTAAGAGATTAAACATCTAGGTTAAACAACGAGTATGCGAGATGCAAGTGATACGATGAGGCAACAACCCACAATGCCCTCATGGGAGGGTTTTTCGGAGCAGATTTTACTTTCACCTAACCTGGAATCCCCCGAGACCTTTAAAGACTTGCTCCGCAAGTGGACCGCTTATTCCTGAGCCGAGAAACTAAACAAAACAAGGATGCATATCGTCGTTCTAAAGACAATGACAGATAGCCCAACCACACTTGCCAAGGCAAACTAGGAAGTAATGTATAACCAACCACTGAAAAAGAAAAAGTACGAGGGCTACCATAACAGAATCGACAGTTGCCCTAAGCGACATAACAGGTACAAATCCTACAAATCCTACACTCCCATGAATAAGTCTTGGGAGAAATGTTCCCTCTTGTGGAACGTCAACTCCTTTCAACTTAAAAGGTGTAGCCCGGGTTCCGTATGTGAATGTATGTCACCAAGTATTACTGGTACCATTAGACTACAAACACCTCATCGACGACTACATAGACCTCATGGACAATATAGAAGCGCTTGTACAACATGGGCGACTCACCGAATATAAATATGACCGAGGTAAAGGCCAGCTGAATGCAAACCCAAGCACTAGGAACCACTCTAAACGGCAGTCAGGCTTGTAGGAAGGTAATTTACACCCTATCAGAGGGATCGACCTTGTCAGGAGATTCAAACCAAGCCAAAAAGGCTTACGCTTGGGCGTCATGCCAAGCAGTATCACATTAATACTTGGTTGGAGCATCGGGCCAACTTGTGAAAATGGAAGGCTCTCGAAGAAACCGGTTGTATTCAATGAAAATGATGGAATTAGAATCCTGTAGACCCACGACGATCCTTTGGCCATATTCGTTGAGATTGTCAACTGTTAAGTCACTCGAGTCTTTGTTAACAATGATAGCTTAGTGAATGTAACCTTCATTTTGACATTTGACCAACTAGGGGTCAACCGCGACCTCTTACGCGAGAATGTGGCACCCTTAATAGCATTCGAAGACAACATGGTGCATCTAATTAGATAGTTTAGTCTTAGACTGTGAGTCGGAAGCCATCTTAGGAGGTTGAGTCTGATGACCCAATGTATGGTCGTAGTTTGCCCTTTTTCCTACAATATGATACCAGGACGTCCATTCTTCACAGAGATAGATGTGTCAATTAACCAAAATATGCTTGTAATGAAATTCCCGACCTCAACAGGAGTAACAATCGTAGCATTTAAATTCTAATGCAGCTTTTTGTTTTCCTTTATGTCTATCGTGTACAACTGAATTCCTAATTATATGGACTTTTTATTTTTCAATTTTTCTTCCTAAAAATACATAAACAAGAAGCTTAAAAAACTAGGCATAATGACAAAAAAACCTAGCCCATGGTGTCATCATTTCCATGTCATTGTTACTATATCTACCTTGCTGCCACTTTTTCCCACTCATCAATGCTTGCCTATTGTTTTATTATTCTGTTTGGATATTGTGCATGAATGACTTTAGGGACAAGCACTGGACATGCACTTGACATGCACAGTATATGCACACGACATCTTCATGTCATGTGTTTATGGTGAGCATGGTGTGAATATGGTGTAAATGTTCACTAGTCATGATTGATATTACTTAAATTATGACAAATTTTAAGCAACTAAACCGCAAACTATATGAAACTTAAAACAAATTGTTTGAAACTTAAAAACAAACTGAAATGCCAAATATAACGATGATTCCTTAATCACACATGAATATAACGATAATCCAATGCCATGACATTCATATTTAACGACCATTAGTTCTAATAAAAGCATAAACCCCTCGTTCCAACAGGATCATTACAAAATAATAATAATAATAATAATACCAACTACTTTGATCCTTGTTCAAATTTAAAAAAAAAATGCACAACAACCCCCTACAGTTCCAAATTACACCCTTCATTAACTGTATATATATCTAAAAACCTACTAGGCCCAGCTTCCTCAATATTTTCCTTGCGGATGCTCTTTTTTGGACTCATCCTTGGGGTTAGCATACCCACGTTTCGCGTAGCAGTGGTTGATTCCCCTTCAGCAGCTAAAAGTGCTGGCACACCATCATTTCTTCTGATAGAGGACATCACCACATCTTGGTAACCACAATTATCACATACACACAAATCACCACTGGCATTAGACATATTGGATTTCATACAAACATTATGATCAATTAAATCGAACATGTTCCCTTTGTCTAATGTGTCTATATAAATGTATGACTCTCATCTAACCAACAACCATTAAACTATCGACAACTAAACAAATTAGATACAAAGACATTAATTTCAGAAGAACAATTCATAACACTACTTACTTCCTCATCCATCTCAGGTCTCTTATCATCCTTCCTCATGTTATCCCTCATCTTACACTTGTTACTATCCTTCTTCACAGCATGCAACTCATCCAACTCATTACTATACTTCTCCATATTTGTTAGCATCGAAAAACACAACATCACATCATTCATCAGCAAAGACTTATTATCCTTATCCATAGCTGTATCTTCAGGAAACATTAACGGTCCATCCTCAAACACACGATCAACCATAAAACATCCATCTTCAACGCCCATTTCCAGACACACATGCCCAACGAACCTATGACTACCACAATAAAAGCAAACTTCAAATAACTAGTCATAGCTTATCAGAATAGGATTATCTTCTTCCTTATTAACCTAACCATAAGGACCCTTTTTAGCGGAAATCAAAGATCCAACTCTTGCAGAATTTTCACAAAGATTCCATTGCGCCCCAACATAACTTCATCCATCTTCATTACCCCCCCAATCGGTTGAGTAATATCCTCAATGATATGCTCTTCCTTATACTGCACCGGCACCCTGGCCAACCTAGCACACACAACCAACTTCGTGATTACATCTGTGTCCTTAAATTAAGTAGTCCACCTCTTGAGATGAAATATCTGGCCAAACACATACCACGACCTGTTTTTTTTATCGCAAACTTCAAATCATCTTCATCATTGAATTCAAGTGAAAACCACTTTCTACCAAAATGGCCTAGATAAAAAGTGTTATTCACACCATTATTCCACCTCAACCTCAATTTCCACTTTATCGACACGACATCTAAGTGCTACCCAAACATCCTTCCCACGAGGACACATTCTTGCATGTGTTCCACATTAATGGAAGAACAAAGGTTGGTGCTCACTCTCGTAACTCCTCGCTCCATAATGAAGGTGCATCTAGCACGCTCAACCACGATAGGTTCTTCGCTAGGCTGAGGAACAAGGAAATGATTCTCCCAACTAGGCAAGTACTGATAACTGTAGAATCTTGGCCTTCAAGACTTCATTGATGGGGAGGTAGAGAATTGAGGATTCGCCATTGACGATATAGATGATAAAAAAGCTTCAAGCTGTAAAGATGAGGAGATGGGCTGAAACACAATGACAATAACCCACACAATAGTCGAACTTATTCATCCCCCAATAAGTCATGCACTTTAATGCTCAATGCATGCGCATTAAATGCTCCACTCATGCACATCCTATTCACATTAATACTCAAAATTTGGCTTTCAATTTTACAGTTCTACATTTTAGTTTTCGGATTCTAGGTTTTAAATTTTTAGATTGTAGATCCTCGCAAAATGTTTAAGGTGCTGACGATTCATGTGCTTGACATGTGCATGCTGTTTTCATAGTTTTCTGGAAAGTTGAAGGATTTAGTCTCCTCCAAGAAACACCAAACCAATCACTTTAACTCCAAAAATCCATCAATGGGTTTTTGATTAACATCAAATTAACAAAAACCCATTTTCCAAGCCTTTGTTTGGCAACCAAAAGTGTTCAACAGCGAGCCGGACAAGAGTTGTATTAATTGGAGTAAATTATATGGGAATTGAACCTAGAGTCTTGGGATTGAGGATGAACAATTACAACAAGAAAGAGATAGATAGATAGAGAGGGAGAGAGAGAGAGAGAGAAGGAAACCTATACGATTGTCATTTCCAAAAAACAAACCATATGATTGTCATTTCCAAAAAGGAAAAAAATGGTAGGAAGGCTGAGAGAAGGAGAGAGAGAGAGAGAGAGTGCACAAGGTGTTTTGTGTGTGTGGTCCTCACTTGGTCACCAACCAAAACCAACAAAAGTAAACTTAGTCCTAATTGGGTCCAAACAATTAGGACTTAAGATAATTGGCCCATTTCACACACTCATAATCCAACGCTTAAGGGCGAAATAGACATTTCACGCCATCGATAAAACAAAATTCGGGACGGGCTGTTACAATCTACCCCTTTAAGGAAATTTCATCCTCGAAATTTATACACAACAATACATCCACTAATAAGCATAAAACAATCGTGGATACATCTCTATCATCCGATCTTCTGTCTCTCAGGTAGCCTCTTCCATTGAATGATTTCTCCAAAGAACTTTCACCAGGTGCACAGTTTTATTTCTCAGAACCTTATCTTTCCAATCCAAAATAGTCACTGGCTCCTCATCGTAAGTCAAATCCGAATTAATTTCCAATGGTTGAGGAGGTATTACATGTGAAGGATCTGAGACATAATGTTGAAGCATCGAAACATGAAACACATCATGTACTTTGGACCATTCTGGAGGCAACTCAAGCCTGTAAGCAAGTTCACCGACTCGCTCGGTGATTCGATACGGTCCGATGTACCTAGGGCTTAGCTTACCCTTTTTCCCAAACCGTACCACACCTCTCCACGGTGACAACTTCAAAAATACCCAATCGCCAACTTTATACACTATTAGTAGCATGCTTGTCTGCTAGACTCTTCCGACGATCATGGGCAGCTTTTAGGTTAGATTTAATTACCTGAATATTCTGAGTAGTTTCATCCACAATCTTCGGGCCCAACAAAACTCTTTTGCCAACTTCTGACCAGCATAATGGCATTCAACAAGACTTGCCATAGAGTGCCTCAAATGGTGCCTAATAGGGATTTTACCACCTGCAAAAGTAGGCATAAAAACACTTTAAAATACTTGCAAGAGTACAAGGTTATAGTAGTATAGCAGCTCAAGCAAGGTCGATCTCCATAGGGATTAAATGAATAATTTATGTTAAAACCAAATCTTAATTAATTATTTGAAAACAAAGTTTAGAAAAAGATGATTTTATGATCTAAAATATTAAAATGAATTTAATTAAAAACAATTAAATAAATTGGGAAAATAAATAAAATAAAAGAAAATAGTTTTGAAAATAAAATTTGAGCACTAGAGTTCTGCCGTCACCTTAACAATCCTATGTAGTTCTTCCAATTACTTATGATTACACATGCATATTTTGAAGGTTAGGTTTTCCTAAAGTATATCCTTCTTGGAACCTCCAACATAGAACGTATATCTAACATGCAACCCGTCTGTGGCGTCCAGATCGAATGTGAGCATGCAAGACTCATTAAGTTTTGTGAAAACCTTTTGAAAAACCATATAACCCTTAAAACATGTCGTCCATCCTAAGAAGTTACACATATTAATCACAAGAAGCCAGCGCTAATTTCAGGGACAGCCCTCCGCCAAAATTGCATCAAATTACTTTTCTAAATATCCTAATAGTGGCCAATCATCAAGACAATTAGATAGTTTAAAGCACAGTGATTAATAATTCAAAACTTGCATGCATAATATCATAAGTAAATTGAAAAGAAACTACATATTCTTGCTAAGGCTTGTTGCCTCGCCCTAGCAAACAAAACTAGTTACTAACAATCATAAAACAAAATATTATTAAAAACACGGATAGAAAACACCTTGAAAATAAACTTGAATTCAAAAGCTCTCTAAAGCCAAAATATTGCATTCTCCCCCTCTCCAATGTTGCGTCCACTCTCCCCTTTTAACCTAATGGCTAAATATCTTATTTATACTAATACAAAATATAACCCTAAAAGGTCTTGGAATAAAAGTAGGAAACCTAATAAATTGAAATAAAATAGGAAACATAATCCTAAATTAACTTGGTAAATTCGCCCAAAAATCTGCACAGTCACGTTTTGGACCCAAATCAGCTCCAAAACTGGCCCAAAATAGCTGGATTTAAAGCTTGGACTATTCTGAACAGTTCTCCAGAAGGCCACGAACCCATCTGAGGTCATATTGGGTGTACTGCTCCTTTATTTAATCTCCAGAAAATAACCGTTTGGTAGAAATTTTTGAGATTTTGACACGAACAAGCTAAGGAACACATGAACGTCCTCCAATTTGAATCACTCCAAAATTAGTCCGTTTGGTCATGTTTTGCTCCAGAGGAAGTTGTATGTCCTATGTTGAAAATATAAAGCAAAGTATCAAAATTCTACCAAAATAATCAATAAATTAATAGTAAGAATAGGGTAAAATATATAATAAAATATTGACTCATCAGTGCCATACCAATACTCGAATGGTAACTATTATTGTAGGCGAATTCCATAAAATCCAAACAATCATGCCAACCATCGCCAAACTGCAGCACTGAAGATCTCAACATATCCTCTAATGTCTGAATAGTCCTTTCAGATTGCCCATCTGTTTGAGGATGTACTATAAAGTAATCTCGTACTAAGAGCTTCCTGGAACGCTACCCAAAACTTAGAAGTGAATCTAGGATCCCGATCTGAGATAATATCAACTGGAACACCATGGTACTTTACAATCTTCAATATGAATAACTTAGCTAATTGCCTTAATGAGTATTTTTCCCTCACTAGAATAAAGTGTGCTGACTTAGTGCGCTGATCAACTATCACCCAAATTCCATCATAACCATTCTGTGTACGAGGAAGCTTATACACAAAATCCATGGTAATATTTTCCCATTTCCATTGTGGAATGGGAAGTGGCTGCATCAACCCAAACGGCTTCTTCCTTTCAGCTTTAACCTATTGGCAAATGGCACACCTACTCACATACTCGGCAATTTCTCTTTTCATACTCGGCCAATAATAAAATGGTCGAATGGTATGATACATCTTGGTACCTTCTAGATGCATTGCATAACCCGAAATATGCGCTTCATCAAGGATTTCTTTCTTTAACTTTGCATTATTCAGCACATACATTTTGTTCTCTTGCATAAGCATGCCATTAGTTTCTCGAATTCTGAAATCTTTCTTCTTGCCTCGATTTCTTTCTTGAATTAATTCTTGGGTTTCTTTATCAACCATCTGAGCCTCAAGTACTCGATCAATTAATATTGGTCTGACCTAGAAATTAGCTAACAAAGCTTCCTTTTTATCTGCCAATCCTAACCTCACTTCAATGGACCTCAAAACTGCCAGAAGAGGAACATGACAAACATAAACAACATTAAGCCTAACTGGAGTCTTCCTACTAAGGGTATCTGCTACCATATTCGCACGACCAGGGTGATACTCAATCGTGCAATCATAATCACTTAGTAATTCTATCCATCTTCGCTGACAAAGATTAAGATGCCTCTGAGTAAAAAGATACTGAAGACTCTTATGATCTGTGAAGATCTTACATTTCTCACCATAAAGGTAATGTCTCCAAATCTTCAAAGCAAAGATGATCGCTGCTAGCTCAAGATCATGAGTAGGATAATTCATCTCATGAGGTTTCAATTGGCATGACGCATAAGCAATTACCCTACCTTGCTGCATTAATACACAACCTAAACCGTTCAATGAAGCATCACTAAAGACTTCAAAATCACCACTATCGTCATGAAGCGTCAAAACAGGTGCATGAGTGAGACAATACTTTAACTGCTGAAAACTTTGCTCATAATTGTCATCCCGCTCAAACTTTACATCCTTCCTGGTTAACCTTGTCAATGGTAATGCAATGACTGAAAAGTCTTTAGCAAACCGTCTGTAATAGCCTGCTAAGCTAAGAAAACTCCGTACCTCAATGATAGTTCGTGGTTGCTCCCAATTCTCAACAGCTGCTGTCATTTGAGGATCCACTCGAATACCTTGAGCTGATATAACATGTCCCAAAAATGCCACTTGATCTAACCCTAATTGGTATTTGCTAAACTTAGCATATAACTGGTGTTCCCTCAGCTTTTTCAATACCAAAGTAAGATGTCGAATGTGCTCTGACTTAGACTTAGAATATACCAAAATATCGTCAATGAAGACAATGACGAATCTGTCTAAGTACGGCTGAAACACTTCATTCATCAAGCCCATAAATGCTGCAGGTGCGTTGGTTAACCCAAAAGGCATCACCAGAAACTCATAATGACCATAACGGGTCCTGAAAGCTATTTTAGGGACATCTTCACTTTTAATCTTCAACTGGTAGTAACCAGACCTCAAGTCAATCTTAGAGAACACACAGGCATCTCGGAGTTGATCAAACAAATCATATATACGTGGTAATGGATAACGGTTCTTAATTGTTACTCGATTCAATTGCCTGTAATCAATGCATAGCCTCAAAGTTCCGTCTTTCTTCCTCACAAATAAAACTGGAGCTCCCCAAGGTGAAGTACTAGGTTGAATAAATCCCTTATCAATCAATTCCTGCAACTGAATCCCTCAACTCAGCAGGAGCCATTCTATAAGGAGTCAAAGATATAGTTTTCGTACTTGGAAGTAAATCAATAGTGAACTCTATGTCTCTATCTGGCAGCAATCCAGGCAAATCATCAGGGAACACATCCGGAAAATGCCTGACCACATGTACATCCTCCACGCTACTAGGAGCATTATCATTCAACACCACATGAGCCAAATATCCCTGACAACCCTTCGACAACAATCTTTGGCTTTCATGGCAGAAATAACACCATGCCTCACCCCGCTAGGCTCTCCTACAAATGTAACTTCGGGTAATCCAGGACGATGGAAAGTAACTGTCATTCCATAGCAATCTATCTTGGCACGATTGTAGTGTAACCAATCAGTGCCCAAAATCACATCAAAGTCAACAATGCCTAACAGAATAAGGTTAGTTGGCATAACAACATCCTCCACCATCACTGGACATCCTAGATATACCCGATCAACATAACATCTCTCCCCTATAGGCATAGAAAACTCTAAATCATATCCTAGAGTTGTAGGATGAGGTTGCGTCACTTGAGCAAATGTATGAGAAACAACAGAATGCGTAGCACCACAATCAATTAATACTTTAGCAAAATGACCAAGAATGTTCAACGTACCCATAATTAAATCAGGATTGTTCTGAGCATCTTGCAGAGTCATATTGTGGATACGTCCTTGATTTTGCTATCGTCCACCACGACCTCTGTTAGCATGAATACCTCATCCTTGTCTTGGCTGACCCGATTGTCTCGAAGATCCTGCACTGCTAGCAGCAATCTCTACTTGCTGAGGCTGTCCCCTTGGTACCACTGGGATCCACCTGCTGAATGTGGCTGGTATGGCATAAAACCTCCTTGATATTGAGGGTAACCAACCTAATAATGAGGGTCTTGCGAGTACTGATACTGCCCTATAGTATAAGAAGCGACGTCACCCTGATAATGGTAAACACCTCCACGACTAGTTTGGGCATAACCATTAGGTCCTAAAGCTTGCTGGATCGATGCAGGCGGTGGTAAGAAAGGTTGTTGGGGCCTCTACTGATTCTGAGGGCAATGAGCAGCCTTATGCCCCATCTGTCCATAAGTATAGCATCCACTGCTGCCTCTCCTACACTCCCCAAAATGCCTATTATTACACCTGTGGCATAAAGGAGCACCTGAACCACCAAAATCCCTCTGCCTCTGAAATCTAGGGCCTCCAGAAAATCTACCACCTCTCCTGTGTACATTAGAGCTTAAACCTCCACTAGAAGAGCTAGAACTGACACCACTTCTCTTAAAACTCTGAGTTTTTTCGAGGCCCCTGAGAAGATTGACCTTTACCTTTATCATCATTTATTTGATTTCCATCTTTTTCTTCTTCCTCCTTACTCTCATTGGGCATATTTTCTGAATGCTCAATCCACAGTAAAACCTTATAAAACTCTTGGTAAGTGGCACAGGGAGTCGATGTTGCTATAGAACGCCATTTCTTTTTAGTGCCCAACTTGAACGACGAAGCATCTCAACCGGATTTACAGCAACCTCCGGATTATATCGAGACAAATCAGTGAACCTCCTGTAATACTCATTCGTTGTCATCTTTCCTTGTTTTAGATGCATAAATTCTTGTTTCTTGCGATCTATATACTCTGGAGGAACGAATTTTTCTGAAACAACTGCTTAAACACTTCCCAATCAGCTGCTACCTCTGGTGGCATCTAATAAGACTCCTGTCTCCACTAGGATGCAGGCTGTTCTCCTAAAAACCAGGTAGTCGTCTTAACCCATCTATCAGGAGGAAGACTCATCTGACTCTGTATCACCAGAAAAGTCTTCTCGACATGATTAAACCATTTCTTCGCTCCCTCATGTCCTTTATTACCCATGAAATGATTCAGCTTTAGATTATACATAGTCTCAAGAGGTTTCCTTTGAGGAGGATGGAGCGAAGACTGAATGGCATTAGCTATAGCTTCCCCTAACTGAGCAATATTAGGGAAACTAGGCTCAGCTGAGTGACGTGGCTTTCTACGAGGCGACATAGTTCTGACAAAGGCATCACAATGATTAGAATATTCATGAGATATACAGGACTGCTAAACCTAGGCTCTGATACCAAACTACCACACACACCGACCGAGATCGAGGCATGCAGGCCGTCACGTGAGGGTGAAGTAGCCATGTGCATAGTGCAGAAGCAATAATGATAATAGAGAATACAAATAAATGAAAACCAACTCATAAGAGTACTAGTTAAGACAAGTGCTAGAATATGTGTGAATACACAATCAGAGCGTAAGTAGCCTAAGTTCAGTCTAGAAAACAAGTACTAATGAAACAACACCCAAAGATGCCATACATTTGTGATAGTCTGTCAGAACCTCCAATCAATCCTCATGAGCCACCAACGAACAAGCTTATCTAAAACCTGGATGGGCGCAAAACAGAAAGTGTGAGTGGGCAAAAACAAAGCTTTTCAAAGCCATTTCATCTATCAAATGCTCTAACCCCTCGCCGTAAAATATGTATAATTTTCCCATAAATGGAATATATATATATATATATTTCAATTCATGCTTCACATATCCATATTCATAAGTATGCCATGCCAAAGATATAAAACAGAATAAGTAACTCAGGTGAAAAGAAATTCATGGAAAATAACATATTAGTCGGAACCCCTATAGAGGTCTGTATGGCTGAATTCATAGCTCATTAGTTAATCTAGCTGGAGTCACCGCAAGTGACACTATACGACACTACATTGCACACGAGTCGAAACCACTGTAAAGGTCTGTACGACAAGACTGGTGTAATATAGTTATGCTCAATGCTACACTCTCATGATAGCTGTGCGATAAATCGCTAGTCACATATGAGTCGGAACCACCTATAATGGTCTGTACTATAAGACTGTGCACCTAAATTGGATCCAATGTGAGCATATGGTACGAGAGGTGACATCCTAAATAGGCATGTGCCATATCTCTGGCTAAATCACAATTGCCGGGGGTGCAAGTTTATGAGCTCTCAATCACATCTCACATTATCAATATCTCATATAACAAAACATAACTCACTTGGTACTTACCTGAGCATCCACAGCACCAATTCATATTATGCATCATATACTAATTCATATGTTGAATATAAACTTATATGCATGGCATTTCAAAGCATATTTTCATTTAAACACATTTTCTGGGAAAATATCAAGTATATAAATATATGCTGAAAACCAAAAGCCCACACACTGGTATGTCGAAGGGTCGTAGCCCCCGATCGCCCTTGACTGCGCTCTTCCTCGAGATAGGTCTCACTTATATACGAAATAACTGAATAAATGTTATTTAAAGCACATAGACAAAACTAGTTAATAACTTCTCATACATTGCTCAAATGGGATGTTTGAATATACCAACGTGATCTACACAACCTCACAAACATCCACATATTTTTAGAAAAAATTTCCGACCACCCAGGCACCACCATGCGCCGGCGAAGGCACGGCCCTACACGCCCCCACGCGCGGCCAAACCTTAACTGAGGCCTAACGGCCGTTAGGAATATTCCATTCAATTTAAGGAATATTCCGTTAAAATCAACTAACGCCGTTATTCGCCGTTAGGAATATTCAGTCAAAATCGACGGAATATTCTGTCGTCCCCGACCTTCGAACTCCGGCGATCGTCATCGTCGCCGGAAACTGGAAAAATATATAAAACCTCATATCTCTATCATTTTTGCACCAAATTCCATGAAATCTTCACCAAAATGAAGCTTACAACATAAGGAACAAAACCTTACCAATTTTGGGACCTGAAATCCTCGAGAATTCGTTGGAGATCCTTTGATAATCCTGCCAAACTTTGAACTCATCGATCTCCACTTCTCGATGTCCAATTCTCTTGGTTTTTCTTCTTCGAGCTTCGTAAGGATGATCCAAAGCTCCCCAAGTCCTTAAAATTTCCTAAAAACCTCACATTTATAAGTGCATGAATTCGGCGGTTGTGGTTTCTCAAGAACACAAAGGTTTCTCGATCTAAAAAGGGTATGTATGAACTCAAAATCTTACAAGGAGTTCAAATATTACCTGGTTGACGTCGATCCATGCGCGAAGTGTGAGTTTGGTGTTCGTCTGTATGTTTTGTACTGAAATGGTAGGAAGGTCGAGAGAAGGAGAGAGAGAGAGAGTGCACGGGGTGTTTTGTGTGTGTGGTCCTCACTTGGTCACCAACCAAAACCAACAAAAGTAAACTTAGTCCTAATTGGGTCCAAACAATTAGGAATTAAGAGAATTGGCCCATTTCACACACTCACAATCCATCGCTCAAGGGCGAAATCAACATTTCACGCCATCGATAAAAAAAAAAATTCAGGACAGGCTGTTACAATGTAGTTAGCATATATTATTATATAAGTAAGTACATAAATTAGAAAATTTTTGTATACATAACACAAATATTAAATGGATGACAATGTAAAATTATTCATACATTAGATGAATTTACGAATATATAATTATTAGGGTCAAAAAGAAAGAAATCATAGTTACCCGCTGATGTTGATCCTATAGTCTCGTGGTTTTCTTCCATTGTGTACTATATTTACGGAGTTCAATCAATTTTGATAATAGGCACGTCGTTGCATTGAATTTTGAGCCCTTTGTGATGAATTCGCAACTTGGCATCTTTGTCTTTGTTGATTGCTCCTACGAAACCTTTGCTATGATTGTTCTTGACAATTGTGGACATTTATTTGTCTCAATCGAACTTCGTCGTTGCTGACCTATACAAAGAAATTGCTAAAGAGAATGAATTTTAGTTCTTTAAAAAAAGGAAAAAAAATCATATTGAACTACAACGAAGGTGCAATTGTAAAATCTCTGACAAAGATGTAGGTTTAAGTCTTATGTATTTTGATCCGAGTGAAAAAAAAAAACAAAGTTTTTTTGTGTGAAGGTAAATGAACCCTACTAATATAAAAAAAAAATTGAAACATTAAGCAGCTGTAACATCCCACATCGCCCAGAGGTGTGGATCTTGTAAGCCTTATATGTATATTCTCATCTCTACCTAGCACGAGGCTTTTTAGGAGCTCACTGGCTTCGGATTCCATCGGAACTCCGAAGTTAAGCGAGTTTGCGTGAGAGCAATCCCATGATGGGTGACCCACTGGGAAGTTCTCGTGTGAGTTCCCAGAAACAAAACTGTGAGGGCATGGTCGGGGCCCAAAGCGGACAATATCGTGCTACGATGAAGTCGAACCCAAGATGTGGTGAAGGACAGGGCCGGGATGTGACATTGGCTAAACACTAAAATTTTAGTTAATAAAAAAGAGTAGAAACGCAATTAGGATGACAACCTGTGATATATCCTATCATTTCCCTCCATACTTGATCTGTTGAAGTCAACTCGGAATTTTTCGTATTCCTACATGAACAAAAAAAAGAACATGATAATTTATTTATGAAAAAAGAAAGGAGAACATGAGGATTGTGAATTGTCAAATAGTTAAGTAACATATGAAAGTGATGTTAATAATAAAAATTCATGTGGAATATTTCATACAATACCATTTATGTGTACGTTCTAGAGTTACAAATATTTTCCTTTTATTTGGCAAAGAGTGAATATTAGAATCCATGCTTTTGTTGCACGTGGAAGAAACTTTGAGTAACAGGGGTTTAGGAGTCACAACATACAGCATATAGAGTTTTTCCCATTCATATTTGTGCATGCATAACGATGTTTTTCCTACGAAACACTTCGTTGAAATGGAAGACAAACACTTCGTACATATTCAAGTCTAAGACTTCTATATTATTGTCTGAGTGGGAAAGTGTTTTTTTGTGTGAAGGTAACTGAACCATACTAATGTAGAATGAAAATTGAAAGCCATTAGCTAAAAAGGATTGGTTAGGATTTTTAATGGAAAAGACTTTAGCTAAATTTCACTTACAGTTTCTCAAGAACAATGCCCTTTGCCAATGAAGATCCATAAATATAAATGAAACCCAAAATGTTGAAATCCAGAACGGAGTTACCTTTTGTCACATCCCGCCCCGGGCCCATACCACATCACAGGCTCGACTTCGCCGTAGCACGATATTGTCTGCTTTGGGCCCCGACCATGCCCTACGGTTCTGTTTCTGGGAACTCACACGAGAACTTCCTAGTGGGTCACCCATAATGGGATTGCTCTCGCGCAAACTCGCTTAACTTGGAAGTTCCAATGGAACCCGAAGCCAGTGAGCTCCCAAAAGGCCTCGTGCTAGGTAGAGATGGGAATATACATATAAGGTTTACAGGATCCACTCCCCTGGGCGATGTGGGATGTTACAATCCACCCCCTATAGGGGCCCGACGTTCTCGTCGGCATACTTCCGGCCAAGGATTGGCTCTGATACCAAATTGTCACATCCCGACCTGGAATGTCCACTAGGACTCCGAATTGGGCTATGATGGCCGACATACGTCAAAATCTTTGCCTCTAAGGGCATTTTTGTAAAAACACTATTTAAAAAATTTATAAAAACATAAAATCAGAGATGGGTCGTCACAATCTACCCACCTTAAGAAAATTTCATCCCCGAAATTTAAAATAACTAGCTAAATGTAAAATACTTGAAAATAGGGAGGAAATATGTATGTAATTGTCACATCCTGCCCCGAGCTCTAACCACATCCTGGGCTCGACTCCACCGTAGCACGATATTGTCCGCTTTGGGCCCTACCACGCCCTCACTGTTTTGTTTCTAGGAACTCACACAAGAACTTCCTAGTGAGTCACCCATCATGGGATTGCTCTCACGGGAACTCGCTTAACTTCGGAGTTCTGATGGAACCCGAAGCCAGTGAGCTCCCAAAAGGCCTCGTGCTAGGTAGAGATGAGAATATACATATAAGGTTTACAAGATCTACTCCCCTGGACGATGTGGGATGTTACACATTTACATCATCAATGATGGCCAAACAAAAATACCAAACTTTGATCTTTTGAAAATTTGTTGTCTCCCAACTATGGACTGGAAGTCTGGAAGCTAAACACACGGACTGTGGGGTCCCAAATATAGTGTACCTTTACGACCAAATCCAGTAATGAGAATATCGTTCCTGCAAGCGGTGGCAATAATCAGTATAGCCCAAAAAAAAAAATCTAAAATACCAAATGCAGCATTTAATATAAAATTAAGAAATCTTGCGCCACATCTTTCCCTTATCCCAACCATTACTTTGTCTATACCCGAAATTTGTAGAAAATGCATCGAAATAACATGGTTGTACTCTACCTTTACGACCAAATGTGGTAATCAGAACGTGGTCTTGCAAGCGGCCGTAATAATCAGTACATCAAAAAAAAAAAAAAAACTAAAATACCGAAAGCAACATTTAACATAAATGCCAAATTTTGGCAACACAGTTTTTCTCTACTAAACTCACATTTTCCTGAATCTAGTTCAAACGATCATCATTTAACTTCAATACCATTGCATTTTGTAAAGGACAATGGCCTCTGCTTAGGAAGATCCAGAAAATGGTTTGTTTGACTCATTTTCAAAAGGAACATATTTAAATAGGCATTTCAGGAAAGACATAGGGTAACATGATTGGTTCTTTGTACTTTATAAAATCTTAATGCATATGTTGTTTGCTTCTTTCTACAATTTTGATAATAATCTGCATTGAACATACACAGATGATCACAAACAGGTAGCGTAGGACCATCATGTCTGGAGTTGCAAACAAATCAAATAAAGGCTATGCATCAGAGCCTGCTATATCACTTTCAAAACAACTTTGCATGTAAGAATAAATTAAACCCCGTATGGAAGTGCAAGTGGTCAAATAATTTACTTGTTGAAAATTCATGTGTCCCTTGATTTTCTCGGGAACCAAACACACCACCATCGATGGACTAAATTAGAATGTGCATCTTCAAATTCAAGAAAAAAATTTTAGAAAGAGAGAAAGAAAGGGATAAAGTAGTACATGTAACATCCCACATCACCCAAGGGAGTGGATCCTCTAAGCCTTATATGTATATTCCCAGCTCTACCTAACATGAGGCATTTTGGGAGCTCATTGACTTAGGATTTTGTAGGAACTCCGAAGTTAAGTGAGTTCGTGTGAGAGCAATCCCATGATGGGTGACCCACTGGGAAGTTATCGTGTGAGTTCCCAAAAACAAAACTGTGAGGGCGTGGTCAGGGCCCAAAGCGGACAATATCGTGCCCACTGGGAATTTCTCATGTGAGTTCCTAGAAACAAAACCGTGAGGGCGTGGTCAGGGTCCAAAGTGGACAATATCGTGTTACGGTGGAGTCAAGCCCGGGATGTGGTGGGGGCTCAGGCCAGGATGTGACAATTTGGTATTAGAACCAATCCCTGGCCGGAAGTGTGCCGACGAGGATGTCGGGTCCCTAAGGGAGGTGGATTGTAACATCCCACATCGCCCATGGGAGTGGATCCTCTAAGCCTTATATGTGTATTCCCATCTTTACTTGGTACGAGGCATTTTGGGAGTTCACTGGCTTCGAGTTCCATCGAAACTTTGAAGCTAAGCGAGTTCGCACGAGAGCAATCCCAGGATGGGTGACCTACTGGGAAGTTCTCGTGTGAGTTCCCAGAAACAAAACCGTGAGGGCGTGGCCCAAAGCGGACAATATCGTGCTACGGGGGAGTCGAGCCTGGGATGTGATGGGGGCCTGGGTCGGGAAGCGATAGTACAAACCTGAGAATGTGCCCCAATCGTCCAGATTCACTCGACGAACTAAAGTATAGGTAGAAAGCTCGTAAACAGATGATCAACTTTCTTGCTTGGGTCGATACCAAATTCCATCGGGATTAGGCGAAATCGGCAAAACTTCGCCAGAAAACTGTCACTCTTCTAGGCTCCAATTTTCGAGCACAGTCAATTTTGAGGCGTGGGTGTCATATCAGATAGAAGAGGGCACTGATACAAATCTATAGGCTCCAGCTTGCACGATTTCGTTACTGTATGGTTATGATCAAATGGAGTTTTTGGAGTGAAGAAGAACAACTGCTGATTTGCACGTAGTGAGGAAAGAAAAGGAGTTGCTTGGCATTTTGTTATGACAAAATTACTGTTGCATTATTTTATACACTCTTTTTTGCTGCTTTTGATTTTTTTTTTTTTAGAAAGGCATTTGCGTCCTATTATTTTTGTTGAAGTCATGACCCCAAAATGGGCCTCCCGGCTTTATATAAAGAGATATATATCTCACCCTACAATTAACATAATGTATAGATATAAAGGGCACCCTGTTATACTTTTATTCAGAAGCTAGCACCTGTTATGCCTTTATTCAGGCATTCTTCGGTTACCTGCCAAATTGACGCATAACCTTAATCATTATCAGCATTCCCTTTAGAGCCCTGTTTTACAATTAATTTTGAATTAATTTCCTTTCAAAGCTCATGAATCCAACCAGACCCAAAAACTCAACAAGGGATGTCTTTTAAATCAATGCAATTTATTTGAACAATCAACTCTAGACTTAATTTCCATTAGTTTAATTTTTTTTTCCTTGAAATGCCCACAGCCCTAATCACAGGGTGATTACAGCCCATGATTAAATGGAATAAAAAAAACACATCACACGGGTGATTTAATGCGTACTTCATTCTATATACACTTTATGGGAGCTGCAGCAAACAGAAACCATTAGCAGCCCAATCAAATCAGAAGCCACAAGCCAGTTCAAATCACCAGAGAGTAAGGCGTCGAGAAATCGCTGCAAAACTTCAACATCGTCGTCCACTGAGAAGACCCATTTACCTATATTTTTAGAAAGCACAAGGCGGAAATTTAAGCTTGGACGGTGCTCTTTGGCGACTTGCCTACAGAGGACGAGACTTGCCCAAGTATCAATTTGAGAGGTGTCATTCATGAAATTCAGTCTTCTTTTGTTTTGTATTTTTCATCATTGACTTTAATCAGTATTTCATACAGGTGCACACGTGCAGGAGCTTATCTCTAGGCCAGTAAATCAGCCGACTAATTCTAAGATTTCACTAAGAGGGCTTAACCCCAGTCGTACAGAGTAGACCATTCACCATATTAGTCTTCATGCAGTTGCCAACATGGGAAGCCACATCCAGACCTTGATAAGCTACTTGCTGCAATCAATAGTCTTGGAGTAGACTCATCGCTTCTGCGGGTCTGGATTGCCGAGCTTATGGCTACTTCCATCAAGTATTCTTCTCTGCATCCCATTTCTTCAGAAAAACTAATCCTGGAGGTTAGAGACATGTAACTTGCCACCATCGATTCATCTCTCACTCAGGCTCGATCGCTTTAGCAAGCTGTTACTGATCATCATCGACTACTGGTGGGCTCTTTAGCTTCTACAAACTCGAGGATAGAGGTGTTGAAGAAAGAGCAAGAATAGTTGGAAGCTGACGTAACCCAACTCCAGCATTCTCTTTTGGAATATGAGGCTCTCATTTCTCAACGTCGAGATGAGATCGTTTGCTTTGAGGGTGAGCAAGCTATGACCGTAGAGTTACCCACATTGTCTGCTGCAAACGTTGATGCATTGAAGACTTTGCAGGGCTTACTTGAAAATCAGCGACATGGCTTCAAGGACTTAGTTTGGGAGTAGTGTCTTCCTTGTATTTTTTGTTTTGATGTGATTGAACTCGAAGTTGAATGTTTGAGTTGCCTATGTACCCTCGACTAGGGAGGGATCAAGTCATCACGTAGTTTAAAGGGTTTTTTATTTTATTTTTTTATGTTCTAATATTTGCTTGAGCCGTCCTTTTGGGTTTTCAACTCAACGGACATTTTTTTGTTGTGTCCTAATTTTTGCTTGAGTCGCCTTCTCGGGTTTTCAACTCAACGGCCTTTTTTTTTAATTTTTTTTTGTGTCGTACACAGTTTATGCTCTTGCTAGCCAGGAGCACGTCTCTTCTTCAAGCGTAGTATTATTTCAAGAACTTGCTGTTTATAGGGCCAATTCTCAAACCATCGTCCGCTACTATCTTGTAAGCGTCGTTTGTGTAAACTTCTTGCACTACGTATAGTTCATCCCACTTTGAAGTAAATTTTCCCTCGGTCTTATGTGTTGTGATGATAGGTCTACGCAATGCAAGGATGAGGTCTCCCACCTAAAAAGATCGAGGACGGACTTTCTTGTTGAAGGCCTTGGACAGACGTGCCTAATAACACTCTAAGTGTTGTTGAGCTTCGACCCTTCTTTCATCCAATGCTTCCAATTCCTATAGATGTAACTTTGCATTCTCCTCATCAGTCAAGCCCTCTTGTATAGCTATCCTTAACGAAGGGATTTAACCTTCTAAAGGCAAAACCGTTTCCACACCATACACAAGCGAATACAACGTAACTTGGGTAGTTGTCCGGTGTCTCATCCTGTACGCCTAAAGTGCTTCACTTACTCTCTCGTGCCAATCTCTATTAGTTTTCCCAACGACCTTCTTCAAGAGGTTGTAAAGAGTCTTGTTGAATGCTTCCACAAGACCATTAGTTGGGGCGTGATACATTGAAGACTTATGCTATTTGAATTTGAACTTCTTGCAAAGCTCATCCAATAGGCGATTGGAGAACTGTTTTCCATTGTCTGTGATTATATAGCAGGGCACACCGTATTGATGAATGATATGCGCCTTTATGAAATGAACCACAATCCTCCTTTTCACTTCCTTTAATAGTACGGCCTCCGCTAACTTGGAAAAGTAGTATGTTACCGCCAGTATATAAGATTCTCCTGCAGACGACTTAGGTTATATGGGCCTGACAATGTCCAAACCCCATGCATCAAAAGGCCATGAGGCAACAGTAAGGTGTGGCGGCTCCAAAGGTTGATGTATGAAGTTGGCGTGGAACTGACTAGCCTTGCACTTTGTGTAATCTAAGCAATCTTTAACCATGGTCAGCTAGTAGTAGCCCATTCTTTTTAGCTGGAAATGTAACTTAGGTCCAGACTATGTGATCCGCATACCCTTGAGTGAGCTTCCTCCATTGCTTGGTTTGCTTCTTTCTCTCCCAAGCATCTAAGAAGCACTCCTTCAAATGAACATCGATAAAGTGTCTCCTTATAATACACGAAGTGAAGCGCTCATCGTCGTACTTCAGAGTGGTGTTTGGGATCATTGGTAGTTTTTCATGTTCTAAGTAGTCAATTAACGGTTGCCTCCATTCTTCTACATCAACAGGAAGCACGGAGACAATATTTGTATCTTCATGTGGTGACTCAGTTATGAGTGGTACAACCTAGCGTTGACAAACTGGAACACTTATTTTCTCCTTCTGCCAATGCCATGTTTAAAGCCAAATTAGAGAAGGCACCAGCCATTTGATTCTCCTTAACGTGCTCCAGTTTGACAGTGTCGAACTTTTGAAGCAACTGTATAGCCAATGGATGTATGGAACTAGATCATCTTTTTTTTTACTTCATACTTTGTTAGGAGCTGGTTGATCACTAATTTAGAATCCCTGTACACTTCCAACTTCGGGGTTCTCATCTCAATTGCCATTTGAAGTCTGATGATTAAAGCTTGGTATTCTGCGACGTTATTGGAACACAACTCACTTAGGTAGAAGGTGTAGGCAACATTTGTCTCCACGGTGAAACAAACACTACGCCGACCCGCTCTATCCGTTCATGCTAATCTATTGAGAACATCATCCATGCTGGAAAGAGATCGGCGTAGAAGACTTCTTCTTCAGGCAGATCGTCTGAAATTTCCCACTTGGTTGAAATTGGGTGGTCTGTTAAGAAGTCCGCTAGATCTTGTCCTTCGACGACCTTTGCTAGATGATCTCATATTGATAAAGAAGCAACGCTTATTTGGCCAATCGCCCTATCAAGACCGATTTTGAGATGACATACCTAACCAGGTCAGCTCGTCAAATTAAGGGTATGGTGTATGTGTGCATGTAATGCCTTAGCATCTGGATTATGAACACAAAGGCAAAACATATATTCTCTATCGGTGCTAGTTCAACTCGGCACCAGTGAGAGTCCGATTGAGGTAATAAAGTGCTCTTTCTTTCTAGGATTCATTCTCTTGCTCCAAAAGTGCTTCGACTGAACTTTCCTGGGCAACAATGTATAATATGAGCAACCATCTTTATGAGTCTGATGAATGGTTGACAACATCCTGCCAGGTTGGAGATGAACTGTCTAATGAAGGCGAGCCGCCCTTGCAAGCTTTTCAACTCTCGTAGGTTCCTTGGTTCTGGCATACTTTGGATAACCATGATCTTAGATTGATCCACCTCAATGTCACGATGTTTGACGATGAAGTCGAGGAAATTCCCTGACGTGACACCAAATGCGTACTTTAACGGGTTCATCTTGAGGTTGTATTTTCGCAGCTTGTTGAACACTATTCATAAATCCTTCAGGTGATTCGATCTCTTCTTGGTTTTCAACACCACTTCGTCGACGTAACACTCAACATTCTTGTGAAGCATGTCATCGAAGATTTTCTGCATGGCACGTTGATATGTCACTCCTACATTTTTAAGGCCAAAGGGAATAACCTTGTAGCAATAGATACCATTTGGGGTGCAAAATCAACTCTTTATCTTCTGGTGACATTCTTATCTAGTTGTAACCGGATGAGCCATCCATGAAAGATAACACTTTGTGACCTGTGGTCGTGTCCACCATGATTTTGATGATTGGTAAAGGAAAATTGTCTTTCGGGCAAGTATCGTTCAAGTCACGGAAGTCTATGTAAACATGGATTTGTCCTATTTTTTAAGAACAATGTCAATGTTTGAGATCCACCTGGGGTATTGTACTTATTGGTTGAAACCTACCTCGATCAATTTATCGATCTCAGTTTCGATTTGGGGGATGAGCTTCGATCGAAAACATCTCTGAGCCTGTTTCATCAGTCATGCCCCCGACTTGACTACGAGGTGGTGTACAGTGATAATAAGATCTAGACCTGGCATTTCTTTGTATGTCCATGCGAAGACATATTTGTACTCTAGCAATAATTGGTAATATTCTTCCATTTCATCTGAACTCAATAGTGCACTAATAAAGATACGCTTTGGTTCTTTGCTTATGCCCAAGTTGAGTTCTTTTAAGTCATCAACAATTGCTTGCCTTATGTCTTTGAGTTATGGTGGAGCTTCTTTGATGTCTTCTTCAGAGAGTTCGTCCTCATCGACCTCTTCAAATGCAACATGGTAGACGCCTTAGACTATTTCCTCTTTGTTATCCTTTTCGACTAGTTGGTTCGAGGATTGACCAGTGTGTATGATTGTGCATCGTTTCACCTTCAATTAACCGTCTGAACTCACATCCAATGTCGACTGACATTTCATGTGTGAAGGGATTAGGCTTCAAATCTTATCACCCTCAGCTGTCTTAATGTGTTTTCTTTTTTCGGAAGCTGACTTCTTTTTCTAAGAGGGCTCTTTTACCACTTCGAGTCTTTCCAAGGTTGACCTTCGTGGAGGAGAACCAGATGCATTTTCTTATCCATTAGGGTTGGTCAATTGGCTAAACACAGAACCTCAAGAGACTGGTGCACCGAGTTTATTGAAGATAGGAGTGCGAACTTAACCACCAATGTGATCCAATATAGAAGCTCGAGACATTGAACTAACTAAGCGATCAAACACCGAAGTTCATGGAATGGGCTATTGCCTTTCCCTTTGCCTGAAATTTTGACAGGTGTGACGGGTGTAAAGTTAAGACCCGCATTTATAAGGTCGACTATGTAACCATGCTGCTTTAATTTTTTAAGAGTTTCACTAAAGTCACGTTTCCTTTCTTCGATGATACCCAAGTCCTTATTTTCGAGCGTGGAAGATGAGGCGAAGTCATACCCAGCCCTTGGCATAAGCTTGTAAACATTGGGGTCAAAGCCTTCCTCAGTCCTCTTGGTGGGAAGAAAACCTTGCTTTATCACATTTTGCATCGGTTTGACGAAACTCTACAGAGATGGCTTTGAAACCTTTGAATTATCTAGCTTTGGTAGTGGTATGAATGTGGCTGCTTTTAGGAGTGTTACATCTTTTTTTGCAGTTTTCTCAAATGCCTCTTGTTTGCCTCTTCCTCAAATGGGGATTGCCCATTCTTTCTTTGTGGCACTGGGACATATCAGAGGAATGATGTGTTTGATACTTTTGAGGACACCCCGCTTTCCTCGAACATCGAGCACTCTAAAAGCTTGTCACCACTTTTCTTTGGAGATGACACTATTGGCAGCTTTTCCTGCCTAAGCACAGCTTTGCTTAGTTATTGGATCTTCGTAGGGAAGGCTTCCGGCACTATATCTTCATCCATGTAAAACTTGGCATCGGCGAAGTGTAACTTTGCTTTAGTGAATGACTTAGTATTACCATGTATTATTTTCATTCCCCCTCTGTAGAATTTCAAGCACTGATGCAGGGTTGACGGTACAACTCCATTTTCATGAATCTAAGGTCTCCCCAATAGTAGGATAAAGGAAGTCTTTGCATCATTCACGTAAAATAGCGTATTCGACTTTAGTTCTCCAATCACCATCTCGACCCTGATCATGCCCATCGCCTATTGCCATCCTTGGTTAAAACCTTGGATTAGAAGGTGGCTCCAAGACAACTCGTCCATTTTGATTCCTATCTTTGTCATTGTTGACTTTGGCATGAGGGTTTATGGTTTAGCCTCCATCGACGAGCATGTGGCCAACCTTCTGCTCTTTTCCGTAGCCTGAGATAAAAAGTGGGCGATTGTGTGGTTTCAACCCCAACAGTAGGTCTTCGTCGGTAAAGTTGATGGCAGCACATGCAGGACAACACATAACATACTCATGAGGCTGAAGTTCTACATCTCCAACCTTGCATGCCTTTGATGAGTAGCTATCGGGATTCATCAATGCTTTCACTAATGCCCTTCACATTTCTTCGAGTAGTTGCAATGCTTCATCCACGCTAAAATGCAAAGGTATGCCCTCCATTTGCGAAGAAAACTCATCTTGCTTATTAGTAGAATTTCTTGTATTTGAGGACTGGTCACTCTCGACCATGAAGCAGGCAACGGTAGTTGAGCTATGCTTGGAAAAGCTTTTGGGGAAGTATTCCTATAAGATCACTAGAGTTCATAGCTTTTAAGCCTTAGGTTCTTCCCTACGTGTCGACTTTGTCAGCTTTGCGGCTGTTTTTGAACGGGTCATCTCAATGTGGTGATGAGATCTTCCTTTTTGCCCTTCGTCCCTTGCACATTTCTTCATGTCACCAACGTCTACCATTCATCATCATTGGTTAACGAGTCGTTAGGGAGGTTTAGGGCACTGATGCGACTTGCTTCATTTGTGGTGCCTGTTTTTCCTGCATAAACCATTTCATGATTTGCCTTTGATGGCTGCAGCCAAGGCTTGACTAGCAATGCACAAAGAGGCACAGGATCAAAAGATCAAAACACAATGCTTGTCGTGCTTACCATTGATGTTTCCTCAAGGTCTCATTCAATTCTTCCTTCTTGGGTGAGCTTCATGATCAACTCCTAAAGGACAAAACACTTGCCAACCGGATGATTGAGGATAAGATGGTACTTGCAGTATTTTGGATCATTCATTCGATTTATTTCTTCCGGAAACTTACATTCAGGCAACTCGATCACCTCATTGTCGAGCAGGTTTTCCAACATGGCAGCTAAGTCAGAGTCGAGGAATGGGTAGGTCTTTTCTTCGAGCTCCTTCAAGTACGTTTGCGCCTCTCCTGGTCATAAAAAGGCTCATTCTGCTTGACTTCCTTCTTCTTGTCTCTTGAGGAAATTTTGACTAGAGTTGTCCGTGTAGAGATTTTGATTGGCACTATATTGACTGTCGTTTCTTCCTTAATGGGTTTCCTTCCAGTCTTCTCCATCTTTGGCCCAAAGACTTTATCTTTCTTATAGTTGGCGATTAGTTCTTTCTTCCCATGGTTGGTGATGCTCAATTCCATGTCATAGGCGCGGGTAGCTAACTTTTCAAAGGTTCGAGGCTTGATGCCTTGGAGTATGTAGTGCAATCCCCAATGCATGCCTTGTACGCATATCTCGATCGAGGATATATTCGAAAGCCTATCTTTGTAGTTGAGACTTAGAGTTTGCCATCAGTTGATGTAGTCAACGACTTGCTCATCCTTCCACTGCTTTGTACTTGTGAGCTCCATCATGTTGACGATGTGACGAGTACTGTAGAAAAGGTTTAAGAATTCCCACTCCATTTAATCCCAACTGTTGATGGCCTCGGGCTCTAGGTTTGTGTATAATTAAATACGTTCCATTTTAAAGAGTGGACAAACTGCTTCACGAGGTAGTCTCCTTTTGTCCCAGTATTGTTGCAAGTTTCAATGAAATGAGTGACGTGTTGCTTTGGGTTTCCCTTTTCGTCGAACTACAAGAACATAGGAAGTTAGTAGCCTACTGGCATCCGCAATCGATCAATTTGTCTAGTGTATGGTTTGGAATACATTAGTGTATCCCGAGAAGTACCAGCGTACTATGCTTTGATCGTATTTGTGATCATGTCCTGAAGTTGTTTGATGGAAATAAAGCTTATTGATGTATCAGCCTTGTCTTCACGAATTGACTCTTTCTCATCAGACTCCTCGTCAAGTGGATTAACATTCTTCTTTGGGTTAAGGTTAACTTATTCATCATTCTACAAATCCAACTTGGTCAAGAGCGTAATAATCTGCATGTCCTTTTCCTCAACAGTTCTAGTTAGCATTGCGATCACCTTGTTCATTTATGCAAGTTGTTTTTTGATGGAGTTGGTGCCAGTAGTCATAACCTACATAGCCAAATGATATGACTCTCCTATAGACGCTGTAGGTGTCAGCGAAGTCTTCTAGATATGGTCGCTGTTTGGCGATCCATGGTAGGATCTCATGCCTGAGCCAGCATTCGAAATCAGTGACACAGAACGTTCCCTTGAATTCATTGACACTGAAAATCCCTACTCGTCACTTTAAGAAGTCTTCTCGTGTGCCGCAGAAGAATGTTTTGGTGCCCTCAATAAGGCTAAGCTAATGACGGGCTCGCGTCGCTTACGTTCCCTTTGTTTTCTCTATAGCACGAACCTAGAAGTGGCATGTTAAATCATCGATGCCCTTGTCTTGCCCCATGTCATGATACCAACATATTCTCCACCTGCAGCTGAAGTGCTATGTTCTTTCGCTTAATTACGAGAGCAACTTGACCTTTCTTTGAAGCCATTAATTTTGTTGGTTTGTTCGGATTATGAATGGAGAAAGAGATGAGAGGCAAAGATAATCCCACTAGGCGTGCCAAATTAGTAAACAAAAAAATTCCTAAAATGAACAACAGAAGAACACATGTACAAAATAATTGTATTGATGAAAAATTAGGGTTACAAACTCTCTTACAAGATTTGACTCCTCTAATTCAATCTCCAAAAAATGCAAAGTGTAGGTGAGTGATTCAAGGGTCGTAGTGACTTGATCTTAAACCGATGAACGTCGCAAGGATTTGGCTTATGGCGATGGAAGAAATGAAACATGTAATGGCGCTTGATAGTTCTTCACGAGTGTGGCGAAGAACGTAGAGAACGTTTTGGTTCTTCTAAGTGTTTGAGAGCGTTTGGAGGCTAGAGTGTCTGAGTGTGAAAAATATGTTTTCTGAGAGTCCCTTCTTTGTCTTGGATCCTCATATTTATAGACTTTTCAAGTCTTTATGTGGACTTGATGTTTGATTTGGGCTTGGTTAATGGACAAATGGACCGAGCCTTGCTTTAGGCTTGGTTCGTGACTTTAGCCCACCAAATAATTTTTAATCAAGTTATCTTTCACATCTCATTTTTAATTTGATCAAACCAAATGTCGAAACATGACACCCTTGAAGACTTGTCTAGTTTCTTGATGAGTCATATGCCATGTGTATAATTTGAGAGACACGTGATATATGCCATGTAAGCCCTGACATGTCAAAAAAACTAAATTTGTCTGTGATATTTATTTCACTGAATTTCGGTGCCTACAATGACATTCCTAGAACTCACAGCAGCGAAACATTGCAAGGCATATTCGGTGGGTCCGTACAAAACGTACGGACAAACACCAAACTCATACTTTGCGCACGGATCGACATCAACCAGGTAATATTCGAACTCCTTGTAAGATTTTGAGTTCATCCATACCCTTTTTAGATCGAGAAACCCTCGTGTTCTCGAGAAACCTTCGTGTTCACTCATAAATGTGAGGTTTTTAGGAAATTTTAAGGACTTAGGGAGCTTTGGATCATCCTTACGAAGCTCGAAGAAGAAAAACCAAGATTATTGGACGTCGGGAAGTGGAGATCAACGAGTTCAAAGTTTGGCCGGATTATCGAAGGATCTCCAGCGAATTCTCGAGGATTTCAGGTCCCAAAATTGGTAAGGTTTTGTTCCTTATGTTGTAAGCTTCATTTTGGTGAAGATTTCGTGGAATTTGGTGTAAAAATGAGAGCGATATGAGGTTTTATATATTTTTCCAGTTTCCGACGACAGCAACGGTCGCCGGAGTTCGAAGGTAGGGGCGACAGAATATTCTGTCGATTTTGACGGAATATTCCTAACGGCAAATAATGACGTTAGTTGATTTTAACAGAATATTCCTTAAATTTAATTGAATATTCCTAACAACCGTTAGGCCTCAGTTAAGGTTTGGTCACGCGTGGGGGTGCGTAGGGCAGTGCCTCCGCCGGTGCGTGGCGGCGCATGGGTGGTCGGAAAATTTTTCTAAAAATATGGGGATGTTCGTGAGGTTGTGTAGATCACGTTGGTATATTCAAACATCCCATTTGAGCAATGTATGAGAAGTTATTAACTAGTTTTGTCTATGTGCTTTAAATAACGTTTATTCAGTTATTTCGCATATAGGTGAGACCTATCCTGAGGATGAGCGCAGTCAAGGGCGACTCAAGGGTTACGACCCTTCGACATACCAATGAGGGGCTTTTGGTTTTCAGTATATATATATATACTTGATATTTTCCCAAAAAATGTGTTTAAATGAAAATATGCTTTGAAATGCAATGCATATAAGTCTATATTCAGCATATGAATTAGTATATGATGCATAATATGAATTGGGGTTGTTGACACTCAGGTAAGTACCAGGTGAGTTATGTTTTGTTGTATGAGATATTGATAATGTGAGACGTGATTGAGAGCTCATAAACCTGCACCCCACGGGTGATTGTGATTTAGCCAAAGATATGTCACATGCCTGTTTATGGTGTCACCTCCCGCACCATATGCCCACATTGGATCCAATTTAGGTGCACAGTCTTGTCATACAGACCATTATAGGTGGTTCTGACTCGTAGGTGACTAGCGATTTATCGCATAACTATCATGAGAGCGTAGCATTGAGCATAACTATATTACACCCAGCTTGTCATATAAACCTTTACAGTGGTTCTAACTCGTGTGCAGTGTAGTGCCGTATAGTGTCACTTGCGGTGACTCCGGCTAGATTGACTAATGAGCTATGAATTCTGCCATACATACCTCTGCAAGGGTTCCGACTAATATGTTATTTTCCATGAATTTATTTTCACCTGAGTTACTTATTCTGTTTTATATCTTTGACATGGCATACTTATGAATATGGATATGTGAAGCATGAATTGAAATATATATATATATATATATATATATATATATATTCCATTTCTAGGAAAATTATACATGTTTTACAGCGAGGGATTAGAGCATTTGATAAATGAAATAGTTTTGAAAAGCTTTGTTTTTGCCCACTCACACTTTCTGTTTTGCGCCCATCCAGGTTTTAGATAAGCTTGTTCGTTGGTGGCTCACGAGGATTGATTGGAGGTTCTGACAGACTATCACAAATGTAGGGCATCTTTGGGTGTCGTTTCATTAGTACTTGTTTTCTGGACTGAACTTAGGCTACTTACCCTCTAATTGTGTATTCACACATATTCTAGCACTTGTCTTAACTAGTACTCTTATGAGTTGGTTTTCATTTATTCGTATTCTCTATTATCATTATTGCTTCTGCACTGTGCACATCGCTACGTCACCTTCACATGACGGCCAGCATGCCTCGATCTCGGTTGAGTGTGTCAACATTTTTCGTTCACCATTACATTTCTTGGTTTAGAGCAACAAAATGCACATGTTATTGATGAGAGAGAGTGCCAACGAGAACAATGGCGGGATCGTCAACGTAAGAGGCGAAATTCAATGACTTCAAGGCAAAGACATGAATGTTTAGCACAACGAAGATCCAATTACCGTGTTCAACAAATTCAACTCTCAAGCATAGTATCATTTGCTGAATGTGATACCGATCAAGTTCAATGTCATAACATAGTGCAATTCGGTGAAGATTGTAGCAATCATGTTCAATGCCTCAACATAGTGCCATTTGGAGAAGGCATTAGTAGTCAAGTTCCAAGAACAATGCGCTTAACTCATATAAGGCAACTTGCTTGGTCAAATCAGACACATTTGCCTCAGGGTGGATTTAACCAAAATTTCACTAATAATGGTAATCTCGCAAACTACCACACTCCAACTTATAAAATAAAAACTCTATATCATCATTACTATAAAGACCACATATTACCTTTCTTCAATTCTATTAGATTATTACAGAACATACAATAGAGCAATCAATCCACTCGAATGCTGCAATGAATCATGCTTATCCACCCATCATCAATGAAGGTATTAGTTTTGGATACTAATAGATACAAATTCAATTTTGCTCTATAATTCATAACGCACATTTATTGTTTTCTTTTGAAGTAGATAATTTTCATCTCATCAATGAAAATGAGATCCAACCTAATGACGACGTTCCACTTCGACATCATACTATAGGAGCAAGGGCGATTCATAATCGGGCTAGAAACTTTAATGAAAACCTGGGAGTCCCAAGATTTTACATACCAAATCCAACCACATGTCCAGATTGTCATGCCTGTTTGTTCATTCATGAAACCTCTTAAATGTGTTGCTTGCGTGGAAAGCTTTCCCTACCAGCAATACCATCCCCTCCTGAAATGGCTGAGCTTTTTTGCACCCAATCTACTGAGGGAAGACATTTTTTACAGAATATACGAGCTTACATCCACATTTTTGCCTTCACTTCAATGGGAGTTCATGTTGATGAAAGCCTAGCAACAGGAAGACGTGGTATTTATACCTTTTGTGCTCAAGGTTCCATATATCATAAGATAGGAAGTCTCTTGCCTATTGGAGATAGTAGACTGAGATTCCTACAACTGTATATGTATGACATAGCTCATGAAATAGACAATTGGATGAGAGAAAGTGAAGCACTAAACAAAGATGTCGTTCAAAAAAATCCAAGAAATCTTGAATCAATATAATCCATTTGTGTAAACATTTCATTGCCTAGCGTAACGTCAGATTTGCAAAATTGCAGATTGATTATCAAGGAGCAGCCTGCAAATCAACAACAATATTATTTACCGTCTACATCTCAGGTTGCTACAGTCATAGTAGGTGGTGAAGGATCAGAAAACATTAGAGGTCAGGATATCATTGTGAAAACTATAGATGGTCAACTTAAGAGTATCAAAGATTGTGTCGGCTAGTATGACCCTTTACTATATCCATTGTTGTTACCTTATGGAACATATGGATAGGATGTGAATACTAAAAATAAAAACCGCAGAAAAGTGACATGTTGTGGCTATTGTTCTTATGTTCTTTAGGTAACCGAAGACCTTCATCTCTATACACATAATATTAATTTTTTAAAATTATATTTAGGTTGAACGAAATTTTTTATCATTTTAAATTTGTCAACGTGATGAATCACTTCTACTTCGTGGTGGTCGCCTGTTGCAGCAATATGTAGTTGATAACTACGTAACGATCGAATCACAAAAGTTTAGATAGATGCGTGATAATCAACACACAATTCGTTCTGAATTCTATCGAGGACTACAAGACTCATTAAGTGTAGGACAAAATAATGCAGGTATAAAACATATTAGCTTATACGATAACATATGCGCTTCATTTTCGTGTTTTATCATATCAAATAAGACTTATTAATAAGTTATAACAAAACAAATATAATTAGACTTATTAATGATATATAACAAAACAAATATGGGAAACATCGGTCGTCGTAGGACTATATTACCATCATCTTTTGTTGGTGGTCCCCGTGACATGTATCAAAGGTATCAAGCTGCAATGACTTTGGTTCAAAAGTATTGAAAACCAGATATTTTCCTAACAATGACATGTAATCCAACTTGGGAAGAAATAAGTGATGAGCTCCTACTTGGCCAAGCACCACAAGATCGACCAAATTTGCTTACACGGGTTTTTCGTGCAAAATTCGAAAAGTTGAAGAATGATGTTATAAACAAAAAAGTGTTTTGGGTAGAGTTCTTGCATATGTATATGTCATTGAGTTTCAAAAGTGTGGTCTCCCTCATGTCCACATGCTTTTTAGAAGAAAACTAGCAGGAATGCCCGCACTTTGCTGCGGGTATTCAAACCATGTATAATATTCATAGAAAAAAAAAAGAAAAAGTAAGAGATAGGTGAATTGATACATAAAATAAGCAATTCAATTTACATTGCTACTCTATTAAGTTGACATCGAGAGGCAATATACAATCGAAATTACTTGAAGGAAAGTTTACATTGACAAAAGTTGCAAATGACAAAATATAGTGTCTTTGCATCAAAGACTGAAATACCATGCAGTTTACACATATTTTGTTTCTGCATGCAACATAACAAAATACATGTTCTGCAAGGCTTTTTGTTGTTCCAACAATTGCATAAAATAATAAGACAACTTTAGTCGTGGAATGCCCAAAAAGTATATATTTATAATAGTGGAATAGCCAAAAAATATATATATTCGATCCTTTGCAGCAGTCCATGATAAAGTCTTCTATAGCTTATTTCTTTTGCGAATGAACATCTCCAACACTGAGCAGAAAATCAAAACAAAAATTCAATAATTGTTCAAGTTGGCATATATTATTGTAAGCAATAACTCATTATACATGTCCTTGATTTTCTTTGTTTGTGATCTACTTCTTAATGTACTGATCAGCGTTTTTTCTGCAGGTTCAACTTTTGGGACAACCAAGTTAGAGAATTCTGTCGAGATTCTGGTTGAATTAGTAGACAGTGGTTGGCTCCCCTCATCATGTTTGCTGTGAAAACATGTTAAATTTAAAAAGGATGGAAATGAACGTTATAAAGTGCATGCATGATGTTTTTATTTAATGGAATACCAACATTATTTGAAGGAGAAACTTAACCTGTGAGCTTTTGAAGTTTCATTTTCAACAAATAATGTCCTCTTTACACCCTTGTTTGTCGCAACTGATTTGATTTGTCAGATCTGGGATTCCAAGGTCGTAACAGGGATAGGGGTTGCTGCATCAATAACTTGTTTCCCGGTGTTGGTAGCAGGTGTACGTGGTACAATCAAACTAAGTTTTGGGTCAACTAATGCTTCTTCCTCAATTATTCCATGAACAACAAAGTCGATGTTGCCAAACTCATTGTTTTGATTACCAAAACGGACCTGGAACTTTTTCGTGCTGCCAACCAATTTTTGAAGGTGCGGCGGCAACACAGAAGAGTCGTCGTAGCCTTCTTCTATGACCAAAGAGTGGCAAGAGATACCCAGAAGTTTTTCAGCAGTCCTTCCGATCACTAAGAAGTTGAATTGATTTGTGGCATCATTCACTGAATAAATGACAAAGATATAATGATGTAAGTTTAGCAATTTTAAAAAAAAAAATCTTGCAATAAAAACCATGTTCATTGCAAAGAGATATAAAGAGCGTAGAAAAAATAAATTAGTAAATTACCATGGCTCAGGCATTTTTTCGAGTGGCCCATGTTAAAAGCATTGGAATGTTCCATATGTATTTTTGACACTTTTGTGGCAATACGGGCACGACTTGTACCACCATCCTTTGGTCAAATTGTAATCGACAATTGTTGCTTGGCATACGAAACTTGTATTCTGGTATGATATAAAATTTTCAAATACAAAAAAATTTAAGAATAAACTCCCAAACATGACACTTGTACCTTAGTATATGCATTTCCACCCAAATTATAAAACATAATTCAGATTTTGGACATGAGATAACATTTTGGAGAATGTATATTGAATCATGAAAGATAAGTTGTTTAATTTTTTGCACAAACGCTTATAAATGAACAAAGAAACAAACAACACGACACTTTGTATGCACAACACATTATAGATTAAGAAACAATTTGTCATTTCCAAATTACAACAAACAATCAATTGGAAAGCAGTTGTAAAATAAAATTGACAAAACATGAGATGATTTAGTGATAATGGATTGACCTTGTTTAATGCCGGATCAAGAAGAAGCAATTGTTCAATTGTCTTCTGTTCAGAATCAGCTATAACAGTACCCTTTCCATACTTTTCAGCAGAAGTTTGTAGAATTTCAATGGGTGTTTTGAGGTATTCAAACCTGATTTTCACATTTTTAGGTCCAAGAATATAGACGGTAAAAACATAAACAAAAAAAAACATTAAATAAGATTTGTTCACTCACTCTTGTTTATATTCTGAAAGTTGTGGGATATCAGGATTGAAAATACAAACTGTTGAGCCTGTGCTCCCCAAAACAGGTTTTCCTATAAATATAAAGATAACAATTATCAATACAAAAGTAAAGTGATCACATATAGATTTTGTTAAGGTATAACCTTTGTATTTCTTCACTTTGAGTGAAGTCAAAACAATGAAGACAGGCGACGAAAGCGACTGCAATGCATCGTCTTGAAAGCTTGTTGCAGTTTCTGCCCATAGTGTTACTGTAACTTGTTCACCTCTACAATTATAAAAATAGAGTCAGAACTTTCTATGTAATTTTTATATGACTATATTTGTATAAATATGCAATAACAATGTATGAGAAGTATGGTTCACCTGGTATTTTGAAGTTTGAGGTCTCGCTTTTTCTCAACTCTAATATTTTGCACAATGATTTCCTCAATCGGTTGTAAAGCCATCAAACAACCAAAAACATCTATGTATGATATAGTTATAAGAACCAGTTTAAGCTAAATTAAGTTAAAAACTAAGAATAATGATTTTAGAGTAGTGGCAATAGTCAAAATTAGACACTTTACCTGTGAGGTTTACATCTCTATCGACTCTCTTGTGAAGCTCATCAAATTCAATTAAATTATACCAATGCATCGGGATCAGTTGATTTGGTTTCTCAACTAGGACTATGGTAGTGTTTTTGTTCAACTCAACCATGGCATCATGAGGGACAATTTTGTTTGACGTTCTGTTATTGATAAGACGAAATTTATCTATCTCGTACACGAACCCAACTTTTAGACAGTCCAAAAAGAATTGGATGTCCCAGGGTTTCATGGTCGCCTGAATTGCATGTCCCTTTTAGAGAGGAAAAACAAAATTAAATTAATCATTAAAGTAGTAAATAAGCTCGTGAACAAATTATCATTTCCAAACTGCCATAAGAGTTTACTAATCATAAATCTATGTAGAAGTTGAAATTCAATCCAAAATAAACATTGGGCACATCATCAAAAAACCAGCAGCACAACTACCCTATTGAAAAATGCCTATTTCACAGAACATTTAATGAATATTTTACTTCAGAAATTTCTGCAAACCACAATTGAACACAAAAAAGATGGAATGTTAATGAATGAGAAGGAAAAATCGAATTAATACTGAAAGTATGATAGATGCATTTCGACAAATATAAAACTGTGTCTATTTAATAATGAGAAAAAGGTGTAAAGATGTAACCTCTTTGTCAACAAAGACATAGTCCAAACTTACAGGTTGACGATCAGCTCCAATATTTTTTGTCACCCAAATTCTGCATATCCTAATTTGTAGTTTCCTTGTTGGCTTGTATGGTAACAAAAGACAAACTGGCATATGCTCCATCAATCTATATAAAGTAAATTTAAAAGCAAATAAAATCCTCAAAATCGTGTAACACACATGAAACAAATAATACATTAGAATTTTGAAAAATAGACAAAAAGAGGAAAAAAAATGAATGGACAAACACAAATCAACACACCTTCATGTAAACAATTCAAAACATCTTTATAAACAATGTTTTTAGTGTATCCATAAGGCATATCACTATCATGAGCAATCACAATTTTAAGACCCTGTTTTGAGGTGACCCTAGACAATGCAATGTAGAGCTGTCCATGAGAAAAAACTGTTTGAAATAGAAATAACCCAACAATCTTCAAATATTGTCCTTGACTCTTATTAACTGTCATTGCATAACAAATTCTATGAGGAAATTGTCTTCGCCGCAAAGTAAACGGATATTTATTTTCTGATGACTCAGTAATGATTCTTGGAATGTAAACTTGTCACCAATGTTGCTAACCGTTATGATCTTTGCTTCCACAATTCTATCAGTTAACTACATCACCGCCAACCTTGTCCCATTACACAATCCACAACTTTGATTTAAATTCCTAAGCAACATTACTGGCATACCAACTTTCAATGCCAGCTTGTGGTGCGGCAAACCAGGTAAGTCAAGTTGGTTCAAAAATTCTAGCGGATAAAGTATATCAAGATTTTTAACATTTTCTGTCGAAGAAGACACATAATCAAAACTGAGGTACGTGCGACCTTCGCCAGGCACCATAGTCAAAATAAAATTATTTATCTCATTTACCGTGTTGTTTCGCAGTGTGACAATGGCTCTTTCTTTCAAATATGATACATCATGAAAATTTGTTTCAAAATTTGTGTACACCGCTGAAACCATATGTTCGATGGGATCATCATCAAAATTAATAAGAAAGTCTTTTGAAATTTCAACCCAAGAACTTTCTTCATCAGTTGACAATATAGAATTAGCAACATTACAGTTTCCAATTTGTAATATCCAATTTGCAAAATCAGCTAACTCTTGTTTTTCCTGCTCATTCAAACCAGTTTTTGAAAGCCTCATGTTTTCTTTGAGAAAAAAAAACAGTTAGATAAGGCCAAAGATAAGAAGTTGTCAATGAAGCTTCAACAATGTCAGCCCTAGTTCCATTTGGAACAACAGGCAAGATTTGTCTAAAATCACCTCCAAAGAGAATTGGCTTTCCTCCAAATGGCAAATCATCAAAACCTGGTTTAGACCCTTTAAGAACATCACGAAGAGATCTATCTAAAGTTTCAAAACATTGTTTATGATTCATTGGTGCTTCATCCCAAACAATAAGAGCTGCATTACTAATTAATTATGCTAGATAAGTTCCTTTTTTTATTTCACAAAGTGAACAATCCGTAATGCTGATAGGGATTTTCAAGAGTGTGCAGTTCTTCCACCAGGAAGCAAAAGGGAGGCAATTCCAGACGAAGCAACCGCCAAAACAATACGGTTCTCTGATCTAATCTTAGCTATGATAGTGGTCCACAAAAAAGTCTTACCAGTTCCACCATGTCCATGAACAAAAAATAGACCAGGCTTGTTGCTATCAACGACCACTATAACACTATCATAAACTATTTTTTGCTCTTGATTCAACTGTGCCATCAATAGTGAATGTTGTTCTTTAAGTGATTTAGTGTCATAGTTTAACTCCTCTCTTAAACTTCTATTCTTAAGTATATTTGGAACTGGGAGGTGATGTTTAGACAGAGAACTATTTGAAACTACAAACAACTTTTCTAACTCATACAAAAGAGAATTTCTAAGTTCATCCTCATACTTAGACATATCCTGCAAGCCAAAAGCATTAACCATCTTTGTCAAGATGTCATCACACATCATTTTCCAATGTGCCTCAAACAAAGTTGCCGGATCAGCAACATCACAAAACAAAACTAATGTAACAAACAACTGTCGCAATTGATACGATGATGCAGTGACCACCGCTTCTAACATTGCGTTGTTCCACTCCTTATCATCTCCTAACAGACCTAGCGAGTTACATGCAGCTTGAAATGTGGGTTGAAGAACACCTTTAATTGTTCTTAAATCATCAAAACAAAAGCCACCTTTTTGATAATTAAGCAATAATCTCAAATAGTATAATTCACCAGTAGCAGGGTGAACATACGAAACTCTACCTAGACATCTACCACTTTTCCTTCGAGTCCACTCTTTATTTTCACTATTCCAAACATATTTTGAAGGAAATTCAACATAAGATAACTGGCATGCATCAGGATCTTGAGCATTCATTTCGAACCATTTTGTTAACATTATGCTTTCAAGATTAGGTTGATTAACAACATAGTTTAAATTATCATCCTCTTGAAAGACAACATTTTGGTCATAAGGAAGATGCACACACAATCTTTGAACAGTTGGTTCTCTAAAGTGAATATGAAATTGTAACAATCTCCAAACTGCTTCATAAGGGCATAAATATCTGCAATTTAGATAAGCCACAATTTCATCAAACTCTTGATCCTCAAAAACAGCTCCGGCCCTATCAACACCCTTGGTTATATACTTGAAAAGGTATTTAATGAGCATTGATTGACAACACGATTCAACATTTATATGTGCTTGATACTTTAATAACAATCCACGATTGTAAGGAACAACAAACGCATTATTAAGCTTCACTCCATTTTTTACAACAAAACAATTTTCTATTTCTCTACACTTGTATGCAACAAAACCATCAGATTCAAAAGTAGTTTCATTTGAAAAATGTTTTGGGAATCTCTGTAAACATTTTTTTTCTTTCATGCAAGGGGATTTTTCATTTGCAAGACTGTATGGACCATGAATCATGTACAGTGCAACAACATCATACCCATCTTTGTCAAATTCTTGGTTAGGAATTTCAGCCGAAATGATTGAATCCACATCGGAAGGAGAATGACACTTATACTCTTCACTGACCCAAACCAAGATATGGCAATGCGGGAGACCTCTTTTTTGAAATTCAACTGTGTAAATCACTGTTTTGAGAAATATAAGATAAACAAAAATCAAAACAGAATGCCTGATGTTTATGCTTAGAAGAGAAAACAAACAAATAATCTTGAGAATTGAGAAAAGCCAATAACTAACCAGATTCAACTTTGCCAAAAGGTTTTCCTGATTTTATATACTTAACCATATGGTCAAGTTTTGCTTTGAAAATTCTGGATACGATGTCTGATCTGTCTTCAACCCTACAACCAGGTCTTTCACGTAGATCTTCGATAATTTCAGGCCACTTAGCATTGCATGTAAAGGTGATAAATAAATCAGGATTTCCTAAGTGACGGCATATAGCCATAGCATCCTGATAATTATTTATCATGTATCTAGCACTGCCAGTAAATGAAGTTGGCAAGATAATCCTCTTACCCATTTCGAAACCACTTGCATTTCCTTTTCTCAACTCCTCATGAATTCCCTTAAGACGCTCAGTTCTCAAGGAATTTTGATTTGTCCTAATGAAATCAAGTCTATCTTCTTCAAGTGTGGCATATGCATCTACTAAATATTGTTGAAATAATCTGCCACCCTTTAACAGGGTGCTATCCTGTCCTGGTCTATCCTGAATTTGGTAACCCACAAATGCTCCCATAGACACTCCGCCAGTCTTGGGTTTTTTCCCTCTGAAATCTGGATTCCAAGGGAGACCTTTACTGTATCCATCTTCACCATATGGGAAAAGAAGAGGATATTGAAGGGCCATATATTTTGGATGCAACTTTGTTATCCTTTGCAAACCAGTTGCCCTGTGTTCTACAATAATATCTCTTTCGGTATGAAATTGACCGATATCCCCAACTATTAACCCTCTTATCCCATCACATGTTGGCAGATTATATTGCGCATCATGGTTGCTCGGTGTGCCGTGTAAACGCAAGCGCAAAGAACTTGTTGACTGTTCATTAATCCTATCCCTTGCGACTCTAAATAATTGAACCAACTCATTACACTCATCCAACATTTTAATGAGCCCACCAACAATTTGTTCGTCAACCTTCAAAGATTCTTCTGAATGAGGAAAACAACTCATACGATTGTTGATTTCATTTTGAGTGTCATAAATGCAGAGCTGCGCAAATTTAGGGCTCTCGCCTTCAGGAGGCAACAAAGAACCCATTAAATGATGCACTTGACCATTAATCTTAAAAATGTAAGGACCTCGACCCTTGTTTATCAATGCATCAACTTTAGCCCCCATTAAAGTGAATGCCATCATTGAATTATACAACCTAACATTTGTTTTGAAATGCGAACTTTCTTGAGAATTTGTTGAATTTAGTAGATGTTCCAAATAAGCAGGAGTGGGTTTAACAGGTGGGAATTTAACTTTTTGACTCATACAGCATGTAGTGAATTGTGGCCTTCTAATAGAAGAAACGTTTGTTTTTAACCGCTCTGTAGACCAAAACAAAGCACCACAATATTGACATTGAGAATTTCTAAGGCCAAAATCAACATAGTCTGGATCAACACCTATGAAAAGAAAGATGACACAATCATCCCCAAAGTAGCAAACCAAAGTTAACTTTTAAAATAAGTTAAAAAAAATGCAAAGGGGACTATATTGTCAGAGCGCATACGTTTTTTTTTTTTTTTTTTGATAAGCGGCCTGGCCAATCACATGTGAGCTTCTAACAGGATGATCGTCTTGAGTATCAGAGATCAATATACCATGGAAAGTGGCATCATTGGCAAGGAAATCAGGGACAGTAATTTCATGTGAAGTGCTTGCAGCGGACGAAGATGAGTTGAATCCGTTGGCAATAAATGCATTTTGTTTCAAAACAGATGTATTGGGTTGGACAGGATTGGTTGTATTGTTATGAAACAGTAAAGAGTGTGAAACGTTGTTATATTCTTAATCATAAGAAGTTGGGACATCTTGCAAAATCACATCATCCGGATAAACATCGCCATTAAAAACGCCTAAGCTGGCGTGCTGAATTTTAGCTGCCCCCCAGATATTCTGACTTTCCTAGGCATAATACTACGCAAATAAAAACAAAAAAACATGCGAATGACTAAGCCTTACTCACTAATCAAATCGCCACACTTAAAGAAGGCACTATTAAAAGCACAAACACATCCAAAATATAACCACAAAAACAAAATCCTAATTAAATCACCTAATTAAATCACCTAATTAAATTAGGTCAACACCAGCAATAAAAACCACTTAATATTAGCAGTCTTGTCAAACATTCTCAAAGTTTTTAGGCATAAAATAACAAAATCATAGAAACCACATGTAAACTATGTTAAGACCTAAAACATTCATCCACATTTACCAAAACTAACTACTTTTTTAATCCTCTAAAATAAAATAAAGAAAGTAAATGAGATTAAAGTTTAATTTTAAAACCAATTCATATGTAAAAATCGAGAAAGCTAACTAGTTTCAGTTGCAAAAGGAATCACTGGCAAGCGTAAGCAATTAATTGCGAAAACCTGGATAATAAAAAAATAACCAACCAAAAAAGGCTAAAAATGTAAGCACATACACAACACAATGGAATAAAAAAAAAAAGAACAATCCTAGCTAAACAATGGATTTACCAGTCAATAAACATAAATAACAAAAAAATCAAGGTAAATCGAAGCAGAAGCAATACATGAATTACCACTGAATAATGTGATTATTTTTGTGATATAGTAAATGGAATATGAACATCAATTCTGTCAAATCACAAAATCAGGGAAAAATTGCATTAAGGTAGAAATGATATTTTTTTTTTTTTGTCAAAGGCAGAAATGAATTAATCAAAGCTAAAAAACTGTGAAAATGAGTAGTAATAACACTTAATTATTAAACCGATAAGGGTGTTCATTGTTTACATCATTATGCTTATAAGCCAACAAAAAAGGTTTACGCAACCTGTTTTTTTAAATTCAAAATCCCACCCATCCCTACATATTTAAAATTCAAAAAACCACTTCATCGTTTGCATCATGATGGTTATCAGGCAATAAAAAAGGTTTACAAAACCTTTTTTAAAATTTAAAATCCAGCTGATCCCTACACATTTTTTAAAATCCAATAAAACCACTACAGTGGAGATTAACCAAAGAAGGAGCATCCCAATATTCTTCGGGCGATTAAACTTGCAAATCCAATTGTACAACCCAAAAAATTTCTTCTGCCCATTTTCTTTCGGTGGATTACTACGTTTTCGAGGTGAATACATAGTGTGAACCACTAACTTGTTTCGATTGACACCTTTTCCATAGACACGTAAACCCATTCTTGTTTTTTCTATTTTTCGTGCTCTCGATGTGCTGGGTCCTGGAGCAATCTCTAAGTAAAACAATTTTGTCCCTCGAAGTTGTTCTTCTTTTCGAGCTATTACCAAGCTTCTTAAATCTTTTACCAAAACCCCTCCTAAAATTTGTTGTTCTTTTCGATCGATCTCTTTCACCATTTTATTTTCTCTGAATCACAAATTAAATATAATGTTAATAAACCAAAAAAATAAATAAATAATTCGGTTGACTCAATAGACGCGACCAACATTGTTTAAAATCTTAAAAATCCAAAACAACAAAGAAAATAAATCAAATTTTTTTTTATATAAGTAAACAATACGTGAAGGCAAATATTTATAAATCTTTATGAATAAATCGAAATGAAACCAAACTGTTTTTTTTTCCAAACATTACATATTTACTTACACTTATCAAATGCAAGTGTTAATTTATGCTGAAAATTAATAAAATAAGATCATCTGCATGTTTTCACTTAGCCACAAAGGAGATTCGTATTTTGCAACAGAGGCTTATTAGCATAATAATGTCTACATTGAACATGTAAATGAGGATGGGAAAATTGTTTATAAGTCAACACTATATTTGCTTGTAACAGTCGACATATATTCCAACTCCATATATATATACAACACACTTGTTTTTACACCTTTAAATGTGAATTACAACCATGGCAAAATACCAAAAAGATTGGAAATGAATGTCATTCTATAGTTAGAAAACCGCTATGAATGAATATACCTCAAAAAGCCAAAGCCCCAAGTGTTCCCTTCGAGTATCCAAATTTCTGAAATTCACAAACATAGCAAATCCAACACCACTAATCCTGTATATACACACACACGCACATCGAGAGCACGAAAAATAGAAAAAACAAGTACATACAGCATGTACATACACACACACACATACAAATGCATACATACATACATATACATGTACATACACATAGCATGCATGCATACATACATATACATGTACATACACACACAGATGCATGCATGCATACATACATATACCTATACATACACACATACACACAGATGCATCCATACATACATATGTATATACATATAGTTATACAGGTACTTATACATGTACACAGATATGCATATAGTTATACAGGTGCCCATACATACATATATACATGTACACAGATATACATATAGTTATATAGGTGCCTATACATATATCTAGACATATACTTAGGTATACACTAACACATATACTTGCACATACATTTATACACATGCACACATATAAACTGCACTTTTCAGCAAATGGGAGTGTTTCACAGTTTTAAAAATGTGTAGTTAGTTAAAGAGTTTTTTACATGTACACATACATACATATAGATGTGCACACCCTAAAAACATGTGTAGTTAAAGGGTTCCAATTAAAATCACAAAAAAAAAAAAAATTCTTTAAAAAAAAGGTTTTTAATGCCAATCACCAAAAAATGGCAGCAACTTAACAACAAATAACAACACTCTAAAATTCATTGGCCAAAGATAAACACATACGGAAAATGAAACCAAGATTAATCCGCAAACAGTTAAACTTCCCATCGTTTTTTAAAGGTTTTTGAAAGAATCCCAATTAATCACATCGTTGTCCAATAATAAACACCAAATCAAAAACGTTTTGCACAAACAACACAAAAATATTTTGGACAACACAAATAAGTAAGCCACAAACAGTTATAGTCGCACAACATTAACAATTTAGGGATAGTGAATGAAACCTGTAATGCAAAATCCCGAGTTGGCGGTACGTTTCCTGCAATCCATAAAAAGAGAAGAAAAATTAGTTTTCTTGTTCTTAAACAATCGAAATAAAAATATCGCATTCAAATTAGTCAAAGGGTTTTACACACTAATTACCAATTCAATCACAGAAGAAAAACTTCTTTAAAAAAAATAAAAAAATTTACACTAATTACTTAAAAATGGCAGCAACTTAACAACAACTAATAACAGTCTAAAACAGAAGATAACAATATGCTCAAAGGGTTTATTATAGGCATAAATATTTGCACATACACACAGATATGCACATACACAAACACAGAGGCAAAAATACAAATAATTTAAAACAGAGCTCAACTTAAATATGGCATTTTTTAAGAAAATCACAGATTGTAAATCAATCTGCTGTGTTTACTGATTTTGTTCCAATTCAAATCACAGAATAAAAATTTCTTTTAAAAAAAAAAACTTTTTAATACTAATTACCAAAAAATGGCAACAACTTAACAACAACTAACAACAGTCTAAACAGAAGCTAACAATGCACTCAAAGGGTTTATTACAGCCATAAATATTGTAATCAAACACGAATGGCAAAAGCTCAGATGAAAAATTTGAAAACGTAAAAAAAAGGTAAGGAACGAACCTTGGAAAAATTATTTGACAGAGAAAAACCGAGAATGAGATGAAAAACCCAAAAGCAACCAAGTATATAGAGACCCAGAAAATCCCCAAATCGATTAAAAAAATACAGATGCCTAACCTAATCGAACATGGAAAAAGGATTTGCAAATTTTTTTTGACCTTTCAATCACCACATGCAGGCAACCATAAATGCAAGAAACAATAAAAAAAGTAAAAATTTGAAACAACACTTAATTGATGCAACAGAGAATGAGCAGTGATGCCGACCCCTACCTCTCCCCTCTCGCTCTCTCTCTATCTCTTTCTCTCTCTCTCTCTCTCTTTCTCTCTCTCGATTTGTCTCTATCTCTCTGTGACGACATGGATTGAAGCATAGATGGGCAGTCATCCCGCCCTTACCGCTCCCCTCTCCATCTCCCTCTCCCTCTCCCTCTCCCTCTCTCTCTCTCTATCTGCCTCCATCTATCCGTCTCTGTCAGGGCTTTATATCTCTCTCTGTGTCACGGCTAGCTTGAAGAAAGAAGAAGGAAATTATAGGAAGTGGGAAAACCTAACCCCAATACCTGTGAAACCCCAAGAACGAAATGACAACTCCACCCCTCTAACTTGTAATCCCGATGGTGAGCCCAGATGGGCAGTCTCGTCATTTAGACTCCCAAAAGGCCGGCCTCACACCAGCAAATAAGAAAGCCCAGGGAAAGCATCATGCGTGGCCTAAAACAACTCAGCCTCAATACCAGGCCAAACGTGATGGGTTTCTTGTAAATAAGGTGAAATTGGATGGCAAACCTGTGACTGTAGCCAAGCTACAGTCAAATCCTTCCTCAATTTTAGAATGGATAATGATAAGCTTAATAGTCCTGATGATTATGACGAGTTGGTGCAGGCTGAAATACCAAATCCAAATGAATAGCTTGAACTGTATAATGTTATGTTAAGGTATATGATACATGGTCCATGTGGAAGGCACAATTCACAATCACCCTGTATAAAACATAGGAGTTGTAAACGAAATTATCCTAAGCCATTTGCACCAACTACAATTCAAGGAAATGATTCTTATCCAATCTATCGTAGAAGAGATAATCATGATCATGTTCCAGTAAATCACACAATGCACGTATAATGGTGGACAATTGGTGGGTCATTCCGTACAACTCATGGCTACTCCTTAGATATGATTGTTATATTAATGTTGAGATTTGTTGCAGCTAGGGGTGGGTTTGGTTCAAATCGGTTCGGTTTTTTGCCAAAACCAAAACCGAACCGAAATTTCGATTTGGTTCGGTTCGGTTCAATTTTTTTTCGGTTTTTTTCGGTTCGGTTTTTTTTCGGTTCGATTTTTTCCGGTTCGGTTTCGGTTTTTTTTTTTTTAAATGAAAAAATTTGAAATCTTAAATTTTAACATATTCAACACAATCATAACATAAATATTTCGACTAGACTTAAAGATAATGAAAATAAATATTTAAAGTTCAACTAGAATTATAACATAAAGGTTTTTTTAAAAATATTTTGGGTTTAAAGTTTAACTGTAAATAGATTTCTTTTTAGACGATGATGATGGAGTACGACCTTATTCATTCCTCTCTTTCTCTCAATCTCTCTCTCTCTCTCTCTATATATATATATACATGTATTCTTCACTAGCAATAAGATAAACATTCTATAATATACTATTTAGTTTGATTATTGTCTAGGTAACAATTTTTTATATTTTCTTTATCTTTATGGTCCGAATTTTTTTTATCCATATATGTGGTTACATAATATAATTTCTACATTCTGTGTTCAACTTCTACCACCAGCAAATTTTGAAGAGGTGTTCATCAATTTTTTTTGAATATATTGATATACTTTTCAAAATTGTTAGGCCACGGAAGCTACTATACTTGGCCATAGGTGAGAAAGTTTGAATTTTGTTTTTGATCTCGTAGTGTTTAATAAACTCATGAGACTTTTATACGTTGTTTGCTTTCCCTAATCAACTGCAGTGCAGTTGAGATATGTGTTCTTATATATGTGTTGCACTTAATGATATAAACTAGAAATATTGCATGTAATGGTATAAGTTCTAATTTTTGTTGTAGATGGAGAAGCTGAGAAGACAATTTGAATTGGAAAGCAAACAAGTCCTACCAAAGTAGTAGTCCGAAATATCATATTCTAATATAATAAAATCAAATAATTAAATAAATAAAATTAAAAAAATATTAATTTAATTATTTCGGTTCGGTTCGGTTTGGTTCGGTTTCTAGACCACCAAAACCGAACCGAACCAAAAGAGTTCGGTTCGGTTTGGTTTTTTCAATTCGGTTAGGTTTTTCCGTTCGGTTCAGTTTTTTCAGTTTCGATTCGGTTCGGTTTTCGGTTTTTTTTAACCCACCCCTAGTTGCAGCATTAAAAGCATTAAGTATTTGTACAAATATGTTTGCAAAGGTCCCGACAAAGTAGCTTTCGAAGTTCATCCGGAACCTGTTAAAGATGAAATAAAGCAGTTTGTTGATACAAGATGGGTTTGTGCATCTGAAGCTTTGTGGAGAATATTCGAATGTGTGCCTAATTGACTTTATCCATTGGTTGAACGACTACAGATTCATCTTCCCAAAGGACAAACTGTTCACTTTTACCCTCACCAAAGAGTATTAGATATTTTGGCAGATGACACAAACTCGAATACTATGTTGACAAAGTTTTTTTTACCAAGAATGCCACTTGCACGGAAGCACGACAATACTTATACCTAGAGTTCCCTGAAGAGTTCAAATGGAGTCAAAAATATAAAATCTAAAGTGAAAGGAACAATAACCAGAAAGTTATTGGCCGAATATATGCAATCTCTCTGAATGAGGGTGAAAAATTCTACTTACGCATCCTTCTTAATCATATTAAAGGACCAACATCAATTGAGAATTTAAGAACAATTAATCACATCGTTCAACCAACATTTAAGAAAGCAGTGCAACGAGGTTTTCTAAAAGATGATGATTGCATCAAACAGTGTCTTTGTGAGGCCTCTAACATTCGAATGCCGTCAGCTTTACAAAGGTTCTTTGTTACCATCTTGGTTTACTGTGAGCCGCATGGAGTAAGAATATTGTGGGATGAGTTTAATTCATTTATGGTAGAAGATTATTCTGTTTCAAGTACCACAAGTAATAGTTCTATCTTGAACAAGCTTTTGCGAGACTTAAACGAGCTATTGTGCAACATAGTAAGTCTGTGTCCGATTACGATCTACCACATATAACACAAGATTTTGTTAGAGACAACACACTTCCAAGGATAATACAAGATAAAGTTTCACTTGACATCTCTAAAGAAGACCTCAATGCGGTGCATAATCCAAAGGAAGATCAAATGGCGGAATATGACTTGATTGTATCTGCAATTCAACGTCGAGATAATGCCATATTTTTTTGTGGATGGTCCTGGAAGGAAGGGAAAGACATACTTATATTGTGCATTGTTAGCAACCTTAAGGAGAAATAGTCATATTATATTGGCAACATCATCTGAAGTTGCAGCAACAATATTGTGAGGAAGAGCACAATCAAGATTTAAAATTCCTCTCAATCCAGATGCATTTTCCACATGCTCTATTAGTATTCAATCAAATTTGGCATAATTGATAAGAAGAACATCAACTGTTATTTGGGATAAAGCAACAATGACACACCGATTTGCATTTGAGGCTCTTGATCGAACATTCAAATATACAAAAGGAGTTGACTCGCCATATGGAGGAAATGTTATGATTTTTTTAGGAGATTTCCTACAAATTCTTCATGTTGTTTTGAAACATACAAGGTCTGAATTGATGCAAGAAAGTTTTATTAATGCTTCATTTTGGGGACATGTAAAAATCCTTCGTCTTAGGCAAAACATAAGATCCATCAACGATCAAGATTTTTCAAAATTCTTACTTCGTGTTGGTAATAGGGAACAAGAAACAGTGATTGACGACATGATGCAATTACCATCATTAATAGTCATACAATGGAATGTCGAAGAATCCATTGTCTAATTGGTTAATCAGTTTTTCCCGATTTGGAATGTCATGTAAATGATGCAAGATACTTGGTGGAAAGAGCGCTTATAAAAGGATGCTGGCAAACTTAATCAAATGATCATTGATAAATTTTCAGGATCTGAATACATATTATACTTTTTCGATCCAGTTGAGGACGATGTGAGAAATTTGTATCAACAAGAATTCTTGAATTCAATTTCACTTGGTGGCATGCCCTTTCATCAATTAACTTTAAAAATAGGTGCCCCCATAATGCTATTAAGAAATATCGATACGAACATGGGGTTGTGCAATGGTACAAGACTAGCTTGCCATGGAGCTTATAATAATCTAATTGAAGCTGAAATCTTATTTGGCCAATTTGATTGAACTAGAGTGTTTTTACTAAGAATCTGTTTAAAGACCACAGAAAGTGCTGAACTCCCATTTGAACTGATGAGAAAATAGTTTCATGTGAAATTGAGTTTTGCACTAACCATAAATAAATCACAAGGGCAGACATTACCAAACGGGGGTATTTATCTACCAGACCACGTATTCAGTCGTGGACAATTGTACGTGGCTTTATCAAGGGGAGTATCGTCGTCTTCAACAAAAATCTTGGTGAAGAAAGGAGAATTACACGGTCACGAAGGAGTCTTCACAAGAAATGTTGTGTACAAAGATATTTTGCTTCCATCAAATATATGATAAGGTTACATTCATTCTTTTGATGTTTAATTCACTTTTCAAATCCACGCAGATAAATACATTTAACTTGTATAAGTGGCGCGTCGAATGCCTTAATTATAAAAAGGAAATTTTATGTGATGGCACAAAGCAATAACAGGCATGGTGGTGGGTCTAATGTTCCAATTAGACTTTCAAAAGTGCATTGCCATATCAAGATTCAACATGGTGAAAGAAAAAAAAGTTAAACAAAATTCACCATACAAGACTTCAAGTCACACCTCTTACACATGACAAATGTATGTTTATGCTGCGCCTTGAAGTGGGGGCATTTGTAGGCACCGAAATTTCAGTGAAATAGATATCACCGACTAATTAAGTTTTTTGACATGTCAGGGTTTACGTGGCATATGTCACATGTCTCACAAATTATACACATAGCATATGCCTCATCAAGAAACCAGACAAGTCATCAAGGGTGTCACGTTTCGACATTTGGCGTGATCAAATTAAAGATGAGATGTGAAAGATAACATGATCAAAGATTATTTGGTGGGCTCAAGTCACAAACCACACCTAAAGCAAGGCTCGGTCCATTCGTCCATTAACCAAGCCCAAATCAAACATCAAGCCCAAATCAAGACTTCAAAAGTCTTTAAATATGAGGCTCCAAGACAAAAAAGGGACTCTTAGAAAACATTTTTTTCACACTCAGACGCTCAAGCCTCCAAAAGCTCTCCAACACTTTAAAGAATCAGAAAGTTCTCTACATTCTTCGCCACACTCGTGAAGAACTATCAAGCACCACTACACGTGCCAGTTTGTCCGTCGCCACAATCCAAATCCTTGCGACGTTCATCGGTTCGAGATCAAGTCACTACGACCCTAGAATCACTCACCTACACTTGCATTTTTTTTAGATCGAAATAGAGGGGTCAAATCTTGTAACAGAGTTTGTAACCCTAATTTTTCATTAATACAATTATTTTGTACACATGTTCTTATGCAGTTCATTTCAGGAAATTTCGTGTTTATAGTCATGAACTCTAGTAGCGAGATCCTTGCCACAGCTGGATCACGAGTTATGATGGGTGGGATTGGTTTGATGAAGAAGATGGGAGGGCTAGGGTTAGGGATCACGAATTGTGAGGTGTGAGTATACTTATGGATACTCCTCTTGAGTTTGACAGAACTTCCAAATGAGAACTACAAGCATTGCATATGAATAGTTAGGCATACGAATTCCTCAGACAAGCTTCTGGAAGGTTAACTTCGGCAGTGACGTTGTGTAGAGGTTAGCAAGGTTGTATGGGATCGGCTTGCATGACTTCAATCTCCTGATGCTTTACTGATGTAGATGTAGACGCAATATGTCTTGGTGTTGACTTCGTTGATGTATCATGTCTTGGTTGAGTTGATACATGAGGCATAGTCTTCATGGATCGTCATTGGGACTCAACGATGGATGAAAACAGCAAGTACTTCAAATGTGCTTAACAAGAACTCCTAACCATGTCTCACATATGGCGTAGTGAAGTAAGGTGAGTCTTGGAACGATCCGAAGATTTCGTAACTAAGGTCATATTGACGACCTCCAAGATATTGCGATATCCCTAAAGGTAAAGACATAACCATTCGGGGGCGTGCCTTATGCGAGTTTGATAAGTAACCAGCATCAGCATAATAAACAAGGCAATTATCATTCTGAGGATCAGGGGGGTTAGATCTACTCGAGATGTGTTAGGATTAGCCCAAATCTGTAGTACCTTCAGGGTACGTCTTTAATACCAATTCAGTGGTTATGTGTAGGCGTAATGCTGCATCTTTACCAATAGATTAACATCTAAAGAGATGTCATGTCTAATATAATGAGTTAAGTATAACGAAGCATAAAGTTGGATAGAGAATTTCGGATTCCATAACCTCTTCAAGGGCCTCATTTGGATACAACGTATGGACGATCACAGGTATACTTAAAGGTAACACCTTCAAGGTGTAGTTCGACTGGTAGACCAAAGTACCATCAAAACAATGCTTCAACTTCAAGTCAAGGCATAAATGAGTTTTCCCAAGATCCTTCATCTTAAATTTCATCTTTAGGTGCGAGTCAGTTTTCTCAAGCTATTTCAGAGTCTTAATGAGATTCATGTCAACGACATAAACTGTAACTCTAGCAATTCAGAATAAGATTTCACAATTTAACATGCAAGGGCATTCATTCATATCCCTGACTGATCAAATAATCACTTAAACGGGTATACCACATCTGTCAAATTGTTTCAATCTATAAGGGAATGCCTAAAAAAGAGTTGAGAGGGTGTTCCGTGGTTTAGAACTATTTGAACCAGTCCATGTAATTCTTCAAGAACTTACATGTAAATCTCTGTATCTATATCCCCATGGAGAAACACCAACCACATTTCATAATGCTGCAATCAATCATAGGGCGTTTGAGAGAAACCTTGCACCGTAAGGCGTGCATCATATCGCATTATTTCATTCATCTCATTACCTCTTCCTTTCCCACTTGTAACACAACAAGGTTACCTTGGGGAGTGTAGGAACGATAAGTCCAAAACACACTTTGGTAAGGAATTTTAACCTAGATTGTAATTTCAGTTGTCCAATTAGTTCTACGTTGTCACTTAATCAATGGAACACGGTTCGATATCGTCGCTTTTCATTTATGTTGGTAGCTACCATATAAGTTAGGGGTGGGTTCAAAAAACCGAAAACCGAAAAAAACCAAAAATCGAACCAAACTGAACCGAAAAAACCGAATCGAACGAAAAAACCGAACCAAATTGAAAAAACCGAACCGAACCGAATTCTTTTGGTTCGGTTTCGGTTTTAGTGATCTAGAAACTGAACCAAACCGAACCGAACCGAATTAATTAAATTTATTTATTTTATTTAATTATTTGTTTTGGGTATTATTTTCTAAACCCAATTTATAAGTTAAAATGTGCTAAACCCAATGTGTTGCCAAACTTTAAGCTCAAAATATTTAAAAAAGGCCTATAAAAACTCTAAACCCTAACCTATTATTTCTCCCCATATAAGGTTCCAGACCCAAACATCCTGAAGTACCTACATCCATCTCCATAGCACTGTCTCCTTCTGCCCCAGCTTTCTTTTCCAAATCTACTCTTATATAACATGTAATAGAATCCATAAACATTTATTTCGGATAGATTACTTGCGTAATTTGTGATGGAAAAGAATCCAACAGACACTAAATAAATCCACCGACGAATTACTTTTACTAATCAAGTTGTCAACATGCAGTTACAAGCAAACATCCTTGATCCTTGAACAACATCATACAATTTAACTTTTCTAAGTCATTTGTATGATTTTTGTGTTGTGAGGTTGTTAGTTTGGACTTTGGAAGACTTGATTGATGATTTTAGTTCAACTTTAAATGTTTATTTTCATTGTCTTTGATTCTAGTTAGAATGCTTATGTTATGATTGTGTTGGAGATGTTAAAATTTAAAATTTCAATGTTTTTCATTTTTTTGAAAGAAACAAAAACAAAAAACTGAAACCGAACCGGAAAAAACAGAACCGAAACCGAAACCGAACTGGAAAAAATCGAACCGAAAAAAACCGAAAAAAATGAACTGAGCCGAAGCGAACAAAAATTTTGGTTTGGTTTCGGTTTTGGCAAAAAACCGAACCGATTTGAACCAAACCCATCCCTAATGTAAGTGAAAATATCATCGATGGTAATCTCATTTCAATTCCATAAACTCATCTAAACTAGTATACTAGACCAAGAACTTCAAGTCTCGGGAGTAATCCGGATTAATCTCATGAGATGGAAATGATTTGAGACAGCGATCAAGTATAGATTCATTGTTGTGTCGTGACCTTCCTCTTCTTGGGAAGGGAATCCTATGAACCGAGTGATCTATCATGCTCCAAGCTAAGACAAAATTGATTGGCTATCTGTCGATGTACCAGATCATCCAACAGGGGTATCCAAACCGTCCAACAGGGGCAGAACACGTTTTAGGGATGTTAACTCGACATCTATTAAGTACATATATCCTTGCAAACATGTTTGCAGCTGGTATATGATCTCGTCACTTTAGCTAGATTAGATGAATGTGTCTAGAGCAACATTCTAAAAGCTTGAATTCATCGTACTTGCTTATCATACTTGTACGGTATGGGGATCGAGATGAGACATAGTGGGCAATGTCCACGCAAATTCGCACTGTTCTATAGGAATGTTGACGTTCTTATCTCCCCTTAATGGCGAGAAGACTATCTCATTGAAGTGACAATCCGCAAATGAGCTGTAAAGAGATCGCATGCAAGAGCTCCAAGAGAGCTAGTGTGAAGGAGAATCATAATCGACAAAGATTCACATTTTTCTTTAAAGACCCATATTGGTACGTTGCGGCAGTGCAACTTGGCACATGGAATGCACATCCAAAACGTATAGATACGAAGCATCAGGTTCTTACCTAGTAACCAATTGTAACGTCGAATAGGTTGGGTGGCAATGTGCCTCAAGGCGGACTAACATACCTACATACAAGATTGCATAGCCCTAGGTAGAAACCGAAAACTTGGTACGTTCACCAAGGTCTGGGTAATCATTTAAATTGCGCTTTACGATCACTATGCGAGACTGTTTTAGGGTGAACATGGGAATTCGATGTTCAATTATAAATCCAAAAGACATGCAATACTTATTGAAAACCGTTGATATAAACTCTTAAGCATTATCTAGTCTTCCAGACTTTATGGGATAAGTAGGGTGTTAAACCCTTAAAATTGGCCAGGAGGTTTAGCAGCAATGTGTGTGGACAAACATATGACCAGTTTGTCGATTCATCAACCAAAACCATAAGTATTTATATGGTTTGCATTTTGGTTGGATTAGTCCACATATATCCCCTTGAATCCATTGTGAAAAGAGGGTCGTTTCGTATCTTTGCGAGGGATGATTTAGAAAATCAATTTTCCTAATGAGCAGGCTTGGCAAAGTGTGCTTGTAGGCACAAGATCCATAATCGGGTAAGGAGATGCGTCGTGGCATCATTGTTTGACCTAAGTGTTCCAAAAGGTCGTGCCAAAGCAAGTAATTGCTCGAATCACCCGGCTCCAGGCTGGCCACATGTGGCGTGTTCCTAGTTAAGAAACAGCTCATTGGCCCCACAGTAAAGCTTCAGGCTCATTTTTTGGAGGTGGTGCAAAGATATTTGACTCTATTTTCTTCAGTGGTTTCATTGATGAACATTGTCATCTCAAATATCCTTTAAAAGTCAACGACGTTCTTCTGGAATTAAGAGAATATAAGGTCCTTTTAATGGTAATGTAGTACCATTTATACAACGAGGAGCGTGCCAATGCTCTTAATCAGGTTAGATAGACCTAAAGTCGTTGCTAGAGATGTGATTTAGGTGTAAAGTTAGTGTGCATAGTGTCGCATTCATCCAAACAACTAACTTTCCCACATTCATACCTAATCACGTGTTTAATTGAACTTGGTCACATGTATACAAGAAACATGATTCAATTAACTCATATTTGGGGACAATATCAATAAGTTTATCCTTAACGAAAAACAAACACCAAACTTGAATCCAAGAACATGGAAAAATGTTCACAAAGTAAACCAAAGTTACTAAGGGGATTCGGCAAACAAGGTTATTCATGTCAAAATTTTGCTCTTCCAATGGTGTTTGGTGGAGCAAAATCAATCTCACATATTGACTACGAGAATGGTACTCCTCAACGACATTGGTAGGGGCACAAACAAGTGCATAACCAATGATCTATTCTATCTAGACGGAAGTAGATTCTGTAGGGTTGAGGTTCGGGAACAATATCCCTAATTCTTGAAGTTTTAGGTCTTAGGTGCCAAGGATCATGCTTCGGGCATGATGCCACACCTTGGCAGTCCCTGATTCTACCATATGTTGTAAAAACAAACTCGAAATTGGATTGTGAGAAACATACCCAAAATTGGCTTCGGTAGGCTCCAACCAAAGCTGGAGGGGTCTGTTCGGTAAGCCTCTGTAAAAGCAAAGCAGTATCGTTCGGTGCACCTTTGCCGAAGCAGAGCATGCCCTTCGGTGCATCCCTGTCGAAGCAGGGCACCACCATTTGGTAGGCTATGACCAAACTAGGTTGAGCCATTCGGTAGATTCCAACCGAAGTAAGTCTATACCTTTGGGCTCCATTATACGATTGCCCAGTAGCCCAACTTGATTGCAAGTCAATGGGCCAGGGAAGGAGGGCAAAGCCCAACAACGATAGGCTTGTTGGCTTTGGGCAGTGGCGTGAAAGGAAGCCCATCTTTCGTTGGCTTCTAGTTGACGCAACACAAGCCTAGCAAGCAAAGGCTTGCTGGCTAATTTGGGCCAAGTGCGCGGACAAGCCCAGCATGGACTGGCGCGAGCTGGACCATGAGAAAGCCTAGCAAACAAATGTTGGTATGCTGTTTTATAGGGTTGCGGGCCTAACAACCTTCAAAACCCCAGGCCATGGCTCAGCCAAATATTTCCTAAGAATTTTAAATTTTTTTTCGAAATTTATAGGGTTGGAAAAATCCTAATTGCTTCTAATTTCTTTTGACTCGCATATTCCACATAGCAAAAATTGCGTAATGCATGAATGTATATATATTGACAAATATATGAAACATATACAATATATATCGGAAGGTAAATATAAATGTAGAGGGTTCATGCATCATGGGAATGTTTTCATGCTTCATGGTCATTTCAAATATCTTAATTTATTTTAAAAAAACTTGATTGGCAGAAAACAACTGAGCATTTGAATTAGTAGAAGATCATTATCTGAAAGTCGGAATTGTATCTCCAATGCATTGTATCACGTTCAACAAAGAAAAATTAAATTGAATCAATAATATGTAGATCAATTCAATAAAATAATAAATTAATCATAAAAAGAATGATTAAAATGTAATACTATCCTGATTAAAGATCAAATTCTCTTTAGCGTAGCGTCAAGAGCGTGCTGATAACGTATTGTAGACATAATTTACTAAACAATTATGGAAGCCATAAAGAAAGAGGGGTTGCGGCACATATAGAAAAGAGAGATGTGTAATTGTGAGGTGTGTTATCTCACCCCTTGTGCCTTATTTATAGTAGTAAGAAATGTTAATTCCTTACCCTAATAGGATTACAACTCTAACACTATGTTTGGATAAAGGAAATAAAATTAGAAATTGGATAAAAGTCAGAATTTATAAATTGACATGCATCAATTCCCTTGTTTGGATTCATAAACATAGAAATTTAAAATTTCTACATGGAAAAAGAACTTGGAATTTAGGATCTCCAATTCCCAAGTTTAAATTTCATGTAAATAGATGTCATTTCCCAATTTCTATAATTGAAAGTTTAAAAATAACAAATTCCGAATTCAATTTCATTGTTCTTTTAGGTTAACTAAACAAGAAAATTCATAAATTATAGAAAATAAAATAATGTCATTTCAATTTCCATTATTTTAAAATTCCTCAGTAATCTTAAATCTCTTCATCCAAATATAGTGTTAGAATTTCCAAGTAACAAAAAAAAAAACTTGGAATTTAGGGCCTCCAATTCCTAAGTTTAAATTCCATGTAAATAGGTGTCATTTCCCAATTTCTATGATTGAGACTTTAAAATTAACAAGTTCCATTCTCAATTTCATTGTTCTTTTAGGTTAACTAAACAAGAAAATTCACAAATTATAGAAAATAAAATCCCGTCATTTCAATTTCTGTCATTTTAAAATTCCTTAGTAATTTTAAATTTCTTCATCCAAACATAGTGTAATTGGATAATATCTAACCCTAAAGAATATTCCAAGATATCCCTTGATACACTAGGATCACAACTTTAATAGAATAACCCTAGAGAATATTTCAAGATATTTCTAAATATATTGTAATTTACACAATCACATCTTTAATCTAATAGGACTGCAACAATAGATCATTTTTTTCTATTTCCCATTATTATTTTTTACCGCGTTTCTATCTTTCTCGCCTAAACAAAGCAGCACCAACGGCCCATTTGATTCCTCAACCCAACCACCCGCTACTCTCACTAGGGTTTTAGACTTTTAGTTTTTCATCGTACTGTTCCGGACTTTGGAGGTTTTGCCACTCGAAGCCCTCCAGTTGCTGCGGAGGCTCTTCTCTCTTATTTGATCCGAATCGTCGAGAGCCATTCTTCTCCTTTCCTTCTCCACCCGATACTCTCCGAGTTTTGTTGCCGACCGAAGGCAGAGCATAAACAGCACTAACAATGGCGGGCCTCGTTCCTCCTCCTCCAACCGCGGTTGATACGATTCCGAAGCCGAAAGAGGATGAGAAAGTGGATTACTTGAATCTTCCTTGCCCTATTCCCTATGAGGAGATCCACCGTGAAGCTCTCAGTCAGTCTCTCTCTCTGTTCCCCCCTTTTTTGTTTCATTTTTCTCTCTCTAGTTTACACTGATTTGTTCTTTAATTTGAAGAGTATGTGGATTTGTGTTTATTCTTGTTAGGATTTAAACATCTGCTTTTATGGTCTTTTATTTTACATGCAATTGATGAAAGTTTTATTGTGAAATAATATGTTATATAACTTATATTTGAATTATGAATTCTCGGAGAAATAAAAATGTATTAGGTCTTGTAACTATCATTTTTGTGTCTCATGTTACACAGCCCGATTTTAGAAATCGAATGGAATGGGTTTTTATTTTTGGGTTTACTTGGACAATAAAGAAGTGCTCCAATGTTGGGTCTAAGAAGAGATTATTTGTATGTGTATGCAGTGTCTTTAAAGCCTGAACTGTTTGAAGGGATGCGCTTCGATTTTACTAAAGGACTCAATCAGAGATTCTCACTCAGTCACAGGTCTGATCGGACTTCCAATTCATTCCCATCATCATTCTATTTAATCCTTATTATTTAGACACTGATCTGAATCATAACGCTCCTATGCCATCAGCGTGTTCATGGGACCTACGGAGATTCCTTCACAATCTCCTGAAACTATTAAAATTCCCACTGCTCACTATGAGTTTGGTGCCAACTTTATAGATCCAAAGGTAACTAACAGTCTTATGATATTAGTCATCTGGGATACTTTTCTATGACAAGCTGAATTTAAATTCTCATTTAAATATTTGGTGTCATGCAGTTGATGCTTTTTGGGAGAATGATGACTGATGGAAGGCTTAATGCAAGAATAAAGTGCGATTTATCTGAGAATCTTACTTTGAAGGCCAATTCTCAGGTGATTTGAAAGACTGTTGAAGAACTTTATCTCTTTTTTTATTTTCAGAGTTTGTGCAGATAATCTGTAATGTCTAAGCTTGTTAGTTAACTTCTCTGTGCTTTTTTCCAGCTTACCAACGAGCCTCACATGTCACATGGCATGGTCAATTTTGATTACAAGGTAAGACATTGACTTTGGAATATCTTTCAGTTACTTTTATTTTTATATAATGGTGTTCCAACCAGGAAGAGGTTAAACTTCTCACTGAAACAAATTACATGCATTGCAGTCATTGTGAAAGAACTTTTATATAGCTATTTTAACTTTTAAGTACCTGTTTGGGACAACATTTTGAGCAATGTAGAAGTTTTGCTGTAGTAAAGGTGCTTTTTTGTGTTTCCATATTTTGCTGCACTCAAAAGAAAACTTCCTGTTGGGTCATGCAAAAGCTAAAAACTGCTTGTGATAGAAAATGAGACAGTTGTATTAAATCTAGCTAAGAACTTTTTGTGGAGAACCATTAAGTTGTAGGCTTTATAGCTGAGAAGCATCTTATGGTGGAAGCAGTTACCCTCTTTAATAACTTTTTGTGCAGAACCATTAAGTTCCCTGTAATTTTAATTTAATTTCATCAATCCCTTTTACTTTTGAACAATAATCAGTAATATGGATGGCTAGTTGGTTGGTTTAAAAAATTGTTGCTTGATGGTTATTGGGTCAAATCAGTTTTTATTTTCTTGCTGTCTGGTAGTTGGTAGTGTGGATAGTATGAGAGTTTGGGAAGAATTTGGGTGGGTGAATTTACTTTAAGAAGCTTGTCTCCTTGGTTAATTTTATTGTTGTCCAGGTAGGCAGGTACCATAATGGAACCATTTAGCCTTCATTTGACATATCTATTCTGGTGAATTGGGATTTTGGTTTTAGACTTTTAGGAGGTACTTAATGAGGTGGAGGAATTATCTTCTTTCCTGGTTATTTTGGATAAGGGTAGGTTTCGGATGCTAGAGTAGAATCAAGAAGATTGAATCTGGATCTTCAGCTTCCTACTTGTATGTCTTATTTGGAACTTAGTTTCACTATGACACAATTCTAGAATTTCTACCAGCAGGAAGGGGAAGCTTCTTTCATGGATTTTGCTCCTGGTAGGGTTAACATGTGCAATTTAATTCAAAGACAAGCAAGTTGATGTATTTCAATTTTCACCTCATTGGTGCATTTTGTATAAGCAGGGTGAGGAGTGCTGATGATATATATGTTCTCTGTCCAGTATCTCGAATATTGCAGAATATATTCAGGAAGGTCAGTGAGTCAGGTGGTTACAGCAGGTTTTTATCCGCTGTTAAGTGATAAGGCTTAAAGCCCTTTGAGATTTTTTTGTGCTGGTAAGTGAAGGAGGTTCTAGGAGTATATAGGGGTTTGTGAATGACCAACAGTCTGGCGGATCCATATAGGGGCCCGGGTGGTCCCGGGACCCTTCGGAAGCCTGAAGAAACACTTATGATCGACCTTCAGGACCCTCCAACAATTTGGGCAAGTGCAGTGGAGAGGCTTGTTGCCTCCATGGATGTGCAGGCAGCAGTGCTTATAAACAAAGAAGAAGAGGTTTTTAATTTTTATTTTAAAAGACCTAGCCAAAACGACAGCGTTTTTAAGCTAGGTCATTATAAAAAATTGAAAAAAAACTAAAATATCTCTGTTTTATCTATAGAGCCCGAAAACCCCGGTCTTTTCAAGTATCCCCAAATTATATTTAACAACTCCCAGCCCCAATCGTCGCAACCTTCCAACTTTAAACCCAAGTTACCCTATTCCCCACCACCATTTGCCGTTCCACTGCCCTTTAGCTCCCTAATTTTATTTCTTCCAAATTCATATAAGTTTTTTAATCCTAGACTCTAGTCCCAACTCCCAATTAATAATATATATGTTACATTAACAAATTTTATCTTTGTAGTCACTAATTGCGTTATGTTGTTGAGGAGAATTTTTATTATCTTTGAGATTAATCTTGATTTATTCAATGAACCAAAATTACCAAATTTTATAGAAATAGTGATATGGAACCAAATTAGTCTAATATTTTTTTTGAACTTTTATGTTGGGACCCCCCGATCTTGAAATCCTGGATCCGTCAGTGCCAACAGAGTTAGGTTTTGGGATTTGATTTGGTCATCTGTTTCAGTTGAATTTAGGGGGTGTTCTTTTCTACTCATCTTCTAGATTGGATGGTAGTTGTGCCTTAGATGCTTCTTATTCTAGTTTTATTTAAATTTTACAAGTTATATGTAGTAAAGACTTGGATCTAACGGAGGACATGACACAGAACCAAGCGCAATGGCGTTCTAGGATTCATATAGCCAACTCCACTTAGTGGGAAAAGGCTTTGTTGTTGTTGTTGTATATGTAGTAAAGTAGGTCTGGTGTTTTGCTTTCAATTTGGACTTCTCCACAGTATTAAAAAATACCAGGATTTTAAGGATAGCTATTAGAATTTGATTGGATTGACCTTTGATCTGCTTTAGGGATTAAGCGCAAGGGCTTTAAGAAGAAATGATTTAGACTTCCTTTCGTCCTCCCATCTGTTTACTTTTCCTCATTTTTTCAACAACTGGAACTCAATACACATGGGGGCGACCAAATGATGTGGCACTTTCTATTTGAAAAGATTGTCCAATGTATACGGAGTTAATGCTCTTTTATTTGTTTTTAAATAACATGATTATTTATTAATTTTTGTTCTGTATTTTGAGCTAACCACTTTGGTATTAATTTTCTAATAATCTTTGTGTACTTATATTGCTTTACCCAACATTGACTTCCTCTGTACAGGGCAAAGATTACAGGTCACAGTTTCAACTAGGAAATGGTGCATTGTTTGGAGCAAACTACATTCAGGTAAAATATTGGATACCGTATTCTCTGTTTAACCTTTTCATTAGTTTATGACTCACGATAATTCTTATTGTTGTACACTCTAACTCTACACGCATTAATCAGCACAAAATGGATTCTACAAGTTTCCTTTACGTGAGAGGGTTCATTATTTGCTTCCCTTCTACGCTTCTGTATCTTCGAATTTCTGGATAACTTATTTTCTTGTCATGTGTTAATTGGCGAAGATGCTATAGTTTAAATATGTGATAGGGTTTTTTTTTGTTTTGTTTCATGTAATGCTTTTTTCAGTTGGTGACTGAGCTGTTCTGTAATTGTTTATGGGCTTGCTATCGGTGGATGCCTTTTCCATGGTTTCTGTAATCTTTTTCATTTCTCTAAATTTCTGTGTTCTTTTCTTTCAGATACAAGAGTTTATGTTTTCTCTTAATGAAGAAAAGAGTTATTTTGATTTTTTCATGTGTTGTGTATTTCACAACATTTTGGGAGAGCACTTAATACAAAGACAGAAATGTATAATCTGTATTAATTATACTAAACATAATTTAACTATATGATGACCATGTCTTTTTGCCAATTACTATTAACTGCTTGTTTTCTAGCATTTATTTTTCATTTCCTTTGTTTTCCCAGCTTTTATCATTTCTATGATTCTATTAAGATGTAGAAGCTGTTATTGGCACTCCATAAAGGTCATCCTGCTCTCCTCGCTTATAAATCCAAGGAAGAAATTGCACTTCAAGTGAAGGATGACTTCTAGTGTGCCAATAACTGTTTCCTAAGATTTTGTCAAAACTCTTTTAGCTTTTAAAGCACTTGGATTTTATTTGAGCATGAACCAAAGGTAAATGGAGCAATAAATGTAAGTGTATAAGATAATTACAGGAATGACTCAAAATTTATCATCTTACTATTAGTAGTGACATGTATTATGAGTTACACTTGGCATTTATTATGTATTCTCCATTGTTTTTTTCTGTAATTGATTGTTCCATTTTAATTCCTAGTGATAAGCATATTTTGTTGCCTTTATGTCAATGGCACACCTAGGGGATCATTGGGAAGTGCATTTAAAATGATCGAAAGAGTTTTTAGTGAAAATGTTTTTGGAACCAATCCTTTGTAAAAATGTAAGTGAATCTTGGAAGAGCACTTGAAGTGCATGCTTCTTCCATGAAGCGCTTCAAGTGCTTTTGGAATCCAAAAACATTTTCTTTAAAAGTGGTTTCAGTCATTTTAAAAGCACTTCCAAATGAGCCCTAGTTCTCTCTATTGATTTACCTAGCGCATTTTACCAATCTTCAAAGTGCTTATTACTTTTCAGAGCGTGACCCCCCATCTGGCTTTGGGTGGTGAAGTGTTCTGGGCTGGTCAGCATCGTAAGTCTGGTATTGGCTATGCTGCTCGGTACAACACAGACAAGATGGTAAATTCTTGAAGCCTTATTATAACTTCCTGGTTATCCGACATAATGTTTTCATTGCTTCCGACTGTTGTTTACTCATTTATTCTTGTATGGAAACAAGATATTAGTTTGTTTTTTACATTCTATGGCACCAGAAAGGCATCAAGATTTGTGCATCTAGAATGTATCTAAAGTTAACTGTATGCTTGCTCACTCTTGTTTCTTTTATCAAAAACCTTGTTTCATGCCACAATTTTAGGGTGAAGTAAGTCTTGGCCCATGATGTAGAGTTAAAACATCATGAACATTTATTGCAATGTTTCCTTATGAAATTAATTTTATGAAACTCTACCATTATAAGGGTTGGTTCAAAAATGATGTTGAAATAATTGGAAATAAAGGAAACTAATGATATGACAGAACAATTGGAAATGAAGGAATACTTTTATTTATTTTTTTTTCAATAAACCAAATAATTGCATACTAATAATAGGATGGGGTTGCAGGCTCATTGTCTCTATTGTAGAGGTATGTGGCTAAGATCCTCCACATTAAACATTGGACTAATGCTACTACTTTCATGTAGTTCAAGCCAGCATTACGCCTTAGATCCACCATTTGAGTACTGCAGGGCCTTGCTTTCCTTCTTTTTTTGGTCTGAGGGTCCTGCTTTCCTTGTGTGAAATACAACAACAAAGCCTTTTTCCACTAAGTAGGGTCGGCTATATGAATCCTAGAATGCCATTGCGCTCGGTTCTGTGTCATGTCCTCCGTTAGATCCAAGTACTCTTAAGTCTTTTCTTAGTCTCTTCCAAAGTTTTCCTAGGTTTTCCTCTTCCCCTTTCGCCATGGACCTCTGTTCCGTAGTCGCATCTTCTAACTGAAGCGTCAGTAGACCTTCTTTGCACATGTCCAAACCACCGTAACTGATTTTTTCTCATCTTTCCTTCAATTTCGGCTACTCCTACTTTACCTAGGATATCCTCATTCCTAATCTTATTATTTCTCGTGTGCCCACACATCCAACGAAACATCCTCATCTCCGCTACACCCATTTTATGTACGTGTTGATACTTCACCGCCCAACATTTCATGTCATACAACATCGCCGTTCTTATTGTCGTCATATAAAATTTTCCCTTAAGTTTCAGTGGCATACAGCGGTCACACAACACGTCAGATGCACTCTTCCACTTCATCCATCCAGCTTATATTCTATGGTTGAGGTCACTAATTCTCCATTCTTTTGCAAGATAGATCCTAAGTAGCGAAAGCGGTCGCTTTTTCGTACTTCCTGATCTCTAATCCTCATCCCTAACTCATTTGGGCCTCCATTAGCACTGAACTTGCACTCTATATATTCTGTCTTTGATCGGCTTAGGCGAAGACCTTTAAATTCCAACACTTCTCTCCAAAGGTTAAGCTTTGTATTTACCCATTCCTGAGTTTCATCTATCAACACTATATTGTCTGCGAAAAGTGTACACCAAGGAATATCATCTTAAATATGTCCCGTTAACTCATCCATTACCAATGCAAAAAGGTAAGGATTTAAGGATGAGCCTTGATGTAACCCTACAGTTATGGGGAAGCTTTCGGTTTGTCCTTCATGAGTTCTTATGACAATCTTTGCTCCATCATACACATCCTTTATAGCTTGGATATATGCTACTCGTACTCCCTTCTTTAAAATCCTCCAAAGAATGTCTTTTGGGATCCTATCAAACGCTTTTTCCAAATCTATAAAAACCATGTGTAAATCATTTTTCCTATCTCCATATCTTTCCATCAATCTTCGTAAGAAATAGATTGCCTCTATGGATGAGCGCCCTGGTACGAACCCGAATTGGTTGTCCGAAACCCGTCTCTTGCCTCATTCTATGCTCAATGACTCTCCCAGAGCTTCATTGTATGACTCATTAGTTTAATACCCCTATAGTTCATGCAATTTTGTACGTCACCCTTATTCTTGTAGATAGGCACCAAAGTGCTCCTTCACCACTCATTTAGCATCTTCTTCGTTTTCAAAATCATATTGAAAAGGTCTGAGCCATGTTATACCTCTCTCCCAAGACTTTCCACACTTCGATCGGTATATCATCTGGGTCCACTGCTTTTCTATGCTTTATCTTTTTCAAAGCTACAACCACTTCTTCCTTTCTGATTCAGCGGTAAAAGGAGTAGTTTCTACATTATTCTAAGTTACTCAACTTCCCCAAAGAAGTACTCCTTTCATGTCTTTCATTGAAAAGATTATGAAAATAACCTCTCCATCTGTCTTTGACCACATTCTCTGTAGCAAGAACCTTTCCATCCTCATCCTTGATGCACCTCACTTAGTTTAGGTCGCTTGTCTTCTTTTCCCTTACTCTAGCTAGTTTATAGATGTTCAACTCTCCTTTTTTGGTATCTAGTCGCTTATACATATCGTCATAAGCTGCTAGCTGAGCTCTCTCACAGCTTTCTTCGCCTCCTGCTTCGCTATTCTATACCTTTCACCATTTTCATCGGTCCTATTCTTGTATAAGGCTTTACAACATTCCTTCTTGGCCTTCACCTTTGTTTGTACCTCCTCATTCCACCACCAAAATTCCTTTTGATGTGGAGCAAAGTCCTTGGACTCTCCTAATACCTCTTTTGCTACTTTTCAGATACAACTAGCCATGGAATCCCACATTTGGCTAGCTTCCCCCTCTTTATCCCACACGCATTGGGTGATTACTTTCTCTTTGAAAATTGCTTGTTTTTCTCCTTTTATATTCCACCATCTAATCCTTGGGCACTTCCAGGTCTTGTTCTTTTCTCTCTTTTGATCTAGCCATGGAATCCCACATTTGGCTAGCTTCCCCCTCTTTATCCCACACGCATTGGGTGATTACTTTCTCTTTGAAAATTGCTTGTTTTTCTCCTTTTATATTCCACCATCTAATCCTTGGGCACTTCCAGGTCTTGTTCTTTTCTCTCTTTTGATATGTACATCCATCACCAACAAGCGATGTTGATTAGGCAAGCTCTCCCGGTATAACTTTGCAATCCTTACAAGTTATACGATCCTCTTTCCTCATTAGAAGAAAATCTATTTGTGTTTTTTACGACTCACTCTTGTTGGTGATCACATTTCTCTCCCCAAAACCATGGTCACCATGAAAACCTCCATAGTTGCCTGTTTCCTTGCCCACGTGTCCATTTAAATCTCCTCCTATAAATACCTTCTCCGTCTGAGCAATTCCTTGCACCAAGTCTTCCATGATTTTTCCAAATTTTCTCCTTTAAACTCGTATCCAACCATACTTGAGGTGCATACACACTAATCACATTGATGAGTTATTATCCTATTACAATCTTGTTTGCCATAATTCTATCTCCTACCCTCTTGACATCTACAACATCTTGTGTCAAGGTCTTGTCCACGATGATGCCAACACCGTTTCTCGTTCTATTTGTGCCCGAATACCAATGTTTAAAATCTGAGTTTTCTAGATCCTTTGCCTTAAGACCAACCCACTTAGTTTCTTGTAGGCACATATTACTTATCCTTCTCCTCACCATAACTTCCATAAATTTTCCTGTTAAGGTTCCTATATTTCACGTTCCTAACCGCATTCTACTCTCTTGAACTCTACCCTTCTATCCTAGCTTCTTCATCCTCCCCATCTAATAGGATCAAAGTACTTCTTTTGTGTGTCATGTGTAAAGTTGATATGAGCATAGCTTCTAAACAACTTTGAGTGTAGTCATTCAAAAAGAAGTTTCTATGACCCCCTTACTCATTTAACACTGTATTCGGGTGCCGATGGAGATACAGTGACCCTTGCTCACTTATCACTGTGCTCGGACCACACAGTGCGCCACTTACGAGTGACGCCTTAGCTTTAGCACGATTTCGTTGTCGATTCATTTTCATAAGGATTCGACGTAACCTAGGAGTGTCGACTGTCGACTACTTGACGCCCTCCCCCTCCTCCTTTATCCGAGCTTGGGACCAACAATGTAAGATAAACTCTTCATCCAGGACCAGGAGAAAAGTAGCCCACTTCTAAAAGAAAAAAAAAAACCTCATAACTGCAGTAACTCCGTAATTCTTAGAGGAAGCTTCAAAGCAAAACAGAAAGCAAGGATTACAAAACATTGTGAATGGTCTTCGTAATCATCTTAGGTACTATTTCGAGCGAGACCTGCCCGTTCTATGAACAAAGGTGATACAGGGTTATAGGAAATTAAGCCCCAAACTGTTGAACCATGAAAGGTCAACCTCAGCTTATTGAACCTAAGGAGCATGCTAACTGGTGCGAAAATTAACTTAACACACAAATTAAACCCTCTTGTTGTCAAATTGTAGTATAAATGCAAGTAGGGATCGCTCTAAATCGAGGATTAGGAGGGCTTGCTAAAACCTCTAAACTGACTTAAAAACATATAAACAAAGTTAAAAACACTAAACTAGACTCAAAGAACTTAAAACAAACTCAAAGGACTCAAAACAAGCTAAAAACACTCAAATCTGCCTAAAAACACAAACTGGGCAGATTTAGACTCTAACACACTTTTGGGACACCTAAAAACACAAATCAAAACAGATTTTGACTAATAAAACACTTTAAAGTAAATGGGGTTTTGGTTTTGACGAATTTGAAAACAAAACAAGTAAATTAAAGAACTAATGAAATCTGCACAAATTTGAGTAAATTGAATGGATGGAAGGCTAGCTAGGAGGTTATTCTCCACATATGACATACTTGCACATAAACCAATTTTCAGTTGTTCTTTCGATCAATCATGAAACTCAACACCCCAGGTTAATTAAGTCCGCTTAAATTAAACTTCAAGTTCTAATTAAGTTATTGAATTGGATGAGAAAGCGCATACAACAATTCAAGCATTCTTCAAAAGTTCTTTACGTGAACAGCACAATAAAGATACAATCAAAGATCATTAAGTATTATGAAAACTATAAGTATTGACGAGGCATTCGTTACTATGATGAGCATGAAACTCCTGCCAAGAATTTATTTAACGCGATCGTTTATAAGCGACCTCCACTACTTGTGAATATAAGTTTGTAACTATTAGGTGAAACTCTCTTATACTCTAGCATTATATTCATGCATGCAAACTAAGTGTGCACTCTTAATAAACATACACGAATAAGTTATCAATCAAGCAGTTAAACAAATTGAATTCACAACTTATGAAATCACAACTGAAGGTAATCAAATCATATTGCAAGCATGAACATGGTTTCGAATTCCCCCCTAGCTAAGGGGGGTTTAGTTCCTCATACTCACAAAGCAAAGATAAACAAATTTAGACATTGAAAACAAAAGAATGAAAACACTTAAAAACGCTCCAACAATCCAACTTGAATGACAAGCACGTCCAAGGGTCCTCCTTCTCTTTGTTGCGGCACAAGGTGTGGTTTGATGGATGAGTGATAAATTATGGTGGTGGATGGATATAGGTGAGTTATGGTGAAGGGTGGATGGGTGGATTGTGTTCTCCCGGCTAAGGAATGAAAGTGTAAGTGTATAGAGTTGTGAGATGTGAATGTAGTGTCTTTTTATGGATCTTTTCTCCTTCCCCCTTGTTATGGTGAAGGGTGGATGTATTTATAGGCTAGGGAGAGGACCACCATCTAATTAAGGTGGTAGTGGTGTATGTTGTGGTAATGAGTGGATGTAATGGGTATGGTGGGTGAGTGTTTGGTAATGAGTGGATGTAATGGGTGTAGTGGATGAATGTTTGAGTGGATGTAATGGGTGTAGTGGATGAATGTTTGAGTGAATGTAATGGGTGTAGTGGATGGATGTTTGGTAATGAGTGGATGTAATGGGTATAGTGGATGGATGTTTGGTAATGAGTGGATGTAATGGGTGTAGTGGATGGATGTTTGGAATTGTAGGTCAACACACTTGCACACACATGTTGATTTCTAGCCTTCAAATCTTCAAAAACGTCCATCCTCCTGTCTCCATGCTTGCACTATCCAATCTTGGCCCAAAAATGCTCCAAATAGCACTTTGTTGCTAACTTTGTTATTTGAACTTACAAACACACGAAAATAGCTTAAAATACATAATTGACTAAGAAATAACAACATAAATGCACAAGAACAAGCTAACTAAGTCGCATAAATATGCTCCTATCACTAACCGTTGTATGACCGGGCAACTCTGAAACAAACTCCACTAGATTTGTTTTCATATGAGATTTCCTTTGTATGACTGGGCAACTCTAAAACATATTCCACTGGGTTTTGTTTTCATATGAGATCTCCTTTGTATGACTGGGCAACTATAAAACATACTTCACTGGGTTTTGTTGACATATGAGATTTTGACTCAAGTAACTGTTGAGGGATTCATACCCTAATCCAACTTTTCTTTGCACCCCCAGGTTGCTACAGGGCAAGTCGCTAGTACCGGAATGATTGCTCTTAGCTATGTACAAAAGGTGTCTGATAAGGTGAGAAAAGTTGATCCATTTTAACTTTTTATATTGTTGGATATTTTGATTGAGTTTTCCATTTTTATGGTTTCTCCGAAGTCTTTCTTACAGTCTTTCTTTCTTGTAGGTTTCTCTTGCATCAGATTTCATGTACAACTACATGTCAAGAGATGTCACGGCTAGTTTTGGTTATGATTACATTCTTCGACAGGTAGCTTATGTATTTTAATGTCCAAATATTCGTGAATCATTATAATGGTGTAGTGGGAGATGTATAAATCAATGATTCCTATTTCATTGCAATAAACAGACACTCTTTTTCTTCTTACGTTGTGATCTTACTAGTAGGTGAACATTTTAGGGTTTAAGTTACACAACCAGTGCTATCGGATTGCTGCTGGAGTATGTTACTACCTAGTAGGTGAACAGTTTCATGAAACATGATTTCTTAGACAGTGTGGTCTGTTTAATTCTGTGCGGACCTTGATGATCCAGATTCAGGTTCAGTCTGGCATCATAAGATTGTTATGTATATATGCAGTGTATCCATGCAATACACAAAAAACGCTGCCTTGTCTATTGAAAACCATATGCACTTCCTATATATGGATTTTTTTCCTTGGTGTTCTATTGCACTGATATGAAACCCGGTTCATGTCTCATCATGAATTTTATTTGTGCCCTTTGCCGTGATGGTGTCAAGGAGGATTGTGTGCTTACCTAATTTGTGTTGTTAAATCAAATATGAATTTTTAAGCATTGACTGTTCTTGGCTAACTTTTATCATTGTTGCAGTGCCGTCTTAGAGGAAAGATTGATTCCAATGGCACCGTAGCTGCATTTTTGGAAGAGCGGCTAAATATGGGTCTTAATTTTGTTCTTTCTGCAGAGGTGAGGATTTAGCAATGTTGTGTGTGCCCTTCTTCCTCTTCTCAATTAGATGAACTTTTTTTTGCCACTTCTTTGTCAAGTACTAAAATATACGCCTTGCAGATTGATCACAGAAAGAAAGACTACAAATTCGGGTTTGGATTGACTGTCGGGGAGTAAAGTGCAGGACCAATGCTGTTTCGTCATTCTTGCGGGCAAGATATCTCTTTATTTTTCCATTCGAGTTGAACTAGAGATCCCTGTATACTTAATCCCGGGTAACATTATCACAGGGTGGGATCAGTTGAGCCCGTTTTAGTAGCCGGTGTCTGTTTGGAGTTCCCTTTTTTTTCAGTTAAGAGTTGTAGAATAAGATTTCTAAATAATTCAAATTGTATTTCTAGTCGCAACATTAACCTTTGTTCGAAAAAGGAAACTTTATTTCTTGAATGAATCTGATGATCCTCTGCCACAATTTCTTCAGTTTCCCCCTCCTGTTGTTCAAAATCGTTGATTAATTTGTATGACCAACGGGGAACTTTTTTATTAATCCACATAATCTTGTGGTTGCAACTTCTTTTTTACTCGCACATGATTTTGCAAAGTTATCCATGTTAGCACACGACCACCTTATATTTATCGTACCAAGCCATGTTGGGACATTAACATCGTACATAATTCACGCCTGCTAAAGGGGGTGCAAGCCGTATATCAGGGCTTGAAAGTGAATCGTGGTTTGGATGGTTGTAGAAGTTTATTGAACTACGTGAAGCTAAGGTTATGGAAAATTGGGCTACTTGGGTGCACCAAAAGTTCAAGTCCATAGTCTGAGAGAACAGACCAAGTAGCCCCTTCCCTTGCAAACCAAATAGGACACTTACAAAACAGCCAAAACCAAAAACTGAGCTGCCTAGAGAATCATGTTCAAACATAGAGCTGTGCGCTTCATTGAGGAGAGAAGGCACCTTTCCCTTCCAAGCTTATACAGTAAAACAAGGAGCGTTGCCAAAAGAGAAGTCCGTGGAAATCGACTATGGATTTTTCCAATTGCTATACACATTAACCACAAGAAATTTATTTTGTTACGGATTTTTGCATTTATCATCTTACGAGAATGGAGCATGGTATAGATCAACCGGAAGAGGTATGCATAGAAGTATTTGCCCCAAGGAGGAATCCTATGGGAAATATCCATCACCCTTTGTGCTTATAATTTTTCATGCAAGAAAAACAAGCAACATCTGAGTTCCTAAAAACATTTAGATGAATTTGATGAAGTACTTTGGAAATGGTTGTTTATAAAATAAAAGCCATTAATTTGGTTGTAGTTTGATCCATATCCTAATTAATAATTGTGTAAAGATGACCATATTGTACGTTACATAAATTGGGATTAGACTAAGCAATTGGCTCTTAAGATACAAAGTTAAATGGGTCATCTACATAAAATGCACAAATTATAAGATCGATTTCAAGCTAGCATTGTGACATTTGAAGACAACTCATACTCAAAACTCACGGAAGTTTTACATTTAAGCACATCCTTTTGTTAGACCATTTATATGTTTGTAGAGTCTTTAGAAATACGCTCCCAACTTAATATCAAGCTTATAGTTTACTGCGAAGCTGGAACGGCGCAAAAGAAAATGCCTGACAATGTGCAATTTGTTCTGCTTCAAGTTCACAAACAAAGCAATGGAGCTGCTGGGGATGTATAATGGTACACAAGCAAGGAATACCATCTTCTCAGCACCCTATGAAGCCTTCGGGTTGGGATCATGCAACGTGACTACAGGTACGGTCATCTCATTCACCTTAAGCCATCCGCCAACTCTCTGCGAGGTATCTTGGCTTTCATGGTTTTGCAAGAACAAGGCAAGTTAATCACAAGTGGGACCATGTACTGCAAAGTAAAGAATTGCATGCATGAGAATTGAAATGAAAGGGTTATGTTGCGGTGCCTTTTCACATACTAAAACTGAAATCCCACAAAGGTGCATGCGACTGTGCTAGATATCAGACACATGATGTTTACCAGAAAACTAAGGCAACTGATCAAATATATGCAATCATGATCTCATTCTGAAAGGGCATAAGTTGACAAAATGACTCTCCAAAGACTTTGAAGTTAGAATAACTAAATATAAGAAGAGAGCTCCTTCTGCTAGACCAAAGGTGCATATAAAATTATAAATCAATGTTAATGGGAACTGGTCATTTATAGCACACGGTGTGGCACCCCAGAGATTAAACAAGATTACGTAACTTCGTAGGTAAAATCCTATGATAGGAAGGTGACTTATCTTCAGCAAAGGCAGTCTAAGAATTGGCTGAAGTATCTATAGGTCAATCTGTAAGAATTCTTCAATTCCTTGAGCTTCAAGGAGGGACCTCAACTAGACTGGGCAACAAGTAGCAGTTAATAAATAAGGTTGAAATAGTAGGCTTGTGATATTTCAGTTATAACCCCTAGATTAATATATTGAACCCGACACCTCATCCTTGAAAATTTTTAAAGAATATAAATGGATTCCAAATATGTCCTTGAAGCATGTATGTTAATAGCGAGTCCAGAAGAAAAGTTCAATGACCAACATGCAGATCTTAAGGTGCAGGGCTTTAAAGTGAGTCTGTGTCTGCGTCTCTGTTGCAGTAGTGTAGATTAGTCCTAATACTGTTAGGAGTAGACCATGAGTCCTAGTACTATATCAGTGATTGATACAGCTAGAATACATGCTTGTAGCTAGATATGTTATTCCAAAAAAACAAAAAAACAAAAAGCTAGATAATGTTTGGGAATCTTACTGGAAGATCAATGGAAGGCCTTACTTTAAACCTGACCTTTCAGTATGCTGTTGAGTCGAACTGGTATGAAACAAAAATAAGCGATGCATTTAGAAGGTTAATGAAAAGGATGCATAAAACTTCAAATGATAAAAGAAAGTCATAACTGAGGGACCACAGGTTGATGTTTCCTGTTCTGCAAAACTTGATATTTGGATTCTCTGTCATAAAGGTCTACTTTAAACTAATCTAAATTGCAGGGACATGGATTCAAACTCGGGTGCATAGAGGGTTGCATATCTGCTATGACCAATGTGGCTACACCCATTATTGTGGAAACGTATATGATATTAAGAATTCAACTTAGCTCGTCTTTAGTTTTAACTTTTTATCATTCTTGTATTACCTCAGAAAGTACAAAGTGTTAAGTACCAAAAGGAGAACAGAGAGATCGCAGAGGAGGAAGAAGATAACAGGAGAGGTTTAGTTAGAGAAAAAGAGAGAGAGAGAGAGAGAGAGAGAGAGAGAGAGAGAGAGAGAGAGAGAAATCACAATTGTATTTTCTTGATTAATTGAATGGTTACAAGGGGCAGTTGCTATATAGATGAGTCCTAAGCTAACTGCCTTAACCAACTCAATCCCTTACCAACAATCCTAACTAATTATTCTAACATTCACACTCCTCACTGCCTTATGTATTTGGTTAATCACATGTGTCATGATCCACACCCTCCGTATCCTATATACTCTAACATCCCCCCGCAAGCTCATGGTGGTCCAAGCATGAGATTGTTGCAGTGAGTCTTGAACAATGGCGAACTCAGACCTTTGGTAAGAATATCAGCAAACTGCTCGGAAGAAGAGACAAATTGAACCAAGTGCTTCTTACTTGCAACCCTTTCTCTCACAAAGTGAACATCAACTTCAATATGTTTGGTGCGCTGATGTTGAACTGGATTAAAGGATAGTGCGATTGCCGAAAGATTGTCACAAAAAAGAACTGGTGGGTGGGGAATATGAACTTGTAGAACTTGAAACAATTGTTGCAACCAATCCAATTCAGCAGCAGTGGATGAAAGGGCTTAATATTCAGCTTCAGTGGATGATCTTGATACGGTTTGTTGTTTCTTTGAAGCCCAAGAGATAGGATTGTTACCAAGAAACACAACCAAACCTGTTGTAGACCGCCTATCATTAGGGTCTCCAGCCCAATCAGCATCACTAAACGATCTAAGTATTAAACTGCCTTTTCTATATCCAATTCCATGTGTCATAGTCCCTTTGAGATACCTCAATATTCTTTTCACAGCCAAATAATGAGAAGCCATGGGAGACTGCATAAATTGACAAACTTGGTGAACTGAAAAGGCTATGTCAGGTCGTGTAAAAACCAAGTATTGTAAGGCACCAACAATACTTCTATAGAGGGTTGGATTATTAAAAGGTTCCCCATCATCCTTCAATAATCTGTTATAAGGTAAACAGGGAGTTGCACATGGTTTAGAATCAAACATTTCAATTTTGTTCAACAAATCTTTCACATACTTCTCTTGAGATAAGAATAACCCTTCATCTGTTCTTGTAATTTGTATCCCAAGAAAATAATGGAGAGATCCCAGATCTTTGAGATCAAATTCCTTTGTTAAATCTGTAATAACCTGTGCAATCATCTTAGTGTCATTTCCAGTGATGATGATGTCATCTACGTAGAGCAACAATATCACAAGTGAAGAACCAGAACACTTGACAAAGAGTGATGAATCAGCATATGTATTGTGTAACCCCAACGTAGGCAGAAAACTTGTGAACCTGTCATTCCAAGCCCTTGGGGCTTGCTTGAGTCCATAGAGGGACTTGTGTAATCTACAAACTTTAAGAGGGTGATGATGATCTTCAAAGCCAGGAGGTTGGGACATATAAACTTCTTCTTGAAGAATGCCATGAAGAAAGGCATTTTTGACATCTAATTGATGTAGGGACTAATCATGATGAGTTGCCAAAGCTAATACTAACCTGACAGTTGTTGGTTTAAAAACCGGACCAAAGGTTTCTCCATAATCAAGTCCATGCTCCTGATTAAATCCTTTTGCAACAAGTCTCGCTTTGTACCTCGCAATTGTCCCATCAGAATTCCTCTTGATTTTAAATACCCACTTGCAGCCAACAAGGTTTTTGTTATGAGGAAGATCTACTATACTCCAGGTTCCTTGAGAATGTAAGGCTTCAATCTCTTTAGTCATAGCCTTATGCCACACTGGTTCTTTCAAAGCTGACTTATATGTTGCAGGCTCGATTGTAGTAAGATCAACCCCTCCAAAATCACAAACTGATGCATATAAGGCTTTATGCTTCACAATGCCACTTTTGGATCGAGTCTGCATCGGATGGAGATTCATAGGTGGAATCTCAAGAACAACTTGAAGTGTCTCAGGACAGAAGTCAAGTGCCACAAGAGATGGTGTAAAGGAAGATGGAGAAGCAATAATGGACTGTGGTGTGTTTGATGTATTAGTCTTATATGGGCTAGAAGAGTGGGACAAATCTATGGACTCAATAGATCTTTGAATTGACCCTGTATGCAGGAGAGGTGATTGACAATGAGATAGAGGTGACTGTGCATGTCCTTAAGGTGATAAAGATGGAGTATCTCTAAATGAAGATGAAGTTTGCACTCTAGAAGTTGAAACTGGTGAAACAAGAACATTTTGAAGGTTTGGAGTTGGTTATGGTGCAATGTCAAGTGATGGAGTGGGAGCAATGACTTTAGATTTTTGGGAAATTGGTAGTTATGGGAATGGAAACTCAAGTTCATTAAACATGACATGCCTAGAAATGTAGGTTGTTTTGGTTTGTAAATGATAACAGATATAACCTTTATAATGAGGAGTATATCCCAAAAATAAGCATCGGGAGGTTTTAGGTTGCAGTTTAGAGATATTATATGATTTAAGGAGAGGATAGCACGAACAACCGAACACTCTTAAGTGAGAAAGGTCTGGGACAACTTTATATAGTAGTTCAAATGGTGATTTGTTTTGAAGGACAGTGGTTGGCATTCTATTGATCAAATAGGTTGCAGTATGACAGGCATAGGTCCAAAATAATGAGGGTAAATGAGCAGTTTGCAACAAAGTAAGGGCAGTTTCTACGATATGTCTATGTTTTCGTTCAGCCAACCCATTTTGTTCAGGTGTATAGGGACATGACATCTGATGAAATACACCTTGAGCAGTAAGAAAAGCTTGAAACTTTTTGCTTATAAACTCTCCTCCTCCATCACTTTGGAAATCTTAATTTTGGTTGTAAATTGAGTGCAAACATAATGATAAAAAGAGACAAATGTAGGGAAAAAAAATCAGATTTATTTATTAAGGAAAAGATCCAACTGAATCTAGTACATTCATCTGTGAACAAAACATAGTATTTATAACCATCTACAGATTGACAAGGTGCTGGACCCCACAAATCACTATGTATCACCTCAAAAGGAACCACATATTTTGATTGAACAGACTGAAAGGGTAACTTGCTAAATTTCCCTTCTAAACAATTTTGACACAATGTGGAAAGTGTATCATGGATAGTGACTATGTTCGACTTCTTAAGCATTGTAGAAGAAACTGAGTTGGAAGGATGACCTAGTCGATTGTGTCAAAGAGTTGAATTGACTAATTTCCCTAAGCAAGCCATGAGTTTTGAATTTGATGCAGATTTGTTTGGTAGAAGGGATGGAATAGGATAAAGTCCATTATTGCATACTCCCTAGAATAGAACTCTCCTTGTGGCCTTATCCTGGATCCAAAAAGAGAATGCATCGAATATTAACCAATAATTATTGTCTAAACATAATCGATGCACAGATAAAAGATTATGAGACAGTTTGGGCTCATAAAGAACTGAGTTCAATTTCAAAGGATAAGGAGAAGTCCTTAAGAGTGATGTGCCAACGTGAGACACTTGCAAACCTTCCCCATTTGCAATCTGAACAGTTTCAGTGACTGGTTATGGTGATGCCAAGCTTAGAGTCCTCATATCAGTAGTCATATGGTTTGTGGCCCCAGAATCCGTGAGCCAAACTTCAGGTGAATATTATGTTGTGGTGGCCAAAGGGACAGAGTTGGACATTGTAGGAGACATCATGTGAGTAGATGGCATTGAGTTTGAGTATGTGGTATTCATTGCAGCCATGTGTGGGACTTGATTAGGAGATTTATTCCTGAAGAAACAAGTTCTGGCAGTATGGTTTTTCTTGTCACATATTTGACAAGGCTCAACAGGTTCAGCATCTCTATAGTTACAAGTTGCAGCATAATGACCATGTTTAGAGCAAAACTAACAGATAACATTTGAAGAAGAAGCACCATTATGATAGGAAGATGGAGTCCCAAGAATTCCAGGAGCAAAATCATGTACCATAGGCTTATAATATCTCTGTCCTTGATTGTTGTTAAACTTCCCTTTATACTTTGATCGATTTCCACCATTGAAGAAATTGGATTGACCAGATTGACCATTAAATCCAAAATTACCACCATTGTTGATTGTCGGAGAATGACTATGAAGACCATTTGTAGAAGAATTCCCAACAGCATAACTTTGTGATCCTTGACTATTGTTCTTGGCCATCATTGCAGACATAAAGGGCATCGAGGCATTGTTCTCAACAGTGGCTTCCTCTGCAAGTAATTGAGAACGAAACTCCTTGAGAGATATAACGTTTTCCCTTCCACGAATAACACATCTGAACGTGTTATATTCTGTAGGAATACCATTGAGAGCCAAGATCACAATATCTTCATCGGCAAAGATGACTCCTGCAGCTGCAAGAAAATCCCGTGCTGCTTTAATGCGTTGAAGATACATGGATACAGAATCAGAGCCCTTTTTGATTTTCTGAAGGTCAACTTTCATCTGAAAGATGGATGTACGACTAATAGTAGAGAATTGTTCTTGAAGCCGAATCCAAAGATCCCTTGAGCTAGTACTGCCTATGGCACAAGAAATGGCTGAGGATGACAAAGTTGCAGTAAAAAGTTGCATGAGAGCCCTATCATGCATCTTCCAAATTTTATACTCATCAGTTTCAGTTTGTGGAGTTGAAGACGCAGAGGTTAGGTCCGAATCAGGAGACCCAGATGAAGAAAACTGAGGAGGACACACATTGGTGCCATCGACGAACCCCATGATTCCATTTCCTTCAAGCATTAATTGCAACTGAAACTACCATTGAAGATAATTGGAATCATCCAACTTCACAGTAACCGAATTAGAGACTGATGAAATCAAGTTGGTAATCGGTGATTGCAAGATTTGCAATTGATTCACAATGATCATCTTGAGAGAATCTGAGTGAGACAAAAAATCAAACACTTGGTGTGCAAGAATTCACCAAGAACAAATTAGAGAATTGGGGCAAGAGAGAAGCCCAAAATTCTTAGAACAAGAGAAGGAGAATCAGTATGTAGAGATAGTAGCGGAAGCAGACCAAGAATTGAGAAAGCACGAACGGCTTTCAAGACAATGATACCATGTTAAGTAACAGAAGGAGAACAGAGAGATCGCAAAGGAGGAAGAAGATAACAGGAGAGGTTTAGTTAGAGAAAAAAAGAGAGAGAGAGAGAGAGAGAGAGAAATCACAATTGTATTTTCTTGATTAATTGAATGGTTACAAGGGGCAGTTGCTATATAGATGAGTCCTAAGCTAACTGCCTTAACCAACTCAATCCCTTACCAACAATCCTAACTAATTATTCTATCATTCACACTCCTCACTACCTTATGTATTTGGTTAATCACATGTGTCATGATCCACACCCTCCATATCCTATATACTCTAACACAAGGAAAGGGATGTTGCATTGCCAATTCAAAGCTAGAGCATATGTGGTGTCAAACAGCATAAAAGCAGCATATCATTATGCAAACAGACCAGAGGGTTCGCTGGAAAAACAATTGTAATAACAAGAAGCTGTGCAACAGTAAACAAAAGTGTGATGCGGCAAACGAAAAATATATACAGACTTGGAACAGTACCTTAGCATGCATCTAGATTTTATATTTTCATATGCTTAGACAGCAATACATATTTATTGCTATACACAGAAAATTACAGAAACAAGCATTCCATTTCAAGTTGCATAAGCATGCAGTTTTCTAATGAGAGCAGAAACAACACATATTTTCTCAGTTATATTTTTCTAGAAAATTACTAGTTTTTAGACACAAGCACCTTCTCATACTGATCCTCTAAATCTGCAGGGAAGGAAACAACGGCCACCAAACTGCTGATGCAGATAAACAATTGCAGCAAAAAGCAGAATGCAAAGTTCATGCTTTGATGCATTTATAATCGAAAAACCAATATAAAACCATAATCTACAGCAACGATAGCAAATGACCATCATTATATATTACCTATAAATAAAAGCATACCAATGTAGAATGCAGCAAAGATTTAAGAGAAAAATAAGAGTGCTCAAAATCATATTCTCATTTAAATTAGGCCTCAAGCATCTGATGAACACAAGTGCAAGTTCATCTAATCAAAACGAACAACACATATTACAAATGGGGTTTTTCCTAATCCTGGTTAAGAGTCAAAAGGGTACCGACATCAAATCGAAAACTTCAGGCCCTCGTCATCCCCCGTAGTCCCCTTGAAGATTGCAAGCTTCCCTTTCTGCTCCAACAGTTTCAAAGCCCTCATCAGAACCGTCTGATCAATCCCATGAAGCTCCGTCCCCCTAGACTCAATCCCAAATCGGATTTCCTCAACCGTCATCACATTATCCTCCAACCCATTGTCCTTGACGAAATCTAGGACAATATTAGCCCAGTCCTGAATCCGATGCCATAGCACAAGGCACTTCCGACGACCCTTATCCAGCTACTCCGCTGGGCCCTGCGCCACCAACGCCTAGAGAAAGGCTTTTGGGGCTTCGTGGGTGAGAGATCACTCGATCGTGGGGTTCGAGAAGAGCGGAAAGTCTTGGTCTTCCAATCCGATCATGAAGATGCTATGGGTTTTGCAGTAGTCGAGGATAAGGTTATTCCATAGTTGTATCTGCTTCTTGCAGGTCTCTCTAATGGGCTGAAGTGTGAAGTATGGAGGGTAATTGAAGAATTGGGGAAGCTTGAAATCTCCTAGTTTCTGCATCTGATACTCTCTTGGCGGCGATCGGAGGGCGGAAGCTTAACTGGGGCGAAGGACAGTCAGAGTGGGTGGTTTACTGGTGGAGGAGATGATAGGGTCCGGTTTACTGGTGAAGGAGATGATAAGGTCTGATTTGATCTTAACCTGTAGCTACCATTCAACAATGGAAGACGGAATCACGGAATGAAGAGGAAGAGGGAGCAGAGCTCCAGCCGCCAGTGTGTATTTTTGTATTATATTTTCTTTAATAAAAGGCAAATATCCAGAAATAGGATTGACTTGGAATTTTGTTTAATAAATGACTTGAAAACTTTGAGTTTTAACGATCAGAATAAAATAAAGGTTAATATGAATAGCATGAGTATCGACTTTTTAATGTAAAAATGTGGTTTTTTGTTAAAGCGAAAAGTACCGCGGACTTTTCGTTAAAACTCCCTTAATTTTAGGACATTTCGAATATGCACATGCCATGCACAATAATCAGACAGAAATATGATTTTTTTTCTACACTTTGAAATGACCAAATTATCCTCCCATATAAATAGGTTATCTAGAAATTCCAGCCCTGATTTCTCATTTTGTAGAGAGAAATAGAGAGAGAGGAGAAAGAGAGAAAATCTCTCTTGCCCAATTCCAGTTCGAAGAACCCTAACTCATCCAACTTCTTAACCTAAGAGCTCTCTCTCTAACCCACCCATCTTCTTCATCCAAGCTCTCTCTCTAACCTACTCATCCTCTTCATCCAAGCTCTCTCTCTCTCCACCCAAGTAATCGACCTCACAACTCCCAAATCCACAAATTTGAGCTTGCAAAATTTGTTCGAGTTCGAAGAACCCTAACTCATCCAACTTCTTCACCTAAGAGCTCTCTCTAACCCACCCATCTTCTTCATCCAAGCTCTCTCGAACCCACTCATCTTCTTCATCCAAGCTCTCTCTCTCTCTCTCCACCCAAGTAATCGACCTCACAACTCCCAAATCCAAAAATTTAAGCTTGCAAAATTTGTTCGAGTTCAGTTCAAAGTCTCCAGTCAGCGGCGAGTACTTAGAATTCGAGCGAAAACCACAAATTCTAAAGCAAACAGATCTGAAACCCGCCACCCTGACCCTGGATCCAGTTCGCAAAGTCAGTTACGATTCAAAAAGAGATTTTGAACAAAGAGAAGAAGAAACAATGTCGGGGAATCTGACAAAGGCCATTGGATATGAGAAGGGTGATGGAATCGCCAACGTGTGGGTCGGTTTCCTAATTTCGATTTTTACCTTTTCATTTATAGGTTTTGTGAACTGGGTTTGCTTCATTTTGCTTTTTGGAGTTAAAGTGATTGATTTGGTGTTTCTTGGAGGAGACCCAAATCATTCCATTTTTATTTTTTATTTTTTTTTATCATTTTTATAATTTATATGTGGGTTTTCATTCTTTTGTCTTCTCCCTCCCTATGTTCCCTCTCTTGATCCAAATTTACAAGCACTAAAATAGGGTTTGGCTTTGGCTGCAATTAAATGACAAAACGTATTAAAGGTTAGTTGCCTTTTGGAGAAGAGATAAATTTGAGGAAAAAGAGAGAAATCAGAGTGGAAAGAAGGAAGAGAAAAGGATATGGACAAAATTGTTTAGCGTACTCATTCCCTCTCTTCATATTAAACTCGCTCATACACTGTATGTACATGACATGCACTATATGTTATGCTCATAGATCTGATCTCAACCCATAGTTCACAACTCTCTCTTCAAAATAAAAACAAATGACGCAATTAGATAAATGACTCTAAACTTTATATGAAGAATCGAAGATTCATAAATTTGAATTTGGTATCAAATATTTCAAGGATTTGAAAATTGTAGTTTGAATGGGCATGAAAGAGCCCAACTAAATCAAAGGAAATTGTTTCATGAACTCGTTCGTTTTTTTTTTTTTTTTTTTTTTTTTTATTTGCAGGGCCTGCCTTTGAATCAAAGAAAAAAGTAGTAAATTACGCTAATGCGAAGAGTATCAAAGATGTAAATACGCACCATATACACTATATGCACACCACATGCACATAATATGTACAATACATGCACATGATATGCACAAAATGGGAGAAACTTTAACATCAACATATTGGTATAGTGGATACAATTAAAACATAATTGTTACGTATATAAGGTTATAGTGATAGTTTGAAAAGTCTTGTTACGTATATCAACCACCGCTTAACCGTGCACATGGAAAACATGATACTCGTTGTCATTATTTTATGGACACACATGAACCTTAACGTCCTCTAAGCTTTTTCTTAATTTTGTTTTTCACCAAGGCCAACTAGGTTGTGGTCATACTCGCTAAATTCCAGGGCACAACAGATGTGCATCATAACTAGTGAACATTCTCGCTTCTCATATTAAGATGTAGCCATGCACACTGCATGCACATTATGGAAAAAATTTCACAAATTTCTGCAATTGAACACTTGAATCAGAAATTGTTCCATCCCAGTTTTATAGCACATCAAAACTTAAAATTTATTCCATAACCCATAAGCCCAAACATGAAACATAAACCCTAATTTAACTTCTAAGTATTAATTCATCTTACAAACAACCCATTTATTCCATAAATCATTGATGAAGTAGCTTGTGATGACCTAGGCCGGCAAAACACAGTCGTTATGTTGGAGACATAATTGCAGTTGCCCCATCTTATATTTAATGTTATAAAATAGACTTTTTGTGTATTTAGCAAACTCTTTTTTGGGTAAAGCTCAGTTTACTACCCTGAAGTTTCTTGATTTTCAACATTTCATACATGAAGTTTTTTTCATCCTAGTTTGGTACATTTCAACATTTAAATACCAGATGGGATGAAAAAAACTTGATGTATGAAATGTTAAAAATAAAAAAACTTTAGGGTTGTTGTCACAGCCCGTCCCGAAATTTATTTATCGTGGATGTGAAATGACGGAATTGCCCTTAAAGGCTATTAAGGTACGTGTGATATATTGTTTGAATATTGCATACTCTCCTAAATTCTGGGAAAATTTTAAGTGGATTAAAAGTTGTATACAATTTTTGTGGTTAGGGACTTAAAGGAATTTGTATTATGGTTTGTTTTGGGTGAACCACACACACACACGGGACAACACACTCACCCCGTGCCCTTTCTCTCTTCCCTCTCAGTTTCTCTCTCTCCCTTCGAATTGTACGGACGAGCACCAAAATCCCTCAAAACATCACGGATCGACGTCAAAAAGGTAAGTTTTAGAATCCTTGCAAGCTTGTGAGTTCATTGGTACCATTTTTGGAACTTAGAACCTTCGAAAACTCCTGAAACCCGAACCCCCAGTTTTGAGTACTGTTCATGTGGACGTGAAATGTTGATTTTCAGGGAATTCTAAGCTTACAAGGAGCTTAGTGAGGTCCCAAGGAAGCTCGGAGCACTTAGTTTGAAGGTTTTGGACGTCGGGATCGTAGGGTTCGAAGTTGGCCGGCTTTCTTGGATTTTCTCCGGTGAGATTTCGTATGTTTTTTAGCCTTAAAGTAGTATAATGTGATTCTACATGCTTAGGGCTTCATTTTGATGTATATTTTGTAAAAAATGGTGGAGAATCGACGGAGAAAATGGAGTTTGAAAATTCTCCAGTTTTTCAGCGCCGGCGAAACTAGTCCGGCGACTAGAGGAAGAAGATGATGCGTGTGGGGGCGCGTGGGTCGGTGCCCCTCCCAGCGCATGGGGGCACGTGCGGCATTGAAAAAAAATTCTAAAAATACCTCGACGTCCGTGACGTCGAGTAGGTCACTGTGGTATATTCTTATACCCAATTTGAGCATCGTATGAGAAGTTATTACGTATTGTTGGTTGTATGCTTTAAATAATGTTTTTATAGTTGTTTCGCATATAGGTGAGACCTATCCCGAGGACGAGCGCGTTCAAGGGCGTCACGGAGGTTACGACCCTTCGACTTACCAGTGAGTGGGCAGTATTTTCTGTATTTACCTATATACTATTGATTTTTCCCCAAAATTGAATTTAAATGAAAGCATGTTTTAAAATGCCATGCATACATATATATGAAATATATGAATTAGTAATTGTTGCATATATATGTTAAATGGTGTTGTGGACGCACAGGTGAGTATCAAGTGAGTTTATATTGTGCATATGATTTATTGATGATGTGAATTGTGTTGAGAGCTCATAACCTGCACCCTTGGTGTTAGTGCTTATATTATTCACCCTACACCACACGCTCACCTTGGATTCAAGTAGGTGCATGTCGTACAGACCATTAGATGGTTTTGACATGTTGTACAAACCATTAGAGGTGGTTCCGACTTATAGGTGATCTTAGATTATTATACAGCTGTTGATGAGAGAAGCACTAGAGTGTATTCTTACACTATTCTTATCGTATAGACTACTTTAGGTAGTTCCGATTTATGTGCAGAGTAGCGCCGTACATGTCACAGTGGTGACTCCGGTTGGATTGGATATTGAGCTATAGAATTGACCGTACAGGACATCTGCAGGGTCTCCGGTTGATTCCTTATTTCACCTGTTATTTTGATGCATCCTTATTCTGTTATTGACGCTTACAGCATGGCATATTTTCTGGTTTTTTATAAAGATTGGTGAATTGAGATATTTGAAGATTTATATGCATATTATGTTATTTTGTGGGAAAGTATACAGGTTTTACAGCGAGGGGTTCGAAATGTTATTAAATGAAATGTTTTCGAAAAGCTTTGTTTTACTGACCCACTCAATCTTGTTTTGCGCCCCTCCAGGTTCTAGTTAGCTGTGTTGGTGGCTCACGAGGATTTTCCCACGGCGTTTTGACAAACTACTTGCATGTAAGACTCACCTTCAGGTGTTGTAATTTAGTAATGTTCCTACTGGACTGCACCTAGTACTTATGCTCTGAACATGTGTGTTTCACACTTAAACTCACTCTAGTATGCTAGTTGGTAATTATTGCTAGTAGTTGGTTTTTATTCATTCGTATTTTCGTCTATCCTTTTTGCTTCCGCATCGCACTTTTGGTTACGTCACGCTCACGTGACGGCCAGCACGCCCTGATTCTAGGATCGGGGTGTGTCAGTTTGGTATCAGAGACTAGGTTTGCAGTCCTGTATAAATTGTTAATGCTCTAATGATCTTTTGGTGTCTTCTGTCAGAACTATGCCGCCTCGTAGGGAATCACGTCGTGCTTCTGAGCCTAATTTCCCTGACATAACTCAATTAGGGGAAGCGATGGCCTATGCCTTTCAGAATGCAGTCTGTCCTCCTCCTCCTCCTCCTCCTCCTCAGAGAACACCCCTGGAGACTATGTACAATCTAAAATTAGACCGCTTCATTGGTAATGAGGGTCATGAAAGGGCAGAAAAGTGGTTAGACCATATTGAAAAGACTTTTCAAGTGATGTAGAGTCAAAGGAATCTTCCTGCTAGTAGATGGGTTGAGACCACTACTTGGTTTTTAGGACGAAAGCCAGCAGCTTGGTGGGTAAATCAAACTCAGTTTATGTCACCTGAAGGGGCAACTGATTAGGAAGTATTCAAAGAGAATTTTAAGAAAAGATTTGTTCCCCCAGAGTACATTGATCGTATGAAGCAGGAGTTCACTCAATTGAAGCAAAAGAATATGTCAGCGCATAAGTATTACTGGAAGTTTACAGACTTATCCCACTATGATCCTAATACAACTGGTAATCAGGTAGAGATGCTTCGCCGTTTTAAGTTGGGAACTAAGAGGAAATGAGGGACTTTTGCTAGTGCGATTCCTTGCACCATTTACCATGAGTTTTCTAAGATTTTGGTTCAGATGGAGGATTCCGACAACCTTCTTAGTAATAGTGAGGAAGATGAAGATAAGAATGATAATCAAAGGAAATATGACAGGGGTAAAGGTATCTTCACTCAGGAACCCCGTAAGACACATAATTTCAAGAGAAGTGGAGTGGGCTCGAGTTCTTCCAGCAGAGGATTTAGTGTCATAGGCCCGAGGAGAGGTGGATGATTTACTGGTGGACCCAGGTTTCAGAGACAGAGAGACTTTGGTGGTGCTGGTGGTTCAAGTCCTCTGTTGTGCCGCCGTTGTAATTTCAGACATCATGGAGACTGTAGGAGAAGTGGTGGTAGTTGCTACACTTATGGACAGATGGGACATAGGGCTGCTTAGTGTCCCTAGAGTCAGCAGAGGTCTCAGCAGTCTGCTATGCCACCTCCAACGCCGATTCAGCAGAACTTTGGATCAGGCGGTTATGGTCAGACAGGTCGTGGTGGTGCTTACCACTATCAGGGTGATGCTACTCCCTATGCTTCTGGACAGAATCAGTATTCCCAGGATCCTTATTTTCAGACTGGATATTCCCAAGATCCTAAAGGTTATACTTCATATCCTTCCATGCCAGCTAGCGGATCTCAGTGGTATCAAGGAGGTCAGCCCCGACAGGGAGAGGTTGCTGCTAGCAGTGCAGGACCGTCTAGGCAGTCTAGCCAGACAGGACAGGGACGTACTTCTTAAGGGCGAGGTAATCAAGGTAATAGAGGTCGTGGAAGACGACAGCAAGCTCATGGACGTGTTAATCACATCTCCTTGCAAGATGCTCAGAATCATCCAGACTTGATTATGGGTACGTTAAACATCCTTGGTCACTTTGCTAGAGTTTTGATTGATTGTGGTGCTACACATTCTATGATTTCTCATACATTTGCTCAAATGACACAACCTCACCCTACACCTCTAGGATTTGATTTAGAGTTTGCTATGCCTAGAAGGGACAAATGTTATGTTGATAGTGTTTATCCAGGGTGTCCAGTGATGGTAAATGGTGTAGTTATGCCAGCTAATCTTATCCCATTAGATATTATGGATTTTGACATGATTTTAGGGGCAGATTGGTTGCATTATAATCATGCCCATATAAATTGTTACGGGAAATCAGTTACCTTTCATCATCCTGGACTACCAGAAGTTACTTTTGTAGGTGAAATAAGTGGAGTGAGACATGGTGTTATTTCTGCCATGAGAGCAAAGAAGTTGTTATCAAAAGGTTGTCAAGGATACTTAGCACATGTGGTGTTAAATGATGTTGTTCCTAGCAGTGTGGAGGAAGTTGGAGTAGTCAGGCACTATCCTGATGTATTCCCAGATGATTTGCCTGGATTGCCACCAGACAGAGATGTGGAATTTTCTATTGATTTGCTTCCAGGTACGAATCCTATATCTTTGACTCCATATAGAATGGCTCCAGCTGAATTGAGAGAATTGAAAATTCAGTTACAAGAATTAACTGATAAAGGTTTCATTCAACCTAGTACTTCACCTTGGGGATCTCCGGTGTTGTTTGTAAGAAAGAAAGTTGGAACTTTGAGATTATGTATTGATTACAGGCAATTGAATCGGGTAACGATTAAAAACTGTTATCCATTGCCTCGTATCGATGATTTGTTTGATCAGCTTAAAGGTGCGTGTGTGTTCTCTAAGATTGATTTGAGATCTGGCTATTATCAGTTGAAGATTAAAGATGAAGATGTACCTAAAACAGCTTTCAGGACCCGTTACGAACATTATGAGTTTTTGGTGATGCCATTTGGATTGACTAATGCACCTGCAGCTTTCATGAGGTTAATGAATGAAGTATTCCAGCAATATCTTGATAGATTTGTCATTGTCTTTATTGATGATATTCTGGTATACTCTAAGTCGAAAGCAGATCATATTCGACATCTTAACTTGGTATTAAAGAAATTGAGGGAACATCGGTTGTATGGCAAGTTTAGCAAATGCTAGTTTTGGTTGAATCAAATGGCATTTTTAGGACATGTAGTATCGGCATAAGGAATTCAAGTAGATCCTCAAAAGATTGCAGCAGTGGAGAATTAGGAACAACCACGAACCGTCACTGAGGTGCGGAGTTTTCTTGGTCTAGCAGGTTATTATCGACGGTTTGTTCAAGATTTTTCTATGATTGCTTTACCACTAACGAAGTTAACCAGGAAGGATGTTAAGTTTGAGTGGGACGAGAATTGTGAGCAAAGTTTCCTGCAGTTGAAATATTGCCTCACTCATGCTCCAATGTTGGTACTTCCTGACGATAGTGGTAACTTTGAGATTTACAGTGATGCTTCCTTGAATGGTTTGGGATGTGTCTTGATGCAGCATAATAGAGTGATCGCCTATGCTTCTCGACAATTGAAGATTCATGAAAGGAATTATCCTACTCACGATCTTGAGTTGGCAGCCATTGTCTTTGCTTTGAAGATTTAGAGGCATTATCTCTATGGTGAAAAATGTAAGATCTTCACAGATCATAAGAGTCTTCAGTATCTTTTTACTCAGCATGATCTTAATCTTCGTCAGCAAAGGTGGATGGAGTTACTAAGTGATTATGACTGCACTATTGAGTATCATCCAGGTCGTGCAAATGTGGTAACTGATGCGCTGAGTAGGAAACCTTAAGGTCGACTTAATGCTTTGTATGCTTGCTGTATTCCTCTTCTTGCATATTTGAGAGCTACCGGAGTAAAGTTGGAGTTAGAAGAACGAAGAGAAGCTTTTCTTGCTAGTTTCCAAGTCAGGCCAGTTTTAGTCAATCGTGTACTTGAAGCTCAGATGGTAGATGAAGAGATCCAAGAAATGATCCAATTGAGAAATGAAGGGAAAAAGAAAGACCTCAGGATTCGGGAATCGGATGGCATGCTTATGCAGGAGAACAGAATGTATGTGCCGAATAATGAGGAATTAAATAAGGAAATTTTGGATGAATCACATTGTTCAGCTTATGCGATGCATCCAGGAGGAACTAAGATGTACCATACCATTCGACCATTTTATTATAGGAAAACTAATGAAAAGGGCTTGAAAACTTTGAGTTTTAATGATAAGGACAAAATAAAGGGTAAAGTGAATAGTACCAGGATTGACTTTTTAGTGTAAAAATGTGGTTTTTCATTAAAGTGAACAGTACCAGGTGCTTTTCGTTAAAGTTCCCTTTTATTATTGGGCGGGTATGAAAAGGGAAATTGCAGATTATGTAAGTAGGTGTATTGTTTGTCAGCAAGTCAAAGCAAAAAGAAAGAAGCCTTTTGGGTGGATGCAACCACTTCCCGTTCCTCAGTGGAAATGGGAGAATATAACTATGGATTTTGTGTATAAGCTTCCTCATACACAGAATGGATTTGATGGCGTTTGGGTGGTTATAGATCGGCTTACCAAGTCAGCACACTTCATTCCAGTGAGGGAAAAGTACCCCCTAAATAAATTGGCTAAGTTGTTCATCACGAAGATTGTGAAGTATCATGGAGTTCCAATGAATATTATTTCTGATCGAGATCCAAGATTTACTTCTAAGTTTTAGGTAGCTTTTTAGGAAGCTTTTGGTACGAAACTGCTTTACAACACTACTTATCATCCTCAAACATATGGACAATCAGAGAGGACTATTCAGACATTAGAGGATATGCTGAGATCTTCAGTGTTACAGTTTGGTGATTCTTGGCATGATCGCCTAGACTTGATGGAATTTGCCTACAATAATAGTTTTCATTCGAACATTGGTATGTCACCATTTGAGGCACTTTATGGTAGAGCTTGTCGTACGCCATTGTGTTGGTCAGAAGTTGGTGAAAGAGTGCTAGAGGGCCCAGAGATTGTGGATGAAACTACTCAAAGTGTTCAGGTGATTAAGTCTAACCTGAAAGCGGCCCAGGATCGACAAAAGAGTTTAGCAGATAGACATGCTACTGATCGAGTATATGATGTGGGTAATTTGGTATTTTTGAAATTGTCACCTTGGAGAGGTGTAGTGCGGTTTGGAAAGAAAGGCAAGCTAAGTCCTAGGTACATAGGACCTTATGAGATCACTAAAAGGATTGGTGAAGTTGCTTATAGATTGGAGTTGCCTCCGAAGTTATCTAAGGTACATAATGTATTTCATGTCTCAATGCTTCGACATTATGTTTCAGATCCTTCACATGTGATTCCTCCTCAACCTTTGGAGATTAATCTGGATTTGACGTATGATGAGGAACCAGTGACTATCTTGGATTGGAAAGACAAAGTTCTAAGGAATAAGACAGTGAGCTTGGTAAAAGTATTGTGGAGGAATCACTCCGTAGAAGAATCTACTTGGGAGACGGAAGATCGAATGAGAGAGATGTATCCAAGGTTATTTTATGAATATTAGTGGATTGAGTGTTGTATGAATTTCGAGGACGAAATTCTATAAGGAGGGGAGATTGTCACAGCCCGTCCCGAAATTTATTTATCGTGGATGTGAAATGACGAAATTGCCCTTAAAGGCTATTAAGGTACGTGTGACATGTGGTTTGAATATTACATACTCTCCTAAATTCTTGGAAAATTTTAAATGGATTAAAAGTTGTATACAATTTGTGTGGTTAGGGACTTAAAGGAATTTGTATTATGGTTTGTTTTGGGTGGACCACACACACACACGGGACAACACACTCACCCCATGCCCTCTCTCTCTTCCCTCTCAGTTTCTCTCTCTCTTCCTTCGAATTGTACGGCCGAGCACCAAAATCCCTCAAAACATCACGGATCGATGTCAAAAAGGTAAGTTTTAGAATCCTTGCAAGCTTGTGAGTTCATTGGTACCATTTTTGGAACTTAGAACCTTCGAAAACTCCTGAAACCCGAACCCCCAGTTTTGAGTACTGTTCATGTGGACGTGAAATGTTGATTTTCAGGGAATTCTAAGCTTACCGGGAGCTTAGTGAGGTCCCAAGGAAGCTCGGAGTACTTAGTTTGAAGGTTTTGGATGTCGGGATCGTAGGGTTCGAAGTTGGCCGGTTTTCTTGGATTTTCTCCGGTGAGATTTCGTATGTTTTTTAGCCTTAAAGTAGTATAATGTGATTCTACATGCTTAGGGCTTCATTTTGATGTATATTTTGTAAAAAATGGTGGAGAATCGACGGAGAAAATGGAGTTTGAAAAATCTCCAGTTTTCCGGCGCCGACGAAACCAGTTCGGCGACTGGAGGAAGAAGATGACGCGCGTGGGGGTGCGTGGGTCTGTGCCCCTCCCGGCACGTGGGGGCGCGTGCGGCATTGAAATTTTTTTCTAAAATTACCTCGACGTCCGTGACGTCGAGTAGGTCACTGTGGTATATTCTTATACCCAATTTGAGTATCGTATGAGAAGTTATTACGTATTGTTGGTTGTATGCTTTAAATAACGTTTTTATAGTTGTTTCACATATAAGTGAGACCTATCCCGAGGACGAGCGCGTTCAAGGGCGTCACGGAGGTTATGACCCTTCAACTTACTAGTGAGTGGGCAGTATTTTCTGTATTTACCTATATACTATTGATTTTTCCCCGAAATTGAATTTAAATGAAAGTATGTTTTAAAATGCCATGCATACATATATATAAAATATATGAATTAGTAATTGTTGCATATATATGTTAAATGGTGTTGTGGACGCACATGTGAGTATGAGGTGAGTTTATATTGTTCATATAATTTATTAATGATGTGAATTGTGTTGAGAGCTCATAACCTACACCCTTGGTGTTAGTGCTTATATTATTCACCCCGCACCACACGCTCACCTTGGATCCAAGTAGGTGCATGTCGTACAGACCATTAAAGGGTTCCGACATGTCGTACAAACCATTAGAGATGGTTCCGACTTATAGGTGATCTTAGATTATTATACAGTTGTTGATGAGAGAAGCACTAGAGTGTATTCTTACACCATTCTTATCGTACATACTACTTTAGGTAGTTCCGATTTATGTGCAGAGTAGCGCCATACAGGTCACAGTGGTGACTCCGGTTGGATTGGATATTGAGCTATAAAATTGACCGTACAGGACAGCTGCAGGGTCTCCGGTTGATTCCTTATTTCACCTGTTATTTTGATGCATCCTTATTCTGTTATTGACGCTTACAGCATGGCATACTTTCTAGTTTTTTATAAAGATTGGTGAATTGAGATATTTGAAGATTTATATGCATATTATGTTATTGTCTGGGAAAGTATACAGGTTTTACAGCGAGGGGTTAGAAATGTTATTAAATGAAATGTTTTCGAAAAGCTTTGTTTTACTGACCCACTCAATCTTGTTTTGCGCCCCTCCAGGTTCTAGTTAGCGCTTCCGCATCGCACTTTTGGTTACGTCACGCTCACGCAATGGCCAGCACGCCCTGATTCTAGGATTGAGGTGTGTCAGTTGTAAATTGAGATTTACCCAAAAAGAATTTGCTAAATACATTAAAAGTTTATTTCTATATCAATTTTCATTAAATCTTAATATTAAAAGAAGAAAGATATACAAACATTACTTAAACATTACACAGATCACGTTTTTAGACTTAAATATACTAATTAAGTTTAAATAATCTAATTTTAACCATTTATTTTTTCAATTTATTAAATAGTTAATCCATTAAATCTAAAGATCCGATCAACTTTAACTTTGAAAAACTTCTTTTTGCAGATGCAACTATAACTAGTATGGTTAACAAAATTGTACAGGCAACCCATGCATTCTAGAAACAACCATCCATTTGATTCAGATATTTCAACACTTCCATTGCCCAATTTATTTCCTCAGTGGTGGTTGCAGAGGTGCAGTGGCGGTGGACATGGTGAGGCGGTGGTGGTGGTGTTGGTGTGGTGATGGTGAAACAATGGAGGTGGCCATGGGGGCAAGGCTGATCACAATGGAGGATATGGTGGTGGGAGATGTTGATGTCATAGATTGTGGATGTCGTGGTGGTGATGGTGAGTCGGTAGAGTATGTTTTTGTGGTGGTGATGGAGGTGGTGGTGGTGGTGGTGGTGATGGTGACGGTGATGGATCATCAATTTAACATCTCACCCTAAATCCATTAAGTTTTCCATATAAAATAAGTTGTGCAAGGCACATGACTTGTATTCAGAGTTATTCTTGTAATTTGAAATGCCATTTTCTTGGCTAGGTTTTCGAAGGTTTAGTTAATGTCGAGCAATGGATGCTTCAAAATTGGTAAACTAACTGAAGAATTTTGTGCCGAACATAATAACATTTGAGACGAACTTCCAAAACTTAGATATCTTCGTTTTTTCGTTCCAAATTTGTCAATCACACCTCTTCTGTTTTGCGCATACTGATATACAAAACTAGAGGAACAAAAAGAATATAAGAAAGTTGGAAGAATGAATCAACGCTTATTGGTTTGTGTCCGTAGCCAAACATCGCTATAAGTGTTGCACCATCTGCCAAAAAGAATATACCTGATAAAAAGAAGAGAAACGATGAGACCAGCTAGGCAATGCACCTCTAGACAACACTCTCTTGTGACCCATAAGAAACGCATGGTTACAAAGACGATGAACGGAAAATTACATCACATGGGGCCGGCCACAAAATTACAAAACTTCTGTTTCAAAATACAACCTTCTATACCAAATATTGGTCTAGATGTGAATTGTGATGGAATTTAATAGTAAAAACCTTACTTTTGTCAATTTCATCGGTAGCCGCCATATGGCTGCTGAGGATTACCACCTGCGCCCATCATGGGGTTATAACCACTAGGCATGTTTGAACCAGGAGGTAATCTGGTTTGCCTTTGCATCCCCAAGCCCATATTCATTCCCATTCCCATGTTCGTCCCCATACCCATGGTTTGATTTGTGCCACCATAGCCCCCCATGCCCATACCTCCACCAGGACTGCGGCCCATACCCATGCCCGGACCAGGACCCATCCCCACGCCCATACCAGAACCCACCATAGCGTTTGGTGGCGCCCTAAGAACACTTGCACCTGCACGGCCAATTCCAGAACCAGATCCCATGGCTTTACCCATGTTAATAGTAGATGTTGCAGGAGTTGCCGGCTGCTTCTCCATCCTCTTTTCCTTCCGATTAATGGAATCAAAATCAATTCCAATATCATTCAATGGGTTAATTTTAGCTGCAAATGAAAAAACAAAACAAAAGCCGTTATAAAACACACAAAAAACATAGATAGTTAATAAACAAGTTGAAGAAGAGACATAGACCTCACCTCCAGATATATTTAAATTAACTAGGCCTCTGCTGAGCGTATCAGCCCAAACTGCTGACTTAGTTTCAAACTTGCTGTCTTTAGGTGGTTGAGCAACTATAGCAAGTGCCCCTGTTGAAGATGACAGTGGTTGCAGGGAACCCATTGAGGTGTTTGGCCCTGTTTGTGAAAAAACGTTGCCCAGAACATCACTGTTATGTTGCGAACCTCGTCCAGATGGAGCTTGATGAGCGGCCTGTGAAGCTACCGAGCCGACAGAACCATGTTGTGGATGGAAGTTCCCACCACTAAGCTGTGCAGCCGGTCCATTATGAGCATGAAGAGGCATGTAACCTCCCTGTTGTGAAAAGAAGTTTCCGCTGTTGGGAGCTGAAAATCCACCTTCTTGTGAAATGAAACTTCCATTGTTAAACTGTGCAGTAGGTCCTGTTGGAGTTTGAGGAGCTCCATGTGAAGTGATGGTAGCTGTAGGCCCTCCCTGTGATGGAAAACCCCCACCACTGTGTTGTCCAGCAAATCCAGTTTGATTATCAGGGACTATAGATCCTGGCTGCACATGAAAATTTCCATACATATTAGTACTTGGCTGTGGATGCTGACCTGTTGGACCTGAAAAGGATTGCTGTGAAGGTCCGGTAGGTGGCAGAATATCAGCGAGAATATCCATGTTGTTGTGTTCAGTAGAGAGCTCTTGAGACACAAATTGCGAGTTTGTTGGAGTCTGAACACTGGAAACACCAGATAAAGAATAACTTGCAGCAGAAAATGAATCCCCCAAGGGAAAGTTGGAAGCTGTATCTACACTCTGGTTCATGGTTGGTGTGAAAGAGTCTGTGGACGTGGAAGTGTGTGGCTGAGGTTGGACCGCCTCTTTGAAAGGGGAATCACCGAATGGATCTTCAAATGGCTGCATTGAAGGAGAACACTTTTAATCCAAGAAGCAGCATGTCACTTGAGAAATTATTTTAATAGCAAAAATGCCTACCTGATTCATAACATTAGACGTTGATGGAGTTGCTGCAAATGTGGTTGCAGAACTAGAGTTTACAAGGGGATCAGCTACAAATGTAGCAGTAGAAGATGTAGTCGGTACAATGGCCAATGCATTTGAAGAGAATGAGTCAGAAAGGGAACCTAGTAAGTCCATCTCAACATTGTTTGAGGTAACCGGGGCTGCTTGGACAGCTGGGGCAGCTTGGGCAGCTGTTAAAGGAAAGACAATGTGAGTTTCTCATAGAGCTGCATTTCAATCACAAACATAAACATAAAAGAACATTTATATCAAAACAACCTGCTTGCAAAAGGTTACCAAGATAGTAAATGATCTTTTTTCCAGGATAACAACATATAAGAAATGATCTGGTTTTATACACAGGAGCATAAACTAACATATGAAAAAATACACCGTTACATGAGACCTTTGTTCTCTGTATCAACAGGGTGTACATAGAAACCTATACTACCTTCCACTCAACAGTAGTAGAATATTAAGGACAACCAGTACAAATTGCAGCTCAGACATACTAGCTCATAAAAGGATGCTAAAACCCTACTTAATATTAAACGAAGAGGAGGCTATCGACAATAATTTGACAATGCCCAATAATGCACAATGTTACCACCGCCACTGCACTCACCCTTAATAACCATAATGACTTCACAACTACTATAACATATCATTATACCACAAAGTATTATGTCATTAGCTCCACCTCCGCAGCTCCTGCTGAGTATAAGACATCTCATGCGCATTTTGTTCATTTAATGAAAATTAACTAAACAAAGGGAACGTGCAAATTTTCGCATGTATAACAGAAACTTCGGGCATCGAGGAATGCAAGAAAAAGAATAGATAGATATGAAACAGGTTTCTTCAAGATTACTATCTTGGAGAACAAAGATTACTATATGAATCATAATGAAACAGAAAAAAGAACAGCATGGAACTGGTCAACCAGTCAATTAACAATTGTGCAAATGTGCTTCGCAGATTAAAATTATGTTAGATAAATATCAAGTTATTGTATGTGAGTGACATAGACAGTCATCAATCAAGATCAATGTATTAAAAGGTGGAGCCGTAGGCAAGGCGTTCCATGGATACCCCCGCTTAGGCGTGAGGCAAAGCCTCACGGGACCTAAATAACTTGATATACATTGCATATATAATTATATATATAGTATAATACTTTGTAAAACAAATATAATTATAACTAAGCCAAAGATAATTTCTTCTTCTTCATTACTAAGTGTAGTTGTACTTGGAAATTATGTCATATAGTCTTAAAATGTTGTAATTATTTATTTTATTGTAAGCAATTATAGTGAACTTCAAGAGAAATATGGCTCAGTGGCCACAATTATAGGGAGTTTGAAAGGAAATAAAGGCAGAATGTCGCAATTAAAGGCAATTCAAAAGGAAATAAAGGCTAAGTGGAGCTATTATGGGGAATTTAAAATGAAATAAAGATTGAGTGGAGCAATTATTATAAGGAATTTAAAGCAAATAATGGCTGAGTGGAGTAGTTATAGGAAATTTCAGGAGAAATAAATCTTAGCTAATCAAAATGGTAGGTGGCAGAATCTGAATGGGCAATAATTAAATAAAAAACAAAAAAATAAAAAAGAGTTAAGAGTTGGACTTTGCCACTAGGATTTGGAGAGAGAGAAACTTTCTCTCCTTCTTCCCTGAAACTAGAACGGCACACAGAGGAATGGCAGAAACAGAGGAACAGCAGAAATAGACCTGGATTTGGAAAGAAAAAACGCCCAACTGAATGCCTGGGCGCACCTCAGCCGCCTAGGCGTGTCCCGACAATGCCTTACGCCTACCCCTACAAAACAGAGGCGAAAACCCAGCAGCCCCGCCTCCAAGGGTGCCTAGACGCACCCCGAGGCTAGTTTTTTTAAACACTGTTCAAGATCAAGCTTTGGGCCATGTACAGCCAATGTTTTCACATTTCACTTGCTTGACCATCTCCAACAACCAATTAAAATGCAAGCACATCAAATCTGTTCGGAGAATCAACCATCTCCAGTGACTTAGTAGTGTGTACTCATACTGCATGCTTTAGCCCAATGATACTCATCGACACTGAGCAAACAATGACTTAGGACAGCATTGCATGGCTGAAATAAGGGCTTTTAGGAGGATTATTTAAAATGACAAGGAGTATTAGAGTTTAGGGTTTACAAGGCTTTGGATGAAAAATATTTAGTGTTTTGTTTGGGAATTTTATGACCCATGAAAGGTCAAGGGAGTAACCAAGAATATAACTTTTGACTTCAATTGTAGTGTTTCCAACAGTAGGTTGAATTAGGGTTTCAAGAATAAGGTACTTAGCATTTTAAGGTGGTTGATCGTGGTGTGAAACACTGAACAAGTAACTAAACGAGGAGAAAAAGATTCAATAAGCGTAACCACACCCACTTCCAATGAATTATGTAATAACAAAAATTCTCCCAACTTCAAAAACCTCAGAAACGCAAATAAACCCTCACTAATAGCTTACTAATGAAAGATGCATTCTTATCAGAAAACAATAAGAAAAGCAGTCAAGGAATCAGACAGCTTAACCTGATTGCTTCCCCCTAGTCAAACAATCAACATAAAAGAAAGTACCAAAGAATTCACGCAAAAGAAATTATAAAAGAGTAGGGTTTAGTAGCAGATGTCCCATGTCACTTGAATGGGGCCAATCAAATACACCGGTACTGACATGTGCAACAAACAACTCACAATAAAGAATGTTTGAGTTATATTCATTAAATACACAATGATAGCACATTCTTCAGCAGTTTGGACTGGGATAAAGCATAAATATGCATACAGGACTTACTAACCTGAAACTGAACCAAATGCATCGCCTGAAACTGAACCACGTGGATCAAATTCATCTGAAGGCTCCACTTCCTGCTTCGAAGGCGATGCAGAAGCAACATGAACACTGGTTGCTTGGCTTGGATTATTGCTTGAAGGTGGAGAAGAAGCTCTAGGAGCAGAAGCTGCTGGAGTTTCACCACCCCTGTAATCAAGAAATAGTAACTGATTGAGCTAACGCTTAAAATAGGAAGAAAAAAATGAGTGAATCAAATTCTTTATTTCAGACAAATTAATACCTTTCATTGTGAACAGGGCTTCGAGATTCACTTACAAACTCCTCATAACTAGAAGGAGCCCCAATGTTTTGTTCAGAAAATTTCCTACTTAGCCTGCCAAAAATGAATAATATTGTTATTGGGAATTGGCAATGTTCTGGAATACTCTGATGAAATTACCATATATTACTAATCATTACTTTGTTTTTATTACCGAAGTCTTTAATATTTCTTCATATGAGGCATATGTATATACATATACAGATATATATATATACCCATAAAAAAACAATCAACATGTTCAACTTAAAGATCTTTAAAATTTTAATATTTGGATTTAATCATAAGTTCATGTCCAATGTATAGGAGCCAGAGACCCAAGAATATATTTCAAGCACATGTCCACTAAAGAGTTACCTTCCATCTTGAGATTGGTCATCAGTTTTAGCACCACTAACACTGCAATGAGGACACATCAAGAATAAACAATGAAGTTCCCATTTAGGTTAAGTAATAAGCAATGTTCTAAAAGGCGCTAGGTGCTATTCGGGGTGACAGGTAGGGGCCTAGGCGGTTTTTTTATTTAAATTAAATTTATTATGACATATAAATAAGTGTCTACTTATAATACATAATTGTATTGGGAAACATAAATTGCAACATAAAAGTGACATACAAATTATAAAGTACTAGAACATATTCAGAACATGGGGAACAAGCATATAATGTGTTTCATCAAAGTATCCAACAAGCCCCTTACAACTTATTTAAACATGAAATGCAAAATGTAAGTTATCTAATTTCTATTTGAAAGAGAGTTCCAACCCTAACCAATTTTCTTAAAAAAAATTTAAAGCAAAAAAAGTCACAAAACCGCCAGCCCGCCTAGACCCAACTAGACTCACCTAGTTGGGCTAGACGAAGGCCTAGCCTAGGCGCCCTTTATTATTTTTTAAACGCCCAAGCATTAATCGGGGCCGTGGCCAGGCGCCTAGCGCCTAGGCCAAGACTTTTAGAACACTAGTAGTAAGCAAACGATCAAGACTACATCCTCAACTGTACAAATATTTAAAAAATAAAAAAAAAAGCATCCAAAAAATTTTGGCATGTACAAATATGCACTTCCACTTTTGATGCATTAATATGGAAAAGTTATCTTTGGTACTTTATTTCGTGCTGAAAACATATATTTAAACAGTAATATTTTCTAAAGTGGAACCATCATAAAAATGAAAAAATTAAATTAAATAAAAACAAGAGAATATAATTGTTACATAACAAATCTGCTTTCTCAATGTTCAAGAAAATAGCTAAGTTGACTTCCTCAAAATAGAGTATGAGATAACCTAAAAAAAATACATGCCACCAAGAAAATCAAAATGTTTCTTAATCACATACTAGTAATGATTCAAAATTATCAACGGAAAAAGACCATTACCGAGAGGAATAATGACCATCATCATCAATTGAACGCTCCCTCTCTCTATCAGAGCTTCTACTTCTAGAGCCATGACAGTAATCATCAACACTTCGACTTCTTCCTCGATAGTCATCATCCCTGTAACCTTCCCTCCCGTTGCGTTCATCATATTCTCTGCCATAACGATCTCCATCACGACTGTACCGGTCATCATCCCTATAGGCCCATTCTCGTTCCCTCCCATAGCCATTCCTATCTTCATCCCTGCCTCCATAGCGGCCTTCGTAATGATCATCGTCATATTTGTCACCATATCCTCCTAGACTTGAATGGGAACCAGGCCTATACATTCCACCTGTCGATGATGTATTACGAAACCTGTTGGATATACAATCAGTCAGAAACCCCTTTCATTAGAGCTTCCTGTAAAGGATGAACCCACATAGTTTTACAACATTACTCCTTTTACTTTGCTTATACATATAGATCTACAAAAAATACTACTTTTCTCTATTACACCTAGCTCTAGAATCCAAAGTGGTGAAACACTAAAAAATCACTGTTTGAAATGTTACTGCCACTACTCAAATGACAGCTAATACTGTAAAGCAATAAAGAAACTTCAAGACTTCGGAAATTTAACGTTTTAAAAAATATAGAGTGAAGATACTTTTCTTGTTCCTAATGGCATGGGATGCTTATATAAAAACTAACATTAAAATAAAAAATAAAAGAATTCAAGAAATGTAAAAGGTAGATATCAAAATAAAAAATCACTGTTTGAAATGTTACTGCCACTACTCAAATGACAGCTAATACTGTAAAGCAATAAAGAAACTTCAAGACTTCGGAAATTTAACGTTTTAAAAAATATAGAGTGAAGATACTTTTCTTGTTCCTAATGGCATGGGATGCTTATATAAAAACTAACATTAAAATAAAAAATAAAAGAATTCAAGAAATGTAAAAGGTAGATATCAAAATAAAAAATCACTGTTTGAAATGTTACTGCCACTACTCAAATGACAGCTAATACTGTAAAGCAATAAAGAAACTTCAAGACTTCGGAAATTTAACGTTTTAAAAAATATAGAGTGAAGATACTTTTCTTGTTCCTAATGGCATGGGATGCTTATATAAAAACTAACATTAAAATAAAAAATAAAAGAATTCAAGAAATGTAAAAGGTAGATATCAAAACAAAGCCCTTACTGAGAGAATGCTTACTTGTCCCTGTTAGCAGCTGCTTTCTGTCTAACCTCAATTATCCTTTCTTTGTCATTGACAAGAGCCACAAGACTCTGAGACTTCTTTCTGACATTACTTCCCTGGTCCCTTCCACTGGAATCAATGTATTGAAAATCGGATAATGTCTGTTTCAGGAAAAAAGTACCGGTTTAGTAAGCTCGATAAACAAGTCGATGGGTAATCCAATGGGGTTGCCCAAGTGGTGTGCGGTGGGCAAAAGGGTAATTATTATGACATGCCAAGGGTTCCATCCCTTCCCAACACTCCAAAACAACTATTTCATGTCTTTGTGATTATCAGAAAAATGAATGAAGATATGAATCTTGGAAACAAAGGGCGGTAGTTACCGATATTTGATACGCATGCTCCTTGATATCATCGATGACACGCTCTAACCCATGACCCACCATGTATTCCAAGATAATTAAAGCCTGATTTTAAGCACAAATATTATATGAACAACATGTCAACACAGAAGTAAACAAACCTCACCATAGTACTAGATGCATGTGAAAGCTAAAAATAAAAAAAATTAAAAATTAAAAAAAAATATAGTGACTGTGATAATAGGAGTTACCCATACATTACATGGAGATGGAAGGGGACGGGAGAGGGAGCGAGACTAAGAGACAGACACAGAGATAGCAAGCAAAAGAGAGAGAATCCTAAACAATGTGTCTGCAAATAACTCCAACAAAGTACATAGAGATGACAAACCTTGTAAACATGCCTCCAGTTCTTTCCAGTATCACTTAGCCGCTTCCAAATGATGGACATGATCATCTGGTATTCATGACTGCACAATTGTTTGGGAATGAATTTCTTTTGAAGATAATAATTGATACAAAGAAACTGTCAAACTTACTAGTTTCGGGTTGCCAGTGCAATGTCAGCAAGAAGTGATCCATGAGGACCCCAGGGCTCATTACTTGTAGCATCAAGAACCTAAATAGGAGAGAGAGTGGTGTGAGTTGATGAGAGTGAGAGTGAGAGAGAAAGAGTGGTGTGAGTTGATGAGAGTGAGAGTGAGAGAGAAAGAGTGGTGTGAGTTGATGAGAGTGAGAGTGAGAGAGAAAGAGTGGTGTGAGTTGATGAGAGTGAGAGTGAGAGACAGAGAGAGAGAGAGATGGACTACATCCTGAGGCAGTTATGTTAATTAACCAACCTACTTTTGCAGAGCTAACAAAAAAGAAAACTACCTTCTGTTCTATTCCAGGAACTTTCAGCACTTTCTTGTTCACCTCTCTCTTTCTGCAAGAACACAACAAACAACAGCAGTTTAGCGTTTTGGCTACAAACCATACGGGAATTTTTTTTTTTTTTTTTTTTTTTTTGTCAACATCGTAAAAAAAACAATTCAGAATTCGTAACGTTGAACCAAAAAAGATCACATATTAAGTAACAAGTACATACGAAGATTATTATCAAAGCACTACAAAATTGATAAAAATACATAGCAATCAACTTAAAGTGATGAACACGATTTAAGACTTACATGTCCCTAACAGTTTGATCAAAGACTTTCTTCATCTTAGCACGATTTCCGAATCATTAGTAATGAACAACAGCAGCAAATCCGCGATCCAATTAAACGAATATCGCCTCTTAGGAACCTTGACCTGCAAGAAGCATCAATTTAGTTCAAAGAAGACAAGGATCATAAAAAATTTCTGGACCTAATAACAGAATGTACCCAGATCAATCAAATTGAAACTCAAATTTCATCGAATACAGAAATGGTTGGCAAATTTGAATCAACTTTAATCGTTGCAAATTAACAAACATACATATATATATATATAAAGAATGAATCTATCGAATCAAGTATTGAAAACCCAAATAATAATTTGACCCATAAAAAAACTATTAATTGGGAAAAAAAATTCGAATTTGAAATCAAATGTACAAATAAGCAGAGCTGAATCAAAGAAAATACGAACAAAGGGAACGAATTAGATCTGAAACAGAGAAAAATCAAGAAAATTAAGGAGAACCAGATCTAAATGGAAGGAAACCTACCTGATCCAATTGAAGCGATTATTGGGTCCCCAAAAAAATTGTGAATAAAGAATAAGAAATGGATCTGGTACAGATAAAGGGAGGATCAGAGAGAGAGAGAGAGTAAGAGAGAGAGAGGAGAGAGGAGAGAGGAGAGCTCCTGAATTCCCTGAGCTGTTTTTTTGGTAATTGTCTTTCTTCTTTGAACAAGAAAGATAAACAGTGAGAAGAAGAGAGATATTTTGAAGAATTTTGGCTTTTGGCTTTTTAGGGTTTTTTGTGTTAATGATTTGCTATTTGCATTCAAAAAATTCATTTTGTATTCTAGAATTTTTATAATTAAAAATAAAACTATACTTGTGAGAATTAAATTTTTGAAATGCTAAATAATTCATTTCCTATTTTAAACAATAGTAAAAAGGAGAAAGTCGATATTTATATTTTAAACTACTTATCGTAAATTACTTTTACTTAGAGGGAAAAATGAAATTGAATGGAAATTAGCGTAATGATGAAAAAGACAACGCAATTTTACATGCAGCGATTCATGGACAGCTGTTGTGACGACCTGCCCCAAATTTTCTATGTAATTTCTTCCCGAGTATGTGAATTGATTATTATGCCCTTTTTGGCAAGTGACATGGACGTATTTATATCACTTTTATTTTATTTCTCGCTATCGCATTTAAATTGTACACGTTGTTACGAGTGTACATGGATTTTTATCATTGTAGAAACACTGTTACGGATAGATTTCTATTTCCTTTTAAAGTAGAAAATCTGAAAACTTATCCCTTTAAAGCCTACCTGTGCCTATCCCCTCAATCAACTCCCTCAAATCTCTCACCAATCCCATCATTTCCCTCTACATGGCACCCAATCAGAAAAAGCAAGAAAATATCACTCTTTCTCTCTTCCTTCTCTCTCCCTCTCGTAAACTCTCTTATTCTCTGCAACACCACAAACAAGCCTCAAAGCTTGCAGATCTAACCTAAAAACCACTTCTTTGTGCTCATCTCACCTTTACGAGCACAACCATACCTCTAAAACCTTAAATGGACAAGTTTTTAACGTCGAACTTGTGAGGTCCAAACTCAGTGTTTTGAGTTCGACGCGTTTGTGACCAAGTTACAAGCTTTTAGGAATGTTAAAGGCTTCCATTCAACTCCCTGAGGTCCTTAGTGAAGTTTTGGTGAAGAATCAACGTTGAAACAACCAAGTTTTGAGGAGTTCACTTTTGGGTGAAGCTTTCGAGGTGTTTTCCGACCACCTCCATCCACTTTTTGGACTCCAAACAAGTATAACGTGATTCTACTTTTCATGAGCTTCAAATCCATATAAAGTAGGTCAACATGGTTAAGGAAGAAGTTATGCGAGTTTGAAAATTTTCTAGAAACTGGCAAGATTCGAGTTGCAGATAGTGGCACCGACGGCGGAGGATGGCGACAGACGATGGGGCTCACCGGAGAAGAAGGAGAATATTCCGTCAAAGTTGACGGAATATCCTAACGGCATCAGGTAATGCCGTTAACCTTTGTTAAGGATTTAAAGGAATATTTTGTGGAATATTCCTAACGGCCGTTAAGCCTCTGTCAGGGTTCAGCCGCGCGTGGGGGCGCGTTAGGCCTTGCTTTGGCCGGCGCGTGGGGGCGCGTGCAAGGTCCAAAATTATTTCTAAAATTTTGGGGATGTTCATGACGTCGAGTAGATCGATTTCATATATTTAAATCCTATGTTTGAGCAAACTATGAGGATTTTATTTAGGTTTCCATATATGTGCTTTAATTAATTCTATTATAGTTATTTCACATATAGAGGAAACTTATCCCGAGGACTTGAGGGGCCAAGCTAGGCTCGGGGGCTACGACCCAGCAATGTACTTGTGAGTGGGCAGTTTATTTCTATATATATATATATATATGGCTTATAGTTTCCATAAACTGCATTTAAATGATTTATGCCTATTATGCCAATTTTAGTTTAATTTGGTAAATGTGCTTTGTGCTTGGAATTATAAAATGGTTATGGCATGTCCATACGTATATTTACTTGCTTATAATTATGGTATTGTGGTAGAATACTAAAACGTTTCTACAAGATGCACAGGTAAATTCAGGTGAGCTCAGTATTGATTTAAATTGTGTAGCATACATATATTCATATAGTTAGCTTATCATTACTACACCAGGTGTTAGTGCTCCCGTTCGGGGCTAGGGCCAGCCTTCACGTGTATACTCGTCTTGGATTCAAGTTAGGTGCTAGCCTATCATACAAGTCACATTAGGTGACTCCGACTTATAGGTGACTGTGCTTAGCGCAACCTGCACATGATTGTAACACTAGAGCGTATATTATTACACCTAGCTTGTCGTACATGTCACATTAGGTGACTCTGACTTGTGTGTTAGTATAGACGGATGTTAGTATATACTTGCGTGTTAGTATATAGTCAAACACATGCCTATATTTCTATTTTGGCTGAATTATTCATGTTGTGGCACATTTCTGTGATATATATATTGTTGGCGTGCACTTGATTCTTCATACTTATATGGTAGTATGTTTGGTTTTAAGGAAACTATATTTATTTTACGACGAGGGGTTAGTATATTAAAAAATAAAGGTTTTCTTATAAGCATTGTTTTTTTGACCCACTCAACTTTGTTTTTCGCCCCTCTAGGACCTAGATAGTTGTACTCTTCGTGGCACTAGAGGAATATCGGAAGTCTTCAGTTTAGACGTATGAATTTATCACTGTTGTGTAATAAGTGTACTTTAGCTGCTTTGACTACTCTTTGGTAGTTGTACTGTCTTTTAAGCTCTGAATAATTGTAGTGGGTTATTCCCACGATTGCACACTATTTCACTGTTTAGTATAATTAATTCTAGCTAGTTGTAAATTTATTCACTTTTTCACATCACTTACCCTTATGGTTACGTCACCTCACGGTGATGGCCAACATGCTTTGTGTGACAATCCGTCCTTAAAATTACGTTTTTATTTATTTTAATCAAGGGAATTGATGAAAATGCTCTGGAGGCAAGGATTTTGACTTTTGTTGATCATCGTCTAGAGGAACGTATGACTTATTTTTTGGCGTATTTGTGTAGTACTCGTTGGTACGAATGCATAGGCGAAGACCGTTCGAGAGTCCGAATTGTAACAGTATAGTTACAGACGTTTGAAATTGGTTATTTACATTTTAAATTATTAAATTATTTGAACTCCCACCTTGTGGGAAAGAAGCCAATCAGTTTCAAGGAGAGAAAATAGGGACCGATGAGAGGAGAGAGGAGCAACCAATCAGCCAATTAGTAGAGGTAAAAAAAAAGGATTTTTCCCCTCCATTCCCGTGGACCCATTTACCAGCACCAACCTGGAGTGGCTTCCGGCCACCTCCATCATTTTTTCAGGCGAAATTCAACTATCCATCACCTGCAACCTCTTCCACCATCTCCCATCTTCCATTTCCAACCAAAGTTGAGGGCTTTTAGGTCTAAAACCGTGCAAAACCATGCGGGTGATCCATGGAGTTTTGACGGTGATTCTGCCATTCCGGCGAGTTTCACCACTCACCACCACCCTTAATCAACTCCCCTTGAACCCAAGAACAAGACCCAATCAGTTTTAGGTGCGTTGGAAGATCGAGGAAGTCGAATCGAAGAACACCCATCTTAGGGTTTCCGGCGGGTTTGAGTGAAATTGGACCCTTTCCCGGCCAAATTGGACTTGGCCACATGTATAAAACTTGCTCTACTCTTTGAGATCTTCATTTTTTGTAAAATTTGAGAATTTTTGGATATAGTTGAATTTTCCGGCGAATCGGGACGGCCGACCGCTATGTACAGTGGCGCATGAGCCGAGTCACCCATGACCTTTCTAAGCTAAGTTTGACACCCCAATTCCATAGGTGAAGTCTGATTGATGAAATCTCATCGTTTGAACTTAGTTTTGATGAAGACCGCTACTTGAACATTATGTGAATTGACAATCCAACCGTTGGATCATCACCAAACTTTAATACATTATAGTATGTAATATTTGAGGATATTAGAAACTTACAGATTGGGAATCTGACGTATGGATATTCCCTAATTGGATTTGTTAGTGCGTAAAATAAAACATTGACTGCCACTTGAATTGGCAATTGGCGGAGATCCAACCGTTGGATCGTAATGAAACTTTAGTATGATGTTTTAGAAGTACAATGTGGATCTTTGGAAGTTACGGATCGGAAATCCGAGATGTGGATCTTTCGGATTGAGTTACGTAAGGTTGTGGACACTACCGTTGATCTTTGACCGACGGTTGACTTTTGGTCAATGAGTCTCAAATCATTCTAGAACGTCATTGAGATGTGTTTTATGTAAGGCATGTGTTCTATTGATAAGAATTCTGAGACGTGACTGAATAATTGTTCTAGGTGAGGATCATTCGAGACATCTCGATGTTCGTGCTAGGGAGTAGTAGCGCGAACCTCAGGTGAGTGGGTCTTTTCCTTTTATCGTATATAGATATGACTGATAATTCCACAAATGCTTTTAAATTGTTCTATGCATTTTATGCCATGTTATATATATGTTAAAATACTATGGTATGGTTGAGTTATATATTGCATTATGGTATATCTATACGCATATTATCGGCATATAATTATTGTGAATGTTTTGAAGTACTAAGTTGAACTACGAATAGCTTGATACCATTTGAGGGTACGTAGGTAGTCTAACAAGACAATTAGATGCAGCCATAAAACAATCCAAATTTAATATGGTACTTGGTTTCATTAAGGACAGAAGTTATGATGGTTAACAGCTTAAATATTAACCATGATTTTATTCTAGTCTATCACTGGGTTTAGTTCTGATTAAGAATGTTAGGACGTTAAAGTGATTATGCCTAATGACATTGCGGACGCCCAGGTAAGCTTCAGGTGAGTACTTATTGATGATAGAAATTGCAATGAGTATAGTTGTGATGAGGGTCAACCGTACAAGTCACATTAGGTGGCTTTGGCTAACATGGTACTATTGATGGATGAGGGTCAGTCGTACATGTCACATTAGGTGACTCCGGTTGACACAGTACTATTGATTGATGAGATATGGACGAGTGGTACAGGTCACTATAGGTGACACCGACTTATGTGCTAGCATCGATTGATGAGATATAGATGAGTTGTACATGTCACTATAGGTGACTCCGACTTATGTGCTAGCATCGATTAATGAGATATGGATGAGTCGTACAGGTCAATATAGGTGACTCCGACTTATGTGCTAGCATCGATTGATAAGATATGGATGAGTCCTACAGGTCACTATAGGTGACTCCGACTTATGTGCTAACATCTATTGATGAGATATGGATAAGTCGTACAGGTCACTATAGGTGACTCCGACTTATGTGCTAGCATCGATTTATGAGATATGGATGAGTCGTACAGGTCACTATAGGTGACTCCGACTTATGTGCTAGCATCAATTGATGAGATATAGATGAGTCGTACAGGTCATTATAGGATACTCCGACTTATGTGCTAGCATCGATTGATGAGATATGGATGAGTCGTACAGGTCACTATAGGTGACTCCGACTAATGTGCTAACATTGATTTATTGAGCACATGATTATTTATATTGCTCATGAGATGCTGTGTCGTGGTATATTTATGGATTTATTGTTGATATACTTTTGATTTTACATTGACATGTGGTATGGTTTTAAAAAAAAAAAAAAACTATACAGGTATTACAATGAGGGGTTATAACGATTTAGAAAGTTTTTATTAAAATTTTATTTCCAGGGGCCACTCACCCTTGCTTGGTTTCCACCCTCTAGATTTTTTTATCTGAGCTATCTTATCGACGAGGATTCGGGGCAAATTTTGGTATTGGAGATTACCTTCAATGGTATGATTCTCAATCCACTCTATTGTACTTTACTTATGCTCTAACATCACGTGTGAAATGGGTTCTTTTCCGCTTACATCGCACTCTCGTATTTAGACACTTTTAGATTTAAATTTATTCACATTTTTCCCACATCACTATACTTTATGGCTTCGTCACCCTCTTGGTGTCGACCAGCACAATTCGATTTGAAGTCCAAGTGGACTTTCCAGGTCAGGATGTGTCAGTTTGGTATTAGAGTATAAGTTTGAGCAGTATTGCATCCATCACATGCGTGATGTAAGCATTCTTGGTTCTTGTGTCTAAGGTTCTTGTGACAACCCGTCCCTAAAATTACGTTTTTATTTATTTTAATCGAGGGAATTGACGAAAATGCCCTAGAGGTAAGGATTTTGACTTCTGTTGATCATCATCTAGAGGAACGTATGACTTATTCTTTTGGCGTATTTGTGTAGTACTCGTTGGTATGAACGCATAAGAGAAGACCGTTCGAGAGTCTGGATTGTAACAGTATAGTTACGGACGTTTGAAATTGGTTATTTACATTTTAGATTATTAAATTATTTGAACTCCCACCTTGTGGGAAAGAAGCCAATCAGTTTCAAGGAGAGAAAATAGGGACCAATGAGAGGAGAGAGGAGCAACCAATCAGCCAATTAGTAGAGGAAAAAAAAAAGGATTTTTCCCCTCCATTCCCGTGGACCCATTTACCCGCGCCAACCCGGAGTGGCTTCTGGCCACCTCCACCATTTTTTCATTCGAAATTCAACTATCTATAACCTGCAACCTTTTCCACCATCTCCCATCTTCCATTTCCAACCAAAGTTGAGGGTTTTTAGGTCCAAAACTGTGCAAAACCATGCGGGTGATCCATGGAGTTTTGACGGCGATTCTGCCATTCCGGCGAGTTTCACCACTCACCACCACCCTTAATCAACTCCCCTTGGACCCAGGAATAAGACCCAATTAGTTTTAGGTGCGTTGGAAGATCGAGGAAGTCGAATCGAAGAACACCCATCTTAGGGTTTCCGGCATGTTTGAGTGAAATTGGAGCATTTCCCGGCCAAATTGGACTTGGCCACAGGTATAAAACTTGCTCTACTCTTTGAGATCTTCATTTTTGTAAAATTTGAGAAGTTTTGGAGATAGTTGAATTTTCCGACGAATCAGGACGGCCGACCGCTGTGTGCGGCGGCGCGTGAGCCGAGTCACCCCTTGACCTTTCTAAGCTAAGTTTGACACCCCAATTCCATAGGTGAAGTCCGATTGATGAAATCTCATGGTTTGAACTTAGTTTTGATAAAGATCGCTACTTGAACATTATGTGAATTGACGATCTGACCGTTGGATCGTCACCAAACTTTAATATATTATAGTATGTAATATTTGAGGATATTAGAAACTTACAGATTGGGAATCTGACATACGGATCTTCCCGAATTGGATTTGTTAGTGCATAAAATAAAACGTTGACCGCCACTTGAATTGGCTGTTGGAAATGTGCCCTAAAACCAACCATATGATAATATTTTACGGACATTTCATATGTTAAACTAATATAGTTTAATTTAAAGGGCAAAGATTATTGTTTGAAGCCATCTCATATAAATGTTATACGCTTAAACGATAAGTCCAAGACATATGTAATTGGGAGAATGCGATATAAAGAAGTTAGAGTCATGAAACCATTCTCTTTTGTATACATATCCTAAACGCTCTTGATTATAGGATTGCCAATTGGGCATTGATAGTCTGTTAAGATCAGTACATGCTATGTCTTATCTTAGGGAGAGTGACTGGTCTCGAGTCGTTGGTGTGACTGACACCAAGACAAGTACGTAGGTGCTCAAAGAGAATGAGTTCACTGAACACGATCAACAAGGAGTTTTCATACTCATGTCACATGAGAACTCATGGTTGGGATAATGCAAAGTAGTCATTTGACTTGAGGCATCATAATTGTCTTGTGGTTAGGTCCTTGATCTTTGACTATGTCAAAGTCACTCCATTCGAGGGTGTCCACAACATAGTTAGGGTTAAGCCACTTAGTCATGGAGGCAAGTGAATGCGCAACAAAGGATCTCTAACCTTTAAACTGTTTGAGGGAGAATACTCTATGATATGATTAAGAATCTCTTGCCAGAGTATGAATGATATTTAAGAAGTCGTTCCAAATCACATTCAAGGTAATCATATAAGTAAATGAATCATATTGGATAGTACACATGAATAAACTATCAATCCAAACAATGTGGTCAAGAGTATTGTATTAGAGAAAGACCGTATTGCATTGTAATCTTAAACTGAATAGGTTCTCCACCTCTTCTGATTAGCTTGGGTAACCATGACATACTGCTAGGTGTCACTCATGATTTGTGGAAGCCCTAAACGTGTATAATCACTAAAGGGAGAATTGAAAGTAAGTTTCAATTCACAATCGATTTGAAAGAGTTCTAATCACCCACTGCCTCGCTAAAAGGAACCTAATGGATCGCACACCATGTAAGGTAATGCTTGAAGGATTTGACGGAGATGAGTAAGACAATTAAATGGTTTAATTGTTTATGGCAAGAATTAATTAATATGTTAATTAATCAAACGAATAAGTTTGTTTTAAACCTTAAGTTAGTTTTGGGCCTTAAAGCCCAAATTGGGTTTCGAATCGTCAAGCCCATTAGCTTAAGTTGTATGACAACTTAACAAACAAAATTCAAGAAGCCCAAAACAGCCCAAAGGCTTGGGAAAACCAGCCATAGAGAGAGGAAGGGCCTTTTGGTCCAAAATGCATACAAAAGTTGAAAGCATAGAAAGGGTATCTTTGCTCCATCCTCATTAAGGTTTTCTAAGGATGAAAAGTGAGAAAAACTCTCTCTCTTTTCTCTCTAGAATAGCCGGCCACCATGGGAGAGTTTACTAGCATCTAGCTCTTCCATGGCCACTCATCTTCTTCCTTAACCATCCTTGGTGTCGGAACTTAGAGGTCTCAAACTTTGGGGACTTTTGGAGAAACCAATTCATCCATCCATATCCAAGAAGGCATGGAGCCAAGAAGCAAAGTTCCTCCATCCACATCCATGGAGCCAAGGAGTAAGGTGACAAAGGAAAGAAGGCCCTCACATGGGTGATTAACCTTTGCTAAGCAAAGAGGTGCTTCAAAGGTATAAAGTTTCTCAACTCACTTTGTTTTGAGTTAAGTCTTGGTTCACCCTTCTACTAGGCTTTGAATTTCATGGGTAATGTTTTGTTTTTGAGTGCATACAAGCATGATTCCGCCTTTAAATGTTAATTGCATGCCATAGATCTTGCTTAAATGAACATGTTTTTCACAAAATTTCCTTCATTGGCAATTGGCGGAGATCCAACCGTTGGATCATAATGAAACTTTAGTATGATGTTTTAGAAGTACAATGTGTATCTTTGGAAGTTACGGGTCGGAAATCTGAGATGTGGATCTTTCAGATTGAGTTACGTAAGGTTGTGGACACGACCGCTAATCTATGACCGACGGTTGACTTTTGGTCAATGAGTCTCAAATCATTCTAGAACGTCATTGAGATGTGTTTTATGTAAGTTATGTGTTCCATTGATAAGAATTCTGAGACGTGACTGAATAATTATTCTAGGTGAGGATTGTTCGTGACATCTCGATGTTCGTGCTAAGGAGTCGTAACGCGGACCTCAGTGAAGGAAATTTTGTGAAAAATATGTTCATTTGAGCAACATCTATGACATGCAATTAACAATTAAAGGCGGAATCATGCTTGTATGCACTCAAAAACAAAACATTACCTATGAAATTCAAAGCCTAGTAGAAAGGTGAACCAAGACTCAACTCAAGAACAAAGTGAGTTGAGAAATCGTATACCTTTGTTGATTCCTTTTTGCATAAACAAAGGCTAATCACCCAAGGAGAGGGCCTTCATTCCTTGCTTCTTATCCATGGATTTCTTGGATGAAGATGGTTGAAAGGATTCTCCAAGTTCCCAGAGTTGAGAACCTCTAATTTTCCACACCAAGGATGGACTTGAAGAAGAGATAAGTGACCTTGGAGGAGGAAAGATTGCTAGCTAATCTCCTCCAAGGGGGCCAGCGTCCTAGAGAGAAAGGGAGAAACATGTTCTCTTCAATTTTCTCCAAAAGAAACCCTAAAAGAATTTTGTCTATAAAGTTCTTTATACAGTCCCTTCAATTAAGTGACCTAGAGAACAAAAGGCCTTTCTTTCAACATATGGCCGGCCATCTTATGGCTTTTAGGCTGTTTGGGCCCTTTTGAATCTTTATTCATTAAGTTGTCATACAACTTAAGTTAATGGGCTTGACATTCGAAGCCCATTGGGCCTTAAGGCCCAAAACTAACCTGAGGCCTAAAACGAACTTATTCGTTTGATTAATCATCATATTAAATAATCATTCCCATAAATAATTAAACTATTTAATTATCCTTACTCATCTCCGTTGTTTCTTCAATCTCTACTTTACACGGTGTACGATTTATTAGGTTCCTTTTAGCGAGGCAGTGGGCGATTAGAACTCTTTCAAATCGGTTGTGAATTGAAACTTACTTTCAATTCTCCCTTTAGTGATTATACACGTTTAGGGCTTCCACAAACCATGAGTGACACCTAGCAGTATGTCATGGTTACCCAAGCTAATTAGAAGATGTGGAGAACCTATTCAGTTTAGGATTACAATGCAATACGGTCTTTCTCTAATACAATACTCTTGACCACATTGTTTGGTTTGATAGTTTATTCATGTCTACTATCCAATGTGATTCTCTTACTTATATGAATACTTTGAATGTGATTTGGAACGATTTCCTAAATCTCATTCATAATCTGGCCATAGATTCTTAATCATATCATAGAGTATTCTCCCTCAAACAGTTTGAAGGTTAGAGATCCCTTGTTGCGCATTCACTTGCCTCCATGGCTAAGTGGCTTAACCCCAACTATGCCGTGGACACCCTCTGATGGAGTGACTTTGACATAGTCAAAGATCAAGGACTTAACCACAAGACAACTATGATGCCTCAGGTCAAATGACTACTTTGCATTATCCCAACCATGAGTTCTCATGTGACATGAGTATGAGAAGTCCTTGTTAATCGTGTTCAGTGGACTCATTCTCTATTGAGCACCTACATGCTTGTCTTGGTGTTAGTCACACCAATGACTCGAGACCAGTCACTCTCCCTAAGAGAAGACATAGCACGTACTGATCTTAATGGACTATCAATGCCCAATTGGTAATCCTATGATCAGGAACGTTTAGGATATGTATACGAAAGAGAATGGTCTCATGAATCAAACTTCTTTAGATCACATTCTCCCAATTACATATGCCTTGGACTTATCGTTTAAGCATATAACATTTATATGAGACGGCTTTAAACAATAATCTTTGCCTTTTAAATTAAACTATATTAGTTTAACATGTGAAATGTTCGTAAAGTATCATCATATGATTGGTTTTAGGGCACATTTCCAACAATCTCCCACTTGTACTAGAGCCAATCAGCTTAGTCATCAATGATGATACCTCTTCTATAGTCATTTCAAAAATGGCTGAGTAGTAGGCCTAGACAATGGATATCTATATGTTATCCATAGAAGTAACCTTGAGAATAACGACGTCACCATTATACATGATTCTTAATCATGTGGTTTTGTCTCTCATTTGAGTTCGGATCATGATGAGACCTTGATTCCCTGGCTTGAGCTATCGCCCAATTAGTGTCGTAGTATCGGTACACTAGAGACACTTTCTGGTTGTAACCGAATAGAGAGTTCATGAATGAACTTTCTCATCCAAACAACATTGTTGTAAGCTTCTATATGGCAATATATTTTGCATTCACAATGGAACACACTAAAGTCATTACTTTTAATGTTTCCATCCAAATATCTCTTTAGTCATAATAAAGAGATATCTGATTATCTCTTCATTCATAATGAAGAAACATCCAATGATGGATTAGATTCATAATCTAATACATTTACGCTTCCATTACGTTATTCTAATTCTTCCTCATTCTTTGAGGAATATATCCTTTAGTATTTCTTAAATACTTAAGGACTCACTTGACAGTTGTCATGGTTCTGATCCTTGGCTTACACTGATATCGTCTTGTACTGTTCTAGGTACAACTCATATCAGTGTTTTTCATACAATATGAAATACGTAAATCACCTTTCTGTGTATGCATAAAGGATTCTATTTATACATTATGTTTCTTTAGGAGTCTAAAAGGGTACGTTCCCTTTGAGAAGAGCAACTTCCTAGTCTCACTAGTGTTGTCCTTCTGATTGAAGTTTATCATCATATGAGAAACTTCATAGCATCTTTTGTCTATCATTATGGCTTGATATAATCCAATTATATCTTGAAATCTATCATTATAGATTTACATCCCATGTTTATAGACTATGTCTCCTATATACATTCTATCGTTGTAGAATGTTCAAAGTCATAACTTTAATGAAGAAGTATTCTTTTCATTTCCAGAATCAATATATCATATATGTATATATTCAAATTTAAGAACATGATCGACTCTCACTAATCTTTTGTAAACCTAGTAAACAAAAGATTCATTTACATCTTTATGAGAAATCAAACGATTTGATCTTTCTCTCATAAGACGCTTATAGCTCCCACTAGCTTACTAAGATTCATGATGGATAGATCTCTACAACTTACATGTCTTGTAATTCATAGTTTCAGACATATATTATCAATACTATCTTAATAATGGTTTCGGAAACCCATATTATGTCCAAACATTGAATTACCATTTAGTTGTAGCTAGCAATCTTTGAATTAATTGAAACCAAGACTATGTCAAAGATGGTTTCTTCCAAGTCAACCATTCTCTTTGATTGTAATCACTTTAAGCTACCATTTAGCTATGAAGGTTTCATTATTTCGGGTCAAATGGTACTTTACCATTTCGTTGAGTATATGTCGTATATACACTCAATGTAGTCATAAAGATTTTCATTCTTATTTCTTTCGAATTAAGAGGTGTAACTCTATGACATAGTCATAAAGTTCAAACCATTCAATTGAGACAGTTTATAAATCCTTCTCGACTACCTTGGAGCTTGTGGTGTAGGAACTAGGTTGTTATATTTGTTGATTATCATCTTGTCTCTCAAAGAACCCATTCTTTGAGTTTTATCTCTCGTTCATTTGCGCTTAGGCAAATCATATTGTAGGATTACAATGAACTACCCAACAAAACAACATTTGTTAGTTGGTTTATAGAAGTGATATTCAAAGGTTAATTTAGGGATATCCACAAGATAATTCTCAAACAAATATTGCTTATTAGCACACAACCCTAAATTTTAACACGATTAAGACTTATCTTTCTTTCCAACTACATCCTATGGAGTCATGAAAATTTTGAAAGATCTTCTAATTGACAATCATATTGTCTTAGAAGTATATATCCTATATATGGGTAATTGATAACATCCAACAAACTGAATCTTATTCAAGTTCGTTCTTCTCCTAATGGAGAAATCCATTATCTTATGATGCTTCTTTCCTTGATATATTTTAAGGAAACTGTTCTAAAGTGTTATCTTTCCTTGGATCAAATCTAAGGAGGTAAATACTTTAGACGTCTTACTCATCAACTTACATTCTTGAATTCTTTGAAACCTTTTGCAAAGTATTCAGACTTGTGTTTATTCAAAATAAACGATAGTCCAACCGAGAGTAATCTTCGGTGAATGTCATACAACATGAGTAGTATTATGTTGTGGACAAGTGCCACTAACATCTAAGTGAATTAACCTCAACAACTTTGTGATTCTTTCTTCCTTTCCAAAATAATAAAGATTCAAACATTTTACCTCTATACAATTTTAACAAGAAGTCATTGGATCCGGATCTAACGATCCAAAGCATCCATCTATGACCAACTCGTAATTTATGTTTTAGAGGTATCACAACTCTGTTGTGATTAGTCACTACCTTGCAACCTTTTGGGTTTTAAGCATCGTTATATTCTAAACAGTTAACACTACCATATCATCTCTACTATAGAGATAATCAATTAGATTACAATAATCTAATCATTTATTAATAAAAAACAATGTTTTGTCAAACAAAACATTTATCCATTTCTTATATGGAATTAAGTTCCTTTATTCAATTGGAATATAAAGACAATCTTTGTTTTTCCATTTTCTTTGGTAGTTCATATGAGGAAGTAAGTACTACCTGCTTTCGCAGAGATCTACATTTGATTCATGTTCCGAATGTGAAGTACTTTCTCTTCTCTCATTAATCTTCTACTTCTTATTAGTCACACTTTTACAACGATTGTAAAACATAGTTACTAATACGGAATCAAGCATTCAAGTAGAAGAACCAACTGTTTTGAACTATTCAAGAACAATTTACAACACCTTCGAAATGTGTGTTCTTGACACTTGCAAGACATTTCTTGCAAATACCCCTTCCAATGTCCATACTTTCATAAAGAAAGTTTGTTCCCTTGGAGTTATTTCGCATTCTTCATTTGACTTCTCATTTGACTACAATAGTCATGGTCCCTAAACTCCCACTAGCTTTCTTGAAACTTATTTCAATTGTGTTATATACATCAAACAATTTGGAGAGCATGTGGTTATTATTCACTATATAGTTTACAACAAACTTAGTGAACCATTTGGATAGGGACACAAAAGTGAAATCCTTGCCTAGTTTCCGTCTCGTGAAATGGTTTAACACTTCAACACTCAATGATTCAAAATCATCATAAGTCCATGTTGATGGACTATTTTTGTCAACCAACCATTATGTTCTAAACATTATCTATTCTAAAATTGAGGAAGGATTTGACTGTAGCTTAGATACAGTCAAATTTTTGCCCTTTGATTTTGCTTTATTTACGCCACTACCATCATATCTGTGGTTGAGTTGGAGGGTAATTATATAAAATTAGAAGGGTAATATTGTCTCTGAACAACTTTCAAGATATTTACAGTTTTGCCAGTTTTGTTGTGAGATGGGCCCTTGCATTATTTACATATCCGCCATTTTTGAGAGACGTGGGCTGCAGAGACGGAGAGGGGGATAGGCGTGGGATGGCAGGGAGGGAAAGGGCAGGGAGGAGTGAGGCTGCCAAAAAGGGGGGTTAGGGTTGATTTTTTCTCCTCATATCAAGGGTTGGTGTCGGTGATTGAGAGATTGAGAGGGATGGGAGAGAGATAGAAACACACCCATTTGGCCTTCATTTCCCTTTCTCAAACCCTAGCAACAACAACACCAACTCTAGCCGATCTCTGCAATAGCATCGGCTCCTGATTCTGAAAACCAAAACCGCACAAACCTGGCCTCCATTTCTGTAACTCGGAGCTTTGTCTCTCTGAGTCTAACTCCGAATATCAACAAGGTCTCTCGCTCGCGTATAATTTTGAATTTTTGGAATTTATCTTGGAATTTTGTCTTTGATTCTCCTTTCTGTTTGTGCTTTTACATTTTTGCAAGTCGGCGAGAAGCCGAGCTTAGCTCTTTCTATAGCTCCGTTCTCTCCCATGGCCAGGTATGCCTTCTTTCTCTCACTCTCATGCACTCACAAGCTCACGTTTTGAAATCCTAGCTCCAAAGCTCTAAAGCTCCAAGTTAAGGACTTTTTGAATGCTAATAAAATATAGGAGGCAGCAAAGAAGTTGAAATTTCAATTTTTTTCTTGTTTTTTGGTTGGATGAGCATTTAGATAGAGTGAACTCAGCTAGAAGTGAGAACTGGGCTTACCCCAATTTTTATTTTTCAGTTAAAGAACATGGTGATTAATTTCCGTTCTTTTGTTCGGGCATGAAATTGGAGGGTGAATTATTAGGATGATTTGGTAAATTACAGTGAAACCTTTGCTACTCGATGTATGTGTATGCATGATATGTGTATGTGAGATTTTAGATTGTAATGTATCACAATTTCGTGGCATGAAAATTGACATTTTTAGACTTACCCTGTGGTGAGATTTTTGCATGATTATTTTTTTGGGGGTTTGTGGGGTTTTTTAGAGATTTATCTGTGAAAGCATTGTTATATGATTTTTTTTAATGTGGGTTTTGATTGTTTGGTTATAATTTTGGGTATCTGTTTTGGTTTTTTGAATCGGTTTTTGTGTAAGTCAAAGTTTTGTGGATGATCATTGGTTCTGAACGAATCGAGTTACATATATGGCTTTGCTTCCCATCTACTGAAAAGGTTACCCTTCTTCTCTCTACAAATTCCCTTCTAACTGTCCGCACTTTTACAAAACCAAAAACCAATTTTATAAATTTTGATCACATTTTTCTTCAGATTACAGAGAGAGAAAGGGTTGTATATTTTTTCTATATTCAGAGAGAGAGGATTTGAGGTGGGTGGAGTGATGAGTGTTTAGGATTTTTTATGGGAGGGATGAGAAAAGAGTAAAAACGATCAGGAAAATCAAATTCTTTCTCTGAAAGTTCATCAACACTTTGTAAGAACTCCAATTCTTTCTCTCATATTTCATCTGGTTCTGTTAATTTTTGTAAATTTTCAGATTATGGGTCGTCCCAATTTCCATTTTTTCTTTGGGGTTTATGTTGTTTTGATGGAAAAAGGTCGTATTAGCAAATAGATGATATTTCAAAATTACGGTCGTCGAATTCACTTATTTTTGTTCATCTCTAATTTTCTGGATTTTTCCATGTACGTTACAGAATTTACTGACATTTGATAAATGTTAAGCGAAGTTCTTCAATGAATCTCTCAAGGTGCTCGAAGCTGATATTCAGTTCGCCAACACTCTGTAAGAACTCCAATTCTTTCTCTACTTACACAATTCCAAAGCACTGTGTAATAAATAGTGGAATTTTTATTCAGATTGTAGTAATTGCCGTGCAATTTTTTCCCAATATGTTTATACACTTACGGTACTCCAATCTCTCTCTCTCTCTCTCATTTCTTTTTGGTTTTGGAAATCTCTGACTTTCGATGGTTTTGTTTTCTTGCAGATGTCCATGAATTTTACGGACTTCCTGTGTAATCCTTGCCTCAGAAAGCAATCTCGACGTCGTTGCTGGTGGAGGAACGCCGTCATATGAGCCCCGGAGCACGCTGCTGCTGGTAATTTTACTTTTTTGATTTTATATGAATTTGTTGTTTGTTTGATGAGAAAACATGGAAAACTAGAGAATTTTTTTTGAATTTAAGGTTTGCTATAACACAAATTCTCACTATGATTTGTGATGGATTTTGGGTATCTTTCCTTTCTTATGCTTTTTATACTGCCTGCATCAACCCCTTTTCGTTTTTTGTCTTATCTTCCAACTTATGCCCTCAATGATATTAGATAAGGCGTTTTTAAATTTATTGCTAATATTTTGAACTTTGTGTTGTACTAATGCCATAAGGCATTTTGATTTTTGACATTTTGTTACGTTGGTTGGAGAGTTGGAGACTTTTGCTCTCTTTGCATTTTGCTATGCTGGTTGGAGACTTGCGAACTATTGATTTTCAATGCTATTGCCCTCGGTATTCCTTACAATTATTGATTTTGAGTGCTATTGCTTCCTTTATTCTTTGGAATCGAGTATTGGAATTTTGATTGAGACAGGATTGTTTGTATGACTTTGTGCTTTCCTATATGGGTTTAATTTTGCACACTTGAAATGTTGACATTGTTTTTGTTCATGTAACTTTGGTTCATTGTTTGTCGTGGGATGAGATTGGGATCTATTTCTTTGTTTCAGTTTTTGCATATCAAATTTTCGAGAGCTATTTGATAAGAATCAGGCCTGTATAGAGTCAGGTTTTATAACTCAAACCATTTCCAATAGCTATTTGGTAATAGGACGAGTAATTAAAGAGTGAGTTCATATATATGAAATCCTATTTAAGCTTACTTTTTCCCTTAAGAATATTTCTTCATCTGATAGGCTGATGCTTGGGCTATTGAGAATTTTTCCTCGGTAGCAAAATGCTCATCTGGCCAAATTATAGGACAGGTGTGCAGTTCTTATTTATTTAATTTTTTCTTCTTTCTCTCTTTTTGATACTTTTCATGTGTATTCACTTGGGAAAAATACTTTAGTCTTAATGATATTAATGTTGCATGATCTATTTTCTTCTGGAGCCATAAAATCTGCAAGAGGTTTCCAAGTATATAATGAGGTTGCTGGCCTTTCAGGGCTTAACTTCGCTTACACAGATAACACTGCAGTATACCATACAAAGGTTTTTTTATTCCCTTTTTCCCCCTTTTTTGGGATATTAGTTACAAAATCTGTTTGGAGCATAAGTGTGAAACTAACAGGAGGGGTTAGTAAGTTAATTAGTTAATATGATTCTCAATGGATGTGAGTTAGAGAACTCATTGCAATTTGCAGAGATTTCCTAAAGACAAAAAGAAAACAATGTTTGTTTTGAGTACTTCTCGCGTCATTGAGGCACAAATGTTGTACCTGCATTAATTAATTTTCTTTATATCGAAATTGAATAAATCTAATTTTCCTCGATATCCAAATGTATTAAAGTAATTGTGATTGAAGTTTGTTTATGTCTGCTTTCCAAGATTCATTTTTTGGTTACCAGATATCTCACTCCGTTTACAAGTGCTTTTTAGTTAACTAAAAAAAGGCTTTTTATTCTTTGGCTTACATGACTTCCTCACAATACCAAAGTACAAGAGAAATAAAGATTGGAGGTAATTTTTGCTCTAACTTCTTTAGAAGTTAACTGACAATAGTTTCTAAGATATGTATTGTGCATTTGGCCAGTGTTAACTACCGAATCGATTAAAAAACATTTTGTAGGGGCTGTGCCGCCATTCAGTTACTCTTGGGCACTTGAGGAGGGTGTCATCATATGCCTCACTTTGGGTATGAGCTCTCACTACTCTGTTAATTTGTTCTCAAAAGATTTGTAATTGATGTTGGAGCAATGTCATTGTAGTACTAATCCCTAAATGTATTTCGTTAATGTAAAGTTTATAGAATACAAAATCAAACTGAAACATTTATTTTACCATGTGTATTCAACTGCTTTGATTGGTTCCTGAATTATATAGAGATCGGTGTGTTCAATTGTGGTTTGCAGAAATTTCTGAAGTAAAATATTCATTAAATGTTTTGTGAAATAGACATTTTTCAATAGGGTAGTTGTGCTGCTGGTTTTTTGATGATGTGCCTGATGTTTATTTTGGATTGAATTTCAACTTCTACATAGATTTATGATTAGTAAACTCTCATGGCAGTTTGGAAATGATAATTTGTTCACGAGCTTATGTGTGCTGTAATTGAGTGTGTTAGCGTTATTTTACTTTTTGTTCAGATGTTAAGAAAAAATTCCTCAACTTTACAAGGAGTGGGGAAAGATGAATATACTAATACACTTCGTTTTCTCTTCAATATCAGTGATGAATATACTTCGTTTGCATCTTTCTTGATAATATTTTCCCACTTTCCCTTTAAAATATTTGAAAGCGTTGCTGATTTTGCGTTTGTATTTACTTTGTTAGGAATTGATATTAGGAGGTGTTAAATGGACCGTTGGAATTGAGTTTCGAGTCTCTGAGGGACATAATGAGATGGGTTATTGATGAAAGGGTTAGGAGGAGAAGGTGGACAGGAAACCAGTGCATTGGATGCACAATATCAATGATGAACACTTTTCCTTATCTTTGTTTAGAAAAAAATTGAAAGAGCCACTGGTTTTGAACGTGCTTAAATGCAAGATTATATGCAAAATTTTGTTTAAATTTTTTAATGTTTAGATTTTTATTCCATAAAGATTGTGAGAGGAAATATATAATGATAGACAAAAAACTATGTTAAACAAGTTTGGATGGTTTAAATTATAGAATTATTTTGGTTGATGGTAGAGACGGTTTCAAATCCCGCGGCAGAGTGCGGGCATTCTTGCTAGTAATTACAAACTTTCAAGAGTTGTTCAAGGCAACTTTCATTTCTTCATATAACAATTTGTAAGTGAAGAATCATGGCACATAAAGTGATCATGCCCTTGTGCTTACTTCTCAAGTTCCTTGTTCATGTAACAAAGAAACGAGCACTAATGTTTGCGTTAACTAAGGGTTGTTCAAAGCAACTCTTACTTTTTCATACAACAACTTGTAATTGAAGAATTATGACATTAAAACAGTTGTTCTCTTTATGATAGACTTATTTAACATGTTCTTTCAATGATACATTATCAATAGGAAGATTGCGAGGATGAGACTACTTAGGTACATATACAAGCCATTAAAGACAATCTATGAGATTGTAGTACCAAGTCTGGAAACTAAAGCTTTCGGCTTTTTCTTTGTCAAGTTTTGGATAGCGTTTGCAAATATATTGGTAAATAAATACATAACGAATATAAATTGATTGATTTTAAGCCATTTGATCCGGGTCTTTAAATCAAATAGCATCACCCACTATTTTTGGCAAATTCCATATCCCTCATCGGAATTTGAGAGTTTTGGAGGAAACTCTTAGTAGGGTATGGGAGACTCATCATTACCAAGCGCACCTCACAATGATACGATGTTGGCTAGCATCAATAATAATGAGAGAGTACGTTTACTCATTTGCATCTCTTGCAAGTACCCATCTTATTTGGCTTCTAGAGAATGAAGCCTCACAATGATATGATGTTGGTTCCATTGCACTTAGTTAAGTCATTCCCACCATGCAAGTTCGAGTAGGAGTTTAAAAACAACCTCACAATGATATGATGTTGATCATTCTCGTTGCCTACCTTCACAACATCATGTATGCATATAGAACTCTTCCTGAGTGTAAGCACGCACTTTGTACTCCCCCATGATAGGGTGAAGTCGGTGTACGAGTCACAAACGATCAGAGCCTACCACGGTGGAAGACCACGAAAGAGTGTTCAAAGCACTCTCACGCTTATCAACTTAATAATGGTTTGGTTGAGGGTTTTAGGTCTCATCACATATAAGTATGCATTTTAATCTTATTAAAACAATTTGGTCCTATTACAACTATTGGTCCATGTGATTGATTTAGTTGTATATAATACTCCCACTATGCTTGTAAAATGGTTTTTAAAGCAAGAGTATATGATACTACTAACATAAGGTTTGCATTCATTGATGGAGTATATAGTTGCCTTAGGGCCTTAGGATGACTATAAACCTTTGATTCGATCCAACACGAGCCTAGTATTGAATCTCGGTCTAGGGATGGTGATTGATTTTAGTTACACGTTTAATCACATTAAGGCGTGTTTTCTTATTGGGTGTTGGACCCTCTACTTCAATTTCATGCATATCAAACAAAGAAAGAAAGAAGTACTTCAAAGTAAAGAAGAGCTTATGCTCTTTTACAACATTTGATAAAAAACAAATTACTTTAAAGTAAAGAAGTGCTTATGCTCTTTTACAATATTTGATCATATCAAATTACAACCAAAATCTAATCTACACATTCCCATAGTTCAAACAAATTTGAGACGGCCTTTCACATAGCTCAATTATCATAAACTTAGGTTTAATCACCATTTCTTTAATTAATTAACGCTTTAACTAATTAAACTTGAATGCAATATTTTCATTTGGTTTTTGTTTCCATAGAATTGATTTAAATGGAGTTAAATGAAATGAAAATCCAATTCTCATTTAAAGATACAAAACTATTTTGTTCTCAACTAATTTGGGCTGAAAAACAATAACCTCAACCATTTGGCTATATGGCAAAACACAAACTTTTGAGGTCACTTTGTAAAATCACAAAAGTCCACTACTTCATGTAATTACAACTAGAACCCAAAAATTTCATCAAATACAAAAACTTGATTAAAGGAGCAAAACATTTTGTCCTTTAGTGATTTTGGGCTTTTATGTAAAAACGTAAACTTTTGGGTCAAAGTACAAATACACAAAAGTATCAAAAACTTTATGTAATTGCATAAAAGTCCCAAAAGTACCCTACTTTTAGGGTGGCCGGTTTTGGTGAGAGTTTTGTCATAAAACTTTTGAATTTTTTTCAACAAAGTGAAAGGTGATGGGTTGAAAAGGTGATGGGTTTGTTTGAAAAAGTGATTTCCATAAAACATGGATCCTTGAAACAAGGAAAAGGTGTAAGTGATTGGTATGGTGTGAATGATAGAAAATGATTGAAAATTCAAACCATCCATCACTAACAAAAACTTTATGTAAAATGATTGAAAATTCAAACCATCCATCACTAACAAAAACTTTATGTAATCAACCAAAATTTTGAATCAAAATACCCAACCTTTTTGTTCTTGCCAAAAACATAACAAGAACAATGAAGAACATCCATGAAAACCCATAAGAGCTCTATGAACATTTTTTCACCCAAAGACACCCCAAAAACTCTCAAACTTAAGGGAAAAAACATATTACCATACTAGGGTACTTAAGGGTTCCTAATGTCACTTTAAAACACTTTTAACAAGACAAACGTGAACCAAAAAATCCACCCTTTGGATTTGGCCGAATTTCCCCAAAAACATGGCACCAAATTTTAGCTCCAAAATTCATGCTCATATGAACTACATCTACAACATTTGAGATGACAAATTTTCTAACAAAATTTACATTCAAAGAAGCAAGAATAAAGCTTGTAACAATTACAACATTCAAATCATAAACTATGAAAATACAAAACCCAAAAGGATTCACCAACTACTAGACCTAGGCTCTGATACCACTTGAAGGAAATTTTGTGAAAAACATGTTCATTTGAGCAACATCTATGGCATGCAATTAACAATTAAAGGCGGAATCATGCTTGTATGCACTAAAAAACAAAACATTACCCATGAAATTCAAAGCCTAGTAGAAAGGTGAACCAAGACTCAACTTAAGAACAAAGTGAGTTGAGAAATCTTATACCTTTGTTGATTCCTCTTTGCATAAGCAAAGACTAATCACCCAAGGAGAGGGCCTTCATTCCTTGCTTCTTAGATCTATGGATTTCTTGGATGAAGATGGTTGAAAGGATTCTCCAAGTTCCCAAAGTTAAGAACCTCTAATTTTCCACACCAAGGGTAGACTTGAAGAAGAGATAAGTGACCTTGGAGGAGGAAAGATTGTTAACTAATCTCCTCCAAGGGGGCCGGCCTCCTAGACAGAAAGGGAGAAACACGTTCTCTCCAATTTTCTTCAAAAGAAACCCTAAAAGAATTTTGGCTATAAAGTTCTTTATATAGTCCCTTCAATTTAGTGACCTAGAAAACAAAAGGCCTTTCTTTCAACATATGGCCAGCCATCTTATGGCTTTTGGGCTGTTTGGGCCTTCTTGAATCTTTATTCATTAAGTTGTCATACAACTTAAGTTAATGGGTTTGACATTCGAAGCCCATTAGGCCTTAAGGCCCAAAACTAACCCGAGGTCTAAAACGAACTTATTTGTTTGATTAATCATCATATTAATTAATCCTTACCATAAATAATTAAACTATTTAATTATCCTTACTCATCTCTGTTGTTTCTTCAATCTCTACCTTACACGGTGTACAATCCATTAGGTTCCTTTTAGCGAGGCAGTAGGCGATTAGAACTCTTTCAAATCGATTGTGAATTGAAACTTACTTTCAATTCTCCCTTTAGTGATTATACACGTTTAGGGCTTCCACAAACCATGAGTGACACCTAGCAGTATGTCATGGTTACCCAAGCTAATCAGAAGAGGTGGAGAACCTATTCAATTTAGGATTACAGTGCAATATGGTCTTTTTCTAATACAATACTCTTGACCACATTGTTTGGTTTGATAGTTTATTCATGTCTACTATCCAATGTGATTCTCTTACTTATATGATTACCTTGAATGTGATTTGGAACGATTTCCTAAATCTCATTCATACTCTGGCTAGAGATTCTTAATCATATCATAGAGTATTCTCCCTTAAATAGTTTGAAGGTTAGAGATCCCTTGTTGCGCATTCACTTGCCTCCATGGCTAAGTGGCTTAACCCCAACTATGCTGTGGACACTCTCTGACGGAGTGACTTTGACATAGTCAAAGATCAAGGACCTAACCACAAGACAACTATGATGCCTCAGGTCAAATGACTACTTTGCATTATCCCAACCATGAGTTCTCATGTGACATGAGTATGAGAACTCCTTGTTAATCGTGTTCAGTTGACTCATTCTCTATTGAGCACCTACATGCTTGTCTTGGTGTCAGTCACACCAATGACTCGAGACCAGTCAGTCTCCCTAAGAGAAGACATAGCACGTACTGATCTTAACGGACTATCAATGCCCAATTGGTAATTCTATGATCAGGAACGTTTAGGATATGTATACGAAAGAGAATGGTCTCATGAATCTAACTTCTTTAGATCGCATTCTCCCAATTACATATGCCTTGGACTTATTGTTTAATCATATAACATTTATATGAGACGGCTTCAAACAATAATCTTTTCCCTTTAAATTAAACTATATTAGTTTAACATGTGAAATGTCCGTAAAGTATCATCATATGATTGGTTTTAGGGTACATTTCCAACACTCAGGTGAGTGGGTCTTTTCCTTTTATGCCCTGTTATATATATATATATATACATGTTAAAATACTATGGTATGGTTGAGTTTTAGATTGCATTATGGTATATCTATATGCATATTATCGGCATATAATTATTGTGAATGCTTTGAAGTACTAAGTTGAACTACGAATGACTTGATCTCGTTTGAGGGTACGTAGGTAGTCTAACAAGACAATTAGATGCAACCATAAAACAGTCCAAATTTAATATGGTACTTGGTTTCATTAAGGAAAGAAGTTATGATGGTTAACAGCGTGGAGATTAACCATGATTTTATTCGGGTCTATCATTGGGTTTAGTTCTGATTAAGAATGTTAGGACATTAAAGTGGTTATGCCTAATGACGTTGCGGACGCCCAGATAAGCTTCAGGTGAGTACTTATTGATGATAGAAATTGCAGTGAGTATAGTTCTGATGAGGGTCAGCCGTACAGGTCATATTAGGTGACTCCGGCTGACATGGTACTATTGATGGATGAGGGTCAGTCATAGAGGTCACATTAGGTGACTCCAGTTGGCACAGTACTATTGATTGATGAGAAATGGATGAGTTGTACAGGTCACTATAGGTGACTCCGACTTATGTGCTAGCATTGATTGATGAGATATGGATGAGTCGTACAGGTCTTTATCGGTGACTCTAACTTATGTGCTAGCATCGATTGATGAGATATGGATGAGTCGTACAGGTCACTATAGGTGACTCCGACTTATGTGCTAGCATGGATTGATGAGATATGGATGAGTGGTATAGATCACTCTAGGTGACTCCGACTTATGTGGTAACATTGATTGATGAGATATGGATGAGTCGTACAGGTCACTATAGGTGTCTCCGACTTATGTGCTAACATTGATTGATGAGATTTAGATGAGTCGTACAGGTTACTATAGGTGACTTCGACTTATGTACTGGCATGGATTGATGAGATATGGATGAGTTGTACAGGTCACTATAGGTGACTCCGACTTATGTCGTAACATTGATTGATGAGATATGGATGAGTCGTACAGGTCACTATAGGTGTCTCCGACTTATGTGCTAACATTGATTGATGAGATATGGATGAGTCGTACATGTCACTATAGGTGACTCCGACTTATATGTTAACATTGATTTATTGAGCACATGATTATTTATATTGCTCATGAGATGTTGTGTCGTGATATATTTATGGATTTACTGTTGATATACTTTTGATTTTACATTGACACGTGGTATGGTTTTTTGTTTTTTTGTTTTTAAACTATACAAGTGTTACAGTGAGGGGTTATAACGATTTAGAAGGTTTTTATTAAAATTTTATTTCCAAGGCCACTCACCCTTGCTTGGTTTCCACCCTCCAGTTTTTTTAGTTGAGCTCTCTTATCAACGAGGATTCGGGCAAATTTTGGTATTGGAGATTATCTTCAATGGTATGATTCTCAATCCACTCTACTGTACTTTACTTATGCTCTAGCATCACGTGTGAAATGGGTTCTTTTCCGCTCATAGCGCACTTTCGTATTTAGACACTTTTAGATTTAAATTTATTCACATTTGCCCACATCACTATACTTTATGGTTTCGTCACCCTCTTGGTGTCGGCCAACACAACTCGATTTGGTGTCCAAGTGGACTTTCGGGGTCGGGGTGTGTCACTTTGACCTTCCCAGGTAAGGGTCTCTTATTTTTCTTTATGTTTTTTAGGCTTGTTTTTTTGTATGCCCTTGGAACTCAAAATTAGTCCCCATTCCCCTAAAACAAAAATATCGCCAGTTTGCTATTGAAACTCAATATTCATTCCACTTTGCCTATTTTTTGTCCATTTCGTAAAAAATGCTGACGAGGAAGGAATTTTGCTTATGTGGCTGTCCAATTGCCATAAACAAAAATGGTAATTATGTCAAATCATCGAGTCTCCTTCCTTCTTGAAGGAACCTACAAATCTGACACCTAAATATGGGCTCGTTTGGTAGTGCTTTTGAAAGAGTAAAAAACGCTTCCTAATGAGTAAAAGTGCTATAGTTTTAAAAAATGGTCGTTAGGCAAATATTTTAAAAGTGCTTTTAGTTAGAAGTAGAAGCTCTAATAAGCATTTTCTAAGAAGCACCTAGGAGGTGCTTCCTCCTAAAAGTCCGTCGCAGAGAAAACAAGGGAAGCACTTTGCTCCCTTTAATGAATTTTTTTCAATTCCCAAATTATCCCTATTTTTTAATTTGCAAAGTTTAAAATGCCATTACACTTGAAAAAATATCAAACTTGTCATCACCAATTTTTTGTAGGTTTGCACGTTAAAAACCCAAAAGTCTTTTTATTTTCATATAATTTTGGTGGCTGGAGAAGTCATCTTGGTCTCCATCTCTTCCTCTCCATCTCTTCCTCTCCATCTTCCCCAAATCTCTCTGCATCTCCATCGCATGAAATTCTTGTGGAGGTATGTTAGCTATTTCTTATCTTAAAATTTGTATGTAGTGTGTGAATTTGATTGTTGATATGTTATTTTTATCAAAATTGTTGTGAATTTTGAACTACACGAATTCATTGACATTCCAACGGTATTTTCTGCATTTTTCATAATAACTCTAGGTACGGGCGGGTCATCTAGTTTTGGTATGTATCATTGTGAACATATATTTACAACTTAGTGTGCTTCGAAAATTAATTTGTAAATACTACATGAAAATTAATTTGTAAATACTACATGCATTTGAGCAAGTCAAATATTTCTAATCAGATTACTCAAAGGCCTTCATGTTTGAAGGCTTGTATTGTTGTCGAGATTTGATGCCGCATTAATGATTGTAGATACTACTAATAGCAAATTAACTTCCAATGACAACACTAATGAATTTATTGTTAATGGTTACATATCATGCATTATCTATACAAATACTAGATACATATGCAGTGGTGTTAGCAATGGTGTAAGCAGTGGAGCACTGCAGTGATGAAGCAACGGTGTATTGCATTATTATATATAACAAATACTAGTTACAAATCTTGCATTCTTGCTTTTAATTTATTTTCATGTTGTTAGCTAGGACGTAAGTAGTGGTGTATACTCTTATTATGTGCTATGGTTTTTTTTTTTTTTTTTTTTTTCCACTTCTCTTTATAGATATGCCTAAGAATATAGTTAAAGATATACAAGATCATGGAGAAGGTAACAAAAAAAAGAGCAAGGCAATGTGGGATGATGCAAGTGTTGAGATATTTGTAAGTGTTTGTGTAGCTGAGACATTAGCCGAAAATCAAATAGGTGGTCATCTTAATAGGATTGGATGGAAAAATGTTATTAAAAAAATTTAATGACCTTACTCAAAGGTCATATGTTCATAAACAACTCAAGAACAAATGGACTGCACTTAAGAAAGAATGGCAATTGTGGGCATCATTAGTTGAAAAAAGACTGGTTTCGGATGGGATCCTGTGAAGCAAACTATCATTGCAAGTGATGAGTGGTGGGAGAAAAAAGTGAGTGAGAAATTATTATCTCATACCCATGGAAATCTTCCTAAATTTCAACGTGGAAGTCAGCCAAAAGGGAAAAAAGAGATATTTAATTAGAGGCATTCATACCTAAGATGCATAATAGAAAGAACTTTTGGTGTTTGGAAAAATAGATGGACAAGGATTCGTCTCATGCGTAACTTCCCTTTTGAAAAATAGATAAGGTTCTTAAAAACGCTAGGAGCTAGTCGGGCAGCGGGCTGGCTCCTAATGCCTAGGCGGTTAGGCGGGGTCTAGGCGGGCGTCTAGGCGGCCTAGGCGGATTTAGGTAAATTTCTTGTATATCTTATAAATAAGTGCATATTGACACTTTACAAAAAATTATACTTGTATCAAATCCATAGATAAGATAATAAAACAATGATAAAATGCAAAAAGAGTATCCAACAAGTCCAAAATTTAAAAACACATTAAGCATATATGCCATATAACAATAGTAAGGAGTATTATAGGATGACAAATGTACAACAAGTTTGTTGATGCACCAAACCGGAGGTCTTGGAACAACGTAAATCTGACCGTGAATCTGCAAGAAAGTAAATAACACAAGATGTATCATGGTTCATCCCAAGGTTTGGGCTACATCCATACTGATATTGTATTTCTGAGAGCATTGTGAGGGAGAGAGTGTGAGAGCCTCTGTAATGAGAGTAAGGCTTTGAGAGGGGGTGAGATGGCCTAGGAATTGGCCTCCTTTAATTGTGAGGGTGAGGAGTCCTTTTATAGAATAAGGGCTCCTCACTTATTACATATTTGCCCATTCCTTTATTACATAATTACATTTAAGTCCCCTGAGTATTTGTACGAGATCTGAATACGGAGGCCCTAAGTATGGTATAAACAGTAGTCCCCCAAGTCTTCAGTCAAGAGAGTCTTTTGGCTGGAGACTTGAAATTCAGTCCATGTGTGGGCTGAAGTAACTAGATATTGTCTTGAACTGATGCTCGATATGAGGCGGTGCTCAATCTGAAATGATGCTCAACTAGAAGTAGCACATGCCGCGAGGCTGCTCGGCTCGTGACTTATGTTACCTTGGTTGGCTCGACTTGTGGCGTTGAAGGTGAGGGAGTCCCTTTTATAGAATAAAGGCTCGCTCCTCAATACATGAATGATGGGCTAGAGTTGATGCTCTCTAATGATGGTGAGGGAGTCATTTTTATAGAATAAGGGCTCGTTCCTCAATACATAAGTGATTGGCTAAGTCTCCCAAGTATTTTGTATTTTTCATGAGGCCCAGTTGAGGCCCAATATATGGTACATAATGTAGTCCCCCAAGTCTTCGGTCAATAGAGTCTGTTGGCTGGAGACTTCAAATTGAATCCATGTATGGGCCGAAGTGGCGGTTGTTCGGAGGCGATATTTGTATACCCTGCACTGAAGCTTTGTAGGTGAAGCTTTGTAAGTGAAGCTTTGTAGGTGAAGCTTTGCAAGTGAAGCTTTGAAGCTGGAGCTCTGTAAATGAAGCTTTTGAAGCTAGAGCTTTTGTAATGAAGCTTTTGAAGCTAGAGCTATGTAAATGAAGCTTTTGAAGCTAGAGCTTTTGTAAATGAAGCTTTTGAAGCTGGAGCTCTGTAAATGAAGCTTTTGAAGCTAGAGCTTTTGTAAATGAAGCTTTTGAAGCTAGAGCTCTGTAAATGAAGCTTTTGAAGCTGATTGACATGAGTGATGCTCATGAATGTTTATGTTGATTGATATGAGTGATGCTCATGGATGTTGACATGAGTGATGCCCATGAATGTTGACATGAGTGATGCTCATGAATGTTTATGTATGATTGAAATGAGTAATGCTTATAAATGTTTATGTATGATTGACATGAGTAATGCTCATGTATAATTTGAAGTACTGGGTGTACTTTTGATCACCTGGTTGGTGATAATAGCGGCGGGCTGCCGAATAATTTGGAGTATTGGGCGTACTTTTGATCCCCTGGTTGGCGATAATAGTGGCGGGCTGCCGAATAATTTGGAGTATTGGGCGTACTTTTGATCACCTGGTTGGCGATAATAGTGGCGGGGTGCCGAATAATTTTTTGTAGTATTGGGCGTACTTTTGGTCACCTGGTTGGTGCTATTTTGGGCTTATGGGCCTTCGTTTTCCACACAACATTCCAGCCTATTTATTTTGGGCTTTGCCGTTTTTTTATTACCCTCTGATGTGGTTTATACAGATGTCTCCGAAAGATAAGAAAAATAAATCACATCATACAAAAATAAGGTTTCAACAGTTGCAGATCATTGGTGCGTACTGGTTGTTGCAGATCTTTTTCCATGTGCGTATTCCAGTGGCTTCTTCAGAAAAGTGGGAACATGCATGATGAAAGTTTTCTTTTTCAAAAGTTGATGGAATCTTCTGCTTTGGTGGTCGAAAAAAACAAGAGTATAATCCTGGCTTTTTCCTTTCTGTATTCCTTTTCTTTTGCTTTCTGTTGGAAGCGTTCGTTGGCTTGGATGGTTTTTGAGAGACTGGGAGTAACAGCTACTGTCAGATCTGAATTCGAATTAGGTGGCTTGTTGGCCCATCATCATCATGGTTGTGGACTGCACCACCCCACCATGCATCCCATTAATATTATCTGCTGCAGCACCCTGACCATGCACATGCAACTGCTGTCAGATCTGAATTTGAATGAGCTGGCTTATTGGCCCATCATCATCATGGTTGTGGACTGCACCACCCCACCATGCATCCCATTAATATTATTTGTCGCCACTAGATTTGCTTTTACCACCTCATACGACCCCACAGATTTGGTTTTGCATACCACTCGTCCCACTCGCATCGTGTTTCGTGCAACTACCTACTCACACCGTCCAGTTGCCGACGCTACAGTCGCATACGATCAACTTCCTCTTGCTTCTCTTTGTAGTTTTGTTGTAGTAAAAGTGGATGAAAAGTAGGAAAAAACACCAAAGTTGCTGATAAAGTCAGTGCAAGAATCAAATTTAGCACCTAGGTTCTGAAGAGCAGGGAAGCCTTCATTCTCGGGGGTCTTGACCTGAGAGACGATATTATCATCGACCCAGAGCACAGATATCGGAAACCTAGTGCCCCATTTGTCCCAGAGCGCAATCATCTGGCACTTGATGGCTTATGAGCCTGGTCCTCTTCGAACCCGGGCTCATTGGCCCTGGCTTCACTTTGAAAATCGGTCTCCTGTCCGTGATGGCCTCCGTTGCATCCACCGTGGCCTCAGAGCTGAACCATCTTATCAAGCTTTTTCAATCGATGATGCACACGTATGTGTCTTTTGTAGTTGATGGATGAGCAAAACTCTCGAGGGCATTTGTCACATTTTTGCATCTGCACTTTAATAGGAGCGTGCAGAAGCGGAAGCAGCTCGGCTAGAAGGATCAACTTCTACAGAAGAAGAGGTCTGACTTTGACTATGGTGGTGCCAAATGGTGCGAACAGCTTCCCGGGCCTGGTTTATATAGATGCTCAAGCTGAGAAAACCGTGGGAGTTCAGATGAAGATGGCGGTGCTGCTCTTCCTCAACGGTCAGACCCAAAAGCAAGTGCTGGGTAAACACCATGTTTCTGCCGAGAGCTTTGGTTTCTCTTTTGGAAACTCAGGAAGGGGTAAATGCAAAGCTTAACCTTTGGAGAGAAGTGTTGGAATCTAAAGGTCTTCGCCTAAGCCGATCAAAGACAGAATATATGGAGTGCAAGTTCAGTGCAAATGGAGGCCAAAACGAGTTAGGGGTGAGGATCGGAGATCAAGAAATACCAAAGAGCGACCGTTTTCGTTACCTAGGATCTATCTTGCAAAAGAACGGAGAATTAGATGGAGATCTCAACCATATAATACAAGCTGGATGGATGAAGTGGAAGAGTGCATCCGGCGTGTTGTGTGACCGCCGTATGCCACTGAAGCTCAAGGGAAAATTTTATAGGACGGCAATAAGGCCGGCGATGCTGTATGGCACAGAATGTTGGGCGGTGAAGCATCAACACGTACACAAAATGGGTGTAGCGGAGATGAGGATGCTTCGTTGGATGTGTGGGCACACGAGAAAGGATAAGATTAGGAATGAGGATATCCGGGGTAAAGTAGGAGTAGCCGAAATTGAAGGAAAGATGAGAGAAAATCGGTTACGGTGGTTTGGACATGTGCAAAGAAGGCCTACTGACGCTCCGATTAGAAGATGCTACTATGGGACAGAGGTTCAGGGCCGAAGGGGCAGAGGAAGACCTAGGAAAACTTTGGAAGAGACCCTAAGAAAAGACTTAGAGTACTTGGATCTAACGGAGGACATGACACAGGACAGAACACAATGGCGTTCTAAGATTCATATAGCCGATCCCACTCAGTGACTTGGATTTTCCAAGTCTCCAACCGAGAAGTTTTCCTCACTCGGGAAATTAAGGGAACACTACCTCAACCTATATGCTCCACTCACAAAGCTTCAACATACAAGCTTCAACAAAAGAAAATTCAAAGAACTTAGTGAAGAAGGCTTTGGTGTATTTAACACAATACGTTGAAATGAAGGAAAGCTTATTTATTGATATCCCCGATAAGTTACAAATATGTACATATACTTGAGTCAAAATAAACAAACAAGAGGGAGCCTTCACAAAGGTTGCTTAGGAGAAGTCTCAGCAGTCGGTAGAGCCCCAGAAAAAGAAGGCACCGGAGGGGGATCATTCGGAGCCTCAGTATTGGACAAAACCCTAGAAGGAGGAGGCATCAGAGATTGATCATTTGGAGCTTCATTACGCGGTACAGCCCCAGAAGACGAAGGCAATAAATGCCTTTGGAACAAACCCACAAATCTCTGATGATCAAGTAAAACCTGACCATCAGATTCCTTCATCTGGTCAAGCTTCCTCTTCATGTTTGTAGCATAGTCATGTGCGAGCTGGTGCAACTGTTTATTCTCATGCTTGAGCCCTCTAATCTCCTATTTGAGACTCATCACTTCAGCCGCCAATGATTCAACTTGGCGGGTTCGAGCAAATAGGCGTTGGGCCATATTAGACACAGAACCTGCACACTGAACACTGAGAGCCAGAGAATCCTTAACAGACAACTCATCAGACCGTTTGGAAAGTAGTCTGTTATCTTTGGGAGTGAGAAGGTTCCTGGCCACTACCGCAGCGGTCATATCATTCTTCATCACGGAATCCCCAACGGTAAGAGGACCAGTAGGAGAGACGAAGGATGGGCGCCATATGTTGTCTGGAGAAGGCGGGGCTGCCTCTTCAACAAGGTTCAAGTCAAAACGACGGTCGGAAGGGCCAGACATTTTCAAAGGTGTTGAAGAGAGAAGAGGTCGGACAAATCAAGATCTTAGAAGTGCAAGAATGGAGCTTCTACTGGTGGATATTCAAGTGTGCTTTGGAACTTAATGACAGCCCCTATAAAAATCTGCACTCGACGAAGCTTCAGAAATCGAAGAGGCGCCTGCTCAGAAATCGAAGAGGCGTTTGCTTTCTCAAAAGCTGGGCTGCTCAGAGATTCTCAAAAGCTGGGCTGCTCAAAGACCACAAAAGCCGATCTCAGAAATCGAAGAGGCTTGCTTTCTCAAAAGTTGGGCTGCTCAGAGACCACGAGGGCCGATTTCAGAAATCGAAAAGGCACCTACTTTTCCAACCTTGTCAGCACCTGTCACACGCACACTCAGCTTTGCGGAAATTATGGGCATTCTGTCGAAGATTTCTGGCGAAGTAGAAAGCACATGAATCATACTGTTCAATCACCCACTTCCCACACGCAACAGTAGCTCATGGGTACCACAGATAACTTTGCCAAAGTTCTCTGACAAAGTTGAGACACGTGAAGCTTGCAGCTCCCACTACATCGCTCTGACCAAGAAGGGTAAAAGAATTGCAAAGAAACAACACTAACAAAGTTTAGACACATAAATTTTGAAGGTCTAGCTACCATATTATTACCCACAAGGGTAAAGGAACAGTACCACTGCTGGATAATTGGAAAGTCCCGGTGTGTCAACCTCTGTGCTTCGTGGCAAGGTAGACTAGCAAACATGCCCAACCTTTACTCACATTCGAGAAAACACTCTTAACAAGATTGCTTGCTCCAAAATCGAAGAGGCACCGCCCTCCGAATCTCGAGAGCCAGACTCCCAACATGATTACTTTCTCAAAAATCGAAGAGAGGGTAAAGGAACAGTACCACTGCTGGATAATTGGAAAGTCCCTGTGTGTCAACCTCTGTGCTTCGTGGCAAGGTAGACTAGCAAACATGCCTAACCTTTACTCTCATTCGAGAAAACACTCCCAACAAGATTGCTTGCTCCAAAATCGAAGAGGCACCGCCCTCCGAATCTCGAGAGCCAGACTCCCAACATGATTACTTTCTCAAAAATCGAAGAGACACCGCTCTCCGAATCTCGAGAGCCAGACCCCCAGCAGGATTGCTTTCTCAAAAATCGAAGAGGCATCGTTCTCCGAATCTCGAGAGCCAGACCCCCGACAGGTCTGTAATCTTCACACGCAACATCAACTTTCCAAATACCACAAACCACTTTTTCAAAGTGCTCTGACAGAGTTAAAACATGTGAAGCTGGCAGCTCCCACTACCGTGCTATAACCAAGCAGGGTAAAGGAATATCATTATTACTTGATGTTAGGGAGACTCCTATATATGTCGACTTCCATCCCTAACGGACAGGCAGACCTGCAAAAATGCTCAACCCTTTCTCTTATCTGAGAGGGCACTCCCAACAAAGCCTTTCGAAATATTCAGCTTTTTTTCCCCCCAATAATACCTCTGTAAACAAGCTATACTAGAGCAAGAATATCTCATATCATCAGGGTTAAAAGCAAGAGTATCCCATATCATGCTCTTTCCCTGTCTTTTCCTTTGGCCTTGTTCTTACCTGTAAGACAAGGAGAAAGAGAGCAATCAGTCAGCACTTGGAATCAAGCTTCCAGCCAGGAACTGACTGCCTGGAACCCCTTACCTGATTACTTACCTGGCATTGCTCTCGAGTACTCATCTTCAACATCTTATGCTTCCAGGGAAGATACCGCATCTGCCTGAGGAACAGATAGGGCAAGTGAGAAGGATACAAGGAAGCATGTGGAGACAAGCGTAACAGCACACGTGCCGATACATCCACTACTCTATCAAAAGCAAAAATATCCCATATCAGCAGGGTCGAACGTACTCTAGATTTGATGGACTTGTTTTGACCCTCAAATTCTTCAGTCGGCCTTATACTCTGGAGGAAACCAGAAAACCCTCCAGCCCAGTTCAAGAATAAGCCTGTGGAAAGTTACTTCTTCAAAAGCAAAAGTATCCCATATCATCTCCCCTCATTTTTCTTCTCTTTATCCTTCATGCTGCCTGTAAGATAGGGAGAATGTGAAGAATCAGCCGGAGCTCTGATTGCTTACCTTGTCTGTCACCTCTTTCAGCAGATCCCCCAGCTCGGCGACTTGGGGGACTCCTACTACATGGTTTGTATCTCGCTTGACCAAGCATGAAACTACAAGTAAGCTTCAAGTGAAATTGATACATTACCTTGTGCATCTCCACCAGTTACAGATACCACCCCTGGATGGAGGAAGAGTACTTCCAGAGAAGATGCCACATCTACCTATGAGACAGATAAGGCAAGTCAAGACGATACCACACTCCGGTACTTAGAAGTTTCGTGGCTACGAGATCATTCTCCCACAATTTTTCCTAATGTCATTTGTACTAAATCATTCACTTGTACTCACTAAAGGAGAGCTTGAACCTATGTACTTGTGTAAACCCTTCACAATTAATGAGAACTCCTCTATTCCGTGGACGTAGCCAATCTGGGTGAACCACGTACATCTTGTGTTTGCTTTCCTATCTCTATCCATTTATATACTTATCCACACTAATGACCGGAGCAATCTAGCGAAGATCACAAAAAGTGACCGTTTTCGCTACCTAGGATCTATCTTGCAAGAGAATGGAGAATTAGATGGAGATCTCAACCATAGAATACAAGCTGGATGGATGAAGTGTAAGAGTGCATCCGGCGTGTTGTGTGACCGTCGTAGGCCACTGAAGCTCAAGGGAAAATTTTATAGGACGGCAATAAGGCCAGCGATGTTGTATGGCACAGAATGTTGGGCGGTGAAGCATCAACGTACACAAAATGGGTGTAGCGGAGATGAGGATGCTTCGTGGGATGTATGGGCACACGAGAAAGGATAAGATTGGGAATTAGGATATCCGAGGTAAAGTAGGAGTAGCCAAAATTGAAGGAAATATGAGAGAAAATCGGTCCCGGTGGTTTGGACATGTGCAAAGAAGGCCTACTGACGCTCCGGTTCGAAAATGTGACTACGGGACAGAGGTTCGGGGCCGAAGGAGTAGAGGAAGACCTAGGAAAACTTTGGAAGAGACCCTAAGAAAAGACTTGAGTACTTGGATCTAACGGAGGACATGACACAAATGAGCGCAATGGCGTTCTAGGATTCATATAGCCGACCCCACTTAGTGGGAAAAGGCTTTGTTGTTGTTGTTGTTGCTTCGTAAACCACTCGAAGATGGCAGCGACGATCCGCAACTTGCTTCTTTTGTTTTTTTTTTTACTATTTTGCTGCGATTGGCAATGAAGTGAAAGATGGCCTTAAACGATGTCGGGTTGAGGAGCTTTGCCATTTGGATATTTGCCCACACCGTGGTTAGGTGCAGAACATTAATTCTTCTAGAGGCTTCATCCCACCAATCCACAAGACCTTCCTTCTCTGATGACCCAGAAACAGAAGCATTCTCCTCACAGTACCCATCAGCTGGAGAATCATTCTTCTTAGCCTTCTTTCTCTTCCTAACCCCTCTCACAGGACCCATCAGCGCACAACCTATAACCACTAAATCGAATCAAAACCCATAAACTCTCGAGCTCCAAACAACATGAAGAAGTGATGAGAGAGAATTTCCCAAAGTCTGATACGGTGCAGGCTGTGTATTAGCCCATCAGCTCCCAGATAAGAGAGAATTTCCACATCAATCGGCTAAAGCTGAAGCCCCTCTTGGACGGCGTCGTTGTCGGCATGCACCTCAGGACATGGTGGGGGTATTCGGTGAAAGCTGAGCAATGGATACACCGAGTGAACCGGATGGCTTGTTGCTGCTTGTTGTGGTGGCGCCGTTGATGGGTTTGCCGGATCCATCGTTTTTCTTGATGGAAATGGAGTTGGGAAATGGGGATTAGGAGAGGAATTACAAGGTCGGATAAGTGTTGATAGGAGTTAGAATTTTGGTGAAGCACGACTGTTTTCCTCTTCCTTTTTTTTTTGTTCTGTCAAAAGAGTAGATGATGAGGAGAGACAGAGAGCATCGAGATGGATATAGGTATGTTTGGATTTTCAGGTAATCATTTAGGCTATTTAGTTGAAATGGAGGATGAATAATTGGATAAAAAAAGAGTGGGAGGAAGAGTGTATGGGTTTTGCAGTGACTGTGTAGGTGTTCAGTTCTTGGGTTTCTGCAGATTCACGGTGAAGGTGAAAAAATGAAAGAGAACCGACATAGTTTTTCGTGTCGATTCCCACAGACGACGCCAAATGTTAATGCACAAAACCGGAGGTCTTGGAACAACGTAAATCTGACCGTGAATTTGCAAGAAAGTAAATAACACAAGATGTATCGTGGTTCACCCTAAGGTTTGGGCTACGTCCACACTGATATTGTATTTCTGAGAGGATTGTGAGAGAGAGAGTGAGAGCCTCTGTAATGAGAGTGAGGCTTTGAGAGGGGGTGAGAGAGCCTAGGAATTGGCCTCCTCTAATTGTGAGGGTGAGGAGTCCTTTTATAGAATAAGGGCTCATTACTTATTACATATTTGCCCCTTCCTTTATTACATAATTACATTTAAGTCCCCCGAGTATTTGTACGAGATCTGAATACGGAGGCCCTAAGTATGATATAAACAAAGTTCATAATTCAAACCACATATAAATTAATCAAATTTACGACTTAATATATATAAATAAACATTGATACTATGTTATTTAAAAAAAAAAAAAGAATATATAGAGGTATTTATGTTAAATATGAGGATACATGTAAAGTTCCAAGACTGTATCATTTTGTAAGCCCATATTGTTGGGCCTCTCAATAAAATAAAACGTTGGCCCTGCATTCATTTTTAATTAATCTTTCACCAACTGTTTAAATAAAACTAACAGGTGCTAGCTAAAGCAAAAAGTTACAAATTGCTTAAAACCCTAACTAAAGCAGTCATACCTCTCTGCAATTACACCCATCTTCTACAACTTGCCGCCACACCCATCTCTGCAATTGCAGACTTACCTTCTACAACCCATTGCCATCACCCATCCCTGCAATTGCACAAATCTCATCTACCTCTCTCTCTCTCTCTCTCTCTCTCTCACCACATTCGACTTCTCTTTTAGCAAACAGAAAGGTAGACGGCAAGACTCGGGGAGATAAGAAGGTTGTGAGTCTCGCGACAGAAGTTTCTTTTCCAGGCCACCCAGACCGCCCAACATCCGTCGACTCCACATAGCCCGCCCAGGCGGCCGCCTTACACTACTTAATGTCCTTGCCGATTTAGTGAACGATTTTTGGTTAATCGCGGCGGAGCACTGCTGCCTAGCGCCTAGCCAGCCTCCTAGACCGTGTTTTAGAACACTGAAGATAGATACAAATTGTTGTTGCTTCAATGACCTTACACAATTTTATTAGGAATCATTCCATGACAGATCAAGAGTTCCAACCGTATGATGACGATGATGAGCTACTTCGGCCTGGACATGAGGAAGATCATAGAGATGAAGAAATTGTTGATGAAAATTTTACTCATAGGTGAGAGATGGATGTTGAATGAGAAATGATTGCTAACTTCTTATATCTAGTTAATACTTATTTTACATTTGATTGTCATGCAACTATAACGTGCCCTTAATCAAGTTGTATGCTAATTATATACAAAAAAATACTTATGCAAAAATGATTGAGAATTATTAATGAAAGCGCTTTTTCATTTAACAACCAAACACTCTATTTAATATAAAAAACGCTTCTATCCAATACAAAAGCGCTTAGTTGATTGCACCATTTTCAGAGCCCAAATCACCTCCCACTCTGAAATCCAATGAAACAGATTGAATGATTTTCTACAACAAATGATTTTTTCTTCAATTTCTCACTGTCGAATTCTTGTATCTTTAGAGGAGGCATCAAACGTATATGAAGTAGTGGCCGTTCAGCACCCAGAAGTGAGAAACTTGCGGATTGCTCTGTTTTCTCTTTTGCTATGTATGACGTTGAGGACCCAAACTGTTGAATTAGGTTTGCAGTTGGAAGGGACAAGGGTTTATTAGGTGCCTTTGGTTATAGTTTAGTGGGAGGATTGTTGAGAAGATTAATCTCATATTGGAAAAAAAATGGTACTTGCATGTGTTTATAAGTAATTGAACTACTTTTCATATTGCCAATTAGTTTTATGGTGAAACTTTAACTTTCTCCATGGTATTAGAGTACGTTGTCTTGCATGTAAAGCCCAATGGCCACACGCACACCACATCACCCGATCTATGTTTTCTACGTGTTAGGCTTGAAAATTCACCACACATGAGGGAGTGCGTTGAAGATCAATCTCACATCGGATAAAAAGGGACCTTGTAAGTGCTTATAAGTAATTGACTTGCTTCTCTTATTGCCAATGAATTTTATGGTGGAGCCTCAACTTTCTTCGAGGATGAGTTGTATGGTGTAGCACTTATTGTAGTAATTCCCTTGTATTGATTAGTTTTTTATGAACTGTGATGGTAAGAATTTTTTGGTTAAATCGATTGTTAAAATTTTCAGTCTTGGCCTTAGATACCTAGAAAAGCATTGGGAGTTATGAAGGAAAAATTTTGTCCTAGCTAAGAACATGTAAGAACATTTGAATACATATGCAAACTATTAACAATTTAAAGTAGGCATGCATTCAAAAACAATTCATAAAACCCATGACTTTCAAAGCCTAGTATATGGTGAACCAATAAACTCCTTAACAACATTAAAGAGAAGTAAAGATTTAGAGTTTCTTTACCCTTGAAGCTCATCCTTGTTTACACAAGGGATTCACCAAAGTGGAGGGCCTTCAAGTCACCTCCTAGCTCCTTGGATATTGCTTGTGATTTCCTTCTCCTTTTGTGCTCCTTTGGACTTTGTGGATGTAAGGAAAGGATCTCCAAAACACCAAAAGTTTGGTGTCTCTAAGTCTCCACACCAAGGGTTAAGTGTGAAGATGAAATGGATGACTTAGGGAAGAAGAGATTGCTAGATTAATCTCCCTAAGTGGCCGGCCTCTTTGTAGAGAGAAATAGAGAAAATGTTTCACCTCTTTTTCTCAAAGAAAACCCCAATGAGAAAATAGCTATAAAGTTGCTTTTATAACACTTTTCTTTGGTGAGTGGCAAACTTGCAATTAAGCAAACTTTCACCATCTCCTCACCATGGCCGGCCTATATGTTGTGATTGGGCTTATTGCACATTTTGTTTTAGTTGTCATACAACTTAAACATAATGGGCCTTATGGACCAAAACACTTTTGGGCCCCGAAACCCAAAACCAACTTAAAAGCCCAATACGAACCTTTCGTATAATTAATTAACTAATTAATTAATCTTGACCATTCTTCAATTAAACCATTTAATTGCATATCCATTTCATTTAATTTCTTCACTATCGCCCTTACTCGGTGTATGATCCATTAGGTTCCAATTAGCGAGGTAGTGGGCGATTGTTACTCTTAATGATCGATTGTGAATTGAAACCACATTTCAATTCTCCCTTTATGATTAGTGTTTGCTAGTCATTAGGGCTTCCACAAACCATGAGTGACACCTAGCAGTATGTCATGGTTACCCAAGCTAAGTAGAATTGGTTGAAGAGCCTATCCAGTTACAACTACAATGCAATACGGTCCTTCTCTAATACAATACTCTTAATCACATTGTTTAAGTGATAGTTTGTTTCATGTCTACTATCCAATGTGATACTTTTCTATATGATTCCTTTGAATATGAATTGGAACAAACTTCCTAAGTCATATTCATTTGCTTTGGCCAAAGACTTACGAATCATATCTTAGAGTATTCTCCTTCCACCATGGAAGGTTAGAGATCCCTTGTTGTGCATTCATATGTCTACATGACTAGATAGCTTGACCCCAACAATGCCGTGGACACTCCGATGGAATGCCGTTGACATGATCAAAGATCAAGGACCTAACCATTAGACATCTATGATGCCTCAGGTCAAAGGACTACTTTGCATATTGCAACTTTCGAGTTCTTACATGACATGTATGTTCGAACTCTCTTTCGATCGTTGTTCAGTGTACTCGATTACTCTTTCGAGCACCTATGTGTTTGTCTTAGTGTCCAACACCAAATGACTTGAGACTAGTCATACTCAAGCTTGAGTCGACATAACACATACTAACCTTAGCGGATTGTCAATACCCAATTGGCAATCCTATGGCTAGGAACGTTTTAGGAATGAACATAAGAGAATGGTCTCGATAATCTAACTCACTTAGATCACTTGTCTCTTAGATCAAATACATCCCTTGGATTCCCTTATTACTTAAACACATGATACAATAAATAGTGATTAACAATAAGCTTTGCCCTTCATTAAACATATAAAAGTTTAATACATTAAGTATTCCAAAAAGCTATTACATCAAATGAGTGGCTTTGTGGGCATACTTCCAACAAGTTAATCTCATTTTAAAGTTGTGAAACAGTTATAAACTCTCTCATCGAATCTCGTGTCATGAAACAAATATCTACTTGTCAACGGCCACAATTTCTAATGTCTAAGCCTGATGTCGATCGCTCCCTAGAAGCTAATGAATTTTCCATTTGAAACTAACGGAACTGAAAGGAAATGCTTTCGGCCATTTAGTATTACGATTTAGTGATATTTCTTCTCATTTGTAAGTGAGGGGCTTTAGGTTCGATTCTCGCTAAAGGCGAATTTGAATTACATTTTTACTAGCCTATTATGAGGCTAAACTCATCCCCTTCCCTTAATGTAGATAATATCGTTTGTTAAAAAAAAACAAATTCTTTCGACTTTTTGCACTGTCTTGCAGCTATTTAAATGATATTTTTTTATAAATAAAAAATTATTATTGTGTAAAGAAAAATAAAAGTTATATATATTTTTTATTTACGATGGAACCATATTCTTTCCTAAAACTAACACGATAACACACTCGGCCTAAACCTCCTAATCTTATCAAATGGATCTTGGACCCCACCTTTCTCCACGGTGACCCCCAAATACCATGTAGGATGGATTACTAAATTATCTTTCTACGTCATTATATTTGACCGCATTTGATGAATTCGATAGAAAATAAGTAAAATAGAGCGAATATTGAGTTTCAAAGTTCAAAGTGACATGATTTTTGTTTCAGGAGGAGAAGTGAGATTAATTTTGAGTACTAAAGGGCATACAAAAAATAAGCTTTTTTTGTCTTTAAGGGTGCCTTTTTTTACCATCGTTAACATTCATTAGATTGGACTGGACTAACATTAGACTGGACTGGACTAACAGTCCGTGTAGTCTTGTGTTTGGCATAGCAAGGGACTAACTTAAATGATGTTAGGTCGGACTCGCCTCAACTTCGAGCCTCGCTAAACGTCGCTAGCTAATCCCATTTGAAAGCTTGGTATTAGCTTGAATAAGTCACTGACTCTGTTCTTCCTAGAACCTCACGACCCACGACCACAAAACTTGCATTGCGAGGGAGTGCAGAACCACCCAGAACCCCCTAAAATCTTAAAATTAGAACCCCCCAGACAGAAAACTCGTCATAGCCGCCAACGAAATTGGGAGAGAGAGGGATTTGAACGGAAAGATTTAGATGGGAAAACAAATAAAAGCCAGAGAGGTTGTCAGATGGGAAACTCACCATGGTCGACGGAATTGGGATTGATCGAAGGATTAAAAGGGGGATTGAGAAGAGGAATCATTCGGGTTTTTGGTGAGAAATGGAAATTTGGGAAAAAAAACTTATGAATTGAAAATTGGAAGGGGAAAACAGACAGAGAAACATGGGGGGTTGGGAATAGAGAGTTCTAGATATGAAAAGAAAGAACAAAAAATAGAAAACGAAAAATAGATGGAGGGGGATACAGAGTTATAGAAAATGAAACATTGTATTAAAGTGTGATTGTGTAAATTATAGATTAGATTTGATACTAGTTATTCTTCCTTATTTGGACTTGTATTTCTTAGAGGAGAAGATTCTTCCCTCCTTTATTACTATAAATGAAGGCACTACGTAGGGAGAATAACACATCCTCTACATAACCTTACAAACACATCTCTCTCTAATCTCTCTCTGTTCTTGCCCCTCCCTCTCTCATTTGTCAGATAAAATAAGCCACAACACGTTATTAGCAAGCTCCTACCGTTGTGCTTAGGAAAATAACGATTTTTATCTTGATATTTTTGCAGCCCTGAGAGTATGAACATTCACCATAATGCATAACCAAACTTTACGTTTTTCGAATTTTAGATTCTACATAAATTGTGTATGCATTATATTCATAATTGTTGAATTATGTGAATTGATATTGCTATGAATTGCATCAAATATCTGCTCATGCATTGAATAATATGTTTAATATGCATGAAATTCTATTGAATTATAATCTAGCAATTAAAAAAAATGAAGTTTTTTTTCTAGGGTTTCAGAAAAACCCAACCTATGTGGAACGGCTCGAAGTTGCCCCACTAAGCAAGCTAAGACCATGGAGCCAACTGGGCTCTAGACCCTGAACCAAACCCATTGACATAAGGCCATTTTTTGAATTTGTTACCACCATCACTGTGGACCTCGCTTGAAGCTGAGTCTTGACCATCGTGATTCACCAAATTTTGGTGATGGCATGCCATCCCTGATGACTTACAGTCATCACCGACATGGCCTTGGCCGAGATTCTTCAAAATCTCAACGAAATTTGAAACTCGTTTTTCGAATTCGTGGATTCTTGGTTCGTAAGACGTCGAGACTCGTTTCTGTGTCACAATAAAGGTTCCTTGTTGAAACTTAATTAGCATTGACGTTTTTTTCGACCCATAACATGGTTGCCAGAAACGGTGACGCTGTCTCACCTCCGGCGACATCACCTATAACGCTGGGATGTTCTTTGGTCCCTATCAGAGCCCGTCTAGGCTTGGCTAACCCTCGGTCTAAACACCAGCCCTTTGGGCTTTGGTGTTTCTCTTGGCCCACTGGAGATTTTTTTTTTCTCTTTGGGGCTCACACTTTGTAGCCCACAAACTGGCTGCTTGGCTTGCGAACGACACCAGCTTGTAAGGCTATGGTGTTCCCGTGCTTAATGTCGCACCAAATCCCAGCCTGCAACTAGTGATTCGGTGCACCTGCACCGTGAAGCATCGGAGCACTCCTCCGTATGGGCTTGTAGACCTAGCCTGGTCTTCACCACACTTGATCCATGCCCATCTGGGCTTCTGGTCTATTGGGCCAGTTGTTGAGCTATATATTTTCACAAACAAAATATATTAGCAAGTTTTATTAAAAACAGGGAGACTTAGGAGAAAAAAAAAAAAACTCTACACCTGCACACACGTGGACTATGACAAGTCTGATGGAGTTTGTCATCTATGTGGTAGCCAAATATAGAGATCATATGTGTCTAGAACTCTCCAAAACTCCCACGTTCTCCACTGAAGTGATGGCTTTCTCTCAGCATCTCCACACCCCAGGAAAATAGCATCCCACTTACTTCAATTGCCATGTCCACTGTTCGCCTATAAAAGGGCATCAAACCAAAGCAATCGGGGGGAGAAGACACAGAAAAAAAGAGAGAAGAGACTCTGCAGAAATTAAGAGAGAGATCAAAGAGGTAAACTACCACGGAAATTTAGGGGGACAAAAGCAAACAGAGAAAAGGATACACGGCAAAGGAAAGCAACAAAGCATTTAAGGTACAAATACATCCTTCTAAATTTTTCTTTGTTTGGTTTCTCTTGGTTTTGCAGGAAATAAAGAAGCAATTTGCTTCTCCAACCTCTCCCAGGAAATTAGTGAAACCCGCGCTCTTCAAGAAATGGGCAAAGCAGAAGCAACCTCGACTCACCTTCATCATCTAGTTCTTGAAGAACAAACTTGATGTCGCTAAAGCCAACCTTTAAGGAACAAAAGGCAGTCGGCGTTGAAATGGAGGAAGTTTGACATCACCTCCAAAGCCGAGGAACCTTTCTCTCTCTCTCTCTCTCGTCACCAACGCTGCACCACATTTGTTTCTGCATGAGCCTCACCCCAATAAACGATAATGGAAGACCCTTATTTCAGTTGACAGATCATGGTTGTCTTCGGAAAAAAGCCTTGGTATTCTCTTGTAGAAAAGCACATCATGATGAAAAAGCAAGTCACGATGGAGAAAGGTCCCATTAGCAGAGCTACCATGTACTTTTCTCTGACATCCACAGTAAAGAAAAATAATATGTTTTGATAAGGCTTGAATTAGAGGCCAAAGCTCTCAAAAGCCTATTTCCATTAGGATCAAATTGATGATAAGCCAAAGAATATAGCAAGGGAAGAAAATAAAAGCTCCTCCAAAACTTGTAATGCCATTCATGTGAGCATTATGAACTTGGGCTCCATTAATTGAATACGGTGCATGAAATGAGCATGGTAAAATAGAAATGGTTTCAAGACAAAGGAAAAGAAAGAAAGGGTGCTCATCATGCGAGATTCTAAATCCCATATAAAGCTATCCAAGAAACACTCGAGGCTCTTGCTGACTCCCTCCTCTGTCGAGGATTGTCTCTATCACGAACACAAGCAACAAGTAGCAGCAAGACTATGGCTTCTATATCAGTCTCACTTGTAGCCGAAAACTAGCAGGAGTTAACGTAATATTCTTGTGGACAAAATTAACATGGAAGCTGCATCTTATATGAGTTCCACCAAATTTTTTTTGTTTGCTAGGGATTCAAAAGAAAAGAAAAATGAAAAGTCTGCAAAAAAGAAAGCTACAACAGGGAATAAAAAAAATGAAGGAAGTTGTCTTCTAAGTTGCTAGAAAATTTGACGCAAACACAAAGAAAAGATGAGATGGAGGCAAAATGATAGAAGCTACAAGTCAAAAGTAAAGGAAATAAATGAGTTTTCGTCAAGAAAAGCTTTGTGCAGTACTCAAGACGACGACACTGTAGTAGCTTTGATGTTCTGGCTTCGTAGCTTTAATAGCTATTCTTCCTTCTTATTCCACCGACTCCTATCTCTCAGAGAGAGACGTATCGCAGCAAAACCCTAGCAACCCAAGTCATTTAAGAGCTTTGCTTTTGAAAAATCGAAGAAGTGTTCTGCTTGAGATACATGAAGAAAAAAGCAAGATGGGCAATTGCCTTTATTCCAATGTCAAGTATGTTTTTCTGCACAAAGAAGGAAGACTATATACAATGAGTTTAAAAACTCTAAGGGAAGAAAAGTGCTCGAGATGCTTTTATAAAGCTAAATGTGGCTTGCTTTTCCTGACGCCACGTGAAGCCCTGCTTGGACTTGGAAATCCAAGTCTACAAGGAGAAGAAATAGGAAGCCTGCAATATTCCTAAATTAATTGGGAATTGATGCTTACATGGAGACCAAAAGGAAGAAAATAAGTTATTTCAAAGACTTTGCTTAAAAAGAAAAAAACAAGTGGCTGTATTTATTTATTTCTTAAAAGTCTGTTGGATCCCAAACAAAGAAATGGAGAAAGGAAAAAGGTACAACAAAAGAATAAAACAAACTTGATGTGCCAATCACATGGGCACTATGAACATGATCCCTTTCCATCAAAATGTTGTGCATACAACAAGAAGCATGACGAAAAAATGGCAAAGGCACCTTGACAAGACAAATCCAAGCTAACCCGTTGTTGTGTACAAATACAAACGGATAAGGAGACGACGTCAATCACTTCAAATACCGTAGATGCAAACCAATCTCAAAGCATTAAGTTCGATAGACTCTACATCAAATTTAATTTCAAATTTCCGAAGTGATCAAATGGCACGAAGGCAAGACAAAGTCTCAAATGGCACAAAACCAAAGCCGTTTCAAATTGCACGAGGCTACGTTATGCTCCAATGGATTAAAGTCCTCGCCCGCACGAGTTAAAACTGCGCAAGGCATCAAATGCTCCAACGACTTAAGGTCCATGCCCGCACGAGCTAAAACTGCACAAGGCATCAAAGGCTCCAATGGTTCAAAGTCCTCGCTCGCACGAGCTAAAACTGCACAAGGCATCAAACCCCAACAAACACATAAGGAACTACGAGTGACTTGATCCCTCAACGAGGGTACGTAGGCAATCTAGGGCTCTACCTAGGTGCAGTCACAAAATCAAATAAACATCCAAATCCCCAAGTTACAATTTATTCATATTATAATCAAAAGGTAATCCTTTCCCAAAAGAAGGGTTGTAATTAATAGGCACGTAGCCTAGAATGGGTCGAACTCAAATTAATAAAACCCTCTTCGAAAAAATGAACGAGGGTGAAATTGTGTCTAGTGAATTATTTTTTACATATTATGTACAATTGTTTGCTCAACACCTGTAGCCCACCCATGCCTATCCTAGCCCATTTTAGTCCTAGACCTTACAGACTAAATTTACTCAGCCTACTGTTTTGGGCCCAGACTTTGAATGGCCTATTTTTTTAGGCACTTTGGGTTTATAATTTTCCCCCCAAACTTTAATTTTGGCCTAAATCCAAATAATTAGTTCAATTATAATTCTAGACCCCGAAGATCTATTTCAATATTTTTGTTGCCTATTTATGTATGTATATTTGTATTTGTCTGTAGGAACATATGAACCCGAAGTTCATTATTCTTTCAAAACCCGAAGTTTTTCGAAACATGCTTTGTTTGAAAACCTGAAGTTTTCCTTAAAACATCGCCCATGAAAACCCGAAGTTTTTTGAAGTAACTTAAACCAATAAATGTCTATTAGAACCTGGACATTCTACTCCTATGTGAATTGATTGATTTATCTCCATTACACTAACCACATTCTTGTCCATTTATTTATGACAAGGACATGTCGAATTTGAGCTAACTCGACTTAACCACTTTAGAGGTCTCTTGAAGAAACTATCTCAAGTGGGTCCAAGATGTGAAGCTCAACCTCACTGCAAAGCTTCCAAGACCTTAAGTCTATGAATGAATATAATCATGAAGTTTGTCGAATCCAATCACTCCTGAAGTTTTGTAACGAGAACTTGATCGAAGAGGATCTCCTAAAGAATACCTATTTGACCTTCCCTGCTACTAATATTGTCCTGTAGCAACAATATAGGGCTCAGAAGTTCGCTAAGTTTTTGGATTTGATCTTTGTTTTACTTCTTGTTGAAAAATAGAATAGGTTGTGGATGAAGAATCATCAAGCTTGACCTACTAGGACAACTGCTGTGCCTGAAGCACACCATAGCACAAACCAATGCTCAAAATGCCAACATAGGCGTGGTAAGGGCGGCCAGAAACCACCCTGTCAAGGTCAACAGAGCCAAGGCCCATCTAAGGGAAGAAACCAAGCCTAAAAGCATACTAACCTCGCTCCTAAGACCCCGAACTTCAAGAATAAGGGCAAAGCACATGACACCATGAATGCGGATATTGTGCTACCGCTGTGGTTGAAAGGACCATTGGTCCCGTGTTTGTCATGCTTCCCCGAAGGTTGTAACTGAATAACATTCTCGTCGTAAGAAGTTTGTATCAAACTTTGTGCAAGTGGATGAACAAAAGAGTACCAAGATAAAGGTTTCTGATTTTGAAGAGGCCATTACCCCTATGGAAGATTAGAATCTTAGACATGGACCATTTTTTGGTTAAATTTTAGACCCTTGGGGCCGAATTTCACTAAGTGGCCGAACCCCCCTTGTTTTTTTGGTTTAAGTTTGAACAATTTTTTCTTTATGTTTGGATTAGTTGTTGGCGATTTGTTTTTTGATATTATTATTATTTTTTTTTAAATTACCATCCTCGAATACTTAAATTATTTTGATGGATATTTGTTTTTAGATCTTTTATGCATGTGACCGATTCAAATTAATTTTTATTCCTAGGTATTGTTGGAAATGTGCCCCAAAGCCAATCATATGATGATACTTTACGGACATTTTACATGTTAAACTAATCTAGTTTAACTATAAAGGGCAAAGATTATTGTTTGAGCCGTCTCATATAAATGTTATATGCTTAAACGATAAAGTCCAAGGAATATGTGATTGGAAGAATGTAATCTAATGAAGTTAGATTCATGAGACCATTCTTTCGTAGACACATCCTAAATGTTCCTGATCATAGGATTGCCAATTGGGCATTGACAGTCCGTCAAGATCGGTACGTGCTATGTCTTCTCTCAGGGAGAGTGACTAGTCTCGAGTCATTGGTGTGTGTGACATCAAGACAAGTACGTAGGTGCTCAGTAGAGAATGAGTTCACTGAACGTGATCAACGAAGAGTTCTCATACTCATGTCACATGAGAACTCATGTTTGGGATAATGCAAATTAGTCCTTTGACCTGAGGCATCACAGTTGTCTTGTGGTTAAGTCCTTGATCTTTGATTATGTCAAAGTCACCCTATCGGGGTGTCCACGGCATCGTTGGGGTTAAGCCACTTAGTCATGGAGGCAAGTGAATGCGCAACAAGGGATCTCTAACCTTCAAACCGTTTGAGGGAGAATACTCTATGATATGATTTAGAATCTCTGGCCAGAGTATGAATGAGATTTAGGAATGCGTTCCAAATCACATTCAAGGAAATCATATAAGCACACGAATCACATTGGATAGTAGACATGAATAAATAAACTATCAAACCAAACAATGTGGTCAAGAGTATTGTATTAGAGAAAGACCGTATTGCATTTGTAATCCCAAACTTAATAGGTTTTCTTTACCTCTTCTGATTAGCTTGGGTAACCATGATATGCTGCAAGGTGTCACTCATGGTTTGTGGAAGCCCTAAACGTGTGTAATCACTAAAGGGAGAATTGAAAGTAAGTTTCAATTCACAATCGATTTGAAATGATTTTAATCGCCCACTGCCTCGCTAAAAGGAACCTAATGGATCGCACACCATAAGAGGTGGAGATTGGAGATTAAACAGAGATGAGTAAGAATGATTAAATGGTTTAATCATTTATTTATGGCAAGGATTAATTAATATGTTAATTAATCAAACGAATAAGTTCGTTAAAAGACCTCGGGATAGTTTTGGACGTTTAGGCCCAATGGGCTTCGAACGTCAAGCCCATTGACTTAGGTTGTATGACAACTTAATGAATAAAGATTCACAAGGGCATAATAGCCCAATAATATCCCAATGGCCGGCCATGATGTTTAGGGTAGTGAACTTGGACTTATTTACAAGTTTGCCACTCAAATGAATAAAGGTATAAATATGACTTTATAGCTAAAATTCATAAAGGGTTTGTTTTGGAGAAAATTGGAGAGAACATGTCTCTCCATTTCTCTCTAAAGAGGCCGGCCACCTTGGGGGGTGCTTCTTGCAATCCCACTACTCCAAGGTCACTCATTTCTTCTCCAATCTCTCCTTGGTGAAGAGACTTAGAGGTTCCCTATTTTGGGAACTTGGAGAAACCTATTCTTCCATCCAAATCCATAGATTTAAGATGCAAGGAATGAAGGCCCTCTCTTTGGGTGATTAGCCTTTGCTTATGCAAAGAGGAATCTACAAAGGTATAAATTTCAACTCACTATGTTTTGAGTTGATTCTTGGTTCACCAATCTACTAGGCTTTGAATTTCATGGTTAATGTTTTGTTTTTAAGTGCATGCTAGCATGATTCCGCCTTTAATTGTTAATTGCATGCTTATTGATGTTGCTTAAAAGAACATGTTTTCACAAAATAATCCTTCAAGTGGTATCAGAGCCTAGGTCTAGTAGTTGGTGAATCCTTTTGGGTTTTGTAGTTCATAGTTTGTGATTTAAAAGTTGTAATTGTTACAAGCTTTATTCTTGTTTCTTTGAATGTAAATTTTGCTAGAAAATTTGCCATCTCAAATGTTGTAGATGTAGTTCATATGAGCATGAATATTGGAGCTAAAATTTGGTGCCATGCTTTTGGGAATTTTCGGCCAAATACAAAGGGTGATTTTTTGGGTTCTTGTTTGACTTGTTAAAAGTGTTTTCAAGTGACTTTTGGAACCCCTATGTACCCTAGTTTGGTTAGATGTTATTTCCCTTAAGTTTGAATGGTTTTGGAATGTTTTTGGGTGAAAAATGTTCATGGAAATTTTTTGTGTTTTTCATAAATGTTCTTCAATGTTCTTGACATTTTTGCCAAGAACAAAAAGTTTGGTGTTTTGATTCAAAGTTTTGGTTAATTTCATAAAGTCTTTGTTTTGTGTTGATTGGTGTGAAATATCTATCATCAAAACATTTATAATTTTTGAAAGGTGATAGAAATTGTGATGGGTGTGTAAGACTTACACACCTTACACACCACATGCATGGTTTAATGATTTGCACCAACCAAAAACCACTTGCAAGGCTTTATGAAATTGTTGAAAAAATTTCCAAATTTTTGTGGACTTATCTCCACTCCCATTCCCTCTCTAAAAACCGGCCCTCCCTCAATGGGAGTACTTTTGGGGCCTTTTATGCAATTACATAAAGTTTTGATACTTTTGTGTATTTGCACTTTGGCCCAAAAGTTTACGTTTTTACGTTTAGGTCCAAAAACGCTAAAGGACAAATTGTTTTGCTCCTTTAATGAAGTTTTTACATTGATTAAATTTTGGGTTCTAGTGTAATTACATGAAGTAGTGGACTTTTGTGTCTTTACAAAGTGACCCCAAAAGTTTTGCAATATAGCCCAAAAGTTGAGGTTAATTGCTTTATGGCCCAAAAGTTGTGGTTATTGCATATTGGCCCAAATTATATAGAGAACAAAATTGTTTTGTCTCTTTAAATGAGAATTGGATTTTCATTTTGTTTAGCTCCATTTAAATCAATTTTATGGATACAAAAACCAAATGAAAATGTTGCATTCAATTTAATTAGTTAAAGTGTTAATTAATTAAAGGGTGATTATGAACCTAAGCCTAATATAATTGAGCTATGTGAAAGGCCGTTTCAAATTTGTTTGAACCATGGGAATGTGTAGATTAATTTTGGTTGTAATTTGATTTGATCAAATGTTGTAAAAGGGCTTAAGCTCTTCTTTACTTTAAAGTAATTTATTTTATGCAAATGTTGTAATGAGCATAAGCTCACTTTTACTTTGAAGTACGTCTTTCTTGCTTTATATGATATGCATGAAAATGAAGTAGTTGGGTCCAACGCCCCTAAGACAACACGCCTTAATGTGATTAAACGCGTAACTAAAATCAATCACCATCCCTAGACCGAGATTCAACACAAGGCTCGTGTTGAATCTAAACAAAGGTTCATAGTCATCCTAAGGCCCTAAGGCAACTATATAGTCCATCAAATGAATGCAAAAGTTATGTTAGTAGTATCATATACTCTTGCTTTAAAAACCGTTTTATAAGCATAGAGGGAGTATTATATACAACTAAAAACAATCATATGGACCAATAGTTGTAATAGGACCAAAATTGTTTTAATAGAGATTAAAATGTATATTTGTATGTGATGAGACCTAAAACCCTCAACCAAACCATTATTAAGTTGATAAGCGTGAGAGTGCTTAGAACACTCTTTCGTAGGCCTTCCACCGTGGTGGGATCCAATCGTTTATGACTTGTACACTGGCTTCACCCTATCATGGGGGAGTACAAAGTGCATGCTTATACTCAGGAGGAATCCATACACATATGATGAGGTGAGTGTAGGCAACGAGGATGGCCGACATCGTATCATCGTGAGGCTATTCTTGAACCCCTTCACGCACTAAGCATGGTGGGAATGACTTAACTAAGTGCAATGGAGCCAACATCATATCATTGTGAGGTGACATTCTCTAGAGGCCAAATAAGATGGGTACTTGCATTAGTTGCAAATGAGTAAGCGTACTCTCTCATTATTATTGTTGCTAGCCAAACATCGTATTATCGTGAGGTGGGCTTGGTAATAGTGAGCCTCCCATAACCTACTAGGAGTTTCATCCAAAACTCTCGAATTCCTTTGAGGGATATGGAATTTGCCAAAAATAGTGGGTGGTGCTATTTGATTTAAAGACCCGGATCAAATGGCTTAAAATCAATCAATTTATATTCGTTATGTATTTGTTTACCAATATATTTGCAAACGCTATCCAACACTTGACAAATAAAACCGAATGTTTTAGTTTCCGGACTTGGTACCACAATCCCAAAGAATGTCTTAAATGGATTGTATATGTACCTAAGTAGTCTCATCCTCACAATCTTCCTAATGATAATGTATCATTGGAAGAACATGTTAGAAAAGTCTATCATGAAGAGAACAACACAAACAACCAATGCTTATTCCTTCGTTATATGAACAAAGGAACTTACGAAGATTAGCATAAAGAAAAGGACACTTTTAGTGTTATTAGTTCTTCACTTACAAATCGTTGTATGAAGAAATAATGAGTTGTTTTGAACAACCCTTAGTCAATGCAAACACTTAGTGCTCGTTTCTCGGATTGTCACTTCTATGAGACAATCTTCCCGTTGTTAGGGGGAGATAAGAACGTTCCCATTCTTGAAGAACGTCGCAAATTATGGTGGACGACTCCCACTTTGTCTCATTTAGATCCCCGCACAGCTCAATCTGAAACTGAAGTGCAACGCATATTATATCTTCAGAGCATAGCTTAGAGCATGCCAGATGCTATCACAGATCTAGTGCGAGTGACAAAATCATATATTCCAGCTGCAAATGTGCCCGCAAAGATGGATGTTCCAAATGTACGACGGACTTTCCTCCTGGAATCTTAGGATGCCACTTTAGTCGATCCATGTACGTTAGTAGCTAGCCAATCCTCTACCCCTACACAAAAGCGTGGTAGACCGCTTAGTTCAAATGATTCACACCCCCAAAAGAGGGAATCCACGACACAGGCTGTTATTGCCTACTCATTCTATCTAACTCATGAGGAGATTCTAGATTACGGAAGCGTCTTTGAAGAGATGAGATGATAATCGACGATGCATTAACATATGCAGATTGGATGATGTTTGGCATACAAATGAGATGATTATCCATTATTCTAGATTGGATGATGTTTGGTGTAGAAATGAGATGATAATGGACGATGCATTAACATATGCAGTAGCTACTGAGATCATGTTGTGCTATGATATTAAACCCCATTCCGTTGATGAATGTCAATGTAGAACTAATTGGTTAAATTGGAAACAAGCAATCTAAGTCGAACTCGATTCACTTGGGTGTTTGGCCTCGTAGCTCCTACTCCTCTACACGTGAAGCTCGTTGGCTACAAGTAGGTTTTCGTTTGGAAGCGTAATGAGAAGAACGAAATTGTGCATTACAAAGCTTGTCATGTTGTGCAAGGCTTTTCAGAATGCCTCGGGATTGACTATGACGAAACTAATTCACTTATTATGGAATTGATTACTTTTCGCTACCTTATTAGTTTGGTAGTTTCTGAAAAACTAAGTATGTAGCTTATGGACGTAGTAACTACGTATCTCTATGGGGATCTTGATACAAAAATTTATATGAAAGTTCCCAAAGGACTTTAACTATATCAAATAGTTCCAGACCTTGGAACACGCTCTCAATTCATCTGAGGCATTCACTATACAATTTGAAGCAATTTGGAAGATTGTGGTATAACCGTCTCAGTGAGTATTTAACTAGTCAAGGATATCTATGTGAACAATGAACTATGCCCTTGCGTGTTCATTAAGAAGTCACATTTCGGTTTTACAATTGTTACAGTTTATGTCGACGACATAGACCTCATCAGAAGTCTTGAAGAGCTCGAGAGAACTACCGTGCACCTGAAGTCGGAATTTGAGATGAAAGATCTAAGAAAGACTTGATACTGTCTCGGTCTCAAGATGGAGCACCATTCGGATGAAATCTTAGTACATCAATTGAACTACACCTAGAAGATGTTTCGATGCTTTAACGAGGATAAAGTGAAGCCTTCGAGTACTCCTATAGTCGTTTGATTGCTAAATGCAAAACGAGATCCCTTCTGTCCGAAGGATGATGAAGAAGAGATTTTGGAACCTTATCTAAATGTGATAGGCACTTTATTGTACTTAGCTCAATGCACTAGACTCGACATCTCCTTCACTGTTAATCTTTTGGCAAGATACAGTAATGCACCGACACGCAGACACTAGATTGGTGTTAAAAACATCTTCAATTACCTTAAGGGTACTACAATTCTGGGCTTGTTCTATCCCTACGGATCCTCGAGTGATGCCATAATGCCCCTCGGTTCTCCAGTCGATTCCCGCCTTGTTGGTTATGCCAATGCATGCTACTTATCTGACCCGCACAAGGGGCGCTCTCAAATGGGTTACATCTTTACTGTAAGATCCCACATCGCCCAAGGGTGAGGATCCTGTAAGCCTTATATGTATATTCCCATCTCTACCTAGCACGAGGCCTTTTGGGAGCTTACTAGCTTCGGGTTCCATCGGAACTCCAAAGTTAAGCGAGTTCGAGCGAGAGCAATCCCATGATAGGTGATCCATTGGGAAGTTCTCATGTGAGTTCCCAGAAAAAAAACCGTGAGGGCATGGTCAGGGCATAAAACGGATAATATCGTGCTACAACGGAGTTGAGCCCAGGATGTGGTGGGGGCCTGGGCCGGGATGTGACATTTACCATTAGTGGCACTATAATATCTTGGAAGTCAACTAAAGTGACCTTAGTTACCACTTCGTCTGACCATGCTGCAATATACCTTACATGAAGCTACTCATTAATGCTTCTGGCTGAGAGCAGTTGTGAGCCATATTTAAAGCTCCTACGATCTTTACCCCTCGTTGATGTTTTCACGACGATTGATGAAGATAACACAGCTGCATCGAACAACTCAAGAAAGGTTACATCAAAGGAGACAACACCAAGCATATTGCACTGAAGTTCCTTTTCTAACATCAACAACAAAAGCATAAGAAGATTGAAGTCATGCAAATCCGTTCATAAGACAACTTGGCGGACCTCTTCACCAAATCACTACCAAAGGCGATGTTTCAGAAGCTTGTTCAAGGAATAGGTATGTGTTATGTCAAACATAGGGGGAGTATCTTGAAGTATACTTGCTTGATCTTAATGTACTCTTTTTCCCTACGATTAGGAGCATTTTTCCATTTGGGTTTTTGATACTTAACGAGGTTTTGACAAGGCACCCACCTTGGGTTGATCATATCCCTAATGATGTCCCATAGATGTTTCATTTGACTTTGCATTTTCTCACACATTTTTTCCTTAGACTATAGGTTTTCTCCCTACTCAGGTTTTACCATAGCCATTGGGTTTTCTGTGAGACTTAGTTCCATATGCAAGTTCCTTCTTTGTTTGAGACTAGCGTATTCCCAAAATCTGTGCCGACGAGTTGATTTCCTCAACTCTACATGATGCCGAATCTTCTTGAATATTTACACACTCAAGGGGGATTGTTATAAACATTGTATTAAAGTGTCATTGTGTAAATCCTAAATTAGTTTTGATAATAGTTATTCTTCCCTATTAGGACTTGTATTCCTTGGAAGAGAAGGATTCTTCCCTCCTTTATTATTATAAATAAAGGCACTATGTAGGGAGAATAACACATCATCCACACAACCCTACAAACACATCTTTCTCTATAATCTCTCTCTACTGCTGCACCTCCTTCTCCGTTGTCAGATAAAATATGCCACAACAAAATAGAATTTTTTTTATTATCCTGCTTCTTAGTCCTATGGTTCTGTTAAGTAAAATGGATAAAACAGCTATTGACCATTTGGGACATGTAAAGATGGCATGTTCTAGTCTTATATCGGGTATTCTTCTATTTAGCAAGTAGAGGCTATGGCTTTGAAGCAAGCTTTAATGTTGGATGTTCGAATGAAATTTAAGCAAGTCAATGTTAAAGGAGACTCGAAGATTCTAATTCAGGCTATCAAACTTTAATGCTTTAAAATTGAGAGTGTATTTTTTAGGACCTATGGTTGTCATTAATTTGCAAAGGAGGATAAAGAGTATATTAATGATAAATGTGTTGGAAATGTGCCCTAAAACCAATCATATGATGATACTTTACGGACATTTCACATGTTAAACTAATATAGTTTAATATAAAAGGCAACAATTATTGTTTGAAGCCTTCTCATATAAATGTTATACGCTTAAACAATAAGTCTAAGGAATATGTAATTGGGAGACTACGATCTAAAGAAGTTAGATTCATGAGACCATTCTCTTTCTTATACATATCATAAACGTTCTTGATCATAGGATTGCCAATTGAGCATTGAAAGTCCGTTAAGATCAGTACGTGCTATGTCTTCTCTTAGGGAGAGTGACTGGTCTCGAGTCATTGGTGTGACTGACACCAAGACAAGCATGTAGGTGCTCAATAGAGAATGAGTCCACTGAACACGATCAACAAGGAGTTCTCATACTCATGTCACATGAGAACTCATGGTTGGTATAATGCAAAGTAGTCCTTTGACCTGAGGCATCATAGTTGCCTTGTGGTTAGGTTCTTGATCTTTGACTATGTCAAAGTTGAAGAAAATTTTGTAACAAACATGTTCATTTGAGCAACATCTATGGCATGCAATTAACAATTAAAGGCGGAATCATGCTTGTATGCACTCAAAACAAAACATTACCCACGAAATTCAAAGCCTAGTAGTTATGTGAACCAAGACTCAACTCAAGAAGAAAGTGAGTTGAGAAATTTTATACCTTTGTTGATTCCTCTTTGCATAAGCAAAGGCTAATCACCCAAGGAGAGGGCCTTCATTCCTTGCTTCTTAGCTCCATGGATTTCTTGGATGAAGATGGTTGAAAGGATTCTCCAAGTTCCCAAAGTTGAGAACATCTAAGTCTCCACACCAAGGAAAGACTTGAAGAAGAGATGAGTGACCTAGAGGAAGTAAGATTGCTAGCTAAAATCCTCTAGGGTGGCCGACCTCCTAGAGAGAAAAGGGAGCTTGTGTTCTCATCTTTTCTCCAAAAGAAACCCTAATGAAGAAAAGGCTATAAAGTCATATTTATACCTACCTTCATTGGAGTGGCAAACTTGTAATAACTCCAAAACCCACTCCTTTATCAATATGGCCTGCCATAGGGTTTTATTGGGCTATTTGGGCCTTTGTGAATTATTAGTCATTAAGTTGTCATACAACTTAAGTCAATGGGCTTGACGTTCGAGGCCCATTGGGCCTTGAGGCCCAAAACTAACCCGAGGTCTTTAAAGAACTTTATTCGTTTGATTAATTAACATATTAATTAATCCTTGCCATAAATAATTAAACCATTTAATTATCCTTACTCATCTCTGTTGTTTCTTCAATCTCTACCTTACACGGTGTACGATCCATTAGGTTTCTTTTAGCGAGGCAGTGGGCGATTAGAACTCTTTCAAATCGATTGTGAATTGAAACTTACTTTCAATTCTCCCTTTAGTGATTATACATGTTTAGGGCTTCCACAAACCATGAGTGACACCTAGCAGTATGTCATGGTTACCCAAGCTAATCAGAAGAGGCGGATAACCTATTCAGTTTAGGATTACAATGCAATATGGTATTTCTCTAATATAATACTCTTGACCACATTGTTTGGTTTGATAGTTTATTCATGTCTACTATCCAATGTGATTCTCTTTCTTATATGATTACCTTGAATGTGATTTGGAACGATTTCCTAAATCTCATTCATACTCTGGCCAGAGATTCTTAATCATATCATAGAGTATTCTCCCTCAAACGGTTTAAAGGTTAGAGATCCCTTGTTGCGCATTCACTTGCCTCCATGGCTAAGTGGCTTAATCCCAACTATGCCATGGACACCCTCTGACGGAGTGACTTTGACATAATCAAAGATCAAGGACCTAACCACAAGACAACTATGATGCCTCAGGTCAAAGGACTACTTTGCATTATCCCAACCATGAGTTCTCGTGTGACATGAGTATGAGAACTCCTTGTTGATCGTGTTCAGTGGACTCATTCTCTATTGAGCACCTACATGCTAGTCTTGGTGTCAGTCACACCAATGACTCGAGACCAGTCACTCTCCCTAAGAGAAGACATAGCATGTACTGATCTTAACGGACTGTCAATGCCCAATTGGCAATCCTATGATCAGGAACGTTGAGGATTTGTATACGAAAGAGAATGGTCTCATGAATCTAACTTCTTTAGATCGCATTCTCCCAATTACATATTCCTTGGACTTATCGTTTAAGCGTATAACATTTATATGAAACGGCTTCAAACAATAACTTTGCCATTTATATTAAACTATATTAGTTTAACATGTGAAATGTCCATAAAGTATCATCATATGATTGGTTTTAGAGCATATTTCCAACAATCTCCTACTTGCACTAGAGCTAATCAGCTTGGTCATCAATGATTATACCTCTTCTGTAGTCATTTCAAAAATGGCTGAGTAGTAGGCCTAGACAATGGATATCTATATGTTATTCATAGAAGCAACCTTGAGAATAACGACGTCACCATTATACATGATTCTCAATCTTGTGGTTTAGTCTCTCATTTGAGTTCGGATCTTGATGAGACCTTGATTCCCTGGCTATCGCCCCATTAGTGTCGTAGTGTTGATACACTAGAGACACTTTCTGGTTGGAACCGAATAGAGAGTTTATGAATGAACTTTCTCATCCAAACAACATTGTTGTAAGCTTCTACATGGCAATATATTTTGCATTCACAATGGAACACACTAAAGTCATTACTTTTAATGTTTCCATCCAAATATCTCTTTAGTCATAATAAAAGGATATATGATTATCTCTTCATTCATAATGAAGAAACATCCAATGATGGATTAGACTCATAATCTAATACATTTACGCTTCCATTACGTTACCCTAATTCTTTCTCATTCTTTGAGGAATATATCCTTTAGTATTTCTTAAATACTTAAGGACTCACTTGACAGTTGCCATGGTTCTGATCCTGGGCTTGCACTGATATCGTCTTGTACCGTTCTAAGTACAACTCATACCAATGTTTTTCATATAATATGAAATACGTAAATCACCTTTCTGCGTATGCATAAAGGATTCTATTTATGCATTATGTTTCTTTAGGAGTCAAAAGGGTACGTTCGCTTTGAGAAGAGCAACTTCCTAGTCTCACTAGAGTTGTCCTTTTGATTTGAAGTTTATCATCATATGAGAAACTTCCTAGCATCTTTTGTCTATCATTAGGGCTTGATATAATCCAATTATATCCTGAATTCTATCATTATAGATTTCCATCCCATGTTTATAGACTATGTCTCCCATATACATTCTATTGTTATAGAATGTTTAAAGTCATAACTTTAACGAAGAAGTATTCTTTTCATTTCCAAAATTAATATATCATATATGTGTATATATATATATATATTCAAATTTAGGAACATGATTAACTCTCACTAATCTTTTGTAAACCTAGTAAACAAAAGATTCATTTACATCTTTATGAGAAATCAAACGATTTGATCTTTCTCTCATAAGACGCTTAGAGCTCCCACTAGCTTGCTAAGATTCTTGATGGATGGATCTCTACAACTTACATGTCTTGTGATTCATAGTTTCAGACATATATTATCAAGACTATCTTAATAATGGTTTTGGAAACCCATATTATGTCCAAACATTGAATCACCATTTAGTTGCAGCTAGCAATCTTTGAATTAATTGAAACCAAGACTATGTCAAAGATGGTTTCTTCCAAGTCAACCTGTTTGGGCACAAAATATCAGTTTGGGCCGAGTGTAGAATTATTCTCGGCCCAGAAGGCCTTATGACAGGGTTAGCAGGGATCGTTTAGTTCTGGATTGGTTAGGTCGTGGGCTTCCAAACCTGGGTCGGTTAAGTCATGCTGCATGACGAGTCAAATCTTGGTGCAATGAGGAGTCTCGGCAAGATTAATAACCCGGAAGTGAATCCGGCTCAATAAAGGACTAGGTTCACAATTATAGTGAAAATAGGACTGGTCGAGTTAGTGTTTGATTAGGAGAAGAAGTCCTAATCGGGGTAGGTTTTTAACTCGACCTTGAAGGTATCCGGTGCTATAAATAGAGGAGGCTGTACATCGTTCCAGGCCCTTCCAATTCAACACACAACTGCCCTGCGCAAATTCTCTCAACAACTTTGAGATTTTTATTTTCTCTTTTCGCTGACACATCTTCCGTTGGCATCAACATCACTGTGAAAGCAACCGGTGATATCTTAAGTCGGCATAGATAACTCTGTCGCCATAGAATTAGCCGATCTCGTAGCATCTTCTGTTGGCATCAACAGCACTGCGGCAAGGACGGTTGGTTACCTATCCAAGTCTCGGTCGAGAAGGATTTCTGAATCCTTATTGATTGAGGTCATCTCATTAGCCTTTTCGGCGAAGTGAGGTGTTATAGTTTACTGAGCTCGGCACATTGCACGCCGAGTTATTTTATGATTGGATACTCTCAAGTGGGATTTAGAGTTCGGCATTCAGACGGTTGAACCACGTTCACTATTAAGACTTATATTCGCTTTGAGTATTTGTGTCCTTACACTTTGGTGGCGATTCGGCGTGAGTTTACTCTGACGAATAACATCACTGTGACCGAATCCGACGATGACGATTTGTGAACTTTGTAAGAATAGTAACCTTGTCTTCAGGTTCGAGAACCCAAGAGGCCGAGACGTATTCTTTCCTCGGTCGTAATCGTGAGATGCAGAAGTCAACCGCGCACCCAACTCAACATCAACAAATTTACTCCTCGGCCAAGCTCGGTCGACGAGTTGGCACGCCCCTTATTCATCGAATGACGTAGTTAGCTTATAGATTACTCGGCCTGCGCGCCACGTAGGCTTGGTAGTTTTTTGGGTCAACATTTTGGCACGCCCAGTGGGACCCAGTGCTAAACTACGAAGTTCATGCCAATTGAAATGTGATCGGTAAAAAAGAAAATAGCTATGGGAAAGTCAACAACCAATTTGCCAATTCAGAATATAGGACAAAGTGTGTCGCATGCGCAGAATCCCATTAGCGTCGTGACACCTGAGTCCACAAGCGCGACTCGTCGAGAAAAGGAAGTTAATCTCGGCAGTCAGTTTCGCAGTCTTGAAGTCCCTAACAGGAACACCTGCGTTCTCAATGAAGGGATAATGGAGGATTGTGACGAGGATGGTGGTGAGGGAACTGATCCACCAACAAGATCGTTTCTTCAAAAATGACTTGACGAGCAATCTCAGACGGTTGAACAGACGTTTAGTCGAGGAATTGATAAACTTCATGACGTGATACACAATACTAGTGAGGCACAAACCAGATTACTCGAAATACTGGTTAGTAAGGTCAGCGACAGTAGGTCTTTCGATCTTGCCCTGCACTTGCCACCAAAAAATAATCTATTACCAATTGCACCGGCTGAGTCAACCCTTGTTCGGCTCAAACCAATTAACTTGGAAAAGGAGGAGGATCAAATAGTAGGTCAGACGGATCCGACCAGAGAGTGGAAGCAACACCCGTCGATATGACCGAGGTCCAACGGATGATCGATTCGGCCATGAAGAAAGGGCCGAAGTTCCCTAAATTTATACATCCGTATCCAGCTTATGTGGAACAGTTCGAATACCCTAGAGGTTTCAAAATCTCAGATTTTAGCCTTTTCGCTGGAGAATCATCCTTATCCTCGTTGGAACATGTGGCTCGTTTCACCGCGCAATGCGGAGATGTCAATAGCGACTTTCACAAGCTGCGACTGTTCAACTTTTTGCTGACCGGTTCAGCATTTGCTTGGTATATCAACCTCCCACCGAATTCTGTCCAGAGCTGGGAGGAGTTGGTCGAGAAATTTCATGAGCAGTTTTATCGGCCAGGGATGGAAGTGTCAGTATCCTCGTTAGCAAGGATGGCTCAAGCATCCGACGAGTCACCAATGGATTATCTTACTAGATTTAAATCAGCCAGGAATTGGTGCTGAGTACCTCTCCCTGAAGTCGAATTTGTCAGACTTGCTCTGAATGGTCTTGACGTAGAATACAAAAAGAAATTCTTGGGGGCAAACTTTCAGGATATGTATGAACTAGCCCAGCATGTCGAGCAATATGATTATTTGCTCCGTGAAGAGAAGATCTCGAAAGCTCCGTCCAGAGGGACGATCTACAAAAATCCCACTGTCAGTTATGCATCGGTCGAAGGTGAATGTGTTAGCATGGACGCAGCCGAGATAGTTATAGATAAGCTATACGTTTGCAAGGCACTGACTCAAATTGACTCTAAGGAAGTCAAAACCCGCTCGGCCCCTGAAGAAACAATGAAAACGTCAAAAGTCTATACTTTTGATATTACAAAGGCCGATGCAATTTTTGATCAATTGCTATCAGCGTAGATCATCAAACTTCGGCCTGGGCATACCATTCCCAAGGCCGACGAGCTTAAAGGAAAGATATATTGCAAATACCATAATTCAAGCAAACATACGACAAATAATTGCGTTGTGTTTCGAGACAACATCCAAAGCTGGATTGATAACGGCAAACTCAGATTTCTGGAGAAGAAGATGAGTGTTGATTCCGACCCATTCCCCAAGGCAACAGTAAATATGGTAGATGCTCGCCTACCTAGGGACAAAGGAAAAGGGAAAGGAGAGGTCGCTACACCGCAACGTTCTTTGAATCAGAATTCTCGGTCATGTTTCAATGCTGATTTTCATTCAAACAAACCACCTACAGCTCTAACGGGACCTGCTATCGTCAAGCCTATGATAGATTACAACACTGATGAAGACAGTGGGTCGGTAGTTTTATGCAGCAAATGTAAAGCAAATGTCAACATCGAGCCAAAGGAAAAGTCCTCTCCGCCTATAATGGAACAACCTACAGCCGCAACACAGCAAAATGTGCTCAACGCAGGCCAACATCAAGGGGTTTTTGATAGGCTCAGTCCTAAAGTACGGGTGGAAGAGACATCTTCAGTCAGACAGCGCCTCGATTTTGATGCTCCGTTTTATGACGAAGATTATTACATACGTAATTCTAGCAGCTCAGAATCATCACAGAGCCAAAAAACTTTCAAACCTCCTAAACCTCGAGACCAACGTTGGTATACATATCACTATTCGAAAGGTGTCTACACTGCACTGTCCAAATTCCAGAAACGTCGGCACCAAAGAATAGATTGCATGGCCCACCGACGGGCAGCCCAAGAAACTTCGGTCCCTAAATGGCGGCCGAAGGAAATAGTTACCAATAACGATGAACGACCATCTCTAACGATTATGACAGAGCTGGTTCCAAGGAAACGGCTGGTCAATCGAGATGTCGAAACCACGTTTGAGGAGGCTGATAAACGGATCAAACTTCTTCTGCGGCCCGGGGAGATGAAGGTACGCTTCGAGCATTTCAAGCAAGAAGCTGAAAGCAAACTACCCCCGCCAATCACACAAGCACCTTTGATTAAAATTCGACGGAATTTACATCCACCATTCCTCAGGGAGGCCTTGGAATATATGTGAGAGTTTCATAAAAAACATTCGGCCAACGATCTATATGGTTTGCCGAAAGCATGTCAAGATACAATCGATCTCGTCCTAACTTGCCCGGATGCCGAGCGAATTATTCAGAAGACCTCAGATCCAGGATTGAAAGCTAGGTTTCAGCGCATACGAGAAGATCGAGTCCTTGGTTTTGAAGTCGACCCATACACTGATATCGATGCAGCCGACTTTCCTTTCTCATTGGAGGACATTCAGTATTTACGATACCATTTTGAAGTCTTTTCGGCTGTTTCCTTTGTCGGCCTTACGGCCGATGAGATAACATAAGTCACACGGTTGGATGCCTATCTCGACACCAGGGATGCCTGTATAATGTACCAAGAGCAAGCTCGTATCCTGGCACCAATCCCAGGCACACTTCTGATCTCAGACCCACTTGAGGCACCTACGCAGAACCAACGGGCTGCTGAAGAGACACCAAGGGAACAAACTATTGAAGAAGGAGCAGAGGAGTCTCTTGGTACAACTAGGGCTGGGCACGGTTTGGTTCGGTGCGGTTTTGAGTGAAACCGAAACTGAAACCGAAATTTTTTGCGATTCGGTGCGGTGCGGTTTTGAAGCCAAAACCGAAATGAAACCAAACCGTTTGGTTCGGTTTGGTGCGGTTTGAAACGGTTTCGGTTTGGTTTTTAAGAAAAAATGTACAATTTGCAATTTAACATATTAATAAACATTTCCCAATAGCAATAGGAAAAAGACATTTGTTATGTAAACAATTAGCATGTTGCATGTAGCTGTGATGTTAAAACATGTTTGTGTAACAAAAGGGTGTCTCTTACAATGTTTATCATAAAACAAGTTGAATAAATTTGAATTCATTAAACGTGAGCGAAACTTTGATACTAGAATATGTGATATCATGCTTCAAATGAGTGGACTTCATTAGATCATTCTTCGACTCTTGATAACAAGATCAATCCACCCTTGTACATATATGTGTGTGTGATGGTATAAAATAACAAAGGTCCTTCAAGTTAATGAACGAAAGAAAGTGATGAATGATGATATTCTAGTGTGGTTGAGTCCTATACTAAGTGTACGGATTCGAACAAACAACCAATTAAAACATGAAATATAATATGGACATTTAATTAAATGTTTATTAATATTTGCGGTGCAGTTCGGTTTCAGTGCGATTTTCAAAAGCCAAAACCGAAACCAAACCGTTTTCTATGTTGCGGTTTGGTTTCAAAACCGAAACCGTTTCAAAACCGCAAAACCAAACCATTCGGTGCGGTTCGATTTGGTTCGTGTTTCGGTTTCGATTTTCGGTTCTAAGTGCCCACCCCTAGGTACAACTCTAACGGAAGCGGATGCCGCAGTCAGTGACCAGGAAAGAGAAGAGGCTGAAGAAGATGATCGTAACCTGATGCGCCCGTCAGTCCTGGATAACATGGAAATCAGTATGGTCCATGTTTTGCCCGCTGATTTTCAGTCGAGCACAACTCAACCAAATTTCCTTGATGGCGACGTAGTTGCCGAGGAAGCCGGTCACATTGATTTTGTAACCATTGCTGAAATCGAGTTGACAACAAAAGATGACAATCTCAAGGCAGCTTTGGCTAAATTGTTTCCTCGCTCCTCATCGGCCAAACTTCATCATTTGAAGCCATTGTACGTAACGGCCCATATCGAAGGGTATCCAGTCTCTAAAGTTTTTGTCGATTATGGAGCCACTGTTAATATCATGCTTGTAAACATCATGAAGGCATTACGTCGCTCCAATGACGAACTTATTCCCTCTGGGATCACAATGAGCAGTTTCATCGGAGACAAATCCCAAACCAAAGGGGTGTTTCCTTTAGCTGTAAACATTGCCGGCCGTAATCACATGACCGTCATTTTTATCGTCGACTCCAAGACCGAGTATAATGCACTGCTCGGTCGCGACTGGATTCATCAAACCAGCTGTATTCCTTCATCATTGTATCAAGTGCTCATTTTTTGGGACGGCAAATCGATCATTGTTCACCCGGCCGATAGTCAGCCATTCGAAGCTAACATGATCCAAGCACGGTATTATGATGACCATGTCGGCTACATCACCCTACAGGGTTTCAATAATGAAGGACGACCGACTCAGATTTCTGTTCAAAAAGCTATCGAGGTTGGCGCCGAAACTGTCCACCAGGATTCAACGAGACTCGGTTTAGCTAACTTCATCCCCGACCCCGATGTTTGACATCGATCGAGAACAACGTCGGGCCGCAGTTTCATATACTATGGAACGACTGTTGGCTCATTGGCATACTATATCTAAGCAACCAAATTCGGGCGTTAACCTCGTCGAGTTCCTCGCCGAAGGAGATAATGGTCCTGTCTTATCTCTTGACAAAATTCAAGCTGCCCCGGTCGAGCTTGAAAACAATCGGCCCCAAGTTAAGGACCCCTTGGAAGAAATTACTGTTGGGGCGGCCGATGACCCACAACCTTTATTTATTAGTGCTTTACTTCCCCAACCTATGAAAGCCGAACTTCGTGCCCTTCTTGAGGAATTCAAAGATTGTTTTGCTTGGAGCTACCATGAAATGCCTGGCTTAGATTGCACTCTCGTCGAGCATGAGTTACGTATTAAACCTGGATGTAAACCTTTCCATCAACCACCTCGATGATTCTTGACTGAAGTGCAACTCGGTATCAAGGATGAACTGGTTCGGCTTTTGAAAGCAGGGTTCATTCGGACAGCTCGATACGTTGAATGGTTAGCCAATATCGTTCATGTTTTAAAGAAAAGTGGTGCATTGCGCATTTGTATCGACTTCAAAAATCTGAATCTGGCAACTCCCAAAGATGAGTATACAATGCCGATTTCAGATTTGTTAATCGATGCTACGGCGAATCATGCAATCTTATCTTTTATGGATGGACATGCTGGGTACAACCAAATTTTCATTGCCGAAGCCGATGTGCACAAGACTGTTTTTCGCTACCCGGGGGCACTCGGCACTTACGAATGGGTTGTCATGCCATTCGGCCTCAAGAACGCCGACGCCACATACCAACGAGCAATGAACACCATATTTCATGATTTAATTGGAACCATCGTCAAAGTCTACATCGACGATGTTGTAATTAAATCTAAACGCTGGCAGACACATCTGGATGATCTTCGACAGGCTTTCCTTCGTATGCATCAACACAACCTCAAAATGAATCCTGCCAAATGTGCCTTCGGTGTGTCAGCTGGTAATTTTCTCGGCTTCCTTGTGCATCACCGTGGGATTGAAGTGGATGAAAATAAAGCATGCGCAATCATCAATGCTCCACCCCCGACGACGAAGAAACAACTACAGTCCTTACTCGGTAAGATAAATTTTCTCCACCGATTTATAGCTAACTTGATGGGTAAAATGAAAGCGTTCTCTACGCTTTTGAAACTTAAGGACTCAGATAAATTTGAGTGGAAAGACGAGCATCAGGCGGTGTTTACATAAATCAAAGTCTCCCTCACGACACCACCTGTCCTTGTCCCACCCCGACGCGGTAAGCCTCTCAAGCTATATATCTCTGCAGCCAAAGAGTCCATCGGCTGCCTTCTCGTGTAAGACAACGATGCTGGACAAGAGCAGGCTATTTTCTACCTCAGTTGAAATCTTAATCAACCGAAGATCAATTATTCCGCCGTCGAGAAACTCTGTCTTGCCGTATTTTTCGCCGCCTCCAAGCTTCGACATTACATGCTCTCATTGGTCATACAAGTCATTGCCTAGACCGACGTCATTTGCTACATGCTCACCTGACCAATCGTAAAAGGCCAAATTGGGAAGTGGACAATGGCGTTGTTCGAGTTTAGCTTGCAATACGTGCCCCAGAAAGCTGTCAAAGGCCAGGCACTGGCTGATTTCCTCGCTCAACACCCTTCCCCCTATGGTTTTGGGGGCATCGACGTCGAAATCGGCATGGTTGAAACGCGCGATAACTACTGGACGATGTACTTTGACGGCTCAAGTACTTCATCCTCGGCTGGCGTCAGAATTGTCATTCAATCCCCAAACCACCATCGTTGGTATTTTTCGCTCAAGCTGGATTTTGAATGCATAAATAATCAGGCCGAATACGAAGCCCTCATCATCGGCCTTGGCATCCTTCATGACTTGCGGATAACCCGTGCCCTCATCCTCGACGACTTTGAACTTGTGATTAACCAACTTAATGGGTCTTTTCGATGCATGAGTTGTACCCTAGCACCCTACCACATGGTTGCCAGCTATTTGGCCGAATCCTTCGATGGTATTACATTTGAACATATTTCCCGGATTCATAACACAGAGGTCATCGGCGCCGGACTCCGGCGAACCAAGGAAGAAGGAGAAGAATATTCCGTCAACTTTGACGGAATATTTTGACGCCGTTAGGTAAAACTAACAAATTCTATTACTTTTTAATGGAATATTCCTAACAGCGTCACGGTTACCGTTAGTGTGCCAGGCACATGCCTGCGTGTGGGCCGCGTATCTGCCTGTGCCTTGGCCGGAGCGTGGCGGAGCGTGGGAAGTCAAAAAAAATTTCTAAAAATATGGGGATGTTTGTGAGGTTATGTAGATCATGTTGGTATATTCAAACATCCCATTTGAGCAATGTATGAGAAGTTATTAGCTAGTAAGGGTTATGTACTTTAAATTGACCTTTTTATAGTTGTTTCGCATATAGGGGAGGCTTATCCCGAGGACGAGCGTAGTCAAGGGCGACTCAGGGGCTACGACCCTTCGACATACCAGTGAGTGGGCTTTTGGTTTTTAGTATATACTTATATACTTGATATTTTCCCAGAAAATGCGTTTAAATGAAAGTATGCCTTGAAATGCAATGCATATAAATTATGTTCAATATATGAATTAGTATATGATGCATAATATATAATTGTGGTGCTGTGGACGCTCAGGTAAGCCCAGGTGAGTTTATGAATTGTAAATTTGAATAACGGTTGTGATTAATTGAGAAGCATAGAGCTTATAAACCTGCACCCCGGTGTTAGTGATTAGCCAGAGATATGTCACAGGCCTGTATATAATGTCACCTCCCGCACCATATGCTCACATTGGATCCAATTTAGGTGCACAGTCTTGTCGTACAGACCATCATAGATGGTTCGGACTCGTAGGTAACTAGCAATTTATCGCCCAGCTATCATGAGAGCGCAATATTGAGCATAATTATATTACACCCAGTCTTGTCATATAGACCCTTTTAGTGGTTCCGACTTGTGTGCAGTGTAGTGCCGTATAGGTCATTGTAGTGACTCCGGCTAGATTGACTAATGAGCTATGAATTCAACCGTACATACTTCTTCAGGGGTTCCGGCTAATACGTTATTTTCCATGAATTTATTTTGGTATGGCATACTTATGAATTTGGTTATATGAAGCATGATTTGAATTGATATATATATATATATATATATATATATATTTATGCATATGTTTATATTCTATTTCTGGGAAAATTATACATGTTTTATGGCGAGAGGTTAGAGCATATTAATGATGAAATGGTTTTGAAAAACATTTGTTTTTGCCCACTCACATTTTCTGTTTTGCGCCCCTCCATGTTTTAGGTAGACTTGTTGTTGGTGGCTTTGAGGATCTCGGCGGTTTTGACAGAATGAAATAATTGTAGGACGTCTTCTGGTACTGTATAATTAGTACTTGTCATATTGGATTGCACCTAGACTTTCTATACTCTAATTAGGAGTATTTACACTTGTATCTCACTCCTAGCACTTCCTGTTTATTAGTGCACATTAGTAGCTTTCGGCTTTTATTTATAGTTGGCGGACAACATGCCTCGATCTCGGTTCGAGTGTGTCAATTATAGTTGGCGAAAAACAAAAACAGAAACTGAAAATGTTTGCGTAAGATAGATGTGAGCAATTTTTAAGTGTATTTGGATTAGTATCACTTGATATTAATGTTACACATGTTATAGTATGAGTAGATGTCATAGTTTGTATTTGTTACACTTTTTAAACATAATAATAACACTACACCGCGGTCTACGAGTACACTTTTCTCGAAAGTGGGTGGGATGACTAGATTGATCTTAAATGCTGGTAGAGAGTTGGATTTTGAGGCATTAAAGCGATATCTACTTGCTACCCCTTTAAATGGAGAGATTTTTCAGTATGACCGTCACATAAGATGACACACCACGTGTTTCTATATAAATGGTGGGTTATGTGTGTTAAAAGATTAATAACTTAAAAATTAAAATTTTCCACCACTTGTATAAAAACACGTGGTGTACCATCCGTGTTCCCGTCACAACTAAAAATTTCTCCTTTAAATGCTTGCCTGCCCTCCTATTAATGAATGTGTGTTTGATGAAGGCAATTTAACAACACTCCTTAAGTAGACAGGCACACTTTGCATGACTCCTGCAATCGAAACTGCACCATTTATATTATCTACTTATACTTTCTCCTTCGTGTATCCAAACTTTCCTCAATTATTAGCTATAGATCTCCTCTTCTCTTTTTTACTTTTTCTTTTTCTTCTTGTTAATTTGTTCCTTCTCACTGTTTTATTTCCAGTTCTTATATCAAATTCTAGGTTTTTTTTCTATAAAATTTTTAGGGAAATGGAACCTCCAGAGCTCTCTTTAGGTCCAACACAGTTGTTTTTTAATAAAACAAGTAGTAGAAGTCCACTGGAATCTGCAGAAAGCAATACTTGTAGAAAGAGGAAGTTTTTACAAGATCACCACCTGAAGAGTACTGCTCCATCTCTATCACTTCAAACAAGTGTTGATCTTCAACTTAAAGATCCCCTTCCATTGGATTGGGAGCAGTGCCTTGATCTTGAGGTATCTCACTCTATCTCTCTCTGTGTATGATTTTTATGATAAATTTGCATAAAACAAGACCTTAACTATTAGAAGTACACGCAAATATATATCACTCAAACATTTTCTTAATTAAGATAATTTGTTTGTCTGATTAATTTTCGTACTTGAAATTGTTTGGTACGTACTTCTTGTTTGGCATGCAATGCAGACAAGCAAAATGTACCATCTGAACAGAAAGACCTCGAGAAAGAGTTGGAACTGGCCTATGAACCAGGCACCTGTGAACCTTGAGCTCAACATCTCAACCCTCTCCGATTCGAGTTCTGATTCACGATCCATCCGAAGCTCTGAGACAATCGAAGAGGCCAAGAATAAGAAAGTACAATGTTCGTCAGGCAGCAGAGACAGTAGTAGCAACAACATGGTGGCTTTGGCTTGCATGAAATGCCATCTCCTTGTTATTCTTTCCTAGTCTTCTCCTTGTTGCCCCAACTGCAAATATGTCCACTCACTTTAAACTTCCAACCAAACCCTCCAAAATCTCATCAAGTTTTTAATCAACCATTATTCTTATGCTTTTTTTCAATAGCCTAGAAAACTGAACATGATCTACAAATTTGGCTATGCAAATTCCTTCTGCCATGTTTGGGTTTCATTATGCGGTAATTTGGTTTAGATGAGTAAATATAATATCTCCATGTGAAGCCATTCTTGTGTAATTTTTAGTTTTTGGTTTTTGTTATGCTGACCTTTGTTTGGGATGAGTAAATCCAAAGTTCGACTTGATTTAGCCAGGTCCTTGTGCGTTTAAAATTTCATGGTACTTATCGCTACATTTTTTCTGGAAAGCACTACCAAATTTGACGGAGGAATCTAAAAATACTAGATCCAACCCATTTGAGGCAACTTTCAAATGAAGCCTGGAAATATACTTCAGTTTGAAGATCTTTTTATTACAGTAGAGTGTTCATCACTCCTCCTTAGTTTGCGTTCTTGTATATCAAGTTAATTACGATTGCGATCCCTTTAGGCTTCCATCCACATTTGGGCTTAACTCAACCTTATATATTGATTATAAATTTTATATATTAACTTAATACGAGAACGTATATTTCAACATGTTTATTAGAAGAACTTCAATTTCCTTCATGGTATCAAAGCAGGTTGAGCCACAAGTGAAGCCAAATTGTAACACGTGCACCACACCGCTTAATTTGTGTTATTCTTGTGTTAGGGTTGAGGATGTGAAGAAATGTCTCATATCAAAAGTTTATTAAATCTTGCACTAAAAACTTCGATTATTCTTCACATTATCAATTACTCCTATAATAGAACTAACACCCCGACTTAGAGTAGTTCTGATGTATGTGTATTTAATTCTTCTATTTTGTTGTTGATTATGGATTAGCTAAAGTCAAGCTCTTTATCAAGTAACTTGAGTGGAAAGATAAATGATTTATGTAATTGTTTGATTTTATAACCAAGAAGATGAGGTCGTGCGACAGGGTTTCATGACTCAGGTTCGAGTTCTGTCAGAAGAAACCTGCACCATCTTTTTTTTTTTTTTTTTTTTTTAATATCCTGAATAGGGGTTGGAGGCACCTCAAACCAATAACTAGAGACAAAAGAAATTAAGGTCAACTTGACCAAATTATGTGCCACTAAATTGACGAAACGACTATGTGACTAATTCTCACAATGGAGAAATTTTGCAAGCTAAGTTTAACATCCTCAATTTGTAAACCCGCAGCAGAAAGACCACTGCTAGAGCTATTAATAGCTTGGACCACTTGTAATGCATCACATTCCAGAACAATGTGTTGCCATTGTTGTTGGACCGCTAGACGCAGACCTTCACGAGCAGCTAGGATCTCCATAGTGTGGGGGTCGATCGTGTGGGGAATTTTGCAAACGAAACCTCCAGCATAGCTACCGGCTTTGTCGCAAAAAACCACACTGATACCCCCACTTTTTGAATTTGCACAGAAGGAAGCATGAACATTAATCTTGATCTAATTCGGTGGAGGTGGAGTCCAACGAGAAGGAGAAAGCAATGGGCAGGAAGTGTGGGACGGCTGAGCATTCACAAAATCAAAGAGAAATAAGCCAGCCATCTTACTAACTACCATGGGGTTCTCTGGCCCATAAGAGGCTATTCCTTGCTCGCCAGATAGAGTAAATAATAGTAAGAAGAAGATCAAATTGCCCTTAAGAAAGAGCAGCAGCACGATGCCAAGCCATTCCAAAAAGGAGGAGAAATTCGCACTACGTGGTCCAAGCCCAATGTTGGCAGAGGAACAAACGGCTCTTGCGAAAGGACATTCAGTAAACACATGTAGTGCCAACTCCGGAGAGGAACTACACAAAACACAGATGGGGAGAATATCTCGGGAGGCTCGCCATACACACAGTTTTACCTTGTTAGGGACCGTGGATTTCCAAATAAAATTCCAAGGAGAGTGCGTGTTGGAAATGTGCCCTCAAACCAATCATGTGATGATACTTTACGGACATTTCACATGTTAAACTAATCTAGTTTAATATCAAGGGCAAAGATTATTGTTTTAAGCCGTCTCATATAAATGTTATATGCTTAAACGATAAGTCCAAGGAATATGTAATTAAGAGAATGTAATTTAAACAAGTTAGATTTATGAGACCATTCTCTTTTGTATACCTATCCTAAACGTTCCTGATCATAGGATTGCCAATTGGGCATTGACAGTCCGTTAAGATCAGTACGTGTTGTGTCTTTTCTCATGGAGAGTGACTGGTCTTGAGTCATTGGTGTGATTGACACCAAGACAAGCATATAGGTGCTCAATAGCGAATGAGTCCACTGAACACGATCAACGAAGAGTTCTCATACTCATGTCACATGAGAACTCATGGTCGGGATAATGCAAAGTAGTCCTTTGACCTGAGGCATCATAGTTGTCTTGTGGTTAGGTCCTTGATCTTTGATTATGTCAAAGTCACTCCATTCGCGGGTGTCCACGGCATAGTTGGGGTTAAGCCACTTAGCCATGGAGGCAAGTGAATGCGCAACAAGGGATCTCTAACCTTCAAACCGTTTGAGGGAGAATACTCTATGATATGATTAAGAATCTCTGGCCAAAGTATGAATGTGATTTAGGAAGTCATTCCAAATCACATTCAAGGTAATCATATAAGTAAATGAATCACATTGGATAGTAGACATGAATAAACTATCAATCCAAACAATGTGATCATGAGTATTGTATTAGAGAAAGACCGTATTGCATTGTAATCCTACACTGAATAGGTTCTCCACCTCTTCTGATTAGCTTAGGTAACCATGACATACTGCTAGGTGTCACTCGTGGTTTGTGGAAGCCCTAAACGTGTATAATCACTAAAGGGAGAATTGAAAGTAAGTTTCAATTCACAATCGATTTGAAAGAGTTCTAATCGCCCACTGCCTCGCTAAAAGGAACCTAATGGATTGTACACCGTGTAAGATAGAGATTGAAGAAACAACGGAGATGAGTAAGGATAATTAAATGGTTTAATTATTTATTTATGGCAAGGATTAATTAATATGTTAATTAATCAAACGAATAAAGTTCGTTAAAAGACCACGGGTTAGTTTTGGGCCTCAAGGCCCAATGAGCTTCGAACGTCAAGCCCATTGACTTAAGTTGTATGACAACTTAATGACAATTAATTCACAAAGGCCTAAAAAGCCTAATGAAACCTTATGGCCGGCCATATTGATAAAGGAGTGGGTTTTGGACTTAATTACAAGTTTGCCACTCCAATGAATGTAGGTATAAATATGACTTTATAGCCAAAATTCATTAAGGGTTTCTTTTGGAGAAAAGATGAGAACACAAACTCTTTTTCTCTCTAAAGAGGCCGGCCACCCTAGAGGAAAATAGCTAGTAATCTTACTTCCTCTAGGTCACTCATTTCTTCCAAAGATCTTACCTTGGTGTGGAGACTTAGAGGTTCTCAATTTTGAGAACTTGGAGAAACCTATTCTTCCATCCAAATCCATGGATCTAAGAAGCAAGGAATGAAGGCCCTATCTCTTGGGTGATTATCCTTTGCTTATGCAAAGAGGAATCAACAAAGGTATAATTTCTCAACTCACTTTGTTTTGAGTTGAGTCTTGGTTCACCTAACTACTAGGCTTTGAATTTAATGGGTAATGTTTTGTTTTGAGTGCATGCAAGCCTGATTCCGCCTTTAATTTGTTAATTGCGTGCTATAGATGTTGCTCAAATGAACATGTTTTTCACAAAATTTCCTTCAAGTGGTATCAGAGCCTAGGTCTAGTAGTTGGTGAATCCTTTTGGGTTTTGTAGTTCATAGTTTATGATTTGAATGTTGTAATTGTTACAAGCTTTATTCTTGCTTCTTTGAATGTAAATTTTGCTAGAAAATTTGCCATCTGAAATGTTGTAGATGTAGTTCATATGAGCATGAATTTTGGAGCTAAAATTTGGTGCCATGTTTTTGGGGATTTTCGGCCAAATCCAAAGGGTGGATTTTTGGGTTCTTGTTTAACTTGTTAAAAGTGTTTTAAGGTGACTTTTGGAACCCCTATGTACCCTAGGATGTTAACCCCATTTTGAGAAGTGAAAATTTGAGTTTTATTGAGTGAAAATGTTCATGGAACTCTTATGGGTTTTCATGGATGTTCTTCATTGTTCTTGAGGTTCTTACCAAGAACAAAAAGTTTAATGTTTTGATTCAAAGTTTTGGTTAATTTCATAAAGTCTTTGTTTTGTGTTGGTTGGTGTGACTTATCTATCAACAAAAACATATATTGAAATTTTGAAAGGTGATAGAAATGGTGATGGGTGTGTAAGAAGTACTTCTCTTACACACACACCACTTGCATGGCTTTATTCGCACCAACCTATTTCCACTTGCATGGCTTTATGACTTTGTTGAAAAATTTACAAAATTTTGATGGTTTCACTCTCCAAAACCGGCCACCCTACAAGTGGGGTGTTTTTGGGGCTTTTATGCAATTACATAAAGTTTTGATACTTTTGTGTATTTTGTAGTTTGACCTAAAAGTTTACATATTTACGTAAAGGCCCAAAATCATTAAAGGACAAATTGTTTTGCTCCTTTAATGAAGTTTTGAATTTATTGAAATTTTTGGGTTCTAGTTGTAATTACATGAAGTAGTGGACTTTTGTGTTTTTACAAAGTGACCCCAAAAGTTTGTGTTTTTGCAATATAGCCCAAAAGTTGTGGTAATTGCATTTTGGCCCAAATTAGGTTGAGAACAAAATGGTTTTGTCTCTTTAAATGAGAATTGGATTTTCATTTCATTTAGCTCCATTTAAATCAATTCTATGGATACAAAAACCAAATGACAATGTTGCATTCAAAGTTTAATTAGTTAAAGCGTTAATTAATTAAAGGGTGATTATGAACCTAAGCCTACGATAATTGAGCTATGTGAAAGGCCGTCTCAAATTTTTTTGAACCATGGGAATGTGTAGATTAGATTTTGGTTGTAATTTGATATGATCAAATGTTGTAAAAGAGCATAAGCTCTTCTTTACTTTGAAGTACTCATTTTCTTGTTTTATTTGATATGAATGAAATTGGAGTAGTTGGGTCCAACGCCCAATAAGACAACACGCCTTAATGTGATTAAACGCGTAACTAAAATCAATCACCATCCCTAGACCGAGATTCAACACTAGGCTCGTGTTGGATCTAATCAAAGGTTCATAGTCATCCTAAGGCCCTAAGGAAACTATATAGTCCATCAATGAATGCAAACCTTATGTTAGTAGTACCATATACTCTTGCTTTAAAAACTGTTTTACAAGCATAGTGGAAGTATCATGTACAACTAAATCAATCACATGGACCAATAGTTGTAATAGGACCAAATTGTTTTAATAAGATTAAAATGCATGCTTATATGTGATGAGACCTAAAACCCTCAACCAAACCATTATTAAGTTGATAAGCGTGAGAGTGCTTTGAACACTCTTTCGTGGCCTTCCACCGTGGTGGGCTCCAATGGGGAAGTTCAAAGTATGTGCTTACATCCAGGAGGAGTCCATAAACATATATGATGAAGTGAGTGTAGACAACGAGTAAGACCAACATGATATAATTCTGAGGTTGTGCTTGAACCCCTACATCAACTAGCATGGTGGGAATGACTTAACTAAGTGCAATGGTGCCAAAATGATATAATTCTGAGGCAATCATTCTCTAGAGGCCAAAACAGATGGGTAATTACAAAAGTTGTAAATGGCTAAGAGTTATCCTCTCATCATTATTGTTGCTAGCCAAAATGATATAATTTTGAGGTGGGATTGGTAATGATGAGTCTCCCATACCCTACTAAGAGTTTCCTCCAAAACTCTCGAATTCCGATGAGGGATATGGAATTTGCCAAAAATAGTGGGTGGTGCTATTTGATTTAAAGACCCGAATCAAATGGCTTCAAATCAATCAATTTATATTCGTTATGTATTTGTTTACCAATATATTTGCAAACGCTATCCAAAACTTGACTAAGAAAAGCCGAATGCTTTAGTTTCCGGACTTGGTACCACAATCCCAAAGATTGTCTTAAATGGATTGCATATGTACCTAAGTAGTCTAATCCTCACAATCTTCCTATTGATAATGTATCATTGGAAGAACATGTTAGATAAGTCTATCATAAAGAGGACAACACTTTTAATGTCATAGTTCTTCACTTACAAATCGTTGTATGAAGAAATAAGAGTTGCTTTGAACAACCCTTAGCTAATGCAAACACTAGTGCTTGTTTCTTTGTTAAATGAACAAAGAACTTGAGAAGAAAGCACAAGGGCATGGACACTTTATGTGCCATGATTCTTCACTTACAAATTGTTGTATGAAGAAATGAGAGTTGCCTTGAACAACTCTTGAAAGTTTGTAATTATGTTTAGAACATAATGGTTGGTTGACAAAAATAGTCCATCAACATGGACTTATGATGATTTTGAATCATTGAGTGTTGAAGTGTTAAACCACTTCTAGAAACAGAAACTAGGCAAGGACTTCACCTTTGTGTCCCTATCCAAATGGTTCACTAAGTTTATTGTAAACTATATAGTGAACAATAACCACACACTCCCCAAATCGTTTGATATGTATAACACAATTGAAATAAGTTTCAAGAGAGATAGTGGGAGTTTAGGGACCATGACTATTGTAGTCAAAGGAAAAGTCAAATGAAGAAAGCAAAATATGAAGGGAATACTATGAGATTCATGTGGGATTTCTAGTGACTAGCATGCATATACAATTCAAAATTTATATACGAAAGCAACGGAAGCATGTTATCAAATAATATCAAAGCAATAGTCATGTAAACCCCCTTCAAGATGCATAGGTTTATGTAAGATGCATCAAAAACAAATTTATATAAGAACAAAGTTTAGGAGTAGTTTTATACCTCTTGATCTAGATCTTAGACCAAGGATGGACCACCTCCAAGCCCTTTGCTCCTTGAACTCCTTGAGCCTAGCCTCCTTCCTTGCCTCCTCCACTTTGTTTAGAATGAGTGCTCCTAGGTTCTCTTCAAGTTTCCAAAATTGAAAACCTCTAAAGATCCTCACCCACTAGTGTAGTGAGAAGGATGAAGGAATAACCAAAGGGGTGAAAAGATGATTAGCTAAATCCCCCTATGGTGGCCGGCCCTTTGAGTGTTAGAGAGATATTTTTCTTTTTCTTTTTTTTTCTTTTATCACTTCAAAAACCCTAATAAAACATTTGCTATAAAGTTCCTTTTATAGCCAAAAAGAAACAAGTCAACATTTGACCTTTCTCTCCCTCCTTTGGTCGGCCCCTTTGTGTTGTTTGGGCTTTGGGCTTTTATTTATTTCAAGTCATCCAATGCTTGAATAAAAGCCCAATGGGTTTAGGCCCAATGGGCCCAATTAAACCCGAACGTTTCTTTAAGCCCAAAACGATCTTATATCGCTTTTATGATTTCTTTAGACTTTCTAATTAATCACAACGCTTAATTAATCCAATTAATTATTTCCATCATCCATTAATTACTCACTACAAGAGTGTATTGGTGAACAATCGTTTTAGGTTCTAATTAGCAAGGCAGTGAGGTGATTGGCACCAATCCAATTGATTATATTTAATCCAATCACTTATTGAATTAAAACTTACTTTTAATTCAGCTTCTTCTTTGACGACTACATTTAATCATCTAGAAGAACTCACAAGCCATGAGTGACATCTAACCATATATCATGGCTACCCAAGCTAATGTAGAAGTTGTTCGGAGAACCTATTCAGTTGGAATTACAATGTAATTCGATCATTCTCTAAAACAATACTCTCAATCACATCACTAGGGTATGGATGTATTATGTCAAACCCCTAATGTGATTATTCCTTCTTATATGATTCAATTGAGTCGTATAGGAGCGCTTTCCTTTATTACGCTCGATACTTCGGCCGAAGATTCCAGAATCATATCTTAGAGTATTCATCCTTTCTTAACGAGGATTAGAGATTCCTTGTTGCACATTCACTTGCCTTCATGACTAAGTGGCTTAACCGCAACTATGCCGTGGACACCCGCGGATGGAGTGACTTTGACATAGTCAAAGATCAAGTACTTAACCACAAGACAACGATGATGCCTCAGGTCAAAGACTACTTACATTATTCCAACAATTAGAGTTACTTGCTTGACATGTGAGTAGACCTCCATGCAAGTACTCTCGTTCGATTGTGTTCGGTGAACTCATTCCTTTAATGAGCACCTACATACTTGTCTTAGTGTCACTACACGAATGGGATGAGACTTTCCATCCTTCTAATTGAAGCGGACATAGTATGTACCGGTCTATGCATTGTCAGTATCCCTCCGACAATCCTATGACCAGGAACCTTTTGGACATGATGGTTATGTGAAGAAGGTCTCTGTAGTCTAACTTCATTAGATTACTTCTTCAATCGATCCATTGTCCATGGATTCACCATTTAGGACATATATCGTTTATAGAGATAGTCCTAAATAGTATCTTTTCCATTTGATGTATAAGAGTCATCTATACATCCATTTATCGTCTTGAAAGGTTTCTTCCAAAGATTGACTTTCAGGGCATATTTCCAACAATCTCCCACTTGCACTAAAGTCAATCACTAGTGTATCTTATACATGCTAGTTGAGAGAGCTTATGCTTGTAGGTTAACTTGGTTATGTATTAATCCTTTTTATTTAAAAGGGATTCAATTATCAAATGTTTCCAAAACATTTGATGATGTCACTTTCTTGTGTTCGAATACTTTGATGAGACCTTGATTCCATGGCTTGAGCTATCACCCCATTACGTCGTAGTGTCCTACTAACGACCTTATGGTTTGGATTCAATCATTGGTTCTAAAAGAACCCCTTCCATTCAAAACACCTTTTGAAGCAGTTTCTAAAACAATATATCGTCATATATTTCGTTTGTATACTTTATACAAACTTTACTCCAACCTTGAGACCATTGTAGTACAATACTTACAATACATTCATATGATTAGTACTTCATCCATTATGAAGTTCCATTTGTTAAAATGGCTTATTTTCACTTTGGTTTATAACCTAAGTGAACGCACGCTTCCAGAGTCCCACTCTGATGTTCCTTTCTTAAAGGCAATAATACTCTATCAGTTGCTTTGGTTCTGATCCTGGGATATAGTAATATCTTAAAGTGACAACCCCTGTGGTTCTTCACTTTTGGATATCTACTCACAAGTCCATACATGTGTCCCTTTTGTGATTTTGTGACACATTCATTATAAGGGTTACGAAAGTGATTTTCTATCATATAGGAAAATGCTTTCTTAAATCTTCAATATTTGAGATTTAATTTCCCCATTTAACATCCTTGAGGTAGCCTTGCTATATCAATGAGTCCAATTTCAAGTCTATACTTCAAAATTGACCGTGTGATGTTTTGTCAATCTTCGAGTAACATCTATGTTCTATCAAGTCTATCAAATAGACTTTATTCATATCTTGTTGCTCAAATTATGATATCACTCCCACTGGCCTTGTTGTAACTTAGCATTCATTCAAAACCTTCACAATTATATTTTCTTGATTTGAATGCATATTGCTCCCACTAACTTGTCTTGGATCTATTGACAATCATTAAGATCCATTAGCTTATTGATGATATCTCAACTATTTTGAGACTATCAACAACTCTAGCTAACACAAGTTATTTAAACGAATCATACACAAAAAAAAATCCCTTCTCAAGTAATTCCTTTCGAAATGTGTGACTTGCTTTATCAAGTCTATTCATTTAAATTATATGGTGTCACACACCATACTACCAGTTGTAGTCATACTAAGACCTTTAATGTAGTCATATAAGAATTATCCAAGTCTTTAGTGGAAGCATGGCTCCTACTAAGGCTATAGAAACTCAACCATTCCTTCTAGGTGGTTGATATAATTCTTTATCAAAACTACATAGAGCGTTATAGTTACATAAGATGTCGAATTTGGATTGTCTTGTTGTTAAACTATATGTTGTGACTCATTTTCAAACTATTCCCTTTTATTTCATCAAATTTGTCCATGGGCTTTGTTATTAGCTTGTTCTCATAAAAGAGAAAGATGGACAACTCCCAACATATAACCATTTTATGTTAGGTTGACGAAACCAACATTCAAAGACTATTCTTTAGAATGTTACACAACATAGAATTTTAACGTTTGAAGAGCTTGAGTCCTTTAACAATTAAAATTACAAACTCTTAATAATAGTCAAGTACAATTATTCCTTAGACAACTATAAACCAATCATATTCAAGTTTATATCCATTTTCACACCTCCCACTATTTCTCATGACATTAATGAGAAATCACTTCATACATTCAAAATGTATAAACGTGGAGTATACGGGTAGAAGACATTGTGTAGTAGCTTTAAAACATTTCAAGCTCGTTTGTTTCAATCTTCACTAAGTTAATGTCTCGTTATTAAGTGACTAAAGTCTTTAAACATTTTATAGATTTAGACACTTCTTTCTTGGTTTAATCACTAACACAATTGACATTTTAAAACAATTTGAAGAATGCCCAATTAGTTGTTCAAAACTACTAATTGAATCAAGAGTGATCTTGATTATTGTGGTGTAAGTGATAACCATATAAGAAACGTTTTTCTTATTACTTATATCATTATAATGTGATCTTCCTTTTCTTCAAGAAAGGAATCTCTAGACCTTTGTCAATTCTTATAGAATTCATAGGTAGACAATTGGAACAAAATCTAAAGATTCATTGTATCCTTCTATGTCCTACATGTGAGATCTATCCATAATTGATAAGTCTAAAGTTTGGTTATCACATTACAATAAGTGATATAAATCTTGTATCTCAACTAGAATACAACAAGACAATATTCAATTCATAACACTACTTTAAGGAAATAATATATTAGAAGGCATTCATCACATTACATTAATATGATAATTTCAAACATTTATAATGTTTAATACAAAAAGTATTAGCTCTATACATTTAGAGACTAATTTAAATACCTTTATACATTTAGGCACTAATAGTGGTCTTCCATCATATGAAGCCACATAATAAGTTCTTAACAAAATAAGAAAGTTTAAAGACTATCTTTAAATGCCTAACAAACTTCCTAAGTAGTAAGCAAAAAATATGGTGGCCTAACCCTTCTCCAACGCTTTCCTTGCTTGTTCATCTTCTACTTGGCTCCTCCACCTATATACAATTATATAAGTGATTAGCTCTTTATATCAAATATAAATATTTAGAAGATCTAACAATTAGAATTGAAGATAAGAACATAAACCATACCTTGTGGTTTGTCCTTTAGAGTTGCAAGGTATAACCTGCAATTCCTCTTCCAATGCCCCTCCTTTCCACAGTGGTGGCAAGTCCCCTTGGGCTCATTTGCCCTCTTTTTCCTCACTCCTCCTTGCGGCTTAGGAGTGGGAGACTTCTTCTCCTTCCCTTTGCCTTTGCCTTACGGCTTAGCCTTGGAAGATGATGGCTTGTTGTAGGCTACTGCAGAAGTCCCTACAACGTTCTCTTTCTTCATAGTCTTCTTGGCAGTTACTAACATATTTAGTAACTCAGAGAGAGTACTATCCATCTTATTCATATTGTAGTTCATTACGAACTACGAGAATGAATCAGAAAGATAAGCCAATATGAAGTCCTGGGCCAATTCCCCGTCAAGTGGAGTACCTAGGTTCTCCAATTGTTCAATGAGTCCTATCATCTTCAGTACATGTTGATGCACTGGAGCCCCTTTGACCATCTTGGTCTTCACAAGTTCACTAACAGTGCTAAAGCGACGGTTGCGCGTCCCTTCACCATATAACTCCGTAAGATGGAGTATTATGGAAGATGCACTGTCCATGCCCTCGTGTTGTCTTTGTAGCTCCTCATTCATGGAAGCCAATAGATAGCACTTGGCTTGTGTGTCATCCTCAACGTGCTTGTCATACTTAGCATGTTCATCCTCAGTGGCCTTAGAGCCGAGAGGTATGTGAGGTGGGGCCTTGTCTAGCACGTAAACAATCTTCTCCAATGTTAGGAGAATCTTGACATTACGATACCATGATGGGAAATTGTGCCCCTCTAGGCAATGTTTGTCGAGTATTTTCGCGAGTGTGCTTCCAACCATATCTAAATACATAAACAATAAAATAATTAGTTTGATTGTTGATTAAGTCAAAAGATTCGGGTCTTTAAACCGAATGACACCACCCACCATTTTTGGCAAATTCCATATCCCTCAAGATGGAATCCGGGAGATTTCAATGAAAGCTCCTAGCGGGTTATGGAAGGCTCACTATTACCAAGCCCACCTCATGATGACACGATATTGGCTAGCAAAAATAATAATGAGAGGGTACACTTACCCATTCACAACAACCTCTTGTGATTACCCATCTTTTTGGCCTCTAGAAAACAATGCCTCACGATGATACGATATTGGCACCATTTTTCTTAGTTAAGTTCTTTCCCACCATGCCGGTTTAGATAGGGGTCCAAGTATGACCTCACGATGATACGATATTGGCCACACTCGTTGCCTACCTTCACCTCATCAAATGTTTTAAATAAACTCCTCCTGAGTATAAGCATGCACTTTGCACTCCCCCATGATAGGGTGAATGCGGTGTACAAGTCATAAACGATTGGAGCCTACCACGGTGGAAGGCCACGAAAAAGTGTTCAAAGCACTCTTACGCTTTCAACTTAATATTGTATGTTGGTTGAGGGATTTCAAGGTCTCATCAATTTTATTTATTTAATCACATTCAAATAAATTGTGTCCTATTATAACTACTAGTCCAGAGTTAATGAAATTAATAGCATATGAAATCCCCACTATTCGTTTTCATAAAACAAATCAATATCAAAACATTTTTTCAAAATATTGGAGATATATATAACTACTAATTGTATTCATTATAGTTTAGTAGCATATGATACTCCCACTATTTGTTTTAAGAAAAACAAATCAATATAAAAAACGAATTTTTTAAATATTGGAAGTAACTACTACTACTACGGTTTTTGCATTCCTTTTTGAATTTGGACTTTATAGTTATCTTAGGCTCTTGGATGACCATGGACTTATTAGGTTATTGCAACAACGAGCCAACATTGTTGAATAAGAACTCGGGGAGGTTGTGTCAATTTAATTACGTGCTTTTCAATCCAATTAAAACATTTTCATTGAGCCATTAGAAATGAAAGACAATCATTCATTGCTAATTAGGGCGTTGGAGCCATTTAATCTTTAATCTCATGTCAAAACCCTCTTTCAGTTATGTCTCTTTACCAATAGTTAAAGAAACTCTAGTCTAGCACTAGAGGGAATCAACTAACTAAAAGAGATTAAGAAGTAAAAAGAATTACAAACCGATTTGTTCAAATTCCTACAAATTACACATACTAAGAGGGAGAGATAGATTAATGTCCAACGTGACAAGGTCCAATTGAAACAGTAATTAAAACACATTTCCAAGGTTCAAACAATTTGAGTTTAGCGCCTTATCTCATAGCTCAATTATCGTTTAAGGCATAAGTCCATAGTCACCCATTTTTCTAACTACTTAATCACATTAAATAATCATATGGAATGCAACATAAACATTTAGATTTAGTGCATATGGGCATAATATTATTATGAGTTTAAACAACTAATAAAATTAAAATCAAATATTTTAACTTTTCAAATAGTAGGGGCCTAAATGCAAATATGAAAAGTTAGGGGTCAAACCGTAAATACTTGAAAGTATAAACAACCCTTTTAACATTACAAAAAAGCCCCACAAGTGGGTAATCCACTAGGGTGGCCGGCCAACATAATGGGGATGTGAGGTTTCACCCATCTTTCATTGAACCAACATAAAGTAGAGAAAAAAATTAAATTTTGCTTGTCACTTGGTTTTGCTTTAAGGACTTTAGTGAAAAGGGTGATGGAAATTTAACTAGACTAGTCTAGGTTTGAATAAATTTTGAGATGGCTATGGATGGTTTGTACATCATCCAAAACCACAAGACAATGCATAAGAAACAAATAAAACCATTTTCCCCAAAAAACCAAACCATGAACACCAAGAACAAAACCATGAACACATTTTCAAGATTTGTATATTCTTGGTGATTTTTCAAACCCAAAAAACAAAAGTGACAAGATTTCTACTTTCTTGCTTTAAAGTGTGTGTGTGTGATTCAAAATAAAAATACAAACACATAGCCAAAATCCCCTTTTTGCCGTGCCCTCCGTATGACTCAAAACCCCAAAATTTGTTCTAAACTCATTCTTCATTCGTGCATCCAAAACACTTTTTGCATACATATCTTTCTCAACTATTGATTTACATTTTTCAACAATTGAAAAACAAAAGATAAACATACTTTGAATGAAGCAATAATATGTCATACATAAAATAAAAACCCATATGCATAAAATCCAAAATGACACATTATACATAAACCTTTGGCTCTGATACCACTTGAAGGGAATACTATGAGATTCATGTGGGATTTCTAGTGACTAGCATGCATATACAATTCAAAATTTATATACGAAAGCAACGGAAGCATGTTATCAAATAATATCAAAGCAATAGTCATGTAAACCCCCTTCAAGATGCATAGGTTTATGTAAGATGCATCAAAAACAAATTTATATAAGAACAAAGTTTAGGAGTAGTTTTATACCTCTTGATCTAGATCTTAGACCAAGGATGGACCACCTCCAAGCCCTTTGCTCCTTGAACTCCTTGAGCCTAGCTTCCTTCCTTGCCTCCTCCACTTTGTTTAGAATGAGTGCTCCTAGGTTCTCTTCAAGTTTCCAAAATTGAAAACCTCTAAAGATCCCCACCCACTAGTGTAGTGAGAAGGATGAAGGAATAACCAAAGGGGTGAAAAGATGATTAGCTAAATCCCCCTATGGTGGCCGGCCCTTTTAGTGTTAGAGATATATTTTTCTTTTTCTCTTTTGTTTTTTAACACTTCAAAAACCCTAATAAAACATTTGCTATAAAGTTCCTTTTATAGCCAAAAAGAAACAAGTCAACATTTGACCTTTCTCTCCCTCCTTTGGCCGGCCCCTTTGTGTTGTTTGGGCTTTGGGCTTTTATTTATTTCAAGTTATCCAATGCTTGAATAAAAGCCCAATGGGCCCAATTAAACCCGAACGTTTCTTTAAGCCCAAAACGATCTTATATCGCTTTTATGATTTCTTTAGACTTTCTAATTAATCACAACACTTAATTAATCCAATTAATTATTTCCATCATCCATTAATTACTCACTACAAGAGTGTATTGGTGAACAATCGTTTTAGGTTCTAATTAGCAAGGCAGTGAGGTGATTGGCACCAATCCAATTGATTATATTTAATCCAATCACTTCGTGAATTAAAACTTACTTTAAATTCACCTTCTTCTTTGACGACTACATTTAATCACCTAGAAGAACTCACTGTTGGAAATGTGCCCTAAAACCAATCATATGATGATACTTTACGGACATTTCACAAAGTTAAACTAATGTAGTTTAAATATAAAAGGCAAAGATTATTGTTTGAGTCGTCTCATATAAATGTTATATGCTTAAACGATAAGTCCAAGGAATATGTGATTGGGAGAATGCAATCTAAAGAAGTTAGATTCATGAGACCATTCTTTCGTAGACACATCCTAAACGTTCCTGATTATAGGATTGCCAATTGGGCATTGACAGTCCGTTAAGATCAGTACGTGTTGTGTCTTCTCTCAGGGAGAGTGACTAGTCTCGAGTCATTGGTGTGTGTGACATCAAGACAAGTACGTAGGTGTTCAATAGAGAATGAGTTCACTGAACACGATCAACGAAGAGTTCTCATATTCATGTCACATGACAACTCATGGTTGGGATAATGCAAAGTAGTCCTTTGACCTGAGGCATCACAGTTGTCCAATGGTTAAGTGCTTGATCTTTGATTATGTCAAAGTCACCCCATCCGCGGGTGTCCACGGCATCGTTGGGGTTAAGCCACTTAGCCATGGAGGCAATTGAATGCGCAACAAGGGATCTCTAACCCTCAAACCGTTTGGGGGAGAATACTCTATGATATGATTGAAAATCTCTGATCAGAGTATGAATGAGATTTAGGAAGGCGTTCCAAATCACATTCAAGGTAATCATATAAGTAAACGAATCACATTGGATAGTAGACATGAATAAACTATCAAACCAAACAATGTGGTCAAGAGTATTGTATTAGAGAAAAACCGTATTGCATTTGTAATCCTAAACTGAATAGGATCTCCACCTCTTCTGATTAGCTTGGGTAACCATGACATGCTGCTAGGTGTCACTCATGGTTTGTGGAAGCCCTAAACGTGTATAATCACTAAAGGGAGAATTGAAAGTAAGTTTCAATTCACAATCGGTTTGAAAGAGTTCTAATCGCCCACTGCCTCGCTAAAAGGAACCTAATGGATCGTACACCGTGTAAGGTAAAGATCGAAGAAACAAGGAAGATGAGTAAGAATAATTAAATGGTTTAATTATTTATGGCAAGCACTACTACAAAATAGAGCTTTTATGACACTTATTAAAATTTTTAATGACATTTTTTTATTAAAAACGTTATTAAAATAAATCGATGACGCAACTAAAAAAACCAACGGTAAAGATTTATAAACGCAACTAAAATAAAAGACTGGTATGTGAATTCATCAAAACTTCCCAACCCTCACGACTCATTTGCTCCACTACCCAACCCACTCCCAGTCTCCCAGTCCCAGGCCAACTCCCAGATAGAGAATGAAATATCAACCCTCACGACTCATGGCGGAAGACTCCCTGTCTTTCTATCTCTCCCTGTCTTTCTCTCTCTGGGACGCCCAGAGTCTTCATCACAGAGTCTTCATCACGAACACTCACTGTCTTTCTATCTCTCCCTCTCTTTCTCTCTCTCTCTGGGACGCCCAGCCTTCATCAACCAGATTGATTGTCTTCCCCAAATTTCACTCAAAACCTAATTGTGTAAGGTAAGTTTGTTGGAATGGTTATGGGTTTTCTAGAAAATAATTTATATATTAATCTCTTTTGTGAAGTTGTATGGATTATTTGGAGCTATGTGGCTGGACAGATTTTAGTTTAGCCTTGTCATTTGCTAAAGTAGTTGTTGTACAAATTGTAGTTGAGATTGATTATTTGATTTGATTTGGTTAGTCATTGCCATGATCGTTGTTTTTTTTTTTTTTTTTTTTTAATAACTTTGTCATCCCCTTAATACCAATTCTGAATTAGATTAACTATTACTTTTATCTTCTTGTTTTTTTTTTAATCTTTAGATTGTGTGTTCTTGTGGGAGTTGGTGCTTATAGCACACCACATGTTTGATAAAACTCCTCATAAGCTCTGTTTATGGTCTTATGTGACATATGAACTGGACATAATAACTCGTGTTGGCTAATAGCAGTATGGTGTCTATCAATGCATTCAATTGTTTGTAGGTAGACAGACACACATATCTAACCCACAAGTGCACATTGGATAAATGAGCTTTATGTTCAGTTTGTCTTGAATTCACTCTCGTCTATTTATACGCTGCTATACACACACACATATGTACATGCAAATCTATGTGCACACACACAATACGTGACCTTTGGCTTGCATTTACTATAGCTGTAAATAATTCAAGAAGTAATAAATTCTTTTTTATCTTTAGCCTGCATTTACACACACATACGTACTTGACCTTTGGCTTGCATTTACAATCTGTTTTAGATGGATAAATCTTGGATGTCTATGGATAGAAGATCACAAATGTATTCTGAAGGGGTTGAAAACTTTTTGAATTATGCGATGCTTCACGCTACTGATATTAACTACATACGTTGTCCGTGCCTAAAATGTGGTAACATTAAATCAAGGACGGTTAAAGAGATAAGAGAGGATCTCTTTTTCAATGGTATAGATCAAAGTTATTGTACATGGTATTGGCATGGAGAAGCTGTTCCAGATAGTAAGAATGAGAAAATGAGTAATCGGGAAGAAATAGTTGAAGATAACATTATCGGGATGGTGGAAGCAGCTTATGATCATTTTGCGTCAAATCCTAAACAATTTGAGAAGTTGTTAGAGGATGCAGAGAAGCCTGTATACCCTGGTTCAAACTTCACAAAGTTATCAACCTTGGTCAGATTGTACAATATAAAAGCAAAGAATGGGTGTAGTGATAAACTATTTGCAGATTTACTAGAATTTTTAGGAGTTTTGCTCCCACAGAAGAATGAAATACCCCCCTCTGTGTATGAAGCAAAAAAAACATTGTTTTCTCTCGGAATTGAGTACGAAAAAATACATGCATGCCCCAATGATTGCATCCTATACAGGAAAGAGCATTTAGATGCAATTGCATGTCCTACATGTGGTTTTTCTAGATGGAAGGTTAACAAAAGTTCTAGGGAGCCTAGTAAGGGGGTACCTGCAAAGGTACTATGGTATTTTCCCCCTATTCCAAGATTTCAAAGAATGTTTTATAATAGCAAGACAGCAAAGAATTTGATATGGCATGCCCAAGATAGAGAAGTTGATGGTAAGTTGCGTCATCCGGCTGACTCTCCCTCATGGAAGCTTGTTGACCACATGTGGCCAGAATTTGGTGATGACCCAAGAAATCTCCGACTAGCAATTTCAACAGATGGGATTAATCCCCATAGTGCTTTAAGCAGTAGATATAGTTGTTGGCCAGTGATTATGGTCACTTACAACCTTCCACCATGGTTATGCATGAAGCGAAAATTTATGATGTTAACACTGTTAATATCCGGCCCTAAGCAACCAGGTAATGATATTGACGTTTATATGGCACCACTTATTGATGACTTAAAAACTCTATGGGAGATTGGTGTTGAAACTTATGATGCATACAATAAGGAGAACTTTATGTTAAGGGCTGTGTTATTATGGACCATCAATGACTTTCCTGCTTATGGAAACTTATGTGGGTGTAGTGTGAAAGGATACTCTGGATGCCCTATATGTGGTGATAGAACATCTTCTAAATGGCTAAAGTTAGGGAGAAAGGTAATCTTTACTGGTCATAGAAGATTCCTACCACAAAATCATCATTACCGACAACAAAAAAAACCATTTGATGGTACTCAAGAGTTTGGGTTAGCTCCATCTCCGTTGAGCGGGGAAGAAATATTGCATGAAGTTGAAGGAATCAAAATATCATGGGGTAAGAAGAATGTAAATCTCCTTGGAAAAAGGAAGGTGAGGAGTGGAACAAAGGCAAAAGAAATATGGTACGTATATATGATTTCAAAATTAAGTAAGAAGCATTTGGTAAATATTGTGTTTTGCTATTATTAAAGACTAATTATTGAATTGCATTTGATAGAAAATCCATGAAGAACAATCGAGGAGGCGAGCTAAGCATAAGTACCCTCATCGACTTTCTAGAAAAGGCTATGCAAGATTGGAAGAACAAATAGTAATGTCCTGTTTCTTTTGTATTCATTTAATTATCATACAAATAAAAACTATCTGATCTAATTTTGATATGTTCATCCAAATAGAAATCAGCTTATGGAATCACTGCTGACATTGACCGATCAGTGCTTTGGAAGCTTGGGCGTGTTGATAAAAAGGGAAACTATACGAATGAGATGGTGAAAGTACGCGCTGATAAAATAGTAAGTTTTATGTGTAAGGTTGGGAAAGATACTTAATTGATGTATTTCATACTAATGCCAATTGTTATAGGATGAAGTAACTAAGGCCGTTGAAGATGGGACTTTGCGAACGTCTGGTAGTAATGACATATTGACAATTGCTTTGGAAACACCTGAATATTCGGGTCGTGTAAGAGGTGTTGGAACTGGCATCAGTCATAAATTGTACTTCAAGACTCCAAGATGCAAAACTCAATCGAGTCAACAACAAATGATGCAAACACATTTGGAGCAGCAAAGTTTACACATTGAGGAGTTAAATAAGAAGTTCAATTTGATTGCTTCTTTGTTAACTCCAGATCAGTTGAGCAAGATGCAAGAGTTAGTCCAATCTAATGTGGTACAGTCCAATCATATTTCTGAGAAAGCTAGTTGCACAGCAAAGAAAGAAAAAAATGAAACATCTACTGAGAAAGTGAAACAGGGTGATCTGGTGGAAATCATGTCTAAGAAGAGAGCGAAACATGACGATGTGCCGGAAATCATGTCTAAGAAGAGAGTGAAACAAAAGGTTAGCAAGAATACTAAAACCATGGATAAGATTGAAGCTATGAAGGTATGTACTAGTCATGCAAGTTTCGTTCTTCTTAACTATAATAGTAGCATGTTAATCTAAGTTTACTTTTCTTAGGTCAAGCAAAAGGATATGCAGGAAATATCTGATTTGAACATCATGGAAAAGACGAACAAAATTGCAAATTCAAACGAAAAAGAAAGTGATATCAAGAAGTATTTCAAGGTACATAGTCATTGCAGTATTTGTTCTTCTTGGCTATTTTAAGTAGCGATTATTAATTAAATTTAATTTTTCAAGGTAAAGCAAAGTGACCAACAGAACATATATGATGTGAACATCAATAATGAGACAAACAAAATTGCAAATTCCATGGAAAAAATATCTGATATCAAGAAGGTACATGCCTTTTATGTCTTCCCTATTTATGCTATAATCCCAACAGTAGTTGATTATTAATGAAATATTTTTTTAAGGTACAACAGTGCAAGCTCGCTATAGACACTGCTAGTAACATTGTTGCATATGGATCAGTCATTCCATTAGACGGGCCAATACATGGAGTTCCACTTGGGCCTATGAATCTACGTGTTTCTATTGATGTAGCAATTAAAGAAGATGCTCTTCTTCCAATACCTAGTTGTGAAGCTGTGAATATCAAACAAGCAATTGGGAGTCACGTAGCTTGGCCACGGCATCTTGTTGTGACAAATGATGAGGTACTCCTACGTCATTTTCTTATGAATATGTGGAAAAAATTATAGTACTAATATGTCTCATTTCACTATATTAATCTGTCTATGCAAAGTCGAGAACGAATCCTCCCCTCAGACAAAGATCCCAAAAACAACCTTTGGCTTTACGTTCACTTATGCTCATAGCTCAAAACATGCATAAGGATGTTACAGTGCCTATCATCATGGAATCTGATCTATTTGGAAATGAGCACACAACATTTATTGGTGGAGATGACATCATTCAATTTTGTTCTATGGCTGAAATATCGACTGTTTGCATTTCAATTTACATCAGGTTTGACATAATCTTAAATTTATATACAATACAATCTATTGCATGCAATCCACATTGGGTAATGATAAGATACTAATTGCCTCATTTTTTTGTAGGCAACTTTGGTCAACGTTGAAGAAGAACAATCTTGATGGATTGTTTGGATTTGTAGATCCTGGCAGAATCTCTCAAAAGGCTTGCAGAAAGGAACAAAGATCAAATGCACTGGCTCTTAGATTACAGAACTGCAAAAAAGGACAATTAATTTTTGCTCCGTATAACAAAGGGTTATTAGTACTATGTGTTTTGAATTTTTTGTTCCTAACAGATCAGTAGTTGACCATTGTGTAATAAAGAATGCAATTATCTATGTTTTGTAGGTTTCATTGGTTGTTGGCTATTATTGACCCCTATGAGGAATTAGTGTATTATATGGACTCGCTTAATTGGATACAGATAGATCCTGGAATGAAGGACATTGTTGAACTGTAAGTATTTGGATATATGTTTGTCTTTATTTCATGCATTTCAAGATTTGTATATATTCATGTGTTCTTATCCTCTATGTGCAGAGCACTGAAGATGTTTAAAGCTCAAAAGGGAATAAAGGGTCGAAAAAACATCAATTGGAAAGTAGTAAAGGTAAGGAACATTGTGTTTTGACTTTAAATTAATCTGACTAACTTACATTTTATTCTTTTTTATTTGTATATGCAGTGCCCTTTGCAAGAAGGAACTGTAGAATGTGGATATTATGTGATGAAATACATGAAGGAAATCATTAATGATCCAAACTGCTCAATTATTACCAAGGTTAGTACTACTATTACAAAGAGCACTTAAGCGGGTGTATTCGCTACTATCTTATTAGTATTAGTTCTTTGTAGGTAATTTATAGTTCAGGAAAATTAATTTACAGCTAACCATGGTTTTTACTCAAATCATTGGCAACCCATGAAGGAAATCGGCATAACTGAACTAAATTACTTGAATGTTCACACTATTGATGATGAGATGGATTGTTGTTAGCGTGATTTGTAGTGTTTAATTAAAGTTAATTACAATAGAAATTGGAACTTTTGAATCTTCCAAAAGATGCCCAATTGGATTTTAGCTCTTCAAAACCATCCTAGGTATTCGTGTATTGAGTTGATTCAAGTCATCAATGAGTTTGTTTTTTTTTTCTTGTCTGGATTCAGATTCTAATTCTTGATTTTTTTTTTTTGTCTTCAATAAAATTGTAATGCTAGTCTATCTTTTGTTTACGTTTGAATGTGATAAATAAATAGGTTCAGAGCTGATTTTGTTAAGCCATGTTGTGTTTGAGCTTGGTGTTATTTACCATCAAGATGAGGCCTTTAAAGTTTAAATCTTTTGCTAGACCGCTTGACGTTTTATTAGCTCTATACCAAGTGGAAAAAAAAAAACACATTAGCGAAAAATACGACTAGAGAACCCTTGTTCTTTCTGGGCTAGTTGATGCTAATTGACCACCTCCTTATTAGTTAAATGATTGAAATTAGTTTTTGTCCTGACATGTTCTCTTTGGTTGTGATTTGTTGCAGTTCAAAGAAAAAGCTACATACACTCAACATGAAATTGATGCGTTAAGAATAGAGTGGGCTGAGTATGTTGATGACTTCATCCCAATAGATGAAACACTAGATTAGCTGGTTTGTGAAATTTTAAATTAAGTGAACTTATAGTTTTATTTTAGTAGGAAACTCTACACATTATATTGTCTTTTGTAATACTTTGGTAGTGGATGAATTACAAATTTATGAAGCAATACTGTTTAATTTGAGGTAAATATCTTGCTTCTTGGATGAATTATGTAAGTCTTCTTATATGTCATCATACATATTTTAGGACATGTATTGAATCGTTTATGACACGCTTTGTGTGTCGTTGGTAATATTCAATGACACTGCAGTGCTATGGTAAATGACGCTATACAGATGTCATGTTTACTATACCATGACGCTCATTCCTCTGTTTATGACACATATTCTGCATCTCAAATTGAAATAGATGACACGCGTTTTTAATTCAATGACGCTTGTTAGGTGTCTCTAAAAGCTATACATGACACTGTGTGTATGTCATGATTAGTATATCATGACGCTTATTCCTATGTTTATGACACTTATTTCATGTCTTAAATGGTAATAGATGACACAAGTTCTTAATTCAATGACGCTTGTTAGGCGTCCTTAAAAGTAATACATGACATTCTTTCAACGTCATTAAAAATATCTTTAATGACACCCACAAAGATGACGCTAAACCCTTGTGTCATTAAACTTTTAACATGACCCATAAAATGCGTCATGTATGTAAAAATTTGTAGTAGTGAAGGATTAATTAATATGTTAATTAATCAAACGAATAAGTTCGTTAAAAGACCACGGGTTAGTTTTGGGCCTCAAGGCCCAATGGGCTTCGAACGTCAAGCCCATTGACTTAAGTTGTATGACAACTTAATGACTATTAATTCACAAAGGCCCAAAAGCCCAATAAAACCCTTGTGGCCGGCCATGTTAGAAGAATGGCTTTTTGGTTCTGTAGGTCACTTATTTGAAGGGACTATATAAAGGACTTTATAGCCTAAATTCATTAAGGGTTCCTTTTTGAGAAAAGATGAGAACACAAAGCTCTCTTTTCTCTCTAAAGAGGCCGGCCACCCTAGAGGAAATTAACTAGCAATCTTGCTTCCTCTAGGTCACTCATTTCTTCATCAATCCATCCTTGGTGTGGAAAGTTAGAGGTTCTCAATTTTGGGAACTTGGAGAATCTATTCTTCCATCCAAATCCATGGATCTAAGAAGCAAGGAATGAAGGCCCTCTCCTTGGGTGATTAGCCTTTGCTTATGCAAAGAGGAATCTACAAAGGTATAAATTTCTCAACTCACTTTGTTTTGAGTTGAGTCTTGGTTCACCAATCTACTAGGCTTTGAATTTCATGGGTAATGTTTTGTTTTTGAGTGCATGCTAGCATGATTCCGCCTTTAATTGTTAATTGCATGCTTATAGATGTTGCTCAAATGAACATGTTTTCACAAAATCATCCTTCAAGTGGTATCAGAGCCTAGGTCTAGTAGTTGGTGAATCCTTTTGGGTTTTGTATTTCATAGTTTTGATTTAAAAGTTGTAATATGTTACAAGCTTTATTCTTGTTTCTTTGAATGTAAATTTTGTTAGAAAATTTGCCATCTCAAATGTTGTAGATGTAGTTCATATGAGCATGAATATTAGAGCTAAAATTTGGTGCCAAGTTTTTGGGGATTTTCGGCCAAATCCAAAGGGTGATTTTTTGGGTTCTTGTTTGACTTGTTAAAAGTGTTTTAAAGTGACTTTTGGAACCCCTAAGTACCCTAGGATGTTAGCCCCATTTTGAATGGTGAAAATTTGAGTTTTATTGCTTGAAAACATTCATGGAGCTCTTATGGGTTTTCATGGATGTTCTTCATTGTTCTTGATGTTCTTGCCAAGAACAAAAAGGTTTGATGTTTTGATTCAAAGTTTTGATTTATTTCATAAAGTCTTTGTTTTGTGTTGGTGGGTGTGACTTATCTATCATCAAAACATTTATTATTTTTTGAAAGGTGATAGAAATGGTGATGGGTGTGTAAGAAGGACTTTTCTTACACACACACCACTTGCATGGCTTTATTCACATCAACCTATTTCCACTTGCATGGCTTTATGACTTAGTTGAAAAATTTCCAAATTTTTGTGGACTTATCTCCACTTATTTTTTTCCCTAAAACCGGCCACCCTATTAAAATAGGGTATTTTTGGGGCTTTTATGCAATTACATAAAGTTTTGATACTTTTGTGTATTTGTATTTTGACGCTAAAGGACAAATTGTTTTGCTCCTTTAATGAAGTTTTGAATTTATTGAAATTTTTGGGTTCTAGTTGTAATTACATGAAGTAGTGGACTTTTGTGTTTTTACAAAGTGACCCCAAAAGTTTGTGTTTTTGCAATATAGCCCAAAAGTTGTGGTAATTGCATTTTGGCCCAAATTAGGTTGAGAACAAAATTGTTTTGTCTCTTTAAATGAGAATTGGATTTTCATTTTATTTAGCTCCATTTAAATCAATTTTATGGATACAAAAACCAAATGAAAATGTTGCATTCAATTTAATTAGTTAAAGTGTTAATTAATTAAAGGGTGATTATGAACCTAAGCCTACGATAATTGAGCTATGTGAAAGGCCGTTTCAAATTTGTTTGAACCATGGGAATGTGTAGATTAGATTGTGGTTGTAATTTGATTTGATCAAATGTTGTAAAAGAGCTTAAGCTCTTCTTTACTTTAAAGTAATTTGAATTGTTCAAATGTTGTAATGAGCATAAGCTCACCTTTACTTTGAAGTACTTCTTTCTTGCTTTATTTGATATGCATGAAAATGAAGTAGTTGGGTCCAACGCCCCTAAGACAACATGCCTTAATGTGATTAAACGCGTAACTAAAATCAATCACCATCCCTAGACCGAGATTCAACACTAGGCTCGTGTTGAATCTAAACAAAGGTTCATAGTCATCCTAAGGCCCTAAGGCAACTATATAGTCCATCAAATGAATGTAAAAGTTTATGTTAGTAGTATCATATACTCTTGCTTTAAAAACCGTTTTATAAGCATAGTGGGAGTATTATATACAACTAAAAACAATAGAATGGACCAATAGTTGTAATAGGACCAAAATTGTTTTAATAAAGATTAAAATGAATATTTATATGTGATGAGACCTAAAAACCCTCAACCAAACCATTATTAAGTTGATAAGCATGAGAGTGCTTTGAACACTTTTTCGTGGCTTTCCACCGTGGTAGGCTTCAATCGTTTGTGACTCATACACCGTATTCGTCCAGTTCTGGTGTTGCAAAGTATGTGCTTACATTAAGGAGAAGCCTATACACATATGATGAAGTGAAGGTAGGCAACGAGTGTGGTCAATATGATATTCTTCTGAGGCCATTCTTGAACCCCTACTTGAACTAGCATGGTGGGAATGACTTAACTAAGTGCAATGTGCCAATATGATATTCTTCTAAGGCATCATTCTCTAGAGGCCAAACTAGATGGGTACTTGCAAGAGATGCAAATGAGTAAGCGTACTCTCTCATTATTATTAACGCTAGCCAATATGATTTTCTTCTGAGGTGGGCTTGGTAGTAGTGAGTCTCCCATACCCTACTAAGAGTTTCCTTCAAAACTCTCGAATTCCAATGAGGGATATGGAATTTGCCAAAAATAATGGGTGGTGCTATTTGATTGAAAGACCCGGATCAAATGGCTTAAAATCAATCAATTTATATTCGTTATGTATTTATTTACCAATATATTTGCAAACGCTATCCAACACTTGACAAATAAAAGCCGAAAGCTTTAGTTTCCGGACTTGGTACTACAAAACCATAGATTGTCTTTAATGGCTTGTAAATGTACCTAAGTAGTCTCATCCTCACAATCTTCCTATTGATAATGTATCATTAGAAGAATATGTTAGAAAAAGTCTATCATAAAGAGGACAACACTTTTAATGTCATAATTCTTCAATTACAATTTGTTGTATGAAGAAATAAGAGTTGCTTTGAACAACTCTTAGTTAAATGCAAACCTTAGTGCTTGTTTCTTTGTTACATGAACAAGGAACTTTAGAAGTAAGCACAAGGGCATGGACACTTTATGTGCCATGATTCTTCACTTACAAATTGTTGTATGAAGAAATGAGAGTTGCCTTGTACAACTCTTGAAAGTTTGTAATTATGTTTAGAACATAATGGTTGTTTGACAAAAATAGTCCATTAACATGGACTTATGATGATTTTGAATCATTGAGTGTTGAAGTGATAAACCACTTAACGAGACGGAAACTAGGCTAGGACTTCACCTTTATGTCCCTATCCTAATGGTTCACTAAGTTTATTGTAAACTATGTAGTGAACAATAAACACATGCTCTCCAAAATGTCTGATGTGTATAACACAATTGAAATAAGTTTCAAGAGAGATAGTGGGAGTTTAGGGACCATGACTATTGTAGTCAAAGGAGAAGTCAAAAGAAGAAGATAAAATTAACTCCAAGGGAACAAACTTTCTTTATGAAAGGATGGACATTGGAAGGGGTATGTGCAAGAAATGTCTTGCAAGTGTCAAGAACACACCTTTCGAAGGTGTTGTAAATTGTTCTTGAATAGTTCAAAACAGTTGGTTCTTCTACTTGAATGCTTGATTCTGTATTAGTAACTATGTTTTACAATCATTGTAAAAGTGTGACTAATAAGAAGTAGAAGATATATGAGAGAAGAAAAGGTGCTTCACATTCGGAACGTGAATAAAATATAGATCTCTGCGAAAGCAGAGAGTACTTACTTCCTCATATGAACTACCAAAGAAATTGGAAAAACCAAAGATAGTCTTTACATTCCAATTTTAAGGAACTTAATTCCGTCACTATAGTAGAGATGGATGAATGTTTTGTTTGACAAAACATTGTTCTTTATTAATCAATGATTGGATTATAGTAATCTAATTGATTGTCTCTATAGTAGAGATGATATGGTAATGTTAACTGTTTAGAATATAATGATGCTTAAAACCGAAAAGGTTGCAAGGTAGTGACTAATCCCAACTAAGTTGTGATACCTCTAAAACATAAATTACGAGTTGGTCATAAATGGATGCTTTGGATCGTTAGATCCGGATCCAATACCTTCTTGTTAAAATTGTATAGAGGCGAAATGTTCGAATCTTTATTCTTTTGGAAAGAAGAAAGAATCACAAAGTTGTTGAGGTTAATTCACTTAGATGTTAGTGGCACTTGTCCACAACATAATACTACTCATGTTGTATGACATTCACCGAAGATCACTCTCGGTTGGACTATAGTTTATTTTGAATAAACACAAGTCCGAATACTTTGCAAAATGTTTCAAAGAATTCAAGTAATGTAAGTTGATGAGTAAGACGTCTAAAGTATTTACCTCCTTAGATTTGATCCAAGATAAGGTAACACTTTAGAACCGTTTCCTTGAAAGATATCAAGGAAATAAGCATCATAAGATAATAGATTTCTCCATAAGGAGAAGAACGAACTTAAATAAGATTTAGTTCGTTGAATGTTATCTATTACCCATATATAAGATATATACTTCTAAGACAATATGATTGCCAATTAGAAGATCTTCCAAAATTTTCATAACTCCATAAGATGTAGTTGGAAAGAAAGACAAATCTTAAGAATGTTAAGATTTGGGGTTGTGTGCTAATAAGCAATATTTGTTTGATAACAATCTTGTGGGATATCCTTAAATTAACTTTTGGATATCACTTCTATAAACCAACTAACAAATGTTGTTTTGTTGGGTAGTTCATTGTAATCCTACAATGTGATTTGCCTAAGCGCAAATGAACGAGAGATAGAACTCAAAGAATGGGTTCTTTGAAAGACAAGATAATAATCAACAAATATAACAACCTAGTTCCTATACCAAAAGCTCCAAGGTAGTTGAGAAGGATTTATAAACCGTCTCAGTTGAATGGTTTGAACTTTATGACTATGTTATAGAGTTGCACCTCTTAATTCGAAAGAAATAAGAATGAAAATCCTTATGACTACATTGAGTGTATATATGATATATACTCAAGGAAATGGTAAAGTACCATTTGACCCGAAATAATGAAACCTTCATAAGCTAATTGGTAGCTTAAGGTGACTACAATCAAAGAGAATGGTTGACTTTGAAGAAACCATCTTTGAGATAGTCTTGGTTTCAATTAATTCGAAGATTGCTAGCTACAACTAAATGGTGATTCAATGTTTGGACATAATATGGGTTTCCGAAACCATTATTAAGATAGTCTTGATAATATATGTCTAAAACTATAAATCACAAGACATGTAAGTTGTAGAGATCCATCCATCATGAATCTTAGCAAGCTAGTGGGAGCTATAAGCATCTTATGAGAAAAAGGATCAAATCGTTTGATTTCTCATAAAGATGTAAATGAATCTTTTGTTTACTAGGTTTACAAAAGATTAGTGGGAGTTAATCATGTTCCTAAAATTTAAATATATATGATATATTAATTTTGGAAATGAAAAGAATACTTCTTCGTTAAAGTTATGACTTTAAACATTCTATAACGATAGAATGTATATGGGAGTTAATCATGTTCCTAAAATTTAATATATATGATATATTAATTTTGGAAATGAAAAGAATTCTTCTTCGTTAAAGTTATGACTTTAAAACATTATATGAAGATAGAATGTATATGGGAGATATAGTCTATATACATGGGATGAAAATCTATAATGATATATTTCAGGATATAATTGGATTATATCAATCCCTAATAATAGACAATAGATGCTAGGAAGTTTCTCATATGATGATAAACTTCAATTAGAAGGACAACTCTAGTGAGATTAAGAAGTTGCTCTTCTCAAAGAGAACATACTCTTTGACTCCCAAAGAAATAATGCGTAAATAGAATCCTTTATGCATACGCATAAAGGTGATTTATGTATTTCATATTGTATGAAAAACATTGATATGAGTTGTACCTAGAACGGTACAAGACGATATCAGTGCAAGCCCAGGATCAGAACCATGGCAACTGTCAAGTAAGTCCTGAAGTATTTAAGAAATACTAAAGGATAGATTCCTCAATAATTGAGGAAGAATTAGAGTAACATAATGGAAGCGTAAATGTATTAGATTATGAATCTAATCCATCATTGGATGTTTCTTCATTATGAATGAAGAAATAATCAGATATCTCTTTATTATGACTAAAGAGATATTTGGATGGAAACATTAAAGTAATGACTTTAGTGTGTTCCATTATGAATGCAAAATATATTGCCATATAGAAGCTTACAACAATGTTGTTTGGATGGGAAAGTTCATTTATGAACTCTCTATTCGGTTCCAACCAGAAAGTGTATCTAGTGTATTGACACTATGACACTAATGGGGCGATAGCTCAAGCCAGGGAATCAAGGTCTCATCAAGATCCGAACTCATATGAGAGACTGAACCACATGATTAAGAATCATGTATAATGGTGACGTCGTTATTCTCAAGGTTGCTTTTATGGATAACATATAGATATCCATTGTCTAGGCCTACTACTCAGCCATTTATGAAATGACTATAGAAGAGGTATCATCACTGATGACCAAGCTGATTGACTTTAGTGCAAGTGGGAGATTGTTGGAAATGTGCCCTAAAACCAATCATATGATGATACTTTACGGACATTTCACAAAGTTAAACTAATGTAGTTTAAATATAAAGGGCAAAGATTATTGTTTGAGCCGTCTCATATAAATGTTATGTGCTTAAACGATAAGTCCAAGGAATATGTGATTGGGAGAATGCAATCTAAAGAAGTTAGATTCATGAGACCATTCTTTCGTAGACACATCCTAAACGTTCCTGATCATAGGATTGCCAATTGGGCTTTGACAGTTCGTTAAGATCAGTACGTGCTGTGTCTTCTCTCAAGGAAAGTGACTAGTCTCGAGTCATTGGTGTGTGTGACATCAAGACAAGTACGTAGGTGCTCAATAGAGAATGAGTTCACTGAACACGATCAACGAAGAGTTCTCATATTCATGTCACATGAGAACTCATGGTTGGGATAATGCAAAGTAGTCATTTGACCTGAGGCATCACAGTTGTCTTTTGGTTAAGTCCTTGATCTTTGATTATGTCAAAGTCACCCCATCCGCGGGTGTCCACGACATCGTTGGGGTTAAGCCACTTAGCCATGGAGGCAATTGAAAGCGCAACAAGGGATCTCTAACCTTCAAACCGTTTGGGGGAGAATACTCTATGATATGATTGAAGTGGCTTAACCCCCGACTATGCCGTGGAGACCCGCGGATGGAGTGACTTTGACATAATCAAAGATCAAGTACTTAACCACAAGACAACGATGATGCCTCAGGTCAAAGACTACTTACATTATTCCAACTATTAGAGTTACTTGCTTGACATGTGAGTAGACCTCCATGCAAGTACTCTCGTTCGATTGTGTTCGATGAACTCATTCCCTTAATGAGCACCTATATACTTGTCTTAGTGTCACTACACGAATGGAATGAGACTTTCCATCCTTCTAATTGAAGCGGACATAGTATGTACCGGTCTATGCATTGTCAGTATCCCTCCGACAATCCTATGACCAGGAACCTTTTGGACATGATGGTTATGTGAAGAAGGTCTCTGTAGTCTAACTTCATTAGATTACTTCTTCAATCGATCCATTGTCCATGGATTCACCATTTAGGACAAATATCGTTTATAGAGATAGTCCTAAATAGTATCTTTGCCATTTGATGTATAAGAGTCATCTATACATCCATTTATCGTTATGAAAGGTTTCTTCCAAAGATTGACTTTCAGGGCATATTTCCAACAATCTCCCACTTGCACTAAAGTCAATCACTAGTGTATCTTACACATGCTAGTTGAGAGAGCTTATGCTCGTAGGTTAACTTGGTTATGTATTAATCCTTTTTATTTAAAAGGGATTCACTTATCAAATGTTTCCAAAACATTTGATGATGTCTCTTTCTTGTGTTCGAATACTTTGATGAGACCTTGATTCCATGGCTTGAGCTAGCACCCCATTACGTCGTAGTGTCCTACTAACGACCTTATGGTTTGGATTCAATCATTGGTTCTAAAAGAACCCCTTCCATTCAAAACACCTTTTGAAGCAGTTTCTAAAACAATATATCGTCATATATTTCGTTTGTATACTTTATACAAACTTTGCTCCAACCTTGAGACCATTGTAGTACAATACTTACAATACATTCATATGATTAGTACTTCATCCATTATGAAGTTCCATTTGTTAAAATGGCTTATTTTCACTTTGGTTTATAACCTAAGTGAATGCACGCTTCCAGAGTCTCACTCTGATGTTCCTTTCTTAAAGGCAATAATATTCTATCAGTTGCTTTGGTTTTGATCCTGGGATATAGTAATATCTTAAAGTGACAATCCCTGTGGTTCTTCACTTTTGGATATCTACTCACAAGTCCATACATGTGTCCCTTTTGTGATTTTGTGACACATTCATTATAAGGGTTACGAAAGTGATTTTCTATCATATAGGAAAATGCTTTCTTAAATATTCAACATTTGAGATTTAATTTCCCCATTTAACATCCTTGAGATAGCCTTGCTATATCAATAAGTCCAATTTCAAGTCTATACTTCAAAATTGACCGTGTCATGTTTTGTTAATTTTCGAGTAACATCTATGTTCTATCAAGTCTATCAAACAGACTTTATTCATATCTTGTTGCTCAAATTATGACATCACTCCCACTGGCCTTGTTGTAACTTAGCATTCATTCAAAAACTTAATAGTTATATTTTCTTGATTTGAATGCATATTGCTCCCACTAACTTGTCTTGGATCTATTGACAATCATTAAGATCCATTAGCTTATTGATGATGTCTCAACTATTTTGAGACTATCAACCACTCTAGCTAACACAAGTTATTTAAACAAATCATACACAAAAGAATTCCTTCTCAAGTAATTCCTTTTGAAATGTGTGACTTGCTTTATCAAGTCTATTCATTTAAATTATATGGTGTCATACACCATACTACAAGTTTTAGTCATACTAAGACCTTTAATGTAGTCATATAAGAATTATCCAGTTCTTTAGTGGAAGCATGGCTCCTACTAAGGATATAGAAACTCAACCATTCCTTCTAGGTGGTTGATATAATTCTTTATCAAAACTACATAGAGCGTTATAGTTACATAAGATGTCGAATTTGGATTGTCTTATTGTTAAACTATATGTTGTGACTCATTTTGAAACAATTCCCTTTTGTTTCATCAAATTTGTCCATGGGCTTTGTTATTAGCTTGTTCTCATAAAAGAGAATGATGGACAACTCCGAACATATAACCATTTTATATTAGGTTGACGAAACCAACATTCAAAGACTATTCTTTAGAATGTTACAGAACATAGAATTTTAACGTTTGAAAAGCTTGAGTCCTTTAACAATTAAAATTACAAACTCTTAATAATAGTCAAGTACTATTATTCTTTAGACAACTATAAACCAATCATATTCAAGTTTATATCCATTTTCACACCTCCCACTATTTCTCATGACTTTAATGAGAAATCACTTCATACATTCAAAATGTATAAACGTGGAGTATACGGGTAGAAGACATTGTGTAGTAGCTTTAAAACCTTTCAAGCTCGTTTGTTTCAATCTTCACTAAGTTAATGTCTCGTTATTAAGTGACTAAAGTCTTTAAACATTTTATAGATTTAGACACTTCTTTCTTGGTTTAATCACTAACACAATTGACATTTTAAAACAATTTAAAGAATGCCCAATTAGTTGTTCAAAACTACTAATTCAATCAAGAGTGATCTTGATTATTGTGGTTTAACTGATAACCATATAATAAACGTTTTTCTTATTACTTATATCATTATAATGTGATCTTCCTTTTCTTCAAGAAAGGAATCTCTAGACCTTTGTCAATTCTTATACAACTCATAGGTAGACAATTGGAACCAAATCTAAAGATTCTTTGTATCCTTCTATGTCCTACATGTGAGATCTATCCATAATTGATAAGTCTAAAGTTTGGTTATCACATTACAATAAGTGATATAAATCTTGTATCTCAACAAGGATACAACAAGACAATATTCAATTCATAACACTACTTTAAGGAAATAATATATTAGAAGGCATTCATCACATTACATTAATATGATAATTCAAACATTCATAATGTTTAATACAAAAAGAATTAGCTCTATATATTTAGAGACTAATTATATACCTTCATTTAGGCACCAATAGTGGTCTTCCATCATATGAAGCCACATTATAAGTTCTTAACAAAATAAGAAAGTTTAAAGACTATCTTTAAGTGCCTAACAAACTTCCTAAGTAGTTAGCAAAAATATGGTGGCCGAACCCTTCTCCAACCTTTTCCTTGCTTGTTCATCTTCTAGTTGGCTCCTCCACCTATATACAATTATATAAGTGATTAGCTCTTTATATCAAATATAAATATTTAGGAGATCTAACAATTAGAATTGAAGATAAGAACATAAACCATACCTTGTGGTTTGTCCTTTAGAGTTGCAAGGTATAACCTGCAATTCCTCTTCCAATGCCCCTCCTTTCCATAGTGGTGGCAAGTCCCCTTGGGCTCCTTTGCCCTCTTTTTCCTCACTCCTCCTTGCGGCTTAGGAGTGGGAGACTTCTTCTCCTTCCCTTTGCCTTTGCCTTGCGGCTTAGCCTTGGAAGAGGATGGCTTGTTGTAGGCTACTGCAGAAGTCCCTACAACGTTCTCTTTCTTCATAGTCTTCTCGGCAGTTACTAACATATTTAGTAACTCAGAGAGAGTACTATCCATCTTATTCATATTGTAGTTCATTACGAACTGCGAGAATGAATCAGAAATAGAAGCCAATATGAAGTCCTGGGCCAATTCCCCGTCAAGTGGAGTACCTAGGTTCTCCAATTGTTCAATGAGTCCTATCATCTTCAGTACATGTTAATGCACTGGAGCCCCCTTGACCATCTTGGTCTTCACAAGTTCACTGACAGTGCTAAAGCGACGGTTGCGCGTCCCTTCACCATATAACTCCGTAAGATGGAGTATGATGGAAGATGCACTGTCCATGCCCTCGCGCTGTCTCTGTAGCTCCTCATTCATGGAAGCCAACAGATAGCACTTGGCTTGTGTATCATCCTCAACGTGCTTGTCATACTTAGCACGTTCATCCTCAGTGGCCTCAGGGCCGAGAGGTATGTAAGGTGGAGCCTTGTCTAGCACGTAAACAATCTTCTCCAATGTTAAGAGAATCTTGACATTACGATACCATGATGGGAAATTGTGCCCTTCTAGGCAATGTTTGTCGAGTATTTTCGCGAGTGTGCTTCCAACCATATCTAAATACATAAACAATAAAATAATTAGTTTGATTGTTGATTAAGTCAAACGATTCGGGTCTTTAAACCGAATGACACCACCCACCATTTTTGGCAAATTCCATATCCCTCAAGATGGAATCCAGGAGATTTCAATGAAAGCTCCAAGCGGGTTATGGGAGGCTCATTATTACCAAGCCCACCTCACGATGATACGATATTGGCTAGCAAAAATAATAATGAGAGGGTACACTTACCCATTCACAACAACCTATTGTGATTACCCATCTTTTTGGCCTCTAGAAAACAATGCCTCACGATGATACGATATTGGCACCATTTTTCTTAGTTAAGTTTTTTCCCACCATGCCGGTTTAGATAGGGGTCCAAGTATGACCTCACGATGATACGATATTGGCCACACTCGTTGCCTACCTTCACCTCATCAAATGTTTTAAATAAACTCCTCCTGAGTATAAGCATGCACTTTGCACTCCCCCATGATAGGGTGAAGGCGGTGTACAAGTCATAAACGATTGGAGCCTACCACGGTGGAAGGCCACGAAAAAGTGTTCAAAACACTCTTACGCTTTCAACTTAATATTGTATGTTGGTTGAGGGATTTTAAGGTCTCATCAATTTTATTTATTTAATCACATTAAAATAAATTGTGTCCTATTATAACTACTTGTCCAAAGTTAATGAAATTAGTAGCATATGATATCCCCACTATTCGTTTTCATAAAACAAATCAATATCAAAACATTTTTCAAAATATTGGAGATATATATAACTACTAATTGAGTTCATTATGGTTTAGTAGCATATGATACTCCCACTATTTGTTTTGAGAAAAACAAATCAATATCAAAAACGAATTTTTTCAAATATTGGAAGTAACTACTACTACTATGGTTTTTGCACTCCTTTGAAATTGGACTTTATAGTTATCTTAGGCTCTTTGGATGACCATGGATTTATTGGGTTAATTCAACAACGAGCCAACATTGTCGAATAAGAACTCGGGGAGGTTGTGTCAATTTAATTACGTGCTTTTCAATCCAATGAAAACATTTTCATTAAGCCATTAGAAATGAAGGACAATCATTCATTGCTAATTAGGGCGTTGGACCCATTTAATCTTTAATCTCATGTCAAAACCCTCTTTTAGTTATGTCTCTTTACCAATAGTTAAAGAAACTCTAGGCTAGCACTAGAGGGAATCAACTAACTAAAAGAGATTAAGAAGTAATAAGAATTACAAACCGATTTGTTCAAATTCCTACAAATTACACATACTAAGAGGGAGAGATAGATTAATGTCCAACGTGACAAGGTCCAATTGAAACAGTAATTAAAACACATTCCCAGGGTTCAAACAATTTGAGTTTAGTGCCTTATCTCATAGCTCAATTATCGTTTAAGGCATAAGTCCATAGTCACCCATTTTTCTAACTACTTAATCACATTAAATAATCATATGGAATGCAACATAAACATTTAGATTTAGTGCATATGGGCATAATATTATTATGAGTTTAAACAACTAATAAAATTAAAATCAAATATTTTAACTTTTCAAATAGTAGGGGCCTAAATGCAAATATAAAAAGTTAGGAGTCAAACCGTAAATACTTGAAAGTATAAACAACCCTTTTAACATTACAAAAAAGCCCCACAAGTGGGTAATCCACTAAGGTGCCCGGCCAACATAATGGGGATGGGAGGTTTCACCCATCTTGCATTGAACCAACATAAAGTAGAGAAAAAATTAAATTTTGCTTGTCACTTGGTTTTGCTTTAAGGACTTTAGTGAAAAGGGTGATGGAAATTTAACTAGACTAGTCTAGGTTTGAATAAATTTTGAGATGGCTATGGATGGTTTGTACATCATCCAAAACCACAAAACAATGCATAAGAAACAAATAAAACCATTTTCACCAAAAACCAAACCATGAACACATTTTCAAGATTTGTATATTCTTGGTGATTTTTCAAACCCAAAAACAAAAGTGACAAGATTTCTACTTTCTAGCTTTAAAGTGTGTGTGTGTGATTCAAAATAAAAACACAAACACATAGCCAAAAACGCCTTTTTGCCGTGCCCTCCCTATGACCCAAAACCCCAAAATTTGTTCTAAACTCATTCTTCATTCATGCATCCAAAACACTTTTTGCATACATATCTTTCTCAACTATTGATTTACATTTTTCAACAATTGAAAAACAAAAGATAAACATACTTTGACTGAAGCAATAATATGTCATACATAAAATTAAAACCCATATGCATAAAATCCAAAAGGACACATCATACATAAACCTGGCTCTGATACCACTTGAAGGGAATTCTATGAGATTCATGTGGGATTTCTAGTGACTAGCATGCATATACAATTCAAAATTTATATACGAAAGCAACGGAAGCATGTTATCAAATAATATCAAAGCAATAGTTATGTAAACCCCCTTCAAGATGCATAGGTTTATGTAAGATGCATCAAAAACAAATTTATATAAGAACAAGGTTTAGGAGTAGTTTTATACCTCTTGATCTAGATCTTAGACCAAGGATGGACCACCTCCAAGCCCTTTGCTCCTTGAACTCCTTGAGCCTAGCCTCCTTCCTTGCCTCCTCCACTTTGTTTAGAATGAGTGCTCCTAGGTTCTCTTCAAGTTTCCAAAATTGAAAACCTCTAAAGATCCTCACCCACTAGTGTAGTGAGAAGGATGAAGGAATAACTAAAGGGGTGAAAAGATGATTAGCTAAATCCCCCTATGGTGGCCGGCCCTTTGAGTGTTAGAGAGATATTTTTCTTTTTCTCTTTTGTTCTTTTGACACTTCAAAAACCCTAATGAAACATTTGCTATAAAGTTCCTTTTATAGCCAAAAAGAAACAAGTCAACATTTGACCTTTCTCTCCCTCCTTTGGCCGGCCCCTTTGTGTTGTTTGGGCTTTGAGCTTTTATTTATTTCAAGTCATCCAATGCTTGAATAAAAGCCCAATGGGTTTAGGCCCAATGGGCCCAATTAAACCCGAACGTTTCTTTAAGCCCAAAACGATCTTATATCGCTTTTATGATTTCTTTAGACTTTCTAATTAATCACAACACTTAATTAATCCAATTAATTATTTCCATCATCCATTAATTACCCACTACAAGAGTGTATTGGTGAACAATCGTTTAAGGTTCTAATTAGCAAGGCAGTGAGGTGATTGGCACCAATCCAATTGATTACATTTAATCCAATCACTTAGTGAATTTAAAACTTACTTTTAATTCACCTTCTTCTTTGACGACTACATTTAATCGTCTAGAAGAACTCACAAGCCATGAGTGACATCTAACCATATATCATGGATACCCAAGCTAATGTAGAAGTTGTTCGGAGAACCTATTCAGTTGGAATTACAATGTAATTCGATCCTTCTCTAAAACAATACTCTCAATCACATCACTAGGGTATGGATATATTATGTCAACCCCCTAATGTGATTATTCCTTCTTATATGATTCAATTGAGTCATATAGGAATGCTTTCCTTTATTACGCTCGATACTTCGGCCGAAGATTCCAAAATCATATCTTAGAGTATTCATCCTCTCTTAACGAGGATTAGAGATTCCTTGTTGCGCATTCACTTGCCTTCATGACTAAGTGGCTTAACCCCGACTATGCCGTGGACACCCGTGGATGGAGTGACTTTGACATAATCAAAGATCAAGTACTTAACCACAAGACAACGATGATGCCTCAAGTCAAAGGACTACTTACATTATTCCAACTATTAGAGTTACTTGCTTGACATGTGAATAGACCTTTATGCAAGTACTCTCGTTCGATTGTTTTCAGTGAACTCATTCCCTTAATGAGCACCTACATACTTGTCTTAGTGTCACTACACGAATGGGATGAGACTTTCCATCCTTCTAATTGAAGCGGACATAGTATGTACCGGTTTATGCATTGTCAGTATCCCTCCGACAATCCTATGACCAGGAACCTTTTGGACATGATAGTTATGTGAAGAAAGTCTCTGTAGTCTAACTTCATTAGATTACTTCTTCAATCGATCCATTGTCCATGGATTCATTATTTAGGACATATATCGTTTATAGAGATAGTCCTAAATAGTATCTTTGCCATTTGATGTATAAGAGTTATCTATACATCCATTTATCGTCTTGAAAGGTTTCTTCCAAAGATTGACTTTCAGGGCATATTTCCAACATCAATATCCTACAAGTATCAGTCATCCAGAAGATGGGCCTGGAAAGCATGATCCAATGCAAAGCAGAGCTCTTGACCGGATTTAACAGACTTACCTCAATTACCATTGACATAATCACACTCGACGTAACCAACCCACTGATTGTCTCATCCAGACCTTCATGATTATCAATGACCTTTCTCCCCTTAATGGGATATTGGGCCAACCCTGGCTAGTGAAGATTGGAGCTGTGACCTTGATCGAGTACTAGAAAATCTGATTTTGCATCCCTGGAGGAGTAGTCAGATAGATCAAAAGCGACCAGGCCAGGTCCAGAAGATGCACTGTACAAGTTCTGAAGGAATTTAAGAAGAAGTTTTTCACCTCAGCAGTAGTAGCTGAAGTGCAGAAGGACGACTCTACCTCCGACAAATAGCAATTACAGCAGGCAGGTCAAGAAGATGGCATCAAGGTCGACAATGCCTTAGAAGATGAATCAGAATGGAAACTTGAAGACACCAAAGACATCATTCTTGACCCCCACCACCCGAAAAAGACAGCTAGAATTGGCTCACGTCTAAGCTCGCTTAAGAAGGAAGAACTCACGGTTTTCCTTAGGGAAAATTACGACATCTTTGCATGGTCACCCTCTAACATGCCCGGTATTAATCCAACGATAGCTTGCCGCAAGCTGCACGTCAATCCCACTACCAAACTTATGATTCTAAAAAGGCAACATTTCACACCCGAGTGAGTAATAATTATCGAGGCAGAGATTGACAAATTACTGGAGGCTGGTTTCATCAAGGAAGTGGCACACTCAGTGTGGCTGGCCAACATCATGCTAGTGAAGAAAAAAGATAAGGGCAAGTGGAGAGTATGCGTGGATTACAATGACCTTAACAAGGCGTGCCATAAAGATAACCACTTGTTTCCTCGAATTGACTTGTTAACTCAACATCTGGGAATCTGTTACTCAACTTCTTGGACGAATACTCAGGCTATAATCATATTGTCATGTATGAGCCTAACAATGAGAAAATCGCATTCATGATCAAGCGAGGCACATACTGTTACAAGGTTATGCCCTTTGGCCTAAAAAATGCAAGAGCAACCTACCAACGGCTCGTAAACATGATGTTCAAGAAGCAAATTGAAGTCACCATGGAGGTTTAAGTCGACGACATCATGGTGAAAGGTAAACAGGGGTCATACAACATTTACAACTTGGCAAAGACTTTTAACATCATCCGAGAGTACAAAATGAAGCTTAACCTAGCCAAGTACACTTTTAGCGTCTACTCATGCCGATTCTTAGGGTACCTTGTAACCCAGTGAAGAATCGAGGATCACCCAAGGCAGATCAAAGTGATCATAGACATGAAGTCTCTCACAACTCAGAAGGAGATCTAAAGTTTAACCGGACAAGCAGCCATACTCAACCGTTTCCTCTCGCAATCTACCGACTCATGTAAGCCCTTATTCAAGGCAATCAAGAAGGCGTAAAAGGATAAATAGGACAACGAGTGCGAAAAAGCATTTCAAGACTTGAAGTAGTACTTGACATCACCTCCACTACTATCCAAGTCGGAAGTAGCGGAGAACCTGTTTTGGCGATATCAGAAGTAGCAGTAAGCTCTGCCCTCATATGAGAAGAGTTGGGGGCCCAACTCCCTATATTCTATACATTCAAAGCTCTCCTCAATGTGGAAACCAGATACCCGAAGATTGAAAAGCTAATTTTGACCCTAGTTGTTGCAGCTCGGAAGTAAAGACCATACTCTTCAGGGCATCTGGTCATCGTCATGACCCAGTACCCACTGCGATCAGTTTTGCATAGTCCAGATGCTTGTTAACGAATGATGAAATGGGCGTTGGAACTTGGCCAATACGGCTTAGCATACCAACCTTGCATGATAATAAAGGCCTAGGCATTAGCGGACTTCATAGAAAAATTCACCCCAAGCCTAAATGATGCATCAACTGAACCTGAAAATGCCCCAGAGGCAGTCAAGCATGCCATAACCGTACCAACCCCACCTGCTGGAGATTTCTGGTATTTGTATATCAATGGATCATCCAACTACTAAGCATCGGGGGCAGGCCTAGTTCTTACTACCCCAGACGGTTCGATGCTCGAGTAGGCAAACATTCAAAGCTTCAAGGCATCAAACAATGAAGCAGAGTATGAAGCCCTATTAGCAGGTCTCCGATTGGTGAAAAACCTAGCAGTGAAGAAACTTGTAATATATTCTAATTCTCAGTTGATCACCAACCAAACCTCAGGGGAGTACACAACAAAGCATATTTCCAACAAAATAAACTCCAAGGGAACAAACTTTCTTTATGAAAGGTTGGACATTGGAAGGGGTATTTGCAAGAAATGTCTTGCAAGTGTCAAGAACACACCTTTCGAAGTGTTGTAAATTGTTCTTGACAAGTTCAAAACAGTTGGTTCTTCTACTTGAATGCATGATTCAGTATTAGTAACTATGTTTTACAATCGTTGTAAAAATGTGGCTAATAAGAAGTAAAAGATTAATGAGAGAGGATAAAGTACTTCACATTCGAAACGTGAATCAAATGTAGATCTCTGCGAAAGCAGATGGTACTTACTTTCTCATATGAACTACCAAAGAAATTGGAAAAACCAAAGATTGTCTTTACATTCCAATTTTAAGGAACTTAATTCCATCACTATAAGGGATGGATGAATGTTTTGTTTGACAAAACATTGTTCTTTATTAATGAATGATTAGATTATTGTAATCTAATTGATTGTCTCTATAGTAGAGATGATATGGTAGTGTTAACTGTTTAGAATATAACGATGCTTAAAACCCAAAAGGTTGCAAGGTAGTGACTAATCCCAACTGAGTTGTGATACCTCTAAAACATAAATTACGAGTTGGACATAGATGGATGCTTTGGATCGTTAGATCCGGATCCAATACCTTCTTATTAAAATTGTATAGAGACGAAATGTTCGAATCTTTATTCTTTTGAGAAGAAGAAAGAATCACAAAGTTGTTGAGGTTAATTCACTTAGATGTTAGTGGCACTTGTCCACAACACAAAACTACTCATGTTGTATGACATTCACCGAAGATCACTCTCGGTTGGACAATAGTTTATTTTGAATAAACACAAGTCTGAATACTTTGCAAAAGGTTTCAAAGAATTCAAGAAATGTAAGTTGATGAGTAAGATGTCTAAAGTATTTACCTCCTTAGATTTGATCCAAGGAAAGGTAACACTTTATAACAGTTTTCTTGAAAGATGTCAAGGAAAGAAGCATCATAAGATAATGGATTTCTCCATTAAGAGAAGAACGAACTTGAATAAGATTTAGTTCGTTGGATATTATCAATTACCCATATATAGGATATATACTTCTAAGACAATATAATTGTCAATTAGAAGATCTTCTAAAATTTTCATGACTCCATAGGATGTAGTTGGAAAGAAAGACAAATCTTAATCATGTTAAGATTTGGGGTTGTGTGCTAATAAGCAATATTTGTTTAAAATTATCTTGTGGGTATCCTTAAATTAACATTTGGATATCACTTCTATAAACCAACTAACAAATGTTGTTTGTTGGGTAGTTCATTGTAATCCTACACTAGGATTTGCCTAAGATAGCGCGAATGAACAAGAGATAGAACTCAAAGAATGGGTTCTTTGAGAGACAAGATGATAATCAACAAATATAACAACCTAGTTCCTACACCACAAGCTCCAAGGTAGTCGAGAAGGATTTATAAACTATCTCAGTTGAATGGTTTGAACTTTATGACTATGTCATAGAGTTACATCTTTTAATTTGAAAGAAATAAGAATGAAAATCCTTATGACTACATTGAGTGTATATACGACATAAACTCAAGGAAATGGTAAAGTACAATTTAACCCGAAATAATGAAACCTTTATAGCTAATTGGTAGCTTAAGGTGACTACAATCAAAGAGAATAGTTGATTTTGAAGAAACCATCTTTGACGTAGTCTTAGTTTCAATTAATTCGAAGATCGCTAGCTACAACTAAATGGTGATTCAATGTTTGGACATTATATGGGTTTCTGAAACCATTATTAGGATAGTCTTGATAATATATATGTCTAAAACTATGAATCACAAGACATGTAAGTTGTAGAGATCCATCCATCATGGATCTCAGCAAGCTAGTGGGAGCTATAAACGTCTTATGAGAGAAAGATCAAATTGTTTGATTTCTCATAAAGATGTAAATGAATCTTTTGTTTACTAGGTTTACAAAAGATTAGTGGGAGTTAATCATGTTCCTAAATTTAAATATATATATACACACACACATATATGATATATTAATTTTGGAAATGAAAAGAATACTTCTTGGTTAAAGTTATGACTTTAAACATTCTATAACGATAGAATGGATATGGGAGATATAGTCTATATACATGGGATGGAAATCTATAATGATATATTTCAAGATATAATTGGATTATATCAATCCCTAATAATAGACAAAAGATGCTAGGAAGTTTCTCATATGATGATAAACTTCAATTAGAATGACGACTCTAGTGAGACTAGCAAGTTGTCCTTCTCAAAGGGAACTTACCCTTTGACTCCCAAAGAAATAATGCGTAAATAGAATCCTTTATGCATACGTAGAAAGGTGATTTATGTATTTCATATTGTCTGAAAAACATTGATATGAATTGTACCTAGATCGGTACAAGGCAACATCAATGCAAGCCCAGGATTAGAACCATGGCAACTGTCAAGTGAGTCCTTAAGTATTTAAGAAATACTAAAGGATAGATTCCTCAAAGAATGAGGAAGAATTAGAGTAACGAAATGGAAGCGTAAATGTATTACATTATGAATCTAATCCATCATTGGATGTTTCTTCATTATGAATGAAGAGATAATCAGATATCTCTTTATTATGACTAAAAGAGATATTTGGATGGAAACATTAAAAGTAATGACTTTAGTGTGTTCCATTGTGAATGCAAAATATATTGCTATATAGAAGCTTACAACAATGTTGTTTGGATGGGAAAGTTCATTTATGAACTCTCTATTCGGTTCCAACCAGAAAGTGTCTCTAGTGTACCGACACTACGACACTAATGGGGCGATAGCTCAAGCCAGGGAATCAAGGTCTCATCACGATCCGAACTCAAATGAGAGACTGAACCACATGATTGAGAATCAGGTATAATGGTGACGTCGTTATTCTCAAGGTTATCCATTGTCTAGGCCTACTACTCAGCCATTTTTGAAATGACTACAGAAGAGGTATCATCACTGATGACCAAGCTGATTGGCTCTAGTGCAAGTGGGAGATTGTTGGAAATGTGCCCTAAAACCAATCATGTGATGATACTTTACGGACATTTCACATGTTAAACTAATCTAGTTTAATATCAAGGGCAAAGATTATTGTTTTAAGCCGTCTCATATAAATGTTATATGCTTAAACGATAAGTCCAAGGAATATGTAATTAGGAGAATGTAATTTAAACAAGTTAGATTTATGAGACCATTCTCTTTCGTATACATATCCTAAACGTTCCTGATCATGGGATTGCCAATTGGGCATTGACAGTCCATTAAGATCAGTACGTGATGTGTCTTCTCTCATGGATAGTGACTGGTCTCGAGTCATTGGTGTAATTGACACCAAGACAAGCATGTAGGTGCTAAATAGCGAATGAGTCCACTGAACAAGATCAATGAAGAGTTCTCATACTCATGTCACATGAGAACTCATGGTTGGGATAATGCAAAGTAGTCATTTGACCTGAGGCATCATAGTTGTCTTGTGGTTAGGTCCTTGATGTTTGATTATGTCAAAGTCACTCCATTCGCGGGTGTCCACGGCATAGTTGGGGTTAAGCCACTTAACCATGGAGGCAAGTGAATGTGCAACAAGGGATCTCTAACCTTCAAACCGTTTAAGGGAGAATACTCTATGATATGATTAAGAATCTCTGGCCAGAGTATGAATGAGATTTAGGAAGTCATTCCAAATCACATTCAAGGTAATCATATAAGTAAATGAATCACATTGGATAGTAGACATGAATAAACTATCAATCCAAACAATGTGATCAAGAGTATTGTATTAGAGAAAGACCGTATTGCATTGTAATCCTAAACTGAATAGGTTCTCCACCTCTTCTGATTAGCTTGGGTAACCATGACATACTGCTAGGTGTCACTCGTGGTTTGTGGAAGCCCTAAATGTGTATAATCACTAAAGGGAGAATTGAAAGTAAGTTTCAATTCACAATCGATTTGAAAGAGTTCTAATCGTCCATTGCCTCGCTAAAAGGAACCTAATGGATCGTACACCGTGTAAGGTAGAGATTGAAGAAACAACGGAGATGAGTAAGGATAATTAAATGGTTTAATTATTTATTTATGGCAATGATTAATTAATATGTTAATTAATCAAACGAATAAAGTTCGTTAAAAGACCACGGGTTAGTTTTGGGCCTCAAGGCCCAATGGGCTTCGAACGTCAAGCCCATTGACTTAAGTTGTATGACAACTTAATGACAAATAATTCACAAAGGCCTAAAAATCTCAATGAAACCCTATGGCCGGCCATATTGATAAAGGAGTGGGTTTTGGACTTAATTACAAGTTTGCCACTTCAATGAATGTAGGTATAAATATGATTTTATAGCCAAAATTCATTTAGGGTTTCTTTTGGAGAAAAGATGAGAACACAAACTCTTTTTCTCTCTAAAGAGGCCGGCCACCCTAGAGGAAAATAGCTAGTAATCTTACTTCCTCTAGGTCACTCATTTCTTCCAAAGATCTTACCTTGGTGTGGAGACTTAGAGGTTCTAAATTTTGAGAACTTGGAGAAACCTATTCTTCCATCCAAATCCATGGATCTAAGAAGCAAGGAACGAAGGCCCTATCTCTTGGGTGATTATCCTTTGCTTATGCAAAGAGGAATCAACAAAGGTATAATTTCTCAACTCACTTTGTTTTGAGTTGAGTCTTAGTTCACCTAACTACTAGGCTTTGAATTTAATGGGTAATGTTTTGTTTTGAGTTCATGCAAGCATGATTCCGCCTTTAATTTGTTAATTGCATGCTATAGATGTTACTCAAATGAACATGTTTTTCACAAAATTTCCTTCAGTGCGAAGGTCCCCCCGTTAAAGAAGACGGTTGATCATCCAAAGCATGGGCAAACTTGTAGGCACTTTAGAGAGAAAATGTGGCTTTTGGATCATAATGCCACACGAAATGGTCAGGAGGCAGTCTTGAGCTTATTGTGATAGATAGGATCATCGAAGCCTCGATAGGCAGGAAGATCTCCGAGATCAAATTAGTATTCCACACAGCTAGAGGATGAATAATCAGGGAGGAAACCAAATCAAACTCACAGTTAGGTGGAGGAAGTGAGAAAAGCCGATATAAGTGTGGTCGCTCCAACCACCTGTCTTTCCAAATGTGAATTGATAAATCTGTTAGAGTCTGAGTGTGATTCTTATAGTTTAGTAATAATCATTATTATTTTAGATTGGTATAAAGATGTTTTAATGTGTTTATAAGAGTTAATTCAACTTTGGTTTGGATTGAAACTCTACTATTGGCTCGAGAATAGAAATCATACTTATACAAGGATTTGGTCTTGTATTCCTTGTAGGATTGTAATAGGGCAATCTATATTTAGTATAAAAACATAAGCCACTGCTCTCACAAAACATACGCTCAATATTGAACTAAGACCTATTGTTAGTTTGAGTACTTTTGGTTTTGCAAGAGAGGAGAAGGTGCACTGTTTAGAAGTCTTCTTTGGCTTCTTCTTCTACTACGTTTACAGGTTAGTTTGTCATTGTGTTTATCGAATTATGATTTTAATACTTGAATAAATTTGTGGTTCATGAGCTTAATCTCTTAACTTATATTTTTGAGAAGTTTAATCTTACATGTGGTATCAGAGCCTAAGATTATTGCTCTTGAATTCAAATTGAAAGTTTTGAAACTAAAACAGTAAAAGATGTGATGTTAATTAGCAAAGATCAAATTTTGTTTGTGAAGAAATATGTAGGGCTTTTTCTAGAAAACCTTTCTTCTCGGTTGCGATCATTTTTAATTCCATGTTATTTTGTTTGGGATCTGTAAAGATTTCATGAATTTTCTTCTACTTCCTTATCTGGAATTATACTGATATGACATGTCAAACTTCTAAATTTTCATCTTGCTATGAGTTTGAGCTTTCTAGGTTCACAAGAGTCAATTATCACAGCAAATTGAACATTGTGCTTTTGTGGGCCAAATTATTCAATTGGTCAACATTGTCTCTTTCAAATCTTGATCATCCAATTTTAATTGAGATAAAGAAATAATAGAGAGGAAGTCTTTATGCAAAAGATTAGGTAGTGTTGTTTTCAAAATTATTTGGACGATTGCAATTTTGAAAAGAGGGAAAATCGTGTTTTATCTAAACCATCTTTCTGCAAAAGATCAAGGGGTTGTTGAGGTTTGTGAATATATGAACGCATACATGCACTTGTGATATTTATTTTGAGCTAGAATTGTTATTGTACATATGTCAATATATATTGAATTGCATATGTCGATATTGGAGGCCATGGTTTTGTGTCTTGATGCATCTAATGGTTAGTCTAATAATTAACCTTTTTATTTGTTGTTATTATTAATGTCACAGCCCGTTCCAAAATATTACATTCGTGGCTGTGAATGGACGAAATTGCCCTTAAGAAATACTAAGTATGTGAAGCTCAAGTTGATAATTATCTAAGTTCCTAAGTTTTGAAAATAAAATGGAATTTAATAAGGATGGAACTTAGATTTTTAGGTTAAAATTTTGTGGTTTAGAGTTGGGGATTGGAAAAGGACCACGTGGGATCCCCATTCCTTATTTCCCTCCCCATTTCCCGTATACTGTCCTTCACACTCTCTCTCTCTCCTCCCTCACGATTACTCTCAGTTCTCTCTCCCTCTCCTTCGAACTCACACGGACCACCACAAAACCATCCTAAATCTATACCAACGACGAATCTAACACCACCATTGGAACCCTGAAGACTTCACGATCACGATGGTATCCATTTCAAGTAAGTTTTGCTTCGGAAAACCCTAGTTTCAAAGTTCCCGTGAAATGGTACTGTTCATGATCTTTTAAATGGTTACGATTTAGGCTAAAACAAGATCACAGAGAGCTTGGTGAGGTCCCAAGGAAGCTCGGAGTGCTTCGTTGGAAGTTTTTGGACGTAAGAACACGGAGATCGACAAGTTCAAAGTTTGGCCGGAGCTTTCGAGGCTTTTTCCGGCGAATACGCGGCGCGTTAGGAGTCGAGGTAGGTATCAATCTCTTCGTCTCGTCAAGTACTACAACTTTCCTTTTTGTTTCACTCAATTTCGTTGAGTATTGAAGAAGTTATACTCATTTGAAAAATACCCAGTTTCCGGCGACCTCCGAGGCTTTCGAGGCAGTTTCCGGCCAAACCACGGCGAACTAGGTGTTGTGCAAGGTACCATTCTCTTTGTATATTCAAGGGCTACAACTTTCGTTTTTGAATCACTTGATTTCGTTGAGAAATGACAAAGTTATGGCAATTTGAAAAACTGCCCAGAAAACGGCCGCCGGAAAAACCAGTCCGGCGACCCAAGGAAGAAGAAGGTGCTACAGTAAAAAATAAAATAAAAATGAAAATAAAATTATTTTAAAAATATGTCGACGTCCGTGACGTCGAGTAGATCACTGTGGTATATTCATATACCTAAATTGAACACCGTATGAGAAAGTTATTGAGGATTGTTGGTTAGGTGTTCAAATAACGTTTTATAGTTTTCACATTTAGGTGAAAATGTGAATTGATGATCCGACCGTTGGATCATCACCAAACTTTGATACGTTGTAATACGTAATATTTGAGGATTATTGGAACTTACGGATTGGGAATCCGAGTTACGGATCTTCCGGAATTGGAATTGTAAGTCCATAATATAAAATGTTAACCGTCACTTAGTTTTGGAAATTGACGGAGATCCGACCGTTGGATGGTAATGAAATTTTAGGATGTTGTCCTAGAGGTATAATGTGGACCTCTGGAAGTTATGGATTTAAAATCTGAGTGGCAGATCTTCCGGATCGATCAACGTAGTGACGTATTTTATATAAGTTATGTATTCTATCGATATGAATTCTGAGCCTGGATTTGATTACTATTCTAGGCGGCGATCGTCATGACGCCTTGATGTGTGGTGCTAGGGAGTTGTTGGACGAACTCCAGGTGAGTGGGCAGTTTTGTTTTCCGTATATATATATACTTGACGTTTCCCAGAAATTGAATTGAAATGAAAATATGTTTAAAATGAAATGCATATGAGTTATGTGGAAAAAACGGGAAGTGAAATACCATGCATAGAATTGATATGAAAAGTATATAGAAATGTGAGTTGAAATGCCATGCATGAATTAATATATGATGCATATGTATGAATTGGTGCGGTGGACGCACAGGTAAGAATTGATTTATGATGCATATGTATGAATTGGTGCGGTGGACGCACAGGTAAGAATTGATTTATGATGCATATGTATGAAATGGTGCGGTGGACGCACAGATGAGTATTTAATTACTGTTATGATGATGATGATATATATTGAGCTCAAATCCTGCACCATGGTTTAGTGCTTATAGTATTCACCGCATCGCACGCTCGCCTTGGATCCAAGTAGATGCTAGTCGTACAGTCCACGCGGAGTGGGTACGACAGACCAGTCGCGAGAGTGTTAGTGAGATTCCGACTGGTGGGTGACCTTAGATTATGTGCACAGATGATTTATGAGAAGCACTAGAGCGTAACTTGTGTGCAGAAGGCCGGACGGGTCACAGAGGTGACTCCGGTAGAGTGATAATGATAGATTTTGAGCTCTAGGTTCAACCGTATAGGGCTATTAGAGGGCCTACGGTTGATTACTTTCTTGCACCTGATATGATTATGTTGATGCATTCATACCTTATTACTGTTGAGATGATGTGGCATGGCATAATTAATATGAGAAATGTTGAGATGACATGGCATGGCATGATTGATAAAGAGATAATGTTGAGATAGTAAAAATGAAGTTTTGAGAATATATATGTATATTTATATTTTACATTTCTGGGAAAGTATACAGGTTTTACGGAGAGGGGTTACAACGTTTTGAGAAATGTTTGGATTTGGAAAAGAATTGTTTTACTGACCCACTCAATTTTGGTTTTGCGCCCCTCCAGGTTCAGGAATCACAAAGGTGTGGTGACTACGAGGAATTCGACGGTGTTCTGACAGATTGGACAAAATTAGGACTCACCTTCGGGTGTATCAATTTAAATTGTATCTTAAAGCTTCCGTACTGTGCAAATGGTTACGTCACTCTCACGTGACGGCCAGCATGCCCTCCTTCGGGACGGGGTGTGTCAGTTGGTATCAGAGCATGGTTGCAATCTTGGACATCTTGAGAAGTTTCTAGTGAATTCTGTCAGAACTACACCGCCTCGTAGCAAACCACGTAGTTAGAGGAACTTAGTCTCCTTGATTTAGCGGGTTAGGGGAAACTATTCTTATGGTGATTCAGTATATTAGAAAAATGGACATTTTAAGACGGGTTATGAGTTGAATTTGAATCACTTAAGAGAAATGATGAACCTGAGGGAACAAAGTGACGGATTAACCAATTGGAAAAGATGTTTCGGAATATGCAAGTCAAAGGAATCTTCCTTCTGACAAGGGGTCGAGACGACTACCTGGTTTTGGTTATGAATTTGTATCCTGGTGGAAACAGGAGTATGAATTGTTGTCACCAGAGGAATCAGTCGATTGAGAATTGTTTAAGGACTTGTTTAAAGGAAAAGTTTATCCCTCCGGCATTTATCAATGGTAGTAAACAAGTGTTTACAAATATGAGACAAGGAAGGTGATGATCGAGGGATATTATAGAAAGTTTTCAGACTTGCCTCGTTCCATCCAGATATTGTTGTTAATTTGGTGGAGGTGTTATGTTGTTTTAAGCTGGGTGACAAAAAGGGAAGTGGTAATTTGGGTGACCACTATCCATTGTACTTCTTACCAGGAATATACGAGATGCTGTTGAGTCTTGAGGACTCTGAGAACATGAGCAACGAGAATAAAGAAGAATAAGAAATGAATGGGAATTAAAAGAAGACGATAAAGTTAATGATTCGTCATATCAAGGATATAGAAAGATTCAGAGCTTCGAAAGAAGTGAAGCTAGAGTTAATTCTTCCAGCTGAGGTTTTAATGTCGCTGGTCAGAATAAAAGTGATGGATATACTGGTAATCCCAGATATTTGAGACAAGGTGTCTCGAGTAAAGGAAATGTACCTTGTGCAGCAGGTACAAAAATTAACACTTTGGGAAGTGTGAAATTAATGAATGTGTTTATGTGAACAGAGGGGACACAGAATTGTGAATTGTCCCTAGAATCAGTTGTACTCAATAATTTTCCATGATATCATAGTGTCGATTCAGAAGAGTTATAAACTTAGTAGTTTGGTCGGATTGACTGTGAGTACAGAGAGATTTGATGAGTTATATGTTCAGCCGTACAGGCCACGAGAAGTGGATTCGATTGACACATGCGAAATTTATGAGTTATAGGCTCGGCCGTACCGACCACGCGGAGTGGATCCGGCCGACGTATTATTGAGATAAGAGTTGAATCTACCGTATTGGTCATTCTAGTTGACTTCGGCTGATATATTTCTTATTATGTATGTTATTACCTAGAGAGTAGTAAATAAATGTAGTTGAGACGAGTGTATGTATTTTGCATTGAGTGACAAAATAGTAATGTTATATCTTTGTGAGTGGTTGCCTACTTATCGAGACAACGATGATTTATCAGTATTGCGGGCTGCAGACCGTAATATTAATAACTCATTCGTGGATTCGTTAAGTAAGTAAACCGGTAGATTATTTTGTACTTATTCAGAATGCTTAGTAGTAATAGAGTATGTATTGTGTCGGTTAAATTATTTCCATTAGATTGGTTGGTTATAATTGTGACAAGACGGAATGTTAAGGGAAACCAGTACTTTCCATCGATCTGGATGACCAGAGATTACTTTTGTAAGTATGCAAAGTGGATTGAGTTCAGCCATTATTTATGCTGTGAGAGCAAAGAGATTGTTTTCGAAAGGCTGTCAAAAATACTTAGCTCATGTGGTGCTAAATGATGTTGTTTGGAGTAGTGTGAATAATGTCGAAAGAGTTAGACTTTTCTTGATGTCTTCCTTGAAAGTATACCTGGATTGCCTTCAGGCAGAGATATGAGGTTCACTATTGAATTGTTGCCAGGTATAAATTTATGTTAAAGATTGGTTCATGATGAGTTAAGGGAATTGGAAATTCAGTTGAGAGAATTGGTTGATAAAAGTTTTATTCAACCTAGTACAACACTTTTGAGGAGCCCCAATTTGTTGGTGAGGAAGAAAATGGATCTTGAGGTCTGTTTATTATCAATTGAAGATTATGAGTAACGTTGTTCCTAAGATTGTTTTTCTGGACTCGTTATAGTTTTTATGAAATTTGGTGATGCTATATGGATACTCATGCTGTTTTATGAATTATTGGATGAAGTATTCCAATAATGCCTTGATAAATAGATATCATTTTCATTGAAGATATTCTGGCATATTCTGAGCCAGAGCAGAGCATGTAAACGTATTAAGTCGGTAGAACAAAGATTGGAAGAATGTCGATTGTATGCTAAGTTTAGCAAATGCGAATGTTGGATGAATCAAGCAGCATTTCTGGGATATGTTATATATTCTTAAGGTATTCAAGTGAAACCTTAAAAGGTAACAGAAATTAAAATTTGGAACAACCACGAGTCGTAATTGAGATTTGGAATTTCTTAGCTTACCAGGCTATCTTGGATGGTTGTGAAAGATTTTTCAGTCATTGCTTTGTCATTGACGAGACTGTTGAGAAAAGAGGTCATGTATGAGTGGGAAGGAAATTGTGAGCAAAGGATTCAACAACTGAAGTATTTCCTCACTCATGCACGTATTTTGGTATTCCTAGAAGATAGTGGTAATCATAAATTTTTAGTGATGTTTCTTGAATGGTATTGGAGGCATGTTGATGCAAATGTTAGGGTGATTGCATACGTTTCACGATAAATGGAATCTCATAGGATGAATTACCCTACTGGTGATTTGGAAGTCACGATTACCATTCTTGCTGTGAAGTTATGGAGACATTATATTTTAGTGGGAATGCAAGATTTTTTTTTACGAATCCAAAAAGTCTTCAATATCCATTACTTGGAAGGAATTTGATATGAGGCAGCGAAAGTGAATTGTATTGCTTAATGAACATGATTGTACGATCAGGGTGATCGTAAAGTTTGTTCTAGCTGAAGCACTTGGTGAGAAGACTACATTAAGATTAATATCTGGCACGTTTGCCAAGAGTATCATATTGTGGATTGAAAACCAACGGAAGAAAAATTAAGAATGGAAGATCGAGAAGAAGTTATACTTGTTAAATTTCAAGTTAGGCCTATTTGGTAAGGTCGTACTCGAGACTCAAATGCTTGACGAAGGAATTCAATAATTAACCGAGGCAGAATTGGATGGTATGTTTATGCAAGAGAATGGGACGTATGTGCCAAATTATGTGGAATTAAAGAAAGCAATTTTGACGATGTACACTGTTAAGTTTTTGAGTATGTTGGTTACTTCTAAGTTTTGGATAGCGTACAAGAAGCTTGGTTACCAAGTTACCTTATAGTACACCTTTGTGTTGGACAGAAGTTGTCAAAAGAGTTCTTGCGGGCCCTGAGACTATGGATGAGTCTCCTCAAAATATTCAGGTGAGTAAGTTAACCTGAAAGTAGCCAGGAATGACAAAAGAGATTAACAGATGGATATGCCACTAATCAAGTGTGTAAGGTAAATGGTTTGATATTTTTGGAAATTTCACCATGAACAGAAATAGTAAGATTCAGAAAGGGAGACAAGATAAGTCTTGAACACATCAGTCCGTTTTGATCATTAAAGGAATCGACGAAGTTGCATACAAGTTTGTGATGCCTTCAGAATTGGCTAAGGCACATAATGTATTTTGTGTTTGATGCGTTGTCACTAGGTGGCAGATTTGTCACATGGGATTATGGTGTAACTATTGAGAATTAAATTGGATTCGACTTGATAAGGAACCAAGGACGACTTTGGATTGGAAAAAGAAGGTCCTGAGAATTAAGACAGAGTAAGTAGTAAAAGCTTTGTGAAGGAAATCATTCAGTAGAAAAGTATGTGGGAGAAAGAGAATCGGATGAGAGAGATTTACCCGAAGCTATTGTTGGAGTATGGTTGATTTAGTTGGTTGCTGGAATTTCGGGGACGAAATTCTATAAGGAGGGGAGATTGTCACAGCCCGTTCCAAAATATTACATTCGTGGCTGTGAATGGACGAAATTGCCCTTAAGAAATACTAAGTATGTGAAGCTCAAGTTGATAATTATCTAAGTTCCTAAGTTTTGAAAATAAAATGGAATTTAATAAGGATGGAACTTAGATTTTTAGGTTAAAATTTTGTGGTTTAGAGTTGGGGATTGGAAAAGGACCACGTGGGATCCCCATTCCTTATTTCCCTCCCCATTTCCCGTATACTGTCCTTCACACTCTCTCTCTCTCCTCCCTCACGATTACTCTCAGTTCTCTCTCCCTCTCCTTCGAACTCACACGGACCACCACAAAACCACCCTAAATCTATACCAACGACGAATCTAACACCACCATTGGAACCCTGAAGACTTCACGATCACGATGGTATCCATTTCAAGTAAGTTTTGCTTCGGAAAACCCTAGTTTCAAAGTTCCCGTGAAATGGTACTGTTCATGATCTTTTAAATGGTTACGATTTAGGCTAAAACAAGATCACAGAGAGCTTGGTGAGGTCCCAAGGAAGCTCGGAGTGCTTCGTTGGAAGTTTTTGGACGTAAGAACACGGAGATCGACAAGTTCAAAGTTTGGCCGGAGCTTTCGAGGCTTTTTCCGGCGAATACGCGGCGCGTTAGGAGTCGAGGTAGGTATCAATCTCTTCGTCTCGTCAAGTACTACAACTTTCCTTTTTGTTTCACTCAATTTCGTTGAGTATTGAAGAAGTTATACTCATTTGAAAAATACCCAGTTTCCGGCGACCTCCGAGGCTTTCGAGGCAGTTTCCGGCCAAACCACGGCGAACTAGGTGTTGTGCAAGGTACCATTCTCTTTGTATATTCAAGGGCTACAACTTTCGTTTTTGAATCACTTGATTTCGTTGAGAAATGACAAAGTTATGGCAATTTGAAAAACTGCCCAGAAAACGGCCGCCGGAAAAACCAGTCCGGCGACCCAAGGAAGAAGAAGGTGCTACAGTAAAAAATAAAATAAAAATGAAAATAAAATTATTTTAAAAATATGTCGACGTCCGTGACGTCGAGTAGATCACTGTGGTATATTCATATACCTAAATTGAACACCGTATGAGAAAGTTATTGAGGATTGTTGGTTAGGTGTTCAAATAACGTTTTATAGTTTTCACATTTAGGTGAAAATGTGAATTGATGATCCGACCGTTGGATCATCACCAAACTTTGATACGTTGTAATACGTAATATTTGAGGATTATTGGAACTTACGGATTGGGAATCCGAGTTACGGATCTTCCGGAATTGGAATTGTAAGTCCATAATATAAAATGTTAACCGTCACTTAGTTTTGGAAATTGACGGAGATCCGACCGTTGGATGGTAATGAAATTTTAGGATGTTGTCCTAGAGGTATAATGTGGACCTCTGGAAGTTATGGATTTAAAATCTGAGTGGCAGATCTTCCGGATCGATCAACGTAGTGACGTATTTTATATAAGTTATGTATTCTATCGATATGAATTCTGAGCCTGGATTTGATTACTATTCTAGGCGGCGATCGTCATGACGCCTTGATGTGTGGTGCTAGGGAGTTGTTGGACGAACTCCAGGTGAGTGGGCAGTTTTGTTTTCCGTATATATATATACTTGACGTTTCCCAGAAATTGAATTGAAATGAAAATATGTTTAAAATGAAATGCATATGAGTTATGTGGAAAAAACGGGAAGTGAAATACCATGCATAGAATTGATATGAAAAGTATATAGAAATGTGAGTTGAAATGCCATGCATGAATTAATATATGATGCATATGTATGAATTGGTGCGGTGGACGCACAGGTAAGAATTGATTTATGATGCATATGTATGAATTGGTGCGGTGGACGCACAGGTAAGAATTGATTTATGATGCATATGTATGAAATGGTGCGGTGGACGCACAGATGAGTATTTAATTACTGTTATGATGATGATGATATATATTGAGCTCAAATCCTGCACCATGGTTTAGTGCTTATAGTATTCACCGCATCGCACGCTCGCCTTGGATCCAAGTAGATGCTAGTCGTACAGTCCACGCGGAGTGGGTACGACAGACCAGTCGCGAGAGTGTTAGTGAGATTCCGACTGGTGGGTGACCTTAGATTATGTGCACAGATGATTTATGAGAAGCACTAGAGCGTAACTTGTGTGCAGAAGGCCGGACGGGTCACAGAGGTGACTCCGGTAGAGTGATAATGATAGATTTTGAGCTCTAGGTTCAACCGTATAGGGCTATTAGAGGGCCTACGGTTGATTACTTTCTTGCACCTGATATGATTATGTTGATGCATTCATACCTTATTACTGTTGAGATGATGTGGCATGGCATAATTAATATGAGAAATGTTGAGATGACATGGCATGGCATGATTGATAAAGAGATAATGTTGAGATAGTAAAAATGAAGTTTTGAGAATATATATGTATATTTATATTTTACATTTCTGGGAAAGTATACAGGTTTTACGGAGAGGGGTTACAACGTTTTGAGAAATGTTTGGATTTGGAAAAGAATTGTTTTACTGACCCACTCAATTTTGGTTTTGCGCCCCTCCAGGTTCAGGAATCACAAAGGTGTGGTGACTACGAGGAATTCGACGGTGTTCTGACAGATTGGACAAAATTAGGACTCACCTTCGGGTGTATCAATTTAAATTGTATCTTAAAGCTTCCGTACTGTGCAAATGGTTACGTCACTCTCACGTGACGGCCAGCATGCCCTCCTTCGGGACGGGGTGTGTCAATTAAATTAATGGTTTGATATTAGACTAATGAAGCATTAATGTATGTGTCACAATCAGTTTTGAGGCAAGAAACTATTATTTGTAATTTTTATAAGGATTATCTTGAATGCAACTTGTGTATTTGTAATTATGAAATATTGGTTTTGAGGTTTCTTGGTTTGAAGACATTTATATGTTGTCTAACATATTCTAAGAGATACTAACGTTCATAATTTTTTACGGGAATTTGTGTTGAAGAGATACGGGCCGATAACTTTTGACGATGATTTGGGTTTGGCGAACTTGTAACACTGGAGATTTACTTCAATAATCTGCAATATTACGGGATCCATGTGAATCTGGAGTGAAGGCAATCTACATGGACGGTTCTCAAGCATTGATGGATAGTTTGTTTCGTTGATGTGGAGTTGAGGAATCTCAGTTCGGTTGACTAATACGGGTCCAGTGATGCATTCGGGTAACTCATTTCACTGTTTCATGCATGATTAATTGTTCTCTTATATGCATGATTATAGTGTGATGAGATAGAGCATGATGAATTAGAGCTTTTGTTATTTCGAGTATGCTTGTTTATTTATATATATTGTGAAGGCATGATTAAACTCGAAATCCCTATATATATGCCAACTTGTGATTTATGTGAGATGTTTGAAATCATCTTTTGATGCATTAAAAAAAAAAATTAGTGTAGCATTTGGTCTATATATAGTCTTCTGTTTTTAGTAAAGAGTCTAGTTATGATTAAATTGGTCTTGTTAGAGGATAAAACTTGTTCATATACAACACCTATCATTCTCCTTTGTCTGTTTGGTGTTGTGACATATACAATGAATATCAGTTTGGGATAGAATTAATTTGACTACACGTGTACCCCATAAATTGATAATGTCTAGATGAACTTTGGCAAGTATGCTTAATGACTAAGCGGTTCTAAATATTTAACTAATGGATGCCATTGTATCTATTTATAATACATATAACTAGATGCATCGGTTTTGGTTTGAGTATCATGTAGGGACTTTCTTGCTAATTGAAGTGTTTGGTTTTGAGTTTTTGTATATATAATTGACTGGAAAAGATTTTGTCTCTTGGGAATTTTGGCCATTAATTTTCTGATCAAAATGGAGAACTTTGATTGTTCTATTAGACATGGCCTATATTTTGCTCATTGTTGAATTATTTATCCTATTTAGGATGATTGATATAATCGTCATTCAAATTATGGTACGTTTTATTGATTGCCTCAAGTGAATTTTTGCAGCTATAAAGTTGGGCTTTTCTAATGGCCGTGATTTCATTCTCATTATTATTTTCTTATAAAAGTATATGTAAACATATTGTTGACCCTAAAAACTACTAAGCCTACGTGGCGCGCATGCCGAGTAATCTATTAGCTAACTACGTGATGCGAAATAGATAAGCACACAAATTAAACCCTCTTTTGTCAAATTGTAGTAGAGATGTAAGTAGGGATCGTTCTAGACCGGGGATTAGGAGGGATTGCTAAACACTTGGAAACTGACTTAAAAACTCAAAAACAAAGTTTAAACCACTAAACTAGACTCAAAGAATGCAAAACTAAAGGTTAAAACACTTAAACAAACCTAAGACTCAAAACAGCAACCTAATGACTCAAAACTGCCTAAAAACCACTTTCTGGGCAGTTTTGAGAACCTAACTGTTGGAAATGTGCTCTAAAACCAATCATGTGATGATACTTTACGGACATTTCACATGTTAAACTAATCTAGTTTAATATAAAGGGCAAAGATTATTGTTTGAGCCGTCTCATATAAATGTTATATGCTTAAACGATAAAGTCCAAGGAATATGTGATTGGAAGAATGTAATCTAATGAAGTTAGATTCATGAGACCATTCTTTCGTAGACACATCCTAAATGTTCCTGATCATAGGATTGCCAATTGGGCATTGACAGTCCGTCAAGATCGGTACGTGCTATGTCTTCTCTCAGGGAGAATGACTAGTCTCGAGTCATTGGTGTGTGTGACATCAAGACAAGTACGTAGGTGCTCAGTAGAGAATGAGTTCACTGAACGCGATCAACGAAGAGTTCTCATACTCATGTCACATGAGAACTCATGTTTGGGATAATGCAAATTAGTCCTTTGACCTGAGGCATCACAGTTGTCTTGTGGTTAAGTCCTTGATCTTTGATTATGTCAATGTCACCCCATCGGGGTGTCCACGGCATCGTTGGGGTTAAGCCACTTAGTCATGGAGGCAAGTGAATGCGCAACAAGGGATCTCTAACCTTCAAACCGTTTGAGGGAGAATACTCTATGATATGATTTAGAATCTCTGGCCAGAGTATGAATGAGATTTAGAAAAGTCGTTCTAAATCACATTCAAGGAAATCATATAAGAACACGAATCACATTGGATAGTAGACATGAATAAATAAACTATCAAACCAAACAATGTGGTCAGGAGTATTAGATTAGAGAAAGACCGTATTGCATTTGTAATCCTAAACTGAATAGGTTCTTAACCTCTTCTGATTAGCTTGGGTAACCATGACATACGGCTAGGTGTCACTCATGGTTTGTGGAAGCCCTAAAAGTGTATTATCACTAAAGGGAGAATTGAAAGTAAGTTTCAATTCATAATCGATTTGAAAGAGTTTTGATCGCCCACTGCCTCGCTAAAAGGAACCTAATGGATCGTACACCGTAGAAGGTGGAGATGGATGAAACAAACTAAATGAGTAAGAATAATTGAATAGTTTAATTATTTATGGCAAGGATTAATTAATATGTTAATTAATCAAACGAATAAGTTCGTTAAAGACCTCGGGATAGGTTTTGGACCTTAAGGCCCAATGGGCTTCGAACGTCAAGCCCATTGACTTAAGTTGTATGACAACTTAATGAATAGTGATTCACTAAGACCCAAAAGCCCAAACAACCCCCCATGGCCGGCCATAAAGAGAAAGGGTAGTGAACTTGCTTTAATTACAAGTTTGCCACTCAAATGAATAAAGGTATAAATATGACTTTATAGCCTTTTATTCATTAAGGGTTTGTTTTAGAGAAAATTGGTGAGAATTGTCTCTCCATTTCTCTCTAGAAAGGCCGGCCACCATGGAAGTTGTAGCTAGCCATCTATTCTTCCATGGTCACTCATTTATCATCCTTGCTCTCCTTGGTGTAGATCCATCCAAATCCATGGATCTTAGATGCAAGGAATGAAGGCCCTATCTCTTGGGTGATTAACCTTTGTTTAAATACAAAGAGGAATCTACAAAGGTATATATTTCAACTCACTTTGTTTTGAGTTGTTTATTGGTTCACCAATCTACTAGGCTTTGAATTTCTTGGTTAATGTTTTGTTTTTAAGTGCATGCTAGCATGATTCCGCCTTTAATTGTTAATTGCATGCTATATGATGTTGCTTAAATGAACATGTTTTCACAAAATCTTCCCTTCACTAACAAGAACTTGGACGAATTTGAGTGAAAACTTGAATCAAAACACTTAAAAACACAAATCAAAACACTTTCTAACTAATCTAAGATTTCAAAACAAAGGGGGATTGGTTTTGGACGAAAATTGAAAACAAAACAGAAACTTTAAACTAAACAGATTGTAGAACGTTTTGAATAAAAGGATGGATAAAAGGCTAGTTAGGAGGTTCTTCTCCACACATGTCACACTTGCAAACAAAACGATTATCAGTTGTTCTTCCAATGAATTATGAATACTCAACGCCCCAAATTAACCGTGAATTGCACTAGTTAACCCTCAGTTTTTCCACAAGTTATTAAGTTGGATGATTGCATACGACAACCTAAAACATTCCCTACAAGTTCCCTACATGAATTGCATAATAGAGATACAAGCAAGAATCATTACGTTCTATGAAAAACATAAGCATTGACGAAGCATTTGTTACTATGAATTGCAAGAAACTTATGCTAAGAACTCATTCAACGCAATCGTTTTCAAGCGACCTTCACTACTTGTGATCATAAGATTGTAACTATTAGGTGAAACTCCCTCATAATCTAGCATCGTATTCATGCATGAAAACTAAGCGTGCACTCTCAATCAACATACACAAATAAGTTATCAATCAAATAGATGAACGAATTGAATCCACAACTTATGAAATAACAACTGAATGTAATCAAATCATATTGCAAGCATGTACATGGTTTCGAATTACCCCCCAACTAAGGGGGTTTAGTTCCTCATACTCACAACACAAAGTTTATTGAATTGAAATATCGAAGACATAAGAAAGATTACACCTAAAACGCCCAACAATTCCACTTTGAATTCTGCACGTCAAGCTCCTCTTTCTTCTTCTCCTTGCTGCGGCAGAGAGGGTTTAGGGGATTTTTGGATGTGATTTTGGTTTAGGAAGGGAGTTAGGATGGTATGGTAGTGCGGCAAGGGGTATGGGTGGTGTATGGAGGTGTAGAATGGTGGCTGGAAGTGTAGAATGGTTGTGGCAAGGGGTGGGAAGTGGCTAGTTTGATGGAGAAGTGGCGGCTAAGAGGTATTAGGGTGATGATGGCTGCGGCAAGGTGGGGAAATAAGGTTGGATGAATTTCTGAATTGTGGAGAGATGATATGTGCGGCTAGGTGTAGAAATATATATATAGGCACTTAAAAACCCTAGCAAATCAGATTAGGGCTTCTAGAAACCCAAATCCACCAGAAAAATAGGTTAAACAATAAGAAATTAGGTGAGAAAAGGGCCTAGGGTGCGGCAATTAAGTGGGCTAGGGTTAGGGCTTCTAGAAAGCCTTGCAAGGCAAGGAAATAGGTGTTCTAGAAGGGGAAAGGTGCGGCTGATTAGTGGGAGTGTGGATAGGCTTCTAAAAAGCCAAAAACCAAGAGAAACTAAGCCCTAACCCATGGCAAGGATGAGAAAATATTCTAACACCTTTCTTTGTGTCTTCCAACGCTTCGGAACCTTCTAATGTTGCTCAAACGCAAGGCCATTCCGGTTTAGGAAAGATCAACCCAAAATGGAAACTTTTAGGCTTAGCTTTCCTACTTCAAGTAGGAAACCTTAAATCTTCAACTCGTCAATTTCATCCCAACATTGTGTTCCAAGCATGTCCTTTTTCAATCCAAGCTCACTTTTTGCTCCAAAAGCTCCAAATTGCATCATTTCATGTAATATGTCCTTTAAACCTGAAAACACATGAAAGTAGCTTAAAAGACTACTTTAACAAAGAAAACATAACGAAAATGCATAAGAACTAGCTAACTAAGGCGCATAAATATGCTTCTATCACTACGTCCTTCGGTTGAATGCGGGGTGTGCCAACTCATCGGCCGAGCTCGGCCGAGGAGTAAAATTTGTTGATGTTGCGTTGGGTGCACGGCTGACTTCTGCGTCTTGCAATTGCGACCGAGGAAGGAACACGTCTCGACCTTTTGGGCTCTCAAACCTAAAGACAAGGCTACTATTCTTACGAAGTTCACGAATCGTCGTCGTTGGATTCAGTCACAGTGATGGTATTCGTCAGAGTAAACTCACGCCGAATCGACACCAAAGTGTAAGGGCACAAATACTCAAAGCAGGTATAAGTCTTAATAGTGAACGTGGTTCGGCCGTCTGAATGTCGAACTCTAAATCCCACTTGAGAGTATCCAATCATAAAATAACTCGACGTGCAATGCGCCGAGCTCAGTAGGCTGTAACACCTCGCTTCGCCGAGAAGGCTAATGAGATGACCTCAATCAATAAGGATCCAGAAATCCTTCTCGACAGAGACTTGGATAGGTAACTAATCGTCCTCGTCGCAGTGCTGTTGATGCCAACGGAAGATGTTGCGAGATCGGCTGATTCTACGACGATAGAGCTATCTATGCCGACTGAAGATATCACCGGTTGCTTTCACAGTGCTGTTGATGCCAACGGAAGATGTGTCAGTGAAAAGAGAAAATAAAAATCTCAAAGTTGTTGAGAGAGTTTGCGCAGGGCAGTTGTGTGTAGAATTGGAGGGGGTTTGAACGATGCACAACCTCCTCTATTTATAGCACCATATACCTTCTAGGTCGAGTTAAAACCCTACTCGGATTAGGACTTTTTCTTCTAATCAAACACCATCTCAACTAGTCCTATTTTCACTATGATTTTGAACCCAATCCTTTATCAGGCCGGATCCACTTCTGGGTTATTCATATCCATATATCGCCGAGACTCCTTATTGAGCCAGGATTCGATTACTCATCTTGCAGCATAACCGACCTAGGTTTGGAATCCCATGAGCTCAACGATCCATGATAACCTTGTCGTAAGGCTTTCCGGGCCGAGAATGATTCTATACTACGCCCAAACTAATACTTTGGGCCGAAACATTGCCCTCTTGCTTCTAAGGTCTTCGGCCTGAATTCTCCGGTCGAGCTCTGACCTTAAAGAAGCGAAACTAAACCTAAGAATCCGAATACTCTATTTCCAAGGCGCATTAATGGAGCACGATTGCATGATCTTGATATCGTTAGATATCTTGCCAAGTGTCCTCTTCTCAGCACGACCTGAGGTGTCCTTTCATCATTATACCCTTGATTCGCGAGATTTTTGAATTCCTCAAGGCATGCTGATGTCCAAACGTCCTGAAATCATTATACCTATCACTGCATGCCATCATGCAATCTCGATTTATGAATCTTTCGGTACCCTCGAGATCGTGTGGACACCAAAATGTCATTTCTTAATATAAGTACGCCGTCACGATATCATCATGACCCCTTAATCTGTGAGTTTTTTGGTTCTTTCTTCTGAGTCTGTTAATATTCTCCATCAACCCATAATTATTAGCGATCCTCCCAATCACTCTCCCCGTTTGATCTTCCATTCCACAAGTCTATAAATACTTGGCTTTTTATTACTCATCCTTTATGCTTTCAAAATCTCCAAACTCTCTTGTTCAAAGACCCAGAGGAAAATCCTTGAATTCTTCAAAAAACCTTTCAACCTTTCAAGATTATCTTCAATGGCCTCCTTTTTCTCCAAACTTTCTAAAGAATGCGACAAGTGCGAGATGATCATCGATCAACGCTCAATCAAGACTCTGTGCTTTGAAAGTGACATGTGCACCACCCATCCGATCCTTGGTCCACTTTTCAAAAAACCAGTGCCGCCAGCCATCACTGAACTCTTTAAGGAGCAATGTCTAACATCCCTTCTGCAAGGGTTTAAATGGTCGAGGTGGGATTCAGCAAAACCCCAAGGCTCCTGGCCCTCGACCACTATGACCTGGGCAGCCTGGGTTGCACAGATGGAAAAGATCTTCGACGAGCAATGGAAAGCTCTTGGTATTTACAATGCCATTCGCCTTTCGTCCATGGAACTCGTCATAGACAATGAGCTTCTTATGGCAGCCTCAAGTTTCTGGTGCTCAGCTACCAACACTATGGTCCTTCCCCTCAGCCCCATTGGCCTTACCATTCTTGATATTACCACGATCTTGGGGACTTCCCCTTTCAGCATCTCGATTGACGTTACCCTCTCCGAGTACCCATCGGCCATCGACCTGAAGGCACTTTTCAACGATCGAGCCATCTAGACATTGAGCAGAGAGGGTCAAGAACCCTCAAAGGAGGAAGTTCAGAAACTTTATAAGAACTTCCTCAACTACAACACTATTTACCTCCACTTTGCCGGCCGAAGGGAGGAGAACCTGACGGGGAGAACACAAAGCCTTCATCTTCTACTGGTATAACAAATTTATTTGTTATACCAAGTCCAACAAATGCTTGGTTAAGAACATGCCGGTGGCTGAAACCTTGGCTAACGATCACACCCTAGCGCTTAGTCCAGCTATTCTTGCCCATCTCCTGCGCTATTTGGCTGAGATGACCCTTCATAAGATCGACCCATACCAGAGTGGCCCTCTCTGGGTATTCCAACTCTGGCTGCAGGTTTACTTCGTTAATCTTCGGCCAGAGCTTGCCAACTTCTCGTCTGCTGAAGTGCTCGACCTTCAGGTGGCTTCTCGACCAGTACCTCCTCGCCAAGCTAAAGACGTGTTCAGATACTTCTTTGGCCTTGACACCCGTTTCGACGATGAATTCTTGATCTGCCGTCGTCGTGAATATCCTTTGTCGATCAAGCTCCCCACATCAGCGTGGAGTGCAGATGAAAATGCTGATCTCCGTCAATCCTGGGGGTCGTTGGTGTTTACCCGCAACCTTCCTCTTGGGTGTGACCTTCACCGAGCCAGTTAGGAGGTATATCACCCCCAATTCACTGCTTGGAAACTCGGCTATCTTCAGGTTGTCCGGTGCCTCTTCTTACCTCTCGCTCATTGTTGAGCCGGGGACGCCTCTCTAGCTCTTCAGAAAAAGAGTGCAAGGATGCCGAAAAAGAGTTTCAGGAACGGTGTCAGAAATTTCGCATTCGACCAACCATTCCAGAATCTCTTTGTACTGACACTTTCGACGATTGGTGGGAAGAATATACCCAACATTGTTTTGGTACTCTGGTCGAAGATGTCTTGAGCAAGGTCTTCGGTGGTCGACCTAAAAAGGCTTCTGCCCGCCAATCCCAAAGTAATGGTCTATTTCCTCATTCTTTCTTCGACTTTGAACTTTACTGATCTGCTTTTACTTTCTCAGGTAGTCGGTCGCTGAAAAAGGTAGAAGTGGTCGCTACGACTGTGGCTGAGAAGAAATCGACCTTCTCCAAGAGAGCTAAGACCACCGCACAGGCCTTGCTGAGCAAACAGCCTCGCCAAGAAGCCGAGGCGACTATCAACCCCCCTCGACCTGCCAAACGGGTCAAGAAACTGGCGAAAAAGGAAGAACAGAAGATTCATGTTATCTTCAACCAGACTACGGGGACAACGACTCCTAGTGTTTCCCCTTCTGCCCCCGTCGTTCCTGCTTCAACGGAGAGACGGCCCCTTCCAGCCAAAGACACAACCCCAATCTGGCCTGTTTCCAAAGTCGTTGAAGCAGCTGTTGCTTCGTCGATCGAGGCGCCTGTAGCCTCAGGGCCAATTGCTGCGCCTGTCTTGGAGGGGCAATCCTCTCGGTTGAGCAAACCCTTCCCAAAAATCCAAAACAAACAGCGGTCGTTCTCGAAGAGAGCAATGGGAGCGACGAACTTCCCTTGGTGAGTCGCCTCCAACCACGTAATAAACCTCCTTCTGTGTCCGAGGCCGTTGTTCAAGTTGGTCATTCGACGGCCGACCGTGGAAAATGACCTGTCATAGATCCAGAGGCAACGGCAGAAATGCCTATTCACCCACAGGACCAGGATGAGGTGGTTATTCAAGTCGGCCCTTCTACGGCCAACTGTGGAAAACGACCCGCCGTAGAGCCAGAGGCAACGGTAGAAACGCCAATTCACCCGCAGGACCAGGACCTCAATATTCATCCCTAAAAACCCACTTCGGCCTTCATAAGTACCCCTATTGCCTTTTTTTTGGTTACTTTTCTGCCTTAGAATTCTAAACCAAGAAGATACCAGATGTCAAGTGCCTACCCATTCTTTTCATCAAAAATTCTATGCGTCGAAGGGTGTTATCTATATTTCTTGGCCGCCTCCGTGACCATCGAACGTAGATAACCTTCATCGGCCGTATGAACTGAGAAGCAATCTAAGCCATTGGGCTCGGCCATTAAGTTCTTTAGGTTCGAGCAATGAACCTGAAGACATGGTCGAAGTCTTATCTCGGCAGGTTTAAAACAAAACCTTCTTGTTATGTTCTTTCGTGATATCCTTGAGTTTAAACTGATTTTTTTTTGCAGCCTTCATGGGAAGTCGAGTTTAAAGCCCTCTTGTCAAGCACTACAGGAGCAGCTGGCCCTTCGGCCACTACAACTGAACCTGCTGATTCAACTGCTCTGGTTTGGGTGCAAAAAGTTTTGTCTCTCTTTACGTCGCAAGTCCTTGAGCGTAAAGCCCTTGATTTATTGGGTGCATGCCTAAACGACCTCGGCGCAGATGGTCAAATGAGTGCCGAAGGCATCGTTCAGGCGTCGTCCGCCTTAAAGTGAGTTCGGGAAACCTTTAGTGTCCTTGAGAACGTTCTTCAGGCTGAACAAGATCTGAAAGTTGCCATGGCTGTCCAAGCCACTCTTCGTCCGAAGATTGATGCTTTCAAGGTGAAAGGGGAAGCCTTGGCTGACCTAGACCGTCAAATAGTCGAATTGGCAAAACGAAGGTCGGCTATTGCTTCTGAGCTTGGGAAAGACTTCGAGTCGAGCAGTAAAAATTGTTTAACCGAGTATACGGCGAGCAAGAAAAGAATTGAGCAGTTGAAGATGGACAAGAAGAACCAGTAGGCCGAGGTCATAATGGGCGAGGTCCGGTGGCTGGAGCTGGAGGCCCTTCTCGGCACTCTTCTCCCTTCTTCGCCCTGAATTTATTTAAATGTAAACTAATCGACCTACTCAATTTGTGTATTCTTTTATCAATCTTATAATGAAATGGATTTCTATTCCCGCATTTCCCAGGTGACCGGATAGTACTTCTTCAAAAACTTCCCATTGATAGGTAATTTATGAACTAAACCGGTCCGGTCTCTAAGATGATATGCCCCTTTGCCGTATACTTTATGTACAACAAACGGCCCTTCCCAATTTGGCGACCATTTGCCGAACCTGGGGTCTTTAAGTCCTACGGGCAACACCGTTTGCCAAACCAATTCTCCCTCGCCAAATGTTTTATGTCGGAACTTTTGATTATAGGCTCGCTCGACAATCTGTTTTTGTGCCACCAGTAAGTTATAAGCATCAAGTCGCGCTTCTTCTAAATCTTCTAACTCCTGTCTCATGGACTGATTATATTCGGCGCTAAACGGACTACTTTGTTCAATTATTTGCAACGAATTTATGCTTAACTCAACTGGTAACATGGCATCGTGTTCGTAGGTTAGTACATACAGGGTTGTCCTAGTCGCCGATCGGAGCGATGTTCGATATGCCCATAAAGCCTCATTCAACTTTAAATGCCACATGCCAGGCTTTTCTTTTATTATTTTCTCGAGAATGTCGATCAACACTTTGTTACTTGCCTCGGCCTGCCCATTTGCTTGTGGATAATACGGTGTAGACTGTTCAAGCTGAATTTTCAAACTTGCCATATATTCTTTAAACCTCTCGGCTGTAAAGATTGTGCCATTGTCAGTTATGATCGTTTCTGGTACGTCGAATCTGGTCACAATGTGTTCTTCCATAAAGTCGCAAACTTCTTTAGACGTTAGCTCGACATACAATTTTGCTTTGACCCACTTAGTGAAGTAGTCGGTTGCTACCAGTATCCATGTGTGCTCGGCAGCTTCGGAAGATGGTGTGACTTTGCCAATTACGTCTATGGCCTATCCTCTAAACGGCCATGGTTTAGTGACCGAATGTAATGATTTGGCCGGGACCCTTTGTATAGGACCATGAATCTGACACTGTATGCACCCTCGTGCGAACTCGATACAATCCTTTAGTATTCTTGGCCAAAAATAGCCGTGTTGTCGAAGCATCCATCGCATTTTATGTCCGGACTGATGAGCTTCGTAAACCCCTTCATGGTCTTCTGTGATTGCTTGAGCACCTTCTTAGGGGCCGAGGCATAGCAGTAATAGACCATCCTCACCTTTTCGGTATAACTCTTTTTGATACATGACATAGTTTGTGGCGTGAACTCTTGTCTTGCGACTGTGTTTGCCATTGGGATTGTCAAGATACTGCATAATGGGCTTTCTTCAATCATCTGGTATTGCCTCGACGACGCAAACATCTATAAGGTCTTGTCGGTCTAATAACGAAGGTAAGGACATGACTCTTGTACGTATCACGTTGTCGCGTCGGAGGACTTACCGGTTAACCAAGGCCGGGTATAGCTGTCGTAACATGGGTATTTCTCGGCCTAGCTTGCCCCCCAAGAGTTGTGCACCGGAGGTGATTTGAGCCAATTCGTCTGCGTCGGTATTATGAATCCTGGAAATATGTTCAAATGTAATACCGTCGAAGGATTTGGCCAAATAGCTGGCAACCATGTGGTAGGGTGCCAGGTACAACTCATGCATAAAAAAGAACCATTAAGTTGGTTAATCACAAGTTCAGAGTCACCGAGGATGAGGGCACGGGTCGCCCATAAGTCATGAAGGGTTCCAAGGCCGATGATAAGGGCTTCGTATTCGGCCTGATTATTTGTGCATTCAAAATCCAGCTTGAGCGAAAAATACCAACGATCGTGGTTTAGCGATTGAATGACAATTCTAACACCAGCCGAGGATGAAGTACTTGAGCTGTCAAGGTACATCGTCCAGTAGTTATCACGCGTTTCAACCATGCCGATTTCGACGTCGTTGCCCCCAAAACCATATGGGGAAGGGTGTTGAGCAAGGAAATCAGCCAGTGCCTGGCCTTTGACAGCTTTCTGGGGCACGTATTGCAAGCTAAACTCAGACAACGCCATTGTTCACTTCCCAATTCAGCCTTTTACGATTGGTCGGGTGAGCATGTAGCGGATGACGTCGGTCTGGGCAATGACTTGGGTGACCGATGGGAGCATGTAATGCCTAAGCTTGGAGGCGGTGAAAAATACGACTAGGCAGAGTTTCTCGACGATAGAATAATTGATCTCCGGTTGATTGAGATTTCAATTTAGATAAAAAATAGCCTGCTCACGTCCGGCGTCGTTGTCTTGTGCGAGGAGGCAGCCGATGGACTCTTTGGCCGTCGAGATATATAGCTTGAGAGGCTTACCGCGTTGAGGTGGGACAGGGACAGGTGGTGTCGTGAGGGAGACTTTGATTTGCGTAAACGCCGCCTAATACTCGTCTTTCCACTCAAATTTATCTGAGTCTTTGAGTTTCAAAAGCGTAGAGAACGCTTTCATTTTACCCGCTGAGTTAGCTATAAATCGACGGAGAAAATTTATCTTACCGAGTAAGGACTGTAGTTGTTTCTTCGTTGTCGAGGGTGGAGCATTGATGATTGTGCGTGCTTTATTTTCATCCACTTCAATCCCATGGTGATGCATGAGGAAACCAAGAAAATTACCGACTGACACACCGAATGTACATTTGGCAGGATTCATTTTGAGGTTGTGTTGACGCATGCGGAGGAAAGCCTGTTGGAGATCATCCAGATGTGTCTGCCGGCATTTAGATTTGATTACAACATTGTCGATGTAGACTTCGATGATGGTTCCAATTAAATCATGAAATATGGTGTTCATTGCTCGTTGGTACGTGGCACCGGCATTCATGAGGCCGAATGCATGACAACCCATTCGTATGTACCGAATGCCCCCGGGCAACGAAAAGCAGTCTTGTGCACATCGGCTTCGGCAATGAAAATTTGGTTGTACCCAGCATGTCCATCCATAAAAGATAAGATCGCATGATTTGCTGCAGCATCGATTAACAAATCCGAAATCGACATTGTATACTCATCTTTGGGAGTTGCCAGATTCAGATTTCTGAAGTTGATGCAAATGAGCAATGCACCACTTTTCTTTAAAACAGGAACGATATTTGCCAACCATTCAACGTATCGAGTTGTCCGAATGAACCCTGCTTTCAAGAGACGAACAAGTTCATCCTTGATGCTGAGTTGCACTTCAGTCGAGAATCATCAAGGTGGTTGTGTTGGAAATGTGCCCTAAAACCAATCATATGATGATACTTTACGGACATTTCACATGTTAAACTAATCTAGTTTAATATCAAGGGTAAAGATTATTGTTTTAAGCCGTCTCATATAAATGTTATATGCTTAAACGATAAGTCCAAGGAATATGTAATTAGGAGAATGTAATTTAAACAAGTTAGATTTATGAGACCATTCCCTTTCTTATACATATCCTAAACGTTCCTGATCATAGGATTGCCAATTGGGCATTGACAGTCCGTTAAGATCAGTATGTGCTATGTCTTCTCTCATGGAGAGTGACTGGTCTCGAGTCATTGGTGTGATTGACACCAAGACAAGCATGTAGGTGCTCAATAGCGAATGAGTCCACTGAACACGATCAACGAGGAGTTCTCATACTCATGTCACATGAGAACTCATGGTTGGGATAATGCAAAGTAGTCCTTTGACCTGAGGCATCATAGTTGTCTTGTGGTTAAGTCCTTGATCTTTGACTATGTCAAAGTCACTCCATTCGAGGGTGTCCACGGCATAGTTGGGGTTAAGCCACTTAGCCATGGAGGCAAGTGAATGCGCAACAAGGGATCTCTAACCTTCAAACCGTTTGAGGGAGAATACTCTATGATATGATTAAGAATCTCTGGCCAAAGTATGAATGAGATTTAGGAAGTCATTCCAAATCACATTCAAGGTAATAATATAAATAAATGAATCACATTGGATAGTAGACATGAATAAACTATCAATCCAAACAATGTGGTTAAGAGTATTGTATTAGAGAAAGACCGTATTGCATTGTAATCCTAAACTGAATAAGTTCTCTGTTGGAAGTATGCCCACAAAGCCACTCATTTGATGTAATAGCTTTTTGGAATACTTAATGTATTAAACTTTTATATGTTTAATGAAGGGCAAAGCTTATTGTTACTCACTATTTATTATATCATGTGTTTAAGCAATGAGGGAATCCTAGGGATGTATTTGATCTAAGAGACAAGTGATCTAAGTTAGTTAGATTATCGAGACCATTCTCTTATGTTCATTCCTAAAACGTTCCTAGCCATAGGATTGCCAATTGGGCATTGACAATCCGCTAAGGTTAGTATGTGTTATGTTGACTCAAGCGTGAGTATGACTAGTCTCAAGTCATTTGGTGTTGGACACTAAGACAAACACATAGGTGCTCGAAAGAGTAATCGAGTACACTAAACAACGATCAAAAGAGAGTTCGAACATACATGTCATGTAAGAACTCGAAAGTTGCAATATGCAAAGTAGTCCTTTGACCTGAGGCATCATAGATGTCTAATGGTTAGGTCCTTGATCTTTGATCATGTCAACGGCATTCCATCGGAGTGTCCACGGCATTGTTGGGGTCAAGCTATCTAGTCGTGTAGGCATATGAATGCACAACAAGGGATCTCTAACCTTCCATGGTGGAAGGAGAATACTCTAAGATATGATTCTAAAGTCTTTGGCCAAAGCATATGAATATGACTTAGGAAGTTTGTTCCAAATCATATTCAAGGGAATCATATAGATATGTATCACATTGGATAGTAGACATGAAACAAACTATCACTCAAACAATGTGATTAAGAGTATTGTATTAGAGAAGGACCGTATTGCATTGTAGTTGTAACTGGATAGGTTCTCCAACCAATTCTACTTAGCTTGGGTAACCATGACATACTGCTAGGTGTCACTCATGGTTTGTGGAAGCCCTAATGACTAGCAAACACTAATCATAAAGGGAGAATTGAAATGTGGTTTCAATTCACAATCGATCGTTAAGAGTAACAATCGCCCACTACCTCACTAATTGGAAGCTAATGGATCGTACACCGAGTAAGGGCGATAGTGAAGAAATTAAATGAAATGGATATGCAATTAAATGGTTTAATTGAAGAATGGTCAAGATTAATTAATTAGTTAATTAATTATACGACATGTTCGTATTGGGCTTTTAAGTTGGTTTTGGGTTTCGGGGCCCAAAAGTGTTTTGGTCCATAAGGCCCATTATGTTTAAGTTGTATGACAACTAAAACAAAATGGGCAATAAGCCCAATCACAACATATAGGCCGGCCATGGTGAGGAGATGGTGAAAGTTTGCTTAATTGCAAGTTTGCCACTCACCAAAGAAAAGTGTTATAAAAGCAACTTTATAGCTATTTTCTAATTAGGGTTTTCTTTGAGGCAAAGAGGTGAAACATTTTCTCTCTTTCTCTCTACAAAGAGGCCGGCCACTTAGGGAGATTAATCTAGCAATCTCTTCTTCCCTAAGTCATCCATTTCATCTTCACACTTAACCCTTGGTGTGGAGACATAGAGACACCAAACTTTTGGTGTTTTGGAGATCCTTTCCTTACATCCACAAAGTCCGAAGGAGCACAAAAGGAGAAGGAAATCACAAGCAATATCCAAGGAGCTAGGAGGTGACTTGAAGGCCCTCCACTTGGGTGAATCCCTTGTGTAAACAAGGATGAGCTTCAAGGGTAAAGAAACTCTAAATCTTTACTTCTCTTTAATGTTGTTAAAGAGTGTATTGGTTCACCATATACTAGGCTTTGAAAGTCATGGGTTTTATGAATTGTTTTTTAATGCATGCCTACTTTAAAGTGTTAATAGTTTGCATATGTATTCAAATGTTCTTACTTGTTCTTAGCTAGGACAAAATTTTTCCTTCAAGTGGTATTAGAGCCTAGGCCTAGTTTATGGTGAATCCTTTTGGGTTTTGTGATTTTCATGATTTATGATTTAAATGTTGTAAATGTTACAAGCTTTGTTCTTGCTTTTGAATATATAAATTTTGCTAGAAAATTTAGCATCTCAAATGTTGTAGATGTATGTCATTTAAGCATGAATATTGGAACTAAAATTTGGTGCCATATATTTTGGGAAATTCGGCCAAATCCAAAGGGTGATTTTTTGGGTTCATGTTTGTCTTGTTAAAATGGTTTTAAGGTGACTTTTGGAACCCTTAAGTACCCTAGGATATTAGCCCTCTTTTGAGTGGTGAAAACTTGAGTTTCGGTGAGTGAAAAACATTCATGGAGCTATTATGAGTTTTCATGGTGTTCTTCAATGTTCTTGGAGTTCTTGCCAAGAACAAAAATGTTTGAAGTTTTGATTCAAAAGTTTTATGTTTTTTCATAAAGTTTTGTTTTAATTTTGATGGGTGATAGTTATTGGTGAAGAATTAATTTTGGCTTTAATGTTTGTCAAAACTCATTAATGTTTTACAAAACATTTTCTTACAAACCATCAATTTCACCTTTACCTCACCCACCAAAATCAAGTTGCATAAAATCCCTTTCATACTCATTCACACTCAAAAATCCAGCCACCCCCTAGTGGGGGTATTTTTGGGGTCTTTTATGCAATTACATAAAGTTTTGATACTTTTGTGTATTTGCACTTTGGCCCAAAAGTTTACGTTTTTACGTTAAGGCCCAAAAACTCTAAAGGACGAATTGTTTTGATCCTTTAATGATGTTTTTACATTAATAAAATTTTGGGATCTAGTTGTAATTACATGAAGTTGTGGACTATTGTGTTTTTACAAAGTGACCCCAAAAGTTTTTGTATTTGCATTATGGCCCAATTGTTGTGGTCATAGTTTCCTTTTGGCCCAAAAGGATGAGAACAAAATTGTTTTGTCTCTTTAATGAGAATTGGATTTTCATTTCATTTAGTTCCATTTAAATCAATTCTATGGATCCAAAAACCAATTGTTTAAGTTGCTTTCTTAGTTAATGTGATTAATTGAGAAAAGGGTGATTATGAACCAAAGGCCTCGATAATTGAGCTATGTGATTGGCCGCTTTACATTATGAATTTTTGGGTTTGGTAGTGTAGATTTGAATGTAATTTGATTAATTCAATTTGTTGTAAATGGACATAAGTCCATCATTTGTGTTGTAAAAGGGCATAAGCCCTTCTTATTATTTCAAGTATTCCTTTTTGTTTATATGTATGCAAAATGGAATAGTTGGGTCCAACGCCCAATAGGAAATAACGGTTTAATTGGATTAAACGCGTAACTAAAATCAACAACTATCTACCTTAAACCCAAGGTCCAACACAAGGCTCGTGTTGGATCAAATCAAACGGTTCATAATCATCCTAAAACCTAATATGACCATATAGTCCATATGAGGATGCAATGCGTTCGTTAGTAGTTCCATATAGTCTCGCTTGTTTCAACGAAACAGTGGGAGTATTATATGCTACTAATTCATATTAACTTGGACCAATGGTTATGATAGGCCCAAGTTCTTTTAATATGATTAAAATGATTTTGATGTAGCCCAAAACTACTCCCTCGACAAACGAATATTAAGTTGATAAGCGAGAGATGTTTTGAACATCTCTTCGTAGGCCTTCCACCGTGGTGGGCTCCAATCGTTTGTGACTCATGCACCGGCTTCACCCTATCATGGGGGAGTTCAAAGTATGTGCTTACATCCAGGAGGAGTCCATAAACATATGATGAGGTGAGTGTAGGCAACGAGGATAGCCGACATCGTATCATCGTGAAGCTATTCTTGAACCCCTTCACAAACTAAGCATGGTGGGAATAACTTAAACTAAGTGCAATGGAGCCGACATCGTATCATCGTGAGGCAACATTCTCTAGAGGCCAAACGGATGGGTAATTACAAAAGGTTGTAAATGAATAATGCGTTATTCTCTCATCATTATTTTTGCTAACCAACATCGTATCATCGTGAGGTGGGCTTGGTAATGGTGAGTCTCCCATACCCCGCTAAGAGTTCAATATAACTCTCGAATTCTATTGAGGGATGTGGAATTTGCCAAAAATAGTGGGTGGTACTATTTGATTCAAAGACCCAATCAAATAGTTTTAAACAAACAATCTAATACGATTTCTGTTATGTTATGTAGTTAACGACATGCCTAAAATTATACCCACCATTATACTTGACAAAAAGGGCCTTAGGGGCCAACGTTTCCTTGCTTGGTATCGCCACATTGAGAATGTCTCAAAGGTGAAAGACATATTGTATGTGCTTAAGCAATCCCCTCCTCATGTACCTCCTACGAAACTAGCTTCAAAGGAGGAGTGTCAAAATTATGTTAGACACTATGAGGATGATTTACAAGCCAGATGCTTAATCCTTACTTCACTTAGTGATGAGCTTATGAAGCAACATAAGCACATGGACACTTCTTGTGCCATGGTTGAAAGTTTGCATAAGATGCATGACATTGAGACTAGTAATGTACGATTCTCAAATGTTTGTAGTCTAATGAATGCCAAAATGGCAAAGGGGACATCGGTCCATAAACATGGACAAAAGATAGAAAAGATATTTAAAGATCTTAAAAGTTTAGGAACTTCCATCGATGGGAAAATGGCCCAAGACTTTTTCCTTGCATCTCTCTAGGATGATTTCACTAAGTTTATTGTAAACTATAAAGTGAATAGATTCGATCATGCTTTAAACGAGATGATTGACATGTGCTGTAAATTTGAAAAAGGTTTCAAAAGGGACAGTGGGAGTGAGAATGTAATCACAAGGAAATGTTGGAAATGTGCTCTAAAACCAATCATGTGATGATACTTTACGGACATTTCACATGTTAAACTAATCTAGTTTAATATAAAGGGCAAAGATTATTGTTTGAGCCGTCTCATATAAATGTTATATGCTTAAACGATAAAGTCCAAGGAATATGTGATTGGAAGAATGTAATCTAATGAAGTTAGATTCATGAGACCATTCTTTCGTAGACACATCCTAAATGTTCCTGATCATAGGATTGCCAATTGGGCATTGACAGTCCGTCAAGATCGGTACGTGCTATGTCTTCTCTCAGGGAGAGTGACTAGTCTCGAGTCATTGGTGTGTGTGACATCAAGACAAGTACGTAGGTGCTCAGTAGAGAATGAGTTCACTGAACGCGATCAACGAAGAGTTCTCATACTCATGTCACATGAGAACTCATGTTTGGGATAATGCAAATTAGTCCTTTGACCTGAGGCATCACAGTTGTCTTGTGGTTAAGTCCTTGATCTTTGATTATGTCAATGTCACCCCATCGGGGTGTCCACGGCATCGTTGGGGTTAAGCCACTTAGTCATGGAGGCAAGTGAATGCGCAACAAGGGATCTCTAACCTTCAAACCGTTTGAGGGAGAATACTCTATGATATGATTTAGAATCTCTGGCCAGAGTATGAATGAGATTTAGAAAAGTCGTTCTAAATCACATTCAAGGAAATCATATAAGAACACGAATCACATTGGATAGTAGACATGAATAAATAAACTATCAAACCAAACAATGTGGTCAGGAGTATTAGATTAGAGAAAGACCGTATTGCATTTGTAATCCTAAACTGAATAGGTTCTTAACCTCTTCTGATTAGCTTGGGTAACCATGACATACGGCTAGGTGTCACTCATGGTTTGTGGAAGCCCTAAAAGTGTATTATCACTAAAGGGAGAATTGAAAGTAAGTTTCAATTCATAATCGATTTGAAAGAGTTTTGATCGCCCACTGCCTCGCTAAAAGGAACCTAATGGATCGTACACCGTATAAGGTGGAGATGGATGAAACAAACTAAATGAGTAAGAATAATTGAATAGTTTAATTATTTATGGCAAGGATTAATTAATGTGTTAATTAATCAAACGAATAAGTTCGTTAAAGACCTCGGGATAGGTTTTGGACCTTAAGGCCCAATGGGCTTCGAACGTCAAACCCATTGACTTAAGTTGTATGACAACTTAATGAATAATGATTCACTAAGACCCAAAAGCCCAAACAACCCCCCATGGCCGGCCATATAGAGAAAGGGTAGTAAACTTGCTTTAATTACAAGTTTGCCACTCAAATGAATAAAGGTATAAATATGACTTTATAGCCTTTTATTCATTAAGGGTTTGTTTTGGGGAAAATTGGTGAGAATTGTCTCTCCATTTCTCTCTAGAAAGGCCGGCCATCATGGAAGTTGTAGCTAGCCATCTATTCTTCCATGGTCACTCATTTATCATCCATGCTCTCCTTGGTGTAGATCCATCCAAATCCATGGATCTTAGATGCAAGGAATGAAGGCCCTATCTCTTGGGTGATTAGCCTTTGTTTAAATACAAAGAGGAATCTACTAGGCTTTGAATTTCATGGTTAATGTTTTGTTTTTAAGTGCATGCTAGCATGATTCCGCCTTTAATTGTTAATTGCATGCTTATTGATGTTGCTTAAAAGAACATGTTTTCACAAAATAATCCTTCAAGTGGTATCAGAGCCTAGGTCTAGTAGTTGGTGAATCCTTTTGGGTTTTGTGGTTCATAGTTTGTGATTTAAAAGTTGTAGTTGTTACAAGCTTTATTCTTGTTTGTTTGAATGTAAATTTTGTTAGAAAATTTGCCATCTCAAATGTTGTAGATGTAGTTCATATGAGCATGAATATTGGAGCTAAAATTTGGTGCCATGACTTTGGGGATTTTCGGCCAAATCCAAAGGGTGGATTTTTGGGTTCTTGTTTGACTTGTTAAAAGTGTTTTCAAGTGACTTTTGGAACCCTTATGTACCCTAGTTTGGTTAGATGTTATTTCCCTAAAGTTTGAATGGTTTTGGAATGTTTTTGGGTGGAAAAAGTTCATGGAAAAATTTTGAGTTTTTCATGAATGTTCTTCATTGTTCTTGACATTTTTGCCAAGAACAAAAAGGTTTGTGTTTTGATTCAAAGTTTTGATTTATTTCATAAAGCTTATGTTTTATGCATTTTCAAATGTTTAAATGTTTTAGATATTTGTTTAAATGGTGTAAGAGGTGTAAGAGATGTAAAAGATATGGTGATGGGTGTGTAAGGATTAATTTCCTTTCACACACACCACTTGCACCACTTGCAAGCTTTATGTCAAAACTCACAAATCAACACACACATCACTAACTTCTTCTTCCAAAACCGGCCACCCTACTAGTGGGGGTACTTTTGGGGCTTTTATGCAATTACATAAAGTTTTGATACTTTTGTGTATTTGCACTTTGGCCCAAAAGTTAACGTTTTTACGTTTAGGTCCAAAAACGCTAAAGGACAAATTGTTTTGATCCTTTAATGAAGTTTTTGCATTGATTAAATTTTGGGTTCTAATGTAATTACATGAAGTAGTGGACTTTTGTGTCTTTACAAAGTGACCCCAAAAGTTTTGCAATATAGCCCAAAAGTTGAGGTTAATTGCTTTATGGCCCAAAAGTTGTGGTTATTGCATATTGGCCCAAATTAAGTAGAGAACAAAATTGTTTTGTCTCTTTAAATGAGAATTGGATTTTCATTTTGTTTAGCTCCATTTAAATCAATTTTATGGATACAAAAACCAAATGAAAATGTTGCATTCAATTTAATTAGTTAAAGTGTTAATTAATTAAAGGGTGATTATGAACCTAAGCCTAATATAATTGAGCTATGTGATAGGCCGTTTCAAATTTGTTTGAACCATGGGAATGTGTAGATTAATTTTGGTTGTAATTTGATTTGATCAAATGTTGTAAAAGGGCTTAAGCTCTTCTTTACTTTAAAGTAATTTATTTTATGCAAATGTTGTAATGAGAATAAGCTCACCTTTACTTTGAAGTACTTCTTTCTTGCTTTATATGATATGCATGAAAATGAAGTAGTTGGGTCCAACGCCCCTAAGACAACACGCCTTAATATGATTAAACGCGTAACTAAAATCAATCACCATCCCTAGACCGAGATTCAACACAAGGCTCATGTTGAATCTAAACAAAGGTTCATAGTCATCCTAAGGCCCTAAGGCAACTATATAGTCCATCAAATGAATGCAAAGGTTATGTTAGTAGTATCATATACTCTTGCTTTAAAAACCGTTTTATAAGCATAGTGGGAGTATTATATACAACTAAAAACAATCATATGGACCAATAGTTGTAATAGGACCAAAATTGTTTTAATAGAGATTAAAATGTATATTTATATGTGATGAGACCTAAAACCCTCAACCAAACAATTATTAAGTTGATAAGCGTGAGAGTGCTTTGAACACTCTTTCGTAGGCCTTCCACCGTGGTGGCTCCAATCGTTTATGACTTGTACACCGGCTTCACCCTATCATGGGGGAGTACAAAGTGCATGCTTATACTCAGGAGGAATCCATAAACATATGATGAGGTTAGTGTAGGCAACGAGGATGGCCGACATCGTATCATCGTGAGGCTATTCTTGAACCCCTTCACGAACTAAGCATGGTGGGAATGACTTAACTAAGTGCAATGGAGCCAACATCATATCATTGTGAGGTGACATTCTCTAGAGGCCAAATAAGATGGGTACTTGCATTAGTTGCAAATGAGTAAGTGTACTCTCTCATTATTATTAATGCTAGCCAACATCATATCATTGTGAGGTGGGCTTGGTAATAGTGAGCCTCCCATACCCTACTAAGAGTTTCATCCAAAACTCTCGAATTCCAATGAGGGATATGGAATTTGCCAAAAATAGTGGGTGGTGCTATTTTGATTTAAAGACCCGAATCAAATGGCTTAAAATCAATCAATTTATATTCGTTATGTATTTTTTTACCAATATATTTGCAAACGCTATCCAACACTTGACAAATAAAACCGAATGTTTTAGTTTCCGGACTTAGTACCACAATCCCAAAGAATGTCTTATAAGGATTGCATATGTACCTAAGTAGTCTCATCCTCACAATCTTCCTAATGATAATGTATCATTGGAAGAACATGTTAGAAAAGTCTATCATGAAGAGAACAACACAAACAACCAATGCTTAATCCTTTGTTAAATGAACAAAGGAACTTACGAAGATTAGCATAATGACAAGGACACTTTTAGTGTTATTAGTTCTTCACTTACAAATCGTTGTATGAAGAAATAATGAGTTGTTTTGAACAACCCTTAGTCAATGCAAACACTTAGTGCTTGTTTCTTTGTTAAATGAACAAAGAACTTAAGAAGAAAGCACAAAGGCATGGACACTTAATGTGCCATGATTCTTCACTTACAAATTGTTGTATGAAGAAATGAGAGTTGCTTTGAACAACTCTTGAAAGTTTGTAATTATGTTTAGAACATAATGGTTGGTTGACAAAAATAGTGCATCAACATGGACTTATGATGATTTTGAATCATTGAGTGTTGAAGTGTTAGAACACTTCTAGAGACGGGAACTAGGCAAGGACTTCACCTTTGTGTCCCTATCCTAATCGTTCACTAAGTTTATTGTAAACTATGTAGTGTACAATAACCACATGCTCTCCAAAATGTTTGATGTGTATATCACAATTGAAATAAGTTTCAAGAGAGATAGTGGGAGTTTAGGGACCATGACTATTGTAGTCAAAGGAGAAGTCAAATGAAGAAGATAAAATTAACTCCAAGGGAACAAACTTTCTTTATGAAAGGATGGACATTGGAAGGGGTATTTGCAAGAAATGTCTTGCAAGTGTCAAGAACACACCTTTCGAAGGCGTTGTAAATTGTTCTTGAATAGTTCAAAACAGTTGGTTCTTCTACTTGAATGCTTGATTCCGTATTAGTAACTATGTTTTACAATCGTTGTAAAAGTGTGGCTAATAAGAAGTAGAAGATTAATGAGAGAAGAGAAAGTACTTCACATTCGGAAAGTGAATAAAATATAGATTTCTGCGAAAGCAGATGGTACTTACTTCCTCATATGAACTACCAAAGAAATTGGAAAAACCAAAGATTGTCTTTACATTCCAATTTTAAGGAATTTGATTCCGTCACTATAGTAGAGATGGATAAATGCTTTGTTTGACAAAATATTGTTCTTTATTAATCAATGATTGGATTATAGTAATCTAATTGATTGTCTCTATAGTAGAGATGATATGGTAGTGTTAACTGTTTAGAATAAAACGATGCTTAAAACCCAAAAGGTTGCAAGGTAGTGACTAATCTCAACTAAAGTTGTGATACCTCTAAAAACATAAATTACGAGTTAGTCATAGATGGATACTTAGGATCGTTAGATCCGGATCCAATGCCTTCTTGTTAAAATTGTATAGAGGCAAAATGTTTGAATCTTCATTCTTTTGGAAAGAATAAAGAATCACAAAGTTGTTGAGGTTAATTCACTTAGATGTTAGTGGCACTTGTCCACAACATAATACTACTCATGTTGTATGACATTCACCGAAGATCACCCTCGGTTGGACTATAGTTTATTTTAAATAAACGCAAGTCCGAATACTTTGCAAAAGGTTTCAAAGAATTCAAGAAATGTAAGTTGATGAGTAAGACGTCTAAAGTATTTACATCCTTAGATTTGATCCAAGGAATGGTAACACTTTAGAATAGTTTTCTTGAAAGATATCAAGGAAAGAAGCATCATAAGATAATAGATTTCTCCATTAGGAGAAGAACGAACTAGAATAAGATTTAGTTCGTTAGATGTTATCTATTACCCATATATAGGATATATACTTCTAAAAACAATATGATTGTCAATTAGAAGATCTTCCAAATTTTTCATGACTCCATAAGATGTAGTTGGAAAGAAAGACAAATCTTAAGCATGTTAAGATTTGGGGTTGTGTGTTAATACACAATATTTGTTTGAAAACAATCTTGTAGGATATCCTTAAATTAACTTTTGGATATCGCTTCTATAAACCAACTAACAAATGTTGTTTTGTTGGGTAGTTCATTGTAATCCTACAATGTGATTTGCCTAAGAGCAAATGAACGAAGGATAGAACTCAAAGAATGGGTTCTTTGAGAGACAAGAAAGTAATCAACAAATATAACAACCTAGTTCCTATACCACAAGCTCCAAGGTAGTCGAGAAGGATTTATAAACCGTCTCAGTTGAATGGTTTGAACTTTATGACTATGTCATAGAGTTGCACCTCTTAATTCGAAAGAAATAAGAATGAAAATCCTTATGACTACATTGAGTGCATATACGATATATACTCATGGGAATGGTAAAGTACCATTTGACCCGAAATAATGAAACCTTCATAAGCTAATTGGTAGCTTAAGGTGACTACAATCAAAGAGAATGGTTGACTTTGAAGGAACCATTAAATGGTGATTCGAAGATTGCTAGCTACAATTAAATGGTGATTCAATGTTTGGACATAATATAGGTTTCCGAAACCATTATTAAGATAGTCTTGATAATATATGTCTAAAACTATGAATCACAAGACATGTAAGTTGTAGAGATCCATCCATCATGGATCTTAGCAAGATAGTGGGAGCTATAAGCGTCTTATGAGAGAAAGGTCAAATCGTTTGCTTTCTCATAAAGATGTAAATGAATCTTTTGTTTACTAGGTTTACAAAAGATTAGTGGGAGTTAGTCATATTCCTAAATTTGTATGTATATATATATATAAATATATATGTGATATATATGAATGTATATATGATTTATTAATTTTGGAAATGAAATGAATATTTCTTCGTTAAAGTTATGACTTTAAGCATTCTATAACGATAGAATGTATATGGGAGACATAGTCTATATACATGGGATGGAAATCTATATTGATAGATTTCAAGATATAATTTGATTATATCAATCCCTAATAATAGACAAAAGTTGCTAGGAAGTTTCTCATATGATGATAAACTTCAATTAGAAGGATGACTCTAGTGTGACTAGCAAGTTGCCCTTCTCAAAGGGAACGTACCCTTTGACTCCCAAAGAAATAATGCGTAAATAAATCCTTTATGCATACGCATAAAGGTGATTTATGTATTTCATATTGTATGAAAAACATTGATATGAGTTGTACCTAGAACGGTACAAGATGATATCAGTGCAAGCCCAGGATCAGAACCATGGCAACTGTCAAGTGAGTCCTTAAGTATTTAAGAAATACTAAAGGATAAATTCCTCAAAGATCGAGGAAGAATTAGAGTAACGTAATGGAAGCGTAAATGTATTAGATTATGAATCTAATCCATCATTGGATGTTTCTTCATTATGAATGAAGAGATAAACAGATATCTCTTTATTATGACTAAAGAGATATTTGGATGGAAACATTAAAGTAATGACTTTAGTGTGTTCCATTATGAATGCAAAATATATTGCCATATAGAAGTTTGCAACAATGTTGTTTGGATGGGAAAGTTCATTTAGTGAACTCTCTATTCGGTTCCAACCAGAAAGTGTATCTAGTGTACTGACACTATGACACTAATGGGGCGATAGCTCAAGCCAGGGAATCAAGGTCTCATCAAGGTCCGAACTCATATGAGAGACTGAACCACATGATTAAGAATCATGTATAATGGTGACGTCGTTATTCTCAAGGTTGCTTCTATGGATAACATATAGATATCCATTGCCTAGGCCTACTATTCAACCATTTATGAAATGACTACAAAAGAGGTATCATCACTGATGACTAAGCTGATTGGCTCTAGTGCAAGTGGGAGATTGTTGGAAATGTGCTCTAAAACCAATCATGTGATGATACTTTACGGACATTTCACATGTTAAACTAATCTAGTTTAATATAAAGGGCAAAGATTATTGTTTGAGCCGTCTCATATAAATGTTATATGCTTAAACGATAAAGTCCAAGGAATATGTGATTGGAAGAATGTAATCTAATGAAGTTAGATTCATGAGACCATTCTTTCGTAGACACATCGTAAATGTTCCTGATCATAGGATTGCCAATTGGGCATTGACAGTCCGTCAAGATCGGTACGTGCTATGTCTTCTCTCAGGGAGAGTGACTAGTCTCGAGTCATTGGTGTGTGTGACATCAAGATAAGTACGTAGGTGCTCAGTAGAGAATGAGTTCACTGAACGCGATCAACGAAGAGTTCTCATACTCATGTCGCATGAGAACTCATGTTTGGGATAATGCAAATTAGTCCTTTGACCTGAGGCATCACAGTTGTCTTGTGGTTAAGTCCTTGATCTTTGATTATGTCAATGTCACCCCATCGGGGTGTCCACGACATCGTTGGGGTTAAGCCACTTAGTCATGGAGGCAAGTGAATGCGCAACAAGGGATCTCTAACCTTCAAACCGTTTGAGGGAGAATACTCTATGATATGATTTAGAATCTCTGGCCAGAGTATGAATGAGATTTAGAAAAGTCGTTCTAAATCACATTCAAGGAAATCATATAAGAACACGAATCACATTGGATAGTAGACATGAATAAATAAACTATCAAACCAAACAATGTGGTCAGGAGTATTAGATTAGAGAAAGACCGTATTGCATTTGTAATCCTAAACTGAATAGGTTCTTAACCTCTTCTGATTAGCTTGGGTAACCATGACATACGGCTAGGTGTCACTCATGGTTTGTGGAAGCCCTAAAAGTGTATTATCACTAAAGGGAGAATTGAAAGTAAGTTTCAATTCATAATCGATTTGAAAGAGTTTTGATCGCCCACTGCCTCGCTAAAAGGAACCTAATGGATCGTACACCGTATAAGGTGGAGATGGATGAAACAAACTAAATGAGTAAGAATAATTGAATAGTTTAATTATTTATGGCAAGGATTAATTAATATGTTAATTAATCAAACGAATAAGTTCGTTAAAGACCTCGGGATAGGTTTTGGACCTTAAGGCCCAATGGGCTTCGAACGTCAAACCCATTGACTTAAGTTGTATGACAACTTAATGAATAATGATTCACTAAGACCCAAAAGCCCAAACAACCCCCCATGGCCGGCCATATAGAGAAAGGGTAGTAAACTTGCTTTAATTACAAGTTTGCCACTCAAATGAATAAAGGTATAAATATGACTTTATAGCCTTTTATTCATTAAGGGTTTGTTTTGGGGAAAATTGGTGAGAATTGTCTCTCCATTTCTCTCTAGAAAGGCCGGCCATCATGGAAGTTGTAGCTAGCCATCTATTCTTCCATGGTCACTCATTTATCATCCATGCTCTCCTTGGTGTAGATCCATCCAAATCCATGGATCTTAGATGCAAGGAATGAAGGCCCTATCTCTTGGGTGATTAGCCTTTGTTTAAATACAAAGAGGAATCTACTAGGCTTTGAATTTCATGGTTAATGTTTTGTTTTTAAGTGCATGCTAGCATGATTCCGCCTTTAATTGTTAATTGCATGCTTATTGATGTTGCTTAAAAGAACATGTTTTCACAAAATAATCCTTCAGGAAAAGGTTGCATAAGAAGAAGGCAAAGAAATCCAAAGGAACATGCTTTCATTGTGGAAAGGATGAACGTTGGAAGAAGAAATACAGGGTGCGCATTGCGAGCCTTATGACACGAACTTTTGAATAGACTATTTCTGTCATAGAGAGTGCTTTTACAGTGAGCTCCAATTCCTGGATATTTGATTCAGGTGCTAGTCAACATATCTGTAATACGATGCAGGGACTAGCGGGGAGCAAATCACTGCGCAATGGGGTGATGGTTGTGCGAGTTGGGAACGACACTAAAATCTCTGCAAAAGAAATAGGCACCTACATGCTTAACCTACCCTCTGGGGAAGTCCTGGAACTTAAAAATTGTTTATATTTTCCTTCATGTATAAAGAATTTGATTTCCATCTCTAAGCTTTTACGAGATGGGCACTCAGCATTGTTTGACAAAATGAGTTGCACTTTATACTTGAACAGTCGTATTATCTCTCATGGTAATATGATATAGGGGTTTTTTCACCTAGAGACGAATAGTGGGATGCACTGTATTGCAAGCGGGAATACCTCAAAACCCAAAAGGGCTAGAGAAGAAGTTAACCAAGAAAAGATGTGGCATCTTAAACTTGGACATGTGAACCTTGATAAGATTCACAAGATGTCGAAAGACGGATATATCCGCCCATTAGGTAATGACCAGATAGGTACTTGTGAATGTTGCTTGAAAGGGAAGATGACCAAATCTCCATTTACTGGAAAAGGAGAGCGTGCCACTGAAACTCTAGGGTTAATCCACACTGACGTATGTGGACCTATGTCTACTACGTCGAGAGGAGGCTTCTCCTACTATATCACATTCACCGACGATCACTCTCGGTTTGGCTATGTGTATCTTATGAAGTACAAGTCAGAATCCTTTGAAAGGTTCAAGGAATTCAAGAATGAAGTTGAGAAGCAAACTGGGAAACAGATAAAGATTCTAAGATCGGATCGAGGGGGTGAATATTTGAGTAATGAGTTCCTAGATTATCTCAAAGAGTGTGGAATAATATCACAGTGGACTCCACCGGGAACTCCACAACTTAATGGAGTTTCTGAAAGGAGAAATCGAACCTTAATGAACATGGTTCGTTCTATGATGAGTTCCGCTGATCTACCAGTAACATTCTGGGGATACGCTCTATATACAGCAGCTTACTTGCTTAATAGAGTACCTTCCAAATCAGTTTCACAAACGCCCTATGAGATATGGCATGGAAGAAAGCCAAGTCTTAATCATGTTAAGATTTGGGGTTGTGAAGCATATGTCAAGAAGCTTGAAGCTACTAAGCTTGAAGCGAGATCAGTAAGATGCTATTTTGTGGGATATCCTAGAGAAACTATGGGATATGAGTTCTACCATCCTGACGACCAGAAAGTCTTTGTCGCCAGAACTGCTAAGTTTCTAGAGGACGGATTCGTTCTCAAATGAACTATAAGCAAAGAGATGGAAATTAATGAGATTAATAATGAACCACAAACAAGCACTTGACATATTGACAACCCTGTTCCTGAACCCCTAGCTCCATGTAGATCTGAACGGGTTAGTAAGCCACCTAAGAGGTATGGCTTAGACAATGACTTTGCGGAATTGCACCTTCTAGGTGACAATGACACAAAGGAGGACCCTAGGGACTACACTGAAGCAATGTCCGACATTGATTCAAAGAGATGGCAAGAGGCCATGAAATCCGAGATGGATTCCATGCATCAAAATCAGGTCTGGACTCTTGTAGACCCTCCAGAAGGTATTGTACCTGTTGGAAACAAATGGGTCTTCAAGAGGAAGATAGGCGTTGATGGGAACGTGGAGACTTATAAGGCTAGACTAGTAGCCAAGGGTTACAAGCAACGAGAAAGGATTGACTATGAAGAAACCTTCTCTCCTGTAGCCATGATTAAGTCCATTCGGATTTTGCTTGCTATAGCTACGTACCATGATTATGAGATATGGCAAATGGACGTGAAGACGGCCTTTCTGAACAGCTACCTAGAGGAAGAGCTCTATATGACTCAACCCGAAGGTTTCATGTCCAAGTCTGAAAAGACTAAGGTATGCAAGCTTCAAAGGTCCATTTATGGACTTAAGCAAGCCTCCAGGAGATGGAACATTCGTTTCGACACTGAAATCAAAACGTTTGGTTTTACTCAAAACGAAGACGACAATTGTGTTTATCAAAAAGTCGTTAGGGAAGCAGTAGTATTCCTAGTGTTATATGTAGATGACATATTACTATTCGGGAATGACACTGCAATACTTTCTTCTGTAAAAGTGTGGTTGTCCAAAACCTTCCACATGAAAGATTTAGGAGATGCATCTTATGTACTTGGGATAAAGCTCTATCGTGATAGATCCAGAAAATTAATTGGATTATCCCAATCTATGTACATTGATAAGGTGGTAAGTAGGTTCCAGATGGAACAATCTAAGAAAGGTTTTCTTCCTGTGAGACATGGAATTCACCTTTCTAAGTCCATGGAACCTAAGACTCCTGAAGAGATACGGCAAATGAATATGATTCCTTATGCTTCCGCCATAGGGAGTCTCATGTATGCCATGATATGCACAAGGCCTGATATCGCATATGCTGTGAGCATTACTAGCCGATATCAATCTAACCCAGGACCAGAACACTGGGCAGCTGTCAAGACGGTCCTTAAGTACTTAAGAAGAACTAAAGACATGTTCCTTGTATATGGAGGAGCAGCAGAGTTGCGAGTGGAAGCCTATACAGACGCAGATTTCCAATCTGACGTTGATGATAGGAGTTCCAACTTCAGATATGTATTCACTCTAAATGGTGGGGCTGTCAGTTGGAAGAGCAAGAAACAGAGTGATTGCTGATTCCATAACAGAGGTTGAATATGTCGCTGCAGCTGAAGCCGGCAAAGAAGCGTTCTGGATGAAGAAGTTCATCACTGAACTTGGGGTGGTTCCAACCATTACATCACAAGTAACTTTGTACTATGATAATAATGGGGCGATAGCTCAAGCCAAGGAACCCAGGGCACATCAAAAGAACAAACATTTTGACAAGCGCTTTAATATCATTAGAAGATATGCTGCCGAGGGGAAAATCAACATCCTCAAAGTTGCTTCAGCCGATAACGTAGCAGATCCACTGACAAAGCCAATGTCTCAAATCCAGCTTGACCATCTGTTGACCCTAAAAACTACCAAGCCTACGTGGCTCGCAGGCCGAGTAATTAATGAGCTAACTACGTCCTTTGGTGAATGCGGGGCGTGCCAACTCGTCGGCCGAGCTCGGCCGAGGAGTAAATTTGTTGATGTTGCGTTGGGTCGCGCTACTGACTTCTGCGTCTTGCGATTGCGGCCGAGAAAGGAACACGTCTCGGCCTCTTGGGCTCTCGAACCTGAAGACAAGATTACTATTCTTAGGAAGTTCAATATCAAATTCGGCTTTCAATGTGCCGAATGTAATAACTGTAACACCTCACTTCACCGAGAAGGCTGATGAGATGACCTCGACCAATAAGGATTTAGAAACCCTTCTCGACCGAGACTTGGATAGGTAATCAATCGTTCTCGCCGCAGTGCTGTTGATGCCAACGGAAGATACTGCGAGACCGACTGACTCTACGATGACAGAGCTATCTATGCCGACTTAAGATATCACCGGTTGCTTCCACAGTGCTGTTGATGCCAACGGAAGATGTGTCAGCGAAAAAGGAAAAAGAAAAATCACAAGTTGTGAGAGTTTGCGCAGGGCAATATTGTATTGATTTTGTGGCGTCTTTCCTGATGCACAGCGTCCCCTATTTATAGTACTGAACCTTGAGTCCGAGTTTAAATCCTACTCGGACTAGGTTTCCCTCTCCGGATCACCTCGACCAGTCCTACATCTACTAGGACTATGAACCTAGTCCTTAGCTAAGCTGGATTAGTTTCCTGGATATCCGATCCCGTCGAGACTCCCCATTGCACTAGGATTCGTCCTAACCGCCCTAGGTTTGGACGCCCACGTGTTGACCGATCCATGGTCCTTTTGCCGCCCGGCCTCCTAGGCCGAGAGTGATCCTACCCTCGGCCCAAACTATTATTTTGGGCCCAAACATTGCCCCCTCGCTTCTGAGGTCCTCGGCCTGAAACCTTCGGCCGAGTTTCGGCCTTGAAGAAGCGAATCTACCACTCAGGATCCTAATACCCGAGTTCCAAGGTGCATTTATTGAGCACAATCGCACGATCTTGATCCTGCTAACCCACTCGCCACGTGGCGTCCTCTAACATTACCAATCCCCCATAATGACGTCTAAGGCGTGCGGCAGCCTGAATCGTCTTGCCATCATGACCACTATCTAAATCCGCGAGCCACTACCTCAGTCCGTGAGCCCACTTGTCATCGTGCGGGCGTCGAACCGTCTTTCGTCATTAATTTCGCCGTCACACGCAATCATGCGCCCCCAAAACCCTAAAATCTTCGGTCTTCTCAACCGCATTTCCCAAAGGTTCATCATGATCAACAATTCCTTCGGTCGATTTTGCCCTTTGTTTTGAATTTCGAACGATTGCTCTTCCCCCCATAACTCTATAAATACCGAAATTCCTTCATTTGTACTTTTACGCTCTCAAACTTCCTGAAATCCTCTGCCACTGATTTCTAGTGCATTTCTCCTATTCCAAGTCTTCGTCTTTAAATCCCCAACCCAGACAACCCTTTTACTCCGTGCTTCTTTCTCACAATGGCGTCCTTCATCTCCAAGCTTTCCAGGGAATGTGACCAACATCAGAAGATTTTTGATCGGAGCTCTATCAAGACCATCCGGTTTGAAAACGACATGAGCACTCAGTACCAAATCCTGGGTCCTCTCTTCAAGGCTACAATACCGCCAACTATCATCGGCCTTCTACAGGAGCACTGCCTAACACCCTTGCTTCAAGGGTTTGAATGGTCGCGATGGGATGCGGCTAAACCCCAGGGCTCCTGGCCCTCGACGACCACATCCTAGGCAGCCTGGGTCGTTCGAATGGAACGACTCTTCGGCGATCAATGGAAGGCCCTTGGTATCTACGACGCCATCCTCCTTTCGTCTATGGAAATCGTCCCCGACAAGGAGCTTCTCCAAGCCGCTCTGTGCTTCTGGTGCTCGGCCACCAACACAATGGTCCTTCCTCTGGGTCCCATTGGTCCCACCATCCTGGATATCACTACCATTTTGGGGACTTCGGCGACCGGGATCCCCGTCGACGCGACCCTCTCTGGGCATCCGTCGAATATCGACCTGAAAACGCTCTTCGACCGTCGGGCCTTCGAGACCTTGAACCGTGACGGTCATATCCCGTCGAAGGAAGATATTCAGAAGCTCCACAAGAACTTCTGTAATTACAACACCCTCTATCTTCACTTCGCCGGCCGAGGAGAAGAGGACCTGCGAGAGGGAGAGCATGAAGCCTTCCTCTTCTACTGGTACAACAAATACATTTGTTGTACCAAGTCAAACAAGTGTTTGGTCGAGAACATGCCGGTAGCCGAAGCCCTGCCTAGTGGTCACGTCTTGGCACTGAGTTCCAACATTCTCGCCCAACTTTTCCGCTGCCTGGCCGAGGCGACCCTCCACAAGATCGACCCACACCAGAATGGTCCTCTCTGGGTCTTCCAACTCTGGTTGCAGGTATACTTCGCCTCCCTTCGGCCGGCCATAGCTGAATTCTCACCAACAGAGGCGCTTGGACCTCAACTGGCCTCTCGACCGACACCTCCCCATCAGGCCGAAGAGGTATTTCGGTACCTCTTCGCTCTCGACGACTTCTCCAACGACGAGTTCCTAATATGTCGTCGTCGAGACTATCCTTCCTCCATCAGGCTGCCTACCTCCCCATGGAGTGCGGAGGAGGACGCCGATCTTCGTCAGACCTGGGGGTCGTTTGTGCTTGCTCGCGACCTCCCTCTCGGCTGTGATGGGAAACGGTCAGGTTGGGAAGTATATCATCCGAACTTCCTTGCCCGACAGCTCGGCTACCTTCAGGGCTGCCCTATCCCCCTTCTCTCCTCCCGAACGGTCCTAAGCCGTGGATGCGAACCTCGTTCCTCTGAGAAGGAGTGTAGAACCGCCGTGAAAGAGTTCCAAGAGCGCTGCCAAAAATTTCGCCTTCGACTAGCCACCCCGGAAACCCATTGCACTGACACCTTTGGTGAGTGGTGGGAGAAATACACCCAGGAATTCCTTGGTGCGCCGGTCGAAGATGTGCTTAGCAGACTCTTCGGTGACCGGCCTAAGAAGGCCTCGGCCCCCCATCCTCAAGGTACCTGTTCCATTTTCCTCCTTTCCATTAATTTTGCATATTGATTTGCCTTGCTAAATTGTCTTTATCTTTTTAGGTAGTCGGCCTTTGAGAAAGACGGAGGCAATTGCCGCTGCCACGGTCGGGAAAAAATCGGTCGTGGCCCTAAAGGACAAACCCGCTGGTAGGGCCGTGCTGATCAAACGGCCTCGCCAAGAGGCCGAGCCGGCTGTCGAGCCTTCCCAGCCTGCCAAACGGGTCAAACAAATGGCGAAGAAAGGTGCACGGGAGATCCACGTTATCTCCAGTCACACGACGACTCCCAGTGCTTCCCCTTCTCCCGCCGCCGGCCATTCTGGGGTCGAGAAACAGCCGGCTTCGACCGCAGAGACGGCCCCAGCGCGGCCTGCCTCTGTGGCCGGCGCATCAGTTGTACCTCCCTCTGTCGAGAAGGCACCTGTCTCACAACAGGCGGTTTCTACGACCGAGGGAACCTCTCCCAAGAATCCAAAGCCCTCGGTCTTCGTGTTGGAAGAGAGTGAGGGGAGCGACAAGGTCCCGCTGGCGCATCATCCTCATACTCGTCGACAACCTCCTCTAGTATCTGAGATGGCGGTCCAAACCGGCCCCTCTTCGGCTAATCGTGGCAAGCGCACGGTCGAGGAACCGACCCCGGTGGCTGAACCTCTCGTTTCTTCTCAGGACCAGGACGTCCCTGCCTTCTCTGAAGCAGCTACGCCAGTCGGCCCATCGGCAGCCGACCATGGCAAACGGCTGCTCGAGGAACCCGAGGCCACGGCGGAATCGCCGGTCCATCCTCAAGACCAAGGCTTCCACATTCCTCCACAGGAGGTTACCTCAGCTTTTGTAAGTACCTTCAATTATCTCCTCCTGATTGCTTTTCTGCTTTAGAATTCTAAACCAGGAAAATACTAAATGTCAGGTGCCTGTACATTCTTTTCACCGTCAATTCTATGCGCCGAAGAGCGTTATCTATATTTCCTGGCCGCCTCAGTGGCCATCAAACGTAGATAACCTCCATCGGCCGCGTGAAGTGAGAAGCAATCTGAGACACTGGGCTCGGCCATTGAGTTCTTTAGGTTCGAGCAATGATCCTGGGGACATGGCCGAGGTCTCCTCTTGGCAGGTTAAAAAAAAAAACGACACCTTCTTGCTATTCTTGTCACGACTGCAGAGTCCGGCCCTTCGGCCGCTTCAACTGAGGCTGCCGATCCAAGCGCCCTAACCCAGTTGCGAGAAGTCCTGTCGCTCTCATCATCGCAAGTACTTGAGCGCAACGGTCTTGATCTGCTCGGCGTGTGTCTGAACGACCTTGGAGCCGACGGTCGCCTGAGCGGAGATGCCATTGTTCGGGCATCGTCTGCCTTGGAGCGCGTTCGGGAGACATTTAGTATCTTCCAGACTGCTCTGAAGGCCGAACAGGACCTGCACGCCGCCACGGCCGTTCAAGACACGCTCCGTCCGAAGATTGATGATCTACGGGCAAAAGGAGAAGCGTTAGCCGAGCTCGATCGTCAGATGGCCGAACTAGCAAAACGCCGGTCGGCCATTGCTTCTGAGCTTGCGAGGGACTTCGAGTCAGGCGGGAAGGATCGCCTAACTGAGTATGCGGCGGCCAAAAAACGGGTTGAGCGCCTGAGGCTGGACAAAAAGAATCGGCAAGCCGAAGTCATCATGGCCGACGTGCGGTGGTTGGAGTTGAAGGCTCTGCTCAGCACTCTTCTTCCCTCGTCTCCTTGAATGTATTCGACCTACTCATTTTTGTAATACCTATCAATCTTAATGGAATGATTTTTTTTCTACTGGTACAACAAATTTTTTATTCACGCATTTCCCATGTGACCGGATAGTATTTCTTCAAGAACTTCCCATTAATCGGTAATTTGTGAACTACTCCAGTCCGGTCTTTAAGATGATATGCCCCTTTGCCGTATACCTTATGCACAATGAACGGCCCTTCCCAATTCGGCGACCACTTGCCGAACCTAGGATCTTTTAATCCTATGGGCAACACCGTTTGCCACACCAATTCACCCTCACCGAATGTTTTCTGTCGCACCTTCTGATTATAGGCTCGCTCGGCAATCTGTTTTTGTGCCACCAGTAAGTTATAAGCGTCAAGTCGTGCCTCTTCCAAATCTTCCAGTCCCTGTCTCATGGACTGATTATATTCGACGCTAAACAAACTACTTTGTTCCGTTAATCGCAACGAATTTATGCTCAACTCGACTGGTAACACCGCATCGTGTCCGTAGGTTAATGCGTATGGGGTCGTTGCAGTCGCCGATCGGGGCGACGTTCGGTATGCCCATAATGCCTCGTTCAACTTCAAATGCCACATGCCAGGCCTTTCTTTTATTATTTTTTCGAGGATGCCGATCAACACTTTATTACTTGCCTCGGCCTGCCCATTCGCCTGTGGATAATACGGTGTGGACTGCTCGAGCCAAATTTTCAAATTGGTCGTGTATTCCTTAAACCTTTCGGCTGTGAAGATTGTTCCATTATCGGTTATGATTGTTTCTGGCACACCGAACCGGGTCACAATGTGTTCCTCCACGAAATCGCAAACTTCTTTAGATGTTAACTCGGCATATGATTTTTCTTCGACCCACTTAGTAAAGTAATCAGTTGCGACTATTATCCATGCATGCTTAGCAGCTCCAGAAGTCGGCGTGATTTTGCCGATTACGTCCATGGCCCATCCTCTAAACGGCCACGGCTTAATGACTGAATGTAGCAATTCGGCCGGGACCCTTTGTATAGGCCCATGGATTTGGCACTGCACGCATCCTCGTGCAAACTCGATACAATCTTTCAGTATTCTCGGCCAAAAATAACCGTGTCGTCGGAGTAGCCATCGCATTTTCCGTCCAGACTGGTGAGCTCCGCATACCCCCTCATGAACCTCTGCGATCGCTCGAGCACTCTCTTGGGGGCCGAGGCATAACAATAACAAACCATCTTCGCCCTTTCGGTACAACTCGTTCTGGTACGTGACATAGTTCGTGGCGTGAGCCCGTGTCCTGCGACTATGTTTTCCGTTAGGATTGTCAAGGTACTGCATAATGGGCTTTCTCCAATCATCTGGTACTGCCTCGGCCGCGCAAATTTCTATAGAGTCCTGCCGATCTAACAACGAAGGCAGGGACATAACCCTGGTGCGTATCACATTGTCTCGACGGAGGATTTGCTGATCAACCAAGGCCGGGTATAATTGTCGTAATATTGGTATCTCCCGGCCTAGCTTGCCCCCCAGGAGTTGTGCACCGGAGGCGATTTGAGCCAACTCGTCTGCGTCGGTATTATGAACCCGAGAAACATGCTCGAATGTAATACCGTCAAAGGACTCGGCCAAATAGCTGGCGACCATGTGGTAAGGCGCCAGAGTACAACTCATGCAGCGAAAAGACCCATTAATTTGGTTAATCACTAGTTCAGAATCCCCGAGGACGAGGACACGAGTGGCATGTAGGTCAAGAAGGAGGCCAAGACCAATGACCAGAGCCTCGTATTCGGCCTGATTATTGGTGCAGTCGAAATCCAATTTGAGCGAAAAATACCAACGATTGTTGTGAGGAGATTGAATGACGATGCCTGCGCCGGCCGAGGACGAAGTACTGGAACCATCGAAATACATCGTCCAATAGTTGTCGCGGGTCACCACCATGCCAATCTCGACGTCAGCACCCCCGAAATCGTAAGGCGAAGGGTGCTGGGCAAGGAAATCGGCCAACGCCTGTCCTTTCACAGCTTTTTGCGGCACGTATTGCAAACTAAACTCGGACAACGTCATCGTCCATTTCCCAATTCGGCCCTTCACAATTGGCCGGGTAAGCATGTACCGGATAACGTCGGTCTGGGCAATGACTTGGGTACCGACGGGAGCATGTAATGCCGAAGCTTGGATGCAGCGAAGAACACGGCGAGACAGAGCTTCTCAACGGCAGAATAATTGATCTCCGGAGGACTCAGATTACGGCTGAGGTAGAAGATAGCCTGTTCCCGTCCGGCATCGTTGTCTTGCACGAGGAGGCAACCGATGGATTCGTCGGCCTCCGAAATGTATAGCTTGAGAGGCTTACCGCGCTGAGGAGGGACCAGGACAGGTGGGTTTGTAAGGGAAACCTTGATCTGCGTGAACGCCGCCTGGTGCTCCTCATTCCACATGAACTTATCTGAGTCCTTGAGCTTCAAAAGTGTGGAAAATGCTTTCATTTTACCTGCCGAATTAGCAATAAATCGGCGTAAAAAATTGATCTGGCCGAGTAAGGACTGTAATTGTTTCTTTGTTGTTGGGGGTGGGGCGGTGATGATTGCGCGTGCCTTATTCTCATCGACTTCAATCCCACGATGATGTACGAGGAAACCAAGAAAATTCCCGGTCGATACACCGAAGGCACACTTGGCAGGATTCATCTTGAGGTTATGCTGACGCATACGGAGGAAAGCCTGTCGGAGATCGTCCAGATGTGTCTGTCGGCGTTTAGATTTGATGACAACATCGTCGATATAAACTTCGACGATGGTGCCAATTAAATCATGGAAGATGGTGTTCATCGCCCGTTGGTACGTGGCGCCGGCATTCTTGAGGCCGAATGGCATGACAACCCATTCGTAAGTGCCGAGTGCCCCCGGGCAACGGAAAGCAGTTTTGTGCACATCGGCCTCGGCAATAAATATTTGGTTGTATCCGGCATGTCCATCCATAAAGGATAAGATCGCATGATTCGCCGCGGCATCGATTAACAGATCTAAAATCGGTGCAGATGCGCAGTGCACCACTTTTCTTTAATACAGGAACAATATTCGCCAACCATTCGACATATCGAGCTGTCCGAATGAACCCGGCTTTCAAAAGCCGAACTAGTTCGTCTTTGACACTGAGTTGTACTTCGGTCGAGAATCGACGAGGTGGCTGACGGAAAGGCTTGAATCCGGGCTTAATACGTAATTCATGCTCGACTAAAGCACGATCTAAGCCGGGCATTTCATGATAACTCCAAGCAAAACAATCTTTGAATTCCGTAAGCAACGCCCGCAACTCGTCCTTCATTTGTTGAGGAAGTAACGCACTAATAAACAACAGCCGTGGGTCATCGGCCGTCCCAACATTAATCTCTTCCAAAGGGTCCTTAACAAGGGGCCGATAATCTTCGAGTTCGGCCGGGGCGGCTCGAATTTTATCAAAAGATAATACAGGCCCATTATCTCCCTCAGCAAGGAACTCGACGAGGTTGACGCCCGAATTTGGTTGTTTAGATATCGTATACCAATGGGCCAGCAGTCGTTCCATAGTAGATGAAACCGCGGCCCTACGTGCTTCCCGATCGGTGTCAAACATCGGCTTCGGGGAGAAAGTTAGCTAATCCGAGTCTCGCCGAATCCTGCTGGACAGTCTCGGCGCCTACCTCGATAGCTTTCTGAACGGAAATCCGAGTCGGCCGTCCCTCTTCATTGAAGCCTTGCAACGTAATATAGCCGACGTGATCGTCATAATACCGTGCTTGAATCATGTTGGCTTCGAAGGGCTGGCTATCGGCCGGATGAACAGTGACCGATTTGCCGTCCCAAAAGACAAGCACTTGGTACAATGAGGAAGGAATACAACTGGTTTGATGAATCCAATCTCGGCCGAGCAGTGCATTATACTCGGTTTTGGAATCAACCACGAAAAAGGCAGTCATATGGGTGCGACCGGCAATATTCACAGTTAACGGAAGCACACCTTTGGTGTGGGATTTGTCGCCGACAAAACTACTCATTGTGATTCCTGACGGAATAAGCTCGTCATTTGAATGGCGTAAGGCCTTCATGATGTTCAGGGGCATGATATTGACAGTAGCTCCACAATCGACAAAAACTTTAGAAACCGGATATCCCTCGATGTGTGCCGTTACATACAATGGCTTTAAATGGTGAAGCTTGGCCGATGATAAACGGGGGAACAATTCGGCCAAAGCAGCCTTTAGACTATCATCTTTTGTTGTTGGCTCGCCTTCAGCAATTGATACGAAATCAACATGGCCGGGTTCCTCAGCAACCACATCTCCATCGAGGAAATTTGGTTGAGCCGTGCTTGATTGAAAATCGGCAGGTAACACATGGACCATACTGATTTCCATATTATCCAGGACTGACGGGCCCAACTGGTCAAGACCTTCCTCGTTCGATTGGTCAGCGACTACGGATTCAGTTATCGTCAGAGTCGGACAATGAGATTCTTCCGTCCCTTCTTCAATAATGTCACTCAGCGGAGCCGCTTCGGCCACTTGTTGGTTCTGCGTGACCTCCTCAGGTAAGGTCGAGATTGACAATGAACTTGGGGTCAAAACCTGAACCTGCTCCTGGTAGTGTAGCCGAGCATCCCTAGTGTCAAGATAAGCATCCAAACGGGCAATACGTGCGATTTCATCGGTCGTAAGGCCGAAGAGAGAAACCGCCGAAAATACTTCAAAGTGATACCGTAAATACTGAAGGTCCTCCAGCGAGAAAGGAAGGTCAGTGACATCGATATCGGTATACGGGTCGACTTCAAATCCAAAAACACAAGCTTCTCGTATGTGCTGGAACCTTGCTTTCAATCCTGGATCTGAGGTCTTCTGGATGATCCGCTCAGCATCCGGACAAGTCAGGACAAGATCAATGGTGTCCTGACATGCCTTCGGCAAACCATACAGATCGTTGGCCGAATGTTTCTTATGAAATTCTCGCATATACTCCAAAGACTCCCCAAGGAACGGGGGATGCAAATTCCGTCGAATTTTGACCAAAGGCTCTTGTATAACTAGCGGGGATAACTTGCTTTCGGCCTCTTGCCTGAAATGTTCAAGACGTGCCTTCATTTCCCCTGGTCGAATGAGAAGTTTGATCCGTTTATCAGCTTCTTCAAACATGGTCTCGACGTCTTGATCGACCAGCCGTTTCCCCTGAGCCAACTCTGTCATAATTGCTGGAGGTGGTCGCTCCTTATCATTGGCAACTGTATCATTCGGCCGCCACTTAGGGGCCGAAGTTTCTTGGGCTGCTTGTCGGCGAGCCATGCAATCTATCCGTTGATGTCGGCGTTTCTGAGATTTGGATAACGCGGTGTAGACGCCCTTCGAAGAATGGTATGTATACCAACGTTGATCTCTAGGCTCGGGAGGCTTGAAGGTCTTTTGACTCCGTGATGATCCTGAACTGCTAGAATTACGCTTATAGTAATCATCGTCATAAAATGAAGCATCAAAATCGAGGCGCCGCCTGACCGAGGGTGTCTCTTCCATTCGTACTTTAGGACCGAGCCGCCCAAAAACCCCATGATGTTAGCCTTCATTGGCTATCTTTTGCCGAGTTACGGCCATGGGTTGCGAAGAAGGTTTATCTTCTGGTTCACTGTCGACCTTCGCTCTACATTTCCTGCACAAAACCGCCGTCCCACTATGTTCGTCGGTGCTATAATCCATCATAGGTTTGACAATAGCGGGCCCCGTTAAAATCGTAGGTAGTTTATTTGAACGAAAATCGGTCATGAACCGTGGCCGAACATTCTGATTCCGCGGGCGTTGTGTCTCAACCACTTCAGCCTTGCCTTTCCCTTTGTCCTTGGGTAGGTACGCGTCGACCATGTTTACTGTTGCCGTGGGGAACGGATCAGTATCAACACTCATCCTCTTCTCGGGGAACTTCAGTTTGCCATTATCAATCCAGCTTTGGACGTTATCACGAAATACGACGTAATTGTTTGTCGTGTGTTTGCTCGAATTGTGGTATTTGCAATACACCTTTCCTTTAAGCTCTTCGGCCTTAGGAATGTTATGACCGGGCCGAAGCTTAATGATTCTTGCTGATAACAGTTGGTCAAAAATTGCGTCAGCCTTGGTAATATCAAAAGTATAAACCTTTAACGGTTTCGATGTTCCTTCAGTGGCCGAGCGACTTTTGGCTTCTCTAGAATCAACCTGAGTCAATGCCTTGCAAATGTATGGCTTATCTATTACTATCTCAGCCGCATCCACAATAACACATTCATCCTCGGTTGATGCATAATTGACAGTAGGGTTCTTGTAAATCGTTCCCCGAGTTGGAGTCTTCGAAGTCTTTTCCTCGCGGAGCAAATAATCATACTGCTCGACATGTTTGGCCAATTCGTACATATCCCGAAAATTTGCCCCCAAGAATTTCTTTTTGTATTCGACGTCAAGGCCATTCAAAGCAAGCCTGACAAATTCGACTTCGGGTAAGGGCACTCGGCACCAATTCCTAGCCGATTTGAACCTGGTAAGATAATCCATTGGTGACTCATCAGATGCTTGAGCCATCCGTGCTAATGAAGAGACTGACATCTCCATCCCCGGCCGATAAAACTGCTCGTGGAACTTCTCGACCAACTCCTCCCAGTTTTGGACGGAATTAGGCGGGAGATTGATGTACCAGGCAAACGCTGAGCCGGTCAATGAAAAATTGAACAGCCGTAACTTGTGGAAATCACTATTAACATCCCCGCATTGCGCGGTGAAACGAGCCACGTGCTCCAACGAAGATAGGGACGATTCACCAGCAAAAAGACTAAAATCTGGGATCTTGAAACCCTTCGGGTATCCAAACGTCTCCACGTAAGCTGGGTACGGATGAATAAACTTGGGAAACTTCGGTCCTTTCTTCATGGCCGAGTCGATCATCCGCTGAACTTCGGTCATATCAACAGGTGTTGCTTCGACCCTCTGGTCGGTCCCGTCTGACCTACTATTCGACCCTCCTCCCTTCTCCAAGTTAATTGGTTTGAGCGGGGCAGGAATAGGCTCGGCCGGTACAATCGGTACCGGGTTGTTTCCTGGTAAACAAGGTTGGCGAAGATCGAAAGGCCTGCTGCCACCAACTTGACTAACCAGCATTTCGAGCAGCCTGGTTTGTCGATCATTGGAACTGAGTATCGTGTCATGCAGCTTGTCAATGCCTCGGCTAAACGTCTGTTCGACTGACCGAGACTGCTCGTCCAATCGCTTTCGAAGAAACGACCTTGTTGGTGGGTCAGATCCTTCACCACCATCCTCGTCACACTCCTCTACTATCCCTTCATTCAGAACGCATGTGTTCCTGTTAGGGATCTCTAAACCACGGAGTTGACCGCCGAGATTAACTTCTCTCTCTCGGCGAGTCGCGCTCGTGGACTCAGGTGTCACAGCGCTAAGGGGATTCTGCGCCTGTGGCACACTTTGTCCCAGGCTTTGATTCGGCAAATCGGTTGTCGACTTTCCCATAGTTGTTTTCTTTTTTACCGATCGTGTTTCAATTGGCATGAACTTCGTAGTTTAGCACTAGGTCCCACTGGGCATGCCAAAATGTTGACCCTAAAAACTACCAAGCCTACGTGGCTCGCAGGCCGAGTAATTAATAAGCTAACTACGTCCTTCGGTGAATGCGGGGCGTGCCAACTCGTCGGTCGAGCTCGGCCGAGGAGTAAATTTGTTGATGTTGCGTTGGGTCGCGCTACTGACTTCTGCGTCTTGCGATTGCGGCCGAGAAAGGAACACGTTTCGGCCTCTTGGGCTCTCGAACCTGAAGACAAGGTTACTATTCTTACGAAGTTCAATATCAAATTCGGCTTTCAATGTGCCGAATGTAATAACTGTAACACCTCACTTCGCCGAGAAGGCTGATGAGATGACCTCGACCAATAAGGATTTAGAAACCCTTCTCGACCGAGACTTGGATAGGTAATCAATCGTTCTCGCCGCAGTGCTGTTGATGCCAACGGAAGATACTGCGAGACCGACTGACTCTACAGTGACAGAGCTATCTATGCCGACTTAAGATATCACCGGTTGCTTCCACAGTGCTATTGATGCCAACGGAAGATGTGTCAGCGAAAAAGGAAAAAGAAAAATCACAAGTTGTGAGAGTTTGCGCAGGGCAATATTGTATTGATTTTGTGGCGTCTTTCCTGATGCACAGCGTCCCCTATTTATAGTACTGAACCTTGAGTCCGAGTTTAAATCCTACTCGAACTAGGTTTCCCTCTCCGGATCACCTCGACCAGTCCTACATCTACTAGGACTATGAACCTAGTCCTTAGCTAAGCTGGATTAGTTTCCTGGATATCCGATCCCGTCGAGACTCCCCATTGCACTAGGATTCGTCCTAACCGCCCTAGGTTTGGACGCCCACGTGTTGACCGATCCATGGTCCTTTTGCCGCCCGGCCTCCTGGGCCGAGGGTGATCCTACCCTCGGCCCAAACTATTATTTTGGGCCCAAACACCATCATATGGAAAAGATGGGTATTAGATACATGGGAGGATGGCTTTGAGTGCAAGTGGGAGATTGTTGGAAGTATGCCCACAAAGCCACTCATTTGATGTAATAGCTTTTTGGAATACTTAATGTATTAAACTTTTATATGTTTAATGAAGGGCAAAGCTTATTGTTAATCACTATTTATTGTATCATGTGTTTAAGCAATGAGGGAATCCTAGGGATGTATTTGATCTAAGAGACAAGTGATCTAAGTTAGTTAGATTATTGAGACCATTCTCTTATGTTCATTCCTAAAACGTTCCTAGCCATAGGATTGCCAATTGGGCATTGACAATCCGCTAAGGTTAGTATGTGTTATGTTGACTCAAGCGTGAGTATGACTAGTCACAAGTCATTTGGTGTTGGACACTAAGACAAACACATAGGTGCTCGAAAGAGTAATCGAGTACATTGAACAACGATTAAAAGAGAGTTCGAACATACATGTCATGTAAGAACTCGAAAGTTGCAATATGCAAAGTAGTCCTTTGACCTGAGGCATCATAAATGTCTAATGGTTAGGTCCTTGATCTTTGATCATGTCAACGGCATTCCATCGGAGTGTCCACGGCATTGTTGGGGTCAAGCTATCTAGTCGTGTAGGCATATGAATGCACAACAAGGGATCTCTAACCTTCCATGGTGGAAGGAGAATACTCTAAGATATGATTCTAAAGTCTTTGGCCAAAGCATATGAATATGACTTAGGAAGTTTGTTCCAAATCATATTCAAGGGAATCATATAGATATGTATCACATTGGATAGTAGACATGAAACAAACTATCACTCAAACAATGTGATTAAGAGTATTGTATTAGAGAAGGACACCGTATTGCATTGTAGTTGTAACTGGATAGGTTCTCCAACCAATTCTACTTAGCTTGGGTAACCATGACATACTGCTAGGTGTCACTCATGGTTTGTGGAAGCCCTAATGACTAGCAAACACTAATCATAAAGGGAGAATTGAAATGTGGTTTCAATTCACAATCGATCGTTAAGAGTAACAATCGCCCACTACCTTGCTAATTGGAACCTAATGGATCGTACACCGAGTAAGGGCGATAGTGAAGAAATTAAATGAAATGGATATGCAATTAAATGGTTTAATTGAAGAATGGTCAAGATTAATTAATTAGTTAATTAATTATACGAAAGGTTCGTATTGGGCTTTTAAGTTGGTTTTGGGTTTCGGGGCCCAAAAGTGTTTTGGTCCATAAGGCCCATTATGTTTAAGTTGTATGACAACTAAAACAAAATGGGCAATAAGCCCAATCACAACATATAGGCCGGCCATGGTGAGGAGATGGTGAAAGTTTGCTTAATTGCAAGTTTGCCACTCACCAAAGAAAAGTGTTATAAAAGCAACTTTATAGCTATTTTCTAATTAGGGTTTTCTTTGAGGCAAAGAGGTGAAACATTTTCTCTCATTCTCTCTACAAAGAGGCCGGCCACTTAGGGAGATTAATCTAGCAATCTCTTCTTCCCTAAGTCATCCATTTCATCTTCACACTTAACCCTTGGTGTGGAGACATAGAGACACCAAACTTTTGGTGTTTTGGAGATCCTTTCCTTACATCCACAAAGTCCGAAGGAGCACAAAAGGAGAAGGAAATCACAAGCAATATCCAAGGAGCTAGGAGGTGACTTGAAGGCCCTCCACTTGGGTGAATCCCTTGTGTAAACAAGGATGAGCTTCAAGGGTAAAGAAACTCTAAATCTTTACTTCTCTTTAATGTTGTTAAAGAGTTTATTGGTTCACCATATACTAGGCTTTGAAAGTCATGGGTTTTATGAATTTTTTTTTAATGCATGCCTACTTTAAAGTGTTAATAGTTTGCATATGTATTCAAATGTTCTTACTTGTTCTTAGCTAGGACAAAATTTTTCCTTCATTCTCCACCTCTTCTGATTAGCTTGGGTAACCATGACATACTGCTAGGTGTCACTCATGGTTTTGGAAGCCCTAAACGTGTATAATCACTAAAGGGAGAATTGAAAGTAAGTTTCAATTCACAATCGATTTGAAAGAGTTCTAATCGCCCACTGGCTCGCTAAAAGGAACCTAATGGATCGTACACCGTGTAAGGTAAAGATTGAAGAAACAACAGAGATGAGTAAGGATAATTAAATGGTTTAATTATTTATGGCAAGGATTAATTAATATGTTAATTAATCAAACAAATAAAGTTCGTTAACGACCTCGGGTTAGTTTTGGGCCTCAAGGCCTAATGGGCTTCGAGCGTCAAGCCCATTGACTTAAGTTGTATGACAACTTAATGACTAAATGTTCACAAAGGCCCAAATAGGCCAATAACACCCTATGGCCGGCCATATTGATAATGGTGTGGGTTTTGGACTTATTACAAGTTTGCCACTCCAATGAAGGTAGGTATAAATATGACTTTATAGCCTTTTCTTCATTAGGGTTTCTTTTGGGAGAAAAGATGAGAACAAAAGCTCTCTTTGCTCTCTAAGAGGCCGGCCATCCTAGAGGAACATAGCTAGCAATCTTACTTCCTCTAGGTCACTCATTTCTTCATCAATCTTTCCTTGGTGTGGAGACTTAGAGGTTCTCAACTTTGAGAACTTGGAGAAACCAATTCTTCCATCCAAATCCATAGAGCTAAGAAGCAAGGAATGAAGGCCTTATCTCTTGGGTGATTATCCTTTGCTTATGCAAAGAGGAATCAACAAAGGTATAATTTCTCAACTCACTTTGTTTTGAGTTGAGTCTTGGTTCACCTAACTACTAGGCTTTGAATTTAATGGGTAATGATTTGTTTTTGAGTGCATACAAGCATGATTCCGCCTTTAATTGTTAATTGCATGCTATATAGATGTTTCTCAAATGAACATGTTTTTCACAAAATTTCTTTCAGGTTGACGAAAGGGTTTACACCCATGTTTAATACGTAACTCATGCTCGACGAGAGTGTGATCTAAGCCAGGCATCTCGTGGTAGCTCTAAGCAAAACAATCTTTAAACTCCTCAAGCAGAGCATGAAGTTCGGCTTTCATAGGTTAGGGGAGCAAAGCACTAATAAATAAAGGCCATGGGTCATCGGCCATTCTAACATTAATTTCTTCCAATAGGTCCTTGACTTGGGGCCGATTGTCTTCAAGCTCGGCCGGGGCAACTTGAATTTTGTCAAGAGATAAGACATGACCATTATCTCCTTCGGCAAGTAACTCTACGAGGTTAATGCCTGAATTTGGTTGCTTAGATATAGTATACCAATGAGCCATCAGTCGTTCCATAGTAGATGAAATCGCGGCCCGATGTTTTTCCCGATCGGTGTCAGACATCGAGGTCGGGATGAAGTCAGCTAACCCGAGTCTTGTCGAATCCTGGTGGACAGTTTTGGCGGTAACCTCGATACCTTTCTGAACAGAAATCTGAGTCGGTCGTCCTTCATCATTGAAACCTTGTAGGGTGATGTAGCCGACATGGTCATCATAATACCGTGCTTGGATCATGTTAGCTTCGAAGGGTTGATTATCAGCCGGGTGAACAATGACCGATTTGCCATCGTAAAAAACAAGCACTTGATATAATGACGAAGGAATATAGCTGGTTTGATGAATCCAGTCTCGACTGAGCAGTGCATTATACTCGGTCTTGGAGTCGACGATGAAAAAGGCGGTCATGTGATTACAGCCGGCGATGTTTACCGCTAAAGGAAGTACCCTTTTGGTTTAGGATTTGTCTCCGACAAAACTGCTCATTGTGATCCCAGAGGGGATAAGTTCGTCGTTAGAGCGACGTAACGCCTTTATGATGTTTACAGGCGTGATATTGACGGTGGCTCCACAATCGACAAAAACTTTGGAGATTGGATACCCTTTAATATGGGCCGTGACATACAATGGCTTCAAATGATGAAGTTTGGCCGATGATGATCAAGGAAATAATTCGGCCAAAGCTGCTTTGAGGTTGTCATCTTTTGTTGTTGACTCGACTTCGACAACAGTTACAAAATCAATGTGACCGGCTTCCTCAGCAACTACGTCGCTGTCGAGGAAATTCGGTTGAGATGTGCTCGGCTGAAAATTAGCGGGCAAAACATGGACCAGACTGATTTCCATGTTATCCAGGATCGACGGGCCTATCAGGTTACGATCCCCCTCTTCAGGCTCCTCTCTTTCCTGGTCACCCACTGCTGCATCTGCTTCTGTCGGAGTTGTACTAAGAGACTCCTCTACTCCTTCTTCGATGGTTTGTTCTCGCGGGGTCTCTTTGGAAGTCTGTTTGTTCTGTTTAGGTGCCTCAAGTTCGTCTGAAATCGGAATTATGCCTGGGATTGGTGCCAGGAGATGAGCTTGCTCTTGGTACATTATACGGGCATCCCTAGTGTCGAGATAGGCATCCAACCATGCGACTTATGTTATTTCATCGGCCGTAAGGTCGAAGAGAGAAACGGCTGAAAAGACTTCGAAGTGGTATCGTAAATACTGAAGGTCCTTTAATGAGAAAGGAAGGTCTGCGTATCGATATCAGTGTATGGGTCGACTTCAAAGCCAAGGACTCGAGCTTCTTGTATATGCTCGAACCTAGCTTTCAACCTTGGGTCTGTGGTATTTTGAATAATTCGCTCGGCATCCGGGCAAGTTAGGACTAGATCAATTGTGTCTTAACATGCTTTCGGTAAACCATATAGATCGTTAGCCGAATGCTTTTTATGAAACTCTCGCATATATTCCAAGGCCTCCCCGAGGAATGGTGGATGTAAATTCCGTCGAATTTTGATCAAAGGTTCTTGTGGGGTTAGCCGGGGGAGTTTGCTTTCAGCCTCCTGCCTGAAGTGTTCGAGGCATGCCTTCATTTCCCCGGCCCAAAGAAGAAGTTTGATCCGTTTATCAACCTCCTCAAATGTGGTTTCAAAATCTCGATTGACCAGCCGTTTCCCTTGAACCAGCTCTGTCATAATAGTTGGGGATGGTCGTCGATCATCATTGGCAACTGTTTCCTTCGACCGCCATTTAGGGATCGAAGTTTCTTGGGCTGCCCGTCGGCGGGCCATGTAGTCTATTCTTTGGTGCCGACATTTCTGGGATTTGGACAGTGCAGTGTAGACGCCTTTTGAAGAGTGATATGTATACCATCGCTGGTCTCGAGGTTCGGGAGGTTTGAAAGTTTTCTGGCTCTGCGATGATTCCGAGTTGCTAGAATTGCGTATGTAATAATCTTCGTCATAAAATGGAGCATCAAAGTCGAGGTGCCGTCTGACTGAAGGTTTCTCTTCAACCCGCATTTTAGGGCCGAGCCTATAAAAAATCCCTTAATGTTGACTTACGTCAAGCACCTTCCACTGTGTTGCGGCTGTAGGTTGTTCTATCGTGGCCGGAGATGACTCTTTCTTTGCCTCGGCGCTGACATTTGCTTTACACTTTCTGCATAAAATCGTAGGCCCACTTTCTTCATCAGTGCTGTAATCTATCATAGGCTTGACAATAGCGGGTTTCGTGAGAGCTGTAGGCGGTTTGTTTGAACGGAAATCAGCATTGAAACGTGGTCGAGAATTCTGATTCAGAGAGCGTTGCGTTGTAACGACCTCTACCTTCCCTTTTCCTTTGTCCCTAGGTAGGCGAGCATCTACCATATTTATTGTTGCCGTGGGAAATGGGTCGGTATCAACACTCATTTTCTTCTTCGGAAATCTGAGTTTGCCGTTATCAATCCAACTTTGGACGTTGTCTCGAAACACGACACAGTTATTTGTCATATGTTTTCTTGAATTATGGTATTTGCAATATATCTTTCCTTTAAGCTCTTTGGCCTTGGGAATGTTATGCCCAGGCCGAAGTTTGATGATCTTCGCTGAGAACAATTGATCAAAAATTGCGTCGACCTTTGTAATATCAAAAGTATAAACTTTTGACGTTTTCATTATTTCTTCACTGGCCGAGCGGGTTTTGACATCCTTAAAGTCAATTTGAGTCAGCGCCTTGCAAACGTATGGCTTATCTATTACTTTCTCAGCTGCGTCCACGCTAACGCATTGAGACTCCTCACCTTCGGTCGATGCGAAACTGACAGTGGGATTTTTGTAGATCGTCCCTCGGGATGGAGCTTTCGAGATCTTCTCTTTGCGAAGCACATAAGGATATTGAGTTTGCCCCCAAGAATTTATTTTGTATTCTACGTCAAGACCGTTCAGAGCAAGTCTAACAAATTTGACTTCGGAGAGAGGTACTCGGCACCAATTCCTGACCGATTTAAATCTGGTAAGATAATCCATTGGTGACTCATCAGATGCTTAAGCCATCCTTACTAATGAGGACACTGACATTTCATCCATCGCCGATAAAACTGCTCATGAAATTTCTCGACCAACTCCTCCCAGCTCTGGATGGAATTCGGTGGGAGGTTGATATACCAAGCAAATGCTGAACCGGTCAACGAAAAGTTGAAAAGTCACAACTTGTGAAAGTCGCTATTGACATCTCCGCATTGCGCGGTGAAACGAGCCACATGTTCTAACGAGGATAAGGATGATTCTCCGGCAAAAAGGCTAAAATCTGGGATTTTGAAACCTTTGGGGTATTCGAACTGTTCCACATAAGCTGGATATAGATGGATAAATTTAGGGAACTTCGACCATTTTTTCATGGCCGAATTGATCATCCGCTGAACCTCGGTCATATCAACGGGTATGGCTTCTACTCTATGGTCGGACCCGCCTGACCTACTATTCGATCCTCCTCCTTTTTCAGAGTCAATTAGCTTGAGCCGAGCAGGAATTGACTCGGCTGGTACAATTGGTGACAGATTATTTTTTGGTGGCAAGTGCTGGAAAAGATCGGAAGACTTGCCGTCGTTGACCTTACTAACCAATATTTCGAGCAATTTGGTTTGTGTCTTACTGGTACTGCGTATCACGTCATGCAGTTTATCGATTCCTCGACTAAGCATCTGTTCAACCGTCTGAGACTGCTCGTCAAGTCGTTTTCGAAGAACCGATCTTGTTAGTGGATCAGATCCTTCACCACCATCCTCGTCACAATCCTCCATTATCCCTTCATTGAGAATGTGGGTGTTTCTGTTAGGGACTTCTAGACTGCGAAGTTGACCGCCAAGATTAACTTCCCTTTCCCGACGAGTCGCGCTTGTGGACTCAGGTGTCACGGCGTTAAGGGGATTCTGCACCTGTGGCACACTTTGTCCTATGTTCTGGATTGGCAAATCGGTTGTTGATTTTCCCATAGTTGTTTTCTTTTTTACCGATCCCGTTTCAATTAGCATGAACTTCGTAGTTTAGCACTAGGTCCCACTGGGCGTGCCAAAATGTTGACCCTAAAAACTACTAAGCCTACGTGGCGCGCAGGCCGAGTAATCTATAAGCTAACTACGTCATTCGGTTGAATACGGGGCATGCCAACTCGTCGGCCGAGCTCGGCCGAGGAGTAAAATTTGTTGATGTTGCGTTGGGTGCGCGGCTGACTTCTGCGTCTTGCGATTACGACCGAGGAAGGAACACGTCTCGGCCTTTTAGGCTCTCAAACCTGAAGACAAGGTTACTATTCTTACGAAGTTCACGAATCATCATCGTTGGATTCGATCACAGTGATGGTATTTGTCAGAGTAAACTCACGCCGAATCGACACCAAAGTGTAAGGGCACGAATACTCAAAGCGGATATAAATCTTAATAGTGAACGTGGTTCAGCCGTCTGAATGGCGAACTCTAAATCCCACTTGGGAGTATCCAATCATAAAATAACTCGGCGTGCAATGCGTCGAGCTTAGTAAGCTATAATACCTCACTTCGCCGAGAAGGCTAATAAGATGACCTCGATCAATAAGGATTCGGAAATCCTTCTTGACCAAGACTTGGATAGGTAACCAACCGCTCTAGCCGCAGTGCTGTTGATGCCAACTGAAGATGCTGCGAGATCGGTTGATTCTACGGCGACAAAGCTATTTATGCCGACTGAAGATATCACCGGTTGCTTTCATAGTGCTATTGATGCCAACGGAAGATGTGTCAGCAAAAAAAGAAAATAAAAATCTCAAAGTTGTTAAGAGAGTTTGCGCAGGGCAGTTGTGTGTTGAATTTGAGGGGGTTTGAACGATGCACAACCTCCTCTATTTATAGTACCAGATACCTTCTAGGTCGAGTTAAAACCCTACTCGGATTAGGACTTTTTCTCCTAATCAAACACCATCTCGACTAGTCCTATTTTCACTATGATTTTGAACCCAGTCCTTTATCAGGCCGAATCCACTTCCGGGTTATTCATATCCATATCTTGCCGAGACTCCTTATTGCACCAGGATTTGATTACTCGTCTTGCAGCATAACCGACCTATGTTTGGAAGCCCATGAGCTCAACGATCCATGATAACCTTGTCGTAAGGCCTTCCAGGCCGAGAATGATTCTATACTCGGCCCAAACTAATACTTTGGGCCCAAACACATATATATGCATCTTTTTGAGTATGCGATTTATTCATTATTTTGGGCACATGATTTATGGTTGGTATGTTATATCATTCATGGTGTATACTGGAAAATAAATAAATTAGGTTTTCAATTTATATACCCTCTATGGGGTCATATATAGACTTGTTTGGTGTACATTCTTGTGGTGTTGACATTCAATTAACGATAGGAATTGTAATTTGGGTTACTGTCACCTTAGTTATTATGTACAACACAAATTGACATTGCCGAATGCATATTGATTTAATTTATGAATTCACAAGAAAGCATGTGCTTAATATTGTATTGTGAAAATCATGGAGTTTAAGATGCATGCTTGTTGTATATGTATATTTGTGATTTCATTTATGATGCATGCTTCCGCTATTATGTTTTGGTTGAAATCACAAATAGGGAGGAAGATGAACTTTGAGTTCTCCAGAAGAAATAGTGGTCTTGATTATCTCGTTTTAATCAAGACATGTTGTTGTGATATATATCCAGACATTTTCAAAATTTGGTCGATCTTGCTTGATGGATATTGAACTAGTTAGGATCAAATTGAATGCAAAAATATTGTGCTTGCTATTTTGATTTTGATCATTGTTGAAACTAGTGATTTTGGGTTTATGTGAGATAAGTTTTTCCAAATGGATTATGACTATCTTTTGATACATAGATTATTTGCATAATGGTTTAGGTGTATATGACTAAACTGAGATTATGCAATTGGTGAGGAATCAGGAACCAATTGGTTCATATCTCCGGTTTCTTTATTGGTTGTGCAGTACATTTTGCTTAAGTGGGAGAATCATATGTTCGAATGTAAGCATAAGGCTAAGAGTTAGGCCGGCCATTATAATTCATTTGGTTGAATTATTTGTGTTACTTAATTTGTTTAAGTACTGAGAAGGATCCTATTATGTCGGTTAGCATTCAAAAGGAAATGAATTTGGTTTCCATATGGATTCTGATTAGTCATTCATTGTATTGGAATGATTTTTTAGTTAATATAGTTGCTATACCACGTCTTTTACTAAACCTAGTTGTGTTGAGTATGGCCTAGATAAGTGGGAGCAAATTGGTTTGGTTTTGCTATATTGGTTCACATAATTACAAAGTGCAAATTAAGTATGTTATGACTTTTGAGTTAATTCTGCGATGTAACAGAAAATATTCTTAAGTTCAATACTTTAAAATGAATAGGTAAGTTGTATGTGAAGTTAAGCTTTTGTTATCCAAAAGATTTGGTGGCTATATGAGTGGGAGTAGACGTCTTGGTTTACTTTTGAGCTTAGATACATTGCTATGAACATAAACTAGACATTGTGATTTGTAAGTTAAATCTGTATATTGTGTTGTAGAGGTAATTATAAATTCATTGTTTTGGTTTATGTAAGCTGGTTGTGTCTATGTACTAGTGTGGTTGAAGAATGACTTATGTGATCACCTTTATAATGAATTTGAGATGATTATTTAATGTTGTGAATCATACTCAAGTGGGAGAATGTTAGAGTATGAGTGTGATTCTTATAGTTTAGTAATAATCATTGTTATTTTAGATTGGTATAAAGAGGTTTTAATGTGTTTGTAAGAGTTAATTCAACTTTGGTTTGGATTAAAACTCTACTATTGGCTCAAGAATAGAACTCATACTTATACAAGGATTTGGTCTTGTATTCCTTGTAGAATTGTAATAGGGCAATCTATATTTGGTATAAAAACATAAGCCACTGCTCTCACAAAACATACGCTCAATATTGAGTACTTTTGGTTTTGCAAGAGAGGAGAAGGTGCACTGTTTAGAAGTCTCTTTTGGCTTCTTCTTCTACTGCATTTACGGGTTAGTTTGTCATTGTGTTTATCGAATTATGATTTTAATACTTGAATAAATTTGTGGTTCATGAGCTTAATCTCTTAACTTATATTTTTGATAAGTTTAATCTTACAAAACCATCACCAGCCTGCTATCTAGACCCCCGTTCGAGAATAATGCGAGCCTCCGTAATCCCCCGCCAGCACGGTGACGGGCTAGCACCCACCATTGCGTCCCATAAACTATTGTGAGAGAAATATTTAGCTTTCAGAAGATGAGAAGAGAGCGAATCCGGATTATGGAGCAGCCTCCAACCCTGTTTAGCAAAGAGAGCGAGGTTGAAATTACAAAGACTGGAAGGCCAATCCACCCTCACACTTTGGCTTTCACATATTCTCCCATGAAAGCCAATGGATGTGTTTAGAATCCTCCAGATCCCCCAACCAGAAACAATAGAAAAGTCGTTGCAGGTCATCGCAGAAGGTCTTAGGCAAGAGAAAAAAGTTTATCGTGTAGGTGGGAAGAGCTTGACCCACCGCTTTGGTAAAGATCTCCTTACCCGGAGCACTAAGCAATTTGTCCTTCCAACCTTTTAACTTTTTCCACAACCGATCCTTTATATAAGCAAACCATTCAGAGCGTTTGCGCCCGATGACAATTGGGAGCCCTAGATACTTGTCTTGGACGTCAACCCGAAGCACACCCAAAAACGGAGCAAGCTGATCTCAAATTAGAAAGATGGAGGGAAGGCGGGGGATGAATTGGGAAGAAATTGGGCTGGATTGTAGTTGGTTTAATTATGTTTTTGAAGGTAGGTTTTGGAGCTTAAGAACGTATTAAACTGTTGAAGCAAACAACCTTAGTTACCTATATTTTACATAAAAATATAGGTAAATTATTTGCACACACATATATAATAATAACAAAATATGTCTAATACATACATTCAATGTAATTTACCTACAATGATTGTCAGACAAATAACAGAAATGGAACAAATGATAGTAAGACAAATATAAAGTAGATACTTTTGCAATAATAAGGCACTTATTTGCCTTATGTTGGATAATTAAATTCATTAACATAATTAGGGTGTTGTGGCACAATTGTAAATATTTTGAAAATAATAGGTACGTATTTGTTGTCATTTAGTACTACGGTCTAATGGTATTCCTCTTTATTTGTAAGTGAAAGGCCTTAGGTTTGATTCTCATCAAAGACGAATTTGAACCACATTCTTGCTAGCCCATTGTGAAGCTAAGCCCACCCCTTTTTTGTTAGTGTAGATAATATTGTTTCTTAAAAAAAAAACAAAAAGGTATTTATTTGTTGGTGGTCTGTTTTAGATTTGAGTTTTATTTGGATGTCTAAAACGAGATGGGTTTTTATAAAGAAAATAAGTGTTGTATGAGCTTATGGTTAATCTTGAAGAAAAACCCTAGAGATTTGACAATAAATACCCAAGAGAGAAATAGGTTGCTTGGACAACGGGAAGGAAAACTCCTTAGTAAAGAAGGGGGAGACTCCTAGAAGTCCAAGGAAGACTTGCTTGGTATCATATTTAATTTTTCAAAACATCTTCTAAGTACATTTTTTTTAAAACAGTTTACTTTGAAATCCAAAAACTTTTTTGGTATAAGATTCAAAATTGTTTTCAAATTTTAATAATTAAAAAGAAAATAAAAACTACCATACAACAACTCTGAGTAGATTTAGAAAGTACTACTAAATATAATAAAAAAGACAAAGAGATCTAAAGAGAGAGTCAGAGGAGTGGGAGCTAAGAGAGAAAGAGGAGAGAGAAGTAGAAGAAAGGGATTCAAAAAGGAGAAGGAGAGGAGGAGAGAGAAAGAAAGGAGACAGAGGATCGCATCATGGGAGGAGAGAAAAATGTAGGGTAGAGATAGAGGCTAGCAGAAAGATTGGGAGTGAGAGGAGAAGAGAGAGAAAGTAGTGGGTTTGGAGTTTAAAACTCTAAAAAAATCACTTTTTGTGCTTTCTAAGAGTACGTTAATTTTAAGTTAGTTTTGAGTTTAGTTTTTTAAAATAGTCTTACCAAATAAGTATTTAATGAGTAAAACTTCAAAAAGTATTTTTGAGTCTAAAAAGTTTGATTCAAGTAAAGTACCAAACAAACCATAAGTTGTTTTTATATGATTAAATTTCATTTAGAAGTAGTTGTTGTTCACAAAACTAGACAAATCCCTAGTGTTGAGTTATAAAAAAAATAAATAAATAAAAAAAAATTAAATAAAAAAAAAACCATATGTAGGAAGATATTTTGGCTTTGAATGTTTCATGGTGTTTCATGGTGTTAATCTAACTCGTTGATAAAGGTTTTGTCCAAATTTTTCATGGAAAACGAAGATTGGTTTATTGGGTTTAAAAATCTGAGGAAACGAATCATGCTGTAGAGAGTGGCTTTTGGATAGGATGCGAGAACGGGAAGTAAAACTAGCGACACTCCTGGATTGAGGCCTTAGCAAGGAGGAGAAGTCTTCTTGATGAAGGCATGGAAGAGGTAAATTGTTATTTTCTAATTAAATTTTGTTTTAGAACAAGTGGTTGTTAATGGGCAAAACTGGACAGATTAGCAGTGTGAACTAGAATTTGGACGTTATTTGGCTCTAAAAGTATTATGATGTTAGTCTAACTCGTTGATAAGGTTATGTTCAAATTAAAAAAGAGGGGAGATTACTTGATAGGGTTTAAAAATCTGACGAAACAAGTCGTGTCTTGCAGGGACAGGTTTCTGTATAAAAGAGATAATCGACTTAGAAACGTGACCAAGAGAACTTTTTTTAGTTTTTATACAGAATTTGTTAGAAGTCTCCCATAAAGTCACTCGTTTGATGTAACTTTTGGAATATGGGCAATATTTACTGTTAATCACTACTCAGGGGATTATATGTTTAATCAATAATTGAATCCAAGGAATGTGATCAACCTAACACAGACAAGTGATCTAAGGAAGTTAGATCAATGACATCTTTCCTTTTTGTTTAATCCCAAAACGTTCCCAGCCATAGGATTGTCAATTGGGTATTAACGATCCTCTAAGGCTAGTATATGTTTATGTCAACTCCACTAGAAAATAATCAACAAAAATATGGAGGCAACACTTGAATTCTAGGGTTAAAAAGACAAAATTACCCACGATGCACACCGAAGCTTCTACGTCCGAGCAACGCACAATCACAATTCAATCAAGGTCAAAAGTGATGAAAATAGGTAATTATTCAAAACCTATTTCATTCATCCTCATCAAATCCTCCCCACAAGATAACTCCCAAATTATTTCTTTCAAATTATATTAATTGGCTAATTAATTGATATTTATTACTCAATTAATTTATTAATTAGCTAATTAATTGTAAATTACACCAAAAAAACTACTAAAGTTACCGGTTCCCATCTCTCCCAAAGGGGCCAGGCACACCCCTATAAACACCACCCCATTTTCTCTAAAAACCTAAGTTGAATCCTCTTGCAAAATTCTCTAAATTCTCCGAATACTTTTCCGTCAAAATTTTAACTTTGGCATCAGAGGTTCTTCAGCCAAGGCCCCCACCCCCCCAAAAAAAAAAATTCATCAAGGGTGCGTGACGCTCTTGGCCTTGACCTAAGGTGTTAATTGTTTTTGTAGGTGAAGGAAGAAATTTGCATCCACAAATTGGTGCTTTCTTGTTCACTTGTAGATTTTTCGTACATTCTTATTCTTGGAATTTTTATTTTTAAAAATTCTTCGATAAAACATAAAAGAAAAGTACAATGGCAAGAGATTTGAAAACCTTGACGAAGGGAAATTCCAACGTTCAAGGATTAGGACCGTGACGATCTATGAGGCTCAACACAACGATGAGTAGAATGGCACCACCCTCGTGAGGCATCATCGTGGAAACCACCAAGGTGGCCACCACGACAGCCACCCTCGGCAAGGCCCACGACACCACAACCATGGCCCAAGCTGTGCCATTGAAGCCCACACGGGCACTAGCCTCGCACCTACGTGCGCCACAGGTTGAGCAGCCCACTACTGTGGCCCAGTCTGCTTTCGCGACCCAGTCTGCTCTAGCAGCCCAGTTTGCTTCTGCAGCCCAATCTGCTCCCATGGCCCAGCTTGCTCCCATGGCCTTTTAAGCAGCCCAAATCAATCCAAGATTAGTTCAACCATCCCGGCTTTAAATTTTTAGGCCTACGATTGAACCAGGGGCATTTTCATCATATTTCTCCACGGATTTAACATTTCCCAACTCAAATCTCGCGCCTAGAGTCTACCACAGTTCTACTGCTCAAGGAGACGCATTCCTTCCAGGCTCTTTTAACCCAAATGGAGAACAACACTTGTTCGACAAGTCATAGAATTAACGAGCACCTTCACACAGCAAACGACCTTGGTGAATCAGCTTTTGCAGTGCATCAAGATGCAATGTGCCCCAGATGAGGTGTCCTGAAGTAGGCCAAGGGTAGACGAAGAACCTCTTCAGCAGTGTCCCGGCAAGCAGTCACTCGACTAGCCACGAACTGAGTGTTCGAGCAATGTACACTTTCGATTGGGGCCTTGAGATAGTGATACTCCCATCATAGCGCGCAGAGGAGCATGCACTCTCCACTAGGCCCATGGACGAGCATACATTGATAGTTGGGGCCACACTTCGATAGTCGACATGAGCAACCTTCCAGGCAAAGTGTTCATTCACGGCTAGGCTCCTAAGGAGCATCCTCCACCTCACATCAGAGTAGGCAGCATGAAGAATAGAGAAAAACAGTCACTAAGTCCTGCTCAAGCTTAACCAGCAGCCTGCGAAGAATTCCCTCGCATGCTAGGAACGAACCACATGCAGCACAATCGCTATATAAATTAGCTAAGCACGTAGAAGAGCAGCCTAGGTCAGTAGGTCATGACCGGGGGCATTCGAGAGCTTCGTTACCCTAACAAAGGCAAATTCAAGAAGAAGTAGAAAGGCTCCTGACTGAGCGATTAAGCGATTTCCAACTCAACAAGGTCACTAACTAGGCATTATGATGGGACATGACCAACATAAGCAAGTCACCCTTCACGAACGAGATTGAGCAGGTAGACCTTCCATACAAGTTCAGCATGCCATTTTTCACATCATTCAAAGGGGATGGAGACTCGGAGAGACACTTAAAGCACTATCGAAGCGCAATGATCCTCTATAAAAACAACGATGATCTTATATGCAAGATATTCACCACCACTGGACAAGGTGAGGTACAAGATTGGTTCTACACCATGCCGCCACAATCCATCAGGAGTTTCGATGAATTTTCTTTGGTTTTCACCAAAGAATATTCATCATATCGCTTGATCAAGAAAAAGTCGTACCACTTATTCAACGTCAAGAAAAACCCAAAAGGATCGCTTCGCGACTATGTGAAGAGGTTCAAGGCTGAGAAGGCAAAGATAGTTGGATGCAAATACTCAATAGCTAGAGCAGCCTTCCAAAAATGACTCATAACAGACCACTCATTGTTTGGAGAATTGATCATGAAATAAGATCTAACTCTGGAAGACTCTTTCGCTCTAGCAGATAAGCATGCACTTTGGGAAGAGGTTCGTCGATGAACATTCAAGGTAAATCCGAGCGATCTTTGAATATAAAGTCCCCCATTACTCTAAAGGAGATTCAAGGTTTGATTGGACGAGCAACCGCATCTGAAGCAGTAATAAGCTCTACCCTCATACAAGAAGAGCTGAGGGCTTAACTACTTGTATTCCAGTTCAAAAGCTCTCCTCGATGCGAAAACTAGCTACCAGAAATTCAAAAGCTAACTTTGGCGACATTTGTTGCAACTTAAAAGTTCAAGTTATACCTTTATACAGATGCAGTCATCCTCATGATGCATTATTCTGCCTAATCTAGACGAGCGACGATAAAGGCGCAGACACTGGTGGTGCAAAGTTTTGTGACAAATGCAACAAATCAGCTTAAAATGCACGCCAAGGGCAGATGAACACTAGAAGGACACTTTGACGCAAGTTTTGTCCTTGTCACCCCAGAAGATTCTACATAGGAGCAACATATACCGGCAAGTTGAGCACCAACTTCTGTTGCGCGTCACATGGCCCCAGCCGACCCTTGCTCCATAATTCAGCTATAAAGAGGCCTAATACTGGCAGTTAAGTATCTCCTACCACGTGTAACATGGCCCTAGCTCCATGGCTCCCTACTGCACCTTCACACTTACCCTATACGATGCAACAGAGCAACCCAACAATGTTTCAGAGGTAGTCGAGCACGCCCTAGCCATGCCTACTTTGCCCGATACAGACTTCTGACATTTGCACGTCAGCGGCGTATCCAACTACAAATGCTCGGGAGCAGGCACGATCATTCTCACCCCAGAAGATTTGATGCTCGGGCAGGTGATTACTCTAGCCTTCAAGGCATCCAACAATGAAGCAGAGTACGAAGCCCTACTAGCAGGCCTCCGAATGGCAAAAGACTTAGCAATGAAAATGCTTGCAATTCATTCTGATTCCCAGCTAATCACCAGCCAGACTACTGGGGAGTACACGGAAAAACATCCAAGGATGATGCAATACTGATGTGAAATTTAACTTGACACACAAATTAAACCCTATGGATGACAATTGTAGTATATGAGCAAATAGGGATCGTTCTAACCGGGGATTAACTAGGGATGCTAATCAATGTAAAACTGACTCAAGAACATAAAAATATAATGTAGAACACTAAACTAGACTCAATTAATGCAAAACTAGGGTTTAAAACACCTAAACAAACTAAAAACTCAAAACAGCAACTAAAAGGCTCAAAACTGCCATAAAACCACTTTCTGGGCAGTTTTGAGTACCTAACACTAGTTTGGACGAATTTGGACTATGGCTTGACTCAAAACACTTAAAAACACAACTAAATGGATTTCTAACTAATCTAACACTTTAAAATAAATGGGGGAATGATTTTGACGAAATTAAAACTCTAAAACTCAAACTTTAAAAACAATTTTAAAGCAAAACAGATTGTGATTAAATAGAATGGTGAGAAGCTAGTTAGAGGATTCCTTATCCACACATGAACATATGCATACAACTCAATCTCCAAATACTCTTTCAACAAACCATGAATGACAATGCCCCAAATTAACTAGATTGCACCAATTAATTCTCAGATTTCCCTAGATTCATTGAATTGAATGGAATACGCATTACAACCAAATTATTCTTATCAAGGACCCTAACTATGGAATACGCATGATAGAGACACATATCAAAGATCATTAAGTTTAATGGAAATCATAAGCATTGACGAGGCAATCATAACTATGGGATACGCATGTTACTCTTGCCTAGGATTTACTTAACACAATCGTGACTAGCGACTTTCACTACTTATGAATACAAGTTAATAACGATTAGGTGAAATTCCCTTATATCCTAGCATCAAGTTTAGGCATGCAAATTAAGTGTCGACCCTCAACCCACATACATAAACAAGTTATCAATCAAATAGATAAGTAAATCACATTCACAATTTCTGAAATCATAATTGGAAGAAATCAAATCATATAAAACATATGTCCATGGCTTCAAATTCACCTCTAACTATAAAGAAATTAGTTCCACATGTCTAACATAATTGAAAAGCAAGTTAAATTAAACATGAAAACAGAAACAAAGAAAGAAAGAACTCCAAACACTCCACTAATGGCAGATTGCATGTGCAAGGCTTCTCCCTCCTTTTGGACTGCACGGCACTACTTCTTCCTCCTCCAATGGTGGCTGCACACGGTGGTGATGGTGGTGGGAAGGCACGGCAAGGGTGAATTGTGGCAGAAATATGGGAATCTGGGGGTGGAAGGTTGCGGCAAGGAGAGAAATAGGGTTTTTGGCGTGAATGAATGATCTGGGGGGTGGTAGATTCGGCCAAGAGGTTTAAGAGAGTATATATAGGCACTTAAAAACCCTAGCAATCAGATTAGGGTTTCTAGAAACCCAAATCCACCAGAAAATAGGTTAAAACAATCAGAATTTGCAAGGGAAAAGGCCTAGGGTTCGGCTGGTTTAGTGGGCTAGGGTTTAGGCTTCTAGAATGCCTTGCAAGGCAAGGAAATCAGAAATTTTAAAGGCCTAGGTGCGGCAAATTAGTGGGCTAGGGTTAGGGTTTGTAGATAGGGCTTCTAGAAAGCCCAAAACCAAGAATAGAAACTCTCGAAAACGGAAACCTCCAAGAATAGAAACTTCCAACTTTAGAAACTTTGGTTTCTAATTCTGAATTCTTTGTTCTTCACATTCATTTCTTCATTTCTTAAGCTCCTTTGCCCTTCAAACTCGTCCATTCCTTGTGCTCCAAGCATGTACTTTCCAATCTAAGCTCCATTTTGCTCCAAAAGGCTCCAATTTGCATCCTTTTATGTCATATGCCCTTTAAGCCTGAAAACACATGAAAGTAGCTCAAAAGACTACTTTAACGACGAAAACATAACGAAAATGCATAAGAACTAGCTAACTAAGGTGCATAAATATGCTCCTATCAAATTCCCCCACACTTAGCTTTTGCTAGTCCTCGAGCAAAACAAAGAAACAAAAGAAAAATAAAACGAAACAAAACAACCAAAAATAACCTAAACCTTCCAACGTTTGCCTCAGGGATTTCCAATGCACATGACATATTAAAAATCATCATTCCCACAGATTTTAGCCATCTTTACACTTAAGCACATACTTAATTATAGTTACCACGTACTAATTCGCATTTAACCAAGTAAAACATGATTTTGAATGTAGTAACATGCCTTAGAGAATTTGCTCAATTCCTCACTAGATATGCACTCAATTTTCACACAGATTTTCTGACTACACACCCTATACTAGTTATATGTGAGAAGATTGATGTAAATATGAAAACGAATGCTCACATATGTTATAACAAGGAAAGCTTTTTCTGAGTTTAATAAGCATGTATATGATCTCATGAAAGGAATGCTACTACTTAGACGCGAGAACCAGTGACACCATATGCTCATACCAATCCCAAACTCCACAAATTGAAATACATAACACTCAAGATAGAAGTTAAGGGTTGTAACGGGGCTTGGGGTATTGGCTAACAAAGAAAGGTGAAGGGTAAACAAACGTTCTTAAAACAATAGTAAGCAAAGCAATGAAATTGACACTTCGAATTCACTTTTGAATGCAAAAATCAACTTTTAAACTCAAAGGGGAAATTCATGCAACACTTGGGGTCAAATTCAATGTTTTGGACCCCTTCTTCAACAACCAACACCTTAGAGCTCATTTTCATGCTCTTTCAACTCTTTTTCACACTTTTCACCTTTTTTCTTTTCTTTTCTTTTTCTTTTCTACCCCATGCCTCATTTAAGACTTTGGCACACAATACACAAGGCTCACTTTCCCCCACACTTGTTTTCTGCACACCCTTGATCAAAAGGAATTCATTTTAAGTCATGCTTACTATGCTTTAAGAACAAGGGTATGGATGGTCCTAATCTAGGCTAGGTAAGGATAGCGTGGGTTAACAAACAATATAGGCTAAACAAGGCTCAACGGGGCTAAAACCTACAAAAACAAATGTATGGAATGAAGGCTTTTTGGCTATGGTGGTAACTACTAACAACTTCATCTTGAATACGTGTTATGCAATTCAATGAAATGTTTCGAATGAAATTGGCATGAGTTATAGCATTTGGAACTAAAATGATGAAACGCCTTCTAAGTAATAACCAAGCAAAGAATAGTGAGATCATGCAACGACTTTAGAAAACAAGAATGCACAGATTTTAACTCTCCAAATAATGTTTAGGCTCAAGTCTCACAAGGTTGTAGCGTTAGTTTGAGTTCCTTCCTTCAAACATGTTACAAAAACTAATTTTTTTTTTTTTTTATTACATGTGAATTCATAAGTTATAACCACAACCAAGCATAAACCAAGAGTAAATCAAACTTTCATCCATGTTTATAACTCTCTTTAATAGTCATGCAATTAAAAACTGAATCCTCATCATTGTGTTGGAAGGTACCCTAAGACACAAACAAACACACAAAAACAACTTAAAAACGACTCTTTTTGGGTTTTGTAAAACAATTTTTCAAATTTTTATGGTATTTTCGGATTTTTGAATCAAAACACATTAAAACACACCAAAACAGCTTAAAAACACCTAAAAACAGCAAGAAACAACATTGGAAATTATGAGTGAGAAAACCCTACGAATTTGCATCAAAACACTTTGGTTACCCCCCCACACTTAAACCAAACATTGTCCTCAATGTTTTAAGCATAGACTCACACAAAAACACATAAACAAACAAACAAACACTAACAACCGAACATGGCAGAAACGAAATAAACAACAAAGAGAAGGGTTTAGGAACGCAAATCTGGAATTGGAGTGCTCTCTAGGTCTTCCTTTGTCGAATGCATGGGTTGCCTCCCAAGAAGCGCTTGCTTTAACGTCTTCCAGCCGGACGGTACCTCCGTTTAAGCTTGACTATGTGCCACGGCATGGAGAGGTACCTCCTCCACGACATGCTCCTCAAACATCTCGTAATAGGGCTTCAATCGATGCCCATTCACTTTGAATTCTTGTTGCGTCCTTGCACTCTTGATTTGCACTGCACCATGAGGGAAAACATTAGTGACAATAAAAGGACCAACCCATTTGGAACGCAACTTACCCGGAAACAACCGAAGGCGAGAATTGAATAACAACACTTTCTGCCCAATATAGAACGTCTTGGCACGAATCATCTTGTCATGGAATGCCTTCGTCTTCTCTTTGTAAATCCGGGCATTCTCATAAGCTTCATGTCGGATTTCCTCAAGCTCACACAATTGGAGCTTCCTATGTAAACCTGCGGCATCAAGGTCCATATTAAACGTTTTGACGGCCCAATGTGCACGATGCTCTAACTCGACGAGAAGATGGCATGGCTTCCCATAGATGAGCGGAAAAGGTGACATCCCAATGGGGGTTTTGTAGGCAGTGCGATACGCCCACAATGCATCGTTTAAACGCAAACTCCAATCCTTCCTCGTAGGCCCCATGGTCTTCTCAAGAATTTGCTTGATTTCCCTATTTGAAACCTCGGCTTGCCCGCTCGTTTGAGGGTGATAAGGTGTGGCCACCTTATGCGTGACATTGTATTTCTTGAGCAACGCCTCGATGGTTCGATTACAAAAATGGGAACCTCCATCACTGATGAGCACGCGTGGCATTCCGAACCTTGCAAAAATGTTAGTTTTCACAAAATCTGCAACCACTCGAGAATCATTAGTTCGGGTGGCTTTTGCTTCCACCCACTTCGACACATAATCCACAGCAAGTAATATATAAAGAAATCCATGTGACGAAGGAAAGGGACCCATAAAATCAAAACCCCAAACATCAAATATTTCAACACTAAAAATGGGGGTTTGCGGCATTTGTTGTTTAGGACCTATATTGCCCGTTCTTTGGCATCTATCACAAGACACGCAAAATGTTCTAGCATCCCTAAAGATGGTAGGCCAATAGAAACCACATTCTAATACCTTAAGTGCTGTTCTATTAGTGCCAAAGTGTCCCCCACAAGCATAAGTGTGACAAAAGGTTAGAATAGCATTAAACTCATAATCATGCACACACCTACGTATAACTTGGTCAGGGCAATATTTCCATAAATACGGGTCATCCCACACATAAAACCGTGCCTCTTTCTTCAATTTATCACCTTGGTGTTTAAGTAATTCACTAGGAACATGTTTAGACACCAAATAATTCACCAAATCAGCATACCACGGTTCACTTACCTTGACGGACATCAGTTGCTCATCTGGGAATGTCTCCATGATAGGTACGGCATCCTCCTCATGTACCATACGGCTCAAGTGGTCAGCCACCACGTTTTCACTTCCCTTCTTGTCCCGGATTTCGATATCAAACTCTTGGAGAAGAAGCATCCAACGAATGAGTCGTGGTTTGGCCTCCTTCTTGGTGAACAAATACTTCAATGCTGCATGGTCAGTATAAATAATAACTTTAGTACCAAGCAAATAAGAACGGAATTTATCTAAAGCAAATACAACAGCTAAAAGTTCTTTTTCAGTGGTGGAATAATTCAATTGTGCATCATTGAAAGTCCGAGAGGCATAATAGATAGCATGCGGCCTCTTGTCCTTCCTTTGCCCCAAAACAGCTCCTAATGCATAATCGGAAGCGTCGCACATAAGCTCAAAAGGAAGGCTCCAATCCGGTGGAACTATGATAGGGGCCGAAGTTAGCATGTCCTTTAGGTGATTGAACGCCTTCTCACACTCCTTGTTGAAGTCAAACGCCACATCTTTCTGGAGGAGACGGCAAAGAGGGTTTGAGATCTTGGAGAAGTCCTTGATAAATCGCCTATAAAATCCTGCATGACCAAGAAACAAACGAACCTCTCGAACCGAAGTAGGAGAGGGTAAGTAGCGTACAAGATCTATTTTCGATTTATCCACTTCAATTCCTCTTTCTGAAACAATATGCCCTAGAACTATGCCTTGTCTAACCATAAAGTGACATTTTTCCCAATTAAGCACTAGGTTAGTTTCTACACATCGTTTCAAAATTATTGTGAGATTTTCCAAACATCCATCAAATGAATCACCAAACACACTGAAATCATCCATAAATACCTCAATAATCTTTTCCACAAAATCTGAAAAGATACTTATCATACACCTTTGAAATGTGGCCGGAGCATTGCATAAACCAAAAGGCATGCGACGATAAGCAAAAGTACCAAAGGGGCATGTGAAAGTTGTCTTTTCTTGGTCATCTGGCGCTATGACAATCTGATTATATCCAGAATAACCATCAAGGAAACAATAAAAAGAATGACCGGCTAACCTTTCAAGCATTTGATCAATGAACGGCAAAGGGAAGTGGTCCTTCCTTGTGGTGGCGTTGAGCTTCCTATAATCAATGCACACTCGCCAACCTGTTTGGATACGGGATGGCACAAGCTCATTCTCGGCATTCTTCACCACGGTCACTCCGGACTTCTTTGGAACACATTGCACCGGTGACACCCAACGACTATCAGAGATCGGATAAATCACTCCACAATCAAGAAGTTTGATAATCTCCTTTTTCACAACTTCCATCATTGGAGGGTTGAGACGGCGCTGAGCCTCTCGAGTTGGTTTAGCCCCCTCCTCTAGAAGTATGCGATGCATGCACGTAGTTGGGCTAATTCCCCTAATATCGGCCAAAGTCCACCCAATGGCCGTCTTGTGCTCTTTCAACACTCGGATCAACTTCTCCTCCTCTATGGCCGTGAGTGATGAAGAGACAATGACGGGCAATGTCTCGTTGTCTCCCAGAAAAACGTACTTTAAATGATCGGGTAACGGTTTAAGCTCAAGTACGGGTGCCTGAATCACTGAGGGTAACATCTTATTAGTGGAAACTGGAATTGAAATTGGGTTAGAAGGCTTACCATGGTGTTGAGGGAGTGACTCAAGGGCAGCCACTATCTCGGCCTCATCCTCACTTCTAGGCACGGCAACACCATTTTTGTGCCCAATTCCTTGTGCAATTGTCGTTTCAAGTGTATCCTTCTCCAAACAATCGAGAAAATCCTGCGCCAAATCATCAATTATATCAATAGAAAAGCAAGAATGATCGTCCTTAGGAAATTTAATACTTTCAGAAAGATTAAAATCAATAACTTCCCCATCAAATTCCATCGTTAAAGTTCCTTTAAACACATCTATCTTAGTGCGGGCTGTTTTCATGAAGGGCCTCCCTAATAGAATCGGCAATGGGGTAGAATGGGGTGAATCCTCCATGTCAAGCACGTAAAAGTCCGCTGGAAAAATCAAATTACCAACCTGCACCAAAACATCTTCCAAAACACCCTTTGGGTATGCATTAGAACGATCGGCTAATTGAATTATCACACCATCATTTTTAAGCTCACCTAAGTTCATAGATGCATAAATCGAGTATGGCATGACATTAATCGAAGCCCCTAAGTCTAACATGCATTGTTCAAACTTAGTATTACCAATAACGCACGGAATTGTAAAACTACCCGGATCTTTGCATTTAGGGGGTAATTTCCTTTGTAACACAGCAGAGACATTTTCACTTACCTGGACCACCTCTTTGTTCGAAATCCGTCTCCTTGTTGTACAAAGTTCTTTTAAGAACTTAGCATACCTCGGGACTTGCTTAATCGCATCAAGGAGCGGGATATTGACTTGAACTTTCCGAAAGGTCTCTAGAATGTCCTTCTCGGCTTCTTCCTTCTTTGATTGCCTAAACCTGCCAGGAAAGGGCACATTCAGTGGATTAGAACTAGAAAAAGTCGAATTTGGACTTACCTTGGTGGTTGAGGACGATTTAGGAGGGTTAGAGGGTGGCGGCAAGGATTGGTCATCCTTGGCCGTGGGCTTTGCTCTTTGTGCCTCCTCTTGCATCAACTTGTCCTCCTCGTCTTGACTTGATTTGGATGTATTTGAGTCCGCTCCAACCTGTTTACCACTTCTCAACATGATGGCCTTAGCGGTTTCAAATCCTCCTTTCAGGTTCACAACGGTTGAACTAGGCAATCTGCCTTGTTCTCTAATTTGTCCCATAAACTCTGCAATTTGACCCATCTGCTTCTCCAAGTTGTCCACCCGTTTGTCTTGGATTTGTCTCTCCTTATTTTGAGTTTGTACTTCCTGCGTCAAAGTAGTAAGTAACTTAACAACTTGATCATTATCCAAAGACGTACCTGAGGTTGGTGGGGCGGTTTGCACTTGGTTTTGATTGGGGACGAATGGCTTTGTATAAAAGCCCGGTGGTTGCTGCCTAAATCCTCCTTGTTGTTGGGGTTGTTGAGGATCCCGCCATTTGAAATTCGGATGGTCCCTCCACCCCGGATTGTAGGAATTAGAGTATGGATCATGGCGTGGTTGATTTTGGTTCCCAAAACCCACGGCATTGGCAGATTCCCAACCCCCATTCTCAATCAATTGAGGGCATTGATCGTTGGCATGTCCTTGCATAGAACACACGCCACACACACTTGGTCCATGAATCTTCATTCCCTCGGCCAACTGAGAAACAATAGAAGTAAGGTTAGCTAATTGGGATTGAATCTCGGGAATAGAACTTACCTCATTCACTTGTGGCCGTGGGGGGTCTCTTTGTCCAACACCTTCGTATTGTTGTGCATTATGTGCTCGGTTGGCAATTAGAACTTTTGCAGCCCCCGGAGTTTTATCCACCAACGCACCCCCCGCCGAGGCATCAAGCATTTGGCGTTCCATGGGAAGGAGTCCTTCGTAGAAATATTGAATGAGCAGCTCCTCCTTCATTTGATGCTGTGGACAAGAAGCAACAAGTGATTTAAAACGTTCATAATAAGAAGGAAACGATTCACCTGGGTTTTGTTGGATGCCACTAATCCGTTTCCTCAAGAGAATGACTCTTGAAGTTGGGAAAAACTTCTCAAAGAACGCTCTTTTCATACTATCCCAAGATGTAACCGTTCCGGGTGCTAACTCGTAAAGCCAATCTTTTGCCTTTTCCAAAAGTGAGAATGGAAAGGCCTTCATCATCAGAATACTCCCGTCAACATTGATGGGTGTCATGCTCGAACAAACAACCTCGAACTCCTTGAGATGCTTGTTGGGATCTTCCATGGAAAGCCCATGGTATTTCGGAATGTGGTGCAACAAGCTTGACTTCAACTCGAATTCGTCGGTCTTGCCTTGGGCAGCCGCGGGGTATTGAATGCATAATGGTGCGGCATTGGTCAACCCCGAGGCCGAAAGCTCTTTTATGGTCCGATTGTCCGCGGCCATAACTTCTTCTTCCACTTCTTCAAACTCAGATTCGGCCTCTGAACTTGAACTAGGTTCACTAGGTTTGGGATGCCTCCTTTTTCTTCTCAAATCACGTTCAAAATCGTCGTTAAAGTCCAAGATATTTGCATGCACAGTTTGAGAACTCCGCGTCATGCACTAGTACCTAAACCAAGAAAACAAAACAAAATCAGAAAACTAGGTAAATTAAATCAAGACACACGGCAAAAACACAAGGGATTAGCAATTTTTCTAATCCCCGGCAACGGCGCCAAAATTTGATGTGAAATTTAACTTGACACACAAATTAAACCCTATGGATGACAATTGTAGTATATGAGCAAATAGGGATCGTTCTAACCGGGGATTAACTAGGGATGCTAATCAATGTAAAACTGACTCAAGAACATAAAAATATAATGTAGAACACTAAACTAGACTCAATTAATGCAAAACTAGGGTTTAAAACACCTAAACAAACTAAAAACTCAAAACAGCAACTAAAAGGCTCAAAACTGCCTTAAAACCACTTTCTGGGCAGTTTTGAGTACCTAACACTAGTTTGGACGAATTTGGACTATGGCTTGACTCAAAACACTTAAAAACACAACTAAATGGATTTCTAACTAATCTAACACTTTAAAATAAATGGGGGAATGATTTTGACGAAATTAAAACTCTAAAACTCAAACTTTAAAAACAATTGTAAAGCAAAACAGATTGTGATTAAATAGAATGGTGAGAAGCTAGTTAGAGGATTCCTTATCCACACATGAACATATGCATACAACTCAATCTCCAAATACTCTTTCAACAAACCATGAATGACAATGCCCCAAATTAACTAGATTGCACCAATTAATTCTCAGATTTCCCTAGATTCATTGAATTGAATGGAATACGCATTACAACCAAATTATTCTTATCAAGGACCCTAACTATGGAAGACGCATGATAGAGACACATATCAAAGATCATTAAGTTTAATGGAAATCATAAGCATTGACGAGGCATTCATAACTATGGGATACGCATGTTACTCTTGCCTAGGATTTACTTAACACAATCGTGACTAGCGACTTTCACTACTTATGAATACAAGTTAATAACGATTAGGTGAAATTCCCTTATATCCTAGCATCAAGTTTAGGCATGCAAATTAAGTGTCGACCCTCAACCCACATACATAAACAAGTTATCAATCAAATAGATAAGTAAATCACATTCACAATTTCTGAAATCATAATTGGAAGAAATCAAATCATATAAAACATATGTCCATGGCTTCAAATTCACCTCTAACTATAAAGAAATTAGTTCCACATGTCTAACATAATTGAAAAGCAAGTTAAATTAAACATGAAAACAGAAACAAAGAAAGAAAGAACTCCAAACACTCCACTAATGGCAGATTGCATGTGCAAGGCTTCTCCCTCCTTTTGGACTGCACGGCACTACTTCTTCCTCCTCCAATGGTGGCTGCACACGGTGGTGATGGTGGTGGGAAGGCACGGCAAGGGTGAATTGTGGCAGAAATATGGGAATCTGGGGGTGGAAGGTTGCGGCAAGGAGAGAAATAGGGTTTTTGGCGTGAATGAATGATCTAGGGGGTGGTAGATTCGGCCAAGAGGTTTAAGAGAGTATATATAGGCACTTAAAAACCCTAGCAATCAGATTAGGGTTTCTAGAAACCCAAATCCACCAGAAAATAGGTTAAAACAATCAGAATTTGCAAGGGAAAAGGCCTAGGGTTCGGCTGGTTTAGTGGGCTAGGGTTTAGGCTTCTAGAATGCCTTGCAAGGCAAGGAAATCAGAAATTTTAAAGGCCTAGGTGCGGCAAATTAGTGGGCTAGGGTTAGGGTTTGTAGATAGGGCTTCTAGAAAGCCCAAAACCAAGAATAGAAACTCTCGAAAACGGAAACCTCCAAGAATAGAAACTTCCAACTTTAGAAACTTTGGTTTCTAATTCTGAATTCTTTGTTCTTCACATTCATTTCTTCATTTCTTAAGCTCCTTTGCCCTTCAAATTCGTCCATTCCTTGTGCTCCAAGCATGTACTTTCCAATCTAAGCTCCATTTCGTTCCAAAAGGCTCCAATTTGCATCCTTTTATGTCATATGCCCTTTAAGCCTGAAAACACATGAAAGTAGCTCAAAAGACTACTTTAACGACGAAAACATAACGAAAATGCATAAGAACTAGCTAACTAAGGTGCATAAATATGCTCCTATCAAATACTTAGAGAAAGTACGCAAGCAACTTGAGGCATTTTAGACTTACACCCTCACTCAAGTTCCGTAGGCAGACAACGCCTACGTGGACGCATTAGCCGGCCTTGGCTCCGCCCTTGACCATCAACGCAAATGCTCTATTCTGGTGGAATATCTAGACAAGCCAAGCACAGAGGCAGAGCTGGCATCCGAAGTGTCACAAGTTAGTACAACTCCAAACTGGCAAAGATCTATTATAGACTACCTGGCCAATGGCAGACTCTTCCCGGAAAGGTTGGAGTCTAGAAAGCTCCAAGTAAAGGTAGTACACTACTACATGTGGAACAACATTCTTGCTCAAAGATCCCACACTGGACCACATCCCCGCTGCCTAGCGCCTCTCGATGACCTAAAGGTTCTAAGCTCAATCCACGAAGGTGTTTGTGGAAATCACTCCGGAGGTCGATCCTTAGCGTAAAAGGCTCTTAATGCAGGCTACTACTGGTCTACCATGTATCATGTGCTTCATATGGAGGAACATTATCTGCCAATTGTTGGAAGTATGCCCACAAAGCCACTCATTTGATGTAATAGCTTTTTGGAATACTTATTATGTTAAACTTTTATATGTTTAATGGAGGGCAAATCTTATTGTTAATCACTGTTTATTGTATCATGTGTTTAAGCAATAAGTGAATCCAAGGAATGTATTTGTTCTAAGAGATAAGTGATCTAAGTGAGTTAGATTATCGAGACCTTTCTCTTATGTTCATTCCTAAAACGTTCCTAGCCATAGGATTGCCAATTGGGCATTGACAATCCGCTAAGGTTAGTATGTGTTATGTTGACTCAAGTGTGAGTATGACTAGTCTCAAGTGATTTGGTGTTGGACACTAAGACAGACACATAGGTGCTCGAAATAGTAATCGAGTACACTGAACTACGATCAAATCAGAGTTTGAACATACATGTCATGTAAGAACTCTAAGGTTGCAATATGCAAAGTAGTCCTTTGACCTGAGGTATCATAGATGTCTAATGGTTAGGTCCTTGATCTTTGATCCTGTCAACGGCATTCCCTCGGAGTGTCCACGGCATTGTTGGGGTCAAGCTATCTAGTCATGTAGGCATATGAATGTACAACAAGGGATCTCTAACCTTCCATGGTGGAGGGAGAATACTCTAAGATATGATTCTAAAGTCTTTGGCCAAAGCAAATGAATATGACTAAAGGAAGGTTGTTCCAAATCATATTCAAGGGAATCATATAAGAAAGAATCACATTGGATAGTAGACATGAAACAAACTATCACTTAAACAATGTGATTAAGAGTATTGTATTAGAGAAGGACCGTATTGCATTGTAGTTGTAACTGGATAGGTTCTCCAACCAATTCTACTTAGCTTGGGTAACCATGACATGCTGCTAGGCGTCAACCATGGTTTGTGGAAGCCCTAATGGTTAGCAAACACTAATCAATGAAAGGGAGAATTGAAATGTGGTTTCAATTCATAATCGATAGTTAAAAGTAACATCGCCCACTGCCTCGCTAATTAGAACCTAATGGATCGTACACCGAGTAAGGATGTATGTGAAGAAATCAAATGAAATGGATAAGCAATTAAATGGCTTAATTGAAGAATGGTCAAGATTAATTAATTAGTTAATTAATTATACGAAAGGTTCGTATTGGGCTTATATGTTGGTTTTGGGTTTCGGGGCCCAAAAGCGTTTTGGTCCAAAAGGCCCATTATGTTTAAGTTGTATGACAACTAAAACAAAATGGGCAAATAGCCCAATAACACCAAGGAGGCCGGCCATTAGGGTTGGATGGGCAAAGTTTGCTTAATTGCAAGTTTGCCACTCACCAAAGAAATGAAGTATAAATTCAACTTTATAGCTTTAGGGTTTGGTAAGTTGAAATTTGATGAGACATTTTCTCTCTATTTCTTCTAAGAGGCCGGCCATTAAAGGAAGAAATATCTAGCAATCTCTTCTTCTTTTAATCATCCATATCATCTTCACAAGATACAACCTTGGTGAAGAGACTTAGAGACATCAAGCTTTTGGTGTTTTGGAGAACAAATCCTTTTTCCTCAAATCATCAAAGGAGCACTAAAGGGAAGAAAACACAAGAAGGATTCAAGGAGCTTGGAGGTGACTTGAAGGCCCTCCACTTGGGTGAATCCCTTGTGTAAACAAGGATGAGCTTCAAGGGTAAAGAATCACTAAATTCTTCTTTCTCTTTAATGTTGTTAAAGAGTTCATTTTGGTTCACCATATACTAGGCTTTGAAAGTCATGGGTTTTATTGAATTGTTTTTGGATGCATGCCTATATTAATGAGTTAATAGTATGCATATGTATTCAAATGTTCATATTTGTTCTTAGCTAGGACAAAATTTTTCCTTCACCAATTTGGCATCCCCAATCCATCATTACCGATAACGGCTCGTAATTTATGGGCAAAGATTTGGCGAAGTTCTTCCAAAAGTATGGCATAAAGCAGCACATGTCCACACCAAGATATCCTCAAGGCAATGGGTAGGTCGAAGCATCCAACAAGATGATTCTCGACTGCCTCAAGAAATCCCTCTCTGACAAGAAGGGAAAGTGGCCAGCCGAAGCACACCTCGCAAGCCGAGGACCAACCAGTTGTTATGCAATTCCTACCTTACAGCTAAGTTCTTGTTCGTTTCACTCATTTTTCAAGGAGGAATTCAGAAGTAATCTATAACTTAGCTTGGCTGCATGCTTGCAACAATTGATCACTCCTGCACTTTAAAAAAAAATTGCGCCCTTCTTAGGGATTGATTGCAGGAATTACAAGGGACCAACCATGCTCTTTAGTGCAAGAGGGTAAAGTAATTCCCCGACGCCCATCTGGGTCTGCTCTCCAATGCGAGAGGATAAACTAATTGCTCTCCAGTGTGAGAAGGTAAACCAATTCCCTAACACCCACACAGGGCTGTTCTCCAAGACGGGAGGAAAAACTTACACTTCGAATATCCAAACGCGGATGAGCCGGGCTACCCTGGTACAACTAGGTGCACGATGGCTTGCTCTGGGATGCCTAGAAGTAGCCACAGTGGTCTTTTTCAAGGCTTAGCTAACTGAAGGATTTTGGGTCTCTTGGCCTAATTCGTGGGGAACCGAGCCTCAGAAACAGAGGATGCACATTACGTAGTACGCCCTATTGATGGCTGCCAAGCAAGTTGCTACCCAGTGCACTAAGGTAGCCTACGGTTTCCAAAAGACTGCCTACAGCTTGCCCTTCGAGCAGTAAAGTTGCACTAGACTTATACAACCACACATTCTTGTGAAAGGTTAAACAAGCTGGCATACATATACGAGGCTTTATCCACTGCCGACATGCTACGTAGTCGATAAGCTTCACCTCTGCCAAGCACGGAATGATCTACACAAAGTCCTAAAGTGTTATGATACTTGTTACTCAACTTACAGAATTGGAGAAAGCTAAGGTTAACAGCCTAGTGGTCACACAGACTTGTCTGCTTCTGTAAGTAAGGAGTCATGCTGCCAACCCTATGGCTAACAACTTTACAAAGTTCTACACCAACACCTACGACTCCATAAGCTATACGGCCTGTTTGCTTATAGAAAAGTAACACACCTGCCATTTGTCTATAAAGTCTAAAGGTTAGGACATAAACAAAAGATGCAAAGATGGAGAAAAACGAATAAAGTGAGTTTATTAAATTTTCTAGCAAAATTGATAAACGACTAGCAAAGATCGAATGAGTTCAAGCAAAGCAAAAGCAACAAGGAAAACAAAGACAATCCTAAAAGTACATAGAAGGATTCTCCTTAGCAGCTTGGATGCTCCACAACTACTTGGTCGCTACACCTTTAGTAGCCGCGGCATCCTCAGTAGCGACACCATCGAGCGCTTAATGCCCAGCTACCCCAACCTGGGCACTAACTTCTTTAACCACTTCACCAATGGAAGCCTCAAAAGTAATGGCAAGCAAGTCTTCTGGAGAAATAAAGATGGTTTCGAAGTCTTTCCCAGCAAACTTGAAGTCAGACGGCCCACCAAAAAGATGATCTACATAACCCAGTTTGTAGAAATTGACATGAATTTGAACAAGTGAAGCCTCAAGCCCAACCTTCTCACCCTTTAGCTACTTGTTCCCCTTGAGCAGACGAACACGGATGCGCTGCAGCTCATCCACTTATTTCTTCAAACTTTCGTTGATCTTCAATGTCCCTTGGAGTTTCAACACTTCGGGTTTAAGCCTATCAACAACCTTCTTGAAGTGGATCATAAGCAGTAATCAACTCTTCATCCTTTTCATAAGCAGCGGAATAAAGCTTAGAAGCGGCACGTTCAAGATCTTGAATCTGAGATATGTAACATCAGATCTCATTCTCTACACTTTCATAGTTAACTTGGATCGCGTCAAACCAAGTCTTCAAGTCAACGATCTCTTGGCGAGTAGTCTCAAGCTCCAAAGAAGTGGGGGCAAAGATATTAGATCCCTTCAAAACGACGAGCTTAGATTCCAACCTCTTGATCTTCTCAGTAGAAGAATAAGCTTTGGCTGCATAACCTTTGCCGCCTCCTTGATAGCCTTGGTATCCTTTTGGTCAAAGAGCATAGAAACATCTAACAACTCTTACCAAAAATTCAACAAACAGCTTAGGGTATGATAGGGCCTCTGAAATTAAGGCATTTTCTTGTTAAGGGCTTGACTGCTATTTGGACTATACCTATGTGAATGTGATTGTAACCATCTTTTCTATGAGCTTTGATTTGTTCTGGTGTGAATAATTGACATGTGAATAATTGACAAGTTTCATGTTCTTTACTACAAGCATAAGCTTTTTCAACTGTTTTAACGTGGTGTTCACTTCTAAAAGAGGTTACTGACCATTTCTTCTTGTAAATGTTTTTACTAGAAACCTTGGGGATATTCCAATCTCCAAAGTCGATACTGTCATATGTTTGAAATTCTAATTTTTGTTCTCATTTACTATGTCTGGAATTCTACTTAAATTGGATATGGAGCTAGTGCTGGCAGTTGAATTAGATATAAATAATCTACTAATATTGCTCAAAATGTAGGTTTTCAATATGCAGAAATCTTATTGGCTTTACCTTCCTCACGTATTTGCTAAACTCCCTCTCCACTCATGCCAATCTTATGGACTTATTATTTGGAACACGCCTTACTATTTGGGTTGAGAGTAAACAATCTTACTTAGAAGGTTAACAAATAAGATAAACTATAAATGAAAATTGAAGGATGAATAAATGTAGTGATTATAAAGATGATAACTCAATTACCACTCACTTGGCTCTGATACCAAATGGGGGGAAAGGTTTAACGATAAAGTCTAATGATAATAACGATGAGGACAATTAAACCAAGGGCAATGATGATAAGGGTTGAATGAACTGTTAATTGAAGAATTGGAAACTTGATGTAAGGGATAACCAGGTTAAATATGCCATGAAACTAGCTGTTATAAATGAATAAGAAGAATTGAACAAATGATTGATCGGTATTTACCTTGAATTTGAGGTACTCGATGAATTCACTGTAAGTAAGGATTTTATACCATTCAAAATCAATTTTTATGAAAATATTCTTCATAATCAAAATAATGAATTCAAAATAATGATGCAAATATAATTTGAAAATAAGTTTGATTGCAAAACTTACACTGGAACTTACAATTGATTTACTGACGATTGAGTCAGCAAATAAGAAAATGACTAATGAAAAGGATATTGGTGCACTCAGGCGTCCTTGACATTTGAAATTAAAAGTGTTTACAATTTTGATTTATTTGGGTACAGTGTGAACTCAAAGAAATTTTTGATTGAGAAAAATGTGAAATTGAACTTGGTTTCTTCTTCTCCAGAGACATCTTCTTAAAGACTTGGAAAAGAGACTTGGATGATTGATTGCTTTACTGTGGAAGCATGTGATGGATGGTGACTTGCTTTTACTATTGATGAATAGTGGTCTTTGTTGGAATAATTGCTACTTTTACTGTGGAATGTGCAGGTGACTGAGTGATTCCTTGCTTTGTCGTAATTATTGATGGAACTTTGTCTGAAAACTTCACATGGTGACTTTGGCTTCACATAGGGATTTTGAAAAGATGGCAATTGTCATGATGACTTGACTTGATGACTTTAATTTTCACATGGTGATTAATTGTGTTCACATGGCTTTATGCAAAAGGGCTTTGGGAGTCCTGGTAGTCAACCTATTTGGCTGACTATGTTTTTTGGCTTGTTGAGTTGGCTGGTTCCTGTGAGTATGCGTCTGAAGATTCAAAGTCTACAACTTCTTCTTCTTCTTCAGTATAGAGCATCGATGTTTCTACAAGTATTTATTGAGCTAGGTCTTTGAGCTGGGTAGCTTTTAATTTGCTTTTTGAGCTAGTTAACTTGGATGATTTGGCTATTCCTTTGAGTGATGATGATGGACTAATGTTTGATAATGAATGTTCTGGGATGGCTGGTAGAGATGGTTGTACTGGCTGTGCCAGAATTACAGGAGATAGAGTAATGGGAAATTATGTGAGGACCTGACTGATGGTCTTCTGGTGGTTGAATTTATCACACCACTTGACTGATCTAATTCTATTGACTTCACCGGTTTTGACTTCATAATTCCACTTCATGATCCTCAGGGCTTTGTATTTGGCCATGAAAATTGGGAGAAGTGTAATTATGTAGTTGAATCGCCTTCTGTCAAATTTGTGTTGGAAACTGGCAGAGAGGACCTACATAAATGCTTCTAGTATGAGACTAGTTGTTGGGTTGTAAATTGACCACCATTTAAGGAACCAGGTAGGAAAATTTAATTTGAAGCTCTTGTCAAAATTATTGAACCATGAATGGCTAAAATCTTCTGTTTGATGGAGAAAGATGTTAGTCCATGCATCAATGTAATCAAAGTAATTGTTATGGTTATTGGGAATTTGAACATATTGGGTGTGAAAAGGTTTGGTTTTGTAAAGGGGGATTTCCCAATCGGATTCGGTTAAAAATTTTCCAATGTAAAGAGAATGGTAGAGGATTTTGTTTTCATGGGTTTTGCTGTAGAGAGGTTTGATTGAAATGGACTTGGTTTCACTGAGGATGGCTTGATAGTATTTTAGTGTTTTATGTGGTGCTGTTGGATGATACTGGAAATTGGGTGGAAATATTGTTTTTACTAATTCTTATGGTGCTTGTTCTTGATTGATATTGAAAGGGATACTGAAAAGATATTCACTGCGATAATATATCTTTCTTTATCGTACTATAATTACTTTGTGCTGGATTCCATACTCCTGAATGGAAACGAGCAATTTGTTCAGGAGATTCGGAGGAAATTGATTGTTTGAGAATAACTCCGTAACCAATTTTAAAGGCATCAGTTTCAACAATTTTGAATGAATTGGGAGTTAGAATGACAAGACAAGCTAAAGTCTTAACATGTGATTTAATTTGTTTGACAATGGAAGTATGAGTATTGGACCAAGGTGAAGGATTTTCTTTTAGACGATAAAACAAGGGTTTGCATTGTTTCCTAAGATGAGCATAAAATTCTACAACATAATTTAAAGATCCTAGAAATCTCTGTAATTGGGTTTTGTTAGTGATTTCATCTGGGAACTTATCTGCAAACTGAATTACCCTATCTATTGGTTGAATGGTTGACTGGTGGATATTGTATCCTAAAAATCTAATTTTGGTTTGGAATAACTTAATTTTGGTTGTTGAGACAACTAACCCATTTGACTTAATTCTCATAGCAAACATATTCAAGTGTTTCCAATGCTCATCTATCGATTTGGAATAAACGAGAACACCGTCAATATAAACAATTGAGAAATGACTGTATTGATTAAATATCTCATTCATGATATTCTGAAACTCACTAGGTGCATTCTTAAGACTGAATGACATTACATTCCATTCATAATGACCAAAATGAATGATAAATGCAGTTTTGTACTTATCATCTTCCTGAATTTGAATCTGCCAAAATCCAGACTTCATGTCGAATTTTGAGAAGATTATAGCTTGACTAAGTCTCTTAATTGAATCTCTTTTGCTAGGAATTGGATATTGTTGTTGGAAATATGCCCTGAAAGTCAATCTTTGGAAGAAATCTTTCAGGACAAATGAATCGATGTATGGATGACTCTTATACATCAAATGGCAAAGACACGAATTAGGACTATCTCAATTATCGATATATGTCCTAAATAGTGTATCCATGGACAATGGATCGATTGAAGAAGTAATCTAATGATGTTAGACTACAGAGACCTTCTTCACATAACCATTATGTCCAAAAGGTTCCTGGTCGTTGGATTGTCGGAGGGATACTGACAATGCGTAGACCGGTACATACTATGTCTGCTTCAATTGGAAGGATGGAAAGTCTCATCCCATTCGTGTTGTGACACTAAGACAAGTATGTAGGTGCTCATTAGGGGAAAGAGTTCACTGAACACAATCGAACGAGAGTACTTGCATGGAGGTCTACTCACATGTCAAGCAAGTAACTCTAATGGTTGGAAAGATGTAAGTAATCCTTAGACCTGAGGCATCGTCGTTGTCTTGTGGTTAAGTACTTAATCTTTGATTATGTCAAAGTCTCCCCATTCGAGGGTGTCCACGGCATAATTTGGGTTAAGCCACTTAGTCATGAAGGTAAGTGTATGCGCAACAAGGAATCTCTAATCCTCGGTAAGAGAGGAAGAATACTCTAAGATATGATTCGGGAATCTTCGGCCGAAGTATCGAGCGTATTGAATGGAAAGCGTTCCTATACGACTCAAATGAATCATATATGAAGGAATAATCACATTAGGGGTTTGACATGATATATCCATACCCTAATGATGTGATTGAGAGTATTGTATTAGAGAAGGATTGAATTACATTGTAATTCCAACTGACTAGGTTCTTCGAATAAACTTCTACATTAGCTTGGGTAGCTATGACATATGGTTAGATGTCACTCATAGCTTGTGAGTTCTTCTAGATGATTAAATGTAGTCGTCAAAGAAGAAAGGTGAATTAAAATGAAGTTTTAATTCACTAAGTGATTGAATTAAATATAAGCAATTGGATTGATGCCAATCACCTCACTGCCTTGCTAATTAGAACCTAAAAGATTGTTCACCAAAACACTATTGTGGTGAGTAACTAATGGATGATGGAAACAATTAATTGGATTAATTATGTGTTGTGATTAATTTAGAAAAGTCTAAAGAAATCATAAAAGCGATAAAGATCGTTTTGGGCTTAAAGAAACGTTCGGGTTTAATTGGGCCCATTAGGCCTAAACCCATTGGGCTTTTATTCAAGCATTGGATGACTTGAAATAAATGAAAGCCCAAAGCCCAATCAACACAAAGAGGGCCGGCCATATTATGTAGGGAAGGAGAGATATTTGGTCAAGTGTTGACTAGGTTTTCTTTTGTCTATATAAGGAACTTTATAGTGATAAAGTTCAATAGGGTTTTTTGAAGTGTTTAAACAACAAAGAGGCAAAAGAAAAAGCTCTCTAACACATCAAAGGGCCGGCCACCATTGGGGTGTTTTAGCTAACAATCTTTCACCCTTTTGGTTATTCCTTCATCCTTCTCACTATACTAGTGGGTGAGGATCTTTAGAGGTTTCCTACTTTGGAAACTTGAAGAGAACCTAGGAGCACTCATTCTTTCAAAGTGGAGGAGGCAAGGAGGGAAGCTAGGCTCAAGGATTTCAAGGAGCAAAGGGCTTGGAGGTGGTCCATCCTTGGTCTCAAGTCTAGATCAAGAGGTATAAGACTAACCTTCACTTTGTTCTTGATTCTAAAATTTGTTTTGATGCATTATATATAAACCTATGAACCTTGAAGGGGATTTGCATGACTATAGCTTTGATAAATTGTTATAAATGCTTCCGCTGCTTTCGTATATTAAATTTGATTTGTATATGCATGATAGTCATTATGAAATCCCATGCTAGAATCTCATAGATTTCCCTTCAAGTGGTATTAGAGCCAAAGGTTTATGTATAATGTGTCCTTTTGGATTTTATGCATATGGGCATTAATATTATGTATGACATATTATTGTTTCATTCAAAGTATGTTTATCTTTTGTTTTTCAATAGTTGAAAAAATGTTAGTCAAAAGTTGAGAAAGATATGTATGCAAAAGTGTTTTGTATGCATGAATGAAAAATGAGTTTAAGACTAGTATGACATATTATTTCTTCATTTAAAAGTATGTTTGTCTTTTGTTTTTCAATGGTTGAAAAATACAAATCAAGAGTTGAAAAAGATATGCATGTAAAAGTTGTTTTGTATGCATGAATGAAGAATAAGTCATGAACAAAATTTGGGGTTTTGTTGCTAAGGGTAGGCACGGTTTTGGGCGTGGTTTTGGGTTGTGTTTGTGTTTTATTGTAAACCACTCACACATCCTTTTAAAGCTAGAAAAAGAGTTCTTGTCACTTTTGTTTTTGGGTTTGAAAAATCACCAAGAATGTACAAATCTTGAAATTGTGTTCATGGTTTTGTTCTTGGTGTTCATAGTTTGGTTTTGGGTGAAAATGGTTTTAATTGGTTATCATGCATAGTTTTATGGTTTTGGATGATGTTCTTACCATCCATAACCATATTAAAACTTATAAAACCCTAGACTTGACTAGGAGGATTTCCATCACCCATCTCACCTAAGTTTTAATGGCAAAACCAAGTGACAAGCAAAATTTAATTTTTCTACATAATGTGGCTTTTAATGCATTTTGTGTAAGAGTGTGTAAGAAACCTCCCATCCCCTTAATGTGGCCGGCCTCCCTAGTGGATTTATCCACTTGTGGGGCTATTTTGTAATCTTTGAAAAGTTGATATTTACTTTGAAATATTTACGGTTTTACCCCTAACTTTTCATATTTACATTTAGGCCCCTACTAACTAGAAAGTTAAAATATTTTATTTTAATTTTGTTAGTTGTTTAAACTCATAATATTATTATGCCCATATGCACTAAATCTAAATGTTTATGTTGCATTCCTTTATGATTATTTAAATGTGTTTAAGTGGTTATGAAAAGGATGACTTTGGACTTATGCCTTAAACGATAATTGAGCTATATGATAAGGCGCTAAAATCAAATTGTTTGAACCTTGGGAATGTGTTTTAATTACTGTTTAATTGGACCTTGTCACGTTTGACGTTAATCTTGAAGGAAAAATTTTGTCCTAGCTAAGAACAAGTATGAACATTTAAATACACATGCAAGCTATTAACACTTTAAAGTAGGCATGCATCCAAAAACAATTCATAAAACCCATGACTTTCAAAGCCTAGTATATGGTGAACCAAAATAAACTCTTTAACAAAATTAAAGAGAAGTAAAGATTTAGTGATTCTTTACCCTTGAAGCTCATCCTTGTTTACACAAGGGATTCACCCAAGTGGAGGGCCTTCAAGTCACCTCCAAGCTCCTTGAATCCTCCTTGTGTTTTCCTCCCTTTAGTGCTCCTTTGATGATTAGAGGAAAAAGGATTTGTTCTCCAAAAACATCAAAAGCTTGATGTCTCTAAGTCTCTTCACCAAGGTTGTATATTGTGAAGATGATATGGATGACTTAGAGAGATTTTAGATGCTAGTAAAAATCCTCTAAGTGGCCGGCCTCTATGTAGAAAAAGAGAGAAAATGTTTCACCCAATTTCTATTAAAAAAACCCTAATGAGAAAATTGCTATAAAGTTGCTTTTATAACATTTTCTTTGGTGAGTGGCAAACTTGTAATTAAGCAAGCTTGCCCATTCACCCTAATGGCCGGCCTCTCCTTGTTATTGGGCTAATTTGCCCATTTTGTTTTTAGTTGTCATACAACTTAAACATAATGGGCCTTGTGGACAAAACACTTTTGGGCCCCGAAACCCAAAACCAACATATAAGCCCAATACGAACCTTTCGTATAATTAATTAACTAATTAATTAATCTTGACCATTCTTCAATTAAACCATTTAATTGCTTATCCATTTCATATAATTTCTTCACTAACATCCTTATGTGGTGTGCGATCCATTAGGTTCCAATTAGCGAGGCAGTGGGCGATGTTACTCTTAACGATCGATTGTGAATTGAAACCACATTTCAATTCTCCCTTAAGATTAGTGTTTGCTAATCTTCAGGGCTTCCACAAACCATGAGTGACACCTAGCAGCATATCATGGTTACCCAAGCTAAGTAGAATTGGTTGGAGAACCTATCCAGTTACAACTACAATGCAATACGGTCCTTCTCTAATACAATACTCTTAATCACATTGTTTAAGTGATAGTTTGTTTCATGTCTACTATCCAATGTGATACTTTCCTATATGATTCCTTTGAATATGATTTGGAACAAACTTCCTAAGTCATATTCATATGCTTTGGCCAAAGACTTTAGAATCATATCTTAGAGTATTCTTCTTCCACCATGGAAGGTTAGAGATCCCTTGTTGTGCATTCATATGCCTACATGACTAGATAGCTTGACCCCAACAATGCCGTGGACAATCCGAAGGAATGCCATTGACATGATCAAAGATCAAGGACCTAACCATTAGACATCTATGATGCCTCAGGTCAAAGGACTACTTTGCATATTGCAACTTTAGAGTTCATACATGACATGTATGTTCGAACTCTCTTTTGATCGACGTTCAGTGTACTCGATTACTTTTCGAGCACCTATGTGTTTGTCTCAGTGTCCAACACCAAATGACTTGAGACTAGTTCACACTCACGTTTGAGTCAACATAACACATACTAACCTTAGCGGATTGTCAATGCCCAATTGGCAATCCTATGGCTAGGAACGTTTTAGGAATGAACATAAGAGAGAGGTATCGATAATCTAACTCATTAGATCACTTCTCTCTTAGAACAAATACATTCCTTGGATTCCCTTATTGCTTAAATACATGATACAATAAATAGTGATTAACAATAAGCTTTGCCCTTCATTAAACATATAAAAGTTTAATACAATAAGTATTCCAAAAGCTATTACATCAAATGAGTGGCTTTGTGGGCATACTTCCAACAATCTCCCACTTGCACTCAAAGCCATCTTCCCATGTATCTAATACCCATCTTATCCATATGACGATCAAGCTGGATTTGAGACATTGGCTTTGTCAGTGGATCTGCTACGTTATCGGCTGAGGCAACTTTGAGGATGTTGACTTTCCCCTCGGCAGCATATCTTCTAATGATATTAAAGCGCCTATCAAAATGCTTGTTCTTTTGATGTGCCCTGGGTTCCTTGGCTTGAGCTATCGCCCCACTATTATCACAGTACAAAGTTACTGGTGATGTAATGGTTGGAACCACTCCAAGTTCAGTAATGAACTTCTTCATCCAGAACGCTTCTTTGCCGGCTTCAGCTGTAGCGACATATTCAGCCTCTGTCGTGGAATCAGCAATTACACTTTGCTTCTTGCTTTTCCAACTGACAGCCCCACCATTCAGAGTGAATACATATCCGGAGTTGGAACTTCTATCATCGACGTCAGATTGGAAATCTGCGTCTGTATAGCCTTCCACTCGCAACTCTGATGCTCCTCCATATACAAGGAACATGTCCTTAGTTCTTCTTAAGTACTTAAGGACCGTCTTGACAGTTGCCCAGTGTTCTATTCCTGGGTTAGATTGATATCGACTAGTAATGCTCACAACATATGCGATATCAGGCCTTGTGCATATCATGGCATACATGAGACTTCCTATGGCTGAAGCATAAGGAATTCTACTCATATGCCTTATCTCTTCAGGAGTCTTAGGTTCCATGGACTTAGAAAGGTGAATTCCATGTCTTACAGGAAGAAAGCCTTTCTTACATTGTTCCATCTCGAACCTACTTAGCACCTTATCAATGTACATAGATTGGGATAATCCAATTAATTTTCTGGATCTATCACGATAGAGCTTTATCCCAAGTACATAAGATGCATCTCCTAAATCTTTCATGTGGAAGGTTTTGGACAACCACACTTTTACAGAAGAAAGTATTGCAGTGTCATTCCCGAATAGTAATATGTCATCTACATATAACACTAGGAATACAACTGCATCCCCAACGACTTTTTGATAAACACAATTGTCGTCTTCGTTTTGAGTAAAACCAAACGTTTTGATTTCAGTGTCGAAACGAATGTTCCAACTCCTGGAGGCTTGCTTGAGTCCATAAATGGACCTTTGAAGCTTGCATACCTTAGTCTTTTCAGACTTGGACACGAAACCTTCGGGTTGAGTCATATAGAGCTCTTCCTCTAGGTAGCCGTTCAGAAAGGCCGTCTTCACGTCCATTTGCCAGATCTCATAATCATGGTACGCAGCTATAGCAAGCAAAATCCGAATGGACTTAATCATGGCTACAGGAGAGAAAGTTTCTTCATAGTCAATCCCTTCTCTTTGCCTGTAACCCTTGGCTACTAGTCTAGCCTTATAAGTCTCCACGTTCCCATCAACACCTATCTTCCTCTTGAAGACCCATTTGTTTCCAACTGGTACAATACCTTCTGGAGGGTCTACAAGAGTCCAGACCTGATTTTGATACATGGAATCCATCTCGGATTTCATGGCCTCTTGCCATCTCTTTGAATCAATGTCGGACATTGCTTCAATGTAGTCTCTAGGGTCCTCCTTTGTTTCATTGTCACCTAGAAGGTACAATTCATCAAAGTCATTGTCTAAGCCATACCTCTTAGGTGGCTTACTAACCCGTTCAGATCTACGTGGAGCCAGGGGTTCAGGAACAGGGTTGTCAATATGTCTAGTGCTTGTTTGTGGTTCATTATTAATCTCATTAATTTCCATCTGTTTGCTTATAGTCCCTTTGAGAACGAATTCGTCCTCTAGAAACTTAGCAGTTCTAGCGACAAAGACTTTCTGGTCGTCAGGATGGTAGAACTCATATCCCATAGTTTCTTTAGGATATCCCACAAAATAGCATCTTACTGATCTCGCTTCAAGCTTAGTAGCTTCAAGCTTCTTGACATATGCTTCACAACCCCAAATCTTAATGTGTTTAAGACTTGGCTTTCTTCCATGCCATATCTCATAGGGCGTTTGTGAAACTGATTTGGAAGGTACTCTATTAAGCAAGTAAGTTGCTGTATATAGAGCGTATCCCCAGAATGTTACTGGTAGATCAGCAGAACTCATCATAGAACGAACCATGTTCATCAAGGTTCGATTTCTCCTTTCAGAAACTCCATTGAGTTGTGGAGTTCCCGGTGGAGTCCACTGTGATATTATTCCACACTCTTTGAGGTAATCTAGGAACTCGTTACTCAGATATTCACCCCCTCGATCCGATCTTAGGATCTTTATCTGTTTCCCAGTTTGCTTCTCAACTTCATTCTTGAATTCTTTGAACCTTTCAAAGGATTCTGACTTGTACTTCATAAGATACACATAGCCAAACCGAGAGTGATCGTCGGTGAATGTGATATAGTAGGAGAAGCCTCCTCTCGACGTAGTAGACATAGGTCCACATACGTCAGTGTGGATTAACCCTAGAATTTCAGTGGCACGCTCTCCTTTTTCCAGTAAATGGAGATTTGGTCATTTTCCCTTTCAAGCAACATTCACAAGTACCCATCCGGTCATTACCTAATGGGTGGATGTATCCGTCTTTCGACATCTTGTGAATCTTTTCAAGGTTCACATGTCCAAGTTTAAGATGCCACATCTTTTCTTGGTTAACTTCTTCTCTAGCCCTTTTGGGTTTTGAGGTATTCCTGCTCGCAATACAGTGCATCCCACTATTCGTCTCTAGGTGAAAAAGTCCCTCTATCATATTACCATGAGAGATAATACGACCGTTCAAGTATAAAGTGCAACTCATTTTGTCAAACAATACTGAGTGCCCATCTCGTAAAAGCTTAGAGATGGAAATCAAATTCTTTATACATGAAGGAAAATATAAACAATTTTTAAGTTCCAGGACTTCCCCAGAGGGTAGGTTAAGCATGTAGGTGCCTATTGCTTTTGCAGAGATTTTAGTGCCGTTCCCAACTCGCACAACCATCTCATTATTGCGCAGTGATTTGCTCCCCACTAGTCCCTGCATCGTATTACAGATATGTTGACTAGCGCCTGAATCAAATATCCAGGAACTGGAGCTCACTGTAAAAGCACTCTCTATGACAGAAATAGTCTCTTCAAAAGTTCGTGTCATAAGGCTCGCAATGCGCACCCTGTATTTCTTCTTCCAACGTTCATCCTTTCCACAATGAAAGCCTGTTCCTTTGGATTTCTTTGCCTTCTTCTTATGCAACCTTTTCCTTATGTTTGCATTCTCACTCCCACTGTCTATTTTGAAACCTTTTTCAAATTTACAGCACATGTCAATCATCTCTTTCAAAGAATGATCGAATCTATTCACTTTATAGTTTACAATAAACTTAGTGAAATCATCCGAGAGAGATGCAAGGAAAAAATCTTGGGCCATTTTCCCATCGATGGAAGTTCCTAAACTTTTAAGATCTTTAAATATCTTTTCCATCTTTTGTCCATGTTTATGGACCGATGTCCCCATTGCCATTTTGGCATTCATTAGACTACAAACATTTGAGAATCGTACATTACTAGTCTCAATGTCATGCATCTTATGCAAACTTTCAACCATGGCACAAGAAGTGTCCATGTGCTTATGTAGCTTCATAAGCTCCTTACTAAGTGAAGTGAGGATTAAGCATTTGGCTTGTAAGTCATTCTCATAGTGTCTAACATAGTTTTGACACTCCTCCTTTGAAGCTAATTTCGTAGGAGGTACATGAGGAGGGGATTGCTTAAGCACATACAATATGTCTTTCACCTTTGAGACATTCTCAATGTGGCGATACCAAGCAAGGAAACGTTGGCCCTTAAGGCCCCTTTTGTCAAGTATAATGGTGGGTATAATTTTAGGCATGTCGTTCACTACATAACATAACAGAAATCGCATTAGATTGTTTGTTTAAAACTATTTGATTGGGTCTTTGAATCAAATAGTACCACCCACTATTTTTGGCAAATTCCACATCCCTCAATAGAATTCGAGAGTTATATTGAACTCTTAGCGGGTTATGGGAGACTCACCATTACCAAGCCCACCTCACGATGATACGATGTTGGCTAGCAAAAATAATGATGAGAGAATAACGCATTATTCATTTACAACTTTTGTAATTACCCATCCGTTTGGCCTCTAGAGAATGTTGCCTCACGATGATACAATGTCGGCTTCATTGCACTTAGTTAAGTTATTCCCACCATGCTTAGTTTGTATAGGGGTTCAAGAATAGCCTCACGATGATACGATGTCGGCTATCCTCGTTGCCTACATTCACCTCATCATATGTATATGAATTCCTCCTGGATGTAAGCACATGCTTTGTACTTCCCCATGATAGGGTGAAGCCGGTGCATGAGTCACAAACGCTTGGAACCCACCACGGTGGAAGGCCTACGAAGAGATGTTCAAAACATCTCTCGCTTATCAACTTAATATTTCATTTGAGGGAGTAGTTTTGGGCTACATCAAAACATTTTAATCACATTAAAAGAACTTGGGCCTATCACAACTATTGGTCCAAGTCAATATGATTTAGTAGCATATAATACTCCCACTGTTTCGTTGAAACAAGCGAGACTATATGGAACTACTAACGAATGCATTGCATCCTCATATGGACTATATAGTCATATTAGGTTTTAGGATGATTATGAACCGTTTGATTTGATCCAACACGAGCCTTGTGTTGGACCTTGGGTTTAAGGTAGATAGTTGTTGATTTTAGTTACGCGTTTAATCCAATTAAACCGTTATTTCCTATTGGGCGTTGGACCCAACTATTCCATTTGCATACATATAAACAAAAGGAATACATGAAATAATAATAAGAGCTTATGCCCTTTTACAACACAAATCAAATGATGGACTTATGTCCATTTACAACAAATTGAATTAATCAAATTACATTCAAATCTACACTACCAAACCCAAACATTCATAATGTATATCGGCCAATCACATAGCTCAATTATCGTGGCCTTTGGTTCATAATCACCCTTTTCTTAATCAATCACATAAACTAAGAAAGCAACTTTAAACAATTGGTTTTTGGATCCATAGAATTGATTTAAATGGAACTAAATAGAATGAAAATCCAATTCTCATTAAAGAGACAAAACAATTTTGTTCTCATTTTATTTGGGCCAAAAGGAAACTATGACCACAACATTTGGGCCATAATGCAAATACAAAAAATTTTGGGGTCACTTTGAAAAAACACGAAAGTCCACAACTTCATGTAATTTCAACTAGAACCCAAAATTTTATTAATGTAAAAACATCATTAAAGGATCAAAACAATTTGTCCTTTAGAGTTTTTAAGCCTAAACGTAAAACGTAAACTTTTGGGCCAAAATGCAAAAAACACAAAATTATCAAAACTTTATGTAATTGCACAAAAGACCCCAAAAGTACCCCACTTGAGGGGTGGCCGGCCAAGGGAGTGTGTGAACAAGTGTGAAAGGGTTTTAGTGCATGCATGTGCAATATGCAAGTTGATTTTGGTGGGTGAGGTGAAATTGATGGTTTGTAAGAAAAGGTTTTGTAAAAACATTAATGAGTTTAGACAAACATTAAAGCCAATTTTAATGCTTCACCAATATCCATCACCCATCAAAATTAAACCAAAACTTTATGAAAAAACATAAAACTTTTGAATCAAAACTTCAAAACTTTATGTTCTTGGCAAGAACACCAAGAACAATGAAGAACACCATGAAAACTCATAATAGTTCCATGGATGTTTTCATTCACCAAAACTCAATTTTTTACCTCTCAAAAGAGGGCTAATATCCTAGGGTACTTAGGTGTTCCAAAAGTCACCTTAAAACCATTTTAACAAGACAAACATGAACCCAAAAAATCACCCTAAGGATTTGGCCGAATTTCCCAAAACTCATGGCACCAAATTTTAGTTCCAATGTTCATGCTTAAATGAAATACATCTACAACATTTGAGATGCTAAATTTTCTAGCAAAATTTATATATTCAAAAGCAAGAACAAAGCTTGTAACATTTACAACAATTAAATCACAAAATATGAACATCACAAAACCCAAAAGGATTCACCATAAACTAGGCCTAGGCTCTGATACCACTTGAAGGAAAAATTTTGTCCTAGCTAAGAACAAGTATGAACATTTGAATACACATGCAAGCTATTAACACTTTAAAGTAGGCATGCATCCAAAAACAATTCATAAAACCCATGACTTTCAAAGCCTAGTATATGGTGAACCAAAATAAACTCTTTAACAAAATTAAAGAGAAGTAAAGATTTAGTGATTCTTTACCCTTGAAGCTCATCCTTGTTTACACAAGGGATTCACCCAAGTGGAGGGCCTTCAAGTCACCTCCAAGCTCCTTGAATCCTCCTTGTGTTTTCCTCCCTTTAGTGCTCCTTTGATGATTAGAGGAAAAAGGATTTGTTCTCCAAAAACATCAAAAGCTTGATGTCTCTAAGTCTCTTCACCAAGGTTGTATATTGTGAAGATGATATGGATGACTTAGAGAGATTTTAGATGCTAGTAAAAATCCTCTAAGTGGCCGGCCTCTATGTAGAAAAAGAGAGAAAATGTTTCACCCAATTTCTATTAAAAAAACCCTAATGAGAAAATTGCTATAAAGTTGCTTTTATAACATTTTCTTTGGTGAGTGGCAAACTTGTAATTAAGCAAGCTTGCCCATTCACCCTAATGGCCGGCCTCTCCTTGTTATTGGGCTAATTTGCCCATTTTGTTTTTAGTTGTCATACAACTTAAACATAATGGGCCTTGTGGACAAAACACTTTTGGGCCCCGAAACCCAAAACCAACATATAAGCCCAATACGAACCTTTCGTATAATTAATTAACTAATTAATTAATCTTGACCATTCTTCAATTAAACCATTTAATTGCTTATCCATTTCATATAATTTCTTCACTAACATCCTTATGTGGTGTGCGATCCATTAGGTTCCAATTAGCGAGGCAGTGGGCGATGTTACTCTTAACGATCGATTGTGAATTGAAACCACATTTCAATTCTCCCTTAAGATTAGTGTTTGCTAATCTTCAGGGCTTCCACAAACCATGAGTGACACCTAGCAGCATATCATGGTTACCCAAGCTAAGTAGAATTGGTTGGAGAACCTATCCAGTTACAACTACAATGCAATACGGTCCTTCTCTAATATAATACTCTTAATCACATTGTTTAAGTGATAGTTTGTTTCATGTCTACTATCCAATGTGATACTTTCCTATATGATTCCTTTGAATATGATTTGTAACAAACTTCCTAAGTCATATTCATATGCTTTGGCCAAAGACTTTAGAATCATATCTTAGAGTATTCTCCTTCCACCATGGAAGGTTAGAGATCCCTTGTTGTGCATTCATATGCCTACATGACTAGATAGCTTGACCCCAACAATGCCGTGGACAATCCGAAGGAATGCCATTGACATGATCAAAGATCAAGGACCTAACCATTAGACATCTATGATGCCTCAGGTCAAAGGACTACTTTGCATATTGCAACTTTAGAGTTCATACATGACATGTATGTTCGAACTCTCTTTTGATCGACGTTCAGTGTACTCGATTACTTTTCGAGCACCTATGTGTTTGTCTCAGTGTCCAACACCAAATGACTTGAGACTAGTTCACACTCACGTTTGAGTCAACATAACACATACTAACCTTAGCGGATTGTCAATGCCCAATTGGCAATCCTATGGCTAGGAACGTTTTAGGAATGAACATAAGAGAGAGGTATCGATAATCTAACTCATTAGATCACTTCTCTCTTAGAACAAATACATTCCTTGGATTCCCTTATTGCTTAAATACATGATACAATAAATAGTGATTAACAATAAGCTTTGCCCTTCATTAAACATATAAAAGTTTAATACAATAAGTATTCCAAAAGCTATTACATCAAATGAGTGGCTTTGTGGGCATACTTCCAACAAATCTTTCTCTCCCCTTTTAATATATGTAATTTATAGGAATTTGTACAAATCGGTTTGTAATTCTTATTACTTCTTAATCTCTATTCGTTAGTGGATTCCCTCTAGTGCTAGACTAGAGTTTCTTTAACTATTGGTAAAGGAGACATAACTAAAAGAGGGTTTTGACATGAGATTAAAGATTAAAAGGGTCCAATGCCCAAATTAGCAATGAATGATTGTCTTTCATTTCTAATGGCTCAATGAAAATGGTTTTAATTGGATTGATAAGCACGTAATTAAATTGACACTACCTCCCCGAGTTTATATTCAACAATGATGGCTCGTTGTTGCAATAACCTAATAAGTCCATAGTCATCCAAGAGCCTAAGATAACTATAAAGTCCAATTTCAAAGGAATGCAAAAACCTTAGTAGTAGTAGTTACTTCCAATATTTGAAAAATTCGTTTTTGATATTGATTTGTTTTTCTCAAAACAAATAGTGGGAGTATCATACGCTACTAGACTATAATGAATACAATTAGTAGTCATATATATCTCCAATATTTTGAAAAATGTTTTGATATTGATTTGTTTTATGAAAACGAATAGTGGGGATATCATATGCTACTAATTTCATTAACTTTGGACTAGTAGTTGTAATAGGACATTATTTATTTGATTGTGATTAAATAAATAAAATTGATGAGACCTTAAAATCCCTCAACCAAACAAATATTAAGTTGAAAGCGTAAGAGTGCTTAGAACACTTTTTCGTGGCCTTCCACCGTGGTAGGCTCCAAGCGTTTATGACTTGTACACCGCCTTCACCCTATCATGGGGAAGTGACAAAGTGCATGCTTATATTCAGGAGGAGTTTATTTAAAACATTTGATGAGGTTAAGGTAGGCAACGAGTATGGCCAACATCGTATCATCGTGAGGTCATGCTTGAACCCCTAGCTAAACCGGCATGGTGGGAAAGAACTTAACTAAGAAACATAATGCCAACATCGTATCATCGTGAGGTATTATTTTCTAGAGGCCAAAAAGATGGGTAATCACAAGAGGTTGTTGTGAATGGGTAATTGTACCCTCTCATTATTATTGTTGCTAGCCAAACATCGTATCATCGTGAGGTGGGCTTGGTAATAGTGAGCCTCCCATAACCCGCTAGGAGCGTTCTTTGAAATCTCCCGGATTCCATTATGGGGGATATGGAATTTGCCAAAAATGGTGGGTGGTGTCATTTGGTTTAAAGACCCGAATCGTTTGACTTAAACAACAATCAATCTAATTATTTTATTTGTTTATGTATATAGATATGGTTGGAAGCACACTCGTGAAAATACTCGACAAACATTGCCTAGAGGGGCACAATTTCCCATCATGGTATCGTAATGTCAAGATTCTCCTAACATTGGAGAAGATTGTTTACGTACTAGACAAGGCTCCACCTCACATACCTCTAAGCCCTGAGGCTACTAAGGATGAACGTGCTAAGTATGACAAGCACGTTGAGGATGATATACAAGCCAAGTGCTATCTGTTGGCTTCCATGAATGAGGAGTTACAGAGACAGCACGAGGGCATGGATAGTGCATTTTCCATAATACTCCATCTTACGGAGTTATATGGCGAAGGGACGCGCAACCGTCGCTTTAGCACTGTTTGTGAACTTGTAAAGACCAAGATGGTCAAAGGGGCTCCAGTACACCAACATGTACTGAAGATGATAGGATTCATTGAACAATTGGAGAACCTTGGTACTCCACTTGACGGGGAATTGGCCCAAGACTTCGTATTGGCTTCTCTTTTTGATTCATTTGCTCAATTTGTAATGAACTACAATATGAATAAGATGGATAGTACTCTCTCTGAGTTACTAAACATGTTAGTAACTGCTGAGAAGACTATGAAGAAAGAGAGCGGTGTAGGGACTGCTGCAGTAGCCTATAACAAGCCATCCTCTTCCAAGGCCATGCCGCAAGGCAAAGGCAAAGGGAAGGAGAAGAAGTCACCCACTCCTAAGCCGAAAGGAGGAGTGAGGAAAAAGAAGGCAAAGGAGCCCAAAGGGACTTGCCACCACTGTGGAAAGGAGGGGCATTGGAGAAGGAATTGCAAGTTATACCTTGCAAGTCTTAAGGACAAGCCACAAGGTATGGTTTATGTCCTTATCTTCAATTCTAAATGTTAGATCTTCTAAATATTTATATTTGATATAAAGAGCTAATCACTTGTATAATTGTATATAGGTGGAGAAGCCAAGTAGAAGAAGAACAAGCAAGAAAATGTGGTGAAGGGTTCGGCCAATATGTTTTTGCTCACTACTTAGGAAGTTTGTTAGGCATTAAAGATTGTCTTTAAACTTTCTTATTTTGATAAGAACTTATTATGTGGCTTCATGTGATGGAAGACCACTATATAGTGCCTAAATGTATAAAGGTATTTATATTAGTCTCTAAATGTATAGAGCTAATACTTTTTGTATTAAACATTATGAATGTTTGAACTATCATATTAATGTAATGTGAAGTATGCCTTTTTAATATACAATTTCCTTAAAGTAGTGTTATGAATTGAAAATTGTCTTGTTGTATCCTAGATGAGATACAAGAGTTATATCACTTAATTGTAATGTGATAAACCAAACTTTAGATTTATCAATTATGGATAGATCTCACATGTAGGACATAAAAGGATACAATGAATCTTTAGATTTGGTTCCATTTGTCTACTTATGAGTTCTATATGAATTGACAAAAGTCTAGAGAATCCTTTCTTGAAGAAAAGGAAGATCACATTACAATGATATAAGTAATAAGAAAAACGTTTCTTATATGGTTATCACTTGAAACACAATGATCAAGATCACTCTTGATTCAATTAGTAGTTTTGAACAATTAATTGGGCATTCTTAAAATTGTTTTAAAATGTCAATTGTGTTAGTGATTAAACCAAGAAAGAAGTGTCTAAATCTATAAAAGGTTTAAAGACTTTAGTCACTTAAATAACAAGACATTAAACTTAGTGAAGATTGAAACAAATAAGCTTGAAATGTTTCAAAGCTACTACACAATGTCTTCTACCAATATAATCCACTTTTATACATTTTTGAATGTATGAAATGATTTCTCATTAAAGTCATGAGAAATAGTGGGAGGTGTGAAAATGGATATAAACTTGAATGTGATTGGTTTATAGTTGTCTAAAGAATAATAGTACTTGACTATTATTAAGAGTTTGTAATTTTAATTGTTAAAAGGACTCAAGCTCTTCAAACGTTAAAATTCTATGTTGTGTAACATTTAAAGAATAGTCTTTGAATGTTGGTTTCGTCAACCTAGCATAAAATGGTTATATGTTGGGAGTTGTTCATCATTCTCTTTTATGAGAACATGCTAATAACAAAGCATATGGACAAGTTGATGAAACAAAAGGGAATAAGTTTCAAAAATGAGTCACAACATATGGTTTAACAACAAGACAATCCAAATTCAACATCTCATGTAACGATATTGCTCTATGTAGTTTTGATAAAGAATTATATCAACCACCTAGAAGGAATGGTTGAGTTTCTATATCCTTAGTAGAAGCCATGCTTCCACTAAAGACTTAGATAATTCTTATATAACTACATTAAAGGTCTTAGTATGACTAAAACTTAAAGTATGGTGTATGACACCATATAATTTAAATGAATAGATTTGATAAAGCAAGTCACACATTTCATGGAATTGCTTGAGAAGGAATTCTTTTATGTATGATTCATTTAAATTAGTGGGAGCAATATGCATTCAAATCAAGAAAAATATAATTGTTAATTTTGAATGAATGCTAAAGTTACAACAAGGCCAGTGGGAGTGATGTCATAATCTGAGCAACAAGATGTGAATAAAGTCTATTTGATAGACTTGATGAAACATAGATGTTACTCGAAAATGACAAAACATGACACGGTCAATTTTGAAGTATAGACTTGAAATTGGACTTACTGATATAGCAAGGCTATCTCAATAATGTTATATGGGAATTAAATCTCAAATGTTGAAGATTTAAGAAAGCATTTTCCTATGTGATAGGAAATCACTTTCAAAACCCTTATAATGAATGTGTCATAAAATCACAAAAGGGACACATGTATTGACTTGTGAAGTAGATATCCAAAGGTGAAGAAACCACTGAGTTTATCACTTTAAGATATTACTATATCCCAGGATCAGAACCAAAGCAACTGATAGAGTATTATTGCCTTTAAGAAAGAAACATCAGAGTGGGACTCTGGAAGCGTGCATTCACTTAGGTTGTTAACCAAAGTGAAAATAAGCCATTTTAACAAATGGAACTTCATATTGGATGAAGTACTAATCATATGAATGAATTGTTAGTATTGTACTACAATGGCCTCAAGCTTGGAGCAAAGTTTGTATAAAGTATACAAACGAAATATATGTAGATATATAGTTTTAGAAACTGCTTCAAAAGGTGTTTTGAATGAAAGGGGTTCTTTTAGAACCCATGATTGAATCCAAACCATAAGGTCGTTAGTAGAGTACTACGACGTAATGGGGCGATAGCTCAAGCCATGGAATCAAGGTCTCATCAAAGTATTCGAACACATTAAAGAGACATAATCAAATGTCTTGGAAACATTTGATAAGTAAATCCCTTTTAAATATAAAAGAGATTAATACATAACCAAGTTAACCTATGAGCATAAACTCTCTCGACAAGATGTATAAGATACACTAGTGATTGACTTTAGTGCAAGTGGGAGATTGTTGGAAATATGCCCTGAAAGTCAATCTTTGGAAGAAATCTTTCAGGACAAATGAATCGATGTATGGATGACTCTTATACATCAAATGGCAAAGACACGAATTAGGACTATCTCAATTATCGATATATGTCCTAAATAGTGTATCCATGGACAATGGATCGATTGAAGAAGTAATCTAATGATGTTAGACTACAGAGACCTTCTTCACATAACCATTATGTCCAAAAGGTTCTTGGTCGTTGGATTGTCGGAGGGATACTGACAATGCGTAGACCGGTACATACTATGTCTGCTTCAATTGGAAGGATGGAAAGTCTCATGCCATTCGTGTTGTGACACTAAGACAAGTATGTAGGTGCTCATTAGGGGAATGAGTTCACTGAACACAATCGAACGAGACTACTTGCATGGAGGTCTACTCACATGTCAAGCAAGTAACTCTAATGGTTGGAAAGATGTAAGTAATCCTTAGACCTGAGGCATCGTCGTTGTCTTGTGGTTAAGTACTTAATCTTTGATTATGTCAAAGTCTCCCCATTCGAGGGTGTCCACGGCATAATTGGGGTTAAGCCACTTAGTCATGAAGGTAAGTGTATGCGCAACAAGGAATCTCTAATCCTCGGTAAGAGAGGAAGAATACTCTAAGATATGATTCGGGAATCTTCGGCCGAAGTATCGAGCGTATTGAATGGAAAGCGTTCCTATACGACTCAAATGAATCATATATGAAGGAATAATCACATTAGGGGTTTGACATGATATATCCATACCCTAATGATGTGATTGAGAGTATTGTATTAGAGAAGGATTGAATTACATTGTAATTCCAACTGACTAGGTTCTTCGAATAAACTTCTACATTAGCTTGGGTAGCTATGACATATGGTTAGATGTCACTCATAGCTTGTGAGTTCTTCTAGATGATTAAATGTAGTCGTCAAAGAAGAAAGGTGAATTAAAATGAAGTTTTAATTCACTAAGTGATTGAATTAAATATAAGCAATTGGATTGATGCCAATCACCTCACTGCCTTGCTAATTAGAACCTAAAAGATTGTTCACCAAAACACTATTGTGGTGAGTAACTAATGGATGATGGAAACAATTAATTGGATTAATTATGTGTTGTGATTAATTTAGAAAAGTCTAAAGAAATCATAAAAGCGATAAAGATCGTTTTGGGCTTAATTACGTTCGGGTTTAATTGGGCCCATTGGGCCTAAACCCATTGGGCTTTTATTCAAGCATTGGATGACTTGAAATAAATGAAAGCCCAAAGCCCAATCAACACAAAGAGGGCCGGCCATATTATGTGGGGAAGGAGAGATATTTGGTCAAGTGTTGACTAGGTTTTCTTTTGTCTATATAAGGAACTTTATAGTGATAAAGTTCACTAGGGTTTTTTGAAGTGTTTAAACAACAAAGAGGCAAAAGAAAAAGCTCTCTAACACATCAAAGGGCCGGCCACCATTGGGGTGTTTTAGCTAACAATCTTTCACCCTTTTGGTTATTCCTTCATCCTTCTCACTATACTAGTGGGTGAGGATCTTTAGAGGTTTCCTACTTTGGAAACTTGAAGAGAACCTAGGAGCACTCATTCTTTCAAAGTGGAGGAGGCAAGGAGGGAAGCTAGGCTCAAGGATTTCAAGGAGCAAAGGGCTTGGAGGTGGTCCATCCTTGGTCTCAAGTCTAGATCAAGAGGTATAAGACTAACCTTCACTTTGTTCTTGATTCTAAAATTTGTTTTGATGCATTATATATAAACCTATGAACCTTGAAGGGGATTTGCATGACTATAGCTTTGATAAATTGTTATAAATGCTTCCGCTGCTTTCGTATATTAAATTTGATTTGTATATGCATGATAGTCATTATGAAATCCCATGCTAGAATCTCATAGATTTCCCTTCAATTGTGACAACCTGTCCCTAAAATTTCGTTTTGTTATTTATTTTAATCGAGGAAATTGACGAAAATGCCTAGAGGCAAGGATTTTAATTTATGTTGACCATCGTCTAGAGGAATGTGTGACTTATTCTTTTGGCGTATTTAAGTAGTACTCGTTGGTACGAACGCATAGGCGAAAGCCGTTTGCGAGTCCGAATTATAATGGTATAGTTACGAACGTTTGAAGTTGGTTATTTAAAGTTAGTTAATTGGTTAAGAAGGACCAATTAGATAAAAGGTAGAAAAAGGGCAAAAGCCCAATCAAAAATCAGGAAAAAAGAAGAAGGGGGAAGTAGCATTTCCGTCGACCCACACCCACTGCGAGCTCCCATTTTCCAAGGCCGATTCCGGCCAACTCCGGTGAAGATTTTCGATGCCACCACCACCATCTTGAAGTTCTCATTCCCCTCTACAAAACCCACCCCAGAACCACCTTGATTAACCACAGTATGTGGCACTTTGAGGCCACAAAAGTCGACGAAAATCAATAGTACTCCGACCACCTTTTTAAATTTTTTGGCAAATTGGCAAAGCGATGGCCGAGGCCACCACTTGGGCTTTGAATGTACTAGTGATTATTTTGGATCTTCAGAAGGAAGATCGATTCCCATTTAAGTCCATTTTCAATTTGATTGTCAACAAAATTTTTTTCCAGCCTTGGAATAATTTTCGACCAACGCTAATTTTTAGATGTTGCTTTTATTATTATACTTATTAAATGGGTGAGAATAGGCTTGCGAGTGTAAGTTGTCATATCCTGGGAGTAGTAGAAATCTGAAAAGCAAATTATCAAGTCCTTCTAGGATCAATGAACTACTTCGTTTGAGTCGAATAAACTAGGATCGTGGAAGCTTAGGATCAAGCTTTGTATTAGAGTAGTTAACTCAAGGTTTTTTTTACCTTATCACCTACCTAGGTAAATAAAACCTCTTTGACTAACCACCTCTCGATCACTTTAGTTCATGTCGTAGAGTTGGTTAGTAATATAGTGCATTTCGCGGACATATACTTTTAGCGTCATATTTCAAAATCTTAGCTGGGATACCACCAAATTGTGAAGTGAGGTACATCGTCGACTCACCTCCTAGTATTACGCCAATTTTCCTTGCTTCATATCGAACGTTTCTGACGTCATTGAGAAACTTAATTACAAAGTTTACCAATTAGGAATTTACCCAACCTGGAACTAAACACTTTAGCATAGGAACCTCAAACCTTTTGGCTACTGTGTTTTCCTCACTTACGACCGAGGAAAGTTAAATTAGAGTGGGTTGTTGGAAATGATTAAAGTACCTGACAACTGAAGTGTTGTCTTACTTTACCCCTATTTTACACCTTTTATTGACACTGATCATTTCGAAATCCAGTGTGACGTGTTCTTTGGACGTTTCGTCTGGGCAGAGGTAACATGACGAGTATTGCTTTTATTTTCCAACGGTTAGAACCGTTCAAAATGAACCATCTTATTCATGACCTAAAGTCAACAGTCATCATCTTATTTCGGAAGCTAGGTAACACTTCTCTGTTGAGATTTTGGTGATGTATGGTGATTGTGATTGATGTGACAATTTAATTCGCTTTCCGTTGGTTCAAAACGACAACATTTTCACTTCTTAGGACTGGAAGATCCTCTAGTTAACCTTGGGTACGTGTCTTGTTGGAAATGTGCCCTAAAACCAATCATATGATGATACTTTACGAACATTTCACATGTTAAACTAATATAGTTCAATTTAAAGGGCAAAGATTATTGTTTGAAGCCCTCTCATATAAATGTTATATGTTTAAACGATAAGTCCAAGGAATATGTAATTGGGAGAATGCGATCTAAAGAAGTTAGATTCATGAGACCATTCTCTTCCGTATACATATCCTAAACGTTCCTGATCATAGGATTGCCAATTGGGCATTGATAGTCCGTTAAGATCAGTACGTGTTATGTCTTCTCTTAGGGAGAGTGACTGGTCTTGAGTCATTAGTGTGATTGACACCAAGACAAGCATGTAGGTGCTCAATAAAGAATGAGTCCATTGAACATGATCAACAAGGAGTTCTCATACTCATGTCACATGAGAACTCATGGTTGGGATAATGCAAAGTAGTCATTTGACCTGAGGCATCATAGTTGTCTTGTGGTTAGGTCTTTGATCTTTGACTATGTCAAAGTCACTCCGTCAGAGGGTGTCCACGGGATAGTTGGGGTTAAGCCACTTAGCCATGGAGGCAAGTGAATGCGCAACAAGGGATCTCTAACCTTCAAACTGTTTGAGGGAGAATACAATATGATATGATTAAGAATCTCTAGCCAGAGTATGAATAAGATTTAGGAAGTCGTTCCAATTCACATTCAAGGTAATCATATAAGTAAGAGAATCACACTGGATAGTAAACATGAATAAACTATCAAACCAAACAATGTGGTCAAGAGTATTGTATTAGAGAAATACCGTATTGCATTGTAATCCTAAACTGAATAGGTTCTCCACCGCTTCTGATTAGCTTGGGTAACCATGACATACTGCTAGGTGTCACTCATGGTTTATGGAGCCCTAAACGGGTATAATCACTAAAGGGAGAATTGAAAGTAAGTTTCAATTCATAATCGATTTGAAAGAGTTCTAATCGCCCACTGCCTCGCTAAAAGGAACCTAATGGATCGTACACCGTGTAAGGTAGAGATTGAAGAAATAACGGAGATGAGTAAGGACAATTAAATGGTTTAATTGTTTATGGCAAGAATTAATTAATATGTTAATTAATCAAACGAATAAGTTCATTTTAAACCTTGAGTTAGTTTTGGGCCTTAAAGCCCAAATTGGGCTTCGAATTGTCAAGCCCATTAGCTTAAGTTGTATGACAAGTTAACAAACAAAATTCAAGAAGCCCAAAACAGCCCAAAGGCTTGGGAAAACCGGCCCTATAGAGAGGGGTAGTGAACTTGGCTTAATTGCAAGTTTGCCACTCAATTGTGAGGTGGTATAAAGGCAACTTTATAGCCATTTCATCCTTAGGGTTTCTTTTAGAGAAAAGATGAGAACACAAGCTCCATTTTTCTCTCTAAGAGGCTGGCCACCCTAGAGGATTTTAGCTAGCAATCTTACTTCCTCTAGGTCACTCATCTCTTCTTCAAGTTCTACCTTGGTGTGGAGACTTAGAGGTTCTCAACTTTGGGAACTTGGAGAATCCTTTCAACCATCCTCACCCAAGAAATCCATGGAGCTAAGAAGCAAGAATGAAGGCCCTCTCCTTGGGTGATTAGCCTTTGCTTATGCAAAGAGGAATCAACAAAGGTATAAAGTTTCTCAACTCACTTTGTTTTGAGTTGAGTCTTGGTTCACCCTTCTACTAGGCTTTGAATTTCATGGGTAATGTTTTGTTTTTGAGTGCATACAAGCATGATTCCGCCTTTAATTGTTAATTGCATGCCATAGATGTTGCTCAGAAGAACATGTTTTTCACAAAATTTCCTTCATGTCTACCCTACTACACTTTGTATTGCCTTAAACGGAAGCACTGTCAAGAAGAACCATTAACGTTGAAAGTGTAGTCATAACCAGTAATTACTTAATCACCCAATAAACTCTCAGTTGAACAAATCTTACCGTGGTGACCGAATATCTCGAAAGCTATTGCCGTAGTTTGATGTTATACATCCAGTCCAGTTATTGGACTTGGCTTGATCCCCAAATTCTCGAGTATTCTTCTAGTTTTCTTGACATAGTCACTCTCTCACTAAGTTCGAGGGAACTTCATTATGAAATTGCTTGATAAAGCGTTGCAAACTATGTTAGCTCGACTACATAACAGGTATGTCACTATTATATCTTATCAGGATGCATTTTTACAAGTGTTTGGGAAACTTTTTTGATACCCATTCAGGCAAACGGAAATTCCACAAGATTATCATCTTGGTGTACATATATTTCATCGTGCTACATGTTTCACTTCCAAGCCTTTGGAAGTCTTTATGAAGGTTATGAGTATTAGATGTTGTTTAGTATCACAATTCCACCGCTAAACTAACGGTTAGACTGAAGTGAGTTACTCAGACTTTAGTGGATGTGTTGCATTTTGTTCGTCCCATGAGTTGTATGGTTGTAACATACCATTATCTCTATTTTAGTTGCTTGTAATTATGGTAAGCTAGGATACCATTGGAGTCGATAAACAGAGACTTTATGCTCAGTACATGATTGTTAGACACTTAGCCTTGTTAGAGTTATGTGTAACTGAGGTTACGTTCCTGGTTATGAGTCCGGCATCATTTGAGATATGGTAGTAGTATGTGAGTTGCACCAGAGAGTTGTGGGTAGGTATTAGAATGATGGAGATTGTGACATGGAAATTTTATGGTATTGATGATGTTACCTGGGAAAGTAGTGTGTGAGCACGTTTGAGGCTTTTTCAGACGATGTATGTGTATTTCTCCAATGAGGGGCAAAATGGTAATATTGGACCCTCGTTTGGTTACATTTAGTTGTTTACTTATTGTTGGGCTTAACCCAATGTTATTATACACTTACCTTCAGAGAAGGTAAAGCTACGAGTGTGTGGGTGAAAACTTTCAATGTTCAATTTTGATTTAAAGATATCTATTTTGACTTGATGCTTTCGTAAGGGATTTTATATTGTAGTATTGTTTTGAAAGAGAATGAAAGTTTGAGTTTGGAGGCATGAAAGAGGAATCACTGCACTCTGATTGCGACGGAATGACATTCTCTTTTATGCAACATCTCTAGTTGATTTTAAATTTCAAGGACGAAATTTTTTAAGGTGGGTAGATTGTGACAACCAGTCCCTAAAATTTCATTTTTTATTTATTTTATTCGAGGGAATTGACGAAAATGCCTAGAGGCAAGGATTTTGATTTCTGTTGACCATCGTCTAGAGGAATGTGTGACTTATTCTTTTGGAGTATTTATGTAGTACTCGTTGGTACGAATGCATAGGTGAAAGCCGTTTGCGAGTATGGATTATAACGGTATAGTTACGAACGTTTGAAGTTGGTTATTTAAAGTTAGTTAATTGGTTAAGGAGGACCAATTAGATAAAAGGTAGAAAAAGGGCAGAAGCCTAATCAGAAATCAGGAAAAAAAAACAAAAGAGGAAAGTAGCCTTCCCGTCGACCCACACCCACCGTGAGCTCCCATTTTCCAAGGCCGATCCCGGCCAACGCCGGTGGAGATTTTCGATGCCACCACTACCATCTTGAAGCTATCATTCCACTCTACAAACCCCACCCAAGAACCACCTTGATTAACCACAGTATGTGGTGCTTTGAGGCCACGAAGGTCGACGAAAATCAATAGTACTCCGACCACCTTTTTCAATTTTTCGGCAAATCGGCAAAGCGATGGCCAATGCCACCACTTAGGCTTTGTAGCCCATCATCCCAGGAGCAAAACCCAACCAACCTTGACCCCGTTGGACCACCGTAGATGACGAATCGACACCGGGAAGCTTTAAGCACCCGCCGGCTTTATGGGCAAAATTGACTAACTTCCGTCCACTTTTGGACTTCATGGCAGGTATAAAAGTTGTTCCACTCAATGAGATCTTCATTTTTATGAAGTTTGAGAATTTTTAGAAATAGTTGATTTTTCCTGCGAGTCGAGGCAGCCGACCGCCACCCACGACGACGAGTGGCCAAGGGGCCGTCGATGCTGTTTTTATGCTAAATTAGATGTCTTGAGTTCAGTTTTGATGTTAGTATGACATTGGTTGATCATTTGAACCTAAATTCTTTATGATATGTTACTTGGTAAAAACATGAATCAACGATCCGACCGTTGGATCGTCACCAAACTTTAATATGTTATAGTTCGTAATATTTTAGGACCATAGGAACTTACGGATCTTCCCGAATTGGATTTGTAAGTTCATGAAACAAAATGTTAATCACCGCTTAGTTTTGGCACTTGACGAAGATCCGACCGTTGGATCGTAATGGGATTTTAGGATGTAGTTCTAGAAGTATAATGTGGATCTTTGGAAGCAACGGATAGGAAATCCGTGATGCAGATCTTCCAAATTGAATTATGTAGGGATGTGTTTTATGTAAATTGTGTATTTTATGGGTACGAACTCTGAGATATAATTTGATAATTGGTCATAGGCGACGAGGGTTCGTGATGTCTCGATATGAGTGCTAGGGAGTCATAGCGCAGACCTCGGGTAAATGGGTCTTTTCCTTTTTATTGTATATTATATATATATATGTGTGTGTGTGTGTGTGTGTGTGTGTGATTGACTATTCCACAACATTTATAAATTGCTTACTGCATATAATTACTGTGAATGCTTTGAAGTACTATTGTGAACTACGAATGGCTTGATCCCTGTTTAGGGTATATAGGCAGTCTAACGAGACGTTAGATGCAACCATACAATAATTGAAACAAAAACCTTGTTTGGGAATTGAGTAAAGTGAAGGAAATTGGTTAAAATATGAGATTTAACCTTATGTTTTTAGTGATTATGTGGGTCATAAATCAATGTGGACGGAATCAAGAAATTGAAATAAGGAAACGTAATTTATGATAGTTAAGTAAACTCGTGTTTAGTTGGACTTATCCCCGACAATTATTTCAAAAAATAAATAATTCGGTAGTAGGGCATCATCTATTGTGCATTTTACGCCACAATATATATATATATATATATGTATATATTGGAAAATACTACAACATGGGATTGTATCATGGTTTATCTATATGTATATTACCTGCACATAATTATTGTAAATGCTTTGAAGTGCAAAGGTGAATGCAGGGCACCCATGTAAGTTCAGGTGAGTGTATGGTAGTAGTTGAAATGATCGAGTGATGGCATGACTATATTATGTTTTAGGCAAATCCGACATTGTCCTACAGGTTGCTTATGAGTTGTATATGTCATATGAGATTCATTTAGAGCTCATAAACCTGCACCTCGGTGTTAGTGCTCCCGCCCTTGGCCAGGGCACAGTCTTTCACGTGATGTTCACCTCCCGCACCTTACGCTCACCTTGAATCCAAGGTAGGTGTATAGTCCTGTTGTACAGACCACTATAGGTGGTTCCGACTCGTAGGTGATCCGCGATTATTCGTACAGTCTTCACGTGATTGTAGCACTTGAGCGTATTTAATTACACCCAGTCCTGTCATACCGACCACTTTAGGTGGTTCCAACTCATGTGCAGGTATACTTATTGAGCTACGGATAAGTCGTACAGGTCACTAGAGGAGACTTCGATTTATGAGCTAGCATATGTGATGAAATATGTGATGAGCTAGCATATGTGATGAGATATGTGATGACCTAGCATATGTGATGAGATATGTGATGAGCTAGCATATGTGATGAGATATATGAGGAGCTAGCATATGTGATGAGATATGAATAGTCGTACATGTCACTGTAGGTGACTCCGACTTATGAGCCAGCATTGATTGATGAGATATAATTGTAGTCATACAGATCACCACAGATGACTCTGACTGGCATGCTAGTATGGGTTGTTAAGCACTTGATTATTTATATTGCTAATGAGATGCTGTGATATGGTACACTTCTAGATGTAATGTTAGTATACTTTTAATTTCGTGTTTATCCGTAGTATGATTTTCTGGAAGCTAAACAGGTGTTACGGTGAGGGATTATATTGTTGAGAAGACTTTTATTAAAGCTTTATTTTCTGACCTCATTCTTGTTTTATCCTTCCAGGTCTAGTAGTAGAGCTTTTGTATCGATGATGATTTATGGCAAGTCTTGGTATTGGAGATTACCTTCAATGGTATGATTTTCAATCCATTCTACTGTACTTTGCCTATACTTTGACGTTACGTGTGTAGTGGGTTCATTCCCGCTCACCAGTGCATTCTGGTATTTAGGCACTCTTAGGTTCAAATTTATTCATATTTTTCCACATCTTTACACTTTATGGCTTCGTCACCTTCCAGGTGTCGGCTAGCACAGCTTGATTCGGAGTCCTTGTGGACATATTGGGTCGAGGTGTGTCAGTTATCATATCCATTCTAAGACTTCATTAAGAGGTTTGTAATCAATGACTAACCTATGTGGATGCAAATTTCTTCCTCCTTGTTCTTGGACAAAATTGCATCTACCAAACGAATAATACATTTAGTCAAGGCCAAGAACCTCACTCGCCCATGATGAATGTTGGGAGGGGGGCTTTGGCCGAAGAATCTCCGATGCCAAAGTTAGAATTTTGAGGGAAAAGGAGAATTTAGAAAGAGTGTAGAACTTGCTACAGAAAATGGGGTAATATGTATGGGGCATGGTTGGCCCCTTTTGAGAGATGGTAACCGGTCATTTATGGCATTTTTGGGTGTAATGGTAGTAATTAGCCAATTAATAGATTAATTAGGTAATAAATCAATTAATTAGCTAATTAATATAATTTGAAAGGAATGTTTTGGGGATTACCTTGTGGAGAAGATTTGATGAGGATTGATGAAATAGGTTTTGAATAAATACCTATTTTGGGTACTTTTGACTTGATTGTGGGATGATTGTCCACTGCTTGCGTTTAGGAATTTCGGTGTTCCTCGAGGGTAATTTTGTCATTTTTACCCTAGAATCCACGTGTCACCTCCGTATTCTTCTTGATTATTTTTGGCTCCACAAATGCCCTCACACCTGTTGGGCTACTCGCAGGAAGAGGCAACAAGTGTAGAGATCTTCTTACTTTAGGAAACATAAGTTTGTTTCCTATTTTGATGTAGATTCCCTCTTAAATTGGAAATTAGATCCTTCTAGGAAAGGGAAATAAATTTCTCTCAAAATGTATTTAAGTTCACCTTAAGTGGATTATCAAATTAACTTTGGAGAGCGATTTATTCTACCCTACAAGAGAGAGAGAGAGCTTAGAGGATATTTGTTCCCCTTCCTCTAGCAATCTTTTACATCTTGCATGTGTTCTTGGTCTTCTCTGCGCCGCACCAAGGTAACAAAAATTTAATTTTTCTTGTCCTCTTCTTGGATAGTGCTGTCATGGGGTAGCTGTCGGGGTGATGTGGCACGTCGGCAGGCAGAGGCTAGAAGTCGTATTGGTATGGCCCGAGGAGGTATTGTGGCAGGGACCACTACTTGGGCTACTTGGCTTGGCTAGAGCCAAGGGTAGCTTGTGCAGCTAAGGCCGCAGATTGAGGCGTTGGGGTGCAGTGCTAGGCAAGCTGCATGGCTCATGTCATTTGGGCTCTTGGACCTAACACGAGCCAGGCTAGCGATTGAGAGAAATGAGGAGGTCGCGGGCCTCATGGGCTATTATAATATTGGGCATGCAGCCCTCCTGCCTCTTGGTCCGAGAGGAAAAATGAGGGGAAAGCCAATATGGGTTAAGCTCCCCTGCTGAGTTCCGTGAATGACGTTGGCTATTTAGTTCTCTTCGCTGGGAGAAAGGTGGGCTGCTCCTGAGTGAGGAGGTAAAGAGGATCAACGCGGATGTATTGGCTCATCTGATTGCTATCATGGAGCCTACTATGAATGAAGGTGGAAAGAAGAGATCTTCCCTGCCTACTCAAGAAAAAACTAAAGACTTCCTTCGCTACTCATAATGGTCTGCCTGCTGCCGAGAGGCTTGTGATTGACATGACTTCTTCCAATGAGAAGAAAAATAAGGCTGCTAGATCTAAGCTTGTGGCGCCTACCATGTCGAGAATGGCTAGTACGATTGCTGATAAGATTGCTCAGTGTAGAGGTCTTGTCATGCCTCGAGTATCGAAGTCTGTACCAAGATGTCCGTTGAGAGCTAAGTCTAGTTCACCTTTGAAGAGGCTTGCTATTATGAAAAACAATAAGGTGTACTTTTACTAAGTAACGCACCTTAATCAAACTAGATTCACAATAATCAAATCACATCATATGGATATCAAATCTAAGATCAATATATCGACTTAATGTAAAATAGCATTGGCGGTCCACAGGCCACATGCCGCCGCCGGTAGCGGTTGGCTGCCCCGACTCGCCCGAAAATTCAATTATTTTTAAAAAATTTCAAACTTCACCAAAATGAAGACCTCAGTGAGCGGAGCAACTTTCATACCTGTGACTAAGGCTAATTTAGCCGGGAAAGCGGTCGGCTGCCCCGACTCGCCCGAAAATTCAATTATTTTTAAAAATTTTCAAACTTCACCAAAATGAAGATCTCAGTGAGTGGAGCAACTTTCATACCTGTGATTAAGGCCAATTTAGCCAGGAAAAGCCCCAATTTTTCCACAAACCGCTGGTAACCCTTGTTTTTGGGTGTTCTTGATTTGACTTCAAAACAACTCCGCCACCCCAACCAATGCATGGGCTTTGTCCCTAGGGTTGATGGGAGTCTATTGGTGGTGGTGGTTGAACGAAATTGTTTTAGGTTTTGGTGATTCGAAGATAAACCCGTCGCACCCTTAGATGTGGGTTTTGTAAATTCAAAGCCAAATTCTCTAATTTTTTGGGGTGGAATTGACAAAGGGATCGATTGGCCTCGAGGTAAGGATCATTTTGACCCCAAGTTCACCGTCCATGGTGGCCGGAAGTGGGAGATAGAACCAGGTCGGGTCACAGTTCCTCAAGGGGATCCGTTTCCCTTTCCTTTTCTTTTCTTCTCTTCTTTCTATTCTTTCCCTCATTTCTCTCCTCTCCCATTGCTCACTCTTTCTCCTCCCTGCACCGATTGGTCTGCACCCCTCCTTATCCTCCTTTCCTTTCCATCACAGCCACACACGTGGCATGACCAAATTTTACTCCAAAAATCTGAAGCATTCCAGAAAATAATGAATTTAAAATTTTGCCGTCAACTTCACTTGCTAATATCTATTTTGTTATAACTCCAAATTACATATGGTTTGTGCCCACGCGTTCGTAGTGACAAGTACTACCCAAATACCCCAAGAAAGTAGATCTTACGTGACACGACAAGACGGTTAATAAAAATCAATGTATTTGCCTCAAAGGGCATTTTCCTAATTTCTCATTTTTAAATTATAAAAATCGTAATAATTGGGGACGGGTTGTTACACTTCGATTCTTTTGTAATTAATTTCTCTTTTAAGAAATGAATTTGTTAAATTTAATGAATCACGAACAAATGAGTCAATCCAACAACTCTTACCAAAAATTGGTATGTAAGGCCAACACCTCCGAATATTCAATTTGAGGAAAGAAACATCCAAAACCAATTCTCAGTCTCACCTGATAAGCTCGATGAATTGAACATAGATGGATAATCAGAACAAGATCTTTTGAACAAATTACAACATATCTCCATGGTTGCTGATAGTTATATTACCAATCATAACCTCAGTCAAACTCAAGTTGTCGACCTTTCGGTCACTAGATTTACAAGAATGCTTCATTCATGATGCGAAAATCATCTCACTTAACAATCAAGAAATGAAATTAAAAATGCAGTCAAAAGAGATGAAGATGGAACACCCATCTTTGATGAGCATATAGGATGAGGAGTCCCAGATGTAGTCAACACATTACTCTTCACCATTATAGAACATTTCATAGGGACACCCAGTAATGTCACCTCCAAAACTCATGACCAACTTAGTAACTTAAGATGTCCAACCCTAAGTGACTTTAGATGGTACAAAGATATTTTCATGTCTAGAGTCATGCTTAGAGAGGATAGTAATCAACCATTTTGGAAAGAAAAATTCATTAATGGATTGCCAAATCTATTTGCTCATAAAATTAGAAATATTTTAGTTAATAAAGAAGGTATCATACCATATCTTACCCTTACTTATGAAAATATTATTAATATTATCCAAAAAGAAGGATGGAAAATGTGTATTGATATGAAAATTACAAAACAAGTCAACAAAGACAAGTTAATAGCCAAATATGAATTAGGAACATTTTGTGAACAATACGGATTACCTCCTATTGCTCCATCCAACAAAAAGAAAAAAAATCAGAAGCTTACAATAGGTACCCAAATAGGTACTCTAGTAGGAGACATCCCAAATATAACAAATTCAAAAATAACAAATTTGAAACAAATGAATTCTACAAGAAACCCATGTCCAGCAAGTGGAAAAGGAAACCCTCAGGAAAATTCCACTCCAAAAACCAAGAACAAAAAGGAAATTGCTATAAGTGTGGAAAATTTGGTTATTATGCAAATAAATGTAGAGTCAAGGAAATAATCAACCAGTTGAAAATCTTTAAAGAATAGAAAACCCAGTTAATCCAAGTCTTACAACTCAAAGACACATACCATAGTTAATCTGAAGATGATTTAGGTTATATAATTCATCTTCTTCTAGTAATTCCTCAAGTAGTCTTTCATCCCCCGACATTAAAATAGGATGCACTGATACTTGTTGTAAAAAGATTTCAGTCCTCAATAAACAAAAAGAACAAGAAGATCTTCTTATTCTTAAATTTCAAGTAGACAGGCCATAGGCCCACTCGAACAACACCGATATTGTCCCCACTTGGCCACTTGCTCAATCCGTCACGTGTGAGGTTTTAATTCAAAAGGCCTCGGTGTTAGTTAGAGTGGGGTAATTCTATTTAAAGGGCTTTTTCTCAAGCCTTCTGGCCGATGTGGGACAAAGGAATTCTAACACTCCCCCGCACGTGAGGCCCCATTTTTATGGGTCACACGTGGAGTTCCACACTTCGGTAACCACGTGGAGCCAAGTTGGGGCTCACCCATTCGCGTGGGGCCAAAAGGGACCCACCCATTCACGTGGCATCTCTTGGCCTACATGGAGCCAAGTTAAGGATCACCCATTCGCGCGGTGTCAAAGGGGACCCATCCTTTCATGTGGTGGTACGGGCATGTCCCCTGACTCTGATACCATCTTAAATTTCATGTAAATGGGCCATGGGCCCACTCCAACAACATCGATACTGTCCTTACTTGGCCACCTGCTCAATCCGTCAAGTGTGGGGTTTTAATACAAAAGGCCTTGGTGTAAGTTAGAAAGAGGTATTTCTATTTAAATGGTTTGTTTTCAAGCCTTCTGGCCGATATGGGATAGAAGAACACTCCCCCGCACGTAAGACCAAATTTTATGGTTCACACATAAAGTTCCACACATCAACAACCATGTGGAGCCAAGCCGGGGCTTACTCATTTGTGTAGGGCCAATGAGGACCCACCTATTCATGTGGCATCTCTTGGCCTACATGGAGCCAAGTCGGGGCTCACCAGTTCTCGCGGGGTCAAATAGGACCCACCCGTTCACGTGGCAGTATGGGCCCCCCTAGGCCCACTCTAACAACACCGATATTGTCCCCACTTGGCCACCTGCTCAATCCGTCAGGTGTGGGGTTTTAATCCAAAAGGCCTCGGTGTTAGTTAGAGTGGGGTAATTGTATTTAAAAGGCTTGTTCTCAAGCCTTCTGGCGATGTTGGACAAAGGAATTCTAACACTTATCAAGTTAATTAGCAAAGTAGATGACCCCGAATTAAAGTAATTTTATTTAAAGAAACTTAAGAAGTTAGTCTCCCCTAAAGAAGCCAGTACTAGTCAACCCTAGGTGGCCCCAAAAATCTGTCTTAGCACAACCTGAGAAAGGTTTAATGATAAGGTCTAATGATAATAACGATGAGGACAATTAAACCAAGGGCAATAATGATTAGGGTTGAATGAACTATTAATTGAAGAATTGGAAACTTGATGTGGGTGATAACCAAGATTAAATATGCCATGAAACCAGCTATTATAAATGAACAAGAAGAATTGAACAAATGATTGATCAGTATTTACCTTAAACTTGAGGTGGTCGATGAATTGACTGTAAGTAAGGATTTTATGCCATTCAAAATCAATTGTTATGAAAATATTCTTCATAATGAAAATAATGAATTCAAAATAATGATGCAAATATAATTTGAAAATAAGTTTTATTGCAAAACTTACACGGCAACTTACAATTGATTTACTGACGATTAAGTCAGCAAATAAGAAAATGACTGATGAAAAGGACATTGGTGTGTTGGAAGTATGCCCACAAAGCTACTCATTTGATGTAATAGCTTTTGGAATACTTATTGTGTTAAACTATTATATGTTTAATGAAGGGCAAAGCTTATTGTTAATCACTATTTATTGTATTATATGTTTAAGCAATAAGGGAATCCAAGGAATGTATTTATTCTAAGAGAGAAGTGATCTAAGTAAGTTAGATTAGCAAGACCTTTCTCTTATGTTCATTCCTAAAATGTTCCTAGCCATAGAATTGCCAATTGGGCATTGACAATCCGCTAAGGTTAGTATGTGTTATGTTAACTCAAGCGTGAGTATGACTAGTCTCAAGTCATATAGTGTTGGACACTGACAAACACATAGGTGCTCAAAAGGTAATCGAATACACTAAACAACGATCAAAAGAGAGTTTGAACATACATGTCATGTAAGAAGTCGTAAGTTGCAATATGCAAAGTAGTCCTTTGACCTGAGACATCATAGATGTTTAATGGTTAGGTCCTTAATCTTTGATCATGTCAAAGGCATTCCATCGAGAGTATCCACAACATTGTTGGAGTCAAGCTATCTATTCATGTAGGCATATGAATGCACAACAAGGGATCTCTAACCTTCCATGGTAAAGGGAGAATACTTTGAGATATGGTTCGGGAGTCTTTGGCCAAAGCATACGAATATGACTTAGGAAGTTTGCTCCAAATCTTATTCAGTTGAATCATATAGAGATGTATCACATTGGATAGTAGACATGAAACAAACTATCACTCAAACAATGTGATTAAGAGTATTGTATTAGAGAAGGACCGTATTGCATTGTAATTGTAACTGGATAGGTTCTCCAACTACTTCTACTTAGCTTGGGTAGCCATGACATACTGATAGGTGTTACTCATGCTTTGTGGAAGCCCTGAAGATTAGCAAACACTAATCTACATCAAAGGGAGAATTGAAATGTAGTTTCAATTCACAATCGATCGTTAAGAGTAACAATCGCCCACTGCCTCGCTAATTGGAACCTAATGGATCGTACACCGAGTAAGGATGAAAGTGAAGAAATATATAAATGAGATGGATAAGCAATTAAATGGCTTAATTGAGAATGGTCAAGATTGATTAATTAGTTAATTAATTGTATGAAAGGTTTGTATTGGGCTTTCAAGTTAGTTTCGGGTCTTGGGGTCCAAAAGGGTTTTTGGCCCACAAGGCCCATTATGTTTAAGTTGTATGACAACTAAAACAAAGTGGTACCAAACTTGGGTTAATTGCAAGTTTGCCACTCACATGTGAGGTGGTATAAAGACAACTTTATAGCCTCTCTCGCTAAGGGTTTTCTTGAGGCAAAGATGAGAAACCTTTTCTTTAAAGAGGCCGGCCACTTAGGGGAAAAATAGCGAGCAATGTTTTCTTCCTCTAAGTCATCCATTTCATCTTCACACCTCATCCTTGCTGTGGAGACTTGGAGACACTAAACCTTTGGTGTTCTTGGAGATCCTTTCCTCACATCCTCAAGGAGAAAAGGAGAAAAATAAAAAGGAAGAAAATCACAAGGAAGATCTAAGGAGCTAGGAGGTGACTTGAAGGCCCTCCATTTGGGTGAATCCCTTGTGTAAATAAGGATGAGCTTCAAGGGTAATGAATCTCAAAATCCTTTCTTCTCTTTAATGTTGTTAAAGAGTCTTGTGGTTCACCATTCACTAGGCTTTGAAAGTCATGGGTTTTAGAATTGCTTTTGAATACATGCCTACTTTAAAGAATTATTAGTTTGCTTATGTGTTCAAATGTTCTCACATGTTCTTAGCTAGGACAAAATTTTTCCTTCATGGTGCACGCACACATGTTCTTTGAAAATTAAAAGTGTTTGGAATTTTAATTTCTTTGGGTACAGTGTGAACTCAAAGAAATTTTTTATTGAGAAAAATGTGAAATTGAACTTGGTTTCTTCTTCAATAGAGACATCTTCTTAAAGACTTGGAAAAGAGACTTGGATGATTGATTGCTTTACTATGGAAGCACGGGGATGGATGGTGACTTGCTTTTATTGTTGGTGAATAGTGGTCTTTGTTGGAAAAAATGTGCAAGTGACTAAGTGATTCCTTGCTTTGTCAAAATTATTGATGGAATTTTGTCTGAAAACTTCACATGGTGACTTTGGCTTCACATGGTGATTTTGAAAAGATGGCGATTGTCATGATGACTTGACTTGATGACTTTAATTTTCACATGGTGATTAACTGTGTTCACATGGCTTTATGCAAAAGGGTCTTGGGAGTCCTGGTAGTCGGCCCACTTAGCTGACTATTTTTTGGTTTGCTGAGTTGGTTGGTTGCTATAAGGATGTGTCTAAAGAGTCAAAGTCTGCAACTTCTTTTCTTTAGTATGGAGCATCGCTACTTCTGCAACTAATTGTTGAGCTAGGTCTTTGAGCTGGGTGGCTTTTTCTTTGCTTTTTGAGCTAATTGACTTGGATGACTTGGTCATTCCTTTTAGTGATGATGATGGACCCATGTTCGATAATGACTTTTTCGGGATGGCTGGCAGAGATGGTTATGATGGTTGTGCCGAAATTACTAGAGATAGAGTAATAGGAAATTCTGTAAGGACCTGACTGATGGTCTTCTAATGGTTGAATTTATTCCACCACTTGACTGATCTGATTCTATTGACTTCATCGGTTTCGACTTCATAATTCCAGTTCATGATCCATGGGACTTTGTATTTGCCATGAAAATTGGGAGAAATGTAATTCTATAGTTGAATTAACTTCTATCAAACTTGTGTTGGAAAATGGCAGAGAGGACCTGTATAAGTTCTTCTAGTAAGAGACTGGTTGTTAAGCCATGAATTGACCACCATTTAGGGAACCATGCGGGAAAATTTGATCTGAAGCTCTTGTCAAAATTAATGAACCACGAATGACTAAAATCTTCTATTTGATGGAGAAAGATGTTAGTCCATGCATTAGTGTAATCAAAGTAATTGTAATGGTTATTGGGAATTTGAACTAATTGGGTGTGAAGAGGTTTGGTTTTGTAAAGGGGTATTCCCCAATCTGATTCGGTTACAAATTTTCCAATGTAAAGAGAATGGTAGAGGATTTTGCTTTCATGGGTTTTGTTATAGAGAGGTTTGATTGAAATGGACTCGTTTTCACTGAGGATGGCTTAATAGTATTTTAGTGTTTTATGTGGTGTTGTAGGTTGATTATGGAAATTGGGTGGAAAGACTATTTTGGCTAATTTTTAGGTGCTTGTTCTTGATTGAGATTGAAAGGGATACTGAAAAGATATTCACTAGGATTTTTCTTGACGTATGGTGATGTTTTGGTATAACTAATTGGGTGGGATGATGATGATTGGTATATTGGGGTTGAATAAGGATCATATTGACTGACTGATGCCATTTGGTAATTGGGACGTGGTGCTTGGTAATTTAGCCTAAGGTTTCCTATTGTGGAACCTAAGGGAGTGAAACGGTTGGTAATGGCTAAGGTCGAAGAAGAATCTGGGCTTGATTCATGTTTTACTAATGGTGGTGGTAGAGTGGCTAGAAGCCTCCTCTAATCGGGGTCTTCTTGTTGTCATTCTTCCCCTGTAGAAATTCTCTAATTAGGAAATCAGGGATGCAATTTTGACTACCTTTGATGTATTTGATTTCAAAATAAAAAATACTTAATATAGCTTGCCATCGTGCAAAAATCTATTTTGATACATTGTTTTGAACATTTTTTTGTAAAACATGTTTCGCAAATTTGCAATCGACTCTGACTAAAAAATTTTGATTTAATAAATCATCTTGAAATTTACTAATACATAATACTATAGATAATATTTCTTTCTTAATAGTACTATAATTACTTTGTGCTGGATTCCATACTCCTAAATGGAAACGAACAATTTGTTCAGGAGATCTGGAGGAAATTGACTGTTTGAGAATAACTCTGTAACCAATTTTAGAGGCATCAGTTTCAACAATTTTGAATGAATTGGGAGTTGGAATGCTAAGAAAAGGCAAAGTCTTGCCATGTGATTTAATTTGTTTGACAATGGAAGTATGAGTATTGGACCAAGGTGAAGGATTTTCTTTTAGAGATCAAACAAGGGTTTGCATTGTTGCCTAAGATGAGGATAAAATTCTGCAACATAATTTAAAGATCCTAGAAATCTCTGTAATTGGATTTTGTCGGTGATTTCATCTGGGAACTTATCTACAAACTGAATTACCCTTGGTTTGGAATAACTTAATTTTGGTTGAAGGAAAATATAAACAATTTTTAAGTTCCAAGACTTCTCCGAGGGTAGTTTAAGCAGGTAGGTGCCTATTACTTTTGCAGAGATCTTAGTGTCGTTCCCAACTCACACAATCATCTCCCCATTGCATAGTGTCCTGCTCCATGTTAGTCCCTGCAACGAATTGCAGATTTGTTAACTAGTGCCTGAATCAAATATCTAGGAATTGGAGCGTACTGTAAAAGCACTCTCTATAACAGAAATAATCCCTTCAAAAGTTCGTGTCATAAGGCTCGCAATGCACACCCTGTATTTCTTCTTCCAATGTTCATCCTTTCCACAATGAAAGCATGTTCCTTTGGATTTTATTGCCTTGTTCTTATGCGACCTTTTCTTTATGATTTCATTCTCACTCCCACTATCCCTTTTGAAACTTTGTTCAAACATACAACACATGTCAATCATCTCGGTAAAAGTATGATCGAATCTATTAACTTTATAGTTTACTATAAACTTAGTGAAATCATCCGAGAGAGATGCAAGGAAAGAATCTTGGGCCATTTTCCCATTGATGGAAGTTCCTAAACTCTCAAGATCTTGAAAGATCCTTTCCATCTTTTGTCCATGTTTTTGGACCAATATCCCCTTTGCCATTTTGGCATTCAATAGACTACAAACATTTGAGAATCATAGATTACTAGTCTCAATGTCCTGCATCTTATGCAAACTATCAACCATGGCACAAGAAGTGTCCATGTGCTCATGTAGCTTCTAAAGCTCTTCACTAAGTGCAGTGAGGATTAAGCATTTGGCTTGTAAGTCATTGCCAAACTAGATGGGTAATTACAACTCGTGTAATTACCCATCTAGTTTGGCCTCTAGAGAACGCTGTAGCTAAGTCATTCCCACCATGCTAGCTTGTGTAGGGTTTCAAGATTAGCCTCGCAATGATATGATGTTAGCCATCCTCGTTGCCTACCTCACCACATCATGTATGTACATATAGACTCCTCTTGAATGTAAGCACATACTTTGAACTTCCCCATGATAGGGTGAAGCAGGTGTATGAGTGACAAATGATTGGAGCCCACCATGGTGGAAGGCCTACGAAGAGATGTTCAAAGCATCTCTCGCTTGTCAACTTAATATTCATTTTGTTACATCAATTTCATTTTAATCTTATTAAAAGAATTGGGCCTATCACAACCATTGGTCCAAGTTTATATGAATTAGTAGTATATAATACTCCCACTATTTCGATGAAACAAGCAAAACTATATGGAACTACTAACAAATGCATTGCATCCTCATATGGATTATATAGTCATTTTAGGTCTTAGGATGATTATGAACTGTTTGAATTAATCCAACACAAGCCTTGTGTTGGACCTCGGGTCTAAGGTAGGTAGTTGTTGATTTTAGTTATGTGTTTAATCTAGTTAAACCATTATTTCTTATTGGGCGTTGGACCCAATTATTCAAATTTGCACACAATTAAACAAAAAGGAATACTTGAAATAAAGAGAAGGGTTTATGCCCTTTTACAACACATTTGAACTAATCAAATTACATTCAAATCTAAAGTACTCAACCCAAACATTCATAATGTAAAGCGGCCAATCACATAACTCAATTATCGAGGCCTTTGGTTCATAATCACCATTTTCTTAATCAATCACATTAACTAAGAAAGAAACTTAAGCAAGAACATTGAAGAACATCCATGAAAACCCATATGAGCTCTATGAATGTTTTCACTCTATAAAACTCAAATTTTCATTACACAAAAGAGGGTTAATATCCTAGGGTACTTAAAAGTCACATTAAAACACTTTTAACAATACAAACATGAACCCAAAAATCCACCCTTTGGATTTGGCCGAATTTCCCCACATACATGGCACCAAATTTCAGTTCAATATTCATGCTTAAATGAACTACATCTACAACATTTGAGATGCTAAATTTTCAAGCAAAATTTATATTCAAAAAGCCAAGGACTAAGCTTGTAACATTTACAACATTTGTGAGTGGACCCCTTCTAAAATGCATATTTTACTATTAGAAATGCATACATGAAAAGCATGATTTTATGACTACGTTTTATGCAACGTTTGTGGGTGAATCGGTTACCATGCTTTAACGATTTTACGTTCCTTGTGGTATATGTGATTGATGCCTATATACATACTTGTGAACGTGGTTTTACGATATGATGTTTTAGCTACCGAACTCCGATTAAGAAAGATTTATATATATATATATATATATATATATATATTAAAAATATTATGTTAATGTTTTTATGTACTTAGTGGTTATTCATACGATCTGCCTACGGGCGAATGACACACCCAAACCTGGAATGTCTACTAGGACTCCGAATCGAGCTGTGCTGGCCGACACCTAAAAGATGACGAAGCCATAAAGTATGGTGATGTGGAAAATGTGATTAAATTTAAACCTAAAAGTGCCTAAAGACAAGAGTGCACTATGAGCGGGAATGAACCCATTTCACATGCGACGTCAGAGCATAAGTAAAGTACAGTAGTGTGGGTAAGGATCATACCCTTGAAGGTAGCCACCTATACTGAGATTCGCCAAGAATCCTAGTCCATATGAACTTTCAGCAGCTAAAACCTGAAGGGGTGAAAAACAAGGGTGAGTGGGCCTGAAAATAAAGTTTTAATAAAAACCTTTTGAAAACGTCATAACCCCTTGCCGTAAAACCTGTATAGTTTCCAAAAAATAATACTACGTATATACATACGAAAAACCAAAGCACAAGGCCAGTAAAAACTAAAGTATGCCATGTCATAACGTTTCCGCACTAAAAAATGTAATCCAGGTGAAATCAATATAAAATAATATGCCAGTCGAAGTTACCTAATGTGACCTGTACGACTGAACCCATAGCTCATTTAGTCAGGTGAAATTGATATAAAATAATATGTCAGTTGGAGCCACCTATTGTGACCTGTATGACTGAACCCATAGCTCATCAATATATGCTAGCACATGAGTCAGAATCACCTATTGTGGTCTGTACGACAGGGTTATGTGTAATATGTACGCTCAAGTGCTACGATCACATGAAGGTTGTACGAATAATCGTGGGTCACCTACGAGTCAGAACGACCTATTGTGGTCTGTACAACAGGGCTAGCACCAAACTTGGATCCAAGGTGAGCGTGCGATGCGGGAGGTGAACATTATGTGAAGGACTGTGCCTTGGCCTTGGTCAAGAGCACTAACACTAAGGTGAAGCAATGATAAGCTCTAAATGCATCTATGCATACCAATGCAACTCAACCCATTCAATCATATAATACTCATCTGAAGCTTACCTGAGTCTCTGCAACATCATTACATATAATGCATAACAATAGTAATGAAATACTAAAAATATAATTCAGTCACAACATGGCATTCAAAGCATAGTTCACATAAGAACATTTATGGAAACCGTAAAGCATATATATATACTATAAAAAAGGAAGAAAACCCACTCACCTGGAGTCCGCACTACAACTCCTACCACGAATATCGAAGCGTCACGAATGATCGGTGCCTAGAACAATTATCAAACCACATCTCAGAATCCTTATCAATAGAACACGTAACTTACATAAAACACATCCCTAAGGATGTTGTAGAATGATTTGAGACCCATTGACCAAAAGTCAACCCTCAGTCAAAGATCGACTGTAGGGTCCACAACCCTACATAACTCGATCCGAAAGATCCTCATCTCGGATTTCTGATCTGAAACTTCCCAAGATCCACATTAAGCTTTTAGAACAACATATTAAAGTTTCATTACGATCCCACGGTTGGATCTCTGCCAATTACAATTTCAAGTGGCGGTTAACGTTTTATTTTATGAACTTACAAATCCAATTCGGGAATATTCGTACGTCGGTTTCCCGATCCGTAAGTTCATGTGGTCCTCAAATATTACATACTATAATGTATTAAAGTTTGGTGACGATCCAACGGTCGGATCATCGATTACTATTCTAATCAAGTGGTGGACCTTAATGGAACTTGGCTGGATTCTGCAGATTTCCTGGGCAATATTTAGAGCTTCTTATCTCACTTGTTTCTCAACCAAATTTGACCCATAATATACCAAATCAAATCTAGAGAAGTGTAGAACAAAATTATACCAGATTGGAGGCCAAATGGTTGGCAGAGGTGGCCAGAAAATGGCCTGAAAGACGGCTGTCCGTGGGAAAACTGGTAACTGGCCATAATTTCTAGGCAACCTTTCAACATCCATAACTTTGTCAATAATCAACGAATCAAGTTATTAAAAAATGGAAATCATAGGTTTTGACGAGAGGAAGAGATTCGCACCTTAGACGATAGCTAACTCACCGTGGCGTGGTCGTAAATGGTCTAGAAGGTCACGGGTTCCCCGGAAACTGGGCAAACATTAAATCGTTATAACTTTCTCATTTTTCAACCAAATCACATGATCTGAACATGAAAATTTATCTAATCAACAAGAAGAATCAATCTATAGCTGGTTAGAGTTCAAGATATGGCTGAAAATTATCTGAAACTTAAGGGAAACCCACGACTCCAAAAAGTGAGTTCTAACTTGCCGTTGGCCACAAAAATTCTCCAAACCAACTACGGATTCACAATTCCAGGGATACTAGGGACATGATTATGATGTTTTCAGGGTCTAATTCGCTAGAAAAAATGATTGTGCTAGTTTGGTTTCCACGGGAAGAAAAGGAGACAAGAGAGAGTGAGAAAATGAGAGCTATGGGAGAGAGAAAAGAGTCACGGGAGAGAAAGAAGAGAAGGAGAGTTCCAGAAGATTAAGGACCAATCTGTGGGCCCCACGTGGCACACTACTTAGATACAACATGTGTTTCAAATGGCAAATTACCAAAATGCTCTCGACGTTTAAAGGTTCGTAGAATCTTCGTTATAACTCCAAATCACGTTTCGTTTATGCCCCCGCGCTCATGTCGACGAGTACTAACCGAATATGCCAAGAAAATGAACTTTGCATGGCATGACAAGGCGGTCAACATAAGTCAACGTATTTGCCTCAAAAGGCATTTTCGTAATCTTACGTATTAAAATTATAAAAATAATAATTGTTAGGGACGGGTCATTACACAAATGATACTTATATATTGGCTTCGGCAAGAGGTTTGTAGGGTTTGTAGATGGCTTCGGCCGGAAGATATTTATATTGGCTACTGCCGGGCGTTTGGTTGGTGCCTATGGGTGGAAGATATTTATATTGGCTACGGTCAGGAGTTGTAGTGCCTTCGTATAACAACCCATCCCTAATTGTACGTTATTATAAATTTTAAAAGCGTGAATTTACAAAAATACCCTAGAGGCAAGGACTTTGACTTGCATTAACCATCGTCTAGAGAAATGTAAAACTTATTCCTGTAGCGTATTTGTGTAGTACTCGTTGGTACGAACACATAGGTGAAAGCCGTTTGCTAGTCCAGTTTATATCGGTATAGTTACGAACTTTCGAAATTGGTAATTTTAAGTTTAGTGTTAATTAAATTGAATTCCCATCTTGTGGGAGGAAGAACCAATGATTTTTTAGAAAGAAGGGAAGAAAGGAGGGGGAGGAAGAGAGCATCGGAGGGAGATGGACGAATTGAGAGAGGGGAGAGGAAAAAATTGCCCAATCAGAAAGAGAAGAAAGGAGGGAAAGGAGGAAAAGAGAAAAAGAAGGGGAAAAACAGGTCATCCCAAGACCCGCGCGACCCGTAGAGAGCCACGGCTTTGGCCATTTTTCTGACAAATCAAAGCAAACCACTACCTAGAAACTACTCCCTAGTCTTCCCTCTTCCATATCCACCTAAAATTTGAAAGAATTTCGGTGTAAATTCATCAAAGAGCCGATGACAGGGTTAAGGGTTTATGGTGGCCATCCCTCAAATTCTGAAACAAAGCCCTCAAATTACCACCACCAAAATACTCCTATGAAGCTCAGGAACAAAGCCCAAACAATTTTGGGGGCGTTGGAGTTGCTATGGAGCCGAATTAAGGGCACCCAAAACTAGGGTTTCCGACGGGTTTTAGTAAAATTGGGGCTCTTCCAAGCCAAATTGGCCTTGGCCGCAGGTATGAAAGTTACTCTACTCATTGAGATCTTCATTTTTTGTAAATTTTGGGCTAATGTCATTTTTAGGCTAAATTAGATGCCTTAAGTTCAGTTTTGGTAATTGTATAATGTAGGTGGATCGTTTGAACCTAAATCCCTTACGATACGCTACTTGGTAAAATGTGTATCGACGATTCGATTGTTGGATCATCACCAAACTTTAATACATTATAGTACATAATATTTAAGGACCATAGAAACTTACGGATCAGAAATACGACCCACAGATCTTCCCGAATTGGATTTGTAAGTTCATAAAATAAAATGTTAACCGCCACTTGGTTTTTGGCAATTGGCGGAGATCTGACCGTTGGATCGTAATGAAATTTTAGGATGTTGTTCTAGAAGAATAATTTGTATCTTTGGAAGTAACAGTTCGGAAATCCATGATGTGGATCTTCCGAATCAAATCTTAGGGGTGTGTTTTATGTATTATATCGATAAGAATTCTGAGATGTGATTTGATAATTGTCCTAGGTGCCAATCATTCGTGACGGCTCTATGTGTGTGCTAGGGAGTTGTAGCGTAAACTCTAGGTGAGTGAGTCTTTTCCTTTCTATCATATATACATTATATATATATGACTAATAATTCCATAAAAATTTATAAATTGATTATTGCTTATGATTACTGTGAATGTTTTGAAATAATTATTGCGAACTACGAATGGCTTGATCCCTATTTAGGGTACGTAGGCAGTCTAACGAAATGTTAGATGCAACCATAACATAAATGAGATTAAATAATTAAGACAATAGCCTTGTTTGGGAAATTGTGCAAGGTGAGGGTCATTGTTCGAAAATGTATATATATATATATATATATATTTGGCAGCACTACGATATGGTTAAGTTTTGAATTGCATCAAGGCATGTCCATAAGTATATTATTGAGCACAATTATTATGAACGCTTTGAAGTGCAAGGTGAACGCAGGATACCCAGGTAAGTTCAGGTAAGTTTATGGTATTAGTTGAAATGATGGAGTTATAGCATGACTACATGCATGTTTTAAGCAACTCCGACACTATCGTACGGGTTGCCCATGAGTCGTACATGTTATGTTATGATACATTGAGAGCTCATAAACCTGCACCCCAGTGTTAGTGCTCCGACCCATGGTCAGGGCACAGTCCTTCACGTGATGTTCACCTCCCACACCTTACACTCACCTTGGATCCAAGGTAGGTGCACAGTCTTGTCGTACATACCACTATAAGTGGTTCCGACTCGTAGGTGACTTGCAATTATTCACACAGTCTTCACGTGATTGTAACACTTGAGCGTATTTATTTACACCCAGTCCTGTCGTACAGACCACTTTAGGTGGTTCTGATTCATGTGCAGGTATACTTATTGAGCTATGGATAAGTCCTACAGGTCACTAGAGGTGACTCCGACTTATGAGCTAGCATATGCGATGAAAATGTTATGAGCTAGCATATATGATGAAATATGTTATGAGCTAGCATATATGATGAAATATGTGATGAGCTAGCATATATGATGAAATATGTGATAAGCTAGCATATATGATGAAATATGTGATGAGCTAGCATATGTGATGAAAATGTTATGAGCTAGCATATGTGATGAACATGTGATGATAAGCTAGCATATATGATGGAATATGTTATGAGCTAGTATATATGATGAAATATGTGATGAAATATGTGATAAGCTAGCATATATGATGGAATATGTTATGAGCTAGCATATATGATGAAATATGTGATGAGCTAGCATATGTGATGAAAATGTTATGAGCTAGCATATGTGATGAACATGTGATAAGCTAGCATATATGATGGAATATGTTATAAGCTAGCATAGATGATGAAATATGTGATGAGCTAGCATATGTGATGAAATATGTGATAAGGTAGCATATATGATGACATATGTGATAAGCTAGCATATGTGATGAAATATGTGATGAGCTAGCATATGTGATGAAAATGTTGTGAGCTAGAATATGTGATGAACATGTGATAAGCTATCATATATGATGAAATATGTGATGAGAGCTAGCATATGTGATGAACATGTGATAAGCAAGCATATATGATGAAATATGTGATGAGCTAGCATATGTGATGAAAGTGTTATGAGCTAGCATGTGTGATGAACATGTTATGAGCTAGCATGTGTGATGAACATGTGATAAGCTAGCATTTATGATGAACTATGTGATGAGCTAGCATATGTGATGAAAATGTTTTGAGCCAGCATATGTGATTAGCTAGCATATGAGATGAAATATGTGATGAACTAGTATATGTGATGAGATATGGGTAAGTCGTACAGGTCACCATAGGTGACTCCGACTTGCGTGCTAGTATGAGTTATTAATCACATGATTAATTGATATTGCTGACGAGATGCTGTGTTGTGGTATATTTATGATTTTTCTGGAAATTATACAGGTGTTGTAGCAAGGGGTTATAATGTTTTATATGGTTTCTTATTAAAATTTTATCTCTAGGCCCACTCACCCTTGTTTTGTTTTCACCCTCCAGGTTTTATTAACTGAGCTTTCTTATCGTCAAAACTTCGTGGCTATTCTTAGTATTGGAGATTATATTGAGGGTATGATTCTTAATTCACTCTACTGTACTTGCTTATGCTCTAACGTCACATGTGAAGTGGGTTCATTCTCGCTCACTAACGCATTCTAGTATTTAGGCACTCTTAGGTTTAAATTTATTCACATTTTTCCACATCATCACACTTTATGGCTTCGTCACCCTCCAGGTGTCGGCCATCATAGCTCGATTTGGAGTCTTAATGGACCTCCCGGGTCAGGGTGTGTCAGTTTGGTATCAGAGCATAAGTTGGGCAGTATTGCGTTCATCACACGCGTGATGTGAGCATTCTTGGTTCTCGAGGCTAATGTTTAAATCTTGCCACCTCGTCGAATACGGAAAATATGTTAGTTGTTCCTACGTTTTGGGTAAAATTGATGACTTGTCAATCTTTAGAAGATGATTTTGGCGAGTGTCTCTAGATTATAATCAATGAACTTTTCTGCCAAGGAAATCTGTGGAATTGAGACTAGTTGATGGCCCTAACGTGGAGTTAATGTATCATTATCGGTGTATCATCATAAATTTATGGATCAATCTCATCATTATTGTTAACCATCATTATTAAATCTTTTGAAAATAGAAATAAAAAATAGTTTTGATTCCTTGGCGATATTCGGGAGGATACCACCATTCCACTTCTTTGTATTACATTAGTTTTCTTGAATCTTTTCGCACGAATCCTATTTCAAATTGGTGGCCTATGTAACAAACTTTTGAAACTCAGAGTTCTCTCGTGAAGCTTGTTGAATTCATAGTAGTCTTACCAATGTATAGAACCATTTGGAATGAACTATTTTATCTATGATTTAAAGTTAACAATTATCGTCTTTGCTTGGAAATCGAATGACAATTCTTTATGGAAAACGTGTCTAAAATCTTTATCAACCCTACAACTTCTTAAATACACTTACTTTTTGGAAAGGACTAAGTTTCTAATAGTGGCAGCAGAAGAATTTAATCAGCAGCTATGAGTGTACTATCGTGTATCTTTCCGATGGACATATTTACTCTTGAATACTTTCAGTTTGTCCTATTCTATTTCAGTTGGAAAATACGAGTGTCGATAGGGAGTTACCGTTAACCATCAAGAAATAATTCGAATGATTATAATCATTTTGTTATATGAATGGAGTTGGGAAGTATCATTATACCATCTCAGTTTGAGGTATTTTGTATGTGTAGATAATGTGAAAATCAATAATCGTGATGCTGAACCAATGATATGCTCATGTGGTGTTCCAATTGGTGGTAGTTTTACTTAAGTAGAAAGTAGTATTCTTCCAGCCTTAAAACTTAAAGTATTGGCGATGATTTATTTTCTTAAATGGGTGTTGGAATTTCAACAACGAGACACTTGTGACGGCAACTAAGATAGAAGTGGGATGTTGTTAATGTGTTCGTGGGACGTGATCTAAAAGTCCTTGTTCGTGACATGATTAAATGTGGGGATAAACTGAAATTAAAATTGAGGCTCCATTTGATGTGTTGGAATAAAATTTTCAATCTGGGCATTTTGCCTTTGGTTAGAGTAGGAAAGATGTTGGAAGAAATAAAATCCAAACTTTCTAGACAACCATATTTTCTTCTCTGTTGCTTTCAGAGGATGATGGCATTATGAGGAAGCTGCTCCTAGGCTTTTATACGAGTTCTGGCAATCAGAAACCCAATGAGATTATCATCTTGGTGTATTTATATTTCACCATGTTACGTGTTTCACTTCCAAGCCTTTGGAAGTCTTTTTAAAGGCTGTAAGTATTGCATGTTTAGTATCACATTTCCACCTCTAAACTAACGATTAGATTGAAGCAAGTTACTCAGACTTTAGTGGACGTGTTGCATTTTGCTCGCCTTAAGAGTTGTATGGGTGTAACATATCATTAGAGTCGATATATAGGGACTTATGCACAGTATCTGATTGCTAAACACTTAGCCTTGTTAGAATTATGTGTAACTGAGGTTACATTCCTGGTTATGAGTACGGCACCATTGGAGATATGGTAACAATATGTGAGTTGCTGCAGAGAGTTATGGGTAGGTATTAGAATGATGGAAATTGTGACACGGAAATGTTATGGTATTAACGATGTTGCCTGAAAAAGTAGTGCGTGAGCATGTTTGAGGCTCGTTCAGACGAGGTATGGGTATTTCTCCAATGAGGGACAAGATGGTAATATTGCACCCTTAGCCGGTTACATTTAGTCGTTTATTTATTGATGGGCTTAACCCAATATTATTATACACTTACCTTTAGAGTAGGTAAAGCTACGAGTGTGTGGGTGAAAACTTTTAATGTTCAATTTTGATTTAAATATATCTATTTTGACATGATGCTTTGGTAAAAGATTTTTACTGTAGTATTGTTTTGAAAAAGAATGAAAGTTTGAGTTTGGAGGCATGAAAGAGGAATCACTGCACTTTGATCGTGACGGAATGACATTCTCTGCTATGCAACCGCTCTAGCTTGATTCCCTCCTTCCATGTATGTATACATATACTTCTTGTTATCTTCTGGAGTACATTACGTTTAGCTAAAGATTTCAAATTTCGGGGACGAAATTTTTTAAGGTGGGTAGATTGTAACAACCCATCCATAATTGTATGTTTTTATAAATTTTGAAAGAGTGAATTTATGAAAATACCCTAGAGGAAAGGACTTTGACTTGCATTGACCATCGTCTAGAGAAACATAAGACTTATTCCTTTAGTATATTTGTGTAGTACTCGTTGGTACAAACACATAGGCGAAAGCTGTTTGCGAGCCCAGTTTATATCGGTATAGTTACGAACATTCAAAATTGGTTATTTTAAGTTTAGTGTTAATTAAATTGAACTCCCATCTTGTGGGAGGAGGAACCAATGAGTTTTTAGAAAGAAAGGAAGAAATGAGAGGGGAGGAAGAGAGCACAGGAGGGAGATGGACGAATTAGGAGAGGGGAGAGGAAGAAACTGGCCAATAAGAAAGAAAAGAAAGGAGGGAAATGAGGAAAAGAGAAAAGGAAGGGGGAAAACGGGTCATTCCATGACCCGCGTGACCCGTAGACAGCCACTGCCAAATTTAGCCTTTTTTCCGACAAATCAGAGCAAACCACTACCTAGAAACTATTCTTAATTCACTCTACTGTACTTGCTTATGTTCTAATGTCACGTGTGAAGTGGGTTCATTCCCAATCACCAGCGCATTCTGGTATTTAGGCACTCTTAGGTTTAAATTTATTCACATTTTTTCAAATTATCACACTTTATGGCTTCGTCACCCTCCAGGTGTCGGCCAGCACAGCTCGATTCGAAGTCCTAGTGAACCTCCCAGGTCAGGGTGTGTCACTTTGGGCAAATGAAGAGATATGTTTGTGTGTGTGTGTGTGTGTGTGTGTGTGTGTGTGTGTGTGTGTGTACCTTGTGCTACAACTACTAAGCAACCTATATACGATATATGTTATATGAAAGGTTTTATGGCATGCTAATGTTTTCGGAAAAACCTATTACTTATTATGCTATACAAGTTTTCTAAACCTTGGGGTTAGTACGTTAAAGATTAACTGTTTTAGTATTACTTATGTATCAACTTGGTTCACTCATATTTTTTTTTTTGCACTCCTGAGGACTTAGAATCGAGGCGTACAATCCCGGCGTAAAGGCACTCCTACATTGGCATCTTCGAGTCTTCTTGGTGTAAGACCCATCCTTTTGTTTATTCAATTTTATATTATTCATTTTTTTTGGTGTCTCAGATTAGTTGTATGCACTGAACATGTTCCATAATTGCATATTCATTATAATTAAATTTACAAGTTATATTTATGTCGGTTAATTGTTTCTAGTTCTCATGCATCCTAGTATGGCTTCGTCACCTTCGGGTGTTGGCTAGCACGTGCCTACCCTTGTCTTTGGAGAATATCAGGGTCAGGCATGTCAGCTTGTGTGATCTTTGTATGAACCTTTGTTTACACTAGTGGATTGGATTCAGTGGAGGGTCCCTGATTTTTTAACCTAGAAGTGGGTTTTTTCTGGCCAAAAATATCTTGTGTTTATTGTGTCACACATCTCACATACAAATGCATGATACATATATCTATTGAACATTTAAATGGTATGTGCTCACAATCTTGCCCACTTGACACATTAATAACTTGCAACAAATTACAGCCTCGCTGACCAAGATAGTTTTAGGAATTGAAATTGGTATTGAATCTTCAATTTATTGACTAACAAATCTATCTTAGTTGTTTAGAGGGCTTGACTAGTTAGTCCAGCATATTATAATTTTTTATATACAGGATATTCCACTGGGTACTAATTTTAATTGGTATTAGTAGCCTTGCTCTAGATATACTTAAAGTGATCTCTGGGATTTGCTAGTACTAGGTGGATTCTCACCATGGACCGTGGTTGTGTTGGTGGCTTGTGTAATACACCTCCATTCTTTGATGGTACAAATTATGCTGCGTCAAACGAGAAGTTTCAGATATTCCTTCAAGCTCAAGATCTTATAGCTGGTTATTATCTCACTCTTGAGTGGAAGGCTCAATCGATGCTAGTCAATGAAGAGTCTGTAATTAAGCCAAAAGGTGAATAGACTCCATCGAGGCTAGTCAATGGAGAGTCTGTGATTAAGCCAAAAGGTGAATGGACTCAAGGAGAAATTGCTCCAGCCATGGCTAATTGGAAAGCAAAAAATGCTATTGTTTTTGCCAATTCATCTAATCAGTTTGCTCATGATCGATATTGCACAACTACCAAGCAAGCTTAGGACAAACTCTTAATTCTTCATGATGGTGATAGACAAGAGAGATATTTAAAGCTCCAAATGACCTTTTCGAAATTTGAGGATTTGAGAATGCTCGAGTCTGAGGGTTTCTCAATCTTCTTTGAGAAAGTTAAAATGTTAACAAATGAAGTCTTGGGGTTAGGGAAACCGATTGATGAAACAATAGTTGTTCAAAAGATTTTGAGATGCTTGCCCAAGAGATTTCAAGCAAAGAAGGCTGTCATTCAAGAGTTTCAAGACCTAAATAAGATCAAGCTTGGAAAATTGGTTGGGAAACTCATTACCTATGAAATGGAGCTTGACATGGATGAAAATGACTCCAAGAAGAGAAAAGAAGTTGCTCTTCAAAGTGTTGAGAATAGTGAGGGTGTTGTGATGTGTGTAGACATACCTCAGAAGATGATCTTGCCTTATTCATTAAACAATTAAGAAGAATTCTCAAAAACAAAGGATAAGATTCTAAATGGTTTAGTGAGTCATCTAACAATCGGGAAAAACAATCTACTGGAGTGAAGCATAAAGGGTTCACTAGAAAAGGAGACAAAGGTTTGTTAAAGGTACCTAGTCCCTGCTTTGCATATGGTGGAAGTGGGCACCGTGCTGTTGAGTATGCTAACACCAATCTCCTTAGTCAAAAGCGCGCAAAGGTAATGGTGGTTGCTTGGAATGATAATCATGATCAAGGTTTTGTGCATTCAGATGAGTCGTCAGATGATGAAGAAAATGTTGTTGCTTTTGTTGCTCCAATTGAGGAAGTGTCTCTAAGTGATGATGATTCTATTTTGAATGGCAATGAGGACATGACTTGTGATGAATTGTGCATTAAGTATGATACACTCTTTGATGAGACTTGCTCTACAAAAGTGAAGAAGATTGAACTAACTAAGAAAGTTGCTGAGTTATAGAAGGAAAACAAGTTTCTTCGTCTAGTCAGAATTAAACTGGATGAAAAGATTGGTTATCTTGTGGCCCATGTTGAGGAGTTGAATGAAAAGGCTCTTAATTGCAATGACAAAGTTGAAGATAATGATGTCATCACTACTCTTGAAGCTTAGGTTCAAAACTTGCTAAAATCTTAAGAAAACTTGACAAATCAAATTCATATTTTAGACATCGAAATTTCGGTGAAATAAATGTTGATCAATAATTAAAATTTCAACGTTCACGTGTCACATAAATTTTACACATAGCAGGTGACTCAACGAAAAATCGAGAATCATCAGAAAAGTCATCAAACAGGACATGTGTCAACACCTGGCAGAAACGATTTATTTCATCTGAATAATATATTCAAAATTAGGCTTTGGAAAATTCTATAAATAGAAGCCATTTCATTCATTTTGGGAAGGAATTCATAACCAATTCACCTCACACCAAAACCTTGAAACTTTGAAACTCCAAAGCTCCCAAGCAAATCCTGAAGGATCAAGAAAGTTCTCTTCGTTCTTCATTGACCCAACCTTTAAGATCAAGCCCCAACGGCCCTTTGAAGGAACTTTCCCCAATTCAAGATCAAGCCCCGACGGCCCTTGAAGAAAGCGTTCATCGTTCATCATCCGTTCATCCTAAGATCGAGCCCCAACGGCCCTTTAGATCAACAACATCAACAAATCCACATATCCAACCATTCTTCAAGATAAAGCCCAAAAGCCTTGAAGATCCATTCAACAACTGTTCATCAAGATCAAACCCCAAAGGCCCTTGAAGATCCGTTCATCAACAATTCTTCAACATCAAGCCCAAAAGCCTTGAAGATCCGTTCATCCATCAACCTTCAAGATCAAGCCCAAAGGCCCTTGAAAAAACTTCCCTCAACCTTCAAGATTAAGCCCCAACGGCTCTTGAAGAAAACTTTCGACCGTTCATCCAAGATCAAGCCTTGACGGCCCTTGGATCAATCGCACATCCACAAATCAACACCTTACGGAGATCGAATCAGAGGATCAAATTTGAGAGAGATTGTAACTAAAATCATCAATACAAAATATTATTTTGTACACGTGTTCTTGTCTCGTTTGTTTCAGGAATTTCCATGTTTACAAATTTGGCAAGCCCGGTGGGATCATCTCTACCTCTCATCTCTTTGTCCGTTCAAGGAATCCAAACACACCTCAAAGTCAATGGCATCAAGCAAGGGACAAGCCGTTCTCGCAACCACCAAGGGAAGGATCTTGAGCACTTTTGCCGCGAACGGACAATCCATTGGCGCCACAACCGCTTCTCAACATGCCACTTCAAAGTTGGTGCTGCTAAAGGAGTAAAAGGAGCATAAAAAACGTGAGTCTGTCATCAACCTGACCTTGCTGGGGGCACCGAAGCATGCTGCTGAGGCACACAAGATGACATCCCAAAGTAGCCAACGACGTTCTTTGTCAGCATCCTGGATGTCTAAAGGAAAGTCACGTCTATTGGTTGCACAAGTCATGACCATCGGCGTTACCTCCATCGAAGAACAACTGGCTCAAATGAATGAAGCGATCGCAAGGCTAACACGAATTGTTGAAGAAAAAGACTTGCAAATCGCAGCACTCGTCAGGCGACTGGAGCCACAGGACGGCGAGAACCCCGACCCAGAGGATGATCCACTAAAGAGAGGAGCTGGCGAAAAAGAGGAGCCTCCGGTGGAGAAGATAGATGTGAAGCCGGAACCAGACCAAGCAGCGGCGTTCATGGGATCTCCATCAAACAGCTGCAGGAGATGATCGCCAGCACCGTTAAGGCACAATATGAAGGGAGCTCAAATACCTCCGGGTTGTACTCGAAGCCTTATTCAAAGAAGATTGTTGCCCTGAAGATGCCGACGGGATATCAACCACCAAAGTTCAAGCAATTCGATGGAAAGGGAAACCCGAAACAGCACATTGCCCACTTTGTTGAAACTTGTAACAATGCGGGGACTGAAGGGGACTACCTTGCAAAGCAGTTCGTGCGTTCACTGAAAGGTAACGCCTTCGACTAGTACACCGACCTCGAGCCCGAATCCATCAACAGCTGGGAACAATTGGAGTGGGAATTCCTCAATCACTTCTACAGCACCCGCCGCACTGTGAATATGCTAGAGCTGACGAGCACAAAGCAGTGGAAGGACGAGCCAGTCATTGACTACATCAACAGATGGAGCACTCTAAGCCTTGACTGCAAAGACAGGCTCTCGGAGACCTCTTCAATCGAGATGTGCATCCAAGGCATGCAATGGGGTTTGCAATACATCCTTCAAGGCATTAAACCATAGACCTTCGAAGAACTAGCCACCCACGCCCATGACATGGAGTTGAGCATCGCCCATCATGGGAAGAAAGAACCGATCTCTGACTACAAGATCGACAAAGTTGTTAGGCCAAAGGAGGAGAAGACTGCGTGGAAACCCACCAAGGAAACAATGACAGTCAAAGTCTCTACACGAGGCAAGGCGATTCAAACCAAAGTTTTTCTTGATCAAGAGATGCGTAGACGCACTTTGAAGGAGTTTGAGGAGAAAACTTATCCATTTCACGACTCTGATGTGGCTGCCATGTTAGAAGACTTGCTGGAAAAAAGGGTGATCGATTTGCCTGAGTGCAGACGGCCAAAAGAGATGAATCGCACCGACAGTCCAAGGTACTGTAAATTCCATCACTTCATTAGTCATCCGACGGAAAAATGCTTCGTGCTGGAATATCTCATCATGAAGCTTTCTCAGAAAGGAATCATCGAGCTAGATCTTGACGATGTGGTAAAGTCAAACTATACCACCATCACTTCTGGCTCTGTCGACTTAAAACTTTCACCTCAACCACTGGGGGCATGCTCTGAGTTAAGCAAAGTTGAAGGATGGATTCATGTCACTTCGAAGAAATTGCACATGAAGCCTACATCTTCTCCACAAGTTTGCCAACCGAAAAGGGGCCAAAGCAGCTCTCGCCAACCTGCAAAGCTACAAAAAAGTATTGAGGATGATGAAACTTCGACACGAAGATCGTCCGTTCCCATCACAATACGCGATTTCTTCCCTAAAGACTTCTTCAATCATTCGGTCAAGACTCCTTGCTATGAAGATTGCAAGGAATGCCTCTCCAAGATCGTTTGACAAATTCACAAAGCTCCTCACCTGCATAAGCCTAAACTGCACACGGCAACAAGGCTCCTCACCTGCATGAGCCTAAACTGCATGGCACTAAGCTTCTGGTCTGCACGAGCATAAAAGGCAACACCAACGTTCCTGGTCCGCACGAGCATAAAAGGTGACATAACAAATGCTTCTTGCTTGCACGAGTTGAAACTGCATCACGGCACCAAAACACTCCTTGCCTGCACGAGCTAAAACTGCAAACGACATAAAAAGGAAAATACCAAAAAAAAAATATGTATGTATTTGAACTACGTTTTGACTTGATCTCTTTCTTTGGAAGGGTACGTAAGCCGCTTGAACATTTAACTTCGAGTTCAGTCACATCAAAATATAAATAAATGTTTTATTAAAGAAAGGCAATTTTATTAAAAAAAGGATGAATACATATGTTTATGTATATACCAAAAAAAATTAAAAAAAAATACATATGTTATAATGTATTATAAAAAAAATATAATAAATGGTGGGCTAGATTGTTGAGGATGAAGCCAAAACTGTGAGCCCAGTGAGCACTCAAAGGCTTAAAGCCTAAAACCTTGAGTTCTTCCTCAAACAGAAGGAGCCTATCTTCAACCACTCCCTTACCATCAACATCCAGGCCCATCTTCACTCGACTCCAAGCTGATGAGCTTGTTGTGCAAGGAGCTTTGCTTCTTCTTCTTCTAGGCCCAGGCCAGACTCTCAAAACCCAAAATCCACTTGGACCAAGCTCTCCATCTTACAAACCTAGCAAGAAGCCCAAATCCAGGCCTTCCTTGTCCACTTCAAGCTCGGGTCCAGTTCTTCATCATCATCACATGCCGGTCACATACCCAGATTCTAGTTCGAAAAGCTACCCGCTTCTATCCCTTTTTGGCAGTCGCGGCTCCCAAGCGACTGTACTCTCTCACTCTCTCTTCATCTTCCACATGGGGATATACTAAATCTACCCAGCTCAAGTTTTTTTTTAACCATGGCCACCGAGGCCTTCTGGTTCGGAACTCTGCTGCAACCTAGATTGCAAAGTTGCTGATTTCGCAGAAAGATAGCGCAGACTTGTCAGTAAATCGAAGGGTGGCGTCGCCATAGCAGTCAGAGTCCTTCTCGGCTGCATCTTCACCGTCTACTTCCCCAGTGGCTTTCTTTCCGTTTCTAACCCGGCCGCTAGTCTCAATTGCAACATCACTAAATCGATCTCCTAGGTTATTCCTTCCTTGTGCGAGTCATCTGAACAGATCAACCTGTTGAAGTCAGAGTTTGTTGCAGCATCTAAAAAACCAAAAAAATTATCGAATTGAAACTGTATAAATTAGAGTCTCATCTGATAAGGCTGAATGAGGCAGATGACCGGTTAGCTTGTTCGTGCAGACAGAGCTTTAAAGCCCTCATAGCCATGGCAGAAGTCGACGACGCCGGGGGCTTCGGAGACTTCAAGTTCGTCACCACCGTCGATCCCAAGCCCAAGATCAATGGACGAGATTCGACCGTCTTAGACGACAATTGGGGTGACTTCGTAACTGACAGCACGAGTCAGATCAAAGCTCAAGCGCGTCATGGTCAATCTCGACACCAACAACAATGACTTCATTTTGCCTCGGTGAGTTTAACGCCTTCTGGGTCTTCGGCTCCAAGGACGGCGCCGCCGCTGAGCTCAAAGATTCCTTCCATCTCTACAACCAGAACCACGGCCTCGATCCCTTCTTCTTTTCATTCCAACTGGACCGACCCGGAAGATCCTAGAATATTCAAGGCGCGAGTCACAGCCATTGCCGACTCACCGAGCTCAGTACTCACGTCATTTGATTACCCCCGCAAAGAGAATTGCATACTTGTGATCAATAAATCGACACTCAAAATCGTATTAGAACTGAGCCGGCAGCCGGGAAACTCGACGAAGAACCTAGCCATCGGAAAGCTAAGGTGGCTTCCAGAGACGGGCTTAATCGTCAGGAGCTCAATCACGTGCGGCGCCTTTGGGTACTCTGGTTATATCTATTTGTGGGACCCGAGGTCGAATGAGGTGATTTGGGAGGCGAACGAACCGGGTTCAGGCTGGAGCAGTCACTTCTGGGACTCATTCGTCGACGTGGATGCCGACGTTGAGAAGTCGACTCTGTTCAAGTTGTGTTCAAAATCCGACGATTTGGCAGTGGCAGACTTGCGCAAACTAGGGGATGATCCGTAGGTGTATTTGCAAGACAATAACCTAAGCTTGAGGAATGCCAGCCAAGACGGGATGGGTGGTGATAACAATAGGGTGGTTAGTTGTTACAGAAAGCAAGTGTTTGTAGGGAGGGAAGTTGAGAACACGGTCGTCTGGAGCCAGTTCCATTTCTGCATCAAGATGTTCTTGTGCCTATCAGTGCTCTTTCTGGGGTTTGATGTCGCAGCGTACTTCAAGGGCTGGCATTATGGGTAGCCGTCGCAGTAACAAGCAGTGGGCAGTGGTTGTCACAACAACAGCGCAGCAACGGCAGTGCAACAGGCAGTGCAATGGCTGTGCTCAGTGGTTGTGCTCAGTTACGGTAGTGGTGGAGCTTCTTCCTCTGCACTTCCGCCATGACTGCAGCCTTTGAATATGATTAACAAAACCAAAGTTTGTCAACACACACCCAAAGATCTCCTCCATCTCTTGCCTCATACAGCTCCCCGTCTGACTTTTCCTCTGTAAGGCAGCAAAAAAATGCAGTGGTTGTGCAATAGCGGCGGTGCAAGGCAACAAGAATGCAGTGGTGGTGCAATGGTTGTGTAGTGGCAGTGGCAAACAGCAATGGTGAAGAACTTCAATAACTGCCGTCAAACGACTAGCCAGTCATGGAGTCTCGACTGTAGCTCTCCGTTAGTGGCAAACAGCAATGGCGAAGAACTTCAATAACCGCCGTCAAACGACTAGCCGGTCATGAAGCCTCGACTGTAGCTCTCCGTCCGTGGCAAACAGCAATGGCGAAGAACTTCAATAACTGCCGTCAAACGACTAACCGGTCATGAAGCCTCGACTGCAGCTCTCCATCCGTCTTCATCCTTCCCTGCAAATTCCCTAACCCATCATCAAAATTTATACAAAAAAAAATATAATAAAAAATGAGATGGTGGAGCAAAGTGGTGCTGGCACCACGTGAAAAAAAAAAAGAAAAAAGGAAAAGGAAGATAATGATGGAATGCACGACACATGAGGAAGAAAGAAAAGAAAAGTGGGGTTGCATCCAGCACCGAAAGTTAAAGAAAATAATATATATGTTTTGGGTGGTGCATCAGCACAAAAGATAGTGGAGATTATAATTATATATGTATATATGTCTTGGGTGCATCCAGCACCGAAAAAAAAAAAAAGAAAAAAAAAAGGGGAATGGTGGTGCATCTGGCACCATAAAAATGGTGGAGCATCTGGCACCATGAGAAACATATGAAAATATATATATAATGCATTAAGAGAAATAAAGTCCATTTTATTTATTTTTTCTGGAAATTTTACATAAATTTGCATTATACATACCTAAAATAAAAAATAGAAAGTCAAATCAAATTTACAGGAGGGGATCTTCAAGGATGATCCGGCGGCGCCTCATCACTTTACGGAACTCCAGGAAGAAGAGGAGCCGGAGGTTGATCATTTAGAGCTTCATTACGCGGTACAGCCCCAGAAGACGAAGACAACTGTTTTCGGAACAAACCCACAAACCTATGATGATCAAGTAAAATTTGACCATCAGATTCCTGCATCTAGTCAATCTTCCTCTTCATGTTTGTAGCATAGTTATGTGCGAGCCTATGCAACTGTTTATTCTTATGCTTGAGCCCTCCAATCTCCTGTTTGAGACTCATCACTTCAGCCGCCAATGATTCAACTTGACGGGTTCGAGCAAATAGACATTGGGCCATATTAGACACAGAACCTGCACACTGCACACTGAGAGCCAGAGAATCCTTAACAGCCAACTCATCAGACCGTTTGGAAAACAGTCTGTTATCTTTGGGAGTGACAAGGTTCCGGGCCACCACCGCAGCGGTCATATCATTCTTCATCACCGAGTCCCCAACGGTAAGAGGACCAGTAGGGGATGTGAAGGATGGGCGCCATATGTTGTTTGGAGAAGGCATGGTTGCCTCTTCACCAAGGTTCAAGTCAAAACGACGGTCGGAAGGGCCAAACATTTTCAAAGGTGTTGAAGAAAGAAGAGGTCGAACAAGTCAAGATCGTAGAAGTGCAAGAAAAGAGTTTCTACAGGCAGAAATTCAAGTGTGCTTTGAAACGTACTGCGTGTCTCTATAAAAATCAGCACTTGACAAGATTTCAGAGATCGAAGAGGCAAGCTCAGAATCGAAGAGGCCAATTCAAAAATCGAAGAGGCGCTAGCTTTCTCAAAAGCTGGGCTTGCTCAGAAACCATGGGCCAATCTTCTTTTCCAGATTTGTCTGCACTTGTCACATGCAACCTCTGCACTTGACAGAGCTCAGAACTTGAAGAGGCGAGCTCAGAACTCGAAGAGGCAAGATTAGAAATCGGAGAGGCATCTGCTTTTCCAGACGTATCAGCATCTGTCACATACATACTCAGCTTTACGGAAATCACGGCAGTTTGTCGAAGCGCCGATTCCAGATATCGAAAAGGCACTTGCTTTTCCAAATGTGTCAGCGCCTGTCACATGCACACTCAGCCTTGTGGAAATTACGGGCAATCTGTCGAAGATTTCTTGTGAAGTAGAAAGCACGTGAAGTTTACTGGTAAATCATCCAACGGTTGCTGACAAGAGTAAAGGAATAGTGCCGCTACTGGCTGTTGAAAAAAAAAAGGTCATATATATGTCGACCTTTACCCTCCATAGCAAGGTAGACCTGCAAAAATGCCCAACCCTTCCTCATTGAAATACCCAGTTTTCTTCCTCTCCTGGAATACCTTTGCAAACAAATGACACTAAAACAAAAGTATCTCATATCATCAGGGTAGAAAGCAAGAGTATCTCATATCATGCAATCTCCCTATCTTTTTCTTTGTCCTTGTTCTTACCTGCAAAGACAAGGATAAAGAAAGCAATACTCAAACTCGGGTAAGGAATCGACTACCTGGAACCTTTGCCTGGTTGCTTACATAGTATTGCTCTTGAGTACTCATCTTCCACTGTTGCTGTACTTCCAAAGAAGCTACCACATCTGCCTGGAGAACAGATAAGGCAAGTGAAAATGATACCTTGCAGCATGTGGAGACAACGTGCAGAAGACACGAGCAGAGAAGAATGCAGTCTGCACAATCAACTCAGCAGAAGGAGTCTAAGTTGAGGAACTCGAGACGATGCCACATTTGCTTGGAGAACAGATAAGGAAAGGGAAAATGATACATTGAAGCATGTGGAGACAAGCACAACAAAGCACGTGCCGATTCATCCGCTACTTCTACAAAATCAAAAGTATCTCATATCATCAGGGTAACAATCACTCTAGGCGGAGGACTCGTTTTGACCCTCAAATTCTTGGGTCGACTCACTATGCATTGTGGGTTGCACGTGCCGATTCACCACCCTTGAATCAAATCCTTAAAGATCAAGCCACCAACTGGAAGAAGAGCCCATCAATCTTGAAGATCATACTATTGACCAAACTGCTCAGGTGTGAATTAGAAAGATTGAACAAAGCAACAAGTCATCACCTTCACCTCATGCCTGCTTGCCATGTGTTCGAGTCAACCTTCAAGAATCAAGCCTCAACAACCCTTGAAGAAGCTGAAGGAAATTTTGTGAAAAACATGTTCATTTGAGCAACGTCTATTGCAAGCAATTAACATTTAAAGGCGGAATCATGCTTGTATGCACTCAAAAACAAAACAATACCCATGAAATTCAAAGCCTAGTAGAAAGGTGAACCAAGACTCAACTCAAGAACAAAGTGAGTTGAGATATTTTATACCTTTGTTGATTCCTCTTTTCATAAGCAAAGGCTAATCACCCAAGGAGAGGGCCTTCATTCCTTGCTTATTAGTTCCATCGATTTCTTGGAGGAGGATGGTAGAAAGGATTCTCCAAGTTCCCAAAATTGAGAACCTCTAATTTTTCCACACCAAGGAGGGACATGAAGAAGAGATGAGTGACCTTGGAGGATGAGAAATTGCTAGCTAATCTCCTCCATGGGGGCCTGCCTTTTAGAGAGAAAAAGGGAGAGACATGTTCTCTCCAATTTTCTCCAAAAGAAACCCTAATGAAGAAAAGGCTATAAAGTCATATTTATACCTACCTTCATTGGAGTGGCAAACTTGTAATAAGTCCAAAACCCACTCCTTTACCAATATGGCCGGCCATAGGGTGTTATTGGGCTGTTTGGGCCTTTGTGAATATTTAGTCATTAAGTTGTCATACAACTTAAGTCAATGGGCTTGACGTTCGAAGCCCATTGGGCCTTGAGGCCCAAAACTAACCCGAGGTCTTTAACGAACTTTATTCGTTTGATTAATTAACATATTAATTAATCCTTGCCATAAATAATTAAACCATTTAATTATCCTTACTCATCTCCGTTGTTTCTTCAATCTCTACCTTACACGTTGTACGATCCATTAGGTTCCTTTTAGTGAGGCAGTCGGCGATTAGAACTCTTTCAAATCGATTGTGAATTGAAACTTACTTTCAATTCTCCCTTTAGTGATTATACACGTTTAGGGCTTCCACAAACCATGAGTGACACCTAGCAGTATGTCATGGTTACCCAAGCTAATCAGAAGAGGTGGAGAACTGATTCAATTTAAGATTACAATGCAATACGGTCTTTCTCTAATACAATACTCTTGAGCACATTGTTTGGTTTGATAGTTTATTCATGTCTACTATCCAATGTGATTCTCTTACTTATATGATTACCTTGAATGTGATTTGGAACGATTTCCTAAATCTCATTCATACTCTGGCCAGAGATTTTTAATCATATCATAAAGTATTCTCCCTCAAACGGTTTGAAGGTTAGAGATCCCTTGTTGCGCATTCACTTGCCTCCATGGCTAAGTGGCTTAACCCCAACTATGTCGTGGACACCCTTTGATGCAGTGACTTTGACATAGTCAAAGATCAAGGACCTAACCATAAGACAACTATGATGCCTCAGGTCAAAGGACTACTTTGCATTATCCCAACCATAAGTTCTCATGTGACATGAGTATGAGAACTCATCGTTGATCGTGTTCAGTGGACTCATTCTCTATTGAGCACCTACATGCTTGTCTTGGTGTCAATCACACCAATGACTCGTGACCAATCACTCTCCCTAAGAGAAGACACAGCATGTACTGATCTTAACGAACTGTCAATGCCCAATTGGCAATCCTATGATCAGGAACGTTTAGGATATGTATACGAAAGAGAATGGTCTCATGAATCTAACTTGTTTAAATTACATTCTCCTAATTACATATTCCTTGGACTTATCGTTTAAGCATATAACATTTATATGAGACGGCTTAAAACAATAATCTTTGCCCTTGATATTAAACTAGATTAGTTTAACATGTGAAATGTCCGTAAAGTATCATCATATGATTGGTTTTAGGGCACATTTCCAACAGAAGCTTCAAGCCAAATTCAAGATCAAGCCTCGACGGGCCTTGAGGAAATCACAAGTCCGATTCAAGATCAAGTGTCTACCACCCTTGAATCAAATCCAATTCAAGAATAAGCTGTGGAAAGTCAACAATTGGGGGAAACCAGAAAATCCTCCAACCTAGTTCAAGAATAAGTCTGTGGTCAACAATTGGAGGAATCCAGAAAATCCTCCAACCTAGTTCAAGATCAAAGCTGTGGAAAGTCAACAAGTGCAACAAAATATGTGTCGATTCATCCACTACCAAAGCCAAAGATCATCTGCCACATGAAGCTCTTTGTGGTCCAATTTCAACCTTCAAGATCAAGCCTCGATGACCCTTGAAGAAATTTCAAACAAAGTTCAAGAACAAGCCTCAACGATCCTTGAAGAAATCTCCAGCCTAATTCAAGATCAACCCTCAACGGCCCTTGGATCGACATCTACATTAAGGGACTTCAAAATGCATCTTCTACACGTGACAAGCACATGTAACGTAACAAAGCTACTAACAAAGCCCTTCGACAAGACATGACCAACATAAACAGGTCACATTTCTTGAGAAGATCGAGCAAACGGAACCACTGGAGGATACAATAATTACTTATGTTCAGACAAATGCAGTAACTTAGCATAATCGCTCGTCGGGGGCATATAGGTACCAGAAGAACACACCGGTCGAGTGCGTTCCCTAGCTGAGCCTAGGCCTAGCGCCCGTGGGGTAATCCACGCCAATAACCCGACCTGCTCCGCCTATCTGACCAGCTCACGCATCCAATTCAACATCCAGCTCTACTCCCGTGGCCCTCATAGCAGCCCAAACTGGTCCAAGATCGGTTCAACTGTCCTGGCTTCAGATTTCTGGACTGACGATTGAACCAGAGGTATGTTCACCCTATTTCTCTACAGATTTGACATTTTCCAACTCAAATCTCGCGCCCAGAGTTCATTACATTTCCACTACTCAAGGAGACGCATACCGTCCAAGCTCTTCCAACCCAAATGGCAAACAACACTTGTCTCGACAAGTCATAGAGTTGACAAACGCCCTCACGCATCATACTACCTTGGTGAATCAGCTCTTACAGCGTACCGAGATGTAGTGTGCCCCAGATGAGGTATCCCGAAGTAGGACAAGGGCAGACGACAAACCTCTCTAATAGTGTCCCAGTAAGTAGCCACTTGACCAGTCACAATTAGGCCTCCGAGATAGCGTATACTCTTGTCTTAGCACGTGGATGAGCGTGCACTCTTGAAAATGCTCATCATGATGGGACAGACAATCTTCGTATCAAAGTTTCATCATCACTAACCACTCCATGTCGCTTTAGAGGTTAACTAAAGCTTTTTTGCTTCATTTTTAATTGGTCAACTTGTAGATAAGATGTATGCTTCTTGCACAGTTTCTTTGGAATGACATGAGTCCATCCTTCTCACTTGGCTTGACTTGCATGGTTTTGCAGCATGAGCCTAGCAATCGAGGTGAAGATGTTGAGTCAAAATAGCCAAAAGTAACGGTGGTATGGTTTGACTCCACTATATCATCAAGATCTAGCTTAATGACTCCTTCTTGTGCCAACTTCATGATGAGGTCTTTCATCACGAAGCACTTTTCAACCAAATGACTGATGACGCAGTGGTATTTGCAGTATCTTGAGTTGTCAGTGCAATTCATCTCTTCCGACCGTTTGCACTCTGGCAACTCAATCACCTTTTTTTTGGATCATTTCTTCTAACATAGCAACGGCGTATGAGTCGGAAAAGGGTACTTCTTTTCTTCCACTTCTTTCAGTGTGCGTCGTGGCCTTTCTTGGGCTTGACTTGAATTGGCTTTCTTTACACCCTTCTTGTCTAATACCGACGACTTGAACGAACCAGTGTTTATCGTCATGGACTCCATGATGGATTTCTTTGAAGAGGACATCTTGTCACCAACTGTATCCTTCTTTTCATTGTGGCTACAATGCTTAGCTCCATGTCATGAGCTCGAGTGTCCAGTTCTTCAAAGGTACGAAGTTTGATACCTTAAATGATGTATTGTAAACATTAATGCATTCCTTGTTTGTACATCTTGATGAAAGCCAGTTCTAAGAGATAATCTTTGTAGTCAAGGCTTAATGCATACCAACCGCCGATGTAGTCGACCACTCGCTTATCCCTTCGTTGCTTTTGTATTGGTGAGTTCCATCATGCTTACCATACAACGTGTGCTGAAGAAGCAAGTGAGGAACTCTATCTTTATTTATTCCCAACTGTCAATTGACTCTAGTTTAAGTCCATGTACCAGTCGAATGCAGTGCCTCGAAGTGAATGGACAAACTGCTTCACGAGGTAATCGTCATTGGTGCCAGCACTATTGCATGTCTTAATGAAGTGACCAGTGTGTTGTTTTGGGTTGCATTTCCATCAAACTACAAGAATTTGGGAGGCTAATACTTTGCTGGCATTTGGAGATTATCAAGCTTATTCGCGTACGGCTTGGAGTAAGTGAATTAATCTCGAGAAGAACCTTCATATTATGCTTTGATAGTGTTGGCAGTCATGTATTGGAGTTGTTGGATTGACAAAGATGCCACTGAAGTGGAATGAGGCTTTGGCTGCTCTTTCCTGTAAGAGGTAAATTCTTGATGCACCTATTTCTCTGAATGAGGTGCACCTTTGATCGATTCTTCTCTATGCCTATCCTCTAGCTCACTCATGAGTGACCCTATCTGCATGTCTTTTTCCTATATGGTTTTTGTCAGCTTCTCAATTGCTTGAGCCATTTGAGCCAGTTGTTCGTCAGCAGAAGTAACTCCCACCATCATCACCTGGATGGAACCTAGGCATGGGCGCGTTTTTAAGCCGATACTAAAGACATACAATGGTGACTGCTCAGTTGAATTCTTCGATTTTGGTGAGCTCCTTTCACTGCTTCAAGATATAAGCTTCTTTGTTGTCTGTGAAGTAGTGGAGATGACCGAATTTTTCTTTTAACGAACTTTGAGTGACTTAGACGGATACGCCATGGTAGTAGTAACCTTTGACTCGCTTCGGGTGATGAAGTTTATGGCTAGTTGATTCTCACAATGACCTTCATGTGATATCGGTGGAAATGCTACAGGAGTTATGTGTCGGGTTGCATAAATCTTACCTAGTGAGACAATGTCAGCCAAGTCGTGCCTTTCGGTGAAAGCAATCATGTTCTTACCTGCATGCATAGATGTAACTTGAGTCTTTTTTTATGTCATCACTTGGACTAGAGATGAGTCGCAACATGACAAAGAAGTCTCTTAGCAATGGTTGCTAGTTTGCCATATGTGGTATGATCTAGTGCTAGTTGAATATCAGAATGCGGAACGAACAAGACTAACAAAATAATAAGAAATATTATTAAACAAACGAGAATGCCAGAACGGCTACAAAAAAAACCTAAGAGACTACATTGTGAATGAATTTTTCTAAACTGAATAACAAGCATGCTATTTATAATAAACTAACCCTAACCTAAAAGGTAAGAAACTGAAACCCTAGTGCTAACAAGCTAAGCCCAGAAAACTAAATATTCAAATAAACTAAAATCCTAATATTTTCCAACACCCCCCATCAAACTCATGGCGGTATACGACATGGGTTTGCAAACAAGCAGATGCGGACTGGTTCCGTTAGGCAGACTGGCAGGCATGCAAACTTGACTGGACTTGACTTCACTTGACTGGCGAACTTGACTTGACTTGATTGGCGAACTTGACTTGATTCTTGACTTGATTGGTTCTTGATTCTTGATTCTTGCTGGCAAACTGATTCTGGTTCAAATTGGCTAGTGTTGAGAGTATGGAAAGAACCCATCACTAAACGGACGAGATTTTCATATCTCAATTATAGCAACTCGTCACTAAAAAACACAAATACTATCGCTTGAGTGGTCACAATTCTAAGTACTCGAATGACAGTCAAACAAACTCGCAACGCTTATCCGTGTGGGCCTTAAAAAACTTCAAACTGAAGACCTCACAATAGGATAAGCAAATATTTTTTCTTGTTGCCCGTGTGGGCCTCAAACTAATAGCAAACGATTTTTTTTTCTTTTTTTTTGCCTTTTTTTTTTTCTATGCTTTCCTTCCTTCCCATTTTTTCTTTGTTTTTTCTTTCTGGACTGATAGCATAAAAAAAAACAATTCAATCAACACTAAATCAAAAACTAAAGCACACCACTCAGACTGGTGCGGTGGCGGGATGGATCTGGGCTGCAGTTCACCACATGACGGCTTCAAGACATTGTGATGCAGGTTCATGGCAAATTCAGATGGGGTAGGTGTAGCGGAGAGTGCAAGAACAAGGTCCAAATACAAACAGGTCGGACTGTAGCAACGTGGGGCAACAACGGCTACAAATCTGGGTGCGGATGCAAGCGAGTTCGATTCGGGCCTGGTTCATGGTTCAGGCAGAGATCTTAGGTGGTTGTGACGACGGCAAGGGTAGTTCTGATTCTGCGATGGTGATGGCAATGGTTTGCGGATCAGAGCGGCGGTGGATCAACAGACTTGGGTTGTGGCTACTTTACAGGTCGCTAAGTGGGTCGATCGGGGTTGATCAGGTTGCAAGCGGTTCGTGCAACAAAGCTTCAGTTTTTTTTTTTTTTTTTTTTTTTTTTAACTGTGAAACCCTAGCCTAGGCCACAACGAAAAAACAAATCACAACCAAGAAGATGACAAGAGAAACAAACTAGCTACCAAGAACATATTTAACCCGGAGGATCAAACCTGCTCTGATACCAAGTTGAATATCAGAGTGCGGAACGAACAAGACTAACAAAATAATAAGAAATATTATCAAACAAACGAGAATGCCGGAACGGCTACAAAAATAACCTAAGAGACTACATTGTGAATGAATTTTTCTAAACTGAATAACAAGCAAGCTATTTATAATAAACTAACCCTAACCTAAAAGGTAAGAAATTGAAACCCTAGTGCTAACGAGCTAAGCCCAGAAAACAAAATATTCAAATAAACTAAAATCCTAATATTTTCCAACAGTGCTTGAGTCTGCATTTGAAATCGATGACAAGGAACACTCCCTTAAATTATTTGAAGCCAAAGAACTTTTCTCATTGCTTCGAGAAGCCTTCTCCCATGTCGTAGCAACATGCTTTGGTGCCCCTAACGAGGCTAGGCTGATGAAAGGCTAGAGTTTTTTATGCTCCCCTGTTCCCTTAACGGTACTAGCTTGGAGGTGGCGTGTTGGATCGTGGTCACTACCTTTGCTTTGCTTCGAGTCAAGAAGCCAACAAAGTCTCCACTTGCAGCTGAAGTGCTCACACTCTTTGCTTTGGTGGCAAGAGCAATTTGACCCTTCTTTGAAGCCATTGATTTTGAAGGTGTGTTTGGATTTTGAATGGAGAAAGAGATGAGAGGTAGAGATAGTCCCACTAGGTGGGTCAAATTTGTAAACATGAAATTTCCTATGAAAAATGCAACAAGAACACGTGTACAAAATAAATGTTTTGTATTTATTTAGGTTTATGGTTACAATCTCTGTTTATAATTTGAATCATCTGATTCATTTTTCGGAATGTAATGTGTGTGTAGGGGGTTGTTGATCTAAGGGTAGCAATGACTTGATCTTGGATGAATAGATACCACAAGGGTTTAGCTTGTGGTGATGGAAGAATCGACACGTTTAGTGATGTTTGATGATTCTTCATGAGTTTGCCGAAGAATGCATAAAGTTTTCTAAGTCTTTTTGAATGTTTGGGTGTTTGGGAATTTGGGAGTTTAGAAGGCTTAAGAGCTTTAGCATTTGTATGTGAGAATGATTTGTGGACCCTTTCTTTGTCTTTGAGCCTCGTAATTATGGGCTTTCCAAGTCTTGCCAATTGTTGGATTTAACCTTGATTGTGGACTTGATTCATTGAAGAAAGAACCAAGACTTGATTTGTGGCTTGGTTCGTGATTTGACTGACACACCCTGACCCGGAATGTCCACTAGGACTCTGAATTGAGCTGCGCTGGCCGACACTTGGAAGGTGACGAAACCATAAACTGTGATGATGTGGAAAAATGTGAACAAATTTAAACCTAAGGGTGCCTAAATACCAGAGTGCGCTGGTGAGCAGGAAGGAACCCACTTCACACGCAACGTTAGATGATAAGTAAGTACAGTAGAGTGGATTAAGAATCGTACCATCAAAAGAATCTCCAATACTAAGAATCGCCACGAATCTTCGACGATAAGAAAGCTCAGCTAATAAAACATGGAGGGTGAAAACAAAACAAGGGTGATTGGCCCTAGAAATGGAATTTTAATAGAAACCATCTAAAGTATTATAACCCCTCGCTGCAATATCTTTATAGTTTTCAGAAAATCATACCCCGTTTCAATATGAAATCAAAAGTATATCAACAGGAATCCATAAATATACCACAACACAGCATCTCATCAGCAATATCAATAATCATGCGATTAATAACCCATACTAGCACACACGTCGGAGTCACCTATGGTGACCTGTACGACTGCACCCATAACTCATCAATCAATGCTAACTCATAAGTCCGAGTCACCTATAGTGACTTGTACGACTTATTCGTATCTCATCACATATGCTAGCTCATAAATTGGGAGTCACCTCTAGTGACCTGTACAACTTATCCATATCTCATCACATATGCTAGCTCATAAGTCGGGAGTCACCTCTAGTGACCTGTACGACTTATCCATATATCATCACATATGCTAGCTCATCATATATCTCATCACATATGCTAGCTCATAAGTCGGGAGTCACCTCTAGTGACCTGTACGACTTATCCATATCTCATCACATATTCTAGTTAATCATATATCTCATCATATATGCTAGCTCATCACATATTGCATCACATATGCTAGCTCATAAGTCGGGAGTCACCTCTAGTGACTTGTACGACTTATTCATATCTCATCACATATGTTAGCTCATCATATATGCTAGCTCATCGTATATGCTAGTTCATCACATATGCTAGCTCATAAGTCGGGAGTTACCTCTAGTGACTTGTACGACATATCCATAGCTCAATAAGTATACCTACACATGAGTCAGAACCACCTAAAGTGGTCGGTACGACAGGACCGGGTGTAATTAAATATGCTCAAGTGCTACGATCACGTGAAGACTGTGCGAATAATCGTGGGTCACCTACGAGTCGGAACCACCTATAGTGGTCTGTACGACATGACTGTGCACCTACCTTGGATTCAAGGTTAGCGTAAGGTGCGGGAAGTGAACATCACGTGAAGGACTGTGCCCTGGCCACGGGCGGGAGCACTAACACCGGGGTGCTGGTTTATGAGCTGTAAATACATCTCATATGACATATACAACTCATAGGCAACCTGTACGACAATATTGGAATTGCCTAAAACATAATATAGTCATGCCATCACTCGATCATTTCAACTAATACCATAAACTCACCTGAACTTACCTGGGTGTCTTGCGTTCGCTTTTGCACTTCAAAGCGTTTACAATAATTATGTGCAGGTAATATACATATAGATAAACCATGATACAATCTAATACTCAACCATGTTATAGCATTTTTCCAATACATACATACATATATATACATACATATATATATATATATATATAATGTGGCGTAAAATGCACAATCGATAACGCCCTACTACCGAATTATTTATTTTCAGAAATAATTGTTGGGGATAAGTCCAACTAAACACTAGTCTAATTAACTATCATTACTTACGTTTCCTTATTTCAATTTATTGATTCCTTCCACATTGATTTATGACCAACATCCAATCACTAAAAACATAAGGTTAAATCTCATATTTTCACCAATTTCCTTCACTTTACTCAATTCCCAAACAAGGTTTTTGTCTCAATATTGTATGGCTGCATCTAACGTCTCATTAGGCTGCCTACGTACCCTAAATAGGGATCAAGCCATTTGTAGTTCACAACAGTATTTCAAAGCATTCACATTAATCATAAGCAATAATCGATTTATAAACATTTATGGAATTGTCTATCATATATATATATATATATATATATAATACAAGATAGAATGGAAAAGACCCACTCACCTGAGGTCCGTGCCACGACTCCTTAGCACGCATGTCGAGACATCACAAACCAGCGTCACCTATGACCAATTATCAAATCACATCTCAGAGTTCTAACCGATAAAATACACAATTTACATAAAACACATCCTTAATTCAATTTGGAAGAGCTGCATCATGGATTTCCGATCTGTTGCTTCCAAAGATACACATTATACCTCTAGAACAACATCCTAAAATCCCATTACAATCCAATGATTGGATCTCCGCCAATTGCCAAAACTAAGTGGCGGTTAACCTTTTATTTCATGAACTTACAAATCCAATTCGGGAAGATCCGTATATAGGATTCCCGATCCGTAAGTTCCTATGGTCCTCAAATATTACGTATTATAATATTAAAGTTTGGTGATGATCCAATGGTCAGATCGTTGATTCATGTTTTTACCAAGTAACATATCATAAAGAATTTAGGTTCAAACAATCAACCAATGTCATACTAACATCAAAATTGAACTCAAGACATCTAATTTAGCCTAAAAATAGTGTTTATACCATATTTAGGGCCTCGTATTTAGACCTCGTATAAATCCTCGAGGGACTTAAATGTAATTATGTAATAAAGGAAAAGGTAAATATGTAATTAGGGGAGGAGCCCTTATTCTATAAAAGGGCCTCCTCACCCTCACAAACCCTAAGCCTCTCACCCCCTCTCAAAGCTCTCACATTACAAAGCTCATCCTCTCTCTCTCCCTCAGATAAATACATATTCAGTGTCGACGTAGCCCAAACCTTGGGTGAACCACGATACATCTTGTATTATTTACATTTCTTGCAGATTCACGATCGAATTTACGTTGTACCAAGACCTCCGGTTTTGTGCATCAACATTTGGTGTCGTCTGTGGGAAACGACACGAAAAGCTATGTCGGTTCTCTTTCATTTTTTCATCAAACCTTACAACCTCCACCGTGAATCTGAACAACCCAAGAACCCAAAAGCTGAAAGGACCGCTGACTGATTTTAGCAAAACCCACAAAAGGGCTGCGAAAGAGAGTTACAGGGACAGTGTTAGCTCTCTACTCTCCGGTACTCTACAGAATCAGTGAAGAGAGAGCACACAATCTTTGGGGTTCACGATTCTCGCATTCTTCACTTTCTGCCATCTTTTTTCGACGTCTTTCACATTCCTTGCTGGAATTGGAACCAAATGACGGAGCTTTCACGGCATGGAAGTAGAGGAATCCAATTCCAGCCCCCTCAATCATGTCGCCGATGATGATCAGTCACCGCAGTCTTCCAAGAAATTCAGTCTCAGATCGAAGGCGGCGGCGTTAGGGTGGTCAAGTATTTCCAATACGCCAGGGTTTGCCTCCTGGTTCTAATGTGCTTCGGAGACAAATTTAACAAAGAGCAATTTAACGCTATACCCGAGTCAATGAACTCAGCAGACTCAGTTTTTGTACCCAAACCCAGCTCCAAATCATTATGGCTTTCAGCTCAAACTTCTCTGTTTCTAATCCCAATTCAATTTCTTTTTTTTTTTTTAATTTCGTAAAAGAAGTTTAGAATTGAGAAATGAGGCAAAAGCTCACAAGGTGGTCTCTTGGCCGCCGCCTTGAGTCCTGGTGCTGACAAAGAACCCACCAGGCTTCCCAGGATCTGCTCATTCCATAACTGCCAGGTCAAGTCGAAAACGCCCTCATTTGCTTCTTCCCAGCCAGGGTCTTCTCATTCACCTTCGTCTGTGAATGCCCCAGCCGCCTCAATAAACGCGTGCAGCAAATCATCTCCAATTCAACTTCTAAAGCTAGACTGAGATCATCGAGGAAGCAGGCTCAGCAAAAGCAAGACAACGACAAGCAAAACGGCGGAGCGAGAGTGACGCTGTCAGGGTTACTCAACTTCGAGGACGGCCTCTGGTCTTGCTGCGGAGATGAACGACCCGACGTTGCTGCGCTGCGGACGCATGGACGTCCACGTCAACCTCGACACCTGCAGTCCCATCGCCTTCTGGCAGCTAGCAAAGAACTACTTGGGACTCGATGCCCACCCGCTCTTCGAAGCAACAGATAGGTGCGTGAGGTCAGTCGGAGTACTCACGCCGACCCAGGTGGGAGAGATTTTGCTAAAGGAACAGAGGGGATGCTGACGTGGCAATGAATTAGGTGGTGTTAGCGATGCAGGCCAGAATCAACTTAGGTGTTGGTGGGGGAAGCTGAGATCAACTAGCGGAGCTTTACACATTGTGCGACGATCAGACGGTGAAGTTGCAGGGAGTGGGAGAATGGACCAATTGCTCCAAGACTTTGACTGCTTTTCCACCGCCTCTATTTTCTCCACCAAGAACCAGCAACTAAATAATTAAAGTGGAAAGCAAAAGCAAAACAAAGTAAAAGAGCAAAGCAGAAAGCATAGCTACCCTTTCAACATGAGATCTGCGGTGGAAAAGAGCAAAACAGAAAGTATGGCTACCCACTGAGATAATTACAAAAGTAGAAAAGAAAAGAGAAAAGCAAAAGCAAGGAATAAACATCCCACCAGAATGATGTACTTTATTATCTTTCGAAGACATCTGTATAAACCACATCAGAGGGTAATATGTATAAACCCCATCAGAGGGTAATAATAATACCTAAAAAAAAAAAAAAGGGCAAAGCCCAAAATAAATGGGCTGGCATGTTGTGGAGGACGAAAGCCCTTAAGCCCAAAATAGCACCAACCAGGTCATCAAAAGTACGCCCAGTACTCCATAATTATTCGGCAACCCGTCGCTATTATACCAACCAGGTGACCAAAAGTACGCCCAGTACTCCAAAATTATTCGGCAACCCGCCGCTATTACCACCAACCAGGTGATGAAATGTACAACTCGTACTCTAAATATCATTTGACAACTAGCCATTCATGCCACCAACCAGGTGATGAGATGTACAACCCGTACTCTAATTTGGCAACTAGTCATTCATGCCACCAACTAGGTGATGAAATGTACAACCTATACTCCCCTTCATGCCACCAACCAGGTGATCAAAAGTACGCCCAGTACTTCATATTATACATGAGCATTACTCATGTCAATCATACATAAACAATCATGAGCATCACTCATGTCAACATTCATGAGCATCACTCATGTCAACATCCATGATCATCACTCATGTCAATCAAACATTCATGAGCATCACTCATGTCAATCAGCTTCAAAAAGCTTCATTTACAAAAGCTCTAGCTACAAAAGCTTCATTTACAGAGCTTCAGATTCAAAGCTTCACTTACAAAGCTTCAGTGCGGGGTATACAAATATCGCCTCCGAACAATCGCCACTTCGACCCATACATGGATTCAATTTGAAGTCTCCAGCCAACATACTCTATTGACCGAAGACTTGGGGGACTACATTATGTACCATATATTGGGCCTTAACTGGGCTTCATGAAAAATACTCGGGGGACTTAACCCATTATTCATGTATTGAGGAGTGAGCCCTTATTTTATAAAAGGGACTTCCTCACTTTCATTATAGAGCACTCATGAAAAATACTTGGGGGACTTAGCCCATCACTTATGTATTGAAGAGCGAGCCCTTATTTTATAAAAGGGACTCCCTCACCTTCGTTAGAGAACATCTCCGCCAGCTGAGCAACCGCCTCACCACGAGCATCACTCCTTACCCATTATTCATGTACTGAGGAGCGAACCCTTATTTTATAAAAGGGAATCCCTCACCATCATTAGAGAGCATCAACTCTAGCCCATCATTCATGTATTGAGGAGCGAGCCCTTATTCTATAAAAGGGACTCCCTCACCTTCAAACACCGCAAGCCAAGCCAACCAAGGCAACATAAGCCACGAGCCGAGCAGCCTCACAGCATGTGCTACTTCTAGTTGAGCGTCATTTCAGATTGAGCACTGCCTCATATCGAGCATCAGTTCAAGACAGCATCTAGTTACTTCGGCCCACACATGGACTGAATTTCAAGTCTCCAGCCAAAAGACTCTCTTGACTGAAGACTTGGGAGACTACTGTTTATACCATATATAGGGCCTCGTATTTAGACCTTGTATAAATACTCGAGGGACTTAAATGTAATTATGTAATAAAGGAAGGGGCAAATATGTAATTAGGGGAGGAGCCCTTATTCTATAAAAGGGCCTCCTCACCCTCACAAACCCTAAGTCTCTCACCCTCTCTCAAAGCTCTCACATTACAGAGCTCCTCCTCTCTCTCTCTCCCTCAGATAAATACATATTCAGTGTGCACGTAGTCCAAACCTTGGGGTGAACCACGATACATCTTGTGTTATTTACATTTCTTGCAGATTCATGGTCGGATTTACGTTGTACCAAAACCTCTGGTTTTGTGCATCAATAAATAGCATTGATGGCCCCTTGGCTACGCACCGCCGTGGGTGGCGGTTGGCCGCCCCGACTCGCCGTAAAAATCAACTATTTCTAAAAATTCTCAAACTTCACATAAATGTAGATATCATTGAGTGGAAAACTTTTAAACCTGCCACGAAGTCCAAGAGTGGACGGAAGATGGTCAATTTTGCCCACAAAGCCGGCAGGTGCCTAAAGTTTCCCGGTGTCGATTCGTCGTCTACGGTGGTCCAACGGGGTCAAGGTTGGTTGGGTTTTGCTCCTGGGATGTTGGGCTACAAAGCCCAAGTGGTGGCATTGGCCATCGCTTTGCCGATTCGCCAGAAATTTGAAAAAGGTGGCTATAGTACTATTGATTTTCGTCGACTTTCGTGGCCTCAAACCGCCATATACCATGGTTAATCAAGGTGATTCTTGGGAGGGTTTTGTAGAGGGGAATGAGAGCTTCAAGATGGCGGTGGTGGCAACGAAAAACTCCATCGGAGTTGGCTGGAATCAACCTTGGAAGATGGGTGGTCGCAATGGGTGTGGGTGCGGTTTTGGGGGAGCTTTCTTTTTTTTTTCTTTTTTTTTTCTCTTTTCTGATTTCTGATTGGGCTGCTGCCCTTTTTCTACCTTTTATCTAATTGGTCCTCTTTAACCAATTAATTAATTTTAAATAACCAACTTCAAACGTTTGTAACTATACCGTTATAATCCGGACTCGCAAAAGGCTTTCGCCTATGCGTTCGTACCAACGAGTACTACTTAAATACGTCAAAAGAATAAGTCACACATTCCTCTAGACGATGGTCAACAGAAATCAAAATCCTTGCCTCAAGGCACTTTCGTCAATTGCCTCGATTAAAATATAAAAAAAAAACAAAATTTTAGGGACGGGTTGTCACATTGACTCCATCAATTAACATTTGATTTAGTTAAACAAAAATCAAATAAATTGAAAAAAAATAAAAAAATCAATTAATTTGAATAAAATAATTCCTTAATTACTTTTCGTCAAGTGTTGACATATGTCCCTCCTGATACCTCAATTTATGAATTTGTTGCAATGTCAAACATCTGTTAAATTTTCTATCAACTTGGCAGTTAAATGATAATGTGGCAGGAACGGGCCCACTCCTTTAGAATAAAAAATTAATTAATTATTAAATTTTTATTCAACAATGAAAATTAATTATAAAAAATAGGGTAAATTACACTTTCATACCTCAAGTTTGAGGTCTATTTCAATTCCTTACAATATTTTCAAAACATTTCACTTTCATACCTTAAGTACTATTTTATTTCAAAATAATATCTCAATTAAATTTTCCATCCATTGATCCGTTAAATGCTGACATGGCTACCACATATATGCCGCATAGCTACCAAATGTATGCCATGTGGCAAAAAAAAATATTTTAATTTTTTTTAAAAAACCTAAATCTTCTAAATATAAATAATAATTGTTAAAAAAAAAGCTGAAATAAACCACCCTGTCAACCCCCCAAACCAAAACCCAGAAACCTAATAACCCCAACCCCACCCCCCCCAAACCAGAAACCCAGAAACAACCCCCACTTGCCCATGACCCTCCTTGCGTACCCCCTCCAACCCATGACCCTCTCTCCCTTCACACCCACCCTCTGCCCTTCTCTACACACCCCTCACTCCTTAAATCCACACCCATTCCATGAACTCGGCGATGGCGAGACGGGATCTGGGTTTTTTTTTTTTTCTGGGTTGCATGTAGGGGGTTGGGGGAAGAAGATGAAGATAGGGGAGAAGAGAGGGGAAGAGGTGGGGGGGGGGGGGGGAAGACGAACTGAAGGGTTTTTTTTTATTTTCTGGATTGCAGGGAAGAAGATGAAGATGGGCGAGATGGGTTAGGGGGTTGCGGGTGATAGGAGCATATTTATGCAACTTAGTTAGCTTGTTCTTGTGCATTTACGTTGTATTTCCTTAGTTATTTGAGTGTTTAAAGTTATTTTTGTGTGTTTTCAGACTCTAAGTACAAAGTATGCAAGAAGATGCATTTTGGAGGCCTTTGGAGCATGTTTCGGGCTTGGAATGGATAGCAAATGCATGGGCCAAGTGGATGGACGAATTTGAGAACTAAAGAGGCCAAGAATATGAAGAATTATGGTCCAAAAGATGAAGAAAACAGCCCAAAAAATCTGTCACCCCAACTTGCATTCCTTGCCATGCAAACCACATAGAATTCCCTTTGGATTCCATGCCATGCTTGATCACTCTTGTCCCCTACATAATTTCTAATTTCATGCTTCAATTCATTTAATTATTACACTCAATTGCTTGATACCTCTTGTTCCCTTCACTCTTTAGATTTTAGACAACATTTACATCCATTACATGCACCAATTGATGCTCCATCATTCACATTTGGAATCCAATGCCATGTGCAACACATGTTGTTGCACCTTTGACCCATTTGTTGACACATTTCACCTCCCTTTCCATCTCTATGCAATGTACACAATCATTCATGCTCCCTAGCTACAACACCACTCCATTTTACCCTTCACACTTTGCATCATTACTTCATTTTCACCCTTGGACCATTGCACACCACACACACAAATTGCCATGCATTTCATCCTTAACCTAACCTGATTTTCTAAGGTTTTTGGGGCCTATAAATACATGTTTACACCCTTGGCCAAAGGACAATCCCTCATATTCATCATTTTATCACAAAAATTCGTCCATACACACCCTAGGAAGCAAAACACCCCAAAAACACCATTCTAGTGCCTAGAAAACATAACAGCCACTCCACCTTCTTCCACCCTCTTTGCCTAGTTCTCCACCACCCTCCAACCATCAAACACTCCTCCACACTCACCCTAAACCCTTACATACCATTCCCCATCCATTCTACATCATAAAACTACCCAAAATCTGTCCATAACCCAATCTGCCGCAAGCAAGGGAAAGGAGGAATCTTGGATGCACTTGCTACCAAGTTGGAGCATTTTAGGTGTTTTCTTTCCTTTGATTTTAATGTCTAAATTTATGTATCTTTGCTTTGTGAGTATGAGGAACTAAACCCCTCTTAGTTAGGGGGTGATTCGAAACTATGTTCATACTTGCAATATGATTTGATTACATCCAGTTGTGATTCATAAGTTGTGAATTCAATTTACTTATCCGTTCATATAAAAACTAATTTGTGTATGTTGGTTAAGAGTGCACGCTTAATTTTCATGCATGAATTTGACGCTAGAATATAAGGGAGTTTCACCTAATCGTTATAAACTTATATTCACAAGTAGTGAAGGTTGCTAGTCACAATCACATTAAGTAAACTCTTGGCATAAGTTTCATGCAAATCATAGTAACGAGTGCCTCGTCAATGCTTATGTTTTTCATAGAACTTAATGATTCTTGCTTGTATCTCTATTATGCAATTCATGTAGGGAACTTGTAGGGAATGTTTTGGGTTGTCGTATGCAATCATCCAACCTAATAACTTGTGGAAAAAACTGAGGGTTAATTAGTGCAATTCACGGTTAATTTGGGGCGTTGAGTATTCATAGCTTATCGAAAAGCAACTGGAAATCGTTTTGTATGCAAGTGTGACATATGTGGAGAAGAACCTCCTAGCTAATCTTCCATCCATAAGTTTCATTCAAATTCACTTACAATCTGTTTTGTTTTACAAAGTTTGTTTTGTTTTCAAATTCATTAAAACCAAAATCCCCCTTTTACTTTATTGTTTCAAAGTGTTTAATTTCTGTTTTGGTTGTGTGTTAGAGTGTTTTGATTCACCCAAATTTGTCTAAGAATTTGTTTACTTTGTTCTTGTCTTAATTTAATTATTTTCATCAAAAATCAACCCCATCTTATTTCTTTGAGTCATATTAATTAGAACTTGTCTTAGATTATGTTTTTAAGTGTTTTAGTTCATTAGAAAACCAAAATTTGTCCAAGTTTGTGTGAGAGTCCCAAAATTGCCCAGATTGTGTTTTTAAGGTAGTTTTGAGTGTTTAGGAGCTGTTTTGAGTCTTTTGGTTTGTTTTAGTGTTTTAAAGTATAGTTTTGCATTCTTTGAGTCTAGTTTAGTGTTTTAAACTTTGTTTTTACGTTTTCAAGTCAGTTTCCAAGTGATTTAGCAATCCCTCCTAATCCCCGGCCTAGAACGATCCCTACTTACATACTTTACTACATTTGATAAAAAGAGGGTTTAATTTGTGTGTTTAGTTATTTTACGCATCAACGGGGAGAAAAGAGGAGGATGAGGGGGATAAGGTTTTAGTGTTTTTTTTTTTTCTTCTTCTTTCTGGGTTGCAGGGAAGAAGATGAAGATGGGAGAGATGGGTTTGGGGGTTGCGGGGAGAAGAGAGGAGGATGAGGGGGATAAGGTTTTAGTGTTTTTTTTTAATTTTTTTTAATTTTTTAATTTTTATTTTTTTCTGGGTTGCAAGGAAGAAGATGAAGATGGGGGAGATGGGTTTGGGGGTTGCGGGGAGATGAGAGGAGGATGAGGGGGGGATAAGGTTTTAGTTTTATTTTATTTTTTTTATAATTATTATTTATATTTAGAAGATTTAGGTTTTTAAAAAAAATAAAAAATTATATATTTTTTGCCACGTGGCATATATGTGGTAGCTACGTCAGCATTTAACGGATCAATGGATGGAAAATGTAACAGATGTATTATTTTGATATAAAATAGTACTTAAGGTATGAAAGTGAAATATTTTGAAGATGTTGTAAGGAATTGAAATAGACCTTAAACCTGAGGTATAAAAGTGTAATTTACCCAAAAAAAATACTATCTCTTCCTTTCTCCCCAAAAATCGCCCCCTTCCCCAGAAACCACCCCCTTCGTCCTCCCTTCACTCCCTCCTTCGTCCCCTTCTTCCTTGTCTTCCTCAGGCAAGGATACACCGTCGATCGTCACCCTTCGGATGGAGATCAACCAACATGGGCGGCGGATGGAGATCAATCGCCCTTTTCCCGCCAACTCCATCGACATTCGCCGCTTCCACTCCAAAGACTACATTGACTTCCTCGCCTCTATCACCCCCGACATGCTCGTCGATTCCTCCTCGTTGCAAATTGCATCCAATTTTTGTATGGGTCTTTAGACAACATACATATGGAGAACCTCCCTGCCCTATCCCATCACCAACGAACAAAGTCTGTGAAGCTCCATGCCCCATACCCCAACCTCTTACAATTTTCCTTCGTTGATCCCACTCCCCACCTTCAAAAACATAAATATGGAGAAAAGAAAACACATGTCCACAAATTATTTTTCTAGCTTCGCAAGAGATCTTGTCGGTTGCACCCTTGATTTGGAATTATTCGATTGCATCTTTTATTGTCGTCAATCTCACTATGACAATGGACTCGATGGTTGATTTAGGGACTAGGGATAATAGTGGTGTTTACTCCCTAAATCTGCCATGGTGCCTTGCAGGCAAGCTGGGGATTTGCTCACATACGAGATTGGTGGGTGCGGACGTGCCACTTCTAGATGCCGCTAGTAGACGGGATTTGAATGATTGAGGTTGCGCTTGAGTTTGACTTCGAACCAATAGATTGTGCCATTTGAGTGGGAGTTGCTCAAATTAAGGTTCTTTGTTTGCCTTAAAAATAAGGACTTTACTTATATGGAGAGATAGAACAATATGTAAATGACAAGGTTGCTTGGAAATATAAATGACAGAGGAAAGTGACTAATATTGCAGATTGCTTGTAATTTATATGACTGGAAATGAGTACATAAAAGCTACAAATCAGATCGATACTACAAGTGAGTAGCACAGCTAATAAACAAGAAAAGCAAAGGATGCTTGGCTAAAAATAAATGTCTACAAGGAAGCTGATGAGCTAATTTGAGTAGAGTTTTGATTGGTTGTTTTGAGTGTCCATAATCCTTGTGCTTGTTCTCCTTTATATAGAGGTCTGGAAGAAACCCCTGCTGAGGTTTTTGTACCTGCCCGAAAAAAGCTTGGGCAGCTTGCATTTGCATTTGCCAACTTGCATGTAGAAACAATATTAAAAGGGAAACTTGCATCTCCACCACATGTTTTTAGCACATGTTTCCCCACTTGTAATAAACTAACAATAAAAAAAGAAGCAAGTTGCATCTCCACCACATGCCTTTTCCCACTTGCAATAAAATAAATAAAAGAAGCAAACTAGCTTCTTTCACTACACATTCTTGCCCGAAAGCTCTCCCATCCACTTGCAATACATGCATGTATCTTGATTAAACACAGGCTTGACAAACCTCCACCACCCAAACAAATGGGAAAAACAATATTATAGTGCCAAAACCCCCCACTTGCAGCCAAATATCTTTCCAAGTTAGTTTTCTTGTATATTAATCCTTCAAATACCATATTTTACCCAAATTGCCCAAATAAGTAAAAATGGGTATATTTTGAGTGCAAACAATGCCCCCCAAGTTTTACAAATTTGAGCAAAGTTTGTGAAACTTGCAACTCCACTGCTGCTAGGAATGATGTCGAAGGAAGAGGCACGTCTACCTCTTCGGTCTTTCTGTTGTTCATAACTTCGGCAAGAGGAGCAAGGCAAATAGTAATACAACTAGCATTGGAAAGAATGTTTCTGTCTGGCTTGTATTCCTTCTTGTGGATACCAAAAAACATGGGAGCAACCTCACTAGTTACATAGATAATAAACTTGACAAATGCCCGAAGTCGGGCAAACTAAAAAACATAGAAACAGATGGAGAAGAGAGAAACTTTGGGCAACTACCCTTTTTATTCTTCTTTTTCTTTTTACCTCTTTTCATATGATATAATATAATACAATTCAATACATATACATATCTATATATATATATACATATCTATATACATATGGAAGGCCCATTTGGGCAAGCTAATATATATATATATATATATATATATATATATATATATATATATATATATATATATATATATATATAGTCATTCGGGCAGAATACATAGTATAATATAATAAAATATATATATATATATGTTAACTTTTTGGTAGACAAAAACTGAGGGAGAGACAGGAAGAAAGAGAAAAGAGAAAGAGAAAGAAAGAAGAAAGAGAAGAAAAGAAAGAGAGAGAAAGAAATAATAAAAAAGTTAAAAACAAGGGAGAAAAAGGCACCTTTCGGGCAAAACAAAAGGGACAAAAGAGAGAGGAAGACCCTTTCGGGCAAATTGGAAAAAGCAACCCTATTTTTTATCTTTTCCTCTTTTATTTACTTAAATATTATAATATATAATATAATATAATATACTATACATATATATAAAAAGCCCTTTTGGGCAATACTTTTATAAAATCTAACATATATTATATAATACTATTTATATAGCCCTTTCGGGCAAAACTATTATAAAATATACTATAATACCATATATATATATATATATATATATAGCCCTTTCGGGCAAAATGAAAAGACAAGATACGTCTGAGAGAAAAAAAAAAGAGAAAGGAAGGAAAAGAGAGGAAAAGAAAGGAGAACTCACTTCGGGCAAAGAGGAACACCAAAAAATAAGCCTTATTCAGACATATTAGATAAAACCCCTTGATAGCCCATATGTTATTGTTCTCTCAATACTCAAATCTTTTTTCTCTTTTTAAAATTGAGTGTAGAGAAATCAGATCCACCCCTTAAATTGGCCATATTATTTAGCTTGGGAACCATAGGAGGTGGCCATTCATGTTTGATCCCGAGCTTTGCCCTCCTTGAGATCTTGGCATGGATGACATGCTTGTGTTGGCGGGGAGGAGTGTATGAGCTTTTTTCTTCTTCTTCGGGCTCGACATAAGGTGTGAGTTCGAGCGCCTTGAGCGTTGGTGTTTGGCCTACAATAGCCATAAGCTCCATTTTAGCCGTTATCGGTTTCGATATGTCGACTTGGTCTTTTACAACCATATCCATTTTCATGGATTTTTCATTTGGTGGGGCCATTGTTTGGCCTTCAGCAACGTGCATGATTTGTTCTTCCTTGGTTGTAGTAGGGTGAGTGTGCTTTGTAGAGGGTTTTTGACACATTTGATCTATCAACTTCCTCAAAGTTTCTCCAAAAGTTGTATAGCTTTCCTCCACATTTTTAAAACACTTAGTCACCTCTTCACCATATTCGATGCTTGCCACATGGAGTTTGGACACCTTCTCTAATTTGCCCACATCCTCTTTGTAGAGCTTTTCATCCGGATGATCATGAGTTGGCATCTCATATATTGACTCTATGTACTCATTGGAAGCATTTTGATACTCAAAGCCATTTGTTGGCCTATCATAGTATTCATGAATGCGATTGTCTTCAAAAGAATAATAACCTTCATCATAGCCATAAGTTGCCCAATCTTCAAGATTATTATTTATTTGATGGCCATTAGTTGGCCGACAATCATGTTCCATGAGACTTGAGTACTCTTCAGCCATATACCCATAAGTTGGCAACTCTGTTGGAAATGTGCCCTAAAGCCAATCATGTGATGATACTTTACGGACATTTCACATGTTAAACTAATCCAGTTTAACATATAAAGGGCATACATTATTGTTTGAGCCGTCTCATATAAATGTTATATGCTTAAACAATAAAGTCCAAGGAATTTGTGATTGGGAGAATGTAATCTAATGAAGTTAGATTCTTGAGACCATTCTTTCGTAGACACATCCTAAACGTTCCTGATCATAGGATTGCCAATTGGGCATTGACAGTCCGTCAAGATCGGTACGTACTATGTCTTCTCTCAGGGAGAGTGATTAGTCTCTAGTCATTGGTGTGTGTGACATCAAGACAAGTACGGTAGGTGCTCAATAGAGAATGAGTTCACTGAACGCGATCAACGAAGAGTTCTCATATTCCATGTCACATGAGAACTCATGGTTGGGATAATGCAAAGTAGTCCTTTGACCTGAGGCATCATAGTTGTCTTGTGGTTAAGACCTTGATCTTTGATTATGTCAAAGTCATCCCACCAGGAGGGTGTCCACGGCATCGTTGGGGTCAAGCCGCTTAGCTATGGAGACAAGTGAATGCGCAACAAGGGATCTCTAACCTTCAAACCGTTTGAAGGAGAATACTCTCTGATATGATTTGAATCTCTGGCCAGAGTATGAATGAGATTTGGGAATGCGTTCCTAATCACATTCAAGGTAATCATATAAGCACAAGACACACATTGGATAGTAGACATGAGAAAATAAACTATCAAACCAAACAATGTGGTCAAGAGTATTAGATTAGAGAAGGACCGTATTGCATTTGTAATCCCAGACTGAATAGGTTCTCCACCTCTTCTGATTAGCTTGGGTAACCATGACATACGGCTAGGTGTCACTCATGGTTTGTGGAAGCCCTAAACGTGTGTAATCACTAAAGGGAGAATTGAAAATAGTTTCAATTCACAATCGATGTAAAATGGTTTTAATCGCCCACTACCTCGCTAAAAGGAACCTAATGGATCGTACACCGTGTAAGGTAGAGATGGACGAAATAAATGAAATGAGTAAGATTAATTGAATGGTTTAATTATTTATGGCAAGGATTAATTAATATGTTAATTAATTAAACGAATAAGTTCGTTAAAGACCACGGGATAGTTTTGGACCTTAAGGCCCAATGGGCTTCGAACGTCAAGCCCATTAACTTAAGTTGTATGACAATTTAATGAATAAAGATTCATTAAAGCCCAAAAGCCCAAAAATCCCTAGGTGGCCAGCCATATTAGATGAATTAGGGTTGTTTGGTTATTTAGGTCACTTAAAGAAGTGACTATATAAATGACTTTATAGCCAAATATTCATTAAGTGAAATAAGGGTTTATTTTTGGGGAAAATGGGTGAGAATTGTCTCTCCATTTTCTCTCTAAAGAGGCCAACACCTTGGAGGTGATTAGCTAGTCATCTAATCCTCCAAGGTCACTCATTCATCATCCAATCTCTCCTTGGTGTAGAGACTTAGAGGTTCTCAATTTTGGGAACTTGGAGAACCTATTCTTCCATCCAAATCCATGGATCTAAGAAGCAAGGAATGAAGGCCCTATCTCTTTGGGTGATTAGCCTTTGCTTATGCAAAGAGGAATCTACAAAGGTATTAATTTCAACTCACTTTGTTTTGAGTTGATTATTGGTTCACCAATCTACTAGGCTTTGAATTTCATGGGTAAATGTTTTGTATTTGAGTGCATGTAAGCATGATTCCGCCTTTAATTGTTAATTGCATGCTATATGATGTTGCTCAAATGAACATGTTTTTCAAAATAATTCCTTCAAGTGGTATCAGAGCCTAGGTCTAGTAGTTGGTGAATCCTTTTGTGTTTTGTAGTTCATAAGTTTGTGATCTAAAAGTTGTAATTGTTACAAGCTTTATTCTTGCTTCTTTGAAAGTAAATTTTGTTGGAAAATTTGCTATCTCAAATGTTGTAGATGTTGTTCATATGAGCATGAATATTGGAGCTAAAATTTGGTGCCATGCTTTTGGGAAAATTCGGCCAAAATCAAAGGGTGAATTTTTGGGTTCTTGTTTGACTTGTTAAAAGTGTTTTAATGTGTTCTTTGGAACCCCTAAGTACCCTAGTTTGGTTAGATGTTATTTCCCTTAAGTAAGAATGGTTTTGGAATGTTTTTGGGTGGAAAAAGTTCATGGAAAAATTTGGGTTTTTCATGGATGTTCTTCATTGTTCTTGATGTTCTTGCCAAGAACAAAAAGGTTTGGTGTTTTGATTCAAAGTTTTGATTTATTTCATAAAGTATATGTGATATGTTTTTAAATGATTTATTATGTATTTAAAGTGTTAAATATTTGTATAAATGATGATTGAAATAATTGTGTTTGAATTATTTCAAAAACATATCTTATCTTACATACACTTGCATGTTTTTGACAAAACTCACAAATCAACACACACACCAACCTTATCCCTCCCTAAAACCAGCCACTCCCTCAAAGGGAGTACTTTTGGGGCTTTTATGCAATTACATAAAGTTTTGATACTTTTGTGTATTTGCACTTTGGCCCAAAAGTTTACGTTTTTACGTTTAGGTCCAAAAACGCTAAAGGACAAATTGTTTTGATCCTTTAATGAAGTTTTTGCATTATTAAAAGTTTGGGTTCTAGTTGTATTTACATGAAGTTGTGACTTTTGTGTATTGTACAAAGTGACCCCAAAAGTTTTTTGTTTTTGCAATATGGCCCAAAAGTTGAGGTTAATTGCATGATGGCCCAAATAGGATGAGAACAAAATTGTTTTGTCTCTTTAAATGAGAATTGGATTTTCATTTTGTTTAGCTCCATTTAAATCAATTTTATGGATACAAAAACCAAATGAAAATGTTGCATTCATTAATTAGTTAAAGTGTTAATTAATTAAAGGGTGATTGTGAACCTAAGCCTAATATAATTGAGCTATGTGAAAGGCGTTTCAAATTTGTTTGAACCATGGGAATGTGTAGATTAAATTTTGGTTGTAATTTGATTTGATCAAATGTTGTAAAAGGGCTTAAGCTCTTCTTTACTTTAAAGTAATTTGTTATATGCAAATGTTGTAATGAGCATAAGCTCACCTTTACTTTGAAGTACTTCTTTCTTGCTTTATACGATATGCATGAAAATGAAGTAGTTGGGTCCAACGCCCATAAGACAACACGCCTTAATGTGATTAAACGCGTAACTAAAATCAATCACCATTCCTAGACCGAGATTCAACACAAGGCTTGTGTTGAATCTAAACAAAGGTTCATAATCATCCTTAGGCCCTAAGACAACTATGTAGTCCATCAAATGAATGCAAAGTTTATGTTAGTAGTATCATATACTCTTGCTTTAAAAATCGTTTTAAAAGCATAGTGGGAGTATTATGTACAACTAAAACAAAGGAATGGACCAATAGTTGTAATAGGACCAAAATAGTTTTAATAGAGATTAAAATGTATGTTTATATGTGATGAGACATAAAACCCTCAACCAAACAAATATTAAGTTGATAAGCGAGAGATGTTTAGAATATCTCTTCGTGGCCTTCCACCGTGGTGGGATCCAATCGTTTATGACTTGTACACCGGCTTCACCCTATCATGGGGGAGTACACAGTGCATGCTTATACTCAGGAGGAATCCATATACATATGATGAGGTGAGTGTAGGCAACGAGGATAGCTATACATCGTATCATCGTGAGGCTATTCTTGAACCCCTTCACACACTAAGCATGGTGGGAAGAACTTAACTAAGTGAAATGGAGCCAACATCATATCATTGTGAGGTGACATTCTCTAGAGGCCAAATAAGATGGGTACTTGCATTAGTTGCAAATGAGTAAGCGTACTCTCTCATTATTATTGTTGCTAGCCATACATCGTATCATCGTGAGGTGGGCTTGGTAATAGTGAGCCTCCCATAACCTACTAGGAGTTTCATCCAAAACTCTCGAATTCCTATGAGGGATATGGAATTTGCCAAAAATAGTGGGTGGTGCTATTTGATTTAAAGACCCAAATCAAATGGCTTAAAATCAATCAATTTATATTCGTTATGTATTTGATTACCAATATATTTGCAAACGCTATCCAACACTTGATAAAAGCCGAACGTTTAGTTTACGGACTTAGGTACCACAATCCCAAAGAATGTCTTAAAAGGATTGCATATGTATCTAAGTAGTCTCATCCTCACAATCTTCCTATTGATAATGTATCATTAGAAGAATATGTTAGAAAAGGTCTATCATAAAGAGGACAACACTATTAAATGTCATAATTCTTCAATTACAATTTGTTGTATGAAGAAATAGGAGTTGCTTTGAACAACTCTTAGTCAATGCAAACACTTAGTGCTTGTTTCTTTGTTAAATGAACAAAGAACTTGAGAAGAAGGCACAAAGGCATGGACACTTTATGTGCCATGATTCTTCACTTACAATTTGTTGTGTGAAGAAATAAGAGTTGCCTTGTACAACTCTTTAAAGTTTGTAATTATGTTTAGAACATAATGGTTGGTTGACAAAAATAGTCCATTAACATGGACTTATAATGATTTTGAATCATTAAGTGTTGAAGTGATAAACCACTTAACGAGACGGAAACTAGGCAAGGACTTCACCTTTGTTTCCCTATCCTAATCGTTCACTAAGTTTATTGTAAACTATGTAGTGAAAAATAACCACATGCTCTCCAAAATGTTTGATGTGTATAACACAATTGAAAAAGGTTTCAAGAGAGATAGTGGGAGTTTAGGGACCATGACTAATGTAGTCAAAGGTGAAAGTCAAATAAAGAAGATAAATAACTCCAAGGGAACAAACTTTCTTTATGAAAGGATGGATATTGGAAGGGGTATTTGCAAGAAATGTCTTGCAAATGTCAAGAACACACTTTTCGAAGGTGTTGTAAATTGTTCTTGAAAAGTTCAAAACAGTTGGTTCTTCTACTTGAATGCTTGATTTCGTATTAGCAACTATGTTTTACAATCGTTGTAAAAGTGTGGCTAATAAGAAGTAGAAGATTAATGAGAGAAGAGAAAGTGCTTCACATTCGGAAACGTGAATCAAATGTAGATCTCTGCGAAAGCAGATGGTACTTACTTCCTCATATGAACTACCAAAGAAATTGGAAAAACATAGATTGTCTTTATATTCCAATTTTAAGGAACTAAATTCCGTCACTATGTGAAATGGATAAATGTTTTGTTTGACAAAACAATGTTCTTTATTAATCAATGATTGGATTATGGTAATCTAATTAATTATCTCTATAGTAGAGATAATATGGTAGTGTTAACTGTTTAGAAAATAATGATGCTTAAAACCCAAAAGGTTGCAAGGAAGTGACTAATCCCAACTAAGTTGTGATTCCTCTAAAAACATAAATTACGAGTTGGTCATACATGGACGCTTTGGATCGTTAGGTCCGGATCCAATACCTTCTTGTTAAAATTGTATGGAGGCGAAATGTTCGAATCTTTATTCTTTTGGAAAGAAGAAAGAATCACAAAGTTGTTGAGGTTAATTCACTTAGATGTTAGTGGCACTTGTCCACAAACATAATACTACTCATGTTGAATAACATTCACCGAAGATCACTCTCGGTTGGACTATAGTTTATTTTGAATAAACACAAGTCCGAATACTTTGCAAAATGTTTCAAAGAATTCAAGTAATGTAAGTTGATGAGTAAGACATCTAAAGTATTTACCTCCTTAGATTTGATCCAAGGAAAGGTAACACTTTAGATGAGTTTCCTTGAAAGATATCAAGGAAATTAGCATCGTAAGATAATATATTTCTCCATTAGGAGAAGAACGAACTTGAATAAGATTTAGTTCGTTAGATGTTATCAATTACCCATATATAGGATATATACTTCTAAAACAATATGATTGTCAATGAGAAGATCTTCCAATATTTTCATGACTCCATAAGATGTAGTTGGAAAGAAAGACAAATCTTAAGCATGTTAAAGATTTGGGGTTGTGTGCTAACAAGCAATATTTGTTTGATAACAATCTTGTAGGATATCCTTAAAATAACTTTTGGATATCGCTTCTATAAACCAACTAACAAAAGTTGTTTTGTTGGGAAGTTCATTGTAATTCTACAATGTGATTTGCCTAAAAGCAAATGAACGAGAGATAGAACTCAAAGAATGAGTTCTTTGAGAGACAAGAAAGTAATCAACAAATATAACAATCTAGTTCCTATACCTCAAGCTCCAAGGTAGTCGATAAGAATGAAAATTCTTATGACTACATTGAGTGCATATACGATATATACTCAAGAAAATGGTAAAGTACCATTTGACTCGAAATAATGAAACCTTCATAGCTAATTGGTAGCTTAAGGTGACTACAATCAAATAGAATGGTTGACTTTAAAGGAACCATTTTTCACGTAGTCTTAGTTTCAATAAATTCGAAGATTGCTAGCTACAACTAAATGGTGATTCAATGTTTTGACATAATATGGGTTTCCGAAACCATTATTAAGATAGTCTTGATAATATATGTCTAAAACTATAAATCACAAGACATGTAAGTTGTAGAGATCCATCCATCATGGATCTTAGCAAGTTAGTGGGAGCTATTTGCATTTTATGAGAAAATGATCAAATCGTTTGATTTCTCATAAAAATCTTTTGTTTACTAGTTTTACAAAAGATTAGTGGGAGTTAATCATGTTCCTAAAATTTAAATATATATGATATATTAATTTTGGAAATGAAAAGAATACTTCTTCGTTAAAGTTATGACTTTAATACATTACATGAAGATAGAATGTATATGGGAGATATAGTCTATATATATGGGATGGAAATCTATAATGATATATTTCATGATATAATTGGATTATATCAATCCCTAATAATAGACAATGGATGCTAGGAAGTTTCTCATATGATGATAAACTTCAATATGAAGGACGATTCTAGTGAGACTAGCAAGTTGCCCTTCTCAAAGGGAACGTGCCCCTTTGACTCCCAAAGAAATAATGCGTAAATAGAATCCTTTATGCATACGCAGAAAGGTGATTTATGTATTTCATATTGTATGAAAAACATTGATATGAGTTGTACCTAGAACGGTACAAGACGATATCAGTGCAAGCCCAGGATCAGAACCATGGCAACTGTCAAGTGAGTCCTTAAGTATTTAAGAAATACTAAAGGATAAATTCCTCAAAGATCGAGGAAGAATTAGAGTAACGTAATGGAAGCGTAAATGTATTAGATTATGAATCTAATCCATCATTGGATGTTTCTTCATTATGAATGAAGAGATAAACGAATATCTTTTTATTATGAATAAAGAGATATTTGGATGGAAACATTAAAGTAATGACTTTAGTGTGTTCCGTTATGAATGCAAGATATATTGCCATATAGAAGTTTACAACAATGTTGTTTGGATGGGAAAGTTCATTTATGAACTCTCTATTCGGTTCCAACCAGAAAGTGTATGACACTAATGGGGCGATAGCTCAAGCCTGGGAATCAAGGTCTCATCAAGATCCGAACACAAATGAGAGACTGAACCACATGATTGAGAATCATGTATAATGGTGACGTCGTTATTCTCAAGGTTGCTTCTGTGGATAACACATATAGATATCCACTGTCTAGGCTACTATTCAGCCATTTATGAAATGACTACAGAAGAGATATCATCATTGATGATCAAGCTGATTGGCTCTAGTGCAAGTGGGAGATTGTTGGAAATGTGCCCTAAAGCCAATCATGTGATGATACTTTACGGACATTTCACATGTTAAACTAATCCAGTTTAACATATAAAGGGCATACATTATTGTTTGAGCCGTCTCATATAAATGTTATATGCTTAAACAATAAAGTCCAAGGAATTTGTGATTGGGAGAATGTAATCTAATGAAGTTAGATTCTTGAGACCATTCTTTCGTAGACACATCCTAAACGTTCCTGATCATAGGATTGCCAATTGGGCATTGACAGTCCGTCAAGATCGGTACGTACTATGTCTTCTCTCAGGGAGAGTGATTAGTCTCTAGTCATTGGTGTGTGTGACATCAAGACAAGTACGGTAGGTGCTCAATAGAGAATGAGTTCACTGAACGCGATCAACGAAGAGTTCTCATATTCCATGTCACATGAGAACTCATGGTTGGGATAATGCAAAGTAGTCCTTTGACCTGAGGCATCATAGTTGTCTTGTGGTTAAGACCTTGATCTTTGATTATGTCAAAGTCATCCCACCAGGAGGGTGTCCACGGCATCGTTGGGGTCAAGCCGCTTAGCTATGGAGACAAGTGAATGCGCAACAAGGGATCTCTAACCTTCAAACCGTTTGAAGGAGAATACTCTCTGATATGATTTGAATCTCTGGCCAGAGTATGAATGAGATTTGGGAATGCGTTCCTAATCACATTCAAGGTAATCATATAAGCACAAGACACACATTGGATAGTAGACATGAGAAAATAAACTATCAAACCAAACAATGTGGTCAAGAGTATTAGATTAGAGAAGGACCGTATTGCATTTGTAATCCCAGACTGAATAGGTTCTCCACCTCTTCTGATTAGCTTGGGTAACCATGACATACGGCTAGGTGTCACTCATGGTTTGTGGAAGCCCTAAACGTGTGTAATCACTAAAGGGAGAATTGAAAATAGTTTCAATTCACAATCGATGTAAAATGGTTTTAATCGCCCACTACCTCGCTAAAAGGAACCTAATGGATCGTACACCGTGTAAGGTAGAGATGGACGAAATAAATGAAATGAGTAAGATTAATTGAATGGTTTAATTATTTATGGCAAGGATTAATTAATATGTTAATTAATTAAACGAATAAGTTCGTTAAAGACCACGGGATAGTTTTGGACCTTAAGGCCCAATGGGCTTCGAACGTCAAGCCCATTAACTTAAGTTGTATGACAATTTAATGAATAAAGATTCATTAAAGCCCAAAAGCCCAAAAATCCCTAGGTGGCCAGCCATATTAGATGAATTAGGGTTGTTTGGTTATTTAGGTCACTTAAAGAAGTGACTATATAAATGACTTTATAGTCAAATATTCATTAAGTGAAATAAGGGTTTATTTTTGGGGAAAATGGGTGAGAATTGTCTCTCCATTTTCTCTCTAAAGAGGCCAACACCTTGGAGGTGATTAGCTAGTCATCTAATCCTCCAAGGTCACTCATTCATCATCCAATCTCTCCTTGGTGTAGAGACTTAGAGGTTCTCAATTTTGGGAACTTGGAGAACCTATTCTTCCATCCAAATCCATGGATCTAAGAAGCAAGGAATGAAGGCCCTATCTCTTTGGGTGATTAGCCTTTGCTTATGCAAAGAGGAATCTACAAAGGTATTAATTTCAACTCACTTTGTTTTGAGTTGATTATTGGTTCACCAATCTACTAGGCTTTGAATTTCATGGGTAAATGTTTTGTATTTGAGTGCATGTAAGCATGATTCCGCCTTTAATTGTTAATTGCATGCTATATGATGTTGCTCAAATGAACATGTTTTTCAAAATAATTCCTTCAAACTCATAGGTTGGCTCTATGTGATAGCCATAGCTTGGGCGCTCTTCAACACCGTCATCCTCCTCATACTCCGAAAAAGCATATTGAGAAAAATCATGAACATAAGGATTGTTCATAATCTAACTCTATATAAGGGGTCCCACTGGGCGTGCCAAAATATATTTGCTCCCTAAATCCGCCATGGTGCCTTGTGGGCAAGCCGGGGATTTACTTCACATACGAGATTGGTGGGTGCGGGCGTGCCACTACTAGATGTCGCTAGTAGACGGGATTTGAATGATTGAGGTTGCGCCTTTTAACTTCAAACCAAAAGATTGTGCCATTGAGTGGGAATAGCTCAAATTAAGGTTCTTTGTTTGCCTTGAAAATAAGGACTTTACTTATATAGAAAGATAGAACAATATGTAAATGATAAGGTTGCTTGGAAATATAAATGACAGAGGAAAGTGACTAATATTGCAGATTCCTTGTAATTTATATGATTGGAAATGAGTACATAAAAGCTACAAATCAGATCGATACTACAAGTGAGTAGCACAGCTAATAAACAAGAAAAGCAAATGATGCTTGGCTAAAAATAAATGTCTACAAGGAAGCTGATGAGCAAATTTGAGTAGAGTTTTGATTGGTTGTTTTGAGTGTCCATAATCCTTGTGCTTGTGCTCCTTTATATAAAGGTCTGGAAGAAACCCCCTGGTGAGGTTTTTGTACTTGCCCGAAAGAAGCTTGGGCAGCTTGCATTTGCATTTGCCAACTTGAAGGAAAAATTTTGTCCTAGCTAAGAACATGTGAGAATATTTGAACACATATGCAAACTATTAACACATTAAAGTAGCCATGCATTCAAAAACAATTCTAAAACTCATGACTTTCAAAGCCTAGTGAATGGTGAACCATAAGACTCTTTAACAACATTAAAGAGAAGGTAAGATTTAGAGATTTATTACCCTTGAAGCTCATCCTTGTATACACAAGGGATTCACCCAAGTGGAGGGCCTTCAAGTCACCTCCTAGTTCCTTGGATCTTCCTTGTGATTTCCTTCCCTTTTTGTGCTCATTTGCTCCTTGAGGATGTAAGGAAAGGATCTCCAAAAACACCAAAGGTTTGGTGTCTCTAAGTCTCCACACCAAGGATGAGGTGTGAAGATGAAATGGATGACTTAGAGAAGAAAAGATTGCTAGCTATTTCTTCACTATGTGGCCGGCCTCCTTGTAGAAAAAGAGAGAATAATGTTTCACCTCTTTGCCTTAAAGAAAAACCCTAATGAGAAAATAGCTATAAAGTTAACTTTATACTACATCACATTTGAGTGGCAAACTTGTAATTAATTCAAGTTTGCATCCACTCACCCTTATGGCCGGCCTTGTCTTTGTTATTGGGCTAATTGCCCATTTTGTTTTAGTTGTCATACAACTTAAACATAATGGCCTTTGTGGGCCAAAACACTTTTGGGCCCCGAAACCCAAAACCAACTTAAAAGCCCAATACGAACCTTTCGTAAAATTAATTAACTAATTAATTAATCTTGACCATTCTCAATTAAACCATTTAATTGCTAATTCATCTCATTTATATTTCTTCACTTTCATCATTACTCGGTGTACGATCCATTAGGTTCCAATTAGCGAGGCAGTGGGCGATTGTTACTCTTAACGATCGATTGTGAATTGAAACAACATTTCAATTCTCCCTTTGTTGAAGATTAGTGTTTGCTAATCTTCAGGGCTTCCACAAACCATGAGTGACACCTAGCAGCATGTCATGGCTACCCAAGCTAAATAGAATTGGTTGGAGAACCTATCCAGTTACAATTTCAATGCAATACGGTCCTTCTCTAATACAATACTCTTAATCACATTGTTTGAGTGATAGTTTGTTTCATGTCTACTATCCAATGTAATACTTATCTATATGATTCAATTGAATATGATTTGGAACATACTTCCTAAGTCATATTCGTATGCTTTGGCCAAAGACTCCTGAATCATATCTTAGAGTATTCTCCTTCCACTATGGAAGGTTAGAGATCCCTTGTTGTGCATTCATATGCCTACATGACCAGATAGCTTGCCCCAACAATGCCGTGGACACTCTTGATGGAATGCCTTTGACATGATCAAAGATCAAAGACCTAACCATTAGACATCTATGATGCCTCAGGTCAAATGACTACTTTGCATATTGCAACTTATGAGTTCTTACATGACATGTATGTTCAAACTCTCTTTTGATCGTTGTTCAGTGTACTCGATTACTCTTTCAAGCACCTACGTGTTTGTCTTAGTGTCCAACACTAAATGACTTGAGACTAGTCATACTCATGCTTGAGTTGACATAACACATACTAACCTTAGCGGATTGTCAATGCCCAATTGGCAATCCTATGGCTAGGAACGTTTTAGGAATGAGCATAAGAGAAAGGTCTCGTTAATCTAACTTACTTAAATCACTTATCTCTTAGATCAAATACATTCCTTGGATTCCCTTATTGCTTAAACACATGATACAATAAATAGTGATTAACAATAAGCTTTGCCCTTCATTAAACATATAATAGTTTAATACATTAAGTATTCCAAAAGCTATTACATCAAATGAGTGGCTTTGTGGGCATACTTCCAACACAACTTGCATGTAGAAACAATATTAAAAGGGAAACTTGCATCTCCACCACATGTTTTTAGCACATGTTTCCCCACTTGTAATAAACTAACAATAAAAAAAGAAACAAGTTGCATCTCCACCACATGCCTTTTCCCACTTGCAATAAAATAAATAAAAGAAGCAAACTAGCTTCTTTCACTACACATTCTTGCCCGAAAGCTTTCCCATCCACTTGCAATACATGCATGTATCTTGATTAAACAAAGGCTTGACAAACCTCCACCACCCAAACAAATGGGAAAAACAATATTATAGTGCCAAAACCCCCCACTTGCAGCCAAATATCTTTCCAAGTTAGTTTTCTTGTATATTAATCCTTCAAATACCATATTTTACCCAAATTGCCCAAATAAGTAAAAATGGGTATATTTTGAGTGCAAACAAGTGGGTTCGACAACGGAGAAAGTTTGGAGGATGGTGGCTGTATTTAAGGAGGACGAGGAAGAAGAGGGATGAAGGAGGGAGTAAGGGGAGGAAGAAGGGGGACGGAGGAGGGAGTGATATGATATTGCAACAAATTAATTCATAAGTTGAGATATGATATTGCAATAAATTAATAGTTAAGGTATGATATTTCAAAACATGAATTATGATATTGTGGTTCGACTTATAATTAAAATAGTTTTATGTAATTTATAAAAGTTAATGGAGTTAAGAGTGTGATGACAAGCATAGTCTGAAATATCGATAATATCGACGAAATATCAAGGATATTTCGGTTTTTTCGAATCACGGATATTTCGGAACATATCCATGTACATATCGACAATATCGATCATAATATCGGAAAATATCGCTAAAATATCGAAAATATTGGTGTAAAGGAAGGAAAAAAAAAAAGAAGAAAAAAAGGGAAAAAAGGGAGGAAAAAGCTAAAATATCGAAAATGTCGGTGTAAAGGAAGGAAAAAAAAAAAGAAAATGAAGAAAAAAAGGGAAAAAAGGGAGGAAAAAAAACACAGAGGGGATTTGAACCCCTCCCATTTTACTTCTCCAAGACTGTAACCACCATATATCACTTATGTTTTAGTGATAATATGCTAAAATATTTATATTTATATGAGTGGCATGTTAACAATTACATGCAAAACTATTTTGGGGATTTATCATTTGATGAATACTCTTCACAATAAACTTACTCTACACATAGAAATGATGAAGATAGTGAAAATTTTGAACCTCATAGGAACTTTATGTGGTACTAAATCACTCATATATCTTACCATGCAATGTATAAAGTGTAAAATATTGTAGTAAATCATTATATTTAAATGATTATGGTGTGTTTAATCTTTTTTTCATTAATTACTACATATTTTCTACACTTACAGTGTTTGCCAACTCGCTGTATAATCAACTTAAATCAGTTAAATCCATCATGTAATGCATTTCTTTCTAATTTTTTTTATAAACTAATAGATAATTAACTAAATAAACATTCTCCAAAGTTTTAATAAAAATTTCCAAGTTTTTCTTACAATTTCCGTGGTTTTTATTCAAGTTTTATCGATATCGATAATATCCCGATATTTCCATCAAAATTTCCATGTTTTTGGATTACCTGTATTTCCGATATCATCGATATTTTATACCATGATGACAAGTGAATGATTTCAAAAAATTCATATCACAAATTGATTAAAATTTGTTCATATGACAAATTAAAATATCTGCATGAATTCATATGACAATTCAAAAAAATTGTAAAAAAAAAAAAAAGGCCAAATCAAACCGTTACACCTAGAATTTATTTTCTTTAAATATTTAATAGAGGATGCAAATGTATTCGTAACCGCAAATCAAAGAATAAATTAGAAAAAGAAAGAAAATAAAAATAAAACAAGAAAAAAATGCCCGAAAATGTATAATGAAGGCACTACATGCGCGGTATGTCCGTCTGGCAGCGCAGCGCACATGCGCCATCCTTCCTCTCTCTCTTTCAGTTTCTCTCTCCTCCAAAATTTGACAGTCTACCATTTTCTGTCAAAACTCGCTTCCTCCCTCCCTTTCTTTCCATTCTTCACTGCGTGCTAAAATTCCTCTGCTGAATTAACTTCAACAAAGAAACCCAGGAAGCAAACAAAGCAGAGGAGAAGAAGCAAGAAAAACCCAGAAAGCAAACGGCATGTCGTCTTCAGACGAGGAGGGGTCTGGGGAGGAGGAGTACCTGTTCAAGATCGTCATAATCGGCGACTCGGCAGTTGGGAAATCGAACTTGCTGTCCCGCTACTCACGGAACGAGTTCAACGCTCACTCGAAAGCCACGATAGGCGTGGAGTTTCAGACCCAGAGCATGCAAATCGACGGCAAAGAGGTGAAAGCTCAGATTTGGGACACGGCCGGCCAAGAACGCTTCAGGGCCGTCACCTCCGCCTACTACCGCGGCGCGGTCGGAGCTCTCATTGTCTATGATATCACCCTCAAGACCACGTTCGAGAGTGTCGGCCGCTGGCTCGATGAGCTCAAGAGTAAGCTGCTTACACTACTGATTCAGATAAAGTTTTATGCTTTTTCTTTTGGTTATGGTGTTTTGATCTTGAAGCTAAGGTGCTTAAGTAATTGTGATAATTGTGGTTGTTGGGTTTGTGTTTGTTTTTGGTGAATGTGGGTTTTGGGGGTTGTATTGGGTGGATGTGATGGATGTGGATTTAGATCTTATATTATGATTAAGAATTCTCTGTTTGAAGACTTCTATCACAAGAAAGCTATTTTTTTTTTCTTTTGTTTTTTGGGTGGAAGTGTAAATTGTTTACTTTTGAATACGTACCCGTAGCCAATAATGGAATAAGTCTACTTTCATTTGGCTGTAGAATCTAGGCCGTAGGTACGTTGGATAGCTGAGAAAATTCAGATAACTTGATGCTTTGGTTGTTTTGTTGTGTCTTAAGATTTAGGGAGTTGATAAACTTAAAGACATATACATATCCTCGTGTAACACTTTGTGGTTGAATGTATGTGGTATGGCGTGTTAGCTTCTATACAGAGTATTAGTGGCTAAAGAGGGGTAATATAGGGGATTCTTAAAGTTTCTAAACAGCTAAAAAATTGTATATATTCAAGAGGTTTTGGTTGAAGTTATGATCTTAGATGCATGAATGACACTATAAGTATAATCTATTGAGGAGGTGTGAGACAGATAGTGATTGGTTGTTTAGTGTCTGAGATATGAGGGCTCAAGTGGTACATGTTTGTTTGCTGAATCTAAGAGCTTTGACCATCCAAATCTATTTGTGAGCAAGCAATCAATCAATCACTTCTATTTGTGAATTACATTAAACGTTTTTCTTACACAATCCAATTTTTATTTTCTACCATTTTTCCTTATGAACATCAATAGAGTCTGTTTTTGGCTTCTTGTATTAGCTAATCTTCTTCAAACTCACACCAGTATTCACGTTCGTCTCATAATTCTCTTGTGGATTTTTTCTTGGTGTTATATTTTCATGATGGTTATGATCAAGCTATTTATTTTGTTGACATTATTAAAATTCCTTTTTGCCATGATCTCCAAGTTTGTTTGAGTTAGCACTGATCACAAGTTGTTTTGAGTAGCCTTCTTTCTTTTTTTCTCCTCTGTATGTTAACCATGATACTGCAAAGTCGAGTCAGTTGTTTGTGTCCTAAAAACTATCGTTAGTACTTGCATAAATATAATTCCATTCAGCTCAAAATACTCCCTAAATCACTATGAATTACACTAGACGTCTAGAGAAAGCTAAATGTCTAAAAATCTAAGTCTGTCCTAAATGGACCATCCAAACAAACCACATGGGAAAAAACCGCTTAAAAACTTGACCAACAAGAATTTCTAGCATAGAAGGAAAAGGATTGGCATGAAAGTCTCTGTAGCATGGACAAATCCATATCCTTTATAGGACTATCCTGTATTCGAATTTCTTCCAAGAACTAAATTCCAAGAAGCTCAATGTGTTGATAAAGAAATTGATGGAAGCAATTACTACATTACTTTCATAGTAACCGGTATAAATGAAGAAATTTATTCATCGTGCCAAAAAATTTCCCAAATTTAAATTTAGCTCCATTCCCTATCTCAAGTTTTGACAACTGAGATGATGAAGAATAACCCTGACACATCTATTAACGACATTGAAAGGAACTCCTCTTGACAATCTGAGAATCCTACCCATTAGATTGGACTTTCTGCTTACTCCTAATGATTTAACACCAGTAAGAGTCTTGCTCAATAAGTTTGCAATGGCTCCATTTGATTTGTACACTAGATTCCACCGGATTAAGTGGTCCCATGTCTCATCATTGCCCTTGCAATGGAATTCCTCATTAAACACAGCCACCCTACTTGAGATTCCAAATATTGACCTAAAGTAGGAGTACTACTGAAACCAATTGAATCAAGCTGCGTCCCCACTCCTGGAAAGTCGACCTTTGTTTTATCAATCTTACCTCATTTTTTAAAGAACTGGATTCAAATACCCAAAATATGTAACCACATCACACCCTTCCTGAATGGTCATGATTGTCCCGTCTACGGCAGAGATTCATTGTGGTTATCTTTCACCAAATAATTGTCCAAAGTGAGAATATCTTTAGGCATAAGGATGAGATGGTTGGATTGTTTGCTTCTAGACAGATTTTGTTAATTACCTTTTATATTAGGATTTGGATTTAATTACGAAAGACAAGAGACTTGAACTAAGTAAGGTACATCAAGGATGAAAATGGAAATGTTTTAGCTGTAGAGAACGCGGTCAAAGACATATGGAGAGCTTATTTTCATTGTCTTTTCACTGAAAGACATGAAAGGAGTACTTTTTGGATGAGTTGAGTAACTCGGAAGAGTGGAAATTACTCTTCTACCTTCGAATCAAGAAAGAGGGAAGTGGTTATAGGCTTGTGGCTTTGAAAATGATGAAGCATAGAAAAGCAGTGTGTCGTGACAGTATACCGATCAAAGTGTGGAAGGTCTTGGGAGAGACGAGTATAGCATTGGTTAGAAACATCTTCAATACGGTTTTGTAAACGAATAAGATGCCAAATGAGTAGCGGAAAAGCACTTTCATGCCTATCCACAAGGATCATTGCAAAACCGACCGCAGTGGTTTCATAAAACCGACCCCATTTAGTGGATAAGGCTTTGTTGTTGTTGTTGTTGTATTAGGATTTGGATTTATTTCCAATAGGATTATGATTCTCATTGTAACCTAAGTCCTATACTCTATAAATAGAACCTTAGGGTCAGTTTATTGTGTGTGCCGACACCATTGGTGTAGAGAGTTTTCTCTTTTTTGGTTTTGGGGGGATTGTCACCATTTGGAATCATGAGTGCATGGCAAATTCATGGGTCTTTCATTTGGCAAATTTGTGATAGTTAATTTGTGAGTTTGAAGAGTTAGAGAACAATTTGAGAGAATCTCCTCCGCTTTGTTTTGTGTTCTCTACTCATTTGGCTCATTTGGTTTAGGATTTGTAACCTTTGTGGGATTTGGGTTTTTGAGAGTTTAAACACTCTTTTGTAATCTCCATTTGTTTAGTGGAATTATCCTCGTCGTGCTTCACCTCTGGGCATAGGCTTTTATGCCGAACCATGTTAAGCTCTTGTTTTCTGTTTGAGATTGTTTGTGTTGGGTTTTACGGCTCAAAATTAGGATGATGCAAAAAATTAGGTTTGTGTAACCTATTTGGTTTTGGTGTCCTATTTGAGTTTGAATTTTGACTTCTTAGTTGGTTACCTTGGTGGAGAGATTTTGTTAATTACCTATTTGATTAGGATTTGGATTTACTTCCTATTAGGTTTCTTATTATAACCTAAGTCCTATGCACTATAAATAAGACCTTAGGGTTAGTGTATTTGTGTGTGGCTCTTTTGTATGGTAATTTGGTGAGAGTCAATTTATGAGTTAGAGAACAATTTGGGAGAATCTTCTCCATTAGTTTTGGGTTCTCTACTCATTTGGTTTAGGGTTTGTAATTTGTGGGATTTAGGTTGTGAGAGTTAAATACTCTTTTGTAATTCCGTTTGTTTAGTGAAATTCCTCGCCGTGCTTCGCTCGTGGACGTAGGCTTTACGCCGGACAACGTAAATCTCTTTTGTTAGTTTGAGATTGTTTGTTTTAGCTTTCACCTACAACGTTAATATTGGTACTTTATTAGAATTCGCTTCCATTTGCGCATAAAAGTACAACAAGTGGTATCAGAGCCCAGGTTTTGGCTTGGGCTTTGCTTGGCAGTCACTATGAAGCCTTCTATGTAGTCGGTGAAAGTTGATATTGAAAAGTTCGACGGCAATGACTTTGGTATTTGGCAATTGAAGATGCGTGCTTTGTTAGTTCAACAAGGGCTTTTAAAGACGCTAAAGGGTGTGAAGGCTTTGCTGAATTTGTGGACTGATGAAGAAAAAGAAGATGTTATGGAGCGGGCACTTGGAGCAATCCTGCTGACTTTATCGAATGAAGTCTTGCGTAAAGTTAGTAGCATCAAATCTGCACCGGAGTTGTGGCTAAAATTGGAGAGCTTTGTATATAACCAAATCCCTTGCTAAACGGTTGTATTTGAAGAAAAGTTTGCATACTCTTCGTATGGATGAAGGTACCTCAATTCATAAGCATGTTGATGAATTCAATAAACTTATGATGGATTTGAAAAGTGTGGACTAGGGCTGGGCACGGGCCGGGCCGGGCCTATTTTTGAAGGGACCGGACCGGACCTGGAATTAAAGGAGACGGGGCGGGCCAGGCCGGGCATTACAATTCTGAAAATAGGAACCGGACCTTACCCGGCCCGGTTGAAACGGGCCGGTTCGGTTCTGGTACACGGGTCCTTTTTTTTTTTTTTTTTGCTGTTTAAAAATGTTTGTTGCACAAATTGCAATTTGAAAAAACTGCACAGATTCCAATTTACAGTTTACACATTCCTATAGGAAATTAACTTTAAGAGATGCAAGTTAACATACATAGTTGCACCTACTTTTTAAGAAAACAGAGAGCCTCTACCACTAGAACTCCTTGTTAAAAACCACCTGAACTAAGTGAACGAAGTAAATAAACAACAAACATGCTGGAAATCTGACTGCGAAGAAAGGAACAAACAAACAAACATTTGCATGAAGATTAAGGGGGACACTGAAAAGAAACAGAAAGAAAGGATTCACTTCTACTTGACCAACCCTATTGAAAACATAATGGCTAGACAGGGGAAAACTCTATGATAAACTTAAGGGGACTGTCAATATATTTCCCAAAATACAATAAGGAGCCACAAGACCATTAGATTGTTAGATCTTTTCCAGTAATGACTCGGTTATGAAAAACGAAGTGAGTTGATTGCATGCAGCATCACATCTTTGCCAAATAATAGCTATTAAAGGCAAAAATTGATGTAAAGATTTTCAATCCCATAAAATGCCAACGAATCAAAAACTAAAGACGTAAAATTTACACTTTAAAGGATAGCAAATGGATTAGCAGAAACCAGATGTACCCTAGTATACAAAGGGGAAATAGAAACATTGAAAATGAAGATGGGAAGAGACCTGAGATGAGATCTTCCCTAAGGCTGCTCGTAAGCTCTTCTGTATCTGTTTAAAATCTCGGCCTCTAAGTACTCCACTCCATATTTCTCTCCTATCTTCCTATATATCTATGACAATAGAAAAATATTCAATATATTAGCAGTCATAAAGACAGATAATCACGCAAGAAAAAGTTGAAATCCCAAAACCTGCAAAAGCTACAAACAACAACCAAAATGTAATTTTAAAAGGATAATTCCCAGGAATCCATTTCTATCACACAAAACACCAAAACGGAAAATGAAAGAAAGAAAAAAATAAGAAAGGACACAAGATCCAAGAATTTCTATGCAGTTAAACACAAACCCAGAAACCCAAAAGTTCAATTCATATACATACAAACCCAGAAACCTAAAGTTCATTACAATTTACATGCATAGATAGAAAAATTGAGAAATGAAAATGTGAGTGTGCATGTAAGGTGTTAAGCCCAAACCCAAAGCAATTTGACAATCAAATTCCCCTATAGGCTATGGCTAACACGAAGAAGAGTGCTGAAAAATTAAGCTGATTTAAGCAGAAGCACCTGATGGTGGTAGCGACGGCGGAGGTGGTGCCGTTGTGTTGGTCGCGACAGCGCTGTGAAGTCTGAGAGTTGGAGCTCGACGGTGGTGATGGGGTGAGTGATGGTGGTCGCAAAGGCGGAGTTGGTGGTGTTGTTGTGTTGGTCCCGACGACGGTGAGCACTGTGAGTGAGAGTGAGAGTTGGAGTCGAGGGAGTGAGAATCCGAGAGACTGAGGGTGCTTCTGGAACTCAGGAGGTGGAATTGGCTAGGGTTGAAACTGACGGTTGAGATTGGATGGAGAGATGATATCTTAAATCTCGTCCGTCCATTGTAACACAAACGGGCCGGTCCGGGTACCTGCGGTTCCTATACTTTTGGAACCGGCCCAAATCGAAAACTTCAATTACCCGGACCAGCCCACCCCAATCTGTTTTTACAAAATTAAGAACCGGCCCGTACCCGGCCCGTACCCGTATTACCTGCCTCGACCCGCGGGTCCAGGACCCGTTTGCCCAGCCCTAGTGTGGACGACCAAATTAGTGATGAGGATTATGCGATAACTTTGTTGTGTTCTTTATCTCCTTCGTATGAACACTTTGTCGATACCATGCTATTTGGTAGAGAAAATATTAGTTTGGAAGATGTTAAAGTCATTTTGAATTCTAAGAGTTAAAGAATAAAGTGTCTAACACACAAGATGAAGCTTTTAGTAGTTCAAGGAAGGAATAAGGAAAGGAGCAAGCTTGGAAAGAACACTTGTAGCTATTGTTATAAGGAAGGTCATTGGAAAGTAGATTGCCCTAAACTCAAGGGCAAAAAAAAGTGGTTTGATAAGTCTTTTGCTAGTGTTCATGCAAACATTGTAGAAAATCGTTGTTTTGAACTCCTCTAAAGGTTATGTGAAGAGGTGGAGCTTGGTACTCAAGCTCTTTGGATGGAGTGCAATTCGCACTTTTTGTTCGTATGTTCAAGCTTTTGCTTGGATTTTGTTTTGTATTTGTTAGTTTCAGTAATGGAATTTGTTGGAGAAGGCGTTGGAGGAAATTTAAAGTTTGAAGACTTTTGGATTTTTTGATTCTAGGTGGAGATTAGTTTCGAAAGAATTTGGTGCACATTTGCATTTGTATTTTGGTATCCCGAATTTGAAGTTTATATTTGATTTGGAAGTTTGCTAATTTCTCGCCGAGGTCGAGATTGTTGGGTTGTACAACTCAAAATTAGGATGATGCAAAAAATTAGGTTTATGTTACCCATTTGGTTTGGTGCCCTATTTGGGTTTGGATTTTGACTTCTTAGTTGGTTTCCTTGGTGGAGAGAAGGTATTTATAGGAGGAAATTTGAATGGACATGTGGGTAAGGAGACAAGCAACTACGGAGGTTTTCTTGGTGGCCATGGTTTTGGGGAAAGAAACAAGGATGGGGAAGCCATCTTGGATTTTGTAATGGCATACGATCTCTTCTTAGCCAACACCTTATTTAATAAGAGAGAAGAATATGTGATCACCTACAAGAGTGGGTCGTAAAAAACACAAATAGATTTTCTTCTAATAAGGAAGGGGGATCGTATAACTTATAAGGATTGCAAAGTTATACCGGGAGAGAGCTTGGCTAATCAACATTGCTTATTGGTGATGGATGTACATATCAAAAGAGAGAAAAAAGAACAAGACCTTGAAAAGTGCCCAAGGACTAGATGGTGGAATCTAAAAGGAGAAAAATAATTCATTTTCAAGGAGAAAGTAATTACCCAATGTGTTTGGGATAGAGAGGGGGAAGCTAGCCAAATGTGGGATTCCATGACTAGTTGTATCCGAAAAGTAGCAAAGGGGTATTAGCAGAGTCCAGGGGCTTTGCTCCACACTAAAAGGAATCTTGGTGGTGGAAGGAGGAGGTACAGACAAAGGTTAAGGCTAAGAAGGAATGTTGTAAAGCCTTATACATGGATAGGACCGATGAAAATGGTGAAAGATATAGAATAGCGAAGGAGGAAAAGAAAGCTATGAGAGAAGCTAAGCTAGCGGCTTTTGACGATATGTATAAGCGACTAGATACCAAAGAAGGAGAGTTGAATATCTATAAACTAGCTGGAGCAAGGGAAAAGAAGACACGGGACCTAAACCAAGTGAGGTGCATCAAGGATGAGAATGGAAATGTTCTTGCTATAGAGAACGCGGTCAAGGAGTGTAGAAAGGAGTACCTATCTACAAGGAGTACTTGTTTGGGGGAGGTGAGTAACTCAAAAGAGTGTAGAAATTACTCCTTTTACCGCCGAATAAGGAAGGAAGAAGTGTTTGTAACTTTGAAAAATATGAAGCATAGAAAAACAGTGGCCCAGATGATATATCGATCGAAGTGTGGAAAGTCTTGGGAAAGACGGGTATAGCATGGCTCACAGACCTTTTCAATAGGATTTTGAAAACGAAGATGATGTCAAATGAGTGGCGAAATTGCACTTTGGTACCTATCTGCAAGAATAATGGCGACGTACGAAATTGCATGAACTATAGGGGTATTAAGTTAATGAGTCGTACAATGAAGCTTTGGGAGAGAGTAATTGAGCATAGACAGGGTCTAGAACAACCAATTCGGGTTCATGCCAGGGTGTGGCACAGAACCGAGTGCAATGACGTTCTAGGATTCATATAGCCTACCCTACTTAGTGGGAAAAGGCTTTGTTGTTGTATGTGATGTTCAGTACACGTGTTTGTTCTATTTTTGTTTATACATGTCATACACCCCTTATCCTCTACTTCCGAGATGCAGACTGAACCTATGTCATCGAACTATTCTTTTTATCTAACAAAATCTATTAATTATATTTGTTATAAGAAGAGTATTGCTTTATGATGAGGAAGATTCCTAGAAAACGAAGATTATAATGCTATCTTTGTGATAGTCTTGTCATCAATTGTGGTTTTCATTTTTTACTTACATAAAAATAATTCACTGTCAATGATACTAGGACTATGATGCTTCATTTTCTGTAAAGACCCTTTCTCCACAGCTGTCCTTCTAATTACTTTTCATTACAGACAAAGGAACGCACGGTAATATCCTTTTAGTAGAAAGCAAAATGTGAAAAATGAGAAGTGTAGTGCTACTTCCACACCCTCTCGCCCGTTAGACCAACCAAAAGGTGCTTTTTTTCTATTCAGGTCATGGATTATGGCAAATTCTGTCACAAGATGATATATCAGTATTCTTATTGGTAGAGAGACCGTTATGTTTAGCAAAGAAGGGGCATACGTTCTACTTCTAGACACTTGCTCCTGTCACGGTTCTGTCACTAACATGGATTCTTATCTTGGCTATCATCAGTTCTATTATAGTGAAAGTGATCTATTCTTATATGAAATACCTACCTTGTGTCAATATTTATTTTTATCTTTCTATCATATTAGCTTTGAATGATTTTTCAAAACTGAGTCTGTACAAGAATTCATTTGTCTTACCGAATGTATTTATAGAATGTATCGTTGTTATATTATTTGAACCTTAAGTTTGCACAACTCTTTGCTTATTTATGATTTTTTGGTTATCGTACCCTCCATTTCTTGCTTTACTACTAAGTTCTTATTTGAGCTTTGCTTTAATCATTGGTGCAGCTCATTCCGATACGACTGTCGCGATGATGCTAGTAGGGAACAAATGTGATTTAGAGAATATTAGGGCTGTGAGTGTTGAGGATGGTAGAAGCCTTGCTGAAGCAGAGGGGTTGTTCTTCATGGAGACATCTGCCCTGGACTCAACAAATGTTAAAATGGCTTTTGAGCTTGTGATTCAAGAAATATATAACAATGTCAGCCGGAAGGTCTTGAACTCGGATACCTACAAAGCAGAGTTATCTGTGAACAGGGTCAGCCTTGTTAATAATGGAGCAGACGGATTAAAGAAAACCCAGGGCTATTTTTCTTGCTGTTCCGGGTGATATGGCTTATTTCTCCAAAAAGAAGACAAACGAGTGTAAGAAAGAGCACTTGAGAGCATTTTCAAGGTTGGTTATTCAATTTGGTTCGTTAATTGGTTTGTTTGTTTGCTATTGGGTAATACCTACTCAAAGGTTTCCAAACAAGTCGATATTATACATAGAAGTTCTCTTTTTAATTCATGTAAAACAAGTAGAATTTTTGTACTCTGTATGGAGGCCATGTAACTTCTATAAAATGAAGGCAGGCAACCATCTTCTTTTGTGTGATATTATTCGGTCTGATAAGCATATTAAGTTCAGCAACTAGACAGAAATTGTATGTGATTTAATAGTGCAGTGGAAAAAAATATCGAACGGTGTTATTCTGATTCGTGACATGCACATCTATCAAAGAGAAAAATTTAGCAGACTTTCTTTTGCGAGTTTCTGTATGTTCTGAATACTTGGTACAGATTTGTCCAAAAAAGAATACTTGGTACAGAAGTTTATCAATTTTTTTTCTTGTATTTGGTTTTCCAGCAGTTATATGTCTCTTTCGTCATTTGAAGAAATTGAATTTCATGTTGAAAAATAGATTATATGTATGCAGTGAAATATAAAGTAAATAAGACACAATATTTATGAGATTCGGCAAAGTGTGCCTACGTCTTCGGGGCAACATTAATACTTTCTTTCATTATTTGAAATAATAGAAGTACAAAATAACTTACTATTTTCTCTCTTCTCTCTTGCTTGTCTCATTGATATTTTCTCTTGCATACATCTTCTTTCTTTTCTCTCTTCTTTCCTTTCCTCCATATGCTCTCATTTTATAGGCAAAAGATTACTGTAGCAACAGTATTCGCTTTACAAACTTTCTTCTTATGAACAGGGCCGACCTTGAGAATTTGAGGGTCCTAGGCGAGCATTCGAAGTGGGGTGCTAGAGTTCTCTGACTCTCGACCCTTTGTACATTGACGTGTGTAAAAAAAATTCACTAAATACATGAAAAATCTATTTCTACGTCAAATATCATTAAAAATTAATATTAAAAAAAGAAAGATATACATCCTGTTGATACACAAAATCAGTGAGGACTTTGGTACAACAGAAAGTGTCAGGTTTTGTGACCTTCGTTTGGTTGCTTCGGTCACTAGTGAGGATAAGTATGTAAATGAATAGAGACAGAGAAAGCAAACACAAGATATACGTGGTTCACCCAGATTGGCTACGTCCACGAAGTAGAGGAGTTCTCATTAATTGTGAAGGGTTTACAAAAATACATAGGTTCAAGCTCTCCTTTTGTGAGTTCTAGTGAATAGTTTAGTACAAAATGACATTAGAGATTATTGTGGGAGAATGATCCTTATTTATAGAAGAGAGTTTCTAGTTTTGTTCTGACATTGACACGTGTCGTGTTGTGATTGGCTTCTGATGTTGACACGTGTCGCGCTGTGATTGGCTTCTGATGTCGACACGTGTCGCATTGTGATTGGCCTCCTGGTTGAAGGGAAGCTCTTCTGGGTCCTTGACGGTATAACGTTGATCGGTGCTCAGTAGTTTCAGGATTGGTCAAGTATGGTACAAATAGTGCTCCCCTAAGTTCTCGAGTGAGGGAAGCTCCTCCGTTGGGGACTTGCAAGATCCAAGCCATTGAGTAATCACGAAACTTCTAAGTACCGAAGTGTGGTATCATTTTCACTTACCTAATCTGTCTCATATGTAGATGTGGCATCTTCTCTGGAAGTACTTTTCCTCCATCCAGGGGTGATATCTTTAACCGATGAAGATGCACAAGGTAATGTATCAATTTCACTTGAAGCTTACTTGTAGTTTCGGGCTTAGTCAAGTGCAATACAAACCCTACATTAGGAGTCCCCCAAGTCGCCGAGCTAGGAGATTTGTCGAAGGAGGTAACAGACAAGGTAAGCAATCAGACTTCCAAGCAAGCAACCTGGATCGGAGGTTCGACTTCGGCTTCCTGTTGATTGTTCTCCTTCTCCTTATGTCGTAAATAGCACCAAGGATAAGAAGAAGCAAATGGAGAAGAGATGATATGAAATACTTTTGCTTTTGAAGAAGTAACTTTCCACAGGCTTATTCTTGAACTAGGCTGGAGGGTTTTCTGGTTCCCTCCAGAGTATAAGGCCGACTTAAGAATTTGAGGGTCAAAACAAGTCCATCAAATCTAGAGTACGTTCGACCTTGATGATATGGGATACTTTTGCTGTTGACAAAGTAGTAGATGTATCGGCACGTGTTCTGTTACGCTTGTCTCCACATGCTTCCTTGTATCCTTCTCACTTGCCCTATTTGTTCATCAGGCAGATGTGGTATCTTCTCTGGAAGCATAAGATGTTGAAGATGAGTACTCGAGAACAATGCCAGGTAAGTAATCAGGCAAGGGGTTCTAGGCAGTCAGTTCCTGACTAGAAGCTTGAATCCAAGTGCTGACTGATTACTCTCTTTCTCCTTGTCTTGTAGGTAAGAACAAGGCCAAAGGAAAAGACAGGGAAAAAGCATGATATGGGATACTCTTGCTTTTAACCCTGATGATATGAGATACTCTTACTCTGGTGTGGCTTGTTTGCAGAGGTATTATCGGGAGGAAAAAAAGCTGGGTATTTTGAGAGACTCTGCTGAGAGTGCCTTCTCGAATGCGAGAAAAGGTTAAGCATTTTTGCAGGTTTGCCTGTTCGTAGAGGAGGGAGGTCGACATATATAGGGATTTCCCAATAGCAAGTAGTAATGCTATTCCTTTACCCTTCTTGGTCACAGCAATGTAGTGGGAGCTGCCAGCTTCACGTGTTTTAACTTTGTCAGAGCACTTTGAAAAAGTGGTATGTGGTATCTGGAGAGCTGACGTTGCGTGTGAAGATTACAGACAAGCTTTATCTAAGGAAATCTGGCTCTCGAAGTTCCAAGAGCTGTGCCTCTTCGGTTTTCAAACAAGCAATCTCGTCGGGGATCCGGCTCTCGAGATTCAGAAAACGGTGCCGCTTCGGTTTTTAAGAAAGTAATCCTGTTGGGAGTCTGGCTCTCGAGATTCGGAGAGCGGCGCCGTTTCAGTTTTTTAGAAAGTAATTATGTTGGGAGTCTTTTCTCGAATGTGAGTAAAGGTTGGACGTTGTTGCCAGTCTGTCTTGCCACGGAACACGGAGGTCGACACACATAGGGACTTTCCAGTTGTCAAACAATGGTGCTGTTCCTTTACCCTTGTGGGTAATAGTAGGTTAGCTGGAACTTCGAAATTCTCGTGCCTAAACTTTGTCAGAGATCTTTGGCAAAGTTATATGTGGTACCCGAGGAGTTGATGTTGCGTGTGGAAAGTGGTGCCTCTTCGAAATCCGGAGAGTGGTGCCTCTTCGATTTTTGAACCAACGACCCTATTGCCCTTTCTTTTATAAGGGCACCAATTATGTGCAAGGAGTACATTCAGAGACTTATTGCTTGTAGGAATTTTCCCTTTACTTCAGAGATTTATTGCACCTCATTTCTCCTTCATCATTTCTGAGAATGTCTGGTCCATTCGATCGTCGTTTTGACTTAAACTTTGGTGAAGAGGCAGCCATGCCTTCTTAAGACAACATATGGCACCCCTCTTTCTTATCCCCTACTGGTCCTCTTACCGTTGGAAACTCCGTGATGAAGAATGATATGACCGCTGCGGTGGTGTCCAAGAATTTTCTCACTCCCAAAGATAACAGATTACTTTTCAAACGGTCTGATGAGTTGGCTGTTAAGGATTCTCTGGCTCTCAGTGTTCAGTGTGCAGGTTCTGTGTCTAATATGGCCCAACGCTTATTTGCTAGAACCCGCCAAGTTGAATCATTGGCGGCTGAAGTGATAAGTCTCAAACAGGAGATTAGAGGGCTCAAGCATGAGAATAAACAGTTGCACAGGCTCGCGCATGACTATGCTACAAACATGAAGAGGAAACTTGACCAGATGCAAGAATCTGATGGTCAGGCTTTACTTGATCATCAAAGGTTTGTGGGTTTGTTCCAAGGGCATTTATTTCCTTCGTCTTCTGGGGCTGTATCGCATAATGAAGCTCCAAATGATCAACCTCCAATGCCTCCTTCTTCTGGGGTTCTGTCCAGTACTGAGGCTCCAGATAACCACCCTCCGGTGCTTTCTCCTTCTGGGGCTCTACCGACTGCTGAGACTTCCCCTAAGCAACCTTTGTGAAGGCTCCCTCTTGTTTGTTTATTTTGACTCATGTATATGTACATATTTGTAGCTTATCGGAAATATTAATAAATAAGCTTTGCTTCATTTCAACGTATTGTGTTAAATACATCAAAGCCTTCTTTAGAAAGTTCTCTGAATTTTTTCTTTTGTTGAAACTTGTATTGTTGAAGCTTTGTGAGTGAAGCATGTAGTTTGAGGTAGTGTTCCCTTAATTTCCCGAGTGAGGAAAACTTCTCGGTTGGAGACTTGAAAAATCCAAGTCACTGAGTGGTTGTGAGACTTCCGAGTATCAAGGTGCAGTAGCATATGGTGGGAGTCCCCCAAGTCTTCAGGCGAGGAGAGTTGCCGAATGAGGTGTCTTGCTTGCTACTAATTTGTCAAAGTAACGAAGCCTTGTTTTGATGTCACACCTTCATATATGCCTTATCCAAAAATATTTCAAGCTGGTTTTAGCTTTGTGAGGGCCCAAAATTTTTGTGTAGCCCAAAACTGCTCATTTGTTTTCAAGCCCACGAAAAGAGGGGATCCAGTGCCTTGGTTCATTTTTTATTTGGTTGGCAAGCCCAAAGAGGAGAAGAGGTCTGTGCCCACTCCCCTTTATTTATTTTATATTAATTTTTTTTTTGTGAAGCCCAATGCTTTCTTGCTTCATGTCGGGAGGTAGAGAAATAATAACAATGAGACTCAAAGTCTCATCCCTTTGCCTGTGTCTTCTTCCCCATTTCCCTGGACTGTTCTCAATATGGCACTGTTCATTTATTCCTTTTGTCCGTCACTTTTTGTGGCCTTTAGCTTTTCTTTTGCTTTGCCTTTTCCTTTCTTTGCTGGAAAGGTTTTCATTTCCACTAAAAATCTGAATTATTCCAAAGCCATGTTGAAGGAAATGTGGGTGTTGGAGCCAAGGAAGTGAAGGAGGGAGTTAACGTAGAGGGAGCGGTAGCTCTTCAATATAACACCATTCTCTGTAGCTCAAATCGCAAGGTTGTCTTCATGAAAATTGTTCCTTAGCTTGTGAACTACAACATATCCAAATTTGAGATCCATTGGAGTAGTACAACTCCAGATATTCAGGTATGATGAGTGACTGTTCATCATTTTTCTGTTAACCCGTCAGACTTATTGTGAACTTCGAAACTTCATTTTCTATTGTTCAGATCAACATACTTTCTTCATAGAAGTTGTTCCTCATCATCTTTTCCATAACATATCAAAAATTCAGAACAAACTAACGGTTCAATATTTCCAGATCTTCGAAACACCGCAGCAGCTTTGAAGCTTACAGAAATCTGACCGTCATGTTTGGAGCTTCAACACTCTAACTTCCGTCGCTCAAATAGAAACATTTCCTTCGTGAAAGTTGTTCATCTGCTCAAGAACTATAAGATGTCCAAAATTCAACTCCACTGAGGAAGAGCAGGAGTTGCAGAAATTTGATAGATGGAAAGAGGCGGAAGAGGGAGAGGGAGAAAAAGGCTGCTTGGGTTGGATTTTATATAATTGTATGTCTGTTTATGATAGGGATATTGCGGATGTAAAACAAAAAATGTTTGTGTTTACTCATGTGTTGTTGTACAAGTTCAAGAGAATCTTGGTTTTGTGAACAAAATTTGTTTATTTGCCACAAGGTTTTGTGTTTGGAAAATAGTTTAATAGGTAAGGTTTATTGACTATAGATTTTTGCTTGGGTATATAGCGTGACTAGTTGAAGCTATTTTTAGGACACAAAACTTGAAATAGCTTCGCACTATCTTGATGAAGAGTGTGTGAAGCTTTTATATGTTTTGGTGTTGAAATTTTGTATTGTAGGTGAAGCTTTGGGGTTGAAGCTTGATAGGTGAAGCTTTATAGGTGAAGCTTTGGTGTTGAAGCTTTATAGGTGAAGCTTTTGTTGGCACCATAAATTGATTTTGCTTCACACTATCTTGATGAAGATAGTGCGAAGCTTTTGAGATTGATATTTGTCCTCCATTGATGAAGCTTTTGTTGGCACCATAAATTGATTGTGCTTCGCACTATCTTCATCAAGATAGTGCGAAGTTTTTTTTTTTTTTTTTTGATTGGTAGTTGAATCCCATTGATGAAGCTGCTATGTTCCCCCTTCCCTTTTTTTTTTTTTTTTTTTTTTGAAGGGGGGAACTGAAACATTTGAAATTTGAAACTCCCTAGTGTTAGAAGTTTGAAGATTTTCCATGTGGGGCTTTCTCATGGTTTGAATTTGAATTTTGAATGTCAATAGCCATGTTGAACTATATATAAGAAGGATAAGTTTCCATTCTTTACCTTACCTTCATTTGCTCATCTTGTAGTGATTTTTTAAGAGATAGTGCTCTTTACTTGAGAGGGATTCTGGCATTGCTTTGCTGCACCATCTTCAGGTTGGTAGTCTTCTCCACTAGATCGGATGTTTTCATTCTTGTTGAATTGTTTGAGTGTTCATGTATTTTGTTAAGAACATAATGAACTAGTTGAGCTTTTCTTCATGCCCTATGAGCTTCCTTATGTTTTGATCCTTCATGTAGTGATAGAGTTTGTTTCTGTTTGTTGTAGATGTCGGAGTCTGGAAGTCTTAGTGATGAGGGATCTCCTAGCTCTAGCTCTAGGTTTGAGCCTGCAATGTCAGGGTCTTCATGGCCTTTGTTAGAGTTTTGTACGAAAGAAACGTTGGATGATCCTTACAATTGTCAAACCTTAGCCAATATTGGTTCTTCCTCCATGCTAGTGGGTGAGGGGGTTGTTTGTGACACCATACCCATATTTCGCTCTGAGTTCACAGTGGACCATTTAGAAAATAACTTGTTAGATAGCGAAAAGCAGCTTGAGACCCTAAGGCGATCATGTAGTATCCCCTGTAGTGTAGGAATACGTTTGGTGCGTTGTGAAGAATTGCCGTCTGAGCCGCCCAAGGGTCATGTTATGTTCTATACCCAGACATTAATGACCTTGGGGGTAAATTTACCTTTGCATCCGTGGTTGCAACGGATGCTGTCTTTTATTGGTTATGCACCTAGGCAACTCAACCCTGGTTTCTGGGATACCTTGATCGGGTTTTATATTATTTGGATGGAGTGTGGATTAGGTAAGCCTTCCTTCCATCAGTGGCGCTACTGTTATAAGATGCGCCTGGTGAAAGCATGTGCTGGTTATGCCGAATGTGCATGTCGAAGCGAGAGAGAGCGTGTTGTCTTTGATAAGAGAAAGGCGTACTGCACATGGAAGAAACGTTGGTGCTTTCTTTATAATGATTGGGAGCATGCTAAGGGTGTCACGCCTGAGCGACGTGTTCCTACTCACTTCCAGACTGTAGGTTGTAATGTATCCATTTTCTCATTATTTGCTATTGTTGTGATTTTCTCTTGCTTCTAAGATTTTTCTTCATGCAGTGACACGAGGCACCATCAAACTCTCCGGACAAGAGCTAGCTGATGTAGAGAAAGTGCTGAGGGTGCCCAAAGAAGATAAACACTTGGGTAAGCTATGACCCTTGTTTCGAAAGTACGGTTTCCAGCCCTTAGTTTCCGAGTGCCAGAGACGAGCGAGTAAGTTGTATCCTTCACTTGATCCTTGTTCTTCCCTCATTTTTTTTTTATATAGATATATAATGTGGAGAAGGTGGGCAAGAAAGTGGAGACTAGCACCAAGAAAAGGAGAGTGCCCATGTTAGTTCCTTTAGAAGACATCCTGTTTCACAAGGAAGCTCGCAAGCACCGAGTGAGACCAATCATTAAAACTAAGTCTCGAGAAGAAGTCCTCAAGGTTGCTGCCTCGAAGAAAGCTGAAGCTGAGGCCATTGGATATGCTGCTGCCATAGTTGCCGGGGAAGATAGGCGATTGCTGCCTCTTCTTCCTACTATCAATCCTATCTTTCCTCCAGTTAGGGAGCACATTGGGCAGAAAGGTGATCCCAGTTCTAGCAGTGAGGGTAAAGATAAGGAAGAGGTTGGCAGTGTCCCTTGGAAGGATTTGAAGGTTGCCATGCGGCCAAAGGACTTTGGGTATATCAACAATTGCCTGGCAGGGCGTCAATTCACTTTCAATGAGCTCGGAGAGCCCTTAGCTAAAGATGAATCGGATTGCGACCGGATGTTGAAGCTGTCTTCATATGTGAGTGTTACTTTGTCATTTCCTTGTTTTCTCCTATTTATTAGCATTATTTTGGTAGCGATGATCGTCTTGTCATGCAGGTCATGGCTGAGTATCACGACAGACTGCGAGAGGCTGAGCGGTGCAAGGTGAAATTGAAAGAGAATAAGCAGCTTGTGAATGATGCCAGGAAGACGAGCAAAGCTTTGGCTGAGGCCATCCAAGTCAAGGATCAACATTTTGAGAGTTTGAAGAGGCGGAATGGTGAGAACTTGAGACTCAAGGTACAGTTGAAGGCGACTAAGAAACAGTTAGAGACAACTATGCTCGAGGTTTCCAAGGTTAAAGGGGAGTTGGATAGTGCCTTGGTTGAGGTTTCTGAGCTGAAGAGTAGTATCCCGACTGAGAAGGAAGCTGATGTGAAGGAGTTCTTGGGTTCCCAGGCCTTTCTCCATGTCGTTAGACCTCGCTGTACCCGGGAAGTTCACTTTGAAAAAAGGAAATGGATGGCTGTCCTTGATCGTTATGATGATGGAAGCGTTCTTCGAAAATATCGTGAAGAAATAGATGAGCATCATCGAAAAGGTGAAACCTTCGACCTTGCAGTTTATTCTAGCAGTGCAAATGAGTCTGACGATGAGGCTAGTGCTGATGAGCAGAGTCATCAGGGTGATGATGAGTTTGGAGATGCAGAAAATGGCGGTAGGACTCAGAGTGATATGATTAGGGGTTCAACCTCAGATGAGGATGACTAGAAGTGCTTTCACTTTCTGCATGTACTCTACCTGCACTAGTTTGTTGTTTGTATGGCATGTGCCATGTTATAAGCCTGAGAGTTTTTTTTTGTTTTGCATGTTTATGAGTGTTTGCATTATCAAGCAAGTGTTTGTATTATTAAGCTTCAAGTGTTTGCATTATCAAGCTTCATGTGTTTGCCCTATCATTGATGAATGTTTGGCTATGTTTGCATAGATCCTTTGTATAGTCTTGTTGACACATACTTAGATTTTATTTTGTATTGGAAACATTTGCGTTGAAGCTTCAACACTTGAGTGTTTCATTGCTCATAATGTAAAAGAGTTTAGGGCCGAGTTGGCTAAATCACCTCTTTATTGAATTTATACCAAATGGTCTTTGTTACATAGGATGCCAAACGGCTGTAGCTTAACACTTGTACAATGTGAGTCTATTTGTAATAGTACTTCAAGTGGTCAGCATTCCATGAATGGCCAAGGGTCTTGCCGTCAGAGCTTCTGAGCTTGTAGGAGCCAGGACGGCTGATGCCGACGACCTCGAACGGTCCATCCCAGTTAGGACTGAGTGTTCCTTCACTCGGGACTCTATCACAGAGTAATCTTTTCTTCAGTACCCAGTCTCCCACTTTGAAAGAGCGAGGTTTGACCCTTGAGTCGTAGTAGTTAGAGATGCGCTGCTTGTAGGCGACATTCGTCAGGTGAGCTTGATTTCTGTGTTCCTCGACTAGATCCAGGTTGATGGTGAGTTGTTTGTCGTTCTCACTTTGCATGTAGTTCTGGATTAGGTATGTTGCTTGCTCAAGCTCAACCGGGACAACTGCTTTTGTACCAAAAGCAAGTGAGAATGGAGTTTCTCCTGTGGAAGTCCGATATGAAGTGCGGTATGACCAAAGAACTTGGGGTACGAATTCTGGCCAACAACCTTTAGCTTTGTCCAAGCTAGTTTTCAGAGTACGCTTGATTATTTTGTTAATGACCTCGACTTGTCCATTAGACTAGGGATGGGCTGGAGCGGCAAAACATAAGTTGATGTTGAACTTAGAGCAGAACATCCTGAACTTCTTGTTATTGAACTGCCGCCCATTGTCCGTGACTATCACATTGGGAATGTCGAATCTGCAGAGGATGTTCTTCCATACGAAGTCTTCTATTTTTGCCTCAGTAATGGTTGCCAAGGGTTCTACTTCAGCCCACTTTGTGAAGTAGTCAACTGCAACGATTGCATAGCGGACCTTGCCCTTCCTTGTAGGCATTGGGCAGATCAAATCAAGTCTCCATTGGGCGAATGGCCAAGGGCTGATCATAGGAGTGAGCGGCTCAGGAGGGGAGTGAGGGATAGTTGCTTAGCGTTGACACTTATCACATGAGCGAGATATTCTGATGGCATCTTGGTGGAGTGTTGGCCAATAGTATCCTTGGCGAAAAGTCTTGTGGGCTAGGGATCGAGACCCAGCATGATCTCCGCAGACTCCTTCATGTATTTCCCGAAGGACAATTTCCGCCTCCGCAGGTGTAAGGCATCTTAGATATGGCAGGGTAAAACTGCGCTTGTAGAGTTGGTCATTAATGATCAGGTAGCGGGCAGACTTGTATCGAATCTGCTTGGCTTGGACTTTGTCATTTGGGAGGGTGCCATGAGTAAGGAATTTATAAATTGGGGTGATCCAACTATCTCCTTGTTGTAAATTGCACACTTCCGCAACCATGGTGCTTGGTGTTGCCAACAATTCAACATGAATTTTTCTCCCAATCTTGTCTTCCACTACCGAGGCGAGGTGAGCCAAAGCGTCTGCATTGCCGCTCGAGGAACTTGGGTGATCTGGTAGTGGAAGTGTTTGAGCAAAAGTCGTGTTTGCGCAAGATATGCTGCCATGAAGCTATCCTTAGCATCAAAGTTATTCGTGACTTGGTTGACCACTAATTGGAAGTCACTGAAGATATCAATTTGTTTAACCCCAAGGTGCTTGGCCAAACGTAAGCCTGCTAGAAGGGCTTCGTATTCGGCCCCATTGTTCGATGCCTTGAATTTGAAACGAATAGCGTATTCTATCGCCACTTTGTCGGGGGTAGTGAGGACTAATCCTGCTCTGCAGCCTTGTTGGTTGGATGAGCCATCAACATACAGACTCCATGTTGTGGTTGTTGATTCTATCTTCTGAGCTTCCGATGGTAATGAAGCTATTGCTTCAGGTATAGAAGCAATGTCAACAGGATATGTGAAGTCGGCGATGAAATCTGCTACTGCTTGACCCTTTTCGGCTGGTTTTGGTTGGCAGGAGATGTCAAACTCACCCAATGTTATCTCCTATTTGATCATTCACCCAGACGTGTCAAGACTCTAGAGTATTTGTCGAAAATGGTGATTGGTAAGCACGATGATGGCGTGTGCTTGGAAATAAGGGCGAAGTTTTCGAGCAGACATGACCAATGCTAGAGCTAATTTCTCAATGTTGGAGTATCGTGTCTCCGCATCTTGTAAGGCCTTGCTAGCGTAGTAAACGGGCCGTTCGACACCACTGTCCTTTCGAATAAAAACAGAACTGACTGCTGAAGCCAAAACCGATAGATAGATAATGAGAGTGTCACCAACTTCTGGTTTGGAGAGCATAAGGGCTTTACTCATGTACTCTTTGAGGTTCCTAAATGCCTTGGTGCATTCCTCCGTCCATGTAATGTACTTCTTATTTCCCTTGAGAGCTTTGAAGAAAGGAGCACATCTGTCTGTGGCCTTAGAGATGAATCTGGTTAAGGCTGTCACCTTGCTAGTAAGGCTTTGGATGTCTTTTGAAGTTACTAGCTCTTTCATGTCAATGATTGCTTTGATCTTTTCGGGGTTAGCTTCAATGCCTCGTTGGCTAATCATGAAGCCTAAGAATTTGCCAGAGCCCACGCCGAAGGCACATTTGTTGGGGTTCAACCTCATTCGATACCTCTTCAGAATGGTGAAGGTTTCATATAGGTTGGTGATATGCTGGTCGGCATGTTTGCTCTTGACTAACATATCGTCAACATAAACTTCCATGCTATTCCCGATTTGTTTGGTAAACATTGAATTAACTAGCCTCTGATAAGTTGTCCCTACATTCTTTAGACCGAAGGGCATGACTTTGTAGCAATATAGTCCCCTGTCAGTAGTGAAGGCTGTGTGTTCTTGGTCTGAGCGGTTCATGAGGATTTGGTTGTATCCTGAATAAGCGTCTATGAAGCTCAAGAGCTCACACCCTGCCGTAGAGTCTATAAGTCTATCAATGAGAGGAAGGGGGAAACTATCCTTCGGGCATCCTTTGTTTAGGTCGGTGTAGTCGACACACATTCTCCACAAGACCTTTTGAAGTAGGAGACTTTCCTTGGTCGGATTTTTCTTAACAAGGACAACATTTGCTACCCATGTTGGGTAATTGACTTCACGGACGAAACCTATGTCCTTGAGTTTTTCAACTTCTGCTTTCATCGCCTCGTATAGTTCAACATCATAAGATCTTCGTTTCTGTTTTACTGGTTTGGTCTTGGGATCAATACTCAAGTGGTGACAGATGATATCGGGAGAGATGCCCGGCATATCTTTATATGACCAAGTGAAGACCTCGGCGTTCTCTTGCAAAAAGGAGATCAGTGATAATCGAAAGGGTGGTGACAAAGTGGTGCCAATCTTCACCATGCGATCTGGATGGTCTTTGGAGATAGAGACATTCTCTAACTCTTCAGTGGGTTGTGCTTACTGGGTGAATGAGTCATCTTGAGGATTGTCGGGTTGACTGTTGCCATCATGAAGATCCGGGTTAGCTTCATCTGGACTGATCCTTACTACTTAGTTATGTATAGAGAGGGTCTCCTTGGGGACAGGCAGGTGTTGTTGCTTAACTGAAGTGTTGTAACATGATCGAGCACTAAGTTGATCTCCCCTGATGTATCCATTGCCGAAAGGGGTTGGAAATTTCATCAACAACATATGTGTGGATACCATAGCCTTTAGATCATTGATGCCTGTGCGCCCAAAGATGACATTGTATGCCGTCGGGCAATTGACCACTAGGAAGTTAGTGGTAATAGTAGCTGTGTAGGGGCCTGTACCAATGGTGAGGGGTAAGTGTATACTCCCTAAAGGTTGTACGATATTGCCAGAGAAGCTTATCAGAGGAGAAATCAAGCGATCGAGCAAATGTTCAGCTACATTAAGTGCCTTGAAAGCTTCAACAAACATGATATTGACTGAAGCACCTATGTCTATTAGGATTCGTTTCACATCAAAATTTGCTATGTGAGCCTCCACGATCAGCGGGTCGTTGTGAGGGTAGATGATACCTCTTTCTTCCTCAGGGTAGAAACATATTGGATCCCAGTTAGGCTTTTGATACTTGCCTCCCCTGATGTCTTCCACGTGAAACACTTGATGGCCAGGTCTCAAAGTTCGTTCACTGTTTTTCATGGCTCTATTGGAAGATTCAGACATGGGTGTGCCGCCGCTTATGGAATATATCACATTCACCTGGCGTTGGTTACGGTTATCCCTTGGAGGGTGAAGGAGGAACTGATCAATTTTTCCTTCACGTGCCAAAGCTTCAATATGATCACGGAGGATGATGCACTTCTCGCCATCATGGCCATTATACTCGTGGTAACAACAAAACATGCCCGTGTTCTTCGTGGACTTGTAATCTGGTTGTCTTGGCTTTGGCTTTGGTATCAGGTGAGCTATACTGAGGTAGATGGCCGCGCATGTAGCGTTCAAAGGTGTGTATGTCTCATACCTCGGGGTAGGGCCTGTCTTGACACGTGATTGGCCCACTGCTTTGACTGCCTGGGGACGGGCGTTATTGTGACGATATCCTGAGTTATCATGATAGTGCCCCTTATTCTTTTTTATTAAAATGAGATTGGTGAGGATGGAAATCTTTCCTTTTGCCCTAGGATTGATATGTCTGCTGACTTGGCAAAGCATTAAATAAGGCAGGGGGTGTGCTGCTACCGTTTGGAAGGTTGAGGTATTCTCATTCGGTTGGATCTGGCCTCCACTCCCTACTTGCTGATAAGGGGTGACTGTAGGGGGTTTCCCTTGATATGTCTTTGCCTCGGCGGAGGCATGGTTGTAAGCTTGTGCCATCACCTCAGAGTAAGTTTTCCAAGTGTTGGCATTGATCATGTACTTGAAGAAATAGTCACGTAAGCCTGTCGTGAAGGCCTTGAGGGCGGTCTTGTCATCTGCCTCAGCACAGCGAGAATACTCATGGCTGAAGCGGCCAACATACTTTCGTAATGACTCGTCCGGCTTCTGGCGAATAGTGTACAAGTCATCTGCGGAATGCAAGCGATCGGTCTAGAAGATGTGTTGAGAGACAAACAGCTTCCTCAACTCTTCAAATGAGTCTACTGTCTCAAGTGGAAGACGGCAATACCAGTTTAAAGCTCCGCTAGAGAGGGTGGAGGGGAAGAGAAAGCACCGTTCTTCGTCGGTGTGTCTCCGGTATACCATGGTGGACTCAAAGAGGTTAAGGTGTTCAATCGGGTATTCCCTTCCAGTATAGAGTTGTAAGTTAAGCTTCTGCTTTGTCTTCGCTTGGAGGGGGGTGTTGAGGATCCTTCTTGTGAGGGGGCCAGGCCTGGGTTGGTTCCAGTCAGGTATCTCGGTTTGACGTTCAGCCTTCAACTTGTTTACTTCTTCCAGGAGCTGTAGGACAAGAAGGTCCTGAGTGGAGTCATGCACCACTGAAGTTTTCTTCTGTAAGTCCCCATCGCCTCTTGGAAGTAGGAAAGTTTGATCAAGATAGTGTGATTTTTCCTTGGACTCGCCACACTGACTCTTAGAGTGAGTATGTCGGAATATTTCCGAGTCCCCTGTACCTTCATGTTCTTCTGGGACATGTTGCCTATTCTCTAGATTGGCTGCTGGCCTGGGTCGTGGAAGAGGACCGAGTCTTTCAGAAACTCTTGGGTCATTGATCTTCGAGCTTAGGTGGATAAGATTCTCTCGACGTTGCTTTAGGAAGTCTTGACAATCGCGATAGACGGCTTTTGATCCTTCCACTCCCTCTATAAGGAGGTGATTTCCTCTACTTCTTCTGCTTCAGGTTGAAGCAGCTGGGTTAAGAGAAGTCTCATGTTGATTATCACATCGATGTGTAGCTCGATCCCTATCAGGGATGTCCGTGTTGGATATCGGTGACCCTCTGTGTTGAGGGGCATTCAGATGATTGTTAACCTCAACAAGGGCAACGAGCTTGTGTGTTTGAGCATGCCTAGCCTTATGAAGCATCTCGAAAAGTTTTTCATATTGTTCCTGGATGACCTCATTCTTCATCGCTATCTTGTTGTTCTGAACCTCTAGCTCATTGACTTTAGCTTGAAGAGTAACTCTATTTCCTTCCTGCTTTCGTTGCTTCATACTAGGTCCAAGGGTGGTGTCATTCTGTGTGCTATGGCTTCTTTCGCTCCCCATGTCAGAGAGAGATGCTTGGTTAAAAGAAAGTGTACGAGCGGTGGAAACCAGCTTGACAAAGCTGAAGAGAGTGGGAATAAGTGTCGTTCCCACAGACGGCGCCAAATGTTGATGCATAAAATCAGTAAGGACTTTGGTACAACAGAAAGTGTCAAGTTTTGTGACCTTCGCTTGATTGCTTCGGTCACTAGTGAGAATAAGTATGTAAATGAAAAGAGACAGAGAAAGCAAACACAAGATATACGTGGTTCACCCAGATTGGCTACATCCACGGAGTAGAGGAGTTCTCATTAATTGTGAAGGGTTTACACAAATACATAGGTTCAAGCTCTCCTTTTGTGAGTTCTAGTGTATAGTTTAGTACAAAATGACATTAGAGATTATTGTGGGAGAATGATCCCTATTTATAGAAGAGAGTTTCTAGTTTTGTTCTGACATTGACACGTGTCGTGTTGTGATTGGCTTCTGATGTTGACACGTGTCGCGGTGTGATTGGCTTCTGATGTCGACACGTGTCGCATTGTGATTGGCCTCCTGGTTGAAGGGAAGCTCTTCTGGGTCCTTGACGGTATAACGTTGACCGGTGCTCAGTAGTTTCGGGATTGGTCAAGTATGGTACAAACACAATCATTACTCAAATATTTCCCATCTCGCATTTTTAGATGCAAATGCACTTATTAAGTTTACATAATCTAATTTTTCAACCAATTCAAACTGAAAGAGAAGTCCCTACCCAGTACGCCAAATTCCAAACATTTTTCTATTGTTACAATGTTACGTATTACATTCAATAAATGAATGAATGGTTGGATTACAAAGACAACATCTTACAACTAGGAAAAATACTATAGTAAAAAGAGGATAGTAATTTTTGTATACGAACCTAGGCGGATGAGACGGATTTGAATAATTTATTATATATTATATAAACTAATTAATTTGAACATTAAATAATGTCATTTTTCAAAAAGGTGAGTTTTAATCTTTTAGGTACATAATAAAGATATATGTGGTGTGATCTTAAAATAGAGTAATAAAACCCCATAAAAATAAACATAAATGTGATATTTAAGAGAGTAGCAAAAAAGTAAAAATAAGATGGGGACTATTTAAAAGGGAGAAGACTTGCAACTATAAAAAAGATGGTGGGACAATCTTATGTAAAATCGTGCAATTAAAATGATGTTGGGAATAGGGTTGTCTTCTTCCTCGCGCAAGGCCGACCCTGCAACAAAAGACTTCCATATTTCGGTGTTTACATATAAGCCTGCATAGCTTCCGCATATCTCCGTCCAGACCTGCCTAGTTTCGCCTAAAAATTGGGGGCCCTTCCGAAGTGGGGGTCCTAGGCTGGCGCCTACTCCGGCTACCCTCAGGGCCGGCTTTGCATATGAATAATAATACATATGATTTTTAGTAATGAACTATTCATGTGGTCCATCAACATATTACATTACAACACTCCCCCTTGGATGACCATACGTCAATTTTGGTTGCCTCGTTAAAACCTTGATCTGTTTTGGATGCTCCCCTTGATGAGTATCTTTCCCTAGATTTCGAATTCTTCAATTTGGCTGATTACTAAGTTGATGTAATATGATACCATGCATGATAATTGGAGTGTTTGCTTCTGAAGGTGGTTCGCATGCGCTCCAAATTTTAATGGGCTGCGAGTATTAGCCAAATACATTCATGACTAGCTTCATGGAGATATGTATTTATGAGAGATATGAAGATGCATCAATGAATCCTTGCTTCCTTGATCGTTGCAAAGTCAATCTATTTTCATATGTAAATACAAATCCTTTCTGAGAGCGATTTGTATGCAGGCTAAAGAGGTATTAAAATTTTGCTTGCCTAATAAGACCATGACTTTTAGTGAGTTCTTTGGAATAAAACAAACACATGTCTATAATTTCCTGGAGATGTCAACAAATAAACTTTATTTCATTGCAATATCCATTTTTTTGGTATTATGCTGCACAGGGAGTGTAACATCTAATTTAGTGTGTATAGTAAAGCACATACTTTATTAAGATATGGTACTCTTGGACCACATATCAATTCATCATTTCCCTCACGAGGATGAATGATCTTTCTTAGTGCCTAAAAATTAATTTACCATTTGAGTGTTCAACTCATGATCTTCAATCCAAATGGTTCTTTAATACCATATAACCCTTTTGGTGGATAAGAATCATGTTGGCATATTGTTCGATTTGTAACTCGAGACAATATTCCTTTCAACACTTTATAATCTTTCTAGACTCTTAAGGAGTCTCATTCTAATATTATCAACTCTTGCAAGAAACTTAGTATGTTGCAACAACATCATAGTGATAGTACTCACTAAGGAGATTTATACAATCCACTAGCATTGAGTACATAATTTGTGCTTTACCCTTCCAGGGCTTTCTTCAAGCAATTTGAATCCTTCAAGGATTTTCTACACTTCCTAACACATTCTCCTTGGAATTTATACAGAGTAACTTCCTTCCATGTATACTTGAGGAATTTACTTGTGGAGATATGCTTCAGGCATCAGAAAGTTCGTGTACATATAATTCTCCATTTAAATGAACAAGTTTCACAGTGAGAAATCATGTTTGCAGGAGTATATCACAGTTTTAGGTTTCAACTAGGAATCATGTGTCATATCATGTGAGTGTAGTTTATTGTATCACAAATGCCCATATGTAACCTTTTGGGTTCAACATCATTTGGAGATTTGTACTATAGGTCCATTTTTCCACGTTCTTAATCAACTGTAATGGAATTGCCTTTCTCCATTTTGGCCAATAATTTTGCTTTTTGTTGACGAACAAAAGAACGTGGCTCAATATCAACACAACTCTTTGATGAATTTAGTAGCTATTGTAAAACCAAAATTAACATTGGTAATCATCAATTCGTGATCCCATAATTCTCATGTGCATGCGCATGCATATTTATAAGCATTTCATTACTTTGGATATCCTTACCTTACATTGTCTCTTCTAGGACAATCATCTCTTATTAGATGAATTGTTTGAGAATTTGGATCATAACCTCCTCTAGAGCGTTATAGAGTTTGGATTTTTAATCTCCACTTATGAGGAGTTGAATCATTGGAAACTACACATCGATCATGCTTCAGGCATGAGATATATTAAAATTTTCGTGTCCATGGATTATCCCTTTTGGCACTTGAATCCATGTGGCGACTGTTATGCTTCGGGCATGCAACAGTTTAGTAGTGCCAAGTCTATGGATAGTCTGACTGAGACTCCAATCTGTGCGGCATCTCTGTAACTTGTAATCAATTAGTAATTTTCATTACCTTTTTGTACATCATGTGAATTATATAAATTGGTAGTGTTTGTTGGGGTTGTGAGTAGGATTCCCATCATTGAACTTTGGTCTTCCATTCACTCAGTTAGCCACCAATTTCCCCCCTTTGGGCTTCCATGGGCTCATCGTTGATTCTTCTGCTTCAGTCTCTTGCACAGTAGAAGTGGTGCGCAATCCATCACTTCTTGGTGACTCATCTATGCTAGGCATCTTTAGTGTAAAGAACCAACATCATACCAATTATTCTGCGGTGTTGGTGACTTGAGGCCCGGCTCCAACAATAGTTGAAGATGACTACTTGAGAGCAATGCAAGGTAAGCAATCAAGGAAAAGTTTCAGGCAGTCGGTTCCTGACCAGAAGTTTGATTTCAAGTTCCAACTGATTGCTTTCTTTATCCTTATCTTGTAAGCAAAAGCAAGGGCAAAGGAAAAGACAGGGAAAGAGCATGATATGAGATACTCTTGCTTTCGACCCTGATGGTATGGGATACTTTTGCTCTTGAATGAAAAAGTATAAAATCTTAATGTAAACCTTTTCGATCGAAAATGGTTTCTTGCTGAGAAAATGAGTTTGACATTTTGAGGACTTGCTTGAAGAGGTATTCTCATAGAGAAAGGAGACTAAATATGTTGAGAGGTTTGGTTACAGATGCATTCTCGGCAAGGAAGATGAGTTAGGCGTTTTGGAGGTGAGCCTTGCAATGGAAGACAAAGGTCGACATATATAGGGATTTCCCAATAGCAGGTAGTGGTGCGGTTGTGACCTTGTCACCCACGTTTGTTGGCAATAGTGGTGTAGTTGGAATAGTGAACTTTACGCGTTTTAACTTTGCCAGAGATATTTTAACAGAGTTGTCCTTAATATCCAGAAAGTTGAGATTTCATCTGAGAAAATGTTGACAAACTTTATTCAAGAAAATTCGGCTTTTGAAATTCAAAAAGCGGTGCTCTTAAATTTTTGAACAAGTGGTTGTGTTGCCTCTCTTTTTATAGAGGTATTAATTGATTCAAAATGCACGCTTTGAAAATTGCCCGCCTTTGAAAATTGTGTTTGTTGTATTTTTGCAATTTCACATATCCAACCCTTTTCTTTCATCATTTTCTGAAACTGGCTTGCCCATCTAACCTTTATTTAGATTTGAGTCTCGGGGGAGATGCACACGTCCTGCTTCAGGATAATATATGGTGCCCGTCCTTCTTATCTTCTAATGGCCTTCTTACGATTGGAGACCCTATGATGAAGGATGATATAACGGCTACAATAGTAGCTAGGAACCTTCTCACTCCCAGAGATAAAAGAATACTTTCAAAGAGGTCTGATGAATAGGCTATTCAATACTCCTTGGCTTTTATTGTTCAATGTGCGAGTTCTGTATCCAACATGGGCCAACGTCTACTTGCTCAAACTCGCCAATTCAAAACATTAATGGCTGAGGTGGCAAGTCTTAGAAAAGAGATCAGAGGGCTCAAGCACGAGAATAAAGAGTTGCACAAATTTGCAAATATTTACTCGACGAGCATGAAAAGAAAGCTCGACCAGTTGCATGGATCTGAAAGTTGGGTTCAAAGTGATCATCAGAGATTTGTGGCTAGATTCCAAAGGCAACTGGTGCCTTCCCCTTCTGGTGTTTTGCCAAATAGTGGGGCGTCACATGATCAATCTCCAGTGTGTCCCCCTTCTGGGATACTGCCAAGTACTGAGGCTTCACAACATGAACAACCTTTATGAAGGCGCCCCCTTCCCCCCCCCCCCCCCCCCCCCAATTTGTTTGTTTTTGTAGTTGTAACTCACGTGTATGTATAATTGTTTTTTCCCATTTGATTTTATACATGTCTAAAAGCTTCTACTTTAGCTTGTTATATGGGAACCCATAGAAACTTCTTGTTCCATAACTAATGAATTAATGAAGAGACGATGGAAACTTCTGGTTCTATGAATATGATTCAATGAGCCTTTAAGTATAAATGTTTCCTAATATCATATGCTTCCACATGAATTCTCGGGCATTATGAATTCATGAAAGTATCTCTTGTGTAAGATGTCGATGGTCACATAATTGGGTTTTGCTCAGTTCATCATTTTCTTATTCCCAAAAGGAAGAAATTCAAGTATTACGGAAATTGTGATAATTAACTCATACCACATGTAACATATGTCTACACAAAATGTTAGAACTTCAAGTTCTTAACATTATTCATATTTTTAACTTCAGGTCAAAACATTATCATATGCACTTGGAATTTATTTTCAATATCGACATCATTAGAACCTTTAGGTTCATATTTTTGGAATTCATACCCATACTTAATCTGTACATGGATTAAGGAACTTATGGTCCTCATTTACATGAATGAAGGAACTTTTGGCCCTCATTTAATAGTTTGTGGGCTAAGGCGATTATGGCCGTCATTTGAATTTAGTTGAGGATATGCTGCTCTCTCAGTTGATTAAAAATCTTAAGGTTTTGATTTTTGATCAAGGAACTTCGGTCCAATCTTTTTATATGATGAGGATCAAGAAACTTTAGGTTCTAATCTGATCAAGGACTCATCATAACAAAATGTAGCATTGTAAGTAAATTAAAGCAATAAATAGTAATTCCAGCCATGGTAAATAAATTGCTTTTAAGTAAATAAAACTTGTGACAAGGGCTTTGATTCAGCACCATTAACAAAAATATCAAAGCTTAAAGCAAAGGGTAATAATTCTACCCACGATAAATAAATTGCTTTAAATAAATAGAACTTGTGAAAGAGTTTTAAACCAGCATCATTCACATAAATATACCAAAATAGAAAAGGCAATGATTAAGTCTCCATCTTTTGTTTTTTCTTTTTCTTTGTCTGCCACTTTCTTTTATTTCATCCTTTTTATTTTATTTTCATTTAACAGTTCTAAATCCTTTTAGTTACCCAGTAAGTAATAGTAACAATAAGTCCCAATTGGTGTTCCTCCTTTGGTGACTTTCGAAAGAGTCGAAACGGTTTCCATAAGTTTTGGAGTCAAAAGTAGTGTCTGCAACTTATGAGTAGATCAAATCGTTATATTTGACTCAAATTTTAGTATGATATGGATAAGAGGATACCAAACAACTTTTGTGAAGAAACGGTTTTGACCTAAGCTATTGAAAATGGAGTTTTGGTACTCATAAGATGATTGTCCACTTTTCTATGGAATTGAAAACTGGGTTGGTGTTTCAGACATTTGTGACGATCGCACCGTTGGAATTTCTGAAATTTTTGTATGTTATAGGCACTGGGCGGACAAACAACTTTTAAGAAGGAAGCATCTCAATCCGAGGTGAGAAAGTTGGAGTTTAAAGGCTAATTACATAGCTGTCAGATTTTCGGCCAATAATAATGATAATAGTTATATAACCAAATGTATATTTACTTTAAGAAAATTAGTCATACAGAGATATGAAGATGAAATGAAAAGATTTTCTTATCTGTGAGATTCCAACCAACGGAGGTGAGAGGTAGTTAGTACTTCACCAGATTTATGGCGTTGTGCTTTCCACTGACATGAGAGCTTCTCATGTTGATAACGTGTTGTAAAATTGACGGTATGTGTGCAGTGGAATATAAAATACATAAGACACAATATTTATGAGGTTCAGCAAGCCTACGTCCTCAGGGTAGCAATAGTAATATCTTTCATTATCTTAAATAATGGGAGTACAAAATAATTCTCACTATTTTCTCTCTTCTCTCTAACTTGGCTCACTGATACTTTCTCCTACATACATCTTCTATCTCTTCTCTTTTCTTTCCTTTCCTCCTTATGCTCTCATTTTATAGGCAAAAGATTATTGCAACAACACTATTCGCTTTACAAACTTTCTTCATATGAATAGTAATGATGACACACCCTGACCCGGAATGTCCACTAGGACTCCGAATCGAGCTGTGCTGGCCGACACTTGGAAGGTGACAAAGCCATAAAGTGTAGTGATGTGGAAAATGTGAATAAATTTAAACATAAAAGTGCCTAATTAAAAAAGTGCGTAGGTGAACGGGATTGAACCCATTTCACATGTGATGTTAGAGCACTAAGCGTATAATATTATTACACCTAGCTTGTCGAACATGTCACTTTAGGTGACTTCGACTTATGTGATAGTATAGATTGATGAGTCATAGGTGCAGTTGTACAGGTCACATTAGGTGACTCTGACTTGTGTGATAATATAGATTGATGAGCCATAGGTGCAGTTGTATATGTCACGTTAGGTGACTCCGACTTGCGTGCTAGTATATTGTCAAGCACATGCCTATATTTTTATTGCGGATGAATTATTCCCATTGTGGAATATTTCTTATATATATATTGTTGGCATACATTAAATCTTCATACTTATACGTAGTATGATTTTAAGGAAACTATACTTGTTTTACGGCGAGAGATTAGTATATTCGAAAGTAAAGGTTTTCTTACAAGCGTTGTTTTGCTGACCCACTCAACTTTGTTTTTTTTTTCGCCCCTCTAGGTTTAGTAGTTGTGCTTAAGTGTAAACGATCACTCTGGCAAATCTCAGGAGATGGTTATCTTTAGTGGTATAACCTTCATCCTATTTACTATATTGTCTTATGCTCTGATATACACTTAATGGCTTCGTCACCTTCCAGGTGTCAACCATCACAGCTCGATTCGGAGTCCTAGTGGACATTTCAGGTCGGGGTGTGTCAAACAAACTATTCATGTAGGCCATCCACATATTACATTACAACAATTCAAACCTTGTTTTTGGTTTACAATGGAGGGTTTCGAACTCTTGTCCATCACTCTATCCACTCTCACCGACTTAGGTTACTCAAAAATGTACCTCGAGAAAGAAAGCATGTTACATGCTAGTTTGACATTGCTAAAATTATTTAAAAGACAGTTTAAAAAAAAAAAAAAAAAAAAAAAAAAAGCTGGTTCTAAAATTGTGTTTGGTAAGTGAAATAAAAAGTGTTTTTTTGTCAAAATCATTGGTACAAAACAGCAAAAAGCATAAATAACTCTATACCTACTTCTGAAAACAGCGCTTTTTTTCCACATCGCATCAACTCCAAACTGGCAGCCACTTTCTTGGGTGACGTGGTGGTCATGTTATTAGTGTTTACTTTTAAGGAAAACTAATAAAAAAGATTTCAAAACTTTGAATTTTAATCGAAAGTTTTATCCATTTGACAAAAAAATAAAAACAAAAGTTATCTAAGAACTTTTTTTAATAATAAGAACAAAGAGAAAGAAAATAAAATAAAAAACTTATCAAAGCGAGTGAGCGTACTTCAACCTTTTCTTCTCGTGAAATGACATTGCAGAGCATTTTCCTTCGTCTACCTCCTCCTGTATATCTTTCTATCTCCCATCTGCATCTGGGTCTCTCTCTCAAACTCTTTGCATTAACACATATCAACATTAATGGTTGGAAATCGACTTTTTTTATTTTTTATTTTTTCTTATATGGCTTTACGGGTAACGATGTTGTCACTGTTTCACCACTTAAGCTTTCTCCCTCTTAGTGCTATCTTTTGTCTTCATTTCTGCAATTTAGCTCTTGTGATTGTAGGGTGTACAGACATTTTTTAAATTCGGGGTCTATGTGTTTAATGGTGTTGGATTAGATGGAGAATTTTAATTTCTAGTTGCAAATTTTCATAATACAAAGGTATTAAGGATTAGAAAATTTTAAAAAAATAATATATATATATATATATATATATATATATATATTGTAGAGCCAAAAATAATCACAAGGCGACATGTGAATTCTTGGGTAAAAGAGGACAAAAATACCCTTGAGGCATACTGGGATTCCTACGCGCGAGCAGCGGGCAATCATCCCTAAACCAAGTTAAAAGTGCCCAAAATAGGTATCAACTTAAAACCTATTTCATTCCATATATTTCTTACCTCTTTTTCCCTCTTTTAGCTAATCAATTAGCTATTTATTTTATTCTTTCCATAACTTCTAAAACCTTCCTTCTAAAAATCATCATAAATGGCCAATTAAGGGGTTAATTGCCTATTTAATCCCTTAAATTGTCAATTAAGTGATCCCTTTGACCCATAAAACACCACATGGTGACCCATAAAACACCACATGGCCGGCCATCCTCCATGTTTTCTACCTTTTCTACCACATTTTCCCTTTTTAATTACCCTAATTAAACCTAAATTTAACCCAAAAACCCTAGCTAGGCCGGCCACCTCCTATCCCTATATATAGGCTCCCATTTCCACCAAAAAGCAAGTCCAACACTTTGGCAAAAATCCCAAAATTCTCTAAACACTCTTTCTCTCTAAATTCTAACTTTGGCATCGGAGGTTCTTCGGCCAAAGCCCCCCCCCCCAATTCATTGTGGGCGCATGAGGCTCTTGGCCTTAACCTAAGGTGTTAATTGTTTTGTAGGTGCAAAATTGTCCAAGATCAATGAGGAAGAAATTTGCATCCACAAATTGGTGCTTTCATTGAAAGTTGAAATCCATACTCGTAGAAGACTCTCGCACAAAAAGGTTTTTTCTTTATTTTCTAGTCCATTTGAATATTTTTCATACGTTCTTATTATTAGAATTTTTTACTTGCAAAGGTTCTTTGATAAAACGTATAAGCAAAATATAATGGCTAGAAATTTAGAAAATTCCACAAGTGAAAATTCTAATGTTCAAGAAATAGGATTGCGGAGATCCGCGAGGCTAAATGCGGTAATAAGTGGAGCAGCACCACCACCACGAGTTTCCACCATGGGAACCACCACGGTGGCTACCTCGGTAGCCACTCGTGACGAGGTCCATGGTGCTTTCACCACGGCCCGAGCTATGCCATCCAAGGCTCACAGCACCAAGGCCACGGCCCAAGCCGTGCCATCCAAGCTTGCACGCATCCGAGCCTAAGCCTCGCATTCGCATGCATCACGCGCTGAGCAGCCCACTCCTGTGGTCCAGCCTGCTCCCAACGAGCAGCCCACTCTCCCGGCCCAGCTTGATCTCATGGCCCAACTTGCTCTTACAGCCCAGCCTGCTCCCGCCAAACAGCCTACTCTTGTGGCCCAGCTTGCTCCCGACGAGCAGCCCACTCCCGTGGTTCAGCCTGCTCCCGCCAAGTAGCCTGCTCCCATCAAGTAGCCCACTCTCATGGCCCAGCCTGCTCTCGTGGCCCAGCCTGCTCCCGTGGCTTTCCAAGCAGCCAAAGTCGGCCCAAGACTGTCTCAACCATCCAGACCTACCATCTTGCCGGGGGCATTCTCACCACATTTTTTCGCGGATTTGACATTTTCCAACTCAAATCTCGTGCACGGAGTCTACCACCCTTCCACTACCCAAGAAGGCGTATTCCTTTCAAGCTCTTCCAATCCAAATGGCGAACAACACTTGTCTCGACAAGTCATAGAGTTGACGAGCGCCCTTGCACAACAGACAACCTTGGTGAATCAACTTTTGCAACGCATCGGGATCCAACGTGCCCCAGACGAGGTATCCCGAAGTAGGACAAGGGCAGACGAACCTTTCCAGCAGCGTCCCGGCAAGCAGCCACTCGACCAGCCACGAGCCGAAAGTTCGAGCAGTGTACATTTCCGATTGGGCCCCCGAGATAGCGTATACTCCCGTCTTAACACGCGGAGAAGCGTGCACTCTAAACTAAGCCCACGGATGAGCATACATTCACGGTTAGGGTCACACTCTAATAGTCAACTTGAGCAACCTTTCGGGCAAAGTGTTCATTCGTGGCTAAGCCTGCAAGGAGCATCCTCCACCTCACATCAGAGTAGGCAGCATGATGGACAGAGAGAAGTAGTCACTCAATCCAGCTCAAGTTCAACCAGCAGCCTGCGAAAAACTCGCTCACCTACTAGGAACGCACCACATGCACTGCATCCGCGACATAGAGGAGCTAAACACATGGAAGAGCAGCCTAGACCAGCAAGTCATGGCTGGGGGCAGCCGAGAGCTCCGCTACCCCAATAAAGGCAAATTCAGGAAGAAGTAGAGAGACTCTTGACTAAGCGATTGCATGATTTCCAACGCAACAAGGTCACCGACGAGGCATTACGACGAAACATGACCAACATAAGCAGGTCACCCTTCACGGACGAGATCGAGCAGGCAGAGCCTCCACGCGAGTTCAGCATGCCACATTTCGCATATTTCAAAGGGGATGAAGATCCGGAGAGACACTTAAAGCGCTACCGAAGCGCAATGATCCTTTATCGAAACAATGATGATCTCATGTGCAAGATATTCGCCACCATTCTACAAGGCGAGGTGCAAGATTGGTTCTACACCCTACCACCACAATCCATCCGGAATTATGCCGAACTTTCTTTGGTTTTCACCAAAGAATATTCATCCTATTGCTCGATAAAAAAGAAGTCCGACCATTTGTTCGACATTAAGAAAAACCCAAAAAAGTCACTTCGCGACTATGTGAGGAGGTTCAAAGCATAGAAGGCAAAAATAGTCGGATGTAACGACTCGATAGCTAGAGCAGCCTTCCAAAAAGAACTTCCAACAAACCACCCACTGTTCGAAAAACTGATAATGAAAGAAGATCTAACTCTGGCAGACTCTTTCGCTCTGGCAGAGAAACATGCACATTGGGACGAGGATCGCCAATGCACATTCAAAAACTTGAAGAAATACCCGACGTCACATCCCTACTATCCAAACCGGAAGCAGCAGAGGACTTATTCACGTGTTTAACGGTATCTAGAGTAGCAATAAGCTCTATCATCATGCGAGAAAAGTTAGGGGCCTAACTACCTGTATTCTACAGTTTAAAAGCTCTCATCGATGCTATTAGAAATTCAAAAGTTAACTTTGGCAATATTTGTTGTAACCTAAAAGCTCTTCTCGCACGCAGTCATCATCATGACGCACTATTCCGTTGAATCCAGACGCACAACAATAAAGGCGTAGACCTTGGCGGATGCAAAGTTTTCTGACGAATGCAACAACTCGGCCCAAAAGACACGCCAAGGGCAGACGAACACTGGAAGGAACACTCATAAACAAGTTTTATCCTCATCGCCCTAGAAGATTCTACATAAAAGCAACATGTACCGGCAGTTGAACACTACCTCCTGTTGCGTGTCACACGGCCCTAGCCGACCCTTGCTCCGTTATTCAGCTTTAGAGTGGCCCAATACCGGCAATTGAGCATCTTCTGCCACATGTAACATGGCCCTAGTTCCATGGCTCCCTACTGCACCTTCACACCTAGCCTTGACAATGTAACAGAGCGGCCCAATGATGGCCCGAAGGTAGCTGAGCACACTTCAGCCGCGATTGCTCCACCTGATGGAGACTTCTGGCATTTGCATGTCAACAGTGCATCCAACTACAAAGGTTCAGAGCAGACGTGGTCCTTGTCACCCCAGGCGGTTCGATGCCCGAGCAGGCAATCATTCTAGGTTTCAAAGCATCTAACAAGGAAGCAGAGTACGAAGCCCCACTAGCAGGCCTTTGAATGACAAAAGACTTGGTGGTGAAAAAGCTTTCAATTCATTCCGATTCCCAGCTAATCACCAGCCAGATTACTAGGGGCAAAGGCATGATGAACGTGGCAACCGACTACTTCACCAAATAGGTAGAAGCAGAGCCTGCGGAGCCAAAAATATTCACAAGGCGACACGTGGATTTTGGGAAAAAGAAGACAAAAATACCCTTGAGGTATAACGAGGATCCTACGTGCGAGTAGCAAGCAATCATCCTCAACCAAGTCAAAAATGCTTCAGAAAAGGTAACCAATTCCAAATTATCTCATCCATCCACATTTTAGGTAGTTATTTCATAACCTACCAATTATCCTACATAAATTGAGATAATTGACAAATTAATGGGATTATTACTCATTAATTTGTCAATTAAATTAGCCATAACACCAAAAAACACCCTAAAGGCCGGTTATCTCTCTCCCAAAAGAGGGGTCGGCCATCTCCTTTATTTTCCCACTTTGACTTACCTTTTTCACATCTGATTAGCTAATCTTTTTGATTGATTAGTTGATCATGCCATAAAAATCATATATTCATTCCTTTTTGTAATGTTAATTAGCCAATTAATATATTTACCTAAATAATATATTAATTGCTAATTAAAAGTCATCCATTTAACCCCAAAACTCCCAAATGGCCGGCCATCCTAGTGGATCTCCCCATATTTGCCCATTTCATCCCACTAATTAGCTAATTAATTTGGCAATAATTCTATTTAGCCAAATTAATTAGTCAATTAACTACATAACTCCTAAAATTACCATCAATCATGAACAAAACCCACAAACAAGGCTAGGTGGCCGGTCCTCTCTCACCCTAAGAGGCCGGCCACTCCCCTATTTAAACCCTTCTCTTCTCTCCAAAACAGGAGGCCAACGCTCTTACAAAAAATCCCAAATACTCTAAACACTATTTCTCTCTAAAATTCTAACTTTGGCATCGGAGGTTCTTCGGCCAAAGCCCCCCCATTCATCGTGGGCGCGTGAAGCTTTTGGCCTTAACCTAAGTTGCTAGTTGTTTTGTAGGTGCAAAATCGTCCAAGATCGAGGAGGAGAAATTTTGCATCCACAGAGCCCATGACGACCACGATTCATACGGACATAGAGCGCTTTATATGGAGGAACATCATTTACCGATTTGGCATCCCTTAATCCATCATCACCAACAACAGCCCGTAAATCGTGGGCAAAGATTTGGCAAAGTTCTTCCAAAAATATGGCATCAAGCAGCACATGTCTACTCCAAGATATTCTCAAGGCAATAAGCATGCCAAAGTATCCACCAAGATGATCTTCGACTGCCACAAGAAATCCCCCACCAGTAAGAAAAGAAAATGGCCAGACGAACTCCCTGGATGTTTATGGGCATATCGCACCACCAAAAGACGAGTAACCAAAAAGAGATGGCCACAAACTTAAATCTGACAGAGGAGAAGTACGAGCAGACTATCACCCACATCACAGCTTACCAACAGTAGTTCATTTCCAGCTATAACAAAGGGCCAAGATCTGGCAGTTTCAGCCCAAAGATCTAGTCCTAAGAAAAGCCTTCATCATTGCCCACAAAGAAGGCTCTAAAAAGATGGATCTCATCTGGGAAGGTCCGTACAAGATCAGAAGAATAGGCGGTAAGAGTAATTACACCCTCGCCACCATGAAACGATAAAAAGATCGAAAAGTAGTGGAGCGCCTACAATCTGAAGAAATACCATGTGTGACCTCCCACTACATCAAAGCCTGAAGACTCAAAAAGCTCAACGGGCACCACCTCACAAGTCAATGACTATCTAGTTGTTATGTAGTTCCTACCTTCAGCTAAGTTCTCATTCGTTTCACTCATTTTTCAATGAGGAATTCAGAATTAATCACAATTTGGCTCGGCTGCATGCTTACAACAACTGATCACTCCAGCACTTCAAAAGAAGACAACGCCCTTCTTAGGGACCCATAGCAGGAATTGCGCCCCCCGAGGGACCAACCATGCTCTCCAGTGCGAGAGGGTAAACTAATTGCTCTCCAGTGTGAAAGGGTAAACCAATTTCCCTACACCCATATGGGTCAGCTCTCCAAGACGAGAGGATAAACTTTACACTCCGAATATCCAGAAGTGGATAAGCCTGGCTACCCTAGTATAACTAGATGCATGATGGCTTGTGCCGGGATTCCTAGAATTAGCCACAATGGTCTTTTTCAAGGCTTAGCTAACTAAAGGATTTTGGGTCTCTCGACCTAATCCGCGGGGAATCAGGCCCTAGAGACGGAGGGGGCACATTACGCAATACGCCCTATAGACCATGCCCTGGAATCTTAAAGCTACTACCGAGTGCACTAAGGTAGCTTACGGATTCCGGAAGACTGCCTATGGCTTGCCTTTTTAGCAGTAAAGCCGCTCTAGACTTATACAACCGCACATTCTTGTGAAAGGTTAAACAAGCTAGCGCGCATATACAAAGTTTTATCCACTGCCCACATGCTACGTAGTCAATAAGCTTCACCTCTACCAAGTGCGGAACAACCTACACCAAGTTCTAAAGTGTTGTGATACTTGCTACACAAGCTACGGAATTGAAGAAAGTCAAGTTAACAGCCTAGTGGTTACGCGGACTTGTCTGCTTCTGTAAGTAAGATAACCAGCTGCCAACCCTATGGCTAACAACTTTGCAAAGTTCTACACCAACACCTACGGCTGCATAGGCTACACGGGCTTGTCTGCTTATAAAAAGTAGCATGCCTGCCACTGGTATATCAAGTCTAAATGTTAGGGCATGAACAAAAGAAGCGAAGATGAAGAAAAGTGAAGGAATACATGTTTATAAACAACTAGCAAAGGCCGAAGGAGTTCAAGCAAAATGAGAGTTACAAGAAAAAACAAATAAAATCCTAAAGGCTACCTAGAAGACTATAGCAGCTTGGACATCCCACGACTACTCGATCGCCACACCTTCAGCAGCCGCGACGCTCTTAGCAGCAGTATCATCCGGCGCTTCACCCTCGGCTGCCCCAACCTGGGCACTAACTTCTCCAACTACTTCACCAATAGAAGCCTCAAAAGTAAAATCAAGCAAGTCTTCCAGAGATATAGAGAAGGTCTCGAAACCCCGAGCCCAGTCTTTTCACCTTTCAGCTGCTCATCCTCCTCGAGCAGACCAACATGGATGCTCTGCAGCTCATCCACTTCCTTCTTCAGACTTTCGTTGATCTTCAGTACACCTTGAAGTTCCAACACTTGGGGTTCAAGCTTATCGATGATTCTCTTGAAGTGGATCACTTGATTATAAGCAGCAATCAACTTTTCATCCTTTGCATAAGCAGCGAAACGAAGCTCAAAAACTGCATACTCAAGATCTTGAATCTGAGGTATGTAACATCCAATCTCCTTCTCTGCACTTTCATGCTTAACTTGGATCGCGTCAAGCCTAGTCTTCAAGTCAACGATCTTTTGGCGAGCGGTCTCAAGCTGCAAAGAAGTAGGGGCAGAAATATTAGACCCCTTCAAAGCAACGAGCTCAGAATCCGCCATAGTATTTGCCGTCTCCTTAGCAGCCTTGCTATATCTGCATCATGGCAAGCAGAGCAGTCCTTCTATATTGGGTCGTATGCTTCGCAAACGAGCTTGGGCAAACAACCTTTCTGATGTCATCAACAAACTTGGCACAAGCGTCCATGTTTTCAAAAGATCTGGTTTCAAAAGCACATAGATCTCAGCAGCCTCCCCAAAAGCAGGCTTAGTGGATTTCTCACAGCTGCCTACGCGAACAGTCTCCTCATTCCCAGCAGGTGAATCAGTCTCAGCAGCATAAGGAATGGGCCTTAGCGCCACTTCAGCAGCAGAGTCCACCTTATCGCTTTTCATAATAGCAAGCCTCTCCAAAGGTGAACCGGACTTAGCTCCCAACAGACGTCTTGGTACAAAATTAAGCACTAGGGGCATGACAGGACCTTTATGCCGAACAATCCTATCAGCAATCATACTAGCCATTCTTAAAATGGCAGACGCCACATGCTCAGATCTAGCAGCCTCATTTTTTGTCCCCTTGGAAAAAGTCAAGTCAATCACAAGCCTGGAGGCAGTCAGCGAGCCCGCGCGAGCAGCGAAAGAAGTCTTTCATTTTTTCTCAGCCGGCATCTCTTAAACAGGCAAGGAAGATCCCTTTTCCCACATTCACTTGCAGTAGGATCCACAACAGTGATTGGACGAGCCAATGCATACGCCTTGATCCTATTCACCTCTTCTTTTGGGAGCAGCCCACGTTTCTCCTGACAAAAAGAGTTAAAGTAGCCAACGCCATTCGTGGTACCCAGCAGAGGAGTTCAACCCAACATTCCAACAGCTCATGAGGCTCGCAACCTCTTCATTTCTCTCAATCACATGCCTAGCTTGCATCATGTCCAAAAGCCTAAAAGGACATGAGCCATATGACTCGCCTAGCACTGCGCCACAGCGCCACAATCCGTGGCCCCAGCCATACAAGCTGCCTTTAGTTCTAGCCAAGTCGAGCAGCTTAAAGCAGTGGTCCCTGCCATAATACCTCATCGGCCCATGCCGAGCCGACTCTTGGCCCATGCCAGCCGACATGCCGCACCATCCCGACGGCTGCCCCACGGTAGCACCATCCAAGAATAAGACAAGGAAAATTAATTTTTTCTTACCTTGGTGCGGCACAAAAAAGATGAAGAAAGCAATGAAAGACGGTCCTTTGCACGGGCAAGATGTAGAAGATTGCTAGAGGAGGGGGAACAAATATCCTCTAAGCTATCTCTCTCTTGTAAGGTAGAATAAATCTCTCTCCAAAGTTGATTTAATAACCCACTTAAGGTGGACTTAAATAGGCTTTGAGAGAAATTTATTTCCCTTTCCTAGAAGGATCTAATTTCCTATTAAAGAGAGAATCAACATCAAAATAGGAAGCAGTCTTAAGTTTCCTAAAGCAAGAAGATCTCTACACTTGCTGCCCTTTCTTGCGAGCAGCCCAACAGTGTGGGGGCATTTGTGGAGCCAAAAATAATCACAAGACGACACGTGAATTCTTGGGTAAAAGAGGACAAAATTACCCTTGAGGCATAATGGGATTCCTACGCGCGAGCAGCGGGCAATCATCCCTAAACCAAGTCAAAAGTGCCCAAAATAGGTATCAACTTAAAACCTATTTCATTCCATATATATCTTACCTCGTTTTCCCTCTTTTAGCTAATCAATTAGCTATTTATTTTATTCTTTCCATAACTTCTAAAACCTTCCTTCTAAAAATCATGATAAATGGCCAATTAAGGGGTTAATTGCCTATTTAATCCCTTAAATTGTCAATTAAGTGATCCCTTTGACCCATAAAACACCACATGGTGACCCATAAAACACCACATGGCCAGCCATCCTCCATGTTTTCTACCTTTTCTACCATATTTTCTCTTTTTAATTACCCTAATTAAACCTAAATTTAACCCAAAAACCCTAGCTAGGCCGGCCACCTCCTATCCCTATATATAGGCTCCCATTTCCACCAAAAAGCAAGTCCAACACTTTGGCAAAAATCCCAAAATTCTCTAAACACTCTTTCTCTCTAAATTCTAACTTTGGCATCGGAGGTTCTCCGGCCAAAGCCCCCCCATTCATCGTGGGCGCGTGAGGCTCTTGGCCTTAACCTAAGGTGTTAATTGTTTTGTAGGTGCAAAATTGTCCAAGATCAAGGAGGAAGAAATTTGCATCCACATATATTATTTGCAAGGATTATAATTTCAACAGAAACAGATGTAGGAAGGCATTTTGACGCCATTTTTTCGGGAAATGCATAGAGCTCTGGCTTGTGTGTTCACACCACCACCTCCCATGGATTTTTCTTCAGTGGCTTGGTTGCCTTCAATGGCTTTGTTGCTGGTGGGTTATCTCTCACTAGCTTCCTTCGCTTTGTGGTTGACGTTCCAATCTTTGTGATGCTCGGTGGAAGTCGTTGGAGTCATCTTTTCCTTCAATTTTGTGGATTTGGTTGGTTGGACCTATGGCATCTAGTTGGAGGTCTGCGGCAAAATCTCGACGGTAATTTGGCGGCGGCGGTTCTTGCAGGAATGTAGGGTTTTTTTTTTTTTTTGTTTTTTTTGTTTGGTTTATATGTTTCTGGCCCAAAACTTTTGTTTTGGGTTTCGGTTAGGGGTCTACATCTATTTTGTGTTTTTATTGTGATCGAACCTCTTTCTCTGTAATTACAGTGTGTTGGTAATATTATCTTTACCTTTCTGCAAAAAAGAATAAATGAAAATGGTGGATTTCTACTTGCCGGTAGTTATGTCTCAAAACAAATGAGAAATAGTGTTTAATTCTAGAAATAGTGTAGTATCGTGTTCAATTTCGGAAATAGTGTAGTACTTATGTTTAGTTTCATAAATAACTAGTGTTCAGTTTCAGAAATTATGTAGTACCGTTAAGTTTGAGAAATAGTGAAATGCCATTCAATTTCAGAAATAGTGTGTGATAGACATGCGGGATCACATGCGTCAAATTTTATTGCTTTTTTCTATTTTCTAGTTTATTATATTAAACCTTTGTTATTTTCATTAAAATTTCACTCATGTTCATTAAAGTTTGTCTTTTTCATTAAATAAAATTATATGATGATTTTTTTGTTAAAATAAACTTATCCCAAGCCCTTGTTATTAAAACTCACAATTTTCAATTCACTCTTTTCATTGACTTAAAAGTGAATGGGTTACTGGTATTCTTCTCCACTTGTAAATGAAATATCTTAAATTTAATTTTCCGCAAAGTCAAATTTGAATTAGGTAAATAATATTGTTTGTTTAGAAAAAAAATGAAAAAAAAAAAGGTGAATGGGCAAACATTGAATTGTCGAAATAAATCGAGGGCATAATGGCTAATAACTGTTAAGAAAGTTCCAAGTTTTCAACTTTTTAGGGTTTTAGCAGTAATCAACCGGCAGCTGCAAAAATGGGGAGCGGGAAGGCGAAGAAGCCATCGAAGCTGTCTCACAGAAACAACAAGGGCAATCCGCTCGGCCCTAAGACAAAGAAGAGGAAGAAGGAGAAGAAGCAACGGCTCAGCAATGGCGGCAGCAATGAAAACCCAATTGACGAGAAAGCGAGCAATCAAAGCAACCAAAACAGCGACGGTTTAAGCGACGGTGAGGTACAACCGGCGTCAGTGTCGGCGCAGCTCAGATTCTTTCTGGACAAGTTTCAGTCTGCCAACGGCGTTAGCTTTCTTACCTCGAGTTGGAGTCCTTCAATGGTACCTTTTAGTTTATTAATTTGTCTTAGTTTATTTTCTCTTTTTTTTTTAATCTATTTTTTTGAGATGAAACATTGTAAATACTCACTTTTCTGGGAATTTTTCCAACTAAAAATAGCAAGCAGAGGACAGGATATAGTTTTTGTGAGGTATTAAGATTCAACTATGACAAAATTCAAGGCTAAGACAGTGGAACTTCAACATATTAAGCAATCTCCAACCGAAGGAGGGCCAGAGCTCCCTTTAGTTCTATAGCCCTCCAAAAAATTATATTTTAATGAACATTGTCATGCTCTATTTCATACCATCTTCAACCAAGGGGAGCAAAGAGGCATAGGTCAAACATAGCATTGTGACAAAAAATTATCTCCAGCCGAGAGGGCCAAAGGGCCATAGCCCAAACATAATTTATTATTTCAATTTAAATACTACAACTTAAATTTAAAAATTTATCATTTTTTCAAATTTTGTCCCAAAAAATAAAAAAAATTCAAATCCAACGGCTACTGGCATCATGTTGACATAAGTAGCCGTTGGCATTTGAAATTTGGGTTCGCCCGGGGCTAGCTGGCTGGCTCATTTGGGCCAGTGGGTTGGCCTGATTTGGTGCTTTTGGCCTGGTGGGGATCAGTTGGAGATTGCCTTAGTGTGATTGGTTGAAGCTATGTTTCGAAATTCAGTCAAACTAGTTAAGTATTGATGTTGAATTTATGTTCAGCTTTATTTATTTTTTTATATGTGGAGTTAATGGAGCACTTTGAATTACTTGTGCACAATGTGAAAATGCCGCCATCTGAGGAACGAACTTGAATTTATTCATCTACTTTTGCAGATAAGTGTATTCTGGATCAGTCTGAAAGCTTGGATCAAGATGTCAGCATCTGGGGGAAACATGTGAAGGAAGCTTTTGGTCCATCATGGAAACAAGAAGTTTGTGAAAAGGATCTCGTGGATGGAAAAATTGATCCAGGGAGTCCAGCAATTCTTATTATTAGTACATCTGCGTTGAGAGCATTAGAACTTCTAAGGTTAAATACGTTAGTTTCCTTTCTTATTGTACCATAACTTGAACCATTTGCAAATTTGATAATGCCAAACTTAAGTTTGAATTTCATAAAAAATGTCTCAGTAGCACCAGAGACTTTGACCCCTTTGTTACATGCATATCACTGAACCTTTATTCTGTTCCTATAGGGGCTTCCGGTTGTTGACTAATGAATGTCGTGCAGCAAAGCTGTTCTCTAAGCATATGAAGGTTGAAGAACAGGTAGTTTCTCGGAATCTTTAAAATTCCCTAGTTAATGGCGCATTTATTACTATTTGTTACCCCAGAGTTGTTTCTGCATGTTCTACTATTTGCTAGGCTTACTAGCATCTGTTTGGTTACAGTTCAATATGTTGAGCGTACCTATGTCGTATATAGTATCAAGAATTGTTACCTGACATGGGAGTCTGGGAAATCTATTGCCCTTCCCCGTAAGTGGAAGAGTGCATCCGGCGTGTTGTGTGACCGCCGTATGCCACTGATACTCAAGGGAAAATTTTATAGGACGGCAATAAGGCCGGCGATACTGTATGGCACAGAATGTTGGGCGGTGAAGCATCAACACGTACACAAAATGGGTGTAGCAGAGATGAGGATGCTTCGTTGGATGTGTGGGCACACGAGAAAGGATAAGATTAGGAATGAGGATATCCGGGGTAAAGTAGGAGTAGCCGAAATTGAAGGAAAGATGAGAGAAAATCGGTTACGGTGGTTTGGACATGTGCAAAGAAGGCCTACTGACGCTCCGATTAGAAGATGCGACTATGAGACAGAGGTTCAGGGCCGAAGGGGTAGAGGAAGACCTAGGAAAACTTTGGAAGAGACCCTAAGAAAAGACTTAGAGTACTTGGATCTAACGGAGGACATGACACAGGACAGAACACAATGGCGTTCTAAGATTCATATAGCCGATCCCACTCAGTGGCTTGGATTTTCTAAGTCTCCAACCGAGAAGTTTTCCTCACTCGGGAAATTAAGGGAACACTACCTCAACCTATATGCTCCACTCACAAAGCTTCAACATACAAGCTTCAACACAAGAAAATTCAAAGAACTTAGCGAAGAAGGCTTTGGTGTATTTAACACAATACGTTGAAATGAAGGAAAGCTTATTTATTGATATCCCCGATAAGTTACAAATATGTACATATACTTGAGTCAAAATAAACAAACAAGAGGGAGCCTTCACAAAGGTTGCTTAGGAGAAATCTCAGCAGTCGGTAGAGCCTCAGAAAGAGAAGGCACCGGAGGGGGATCATTCGGAGCCTCAGTACTGGACAAAACCCTAGAAGGAGGAGACATCAGAGGTTGATCATTTGGAGCTTCATTACGCGGTACAGCCCCAGAAGACGAAGGCAATAAATGCCCTTGGAACAAACCCACAAATCTCTGATGATCAAGTAAAACCTGACCATCAGATTCCTTCATCTGGTCAAGCTTCCTCTTCATGTTTGTAGCATAGTCATGTGCGAGCCGGTGCAACTGTTTATTCTCATGCTTGAGCCCTCTAATCTCCTGTTTGAGACTCATCACTTCAGCCGCCAATGATTCAACTTGGCGGGTTCGAGCAAATAGGCGTTGGGCCATATTAGACACAGAACCTGCACACTGAACACTGAGAGCCAGAGAATCCTTAACAGCCAACTCATCAGACCGTTTGGAAAGTAGTATGTTATCTTTGGGAGTGAGAAGGTTCCTGGCCACTACCGCAGCGGTCATATCATTCTTCATCACGGAATCCCCAACGGTAAGAGGACCAGTAGGGGAGACGAAGGATGGGCGCCATATGTTGTCTGGAGAAGCCGGGGCTGCCTCTTCAACAAGGTTCAAGTCAAAACGACGGTCGGAAGGGCCAGACATTTTCAAAGGTGTTGAAGAGAGAAGAGGTCGGACAAATCAAGATCTTAGAAGTGCAAGAATGGAGCTTCTACTGGTGGATATTCAAGTGTGCTTTGGAACTTAATGTCAGCCCCTATAAAAATCTGCACTCGACGAAGCATCAGAAATCGAAGAGGCACCTGCTCAGAAATCGAAGAGGCGTTTGCTTTCTCAAAAGCTGGGCTGCTCAGAGACCACGAGGGTCGATCTCAGAAATCGAAGAGGCGTTTGCTTTCTCAAAAGCTGGGCTGCTCAAAGACCACGAAGGCCGATCTCAGAAATCGAAGAGGCTTGCTTTCTCAAAAGCTGGGCTGCTCAGAGACCACGAGGGCCGATCTCAGAAATCGAAGAGGCACCTACTTTTCCAGCCTTGTCAGCACCTGTCACACGCACACTCAGCTTTGCGGAAATTATGGGCATTCTGTCGAAGATTTCTGACGAAGTAGAAAGCACATGAATCGTACTGTTCAATCACCCACTTCCCACACGCAACAGTAGCTCATGGGTACCACAGATAACTTTGCCAAAGTTCTCTGACAAAGTTGAGACACGTGAAGCTTACAGCTCCCACTACATCGCTCTGACCAAGAAGGGTAAATGCAATGCAAAGAAACAACACTAACAAAGTTTAGACACATAAATTTTGAAGGTCTAGCTACCATATTATTACCCATAAGGGTAAAGGAACAGTACCACTGCTGGATAATTGGAAAGTCCCGGTGTGTCAACCTCTGTGCTTCGTGGCAAGGTAGGCTAGCAAACATGCTCAACCTTTACTCACATTCGAGAAAACACTCCCAACAAGATTGCTTGCTCCAAAATCGAAGAGGCACCACTCTCCGAATCTCGAGAGCCAGACTCCCAACATGATTACTTTCTCAAAAATCGAAGAGAGGGTAAAGGAACAGTACCACTGCTGGATAATTGGAAAGTCCCTGTGTGTCAACCTTTGTGCTTCGTGGCAAGGTAGACTAGCAAACATGCCCAACCTTTACTCACATTCGAGAAAACACTCCCAACAAGATTGCTTGCTCCAAAATCGAAGAAGCACCGCCCTCCGAATCTCGAGAGCCAGACTCCCAACATGATTACTTTCTCAAAAATCGAAGAGAGGGTAAAGGAATAGTACCACTGCTGGATAATTGGAAAGTCCCTGTGTGTCAACCTCTGTGCTTCGTGGCAAGGTAGACTAGCAAACATGCCCAACCTTTACTCACATTCGAGAAAACACTCCCAACAAGATTGCTTGCTCCAAAATCGAAGAGGCACCGCCCTCCGAATCTCGAGAGCCAGACTCCCAACATGATTACTTTCTCAAAAATCGAAGAGACACCGCTCTTCGAATCTCGAGAGCCAGACCCCCAGCAGGATTGCTTTCTCAAAAATCGAAGAGGCATCGTTCTCCGAATCTCGAGAGCCAGATTCCCGACAGGATTGCTTGTTCGAAAACCGAAGAGGCACCACTTTCCCAACTTCAAGAGCTGGATCTCCTTGGATAAAGCTTGTCTGTAATCTTCACACGCAACATCAGCTTTCCAGATACCACAGACCACTTTTTCAAAGTGCTCTGACAGAGTTAAAACATGTGAAGCTGGCAGCTCCCACTACCGTGCTATGACCAAGCAGGGTAAAGGAATAGCATTATTACTTGATGTTAGGGAGACTCCTATATATGTCGACCTCCATCCCTAACGAACAGGCAGACTTGCAAAAATGCTCAACCCTTTCTCTTATCTGAGAGGGCACTCCCAACGAAGCCTTTCGAAATATTCAGCTTTCTTTCCCCCCGATAATACCTCTGTAAACAAGCTATACTAGAGCAAGAATATCTCATATCATCAGGGTTAAAAGCAAGAGTATCCCATATCATGCTTTTTCCCTATCTTTTCCCTTGGCCTTGTTCTTACCTGCAAGACAAGGAGAAAGAGAGCAATCAGTCAGCACTTGGAAACAAGATTCCAGCCAGGAACTAACTGCCTGGAACCCCTTACCTGATTACTTACCTGGCATTGCTCTCAAGTACTCATCTTCAACATCTTATGCTTCCTGGGAAGATACCGCATCTACCTGAGGAACAGATAGGGCAAGTGAGAAGGATACAAGGAAGCATGTGGAGACAAGCGTAACAGCACACGTGCCGATACATCCACTACTCTGTCAAAAGCAAAAGTATCCCATATCAGCAGGGTCGAACGTACTCTAGATTTGATGGACTTGTTTTGACCCTCAAATTCTTCAGTCGGCCTTATACTCTGGAGGAAACCAGAAAACCCTCCAACCCAGTTCAAGAATAAGCCTGTGGAAAGTTACTTCTTCAAAAGCAAAAGTATCCCATATCATCTCTTCTCATTTTTCTTCTCTTTATCCTTCATGCTGCCTGCAAGATAGGGAGAATGTGAACAATCAGCCGGAGCTCTGATTGCTTACCTTGTCTGTCACCTCTTTCAGCAGATCCCCTAGCTCGGCGACTTGGGGGACTCCTACTACATGGTTTGTATCGCGCTTGACCAAGCATGAAACTACAAGTAAGCTTCAAGTGAAATTGATACATTACCTTGTGCATCTCCACCAGTTACAGATACCACCCCTGGATGGAGGAAGAGTACTTTCAGAGAAGATGCCACATCTACCTATGAGACAGATAAGGCAAGTCAAGACGATACCACACTCCGGTACTTAGAAGTTTCGTGGCTACGAGATCATTCTCCCACAATATTTCCTAATGTCATTTGTACTAAATCATTCACTTGTACTCACTAAAGGAGAGCTTGAACCTATGTACTTGTGTAAACCCTTCACAATTAATGAGAACTCCTCTATTCCGTGGACGTAGCCAATCTGGGTAAACCACGTACATCTTGTGTTTGCTTTCCTATCTCTATCCATTTATATACTTATCCATATTAGTGACCGGAGCAATCTAGCGAAGATCACAAAAAGTGACCGTTTTCGCTACCTAGGATCTATCTTGCAAGAGAACGGAGAATCAGATGGAGATCTTAACCATAGAATACAAGCTGGATGGATGAAGTGTAAGAGTGCATCCGGCGTGTTGTGTGACCGTCGTAGGCCACTGAAGCTCAAGGGAAAATTTTATAGGACGGCAATAAGGCCAGCGATGTTGTATGGCACAGAATGTTGGGCGTTGAAGCATCAACACGTACACAAAATGGGTGTAGCGGAGATGAGGATGCTTCGTGGGATGTATGGGCACACGAGAAAGGATAAGATTGGGAATGAGGATATCCGAGGTAAAGTAGGAGTAGCCAAAATTGAAGGAAATATGAGAGAAAATCGGTTCCGGTGGTTTGGACATGTGCAAAGAATGCCTACTGACGCTCCGGTTCGAAAATGTGACTACGGGACAAAGGTTCAGGGCCGAAAGGGTAGAGGAAGACCTAGGAAAACTTTGGAAGAGACCCTAAGAAAAGACTTGAGTACTTGGATCTAACGGAGGACATGACACAAAACCGAGCGCAATGGCGTTCTAGGATTCATATAGCCGACCCCACTTAGTGGGAAAAGGCTTTGTTGTTGTTGTTGTTGTAGATGAATTCTGGGACTTGTACCAGAACTACTTCCATGATCGACTACAACAAGGTTTCCTTGCGTCTCGGTCTTTATGGTCCATGAATATCTGGGAAAGAGCTTAAGGGGAAAAAGATGGGCCCGACGGAATAACAAATTTTGGTCCATTTTTAGTGCAAACTAGCTATCCTGCCCACGCGTTGTTGCGGTGTTACATTGTTGTATACCGTTTTTTTCACATAATGGGCAGAGCATGCATCTATTTTGTTCACATAACGAAAAATCTTAGGGAAGAATTAAGCACATAAATACATATTAGGTTTTTAAATTGGCTTTATTCTTTACATTTCTATTTTAATGTAGCAGGAAAGAAATTGTAATAGATTGCCTAGAAAAGTAAACATTGTTTTGCAGGGATCAATACGACTGGATATGTAACAGCTGAATAAATAGTGATATAATGTTCCTTCTTTAAATCTACATATACTAACTAAAATAAACAAATATGCAAGAATATACTGCATCTGTGATCGATAACGTAAAATTCATGATTAGCATTCCAAGTCTTGTAAATTAGCTTTCAAAGTCTTCTAAACACCAAACCACCTGTCTAGATGCAATTACCTATTCTCTCCCATAATTTTTACAAATCAAACAGGTCCATCAAATAAATTTACTCACCTCTTGGACAGATTTTTTTGGGTTGAATCTAAAAACAACATAGCTGCAAAAAGGGCTGAAAACTTCTGCAGTTTGGCATTCACTTCAAAGGAAAACTGATCAAAAGACAATCATGGACTTGATAATCACATATGGTGTCATAAGGTAAAAAAATTCACTCAAGTTTCAGTGAGTAGTGAGTAAAACTAAGCAATGATGCAGGAAATCAATTAGAAGGTTGAGATACACAAAAAAGTAAATTAATTGAGTAACAAAATCGGAGTCATTCCCCTAATTTTAACCAACATCGAAATATCCAAATTTGCACAGAAAATTCATTTCCAAATGCGAATTTACAGTTCCTAGAAATCAGAATATATTACAGAAAATAACAATGAACTTATGAAGCAGAGCAGGAGTGGGATTTACTTGGATGCTGATGTAGAGGTTTGGAGGGTGCTTTCCTGGTGGTGGCTTGTGTGACTTTGTGAGTGTTAGGGATAGTCTGTTGGTTGCTAGTTTGGAGTTGACGCGTTATTCCGATGTGTAGGAATACTCTGTTCGTGTCTATTATCTTCACCTGCAGAAACAAAGAATTACCTGTCTGTTTTCTGAAAACCAAAACGAATCCAATATGCAATACCTGAATATTTGTCATGGGATTATGAGAAGTCATTTTTCAATAGTACGTTGGAAAATTGGGCATCTCAACACATAAACAAAACAGGCAAAAGTTGTATCTGCAGACCGAACGCTAGAACAAAAGGCTCAAAAGGAAAAACAAAAATTGTATACACTGAGAACGGATTACAGTAGTGGTCTATGCATAGGTATTTTGTAGAAGTGCTTGGGTCAAATTGTCAACAATAAATTGTTTCATTAGTAAATGTGGATTGGATGATTTGGGCAACGAAAGTAACAGAAAATTAACAACGCAAAATATTTGATACATTGAAAACTAAATAGCCGAATGGATTATATACGTTCAATAAACAGCTGTGGTTCTTGAAAGTGAAGAAGAACAAAACCAGAGAGCAATATGAAGCATCTGATTACGAAGATAAAATCTGCAGGATGCCAAAATGAGTACTTAAACGTAAAATTTATCTGTAAATTAAAAACTGAAAAAGAAGAAGAATAAATGAAAAAAGAGGCACATCAAGAAAAGAGGTCTTGCCACTGCGTGGTTGAACGCTAATCCAAAATGACTGCAGGTGGGAAACTATAACTACCACTGTGAAGATGCAGATGAGCATCGAAAACAGACAGCTCGCAAAAGGGTTATAAACAATATGTTTATACTAATAATTAAATTCATTATGTTTGTTCATTTACTATACTAATCCAACTTCTTCATGACCTATTTAATAGTTGTCTTGAAAGACAACACACAAAGACAACCTGCCGGTGGCAAAATCAAACACAAAAACACAACAATGGTTTCTCTCTCTTCCCACTATAGACCCTCATCTTCCCGTGACCCCATAACAGAATAACCCAAACTCTCTCTCTCTCTCTAACTTTCTGAAAACCTCTGGCAAGCAGCCATGGCTGATGTTGGCAATTAAGAGTAAATGACACGGTGATTAAGAAATACGATCTAAAACCCCTGAAAGCCTCTTTGATTTCTCAATTTTTGACAAACCTGTGTCTAAATTTTGGATTTTCTCCTATGGTTCAAAAACTGAAATAGAGACCTTTCTCCCCACAGACGGCGACCCCTGCCAGAGTTTAAAATGCTAAAGTCCAGATCTTGCCAAACACAACAAAAAAAAAATACCCGTTTTGCAAAACTAACACAAAAATCTACAAATGAAGATAAAAATCCAAAGAAAATCATGCACCACAGAGTTGTCGAACGAAGCAAGCAGCTGCGAAGCGAGAAAATGACGGCTGAGAAGACGAAAACACAAAAGCGTGCCAAACGGAAGCACACGGTGGAGAACAAAAGAAAAAAGAAAGGGTATATATACTTTCATACCTCATGTTTGAGATCTATTTCAATTCATTACAACATCTTTAAAACATTTCACTTTCATACCTTAAGTATTATTTTAAATAATACATCTGTTATATTTTTCATCCATTGATCCATTAAATGTTGACATAGCTGCCACATATATGTCACGTGGTTGCCAAATGTCTGCCACGTGGCAAATAAAATAATTTAAAATTTTTTTTTTAAACCTGAATTTTTTCAAAAAAAGAATAAAAATTTGAAACCCACATTTGCAAGAAGAAGAAGAAGAGGGAGGAAGAAAAGAAAACAAATAAAAAATTTGTTCTCCCCACTCCCCCTGCCCCCCGGCACCCGTGACCCAGAAGAAGAAGAAGAGGAAGGGAGCTGGGTCGGGGTAGGGGGAGGGTAGCCGGGCAGGGGGGGCAGGGGGAGCGGGGAGGACAAATTTTATTTTTTTTTTCTTTTCTTCCTCCCTCTTCTTCTTCTTCTTCTGGGTCGCTAGGGGGTGGGGGAGGGACATTTTTTTTTTCTTTTTCTTTCTTCCTCCCTCTTCTTCTTCATCTTCTTGCAGATGTGGGTTTCAATTTTTTTTTTTGTTGAGAAAATTCAGGTTTTTAAAAAAAAAATAAAAAATTATTTTATTTGCCACATGGCAGACATTTGGCAGTCATGTGGCATATATGTAGCAGCCACATCAGCATTTAACAGATCAATGGATGAAAAATGTAACCGAGGTATTATTTTGAAATAAAATAGTACTTAAGGTATGAAAGTGAAATAAATTCCCACCTTATCCCTGCAAGAACCACCAAAAACTACCATAAACCAAAAAAAAGCCCAAGGGCAATTCGGCCAGCTGAAAATAGCCCACCCAGTGTGGGCAAAAGTGACATTCCAGTGTACAAAACTCAGACAGCAGCGCCAAAACCCCAAACAAAGCAAGGGCATTTCCGTCCGGACACTGGTGATCTACAGTGCCGGAGGAAACTCACGTTTAGTATATATGATTTTGAGTATCATCTTTTCACTGTTATTCATTTGATAATATAATGCTGTTTTATGTCCACAATTGAATGTGAGTTTCCCTTTTTTGTTTTCTGGGTAAGAAAACAACACAACATACTCTTGAATGAAAACAAATATGTGCACGTGTGGGGGGTTAGACAAATTGGCCAAGGCAGTCAGCTTGCCCTCTTGGACTTGAGTTCAAAGTTTTGCAAATTATACTAGTTTAGAATAGAACTCCGGTAAAAAATGTGGAAGGGAAACAGTCCTCAAGCCTCCCAAGGATGGTTAAACTATCTCCAACAGAGGGGTGCGGAAAAAAAAAAGCAGCATTTGGGTCCAAATCTTCTCCAAGGGAAGTATTTTGGGTGCGAGAAAATAAGAATTTAGGGGTGGAGCATCACGTGAAATCCAAAAAAGTGGACATGAGCGTTAGTTCCATTGACTTGAGAGATTCTTTGCGGTCAAGCTCACAACAATCCCATTTTTAATGGCCCAGATGCGTTAGTCATTGTCATCCATCAACTGGCGTGCCTCTTGAGTCATGATACAAAGAGGCGCGTTCCTAAACCCTATAGGCCTTTCCAATGACAAACTTTGTTGTGCGGCCCAGATTTCTTAACTGTTCCATTCCAGCAGTCGTTTTTGAAACTTTTTTCTTTTATACAGCCTAGGTTAACCAAACAAAAAAAATTACAAATTCTAGAAAATAAAATCCTGTCATATTAATTTTTGTCATTTTAAAATTCCTTAGTAACTTTATATTTCTTCATCCAAACATAATGTAAACTCCTCCAAAACTCTACAAATATCCATAAAAGAAATCAATTTTCTCATATTTCACTACCAAAATTTCTTCAATCATTCCCTTCTCCTTTCAAATTTAGCTCATATGGCAGACAAAGAGAGTGCTAGAAATGACAATTGGCTTCCTGGTGAATATGTCGCCTTATGCTTAGCTTGGGTGTAGATCGCCGAAGATGGTTCTGTTGGTCGCTTTCAAACAATTGATACTATGTGGGGGATATTTACAAAAAGTTTCTTGTAATAATTTGGGCACTGTAGGGCAAAACCTCAACTACAAGGAGGATGTTAAGTCTCACTTCAAAACTGCAACGCCCCGCCCCGAATTAATCCTTTAATTCGAGAAATAATATTATTATTATTATCGATAGGCCCAAACTAAACTCTACTTTAATTATCAAATCCCAAATTACAAAACTTTATTCAAATTCCTTAATTCCTTCAACTAAACATAACCATAATTTTAATTTATAAGGCATATGCTTAGATTTTTTTTTTTCTTTTCTCTAAATTCTCTTCACTTTAAAAACACTTCTTAACCAAAGGTTCATTCACAGTTATTTAACCTTACTTATCATATGGCTGCATCTAACGTCTCGTTAGATTGCCTACGTACCCTAACAGGGATTAAGCCACTCGTAGTTAACAATTCATTCTTTTATGAATTTCCAAAGGTATTCTAGTAACCACCACAATCATCATTAACTTTTCATAATCAATTCACATTAGACAGTTATCAATTATGGGTTCAGAATACAAAAATTTGAATGAAAAAGGCAATGTTGGTTCACTAGCCACGCGCCGCCACAGGTGGCGGTCGGCCGTCCCGACTTGCCGGAAAAATCAACTATTTTTAAAAATTCTCAAATTTAACAGGGTTGTAGATCTCAATGAGTAGAGCAAGTTTCATACATGCGGCCAAGTCCAATTTGGCCGGAAAACACCTCAAATTTTCCACGAATTGCCGGAAACCTTTGTTTTTGGGTGTTCTTGATTCGACTCCAAACCAACTCCGACGCCCCAACCAATGCATGGGCTTTGTTCCTGGATTTGAGGAGAGTGCTTTGGTAGTAGTAATTGAGGAGTTAGCTTCATAATTGGTGAAACACCACCCAAACCGCCGCACCCTTCTTTTGAGGGTTTTACATAAAATCGAACCCCAATTTAACGGTTTTAGAGAGAAATTAGAGGGGAGATCGAATGGAAATGACATGAGGGTCATTTTGGCACCTTTTCCGGCGTCAAAGGTGGCCGGAAATTCAAAAGGTGGCCGAGTCAGTTCACGGGTTGGGGAAAAACCCGGTTTCCCCATGCTTCTCTCTTTCTCTCCTTTTCCTCCTCATTGTTTTCCCCCATTCGTTCCTTTTTTTCTCCTCCCCCCTGATTTGTCCATCTCCCTTCTTTTCTATCCTTTCCTTTTCATCTCAGCCACACACGTGGCATTACAATAATGGCTTCAGAAATCTGGAGCCTTCTAATTATAGCCAAAATTACAAAAATGTCCTTAACTTTAAACGTTATAAACTCTTTCGTTATAAATCCGTTTCACGAATAGTTTGCGCCTAAGCGTTCGTGAGATCGAGCTCTATCCCATATATAAATTGTGACCTCAAAAGGTCTACAGTTTTTAATTTATTAATTTCCAAGCTTTAATCTTCGTAACTAGTTTAATTTTAAACTAAACTCAAGTGAATTAATATAAATTCTAAATTTTTTCACATAATCATAATTTTGACATTCAATTCATATATTTATATATTTAAATTTTTCAGGGTATTACAAAAACTCTCAACCAACAAGGTCAACTATGGAGTGCATCTTCAAGTGCAGCATATTGTAATCCACCATGTGATACCAATGTAGAAGATATGGTAAGTCCACATCTTTAAATGTTAAAGTTTTAATTGTATTCACATTTTTCATCTTATTAGTTTTCCCTTACTATATGCGTAGGAGTGGAAAGCACACCGATTGTTTGAGCTAGAAATAAATCATGCAACCAGGCAAAATTTGATTTGCAACATGCTTGGGAGATTTTTAAAAGTTCACCTAAGTGTGTCGAGCTATACAAAACAACGAGCGGAAGGACTTCTCATAGTTGTACAGATGGTGCAAATTTAGGAGAAGAGGGCGAGCCTGCTATAATGCCACTCCCACGACCAGATCGCCTAAGGTCTTTGATACGAAAGCGAGTAAAGAGAAATTTTGAGGCGACTGATATCACACTCACTGTTTCCAGTAATCACTATGTGATCAACATAGATTAGCAAAGCAATAAAAAGACTGATTTTGCTTGTGGGTAAATAAACAACAATCCGTTTTTGACTGAACAAAACTAGTTGTCTGAATAGTTTCAGTGAATTTAGCAAACCATTGCTGAGAGACTTGCTTTAAACCATATGGTGACTTGTTGAGCTTTAAACCATATGGTGACTTGTTGAGGAGACATTTAAGTTTCTTCCCCCCCCCCCCCCCCCCCCCAGGCGTCGAAAATCAGGAGGTGGAGACATGTAGATTTCTTGATGAAGATCGCCATGAAAGAAAGTATGTTGACGTCAAGCTGGTGGAAAGACCAATTACGGGTAATAGCACAGCAAGAAGAGAACGCACGAAGGTCATCTTCACCGTGGGAGAAAATGTGTCGTGATAGTCAAGGCATTCAGTTTGAGTGAACCCCTTTTCCGCAAGTTGAGCTTTATAACGCTCAATAGACCTATCGTAACAGTGGTTGAGATTCTATACACATATTTACAATCAATGGGGTGTTTCTCGTAAGGAATTTGAGTGAGAGTCTAGGTGTTGTTGGCTCTAAGGCATCAACTTTAGAGTGCATGGCCTGCTGCTAATGGGCATCACATTCTGTTGGGTTTTTCCAGCCCATGATGAGTTGTACCAAGTCTATTAAGAATTATAATATTAGAGGAATAAGTTGTTTTTCCAATTGGAGTGGGTTTTTCAATTAGAGTTGTTTTCCAAATTGTAGTTGTTTTTCCAATTGGAGTGTTTTTTCCAATTGGAATGATTCTCTTAATTGGAGTTGTTTTTCCAATTGAAGTTGTTTTCCTAATTGAAGTTGTGTACCCAATTTAAGTTGTTTTCTCAATTGCATAAGTTTTTTAGTTGAGGAAGAATTCATTACTAGATTTTAGAAATGTGGCCCAAACGTTGACGCCACAAATCAAAAGAAACGGTGACAAAATGACAGGATGATATGTTGTTGAAAGAAGAAGATCCTTGAGACGCTAACACCACAAGGTAATAAAGTCCCCCATGCTGTTTATCTAGATCAATCGTCTTCTTCGTAACCTAGTCCTCCAAAATACACTAATATGGAAAAAAAGGTTTTAAACAACTCAAACCACTTGTAATCTTGCTAATTGACATAAGGTCAACCGTGAAACTAGACACCCCCAAAACATTTCTCAATTGTATATATGATTTTAAAGGCAAGTTTTCAAGCAAGTGTGGTGAAGACATGATGTGGTCAGTCTCCATTGCCAATCAACCATGTGCGAAAATGCACTCGGAGTTTAGAAAGCCGACGTACTGCTTGCAACATTGGCTTGAGAAGCAGTTAACGGCTCAGTTCTCTTGTTGTTTATGATGGAGGTGATTTGTTGAAATTGGGTGTCAGAAAGCGATTTGCTCCAAGTAGAATAATTTGTAATCAGAGACGAGAATATTGATAAAAATTGGACTATAAGCTTTTAGTTGCCCTCATCCGAGCTTTGGTCGTAACCCATGGCTGGTATCAATGACACAAAATGAAAGAGGAGAAAAATGGTCGTTGCGCGAGAGAACTCGGCAGCAAAAGAGAAAAGGTAGGGCGTATTAAGGATTAACCCTGCTTTGATACCATGTAAAATCAGGATCGGCAAAAACTTATTTTGCCAGAATGAAGTATTGATAGCCAACCTTTATATATAGAGAGATTTCCCTACAAACTCGCAGCTAACCTAGCTATCCTGCTCAGAAAGAAAATTAAGAAACAAAAATACAAGGGTAAATTGCACTTTGCACCCTCAGGCTTGGGCTTCTACATTTACTTATATTTTTATTGTGTATTAATTTGACAGTTAAATAATGACGTGGCAAATATAAAACCCACATTTTTGCTTATGGGAATGTAAGGTTTAAGCTACGTGGACAATAAACTAATAAAACATTTTATTATGTAGCAGCCGTCTTCTTCTTCCACATGCCTCCACCATTGAAATTCAAAAACTAGAACCAGATCATCACCATGGCCATTACTCCTACCGAAATTCCCGATGTGACCATGAACCAAATTTAAGATGAAGCCCCTCAACAAGAAAACCCTAATTTCAAACCACCACATTTCCAATCCAAAACCCTAACCCTAGACCCTCATAAAGACCAAGTATCTAACAAAACCGACCTCTTCAATAAGAGCCAAACCCTAAACCCAAATCCGACTTTCCTACCTGATCTCTTTGCAGCACCACTGATAGGATTATGATTAGCTAGCTTTCTAAATTCCAGTATATAGTCCTTGAGAGTACCTATTTGGTGGAGTTTAAACAAGGATTTAGTGCAATTGTTGAACTCAGATGGCCCGAACTCCTAGCACAAGGTGACTATAAATTCCCCCCTTGGAGTGGTATGGATGCAATTTCTCCAATGGAACCACTGAAGGGGTTCTCCATCGAAATGAAAAGATGTAGTGACCACTTTTTGGACATCAGGAGTGTTATAATAAGCAAAATATTGCTCAACTTTGTAGATCCAAGATGAGGGGTCTTCGCCATTGGTGAATCGAGGAAATTCCAACCGTTAGGGCCACTGTGGGCGAGGAAGATAACCACCGCCATTAAACTGGTCACACTGTTGGTAGTCAGGGGTTTTGATGCAGCGAAAATCACCCTTCTTAGGTACAAGTGGTGTGGGCAACGTTGTATCAGTAATGGCGCCTGATGGATCAGAGGAAGAACCACCGCCTCTATGAATTGAAGCATTTCCCTCCTAAACCTACTCCTTTTGTTAAGCCTTCTGCATTGGCACTACCTACTTCAGCTACTCCTCAACCTAAACAATTTGCCTTACCATACAAAAAGCTGACCCCGAGGAGGTACAATGGAAGAAGGATAAGGGTGAGTGCTGGTTTTTCGAAGAAAAATGGGCTAAGGGACATAAGTATTTACATAAACAGCTTCTGATGCTTGATGTGTGTGATGATTTGGTAATCGAGGAGGAACAATTGGAATCGGTGGAATCAGAGTTGCACAATATGTGTCTGAGTGCTTGTGCTTTCTATGGTACCAAAGAGAAACAATTAGTCAAGACCATGAAAGTTGATGGGATCATCAACAACCTACCTATCACCATCCTTTTGGATTCCGGAAGCACCCATAATTTTGTTGATTATAGGTTATTGAAAATTTTTGGTTGGCAATTTCAAACCACAAAACCATTTAAGGTGATGATAGCAAATGATGGTAAAGTGAGAAGTCAAGGTTGCTGTCAACATGTGCACATGGAGATTAGGGGGTACAAGTGCACCACATATTTGTTTGTGTTGCCATTGGGCGGTTGTGATGTTCTCTTGGGGGTCCAATGGCTATCATCCATAAGCTTGATGCTCCGAGATTTTCAACAACTCACTATGAAGTTCTCGGTGGATTAGGTCGCTTTCAAACTCACTTAGTCTTCAGCCCTACTTCCTTCTTCCCAGTTGCATGACATCAGTTTATGCAATATTGACAAAGAGCTATATAACTCTACTTTGGGAGTCCTACTTTATTCCTTGGAAAGAAACAAGTTAGAAGCTCTGATTTGAGCACTCAACAGTTGCAAAACCTGCATAGGGTCTTGAGTACTTTTGAAGAGGTATTTGGGATTCCCACCGAATTGCCACCTCCAAGGGAGCATGACCATCAAATTCCCTTAATCCTGGGTACTAAACCTCCTAGCATAAGGCCTTACCATTATGACCCATTACAAAAAAAGTGAAATCGAGAAAGTTGTGCAAGAACTCTTGGATGGTGGTTTGATCAAGCCTAGCCATATTCCCTTTTCTTTTCCGGTGTTGTTAGTCAAGAAGAAAGACAGAACCTGGAGGTTGTGCATGGACTACAGGGAGCTAAAAAACATCATCATCAAGGACAAATACCTTATTCCCTTGATTGATGATTTGTTGGATGAGTTGTATGGTGCCAGATATTTTTCTAAACTGGATTTGCGCTCAAGGTATCACCAGATTCGAATGAACACTGAAGATATTGAAAAGACAGCATTCTAAACTCATAAGGGCCATTATTAGTTTTTGGTTATGCCTTTTGGCTTAACCAATGTTCCAGCTACTTTTCAAAGTCTTATGAATGCAATATTCAGACCACATTTAAGGCATTTTATCCTTGTCTTTTTCAATGACATCCTCGTCTATAGTACAACATGGGAGGACCACCTATTACACTTGTCCAAAGCTTTGGAGATTTTGCAGCAACATCAATTATTTGTGAAGAAGAAAAAAAATGTTATTTTGGTCAAAGTCAAGTGGAGTACTTAGGCCATATAGTCTCTAGAGAAGAGGTATCCGCAGATCCAACAAAGATTCAGTCCATTATTGATTGGCTTCCTCCTCCCAATGTCAAAGAACTCAAGGGGTTTTTAGGCTTGACAGGGTATTACCGAAAATTCATTCCAGCTTATGGAAAATTTTGTCATCCCTTATATCAGTTGACCAAGAAAGATGGGTTCCATTGGACACAAGATGCTGATTTGGCCTTCCAGCAGCTTAAATCAGCCATGACATCTCCTCAATTGCTTACACTACCTGATTTTTTAGCCGCTTTTGTGTTGGAATGTGATGTTTCAGGTGTGGGTATAGGGGTTGTTCTTCAACAAAAGGGAAGCCAAATTGCCTTTACTAGCAAAGCATTGGGGCCTAGAAACCAAGCCTTGTCTACATATGAAAGGGAACTGATAGCTATAGTCCATGCTACTCAAAAGTGGCAGAACTATCTCCAAGGGCATCATTTTATCATTAAAATGGACCACCAAAGTATGAAATACTTCCTCAATCAAAGGGTAACCACTTCTTTCTAGCAAAAGTGGGTCTCCAAGCTCTTAGGATTTTACTACGAAATCCAGTATAAGCATGGGGCAGATGATATTGTTGCAGATGCCTTGTCTCGAGCTCCTAGTTCCAACCTCTTACCTAAAGACATTTTGCAAGATTCTAAAAATGCACAACAATAACGTATCCCTATTTTGGGTGGTTAGATGATATCCGGAGACATTTGGAGCATGATCCTTGGATATTAAAGAAAAGCAAGGAAGACCTGGAAAACCCCACTTCATGTGCTATCGATAAATCTCTTTCCAAATACTACTTAGACAATGGTTTTTTGAAGTATAATTCTAGAATGGTAGTAGGACCGTATTCTAGTTGGAGGAAGAAGTTATTTGAGGAGCACCATTGCACTCCCATTGTAGGGCCATGAAGGGGTGCTAAAAACCTATCAAAGGTTGAAAAGGAGTTTCTACTAGATTGGTATGAAGAAGTACATCAAGCATTGGGTAGCTGAGTGTAGAATCTTGCAACAAAACAAATACAAGACAATCTCGCCTCTGGGACTTCTACAACCCCTTCCTATACATGGAAAGGTGTAGAGTTATATAAGTATGGATTTTATCACTAGCCTACCCACTTGTAAAGGTAAATCAGTGATCATGGTTGTGGTTGATCGACTATCCAAATATTCCCATTTCATTGCACTAGGGCACCCTTACACAACTAGCATAATGGCTCAAGAATTTGTGGGAAATGTGTTTAAATTGCATGGGATGCCTACTGCCATTGTAAGTGACAAGGATCCTGTCTTCCTTAGTATGTTTTGGAAAGAGTTCTTCAAGCTACAATGGTCTCGACTTTGCATAAGCTCGAGATATCATCCCCAAATTGATGGGCAAAGTGAAGTGGTTAACCGTTGCCTGGAGACTTACTTAAGGTGCTTCATAAGCTGCCAGCCCAAGAAATGGCTCAGATGGGTCCCTTGGCTATAACACCTCTTTTCACTCTTCTTCACAGTTCACTCCTTTTGAGATAGTTTATGGATATCCTCCTCCCCACATTGCTGCATATGAAAGGGGTACTGCCAAACTTGAAATAGTTGAACAAGGATTGATAGCTCGGGATCAATTGTTTTCCATGTTGAAAGAAAATCTCTTGGTTGCACAGAACCGAATGAGGGTCCAAGTGAACAAACATAGGAGTGAAAGAGTATTTGAAGTTAGGTATTTCGTGTACTTGAAGTTAATTCCCTATCAGCTGCAGTCTTTGGCTATGCATACTTATCACAAGCTGCATCCCAAGTATCATGGTCCCTTTGAAGTAGTGGTGAAGCCATGTGAGGGCGAAGAGTGGCGGCTGCCACTCCCTTCGCCGGAAAAACAAGGCTGGAGGGTTGGCTAGCCCCTCCCCTCCTGCTGCTGCTCTTCATCTCCTCCGGTGCTATCTCTGTCTGCATCTGCTTTGCGCGCAGCAGAGCTACATTCAATTTTTTTTTCAAAACACCTAGGCCAAAATGACATCGTCGAAAATCGCCATTGAGAGTGAGAATTCCGACCGATTTTTTGAACCTGCTGCGCTTCTGGGTTTTGATATCAAGGGAAGACGACGATCGTATTTTGTTTAGAACCCAATGGCGTCGTTTACATTATTATATGCTTTGGTTATAAAACTCAATATTCCTTTAATGAAACGGTGTGGTTTGGCTCCTTTATTTTCATTTTTACTTTTTAATTCTATTGATGTGGTTTCTTTTCCAACCGCAGTACCCGTGCACAATTAAAATTATTTTCCCTCTCTCTCATTTGTTTGAACTTTTAGACTTAAGAAAAACAAAAGGTTGTCACTCGGTACTACGGTCTGGTGATATTCATTTTCACTTGAAAGTGAGAGGTCTTAGGTTCGAATCTTGTACATGGCGAATTCGATACCAAATTAGATTATCCATCATGTGGCTTAGCTGAACTCCCCCTCCATTAGGTTGTTCATTGTGTGGCTTAGCAGAACTCTCCTTCCCCTTAGTGTGAAAATATCGATGTACTCAAAAAAAAAAAAAAAGATTGATGTTTGTTATTGTTCTTTATTAATTCTTGTTATTATTTCTAGTATTTAAAATTATTTTATCTTATTTTCTTTTAATTCTTGAGAAATAATGACTTCAAAACTTGTTTCATATATACAAAAAGTTTTGTGGGGAAAGGTATTAGTGTTCATTTTATGTGAGAAATGTTTTTGTTTTTATTGAAAGAAATGTTTACATAGAGAGAGATGTACAACAATTGTGTGATAGTCTGGTTGTTTATATTGAAAGATGATCTTGCATTTATTGATAATGAGCTTATTATACGATATTATGACATGAAACCTTGCCGATAACAATTACAACTTGTTTGTATCGATAAATTATGAACAACATTACTATTGTTTACTATCTAAAAGAATTTCATTGTCTAATTTTTGTTTCAGAATCTACTAACGCTTTTAAATTTGGCCCCTCCCCTTGAAAATTCTTGGCTTCGCCACTGCTTTGAAGTGTTGGAGAAAGTGGGGAATGTTGCTTACAGAATTAAACTTCCTCCTGAATCCAAAATACATTTTATTCCATGTAAGTTGCTTAAAGAAACACTTGGGTGCTTGGGTCGAACCCGTTCCTCTGCTACCCTTGGTGACAGATGATGGCCTACTCACTCAAGAACCAGAAGAAGTGCTCAAACAAAGAATATACAAGAAGGGCAGTGCAGCTGGGGTTCAACTACTAATCAAGTGGAAGTTCTGCTCTGAGGAAGAAGCGACATGGGAAGACTACGATTCTTTCACTGCACGATTTCCAGGGTTTAAGCTGTGAATTGTAACCTTGAGGACAAGGTTGTTGTGGAAGGAGAGGGTAATGATAGGATTGTGATTAGCTTGATCACAATAAGGGGGTATTAAGTAATTCTAGTAAGTATGAGTCGCTTTTAATTAGTTATTAGCCTTTTATGTAAAAACCAGCTGGCTGTGAATGTTGGAGAAAGAATATATAGGCCAATTGTGGCTTAAGTGAAGGAACGGTCATATTATTAAAAAAAAAAAAGGAATATATACAAAAAACAGTTGCAGAGCTCTGCTCTCTCTCTCTCTCTCTCTCTTCATCTTCCATACACTGCTCTATTCCTTGGCTGCTTGCAGGTCTTGAGTGAGGGCTTGAGGATCGTGCTTATCAACCACCACCAGCATTACCTTCTACCGTCGTGGAATGAAGCTAACTCCAATTCCCTTTTTGCTTACAGCAATCAATTCCACAATGTGATGCAAGTCGCTTACCAAGATTTCGAGTCTTGCAACACTAGCTCTCCTCTCATAACCTATACTTCTGGTTCCGACACTATCACCCTTAAAAGGTCTGGACACATGTACTTTCTCTGTGGCGCTCCGAGTCATTAGGCCCTACCTATACCAGCTGACTCGTCTGTAGTCCAAGCCCAGCTCCTGGATCCTCATCACCTTCTGCCTCTCATTCTGAAGTGATAACTCAGAGCGGTGCTCCAACTCTTCACTCACGGATGCTTGAGTTGGTTGCGACGAGTCTTGTGGTGTTATGTATTTTGAGCTTGGTATTTTATTAGAAATGTTTCCTAATTACATTGAAGGGATGGATGTGTTATATAGCGTTGCCTTAGCCTTGATTAAATTAATCTTGTTTCTAAATTAGTTTGAATAATTGTATTTTTTGCTAATCTCATTTGTCGGAATGGCAAAGAAGATCTAACTGATGAACAACCAAATAATAAAAGAGAAGCTGGGGATACAAATGTGACATTATTATCGTTAATCAAATACGACACTATTGTCATTAATCAAAGTCAGGTCTGAATAGTACAAAGTTGAATAGAAACTCAGACAAGCAAATCTAAACAAGAACTAAAAAAGGACATAAATATGCAACCAGAATGAAACTGTACATTTGTGTAAAACCTGAGCTACTGGCAGTTGTAAATTTGACAAAACTGCATCATTTGATACATGGCACCAGAATCTGTAACCTGGAAAACCTGTCTGGGTAAGGAAGAGCTGCATTGGCACTGGTACCAGTCAATTATGGTGAGAGAAATGTGGCTAATCTTCCAACATATTCGGCATGGTCCAACACATTGAGCAGAGTGATTTGCATGTCTATGACAACAATCTGAAGATGGTAGTAGCCTCTTATGAAGCAAATTTGGCGGGTTGGAATGCTTTCATATCATTATTCAGAAACAGGAAACCAATCATCCGAGCTGATCGGATGACACGGCACAATCTTCAACAGAGGGTGCCAACAAGCAGTAATACCTATTATAAAAGAAGATAACTTGTAACCTTTTCCTGCCGTTGTTCCTCACTTTCCACAGCAAGGGTACAAAAAAACCACATTGCTTCCCTGGTCATTAGATGCAAGTCTCATGCCACAAGGTTGAATGGTTTGCACACTACTCTCCTAATTATTGATCTTGTAATCTTAAAGAAAAATCCGTCATTAGTCCATATCAAAAAATGGGATGAGGAAAGTTCATGCATGGTACCATTTTAGTTCAAGGAAAGATGTACCCAAATGACAAGGAATGATACGCTATTCATACGAACAATGAGGCATGCCTGGAAAGATTGTCTACAAATTTTTGTACCTTGACAATATTTGTAGTTACCATTTATTTGCAAACTTCTGTCCATAACCTCTTACAATCGCCTGATTCTGGAATTTTGACATAACTTGCAGAGTACTTCAATTGCAACCCTTTCATTAAATGATAAGAGTATTAAATTAACAAGCCAAAATGCACCTTGATTTATTTTGAATTAATATCTGCAACACTTACAAATATGTGCAATAGACCAAAGCTGAAATTTGCACTTCAACAGCTTGATAACAAACCTGATGTGAAAAACTAGCAAAAGCGTGGCAAACTCATTGTTTAAACTTTAATATCGAAATGGAGTTAGATAGAAGAGGGCAGAGAGAGAGAGATAGACATTATGTGAGGTAAGAAATCCCTAATATTAGAGTGGCAGCTAAAGAAGTTGGGTCGGGCAGTGAGAATTTCGAAAGAAAATTGAGAGTGGCTATGCTATTGAGAACGAAAGTAACGACAATAAGAAGCAAAAGTAGTCATTTTGCATTGTAGTGTTGGTGGCAATGTCTTGGTAAATACTAAGCTCCCATCCTTAAAGTGGTGGATGAATAAATTGGATAATCATAAAGTGCAGCCTTTCTTCAATGTGATGAAAAGATAACATATATACATGGCAATCATTTAGTTTGTGCTAATTGCTAAACATCCAAAGTGTGTACATTAATCATTGAAGATTAATTAACATTACTCAATGAACAAGAGCATAACTGAGCAGGCATAAAACATACCTTAAAGATACTGTAGGATGAAGCATAAATTAATATAAAACACAGTAGGAATCCCCGAGTAACTCAAATTAATTATCAAATGGTTTATGAAAATACAAGTGTAAGCTACGTAAACACCAAGCAAAGGAAAGAATGTAAGACCCGCAACTTGTGACCAAATGTAAAAGAACAAAATTATTGGACTTTATAAGTCAAGCAACGGACTAGGAGAATTACAATGTCCTGAAAGAACTAACGCCATGATAGAAGCCAAATATTGAACTCTATTCCATAAACGACCCATCTCCTCATCCTTTGCCCCCTCAAAACAAGGCTTATAAATCAGAACTTCTAAATCACGCCTACAACATTGCTTTGGCTTTCATATTGATGGAAATCAATCAATTGTTAATACCAGTTCATACAATAAAACAAGTATAACCATGCTATACAAAAATATTGGCTTGCCATGTTTCTCAACAACGATACACCAGACAGATCCCAAATTGTGAAGTTTGTAAAAATTTATATTGAGGACAAAAGCAGAATAACTTGCCTCCTCTTGGAAGAGAGATGTAAACAGATACAAATTCTATAGAAACCAAAAGATTTTAAACGAAGAGTCAATGAAACTTGCATCCATGGAAGAATAGACCAAACAAAATTTGACTCAAAATATATCACGATTATCAAAAAGTTGTAAACACACCACAACGCGAGGAATTGCCTCCACATGAATGCTTATCAATAACACCATTCCAGCACTCAAACCACAACTGAATCTGGCATCAACTAAACAACACTAGACAACTGAAAAAACAAGATGCCAATACTCCATCAAAACAGAACAATGCAAACGAGAGCCTTTACACGTACAACAGAAATCCTAAATGATGATATTTATGGTAGGTTTTCAAATGTTCAAATGTTTCAGAAAGCAGCCTCTCAAATAAGATGTATTGATATGTTGGCACTTTACTTTAAGGCGTGTTCGACATTACCAACATCTAGTCTTTAGACAAGCTATTATTGGAGCCAGCGTATGAGGTACAAAAGAACAGATGGCATTACCAATAACCGGAGGTGGTGCGACTGAACCTTGGCACGGAGGAGGCGTCCAGAACCAATGCAGACTTCATGAGAGAAAAGATGCAAGCAATAGAATTAAAGGAGAACCATGACTGTAAGGAATTAATTATTCACATGTACTAAAGAGTATTCGATTTGTGATTATTTGAAAAACTCTTTAATAAGCCCTCTTCCTCGGCCTCCGCCGGGGCGCCGCCTCTAGATCAGGTACATCCGCTTCTTTGAGGGTTTTAATCATCTTAATCTCCAATATAGTTAAGAAAACCCCTAATCAAGTCCTCATCCTCATCATCATCATCATCATCAGCATCCAATTCATGATCTGTGATTCTTAGCCCCTCCTCAATGTCTTCATCAAACTCTACAATCAAATATCAAAAGATGGTCGTCTGTGGTGCTTCTACTTCTGGGTCCCTCCCTCATGATCAACTAGATCATCAAACACTCTGAATAACTCCTAGATGATCCCAATCATCAGTCCTTGATATCTTTGTCTGCCTTTTCAGCCTATTACTTCCGGACCCATAACCCTAACTGCATCAAAATCAGACCCTATAATTGGACCTCAAATCTTGAATCCCCATCTCCGATTTAAACAAAACACAACAAAACGTTCAAGAGAAATGAAAACTGGATTGGACGACAAATTAAGAAAACCAAGAAAGGGGTGTGATTTCTGCTCAAAACCATAACACTATGTTTTGGACGAAGAAATTTAAGGTTACTAATAAATTTTAAAATGACAGAAATTGAAATGACGAGATTTTATTTTCTAGAATTTATGAATTTTCTTGTTTGGTTAATCTAAAAAAACAATGGAGTTAAATACGTAATTTTTTATTTTTAAGCCCTCAATCATAGAAATTGAGAAATGACACATATTTACATGGAATTTAAACTTGGAAATTAGAGGTCTTAAATTCCAAGTTTTTTTTCTACATGGAAATTCTAAATTTTTATATTTATTAATCCAAACAAGGGAATTGGTGTATGTCAAGGTTTTAAATATCGATAATATCGGCGATATTTCGCCGATATTATCGGTTTTTTGCTTTACCGATATTTTAATAGGTATCCAAGAAGTTTTCATCAAAATATCGCGATATTACCAATAATATCGCGATATTACCGATAATATCGCGATATTACCGATAATATCACAAAATACTTCAAAAATACTGAAAATATTAAACTAACAAGAACAGATACCACATCCGATCTTAGCCAAAAGACCGAGAAAAGAATGCCTTTGTCATCTTTGGAATGTGGCTTTTATAGACCTGTTTGCTTGCTCACTTCTATTGCACGGCCAATGTGGGATGCAAACTAGCTTTTATAGACTTGTTTGCTTGCTCAGTTCTATTGCACGGCCGATGTGGGATAACTACTAGAAGCAAAGTTCTTTTTTCCTCATCTTACTGCATGGATGTAAGAAAAGTTCCAAATCCGAGAGTTAATTAAGAAATTCCTCACAAAGTTTATTAGGAGTTGTGTCATAACTCTTATTGCCAATTAATTTTGGGGTTGAAACCTTAGTTTTCTTCATGGATCTGGAGCATATATGCTTGCATATTAAAGGAAGTTGAGTTTCCACTATAAAAAGTTATTACAAATAGTTACCACACCCAATACTACATGTATGTTTGGGTGAGAGACTCCTAAACTACAAGGCATGCATTTTAGGCAAATGAAGAAGAAATATGTCGCACAAAGTTAAATAGGAGGAATTAGAAATGTATCACGTGAACATTACAAAGATATGTAAAAGAAATTTGTTAAGGACTCATTTTAAGCAGTCATTTGCAAATCCCTCACGTGTTGCATTTCTAATCTCGCATATCTATCTTTTTGTGATTCATTTCTTCATGACTATGTCTAAATTCTCCTAAAATTCCTCTCTTAGATCTTAAGTGCCCCTCTTTTTTTTTGTTTCTCACTCACTCATGTCTAAATCTTGTCGAGTTGCATATATTTAGTTGTACAAATGAGCATTAAATTGTTAATATCATGAAATGTATAAAGTGTAAAATATTATACTAATTCATTATATATAAATGATTACGGTGTGTTTAAACTTCTTTCATTAATTACTACATATTTTCTACACTCACAATGTTTGCCAGCTCGCTATATAATCAACTTGATAATGTTAAATCCATCATGCAATGCATTTCCTTCCAATTTTTTGTGATAAACTAATAGATAATTGACTAAATAAACATCCTGCAAAGTTTCAATAAAAATTTCCAAGTTTTTCTTACAATTTCCGTGGTTTCTATGTAATTTTTATCGATATCGATATTATCCCGATATTTCCATCGATATTTCCGTGTTTTCGGACTACTGATATTTCCGATATTACCGATATTTTCTTCCTTGGTGTATGTCAATTTATAAATTTTGACTTTTATCTAAATTTCAAGTTTATTTCCCTCATCCAAACATAGTATAAGGGTACGTTTGTTTGCACTCACTAGCATTCACTAGATTGGAATGGACTAAGTGGTAGTCTAGTCCTTTGTTTGATACAAACCGGGACAAGCTTTAATGATACTCGTCCCGACTAAATGGGACTAAGCACTTCGCTAAAGGGTCTTAACGAGACCCCCCAAAATCGACTGGACTGCTAAGTCAACTCCTCCTTGCTTTCATCCCTCCTTGCTTCGCCCCTCCCATCTACTTGTCCCTCATACGATTCGGAACCCAAGTCCAATATATAAACTATGCCCTGCTTCGCCCCTTTCATCTACCATTTCTAAATCCAGATCCAACAAAATTCGAAGCAAAATAGGCAAAAAATTCTGTAATATTTCCACTTTCAAAACCAGATCAAAATCCAAAATTCTAAACAAAAAGGCCAAAAAATTTACAAAAATTGTTGTGCTTCTAAAACACACAACAGTCACTCTAATCACACTGCACCTAGTCCAGACTCCTTGATCGCAGACCTTCGCCATTGATGCCAGAGAAACAGACCCATGAATACCCAGATGACTTAGACTCTGATTTGGGTTCTTATTCGCCAATTGTGTCCCATAAAAATTAGGAAGAAAAGAGGAAGATGAACGGAGAGAAATACGAAGAAAAAGATGGAGATGAAGAGGGAGATGGACGAATAAAGATTTGGAAAAAACAGAGGGAGATGGACGGAGCAAAATAAGGAAGAAAATGGGGGATTAGCGGAAAAGAATTGAGAATAGAGATGGGCGGTTTCTAGAATGAAAAAACCAGACTGTAGTAGTAATAAAATATTACTAAATATGTATTAAATAATATAAAATATTAATAAATATGAATTAAATAATATAATATTATAATTTGTTATTATCTAGCTTTTTAGTCCAACACTGCACCAAACGCTTCACTAAGTTAATCCAGCTTAATCTAGTCTAAGCCAGTCCAGGTTAGTCCCTAAAGCTAGTTCAGTCCGAGATAGTCCGGTACAACAAACGCACCCTAACTGGATAAATGGCTAAGAAAAAGACAAGAGTGCGATTAATCTGATTTGATAACAGGAAAGCGAATTAAGAACGAGAAAAGGAGATTTCCAAGTGCGCTATTTGTTTTGCTTTTGCAACGGCAACATCTAATTTGATTTTCAAACTTGGTACCCCACAATATAAGCGCCAATCTACTTCCCAATCGCGGCTACTTTACAATTTTGTCCTTCCTAATGTAATTTTATTTAATTTTTGGAGTCATTTAATCTTTAAAGAGTAATCTTAAATTGGTCTCAACCTTTAAAAAGGGTAAATTACACTTTACCACCTTAGGTTTGAAGTTTATTGCAACCTCATACAATATCTTTAAAAAATTTTACTTCCATACTTCAAGTTCTATTTTATTTCAATATAATACACCTGTTACATTTTTCATCCATTAGTTCGTTAAGAGCTGACATGGCTACCACATTTAAAGTATTATAATCATTTACCCTTAAAAAAATAATGATAATACACTCCCAGAAATCCTTCACCTTCCCCGCAACCCAACCCCCCCATCTCTGACCCACCTTCTCCCTCTCCTCCACTCTCTTTACCTCCACTCCCATCCAAAAAACCCGCCTCATCCCCACCTCCCCCACAACCCCCCACCCCACGATTCATAATGACATCTATCCAAGCTGTCAAGTTCTATTTTATTTCAATATAATACACCTGTTACATTTTTCATCCATTAGTTCGTTAAGAGCTGACATGGCTACCACATTTAAAATATTATAATCATTTACCCTTAAAAAAATAATGATAATACACTCCCAGAAATCCTTCACCTTCCCCGCAACCCAACCCCCCCATCTCTGACCCACCTTCTCCCTCTCCTCCACTCTCTTTACCTCCACTCCCATCCAAAAAACCCGCCTCATCCCCACCTCCCCCACAACTCCCCACCCCACGATTCATAATGACATCTATCCAAGCTGTCTCGACAAGTAAGATTCAAGAAATTTGTGGGATACGGGTTCGGGTAAAGGCTGTGGTCTGTAGGCTACAGGTTGGGGTCGGCTATGGAGTAGGGATTGGAAGTGGGGGGTTGCGCTGTCGGATAATCTAGATGCGGTAACGTCATTCGATGAGGGTGGCAGTTCCTTTCTGGTTTGAGGAACATAGAGACATGAATTCAACCCAAGTGCAAGCTTGGCTTTCCTCCATTTGCTTCCCATTTTTTTAAACTTGTTTTTTATTTTTTATCAGCTCAAAATCTTTGTAAAGATCCAAACTTTGTTTAGATCTTGAATCTATGACCCATACCCATGATATAAGGCGAAGAAGCTATGGTGGAAGTGTGGAGGTGGGGGTGGGGTGGGTTTTTTGGATTTTTTTTGGGGGGGGGGGTGGGGAGGGGAATGGTTTATGGGTTTTTTTTTATTTTTTTATTTTTTTATAAATAGGATAAATATTATAATATTTTAAATGTATAAAAATTATTTTTTTTGCCACATGGCACAAATTTGGCAGCCATGTCAGCACAAATGTGGATCCCATATTTATCATGTCATCACATAACCGTTTACTTGACAGATTTTCTAACGAATGTATGAAATTGAAATAAAATGATAAGTAAATGTATGAAATTGAAATGTTTAAAAGATGTTGTAAGGAATTGAAATTGACCCCAAACCTGAAGTGGTAATATGTAATTTACACCTTTAAAAACACTCCAAAAAATTATTTAATGTTTTAAAAATTGGACATTAGTTTTGAGAACCGAAAATTGGACATTAGTTAGGTCGCAACATTAAGTGATTACCTGAATAAGTATTGAAACGAATTTTCACTCTCAAATTTAGTGTTTAACTTGGCTAAGAGGGGTCAATTTGGAGATTCAGAAATTTAAAAATTTTAAGTTTGTATAAATTAATGTCAATACTTGTTCACTTCATCACTTATCATTAATGACATCATTAGTTAGCCTTAGTTACATCATTTTAACCCATATTTTATATTTTCCGGCCAAAATTTTAACCCCATATTTCCATTTTCTGGGTGTTCCAATTTTCCCGCCATTTTTTTTTAAACAAATGAAACTAAGTTTGAAGCACCACAAAGAAAGTACCAAAGACCACAATTTTCAATTCACATATTCAATTACAAGTTCTACAATGTTTAATTCACAAAAAGTTACCAAAAGACCACAACTTTAACAACGATTGGGTCAATGTGTTCTTCCAAAATATAAGTACCAAAACATGAGTACCAGAATATCAAAGATCTTTCTAAAACACCGAAGATCTTTCCAAAATAGCAAAGCAGTTTCCAAAATACTAAGGGCATATACAACTATAACAAAAGCATAAAAAGCAGCATCAAGCAACATTTCTCCTCCTTTTCTAACCTCTTGCAGTAGACTTTAAAATGGTTTTAGAGGCTTGAGTTGGCTGAGACAACGGTTGTGGAGCCTTCCTATGTGTATGGCTGTGATGTCTGAGAGGGTTGTGGAGCTTCAGAAGTGCATGCATGTGATGCCTTAGATGTTGAAGCTTAAGTAATGAATAACACATACTGCTAACAGATACTACCCTTGCCAGACAACACATTTTCTTTAAGTAATGGAAAACATATAAACAAAAATGAAGAATCAATTACAAATCAACCACTAGATTTCACAATGTTTTGCCTTCACTTGCTTAACTTGAATTCATTTCATCTCCCTCCCTAATTGTCTACTTTTTGGGTCTCCCATGCTGCATTTTTGGTGGAATAATGCATTTGTTGTCAGTGGGATCCCAAAATTTCATGCCTTGAACAATTGAATCAAGTTCTCATAAGCTCCATAGTACTTCTCCTTCTTGTACCAAGAGGAAACAAATTTCTTAGGTTGTCTCATTGATTATAGATGGCTGAGCAACCATGTATGCAAAGAAAGCCGTTCAAATGCCATCTTATGCATGAACATCTGCACCACATTAAGTCCCCGACAAATGTGTTGCCCCTGCCTTCATCCACTCCAAATTTTTCTCCTTCAGACCATGTAGATATTGTGTGAGCATTTAGGCGTGCACTCCTCGAACTTCTTTTGAAATTTTTGGCAAACTGTACTTTTCTAATTGTATCTCTTCTTAACCATATCCTCTTAATCAACAAAACTCTTTTAGTTTCAAGCATGCTAATTGTAGGTGTATCCTTAGCCTTCATGATAAAAGAATTGAAGCTCTCACAGAGGTTATTTAGGGGGTTATATTTGTTGGAAATGTGCCCTAAAGCCAATTATATGATGATAGTTTAAAGACATTTCACATGTTAAACTAATCTAGTTTAATATAAAGGGCAAAGATTATTGTTTAAAGCCGTCTCATATAAATGTTATATGCTTAAACGATAAGTCCAAGGAATATGTAATTGGGAGAATGTAATCTAAAGAAGTTAGATTCATGAGATCATTCTCTTTTGTATACATATCCTAAACGTTCCTGATCATAGGATTGCTAATTGGGCGTTGACAGTCCGGTAAATCAGTACATACTATGTCTTCTCTTAAGGAGAGTGACTGGTCTCGAGTCCTTGGTGTGACTGACACCAAGACAACCATGTAGGTGCTTAATAGAGAATGAGTCAACTGAACGCGATCAACAATGAGTTCTCATACTGATGTCACATGAGAACTCATGGTTGGGATAATGCAAAGTAGTCCTTTGACTTAAGGTATCATAGTTGTCTTGTGGTTAGGTCCTTGATTTTTGACTATGTCAAAGTCACTCCGTCAAAGGGTGTCCACGACATAGTTAGGGTTAAGCCACTTAGTCATAGAGGCAAGTGAATGCACAACAAGGGATCTCTAACCTTCAAATTGTTTGAGGGAGAATACTCTATGATGTGATTAAGAATCTCTAGCCAAAGTATGAATGAGATTTAGGAAGTTGTTCCAAATCACATTCAAGATAATCATATAAGTAAAAGAGTCACATTGGTTAGTAGACATGAATAAACTATCAAACCAAACAATGTGGTCAAGAGTATTGTATTAGAGAAAGACCATATTGCATTGTAATCCTAAACTGAATAGGTTATCCACCTCTTCTGATTAGCTTGGGTAGTCATGATATACTGCTAGGTGTCACTCATGGTTTGTGGAAGCCCTAAAGGTGTATAATCACTAAAGGGAGAATTGAAAGTATGTTTCAATTCACAATCGATTTGAAGAGTTCTAATTGCCCACTGCCTCGCTAAAAGGAACCTAATGGATCGTACACCGTGTAAGGTAGAGATTGAAGAAACAACGGAGATGAGTAAGGATAATTAAATGATTTAATTATTTATGGTTAGGATTAATTAATATGTTAATTAATCAAATGAATCAATTCGTATTAGACCTCGGGTTAATTTTGGGCCTCAAGGTCCAATGGGATTTGAATGTTAAGTCCAATAACTCAAGTTGTATGACAACTTGAAAACACGAAGGGCTTGAAAGCCTAATAAACCCATCAAGGCTGGCCATAAGAGTGAGAGGTAGTGAACTTGGCTTAATTGCAAGTTTGCCACTTAATTGTGAGGTGGTATAAATGCATCTTTATAACCATTTCATAATTAGGGTTTTCTTAGAGGAAATTGGAGAGAACACAAGCTCTCCTTTTCTCTCTAAGAGGCCGGCCACCCTAGAGGAAAATAGCTAGCAATCTTTCTTCCTTTAGGTCACTCATCTCTTCCTCAATGCTCTCCTTGGTGTGGAGACTTAGAGGTTCCCTATTTTTGGGAACTTGGAGAATCCATTCCTTCATCCATCCAAGAAGTCATGGAGACAAGAAGCAAAGTTCCTCCATCCACATCCATGGAATCAAGGAGCAAGGAAACTAAGGAAAGAAGGCCCTCACATGGGTGAATATCCTTTGCTAAGCAAAGAGGTGCTTCAAAGGTATAAAAGTTTCTCAACTCTTTTCTTTAAGATTTGAATTGAGTCTTGGTTCACCACAACTACAAGGCCTTGAATTTTATGGGTAAAGTTTTGTTTTTGAGTGCATACAAGCATGATTCAGCCTTTTAATTGTTAATTGCATGCATAGATGTTGCTCAAATGAACTAGTTATAACAAATATTTCCTTCAATGTTGGTTTCTTCACCAACCAATCATGAGCTTCCTTCATCTTCTTCACCTCCACCATACTTTCTCTAAACTCAGCCATGGTTGTTAACTTGGTAGCATTCCACAAGGCACCCTTTAATCATTTTGATGTAAACCCATCTGCCTTAAAGTTGGTGTACAAGTGTCTAACACAAAACCGATGAGTATAATTGGGCAACACCTTCTCAAAAGCTGGTATTTACCCTTTTTGCTTAAAAAAATGAAATTACAACTCTGTTGGTTCATAATTCCTAGGTCAGCAGCAAGAAGTTCCAGAAACCAAATCCAGCTACCCTTGTTCTTAATCTCGACTATGACATATTCAATAACTAAGTTTGTCATTTGCATCCATTACCACTGCGGACAGTAACTGGCCTTTGAAAACTCTTTTCAAGTGACACCCATCCAACCCCACAAATTGTCTGCAACCATTCTTGAATCAATTTTTGCAAGCCCCCAAACAAATGTAAAACTTCTGGAATATGACATGATCTTCGTCATAGGATAATACCTTCATCTTAATTGTGTCTTCCTAAGCTCATTATAATACTCCACCAACTTTGTATATTGATCCACATACTACCCTCAAGGATACTCAAACATTTTACTCTCACTCTATAGGCTGTCTTCAGGTGGATCTCAACCTATCCTTCATCCTTCACCATCTCAATAAAAGTAGTGATAGGTATTGCTTGGGTTGATTATGAACTTATCCACATACCTCTTTACAAGCCATGCCACTTTGCAGTTAGGATTCTGCCTCCAAATCTTTGGACAATCATGTGTCCCAACATATGCCTTCACTTACATTGAGTCTTCATAAACATCATGGTTTGCCTCTCATTCTTTTTTCAACCAAATTGAATGTGCACCATGCCTAATGGAGTGTGACCACACTGCCTCTTTCAACTGTGCAACATCTCTAAACTCCAGCCACTTTTCAAATTTTAGATCATCCCTGTCAACTTCTTCATTGAACACAAGATAGATGATCTTCTCATCAACTTTAGAACCTGATTCATCAATATTGTGCAAGCCATCTAAGTCTTCTCTTCCATCATTAAGGGGAACATCTTTTACAACCTTTGCATTAACAATTTCTTTAAATGTTGGTTGTCATAGACTCCACTATTACCAAACCCTTCACCCCTTTCAACTTCTCTAAGCATTGTATCTACAACTGTTTCATCTATTGCACCACCACCATCACCATCCAAAGTATAGCCACTATCCACAAATACATTATTAGTAGTGTCCTCATCTGCATGACTTGCCACATATAATACATATTAGTTAAAAAAATGTTTTCAGTACCTAACAATTGAATACTTTTAGTAAAATTGCAAAGATAAATGTTTCCAATATACCTTTAACAGCAACATCTTCCCACATTCAGTTGCAACATTTTCAGCCCCATTTTCCACTCCTTAATCAACACCATTGAGAGGCTTTTCACGGTACCATTTCCACTTCATTGTCATCCCTCAGTGTCACTCCTCCAAACACCCACACTACTATCACTCTCATATCCATTATCTTCTAAATCAGCATGGTAAGCTATATCATACAAAATGCATAGACATTTTTCTAAGTGATCAGCACCGCCTTTTGCTCTAGTCTTCTTCACTTGTGATCCATTACCTTTTGTAATAGATAGTGCAACTCCCGATTCCTCAATATCTTATATAGTTATCCCCCTTTTAACTATGCCACCCTCATCTAGATTCGTCAAAAGCTTATGTTTAAGGGCAACTTGCTTTGTACTTTGATGTTCTAGGTTACAATTTTATTTTCCTAGTCCTTCGAACATACTTGCACATATTATCCACATATGGGTCATGTTCTATCAAACCTTAATCACTCCCTATAAGACATCCTATGAATCATATATTGATACAAAATGAATTCATCATACCTTAACTGCTTAACCATCTCATCGATCTAAAAAAAGGCATAAAGTCTTTGTCTACGTAATCAAACCAAGCCTCAAACTCTCTTGTATATGCATCTTTAGACCACTTCCCAACATGGTTAATATTAAGGGTAAACAAATATGGCATGCCTGCAAAGTTAATAATAAAGGTTTTAAAACACAAACATGTAGCACCACAAGGTTTTGAAAGCAGGCAACCAAACATGTACCACCACAAAGGCTTTTATAAGCCTGATGAAGACAAAAACAGACAACCAAACCATTGGGACTATCAATAAAAGGGTTTTTTAAAGCACTGCAATTGGGACCATCAGGAGACACAAACCACATACACATTGAAAACACTAAACAATGAAGACACCCACTACAAAACACAATTCCCAAAAACTACAGAAAAGGAAATTGAAATGGAAAAGCCATAAATCCAAAAAAATACCTAAAAAATCAAAATTGAAAATTCACAAAACCTAAAAGCTTGATTAAATTCGAAAAGGTATGATTCTTACAATATTATAGTGTTTCAACAACTTTTATCTTTCGTTTTTGCCACCCTATCGCCTTCGATGGCTTGAGGGCCATATTGTTTTTCCATAAATAACACACCTTCTTCGAGGTGTACTACCATGCGACAGCTTGCGGAGGATAGAGAGTTGGGCCAATGGCAAGCTAGAGCGACGGTGAGCAAGCGCAACTGCATACGACATGGATCTAGTAGGGTTTCGAAGGAATCTCTTGGATTGTGGTTTCTTAGGGTGTGGGATCTTGGTAGAGAGTGGTTTTTCTTTTAGGGGGGATAGGATCCTCTCCGTACCCCCCCCATCCGGATCCTTCTTCTTCTTCTTCTTCTTCTTTCATCTCTTCAGTTTTGTTTTTGGTTCCTCTTGTTCTTCAATCTTGTTCTTCATTTTTTTCTGCTTGTTTCTTAGGAACTTCTACGCATCTTATTTTTCAGACCAACAAGCGGAGTTCGTCATTCAAGACGACTACGACGTTGTCGTTAGTAGCTTCGACGAAGCCACCATGCCTACTCTGGTAAAGTTAGGATGCCGACTCGAACAATAAGGAAGGATCTGGAGGATGTGGAGAGGATCTTATCTCCTTTTAGGCTTCTAACTTTTAACTGTTTAGGTTTTTTAACTTTTAAATTTTTCTCTAACTTTTTAAATTTTTTGAATATCTATGTGGGCCCCCAAGTCACTATCCACGTGGTGCGCCACGTTGCATCTTAACAAGGGTTTCAAGATACTACTCTGAAATGAAAAAAATTTATGTATCAAATGTTGAAAACAAAAAAACTTCACGGTAATAAATTAGGAATTGTTATTGGCACTTCAAAATTATCAGTCTACACTCCAAACTTTCTATATTTAGAAAGAAAAATACACTTATAAGGAGTTTAGAATGAGATTTTTGAAATACCAATAACACTTCCCTTTAAAAATTAAGGAAAACTAATGAAAAGGGTTTGAAAACTTTGAGTTTTAATGATAAAGACAAAATAAAGGGTAAAATGAATAGTATCAAAGTTTAACTTTTTAGTGTAAAAATGTGATTTTTCGTTAAAATAAACAGTAATGTGGCCTTTTATTAACACTCCCTTTAAATTTAACTCATCAATCCATTTGGCCTCTCACGAAGCCATCGTCTGTCGGCAGAACCCTAGAACCAACCGGCGAGCTGAGCTTGCGAGATTTCTACGCTAGTCAGGTACGTGTAGCGTCCATTTTAGTTTTTGGATTCTGCTATATAATTTTGCGATTTGGGTTTTTCTGTGATGGTAAATCTGAAATATGATCTGGCTTCGAATTTGATGTGTAAATCTGATATATGATCTGGGTTCTAAACAAATTCGAGATTTTAATTGGAATGGGATTTTTTTGGGGTTTTCGAAAACATTATGATGCGATAGTGTTGTTTCAGTAAAGTAGGAAAATGTTCGTCTTCTCAGCAGATTAGTAAGTCTGACAAAAGAATACGCATACGAGTTAGCAAGCAACATGTATAGAAAATGTTCGGTGAATAGCTCATCAGGACTCCACTGTCAATACGAACTTTGAACAACTCATTCGTCTTTTACTTACGAGTAATTTCTTTATCTTTTGGTCTTGTTTCTTTATCTTTCTGCGGATAACCGGCTCCTAGTGGAAGAACTGCACGATACTGTTGGCTGTTGAATTAATTGTATGTGCAAGTTATAGCATTTGACATGATTTGTGCCAAAATACAAAGGGTTATAGCATTTGACATGATTTGTGCCAAAATACAAAGGGGCTAGAGTTAGGGAAAGGGTTACGAAGGGGCTAGAGTTATAGGGGAAGGGATACAAGAAAAGGCTTGAGGACTTACGAACTTCCTTTGTAAAGTATTATGGAACAATACGTAGATTAAATATAGGGGTTATTGAGAAAATACTTGTTTATATTCTTTATGGGGACCCTTGACATACTGCTTCATTTTTCTTTCCTTGGTATTTACTCCTTATCATGTATGAAACTTGGAAGGGAGGCCAAGCTCCTTAATGTGAATATTACATTTTGATTGCCATGAAGCGACCATAATAAGTAAATAGTTAAATAAACGTAAAAGTTCAGAAACTTTAGTTCGGCTTAACAGGACTTCCTTAATATGTTCACTGTTTTTGGTTGTGGTCATTTTATGTTGAAATGTTATGCTACTCTTTACTCTTTAGTTCATTTGATGTTTTTGGGTAGATGTCATTTAGCTTGAATTTATTAGAGATACTATCTTGGGTCCTAGAGATTGCTCACGTATAATAAGCATGTTATGGCAGAGTTCTTTTTTCTCTATAGTTTAATACATTGGTTCTGATTGATTTGTCCTACCCAATATGAATGCATGTGTTCTTATTAATGTGTTAGTTCATGTTGCTCTTTTGTAGATAATTAGTAATAGTTCGAACTGAAAAAAAATTCCGGATCAGATTTTGCCTTGGGTATAAAGCAAACATGGCTGACTTAAACCCAGGTATAATAATAGATATTGTGGATGAAGAATGGATGAGAAGCACTCTTCCTGATGACGGTAGCATTTGCCTCCCTCCTTTGATATGTACCTAAAAATGCATACATTGAAGAAGTAGTTATCATTTTATTTCTTGTAGTTCAATTGATAAATAGTCTTTATTGTTTGCAGAGCTTCCCCTACCACCAGTGCTTGTTGTACGGACTGATGACACTGAGGATTCCAGTACGTCTTTTTATTCTTACAAATTTTCTAAACCACCTGTGTAACTTTTTCACTGAATGGTTTGATGCCCTTTGAACTTTCACAATGTTGCATTTTGTGAACTTGCCATCAAGTCCCTTCAATTATCTGGTAAATCATGTCACGTAGGCACATTTTTTTAGCGTACATTTGTTCCTTCTGTTGCTGCATTGTTCCCTATTCTTTAACACGTTTTCTCTTGATGATTCCGTACCGTTTGAGGAAGCCTAGTATCATCTTTTTCATAACACTTTATACTTGCATGCGGTCAAAGCCTTGGATTTTCAACAAATTAATGAGTGAGGATTTTGTAAAATGTTTAGGAACTATTAGGGCAGTTATTTCTCTGCTATTTGGAGCTCAGTCACTATAGTTGTTTGGACTATTTCATGTTTACGTTTTCTTGTGGAAAAACACTATTTGTGCTGATTGCCCTTTTCCCATTTTTTGTCCGTTGATCAGATCAAGAGACTCAACAAGTTGAAGCGGATGGTTGGCATGATCTTGCATTACCTTCCCAGTGATTTTTCCTTTTCTTTTGGCCGTAAGAATGTGTAATTTAGTGGCTGTGTCGGCTTAAAATGAAATGGATTATTGTTTTTTGGGTTTGTTGAATGTGATCTTCTTTACATGAACCTGATCATGTGCAACGCTAATCTGTATTATGTTCTTTTTATTAAATTTTATTCGGAAACAAGTTTTGTCATTCTTCGTATTTTCATGGTTGTAAGAACTTAATGAAACTATGTTACGGTTGCCTAACACAATCTGTGCAGAAGATATATAAGAAGTATTTAGATCCCAGCGACAAGCTCGATCGGGTGTTCTGAAAAATGCTTGTTTAGCGTCATCCTCTTGTGAACTCCGCCTATGTAAGTTTATCTTACATTGCCGGTCCCAAGCCCGGGTAAAGGAGGAGGGGGAGGGCGTCAGGTAGTCGACAGCCGGCACTCCACAGTTACGTCGAATCCTTATGAAAATGAATTCAGAACGAAATCGCGCTAAAGCTAGGGCGTCACCCATAAGTGGCGCGCTGTGTGGCCCGAGCACAGTGATAAGTGAGCAAGGGTCGCTGTATCTCCATAGGCACCCGGATGCAGTGTTAAATGAGCAAGGGGGCCATAGAAACTTCTTTTCGAACGACTCCACTCAAAGTTGTTTGGGAGCATATGCACCTATCAACTTTACACGGGACACACAAAAGAAGTACTTTGATTCCATTGGACGGGGGAGGGTGAAGAAGCTAGGACAGAAGGGTAGAGTTTAGGAGAGTAGAATGCGTTTAGGAACGTGGAATATAGGAACCTTAACGGGAAAATCTATGGAAGTAGTGGAAGTTATGGTGAGGAGAAGGATAAATATTATGTGCCTACAAGAAACTAAGTGGGTTGGTCTTAAGGCAAAGGATCTAGAAAACTCAGGGTTTAAACTTTGGTACTCGGGCACAAATAGAACGAGAAACGGTGTTGGCATCATCGTGGACAAGACCTTGACACAAGATGTTGTAGATGTCAAGAGGGTATGAGATAGAATCATGGCAATCAAGATTGTAATAGGACAAGAACTTATCAATGTGATTAATGCGTACGCACCTCAAATAGGGTTGGATATGAGTTCGAAGGAGAAATTTTGGGAAGACCTTGGAGATTTGGTGCAAGGAATTGCTCAGACGGAGAAGTTATTTATAGGAGGAGATTTAAATGGACACGTGGGCAGGGAGACAGGCAACTATGGAGGTTTTCATGGTGGCCATGGTTTTGAGGAGAGAAACGAGGATGGGGAAGCTATCTTGGATTTTGCAATGGCATATGATCTCTTCTTAGCCAACACCTTCTTTAAGAAGAGAGAAGAACATGTGATCACCTACAAGAGTGGGTCGTCAAAAACACAAATAGATTTTCTTCTAATGAGGAAAGGGGATCGTATAACTTGTAAGGATTGCAAAGTTATACCAGGAGAGAGCGTGGCTAATCAACATCGCTTGTTGGTGATGGATTTACATATCAAAAGAGTGAGAAAAAAGAACAAGACTTGGAAGTGCCCAAGGACTAGATGGTGGAATCTAAAAGAAGAAAAACAAGTCATTTTCAAAGAGAAAGTAATCACCCAGTGTGTGTGGGATAGAGAGGGGGAAGCTAGCCAAATGTGGGATTCCATGGCTAGTTGTATCCGAAAAGTAGCAAAAGAGGTATTAGGAGAGTCCAAGGGCTTTGCCCCACACCAAAAGGAATCTTGGTGGTGGAATGAGGAGGTACAAACAAAGGTGAAGGCTAAGAAGGAATGTTGTAAAGCCTTATACAAGGATATGACCGATGAAAATGGTGAAAGGTATAGAAAAGCGAAGCAAGAGGCGAAGAAAGCTGTGAGAGAAGCTAAGTTAGAGGCTTATGACGATATGTATAAGCGACTAGGTACCAAAGAAGGAGAGTTGGATATCTATAAACTAGCTAGAGCAAGGGAAAAGAAGACAAGGGACCTAAACCAAGTGAGGTGCATCAAGGATGAGGATGGAAAGGTTCTTGCTACAGAGAACGCGGTTAAAGATAGATGGAGAGGTTATTTTCATAATCTTTTCAATGAAGGACATGAAATGAGTGCTTCTTTAGGGGAGTTGAGTAACTCAGAAGAGTGTAGAAACTACTCTTTTTATCGTCGAATCCGGAAGGAAGAAGTGGTTGTAGCTTTGAAGAAGATGAAGCATAGAAAAGCAGTAGGCGCAGACGATATACCAATCGAAGTGTGGAAAGTTTTGGGAGAGACAGGTATAACATGGCTCACTGAACTTTTCAATAGGATTTTGAAAACGAAGAAGATGCCAAATGAGTGGCGAACGAGCACTTTGGTGCCTATCTACAAGAATAAGGGCGACGTACAAAATTGCATGAACTATAGGGGTATTAAGCTAATGAGTCATACAATGAAGCTCTGGGAGAGAGTCATTGAGCATAGATTGAGGCAAGAGACACGGGTTTCGGACAACCAATTCGGGTTCATGCCAGGGCGCTCAACCATGGAGGCAATCTATCTCTTACGAAGATTGATGGAAAGATATAGAGATGGGAAAAAAGATTTACACATGGTCTTTATAGATTTGGAAAAAGCGTATGATAGGGTCCCAAGGGACATTCTTTGGAGGATTTTAGAGAAGAAAGGAGTACGAGTAGCATATATCCAAGCTATAAAGGATATGTATGAAGGAGCAAAGACTGCCGTAAGAACTCATGAAGGACAAACCGAAAGCTTTCCCATAACTGTAGGATTACATCAAGGCTCATCCTTAAGTCCTTACCTTTTTGCGTTGGTAATGGATGAGTTAACATGACATATTCAAGATGATATTCCTTGGTGTATGCTTTTCGCAGACGATATAGTGTTGATAGATGAAACTCAGGAAGGGGTAAATGCAAAGCTTAACCTTTGGAGAGAAGTGTTGGAATCTAAAGGTCTTCGCCTAAGCCGATCAAAGACAGAATATATGGAGTGCAAGTTCAGTGCAAATGGAGGCCAAAACGAGTTAGGGGTGAGGATCGGAGATCAAGAAATACCAAAGAGCGATCGTTTTCGTTACCTAGGATCTATCTTGCAAAAGAACGGAGAATTAGATGGAGATCTCAACCATAGAATACAAGCTGGATGGATGAAGTGGAAGAGTGCATCCGGCGTGTTGTGTGACCGCCGTATGCCACTGAAGCTCAAGGGAAAATTTTATAGGACGACAATAAGGCCGGCGATGCTGTATGGCACAGAATGTTGGGCGGTGAAGCATCAACACGTACACAAAATGGGTGTAGCGGAGATGAGGATGCTTCGTTGGATGTGTGGGCACACAAGAAATGATAAGATTAGGAATGAGGATATCCGGGGTAAAGTAGGAGTAGCCGAAATTGAAGGAAAGATGAGAGAAAATCGGTTACGGTGGTTTGGATATGTGCAAAGAAGGCCTACTGACGCTCCGATTAGAAGATGCGACTATGGGACAGAGGTTCAGGGCTGAAGGGGTAGAGGAAGACCTAGGAAAACTTTGGAAGAGACTCTAAGAAAAGACATAGAGTACTTGGATCTAACGGAGGACATGACACAAGACCGAGCACAATGGCGTTCAAAGATTCATATAGCCGATCCCACTCAGTGACTTGGATTTTCCAAGTCTCCAACCAAGAAGTTTTCCTCACTCGGGAAATTAAGGGAATACTACCTCAACCTACATGCTCCACTCACAAAGCTTCAACATACAAGCTTCAACAAAAGAAAATTCAGAGAACTTAGCGAAGAAGGCTTTGGTGTATTTAACACAATACGTTGAAATGAAGGAAAGCTATTTATTGATATCCCCGATAAGTCACAAATATGTACATATACATGAGTCAAAATAAACAAACAAAAGGGAGCCTTCACAAAGGTTGCTTAGGAGAAGTCTCAGCAGTCGGTAGAGCCCCAGAAAGAGCAGGCACTGGAGGGGGATCATTTGGAGCCTCAGTACTGGACAGAACCCTAGAAGGAGGAGGCAGCATAGGTTGATCATTTGGAGCTTCATTACGCGGTACAGCCCCAGAAGACGAAGACAATAAATGCCTTTGGAACAAACCCACATGTTGATGCACAAAACCGGAGGGTCTTGGTACAACGTAAATCCGACCGTGAATCTGCATGTAATGTAAATAACACAAGATGTATCGTGGTTCACCCCAAGGTTTGGGCTACGTCCACACTGATTGTATTATATTTCTCTGAGAAGTGAGGGAGAGAAAGAGCTCTATAAGTGAGAGATTTGAGAGGGGTGAGGAGAAACTTAGGAATTGGCCTCTGAGGATGAGATCTGAGGGTGAGAATGAGCCTTTTCTAGAATGAGGGGAGGAGTCCCCTTTTATAGAATAAGGGGCTCCTCCTCTTTTACAAAGTATGGGCTTTAGTGTGAGGCCCAAATACAAGGCCCAAGGCCCAAATATACGAGGCCCTAAATATGGTATAAACAGTAGTCCCCCAAGTCTTCAGTCAAGAGAGTCTTTTGGCTGGAGACTTGAAATTCAGTCCATGTGTGGGCCGAAGTAACTGATGCTCGATATGAGGCGGTGCCCAATCTGAAATGATGCTCAACTAGAAGTAGCACATGTTGTGAGGCCGCTTTGCTTGTAGCTTATGTTGCCTTGGTTGGCTTGGCTTGTGGCGTTTGAAGGTGAGGGAGTCCCTTTTATAGAATAAGGGCTCTCTCCTCAATACATAAGTGATGGGTTAGAGTTGATGCTCGCAGTGAGACGGTTGCTCAGTAGGCGGCGATGCTCTCTAAAGGTGGTGAGGGAGTCCCTTTTATAGAATAAGGGATCGCTCCTCAATACATAAATCATGGGTCATCTTCAATGAAAGTGAGGGAGTCCCTTTTATAAAATAAGGGTTCGCTCCTTAATACATAAGTAATGGGTTAAGTCCCCCAAGTATTTTTCATGAGGCCCAGTTGAGGCCCAATATCCCAATATATGGTGTATAGTGTAGTCCCCCAAGTCTTCGGTCAATAGAGTCTGTTGGCTGGAGACTTCAAATTGAATCCATGTATGGGCCGAAGTGGCGGTTGTTCAGATGTGGTATTTGTATACCCTGCACTGAAGCTTTGTAGGTGAAGCTTTGTAGGTGAAGCTTTGCAAGTGAAGCTTTGAAGCTAGAGCTTTGTAAATGAAGCTTTTAAAGCTAGAGCTTTTGTAAATGAAGCTTTTGAATCTAGAGCTCTGTAAATGAAGTCTTTGAAGCTAGAGCTCTCGTAAATGAAGCTTTTGAAGCTAGAGCTCTGTAAATGAAGTCTTTGAAGCTGTTTGACATGAGTGATGCTCATCAATGTTTATGTTGATTGACATGAGTGATGCTCATGGATGTTGTCATGAATGATGCTCATGAATGTTAACATGAGTGATGCTCATGAATGTTGACATGAATGATGGTCATGAATGTTTATGTATGATTGTCATGAGTGATGCTCATGAATGTTTATGTATGAATGACATGAGTAGTGCTCATGTATAATTTGGAGTACTGGGCGTACTTTTGATCGTCTGGTTGGAGCTATTTTGGGCTTATGGGTTTTCGCCCTCTACACAACATTCCAGCCCATTTACTTTGGGCTTGTCGTTGTTCTTTTTTTTTTTTTTTTTTTTTTTTTTTTTTTTACCCTCTGATGGGGTTTATACATATTACCCTCGGATGAGGTTTATACAGATGTGTCCGAAAGATAAGGAAAATAAATTACATCATTCTGGTGGGGTGTTTATTCCATGCTTTTGCAGTGTTTTTCTGCTGCACTCTCTGTCTCTTCATCTGACAGACATAAGAAATCATAATAATAGGAAGATTTTTTGCTTTTCTCTTTTCCTTTTCTACTTTTCCTTTTGCTTTTGTTTCTGTTTCCCACTGCTTTTCTCTTTGCCTTCTTCTTTTCTGCTTTTGATATGTCGCTTGACGACATGATTAAGGGCACAGCTATTTGGACAACCTCTTCGACCCCACCCACCTGCTTTTCTTGGACAGCCTGGTCGTGCCCATCCACTATCACCCCTCTTTTTTCTATTTCTGATGTTTAAACATAAGCTGGTGTACTCCAGCTGTAAAAAATCCCATCAAAGTACTTTTCTTTTCTGCTTTTGCTTTCGGCTTGTTCCACCAAAAGCAAAAGAATCCCCAATTGTGCCCATGCTTCCTTGCTTGTCTAGCAGCTTGTTCATCTCGTTCCGCGTGAGCTCCGAGTTTACTACAAGCTCCTCTGACCAAAACCCAACAAAGCATGTTTTGAATTGGTGTAAGCGTGCAGAGGTATACCCTGCATTGGTCTTCGCATTGGCCTCGGCCACCGAGTTCGACTGAGTCGACTCGGAAGATTCGGCGGGAAGATCATCCATTCCTGATCAGCCTGTACTCGGGTTCGTACTTCTTTGCATTCTCAACAGAATCATAAATCAAACCAAAATCAGTGGATTTTCCTCTTCCAAACTGGGTGCGGAACTTGAAAACAAAGATGGCATTTGGATCCCTCACTTCATACAACCCTGCCAGTTTCTCCTTCAACTCCGCCTTGGAAACATTCGGTCTTCCTGGAAACATTCGTCTCCGATGAAGGTCGGCTCTCAGCAGCCCTTGGCGACGTCAGAGTCGGTGGATAGCCCACTGGGAACAGCGCCTATCTTCTCTTCCACCTTCGGTGGATCTACGAGCTTGTCGGAAACAGCCTCCGCATTGGCCTATGATTTCCGACCTTGATCGGGGATGAGGAGAGAGAAGGCAGAGCAGAAGCAGAACGGAAGGGATCGTCAACTTCCTCATCGTTGCGACTCCAAAACACTTCGAAGAAGAACAATTGCGCGACACGGGTCGGGTTTGTGGTGGATGGGGAGGCCTTCAAGTTTCTTGCTTTCGCCATGGAAATTACAGAGTGGTGCTTCTCTGTAATTGGGAAAGGCTCTCTTTTCTGTCAATTTTGGGTTTTGAGAGAGATAGGTTTTTCTAGGTATTTAGAGAGATATGGTACCTTTGGAGTTGAGTTTGAAGAGAGAGAGAGGTTGGGACTTTGGAGTTGGGGGATGTGAAGCTGCAAAAAGCCGAGAGAGTACAACCCGTGTTGGGTTTTTGCAGATTTTGTGATTTTGCAGATTCACGGCAGAGGTGAAAAAATGAAAGACAACCGACACAACTTTTCGTATCGTTTCCCACATACGGCGCCAAATGTTGATGCACAAAACCGGAGGGTCTTGGTACAACGTAAATCCGACCGTGAATCTGCATGTAATGTAAATAACACAAGATGTATCGTGGTTCACCCCAAGGTTTGGGCTACGTCCACACTGATTGTATTATATTTCTCTGAGAAGTGAGGGAGAGAAAGAGCTCTATAAGTGAGAGATTTGAGAGGGGTGAGGAGAAACTTAGGAATTGGCCTCTGAGGATGAGATCTGAGGGTGAGAATGAGCCTTTTCTAGAATGAGGGGAGGAGTCCCCTTTTATAGAATAAGGGGCTCCTCCTCTTTTACAAAGTATGGGCTTTAGTGTGAGGCCCAAATACAAGGCCCAAGGCCCAAATATACGAGGCCCTAAATATGGTATAAACACCACAAATCTCTGATGATCAAGTAAAACCTGACCATCAGATTCCTTCATCTGGTCAAGCTTCCTCTTCATGTTTGTAGCATAGTCATGTGCGAGCCGGTGCAACTGTTTATTCTCATGCTTGAGCCCTCTAATCTCCTGTTTGAGACTCATCACTTCAGCCGCCAATGATTCAACTTGGCGGGTTCGAGCAAATAGGCGTTGGGCCATGTTAGACACAGAACCTGCACACTGAAGACTGAGAGCCAGAGAATCCTTAACAGCCAACTCATCAGACCGTTTGGAAAGTAGTCTGTTATCTTTGGGAGTGAGAAGGTTCCTGGCCACTACCGCAGCGGTCATATCATTCTTCATCACGGAATCCCCAATGGTAAGAGGACCAGTAGGGGAGACGAAGGATGGACGCCATATGTTGTCTGGAGAAGGCGTGGCTGCCTCTTCAACAAGGTTCAAGTCAAAACGACGGTTGGAGGGGCCAGACATTTTCAAAGGTGTTGAAGAGAGAAGAGGTCGGACAAATCAAGATCTTAGAAGTGCAAGAATGGAGCTTCTACTGGTGGAGATTCAAGTGTGCTTTGGAACTTAATGCCAGCTTCTATAAAAATCTGCACTCGACGGAGCTTCAGAAATTGAAGAGGCGTTTACTTTCTCAAAAGCTGGGCTGCTCAGAGACCACGAGACGTTTGCTTTCTCAAAAGTTGGGCTGCTCAAAGACCACGAAGGCCGATCTCAGAAATCGAAGAGGCGCTTGCTTTCTCAAAAGCTGGGCTGCTCAGAGACCACAAGGGCCGATCTCAGAAATCGAAGAGGCACCTACTTTTCCAGCCTTGTCAGCACCTGTCAGCTTTGTAGAAATTATGGGCATTATGTCGAAGATTTCTGGTGAAGTAGAAAGCACATGAATCTTACTGTTCAATCACCCACTTCCCACACGCAACATTAGCTCATGGGTACCACAGATAACTTTGCCAAAGTTCTCTGACAAAGTTGAGACACGTGAAGCTTGCAGCTTCCACTACACCGCTCTGACCAAGAAGGGTAAAAGAATAGCAAAGAAACAGCACTAACAAAGTTTAGACACATAAATTTTGAAGGTCTAGCTACCATATTATTACCCACAAGGGTAAAGGAACAGTACCAATGCTGGATAATTGGAAAGTCCCTGTGTGTCAACCTCTGTGCTTCGTGGCAAGATAGACTAGCAAACATGCCCAACCTTTTCTCACATTCGAGAAAACACTCCCAACAAGATTGCTTGCTCCAAAATCGAAGAGGCACCGCCCTCCGAATCTCGAGAGCCAGACTCCCAACATGATTACTTTCTCAAAAATCGAAGAGACACCGCTCTCCGAATCTCGAGAGCCAGACCCCTAGCAGGATTGCTTTCTCAAAAATCGAAAAGGCATCGTTTCTCCGACAGGATTGCTTGTTCGAAAACCGAAGAGGCACCACTTTCCCAACTTCAAGAGCCGGATCTCCTTGGATAAAGCTTGTCTGTAATCTTTACACGCAACATCAGCTTTCCAGATACCACAGACCACTTTTTCAAAGTGCTCTGACAGAGTTAAAACATGTGAAGCTGGCAGCTCCCACTACCGTGTTATGACCAAGCAGGGTAAAGGAATAGCATTACTACTTGTTGTTAGGGAGACTCCTATATATGTTGACCTCCATCCCTAACAGATAGGCAGACCTGCAAAAATGCTCAACCCTTCCTCATATCTGAGAGGGCACTCCCAAAGAAGCCTTTCGAAATATTCAGTTTTCTTTCCCCCTGATAATACCTCTGCAAACAAGCTATACTAGAGCAAGAATATCTCATATCATCAGGGTTAAAAGCAAGAGTATCCCATATCATGTTTTTTTCCCTGTCTTTTCCTTTGGCCTTGTTCTTACCTGCAAGACAAGGAGAAAGAGAGCAATCAGTCAGCACTTGGAATCAAGCTTCCAGTCAGGAACTGACTGCCTGGAACCCCTTACTTGATTACTTACCTGGCATTGCTCTCGAGTACTCATCTTCAACATCTTATGCTTCCAGGGAAGATACCGCATCTGCCTGAGGAACATATAGGGCAAGTGAGAAGGATACAAGGAAGCATGTGGAGACAAGCGTAACAGCATACGTGCCGATACATCCACTACTCTGTCAAAAGCAAAAGTATCCCATATCAGCAGGGTCGAACGTACTATAGATTTGATGGACTTGTTTTGACCCTCAAATTCTTCAGTCGGCCTTATACTCTGGAGGAAACCAGAAAACCCTCCAGCCCAGTTCAAGAATAAGCCTGTGGAAAGTTACTTCTTCAAAAGCAAAAGTATCCCATATCATCTCTTCTCATTTTTCTTCTCTTTATCCTTCATGCTGCCTGCAAGATAGGGAGAATGTGAACAATCAGCCGGAACTCGAAATCAAAGTTCTGATCTGGGACTGATTGCTTGGAGCTCTGATTGCTTACCTTGTCTGTCACCTCTTTCAGCAGATCCCCTAGCTCGGCGACTTGGAGGACTCCTACTACATGGTTTGTATCGCGCTTGACCAAGCCTGAAATTACAAGTAAGCTTCAAGTGAAATTGATACATTACCTTGTGCATCTCCACCAGTTATACCACCCCTGGATGGAGGAAGAGTACTTCCAGAGAAGATGCCACATCTACCTACGAGACAGATAAGGCAAGTCAAGACGATACCACACTCCGGAACTTAGAAGTTTCGTGATTACGAGATCATTCTCCCACAATATATCCTAATGTCATTTGTACTAAATCATTCACTAGTACTCACTAAAAGAGAGCTTGAACCTATGTACTTGTGTAAACCCTTCACAATTAATGAGAACTCCTCTATTTCGTGGACGTAGCCAATATGGGTGAACCACGTACATCTGGTGTTTGCTTTCCTATCTCTATATCCATTTATATACTTATCCACACTAATGACCGGAGCAATCTAGCGACGATCACAAAAAGCGACCGTTTTCGTTACCTAGGATCTATCTTGCAAGAGAACGGAGAATTAGATGGAGATCTCAACCTTAGAATACAAGCTGGATGGATGAAGTGTAAGAGGGCATCCGGCGTGTTGTGTGACCGTCGTAGGTCACTGAAGCTCAAGGGAAAATTTTATAGGACGGCAATAAGGCCAGCGATGTTGTATGGCACAGAATGTTGGGCGGTGAAGCATCAACACGTACACAAAATGGGTGTAGCGGAGATAAGGATGCTTCGTGGGATGTGTGGGCACACGAGAAAGGATAAGATTGTGAATGAGGATATCCGAGGTAAAGTAGGAGTAGCCGAAGTTGAAGGAAAGATGAGAGAAAATCGGTTACGGTGGTTTGGACATGTGCAAAGAAGGCCTACTAACGCTTCGGTTCGAAGATGTGACTACGGAACAAAGGTTCGGGGCCGAAGGGGTAGAGGAAGACCTAGGAAAACTTTGGAAGAGACCCTAAGAAAAGACTTAGAGTACTTGGATCTAACGGAGGACATGACACAAAACCGAGCGCAATGGTGTTCTAGGATTCATATAGCCAACCCCACTTAGTGGGAAAAGGCTTTGTTGTTGTTGTTGTAGCGTCATCCTCTTGTGAGGGTCTGAGTAGATTCGAATTTATTTGGTGTACATTTTGATCATGGTTAAGTGGCAGAGACTGATAGTTCACAGCTTGTTTTCGTACAGCTACCATTCTTATTTATTACATGTGTCTATTGTTTAAGCCTGTCCCCCATTGTTATTAAGAAACTAAAAGAAACCTCAAAAACGGAAGAAATGGAGGAAAGCGAGGAGAAAATAGATTTAGAAGTCCCTTCCCCCCCCCCCCCCCCCCCTTCTTTTTTTTAGAAAATGAGTATATGGATCAAATCGATCTACTCATTGATAAGAAAAAGAAATAGCGTGAACAGTGATTGGATCGATGATAAATGAAATTTAAGGTCTCGAACATTGATTCGATTTGTGATAAAGAGAGAATTTTTTGTTCGATTCTTTAATATAAGTTCTAATAATTTAAATATAACTAAAAAATATAGACATTTGTGAACTTGATGCGAAATTTGTTACGGATTAAATTATAAGAAATTTTTAAAGGGAATTGTTATTGGCACGCCAAAAATCTCATTCTACACTACAAACTTTCTATATTTGGAAAAAAAAAATACACTTGTGAGGAGTGTAGAATGAGATTTTTGTAGTGCCAATAACACTTCCATTTTTAAAATAAAAAAACGAATGTTTGTGAACGATGTAGATGTCATTTGAAAATGAATAGTTTTGATAGAATCGAACTTTCGATTGATCCTGGTACTTTTGATCCTATGAACGAAGAATGGGATCGTAATACTACAAGGTAAGTGAGAACTAATTTTAATTTGAATTGGACTTGGTTGCTGAAAGATCAGCAGCAGTAGCTGCTTATGACCAATCACGGTTGGACACATGTCTAAGTTTTGATTTTTTTAATCAATCTTAAACATATGTCTACCCGTGATTAGTTGTAAACAACAATTGTTGCTAAAATCAAACTTAAATAGTGTTTAGCCGTGATTGGTTGTAAGCAACAGCTGCTGCTGATCTGTTCGGCAGCCAAGTTCTCTCCTTTTAATTTGATGGTACAATTATGCGGTGGGGCAAGGAAAAGTGCTTAAGCTCAATTAAACAACGTTTTTGTACCCAACGTTCTCATGCGTCTGCTTTATCGACACTTGCCTTGTATGAGAAGTCTAGTCCCAACATGATTCTCTCTGGAACATTTTGGTGCAAATTTTGGAGATTCGTAAATTATGTCCGTTCATCGTATATCGTGTGATCAATTTTTGTCAGGTACTGTTTGTATTTAATTTTAAATAAAAATATTTAAAATAATTTTTGATCACACGATTTATGATGAACATATATGATTCAAGGATTCCCAGGATCCTCACAAAGAGGATCCGAATTCGTCTAGATCTAGTTGCGTGATGATAAAAATGCTAAATTAAAGTAGTAAAATTACTTGTAAAAAATTTCCGTCATTCTTGTATGCATATATCCTTAAACACTTGATTATTTCTCACTCCTTTGTTGCTTCGTCATGGCTCTCCTTTGAAAACCTATACTTGTGGCTCTCATACGATTACCCTTAAAAGGACAAAGATCCACTCTGGATCTCATTGTATGGAGCTTAAGGGCTAGGTAATCCGGACCACTCAATTTGAATTCTGCGGTTATGGCAGGCCGGTAACCATTGTTATTTACCTATAACAGTTTAGATCAATACCCGCTAGGCAATTTTCTAAACGAATATACCCATAACCATAACTGTTTATAAACGGGTAACCATAATCGTTATCTATTTAACCGTACCCGTTTCATCGTTTATTTTTACAAGTTGAAAATTAGATTTATTTATTTATTTTAAGCCTCCCAGGGCTGAGACTCTCCCTTTACTCCTATTGAAGATCGGAGCTCATAGCTCTCCTCGGCTAGACACAACCATGTTAGACTAAGACCTAGAAGAATTTGTGCATCACAGCGAAGAACACATGTGATCGACACACAACAATCGTGAATTAAACGACCCAACTATGCTATGAGGCCATGTTTTAGGGAGATTATATTCACACACCTCAAATTGCTTCTCCCACACCTTTTTAATTTTTGAATATTTTTCTATTAAGTGTTAGTGGTGTGTAAAAAATATTAAAAAATTAAAAAGGTGTGGGAGAAGTAATTTGAGGTGTGTGAAAATAATCTCTCATGTTTTAATGTAATTTTGATATGTAAGGAAGAAGGGGATGATTTCACATAGATTTAGATTAGGCATATTTGTTTAGAGTTGTCAATTTCTCCTGAATTTTCATTTTAGCCAATTACTTCCTGAACTTTTGTAATTAGTCAATTTTAAACTTTAATTTTAGCCATGTATTAGGCGAACTTTCTTTCCCTACCACCAGCCAACATTCAGTCTCTCTTCACCATGTATCAAGAGCTCTTTCAACCACCAACATCTTTACCCCCACATTGTCATATCGATCACCAGATTCCATTACTTCTAGGCATGGGACCAATAAATGTTCGACCATATTGTTACGGGCATGCCCAAAAGGCTGAACTCGAGCGCCAAGTTAAAGAGATGCCCGCGACCAGCATCATCTGTCCTAGCTGAGTCATTTTGCTTCTCCAGCACTGTTGGTGGCCAAGAGTGACTCAACATGGCGGTTTTGTGTGGACTATAGAGCGGTCAATGCAACTACCATTAAAGATTGCTTCCCTATTCCTATTATTGATGAGCTCTTCGTGGAATTGCAGGGTACGATGATATTTTCTAAACTGGACCTCCGCTCCGGTTACTACCAAATCAGCATGTACGGACCGAACATCCACAAGACAGCGTTTCGAACACATGAGGGCCACTATGAATTCACCGTCATGCCCTTCGGTCTCACCAACACGCCGGCCACTTTCCAAGCCCTGATGAATTCCATCCTAAAGCCACTACTACAGAAATTTGTCCCCATTTTTTATTTTATTTTATGATATCTTAGTATTCAGTGATTCCTTGGATAACCATATCTCACATTTGACTATGGTCTTTGATATTCTCCAACAGCACCACCTTCGTTTGAAATCGTCAAAATGCATCTTTGGACAGCCTTCCATTGCTTACTTGGGACATATAATTTCAGCTTGTGGAGTGACCGTGGGCCCCTCCAAGATAGCAGCAATTTTTTAATGGCCGACTCTCTCGAGCGTCCGTGCTCTCCGCGGGTTCTTGGGTCTCGCCGGTTAATACCGCAAGTTTGTCCGTCATTTTGGTCTCATTGCCAAGCCCCTCACAGACTTACTCAAGAAAGACAGCTTCTCATGGTTGCCCACAGTGAACACGCCCTTCTTGACCATTAAGGTGGCATTGTCTACAACTCCAGTCCTGGCACTCCCCGATTTCACCAAGTCATTCAGCTTGGAGTGTGAAGTGTCCAACGTCGACATTGGTGTCGTGTTGTCCTAAGATAATCACCCAATTGAGTTCCTTAGCAAGCCCTTGGCACCCAAACACCAATCACTCTCGGTGTATGACAAGGAAATGCTAGCTGTGGTGTTTGCCGTCCAAAAGTGGCATTCCTGTTTAATTGGACACCACTTCACCATTCTCACGGACCACCAAACTCTTAAGTACTTCTTGGACCAACACATCACAACTCCGACACAACAAAAATGGCTGCTGAAACTCTTTGGGTACAACTACACTTTGCCCTACCGATCTGGAGCATCCAACGTCCCTGCTGATGCCTTATCCCGTCGGCCCGAGCTACTATCATTGATGGGATTCTCGGAACCACTCTTTGATTGTGTGGCTGAAATTAAGACATCCTATGCAATGGATCCTGTTGGGAATGTGCCCTAAAACCAATCATATGATGATACTTTACGGATATTTCACATGTTAAACTAATATAGTTTAAAATAAAGGGCAAAGATTATTGCTTGAAGCCATCTCATATAAATATTATACGCTTAAACGATAAGTCCAAGGAATATGTAATTGGGAGAATGCGATCTAAAGAAGTTAGATTCATGAGACCATTCTCTTTCGTATACATATCCTAAACGTTCCTGATCATAGGATTGCCAATTGGACATTGACAGTCCGTTAAGATCAGTACGTGCTATGTCTTTTCTTAGGGAGAGTGACTGGTCTTGAGTCATTGGTGTGATTGACACCAAGACAAGCATGTAGGTGCTCAATAAAGAATGAGTCCACTGAACACGATCAACAAGGAGTTCTCATACTCATGTCACATGAGAACTCATGGTTGGGATAATGCAAAGTAGTCATTTGACCTGAGGCATCATAGTTGTCTTGTGGTTAGGTCCTTGATCTTTGACTATGTCAAAGTCACTCCGTCAGAGGGTGTCCACGACATAGTTGGGGTTAAGCCACTTAGCCATGGAGGCAAGTGAATGCGCAACAAAGGATCTCTAACCTTTAAACCGTTTGAGGGAGAATACTCTATGATATGATTAAGAATCTCTGGCCAGAGTATGAATGAGATTTAGGAAATTGTTCCAAATCACATTCAAGGTAATCATATAAGTAAGAGAATCACATTGGATAGTAGACATGAATAAACTATCAAACCAAACAATGTGGTCAAGAGTATTGTATTAGAGAAAGACCGTATTGCATTGTAATCCTAAACTGAATAGGTTCTCCACCTCTTCTGATTAGCTTGGGTAACCATGACATACTGCTAGGTGTCACTCATGGTTTGTGGAAGCCCTAAACGTGTATAATCACCAAAGGGAGAATTGAAAGTAAGTTTCAATTCACAATCGATTTGAAAGAGTTCTAATCGCCCACTACCTTGCTAAAAGAAACCTAATGGATCGTACACCGTGTAAGGTAGAGATTGAAGAAACAACGGAGATGAGTAAGGATAATTAAATGGTTTAATTATTTATGGTAAGGATTAATTAATATGTTAATTAATCAAATGAATAAAGTTCGTTAAAGACCTCAGGTTAGTTTTGGGCCTCAAGGCCCAATGGGCTTCGAACGTCAAGCCCATTGACTTAAGTTGTATGACAACTTAATGACTAATAATTCTTAAAGGCCCAAACAGCCCAATAAAACCCTATGGCCGGCCATATTGATAAAGGAGTGGGTTTTGGACTTATTACAAGTTTGCCACTCCAATGAAGGTAGGTATAAATGTGACTTTATAGCCTTTTCTTCATTAGGGTTTCTTTTGGAAAAAACATGAGAACACAATGTCTCTCCCTTTCTCTCTAGGAGGCCGGCCCCCTTGGAGGAGATTAGCTAGCAATCTTTCCTCCTCCAAGGTCACTCATCTCTTCTTCGAGTCTCTCCTTGGTGTGGAAAAATTAGAGGTTCTCAACTTTGGGAACTTGGAGAATCCTTTCAACCATCCTCATCCAAGAAATCCATGGAGCTAAGAAGCAAGGAATGAAGGCCCTCTCCTTGGGTGATTAACCTTTGCTTATGCAAAGAGGAATCAACAAAGGTATAAGATTTCTCAACTCACTTTGTTCTTGAGTTGAGTCTTGGTTCACCCTTCTACTAGGCTTTGAATTTCATGGGTAATGTTTTGTTTTTGAGTGCATACAAGCATGATTCCGCCTTTAATTGTTAATTGCATGCCATAGATGTCGCTCAAATGAACATGTTTTTCATAAAATTTCCTTCAAGTGGTATCAAGAGCCTAGGTCTAGTAGTTGGTGAATCCTTTTGGGTTTTGTATTTTCATAGTTTATGATTTGAATGTTATAATTGTTACAAGCTTAATTCTTGCTTCTTTGAATGTAAATTTTGTTATAAAATTTGCCATCTCAAATGTTGTAGATGTAGTTCATACGAGCATGAATTTTGGAGCTAAAATTTGGTGCCATGTTTTTGGGGAAATTCGGCCAAATCCAAAGGGTGGATTTTTGGGTTCATGTTTGTCTTGTTAAAAGTGTTTTAAAGTGACATTAGGAACCCCTAAGTACCCTAGTATGGTAATATGTTTTTCCCCTTAAGTTTGAGAGTTTTTGGGGTGTCTTTGGGTGAAAAATGTTCATGGAGCTCTTATGGGTTTTCATGGATGTTCTTCATTGTTCTTGTTATGTTCTAACCAAGAACAAAAAGGTTTGGTGTTTTGATTCAAAGTGTTTGATGTTTTTCATAAAGTTTTGTTTATGGTGGTTGGTGTGACTTTATTGTAATAAATGGTATGACATGTTTTGTCCTTTTTCAATCAACACCATACTAATCACTTACACCTTTTCCTTGTTTCAAAGAACCACGTTTTATGGAAATCACTTTTTCAAACCTACCCATCACCTTTCACTTTTGTTGAAAAATTCAAAAGTTTTATGACACCATCTCTCATCCAAAACCGGCCACCCTATTAAATAGGGTACTTTTGGGGCTTTTATGCAATTACATAAAATTTTAATATTTTTGTGTATTTGTACTTTGACCCGAAAGTTTACGTTTTTACGTAAAGGCCCAAAATCACTAAAGGACAAAATGTTTTGCTCCTTTAATGAAGTTTTTGTATTTTGATGAAATTTTTGGGTTTTAGTTGTAATTACATGAAGTAGTGGACTTTTGTGTTTTTACAAAGTGACCTCAAAAGTTTGTGTTTTACAATATAGCCCAATAGTTGAGGTTATTGTTTTTTGGCCCAAATTAGTTGAGAACAAAATAGTTTTGTATCTTTAAATGAGAACTGGATTTTCATTTCATTTAGCTCCATTTAAATCAATTCTATGGATACAAAAACCAAATGAAAATGTTGCATTCAAGTTTAATTAGTTAAAGCGTTAATTAATTAAAGAAATGGTGATTATGAACCTAAGCCTACGATAATTGAGCTATGTGAAAGACTGTCTCAAATTTGTTTGAACCATGGGAATGTGTAGATTAGATTTTGGTTGTAATTTGATATGATCAAATATTGTAAAAGAGCATAAGCTCTTCTTTACTTTAAAGTAATTTGTTTTGATCAAATGTTGTAAAAGAGCATAAGCTCTTCTTTACTTTGAGGTACTTCTTTCTTGCTTTATTTGATATGCATGAAAATGAAGTAGAGGGTCCAACGCCCAATAAGAAAACAAGCCTTAATGTGATTAAACGCGTAACTAAAATCAATCACCATCCCTAGACCGAGATTCAACACTAGGTTCGTGTTGGATTGAATCAAAGGTTCATAGTCATCCTAAGGCCCTAAGGCAACTATATAGTCCATCAATGAATGCAAACCTTATGTTAGTAGTACCACATACTCTTGCTTTAAAAACCGTTTTACAAGCATAGTGGGAGTATCATATACAACTAAATCAATCACATGGACCAATAGTTGTAATAGGACCAAATTGTTTTAATAAGATTAAAATGCATGCTTATATGTGATGAGACCTAAAACCCTCAACCAAACCATTATTAAGTTGATAAGAGTGAAAGTGCTTTGAACACTCTTTCGTGGCCTTCCATCGTGGTAGGCTCTGATCGTTTGTGACTCGTACACCGACTTCACCCTATCATGGGGAGTACAAAGTGCGTGCTTACACTCAGGAGAAGTTCTATATGCATACATGATGTTGTGAAGGTAGGCAACGAGAATGATCAACATCATATCATTGTGAGGTTGTTCTTGAACCCCTACTTGAACTTGCATGGTGGGAATGACTTAACTAAGTGCAACGGAGCCAACATCATATCATTATGAGGCTTCATTCTCTAGAGGCCAAATAAGATGGGTACTTGCAAGAGATGCAAATGAGTAAGCGTACTCTCTCATTATTATTGATTCTAGCCAACATCATATCATTGTGAGGTGGGCTTGGTAATGATGAGTTTCCCATACCCTACTAAGAGTTTCCTCCAAAACTCTCGAATTCCGATAAGGGATATGGAATTTGCCAAAAATAGTGGGTGGTGCTATTTGATTTAAAGACCCGGATCAAATGGCTTAAAATCAATCAATTTATATTCGTTATGTATTTATTTACCAATATATTTGCAAACGCTATCCAAAACTTGACAAAGAAAAAACCGAAAGCTTTAGTTTCCGGACTTGGTACTACAATCCCATAGATAAGTCTATTATAAAGAGGACAACACTTTTAATGTCATAATTCTTCAATTACAAATTGTTGTATGAAGAAGTAAGAGTTGCTTTGAACAACCTTTAGTTAACGCAAATATTAGTGCTCGTTTCTTTGTTACATGAACAAGGAACTTGAGAAGTAAGCACAAGGGCATGGACACTTTATGTGCCATGATTCTTCACTTACAAATTGTTGTATGAAGAAATGAGAGTTGCCTTGAACAACTCTTGAAAGTTTGCAATTATGTTTAGAACATAATGGTTGGTTGACAAAAATAGTCCATCAACATGGACTTATGTTGAATTTGAATCATTGAGTGTTGAATTGTTAAACCACTTCATAAGACGGAAACTAGGCAAGGACTTCACTTTTGTGTCCCTATCCAAATGGTTCACTAAGTTTATTGTAAACTATATAGTGAACAATAACCACACGCTCTCCAAATTGTTTGATGTGTATAACACAATTGAAATGAGTTTCAAGAGAGATAGTGGGAGTTTAGGGACCATGACTATTGTAGTTAAAGGAGAAGTCAAATGAAGAAGGTGAAATAACTCCAAGGGAACAAACTTTCTTTATGAAAGGATGGACATTGGAAGGGGTATTTGCAAGAAATATCTTGCAAGTGTCAAGAACACACCTTTCGAAGGTGTTGTAGATTGTTCTTGAATAGTTCAAAACAGTTGGTTCTTATACTTGAATGCTTGATTCCGTATTAGTAACTATGTTTTACAATCGTTGTATAAGTGTGGCTAATAAGAAGTAAAAGATTAATGAGAGAAGAGAAAGTACTTCACATTCGGAACGTGAATCAAATGTAGATCTCTGCGAAAGCAGGTAGTACTTACTTCCTCATATGAACTACCAAAGAAAATGGAAAAACAAAGATTGTCTTTACTTTCCAATTGAATAAAGGAACTTAATTCCGTATGAGAAATGGATAAATGTTTTGTTTGACAAAACATTGTTCTTTATTAATGAATGATTAGATTATTGTAATCTAATTGATTATCTCTATAGTAGAGATGATATGGTAGTGTGAATTGTTTAGAATATAACGATGCTTAAAACCCAAAAGGTTGCAAGGTAGTGACTAATCCCAACTGAGTTGTGATACCTCTAAAACATAAATTACAAGTTGGTCATAGATGGATGCTTTGGATCGTTAGATCCGGACCAATGCCTTCTTGTTAAAATTGTATAGAGGCAAAATGTTTGAATCTTTATTCTTTTGGAAAGGAAGAAAGAATCACAAAGTTGTTGAGGTTAATTCACTTAGATGTTAGTGGCACTTGTCCACAACATAATACTACTCATGTTGTATGACATTCACCGAAGATCGCTCTTGGTTGGACTATCGTTTATTTTGAATAAACACAAGTCCAAATACTTTGCAAAAGGTTTCAAAGAATTCAAGAATGTAAGTTGATGAGTAAGACGTCTAAAGTATTTACCTCCTTAGATTTGATCCAAGGAAAGGTAACACTTTAGAACAGTTTCCGTGACAGATATCAAGGAAAGAAGCATCATGAGATAATGGATTTCTCCATTAGGAGAAGAACGAACTTGAATAAGATTTAGTTTGTTGGATGTTATCAATTACCCATATATAGGATATATACATCTAAGACAATATGATTGTCAATTAGAAGATCTTCCAAAATTTTCATGACTCCATAGGATGTAGTTGGAAAGAAAGATAAGTCTTAATCGTGTTAAGATTTGGGGTTGTGTGCTAATAAGCAATATTTGTTTGAGAATTATCTTGTGGATATCCTTAAATTAACATTTGGATATCACTTCTATAAACCAACTAACAAATGTTGTTTTGTTGGGTAGTTCATTGTAATCCTACAATATGATTTGCCTAAGCGCAAATGAACCAGAGATAGAACTCAAAGAATGGGTTCTTTGAGAGACAAGATGATAATCAACAAATATAACAACCTAGTTCCTACACCACAAGCTCTAAGGTAGTCGAGAAGGATTTATAAACTGTCTCAGTTGAATGGTTTGAACTTTATGACTATGTCATAGAGTTACACCTCTTAATTCGAAAGAAATAAGAATGAAAATCCTTATGACTACATTGAGTGTATATACGACATATACTCAAGGAAATGGTAAAGTACCATTTGACCCAAAATAATGAAACCTTCATAGCTAATTGGTAGCTTAAGGTGACTACACTCAAAGAGAATGGTTGACTTGGAAGAAACCATCTTTGACATAGTCTTGGTTTCAATTAATTCAAAGATTGCTAGCTACAACTAAATGGTGATTCAATGTTTGGACATAATATGGGTTTCCGAAATCATTATTAAGATAGTCTTGATAATATATGTCTGAAACTATGAATCACAAGACATGTAAGTTGTAGAGATCCATCCATCATGAATCTTAGCAAGCTAGTGGGAGCTATAAGCGTCTTATGAGAGAAAGATCAAATCATTTGATTTCTCATAAAGATGTAAATGAATCTTTTGTTTACTAGGTTTACAAAAGATTAGTGGGAGTTAATCATGTTCCTAAATTTGAATATATATATATATATATATATAGACATATATGATATATTAATTTTGGAAATGAAAAGAATACTTCTTGGTTAAAGTTATGACTTTAAACATTCTATAACGATAGAATGTATATGGGAGACATAGTCTATAAACATGGGATAGAAATCTATAATGATAGATTTCAGGATATAATTTGATTATATCAAGACCTAATGATAGACAAAAGATGCTAGGAAGTTTCTCATATGATGATAAACTTCAATCAAAAGGACAACTCTAGTGAGATTAGGAAGTTGCTCTTCTCAAAGGGAACGTACCCTTTTGACTCCTAAAGAAACATAATGCATAAATAGAATCCTTTATGCATACGCAGAAAGGTGATTTACGTATTCCATATTGTATGAAAAACATTGATATGAGTTGCACTAGAACGGTACAAGACGATATCAGTGCAAGCCTAGGAATCAGAACCATGGCAACTGTCAAGTGAGTCCTTAAGTATTTAAGAAACACTAAAGGATATATTCCTCAAAGAATGAGGAAGAATTAGAGTACCGTAATGGAAGTGTAAATGTATTAGATTATGAATCTAATCTATCATTGGATGTTTCTTCATTATGAATGAAGAGATAATCAGGTATCTTTTTATTATGACTAAAGAGATATTTGGACGGAAACATTAAAAGGAATGACTTTAGTGTGTTCCATTGTGAATGCAAAATATATTGCCATATAGAAGCTTACAACAATGTTGTTTGGATGGGAAAGTTCATTTATGAACTCTCTATTCGGTTCCAACCAGAAAGTGTCTCTAGTGTACCGACATTATGACACTAATGGGGTGATAGCTCAAGCCAGGGAATCAAGGTCTTATCAAGATCCGAACTCAAATGAGAGACTAAACCACATGATTAAGAATCATGTATAATGGTGACGTCGTTATTCTCAAGGTTACTTCTATGGTTAACATATAAATATCCATTGTCTAGGCCTACTACTTAACCATTTTTGAAATGACTATAGAAGAGGTATCATCACTGATGACCAAACTGATTGGCTCCAGTGCAAGTGGGAGATTGTTGGAAATGTGCCCTAAAACCAATCATATAATGATACTTTACGGACATTTCACATGTTAAACTAATATAGTTTAATATAAAGGGCAAAGATTATTGTTTGAAGTCGTCTCAGATAAATGTTATACGCTTAAACGATAAGTCCAAGGAATATGTAATTGGGAGAATGCGATCTAAAGAAGTTAGATTCATGAGATCATTCTCTTTCGTATACATATCCTAAACGTTCCTGATCATAGGATTGCCATTGGACATTGACAGTCTGTTAAGATCAATACGTGCTATGTCTTCTCTTAGGGAGAGTGATTGGTCTCGAGTCATTGGCGTGACTAACACCAAGACAAGCATGTAGGTGCTCAATAGAGAATGAGTCCACTGAACACGATTAACAAGGAGTTCTCATACTCATGTCACATGAGAACTCATGGTTGGGATAATGCAAAGTAGTCCTTTGGCCTGAGGCATCATAGTTGTCTTGTGGTTAGGTCTTTGATCTTTGACTATGTCAAAGTCACTCCGTTAGAGGGTGTCCATGGCATAGTTAGGGTTAAGCCACTTAGCCATGGAGGCAAGTGAATGCGCAACAAGGGATCTCTAACCTTTAAACCGTTTGAGGGAGAATACTTTATGATATGATTAAGAATCTCTGGCTAGAGTATGAATGAGATTTAGGAAATCGTTCCAAATCACATTCAAGGTAATCATATAAGTAAGAGAATCACATTGGATAGTAGACATGAATAAACTATCAAACCAAACAATGTGGTCAAGAGTATTGTATTAGAGAAAGACCATATTGCATTGTAATCCTAAACTGAATAAGTTCTCCACCTTTTCTGATTAGCATGGGTGACCATGACACACTACTAGGTGTCACTCATGGTTTGTGGAAGCCCTAAACGTGTATAATCACTAAAGGGAGAATTGAAAGTAAGTTTCAATTCACAATCGATTTGAAAGAGTTCTAATCGCCCACTACCTTGCTAAAAGGAACCTAATGGATCGTACACTGTGTAAGGTAGAGATTGAAGAAACAACAGAGATGAGTAAGGATAATTAAATGGTTTAATTGTTTATGGCAATGATTAATTAATATGTTAATTAATCAAACGAATAAAGTTCGTTAAAGACCTCGGGTTAGTTTTGGGCCTCAGGGCCCAATGGGCTTTGAACGTCAAGCCCATTGACTTAAGTTGTATGACAACTTAATGACTAATAATTCTCAAAGGCCCAAATAGCCCAATAAAACCCTATGGCCGGCCATATTGATAAAGGAGTGGGTTTTGGACCTATTACAATTTCGCCACTCCAATGAAGGTAGGTATAAATGTGAATTTATAGCCTTTTCTTCATTAGGGTTTCTTTTGGAGAAAAGATGAGAACACAATGTCTCTCCCTTTCTCTCTAGGAGGCCGGCCCCCTTGGAGGAGATTAGCTAGCAATCTTCCCTCCTCCAAGGTCACTCATCTCTTCTTCGAGTCTCTCCTTGGTGTGGAAAAATTAGAAGTTCTCAACTTTGGGAACTTGGAGAATCCTTTCAACCATCCTTATCCAAGAAATCCATGGAGCTAAGAAGCAAGGAATGAAGGCCCTTTCCTTGGGTGATTAGCCTTTGCTTATGCAAAGAGGAATCAACAAAGGTATAAGATTTCTTAACTCACTTTGTTCTTGAGTTGAGTCTTGGTTCACCCTTCTACTATGCTTTGAATTTCATGGGTAATGTTTTATTTTTGAGTGCATACAAGCATGATTCCGCCTTTAATTGTTAATTGCATGCCATAGATGTTGCTCAAATGAACATGTTTTTCACAACATTTCCTTCAGATCCTCACACTGCAGAAGTGATTAAGGCGTTGCAGCAAGACCCACACAATAAAGGCTCATATCAGCTCCATGAAGACCTTCTCTACTACAAGTCTAGTATTTTTGTCCCCGCTACATCCCTGTGGCACTCCCAACTCCTTCAGGAGTTCCATGCTTCTCCTTATTCGGGCCACTCTTGATTCTTGCACACCTACAAGCGCCTCACCTATAACTTTAATTGGCCCGACCTCAAAAAGGATGTCAAGAGCTTTGTGGATGCTTGTGATGTTTGCCAACGCACCCATTATGAAACCATTAAACCCCCAGGTCCTTTGCAGCCACTACCCATTCCGTCCCAAGTATGGACAGATATCACCATGGATTTTGTCGAAGGTCTTCCCTCGGCCCATGGTCAAAATGCTATATTGGTGGTAGTGGATCGTCTCTCCATGTGCGGGCACTTTATCCCCTATCAAGCATCCTTATTCAGCCCCCCAAATTGTCAAGGTGTTCATTCAAGAGGTTTTTTGGTTGCACGAGATGCCGGCATCCATTGTCAATGACCGTGATCCGATTTTCCTTAGTGAATTTTGGATTGCTTTCTTCAAGCACCAATAAACTGCCCTTTGCAAAAGCTTAGCATATCATCCATAATCGAATGGGCAAAAGGAGGTTCTTAACCGAACACTGGAGCACTATCTGCGCAACTTTGTCATGGTCAAACCACATACTTGGGTTCGTTGGCTTCCATGGTCAGAATGGTGGTATAATACTACCTTTCAATCGATAATCAAGATGACACCATTCTAGGCCGTCTATAGCTATCCTCATCCAATGATATCGTCGTATTTGCTAGGTTCCTCACTGGTACACCTGGTTAATGTCACTCTCAAGGATAGAGACACTCTACTCAAGCACTTGCGGGTGAATATGTAAATGGTCCAACATCGAATACGTCAACAGGCCAACAAACACAGATCGAGGATAACTTTTAAAGTCCGGGATTTGATGTTCCTCAAGCTCCAATTGTATCACCAGACCTCAGTATCCAAGACTCACTGCCCCAAGCTCGCACCTCACTATTACGGCCCCTTCCAAGTGATAGCCCGATTCGGCCCAGTTGCCTACACCTTGGAACTTCCCCCACAATCTTGCATTCACCCCACTTTTCACGTGTGGTTGCTCAAGCTAAAATTGGGTACACATTCGGTTGCCTTAATAACACTGCCACCAGTCGCCGCAGATGGATTTTTCTTGTGGTTCCCCGAACTGATCCTCCAACGTGGTATGTTAAAAAAGGGCAACAAAGCTGTCACTTGCTGGTTGATCAAATGGCGTTTTCTAGAGTTCAACGCTTGAGGACAATCTTCTTCTACGGGGGGTGCCTTGTTAGGATTCTAGTCCATCTCAACTATTTCCTTTTATTTAATTCCTTGTCTAGTAGTGGAGTAGTAGAACACAGTGACGCAACACTAGTGTACCCAACTCTTTTGTCTGTAGTGACTGATGTGGGTATACAATCCCCATTGTGATACCCTTTGGGAATATGAATGAAAAACTGCTTTTACATTTCCTCTGTCATTTTCCTTTTCTCTGCATTTCTGTCTCTAGGTGCTGCTGGAACCTACCATCGAGATCAAGCCAGTGCCGCGTCTTCTGATTTCTTGGTGGTTGGTTATTCATATATTGGTCGGTGTTGTCCTCTGTTGTTTATTTTACTTTATTTTTTTTAACATTCTCTAGTTTTCTTGGTCTTGACATGTTGCCCGTAACCGCTTTTTTTATTATTTTATTTTTGTTCTCTAATTTCTCTACTCAAGAGGATGGTCTTGATTTTCAGAAAATTGAGGATTTGATACAGGGTGTTTGATGCCGACATGTCCTCATGAAAGGTTAAAAATCATAACTCTAGCATCTCTTTTAACTACAAGGTAGGGTGTGGAGCTCATACGCCCTTTCCTGTGCTCTTACAGTTTTTAGGTGTAGATTTTTGCATCATGTACAACTTTGTATTTTTGAAGCCAAACAGTCTCTTAGACTATCTCCAACGTTTGGGTTAAAACCTAAAATTTTAGCTCAGAAAATTTAGGTTTTAATCTAGAAATAGCTTTTATGTTCCAACCCTTGTGGGTTAAAATTTTAGCCCCAAATTATTAAAGAATGAATTTAAGCTAATTTTTTTTCTTAAAGTAACATTTTTAAAAGAAAAAATTATGTAGACTATCCTAACTTAATTTTATGAACATTTTAACCTAAATATATTTAGATTCCGACAAATATTGAAAAATCACTAACCAACACCATGAAATTCATGAAGCACTGAAAGAATATGTGACACACCCCGATCCTAGAATCAAGGTGTGCTGGCCGTTACGTGAGTGTGACGTAACCAAAAGTGCGACGCGGAAGCAATAGATAAGAGCAATACAAAGAAATAAAAACCAAAAACTAACAATAATAACCAAGCAACGTGCTAGAGTAAGTTTAAGTGTGAAACACACATATTCAGAGCATAAGTACTAGGTGCAGTCAAGTAGGACCATAACTAAATTACAACACCTGAAGGTGAGTCCTACATTTATGTTGTCTGTCAGTACGCCGTGGAAATCCTCGTGGGCCACCAACGCTGCTAACTAGAACCTAGAGGGGCGCAAAACAAAGTTGAGTGGGTCAGTAAAACAAAGCTTTTCGAAAACGTTTCAAATAATAATATTTCTAAACCCTCGCTGTAAAACCTGTATACTTTCCCAGAAAATAACATAATATGCATATAAATCTTCAAATATCTCAATTCACAAATCTTTTTAAAAAACCAGAAAGTATGCCATGCTATAAACGTCAACAATAGAATAAGAATGCAACACTATAACAGGTGAAATAAGGAATCAACCGGAGACCCTGCAGTTGGTCCTGTACGGTTAATTCTAAAGCTCAATATCCAATCCAACCAGAGTCACCACAGTGACCTATACGGCGCTACTCTGCTTATAAATTGGAACTACCTGAAGTAGTCTGTACGATAAGAAAGGTGTAAGAATACGCTTTAGTGCTTCTCTCATCAACAACTGTTTAATAATCTAAAATCACCTACAGTCGGAACCACTCTATGGTCTGTACGACATGTCGGAACCCTCTCATGGTCTGTACGATATGCACCTACTTGGATCCAAAGTGAGCGTGCGGTGCAGGGTGAATAATATAAGCACTAACACCAGGGGTGCAGGTTTGAACTTTCAACACAATTCACTTCATCAATAGTTCACATGAATAACATAAAACTCACCTGATACTCACTTGTGCGTCCACAACACCATTTCACATATATATGCATCAATTACTAATTCATATAATTCATAATATGCATGCATGGCATTTTAAAAACATACTTTCATTTAAATTCAATTTCTGGGAAATTCAGTTGTATATAGGTAAATACAGAAAATACTGCCAACTCACTGATAAGTCGAAGGGTCGTAACCCCCGTGACGTCCTTGAATGCCCTCGTCCTCGGGATAGGTATCACCTATATGTGAAACAACTATAAAAACGTTAATTAAAGCACATAATCGACAATTCAAAATAACTTCTCATACAATGCTTAATTTGGGTATATGAATATACCACAGTGACCTACTCGACGTCACGGACGTCGAGGTATTTTTAGAAATTTTTTTTGAGGCCACACGCGCCCCCACGCGCCAGAAGGGGCACGGACCCACGCGCCCCCATGCGCATCACCTTCTTCCTCCAGTCGCCAGACTGGTTTTGCCGGTCACTGGAAAACTGGAGATTTTTCAATCTCCTTATTCTCCGTCATTCCTCCACCATTTCTTACGTATAATATATCAAAATGAAGATCTTGACGAGATGAACACATCCATACTTGCCTTGACCCCCAACTCGCCGGGGATTCACCGGAAAAAGCCTCGAAAGTTCCGGCCGAATTTGAAAAGTTCCGTTCTCAGTCCTCCGACGTCCAAAGTCTACCAACGACGTACCCCAAAGCTCATGAGGACCTCCTTAAGCTCACTGTGAGCTTAAAATTCCCTGAAACACAATGTTTTACGTGTGCATGAACAGTGCCCATTTTCGGAGTTATGGTTTCACGATGATATCGAAGGTCATAAGTTCTAAAATTAGTATATTTGAACTCAGGGACTCAAGAGGAGTTCGATTCTTACCTTAGAACCTTCGATCTGTGAAGATTTGAGGGCTTTGTTCTTTGTCCGTACGGTTTCGAGAGGGAGAGAGTGAGAGAACTGAGAAGGAGGAGAGAGAGAGGGCTCGGGGAAGAGAGAGAGGAGGTGTCCCGTGTGGTCCAACCAAAACAATCACCATCCAATCCCTTTAGGTCCCTAACCACACAATTTACAAACCAATTTTAATCCACTTACAATTTTCCAGGAGTTTGGGAGAGTACGAATAATTCCAAATAATATGTCACACGTACCTTAATCACCTTAAGGGTAATTTCGTCTTTTCACAACAACGATAAGGTAATTCCGGGACGGGTTGTGACAATATGAAACATGTAAAATAATTTTTTTTAATTACTTTAGCCGTTGGATTTAAATTTGGACCGATAGATTCTTTTTTTTTGTACCGTTAAATTTGATCATATTAGATCTTAGCCGTTGGATTCAATAAATTTATAAATATAAAAAAAAAGGTACACATATATGGTGGGTCAGCCCCACTAACCCGGGGAATCCTGAGCTAAATTTGCCCCAGAAATGAGTTTTGGGTTAAAATTCATATTTGCCCCAAGGGTTGGAGCAAGTTAGGGTATGTTTAGAACAAAAAATTTGAGTTTAACTCCAAGGGTTGGAGTAAGTCTTAGTTTTCAATTGCAGTAGTTGTTGATTTTTCTGGACGGTTATCTTTTTATGTATTATGCATGACACACTGGTGAGAGCATGATAATCCTAATAGCCATAGTTGACAGTCGTTTTGACCATTCGAAAGAGTTGTATTAAATTGCATTACTAATATGTCTGATATTACCTTTTAGACACTACCTATTTCATACTTGGGTCTTCTGAATTCTTGGTGGTTTGGTTATTCATATGGTGGTCGGTGTTGTACTCTGTTGCGTTTTTCGGTTACAGTTCTCTAGTTTTCATTGGTCTTCTGGACATCTTGTTCATTAGTGATTTACTCTTTTAAGGTTCTCCAGTTTTTCAGTGAACCCTTTTTCTGAAAGCATAGTTCTTGACATCTGTTTCAATACACTCTGGGTAGGTGGACACCTGTGCGGGTTATGGTTTGCCTAGGAACAAAGGGTGGAAGCTTCCTCAAATTAAAGTCGAGATTTTTCTGCACATTGTTTTTCGGTTTTACTAATTTAATTGTCGAAGTCTTAATTCTGATTTTGATGGAGCTTTATAAACAAAACTCCATTTTCTTCACTGCATTTATTGTTCTTCCTTGCCAGTCGAGGCAAAAGGCTATTGCGAATTTGCATCAAATGTGAACTGTGAATGCAAGTATATGTACTACATGTAGACATACATACTTATCAATAATACATATATACGTTGTTTCATGTGTTAGCAATTTCATTCTTGAATGGAGTAGCTGGTAACAGATGTGTTGAAAGTTTTATTGTTTGTCCTGTTTGCCAATGTTACTTGAAATATCTACATTCGTAGAATTAGTTACTTTCTCTATTGTTTTCAGTGGTAGTTGACGATTCTGTACTATTATCCTTTTAGAAATTACGTATGTCGACCACGATAATCGTCATAGCCCATATTTGACAGTCAATTGACTATTTGAAAGAGTTGCCATCAATTTCATAATTGCATTTCTCAAGTGTAGATCTTTTTATCGAGAAGCTTGTCTGTTATTCGTTGTATGTTTGCTACAGTTTTTTTGGCATGCTTAGAGACACAGTAAGATGAATAAACAAGTTACTCAACATTCAAAATTTCCAAGGGGACATTAATTTCCTGTTTTCCATGTCCAAAACCAATACTCATACGTCATGACTTCAGCTTTCAGACAAGTTAATCTACATTCTGTGCTGTATACTCTTGTTTGTTAATCTACATTACTGGCCTATGAATCCTATGTATGCTCAGGAACTAGTGAGGCATTGTCTTTTGTATTTTTTGCTTTTCCCTTCAGGTGAGGCAGAGTCTGGTGTTGAAAGGCTTCATCAGTGTTTGCTGCGGAGGACTTAGAGTAATCCCTCAGTGCACAAGGCCGATCAGTCCTATGCTCCACGGTCCGTTGGAGAGAATAACGCCAGGCAAGTTGAGAGCAAGAGTAATGGAATTATGGATGACGTATCTTTGGTACCAAAAAAGTGACCAATTCTGAATGCAAATTGGTCTTTTTTTGTTCCGATTACTGTATTATCAGTTTCAATTCTTGTATCAACTCTCTCACTAGGTCGACTAGCTTTAAGAACGACTTTCTTAATTTCGTTTGATGAGGAAGATCTTGTACCATTTTTTTTTCTTCTTTCAACTCGTTTTAACTTGTTTAATTCGTAAGAAGCATAAAATTTGATTTATGTTTATAGAGCACTGTCACGCAATATACCAAAGTCACTCTATATTATGACAATCAGTGTTCTAAAATTGATCTAGGTGGCGCCTAGGTGTTGAACGGTCGGTTACCACCGCGATTAAGTCCTAATCGATCACAAAATCGGAAAGCATATTAGGCGGACGCCTGAGCGGGATCAGGCGGGCCTAGGCGAGGCTGGGTGGAGCTTGGCGGGCTCTAGGCGGGCATATGTGGAGAACACCGGAATCTGGAATTTTTTGTTGCAGAGCCCGGAGTCGCGCGAAGAAGAAGATGAAGCTTTTTTGTCTGTTTAATTGCATGAGTTTTATCATTAAGATGGTCCCCACCATCTTTTCCTTATTTTTAAATTCTTTTATTGTGTTTCACTGTTGCTGCTAGTGCTAGGTGCAGGCCTAGGGTCAATAAGATCTTCGCTTCTGTGTCATTGGCTTGGTCTTAGGGTCAATACTTAAGCGATGACAGATGATATTGGGAGAGATGTCTGGCATATCCTCGTATGACCAGGCGAAGACTTCAGTGTTCTCTTGCAAAAAAGAGATCAATGCCAACCGAATGGGTGGTGACAAGGTGGTGCCAATCTTCACCATGCGATCTGGATAATCTTTTGATATAGAGACCTTCTCTAACTCTTCAGCGGGTTGTGCTTGCTGGGTGAAAGAGTCATCTCGAGGATTGTCGGGTTGACTGTTGCCACTGTGAAGATCCAAGTTGGCTTCATCTGGGCTGGTCTTTATGACTTGGTCATGTATAGAAAGGGTTTCCTTGGGCACATGCAGGTGTTGTTGCTTGACCGAAGTGTTGTAACATGATCGTGCACTAAGTTGATCTCTTATAATGTAACCATTGCCATAGGGGGTTGGAAATTTCATCAACAACATATGTGTGGATACCATGGCCTTGAGATCATTGATGCCTGTGCGTCCGAAGATGACATTGTATGTCGTTAGGCAATCAACCACCAGAAAGTTAGTGGTAATGGTAGCTATGCTAGGGCTTGTACCAATGGTGAAAGGTAAGTGTATACTCCCCAAAGGTTGCACAATATCACCAGAGAAGCTTATCAGAGGGGAAATCGAGCGATCAAGCAAGTGTTCAGCTACATTAAGTGCCCTGAAAGCTTCAGCAAACATGATATTGACCGAAGCCCCCATGTTTACTAGGATTCGTAGTACTTCAAAGTTGGCTATGTGAGCTTCCACGATCAGTGGTTCGTTGTGAGGGTATATGATACCTCTTTCGTCCTCAGGGTAGAAACATATTGGATCCCAGTTAGGCTTTTGATACTTACCTCCCATGATGTCTTCCACGTGAAACACTTGATGACCAGACCTTAAAGCTCATTCACTATTTTTCATGGCCCTATTGGAAGATTTAGATATGGGTGTGCCACCACTTATCGAATATATCACATTCACCTGGCGTTGATTCGGTTGCCCCTTGGAGGGTGAAGGAGGAATTGATCAATTTTTCCTTTTTGTACCAAAGCTTCAATATGATCACGAAGGGTGATACACTTCTCGCCGTCATGGCCGTTATGCTCGTGGTAGCAGCAAAACGTGCCCGTGTTCTTCGTGGGCTTGTAATCCGGGTGCCTCGGCTTTGGCTTTGGTATCAGGTGTGCTATGCTGGGGTAAATGGCCATGCATGTGGCGTTCAAAGGTGTGTATGCCTCATACCTAGGGGTAAGGGCTGTCCTGACACGTGCTTGACCTACTGTGTTGACTGCCTGAGGTCGAGGATTATCATGGCGATACCCTTGGTTATCGCGGTAGTGTCCTTTACTATTTTTACTAAAATGAGACTGGTGAGGATGAAAATCTTTCCTTTTCCTCTAAGATTGATATGTCTATTGACTTGGCAAAGTATTAAGTAAAGCAGGGGGAGGCACTACTGCCGTTTGGAAGGTCGAGATCTTCTTATTTGGTTGGATCTGGCTTCCACTCCCTACTTGCTGATAAGGGGTGGCTGTGGGAGGTTTCCCTTGATATGTCCTTGCCTCGGCGAAAGCATGGTTATAAGCCTGCACCATCACCTCAGAGTAAGTCTTCCAAGTGTTAGCATTGATCATGTACTTAAAGAAACAGTCACGTAGGCCTGCCATGAAGGCTTTGAAGGCAGTCTTATCGTCTGCCTCGGCATAACGAGAATACTCATGGCTGAAACGGCCAACATACATACGTAATGACTCATTTGGCTTCTGGCGAATAGTCTACAAGTCATCCGCAAAGTGCAAGCGATTGGTCTGGAAAATGTGTTGAGGAACAAACAGTTTCCTCAATTCCTCAAATGAGTCTACCATCTCAGGTGGAAGACGGCAATACGAGTTTAGAGCTTAATCCGATATGCCATGGTGGACTCAAAAAGGTTAAGGTGTTCAATCGGATCCTCTTTTCTAGTATAGAGTTGCAAGCCAAGCTTCTGCTTTGTCTTTGCTTGGAGGGGTGTCGAGGATCCTCCTTGTAAGAGGGCCAGGCCTAGGTTTGTTCTAATCAAGTATCTCAGCTTGTCGTTCGGCCTTCAACTTGTTTACTTCCTTAAAGAGCTGTAGGACAAGAAGGTCCTGAGTGGAGTCATGTACCACTAGAGCTTTCTTTTGTAAATCTCTATCTCCTCTTGGAAGTATGAAGGTTTGATCAAGAGCATGTGATTTTTCCCAAGACTCGCCGTACTGACTTCCAAGGTATATCTGTCGGAACATCTCTGAGTCCCCTATACCTTCGTGTTTCTCTAGGATTGTTGCCCCTTCCTAAAGTTGGTAGCTGGCCTGGGATATAGGAGGGGACCAAGTCTTTCAGAGACCCTTGGGTCATTGATCTTCGAGCTTACATGGATGGGATTGTCTCAACGTTGCTTTAGGAAATCTCGACAGTCACGAAAGACGGCTTTCATTCCTTCTACTCCTTCTGTAAGGAGATGTCTTCCTCCACTTCTCCTGCTTTGGGTCGAAGCAGTTGGGTTGAGAGAAGTCTCATGTTGATCAATGTTTTAATGATTAGCTCGTTCCTCATCAGGGATACCAATGTCGAAGGAAGGTGACCCTCCGTGTTGGGGGGCACCCAGATGATGGTTGATGTCCACATGGGTAACGAGCTCACGTGTTTGAGTATGTCTAGTTTCGTGGAGCGTCTCAAAGAGCTTCTCATACTGCTCCTGGAGGACCTCATTCTTCATCACTATCTTGTTGTTTTGAGCCTCCAGCTCATCGACTTTAGCCTGAAGAGCAAACTTCTATTATTTCTTCATCACTGTGTGCTGTGGCTTCCTTCGCTCCCCATGTTGGAAAGGGATGCCTGGTCAAAAGAAAGTGTAAGAATGGTGGAAACCAGCTTGACAAAGCTGAAGAGAGTGGGAATAAGTGTTGTTTCCACAGACGGCGCTAAATGTTGATGCACAAATTCAGTAAGGACTTTGGTACAACAAAAAGTGTTAAGTTTGTGACCTTCGCTAGATTGCTCCGGTCATTAGTGTGGATAAGTATGTAAATGGATAGAGACAGGGACGCAAACACAAGATATACGTGGTTCACCCAGATTGGCTACGTCCACAGAGTAGAGGAGTTCTCATTAATTGTGAAGGGTTTACACAAGTACATAGGTTCAAGCTCTCATTTAGTGAGTACAAGTGAATGATTTAGTACAAATGACATTCAGAAATATTGTGAGAGAATGATCTCTATTTATAGTAGAGAGTTTCTAGTTTCATTCTGACATTGACACGTGTCGTGTTGTGATTGGCTTCTGATGTTGACATGTGTCGCGCTATGATTGGATTCTGATGTCGACACGTGTCGCGCTGTGACTGGCCTCCTGGTTGGAAGGAAACTCTTCTGGGTCCTTGACGGTATAACGTTGATCGGTGATCAGTAGTTTCAGGATTGGTCAAGTATGGTACAAACACTTTGTGTTGTGCATCTTTTCATTTAAGAAAGCAAACATTGTTAATGTTACCAGAAACTTCTCCCTTTTCCATTTACTAATAAAAAGTATGAGAGAACTAAATTTGAAGAAACTAAAGGAAAATAAACAAATCTAGTCCCAATTAAAATGATTTAACATTTCACAAAAAATGTTCATTTCCTGATGCCATCTACACGAATTACAGCTATTGAATTTTTCATGGCACCATAAATCCCAATGGGGTCGGACTGTGAAAGGACCTTGTGCACTTCCACAGTCGTTGCATGATTTGACGGCAACATTGTCTTCGTGAAATTTTATTATTTTACTTCTAACTTCCCTGTCCACCCGAATTGACCAAAAAAACCACCAAGCTCTTTCTCTACACTCCATTATGCTCACCAATTTCTGACGGTTGAGAGAATGTAGAAGGCTGAGGCCTCTCTTTTCTTCCCCTCTTTAGAGACTCTGGGAGATCACCGTCTTTAGAGACTCAATTTCGAGTTCAAAGTTGTTATATCGGAAGTACCATATTGCATCCCTTAGGTGTACAAGGCCTCGCTGTACTTAAATATGAAGGTCTCTGATCCCGAGCCATGATGTGGGGATCTATTAACCAATGCAACCGGTAGGGGTTTTGTAGAACGATAGGTTACCATCTTCCTTCAGTCTTTCGTTTGTCTTCCAGGTATCTTTATGTGTAAATTTTTGGTTGGTAAGGTCTTACTGAGACTCATGTGAATCAGTTGCAGTTGGTTAAGTTTATAAGGGAAGAGAGGGCTTTTGAGCAATCAGTTAAGATCTTTCTGTATTAGTGAGCGGTTAAGCAATATTTATATTAAAAAAAGATCTTATTTTCGTACTACTTGTGAGTAAGGAACTCTTAAATGCATTGTTTCAAGAACTTATACACTTCTTCAGGTCTCATTCGTGAAGTCAACGGGTCGACCCTTTCAAATCTTTGAAAGCTGATGTGTTCGAAGATGCGGTTATGTTGGGCAAGTTGGTTGAACTTCTTGCACACCATTTTTCTCCAAAAGAAACCCTCAATGAATTTTGGCTATAAAGTTCTTTATATAGTAACTTCACTTAAGTGACAAAAAGAACCTAAACCCTATTTCATCAATATGGATTGCCTTCTATGGTCTTTGGGCTGTTTGGGCCGTCTTGAATCTTTATTCATTAAGTTGCCATACAACTTAAGTCAATGGGCTTGACATTCGAAGCTCATTGGGCCTTGAGGTCCAAAACTAACCCGAGGTCCAAAACGAACTTATTCGTTTGATTAATTAACATATTAATTAATCCTATCCAATGTGATTCTCTTACTTATATGATTACCTTGAATGTGATTTAGAACGACTTCCTAAATCTCATTCATACTTTGGCCAGAGATTCTTAATCATATCATAGAGTATTCTCCCTTAAACGATTTGAAGGTTAGATATCCCTTGCTGTGCATTCACTTGCCTCCATGGCTAAGTGGCTTAACCCCAACTATGCCATGGACACCCTTTGACAGAGTGACTTTGCTATAGTCAAAGATCAAGGACCTAACCACAAGATTGTTGGAGATATGCCCTGAAAGTCAATCTTTGGAAGAAACCTTTCAGGACAATGTCTGTATGTATAGATTACTCTAATACAACAAAAGGCACAGTCACTCATTGGGACTATCTCAATGAACGATATACGTCCTAAATAGTGTATCCATGGACAATGGATCGATGGAAGAAGTAATCTAATGATGTTAGATTGCAGAGACCTTCTTCACATAACTTTAATGTCCAAAAGGTTCCTGGTCATAGGATTGTCAGAGGGAATACTAACAATACATAGACCAGTACATACTATGTCCCCTTTTAATGGGAATGATGGAAAGTCTCATGCCATTCGTGTAGTGACACTAAGACAAGTATGTAGGTGCTCATTATGGGAAAGAGTTAACTGAACACAATCAAACAAAAGTACTTGAATGGAGGTCTACTCACATGTCAAGCAAGTAACTCTACTAGTTGGAATAATGTAAGTAATCCTTTAACCTATGACATCATAGTTGTCTTGGGGATACGTTGCTGATCATTTGATAATGAGACGTGACCACATCTCATCTTGGATATGTTCTATGCATTGTTGGGGTTAGTGGTTTATTCTCAGAGGCATGTGAATGATCAACAAGGGATCTCTAATCCTCGTTATGAGAGGATGAATACTCTTAGATATGATTCGGGAATCTTCGGCCGAAGTATCGAGCGTGATGATGAAAGCGTTCCCATACGACTCAATAGAATCATATAACTTGATATAATCACATTAGGGGTTTGACATTAAGTATCCATACCCTAGTAATGTGATTGTGAGTATTGTATTAGAGAAGGATCGAATTACATTGTAATTCCAACTGAATAGGTTCTCCGAACAAATTCTACATTAGCTTGGATAGCCATGATATATCGTTAGATGTCACTCATGGCTTGTGAGTTCTTCTAGATGATTAAATAAGTATTCATCAAAGAAGAAGGAGAATTAAAAGTAAGTTTTAATTCACTAAGTGATTGGATAAATACTAATCAATTGGATTGATACCAATCACCTCACTGCCTTGCTAATTAGAACCTAAAATGATTGTACATCGAAACACTCTTGTGGTGAGACAACTAAAGGATGATGGAATTAATTAAGTGTTATGATTAATTAGAAAGTCTAAAGAAATCATAAAAACGATGAAAGATCGTTTTGGACTTAAAGAAAAGTTCAGGTTCATTCAGGCCCATCGAGCCCAAACCCATTGGGCTTTTATTCAAGCATATGATGACTTGAAACGATAAAAGCCCAAAGCCCAAACAACACAAAGGAGGCCGGCCAAGGATGAGCATAGAGAGAGAGAGAGAGAGAAAGTAAAAAAGGTGACATACTTCTTTTACATATATAAAGGAAGTTTAACGAAAAAGTTTCATTAGGGTTTTTTGTGTGTTCTTTTCAACAAGAGAAAACAAAAGCCTCTCTCTCTCTACACACAACATAGCCGGCCACCATAAGGGAGAAATAGCTAATCATCTTTTCTCCTTTTGGTTATTCCAACATCCATCTCACTACACTAATGGGTGTGGATCTTTAGAGGTCTTCTACTTTGGAAACTAGAGGAGAATCAAAGGAGCTCTAAATCTATCAAGGTGGAGGAAGCAAAAAGGGAGGCTAGACTCAAGGAGTTCCAAGAACAAAGAGCTTGGAGGTGGTCCATCCTTGGTCTCAAGTCTAGATCAAGAGGTATAAAACTATACCTTCACTTTGTTCTTCAATTTTTGTTAGATGCATGATATATGAACCTATGCTTCTTGAAGGGGATTTGCATGACTATAGCTTTGATAATATGTGATAATATGCTTCCGTTGTTTTTGTATATAAATCTTGAATTGTATATGCATGCTAGTCACTAGAAATCCCTCATAAATCTCATAATTTCCCTTCAAGTGGTATCAAGAGCCAAAGGTTTATATTTGATGTGTCCTTTTGGATTTTATGCATATGGATTTTTGATTTTATGTTTGACATATTATTTCTTCATTCAAAATATGTTTATCTTTTTGTTTTTCAAAGTGTTGAAAAAGATATGTATGCAAAAGTGTTTTGGATGCATGAATGAAGAGTGAGTTTTTTGAACAAAATTTGGGGCTTTTGTACCATAGGGGAGGGCACGGTTTTTGGGGGTTTTTTTGGCTTGTGTTTGTGTTTTATTTTAAGTTACACACACACTTTGAAGCTAGAAAGTAAAGGCCTTGTCACTTTTGTTTTTTTTTTTTTTGGTTTGAAAAAGTCACCAAGAAAGTGCAAATCTTGTAATTGTTTTCATGGTTTTGTTCTTGGTGTTCATGGTTTTATTCTTGTGTTCATACTTTGCTTTTTGAATTTGGGTGATAAACTTTCCATCAAAAGCTTTCCCTAGATTTACTCTTCCCTAGACTTGACTAGGTGGCCATACCCTAACCATAACTTTAAAGTACAAAAGGTGACAAGGAAAAGTATGGGCTTCTACTTTATTTTGAAATAAAGGGAACAAGTTTGACATTGTCCCTCTCCCCATCACACAACCGGCCACACCTTATGATGAGTCCTTTATGGGCTCTTTTGCAATTTTAAAAGTTGATTATACTTTCTAGTATTTGCGGTTTGACTCCTAACTTTCTATATTTGCATTTCGGCCCCACCTCTCTTAGAGGTCAAAATACTTTGATTTTATTTATTTTTTTAGTTTAAACTCATCATACAACTATGCCCATATGTACTAAATCTAATTGACTATGTTGCATTCAAATTAAATTATTTAATGTGATTAAGTAGTTAGAAAATGGTTGACTATGGACTTGTGCCTTAAACGATAATTGAGCTATGAGAAAGGCCGCTAAATTCAAATTGTTTGAACCTTGGGAATGTGTTTTAATTGCTATTTCAATTGGACCTCAACACGTTAGACGTTAATCTTTCTCTCCCTCTTAGTATATGTAATTTGTAGGAATTTGTACAAATCGGTTTGTAATTCTTATTACTTCTTTATCTCTTTCAATTAGTTGATTCCCTCTAGTACTAGACTAGAGTTTCTTTAACTATTGGTAAGGAGACATATTAAAAGGGGTTTTCATGAGATTAAAGATTTGTTGGGTCCAACGGCCTAATTAGCAATGAATGATTGTCTTTCATTTCTAATGGCTCAATGAAAAAAATATTTTAATTGCTTTGAAAGCGCGTAATTAAAATGAAACATTCTTCCCTATATCTTATTCAACAATGTTGGCTCATTGTTGAATCAACCTAATAAGTCGATGGTCATCCAAAGAGCCTAAGATAACTATAAAGTCCAAATTTAAAGGAATGCAAAAACCTTAGTAGTAGTAGTTACTTCCAATATTTGAAAAATTCGTTTTTGATATTGATTTGTTTTTCTCAAAACAAATAGTGGGGGTATTATATGCTACTAAACTAAAATGAACACAATTAGTAGTAATATATATCTCCAATATTTTGAAAAATTGTTTTGATATTGATTTGTTTTGCGAAAATGAATAGTGGAGATATCATATGCTACTAATTTCATTTACTTTGGACTAGTAGTTGTAATAGGACACAATTTATTATAATGTGATTAAATAAATAAAATGATGAGACCTTAAAATCCATCAACCAACATCCAATATTAAGTTGAAAGCGGAAAGGTGCTTTGAACACTTCTTCGTGGCGTTCCACCATGGTAGGCTCCAATCGTTTATGACTCATACACCGCCTTCACCCTATCATGGGGGAGTTCAAAGTATGTGCTTATACTCAGGAGAAGTCTATTTCAAACATTTGATGTGGTGAAGGTAGGCAACGAGTATGGCCGACATCGTATCATCGTGAGGTCATACTTGGACCCCTATCTAAACCGGCATGGTGGGTAAAAAACTTAACTAAGAGAAATGGTGCCAACATCATATCATTGTGAAGCATTGTTCTCTAGAGGCAAACTAGATGGGTAATCACAAGAGGTTGTTGTGAATGGGTAATTCTACCCTCTCATTATAATTTTTGCTAGCCAATATCGTATCATCGTGAGGTAGGCTTGGTAATAGTGAGCCTCTCATAACCCGCTAGGAGCTTTCATTGAAATCTCCCGGATTCCATCTTGAGGAATATGGAATTTGCCAAAAATAGTGGGTGGTGTCATTCGGTTTAAAGACTCAAATCGTTTGACTTAATCAACAATCAAACTAATTTATTTTATTGTTATGTATTTAGATATGGTTGGAAGCACACTTGCAAAGATACTCAACAAGCATTGCCTTGAGGGGCACAATTTCGCATCTTGGTACTGTAATGTCAAGATTCTCCTAACCTTGGAGAAAATTGTTTACGTACTAGACAAGGCTCCACCTCACATACCTCTTGGCCCTGAGGCCACTGAGGATGAACGTGCTAAATATGACAAGCACATTGAGGATGATACACAAGCCAAGTGCTATCTGTTGGCTTCCATGAATGAGGAGTTGCAGAAATAGCACGAGGGTATGAACAGTGCATCCTCCATCATACTCCATCTTACGGAGTTATATGGTAAAGGGACGCGCAACCGTCGCTTCAGCACTGTGAGTGAACTTGTGAAGACCAAAATGGTTAAGGGGGCCCCAGTACATCAACATGTACTGAAGATGATTGGACTTATTGAACAACTGGAGAACCTAGGTACTCCACTTGACGGGGAATTGGCCCAGGACTTCATCTTGGCTTCTCTTTCTGCAACATTCTCGTTGTTCGTTACGAACTACAACATGAACAAGATGGATAACACTCTCTCTGAGTTACTAAACATGTTAGTAACCGCTGAGAAGACTATGAAGAAAGAGAACATTGTGGGGACTGCTGCAGTAGCCTACAACAAGCCATCTACTTCCAAGGCTAAGCCGAAAGGCAAAGGCACTTAGAGAAAGACCAAGCCTATGTCAAAGTCACTCCGTTAAAGGGTGTCCACGACATAGTTGGGGTTAAGCCACTTAGCCATGAAGGCAAGTGAATGCACAACAAGGGATCTCTAACCTTTAAACCGTTTGAGGGAGAATACTCTATGATATGATTAAGAATCTCTGGCCAGAGTATGAATGAGATTTAGGAAATCGTTCCAAATCACATTCAAGGTAATCATATAAGTAAGAGGATCACATTGGATAGTAGACATGAATAAACTATCAAACCAAACAATGTGGTCAAGAGTATTGTATTAGAGAAGGACCGTATTGCATTGTAATCCTAAACTGAATAGGTTTTCCACCTCTTCTGATTAGCTTGGGTAACCATGACATACTGCTAGGTGTCACTCATGGTTTGTGGAAGCCCTAAACATGTATAATCACTAAAGGGAGAATTGAAAGTAAGTTTCAATTCACAATCAATTTGAAAGAGTTCTAATCGCCCATTGCCTCGCTAAAAGGAACCTAATGGATCGTACACCGTGTAAGGTAGAGATTGAAGAAACAACGGAGATGAGTAAGGATAATTAAATGGTTTAATTATTTATGGCAAGGAATAATTAATATGTTAATTAATCAAACAAATAAAGTTCGTTAAAGACCTCGGGTTAGTTTTGGACCTCAAGGCCAATGGGCTTCGAACATCAAGCCCATTGACTTAAGTTGTATGACAACTTAATGGCTAATAATTCACAAAGGCCCAAACAACCCAATAAAACCCTATGGCCGGCCATATTGATAAAGGAGTGCGTTTTGAACTTATTACAAGTTTGCCACTCCAATGAAGGTAGGTATAAATGTGACTTTATAGCCTTTTCTTCATTAGGGTTTCTTTTGGAGAAAATATGAGAACACAATGTCTCTCCCTTTCTCTCTAGGAGGCCGGCCCCCTTGGAGGAGATTAGCTAGCAATCTTCCCTCCTCCAAGGTCACTCATCTCTTCTTCGAGTCTCTCCTTGGTGTGGAAAAATTAGAGGTTCTCAACATTGGGAACTTGGCGAATCCTTTCAACCATCCTCATCCAAGAAATCCATGGAGATAAGAAGCAAGGAATGAAGGCCCTCTCCTTGGGTGATTAGCCTTTGCTTATGCAAAGAGGAATCAACAAAGGTATAAGATTTCTTAACTCACTTTGTTCTCTAAAGGACCATTTAAATGCAAAGGTTGTGCACCATTTCTGCGATGCAAAAGATTGAAGTAGAAGGTTCAACGATGAGTTGGAACAGATCACTACAGCATGACGCCCTTCCTTCAAAAATCTCATAATCCAGACGGAGGATTCTAAGTCAATCCAAGCTCGACATCGCTGCCCTATCCGAAGAGCTAGAGAAGCTTCACCAACCTTTCGCTGGCATCGTCGCCAAAAAGCAAAACCTCACCATACCACATCCACTACTTTGTCCACAGCAAGAGTATCCCATATCATCAAGGTCGAACAAACTCTTGATTTGCTGGGCTTGTTTTGAAGCTCAAATTCTTGAGTTGGCCTGCTCTAAAGGAAACCAGAAAACCCTCCAGCCTAGTTTAAGAATAAGCCTGTGGGAAGTTACTTCTTCAAAAGCAAAAGTATCTCATATCATCTTTTCTCCATATCATTTTCTTTGTCCTTGTTGCTGTTTACAGGACAAGAAGAAGGAGAACAATCAGCCGGAACACGAGATCAAACTTTCGATCTGAGAATGACTGCTTGGAACTCTGATTGTTTACCTAGTCTGTCACATCTTTCAGCAAATCTCCTCACTCAGAGACTTTGGGGACTCCTACTATAGGGTTTGTATCGCACTTGACCAAGCCCGAAACTACAAGTAAGTTCAAATGAAAATGATACATTACCTTGTGCATCAACACCAACTAAGGATACCACTCCTGGATAGAGGAAAATTATTTCCAGAGAAGATGCCACATCCACTTATAGGGTAGAGGCAAGTGAAAATGATACCACGTTTCGCTACTTAGAAGTTTCGTGATTACTCAATGGCTTGGATCTTGCAAGTCCCCAACCAAGGAGCTTCCCTCACCCGGGAACTTAGGGGAGCACTGTTTGTACCATACTTGACCAATCCCGAAACTACTGAACACAGGTCAACACCAGGAAGCCAATCACAACGCGACACATGTTAACACCAAAGGCCAATCACAGCATGACACGTGTCAAATATCAGAATAAAGCTAGAAACTCTCTTCTATAAAAGGAAATCATTCTCCCACAATATTTCCTCATGTCATTTGTAATGAATCATTCACTAGAACTTACTAAAGGAGAGCTTGAACCTATGTACTTGTGTAAACCCTTCACAATTAATGAGAACTCCTCTACTCTGTGGACATAGCCAGTATGGGTGAACCATGTACATCTTGTGCTCGCTTCCCTGTTTCATTCCATTTATATACTTATCCACACTAGTGAGTGGAGCAATCTAGTGAAGGTCACAAACTTAACAATTTTTGTTGTACCAAAGTCCTCACTGATTTTGTGCTTCAACAGAGTCAAACAATGATACATTTTAGCTAGTTTATGCTCTATTAAGTTACTCCCTTTTAGGTATTTAATTACCCTTTTGACCTACTATTTGGACCTGATTTTACACCATCGGCCTAAGCGATTGAGGGCATTGAGTGAGCATGGTTCTTGATCGTCGAATACGGAAGTTAAGATATTTTGTTATTGTTAAGAGATAATATTATGGTTTTTAATCATAATAATTATCTTTATCTTGGTTTTCTTGTACAAAATAAGTGGGATTCTCATTATCTTTAATGGGAAGCAGTAGCAACATAGTTCAGATTAACTTAGGTCTGCTAGTTGTAGACATGTTGATTAATAAGAGATCATCATGAGGGATTTTATATCATCTAAAGAAAATAATAGTCATGGATAATGATGGCATAGGAAACCTAGGTAGACTAGGCTTTTTGTTTTGCTTGGTGATGGATGTGACAGATGGGTTTGAAATGATAAGGGTGCTTTGAATTTTCAAAGTCTCTTTGTGAAAGTCTGGACGCAACGCAAGGAGGCTGGCGAGATTTTTGGCAGAGTATATTAAAGATAATATCGGTTGTTTTGATATTATTTTTTGGAGTATATCCAGGAAAAGACTTTATTGGATTGGTGATCATGTAGGCTTAGCTATAAATACAAAGCTGCAGATAACGGAAAGGCCCCTCCAATTCAACACACAAATTGCCCTGCGCAAACTCTCTCAACAACCTTGAGATTTTTATTTTCTTTTTTCGCCAACACATCTTCAGTTTGGATAAATAGCAGTGTGAAGGCAACCGGTGATACCTTCAGTTTGGATAAACAGCACTATCGTCATAGAACCAACCGACTGCGGAACAACTTCAGTTTGGGTAAACAGCACTGCGTTGAGGCCAGTTGGTTATTTATCCAAGTCTCGGTCAAGAAAGACTTTCGGGTCTTTATTGGCAGAGGTCATCTCATTAGCCTTTTTGGCGAGGTAAGGTGTTACAGTTTGCTAAGGCTCAGCCCATTGAACGTCGAGTTGTTTTATGATTGGATACTCACAAGTAAGCTTGAGAGTTTGGCATTCTGATGGTCGAACCACATTTACCATCAAGACATATATCTATTTTGAGTATCTGTGCCCCTATACTCTGGTGTCGATTCGGCGTGCTTATACCCTTACAAATATAATCACTTTGACTGCATCTGGCGCCGATGGTTTATGAACTTCGTAAAATTAGCAGCCTTGTCTTCAGGCTCGAAAACCCAAAGGCCGAGACGTGTTCCTTCCTCGGCCGTAGTTGCAAGATCGAGAAGTCAACTGCGCGCTGAACGCAACATCAACACCTTTTACTCCTCGGCCGAGCTCTACCGACGAGTTGGCATGCCCCGCATCAACTGAAGGACATAGTTAGCTCATTAGTTACTCGGCATGTGCACCACGTAGGCTTGGTAGTTTTTAGGGTCAACACCTACATGTTCTGCATGGGAATCCAGCTGGTTGTAGAATTGGAATTTATGCAATCTATTAGAGATCTGGGTTTCCTAGTTACCGTTTGTTTTGCCCTTCCTTAGATGAATAAGCACAATAACAATTCTGGTTTCTTTTTCCGAAAATGAAATGTAAGGTAACATTTAGTTTGGCGTTTCAACCAAGCTTATGAAAGTCTAAATTACAATATGCTCCCTTCTACCATGTTGGTAATTCTTTTGTCACCTTAGGCAAGTATAACCTCATTATCATAACTCACACAAGAATGTCTTATGTGTGAATATGTAATTCACACTATTAAAAACCAATCGCACGAGTGGTCCTTAGTTGTAAGATTTTTTTATGGGCAAACTAGGATGAATGCCAATTTGGGCGGTTCTTTAGACAAACTAGTAGTTGACCTTTTCTTTTGCTTGAGCCACCTGGTTTTAAACACTAGAATTTCATTTTTATCGTGTTTTTGTTCCTAAAACATGTTTTGACTTTTGAGCTAGTATTAACATCTAAATATCAAAACTTTAGTGTTTAAAATGAAAAAAAAAAATGTTAGTTTGGATTCCAAATTTTATGTGGTTTCTTGTTGAGATAAATTAAATTTGAGAAACTTGCAATTTTGCAACTTTTATCGGTTTCAGTGTGATATTATAAGACAGTAGAAAGCATACTTTGGCCTCACAGAAAATAAAGATGGATAAATTGATCAAAGCATGATGGATGTGTAACGTTTGATATGTATTCTGTACTATACCAACATCAATATTTTATCATTAATAATTAAAAATAAAGGGCCGCCAGAATGGCGACACATTAAGATTGTGACATTTTGTTGGTTGGCTGATTTATTTGCCCAATCTTGGTCTGTGAGTAGCTTAACTCTCAACAGCCTCTTCTAAGTTGCTTATAGGCTTTACACCTAGCTTTGACTTTTAGCAACTGAATCTCTCTCTAGACACGTTATCACATAACTAAGGAGTTGCATCCGTTTGCATTTCTCCACAATCATCAAGGATAAATCTCAACCAAATGGATTGAGCTATTGCTTATGTTGCTGAGACATACTCAACTTCTGCAATTGATAATGCAACTGTTCTTTGCTTCATTGAAGCCCATGAAAACACACCACTTCCAAAGCTGAATGCATAGCCATAGGTGCTTCTACTATCATCTTTGTTGCATGCCCAATTAGCATCACAAAAACCAACAAGAATAGTTACCTTGTCTTTCACATACTCAATTCCATAGGTCAGGGTTCACCTTCTTGCCACTCCTAAATGTTCCTTAGTGGACTATTCATGAATCTAAACAGCAAGCTAGCTTCATGAAGGAAATTTTGTGAAAAACATGTTCATTTGAGCAACATCTATGACATGTAATTAACATTTAAAGGCAGAATCATGCTTGTATTAACTCAAAATAAAACATTACCCATGAAATTCAAAGCCTACTAGTTATGTGAACCAAGACTCAACTCAAGAACAAAGTGAGTTGAGAAATTTTATACCTTTGTTGATTCCTCTTTGCATAAGCAAAGGCTAATCACCTAAGGAGAGGGTCTTTATTCCTTGCTTCTTAGCTCTAAGGATTTCTTGGATGAGGATGGTTGAAAGGATTCTCCAAGTTCCCAAAGTTGAGAACCTCTAAGTCTCCACACCAAAGTATGGTTGAGGAAGAAGATGAGTGGCCATGGAAGAGTTAGATGCTAGTAAACTCTCCCATGGTGGCCGGCTATTCTAGAGAGAAAAGAGAGAGAGTTTTTCTCACCTTTCATCCTTAGAAAACCCTAATGAGGATGGAGCAAAGATATCCCTTCTATGCTTTCAACTTTTGTATGCATTTTGGACCAAAAGACCCTTCCTCTCTCTATGGCCGGTTTTCCCAAGCCTTTGGGCTGTTTTGGGCTTCTAGAATTTTGTTTGTTAAGTTGTCATACAACTTCAGCTAATGGGCTTGACGATTCGAATCCCAATTTGGGCTTTAAGGCCCAAAACTAACTCAAAGTTTAAAACGAACTTATTCGTTTGATTAATTAACATATTAATTAATTCTTGCCATAAACAAGTAAACCATTTAATTGTCCTTACTCATCTCCATCAAATCCTTCAAGCATTACCTTACACGGTGTGCGATCCATTAGGTTCCTTTTAGCGAGGCAATGGGCGATTAGAACTCTTTTAAATTGATTGTGAATTGAAATTTCTTTCAATTCTCCCTTTAGTGATTATACATGTTTAGGGCTTCTATAAACCATGAGTGACACCTAGCAGTATGTCATGGTTACCCAAGCTAATTAGAAGAGGTGGAGAACCTATTCAGTTTAGAATTACAATGCAATACGGTCTTTCTCTAATACAATACTCTTGACCACATTGTTTGGTTTGATAGTTTATTCATGTCTAATATCCAATGTGATTCATTTACTTATATGATTACCTTGAATGTGATTTGGAACGACTTCCTAAATCTCATTGATACTCTGGCCAGAGATTCTTAATCATATCATAGAGTATTCTCCCTCAAACAGTTTGAAGGTTAGAGATCCCTTGTTGTGCATTCACTTGCCTCCATGGCTAAGTGGCTTAACCCCAACTATGTCGTGGACACCCTCGGATGGAGTGACTTTGACATAGTCAAAGATCAAGGACCTAACCACAAGACAATTATGATGCCTTAGGTCAAAGGACTAATTTGCATTATCCCAACCATGAGTTCTCATGTGACATGAGTATGAGAACTCCTTGTTGATCACGTTCAGTGAACTCATTCTGTATTGAGCACCTACGTACTTGTCTTGGTGTCAGTCACACCAATGACTTGAGACCAGTCATTCTCCCTAAGAGAAGACATAGCACGTACTGATCTTAACGGACTGTCAATGCCTATTTGGCAATCCTATGACCAAGAACGTTTAGGATATGTATACAAAAGAGAATGGTCTTATGAATCTAACTTATTTACATCGCATTCTTCCAATTACATATTCCTTGGACTTATCGTTTAAGCGTACAACATTTATATGAGACAGCTTCAAACAATAATCTTTGCCCTTTAAATTAAACTGTATTAGTTTAACATGTGAAATGTCCGTAAAGTATCATCATATGATTGGTTTTAGAGCACATTTCCAACAATCTCCCACTTGCACTAAAGCCAATCAGCTTGGTCATCAATTATGATACCTCTTCTATAGTCATTTCAAAAATGGCTAAGTAGTAGGCCTAGATAATGGATATCTATATGTTATCCATAGAAGCAACCTTAAGAAGAACGACGTCACCATTATACATGATTCTTAATCATGTGGTTTAGTCTCTCATTTGAGTTCGGATCATGATGAGACCTTGATTCCCTGGCTTGAGCTATCGCCCCATTAGTGACGTAGTGTCAGTACACTAGAGACACTTTTTGGTTGGAACCGAATAGAGAGTTCATGAATGAACTTTCTCATCCAAACAACATTGTTGTAAGCTTCTATATGGCAATATATTTTGCATTCACAATGGAACACACTAAAGTCATTACTTTTAATGTTTCCATCCAAATATCTTTTCAGTCATAATAAATAGATATCTGATTATCTCTTCATTCATAATGAAGAAACATCCGATGATGGATTAGATTCATAATCAAATACATTTACGCTTCCATTACGTTACTCTAATTCTTCCTCATTCTTGAGGAATCCATCCTTTATTATTTCTCAAACACTTAAGGATTCACTTGACAGTTGCCATGGTTCTGATCCTGGGCTTGCATTGATATTGTCTTGTACCGATCTTGGTACAACTCATATCAACGTTTTTCATACATAAAGGATTCTATTTACGCATTATTTCTTTGGGAGTCAAAGGGTACTTTCCCTTTGAGAAAAGCTACCTCCTAGTCTCACTAGAGTTGTTCTTCTGATTGAAGTTTATCATCATATGAGAAGCTTCCTAGCATCTTTTGTCTATCATTAGGGCTTGATATAATCCAATTATATCCTGAAATCTATCTTTATAGATTTCCATCCCATGTTTATAGACTATGTCTCCCATATACATTCTATCGTTATAGAATGTTTAAAGTCATAACTTTAACGAAGAAGTATTCTTTTCATTTTCAAAATTAATATATCATATATGTGTATATATATATTCAAATTTAGGAACATGATTAACTCCCACTAATCTTTTGTAAACCTAGTAAACAAAAGATTCATTTACATCTTTATGAGAAATCAAACGATTTGATCTTTCTCTCATAAGATGCTTATAGCTCCCACTAGCTTGCTAAGATTCATGATGGATGGATCTCTACAACTTACATGTCTTGTGATTCATAGTTATAGACATATATTATCAAGACTATCTTAATAATGGTTTCGGAAACCCATATTATGTCCAAACATTGAATCACCATTTAGTTGTAGTTAGCAATCTTTGAATTAATTGAAACCAAGACTACGTCAAAGATGGTTTCTTAAGTCAACCAATCTCTTTGATTGTAGTCACCTTAAGCTACCAATTAGCTATTAAAGGTTTCATTATTTCGGGTCAAATGGTGCTTTACCATTTCCTTCAGTATATGTTGTATGTACACTCAATGTAGTCATAAGGATTTTCATTCTTATTTCTTTCGAATTAAGAGGTGTAACTCTATGACATAGTCATAAAGTTCAAACCATTCAACTGAGACGGTTTATAAATCCTTCTCGATTACCTTGGGGCTTGTGGTGTAGGAACTAGGTTGTTATATTTGTTGATTACCATCTTGTCTCTCAAAGAACCCATTCTTTGAGTTCTATCTCTCGCTCACTTGCGCTTAGGCAAATCATATTGTAGGATTACAATGAACTACCCAACAAAACAACATTTGTTAGTTGATTTATAGAAGTGATATCCAAAGGTTAATTTAAGGATATCCACAAGATAATTCTCAAACCAATATTACTTATTAGCACACAACCCCAAATCTTAACATGATTAAGACTTATCTTTCTTTCCAACTACATCCTATGGAGTCATGAAAATTTTGGAAGATCTTCTAATTGACAATCATATTGTCTTAGAAGTATATATCCTATATATGAGTAATTGATAACATCCAACAAACTAAATCTTATTCAAGTTCGTTCTTCTCCTAATGGAGAAATCTTTTATCTTATGATGCTTCTTTCCTTGATATCTTTCAAGGAAACTGTTCTAAAGTGTTACCTTTCCTTGGATCAAATCTAAGGAGGTAAATACTTTAGACGTCGTACTCATCAACTTACATTCTTGAATTCTTTGAAACCTTTTGCAAAGTATTCGGACTTGTGTTTATTCAAATTAAATGATAGTCCAACTGAGAGCGATCTTCCGTGAAAGTCATACAACATGAGTAGTATTATGTTGTGGATAAGTGCCACTAACATCTAAGTGAATTAACCTCAACAACTTTGTGATTGTTTCTTCCTTTCCAAAAGAATAAAGATTCAAACATTTTGCCTCCATACAATTTTAACAAGAAGGCATTGGATCCGGATCTAACGATCCAAAGCATCCATCTATGACCAACTCGTAATTTATGTTTTAGAGGTATCACAACTTAGTTGGGATTAGTCACTACCTTGCAACCTTTTGGGTTTTAAGCATCATTATATTCTAAACAGTTGACACTACCATATCATCTCTACTATAGAGATAATCAATTAGACTACAATAATCTAATCATTCATTAATAAAGAAAAATGTTTTGTCAAACAAAACATTCATCCATTTCTCATACGGAATTAAGATCCTTTATTCAAATTGGAATGTAAAGACAATCTTTGTTTTTCCATTTTCTTTGGTAGTTCATATGAGGAAGTAAGTACTACCTGCTTTCGCAGAGATCTACATTTGATTCACGTTCCGAATGTGAAGTACTTTCTCTTCTCTCATTAATCTTCTACTTCTTATTAGCCACACTTTTACAATGATTGTAAAACATAGTTACTAATACGGAATCAAGCATTCAAGTAGAAGAACCAATGTTTTGAACTATTCAAGAACAATTTACAACACCTTCGAAAGGTGTGTTCTTGACATTTGCAAGACATTTCTTGCAAATACCCCTTCCAATGTCCATCATTTCATAAAGAAAGTTTGTTCCCTTGGAGACATTTCTTGAAACTTTTTTCAATTGTGTTATATACATCAAACAATTTGGAGAGCGTGTGGTTATTGTTCACTATATAGTTTACAATAAACTTAGTAAACCATTTGGATAGGGACACAAAAGTGAAGTCCTTGCCTAGTTTCCGTCTCGTGAAGTGGTTTAATACTTCAACACTCAATGATTCAAAATCATCATAAGTCCATGTTGATCGACTATTTTTGTCAACCAACCATTATGTTCTAAACATAATTACAAACTTTCAAGAGTTGTTCAAGGCAACTCTCATTTCTTCATACAACAATTTGTAAGTGAAGAATCATGGCACATAAAGTGTCCATGCCCTTGTGCATAGTTCTCAAGTTCCTTGTTCATGTAACAAAGAAACAAGCACTAATGTTTGCGTTAACTAAGAGTTGTTCAAAGCAACTTTTACTTCTTCTTACAACAATTGTAATTGAAGAATTATGACATTTTAAAGTGTTGTCCTCTTTATGATAGACTTGTCTAACATGTTCTTCCAATGATACATTATCAATAGGAAGATTGCGAGGATGAGACTACTTAGGTACATATACAAGCCATTAAAGACAATCTATGGGATTGTAGTACCAAGTCCAGAAACTAAAGCTTTTGGCTTGTTCTTTATCAAGTTTTGGATAGCGTTTGCAAATATATTGGTAAATAAATACATAACGAATATAAATTGATTGATTTTAAGCCATTTGATCTGGGTCTTTAAATCAAATAGCACCACCCACTATTTTCGGCAAATTCCATAGCCCTCATCGGAATTCGAGGGTTTTGGAGGAAACTCTTCGTAGGGTATGGGAGACTCATTATTACCAAGCCTACCTCACAATGATATGATGTTGTCTAGCATCAATAATAATGAGACAGTACGCTTACTCATTGGCATCTCTTGCAAGTACCCATCTTATTTGGCCTCTAGAGAATGAAGCCTCACAATGATATGATGTTGGCTCCATTGCACTTAGTTAAGTTATTCCCGCCATGCAAGTTCGAGTAGGGGTTCAAGAACAACCTCACAATGATATGATGTTGATCATTCTCGTTGCCTACCTTCACAACATCATGTATGCATATAAAACTCCTCCCGAGTGTAAGCACGCACTTTGTACTCCCCCATGATAGGGTGAAGTCGGTGTACGGGTCACAAACGATCGGAGCCTACCACGGTGGAAGGCCACGAAAAAGTGTTCAAAGCACTCTCACGCTTATGAACTTAATAATGGTTTGGTTGAGGGTTTTAGGTCTCATCACATATAAGCATGCATTTTAATCTTATTAAAACAATTTGGTCAAATTACAACTATTGGTCCATGTGATTGATTTAGTTGTATATGATACTCCCACTATGCTTGTAAAACGGTTTTTAAAGCAAGAGTATATGGTACTACTAACATAAGGTTTGCATTCATTGATGGACTATATAGTTGCCTTAGGGCCTTAGGATGACTATGAACCTTTGATTCGATCCAACACGAGCCTAGTGTTGAATCTCGGTCTAGGGATGGTGATTGAATTTAGTTACGCGTTTAATCACATTAAGGCATGTTTTCTTATTGGGTGTTCGACCCTCTACTTCATTTTCATGCATATCAAATAAAGCAAGAAAGAAGTACTTCAAAGTAAAAAAGAGCTTATGCTCTTTTACAACATTTGATCAAAACAAATTACTTTAAAGTAAAGAAAAGCTTATGCTCTTTTACAATATTTGATCATATCAAATTACAACCAAAATCTAATCTACACATTCCCATGGTTCAAACAAATTTGAGACGGCCTTTCACATAGCTCAATTATCGTAGGCTTAGGTTCATAATCACCATTTCTTTAATTAATTAACACTTTAACTAATTAAACTTGAATGCAACATTTTCATTTGGTTTTTGTATCCATAGAATTGATTTAAATGGAGCTAAATGAAATGAAAATCCAATTCTCATTTAAAGATACAAAACTATTTTGTTCTCAACTAATTTGGGCCGAAAAACAATAACCACAACCATTGGGCTATATTGCAAAACACAAACTTTTGAGGTCACTTTGTAAAAACACAAAAGTCCACTACTTCATATAATTGCAACTCGAACCCAAAAATTTCATCAAATACAAAAACTTCATTAATGGAGCAAAACATTTTGTCCTTTAGTGATTTTGGGCCTTTACGTAAAAATGTAAACTTTTGGGTCAAAGTACAAATACACAAAAGTATCAAAACTTTATGTAATTGCATAAAAGCCCAAAAAGTACCCTATTTAATAGGGTGACCAGTTTTGGATGAGGGAAGGTGTCATAAAACTTTTGAATTTTTCAACAAAAGTGAAAGGTGATGGGTAGGTTTGAAAAAGTGATTTCCATAAAACATGGTTCCTTGAAACAAGGAAAAGGTGTAAGTGATTGGTATGGTGTGAATAGTAGAAAAGGTATGGGTATTGATTGAAAAATCAAACCATCCATCACTAAAAAAAACTTTATGTAAACAACCAAAAACTTTGAATCAAAGCACCCAACCTTTTTGTTCTTGCCAAAAACATAACAAGAACAATGAAGAACATCCATGAAAACCCATAAGAGCTCCATGAACATTTTTCACCCAAAGACACCCCAAAAACTCTCAAACTTAAGGGAAAAAACAAATTACCATACTAGGGTACTTAGGGGTTCCTAATGTCACTTTAAAACACTTTTAACAAGACAAACATGAACCCAAAAATCAACCATTTGGATTTGGCCGAATTTCCCCAAAAACATGGCACCAAATTTTAGCTCCAAAATTCATGCTCATATGAACTACATCTACAACATTTGAGATGGCAAATTTTCTAACAAAATTTACATTCAAAGAAGCAAGAATAAAGCTTGTAACAATTACAACATTCAAATCATAAACTATGAAAATACAAACCCCAAAAGGATTCACCAACTACTAGACCTAGGCTCTTGATACCACTTGAAGGAAATTTTGTGAAAAACATGTTCATATGAGCAACATCTATGGCATGCAATTAACATTTAAAGGCGGAATCATGCTTGTATGCACTCAAAACAAAACATTACCCATGAAATTCAAAACCTAGTAGTTATGTGAACCAAGACTCAACTCAAGAACAAAGTGAGTTGAGAAATTTTATACCTTTGTTGATTCCTCTCTGCATAAGCAAAGGCTAATCACCCAAGGAGAGGGCCTTCATTCCTTGCTTCTTAGCTCCATGGATTTCTTGGATGAGGATGGTTGAAAGGATTCTCCAAGTTCCCAAAGTTAAGAACCTCTAAGTCTCCATACCAAAGTATGGTTGCAGAAGAAGATGAGTGGCCATGGAAGAGTTAGATGCTAGTAACCTCTCCCATGGTGGCCGGCTATTCTAGAGAGAAAAGAGGGACAGTTTTTCTCACTTTTCATCCTTAGAAAACCCTAATAAGGATGGAGCAAAGATACCACTTCTATGCTTTCAACTTTTGTATGCATTTTGGACCAAAAGGCCCTTCCTTTCTCTATGGCCGGTTTTCCCAAGCCTTTGGGTTGTTTTGGGCTACTTGAATTTTGGTTGTTAAGTTGTCATACAACTTAAGCTATTGGGCTTGATGATTCGAAGCCCAATTTGGGCTTTAAGGCCCAAAACTAAATCAAGGTTTAAAACGAACTTATTCGTTTGATTAATTAACATATTAATTAATATTTGCCATAAACAATTAAACCATTTAATTGTCCTTAGTCAACTCCGTCAAATCCTTCAAGCATTACCTTACACGGTGTGCGATCCATTAGGTTCCTTTTAGCGAGGCAGTGGGCGATTAGTACTCTTTCAAATTGATTGTGAATTGAAATTTACTTTCAATTCTCCCTTTAGTGATTATACACGTATAGGGCTTCCACAAACCATGAGTGACACCTAGCAGTATGTCATGGTTACCAAGCTAATTAAAAGAGGTGGAGAACCTATTCAGTTTAGAATTACAATGCAATACGGTCTTTCTCTAATACAATACTCTTGACCACATTGTTTGGTTTGATAGTTTATTCATGTCTACTATCCAATGTGATTCATTTACTTATATGATTACCTTGAATGTGATTTGGAACGACTTCCTAAATCTCATTCATACTCTGGCCAGAGATTCTTAATCGTATCATAGAGTATTCTCCCTCAAACAGTTTGAAGGTTAGAGATCCCTTGTTGTGCATTCACTTGCCTCCATGGCTAAGTGGCTTAACCCCAACTATGTCGTGGACACCCTCGGATGGAGTGATTTTGACATAGTCAAAGATCAAGGACCTAACCACAAGACAACTATGATGCCTCAGGTCAAAGGACTACTTTGCATTGTCCTAACCATGAATTCTCATGTGACATGAGTATGAGAGCTCCTTGTTGATCACGTTCAGTGAACTCATTCTCTATTGAGCACTTACATACTTGTCTTGGTGTCAGTCACACCAATGACTCAAGAGCAGTCACTCTCCCTAAGAGAAGACATAGCACGTACTGATCTTAATGGACTGTCAATGCCCAATTGGCAATCCTATGATCGGGAACATTTAGGATATGTATACGAAAGAGAATGGTCTCATGAATCTAACTTCTTTAGATCGCATTCTCCCAATTACATATTCCTTGGACTTATCGTTTAAGCGTATAACATTTATATGAGACAGCTTCAAACAATAATCTTTGCTGTTTAAATTAAACTATATTAGTTTAACATGTGGAATGTTCGTAAAGTATCATCATATGATTGGTTTTAGGGCACATTTCCAACACCCTATTCATTGTTTGGCACACTCAATGTACTACTTCATATTTTAGGGCACATTTCCAATACCCTATTCATTATTTGGCACACTCAATGTACTACTTCATAGCTTTCCAACAAAAGACCTTCCCCCACACTTGTTTTATGCATAATGTCGATCAAAAGGAATTTTTTCTAAGTTATGCTTACAACCAAGTATAAACCAAAGAGCATATCAAACTTTCATACATGTTTGTAACTTTCTTTAATAGTCATGCAATTATAAACCAAATCCTCATCATTATGTTGGAAGGTACCCTAAGACAAACACACAAAAATGACTCTTTTTGGGTTTTTCAGAACTTTTTCGAATTTTTGTCTTGAATTTTCGTATTTTCTTTTAAAGACACATCAAAACACACTAAAGACACTCAAAAATAGTGAAAACAACTCTAGAAATGCTAGGTGGTAAAATCCTACGAATTTTCAACAAAAACACTTGTTTACCCCCCCCCCCCACACTTAAACCAAACATTGTCCTCAATATTTTAAACATAAACTCACACATAAGCAAGTAAACGACACAACTAAAAAACATGACAAGCATGGCAAAGTAAAAGAAATAAAAAGTAGGGTTTAGGAACGCAAATCTGGTTGTGATGCCGGAGCTTCCTAGTTCCTCTTTATTTGCATGGGTTGCCTCCTAAGAAGCGCTTGCTTTAACGTCTTCCAGCAGGACGATACCTCCTTTGAAGCTTCATTGGAGCCCAAGGCCTAGAGGGGTATGTCCTTCATGACATGTTCCTCAAAGTGGTCATGATATGGCTTCAAACAATGTCCATTCACTTTGAAATCGTTTCCGGTCTTTAAACTTTGAATTTGTACTGCACCATAAGGAAAGACATTAGTAACAACAAACGGGTCCATCCATTTAGAACGTAACTTACCTGGAAACTGACACACCCCGACCTGGAAAAGTCGAAGCATGCTGGCCGTCACCATGAGGTGACGTAACCATAAGGGTAAGTGATGCAAAAAGTGAATAAAATTAAAACTAATTAAGACTAAATAGTAAAAGAGTGCGCAATTCGTGGGTTGAACCCACTGCAATTATTCAGAGCGTAATAGACAGTGAGACTACGAAAGAGTAGTCAAGGCAACCAAAGTACACTTATTACATAGTAGTGATAAGTTCATACGTCTAAACAGAAGGAAATGTCAGAACTACCGTGATTCCTCGAGTGCCACAGAGAGTATAGCTATCTAGGTCCTGGAGGGGCGGAAAACGAGGTTGAGTGGGTCAGTAAAACAATGCTTATAAGAAAACCTTTATCTTTGAATATACTAACCCCTCGCCGTAAAACAAGTATAGTTTCCTCAAAACATACTACGTAAGTATGAAAATCCAATATATATCAACCATATAACCAGAATTATGCCAAGTCAATGATGTATCATATGCCACAATAATAATCAAGTGATAATCAATACAACTAAGTGCTCATCCATCTAAGCTGACACACAAGTTCGGACAGATGGTTTCTGACACGAACAGGACTGGGTGTAATCAATATGCTCTAGTACTACGATCACGTGAAAACTGGTGCAAAAGCACATCACATACAAGTCGGATCGCCTAATGCAATCTACCCGACAAGACTGGCACCTAAACTTGGATCCAAGGTGAGCGAACGGTGCAGATGTGAACATACATGTGAAGGACTGGCCCTGGCCCTAGGGCGAGTACTAACACCTGGTGCAGCAAGATGAGCATGTACACAAGCACGTATGCATGCCATGACAGTAATATCACAACCATATAGCAGCATTTATCACAGTTTATATCACAATAATGATACTAGGCAATGTAGGCGTAAAAGTGACATAAATATGCATTTATGGAAACTATAAATATATATAGGTATAAAGCAACTGCCCACTCACAAGTACGTCGCTGGGTCGTAGCCCCCGAGCCTAGCTTGGCTTCGAAAATCCTCGGAATAAGTTTCCCCTATATGTGAAATAACTAAATAACATTAATTAAAGCACATAACGGAAACCTAAATAAAACGCCCATACTTTGCTCAAACCTAGGGTATAAATATATGAAATCGATCTACTCGACGACACGAAGGCAAACGTACCAACCACGCGCCGGCCGGAGGCCGGACGCGCCCCCACGCACCGCCCAGAGGCCGGACGCGCCCCCACGCATCGCCCAAAGTGGCGGTCCACGCGCGCCCACGCGCCGCCCAAAGTGGCGGTCCACGCGCGCCCACGCGCCCCCGCGAGTACACTGTACTCGCCTTCTTCGCGAAAATCTGCAGTTTTGCAGATTTTTGGGTCAACTTCCAGAGCCCATAACGAGCTCGATTCTCAACCAAATTCACTTCTACAAAAACCAAATTAAAGCTAGGAATTTGATCTACCGATCCCAATTTACAGAAAGTTCGAATATAGTCCGTGTTGTTTAGAAATTTGGTCTCAAAGTGGCCAAACGACCACGGCTAAAATTTTCCAGAAAACTAAAATTTTCTTCCCAACTTCCAGAGTTGATTTCTAACTCGTTACTTAACCAAACTCAGTGATTCAAAAGCCATTTTGAAGTTAGGAATGTAGAGAACAAGTTGGTACCTAGAAGAAGTCCAGTTGTGGTCGACGTTGACCAGAAAAATGGTTTGAAAATGACTAAATGGCCACGGTTCTTGTACGAAAACTTCGGGTTCTCCTTCTTCTCGAGTTTCTGGGTAAAACCACACGTTCAAAACACAAACAAAGGATCAATAACAACCCATAGAAGTGAAATGAAGGTTCTAAGGGTTTCTTAAGGCTTACCTTAGCCATGCATGGCTTGAGAACCGTAGTATCGAACTCACCGAGTCGAACCTTCTAAGTTGGACGTTCAAAACTCGGTCAACACGCGAACTAGGGGTATGGTTGTGATCGTGGGGCTAAGATGAGCATGATGATGTAGTTTGTTTGTTCGATCTATGAGTTTTGGAGCTTGCTCATGGAGTTGCAGAGGGAGAGAGCTCACGGGATAGGGAGAAGGAAGAGAGAAGTTTTCAAATTTTCTTTGCTTTTTCTGATAGAGGGGGGACAAAACATACAGAAAAGATGGGATTGAATAGCTGAAAGTGGAGTGCTGCAGAGAGTGCACGGGATGGGTTTTAAAAGGAATCCAAGGGATAGATTTCTATATTTCCTACAGTAAAAGGAAATCGAAATCTATCCGAAGTAGATATTTTTACACTTTAAAATCTACGTCTACTCGTACTAGCGTGTACAATTTAAATGCGATAGCGAGAAATAAAATGGAAAGCGGTAAGAATAAGTCCACGTCACTTGCCAGTAAGGCATAGTCGTCAAAACACATACTCGGAAAGAAATTACATAGGAAAATTAGGGATGGGTCGTCACAGAAACAATCGAAGGTGGGAATTGAAGAGTAACACTTTCTGCCCTACCATAAACATCTCGGTACAAATCATCTTGTCATGGAATGCCTTTGACTTCTCTTTGTAAATAAGAGCGTTCTTGTACGCCTCGTTTTGAATCTCTTCAAGTTCATTCAATTGAAGCTTTCTATTAATTTGAGCCACATCAAGGTCCATATTGAATGTTTTGACGATCCAATGTTCTTTGTGCTCCAACTCAACCGGAAGATAGCATGGTTTCCCATAGATGAGCCGAAAAGGAGACTTCCCAATTGGGGTTTTGTAGGCTGTGCGATACGCTCACAATGCATCATTCAAACGCAAGCTCCAATCTTTCCAGTTTGGCCCAAAGGTCTTCTCCAAAATCTGTTTGATTTCTCGCTTAGAAACCTCGGCTTGCCCACTTGTTTGAGGATGATAAGGTGTTGCCACCTTATGCTTGATGTTATACTTCTTGAGCAGCGCCTCAATGGTTCGATTCTAAAAATGGGAACTCTCATCACTTATAAGAACTCTTGGCATTCCAAATCTAGCAAATATGTTAGTTTTCACAAAATCTGCAACCACTTTGAAATCATTAGTACGGGTGGCTTTTGCTTCCACCCATTTCAAAACATAATCAACCGCAAGTAAAATATAAACAAAACCATGAGATGAAAGAAAATGACCCATGAAATCAATGCCCCAAACATAAAAAATTTTGACACAAAAGATAGGGGACTGCGACATTTGATCTTTTGACCAATATTTCCAGTTCTTTGACAACGATCACATGTTATGCAAAAAGTTCTAGCATCCTTAAAGATAGTAGGCCAATAAAAACCACATTCAAGTACTTTACGTGCATTCATTTGAGTGCCAAAGTGACCTCGACATGCATAAGTGTGACAAAAAGTTAAAATCGAATGAAATTCAGAATCATGCACACACCTACGAATGATTTGATCAGCGCAGTATTTCCACAAATAAGGATCATCCCACACATAAAAATGAGCATCTTTCTTAAGTTTATCATGTTGGTGCTTATTTAGAGTGCTTGGAACTTGGTTAGTGACCAAATAGTTAACTAAATCGGCATACCATGGCATACTTATCTTGATGGACAATAGCTGCTCATCTGGGAATGTCTCTGTGATAGGTACAGCATCCTCTTCATGCACCATACGGCTCAAGTGGTCAGCCACCACGTTTTCACTTCCTTTCTTGTCCCGGATTTCGATATCGAACTCTTGGAGAAGAAGCATCCAACGAATAAGCCTTGGTTTGGCCTCCTTTTTTATAAGTAAGTACTTCAACGCTGCATGATCAGAGTAGATTATAACTTTCGTACCAAGTAAATAAGAACGAAACTTATCTAAAGCAAAAACAACAACAAGAAGTTTTTTACCGTTGTGGAATAGTTCAATTGAGCGTCATTCAAGGTCCGAGAGGCATAATATATGACGTGTGGCTGCTTGTCCATTCTTTGTCCCAAAATGGCCCTTAATGCATAATCAGAAGCATCGCACATAAGCTCAAAAGGAAGGTTCCAATATGGTGGAACAATGATGAGGGCCGAAGTGAGGATCTCTTTGAGGTGTTTAAAGGCCTTCTCACATTCCTTATCGAACTTGAAAGGCACATCTTTCTAAAGGAGACGGCAAAGGGAGTTGGAAATCTTTGAAAAGTCTTTGATGAATCACCTATAGAATCTTGCATGTCCAAGAAAAGAACGAACCTCTCTAACCGAAGTAGGAGAGGGTAAGTAGCGTACAAGATCTATTTTCGATTTATCAACCTCAATTCCCCTTTCTGAAATGATATGACCGAAAACTATACCTTGTTTTACCATAAAGTGACATTTCTCCCAATTTAAAACAAGGTTAGTTTCAACGCATCGTTTCAGGATTAATGTGAGATTGTCCAAACAACTATCAAACGAATCACCAAATACACTAAAATCATCCATGAATACCTCAATAATCTTCTCAACGAAATATGAAAAGATGCTTACCAAACATCGTTGAAATGTGGCAGGTGCATTGCATAAACCTAATGGCATGCGACGATAGGCAAAGGTACCAAAAGGGCACGTGAAAGTGGTCTTTTCTTGGTCATCCGGAGCTATGACAATCTGATTATATCCTGAATAACCATCAAGAAAACAATAAAAAGAATGACCGGCTAACCTTTCAAGCATTTGATCAATGAATGGCAAAGGGAAATGGTTCTTCCTTATGGTGGCGTTGAGCTTCCTATAATCAATGCAAACTCGCCAACCTATTTGGATACGGGTCGGCATTCTTCACCATTGTAACTCCCAATTTCTTTGGAACAACTTGAACCAGCGAAACCCAATGGATATCCGAGATAGGATAAATCATTCCACAATCGATAAGCTTGATAATCTCTTTCTTCACTATTTCCATAATTGGAGGTTTGAGTCGGCGTTGAGCCTCTCACATTGGTTTAGCCCCCTCCTCTAGAAGTATGCGATCCATGCAAGTTGTAGGGCTAATACCCCTAATGTCGACCAAGGTCCATCCTATGGCTGTTTTATGCTCTTTCAACACCCGAATCAGTTTTTCTTCCTCTAATGTCATGAGTGTTGAAGAGACTATGACAGGCAACATTTCTTTGTCTCCCAAATAGACGTACTTCAAATGACTAGCAACAGTTTATGTTCAAGAATCGGGACCTGAATCACTGAAGGTAACAACTTATTAGTAGAAACGAGAATTGAAATTGGGATCAGAGATTTACCAGGATGTTGTGGCAATGCACCTAGGGCAGCCACCATCTCGCCAATTTCATCATTAAGCATGCCCAGATTGGGTTCTAGGCCCAATCCCTTGGCAATTGTTGTTTCAAGTGGATCTTTGTCCAACAAATCTAGATAATCTTGCGCCAACGAATCAAACATATCAATAGAAAAACAAGAGTGATCATCTTGAGGATATTTAATAACTTTAGAAATATTAAAATCAATAATATCGCCATTAAATTCCATCGTTAAAGTCCCTTTGAACATATCGATCTTGGTGCGGGCTGTTTTCATGAAAGGTCTCACAAGGAGGATCGGCAATGGGGTAGAATGGGCTGAATCTTCCATATCAAGCACGTAGAAGTTCGCTGGAAAGATCAAATTGTTAACCTGCACCAAAACATCTTCCAAAACTCCTTTCGGATATGCATTAAAACGATTGGCCAATTGAATAATCATACCATCATTTTTAAGATCTCTTAAGTTCATAGATGCATAACTTGAATAAGGCATGACATTAATTGAAGCTCCTAAGTCTAACATAGCATGTTCAAACTTAGTATTGCCAATAACACAAGGAATTGTAAAACTACCCGGATCTTTGCATTTAGGTGGTAGTTTCCTTTGTAACACTGTAGAAACATTCTCACTTACCTGGACCACTTACTTGTTTGAAATCTTCTTCCTTGTTGTGCAAAGCTCTTTCAAGAATTTGGCATACTTAGGAACTTGATTGATTGCATCAAGGAGCGGGATATTGACTTGAACTTTCCTAAAGGTTTCCATAATGTCTTTCTCATTCTCTTCTTTCTTTGATTGTCTAAACTTGCTAGGAAAGGGCACATTTAGTGGAATAGAACTAGAAAAATTCGAATTTGGACTTACCTTGGTGGTTTGGGACAGTTTTGAGGCCTTAAGGGGCTGCGGTAAGGGTTGGTCTTCCCTTGCTATGGCCCTTGCTTCCTATTCTTCTTCTTGTAGCATCTTTTCATCCTCGTTAAGGCCTTGTTTTGGATGGTTTTGGGTGATTTCCAAGCTCCTTGCCACTTCTCAACGTAATGGCCTTGGCGGTTTCAAAGCCTTCCTTTGGATTCACAACGGTTGAACTAGGAAGTTTGCCTTGTTCTTTAAGCTGCCCAAGGAACTCTGAAATCTGCCTTATTTGCTTCTTCATGTCACTCATCTCCTTATCTTGATTTGCTATTTGATTATTTCTTGTCTTGATTTGCTATTCGATTATTTTGATTTTGTAATCCCTGCGATACAGAAGTTAGTAAATGAATAGCTTGATCATTATCAAGTAGCAAACCTGAGTTTGGTTGAGTTGTTTGTGATTAAGGTTGAGATTGTGTGAATGGCCTTTGATATATCCCAGGGTGTGGCTGTCGAAATCCTCCTTGTTGAGGTTGTTGAGGCTCCCTCCACTTGAAATTTGGGTGATCTCTCCATCCCGGATTGTATGTATTTGAGTATGGATTATTCCTTTGTTGATTTTGGCCTTGATAACCTATGGCATTGGCACTTTCCCATCCTCTATTCTCTATCAATTGAGGACATTGATCATTAAGATGTCCTTGCATAGAGCACACTCCACACACACTTGGTGTAGTTCCTTGCTCTTTCCATCCTTCGGCAACCTGAGATACAAGCATAGTGAGGTTAGCTAATTGAGATTGAATTTTAGCTATTGAACTTACCTCATGGACTTGCTACCGCGGGATGTCTCTTTGTCCAACACTTTCGTATTGTTGTGCATTCAAGGCTCGCTTTGCAATTAAGATCTTGGCAACCACTGGTGTTTTGTCAACCAAAGCACCCCTTGCCGAAGCATCTAACATTTGTCTCTCAATTGGAAGGAGTCCCTCATAGAAATATTGAAGCAAATGTTCTTCCTTCATTTGATGTTGAGGGCACAATGCAACTAGAGTCTTAAAACGCTCATAATACGCTGGAAAGTATTCTCATTGGCTTTGTTAAATGCCACTAATTCTCTTCCTCAAGAGAATGACTCTCGAAGTTGGGAAAAATTTTTCTAAGAATGCTCACTTCATGCTTTCCCAAGAAGTGACAATTCCAGATGCCAATTCGTATAGCCAATCTTTAGGCTTTTCCAAAAGAGAGAATGGAAAGGCCTTCATCTTCAAAATGTTCCCATCGACATTGATGGGTGTCATGCTCGAACATACCACTTCAAACTCCTTAAGATTCTTGTTTGGATCTTCCATAGACAGCCCATGGTATTTGGGAATGTGATGCAACAAACTAGACTTCAATTCGAACTCATCGATCTTTCCTTGGGCAATTGTCCAACCTTAAGGCTGAAAGTTCTTTGATTGTATGATTGTCTGCTACCATGACTTGTTGTTGTTGTTCTTCTTATTCAAATTCATATTCGACCTCTGAACTTGAACTAGGTGGATTAGGTTCTGGTTGCTTCCTTTTTCTTCTTAATGTTCGTTCAAAATCGTCGTCAAACTCCAAGATGTTTGCACGAATAGGTTGAGAACTACGAGTCATAAACTAGTATCTGAAACAAGGAGCAAAAACAACTCAGCAACCAAGTAGAAGGCACGGCAAAGACAAACACAAACACACGGACACACTTTGACACAACTCAAACAAAAGAGATTAGCAAGTTTGCTAATCCCCGGCAACAGCGCCAAAATTTAATGTGAAATTAACTTGACACACAAATTAAACCCTATTATTGACAATTGTAGTAAAGATGTAAGTAGGGATCATTCTAGACCGGGGATTAACTAGGGTTGCTAATCAACACAAATAAGACTTAAAAACACTAAATTAGACTCTCTAGACTCAAAACTGACTCAAAATACTCAAAACAGCAACAAACAATAAAAAAGACTCAACTCTCAACCTAACAAGTGATTTCGACGAAAATAAGGCTTAACTTGACTAAAAGACTAAAAGAAAACAGACTTTGACCCAAATAACAAGACTCAATGAAAGGGGGATTGTTTTTGACGAATTTAAAACTTAAAATAGAAACTTTGCATAAAACACTTTATAAAAACGAATTTGGTGAATTGAAAAGGGTGAAAGGCTAGTTAGAGGGTCCTTCTCCACACATGACATATGTATACAAACCAATTTTCAGTTATTTTTCCTTTAGACTATGAATGACAACACCCCAAGTTAACTGTGATAGCATAAATTAACCATCAGATTTTCCTTAACTCATTGAATTGGATGGAATACGCATCACAACCAAATTATCCTTATCAAGTTCCCTAACTATGAAATGCATGATAGAAAAACATATCAAAGGTCATTAAGTTCTTTGAAAACCATAAGCATTGACGAAGCATTCGTAACTATGAAAAGCATGATACTCTTGCCTAGAATTTACTTAACACAATCATGACTAGTGACTTCCACTACTTGTGAATATAAGTTCATAACAATTAGGTGAAACTCCCTTATACTCTATGATAGGAACATATTTATGCGACTTAGTTAGCTTGTTCTTGTGTATTTGTGTTGTTATTTCTTAGTTAATTATGTATTTTAAGCTATTTTCGTGTGTTTGTAGGTCATAATAACAAAGTTGGCAAGAAAGTGCATTTTGGAGCATTTTAGAGCATTTTTGAGCCAAGATTGGATAGTGCAAGCATGGAGACATGAGGATGGACGTTTTTGAAGATTTGAAGGCTAGAAATCAACATGTGTGTGTGCAAGTGTGTTGACCTACAACTCCAAACATCCATCCACTACACCCATTACATCCACTCATTACCAAACATCCATCCACTACACCCATTACATCCACTCATTACCAAACATCCACCCACTACACCCATTACATCCACTCATTACCAAACACTCATCCACTACACCCATTACATCCACTAATTACCAAACACTCACCCATTACACCCATTACATCCACTCATTACCAAACATCCACCCACTACACCCATTACATCCACTCATTACCAAACACTCATCCACTACACCCATTACATCCACTCATTACCAAACATTCACCCACTACATCCATTACATCCACTCATTACAACTCCATACACTCCCTTCCCTAGCCTATAAATACATCCACCCTTCACCATAATTTGGGGGCCATCATCCAAAGACACCACATCATCTACACAACTCTCCACCCTTCACCATAACTCACCTATATCAATCCACCACCACAAGAAACCATCCATTCACCACTCACACCTTGGTGCCGCATATTTGCAAGGAGGGAGGATTGCTTGGAGTTGTGCTAGTCATTCAATTTGGATTGTTGGAGCATTCTAGGTGTATTCTACTTTGGTTTTCAATGTTTAATTTCAATTGTTTCTGTTTAATTGCAAGTATGTGTTGGAAATGTGCCCTAAAACCAATCATATGATGATACTTTATGGACATTTCACATGTTAAACTAATCTAGTTTAATATCAAGGGCAAGCATTATTGTTTGAGCCGTCTCATATAAATGTTATATGCTTAAACGATAAGTCCAAGGAATATGTGATTGGGAGAATGCAATCTAAAGAAGTTAGATTCATGAGACCATTCTTTCGTAGACACATCCTAAACGTTCCTGATCATAGGATTGCCAATTGGGCATTAACAGTCCGTTAAGATCAGTACGTGTTGTGTCTTCTCTCATGGAGAGTGACTAGTCTCGAGTCATTGGTGTGTGTGACATCAAGACAAGTACGTAGGTGCTCAATAGAGAATGAGTTCACTGAACACGATCAACGAAGAGTTCTCATATTCATGTCACATGAGAACTCATGGTTGGGATAATGCAAAGTAGTCCTTTGACCTGAGGCATCATAGTTGTCTTGTGGTTAAGTCCTTGATCTTTGATTATGTCAAAGTCACTCCATCAGGAGGGTGTCCACGGCATAGTTGGGGTTAAGCCACTTAGCTATGGAGGCAAGTGAATGCGCAACAAGGGATCTCTAACCTTCAAACCGTTTGGGGGAGAATACTCTATGATATGATTTAGAATCTCTGGCCAGAGTATGAATGAGATTTAGGAAATTCGTTCCAAATCACATTCAAGGTAATCATATAAGCACACGAATCACATTGGATAGTAGACATGAATAAACTATCAATCCAAACAATGTGGTCAAGAGTATTATATTAGAGAAAGACCGTATTGCATTTGTAATCCTAAATTGAATAGGTTCTCTACCTCTTCTGATTAGCTTGGGTAACCATGATATGCTGCTAGGTGTCACTCTTGGTTTGTGGAAGCCCTAAACGTGTATAAACACTAAAGGGAGAATTGAAAGTAAGTTTCAATTCACAATCGATTTGAAAGAGTTTTAATCGCCCACTGCCTCGCTAAAAGGAACCTAATGGATCGTACACCGTGTAAGGTGGAGATTGAACAAACAATGGAGATGAGTAAGAATAATTAAATGGTTTAATTATTTATGGCAAGGATTAATTAATATGTTAATTAATCAAACGAATAAGTTCGTTAAAGACCTCGGGATAGTTTTGGACCTTAAGGCCCAATGGGCTTCGAACGTCAAGCCCATTGACCTAAGTTGTATGACAATTTAATGAATAAAGATTCACAAAGGCCCAAAAGCCCAAATCCCTTATGTGGCCGGCCATGTGTGTTGAATTAGGGTTTTTGGTTCTTTAGATCATTTAAAGAAGTGACTATATAAAGAACTTTATAGCCTAAAATTCATTAAGGGTTTCTTTTAGGAAATTGGAGAGAACACAAAGCTCTCCTTTCTCTCTAAAGAGGCCGGCCCCCTTGGAGGGATTAGCTAGCAATCCCACTCCTCCAAGGTCACTCATTTCTTCTCTAATCTAACCTTGGTGTAGACACTTAGAGGTTCTCAATTTTGGGAACTTGGAGAACCATATTCTTCCATCCAAAACCATGGATCTAAGAAGCAAGGAATGAAGGCCCTCTCTTTGGGTGATTAGCCTTTGCTTATGCAAAGAGGAATCTACAAAGGTATAAATTTCTCAAATCACTTTGATTTGAGTTGAGTCTTGGTTCACCAATCTACTAGGCTTTGAATTTCATGGGTAATGTTTTGTTTTTGAATGCATGCAAGCATGATTCCGCCTTTTAATTGTTAAATGCATGCTATAGATGTTATTCAAATGAACATGTTTTCACAAAATCATCCTTCAAGTGGTATCAGAGCCTAGGTCTAGTAGTTGGTGAATCCTTTTGGGTTTTGTAGTTCATAGTTTTGATTTAAAAGTTGTAATATGTTACAAGCTTTATTCTTGTTTCTTTGAATGTAAATTTTGTTAGAAAATTTGCCATCTCAAATGTTGTAGATGTAGTTCATATGAGCATGAATATTGGAGCTAAAATTTGGTGCCATGTTTTTGGGAATTTTCGGCCAAATCCAAAGGGTGGATTTTTGGGTTCTTGTTTGACTTGTTAAAAGTGTTTTCAAGTAACTTTTGGAACCCCTATGTACCCTAGTTTGGTTATATGTTATTTCTCTAAAGTTTGAATGGTTTTGGGATGTTTTTGGAGTAAAAATGTTCATGGAAATTTTTTGGGTTTTTCATGAATGTTCTTCATTGTTCTTGACATTTTTGCCAAGAACAAAAAAGGTTTTGTGTTTTGATTCCAAGTTTTGATTTATTTCATAAAGTTTATGTTTTATGTTTTTCAAATGATTTAATGTGTTAGATATTTGTTTAAATGGTGGTAGAAATAATGGTGGGTGTGAAAGGATTAATTCCCTTTCACACACACCACTTGCACCACTTGCATGCTTTATGTCAAAACTCACAAATCAACACACACATCACTCTAATCCTTCTCCAAAACCGGCCCTCCCTCAAGTGGGAGTACTTTTGGGGCTTTTATGCAATTACATAAAGTTTTGATACTTTTGTGTATTTACACTTTGGCCCAAAAGTTTACGTTTTTACGTTTAGGTCCAAAAACGCTAAAGGACAAATTGTTTTGCTCCTTTAATGAAGCTTTTGCATTGTTTAAATTTTGGGTTCTAGTTGTAATTACATGAAGTAGTGGACTTTTGTGTTTTTACAAAGTGACCCCAAAAGTTTATGTTTTGGCAATATGGCCCAAAGGTTGTGGTAATTGCATATTGGCCCAAATTAAGTAGAGAACAAAATTGTTTTGTCTCTTTAAATGAGAATTGGATTTTCATTTCATTTAGCTCCATTTAAATCAATCTTATGGATACAAAAACCAAATGAAAATGTTGCATTCAATTTAATTAGTTAAAGTATTAATTAATTAAAGGGTGATTATGAACCTAAGCCTACGATAATTGAGCTATGTGAAAGGCCATTTCAAATTTGTTTGAACCATGGGAATGTGTAGATTAGATTTTGGTTGTAATTTGATTTGATCAAATGTTGTAAAAGAGCATAAGCTCTTCTTTACTTTAAAGTAATTTGATTTATGCAAATGTTGTAATGAGCATAAGCTCACCTTTACTTTGAAGTACTTCTTTCTTGCTTTATTTGATATGCATGAAAATGAAGTAGTTGGGTCCAACGCCCCTAAGACAACACGCCTTAATGTGATTAAACGCGTAACTAAAATCAATCACCATCCCTAGACCGAGATTCAACACAAGGCTCGTGTTGGATCTAATTAAAAGGTTCATAATCATCCTAAGGTCCTAAGGCAACTATATAGTCCATCAAATGAATGCAAAGTTTATGTTAGTAGTATCATATACTCTTGCTTTAAAAACCGTTTTATAAGCATAGTGGGAGTATTATATACAACTAAAACAATCAAATGGACCAATAGTTGTAATAGGACCAAAATTGTTTTAATAAGATTAAAATATATGTTTATATGTGATGAGACCTAAAACCCTCAACCAAACCATTATTAAGTTGATAAGCGTGAGAGTGCTTTGAACACTCTTTCGTGGCCTTCCACCATGGTAGCTCCAATCATTTATGACTTGTACACCGCCTTCACCCTATTATGGGGGAGTGCAAAGTGCATGCTTATACTCAGGAGGAGTCTATATACATACTTGATGAGGTGAGTGTAGGCAACGAGGATGGCCAATATCATATCATTGTGAGGCTATTCTTGAACCCCTTCACAAACTAAGCATGGTGGGAATGACTTAACTAAGTGCAATGGAGCCAACATCATATCATTGTGAGGTGACATTCTCTAGAGGCCAAATAAGATGGGTACTTGCAAGTGATTCAAATGAGTAAGCGTACTCTCTCATTATTATTAATGCTAGCCAACATCATATCATTGTGAGGTGGGCTTGGTAATAGTGAGCCTCCCATACCCTACTAAGAGTTTCCTCCAAAACTCTCGAATTCCAATGAGGGATATGGAATTTGCCAAAAATAGTGGGTGGTTCTATTTGATTTATAGACCCAAATCAAATGGCTTAAAATCAATCAATTTATATTCGTTATGTATTTGTTTACCAATATATTTGCAAACGTTATCCAAAACTTGACAAAGAAAAGCCGAATGCTTTAGTTTCCGGACTTGGTACAACAATCCCAAAGATTGTCTTAAATGGATTGTAGAAGTACCTAAGTAGTCTCATCCTCACAATCTTCCTATTGATAATGTATCATTGGAAGAACATGTTAGATAAAGTCTATCATAAAGAGGACAACACTTTTAATGTCATAATTCTTCAATTACAATTTGTTGTATGAAGAAATAAGAGTTGCTTTGAACAACCCTTAATCAATGCAAACATTAGTGCTTGTTTCTTTGTTACATGAACAAGGAACTTTAGAAGAAAGCACAAAGGCATGGACACTTAATGTGCCATGATTCTTCACTTACAAATTGTTGTATGAAGAAATGAGAGTTGCCTTGTACAACTCTTGAAAGTTTGTAATTATGTTTAGAACATAATGGTTGGTTGACAAAAATAGTCCATCAACATGGCCTTATGATGATTTTGAATCATTGAGTGTTGAAGTGTTAAACCACTTCTAGAAACGTAAACTAGGCAAGGACTTCACCTTTGTGTCCCTATCCAAATGGTTCACTAAGTTTATTGTAAACTATATAGTGAACAATAACCACACGCTCTCCAAATCGTTTGATGTGTATAACACAATTGAAATAAGTTTCAAGAGAGATAGTGGGAGTTTAGGGACCATGACTATTGTAGTCAAAGGAGAAGTCAAATAAAGAAGATAAAATTAACTCCAAGGGAACAAACTTTCTTTATGAAAGGATGGACATTGGAAGGGGTATTTGCAAGAAATGTCTTGCAAGTGTCAAGAACACACCTTTCGAAGGTGTTGTAAATTGTTCTTGAATAGTTCAAAACAGTTGGTTCTTCTACTTGAATGCTTGATTCCGTATTAGTGACTATGTTTTACAATCGTTGTAAAAGTGTGACTAATAAGAAGTAGAAGATATATGAGAGAAGAAAAGGTACTTCACATTCGGAACGTGAATAAAATATAGATCTCTGCGAAGGCAGATAGTACTTACTTCCTCATATGAACTACCAAAGAAATTGAAAAAAAACCAAAGATTGTCTTTACATTCCAATTTTAAGGAATTTAATTCCGTCACTATAGTAGAGATGGATGAATGTTTTGTTTGACAAAACATTGTTCTTTATTAATCAATGATTGGATTATAGTAATCTAATTGATTGTCTCTATAGTAGAGATGATATGGTAGTGTTAACTGTTTAGAATATAATGATGCTTAAAACCCAAAAGGTTGCAAAGTAGTGACTAATCCCAACTAAAGTTGTGATACCTCTAAAACATAAATTATGAGTTGGTCATAGATGGATGCTTTGGATCGTTAGATCTGGATCCAATACCTTCTTGTTAAAATTGTATAGAGGCGAAATGTTCGAATCTTTATTCTTTTGGAAAGAAGAAAGAATCACAAAGTTGTTGAGGTTAATTCACTTAGATGTTAGTGGCACTTGTCCATAAACATAATACTACTCATGTTGTATGACATTCACCGAAGATCACTCTCGGTTGGACTATAGTTTATTTTGAATAAACACAAGTCCGAATACTTTGCAAAAGTTTTCAAAGAATTCAAGAAATGTAAGTTGATGAGTAAGACGTCTAAAGTATTTACCTCCTTAGATTTGATCCAAGGAAAAGAAACACTTTAGATGAGTCTCCTTGAAAGATATCAAGGAAAGAAGCATCATAAGATAATAAATTTCTCCATTAAGGAGAAGAACGAACTCGAATAAGATTTAGTTTGTTAGATGTTATCTATTACCCATATATAGGATATATACTTCTAAAAACAATATGATTGTCAATTAGAAGATCTTCCAAATTTTTCATGACTCTATAAGATGTAGTTGGAAAGAAAGACAAATCTTAAGCATGTTAAGATTTGGGGTTGTGAGCTAATAAGCAATATTTGTTTGATAACAATCTTGTGGGATATCCTTAAATTAACTTTTGGATATCGCTTCTATAAACCAATTAACAAATGTTGTTTTGTTGGGTAGTTCATTGTAATCCTACAATGTGATTTGCCTAAAAGCAAATGAACGAGAGATAGAACTCAAAGAATGGGTTCTTTGAGAGACAAGAAAGTAATCAACAAATATAAACAACCTAGTTCCTATACCAAAAGCTCCAAGGTAGTTGAGAAGGATTTATAAACCGTCAAAGTTGAATGGTTTGAACTTTATGACTATGTCATAGAGTTGCACCTCTTAATTCGAAAGAAATAAGAATGAAAATCCTTATGACTACATTGAGTGTATATACGATATATACTCAAGGAAATGGTAAAGTACCATTTGACCCGAAATAATGAAACCCCCATAGCTAATTGGTAGCTTAAGGTGACTGCAATCAAAGAGAATGGTTGACTTTGAAGAAACCATCTTTGACGTAGTCTTGTTTTTCAATTAATTCGAAGATAGCTAGCTACAACTAAATGGTGATTCAATGTTTGGACATTATATGGGTTTCCGAAACCATTATTAAGATAGTCTTGATAATATATATGTCTAAAACTATGAATCACAAGACATATAAGTTGTAGAGATCCAACCATCATGAATCTAAGCAAGCTAGTGGGAGCTATAAGCATCTTATGAGAAAAGGATCAAATCGTTTGATTTCTCATAAAGATGTAAATGAATCTTTTGTTTACTAGGTTTACAAAAGGTTAGTGGGAGTTAATCATGTTCCTAAAATTTAAATATATATGATATATTAATTTTGGAAATGAAAAGAATACTTCTTCATTAAGTTATAACTTTAAAACATTATATGAAGATAGAATGTATATGGGAGTTAATCATGTTCCTAAAATTTAAATATATATGATATATTAATTTTGGAAATGAAAAGAATACTTCTTCTTTAAAGTTATGACTTTGAAACATTATATGAAGATAGAATGTATATGGGAGATATAGTCTATATACATGGGATGGAAATCTATAATGATATATTTCATGATATAATTGGATTATATCAATCCCTAATAATAGACAATAGATGCTAGGAAGTTTCTCATATGATGATAAACTTCAATTAAAAGGACAGCTCTAGTGAGACTAAGAAGTTGCTCTTCTCAAAGAGAACGTACTCTTTGACTCCCAAAGAAATAAAGGAAAACTAATGAAAAGGGCTTGAAAACTTTGAGTTTTAATGATAAGGACAAAATAAAGGATAAAGTGAATAGTACCAGGTTTGACTTTTTAGTGTAAAAATATGGTTTTTCGTTAAAGTGAACAGTACCGTGGGCTTTTCGTTAAAACTCCCAAGAAATAATGCATAAATAGAATCCTTTATGCATACGCATAAAGGTGATTTATGTATTTCATATTGTATGAAAAACATTGATATGAGTTGTACCTAGAACGGTACAAGACGATATCAGTGCAAGCCCAGGATCAGAACCATGGCAACTGTCAAGTGAGTCCTTAAGTATTTAAGAAATACTAAAGGATAGATTCCTCAAAGGATGAGGAAGAATTAGAGTAACGTAAAGGAAGTGTAAATGTATTAGATTATGAATCTAATCCATCATTGGATGTTTCTTCATTATGAATGAAGAGATAATCAAATATCTCTTTATTATGACTAAAGAGATATTTGGATGGAAACATTAAAAGTAATGACTTTAGTGTGTTCCATTATGAATGCAAAATATATTGCCATATAGAAGCTTACAACAATGTTGTTTGGATGGGAAAGTTCATTTATGAACTCTCTATTCGGTTCCAACCAGAAAGTGTATCTAGTGTACTGACACTATGACACTAATGGGGCGATAGCTCAAGCCAGGGAATCAAGGTCTCATTAAGGTCCGAACTCAAATGAGAGACTGAACCACATGATTGAGAATCATGTATAATGGTGATGTCGTTATTCTCAAGGTTGCTTCTATGGATAACATATAGATATCCATTGTCTAGGCCTACTATTCAGCCATTTATGAAATGACTACGGCTTCGGTGAATGGCTTGGTGTCGCCATAGATCACCTTCACTCGTTCTCGGTAAAATTTTAAACATTGGTGAAGGGTGGACGGTACTACTCCATTCGCATGGATCCAAGGCCTTCCTAAGAGCAAACTGTAGGAAGTTCTTGCATCAATCACGTGGAATATTACGCTTGACTTGAGTTCACCAATGGTCATCTCCACTCGGATCATGCCCATCGCTCTTTGTCCTCCTTGGTTAAAACCTTGGATTAGTAGGCGGCTTAGGGATAGTTCATTCACCTTGATGCCGATTGCGGTCATTGTTGACTTTGGCATGATATTTATGGCTGACCCGCCGTCCACAAGCATGCGGCTGACTTTGTGCTCCCTTACGTACCCAGAGACGAAGAGAGGTCGGTTGTGAGGCTTGGATCCTAGCAACAAGTATTCGTCGGCGAAGTGGATTGTGTCCTCGGCGGCACAGCATGTGGCACACTCGTGTGGCCGAGGCCTCAAGCCTTCGTTCTTGCTCTCTCGCACTTCGTGGTCGTCTGGACTCGCTAAAACTGTTATTAATGCCCTTCGTTTCTTCTTTGGCAATTGTAGCGCTTCCTCGATGCTAAAGTGTATCGGTAAACCTTCTTCAGGTGTCAGAGTATTTTCTCCCTCAGCGGCGACAATTTTGCCCTTTGAGGGTTCTTCCATTTCCACTTCGACCATGTGACATGCGGTGATAGTGCAATGTTGGAAGAAGTCCTCCGGGAAGTACTCGTGCAAGGAGACGGGAATGCGTGGCTTTTGCTCCGCAGGTTCCCCAGCATATATTGGCTTAGCAGCCCTTATGTTTCTTTTAGGCTTCCTATTGCCGCGACGGCGGTGCTTTCTCCCCTGTTCCCCCTTTAGCTTTATAGCTTGTGGTTTCGGTTTCCTCGTGCTCTTATAGGTCACCAATGTCCATCCTTTGTCATCGTCAGTAGGTGCGTCCTGGTTGCTTGCCCCCAGTGACAGTGGTGCAGAATGTGCAGTGTGGTTTGAGTATTGCCGAGCATGGTCAGGTATTTCTTGAAGAAGCACGGGATCAAAGGATCCGAACACGACCGTAGTGGCATGCGTCGCAGCTGTGTCTTCTAGGTCGAGCTCAATCCGTCCTTGTTGCACCAACTTCATGATGAGTTCTTTTAGGATGAAACACTTGCCCACATGATGATCCACGATACGATGGTACTTGCAGTATTTGGGATCATTGATGCAATTCATTTCTTCAGGGCGTTTGCATTCGGGTAACTCAATCACCTTCTTCTCCAGCAGGTCGTCCAGCATTGCGTCCATGTCGGAGTCCAGAAAAGGGTATACATTCTGCTCCAATTCCCTCAAGGTATTTTTGTACCTATCTTGGGTGTGGGAAGGCTCACCTTTTTTTATCTCCCTTGCTTTATTGAAAAAGATTTTGACGGGGGCGGACGAGGTCTTGATAGGGGCGGTATTGGTGGTAAAAGCTTCCTTGGCGGGCTTTTTTCCATGATTGTCTGCTCTTGAAGTAAACACCTTATCCCTTTTGAAATCGGTGATTGGCTCATTCTTTCCATGGTGGGCAATGCTCAACTCCATGTCGTGGGCACGGGTGGCTAATTCTTCAAAAGTTCGTGGTTTGATACCTTGAAGGATGTATTGTAAACCCCATTGCATGCCCTGGATGCACATCTCGATTGAAGAAATCTCGGAGAGTTTGTCCTTACAGTCGAGGCTTAGATTACGCCATCGATTGATGTAGTTCATGACTGGTTCTTCCTTCCATTGCTTCGTGCTCGTCAGCTCTAGCATGCTCACAGTGCGGCGGGTACTGTAGAAGCGGTTGAGGAATTCCCTTTCCAACTGTTCCCAACTGTTGATGGACTCGGGCTCCAGGTCCGTGTACCACTCAAAGGCGTTTCCTTTTAACGAGCGCACAAACTGCTTAGCGAGGTAATCTCCCTCCATCCCTGCATTGTTGCAGGTTTCGACGAAATGTGCGACATGTTGTTTCAGGTTTCCTTTTCCGTCAAATTGCATAAACTTCGGCGGTTGATAGCCCCTCGGCATCCTTAATGCGTCGATCTTCCTGGAGTAAGGCTTTGAGTACAACGTGGAGGCATGGGAGCTCCCTTCGTACTGTGCCTTGATGGTGTTGGTGATCATCTCCTGCAGCTGTTGGATAGAGAGAGATCCCATGAACGCCGCTGCTTGGTCTGGTTTCGGCTTCCCATCGATTTTCTTCACCGGGGGTTCCTCGTCTCCGCCAGCTCCTCTCTTTAGTGGATCATCCTCTAGGTCGGGTTTCTCGCTGTCCTGCGCCTCCAGTCGGTTGACTAACGCCGCGATCTGCAAGTCTTTTTCTTCCACAGTTCGAGTTAGTCTTGCGATTGCTTCATTCATTTGAGCAAGTTGTTCATCGATTGAAGTTGCTCCAGTGGTCATGACTTGCATGGCTGAACTGCCGCTTGAATCGTCATCGGAGAGCACGGATTCGGGGTACCCCCTTGGTGCCCTTAGTGAGGCTAAGGTGATCACAGGCTCGTACCTTGGGTACTCTCGTTCCTTTGGCAGAGTTGATGCAGAGGTGAAAGAGGTGGCAGAAGTAGCTTTTGCTTTGCTTCGAGTCGTGATGCCCAAAGTGACACCACTTGCGACGATGGCGCCTTTGTTCTTTGCGCCAGTTATGGGAACAGCTTGAGCCTTCCTTGATGTCATTGATTTTGGAAGTGTGCTTATATTTCTTGAACGGAGGAAGAGATGAGAGGTAGAGACTGTCCCACTGGGCGTGCCAATTTGTGAACACGGAAAATTCCTGAAACGAAAGAGACAAGAACGACGTGCACAAACAAATATTTTTGTTTGATGATTTTTTGGGTTACAATCTCTCTTAAATTTGATCATCTGATTCGATCTCCGTAAGGTGTGTATTTGTGGATGTGTGATTGATCCAAAGGGCCGTTGGGCTTGATCTAAGGATGAACGTTCTTCAAGGGCCGTGGACTTGATCTTGAAGGTGGATTTGAGCGGATCTTCAAAGGGGCTTTTGGGCTTGATCTTTGAAGAACAGTGATGAACGGATCTCCAAGGGCTTTTGGGCTTGATCTTGAAGAACAGTGATGAACGGATCTTCAAGGGCTTTTGGGCTTGATCTTGAAGAACAGTGATGAACGGATCTTCAAAGGCTTTTGGGCTTGATCTTGAAGAATGGTTGGACGTGTGGATTTGTTGATGTTTGTTGATCCAAGGGCCGTCGGGGCTTGATCTTGGATGAATGGGTGATGAACGATGGTGCTTTCTTCAAGGGCCGTCGGGGCTTGATCTTGAATTGGTGGATGGTTGATCCAAGGGCCGTCGGGGCTTGATCTTGGAAGAACGATGAACGAAGAACGAAGAACACTTTCTTCAAGGGCCGTCGGGGCTTGATCTTGAATTGGTGGATGATTGTTGATCCAAAGGGCCGTTGGGGCTTGATCTTAGGATGAACGAAGAACGAAGAACGAAGAACGAAGAACACTTTCTTCAAGGGCCGTCGGGGCTTGATCTTGATTTGGTGGATGATTGTTGATCCAAAGGGCCGTTGGGGCTTGATCTTGGAAGAACGATGAACGAAGAACGAAGAAGGCTTTCTTGATTCTTCGGGAACTTGGATGCTTGAGAGCTTCGGAGTTTCAGAGCTTCAGAGCTTCAAGGTGTAATATGAATTCCTCCCAAATGAATGAAATGGGCTTGTATTTATAGAAATTTCCAAGGCCTAATTTTGAATATAATATTCCAAATGAAATAAGTCGTTTCTGCCAGGTGTTGACACGTGTCCTATTTGATGACTTTTCCAACTCATTTCAATTTTCGTTGAGTCACACGCTACGTGTAAAATTTATGTAATACATGAGCGTTGAAACTTTGATTTATCGGTCAACATTTATTTACCGAAATTTCGATGTCTACACGTTACAAGTTTATATTCATGAGTAGTGAAGGTTGCTTGTCACAATCGCGTTAATTGAATTCTTGGCAAACGTATCATGCATTCATAGTTACAATTGCCTCGTCAACGCTTATGATTTTCATGGAACTTATTGATCTTTAATTGTATCTCTATTATGCATTCATATAGGGGACTTTTAGAGAATGATTTGGGTTGTCGCATGCATTCATCCAATTCAATGAGTAAAGGAAAATCTGAGGGTTAATTTGTGCATCACGGTTAATCTGGGGTGTTGAGCATCATAGTTTATTGAAAAGCAATTGGAGATTGATTTGTATGCAAGTGTGTCATGTGTGGAGAAAGACCTTCTAGCTAGCCCATCATCCATCCAAAACAACCAATTTCGTGCAAATCTGTTTAGTTCTAGTTTCTGTTTTGTTTTACTTTACTTTCGTCCAAAACCCAATCCCCCTTTACTTTAGTGTGTCTAATTAGTTAGAATCTGTTTTAGTTTGTGTTTTTAAGTGTTTTTAAGTTTCTTTTTGTAAGTCAGTTTAGTTTAGATTAGCAATCCCTCCGAATCCCCGGTCCAGAACGATCCCTACTTATACATATACTACAATTGTCAAAAGAGGGTTTAATTTGAGTGCTTAACTCTTATCGCATCAAATTTTGGCGCCGTTGCCGGGGATTAGCAACTTTGCTAATCCCCCATTGTTTCTTTTTCATGCTTTTTGTTTTAGTTACTGACTTTGTTTCTATTTATGTCTTTTATGTTTACTTATGATATTTGATTTAGTTTTGTTTCCTTGATTTCAAGTACTAGAGAAGTAAGACATGGATTTTGCTACCATTCAAGCTCAATTGGCGAAACTTACTTCTCAATTGTCACAATATGCCGAAAGGACCACAATGCAAAGTGTCCCTACAGATGGTGTGTCCTATGGGCAAGGATATCCAACTCATCAATGTTCTCAATTCGCTGCGAATGAAGATGCTTGGGGTTATCAAGGCCATAGCCAATCAGAGGACAACATGTTTTCCAACGCTTACAATTCGGATTGGAGAGATTATTTAGATTACATGTGGGGAGAACCTCAACAATTCCAACAAGATGGGTATTGGCAGCAAGAAGAGGAATTTTATTCAAGACCTATGCAGCCACCACAACAATCTGCCCAATTCAATTCAAGTACGTCTTTGGATAATGATATGTTTAATAAGTTACTCACCTCTTTGAACCAGGAAGTAGAAAATGGAAACAAAGAGATGCAAAATCAAGCCAAGAAGACGGGAGAATTGGAGAAGCAAATGTTGGAAATGTGCCCTAAAACCAATCATATGATGATACTTTGCGGACATTTCACATGTTAAACTAATCTAGTTTAATATCAAGGGCAAAGATTATTGTTTAAGCCGTCTCATATAAATGTTATATGCTTAAACGATAAGTCCAAGGAATATGTAATTAGGAGAATGTGATTTAAACAAGTTAGATTACTGAGACCATTCTCTTTCATATACATATCCTAAACGTTCCTGATCATAGGATTGCCAATTGGGCATTGACAGTCCGTTAAGATCAGTACATGCTATGTCTTCTCTTAGTGAGAGTGACTAGTCTCGAGTTATTGGTGTGATTGACACCAAGACAAGCATGTAGGTGCTCAATAACGAATGAGTCCATTGAACACGATCAACGAGGAGTTCTCATACTCATATCACATGAGAACTCATGGTTGGGATAATGCAAAGTAGTCCTTTGACCTGAGGCATCATAGTTGTCTTGTGGTTAAGTCCTTGATCTTTGATTATGTCAAAGTCACTCCATCAGGAGGGTGTCCACGGCATAGTTGGGGTTAAGCCACTTAGCCATGGAGGCAAGTGAATGCGCAACAAGGGATCTCTAACCTTCAAACTGTTTGAGGGAGAATACTCTATGATATGATTAAGAATCTCTGGCAAGAGTATGAATGAGATTTAGGAAGTCATTCCAAATCACATTCAAGGTAATCATATAAGTAAATGAATCACATTGGATAGTAGACATGATTAAACTATCAAACCAAACAATGTGGTCAAGAGTATTGTATTAGAGAAAGACCGTATTGCATTGTAATCCTAAACTGAATAGGTTCTCCACCTCTTCTGATTAGCTTGGGTAACTATGACATACTACTAGGTGTCACTCATGGTTTGTGGAAGCCCTAAACGTGTATAATCACTAAAGGGAGAATTGAAAGTATGTTTCAATTCACAATCGATTTGAAAGTGTTCTAATCGCCCACTGCCTCGCTAAAAGGAACCTAATGGATCGTACACCGTGTAAGGCAAAGATTGAAGAAACAATGGAGATGAGTAAGAATAATTAAATGGTTTAATTATTTATGGCAAGGATTAATTAATATGTTAATTAATCAAACGAATCAAGTTCGTTAAAAGACCACGGGTTAGTTTTGGGCCTCAAGGCCCAATGGACTTCGAACGTCAATCCCATTGACTTAAGTTGTATAACAACTTAATGACAAATAATTCACAAAGGCCTTAAAAGCCCAATGAAACCCTATGGCCGGCCATTTAGTTAAAAGAGTGGGTATAAATATGACTTTATAGCCAAAATTCATTTAGGGTTTTCTTTTGAGAAAATTGGAGAGAACACAAAGCTCTCCTTTCTCTCTAAAGAGGCCGGCCACCCTTGGAGGGATTAGCTAGTAATTTTTCTCCTCCAAGGTCACTCATCTCTTCTTCACATCTTACCTTGGTGTGGAGACTTAGAGGTTCTCCATTTTGAGAACTTGGAGAAACATATTCTTCCATCCAAATCCATGGATCTAAGAAGCAAGGAATGAAGGCCCTCTCCTTGGGTGATTAGCCTTTGCTTATGCAAAGAGGAATCTACAAAGGTATAAATTTCTCAATTCACTTTGATTTGAGTTGAGTCTTGGTTCACCAATCTACTAGGCTTTAAATTTCATGGTTAATGTTTTGTTTTTAAGTGCATACAAGCATGATTCCGCCTTTTAATTGTTAATTTCATGCTATAGATGTTGCTTAAATGAACATGTTTTTCACAAAATTTCCTTCAGCAAATTGGGCAGATTATGGAGTTCATGGCACAAATTCAAGAGCAAAGTGAACTCTCCAACTCAACTATTGAAAATTTGAAGGAAGATTTTGAAATCCATGATGCTGTCACTTTGGGAAGTGCTATGGAGGTTAGAAGTGAACTGAAGACATCCAAACCAAGCCAAAACATGGATGAACAGCTGCTGCTCAAAGAAGAGGAGAATAGCAAGGCCACGGCAAGGGAAGAACCACCCTTGCCGCAGCCTCATATGCCATCTATGCCGTCCACTACAACCAAGGTAAGCCTAAATTCAATTTGTCTTGACCCCGTTTCACCAAATGTCCTTATTCCTTGCAGGATCATGCAATCCAAGGAAGAAAAAGGTGAGAAAGGCATCTTTGAAACCTTTCCAAAGAATCAAGAGCAAGAAGCAGATGGGGAATGTCTAGAATTCATCAAAGAAGATACACTTGAGACGAAAATTCCCAAAGAAGTTGGATTTTATGGCACGGGACAAGTCATAACTCTCAAAACACCAAATCTGGCCAAGTCCCATATCCCTGCAACCTTCAAAGATGTGGTGTTCATAATTGAGTTTGTGTTGGAGCAACCAAGTAAGCCATCTTCTCCAACTTCGATTTTAGTATATACTAACTTGGTGATTTTGATGATTCAGGCACCTACACTAGAATTTAAACCATTGCCGGATCACGTCAAGTATCACCGTTCATTCAAGGATCAATTCCATGCTATGGGCCCTATCCAAGTTTAGAAGGAAGTATCGTCCGGTTGGAAGACGTTAAAGCAAGCGCTTCTTGGGAGGCAACCGATGTATTCAAATAAGGAAGATTTTTGAATTGCTCCACAATCAGTTTTGCGTTTCTAAAAACCTTCCCTTTTCTGTAGTTTTATTTTGCCATGATTGTCATTTTTATTTGTTGCTTGTTTAATTGTTTTTGGTGTGGGTTTATTTTTGAAACACTGACACTTATGCAAGGTATTTTTACATTCATAAAAAAGAAAGGAACATTAAGCAGATAAATACAAGAAGGAGCCTTCACAAAGGCTGCTTAGGAGAAGTCTCAGTAGTCGGCGGAGCCTCAACAGTCGACAAAGCCCCAGAAGGAGGAGGCATTGGAGGTTGATCATTTGGAGCTTCATTACGCAGTACAGCCCCACCAGACAAAGGCAAATGCTGTTGGAACAAACCCACAAACCTCTGATGATCAAGTAAAATCTGACCATCAGATTCCTGCATCTGGTCAATCTTCCTCTTCATGTTTGTAGCATAGTTATGTGCGAGCCTATGCAACTGTTTATTCTCATGCTTAAGCCCTCTAATCTCCTACTTGAGACTCATCACTTCAGCCGCCAATGATTCAACTTGACGGGTTCGGGCAAACAGGCGTTGGGCCATATTAGACACGGAACCTGCGCACTGCACACTGAGAGCCAGAGAATCCTTAACAGCCAACTCCAGACCGTTTGGCAAGTAGTCTGTTATCTTTGGGAGTGACAAGGTTCCTGGCCACCACCTCAGCTGTCATATCATTCTTCATCACCAAATCCCCAACGGTAAGGGGACCAGTAGGGGATATGAAGGATGGGCGCCATATGTTGTCTGGAGAAGGCAGGACTGCCTCTTCACCAAGGTTCAAGTCAAAACGACGGTCAGAGGGGCCAGACATTTCCAGAAGTGTTAAAGAAAAAAGAGGTCGGACAAGTCAAGATCGTAGAAGTGCAATATGGGAGTTTTTACAGTCAGAAATTCAAGTGTGCTTTGAACGTCCTATGTACCTCTATAAAAATCAACACGCGATGGGATTTCAGATATCGAAGAGGCGAGCTCAGAAATCGAAGAGGCCAACTCAAAAATCAAAGAGGCGTTAGCTTTCTCAAAAGCTGAGCTTGCTCAGAAACCACGGCCAATCTTCTTTTCCAGATTTGTCCTCACTTGTCACATGCAACCTATGCACTCGATGGGATTTCAGAGATCGAAGAGGCAATTCTAGATATTGGAGAGGCACCTGCTTTTCCAGACGTGTCAGCATCTGCCACATGCAGAGTAAGCTTTGAGGAAATCACGGGCAGTTTGTCGAAACGTTTTTCCAGACGTGTCAACATCTGTCACATGCAGAGTTAGCTTTGCGAAAATCACGGGCAGTTTGTCGAAGCATCGATTCCAGATATCGAAGAGGCACTTGCTTTTCCAGACGTGTCAGCGTTTATCACATGCACACTCAGCCTTGCGAAAATTACGGGCAATCTGTCGAAGATCTCTTATGAAGTAGAAAGCATGTGAAGTTCACTATTAAATCATCCAACGGTTGCTGACAAGAGTGAAAGAATAGTACTGGTTATTAATTCCTATAAATGTCACCCTTCACCCTCCATTTCAAGGCAGACATACATAACCCTTATTCTTCTCCGAAAATGCCTTTCCAACAAACCCTCTCGAGTCACTCAGTGTTCCTTATTCCTTGGGGTACCTCTACAAACAACTCATCCAAAGAAAAAGTATTTCATATCATGAAGGTTGAAAGCAAGAGTATCTCATATCATGCTTTCTCCCTGTCCTTCTCATTGTCGTTGTTTTGGGACAAGGAGAAAGAGAGCAATCAGCCAGCATTTGGTATCAATCTTTCGATCTGGAACCGACTGCCTGGAACCCCTTCCTGATTGCTTACCTAGCCTTGCTCTCGAGTACTCATCTTCATCATTTTATGCTTCCTCTTCATCTACCACATCTGCCTGGGGACCAGATAAGGGAAGTGAAAATGATACCTCGAAGCATGTGGAGACAATTTGCCAATTCATCCTTAGCTAGGGACAAGGAGAAAGAAAGTAAGAGGTGGGCACTTGGAAAGATTGAAGAAAGAAACAGACCAACACCTCTACCTCGTGCCTGCCTGCCGTGCAGAAGAAACAAGCAGAGAAGAATGCAGACTGCACAATCAAATCAACCCAGCAGAATGAGTCTGATTTGAAACCAAGGAACTCTCATATTCCTTGCTCAGAATTCCAAACCAGTTCGAGATCAAAGCTGTGGAAAGACAACAAGATCATCTATCTCCAAAACCAGATTTGCAGTCTTAAACTCTACTCTATCTGATTTTTACTTTGCCATACTTGTCATGTTTATTCATTGTTTTTTTTTGTTTGCTTGTTTTTTGTGTGAGTTTATGCTTGAAACATTGAGGACAATGTTTGATTTAAGTGTGGGGGGGGGGGGGGTAACAATTGTTTTGCATGAAATTCGTAGGAGTTTATCACCCATTACTTCTAGTGTTGTTCTTGTTGTTTTAAGTTTTTTAAGCTATTTTAGAGTGTTTCATTGTGTTTTAACATAAAAATCCAAAAATCTCATAAAAATTTGAAAAATTGTTTTGAAAAACCCAAAAAGAGTTGTTTTTGTATGTTTATTTATGTCTTAGGGTACCTTCCAACACATTGATGAGGATTTGGTTTTTAATTACATGACTGTTAAAGAGAGTTATAAACATGGATGAAAATTTAATTTACTCTTTGGTGTATGCTTCGTTGTGGTTATAATTTATGAATTCACATGCAATCATAAAGAAGAAAAAAATCAGTTTTTGTAACATGCTTGAAAGAAGGAACTCAAATGTACGCTACAACCTTGTGAGACTTGAGCCTAAACGTTTATTTGGAGAGTTATTAAACTGTGCAATTTTTTTTGTTTTCTAAAGTCGTTGCATGATCTCATTATTCTTTGCTTGGTTGCTACTTAGAAGGCGTTTCATCATTTAGTTCCAAATGCTAGAACTCGTGCCTATTTCATTCAAAGCATGTTATTGATTTGCATAACACATATTCAAGATGAAGTTGTTTAGTGAGCCAAGAGCCAAAAAGCCTATCCCGTTCATTATATGTTTAAGTTTAACCCCGTTGAGCCTTACAGCCTATGTTCTTTGTTACCCACACTATCCTCACCTAGCCTAGATTAGGACCATCCATACCCTTGTTCTTGAAGCATAGTAAAGCATTTTTTTAGAAGGAATTCCTTTTGTTGAACTCTTGCAGAAAAACAAGTGTGGGGGAAGTGATTCTTGTGTGTGTGTGTGTGCCAAAGTCCTTCATAAGGCACAGGTAGAAAAGGAAAAGAAAAAGAAAAATTCGTGGAAAATAGAATGAAAAGTTGTGAAAAGAGTTGAAAAATTTATGAGAAAGAGCTCTAAAGTGTTGTTTGTTGAAGAAAGGGTCCAAAGCATTGAATTCGACCCTAAGTGTTGCATGAATCTTCCCTTTGTGTTTAAAAGTTGATTTTTGCATTCTAAAGTAAATTCCAAGTGTCGATTCCATTACTTTGCTTGCTATCGCTTTAAGAACGTTTGTTATTCCTATCCTTTCTTTGTTAGCCATTACCCCCAAGCCTTGTTACAACCATTGACTTCAATCTTGAGTGTTGTGTGTTTCAATTTGTGGAGTTTGAAATTGATATGAGCATATGGTGTCACTGGTTCTCACATCCAAGTAGTAGCATTCCATTCATGAGATCATATATATACATGAATTAATAATTCCAGAAATTGCTTCTTTGTTGAAAAACATATGTGAGTACTAGTTTCCATGTTTACATCAATCTTCTCACATATACCTAGTATAGGGAGTGTAGTCAGAAATTCTTGTGTGAAAATAAGAGTGTATCTAGTAAGGAATTGAGGAAATTCTCTAAGGCATGTTACTATATTCAAAATGTTGTTTTAATTGATTAAATGTGAGCTAGTGAATGGTGACTATGATTAAGTATGCTCGAGGGTAAGGAATGCTTAAATCTATGTAAGTGGTGATCTTTGGCATGTCATGTTTCATTGAAAAATCCCTGACGCAAATGTTGGAAGGTTGGGTTGTGTTTTGTTTGTTTTGTTTCGTTTTGTTTCTTTTGTTTTGCTCCAGGACTAGCAAAAGCTAAGTGTGGGGGAATTTGATAGGAACATATTTATGCGACTTAGTTAGCTTGTTCTTGTGTATTTGTGTTGTTATTTCTTAGTTAATTATGTATTTTAAGCTATTTTCGTGTGTTTGTAGGTCATAATAACAAAGTTGGCAAGAAAGTGCATTTTGGAGCATTTTAGAGCATTTTTTAGCCAAGATTGGATAGTGCAAGCATGGAGACATGAGGATGGACGTTTTTGAAGATTTGAAGGCTAGAAATCAACAAGTGTGTGTGCAAGTGTGTTGACCTACAACTCCAAACATCCATCCACTACACCCATTACATCCACTCATTACCAAACATCCACCCACTACACCCATTACATCCACTCATTACCAAACACTCATCCACTACACCCATTACATCCACTCATTACCAAACATTCACCCACTACACCCATTACATCCACTCATTACAACTCCATACACTCCCTTCCCTAGCCTATAAATACATCCACCCTTCATCATAATTTGGGGGCCATCATCCAAAGACACCACATCATCTACACAACTCTCCACCCTTTACCATAACTCACCTATATCCATCCACCACCACTAGAGACCATCCATTCACCACTCACACCTTGGTGCCGCATATTTGCAAGGAAGGAGGATTGCTTGGAGTTGTGCTAGTCATTCAATTTGGATTACTGGAGCATTCTAGGTGTATTCTACTTTGGTTTTCAATGTTTAATTTCAATTGTTTCTGTTTAATTGCAAGTATGAGGAACTAAACCTCTTTTGGCTAGAGGAGAATTCGAAACCATGAATATATTTGCAATATGAATTGATTTCTTCCAATTGTGATTTGATAAGTTGTGATTGCAATTCAATTATCTATTTTATTCATAACGGATTTGTTTATGTTTATTAAGGATGCATACTTAGTTTTCAAGCATGAATTTGATGCTAGGATATAAATAAGTTTCACCTAATCGTTACAAGTTTATATTCATGAGTAGTGAAGGTTGCTTGTCACAATCGCGTTAATTGAATTCTTGGCAAACGTATCATGCATTCATAGTTACAATTGCCTCGTCAACGCTTATGATTTTCATGGAACTTATTGATCTTTAATTGTATCTCTATTATGCATTCATATAGGGGACTTTTAGAGAATGATTTGGGTTGTCGCATGCATTCATCCAATTCAATGAGTAAAGGAAAATCTGAGGGTTAATTTGTGCATCACGGTTAATCTGGGGTGTTGAGCATCATGGTTTATTGAAAAGCAATTGGAGATTGATTTGTATGAAAGTGTGTCATGTGTGGAGAAAGACCTTCTAGCTAGCCCATCATCCATCCAAAACAACCAATTTCGTGCAAATCTGTTTAGTTCTAGTTTCTGTTTTGTTTTAGTTTATTTTCGTCCAAAACCCAATCCCCCTTTACTTTAGTGTGTCTAATTAGTTAGAATCTGTTTTAGTTTGTGTTTTTAAGTGTTTTTAAGTTTCTTTTTGTAAGTCAATTTAGTTTAGATTAGCAATCCCTCCTAATCCTCAGTCAAGAACGATCCCTGCTTATACATATACTACAATTGTCAAAAGAGGGTTTAATTTGAGTGCTTAACTCTCATCGCATCACTCTAGCATCAAATTCATGTATGCAAATTAAGTGTCGACCCTCAGTCTACATACATAAACAAGTTTTGATAACTCAGATAATCAAATCATATTCAAGACTTAAGAAACAATAACTAGACGTAATCAGTTCATATAAAACATATAATCATGGCTTCGTATTCACCTCCAACTATAAAGAAATTAGTTCCTCATGTCTTTGAAAACATAAAACCAAATTAAAACAAACATTGAACTAAAACTAAGGATAAAAAGAACCCAGAAATGCTCCAGCACTCCAAAGATTGAATGGCAAGTCACAGCTCCAACTTTCTCTCTTCCTTCCTTGATGCGTCACAATGGTATCTTTCTCTGAATTTAGGCTCTTGTATGTGTGGGTGGTGTGGTGATTCGATGGTAGAGGGTGGTGATGAATTTACGCGACAGAAATATATATTTATAGCTAGGGTTATGCACAACTTCTGAAGGGAAAAAGATTGCACAATCCTAGGGGAAAAGGTTAGGGTTTGGCAGAAACCAAGGGGAAAAAGAATTACACATCAAAAACCATCAGGAACAAGGATATAGGGTGCAACACAAACTAGGAAAAGGGGTTCTAGAAAGGCTAAGGTGCAACACCAAAATAGGGTTCTAGAAGGAACATGTTGTGTCAGGTTTCTAGAAGGAACACAAGGTCTTCTAGAAAGGAATAAGGCACCACCTTTGTAGGAGAGGATTAAGTCCTCTAGAAATCAGGTTTACATGTCCTAATATGAAAAGAATTCCCCCTTGCAGCTGGAATCAAGGTAGAAAAGGGATAGGATAAGGTAAAGACAGGATAAGATAAAGTTGGTTTGGATAATGTTTTGGATAATGTTCCATGTTTCTTGCTCTTTCCTTATCTTCTTTGTCTTGAACTAGTTTCTCCAGATTTGTAGCATGTTCCTAGCATCTTTTGGTCTTCAATTTCACCCATCCACCTTGCTCCATGCACATGCTATCCATTCCAAGCCCAAAACTGCTCTAAAATGCACCAAAATGCACTTTCTTGCCAACTTTGTTATTTGGACCTGAAAACACACGAAAATAGCTTAAATCACTATAATAAATATAAACTAACTGCGTAAATGCAAGAAAACAAGCTAACTAAGTTGCATAAATATGCTCCTATCAACGGTTCGTAAAAAGAAATTAAATTTGAGTAAGTTATATCATCATTTAAAATTTATGGGGAAAATGGTTTCAATTCATTATTGACAAGAATCAAATCTAACACCTCACACTTATATGTGAACAAAAATACTACTCCACCAAACCATGTGCAACTCCAAACAGTTCGTAAAATGAAATTAAATTTGAGCAAGTTATATCATCATTTAAATTTTATGGGGAAAATGGTTTCAATTCATTATTGATGAGAATCAAATCTAACACCTCACACTTATATGTGAACATAAATACTACTCCACCATAGTATTAACTATTAAGTGGCAAGGGACACTTACAATTTTTTACTTAAGTTTGAATCCTCCTCATATAAGTTAAGAGCTCATTTAGAACTGCTTAAAATAACTGAAAGTTTTTTTTTTTTTTTAAAGTGCATTTTGGACGCTTGAGGATATGTTGAGGTTTTCAGTTCTTCAATACCTTTGATAGAGTTTGCCTACAACAACAATTATCACTAGAGTATTGGTATGTCACTATTCGAGGTTTTGTATGGCAAACCGTGCCAAATACCATTGTGTTGGATCAGAGGTCGGAGAGGGAACTTTAGAAGGTTCAGAGTTGATGGACAAGACGACTCAGAACATACAAGTGATCATGAGAAAATACAAAGTTGTACATGATCGACATAAGAGCATTGCAGACAAACATTCGGCCGATCAAGTGTACATTGTGGGAGATTGGATGTTCTTGAAGCTATCATCGTGTAGAGGTGTTGTTCGTTTTGAAAGAGAGAAAAGCTATAAAGAAAGAAAAGCTAAGTCCCCACTACATTGGTCTGTGTCAAATCATCAAACGAGTTAGAGGGGTTCATCACACACTTGACCACATTTATACACATCAATTACATGTTATGACTTCATTACCTTTCATGTATCAATCAGCATACCTCAATTTTGATGACCACGTAGATATCGGGGTCGGAGTGTGTTAGCTAACTTGCATTTTTACAAAAGATTTTTTGTTAATTCATTTTCATCAAAAATGTTTTCAACATTTTAAAAGCACTTTCAACCAGCCTAAACTAGTTTTAAATTTCGCTGTCTAGAAAAGAAACTGGCCTACCCAATCAAACCGAATCAGTCTTGGACTGGTTTGGCTTACTTCAATTGTGACCATTCTTGTGCAAAACCAAATGGAACAAAGCCGTTTAACGGTTCGGGTTTCGGGAGGAACGGCCGAGTTATGCCCACACACGCTACACCCCTAATTTCATCTCCGGAGCCGGAAGAAATATTAAAAATGGCAAACCCGACCGGCACTTGCCTTTCCTAAACATAATTCCCTTTTTGTACTTTCCCACTCACCTTAATGCTCTCTCGCAGTAGAACCAAACATGGAGGACCTCTCATCCATTCGTCACTTCTCTTCAAACTCGTCACACATTTTTCTCCATTTTCTTCCAAACCCAATTCAAATTTCGCAACCCAGAATCAAATCGCTACAATCCCAAAAAAATTCACCACAAGAAGATCAATTCCACTCCCTGCAACAGTCCCACAAGCTCCAGACGCAGTAAGTTCTTCAATTGTCAGCTCAGTATGTTCTTTGCTCTCTAAAGATACCAATGAAAGCACAAGTATTGATATTTTGTTGAAAAAATTAAAAAAAAAGTTGAGTTCAGAACTTGTGCTGCAAATTTTGATGAATTATAAGCAATTGGGTAGGAGCAAGGCATTGGATTTCTTCTCTTGGGCTGGATTTCAGATGGGTTTTCGGTTCGATGACTGTGTGGTTGAGTACATGGCTGATTTCTTAGGTAGGAGGAAGCTTTTTGATGATATGAAGTGTCTTCTGTTGACTGTGTCCTCCCACAAGGGTCGAGTTTCATGTCGAGCTGTGTCCATTTGCATTAGGTTTCTGGGTAGGCAGGGGAGGATTAGAGAAGCCCTTTGTACGTTTGAAGAAATGGAATCAAAATTTGGTTGTAAACCTGATAATCTTGTGTACAATAATGTGCTCTACGTGCTTTGTAAGAAGGAATCGTCTGGCCATTTAATTGACTTTGCGCTTGCAGTTTTTCGGAGAATTGAATCACCTGATACTTATTCGTACGGTAATATTCTTGTTGGTTTATGTAAGTTTGGTAGATTTGAGACTGCCATTGAAGTTTTTGGTGATATGTGTAAGTCTGGTGTGGTTCCTACTCGGTCTGCAGTGAATGCTCTTATTGGAGAGTTGTGTTCATTCAGTGCGAAAGGAGGAGCTGTTGGGAAAGTAAGAGTGAGAAATTCTTGTAGAAACTTTACGATTTTAGTTCCAAAAGTGGGTGGAAACAGTGATGCTATACAGCCTGCAGTTGGAATTTTTTGGGCAGTGTATAAAGTGGGATTATTACCCAGTACATTTGCCATAATCCGGCTTCTTTCGGGGCTTTGTCAACTGGGAAAAGTGGAAGAGGCTGTTGAGATTTTGAAGGCTGTTGAGGGTAAGAAGCTGAGCTGTGTTGGAGAGGGCTACTGTATTGTGATGAAGGCTTTGTGTTCACACGGTCACGTTGAGATAACTAGCCATATGTTTGGGAGGATGCTATCCCAAGGCATGAAACCAAAGTTGGCTGTTTATAATTCAATTATATGCATGCTGTGTAAACTAGGGAATTTGGATGATGCCGGAAGTGTCTTTAAGATGATGAACAAGAATAGATGTCTTCCGGATAGTATGACATATTCTGCGTTAATCCATGCTTATGGTGAAGCTAAAAATTGGGAAGCTTCTTATGGCTTATTGATAGAAATACTTGGGTTGGGCTACTCTCCACATTTTCATACTTATAGATTAGTGGACAAAATTTTGAGGGAAAACGGGCAGATGGATATGTGTCTTAAGTTGGAAAGGAAGTTGGAAACACAGATATTGCAGAAGCTCTGTAAAGATGGCCAGTTAGAGGCTGCACATGAGAAGCTAAAATCAATGATTGGAAAGGGGTTTCACCCACCAGCATACGTGAGACATTCTTTTGAGAATGCGTTCCGGAGGTATGGAAAATTGAAAATAGCTCAGGAATTGCTGCGGACGACAAGTGAAACTGACAGAACTTAGCTGTTAATGACCTATTAAGAAGTATTTTCCTCCATCACCTGTAGAGTTCTGAGTTCTAACCAATTTCCCTTTACATTCTGGCCATATATTTTTTGCTAATTATCCGATGATAATTTAATTATTTATCTATTTCTTTTATAGTTCCTTACATCTGTCTCTGTATACTTTGATTAATTTCCTGAAATGTTGAGTTTCATTCGAAGGTATACCATATACAGAATTATGTTATCCTATTTTATATAATCAGGGGAAAGATTAGATTCTTGGCTTGTTTGCTGACTAGAGGCTAATTTTTGTCACCATCCATTAAAAACCCGTAGATATTGCAAGGTCATACTTAGTAGTTTTTGTTAGAGCTCGATCTCACGAATGCATAGGCGAAAACCATTCGGGAATCGGAATTGTAATGAAGGAGAAATAAGCGAGCAGAATCAGGTGCAATTCAGTCATTTAGACATTCTATAAATAGAAGACCCCAAATTCTTGTAGCAGCCTTCCATTTGTAGAACTGGACCCGTGCGACCCGGATTTCCTCCCTCAACCCAATGCAACAACCCGTTTTCTGGGCAAAAATTCTGACGGCTTTTCCAGCTGACTCCGGCAACTTCAGACGTTGCCACCACATGGAAAAGATTCCCCTCCTCCCAAGTTCATTTTCCACCCAAGATTCTCTCCGTTCGTCATTTGGACCTTTATTTATGGAGAATTTCAATGGACAACCTCCCTGCAAATGCACTCTTAGAGGTCTTAGTGGAGAATCGTGGACAGTAGGTTTGGAAGAGAGGAGATGAAAAGTTCTTCCTCAAGGATTGGAATCATTTTGTGAAGATCATCTCTTGGAAATATGAACTTTCTTGGTTTTTGAGTATAATGGCGACTGAAAGTTTGATGTCACCATCTGTCATCCAACTAGCTGTGAAAAAGAGCTAAGAAGCAGTAGCTGGCAAGAGGAGAACTGGAAATGAAGCTACTATTCCTAACCGAAAGAAACGTAAGTTATACAAGTTTTGTAGAATGATATATATTTTCTCTACAGCCTACAGGCATTTTTTCATTCCTTCATATCGTGTCATGTTTCTGTTTGGGCTCATCGTCTTGGATGTGGTATTTTCTTACGGGCATGTTATACAAGCTGCTGATGTGAAACAAACATTAGATGGACTAATCTTGTTCGAATCCAAGTATATATATACTTGCTTCGAAGGAATTGTGCCGAAGAACCATTATCGAATGGTGAGTACCCAACTTGTAAGTGAATTATTGTGGAGCTAAATATAATCAAGAAAATTATGGAGGCGAAATGTGGATTTTTGGATTAAAAAGACAAAATTACCCTCGAGGCAGACCGAGATTCCCCCGTGCATGCAACAAACAATAACAGCTCAGCTCAATCAATGAAGAGTCAAAGATGATCGAAATGGTATTTATTCAAAATCCTCTCATCACTCCTCATCAAATCTTCACTCAAAAGGTAACTCCCAATTATTCTATTTAAATTAGGATTGATTACCAAGTTAATTGCAAGATATTATTTCACATAATATCTTGCAATTAACCTCATAAAACCACCATAAGTTACCGGTCACTATTCTCCAAATAGGGTTGGCCACACCCCTATATATAGTCTCATCTCTCCACAAAAAAGTTAAGTTCATTCTCTCTCAAATTCTAACTTTGGCATCGGAGATTCTTCGACCAAAGCCCCCCCTCCCCAATTCATCATGGGCACATGAGGCTCTTAGCCTTGATCTTAGGTGTTATTATTTTGCAGGTGCATTTTCGTCAAAGGATAAGACGATGGAACTTTGCATCCACAAATTGGTGCTTTCATTGAGTGTCTTGATTCACACGCTCCAAGAAAACTCTCGCATTCAAAGTTTCTCATTTCTTATTCATTTGTAGATTTGGACCACGGCGATCCACAAGGCTCAACGTAACAACGAGTGGAGTGGCACCACCCCTAAGGGCACCATCATGGTAGCAACCATGACAGCGATCCTCAGTGAGCCAACTGCCCACGGTGAGCAAGCCACGTCGCAGCAGCAGGCCCAAGCCCGTGCCATAAGGCAGCCAGCCCAAATTCAACAAGACCAAGCAGCTACGACAATTGGAGCAGCCCAGACCTCACGGGCCCAAGGCCAGCGTGAGCCCAGTGCGCTCCAAGGTCGAGCCCAAAACAAGCGGTCCCAAGCTGCGTCACTCCAACCCACAAGGGCCCAAGCTTAAGGCGAGCCAGCCTGAGCTGCAACCCAGCACAAGCCCAGCATGTTCCCGAGCCTAGCCCAGGCCTAACACCTACGTGTGCCGCATATGTAGCAGCCCACTATCGTGGCCTTCCAAGCAATCCAAATCAGTCCAAGATTGGTTCAACTGTCTTGGCTTTAAATTTCTGGACCGACGATTGAACCGAGGGTATTTTCACCTCATTTTTCCGTAGATTTGATACTTCCACTACTCAAGGAGACACATACCATCCAAGCTCTTCTAACCCAAATTGCAAACCACACCTATCTCGACACGTCATAGAGTTGACAAGCGCCATCATACAGTAGACAACATGAGCAACCTTCCAAGCAAAATGTTCATTTCCGGCTAGGCCCGTAAGTAGCATCATCGACCTCGCATTAGAGTGGGCAACACAACGAACGGAGAGAAGTAGTCACTCAATCTGACTCAAGTTCAATTAGCAATCTGCGAGAAATTCGCTCGCCTGCTAGGAATGTACCACTTACATCGCAGCCGCGACATAAACGAGCCGAGCACATAGAAAAGTAGCCTAGACCAGCAGGTCACGACCAGGGACAACCAAGAGCTCTGCTACCCAAACAAAGGTAAATTTAGGAAGAAGTAGATAGGCTCCTAATGGAGTGATTGCGCGATTTCTAACACAACAAGGTCACTGACAAGGCATTACGAATGGACATGACCAACATAAGCCAATCACCTTTCACGGACGAGATCGAGCAGGCAAAATCTCCACGCCAGTTCAGCATGCCACATTTCACATCCTTCAAAGGAGATAGAGACCCAGAGAGACTTGAAGCACTACTGAAGCATAATTGTCCTTTATCGGAACAATGATGTTCTTATGTACAGGATATTCCCCACCACTTAACAAGGTAAGGTGCAGGATTGGTTCTATACCTTGCCGCCACAATCCATCCAGAATTTCAATGAGCTTTCTTTTGTTTTCACCAAAGAGTATTCATCATATCGCTCGATCAAGAAGAAGTATGACCACTTGTTCAATGTGAAGAATAACCTAAAAGAGTCGCTTTGCAACTATGTGAAGAGGTTCAAAGTAGAGAAGGCAAAGATAGTCGGATGTGATGACTCGATAGCTAGTGCAGCCTTCCAAAAATGACTCCCAGCAGACCACCTGTTGTTTGGAGAATGGATCATGAAAGAAGATATAACTCTGGTAGATTATTTCGCTCTGGCAAAGAAGCATGCACTTTGAGACAAGGGTCAGTGAGAAGACAAGGTGCAAGAGCAGCCTAAAAAAGAATCTACAGTAGCTCAAAAGAAAAAGGATGGGAAACAGTACAACAACAAAAGCAGGCAGGAGCCCAAGCGTAGGGACCCATCTACGACTAAAGAAGCCTCAACGCCCAAGAACTACTCTAAGTTCTCGATCTCGATCTACCAAATCCTTCGCAACATCAAGAGCGAACCATGGTTCAAGCTGCCAAAGCAATCAAAGGGAGACACTTCCAGTACTTCGTGCGGTCTAACTAGCCCACGCTATAGTCGACAGAATGATGGTTGACAATAGAAGTGCAGTCAACCTACTTCAGCTCTTAGTAATTCAGAAGATTTGCCTGGAAAGAACAATCATACGTCAAGCGAAGATACTCACCAAATTCAATGAACACACCTCGACTGCCATCGGCAACTTTACACTTGACGTTAGAACACCGCCAGTTGTCTCAAAGTAGATGTTCACGATAGTAAGCGACCCGTCTCTTTATAATGGGATTCTAAGGCGACCTTGGCTGATAAAGCTGGACGCCGTAACCTCCGTCAAGTATCAAAAAATTCGATTCCATATCCTGGAAGGAGGAGTTGGAGAAATCAAGTCTGACCAAGCCACATCTCGACAATGCACTATGCAAGAAAGGAATAAAAAAAGAAGACCTTTACCCCCGTAGAGGCTACCAAGGTCTGAAGGGACGACGAAGCTACCAAATAGAAATTATGGCAGACTGATCAAGAAAATGACGTTGAAATCAACGCGCAAACACACAAGACAGGATGGAAACCCGAAGAGGATGCCGAGCACATCATTCTTGATCCCTAGCAGCCGGAGAAGACTGCTAGAATCAGTTCATGTCTGAGCCTGAAGGAAAATGAGGAACTCATGGCTTTCCTTAGGGAAAATTATGACATCTTTGCACGGTCACCTTCCGACATGCCTGGCATCGACCCCAACCCCAAGATAGCTTGCCACAAGTTGCACCTCGACCCTATTGCCAAACTGGTGATCTAAAAGAAAAGACATTTTCCATAAGAGGTAGCATACTCAACATGGCTTGCCAACGTCATGCTAGTAATGAAGAAAAAGAAAGGCAAATGGAGGGTTTGAGTAGACTACACCAACCTCAACAAAACATGCCCAAATTATCCTTATCTAGTTCCCCGAATCGATCTGCTAGTAGATTCGACTTCCGGGAACTAGCTGGTCAGTTTCTTGGATGCATACTTTGGCTACAACCAAATATCCATGCACGAGCCTAACAAGGAGAAAACAACATTCATGATCGAGCGAGGCACCTACTGCTACAAGGTCATGCCTTTTGGCCTCAAGAGCGTAGGAGCCACTTACCAACGACCGGTAAACGTGATGTTCAAGAAGCAAATTAGAGTAACCATGGAAGTCTATGTCGAACGACATCATGGTGAAGGGAAAGCAGCGATCAGACCACATTAGGTAAGTTGGTGGAAACTTTCGACATCTTTAGAAAGTACAAAATGAAGCTCAAACCCGCTAAATGCACATTTGGAGTATCTTCAGGCAGATTCTTATGGTACCTAGTAACCTAATAAGGAATCGAAGCACATGTTAAGCAGATTTGAGCAATCATAGAGATGAAGTCTCCAACTTCCTTGAAAGAGATCCAAAACTTGACTGGATGAGCAGCCACACTCAATCGCTTTCTCTTGCGGTCCATCGATTAATGCAAGCTTTTTTTCGAAGCTATCAAGAAGGCACAACAAGACAAATGGGATGATGAATGCGAAAGCATTTTCCAAGACCTTAAGAAGTATCTCACATCACCTCCCTTACTATCCAAGCCGGAAGCAGCGGAGGACTTATACATCTACTTGGCAGTCTCGGAAGTAGCAGTGAGTTATGCCCTCATACGAGAAGAACTGGGGGCTTAACTGTCGGTATTCTACACTTCTAAGGCTCTTCTCGATGCGGAAAATTATGGAAGCGACACGGGGACTTTTGAGTAAAAAAAATAAAATTACCCTCGAGGCACACCACAATTCCCACGCACATGCAACGAACAATAAATGCTCAATCAAGGAGGAGCCAAAGGTGATCAAAATGGTATTTATTCGAAGCCCTCTCATCACTCCTCATCAAATTCTCACTCAAAAGGTAACTCTCAATTATCCTATTTAAATTAGGATTGATTACCAAGTTAATTACAAGATATTATTTCACATAATATCTTGCAATTAACCTCATAAAACCACCATAAGTAGCCAGTCCCTATTCTCCAAATAGGGTCGGCCACACCCTTATATATAGTCCAATTTCTCCACCAAAAAGTTAAGTTCATTCTCTCCTTAAAATTCCTTAAACACTTTCTCTCTCAATTCTAACTTTGGCATAGGAGATTTTTCGGCCAAAGCCCCCCCCCCCACCCCAATTCATCATGGGCGCGTGAGGCTCTTGACCTTGATCTTAGGTGTTATTATTTTGCAGGTGCATTTTCATCAAAGGAGAGGGCAGTGGAAATTTGCATCCACAAAACCTAGTATATGGAGGGCAAGTGAGATCCTCTTAAGAGTTGAGTTTGAATGCACCAAAGCCATTAGAGCTGAGTTTGAATATCTAAGAATGACCGATGGAGAAATACTAGATGACTACTTAGCTCGTTTCTTTGAAATTTGAGTAACTTGAAATCACTTGGAGATGTGCCTAAGAAAAGAACTGTGCAGAAACATTTAATAAGCTTAAGTAGGAAATACAAGTTTATAGCATCCATCATATAAGAAACTAGAGACCTTGACACAATTACGATTGAAGAAGTGTTGGCCTCAGTTAAAGTTTATGACAAGAGAGAGGACTTACATGATGAGAGAGACAAGTTCACAGGTATTGAGATGGCCTTTAGTAGTCTTAAAATTGGTAACAATAATAATGCTACTCGAACTTACAAAGTGCCTTAAAACAAGCAAAATCAGAAATGGGTCAGTACAAGAAAGGGAAGAATTGGTCCCAGATTAACAACTAGAACAATTGGCAAACTATGTCAAGGATGAAGAAGTGATCATGGGGACAATGTTGTATGCCTGTCATGCAGCTTCAATTGCACAAGATAAATCTGTGTGGTTTGTGGATAGTACCTGCAACAACCACATGACCTCAAAAGAGTCTCTACTAATCAACCTTGATAGAATAGTAACCTGCAAAGTGAAATGGGGACTGGTGATCTAGTATAAACTACTGGAAAAAGCACACTTGTAGTTGAAACAAAATATGGCAAAAGGTACATAAATGAAGAGTTGTTGTTTCCTGTCTTAGATGAAAACCTACTAAGTGTAGGACACATGATGGAGCATGGTTACTATGTTTTATTTGGAAGAAATATGGCAGTGATCTGTGATGATAGTCGTCTTTAAATGTTGCCAAGGTGATTATGACTGGATATAGATGTTTTCCATTACATTTGGAATCTATAAACTCTCTGGCAAGAAAAGCATCAATTGAGGGGGATTCTTGGATTTGGCACATGAGACTAGGACACCTTAACTTTAACAATATGAGAAATATGCTACAAAGTGAACTGGTACCATGAGTACCTGAGTTTCAGAAAATAAGAAACTATGTGAAAGTTGTGTACCTGGAAAGCTTCACAAAGTGCTATTTGATAAGGAGAAGGCATGGAAAGCAAGCTACCCACTTAAAGTGGGGCACATATATGTATGTGGTTGTTGGAAATGTGCCCTAAAACCAATCATATGATGATACTTTACGGACATTTCACATGTTAAACTAATCTAGTTTAATATCAAGGGCAAAGATTATTGTTTGAGCCGTCTCATACAAATGTTATATGCTTAAACGATAAGTCCAAGGAATATGTGATTGGGAGAATGCGATCTAAAGAAGTTAGATTCATGAGACCATTCTTTCGTAGACACATCCTAAACGTTCCTGATCATAGGATTGCCAATTGGGCATTGACAGTCCGTTAAGATCAGTACGTGATGTGTCTTCTCTCAGGGAGAGTGACTAGTCTCGAGTCATTGGTGTGTGTGACATCAAGACAAGTACGTAGGTGCTCAATAGAGAATGAGTTCACTGAACACGATCAACGAAGAGTTCTCATATTCATGTCACATGAGAACTCATGGTTGGGATAATGCAAAGTAGTCCTTTGACCTGAGGCATCATAGTTGTCTTATGGTTAAGTCTTTGATCTTTGATTATATCAAAGTCGCTCCATCAGGAGGGTGTCCACGGCATAGTTGTCTAGGGGATTCTTTTAGGAAATTGGAGAGAACACAAAGCTCTCCTTTCTCTCTAAAGAGGCCGGCCCCCTTGGAGGGATTAGCTAGCAATCCCACTCCTCCAAGGTCACTCATTTCTTCTCCAATCTAGGAGCGACTTTGACATAATCAAAGATCAAGGACTTAACCACAAGACAACTATGATGCCTCAGGTCAAATGACTGCTTTGCATTATCCCAACCATGAGTTCTCATGTGACATGAATATGAGAACTCTTCGTTGATCGTGTTCAGTGAACTCATTCTCTATTGAGCACCTACGTACTTGTCTTGATGTCACACACACCAATGACTCGAGACTAGTCACTCTCCCTGAGAGAAGACACAGCACGTACTGATCTTAACGGACTGTCAATTCCCAATTGGCAATCCTATGATCAGGAACGTTTAGGATGTGTCTACGAAAGAATGGTCTCATGAATCTAACTTCTTTAGATCGCATTCTCCCAATCACATATTCCTTGGACTTATCGTTTAAGCATATAACATTTATATGAGACGGCTCAAACAATAATCTTTGCCCTTGATATTAAACTAGATTAGTTTAACATGTGAAATGTCCGTAAAGTATCATCATATGATTGGTTTTATGGCACATTTCCAACAATCTCCCACTTGCACTAGAGCCAATCAGCTTGGTCATCAGTGATGATACCTCTTCTGTAGTCATTTCATAAATGGCTGAATAGTAGGCATAGACAATGGATATCTATATGTTATCCATAGAAGCAACCTTGAGAATAACGACGTCACCATTATACATGATTCTCAATCATGTGGTTCAGTCTCTCATTTGAGTTCGGATCTTGATGAGACCTTGATTCCCTGGCTTGAGCTATCGCCCCATTAGTGTCGTAGTGTCGGTACACTAGAGACACTTTCTGGTTGGAACCGAATAGAGAGTTCAAAAGTGAACTTTCCCATCCAAACAACAATGTTGTAAGCTTCTATATGGCAATATATTTTGCATTCATAATGGAACATACTAAAGTCATTACTTTTAATGTTTCCATCCAAATATCTCTTTTGTCGTAATAAAGAGATATCTGATTATCTCTTCATTCATAATGAAGAAACATCCAATGATGGATTAGATTCATAATCTAATACATTTACGCTTCCTTTACGTTACTCTAATTCTTCCTCATTCTTTGAGGAATCTATCCTTTAGTATTTCTTAAATACTTAAGGACTCACTTGACAGTTGCCATGGTTCTGATCCTGGGCTTGCACTGATATCGTCTTGTACCGTTCTAGGTACAACTCATATCAATGTTTTTCATACAATATGAAATACATAAATCACTTTTATGCGTGTGCATAAAGGATTCTATTTACGCATTATTTCTTTGGGAGTCAAAGGGTACGTTCCTTTTGAGAAGGGCAACTTCTTAGTCTCACTAGAGTTGTCCTTCTAATTGAAGTTTATCATCATATGAGAAACTTCCTAGCATCTATTGTCTATTATTAGGGATTGATGTAATCCAATTATATCATGAAATATATCATTATAGATTTCCATCCCATGTATATAGACTATATCTCCCATATACATTCTATCTTCATATAATGTTTTAAAGTCATAACTTTAACGAAGAAGTATTCTTTTCATTTCCAAAATTAATATATCAAATATATATATTTAAATTTTAGGAACATGATTAACTCCCACTATTCTTTTGTAAACCTAGTAAACAAAAGATTCATTTACATCTTTATGAGAAATCAAACGATTTGATCCTTTTCTCATAAGATGCTCATAGCTCCCACTAGCTTGCTTAGATTCATGATGGATGGATCTCTACAACTTACATGTCTTGTGATTCATAGTTTTAGACATATATTATTAAGACTATCTTAATAATGGTTTCGGAAACCCATATTATGTCCAAACATTGAATCACCATTTAGTTGTAGCTAGCTATCTTCGAATTAATTGAAACCAAGACTACGTCAAAAAATGGTTTCTTCAAAGTCAACCATCCTTTTGATTGTAGTTACCTTAAGCTACCAATTAGCTTATGAAGGTTTCATTATTTCGGGTCAAATGGTACTTTACCATTTCCTTGAGTATATATCATATATACACTCAATGTAGTCATAAGGATTTTCCTTCTTATTTCTTTCGAATTAAGAGGTGCAACTCTATGACATAGTCATAAAGTTCAAACCATTCAACTAAGACGGTTTATAAATCCTTCTCGACTACCTTGGAGCTTTTGGTATAGGAACTAGGTTGTTTATATTTGTTGATTACTTTCTTGTCTCTCAAAGAACTCATTCTTTGAGTTCTATCTCTCGTTCATTTGCTTTTAGGCAAATCACATTGTAGGATTACAATGAACTACCCAACAAAACAACATTTGTTAATTGGTTTATAGAAGCCATATCCAAAAGTTAATTTAAGGATATCCCACAAGATTGTAATCAAACAAATATTGCTTATTAGCTCACAACCCCAAATCTTAACATGCTTAAGATTTGTATTTCTTTCCAACTACATCTGATGGAGTCATGAAAAATTTGGAAGATCTTCTAATTGACAATCATATTGTTTTTAGAAGTATATATCCTATATATGGGTAATAGATAACATCTAACGAACTAAATCTTATTCAAGTTCGTTCTTCTCCTAATGGAGAAATCCATTATCTTTTGATGCTTCTTTCCTTGATATTATTCAAGGAAATTCATCTAAAGTGTTTCTTTTCCTTGGATCAAATCTAAGGAGGTAAATACTTTAGACGTCTTACTCATCAACTTACATTTCTTGAATTCTTTGAAACCTTTTGCAAAGTATTCGGATTTGTGTTTATTCAAAATAAACTATAGTCCAACCGAGAGTGATCTTCGGTGAATGTCATATAACATGAGTAGTATTATGTTGTGGACAAGTGCCACCAACATCTAAGTGAATTAACCTCAACAACTTTGTGATTCTTTCTTCTTTCCAAAAGAATAAAGATTCGAACATTTCGCCTCTATACAATTTTAAAAGGAAGCTATTAGATCCGGATCTAACGATCCAAAGCATCCATTTTTCACCAACTCGTAACTTATGTTTTTAGAGGTATCACAATTTAGTTGGGATTAGTCACTACCTTGCAACCTTTTGGGTTTTAAGCATCATTATATTCTAAACAGTTAACACTACCATATCATCTCTACTATAGAGACAATCAATTAGATTACTATAATCCAATCATTGATTAATAAAGAACAATGTTTTGTCAAACAAAACATTCATCCATCTCTACTATAGTGACGGAATTAAATTCCTTAAAATTGGAATGTAAAGACAATCTTTGGTTTTTCCAATTTCTTTGGTAGTTCTTATGAGGAAGTACTATCCGCTTTCGCAGAGATCTATATTTTATTCACGTTCCGAAAGTGAAGTACCTTTTCTTCTCTCATATATTTTCTACTTCTTATTAGTCACACTTTTACAACGATTGTAAAACATAGTTACTAATACGGAATCAAGCATTCAAGTAGAAGAACCAACTGTTTTGAACTATTCAAGAACAATTTACAACACCTTCGAAAGGTGTGTTCTTGACACTTGCAAGACATTTCTTGCAAATACCCCATCCAATGTCCATCCTTTCATAAAGAAAGTTTGTTCCCTTGGAGTTATTTTTATCTTCTTTATTTGACTTTCACCTTTGACTTCATTAGTCATGGTCCCTAAACTCCCACTATCTCTCTTGAAACTTATTTCAATTGTGTTATACACATCAAACATTTTGGAGAGCATGTGTTTATTGTTCACTACATAGTTTACAATAAACTTAGTGAACCATTAGGATAGGGACATAAAGGTGAAGTCCTAGCCTATTTTCCGTCTCGTTAAGTGGTTTAACACTTCAATACTCAATGATTCAAAATCATCATAAGTCCATGTTGATGGACTATTTTTGTCAACCAACCATTATGTTCTAAACATAATTACAAACTTTCAAGAGTTGTCCAAGGAAACTCTCATTTCTTCATACAACAATTTGTAAGTGAAGAATCATGGCACATAAAGTGTCCATGCCCTTGTGCTTTCTTCTCAAGTTCTTTGTTCATTTAACAAAGAAACAAGCACTAGTGTTTGCATTGACTAAGGGTTGTTCAAAGAAACTCTTATTTCTTCATACAACAATTTGTAAGTGAAGAATCATGACATTAAAAGTGTTATCCTCTTTATGATAGACTTTTTTCTAACATATTCTTCTAATGATACATTATCAATAGGAAGATTGTGAGGATGAGACTACTTAGGTACATTTACAAGCCATTAAAGACAATCTATGGTTTTGTAGTACCAAGTCCGGAAACTAAAGCTTTCGGCTTTTATTTGTCAAGTGTTGGATAGCGTTTGCAAATATATTGGTAAATAAATACATAACGAATATAAATCGATTGATTTTAAGCCATTTGATTCGGGTCTTTAAATCAAATAGCACCACCCACTATTTTTGGCAAATTCCATATCCCTCATTGGAATTCGAGAGTTTTGGAGGAAACTCTTAGTAGGGTATGGGAGACTCACTACTACCAAGCCCACCTCACAATGATATGATGTTGGCTAGCATTAATAATAATGAGAGAGTACGCTTACTCATTTGCATCTCTTGCAAGTACCCATCTTATTTGGCCTCTAGAGAATGTCACCTCACAATGATATGATGTTGGCTCCATTCCACTTAGTTAAGTCATTCCCACCATGCAAGTTCGGGTAGGGGTTCAAGAACAACCTCACAATGATATGATGTTGATCATTCTCGTTGCCTACGTCTCACATCATCAAGTATGCATATAGACTCCTCATGAGTGTAAGCACGCACTTTGTACTCCCCCATGATAGGGTGAAGCCGGTGTACGAGTCACAAACGATCGGAGCCTACCACGGTGGAAGGCCACGAAAGAGTGTTCAAAGCACTCTCACGCTTATCAACTTAATAATGGTTTGGTTGAGGGTTTTAGGTCTCATCACATATAAATATTCATTTTAATCTTTATTAAAACAATTTTGGTCCTATTACAACTATTGGTCAATTTGATTGATTTTAGTTGTATATAATACTCCCACTATGCTTATAAAACGGTTTTTAAAGCAAGAGTATATGATACTACTAACATAAACTTTGCATTCATTTGATGGACTATATAGTTGCCTTAGGGCCTTAGGATGACTATGAACCTTTGTTTAGATTCAACACAAGCCTAGTGTTGAATCTCGGTCTAGGGATGGTGATTGATTTTAGTTACGCGTTTAATCACATTAAGGCGTGTTGTTCCTAGGGGCGTTGGACCCTCTACTCCATTTTCATGCTTATCAAATAAAACAAGAAAATGAGTACTTCAAAGTAAAGAAGAGCTTATGCTCTTTACAACATTTGAATAAAACAAATTACTTTAAAGTAAAGAAGAGCTTATGCTCTTTTACAACATTTGATCAAATCAAATTACAACCAAAATCTAATCTACACATTCCCATGGTTCAAACAAATTTGAAACGGCCCTTCACATAGCTCAATTATCGTAGGCTTAGGTTCATAATCACCCTTTAATTAATTAACACTTTAACTAATTAAATTGAATGCAACATTTTCATTTGGTTTTTGTATCCATAAGATTGATTTAAATGGAGCTAAATAAAATGAAAATCCAATTCTCATTTAAAGAGACAAAACAATTTTGTTCTCTACCTAATTTGGGCCAATATGCAATAACCACAACTTATTTGGGCCATAAAGCAATTAACCTCAACTTTTGGGCTATATTGCAAAACTTTTGGGGTCACTTTGTAAAAACACAAAAGTCCACTACTTCATGTAATTACAACTAGAACCCAAACTTTTAATAATGGAAAAGCTTCATTAAAGGAGCAAAACAATTTGTCCTTTAGCGTTTTTGGACCTAAACGTAAAAACGTAAACTTTTGGGCCAAAGTGCAAATACACAAAAGTATCAAAACTTTATGTAATTGCATAAAAGCCCCAAAAGTACTCCCACTTGAGGGAGGGCCGGTTTTGGAGAAGGAAAAGGAGTGATGTGTGTGTTGATTTGTGAGTTTTGACATAAAGCATGCAAGTGGTGCAAGTGGTGCAAGTGGTGTGTGTGAAAGGGAATTAATCCTTTCACACCCACCATTATTTCTACCACCATTTAAACAAATATCTAACACTTTAAATCATTTGAAAAACATAAAACATAAACTTTATGAAATAAATCAAAACTTTGAATCAAAACACAAAACTTTTTTGTTCTTGGCAAAAATGTCAAGAACAATGAAGAACATTCATGAAAAACCCAAAAAATTTCCATGAATATTTTTACTCCAAAAACATCCCAAAACCATTCCAACTTTAGGGAAATAACATATAACCAAACTAGGGTACATAGGGGTTCCAAAAGTTACTTGAAAACACTTTTAACAAGTCAAACAAGAAACCAAAAATCCACCCTTTGGATTTGGCCGAAAATTCCCAAAAACATGGCACCAAATTTTAGCTCCAATATTCATGCTCATAAGAACTACATCTACAACATTTGAGATGGAAAATTTTCTAACAAAATTTACATTCAAAGAAACAAGAATAAAGCTTGTAACATATTTGTTGACCCTAGAAACTACAAAGCCTACGTGGCGCGCAGGCCGAGTATATTCTAAGCTAACTACGTCCTTCGGTGATTGCGGGGCGTGCCAACTCGTCGGCCGAGGCTCGGCCGAGGAGTAAATTTGATGATGCTGTGTTGAGTCGCGCTACTGACTTCTGCGTCTTGCGATTGCGGCCAAGAAAGGAACACGTCTCGGCCTCTTGGGTTCTCGAGCCTGAAGACAAGGCTGCTATTTCTTACAAAGTTCACGAACCGAATTCGGCTTGCAATGTGCCGAATGTAATAACTGTGACACCTCACCTCGCCGAGAAGGCTAATGAGATGACCTCGACCACCAAGGATTCGAAAACCCTTCTCGACCGAGACTTGGATAGGTAACCGACCGTTCTCGCCGCAGTGCTGTTGATGCCAACGGAAGATACTGCGAGACCGACCAACTCTACGGTGACAGAGCTATCTATGCCGACTTAAGATACCACCGGTTGCTTCCACAGTGCTGTTGATGCCAACGGAAGATGTGTCAGCGAAAAAGGAAAAGAAAAAGATCTCAAGTTGTGAGAGTTTGCGCAGGGCAATTTTGTATTGATTTTGTGGGGGCTCTCTTGAATGTTGCTTGCGACTCTGTATTTATAGCATCCATATTTCCCTGGCACGGCCTGATAACTTGTAGAGTCCCACTGCAATTCATACTTTGCGGAACCCAAATTAATCCTCAGAGACCAAAGGATATCTTTCAGATACTTTCGTGATTTTCTAAACCTCATAAAAACATATTCAAATAAGTCTTCTTATCATCATTGCCTAGTCCACCTAGGCTTGTCATTATTATCCAAGACCATCATTTCCCAAAAATGTTGCATGCATCCTGACCACATGAGTATTAAATTAATTTTTAATTGTGTTTTACTCAAACCCACCTGGATGCATTCCGTATCTTGGTATCCCATCCATGCACCTTGAATCTGATAGAAGGAAACCCAAGTTCACTCGAACTGTCCATGTTTGAAGATATACTGATCGGATAATTAAAAGATAAATAATATGGCAAAACCATAATATTATCCTTTAACAATAACAAAAATATTTTCACTTTTCCATCCGACGGTTGAGAACTATGTTTACCTAACGGCCTTGATTACACGGGCCGATAGTGTAAATTTGGATCCAAACAATATTACAACTTTTAAATCACAAACTATGAACTACAAAACCCAAAAGGATTCACCAACTACTAGACCTAGGCTCTGATACCACTTGAAGGTAATTTTGAGAAAAACATGTTCATTTGAGCAACATCATATAGCATGCAATTAACAATTAAAGGCGGAAACATGCTTGCATGCACTCAAAAACAAAACATTAACCATGAAATTCAAAGCCTAGTAGATTGGTGAACCAAGACTCAACTCAAAACAAAGTGAATTGAAATTTATACCTTTGTAGATTCCTCTTTGCATAAGCAAAGGCTAATCACCCAAAGAGAGGGCCTTCATTCCTTGCTTCTTAGATCCATGGATTTGGATGGAAGAATATGGTTCTCCAAGTTCCCAAAATTGAGAACCTCTAAGTGTCTACACCAAGGTTAGATTGGAGAAGAAATGAGTGACCTTGGAGGAGTGGGATTGCTAGCTAATCCCTCCAAGGGGGCCGGCCTCTTTAGATAGAATGGAGAGCTTTGTGTTCTCTCCAATTTCCTAAAAGAAACCCCTAAATGAATTTTGGCTATAAAGTCATATTTATACCTTAATTCATTGGAGTGGCAAACTTGTAAATAAGTCCAAAACCCACTCCATCTCTAAATGGCCGGCCATAGGGATTCATTGGACTATTTGGGCCTTTGTGAATCATTATTCATTAAGTTGTCATACAACTTAAGTCAATGGACTTGACGTTCGAAGCCCATTGGGCCTTAAGGTCCAAAAGTGGTATGATGCAAAATGAATCTATTGGTGGAAACAAATACTTTGTCACATTCATTGATGACTTCTCAAGGATGTTTTGGGTGTATTTTCTTAGAAACAAATTTGATGTGTTCAATGTTTTTAAGAAATTCAAAGCCTTTGTGGAATTGTAGAGTGGATTTAGTTTGAAAAAGTTATGGAGTGATAGAGGAGGTGAGTATACCTTACATGAGTTCTTGGATTATTGCACTGACATTGGAATGGAGAGGCAAATAACCATTGTTTACTCTCCTCAGCAAAATGGTGTTGCTAAGAGAAGAAATAGAACCATTGTAGAAATGGCAAGGTCTATGATGGTTGAGAAGAAGATTCCTATAATGTTTTGAGCAGAAGCAATAACACTGTTGTGTATTTGCAAAATAAAAGCTTCATAATTGCAGTAAGGGACAAGACTCCATTTGAAGCTTTCATAGGTAGAAAACCAGGCATAAAACACTTGAAAGTGTTGGTGTATTTGCTATACTCATATTCCATCACCATATTGGAAATGTGCCCTAAAACCAATCATATGATGATACTATACGGACATTTCACATGTTAAACTAATCTAGTTTAATATAAAGGGCAAAGATTATTGTTTGAAGTCGTCTCATATAAATGTTATATGCTTAAACGATAAGTCCAAGGAATATGTAATTGGGAGAATGTGATCTAAAGAAGTTAGATTCATGAGACCATTCTCTTTTGTATACATATCCTAAATGTTCCTAATCATAGGATTGCCAATTGGGCAATGATAGTTCGTAAAGATCAGTACGTGCTATGTCTTCTCTTAGGGAGAGTGACTGGTCTCGAGTCATTGGTGTGATTGATACCAAGACAAGTACGTAAGTGCTCAATAAAGATTAAGTCCACTGAACGTGATCAACAAGGAGTTCTCATACTCATGTCACCTGAGAACTCATGGTTGGGATAATGTAAAGTAGTCCTTTGACCTGAGGCATCATAGTTGTCTTATGGTTAGGTCCTTGATCTTTGACTATGTCAAAGTCACTCCGTTAGAGGGTGTCTATGACATGGTTGGGGTTAAGCCACTTAGCCAACAAGCGATCTTTAACCTTCAAACCGTTTGAGGAAGAATACTCTATGATATGATTAAGAATCTCTGGGCAGAGTATGAATGAGATTTAGGAAGTCGTTCTAAATCACGTTCAAGGTAATCATATAAGTAAGAGAATCACATTGGATAATAGACATGAATAATCTATCAAACCAAACAATGTGGTCAAGAGTATTGTATTAGAGAAAGACCGTATTGCATTGTAATCCTAAACTGAATAGGTTCTTCACCTCTTCTGATTATCTTGGGTAACCATGACATACTGCTAAGTGTCACTCATGGTTTGTGGAAGCCCTAAACGTGTATAAACACTAACGGAAGAATTGAAAGTATGTTTCAATTCACAATCGATTCGAAGAGTTCTAATTGCCCACTACCTCGCTAAAAGGAACCTAATGGATCGTACATCGTATAAGGTAGAGATTGAAGAAACAACGAAGATGAGTAAGAATAATTAAATGGTTTAATTGTTTATGGCTAGGATTAATTAATATGTTAGTTAATCAAATAAATATGTTCGTTATGGACCTCGGGTTAGTTTTGGGCCGCAAGGCCCAATGGGATTTGAATGTCAAGCCCATTAACTCAAGTTGTATGACAACTTGAAAACACAAAGGGCTTGAAAGCCCAATGAACCCTTAAGGCCGACCATATAGAGAAGGGTAGGGAACTTGCCTTAATTGCAAGTTTGCCACTCCATTGTGAGATCGCTAGGCGGTGGTGAGCCGAGGCTCTTTCTTGCAAATCGGTTGGAAAAATCAGATTGGCTCTAGGTGGCCACCTAGGCGGGCTAGGTGGCTAGGCAGAGTAGGCGGGGCTAGGTGGAGCTAGGCGGCTTTTTTTTTTTAATGAAATTAAAAAATAAAATAAAAAATCCTATCTAAGTCTAAGTGGTTTAAAATTGTGAACTTGTTGTACATTTGTCATCCTACAATACTCCTCACTATGGTTATATGGCATATATGCTTAATGTGTTTTTAAATTTTGGACTTGTTGGATACTCTTTTTGCATTTTATCATTTTTTTATTATCTTATCCATGGATTTCATACAAGTATAATTTTTTGTAAGTGTTAATATGCACTTATTTACAAGATATACAAGAAAATTACCTAAATCCACCTAGGCCACCTAGGCGCCTGCCTAGACCCCGTCTAGTCGCCTAGGCGCTAAGCGCCAGCCCGTCGCCCGACTAGCACCTAGCAGTTTTTAGAACCTTAGTATAAAGGCAACTTTATAGCTATTTCATCGTTAGGGTTTTCTTTGACGAAACTGGAGAGAACACAAACTTTCCCTTTCTCTTTAAGAGGCCGGCCACCCTAAAGGAACATAGCTAGCAATCTTCCTTCCTCTAGGTCACTCATCTCCTCATCAATGCTCTCCTTGGTGTGGAAAGATTAGAGGTTCTCTATTTTGGGAACTTGGAGAATCCTTTCAACCATCCTCCTTTAAGAAATACATGGGGCCAGGAAGCAAGGAATGAAGGCTCTCTCCTTGGGTGATTAGCCTTTGCTTATGCAAAGAGGAATTAGCAAAGGTATAAGATTTCTCAACTCACTTTGTTTTGGAGTTGAGTCTTGGTTCACCATAACTACTAGGCTTTGAATTTCATGGGTTAAGTCTTGTTTGTTAAGTGCATACAAGCATGATTCTGCCTTTTAATTGTTAATTGCATGCATAGATGTTGCTCAAATGAACTTGTTTTCACAAATTTTTCCTTCACACCATTGGGACAAAAAATTAATAAGAAAGCAAGCAAAGGTATATTTATGGGATATGGTAGTTGTGAGAAGGGCTACATAATCTATGACCTCCAGTTAAAGAAAATCATTCTTTCTAGAAGTGTGGTGTTTGATGAAGACAAATGTTGGAACCGGAAAAGTAATCAAGTTGAGACACTTTCATTAGATCTTAACTTTGAAAGTGAATCCTCTGAGAGTGAAAGGCAAGGAGGACCAACTTATGAAATTCAAGTTGATGACCCTCAAAACTCATAATTGAGTTCAAACACTATAAGTGGATATGTAAGTGACAGAGAAATCTCTAGCCAAAACTTAACTCCAAGTTCCACACCTGTGAAACTGAAAAGCTTGGATGAAATATATGTTCATTGTTGAACCAGAAAGTTACCAAGAGGCAACAGAGGATCAAGCTTGGGAAGAAGCTATAAATGCTGAGATTGAAATGATTGGGAAGAATGGTACTTTGCAACTAGTTGAGAGACCTACTGGTAAGCCTATTATATGAGTAAAATGGGTGTTCAAAACCAAGTTAAATTTGGATGGAACTGTCTAAAAACACATGGGTAGGCTTATGGTAAAATGTTAAACACAAAAACCTGATATTGACTACAATGAAACATTTGCCCTAGTGGCAAGGTTGGATACAATTCGAACTCTTATTGCCCTTGCAACACAAAAAGGGTGGAAACTGTTTCAGCTAGATGTCAAATCAACATTTCTAAATGGTGTACTTGAAGAGGCTTCTAGAGCTTTATATGGATTAAAACAGGCTTCTAGAGCATGGTACAGTGAGATTCATACTTACTTGATCAACTGTAAGTTCAAGAGAAACATCAATGAGGCTACACTATATACAAGATTTGATGAAGAAGGTGGTTTGATCATTGTATTAATATATTTGGACTTGAAGATTGTAAGCCTATATCCATTCCTTTACCCGCTGGAGAAAAACTTAAGAAGGTGGATGGAAGTGAATTGGCTAATGAAAGTCTATGCAGGAAGATAGTTAGGGGTTTGCTGTGCTTAACAGCACCAAGGCCAGATTTGATGTATGAAGTGTTGGAAATGTGCCCTAAAACCAATCATATGATGATACTTTACGGACATTTCACATGTTAAACTAATATAGTTTAATTTAAAGGGCAAAGATTATTGTTTGAAGCCGTCTCATATAAATGTTATACGCTTAAACGATAAGTCCAAGGAATATATAACTGGGAGAATGCGATCTAAAGAAGTTAGATTCATGAGGCCATTCTCTTTTGTATACATATCCTAAACGTTCCTGATCATAGGATTGCCAATTGGGCATTGACAGTCCGTTAAGATCAGTACGTGCTATGTCTTCTCTTAGGGAGAGTGACTGGTCTCAAGTCATTGGTGTGACTGATACCAAGACAAGTACGTAGGTGCTCAATAGAGAATGAGTTCACTGAACGCGATCAACAAGGAGTTCTCATACTCATGTCACATGAGAACTCATGGTTGGGATAATGCAAAGTAGTCATTTGACCTAAGGCATCATAGTTGTCTTGTGGTTAGGTCCTTGATCTTTGACTATGTCAAAGTCACTCCATCCGAGGGTGTCCATGACATAGTTTGGGTTAAGCCACTTAGCCATGGAGGCAAGTGAATGCGCAACAAGGGATCTCTAACCTTCAAACTGTTTGAGGGAGAATACTCTATGATATGATTAAGAATCTCTGGCCAAAGTATGAATGAGATTTAGGAAGTCGTTCCAAATCACATTCAAGGTAATCATATAAGTAAATGAATCACATTGGATAGTTGACATGAATAAACTATCAAACCAAACAATGTGGTCAAGAGTATTCTATTAGAGAAAGACCGTATTGCATTGTAAACCTAAATTGAATAGGTTCTCCACCTCTTCTGATTAGCTTGGGTAACCATGACACTGCTAGGTGTCACTCATGGTTTATGGAAGCCCTAAATGTGTATAACCACTAAAGGGAGAATAGAAAGTAAGTTTCAATTCACAATCGATTTGAAAGAGTTCTAATCGCCCACTGCCTCGCTAAAAGGAACCTAATGGATCGCACACCGTGTAAGGTAATGCTTGAAGGATTTGACGGAGATGAGTAACGACAATTAAATGGTTTAATTGTTTATGGCAAGAATTAATTAATATGTTAATTAATCAACCGAATAAGTTTGTTTTAAACCTTGAGTTAGTTTTGAGCGTTAAAGCCCAAATTGGGCTTCAAATCGTCAAGCCCATTAGCTTAAGTTGTATGACAACTTAACAAACAAAATTCAGGAAGCCCAAAATAGCCCAAAGGCTTGGGAAAACTGGCCATAGAGAGAGGAAGGGCCTTTTGGTCCAAAATGCATACAAAAGTTGAAAGCATAGAAGAGGTATCTTTGCTCCATCCTCATTAGGGTTTTCTAAGGATGAAAAGTGAGAAAAACTCTCTCTCTTTTCTCTCTAGAATAGCCGGCCACCATGGGAGAGTATACTAGTGTCTAACTCTTCCATGGCCACTCATCTTCTTCCTCAACCATACTTTGGTGTGGAGACTTAGAGGTTCTCAATTTTGGGAACTTGGAGAATCCTTTCAACCATCCTCATCCAAGAAATCCATGGAGCTAAGAAGCAAGGAATGAAGGCCCTCTCCTTGGGTGATTAGCCTTTGTTTATGCAAAGAGAAATCAACAAAGGTATAAAATTTCTCAACTCACTTTGTTCTTGAATTGAGTCTTGGTTCACATAACTACTAGGCTTTGAATTTCATGGGTAATGTTTTGTTTTGAGTGCATACAAGCATGATTCCGCCTTTAAATGTTAATTTCATGTCATAGATGTTGCTCAAATGAACATGTTTTTCACAAAATTTCCTTCAAGTGGTATCAAGAGCCTAGGTCTAGTAGTTGGTGAATCCTTTTGGGTTTTGTATTTTCATAGTTTATGATTTGAATGTTGTAATTGTTACAAGCTTTATTCTTGCTTCTTTGAATGTAAATTTTGTTAGAAAATTTGCCATCTCAAGTGTTGTAGATGTAGTTCATATGAGCATGAATTTTGGAGCTAAAATTTGGTGCCATGTTTTTGGGGAAATTCGGCCAAATCCAAAGGGTGGATTTTTGGGTTCATGTTTGTCTTGTTAAAAGTGTTTTAAAGTAACATAAGGAACCCCTAAGTACCCTAGTATGGTAATATGTTTTTTCCCTTAAGTTTGAGAGTTTTTGGTGTGTCTTTGGGTGAAAAATGTTCATGGAGCTCTTATGGGTTTTCATGGATGTTCTTCATTGTTCTTGTTATGTTTTTGGCAAGAACAAAAATGTTGGGTATTTTGATTCAAAGTTTTTGGTTGTTTACATAAAGTTTTTTTTAGTGATGGATGATTTGATTTTTCAATCAATACCCATACATTTTCTACTATTCACACCATACCAATCACTTACACCTTTTCCTTGTTTCAAGGAACCATGTTTTATGAAAATCATTTTTTCAAACCTACCCATCACCTTTCACTTTTGTTGAAAAATTCAAAAGTTTTATGACACCTTTTCTCATCCAAAACTGGCCACCCTATTAAATAGGGTACTTTTGGAGCTTTTATGCAATTACATAAAGTTTTGATACTTTTGTGTATTTGTACTTTGACCCGAAAGTTTACATTTTTACGTAAAGGCCCAAAATCACTAAAGCACAAAATGTTTTGCTCCTTTAATGAAGTTTTTGTATTTGATGAAATTTTTGGGTTCTAGTTGTAATTACATGAAATAGTGGACTTTTGTGTTTTTACAAAGTGACCTCAAAAGTTTGTGTTTTGCAATATAGCCCAATGGTTGAGGTTATTGTTTTTCGGCCCAAATTAGTTGAGAACAAAATAGTTTTGTATATGTAAAAGAGAATTGGATTTTCATTTCATTTAGCTCCATTTAAATCAATTCTATGGATACAAAAACCAAATGAAAATGTTGCATTCAAGTTTAATTAGTTAAAGCGTTAATTAATTAAAGAAAGGGTGATTATGAACCTAAGCCTACGATAATTGAGCTATGTGAAAGGCCGTTTCAAATTTGTTTGAACCATGGGAATGTGTAGATTAGATTTTGGTTGTAATTTGATATGATCAAATATTGTAAAAGAGCATAAGCTCTTCTTTACTTTAAAGTAATTTGTTTTGATCAAATGTTGTAAAAGAGCATAAGCTCTTCTTTACTTTGAAGTACTTCTTTCTTGCTTTATTTGATACGCATGAAAATGAAGTAGAGGGTCTAACGCCCAATAAGAAAACACGCCTTAATGTGATTAAATGCGTAACTAAAATCAATCACCATCCCTATAGATCGAGATTCAACACTAGGCTCATGTTGGATCGAATCAAAGGTTCATAGTCATCCTAAGGCCCTAAGGCAACTATATAGTCCATCAATGAATGCAAACCTTATGTTAGTAGTACCATATACTCTTTCTTTAAAAACCGTTTTACAAGCATAGTGGGAGTATCATATACAACTAAATCAATCACATGGACCAATAGTTGTAATATGACCAAATTGTTTTAATAAGATTAAAATGCATGCTTATATGTGATGAGACCTAAAACCCTCAACCAAACCATTATTAAGTTCATAAGCGTGAGAGTGCTTTGAACACTCTTTCGTGGCCTTCCACCGTGGTAGGCTCCGATCGTTTGTGACCCGTACACCGACTTCACCCTATCATGGGGGTGTACAAAGTGCGTGCTTACACTCAGAAGGAGTTCTATATGCATACATGATGTTGTGAAGGTAGGCCACGAGAATGATCAACATCATATCATTGTGAGGTTGTTCTTTAACCCCTACTCGAACTTGCATGGTGGGAATGACTTAACTAAGTGCAATGGAGCCAACATCATATCATTGTGAGGCTTCATTCCCTAGAGGCCAAATAAGATGGGTACTTGCAAGAGATGCAAATGAGTAAGCGTACTCTCTCATTATTATTGATGCTAGCCAACATCATATCATTGTGAGGTGGGCTTGGTAATGATGAGTCTCCCATACCCTACTAAGAGTTTCCTCCAAAACTCTCGAATTCCGATGAGGGATATGGAATTTGCCAAAAATAGTGGGCGGTGCTATTTGATTTAAAGACCCGGATCAAATGGCTTAAAATCAATCAATTTATATTCGTTGTGTATTTATTTACCAATATATTTGCAAACGCTATCCAAAACTTGACAAAGAAAAAGCCAAAAGCTTTAGTTTATGGCCTTGGTACTACAATCCCATAGATTGTTTTTAATGGCTTGTATATGTACCTAAGTAGTCTCATCCTCGCAATCTTCCTATTGATAATGTATCATTGGAAGAACATGTTAGATAAGTCTATCATAAAGAGGACAACACTTTTAATGTCATAATTCTTCAATTACAAATTGTTGTATGAAGAAGTCGAAGTTGCTTTGAACAACCCTTAGTTAACGCAAACATTAGTGCTCATTTCTTTGTTACATGAACAAGGAACTTGAGAAGTAAGCACAAGGGCATGGACACTTTATGTGCCATGATTCTTCACTTACAAATTGTTGTATGAAGCAATGAGAGTTGCCTTGAACAACTCTTGAAAGTTTGTAATTATGTTTAGAACATAATGGTTGGTTGACAAAAATAGTCCATCAACATGGACTTATGATGATTTTGAATCATTGAGTGTTGAAGTGTTAAACCACTTCACGAGACAGAAACTAGGCAAGGACTTCACTTTTGTGTACCTATCCAAATGGTTCACTAAGTTTATTGTAAACTATATAGTGAACAATAACCACACGCTCTCCAAATTGTTTGATGTATATAAAACAATTGAAATAAGTTTCAAGAGAGATAGTGGGAGTTTAGGGACCATGACTATTGTAGTCAAAGAAGAAGTCAAATGAAGAAGGCGAAATAACTCCAAGGGAACAAACTTTCTTTATGAAAGAATGGACATTGGAAGGGGTATTTGCAAGAAATGTCTTGCAAATGTCAAGAACACACCTTTCAAAGGTGTTGTAAATTGTTCTTGAATAGTTCAAAATAGTTGGTTCTTCTACTTGAATGATTGATTCCGTATTAGTAACTATGTTTTACAATCGTTGTAAAAGTGTGGCTAATAAGAAGTAGAAGATTAATGAGAGAAGAGAAAGTACTTCACATTCAGAACGTGAATCAAATGTAGATCTCTGCGAAAGCAGGTAGTACTTACTTCCTCATATGAACTACCAAAGAAAATGGAAAAACAAAGATTGTCTTTACATTCCAATTTGAATAAAGGAACTTAATTCCGTATGACAAATGGATGAATGTTTTGTTTGACAAAACCTTGTTCTTTGTTAATGAATGATTAGATTATTGTAATCTAATTGATTATCTCTATAGTAGAGATGATATGGTAGTGTCAACTGTTTAGAATATAACGATGCTTAAAACCCAAAAAGTTGCAAGGTAGTGACTAATCCCTCCCAACTGAGTTGTGATACCTCTAAAACATAAATTATGAGTTGGTCATAGATGGATGTTTTGGATCGTTAGATCCGGATCCAATGCCTTCTTGTTATAATTGTATAGAGGCAAAATGTTTGAATCTTTATTCTTTTGGAAAGGAAGAAAGAATCACAAAATTGTTGAGGTTAATTCACTTAGATGTTAGTGGCACTTGTCCACAACATAATACTACTCATGTTGTATGACATTCACCGAAGATCGCTCTCGGTTGGACTATCGTTTATTTTGAATAAACACAAGTCCGAATACTTTGCAAAAGGTTTCAAAGAATTCAAGAATGTAAGTTGATAAGTAAGACGTCTAAAGTATTTAACTCCTTAGATTTGATCCATGGAAAGGTAACACTTTAGAACAGTTTCCTTGAAAGATATCAAGGAAAGAAGCATCATAAGATAATGGATTTCTCCATTAGGAGAAGAACGAACTTGAATAAGATTTAGTTTGTTGGATGTTATCAATTACCCATATATAGGATATATACTTCTAAGACAATATGATTGTCAATTAGAAGATCTTCCAAAATTTTCATGACTCCATAGGATGTAGTTGGAAAGAAAGATAAGTCTTAATCGTGTTAAGATTTGGGTTGTGTGCTAATAAGCAATATTTGTTTGAGAATTATTTTGTGGATATCCTTAAATTAGCCTTTCGATATCACTTCTATAAACCAACTAACAAATGTTGTTTTGTTGGGTAGTTCATTGTAATCCTACAATATGATTTGCCTAAGCGCAAATGAGTGAGAGATAGAACTCAAAGAATGGGTTCTTTGAGAGACAATATGGTAATCAACAAATATAACAACCTAGTTCCTACACCACAAGCTCCAAGATAGTCGAGAAGGATTTATAAACCGTCTCAGTTGAATGGTTTGAACTTTATGACTATGTCATAGAGTTACACCTCTTAAGTTGAAAGAAATAAGAATGAAAATCCTTATGACTACATTGAGTGTACATACGACATATACTCAAGGAAATGGTAAAGTACCATTTGACCCGAAATAGTGAAACCTTTAATAGCTAATTGGTAGCTTAAGGTGACTACAATCAAAGAGATTGGTTGACTTGGAAGAAACCATCTTTGATGAAGTCTTGGTTTCAATTAATTCAAAGATTGCTAACTACAACTAAATGGTGATTCAATGTTTGGACATAATATGGGTTTCCGAAACCTTTATTAAGATAGTCTTGATAATATATGTCTAAAACTATGAATCACAAGACATGTAAGTTGTAGAGATCTATCCATCATGAATCTTAGAAAGCTAGTGGGAGCTATAAGCATCTTATGAGAGAAAGATCAAATCGTTTGATTTCTCAAAAAGATGTAAATGAATATTTTGTTTACTAGGTTTACACAAGATTAGTGGGAGTTAATCATGTTCCTAAATTTGAATATATATATATACACATATATGATATATTAATTTTGGAAATGAAAAGAATACTTCTTCGTTAAAGTTATGACTTTAAACATTCTATAATGATAGAGTGTATATGAGAGACATAGTCTATAAACATGGGATGGAAATCTATAATGATAGATTTCAGGAAATAATTGGATTATATGAAGCCCTAATGATAGACAAAAGATGCTAGGAAGTTTCTCATATGATGATAAACTTCAATCAGAAGAACAACTCTAGTGAGATTAGGAGGTAGCTCTTCTCAAAGGGAACGTGCCCTTTGACTCCCAAAGAAATAATGTGTAAATAGAATCCTTTATGTATACGTAGAAAGGTGATTTATGTATTTCATATTGTATGAAAAACGTTGATATGAGTTGTACCAACATCGGTACAAGATGATATCAATGCAAGCCTAGGATCATAACCATGGCAACTGTCAAGTGAATCCTTAAGTATTTGAGAAATAATAAAGGATGGCTTCCTCAAGAATGAGGAAGAATTAGAGTAACGTAATGGAAGCATAAATGTATTAAATTATGAATCTAATTCATCATTGGATGTTTCTTCATTATGAATGAAGAAATAATCAGATATCTCTTTATTATGACTAAAGAGATATTTGGATGGAAACATTAAAAGTAATGATTTTAGTGTGTTCCATTGTGAATGCAAAATATATTGCCATATAGAAGCTTACAACAATGTTGTTTGGATGAGAAAGTTCATTCATGAACTCTCTATTTGGTTCCAACCAGAAAGTGTCTCTAGTGTACCAACACTACGACACTAATGGGGCGATAGCTTAAGCCAGGGAATCAAGGTCTCATCATGATCCAAACTCAAATGAGAGACTAAACCACATGATTAAGAATCATGTATAATGGTGACATCGTTATTCTCAAGGTTTCTTCTATGGATAACATATAGATATCCATTGTCTAGGCCTACTACTCAGCCATTTTTGAAATGACTACATAAGAGGTATCATCATTGATGACCAAGCTGATTGGCTCTAGTGCAAGTGGGAGATTGTCGGAACTGTGCCCTAAAACCAATCATATGATGATACTTTACGGACATTTCACATGTTAAACTAATATAGTTTAATTTAAAGGGCAAAAATTATTATTTGAAGCCGTCTCATATAAATGTTATACGCTTAAACGATAAGTCCAAAGAATATGTAATTGGGAGAATGCGATCTAAAGAAGTTAGATTCATGAGACCATTCTCTTTCGTATACATATCTTAAACGTTCCTGATCATAGGATTGACAATTGGGCTTTGATAGTCCGTTAAGATCAGTACGTGCTATGTCTTCTCTTAGGGAGAGTGACTGGTCTTAAGTCATTGGTGTGACTGACACCAAGACAACAACGTAGGTGCTCAATAGAGAATGATTTCACAGAACGCAATCAACAAGGAGTTCTCATACTCATGTCACATAAAGTGTCCATGAATAAGTTCGTTTTACACCTTGAGCTAGTTTTGGGCGTTAAAGCCCAAATTGGGCTTCGAATCATCAAGCCCATTAGCTTAAGTTGTACGAAAACTTAACAAACAAAATTCAAGAAGCCCAAAATAGCCCAAAGGCTTGGGAAAACCAGCCATAGAGAGAGGAGGGGCCTTTTGGTCCAAAATGCATACAAAAGTTGAAAGCATAGAATGGGTATCTTTGCTCCATCTTCATTAGGGTTTTCTAAGGATGAAAAGTGAGAAAAACTCTCTCTCTTTTCTCTCTAGAATAGCCGGCCACCATGGGAGAGTTTACTAGCATCTAACTCTTCCATGGCCACTCATTTTTTTCCTCCACCATACTTTGGTGTGGAGACTTAAAGGTTCTCAACTTTGGGAACTTGGAGAATCATTTCAACCATCCTTATCCAAGAAATCCATGGAGCTAAGAAGCAAGGAATGAAGGCCCTCTCCTTGGGTAATTAGCCTTTGCTTATGCGAAGAGGAATCAACAAAGGTATGAAATTTCTCAACTCACTTTGTTCTTGAGTTGAGTCTTGGTTCACATAACTACTAGGCTTTGAATTTCATGGGTAATGTTTTGTTTTGAGTGCATACAAGCATGATTCTGCCTTTAAATGTTAATTGCATGCCATAGATGTTGCTCAAATGAACATGTTTTTCACAAAATTTCCTTCCTGAAGCTAACTTGCTGTTTAGATTCATGAATAGTCCACTAAGGAGCATTTAGGAGTGGCAAGAAGGTGAACCCTGACCTATGGAATTGAGTATGTGAAAGACAAGGTAGCCATTCTTGTTTGTTTTTGTGATGCTAATTGGGCAGGTACCAAAGATGGTAGCAGAAGCACCTATGGCTATGCATTCAGCTTTGGAAGTGGTGTGTTTTCATGGGCTTCAATGAAGAAAAACATAGTTGCATTATCAATTGCAGAAGCTGAGTAAGTCTCAGCAACATAAGCAATAGCTCAATCCATTTAGTTGAGATTTGTCCTTGGTGATTGTGGAGAAATGCAAAGGAATGCAACTCCTTAGTTATGTGATAACGTGCTTGCTATATCTATGGTTAAAAATCTTGTTTTTCATCAGAGAACCAGACATATAAACAGTAAGTACCATTTTTATAAGGGAAGCTTTGCAAGAAGATTTGATTGATGTGAAGTTATGTAGAAGTGAAGAACAATTGGCAGATATATTTACTAAGGCATTGCCTAGAGAGATTCAGTTGCTAAAAGTCAAAGCTAGGTGTAAAGCCTATAAGCAACTTAGAAGAGGATGTTGAGAGTTAAGCTACTCACAGACCAAGATTGGGCAAACAAATCAGCCAACCAACAAAATGTCACAATCTTAACGTGTCGTCGTTCTGGCAGCCCTTTATTTTTAATTATTAATGATAAAATATTGATGTTGGTATAGTACAGAATACATATCAAACGTTACACATCCATCATGCTTTGATCAATTAATCCATCTTTATTTTCTGTGAGGCCAAAGTATGCTTTCTACTGTCCTATAATATCACACTGAAACCGATAAAAGTTGCAAAATTGCAAGTTTCTCAAATTTAATTTATCCCAACAAGAAACCACATAAAATTTGGAATCCAAACTAACACTTTTTTTTTTCATTTTAAACAATTAAGTTTTGATATTTAGATGTTAATACTAGCTCAAAAGTCGAAACATGTTTTAGGAACAAAAACACGATAAAAATGAAATTCTAGTCTTTAAAACCAGGTAGCTCAAGCGAAAGAAAAGGTCAACTACTAGTTTGTCTAAAGAACTGCCCAAATTGGCATTCATCCTAGTTTGCCTATGAAAAAAACTTACAACTAAGGACCACTCGTACGATTGGTTTTTAATAGTGTGAAATACATATTCACATATAAGACGTTCTTGTGTGAGTTATGATAATGAGGTTATACTTACCTAAGGTGACAAAAGAATTACAAACATGGTGGAAGGGATCATATTGTAATTTAGACTTTCATAAGCTTGGTTGAAACGCCAGACTAAATGTTACCTTACATTTCATTTTTGGAAAAAGAAACCAGAATTGTTATTGTGCTTGTTCATCTAAGGAAGGGCAAAACAAAAGGTAACTAGGAAACCCAGATCTCTAATAGACGGCATAAATTCCAATTCTAAAGCCAGCTGGATTCCCATGCAGAACATGTAGGTGTTGACCCTAAAAACTACCAAGCCAACGTGGCGCACAGGCCGAGTAACTAATGAGCTAATTACGTCCTTTAGTTGATGCGGGGCGTGCCAACTCGTCAGCAGAGCTCGACCGAGGAGTAAAATGTGTTGATGTTGCGTTGAGCGCGCGGTTGACTTCTCGATCTTACGACTACGGTCGAGGAAGGAACACGTCTCGGCCTTTGGGTTTTAGAGCCTGAAGACAAGGCTGCTAATTTTACGAAGTTCACAAACTGTCGGCGCTAGATTCAGTCACATTGATTATATTTGTAAGGGTATAAGCACGCCGAATCGACACCAGAGTATAGGGGCACAGATACTCAAAATAGATATATGTCTTAATGGTAAATGTGGTTCGACCGTCAGAATGTCGAACTCTGAAGCTTGCTTCTGAGTATCCAATCATAAAACAACTAAGCGTTTAATGTGTCGAGCCCTAGTAAACTGTAACACCTTACCTCGTCGAAAAGGCTAATGAGATGACCTCTACCAATAAAGACCCGAAAGTCTTTCTTGAGTTAGACTTGGATAAATAACCAGTTGGCCTCAACGCAGTACTATTTACCCAAACTGAAGGTGTTCCGCAGTCGGTTGGTTCTACGACAATAGTGCTGTTTATTCAAACTGAAGGTATCACCGGTTGCCTTCACATTGCTGTTTATCCAAACTGAAGATGTGTTGGCGGAAAAAGAAAATAAAAATCTCAAGGTTGTTGAGAGAGTTTGCGCATGGTAATTTGTGTGTTGAATTGGAGGGGCCTTTCCATTATCTGCAACTTTGTATTTATAGCTAAGCCTACATGATCACCAATCCAATAAAGTCTTTTCCTGGATATACTCCAAAAAATAATATCAAAACAACCGATATTATCTTTAATATATTTTGCCAAAAATCTCGCCAACCTCCTTGCGTTGCGTCCAGACTTTCACAAAGAGACTTTGAAAATTCAAAGCACCCTTATCATTTCAAACCCATCTGTCACATCCATTACCAAGCAAAACAAAAGGCCTAGTCTACCTAGGTTTCCTATGCCATCATTATCCATGATTATTATTTTCTTTAGATGATATAAAATCCCTCGTGATGATCTCTTATCAATCAACATGTCTACAACCAACAGACCCAAGTTAATCTGAACTCTGTTGCTACTGCTTCCCATTAAAGATAATGAGAATCCCACTTATTTTGTACAAGAAAATCGAGATAAAGATAATTATTATGATTAAAAACCATAATATTATCTCTTAACAATAACAAAATATCTTAACTTCCTTATCTGACAGTCAAGAACCATGCTCACTCAATGTCCTCAATCGCTTAGGCCGATGGTGTAAAATCGGGTCCAAATAGTAGGTCAAAAGGGTAATTAAATACCTAAAAGGGAGTAACTTAACAGAGCATACACTAGCTAAAAGGTATCATTGTTTGACTATGTTGATGCACAAAATCAGTGAGGACTTTGGTATAACAGAAATTGTTAAGTTTGTGACCTTCACTAGATTGCTCCAGTCATTAGTGTGGATAAGTATATAAATGGAAAGAAATAGGGAAGCGAACACAAGATGTACATGGTTCACCCATATTGGCTACGTCCACAAAGTAGAGGAGTTCTCATTAATTGTGAAGGGTTTACACAAGTACATAGGTTCAAGCTCTCATTTAGTGAGTTCTATTGAATGATTTAGTACAAATGGCATTAGAAAATATTGTGGGAGAATGATCTCCTTTTATATTAGAGAATTTCTAGCTTTATTATGATATTTGACACATGTCATGCTGTGATTGGCCTTTGGTGTTGACATGTGTCGTGTTATGATTGGCCTCCTGGTGTTGACCGGTGTTCAGTAGTTTCGGGATTGGTCAAGTATGGTACAAATAGTGCTCCCCTAAGTTCCCGAGTGAGGGAAGATTCTCAGTTGGGGACTTGCAAGATCCAAGCCACTGAGTAATCACGAAACTTCTAAGTAGCGAAACGTGGTATCATTTTCACTTGCCTCTACCCCATAGATGGATGTGGCATCTTCTTTGGAAGTAGTTTTCCTCCATCCATGAGTGGTATCCTTAGCTGGTGTTGACGTGCAAGGTAATGTATCATTTTCATTTAAACTTACTTGGTAGTTTCGAGCTTGGTCAAGTGCGATACAAACCATATAGTAGGAGTCCCCAAAGTCTCTGAGTAAGGAGATCTGCTAAAAGATGTGACAGACTAGGTAAACAATCAGAGTTCCAAGTAGTCATTCTTAGATCGAAAGTTTGATCTCGTGTTCTGGTTGATTGTTCTCCTTCTTCCTGTCCTGTAGACAGTAACAAGAACAAAGAAAAGGATATGAAGAAGAGATGATATGAGATACTTTTGCTTTTGAAGAAGAAACTTTCCACAAGCTTATTCTTGAACTAGGTTGGAGGGTTTTTTGGTTTCCTTTAGAGTAGGCCGACTTAAGAATTTGAGATTCAAAACAAGTCTAGCAAATCAAGAGTTTGTTCGACCTTGATGATATGGGATACTCTTGATATGGACAAAGTAGTGGATGTGGTATGGTGATGTTTTGCTCTTTGGCGATGGTGCTAGCGAAAGGTTGTTGAAGCTTCTCTAGCTCTTCGGTTAGGGCAGTGATGCCGAGCTTGGATTTGACTTAGACTCCTCCGTCTGGATTATGCGGTTTTGCAGGAAGGGCGTCATGCTGTAGTGATATGTTCCAACTCATCGTTGAACCTTCTACTTCAATCTTTTGCATTGCAGAAATGGTGCGCAACCTTTGCATTTAAATGGTCATTTAAAGCACTACTCCTCAGTGACTCATCGATGCTTGGCAGCTTCAGTGTAAAGTGTTAATATCATATCAACTGTTTTGAGGTATTTGCCAAAGGAATTCGTGACCTTGACAATAGTTGAGGAGAGTACTCGAGAGCAATGCTAGGTAAGCAACTAGGCAAAGGTTCTGGGCAATCAGTTACAGATCGAAAGTTTGATTTCAGGTTCCGACTGATTGCTTTCTTTCTTATTATCTTGGAATGAAAAGCAAGGGCAAAGGAAAAGACAGGGTAAAAGCATGATATGGGATACTCTTGCTTTTGACCCTGATGATATGAGATATTCTTGCTATGGTGTGGCTGGTTTGCAAAGGTATTATCAGGAGAGAAGGAAGTTGAGTATTTTGAGAGGCTTCGTTGGGAGCGCTTTCTCGGATGTGAGGAAGGATTGAGCAATTTTGCAGGTCTGCCTATCCATGGAGGATGGAGGTTGACATATATAGGACTTTCCCCAAAAACAAGTAGTAATGTTGTTCCTTTACCCTTCTTGGTCATAGCAATGTAGTGGGAGCTGCAAGATTCACATGTTTTAACTTTGTCAGAGATCTTTGACAAAGTGGTCCGTGGTATCCGGAAAACTGGTGTTGCGTGTGAAGATTGCAGACAAATTTTATCCAAGGACATCTGGCTCTCGAAGTTCGGAGTGCGATGCCTCTTCGATTTTTGAACAAGAAGATATGTTGAAGATTTGGCTCTCGAAATGCAGAGAGCGTCGCCCTTTCGATTTTTGAATAAGCAGATCTGTTGGAGATCTGGCTCTCAAAATTCTAAGAGCGTTGCCTCTTCGATTTTTGAACAAGCAGATATGTTGAAGGTGTATTCTTGGATATGAGGAAAAATTGGGCATTCTTGTGAACATGCTTTGCCACGAAAGACGGAGGTTGACACATCTAGGGATTTGCCAATTAGCCAGTAGTGGTACTATTCCTTTACCCTTGTGGGTAATAGTAGGGTAGCTGGAACTTCGAAATTCATGTGCCTTAAGTTTGTTAGAGTTCTTTGGTAAAGTTATCCTTGGTATCCGAGAAGCTGATGTCGCATGTGAAGATTGCTGATAAATTTTACTCAGGAAAATCTTCTTCTCGAAATTCGGAGAGTGGTGCCTATTTGATTGTTGAACAAATGGCCATGTTGCCTTTTCTTTTATAGGAGAACCAATTGTGTTCAAGAAGTACGTTCATAGAGTTACCGCTTGTAGGAACTTCCCCTTATTTTTGTATTTCTAAGATTTACTGTACCTCATTTTTTCTTCATCATTTCTGAAAATGTCTGGCCCATCCGACCTTCGTTTAGACTTGAATGCTGTGGAAGAGGTAGCCATGTCTCCTCAAGACAACATATGGTGCCCATCCTTCTTATCCCCTACTGGTCGCCTTACTGTTGAGGATTCTGTGATGAAGAATGACATGATCGCTGTGGTGGTGGCCAAGAATGTTCTCACTCCCAAAGACAACAGACTACTTTCCAAACGGTCCGATGAGTTGGATGTTCAGGATTCTCTGGTTCTCAGTGTTTGGTGTGCAGGTTATGTGTCTACTATGGCCCAACGCCTATTTGCTCGAACCCACCAAGTTGAATCATTGGCGGCTGAAGTGATAAGTCTCAAACAGGAGATCATAGGGCTCAAGCATGAGAATAAACAGTTGCACATGCTCACACATAGCTATGCTACAAGCATGAAGAGAAAGCTTGACCAGTTGCAAGAATCCGAGGGTCAGATTTTAAGTGATTATCAGAGGTTTGTACGTTTGTTCGAAAAGCATTTATTGCCTTCGTCTTCTGGGGTTGTACCATGTACTGAAGCTCCAAATGATCAACCTCTGGTACCTCATCTTTCTGGGGTTTTGCCCAATACTAAGGCTCCAAATGATCACCCTCTAGTGCCTCCTCTTTCTGGGGCTCTGCCGAGTACTAAGACTTCTCATGAGAAACCTTTGTGAAGGCTCCTTCCTGTTTGTTTATTTTGATTCATGTGTATGTACATATCTGTAATTTATTGGAAATATCAATAAACAAGCTTTTCTTCATTCAACGTATTGTGTTAAATACATTAGGGCATCCTTCACTAAGTTCTTTGAATTTTTTCTTTTGTTGAAGTTTGCATGTTGAAACTTCGTGGGTGGACCTTGTAGGTTGAAATATTGCTCCCTTAATTTCTTGAGTGAGGAAAGGTTCTTAGTTAGGGACTTGAAAAATCCAAGTCATTGACTAGTCACAAAACTTTTGAGTACCGAGGTGTAGTAGCATATGGTAGGAGTCCCCCAAGTCTCCAGTTGAGGGAGTTGACGAAGGAGGTGTCTTACTAGTAGTCAAGTGATGAGCACAAATTATACTACTTATTTTGCTTGAAAAATTACATTTTTCCTATGATGTGTTGATTTAAATGAAAGAATTTACTTGTCTCTGTACCATGATGGCTAGGGAAAAGAGATGACTGAATTGCAATATAACTAGCTTGCTTTGTTTCATCTTTTGTTTAAAAAATAACCATTGTATAATTGGCTCACACAAAAGACTTGTTAGGCTCCATTTTAATCTTGGGAATTATTTGTCATCTTGTTAAGCTCTAGTATTAAAAAGCTAAATTTGTTTAAACTTTATCCAGGTTTGCCCTTTTGTCCAACAAGTAGCAACATTTCTATCATTTTGCAATAAAAGGAGGTTGACTTGTCAACCTATTAGTGCAATAAATTTGTGCACGTGACTACTAGGCTGGTTTTTCTTGAATTCGAACCGACAAAAGAAAGAAGAATTTGTATTGTTCTATCTCATATTCCTAGACTCACAACTGACACACCGAATTTCTGTTTCAATCTCTTGTTTTTGGGTTATCAGTGGACGAATAGTATGGGCATATTCAGTTTTCATATTTTGGCTACCTGTTCCGTTCACTTGCAGTGGGCAGTTTGGTTACTTCAAGATTTGTTGGAAGTGGAATTGGAAGATGAAATATCAGTTACTAATCAAGCGGAGAGTGAAAAGAGGCAACATGGGTGCTTGAGTGTACGAAGTGGCTGGTGAAGAATTCAATTTCCACTTCTTATCTGCTATTTTTTATCAATAAATGGGCGTTAAGGTCTCGACGGTTACGAAAAAGAAACGGTTAATTGGAGAGTTAAAGGAGGTTACCTGGTCATGATTGAAAAAGGGGAAGAAGAAGGAGACACGATTGGAAAAGGAAAGACAGCGGCAGCAGCAGAGCACAAGGATTTTTCAGTGTTTTTCTAAACCCAATTTTCTTCTCATTTTTATTATGAATTCAATAATATTTTCAATTATGTTTCAAAACTAATTTTCCTTAGCTAGGGCTACAATGTAGCCATGACAATGAATGCTTATATTCTCAAGTGAATTATTTCAAGTTTTCAGTTTCATTGAGTATCGTTTGCTATGCTTATATGCTTGGTTTTAGTCTTGCTGATTAGCTACCATCTTGACTTTTACTTGGTAAATTTGATGCAAGTTGTGCAAATGCCATGTTTTCAACTTGAGTGATAGCTTCTTGTAAATAGATACTATAAATTTCCTAGTAGTAGATGCCATACTCTAGGATTTGTGTAGTCTTTATATAAATTTCCACTGATCGTAATGAGTTTCATGATGTTAAACTATTCCAGATGCCATGGATGGTTGCAAATTAGGATTTACGTAATAGTCTAGATGCCATAGATATTACATGAATTAGGGAAATTTGACTATCAATGAGATTGAGTATTTGTTAATAATTCGTGGCAGGAAATAAGTAGGATTGGTTATGGTGAGTCGGACGCTCTAGTGTTTTACTTGATTGAATTACAACTTGTTTTTCTTGGCTGCCACTTTGTGCATTGTGATCAAACTTTCTTATTTTCATTTGTTTTTATTATTAATTTCAATTCTCAAGTCCATCTTTCATCAATCTTTGCCAATTTTACTTCGTGCAATTGGATTTAAGTTAGTTGATAAGAATTAAATCATTTTCTAAGGGATGATATTAAGTGCTTGATTTCTATACTATCGAACGATTCGTACGCTTGCGAGCATAAAATTTGGAACTAAGTTTGACTAATTTTGGTTAGTTTAAATTTTGCAATAAGTTTTTGACGCCGCTGTCCGGGATTGAAATTTAATTCTATCTCTTTCTTATTTTGATTGCTACGTGTTTTTGTTTTATTTTAATTTTTGTTTTCTTTCATTTTCAAGTGTTCTTATGAAGTTCATGCATGGTCGTTGTTCTCGAAGTCGAGCTTGTGCCATATAATCCTGAAATTGACAGGACGTTTCGACACCTATTGAGGAAGCAAAATAAGCAAGAACCAACCGAAAGGATGGCCCTTCAAGACCCAAATGAAAATTTTGCTCTTATGGATTATTCGGCTCCTACTGTTGGAGCTACATCGTCTTGTATTGTGCGTCCAGAAATAACGGCTAATTAATTTGAGTTGAAGCCATCTTTCATCCAGATGTTGCCATCATCTTATGGTCTTACTACTGAAGATCCAAATTTACATATCAGCGACTTTGTCGAGATATGTGAAACTTTGAAGATCGATGGGGTAACTAACGACGCTATCAGATTGCGGTTGTTTCCGTTTTCACTCAAGGACAAGGGAAAGTCTTGGTTTAATTCTATAACAACTTGGGATGAGTTGGCAAATCAATTCCTTCAAAGATTTTTTCCTCCTTCGAAGACTTCTAAGTTGCGGAATGAAATCATGACGTTTGCCCAGTTTGATTCTGAAGCTTTTTATGACTTGCTGGAATGGTTGCAGCTGCAATCATTTCATCAAGGATTGACTCCCGAAAATAAGAGAATGATTGATGCCGCTAGTGGAGGAGCTCTAATGACAAAGATAGTTGCCGAGGCGTTCGCATTTTTCAAGACATTAGTGACTCACTCTCAACAGTGGGGAGTAGAAAAAGGACCATCCAAACATGCTGGAGCGCACGAGATTGACACCATGTCTACCATGGCTGCACAGATTTCTAACATAAATAAAAAGTTTGATAATTTGATGACTGTTAAATCTGTGAAGTTTTTTGATGTGGTTTGTGAAATATATGCAGGTATACATGCAAGTACCGAGTGCCCGAACATTGGTTCATTTCCGGAGTATATGTAAGAGCAAGCAAATCAAGTGAATGATTTTTCTCGTCAACGGAATAACCCATATTCGAACACTTACAATCCAGGTTGGCGTTTTCATCCAAATCTTCAATGGAATAACAATCTGAATGTTATGAATCCTCTAGCTAGGCCACCAACTACGAATTTCCAGCCACAAGAAAAGAAGACATTGGTGGAAGACTTGATAGCTCAACTTGCTACAAACATAAATAACTTCATTCAAGCAACTCAGACAACGCTCCAAAATCAACAAGCTTCAATTGGGAAGCTGGAAGTTCAAGTTGGTTAGATTGCTAATGCTTTGAATGAAAGAGAGATCGGGAAATTTCCAAGTCAGCCGGAAGTGAATCCGAAGAACCAAGAGCACATTAAAGCTATCACATCAAGGAGTGGCAAGATCATAGAAACCGAGGGTGCAAAGGAAGCAAAGAGGCCTGAAGAACCTGAGAATGATTCACTCACATTGCCAGATTAGGAGCTAGCACAAGAAAAGATTTATTCACCACCCGTTCCATATCCTCAGCGTTTGCATAGGGCTAAGAAAGACAAGAACTTTTCTGAAATTTTAGATTTGTTTAAAAAGGTACATATTAACATTCCTTTGCTTGATGCAGTGAAGCAAATTCCGAGTTATGCAAAATTCTTGAAGGACATCTGCACTAACAAGAAGAGGTTTGTGGAACATGAAAAAGTGATGTTATTGGAAGAGTGCAGTGCCGTCTTGCAACAAAAGTTGCCCCCGAAGTTAAAAGATCCAGGGAGTTTTACTATTCCTTGTACAATTGGCAAATTTTCCTTTGAAAAAGCTTTGTTTGATTTAGGAGCCAATGTTAATTTGATGCCATTTACTATTTTTAAACAGCTTGGTCTTGGAGAAATGAAGTCAACTTCGGTATCTTTACAACTCGCCGATCGTTCGGTTACATTTCCAAGAGGAATCATTGAAGATGTTCTAGTTCGAGTTGATCAATTCATTCTACTGGATGATTTCTTGGAACTTGACATGTTCTTTATACAACAATTTGTAAGTGAAGAATCAACAATTTGAGGGCACTTATCCATGAGATGTCCTTGCATTGAACAAACGCCACAAGCTGCTACACTTTGTACCTTTGGTATTTCAACCACCTATGAAAGAAGATAAGTAAGATTAGCCATTTGATTTTGAAGTTCGGAAATAGCACTTACCTCATTTACATGTGGCTGCCATGGGATGTCTCTTTGGCCAACGCCTTCATATTGTTGAGCACTCAATGCTCGGTTAGCAATTAATGTCTTGGTAGCCATGGGTGTTTTGTCCACCAAAGCTTCTCCTGCTGAGGCATCTAGCATTTGGCGTTCAATAGGTAGAAGCCCTTCGTAGAAATATTAAAGAATAAGCTCCTCCTTCATTTGGTGCTGTGGACATAAAGCAACAAGAGTTTTAAAACATTCATAATAAGTTGGAAATGATTCACCTTGATTTTGCTGAATGTCACTAATCCTTTTGCGTAAAAGAATGATTCGAGAAGTTGGGAAAAACTTCTCCAAAAACGCCCGTTTCATACTCTCCCATGATGTGACAGTTCCGGGGGCTAGTTCATACAACCAATCTTTAGCCTTTTTCAAGAAAGAAAAGGGAAAAGCCTTCATCTTCAAAATGCTCCCATCAACATTCACTAGGGTCATGCTTGAGCAAACAACCTCAAACTCGTTCAAGTGTTTATTAGGATCTTCCATGGACAACCTATGGAACTTAGGAATATGGTGCAGTAGGCTAGACTTTAATTCGAACTCGTCGGTCTTGTCTGGGGCTGCCCTTGGATATTGAATGCATAGGGGCATGGCATTGTCCAATCCCGAAGCGGAAAGCTCCTTGATTGTGCAATTGTCTGCTGCCAGAACTTGTTCTTCCTAAAAAATCTGAGTCGTGGCCTCCTTTTCCACTTGTACTTTGTCTTCTTCAAGATCTGGTGCAGGTTGAGGTGGTTGGGGCTCTTGTTGATTCCTCTTCCTTCTCAAAGTTCGCTTGAAATCGTCGTCAAAGTCTAAGATATGCTCACGAACCGGTTGAGAACTCCGAGTCATAAACTAGTACCTAAAAACAAGAAAACAAAACAAGGTCAGCAACTAAAACCAAAACACACGAAAATAAACAAAAAGAAATAACAAGGGATTAGCAATGTTGCTAATCCCCGACAACGGCGCCAAAATTTGATGCGAAAATTAACTTAACGCACAAATTAAACCCTCTTTTGACAATTATAGTATATATGTAAGTAGGGATCATTCTTAAACCGGGGATTAGGAGGGATTGCTAAAACACTTTAAACTGACCCAAATAGATAAAACTAAGCTTTAAAACACTTAACTAGACTTAAAAGACTCTAAACAAGTTCACAAGACTCAAAATAAGCTAAAAACACTCAAAACTGCCTAAAAACACAAGCTGGGCAATTTCTGACTCTAAACATAAATTTGGATGAATTTTAGTTTTACCTTAACTCAAAACACTTAAAAACACAATCTAAAACAAATCCTAACTAGTTAGACACTCTAAAGTAAAGGGGATTTGGTTTTGGACGAAAATAAAGTAAACAAAACAAGAACTAAAACTAGGCAGATTTGCACGAATTTGGTGGAATTAGATGGATGATGGACTAGCTAGGAGGTTTAGTTCCTCATACTCATGAAACAAAGATTATTGAATTTAAACATTGAAAACAAAGAAAGATTACATCTAAAACGTTGCAGCAACTCCAATTCGAATGGCAGACACGTCTAAGGGCTCTCCTCATTCTTCCTTGTTGCGGCACAAGGTGTGGTTGGTGGTTTTGGGGGTGATGGATAGTGTATTCTTGTTTAGGATGATGAATGATGGCTGATGAGGGTGAAAGGTTGCGGCAGGTTGTATGTGGAAGTGAATGGATTGAATGAATGATGTAGAATGGTGTTTAGGGTTGCGGCACAAGGGTTTCTCAATGGTAAGGGGGTGGTCACGAATTTATGGCTGAAAATATGTATATATAGGCATGGTACAAACCCTAGGATGAATCATATTAGGTTTATGAGTCAAAACATTAAAAGTATTAGGGCCCTAGGGTGCGGCATTGAGTTTAAATCCACCAAGAAAAAGGATTTGTATAACCCAAATCCACAAGGAATAAGGCTAACAAAATTAGAATCTAAGGGGAATTGGATGAGGAAGGGTGTGGCACAAATTGGAGGGAAAAGGAGTGTGGATTGCAAGGCAAGGCAAGGCCTTTTAGAAGGGAATAGGCACCACCTTTGTAGGGTTTCTAGAACAATGTGTTTTGTGGCTGATTTGGGACTTCTAGAAGGGAATGCTTCTAGAAATAGCTTCTAGAAATAGATATTTAGGTCCCCTTGCAGCTAGATTTAAGGCATGATAGGATTAGGATAGGATAAGATAAGATTGGTTTGGATAAGATAAGGTTGGATAAGATTTTGGATAATGTTTCTTCTTTTAAGCTGATTCCTTATCTTCTTTGTTTTGAATTTAATTTCTTCATCTCCTTATTAGATTCCTAGCCATCTTTGGTCTTCAATTTCGTCCAACTCCCTTGCGCCAAGCATATGATATTAATTCCATGCCTAAAACTGCTCCAAAAAGCTCCAAAATGCACCTACTTGATACTTTAGCCCTTTGGTCCTACAAACACACGAAAATGACTTGAAATACTAATTTAACTAAGAAATAACCACATAAATGCATAAGAACAAGCTAACTAAGTCGCATATATATGCTCCTATCAATGTGTCAGTTTGGTATCAGAGCATAAGTTAGGCAACATTGCATCCATCACACGCATGATGAAAGAATTCTAGGTTCTTGAACCTAAATATCGAATCTTGCCACCTCGTCGACTGCGAAAAATGTGCTAGTTTTTCCTAAGTTTTGGGCAGTTTTGTCGACTTGTCGCATTTTGGAAGATTACTTTGGCAAACGCTTTTAGACTTAAGGCGACGAACTTCCCTACCAAGGAAAGATGTAGATTTGAGACTAGTTTATGGCCCTAAAGCAAGGTCAATGTATTGATAATGGTGTATCACCAGGGATCTATACATCAATTCCATCACTATTCTTAGCCATCATTATTAAAGCTTTTGAGATTGGAAATAAGAAAAAGTTTGGTTCCTTGGCAGTGTCCGTTAGAATACCACTTATTAGAATTCCTATGAAGTCTACTCTCGTCAAGACTCCAAAAATGTCCTAAGTGACAAGGGGGTGCTACAAGGGTAGCACTCGATGGAAGAACATCTTGGGACGATCACTCTTAGCCCCTGATAACACTAATCTTTCTGAACGCATTATGATAATTCCAGAATCTTCAGGACGAAGATCGACTTCCATTTAAGTTCGTCCTAAAGTAAATTGTCAGAAAATTCTTTCTCTGGCCTTAGGACGTTCCAACCAACACTAGTTTCAGAGTTATCTTTTGGTGCTATACACGTCATTTCGATGAGTATAGGCACATGTGTACGAGTTGTTACACTTGCGGTTAATAGAAATCCCCGAAGTAGAAAGTATTTTTCCTAGAATTAATGAACCACCTTACAGGACCAATTCCCTATTAATTGTCCAAAACCAACTATCCGGGCGAGCTCTAACCTGTAATTAACCTATGGTGGCGCTATCAATTGACGATAATGTTCGATATCTTGAAACTGTTAACCAGTATTCAAGCAATATGATTTCTGATACCAGACACATGCTAGTATCTGGAAGTGATACCCTTATGCCAGGACGCCGTTTACAGTTTTAGGGTAGCGAACAATATCAAAATATCGTATATGTGTCAATTAGCGGCGCGACTGGTAAACTGATATACAGTGACTACTTGAGCCGAAGAAACTAAATTGTGGAAACTTAGAAGTAAACCTTGCATTAAGGTAGTAAACTCACAGTTATGTTAACCATATTACCTATTTAGGTAATCAAAACTTCTTTGACTAGCCACCTCTCGATCACTTCCACAGATAAACAGTAGGATCGAAATATGAAATGACATCTTACTGTTAGAATGTTTTGAGTGTCGAGAAAACTGTGAAGACTTTTTAGTTCGTGGCGTAGAGTTAGTTAGTAGTTTAGTACATTTCGAGGATGTATATCTTTGGCGTCTCTTCTCAAAATTCTACTTAGGATGCCGCTGAATGTGAGAAATAGAATACACTAGTGAATTACTTTGTTAACACCACATTTATTCTCCTTATTTCTTATCGAACCACTCTTATATCAGTTTTCTTTGTAACTTTTCGAACAAATCCTACCTTATTGAGAGAACTTAGTCACTAAAGCTTACTGATTAGGGAATTACCTAATCAAACACTTTATCCAGGGAACTTCAAACCTATTCACAAAAGCGAAAGACTGAACCCTAGGTTTATACCTAGATTTTAGCAGCTTGATCGGGTGATGATTAAAAAAAACACCGTTATTCCCTACTTTGAGCAGATGGTCTAGCCGACCAACCTTTGTAATTCGAGTTTGCCTCCATGGTCTGATGAATTCATAGTGGTCTTATCGGTGATCTTCTTATCTACTTCGATAGTGAGACCAAATTCTTTAAGCTCTGTTAGTCAGCTTTATACCAGATTCCTCGATTGTATACTTTGATTAAATTGGTACTCTCCTTGGGAGACGTGATCTTAGTGGATGAGATTCTTTTCTTTTCCCAAAAAGGTTGTAGCGAAAGCAAGTTGAAATTCTCACATAGTATTGTGGAATTTCAAGATATCTATGGTCTTTTTGATTTTATCGACAATTGGTCAAAGATTTTTCGATTATAGTATCCTTTTTCACTTTTCGGCTGAGGAAAGTTAACTTAGTTGGAAAGTTGGATAGGAATAGAGTTTCTAACAACTGAACTATTGTCTCACCTCACAACCATTTTACACTCTTTGATTATGTTGAACATTTTGGAAATCCTTGATGATGCGTCCTTTGGATGTTTCGGCTGTGTAGAGGCAGCATGGCAGATTATCACTTATATTTTCAATGTGTAGAACTATTTTGAATAAGCCATCTTATCCATGACTTAGAGTTAACAATTACCATCGTTGTTTGAAAATCAAATGACATTTCTCTGTGGAGAACGTGTCCAAAATTTTTTTGGAATGAGCTAAGTTTCTGACAATGGCAGTAGAAGGATTAAATCAACATTTACAAGTGCATTATCATGTATTAGTCTGGTTGTACAAAAATGACATATCTACCCTTGAACACATTCAGCTTATCCTATTCTATTTTAGTTGGAAAATACGAGTATCGATATGGCGTTATCTTTAACCTATCAAGAAATAGTTTGAATGATTATAATGACTTTTTGTATCTGATCAAAGATGAGGAATTATCACTATAAGCTTCCTATATGAGCTATTTTGTACATGTAGAGAATGTGAAAATCTATAGTCATGATGCTAAACCAATTCTTCGCTCAAGTGGTGTTTCAATTGGTGGTAGCTTTACTTATGTGGGAAGCCGTATTCTTCCAACCCCAAATCTTAAAGTATTGGCGATGTTTTCTTTCCTTAAAATGGGCGCTAGACAGCAAAACACTTGTGAAGCCAACTAAGATAGAAGTGGGTTGTTGTTAACTTCTCTGCACGCCATGATCTAAAAGCCCTTGTTTGCGATTTAATCAAATGTGGAGATATGAAAGAAATTAAAATTGAGGCTCCATTTGAGGTGTTTGAAAACAATTCTCAGTCTAAGCGCGCCCCGCTTTTGGTTAGAGGTGAGAAAATGTTAAGAATATACAGTTTAAATTTTCTGGATAGCCACAATTTCTTCTCTGTTTGCTTCTAGAGGATGATGGCATTATGAGAGAGCTGCTTCTGGATTTCGACACTAGTTTAGACAAATAGAAATCAGACCAGATTATTATCTTGATATATTTATATTTCACCGTGTTACACATTTCACTTCTAAGCTTTGGGAAGTCTTTCTAAGGATTATGAGTACTAGATTTTGTCTAGTATCACATTACCAACCTGAGACCAAGGATTACTTTGAAACGAGTTACTCAGACCTTAGCAGACGTGTTGCATTTTGTTCGTCCCACCATTAGTTGGTTGCAACATAACATTATCTTTATTTTAGTTGCTTGTAACTACGTTTACAATTTTGGTTTAGCTGTGGTACCATTGGGGCTGATATATAGAGATTTTACACCTGGTACATGATTGGTAGACACTTACTTTTATTAGAGTTATGCATAACTACGGTTACATTCCTGGTTATGAGAATAACATCATTTGAGAAATGGTATAAATATTTATGCGCAGTATGTGATATTCAGAAGAGAATTATGAGCAGGTGTTTAAATGATCAAGATTATGACATGGAAATTTTATGATATTGATTATGTTACCTGAGAAGGTAGTGCGTGAGCGCAAATGAGGTTTTATTTTATCGATGTATGTGTATTTCCCAATGAGGGGCAAGACGGTAATATTGCACCCTCGGGAATTCCTTACTTGCTTGTCGAGACAACAGTGAGTGATTGGTATTGCAGGCTACAGACTGTAATATCAAAAACTTATTGCTGGGTTCGTTAAGCAAGTGGACAATTAGGTCTGTTTACGAGAGCATAGGTGAAATCTTTCGATGTTCGGTCTTTGATTTCAGTACAATTACTTTAACTTTACATTATTATATATATATACGTAATTTAACATTATGTTTTTATATATCTATTTTTTACTTGATGTTTTTGTAAAGGGTTTTATATTGAAGTATTGTACTAAGGGAGAAGAAAAGTATGAGCTTGGAGGCATGAAAGAGGAATAATTGCAATCCAATCACTACGGAACGACATTATCTTTTATGCAGCCACTCTAACTTGATATCTCTTTCACGTATTTATTTTTCTATCGTCTTTTCACTACTTTTGTCTAGCAACTGGTTTTAAATTTCGGTGACGAAATTTTTTTAAGGTGGGTAGATTGTAACGACCCATCCCTAAAAATTATAGTTTTTGTAATTTTAATAAGTGAATTTATGAAAATGCCCTTCGAGGCAAATACGTTGGCTTTGTTGACCACTTATTCGTGACACGTAAAATCTGTTTTCTTAGCGTATCCTCGTATTACTCGTCACTACGGACACGTGGGTGCAAGAAGAATTGAATTCGGAATTATAACGAAGAAGTTATTAATGATCGAAGTCGGGGGCAAAATAGACATGTTTCCATTTATTTGGAAGACCCCCGAAAATCTGGAGTGCCACATGTGTGGCTGATATGAAAAGAGAAGTAAGATGGGCGGTGGAGATGGAAGGACAAAGAGAGAAATGAGGGAGTGTGCGGCTAATTAGGAAAGGAGAGAGAAATAGCATGGCCAATCCGAGAGGGAAGAAAGGAGGGGAGGAGAGAAGAGAGACCCATCAGATCCATTGCCTAGTTTCCTCCTTTGACCCGACTTGACGGAATTGAAGAATTTCAACAGTTTTGATGCTATTTTTTCGGTGAATTGAGACCTCCCATCACCCGTAAACATCACCATAAGGTCTCGGCATCCAATTATAGCCTTAATCAACGAAGTTTCATCACGGTTTCCATGAAGAACAACCCACGGGTCCGAAGACCCATAGTTGGAAATCCTCCATTTTCTAAAATGTTTACCCTCGATCCACACCATCAAACAACTCCTCTTGGACCTAGGAACAAGCATTGGTTGGAGCGTCGGAGTTGATTTGAGTACAAATCGACGAACACCCATTCTAGGGTTTTCTGGTGGGTTTGATGAAATTGGGGCCTTTCTCGACCAAACCATCCTTGGCCACATATATGAAACTTACTCTACTCATTGAGATATTCATTCTAGTAAAATTTGAGAATTTTTGGAAATAGTTGATTTTTCCGACGAGTCAGGGCGGTCGACCACCACCCACAGCGGTGCTTGTCCAAGGGGTCGTCGATGCTACGTTTAGTCTAAATTAGATGCATTAAGTTCAGTTTTGATAATTGTATGACATAGGTTGATCGTTAGAACCTCAATTCTGTACGATACGTGAATAGGTCATTATATGAATTGACGATCTGACCGTTGGATCATCATCAAAATTTAATAGGTTATTATTCATAATATTTGAGGACCGTAGGAACTTATAGATTAGGAATCTGACATACGGGTCTTCTCGAATTGGATTTGTAAGTTCATAAAATAAAACGTCGGTCGCCAATTGGTTTTGGCAATTGGTGGAGATCCGACCGTTGGATCGTTCCGAAACTTTAGTATGTTATTCTAGAAACATAATGCGGATCTTTGGAATTTATGGATCGGAAATCTAATATGTGGATCTTTCGGATTGAGTTACGTACAGTTGTGGACTCTACCGTCAATCTTTGATCGACGGTTAACTTTTGGTCAATGGGTCTCAAATCATTCTAGATCGACCTTGGGGATATGCTTTATGTAAATTACGTGTTCTATCAGTAAGGATTCTGAGATGTCATTTGATATTTGCTCTATGCAACGATCGTTCGAGACATCTTGATATTCGTGCTAGGGAGTTATTGTGCGGACTCCAGGTGAGTGGGCTTTTGGGTTTTCTATATATATACGTATGTATGCTTTACGTTTTTCCCATAAATTTTATTAAATGAAATGTGGTTGAAATGCCATGTCATACTTGCGTTTTATTTTAATATATAATGTAGTTATGCATAATGTTGCATGATGTTGCGGAGGCCCAGGTAAGCTACAGGTGAGTATAGTATGATGTTAGTGGTTTTGATGTATATGGTTATGCTTGGATGCATTTAGTGCTCATTATCCTGCACCCCAGTGTTAGTGCTTCCGCCCGTGGCCATGGCTTAGTCCTTCACGTGATGTTCATCTCCCGCACCGCACGCTCACCTTAGATCCAAGTTTGGTGCACAGCCCTATGGTACAGACCACATTAGGTGGTTCCAACTCGTAGGTGACTTGCAATTATTCGCACATCCTTTGTGTGATTGTAGCACTTGAGCGTACATATTTACACCTAGCCTTGTCGTACATACCACATTAGGTGGTTCCAACTCGTGTGGAGGAATATATTATGAGCTATAGGTTCAATTGTATAGGTCACGTTAGGTGACTCTGGCTGACATATCATTTTACATTGATTTATATCACCTGGCTTACATATTTATTGTTGCGATAGTTGGCATGGCATATACCTTGTTTCCAATGCTTTCGAGAATGATTTCTATATACGTATGTAGTATTATTTTCTGGGAAATTTTACCAGTTTTACGGTGATGGGTTATTATATTTTCTAAAGAGAAAGATGTTTTCAAAAACTTTGTTTTTGCCCACTCACATTTTCTGTTTTGCGCCCCTCCAGGTTTTAGCTGCTGAAAGTTCATATTGGCAAGGATTCTTGACGAATCTCCGTATAAGTGGCTACCTCTGATGGTATGATCTTTACCCACACTACTATTCTTTACTTATGCTCTGATGACACGTATGAAGTGGGTGCATACCCGCTTACCAGCGCACTCTAGTATTTAGGCACTTTTAGGTTGAAATTTACTCACATTTTCTATATCACTGTACTTTGTGGCGTCGTCACCTTTTGGATCAGGGTGTGTCATCAGAAATATCATTCCAACTTGCACCCCTAATTGCAACACAGGATACAAGTTTCAAAGGGAAAACTAGCAATTAGTGTATCTCTCTTTGCGTAGTTGAAATATGAGATTTTTCTTTTTTTTTTTTGTATTAAAAACACTAAGATATTACAAAGGATAGCTAAAAACAAACAATTCAACACCAAGACCCCTTCCCCAATGTCATTTCGTACTACAGTCTAATGATATTGTTCTTCACTTGTATGTGAAATGTCTTAGATTTGCTTCCCGCCAAAAGGCAAATTTTGAAATGAAAAAGAAAATGTCATGGTTAAACCTCAAATTGTCATGAGGGAAGCGCATGGGGATTGGCAACGTGCACTAGCTGGATGTTAGACTGCCTACGTACGTAAAGACGAAATCATGCCATTCGTAGTTCACTTTTTAAATTAAATTTTTCTTTCCAAGTAGAAACTACAATTACCAATCTCCACCAACCAAATCTATTCATTCACAGCCAAAATTCCATAACCTTTAATTAGTAACCTAATCGATTACTACTAAAATTACTGAAAACGGGACTTGAATTTCCAAATTCAATGTTTGAAACCCACATTCACTGCCGTACATATTTTTATTTTATACACTAGGTTGGAGTGCATAAGACATTTTCAAAGTGCTAAGCACACTACTTTTAATCAAACTACTAATCTTTTCCTTAATTATGATTTTTCGTCAAATCACTAATCCTTACCTTTCTTTTAATGGTTTTCTTCGAGTTATCAAAAGTCATGCCACCAAGCTGTAATAAAACTAATTCTAACTTTGATAAACTTTTGTTAGTCGTGGAGGTATTATGTATATTAATTATTAATGAATCATGCGTAAACTGAATGCACTTCACCATATTCTTGTTGAAAAGTCAATGGTTCTTTCACAATTCATATCCTTGATCAACGTCAATAAGGGAAAGATCAACGTGAATTAGGGAACAAATAATGGAATTGATCATATTCCTTCTTTGTAACATATAGCTAGTTTATAGAAATCATTTGTAATTATATATAGATGTAGTATTATACAATTTAATTAATATGAGTGAAGTAAGTTCAGAAATTCTTTCCAAACCTACATTTAAGATGGTATTAGAGTCCCTCTGGGCTCTTGACCTATTTTTTTCTACTCCTTCCTCTCAGAAGTTGGACGTTTCTTTTTCACCATGGGAGATGCAACAAACACTAAGAGTGATTCAAATGACTCTTCTAGCCTGTTTTTTCATTCATCACTTTGATCATCCCAGAATGATGCTTGTTTCCAAACCCCTCACGGGCGATAAGTATGGCACTTGGTGCCGTTCCATAACAATTGCACTCGGTGGAAAGAACAAGTTGGGGTTCGTAGATGGAACCGTTACAAAACCATCTGCAAAGAAGGCCACTGAACTTGCTATTTGGCAACGGTGCAACGACATGATACTGTTCGTCGCAGGAATCTCCTGGCGGACGAGCACACAGCTCCCCTGGGAGAATGGCGTCGGTTGAGGGTATCTGTCGTACTTCTGCTTTCTTCTAGGGCTCGCTCGGGCAAGCCTTTGTCGGGCAGATCTTGGTCGGGCAAGACACACTTCGGGCAAGGCTCGTCGGGCAGTTCTGAAAGAGAAGGACAGAGTTAATTTGAAAGGGTGCCTTTGTGGGGCCTTAGATGTAGGCCTTAAGGCTCACAATCAAGATTAACTTTGTCGTGCTCAGGCGTGCCACTGCCATCTTCAGTATGGCAGATGTTGAATGGGTGTTAAGCTTTGATTGAATATGTATACGCCCGAGAAACCAAGTTAGATATAACAGGTGCCTTTGTGAGGCCTTAAGTATAGGCCTTGAGGCTTCCTGTCAAACTAAACCAGCACTTGGATGTATCATATTTGGTCTTTTATAGTTGCCAGAGTCTTATCACTATTATACTTTTGATTATCTGAATCCAAGAAGTAGGACGAACCCAAATGAGTACCTTTGTAGGGCCTTAGGTATAGGCCTTGAGGCTTCCCATCAGAGTTAATCCTTATACTCGGACCAACTAGACCACAACATGAAATGAAGCTAAATAGATGCCTTCGTGGGGCCTTAGGTGTAGGCCTTGAGGCTTTCTATCAGAATTCACTCCCTGCTTAAGCCCTTTCTATGAATCAAGATATAATAGCAACAAAACGGAGAAATAGGTTGATTACTTGCGCCCCAAGTAACTTCGGACTTCTCGCTTATCAAGGATTGTCGTGGATGGGTTAAGTCCACATAGAGTTCTTTTTTATGCCTTGAGGCCAAGGACTTTTAAACTGATCTTTAAATTACATGCCCGCGGGCTTAAGACTTAGATCGGATTTGAACTCTGACGCGATTTAGATCGGATTCAAGTGCTGAAGACTTACTTTCATTATGACTTTGCTAGAAATAACTTGTATATAACTGGGAATATATAACATGTTACTGTGCTTTTAAAAGAAAGAAAAGACAAAGGCAGAGCAAAGATAGTCGGGTAAGTTTGAACCTTATCGGCCAAGGCTGAACTTCTTACAAAATCTATCCTTGTGGCTCTGTCAGAGGTCTGAAAGCTTTTAGAGGGGTTGACGGGGGAGAAGAGGATACAAAATGAATCGATACCACCATGAACAAGGTAGCAGAGCTATTACAGGGGTTTGGGAAGGTTTATCCCGAATGGGATGAAGACTTGTGCTGACTACAGCTTTGTTGAAGGCAAATCTGGCTTGAGCAGAGTTTTGGCTTTTGTTTGTTTGATTGAGTGTCCTTAATTCTGTCTTCTCTTCTTCCTTTTATAGACGACTTCAGCTTGGGTTCCTGTAGCAATAGCGGTTGCCCGAATGCGGTTTGGTGATGACTCACTAGCTTTTTTACATGAATGCCACCAATAAAGTACTTTATTGGGCTGTGCAGTGACTGAATAACCTACCCCCTGTGGTCTTTGAGCAGGTAAGCAGGTGGCCTTTGTAACTTGTGCCCAGCCGAAAGCCTCTTTCCTGCCTCCTAAGTTTTCCTCTGGGCCTTGGGTTTGGGCCGGCTTTCTCTCTGGCCCAAAGTTCAGATTTTATCCCAAACAGTGCCCCCTTTAATTGATGTTAAGGTTGGGATCCCAAGCGCCAACATTAATTGAAAGAGACCCCTGTTCTAAACCCTTTAGAATTCTTAAAACCCTTGTGAGTGAACTTCTCCGTTCTCTGTGTTTCGTAAAAAGAAAACCTTCTCTGATACAACAAAACTTCCCCAATTCTTCCATCATTTCTTTCTCGTTGTCTGACGAGGTTGCATCTTTACCGTTCTCCTTGTTTTTCTTCCCTACGGCCTTCATTAAATGGCCTCAGGATCCGGCCAAACCCTACCATCCTACGAGTCTGGTGAAGGAATTGCCACTCTACGCCGTCTGCTCAACGGGCTGCATCGTCCGCGGGCAGGTCTGCATTCTGAACTCTTCTTTGAGATGCATGGGGTTCAATCTTTGGGTCCTGCCTGGACTTCTCGGGTTCCCTCAGTAGTAGAAAGTAATATGCCTAGGGGAAACTGGTTTACCCCAAATCCTTATTTGGCCGACTCGGGCATTTCTTCTTCTAAGTGGTCTTTTCATCGTCGAGGCTTTCCCTTGATGAATGATCTTGCCTGGGCCTAGTGGATTGACGAGTTGGAACCTTCCTTCAAGCAGAAATGGATGAATAATGGCATCTACGAACTGATTATGCTTTCGAAAATTTCAATTACTCCTAAGCCCGAATTGCTTGCTTCTGCCCTCCTCTTTTGGAATACGGGCACAAACACCTTCGATTTCCGTATGGGTCCCATGTCTCCTACCATTCTTGATATGGCTCAAGTCTTCGGGTTGAGGCCATCGGGAAGGGTGATAGATGTTACTCAAGATTGGATTCCATCCTCTACCACCGGGGGCTCAAGTTCTTCCACCTACTTCCTTCCTCTCAGCTACAACTCAGTTACTTTCAAAAATTATGGGACCTCCTTTAAAGGATTCATCCCTTTTGTCAAGAAGAACTTCGGGGCAGGCTCTCCTCAAGCCGACAAAGATCAAGAGCATATGTACTTTCTTCTTTACTGGCTTAACAAGCACGTCTTCCCCAACAAATCCAAGGGGGTACGGGTAGAATGGATCCCCTTGGTAGAGGTTCTTCATAATTTTGATGACGTTGCCACAGGTCCATTCCTTCTCTCCCATCTCTATCACCTTCTTTTTGACATGACCCGGGATGAGCCCTTTGAGACCAATTTGAACGGCCCCATCTGGATGATACAGATTTGGCTACAATGGTATTTTCCAGAATTTCGGGCTATTAATCTAGAATTTCCAGAGGGTGTGGCTCCTGCCCGAATCCTGGCTGAGGCTCCTCTTGTAGATCATTCCACCTTTGCATGCTTCTACTTTTTCCGAGTCTGCAGGACTCGATCAGACTTGGAATGGGGTACATCGGTCTTGAGGAGATATCCTTGGTTTTCTGACCAAGCCTTCCAAGATGCCCCTGGTGAGGATGCTGCTCCCTTCTGCAAGGAAAAGTTTATCAGCTGTATTCAGCCAAGAGACTTGGCCTGGGGGGTCCGGGGAAATCGGTATGATCGAGGCTTGGAGGTGTATCATCCTAACTTCTGCAGCAGGCAACTAGGATTTAGGCAATCCATACCTGTCCCATTCTTCGATTCCATCCATTGTGGCACCTCATTTCGGTTACAGACTCCTTCTGAAGCAATATTTCGAGCTGCCTGCCGTAGTTTGGACGTGATGAGCCAAGCAACCCGACATTCCGTTGTTCTTAATTTCGAATGTACCTCGCTGTTTTCCTCTTGGTGGGAGGAAAGGTGGACTAGAAAATACGGAGGAGACTTGAAAGTGAACCACGATCGCATTTTTAGCCAGCTTTCTCTTAAATCATATCCTAGCTCGGGCGAGCTTGCAAATTGGAAAGATATGATCCAAGAGAAAAACCGATTACTCCTAATAGGTGACTTTCTTCCCATCCGATTTTGCTTTCCCTGTTGTTTATCTTCCTCACTCTTTCCTGTTTCTGCAGCTTCAGTTGATACTGAATCCGAAGCCAATGAATCAGAGAATGATTCTGCTGATGCCGCAGTTCTTCATGGTGCTGCAGCAGAAGCTGAAAGGCGGGAAGCCGGAGAAGGGACAGACGTCTCAGAATCTCTTGGGGATTCAGGAGCCGAAGAAACAATTAAAGAAATAGCCAAGGATACGATCAAAGCATCTAAATGAAAGAGGGTGGCCATAACTAAAACCACAAGCTCTGATCCGGCATTTCCTTCAGCAACCACACGACCAATTCTTACCCGAAAGAGTAAGCGGGCAAGAGTCACCGTGCCTCCTAAACCAGCAGCCCCATCTACTCCTGTTTCTGAAGCGGGTAAAGAGACAGAACAATCTTCCAGTGAGTTTCTCCTCTTCTGGATCAAATGGCTACCTTTCTCCCTTATCTAATTATCCCTTTATCACTCAACAGGACCTCAAGCTTCTAAAAGGTCAACCCTTGCTTCTAAGAAGGAATCACGAAAAGCTGCTACACCTAAAGAGGTATGACTTCTATCTTTATACTTTCTTATTTTCAAACCTTTCTGAATTTTGAATAATTTGGCTTAGGCTACAAGGAAAGAAAGCCTTTCTCCGCAACCTGCCCTAGATGCAACCCCTTCTTCTCAATTTGATCCTTCCACAGGAATCATATTGCATTTTGTGGATGAGGATGATACTTTGGTGAGTTACTCTTTCTTTTCATTTCAACTTTGCACATTGCTACCCAAGTAACTCCTATCCATGTTCTTTGCAGCCATCCTCGGGATATGAACCCCTTCCCCCGTCAGTGGCCTTGGATAAAGAACCCATAGTTCCTGAGATCCCTGTAGCTTTAGACACAACTATTTCGCAAGCGCTTACTCGCCAGACGGTCGATGAACCTCCTTCTTCTCCTCAAAATCAACCTCAGGTGCTGGAATATTTTCTTCTTGTTTCTTCCTCTGGTGACCTTTTGCTGATCATAACTACTTTCTTCGGACACAACCAGGATGTAGGCACAGGTTCAGGCACAACTTTCCCATCTGTCGCTGGTGGTGAAAAATCTTCACCTCGACCAGGAGTTAGTGCATTCTCTGGTGAAACCCCGGGGTTAAGTCAGGTAACTTTCTTCTCTCCAAAGCCTCTTTTGCTTTGACTTGTGCATAGTTCATCTTGTCCTGATCCTGAAGTTTTGTAGCGAGCTTCCCCAAAAGAAACTTCCCCTCCTCCAATGGCCCGTAACCCAAGGTGCTTTCAACCTCTTTCTTCCTCTGGAGATGTTGACACCTCTCTGTCTAGAGATGAACCGATTGAACAAACAGAAATTGCCCCTTCCATAGGCATTATCTCACCAGAAGAAACTGTTATGCCGGACCCTTCTCCTTCCTCCTCTGATCCTGCCAAGTTGCCCAAACTCTTCGAAGCACTCGGGCGACTTGAGACGCGGTTGAAGTCTTCAAAGCAGGCTTCAACAAAATCTATGTCTTCGAAGCAGCAACAAATCTTTCAAACATGGGCAAAGAAAGAATTCACTGCATCATTTAGCCTCAAGGCTCTCTGTGACCTCGAGAGAGTCATTACTGAGTTCTTTAAAAACGATCGCTTATCCAAGCCTCAGTATGATTCTTTCCTTTCTTTCTTTGAAAACTTGAGGGCCCTCAGGGAGCAATATCAGAGAGCAGACAGGTTGGCTAACCGAGCAAAATGCTTCATAGAGAGAGAATCGAGCTCCTCTACCCAAGTTAGTCGGCTGATGGAAAAGAGTAAGCAGACCAAAGAACGGATTGAAGTTGTTTCTTCTGAAATTCAGAAGTTGGAGAGACAGCTGATGATCCTCAAGGCGGAGCAAACAACTCTTCTGGATAACCTTGAGCAACAGATCGAAGGGGTGGAAAAAGCGACTTCAGAGTTAGAGCAAACCAAATCTGAACTTGTAAACAGCCATACTGTTTTGGCTGAACCAAATAGGATTTTTACCATCATGCGAACATACCATTCTAGAATAATCACCTTATGTGAAGATGTAAAGTTTTTGGAATAGAATTACTTTGTAATCTCTTTTTGTTTTAGAATGGATATGTAACATTCCTCCTGTTCTGCTCCATTTGGATAGGCCTCAGGCAAATCTATGCCCTCTTGCCTACCTGCTTTTCTCCTCCATCCTTATTGTTGGCAATCTTAGCCCCTGCCCCCGGGTCCTTTCAATGGCATTTTACTCTGTTGATAACCCCGACTCCTTGAAAACGAGGTCGATCATGCTAATAGGAGCTTCGGGGAAAGGGTTAGTATCCACTATCATACTAGCCTGAGGTGAATCGAGTAGTAACTTCCCCTTCACTATAAGATCCTGTACCCAGTCCCTAAACTGGACACAATTGACTATAGAGTGGTTGAAGGTATAATGCAACTTACAATACTTCTTCCCCCTGAGTTCCTCGGGCTTGGGCATTTTTTTGGTGTTGTCGGGCAAAATGACTCTTGCCCGCACAAGTTCTTCATAGATTTCTGGCGCCTTGGTTAGATCGAAAGAATAACTTTGATACTTTGGGGGTTTCATGGGTACGAACCCACCATCATTCATCACGATCTTCTGGTCCTTGTCTGGTTGGACTAACCCTTTGATCGTCAATGGCTTGAAGGGTGTGGTCATCTTAGCAGCACACACATCTATACTCTTCTCCTCATGATCATCTCTGCATTCGGGTCCGGCTTCCCCTACCTCTACATGGTGAATAGTAGCTTTATTTTTGTAGAACATAGGAGTTTTGGAAGTATGTTTTACCTGCTGTTCCTCCTGTAACAGCCTCTCATACTTAGTAGCAGCAATCACCAACTCTTGTAGCTCATTAAACTGTGCATCATAGAACTTTTTCCTCAAAGGTAATTTTAAAGCCCTTTGAGCAATGGATATGAGCTGTGCCTGGTTGACAGGGAACTGACATCTCATCCTGGTCCTTCTGAACCTCATCATAAAATCTTCGGTGGACTCATGATCATATTGTTTCACTTCTACCAGATCATTAATGGTGAGCTCTGGCTCTATCCTGTAGAACTGTTCATGGAAAGCCATCTCCATTTGCCCCCAGTTAGCAATGGAATTGGGGGGTAATAGAGAATACCATTGAGATGCCAATCCTGCTAGTGAATTTCCAAACAACCTCAATTTGTAGTTTGGATTGTCCTCATACGCCACACAGTGATTAGAAAATTTGAAAATATGATCTCTGGAGGATACACTGCTATCTTCCCCTGTGAAAGTCGGGAATGCGGGCATCTTGAAATTAAGAGGGAATGGATTTAACTCATCGATATATTCAGGATATGGCTTTTGGTAGGTAACCCTGAATATTGGACGAACTCGAGGCTGGACGTTTTGAATCACCGTTCTTCTTAACTCAGCCAATTCTTCTCTTAGTTGCTGAGTAGCTAAATTATCATTCTGGCCATGGATAGCTGACTCAATCTTCGGACTCCGGTCATTGCCCGCGTTTGCTTCCCTCCTGGTTTCAGATTTTCTCCAGTTAGATCCTCCACCTTTGTTGACCATCGGGGGTGGCCTATAAGGTAGAGGTTTATCTGACGTAGTAGTGGTTGTTTCTTTCCCGCTAGTTTCTCCAGCCGTGGCTGGCATTCCAAACTTCATTCTTTCTTGTTCGCTCTGCCTCCTATTATTACATGATAATAATGGGAAGCTGGGAAACTCCTTTTCTGAAGCTGACTCCATCACTGCTTGACTTCCTTCAGGTATCACCTTCTTCTTTCCCCTATCCTTTTCTTCTTCTAGTAGTGGAAATAAAGGAATGATTGGCTCACTTCTTATAACAACTGGACTCATTCCACTTCCTTGAGCACCCTTTGGAGTAGAGAACTCCAAATCCAGCCTCCTTTGTAGATTTCCTGTAAGCATACAGAGTCTGCTTACTTCTCCCTTAGTCTCCAAGGAAATTCTTTCCATGCTTTTCAACACTTGGATCATTGTAGCTTGCAGTTCTTCATTAATCTCTTTCCCCTGTGATTTCTCAGATGTAGTCGAACTACCTGAGACCACCTGTCCGGATGGGGATAAAGGATTTTTTGATTGTTCTGTCATCTGGCAAAGATCCTTCTTGGCTTCTTTTTTGGCAAGTTTATAGCTTCTCTTTTTGGACATGTAAGATCTTAGAAGTGTAGCTGTTTCGAATCCCACCGGGCGTGCCAAAACTATGTTCGTCGCAGGAATCTCCTGGCGGACGAGCACACAGCTCCCCTGGGAGAATGGCGTCGGTTGAGGGTATCTGTCGTACTTCTGCTTTCTTCTAGGGCTCGCTCGGGCAAGCCTTTGTCGGGCAGATCTTGGTCGGGCAAGACACACTTCGGGCAAGGCTCGTCGGGCAGTTCTGAAAGAGAAGGACAGAGTTAATTTGAAAGGGTGCCTTTGTGGGGCCTTAGATGTAGGCCTTAAGGCTCACAATCAAGATTAACTTTGTCGTGCTCAGGCGTGCCACTGCCATCTTCAGTATGGCAGATGTTGAATGGGTGTTAAGCTTTGATTGAATATGTATACGCCCGAGAAACCAAGTTAGATATAACAGGTGCCTTTGTGAGGCCTTAAGTATAGGCCTTGAGACTTCCTGTCAAACTAAACCAGCACTTGGATGTATCATATTTGGTCTTTTATAGTTGCCAGAGTCTTATCACTATTATACTTTTGATTATCTGAATCCAAGAAGTAGGACGAACCCAAATGAGTACCTTTGTAGGGCCTTAGGTATAGGCCTTGAGGCTTCCCATCAGAGTTAATCCTTATACTCGGACCAACTAGACCACAACATGAAATGAAGCTAAATAGATGCCTTCGTGGGGCCTTAGGTGTAGGCCTTGAGGCTTTCTATCAGAATTCACTCCCTGCTTAAGCCCTTTCTATGAATCAAGATATAATAGCAACAAAACGGAGAAATAGGTTGATTACTTGCGCCCCAAGTAACTTCGGACTTCTCGCTTATCAAGGATTGTCGTGGATGGGTTAAGTCCACATAGAGTTCTTTTTTATGCCTTGAGGCCAAGGACTTTTAAACTGATCTTTAAATTACATGCCCGCGGGCTTAAGACTTAGATCGGATTTGAACTCTGACGCGATTTAGATCGGATTCAAGTGCTGAAGACTTACTTTCATTATGACTTTGCTAGAAATAACTTGTATATAACTGGGAATATATAACATGTTACTGTGCTTTTAAAAGAAAGAAAAGACAAAGGCAGAGCAAAGATAGTCGGGTAAGTTTGAACCTTATCGGCCAAGGCTGAACTTCTTACAAAATCTATCCTTGTGGCTCTGTCAGAGGTCTGAAAGCTTTTAGAGGGGTTGACGGGGGAGAAGAGGATACAAAATGAATCGATACCACCATGAACAAGGTAGCAGAGCTATTACAGGGGTTTGGGAAGGTTTATCCCGAATGGGATGAAGACTTGTGCTGACTACAGCTTTGTTGAAGGCAAATCTGGCTTGAGCAGAGTTTTGGCTTTTGTTTGTTTGATTGAGTGTCCTTAATTCTGTCTTCTCTTCTTCCTTTTATAGACGACTTCAGCTTGGGTTCCTGTAGCAATAGCGGTTGCCCGAATGCGGTTTGGTGATGACTCACTAGCTTTTTTACATGAATGCCACCAATAAAGTACTTTATTGGGCTGTGCAGTGACTGAATAACCTACCCCCTGTGGTCTTTGAGCAGGTAAGCAGGTGGCCTTTGTAACTTGTGCCCAGCCGAAAGCCTCTTTCCTGCCTCCTAAGTTTTCCTCTGGGCCTTGGGTTTGGGCCGGCTTTCTCTCTGGCCCAAAGTTCAGATTTTATCCCAAACAGATACTTTTGTGGATTGTCAATGTCGTCCCATCCGATATTCCATCCAGCGTTGTGTATTTGAGGACAACTAAAGAGGTGTGGGATGATCTCAAAGAGCATTTCTCTCAGCAAAATATATCTAGACTTTTTGAGATTCAACGTGATAGTGCACGCATAACCCAAAATCAGTAGCCCATCAATGTTTATTTCACCAAACTGAGAAGTTTATGGGATGAGATGGAGCCGTCCAGTTGGTGGAGCCATGTTCTTGTGGTGCTGCCAAATCTCACAGTGAACAAGCTGAAACTTCCAAAGTCTTGCAGATTCTCATGGGTCTTGATGAATCTTATGGGGCGATTCGTGGTCAGATCCTCCTGATGCAACCTCTTCCGTCAGACCGCAAGAGTTACTCACTATTGAACCAAGAAAAAAAGCAAAGAAAACTTGTTGTTGGACAATCCTTGATTGAACCCGCAACCATGGCGGTTCAGTCGTCGTGAAATGGTGGTAAGCAACGTTCGACAGAACGCAAGCCCTTCCACTGCTCATATTGTGATAAGGACCATCATACCTCTGACACTTGTTGGAAACTACATGGTTATCCTCCCGGTCATCGACTTCATGGAAAAATTGGAGGATCAAGCAGAAGCAATGGTGGTGAGCGGAGAAAGGCTGATACTGTTGATGCAAATTTCCACCGTTAGTCTCGACGAAAATGCACCTGCAAAACAATCAACACCTTTGATCAGAGACCTAAGCCATACGTGCCCACGAGGTGGGGGGTTAGGCCAATGGATCTCCGATGCCTAAGTCAATTTCCCTAAGGAGAATAAAGGTTTAGGGCTTTTTTTAGGGTAGCAAAAGCTTCTGAAATTTGGTAGATATGGGGTATTTATAGGGGATAAGGCTGGCCATAGTGTTAGGGTTTTACCCTACACATGGCAACATCCTATTGGCCAAGGTTTATGGAGAAATATTCTCAAGATATTAAATAGGAAATAATATCTTGAGATAATGAAGTAATTATCCCTAATTGATTTAAATTGGGATTACTTACTTGATTGGAGTCAATCTTCAATTGGGAATGTATTAAAGATAGGATTTGGGTAATTAATCCTTATCTTTAATGCTTTGACTTTTCCTTGCCAAGGGTAGGTGAGCTGTAGGCAGTCGTATTCAGCTGCTGGGACCTTCAGGGGTGTGAGCTGTGCTTGGGAGCATCTGAGAAGTCTGCCCATTTAGTGAGGGCAATCTTGTCTTTCTTGAGCAAAAGTCCATGTGTCGCTTCTAGAATTTTTGGGATTATTTTAGGCTCCACAGATACCAACAGCACACCAACAACAACCAACGTCTAGGTTGCAGGGAATACTGTTGTAGGACCTAGTCCAAGTAATGAGCAGTTCCAACAACTACTCACCATGATGAGTCACACTTGACAACAAGGTCAATATCGTCAATGCTGCAGGTGGGATTCCAGATTCACCACAAAAGCTTTCTACTCAATGGGTAATCGATAGTGGCGCAACAGACCATGTTTCTGGTCTTCCCTTGGCCCAAGCAACTATTAATCAACCATTTCCTCCAATAGGCTTACCCAATGGCACTAGGGTTCCCATCAATTCTATTGGAAATTTTCATTTTAGTTCCAAAATTTCCCTTCAAAATGTTCTTGGGATTGCTTCATTTTTATTAATTTGATTTCAGTGAGTCATCTCACTTGATCATTGCGATGCTCAATAACATTCTATCCCGATTTTTGTATCTTACAGGACCTGGAGACGGGGACGATGATTGGTTAGGGGCAACAACGTAATGGGCTCTACTATTTGGTGGATTCGAAGAGGAGTTCATCTCCACCACTTGTTCCATGTCCGAAGGCATTCTTTGTCACTTGGCATCGTCATTTGGGTCACCCATCACCATTGAGGCTTTAATTACTGGCTAAGAATTTTCCAAAAATTTCCCTTTCCAATAAACCTTATGAAGTTTGCCCTTTTGCCAAACAAACTCGAATGTCTTTTGGATTAAGTCATATTAATACTAAACATGCTTTTGAATTTATATCTCAGGGTTTAAACTATGGTATTCGGGCACAAATAGAACGAGAAACGGTGTTGGCATCATCGTGGACAAGACCTTGACACAAGATGTTGTAGATGTCAAGAGGGTAGGAGATAGAATCATGGCAATCAAGATTGTAATAGGACAAGAACTTATCAATGTGATTAGTGTGTACGCACCTCAAGTAGGGTTGGATACGAGTTCGAAGGAGAAATTTTGGGAAGACCTTGGAGACTTGGTGCAAGGAATTGCTCAGACGAAGAAGTTATTTATAGGAGGAGATTTAAATGGACACGTGGGCAGGGAGACTGGCAACTATGGAGGTTTTCACGGTGGCCATGGTTTTGGGGAGAGAAACGAGGATGGGGAAGCTATCTTGGATTTTGCAATGACATATGATCTCTTCTTAGCCAACACCTTCTTTAAGAAGAGAGAAGAACATGTGATCACCTACAAGAGTGGGTCGTCAAAAACACAAATAGATTTTCTTCTAATGAGGAAAGGGGATCGTATAACTTGTAAGGATTGCAAAGTTATACCAGGAGAGAGCGTGGCTAATCAACATCGCTTGTTGGTGATGGATGTACATATCAAAAGAGTGAGAAAAAAAGAACAAGACTTGGAAGTGCCCAAGGACTAGATGGTGGAATCTAAAAGAAGAAAAACAAGACATTTTCAAAGAGAAAGTAATCACCCAGTGTGTGTGGGATAGAGAGGGGGAAGCTAACCAAATGTGGGATTCCATGGCTAGTTGTATCCGAAAAGTAGCAAAAGAGGTATTAGGAGAGTCCAAGGGCTTTGCCCCACACCAAAAGGAATCTTGGTGGTGGAATGAGGAGGTACAAACAAAGGTGAAGGCTAAGAAGGAATGTTGTAAAGCCTTATACAAGGATAGGACCGATGAAAATGGTGAAAGGTATATGATGAGTAGATTTTATATTATATATTTTACCCTAATCTTAGTATATTTTGGTTAATATTTTGGAAGAATTTTGATACTTTGAATTGTATTTTCAATATAGGACTTTCGGCTTCCTCTGGAGCAAAACAGGATCAAATGGACGAATTTTGGAGTAATTCCAGTTGGAGGACGTTCGTGAGTCACTTAGCTTGATCGTATCAAAATTTGGGATTTTTCCACCAAGCGGTGATTTTCTGACGATGAAATAAAGAAGCAGTGCGCAGTGCTGGAAAGTGACGTTTTTGGGCTTAAATTGCGTTTTTGGAGCCCAAGATGACCTCGGATGGGTTCGTGGCCTTCTGGAAAAGTGTTCAGAATAGTCCAAACATTAAATCCAGCTATATTGGGCCAGTTTTGGAGCAGCTTATGGGCCAAAACGTGGCTGTTCAGATTTTAGACTAATTTTTATCATTTAATTTAGGGTTATGTTTTCTAGGGTTTTTGGGGTGGTGGCTTGGAAAATATATTGCTTGGCCGTCTACAGTTTTGGAGGACGCTTTATTTTATGCAATATTGGAGACAGAGAGAAGTGCTAGGGTTTTGAAGATTTTCTACTTGAAGGTGTTTTCAATCCTTTTCTTAATAGATATTTCTATGATTTCAATTATGAATATGCGGAACTAATTTCTTTTGCTAGGGCGAAGCCTTGAGCCTTAGCATGAATATGTGATTTTTATTTAATTGCTTATGATCGATTGCATGCGTACTTTGAATTGTTAATCACCGGGATAAAAACTATCTAATTGTCGTAATGCCTGATCACCATTAGGATCTTTAGAAAAGTAATTTGATGCAATTTTGGTCGGAAGGTTCCCTGAAATTGACGCTGGCTTCTTGTGATTAATAATTGTAATTTCTCTTAGGATGAATATCACGTCTTAAGGATTGCATGGTTTTTCAAAGGATTTTCATAAAGCATAATGAGTCTTTCATGTTCATATTTGATCCGAACGTCCGGACGGGTTGCATGTTAGATATACGTTCTACGTTGGAGGTTCCAAGTAGAATATGAATTAGGAAAATCTAACCTTCAAAGTGGTATGTGTAGATCATAAGTAATGAGTAAAAATTCATAGGATTACTAGGTGATGGTGGAACCCTAGTGCCTTCTCAATTTGATTTTCTCAAAACTGTTTTCTTCTCTCTAGTTTTAATATTGCAGATTGTCTTATCATTAATAGTTAAATTCGTTTTTAATTTAAGTAAATTATAAAATCAATCATCTAAATTTCTACTTTACAATCATTAATTGGAATCTGATTTGTTTCGAATTATTTAATAATCCCTGTGGAGAATGACCTTGCGAGATCCGTTTATACTACAATAACCTTGTGATTCTTGCAAGTAAAATAGAAGGTTTTTATCGCATTCACATAAGCAGTAAAAATCCTATCAAGAAAATGGCGCCGTTGCCGGGAATTATTTAAAATAATCCCTACGAATCAGATTTTCAATTAGTTATTGCTGTTTATACATATATAAAAAATAAAAAAATATTTAATTTTCGTTTTCATTTATTTTTACAGATTACAACAGTACAGATTTCAGAAATCTGTGCATGGTCAGCACCCGTTCAACAGTGCAGAAATTGATTCCATTTGATCCAGAATTTGAGCAGCATTTAAGGAGGAAACGCAGGGAGCAAAATTTGCAGCGGGTTCGTCCTCCGCAGGAGACTTTTCTGCAATCAGACTTTGACCTGCACAACAAAGAAAAAATGGCGTTTATAATTCCAGAGGCAGGTCTGCCCCTGAGTGATTCACTGACTGCCCATACCACAAATATACCCAGTTGCATCACATATCCGGCAGTGGAGGAAGGGACTGCATTTGAAATAAAACAGCACATGTTAAATATTCTACCTACGTTTCATGGGTTGTCATCTGATGATCCTAACATGCACATTGCAGAATTTTTAATGGGGTGTAAAAACATTTTGGTGAGAGGATTTTCAGCTGAATCTATTAAGCTGCGGTTATTTCCATACACTCTAAAAGATCAGGCAAGAAGATGGCTCCTCACACTCCCATCAGGAAGCATTACAACTTGGGCCCAACTCAGTGAAAAATTTTTAAACAAGTATTATCTGGCTTCTAAGACCCTTGACATGAGAACTCAGATTTTATCTTTTGCCCAAAAACCAAATGAAGAGTTTCATGAGGCGTGGGAGCGATTTAAGGAGTTGATTAGAAAATGTCCACATTCGGGTATTAACACTACTGATCAAATGCACATATTTTTCAGAGGGTTGAATATGACTACAAAAACTCTTGTCAACGCTTCATGCGGAGGTACGTACAAAGACAAAAATGCACAAGAGGCTTGTTTGTTATTTGAAAAAATGGCAGAAGATACTCAGCAGTGGGCAGTGGAGCAACCACAATCTAGGTCAGCTTTTGAGATGCCAAATGGTTCTCCATATGTTACAACACAAATTGAAAAAATGGAGAAAAGGCTAGAAGCAAAATTTGACATGTTATTACAGAGAATGCCAGGTTCACAGGTTGCTGTACAGCAGCCTTTACAAGCTGCCTGCAGCATTTGCAACTTGACAAATCATGATTTTTTGAGCTGTCCACATAAAGATGCTTATCCGGAATTTACAACAGAGCAGGTTAATTCATTTAACAATTTCCAGCGTCCCCGATATGACCCGTATTCTAATTTCTACAACCCAGGTTGGAGAGATCATCCTAATTTAAGGTGGGACAAGGAACAGCACACTAGGCCTCAATTTCAACAGCAGGTACAGCAACCTGCTGCACCTAAGGCTGCTTGGGAAGTTGCAATTGAAAAATTGGCAAATACTACCACTCAAGAAATTCAAAATCTACATGCAGCAGTGAAAAACATCGAAAAACAGATGGGGCAGATTGCTTTACAGGTTTCAGAAAGAGCTCCGGGTACATTTCCTAGTCAAACAGTACCTAATCCAAGAGGACGAGAAGAATGCAATGCTATACGGACTCTACGGTCTGGCAAAAGTTACAACAACAAACATGAAAATTCTGTTCGGAATTCACAGGCAGCAGAACTACCCCAAACTAAATCTGCAATTATTGAAGATTCTGAAATTTCTGCAGATTCTGGGCAGTCCCAAGACAGATCCGAAAATACTGCAGAAGCTTCCACAAAAACTGCAGAACGTGTTTACGAACCCCCTATGCTTTATCCAGAAAGGTTGAGACCTAAAGCTAAAGATCAACAGTTAGCAGATTTTATGAAAACTTTGGCTAAAGTTCAAATTAATCTGCCGTTAATTGATGCCATCAAGAACATTCCGTCTTATGCCAAGTTTTTGAAGGATGTTTGCACAAAGGAAAAGAAGCTTGTTGATTTTGAGAAAGTGATTCTTACAGAACAATGCAGTGCGGTCTTATTACATAAATTGCCTCCAAAGAAAAAAGATCCAGGGAGTTTTACTATCTCTTGCACCATTGGAAATTGTGATTTTAGTAGTGCTTTAATTGATTTAGGTGCTAGTGTAAACTTAATGCCATATTCTGTTTTCAAACGTTTAGGTGAAGGAGAGCTGAAGCCAACCTCCAGTATTATTCAATTGGCTGACCGTTCAATTACCTACCCTAAAGGAGTCATTGAAGATGTTATTGTGAAGGTTGACAATTTATATTTACCAGCTGATTTTATGGTGTTGGACATGGATGAGGATTTGACAACGCCCATTATTTTGGGCCGCCCATTTCTGGCAACAGCCCGAACTCTTATTGACGTTGAAGCCGGAACATTAACATTCCGAGTTGAAAATCAAACTGTTGTTTTCAAGTTGTTTGAAGCAAGCATACATTCAGGTGACAAGCAAGAATGCATGCGTGTTGATGCATTGGATGGTTTACCAAGTGCCAAGTTTATGAACAGATCATCAACTGACCATCTGTCCATAAAGCCCCCGAATTTAACTCCTGATTTTACAAGTCCTAAACCACAGCAGCAAAGGGTGCTACATGAAGACCAGCCAATGAACACATTGAAAAAACATGAAAATTTGCCAAGCAGCCCAAATTTTAAGAAAATACAGCCTGGTAAAGAAGTGTGGTTATTAAGTTCAGATTTCAAGTCATTTCCAGGGAAACAAGAGTCTAGATGGAAAGGCCCTTTTCTGGTTACTAAAGTTTTTCAGAATGGTAATGTGGACATTAAGGCTAAGGGCACAGATTTCTCATTGAAGGTGACCAAACATCAACTAAAACCATGCATAGAGAAATTTGGTGTAGGTGAGTCTTTGACTCTAAAGGCACCAATGATCTAGCCACCGGACTTCCGCAACGTCTAGCTACAGACTTAAAATAAAGCGCTTATTGGGAGGCAACCCAATTTTTCTAAACTCTTTCTTAATTTTAATTTTCGTTTGATTTTCTCTTTAATATAAAAAAATAAAAAATAAAACATACATAAAAAAAATAAAAAAATAAAAATAAAAAAAACAAAATTTGAAAAAAATGGAAGATTGCATATTGATTTTATTTACCCAGTTTATTTGATTTTATTTTAATTTTTAAACGCATATTGGTTAATTGCAGGTTGCGAACGTGGAAAATAAAACGCGTCCTATGCTGGAATCCTGCACCCAGCAGCAAGTCTATCGTTCACATCAACCACATCTACACTATGCTGGAAATTGAAAGCAGTCAACATAAAAAGTCATTCACAGATGCAAGTTTGGGGGTGATTGTTGCAGATCCAGCACATAAACAGAATTTAGAGCAGTTAATTTCTGCAGCTCAATTTTGCGATGCATGGAGGAAGCACAATTAAATCACAGATCCATACACCACAGAACTGAGTACAGATATTATTACCAGATCTACAACAATTCCACTTGCAAGGATATGAAATTTTACCTCCCAGATTCACCGATCTGGGTTCTTGGAAGCTTGTCCCGTTTTTGTCTATTGCAGCTGAGGTTTCGCCGTCCATTTTATTTCCCACGGATCTATCAGTGACCACATTTCCTGCACAGTTCACAACAAGAAGACTAATGACACTTTGATTTTCATGATCCAGGTTATGTATCACTTAAAACACACAAGCTTGTGAAAGTCATATTTTCTGAAGGTCTTATTAGTGTTGTTATTTGTTCATCAGTCTCCCGCACTTCAACTTCACTTTCATCATATCATGTTAGTCAGTATGTTGTTCGTTCGATTCATGTTCATACCCGCATATACATATGGTGTTTGTTATTATTTTTCAAAGTTCCATGGACGAAATAAATCATGACATTTAACCAAGAACAGGGATGAGTTTATACCTTCATAATCGAAAGATCAAAACCTTCATGATGGGCCATGCTTTATGTCCAGTGGAGTTTCAGTTTGAGAGTTCTTTCTCGGGTCTGTCACAGATCTGAGTGTTGTGCACACATACCACACCATTATAATTATATGCATAGGTGATGAAGCTATTTTTGTCATTAACCTACGGAGTACAAGATTTTTACCTTTTGCAGGAACCAGATCTGCATGGTAGCTGGTTTGCATTGCGTTTTCCTTGTCATGGCTAAACTTCCAGATCGAGAACCTGTGCACATAAACAAGATACCACATCAGTCTACACATGCAGTGTGGAGTATATGAGACGCAAAAATGGACAAGGTTTACCTCTGTGGTAGGGCTGTTTTCGGATTTTTGCAGAGGAAGGTGTGTGTGGTTGCGCGGCTAAGGGTGAAGAGGAGTAAGGAAATGAGAGACAAATGTGATAGAAGGAGAGCTCTTTTTCATTTTAGAGAGCAATTTCTGATTTTAGTGAGAGCGAGGGCTGAAAAATAAAATAGAAGATTGGTAGGAAAAGGAATGCAGAACTGAGATGGTTTAAAAGTTTTTTTAGCTTTTCTAGAAAGAGAGATGGACAAATGGGTTTATCTAAACCTTTTATTTGGAATCCTAAGGTGTGGTGAAACGGATGCGCGACACGTGTGCCTATTTTCAGCTTCACGGGCTACTCAAGGAGGATGGTTTTGCAGTGGTAGAGAGCCGTTGGCTCTGTGGTACTGACTGACACATAAAAAAATAAAAAAAATAAATCAAAAAATTATCACTGAGGACTGATAAGGATTTTTTTTCTGACAAGAGACATTGCTCACGCCATATGCAAATTCGCATGCCAGCTGCATGCCAATCAAATATCTCAGAGCATCCAATGCCATTCAAAATCTCAGAGTTTCTTTAATCCAATGGACGCCAGCTGCATGCCCTTCTCAGAGCAAGGCCCTGATGTAAGCCACGTGATGCCCTGCTGATTTCAAATACTGTGTACAGCAGGCGTGCAAGTGAAGGTGGCGTGCAAGTTGGTTTTCATTGCATGGGCTTTGTGTGGTTTTTATTTGGCCACACCTATATCAACCACAACGTCACTTCCAAAGCCAGGTAGTCTTTTTTCTTTTTCTTTGGTTATTGTTACTCATTTTCCTTGTTATAATTATTATTTGTTAGTTTAAGTTTATTTTATTTTTGTCATTTTTTATTTTAGTTTCTTTTATTTTATTTTCTACACCTTGAGGACAAAGTGTGACATAAGTTTGGGGGTGGGAAAGTAAATTTTAGTTTTTTTTGTTGTGTCAAGTTTAAAAATTTTCATTATTCCTAAGTTAATATCCATAGAGTATTTTAAGCGTTAGAACAAATGGACATGGTGAAAGTTAATCCCACATTAGAGTCTTTTCTATTTATCGTTGCTTAGACACTAATTCATGAATTATACTTTGAACTTTGCACATCACACCAACATGGTTTGTGGGGAGTGAGATTGAAATACTTGCTTTTAGTCTAAGTTTATTTTTAATTTTTAATTTTTATTTTAAGTAAAGTCAGTTATTAGTGTGAAAAAAAAAAAAAATAAAGTAATAATTGTCTCACCCGAGGTTCTGCCTAGTAACCGGGCCAGTCCTGCCTAATCAGCAGTGATTCTCGCGTCAAACGGTAGAGTTTTGGCATGAGGCAGGGTGGTTAGTTGGTTTCGTAGCCTTTTCAGCTTGGGTTAATAAGTCCTTAGGGGTGTTCTACACCTAGTGTCCTAAAGCCCTAGTGGTTTGGGAGTCATTGACCTAAAGCTTGCTACATGGGTTGGATCGAAAGCTTAAGTAAACCGACATTGCACGACCACTACTGTTACTGGAGAAAAAAAAAATTGTTATATATGAAAAAAAAAAAAGTGAAAAAGAAAAAAAAAAGAAAAAGAAAGAGAGTTATATTTAAAGTTACTATGTGTGAAATAAATAAGGACGAGAGGTAAGGGTTTTAGTCGAGTCTCCTTAATTATGTTGGTTCACTTTACACCAAAGGAAGTTTGTGAATTCTTTTCTAATTGATTCTAAATGGCTTAGACTCTGTGGTGGGATTGGTTGGAACTTTTGAAAAGATGTTCTAGTTTTTAAAATTTGCTATGGATTGCAACTTTGAAGGTGAAAATTTTTGTCAGTTAAGTTTAGCTAGTTGTCTAGTTTGTTAAGTTTTTATCTTTGTTTGAGTCTTGTTTTGCTTGAGGACAAGCAAAAAGCTAAGTCTGGGGGTATTTGATGAGTAGATTTTATATTATATATTTTACCCTAATCTTAGTATATTTTGGTTAATATTTTGGAAGAATTTTGATACTTTGAATTGTATTTTCAATATAGGACTTTCGGCTTCGTCTGGAGCAAAACAGGATCAAATGGACGAATTTTGGAGTAATTCCAGTTGGAGGACGTTCGTGAGTCACTTAGCTTGATCGTATCAAAATTTGGGATTTTTCCACCAAGCGGTGATTTTCTGACGATGAAATAAAGAAGCAGTGCGCAGTGCTGGAAAGTGACGTTTTTGGGCTTAAATTGCGTTTTTGGAGCCCAAGATGACCTCGGATGGGTTCGTGGCCTTCTGGAAAAGTGTTCAGAATAGTCCAAACATTAAATCCAGCTATATTGGGCCAGTTTTGGAGCAGCTTATGGGCCAAAACGTGGCTGTTCAGATTTTAGACTAATTTTTATCATTTAATTTAGGGTTATGTTTTCTAGGGTTTTTGGGGTGGTGGCTTGGAAAATATATTGCTTGGCCGTCTACAGTTTTGGAGGACGCTTTATTTTATGCAATATTGGAGACAGAGAGAAGTGCTAGGGTTTTGAAGATTTTCTACTTGAAGGTGTTTTCAATCCTTTTCTTAATAGATATTTCTATGATTTCAATTATGAATATGCGGAACTAATTTCTTTTGCTAGGGCGAAGCCTTGAGCCTTAGCATGAATATGTGATTTTTATTTAATTGCTTATGATCGATTGCATGCGTACTTTGAATTGTTAATCACCGGGATAAAAACTATCTAATTGTCGTAATGCCTGATCACCATTAGGATCTTTAGAAAAGTAATTTGATGCAATTTTGGTCGGAAGGTTCCCTGAAATTGACGCTGGCTTCTTGTGATTAATAATTGTAATTTCTCTTAGGATGAATATCACGTCTTAAGGATTGCATGGTTTTTCAAAGGATTTTCATAAAGCATAATGAGTCTTTCATGTTCATATTTGATCCGAACGTCCGGACGGGTTGCATGTTAGATATACGTTCTACGTTGGAGGTTCCAAGTAGAATATGAATTAGGAAAATCTAACCTTCAAAGTGGTATGTGTAGATCATAAGTAATGAGTAAAAATTCATAGGATTACTAGGTGATGGTGGAACCCTAGTGCCTTCTCAATTTGATTTTCTCAAAACTGTTTTCTTCTCTCTAGTTTTAATATTGCAGATTGTCTTATCATTAATAGTTAAATTCGTTTTTAATTTAAGTAAATTATAAAATCAATCATCTAAATTTCTACTTTACAATCATTAATTGGAATCTGATTTGTTTCGAATTATTTAATAATCCCTGTGGAGAATGACCTTGCGAGATCCGTTTATACTACAATAACCTTGTGATTCTTGCAAGTAAAATAGAAGGTTTTTATCGCATTCACATAAGCAGTAAAAATCCTATCAGTATAGAAAAGCGAAGCAAGAGGCGAAGAAAGCTGTGAGAGAAGCTAAGTTAGCGGCTTATGACGATATGTATAAGCGACTAGATACCAAAGAAGGAGAGTTGGATATCTATAAACTAGCTAGAGCAAGGGAAAAGAAGACAAGGGACCTAAACCAAGTGAGGTGCATCAAGGATGAGGATGGAAAGGTTCTTGCTACAGAGAACGCGGTTAAAGACAGATGGAAAGGTTATTTTCATAATCTTTTCAATGAAGGACATGAAATGAGTGCTTCTTTAGGGGAGTTGAGTAACTCAGAAGAGGGTAGAAACTACTCTTTTTATCGTAGAATCCGGAAGGAAGAAGTGGTTGTAGCTTTGAAGAAGATGAAGCATAGAAAAGCAGTAGGCCCAGACGATATACCAATCGAAGTGTGGAAAGTTTTGGGAGAGACAGGTATAACATGGCTCACTGACCTTTTCAATAGGATTTTGACAATGAAGAAGATGCCAAATGAGTGGCGAATGAGCACTTTGGTGCCTATCTACAAGAATAAGGGCGATGTACAAAATTGCATGAACTATAGGGGTATTAAGCTAATGAGTCATACAATGAAGCTCTGGGAGAGAGTCATTGAGCATAGATTGAGGCAAGAGACACGGGTTTCGGACAACCAATTCGGGTTCATGCCAGGGCGCTCAACCATGGAGGCAATCTATCTCTTACGAAGATTGATGGAAAGATATAGAGATGGGAAAAAGGATTTACACATGGTCTTTATAGATTTGGAAAAAGCGTATGATAGGGTCCCAAGAGACATTCTTTGGAGGATTTTAGAGAAGAAAGGAGTACGAGTAGCATATATCCAAGCTATACAGGATATGTATGAAGGAGCAAAGACTGTCGTAAGAACTCATGAAGGACAAACCGAAAGCTTTCCCATAACTGTAGGATTACATCAAGGCTCATCCTTAGGTCCTTACCTTTTTGCGTTGGTAATGGATGAGTTAACAGGACATATTCAAGATGATATTCCTTGGTGTATGCTTTTCGCAGACGATATAGTGTTGATAGATGAAACTCAGGAAGGGGTAAATGCAAAGCTTAACCTTTGGAAAGAAGTGTTGGAATCTAAAGGTCTTCGCCTAAGCCGATCAAAGACAGAATATATGGAGTGCAAGTTTAGTGCAAATGGAGGCCAAAACGAGTTAGGGGTGAGGATCGGAGATCAAGAAATACCAAAGAGCGACCGTTTTCGTTACCTAGGATCTATCTTGCAAAAGAACGGAGAATTAGATGGAGATCTCAACCATAGAATACAAGCTGGATGGATGAAGTGGAAGAGTGCATCTGGCGTGTTGTGTGACCGTCGTATGCCACTGAAGCTCAAGGGAAAATTTTATAGGACGGCAATAAGGCCGGCGATGCTGTATGGCACAGAATGTTGGGCGGTGAAGCATCAAGACGTACACAAAATGGGTGTAGCGGAGATGAGGATGCTTCGTTGGATGTGTGGGCACACGAGAAAGGATAAGATTAGGAATGAGGATATCCGGGGTAAAGTAGGAGTAGCCGAAATTGAAGGAAAGATGAGAGAAAATCGGTTACGGTGGTTTGGACATGTGCAAAGAAGGCCTACTGACGCTCCGATTAGAAGATGCGACTATGGGACAGAGGTTCAGGGCCGAAGGGGTAGAGGAAGACCTAGGAAAACTTTGGAAGAGACCTTGAGAAAAGACTTAGAGTACTTGGATCTAACGGAGGACATGACACAGGACAGAACACAATGGCGTTCTAAGATTCACATAGCCGATCCCACTCAGTGACTTGGATTTTCCAAGTCTCCAACCGAGAAGTTTTCCTCACTCGGGAAATTAAGGGAACACTACCTCAACCTACATGCTCCACTCACAAAGCTTCAACATACAAGCTTCAACAAAAGAAAATTCAAAGAACTTAGCGAAGAAGGCTTTGGTGTATTTAACACAATACGTTGAAATGAAGGAAAGCTTATTTATTGATATCCCCGATAAGTTACAAATATGTACATATACTTGAGTCAAAATAAACAAACAAGAGGGAGCCTTCACAAAGGTTGCTTAGGAGAAGTCTCAGCAGTCGGTAGAGCCCCAGAAAGAGAAGGCACCGGAGGGGGATCATTCGGAGCCTCAGTACTGGACAAAACCCCAGAAGGAGGAGGCATCAGAGGTTGATCATTTGGAGCTTCATTACGCGGTACAGCCCCAGAAGACGAAGGCAATAAATGCCTTTGGAACAAACCCACAAATCTCTGATGATCAAGTAAAACCTGACCATCAGATTCCTTCATCTGGTCAAGCTTCCTCTTCATGTTTGTAGCATAGTCATGTGCGAGCCGGTGCAACTGTTTATTCTCATGCTTGAGCCCTCTAATCTCCTGTTTGAGACTCATCACTTCAGCCGCCAATGATTCAACTTGGCGGGTTCGAGCAAATAGGCGTTGGGCCATATTAGACACAGAACCTGCACACTGAACACTGAGAACCAGAGAATCCTTAACAGCTAACTCATCAGACCGTTTGGAAAGTAGTCTGTTATCTTTGGGAGTGAGAAGGTTCCTGGCCACTACCGCAGCGGTCATATCATTCTTCATCACGGAATCCCTAACGGTAAGAGGACCAGTAGGGGAGGCGAAGGATGGGCGCCATATGTTGTCTAGAGAAGGCGGGGCTGCCTCTTCAACAAGGTTCAAGTCAAAACGATGGTCGGAGGGGCCAGACATTTTCAAAGGTGTTGAAGAGAGAAGAGGTCGGACAAATCAAGATCTTAGAAGTGCAAGAATGGAGCTTCTACTGGTGGATATTCAAGTGTGCTTTGGAACTTAATGTCAGCCCCTACAAAAATCTGCACTCGACGAAGCTTTAGAAATCGAAGAGGCGCCTGCTCAGAAATCGAAGAGGCGTTTGCTTTCTCAAAAACTGGGCTGCTCAGAGACCACGAGGGTCGATCTCAGAAATCGAAGAGGTGTTTACTTTCTCAAAAGCTGGGCTGCTCAAAGACCACGAAGGCCGATCTCAGAAATCGAAGAGGCTTGCTTTCTCAAAAGATGGGCTGCTCAGAGACCACGAGGGCCGATCTCAGAAATCGAAGAGGCACCTACTTTTCCAGCCTTGTCAGCACCTGTCACACGCACACTCAGCTTTGCGGAAATTATGGGCATTCTGTCGAAGATTTTTGGCGAAGTAGAAAGCACATGAATCGTACTGTTCAATCACCCACTTCCCACACGCAACAGTAACTCATGGGTACCACAGATAACTTTGCCAAAGTTCTCTGACAAAGTTGAGACTTGTGAAGCTTGCAGCTCCCGCTACATCGCTCTGACCAAGAAGAGTAAAAGAATTGCAAAGAAACAACACTAACAAAGTTTAGACACATAAATTTTGAAGGTCTAGCTACCATATTATTACCCACAAGGGTAAAGGAACAATACCACTGCTGGATAATTGGAAAGTCCCGGTGTGTCAACCTCTGTTCTTCGTGGCAAGGTAGACTAGCAAACATGCCCAACCTTTACTCACATTCGAGAAAACACTCCCAACAGGATTGCTTGCTCCAAAATCGAAGACGCACCGCCCTCCGAATCTCGAGAGCCAGACTCCCAACATGATTACTTTCTCAAAAATCGAAGAGAGGGTAAAGGAACAGTACCACTGCTGGATAATTGGAAAGTCCCTGTGTGTCAACCTTTGTGCTTCGTGGCAAGGTAGACTAGCAAACATGCCCAACCTTTACTCACATTCGAGAAAACACTACCAACAAGATTGCTTGCTCCAAAATCGAAGAGGCACCGCCCTTCGAATCTCGAGAGCCAGACTCCCAACATGATTACTTTCTCAAAAATCGAAGAGAGGGTAAAGGAACAGTACCACTGCTGGATAATTGGAAAGTCCCTGTGTGTCAACCTCTGTGCTTCGTGGCAAGGTAGACTAGCAAACATGCCCAACCTTTACTCACATTCGAGAAAACACTCCCAACAAGATTGCTTGCTCCAAAATCGAAGAGGCACTGCCCTCCGAATCTCGAGAGCCAGACTCCCAACATGATTACTTTCTCAAAAATCGAAGAGACACCGCTCTCCGAATCTCGAGAGCCAGACCCCCAGCAGGATTGCTTTCTCAAAAATCGAAGAGGCATCGTTCTCCGAATCTCGAGAGCCAGATCCCCGACAGGATTGCTTGTTCGAAAACCGAAGAGGCACCACTTTCCCAACTTCAAGAGCTGGATCACCTTGGATAAAGCTTGTTTGTAATCTTCACACGCAACATCAGCTTTCCAGATACCACAGACCACTTTTTCAAAGTGCTCTGACAGAGTTAAAACATGTGAAGCTGGCAGCTCCCACTACCGTGCTATGACCAAGCAAGGTAAAGGAATAGCATTATTACTTGATGTTAGGGAGACTCCTATATATGTCGACCTCTATCCCTAACGGACAGGCAGACCTGCAAAAATGCTCAACCCTTTCTCTTATCTGAGAGGGCACTCCCAACGAAGCCTTTCGAAATATTCAGCTTTCTTTCCCCCCGATAATACCTCTGTAAACAAGCTATACTAGAGCAAGAATATCTCATATCATCAGGGTTAAAAGCAAGAGTATCCCATATCATGCTTTTTCCCTGTCTTTTCCTTTGGCCTTGTTCTTACCTGCAAGACAAGGAGAAAGAGAGCAATTAGTCAGCACTTGGAATCAAGCTTCCAGCCAGGAACTGACTGCCTGGAACCCCTTACCTGATTACTTACCTGGCATTGCTCTCGAGTACTCATCTTCAACATCTTATGCTTCTAAGGAAGATACCGCATCTGCCTGTGAAACAGATAGGGCAAGTGAGAAGGATACAAGGAAGCATGTGGAGACAAGCGTAACAGCACACGTGCCGATACATCCACTACTCTGTCAAAAGAAAAAGTATCCCATATCAGCAGGGTCGAACGTACTCTAGATTTGATGGACTTGTTTTGACCCTCAAATTCTTCAGTCGGCCTTATACTCTGGAGGAAACCAGAAAACCCTCCAGCCCGGTTCAAGAATAAGCCTGTGGAAAGTTACTTCTTTAAAAGCAAAAGTATCCCATATCATCTCTTCTCATTTTTCTTCTCTTTATCCTTCATGCTGCCTGCAAGATAGGGAGAATGTGAACAATCAGCCGGAGCTCTGATTGCTTACCTTGTCTGTCACCTCTTTCAGCAGATCCTCTAGCCCGGCGACTTGGGGGACTCCTACTACATGGTTTGTATCGCGCTTGACCAAGCCTGAAACTACAAGTAAGCTTCAAGTGAAATTGATACATTACCTTGTGCATCTCCACCAGTTACAGATACCACCCCTGGATGGAGGAAGAGTACTTCCAGAGAAGATGCCACATCTACCTATGAGACAGATAAGGCAAGTCAAGACGATACCACACTCCGAGACTTAGAAGTTTCGTGGTTACAAGATCATTCTCCCACAATATTTCCTAATGTCATTTGTACTAAATCATTCACTTGTACTCACTAAAGGAAAGCTTGAACCTATGTACTTGTGTAAACCCTTCACAATTAATGAGAACTCCTCTATTCCGTGGACGTAGCCAATCTGGGTGAACCACGTACATCTTGTGTGTGCTTTCCTATCTCTATCCATTTATATACTTATCCACACTAATGACCGGAGCAATCTAGCGAAGATCACAAAAAGTGACCGTTTTCGCTACCTAGGATCTACCTTGCAAGAGAACGGAGAATTAGATGGAGATCTCAACCATAGAATACAAGCTGGATGGATGAAGTGTAAGAGTGCATCCGGCGTGTTGTGTGACTGTCGTAGGCCACTGAAGCTCAAGGGAAAATTTTATAGGACGGCAATAAGGCCAGCGATGTTGTATGGCACAGAATGTTGGGCGGTGAAGCATCAAGACGTACACAAAATGGGTGTAGCGGAGATGAGGATGCTTCGTGGGATGTATGGGCACACGAGAAAGGATAAGATTGGGAATGAGGATATCCGAGGTAAAGTAGGAGTAGCCAAAATTGAAGGAAATATGAGAGAAAATCAGTTCCGGTGGTTTGGACATGTGCAAAGAAGGCCTACTGACGCTCCGGTTCGAAAATGTGACTACGGGACAGAGGTTCAGGGCCGAAGGGGTAGAGGAAGACCTAGGAAAACTTTGGAAGAGACCCTAAGAAAAGACTTGAGTACTTGGATCTAACGGAGGACATGACACAAAACCGAGCGCAATGGCGTTCTAGGATTCATATAGCCGACCCCACTTAGTGGGAAAAGGCTTTGTTGTTGTTGTTGTTGTTGTTGTATGCTTTTGAATTTATACATTGTGATATTTGGGGACCTCATAGAATAGCATCTCATTCTGGTGCTCGTTATTTTCTTACAATTGTTGATGATTATACACGTAGTACAAGGGTTTATTTAATGCACCATAAATCTGAAAGTCAATAATTGCTCAAGTCCTTCTTTGCATATGCCAACACACAATTCAGCCACAAATTAAAACCATCCACACAGATAATGGGGGAGAGTTTCTTTCCACGCCCATGCTTGATTTTTTTTTTTCGCACTCATGGTGTTGTTTTTCAAAGATCATGTGTCTCCACCCCTCACCAAAATGGGGTTGTGGAGCACAAGCATCGACATATCCTTCAAACAGCCAGGTCTTAACAATTCCTATCAAATTTGCCTCTTAGTTTTTTGGGAAGATTGTATTCTTATGACGGTTTATCTCATCAATTGTATACCTACACCACTATTGTTTGGGCTCATGCTCTATGAAAGATTATTTGGTCATTCGTCATCTTATACACATCTTCATACTTTTCGGTGTTTAGTATATGCCACCAATGTTCAACCTATGCATAAATTTGACGTTCAGGCTAAGAAGTGTATATTCATTGGGTATCCTTTTGGTTAAAAAGCATATAAATTGTATGACCTTTATTCGAAAAAAATCTTTACAAGTCATTATGTTGTTTTTCACAAGGATATTTTTCCTTATCATATCCCAAACACTCAATCATCCCTAGTCCTACCCGCACTTGTTGAACCTCCAAACATTTTACCACCATTAGACATCCTCCCACAAATATCACCATTTCACAACATGGCCTATTCCTCTTCACCAAACCCAAAGCAACTAGTCATTGAGCCTACACCAACCCCATATGACTTGGTAGTAGCTACTTTAAGCCCAATGGACGTCCAAATTGCAAATGAACCCGCACCAGCTGCACAAACTGCAAGTGAACCCACACCAGCTGCTCCTTTACGATGATTTGACTGTGTATCAATTCCGCTAATAAAACTCCAAGGTTATGTTTTCTATAATATTACGTTGCCCCTTGCTCAATTCTCGTCTGCTAGTCCTAATACATGGTACCATCTTTTGAACTATTTATCTTATCATGGTTTATCTCACACTCATTTGGCTTTTCTTGCAAGCATTTCACCCATTATTGAGCTTACGAGTTAGGCCGAAGCTAGTCAAGATCCTTAGTGGCAGCATGCCATGTATTGGTTGTGAAGATTTTCGTGGGGAAGGGTCCTCGGCACCTCAGCACATCTCCCCAAGGGATTGCCACTTTGGATGTGCAGTAAGGCTTTTGCTTGTTGATGTGCTACAAGAAGAGGACAAAGTTAGTTTTGAAAGGTGACTTTGTCAGGCATCAGGTGTAGGCCTTAAGGCTCGTAATAAAAACTAAGTGCTAGGCATGCCATTGCTATCTCAGTATAGCAGATGTAGAACAAATGTGTTTTAGTCGATTACTTGCTCCCCAATTTATTCGGACTTCTTGTTATCAAAGGATTGTTGTGGATGGGTTAAGTCCACATTAAGTTCTTTTTCTTGCCTTGTGACCAAGGACTTTTAGTTCATAGTCTTGTATGTTCGAATGAAGGGAGTCCAGATCCCCTTTAAGCCATTTAGCCATTTGCTTGGTTCTTGATTGATTTTAATGATAACATATCCATTAAACTAACCAAATCTAGATGCAAATGAGACTGTTAAAGTAGGAAAACAGGTGAATATAACTTGAACACATACTAGAGATGAATTATGTAATAGGTCTACAAATATAAGTACAAACACATGGAAGTCAGGCAAGATTTCACCTTGTCTATCAAGGTTGAACCTCTTGCAGCCACTTCTCTTTGAGTTTACAGAGGTTTATATGCTGGAAAGGGATGGATGGTAAATAGGTTTACATAAGGGAATCGATACTATGCCACTGAGGGAGGTAGCAGAGCTCTTAAACTAGAGAAAGATAGGCTTTCTAAGGAGATCTAAACAAGAGATAACTTGTTGCTAAAAAGATTTGAGATCTAGGCTGATTACAACTTTTAGATGCAGATTTGGCTTGAGAGCATAGTTTGTATGTTTGTTTCTTTGATTGGTTGAGTGTCCTTGTCTCTAGGGCATTTTCTTCCTTTTATAGACCTAGCCCAATTGTTGTAGCTTTGCTCTTGCCTGAAAGCATTTGAAGGGTAGTGAGTCACCAACGTTTTACTTAGAATGCCACTGAAAAGTGTTCTTTAGCTGGTAGCAAGTTAGTCTCCATCAGTTATCATTTAAATCATAAGCACATGGCCTATACATTAATAGGAAGGCACCAATTTGTCTCTGGACCTGGTGCTGGGCTTCAGGCAAGTCTTTTTCTAATTGGCATCTTTGGGCTTTCTCACACTTGCAGCTCAATGTTCAAATATTAACCCCAACAATGCCTCCTTTAATGATTGTTGATTTTGCAACCTAGGACGTTAATAATGATTAAATAGTCGTTGCATGCACTTACTCGGGACTTGCACTAAGCAACCGTTGTTAACAAAACCTTTGCACTAACCCACGAACTCTATCGTTAATCATCCACTTACTATACAAACCTCACTTAACCTCTTTGGCAAAGTATGTTAGCCATTTCAGGCCTTCAAATTTTAGAAACTTCTCTTGTTCTTCAGTTCTTACCCCCCAATTCCGATTTTCTTCCCATCTTCTCCTTAAAATCATTCAATGGCACCCAAAGTTGCTTGAACTTCATATCCTTGCGAGACTAGTTAGGGGATTTCCACCATGTGCCGCTTACTCAACAGCCTTCATTGCCCTTGGGTAGGCCTGCAGACCTCTCTTTTCCTCGAGGAGGGAGGAATGCACTCCTTGGGACCTGCATGGACTTCTCAGGTCCTAATTGCTGTTGAAAACAACATGCCTAAGGAGAAATGGTTCACCCCGAACCTATTTTTGGCCGAGTTGGGCATCTCCTCATCCAAATGGTCAAACCATCGTCGTGGGTTCCTTCTGATGAAGGATGAAGGATGGATGCAATGGATAAATGAGCTCAAGCCAACCTTTAAGCAAAAATGGATAAACAATGGTATCTATGAGCTGATAATGCTCTCTAAGAGCATCGTGACCGTTAAGCCCGAGCTTCTTAATATAGCCGTCCTCTTCAGGAACTCAGGCGTCAACACTTTTGACTTCAAGGTGTGCCTCATGTCTCTTACCATCATTGACATGGCACAGGTCTTCAGGCTAAGGCCTTCGTGCAGAATTGTGAACGTTACCCACGATTGGGCTCATCTCTCTCAGCCGACTGCTGAGAGCTCGAGCAGTCCTCCCTCCTTTCTTTATTTGGAGTATAACTCTGGAACTTTCAAGAGTTATGGAACTTCATTCAAGTGTTTTATCCCGTTTGTCAAGGAGGAATTTGGCCCCTCTTTTTCCAACGCCAACAGAGACCAAGAGCATATGTATTTTCTACTATATTGGCTCAATAAGCATGTCTTCCCAAACAAGTCCAAGGGAGTAAAAGTTGAATGGATCCCTCTGGTGGAAACTCTACACAATTTCAATGTTGTGGCAACGGGCCCTTTCATCCTCTTACCTCTATCATCTTCTTTTCAAGATGACTAAGGGCGAGCCATTTAAGACCAACCTGAATGAACCTGTTTGGATTATCCAATTGTATAAGCTTCGGGCTCTTAATCTTGAATTCCTTGAAGGAGTGGCCCCTGCCCGAATTCTAGCTAAAGCCTCTCCTACAAATCATTCCACATTCTGCTATCTGTACTCATTCAGAGATAGTCGTCAAGCAAGATAAAGATGCAGCAGACACCTTCATCTTCCAAGAAGTCACAGCTCAGGCAGAAAGGCAAGGTGCTGGAAAGGGCAGAGATGTCTCTGAGTTGTTTGAAAACTCAAGATGGTGAGGTGGAGATTGTAATGGAGCCTCAGGCAACTCAAAGGACTCGGGCAACTGAAGGAAATTTTGTGAAAAACATGTTCATTTAAGCAACATCTATAGCATGCAATTAACAATTAAAAGGCGGAATCATGCTTATATGCACTTAAAAACAAAACATTAACCATGAAATTCAAAGCCTAGTAGATTGGTGAACCAAGACTCAACTCAAATCAAAGTGAGTTGAAAAATTTATACCTTTGTTGATTCCTCTTTGCATAAGCAAAGGATAATCACCCAAGAGATAGGGCCTTCATTCCTTGCTTCTTAGCTCCATGGATTTGGATGGAAGAATTGGTTTCTCCAAGTTCTCAAAGTAGAGAACCTCTAAGTCTCCACACCAAGGTAAGATGTGAAGAAGAGATGAGTGACCTTGGAGGAGAAAGATTACTAGCTAATCCCTCCAAGGGGGCCGGCCTCTTTAGAGAGAAAGGAGAGCATCCTTTCCCCAAAAGAAAAACCCTAAATGAATTTTGGCTATAAAGTCATATTTATACCTTTATTCATTAGAGTGGCAAACTTGTAATTAAAGCAAGTTCACTACCCTTCCTCTAAATGGCCAGCCATAGGGTTCTATTGGGCTTTTTGGGCCTTTGTGAATTAAGTTGTCATACAACTTAAGTTAATGGGCTTGACGTTCGAAGCCCATTGGGCCTTGAGGCCCAAAACTAACCCGTGGTCTTTTAACGAACTTTATTCGTTTGATTAATTAACATATTAATTAATCCTTGCCATAAATAAATAATCAAACCATTTAATTATTCTTACTCATCTCCTTTGTTTCTTCAATCTCTACCTTACACGGTGTACGATCCATTAGGTTCCTTTTAGCGAGGCAGTGGGCGATTAGAACTCTTTCAAATCGATTGTGAATTGAAACTTACTTTCAATTCTCCCTTTAGTGATTATACACGTTTAGGGCTTCCACAAACCATGAGTGACACCTAGCAGTATGTCATGGTTACCCAAGCTAATCAGAAGAGGTGGAGAACCTATTCAGTTTAGGATTACAATGCAATACGGTCTTTCTTTAATACAATACTCTTGATCACATTGTTTGGTTTGATAGTTTATTCATGTCTACTATCCAATGTGATTCATTTTACTTATATGATTACTTTGAATGTGATTTGGAATGACTTCCTAAATCTCATTCATACTCTGGCCAGAGATTCTTAATCATATCATATAGTATTCTCCCTCAAACGGTTTGAAGGTTAGAGATCCCTTGTTGCGCATTCACTTGCCTCCATGGCTAAGTGGCTTAACCCCAACTATGCCGTGGACACCCGCGAATGGAGTGACTTTGACATAATCAAAGATCAAGGACCTAACCACAAAATAACTATGATGTCTCAGGTCAAAGGACTACTTTGCATTATCCCAACCTTGAGTTCTCATGTGACATGAGTATGAGAACTCTTCGTTGATCTTGTTCAGTAAACTCATTCCTTATTGAGCACCTACGTACTTGTCTTGGTGTCAGTCACTCGAGACCAGTCACTCTCACTAAGAGAAGACATAGCACATACTGATCTTAACGGACTGTCAATGCCCAATTGGCAATCCTATGATCAGGAACGTTTAGGATATGTATACAAAAGAGAATGGTCTCATGAATCTAACTTCTTTAAATTACATTCTCCTAATTACATATTCCTTGGACTTATCGTTTAAGCATATAACATTTATATGAGACGGCTTAAAACAATAATCTTTGCCCTTGATATTAAACTAGATTAGTTTAACATGTGAAATGTCCGTAAATTATCATCACATGATTGGTTTTAGGGCACATTTCCAATAGCAACTGTAGTGGAGACTTCAAAGTTTGAGCCTAAAGAGCGACCTCAGGCTCAGCCCTCAATTCTTGAGTCGCAGGCAACCCCCACCAAGAATAGAACAAGGGCACAGACTTTAAAATCTTCCAAGTCTTCCACTACTGTAGCTGAGGCGGGTGTGGGTAGGAAAAAACAGAAAGTTTGTAATAAATAAACCTTGTTTTATTCCTTCATTCTTATTCTTAATTTTGTGAAAATAAGAGCTGACAACCCCATTTTTTCTTTTTAGGGCCCCGAGCAACCAAAAAGGCAACTGTTGTTTCAAAGGGAGATCCACTAGGGGCAAGATGTATCAGAAAGCCAAGGATATGGAAGAATCCACTCTTGCAGCACTGGAGGTATAAATTGTATCTTAAGCTTTACTCTTTTGAGTTCCCCCCTTTTCTTCTTTCCTAATCTCTTCTTGATTCTCTGCTCGATTTCTGAAATAGGCCATGAGGGAAGAAAGGATCTCTTCGCCCGAGGCCTTTTCACCTTCAACCTAGATAGTACAAACTTCTCGTCCACAGGCTAAGTCTTCAGAGGTATATATTTATTTTTCATTCTTTAGACTTGTATCTTTACTAATCTCAGAGCTTTAACACTTATCTTTTACTTTTGCAGTTTAAGGTTGGGCATCCTGTGTCCTCAATCGAGCAGGGCTCAACTCCCAAGTCCTCCATTCCTTCTCCTGCATTGGTGGTGGCCTCAACCTTTCAATTAAATCTAAAAATAGGAGAAATGCTGCATTTTGTAGATGAGGATAATAACTTAATGAGCATTTGTTAACACTTCTATGCTTGAAGTCTTCCTTTTTTTATACTTATTTTACTTTCGACTCTTTTCAGTCATCCCCTGTACTAGCCTCTCATCGACCAACAACATTTCCATTTGGGGAGCCTGTAGTCCCTAAGATCTCGGTGGTCTTAGAGGTGACTAGCTCGCGGGCTTCCCGAGCAGCTTCTCCAGATGTAGTTGTTACTCCCGAAGTGTCCATCTCTTAAACTCAGGTACATTTTTTGTTCAAGCTTTTTCCCCTTTTTGTTTTATAAACGATATTATTGACACTTGTCCTTTCTGTTGACGTGTGTAGGTATCTGGTGATGGTTCAGGGAGCGTCCCTTCATCTTTAAGCAAGAAAGATTCTTCCCAGCAACCAAAAGAAAGAACTCCTCCTCTTCCTTCTAAAACTTCGAGTTCAACCCAGGTATACCAACTTCTTTCTCCAACTTTGTTTCAATCTAAACTAAAGACTTACCTCTCAACGAACTCTTCTTGGTTTGTAATAGGGACCTGGAAAAGGCTTGGGCCAATCTCTTCCTCCCTTGGTGGGCAAAACATATCTTCCAAGGCCTTTTTTATCCTCTGGAGTGACTGAGACCCCCATTCCTTGACCTAAAAAGAAGGTTGAAGCTGCTGCTGCTTCCATTCCTGCTTCGATTCCTGAGATTCTTCCTATTCTGCCAACTAAAGCTGCCTCTTCTAATTGAAGGAAATTTTGTGAAAAACATGTTCATCTGAGCAACATCTATCGCATTCAATTAACAATTAAAGGCGGAATCATGCTGAAGGAAAATTTTTGTCCTAGCTAAGAACATGTGAGAATATTTGAACACATATGCAAACTATTAACACATTAAAGTAGGCATGCATTAAAAAACAATTCTAAAACCCAATAATATCAAAGCCTAGTGAATGGTGAACCACAAGACTCCTTAACAACATTAAAGAGAAAGAAGGTTTTAGAGATTCATTACCCTTGAAGCTCATCCTTGTTTACACAAGGGATTCACCCAAGTGCAGGGCCTTCAAGTCACCAACTAGCTCCTTGGATCTTCCTTGTGATTTTCTTCCTTTTGATGCTCCTTTGCTCCTTGAGGATGTGAGGAAAGGATCTCCAAAAAGGCCAAAGATTTGGTGTCTCTAAGTCTCCACACCAAGGATGAGGTGTGAAGATGAAATGGATGACTTAGAGAAGAAAAGATTGCTAGCTATATCTTCTCTAAGTGGCCGGCCTCCTTTAGAGAAAAAGAGAGAAAATGTTTCTCATCTTTGCCACAAGAAAACCCTAATGAGGTAAAAGCTATAAAGATGCTTTTATATCTCTTTTCTTAGGTGAGTGGCAAACTTGCAATTAAGCAAAACTTACCACTCCCTCACTATGGCCGGCATCTTTTAAGTGATTGGGTTATTTGCCCATATTTGTTTTAGTTGCCCATAATGGGCCTAGTGGACCAAATCCTTTCGGACCTTGAAGCCCAAAACTAACTTAAAAGCCCAATACGAACCTTTCGTATAATTAATTAACTAATTAATTAACCTTGACCATATTTCAATTAAACCATTTAATTGCTTATCCATTTCATTTATATTTCTTCACTTTCATCCTTACTCGGTGTACGATCCATTAGGTTCCAATTAGCGAGGCAGTGGGCGATTGTTACTCTTAACGATCGATTGTGAATTGAAACTACATTTCAATTCTCCCTTTGATTAAGATTAGTGTTTGCTAATCTTCAGGGCTTCCACAAACCATGAGTGACACCTAGCAGCATGTCATGGCTACCCAAGCTAAATAGAATTGGTTGGAGAACCTATCCAGTTACAATTACAATGCAATATAGTCCTTCTCTAATACAATACTCTTAATCACATTGTTTGAGTGATAATTTGTATCATGTCTACTATTCAATGTGATACTTCTCTATATGATTCAATTGAATATGATTTGGAACATACTTCCTAAGTCATATTCGTATGCTTTGGCCAAAGAATCCCGAATCATATCTTAGAGTATTCTCCTTCCACCATGAAAGGTTAAAGATTCCTTGTTGTGCATTCATATGCCTACATGACTAGATAGCTTGACCCCAACAATGTCGTGAACACTCTCGATGGAATGCCTTTGACATGATCAAAGATCAAGGACCTAACCATTAGACATCTATGATGCCTCAGGTCAAAGGACTACTTTGCATATTGCAACTTACGAGTTCTTACATGACATGTATGTTCGAACTCTCTTTTGATCGTTGTTCAGTGTACTCGATTACTCTTTCAAGCACTTATGTGTTTGTCTTAGTGTCCAACACTAAATGACTTGAGACTAGTCATACTCACGCTTGAGTTGACATAACACATACTAACCTTAGCGGATTGTCAATGCCTAATTGGCAATCCTATGGCTAGGAACGTTTTAGGAATGAACATAAGGGAAAGGTCTCGCTAATCTAACTTATTTAAATCACTTCTCTCTTAGATCAAATACATTCATTGGATTCCCTTATTGCTTAAACACATGATACAATAAATAGTGATTAACAATAAGCTTTGCCTTTCATTAAACATATAATAGTTTAATACAATAAGTATTCCAAAAGCTATTATATCAAATGAGTGGCTTTGTGGGCATACTTCCAACAATCTCCCACTTGCACTCAAAGCCACCTTCCCATGTATCTAATACCCATCTTTTCCATATGGCGGTCAAGTTGGATTTGAGACATTGGCTTTATCAGTGGATCTGCTACATTTTCGGCTGAGGCAACCTTGAGGATGTTGACTTTTCCCTCGGCAACATATCTTCTAATGATATTAAAGCGCCTGTCAAAATGCTTGTTCTTTTGATAAGCCCTAGGTTCCTTGGCTTGAGCTATCGCCCCACTATTATCACAGTACAAAGTTACTGGTGATGTAATGGTTGGAACCATTCCAAGTTCAGTAATGAACTTCTTCATCCAGAACGCTTCTTTGCCGGCTTCAGCTGCAGCAACATATTCTGCCTCCATCGTGGAATCAGCAATTACATCTTGTTTCTTGCTTTTCCAGCTAACAGCCCTACCATTCAGAGTGAATACATATCCGGAGTTGGAACTTCTATCATCGACGTCAGATTGGAAATCCGCGTCAGTATAGGCTTTCACTCGTAACTCTGTTGCTCCTCCATAAACGAGGAACATGTCCTTAGTTCTTCTTAAGTACTTAAGGACCGTCTTGACAACTGCCCAGTGTTCTGATCCTGGGTTAGATTGATATCGACTAGTATTGCTCACAGCATATGCGATATCAGGCCTTGTGCATATCATGGCATACATGAGACTTCCTATGGCAGAAGCATAAGGAATAGTACTCATCTGCCGTATCTCTTCAGGAGTCTTAGGTCCCATGGACTTAGAAAGGTGAATTCCATGTTTCACAGGAAGAAGACCTTTCTTAGATTGTTCCATCTGGAACCTACTTAGCACCTTATCTATGTACATAGATTGGGATAATCCAATTAATTTTCTAGATCTATCACGATAGAGCTTTATCCCAAGTACATAAGATGCATCTCCTAAATCTTTCATGTGGAAGGTTTTGGACAACCACACTTTTACAGAAGAAAGTATTGCAGTGTCATTCCTGTTGGAAATGTGCCCTAAAACCAATCATATGATGATACTTTATGGACATTTCAAATGTTAAACTAATCTAGTTTAACATATAAAGGGCAAAGATTATTGTTTGAGCCGTCTCATATAAATGTTATATGCTTAAACGATAAAGTCCAAGGAATATGTGATTGGGAGAATGCAATCTAATGAAGTTAGATTAATGAGACCATTCTTTCGTAGACACATCCTAAATGTTCCTGATCATAGGATTACCAATTGGGCATTGACAGTCCGTTAAGATCAGTACGTACTGTGTCTTCTCTCAGGGAGAGTGACTAGTCTCGAGTCATTGGTGTGTGTGACATCAAGACAAGTACGTAGGTGCTCAATAAGAGAATGAGTTCACTGAACGTGATCAACGAAGAGTTCTTATATTCCATGTCACATGAGAACTCATGGTTGGGATAATGCAAAGTAGTCCTTTGACCTGAGGCATCACAGTTGTCTTGTGGTTAAGTCCTTAATCTTTGATTATGTCTAATTCACCCCCTCGGGGTGTCACGGCATCGTTGGGGTTAAGCCACTTAGTCATGGAGACAAGTGAATGCGCAACAAGGGATCTCTAACCTTCAAACAGTTGAGGGAGAATACTCTATGATATGATTTGGAATCTCTGGCCAGAGTATGAATGAGATTGTGGAATGTGTTCCAAATCACATTCAAGGAAATCATATAAGCAAACGATTCACATTGGATAGTAGACATGAACAAATAAACTATCATACCAAACAATGTGGTCAAGAGTATTAGATTAGAGAAAGACCGTATTGCATTTGTAATCCCGAACTGAATAGGTTCTCTATCCTCTTCTGATTAGCTTGGGTAACCATGACATGCTGCTAGGCGTCAACCATGGTTTGTGGAAGCCCTATACGTGTATAACCACTAAAGGGAGAATTGAAAATTGTTTCAATTCACAATCGATGTAAAATGGTTTTAATCGCCCACTGCCTCGCTAAAAGGAACCTAATGGATCGCACACCATAAAAGGTAGAGATTGAAGATTAAACGGAAATGAGTAAGAATGATTAAATGGTTTAATCATTTATTTATGGCAAGGATTAATTAATATGTTAATTAATCAAACGAATTAGTTCGTTAAAGACTTCGGGATAGTTTTGGACCTTAAGGCCCAATGGGCTTCGAACGTCAAGCCCATTAACTTAAGTTGTATGACAATTTAATGAATAAAGATTCATTAAAGCCCAAAAGCCCATAAATCCCTATATGGCCGGCCATGAAGATGAATTAGGGTTGTTTGGTTATTTAGGTCACTTAAAGAAGTGACTATATAAATGACTTTATAACAAAATATTCATTAATGTGATTAAGGGTTTTTTTTTTGGGTGAAAATGGGTGAGAATTGTCTCTCCATTTTCTCTCTAAAGAGGCCAACACCTTGGAGGGTACATCTAGCAATCCTACTACTCCAAGGTCACTCATTTCTTCTACAATCAAACCTTGGTGAAGAGACTTAGAGGTTCTCAATTTTGGGAACTTGGAGAACCTATTCTTCCATCCAAATCCATGGATCTAAGAAGCAAGGAATGAAGGCCCTATCTCTTTGGGTGATTAGCCTTTGCTTATGCAAAGAGGAATCTACAAAGGTATTAATTTCAACTCACTTTGTTTTGAGTTGATTATTGGTTCACCAATCTACTAGGCTTTGAATTTCATGGGTAATGTTTTGTTTTTGAATGCATACAAGCATGATTCCGCCTTTAATTTGTTAATTGCATGCTATACATGTTATTCAAATGAACATGTTTTTCAAAATAAATCCTTCAAGTGGTATCAGAGCCTAGGTCTAGTAGTTGGTGAATCCTTTTGGGTTTTGTAGTTCATAAGTTTATGATTTAAAAGTTGTAATTGTTACAAGCTTTATTCTTGCTTCTTTGAATGTAAATTTTGTTTGAAAATTTGCCATCTCAAATGTTGTAGATGTAGTTCATATGAGGATGAATATTGGAGCTAAAATTTGGTGCCATGATTTTTGGGATTTTCGGCCAAATCCAAAGGGTGATTTTTTGGGTTCATGTTTGTCTTGTTAAAAATGTTTTAAGGTGACTTTTGGAACCCCTAAGTACCCTAGGATGTTAACACCATTTTGAATGGTGAAAATTTGAGTTTTATGGCTTGAAAACATTCATGGAGCTCTTATGGGTTTTCATGGATGTTCTTCATTGTTCTTGATGTTCTTGCCAAGAACAAAAAGGTTTTGTGTTTTGATTCAAAGTTTTGAATATTTCATAAAGTTTATGTTATATGTTTTTCAAATGATTTATCATGTATTTAAAGTGTTAAATATTTGAATAAATGATGATGGAAACATCAATCATCAAAACATATATTAATTTTATGAAAGTATTTAAAGTGTTAAATATTTGAATAAATGATGATGGAAACATCAATCATCAAAACATATATTAATTTTATGAAAGTATTTAAAGTGTTAAATATTTGTATAAATGATGATGGAAACATCAATCATCAAAACATATATTATTTTTATGAAAGGTGAAAGCACTACTTGATTGTTTTTTGACAAAACTAATAAATCAAAACACCCATCACTCATTTTTATCCCTAAAAACCGGCCACCCTAATAAAATAGGGTATTTTTGGGGCTTTTATGCAATTACATAAAGTTTTGATACTTTTGTGTATTTGTACTTTGACCCGAAAGTTTACGTTTTGACGTTAAGGCCTAAAAACGCTAAAGGACAAATTGTTTTGCTCCTTTAATGAAGTTTTTGAATTTATTTAAATTTTGGGTTCTAGTTGTATTTACATGAAGTAGTGACTTTTGTGTTTTTACAAAGTGACCCCAAAAGTTTATGTTTTCGCAATATGGCCCAAAAAGTTGTGGTTATTGCATGATGGCCCAAATAGGATGAGAACAAAATTGTTTTGTCTCTTTAAATGAGAATTGGATTTTCATTTTGTTTAGCTCCACTTAAATCAATTTTATGGATACAAAAACCAAATGAAAATGTTGCATTCAATTAATTAGTTAAAGCGTTAATTAATTAAAGGATGATTATGAACCTAAGCCTAATATAATTGAGCTATGTGAAAGGCGTTTCAAATTTGTTTGAACCATGGGAATGTGTAGATTAGATTTTGGTTGTAATTTGATTTAATCAAATGTTGTAAAAGGGCATAAGTCCTTCTTTACTTTAAGGTAATTTGTTTTATGCAAATGTTGTAATGAGCATAAGCTCATCCTTTACTTTGAAGTATTTCTTTCTTGCTTTATATGATATGCATGAAAATGAAGTAATTGGGTCCAACGCCCCTAAGACAACACGCCTTAATGTGATTAAACGCGTAACTAAAATCAATCTCCATCCCTAGACCGAGATTCAACACAAGGCTCGTGTTGAATCTAAACAAAGGTTCATAGTCATCCTAAGGCCCTAAGGCAACTATATAGTCCATTAAATGAATGCAAAGGTTATGATAGTAGTATCATATACTCTTGCTTTAAAAACCGTTTTATAAGCATAGTGGGAGTATTATATACAACTAAAACAATCCAATGGACCAATAGTTGTAATAGGACCAAAATTGTTTTAATAGAGATTAAAATGTATGTTTATATGTGATGAGACCAAAAACCCTCAACCAAACCAATATTAAGTTGATAAGCGGAGAGTGCTTAGAACACTCTTTCGTGGCCTTCCACCGTGGTGGGATCCAATCGTTTATGACTTGTACACCGGCTTCACCCTATCATGGGGGAGTACAAAGTGCATGCTTATACTCAGGAGGAATCCATATACATATGATGAGGTGAGTGTAGGCAACGAGGATAGCCGACATCGTATCATCGTGAGGCTATTCTTGAACCCCTTCACAAACTAAGCATGGTGGGAATGACTTAACTAAGTGCAATGGAACCAACATCATATCATTGTGAGGTTACATTCTCTAGAGGCCAAATAAGATGGGTACTTGCATTAGTTGCAAATGAGTAAGCGTACTCTCTCATTATTATTGTTGCTAGCCATATATCGTATCATCGTGAGGTGGGCTTGGTAATAGTGAGCCTCCCATAACCTACTAAGAGTTTCATCCAAAACTCTCGAATTCCAATGAGGGATATGGAATTTGCCAAAAATAGTGGGTGATGCTATTTGATTTAAAGACCCGAATCAAATGGCTTAAAATCAATCAATTTATATTCGTTATGTATTTGTTTACCAATATATTTGCAAACGCTATCCAACACTTGACAAAACCGAATGTTTTAGTTTCCGGACTTAGGTACCACAATCCCAAAGAATGTCTTAAAAGGATTGCATATGTATCTAAGTAGTCTCATCCTCACAATCTTACTATTGATAATGTATCATTAGAAGAATATGTTAGAAAAGGTCTATCATAAAGAGGACAACACTTTTAAATGTCATAATTCTTCAATTACAATTTGTTGTATGAAGAAATAGGAGTTGCTTTGAACAACTCTTAGTCAATGCAAACACTTAGTGCTTGTTTCTTTGTTAAATGAACAAAGAACTTGAGAAGAAAGCACAAAGGCATGAATACATTATGTGCCATGATTCTTCACTTACAAATTGTTGTATGAAGAAATGAGAGTTGCCTTGTACAACTCTTAAAGGTTTGTAATTATGTTTAGAACATAATGGTTGATTGACAAAAATAGTCCATTAACATGGACTTATGATGATTTTGAATCATTGAGTGTTGAAGTGTTAAACCACTTAACGAGACGGAAACTAGGCAAGGACTTTACCTTTGTTTCCCTATCCTAATGGTTCACTAAGTTTATGGTAAACTATGTAGTGAACAATAACCACATACTCTCCAAATTGTTTGATGTGTATAACACAATTGAAAAGGGTTTCAAGAGAGATAGTGGGAGTTTAGGGACCATGACTAATGTAGTCAAAGGTGAAAGTCAAATAAAGAAGATAAATAACTCCAAGGGAACAAACTTTCTTTATGAAAGGATGGACATTGGAAGGGGTATTTGCAAGAAATGTCTTGCAAGTGTCAAGAACACACCTTTCGAAGGTGTTGTAAAATGTTCTTGAATAGTTCAAAACAGTTGGTTCTTCTACTTGAATGTATGATTCCGTATTAGTAACTATGTTTTACAAATCGTTGTAAAAGTGTGACTAATAAGAAGTAGAAGATATATGAGAGAAGAAAAGGTACTTCACATACGGAACGTGAATAAGATATAGATCTCTGCGAAAGCAGATAGTACTTACTTCCTCATATGAACTACCAAAGAAATTGGATTATAGTAATCTAATTGATTGTCTCTATAGTAGAGATGATATGGTAGTGTTAACTGTTTAGAATATAATGATGCTTAAAACCCAAAAGGTTGCAAGGTAGTGACTAATCCCAACTAAATTGTGATACCTCTAAAACATAAGTTACGAGTTGGTGAAACAAGGATGCTTTGGATCGTTAGATCCGGATCCAATACCTTCTTGTTAAAATTGTATAGAGGCGAAATGTTCGAATCTTTATTCTTTTGGAAAGAAGAAAGAATCACAAAGTTGTTGAGGTTAATTCACTTAAATGTTAGTGGCACTTGTCCACAACATAATACTACTCATGTTATATGACATTCACCGAAGATCACTCTCGGTTGGACTATAGTTTATTTTGAATAAACACAAGTCCGAATACTTTGCAAAAGGTTTCAAAGAATTCAAGAAATGTAAATAGATGAGTAAGATATCTAAAGTATTTACCTCCTTAGATTTGATCCAAGGAAAGGTAACACTTTAGATGAGTTTCCTTGAAAGATATCAAGGAAAATAGCATCATAAGATAATGTATTTCTCCATTAGGAGAAGAACGAACTCGAATAAGATTTAGTTCGTTAAATGTTATCTATTACCCATATATAGGATATATACTTCTAAAACAATATGATTGTCAATGAGAAGATCTTCCAATATTTTCATGACTCCATAAGATGTAGTTGGAAAAGAAAGACAAATCTTAAGCATGTTAAAGATTTGGGGTTGTGTGCTAATAAGCAATATTCGTTTGATAACAATCTTGTAGGATATCCTTAAAATAACTTTTGGATATCGCTTCTATAAACCAACTAACAAATGTTGTTTTGTTGGGAAGTTCATTGTAATCCTACAATGTGATTTGCCTAAGAGCAAATGAACGAGAGATAGAACTCAAAGAATGGGTTCTTTGAGAAACAAGGAAGTAATCAACAAATATAACAACCTAGTTCCTATACCACAAGCTCCAAGGTAGTCGATAAGAATGAAAATCCTTATGACTACATTGAGTGCATATACGATATATACTCAAGGAAATGGTAAAGTACCATTTGACTCGAAATAATGAAACCTTCATAGCTAATTGGTAGCTTAAGGTAACTACAATCAAAGAGAATGGTTGACTTTGAAGAAACCATCTTTGAGGTAGGCTTGGTTTCAATTAATTCGAAGATTGCTAGCTACAACTAAAATGGTGATTCAATGTTTTGACATAATATGGGTTTCCGAAACCATTATTAAGATAGTCTTGATAATATATGTCCAAAACTATAAATCACAAGACATGTAAGTTGTAGAGATCCATCCATCATGGATCTTAGCAAGTTAGTGGGAGCTATTTGCATTTTATGAGGAAAAAGAATCAAATCGTTTGATTTCTCATCAAGATGTAAATGAATCTTTTGTTTACGAGTTTTACAAAAGATTAGTGGGAGTTAATCATGTTCCTAAAATTTAAGTATATATGATATATTAATTTTGGAAATAAAAAGAATACTTCTTCGTTAAAGTTATGACTTTAATACATTATATGAAGATAGAATGTATATGGGAGATATAGTCTAGATACATGGGATGGAAATCTATAATGATATATTTCATGATATAATTGGATTATATCAATCCCTAATAATAGACAATGGATGCTAGGAAGTTTCTCATATGATGATAAACTTCAATAAGAAGGACGATTCTAGTGAGACTAGCAAGTTGCCCTTCTCAAAGGGAACGTACCCTTTGACTCCCATAGAAATAATGCGTAAATTGAATACTTTATGCATAAGCAGAAAGGTGATTTATGTATTTCATATTGTATGAAAAACATTGATATGAGTTGTACCTAGAACGGTACAAGACGATATCAGTGCAAGCCCAGGATCAGAACCGTGGCAACTGTCAAGTGAGTCCTTAAGTATTTAAGAAATACTTAAGGATAGATTCCTCAAAGAATGAGGAAGAATTAGAGTAACGTAATGGAAGCGTAAATGTATTAGATTATGAATCTGATACATCATTGGATGTTTCTTCATTATGAATGAAGAGATAAACAAATATCTCTTTATTATGACTAAAGAGATATTTGGATGGAAACATTAAAGTAAAGACTTTAGTGTGTTCCATTATGAATGCAAGATATATTGCCATATAGAAGTTTACAAAAATGTTGTTTGGATGGGAAAGTTCATTTATGAACTCTCTATTCGATTCCAACCAGAAAGTGTATGACACTAATGGGGCGATAGCTCAAGCCTGGGAATCAAGGTCTCATCAAGATCTGAACACAAATGAGAGACTGAACCACATGATTGAGAATCATGTATAATGGTGACGTCGTTATTCTCACGGTTGCTTCTGTGGATAACACATATAGATATCCATTGACTAGGCCTACTACTCAGCCATTTATGAAATGACTACAGAAGAGGTATCATCACTGATGACCAATGCTGATTGGCTCTAGTGCAAGTGGGAGATTGTTGGAAATGTGCCCTAAAACCAATCATATGATGATACTTTATGGACATTTCAAATGTTAAACTAATCTAGTTTAACATATAAAGGGCAAAGATTATTGTTTGAGCCGTCTCATATAAATGTTATATGCTTAAACGATAAAGTCCAAGGAATATGTGATTGGGAGAATGCAATCTAATGAAGTTAGATTAATGAGACCATTCTTTCGTAGACACATCCTAAATGTTCCTGATCATAGGATTACCAATTGGGCATTGACAGTCCGTTAAGATCAGTACGTACTGTGTCTTCTCTCAGGGAGAGTGACTAGTCTCGAGTCATTGGTGTGTGTGACATCAAGACAAGTACGTAGGTGCTCAATAAGAGAATGAGTTCACTGAACGTGATCAACGAAGAGTTCTTATATTCCATGTCACATGAGAACTCATGGTTGGGATAATGCAAAGTAGTCCTTTGACCTGAGGCATCACAGTTGTCTTGTGGTTAAGTCCTTAATCTTTGATTATGTCTAATTCACCCCCTCGGGGTGTCACGGCATCGTTGGGGTTAAGCCACTTAGTCATGGAGACAAGTGAATGCGCAACAAGGGATCTCTAACCTTCAAACAGTTGAGGGAGAATACTCTATGATATGATTTGGAATCTCTGGCCAGAGTATGAATGAGATTGTGGAATGTGTTCCAAATCACATTCAAGGAAATCATATAAGCAAACGATTCACATTGGATAGTAGACATGAACAAATAAACTATCATACCAAACAATGTGGTCAAGAGTATTAGATTAGAGAAAGACCGTATTGCATTTGTAATCCCGAACTGAATAGGTTCTCTATCCTCTTCTGATTAGCTTGGGTAACCATGACATGCTGCTAGGCGTCAACCATGGTTTGTGGAAGCCCTATACGTGTATAACCACTAAAGGGAGAATTGAAAATTGTTTCAATTCACAATCGATGTAAAATGGTTTTAATCGCCCACTGCCTCGCTAAAAGGAACCTAATGGATCGCACACCATAAAAGGTAGAGATTGAAGATTAAACGGAAATGAGTAAGAATGATTAAATGGTTTAATCATTTATTTATGGCAAGGATTAATTAATATGTTAATTAATCAAACGAATTAGTTCGTTAAAGACTTCGGGATAGTTTTGGACCTTAAGGCCCAATGGGCTTCGAACGTCAAGCCCATTAACTTAAGTTGTATGACAATTTAATGAATAAAGATTCATTAAAGCCCAAAAGCCCATAAATCCCTATATGGCCGGCCATGAAGATGAATTAGGGTTGTTTGGTTATTTAGGTCACTTAAAGAAGTGACTATATAAATGACTTTATAACAAAATATTCATTAATGTGATTAAGGGTTTTTTTTTGGGTGAAAATGGGTGAGAATTGTCTCTCCATTTTCTCTCTAAAGAGGCCAACACCTTGGAGGGTACATCTAGCAATCCTACTACTCCAAGGTCACTCATTTCTTCTACAATCAAACCTTGGTGAAGAGACTTAGAGGTTCTCAATTTTGGGAACTTGGAGAACCTATTCTTCCATCCAAATCCATGGATCTAAGAAGCAAGGAATGAAGGCCCTATCTCTTTGGGTGATTAGCCTTTGCTTATGCAAAGAGGAATCTACAAAGGTATTAATTTCAACTCACTTTGTTTTGAGTTGATTATTGGTTCACCAATCTACTAGGCTTTGAATTTCATGGGTAATGTTTTGTTTTTGAATGCATACAAGCATGATTCCGCCTTTAATTTGTTAATTGCATGCTATACATGTTATTCAAATGAACATGTTTTTCAAAATAAATCCTTCAATTCCCGAATAGTAATATGTCATCTACATATAACACTAGGAATACAACTGCATCCCCAACGACCTTTTGATAAACACAATTGTCGTCTTCGTTTTGATTAAAACCAAACGTTTTGATTTCAGTATCAAAACGAATGTTCCAGCTCCTAGAGGCTTGCTTAAGCTTTGAAGCTTGCATACCTTAGTCCTTTCAGACTTGGACACGAAACCTTCGAGTTGAGTCATATAGAGCTCTTCCTCTAGGTAGCTGTTCAGAAAGGTCGTCTTCACGTCCATTTGCCATATCTCATAATCATGGTACGCAGCTATAGCAAGCAAAATCCGAATGGACTTAATCATGGCTACATGAGAGAAGGTTTCTTCATAGTCAATCCCTTCTCTTTGCTTGTAACCCTTGGCTACGAGTCTAACCTTATAAGTCTCCACGCTCCCTTCAGCGCCTATCTTCCTCTTGAAGACCCATTTGTTTCCAACAGGTACTATACCTTCTGGAGGGTCTACAAGAGTCCAGACCTGATTTTGATACATGGAATCCATCTCGGATTTCATGGCCTCTTGCCATCTCTTTGAATCAATGTCGGACATTGCTTCAGTGTAGTCTCTAGGGTCTTCCTTTGTGTCATTGTCACCTAGAAGGTGCAATTCCCCAAAGTCATTATCTAAGCCATACCTCTTAGGTGGCTTGCTAACCCTTTCAGATCTACGTGGAGCTAGGGGTTCAGGAACAGGGTTGTCAACTTGTCGAGTGCTTGTTTGTGGTTCATCATTAATCTCATTAATTTCCATCGTTTTACTTATAGTTCCTTTGAGAACAAATTCATCCTCTAGAAACTTAGCAGTTCTGGCGACAAAAACCTTTTGGTCGTCAGGATGGTAGAACTCATATCCCATAGTTTCTCTAGGATATCCCACAAAATAGCACCTAACTGATCTCGCTTCAAGCTTAGTAGCTTCAAGCTTCTTGACATATGCTTCACAACCCCAAATCTTAATGTGATTAAGACTTGGCTTTCTTCCATGCCATATCTCATAGGGCGTTTGTGAAACTGACTTGGAAGGTACTCTATTAAGCAAGTAAGCTACTGTATATAGAGCGTATCCCCAGAATGTTACTGGTAGATCTGCGGAACTCATCATAGAACGAACCATGTTCATCAAGGTTCGATTTCTCCTTTCAGAAACTCCATTAAGTTGTGGAGTTCCCAGTGGAGTCTACTGTGATATTATTCCACACTTTTTGAGATAATCTAGGAACTCGGTACTTAGATACTCTCCCCCTCGATCTGATCTTAGGATCTTTATCTGTTTCCCAGTTTGCTTCTCAACTTCATTCTTGAATTCTTTGAACCTTTCAAAGGATTCTGATTTGTACTTCATAAGATACACATAGCCAAACCGAGAGTGATCGTCGGTGAATGTGATATAGTAGGAGAAGCCTCCTCTCGATGTAGTAGACATAGGTCCACATACGTCAGTGTGGATTAACCCTAGAATTTCAGGGGCACACTCTCCTTTCCTAGTGAATGGAGATTTGGTCATCTTCCCTTTTGAGCAACATTCACAAGTACCCATTTGGTCATTACCTAATGGGCGGAAATATCCGTCTTTCAACATCTTGCGAATCTTATCAAGGTTCACATGTCCAAGTTTAAGATGCCACATCTTTTCTCGGTTAACTTCTTCTCTAGCCCTTTTGGGTTTCGAGGTATTCCTGCTTTCAATACAGTGCATCCCACTACTTGTCTCTAGGTGAAAAAATCCCTCTATCATATTACCATGAGAGATAATACGACTGTTCAAGTATAAATTGCAACTCATTTTGTCAAACAATATTAAGTGCCCATCTCGTAAAACCTTAGAGATAGAAATCAAATTCTTTATACATGAAGGAAAATATAAACAATTTTTAAGTTCCAAGACTTCCCCAGAGGGCAGTTTAAGCATGTAGGTGCCTATTGCTTTAGCAGAGATCTTAGTGGCATTCCCAACTCGCACAATCATCTCCCCATTGCGCAATGTTCTGCTCTCTGTTAGTCCCTGCAACGAATTGCAGAAATGTTGACTAACGCGTGAATCAAAAATCCAGGAAATGGAGCTCATTGTAAAAGCACTCTGTATGACAGAAATAGTCCCGTCAAAAGTTCGTGTCATAAGGCTCGCAATGCGCACCTTGTATTTCTTCTTCCAACGTTCATCCTTTCCACAATGAAAGCATGTTCCTTTGGATTTTATTGCCTTATTCTTATGTAACCTTTTCCTTATGATTGCAGTCTCACTCCCACTGTCCTTTTTGAAACCTTGTTCAAACTTACAGCACATGTCAATCATCTCGGTAAAAGTATGATTGAATCTATTCACTTTATAGTTTACAATAAACTTAGTGAAATCATCCGAGAGAGATGCAAGGAAAAAGTCTTGGGCCATTTTCCCATCGATGGAAGTTCCTAAACTTTCAAGATCTTGAAAGATCCTTTCCATCTTTTGTCCATGTTTTTGGACCGATGCCCCATTTGCCATTTTGGCATTCAATAGATTACAAACATTTGAGAATCGTACGTTACTAGTCTCAATGTCATGCATCTTATGCAAACTATCAACCATGGCCCAAGAAGTGTCCATGTACTCATGTAGCTTCTTAAGCTCCTCACTAAGTGAAGTGAGGATTAAGCATTTGGCTTGTAAGTCATCCTCGTAGTGTCTTGCATAATTTTGACACTCCTCCTTTGAAGCTAGTTTTGTAAGAGGTACATGAGGAGGGGATTGCTTAAGCACATACAATATGTCTTTCACCTTTGAGACATTCTCAATGTGGCGATACCAAGCAAGGAAACGTTGGCCCCTAAGGCCCCTTTTGTCAAGTATAATGGTGGGTGTAATTTTAGGCATGTCGTTAACTACATAACATAACAGAAATCGCATTAGATTGTTGATTTTAAAACTACTTGATTGGGTCTTAAATCAAATAGTACCACCCACTATTTTTGGCAAATTCCACATCCCTCAATGGAATTCGAGAGTTATGTTGAACTCTTAGCGAGGTATGGGAGGCTCACCATTACCAAGCCCACCTCACGATGATACGATGTTGGTTAGCAAAAATAATGATGAGAGAATAACGCTTTAGTCATTTACAACTCTTCTAATTACCCATCTAGTTTGGCCTCTAGAGAATGATGCCTCATAATGATATGATGTTGGCACCATTGCACTTAGTTAAGTTATTCCCACCATGCTAGTTCGTGGAGGGGTTCAAGAATAGCCTCACAATGATATGATGTCGGCCATCCTCGTTGCCTACCTCACCACATCATGTATGTACATATGGACTCCTCCTGAATGTAAGCACATACTTTGAACTTCCCCATGATAGGGTGAAGCCGGTGTAGGAGTCACAAACGATTGGAGCCCAACATGGTGGAAGGCCTACGAAGAGATGTTTAAAGCACCTCTCGCTTATCAACTTAATATTCGTTTTGTTGAGAGAGTAATGTTGGGCTACATCAATTTTATTTTAATCTTATTAAAAGAACTTGGGCCTATCACAACCATTGGTCCAAGTTAATATGAATTAGTAGTACACAATACTCCCACTATTTCGATGAAACAAGCCAGACTATATGGAACTACTAACGAATGCATTGCATCCTCATATGGACTATATAGTTATATTAGATCTTAGGATGATTATGAACCATTTGATTTGATCTTACACGAGCCTTGTGTTGGACCTTGGGTTTAAGGTAGATAGTTTTTTATTTTAGTTACACGTTTAATCTAATTAAACCATTATTTCCTATTGGGCGTTGGACCCAACTATTCCAATTTGCATACATTTAAACAAAAAGGAATACATGAAATAAAGAGAAGGGCTTATGCCCTTTTACAACAAATTAGAAGGACTTATGTCCTTTTACAACAAATTTGAACTAATCAAATTACATTCAAATCTAAACTACTTAACCCAAACATTCACAATGTAAAGCGGCCAATCACATAGCTCAATTATCGAGGCCTTTGGTTCATAATCACCCTTTTCTTAATCAATCAAATTAACTAAGAAAGCAACTTAAACAATTGGTTTTCGGATTCATAGAATTGATTTAAATGGAACTAAATGAAATGAAAATCCAATTCTCATTAAAGAGACAAAACCATTTTGTTCTCATCATCTTTGGGCCAAAAAACAATGACCACAACAATTGGGCCATAAGATTAAAACATAAACTTTTGGGGTCACTTTGTAAAAACACAAGAGTCCACAACTTCATGTAATTACAACTAGAACCCAAAAATTTCAACAATAGCAAAAACTTCATTAAAGGAGCAAAACAATTTGTCCTTTAGCGTTTTTGGGCCTTAACGAAAAAACGTAAACTTTTGAGCCAAAGTACAAATACACAAAAGTATCAAAACTTTATGTAATTGCATAAAAGGCCCTAAAAATACCCCCATTATGGGGTGGCCGGTTTTGGTAGTGAAAAAGGAGGGGGGGAAAGGTTTTGGTGAAAAATTCAAAATTTGAAAGTGTTTTGTGCAAGTGGATGGGTAGGTGAGGAAAAGTTGATAGGTATAGGTTGTAAGAAAATGTTTTGTCAAACAATAAAGACATAAATCATCCATCACCAATTAATTATAAACCAAAACTTTATGAAAAACACCAAACATTTTGAATCAAAACTCCAAACCTTTTTGTTCTTGGTAAGAACATCAAGAATATTGAAGAACACACATGAAAAACCCATAAGAGCTCCATGAATGTTTTCACACAATAAAACTCAAATTTTCACTACACAAAAGAGGGTTAACATCCTAGGGTACTTAGGGGTTCCAAAAGTCACTTTAAAACTCTTTTAACAAGACAAACATGAACCCAAAAATCCACCCTTTGGATTTGGCCGAATTTCCCAACATACATGGCACCAAATTTTAGTTCCAATATTCATGCTTAAATGAACTACATCTACAACATTTGAGATGCTAACTTTTCAAGCAAAATTTATATTCAAAAGCAAGAACAAAGCTTGTAACATTTACAACATTTAAATCAAAAACCATGAAAAACACAAAACCCAAAAGGATTCACCATAAACTAGACCTAGGCTCTGATACCACTTGAAGGAAAAATTTTGTCCTAGCTAAGAACATGTGAGAATATTTGAACACATATGCAAACTATTAACACATTAAAGTAGGCATGCATTAAAAAACAATTCTAAAACCCATGACCTTCAAAGCCTAGTGAATGGTGAACCACAAGACTCTTTAACAACATTAAAGAGAAAGAAAGTTTTAGAGATTCATTACCCTTGAAGCTCATCCTTGTTTACACAAGGGATTCACCCAAGTGGAGGGCCTTCAAGTCACCTCCTAGCTCCTTAGATCTTCCTTGTGATTTTCTTCCTTTTGATGCTTCTTTGCTCCTTGAGGGTGTGAGGAAAGGATCTCCAAAAACACTAAAGATTTGGTGTCTCTAAGTCTCCACACCAAGGATGAGGTGTGAAGATGAAATGGATGACTTAGAGAAGAAAATATTGCTAGCTATATCTTCTCTAAGTGGCCGGACTCCTTTAGAGAAAAAGAGGGAAAATGTTTCTCATCTTTGCCTCAAGAAAATCCTAATGAGGTAAAAGCTATAAAGATGCTTTTATATCTCTTTTCTTAGGTGAGTGGCAAACTTGCAAGTAAGCAAAACTTACCACTCCCTCACTATGGCCGGCCTCTTTTAAGTGATTGGGTTATTTGCCCATATTTGTTTTATTTGTCATACAACTTAAACATCATGGGCCTAGTGGACCAAACCCTTTTGGACCCCGAAGTCCAAAACTAACTTAAAAGCCCAATACAAACCTTTCGTATAATTAATTAACTAATTAATTAACCTTGACCATATTTCAATTAAACCATTTAATTGCTTATCCATTTCATTTATATTTCTTCACTTTCATCCTTACTTGGTGTACGATCCATTAGGTTCCAATTAGCGAGGCAGTGGGCGATTGTTACTCTTAACGATTGATTGTGAATTGAAACTACATTTCAATTCTCCCTTTGATTAAGATTAGTGTTTGCTAATCTTCAGGGCTTCCACAAACCATGAGTGACACCTAGCAGCATGTCATGGCTACCCAAGCTAAATAGAATTGGTTGGAGAACCTATCCAGTTACAATTACAATGCAATACGGTCCTTCTCTAATACCATACTCTTAATCACATTGTTTGAGTGATAGTTTGTATCATGTCTACTATCCAATGTGATACTTCTCTATATGATTCAATTGAATATGATTTGGAACATACTTCCTAAGTCATATTCGTATGCTTTAGCCAAAGACTCCCGAATCATATCCTAGAGTATTCTCCTTCCACCATGGAAGGTTAGAGATTCCTTGTTGTGCATTCATATGCCTACATGACTAGATAGCATGACCCCAACAATGTCGTGGACACTCTCGATAGAATGCCTTTGACATGATCAAAGATCAAGGACCTAACCATTAGACATCTATGATGCCTCAGGTCAAAGGACTACTTTGCATATTGCAACTTACGAGTTCTTACATGACATGTATGTTCGAACTCTCTTTTCATCGTTGTTCAGTGATCTCGATTACTCTTTCAAGCACCTATGTGTTTGTCTTAGTGTCCAACACTAAATGACTTGAGACTAGTCATACTCACGCTTGAGTCGACATAACACATACTAACCTTAGCGGATTGTCAATGCCCAATTGGCAATCCTATGGCTAGGAACGTTTTAGGAATGAACATAAGAGAAAGGTCTCGTTAATCTAACTTATTTAAATCACTTCTCTCTTAGATCAAATACATTCCTTGGATTCCCTTATTGCTTAAACACATGATACAATAAATAGTGATTAACAATAAGCTTTGCCCTTCATTAAACATATAATTGTTTAATACAATAAGTATTCCAAAAGCTATTACATCAAATGAGTGCCTTTGTGGGCAAACTTCCAACACATGCTTGTATGCACTCAAAACCAAAATATTACCCATGGAATTCAAAGTCTAGTAGAAAGGTGAACCAAGACTCAACTCAAGAACAAAGTGAGTTGAGAAATCTTATACCTTTGTTAATTCCTCTTTGCATAAGCAAAGGCTAATCACCCAAGGAGAGGGCCTTCATTCCTTGCCTCTTAGCTCCATGGATTTCTTGGATGAAGATGGTTGAAAGGATTCTCCATGTTCCTAAAGTTGAGAACCTCTAAGTCTCCACACCAAGGAAGGATTTGAAGAAGAGATGAGTGACCTAGAGGAAGTAAGATTGCTAGCTAAAATCCTCTAGGGTGGCCGGCCTCTTAGAGACAAAAGGGAGCTTGTGTTCTCATCTTTTCTCCAAAAGAAACCTTAATGAAGAAAAGGCTATAAAGTCATATTTATACCTACCTTCATTGGAGTGGCAAACTTGTAATAAGTCCAAAACCCACTCCTTTATCAATATGGCCGACCATAGGGTTTTATTGGACTGTTTAGGCCTTTGTGAATTATTAGTCATTAAGATGTCATACAAATTAAGTCAACGGGCTTCACGTTCGACGCCCATTGGACCTTGAGGCCTAAAACTAACCCAGACGTTCGAAGCCCATAGGGCCTCAAGGCCCAAAACTAACCCGAGGTCTTTAATGAACTTTATTCGTTTGATTAATTAACATATTAATTAATCCTTTCCATAAATAATTATACCATTTAATTATCCTTACTCATCACCGTTGTTTCTTCAATCTCTACCTTAACGGTGTACGATCCATTAGGTTCCTTTTAGCGAGGTAGTGGGCGATTAGAACTCTTTCAAATCAATTGTGAATTGAAACTTACTTTCAATTCTCCCTTTAGTGATTATACACGTTTAGGGCTTCCACAAACCATGAGTTACACCTAGCAGTATGTCATGGTTACCCAAGCTAATCCGAAGAGGTGGAGAACCTATTTAGTTTAGGATTACAATGCAATACGGTCATTCTCTAATACAAAACTTTTGACCACATTGTTTGGTTTGATAGTTTATTCATGTCTACTATCCAATGTGATTCTCTTACATATATGATTACCTTGAATGTGATTTGGAACGATTTCCTCAATCTCATTCATACTCTGGCCAGAGATACTTAATCATATCATAGAGTATTCTCCTTCAAACGGTTTAAATGTTAGAGATCCCTTGTTGCGTATTCACTTGCCTCCATGGTTAAGTGGCTTAACCCCAACTATGCCATGGACAACCTCTGACGGAGTGACTTTGACCTAGTCAAAGATCAAGGACCTAACCACAAGACAACTATGATGCCTCAGGTCAAATGACTACTTTGCATTACCCCAACCATGAGTTCTCATGTGACATGAGTATGAGAACTCCTTGTTGATCATGTTCAGTGGACTCATTCTCTATTGAGCACCTACATGCTTGTCTTGGTGTCAGTCACACCAATGACTCGAGACCAGTCACTCTCCCTAAAAGAAGACATAGCACGTACTGATCTTAACGGATTGTCAATGCCCAATTGGCAATCCTATGATCAGGAACGTTTAGGATATGTATACAAAAGAGAATGGTCTCATGAATATAACTTCTTTAGATCGCATTCTCCTAGTTACATATTATTTGGACTTATTGTTTAAGCGTATAACATTTATATGAGACGACTTGAAACAATAATCTTTGCCCTTTATATTAAATTATATTAGTTTAACATGTGAAATGTCCGTAAATATCATCATATGATTGGTTTTAGGGCATATTTCCAACACTACTATCGCTGAAGGTGTTGGAGAGATTCCCCCACCTTCATCATTCTCTTCTTCAGCAACATATTTGCCCAACTTGGTCAAGAAGTTCGGACAGATCAAGACCAAACTGCAATCTCCTTGACCTTTATCCAAGTCTCATCTTCTTCAAAATGCTCGTCGAGCCTTCATGGATTGGATGGAGAGAGACTTCACTGCTTCTTTTAGTCTCAAGGTTCTTCACGACGCTGAGAAGGCTCTCATTAAACTTTTCAAAGTTCAGTTACTGACAAAGGCTCGATATGAGTCCTTTCTTAGCTTCTTTGAGAATCTACGAGCACTAAAGGAACCAAAAAGCAGAGCAGGCATCCAACAGAGTAAAGTGTTTTCAGGAAAAACATACAAAGACCTTAACCACTCTTCAATAGTTAGTGAAAAAATGATCAGTGATGGAAGATAGGATCGTGGTGGTTAATTTTAAAATCCAGAGGTTGGAAGAGCAGTTGTCTTCAGTTAAGGCTGAGAATATGACTCTAACCAATCATCTTTTCAAGAAGGTAGAGGAGATGGAGAAGCTTTCTCAAGAAGTGGAAGACTCAAAGAACCAACTTACAAATAGTAATATGTATCTAGGAGAACCAAATAGAATTTTCAGTGTTATGCAGACTTATTTCTCCAGAATAGCTACCCTAGCCAAGGATACAAAGTTGTTAGATTAGGTTTCTTGTAATCTTTTTATGAAATGAAATGAATCCTTTCTCCATCTTTACTTTTCTTACTTGTTGCTTTAAATTGAAGTCTTCCTGCGCCATCTATCTTTAATTTTAACCTTCTTCAATATAACAATCCCTAAGATCTCACCAAGATAGATGATATTCTTTTAAAAACTTATCATTAACTGGATGCCTTTGTAAGTTTTCCTCTAAATCTGTCAAGTAATATCCTCCCTTATCCAATGCTTGGTGAATAACCAAAGGACCTCCCATTTCCCAAAGCCTCTAACTTGGGCTTCTAAAGGTAGGATTGCCTTGTATATAATTTCTCCTTCCTTGAAGTTTTTCAACCTCACCTTCTTATTGTATGCTCGGGCAATAGCTCTCCCTTTCTTGCTTCCCCTCTCTTTCATACACCAATAGTCTTTTAATTAAGGACTTGACTGCAACTACTTGGTCCTTTCTTCTTTGTTCTGTCTTACTGGTGTTGAGAAGTTAGGACAATATGGGGCTTATTTTATTCCTCATTGGTGAGCAATAGTCCTTGTTCCAGAAGTTTTTGGGCCGTCACCTTAGTCGGGTAGCCATTCTCATCAGCTTCTAAGCACTGGAGGATCCCAATACTAGGATTATAAAAGCTAGCTTCTACAACATTAGCTGTGGGGAGGAATGGCCGTGACTCGGCCTTCACCATTTCCTAAAATCCTAGCCCAATGGCTCATTCCTCGTGGTAAACTGCTACTTGTTGATGCAAAGTTGAAGGCACATTGATACTCTAATGAATCCAATCTCGGCCTAGTAGAGCTCCATAAGTGGAAGTGTTGTCTACCACGAAAAAGGCTAGCATGATTTGCTTGGAACCCAAGTCCACCTCTAATGGCAATATCCCATGAGTTCTAGTGATGGCTCTAGAGAAATTGGAAACTATTAGATCCATGGGGATGAGATCCTCCTCATTTCTACACATCATTTTCATTTTCTTATATGGAAACACATTTACCGCAGCTCCTCCATCAATCGAAACCCACTTGAAGGATACTCCCTCCAGATGAGCAGTTACATAAATAGGCTTGAGATGGTTAACTAGGGTTAAGTTCGGGCGGCTGAAGACCATTCTATCTCTGTACACCCTCTCAAGCTCTTTCTTTGTGCGTTTGGGCAAACTTGTTCAGCCCAACTCCTATTTTCCTACTTCTTCAACACTAACATGCACCATCATAGGTTCTGTTGCCAAGTAATCACCCTTCATTGTGGCAGGTTGATCATGTTTGGGACAAAACATGGCAGATAAAATATATGTCATGTTTACATGGAAGTTGCTAGGTCTAGGTAAGTCCTCATTCTTTCTCCCAATGTGGCCCATGAATTCTTCTAACCAGGCCTGTGCTTCTTTGGGTAGCATTAGTTCGGGCAGTGCTTCCTCTTAAGTTATGCCAAAGTTTGGCATTTGTTTTAGGACTTCACAAAGAGTATTAACCAAAAATGGTGTGGGCAACACCCTTTCAGGTGAGATAGTTCCAAAACATATTGGCTCTGGGCTCCATCTTGGTGTTGGCATCATTACTATGTCTTCCTGAGCTCTCCTCAAGATTATGTATTTCCCAAGATGAGGGTTTTGTGGCACGTGATCTCTTTCCCCTTCTGTTTTACTATTAGCCTTTTATACCTCCTTTTTAGTTCTCCAATAAAGTTGATTTCTTCCCCCATGAGGTACTTGCTTAAACTTCACATTTTCAAAAGTTTTTAAGGCAGCATGGAGGCTCCCATTTCTTTAATAGGTCGTTCATCCTTTCCAACCACATACCATTTCCGCTCAAGTGGGGCATGATTTTTCTTCATGACTGGATTCGCTATCCTCTGCTTTATTCTAACATCTCCCCTGACATAGCTTGGCTAGGGTGGCCTTACATCTACCCATTTTGGTATTTTGGCTTCTCTATCTTCTCTTTCTTCAGAGGCTTCATAATTTCTGAACACCTCTGACAAGCCATTTGGTTGAAAATCTCCCCCCAACAATTGGAAAACATTCCTGGAAGTTTCTTTCTCAGCTGCCCGCATGATGCTTCTGCGGATTTCTTGTTCTTCTTTCTTTTTTCTATTGATCAACTCTTGATCAATGATAACTCCTGATGCTAAGACTTCCAACTGACATTCACACTGGTACTTGCTACACAACACCAACCCTTTAACTATGGCTGTTTTGGGTTTTTCGAGCAACTTGATACCACCTTCAGTAGGCCTATTATTTGATCGCCTTTCAGCCTTTACTTCCCACGTGGCTTTTCCCTTCCCTTTCTCAGCCCAAGTCAAGTTGATCATGATAATTGGGACTTCTGGAAAGGATTTGTGTCAATCATCATATTGGCATGGGGTTTCTCCAATAACAACTTTCCCTTGACTATGAGGTCTTGTATCCAATCCCTGAACTGGACACAGTTGGCTATAAAGTCGTTAAAAGTGTAGTGCAGCTTGTAATACTTCTTTCCTCTCAATTCCTCGGGCTTGGGCAATTTTTTAATGCTGTCGTGCACAAGCACTCTTGCCCGCATCAACTCTTCATTGATCTCCGAGGCCTTGGTTAAATCAAAGGAATAACTTTGGTATTTAGGGGGTTTCATAGGGACAAATCCACTGTCATTAACCACCACTTTCTGATCTTTGATTTGCTGAACTAACCCCTTCACTATTAAAGGCTTGAAAGGGGTAGTCATCTCTACAGCACATATGTCCATCCCTTCTCTTCCATGGTCATCATTTTGCCTTGGCTCAGCTCCTTCAAACTCTTGTTGATGAATTGCAGCTTTACTTTTGTAAAAATGAGGAGCCTTAGATGAGTGTTTCACTTACTGTTCCTCGAGCAATAACTTCTCATACTTTGTGGCAGCAATCACCAACTTTTGCAACTCATTGAAATGTTCATCATAAAACTTCTTCCTTAAAGGCAGCCTCAAGGCTTTCTAAGCAATGGAATTGAGTTGAGCATGATTGATAAGGAATTGGCATCTCATTTTTGTCCTCCTGAACCTCATCATGAAGTCTTCTGTAGACTCATGTTCGTATTGCTTCACCTCTACCAGGTCATTAATAGACATCTTGGGTTCTATCCTATAAAACTGCTCATGGAAAGCCATCTCCATTTACCCCTAGTTAACAATAGAATTGGGAGACAACATAGAATACCATTGAAATGCTAGGCCAACCAAGGCGTTCCCAAAAAATCTTAACTTATAATTGAGATTGTCCTCAAATGCCACGCAATGGTTGGAGAACTTGAAGATGTGATCTCTAAAGGATACACTGCTATCATCCCCACTAAAAGTGGGAAACGCATGCATCTTGAAGTTGAGTGGAAAAGGATTATGCTCATCAATATACTTCGGGTATGGCTTCTGGTAGGTGATCCTGAACAGCGGGAGAGCTTAGGGTTAAGCATTCTGGGCCACCATCCTCCTTAACTCGGCTAGCTCATCTCTGAGCTGCTGGTTAGCCACATTGTTTTATGCGGTATGTGGGGCTTCCCACTTCGAGCTGCGATCATTGCCCGAGAAAATCTCTTTCCTTGGATCGGGCTTTCTCCACTTGGCATCCCCTCCTTTAATGGCCAATGGTAGGGGCCTATAAGGAGGAGGTTTGTCTACTTTGGTGGGCTTGCCCTTTCCACTGGATTCTTCGATTAATTAGGGCATCCTATATTTCGTTTTTTTCTTTCTCACTCTACCCCTACTATCTAGTGAAAATAATAAGGGGTCGGGCAACTCCATCTAGGATCTCCTCCAACACTGGTTGACTGGCTCTATATCTTTCCTTGTTTTTTTTGCTTTATCCCTTCTCTATTCAAGTATAGGAAATATGGGGATAATTGGTTCTTTCTCAGGACTAGCCTCTCTCATCACTTCCCTATCATGACCATTTCTTAGAGTAGAGTACTCCAAATCTAATCTTCTTTGCAAACTCCCCGTTAAAGAACAGAGTCTGCTTACTTCTCCTATGGTATCCAGAGTGATACTCTCCATATTTTTCGGTACTTGTATCATAGTGGCTTGCAAGTCTTCATTGGTCATTTTCCCTCCTGACTTATTGGATGAGCTCAGGCTTTCTAGAATAGCTGGTCCTTTGAGGAAAGGAAAATCCTCTGGGTGATTTATCATGATTGGTTTTGGTGAACATTGGGGTGGCTCGTATTCTGTGTTCCACCTGAAGGTTTTCTCCTTCCTTCTTCTTCTTGGCATACAAGACTAAATGAGTCCCACCGGGCATGCCAAAACTACGTTGGTTGCGAAGATTTCCATGCGAAAGGGTCATCGGCACTTCAGCACAGCTCCCCAAGGGATTGGCACTTTGGATGTGTAGTCGGATTCTTACTTGTTGATGTGCTACAAGAAAAGGACAAAGTTAGTTCTGAAAGGTGCCTTTGTTATGCCTTAGGTGTAGGCCTTGAGGCTCACAATCAAAACTAACTAAGTGCTAGGTGTGCCACTGCTATCTCAGTATAACAGATGTAAAACAAGTGTGTTTTAGTCGAATACTTGCACTCTAAGTTATTCAGACTTCTTGTTATCAAAGGATTGTTGTGGATAGGTTAAGTCCATATTAAGTTCTGTTTCTTTCCTTGTGACCAAGGACTTTTAGTTCATAGTCTTGTATGTTTGAATGAAGGGAGTCTATATCCCCTTTAAGCCATTTAGCCATTTGCTTGGTTATTGATTGATTTTAATGATAACATATCCATTAAACTAACCAGATCCAAATGGGAATGAGACCCTTAAAGTAGGAAAACAGGTGAATATGACTTGAATACATACTGGAGAATGCATTACGTAATAGATCTACAAATGTAAGTACAAACATTAGGCAAGATTTCACCTTGTTTATCAAGGTTAAACCTCTTGCAACCACTACTCTTTGAGTTTACAGAGGTTTGTAAGCTAGAAAGGGATGGATGGTAAAGGTTTACATGAGGGAATCAATACTACGCTACTGAGGGAGGTAGCAGAGCTTTTAAACTAAAGAAAGATAGGTTTTCTAAGGAGATCTAAACAAAAGATAGCTTGTTGCTAAAAAGATTTGAGATCTAGGTTGATTACAGCTTTTGGATGCAAATCTGGCTTGAGAGCAGAGTTTGTATGTTTGTTTGTTTGATTGGTTGAGTGTTCTTGTCTCTGGGGCCTCTTCTTCCTTATATAGACTTGGAAAGCAAGAAAGAAGGAACATTATCCAAACCTTATCCAAACTGTAACTAACCTTATCTTATCCTATCCTATCCTAATCTTTTCCTAACTTAATTCCTGCTGCAAGAGGGAGTTTATTTCTGATTTAAATCACCTAGAAACCTTTCTAGAAGGCCTTATCTGTTCCTACATTGGTGCTGCATGTTTTTAGGCCTTGTTCTTCTAGAAATCAGCCACATAACATTGTTTCTAGAATTCGCTACAAAAGTGGCACCCCAAACCATTCTAGAAATCCTAAAATCTGCACAAACCCTAGTTCTTTTCCCTTTTGGATTGAGGTCCAAGCCTTTGCCGAAAATCCTAAGCCTTTTCCCATTAGAATTTGTCAAAACCCTAGGCTATAAATATGTGTTTTCAGCCATAATTTTGCACCACCACCCCCTATATAATTCTACACCCCCTTTCAGCCGCAAAAACACCACCCACAACACCATAATTCGTTCTACACCACCACCCATTCAGAAATCCATATTTTTCCACAGAGGAGAGAAGATAAGACCTTGTCGTGGCTTCCATTAGAGAAGAAGAAGTGTGCCGCAAGCCTACCTGCATCCTTTGGAGTTTCTAGAGTTCTTTCTTCCCTTGTTTTGTTTCCATGTTTATTTTAGATTGCTTTTCAATTGTTATGAACATGTGTAACTAATTTTCTTATTAGTTAGAGGTGAATTCGAAGCCATGGACATCTGTTTGATATGAATTGATTACCTTCAGTTTTTGTTTCGTAAAACATGAATGTGGTTTACTTATCTGATTGATTGAGAACTTATTTATGTATGTTGATTAGGGGTGCACACTTAATTTGCATGCATGAATCTGATGCTAAAGTATAAGGGAGTTTCACCTAGTCGTTATGAACCTATATTTACAAGTAGTGGAGGTTGCTAGTCACAATCGTGTTAGATAAATCCATGCCAGGAGTATCATGCAGTTCATAGTTACGAATGTCATGTCAATGCTTATGATTTTCATAGAACTTAATGATCTTTCATTGTATCTCTATCATGTTGTTCATATAGCGAACTTGAGAAGAATAATTTGGTTGCCGATGCGTGTTCATCCAATTCAATGAACTTAGGAAAATCTGAAAGTTAATTTGTGCTTTTCACGATTAATTTGGGGCATTGTCGTTCATGGTTTAAAGAAACAATACTGGAAATCAATTTATGTTGCATATGTTTCCTGTGTGGAGAAGAATCCTTTAGCTAGCTTTTCACCATTCAATTCACCTAATTTCGTGCCTAGTTTGATTTAGTTTTGCAATCTGTTCAATTTAATTAATTTTGTTCAATTCAATCCCCCCTTTACTTTGGTGTATTAGATTAGTGCAAAAAGTGTTTCAATCTGTCCAATTGAGTGTTTTGAGTCTTATTAGTCTTAAATTCGTTCAAATAACTCCTTAGAGTCTGTTTTAAGTCTAATTGATTGTTTGTTGCTATTTTAAGTCATTTAAGTCATTTTTGAGTTTATAGAGTCTAGTTTAGTGTTTTTGAGTCTTATTTGCATTGATTAGCAGCCTTAGTTAATCTCCGGTTTAGAACGATCCCTACTTGCTTAATACTACAATTACATGTTTAATAGGGTTTAATTTGTGTGTCAAGTTAATTTTCACATCAAGGCTCCATCAATTGTCATTTAAATCGTAGGCACATGGTCTATGCATTAATAGGGAGGTGCCAATTTGTCTCTGGATCTCGTGCTGGTCTTCAAGCAAGTCATTTTCTAATTGGCATCTCTAGGCTTTCTCTCACTTGCACCCCAATGTTCAAATATTAACCCAAACACCATGGATGAGGAAATTAAGGCTTTAGAAGCTAATCACACATGGAGCATTGCTCCTTTGCCACGTGGTAAGCAACCCATTAGACGTAAATGGGTGTACAAAGTTAAGTACAAATCCGATGGTAGTATTGAGAGTTACAAAGCTCATTTGATTGCTAAGGGGTATACTCAACTTGAAGGTATTGATTATCATGACACTTTTTCTCCCACTGCCAAACTAGTCACTTTCCCCTGCATTCTTGCTCTTGTTGTCACTTATTCTTGGCCTCTTTATCAACTTGACGTTCATAATGCATTTCTCCATGGTGATCTCATGGAGGAAATTTACATGACTCCACCTCCTGGTCTTCGGCGACAGGGGGATAATTTGGTATGTCACTTCAACAAGTCACTTTATGATTTGAAACAAGCCTCTTGATAGCAAGTTCTCCCAAGCCATTAAGTTTGCTAGCTATGTTCAATTCGAAAGCTGACTATTCACTTTTCACCAAACAAGAAGGCAAGTCATCCACTGTTCATTTTATTTACATTGATGACATTCTAATTACAGGAAAATACTAAGTTCCTTATCAAAGATCTTGGTAATTTAAAATACTTTTTGGGCATACAAGGGGCACTCTCTAAGAAAGGGATTTCTATTTCACAAAGGAAATACTGGTTGGATATTCTTGATGACGTGGGATTTCTAGGATCTAGGCCTATTAAATTTCCTATGGAGCAACATCGAAAATTACTTCCGATGAAGGTGAGATTCTCAAAGATCCGACCAAGTATAGGAGGTTGATTGGTCATCCAATTTACATCCCTATTACCGGGCCAGACATCACATATTCAATCCACATGTTAAGTAGATTTATGCAGGCTCCTTGAAAGCTGCATTATGAAGCTGCCTTGCGTATCTTAAAATATTTGAAAGGTGCATCTGGACAAGGTATAATGTTATCTTCTCAAAGTTGATCTTAAGTTGAAAGCATATTGTGATTCGGATTGGGCAGGATGTCCTACCACTCAATGGTCCACAATTGGTTATTGTGTTTTCCTTGGAGACTCTTATTCCATGGAAAAGTAAGCATCAAAAAACCATTACTTTGTCGTCTGCCGAAGTAGAGTATAGGTCCATGGCAGTAGCATGTTATGAGTTAACATGGTTGCAGAATTTGTTTCGTGATTTACAAATCCACAACAAAGGGGTGGCTACCTTATTTTGTGACAACCAAACTACTCTTCATATTGCAGCTAATCCAGTGTTTCAACATGACAAATTGAAATTGATTGTCACTTTGTTCGAGATAAAATCATGGAAGGAAAAATCGTCATGGGATTTGTTCCATCCATGTCATAGGAAGCCGACATCTTTACCAAATCTTTGGGCAAGGAAAGATTTCATTCTTTGTTAGTCAAGTTGGGTGTTCATGACATTCACTTTCCAACTTGAGGGGGAGTGTTGAGAAGTCAATGGTTCTTTCACAATTCATATCCTTGATCAATGTCAATTAGGGAAAGATCAACGTGAATTAGGGAACAAATAATGAAATTGATAATATTCCTTCTTTGTAACAAATAACTAGTTTATAGGAATCATTTGTAATTATATAATGATGTAGTATTGTACAATTTAATTAATACGATTTAAGCAAATTCAGAAATTCTTTCCAAACCTAAATTTAAGAGACATTACATTATTTTGTCAGAGAAATCAATCAATTATTGGGCTTACACAGGATGGATCAAATATGGTTTTTTGTTTTTTTGTGGAAAGATAAGTTTTATTAAACTCAAATTGCGACATTTACATTGGAAGCCAGAGTATTGAACAACCACTCTGGCTAAAAAACATCCTATGTATGAACACCACCTATACGAGAGATAAACGAAGCCACTAGATGTGCTTCCCTATTACAACTTTGGGGAGCAAAAATAAACTCTACTGACTGCAATTGCATTTGCACGCACTTAATGTCAAAGAGAAGACTTTCAATAACAATGTTTGGTTCTGTTGTTCCATTGATCATATCCACAAGCCCCTTAGAGTCTGTTTCCACCTAAATCACATCAAACCCTCTATTCAAACAAGCAAGCAAGGCTGCTCGTACACCCTCTGCATCCGCCATCAAACTTGATTCACATGGGAAATTTCCCATTCTTCCTGCCGCCTTAAAAATCCTTGCAAAGTCCCGTGCCACCCAACTGTAGCCTCCCTGCCCTATTTCTTTAAGCCATGCGAAATCACAATTCACCTTAATCCTGTGAAATAAGGGACCTATCTAACATGAAGGCAGCATCTGCTCCTCCCTTACATACCTTGGCATCCCTTCCAGCGGTGCACCCTTGATTGCTTTTGATTCTTCAATCTCATTCCTTTGTTGTTTTAGCAAATGAATAGCCTCAACCAGCTCCACCGATTTCTTCTCAAAGATCAAGCTATTTCTACATTTCCATAACCTTCATAAGCCACACACCACCCACCTCAATAACTTTCCATTATCATGCTCCAGTCTGTACCGCTTGGCAATGTTGGAAATGTGCCCTAAAACCAATCATATGATGATACCTTATGGACATTTCACATGTTAAACTAATCTAGTTTAATATAAAAGGGCAAAGATTATTGTTTGAAGCCATCTTATATAAATTTTATATGCTTAAACGATAAGTCCAACGTATATGTAATTGAGAGAATGTGATCTAAAGAAGTTAGATTCATGAGACCATTCTCTTTTCTATACATATCCTAAATGTTCCTGATCATAGGATTGCCAATTCGGCATTGACAGTTCGTTAAGATCAGTACATCTTATATCTTCTCTTAGGGAGAGTGACTGGTCTTGAGTCATTGGTGTGACTGACACCAAGACAAGTACATAGGTGCTCAATAGAGATTGAGTCTACTGAACGCGATCAACAAGGAGTTCTCATACTCATGTCACATGAGAACTCATGGATAATGTAAAGTAGTCCTTTGACCTGAGGCATCATAGTTGTCTTGTGGTTAGGTCTTTGATCTTTTTGTCTATGTCAAAGTCACTCCGTCAGAGGGTGTCCATGACATGGTTGGGGTTAAGCCACTAAGCCATAGAGGCAAGTGAATGCGCAACAAGGGATCTCTAACCTTTAAACCATTTGAGGGAGAATACATTATGATATGATTAAGAATCTCTGGCCAGAGTATGAATAAGATTTAGGAAGTTGTTTATCTAGGTCACTCATCTCCTCATCAATGTTCTCCTTGGCGTGGAAAAATTAGAGGTTCCCTATTTTGGGAACTTAGAAAATCCTTTCAACCATCCTCCTCCAATAAATCCACGGAGCTAAGAAGCAAGGAATGAAGGCCCTCTCCTTGGGTGATTAGCCTTTGCTTATGCAAAGATGAATCAACAAATGTATAAGATTTCTCAACTCACTTTGTTCTTGAGTTGAGTCTTGGTTCACCATAACTACTAGGATTTGAATTTTATGGGTTAAGGAACCCATGACAAATGATATATAGATATTTGTGGGAAGTCCTCTCCTCCTTCCCCTCAGAAAAGAGAGAGATTCCGGAGATCCCTTCCCTTTTTTTTTCCTTCACCACCGCCTTCCCCCACTTCTCGATTCCTCCTCCCCTTTTCCTTTTTCTTTTTCTTTATTTTATTATTATCTATTTGTTTATATATTCTATCTATTATTATTAAACTTGTTTATACCATATTTAGGGCCTCGTATTTAGACCTCGTATAAATACTCGGGGGACTTAAATGTAATTATGTAATAAAGGAAGGGGCAAATATGTAATTAGGTGAGGAGCCCTTATTCTATAAAAAGGCCTCATCACCCTCACAAACCCTAAGTCTCTCCTATCTAGAGCAAAGCTCTCACAATCTCTCCCTCACAAATGCTCTCTGATAAATACAATCAATGTGGACGTAGCCCAAACCTTGGGGTGAACCACGATACATCTTGTGTTATTTGCATTTCTTGCAGATTCACGGCCGGATTTATGTTGTTCCAAGACCTCCAGTTTTGTGCATCAACATTTGGCACCGTCTGTGGGAATCGATACGAAAAGTTGTGTCGGTTCTTTCTCAATTTTGTTTTACCTCTGCCGTGGATCTGCAAAACCCACACAAAGACAAAACACCTACCACGCTTTTCTGAGCCTTCTCAATTTTGTCTTTTAAATTTCTGGTGTCAAGAAATGGTTGGTGATTTGTTAGCAAGAGAGTCCATCAATCCCTACCTACTCTCATTCCAACAGCTCAAGGTTGAAGAATCACCATTTTGCAACCCCATATAGCTCTCTGGATTTCCATTACCCTGGCCCTCCAAACCCAGACCCGGATCCGAATCCAACCCATTACCTACAGCATCCAAGTTCTCCCCATAATCACCCATTTACATCAGTTTCAGACCCGACCCATTTGGATTCAGACCCTCTAGAAGCAATCCAAATTGCCCATTTGAAGCTAGGAGTGAGCTGAAGCTCCCTAAGATATCCATCACCCCGCGGTCTTGGTCGACTTTCGGGGCACAGACCTGGGTCCGATTAGGCTGCGAATTCGGGTTTTGAGCTGCTGCTGCTGATGAGCTCGACAGTGACGATGAGGAGCGTTTCGAAGCTGACGACGATGATTTCTTCATGTTCTTCCTTTTTTCGCCGTCGACAGGGATGTTTCTCTGAGCACCGCCTTTGGTCCAGTACCGCTTACAGTCCTTGCAGAAGTGGCGCGGCTGCGAGAGGTTGTAGTTGTTGTTGTAGCAAAACTTGGTGTTGGAGGACTCGCAGTGTGGACATTTCAGCTGCTCTTACTCTGGAAATTAGGGTTTTATGGGCTGAAACGTTGTAGGGTCCTGCATTTTTTGAGACCCCAAGTTCCTGGCCGCTACAATGGCACTCTTAAAGTCCGATGCTCCACCAACAAAGCCCTCATCGTATCTCTCTCCCTCCCCTCCCTCAACCTCCGTATAGTGTTCTGAAGCCTATGTTCGTCACGGAACGGCTGCAATTAAGAGAGCCGTGAAGAGGGAGGAGGAGAAATTTGATGATGAGCTGCAAGTAGACAGAAAAAAGAAATGAGGCGTGAAGAGATCGTCGTCGTCCGTGTCATCCAGCAGAGGAGGAGGTGGCGCAATGAGATGGTGTCAGGCGGACGGGTGCACAGCTGATTTGAGTGAAGAAAAGCAGTATCATAGAAAGCATAAAGTTTTGTGCTTGTCTCTGGCCTCCACCAAAGGTTTTGCCAGCAATGCAGCAGAAAAATGCGGAGTAAGAATGGATGGGCACGACCAGGCTGTCCAAGAAAAGCTCTCTCTTTTCTTTCACATATTCCCCAAAGTCTCTTTTCCTTTACAGAAAATAAAAATGAGAAGTAAGAATGGATGGGCACGACCAGGCTGTCCAAGAAAATGGAGTGGGTTTGCAAGCAAAAGATACCTTACAAAGCAACACCGGTGGACAGAGAATGAGCGGGGAGATCAAGAAAAGCAAAAAACAAAAGCAAAAAGAGAAAGTAAAAGCAGATAGCAAGAGCAAGGAATAAACACCCCACCAGAATGATGTAATTTATTTTCCTTATCTTTCGGAAACATGTGTATAAACCCTATCAGAGGGTAATATGTATAAACCCCATCAGAGGGTAAAAAAAAAATGGCAAAGCCCAAAATAAATGGGCTGGAATGTTGTGTGAAGGGCGAAGGGCCATAAGCCCAAAATAGCTCCAACCAAGCGATCAAAAGTACGCCCAATACTCAACAATTATTCGGCAACCTGCCACTATTATCACCAACCAGGTGACCAAAAGTACGCCTAGTACCCCACAATTATTCGGCAACCCGCCACTATTACCACCAACCAGGTGATGAAATGTACAACCCGTACTCTAATATCATTTGGCAACCAGCCATTCATGCCACCAACCAGGTGATGAGATGTACAACCCGTACTCTAATTTGGCAACTAGCCATTCATGCCACCAATGAGGTGATGAAATGTACAACCCGTACTCTCTTTCATGCCACCAACTAGGTGATCAAAAGTACGCCTAGTACTCTAAATTATACATGAGCACTACTCATGTCATTCATACATAAACATTCATGAGCATCACTCATGACAATCATACATAAACATTCATGACCATCATTCATGTCAACATTCATGAGCATCACTCATGCTAACATTCATGAGCATCACTCATGACAACATCCATAAGCATCACTCATGTCAATCAACATAAACATTCATGAGCATCACTCATGTCAATCAGCTTCAAAAGCTTCATTTACAGAGCTTTAGCTTTAAAAGTTTCATTTACAGAGCTTTAGCTTCAAAAGCGTCATTTACAGAGCTCTAGCTTCAAAGCTTCACTTGCAAAGCTTCACCTACAACGCTTCAGTGCAGGGTATACAAATACCGCCTCCGAACAACCGCTATTTCGGCCCATACATGGATTCAATTTGAAGTCTCTAGCCAACAGACTCTATTGACCGAAGACTTGGGGGACTACATTAGGTACCATATATTGGGCCTCAACTGGGCCTTATGAAAAATACTTGGGGGACTTAGCCCATTACTTATGTATTGAGGAGCGAGCCCTTATTCTATAAAAGGGACTCCCTCACTTTCATTAGAGAGCACCCTTTATTCATGTACTGAGGATCGAGCCCTTATTTTATAAAAGGGACTCCCTTACCACCATTAAAGAGCATCGCCGCCTACTGAGCAACTGCCTCGCCACGAGCATCAACTCTAGCCCATCATTTATGTATTAAGGAACAAGCCCTTAATCTATAAAAGGGACTCCCTCACCTTCAAACGCTGCATGCCGAGCTAACCAAGGCAACATAAGCCACGAGCCGAGCAGCCGAGCAGCGTGTGCTACTTCTAGTTGAGCGACATTTCAGATTGAGCACAACCTCATATCGAGCATCAGTTCAAGACATCATCTAGTTACTTCGGCCCACACATGGACTGAATTTCAAGTCTCCAGCCAAAAGACTCTTTTGACTGAAGACTTGGGGGACTATTGTTTATACCATATTTAGGGCCTCGTATTTAGACCTCGTATAAATACTCGGGGGACTTAAATGTAATTATGTAATAAAGGAAGGGGTAAATATGTAGTTAGGGGAGGAGCCCTTATTCTATAAAAGGGCCTCCTCACCCTCACAAACCCTAAGTCTCTCCTAACTAGAGCAAAGCTCTCAAATAAATACAATCAGTGTGGACGTAGCCCAAACCTTGGGGTGAACCACGATACATCTTGTGTTATTTACATTTCTTGCAGATTCACGGTCGGATTTACGTTGTTCCAAGACCTCCGGTTTTGTGCATCAACAAAACTTACCCCTTATTCTTAAAATTATTAAAATATCCTTAACTTTCGTGTTTTGTAACCTTCTCGTTCTAGCTCCAGTTTTTGTTCCGCTTGCTTTATACGTTATTATGAACGAGTACTATAAGGCTATACTAGTTAATATGTCACATGTGTCCCAACTACGAAGTCAACACAAATATACACATACTACATGAGCATTTTGGCCATTTCCCACATTGAGAATTCAAAATACTATACTACAGGAATAGGTTGTTATAAAGTCACATTCACCCTCCTATGGGCATTTTGGTCTTTACACATTTTATAAAGTCACATTCACCCTACTACGGGCTATAACAGGTTGACTATGAGACTTTGAGCAACTTTATTTAATATTAAACGAACATTTTGGTTCAAATTCTTTCACAACATAATTGTCTTACATTGGCTTCATTATTAAGTTAGCCTGTGACATCATCTCTCAATAGGGTCATATGGTCAATTTAGTGACGGCCAGCACATCTCGACCTCATAACTTGTGTTATTGGGGCTCAAAGTGTGTCAGTTAGAATTATGTTTACTAATAAGACATATATCACGAGTGCACCATTAATCTATGTGCTAAATGTTTGTATCATACTTCACCAATCTCGAAAGTACCGAGCACCAGTCAACTTTATTCCTCTAGAGATCCACTAAAGGGTTCATGCTAAGGCACCCCTGCCAAAGCACATGAGTTCATCTCCAAGCAAGAGGCCAATCACAGCATGACATGTGTCAACTTCAGAATAAAGCTCATAGAGTCCCACATCAACTGTGGACTCTCCTCAACTATAAAAAAGATCATTCTCCTACAACTAATCCCAATGTCATTATTGTACTTCAATTATTATTAAAACTTACTAATGATGATTATGCTTAAACCATTGTATCATGTAAACTGTACATTTTTAATGAGAACTCTTCTACCATCGTGGACATAGCCCAACTTAGGGTGAACAATAGACATCTTGTGTTTGCTTCCTTTTTTTATGTTTCTACATATTATCATCACTAGGTGACTGGAGCAACCTTGTGAAAGTCGCAAACTGGATACTTTACGTGCTTAAAGTGTCCACGACATAGTTGGGACTAATCCATTTAATCATAGGGATATGTGAATGTGCAACAAGGGATCTCTAACCTTCAAACCGTTCGGGGACAATACTCTATGTATGATTAAGGATCTCTCGCTAGAGTATGAACAAGATTTAGGAAGTCATTCCAAATCAGATTCAAGGTAATCATATAGGCAAGAGAGTCACATTGGATAGAAGACATGAATAAACTATCACACCGAATAATATGATCAAGAGTATTGATTTAGAGAAAAATCGTATTGCATTCGCAATCCCAAACTGAATAGATTCTTCACCTTCTTCTGATTAGCTTGGGTAACCATGACATACTACTAGGTGTCACTCATGGCTTGTGGAAACCCTGAATATGTATAATCACTTAAGGGAGAATTAAAAGTAATTTTCAATTCACAATCGATTAGTAAGAGTTCTAATCCCCTACTGTCTCGCTAAAAGGAACCTAACGGATCGCACACCACATAAGGTAATGTTTGAAGGATATGATGAGTATGGAAACTTAAATAGTTTAATTTGTTGTGGTTAGGATTACTTAATATGATAATTAATCAAACGAAAAATTTCATTGTAAACTTGGGATTAATTAATGTTAATTAATTAAACAAAAAATTTTGTTTAGACCTCAGGTTAGTTTTGGGCCTCAAGGCCCAAATGGGCATTGAAAGGTCAAGCCCATAAGCTTAAGTTTTATGACAACTTAAACACAAAATGGCTCGGTTTAAAAAAAAAACACAAAATGGCAAAAGGCCTAACTAGAGTGAGGTTGGAAATAGAGAGGAAAGAGTGAGGCCGGATCTTATTACAACTTATAGCACTCAATTGTAAAGGGCTATATAAGTGACTTTATAACCTTACACTTATTAGGGTTTCTTTGTGGAAAAATGAGAGAACAAAAGCTCTCGCTTTCTCTCTAAGAGGCCAGCCACATTAGGATATTTTCACTAGCATAAAACTCTTCCAATGTCACTCATCTTCTTCTTTCATCATCCTTGGGGTCAGAACTCAGAGGTCTCTAACTTTGAAGACTTTTGGAGAATCCATTTCTCCATCCAAATCCAGAAGACATAGAGCTAAGAAGCAAAGTTTTTCCATCTTATCCATAGACCCAAGGAGAAAGGAAACAAAGGAAAAAGGGCCTTCACATGAGTGATTAACCTTCACTAATCAAAGAGGTGCTTCAAAGGTATAAAGTTTCTCAACTCACTTTGTTCTTTGAGTTGATTCTTGGTTCACCACCACTAATAGACTTTGAATTTCATGGTTTAAGTTTTGTTTTAATGTGCATACAAGCATGCTTCTGCCATTTAATTGGTAAATGCATGCAATATGTTTCTTAATGAACTTAATTTCTCAAATATTCTCCTTCATTACGTTGTTCCAAAATTTCACTGATTCTATGTATCAACGCTAACAATATAATTTCATTAGCATAGAAACTAAGTAGTCAAGTACCGTTGAACTGTTATCATCCCTAAAAATACATAATTTAGAGGTACTCAAAACGAATAACATTATAGACCAAATTTGAAGGCAGTTCAAAGCATAAATTTAAAGAAAAAGGTGGACGAGAGCTAAACATAGTTGTTGTGAGATGATGAACTGTTGATAGAATGCCTTTCCGACAAAACAACAAACAAGTCCATTAAATCTACATATCATAAAACCAACAAAACAAGTCACTTAAGCCTACACAACATGTTCATAAAACCTACACAACAAGTCCATTAAAATGAAAACAACAACAAACAACATTAAGAAAATTCTACTTTGCAAAATTAACTTAAAAACAATAAGCACAACAACATCACTTAAAAAAATGAAAACAACAATAAGCATCACAAGACATTTATCAAATTCGTATTGCAAAGATGAAGAAGTTGAGGTTCCACCATAAAACCAATTGGTTATACGGACAGTAGACCAACCTCTTATAAGTCCATGCAAGGTCCCTCATCTCATCAATGTGGGATTCGTTCTCAACATGCCCCCCCACGTGTGGCGATTTTTCAAGCCTAACACATGGGCAACACAAATCGGGTGATGTAGAGCACGTGTGGCCGTGGGGATTCACATGAGGGACTGATAGGAGCATATTTATGCGACTTAGTTAGCTTGTTTCTTGGCATTTATGTTGTTAGTTCCTAGTTATTTTATTATTTTAAGCTATTTTCATGTGTTTATAGGTCCAAAGGGCTAAAGTGGCAAGAAAGTGTACTTTGGGGCATTTTGGATCAGTTTTGGGCTCGGAATGGATAGTACATGCATGGAGGAAGGTGGATGGACGAATTTGAAGACCAAAAGAGACTAGGAATGTGCTAAGAAGATGAAGGAATTAAGTCATGAAGGAGGGAAGAATTTGGAGCCATGTGTTCCCTTCCATATCTCCTTGTTGCATCAAACTTTACCTTTCACTTTGTGACATAATTTTTCCTTTCCCTTTCCCTTTCACTTTGTGTCATAACTTTCCCTTTACCTTTCACTTTGTGTCATAAATTTTCATTTCCCTTTCACTTTGTGTCTTTCCCTTTCCCTTTCACTTTATGTCATAACTTTCCCTTTACCTTTCACTTTGTGTCATAACTTTCCCTTTACCTTTCACTTTACCTTTCACTTTGTGTCATAACTTTCCCTTTCCCTTTCACATAACTTTCTCTTTACCTTTCACTTTGTGTCATAACTTTCTCATTTCCTTTCACTTTATGTCAAAACCCTTCCTTGTCCCCTTTGCCTTTCCTTCTCCTATAAATAAAAGCCTTTGCCACACACCATTCAAATAATCCATGCTTCACCAGATTTCATCCATCCTCCACCACAATCTACCACCATTCAACACAACCAAAAACACATCCACACACCATCCCTCTACTTTGTCGCACCCCCTTACCAACCCAAATCCATTCCTAACCCAGAAACACATCCAAAATCATCCCTTAACCTTTGTGCTGCAGCAAGGAAAATAAGAGAGATGAGCTTGAAGGTGCAGGGCATTCAAGTTGATTCGTTGGGCATTTTAGGTGTAATCAATCTTTTGTTTTCAATGTTTAAATTCAATTTTGTTTCTTTTGCTGTGAACATGAGAGGCTAAACTTGTTTTAGCTAAGGGAGACTTTTTTTTTTTTTTTGGTGAACGAGATAATGCATTACCTGGGCAGAGATGCCAAAGAGAACAAGAAAGCTTACAACAAAGCAAACAGGCCAGCTACGACCAAGCAAGAAACGAAGTACAAGGAGGAAACATCCGACACCGCATCAAATGCTAAAAGTGTCACTCCTTGCACCAAACCTACAAGCCTAATGGGGACAAAGGAGGCCGTCATTACACAGAACATGAACAAGGGAAGATGGGGGCCGGTTAACCCAAACAAAATCACATACCTCCCTACTTTGCCGCGACGCCAAACTGTCCGCTGCCTTGTTGGCCGATCTTGGAACCCAAGACCAGCGGCAATCTTGGAAAGCCTTCCCCAGACTTGTGCACTTAGCTAGCAAAGGAAAAGCATCCCAACTGCCCATCGAATTAAGATCCTGAAGACAAGACACAGAGTCCAAAGAATCTGATTCAATGATAATATCATTCCACCCCATATACCGCCCCAACAAACAGCCATGCAAAATTGCCTTAGCTTAACCATTGCCACACTCGAGGCACAGATCTTCTTTCTGCATGCAACCACAAACCTGCCATGATCATCCCAAGCCACCACACCCACGAAGCCCACACTCTCCCTAGCATTCCAACTTGCGTCCACATTTATCTTGATGAAACTCGAGCCAGGAGGAGACCAAGATAAGTCATTTCCCTGATCCAGATCATTGATCCGAGGCCTACTACTTGGAACACGATTGGCCTCTAGGAACATACCCACCGAATGATGAACAGCGGGGATAACCTGCCTTGGGTAAATTGGTTGCTGCTTAAAGATAAAGTTGCACCGAGACTTCCAAATATGCCAACAGGTAATAGCAATATATGAGAACGGTTTGATCATTTCACCCCTGTTAGCAAAAGTCGCATCATAAATATCATTTAACCAATTTACCCAAGAAATTATCCCCTCCCTGCCAATACCGCCAGTCAAACTTCCCTCATTCCACACCGTCTCTACCCACGGACATTGGAGAAAAAGATATTTCGTTGATTCCTCAGCCGAGTTACAGAGAAGGCACATGGGGGAATGAGAAGAGAGCCTAAAGAACAGGTTTGCCATCGTTGCCACTGCCGTATGAAGAGACTTCCACATGAATACCCTTATTTTTTTAGGAACCTCCAAATTCTACATGCACTTCCATAACTGATTCGGTATCATATCAGACCTATCCAGGTTGACATTCCTGTGAATATGGGTCCTGGACAAAGCCCAATGATAACCAGATTTTACCGAGTATGCTCCCTTTTTTTCGAAAGGCCACACCAATCTATCCTTTAAGGTTAGATCACCCAAAGGGATTTCCAAAATCACCTTGATCTCTTCCTCCACCACAAAAGGTTTCAAGAAATCAACCTCCCAATCCCCAGACTCATTACAAATCAAAGAGTTGACCCTCAAATTCCTAGAGACTTGAACCGTACCCAATGGAGAAGGTCTTCCCGAGGGGATTGAAGGAAGCCATCTGTCCACCCATACCCGAACCTATTTGCCATTCATAATCTGCCAGTGTGCACCTCCGAAAATAATATCTCTTCCAACAAGGAGACTTGACCAAGCCCACGAAGCTCTTCCTCCCCATTTTGCATCTGAAGGATGATTTTGTGAAAAACATGTTCATTTGAATAACATCTATAGCATGCATTTAACAATTAAAAGGCGGAATCATGCTTGCATGCATTCAAAAACAAAACATTACCCATGAAATTCAAAGCCTAGTAGATTGGTGAACCAAGACTCAACTCAAATCAAAATGAGTTGAGAAATATATACCTTTGTAGATTCCTCTTTGCATAAGCAAAGGCTAATCACCCAAAGAGAGGGCCTTCATTCCTTGCATCTAAAATCTATGGATTTGGATGGAAGAATAGGTTTCTCCAAGTTCCCAAAATTGAGAACCTCTAAGTATCTTCACCAAGGTTAGATTGGAGAAGAAATGAGTGACCTTGGAGTAGTAGGATTGCTAGCTACACCCTCCAAGGAGGCCGGCCTCTTTAGAGAGAAAGAGAGAGACATGTTCTCTCCAATTTTCTCCAAAAGAAACCCTAAATGAATTTTGGCTATAAAGTCATATTTATACCTTAATTCATTGGAGTGGCAAACTTGTAAATAAGTCCAAAACCCACTCCAAAACTAAATGGCCGGCCATTGGGATATTATTGGGCTAATTGGGCCTTTGTGAATCATTATTCATTAAGTTGTCATACAACTTAAGTCAAAGGGCTTGACGTTCGAAGCCCATTGGGCCTTAAGGTCCAAAACTATCCCGAGGTCTATAACGAACTTATTCGTTTGATTAATTAACATATTAATTAATCCTTGCCATAAATAATTAAACCATTTAATTATTCTTACTCATCTCCATTGTTTCTTCAATCTCCACCTTACACGGTGTACGATCCATTAGGTTCCTTTTAGCGAGGCAGTGGGCGATTAAAACCATTTCACATCGATTGTGAATTGAAACTTACTTTCAATTCTCCCTTTAGTGATTATACACGTTTAGGGCTTCCACAAACCATGAGTGACACCTAGTAGCATATCATGGTTACCCAAGCTAATCAGAAGAGGTGGAGAACCTATTCAGTTTAGGATTACAAATGCAAAACGGTCTTTCTCTAATACAATACTCTTGACCACATTGTTTGGTTTGATAGTTTATTCATGTCTACTATCCAATGTGATTCGTGTGCTTATATGATTACCTTGAATGTGATTTGGAACGCCTTCCTAAATCTCATTCATACTCTGGCTAGAGATTCTAAATCATATCATAGAGTATTCTCCCCCAAACGGTTTGAAGGTTAGAGATCCCTTGTTGCGCATTCACTTACCTCCATAGCTAAGTGGCTTAACCCCAACTATGTCGTGGACACCCTCCTGATGGAGTGACTTTGACATAATCAAAGATCAAGGACTTAACCACAAGACAACTATGATGCCTCAGGTCAAAGGGCTACTTTGCATTATCCCAACCATGAGTTCTCATGTGACATGAATATGAGAACTCTTCGTTGATCGTGTTCAGTGAATCATTCTCTATTGAGCACCTACGTACTTGTCTTGATGTCACACACACCAATGACTCGAGACTAGTCACTCTCCCTGAGAGAAGACACCGCACGTACTGATCTTAACGGACTGTCAATGCCCAATTGGCAATCCTATGATCAGGTACGTTTAGGATGTGTCTACGAAAGAATGGTCTCATGAATCTAACTTCTTTAGATTGCATTCTCCCAATCACATATTCCTTGGACTTATCGTTTAAGCATATAACATTTATATGAGACGGCTCAAACAATAATCTTTGCCCTTGATATTAAACTAGATTAGTTTAACATGTGAAATGTCCGTAAAGTATCATCATATGATTGGTTTTAGGGCACATTTCCAACAGCATCAAGGAAAGAACAATTAGGGAAGTATCGGGCTTTAAGCACCATCGCCCACAAAGAATTTGGTTTCGATAACAACCTCCAACATTGCTTTGCCAAAAGAGCATCGTTGAAATCTGTGAAGCACCGCAAACCAAGTCCACCATCTTGTTTTGATCGGCCCAATATTTCCTTAGAGACCCAATGAATACGGTTCTCGCCCTCTTTTTGACCCCACCAAAACTATATCAAAGCATCATGTCAATTGCAAAGAGTCGAAGGAAATTTGAAGAGGTTCATAGGATACGCCAGAATTGCTTGCGCCATCGCCTTGATAAGGATTTCACGCCCCACCTAAGAGAGAGTAGTACGCTTCCAACCTTGGATTTTTCCTAACAGACGACCTTTGATGTAAGCAAGTCCGTTCTTTTTAGATTTACCCCAGATAGCTGGAACACCCAAGTACAATCCCGGATCCCCAACTATTTCCATACCAAGAATGGTAGCTAGCTGGATTGAGAGAGACTCCGGTACATTTCCCCCGAAGTAAACACTGGATTTTGACTTATTGACCTGTTGTCCCAAAGCCAAGCAGTACTCATCCATTACCTGAACTAAATTCCTGCAATTTCTCTCATCCGCCTTCATGAAAATCAGAGTATCATCGGCAAAAAATATATGAGAGATCATGGGACCGGCAAGGCCCATTTTTACCCCTTCAATCTATTTTCTTTCACCCGCCTGCTTAATAAGAAGAGATAGCACCTCACTGACCAGCAAAAAGAGATATAGGGACAGGGGATCCCCCTGGCGAATCCCGCGAGAAGGAGCGAACCGAGGTCCAGGTTGACCATTTAGGAGAATGGCGAAACTAACAGTGGAAATACACCCCAGGATTAAATTTCTCCAACGACTATCAAAGCCCATCTTCTCCATAACTGCCAATAAGAAGTCCCATTCCACCCTATCATAAGCTTTATGCATGTCTAGTTTAATTCCCAACTCCAGCTTGCATTTCGTCTTTCTTGTTTTAAGGAAGTGGAATAGCTCATGCGCAATACCAATGTTGTCTTGAATTTGTCTACCTTCCACAAAAACATTTTGGGTTGGAGAGATCAGATCTGGTAGAAACCTTTTTAAGCAATTAGCCAGAACCGTGGATAGAATTTTGTAAGAAAAGTTGCAGAGGCTGATGGGGCGAAAATGAGACACAGACTCCGGGTTTGGAACTTTTGGAATTAGAGCCAGGTGAGTCGCATTGATTCGCAAAGGTTGTAAAGACCCAACCATCAGATCCTCAATCATTTTATTTACGTCCGCAGCTATAATATCCCACTGTGACCTATAAAAGATGCCTTGGAAACCGTCAGGGCCTGGGGCTTTAAGACCACCCATTTTCAAAGCAGCCTGTTTTATCTTGTCCGTCCGCAGAAACCGGAGCCGATAATATAGCATTCATCTCCTCCGAAACCTTAGGAATGACGCAGTCAAGGATGCCACCCCAGTCCCTATGTCCCGAAGAAGAGAATAGATCCATAAAGTGTTCATCAAACAGCCTACGAACCTTATCAGGATTATCCACCCACTGCTCGTTACCACTCTTAAGAGTTACCACCTTATTCCTCCTTTTTCTTTGTAAAGTAGACTAATGAAAGAACTTTGTAATGGCATCCCCTTCCTATAACCATTGGACCCTTGATTTTTGTTTCCATACACATTCCTCCTAACTCCACAAAGTGTCAACAGCTTTTGATAAATCATCAATTTCTTGAGAGTTGCTTCTCTAGTCCATTTGAAGCCGTCCCAGGTGGCGCATCATCTCCTGAATTTTCCAGCGTCTCTGACTAAATTTCCTTCCACTCCACCTAAGAAGCCGAACGCGGCAGTCAAAGATTTTTTTGTTCCATCTCTCAACCGAGTTGCCTTCCTGGGGTTGCACCCAGACTTGTTTCACAATCTCCTTACAATCTGCCTCGTTCGCCCAGTATGCCTCAAACCGGAATATCTTTTTCCTTTTTTCCACCTTCAGAACACAGTGCACAAGAACAGGGTTATGGTCAGAACCCAACGTCGTGCCAATAGAAACCAAACAATTAGGCTAAAGAACCTGCCAATTTTCATTCCCAAGCGCTCTGTCCAATCGTGCCTCCACTAACTGCCCATTTCGTTTCCCTCGCCAAGTGAATTTAGAGCAACTCCAGCCTTGCTGGTTGCTCGGGCGTCAGGCGAGGAGAAAGGGCCCTCGGGCCGGTGGGAGCAAATCCAGCGGGGAAGGGCCCGAGTGAGGGTGGGAGGTCGAGCGAAGGGGGGGTGAGGAGTCGACGGGCCTGTGGCCCGAGGGTTTTGTAATTTTTTATTTTTTTTGTGTCACAGAGAGAGAGAGAGAGAGATAACTTTTGTAATTTTTTATTATTTAAACAAACATAAAAAACTATTATTTTTATTGCTTATTGCCAGGGGGAGGGTTCCAAGGGTGGAGATGTAAATGGCAATTACTGTTCATTAATGGTAATTACTATTCATTTAAGGCAGTTACTGTTCAATGGGGTGGATTGAATAGTGGATTGCCAGGGGGGAGGGCTCCATGGCTGGAGTTGCTCTTAGGGCCATTATAGCCCAAGTCCATTATCTCCAATTTGGTCATAAACTCCTCTAGATATCTTGTTCGATTATATCTCACTTCAACTCCTCCTGATTTCTCATGATCCCATAGAAATTCATTAAAATCCCCACCACATATCCACGGGGTATCATCCGAACCGAAATTCTGTATCATTCCCCTCCAGAAGTCAACCTTCTCACTATTGTAAGACGTTCCGTACACCCTTGTAAACCGGAACACACATTGCAAATCTACAATGCAACAGGTCGCATCAATGAAATGTTTCGAAGAGTCCCTCACATTCACCTGAACCGAATCATCCCACCAGAGACTGAGACCTCCACCCCTTCCAACCGGAGCAACATCAAAACCATTGCAGTACCCCATTCTTCTCCTCACTCCTGCTATTCTATGATCTTTCATTTTTGTTTCAGAGAGAAAAATCATAGAGGGTCTATGTTCCCTAATTAGCCCATGTAGAGCTCGAACTACCGTGTCTGACCTGAGACCACGGCAGTTCCAAAACAGGTGTATCATGGAGACCGTGCGACTGTTGAAGGCCAGCCACCACCACCTCGGGAAGAAGATCCCGGTTGCTTTGCCATTAGATCCTTTGCCTGGACTGTATCTTTCTCTATTCTAGATTTTTTCATGGATGATTGACCTCCCTCCTTTTCCAATCCATCCAACTCACGTTTGTGGTTACTACCAATACCCTGCACCTGGACAACCTTGACTCCCCCCTCTTTACTGATTTCCATACAAAATTTCTACATTGTTACAACTCCTTCCGATTGAGCAAGATCCTCTTCCTGAATCTCTTCTATCCTAGCAGACGGAGTTCCCAAATACTCATTTCTTAATTCCATAGGTGCAAAGTCCATCACAAATCACTGTTTTTCCATAAACCCCCGACCTTCCATCACCCACTGGGTCGGGTTAAGTCTCAAACCTTCCTCCCATCTTTAAGCTCTATGCCATTTTTTTTTCTCCTTACCTTTGCCAGGATGAAGGATTTGTAGGGTCGGTTCTCCTTCATTCTTTTCAGTATTTGTGCTTATTTCCCCCAAGGATTCCTCCCTTCTTTGCTGACTCGAGGACCTTGAGCCTATCTGTGTTGCCCCAGCATGCCTTCTTTCGCCCCCATTAATAGCCATTGGTCTTGGAAAGTCAATGAAATCCCAAACTAGAGCCGCCTTAGTCCATTCTCCGTACCCTGCCATTCCCCCCTTAACGGCTTCATAAGAACACTCTATATTGGAATGCCCAATCCTTCCACATTTATAACAAAAATCCTGTAATCTTTCATATCTAAACTTAATCCATGACTCCTTTTCATTTGTCCTTGGGAGCCACACCCTGTTGTCAATGGGTTTGAAGTATTAATAGCCACTTTTACTCTTAAAAACCCCCGCGCTTTAGCAGTATCCTCAAGTTCCTCAAACTTGCCTATCTTTGCAGCCAGGCGCCTCACATTATCTTCTGAAATAAAGTACAGTGGAACACCTCTAATTTGAATCCAGAACAAAACCTTGTACATGTTAATTTCCTCCAAAGCTAGCTCCTGATTCCATCTTTTGACTGAGAAGTTCTGGTTCATGACTGCCCACGGGACCTGGTTGAGAATCTTAGTAGCAGTGCATTCGTCATGTACAGTGATGATGAATGTGTTGTTTTTAACCCACTTGACATCAATTTCCCCATACTCCTTCCACGAGGATCTTAGGATATTTCGGATTCCCTATTTGTTTAGATTTTTGTTGACCAATGCCATGCCAACCAGTTTAATTCCTTGCTCCATCATTGATAGGTCCATATTTCTTTCCAGGTTAACCACCAGCTCCTCAATTTCCTGCGCTGCCATTTGGTTCCAGTTTTTGTTAACCTTCCCTGACTGCTTTAAGCGAAATATGTAGTAGAGAGACAACTGAGACTCAATCCAATTCCTAGCTCTGTTCTTCTTCTTTCCGACTATGCACCTCCCAATTTTTTTAGACAAAATGTGAAGACAACAGTACCAACAACAAAATTTTAGGTTTTGTGACTTTCTCTTACAAAGTATCTCGACATTATTACCCCATTTAATGTATGTTGAATAGTTGATCTGCACAACTGAGATTGTTCACGTCTGAGGGAATATCTGCCTCCTTTTAATTCCTGGGACTGCCCTCTTGCCTTTAAACCTAAACCCCCCTTTTTGTACACTAGATATGCCATCCTCTTTAATTGATCAAATCCAGTTATGAATTTGTGACTCGTGAATGCAATTTGCTTAACTGTTTTATTCAGAACTTATTCTTATATGTTAATTAAGGGTGCACACTTAGTTTGCATGCATGAATTTGATGCTAGAATATAAAGGAATTTCACATAATCGTTAGGAACTTATATTCACAAGTAGTGAAGGTTGCTAGTCACGATCGCGTTAAGTTAAATTCCTAGCATGAGTATCATGATGTCATAGTTACGAATGCTTTGCCAATGCTTATGATTTTCACAGAACGTAATGATCTTTGATTGTATCTCTATTGTGATGTCATCTAGGGAACTTTTCAAGAATGATTTGGGTTGTCGAATGATGTCATCTAATCCAATAACTAAAGGAAAATCTGAGGGTTAATTAGTGATTGACACGGTTAATCTGGGGCATTGTCGTTCATAATTCAACAAAAGAGTAACTGGAAATCGATTCATGTTCATATAAGTTATGTGTGGATAAGGAACCTCTAGCTAAGCCCACAAACCATCCAAAAATCCAAATTCGTACCAAACTTTGTCTAGTTTAGTTTCTATCTTGTTTTAGTTCAGTTTTGTCAAAACCAAAACCTCCCTTTATTTTAAGTGTCAATTGGGTTAGAATCTGTGTTATTTTGTGTTTTTTGAGTGTCTTGAGTCATAATCAAATCAATTTTCGTTCAAAGTCATCTCTAGTGTCTAGTTTGAGTCAATTGGATTGTTTGAAGCTGTTTTGAGTCTTTTAAGGTTGTTTGAGTCATATAACCTTAGTTAGAGTTTTAGAGTCTAGTTTTTATGTTTTTAGGTCAGTTTAGTTTAGATTAGCAATCCCTCTTAATCCCCGGTTTAGAACGATCCCTACTTATACACATACTACAATTGTCAAAAGAGGGTTTTAATTTGTGTGCTTGTTTTCAATCGCATCAGGGACAACTTGCTCTGCTACCATGAAGAAGTTGAGGTTCCACCATAAAATCAAAGGAAAACTAATGAAAAGGGCTTGAAAACTTTGAGTTTTAATGATAAGGACAAAATAAAGGGTAAAGTGAATAGTACCAGGATTGACTTTTTAGTGTAAAAATGTGGTTTTTCGTTAAAGTGAACAGTACCAGGTGCTTTTCGTTAAAGTTTCCTAAAATCAATTGGTTGTATGAGGACCTCTTATAAGCCCATGCAAGGTCCCTCCTATCATCAATTTGGGATTCATTCTCAACAAAAGAGATATCAATGATGTGAAATTGAGAAGATGTATGCAATGGAATATAAAATAAATAAGGCATAATATTTACAAGATTCGGTAAATGTGCCTACATCCTCACGGCAGTAGTAATGCTTTCTCTCATTATCTGAAATAATAGAAGTACAAAATAACTCTCACTATTTTACTCTCTTCTCTCTAGCCTTATAGCTTACTGATGTGTTTGTCTTCAACGTCTCCAGCTACTTCTTCTCCTCTTAGTTTTATAGGTAAATGGCCAACTATCTTTTCTTCATTAAACTTCCATTTCCAATTTGACAATACATAAAATATAGAAGCTAGGAAACCAATACCTACCAACCCATGATTTGATGTCCAAAGTCATCATGTGGATATTCACACTGATTTTACAATGGCCATTTACATTGCTTTTACAGTACTCCCCATTGGATATCCATACATCAGTATCGTTTAACTCATTAAAACCTTGCTAGGAGAAACTTAGTTGGAAAAATCCTAATCGAAGGAAAAAAAAAGTACAACACACGTGTGTCTTGGATACTCCCCCCTATTAGTATCTCCTCCTTATTCCACATTCTTCAATTTGACTAACTATTAAGTCGACGTAAATTGATACTATGGTGCAACTTCTGGAATGTACACTTTGGTAAAGATTTGGTGAAGGTCTTTCAAGTTATCATTGGAACATATTTGTTTGACTTCAATAACTTTGGCCTTCTGAAACTCATGTGTACTGAAAAACTTTAGAGATATGTATTTCTAAGAGATATGAAGATAAGTGTTTGCTTTGTTAAGCGTTGTAGGATCAATCTATTTTCATATGTAATACAAATGTTGTCTATGAGCGTTTTGTATACAGGTTAGGAGATATTCAGATTTTGCTTGCCTAATAAAACCATGACTTTAGCGACTTCATTGGAATATAACAAGTGCATGTCTATAATTTCTCAAAGATAACAATAGATAAACTTTTTCATTCCAATGCCTATATCTTGGTATTGTTGGATAAATATCAACAATCAACGATAAATTTATTTATGCTAATAAATAATAAATGTGAATAAATTATTTGACAAAGTATGAACAAAATAAAATAATATTAAACAGACAAACGGAGGATCAAAGCTTGCGTACCGCAATGTCCTTGAAACAGAATTTCGTTCCTATTATCTGCTTGTAGTTCGATGGACGTCTGTTTCATCAAGATTCAACGATCTAAGTTAAGATTCTAGCACCGGATAACTAGACTTTTGGCGAATATCTTTGTGGTTATCTTAGTAAAAAGGTTTTGGATTGTGGAAGGAGAACTTGTTTTTTCTATGTTCTAAATGTCATGCAGATGGATGTATATATAATTCATTTATGCCAGTTCTCAACAAGTATGAGTATGTGATGCGTCTGTTGGGAGATATCTTCTCAGAGGGATGGTTTGCTCTTTGGCGTTCTTTCATCGCTTCCGACTTCATATGAAAAGATGAGTTTATTGGTATAAAAATTAATTAATTAATTATTTAATTTAATTATTAGAGCCTGAGCCCCAAGGCCGAAGGCCCATCTTTGATAATTAATTATATATTAATTATCAATTAATTAGCATACCCTAAAGCCCAAACCCAAGGTTGAGCCCAATGTTATTCTCCATGGTTCATCACTCCAATCACTTTCTAAAAGGGACAAAGCCTTGTAAAGTGAGGGAACCTTTTGGTGGTGACCAATGTGGGACAATCAAATATCTACTCAAAATTTCTAACAGGCATTGTGTTTCAGAGGAAATGTAACATTTCATTTAGTGTATTGTGCTAAATAGAGCAAGGCACATACTTCACTAAGATATGGTACTTCTGGACCAAGTATTGTTTCATCATTTCCCTCATGAGGATGAATAATTATTTTCGTGTCTAAATATTGATTAATCATTTGAGTGTTCAACTCATGATCGTCAATCCATATGGTTCTTTAATACCATAAATATTTTGGTGGATAAGAATCATTGTGGCATTTTGTTCATACGCTACAATATCATAATAAAAATACTCTCTAAGGCAATTTATACCATCAATTGGTATTAAGTTCATAATTTGTGCTTTACCCTTCCAAGGCTTACTTTAAGCAATTTAAATCCTTCAAGGATTTTCTACAATTCATGACACATTCTCTTTTGGAATTTATACAGAGCACTTTGCCTCTATGTATACTGGAGGGATTTACTTATAGAAATATGCTTCAGGCATTTCATAATGACACACCCTGACCCGAAATGTCCACCTGGACTCCGTATCGAGTTGTACTGGCCGACACCAGGAAGGTAACAAAGCCATAAAGTGTAGTGATGTGGAAAACGTGAGTAAATTTAAACCTATAATGACTAAATGCAAGAGTGTGCATGTGAACAGGATTGAACCCATTTCACACGTGATGTTAGTGCATAAGTAGTACAGTAAAAGTAGAATAAGAATTATACCATTGGAAGTATTCTCCTATATCAACAATTGCCATGAATCCTCATCGACACAAAAACTCTGCCACTAAAAGCTAGAGGGGCGAAAAACAAGGGTGAGTGGGCCTAAACATAAAGCTCTGTAAAACCTTTTTGAAAATGTAATAACCCCTCGTCATAAAACAAGTATTGTTTCCAAAAATAGCATACTACGTGTAGTATGAAAATACTTACAGTAAACAATAATATCTCAAGAATGAAAAACTTCACAATATTTCGTAAATAAACACATAACATCTGGTAATCATGATATCTTGCATAAATGAATATATCATATCGACTGCTCACTGACATATGCTAACACACGTGTTTATGTAGAGATATTCTGACATGAACATGACTGGGTGTAATAATGATTTACACTCTAGTACCCCAATCATGTGAAGACTGGCGTTATACTCATCACATACAACTCCTAATTGCCTATAGCAATCTAGGACAGAACTGGAACCTACAATGGATCTAAAGTGAGCGTACGGTGCGATGTGAACATACACGTGAAGACTAGCCCTGGACCGAGCGAGTACTAACACCAGTGTAGAACATGATGAGTGGATAACATAAACATGATCATGCAATGAAAAATTGATAATTCTAGTCGACATAATACTATTTATGGCCATAAATATAAGTAAGGCATCCCGTAGGATTTATAATGATCTCATCATTCTCATCATTATGACATTTCTTATAACCATTAATTTAATTATGGTATCACGTAGAATATGCATTATTAATATGTATGGAGATTGAATAAATATATATATATATACAATATAAAAGAAAATACCCACTCACAGATACTTGTGAAGTTGTAGTCGTTCGAACTAGTAAATACGGATCGCCAATGCTAATCGTACCTAAGCATAAAAAAGACCCATCAGTAAAACTCAATTTAAACATTTGAATTTGGAAAAATGGACGATGGATTCAAAATCAGTGTGTCGAAATACCCTAAGAAGAAGGGTCCCAAGAATATTCAGGATTTGGTTTCTTAAACGGGTCGAGCCAGATCCTGGGTTTGGATCCCTTTTTTTTTTGGTATCGGATCAGGTCAACCAAATTCCTATCACGGGTTTGATCGTTGGTTTTTGGGAATTTTGGTCGAAAAACTTCTCAGGCTCCATTTAGCTTTAAATCTTAACCATTATTCACATTCTACCTACCAAAATGAAGCTTAAGAGGAGAGAAAGAGAAATATACCAGCATGAGGTCCTGCCGTGGCTGGAAAATGGCTCGAAAGCCGTCCGATTCTCATCGAAAAACAAGGAGAGTTTCCCCCAAATTGATCTGCACCAAAACTTCGACATTTCTCTCAAATAAGGCAAGAATCATATACAAAATAGTGATCTAAGATGATTGACATCAATTTCTAGGTTTACCTTAGTTAGAATCGTCGATAACTCACCAGTGGTTCGTCGAATGAGGAATGAACAATGGCCTTTGCCACTACGCAGAAAGGGGGATCTCGGTCTAGGGCTTCCGTTCATGAACTCGCTGTCGTTTCTGGGTACAGAGTGAGGAGAATGGTGGTGTGGCTCGCCGACGTGGTGAGTGACGGTAGATCGATTTCTCTGCGTTTGTAGAGAAAGATGATGAATGAGAGTTGAGGGAAAAGAGTTCGAGAGTCCCTAAGAGTGTGGAGAGAAAATGACACGAGGTAGAGAAAAAGAGAGTTTGAGTGGGGTGTGGGCCTCATGAGCCTAAAAAATTATTAAAATATTCAAATTTCAAATTTACTAAAACACCATCAAGTTTCGTAATTCTGTAAAATCCTCTTCGTAGCTCAGAATTCAATTCCTCTTGGGCCTATGTGTTCATAGCGATGAGTACAACACAAATAGCTAAAATAATGTTTCCTACATCTCACTATACAATGGTCAATGAAAATCAAAATCCTCACCGCATGGGTATTTTCGTTAATTCACTCTTTTAGAAATAAAGTGTCGTAAAATCAGGGATGGGTCCTAACACATAAGTCGTCATATAATATATATATATATATATATATATATATATATAATTGAGATGAACAAGTTTCACAATGGGAAATCGTTTACAGGAATGTATTACAACTCCATGTTTCGACTAGGAACCTTGTGTCATATCATAGGAGTGTATTTCATTGTATTAAAAAGCCCATATGTAACCTTCTAGGTTCAACATCATTTGGTGATTTGAACTATAAGTCCATTTTTTCACGTTCTTACTAAATAGTATTGGAATTGCCCTTCCATATCTACACAGCTCATTGATGAATCTAGTAGCTATTGTAAAATCAGAATTATTAGTTATCATCAATTCGTGATCCCATAATTATCCTTTGCATGTGCATGCGCATGTGATGAGTCAATATTTATCTACATTTTTACCCTATTCTTAGTATTAATTTATTACTTATTTTGGTGAGATTTTGATACTTCGAATTATATTTTAAATGTAGGACATGTGACTTTCTATTGGGCATAATGTGATGAAACGGTGGCTTTTCAAGTATATTCAATTGGAGCAAGTTCCTGACTCTATCAAGAAGGTTGTGTCAAAATTTTAGAATATAATTCCAAGGCACATGATCGTGGCAAATTAATTAAGGCCCAGTGTGCAATGCTAGCAGACTAAGCTACAATGCTTAATTGCGACTTTTGGGTTGGAATATGACAATTTTTGGTGTTGGGCTCTTTATAAACTTGAAGAGGACGTTCTAAACTTTAAATCATGTTGTTTTACACCTTATTTGGAGTTGTAAGGGTCCAGAAACGTGATTAAGTGTTAGTTGGGCAGATTTCCCAATTAGATTAAGAGTTTGTTCCTTAAGTTATCCTTTTATTATTTTGTTTCCTAGTTTTTAGAAGACTTTATAAGCACTCAACTAACCATTAGGGTTCTCTACGCACTACTTTGGAGAACTTGGTTTAGAGAGCTTTTGACAATTCAAGATTAAGTTACAAGGTGTTACTATTCATACTCTTAATAATATTTTCTTTGATTTTAATTATGAATATGCACAACTAATTCCTTTTTGCTAGGACGAGGCCACAAGCCCTAGTAAAAATATGTAGTTCTTGCCCTAGCAAGAATATGTAGTTCATTATCATAGATACAAAATTTGCACAAAAAACTAAATTTAGAACTACAAAATTCATAAATTTATTTTGATGCAAACAAAAAAATGAATCAATGAAAAGTGTTAGAAATATGAAATAGCACTTGAATCAAATGTATAAACAAAGGATGTTAAACATGAGAAAACCTTTTACAATTATTCTCTATTTGTACATAAATACAAATAGATTAAAATCCTAATTATCAACATAAACATATCATTTCCTTGCAACTACTTCAAATTGGAGTTTCAAAACAAAATTCTATTGATGCAAAATTCCAACCCATTTTTGTGGTATAGAAGATAGTGGGGAGCAGGGCAACATACTACACCTTCAGTTGAAACACTCGAAATTTTTGTGTTAAGCTCCGCAAACTCAGCGTGGTGGTCGCTGAAAGCGATGATCTCTGCAAGGTGGGTTCATAAATTTTAAACAAATTAATCAGATTAAGATAAATTCATTCATCATCAAATAAAGATTAAAATTTGTTTGCAGAAATGCTGAATGCAAAAACATGCTTACCTATAGGACAATCAAATATGAAGTCCAATGCGTACTTCCATAAGCCTATTAAAGATATTAGAGAAATAGATGATACTAATCTGCTTCCTAGTTCCATTTAGTAGATAAATGGTTATCATAAATTCCATTAATTTTCTCTTCAATGATAACCCGTTGGAACAATATTAAAAAAATATGAAAATAACACAAGAATTTCAATGATAATAACCATAAAGAAAATCACAACATCAATTATGTATGACATTAATATAAACAACCAGGGAGAGAGTAAGAAATATTGACAAACTTGGAGATTGAGGCTTGCATAAATGCAATGTCCTAAAGATAGAATTTCGCCCTACTCTTGTGCTTATAGTTCGGTAGGAATTCATTTCCTAAGATTTAACAATCTATAATCCAAAGTTAAAGCACTTCAATCCTCGAACTTTGGCAAACCAATATATTTTGTATTCTCAAGACACAACTCATAATTTGACTATCAATGAATGAGAGAAACAGAGTGGGGAACCATATTTCTCAAGAGTAAAAATTAACTCTAATTTTCTACTTAGAAAATGATAATAGTTTTGTGGGTTTATATATATAGCACCCATTGCACTGTTTGATGAGAAGATCCAACCTATTAGAAAATATGCAATATTTCAAACCAAAACCGTTGATTCTTCACTAATTGGCATCATGTTTGCATGTGGAACAATGCAACCATTCATACATATTTTCATTCACATATTAAAATTAAATATTATAATATGTAATTTCCAACAATCCTTCACATGAATGACAATCAGAAATAATATGAGAGTACAGGCGGACAAGAGATGCATTGGGAGAGGTGTCTTTTGGACTTGAACCTACCCTAGTGAATACTTATCGGATTTACTTGGTGGTGCAGTGGATGTGAAAGATCTTAAACTAATCACCCCAGCAGTAAACCAAGACAATAAGCAACATAAATCACTAATCCTAATATATTGCAGTTTATACGGTTATGTTCATTTTGGTCTTGAACAATTTCCGGATTCATGAGAGCTTTAAAGAATTTAGCCATCCCATTCTCATAGAAGCTTCCCACTTCAACTCTCACATAGGTGACAACTGATTAAGATTATTCAGCAATATTCCTCTCATTTATAAGATATCAATGTCACTAAGTATAAATTACACCCTAAAACTTTTGGAGACAACATACTTCTTCCATCATAGAAATGAGGTATATTGTGTGTTAACTTCTTTGAATCATGCCCAACCAGTTTGCCTATTGAACTTAAGACCATAGGATCTCCAATCAAGTAAGTTAGGTTTCCGCCCGGTTGATTCATTAGTTATGTTGGCTTTAGCCTCATTCCCTTCAATGATCAACTTACTCTCTAGTCTAACCTTTAATAATTGAATCCACTACTAGGTTGACTATTTTTAATGGTGTGCACAATCCATCTTATGACATTATATTTCTACGAGCGTAGTTATTTTACAATGTCAATTCCTCAAAAATACATGTTGGGACTTTAGTAAGTAGTTTGCTAACACTTGGGCATATTCCCTCACATTTAAGGTATTTGAAAAATGGTTTCTAACCTTGCCATACCTTAAACAATCATTCATTACAAGAGATGACATTTTGATTGTCTCATTCAATTAGCAAATTACATTTCCATTCTTCTTAAGTAAATTTCATATCTCAAAAATAAATAAGCTACCCCCACAATTCTTTGATAATTGTTGTTAGTTTTTAACGTTATTATTAAATCGATCACGTTTTGTACTTTAAGAAGTAGGAAACAACTAAGATAGACCTTATATATCTATCTTCTTAGGCCTTCATGCCTCACTAGCCATTATGGAAAAAGCACTTCTTGGCTTTCATCCTTCCCTTGTTATGACTAACGTGCATGACCATTCATATACTTACTTAATAAGCATCATCATGTCTAATACATATTTCCAAATATCCCACATTTTAGTGTTTTGTCTTTTACTTTCCCAAAGACTCTCACACTTTCAGGGTATAATTGCTCTCAAAGGAATTTCCTTTGGTTTTATCCATAACTAACTCTGGGCTTATGAGCAAAACTCATTTTTGTTGTTGCCTTCACTGCTTACTCCTCTTTCAGGAAGTACTCATCATCATTCTATAAATATGTTAACTCAATTAATGAGTTTGCAGAGCATACAACCTTAACGTCATATAAGGCTTATGGCGTCTGTATTTCTATAGATGCCTAACAACAACATTAAAGATTGCATCATGATCGTGTGGCTAATTGGGAAACAAAACTCAACATTTATCTTTCCGTATCACTTTAGCTTTGAAGCCTTCACGTATCAGCCCGTTTAATTTCAGTGAGCTTGAAATCAAAGGTTCTTTTTGTCACAACCAAAATACTTAGCCACATACATACATAAGAAGGGTTATCTTCTCTTTCTTGAAGACAGAACTACAATATAATGGATTAAATGCATCAATTCAGATTCCTTCCTAGAAAAGGAACCTAATTCTTTCTCATCATTATTAAAAGCCAATAACTGATAAGTAGTTAGTTTGGCGACCATGTTCATATACACATCTCCCATATCATCACAAAATCAACTAATGATTTCTTAATAGCATTGTATTACCACTGTAATACTTTTCACTACCTAATACTACAACACTCCAAATGATATTGCTTTTCTTTAAATCTTTATTCAAGTTGTGTGGTTTGTTTGTCAATTGTATCGCACAAATAATCTAGAAAAATGATTGGCATCATACCATACATTACATACAAATGAACATCCATGCTATTCTTACAACAAGGATAAGTGAATATTCCAAATCCTTTTGACCAAGCCACAAGGAAAATTGATCATAATTTTGAAGGAAATTTTGTGAAAAACATGTTCATTTGAGCAACATCTATGGCATGCAATTAACAATTAAAGACGAAATCATGCTTGTATGCACTCAAAAACAAAACATTACCCATGAAATTCAAAGCCTAGTAGAAGGGTGAACCAAGACTCAACTCAAGAACAAAGTGAGTTAAGAAATCTTATACCTTTGTTGATTCCTCTTTGCATAAGCAAAGGTTAATCACCCAAGGAGAGGGCTTTCATTCCTTGCTTCTTAGCTCCATAGATTTCTTGGATGAGGATGGTTGAAAGGATTCTCCAAGTTCCCAAAGTTGAGAACCTCTAATTTTTCCACACCAAGGAGAGACTCGAAGAAGAGATGAGTGACCTTGGAGGATGGAAGATTGCCAGCTAATCTCCTCCAAGGGGGCCGGCCTCCTAGAGAGAAAGGGAGAGACATTGTGTTCTCATCTTTTCTCCAAAAGAAACCCTAATGAAGAAAAGGCTATAAAGTCACATTTATACCTACCTTCATTGGAGTGGCAAACTTGTAATAAGTCCAAAACCCACTCCTTTATCAATATGGTCGGCCACAGGGTTTTATTGGGTTGTTTACACCTTTGTGAATTATTAGTCATTAAGTTGTCATACAACTTAAGTCAATGGGCTTCACGTTCGAAGCCCATCGGGCATTGAGGCCCAAAACTAACCCGAGGTCATTAACGAACTTTATTTGTTTGATTAATTAACAAATTAATTAATCCTTGCCATAAATAATTAAACCATTTAATTATCCTTACTCATCTCCGTTGTTTCTTCAATCTCTACCTTACACGGTGTACGATCCATTAGGTTCCTTTTAGCGAGGCAGTAGGCGATTAGAACTCTTTCAAATTGATTGTGAATTGAAACTTACTTTCAATTCTCCCTTTAGTGATTATACACGTTTAGGGTTTCCACAAACCATAAGTGACACCTAGCAGTATGTCATGGTTACCCAAGCTAATCAGAAGAGGTGGAGAACCTATTCAGTTTAGGATTACAATGCAATACGGTCTTTCTCTAATACAATACTCTTGACCACATTGTTTGGTTTGATAGTTTATTCATGTCTACTATCCAATGTGATTCTCTTACTTATATGATTACCTTGAATGTGATTTGGAACGATTTCCTAAATCTCATTCATACTCTAGCCAGAGATTCTTAATCATATCATAGAGTATTTTCCCTCAAACGGTTTAAAGGTTAGAGATCCCTTGTTGCGCATTCACTTGCCTCCATGGCTAAGTGGCTTAACCCCAACTATGTCATGGACACCCTTTGACAGAGTGACTTTGACATAGTCAAAGATCAAGGACCTAACCACAAGAAAACTATGATGCCTCAGGTCAAATGACTACTTTGCATTATCCCAACCATGAGTTCTCATGTGACATGAGTATGAGAACTCCTTGTTGATCGTGTTCAATGGACTCATTCTCTATTGAGCACCTACATGCTTGTCTTGGTGTCAGTCACACCAATGACCCGAGACCAGTCATTCTCCCTAAAAGAAGACATAGCACGTACTGATCTTAACGGACTGTCAATGCCCAATTGGCAATCCTATGATCAGGAACATTTAGGATATGTATACGAAAGAGAATGGTCTCATGAATCTAACTTCTTTAGTTCGCATTCTCCCAATTACATATTCCTTGGACTTATCCTTTAAGCGTATAACATTTATATGAGACGGCTTCAAACAATAATCTTTGCCCTTTATATTAAACTATATTAGTTTAACATATGAAATGTCCATAAAGTATCATCATATGATTGGTTTTATGGCACATTTCCAACAAATTTATCCTTTTGAAACTGATGGTAATGAAACTTATGTGAAGATTAAAACCTTCCATCATTTGGATCACATTCACCTATATAGTGGATGAGTCTTATAATTTTATCCTTCAAAGTCTCAAACATTTTACTAGGCAACCGCCAACCAAAATACTACATCAAGGAGGCACCATTTGAATCTTGCAAATGAAAAGGCACCTACTCGTTTTTTATTTCTTTTACTGCCCAAACATTCCAAAAAGTTTTAACTCTGAAAATTTCATATTTTCAACAAATATCCATGCCTTTCATGTTGATATTCAATCACATAACACAATAACAAACTCAAAGATATATACAGGTCATTATATTGATAACATCAGAAATAGATGGAAAATGCATCTAACTATGGCCAAACATGTAGGGTTAGGAAACGTATGCGTTCAATAGCCAACCAAAACTAAATGGTTTTGATAAACCGTGCAAAACTTAAATTACAATTCACATGCATAGAACACTATCATGCATAACCAAGTTTTAAAGCATGTCTTTGTCTGATAATAAAAGCACCATTATGCAGATATCAAGAACAGTACCTCCACAACGATATGCATGCGTTTCAAATTAAGTCTAAATTTTTTAAAGGCAATTTTAGTAACATACTAGGAGGAATGCCCGCGCTTTGCTGCGGGTATTCAAACCATGTATAATATTCATAAAAGAAAAAGTAAAAGATAGGTGAATTGATACATAAAATAAGCCATTCAATTTACATTGCTACTCTATTAAGTTGACATCGAGAGACAATATACAATCGAAATTACTTGAAGGAAAGTTTATAATGACAAAAGTTGCAAATGATAAAATATAGTGTCTTTGCATCAAAGACTGAAATACCATGCAGTTTACACATATTTTGTTTCTGCATGCAACATAACAAAATACATGTTCTGCAAGGCTTTCTATTGTTCCAACAGTTGCATAAAATAATAAGACAACTTTAGTAGTGGAATGCCCAAAAAGTATATATTTATAACAGTGGAATAGCCAAAAAATACATATGTTCGATCCTTTGCAGCAGTCCATGATAAAGTCTTCTATAGCTCATTTCTTTTGCGAATGAACATCTCCAACACTGAGCAGCAAATAAGAACAAAAATTCAATAATTGTTCAAGTTGGCATATATTATTGTAAGCAATAACTCATTATACCTGTCCTTGATTTTCTTTGCTTGTGATCTACTTCTTAATGTACTGATCGGCGTTTTGTCTGCAGGTTCAACTTTTGGGACAACCAAGTTAGAGATTTCTGCCGAGATTCTGGTTGAATTAGTAGACAGTGGTTGGCTCCCCTCATCATGTTTGCTGTGAAAACATCTTAAATTTAAAAAGGATGGAAATGAACGTTATAAAGTGCATGCATGATGTTTTTATTTAATGGAATACCAACATTATGTGAAGGGGAAACTTAACCTGTGAGTTTTTGAAGTTTCATTTTCAACAAATAGTGTCCTCTTTACATTCTTGTTTGTCGCAACTGATTTGATTTGTCGGATTTGGGATTCCAGGGTAGTAATAGGGATAGGGGTTGCTGCATCAATAACTTGTTTCCCGGTGTTGGTAGCAGGTGTACGTGGTACAATCGAACTAAGTTTTGGGTGAACTAATGCTTCTTCCTCAATTATTCCATGAACAACAAAGTCGGTGTTGCCAAACTCATTGTTTTGATTACCAAAACGGACTTGGAACTTTTTTGTGCTGCCAACCAATTTTTGAAGGTGCGGTGGTAACACAGAAGAGTCATCGTAGCCTTCTTCTATGACCAAAGAGTGGCAAGAGATACCCAAAAGTTTTTCAGCAGTCCTTCCGATCACTAAGAAGTTGAATTGATTTGTGGCATCATCCACAATAAAATTCATCTTAAACCTAAATAAATGACAAAGATATAATGATGTAAGTTTAGCAATTTAAAAAAAAATCTTGGAATAAAAATCATGTTCATTGCAAAGAGATATAAAGAGTGTAGAAAAAATAAATTAATAAATTACCATGGCTCAGGCATTTTTTCGAGTGACCCATGTTCAAAGCACTGGAAAGTTCCATATGTATTCTTGACACTTTTGTGGCAATACGGGCACGACTTGTACCACCATCCTTTGGTCAAATCGTAATCGACAATTGTTGCTTGGCATACGAAACTTGTATTCTGATATGATATTAAATTTTCAAATACAAAAAACATTTAAGAATAAACTCCCAAACATGACACTTGTACCTTAGTATATGCATTTCCACCCAAATTATAAAACAGAATTCATATTTTGGACATGAGGTAACATTTTGGAGAATGTACATTGAATCATGAAAGATAAGTTGTATAATTTTTTGCACAAAAGCTTATAAATGAACAAAGAAACAAACAACACGACACTTTGTATGCACAACACAGTATAGATTAAGAAACAATTTGTCATTTCCAAATGACAACAAACAATCAATTGGAAAGCAGTTGTAAAATAAAATCGACAAAACATGAGACGATTTAGTGATAATGGATTGACCTTGTTTAATGCCGGATCAAGAAGAAGCAGTTGTTCAATTGTCTTCTGTTCAGAATCAGCTATAACAGCACCCTTTCCATACTTTTCAGCAGAAGTTTGTAGAATTTCAATGGGTGTTTTGAGGTGTTCAAACCTGATTTTCACATTTTTTGGTTCAAGAATATAGATGGTAAAAACATAAACAAAAAAAAAACATTAAATAAGATTTGTTCACCTACTGTTGTTTATATTCTGAAAGTTGTGGGATATCAGGATTGAAAATACAAACTGTTGAGCCTGTGCTCCCCAAAACAGGTTTTCCTATAAATAGAAAGATAACAATTATCAATACAAAAGTAAAGTGATCACATATAGATTTTGTTAAGGTATAACCTTTGTATTTCTTCACTTTGAGTGAAGTCAAAACAATGAAGAGAGGCGACGAAAGTGACTGCAATGCATCGTCTTGAAAACTTGTTGCAGTTTCTGCCCATAGTGTTACTGTAACTTGTTCACCTCTACAATTATAAAATAAAGTCAGAACTTTCTATGTAATTTTTATATGACTATATTTGTATAAATATGCAATAACAGTGTATGAGTAGTATGGTTCACCTAGTATTTTGAAGTTTGAGGTCTCGCTTTTTCTCAACTCTAATATTTTGCACAGTGATTTCCTCAATCGGTTGTAAAGCCATCAAACAACCAAAAACATCTATGTATGATATAGTTATAAGAACCAGTTTAAGCTAAATTAAGTTAAAAACTAAGAATAATAATTTTAGAGTAGTGGCAATAGTCAAAATTAGACGCTTTACCTGTAAGGTTTACATCTCTATCGACTTTCTTGTGAAGCTCATCAAATTCAATTAAATTAAACCAATGCATCGGGATCAGTTGATTTGGTTTCTCAACTGGGACTATGGTAGTGTTTTTGTTCAACTCAACCATGGCATCATGAGGGACAATTTTGTTTGACTTTCTGTTATTGATAAGACGAAATTTATCTATCTCGTACACGAACCCAACTTTTAGACGGTCCAAAAAGAATTGGATGTCCCAGGGTTTCATGGTCGCCTGAATTGCATGTCCCTTTTAGAGAGGAAAAACAAAATTAAATTAATCATTAAAGTAGTAAATAAGCTCGTGAACAAATTATCATTTCCAAACTGCCATGAGAGTTTACTAATCATAAATCTATGTAGAAGTTGAAATTCAATCCAAAATAAACATTAAGCACATCATCAAAAAACCAACAGCACAACTACGCTATTGAAAAATGCCTATTTCACAAAACATTTAATGAATATTTTACTTCAGAAATTTCTGCAAACCACAATTGAACACAAAAAAGATGGAATGTTAATCAATGAGAAGGAAAAATCGAATTAATACTGAAAGTATGATAGATGCATTTCGACAAATATAAAACTGTGTCTATATAACAATGAGAAAAATGTGTAAAGATGTAACCTCTTTGTCAACAAAGACACAATCCAAACTTGCAGGTTGACGATCAGCTCCAATATTTTTTGTCACCCAAATTCTGCATATCCTAATTTGTAGTTTTCTTGTTGGCTTGTATGGTAACAAAAGACGAACTGGCATATGCTCCATCAATCTATATAAAGTAAATTTAGAAGCAAATAAAATCCTCAAAATCGTGCAACACACATGAAACAAAGAATACATTAGAATTTTGAAAAATAGACAAAAAGAGAAAGAAAAAAATGAATGGACAAACACAAATCAACACACCTTCATGTAAACAATTCAAAACATCTTTATAAACAATGTTTTTTGTGTATCCATAAGGCATATCACTATCATGAGCAATCACAATTTTAAGACCTTGTTTTGAGGTGACCCTAGACAATGCAACGTAGAGCTGTCCATGAGAAAAAACTGTTTGAGATAGAAATAACCCAACAATCTTCAAAGATTGTCCTTGACTCTTATTAATTGTCATTGCATAACAAATTCTAAGAGGAAATTGTCTTCGCCGCAAAGTAAACGGATATTTATTTTCTGATGACTCCGTAATGATTCTTGGAATGTAAACTTTGTCACCAATTTTGCTACCCGTTATGATCTTTGCTTCCACAATTCTATCAGTTAACTGCATCACCACCAACCTTGTCCCGTTACACAATCCACAACTTTGATTTAAATTCCTAAGCAACATTACTGGCATACCAACTTTCAATGCTAGCTTGTGGTGCGGCAAACCAGGTAAGTCAAGTTGGTTCAAAAATTCTAGCGGATAAAGTATATCAAGATTTTCAACATTTTCTGTCGAAGAAGACACAGAATCAAAACTGAGGTACGTGCGAGCTTCGCCAGGCACCATAGTCAACATAAAATCATTTATCTCAGTTACCGTGTTGTTTCGCGGTGTGACAATGGCTCTTTCTTTCAAATATGATACATCATGAAAATTTGTTTTAAAATCTGTGTACACCGCTGAAACCATATTTTCGATAGGATCATCATCAAAATTAATAAGAAAGTCTTTTGAAATTTCAACCCAAGAACTTTCTTCATCAGTTGACAATATAGAATTAGCAACATTACCGTTTCCAATTTGTAATATCCAATTTGCAAAATCAGCTAACTCCTGTTTTTCCTGCTCATTCAAACCAGTTTTTGAAAGCCTCATGTTTTCTTTGAGAAAAAAAACAGTTAGATAAGGCCAAAGATAAGAACTTGTCAATGAAGCTTCAACAATGTCAGCTTTAGTTCCATTTGGAACAACAGGCAAAATTTGTCTAAAATCACCTCCAAAGAGAATTGGCTTTCCTCCAAATGGCAAATTATCAAAACCTGGTTTAGACCCTTTAAGAACATCACGAAGAGATCTATCTAAAGTTTCAAAACATTGTTTATGATTCATTGGTGCTTCATCCCAAACAATAAGAGCTGCATTACTAATTAATTGTGCTAGATGAGTTCCTTTTTTTATTTCACAAATTGAACAATCCGTAATGCTGATAGGGATTTTAAATCGAGAGTGTGCAGTTCTTCCACCAGGAAGCAAAAGGGAGGCAATTCCAGACGAAGCAACCGCCAAAACAATACGGTTCTCTGATCTAATCTTAGCTATGATAGTGGTCCACAAAAAAGTCTTACCAGTTCCACCATGTCCATGAACAAAAAATAGACCAGGCTTGTTGCCATCAACAACCTCTATAACACTATCATAAACTATTTTTTGCTCTTGATTCAACTGTGCCATCAATATTGAATGTTGTTCTTTAAGTGATTCAGAGTCATAGTTTAACTCCTCTCTTAAACTTCTATTCTTAAGTCTATCCATCAAATCTTTGTTTGGAACTGGGAGGTGATGTTTAGACAGAGAACTATTTGAAACTACAAACAACTTTTCTAACTCATACAAAAGAGAATTTCTAAGTTCATCCTCATACTTAGACATATCCTGCAAGCCAAAAGCATTAACCATCTTTGTCAAGATGTCATCACACATCATTTTCCAATGTGTCTCAAACAAAGTTGTTGGATCAGCAACATCACAAAACAAAACTAATGTAACAAACAATTGTCGCAATTGATACGATGATGCAGTAACCATCGCTTCTAACATTGCGTTGTTCCACTCCTTATCATCTCCTAACAGACCTAGTGAGTTGCATGCAGCTTGAAATGTGGGTTGAAGAACACCTTTAATTGTTCTTAAATCATCAAAACAAAAGCCACCTTTTTGATAATTAAGCAATAATCTCAAATAGTATAATTCACCAGCAGCAGGGTGAACATACGCAACTCTACCTAGACATCTACCACTTTTCCTTCGAGTCCACTCTTTATTTTCACTATTCCAAACATATTTCGAAGGAAATTCAACATAAGATAACTGGCATGCATCAGGATCTTGAGCATTCATTTCAAACCATTTTGTTAACATTGTGCTTTCAAGATTAGGTTGATTAACAACATAGTTTAAATTATCATCCTCTTGAAAGACAACATTTTGGTCAGAAGGAAGATGGACACACAATCTTTGAACAGCTGGTTCTCTAAAGTGAATATGAAATTGTAACAATCTCCAAACTGCTTCATAAGGGCATAAATATCTGCAATTTAGATAAGCCACAATTTCATCAAACTCTTGATCCTCAAAAACAGCTCTGGCCCTATCAACACCCTTGGTTATATACTTGAAAAGATATTTAATAAGCATTGATTGACAACACGATTCAACATTTATATGTGCTTGATACTTTAATAACAATTCACGATTGTAAGGAACAACAAACGCATTATTAAGCTTCACTCCATTTTTTACAACAAAACAATTTTCCATTTCTCTACGCTTGTATTTCACAAAACCATCAGATTCAAAAGTAGTTTCATTTGAAAAATGTTTTGGGAATCTCTTTAAACATTTTTTTTCTTTCATGCAAGGGGATTTTTCATTTGCAAGACCGCATGGACCATGAATCATGTACAGCGCAACAACATCATACCCATCTTTGTCAAATTCTGGGTTAGGAATTTCAGCCGAAATGATTGAATCCACATCAGAAGGAGAATGACACTTATACTCTTTACTGACCCAAACCAAGATGTGGCAATGTGGGAGACCTCTTTTTTGAAATTCGACTGTGTAAATCACTGTTTTGAGAAATATAAGATAAAAAAAAAATCAAAACAGAACGCCTGATGTATATGCTTATAAGAGAAAAGAAACAAATAATCTTGAGAACTGAGAAAAGACAATAACTAACCAGATTCAACTTTGCCAAAAGGTTTTCCTGATTTTATATACTTAACCATATGGTCAAGTTTTGCTTTGAAAATTCTGGATACAATGTCTGGTCTGTCTTCAACCCTACAACCAAGTCTTTCACGTAGATCTTCGATAATTTCAGGCCACTTAGCATTGCATGTAAATGTGATAAATAAATCAGGATTTCCTAAGTGACGGCATATAGCCATAGCATCCTGATAATTATTTATCATGTATCTAGCACTGCCAGTAAATGAAGTTGGCAAGATAATCCTCTTACCAATGTCGGAACCACTTGCATTTCCTTTTCTCAACGCCTCATGAATTCCCTTAAGATGCTCAGTTCTCAAGGAATTTTGATTTGCCCTAATGAAATCAAGTCTATCTTCTTCAAGTGTGGCATATGCATCTACTAAATATTGTTGAAATAATCTGCCACCCTTTAACAGGGTGCTATCCTGTCCTGGTCTATCCTGAATTTGGTAACCCACAAATGCTCTCATAGACACTCCGCCAGTCTTGGGTTTTTTCCCTTTGAAATCTGGATTCCAAGGGAGACCTTTACTGTATCCATCTTCACCATATGGGAAAAGAAGAGGATATTGAAGGGCCATATATTTTGGATGCAACTTTGTTATCCTTTGTAGGCCAGTTGCCCTGTGTTCAACAATAATATCTCTTTCGGTATGAAACTGACCGATATCCCCAACTATTAACCCTCCTATCCCATCACATGTTGGCAGATTATATTGCGCATCATGGTTGCTTGGTGTGCCGTGTAAACGCAAGCGCAGAGAACTTGTTGACTGTTCATTAATCCTATCCCTTGCGACTCTAAATAACTGAACCAACTCATTACACTCATCTAACATCTTAATGAGCCCACTAACAATTTGTTCGTCAACCTTCGAAGATTCTTCTGAATGAGGAAAACAACTCATACGATTGTTGATTTCATTTTGAGTGTCATAAATGTAGAGCTGTGCAAACTTAGGGCTCTCACCTTCAGGAGGCAACAAAGAACCCATTAAATGATGCACTTGACCATTAATCTTAAAAACGTAAGGACCTTGACCCTTGTTTATCGATGCATCAACTTTAGCCCCCATTGAAGTGAATGCCATCATTGAATTATACAACCTAACATTTGTTTTGAAATGCGAACTTTCTTGAGAATTTGTTGAATTTAGCAGATGTTCCAAATAAGCAGGAGTGGGCTTAACAGGTGGGAATTTAACTTTTTGACTCATACAGCATGCAGTGAACTGTGGCCTTCTAATAGAAGAAACGTTTGTTTTTAACCGCTCAGTAGACCAAAACAAAGCGCCACAATATTGACATTGAGAATTTCTAGGGCCAAAATCAACATAGTCTGGATCAACACCTATGAAAAGAAAGATGACACAATCATCCCCAAAGTAGCGAACCAAAGTTAACTTCTAAAATAAGTTTAAAAACAATGCAAAGAGGACTATATTGTCAGAGAGCGCATACGTTTTCTTTTTTTTTGATAAGCGGCCTGGCCAATCACATGTGAGCTTCTAACAGGATGATCGTCTTGAGTATCAGAGATCAATATACCACGCAAAGTGGCATCATTGGCAAGGAAAACAGGGATGGTAATTTCATGTGAAGTGCTAGCAGCGGACGAAGATGAGTTGAATCCATTGGCAATGAATGCATTTTGTTTCAAAACAGATGTATTGGGTTGGACATGATTGGTTGTATTGTTATGAAACAGTAAAGAGTGTGAAACTTTGTTATATTCTTGATCATAAGAAGTTGGGACATCTTGCAAAATCACATCATCCGAATAAACATCGCCATTGAAAACGCCTAAGTTGGCGTGTTGAATTTTAGCTGCCCTCCCAGATATTCGGACTTTTCTAGGCATAATACTACGCAAATAAAAACAAAAAGAACATGCGAATGACTAAGCCTTACTTACAAATCAAATCGCCACACGTAAAGAATGCACTATTAAAAACACAAATACATCCAAAATATAACCACAAAAACAAAATCCTAATTAAATCATCTAATTAAATTAGGTCAACACCAGCAATAAAAACCACTTAATATTAGCGGTCTTGTCAAACATTCTCAAGTTTTTAGGCATAAATAACAAAATCAAAGAAACCACATGTAAACTATGGTAAGACCTAAAACATTCATCCACATTTACCAAAACTAACTACTTTTTTTAATCCTCTAAAATAAAATAAAGAAAGTAAATGAGATTAATGTTTAATTTTAAAACCAATTCATATGTAAAAATCGAGAAAGCTAACCAGTTTCAGTTGCAAAAGGAATCACTGGCAAGCGTAAGCAATTAATTGCGAAAACCTGGATAATAAAAAAATAACCAACCAAAAAAGGCTAAAAATGTAAGCACATACACAACACAATGGAATAAAAAATAAGAAGAACAATCCTAGCTAAACAATGGATTAACCAGCTAATAAAAATAAATAACAAAAAAATCAAAGTAAATCAAAGCAGAAGCAAAACATGAATCACCACTGAATAATGTGATTATTTTTGTGATTTAGTAAATGGAATATGAACATCAATTTTGTCAAATCACAAAATCAGGGAAAAATTGCATTAAGGTAGAAATGATATATATTTTTTTTTGTCAAAGGCAAAAATGAATTAATCAAAGCCACAAAGGTGTGAAAATGAGTAGCAACAACACTTAATTATTAAATCGATAAGGGTGATCATTGTTTACATCATTATGCTTGTAAGCCAACAAAAAAGTTTACGCAACCTTTTTTATAAAATTCAAAATTCCACCCATCCCTACATATTTAAAATTCAAAAAACCACTTCATCGTTTACATCATTATGGTTACCAAGCAACCAAAAAGGTTTACAAAACCTTTTTTAAAATTTAAAATCTAGATGATCCCTACATATTTTTTAAAATCCAAAAAACCACTACAGTGGAGATGAACCAGAGAAGGAGCATCCCAATCTTCTTTGGGCGATCAAACTTGCAAATCCAATTGTACAACCCAAAAAAGCTCTTCTGCCCATTTTCTTTCGGTGGATTACTACGATTTCTAGGTGAATACATAGTGTGAACCACTAATTTGTTTCGATTGACACCTTTTCCATAGACACGTAAACCCATTCTTGTTTTTTCTATTTTTCGTGCTCTTGATGTGCTGGGTCCTGGACCAGTCTCTGAATAAAACAATTTTGTCCCTCGAAGCTGTTCTTCTTTTCGAGCTATTACCAAGCTTCTTAAATCTTTTACCAAAACCCCTCCTAAAATTTGTTGTTCTTTTCGATCGATCTCTTTCACCATTTTATTTTCTCTGAATCACAAATTAAATATAATGTTAATGAACCAAATAATTCAATTTTTTTTTTATAAGTAAACAATACGCGAAGGCAAATATTTATAAATCTTTTTGAATAAATCGTAATGAAACTAAACTGTTTTTTTTTTCCATACATTACATACTTACTCACACTGATCAAATGCAAGTGTTAATTTATGCTGAAATTAATAAAATAAGATGATCTGCATGTTTTCACTTAGCCACAAAGGAGATTCGTTTTTGCAACAGAGGCTGATTAGCATAATTAAGTCTACATTGAACATGTAAATGAGGATGGGAAAATTGTTTATAAGTCAACACTATATTTGCTTGTAACAGTCGACATATATTCCAACTCCATATATATATATACAACACACCTGTTTTTACACCTTTAAATGTGAATTACAACCATGGCAAAATACCAAAAATATTGGAAATGAATGCTATTCTATAGTTAGAAAACCGCCATTAATGAATATACCTCAAAAAGCTAAAGGCCCAAGTGTTTCCTTCGAGTATCCAAATTTCTGAAATTCACAAACATAGCAAATCCATCACCACTAATCCTGTAATAGTAACCAACTTAGAAATAGTAACCAACTTAGAAATTTTCCCCAAACATTAAAGACCACACTCCACACACAAATTATCTAAACCCTAAACCTTACATATACACACATCTACATGTATATACACACACACGCATACAGATGCATGCATGCATACATATACATGTACATACACAGACAGACGCATACAGATGCATGTACACATACATATACATGTACATACACACACATCATGCATACATACATATACATGTACATACACACACAGATGCATGCATGCATACATACATATACATGTACATACAGACATACACACAGATGCATGCATGCATACATACGTATATACATATAGTTGTACAGGTACTTATACATGTACATAGATATAAATATAGTTATACAGGTGCCCATACATACATATACACATGTACACAGATATACATATAGTTATATAGGCGCCTATACATATATCTAGACATATACTTAGGTATACACTGACACATATACTTGCACATACATTTATACACATGTACACATATAAACTGCACTTTTCAGCAAATGGGAGTGTTTCACAGTTATAAAAATGTGTAGTGAGTTACAGAGTTTTTTACATGTACACACACATACATATAGATGTGCACACTCTAAAAACATGTGTAGTTAAAGGGTTCCAATTAAAATCACCCAAAAAAAAAAAACCTCTTCAAAAAATAAAGGTTTTTAATGCCAATCACCAAAAAATGGCAGCAACTTAACAACAAATAACAACACTCTAAAATTCATTGGCCAAAAATAAACACATACGGAAAATGAAACCAAGATTAATCCGCAAACAGTTAAACTTCCCATCGTTTTACACACTAATTACCAATTCAAATCACAGCAAAAAAACTTCTTTAAAAAAAAACAAAATTTTACACTAATTATTAAAGAATGGCAGCAACCTAAAAACAACTAATAACAGTCTAAAACAGAAGCTAACGATACGCTCAAAAATATTTGCACATACACACAGACATGTACATACACAGTCACAGAGGCAAAAATACAAATAATTTAAAACAGAGCTCAACCTAAATATGGCATTTTTAAAAAAAATCACAGATTGTAAATCAACCTGTTGTGTTTACTGATTTTGTTCCAATTCAAATCACAGAATAAAAACTTCTTTAAAAAAAAAAACATTTTAACACTAATTACCAAAAAATGGCAGCAACTTAACAACAACTAACAACAGTCTAAACAGAAGCTAACAATACACTCAAAGGGTTTATTACAGCCATAAATATTGTAATCAAACACGAATGGCAAAAGCTAAGATGAAAAATTAGAAAACGTAAAAAAAAGGTAAGGAACGAACGCTGGAAAAATTATTTGACAGAGAGAAACCGAGAATGAGATGCAAAACCCAAAAGCAACCATGCAAAATCCCGAGTTGGCAGTACGTTTCCTGCAATCCATAAAAAAGAGAAGAAAAGTTAGTTTTCTTGTTCTTAAACAATCGAAATAAAAATATCGCATTAAAATTAGTCAAAGGGTTTTACACACTAATTACCAATTCAAATCACAGAAGAAAAACTTCTTTAAAAAAAAAACAAAATTTTACACTAATTATTAAAGAATGGCAGCAACCTAACAACAACTAATAATAGTCTAAAACAGAAGCCAACGATACGCTCAAAAATATTTGCACATACACACAGACATCTACATACACAGTCACAGAGGCAAAAATACAAATAATTTAAAACATAGCTCAACCTAAATATGGCATTTTTTAAGAAAATCACAGATTGTAAATCAATCTGCTGTGTTTACTGATTTTGTTCCAATTCAAATCACAGAACACAAACTTCTTTCAAAAAAAAAAAAAACATTTGAATACTAATTACCAAAAAATGGCAGCAACTTAACAACAACTAACAATAGTCTAAACAGAAGCTAACAATACACTCAAAGGGTTTATTACAGCCATAAATATTGTAATCAAACACGAATGGCAAAAGCTGAGATGAAAAATTAGAAAACGTAAAAAAAAGGTAAGGAACGAACGTTGGAAATATTATCTGACAGAGAGAAACCGAGAATGAGATGCAAAACCCAAAAGCAACCATATATAGAGACCCAGAAAATCCCCAAACGGATTAAAAAAATACAGAAGCCTAACCTAACCAAATATGGAAAAAAGATTTGCAAATTTTTTTTGACCTTTCAATCACCACATGCAGGTAACCATAAATGCAAGAAACAATTAAAAAAAGTAAAATTTGGTACAAAATTAAATTTGAAACAACACTTATCTGACGATGCAACAGAGAATGAGCAGTGATCCGAACCCCCACCTCTCTGACGATGCAACAGAGAATGAGCAGTGATCCGAACCCCCACCTCTCCCCTCTCGCTCTCTCTATATATATCTCTCTCTATCTCTCTTTCTCTCTCTCGATCTGTCTCCATCTCTCTGTGACGGCATGGATTGAAGCACAGATGGGCAGCCATCCCGCCCTTACCGCTCCCCTCTCCCTCTCCCTCTCCCTCTCCCTCTCTCTCTCTCTATCTGTCTCTATCTATCCTTCTCTGTCAGGGCTCCTTATTTCTTTGTGCGTCACGGCTAGCCCGAAGAAAGAAGAAGGAAATGATGGGAAGTGGGAAAACCTAACCCCAATACCTGTGAAACCCTAAGAACGAAATGACAACTCTACCCCTTTAACTTTAATCCTGATGGTGAGCCCAGATGGGCAGTGTCGTCATTTAGAACCCCAAAGGGCCGGCCTCACACCAGCAAATGACAAAGCCCAGCGAAAGCTTGATGTGCGGCCCAAAACAACTCAGCCCTAACACCAGGCCGAATGTGATGGGTTCTTCTGTAAATAAGGTGAAATTGGATGGCAAACCTGTGACTGTAGGCAAGCTACAGTTAATTCACTCCTCAATTTTAGAATAGATAATATTCAAATCGTTCTTTTCTACTTCCTTAATATAATAATCTCTGAAATCCATATTTTTATAATTATTGTATAAGATTTATGTCTTTAGATTATTGGAACAATATTAGAAAAATATGAAAATAACACAAGAATTTCAATGATAATAATCATAAAGAAAATCACAACATCAATTATGTATGACATTAATATAAACAACTAGGGAGAAAGTAAGAAATACTGACAAACTTGGAGATTGAGGCTTCCATAAATGTAATGTTCTAAAGACAGAATTTCACTCATACTCTTGTGCTTGTAGTTCAGTTGCATCCATCTCCTAGGATTCAGCAATCTATAATCCAAAGTTGAAGCACTTTAATCTTCAGACTTTGGAGAACCCAATATATACTATATTCTCAAGACACAACCCAGAATTTGACTAACAATGAATGAGAGAAACAGAGTGGGGAACCCTATTTCTCATGAGCAAAAATTAACTCTAATTTTCTACTTAAAAAATGACAATAGTTTTATGGGTTTATATATATATAGCACTCATTGTACTAATTGATAAGAAGATGTAACCTATCAGAAAATATACAATATTTCAAACCAAAACTGGTGTTTCTTCCCTAATCGGCATCATGTTTGCATGTCGAACAATGCAACCATTTCAGAGACATAAGCTTAAGATTAAGAAAGACACCAAATACAATTGGGGTAAAGTTCAAAAATTTACCAAAAGGGGTTTCAAAAGAGGCGCTGAGAGGAGGAGATCGGCCTATCACTGATGTGATGGCATCGAGAGCCATCGTTTCATGTGTGGATGGGTGATTTGACCTTTTATTGATCCATACTGCTTCAATTTCTACAAGGCAATTGATGATTTTGATCATGCTTCCTACGCTCTAGCGAGAGAGTTGGAGAAGCAAGGTTCTGGTTTTTTATTAAGAGAATCAAACATGAATCAAGAAGAAGTAGTGGATTGAGAATGGTGGTGTAAGATCCCACATCACCCAGGGGTAAGGATCCTGTAAGCCTTATATGTATATTCCCATCTCTACCTAGCATGACACCTTTTGGAAGCTCACTGGCTTCGGGTTCCACCAGAACTTCAAAGTTAAGCGAGAGTCAATCCCTGGCCGAAAGTGTGCCGATGAGGATGTCGAGCCACTAAGGGGGATGGATTGTAAGATCCCACATCGCCCAGGGGTGAGGATTCTGTAAGCCTTATATGTATATTCTCATCTCTACCTAGCACGAGGTCTTTTAGGAGCTCACTGGCTTCGCGTTCCATCGGAACTCCGAAGTTTAGCAAGTTCACGCAAGAGCAATCCCATTATGGGTGACCCACTGGGAAGTTCTCGTGTGAGTTCCCAGAAACAAAACCATGAGGGCGTGGTCGGGGCCCAAAGTGGACAATATCGTGCTACGGCGAAGTTGAGCCCGGGATATAGTGAGGGCCCGGGCCGGGATGTGACAATTTGGTATCAGAGTCAATCCTTCCTTGGAAGTGTGCCGAAGAGGACGTCTGACCCCTAAGGGGGTGGATTGTAAGATCCCACATCACTTAGGGGTGAGGATCCTGTAAGCCTTATATGTATATTCCCATCTCTACCTAGCACGAGGTTTTTTGGGAGCTCAAGCTTCGGGTTCCATCGGAACTCTAAAGTTAAGCAAGTTCGCATGAGAGCAATCCTATGATGGGTGACCCACTGGGAAGTTCTCGTGTGAGTTTCCAGAAACAAAACCGTGAGGGCGTGGTCAGGGCCCAAAGTGGACAATATTGTGCTACAGCAGAGTCGAGCCTGGGATGTGGTGGGGGCTTGGGCCGGGATGTGACAGGTGGTGTAGAGAGTTCCATTGGGAGAGAGTGAGAGAAGCTTGAGACAGGTAAATCAAGTGGTATTGTTGCAAAGAGAGGTAATAGAAGGTAAATTATGCAGAAATAAAGAGTGAATTAGAAGATTTCATTAAAGAGCTTACCTTTGCAGTTGTTGCCAACTTGAACAAATCAAGCATCTATAGCAACCTTCAAAACACAAAGCTGAGAGATTTGGTGGAAGTGAGTCGGTGGGAGGAAAGTGAGAAAAAAGCGAGACAAAAAATTGAGAAGGAAGAAAACTTTGCAGAAGGAACAGTGATTTGAGTCAGTGAAGACCCATGCATCACCATTTTTTCCTCACAGGAAAGCAAACCGACAATGTTAAAATAACAAAAAAGAAGTGGGGGTAAAAAAGGAATAACACTATAGAATGAACAGTGATTTGAGTTTGTAAGGACACAATAAGAATTAACATGAAAGTTTGAGTTTTAGTATATATATAATTTGATGCAATTTCTATTGGAACATCATCTTGAAATTGAGGAGAGCTTCTTGTGATTGATAATTGTAATTTCACTTAAGGTAAACATCATGCTTTTAAGGATTGCATGGTTTTTCAATGGGTAAAGCTTAATAAGTCTTGCATATTCATATTTGATCTGAACATTACAGACGGATTGTGACACACCTAACCCCAATAACACAAGTTACAAGGTTGTGATGTGCTGGCCGACCCTAAATTAACTATATGACCCTATACGGAGATGACATCACAAACCAACTAAAAAATGAAGCCATAGTAAGATAATTATGATGTGTAAGAATTTGAACCAAAATATGTTCATTTCAATAATAAATCCAAAGATGCTACATAAGTACTTATCATCCTCCCCACTTGGGGACACAAACTATATCAGGTTTAACCCCATTATTAATCATTTCACATTAAAGCAACTAGAAGTTTCACACAACAGTAAATACAACAAAGTACAATGCTATGCATAATCAAAAAGTACGATCATGTAAATGTTATTACAACTCATATAAAATTGCAGTAAAGGAGCCATCACCAAAAGTCCAAAGGATGAAACCCACTTGTCCCCACCAGTGTTCTCCTTAATCTCATTACATCCTAAAAAGGTCGATAAAACAAAACGTGAGTGGACCAGTTATATCATAGTTATAGAATCATCGTTAAATAGAATAACCCCTGTTTTGAAAACATATATAGAGAAAAACTATATAATATAATACTACCATAATAGTAAATTCTCATTCATCAATATCAACCAAAAACCATCAAGTCAAGTCTAGAACTCATACCTTCGGTCAATCAATCATGCTAGCATCCACTAACATAAGTATAGCAAGCAGGAAATATACTAGCACCAACTAGTTAATTTCAATACCAGTAACACTCATCAACCCTAGCGTCCATTAGGCTAATATAACCTATAAATAAATCTACGGCCAAAGATAGCTATCCAATCATCACATGATGACCATGTGGTGAAAATAGATCATGAATTATCTAAAGATAATATCGTCACAAGTCTAGCACAACAATATGCATCCACATAATAAGCACTAAAGCATATACGTAAATATATAACGTAAAAACATTTGGTTTTTTGAAGAGGTCCACTCACAGGTAAGCAGAGCATCCCTCGCAATCAGACTTCTACCTGTATGTTTATGATCCTCAATCAACCTTGTGAATGTCAATATAAGCTAATATAAGCTTAAATCATCATTTTAATGGAACATAGTCTAATTCAACCATTTAGGCTTCAAATTCGCACAAATGGAGGGCACCGCGTGATATAGAACAGCGAAAAACCTAGAGGTAGGTCTCGGGTCTGTCACGCGCCACCGCACGTGCCGTAATCCGGCCAAGCACCACCACAATGGTGTCATGCACCGCCACGTGCCGTCGTCGCCAATGAACGAACCGCCGTACTCGCAGTCGTGATTTGGAGAATAGACGTCTCACTCGCCATCGCCGATGAGGTGAGGTTTATAAGTGAGTTAACAGAATATACCTTCTCTGTTATGAGATTCCATCAAAGTTAACGAAATCTCAGCCTTTGTCGTTAAATCTAACGGTGACCGTTGCAGGTCACCACTACCGGTCGTCGGAGTCTACCCAAAATCTGCAAATTTAAGCCCAGAGTATGATTAAGGGCTCCCCAAGCTCAATTTTATGGATTTCAAAGCTAAAACTTAGTCAGTTCAGTCCTAAATTTACAAGGAACTCACCTAGGATCTTTTTAGGACAAAAAGGGGTTGAATCTGTCTCAGATTCAATAGCTTAAGCTATGTGCAACTTGCCAGATTCTCGAAATGGGAAGAACAGCATGCATTCAAGTTAATCTTGATAATGCTCAACCAAAACCCCACATGCAACTAGGTAAATTTATACCTGGGTTCGACTCTAGGGTTGGCAATGGTTCGGATTGGTGACGGAAATGCTATATCCATCCCCATAACCACAAAAATTAACCATATCCATAACTGCAAATTAACGATCGGGTATTATCCATAACCATACCCATTGGGTAATGGATTCCCCATCGGTTAACAGGTATATCCATCTTTGTAAATACAAAAAATATATTAGTTCAATTAAGACATTATAAGTTAGTAGATATTAATTTCTTCATTAAACATTTAATGTATAAAATGATCCAATGAATGGATCTTGTTGAGTATAAAAATTAAAACACTGATGATGTTGGCTTGTCTTTGATATCTCACATAAGCACCATTGAGTTCACATTGATTTTGATTCAAAACTTTACTTTCCTACAAAATGCAACTTTTGTATTCTCAAGGTAATGGTTCGGTGAATAATGGATATACAAATATATATATATATATATATATATATATATATTATGCTATTATATTATATATAAATTATATTATTTACTAATTGGGTCAGATTTGGTTATGGATATGGTTTGGGACCTCTATAACCATATCCAAAACCATAACCGAATAATATAAACGGTCTCCATGTCCAGAATATACCCAAACTTCCATACCCAAATATGTTCCATTCAGACGATTATCCACAATTATCGGGTTTAACGGTTAGAATTGTCATCCCTATTCGACTCGTAAAGGGTCTGTGCACCCACAGCCACGAACTCGTCGGAGTTCATCCATTCAGCTCGTTGAAAACTTGGAAAAGAAGCATATACATGCATGTAGAGGTTAGAGCTCAAAATAGAGGTACAGAGGAAGACATTTGATGTGCAAGAACACCCTCCAACTTTGAACTCAACTACATTTTGCCTTAGTTCGTCGTCGGGGTTGAGTTCGATGCACATAGATTAACAGAGGTAAAACCCTCGAGTTAATCACACAAAATCATCATCGCGAATTAAAAATAACAAGAATAACCCAGAAATAATAATAGGAAAGCACAGTTTCACCAGGGTTCGAGTTTGAGAGCTTCAAAGCTTACGACTTCAATGGTGATTCACCCCATAATGCCCCGATGATGCATGCAAGTACATTGCAGGGTTCCTCCAGTCTCAAGGATTCCAAAAATATAAATTTTGGGCTTGATTTGTTGTTGTTTCAAAGATAAGAGAGGGTGGGAGCTCTCGGAGCTTAGAGAGAGAAGGGGAGTGTCAAAAGCTTAAAGAGAGATGTTTAAAAAATAAGGAAGAAGAGAGAGACCGAGAGTGGGTATAACCCCACTTAAAAATTGTTTTAAGTGAAATTACGGTTTTGTCCCTCTAACTTCAATTAATTACAAATGGACCCTTGAGGTCTCATTTTGTAATTTGATTTTGACATGAAACTTACATACGAAAACAAGATTATAAAACTTAAGAAAGTACGAGGATATAATTCTCGAGTTGAGGCCCGATAAATTAAATAAGACACCCACTCAGGGTAAAATAGTCATTTCACACATCTCGGGAATAAAATACAATATTTTAAGGAACGGGTTGTAACAGATTGCATGTTAGATATACGTTCTTGCCTGAACGTCATGAGGAGAATATGCATTAGGAAAACCTAACCTTCAAAAGCATGTATGTAATAATTCATAAGTAATTGATAGAATTGCATAAGATTGCTAATGGCGATGGCTAAACCTAGTGCCTTTTACATTTGGTTTTTCCTAAAACTATTTTTATTTTATTATTACTACCAGTTTTAATAAATTTCAATCATTTGTTTTCTGCTTTCTTTGTTTAAATTCACAATTTCATTTACTTTTCTCACATTGTTTTTAAATAATGAATTAAGGATTAGTTTTAAGTGCAAATTATTCATTCAATCACTATGAAGAACGACCTTACTTGAGGCATTATACTATATCTTGCAAGTATTTTTAAATGTTTGTATCCCTACTTTTGCAGGTGGTAAAAATTTCATCCAGCATGCATGGTTTATAAGCATTTCATTACTTTGGATATCATTGTCTCTTCAAGGGTTTTACATTGTCTCTTTTAGGACAATCATCTCTTATTAGATGAATTGTTTGGTGAATTTCGATCATAACATCCTCTAGAGCGTTATAGAGCTTGTATTTTAAATCTCCACTTTCAGGAAGTTGAATCATTGGAACATGTACGCCTATCATGCTTTAGGCACAAGATATATTAAAACTGACATATTAATGTGCGACGACTGTCATGCTTCAGGCATGCAACCGTTTAGTAGTTCCAAGTCCACGGATAGTCTTATTGTGACTTCAATCCATGCGGCATCTTTATAACTTGTTTATGCATATGGTAATTAATTAGTAATTTTCAAAATTTGATTACCTTTTTGTACATCATGAATGATATAAACCGATGAGACAGGATAATAGTTGTAGTCGTTCTTGTCTTTTGGTCGCCATAGACTCTGGTAGAGATTGATGGGGATGTGACTAGGATTCCTATCATTGAACTTTGGTATTCCATTCACTTAGTCAACCACTTCTTTTCTCCCTTTGAATTTCTATGGGTTTATTGTTGATCATTCTACTCCAGCCTCTTGCACAACAGAAGTGGTGCGCAACCTTTTACCTTTGAATGATCCTTCAAAACATCACTTCTTAGAGACTTACCCATGCTTCACAGCTTCAGTGTAAAAAGCCAACACCATATCAACTATTCTAAGGTGTTGATGACTTGAAATCCCGCACAAACAATAGTTGAAGATGACTACTCGGGAGTAGTGCAAAGTAAACAATCAGGCAAGGTTCCAGGAAATCAGTTCCAAACTAGAAATTTGATTTCAAGTTTCGACTAATTGCTATCTTTCTCCTTGTCTTATAGGCAAGAACAAGGACAAAGGAAAAGATAGGGAAATACTATGGTATGAAATACTTTTTCTCTTGATAATATGAGATACTTTTGCTCTTGAAGAAAAGTAGTTGAAGAATTTAATGCTGATGTAAAACTTCTCTACCAAAAATATTTTCTTATTGCGTAAATGAGTTAGGCATTATGTGAGACTTAGTTAAAGAAGTATTCTCATAAAGGATGAAGCTGAGTATTTTGAGATTGGTTGAAAATGCATTCTCGGCAAGAAAGAGGAGTTAGGCATTCTTGGAGGTTTGCCTTGTAATGGAGGACAAAGCTCAACATATATAGAGATTTTCCAATAGTGGAGTGGTGTCGTTGTGGCCTTGACATCCATACGTGTCGGCAACAGTGGTGGAGTTTGAACAGTAAAATTCACGCGTTTTAACTTGTCAGAGATATTTTAATAGAGTTGTCATTGATATCTGAAAACATGAGATTGCATTTGAGAAATGCTAATGAACTTTATTCAGGAAAATAGGGGCTTTTGAAATTCGGGGAGGGATGCCCTTTCAATTTTTGAACAAGTAGCCATGTTGCCTCCCCTTTTTTAGAGGCATTAATGGTACCCATAATGCACGCTCAGAAAGTTGACTCAATTGCATTTTTGAGATTTCAATTTATCTGACTTCTTTTTCTTTCATCATTTTTAAAAATGGCTTGACCATCTAACCGTTGTTTTCATTTGAATGTGTGGAAGATGCACAAGTGCCTCTTCAGAACAATATACGATGCTCATCCCTCTTATCCTCTAATGGCTCTCTTACGATTGGAAACTCCATGATGAAGAATGATATAAACACCATAATTGTAGCTAGGAAGCTTTGATCACTCCCAAAGATAAAAGAATACTTTCAAAACGGTCCGATGAATTAGCTGTTCAAGGCTCTTTGGCTTTCAATGTTGAGTATGCAAGTTTTGTATCCAAAATGGGCCACATCTACTTGCTCGAATTTGCCAAGTTGAATCATTACTGATTGAGGTGGCAAGTCTTAGACAAGAGATTGGAGGATTCAAGCACGAGAATAAAGAGTTGCTCAAACTTACAAATAATAATGGATGAACATTAGAAGAGAGCTCGACTAGCTACAAGAATCCGAAAGTTGGATTCAAAGTGACCACCAGAGGTTTGTGGCTATATTCCAAAGGGACCCAATGCCTCTCCTTCTAGAATTCTACAAACTCTTGGAACTTTGCAAAGCTCTCAATATTTTTTTTTTGTAGTTGTAACTCATGTGTACGCACGCGTATGTATACAAAAGTTCCCACCCTTCTAGTTTTATACATGCATGAAACTTCTAGTTCAGCTTGTTAAGTATAGGAAACTATGGAAACTTATGGTTCCATTATATGAATCAATGAGTTTTTTAAGCAAAGATGTTTCCTAATATCATATGTTTTCACATAAATTATCAGGCATAATGAATCCATGAAAGTATTTCTTGCCTAAGATATTGATGGTAGCTAAATCGAGTTTTGCTAAGTTCACCATTTTCTTACTCCCAAAAGAGGAAGAAAGTGTGATATGATGGAATTTGCGATAATTAATTCAGTCCATATTAACATATGTCCACATAAAGTGTTAGAACTTCAAGCTATTTACATTATTCATATTTTTGAACTTCAGGTCAAAACATTATACATATGTCCTCGAAATTTATTCTCGATATTGACATTATTAGAACCTTTAGGTTCATATTTTTGGAATTCATATTTTTTACTTATGGTCCTCATTTGCATGAATCAAGGAACTTCTGACCCTCATTTATTAGTATGTTGACATAGGTGCTTATGGCCATCATTTTAATTTAGTTGAATGAATCAAGGAACTTCTGACCCTCATTTGCATGAATCAGGAACTTCTGACCCTCATTTATTAGTATGTTGACAGAGGTGCTTATGGCCATCATTTTAATTTAGTTGAGGAAGCGTTGTTTTATCAATTGATTCAAAAACTTCAAATTTTAATTTTAATTTTAGTCAAGGAACTTCAAGTCTGATCTTTTTGTATGATGAGGATCAAGGAACTTCAGTCTGGTATATACTCATCATAACAAAATGTAGTACAATAAATAAATTGCTTTAAATAAGTAAAGATTGTGACAAGGACTTTAATTAAGCATTCACATAGATATCAAAACTTAAAGCTAATAATAACTATAATAAGAAGGGCGAAGGTGACTTGCCATTCACATGTATATATTAATATAGGAAGGGTGAGGGTGTTAGTATATTGTGACAGCCCGTCCCTGATTTTAAGAGTTTTTAAAGTTTTAATAAAGGATTTTACAAAAATGACATTTGAGGCACGCGCATTATTCGAGGTTAATCATTGTATCGTGCCATTTAAGATTTGTTTTCTTGACATATCCTCGTAGTAATCGTCGCTACGGAAGCGTGGGCACAGACGGTTCGTGATTTGGAGTTATAACGAAAAAGATTTTAAAGTTTAAAGTTTGGGCATTTTATGAATTTTATTATAAAAATTTTGGTGTGCCATTTGGATGGCCCAGATTAAAGGAAATCTGAAATGGATGGCTTGGATGTAAGGGAAAGAAAATAAAAATAAAAAGATGAAGGAAGGTTTTGTGTGTGTGTGTGTGTGCCTGATTGGTGAAGAAAAAGAAGAAGAAGAGATTGGGCACAGCTGCCCAACCAGAGGAAGAGAGCAGGAGCTCCGGGAGAGAAAGGATAGAGAGTTGGGGGAATGGAGAGAAGAGAGAGAGAAGCCCGGCCAATCGGAACAGAGGAAAGGAGGAAAGGAGGGAGAGAGTGGTGCGGGGGATCGGCCGGATCCCCTTGGCCCGTTCTTGACCCGGTCGGCACCCAAGCCTATTTTTGATGATTTTCACCCGTTTTTTCGGCGAATTTCTTCAAGAAACCTCATGGGAAACACTCTAGGAGCCTTCCTCTATCCATTCCATCTCAAAATTGGAGAGATTTGGCTTTGAAAATGGAGAAAATCGCAAGAAGGGGGTGCGGCGGCTTTGGCTTCGAATCACCCAATCCCGAAGCAATTCCTTCCAATTGTTACCACCCATAGCATCCTCTTGAGGCCTAGAACAAAGCCCAAGCATTGGTTGGGACGGCAGAGTTGATTTGAGGACGAATTGGAACTCACCCATTTCTAGGGTTCTTCACGGGTTTGATGGAATTGGAGCCTTTCGAGACCAAATTGGCCTTGCCCATAGGTATAAAGTTTACTCTACTCATTGAGATCTTCATTTCTGTAAATTTTGGTAATTTTTGGAAATAGTTGGATTTTCCGGCGAGCCGGGGCGGCCGACTGCCACCCGCAGCGGCCCGTGCGGCTTCGAGTGACCAGTGACCCGCCAATGTCATTCTTAGCATGTGTTTAATTTTCTAGGTTCAGTTATGATAATTGATTGATGTAAATTGAGTAATTGAACCTAAGTTCGTTACAATTCGTGGTTAGGTGAAAATGTGAATTGACTATCCGACCGTTGGATCTTCACCAAACTTTGATACGTTGTAATACGTAATATTTGAGGATTATAGGAACTTATAGATTGGGAATCCGATTTACGAATCTTCCAAAATTGGAGTTGTAAGTTCATAAAATAGAATGTTAACCGTCACTTGGTTTTGACAATTGATGGAGATTCGACCGTTGGATGGTAAGGAAATTTTAGGATGTTGTTCTAGAGATATATTGTGGACCTCTAGAAGTTATGGATTGGAAATCTGAGTTGCAGATCTTCCGGATTGAACTACGTAGTGACGTGTTTTATATAAGTTATATATTTTATCGATATGATTTCTGAGGTTTGATTTGATGATTGTTCTAGGCGCCGATCGTCATGACGTCTTAATGTGTTGTGCTAGGGAGTTGTAGGGCGAACTCCAAGTGAGTGGGCAGTTATTTTCAGTTTATACCTATATACTACTGATTTTTCCCAGAAATTGAATTTAAATGAAAGTATGTTTTAAAATGCCATGCATACATAATATATGAATTATATGAATTAGTATTTGATGCATATATATGAAATGGTGCTGTGGACGAACAGGTGAGTATCATGTGAGTTTTATGTGTTCATGTGAATTATTAATGATATGAATTATGTTGAGAGCTCATAACCTACACCCCTGGTGTTAGTGCTTATATTATTCACCCCGCACCATACGCTCACCTTGGATCCAAGTAGGTGCATGTCGTATAGACCACGAGAGGTGGTTCCGACATGTCGTACAGACCATTAGAGGTGGTTCCAACTTGTAGGTGACTTTAGATTATTATACAGTTGTTAATGAGATAAGCACTAGAGCGTATTCTTACACCATTTTTGTCGTACAGACTACTTCAGGTAGTTCCGATTTATGTGCAAAGTAGTGCCGTACAGGTCACAGTGGTGACTCTGGTTGGATTGGATATTGAGCTATAGAATTAACCGTACAGGACAGCTGCAGGGTCTTCGGTTGATTCCTTAGTTCACCTCTTATATTGATGCATCCTTATCATGTTTTGAAGCATAGCATGACATATTTCTTGAAAAGTGTTAAAGACTTGTGATTTGGGTCATTTACTATTATATATGGTTATATATATACTATTTTTCTGGGAAAGTATACGGGTTTTACAGCGATGGGTTAGCGTTTTGATAATGAGATGATTTTTGAAAAAACTTTGTTTTACTGACCCACTCAACTTTGTTTTGCGCCCCTCCAGGTTCAAGATAGCAGGGCTTTGGTGGCCACGGGGAATCCAATGGTATTCTGACATAATTCACAAAAGTAGGATTCACCCTCGGGTGTTACATCTTAGTAATTGTATCTTTAAAGCTTCCAAACTGTGTAAATGGTTACGTCACTCTCACGTAACGGCCAGCATGCCCTCCTTCGGGACAGGATGTGTCATATATGATGGGCGATTATACGAACCAATCACATTAGTAACAAAATAATAATAATAATAATAATAATAATAATAATAATAATAATAATAATGATGATGATGATGATGATGATGATGATGTTGATGATGATGATGATGATGATGATGATCATAATCATAATGATAATCATAATAATAATCACAATAATAATCATCATAATAATGATAATCATAATAATAATCATGATAATAATCATAATCATAATAATAATCATAATAATAGTAAATATAACTTACTATCCTCCCTTTCTCCTTTCTAAAAGTGGTCATGTATCAAGGGTAGTGTCTAAGAATTATGGAAAGATCAAACCATTATATCTGACCCAAATTTTAATATGGTATGTTTACGAGGGTAATGAACAACTTCAATGAAGAAACCATTTCCATTCAAGGTCAGGAACTTCGTGTATAAAAGTCGCTAACATGGCTATCAATTTTTTTGATGATTTTGGGTCTATATGAGTATTTCTAAAATCTAGAATGAATTAACTGTTGGATCTTTTTGGGATTTTAATATGTTAGGGAGAGAGGATAAAGAACAACTTTTATGAAGGAAATGTTTTGTTTGAGCATAGGAAGTTAGAGTTTCAAAGCTCGTAACACGATTGTTGGTTATTCTGCAAATTTCAAGTTTGTACATTTTTTTTTGCTTCTGCAAATAATGATAATAGTCCTACGACAAGATATATTGTTTCTTTAATAAAATTAGTCATACAAATGTATGAGGATAAAATAAAAGGATTTTCATATATGTGCAATTCTAATTGACTGAGGTGAAAGGTAGGTAGTGCTTCATTGGATTCAAAGCATTGTGCTTTCCACTCACACGAGTGCTTGTCGTGCTGATAACGTGTTGTGAAATTGAGGATATGTATGCAATAGAATATAAAGCAACTAAAGAAACTAAGGCACAATATTTGCAAGGTTTGGTAAACGTGGCTATGTCCTCGAGGCAGCAATAATGTTTTCTCTTATTATTTGAAATAATAGTACCCCATGTTCACACCATAGCGGCCTGGCAGAAGAGTTCATAAAGTGCCTTCAAGGGATCGGTCGGACTTGGTGATGTACACCAAGCTTCTAGGATATGCCTAGGGCTATTCAATATTGCATGCAACTGTGTTGGTCCACTCGAGGCCAACCGCTACTAATCCTATTCATAGTTATAGTTGGGTACTAGGTACGAGCCTAAAGTCTTGCACTTACGTATGTTTGTATGCATAGTTTATGTGGCATTGCCACTACGTACTAAAATGGGTCCTTAGCGAAGAATGAGATTATGTATCGATTATGATTCGCCATCAATTATTCGTTATTTAGAGCAGTTGACAGTCGATCTCTTTACTCCACGTTTTGCAGTCCTAATTTGGTTAGGAATGTGATTATGTAAATCCTTTGGGATTCTATTATATCTTTTAGATAGTGTCTGGATTCAGTTGTAATACTTAAAGAGTAAGGAATTCACCTTGTAAATAAAGGCACAATGGGGTAAGGTAACACACCTTATAATTCACCAAATCTCTCTCATTCTCTATGTGCAATACTTCTCTCTCTCCCTCTCTTTAGTTCTTCAATTAAATAGGTCTACAACATATGCATTTAATGAAAATATTATTTTAACAATCATATGATTATATTAAATACGTATATGCGAAATTTTATTTCAACCCATATAACCTCACTCTGCACCCAACTTAAGCTTTAAATGTGAATTGTCTTTTTTTGCCCTATTGGATAGTTACCATCAAGTACAAGATAAAATTAACAATACAATTAAAATTTATTAAAAATATCCCCACCCAATAATCAAATCCTTCACATGAAGCTTCATCTCATTTAGGAGAGTTGCAACACAACTAGCACCTAACACATAAGAATAGATACATAATTCACCTTATATCACACTAAGCCTCACTTCCTTGTTGTTTAGTAAGACTAGGAAATAAACCAAATAATAGCACATTAAATACAAGTGTACGTATGTTTATATCATCACACATCAACTCTAGTTTATTGCAAAGAAGAAGATGGAATGTCTAATTGTTGACCTTAAAAACTACCAAGCTTACGTGGCGCTCATGCCGAATAGCTTATGAGCTAACTACGTTCTTTGGTTGGATGTGGGGCGTGCCAACTTGTCGACTGAGCTCGGTCGGTGAGTAAATTAATATGGTGGTGGTGTCGAATGCGCTACTGACTTCTTATCCAAGCGATTCGGGCCGAGGAAGGAACTTGTCTGGGCCTTTAGGTTTTAGAGCTTGAAGTCAAGGCTGCTAGTCATTGTGAAGTTCAAAGATTGTTGACACTTGGTTCAGCTACTTCAATTATATTCGTAATAATATAAGTGTGCTGAATCAGTACCAGACTGTAAGGACACAAATACTTAAAAGAGATAAGTGCCTTGATTGCGAATGTGGTTCATCTGTAGGAATGCCTAACTCTAAAATACGTTGGTGAGTATCCAATCATAAAATCGGTTCATCTTTCAATGTGTCGAACAATGTCAATTGGTAATACCCCAATCGCTAAGAAGCTAATGAGATGACATCTTCCAACAAGGACTCAAAGATTCCTCGCCAAGAGATGCTTGGATAGATAGTCAACAAAACTCGGAGTAATGTTGTTTCTACAAAGTGGAAGGTGCTCTTCGATCCCTTGATTCTATGGCTTGAGTGTTGTTTCTACAAACTGGAAAGTGCTCTTCAAACTAAAGTAAATTTATCATGAAGATTACAGATTTCACTACTACTTGATATCAAAACCCTAGTAATAAGAGAAATCCCAAAAGGAACCTGTTGTAGAAATAATGTTGCTTCCTTACAGAAATATCATACTTGATATAAAAACCTTAGCAATAGGAGAAACCCGAGAAGGAACCTGCTGTAGTTATCTCTTGCAGCACTTGAGCTTTAAGTCCACCGTCAAATCTTACCCTAAGCATATTAACTGTATGGCAGTTTCTGCCTCCGCCCTTTTATTCCCACTCATCCAACTGCTCATCCTTCTCTCTCTGTTTTCCTCTTAGTTTCCCATCAACCAAACACCATTACATATGGATTGCCAACTGTGATGAATTGGGTTTAACTGGGAGTAAAGATGAATTTATATTGAATTGGATTTTTTATGGTAGTTTAGGTAGTAAATTTGAGTTTAAAAACATATTGATAGTTTAATTAAAAGGGTGATTCTATGAAAAATCAATAAAACGTTACAATATTAACAATAGATCAACAATGTTTATGTTATATCAATCATGTATTGTGATACTTAAATGGATTTAAAATAAACAAAAAATACAAAATACAAGTCTTATATTTCAACTAACACTCTCTTTCTCATAGTCTTATATTTGGAAGAAGTCAATACGAATCAAACACTGCAATGCAAGTGTCTGTTTCCTGATTTTGTTTTTTACATTTGGATTTAGACACTGAGTTGCAGTGTCCATTTATTGGTTTCGTTTTTTCCATCACTCACATGCCCCCTACATGTTCCTTTGTACATTTGGATTCATACAGTGCAATGTAGTGTCTGTTTCCTAGTTCTATTTTTTCACTTTTGGATTTAGACGCTGCGTTGTATTGTCCGTTTCCTGGTTCTATTTTTTCCATCACCCACACGTCTCTTACTTCACACCTCACGCAACTCCTGATTTTAGATTTAGATTCAGACACTGTAATACATTATTCATTTCTTAGCTCTATTTTTTACATTTAGATTTAGACATTGTAATGCAGTGTTCATTTCTTGGTTCTGTTTTTCTACAATTGGATTCGGACACTGCAATGCAATGTTTGTTTCCTGGTTCTGTTTTTTACATTTAGATTCGAACACCGCAATGCAATGTCCTTTTCCTAGTTCCCTTTTTTTTTACTTGAGTAGACTCCTTTATGTAAACGAAGGGCGAGAGGGAGTGATAGAATATACATATTCTAACAATTTATTGGATTCAAATCCTCTCAAGATCAGTTCTATAGGAATAGAAATCCAACGGCCAAAGCCTCGTCCCCCGCCTCTCTTCCCCCTTAACTTTTATTTCTCCTTCGAACCCCCACACCCCATCGTTGTTAGCAAACCCCATATCCAATTGCAGGTCATCTATGCTCGAAGTTTGATTTATTTTTTCGCTATTCCTTATTGTTTTAGTTTCTTCTTCTTCTTCTTCTTCTTCTTCTCCAATTGCAGGTCATCTATGCTCTAAGTTTGATTTATTTTTTCGCTATCCCTTACTGTTTTAGTTTCTTCTGCAGGTCATCTATGCTTTAAGTTTGATTTATTTTTTCGCTATCCCTTACTGTTTTAGTTTCTTCTTCTTCCTTCACACCCCCACACCCCACCGTTGTTAGCAAACCCCAAATCCAATTGCAAGTCATGTATGCTCTAAGTTTGATTTATTTTTTCGCTATCCCTTAGTGTTTTAGTTTCTTCTTCTTCTTCTTCTCCAATTGCAGGTCATCTATGCTTTAAGTTTGATTTATTTTTTCGCTAACCCTTACTGTTTTAGTTTCTTCTTCTTCTCCAATTGCAGGTCATCTATGCTCTAAGTTAGATTTATTTTTTCGCTATCCTTTACTGTTTTAGTTTCTTCTTCTTCTTCTTCTTTATTTGTTATTCTTTCTTCTTCTTCTTCTTCTTCTTCATCTTCTTCTTCTTCTTTGAGATTTCTCTCACTATAATTCTTCCATAATTATTAAAAAATCTCTGCAACCAAAAGACATTGGTTTGCGTGACCCCTCTCTTTGTTGTTTCATTAACATCGGCTGAGATTTTAAGGTCAAGGGACATGCAATTGAAGGATGTGGCGGTGGTGGGGCTAATTTTGGAGATGGTAAGGTGAGAGACCTACAATTAGTGGTTGTGGGTTGGGTGGGTTGTGGTGGTGTTGGGGCTGATTTTGAGGTGAGGTTGAATTTAATTTGGAATTTGGGGAGGTGGTGGTTTGAGGTTGAGAGCTTGGAAGTGAGGGAGAAAGAGAAGAGTTGAGGGGAAAAGAGGAAGGATAACAGATTTTAGCTGTTGGATTTGTATCAATTGATGAGATCCATCGGTCAGGAGGATCTCCACAAATTGGTCTGGAGATGATCTAAATTCATATTTATAATAGCTTAAGCCCAAAATGACATTTATAGAGAGAGAGAGAGAAAGTGAAGGATAGAATAGTCAAATTGTAATTATTTATAATAACTTAAAGGCTATGTAACATTCATCATTGACCTATGTCTAATTATTAAAAATATATCATTGATTAATTCCAAAACAAAAATATGTCAATGATATATGGCTTAATAGTAAAGTTTTTATTGACTTTTGGCTAAATTACCTTAATTAAAAACTAGTATATGCCCACACACAAAGTATGGATTTTTACTTTTGTTTTTAAAATTGAAAGGGAGAGAAAGAGAGTGAGAGAGAATGTGAGAGTGGAGGGGGGGGGTGGTGGTTGGGGGAGTGGGGGCAGAGGGAGAAATGTTTGGTTTTATATTTAAAAAAAATTAGAGATGATAAAATCATCTGCTTGTGAGGTTTATAAAAAAAAAGTAAAATTTTGTTTTGTGAAATTACTTTATTGTCTTTAACTTTTTTTTGTAATAGAAGATAAAAATGTCTTTTCACTCTCTTTTGGTTGACAATGAGAGTTTCATTAATATGTAATTTAAATAATATTGATGTAGATAATAAATTGGTATAAACAAATATTATATTGGTTCAAATTAAATTTGCTACGTATACTTGCACGAATTATAGTTAGATAATAATTATTGTATTTACTATTTACTCTCCAAACACTTTGTCAGACGACATCACACTAGTTTCATATCACGCGCTCACAATAATTCCACTTTCCCTTCTTCAATTCACAAAAATCACTGCCTTCCTCCGTCTGTTTATACATATACTATCATCATTCATCTTGGTTGTACCTTCTTCTCTCCAACGACATCAGAGGGTTTGGTTTTTTTAAAAAAAAAAAAAATTAGAAATTATAAAATCACATGTAGGTGAGATTTAAACAAAAAAAAGTAAAGTTTTGTTTTATGAAATTATGTTATTGTTTTTTGCTTTTTTGTCATGATAGAAGACAAAAATGTCTTTTCACTCTCTTTTTTGTTGACAATGAGAGTTTCATTAATATGTAATTTAAATAATATTGATGTAAATAATAAATTAGGATAAATAAATATTATATTAGTTCAAATTAAATTTGCTACGTATACTCACACGAATTACAATCATATAATAATTATCGTATTTACTACTTACTCTACGTACACTCTATCAGACAACGTCACACTAGTTTTACCGCTCACAATAATTCGACTTTCCCTTCTTCAATTCACAAAAATCACCGCCTTCCTCCGTCTGTTCATACATATACTAGCATTTTGTACGCGCCATGAAACTCCTCAAAACTAACGACATCTTGCATGCGTGTCCAGTCGTCGTCAATGAATAAGATCATCATCCATCTTGGTTGTACCTTCTTATGTCCAATGACATGAGTGCTATGCAGCAGTTATATGGGTTGCAGCAATCAACTAAACTAGAATAGCTAAGTTTGCAACGTGGGTTCCTTCATGTTTGTGTTTCCATTTTTTTCTTTTTAGTTTATTTTTTATTTACTGTCCTGTTTGCTTTTGTTTTTTTATTTGGACATTTCTATCCCTAATCAATATTCCTAACAGTAAATCATGCAAGTTAAAGTTTTTTGTTTGAGGGGCTTTATAATCTAATTATTTTTTATGAAGCCTTAAGATACCACCCAACTTGACTTGTGGCATTCTAACATTTTTTTTTATGAACAAGTGATATTATATATTAAAATAAGTGGATTAGCTTAGCCTTATAAATAATGTGATTCAAATTAGTTTTTGGTGAGAATCCACCCTAAATTAGTTGGATATTAGTTTAGTTAAAGACTTTAGTCAGCGACTCTTCAATTTCTCTTCCGGTTTTGACACCGACCTTTCCCCTCGCTTTCTGTCACCAACCAATACACTCCTCCTCCGGCCGTCAGGGTTTTCGTGGTCGGACGGCGATGGACTCGGAGGACGATATGCATGATGCCAACGACGTCGAGTCCATGGACGACGACGACGGCTTCTACAGCGACGAGGATGCCTTGGACTACTACGGTACTGACGAAGACGACGCTGATGTTGATTTCGGCGACGATAATGAGGGAATCGAGAGGATCGAGGCCAGTCGAGCTGAGGTTTGTCCTACTCTTCCCTTTTCTTTCTCTCTCTTCTGTAAATATTTGTGAATTTCTTGAAATTGGCGACGCACGCTCTGATTCTTGCTCTGTTTGGGAGCTGAGAAAGCTCTGGATTAGCTTTGATCACTGGAATTTTACAACTTTACTTGACAAAAGCTCCAATTAATGGTAATCCTGTCCCTCACTCGCGTCTTATTTAGTCCAGCAGAGTCGGACTAAATAATCCTAACATTGGGCTCTTTCTAGTTGCTGTTGATTTTGATGGAATATAAGGGTTTCATGCTTACTTTCGTTGTCCGGGGAACATTTTTCCATTTAAGATGAAGTGAATGTCTTACATGGTGATGGCTGTTCTGAGTTCGAGTAAGAATACTAGTCTGTTGGCATTCGGTTGATTTGTAGAGTAGTGGAGGAAAGCTAGAAAAACATTACAGATACGACTTTGGTCGCTAGGAGGGCGTGACGAACAAATAGGCAATTGACACCTTGAGAGTAGAAGACATCTACAGTTACCGAAACATGAAGATAAGGGAATTACCTGTGTAATGTTTTTCTTGTGCTTGGAGAATTGAAGAAGTTGAGGTTCCACCATAAAAACAATTGGCAATACTTATAAGCACATGCAAGGTCCTTCCTCTCATCAATATGAGATTTATTCTCAACACGTCCCCTCATTCTCTACACGACCCCTCATGTGCGGTAAATTTTCAAGTCTAACACGTGGACAACAAAACTCGACTCGGGTGAGGTGGAGCACGTGGGGCCATTGGGTTTCACATGTGGACAGTTATCAAGAAGAACTTGGAGGTTCCACCATAAAACCAATTGACAATATGGGGAGTAGCCCAACTACTTATAAGCACATGCAAGGTCCCTCCTCTTATCAATGTGGGATTCATTCTCAACAGAGTCGACCTAACGCCACATGGGATCCTACTCAATTTCCTGTTAGGACTAAGTATGTATCTACTTCTTATGAAATGATGGCAAATGGGTTCTCTCTTGAATGGAGTTCTGCACATCAGCTTCCGCAACTATGCTGCATTCCTCCTTGTCAGACTTTACGCACCTATTGCTCCTCTTTCCCTAGGTCTTCATAATAATTCCCGCATCACCAAATGCTTCTTTTCCTGTCCTTTTCACCCTCCTACAAAGAAGGCTTTATAAGCTTATAAGTTCTTTTAACGCAAATAAGCTTCCCACCTCATGATAATAAAAAGCTGTCTTCCATTCATCCAATCTCTTTCCACTAGTTGCCTGCTATTTCAGTTTAATCTGTTGGGGATAATGCACATAACAAGAGTTTCATTACTAATAACTAATTAAAGAACATTTGCTCATTCTCAGCAAGAATAAAAATCTTGTATCATGTGCCAGCAACACCTGTGAAGTTAACCACCTGGAGGCCTCCCATTTATAGTTACTGCAAATTTATAGATTTTAAGCAGTCTTGATATCTTGCTGAAGACTTTTGTCTCTACCACAAGCGGCAGTCTTGATGAACTAAATTCTTACTTTATTGTCTCCAAGGAGCCATCTTTTTTCAGACGTGTGTGCATCTGTATGTGTGTACTTATGGATATGGATTGGAATGTTAATTTGAATATTAAATCTTGTTTCCATCGAAGGCATTTTGCCAGTCAGTTTGAGGAGCTTATTGCATTCTCATTAGTTTCATAATTTGTCCCTTTTTTTTTATCCAGAATAATTATATCGTCTTGAAGGAGTCAGATATAAAGCATTGCCAGGAAGATGATATTACAAGTGTATCTGCTGTGCTTTCCATATCAAGAGTTTCTTCAAGCATTCTACTTCATTACTATAATTGGTACTAAATTTTTCACTTGTTCATCTCTTTTAGCATCCTCAATTTCATATGTATGCAGAATTGTGCTCTTTTATTTGAACGGTTCGTTTGAACTGTATGCTCTGTTGTGAGTGAATATAGTAACCTGTGAAATTTTACTAGTGACCACGTGTGCCGTGGCACATAATTACTCTTTTCGTTGAACAGAAAATAAGAGTTCCTGAATACCGACCTTCTCCCTTTTTTGTAAGTTATTTATCTGAAAAAGGTTTGGTATGGCAGGAGTGTAAGTAAAGTGCACGAGGCATGGTTTGCCGATGAAGATAAAGTCCGAAAAACTGTTGGCTTGTTAAAGAAGCCAGTTGTTCAGTTCCCCCATTCCAGAGAAGTAAGCTTTATACACATTAGGAAATTAGAGTTTGTTGTTTTGCTAGTAACTGGTTTGTTTCTATCTTCATGTGTTGGTATACCATCCTAATACCTATTATTCCGTTGGACAGCTTACCTGTGGGATCTGTTTTGAAGCTTGTCCCCATGGTAGCATCAAATCGGCTGCTTGTGGTCATCCTTTCTGTTGTACATGCTGGAAAGGTTCATTTCATATTCTATTTTTCTTTATTTACTTATTTATTTATTTATCTTTTACCAAGTTCTGACTTAGGTAGCATCAAATCTGCTGCTTGTGGTCATCCTTACTGATGCATCATCTGTTCTGTTTTGATTATGGAGAATGTAACGTAGGAATTGCATGTCTTTTTAACGTCTACAGCTGTATTTAATTGTTTAAAACTATGTTTTACAACTACTTGCTCCATTTTCTCCAATAATCGGTCTCTGAATATTCTTAGTATTTTAATTCCATTTTAAATCTGCCTTGCTGCGATCAGTTGCTATACCGTTCTTTCCAATGTCATGTTTTATGGTTATGATGATTTGTTCCTTTGGTGATAGGATACATTGGAACATCCATTAGCGATGGTCCTGGTTGTTTGACACTGAGATGTCCTGATCCGTCTTGTGGTGCGTCTCTTGGTCAAGACATGATTAGTGCGTTGGTCAGTGATGAAGATAACCAGAAGTACTCTCGGTACCTTCTTAGGTCTTATATTGAAGACAACAAGAAGGTATATGTGGAATTTGATTTTGATTGTATGTAGCACTTATCAGCCATTAATTCAATGGACTTCAAATTACTATTAATGGATGACCAAAAGTTGGGAGTACTTTATTACCAAAAGTTGGAGTACTTTATAAATTTTCTTAAAAATTTCACAAGTCTAGTTTCTTTGAAGTATGGGACATGTTGTTGAGCTCTTACAGTCTAGCCTGTGTTTTTTTTTCACCTTTTTAGGTGTAGATTTCAACCTTAATAAAAGATTCAAAAGAGATTTTATTTTGTCTATTTATAGAGATGTAAACCCAAAGTTGTACAATAAATCTGAAATGTTTTTGGCCAACTCAAGATATGAAATAAGTTTGATTATTAATAATATAAAACATCTATAAATGTTCTTGTAAGATTGGCTTTTATCAAAGAGAACATGTTAATGGATCAACTTTATCAAATGTCCCATCTCATTACTTTGTTACTTTTCTTCCTTTTGGTTGGAAAACTATGTTATTATGATCAAAGAGTCATCTTAAAAAAATGGTGTTATCTTTGTATGTGTTTCAATACTCAATAGGTATCGAGGTGGACGGTTTTAATTACTATATTGAAAAGTGATTAGTGGTTTCTTTTCTTTTCAGTTACTCCTTGTGCCTGTGTGGGCATGGGGTGTGACTTTATGAATATCATGTTTCTTTTTTATTAGTGGTTTCTTTTCTTATTGATGGTACAATGGTGTGTTCTTGTCTGTTACTCTTGTTTGGTATAGTGGATTATATGAATATTATTTTTCTTCCTTCATGTTTTTCCTTTTTTTTCATCATTACTTATGATTATTTTTCTTTGCTGGTAGACAAAGTGGTGTCCTGCTCCGGGTTGTGAATATGCTGTTAATTTTGTTGGTGATAATGAAAATTATGATGTTTCTTGCCTCTGCTCCCATGGATTTTGCTGGAATGTAAGTTTCGTTTTGTAATTTTTAGTAGTTGATATCTTAGTGAAAACTTATCTATATGGGGTGAGTCATAGTTTGTTTTGGGTATGCAGTGTACAGAGGAAGCTCATCGTCCTGTCGATTGTAGCACTGTGGAGAAATGGATTTTAAAGAACAGTGCTGAGTCTGAAAACATGAACTGGTTTGTATTTTCTTTTAGCATCCAAAATTGTATGTTGTGGTTTTACACTTTCACTTCATGGATGTATGTTGTGGGTTTACACTTCATAGATCTCTCTTTTGATACATGCACTGGCTTTCTGATTGTTTCCATGGTAAGAAAGTTTTGGTTGGCCATTGAATTGTATACCTCCTTTTTGTGCTTACCATAACTAGAGGACAATGGCGTTCTAAGATTTATATAGCCGACTCCATTCAGTGATTTGGAGTTTTCAAGTCTCCAACCGAGAAGTTTTCCTCACTCGGGAAATTAAGAGAACACTACCTCAACCTACATGCTCCACTCACAAAGCTTCAACATACAAGCTTCAACAAAAGAAAAATTCAAAGAACTTAGTGAAGAAGGCCTTGGTGTATTTAACATAATACGTTGAAATGAAGCAAAGCTTATTTATTGATATCTCCGATAAGTTACAAATATGTACATATACATGAGTCAAAATAAACAAACAAGAGAGAGCCTTCACAAAGGTTGCTTAGGAGAAGTCTCAGCAGTTGGTAGAGCCCCAGAAAGAGAAGGCACCGGAGGGTGATCATTCGGAGACTCAGTACTGGACAGAACCCTAGAAGGAGGAGGCATCAGAGATTGATCATTTGGAGCTTCATTACGCGGTACAGCCCCAGAAGACGAAGGCAATAAATGCCTTTGGAACAAACCCACAAATCTTTGATAATCAAATAAAATTTGACCATCAGATTCCTTCATCTGGTCAAGCTTCCTCTTCATGTTTGTAGCATAGTCATGTGCGAGCCGGTGCAACTGTTTATTCTCATGCTTGAGCCCTTTAATCTCCTATTTGAGACTTATCACTTCAGCTGTCAATGATTCAACTTGGCGGGTTCGAGCAAATAGGCGTTGGGCCATATTAGACACAGAACCTGCACACTGAACACTGAGAGCCAGAGAATCCTTAATAGCCAACTCATCAGACCGTTTGGAAAGTAGTCTGTTATTTTTAGGAATGAGAAGGTTCCTGGCCACCACCGCAGTAGTCATATCATTCTTCATCACAGAATCCCCAACGGTAAGAGGACCAGTAGGGGATAAGAAGGATGGGCGCCATATGTTGTATGGAGAAGGCGTGGCTGCCTCTTCAACAAGGTTCAAGTCAAAACGACGGTCGGAGGAACCAGACATTTTCAAAGGTGTTGAAGAGAGGAGGTTGAACAAATCAAGATCTTAGAAGTGCAAGAAGGGAGCTTTTATTGGTGGAGATTCAAGTGTGCTTTGGAACTTAATGCCATCCTCTATAAAAATCTGCACTTGACGGAGCTTCAGAAATCGAAGAGGTGCCTGCTCAGAAATCGAAGAGGCGTTTGCTTTCTCAAAAGCTGGGCTGCTTAGAGACCACGAGGGTCAATCTCAGAAATCGAAGAGGCGTTTGCTTTCTTAAAAGCTGGGCTGCTCAAAGACCACGAAGGCCGATCTTAGAAATCGAAGAGGCGCTTGCTTTCTCAAAACCTGGGCTGCTTAGAGACCACGAGGGCCGATCTCAGAAATCGAAGAGGCACCTGCTTTTTCAGCCTTGTCAGCACCTGTCACATGCACACTTAGCTTTGCGGAAATTACGGGCATTCTGTCGAAGATTTCTGGTGAAGTATAAAGCACGTGAATCTTACTGTTCAATCATCTACTATCCACACGCAACATCAGCTCATGGGTACCACAGATAACTTTGCCAAAGATCTCTGACAAAGTTTAGACATGTGAAGCTTGCAGCTCCCACTACATCGCTATGACCAAGAAGGGTAAAAGAATAGCAAAGAAACAGTACTGACAAAGTTTGGACACATAAATTTTTAAAGGTCTAGTTACCATATTATTACCCACAAGGGTAAAGGAACAGCACCACTGCTGGATAATTGGAAAGTCCCTGTGTGTCAACCTTTGTGCTCCGTGGCAAGGTAGACTAGCAAACATGCCCAACCTTTACTCACATTCGAGAAAACACTCCCAACAAGATTGCTTGCTCCAAAATCGAAGAGGCACCGCCCTCCGAATCTCGAGAGCCAGACTCCTAACATGATTACTTTCTCAAAAATCGAAGAGACACCGCTCTCCGAATCTCGACAGCCAGACTCCCAGCAGGATTGCTTTCTCAAAAACCGAAGAGGCATCGTTCTCCGAATCTCGAGAGCCAGATCCCTGACAGGATTGCTTGTTCGAAAACCGAAGAGGCACTGCTTTCTCAACTTTGAGAGCCAGATCTCCTTGGATAAAGCTTGTCTGTAATCTTCACACGCAACATCAGCTTCCCAAATACCACAGACCACTTTTTCAAAGTGCTCTGACACAGTTATAACACATGAAGTTGGCAGCTCCCACTACAGTGCTATGACCAAGCAGGGTAAAGGAATAGCATTACTACTTGTTGTTAGGGAGACTCCTATATATGTCGACCTCCATTCTCAATGGATAGGCAGACCTGCAAAAATACTCAACCTTTCCTCATATCTGAGAGGGCACTCCCAACGAAGCCTCTCGAAATACTCAGCTTTCTTTCCCCCTGATAATACCTCTGTAAACAAGCTACACCAGAGCAAGAATATCTCATATCATCAAGGTTAAAAGCAAGAGTATCCCATATCATGCTTTTTCCCTGTCTTTTCCTTTGGTCTTGTTCTTACCTGCAAGACAAGGAGAAAGAGAGCAATCAGTCAGCACTTGGAATCAAACTTCCAGTCAGGAACTGACTGCCTGGAACCCCTTACCTGATTACCTACCTGGCATTGCTCTCGAGTACTCATCTTCAACATCTTATGCTTCTAGAGAAGATACCACATCTATCTGAGGAACAGATAGGGCAAGTAAGAAGGATACAAGGAAGCATGTGGAGACTAGCGTAATAGAACACATGCCGATACATCCACTACTTTGTCAACAACAAAAGTATCCCATATCAGCATGGTCGAACGTATTCTACATTTGATGGACTTGTTTTGACCCTCAAATTCTTCAGTCGACCTTATACTCTGGAGGAAACCAGAAAAACCATCCAGCCCAATTCAAGAATAAGCCTGTGGAAAGTTACTTCTTCAAAAGCAAAAGTATCTCATATCATCTCTTCTCATTTTCTTCTCTTTATCCTTTGTGCTGCCCGCAAGATAGGGAGAATGAGAACAATCAGCCGGAACTCGAAATCAAACTTCTGATCTGGGACTGATTGCTTGGAGCTCTGATTGCTTACCTTGTCTGTCAACTCTTTCAGCAGATCCCCTAGCTCGGCAACTTGAGGAACTCCTACTACATGGTTTGTATCGCGCTTGACCAAGCCTGAAACTACAAGTAAGCTTCAAGTGAAATTGATACATTACCTTGTGCATCTCCACCAGTTAAAGATACCACCCCTGGATGGAGGAAGAGTACTTCCAGAGAAGATGCCATATCTACGTATGAGACAGATAAGGCAAGTGAAGACGATACCACACTTCAGTACTTAGAAGTTTCATGATTACTCAGCGGCTTGGATCTTGCAAGTCCCCAACCGAGGAGCTTCCCTCACTCGGGAACTTAGGGGAGCACTGTTTGTACCATACTTGACCAATACCGAAACTACCGAGCACCGGTCAACGTTACACCATCAAGGACCCAGAAGAGTTTCCCTCCAACCAGGAGGTCAATCACAGAGCAACACGTGTCGACATCAAAAGCCAATCATAGCGCGACACGTGCCAACATCGGAAGCCAATCACAACACGATACGTGTCAATATCATAACAAGGCTAGAAACTCTCTTCTATAAAAGGATATCATTCTCTCACAATATTTCCTAATGTCATTTGTGCTAAATCATTCACTTGTACTCACTAAAGGAGAGCTTGAACCTATGTACTTGTATAAACCCTTCACAATTAATGAGAACTTCTTTACTCCGTGGACGTAGCCAATCTGGGTGAACCACGTACATCTTGTGTTTGCTTTCCTGTCTCTATCCATTTACATACTTATCCACACTAATGACCGGAGCAATTTAGCGAAGATCATAAACTTAATACTTTCTGTTGTACTAAAGTCCTCACTGATTTTGTGCATCAACAATCCTCAAGTGCTTACCTTTTTGCGTTGGTAATGGATGAGTTAATAGGACATATTCAAGATGATATTCCTTGGTGTATGCTTTTCGCAAACGATATAGTGTTGATAGATGAAACTCAGGAAGGGGTAAATGCGAAGCTTAACCTTTGGAGAGAAGTGTTGGAATCTAAAGGTCTTCGCCTAAGCCGATCAAAGACAGAATATATGGAGTGCAAGTTCAGTGCAAATGGAGGCCAAAATGAGTTAGGGGTGAGGATCGGAGATCAGGAAATACCAAAGAGCGACCGTTTTCGCTACGTAGGATCTATCTTGCAAAAGAACGGAGAATTAGATGGAGACCTCAACCATAAAATACAAGCTGGATGGATGAAGTGGAAGAGTGCATCCGGCATGTTGTGTGACCGTCGTATGCCACTGAAGCTCAAGGGAAAATTTTATAGGACGGCAATAAGGCCGGCGATGCTGTATGGCACAGAATGTTGGGCGGTGAAGCATCAACACGTACACAAAATGGGTGTAGCGGAGATGAGGATGCTTTGTTGGATGTGTGGGCACACGAGATAGGATAAGATTAGGAATGAGGATATCTGAGATAAAATAGGAGTAGCTAAAATTGAAGGAAAGATGAGAGAAAATTGGTTATGGTGGTTTGGACGTGTGCAAAGAAGGCCTACAGACGCTCCGGTTCGAAGATGTGACTACGGGACAGAGGTTCAGGGCCGAAGGGGTAGAGGAAGACCTAGGAAAACTTTGGAAGAGACCCTAAAAAAAGACTTAAGAGTACTTGGATCTAACAGAGGACATGACACAAAACCGAGCGCAATGGCGTTCTAGGATTCATATAGCCGACCCCACTTAGTGGGAAAAGGCTTTGTTGTTGTTGTTGTTGTTGGTAATAGGTTTTATGTATGAATTACATGTGTCTGCATGGGTTAGTGTGTCGAGCATCTGAATTCCTCTTAAAGTTTTTCCTCAGGCCATGTTTGGTTATTCAGATTTGATTGGATTAGGAGGGAGGGTTAGATTGCCTTGGATCACGTTGGATAAAATTAATGCAGTGTTCTGTTTGGGTGCTACAGAGGATTACAGGGCTGGATAGATTAAAATATGCTCTTTTGATAATTTCATGGCCTGGGTTGGGTGTAGGGCGTGGACACTGGTCCTGGATCCCAATTTTACATTTGCAAACTTCTGGAAGTATATTCTTAACTATGTTGAATTGAGTGGTGCAAATGGAAAACATCATCAGTGTTTTAATTTCTGATACACTATTGAAAGTTACCTTTTATTAACGGTTTATGTGATTTGGGTGGAATTCTTGGTATTTCATATTTCATTTTTATTGTTTTGTCCTAACCTAGTTCGCGACTCTCACTTATACAAAAAAATAGATAACTTTAATTTTGCATTTTATTTTTTCAATAAAATGTAAGCGACTTGTTTAATACTTGGATGAACAATCATTATATGCTTGTTCCCAATATTTTCTATGTACTGGTACTTTATAATGTCACTTTATTTTACCATTTATGTATCCCAATACAATTATGTGTGTTTTTTTTTTAAATACACACTTATTTATATAGTATATAGTATATTCTTAACTTATGTTGAATTGAGTGGTGCAAATGGAAAACATCATCAGTGTTTTAATTTCTGATACACTATTGAAAGTTACCTTTTATTAACAGTTTTATGTGATTTGGGTGGATTCTTGGTATTTCATATTTCATTTTTATTGTTCTGTCCTAACCTTTGTTCAAATGCTCAGGATACTAGCCAATTCTAAGCCATGTCCAAAGTGCAAGCGGCCTATAGAAAAAAACCAAGGGTGCATGCACATGACATGCACACCACCTTGCAAGTTTGAATTTTGCTGGTATGCTTTCTGCTCCTAATTTCTTAGTTCAATGGAAATTGATTGCTGTTTGGAAAAAATATCTGAATAATGAGCTGAAATATATCATTAAACTTGAGATTAGATATATTGTTTGAGGGAACTTTTCTTTTGATTATGTTCTAATATTGTTAAGTATTATACGTGATGCTAAATGAATTATATGTATCATGCAGGCTGTGCCTTGGTTCATGGGTGGAGCATGGTGAGAGGACGGGTGGTTTCTATGCTTGTAACCGCTATGAGGCAGCTAAGCAAGAGGGTGCTGTAAGGATTTTATACTTTTCTTTGAAGTAATTCTGATATTTTCCCTTTTGGAAGAATATCCTTCTTTCTCTTCTGTTTATTTAGTTTGTATTGTTGATTGTAGTATGATGAAGCTGAGAGAAGAAGAGAGATGGCAAAGAATTCTCTGGAGAGATACACTCATTATTATGAACGTTGGGCAAGCAATCAGCAGGTATCCACAATTCTCTTTTTCAAATTTTCAATGCTTCTTGTGCTATGCCATGAATTCATGCAAGTATCTTCATCAAGACATTTTTTAACAAATTCAGTTATGTTAGTAGCCCGGCTGTGTATTTTGTCAATGGACCCTTTTTCTCAATGATCAGAGAAGATCCTACTTTTCTTGACACTTCTTTGATTATACACTGGGTTTTTATTTCAATTCTCACAGAATTTGTTTTGGCAAACAGTAGTAGGCAGGTGGACACCTGTGTGGACTTCAGTTTTTAAGGGTTTGTATGGGAAGAAGGGGTGGAGCTTCCTTAAATTAGAACCAAGATTTTTCTGTGCATTATTCTTCATTTTACGAATTTAATTGGCTAAGCCTTATTGCTACCTTTGCTGGATCTTTACAAAAAGCCCTTTCACTTTTAATCATTGACCAATTTTTTTTCTTGGCAGTCAAGGCAAAAGGCTCTTGCGGATTTGCATCAGATGCGAACTGTGCATGTAAGTATATGTGCTACATGCACACTTATATACTCATAAAACATATGTGATTTCATGTTAGCGATTTTTGTTCCTGAATGAAGTTTCTGGTAACAAATGTGTTTAGCAATATAATCTTAGAACTCATCTTTCTACTCCATTGTATAATAACCAGAACCATATCTAAACTTAGCAGATCTGAAATATTATTGATCAATTGTAATCGTCCATGTTGCTAATGAGAGATGCTAGGAAGGTTGTACTTATTCTATTAGATGCAAGGCTGAAAATTAAGTTTGTGTAGGGTTAACTACAGAAACATGAGGTTTTATATGTTTTCACCTTTCAGAAATTAAACTTGACAGAGTCCATTAAAAATTGACCATATTTGTGTTTCTCATTTTTCAGCTGGATTGTAGATGTAGAACCATAGTTGTGGTTGCACATATACCCCCTTATGTCAACTACTTGACTTGACAGAGTAATCGTTGATAAAAAAAATCTTGTTTCTGATAGGTTTATGGGTCTTTCTAATAAATCAGTAGGCATCGCAGCTTCGAAAAATCTGTTTTTTTTTTTCATCCAATAAGTGCCAATTGAAGGAATTTTCAAAATGGCCATCTTACCCTCCCTTTCTACTTCCTCCCTTCTCTGGTCTCCATCGTGATGAATGTCTGAGCTTTCATCCCGTTTAAGCAAAAGCACCAAACTCATATTTGAAAACAATGTCTAAGCTTTCCGCCACCACTCACCTACCCTACGACCCACATCCACCAAACGAACCGAACGACTTGCAGGCCCACCAAACTCTCCTCCTTGATCCCCTCAGCCACTTGTGTGAATTGGTTCCTGACGCTAGAGCTTATCTAACTGCGATGCCCTCACCCACTAGTTCTCCCCATTGGGTCTCTGCCACTGCTGCTGATCCTTAAGATCCTCAAAGCTCCTCCGATTGTGACTGGTTCTCTCAGCTGCTTCGTCACCGTTCTCTTTGACCTCAGTTGCTAGGAGCAGCAGCCCAAGACCGACTACTAGATTGGGACAGGGAGAGAGAGGGACCGAATTTGGGGAGAGGTGAGGGAGAGGAGAGAGAGTGTGTTTCTATAAAAAGAGAGAGTTTGCAGAAAATAATTAGTGGAAAATATTAAAAAATATGGATGAATAGTGTCTTCTTTTTTGTCATTATACATATTCACAACACTTCTATGTAAAAGTTTACCAAACACTTTGATACTGCTTTATGGACTCAAAGCACTTTTGCAAATCTAATTTACCAAACACATGATTGCTTTATTTCACAACTGATTATTTTTACAGCACAGTAGAAGTAGTTTTTTTATTTTTATTTTTGTATTTTGTATTTTTTTTTTTTAAAGAACAACAATACCAAAATAGCCCTTAGAGATAGTATTAAATTTGTAGTTAGTTTCATTTTAATGTCTTTGTTAAATCATTTAAGAAATTCAATGTATTTTATCTTGATTGGGTAGGATTTGAATTGAATGTAATATGAGGCTTTGGTTGGACTATTCTAGACCAAGGTTCTAAAAGACGCTAGGCACTAATTGGGTAGCAGGTTGGGGCTTGCGCCTAGCCCCTAGGAGAGGCCTAGGTAGATTTAAGTAAATTTGTTATATACTATATAAATAAGTGTGTATTTAAAAAAAAACACATATAATTATATTGGGATACATAAATGATAAAATAAAGTGACATTATAAAGTACCAGAACATAGAAAATATTGGGAACAAGCATATAATGATTGTTCATCCAAGTATTCAACAAGTCGCTTGCATTTTATTGAAAAAATAAAATGCAAAATGAAAGTTATCTATTTTTTTTTGTATAAGTGAGAGTCGCGTACTAGGCTGGTGCCTATGCAGGTTTAGGCGTGATAGGCTGGTGCCTAGGTGGGATAGGCGGACGTCTAAGCGGGTCTAGGCGCACTTTCTTATTTTCAAGTGCCTAGGGACTAATCGGAGTGGTGGCCATCTGCCTAGCGCCTAGGCAGGGTTTTTTAGAACAATGTTATGGACTTGTCCATACTATTATTTAAACAACAATGAAGCTTTGTGTTTCTTCAGTTAAAGAAAGGTGTATGTATATTATACACTCACGTTTATGTTTTTAACTGAAATAAAAATGCCGTTGCTAGAAGATGTTTGGTACGATCATTTCAATTGGATTCGTGTTAGCTATTTTGAATTTCTGTGAAGTTACAATGTAATAACTGATGGATACCTTTTTTTTTGTCAGATGGAGAAACTTAGTGACATACAGCGTGAACCTGAGTCTCAGCTCAAGTTCTTAACTGACGCCTGGCTGCAGGTGAGTTGTTGGGTTTCTTGTTAGAGATATGAATACGTTCATTAAGATATGAAAGGAATTATTTATTTCTCAGTGTATCTATAACATCAAATTAAATTTATTTGGTGATGAAATTCTGACAAATTTTGTTTTGCCTTCGGCATTCATGTTTGTAGATTGTTGAGTGCAGAAGAGTACTAAAATGGACTTATGCTTATGGGTACTACCTGCCTGACCATGAGCAAGCGAAGAGGCAGTTTTTTGAGTACTTGCAAGGTATAAACTGTGTATTTGTCTGCAGGAACTATTTGGGAGTTGTTTTTTGAGTTTTCTGAAATATGCCAATCTGTTTTTGTCTTCAGGCGAGGCAGAGTCTGGTTTGGAAAGGCTTCATCAGTGTGCGGAGAAGGAGCTACTGCAATTCCTCAGTGCGGAAGGCCCATCGAAAGAATTCGTTGATTTCCATACAAAGCTAGCTGGACTTACCGGGTAAATGCTGTGATATATTAGCTGAAATTCATTTTCCATGGGATGTTTTCTGTTGAAATGCATCCCGTAAAAAAAAAAAGGGAGTTGTTTATGTGTAAATGGAGGAAATCTCTGGTACGGTTAACCGCATCAGAGAAAACTGCAAAACTTATAAGTCCGCACTTAAAAGTTTCCTTAATCCCTTCCAAGTTTTCGTTTTACCACTGAATTTCTGAGTGTTTCGTTGTTTTTTTCTGGGTCAACCTAGTATGTTGTCCGTTCAACTTTGTCTGGATGCAAAATGCAGCAAAGGAAAAGGTAAGGGTCAATGAGTCTTTATTATAGGAACTTGAAGGAAAACAATCTCCTTTTTGGAGGATGAGAAGAGGAAGAGGGAAAGTGAGCAAGAATCGATTTTCTAACTTGAGTAATTTATGATGTAATTTATTTGCGGGATATGTATGGTTGGATAGTTTTTAATTAGAATAGGCCAGTAATTGTGTTGCATGGTCATTTATCCGTGACTACTATTTCATTTCACTCCCTTGCCTAATTCAATCTTCTCATCCACTTACCCAACTTTGGCAGGGTGACTAAAAATTACTTCGAGAACCTGGTAAGGGCATTAGAGAATGGCCTATGTGATGTGGACTCTCAAGAAGCTTGCAGTGGGTCAACCAGCTCAAAAAATGGAGGAAGCAGCAAAGCAAAAGGTGGAAAGGGAAAGGGAACAGGTCAAGGTGGTGGGTCCAGGTAAATGTCTAGCATGTACAGTTGGCCCTGTTGTCAGTATAGTATGACAATTCCAAGCCTCCCACGTGCCATCGCTGTCAGTGAGTATTCTAGCTTCCTGTTTTCCTCAGTCTGTTGGAGAAAAGAACTTAACGCAAATTGAGAACAAGTTACTATGGATGAGGGGATTCTTTGGTACGAAAACAATAATGATCTTGAAACAGAAAAATACAGATGCCGTTTAGGGTAAAAAGAGGTTGGCCTGTTGGTATTTGTGTTGGTGGGAGCATAAAGCGATTATTCTGTACATAGTATCGACGTGCTCATAAACTAGGGTTTCTATGACCTAATTTGAGGATATTACAGTTGTCTATTGTGAATGCAAATATGTTCTATTTATATTATTTTCATCTTTTTCAGTAATGTATGTGTTTTGACTCATTTTTTGAACGGCCCTTGTGGCCGCTCATATTACCTGTATGCAATGAAATTATTCCGAATTGCATTAATTGTAATAGTAAAAAGTAAAGAGTAACGGAAAAAAAAAAAAAAACGTCTATTTGGTGCTTCTTGCATCATTGTTTGTTCTTGGTTTTGCAGTTTGCACTTAACGAGTGTGTGGTCTGGAATGTAGGTACTTGTAAAATTGTTTTGCTGATTATATTGTCATCTTCCCCATTCTCGGTTGAATCCAATCCAAGGGGTAAGGCGTCAACAACGGTCAATATAAGGGAATGATTTTTTTGGATAAATTAACTAACTGTAAGGATGAAACAATTATATATATATATATATATATATATTTATATATATAAAATTGTTGTAGGTTTAATTTATTGAATCATATAAAGGACAGAGAGAGGGGGTGCGGCGTAGTAGAAGAGAGAGATGTGTAATTGTGAGGTGTGTTGTATTTCCTTCCATTGTGCCCTTATTTATAGTAGTAAGGAAGGTTAATTCCTTACCCTAACAGGATTGGATTAGGATTACCACTTTAATAGAATAATATCTAGTCTAAGAGATATGGTAGAATCTCGCAAGAATATCCCAGATACGGTAGGATTTACACGATCACATTCCTAATCCAACAGGATTGCAACACTCCCCCTCGAATGTGTAAATACTCAAACAATTGACATATCAAGTCTTCAGCGATGAAGTAAATACGGTTGATAAAGTCGTTGGCACAATGAGCGAAAGCGAGTCTCATATTAACAGAAGAATACATAAAAGGTAAAACTCACAAAACCTTGTTATGGTAAAGCCCAATGTGGGAAAAAAAACCCATAGACTAAGAGAAAAGTGAGAAAAGTCAACACTATGAGCTTATAGAAAGTTGACTTCGACAATGACATCGTGTAGAGGTTGGCAAGGTTGTCTAGGATTGGCTTGTATGACTTCAACTCTTGATACTTTGCTGATGTAGATGTAGATGCAATCTGTCTTGGCGTTGACTTCGTTGATGTATCATATTTTGGTCAGGTTGATAATGTGGCATAGTCTTCATGGATTGTTGTTGGGGCTCAACAATGGATGAAAACAATAGGTACTTCGAGTATGCTCAACGAGAACTCTCAACCATGTCTCACGTGGCATCGTGAAGTGAGGTGAATCTTGGAACGGTTTGAAGATTTCGCAACTAAGGTCATATAGTGGACCTCCAAGATATTGTGTTATCCCAAATGGTAAAGACATAACCATTTTGGGGATGTGCCTTGTGTGGGTTTGATAAGTAATCAGCATTAACATAACAGACAAGGCAAGCATCATTCCGAGGACCAAGGGGGTCAGATCTACTTGGGATGCGTTGGGATTAGCCTAAATCTGTAGTACCTTTCAGGGTAGTGGAAAAACTAACTTCCCTCCCCCGACCAATCGGACGTCCGGGATAACGAGGTATCGTCTTTAATACCAATTCAGTGGCTATGTGTAGGCGCGGTGCTGCATCTTAACTAATAGATCAACAGCGAATGAGACGTCCTGTCTAATACAATGAGCTAAGTACAACAAAGCGCAAGGGTGAACTTAAATATGAAACTTCAGATTCCATAACCTTTTCATAGTCCTCATTTGCACATAGTGTTGGAAGACCATAGGTATACTCAAAGGTAACACCTTCGGGGTGTAATTTGACTGGTAGACCAAAGTACCATTCGAACAACGCTTGAACTTCAGGTCAAGGCATACACGACTTTTCCCAAGATCTTTCATCTCAAATTCTGTCTTTAGATGTGAGGCATTTTTTTTTTTGAGCTCTTCCAAAGTCTTAGTGGGGTTCATTTCATGGACATAACCGATCAAACAATCACTTAGATGGGTATACAACATCCGCCAAGTCGCTTCAATTTGTAAGTGAACGCCTCAAATGAGTTGAGAGGTTGTTCCATGGTTTGAACTATTGAACCAGTCCATGTAATTCTTTGGGAACTTACATGTAAATTTCCATATTAATATTCTCATGGAGAAACACTAACCACAGTTCATAATGTTGCTGTTAATCATAGGGCATTTGAGAGAAACCTTGCGCTATAAGGCGTGCATCATATCGCACTATTTCATTCATCTCATTTCCTTGCTCATTTGTAACACAACGTGGTTACCTTGGGCAGTGTAGGAACGACATGTCAAAACACACTTTGGTAAGGAATTTAACCTGGATTGTAATTTTGGTTGTCCAATTAGTTTTACGTTGTCACTAATCAACTGAGTACGGTTCGATATCGTCGCTTTCATTTAGCTACCATATAAGTGAACATCATCGATGATAATTTCATTCCAATTCCATTATCTCATCCAAACTAGAATACTGGACCAAGAACTTCAAGTCTCAGGAGTAATCCAGATTAATTTCATGAGATGAAATGATTTGAGACAGCGATCGAGTATGGATTCATTTTGTACCGTGACCTTCCTCTTCTAGGGAAATGAATCCTAAGAACCGAGTGATATGTCGTGCTTTAGGCTGAGACAGATTGATTGGCTAGGGGCGGCCAAATCGTCCTTTTAGGGCGGCACACCCTTTGGGGATGTTGACTCGACGTCCGTTAAGTACGTCTATCCTTGCAGGCATCTTTGCAGCTGGTATATGATCTCGTCACTTTTGCTAGATTAGAGGAATGTGTTTGGAGTAACATTCTGAAAGCTAAAATACATCACACTTGCTTATCACACATGTGCGGTGCGGGGATCGAGATGAGACATAGAAAGCAATGTCCACCCAAATTCACATCGTTCTACAAGAACATTGACGTTCTTATCTCCCCTTAACGGCGGGAAGACTGTCTCATTGAAGTGACAATCCACAAATGAGCGGTAAGGAGATCGTTTGCAAGGGCTCTAAGAAAGCTAGTGTGAGGGAGAATCATGATCGACAAAGATTCACATCCTTCTTCGAGGACTCATATTGGTAGGTTGTGGTGGTGCAACTTGGCACATGGAATGCACACCCAAATGCATAAGTACGAAATGTCAGGTTCATACCCAGTAACCAACTGTAACGTCGAAGAGGTTAGGTGGCAATAGCCTTAAGGTAGACCATCATAGCTACGTACAAGATTGCATAGCCCTAGACAGAAATCGAAAGCTTGGTGCGTTCACCAAGGTCTGAACCATCAATTAAATTATGCTTTATGATCACTCTGCGAAGCTATTTTGTGGTGAACATGGGAATTTGATGTCCAATTACAAACCCAAAAGAAATGCAATACTTATCGTAAACCTTCGATATAAACTTTATGGTGTTATCCAGTGTTCCAACTTTATGGGATAATAAGGGTGGTGAACCCTTAAAATTGGCTAGGAGGTTTAGCAGCAATGGATGTGGACAAACATGTGACCATTTTGTTAATTCATCAACCAAAACCATAAGTATTTATACAGTCCGCATTTTGATTGGATTAGTCCATGTATATTCCCTTGAATCAACTGTGAAAAGAGGGTTGTTTCGTATCTTTGCTAGGGATGATTTAGAAAATCAATTTCCATAACAAGCAGGCTTGGCAAAGTGTGCTTGTAGGCATAAGATCCTTACTTTGGGTAAGGAGATGCGTTGTGGCATCATTGCTCTACCTAAGTGTCCAAAAAGGTCGTGCCAAAAGCAAGTAAACTACTCAAATCATCTGAGTCCAGGGCAGCCACATGCGGTGCTTCCTGAAGGAAAATTTTTGTCCTAGCTAAGAACATTTGAACACATAAGCAAACTAATAACACTTTAAAGTAGGCATGCATTAAAAAACAGTTCTAAAACCCATGACTTTCAAAGCCTAGTGAATGGTGAACCACAAGACTCTAACAACATTAAAGAGAAGAAAGGATTTTGAGATTCATTACCCTTGAAACTCATCCTTGTTTACACAAGGGATTCACCCAAGTGAAGGGCCTCCAAGTCACCTCCTAGCTCCTTAAATCTTCCTTGTGTTTTTCTTCCTTTTGATACTCTTTTGCTCCTTGAGGATGTGAGGAAAGGATCTCCAAGAACGCCAAAAATTTAGTGTCTCTAAGTCTCCACACCAAAGATGTAGTGTGACGAGAAGATGGATGAATTAGAGAGATTTTTTATGCTACTAAAAGTCTCCCTAAGTGGCCGGCCTCTATAGAGAAAAAGAAAAAAAAAGTTTCTCTTCTTTACCTCAAGAAAACCCTAGTGAGTAAAAGCTATAAAGATGACTTTATACTACCTCACATGTGAGTTGCAAACTTGCAATTAATCCAAGTTTAAATCCACTCACCCTTATGGCCAGCCTTGACTTTGTTATTGGGCTAATTGCCCATTTTGTTTTAGTTGTCATACAACTTGTTGATGCACAAAATCAGTGAGGACTTTGGTACAATAGAAAGTGTTAAGTTTGTGACCTTCGCTAGATTGCTCCGGTCACTAGTGTGGATAACTATGTAAATGGATAAAGACAGGGAAGCAAACACAAGATGTACGTGGTTCACCCAGATTGACTACATCCACGGAGTAGAGGAGTTCTAATTAATTGTGAAGGGTTTACACAAGTACATAGGTTCAAGCTTTCCTTTTGTGAGTACTAGTGAATGATTTAGTACAAATGACATTAGGAAATATTGTGAGAGAATGATCTCTATTTATAGAAGATAGTTTCTAGTTTCATTCTGACATTGACACGTGTCATGTTGTGATTGGCTTCTGATGTTGACACGTGTCGCGCTATGATTGGCTTCTGATGTCGACACATGTCGTGCTGTGATTGGCCTCCTGGTTGGAGGGAAACTCTTCTGGGTCATTCACGGTATAACGTTGACCGGTGCTCAGTAGTTTCGGGATTGGTCAAGTATGGTACAAACAGTGCTCCCCTAAGTTCCGGAGTGAAGGAAGCTCCTCGGTTAGGGACTTGCAAGATCCAAGCCATTGAGTAATCACAAAACTTCTAAGTACCGAAGTGTCGTATCATTTTCACTTGCCTTAATTGTCTCATATGTAGATGTGGCATCTTCTTTGGAAGTACTTTCCTCCATCCAAGGGTGGTATCTTTAACCGATGAAGATGCACAAGGTAATGTATCAATTTCACTTGAAGCTTACTTGTAGTTTCGGGCTTGGTCAAGTGTGATACAAACCCTATAGTAGGAGTCCCCCAAGTCACCGAGCTAGGAGATTTGCCAAAGGAGGTAACAGACAAGGAAAGTAATCAGACTTCCACGCAAGCAACCTGGATCGGAGGTTCGACTTCGGCTTCCGGTTGATTGTTCTCCTTCTCCTTGTGTCGTAAAAAGCAACAAGGATAAGGAAAAGCAAATGGAGAAGAGATGATATGAGATACTTTTGCTTTTGAAGAAGTAACTTTCCACAGGCTTATTCTTAAACTAGGCTGGAGGGTTTTTTGGTTTCCTCCAGAGTATAAGGCCGACTCAAGAATTTAAGGGTCAAAACAAGTCCATCAAATCTAGAGTACGTTTGACCTTAATGATATGGGATACTTTTGCTGTCAACAAAGTAGTGGGTGTGGTATGGCGAAGCTTTGCTCTTTGGCGATGGTGTCAGCAAAAGGTTGTTGAAGCTTCTCGAGTTCTTTGGATAGGGTAGCGATGCTGGGTTTGGATTTGATTTAGACTCCTCTGTCTGGGTTGTGTGGTTCTGCAGGAAGGGCATCGTGCTGTAGTGATCTGTTCGAGCTCATCACTGATCATTCTGCTTCAATCTCTTACAGCATTTGTCCCCGATGCAGGAATGGAATGCAACCTTTGCATTAAAATGGTCCTCCAGAGCACTACTTTTCAGCAACTCATCCATGCGTGGCAGCTTCAGTGTAAAACGTCAATATCGTATCAACTGTTCTGAGGTATTTGTCGAAGGAATTTGTGACCTTGACAACAGTTGAGGATGAGTACTCGAGAGCAATGTTAGGCAAACAACCATGCAAAGATTCTGAGAATCAGTTTTAGATCTGAAGTTTGATTTCAGGTTCCGGCTGATTGCATTTTTTCTCCTTGTCCTGCAGGTAAGAGCAAGGGTAAAGGAAAAGACAAGGAAAAAGCATGATATAGGATACTTTTGCTTTTAACCCTGATGATATGAGATACTCTTGCTCTAGTGTGGCTTGTTTGCATAAGTATTATCGGGGGGGGGGGGGGAAAGAAGCTGAGTATATCGAGAGACTCTGCTGGGAATGCCCTCTCGGATGTGAATAAAAGTTAAGCATTTTTTTTTATTTGCATGTATGCCTGGCTTTGGAGGATGGAGGTTAACATATATAGGAATTGTCCCAACAACGAGTAGTAAAGTTGTTCCTTTACCATTTTTGGTCATAGCAATGTAGTGGGAGTTGGAAGATTCACGTGTTTTAACTTTGTCAGAGCACTTTGAAAAAGTGGTCTGTGGTATCTGGAAAGCTGATGTTGCGTGTGAAGATTACAGATAAGCTTTATCTAAGGAAATCTGGCTCTCGAAGTTCAGAAAGCGGTGCCTCTTCAATTTTCAAACAAGCAATCCTGTCGGGGACCTGGCTTTCGAGATTCGGAGAACGGTGCCTCTTCGATTTTTGAGAAATCAATTCTGTTGGGAGTCTGGCTTCCGAGATTCGGAGAGCTGTGCCTCTTCGATTTTTGAGAAAGCAATCTTGTTGTGAGTCTGGCTCTCTAGAGTTGGATAGCGGTGCCTCTTCGATTTTTGAGAAAGTAATCCTGTTGTGAGAGTCAGATAGCGGTGCCTCTTTGATTTTTGAGAAAGCAATCCTGTTGTGAGTCTGGCTCTCGAGAGTCGGATAGCGGTGCCTCTTCGATTTTTGAGAAAGCAATCCTGGTGGGAGTTTGGTTCTCGAGATTCGGAGAGTGGTGGCTCTTCGATTTTTGAGAAAGCGATCCTGTTGGGAGTCTGGCTCTCAAGATTCGGAGAGTTGTGCCTCTTCAATTTTTGAGCAAGCAATCCTGTTGGGAGTGTTTTCTCGAATGTGAGTAAAGGTTGGACATTTTTGCCAGTCTACCTTGCCACGGAGCACGAAGGTTGACACACATAGGGATTTTCCAGTTATCAAGAAGTGGTGCTGTTCTTTTACCCTTGTGGGTAATGATAGGGTAGCTTGACCTTCAAAATTTATGTGTCTAAACTTTGTCAGAGATATTTGGCAAAAGTTATCTGTGGTACCCGAAGAGCTGATGTTGCGTGTGGGGATTTTTGACATATTTTACTCAGGAAAATCTGCTTCTCGAAATCCGGAGAGTGGTGCCTCTTTGATTTTTGAACCAACGACCCTGTTGCCCTTTCTTTTATAAGGGCACCAATTGTGTGCAAGAAGTACGTTCAGAGAGTTATTGCTTGCAGGAATTTTCCCCTTATTTTTGTACTTCAGAGATTTATTGCACCTCATTTATGAGAATGTCTGGCCCATCCGACCGTCGTTTTGACTTGAACTTTGGTGAAGAGGCAGCCATGCCTTCTCAAGACAACATATGGCGCCCATCCTTCTTATCCCTTACTGGTCCTCTTACCGTTGGGGACTCTATGATGAAGAATGATATGACCGCTGCGGTGGTGGCCAGGAATCTTCTCACTCCCAAAGATAACAGACTACTTTCCAAACGGTCTGATGAGTTGGCTGTTAAGGATTCTCTGGCTCTCAGTGTTTAGTGTGCAGGTTCTGTGTCTAATATGGCCCAACGCCTATTTGCTCGAACCCGCCAAGTTGAATCATTGGCTGCTGAAGTGATAAGTCTCAAACAGGAGATCAGAGGGCTCAAGCATGAGAATAATAGTTGCACAAGCTCGCACGTGACTATGCTACAAACATGAAGAGGAAGCTCGACTAGCTGTAGGAATCTGATGGTCAGATTTTACGTGATCATCAGAGGTTTGTGAGTTTGTTCCAAAGGCATTTATTGCCTTTGTCTTCTGGGGCTGTACCGCGTAATAAAGCTCCAAATGATCAACCTTTGGTGCCTCCTCCTTCTGGGGTTCTGCCTAGTACTGAGGCTCCGAATAATCATCCTCCGGTGCCTTCTCTTTCTGGGGTTTGCCGATTGCTGAGACTTCTCCTGAGCAACCTTTGTGAAGGCTCCCTATTGTTTGTTTATTTTGATTCATGTATATGTACATATTTGTAACTTATCGGAGATATCAATAAACAAGTTTTGCTTCATTTCAACGTATTGTGTTAAATACACCAAGGCCTTCTTGACTAAGTTCTTTGAATTTTTTCTTTTGTTGAAGCTTGAATGTTGAAGCTTTGTGAGTGAACCATGTATGTTGAGGTAGTGCTCCCTTAATTTCCTGAGTGAGGAAAACTTCTCAGTTGGAGACTTGAAAAAATCCAAGTCACTGAGTGGTCGTGAGACTTCCGAGTATCAAGGTGCAGTAGCATATGGTAGGAGTCCCCCAAGTCTCTGGTCAAGGGAGTTGACGAATGAGGCATGTCCTTTCTAAGTGGTAGCCCAAAACTCCTCCTTCATATATATTTGTTCTCAAAGTTGTTAGGCCCAAAGAAGAGGAGGCTTGGGCAATTTTTTTTTTCAAATTTCCAAATTTTTGAATTTTCGAATTTCCGAAAAAAAATAATATATATATATATTTTTAAGATTTGTAGGTGAAGCTTTGATGGTGAAGCTTTGAGGTTGAAGCTTTGTTGGGTATCATGAATTGATTTTGTTTCACATTATCTTGATCAAGATAGTGTGAAGCTTTTGTAGGTGAAGCTTTTGTGTTGAAACTATTATGGGTGAAGCTATTGTGGGTGAAGCTTTTGTTGGTGAAGCTTTTATGGGTGAAGCTTTTGTAGGTGAAGCTTTTGTGGGTGAAGCTTTTGTAGGTGAAGCTTTTGTGATGGGTGAAGCTTTTGTAGGTGAAGCTCTTGTGGGTGGTGGGTGAAGCTTTTGTAGGTGAAGCTTTTGTGAGTGAAGCTTTTGTGGGTGAAGCTTTTGTAGGTGAAGCTATTGTGGGTGAAGCTTTTGTGTTAAAGCTTTGCAGGTGAAGCTTTGGAGTTGAAGCTTTGTAGGTGAACCTTTTGTGTTGAAGCTTTTGTAGGTGAAGCTTTGGAGTTGAAGCTTTGGAGTTGAAGCTTTGTAGGTGAAGCTTTTGTGTTGAAGCTTTTGTAGGTGAAGCTTTGGAGTTGAAGCTTTGTAGGTGGAGCTTTGGAGTTGAAGCTTTTGTTGGGTACCATGAATTGATTTTGCTTCACACTTGATCAAGATAGTGTGAAACTTTTGAGAATTTGTAGTTGTCCTCCATTGATGAAGCTTTTGCTGGTGAAGCTTTTGTGGTGAAGCTTTATTGGGTACCATGAATTAATTTTGCTTCACACTATCATGATCAAGATAGTGTGAAGCTTTTGAGAATTTGTAGTTGTCCTCCATTGATGAAGCTTTGTTGAATTTCCAATTTTTTTTTTTTTTTTTTTTTGGGAAACTAGAAATTTGAAAATGTGGGAGAGACAACATATACAAAATTTGCTTCCACACTGTTGAGCAAGAGATTGTGATGCAAGCCACACCTTGTAGTAGTCGAAGGTTTGGATGAACCATATAAATTGAATTTGCTTCGAACAGTCTTGATCAAGAGTGTGTGAAACTTTCTACGAGTTGTAGTTGCCCTTCATTGATGAAGCTTTTGTTGGCACCATAAATTGGTTTTGCTTCACATTGTCTTGATCAAAAGTGTGTGAAGCTTTTGAGAATTATGATTGAACTCCTTTGATGAAGCTCTTGTTGTCACCATAAATTAGTTTTGCTTCACACTGTCTTGATCAAGAGTGTGTGAAGCTTTTGAGAATTGTGGTTGCCCTCCATTGATGAAGCTCTTGTTGGCACCATAAATTGGTTTTGCTTCACACTGTCTTGATCAAGAGTGTGTGAAGTTTTTGAGAATTGTGGTTGCCCTTCGTTGATGAAGCTCTTGTTGGCACTATAAATTGGTTTTGCTTCACACTGTCTTGATCAAGAGTGTGTGAAGCTTTTGAGAATTGTGGTTGAACTCCTTTGATGGAGCTCTTGTTGGCACCATAAATTGGTTTTGCTTCACACCGTCTAGATCAGGAGTGTGTGAGGCTTTCTACGAGTTGTAGAGTTTGCATTGTTACTGAGGAGAAATGTCTGAAGCAGATGCAAGAGGGCTGAATAGCTTGATCTTCGTATGTCATGCACTGAAGTTGTTGTCGGCTTGCGATAAGACTTTGTTGGTGACTATAACTTATGTTGCACATAAGTGCTCCCCTAGTTGAGTTGTCAAGCTTGAGGGTTTTTGATTATTTGTGAATGCTAGGAGTTCACATGTACAAGTTGTACCACTCGTCTTTTAGTAGGTGGAATGAATGGTGAGTTGCTTTCATCACTTGGTTGGTGGTACAAAGGTGAGTTCCTTCATCACCTTCCATCACATTTCATAACCTGGTTGGTGGCACGAAGATGAGTTCCTTCTTCACTTGGTTGGTGGCATGAATGGCAAGTTGCTAAATGATATTAGAGTACGGGTTGTACATTTCATCACCTGCTTGGTGGCATGAAGGAGAGTACGTGTTGTACATTTCATCACCTGGTTGGTGGCATGAAGATGAGTTCCTTTTTCACATTTCATCACCTGGTTGGTGAGAATAAGGGCAAGGTGTCGGGCACATTGTAGCAAGTGTCGAATGACACAAAGTATGTTGAACCCTTTTGAAGCACAGTTGGCTTATGTATGAATGTGTTGGAATGTATGATTCAACGAATATACTGTGAAGCTGTTCGTTTATTTGTATAGTCTTATTGAACTATACTTATACTTTGTTTCATGTTGGAAGCATTCATGTTGAAGCTTTGAACCCGAGTGTTTCATTGCTAGGAATGTAAGAGGATTAGGACCGAGTTGTCTAGATCACCTCTTTATTGAATTCATGTCAAATAGTCTTCGTTACATAGGATGCCGAACGGCTAAAGCTTAACAGTTGTACAATGTGAGTTTACTTGTAATAGTACTTCAAGTGATCAGCGTTCCATGGATGGCCAAGGGTCTTGCCATTGGAACTTCTAAGCTTGTAGGAGCCAAGGCGACTGATGCCAACAACTTCAAACGGTCCATCCCAGTTTGGACTAAATGTTCGTTCCCTCGGGTCTCTGTCGCAAAGTAATCTTTTCTTCAATACCCAGTCCCTCACTTTGAAAAAACGAGGTTTGACCCTTGAGTCATAGTAGTTGGAGATGCGCTGCTTGTAGGCGACGGTTTCTGTGTTCCTTAACTAGATCTAAGTTGAGGGTAAGTTGTTTGTCATTTTCGCTTTGCACATAGTTCTGGACTCGAAACGTTGCTTTCTCAAGCTCAATTGGGACAACTGCCTTTGTACCAAAGGTAAGTGAGAATGGGGTTTCTCCTGTTGATGTCCGATACGAAGTGCGGTATGACCAAAGAACTTGGGGTACAAATTCTGGCCAACAACCTTTAGCCTTGTCCAAGCTGGTTTTCAAAGTTCGCTTGATTATTTTGTTGATGGCTTCGACTTGTCCATTAGACTGGGGATGAGCTGGGGAGGCAAAACATAAGTTGATCTTGAACTTAGAGCATAACATCTTGAACTTATTATTGTCAAACTGTCGCCCGTTGTTAGTGACTATCGCATTGGGAATGCCAAATCTACAAAGGATGTTCTTCCATACGAAGTCTTCTATTTTTGCCTCAGTAATGGGTGCCAAGGGTTCTACTTCAGCCCACTTTATGAAGTAGTCAACTGCAACGATTGCATAGAGGACCTTACCCTTCCCTGCAAGCATTGAGCGAAGGGCCAAGGGCTGATCATAGGAATGAGTGGCTCGGGAGGGAAGTGAGGAATAGTTGCGTAGCGTTGACACTTATCACATGAGCGAGATATTCTGATGGCATCTTGGTGGAGTGTTGGGATAGGGATCGAGATCCAGCATGATCTCCGCAGACTCCTTCATGTATTTCCCGGAGGATAATTTCCGCCTCTGCGGGCGTAAGGCATTTTAGGTATGGTAGGTTAAAACCCTGCTTGTAGAGTTAGTTATTAATGATTAAGTAACAGATAGCCTTGTATCGAATCGGCTTAGCTTGGACTTTGTCATTTGGAAGGGTGCCATGAGCAAGGAATCTATAAATCGGGGTAATCCAACTATCCCCCTGTTGTAAGTTGCACACTTCCGCAGCCATGGTGCTTGGTGCTGCCAACAATTCGACCTGAATTTTTCTCCTAATCTTGTCTTCCGCCGCTGAGGCGAGGCGAGCCAAAGCACCTGCATGACTGTTTGCAGCTCGAGGAATTTGAGTGATCTGGTAGTGGAAGTGCTTGAGCAACAATTGTGTTTGTGCCAGATATGCTGCCATAGAGCTATCCTTAGCATCAAAGTTGTTGGTGACTTGGTTTACCACCAATTAGGAGTCACTAAAGATATCAATTCGTTTAACCCCAAGGTGTTTGGCCAAATGTAAGCCTACTAGGAGGGCTTCATATTCGGCCTCATTGTTCGACGCCTTGAATTTGAAACGAAGAGCATACTTCATCGCCACTTTGTCAGGGGTCGTAAGGACTAGTCCTGCTCCACAACCTTATTGGTTGGACGAGCCATCAACATATAGACTCCATGCTAGGGCTGTTGGTTCTATTTTCTGAGCTTCTGAGGGTAATGAAACCACTTCTTTAGGAGTAGAAACAATGTCAATAGGATATGTGAAGTCGGCGATGAAGTTTGCCACTGCTTGGCCCTTCTTAGCTGGCTTTGGTTGGTAGGAGATGTCAAACTCACCCAATGCTATCGCCCATTTGATCATTCACCCGGAGGATTGCTTTGATCTTCTCGGGATTAGCCTCAATGCCTCATTGGCTTATCATGAAGCTTAAGAATTTGCTAGAGCCTACGCCGAAGGCACATTTGTTGGGGTTCAACCTCATTCGATACCTCTTTAGAATGGTGAAAGTTTCAGATAGGTTGGTGATGTGTTGGTCAGCATGTTTGCTATTGACTAGCATATCATCAACGTAAACTTCCATGCTCTTCCCAATCTATTCGGTGAACATTGAATTGACCAGTCTCTGATAAGTTGCTCCTGCATTCTTTAGGCTGAAGGGCATGACTTTATAGCAATATAGTCCCCTGTCAGTAGTGAAGGCTGTGTGTTCTTGGTCTGAAGGGTTCATGAGGATTTGGTTGTATCTTGAGTAAGCATCCATGAAGCTTAAAAGTTCACACCTTGCCGTAGAGTCTATAAGTCTGTCTATGAGAGGAAGAGGAAAGCTATCCTTTGGGCATCCTTTGTTTAGGTCGGTGCAATCGACACACATTCTCCACAAGACCTTTTGGAGCAGGAGACTTTCCTTGGTCGGATTCTTCTTAACAAGGCCAACATTTGCTACCCACGTTGGATAATTGACTTCGCGGACGAAGCCTATGCCTTTGAGTTTTTCAACTTCTACCTTCATTGCCTCGTACCGTTCAGCGTCATAAGATCTTTGCTTTTGTCTCACTGGCTTGGTCTTGGGGTCAATACTTACGCGATGACAGATGATATCAGGAGAGATGCCTGGCATGTCCTCGTATGACCAGGCGAAGACCTCAGTGTTCTCTTGCAAAAAAGAGATCAATGCCAACCGAATGGGTGGTGACAAGGTGGTGCCAATCTTCACCATGCGATCCGGATAATCTTTTGAGATAGAGACCTTCTCCAACTCTTCAGCGGGTTGTGCTTGCTGGGTGAAAGAGTCATCTCGAGGATCGTCGGGTTGACTGTTGCCACCGTGAAGATCCAAGTTGGCTTCGTCTGGGCTGGTTTTTATGACTTGGTCATGTATAGAAAGGGTTTCCTTGGGCACATGCAGGTACTGTTGCTTGACCGAAGTGTTGTAACATGGTCGTGCACTAAGTTGATCTCCTTTGATGTAACCATTGCCATAGGGGGTTGGAAATTTCATCAACAACATATGTGTGGATACCATGGCCTTGAGATCATTGATGCATGTGCGTCCGAAGATGACATTGTATGCCATTGAGCAATCAACCACCAGGAAGTTAGTGGTAATGGCAACTGTGTAAGGGCCTATAGCAATGTGAAAGGTAAGTGTATACTCGCCAAAGGTTGCACGATATCACTGGAGAAGCTTATCAGAGGGGAAATCGAGCGATCGAGCAAGTGTTCAGCTACATTAAGTGCCCAGAAAGCTTCAGCAAACATGATATTGACCGAAGCCCTTGTGTCTACCAGGATTCGTCGCACTTCAAAGTTGGCTATGTGAGCTTCCACAATTAGTGGGTCGTTGTGAGGGTAGATGATACCTCTTTCTTCCTCAGGGTAGAAACATATTAGATCCTAGTTAGGCTTTTGATACTTACCACCCCTGATGTCTTCCATGTGAAACACTTAGTGGCCAGGCCTTAAAGCTCATTCATTATTTTTCATGGCGCTGTTGGAAGATTCAGATATGGTTATGCCACCACTTATGGAATATATCACATTCACCTGGCGTTGGTTATGGTTACCCCTTAGAGGGTGAATGAGGAATTGATCAATTTTTCCTTCACTGCTGCCGTTTGGAAGGTCGAGATCTTCTCATTTGGTTGGATCTGGCTTCTACTCCCTACTTGCTAATAAGGGGTGGCTGTGGGGGGTTTCCCTTGATTTGTCCTTGCCTCAGCGGAGGCATGGTTGTAAGCCTGTGCCATCACCTCAGAGTAAGTCTTCCAAGTGTTGGCATTGATCATGTATTTGAAGAAACAATCACGTAGGCTTGCCGTGAAGGCCTTGAGGGCGGTCTTGTCATCTGTCTCAGCGCAGCGAGAATACTCATGGCTGAAGCGACCAGTATACTCTTATAGTGACTCGTCCGGCTTCTGGCGAATAGTGTACAAGTCATCTGCAAAATGCAAGTGATCGGTCTGGAATATGTGTTGAAAGACAAACAGTTTCCTCAGTTCCTCAAATGAGTCTATTGTCTTAGGTGGAATATGGCAATACCAGTTTAGAGCTCCGCCAGAGAGGGTGGAGGGGAAGAGAAGACATCGCTCTTCATCGGTGTGCATCCGATATGCCATGGTGGACTCAAAGAGGTTAAGGTGGTCAATTAGGTCATCGCTTCCAGTATAAAGTTGTAAACTAAGCTTTTGTTTTGTCTTTGCTTAAAGGGGGGGGTGTCGAGGATCCTCCTTGTAAGAGGGCCAGGCCTAGGTTGGTTCCAATCAAGTATCTCAGCTTGTTGTTCGGCCTTCAACTTGTTTACTTCCTTAAGGAGCCGTAGGACAAGAGCGTCCTGAGTGGAGTCATGTACCATTGGAGCTTTCTTTCGTAAATTTCCATCTCCTCTTGGAAGTAGGAAGGTTTGATCAAGAACATGTGATTTTTCCCTGGACTCGCCGTACTGACTTCCAAGGTATGTTTGTCGGAACATCTCTGAGTCCTCTATACCTTCGTATTTCTTTAGGACCTATTGCCCCTTCCCCAAATTGGTAGCTTGCCTGGGACATGGGAGGGGACCGAGTCTTTCAGAGACCCTTGGGTCATTGATCTTCGAGCTTACATGGATGGGATTGTCTCGACGTTGCTTTAGGAAGTCTCGACAATCACGAAAGACGGCTTTTGATCCTTCCACTCCTTCTATAAGGAGGTGCCTTCCTTCACTCCTCTTGCTTCGGGTCGAAGCAACTGGGTGGAGATAAGTCTTATGTTAGTCACCAATTCTATGAGTAGCTTTCTCCTCAACAGGAATACCCATGTCGAGGGCAAATGACCCTCCGTGTTGAGGGGCACCCAGTTGATGGTTGACTTCCACAGGGGTGATGAGCTCGTGTGTTTTAGTATATCTAGCCTCGTGGAGCATCTCAAAGACATTCTCATACTGCTCTTGGAGGATCTCATTCTTCATCACTATCTTATTGTTCTGAGCCTCTAGCTCATCAACTTTAGCCTGAAGAGCAAACTTCTTTTGTCCCTTCTTTCGTTGCTTCGCACCAGGTGCAAGAGGGGTGTCATTCTATGTGTTATGGCTTCCTTCGCTCCCCATGTTGGAAAGGGATTCCTGGTCAAAAGAGAGTGTACAAATGGTGGAACCAGCTTAAGAAAGCTAAAGAAAGTGAGAATAAGTGTCGTTCCCATAGACGGCGCCAAATGTTGATGCACAAAATCAGTGAGGACTTTGGTACAACAGAAAGTGTTAAGTTTGTGACCTTCGCTAGATTGCTTCGGTCACTAGTGTGGATAAGTATGTAAATGGATAGAGACAGGGAAGCAAACACAAGATGTACGTGGTTCACCCAGATTGGCTACATCCATGGAGTAGAGGAGTTCTCATTAATTGTGAAGGGTTTACACAGGTACATAGGTTCAAGCTCTCATTTTGTGAGTACTAGTGAATGATTTAGTACAAATGACATTAGAAAATATTGTGAGAGAATGATCTCTATTTATAAAAGATAGTTTCTAGTTTCATTCTGACATTGACACGTGCCGTGTTATGATTGGCTTTTGATGTTGACACATGTCGCGTTATGATTGGCTTCTAATGTCGACACGTGTCGTGCTGTGATTGGCCTCCTGGTTGGAGGGAAACTCTTTTGGGTCATTGACGGTATAACGTTGACCGGTGCTCAGTTGTTTTAGGATTGGTCAAGTATGATACAAACACAACTTAAACATAATGTACCTTATGGACCAAAACACTTTTGGGCCCTAGAGACCCGGAACTAAATTGACAGCTCAATACGAACCTTTTGTATAATTAATTAACTAATTAATTAATCTTGACCATTCTCAATTAAACCATTTAATTGCTTATCCATCTCATTTATATTTCTTCACTTTCATCCTTACTCGGTGTATGATCCATTAGGTTCCAATTAGCGAGGCAGTGGGCGATTGTTACTCTTAACGATCAATTGTGAATTGAAACCACATTTCAATTCTACCTTTGATGAAGATTAACGTTTGCTAATCTTCAGGGCTTCCACAAACCATGAGTGACACCTAGCAGTATGTCATGGCTACCCAAGCTAAGTAGAAGTGGTTGGAGAACCTATCCAGTTACAATTACAATGCAATACAGTCTTTCTCTAATACAATACTCTTAATCACATTGTTTGAGTGATAGTTTGTTTCATGTCTACTATCCAATGTGATACTTCTCTATACGATTCATTTGAATGTGATTTGGAACAAACTTCCTAAGTCATATTCGTATGCTTTGGTCAAAGATTCCAGAATCATATCTCAGAGTATTCTCCCTCCACCATGGAAGGTTAGAGATCCCTTGTTGTGCATTCATATGCCTACATGACTAGATAGCTTGACCTTAACAATGTCGTGGACACTCTCAATGGAATGCCTTTAACATGATCAAAGATCAATAACCCAACCATTAGACATCCATGATGCCTCAGGTTAAAGGACTACTTTGCATATTGCAACTTACGAGTTCTTGCATGACATGTATGTGATAGGAGCATATTTATGCGACTTAGTTAGCTTGTTTCTTGGCATTGATGTTGTTAGTTCGTAGTTATTTTAGTATTTTAAGCTATTTTCATGTGTTTGTAGGTCCAAAGGGTTAATGTGGCAAAGAAGTGCATTTCGGAGCATTTTGGAGCATTTTTGGGCATGGAATGGATAGCATATGCTTGGAGCAAAAGGAATGGAAGAAATTTGAAGTTTGTGCATCATCCTCTCCCTATAAATAACCATTTTAGCACACTCATTTCACCCAACACATCCACTCATTACAACCACCCAACACATTCACTTACCACTACATCCACTCATTTCACTCAGCACATCCATTCACCTACCACTACATCCACTCATTTCACCCAACACATCCACTCATTTCAACCACCCAACACATTCACCTACCACTACATCCACTCATTACCACCACCCACTACATCCTCTCCCTAGCCTATAAATATATCCATCCAAAGACACATTTGGGGGGACAGTTTAGGGAGAAAGGAGGAAGACACATTCTGCCACAAGGCATAGTCTTTTCTTCTTAACCATTCTACACATTCCCACAACAAAAACACAATTCCATGCACCTTCATTTCCCTTTCCTTGCTGTGACCTCCATCCAACCTAAACACATTCAACCATTCCCTTCCATATATCCATATGCATCCATCAAACCACACCTTGTGCCGCAACAAAGAGAAGAAGGAGGACCCTTGGACGTGCTTGCCATTCAAGTTGGATTGTTGGAGCGTTTTTAGGTGTTTTCATTCTTTTGTTTTCAATGTCTAAATTTGTTTATCTTTGCTATGTGAGTATGAGGAACTAAACCCCCCTTAGCTAGGGGGAATTCAAAGCCATGAACATACTTGCAATATGAATTGATTACCTTTAGTTGTGATTTCATAAGTTGTGAATTCAATTTGTTTAACTGCTTGATTGATAACTTATTCGTGTATGTTTATTAAGAGTGCACACTTAGTTTGCATGCATGAATATGATGCTAGAGTACAAGGGAGTTTCACCTAATAGTTCCAAACTTATATTCACAAGTAGTGGAGGTCGCTTATAAACAATCGCGTTAAATGAATTCTTGGCAAGAGTTTCATGCTCATCATAGTAACGAATGCCTCGTCAATACTTATAGTTTTCATAATGCTTAATGATCTTTGATTGTATCTTTATTGTGCTGTTCACGAAAATGACTTTTGAAGAATGCTTGAATTGTTGTATGCGCTTTCCCATCCAATTCAATAACTTAAGGAGAACTTGAAGGTTAATTTAAGCGGACTTAATTAACCTGGGGTATTGAGTTTCATGATTTATCGAAAGAACAATTGAAAATTGGTTTATGTACAAGTGTGTCATGTGTGGAGAAGAACCCTCTAGCTAGCCCATCATCCATAGTTTACCCAAATTCGTCCAAAATCTGTTTTAGTTTACAATCTGTTTGTTTTGTTTTCAAATTCGTCAAAATCAAATCCCCCTTTACTTTAAAGTGTTTTATTAGTCAAAATCTGTTTTAGTTTGTGTTTTTAAGTATTTCGAACCAAGTTAAAACCAAAATTCATCCCAAAGTGTGTTTAGAGTCCAAATCTGCCCAGTTTGTGTTTTTAGGCAGATTTGGGCGTTTTTAGCTTGTTTTGAATCTTTTGAGTTTGTTTTGAGTTATTTGAGTCTAGTTTAGTGTTTTTAACTTTGTTTTAATGTTTTTAAGTCAGTTTAGAGGTTAGCAAGCCCTTCTAATCCCCGGTCCGGAACGATCCCTACTTACATTCTTTACTACAATTGATACAAGAGGGTTTAATTTGTGTGTTAAGTAAATTTTCGCATCAAATTTTTGGCGCCGTTGCCGGGGATTAGCAACTTTGCTAATCCCTTGTTATTTCTTTTTTGTATATTTTCGTGTCTTTTGTTTTTAGTTACTGACTGACTTTGTTTCTGTTTGTGTTTTTTTTTTTTTTTTTTTTTTTACTTTTGATATTTGATTTAGTTTTGTTTTCTTGATTTCAAGTACTAGAGAAGTAAGACATGGATTTTGCTACCATTGAAGCTCAATTGGCGAAACTTACTTCTCAATTGTCACAATATCTTGAAAGGACCACAATGCAAAGTGTCCCTACATATGGTGTGTCCTATGGGCAAGGATATCCAACTCATCAATGTTCTCAATTCACTGCGAATGAAGATGCTTGGGGTTATCAAGGCCATAGCCAATCTTGGGACAACATGTTTTCCAACGCTTACAATTCGGATTGGAGAGATTATTCAGATTACATGTGGGGAGAACCTCAACAATTCCAACAAGATGGATATTGGCAGCAAGAAGATGAGTTCTATTTAAGACCTTTGCAGCCACCACAACCTCTTCCACAACAATTCCAATCAAATTCAAGTATGCCTATGAGTTATGATGAAATTCTTGATGTACTAACCTCGTTGACGCAGGGCTCACAAGAAGAAGAATATTTACCGCCATCGGATGAGTTCTATCACTGGCCATATGAACCATCACAGCCACCACAACAATCTGCCCAATTCAATTCAGGTACATCTTTGGATAATGATATGTTTAATAAGTTACTCACCTCTTTGAACCAGGAAGTAGAAAATCGAAACAAAAAGATGCAAAATCAAGCCAAGAAGACGGGTGAATTGGAGAAGCAAATTGGGCAGATTATGAAGTTCATGGCACAAATTCAAGAGCAAAGTGAACTCTCCAACTCAACTATTGAAAATTTGAAGGAAGATTTTGAAATCCATGATGCTATCACTTTGGGAAGTGCTATGGAGGTTGAAGGTGAACCCAAGACATCCAAACCAAGCCAAAACATGGATGAACAGCTGCTGCTCGAAGAAGAGGAGAATAACAAGGCCACGGCAAGGGAAGAACCACCCTTGCCGCAGCCCCATATGCTCTCTATGCCATCCATTACAACCAAGGTAATCCTAAATTCAATTTGTCCTGACCCCGTTTCACCAAATGTCCATATTCCTTGTAGGATCATGCAATCCAAGGAAGAAGAGGGTGAGAAAGGCATCTTCGAAACCTTTCCAAAGAATCAAGAGCAAGAAGTGGATGGGGAATGTCTAGAATTCATCAAAGAAGATACACTTGAGACGAAAATTCCCAAAAAAGTTGGATTTTATGACACTGGAAAAGTCATAACTCTCAAAACACCAAATATGGCCAGGTCCCATATCCCTGATGTGATGTTCGTAATTAAGTTTGTGTTGGAGCAAGCAAGTAAGCCATCTTCTCCAACTTCGATTTTATTATATACTAACTTGCTGATTTTGATGATTCAGGCACCTACACTAGAATTTAAACCATTGCCGGATCACGTCAAGTATCACCTTCCATTCAAGGATCAATTCCATGCTATGGGCCCTATCCAAGTTTAGAAGGAAGTTTCATCCGGTTGGAAGACGTTAAAGCAAGCGCTTCTTGGGAGGCAACCCATGTATTCAAATAAGGAAGATTTTTTAATTGCTCCACGATTGGTTTTGCGTTCCTAAAAACCTTCCCTTTTCTGTAGTTTTATTTTGCCATGATTGTCATTTTTATTTGTTGCTTGTTTAATTGTTTTTGGTGTGGGTTTATTTTTGAAACATTGACAGATATGCAAGGTATTTTACATTCATTTTCATAAAAAAAGGGGAACATTAAGCAGAAAAATACAAGAGAAAGCCTTCACAAAGGCTACTTAGGAGAAGTCTCAGTAGTCGGCGGAGCCTTAGCAGTCGTCAGAGCCCCAGAAGGAGGAGGCATTGGAGGTTGATCATTTGGAGCTTCATTACGCGGTACAGCCTCAGAAGATGAAGGCAAATGCTGTTAGAACAAACCCACAAACCTCTGATGATCAAGTAAAGTCTGACCATCAAATTCTTGCATCTGGTCAGTCTTCCTCTTCATGTTTGTAGCATAGTTATGTGCGAGCTTGTGCAACTGTTTATTCTCATGTTTGAGCCCTCTAATCTCCTGTTTGAGACTCATCACTTCAGCCGCCAATGATTCAACTTTACGGGTTCGAGCAAATAGACGTTGGGCCATATTGGACACAGAACATGCACACTGCACACTGAGAGCCAGAGAATCCTTAATAGCCAACTCATCAGATCGTTTGGAAAGTAGTCTGTTATCTTTGGGAGTGACAAGGTTCCTGGCCACCACCGCAGCGGTCATATCATTCTTCATTACCGAATCCCCAACGGTAAGAGGACCAGTAAGGGATATGAAGGATGGGCGCCATATGTTGTCTCGAGAAAGCATGGATGCCTCTTAACCAAGGTTCAAGTCAAAACGACGGTCGGAAGGGCCAGACATTTTCAAAGGTGTTGAAGAAAGAAGAGGTCGGACAAGTCAAGATTGTAGAAGTGCAAGAAGGGAGTTTCTACAAGTAGAAATTCAAGTGTGCTTTGAAACGTACTGCATACCTCTATAAAAATTAGCACTCGACGGGATTTCAGAGATCAAAGAGGCGAGCTCAGAAATCGAAAAGGCCAATTCAAAAATCAAAGAGGCGCTAGCTTTCTCAAAAGCTGGGCTTGCTCAGAAACCATGGGCCAATCTTCTTTTCCAGACTTGTCCGCACTTGTCACATGCAACCTCTGCACTCGACGGAGCTCAGAACTCGAAGAGGCCAGCTCAGAACTCAAATTGGCAAGCTCAGAAATTGGAGAGGCATCTACTTTTCCAGACGTGTCAGCGCCTGTCACATACACACTCAGCTTTACGAAAATCACGGACAGTTTGTCGAAGCGCCGATTCCAGATATCGAAGAGGCATCAGCTTTATCCAGACGTGTCAGCATCTGTCACATACACACTCAGCCTTACGAAAATTACGGGCAATCTGTCGAAGATTTCTGGTGAAGTAGAAAGCACGTGAAGTTTACTGTTCAATCATCCAACAGTTGCCGACAAGAGTGAAAGAATAGTACCGGTTATTATTTCCTATAAATGTCGACCTTCACCCTCCATAGTAAGGCAGACATACATAACCTTCCGTCATCTCCGAGAATGCCTTCCCAACAAAGCTTTTCGAGTCACTCAGTGTTCCTTATTCCTTGGGGTACCTCTGCAAACAACTCATCCAAAGCAAAAGTATTTCATATCATGAAGGTTGAAAGCAAGAGTATCTCATATCATGCTTTCTCCCTGTCCTTCTCCTTGTCGTTGTTTTCATCTGCGGGACAAGAAGAAAGAGAGCAATCAGCCAGCACTTGGTATCAATCTTCTGATCTGGAACCGAATGCCTGTAATCCCTTCTTGATTGCTTACCTAGCCCTGCTCTCGAGTACTCATCTTCAACATCTTATGCTTTCTCTTCATCTACCACATCTGCCTGGGGAACAGATAAGGGAAGTGAAAATGATACCTCGAAGCATGTGGAGACAATGTGCTAATTCATCCTCAGCTAAGGACAAGGAGAAAGAAAGCAAGAGGTGGGCACTTGGAAAGATTGAAGAAAGAAATAGACCATCACCTCTATCTCGTGCCTGCCTGCCGTGTAGAAGAAACAAGCAGAGAAGAATGTAGACTGCACAATCAAATCAACCCAGCAGAAGGAGTCTGATTTGAAACCAAGGAACTTTCGCTCAGAATTCCGAACCAGTTCGAGATCAAAGCTGTGGAAAGACAACAAGATCATCTATCTCCAAAACCAGATTTGCGTTCTTAAACTCTACTTTGTCTGGTTTTTACTTTGCCATACTCGTCATGTTTATTCATTGTTTGTTTGATTGTTTGCTTGTGTTTGTGTGAGTTTATGCTTGAAACATTGAGGACAATGTTCGATTTAAGTGTGGGGGGGGGGGGTAACCAAGTTGTTTTGCATGAAATTCATGGGAGTTTATCACCCATTACTTCTAGTGTTGTTCCTTGCTGTTTTTAAGTGTTTTTATGCTGTTTTGGAGTGTTTTAGTGTGTTTTGACATAAAAATCCGAAAATCTCATAAAAATTTGAAAAATTGTTTTGAAAAACCCAAAAAGAGTTGTTTTTGTGTGTTTATTTGTGTCTTAGGGTACCTTCCAACACAATGATGAGGATTTGTTTTTTTAAGTACATGACTGTTAAAGAGAGTTATAAACATGGATGAAATTTTGATTTCCTCTTTGGTGTATGCTTTGTTGTGGTTATAATTTATGAATTCACATGCAATCATAAAGGAAAAATCAGTTTTTGTAACATGCTTGAAAGAAGGAACTCAAATGAACGCTACAACCTTGTGAGACTTGAGCCTAAATGTTTATTTGGAGAGTTAATAATATGTGCATCATTGTTTTCTAAAGTCATTGCATGATCTCATTATTCTTTGCTTGGTTGCTACTTAGAAGGCGTTTCATCATTTAGTTCCAAATGCTAGAACTCATGCCTATTTCATTCAAAGCATGCTATTGATTTGCATAACACATATTCAAGATGAAGTTGTGTAGTGACCACCAAAGCCAAATTGCCGTGCCCCTATTTAATTATGTGTTTAAGTTTAACCTCGTTGAGCCTTGTTAAGCCTATGTTCTTTGTTAACCCACACTATCCTTACCTAGCCTAGTGTTAGGACCATCCATACCCTTGTTCTTGAAGCATAGTAAAGCATGACTTAAAATGAACTCCTTTTTTATCAATGTATTGCAGAAAGCAAGTGTGGGGGAAGTGATTATTGTGTGTGTGTGTGTGCCAAAGTCCTTAATAAGGCATCGGTAGAAAAGAAAAAAAAAAGAATTGAAAAAAAAAGTATGAAAAAGAGCTCTAAAGTGTTGTTTGTTAAAGAAAGGGTTCAAAACATTGAATTCGGCCCTAAGTGTTGCATAAATCTTCCCTTTGTAATTAAAAGTTGATTCTGCATTCTAAAGTGATTTCCAAGTGTCTATTTCATTGCTTTGCTTGCTATCACTTTAAGAACGTTTGTTATCCCTATCTTTTCTTTGTTAGCCATTACCCCCAAGCCCTGTTACAACCCTTGACTTCAATCTTGAGTGTTGTGTGTTTCAATTTGTGGAGTTCGAAATTGGTATGAGCATATAGTGTCACTGGTTCTCGCATCTAAGTAGTAGCATTCCATTCATGAGATCATATCTAAACATGCTTAATAACTCCAGAAAATTGCTTTCTTTGTTATAACATATGTGAGTCCTAATCTTTCGTGTTTACATCAATCTTCTCACATATACTAGTGTAGGGTGTGTAATCAGAAAATGTGTGTGAAAATAGAGAGTATCTTGTAAGGAATTGAGCAAATTCTCTAAGGCATGTTACTACATTCAAAACATCGTTTTAATTGGTTAATTGTGAACTAGTAAGTGGTGACTGTGATTAAGTATGTGCTCAAGTGTAAGGATGACCAAAATCTGCGGGAATGATGATTTTTAACACGTCATGTTTCATTAAAAATCCCTGAGGCAATTGTTGGAAGGTCTAGGTTGTGTTTTGTTTTGTTTTGTTTTGTTTGTTTTATTTTGCTCAAGGACTAGCAAAAGCTAAGTGCGGGGGAATTTGATAGGAGCATATTTATGCGACTTAGTTAGCTTGTTTCTTGGCATTTATGTTGTTAGTTTGTAGTTATTTTAGTATTTTAAGCTATTTTTGTGTGTTTGTAGGTCCAAAGGGTTAATGTGGCAAAGAAGTGCATTTTGGAGCATTTTTGGGCATGAAATGGATAGCATATGCTTGGAGCAAAAGGAATGGACGAAATTTGAAGTTTGTACATCATCCTCTCCCTATAAATAACCATTTTAGCACACTCATTTCACCCAACACATCCACTCATTACAACCACCCAACACATTCACCTACCACTACATCCACTCATTTCACCCAACACATTCACTCATTTCACCCAACACATCCACTCATTACAACCACCCAACACATTCACCTACCACTACATCCACTCATTTCACCCAACACATCCATTCACCTACCACTACATCCACTCATTTCACCCAACACATCCACTCATTTCAACCACCCAACACATTCACCTACCACTACATCCACTCATTACCACCACCCACTACATCCTCTCCCTAGCCTATAAATATATCCATCCAAAGACACATTTGGGGGGACAGTTTAGGGAGAAGGGAGGAAGACACATTCTGCCGCAAGGCAGAGTCTTTTCTTCTTAACCATTCTACACATTCCCACAACAAAAACACAATTCCATGCACCTTCATTTCCCTTTCCATGTCGTGACCTCCATCCAACCTAAACACATTCAGCCATTCCCTTCCATATATCCATATGCATCCATCAAACCACACCTTGTGTCGCAACAAAGAGAAGAATGAGGACCCTTGGACGTGCTTGCCATTCAAGTTGGATTGTTGGAGCGTTTTTAGGTGTTTTCATTCTTTTGTTTTCAATGTCTAAATTTGTTTATCTTTCTTTGTGAGTATGAGGAACTAAAACCCCCTTAGCTAGGGGGAATTCAAAGCCATGAACATACTTGCAATATGAATTGATTACCTTCAGTTGTGATTTCATAAGTTGTGAATTCAATTTGTTTAACTGCTTGATTGATAACTTATTCGTGTATGTTTATTAAGAGTGCACACTTAGTTTGCATGCATGAATATGATGCTAGAGTATAAGGGAGTTTCACCTAATAGTTACAAACTTATATTCACAAGTAGTGGAGGTCGCTTATAAACGATCGCGTTAAATGAATTCTTGGCAGTAGTTTCATGCTCATCATAGTAACGAATGCCTTGTCAATACTTATAGTTTTCATAATGCTTAATGATCTTTGATTGTATCTTTATTGTGCTGTTCACGAAAAGGACTTTTGAAGAATGCTTGAATTGTTGTATGCGTTTTCCCATCCAATTCAATAACTTAAGGAGAACTTGAAGGTTAATTTAAGCGGACTTAATTAACCTGGGGTGTTGAGTTTCATGATTTATCGAAAGAACAACTGAAAATTGGTTTATGTGCAAGTGTGCCATGTGTGGAGAAGAACCCTCTAGCTAGCCCATCATCCATAGTTTACCCAAATTCGTCCAAAATCTGTTTTAGTTTACAATCTGTTTGTTTTATTTTCAAATTCGTCAAAATCAAATCCCCCTTTACTTTAAAGTGTTTTATTAGTCAAAATCTGTTTTAGTTTGTGTTTTTAAGTGTTTCGAACCAAGTTAAAACCAAAATTCGTCCCAAAGTGTGTTTAGAGTCCAAATCTGCCCAGTTTGTGTTTTAAGGCAGATTTGGGCGTTTTTAGCTTGTTTTGAGTCTTTTGAGTTTGTTTTGAGTTCTTTGAGTCTAGTTTAGTGTTTTTAACTTTGTTTTTATGTTTTTAAGTCAGTTTAGAGGTTATTAGCAAGCCTTCCTAATCCCCGATCCAGAACGATCCCTACTTACATTCTTTACTACAATTGATACAAGAGGGTTTAATTTGTGTGTTAAGTAAATTTTCGCATCAGTATGTTTGAACTCCTTTTTGATTGTTGTTCAGTGTACTCAATTACCTTTCAAGCACCTACGTGTTTGTCTCAGTGTTCAATACTAAATGACTTGAGACTAGTCATACTCACACTTGAGTTAACATAACACATACTAACCTTAGCGGATTGTCAATGCCCAATTGGCAATCCTATGGCTAGGAACGATTTAGGGATGAACATAAGAGAAAGGTCTCATTAATAACTTATTTAGATCACTTCTCTCTTAGATTAAATACATTCCTTGGATTCCCTTATTGCTTAAACACATAATACAATAAATAGTGATTAACAATAAGATTTGCCCTTCATTAAACATATAATAGTTTAACGCAATAAGTATTCCAAAAGCTATTACATCAAATGAGTGGCTTTGTGGGCATACTTCCAACACTTCCTAGTTGGGAGGCAGCCCATTGGCTCCAAAACAAAGCTTTAGGCTCATTTTTTGAGGGGGTGCAAAGATATTCCATTCTATTTTCTTTAGTGGTTTCATTCATGATCATTGTCATCTCGAATATCCTTAAAACTTAACGACGTTCTTCCGGAATGGGGAGAATATAAGGTCTCTGAATAGTCAGTAAAACGAGCCAAAAATCCATGAAATCTTCGTTAGGGAGATATTTCTGTTTGTAATGCTTCAGGCATAAGTCTTCGAATGAAGATCATGATGAAGGCTTATTTAGCTCTTCCATGCCATTGTTGGCTTCAATGGTTTCACAGCTTCTTGATAGTCAAGTGGAGATTCAAGTCTTGTACCCACATAAAGTGGTTTCGGTCAAGAAACGTCCAAATCACTAAAATCAAACTTATTATTGTTCGATAATCCACTGAATGGAGGGAACAAGATTGTGATTGGTGTTATGGAAATAAGATATCCATGGGCATCAAAATTATAACATTCGGGACATGGTTTACATGAGAAATTTGAGTTTTCATGGGTATATTGTTTTATGAAAACTTCAAGTTTTAAAGGCACTAAATTCAAAACTACATGTTCGATTTTAATTATGAACTTCCGGTTCATAAAAGGAGGTACATGCAAGAACCCATAATACAATATACAACTAAGTGTAGTGGATTTAGGTTGCTTCAGAAAGTCAAGTGTGAGTGCTTCAGAACTACGAAAGGGAGTCAGTAGTTCAAAGCAAAGAAATAAAATATTGAAGTCCAAAAGTGGGCTTCAGGCCAATAATTTTGGATGTCTTGTCAGATTAATGGTCTGTTGGTCACTTTTAATTAATTCAATAGATTGAAAACATTCGGGTCGATCATAGAAGCAAAATTATACATAATTTCAGGCCATATTTTGGGCTAGATGGTTGCATGCCATACAAAGGAAAAGCCCTAAAATTGGTTAAGGCCGTGAAATTGGGCACCAAAAAATATATGGGTGCGGTTGAAAAAAAAATAAAAAAAGCCAAAAAATGGCTTTGGGTCAAGAAAAAGAGGCAACCCAAGATTGAATTGCTGTCTGCTGTCCAATTTGCAAAGCCTAACAGCTGCAAGCTATGTGAGGTTGCTGCATACAACCCAACCACCTGCAAAAGCAAGCTTGTAGGCTTACTGCGGTCACGGACCAAGAAGAAAAAAAAATCACAAGCAGCAGGCTTGCTACTGTAACGTGGTCAAGATCAGGTGTTGATGGAGGGTGAGCCAGTCAGCTACTAGTTGATGGAAGGCGGGCCGAGAAAGGCCCAGTAATGCAAAAGGTTTGCTGGTATGCGGGCCAAGATCTACAAGGAGAGAAGCCCAGGCAAGTGGGCTTTGGGTTACGTGCACAACTATGCCCAAAACGGGTTGTTGTTTGTGGCAGCGCGGCCCAGCTTGGCTTCAAGGTAGCTAGGCGCATATTAGCTCATAGCTTTTCCCTTTTTATTTTTTCAAATTTTTTTATTCGATTTTGTAAGTTTGTCAGAACCCAAAAAAAAAAAAAATACAAAATTTATGCTTCTATTTTCTTTAGATTTTTTTGACTCACAAATTCCACATAGTAATTTTATAATTGCGTAATGCATGAACGTATGTACATATTGAGAAATATATGTATCGAAAGGAAAATATAAATGTAGGAGGTTCATGCATCATGGGAAATGTTTTCATGCTTCATGGTCATTTCAAATATCTTAATTTATTTAAAAAAAAAAAAAAACCTGATTGGCAGAAAACAACTAAGCCTTTGAACTTGTAGAAGATCTTCTCGGAAAGCTGGAATTGCATCTCCGATGTGTTGCATCATGTTCAACAAAAAACAAATATAAATTGAATCAATAGCATGTACATCAATTCAATAAAATAATAAATTAATCATAAAAAGAATGATTAAAACGTAATACTTCCCTGATTGAATATCAAACTCTCTTTAGCCCAGCGTTAAGGGCGTGTTGATAACGTGTTGTAGGCCTAATTTATTGAATCATATAAAGGACAAAGAGAGAGGGGGTGCGGCACAGTAGAGAGAAAGATGTGTAATTGTGAGGTGTGTTTGTATTCCACCCCATTGTGCCTTTATTTATAGTAGTAGGGAAGGTTAATTCCTTACCCTAATAGGATTACAGCTCTAATAGGATAATATCATCTAGGAGATATGGTAGAATCCCACAAGTATATCCCAGATATAATAGGATTACACGATCACATTCCTAATCTAATAGGACTACAACAAAAATATATTCGTTATGGCCTATATTTATCTGAGGGAAGAGAGAGAGAGAGAGAGAGAGAGGACACGACAAGAGAGAAAGAGAAGGAGAAAATTGGTTGAGAAATTATATGTTATTATCCAGTCCTTGTGCCTTTATTTATAGTAATAAGGAGGAGAGAAACTTGCTCTCCAAGTAATACAAAGTTTACTAGGAAAGATCTTCTAGATCCCGAAAGATTCTTAATTTATCTCTACTTAGGATTTACACAATCACAATGTATTAGAATGTATATTTACAACACTCCCCTTTGAGTGTGTAAATACTCAAGTAGATGATGCATCAGATCTTCAGGCAAATGTAAAAGCAGTTGATAAAGTTGTCTCATCAAGTTGACATGAGTAGCGAACACGAGTCTCGAAACAAATAGAAGAATGCATAGGTAGTAGAACTCACAAAAACTCCCTACGGCAAAACCCAAGGTGGGATAAAAACTCATAGTCCAAGGAGAAAGATAAGAAGTTGCATCAAGTCAAAACTAAACATCTTTGGACGCAAGTAGAGTGCTTACAATTGTGCGGGTTATTTATGAACGTACATTGTGCGGATAAGACATATAGTGTAAAATCCCTCGGATTTCATTATTTAAATTTCGTATTTTTTGTATTTCGTAGCTCCGGTGCACTTATATTTACGGGCGTGTAACTTATTCTAGAGTTGTGATTATTTGTGACAGAGACCCCCACCACTTTGCTTGTATTTGAGAACTTCAATTTATGTATTTGTGTTTGTATTTGTATTTCCTACACCCCTACAGTCCACCATCACGTGTCGATCATAGACGTATGTCGTGATTGGAGAATGACAACTTTTGGTGCTATTAGAGTTTAGGTATTAGATTCCTATACCTTAGAGTAAGGAAACCTTGGGTAGGCTTTGGGTAGCTAGACCTTTACGTAATCAACGTGTGTTTGCTCGAGCCCTATTTATTTGGTTACATTGATTTTTTTCATTCTTTAGACGTATGATGACAACCCTACATGGTTCTACCTAGCTGATTGGGGATGATCTTCTTGACGACACTTTAAGTTTGCATTTGGTGGATCTCATGGCTTTTCCCCAGGAGGCAGCATGGCTTTACATAAGGAGACTCTCCGGTTACTTCTTAGGGGAGGTTCTCAAAGTTCTACTGGAGAGAGTCATCACATTCACTTTCGTGGAGATGCTCAAAGTTCCTTCAGGCTCGGTTCCCGTAGTTCTTCTACTGGAGGATCGCAGGCATAGTCTCAGAGTACCATACCACGAGTTTGCTCACATTGCAGACATCAACTTAGCGGTCCATGTAGAGATGGGAACTTATGGATCATAAATTTGACGTATGGATCCTCTCAAATTAAAATGCTAAGTTTGCAGAATTGATCATTGACCACCACTTAAATTTGGCCATTGGCAAAGATCCCAAAGATCCGATCGTCGAATCGTCCCAAAATTTTAAGATATTGTTCTAGAAGATTAATGAGACCCTTAAAAAGTTACAGTTCGCAAATCCGGTGGGCAATCTTTTAAATCGAGTTACGTAGTGTTGTCGATCCTATCGTTGACTGTTGACCGACAGTTGACTTTTGGTAAAATTCTCCTTGATTGTTGTAGGAGACCTATAAAAACGTATAAAACCTAGAATTATGTGATTTTATCAAAAGAATTCTAAGTTTGGACTTGTATCTTGTTTTACATGATGATCGTACATGACGCCTCAAGATTTGTGTCAGGGTGTATTAGTGCAAATTTTAGGTGAGTGACCTTAATATATGTGATATGGTTATTTCCTTGAAAATTTCTATGGTAGTATATTGGTGGATATGAAATGGATTTATAAATGTGATTTCAATTTATTGATTACTTTTAATATAAAATATAATCTATGCTAAATAATTGGTTTTAAATGCTACCATCGATTTGTTTTATGGAATGTGATTTCAATTGCATATTGGAAATGTTTGAGAAATGTGAGGGCTAGGAGATGACCGTTACTCTAGTGTCAGGGAGTTAGGTGACACCGTACCATGAAGCAGTGGTACATGAATGGTTCCATCTAGTTAATCTGCATTGAAGAACCATACTATTTATTGGTTGCGCCAGGTTAATCCGCATTTATCAACCCTAGGATCGCGTCTGGTTAATCCGCATTGAGCGATCCTCGTTACCTAGGTATGGATATTTGTAGTTTAGGGGTGATCATGCCCGGTTAATCTGCTTTGGGTGATCACTACCTATCAGTATTCCTAAGAGTGACTCCTCCTGGTTAATCCGCATTGGGGTGTCACTACCTACTTGGCTGCTTACCGTACCCTAGTTTTCAATGTATTTATGAAATAGAGTTTATGAGAATCTTTGTGAATTGATTTAGAAAAGCCGTTGGACATCTGGGTGACTCATTCGGATTTTTAGTGAGTTTGATTATGATTTCATAAAGTATGAATTTATATTTGATGTTTATAAATTGTGATCGATGGATTGTTTATGATTATCACATATGCTGCATTATTGTCACTCACACGAGCTTCGTAGCTTATTCGGGTTGTTGTTTGCCCGATGCACCATTGCTACGGTATAGTCACCGATTGTATAGGTGACATGCCATACTAGACGCGAGGAGTTGGTGGGGTAGCATGTTAGAGAAAAGAGAGTTAGAGCAATTAGGTTAACCCTTTACCTCTCCTTGTATTGTTATTTTTGGAACTTATATTTTTTAGAGCATGCAGGCATGTCTTGGCCCTACGAGGGTCTTGTGTTTTGAATGTACAGAGTTCTATATATTTTGGTGGGAGAAAGCCCACTAACATGCTTATTTTGAGCTATTAGTTCTAGTGTTTCATTTTGTATTTTGTTTGTATGCTACTATGTCCCCTATGCCCTTGTGTCACGTGCCGATTCTAGACGTATGTCAAGATCGGGGCATGACAGATAGTCTAAGTCAGCACATCCCACAAGGTAGGTATCTTTTCGAGAAGCAAGGGGATGTGATTCATTCTAAAATGCATAGGGATACAGTAATCTCAAATCCGTAGTAATGGAAAACATCTTTAACACCAATTTGGTAGTGGAGCGTAGGCGTATTGCTGTTTTATGCTAAAAGATTATCAGCACTTGAGATGTCCGATCTAGTGCTTTGAGCTAAGTACAATAAATGCCAATTGCACTTAGATATGGAACATTAACTCCATAACCTCTGTAAAGGTCTCATTTGCATCTAGCATACGATAATGGATATACTCAGAAGAAACACCTTCTAGGTGTAGTTTGACTTGTGGATCAGAATATCGTCAAAACTATGCTCAAAACTCAAGCCAAGGAAGCATCAAGTTTTCCCAAGATCATTCATCTCACATTCTGACTTCAGGTGCAAGTTAGTTTTTCAAGTTCTCCTTGAGTTTTAGTGAGATTCATGTAGTTCACATAAACGACAACTTTAGCAATTTCTGATTTTGTACACGTAAGGGCATGTATCCCTAATTGATCAAATATTCACTTAGGCCGGTATAATACATCTGCCCGGATTGTTCCGCATACGTAAAGTGAAATCCTCATCTAAATCGATATGGTGTTAAATAGTCTTTAACTATTTGGATTAATAAATGTAAGTCATTTAGAAACTTCCATGTAGGTTTTGTATCATGACCCCAAAAATACATTACAATCATGTTTATATGCTGCAATCAATCACAAGGAATATGAGAGAAGCCTTCTGCCATAAGGTGGTATTATATCCCACTATTTCATTCATCTCATTCGACATGGATTGTTTCTTTCTAATTGACCAATTAGTTCTATGTTATCACTAATTAACAGAACACGGTTCGATATCCTCACTTTTCATTTATATCAGTTCGATTAAATCTTTTTTATTTTTAATGTTTTCTTGTTTTCATTACCTAAACTTGTCGTTTAAAGCTTGTATTTCAAATTCAATAAAAGTGACATTACAGTTTCCCTTGTATTATGAATAGATTGTTTTAACTCTGATTGTCTTACTTAGAAAGCATGGATACAAATTATGGCTGTTCTCAAAATAAGAACAATGGCAAAGATATTTATCTCGTAGACTGTGAAACTACACATACGATACCTCGAGATCGAAAATATTTCTCAAGCATAATGCTTACAAAAGTAAAAGTAACAACAATATTTGGCCGATCAGACATAATTAAAGGCTTAAGAAAAGTCAAGTCATGTTACCAAGTCGAACAATATTATCCATACAAAATGCGATATACGTTAGTTGATCTACAAAAAGTTTGTTGAGTTTTTTTATTTTTTTTATTTTTTATATTATTTTTTTTGTTGAGAAAAATATGAAATTTGTTGAGTTTTGAAGATATACATTTGTATACGATATTGAAACTAAAAATGTAAATACTAAGGATACCCAAAAGCGTACATTGGAGAAGTTGTGTGGTTTATCAAGTGGATTATATTATCCATACATAAAGACAACTGAAGCACATAATGTCATGAACCAGAAGTTCATTGATCAAAAAATTTACATGCTTTAGCATGACCATCTGGCCATCCAAGATCCACCATGATGCATACGATCATTACCAATTCTATTGAGAAGGCATATTGCTATATCAAAAGACAACTCTTGCAAGGCTTGTATCTCAAGAGAAGTTGTGGAGCATTTTGATATTTTATGGTTTTGGTTGATGCATCTACACGATAGTCAAATATTTGCCTCTTGTCTACTTGAAATGTAGCTTTTGCAAGACTTCTTGCTCAGATAATTAAAATACGAGCACAGTTCCCATATCATCGTGTTAAGTCAATTCGACTTGATATAATGCTAATGAATTTACGTCTCAAAATTTTGATGATTATTGCATGACACTAGGCATTGTGTTAAACACCCTATTCCTCATGTCCATACCTAAAATGGTTTAGCAGAAACATTTATAAAACACTTCAATTAATTGCTTGCGCTCTGCTCATGGGAGCAAAAAACCAGTTTCTACATGAGGACATATTGTTTCCAGAACAAAGATTTGACATTCACAATAGGAATAAAAGACTTGGGATTCTAGTTCAACAGTCCCACTAAGCACTACCGACAATGCCACTACTATCGAACGTCTTGATTTTAAAATCCAAAACGTTCATCTGGAATGTTGGAAATATATGCGATAATAGATAGGAAATCGTCTAGGTTATACCTAGCGGAATTGACTCGTTCTTGCGAACCTTAGCCGTTGACAAGCACGAATGCCACCATTTATAGAATTAGGTTGCATCTAGCCGGGTTATATTACGTACTTGTTCTAGCATAGGGATCAAACTGTAGAACCAAACTATAGAAGAAAGAATGCCTTTCAATGATAAATTTATTTCATATCAAAACAAGGTATATATACAACCCTATACAGATATGGGAAAGAATAAGGGAAAGAATAATTATATCCTAAACTAGGAAACCAATTACAGTAGGAATCCCACAATTATAGGAATCCTAATACAAGTCAACACTCCCCCTCAAGTTGGTGCATAGATGTTGCACATGCCTAACTTGTCTAGAAATCTGGAGAACTTGTTACTAGAAACCGCCTTCGTGAGAATATCTGCTACTTGGTATTCCGTTCCTATGGGAGGAACCTCAATTACATTACTATCTAGCTTTAATAAAGAACCGATCAACCTCTACATGCTTGGTCCGATCATGTTGCACAGGATTATGAGCAATATCCTGTGCAACTTTATTGTCACAAAATAACTTCATAGGCAGACCTTGTTTGACCCCCACATCTTGCAACAGAAACTTAAGCCACAAGAGTTCACAAATACCGAGTGCCATGCCTCTAAATTCGGCTTCTGCGCTTGACCTTGATACGACATTCTGCTTCTTGCTTCTCCACATTACTAGATTTCCCCCAACAAAGGTGAAATACCCAAATGTCGAGCGTCTATCATCCGTCGATCCTGCCCAATCAGCATCCGTATAGCACTCAATTCTGAAATGCTCATTTTTTCGAAATAACTGCACTCATATGTTGTTCTCCTGGATTGTGCATATATTGACTAATCACACTTAAGGCATGAGCAAGATCAGGCCTAGTGTGAGCCAAGTACATTAATCTTCCTACTAACCTTTGATACCTCCCTTTATCAATTGGTACTTGGTTCTAATCTATACCCAACTTCATTCCTTCGGCCAACGGAGTAGACACTGGCTTACATGCTGTCATACCGGTTTCTTCCAACAGGTCAAGAACATACTTCCTTTGTGATAGAAATATCCTAAACTTGCATCTTGATACTTCAATCCCAAGAAAATATTTCAAAGGACCAAGATCTTTCATTTCAAATTATGTGGACAAATAACTTTTCAAGGCTGCTTGCTCAACAGGATCATCACCAGTAACCACCATATCATCCACATACACGATTAGAGCCGTAACCTTTCCGTTCTGGTGTTTCAAAAACAACGTGTGATCCCAATTACTCTGTATATACCCAAATGCCCTCATGGACTTGGTAAATCTACCAAACCAAGCTCTCGGAGACTGCTTTAATCCATACAGTGATTTCTTGAGCCTACATACCTTTTGTTTCCGTCTGTCCAAATCACTGCACCCTGGTGGAAGGTCTATGTAAATCTCCTCAGTCAGATCTCCATGGAGGAAAGCATTTTTTACGTCGAACTGTTGCAAAGGCCAATCCAGATTTGCTGCTAAGGACAGTAGAACACGAACTGTATTGATCTTTGAAGGAAAAATTTTGTCCTAGCTAAGAACAAGAAAGAACATTTGAATACATATGCATACTATTAACACTTTAAAGTAGGCATGCATTCAAAAACAATTCATAAAACCCATGACTTTCAAAGCCTAGTATATGGTGAACCAATAAACTCTTTAACAACATTAAAGAGAAGTAAAGATTTAGAGTTTCTTTACCCTTGAAGCTCATCCTTGTTTACACAAGGGATTCACCCAAGTGGAGGGCCTTCAAGTCACCTCCAAGCTCCTTGAATATTCCTTGTGATTTTCCTCCTTTTAGTGCTCCTTTGCTTCTTTGAGGATTTGAGGATTTGTTCTCCAAAACACCAAAAGTTTGATGTCTCTAAGTCTCCACACCAAGGGTGAGGTGTGAAGATGAAATGGATGACTTAGAGAAGAAAAGATTGCTAGATGAATCTCCTCTAAGTGGCCGGCCTCCTTGTCCAAAAAGAGAGAATAGGTTTCACCTCTTTTCTACAAGAAAAACCCTTATTAGAAAATAGCTATAAAGTTGCTTTTATAACACTTTTCTTTGGTGAGTGGCAAACTTGCAATTAAGCAAACTTTCACCTTCTCCTCACCATGGCCGGTCTATATGTTGTGATTGGGCTTATTGCCCATTTTGTTTTAGTTGTCATACAACTTAAACATAATGGGCCTTATGGACCAAAACACTTTTGGGCTCCGAAACCCAAAACCAACTTAAAAGCCCAATACGAACCTTTCGTAAAATTAATTAACTAATTAATTAATCTTGACCATTCTTCAATTAAACCATTTAATTGCATATCCATTTCATTTAATTTCTTCACTATCACCCTTACTCGGTGTACGATCCATTAGGTTCCAATTAGCGAGGTAGTGGGCGATTGTTACTCTTAACGATCGATTATAAATTGAAACCACATTTCAATTCTCCCTTTTATGATTAGTGTTTCCTAATCATTAGGGCTTCCACAAACCATGAGTGACACCTAGTAGTATGTCATGGTTACCCAAGCTAAGTAGAATTGGTTGGAGAACCTATCCAGTTACAACTACAATGCAATACGGTCCTTCTCTAATACAATACTCTTAATCACATTGTTTTAGTGATAGTTTGTTTCATGTCTACTATCCAATGTGATACATATCTATATGATTCCCTTGAATATGATTTGGAACAAACTTCCTAAGTCATATTCATATGCTTTGGCCAAAGACTTTAGAATCATATCTTAGAGTATACTCCTTCCACCATGGAAGGTTAGAGATCCCTTGTTGTGCATTCATATGCCTACATGACTAGATAACTTGACCCCAACAATGCCGTAGACACTCCGAGGGAATGCCGTTGACATGATCAAAGATCAAGGACCTAACCATTAGACATCTATGATGCCTCAGGTCAAAGGACTACTTTCCATATTACAACTTTCGAATTCTTACATGACATGTATGTTCGAACTCTCTTTTGATCGTTGTTCAGTGTACTCGATTACTCTTTCGAGCACCTATGTGTTTGTCTTAGTGTCCAACACCAAATGACTTGAGACTAGTCATATTCATGCTTGAGTTGACATAACACATACTAACCTTAGCGGATTGTCAATACCCAATTGGCAATCCTATGGCTAGGAACGTTTTAGGAATGAACATAAGAGAATGGTCTCGATAATCTAACTCACTTAGATCACTTGTCTCTTAGATCAAATACATCCCTTGGATTCCCTTATTACTTAAACACATGATACAATAAATAGTGATTAACAATAAGCTTTGCCCTTCATTAAACATATAAAAGTTTAATACATTAAGTATTCCAAAAAGCTATTACATCAAATGAGTGGCTTTGTGGGCATACTTCCAACAATCTCCCACTTGCACTCAAAGTCATCCTCCCATGTATCTAATACCCATCTTTTCCATATGACGGTTAAGCTAGATTTGAGACATTGGCTTTGTCAGTGGATCTGCTACGTTATCGGCTGAAGCAACTTTGAGAATGTTGACTTTCCCCTCGGCAGCATATCTTCTAATGATATTAAAGCGCCTGTCAAAATGCTTGTTCTTTTGATGTGCCCTGGGTTCCTTGGCTTGAGCTATCGCCCCACTATTATCACAGTACAAAGTTACTGGTGATGTAATGGTTGGAACCACTCCAAGTTCAGTGATGAACTTCTTCATCCAGAACGCTTCTTTGCCGGTTTCAGCTGTAGCGACATATTCAGCCTCTGTTGTGGAATCAGCAATTACACTTTGTTTCTTGCTCTTCCAACTGACAGCCCCACCATTCAGAGTGAATATATATCCGGAGTTGGAACTTCTATCATCGACGTCAGATTGGAAATCTGCGTCTGTATAGGCTTCCACTCGCAACTCTGCCGCTCCTCCATATACGAGGAACATGTCCTTAGTTCTTCTTAAGTACTTAAGGACCGTCTTGACAGCTGTCCAGTGTTCTGATCCTGGGTTAGATTGATATCGACTAGTAATGCTCAAAGCATATGTGATATCAGGCCTTGTGCATATCATGGCATACATGAGACTTCCTATGGCGGAAGCATAAGGAATAGAACTCATTTGTCGTATCTCTTCAGGAGTCTTAGGTTCCATGGACTTAGAAAGGTGAATTCCATGTCTTACAGGAAGAAAACCTTTCTTAGATTGTTCCATCTGGAACCTACTTAGCACATTATCAATGTACATTGATTGGGATAATCCAATTAATTTCTGGATCTATCACGATAGAGCTTTATCCCAAGTACATAAGATGCATCTCCCAAATCTTTCATGTGGAAGGTTTTGGACAACCACACTTTTACAGAAGAAAGTACTGCAGTGTCATTCCCAAATAGTAATATGTCATCTACATATAACACTAGGAATACTACTGCATCCCCAACGACCTTTTGATAAACACAATTGTCGTCTTCATTTTGAGTAAAACCAAACGTTTTGATTTCAGTGTCAAAACGAATGTTCCAGCTCCTGGAAGCTTGCTTAAGTCCATAAATGGACCTTTGAAGCTTGCATACCTTAGTCTTTTTAGACTTGGACACGAAACCTTCGGGTTGAGTCATATAGAGCTCTTCCTCTAGGTAGCCGTACAGAAAGGCCGTCTTCACGTCTATTTGCCAGATTTCATAATCATGGTACGCAGCTATAGCAAGCAAAATTTGAATGGACTTAATAATGGCTACAGGAGAGAAAGTTTCTTCATAGTCAATCCCTTCTCTTTGCCTGTAACCCTTGGCTACTAGTCTAGCCTTATAAGTCTCCACGTTCCCATCAACGCCTATCTTCCTCTTGAATACCCATTTGTTTCCAACAGGTACTATACCTTATGGAGGGTTTACAAGAGTCCAGACCTGATTTTGATACATGGAATCCATCTCGGATTTCATGGCTTCTTGCCATCTCTTTGAATCAATGTCGGACATTGCTTCAGTGTAGTCCCTAGGGTCCTCCTTTGTGTCATTGTCACCTAGAAGGTGCAATTCCGCAAAGTCATTGTCTAAGCCATACCTCTTAGGTGGCTTACTAACCCGTTCAGATCTACGTGGAGCTAGGGGTTCAGGAACAGGGTTGTCAACTTGTCGAGTGCTGGTTTGTGGTTCATCATTAATCTCATTAATTTCTTTCAATTCTATCCTGCTAGTTCTATTAAGAACGAATTCATCCTCCATGAATATAGCAGTTCTGGCGACAAAGACTTTCTGGTCATCAGGGTGATAGAATTCGTATCCATAGGTTTGTTTAGGATACCCCACAAAATAGCATTTAACTGATCTCGCTTCAAGCTTTCCAGCATCTTGTTTCTTAACGTATGCTGGACAACCCCAAATCTTAAGATGTTTAAGACTTGGCTTCTTCCCATACCATATCTCATATGGTGTTTGTGGAACAGATTTAGAAGGCACTGCATTCAGCAAATAAGCTGCTGTGTGTAGTGCATATCCCCAGAATGATATTGGTAGAACAGCGGAACTCATCATAGAACGAACCATGTTCATCAAGGTTCGGTTTCTCCTCTCAGAAACTCCGTTATGTTGAGGAGTCCCTGGTGGAGTCCACTGTGATACAATTCCACACTCTTTGAGATAATCTAGGAATTCATTACTCAGATATTCACCCCCTCGATCCGATCTTAGGATCTTTATCTGTTTCCCAGTTTGCTTCTCAACTTCATTCTTGAATTCCTTGAACCTTTCAAAGGATTTTGGCTTGTACTTCATAAGATACACATAGCCAAACTGAGAGTGATCGTCGGTGAATGTGATATAGTAGGAGAAGCCTCCTCTCGACGTAGTAGACATAGGTCCACATACGTCAGTGTGGATTAACCCTAGAATTTCAGTGGCACGCTCTCCTTTTCCAGTAAATGGAGATTTGGTCATCTTCCATTTCAAGCAACATTCACAAGTACCCATCTGGTCATTACCTAATGGGCGGATATATCCGTCTTTCGACATCTTGCGAATCTTATCAAGGTTCACATGTCCAAGTTTAAGATGCCACATCTTTTCTTGGTTAACTTCTTCTCTAGCCCTTTTGGGTTTTGAGGTATTCACGCTTGCAATACAGTGCATCCCACTATTCGTCTCTAGGTGAAAAAGTCCCTCTATCATATTACCATGAGAGATAATACGACCGTTCAAGTATAAAGTGCAACTCATTTTGTCAAACAATACTGAGTACCCATCTCGTAAAAGCTTAGAGATAGAAATCAAATTCTTTATACATGAAGGAAAATATAAACAATTTTTAAGTTCCAGGACTTCCCCAGAGGGTAGGTTAAGCATGTAGGTGCCTATTGCTTTTTCAGAGATTTTACTGCCGTTCCCAACTCGCACAACCATTTCCCCATTGCGCAGTGATCTGCTCCCTGCTAGTCCCTGCAACGTATTGCAGATATGTTGACTAGCGCCTGAATCAAATATCCAGGAATTGGAGCTCACTGTAAAAGCACTCTCTATGACAGAAATAGTATCTTCAAAAGTTCGTGTCATAAGGCTCGCAATGCGCACCCTGTATTTCTTCTTCCAACGTTCATCCTTTCCACAATGAAAGCATGTTCTTTTGGATTTCTTTGCCTTCTTCTTATGCAACCTTTTCCTTGTGTTTGCATTCTCACTCCCACTGTCCCTTTTGAAACCTTTTTCAAATTTACAGCACATGTCAATCATCTCGTTTAAAGCATGATCGAATCTATTCACTTTATAGTTTACAATAAACTTAGTGAAATCATCCGAGAGAGATGCAAGGAAAAAGTCTTGGGCCATTTTTCCCATCGATGGAAGTTCCTAAACTTTTAAGATCTTTAAATATCTTTTCCATCTTTTGTCCATGTTTATGGACCGATGTCCCCTTTGCCATTTTGGCATTCATTAGACTACAAACATTTGAGAATCGTACATTACTAGTCTCAATGTCATGCATCTTATGCAAACTTTCAACCATGGCACAAGAAGTATCCATGTGCTTATGTAGCTTCATAAGCTCCTCACTAAGTGAAGTGAGGATTAAGCATTTGGCTTGTAGGTCATCCTCATAGTGTCTAACATATTTTTGACACTCCTCCTTTGAAGCTAGTTTCGTAGGAGGTAAATGAGGAGGGGATTCCTTAAGCACATACAATATGTCTTTCACCTTTGAGACATTCTCAATGTGGCGATACCAAGCAAGGAAACGTTGGCCCTTAAGGCCCTTTTTGTCAAGTATAATGGTGGGTATAATTTTAGGCATGTCGTTAACTACATAACATAACAGAAATCGTATTAGATTGTTTGTTTTAAAACTATTTGATTGGGTCTTTGAATCAAATAGTACCACCCACTATTTTTGGCAAATTCCACATCCCTCAATAGAATTCGAGAGTTATATTGAACTCTTAGCGGGGTATGGGAGACTCACCATTACCAAGCCCACCTCAGAATTATATCATGTTGGTTAGCAAAAATAATGATGAGAGAATAACGCTTTATTCATTTACAACTCTTGTAATTACCCATCTTGTTTGGCCTCTAGAGAATGGTTGCCTCAGAATTATATCATGTTGGCACCATTGCACTTAGTTAAGTCATTCCCACCATGCTTAGTTTATGTAGTGGTTCAAGCACAACCTCAGAATTATATCATGTTGGTCATACTCGTTGCCTACACTCACCTCATCATATGTTTATGGATCCTCCTGGATGTAAGCACATACTTTGAACTTCCCCATTATAGGGTGAAGCCGGTGCATGAGTCACAAACGATTGGAGCCCACCACGGTGGAAGGCCTACGAAGAGATGTTCAAAGCATCTCTCGCTTATCAACTTAATATTCGTTTTGAGGGAGTAGTTTTGGGCTACATCAAAAACATTTTAATCACATTAAAAGAACTTGGGCCTATCACAACCATTGGTCCAAGTTAATATGAATTAGTAGTTTATAATACTCCCACTATTTCGAAAAAACAAGCGAGACTATATAGAACTACTAACGAATGCATTGCATCCTCATATGGACTATATAGTCATATTAGGTTTTAGGATGATTATGAACCGATTAATTTGATCCAACACGAGCCTTGTGTTGGACCTTGGGTTTAAGATAGATAGTTGTTGATTTTAGTTACGCGTTTAATCCAATTAAACCGTTATTTCCTATTGGGCGTTGGACCCAACTATTCCATTTTGCATACATATAAACAAAAGGAATACATGAAATAATAAGAAGGGCTTATGCCCTTTTACAACACAAATGATGGACTTATGTCCATTTACAACAAATTGAATTAATCAAATTACATTCAAATCTACACTACCAAACCCAAACATTCATAAAGCGGCCAATCACATAGCTCAATTATCGAGGCCTTTGGTTCATAATCACCCTTTTCTCAATTAATCACATTAACTAAGAAAGCAACTTAAACAATTGGTTTTTGGATCCATAGAATTGATTTAAATGGAACTAAATGAAATGAAAATCCAATTCTCATTAAAGAGACAAAACAATTTTGTTCTCATCCTTTTGGGCCAAAATGAAACTATGACCACAACAATTGGGCCATAATGCAAATACAAAAACTTTTGGGGTCACGTTGTAAAAACACAATAGTCCACAACTTCATGTAATTACAACTAGATCCCAAAATTTTATTAATGTAAAAACATCATTAAAGGATCAAAACAATTCGTCCTTTAGCGTTTTAGGGCCTTAACGTAAAAACGTAAACTTTTGGGCCAAAGTGCAAATACACAAAAGTATCAAAACTTTATGTAATTGCATAAAAGACCCCAAAAGTATCCCCACTAGGGGGTGGCCGGTTTTAGGAGTGTGAATGAGTGTGAAAGGGTTTTTATGCAACTTGATTTTGGTGGGTGAGGTAAAGGTGAAATTGATGGTTTGTAAGAAAATATTTTGTAAAACATTAATGAGTTTAGACAAACATTAAAGCCAAAATAAATGCTTCACCAATAACTTTCACCCATCAAAATTAAACCAAAACTTTATGAAAAACATAAAACTTTTGAATCAAAACTTCAAACCTTTTTGTTCTTGGCAAGAACTTCAAGAACATTTGAAGAACACCATGAAAACTCATAATAGCTCCATGAATGTTTTCATTCACCAAAACTCAATTTTTCACCACTCAAAAGATGGCTAATATCCTAGGGTACTTAGGGGTTCCAAAAGTCACCTTAAAACCATTTTAACAAGACAAACATGAACCCAAAAAATCACCCTAAGGGTTTGGCCGAATTTCCCAAAACACATGGCACCAAATTTTAGTTCCAATATTCATGCTTAAATGAAATACATCTACAACATTTGAGATGCTAAATTTTCTAGCAAAATTTATATATTCAAAAGCAAGAACAAAGCTTGTAACATTTACAACATTTAAATCATAAATCATGAAAATCACAAAACCCAAAAGGATTCACCATAAACTAGGCCTAGGCTCTGATACCACTTGAAGGAAAAATTTTGTCCTAGCTAAGAACAAGAAAGAACATTTGAATACATATGCATACTATTAACACTTTAAAGTAGGCATGCATTCAAAAACAATTCATAAAACCCATGACTTTCAAAGCCTAGTATATGGTGAACCAATAAACTCTTTAACAACATTAAAGAGAAGTAAAGATTTAGAGTTTCTTTACCCTTGAAGCTCATCCTTGTTTACACAAGGGATTCACCCAAGTGGAGGGTCTTCAAGTCACCTCCAAGCTCCTTGAATATTCCATGTGATTTTCCTCCTTTTAGTGCTCCTTTGCTTCTTTGAGGATTTGAGGATTTGTTCTCCAAAACACCAAAAGTTTGATGTCTCTAAGTCTCCACACCAAGGGTGAGGTGTGAAGATGAAATGGATGACTTAGAGAAGAAAAGATTGCTAGATGAATCTCCTCTAAGTGGCCGGCCTCCTTGTCCAAAAAGAGAGAATAGGTTTCACCTCTTTTCTACAAGAAAAACCCTTATTAGAAAATAGCTATAAAGTTGCTTTTATAACACTTTTCTTTGGTGAGTGGCAAACTTGCAATCAAGCAAACTTTCACCATCTCCTCACCATGGCCGGCCTATATGTTGTGATTGGGCTTATTGCCCTTTTTTTTTTAGTTGTCATACAACTTAAACATAATGGGCCTTATGGACCAAAACACTTTTGGGCCCCGAAACCCAAAACCAACTTAAAAGCCCAATACGAACCTTTCATAAAATTAATTAATCTTGACCATTCTTCAATTAAACCATTTAATTGCATATCCATTTCATTTAATTTCTTCACTATCACCCTTACTCGGTGTACGATCCATTAGGTTCCAATTAGCGAGGTAGTGGGCGATTGTTACTCTTAACGATCGATTATGAATTGAAACCACATTTCAATTCTCCCTTTTATGATTAGTGTTTCCTAATCATTAGGGCTTCCACAAACCATGAGTGACACCTAGCAGTATGTCATGGTTACCCAAGCTAAGTAGAAATGGTTGGAGAACCTATCCAGTTACAACTACAATGCAATACGGTCCTTCTCTAATACAATACTCTTAATCACATTGTTTTAGTGATAGTTTGTTTCATGTCTACTATCCAATGTGATACATATCTATATGATTCCCTTGAATATGATTTGGAACAAACTTCCTAAGTCATATTCATATGCTTTGGCCAAAGACTTTAGAATCATATCTTAGAGTATACTCCTTCCACCATGGAAGGTTAGAGATCCCTTGTTGTGCATTCATATGCCTACATGACTAGCTAACTTGACCCCAACAATGCCGTGGACACTCCGAGGGAATGCCGTTGACATGATCAAAGATCAAGGACCTAACCATTAGACATCTATGATGCCTCAGGTCAAAGGACTACTTTGCATATTGCAACTTTCGAGTTCTTACATGACATGTATGTTCGAACTCTCTTTTGATCGTTGTTTAGTGTACTCGATTACTCTTTCGAGCATCTATGTGTTTGTCTTAGTGTCCAACACCAAATGACTTGAGACTAGTCATATTCACGCTTGAGTCGACATAACACATACTAACCTTAGTGGATTGTCAATACCCAATTGGCAATCCTATGGCTAGGAATGTTTTAGGAATGAACATAAGAGAATGGTCTCGATAATCTAACTCACTTAGATCACTTGTCTCTTAGATCAAATACATCCCTTGGATTCCCTTATTACTTAAACACATGATACAATAAATAGTGATTAACAATAAGCTTTGCCCTTCATTAAACATATAAAAGTTTAATACATTAAGTATTCCAAAAAGCTATTACATCAAATGAGTGGCATTGTGGGCATACTTCCAACAATCTTTGCCACTGGTGCGAACGTATCAGTGTAATCAATGCCATATTTCTGTGTATACCCCTTTGCCACCAATCTTGTTTTAAAGCGATCTACCGTTCCGTCGGCTTTATATTTTATTGTATAAACCCATTTGCATCGCACTGTTTTCTTTCTGGCTGGCAAGTCAGTTATTTTCCAGGTAGCATTCTTCTTCAACGATCTCAATTCCTCGTTCATTGCATCTTTCCAGCGGGAATCTGCTAAAGCCTCCTGCACACTGTTAGGAATAGATACAGTAGATAATTGATATACAAATGACTTATTTGATTCTGACAGGTGACAAGTAGACACATAATGATTTAATGGGTATCTCACTCTGGAATCAGAGTTTGGCTCACTCATGGAATACTTGTGTTTACACTCAGGATCTGCCTCATAAGTGGGTTTGGGAATACCTCTATTAATGCGCTCTGGAAGGCGACGAAGTGGGGGTGCATCTGGTGTAGAAGACGATTGGTTATGAGAAGTAGTATCTCGTGACACATACTGTAATTGCTGCTCTGTTTCACGGCAATTGGGCGGCTGCATCTCATCTTCCAACTCAATACCCGTGAGACCCGTGGGCTGCTCCTCTTCCTGACTTGTTGGCTGCTCCTCAGTAGGCTGCTCGGTAGGACTAAACCCAGAAAACACGGGCTGCTGCCCTTCTCCATGTGTCACGGGCATTGGCTGCTGCCCTTCTCCAGGTACCGTGGGCTGTTGCCCTCTTCCAGAAGCCGTGTACTCCAAGCTCAACACATCCCTATTATCGCGAGTCAGAACTTCATCATTGCGGTACTCCCCCTGAAGTGAGGACGGGGAGGAACCAAAGAACATTTCAGTCTCGTGAAAAACCACATCCTTAATAATAAACATCTTTTTACTCGAAGGATGATAACAACGATACCCTTTCTGGGTAGTAGCATACCCCAAGAAAACACAACGAAGAGCTCTAGGTTCAAGTTTAGTCTTTCATTGAGGTGGATGGAGGTGAACAAACGCAACACATCCGATGACCCGTGGGGGAAGACTGGGAGTCGGGGGGCTGCTAGTCTGAGATGTGAGAGCCTGAAATGGCGTATGGAAGTTAAGAGTCCGAGATGGAAGGCGATTAATAAGATAAGTTGCAGACGTAAGTGCCTCTCCCCAATAATGGAGCGGCAGATGTGCCGCAAGTAGGGAAGCACGAACCATTTCCAACAAGTGTCGATTTTTCCTTTCTGCAACCCCATTCTATTGAGGAGTATACGGACACGTGGTCTGATGAACAATACCATGCAACTCGAAGAATGAACGAAGTTCCATATTAACATATTCTCCCCCATTGTCACTGCGAAGAACCTGGATATTCCTATTGTATTGTTGTTTAGGCCCAAAATAACAGTTTGGGCCGAGGGAGGAATCACTTTCGGCCCAGGAAGACGTACGGCGAGAGGGTCATGGGGCGTTCAGCTCATGGGCTTCTAGGCCTAGGTCGGTTAAATCAGAGTGCAAGTCGAGTCCTAATACAATAGGGACCCTCGACGAGATCAGTAAAACTAGAAGGCGAATCCGGCTCAGTTAAGGACTAGATTCGTAGTCCTAGCAGAGATAGGACTGATCGAGGTAATGTTAATCCGGAGAGGGAAACCTAGTTCGAATAGGATTGGAACTCGGGCTCGGTGTTCTGCTACTATAAATACAAGACATTCAGCAATGGAAAAGCCCACAAAAATCAATACAAAATTGCCCTGCGCAAACTCTCACAACTTGAGATCTTTTTCTTTTCCTTTTTCGCTGACACATCTTCCGTTGGCATCAACAGCACTGTGGAAGCAACCGGTGGTATCTTAAGTCGGCATAGATAGCTCTGTCACCGTAGAGTCGGTCGGTCTCGCAGTATCTTCCGTTGGCATCAACAGCACTGCGGCGAGAACGGTCGGTTACCTATCCAAGTCTCGGTCGAGAAGGGTTTTCGAATCCTTGGTGGTCGAGGTCATCTCATTAGCCTTCTCGGCGAGGTGAGGTGTCACAGTTATTACATTCGGCACATTGCAAGCCGAATTCGGTTCGTGAACTTTGTAAGAAATAGCAGCCTTGTCTTCAGGCTCGAGAACCCAAGAGGCCGAGACGTGTTCCTTTCTCGGCCGCAATCGCAAGACGCAGAAGTCAGTAGCGCGACCCAACGCAGCATCATCAAATTTACTCCTCGGCCGAGCCTCGGCCGACGAGTTGGCACGCCCCGCAATCACCGAATGACGTAGTTAGCTTAGAATATATTCGGCATGCGCGCCACGTAGGCTTTGTAATTTCTAGGGTCAACATTTTGGCACGCCCAGTGGGACCCAGTGCTAAACTACGAAGTTCATGCCAATTGAAACACGATCGGTAAAAAAGAAAACAGCTATGGGAAAGTCGACAGCCGATTTACCGAGTCAGAGCATAGGACAGAGTGTGCCATAGGCGCAGAATCCCCTTAGCGTTGGTACACCTGAATCCACGAGCGCGACTCGCCGAGAGAGAGAACTTAATCTCGGCGGTCAACTCCGTGGTTTAGAGATCCCTAACAGAAACACGTGCGTTCTCAATGAAGGGATAATAGAGGAATGTGACGAGGATGGTGGTGAAGGATCAGACCCACCAACGAGGTCGTTTCTCCGAAAGCGACTGGACGAGCAGTCTCGGTCAGTCGAGCAGACGTTCAGTCGAGGCATTGACAAGCTGCATGACGCGATACTTAGTGCCAATGATCGGCAAACCAAGTTGCTCGAAATGCTGGTTAGCCAAGTTAGTGGCAGCAGGCATTTCGATCTTCGCCAACCTTGTTTACCAGAAAACAACCCGGCACCGATTGTACCGGTCGGGCCTATTCCTGCCCTGCTCAAACCAATTAACTTGGAGAAAGGAGGAGGGTCGAATAGTAGGTCAGACGGGACCGACCAGAGGGTCGAAGCAACACCTGTTGATATGACCGAAGTTCAGCGGATGATTGACTCGGCCATGAAGAAAGGGCCGAAGTTTCCTAAGTTTATTCATCCGTACCCAGCTTACGTGGAATCGTTTGGGTACCCGAAGGGTTTCAAGATCCCAGATTTTAGTCTTTTTACCGGTGAATCGTCTTTATCTTCGTTGGAGCACGTGGCTCGTTTCACTGCGCAATGCGGATATGTCAATAGTGACTTTCATAAGTTACGGCTATTCAACTTCTCATTGACCGGCTCGGCATTTGCTTGGTACATTAATCTACCCCCCAATTCCGTCCAGAACTGGGAAGAGTTGGTCGAGAAGTTCCATGAGCAGTTTTATCGACCAGGGATGGAGATGTCAGTTTCTTCATTAGCAAGGATGGCTCAGGCATCTGATGAATCACCAATGGACTATCTCACTAGGTTCAAATCGGCCCGGAATTGGTGCCGAGTGCCCTTACCCGAAGTCGAATTCGTCAGGCTTGCTTTGAACGGCCTCGACGTCGAATATAAAAAGAAATTCCTGGGGGCAAACTTTCGGGACATGTATGAATTAGCCCAGCATGTTGAACAGTACGACTACTTGCTCCGTGAGGAGAAGGTTTCGAAAACGCCATCTCGGGGGACGTTGTACAAAAATCCTACTGTCAGCTATGCGTCAACCGAGGATGAATGCGTCAGTGTGGATGCGGCCGAGATAGTGATAGATAAGCCATACGTTTGTAAGGCATTAACTCAGGTTGATTCTAGAGAAGTCAAAAGTCGCTCGGCCGCTGAAGAAGTGTTGAAACCATCAAAGGTCTATACTTTTGATATTACCAAGGCTGACGCGATCTTCGACCAACTGTTATCCGCAAGAATTATCAAGCTTCGGCCCGGTCACAACATTCCTAAGGCCGAAGAGCTTAAAGGGAAGGTGTATTGCAAATACCACAATCCAAGCAAACATACGACAAACAATTGTGTCGTGTTTCGCGACAACGTTCAAAACTGGATTGATAATGGCAAACTGAAATTCCCCGAAAAAAAGATGGGTGTGGATACTGATCCATTCCCCATGGCAACAGTAAACATGGTCGACGCGTACCTACCCAAGGACAAAGGGAAAGGCAAGGCTAAAGTGGTTGAGACACAACGCCCGCGGAATCAGAATGTTCGGCCACGGTTCATGGCCGATTTTCGTTCAAATAAACCACCTACGGCTTTAACGGGACCCGCTATTGTCAAATCTATGATGGATTATAGTACTGATGAAGATAGTGGAACGGCGGTTTTGTGCAGGAAATGTAGAGCGAAGGTCGACAGTGAATCAGAGGAGAAGCCTTCTTCGGAGCCTGTGGCCGCAACTCGGCAAAAGGTAGCCAATGAAGGCCACCATCACGGGGTTTTTGAGAGGCTCGGTCCTAAAGTACGGATGGAAGATACACCCCCGGTCAGGCGGCGCCTTGATTTTGATGCTTCATTTTATGATGATGATTACTATAAGCGTAATTCTAGCAGTTCAGGATCATCACGGAGTCAAAAGACCTTCAAGCCTCCCGAGCCTAGAGATCAACGTTGGTATACATACCATTCTTCGAAGGGCGTTTACACTGCGTTGTCCAAATCTCAGAAACGCCGGCATCAACGGATAAATTGCATGGCTCGCCGACAAGCAGCCCAAGAAACTTCGGCCCCTAAGTGGCGACCGAAGGATACAGTTGCCACTAATGAAAAGCGACCACCTTCACCAATTATGACAGAGTTGGCTCAGGGGAAACGGCTGGTCGATCAAGACGTCGAGACCATGTTTGAAGAAGCTGATAAGCAGATCAAACTTCTCATTCGACCAGGGGAAATGAAGGCACGTGTTGAACATTTCAGGCAAAAGGCCGAAAGCAAATTATCCCCGCTAGCTATACAAGAGCCTTTGGTCAAAATTCGACGGAATTTGCACCCCCCGTTCCTTGGGGAGTCTTTGGAGTATATGCGAGAATTTCATAAGGAACATTCGGCCAACGATTTGTATGGTTTGCCGAAGGCATGTCAGGACACCATTGATCTTGTCTTGACTTGTCCGGATGCTGAGCGGATCATCCATAAGACCTCAGATCCAGGATTGAAAGCAAGGTTCCAGCACATACGAGAAGCTCGTGTCTTTGGATTTGAAGTTGACCCGTATACCGATATCGATGTCGCTGACCTTCCTTTCTCGCTAGAGGACCTTCAGTATTTACGGTATCACTTTGAAGTATTTTCGGCGGTTTCTCTCTTCGGCCTTACGACCGATGAAATCGCCCGTATTGCCCGTCTGGATGCTTATCTCGACACTAGGGATGCTCGGCTACACTACCAGGAGCAGGTTCAGGTCTTGACCCCAAGCTCATTGTCAATCTCGACCTTACCTGAGGCGGTCACGCAGAGCCAACAAGTGGCCGAAGCAGCTCCGCCGAGTGACATTATTGAAGGGACGGAAGAATCTCGTTGTCCGACTCTGACGACAACTGAGTCCGTAGTCGCTAACCAACCGAACGAGGAGGGTCTCGACCAAATGGGCCCGTCAGTCCTGGATAATATGGAAATTAGTATGGTCCATGTATTACCTGCCGATTTTCAATCGAGCACGGCTCAACCAAATTTCCTCGATGGAGATGTGGTTGTCGAGGAACCTGGCCATGTTGATTTTATATCGATTGTTGAAGGCGAGTCAACAGCAAAAGATGATAGTCTAAAGGCCGCTTTGGCCGAATTGTTCCCTCGTTTATCATCGGCCAAGCTTCACCATTTAAAGCCATTGTATGTAACGGCACACATCGAGGGATATCCGGTTTCTAAAGTTTTTGTCGATTGTGGAGCTACTATCAATATCATGCCCCTGAACATCATGAAGGCCTTACGCCGTTCAAACGACGAGCTTATTCCGTCAGGGATCACAATGAGTAGTTTCGTCGGCGATAAGTCCCACACCAAAGGTGTGCTTCCGTTAACTGTGAATATTGCCGGTCGCACCCATATGACCGCCTTTTTTGTGGTTGATTCCAAAACCGAGTATAATGCACTACTCGGCCGAGATTGGATTCATCAAACCAGTTGTATTCCTTCCTCATTGTACCAAGTGCTTGTCTTTTGGGACGGCAAATCGGTCACTGTTCATCCGGCCGATAGCCAGCCCTTCGAAGCCAACATGATTCAAGCACGGTATTATGACGATCACGTCGGCTATATTACGTTGCAAGGCTTCAATGAAGAGGGACGGCCGACTCGGATTTCCGTTCAGAAAGCTATCGAGGTTGGCGCCGAGACTGTCCAGCAGGATTCGGCGAGACTCGGATTAGCTAACTTTCTCCCCAAAACCGATGTTTGACGCCGATCGGGAAGCACGTAGGGCCGCGGTTTCATCTACTATGGAACGACTGCTGGCCCATTGGTATACGATATCTAAACAACCAAATTCGGGCGTCAACCTCGTCGAGTTCCTTGCTGAGGGAGATAATGGGCCTGTATTATCTTTTGATAAAATTCGAGCCGCCCCGGCCGAGCTCGAAGATCATCAGCCCTTTGTTAAGGACCCGTTGGAAGAGATTAATGTGGGGACGGCCGATGACCCACGACTTTTGTTTATTAGTGCGTTACTTCCTCAACAAATGAAGGACGAGTTGCGGGCCTTGCTTACGGAATTCAAAGATTGTTTTGCTTGGAGTTATCATGAAATGCCCGGCTTAGATCGTGCTTTAGTCGAGCATGAATTACGTATTAAGCCCGGATTCAAGCCTTTCCGTCAGCCACCTCGTCGATTCTCGACTGAAGTACAACTCAGTGTCAAGGACGAACTAGTTCGGCTTTTGAAAGCCGGGTTCATTCGGACAGCTCGATATGTCGAATGGTTGGCGAATATTGTTCCTGTATTAAAGAAAAGTGGAGCACTGCGCATCTGCACCGATTTTCGAAATCTGAATCTGGCAACGCCCAAAGATGAGTATACAATGCCGATTTCAGATCTGTTAATCGATGCCGCGGTGAATCATGCGATCTTATCCTTTATGGATGGACATGCCGGATACAACCAGATATTTATTGCCGAAGCCGATGTGCACAAAACTGCTTTCCGTTGCCCGGGGGCACTCGGCACTTACGAATGGGTTGTCATGCCATTCGGCCTCAAGAATGCCGGCGCCACGTACCAACGGGCGATGAACACCATCTTCCATGATTTAATTGGCACCATCGTCGAAGTTTATATTGACGATGTTGTCGTCAAATCTAAACGCCGACAGACACATCTGGACGATCTCCGACAGGCTTTCCTCCGTATGCGTCAGCACAACCTCAAGATGAATCCTGCCAAGTGTGCCTTCGGTGTATCGGCCGGGAATTTTCTTGGTTTCCTCGTACATCATCGTGGGATTGAAGTCGATGAGAATAAGGCACGCGCAATTATCACCGCCCCACCCCCAACAACGAAGAAACAATTACAGTCCTTACTCGGCCAGATCAATTTTTTACGCCGATTTATTGCTAATTCGGCAGGTAAAATGAAAGCGTTTTCCACACTTTTGAAGCTCAAGGACTCAGATAAGTTCATGTGGAATGAGGAGCACCAGGCGGCGTTCACGCAGATCAAGGTTTCCCTTACAAACCCACCTGTCCTGGTCCCTCCTCAGCGCGGTAAGCCTCTCAAGCTGTACATTTCGGCGGCCGACGAGTCCATCGGTTGCCTCCTCGCGCAAGACAACGATGCCGGACGGGAACAGGCTATCTTCTACCTCAGCCGTAATCTGAGTCCTCCGGAGATCAATTATTCCGCCGTTGAGAAGCTCTGTCTCGCTGTGTTCTTCGCTCCATCCAAGCTTCGGCATTACATGCTCCCGTCGGTCACTCAAGTCATTGCCCAGACCGACGTTATCCGGTACATGCTTACCCGGCCAATTGTGAAGGGCCGAATTGGGAAATGGACGATGGCGTTGTCCGAGTTTAGTTTGCAGTACGTGCCGCAAAAAGCTGTGAAAGGACAGGCGTTGGCTGATTTCCTTGCCCAGCACCCTTCGCCTTACGATTTCAGGGGTGCTGATGTCGAGATTGGCATGGTGGTGACCCGCGACAACTATTGGACGATGTATTTCCATGGTTCCAGTACTTCGTCCTCGGCCGGCGCAGACATCGTCATTCAATCTCCTCACAACGATCGTTGGTATTTTTCGCTCAGGTTGGATTTCGACTGCACCAATAATCAGGCCGAATACGAGGCTCTGGTCATTGGTCTAGGCCTACTTCTTGACCTACATGCCACTCTTGTCCTCGTCCTCGGGGATTCTGAACTAGTGATTAACCAAATTAATGGGTCTTTTCGCTGCATGAGTTGTACTCTGGCGCCTTACCACATGGTCGCCAGCTATTTGGCCGAGTCCTTTGACGGTATTACATTCGAGCATGTTTCTCGGGTTCATAATACCGACGCAGACGAGTTGGCTCAAATCGCCTCCGGTGCACAACTCCTGGGGGGCAAGCTAGGCCGGGAGATACCAATATTACAACAATTATACCCGGCCTTGGTTGATCAGCAAATCCTCCGTCGAGACAATGTGATACGCACCAGGGTCATGTCCTTGCCTTCGTTGTTAGATCGGCAGGACTCTATAGAAATTTGCGCGGCCGAGGTAGTACCAGATGATTGGAGAAAGCCCATTATGCAGTACCTGGACAATCCTAACGGAAAACATAGTCGCAGGACACGGACTCACGCCACGAACTATGTCACGTACCAGAACGAGTTGTACCGAAAGGGCGAAGATGGTTTGTTATTGCTATGCCTCGGCCCCCAAGAGAGTGCTCGAGCGATCGCAGAGGTTCATGAAGGGGTATGCGGAGCTCACCAGTCTGGACGGAAAATGCGATGGCTACTCCGACGACACGGTTATTTTTGGCCGAGAATACTGAAAGATTGTATCGAGTTTGCACGAGGATGCGTGCAGTGCCAAATCCATGGGCCTATACAAAGGGTCCCGGCCGAATCGCTACATTCGGTCATTAAGCCGTGGCCGTTTAGAGGATGGGCCATGGACGTAATCGGCAAAATCACGCCGACTTCTGGAGCTGCTAAGCATGCATGGATAATAGTCGCAACTGATTACTTTACTAAGTGGGTCGAAGCAAAATCATATGCCAAGTTAACATCTAAAGAAGTTTGCGATTTCGTGGAGGAACACATTGTGACCCGGTTTGGTGTGCCAGAAACGATCATAACCGACAATGGAACAATCTTCACAGCCGAAAGGTTTAAGGAATACACGGCCAATTTGAAAATTCGGTTGGAACAGTCCACACCGTATTATCCACAGGCGAATGGGCAGGCCGAGGCAAGTAATAAAGTGTTGATTGGCATCCTCGAAAAAATAATAAAAGAAAGGCCTGGCATGTGGCATTTGAAGTTGAACGAGGCGTTATGGGCATACCGAACGTCGCCCCGATCGGCGACTGCAACAACCCCATACGCATTGACTTATGGACACGATGCGGTGCTACCAGTCGAGTTGAGCATAAATTCGTTGCGATTAATTGAACAAAGTAGTTTGTTTAGCGCCGAATATAATCAGTCCATGAGACAGGAACTAGAAGATTTGGAAGAGGCGCGACTTGACGCTTATAACTTACTGGTGGCACAGAAACAGATTGCCGAGCGAGCCTATAATCAAAAGGTACGACAGAAAACATTCGGCGAAGGTGAATTGGTGTGGCAAACGGTGTTGCCCTTAGGAATAAAAGATCCTAGGTTCGGCAAATAGTCGCCGAATTGGGAAGGGCCGTTCATTGTGCATAAGGTATACGGCAAAGGGGCGTATCATCTTAAAGACCGGACTGGAATAGTTCACAAATTACCGATTAATGGGAAGTTCTTGAAGAAATACTATCCGGTCACATGGGAAATGCGTGAATAAAAAATTTGTTGTAGAAAAAATCATTCCATTAAAATTGATAGGTATTACAAAAATGAGTAGGTCGAATACATTCAAGGAGACGAGGGAAGAAGAGTGCTGAGCAGAGCTTTCAACTCCAACCACCGCACGTCGGCCATAATGACTTCGGCTTACCGATTCTTTTTGTCCAGCCTCAGGCGCTCGACCCGTTTTTTGGCCGCCGCATACTCAGTTAGGCGATCCTTCCCGCCTGACTCGAAGTCCCTCGCAAGCTCAGAAGCAATGACCGACCGGCGTTTTGCTAGTTCAGCCATCTGACGGTCGAGCTCGGCTAACGCTTCTCCTTTTGCCCGTAGATCGTCAATCTTCAGACGGAGAGTGTCTTGAACGACCGTGGCGGCTTGCAGGTCCTGTTCGGCCTTCAGAGCAGTCTGGAAGATGCTAAATGTCTCCCGAACGCGCTCCAAGGCAAACGATGCCCGAACAATGGCATCTCCACTTAGGCGACCGTCGGCTCCAAGGTCGTTCAGACACACGCCGAGCAGATCAAGACCTTTGCACTCAAGTACTTGCGATTGTGAGAGTGACAAGACTTCTCGCAACCAGGCTAGGGCGCTTGGATCGGCAGCCTCAGTCGGAGCGGCCGAAGGGCCGGACTCTGCAGTCGTGCTGGAGAGGAGAGCTTTGAATTCAACCTCCCATGAAGCCTGCACGAATAAACAAGGTTAAGCTTAAAGGAAGTCATGACAAGAATAGCAAGAATGTGTCGTTTTTAACCTGCCGAGAGGAGACCTCGGCCATGTCCCCAGGGTCGTTGCTCGAACCTAAAGAACTCAATGGCCGAGCCCAGTGTCTCAGATTGCTTCTCACTTCACGCGGCCGATGGAGGTTATCTACGTTTGATGGCCACTGAGGCGGCCAGGAAATATAGATAACGCCCTTCGGCGCATAGAATTGACGATGAAAAGAATGTACAGGCACCTGACATTTAGTTTTTCCTTGTTTAGAATTCTAAAGCAGAAAAGCAATCAGGAGGAAAATTGAAGGTACTTACAAAAGCCGAGGTAACCTCCTGTGGAGGAATGTGGAAGCCTTGGTCTTGAGGATGGACCGGCGATTCCGCCGTGGCCTCGGGTTCCTCGAGCAGCCGTTTGCCACGGTCGGCTGCCGATGGGCCGACTGGCGCAGCTGCTTCAGTGGAGGCAGGGACGTCCTGGTCCTGAGAAGGAACGAGAGGTTCGGCCACCGCAGTCGGTTCCTCGACCGTGCGCTTGCCACGATTAGCCGAGGAGAGGCCGGTTTGAACCGCCATCTCGGATACTGGAGGAGGTTGTTGACGAGTATGAGGACGATGCGCCAGCGGGACCTCGTCGCTCCCCTCACTCTCTTCCAACACGAAGACTGTGGGCTTTGGATTCTTGGGAGAGGTTCCCTCGGTCGTAGGAACCGCCTGTTGTGAGACAGGTGCCTTCTCGACAGAGGGAGGTACAACTGATTCACCGGCCACAGAGGCAGGCCGTGCTGGGGCCGTCTCTATGGCCGAAGCCGGCTGTTTCTTGACCCCAGAATGGCCGGCGGCGGGAGAAGGGGAAGCACTGGGAGTCGTCGTGTGGCTGGAGATAACGTGGATCTCCCGTGCACCTTTCTTCGCTAGTTGTTTGACCCGCTTGGCAGGCGGGGAAGGCTCGATAGCCGGCCCGGCCTCTTGGCGAGGCCGTTTGATCAGCACGGCCCTACCAGCGGGTTTATCCTTTTGGGCCACGACCGATTTTTTCCCGGCCGTAGCAGCGGCAACTGCCTCCGTCTTTCTCAAAGGCCGACTACCTAAAAAAGATAAAGACAATTCAGTGAGGCAAATCAATATGCAAGGTTGATGGAGAGAAGGAAAATGGAACAGGTACCTTGAGTATGAGGGGCCGAGGCCTTCTTAGGTCGGTCGCCGAAGAGTCTGCTCACCACATCTTCGACCGGCGCACTAAAGAACTCTTGGGTGTAATTTTCCCACCACTCACCGAAGGTGTCGGTGCAATGAGTTTCTGGGGTGGCTGGTCGAAGCCGGAATTTTTGGCAGTGCTCTTGGAGTTCCCTCACGGCGGTTCTACACTCCTTCTCGGAGGAACGAGGTTCGCGTCCACGGCTTAGGACCGTTCGGGAGGAGAGAAGGGGGATAGGGCAGCCCTGAAGGTAGCCGAACTGTCGGGCAAGGAAGTTCGGATGATATACTTCCCAACCTGACCGTTTCCCATCACAGCCGAGAGGGAGGTCGCGAGCAAGCACAAACGACCCCCAGGTCTGACGAAGATCGGCATCCTCCTCCGCGCTCCATGGGGAGGTAGGCAGCCTGATGGAGGAAGGATAGTCTCGACGACGACATATTAGGAACTCGTCGTTGGAGAAGTCGTCGAGAGCGAAGAGGTACCGAAATACCTCTTCGGCTTGATGGGGAGGTGTCGGTCGAGAGGCCAGTTGAGGTCCAAGCGCCTCTGTTGGTGAGAATTCAGCTATGGCCGGCCGAAGGGAGGCGAAGTATACTTGCAACCAGAGTTGGAAGACCCAGAGGGGACCATTCTGGTGTGGGTCGACCTTGTGGAGGGTCGCCTCAGCCAGGCAGCGGAAAAGTTGGGCGAGAATATTGGAACTCAGTGCCAAGACATGACCACTAGCCAGGGCTTCGGCTACCGGCATGTTCTCGACCAAACACTTGTTTGACTTGGTACAACAAACGTATTTGTTGTACCAGTAGAAGAGGAAGGCTTCATGCTCTCCCTCTCGCAGGTCCTCTTCTCCTCGGCCGGCGAAGTGAAGATAGAGGGTGTTGTAATTGCAGAAGTTCTTGTGGAGCTTCTGAATATCTTCCTTCGACGGGATATGACCGTCACGGTTCAAGGTCTCGAAGGCCCGACGGTCGAAGAGCGTTTTCAGGTCGATATTCGACGGATGCCCAGAGAGGGTCACGTCGACAGGGATCCCGGTCGCCGAAGTCCCCAAAATGGCAGTGATATCCAGGACGGTGGGACCAATGGGACCCAGAGGGAGGACCATCGTGTTGGTGGCCGAGCACCAGAAGCACAGAGCGGCTTGGAGAAGCTCCTTGTCGGGGACGATTTCCATAGACGAAAGGAGAATGGCGTCGTAGAGGCCAAGGGCCTTCCATTGCTCGCCGAAGAGTCGTTCCATTCGAACGACCCAGGCTGCCCAGGATGTGGTCGTCGAAGGCCAGGAGCCCTGGGGTTTAGCCGCATCCCATCGCGACCATTCAAACCCTTGAAGCAAGGGCGTTAGGCAGTGCTCCTGGAGAAGGCCGATGATAGTCGGCGGTATTGTAGCCTTGAATAGAGGACCCAGGATTTGGTACTGGGTGCTCATGTCGTTTTCAAACCGGATGGTCTTGATCGAGCTCCGATCAACAATCTTCTGGTGTTGGTCACATTCCCTGGAAAGCTTGGAGATGAAGGACGCCATTGTGAGAAAGAGGCACGGAGTAAAAGGGTTGTCTGGGTTGGGGATTTAAAGACGAAGACTTGGAATAGGAGAAATGCACTAGAAATCAATGGCAGAGGATTTCAGGAAGTTTGAGAGCGTAAAAATACAAATGAGGGAATTTTGGTATTTATAGAGTTATGGGGGGGAAGAGCAATCGTTTGAAATTCAAAACAAAGGGCAAAATCGACCGGAGGAATCGTTGATCATGATGAACATTTGGGAAATGCGGTTGAGAAGACCGACGGTTTTAGGTTTTGGGGGCGCACGATCGAGTGTGACGGCGAAGTTAATGACGAAAGACGGTTCGACGCCTGCACGATGACAGGTGGGCTCACGGACTGATGTAATGGCTCGCGGATTGAGATAGTGGTCATAATGGCAAGACGGTTCGGGCAGGCGCACGCTTCAGACGTCATTATCGGGGATTGGCCATGTTGGAGGATGCCACGTGGCGAGTGGTTTAGCAGGATCAAGATCGTGCGATCGTGTTCAATAAATGCGCCTTGGAACTCGGGTATTGGGATCCTGAGTGGTAGATTCACTTCTTCAAGGCCGAAACTCGGCCGAAGGTTTTAGGCCGAGGACCTCAGAAGCGAGGGGGCAATGTTTGGGCCCAAAATAACAGTTTGGGCCGAGGGAGGAATCACTTTCGGCCCAGGAAGACGTACGGCGAGAGGGTCATGGGGCGTTCAGCTCATGGGCTTCTAGGCCTAGGTCGGTTAAATCAGAGTGCAAGTCGAGTCCTAATACAATAGGGACCCTCGACGAGATCAGTAAAACTAGAAGGCGAATCCGGCTCAGTTAAGGACTAGATTCGTAGTCCTAGCAGAGATAGGACTGATTGAGGTAATGTTAATCCGGAGAGGGAAACCTAGTTCGAATAGGATTGGAACTCGGGCTCGGTGTTCTGCTACTATAAATACAAGACATTCAGCAATGGAAAAGCCCACAAAAATCAATACAAAATTGCCCTGCGCAAACTCTCACAACTTGAGATCTTTTTCATTTCCTTTTTCGCTGACACATCTTCCGTTGGCATCAACAGCACTGTGGAAGCAACCGGTGGTATCTTAAGTCGGCATAGATAGCTCTGTCACCGTAGAGTCGGTCGGTCTCGCAGTATCTTCCGTTGGCATCAACAGCACTGCGGCGAGAACGGTCGGTTACCTATCCAAGTCTCGGTCGAGAAGGGTTTTCGAATCCTTGGTGGTCGAGGTCATCTCATTAGCCTTCTCGGCGAGGTGAGGTGTCACAGTTATTACATTCGGCACATTGCAAGCCGAATTCGGTTCGTGAACTTTGTAAGAAATAGCAGCCTTGTCTTCAGGCTCGAGAACCCAAGAGGCCGAGACGTGTTCCTTTCTCGGCCGCAATCGCAAGACGCAGAAGTCAGTAGCGCGACCCAACGCAGCATCATCAAATTTACTCCTCGGCCGACGAGTTGGCACGCCCCGCAATCACCGAAGGACGTAGTTAGCTTAGTATATATTCGGCCTGCGCGCCACGTAGGCTTTGTAATTTCTAGGGTCAACAATTGTACAGCAATCATTTTATGAAACCGTTGGAAGGCCGAACTAACTTCACTCTTCAACTTTAACAAAATAACCCAAGTCATGCGGGTACAATCATCAATAAAAGTAACAAACCAATGAGCACCACCAAGAGTGGCTACTTTTGACGGTCCCCATACATCAGAATGCACAATCATAAAAGGAACGGTACTTTTATTTAAACTGGGAGGAAAAGAGGTTCGATGGCTCTTAGCCATTTCACAAACATCACACTTAAACTGAGAAACATCATTCTTGACAAACAAACTAGGAAATAACTTATGCAGATAACCAAAGGAAGCATGCCCAAGGCGCCGGTGCCACATCCAGATGTCTGACACTTTATTAGTAACCCCTTGAGAATCATCAACGGAAAGAGCTTGAGTCAGCAAGCTAGAACTACTGGTGGTCAACTCCAAGTAATAAAGTTTCCCTCTTCTAATACCATAACCAATCGTCTTCCGCGTCCGGATGTCCTTAAAAACACAAAAATAGGGCCAAAAAATAACCAAACAATGTAAGGCAAGTGTTATTTGAGCAACGGACAACAAATTATAATTTAGAGAGGGAACCACAAGAACAGTGTCAAGTTTCATGGTATCGGAAAGGGAAACAGCGCATTCCCCAATAACAGGGACGACATTACCATTAGCAACTTTGACCTCGGTTTGTGTGGATGTTTTTAGTGATGGAACCTATCTAGAATCACAAGTCATATGTTCAGTAGCTCCGGAATCAATTATCCATGTATTATTCATAACAAAAGTAGAAGTACTGAGTGCCTTACCATCACTTCCTGCCGCAGCTATCATGGCAGATGCCTTGTCCGCTATCTTATCCGAATCATTCTTGGTTTCAACAATGAAGGCTCGAGATTTGTTGCACCGAGGATCACGGGTCTTATCCTAATTCTCGGGATATCCAATCAGCTCAAAACAACGACTCTTGGAGTGTCCCGTCAGGCCACAGTGTGGGCACTTACCTTGTGGACGATCCCGGCTTGTCTGGCTCGGCCGAGTTGATCCAGGCCGGTTTTGTACCCCTTCTCGGTTCGACCCACTAGATGATCCATGGGCCCTTGCTGCCATGGCAGCAGACTCCCCCTTGTCAACCTCTGTCTTCATTGCTTCCTTTCGATCGGCTTCTCGATGAACATAGGCATAAGAAGCCTGCAGGCCAAGTGGGGGATCCTTCCGCAGCACTTCTCCACGCACCTGATCAAACCCATCATCGAGACCACCAAGAAACACATAGACCCGTTGTCTCTCAGTGGATTTCTGAAACACTTTGATGTCATTCTCACACTCCATGGATACTTTATTAAAGTGATCCAATTCTTGGAAGATCTCAGTGAGCTCCCCAAAATAGGTAGCTAAGGGTCGGCCATTCTGACGTAGACGGGATGCCTTCTGATTCAACGAATAAATTCTAGCCTCGTCATTCTCATAAAAGTAGGCTGCCTTCAAGGAGTCCCAAATCTCCTTCGATGTAGACAACCGAATGTACCGTTTCATAATCTCGGGCTTCATTGAAGACAAAAGCCAACTCTTAATTTTTTGATCTTCAGAAAACCAATCATCATATTTAGGATCGTCTTCGCTAGGTGCCTTGATAGACCCATGAAGATATCCCATCTTCTTCCTTCCAGCAATATGAATTTGAATGAGGGGAGCCCATAAATCATAGTTCTTTTCATCCAAAACCATACCAATATTAAAGCTTGAATTCTCTGACTGCACCATAATTGGAGCAGCCACTGAAACAATCTGTGAACCAGCCCCCTTTTCTTCAGCCATCTCTCTGTTGCTTCGGTGTTGACTGACACAAACTAGGCAGAGAAAAAAAACAGCAGCAGTGATGGGACCTAGAACACGTTGGACAAATCAACAAGGCAGCAACACCCTATCTGGTGCTCGCTGCAATCGGTCAGGGCAGCAACACCTTCTCTGGTGCTCGCTGCAATCAGTCAGGGAACGGGCAGCAACAACCCTAAGGTTGCTCGCTGCAATGGATCAGGTATACGGCAGGAAAAAAAATTTAGGGTTCAGTGTTTTTCTAACCCGGCTCTGGTGCCAAGAAGAAAGAATGCCTTTCAATGATAAATTTATTTCATATCAAAACAAGGTATATATACAACCCTATACAGATATGGGAAAGAATAAGGGAAAGAATAATTATATCCTAAACTAGGAAACCAATTACAGTAGGAATCCCACAATTATAGGAATCCTAATACAAGTTAACAACTATAGGAAGAGATTTGTGCAGAGGGTGTGTGAGGGAGAAATTCCTCTCTATAAGAAGAGAGAAGAGATTTGTGTGAAGGGCGTGTGAAGGGCGTGTGAGGGAGAAATTCCTCTAGGAATTTCTGCTAGGATGCTATGGAATGGCTGCTGTATTGAATGATTAAACCCTGTCCTTAAGACCTCTATTTATAGGGGTCTAGCGAGGGTAGTGAAAGCTTGGAGGCTAAGCCAAGCCCACTATCCAAACATATTCCATAAGAGAGTATCTTTTAATTAACTTAATAACTAAAAGATATTACCAAGAGATATTAGCATAACCCATCTCCACATTTGGGTGGATTATTATTCATTTAATAATTGCATTAAATGAATCTAACATGCAAAATTATTCCAATCTTATTGCAACTGGGATCGGAATATATGCGTCCTCCTTTCATGGCTTACAGGGCAAACATTACGGAAAGAAAAAACAGAAACAGAAAATAAGATTCTTTACCATTTGATTAAATATATAGTAAATATTTCATGCCCTCCTCTTCAATAATTATACACTTTGAGTTCAAATTAGACCACGCAATATACACGTTTGGCATGGTTATTTATCTTCCCTTGAGAAAAGTCTTGCAGATCTTCTCCCAGCACTTCCTATCTGGTTCAACTAATTGCAGTGCAGACCTTGTGTTTTCAGCAAAACCTTTCTCTATGAAGTTGCTGTTGAAAAGGCGATCGATGAGATTTAAAAGAATGTCCTTACTGTACTCAGGATGACCTTGAATGCCCAGAACGTGGCCTCCAATGGTGAACATCTCCACACCTGTTTTGTCCGAGTACGCAATCACCTCCGCACCTGAAGGAACTTCCCAGACCTCATCTTGGTGGCACTCAATGATGGAAAGCGCAGGCGGCATGTCGTCCAAGTAATTAAGGATGCTGAATGGAGCCAAGTCCTTCACTATCTTCACTTTCCTCAGCCCAATATCCCACCCTGTATAAGCTTTCCCAACCTTTCCTCCAAGTGCTCTGCACAACACCTATACAAGGAAAAAGAAAGTAATACTCAACTTTTGGTCATCGTACGTAACGTGACATTAGATTGAATGTTATAAATTAATAAACGCAAGTACGTAATACTATTCTCTTACAGAACATGTATGTATATGTAATAACCTAGGTACGTATCAACATATATATAAATATATATATATATATATATATATATATATATATATATGCGTGCGTGTGTGTGTGTGTACCTGATGACCGAAGCAAATTCCGAGGACTTTCTTCTCCATGGCATCCAAAGTTTGCAAGAGAAAGCAGAGTTTCATGATCCAGTAGTCATTGCCATAAGCATTATACGGGCTGCCACTGACGACGAAGCCATCATAGCTTTGAAGGTCATCCATGCCAGGAAACTCTCCCTCTACAACCCTGTACAAGTCCCACCTCTCTCCTTCTTCCCCAAACGCTGCAACAAACACATTGAAATACCCACCATACACTTTCTTCACATAGTCTGAGTCCCTTGCTGCTAGCAGAAGTGCATATGATCCAGATCTACTCTCCTTCTCAGCCTTCATCTTTGACTTTGAGTAAACAAGAAACAAGCCAGCCAAGATATATATGTATATCTCAACTTGAAATTCTGGTAAGTAGCTAGCTAAATATATATGTGCCGAATGAGCAAAGCAATTGCTCCTATATATAGGAACCGGAGTTGCTTTGTTTTTCGTTTTTTAATTTTCGGAATCTTTACACAAGGATCAAGTGACATATATAATATTTCTCTGAATTTAATTACAAAGGAACTAAAAAAAAAAAAAAAAAGTAATGCTAGGGAGACTAAATTTGCAAACTAAATAATGTGTCACCAATAAGAATAAGGACGTTTATCAACATTTAAGTAATAAACTAATTATCAACTTCCATGTCCTTTAGTTTTCAAAACTTTGTCTTCAAATTTAGTCTCCTAACATTACCAAAAAAAATAGCAAATAAATTCCCGAATCAGATGGCAGTACCCAAGTTGGAAGACAAGCAGAATGTTGCCAGAAAATTGAGTGCATATATAGGAAAGCGTTTAATGATGGAGATAGATGGCACTGGTTTCGTTATAAACATTACATAGAAAAACTGAAAATTTGTTATAATAAATGAGAGGATAAATAAAAAGTAACCTCAGAATCCTGACCTAATAAAGGCATAATTTCAGAATCGAAACGTATTTTAGGAACATTGCATTCAACAAATAAAAAGAGAAAAATAATTTTAGAATCGAGACGTATTTTTGAAACATTACATTCAACAAATAAAAAGAGAAACAGTTTGCAAATTTTCCAACAGTGGCAATATTCACACAACTTTTTTAACTTTTCACCACTTTTTTGTGTTTTGGCCATAATCAAATGAAAACAAATATAATTAAATATAGATGTATAAGAGACTAAAACAAGTATGTGTTTATCATCTTTACATTTATAACTTCTAAATAAAACTCAAATTTTGAATATTATGTCATGTTAGATAAAAGTTGTCCATGACTTTGTGTTTATTTATAAAATCATGCCACCAAATCTTTTATACGTTTTTTAGACATTTAATTTGTTTAGCATATTTTAATTTTGCCACTTTGTATTATAGTCTAATGATATTTCTCTTTACTTGTAAGTGAAAGATCTTAGGTTCGATTTTCGCCAAAAGCGAATTTGAACCACATTATTGTTAACTCATTGTGATGCTTAGCCCATCCCTTCTCCTTAGTGTATATAATATCGTTTGTTAAAAAAAACATATTTTAATTTTTTGTGAACTCCCCAAATCCAAATCCAAAACCTACTTAATTAGATCCAATATATACGTACATATATTCTAAATATTATGTATACTAATACCATAAAAAGAAGTAGGTAAATTAATTTTGTTTAAAATTAAAAAAATGTAGATACATTAACTTTTGTAAAAATTCAAAAATAGGCACATTATTTTCATAAAAATTAAACAGCAGGTAAGTTATTTTCATAGTAGATAATTTTTTTTTGAACAAATGATATTATGTACGCTAAAGAGGAGGATATGGGCTTAGCCTCAAAATGGCTCAACAATAATGTGATTCAAATTCGTCGTTGACGAGAATCGAACCTAACACCTCTCATTTATAAGTAAAGATGAATATCATCACACCGCAGTACTAAGTGGCTATACAATAGGTAAATTATTTTCATAAAATTAAACAACGGATATTTTGAATTAAACAGTAACAGAGTTTTGTTTAGAGAAAATGGGTTGTATGTGGAGCTGCCAGCTAAGCCGCTTCTGAGATTGATGAAATTTCCAGCTTCCCAAGTGCTCCAAGGGCATGTTAATGGCTGTTGCGTCTGCATTTAGTATTTCATGAAAATTCTCTGTGTTTGATATTCTTCATGGTCTTTGATATTTTTCATGGTCTTATTCTTTTGGCTGGTGTTTGTCACTATTTGTGTTTGAGATGTATTAATTGCAGTATTACTCGATTACATATTTGTAAAAATGTCGTTGAAATGATTAGCTTGATGTTTCGGATTTGGTTGTCTACATTTTCTTGGGACATTATACCCTTTTAAATTTTGCCTTCACCTTGACTATTCATGGCTTCACTACTGATTGCAATGATTGAAAAACAAAAGACTAATCACGATTCGCATCTGGCATTCTAATTAGCCATGAAAGATTTTTCCTTTTATCACAAACAAAGGTTGATCTAGATAGAAATATGACGCGTGTAATGTTTTTTTATAAGCGCAACGATACAGTGGCTTCATTGATTAAAACCGAACAATACAAGATGTTGCTATTCTTGGTATATATTCTTCAGTAATCAAATATTCATCTGTAGAGAAATTTGGTAACTAACAGATCATGTAAATCCCTACATGGCTACCATCAACAATTACCACAAACACGAACGACAAATGATACAAATCTGACGGAAAGATGATAGATATGACAAATTTGGTATCGAATGCCCACACAAAGCCATCGCTAAAACAAGCGAGGCAATATCAACCATTGCAAAAACAGTAAGGCAACAACTTGCCGAAGCAATCACAAAAATACATAACAAAACAATAAAACTAATAATCCAAGAATCAAACCATCAGTCAGCTAGGCTTCATAGTGAGGTGTACACCGCTTGTAGAAAGATCAATCGCCTCTACTGAAAGAGTCGCCACAGATCTGGCCAGATAAGGCAGCTCAGCCGCAGGTAGGCCCATGAGCGCGCAACCACCATAGAAATCAAGTAGTAGAAGGTGGATCCGACCCACAACAACCACAAATCTTGCGCAACCTTGAGTCAAGCCCAAATTCGAAGGCATACCTGGGTCCGAAAAAGAAAAACTCTAACAAACTTTGAAAAGCTGTCCACAAAAAGGTGGGAGAGAGGATGGGAGGAGGGGTAGGGATGCAAGGTAGCATCAAGTAGGACGGTTGAAGTGTGGGCAAAGGAACAAGGAGGGGAAAATAGAGATGATGCGCGGGGGAGGCGAACGGAGGGAGAGGGGAGACGCGATGGGTGGGAGAGGAGCGACGCAGTCAGAGCGAGGGGTGGGGAGAGACGGGAGAAAGGACTATAGAATGGTCAAGAAGGCTGCCCCCGACCCTGAGCCGAAGCAATGGACTGGCGGATATGATGCTGTGAGATCTAGGGTTTTGGGAGAAAAATAGGTTAGGGAGAGCAGCTGCCACTCTTGTTCTTGTTGGAATTAGCGTTCAATGTTGAAATTAATGGAATGTTGAAAACCATGGGTTGATGCGAGTAGTGTCATCATATGTTGTCCCTGAAGTCATGCATAGATTCCAACATCAATAAGGGGGCTCGTGATCATTGTTGGAGTGAAAGAAATATTTTAGTGTATCCAGCCTAAACACAAAGTCGTATCTTAGTGTATCCAGCCTGAACGCAATGTCGTATTCTATATGTTATAATATAAGTAAATGAATATTAGAAGGAAACTGTTATTAGCACTAAAAGAATCTCATTCTATACTCCTCACAAATGCATTTTTCGTTCTAGTTATAGAAAGTTTGGAGTGCAAAATGAGATTTTTGGAATGCCGATAATAATTCCCTATTATAAATTAACACTTTGGTTTTCAACATTTCTATGTGTCATAATATTCTATGTATGAAAGTGCCCAAGAACGATCACTTTGGTTTTCAACATTTCATACATTGAGTTTTTTCATTCCAGTCTTGTAATTCTTGGATACTTTCATACATCCATTAACCTATAACGTAGCACCCTCGTGGATAATGACCGGTAACACATGTCACAACGATCCCACGTGAACATTAAAAATTAAAATAAAAAATTATTAAAAATTTTAAAAACTACAAACCTAAAAACCTAAAAGGGTGAAGTACCCAACATCATTTAAAAGAAAGGTTGTGCAGCTGACTGTGAAGCACCATTAGTCTCCTAAGGCATGGAAGGAGAATCTCAACATCGGCGATGAGGTGCTGCTGTTGTTCGATCGGGACGGCGATTTGAGGAGGGTGATCAAGGTGGAGCTCGATTTCAGCGATAAGCAGGTAGGCTGGGTGTTAGGTCCCGAAGATAAGGTGAGGGACCTGCAATTGGGGTGTAGTTTTGTTTTTTTCTCTCTAATCCTTTCATTGTTTTGAAAAAAATATCTGATTTTGGAAAGGGTAAGGTGAAGCCTCCAATTGGAGGTTTGGCTTGGGTGGGTTATGGCAGTGTTGGCCTGATTTTGGAGTGGGGTTGAATTTGATTTGGAATTTGGGTGGCTTGTGGTTTGAGTTTGGGAGCTTTGAAGTGAGGGAGAACTATTGGAAATGTGCCCTAAAACCAATCATATGATGATACTTTACGGACATTTCACATGTTAAACTAATCTAGTTTAATATCAAGGGCAAAGATTATTGTTTTAAGCTGTCTCATATAAATGTTATATACTTAATGATAAGTCCAAGGAATATGTAATTAGGAGAATGTAATTTAAAGAAGTTAGATTCATGAGACCATTCTCTTTCGTATACATATCCTAAACGTTCCTGATCATAGGATTGCCAATTGGGCATTGACAGTCTGTTAAGAATAGTACGTGTTGTGTCTTCTCTCAGGGAGATTGACTGGTCTTGAGTCATTGGTGTGATTGACACCAAGACAAGTATGTAGGTGCTCAATAGAGAATGAGTCCACTGAACACGATCAACGAGGAGTTCTCATACTCATATCACATGAGAACTCATGGTTGGGATAATGCAAAGTACTCCTTTGACCTGAGGCATCATAGTTGTCTTATGGTTAAGTCCTTGATCTTTGACTATGTCAAAGTCACTTTGTCAGAGGTGTCCACAGCATAGTTGGGGTTAAGCCACTTAGCCATGGAGGCAAGTGAATGTGCAACAAGGGATCTCTAACCTTCAAACCGTTTGAGGGAGAATACTCTATGATATGATTAAGAATCTCTAGCCAGAATATGAATGAGATTTAGGAAGTCGTGCCAAATCACATTCAAAGTAATCATATAAGTAAATGAATCACATTGGATAGTAGACATGAATAAACTATCAAACCAAACAATGTGGTCAAGAGTATTGTATTAGAGAAAGACCGTATTGCATTGTAATCCTAAATTGAATAGGTTCTCCACCTCTTCTGATTAGCTTGGGTAACCATGACATACTGCTAGGTGTCACTCATGGTTTGTGGAAGCCCTAAACGTGTATAAAGGGAGAATTGAAAGTAAGTTTCAATTCACAATCGATTTGAAAGAGTTCTAATCGCCCACTGCCTCGCTAACAGGAACCTAATGGATCGTACACCATGTGAGGTAGAGATTGAAGAAACAACGGAGATGAGTAAGGATAATTAAATGGTTTAATTATTTATGGCAAGGATTAATTAATATGTTAATTAATCAAACGAATAAAGTTCGTTAAAAACCTCGGGTTAGTTTTGGGCCTTAAGGCCCAATGGGCTTCGAACGTCAAGCCCATTGACTTAAGTTGTATGACAACTTAATGACTAAATATTCACAAAGGCCCAAACAGCCCAATAACACCCTATGGCCGGCCATATTGATAAAGGAGTGGGTTTTGGACTTATTACAAGTTTGCCACTCCAACGAAGGTAGGTATAAATATGACTTTATAGCCTTTTCTTCATTAGGGTTTCTTTTAGAAAAAAATTGAGAACACAATGTCTCTCTCTTTCTCTCTAAGAGGCCGGCCACCCTAGAGGATTTTAGCTAGCAATCTTACTTCCTCGAGGTCACTCATCTCTTCTTCAAGTCCTTCCTTGGTGTGAAAAAATTAGAGGTTCTCAATTTTGGGAACTTGGAGAATCCTTTCAACCATCCTCATCCAAGAAATCCATGGATCTAAGAAGCAAGGAATGAAGGCCCTCTCCTTGGGTGATTAGCGTTTGCTTATGCAAAGAGGAATCAACAAAGGTATAAAATCTCTCAACTCACTTTGTTCTTGAGTTGAGTCTTGGTTCACCTTTCTACTAGGCTTTGAATTTCATGGGTAATGTTTTGTTTTTGAGTGCATACAAGCATGATTCCGCCTTTAATTGTTAATTGCATGCCATAGATGTTGCTCACATGAACATGTTTTTCACAAAATCTCCTTCAAGAACGAGAAGGATTGAGGAGGAAGAGAGGGATTCAGATGTGTTGGTGTTGACCCTAAAAACTACCAAGCCTATGTGGTGCGCAGGCCGAGTAATTAAAAAGCTAACTACGTCATTCGATTATGTGCGGGGTGTGCTAACTCGACGACCGAGCTCGGCTGGTGAGTAAAATGAGTTGATGTTGTGTTGGGCGCACTGTTGACTTCTGAATCTCGCGACTGAGGCTGAGAAATGAATACTTCTCGACTTTCGGGTTCTAGAGCCTGAAGACAGGTTGTTAGTTCTGCGAAGTTCAATATCAAATTCGACTCTTAGGGTGCCGAATGTGGTAACCTGGTAACATCTCACTTCGCCAAGAAGGTTGATGAGATGACATCTGCCAATAAGGACTCGAAAATCCTTCTTGATCGAGATTTGGATAGGTAACCAGTCGGTCTCGGAGTAGTGCTGTTTATCCAAACTAAAGGTGCTTCGCGTTCGAATGGTTCTATGGCTACAATGTTGTTTATCCAAATTGAAGATGCTCACCAGCTGCTTTCACAGTGTTGTTTATCCAAACTGAAGATGTGTTGGCGAAAAAGGAAAATAAAAATCTCAAGGTTGTTGAGAGGTTTCATGTAGAGCGAAAGTTTGCGCATGACAGTTTGTGTGTTGAATTGAAGAGAGCCTTTATGTTGCCACTGCCTTTGTACTTATAGTTAATCAGTAGCCTTGCCGTCGTAAAATTCCAAGATAATATGAACATTATCTTTCAAGTACGCATATTCCTGCTTGGCATGTGATGATTTTGTAGAGTCCAATCGGGATTCTTTTACTTCCCGAGTCTGATAAAGATATGATAGAATTATAGTTGCACTAAAAGTTGTCAACTATCCCATTGACTCACACTTTGTACGTTGCCTGCATGGAATACCATCCTCATTCATCAAATGCAATATCCGATCTGCCACGCGCTAAAAATGGGATTGCATGGAATTATCCAAATGCCAAGACCTCATCAGCTTGAATCATTTGGCTAAAGGTAAAGCCCAAGTAGAAGAAAAAAATCAAAATGTTGCTGGTAAACGAATTGCTGCTTGCAACCTTCTTTTTTTTAGCTTATGAAAGTGGCAAGGTAATTGAGAAAGTTATTAAGAGATAATTATCATGATTAAAAATCACAATATTATCACTCAATTTAAAATTATCTTAACATCTCACATACCCAACGGTCTAGAACTCTGCTTACTCAACGGTCTCAACCACTTCCAAGTGTCACGGGCCGTAGGTTAAAAACAAAGAAAATGCCCAAGACATCATATATCTAAGCCCATGAAGCCATGTCTTCATGGAAGCTTCTGGAACGTCCCGGAGAGATCAAGAACGTGGCGGAGCATTCAAGATCATCTAGGGCATTCTGGAACATTCCACACAAGTGTACATATTTAAGCCTCACCTAGAATAATCTAGATTAGGCAAGTTGTATCTAGAACTATGCTAGATATTTTTGGATGTAAGTAGGGGATTCTAGAACCCTCCATTGAGGAGGTGACTTAGGCCTATAAATAGGAGGTAAGGCCATTTGGCCAAACCATCCAAGAATTGTAAGCAATTGTAAAGTTCTCTTAACTTTCAATACAAAGCTTCCTTTCTCCCATCTTCTAAGTGATCTTAGCATTCTCCAAGTTATCTTAGCTTTCTTTGTGATTCGATCCGGGGAAGCGAGGCTTCGAAGGCTTACTTAGCTTGTTCGTCGAGGTATTCAAGTCTAAGTGCCGCACGGGCGGAAGGCTTAAAGAGTCATCCCGTGACAGCTGGTATCAGAGCCAAGCTCGTGAATCACTTGAAGGAAAGTAGGATATGGCAAGTGGAGAGATGGTGTCCGGAGTCTCCGACCTAAGGGAGCGTACTGCCGAGGTCCAAGATGTTGCCAAGAGCAAGCCAAAGTTAAAGGACTTGCAAGCATCGATGGAGACCATGGAAGAGCGACTCGAGAAGGTGGAACGAACCATACTCGAGTTCGATACTCGACTTGATGAGGATGTTGTCGACAAGGAGGAAATCCAAACCATGGTGGACAATGGTAAGGATGAATTGCGTGGCTTGGTGGAAGGGCTACGAGATGAGCTCCTTGGTGCTCTCAACACCATGGCAGACAAGATGCGGAGGGAAGTCCAGGTTCACCTTGACAACATAGAGGCAAGGTTTGTGGCGCTTCAAGAAGAGATAAAGGACACAAGGGAACTTAAGGGAGATGTGGCGTTTTGTAAAGAAGCAGTTGTGAAGCAATTCGTGCAAGGGCCGAGGGAAATCAAGGCGTTGGACTCCAAGGTAATCGACTCCTTTAAACCCAAATCCTATAATGGGAAGAGGGAAGCAAAGGAGCTCGACACATTCGTGTGGAACGTGGAGCGATACTTCAAGTACCTGAAGCTTGAAGATGACGAGTCCAAAATCTTGACGGCAACCATGTTCTTAGTCGAAAATGCCCTTATGTGGTGGCGTCGTCGGAGCATGGAGATTGAGCAAGGTACGTTCTCCCTCACCACTTGGGATGAATTTAAGAAAGATCTTATGTTGCACTTCTATCCCCAAAATGCCAAGTATGAAGCCAAGGAGAAACTAAGGTGGCTCAAGCAAACGGGGAGCGTCAAAGACTATGTCAACGCCTTCGTGAGCTTGTTATTCGAGGTGCCCAACATGTTAGAGGAAGACAAGCTCATGTACTTCATGAGTGGACTGCAAAATTGGGCAAAACTCGAACTACAAAGGAGACACGTGCAAACATTGTCTGATGCCATTGCCGCTGCCGAATCCTTGATTGAGTTTAAATCAAGCCACCAAGGTGATTCCAAGTCCACGGGGAAGAGGGGTAACCATGAGAGAAGTGGGGGAGAACATAAGCCGAAGGACAAGGCCGAGACAAGCAAACCGAAGGAGAAGAAAGCCGATAAGCACGACAAAGGCAAAGGTAAGTCTTGGCAACCCACTTGTTACCTATGCGACGACCCTCACATGATGCGAGATTGCCCACAAAAGAAGGCCCTTAAGGCCATGGCCTTCAAGGAGGACAAGGCCGAGGAGAGTAACGATGCAACGATGGGATGCATCCGTCTACTGAATGCCATCCAGACAACCCTCCCACAACCTAAGGCCCAAGTTGGGGGAGGATCATTGTTCGTCGACGTCAAGACTGGTGACAAGACGACGCGTGTGTTGGTGGACACGGGAGCAACACACAACTTCATGACGTCGGAGGAAGCCACAAGGCTTGGCCTCCGAGTCACAAAGGAGCCCGGTAGCGTGAAGACGGTAAATTCCGCTGCCACCCCCATTGTTGGAGTTGCGCGTAATGTGCACGTAGACATTGGCACATGGAAGGGAACGATTGACTTCACCGTAGTCAAGATGGACGACTATGGCGTAGTCATTGGGTTAGAGTTCATGGACAAGGTACGAGCCTTTCCCATTCCCTTCTACAATATTTTCTGTATCCTAGCCGACGGAAGACAACCTTGCCTGGTGCCATTGGAAAGGCAAGCCAAGAAGTGTACCCAGCACTTGTCGGCAATTCAATTTGCCAAGTCTTGGAAGAAAAGCGAGGCCACATTTCTTGCAACCCTAATGTTGAATGAAGGGGAGGAGAAGCATGGGCCTTTGCCGAAACAAGTGGAAGACGTCCTTGTGGAGTTTGCGGACGTGATGCCTAAGGAACTGCCAAAGAAGTTGCCACCAAGGAGAGAGGTCGACCATGCGATTGAGTTGGAGCCTGGTGCTAAGCCTCCCTCCAAATCACCTTATAGGATGTCGCCACCCGAGTTGGAGGAATTGAGGAAGCAACTCAACGAGCTACTTGATGCTGGCTACATCCAACCCTCCAAGTCCCCATATGGGGCACCCGTCTTGTTCCAACGCAAGAAAGAAGGTAGCCTAAGGTTGTGCATCGACTATAGAGCATTGAACAAGATTACCATCAAGAACAAGTACCCACTTCCGTTGATCGCCGACTTATTCGATCAACTTGGTGAAGCAAGGTACTTCACAAAGTTAGATCTTCGATCGGGATACTACCAAGTGAAGATAGCCCCTGGAGACGAATCGAAGACGGCGATGGTGACCAGATATGGAGCGTTCGAGTATAAAGTCATGCCATTTGGTCTAACCAATGCCCCCGCAACATTCTGCACATTGATGAACAAGGTATTCCATCCTTACCTTGACAAGTTTGTCGTGGTTTACATTGATGATATCGTTGTCTATAGCAAGACATTGGAGGAGCACGTCAAGCACTTGCGCATAGTGTTCAAGACCCTTCGGGAGCATGAACTCTATGTCAAGAAGGAGAAATGCTCCTTTGCCACAAAAGAAGTAGAATTTCTTGGCCACAAGATAAAGGAGGGGAAACTTATGATGGAAAAAGGGCAAGATCAAGGCCATTCAAGAGTGGGAACCGCCGACCAAGGTACCAACACTACGATCCTTTCTGGGGCTAGCCAACTACTATCGAAGATTCATAAAAGGGTATTCAGCCATAGCAGCACCCTTAACAGACCTTCTTAAGAAGAACAAGGCATGGGAATGGACGGACCGGTGTCAAGAGGCCTTTGAGAGGTTGAAGAAGGCCCTAATGGAGGAGCCTGTACTAAGGTTGCCCGACCTTAGTAAGCTATTCGAGTTGCACACTGATGCTTCCGACTTTGCCATAGGAGGAGTGTTGATGCAAGAGGGACATCCAATAGCCTATGAAAGTCGCAAGCTAAACAATGCCGAGAAGAGGTACACGACCCATGAAAAGGAGATGACCGCCATCGTCCATTGCCTTAGAGTTTGGAGGCATTACTTGCTTGGTACCCCATTCATCATCAAGACGGACAACGTTGCCACTAGCTACTTTCAAACCCAACAAAAGCTCACACCTAAGCAAGCAAGGTGGCAAGAGTTCTTAGCGGAGTTTGATTACAAGCTAGAGTACAAGCAAGGAAAGGAGAACGTGGTGGCCGATGCTCTAAGTAGACGAGTAGAGTTAATGGCTACGGTACTCAAGCCGCAAAGCCATCTCTTGGACCGTGTCCGAGAAGGTTTATCACATGACGTCCAAGCCAAGAACATTGTGGAGTTTGTCAAGGAAGGGAAGACAAGAAGGTTTTGGCTTGAGGACGGCCTGCTATACACCAAGGGCAAGCGGATCTACGTCCCAAAGTGGGGAAGCTTAAGGAAAGAAATCCTTAAGGAGTGCCATGACTCAATGTGGGCAGGACATCCTGGCACTCACCGCACGTTGGCTTTGGTGAGCGATGCTTATTATTGGCCACAAATGCGGGATGATGTAGATTCATACGTGAAGACTTGTCTTGTGTGCCAACAAGACAAAGTGGAACAAAGGCAACCGGGAGGACTGTTGGAACCACTTCCCACCCCATCAAGACCATGGGAGTGTTTGACCATGGATTTCATCACACATTTGCCCAAGTCTGATGAATGTGGATCTATCTTCGTCGTGGTCGATAGATTCACCAAGTATGCCACTTTCATACCCGCACCCGTGGAGTGTACAGCCGAAGTAGCTGCACGTTTGTTTCTAAAGCACGTGGTGAAGTATTGGGGTGTTCCGAGGAGCATAGTCAGCGATCGAGATGCTCGCTTCACAGGTAGATTTTGGAAGGAGCTCTTCAAGCTACTTGGCTCAAAGTTAGACTTCTCCACAGCTTTTCATCCCCAAACTGATGGACAAACAGAGCGGGTTAATGCATTGTTGGAGACTTATTTGCGGCACTATGTTAGTGCCAATCAACGAGATTGGGCTAAGTTACTTGATATTGCCCAATTCTCTTATAACTTGCAACGTTCGGAGTCGACGGGGAAAAGTCCGTTTGAGTTGGCTATAGGGCAACAACCCTTGACCCCGAACACGGTCGTGACTGGCTACACGGGGAATAGTCCAGCCGCTTTCAAAACTGCTAAGGAGTGGCAATTAGCCCACGAACTTGCTCGAGCTCATTTGGAGAAGGCTTCAAAGAAGATGAAGAAATGGGCAGATCGCAAACGAAGGAATGTGGAGTTCCAAACTGGCGACCAAGTCTTTGTGAAGCTCAATGCGTCTCAGCACAAGAGTACTCGTGGCTTGCATAAGAGCTTGTTGCGGAAATATGAGGGACCATTCCCTATCATCAAGAAGGTTGGCAAAGCCGCGTATGTTGTGGAACTCCCACCCCGCCTCAAGTTTCACCCGGTGTTCCATGTGAGCAACTTGAAGCCTTATCATGCGGACGATGAAGAACCAAGTCGAGGTGAGTCTCATCGAGCACCCCCTTTGATGACGGAGGCATTTGACAAAGAAGTGGAGAGTATTGAAGCCAAGCGTGTCGTGGTGCGACCAAGACAACCAAAGCATGTGGAGTACTTTGTCAAATGGAAGGGGCTACCATACTCCGAAGCAACATGGGAGAAAGAGACGTCCTTATGGCAATATAAGGACTTGATTCAGACATTCGAGAGGCAAGAGTCGACGAGGACGTCGACGGCTTAAGTGGGGGAGGATGTCACGGGCCGTAGGTTAAAAACAAAGAAAATGCCCAAGACATCATATATCTAAGCCCATGAAGCCATGTCTTCATGGAAGCTTCTGGAACGTCCCGGAGAGATCAAGAACGTGGCGGAGCATTCAAGATCATCTAGGGCATTCTGGAACATTCCACACAAGTGTACATATTTAAGCCTCACCTAGAATAATCTAGATTAGGCAAGTTGTATCTAGAACTATGCTAGATATTTTTGGATGTAAGTAGGGGATTCTAGAACCCTCCATTGAGGAGGTGACTTAGGCCTATAAATAGGAGGTAAGGCCATTTGGCCAAACCATCCAAGAATTGTAAGCAATTGTAAAGTTCTCTTAACTTTCAATACAAAGCTTCCTTTCTCCCATCTTCTAAGTGATCTTAGCATTCTCCAAGTTATCTTAGCTTTCTTTGTGATTCGATCCGGGGAAGCGAGGCTTCGAAGGCTTACTTAGCTTGTTCGTCGAGGTATTCAAGTCTAAGTGCCGCACGGGCGGAAGGCTTAAAGAGTCATCCCGTGACACAAGGATCCCCACAAAACTGATCTGGAGATAGATCTAAATTCTTGTGAAAAGGATTTTAACCTTTTAGATTTTTAACTTTTTAAGTTTTTCAAAATTTTAATTTCTAAGTTTTTAATATTCACGTGGGAATCTAAAGTTCTAAACAGAGACTTAAATATTATTATCTTCATTTTGCGCGCCAGTCATAGTAGGGCATTCAGGATGCTTTATACATAACCTAAAATAATCAAAGCATTTGATTCTGATTCGTTACTACACTGTACATGGATTAACCGGCTACGTAACAGTTTATTTTAAAATTCCGTATTTATAATTCTGATTCCTCAAGCAATTTGCTCCGACAATAACTAAAATGGACACAAATCATCGTCTTCCCAGAGACGATAATAAGACTGGTACTGATGTGCCTCGTGAGTTCCATCAATATTTACAGAATAAAATATTGTAACTTTTGCAAGGGAAGCTGTTTACCTAAATTGCAGAATGAATATAAACTGTAAAATGGTACGCATGAAAAAAATGAATATTCTAGTAAGACTGTTGATAGACCTAAAATGTGTACGTGAAAAATGAATAAATAAATCAACAACCAAAAAAAGAAACTTGGGGCATCTCAAAAGGGCGGCCGGCAAGTGGGATCATAGGTAGCATCCCTCTTCAGGGAAGAGTACTGTCCATGTTCATCGCTACCAGGATATATATGAATATTATTGAGTCAGCCGTTCACATCATTCATGATATAATTCTTTATTTAGACTTTATTTTCAACATATCTTAAAATGCTAGATATCGTATCTAGAAACAATCAATAGGCAGACATTCTGTTTGCGAATCTGGACTACCAAATGCACATCATATATTTCTTTTATTAATTAGTTCTATGTTGTTGTCGATGTAAATTTCCGCCGTCTTCATTCTTAACGAAAATGCACTTGCAAAATAATCAACACTTTTGATCAGAGACCTAAGCCTCACGCGCCCACGAGGTTGGGGGGGGGGGTTAGGTCAACGGATCTCTGATGCCTAAGTTAGTTTCTCTGAGAGAGTAAAATATTTAGGGCTTTTTTTAGGGTTGCAAAAGCTCTGAAAAATTGGTAGAATATGGGGTATTTATAGGGTTAGGGCTTGCCATATAGTGTTTAATGGAGACATATTCTCTAAATATTCCCAAAATATTAAATAGGAAATAATATCTTGAGATAATGATATAATTATCCTAATTTAAATAAATTAGGATTACTTACTTGATTGGAGTTGTTCTTCAAGTAGGAATGTATTAAAGATAGGTTTTGGGTAATTAATCCTTATATCTTTAATTACTTGCCAAGGGCATGTGAGATGTGGGCAGTTGTGTTCAACTGCTGAGTCCTTCAAGGATATGAGCTGCGTGTGGGAGCATCTGAGAAGCCTACCCATTTATTGAGGGCAATCTTGTCATTCTGAAATAAAAGTCCATGTGTCGCCTCTAGAATATTTGGGATTATTTTAGGCTCCACAAATGCCCCCACACCTATTGTGCTGCACGCAGGAAAAGGATAGTAGGTGTAGGAATCCCAAGCTTCTTAGGCTTGTAGAATTGCTTCCCAATTTGAACTTGATCTTCTTTATTGATATGGAGATAGACTTCTTCTAGGAAAAGGAAAATAATTGCCCCCAATACCTATTTAATTATGCCTTAAGCAGGGGATTGAATAAATTTGGAGAACAATCATTATTCCAACAAGGAAGAGAAAATAGAGGAAATTTTTATTCCCCCTCCCTTAACGTTCTTCTTCTCTTGCCCTTGCAAAGAGTCATCTCTCGTTGTAGTTCTTTTTCTCCGTGCCGCACCAAGGTAAGAAAAATTTGAATTTTCTTCTTCTTGAATTTTTTTGGGAGTCTTGGGACTTAAAAAATTGGTTTGGCGAGGGCTGCTTGGTGGCGCGGTACGGGTCGGCTAGCGTGGGCCAGGCGGATAGTTTAGCCCCGGTCGAGGGGATCGGTGTGCTAGGGCGCAGGGAGACCAGCTAGGGCTGGGTCTTCAAGGTTGCTGGGCACGGGCCAATGCAGGTGAGAAGTAATGGTGAGAGACCGGCGTGGGCTGGCTCTCTTGAGTGCATGACCTAGGCCGAGAGGCCTGGGCCTGCCTTGAGGCGCGCTGGGCATAGAAGAAAAAGAAAGAGGTGCGGGCCTCCCCCCATGCCATGTCTTTTCTAAGAGGTGATCTGCTCCATAAAATGTGAGCATGCTTAGTGTTCCTCAAATGCAGTTCGTGCGATGGTGGGGTTCTTGAACTTGAGCAGGTTCTTTGATCTTGGCTTGACCATAAATGTGTTCTAGTACTTCTTTGAGATTGGCCACAAGGAAGGTGTGTGGCAGGGCATCAGATTATGAGTTTTCTGAGAAGGACTTCAAGACTTTTTCCATTTCTCCAGTTGATCTGCTTGATTTCTCGTTTGAGGCTGCCTTTGGTGGAGCAGCTGAAAGTCAGGCTGTCCAAGCAAGGGCGGTTAAGGATAAGCTGATGGAAGCTTTAGCTGCTGGTGCAGCGGCTAAAGGTGTGGCAGTCGAGGAACCAGTGGTTGTGTAGGTTTCTGAGGAGTAGTCTTTTTGCTTAGACTTAGGAATTTTATTTTTTTCTTCTTTGTTCTGCTTTGCTTGAACTTTGTTAGCCTTCAAGCCGGTTTATCAATTTGCTAGAAATTCAATAAACATCTTTGCTTGTTTTTGTTTCATCTTTCTATTTCTCCATGTCTTTTGCAAAACTTTACCGTAGGATGGGTGGCTAGGTGAACTGCTTCAACAAAGCAGTTCATCCCATGTTGTCATTTGGGTTTTAGTTTCAGCTTTGGGGCTTCGGAAGCCTTGCCTGCTTGAGGCGTCTTGCAAAACTTTGTCATAGGATGAGTAGTTGAGTTGGCTACTTTGATGGAGCACTTGACTCACACGATTACTTTAGGCTTCAGTTTTGGCTTTGGGGCTTCTAAAGCTTTACCTGCCAAAGGAAGAAAAACGGGATTTCCAACTTATAGAGCCGGCGACCGAACTCGTTGTCTCCATAAGAGATAGGTTAGTTTGTGTAGCTACTATAGCTGTGAATCTCGACTCTAGGTAGCTTCGTGAGCTTTAGCCCTCCCGGGGCATGTCGCGAGATTTTTGACTTATAGAGCCGTCGGCTGGACTCGTGCTTCTTGTAGGAAGCATAGGAGGTCCGCGTAGTTGTTGTAATTGTGACACTCAACTTTAGTGGCTTCTTGGGGCATGTTGTGAAATTTTTGACTTATAGAGTTATCGGCTGGACTCGTGCTTCTCGTAGAAAGTAGAGGAGGTCTGCGCTATTGTTATAGTTGTTACACTCGACTTCAGTGGCTTATTGAGCTTTGGCCTTCCCGGGGCATGTTGCGAGATTTTGGACTTATAAAGCCGTTAGCCGGACTCGTGCTTCTTATTGGAAGCAGAGGATGTCCGTGTAGCTGTTGGAAATGTGCCGTAAAACCAATCATATAATGATACTTTACGGACATTTCACAAGTTAAACTAATGTAGTTTAAATATAAAGGGCAAAAGGTTATTGTTTGAGTCGTCTCATATACATGTTATATGCTTAAACGATAAGTCCAAGGAATATGTGATTGGGAGAATGCAATCTAAAGAAGTTAGATTCATGAGACCATTCTTTCGTATACATATCCTAAACGTTCCTGATCATAGGATTGCCAATTGGGCATTGACAGTCCGTTAAGATCAGTACGTGCTGTGTCTTCTCTCAGGGAGAGTGACTAGTCTCGAGTCATTGGTGTGTGTGACATCAAGACAAGTACGTAGGTGCTCAATAGAGAATGAGTTCACTAAACACGATCAACGAAGAGTTCTCATATTCATGTCACATGAGAACTCATGGTTGGGATAATGCAAAGTACTCATTTGACCTGAGGCATCATAGTTGTCTTGTGGTTAAGTCCTTGATCTTTGATTATGTCAAAGTCACTCCATTCGAGGGTGTCCACGACATAGTTGGGGTTAAGCCACTTAGCCATGGAGGCAAGTGAATGCGCAACAAGGGATCTCTAACCTTCAAACCGTTTGAGGGAGAATACTTTATGATATGATTAAGAATCTCTGGCCAGAGTATGAATGAGATTTAGGAAGTCGTTCCAAATATCATTCAAGGTAATCATATAAGCACACGAATCACATTGGATAGTAGACATGAATAAACTATCAAACCAAACAATGTGGTCGAGAGTATTGTATTAGAGAAAGACCGTATTGCATTTGTAATCCTAAACTGAATAGGTTCTCCACCTCTTCTGATTAGCTTGGGTAACCATGATATGCTGCTAGGTGTCACTCATGGTTTGTGGAAGCCCTAAACGTGTATAATCACTAAAGGGAGAATTGAAAGTAAGTTTCATTTCACAATCGATTTGAAATGGTTTTAATCGCCCACTGCCTCGCTAAAAGGAACCTAATGGATCGTACACCATGTAAGGTGGAGATTGAAGAAACAATGGAGATGAGTAAGAATAATTAAATGGTTTAATTATTTATGGCAAGGATTAATTAATATGTTAATTAATCAAACGAATAAGTTCGTTGAAGACCTCGGGATAGTTTTGGACCTTAAGGCCCAATGGGCTTCGAACGTCAAAGCCCATGGACTTAGTTGTATGACAACTTAATGAATAAAGATTCACAAGGGCCCAAAAGCCCAAATCCCTCAATTGGCTGGCCATGTTAAAAGAATGGCTTTTTGGTTCTTTAGGTCACTTATTTGAAGGGACTATATAAAGGACTTTATAGCCTAAATTCATTAAGGGTTTCTTTTGGAGAAAATTGGAGAGAACATGTCTCTCCCTTTCTCTCTAAAGAGGCCGGCCTCCTTGGAGGGTGTAGCTAGCAATCCTACTACTCCAAGGTCACTCATTTCTTCTCCAATCTAACCCTGGTGAAGAGACTTAGAGGTTCTCAATTTTGGGAACTTGGAGAACCATTTCATCCATCCAAATCCATAGATCTAAGATGCAAGGAATGAAGGCCCTCTCTTTGGGTGAATAGCCTTTGCTTATGCAAAGAGGAATCTACAAAGGTATAATTTCTCAACTCACTTTGATTTGAGTTGAGTCTTGGTTCACCAATCTACTAGGCTTTGAATTTCATGGTTAATGTTTTGTTTTTAAGTGCATACAAGCATGATTCCGCCTTTAATTTGTTAATTGCATGATATAGATGTTGCTTAAATGAACATTTTTTTCACAATATTTCCGTCAAGTGGTATCAGAGCCTAGGTCTAGTAGTTGGTGAATCCTTTTGGGTTATGTAGTTCATAGTTTTGATTTAAAAGTTGTAATATGTTACAAGCTTTATTCTTGTTTCTTTGAATGTAAATTTTGTTAGAAAATTTGCCATCTCAAATGTTGTAGATGTAGTTCATATGAGCATGAATATTGGAGCTAAAATTTGGTGCCAAGTTTTTGGGGATTTTCGGCCAAATCCAAAGGGTGATTTTTTGGGTTCTTGTTTGACTTGTTAAAAGTGTTTTCAAGTAACTTTTGGAACCCCTATGTACCCTAGTTTGGTTATATGTTATTTCCCTTAAGTTTGAGTGGTTTTGGGATTTCTTTGGATGAAAAATGTTCATGGAGCTCTTATGGGTTTTTCATGAATGTTCTTCATTGTTCTTGACATTTTAGCCAAGAACAAAAAGTTTGGTGTTTTGAATCAAAGTTTTGATTTATTTCATAAAGTCTTTGTTTTGTGCTTTATCAAATGTTTTAATGTGATTGAAATTGTGTAAGGTGATAGAAATGGTGATGGGTGTGTAAGAAGTTCTTCTCTTACACACACATCACTTGCATGAATTTATGTCACAAACCACTTGCAAGGCTTTATGACTTAGTTGAAAAAAAATTCCAAATTTTGTGGCTTCAATTTTTTCCCTCCCTCTCTCCTAAAACCGGCCACCCAATTAAAATAGGGTAATTTTGGGGCTTTTATGCAATTACATAAAGTTTTGATACTTTTGTGTTTTTGCACTTTGACCCAAAAGTTTACGTATTTACGTAAAGGCCCAAAATCATTAAAGGACAAATTGTTTTGTTTCTTTAATGAAGTTTTTGAATTTGTTGAAATTTTTGGGTTCTAGTTGTGATTACATGAAGTAGTGGACTTTTGAGTTTTTACAAAATGAGCTCAAAAGTTTTGCAACATAGCCCAAAAAGTTGAGGTTATTGCATTTTGGCCTAAATTAGGTTGAGAACAAAATGGTTTTGTCTCTTTAAATGAGAATTGGATTTTCATTTCATTTAGCTCCATTTAAATCAATTTTATGGATACAAAAACCAAATTAAAATGTTGCATTCAATTTAATTAGTTAAAGCGTTAATTAATTAAAGGGTGATTATGAACCTAAGCCTACGATAATTGAGCTATGTGAAAGGCCGTTTCAAATTTGTTTGAACCATGGGAATGTGTAGATTAGATTTTGGTTGTAATTTGATTTGATCAAATGTTGTAAAAGAGCTTAAGCTCTTCTTTACTTTAAAGTAATTTGAATCATTCAAATGTTGTAAAGAGTATAAGCTCATCTTTACTTTGAAGTACTTCTTTCTTGCTTTATTTGATATGCATGAAACTGAAGTAGTTGGGTCCAACGCCCCTAAGACAACACACCTTAATGTGATTAAATGCATAACTAAAATCAATCACCATCCCTAGACCGAGATTCAACACTAGGCTCGTGTTGAATCTAAACAAAGGTTCATAGTCATCCTAAGGCCCTAAGGCAACTATATAGTCCATCAAATGAATGCAAAGTTTATGTTAGTAGTATCATATACTCTTGCTTTAAAAACCGTTTTATAAGCATAGTGGGAGTATTATATACAACTAAAACAATCAAATGGACCAATAGTTGTAATAGGACCAAAATTGTTTTAATAAGATTAAAATGTATGTTTATATATGATGAGACCTAAAACCCTCAACCAAACCATTATTAAGTTGATAAGCGAGAGATGCTTTAAACATCTCTTCGTAGGCCTTCTACCATGGTGGGCTTCAATCGTTTGTGACTCATACACCGTATTCGTCCAGTTCTGGGGTATGCAAAGTTTGTGCTTACATTCAGGAGAAGCCTATAAACATATGATGAAGTGAAAGGTAGGCAACGAGTATGGTCAATATGATATTCTTTTGAGGCCATTCTTGAACCCCTACTTGAACTAGCATGGTGGGAATGACTTAACTAAGTACAATGGTGCCAATATGATATTCTTCTGAGGCATCATTTTCTAGAGGCCAAATTAGATGGGTAATTACAAAAGTTGTAAATGGCTAAAGCGTTATCCTCTCATCATTATTGTTGCTAGCCAATATGATATTCTTCTGAGGTGGGCTTGGTAATGGTGAGTCTCCCATACCCTACTAAGAGTTTCATCCAAAACTCTCGAATTTCAATGAGGGATATGGAATTTGCCAAAAATAGTGGGTGGTGCTATTTGATTTAAAGACCCGAATCAAATGGCTTAAAATCAATCAATTTATATTCGTTATATATTTGTTTACCTATATATTTGCAAACGCTATCCAAAACTTGACAAAGAAAAGCCGAATGCTTTAGTTTCCGAACTTGGTACAACAATCCAAAAGATTGTCTTAAATGGATTGTATATGTACCTAAGTAGTCTCATCCTCACAATCTTTCTATTGATAATGTATCATTGGAACAACATGTTAGATAAGTCTATCATGAAGAGGACAACGCAAACAAACAATGCTTATTCCTTCGTTATATGAACAAAGGAACTTACGAAGATTAGCATAAAGACAAGGACACTTTTAGTGTTGTTAGTTCTTCACTTACAAATCGTTGTATGAAGAAATAAGAGTTGCTTTGAACAACCCTTAGCTAATGCAAACACTAGTGCTTGTTTCTTTGTTAAATGAACAAAGAACTTGAGAAGAAAGCACAAGGGCATGGACACTTTATGTGCCATGATTCTTCACTTACAAATTGTTGTATGAAGAAATGAGAGTTTCCTTGAACAACTCTTGAAAGTTTGTAATTATGTTTAGAACATAATGGTTGGTTGACAAAAATAGTCCATCAACATGGACTTATGATGATTTTGAATCATTGAGTGTTGAAGTGTTAAACCATTTAACGAGACGGAAACTAGGCTAGGACTTCACCTTTGAGTCCCTATCCAAATGGTTCACTAAGTTTATTGTAAACTATATAGTGAACAATAACCACACACTCTCCAAATCGTTTGATGTGTATAACACAATTGAAATAAGTTTCAAGAGAGATAGTGGGAGTTTAGGGACCATGACTATTATAGTCAAAGGAGAAGTCAAATGAAGAAAGCGAAATAAACTCCAAGGGAACAAACTTTCTTTATGAAAGGATGGACATTGGATGGGGTATTTGCAAGAAATGTCTTGCAAGTGTCAAGAACACACCTTTCGAAGGTGTTGTAAATTGTTCTTGAAAAGTTCAAAACGGTTGGTTCTTCTACTTGAATGCTTGATTCCGTATTAGTAACTATGTTTTACAATCGTTGTAAAAGTGTGGCTAATAAGAAGTAGAAGATTAATGAGAGAAGAGAAAGTACTTCACATTCGGAAATTGAATCAAATGTAGATCTCTGCGAAAGCAGATGGTACTTACTTCCTCATATGAACTACCAAAGAAATTGGAAAAACTAAAGATTGTCTTTACATTCCAATTGAATAACGGAACTTAATTCCGTATGTTAAATGGATAAATGTTTTGTTTGACGAAACATTGTTCTTTATTAATGAATGATTAGATTATTGTAATCTAATTAATTATCTCTATAGTAGAGATGATATGGTAGTGTTAACTGTTTAGAATATAATGATGCTTAAAACCCAAAAGGTTGCAAGGTAGTGACTAATCCCAACTGAGTTGTGATACCTCAAAAACATAAAATACGAGTTGGTCATAGATGGATGCTTTGGATCGTTAGATCCGGATCCAATACCTTCTTATTAAAATTGTATAGAGGCGAAATGTTCGAATCTTTATTCTTTTGGAAAGAAGAAAGAATCACAAAGTTGTTGAGGTTAATTCACTTAGATGTTAGTGGCACTTGTCCACAACATAATACTACTCATGTTGTTTGACATTCACAGAAGATCGCTCTCGGTTGGACTATAGTTTATTTTGAATAAACACAAGTCCGAATACTTTGCAAAAGGTTCCAAAGAATTCAAGAAATGTGAGTTGATGAGTAAGACGTCTAAAGTATTTGCCTCCTTAGATTTGATCCAAGGAAAGATAACACTTTATAACAGTTTCCTTGAAAAATATCAAGGAAAGAAGCATCAAAAGATAATGGATTTCTCCATTAGGAGAAGAACGAACTTGAATAAGATTTAGTTTGTTGGATGTTATCAATTACCCATATATATAGGATATATACTTCTAAGACAATATGATTGTCAATTAGAAGATCTTCCAAAATTTTCATGACTCCATAGGATGTAGTTGGAAAGAAAGACAAGTCTTAATTGTATTAAGATTTGGGGTTGGGTGCTAATAAGCAATATTTGTTTGAAAATTATCTTGTGGATATCCTTAAATTAACATTTGGATATCACTTCTATAAACCAACTAACAAATGTTGTTTGTTGGATAGTTCATTATAATCCTACCATAGGATTTTCCTAAGATAGAGCAAATGAACGAGAGATAGAACTCAAAGAATGGGTTCTTTGAGAGACAAGATGATAACCAACAAATATAACAACCTAGTTCCTATACCACAAGCTCCAAGGTAGACGAGAAGGATTTATAAACTGTCTCAGTTGAATGGTTTGAACTTTATGACTATGTCATAGAGTTACACCTCTTAATTCGAAAGAAATAAGAATGAGAATCCTTATGACTACGTTGAGTGTATATATGACATATACTCAAGGAAATGGTAAAGTACCATTTGACCCGAAATAATGAAACCTTTATAGCTAATTGGTAGCTTAAGGTGACTACAATCAAAGAGAATGGTTGACTTTGAAGAAACCATCTTTGACGTAGTCTTAGTTTCAATTAATTCGAAGATTGCTAGCTACAACTAAATGGTGATTCAATGTTTGGACATTATATGGGTTTTCGAAACCATTATTAAGATAGTCTTGATAATATATATATCTAAAACTATGAATCACAAGACATGTAAGTTGTAGAGATCCATCCATCCATCATGGATCTTAGCAAGCTAGTGGGAGCTATAAGCGTCTTATGAGAGAAAGATCAAATCGTTTGATTTCTCATAAAGATGTGAATGAATCTTTTGTTTACTAGGTTTACAAAAGATTAGTGGGAGTTAATCAAATTCCTAAATTTGAATATATATATATGATATATTAATTTTGGAAATGAAAAGAATACTTCTTTGTTAAAGTTATGACTTTAAACATTCTATAACGATAGAATGTATATGGGAGATATAGTCTAAATACATGGGATAGAAATCTATAATGATATATTTCAAGATATAATTCGATTATATCAATCCCTAATAATAGACAAGAGATGCTAGGAAGTTTCTCATATGATAATAAACTTCAATTAGAAGGACGACTCTAGTGAGACTAGCAAGTTGCCCTTCTCAAAGGGAACGTACCCTTTGACTCCCAAAGAAATAATGCGTAAATAGAATCCTTTATTCATACGCAGAAAGGTGATTTATGTATTTGATATTGTATGAAAAACATTGATATGAGTTGTACCTAGAAAGGTACAAGACGATATCAGTGCAAGCCCAGGATCAGAACCACGACAACTGTCAAGTGAGTCCTTAAGTATTTAAGAAATACTAAAGGATAGATTCCTCAAAGAATGAGGAAGAATTAGAGTAACGTAATGGAAGCGTAAATGTATTAGATTATGAATCTAATCCATCATTGGATATTTCTTCATTATGAATGAAGAGATAATCAGATATCTCTTTATTATGACTAAAGAGATATTTGGATGGAAACATTAAAGTAATGACTTTAGTGTGTTCCATTATGAATGCAAAATATATTTCCATATAGAAGTTTACAACAATGTTGTTTGGATGGGAAAGTTATTTATGAACTCTCTATTCGGTTCTAACCAGAAAGTGTATCTAGTGTACTGACACTATGACACTAATGGGGTGATAGCTCAAGCCAGGGAATCAAAGTCTCATCAAGGTCCGAACTCAAATGAGAGACTGAACCACATGATTAAGAATCATGTATAATGGTGACGTCGTTATTCTCAAGGTTGCTTCTATGGATAACATATAGATATCCATTGTCTAGGCCTACTACTCAGCCATTTATGAAATGACTACATAAGAGGTATCATCACCGATAACCAAGCTGATTGGCTCTACTGCAAGTGGGAGATTGTTGGAAATGTGCCCTAAAACCAATCATATGATGATACTTTACGGACATTTCACAAGTTAAACTAATGTAGTTTAAATATAAAGGGCAAAAGGTTATTGTTTGAGTCGTCTCATATACATGTTATATGCTTAAACGATAAGTCCAAGGAATATGTGATTGGGAGAATGCAATCTAAAGAAGTTAGATTCATGAGACCATTCTTTCGTATACATATCCTAAACGTTCCTGATCATAGGATTGCCAATTGGGCATTGACAGTCCGTTAAGATCAGTACGTGCTGTGTCTTCTCTCAGGGAGAGTGACTAGTCTCGATTCATTGGTGTGTGTGACATCAAGACAAGTACTTAGGTGCTCAATAGAGAATGAGTTCACTGAACATGATCAACGAAGAGTTCTCATATTCATGTCACATGAGAACTCATGGTTGGGATAATGCAAAGTAGTCCTTTAACCTGAGGCATCATAGTTGTCTTATGGTTAAGTCCTTGATCTTTGATTATGTCAAAGTCACTCCATTCGAGGGTGTCCACGGCATAGTTGGGGTTAAGCCATTTAGCCATGGAGGCAAGTGAATGCACAACAAGGGATCTCTAACCTTCAAACCGTTTGAGGGAGAATACTTTATGATATGATTAAGAATCTCTGGCCAGAGTATGAATGAGATTTAGGAAGTCGTTCCAAATCTCATTCAAGGTAATCATATAAGCACACGAATCACATTGGATAGTAGACATGAATAAACTATCAAACCAAACAATGTGGTCGAGAGTATTGTATTAGAGAAAGACCGTATTGCATTTGTAATCCTAAACTGAATAGGTTCTCCACCTCTTCTGATTAGCTTGGGTAACCATGATATGCTGCTAGGTGTCACTCATGGTTTGTGGAAGCCCTAAACGTGTATAATCACTAAAGGGAGAATTGAAAGTAAGTTTCAATTCACAATCGATTTGAAATGGTTTTAATCGCCCACTGCCTCGCTAAAAGGAACCTAATGGATCGTACACCGTGTAAGGTGGAGATTGAAGAAACAATGGAGATGAGTAAAAATAATTAAATGGTTTAATTATTTATGGCAAGGATTAATTAATATGTTAATTAATCAAACGAATAAGTTCGTTGAAGACCTCGGGATAGTTTTGGACCTTAAGGCCCAATGGGCTTCAAACGTCAAAGCCCATGGACTTAAGTTGTATGACAACTTAATGAATAAAGATTCACATGGGCCCAAAAGCCCAAATCCCTCAATTGGCCGGCCATGTTAAAAGAATGGCTTTTTGGTTCTTTAGGTCACTTATTTGAAGGGACTATATAAAGGACTTTATAGCCTAAATTCATTAAGGGTTTCTTTTGGAGAAAATTGGAGAGAACATGTATCTCCCTTTCTCTCTAAAGAGGCCGGCCTCCTTGGAGGGTGTAGCTAGCAATCCTACAACTCCAAGGTCACTCATTTCTTCTCCAATCTAACCTTGGTGAAGAGACTTAGAGGTTCTCAATTTTGGGAACTTGGAGAACCATTTCATCCATCCAAATCCATAGATCTAAGATGCAAGGAATGAAGGCCCTCTCTTTGGGTGATTAGACTTTGCTTATGCAAAGAGGAATCTACAAAGGTATAATTTCTCAACTCACTTTGATTTGAGTTGAGTCTTGGTTCAACAATCTACTAGGCTTTGAATTTCATGGTTAATGTTTTGTTTTTAAGTGCATACAAGCATGATTCCGCCTTTGATATGTTAATTGCATGCTATAGATGTTGCTTAAATGAACATGTTTTTCACAATATTTCCTTCAGTAGCTGCTATAGTCGTGACACTCGACTACAATGGCTTCTTGAGCTTTGGCCTTCCCGGGGCATGTTGCGAGATTTTTTACTTATAGAGTCGTCGGCCAAATTCGTGCTTCTCTATGAAGCAGATGATGTACGCGTAGCTACTATAGTCGTGACACTCAGCCGGAAGTGCTTCTTGTAAATAAGTAGGTGAGTCTGCGTAGTCATGGCAAGTGTAAGTTCCGACTTACGGGTTACCTTGGGCTTTTAGCTGTTGGGTTGTCAACCATGTGTCTTACTTACAGAAGCAGACGACCGGTGTAACCACTTCAGGCGTCATGACATGAAGTGTAGGCGTAGTCACTTCTCAAAAGCCAAATCCTTTCGAGTCACAGCTTTGATCCCTCAAGCCGCTTAACAAGTATTGCAACACTTTAAATCAAGCCACTTCATGAAGATTTTCACGTCGAGGATGGACCATCTTTTCACGCGAACTCTTTCATGGGTAGGGGTCCAACACTTAGCGTCTATTTTGGTTAGAAACCCAGGATCCCGGGGAATTGAATCCTTCAGTTGGCTAAGTCTATTCCAGTGGAAGGACTATTTTGGTCAATTCTAAGAGTCGTCCGCCTTAGGTAGTCACTGACATCAGGGGAAACTGAGCAGTCATACCAACCATCCACGTCTAGATATTCCGGATACACCATGTCTAAACATGCAGAGGGCGTCTTCTACTTGTCACAAAGGTGGTTATGCCATGTCTGTAAAGCAGCGGGCATCTTACGCCATGCCTGCAGGGCAGAGGGCATCTTACACCATGTATGCCGGGTAGCAGACGTCTTACACCATGTGTGCAGGGCAGCAGGTGTCTTGCACCATGTCTACTGGGCAGCGGGTGTGTTACACCATGTCTGCAGGGCAACGAGTGTCTTTTGCTTGTCGTAAGACTTGATCGGTTTGTTTATGCATTTGGCCCAGATTTGTGAATAAATCATTCAACCTTCATTGAGAATAAAGGCTTTTATTAACTTTGCTCGTAGGCCGTAATGGCATAACAACTGGTAATCCTCGGTGGGTGAGGTCTTGTCTGTTGAGTTGCTTGAGTTTTCAAACTTTTTCGTCTTGAACAAGATCGAAGGAATGGTGGGAGGTCACATGTAGTACTTTCTCAGGTTGTAAGCATTCCACTGCTTATCGATTTCTTTGTCGCTCATGGTGGTGAGGGTGTAGCTGCCCCTTTCACTTGCTTGGCTGATTTTGTATGGACCTTTCCATATATGAGCTATCTTTTTAGAGCCTTCCTGTGGGACTAAGTCTCATGGTTGGAACTGCTAGATTTTTACCTTCTTGTTATAGCTGGAGAAGAGCTGCTACGGATAGGGCGCAATATGGGTGATAACCTTCTCGCGCTCTTCCTCTACCAAGTTGGTGGCCATCTCCTTTTTGTTCTGCTCGAAGTTCGGTAGTATAGTGCTGATGCTTGGCACTATGATGTTGGGAGGAATGATTACCTCACAACCATACACTAGGGAGAATAGAGTTTTGTTGATTGCTCGCCTTTTGGTGGTGCGATATGTCCATAAAACACCTGAGAGCTCGTCTGGCCACTTGCCTATCTTGCCTAAGAGGGTCTTATTGAGGCAGTTGAGGATGGTCTTGCTAGATGCCTCGGCCTGCCTGTTGCCCTATGGGTATCAGGGTGTAGACATGTGCTGCTTGATGCCATATTTTTTTAAGAACTTCGCCAAGTCTTTGCCCACGAATTGTGAATCATTGTCGGTGACGATGGAGTTCGGGATGGCGAAACAGCATATGATGTTCTTCCATATGAAGGGTTCTATGTCCGTCTGGGTTGTTATGGTCATGGGTTTGACTTTGACCCATTTTTGTGAAGTAGTTGGTCGCTACGATCATCATGCCTCTGCCCATAGTAGTAGGCAACATTGGTCATACCAGGTTAATCTCCCATTGCATTAATGGCTAAGGGTTTGTTTGTGGGTGGAGTTCGCTGGCAAGTAGTGCGAGCATAGGCTTGAAACGCTGGCAGTTGTCGCACCTTTGTACATAATAGCCAGCGTTGAGAGCTTTTTGGGCCAAAGAACAGCTTTTAGAGTGATTTCCATATACGCCTTCCTGGATTAAGCTAAGAATCTTCAGGTCGTCAAAAGGCGATAGGCAACGGAGATGTGGTCCTGAGAAGGATCTTTGAACGAGCATGCCATTCCACATGTAGTAGTGTGATGCCTTCATCTAGAGCTTCTTAGACTCTAGTCTGTCCACGGGAAGTGTTCCATTGACTAGGTAGTCGATGATGGGATCTTGTCAACTTGGGATTATGCTGATCTGCACCACCTTGACTGCTGGTTCCTCTTCTATACTTGGCTTTTCCAAGTACTTGACCGGAATGGAGCGCCTGAGCTGATGGTCTAGCACAGAGCCTAGGCTTGCTAGTGTGTTTACGTTGGCATCTTCTGCTCGTTGAACCTGAGCGAGTGTGTACGTCTGGAATGTCGCTAGCTGCTCTCGTACCTTTTCAACGTATCAGGCCATCCTTGGATGGTTTGCTACTTACTTCCTTGAGGTTTGGTTGGTGATCAGCTGGGAATCGAAATAGATTACGAGCTTTTTCACAGCTAGGTCTTTTGCCAATCGGAGACCTACTAATAGGGCTTCATACTCCATTTCATTGTTTGATGCTTTGAAGCTTAGAGTGATCGCCTACTCGAGCATCGAGCCGTCTAGGGTAGTAAGAACTAGGCTTGCCCCCTATCCTTAATGGTTGGATGATCCATCGACTTCCAAATGCCAAAAAACTCCATTAGGTGGTGCTGGTATGGCTATGGCGTGCTCGGCTGCCTCCAGGGCACTTTCAGGCCGTGTTGTTGTATCCTTTAGGCTTAGGGTGAATTCTGCTATGAAGTCTGCCAATGCTTGGGCTTTTATCTCTATGCGAGGTTGGTATGCTAGGTCGTATTGACCAAGTTCTAACACCCACTTCATCAGTAGTTAAGAAGCGTCTGGACTGTGCAAAACTGATCGCAATGGGTATTGGGTCATAACGATGACCTGATGCCCTTGAAAGTAAGGTCTGAGCTTCCAAGCTGTAACAACTAGTGCCAAAATTAGTTTTTTAATCTTCGGGTATCTGGTTTCCACATCGATGAGAGATTTGGATATGTAGAATACCAGCAGTTAGGCCCCCAACTCTTCTTGTATGAGGGTAGAGCTTACTGCTACTTCCGATACGCCAGATAGATGTATAGGTTATCCACTGCTTTTAGTTTGGATAGTAGTGCAAGTGATGTCAGGTACTGTTTCTGGTCCTTTTATGCCTTTTTTACTGCCTTGAAGAAGGGCTTTCATTGGTCAGTGGATCGAGAAAGGAAACGATTGAGTGCGATTGCTCATCCGGTCAGACTTTGGATCTCATTCAGAGTTGTGGGCGTTTTCATGTCCATGATCGTTTTGTTCTACCTTGGATGAGCCTCAATTCCTCGCTAGGTTAAAAGGTATCATAAGAATCGGCCTGAGGAAATGCCAAATGTGCACTTGGCTAGGTTGAGCTTCATGTTATATTCTTGGACAATGGCAAAAACTTTTGCCAAGTTGCGAATGTGGTCTGACCGTTGCTTGCCTTTTACCATAATGTCATCGATGTGGATTTCCATGGTGACTCCAATATGCTTTTTGAACATCGTGTTTATGAGTCGTTGGTAGGTTGCTTCTGCGTTCTTGAGGCCAAAGGGCATGCCTTGTTGCAGTATGTGCCTCGCTCAATCACGAATGCGGTCTTTCTTTTATCAGGCTTGTGCATAGCAATTTGATTATAGCTTGAGTATGCGTCCAAGAAGTTGAACAACTAGTTCCCGAATGTTGAGTCAACGAGCAGGTCGATTCGGGGAACTGGGTAGTTATCTTTTGGGCATGCCTTGTTAAGATCGGTGTAATCCACACATACTCTCTATTTGTCTTTCTCTTTTTTCATCACTAGCACGATGTTGGCGAACCATGCTGAGTGTGCCATTTCCTCAATGAATCCATCTTTCAGTAACTTGTTGATTTCCGCCTCAATGATCGCTACTTACTCCGGTGCGAAATGTCACATTTTCTGGATCACTGGTTTAGCAGTGGGATCGACGTGTAGCTTGTGACAAGCTATCATTGGATCAATGTCGTGCATGTCATGCAAAGATGTCACGATTTTTCCTAAGGAAAGTCGTGAGCTCTTCATTCTCTGCTGAGTTCAGACGTGAGCCGATTCTAGCCGTCTTTTCCAGCTAGTGGGGGTCAAGAATGATATTTTCAGCTTTTTCTTCAGGTTTTTATCCTAATTCATCTTACAGGGCATTGTCGACCTTGATGCCATCTTCTTAACGTGCCTGCTGTAATTGCTATTTGGTGGAGGTGGAGTCGTCTTTCTGCATTTCAGCTACTACTACAGGGGTGAAAGATTTCTTCTTCGATTCCTTGAGAACTTGTATAGTGCATCGCCTGGACATGACCTGGTCACCTTTGATTTCTCCGACTGCTCCTCCCAGCATGCGAAATTGAATTTTCTAGTACTCGATCGAGGTCACATTTCCAATCTTCACTAGCTATGGTCGGCCTAATATCCCATTATTGGGAGATGGGTCGCTGACGATCATGAAGGTCTGTGTTGAAACAATTGGTGGGCTAGTTATGTTGAGCGTGATAGTGCCAATGGTAGTTGAGGTGAGTCTCTTGAATCTAGTCAAGACCTCTGCTTTACGTTGGATCGTGTTTTCCAGGCCTATCTTTTGGATGACTGACAGTGGTATGAGGTTGATTGAGCTGCCATTGTTCACCGTGACTTTGTCAATGATGGCGTGGGCCAGTTGTATAGAAATCACCAGGGCATCGTCGTGGGGAAATCTACTTCCTCAACGTCCTGCTCGGTAAAGCCGACGATTGGTCCAAGTACAACATATATGGCTTGAACCTGATTGACTGATCTCGCCTGCTGGATCTTCCTCTTCTTGGAGTTATTGGTGGCCCCTAGATGCTAGGATTTGGCAAAGATTTTTTGATTCAGATTGTCTTAGTTGGGGGCTCGGCATCGGCATCTGTTTCCTGTCTTGGCCAGGCAGCTGGTCTGTCGACGTACTAGTCCCACTTACCTTCTTTCACGAGCTGCTCAAGGTACCTTTTCCATATGGTGCAATCATTGGTTGTGTGCCAAGGACCTTTGTGGAATGTGTAATATTTGGTCTAGTCCATCTTGGAGGTGTCGCTCCTTAAAGGTGGCTGCGGCTTGAACCATGGCTATTTCTTGAGGTTGCGAAGGATTTGGCTGATCGAGATTGTGAACCTGGTATGCGTCTTGGGTGTTGCGCTTCCTTTTGCTGGGGACCGGTCCTTGCGTTTATCTCCTGGCTTGCTTTTGATGTTGAGCGGTTTATCGCTTGCCTTCTTCTGAGTAGGTTCCGCGGCTCTGCACGGTTGCTTGGGCAGTTTTTGGGAGCGCTTTTCCTCATCCCAGAGGGAGTGCTTTTCTGCCAAAGCATAAGAGTTTTCCAAGGACAGGTTCTCACCCATAATCAACTCTTTTAAACGCAGGTGATCTACTGGGAACCCCTTTCTAAAAGCTGAGCATGGGATGCTGTCATCGCATCCGATGATCTTTGCCTTCTCTGCCTTAAATCTCTTGGTGTATGTGTGAAGCGACTCTTTCAGGTCCTTCTTCATGTTGAAAAGGTGGTCAGACTTCTTTTTGATCGAGTGGTGGAACAAATATTTCTTAGTGAAAACCAAGGAAAGTTCGCTGAAGTTCTGGATTGAACGTGGCGGCAGGGTATGGAACTAGTGTTGCGCCTCACCTTGGAGATTCGTGGTGAAGATCTTGCACATGAAAGCGTCATCATTGGCGTAGAGTGTCATGACACTTCGGTAATGCATCAAGTGCCTGTCAGGATCTTCATCTCCCTTGAATAAGGTGAAGTGTGGCGAGTTGAACTTCCACGGTGGCTTCATCTGCTCGATCTCGTCTGTAAATGGTGACCTGCTTTGGTTGGCCAGGTTTCTATGGAGGGCATCGTCGGTAGTGTCAATTCGCTAGAATTAGCGCAGCTGCTCTTCTACTAGTCTTTGTACTTCCTCCTGGATTTGCCTCTGGTGGGGCAGCAGAGCCTCCAGCTGCCCTCGGTGTTGACCTACTGGTCCATGTTACTCTTCGGGTTGTCTTGCTCATTTGTGCGGTGGAACATGAGCTGGACTGCTCACATGCTCTTCTCTAGGCGTCATGCGGTTGCCTACTCTGTTGCCTCGTAGGAGGATCTTCTTGTGGGCCTAGCCTCGTGTGGACACTCCGCCTGGAACGTCTTGAGTGGTCATCGGAGTGTGGACCTAACCTCGAATGCACACTGACTCGTGAGCCAAGTCGGGAATGAACACTTCTTTGCACATCTAGGCAGGAAAAGATGTTTCCCCGAGGGCCCAAACGACAGTGCACACTACCAGAACACATGGTTAGTGGCAGGCTGAGCAGCTCTTTGTCGAGACGTCGCTGGAATGAGTCACGTTCTCCAACCCTTGTCTTGCTTTGGGACACCTCATCTGGGGCATGCTGCATCTCAATGCCCTTAAGGAGCTGGTTCACCAAGATGGTCTGCTGCGCGAGGGCGTTCGTCAAATTGGTGACCTGCTAAGGTTGGTGGTGCTCGCCATTTTGATTGGAAGAGCTTGGATAATGGGTGTCTCCATGTACGGTGGAAGTACAGTGGACTGTAGGTACAAAGCTTGGGCCCAAAGCGGGCATTCCTGTAAAAAAAAATGGGGTGTAAGTAACCCTAATTGATTGTGGGACCTGTGGTCGAAATTTGGATCGTTGGAGGTGGCCTTGGAATGGATTGGGTTACGGGTCGCGGGGTGCGTTGGACTGGCACCTGCTCGCCTTAGATCTGCATGGTTGTGGGCCTTCCTAGCCGTTAGGCTGCCACATCTTGGCCTGCTGGCTGAGTGGCTTGGGCTTAGGCCTGTTGAGCTGCCTGGCTAGCAACAGCTGCTGAATTCTGGCTCAAGTTCGGGCTTGCTGTGTAACAAAGCCTGCTGCAGCATTGGGCTGAGCCTGCTACCCGAGGCTTAGAAGTGGACCTAGGCCTCCTGCCTAGGGTTTGGTTGCCTAGGGTTTGGTGGGAGTGGTGTCGTGGCTTGGTGGCCTTACCGTGGCTGCTGGGTCACGGTGGTGATGATGATGGTGTGGCTCTGCGGCAGTGGGGCTCCTCATGTTGTTGTGTTAAGCCTTGAGGATCTCCATCGTGGGGCTATGTCCTGGTCTCCACTCTCTGGTCCAAATCCTTCCACGTATGGGGTTTCTTTCGTCATAGTTTCTGAATTTCCTACCATTGTATCCTTTCTCCAGGGATTGATCAAGAAACTTTTCTAGGAAAAATTAATTGATATGACGTGTGAGAAATTCAACGTAACAGAAAATTCAAGAAACTAATGCGAGTGGCTTCTTCGAGTATTTTGAATCAGCTCTCAATGAAAGCACCAATTTGTCGATGTAAATTTCCGCCGTCTTCAGTTTTGACGAAAATGCACCTGCAAAACAATCAACACCTTTGATCAGAGGCCTAAGCCTCACGAGCCCACGAGGTAGGGGGTTAGGTCAACGGATCTCTGATGCCTAAGTTAGTTTCTCTGAGACAGTAAAGTGTTTAGGGCTTTTTTTAGGGTTGCAAAAGCTGTGAAAAGTTGGTAGAATATGAGGTATTTATAGGGCTAGGGCCGGCCATATAGTGTTTAATGGAGAGAGATTCTCTAAATATTCCCAAGATATTAAATAGGAAATAATATCTTGAAGTAAGAATGTATTAAAGATAGGATTTGGATAATTAATCCTTATCCTTAATTCCTTGCCAAGGGCAGGTGAGATGTGGGCAGTTGTGTTCAGCTGCTTAGTCCTTCAGGGATGTAAGCTGCGCGTCGGAGCATCTGGGAAGCCTGCCCTTTTATTAAGGGCAATCTTGTCCTTCTAAAATAAAAGTCCACATGTGTCCTCTAGAATATTTGGGATTATTTTAGGCTCCACAATTGTCATCTAGTAGAATGCATAACTCCACGTGTGGCCTTTAGAATATTTGGGATTATTTTAGGCTTCACAATTGTCATCTAGTAGAATGCATAATTCTCTGTTGAACACTGTAACCCAAAGTTGGTAATTAACTAGCACTCCACACGTGCTTGCATTTGATGTATCAGTACACATTGATCGTAATGCTCTATGTGGTAGTAAAATATCGCCGTCATTGAATTCAACGAAATTGTACCGATTAGGGGTGGGTTCAGTTCCGTTTGGTTAGGTTTTTTGCCAAAACCGAAAACCGAACCGAAATTACTATTTGGTTCGATTTTCTATCAGTTTGTGTTGGGTTCGGTTTCGGCTTGGTTCGATTGGTTTTTTTTTTTTTTTTTTCCAAGTATCTAAAAAAAATTCTATGAAAACAACTTGCAGCCATTTTGTAATAAGTCCCATTTCAACAAAATTGTCAAAATAAGCACTCCAAATTTCTAATATAATCAAAGACAATGAAAATAAATATTCAATTCAAAGTTCAATTATAATCAAGTCTTCCAAAGTCCAAAGTTAAATAAACATAAAAGTTCAAATCTTCCAAAAGTCCAAACTTAAAATAAACATCAAAGTTCAAATCTTCCAAAAGTCCAAACTTAAAATAAACATCAAAGTTCAAGTCTTCCACATCTAAAATAAACATTCCAAAGTTCAAGTCCTCCACACCTAAAATATCATTCTTTATGTGCTGAAGTGATTTTGGAAGGTGCCCCCACATCTATCTTCGTAGTCTTATCCTTCAAAACTCTTCTTATGCCTTAATGTAAATCATCTATCACCTTACCACCATGTGAAACTAGACACCTAGAAAAGGAAAACGGCATACAATGGTAACAGTGAGAAAGATGCTGCCTTTATATTCTTTTAGTGCATTCAATACATTCAGATGGGTCTTCAAATAGACAAACGAACATTAACACATCTATAAGAGGAAATTTGTCTAAAAGCATACTACATAGAAATCATAGAGATCAAATTCAAATAAAGATAAAAAATTTAAGGTATTCTTGATGAAGTACAAATGCATAGAAATCAATATTTCCAAGTATAAGAATGGTATGAGAGCCTACTTTTTCAATGACAATTTGCTTGCTAATGCTTGGGTGGCCTAGGGAGCAACATAGCACCTTTTTTTGAACTTCCACTTGCCATTTCTACATACAAATAATAAAAGAAAAGATACTAATTAAAATGTTATTTAAAATAATCTAACAAAATCAAATGCAATAAATGAAATTACCTTTCTCAACTTCTTCACAAAACTCCATCTCCTCAATGGTTGGCTCATGATGTAATGGAACATGAATGGACCTAAGCCAATTTTGAGTACATATCAAAGCCTCCACCATTTTTGGACTTAAAGAACTACAATATGGATCAATTATCCGTCCACTTGTACTAAAGGAGGATTCCGAACCAATGATTGATATGGGAATAGCTAAGATCTCTTTTGCAACACGTGCCAAAATAGGGTACTTAGAAACCCCATTCACTCTCCACCAATTTAATTTATCAAAGAGCTCCTCTTCTTCTTCTTCATTAGGATTGGAAAGATACTTGTCAACATCATTATGCACAACCTGGGCTCTCTTTGCTTTTCTCATTTCACTTTTTTCTTTCAACTTTCTTTCTATTTCGGTCATGCTTGATGAAGAGTCTCCACTTGTCGTTTGAGAACTACCACCACCACTTATACTTTGTTGTGTACTCAAAGACATATCTTCATGAATCTTGTAAAGATCAATCATCAAGTCCTTCACCCCATTTGTGGCACTTTCAACTTTTTCTTCATCCTCACCAAATTGTATCTCAAAATAATCAACAACTTTCTCTAATTTGTGGCGAGGATCAAGCACAAGTGCAATAAAAAGATATTGATTCATGTCCTCAAGTTAACCCCAATACTTGTCGTATTTTTCTTGCATCAACTTGGAGATCATAGACAAAAGTTCATCATCTTTGTTTTTATGCAAGAGACTTTTGATCTTAAACAAATCACCAAAAGTAGTATGAATGGTTGGAGTATTAGAACAACATACTTTTAAAGTGACTTCATAAAAAGGTCTCAAAAAGATTGCAAATATCCCCGCCTCACTCCAATCATCCATCGAAGGTGGCCCCTCCCTCATATTATCATGATTTTCTTTAACAAAGTATGGAAGGTAATGACCATCATCTACTTTTAATCTATCAAAAGCCATCTTGAAGTTTAAAGTTGATTCCAACATTAAAAATGTGGAATTCCACCTAGTAGGGACATCCAAAATCACAAGCCCTTTGCTTTCTATTCTCACTTTCTCAACACACCTTTTAAAGCTTTCCAACCTTTGAGGGGAATATCTTACATACCTAACCACATTACGAATGCTTTGTATAGCCGTATTCTACAATTTTATCCCATCATTCACAATCAAACTGAGGATATGAGCAACACACCTCATATGCAAATATTTTCCATCACGCAAGAGTGCATTAGGAATCCCCCACCCACTTATTCGGTGCACAAAGTCCCTTAAACCAGAATCATTTGCGGAAGCATTGTCAACCGTAATGGTTAACACCTTCTCTATACCCCACTCCACTAAACATTCCTCCAAAAGTTGAGCAATGGATTCTCCTTTATGATTTGGAATGACACAAAAATTCTAAATCTTTTTATGCAACATCCAATCATCAATAATTGGTTTGTTGAATAGAAGTCCATGTATCCGTTGTTAGACACACCCTAAATGTCTTCAATTGACTCTTCAATGTATCCTTTCCAGAATAAAACAAGCTAAGTACATCCTTAGCAATTGTCTTATGACTAGGCACTTTCCACATAGGACATGCTTGCATGCAAAAAGGGCGAAAACCTTCTCCTTCAACAAAAATAAAAGGCAACTCATCTATAATTATCATCTCAACACAAGCCTTAGTTACTTCCTCTTGAGAAAAACTTATAGCTTCCAACTTATCTTTAGTGCCGGCAAAGGTTAAGATCTTTTGCCTATTTGCAACAAATATCTCCTTATTAGGACCGTAGCTTCTACATCTTGCTATATGGTTTCTTAAATTAGTTGTACCATTTTTATCCAGGTCGGCCATATATGATTGAGTGCAATACTTGCACAACCCCTTAACTCTACCACCCTTAATTTTTCTTTCCAAGTGCTCCCAAACCGTAGACCTTTCATGACTTTTTAATGATTCCAAAAGAGCTTCTTCTTTACTAACTTGGTCACTTTGGTCACCTTCTTTTGGAGTTGCATCGGAGGGATTTCCGGATCCACCAAGAGAACTAGGAGTTTGTTGAGGTGCCACCATGGTGTTTTGAGGTGGAGTTGATTCACCATCAATGTCCATCTAAAATAAGAGAATCATACAATTAATTTTTCAAATTAGAGATTCATTACAGTTAATGAATTAATTATTAAACATAAGGGCAAAAGTAATGGAAAGATATGACTACTTACTTCCGATGGTATACTCGAAGATGAGTTTGTTTGATCATGAGGGCTATTTGATTTTGATCTCAATGAGTTTGAACTTGAGCTTGAGGCCCTTGAGACCTTTGACTCCTTTAACTTCATCTAATTCACACAAAATAATAAAAGGATAGTGGTTAGTACTACAAACTTATACAAAAGTAAATGTTAATCAAAACTGTAACATTCACTGTCAGTAGCAGTAGAAAACTAGTAAGCATGTGAAATATGCAGAGTGAAATAAAGCAGCAAAACCTTAATGGCAAGTCACCCCAACTATCAAGCACATTATTAAATTTAAGTCATAAACAAAACTTTAACAGTCACTATGAGTTTGTTATTCTTACGCAACTTATGTCCACAAAACCGACACACACTAGTTTTGAAACAATAAACATGTATTCACTGTCCTACTCGGCCAAACAATAAGCTCGGAAATTCTCAAGAAAACAATAAATAATATCTAAAAATAGCTAGAAGAAAAGTAAGTGAGAGAGAGAAGGAATGAATAAGGGTGAACAAAACAAGGGATACGAAACTAAACATGAATAGACCAAGTTACACACTGCCCAATCCTGATTTCCATACAGTGTGCACTAGTGCTATACTTGCAAGATTAAGATGTAATTCAGCATCACAATATTCGTAAGGAATCAGATGGGATTACTCAAATTAGTTCTGATCAGTGATCAGCGGCGAAAATTGCCACTTTGAATACCTACCAAATTGCCAATCAAACAAACACCATCCTAAGCAACCTCTCACTCTCAGTCCTCCATGGCTCAAATCAATCCATGTACTTTTCAGTCTCCAACTTAAACATATACACATACACTTAAATATTATAGCATTTCTTCACAGATTTTCTGATTTCTTGGATCGTGAATAAACCCTCTAACTCGCATTAAGAAATTGAAAGGCTTGACAAGCCCCAATTTTCACAACAAAAATTTAACACATATATCACTTTGTTAATCATGGATTTAATTTTTCCGCACATTTTTTATCCCAACAGGTAATTAGCCATTGTTAAAAATATTGGGTAATATTAACCAAAATTCAATACAATCATTTATAAAAAAAATAGAAGAAAATCCCTAATTTTAAACAAATTGAATGAAGACATGAATTGGGGGAAACAGATGCGTTTCAATCGAAGTTTTCAAACAAGAAATAATAGAGAATTTTTGAAGCACCTGAGTCACTTCCAGTGCTAACTCGCCCAGTGCCGATTGCTGATGAGAGAAATAATAGAGAATTCTCAGTCACTTCCAGTGCACCTGTTTAAGACTTGGGCTTTAAAGGTTTGGTTTGAATGTAGAGCAGAAAATTAAACGTGAGAGTGTGAGTGAGACTAACCTTTTGCTGTGAGTGAGAATGGTCACCGTTGGGAATGAGAGACAGAGTTTGAGAGAGTGATTGACAAAGTTTGACAGAGTATGAGAGAGATAGAGGAGGCTGCGCGAACTGGGAATGGGAAAACAGGCGAGACAGAGAAAGGAGGAGGACCCTACGTTTAGGTTACACTCGAGGTAAATTAGGATTATTAATTAATAAAATAGCATAAAACGACGTTGTTTTGAAGACTTCGATTTGGTTCGGGTTTCGTTCAGCAGATTCGGTTCGATTTTTTTCAGCCTCGATTCGGTTTTTTTCGGTTTTCAATTTTTCCAACCCACCCCTAGTACCGATGCCTAAGTCAGTTGAGAGAGAAAGAGAGAGGCTTGAATTGCATAGAATTAACTTACTCGAGAATGGACTGGTGATGGGGTTTTATAGAGTTGGCCACATGTGTCGGGGCTCTGGTGCCATGTGTTGGCGTATGATTGGCCAAAGTATTCATATGTTGGATGTGGTAGGAAACTATCTTTAAGATGTTGAAATATCTTAAAGATGCTTGAGAATAATCCTTAGAGATAATATTAAATAAATAATAATATCTAAAAATTATCTTCGAAGAATCCTTTATTGGATTTGATTACATTTCCTTGAATGAAAATAATGTCTTCAAGAAAAAAGCTGAAAGGTAGGGGTCAGTTATTTTACCTTTGATTTTCTTATCTTCTTGCCATGGCAGATGAGCTTGCAGAAGTTGTAGTCAGCAGTTCAGGACTCCTTGGTGGTTAAACTGCGTGTGAAACGAATGTGGGCCTTGCCAATTTAATGAAGGACATTCTCGTCAATAGTGGATAAAATTCCACATGCCAGTTTCAGGATTTTCTAAATTATGTTTTGCTTCAAGCACCTGAAGTGCATTAGTAAATGATCTTAAAACGAACATGTCGTTCTAGCTTATCTTCAGGGAGTGTTTCATTGACTAGGTACTCAATGATAGGATCTTACTAACTAGGGGTTGTGTTGATCTGCACCACCTCTATTACCGTTACCTCATTAATGGCCAGCTTTTCTAGGTAATCGATTGGAATGGAGCATCTAAGTTGGTGGTCCAGGGTGGAGCCTAAACTTACCAACGCATTTGCGTGGGTGTTCTTTACTTATGAAACCTGCTTGAGTGTGTAAGTTAAAACGCCTTAAGCAACTCCTAGATTTTATCCAAGTATTGTGCTATCCTTGGATGTTTTGCCATGTACCCCAATAAGGCTTGGTTGGTGATCAGCTGAGAATCTAGATGAATTGTAAGCTTTTTCATAGCTAAATCATTTGCTAGTTTGAGGGTTGTCAATAAAGCTTCAGATGGAATTCTCCTCTTTTGGCTTTTAAATTAGGTTATTACTTTTCTTTGTTTTTGGACGCTCTAAAGCCTAGAGTGATGGACTACTCCCTCATGGAATCATCTGGGGTGATAAGTACTAGACCTAGCCACGATCCTTGGTGGTTGGAGGATCCATCGACATGCAAATGCCAAAGATCTCCAGCAGGTTGGGCTGGTGCATCGTCTTGGTGCTCATCTACCCTAGACTCGCCATTGGGTTGAGCTGCTACATTCATCGGAGATGGAGTAAACTCCATTATGAAATCCACCAGTGCTTAGGCCTTTATCGCTGTGCAAGGATGGTAGATTAAGCTGTATTGACCAAGTTTTAACACCCACTTCATTACTCACTAAAAAAACAATTGGACTGTGTAAGACTGATCGTAATGGATACTCCGTCATAAGGATGACCATATGCGCATGAAAGTATGACCTGAGTTTCTGAGCTGCAACAACTAGCACTAAAATCAGCTTTTTGATTTTTTGGATATCTAGTTTTCACATCGAGGAGAGCTTTTGAAGTGTATAGTACATGCAGTTGGCTAGAGCTCACCGCTGCTTTAGATACAACCAAATAGATGAATAAGTCATCCTCTGTTTCCAGCTTGGATAGTTAAAGAGGTGAAGTCAGGTACTGGCTTAAATTTTGGAATGCCATTTCGCACATCTCGTTCCATTATTCCTTTATGTCTTCTTTAGAGCATTGAAAAAAGATTTGCACCGATCGGTTGATCACAAAATGAATCTGTTGAGAGCTGCTTCTTGCCCGATTAAAGTATGGATCTCCTTTAGAGTAGTTAGTGACTTCAAATCTAGGATTGCTTGGATCTTCTTCAAATGTACTTCAATTTCTTGCCGGATAACAAGGTACTATTAGAATTTGCAAGAGGAGACTTTGAATGCACATTGGGCGGGGTTAAGCTTCATTTTGTACTCCCGTAGGATATTGAATGTTTCTACCAAATTTTTTATGTGGTATGACCACTACTTGCCTTTCATCGTGATGTTGTCAACATAGACTTCCATGGATTTTTCGATACGCTTCTTGAGACCGAAGGGCATGACTTTGTAGAAGTAGGTGCTTTCGCTTAGTGACAAACACTGTATTCTCCTTGTCGAGTTTGTACATGGCAATCTGATTGTAGCCTAAGTATGCATCCAAGAAGCTGAACAAGTAGTTCCTAGACGTTGATTTCACTAGTAGGTAAATTCATGGAATCTGATGGGTCCTTAGGACATGCTTTGTTGAGATTGATTGAGTCCATTCACACTCTCCATTTGCTTTCTCTTTCTTCATGACCAATAAAATGTTGGCTAGCCAAGCTGAATGCACCACCTCTTTGATGAATTTGGCCTTTAACAGTTTGTAGATTTTTGTGCTGGTGATTGCTACTCGCTCAAAAGTGAAGTCATATTTTTTTGGATCACAGGTTTGACTACGAGGTCGACATGCGACTTATGGCAAGCTATCTAAGGACCAATGATGGGCATGTTGGTCGGTGACTATTTGAAAATATCACGATTTTTTGGAAGGAAATTGGTGAGTTCTTCCTTTCTTTCTGGTTGAGTAGAAAGCCAATTCTAGCCATTTTTTCTGGTTTACAGCTTATTTCATCTACCTAGGTGTAGATCTAGGTGCCATCTTCTTAATCTGCCTTTTATAGTTGCTATTTGGTGGAGGATGAATCCTTCTTTGCACCTCTTACCTCTGGCTGGGATGAAAGTTTTCTTCATCGATTCTTTGAAAACCTATACGGTACATCGTCGGGACATGGCTTAGTCAGACTTGATTTCTTGATTCTTCCTCTTGGGATGTGGAATCGGGTTTTGTGGTACTCAATTGGTGTCCCAGCTCCAATTTTTGTAAGCTAAAATCAGCCCAGTCGGATGCAACCACTCAATAGCTAGCCCAGCCTTCCAAAATGACTCCCAACAAACCACCCGCTATTCGACGAACTCATCATGAGAGAAGATTTGACTCTGACATACTCATTTGCTCTGGTAAAGAAGCATAAACTTTGGGACGAAGCTCGACGGGCTGATAAGCCACTCGAGCGAGCTCCTAAGGAGTCAGAAGTAGCCCAGAAAAAGGTGGACAAAAGTAGTTCAATGATAAAAGCAAGCCAGGGGCCAAGATGTCATGCCCCGAACTCGGTGTCGGTAAAAAAATATGAACCCGAATCAGAAATGTGAGTTAAAAATTAAATAAATAAAAGGAAATGGAACAGGCTGGTAAATAAATTCCTCTTATAAAAATAATTCATGACTCTTAAACAAATCAAGAATTCTTTACAATCCTATAGTAAATAGATGAATAAACTTTCTATTCTCACATCTAATCTAATCTCATCCTGCCTACCTCTTTTGAATGTTTAGTTCGTAAACCTGTAGCTCAGTATGGACATAACCTTATCACAGTAAATTGACAATATTAAATTAAGTGTCATGAAATCAGATAGCTAAATTTCAAATCATAAATGATAACAATGCATGAATGCAATCCAACCTCTTCAGCTACACCCATTAATTTATATAATAAAACACGTGGACCTGTACGTCCTATACCATGCATTTTACCACTGCAGTGGTGGTTCGAATGTTCTATTATACAAACTAACCCCCATAAGATATCCCTAGTTCATAAACCCCTTTTGCTAGTCATCTTATCTAATTCATTGATCTCCAGCCCAAATCACCCACATCAACAATTTATCCTGCCGATATCCTATTCTAATGTGCACACCGGGCTCGCTTGAGAACAGGTTTCACAATGAATAGATTCAACAACACAAAAGATCCCTTCCAATTACCTTTATTTCCATACCAGTTTCAACACTGAAGTTCCAACCACTTCAACATCAAGGTTCTAAAAAACGCTAGGCGCTAGTCAGGCGGGGGCCTGGCTCCTTATGCCTAGGCGACTAGGCAGCCTAGACGGATTTAGGTAAATTTCTTGTATATCTTGTAAATAAATGCATATTGACACTTACAAAAAATTATACTTATATGAAATCCATGGATAAGATAATAAAAAAAAATGATAAAATGCAAAAAGAGTATCCAACAACTCCAAAATTTAAAAGCACATTAAGCATATATGCCATATAAACATAGTGAGGAGTATTGTAGGATGACACATGTACAACAAGTTCACAATTTAAAACCACTTAGACTTAGATAGGATTTTTTAATTTCATTAAAAGAACCTAGCCGCCTAGCCCGCCTAGTTTCCTAGAGCCCATCCGATTTTTCCAACCAATTTGCAAGAAAACGCCTCGGCTCACCACCGCTTAGGCCGTTTTTTAGAACATTGATCAACATGCATGATGCACAAACAATGTCATTTCATCTTTTACATGTATCACAGTATATTCCTAACGAATAGCATTCCAACAATAATTCCATCATCAATAACAAGTAAACACTTAATCGAAGCAATTAGCTAGTTAATATCCAACTACATTAATCAACCAAAAATTTCAAGAATATTATAACACTTCATGAAACTTTCTGTAAAGGTTTGCAGTATTTCCCCTACCTGAATTCCAAAGCTAAAACAAAGATCCACGTCCCTACTGGAATAGGTAAGCTCCATATACTTATCCACGTCACTACCAAAATCGCTAAGATCCACGTTCTTATCCACATCACTATCGAAATAGCTAAGCTCCACATACTTCAACAAGCATCTTGATCACCTCTAACACCATGTATTTCTTCTACTCTCTTTTATTTTTCTACTCTCTCTCTATATTTATACTTACGTAAATATATACATTCTCTTTTTCCCTCTCTATCTATCCTTCCCTACGTTGTCTACACTGCATGATTCCTCAAGCTTTGCATGCCATCTAAATTTGGTAGTAAATATCAGCCATTCTCTCCGTTTTAAAATGGAGGGAATCCTATTTATACTACATGGAGTCGGTTACTGCACTTAGTAACCAAGTATAGAAAATAATAGAAAATATATAGTTGGCTATAGGTGTACTTGAAAGGTTGGTTCTTATCTCATTGGAAAGTAAAAGGTGTCAACCCAATAAAGGATTAAGGATACGGGGCAGCCACCTAAGGCTATTTGAAGTCACGTCCAAGTTATAGCTTGGAACACTAAGCTACTAGATTGCCTATTCACTTCTAATACATCACACTACCTCATATTGCATCGCCTTGTTAAGCCACCTCCTATAACCTATGTGGCAACTAAAGAAGAAGATAATAATCTAAATTGGGACACTTTATGTGATAATTGATCGCTCACATTTTTATTCAACACCTAATCACTTTCCACCATGTGTACTAGTACCATGGTCACTGTCATCTTGGCTGGTCACCACGTGGCACACGCTTAGCCATTCAATGGTTGCCACCTATATCATCGACTCGATGATTAACCTTACAATTATTTGACCTCCAAAAAAATACACAAGATGCTACGAGCTCATAATAATTCTTACTATCTTCATACAAAGACCTATTCAATAAATAAGTTTCCAAATACTTCTCTTCTTTGGTAATAATTTCTTGGGGTCTCACAAAAGTGCAGAGATTGGTCCCCGACAAGGGGAGGCCAGGCTACCAAGGGCTTTACCAAGTTCTCGATCTCGATCAACCAAATCTTCCGTGACCTTAAAAGTGAACATTGGTTCATGCTGCCAAAATAGATAAACATAGATACCTCCAAGTTGGATCACACCAAATATTGTGTGTTCCATTGAGGTCCTGGTCACACAACCAATAACAGCTATACATGAAAGGTCTACCTAGAAAAGCTTGAGAAAGAAGGGAAATGCGATAGATATCTGGACAAGCCAGCTGTGTAGCCTAGGAGAAATGCAAATGTAGATGAAAAGCCACCACTTAAGATGATTCGAATCAACGGCATCTTCGCAGAATCTGAACACTTGAGGGGTACCAACAAGTCCATGAAGAGGAAGATCCAGTAAGCCATTTCTGTCTTTCAGGTTTAGGCAGCTGACACTAACCCTGGACCCATCATTGATTTTACTGAGCAAGATACTGAAGGTGTAGACTTCCCACACAACGACGCTCTAGTTGTATCTATCCAACTGGCCCACGCCATAGTTGACATAATGATGGTGGATAACGGCAACCCAATCAACCTACTCCAGCTTTCAATCATTCAGAAGATAAGGTTGGAAAATACGATCATACTTCTAGCCGAGTTACTCACCAAATTCAATTGTCACACCTTGATTGCCATCAGCAAAATAACACTTGACGTGAGAACAACACCAGTGGTCTCAAAGAAGGCATTCACGATAGTTAGCCACCACCCGTTTCCATATAACAGGATTCTAGGTCAGATCCCATGATGGGGAGTCAAAGAGATCAAGTTAGACCAGGCCGCATCTCGATGATGCATTATACAAGTTCGAAATGAGTCAAAGAAGAAGTTCTTCACTCCAGTAGAGGCCACTGAGGTGCTGAAGGACGGCAAGGCTACAGAATAGCAATCACAGCAAACAGATCAAGATAATGGCGTCCGAGATGAAGTGTCAACAAGCGAGGCTTGAAGGAAGATGCGAAATACATCATTCTTAATCCCTTACAGCCAAAGAAGATGGCTAGAATTGACTCTCGTCTGAGCTCGAAGGAAAGGAAGAACTCAAGGCTTTCCTTAAGGAAAATTATGAAATCTTCGCATGGTCACCTTCCAACATGCCCGACGTTGATCTCGAGATAGCTTTCCCCAAGCTACACGTCAACCCCGTTGCCAAACTAGTGATCAAGAAAAGAAGAGATTTTGTGCTCAAGTGCGTAGCAATCATTAAGGCATAGATTGACAAACTACTAGAGATTGGATTTATTGAGGAAGTAGCACATTCAGCATGGTTAGCGAACGTCGTGCTAGTAATGAAAAAAAAGAAAGAAACATGGAGAGTTTGCGTGGACTAAATCCAACTTAACAAGGCATGCTCTAAAGATCACTACCCAATTCCCTGGATTGGCCTACTGGTAAATTCAACCTTTAGGAACCAACTGCTTAGCTTCTAGATGCATCATCAGGCTATAATCAGATTACAATGCACAAGCCTAACAAAGAGAAAATTGCATTTGTGATCGGGCGAGGCACATATTACTACAAGGTCATGTCTTTCGGCCTTAAGAACGCATGAGCTACTTACCAACGACTCGTGAACATGATGTTCAAGAAGTAGATTGGGGTAATCATGGAAGTCTATATAGACAACATCGTGGTAAAAGGTAAGTAGTTGTCAGACCACATCAGCAACATGACAAAAAATATTCAACATCTTTAGGGAACAAAAGATGAAGCTTTATCTCTCCTAATGCACATTCGGAGTATCCTTAGGCAGATTCTTAGGGTACCTTGTAACTGGGTAAGGAATCAAAGTGCATCCCAAGCTTAGTTTACCAAGCCCGCACAGCAATAAAAACCTAAGCCTTGGCAAATTTCATAGCAGAGTTCACACCTAGCCTAGACGACGCAACAGTACAGCCTAAGAACGCTCCAGAGGTAGCCGAGCACACCATGGCAGCACCAGCCCTACCTGACAAAGATTTTTGGCCTTTACACATCGATGGTTCGTCTAACAACAAAGGCTCAGGAGCAAGCTTGGTTCTCATCATCCCAAACGGCTCAATGCTCGAGTAGACAATCACTATAGGCTTCAAAACATCCAACAACAAAGCAGAATATGAAGCCTTATTAGCAGGGCATTGAATGGCAAAAGACTTAGCAATGAAGAAACTCGCAATCCATTTCGATTCTCAGCTAACCACCAGCCAAGCTACCATGGAGTATGCAGCAAAGCATCTAAGAAAGAAGGTACGAGAAGAAGCATGCATGTATGTACAAATTTAGAACGGTTACAATGATACTAGTTCGTGATCTCATATCCTTTTTTAGAAAGGAATGAGTTTGAATTGATGCATTTAATCCACAATGAGATAAGTTCTTTCTTCATGAAAGAGAAGATAACCCCCTTATGTCCGTATGTGACTAAGAACTTTGGTTGTGACAAAGAGAACCATTGATTTCATTGTCACTGAAATGAAACTGGCTGATACATGAAGGCTTCAAAGCCATAGTGCTAGAGAAACTTGAAATCGGTCTTTGTTTCTTAATAATTATGCGATATTAAGGAAAAGATCATAAGAACCAAAGGTTTACAATTTTTTGTATATTATTGATATGAATGGGGAAGTAAAATATATACATATATTATACATGATCAACTCCATGAAAGAAGGAGTTGACTTACTAACTAAGTAAATATACATAAGGTAAATTTACAACAATCAGGGCTTTGATTTGTAGATTTCTCAATACTCCCCCTCAAGTTGGAGAGTGAATGTTATGAAGTCCTAACTTATTTTTGAGAGAATTAAAGTTATCTCTTCCTAGTGCCTTCGTGAATATGTCAGCCAATTGAATTCATGAAGGAACATATGAGGGGGAAATTAATCCAGCTTGTAGCTTCTCTCGAACAATATGGCAATCAATTTTGATATGCTTTGTGCGCTGATGGAAAACTGGGTTCACTACAATGTGGATAGCACCTTTGTTGTCACAATAAAAGGCAATTGGTCTATCTTGTAAAACTTTCAAATCACGAAGTATATATTGCAACCAAGTTAGCTCTAAACATGTGGTTGCCATTGCCCGGTATTCTGCTTCGGCAAAGGAACAAGAAACATTTGATTATTTCTTCAACTTCCTGGAAATGAGGGCATCACCCATAAACACGTAGAATCCTGTGACTGATTTCCTTGTTGCCTTAGACCTTGCCCAATCCAAGTCACAGTAGGCTTTTAAAGAAAGGTCATTAGTAGCCAAAAATAACAATCCTTGACCTGCACTTCCTTTAATCACTACTAGAAAATATCATTTTGCCGACAAATTTTAAGCCGACAAAGCAAAAATTTGCCAGCACAAGAGTCCTATCCCGACGAAATGTTCGAATTGTCGGTTAGAAACTAATAGATTTAAGCTGACAAATAATTTGTCATAAAAAGGAGGTTTACTCGAAGAAACAACTATTAGTCGAGAATATCGTCGGTAAATTTATTAAAAAAATGCGGGATGTTTCCCTCCCTTAAAAGTTATTTTTTTCAAGTACCGGGAAAATGAAAAAAAATAAAATTGTTCATTTTAAGAGCTTATCAGCTAAACAAGGAAAAATAAAAAAATTTCTGCACCCTAGATTTGGATCCCGTTGCTATCTCCAACCTTAGTTGCTCTTCTTGGATTGACCATCCTAGCAGCAATTCTTGTCTACCACCATATCAACTGTTCTCCGTTGTTGTGCATATCGATTCTTTATACGAGTCTCTTTCCTATCAAAAACCCAAATCCGAACCTAGTTGCTGACACCCAAATCGTTGTAAGTCTATAACCTTTCACTTGTTTGAAATTTCAATTTTCAAGGTTCGATCCATCTATATTCGCTTAATCAGTAATTTGGAGTTTTTTTTTTTGGTCAATAGATGCTTTTAGGGGAACCCTAGCAGAGGAAATGCTCTTCCTTTTATCTCTCTTTGCAATCTCTAGGTTTTATCTCTCTTTGCAATCTCTAGGTATTATCTCAATTCCTCTCTCAATTGATGCTATAGTATTTGAAATTGAAATTGTTAGATTTTGGGGTTGGGTACATCGATTTTAGAGATTTTGGTTGTGGTTTGGGTTCTTATTTTGTTTAACATAGATGGGGCTTGACTGTGATTTAAGTTTTGCTTGATATACTTCCTGCACATTGCAAAATTTTGGTATTATTTTTGGGGTTTTAGTGTTGCAAGTCTAGTGTTTGGCTTATGTGTGGTTTATTTGACACATCCCAACCTGGATTGTCCACTAGGACTCCGAATCAAGTTGTGCTGACGAAGCCATAAGGTGTAATGATGTGGAATATGTGAATAAATTTAACCTAGAAGTGCCTAAAAACGAGAGTGCGTTGTGAGCGGGAATGAACCCATTTCACACGTGACGTCAGAGCATAAGTAAAGTACAGTAGAGTGGATTGAAAATCATACCATTGAAGGTAATCTCCAATACCAAGATTTGCCACGAATCCTCGTCGATACGAAAACTTTGCTACTAGAACTTGGAGGGAAAAAAGAAACAAGAGTGAGTGGGCTTAAAAATAACGCTTTAATAAAGGCCTTCTAAACGTTATAATCCCTTGCTATAATACATGTATAGTTTCCAAGAAATCATACTACGTATAAGTATGAAATCGAATGTAAATCAATAGTAAATCCAGGAATATTCCAAATCACTACATATCGGCAGCAGCATAAAAATCAGGTGCTCATCAACCTATGATAACACATTAGTCGGAGTTGCCTAATGCAACTTGTACAACTCATAAATCAATCTATGATAACCCATGAGTAGGAGTTGTCTAATGCAACCTGTACGACTCATACACGACAAGAAAACATGGATTAGGTGATGGTATTTTTTGTGGCGCCTAAAAATTCATCACATTTGGCTAAAATGAGTGAGGCTTTTTTAGAAATTGTCACAAAAAGATTTTCACAAACACCAAAATATTTTGCGTCTTATAAACATTTTGAATTCGTCACAAACTATTAGGCGGGAAATTTTACCGCCAAACAAAATGTTAATATGTGACGAAATTTTTACATTCATCACTTATATAAAAAGTAGGCCACGTAATAGTCAATTCATCACTTATAATATTAAAAGTAAAATTTAAAAATATTGAAATAATAATGTCAAAACTCCTAAATTGTAAAACCTAATAACCTATTTTGTTTTCCCTAAAAAAAAAAACTAACCTATTTCATTATGTTCTCTCACCTCATCTCTTTCAGCTCCCCTTGGTTCTACTCTCTCACCCCACCTCGCTGACCAGCCACCTTGTGGTTGCCATCGACGACGACCACGTACCACCTCTCCTTCGTCTCCCTCCCTCGGCCTCTCAATTGACAACAAGGTACTTATTTCTTTAATTGTTTTTAGATTTTCTTCTTCAATCAGTCTTTGTTTGCCAAGCTTAGACACCCAGTTATCAATTTCCTTTCTCTTTTGAAAATCAATGAATAATGGTTGTTATTTTTTTATTTTTTCTTTGGAATGTCGTTGATGGCCATCTATGAACATTATCATTTGTTAAATTGTAATTTTCTTATTTCTAATTTAGTTAGAACCCAATTATTGCAACTATTTAAGCTCTTGATTAGTTGCATAGTTAATTCTTTGAGGTAGGATAAAAACTACAGCATCTCGGCTATAACACAAATCCACTTCTAAAAAAAAAAAACTATCATGTCCTGCTACACCATAACAAATAAGAACAAAAGGGGGAAAACATAAGAACTGAACAAAAGGAAAAAAAGAGGAAGAATAGTTTTTGGTAGATGAAGAAGATTATACTAGTCGCAATATTCGAAGAAAAAAAAAACTGGAACTACCCCTTTTTTCGTGTAACTATTTTTCCAAGACATAGACTACTAGAGTAAATTTGTGGAAATTTTAAGTTTGTTTGAATGTATTTTTCATAGATTGATTGAATGTACAAGGGGGGATATATAATGAGGTAGAAGGTTACAGGCAACCCTACCTTGGCAAATCCTACTATCCTGGTAAACGCTAAAGTTGTCACTCCTTAGATTAACGGAGTGCAACAAGTACGAACACAACTATCAACACGTCATCTAGATGTCAATCTTTCTCAAATTAAGGGATTAGACTTAATAGAGAATCCCATGGAAAGAGGAAACATAAAATCTGGCAACATCAGTCACCCCATATCGTCTAATATTCATATGCAACATCAGTCATAAGCAGCATCAATCACCCAACATCAGTCACCTAGTATGCAACATCAGTCACATAGTATGCAGCATCAGTCACCAAGTATGCAACATCAGTAATGCAACATCAGTCACCCAGTATGCAGCATCAGTCATATGCAGCATCAGTCACCAAGTATGCAGCATCAGTTATGCAACATCAGTCACCCAGTATGCAGCATCAGTCATATGCAGCATCAGTCACCAATATGCAGCATCAGTTATGCAACATCAGTCACCTAGTATGCAGCATCAGTCACCCAACATCAATCACCCAATATGCAACATCAGTCACCCAGTATGCAACATCAGTCACCTAGTATACAGCATCAGTCACCCCATATCGTCTAATAAAATTCTCAAACAAAATAATATTTTGTTAATTAATTTGAGTTTGATTGAATTGATTAAATGTTGGTGTTTGTTAGTTTAGGTGCAAGTAAAATTTTAGTATTGTGTACGATTCTCAAATCCAGAGAACCCTTCGTGTTCTTTAGAGGGTTTCCTATTCTATTTCTCACTGAAGCACCTTTTGTCATGGTACTCTTCCTCTTTCCCGCACATTTATTTACCTATCTATTAAGTGCAATGCTCTTAGCACTTCAAACTAAGTATTTTATAGTTTTTATACACGCAATATACGTAGCACCAAAAGTTAAACATGAGAGTGACAACGGCGTTGTGCCGTTGCCCTTCTGTAATTGGTTTATTATGTGATTTGGTGCTTTGTATTGCAGGCTACATGGGGTGTTTTTGAGAATCTCAAGAAACTAGAACAATGAGGGCTGAATTTGGCTTTGCCACTTTCTTGAACGCATTTCATTTTTAGGGCGTTGGACATGCATTATGCAAGCTTAAATTTGGATTTCATGTTCCCCATCTTTTTAACCTGCCAAGTTTGGGATCAGATTGGATTTTACATCCTAGTCGCTTGTTGGAGCAAAATGTAGTTTGACATTGGCATGCTAAGAGATTTAGATATGTGCATTATAAATTAATTCATATCCTACAATAGTAATCTATTGGCCTATAATTTTACAAATAGTCATTATGTGTATAATGGTTTGTATATATTAACATTTTAGTATGTGTTAGTTACTTTTCCTTTTCATATTTTAGATGGCAGCTTCTATGTAGTGAGGAAAGAGGGTGAAATAGGTGAGGGATCCCTTACCTCCTCCTCCAATTGATGCACTTGCACCTCCTCCACCACCACCTCCTCCACAAAGACAAGAACGGCCAGTGGATCAATGATGTTGCTCTAGACAAATAGATAAGTCATTCAGTCATTCATAGGCTTATCATTTTTTTTCATTTCAAGAGAGTTGGAGAGTCAAAATTCACATTTGACAAGATACAACTTAGAAAGCACAAATAAAGTGAACATGCAAGATTGACTTTAAGAAAAAAACTTGATATAACTAGCTAGAAGCTGAAAGGGCCCCTTATGAATTAAATTACATTTGTGTTCCTAATAAGTTTATGTTTCACTTCGTTTTGTTTGCCCCACCAATATATCCTTATGATATTGATTGATGCTTATTACAATATATTCTTATGCTATTGATGCTTATTACTTTTTGAGCAAAACCTTGTATGTGCCTAGTTCATATGTAAAGATAGGTTATACTTGGTGGTCACATACAGTAGTCAAGTTGTATTTTCTTAATTAAGGATATTGTAGCTGATCTTTCAAAAAGAAACTAATATGTTTCTATTTTATTATGAAAGGATAACATGAAGAAAAAGAATGATGAAGCAGATTCAAGATGCACCCAAGGGTACTCCTTTAAATCAAGTTTTTATCATATGGTTTCCTCAGATGAACAATTGAGAGCTCAATTGGATTTCCAAAATGAGGTGAAGGTCTAGTATTAAAAGTTAAACGCTTTTTTGGCTGCAAGTGTCGTAGACTTCTCTACTGTTAGCACCTCAATGTTGATGAAAGTCTGGCATCAAAAGTTAAAGGCTTTTTTGGCTGCAAGTGTCTTAGACTTCTCTTTTGTTAGCACCTCAATGTTGATTAGACTTTCCTTTTGTTAGGACCTCAAGTTGTCTATGTATAAGTGTTGGTGCCCTTCATGACGAATTACTACCACTGAGATAGGTCACCCTGACTTAGATTGATATTGGGATGTTTATGTTATTTTGTGGGATGTACACTTGATGAATGTATTCGACTTATGTGCTTTAATTGTTGATTAATGAAAAATGTGAATTAAGTATATTACCTTATAGTTATGAATTGCAATTCTAGATTACGAAGCAGGAACAAGTAATTAATTCATCATATATTATTCCTAAATAGGTATTTGATTTAACATATGTGACATAAGTTGTGTCACATGTCAAAAGAATATGTGACGATTTCAATGTCATTTAGTGTTAATCATATCATTATGAGATTATATTGGGTGACGATAAAATCATCACTTATAAGTTTGATATGAGATGAAAAACATTGGTCACTGACTTTTTTATTTTGTGATGCTTATTCCGTCACTCACAAACATAATATGTGACGAAATTAGCGCCACATAAAAGAAAAATATGTGGCGACTCTAACATTCGTTACGTAAACTATCGGTGATGCTGTATAGGTGACAATAATTGGTACGTTGGAATTTCGTCACATATAGTCAAATGTGACAAATTTTCATATTTATGTGACGAATGTCTGTCGCCACAAAAACCCTATTTTCTTGTAGTGATAGGCAACCTGTACGACAGTGTCGGAGTTGTCTATTGCAACCTGTACGACAATGTCGGAGTTGCCTATTATTGCAACATGTACGACAGTGTCGGAGTTGCCTAGTATTGCAACCTGTACGACATGAGTTGCCTATTATTGCAACCTGTACGATAGTGTCGAAGTTGCCTAGTTTTGCAACCTGTACGACAGTGTCGGAGTTGCATAAAACACAAATATAGTCATATCATAACTCATTCATTCCAGATAACACCATAAACTCACCTGAACTTAGTTGCACGACCTGAGTTCACCTTAGCACTTCAAAGCATTCACAACAATTATATGTGGGTAATATGCATATGGATATGCCATGATGCAATCTAAAATCCAACCATATCATAGTATTTTAGAATATATATATATATATATATATATATATATATATAAGACATGGCATAAAATGCATAAATCAATTTAAAAGCGTTTGTGAAACTATCAAATATATATATATATATATATATATATACGATAAAAAGGAGAAGACCCACTCACCTGAGGTTTGCCCTACAACTCCCTAGCATGAATATCGAGATGTCACGAACGATCATTACCTAGAACAAATATTCAATCATGTCTCAGAACGCCTATCAATAAAACACGTAACTTACATAAAACACATCCCAAGAACGTTCTAGAATGATTTGAGACCCCTTTGACAAAAAGTCAACCGTCAGTCAAAGATCAACGATAAGGTCCACAAACCTACATAACTAAATCTGAAAGATTTGCATCTCAAATTTCCGATTCATGACTTCTAAAGATACACATTATACTTCTAGGACATCATACTAAAGTTTCATTACGATTCAACGGTTGGATCTCCGCCAATTGCCAATTCAAAGGGAGGTCAACGTTCTATTTTACAAACTTACAAATCCAATTTGGGAAGATCCATACGTCAGAATCCCAATCCGTAAGTTTCTAATATCCTCAAATATTACATACTGTAGTGTATTAAAGTTTGGTGACGATTCAACGGTTGGGTCGTCAATTCACATAATGTTCAAGTAGCGGTCGTTAACCAAACTATGTTCAAACGATGAGATTTCAACAATCAAACTACACATATGGAATTGGGGTGTCAAACTTAGATTAGGAAGGTTAGGGGGTGACCTGGCTCACGCGCCACCGCACACGGCGGTCAGCTGCCCCGACTTGCCGGAAAATTTAACTATTTCTAAAAATTACAAAAATTTACAAGAATGAAGATCTCAAAAAGATGAACAACTATCATACCTGTCACGAAGTCCAAAAATGGTCGGAAGATGGTCAATTTTGCCCACGAAGCCTGCGGATGCCTAAAGCTTCCCGGCGTTGATTCATCGTCTACGGTGATCCAACGGGGTCAAGGTTGGTCAAGATTTTCTCCTGGAATGATAGGCTACAAAGCCCATGTGGTGGCATCGACCATCGCTTTGTTGATTCTTCGGAAATTTGAAAAGGGTGGCCAGAGCACCGCAAGAGCTATCGACTTTCGTGGCCTCAAACCGCCACATACTGTGGTTAATCAAGGTGGTTCTTGGGTGGGTTTTGTAGAATGGAATGAGATCTTCAAGATGGTGGTGGTGGTGTAAAAAAACTCCACCGGAGTTGGTCGAAATCAGCCTTGGAAAATGGGTGATCGCGCAGGTTGTTTTGGGTTGAAAGGCTGACAGAAATGGAGGGGAGAAATCCCTCTTTTTCCTGATTGGCTACTGCCTTCTTTCTCCAATTTTGATTGGTTGCTTGTCCTTTAATTTGATTGGTCCTTTAACCTTTTAACTTGATTGGTCAGTCTTCCCACAAGGTGGGAGTTTAATTTAATTAAAACTAAACTTTGAATAACCAATTTCGAACGTCTGTAACTGTTGAGCAAAAATTGTACATAATATGTAAACAAATAATTCACTCGACATAATTTCACCCTTGTTCATTTTTCCGAAGAGGGTTTTATGAATTCGAGTTCGACCCATTCTAGGCTACGCGTTTATTAATTACAACCTTTCTTTTGGGAAAGAAATACCCTTTGATTCCAATTCGAATAAAATGTAACTTGAGGATTTTGGTGTTTTATTTGATTTTGTGACTGCATCTAGGTCGAATCCTAGATTGCCTACGTACCCTCTTGAGTGATCAAGTCACTCGTAGTTCATGATGTATTTGTTGGAGTTTAATGCCTTGTGCAGTTTAGGCTCTTGCAGGCGAGGACTTTAAGCAATTGGAGCTTTTGATGCCTTGTGCAGTTTTAGCTCATGAGGGCGAGGACTTTAAACCATTGGAGCTATATGTAACTTCGTGATTTTTTAGACTTGTTGCAGCTTTGTGTCATTTGATACTTGATACGGCTTCATGCCATTTGAGACTTTTCTTCGGCTTCGTGCCATTGGTCACTTTTCTTCAACTTTATTGCATGAGCAGCATGTATTAACTGAAAGTCTAATAATTTGTGTTTGAAGATCTCTCTTACTCTTTGTAGAATTACTTGATCAAAATAGCAGGAAGGAATTTAGTTTATATAAACCAGGGATTCGTTTCAGCTTCACGGTTGCGTCTAAAACTTTGATATCAGACTGCCTACGTATCCTTAACGGAATCAAACCGGCGTAGTTCATTATTATTTGATTTGAACTTGTGTTCAGACTTTTGGGAAAATGAGAAGCTATTTGGATTGGATTTGAATATTTAATAGGTAATGTAAATGACCCATTAATTTGAGTATGACAATCTGGGAGGATTTTTAAGACCACGTCATATCCACCCTTTTGTTTTCTTTTATATGGAACTTGATGGTGCCTTGTCCTGTCTTGTTGCATTTCCTATTCTTCTATTTATCATGGGGCTTTGAACCATTTGACCCAAGTGTCTTTCCAATCTGACAGCAAGTTGCATTATTATTTTCTTTATGTAACTTTAAGACTTTCTAAGTCCAAATAGGACTCTGTTTCAACAAACTCTCTTCTTCTCCATGTGAGAAAACCCTCACGTGAGGTGGACTTCATTCATACCCCGTGAAATGCCTTAGAGATCCCTCCTTTACTTAGCTCCCAGACTCGGTGGTCTCCGTCCCGAAACGGCAGGCAATCCCGATATACTTGGGTTCCATGGATTTCGTTACATTTCAAACTTGTATTTGGATTGGGTATTCGTGGATTTCAAAGTGAGAATGGGTAAGGTTTGTTGTAGTTTAGATTCTTTGTTCAAATTACTTCGATTTACTATTATTTCCCCCTCAAATCGCAAACCCGTTTTTTTCGCAGGTCACAAAAAGCTTTCATTTTTTTTCTGCTGCCTTGTATTCTTGCTCTTACCCCTTTGCTTGTGTTTCTTTTTGTGGATCGAAAGCTCAAAACGAAGAGGGGTGGAGATCAGGTAAGTCATCCCATTTTCGTTTTCTATGTTCTGGGTTTGCTTATGTATTTGGAGTGGAATGAAACTCTAATTGCGATGAAATTATCAATTATCTCATGCAGGCATCCCAGGCAACGACCACTCTTCTATTTGGTTGTTGGACATACTATTTTGCAGTACTTTGAAAACAAGTGTTGATTCATGGCTTCAAAGGTGAGGATTGCACTCTAAAATTTGTAGGGCGCCCTCATAATCTTTGTTGTATTTGTGTGTTGCCTTCTATGTTTAATTGTAATAGAATTATACTTTTCCATTTGTATATCTGGCGAGTGGCTTTACAAACAACCGTGCTCATGATAATTTTGTCCTGCTTGTTTGTACTTGTGTAAACTGATTTGCATATCAGGTCTTTGGGTGTTAATACATAGGTTGCCTTGTGAATGAGTTTCCCAATTAATTTTGGGAAGTTTTGACATTAAGCTTTAAACTCTCTTTTTTTCACATTCACCTGGCAGAGAAGCAAGTGAAACTTTTTGACACAATGAAAGTTTTTATCCCATCTTCACGTGGCAAAGAAGGTTGCTTGTCCATTTAAAGAATGGGAAATTTTCCCTTTCTTTCCTTGTCTTGTAGCTTTTCAATGTCTTTCTTTGGTCAAAGCTTTGACACAATGTTTAACCAAAACTTTGACACCATTGTAGCATTTCAAGGCTTTGAACCTTCTTCACGTCTCCTTCCTTCTTTGTCTTTATCAAAGTTGTGTTGGGGACTTTTCTTTTGTCATCATCAAAATTTCTGATTTCTTTTCATTTGTTTATTTGTCAACACATGCACTTACTCCCTTTAGCTTTTCCAAACATGATAACCACCTTCTTTAGCTTTTACAGAAAACTTTTCTTCATTTAGTCACTCTCTTTAGAGCATATTTTCCTACTTTTCTTCTTGAATTGGGGAATTTCCAAGCATGTGTCGGTCAAGGGAAGTTTTTTTTTTCCTTTGCAAACCATCTTTTCCATTTTCTCCTTTTTCTTGGACTCTATACCCAATAAGTTTTCATATAATTTTTAGCCAAAGCCATCCTCCATGTTTTGTACCTGTGGGTAGCAAAAAACACCAAATAGAATAATTTCTTTTCTCTTTCTTGTGTTGCATCTTTGTATATGTTGTTTCCTTGCTGTCTTTTCTTCATAGAGACCAAATATGAGTCGGTCAAGGGGAGCAAAAGTTGCATTTTGCCTCTTTTCCCTTGTTTATTTTGTCCACAAATGCATCTGTTTTCTCATTGGACCGCAAAGAATGACTTTCATTAGACTTTGATTGGAACTTCACGGGGTGGTCTAGGCCACCCTGAATAAATTCATGGGATTCTTGGAGATCATTTCTGCTGCTCCACCTCCATCTGTTTGGAGCAGGAAAAATACCAAACAAAGAAACAAAGGCAAAAAAAAAAACCTAAAAGAAATATTAGAAAATTTGATTTGTCCTTCTCTTTTTTTTTTTTTCTTGCGTTGTGGACCATTGCCAAGCAAAGGGGAATGTCATGGACCATTGCCTGGTGGTCTTCGGCTACCATTTTTTTGTGTTGCTTCAACCTTCGTGTCCTTCTCTGTTTCTTGTATATATGTACAACATAACAAAAATCAAGAGAAAAATAATTTTAACAGGGCTTTGTTTTTATACCTGGTGATGAATATTCTTCTTTGGTTCTTGACTTCGAAAGCACGAAAGATTGAATTCCTTCTCTTTTCTGGCAGCACTTCGTTGCCTTTGGTATTCTCTCAAGGTTTCTCTATTTTCTGCAGAGTTTCCCCTTCCTTTTTTCTGTCCCCCTTTTTTGTTGCAGCTGATGCCTATTTATAGGCATCATAGGAGAGTTCTAGAGCTTGTTACGTGGGGGGAAGATGGAGGGCATGACTTCCTGCCACTCTCTCTTAACCTCTCTTAATTGACCCCACGTTTTTTTTTTGTTGCAGGAAAGGGGGGAACCTGTTTATTACTTCCCCCTTTTGTAGGAAATTTTCCTTATTTTACTTATTTATATTTTTTTTATTTGTTTATGGATATTTAGTTTGTATGTAAAGCCCATTCTTAACTTTTTGGGTTGGTTTACATCTTTATTTTGCCTTGTAGTCTGACCCAATTTGTATAGACTCTATTTTTTATTTTTGTTGTTCAACAGTAACTATACCGTTATAATCCGAACTCGCAAACGGCTTTCGCCTATGCGTTCATACCAACGAGTACTATGAGGATACACTAAAAGAATAAGTCATACACTCCTCTAGACGATGGTAAACGAAAGTCAAAGTCTTTACCTCTAGGGCATTTTCGTAAATTCACGCTTTTAAAATTAATAAAAACGTAAAATTAGGGACGGGTTGTCACATTATTAAACTAAAACTGGTGCAAGTCCAGTGTTCTTCTTTCGAAGGATTTATAATAGCTTGGTTTGACAAGTGCAAGTCCATATTAACTTAGTGTTGTCTTCATCAAAATTATAATAATAATACTATTAAATTAGTCTTGTTATTTTTATTCCAGGTGCGTGTGCTTGAAGTTAATGTAGTTGCACTTGCTTATGAGGCTAGTGATGGTGAATTTTATATCAAGTATATTGTATAAATTGTCCCTCTGTTATGTTTTCTTGTGGGTTGCTAATTTGTGTTACTCTCCCATTCAGCTGATGTTGAGAATATATTGTACATTTTGTCCCTCTATTGTGCAGAACACACTGAGCAAGGAGCTTCGTACAAGTAAGTTTGATTGTGCTGGGAATATATTGTATATTTTGCTTTCTCTGCCTTGTGTTTATTCTAAGTACATTGTGTAACTTATTGTACCTTCTTTCATTCATTTTGATTTGCATCTTTTAAGGGACTAAAGAGTACCTCTCAAATGGCGGGTGGTCTGTGATGTTGATTGCAAGGTTTGGAAGAACGGTTGTCTTGGCCTCTAAGAATACATATGGTAAATGCCTCTGCTTAATCAAACTTACTATATTCTTGATTACATAAGTACATGCTTTATCATCCAAGATGCAAGTGAAATTCAAGTCTTGACTATGTGCTTGATTACGTGATTACATGCTTTCTTGTTGACAAATTGGTTAAGTTTTCATTGTTTATTGTAACTATGGTGTTATAGTAGCCCTTCCCCATTTTCTACTTAACAGATTGTTGTGTTAAAGTATCTTCAATTGAATGTATCTTTTTCATGATGTAGTGTGAATCAGTGCAGTTCCATACTGTTATTACTTATAGAAAGATTCATAGCTACAATTTGATTATTTCGGTATTAAGAATCAGTGCAATTCCATAGTGTGAAGAGACTTTACCGACAAATTTGGACTTTTTCCGACAAATTCATTTTATTGGTAAAGTTGAAATTTCTAGTAGTGAATGTATCGCAAAACCTGCAAAACTACTTGTAGGATAGGCTTTCGAGGCTGATGCATATATTGACTTAAGGTTTGAACCGAATAAACTATGTCCAGTCTAGTAACTGTCAAGTAGATTAATCGACCCGCCATTCTTCTGTAGTGGGTTGGATCATGAAGTAATTCACCGTCATCAGGAGTAAACTTTAAATACAGCTCCATTGGAAAAGTTTTCGTCTTTGCATCTAAAAGTCCTGCATCTTGTAAGATATCCAAGGAATATTTGCGTTGAGATACAAATATACCTTTCTTAGAACATGAGAATTCCAATCCCAAAAAATACTTCAAGTTTCCAAGGTCTTTGATGCGAATTTTTTTGAGGAGAACGAACTTCAAGTGTTCCTTCTCTTGAAGATTATTTCCTGTGAGAAGGATATTGTCAACATATATGAGAACTCCAGTGAAGGAACTACTAGAGGTTTTTGTAAATAATGAATAATCTGCCTTGGACTATTGAAATCCAGTTTGTTGAATAACACTAGAACACTTGGAGAACCAATTACGAAAGGCTTGTTTGAGACCATACAAAGACTTATTAAACTGACACACCAAGTGCAAGTCGCCAGGGAGAAAGGCGTTTTGAACGTCGAGTTTGTTTGTACCAAACTTGACCAATCCCGAAACTACTAAGCATCGGTCAACGTTATACCTCAAGGACCCAGAAGAGTTTCCCAACAACCAGGAGGTCAATCACAGCGCGACACGTGTCGACATCAGAAGCTAATCATAGCGTGACACGTGTCAACATCAGAAGCCAATCACAACACGACACGTGTCAATGTCAGAATGAAAATAGAAACTCACTTCTATAAATAGAGATCATTCTCTCACAATATTTCCTAATGTCATTTGTACTAAATCATTCGCTAGTACTTACTAAAGGCGAGCTTGAACCTATGTACTTGTGAAACCCTTCACAATTAATAAGAACTCCTCTACTCCGTGGACGTAGCCAATCTGGGTGAACCATGTACATCTTGTGCTTGCTTCCCTATCCCTATCCATTTACATACTTATTCACACTAGTGACCGGACCAATCTAGCGAAGGTCACAAACTTAACATTTTCTGTTGTACCAAAGTCCTCACTGATTTTGTGCATCAACATTTGGCACCGTCTGTGGGAAATGCCTCCTCTTCTTTGGGCCTAACAACTTTCTTAACAAATATATATGAAGAAGGAGTTTTGGGCTACCACTTAGAAAGGAAATGCCTCATTCGTCAACTCCCTCGACCGGAAACTTGGGGGACTCCTACCATATGCTACTGCACCTTGATACTCGGAAGTCTGACGACCACTCAGTGACTTGGATTTTTCAAGTCTCCAAACGAGAAGTTTTCCTCACTCTGGAAATTAAGGGAGCACTACCTCAACCTACATGTTTCACTCACAAAGCTTCAACATACAAGCTTCAACAAAAGGAAAAATTCAAAGAACTTAGTGAAGAAGGCCTTGGTGTATTTAACACAATACGTTGAAATGAAGCAAAGCTTGTTTATTCATATCTCCGATAAGTTACAAATATGTACATATACATGAATCAAAATAAACAAACAAGAGGGAGCCTTCACAAAGGTTGCTCAGGAGAAGTCTCAGCAGTTGGCAGAGCCCTAGAAAGAGGAGGCACTAGAGGTTGATTATTCGAAGCCTCAGTACTAGGCAGAACCCCAGAAGGAGGAGGCACTGAAGGCTGATCATTTTTAGCTTCATTACGCGGTACAGCCCTAGAAGACGAAGGCAATAAATGCCTTTGGAACAAACCCACAAACCTCTGACGATCAAGTAAAATCTGACCATCAAATTCCTATAGCTGGTCGAGATTCTTCTTCCTGTTTGTAGCATAGTCATGTACGAGCCTGTGCAACTATTTATTCTCATGCTTGAGCCCTCTGATCCCTGTTTGAGACTTATCACTTCAGCCGCCAATGATTCAACTTGGTGGGTTCGAGCAAATAGGCGTTGTGCCATATTAGACACATAACCTGCACATTGAACACTAAGAGCCAGAAAATCCTTAACAGCCAACTCATCAGACCGTTTGGAAAGTAATCTGTTATCTTTGGGAGTGAGAAGGTTCCTGGCCACCACCGCAGCGGTCATATCATTCTTCATCACAGAGTCCCCAATGGTAAGATGACCAGTATGGGATAAGAAGGATGGGCTCCATATGTTGTCTTGAGAAGGCATGGCTGCCTCTTCACCAAAGTTCAAGTCAAAACGACGGTCGGATGGGCCAGACATTCTCAGAAATGATGAAAGAGAAATGAGGTGCAATAAATCTCTGAAGTAAGGGGAAAATTCCTACAAGCAATAACTCTCTTAATGTACTTCTTGCACACAATTGGTACCCTTATAAAAGAAAGGGCAACAGGGCCGTTGGTTCAAAAATCAAAGAGGCACCATTCTCCGGATTCCGAAGAGGCACCACTTTCCACACGCAACATCAGCTCCTCGGGTACCACAAATAACTTTGCCAAAGATCTCTGACAAAGTTTAGACACATAAATTTTGAAGGTCCAGCTACCCTACTATTACCCACAAGGGTAAAGGAACAACACCACTGCTTGATAACTAGAAAGTCCCAATGTGTGTCAACCTTTGTGCTCCGTGGCAAGGCAGACTGGCAAAAATGCCCAACCTTTACTCACATTCGAGAAAACACTCCCAACAAGATTGCTTGCTCAAAAATCGAAGAGGAACCATTCTCCAAATCTCGAGAGCCAGACTCCTAACAGGATTACTTTCTCAAAAATCGAAGAGACACTACTCTCCGAATCTCAAGAGTGAGACTCCCAGTCGGATTGCTTTCTCAAAAATCGAAGAGGCACCGTTCTCTGAATCTCGAGAGCCAAATCCCCGACAAGATTGCTTGTTTGAAAATCGAAGAGGCACCGCTCTTCGAACTTTAAGAGCCAGATTTCCTTGGATAAAGCTTGTCTGCAATCTTCACACGCAACATCAGCTTTCCAGATACCACAGACCACTTTTTCAAAGCACTCTGACAAAGTTAAAACATGTGAAGCTTGCAGCTCCCACTACATTGCTATGACCAAGAAGGGTAAAAGAATAGCATTATTACTTGCTTAAAAATCGAAGAGGTACCGCCCTCCGAATCTCAAAAGCCAGACTCCCAACAACATTACTTTCTCAAAAATCGAAGAGGCACTGCTCTCCAAATCTTAAGAGTAAGACTCCTAACATGATTGCTTTCTCAAAAATCAAAGAGGCACCGTTCTCTGAATCTCGAGAGCCAGATTCCCTACAGGATTGCTTGTTTGAAAACCGAAGAGGCACCGCTCTCCAAACTTCGAGAGCCAGATTTCCTTGGATAAAGCTTGTCTGCAATCTTCACACGCAACATCAGCTTTCCAGATACCACAGACCACTTTTTCAAAGTGCTCTGACAAAGTTAAAACATGTGAAGCTAACAGCTCCCACTACATTGCTATGACCAAAAAGGGTAAAGGAATAGCATTATTACTTGCTCAAAAATCGAAAAGGCACCGTCCTCCGAATCTCAAGAGCCAGACTCCCAACAGGATTACTTTCTCAAAAATTGAAGAGGCACCGCTCTCCAAATCTCAAGAGCCAGACTTCTAACAGGATTGCTTTCTCAAAACTCGAAGAGGCACAGCTCTCCGAATCTCGAGAGCCAGATCCCCGACAGGATTGCTTGTTCGAAAACGGAAGAGGCATCGCTCTCCGAACTTCGAAAGCCAGATTTCCGTGGATAAAGCTTGTTTGCAATCTTCACACGCAACATCAACTTTCCAGATACCACATACCACTTTTTCAAAGTGCTCTGACAAAGTTAAAATACGTGAAGCTTGCAGCTCCCACTATATTGCTATGGCCAAGAAGGGTAAAGGAATAGCATTACTACTTGTTGTTAGGGAGACTCCTATATATGTCGACCTCCATCCTTCACGGACAGGCAGACCTGCAAAAATGCTCAACCCTTCCTCATATCTGAGAGGGCACTCCCAACGAAGCCTCTTGAAATACTCAGCTTTCTTCCCCCTAATAATACCTATGCAAACTAGCCACACCAGAGCAAGAGTATCTCATATCATCGGGGTCAAAAGCAAGAGTATCCCATATCATGCTTTTTCCCTGTCTTTTCCTTTGCCCTTGTTCTTACCTGCAAGACAATGAGAAAGAGAGCAATCAGTCAGCACTTGGAATCAAGCTTCCAGTCAGGAACTGACTGCCTGGAACCCCTTGCCTGATTACTTACCTAGCATTTCTCTTGAGTACTCATCTTCAACATCTTATGCTTCCAGAAAAGATACCACATCTGCCTGAGGAACAGATAGGGTAAGTGAGAAGGATACAAGGAAGCATGTGGAGACAAGCGCAACAGAACACATGCCGATTCATCTATTACTTCGTCAATAGCAAAAGTATCCCATATCATCAAGGTCAAACGCACTCTTGATTTGATAGACTTGTTTTGACCCTCAAATTGTTGAGTCGGCTTTATACTCTAGAGAAAACCAGAAAACCCTCCAGCCTAGTTCAAGAATAAGCCTGTGAAAAGTTACTTCTTCAAAAGCAAAAGTATCTCATATCATCTCTTCTCCATTTGCTTCTCCTTATCCTTGTTGTTGTTTACGACACAATGAGAAGGAGAATAATCAACCGGAAGCCAAAGTCGAACCTCCGATCCAGGTTGTTTGCTTGAAAGTCTGATTGCTTACCTTGTCTGTTACCTCTTTTGGCGAATCTCCTAGCTCGGCGACTTGGGGGACTCCTACTATAGGGTTTTGTATCGCACTTGACCAAGCCCGAAACTACAAGTAAGCTTCAAATGAAATTGATACATTACCTTATGCATCTTCATCGGTTAAAGATACCACCCCTGGATGGAGGAAAAGTACTTCAAGAGAAGATGCCACATCTACGTATGAGACAGATAAGGCAAGTGAAAATGATACCACACTTCGGTACTTAGAAGTTTCGTGATTACTCAATGGCTTGCATCTTGCAAGTCCCCAACTGAGGAGCTTCCCTCACTCGGGAAATTAGGGGAGCATTGTTTGTACCATACTTGACCAATCCCGAAACTACTAAGCACCGGTCAACGTTATACCATCAAGGACCCATAAGAGTGAAGGGAAAATTATGAGATACTAGAATGGGATTTCAAATAGACTATCATGCATATACAAATCATATTGAATATACGAAAGCAGCGGAAGCATTTCTAACATATTATCAAAGCTATAGTCATGCAAATCCCCTTCAAGGTTCATAGGTTTATATATAATGCATCAAAACATTTTAAAGAATCAAGAACAAAGTGAAGGTTAGTCTTATACCTCTTGATCTAGACTTGAGACCAAGGATGGACCTGAATGAATTATTTTGTAAAACATGTTCATTTGAGCAACATCATATAGCATGCAATTAACAATTAAAGGCGGAATCATGCTTACATGCACTCAAAAACAAAACATTTACCCATGAAATTCAAAGCCTAGTAGATTGGTGAACCAATAATCAACTCAAAAACAAAGTGAGTTGAAATTTACCTTTGTAGATTCCTCTTTGCATAAGCAAAGGCTAATCACCCAAAGAGATAGGGGCCTTCATTCCTTGCTTCTTAGATCCATGGATTTGTATGGAAGAATAGGTTCTCCAAGTTCCCAAAATTGAGAACCTCTAATTCTCGACACCAAGGTTCGATTGAAGAAGAAATGAGTGACCTTGGAGTAGTAGGATTGCTAGATGTACCCTCCAAGGTGTTGGCCTCTTTAGAGAGAAAATGGAGAGACAATTCTCACCAATTTTCCCCCAAAATAAACCCTTTTTCTTATTAATTCACTTAATGAATATTTAGTTATAAAGTCATTTATATAGTCACTTCTTTAAGTGACCTAAACAACCAAAAACCCTAATTCATACACTTATGGCCGGCCATTTAAAGGTATTTGGGCTTTTGGGCTTTAATGAATCTTTATTCATTAAATTGTCATACAACTTAAGTTAATGGGCTTGACGTTCGAAGCCCATTGGGCCTTAAGGTCCAAAACTATCCCGAAGGTCTTTAACGAACTTATTCGTTTGATTAATTAACATATTAATTAATCCTTGCCATAAATAAATGATTAAACCATTTCCGTTTAATCTTCAATCTCCACCTTTTACGGTGTGCGATCCATTAGGTTCCTTTTAGCGAGGTAGTGGGCGATTAAAACCATTTTACATCGATTGTGAATTGAAACTATTTTCAATTCTCCCTTTAGTGATTATACACGTTTAGGGCTTCCACAAACCATGAGTGACACCTAGCAGCATATCATGGTTACCCAAGCTAATCAGAAGAGTTTAGAGAACCTATTCAGTTCGAGATTACAAATGCAATACGGTCCTTCTCTAATCTAACACTCTTGACCACATTGTTTGGTTTGATAGTTTATTTTCTCATGTCTACTATCCAATGTGTGTCTTGTGCTTATATGATTACCTTGAATGTGATTAGGAACGCATTCCCAAATCTCATTCATACTCTGGCCAGAGATTCAAATCATATCAGAGAGTATTCTCCTTCAAACGGTTTGAAGGTTAGAGATCCCTTGTTGCGCATTCACTTGTCTCCATAGCTAAGCAGCTTGACCCCAACGATGCCGTGGACACCCTCCTGGTGGGATGACTTTGACATAATCAAAGATCAAGGTCTTAACCACAAGACAACTATGATGCCTCAGGTCAAAGGACTACTTTGCATTATCCCAACCATGAGTTCTCATGTGACATGGAATATGAGAACTCTTCGTTGATCGCGTTCAGTGAACTCATTCTCTATTGAGCACCTACCGTACTTGTCTTGATGTCACACACACCAATGACTAGAGACTAATCACTCTCCCTGAGAGAAGACATAGTACGTACCGATCTTGACGGACTGTCAATGCCCAATTGGCAATCCTATGATCAGGAACGTTTAGGATGTGTCTACGAAAGAATGGTCTCAAGAATCTAACTTCATTAGATTACATTCTCCCAATCACATATTCCTTGGACTTTATTGTTTAAGCATATAACATTTATATGAGACGGCTCAAACAATAATGTATGCCCTTTATATGTTAAACTGGATTAGTTTAACATGTGAAATGTCCGTAAAGTATCATCACATGATTGGCTTTAGGGCACATTTCCAACAATCTCCCACTTGCACTAGAGCCAATCAGCTTGATCATCAATGATGATATCTCTTCTGTAGTCATTTCATAAATGGCTGAATTGTAGGCCTAGACAGTGGATATCTATATGTGTTATCCACAGAAGCAACCTTGAGAATAACGACGTCACCATTATAAATGATTCTCAATCATGTGGTTCAGTCTCTCATTTGTGTTCGGATCTTGATGAGACCTTGATTCCCAGGCTTGAGCTATCGCCCCATTAGTGTCATACACTTTTTGGTTGGAACCGAATAGAGAGTTCATAAATGAACTTTCCCATCCAAACAACATTGTTGTAAACTTCTATATGGTAATATATCTTGCATTCATAATGGAACACACTAAAGTCATTACTTTAATGTTTCCATCCAAATATCTCTTTAGTCATAATAAAGAGATATTCGTTTATCTCTTCATTCATAATGAAGAAACATCCAATGATGGATTAGATTCATAATCTAATACATTTACGCTTCCATTACGTTACTTTGATTCTTCCTCATTCTTTGAGGAATTTATCCTTTAGTATTTCTTAAATACTTAAGGACTCACTTGACAGTTGCCATGGTTCTGATCCTGGGCTTGCATTGATATCGTCTTGTACCGTTCTAGGTACAACTCATATCAATGTTTTTCATACAATATGAAATACATAAATCACCTTTCTGCATATGCATAAAGGATTCAATTTACGCATTATTTCTTTGGGAGTCAAAGGGGTACATTCCCTTTGAGAAGGGCAACTTGCTAGTCTTACTAGAATCGTCCTTCTTATTGAAGTTTATCATCATATGAGAAACTTCCTAGCATCCATTGTCTATTATTTAGGGATTGATATAATCCAATTATATCATGAAATATATCATTATAGATTTCCATCCCATGTATATAGACTATATCTCCCATATACATTCTATCGTCATATAATGTATTAAAGTCATAACTTTAACAAAGAAGTATTCTTTTCATTTCCAAAATTAATATATCATATATATTTAAATTTTAGGAACATGATTAACTCCCACTAATCTTTTGTAAAACTAGTAAACAAAAGATTTTTATGAGAAATCAAACAATTTGATCATTTTCTCATAAAATGCAAATAGCTCCCACTAACTTGCTAAGATCCATGATGGATGGATCTCTACAACTTACATGTCTTGTGATTTATAGTTTTAGACATATATTATCAAGACTATCTTAATAATGGTTTCGGAAACCCATATTATGTCAAAACATTGAATCACCATTTAGTTGTAGCTAGCAATCTTCGAATTAATTGAAACCATGACTATCTCAAAGATGGTTTCTTCAAAGTCAACCATTCTCTTTGATTGTAGTCACCTTAAGCTACCAATTAGCTATGAAGGTTTCATTATTTCGAGTCAAATGATACTTTACCATTTTCTTGAGTATATATCGTATATGCACTCAATGTAGTCATAAAGTTCAAAACCATTCAACTGAGACGGTTTATAAATCCTTATCGACTACCTTGGAGCTTGTGGTATAGGAACTAGGTTGTTATATTTGTTGATTACTTTCTTGTCTCTCAAAGAACCCATTCTTTGAGTTCTATCTCTCGTTCATTTGCTTTTAGGCAAATCACATTGTAGAATTACAATGAACTACCCAACATAACAACATTTGTTAGTTGGTTTATAGAAGCGATATCCAAAAGTTATTTTAAGGATATCCTACAAGATTGTTATCAAACAAATATTGCTTGTTAGCACACAACCCCAAATCTTTAACATGCTTAAGATTTGTCTTTCTTTCCAACTACATCTTATGGAGTCATGAAAATATTGGAAGATCTTCTCATTGACAATCATATTGTTTTTAGAAGTATATATCCTATATATGGGTAATAGATAACATCTAACGAACTAAATCTTATTCGAGTTCGTTCTTCTCCTAATGGAGAAATACATTATCTTATGATGCTTATTTCCTTGATATCTTTCAAGGAAACTTATCTAAAGTGTTACCTTTCCTTGGATCAAACCTAAGGAGGTAAATACTTTAGATGTCTTACTCATCAACTTACATTACTTGAATTTCTTTGAAACATTTTGCAAAGTATTCGGACTTGTGTTTATTCAAAATAAACTATAGTCCAACCGAGAGTGATCTTCGGTGAATGTTATTCAACATGAGTAATATTATGTTTGTGGACAAGTGCCACTAACATTTAAGTGAATTAACCTCAACAACTTTGTGATTCTTTCTTCTTTCCAAAAGAATAAAGATTCGAACATTTCGCCTCCATACAATTTTAACAAGAAGGTATTGGATCCGGATCTAACGATCCAAAGCGTCCATTTATGACCAACTCATAATTTATGTTTTAGAGGTATCACAACTTTAGTTGGGATTAGTCACTACCTTGCAACCTTTTGGGTTTTAAGCATCATTATTTTCTAAACAGTTAACACCACCATATTATCTCTACTATAGAGATAATTAATTAGATTACCATAATCCAATCATTGATTAATAAAGAACATTGTTTTGTCAAACAAAACATTTATCCATTTCACATAGTGACGGAATTTAGTTCCTTAAAATTGGAATATAAAGACAATCTATGTTTTTCCAATTTCTTTGGTAGTTCATATGAGGAAGTAAGTACCATCTGCTTTCGCAGAGATCTACATTTGATTCACGTTTCCGAATGTGAAGTACTTTCTCTTCTCTCATTAATCTTCTACTTCTTATTAGCCACACTTTTACAACGATTGTAAAACATAGTCACTAATACGAAATCATGCATTCAAGTAGAAGAACCAACTGTTTTGAACTATTCAAGAACAATTTTCAACACCTTCGAAAGGTGTGTTCTTGACACTTGCAAGACATTTCTTGCAAATACCCCTTCCAATGTCCATCCTTTCATAAAGAAAGTTTGTTCCCTTGGAGTTATTTATCTTCTTTATTTGACTTTCACCTTTGACTACATTAGTCATTGTCCCTAAACTCCCACTATCTCTCTTGAAACCTTTTTTCAATTGTGTTATACACATCAAACAATTTTGGAGAGTATGTGGTTATTGTTCACTATATAGTTTACAATAAACTTAGTGAACGATTAGGATAGGGAAACAAAGGTGAAGTCCTTGCCTAGTTTCCGTCTCGTTAAGTGGTTTATCACTTCAACATTCAATGATTCAAAATCATCATAAGTCCATGTTAATGGACTATTTTTGTCAACCAACCATTATGTTCTAAACATAATTACAAACCTTCAAGAGTTGTACAAGGCAACTCTCATTTCTTCATACAACAATTTGTAAGTGAAGAAACATGGCACATAAAGTGTTCATGCCTTTGTGCTTTCTTCTCAAGTTCTTTGTTCATTTAACAAAGAAATAAGCACTAGTGTTTGCATTGACTAAGAGTTGTTCAAAGCAACTCCTATTTCTTCATACAACAATTTGTAATTGAAGAATTATGACATTAAAAGTGTTGTCCTCTTTATGATAGACCTTTTCTAACATATTCTTCTAATGATACATTATCAATAGGAAGATTGTGAGGATGAGACTACTTTGGTACTTTTACAAGCCATTAAAGACAATCTATGGTTTTGTAGTACCAAGTCCGTAAACTAAACGTTCGGTTTTGTCAAGTGTTGGATAGCGTTTGCAAATATATTGGTAATCAAATACATAACGAATATAGATTGATTGATTTTAAGCCATTTGATTTGGGTCTTTAAATCAAATAGCACCACCCACTATTTTTGGCAAATTCCATATCCCTCATAGGAATTCGAGAGTTTTGGATGAAACTCCTAGTAGGTTATGGGAGGCTCACTATTACCAAGCCCACCTCACGATGATACGATATATGGCTAGCAACAATAATAATGAGAGAGTACGCTTACTCATTTGCAACTCATGCAAGTACCCATCTTATTTGGCCTCTAGAGAATGTAACCTCACAATGATATGATATTGGTTCCATTGCACTTAGTTAAGTTCTTCCCACCATGCTTAGTGTGTGAAGGGGTTCAAGAATAGCCTCACGATGATACGATATATAGCTATCCTCGTTGCCTACACTCACCTCATCATATGTATATGGATTCCTCCTGAGTATAAGCATGCACTGTGTACTCCCCCATGATAGGGTGAAGCCGGTGTACAAGTCATAAACGATTGGATCCCACCACGGTGGAAGGCCACGAAGAGATATTCTAAACATCTCTCGCTTATCAACTTAATATTGGTTTGGTTGAGGGTTTTAGGTCTCATCACATATAAACATACATTTTAATCTCTATTAAAACAATTTTGGTCCTATTACAACTATTGGTCCATCCCTTTGTTTTAGTTGTACATAATACTCCCACTATGCTTTTAAAACGATTTTAAAGCAAGAGTATATGATACTACTAACATAAACTTTGCATTCATTTGATGGACTACATAGTTGTCTTAGGGCCTAAGGATGATCATGAACCTTTGTTTAGATTCAACACGAGCCTTGTGTTGAATCTCGGTCTAGGAATGAAGATTGATTTTAGTTACGCGTTTAATCACATTAAGGCGTGTTGTCTTATGGGCGTTGGACCCAACTACTTCATTTTCATGCATATCGTATAAAGCAAGAAAGAAGTACTTCAAAGTAAAGGTGAGCTTATGCTCATTACAACATTTGCATATAACAAATTACTTTAAAGTAAAGAAGAGCTTAAGCCCTTTTACAACATTTGATCAAATCAAATTACAACCAAAATCTAATCTACACATTCCCATGGTTCAAACAAATTTGAAACGCCTTTCACATAGCTCAATTATATTAGGCTTAGGTTCATAATCACCCTTTAATTAATTAACACTTTAACTAATTAATGAATGCAACATTTTCATTTGGTTTTTGTATCCATAAAATTGATTTAAATGGAGCTAAACAAAATGAAAATCCAATTCTCATTTAAAGAGACAAAACAATTTTGTTCTCATCCTATTTGGGCCATCATGCAATTAACCTCAACTTTTGGGCCATATTGCAATAACAAAAACTTTTGGGGTCACTTTGTATAATACACAAAAGTCACAACTTCATGTAAATACAACTAGAACCCAAACTTTTAATAATGCAAAAACATCATTAAAGGATCAAAACAATTTGTCCTTTAGCGTTTTTGGACCTAAACGTAAAAACGTAAACTTTTGGGCCAAAGTGCAAATACACAAAAGTATCAAAACTTTATGTAATTGCATAAAAGCCCCAAAAGTACTCCCTTTGAGGGAGTGGCCGGTTTTGGGGAGAGGATAAGAGTGATGTGTGTGTTGATTTGTGAGTTTTGTCAAAATTAATCATGCAAGTGTATGTAAGATAAGTTTTTGAAATAATTCAATCACAATTATTTCAATCATCATTTATACAAATATCTAACACTTTAAATACATAATAAATCATTTAAAAACATATCACATAAACTTTATGAAATAATTCAAAACTTTGAATCAAAACACCAAACCTTTTTGTTCTTGGCAAGAACATCAAGAACAATGAAGAACATCCATGAAAAACCCAAATTTTTCCATGAACTTTTTTCACCCAAAAACATTCCAAAACCATTCTTACTTAAGGGAAATAACATCTAACCAAACTAGGGTACTTAGGGGTTCCAAAGAACACATTAAAACACTTTTAACAAGTCAAACAAGAACCCAAAAATTCACCCTTTGGTTTTGGCCGAATTTTCCCAAAAGCATGGCACCAAATTTTAGCTCCAATATTCATGCTCATATGAACAACATCTACAACATTTGAGATAGCAAATTTTCCAACAAAATTTACTTTCAAAGAAGCAAGAATAAAGCTTGTAACAATTACAACTTTTAAATCACAAACTTATGAACTACAAAACCCAAAAGGATTCACCAACTACTAGACCTAGGCTCTGATACCACTTGAAGGAATTATTTTGTAAAACATGTTCATTTGAGCAACATCATATAGCATGCAATTAACAATTAAAGGCGGAATCATGCTTACATGCACTCAAAAACAAAACATTTACCCATGAAATTCAAAGCCTAGTAGATTGGTGAACCAATAATCAACTCAAAAACAAAGTGAGTTGAAATTTACCTTTGTAGATTCCTCTTTGCATAAGCAAAGGCTAATCACCCAAAGAGATAGGGGCCTTCATTCCTTGCTTCTTAGATCCATGGATTTGTATGGAAGAATAGGTTCTCCAAGTTCCCAAAATTGAGAACCTCTAATTCTCGACACCAAGGTTCGATTGAAGAAGAAATGAGTGACCTTGGAGTAGTAGGATTGCTAGATGTACCCTCCAAGGTGTTGGCCTCTTTAGAGAGAAAATGGAGAGACAATTCTCACCAATTTTCCCCCAAAATAAACCCTTTTTCTTATTAATTCACTTAATGAATATTTAGTTATAAAGTCATTTATATAGTCACTTCTTTAAGTGACCTAAACAACCAAAAACCCTAATTCATACACTTATGGCCGGCCATTTAAAGGTATTTGGGCTTTTGGGCTTTAATGAATCTTTATTCATTAAATTGTCATACAACTTAAGTTAATGGGCTTGACGTTCGAAGCCCATTGGGCCTTAAGGTCCAAAACTATCCCGAAGGTCTTTAACGAACTTATTCGTTTGATTAATTAACATATTAATTAATCCTTGCCATAAATAAATGATTAAACCATTTAATCATTCTTACTCATTTCCGTTTAATCTTCAATCTCCACCTTTTACGGTGTGCGATCCATTAGGTTCCTTTTAGCGAGGTAGTGGGCGATTAAAACCATTTTACATCGATTGTGAATTGAAACTATTTTCAATTCTCCCTTTAGTGATTATACACGTTTAGGGCTTCCACAAACCATGAGTGACACCTAGCAGCATATCATGGTTACCCAAGCTAATCAGAAGAGTTTAGAGAACCTATTCAGTTCGAGATTACAAATGCAATACGGTCCTTCTCTAATCTAACACTCTTGACCACATTGTTTGGTTTGATAGTTTATTTTCTCATGTCTACTATCCAATGTGTGTCTTGTGCTTATATGATTACCTTGAATGTGATTAGGAACGCATTCCCAAATCTCATTCATACTCTGGCCAGAGATTCAAATCATATCAGAGAGTATTCTCCTTCAAACGGTTTGAAGGTTAGAGATCCCTTGTTGCGCATTCACTTGTCTCCATAGCTAAGCAGCTTGACCCCAACGATGCCGTGGACACCCTCCTGGTGGGATGACTTTGACATAATCAAAGATCAAGGTCTTAACCACAAGACAACTATGATGCCTCAGGTCAAAGGACTACTTTGCATTATCCCAACCATGAGTTCTCATGTGACATGGAATATGAGAACTCTTCGTTGATCGCGTTCAGTGAACTCATTCTCTATTGAGCACCTACCGTACTTGTCTTGATGTCACACACACCAATGACTAGAGACTAATCACTCTCCCTGAGAGAAGACATAGTACGTACCGATCTTGACGGACTGTCAATGCCCAATTGGCAATCCTATGATCAGGAACGTTTAGGATGTGTCTACGAAAGAATGGTCTCAAGAATCTAACTTCATTAGATTACATTCTCCCAATCACATATTCCTTGGACTTTATTGTTTAAGCATATAACATTTATATGAGACGGCTCAAACAATAATGTATGCCCTTTATATGTTAAACTGGATTAGTTTAACATGTGAAATGTCCGTAAAGTATCATCACATGATTGGCTTTAGGGCACATTTCCAACAGGACCACCTCCAAGCCCTTTGCTCCTTGAAATCCTTGAGCCTAGCTTCCCTCCTTACCTCATCCACTTTGATAGAATGAGTGCTCCTAGGTTCTCTTCAAGTTTCCAAAGTAGGAAACCTCTAAAGATCCTCACCCACTAGTGTAGTGAGAAGGATGAAGGAATAACCAAAAGGGTGTAAGAGATGTTAGTAAAAACCCCCTTTGGTGGCCGGCCTTTGTGTAGTTTAGAGAGCTATTTTTCTTTTGCCTCTTTATTGTTTTTAACACACAAAAACCCTTATGAACAATATCTTATAAAGTTCCTTATATAGACAAAAGAAACCTAGTCAACACTTGACTAAATATCTCACCCTTTTCACCTTTAAAGTGGCCGGCCTCTTTGTTGTTTGTTTGGGCTTTGGGCTTTTATTATTTCAAGTCATCCAATGCTTGAATAAAAGCCCAATGGGTTTAGGCCCAATGGGCCCAATTAAACCCGAACGTTTCTTAAGCCCAAAACGATCTTTATCGCTTTTATGATTTCTTTAGACTTTCTAAATTAATCACAACAATTAATTAATCCAATTAATTATTTCCATCATCCATTAGTTACTCACTACAATAGTGTTGTGGCGAACAATCTTTTAGGTTCTAATTAGCAAGGCAGTGAGGTGATTGGCATCAATCCAATTGCTTATATTTAATTCAATCACTTAGTGAATTAAAACTTCATTTTAATTCACCTTTCTTCTTTGACGACAACATTTAATCATCTAGAAGAACTCACAAGCTATGAGTGACATCTAACCATATGTCATAGCTACCCAAGCTAATGTAGAAGTTTATTCGAAGAACCTAGTCAGTTGGAATTACAATGTAATTCAATCCTTCTCTAATACAATACTCTCAATCACATCATTAGGGTATGGATATATCATGTCAAACCCCTAATGTGATTATTCCTTCTTATATGATCCAATTGAGTCGTATAGGAACGCTTTCCTTTATTACGCTCGATACTTCGGCCGAAGATTCCCGAATCATATCTTAGAGTATTCTTCCTCTCTTATCGAGGATTAGAGATTCCTTGTTGCGCATACACTTGCCTTCATGACTAAGTGGCTTAACCCCAACTATGCCATTGACATTCTGATAGAGTGACGTTGACATAATCAAAGATTAAGTACTTAACCACAAGACAACGACGATGCCTCAGGTCAAAGGACTACTTACATTATTCCAACCATTATAGTTACTTGCTTGACATGTGAGTAGACCTCCATGCAAGTACTCTCTTTCGATTGTGTTCAGTGAACTCATTCCCTTAATGAGCACCTACATACTTGTCTTAGTGTCACAACACGAATGGGATGAGACTTTCCATCCTTCCAATTGAAGCGGACACAGTATGTACCGGTCTAAGAATTGTCAGTATCCCTCCGACAATCCAACGACCAGGAACCTTTTGGACATAATGGTTATGTGAAGAAGGTCTCTGTAGTCTAACTTCATTAGATTACTTCTTCAATCGATCCATTGTCCATGGATTCACTATTCAGGACATATATCGTTTATTGAGATAGTCCTAATTAGTATCTTTGCCATTTGATGTATAAGAATCATCCATACATCGATTCATTTGTCCTGAAAGATTTCTTCCAAAGATTGACTTTCAGGGCATATTTCCAACAATCTCCCACTTGCACTAAAGTCAATCACTAGTGTATCTTATACATCTTGTCGAGAGAGTTTATGCTCGTAGGTTAACTTGGTTATGTATTAATCTCTTTTATATTTAAAAGGGATTTACTTATTAAATGTTTCCAAGACATTTGATGATGTCTCTTTAATGTGTTCGAATACTTTGATGAGACCTTGATTCCATGGCTTGAGCTATCTCCCCATTACGTCGTAGTACTCTACTAACGACCTTATGGTTTGGATTCAATCATGGGTTCTGAAAGAACCCCTTTCATTCAAAACACCTTTTGAAGCAGTTTCTAAAACTTATATATCTACATATATTTCGTTTGTATACTTTATACAAATTTTGCTCCAAGCTTGAGACCATTGTAGTACAATACTAACAATTTCATATGATTAGTACTTCATCCATCATGAAGTTCCATTTGTTAAAATGGCTTATTTTCACCTTGGTTAACAACCCAAGTGAATGCACGCTTCCAGAGTCCCACTCTGATGTTTCTTTCTTAAAGGCAATAATACTCTATCAGTTGCTTTGGTTCTGATCCTGGGATATAGTAATATCTTAAAGTGATAAACTCAGTGGTTTCTTCACCTTTGGATATCTACTTCACAAGTCAACACATGTGTCCCTTTTGTGATTCTATGACACATTCATTATAAGGGTTATGAAAGTGATTTCCTATCACATAGGAAAATGCTTTCTTAAATCTTCAACATTTGAGATTTAATTCCCATATAACATTATTGAGATAGCCTTGCTATATCAGTAAGTCCAATTTCAAGTCTATACTTCAAAAGTGACCGTGTCATGTTTTGTCATTTTTCGAGTAACTTCTATGTTTCATCAAGTCTATCAAATAGCCTTTATTCACATCTTGTTGCTCAAATTATGACATCACTCCCACTGGTCTTGTTGTAACTTAGCATTCATTCAAAAATAACACTTATATTCTCTTGATTTGAATGCATGTTGCTCCCACTAACTTGTCTTGGATTTATTGACAATCATTAGAATCCATTAGCTTATAGATGATGTCTCAACAATTTTGAGACTATCATCAATGCTAGCTAACACAAGTTATTTAAACCAACATACACAAAAGAATTTCTTCTAAAGTAACCTTTTTGAAATGTGTGACTTGCTTTATCAAGTCTATTCATTTAAATTATATGGTGTCGTACACCATACTTTAAGTTTTAGTCATACTAAGACCTTTTAATGTAGTCATATAAGAATTATCCAAGTCTTTAGTGAAGCATGGCTCCTACTAAGGATATGGAAACTCAACCATTCCTTCTAGGTGGTTGATATAATTCTTTATCAAAACTACATAAAGCAATATAGTTACATGAGATGTTGTATTTGGATTGTCTTGTTGTTAAACCATATGTTGTGACTCATTTTGAAACTAATTCCCTTTTGTTTCATCAACTTGTCCATATGCTTTGTTATTAGCATGTTCTCATAAAAGAGAATGATGGACAACTCCCAACATATAAACAATTTTGCTAGGTTGATGATGCGAATAATATAAGCACACAAATTAAACCCTCTTTTGACAATTGTAGCAAAGTATGTAAGTAGGGATCGTTCTAAACCGGGGATTAGGAGGGCTTGCTAAAACCTCTAAACTGACTAAAAAAACAAAAAGAAACAAAGTTAAAAATGTAAACAAAAGATTTTAAAACAAGAAAGTAAAAGGGGGATTTGAGTTTGGTGAAGTTGAAAGTAAAAACGAATAAACTAAAAACTTAAATAGATTTTAAACAATTTTGGGTTGAATGGATAATGGAAGGCTAGCTAAGGGTTTCATCTCCACACATGTTATACTTGCATACAAAACGATTTCCAATTGCATTTCAATAAACCATAAATTCTCAACGCCCCAAGTTAATTAGGTCCGCTTCAATTAACCTTCAGATTTTCCTAACGTTATTGAATTGGATGATTGCATACGACAACCCAAAACATTCCCCACAAGTCCCCTACATGATTGCATAATAGAGATACAAGCAAGAATCATTAAATTCTATGAAAACCATAAGCATTAACAAAGCACTTGTTACTATGATTGCATGAAACTTATGCCAAGAATTTACTTAACGTGATTGTGACTAGCAACCTTCACTACTTGTGAATATAAGTTCATAACGATTAGGTGAAACTCCCTTATATTCTAGCGTCAAATTCATGCATGAAAATTAAGCGTGCACTCTCAACCAACATACACAAATTAGTTTTTATACGAACGGATAAGTAAATTGAATTCACAATTCAAGAAACGCAATTGGAAGTAATCAAATCATATAGCAAGCATAAACATGGTTTTGAATCCCCCCCTAGCCAAGGGGGGTTTAGTTCCTCATTATTACAAAACAAAGGTAAACAAATTTAAACATTGAAAAACAAAGGGAAGAAAGCACCTAAACGTTCCAACGATCCATGTTGGATAGCAAGCGCGTCCAAGGACTTTTCTCCTTCTCCTTGCCGCAACAACAAGGTTGGAATGATGTTGAAGGGTTGGTTATTTGGAGGAATGGATGGGAAGGGGTTTAGATATGTAGGAGAGGCAAGGAAAGGCTTGGAGAATGGTTAATTTCTGGATGATTTGAATGAGGTTGCTGCCATGGTATTTCTAGGAAGAGGATGGACATGTTTAATGCAAAAATCTGGTGGAATGAAGTAGGTAAGGCATGGCAAGGTGAAGAATTGTTGGTGAGGGTAGGTTTTGAGTCATCCACTCACATGTCATGGTGAGTTAAGCATTGCATCATCCACTCAAATGTCATGGTGAGTTAAGCATTACATCATCCACTCAAATGTCATAGTGAGATAGGCATTGCATCATTACTAAAAAATCTGGTGGAAGTAAAACAAAGGGAAGGCCACGGCATTGATAAATTTTATGGGGTATGCATGGTTTTGAGTGAAGTTTTGGCCAATCCTTCTAGAAATTTATCCCTTCTTGCAACTTGTATTTGTTTCACCAGATTTTTAGCATGTTCCTAGCCTCTTTTTTTCTTCAAATTCGTCCATCCATCTTGCTCATATCATAAGTAATCCATTCCAAGCTCAAAACTGCTCCAAAATGCACTTTCTTGCTACCTTAACCCTTTGGACCTACAAACACACGAAAATGGCTTAAAGTACTAAAATAACTAAGAACTAATAACGTAAATGCAAGAAAACTAGTTAACTAAGTCGCATAAATATGCGTCTATCAAATTCCCCCACACTTAGCTTTTGCTAGTCCTCGAGCAAAATAAAACAAACAAAACATAACCTAACCTTCCAACATTTGCTACAGGGATTTCCAACGATACATAACATGCCAAAGATCATTATTCCCACAGATTTTAGTCATCCCTACTCTTGAGCATATACTTAATCATAGTTACCATTCACTAGCTCACATTTAATCGTTTAAAACAACATTATGGACGTAGTAACATGCCTTAGAGAATCCACTCAATTCCTTACTGGATACACTCTTATTTTCACACAGATTTTCTAACTACACTCCCTATACTAAGTATATGTGAGAAGATTGATGTAAACATGGAAACGAACACTCACACATGTTATAAAAGAAGCACTTTTCTGGAATGATTAAGCATTTATAGATATGATCTCATGAATGGAACGCTACTACTTAGATGCGAGAACCAGGGACACCATATGCTCACACCAATCCAAAACTCCACATATTGAAATACATAACACTCAAGATAGAAGTTAAGGGTTGTAACGGGGCTTGGGGAATGGTTAACAAAGAAAGGATAGGGAAAACAAACGTTCTTCAAGCATTAGTAAGCAAAGTAGTAAAATTGAGACTTAGAATTCACTTAGATTGCAGAAATTAACTTTAAAACACAAGGGGAAGATTTAAACAACTTCTTAGGGCCGAATTCATTGTTTTGGACCCTTATTTCAACAAACAATATTTTGGAACTCTTTTTTTTTTTTTTTTTTTTACTCGTGCCTATGGCACACAAACACTTCCCCCACACTTATTTTCTGCCCACATTAATCAAAAGGAATTCAATTTGAATCATGCTTACTATACTTTAAGAACGAGGGTATGGATAGTCCTAATCTAGGCTAGGTGAGGATGATGTGGGTTAACAAAGAAAAGGCTAAACAAGGTTCAATGGAGTTAAACTTAAACACATAATGAAATAGGATACACGACAATTTGGCTTTGGTGGTGGTCACTACACAACTTCATCTTGAATATGTGTTATGCAGATCAATAGCATGCTTTGAATGAAATGGGCATGAGTTCTAGCATTTGGAACTACATGATAAAACGCCTTCTAAGTAGTAACCAATCAAAGAATAATGAGATCATGCAACGACTTTAGAAGACAACAAATGCACAGATTATTAACTCTCCAAAGAACGTTAAAAGCTCAAGTCTCTCAGGGTTGTAGCGTTAGTTTGAGTTTCTTCCTTCAAGCATGTTACAAAAACTAATTTTTCTTTTGACTACATGTGAATTCATGAACTATAATTACAACTAAGCATAAACCAAAGAGCATGTCAAACTTTCATCCATGTTTGTAACTTACTTCAACAGTTATGCAATTACAAACCGAATCCTCATTATTGTGTTGGAAGGTATCCTAAGACGCAAACAAACACACAAAAACAACCCTTTTTGGGTTTTTAAAACAAATTTTTCAAATTTTTATGTGATTTTCGGATTTTTACTTCAAAACACACTAAAACACATCAAAACAACTTAAAAACACTTAAAAAAAAGCAAGGAACAAGTCTTTAAGTTAAGGGTGATAAAATCCCACGAATTTGCATCAAAACACTTTGGTTACCCCCCCACACTTAAATCAAACATTGTCCTCAATGTTTCAAGCATAGACTAACACAAATAACAAACAAACAAACAAAATAGCAACTAAGCAATTTAACATGGCATAAATGAAAACAACAACAAAGAGAAGGGTTTAGGAACGCAAATCTGGAATTTGGAGTGTTCTCTAGGTCTTCCTTTGTTGCATGCATGGGTTGCCTCCCAAGTAGCGCTTGCTTTAACGTCGTACAGCCGGACGAAGAACCCATTCACTCCTCAATGGAGTCCACGGCATGCAAGGGAATGTCATCCACGGTATGCTCCTCAAAGTTCTCGTAGTACGGCTTCAAACGATGCCCGTTCACCTTGAATTCGTGTCCCGTTTTCAAGCTTTGGATTTGGACTGCACCATGAACAAAAACATTAGTAATAACAAAAGGTCCAATCCATTTGGAACGTAACTTACCGGGAAACAAACGTAAACGGGAATTGAACAATAGCACTTTCTGCCCAATTGCGAACGTTTTGCCTCTAATCATCTTATCATGGAACGCCTTGGTCTTTTCCTTGTAAATGCATGCGTTCTCGTATGCCTCGTGCCGTATCTCATCAAGCTCATTCAATTGGAACTTCCGGTGACTTCCCGCTTCATCGAGGTTCATGTTAAACTTCTTGACGGCCCAATGAGCTTTGTGCTCCAACTCAACGGGGAGATGGCACGGTTTGCCATAGACAAGCCGAAAGGGGGACATTCCAATGGGTGTCTTGTACGTCGTACGATACGCCCAAAGTGCATCATCTAACCGTAAACTCCAATCCTTCCTTGTTAGCCCAACGGTCTTCTCTAGGATTTGCTTGATCTCACGGTTGGAAACCTCGGCTTGGCCATTAGTTTGAGGATGATAAGGCGTAGAAACCTTATGATTGACATTGTATTTCCTCAATAACGCCTCAATGGTCCGGTTGCAAAAGTGTGACCCTCCATCACTAATGATCACTCGTGGCATGCCAAACCTTGCAAAAATGTTAGTTCTAATAAAATCTGCAACCACTTTAGAATCATTAGTCCGGGTGGCCTTTGCTTCCACCCACTTTGACACATACTCAACCGCAAGCAAAATATATATAAAACCATACGAAGAAGGAAAGGGACCCATGAAATCAATACCCCAAACATCGAAAATTTCAACATTTAGGATAGAAACCTGCGGCATTTGGTCCCTAGCACCAATGTTACCCATTCGTTGGCATTTATCACATGTTAAGCAAAAAGTTCTAGCATCCTTAAAAATACTAGGCCAATAAAATCCACATTGTAATACCTTAAGGGCAGTTCTTTGTGTGCCAAAGTGCCCACCACATGCATATGTGTGACAAAAACTTAAAATTGAACGAAATTCAGAATCAAGCACACAACGACGAACAATTTGATCCGGGCAAAATTTCCACAAATATGGATCATCCCAAACATAAAACCGTGCATCATGCCTAAGTTTATCACGTTGGTGCCTAGTGTAAGTGCTTGGAATTCGTTTTGTCACCAAAAAGTTCACCAAATCAGCATACCAAGGCTCACTAACCTTTATGGACATCAATTGTTCATCGGGGAATGTCTCCAAAATCGGCAAAGCCTCCTCATTATGCACCATTCGGCTCAAGTGGTCAGCCACTACGTTCTCACTTCCCTTCTTGTCACGAATCTCTATGTCGAACTCTTGAAGTAGCAACATCCACCGAATTAGCCGTGGCTTGGCCTCCTTTTTGGTGAGCAAGTACTTCAATGCTGCATGGTCAGTGAAAACAATTATTTTAGTACCAATTAGATATGATCTAAACTTATCTAAAGCAAAAACAACGGCAAGAAGTTCTTTTTCTGTAGTGGAATAGTTCAATTGTGCATCATTCAACATCCGTGAGGCATAGTAGATGACGTGTGGCTTTTTGTCCTTCCTTTGTCCCAAAACAGCCCCTAAAGCGTAGTCGGACGCATCGCACATAAGCTCGAAAGGTAGGCTCCAATCTGGTGGAACAATGATGGGTGCCGTGGTTAACAACTCCTTGAGTTGATTGAATGATGCCGTGCACTCCTTGGTGAATTCAAACGCCACTTCTTTTTGTAGGAGACGGCAAAGAGGTTGTGCTATCTTCGAAAAATCTTTGATAAACCTACGATAAAATCCTGCATGACCAAGAAACGAACGAACCTCTCTAACCGAAGTCGGAGAGGGTAAGTGACGTACTAGATCTATTTTGGATTTATCCACCTCAATGCCGTTTTCAGAGATAATATGCCCTAAAACTATGCCTTGTTTTACCATAAAGTGACACTTTTCCCAATTTAAAACGAGGTTAGTTTCCATGCATCGTTTTAAGATTAATGTGAGATTTTCCAAGCAACCATCAAACGAATCGCCAAAGACACTAAAATCATCCATGAATACCTCAATAATCTTCTCAATAAAATCTGAAAAAATACTTACCATGCATCGTTGGAACGTGGCCGGTGCATTGCATAAACCGAATGGCATGCGGCGGTAAGCAAAAGTACCAAATGGGCATGTGAAGGTGGTCTTTTCTTGGTCTTCCGGAGCTATGACAATTTGATTATATCCCGAATAACCGTCAAGAAAACAATAAAAAGAATGACCGGCTAACCTTTCTAGCATTTGATCGATGAATGGTAGTGGAAAGTGGTCCTTCCTTATGGTGTTGTTGAGCTTCCTATAATCAATGCATACTCTCCAACCTGTTTGAATACGGGTTGGTACAAGCTCGTCCTCGGCATTCTTCACCACAGTGACTCCGGACTTCTTTGGGACAACTTGAACCGGTGAGACCCAACGGCTATCCGAAATTGGATAAATCACCCCACAATCGAGAAGCTTTATAATCTCCTTTTTCACGACTTCCATCATTGGAGGGTTGAGTCGGCGTTGAGCCTCTCGAGTTGGTTTAGCCCCCTCCTCTAGAAAGATGCGATGCATGCACGTTGTAGGGCTAATTCCCTTAATATCGGCCAATGTCCATCCGATGGCTGTTTTGTGCTCTTTCAACACCCGAATCAACTTTTCTTCCTCTAATGCCGTGAGTGATGAAGAGACAATGATGGGCAACGTCTCTTCCTCTCCCAAGAATGCATACTTTAAATGATCCGGCAACGGTTTAAGCTCAAGAACGGGGGCCTGAATCACAGAAGGTAACAACGTATTAGTGGAAACGGGAATTGGAATTGGGTTAGACGGCTTACCATGATGTTTTGGCAATGATTCCAAGGCAGCCACAAGCTCGGCATGTTCATCATTTGGTACGGCCATGTTGGGTTTTGTGCCAAATCCTTGTGCAATTGTCGTTTCGAGTGGATCGTCTTCCAACATATCAAGATAATCCTGCGCCAATTCATCCAATATATCAATAGAAAAACAAGAATGATCATCTTTAGGAAATTTCATAGCTTCAGAAATGTTAAAGTTAATAATCTCCCCATCAAATTCCATTGTCAACGTCCCTTTGAACACATCGATCTTGGTGCGTGCTGTTTTCATGAATGGCCTCCCAAGTAGAATCGGCAATGGGGTGACATTTGGTGAGTCCTCCATCTCTAAAACGTAGAAATCCGCTGGAAATATCAAGTTATCCACATGCACCAATACATCCTCCAAAACTCCTTTCGGATATGCATTAGAACGATCGGCTAATTGAATTATAACACCATCGTTTTTAAGCTCTCCTAAGTTCATGGATGCATATATTGAGTATGGCATGACATTAATTGAAGCTCCTAGATCTAACATAGCATGTTCAAATTTAGTATTGCCTATAACACATGGAATTGTAAAACTTCCCGGATCTTTGCATTTAGGAGGTAATTTTCTTTGCAAAACAGCGGAAACATTCTCACTTACCTGAACAACCTCTTTGTTTGAAATTCTCTTTCTTGTTGTACATAGTTCCTTCAAAAACTTGGCGTACCTAGGTACTTGCTTAATTGCGTCAAGGAGAGGTATATTGACTTGCACTTTCCGGAACGTCTCTAGAATGTCCTTTTCAGCTTCTTCTTTCTTTGTTTGCTTGAACCTACTAGGAAAGGGGACATTCAAAGGAAAATCATTAGTTGGAATGGAATTGGACACGGTTGTACCTTTATTTGGCAGATTGGATGGCTTAGGAGCCATGGAGACTTGCGGCAAAGGAACCTCTTTCCTTGCCGTGGCCAACCCTTGTTCCTCCTCTTCAATTATCACTTCCTTCACCTTGTTTGGGGCTGATTTGGATGGTGGTGGGGCTGTTCCAACTTGTTTTCCGCTTCTTAACATGATTGCCTTGGCAGATTCAAAGCCTCCTTTTGGATTTGCAATGGTTGAGCTAGGCAACCTGCCTTGCTCTCGAAACTGCCCCATGAACTCGGCAATTTGCCCTACTTGTTTCTCCAACTCGTCCACCTTTTTGTCCCTATTTTGCATTCCCTGCGCCATAGAAGTTAGTAAATTAAAAATTTGATCATTATCAATAGACGAACCTGATTTTTGGGCAGGTTGTGCTTGGGGTTGAGTTGGTGCAAACGACTTTTGATAGAAACCCGGGGGTTGTTGCCTAAATCCGCTTTGTTGTTGTCCTTGTTGGGGTTCTCGCCATTTGAAATTTGGATGATCACGCCAACCGGGATTGTAAGTATTGGAAAAGGGGTCATTCCTTGGTTGGTATTGGTTGCCAAATCCCACGGCATTGAGGGTCTCCCACCCTCCATTTTCTATCAACTGTGGGCACTTGTCCGTAAGGTGGCCTTGCATGGAACACACGCCACAAGCTGTCACGTTTTGCACTTTTGGACCTTCCACTACCTGAGAAAGCAAAGTAGTAAGGTTAGCCATTTGATTTTGAAGTTCGGTTATGGCACTTACCTCATTGACTTGATGTGGTCGTGGGTTACTCCTTTGTCCAACGCCTTCGTATTGTTGAGCATTCAACGCACGGTTGGAAATTAAAGTCTTTGCTGCCGTGGGGGTCTTGTCCACCAAGGCTCCACCCGCCGAGGCATCTAGCATTTGACGTTCGATAGGTAGTAGCCCCTCGTAGAAGTATTGCAAAAGAAGTTCCTCCTTCATCTGATGCTATGGACAAGAAGCAACAAGAGATTTAAAACGTTCATAATAAGTAGGAAAAGATTCACCTTCCTCTTGTTGAATTCCACTTATCCTTTTCCGTAGGAGGATGACTCGAGAAGTTGGGAAAAACTTCTCCAAGAAGGCCTGTTTCATGCTTTCCCATGATGTGATGGTTCCGGGCGCCAATTCGTACAACCAATCCTTCGCCTTTTCCAAGAGAGAAAAAGGGAAGGCTTTCATCTTCAAAATACTCCCATCGACATTGACGGGGGTCATGCTCGAACACACTACCTCGAATTCTTTCAAGTGTTTGTTAGGATCTTCCATGGACAACCCATGGTACTTCGGAATGTGGTGTAACAAGCTTGACTTCAATTCAAATTCTTCTGTCTTTCCTCGGGCTGCTGCGGGGTATTGGATACATAGAGGCGCGGCATTGTCCAATCCCGAGGCTGAAAGTTCTTTGATTGTTCGATTGTCCACCTCCATGTCTTTTTCTGCCTCCTCCTTTTCTTCAAATTCGGATTCAGAACTAGAACTAGGTGGATTAGGTTCTGGTACTTTCCTTTTCCTTCTCAAAGTTCGTTCAAAATTGCCGTCAAACTCCGATATATGTGCACGAACTGGTTGAGAACTACGAGTCATAAACTAGTACCTGAAATAAACAAAATCAAATAAAATTAAAACTAAAATTAAAACACACAAAAAAGAACTAAAAAGAAACAATGGGGATTTAGCAAAGTTACTAATCCCCGGCAACGGCGCCAAAATTTGATGCGAATAATATAAGCACACAAATTAAACCCTCTTTTGACAATTGTAGCAAAGTATGTAAGTAGGGATCGTTCTAAACCGGGGATTAGGAGGGCTTGCTAAAACCTCTAAACTGACTAAAAAAACAAAAAGAAACAAAGTTAAAAATGTAAATAAAAGATTTTAAAACAAGAAAGTAAAAGGGGGATTTGAGTTTGGTGAAGTTGAAAGTAAAAACGAATAAACTAAAAACTTAAATAGATTTTAAACAATTTTGGGTTGAATGGATAATGGAAGGCTAGCTAAGGGTTTCATCTCCACACATGTTATACTTGCATACAAAACGATTTCCAATTGCATTTCAATAAACCATGAATTCTCAACGCCCCAAGTTAATTAGGTCCGCTTAAATTAACCTTCAGATTTTCCTAACGTTATTGAATTGGATGATTGCATACGACAACCCAAAACATTCCCCACAAGTCCCCTACATGATTGCATAATAGAGATACAAGCAAGAATCATTAAATTCTATGAAAACCATAAGCATTAACGAAGCACTTGTTACTATGATTGCATGAAACTTATGCCAAGAATTTACTTAACGTGATTGTGACTAGCAACCTTCACTACTTGTGAATATAAGTTCATAACGATTAGGTGAAACTCCCTTATATTCTAGCGTCAAATTCATGCATGAAAATTAAGCGTGCACTCTCAACCAACATACACAAATTAGTTTTTATACGAACGGATAAGTAAATTGAATTCACAATTCAAGAAACGCAATTGGAAGTAATCAAATCATATAGCAAGCATAAACATGGTTTTGAATCCCCCCCTAGCCAAGGGGGGTTTAGTTCCTCATTATTACAAAACAAAGGTAAACAAATTTAAACATTGAAAAACAAAGGGAAGAAAGCACCTAAACGTTCCAACGATCCATGTTGGATAGCAAGCACGTCCAAGGACTTTTCTCCTTCTCCTTGCCGCAACAACAAGGTTGGAATGATGTTGAAGGGTTGGTTATTTGGAGGAATGGATGGGAAGGGGTTTAGATATGTAGGAGAGGCAAGGAAAGGCTTGGAGAATGGTTAATTTCTGGATGATTTGAATGAGGTTGCTGCCATGGTATTTATAGGAAGAGGATGGACATGTTTAATGCAAAAATCTGGTGGAATGAAGTAGGTAAGGCATGGCAAGGTGGAGAATTGTTGGTGAGGGTAGGTTTTGAGTCATCCACTCACATGTCATGGTGAGTTAAGCATTGCATCATCCACTCAAATGTCATGGTGAGTTAAGCATTACATCATCCACTCAAATGTCATAGTGAGATAGGCATTGCATCATTACTAAAAAAATCTGGTGGAAGTAAAACAAAGGGAAGGCCACGGCATTGATGAATTTTATGGGGTATGCATGGTTTTGAGTGAAGTTTTGGCCAATCCTTCTAGAAATTTATCCCTTCTTGCAACTTGTATTTGTTTCACCAGATTTTTAGCATGTTCCTAGCCTCTTTTTTTCTTCAAATTCGTCCATCCATCTTGCTCATATCATAAGTAATCCATTCCAAGCTCAAAACTGCTCCAAAATGCACCAAAATGCACTTTCTTGCTACCTTAACCCTTTGGACCTACAAACACACGAAAATGGCTTAAAGTACTAAAATAACTAAGAACTAATAACGTAAATGCAAGAAAACTGGTTAACTAAGTCGCATAAATATGCGTCTATCAGTTGACGAAACCAACATTCAAAGACTATTCTTTAAATGTTACACAACATAGAATATTAACGTTTAAAGAGCTTGAGTCCTTTTAACAATTAAAATTACAAACTCTTAATAATAGTCAAAGTACTATTATTCTTTAGACAACTATAAACCAATCACATTCAAGTTTATATCCATTTTCACACCTCCCACTATTTCTCATGACTTTAATGAGAAATCATTTCATACATTCAAAATGTATAAAAGTGGATTATATTGGTAGAAGACATTGTGTAGTAGCTTTGAAACATTTCAAGCTTATTTGTTTCAATCGTCACTAAGTTTCTGTCTTGTTATTAAGTGAATAAATTCTTTAAACATTTTATAGATTTAGACACTTCTTTCTTGGTTTAATCACTAACACAATTGACATTTTAAAACCTTTTAAAGAATGTCCAATTAGTTGTTCAAAACTACTAATTGAATCAAGAGTGATCTTGATCATTGTGTTTGAAGTGATAACCATATAAGAAACGTTTTTCTTATTACTTATATCATTATAATGTGATCTTCCTTTTCTTCAAGAAAGGATTCTCTAGACTTTTGTCAATTCATATAGAACTCATAAGTAGACAAATGGAACCAAATCTAAAGATTCATTGTATCCTTTTATGTCCTACATGTGAGATCTATCCATAATTGATAAATCTAAAGTTTGGTTATCACATTATAGTAAGTGATATAACTCTTGTATCTCATCTAGGATACAACAAGACAATTTTCAATTCATAACACTACTTTAAGGAAATAGTATATTTAAAAGGGCATACTTCACATTACATTAATATGATAGTTCAAACATTCATAATGTTTAATACATAAAGTATTAGCTCTATACATTTAGAGACTAATATAAATGCCTTTATACATTTAGGCACTAATAGTGGCCTTCCATCAAATGAAGTCATATAATTAGTTCTTAACAAAATAAGAAAGTTTAAAGACAATCTTTAAATGCCTAACAAAACTTCCTAAGTAGTAAGCAAAAAAACATAGTGGCCGAACCCTTCTCCAAATTTTCTTTGCTTGTCTTTCTTCTGCTTGGCTTCTCCACCTATATACAATTATACAAGTGATTAGCACTTTATATCAAATATAAATATTTAGAAGATCTAACATTTAGAATTGAAGATAAGAACATAAACCATACCTTGTGGCTTGTCCTTAAGACTTGCAAGGTATAACCTGCAATTCCTCCTCCAATGCCCCTCCTTTCCACAGTGGTGGCAAGTCCCTTTGGGCTCCTTTGCCTTCTTTTTCCTCACTCCTCCTTTCAGCTTAGGAGTGGGGGACTTCTTCTCCTTCCCTTTGCCTTTGCCTTGCGGCTTGGCCTTGGAAAAGGATGGTTTGTTGTAGGCTACTGCAGCAGTCCCTACAACGTTCTCTTTCTTCATAGTCTTCTCGGCAGTTACTAACATGTTTAGTAACTCAGAGAGAGTACTATCCATCTTATTCATGTTGTAGTTCATTACGAACTGCGAGAATGAATCAGAAAGAGAAGCCAATATGAAGTCCTGGGCCAATTCCCCGTCAAGTGGAGTACCAAGGTTCTCCAATTGTTCAATGAATCCTATCATCTTCAGTACATGTTGATGCACTGGAGCCCCCTTGACCATCTTGGTCTTCACAAGTTCACAGACAGTGCTAAAGCGACGGTTGCGCGTCCCTTCACCATATAACTCCGTAAGATGGAGTATTATGGAAGATGCACTGTCCATGCCCTCGTGCTGTCTCTGTAGCTCCTCATTCATGGAAGCCAACAGTTAGCACTTGGCTTGTGTATCATCCTCAACGTGCTTGTCATACTTAGCACGTTCATCCTCAGTGGCGTCAGGGCCAAGAGGTATGTGAGGTGGAGCCTTGTCTAGTACGTAAACAATCTTCTCCAAGGTTAGGAGAATCTTGACATTACGATACCATGATGGGAAATTGTGCCCCTCTAGGCAATGTTTGTCGAGTATTTTCGCGAGTGTGCTTCCAACCATATCTATATACATAAACAAATAAAATAATTAGATTGATTGTTGATTAAGTCAAACGATTTGGGTCTTTAAACCGAATGACACCACCCACCATTTTTGGCAAATTCCATATCCCTCAAGATGGAATCCGGGAGATTTCAAAGAAAGCTCCTAGTGGGTTACGGGAGGCTCACTATTACCAAGCCCACCTCACGATGATACGATGTCGGCTAGCAACAATAATAATGAGAGGGTACAAGTACCCATTCACAACAACCTCTTGTGATTACCCATCTTTTTGGCCTCTAGAGAAAAATACCTCACGATGATACGATGTTGGCACCTTTTCTCTTAGTTAAGTTTTGTCCCACCATGCCGGTTTAGGAAGGGGTTCAAGCATGACCTCACGATGATACGATGTCGGCCACACTCGTTGCCTACCTTAACCTCATCAAATGTTTTAAATAAACTCCTCCTGAATATAAGCATGCACTTTGTCACTTCCCCATGATAGGGTGAAGGCGGTGTACAAGTCATAAACGCTTGGAGCCTACCACGGTGGAAGGCCACGAAAAAGTGTTCTAACCACTCTTACGCTTACAACTTAATATTGTTTGGTTGAGGGATTTTAAGGTCTCATCAATTTTATTTATTTAATCATATTCAAATAAATTGTCCTATTATAACTATTAGTCCAAAGTTAATGAAATTAGTAGCATATGATATCCCCACTATTCGTTTTCATAAAACAAATCAAAATCAAAACATCTTTCATAATATTGGAGATATATATAACTACTAATTGAATTCATTATAGTTTAGTAGCGTATGATACTCCCACTATTTGTTTTAAGAAAAACAAATCAATATCAAAAACGAATTTTTCAAATATTGGAAGTAACTACTACTACTACGGTTTTTGCATTCCTTTGAAATTGAACTTTATAGTTATCTTAGGCTCTTGGATGACCATGGACTTATTAGGTTATTGCAACAACGAGCCAACATTGTTGAATATAAACTCGGGGAGGTTGTGTCAATTTAATTACGTGCTTATCAATCCAATTAAAACCATTTTCATTGAGCCATTAGAAATGAAAGACAATCATCCATTGCTAATTTGGGCATTGGACCCTTTTAATCTTTAATCTCATGTCAAAACCCTCTTTTAATTATGTCTCCTTACCAATAGTTAAAGAAACTCTAGTCTAGCACTAGAGGGAATCAACTAACGAATAGAGATTAAGAAGTAATAAGAATTACAAACCGATTTGTACAAATTCCTATAAATTACATGTACTAAAAGGGGAGAGATAGATTAACGTCAAACGTGACAAGGTCCAATTAAACAGTAATTAAAACACATTCCCAAGGTTCAAACAATTTGATTTTAGCGCCTAATCATATAGCTCAATTATCGTTTAAGGCATAAGTCCAAAATCATCCATTTCATAACTACTTAAACACATTTAAATAATCATAAAGGAATGCAACATAGACATTTAGATTTAGTGCATATGGGCATAATATAATTATGAGTTTAAACAACTAACAAAATTAAAATCAAATATTTTAACTTTCTAGTTAGTAAGGGCCTAAATGTAAATATGAAAAGTTAGGGGTAAAAACGTAAATACTCAAAAGTATAAAATATCAACTTTTCAAAGATTACAAAAGACCCCTCAAGTGGATAAATCCACTAGGGTGGCCGGCCATTAAAGGGGAAGGGGAAGTCTCATCCACATGCACAAATTTAATGCAAAGTAGAAAAAATCACAATTTTGCTTGTCACTTGGTTTTGGCATTGAATGGCTTTAATGAAAAAGTTTGATGGAAATCTCCTAGACAAGTCTAGGGTTTTAATAAGTTTTAATATAGTTATGGATGGTAAGAACATCACCCAAAACCATAAAACCATGCATGAAAACCAAATAAAACCATTTTCACCCAAAACCCAATTATGAACACCAAGAACAAAACCATGAACACTTTTTCAAGATTTGTGTATTCTTGGTGATTTTTCAAACCCAAAAACAAAAGTGACAAAGTTTCTACTTTCTAGCTTTAAAAATGATGTGTGAGTGTCTTACAATAAAACACAAACACATGCTCAAAACCACCCCAAAACCGTGCCTACCCTAAGTAACAAAACCACAAATTTTGTTCATGACTTATTCTTCATTCATGCATACAAAACAACTTTTACATGCATATCTTTTACAACTCTTGATTTATATTTTTCAACCATTGAAAAACAAAAGATAAACATACTTTCAAATGAAGAAATAATATGTCATACTAGTCTTAAACTCATTCTTCATTCATGCATACAAAACACTTTTGCAAACATATCTTTCTCAACTTTTGACTAACATTTTTCAACTATTGAAAAACAAAAGATAAACATACTTTGAATGAAACATTAATTATGTCATGCATAATATTAATACCCATATGCATAAAATCCAAAAGGACACATTATACATAAACCATTGGCTCTGATACCACTTGAAGGGAAAATTATGAGATACTAGAATGGGATTTCAAATAGACTATCATGCATATACAAATCATATTGAATATACGAAAGCAGTGGAAGCATTTATAACATATTATCAAAGCTATAGTCATGCAAATCCCCTTCAAGGTTCATAGGTTTATATATAATGCATCAAAACATTTTAAAGAATCAAGAACAAAGTGAAGGTTAGTCTTATACCTCTTGATCTAGACTTGAGACTAAGGATGGACCACCTCCAAGCCCTTTGCTCCTTGAAATCCTTGAGCCTAGCTTCCCTCCTTGCCTCCTCCACTTTGATAGAATGAGTGCTCCTAGGTTCTCTTCAAGTTTCCAAAGTAGGAAACCTCTAAAGATCCTCACCCACTAGTGTAGTGAGAAGGATGAAGGAATAACCAAAAGGGTGTAAGAGATGTTAGTAAAAACCCCCTTTGGTGGCCGGCCTTTGTGTAGTTTAGAGAGCTATTTTTCTTTTGCCTCTTTATTGTTTTTAACACACAAAAACCCTTATGAACAATATCTTATAAAGTTCCTTATATAGACAAAAGAAACCTAGTCAACACTTGACTAAATATCTCACCCTTTTCACCTTTAAAGTGGCCGGCCTCTTTGTTGTTTGTTTGGGCTTTGGGCTTTTATTATTTCAAGTCTTCCAATGCTTGAATAAAAGCCCAATGGGTTTAGGCCCAATGGGCCCAATTAAACCCGAACGTTTCTTAAGCCCAAAACGATCTTTATCGCTTTTATGATTTCTTTAGACTTTCTAAATTAATCACAACAATTATTTAATCCAATTAATTATTTCCATCATCCATTAGTTACTCACTACAATAGTGTTGTGGCGAACAATCTTTTAGGTTCTAATTAGCAAGGCAGTGAGGTGATTGGCATCAATCCAATTGCTTATATTTAATTCAATCACTTAGTGAATTAAAACTTCATTTTAATTCACCTTTCTTCTTTGACGACAACATTTAATCATCTAGAAGAACTCACAAGCTATGAGTGACATCTAACCATATGTCATAGCTACCCAAGCTAATGTAGAAGTTTATTCGAAGAACCTAGTCAGTTGGAATTACAATGTAATTCAATCCTTCTCTAATACAATACTCTCAATCACATCATTAGGGTATGGATATATCATGTCAAACCCCTAATGTGATTATTCCTTCTTATATGATACAATTGAGTCGTATAGGAACGCTTTCCTTTATTACGCTCGATACTTCAGCCGAAGATTCCCGAATCATATCTTAGAGTATTCTTCCTCTCTTATCGAGGATTAGAGATTCCTTGTTGCGCATACACTTGCCTTCATGACTAAGTGGCTTAACCCCAACTATGCCGTTGACATTCTGATAGAGTGACGTTGACATAATTAAAGATTAAGTACTTAACCACACGACAACGACGATGCCTCAGGTCAAAGGACTACTTACATTATTCCAACCATTAGAGTTACTTGCTTGACATGTGAGTAGACCTCCATGCAAGTACTCTCTTTCGATTGTGTTCAGTGAACTCATTCCCTTAATGAGCACCTACATACTTGTCTTAGTGTCACAACACGAATGGGATGAGACTTTCCATCCTTCCAATTGAAGCGGACACAGTATGTACCGGTCTAAGCATTGTCAGTATCCCTCCGACAATCCAACGACCAGGAACCTTTTGGACATAATGGTTATGTGAAGAAGGTCTCTGTAGCCTAACTTCATTAGATTACTTCTTCAATCGATCCATTGTCCATGGATTCACTATTCAGGACATATATCGTTTATTGAGATAGTCCTAATTAGTATCTTTGCCATTTGATGTATAAGAATCATCCATACATCGATTCGTTTGTCCTGAAAGATTTCTTCCAAAGATTGACTTTCAGGGCATATTTCCAACAAAGAGTTTCCCTACAACCAGGAGGCCAATCACAATGCGACAGGTGTCGACATCAGAAGCCAATCATAGTGCGACACATGTCAACATCAGAAGCTAATCACAACACGACATGTGTCAATGTCAGAATGAAACTAGAAACTCTCTTCTATAAATAGAGATCATTCTCTCACAATATTTCCTAATGTCATTTGTACTAAATCATTCACTAGTACTCACTAAAGGAGAGCTTGAACTTATGTACTTGTGTAAACCCTTCACAATTAATGAGAACTCCTCTACTACATGGACGTAGCCAATCTGGGTGAACCACATACATCTTATGTTTGCTTCCCTATCCCTATCCATTTACATACTTATTCACACTAGTGACCGGAGCAATCTAGCGAAGGTCACAAACTTAAGATTTTATGTTGTACCAAAGTCTTCACTGATTTTGTGCATCAACAGAGTTGATGGAACCAACGTCCATGTATTATTCTGTTGCAAAGCCAGTCATGGCTTGCTGCCAATTGCGGTATGCGGCAGCTTGTGAATAAGATATAGGTTCTTTGTGTCCTAAGACAGTAGCTAAGAAAACACGATGTTTCATGAATAGTCTTGAATATGAAACAAAATTGGATAATGGATATTTCGTACCTTTAACAAGAGTTGGCGTGGAGTCAGACAACAGGCACTTGGGTAATAGTTGTGTTTGACATATGGTAATTTTTATGCCATGATGGTGGTTTGTGGGTTCGAGTAGAATGTCTGGTAGGAGCAGGCAAAAGAGGAGATGATGGACTAGGATCAGTTGAATTGTCATGTGGAAATGTAGGAATTGTTGATTCATGGAGAGAGGGAGGAGAAGTAGTAGAAGAGTGGGTGGGGTCCGTATGGGTGATAGCCACTGAATCCTAAGATAGAGGTGTTGGTGTATGAGCAGAAGGTGAGGAAATAATAGGTGGGGCGATGGAGCCCACATATTGACTAGGAGAATAAAGGTGAACTATGGGTAAAACAATTTGTGATTTTTTATGGTGGTCTTCTGGACTTAGAGATGCATAGGGAAAAATATTTTCATGGAATTTCACATCTCTACTAACAAGAAATTGTTTTGTCCTTAAATCATAAAGCTTATATCCCTTTTGACTTGTTGGATAGCCAACAAAAATACAACGACAGGCACATGAATCGAATTTTTGTAGTGGTTGAACAACAGTAGCATAACAAAGGCACCCAAATACCTTGAGATGATCGAGCTTGGGGGATCGATTGTATAACGTCTCATAGGGTGACTTATTTGATAGTAATGGAGTGGGTAGCCTATTGATGAGATAAACTACAGTGAGAACACACTCCTCCCAAAAACTGAGTGGCAAATTGGCTTGGAAGAGCAAAGCACGAGCCACAATGAGAATGTGGCGACGCTTGCGCTCAACTACTCCATTTTGTTGTGGAGTGTAAACACATGAATGTTGAAATTCAACCCCATTATCAAGAAAAAAATCTCGTAATGAGAAAATTTTGGGTCCATTATCGGACCTTATTGCTTTGATGGTGGTACTAAATTGACTACGAACAAAGTTGAGAAAGGATTTCATGAGGGATTGTGTTCTGGACTTATGGGTCATCAAAAATATCCAAGTGCACCTGGTGTAATCATCAACAATGGTAAGAAAGTAACGTGCCCCTAAAGTAGATTTAAGTTTGTGAGGACCCCAAATATCACAATGTAATAAAGCAAAGGGCACATTAGAAGAGATGGAACTTATTGAAAAGGTAATCTTGTCTGTTTAGCCATAGGACAATCATCACAATTATGTTCAATAGAAACAGTACCAGAAGGAAGCAAATTGGAAAGTAATTTGAGTCAAGCTAGTGAAGAATGACCAAGGCTTCGATGCCATATACTGGATGTGTGGGAAACATGACAAGAAAATGGGGTTGTGGGGGCTGTATTTAGTGGTGACAAGTAATAAAGACCTCCTCGCTATTTACCCAAGCCAATTATCCTCCCTGTAGCCAAGTCCTGTAAAACACAAAAGTTAGGAAAAAGTATTACACAACAATTTGAGGATTTAGTGACTTTGTTGGTAGACATCAAATTAAGACGGAATGAGGGAACACAAAGAACATTGTTCAAAGTTTCTTGTCAAAAAGTATTGAGCCAATTGAAGAAATAGGAGCAGATGAACCAGTGGGTAAATTAAAAGAAAGCATGGAAGAACTATGTGTTCGTGTGAAACGAGAAGAGTCGGATGCAATGTGATCTGTCGCTCCACTATCCAAAATCCATGTATTAGAAGATACAAAATTAATTGATGGAAACTCACAAAAGGCTAGACCTGCTGTATTTGTAAATGCATTGCAATTTTCTGATTTTTGTAATTTTACCATGGATATAGCTACTATAAGCTGTTGAAGTTGTTCTGGTGTGAGCCCAGCAAGCAATTTGAAAAGATGCGTCTGCTAATCGGAGATAGAATTGGAGTTGATGTTTAAATTTTCTCTCATTCCCATGATTAAATTGTGATTCAGGGCAAGGGAAAAAAAATGTCTTGCTCTTGAAAGGTTCAAAAGCACATGAACACAAAAAGGAAAATCAGGAGCCACCACAAAGGGGTTCTGAAACCATCATAAGAACCAAAGGTTTGGAATTTTTGTGTATTATTGATATGAACGGGGAAGTAAAATATATACAGATATTATACATGATTAACTCCATGAAAGAAGAAGTTGACTTCCTAACTAAGTAAATATATATACGGTAAATATACAACAATCAAGGATTTGATTCATAAATTTCTCAACAAAATAAACCTTATATAACGTTGAGATTTTCTAGTGTTTTTGTAAACTCAGTTGAGTTAAACATATTTATAAAATGATGAGCACATCTAATAAGAGTTACATAACTGAAAACTGGGTTTTTCTACCAGTCATGATTATGAATGATAAGAAGCCCAAGGGATTAATAATTTGGAATTGGAAGCGTGAAATAAAATTTGTTGTTCCTAGTCAAATTATAAATCTTTGAACTCATTTTTAGATGAGTTATCATCATCATGGAAAACGATGAATGGACGGCAAGTGTGGGGATATTTCGTAAAGAGAATGACGAAGCACTGAAATTGATGCTTATTGAGTAAGTATACACAATTAAATTAGACATGATGATGCTTATTAAGCAAGAATATAAATGGACATGTTATGAATTCAATGATGCTGGCTAATTGAATTTTGATAATGTGAAGTCAAAGTACATGCAGGTGGATGTGCAAATGCATAATCTATACTGGAATTGAAGATAGCCTTACATAAGGCTAGAGAAGATGTACTTTGTGATAATTTAGCCGAGTAAGGGCTAAACACGATGTGCAAATAAGAGTAATTTGTTTCTTAAAAGAGAGATAATATATAAATAGTTATCTTTTATAATGAGTAACTTTAAGGTATGAAGAGTTACAGACCTTCCTACAAATACCTTAAATGTGGGGGAGTATGCCCAAATGTTAGCAAATTACTTACTAAAGTCCCAACATGTACAGTTGAGGACTTGACATTGTAAATCTTCTTCATATGAAATATAATTTCATAAGATGGATTGTGTGCACCATTAAAGATAGTCAACCTAAGTGGTACCAATTATTAAGGGACTGACTAGAGAGTAAGTTGATCATTGAGGGGATGAGGCTAAGGCCAACGTAACTAATAAATCAGCCGGGCGGAAACCTAACTTAGTTGATTAGAGATCTCATGGTCTAGGTTCAATAGGCAAACTAGTTGGGCATGATTCAAAGAAGTTAACACACTATATACCTCATTCCTATGATGGAAGAAATGTGTTGTCTACAGAAGTTTTAGGGTGTATATTTATACTTAATGATAGTGATATCTTTATAAATAAGAGGAAAATAGCAGACTATTCTTAATCAGTGGTCACCTATATGAGAGTAGAAGTGGGTCGCTTCTATGAGAATGAGATGGCTAAATTCTCTAAATCTCTCATGAATCCGAGATTTGTTCAGGACCAAAATGAACACAACCGTATGAACCATAATATATTAGGATAAGAGATGTGTGTTGCTTATTGTCTCTGTTTACTGCTGCTGTGAACAGTTCAAGATCTTCCACATCCACTGCGTCACCAAGTAAATCCGGTAAGTATTCATTAGGGTAGGTTCAAGTCCAAAAGACACCTCTCCCAATGCATCTCTTGTTCACCTGTACTCTTAAATTCTTCCTAATTTTTCATTCATGTGGGGGATTGTTGGAAATTATATATTATAATATTATTTTATAATATTTAATTTTTGTGTGAATGAAAAATAAGAGTCAAGTGTTATAGTTGAATTCAAATTCATGAGTTACATTTGTTCGTTAGAACTTTAGGCAACAATCACAATGTTTCAAGAGGGGTGGCTTGAGTTCTATATAAACTCAACCATCCCACTCGTCTAAATAATTAAGACTAGAGTTTTCTTCAAGGTCTTTAATTCTTTGTTAGTCAAATTCCGAGTTGTGTCTTGAAAGTATAGAATATATAACATTCGCCAGAGTTCGAAGATTGAAGTACTTTGGCTTCGGATTATAGATTGTTGAATTCTGGGAGACGTTAGCCTACCGAACTACAAGCACAAGAGTAGGGGCAAAATTCTGTCTTTAGGACATTACATTTATGCAAGCCTCAATCTCCAAGTTAGTCAGTTTTTCTAACTTTCTCTCTAGTTGTTTATGCTAATCTCATATATAATTGATTTTGTGAATTTGATTATTATCATTGGAATTATATTGTTGTTTTTTCATATTTTCTAATATTGCTCCAACACTATTTGTGTTTAATTTAAAAAAAAAAAAAAGTCAAATGATTTTTGACCGTACGATATACGACGAATGACTAAGATGTGAGGATCTCTAAAATCCCAACAATTTGGATCTGACTGGATCCAAATCCCTAAAAGTAGTCTTAGTGTTAGAACTTTTACTTATGGAGGGGGCTATAATAATTAAAAATAATAAAATTTTCTAAATTATTAGTATTTTTAAGCCCAAACAACTACAAATCTCCCTATGCTAGAGCCCACTCTAGCCTTGTTACTGCCTCTACCGTTGCCGACCTTATAGAATTTAGAAACATGGCCAAAAAATGTATGTCTCTAATAAAGAAAACATGGTAGTCAAGGGTGGTCAATGGAGGCTCTGAATACTTTGTTGTGGCTTGTGAATTAGGTTGGCCTCTCAGCCTAAAGAATGATTACAATAAGTCTGAGATCGAACCAACATTGATACCTGGCTTGGGTTGGTCTTTTTCTTGATATATGTGGACTGCTGGAACGGTGTAATGCAGAACATTGGAGTGAGGAGGAAAAAATCCAACTTGTTATAAAATGTGGATGGCCCAGATGGCCACAAAAACTTGTTTTTCTTGGTGTGGAAAACAAGTTGTGCACTAAGAACATTCCATTCCATTTCTGCCATTGCTTGCTCTTGTTTTCCCTATAAATACAAGGCTTATGGAGGACACAAAATGCACAGAAGCCACACGGCAGAAACAGAAGGAAGAAAGAAAAGAGACGAAGAAGAGTGGAGAGAATAGAGAGAGTTATCTTTGTACTCCTATTATTACAGATAATAAATGAAAGCATCATTGCTGCCCTGAGGACATACTCCAGCCACACTGACTGTAGAGGAACCTGGTAAATTTTGTGTCTTGTTTCATTTATTCCACTGCACACACACCATTGATTTTACAAGACATTATCAGCACGAAAAGCTCTCGTGTCAGTGGAAAGCACAATGCCACAAATCCAGTGAAGCACAACCTACCTCTCACCTCGTCAGCTGGAATCTCTCAGATAAGAAAATCTTTTCATTCCATCTTCAAATCTCTGTACTACTGATTTTCTTGAAGCAACTATATATCTTTTTGTATGACTATATATCATCATTTGCGAAGCAAAAGGGTACAGACTCAAAATTCGTAGAAAATCTGACAGCCATATAAATAGCCTCTGAACTCCAATTTGTTGACCTCAGATTTAAATACTATCTGAAACACCAACCCAGTTTCCAATTTCCGCAAAAAATTGGACAGCCACCTTATGAGTACCAAAACTCCATTGTTAGTAGCTCAAATCGAAACTATTTCTTCACGAAAGTTGTTCGGTATCCTCTTATTCTTATCATACTCAAAATTTGATCTAAATCTAACAATTTGGGCTAAATCCAACGGTTTGATCTTCTCATAAGTTGCAGGCACTACTCTCGACTCCAAAACTTATGGGAACCGTTTCAACTCCTTCGAAACTCACCAGAGGAGGAACACAAATTGAGACTTATTATTACTATCACTTCTTGGGTAACTAAAAAGACTTAAGAGTTGTAAAAATTAAAATAAAATAAAAGGGATGAAACAAAAGGAAGTGGCATACAAAGAAAAAGAAAAGAAAAAAAAAATGATGGAAACTTAATCATCACCTTTTTCTTTTATTGCTTTATTTATGTGAATGGTGCTGATTTAAAACCCTTTTACAAGTTCTATTTACTTAAATGCAATTTATTTACAGTGGGTGGAATTATCGCCCTTTGCTTTTAGTTTTGATTTATTTATGTGAATGGTGCTGAATTAAAGCTCTTGTCACAAGTTGCTTTAAGTTTTGATTTATTTATGTGAATGGTGTTGAATAAAAGCCCTTGTCACAAGCTTTATTTACTTAAAAGTAATTTATTTACCATGGCTGGGATTACTGCCTGTTACTTTAATTTATTTATTGTACTCCTTTTGTTATGATGAATACATACAGGACCGAAGTTCCTTGATTAGATCAGAACCTGCAGTTTCTTGATCCTCATCATATAAAATGATTGGACCTGAAATTTCATCATGTAAAAAGATCGGGCATGAAGTCCATAGATCCACAAGATCAGGACATGAAGTTCCTTGATGAGTACCATACGTTTGAAGTGCTGCAGTTCCTCAACTTAATTGTAATAAATGATATAAGAGTCTTAGTCTACAAACTATTAAATAAGGACCAAAAGTTCCTTGATTCATGTAAATGATGATATAATCCATGCATATTTGGTGGAGAGTTTACATCTCAAAGTTTTGATGATTATTGCATGTCACTGGGCATTAATGTTGAATACCATCTATCATTCAATATTTAGAACCTTGACTGGGGATATGTTTACCACGCAGTTTGTGGACTATTATTTTGATAAGACAATTTTCCCGCCATTAGGAGAGAAAAGACCGTTCCAGAAGAACTACAAGAAAATACCATTCCAGAAGAATGATGAAAAAGACCATTCCAAAAGAACAATGAGAAAATACCGTTCCAGAAGAACGACGAGAAAATACTATTCCAGAAGAACGATGAGAAAAGACTGTTCCAGAAGAACGACGAGAAAACACTGTTCCAAAAGAATGACGAGAACTGTTGTGGGATGTACCAACTTTGTCTTATTTTGATTCACGAAGCAATCAATGTATAAATCAAGTGAGAATAATTGAATGATGCAACGATGTGTCAATCAAATGCTAGATTAATGATGCAAGGAAAGTGATAAAATCACATATACTAGCTGCAGTTGTGCCTACAAGAATTGATGTCCCTATTAGACAAAATAATGTGGCAGTAAATGTTTATCTATTGCAAGCCTGAAACGTGGCAGATAATGTGGCAGCAAATAATTTATCTGTTGCATGCCTAAAGTGTGGCAGACCCTCAGATTCAAAAGATTCAGTCCTTCGAAAGAATAAGGATATGTGATGCGAAAATTAACTTAACACACAAATTAAACCCTCTTGTTGACAATTGTAGTAAAGATATAAGTAGGGATCATTCTGGACCAGGAATTAGGAGGGATTACTAATCTATTAGAAACTGACTTTAAAACACAAAAATAAACTTAAAAACACTTAACTAGACTCAATGAACTCAAAACAAACTGAAAAGACTCAAAACTAACTAGAATGACTCCAAATAGCTTAAAACAACAAAATAGACTCAAACTGGACACTAAGAATTGATTTGGACAAAATTTGATTTAAACTTGACTCAAAACACTTAAAAACACACACTAAGACAGATTCTAACTAATTTGACATACTAAAGTAAAGGGGATTGGATTTTGGACGAATTTTAAGTAAAAACAAGTAACTAAAGACTTAGACAGATTTTGGATGAATTAGGTGATTTGAATGGATGATGGGCTTAGCTAGAGGGTTCTTCTCCACACATGACACATTTGCATACAAAACGATTTCCAGTTGCTTTTCAATAAACCACGAATCTCAACACCCCAGGTTAATTAGGTACGCTTAAATTAACCCTCAGATTTTCCTTATATCAATGAATTGGATGGATAACGCATCGGCAACCCAAATTATTCTTCAAAAGTTCCCTACATGAATAGCATAATAGAGATACAATCAAAGATCATTTAGCTTTATGAAAATCATAAGTATTGACAAAGCATTCGTAACTATGATGAGCATGATACTCCTGCTAGGAATTCATTTAACATGATTGTGACTAGCAACCTCCACTACTTATGAATACAAGTTCATAACGATTAGGTGAAACTCCCTTGTATTCTAGCATCAAATTCATGCATGCAAACTAAGTATGCATCCTTAATCCACAAACAAGAATAAGTTATCAATCAAACAGTTAAGTAAATTGACTCACAATTCATAGAATCACAATTGGAAGTAATCAATTCATATTGCAAATATGATCATGGATTCGAATTTCCCCCTAGCTAAAAGGGGTTTAGTTCCTCATGTTCGCAAAACAAAGATACATAAATTTAGACATTAAAAACAAAAGATTGAAAACACCTAAGAATGATCCAACAATCCAACTTGAATGGCAAGCACTCCAAGGGTCCTCCTTCTTCTTCTTTGCTGCAGCATAAGGTATGGGTGAAGGTTTGAGTGGTGGTTTGTATGAGAGAATGGCTAAAAGTATGTATGGTAGTGAGTGGAGGAGTGGAAGGCTACAGCAATAATGTTTGGATGTGTTTCTGAGGATGTATGGGTGCGGCTAGATGTGTATGGAAGTGGATGATGATGAATCCCCCCACCCTTGTGTGCGGCAAAGGGTCCTATTTTAAGGTTTTAGGAAATCAAAACCCTAACTTATTTAGGTTAACAGAAATTAAGTCAAAACTAATAGAAAAAGGAAAACAAAATCAGAAATCAAGGGAATGTGATTTGGTGCAGGAAATAGGAAAGAAAGGCTCTCCCTTGCACGGCAAGGAAGAGAAAGGGACAAGGGAGGTGTGGCAAGGGGCTTAGGACTTCTAGAAGTTCTTATTTAGTGTCTTAATCTTCTTTGTTGCTGGAACTTAGGGACTTTTAGGATTAGGAAAGGTTAAAACCAAAGTAGGAAACCTTAGCTTAACATTCCTTCTTCTTGTAGGAATCCTTGTGTAAGTAAGAATCCTCATTCTTCTAGGAATCCATCTCCAATTAGGAATCCTTCTTCAATTAGGAATCCTAGCATATTTAGGTCTTCAATTTCATCCATCTCCCTTGCTACAAGCATGTGATATCCAATCCAAGCCCAAACTGCTCCAAAATGCTCTAAAATGCACTTTCTTGCCTCCTGAACCCTTTGGACCTACAAACACATGAAAATGGCTTGAAATACTAATTTAACTAAGAAATAACAATATAAATGCACAAGAGCAAGCTAACTAAGTCGCATAAATATGCTCCTATCAATATGACACTGCTAAACTATTTCATTCCCGAAGCATAACCTTTGCATGCGGAAGCATGACATTCGTTGCATGGATACACGTCCCAAAAAGGATAATCCACGGACATGGGAATGTTGATGTCTCATGCATGAAGCATGATAGATGTATAGGTTCCAATGACTCAACTCTTGGAAGTGGAGATTAAAATCCAAGCACTATAACGCTCAAAAGGAGGTTATCCACATTCTATAAACCATGACTATCCTGGAAAAGATAATGTAATGCCCTTGAAGAGGCAATGGATATCTAAAGAAATGAAAAGCTTTTATGCATGCATATGCACATGAGAATACGGGATCACAGATTGATGATAACCAATGGTAATTAAAACCTGAAATTATACTCCTGTAAACGAGTTCATATGAATGGAGAATTATATATGAAGGGTTGTGAGTCTCTCACATCATATCTCCATAAATAAATCCCTCAAGTATACATGGGAGCAAGTTGCTCTGTATAAGTTCTAAAAGGGTAATGTGTCATGAAATGTAGAAAATCCCTAAAGGATTCAAATTGCTTGAAGTAAGCCTCAGAAGGGTAAAGCATAATTTATGTACTCAATACCAATGGATGGTATAAAATTGCCTTAGTGAGTACTATCATTATTATATTGTTGCAACACATTAAATATCTTGCAAGAGTTGATATTAGATTGGAACTCCTAAAAAGTCTAGAAAGATTATTCAGTGTTGAAAGAAATATTATCTCGAGCTGCAGATCGAACAATATGCTAACATGAATCTTATCCATGATGTCTATGATATTAAAGAACCATATGGATTGAAGATTATGAGTTGAATACTCAAATGATTAACCAATATTTAGACACTAAGAATAATCATTTATCTTCGTGACGGTAAAGATGAATTGATATTTGGTTCAGAAGTACCACATCTTAATGAAGTACATGCTTTATTATATTTAGCACAATATATTGGAATGAAATGAAGCTTATCTATTGATATTTACATTCTTAGAACTAGAATATTTCATTGTTTCCTCATTTATTTATTGATTATGGAAGTTCATTGATTTATATTCTTGGAACTAGAATATTTCATCGTTTCCTCATTTATTTATTGATTATGAAACCAGAAGTTTCAATGGGCTTCTATATCTAACAAAGCTGGAATAAATTGTTTTAGGCATAAGGGAGGAAATGTTTATACATACATGTACATGTACAACTACAAAAACAAACAAATAGGAGGGGCCTTCAGAAAGGTTAATCATGGGAAGCCTCAAGTACTTGGCAGAACACAAAAGAAGGAAGCATTGGAGATTGATCATGTGACGTCTCAGTACTTGGCGAAACTCCAGAAAGAAGAGGCACAGGAGGTTGATTATTTGGAGCTTCAATACTTGGTAAAACTGCAAATGGTGAAGGCAATTGGTGCCTTGGAATAAAGCCACAAATCTCTAATGGTCACTTTGAATCCAACTTTCGGATTCCTACAGCTGGTCAAGCTTTCGTTTCATGCTCGTTGAGTAATTATTTGCAAGCATGGCCAACTCTCTATTTTCATGCTTGAGCCCTCTTATCTCTTGTCTAAGACTTGCCACCTCAGCCATCAATGATTCGACTTGGTGAGTTTGAGCAAGTAGATGTTGGCCCATATTGGATACAGAGCCCGCACACTAAACAATGAAAGTCAGAGAGTCTTGAACAACCAATTCATCAGACTGTTTTGAAAGTATCCTCCTTGGGAGTGAGAAGATTCCTAGCTACCATTATAGCAGTTATGTCATTCTTCATCGCAGAGTCCCCAAATGTAAGAGGACAATTAGCGGATAAGAATTATGGGTGCCATATATTGTCTTGAGGAAACAAGTCTGCATCTTCCTCAACATTCAAGTTAAAATGACGATCAGATGAGCATGCCATTTTCAAAAATGATAAAAGAAAATGAGGTTAGATAAATTGAAATAGCATAAATGCAAAAGGGGAAATTTCTACATGCAGCAACTTTCTGAGCGTGCTTTTGAACATAGTTGATGCCTCTATAAAAGAAGAGGCAACAGGGCCACTTGTTCAAAAATCGAAGAGGCACTGCTTTCCGAATTTCAAAAGCCAAATTTTCCTGAATAACGTTCGTTGGCACTTTTCAGATGCAATCTTAGTTTTTAGAGTATCACGGGAAACTTTGTCAAAGATCTCTGACAAAGTTGAAACGCGTGAATTTTACAATTCCAATTACACCACTATTGCCGACAAGAGTAAAGGAATAGTACCACTACTTGCTATTAGGAAATCCTTATATATGTTGATCTCTGTCCTCCATGGCAAGGTAGACCTACAAGAATACCTAACTCTTCCTCATCTCCGAGAATACCTCTTTAACCAAGTCACTCAAAATGCTCAACTCATTTCCTCAACAAGAAAATAGTTTTGATCGAGAAGTTTTGCATCAGTATCAAAACTTTATACTATTTTCTTGAAGAACAAAAGTATCTCATATCATCAGGGTCGAAAGCAAAAGTATCTCATATCATGCTTTTCCCCTGTCCTTTACTTTCTCTTTGTTCTTACGTGCAAGACAAGGAGAAAGAGAGCAATCAGTCGGAACCTAAAATCAATCTTCCGATCTAGAGCTGATTGCCTGGAACCTTTGCTTGATTGTTTACCTAGTATTGCTCTCGAGTAGTCATCTTCAAATGTTGTTAGGTCTCGAATTTCCTCAACAAATACTTTTGAACAGTTGATATGATGTTGGCTCTTTACACTGAAGCTGCCAAGCATGGATGAGTCGCTAGGAAGCAATGTTTTGAAGGATCATTCAAAGGCAAAGGTTGCGCACCACTTCTGCTATGCAAGAGACTGAAGCAAAAAGATCAACAATGAGCCCACAAAAGTTCAAGCATTGCATTGACACGCATCAGCCTAAAGGTTTTTTGAAATCAGGGGGAGATACTCATCAGTTAAAGCATCCAAAACAGATCAAGATTTTAACAAGTCAATTGAACAAGGTCATCCAAGGTGGAGTGTTATAAAATGTGGATGGCCCAGCTGGCCACTAAAACTTGTCTTTCTTGGTGTGGAAAACAGGTTGTCCACTAAGAACATTCCATTCCATTTATGCCATTGCTTGCTCTTGTTTTCCCTATAAATAGGCTTATGGAAGACACAAAATGCACATAAGCCACACGACAGAACCAGAAGGAAAGAAAAGAGAGGAAGAAGAGTGGAGAGAATATAGAGAGTTATCTTTGTACTTCTATTATTACAGATAATAAGTGAAAGCACCACTGCTGCCCCAAGGACGTACTCCAGTCACACTGACTGTAGAGGAACCTCGTAAATTTTGTGTCTTATTTCATTTATTCCACTACACACACACCGTCGATTTTACAACACAACTTTATTAATCTCCTATGGAACGTTATAAAGAATAGGGTTTTAACTTTATTAATCTCCATTTTTTGGGGCAATAATAAAGTTAACCAACACACAAATATGACATTTAAAGAAAATGTTTTCATACTACAGTGAAATACTTGGTGACATCAATATAGATTTTGTTTACATCAATCAAGTGGTCTAATATACCTTTTCTTAAGGCATAATTATATCGTGAGGTTTTATGTTTCTTCGCTTGATCATTAGAGGGAAACGGTTTTTGCATCGCTACTTGATTCCCTCGCACAATCCTTTCTATTTCTAACTTGCACTTTGAATAAATTAAAGGAGAATTAAATGGAAAAATTTACATGCATGTGCAAAAAGAGAAAATTAGTGTGAATATCATTTTCTTTGTTTTACTTCTAAATGAACTTTTGAAGAGGCAAAAACAAAACAAATATGCATGCACGCACACATGTACTTTGAGCAACCATGCATGCATATCCAGAGAAAGGTCCTTATCATTCCTTAAGAAGTAAATGATAAGTAATTAGTTACTTTAGTATAGGTTACTTTGTTCACTTCAGACAAATCTTATATTTTTAACTGACTAAATCATCATCATGTAGATTGTAAAGCAAGAAAACAAGAAATTTAATTAAAATGCAACGGCACCAGCAGGGGAAGGTGAGTCGGCTTGATCAACGACTTTGACACACTTGTTCCATATTTGGGAACTCTTCTCCAATGCCTCGGAAACTTTGCCTTCGAACGTTGCCTCTAAGAGGATTAGTTTTACCAACCTCTGGTGACAATCTTATCCTATATCCACAAGATTTGCACAACGATCCTTGGTCAATTCCTCGTTACTGTAGAAAATACCCGCAAAGATCTGTGACCGCACAGCGGGTTTATTTCGTCTGAGCATTCCCTCAAATGCCTGTAGTATCCTGGCGATGGCTCGGGTAGTAGCTCATCAGGGAAATTGGTAGGAGGAGGACCGTCCTTGTAATTTGGAAGTGGAGGATATGAAATATTAAGAGGGTAAGCATTAAAATTGTCATCAGAACTAATGATGTTGGTGCTATGTTCTGAGGTGCTAGAACTAGGGCTTATTGACGATGATTCATCACGATCATCATAATTTCCATAAAAATCTCCAGATGCAGATGAAAGTCCTGCCGATAACATAAGAATGATTGCTTCTAACACCAACCCCGCCATCACAAACACGTTTTCTAAACTTGCCATGTTGTTGCTTCTGATTCAATGTATTTTCTTCTGGTAGATATTGGACCAAAACATAAAGTTTGAAATCAGTTTTTGTTTCCTTATTGATTAATTGACAAATTAATGATAACAGGTTTTTTATTCTATCTTAATTATTCTCAGTACGGTTATAGTTACGGGGATTTATGTTATATGCCCATGGCATTTAATTTATACTTGTTCATTTAGTGCGTTTTTTCCCTTTAATATTCATGTTTCTGTCTAAGACTGAATTTATATTATAGAAAATTTGATATTAAACAAGGGCTAACTACACATTATGATAAATTCCAGGTAGACGGGTCGAGGGCCCACTCCAACAACACCGATATTGTCCCCACTTTACCACCTACTCAATCCGTGAGGTGTGAGGTTTTATTGCAAAAGGCATCGGTGTTAGTTAGAGTGAGGTAATTCTATATAAATTGCTTATTCTCAAGCTCTTTGGCCGATGTGGGACAGAGGAATTCCAACACTCCCCCGCACGTGAGACCCCATTTTATGGGTCACACGCGAAGTTCCACACATCAGCAACCATGTGGAGCCAAGCTGGGGCTCACCCGTTTGCACTGGGCCAATGGCACATGGCATCTTTTGGCCTACGTGGAGCCATGTCGGGGCTCACTCATTCGCACGGTGCCAAAAGGGACCCACCAGTTCATGTGGCAATACGGGTCCATCCCCTTGCTCTGATTCCATGATAAATTCCAGGTAGACGGGCCATGGGCCCACTCTAACAACACCAATACTATTCCCACTTGGTCACCTGCTCAATCCGTCAGGTGTGAGGTTTTAATACTAAAGGCCTTGGTGTTAGTAAGAGCGGGGTAATTCTATATCACTTGCTCATTATCAAGCTCTTTGGCCAATGTGGGACAGAGGAATTCCAACACATTACACCCTTTAAATTTGAGGTGATTTTGAAAATAGGGCATGAGGTTCTATTTTTTTTTTCTTTAACCACCATTTTGTTTTAGATTTCGGTATTCATCCTATCTTTCATCCTAATCAAGTGTAGATATAAAGTTGAGAAGTAATGGAGATGTCAAATAAGCAAGCTGCGATAAAGAAGAATAAAAACAAAGATCAAAGAGAGATCTGTCACGCAAAAGATGATTTTTTGATTAATACACTTTTGAGGTATATATTTTCCCAGAACTTAGGACAACTCAGTAACACCATTGAGCAAAAACTTACAAATAATCTGAGTCATACATGTGGCAACAAATCTCATGATGAAGAAAAGAAAATTAGGACTTTGTTAACACAGCAAAACAAGTAGCAGTAAGTACTAACTTCAACGCTCCCCCTTAATGCTTTGTTGCTTCACTTCTAGAAGCTCTCTTAGGCAGATGAATCTATCCTTTAGTAATTATTTGGTGACGATATTCGCAAATTTTTCTGTCCTGCAGTTGAATACATCCACTTTTTTTTCTTTAACTGCACCTCTAATGTAGTGATGCATTCTAGCAATATGCTTTGATCTGTTGTGAAAAACATGATTCTTCCTCTTGGTAATAGCAGACTTGTTATCACAAAGAATAGGGGTTGCTGATTCTGCTGTTTCACCCAAGTCTTGCATAATTTTTCTCAACCACATTGCTAAATTGCAATTGAGGCCGACTGATAGGAGCATATTTATGCGAATTAGTTAGCTTGTTTTCTTACAATTATGTTGTTAGTTCTTAGTTATTCATGTCCTTTAAGCCATTTTTGTGTGTAGGTCCAAAGGATTAAAGAAGCAAAGAAGTGCATTTTGGAGCTTTTTGGAGCAACTTTGGGCTTGGAATGAATATCTCATGCTTGGAGCTAAAGGAATGGACGAAATTGAAGACCTAAAGATGTATGGATTCCTAATTGAAAGCGGATTCCTAGAAGAATGAGGATTCCTACTTGAAGTAGGAAAGTTAAGCCAAGGTTTCCTATTCTGGTTTGACCTTACCTAATCCTAAATGTCCCTAAGTTCCAGCAACATTGAAGGTCTCCTATGCATTTTAGGACACAAATCAAAGGGTCTTTGCACCATACAAGGCCTTGCCGCATCTTGACTCCCTTTTCTCTTCCTTGCCGTGCAAGGGAGCCATCCCTTTCCTATTTTCTGCCATAAATCACATTCCCTTTTCAATTAAAAGCCTTTCCCTTTCCTATTTCCCTTTAGCCGCACCTTCCTTACCTTTTCCTTAGGATTTTGACTTTAATTCCTATTTCCCTTTTAGTTTTGGTTTAATTTATGTTACCTACATTATTTTCCTAGCCTTAAATTCCCAAAAGTCTTCAAATAAACATCCCTAGCCGCACACAAGGGGATCATTCACCATTCATCATAAACCATTCGATACAACATCAGAAACTATTCCATACACCTTTGCCGCAGCCCTCCATACATCCAAAACACCACCATATATTTTCCCATCCATTCCTCCATACAAACAACCTTTCAAACCATCACCAACACCTTGTGCTGCAGTAAAGGAAGGGAAGGAAAGTGTCTGGACGTGCTTGCTGTCCAATTTGGATCATTGGAGTGTTTAGGTGTTTCCTTTCTTTTGTTTCCAATGTATAAATCTGTTTATCTTTGTTTTGCGATTATGAGGAACTAAGCCCTTCTTAGCTAGGGGGCTATTCAAAACCATGATTATACTTGCATTATGAATTGATTACCTTCAGTTGTTATGTCATAAATTGTGAATTCAATTTGCTTAACCATTTGATTGATAACTTATTCTTGCATGTTTATTAAGAGTGCACACTTAGTTTTCATGCAGGAATTTGAAGCTAAATTATAAAGGAGTTTCACCTAATAGTTACAAACTTATATTTACAAGTAGTGGAGGTCGCTTATAAACGATCGCGTTAAGTGAATTCTTGGCAAGAGTATCATGCTCATCATAGTTACGAATGCCTCGTCAATACTTATAGTTTTCATGAAGCTTAATGATCTTTGATTGTACCTTTATTGTGCTTTTCACGTAGGGGGCTTTTAGAGAATGTTTTGAATTGTTGTATGTGCTTTCCCATCCAATTCAATAACTTAAGGAGAACTTGAAGGTTAAAAAGTGTTGTCACAGTTAACCTGGGGTATTGAGTTTCATGATCGATTGAAAGAAACAATTGGAAATCAATTTGAATGCAAGTGTGGAGAAGAACCCTCTAGCTAGCCCATCATCCATCTAATTCAACCAATTTCGTGCAAATCTGTCTAGTTCTAGTTCTTATTTTGTTTTACTTTATTTTCGTCCAAAACCAAATCCCCCTTTACTTTAGAGTGTCTAATTAGTTAGAATTTGTTTAGTTTGTGGTTTTAAGTATTTTGAATCAATATAAAACCCAAAGTCGTCCAAAAAAGTGTGTTAGAGTCAGAAACTGCCTAGTTGATGTTTTTAGGCAGTTTTGAGTATTTTTAGCTTGTTTTGAGTCTTTTGAGTTTATTTTGAGTTCTTTGAGTCTAGTTAAATGTTTTTAGCCTATTTTTATATATTTGAGTCAGTTTAGAGTGTTTTAGCAATCCCTCCTAATCCCCGGTTTAAGAACGATCCCTACTTATCCATACTACAATTGTCAACAAGAGGGTTTAATTTGTGTGTTAAATTAATTTTCGCATCACCGACACCTACTAAGTCTTTACAGTTGATAGACCAATTGATTTCTGCTTGTTAGACGCCCAAGAAAATACACCAGTCCCAATTCTAAACACACAAACAAATGTGTCTTCCAAGTCAACCGCACCACCTAATAATTGTCAGAACCCAAATAATTTTGTGTGAACATTCCTTTCATAGATAATACCAAAGTCAATAGTACCTTGTATGTATTTAAGGATCCATTTTGCAGCTCTATGGTGAATGTGTAGGCTTGTGCATAAATATGGACAACAAGCTTTGTCGTACCGTGCATTGGGCCTCAATATTTGAGGATCACTACTTAGCCTATGGTGTATATAAGAGGGGAGGGAAACCCTTGTTCTATAAAGGGGATCTTTCACTCTCACTTCAAGAGGATGGCACACTTTAGCCTTTATAGCAACAAGCAGCTTTGTATAATGTAACCTTCATTTTACATAGTGGAAACTAAAGCTGCACTAATGTTGATGTAGCCCCAACTTGGGGTGAACTACTAGTGAGATGGTCTTTCTTCTCGTCGCTCTTGACAACCATGTTATCCACTTAGACTTCCCATGTTTTTCAAATCTTTTCCTTGTAAATCTGATTGACCAACCTCTGATAAGTTGCCCCTGCATTTTTAAGACCAAAGTGCATAGCTCTGTAGCAGTACATACCTCAATCAATGACAAAGGATGTCTTCTCCATGTCCGTCTCGTACATTTTGATTTGGTTATAACCGAAGTAAGCATCCATAAAGATTAGAAATTCATGTGCCACCGTAGAATCCACCAGTATGTCAATCTGAGGAAGAGGGTACAGATCCTTGGGGCAAGTTTTGTTCAGGTCTGTGAAGTCTACACAAACTCTCCACTTCCCATTCTTTCTTTGCACGAGTACCACACTGGCCAACCAGCTTGGGTGGTGGACTACGACGATGAAGTTGGCATCCTTGAGCTTATCGAGGTTGATGTAGACAATATCTCCGTCTACTTTAGGTTTTGAAGTGTTGTTGTTTTGGGGGTCTAGGTCATATCAAATTATTTATACCTCATTTCTTGACCCCCACACTGTGATTGCTATGTTGATCTGTCCAAAGGCTCAATGGAGCTCCTCCTCCTTTGCTGATCATGTTCATGTTTTCAATGGCACATAATCATGTTATTGCTTGACCACCATTATTCTATTTTACTCAACCAGGAGTGCCATAACGAAGTAGTTGATGGCAAGATGAAGGGATTGCCCTAATCTTATGATAAGTATGGCATTGTAAGGAATTGGACAGTCCATGACTTGAAAAATCACTAGATAGTTGTACAGTTCTGCCTGAACTACATGCTTCAGTGTTCTAAGGGATCGGACATGGGTTCCATTGAAGATCCCTCAAGCTTCCTAGACTTTGCGTGATGTTTCAAAAGTTGGGCGACGGTGCTTCGCTTGTGAGTTCAGATTAGTTGTTCTTGCTAGGATTGAATAAGCATTGCCTCAGCAATGGCTCCTCAAAGCTGGAGATGATGCCTTAAAGGGCCTTCACACACCTCTCAAGGTAGGCAATCTTTGTTTACTCCTTCATTCGTGAAGCTTATCGAAGTTTATCGACGGAAGCATAGATTTACAGCAAGCTCACCTATGTTTGATCCATGGTGGGAGTATCTTCAATATCAGAGGTGACACAGGTACAGTGATGTTGCTTTCAAATAGCCATCGCAACGGTAAAGTGACTTGGTCTAGAGGAATATGAGTTCAGTCTCAATGAAAGCACCAATTGTTGGAACAAAATTCGTGCACCACTATGAGGGGTAAAGTTACACAAATCTGTTTACCAGTAAAATAGTAAACAATTGTAAATAGCCAAAGACTGGGGGGCGAGGGGGGTGTGCCATTTAAAATCTTTCTGACTGTCAAGTTACTAAGCAAATATTATGACACTAAAGCAATGGGCAAGAGAATTAGTGTGTGATAATTGCGTTACCAAAGATGAACCCTAGAAGGATGTATTTATACCAGTCGAGGTCAAGACCTTTTAGGATAAGGAACCCATATTAAACCAGGGAAATCCCAGATGATATCTAGGAAGTAGATGTTGCATCCTCTTAGGAGTGTGATTACTTGCAACGCACGCCAATCCTTAGATTGTGACTCCAATATTATATGAAATTTGTTTATTCCTATTAGGTTTTCGTATCTTGTGGAACAAGAATGGTCAATCACAAAAGTCATTGAACTTTGCCACTACTCTGGAACAGGATGATGGTGGCATCACTGTCCCTTCAGCTTTGTTAAGAAGCTATTGAGTCTATGACCGGACTTCTAAGGTATTTAAATTCTGACTCAACTTACTCCAACCATGGAAAATCATGGTCCACACTTAGATAATCATCCAGGAATTCATCATTTTTCATTCTTATGTAATCAGATTATTAAATATTGGAGATTAATTGCCTTTACCTTATTAGAGCCCTTATACACTTGGTCAAGCACCTCCCAAGCAGATTTGGCAGTGGTTTCATTTGAGATTTTAAGAAAAAATTCATCTGAGACAACACTTTGAATGAAGCTTTTGCATCTCTCTTGAAGTTGTTCTTCAAATCCTTCTTTTGAGCCTCCATCAAAGTTTCAATACTTTCCGGCACGGCATAGTCATCTTCTATCAAACCCCATCGCTCTTGAGAAACCAAAATTGTCTTTATCTTTATCTTCAAGAAATTGTAATTCACTTCACTAAGGATAGGAGTTCAAAGCTCCCTATTATTGCTTGAACTAGCCACGGATATGAAAAACTTTGATTTTAGGGTTTCATTTTTTACTTTTTTTCCCCATTCCAGAATCATAAAAATGTCCACCTTATTGATCAGATTGGCTCTATTACCATGTTGGTATTCATGCTATCTTCCTTCCTAATCAAAGCGAGACAAAGATGAGAAAAATATGAAGATATCAAAAAAGCAAGTTACAAGGTCAGTCCTGAGATTTTTTAGGCCCAGGGCGACGCTAAAACTATGCCCTAACTTCATATAAGAAAAATGATTTGTTTTCACACGTAAGACTTCGATAAATTATACTTAGAAAAGCATTTCAAACTCAATAATTTTGAAACACAGTGAAACCAAATTTTTTATTTTGTATTGAGAGAAGGGAATAAAAAAAACTTGGTTACAAGTAGATACTAAGGCCTCGTTTGGCAACTTGGACTATACTAACTATTTCAGTCGGATTGGATAATTTGTCATCGGATGGTACCGACTATATTAGTCGGGTGTTTGGTGCAGTATCATACTAATGACGTATTATTTATATTGAGTTTGGTACTGTCTTGGATAAAGATTTCGAACTATTATTAATTTTAGGAGAAATTAGGTTCTCATCTTTCCTTTTGTTATTCTATTGATTAAAATCCTATTCCTTTTCAATTTTTTATCAAGGTCCTTGGGTATTAATAACATCATTAATTATTTCAATAATAAAATATTTTTTTATTTCTAAATATATTTATTTAATGTTAAATGTTACAATTAATATATTTATATTTATGACTAATTTTTTTATCATATATTTTTAGCTTTAGTTTGTACCCATTTTTAATTTTGTAATTCTTTTTAAATTTGTATCAATTTTCTTTTCAGTTTTAATTTGTACCCATATATTAATTTCCTTTTGTGCCCATATTTTTTAAAGTTTATTTGTATTTGTACCCATATTTTTTTTTTTATTTGTACTTTTTATTTTGCTAAATGTACCCATCCTAATTATATGTACCCATTCATGTAAAACTTTTTAATCTTAAAATGAACTCATTCTTAAATATACCAATTTGTTATATGTAAAATGTACCATTTTTTTTAATATAAAATCTATTCAATTTTTTTAATCCATTTTTAAACTTATATGGGTACATTCTTTTTTTCTTTGATTTTAAAATGTATCCATGTTAAGTTTAATCGAAGAAATTTACTAATGTTATTAAGCCTAATATCTTCTTTTGTTTTTCTTTTGTGATTTTGAAGATTGTACCCATGTTTATACACACACACACACACACACATAATAGTATATTTATATTTTAATATTTTTAATCCCACAAATTATGATTTTTTATTTAAAATCTCATTTATATAAACAACTAAAATTTCTAATTTTTAATTTAAAAAATATAGTAACATACATAGAAATAAGTTAGCACATTGATTTCAGGGACCTCGATCAAAAATTAAAAATCAACAAGGTTTCAATCAAAGAATATTCATAGTTAAGGACCGCATCCAAAGTCTTCTTTAATTTTAAGATAATTTTTTTATGATTAATGAGAAAAAGAAAAAAGAAAAAAAAAAACAAATTTGTGATAATATATTTTGTCACATCTCAGCCCGGACCCCCACCACATCCCAGGCTCGACTCTGCCGTAGCACGATATTGTCCGCTTTAGGCCCCGACCATGCCCCCACGGTTTTGTTTCTGGGAACTCACACGAGAACTTCCCAGTGGGTCACCCATCCTGGGAATGCTCTCTCGCAAACTCGTTTAACTTCAGAGTTCCGATGAAACTCGAAGCCAGTGAGCTCCCAAAAGGTCTCGTACTAGGTAGAGATGAGAATATACATATAATAAGGCTTACAGGATCCTCACCCCTGGGTGATGTGGGATCTTACATATTCGGCCTCCAAATTATTTTTTTTCTTTCAAAACTTCTTATTAATATATTTTTAAAAATTAAAAAACAAAAAAAAAATCAACGCCTTCGTCCCTTAACAAACACCATCGCCACACCACCCTCACTCAATTCCGATGACAAACACCATACCCACCCCACCCTCAGTTTATTCGTGAACACCTCAATTGCTGAACATGGCTTTTCGCCACCGTATCTTCCTCAACCCAGCAAACCGAACAGAGTTGCTCACAATTTTTCATTCCAAAATGAAAGAAGCTCTAAACTCAAAAAGTTGGGTAAGTCTGTAAAACCCTTTTCTGGAGGACAAAACAAAGTCTACAAAGACAGAGACCTACTTCATCATCACTTTCACCATCATCCTCAAATCTGCAATTCGGGCATCAGTTCGTCAATGATACGATCATCGACGAGGCATCAGCTGGTCTTTAACAATGCCTTGTGGTTCGCTAAGGACACGGTGTCGAGAGTTGGTGGTAGGTGCGGTGGATCGAGGGGACGGAGAGAGCGAGCAATTTCCTACCCCGACTAATAATAAAGAGCTTTTAAAGTGTATAAGTTATACCACGTTAGCTGTATATAATAGGTAGGGCCAAGTTAATTAATCCAGACTTTATTTAATACGGAACTGCACCAAACAACCATGTGTGTATAATTAGTCTTATCTGATGCTTTATACGGTGTGCCAAACAAGGCCTAATGGACCCTTCTCTGTTAAAACTGACTACAACCTTGCAGCCTCTTTGATGTACAAACTGACTGCGAAGGAAGATTCATACGGAAAATACAACTCTCAACCGAAAGCTTTCTTCTGGTTGTTGGGGCAGAATAAGCTACTTGCAAATTCTTAGAGGTTTAGAAGATCTATGACTAATGACCCCTATGGAACCATGATTTTCTATGGTCGAAGTAAGGCTAATCCAAATACTATTACCTCAGAAGTCCGGTCAATGACTCGACAACTCCGAGCAAAGCTAGATTAGACAGAGCAACGATACTACCATCACCCTATTCCGGGGCAAGAGGCAAAATATGAGCGACTCTGCTAGATGACCATGCTTGTAAGTCTCTCTCCTCACAATATAAATACACCCATATAGGGTTCGTTGCTAGTAACACAATATCCATACTTTAATTCTCTTGCCCACAATTTTATGAATTTATATTCTTATTAAAACATATATAAATAGACCAACCTAAGGTGCCCACGATTTTTTGGGCCCAGAGATTTCACACAAAAATGGTTTTCTGATTAATTCACTTTTGAGATGTTTTTCTAGGACTTAGGACAACTCCCTAAGACCATTAGGCAACAACTTACGAATAATATGAACTATAAAAGATCTCTTGATAAAGAAAAGAAAATTACGAAATAGGACTTAGTTATCACATCAAAACAAGTAGCAGGTGAGTATTATAGTAGATATATTTGTGGGTAGCTTCATTATTTATTTCAATACAATGTATTATACAAGTCCTTAATATTCCTTAAGAAGTAAAAAAATAGTGTAATTCATTAATTACTTTAATATAGGTTAATTTGTTCAGTTCAGACTTAGCTGACTAAATCATCATCATGTAGATTGTAGTGCATGCAAACAAGAAGTTTGATTAAAAAGCAGAGGCAGCAACAAGAGAAGGTGAGTCGGCTTGATCAACAACTTTGACACACATGTTCCACATTTGGGAACTCTTCTGCAATGCCTCGGAAGCTTTGCCTTCGAACGTCGCCTCTAAGAGGATTAGTTTTACCAACCTCTGGTGGCAATCGTATCCTATATCCACAAGGTTTGCGCAACAATCCTTAGTCAATTCCTCGTTACTATAGAAAATACCCGCAAAGATCTGTTGACCGCACAGCGGGCTTATTTCGTCTGTGCATCCCCTCAAATGCTTGTAGTATCCTGGTGATGGCTACGGCAGTAGCTCATCGGGGAAATTGGTAGGAGGAGGACCGTCCTTGCTGCTGCCATCTTCTGTGCTGCTAGAGGTAGGGCTTATTAACGATGATTCATCACGATCATCATAGTTTTCATAAATATTTCTAAATGCAGATGAAAGCCCCACCGATGACATGATGATGATTGCTGCTAACACCAACACCGCCATCACAAACAAGTTTCCAAAACTTGCCATGTTGTAGGTTGAGGTGGTCAGATATTCTGATTTTAATTTAAGGTATTTTCTCTAGTAAATATTGGACCAATAAATATATAATGTTTGAATCAGTTACTTCTTTATTGATTAATTGACAAATTAATGATAATAGTTTTTTTATTGTGCCTTACTTATTTTTGATACGGTTATGGTTGTAGGGATTTGAGTTATATGACTCCGGCGTTTAATTTATACTTGTTTTTGAAAGAAAAAAATTTATACAAAAAAAAACTGACATTTTTATCTAAGCTCATTGGCCAGCATTTTGTTGTAGATGTTTGATTTAGACTATATTTCATCCGTATAAAAAAATGAAGATGTGAAAGAAGCAAGTTGCGGCAGAGAAGAAGAAAAACAGAGAGCAGAGAGAGGAGAGAGAGGGAGTTTCACACGATAGATGTTTTTCTGATAATTCACTTCTGAAATAATTCACTTAGGACAACTCCCTAAGACCATTAGGCAACAACTTACAACTGATCTGAGTCATACAAGTGGAAACATATCTCATGATAAAGAAAAGCAAATTACCAAATGTATAGGACTTAGTTAACACATCAAAACAAGTAACAGCAGAGTCTTAACTTCAACACTACCTCTTAATGCTTTCTGCTTCACACCTAGAAGCTCTCTTAGGTAGATGAATCTATCTTTTGGTAATGCTTTGGTGAAGGTATCCGCAATTTCTTCTGTCCTATAGTAAACCATATCCACTTCCTTTTCTTCAACGACACCTTTAATTTAGTAATGTATCAGTGCAATATGTTTTGATTTGCAGTGACAAACAAAATTCTTGCTCATGGCAATAGTAGACTTGTTATCACAAATAATAGGAGTTGTTGATTCTTGTTTCTCAACAAAGTCTTGCATAATTCTTCTCAGCCATACTAGTTGAGAAGTTGCAATTGATGCAAACACATACTCAGCCTCCGCAGTTGATAGAGCAATTAATTTCTTATTGTTAAACGCCCAAAAGAATACACCAATTCCAAGTTTAGAATTACAACCATATGTGTTTTTCAAGTCAGTAACGCTGCCTCCCCTATCACTATTACATAACCCAACAATTTTGGCTCAATATTCCTTTCATACCTAATGTCAAACACAGTGGCACCTTGTATGCATCTAAGGGTCGTCTTTGCAACTCCATAGTGAATTTTAGGCATCATAAATTTGGGCAACATGCTTGCGACATACATAATACTGGTCTAACTGTTGTCAAGTACAACAAACTCTCTACTAGTCTTCTATACACGTATTCTTCAACATCACCACTACCATCATTTTTTTATGATTTTCATTCCCAACTACAGTAAAATACTTCATCACATAAAAAAATGTGTTCTAATATATCATTTCGTAACACAATTATATCGTGAAAGATTTATGTTTCTTTACTTGATCATTAGGAGGAAATGGCACCCACTTGATCCTCTCAGATATTTGTCACTATTTCTAAAATTGAGATTGAAGAAATTAAAGAAGAATTAGTTGATAAAAATTAACAAAGGTGTGCAGTACTTCTAGGAAATCCTTTTGGGATTCTGTCATCTCTTTAGATATTATCCTATTAGAGTTGTAATCCTATTGCAGTAAGGAATTAACCTTCCTACTACTATAAATAAAGGCACAATAGAGTGAGAAATCACACCTCAGAATTCACCCAATTCCCTATATTTTATACCGCACCCTCTATCTCAATTATTGTTTAGTTAAATAGGCCTATAGCACGTTATCAGCAAGCTCTTGACGCTGTGCTAACGGGAGTTTGTTCACCTATCAGGGGAGTGTTACATTCTAATATTATTTGTATGATTAAACTTATTATTTTATTGAATTAATACATACTATTTATTCAATTTAATTTTTCTTTGTTGAATGTGATACAACGCATTGGAGATGGAATTTCAGTCTTTCGAGAAGGATATTCTACTAATTCAAAGGCTCAATTTTTTTTTATGCCAATGAGGTTCTCCTAAAATTCAAGTTTGATATTTTCAAAGATCATGATGCATGAAAACATTTCCCATGATGCAAAAATCACTTTCATTTACATTTACCGTCCTATACATTCATATATATATATATATATATATATATATATATATATATTGTAATGACCCGTTCCCAATTTTTATGGTTTATATAATTTTAATAAGTGAATTTACGAAAATGCACTTCATGGCATAGACGTTGACTCTTGTTGACTGCCTTGTCATTTCATGTTAGACTCATTTTCTTGGCATATCCTCGTAGTACTCATCGCTACGAAAGCGTGGGCGCAAACAGAACGCAATTTGGAGTTATTACGAAGGAGATATTAATGTTTAAAGTTGGGGGTATTTTAGTAAATTAATTATTTCTAGAAAGCTCAAGATTTTTTTAGCTTAATCTGGAAAGCTATGGCCCAGATTTAAAGGCAGAAAGGATGGGCGGTGGAGATGCAATATAAAGGAGAGAAAGGAGTGAGGAACCGGACTAATCAGAAAATAAGAGATGAGAGGGTGACTAGACCCGATAGTTTTTGACACAACACGGTGACACGATTCGAAAACGACACGAAAATAACGGGTTTCGGGTCAACACGATAACTTATTGGGTCATTATCGGGTGACCCATTAAGAACCTGTTAATAACGGGCTCTTAATGGGTACACACGCGGATAACACGTGGGTAACCCGTTTCGACCCGTTAAGAAAAATTTTATTTTGATAATTTTAAAGTTTAATTACTAAAAGATTTATTATAAAATACAATAGCCATATTAATATATACAATATATTCTATATTAAATATATAGTTTTGTATTATTATTCTATATAAGTTTAAAAAAAGTTTTAGTCATTATTTATTTTTATTATGAGAGTTTCTTATTATCATTACTAGGATAAATTTTACTTAACATGTTGTTGTCCAACATTAAAATAAACTAATATAGTATTTGTATAGGCAAGAACTAAGAAGACATACATACAAGTATGAAAAATGTGAAATAATATATAAACACTCGTGATTCATCATTATTCCTCCACGAGTAGATAATGGTTACACTTACATTATCGTTTAGATTTTTAAAATCCTCCAAACGTTCATGAATAATGTTTTTTATTTGAGGAAAATTAATAAAATTAATAATAATTATTGTGGAAGTGTAAAAAATGTAAAACAAAATATACAATCACTCATAGTGACAAACTTTACAACTTTCATGAAGGGGTCAGCTTTGAAATCCAACACTATAATTCATAAACCTTAAATTTATATTTAACCGTCGATTGTCATTTACTCTTTATTCTTCTTACTGAATTCCATTTTTTAAATTTTCTTTTTTGAAAACATGATCATATGACGGATGTAAGAAGATGAACGATTCAGATCTTTGATATCACATTTCGATATTTACGGTTAACTGAAATATGAGTCGATGTCATATAGTTTGTAGAAACTCTATAAACATCAAGCAATATTTTCACTAACTGTAAAACTCTAAATATAATATCAACGATCCAAACCGTTCATCTTCTTGCATCCTGTAATAGATCAAGTTTTCAAAAGAGAAAATCTGAAAGAAAACAAAATTTGATGAGAACAATGAAGCGTAAATGTAAACAACAATCAACGGTTAAATTTTGATCTATGATTTATATAATTATAGATGCAAATTTTGATGTTAAGCTCTTCATGAAAGTTGTAAACCTTGTCATTACGAGCGTTTATATAATTTTTTCTATATTTTTTTACACTTCTACATTAATTAAAAAACTATTAAAGACTTTAGGTAACTGAACATATACTTAAAAGAAAAATGTGTTTTATGTTTTGGATGTGACAATATGGTATGTATATACTTATTTAGTATTATGTTTTTCATTTGATTATTTATTGGTTTAAAATATATTTTCCTTAACGGGTAACGGGTCAAGTCATATTACCTGTTAATATTATTGGGTCGATTTCGGGTCGGGTCATTTTACCTGTTTATTTTAACGGGTGTTACACGACACGACCCGTTAAGATATCGGGTATGACACGAAAACGATACGAACACGGAAAACACGACACGAATGCCAGGTCTAGGGTGACCAATCAGAGAAGAGAGAAAGGAGGGAAATGAGGGAAGGGAGAAGGAGAGAACCGGCAAAACCCAGTTTCTCCACCTGACTTGCCAACTTGACCCGCTCATATCTCCTTCGTACAAACTCTGTTTTGGGTGGTCTTGGTGTCCATGGAAATCCCTTGACGAACCCTACATCTCTGTAGTGTTAGATTTCCAAATTTCTTACTCAAATTCACAAATCGAAGCCACAAACCCATAGGGGCATCCGGCGGTTTTAACCTTTTCCAGTGATTCTGATGAGTTTCACCGTCGATGATCACCACCAAAAGACTCCTCTCAACCCCAGGAGCAAGGCCCAAGCTTTGGCGGAGGCATTAGAGTTCGTTTTGGTGGCGAATCAACAACTCCCCAATTTTAAGGGTTTTCGGCGGGTTTTCATGAATTGAGGCTTTTTCAGGCCAAATTGGCCTTAGTCATAGGTATGAAAGTTGCTCCACTCATAGAGATCTTCATTCCTATAAAATTTGGTAATTTTTAGAAATAGTTGAATTTTCTGGTGAGTCGGGGCTGCCAACCTCCACCTACGGCGGTGCGTGTGGCGGCGCAGGGTCATTGAGCCGCCGATGCTATTTTTACACTAAATTGATATCCTGATCTCATATTTGATATCTATATGATGTGATTTGAGTATTGTGAATCTAGTTTGATTAAGGTGCGTTACTTGATAATTACATGAATCAACGATTCGACCGTTGGATCGTCATCAAACTTTGATACGTTATAATACATAATATTTGAGGATATTAGAAACTTACGGATCAGGAATCTGACATACGGATCTTCCGAAATAGGATGTAAGTTATATGTTCTATTGATAAGAATTCTAAGACATGATTTGATAATTGTTCTAGGTGTCGATTGTTTGTGACGCCTTGATGTTTGTGCTAGGGAGTTGTAGTGCGGACTCCAGGTGAGTGGGCTTTTAGTTTTTTATATATACGTATATATGTTTTCTATTTTCCCAGAAATTGTTTTAAATGGATTTACATTTTTAATTGCTATGTCAATTGCATTACATTTTAGTATATGCATTAGTATAGATATGCATGTTATTGCATGATGTTGCGGACACCCAGGTAAGCTTCAGGTGAGTACATATTGATGATAGTGATTGCAGTGTGTATGGTTATATTTATATGCATTTAGTGCTCATTATCCTGCACCCCAGTGTTAGTGCGTTGCTCGAGGCCAAGGCCAGCCTTCATGTGATCGTTCACCTTCCACACAGTACACTCACCTTGGATCAAAGGCACCTGCCAGCCTATCGTACAAACCACATTAGGTGGTTCTGACTTGTAGGTGACTTGCGATACTTCGCATAGCCTTCACGTGATCATAGCACTTGAGTGTATTTATTTACACCCAGCTTGTTGTACAAACCACATTAGGTAGTTCTGACTCGTGTGCAGGAATTGGTTAATGAGCTATAGGTTCAGCCGTACATGTCACGTTAGGTGACTTCGGCTAGCATATACTTGGTTTTCACTACTCTCGAGCATGATTTCTATATACGTATGTATTATTATTTTCTGGGAAATTATACGGGTTTTACGACGAGGGGTTATAACGTTTTCAAAGGGTTTTTATTAAAAACTTTATTTTCAAGCCCACTCACCTTTGTTTTTGCGCCCCTCCAGGTTTTAGCTGCTGAAAGTTCATATATACGAGGATTCTTGGTAAATCTCAGTATAGGTGGCTACCTCTAAGGGTATGATCCTTATCCACACTACTGTACTTTACTTATGCTCTGACGTCGCATGTGAAATGGGTTCATCCCTGCTCACAGCTCACTCTTGTCTTTAGGTACTTTTAGGTTTAAATTTATTCACATTTTCCACATCATTATACTTTATGGCTTCATCACCTTCCAAGTGTCGGCCAGCATAGCTCGATTTGGAGTCCTACTGGACATTTCGGGTCGGGGTGTGTCATATATTGTATATTGCATATATTTTTCAATATATATATGTTCATGCATACGGAAGTTATAAAATCGTTATGTGGAATTTGTGAGTCAAAGAAAAACAAGAAAATAGAAGCAACAACTAGGGTTTTTTAAACCCTAAAAAATAATTAAAAAAAGGAGAAAAATCCTAAAATTTCCTAAGCCAAGTCCCTGAGCTCACTAAGTCATGGCTTACAGCCACAAAAACGAGTCGAACCAAGCCGAGGAGCTAGCAGCTCCTAGCACCAGCACACAAGGAAGACATCATCGTCCTTAATGGAATCAAGGAACATTGCACTCGCTGGTAGGTTCCAGTCGCACCAAGGGAGAAAGATAACAAAAACAAGGAAAAGATGCAAAGAAAGGATAAAGTTTAATTCATTTTGTACCAAAATAGGGATTACAATGGGATTGTAAATACCCACATCAGTCACTACAGACAAAAGACCTTGATAACCCAATGCTAAGTCACCATATATATATATATATATATATATTACTCCATTACAAGTTAAAGGAAATTAGCTAAGTCATAGTAAAGTCCTAATAGGGCACGCTCCTTAGAACAAGCATGTCCTCAGGAGACAAACTTCGGAAAGCGGATTAAGATTGAGTCAGCATCCTCCCAAGTAGCGACATGCTCCGGAATACCTTCCTATTTGATTAACCAACAAGTGACGGCTTTATCGGCACGTTTGAACATGCCACGTTGCAGGATATGTTCAGAAAACCACATGATATATCCATCCGAGGAAATAGACAACAGAGTTAAAGATGCTACTGTTTGTGTGCCAAGTTTTGGTTTGAACAGTGACATATGAAAGGTTGGATGAATGAGTCAACACTCTTCGGCAGTGAGGGGAAAGGTGTGGACGAGGTGGGAGAGCTCACCAATCTATAATTGGTCCCCTACACTGAAAACTCCATGACCTTGAGTAGGAAATCCCATCCAATTAACCCTAAGGTCTCTAACCAATACACCCTGAAAACCATGTCACAACTTGCGACCACCAAAATGTGGAAGTCACTCCGGAATGCGTATCCCTAAAGGCACATCGAGACTTGGTGAACCAAGCCCTTCGTGCGAAAATACTGACCTGTTGCGACTAGACCGCCTCTTTTCGTGATGCATTGATATTCAACACCATATGGGTAACCAAAAAGCTCTGATTAGCCATAAGTTGATGAACACTTGTAACTGTGTCTGGAGAATGAACCCCTACAACCACATTGCTTTACCACAGGAACGCTTAGTGGAGGAAATAGCATTGAGGGCAATAGGATTCTCTGGTTGTTCTACCGAAACTAGGAGTGATGGAACCAGGTCGGGTTCTGTGGCAGGATCCGGATCGTCGTCATCCGCCAGGAGCATGAGAATATAGGATTGTCAACACCGATGTCCAGGGTGATATTAGTCATCACAATTGAAATAAAGACCTTGCTCGCGTCGGGAGCGCATCTCGGTTTAGGTGAGTCGTAGAACTGGTTTAGGGGGTGGGAGGGTGGTTTGTATTGAAGGCAGCCAAAATGTGGAAGGTGTGGTAGAGTGGTTGGTTAGAGCGAATGAGGAAAGTTTAAAGGTGTGGGGTGAGAGACAGGAAAAGTGAGAGTGCACAGCCGGACAATTCTCCTGTTTATGCTTGTAAATCCGAGAGAGTTCAATGGCCCGAGCGAGGGAGGAAGGCCCTTGAGCGAGCACATCATCTTGTAATTCTTCTTTGAGACCCCCTAAGAACACCCCCCAAAAGTTGGGCATTAGTCCAATCTGGAGTGCGACACGAGAGACAAATGAAATGGGCCACATATGTCTTAACCATGCATGTCTAGGTGATGTGAGAAAACGCCATATGTCGGCCAAAAATGTTGTAGAAATTGGGTTGTCAATGTCGCCCAAGATGAGAGAGGAAACCTTATTTTAAACCAACAGAGCCAATGGGCAGCGTCTCCGTCGAGGTGCAGACCGGCCACAGTCACTCGGTGGCAGTCCTCGATCTTATGATAATCCAGGAATTCCTCGGCCATAGCAGCCCATCCATAGGGATCCTTCCCAAAAAAATGAGGAAGCTCAAACTTCAAGTGTTTAGGTCCAGAAAAGGTAGGGGAAGAGGGTTGGTATGGATAGGCGTAGTAAGGCTTATGGGTCAAGGGAGGGAGAGGTGAGCCACTAGAAGGTTGTGGAAGATACTGGGAAGTGGAGGGACGACTCCTGGACTGGGTGAATGGTGGAAGTGATGGTAAGGGTGTACAAGAGAGACAACGGTCTCACGGCCATATGGGTTCTAGAAGGGTGGGTAGTAGTGATGGGTTGGAAAGGTGAGAGGCCCCACGTGGGTTGAAGGATGGGGTTGTGGACGGCGGAATAGGGGGTGGATCTAAGAGAAATGGGTATGGAGCCATTTGGGTTTTGAGAGGTAAGTTGGGGTAGGGGCTGGGTTTTGAGGGAGCAGAGTTTTTCGAGCACCGTCTGCTGAAATTGTTCCTACCGAACATAGTGGACGGATAGATCAGTGAGAGAGTGCTATAGATCGACGAGGTGGTGCTCGAGATCGTCACGGCGGAGGTTTGTTGGTGTATTTCATTAATATATATTTTTATATATATATATATATATATATATATATATATATATATATATATATATGGTGTTGACAGTGGGATAAAAGGAGAAAGGCTGGAGTGATATGCCTTTTAGCTGCAGTGTCATGTCATGTCTCTTGGATTGAAGAAGCACGGTTGCAGTTCCATAACACAACAAGGGATATGTCCCTTGGATCATTCAATCAAAAGGTTACGCCTTTTTTATGAAAGGCACATATATGAAAAGGCAGTAGGCTTTCATCCATTCGGTAGGAATGAAAGGATGCTGGAAAGATCTATTTGATCTTCACACACTTTTAGTTGAAGGAAGTGACTTTTCTATGCACACTTTGAATTAAGTTCAACAGGCACCATATAATCTATATATAGCCCATGTTGGTTGCATATTCCTATATACATTTCTTCAAACAATAGTTTCTTATCCTCTTTCTCTCCATCAAAATCATACAGTTTCATTTTAGAAGATTTTAAGGGAATTTCAGTTCTTGCTAAACTAAAATTCCAAACTTTGTTGTATCCTAGAAGTGATTTGCTTTAGACCCATTAGCAAACTCATATTAGAGTGGGGGCGAATATCATTTTAAGGAAAACGTATTAACGTGCCTCAAAGTCATTTTTCTATCTAATTCTCAACCTTATTCTTACAGCGGTTCATCATCATCATTGAATCCTGAAATTCCTGGAGTTGAGTGAACATTTGTTGTTGCTGAAATTCACGGTCAAGCTTTGTCTCGAACACATCAGCCATTGTCACTGATGCTTTGCTCTTGCCTATGGATGCACACCTGGGCTCTGGATTCCAAATGGTAGGTTCTAGTCGCACTAAGGGAGAAGGATAACAAAGAAAAGGAAAAGATGCAGAGAAAAGATAAAGTTTAATTCATTTCATACCAAAGGGGGATTATAGTAAAGTCCTAACACTCGCAGTCGCACCCTATCACCAATTCTTCATGGATGATGGACACCAGCAATGTTAGAAGACGTCACCCATGGCTAGACCGTTGGCCACGATGACGAAGATAGAGAATTCCGTTTGAAATCTCATCGAAATCCTTCTAGACACCCAGACTTTTGTATTGGAAAGCGCATCCAACTGCCTCCTCGATTGATTATGAGGCATGATTTGCAATGAAGAACGGCAACATCCCCACCATCAGCGTTAGGGTTCCGTTGAACCCACTGCTTAGACCAACCCAACCCAGATTCGGTATGTGTTGGCCAATGAGTTCCAACCCCAATTTGCTGGGCTTCTGCTCCTTGGACATACATGCAGCCTGATACATATAAATTCGAATTTAGTGCCTTTAAAACTCTAAGTTTTCATAAGTAATACACCCCATGGAAACCCAAAGTTTTTCATGTAAACCATGTCTTAGAACCCGAATGTTCTAACTTTGATGCTTATGGAGGTTTATTTCTCATACACTAATCACAATCATGTTCCCTCCATTCAGTGGATTGATGAACTATCATGAGTTCGATTTCTCTAATTTGGACGTTTCTAATATAAACAACTTTATGTGGGTACAAGATGTGAATCTTTACTTGACTATTAAAAAGCTGAGAAACCATTGAAGCCAACACTAGCATGGAAGAGTTGAATAAGCCTCTGCCATGATCTTCATTTGAAGACATATACTCGAAGCTTTACAACAGAAGTGCCTAACCAAAGAGGATTCCCTGGCTATTTGGCTCGCTCTACGGACTGTTTAATCAAAAGATGATTTTCTGAAGAAAATCTTGATTGAAACCTTTTACGTCCATGAATGAGTGATTATGAAGTTTATAAAATCAGATCAAATTATGATTGGAGAATATTTTTCTCATCCTTCCATGTTTCTAACTCGCACTTGAAACAACAGGTTTAGTATGGAAGAAATGAAAGCAAGGTAAGGTGTAGTGAATTTTGAGTTTCAGGTAGTAAAGTAGTGATTTGTTTGAGTTCCACAGAACAAATTGGATCAAGATGGGGTTCCAAAAAATAAACCTTTTGAAAATAACATCAAACCTAAAAAACGTAAGATGTGCTAACCTAAATAGGTCAAGAAGTAGGAGATTTTGTTTTTTTTGTTTTTTTTGTTTTTTTGGAAGACGCTGGCAATTTTATCAAAACTCATTGACCACCATTTTGTTGTAGATAATCTTTGTGGATTGCTTCATTACTCATTTCACTCGATGTTGTATTACACATCATAAAAACAGTTCCTGACGTCTTGAATAAAAAGTTGATTAACCCATTGAATATTATGCTTGGACACGATTAGCTTTGCTTTCCTAAACCCTAAACCCTATACTTTGTAAACCATACGACATAATTATTGATGATTAAATTACTGAAGGTCAATGAATGTGTCTGTTTCTGATTGGTGACACGTTACATTGTTTACAAATTTAATCCAAAATGTTGGGCTACTTAGCATTACTCTTCCTTTACTTGGTCTTCACGGTGGATCAGTTTAAAATTCAATGAACATTGAATTGATGAACACAATTTACAAACAGAAAAATATCATACGATGTTCATCAATGTGTCTGATGAGTCTCACAGGGAGACAAACGAGCACAAGAACGAGACAAACGAGGACAAGAACGCGAGACAAACATGCACGAGGACGAGAGACAAACGAATACAACGCCTAACCATAACAGGTGGATTTTTACAATGGGAGACCTTTAGGATTTTTCATCAATATAAATCTCCGAATCCTGAAACTTTTCAAGATGATGCATGCTACGGTGACAGGACACCAAACAACACTAAACCCCGCCAGCATGTCTTTACTCTGTACATTTGTGAAAAGGAAACAGCGAGAAGAAAAGTTCTCTATCCAATTTGCATGCTGTGGATTAAAATAAGGCATCTATCTAGCTTGGCTCTCGCAATCTTCTTCAGAAATGTTAAACAAGACTTTCGGAAGTGAGGGAAGCGAGGCAATCCGAGGCAGATGAAACAGCAATTCCGCAAAGGAGTCTTTTCTTGACATGCCTGATGCCTTCTTCCCGTCAGAAACACCCTCTTCAGAATCCTTGACATCAGCTCCAGATTTATTGTCAGGAGTGTAATTGGGCCGAACATCACTTACATTACCCGATCCTTCAACATGACTATCACCATCAACCTGCGTTTGAGCTGCAGCAGGGTCCTTCTGCAGAAGGCAACAAAGAGAATTGACCCTTGACATGAGGGATTTCTCATCTGAAGCTGTTGTAAATTGGGTGTCGCTCAGCAGGTATTGTGCAATGTCCTCTAGCATGTCCTGGTATTCTGACTGTTGATCAGCAGAAGTCATTTGTTCTGAAATACAGTTTCCAATGTGACTCATAAGATCACTCACAGACATCGATGGCTGAAGCCCAGGCACTTTTATTTGTTCCCAATTTCTGCTCCCCCTGGAATCAACAGCTTCGAAGCTGCAATTTCCATCAATTGCCTGAGCATCCATAACTAAAAGGATAAAGTCAATAAGTGATTCAATGATTAATAGACTACAATAAATACCAAATTTACCTAAAGCTTAAAAGAAAACCTATACCCCTCACAACAGAAGACAGGCATAAAGAAAAATAAAACAAAACTTTAAACCTGAATCGTGGTAAGCAAGCAAAATAAACATCATACCAGGATTTGGATTACAAACCAAATCAGCATGAAATGAAATTTCAAAACAATGTTTGAATTATAAATGACTTCACAAATATAAAGGAAAAACATCTGCCAAGTCCTGTTATATTTAGGAAATCTAGAATCTCTGCACTCCACAGTTTGTGAATTAAAACGGTCAGTTAAAAGAAATATGAATAAGGTCCAGGTATACACCTATATTCCAGGCATCCAAGAAGCAACCCACTGGGCCATAAAATTATAAAAAATAAAAAATAAAAAAAAATTCTAGTTCTGTTTAACATGATGGCAACCAAGAGACTAGAAGCAAAAAGAGAAAAAACAAAGGTGATCCTTGTAAATATTGTGCTATATAGAAAAGCCAAGTCAATTTATTATACCTGAGCTGGGGGAAGGTGCTTCTCTGGACTGATATTCGATTGTCATAGAAGCTGTATCCTGCTGGTCAACCTTCAAAGAAGATGACTGACTTGCAGATGGTGAGTCTATATCTTGGAAACCAGCAACAGAGGAACCTTTACGATTCGGTCCATTCCCCAGTTGATCAAAACCATGGCTTTTGGATTCGCCTGGATCTTCAAAAGCAGAAGAGCGTGGTTCAAAATATGGTGATTCCATAACAATCTCTGGCTGCCGGCTTAAGAAACAAAGTCGTGTATCACACTGGATAAGCTTTTCAAAATGTTTGTTTAATAACCCTTGTGGGCATTGCAGAACATGTTCCCTGTAAAACAACAATGTCAAAGTTTGTCTATAAATGTCACAGCATCAATTTCAGTACCTGAACATATGGCTGATGCGCCTTCAAATAGACTGAAAACAAATGTCTCTTGAAAACATGTCCCAAATATCAATTTAACAGTCACAAGGAGTATCTGCACTCTCTGTCATACAACATGCCACAGTTTCACAATTGGACAAGTATTGGCACAAACATAGTTTATTTATCAACATCAGGTGGAAAACTCGAGTTACTAATAAAAACAAGATAAACATTCAAAGAAAAACACGAGTGTCAACCGAATCCAGCAATTAACCATCAAAGGAGATCACCAATAATACATTCTTGTTATCTGAGACCACCGCCTAGAAAATACATATCTGAGACCACCGGCCAATAAAGGAACACATCTGAGACATTCCAAAAAAATTAAAAATAGTATCGAGCAGGGTGAAAGCATAGCACAAGTGTACACACATGACAAAAGAAAATAAAAGGTGGGAACTTTACAGCTTAACAGTGACATCAGCCAAATTAAATTTAAGGTCTTTTTCGCAAGGAAATGTTAGTAAGGATCGCAATCACCAGTTGAATTTTACCTATAAGTGCTAGCTTGTCCGTCAGTAAAATCTGCTGTTGCCTGCCACAAGGTGTGCTTTCTAGGTTGGGGATTAGTCTCCCGGAAGAAAAGGGGTTGTCTAGCCAACTGTAAATAGAACGGAGCACTAACTTAAGAAATTCAGATACAACATAATCATATTGAGGAACACACACACAACATACAGAGAACATAGGAAAGGAAAGACAACATTACCACCACAGTCAAAGTACCAGGTCCATCATCAGGACAAGTTGCTTTCAGAGCCATAATATCTGACCACTGGATTTCTATTTTACTCTTGAGACCACCTTCAAGAACTTCCCAAACAAGCTTATGCTTAGCAAAGTAACACTTCGCCACTAAATCTCCCTCATATCTTGATTTATACTTCATCCAAAAGTAGTTTCAGAAATTTTTAGCCAAATGAATCCACTCAATATGTCAAAATATAAATAACTTAAAAACTAGTTTAGATGAGTACCTCCCAACTCCCAATACTTAAGAGTGAAGCTGGAAAATTTGAAGCCTTCAGCTTATCCGCTGTCCCCAATGGAGCATTTGCTTTACACTCCTTTTTAACTCCAGAGTTAAGATTTTCACTCTGTGTAGCTCCAGCTGCAGCAGCACTCCCTTGAGCAAGCTTCATTTGAATTAACTCCAATAGGGATGGGCTCTTTCTCAGCCTCAGACCCAAAGGGCTAGGCTCATCAAGTGGATTGAACTGTGAAGGTGGGACAGCAAACGCATTATCCCCAATATGCCTCTGCAACTCGGTCAGAAAAACCAGCAAGAGAATATTTCAAAACACAATCAACTTTATACAATGTAAAGGAACCAATCAAATCTTTCAGCTAAACATAATCAAAGTTCAAACAAGCCAAATTTCAAAATATTATATTATGGCCTACCTAAGGAAGCCCAAATTTGTATATTTACATCTCAATTGATGGCCATGAGATATTATTTAGTTTACTGAATCAATAATTGATAAGAAAATGGTAACTTTATGAACTATAAAAGATAAAAAATATAATCCTCCCGTGCAGTTTCCAAGAAACTAAAGAGATCGCTACAATCTTCCAAAACAATCTCAATCATTAACGTCACAAGATTTATAGATTTACCAAGCTATAGAAAGTCACATATAACAACCAGAAACATTAATTTCTTCGAACCACAATTTCTGATTCAATAATACTACAAATTCAAAAGAGAAACGGATAAAATTCAATCGGTCCAGATTCCAAAGAGAAAAAGCAGAAGGAAAGAAACAAATGATTAGCACAGAAAAAATAAGTACACGAATCAGAAACAAGATACAAAACCAAACCTCTTGAAAAGCAGGAGAGGGTTTAGAACGTTTGTTGAGCGGGCCATGTTCCTCTTCTAAGGATTCCTCAACCTCCAACTTCACCGGTACCTTTTCCGTACACGGCATTGCATGGGGTTCTGGTCCGAAATCTCCGGATTTCATCAACTGTACCATCAATTCTTTTCCCCAAAACAAAGTCAGAACAAAAAATAAAAAATTGAAGATAAATCCAAATTCCCAAGAAACAAATTAAGGTCTTTGATATATAGAAATGGAAACAAAAGATTGATTGATTGATTGATTGATTGTCAAAACCCTATGCTATGCTAGAAGAAAAGAGAATTGTTTAGGTTAAAAAAAAAAGGCATTGGGGACTGTTTTCTCATTTTCTGATATTGGTGCAAGACATGTTTTCACGATTTTCATTTCAGATGATTGTTCTTGGATTAAGCTACCAAACACATTGTCAGATCTCAAAAATAAAAATTCTATTTGTCATTTCCACTTTCCGAAACACATTTTAGAATTCGGGTTTGTAAAACATTACCAAATGGGTCATAAGCTTTCTACAAATACTTTGAATTTCTTTTAAATGTTTTCATGACCTTTTCCGGTGCATATATATTAATAAATTACATTCTTTAATTCTGTTGGTTCAAAGTTGAAAGTTCAAATCACATTCGGCAGCAAGAAACTAATAAATTCACAGAAAGCAAAACGTTGAGATTTTCACCTGCCGATCCAGCAACAGAAGCAAACACAACAGCTCCAATCCAAAGGCCAACCCCTTCTCCAACACAAAACCCTACGTTTCACAAATTAAAAATTAAAAATCAAACCAATGTAACGGAAGCCAAAATTTAAGCTGAAACCTGAAAATGAAACGGAAATTGAACAAAACCCTAAATCAATTGAAACACCTCGCTGATATTGAATAAACAAAACCACTCCCTGATTTCGAAACCCGAAAGTAGACCTCATACCTTAAATTTGAGTTTCGAACTTGAAGAGAAGAGAGAAAATGGATTCGTCCGAAATTACAAAGAATTGAAGCTTCTGGTTCGAATTTAGGGTTTGGGATTTGGGATAAATTGGGAATTTGGGAGTACTCTTTCAAAAAAGGTGGTTGCCGATGGATACTGGAATGGTGTTTTTCACAGTTTCGGGGAAATCCTGTCTAGTATGGTGCACGATAATTACCTGTACTCTAGACGCACCGGTGATATTTGGAAAACAAATTCGTAATATTTTATATAAATGTTTTTCGGTGTCTTTTTTTATTTTTTTGTCAAACAATAGATTTTATTATATTAGATGTTACATTATTCAACGATGAAATTTAAACTCAAACCGTCATGTAAGAGCTCAACACATTTTTTACAACTGTTGAAAGGATCACTTGCATTTCAGTGTCCACCTCAAAAAAATTCTATTACTACAAGTCTAGATTTTGAAACAATAACGGTGACTGATGACACACTCGACCCAGAATATCCACTAGGACTCTGAATCGAGTTGCGATGGCCGACACCTAGAAGCTGACGAAGCCATAAAGTGTGATGATGTGGAAAAAATGTGAATAAATTTAAATCTAAGAATGCCTAAATACCAGAGTGCGCTGGTGAGCGGGAAGGAACCCACTTCACACCTGACGTTAGAGCATAAGTAAGTACAGTAGAGTGGATTAAGAATCGTACCCTCGAAAGAATCTCCAATACTAAGAATCACCACGAATCTTCGACGATAAGAAAGCTCAGCTAATAAAACCTGGAGGGTGAAAACAAAACAAGGGTGAGTGGCCCTAGAAATGAAATTTTAATAGAAACCATCTAAAACATTATAACCTCTCGCTGCAACAACTGTATAGTTTACAGAAAATCATACCACGTACCAATGTGAAATCAAAAGTATATCAACAGTAAACCATAAATATACCATAACACAACATCTCATCAGCAATATCAATAAGTATACCTATAGTGACCTGTACAACTTATTCATATCTCAATAAGTATACCTACACACGAGTCGAAAGCACCTAAGGCGGTCTGTACGACATGACTGGGTGTAAATAAATACGCTCAAGTGCTAGGATCACGTGAAGACTATGCGAATAATCGCAGGTCACCTATGAGTCGGAACCACCTATAGTGGTCTGTACGACAGGTCTGTGTACCTACCTTGGATCCAAGGTGAGCGTAAGGTGCGAGAGGTGAACATCACGTGAATGACTGTGCCCTGGCCACGAGCGGGAGCACTAACACCGGGGTGCAGGTTTATGAGCTCCAAATGCATCTTATGTGACATATACAACTCATAGGCAACTTGTACAACAATGTTGGAGTTGCCTAAAACATAATGTGATCATGCCATAACTCAATCATTTCAACTAATACCATAACTCACCTGAACTTACCTGTGTGTTCCGCGTTCATCTTCGCACTTCAAAGCTTTCATAATAATTTTGTGCAAGTAGTATACACATGGATATGCCATAATGCAAATCTAAAACTCAACCATATCATAGTATTTTTCCAATATATACATACATACATATATATACATATATATATATATAATGTGGCGTAAAATGCACAATCTATAAAACCCTACTCCCGAGTTATTTATTTTCGGAAATAATTATCGGGGATAAATCCAACTAAACACTAGTTTAATTAACTATCATTACTTATGTTTCCTTATTTTAGTTTCTTGATTCCTTCCACATTGATTTATGACCAACATCCAATCACTAAAATCATAAGGTTAAATCTCATATTTTCACCAATTTCCTTCACATTGCTCAATTCCCAAACAAGGTTTTTCTTTCAAATATTGTATGGCTACATCTAACGTCTCGTTAGACTGCCTATGTACCCTAAACAGGGATCAAGCCATTCGTAGTTCACAATAGTATTTCAAAGCTTTCACATTAAGCAATAATCGATTTATAAACATTTATGGAATTGTCTATCATATATATATATATATATAATACATGATAAAATGGAAAAGACCCACTCACCTGAGGTCCGTGCTACGACTTCCTAGCACGCATATCGATGAAGGAAATTTTGTGAAAAACATGTTCATTTGAGCAACATCTAAGGCATGCAATTAACAATTAAAGGTGGAATCATGGTTGTATGCACTCAAAACAAAACATTACCCATGAAATTCAAAGCCTAGCAGAAAGGTGAACCAAGACTCAACTCAAGAACAAAGTGAGTTGAGAGATTTTATACCTTTGTTGATTCCTCTTTGCATAAGCAAAGGCTAATCACCCAAGGAGAGGGCCTTCATTCCTTGCTTCTTAGCTCCATGGATTTCTTGGATGAGGATGGTTGAAAGGATTCTCCAAGTTCCCAAAGTTGAGAACCTCTAATTTTTCCACACCAAGGATGAACTTGAAGAAGAGATAAGTGACCTTGGAGGATGAGAGATTGCTAGCTAATCTCCTCCAAGGGGGCCGGCCTCTTAGAGAGAAAAATGAAGTTTGTGTTCTCATCTTTTCTCTAAAAGAAATCCTAAGGATGAAATGGCTATAAAGTTGCCTTTATACCACCTCACAATGGAGTGGCAAACTTGCAATTAAAGCAAGTTCACTACCCTCCTCTATTTGGCCGGCCTTAAGGGTTTATTGGGCTTTCAAGCCCTTTGTTTATTCAAGTTGTCATACAAGTTGAGTTAATGGGCTTGACATTCAAATCCCATTGGGCCTTGCGGCCCAAAACTAACCCGAGGTCTTTAACGAACTTTATTCGTTTGATTCATTAACATATTAATTAATCCTTGCCATAAATAATTAAACCATTTAATTATCCTTACTCATCTCCGTTGTTTCTTCAATCTCTACCTTACATGGTGTACGATCCATTAGGTTCCTTTTAGCGAGGCAGTGGGTGATTAGAACTCTTTCAAATCAATTGTGAATTGAAACTTACTTTCAATTCTCCCTTTAGTGATTATACACGTTTAAGGCTTCCATAAACCATGAGTGACACCTAGTAGTATGTCATGGTTACCCAAGCTAATCAGAAGAGGTGGAGAACCTATTCAGTTTAGGATTACAATGCAATACGGTCTTTCTCTAATACAATACTCTTGACCACATTGTTTGGTTTGATAGTTTAATCATGTCTACTATCCAATGTGATTCATTTACTTATATGATTACCTTGAATGTGATTTGGAACGACTTCCTAAATCTCATTCATACTCTGACCAGAGATTCTTAATCATATCATAGAGTATTCTCTCTCAAACGGTTTGAAGGTTAGAGATCCCTTGTTGCGCATTCACTTGCCTCCATGGCTAAGTGACTTAACCCCAACTATGTCGTGGACACCCTCTGACAGAGTGACTTTGACATAGTCAAAGATCAAGGACCTAACCACAAGACAACTATGATGCCTCAAGTTAAAGGACTACTTTGCATTATCCCAACCATGAGTTCTCATGTGACATGAGTATGAGAACTCCTCGTTGATCGTGTTCAGTGGACTCATTCTTTATTGAGCACCTACATGCTTGTCTTGGTGTCAATCACACTAATGACTCGAGACCAGTCACTCTCCCTGAGAGAAGACACAACACGTACTAATCTTAACGGACTATCAATGCCTAATTGGCAATCCTATGATCAGGAACGTTTAGGATATGTATACAAAAGAGAATGGTCTCATGAATCTAACTTCTTTAAATTACATTCTCCTAATTACATATTCCTTGGACTTATCGTTTAAGCATATAACATTTATATGAGACGGCTTAAAACAATAATCTTTGCCCTTGATATTAAACTAGATTAGTTTAACATGTGAAATGTTCGTAAAGTATCATCATATGATTGGTTTTAGGGCACATTTCCAACAATCGAGACATCACGAACTATCGTCGCCTATGACCAATTATCAAATTACATCTCAGAGTTCTGACCAGTAGAATACATAATTTACATAAAACACATCACTACGTAATTCAATTCAGAAGATATGCATCACGGATTTCCAATCTGTTGCTTCCAAAGATCCACATTATACTTCTAGAACAACATCCTAAGGTTTCATTACGATCCAACGGTCGGATCTCCGCCAATTGCCCAAAATCAAGTGCGTGGTCAACATTTTATTTTATGAACTTACAAATCCAATTCGGGAAGATCCGCACGTTGGATTCCCGATCCGTAAGTTTCTATGGTTCTCAAATATTATGTACTATAACATATTAAAGTTTGGTGACGATCCAACGGTCGGATCGTCGATTCATATAATGACCTATTAACGTAACTTAGAGAATTGAGATTCTAACAATCAACCTATGTCATACAATTATCAAAATTGAACTCAAAATATCTAGTTAGCCTAAGAATAACATCAACGGCCCCCTAACCACTTGGCCGCCCCGACTCGCCGGAAAATCCAATTATTTCCAAAAATTACCAAAATTTACAGAAATGAAGATCTGAATGAGTAGAGTAAACTTTATACCTACGGCCAAGTCTAATTTGGCCGAGAAAAGCTTCAATTTTGCTAAAACCCACCGGAACCCTAGAAAATGGTGTGCTTCAATTTGACCTTCATACTCACTCTGACACCTCAACCATTGCCTGGGCTTTGTTCCTAGGTTCTAGAGGAGTGTTTTGGTTGTTCTAATCGAAGGTAAACGTTTCAGAATAAGGTGGATCACCGACGAATGCTCTTCGGACCCGTGGGTTTGTTCCTCACGAAATCAGTTCGAATCCCGCCCTTTTAAGGCTGAAATTTGAAGGAGGAAGGCCGAATAATTGTCTGGGAATGGTGGACGGTCGGGAAACACCGGCTAGAGAGACGGAATTCCATAAAAAACCAACATGTGACCGAGTTAGGTCGTGATCCTACGTGAGGGATCCATGATCTCGTGCTCTTCATCTCCTCTCCTTTCCCTTCTTTCTTCTCTTCCTGGTTGGTCGGTCTCATCTCTTCCTCCTCCCCAATTGGGCAACAGTCCTCATTCTCTCTTCCCACTTTCTTTTTTTGTTTCTTCCTCTTCTCCCCGACACACACCCACACACCCACACACCCAATGCATATATTTCACTTTGTAATAATAATAATAAAAACATAGTGTATAAATAATTAAAATAATATTTCATTCCAAATACCTTCGGGTTTGTATCTCAATAAAACTTTAAAAGTAACTCCAAAATCACTTCTATCTGTGCTTGCGCGTTTGTAAGATCGAGCTTTATCCGAATATGTCAATAAACATGACAAAATATACAAGAATCACACACGTCCTAAAAAAATCACACTTTGCCCATAGGGCATTTCCAACATTTCACGTATTAAAATTTTAAAAACCATAATTTTTAGGGACAGGCTGTTACAATCTACCCTCCTTGAAAAAATTCGTCCCTGAAATTTGAAATCATTAGCTAAATGTAATGTACTCTAGGAGATAGGAAAAAGTATATATATACATGAAAAGAGGAAATCAAGGTAGCGCGGTAGCATAAGAGGGAATGTCATTCTGTTGCGATCAGAATGTAATTATTCGTCTTTCATGCTTTCAAGCTCAACCCTTCCTTCTCTTTATAGGTATAATAATGCTATATAATAGATGGTAAAATGATTTTCCTAAAAAATAATCAACACAAAAGACACTGCTTTCATGGGCCCTATGGTTTTACTTTCAAGAAACTGAAGTAACCAATATACCCAAAAAGGCTCAACAGATTCGTAAGCCCACATCTCTTTTTCATAAAACAAATAAATGACTGTTGCACTTGTTTGGAAAGGTTGTTGCTCACTCATGGGGTTTTTATCACTGGCACACACGCTTGCCAAATTGATCCATTATGAATTCCCCACTAATCAAGCGTAAAATCATGTCAATAAAGCTAACAGGACACCCAAGAATTTGAGCGTGAAGACAAGTTCAAGAAATCTAGAGTACACGGTATCTGAATTAATTATGCAATGTCAATATCTAAACGGTCCTCTTGGATAGCTTATCAACCTCCTAAATAACATGAGGAATATATTAGTGACTCAAAATCAACCCAATTACCTTTAATAGCATGAGGTAAAACCAAGAGTACAACTATAATTGACGCAGACTAAAATATTAAAAAGTAAAAAAATTTCAAAAGTAAGATATAAAAACAAGATGAATAACGTCGGAGTGCTAAACAATTCCGTTATTACCTTAGACCAAGAAGTAGGAAGGTCGAATTTAAGAATGAACTGACAAGGTTTCTTGATGATCGAAAAGTAACATCACAAATTATTAAAGGGATCAAAAGTAATTTCCCTAAAATGTTCTTCCGTCGATTGCTACCACTTTAGAAGTATCGTTGCACAAGACAGCTCTAGAGTCTTGACAAGAATAGACTTTGCAGGAATTCTAATAAATGGTATTCTAACAGGCACTACCAAAAATCAAAACTAGCTGAAATTTCCAATCTCAAAAGGATCAATACTAACGGCGGAAGAATAATGATAGAATTATTTGGTAAGAAGTGAAACATGCCATATGATGAAGTATAAACACTACTAATTGGAACACCACATGAGCGTAACCTTGGTTCAGCATCACGATTATTGATTTTCACTTTCTCTACACATACAAAATACTTCGAACTGAGAGTGTATAATGATACTTCCCAACTCCATTCATATAACAATTGATCATAATTATTCAACCATTTCTTGATAGTGTTAAAAAATAATTATGTCATTTTCGTACAACCGAAAGATACACTATAGTGTACTCATAGTTGCTGATTAAATTCTTTTACTGCCACTGTCCGAACTTAGTCTGTTCCAAAAAGTGAATGTATTGAAGAAGTTCTAATGTTGATAAAGAATTTGGTCATGTTCTTCATAGAGAAATGTTATTCGATTTCCAAGCAAAGATGATAATTGTTAAATTTAAATCACGGATAAAATAGTTCATTCCAAATGGTTCTATACATTGGTACAACTACTATGAATTCAACAAGCGTTACGAGAAAACTCTGAGTTCCCAAACGTTTGTTACATAGACCACCAATTTGAAATAGGATTCGTGCAAAAAGATGCAAGAAAACTAATGTAGTACAAAAAATGAAATGGTGGTATTCTCCCGGATATCGCCAAGGAATCAAAACCATTTTTGAGTTCTATTCTCAAAAGGTTTAATAATGACGATTAACAATAGTGATGAGATTGATCCATAAATCCCTGGTGATACACCAATATTGATACCTTAACCCCACATTAAGGCCACCAACTAGTCTCAATTCCAAACCTTTCCTTGGCAGAAAAGTTCATTGATTATAATCTAGAGACACTCGCCATAATGATCTTCTAAAGATCGATGAGTCAGCAAATCTACCCAAAACTTAAGAACAACTAACATATTTTCCATATTCGACGAGGCGGCAAGATTCAAACATTAGACTCGAGAACCAAGAATGCTCACATCATGTGTGTGATTGTTGGAAATATGCCCTAAAACCAATCATATGATGATACTTTACGGACATTTCACATGTTAAACTAATATAGTTTAATTTAAAGGGCAAAGATTATTGTTTGAAGCCATCTCATATAAATGTTATATGCTTAAATGATAAGTCTAAGGAATATGTAATTGGGAGAATGCAATCTAAAGAATATGTTATATGCTTAAACACTTAAACGTATACATATCCTAAACGTTCCTGATCATAGGATTGCCAATTGGGCATTGATAGTCCGTTAAGATCAGTACATGTTATGTCTTCTCTTAGGGAGAGTGACTGGTCTCGAGTCATTGGTGTGACTAACACCAAGACAAGTATGTAGGTGCTCAATAGAGAATGAGTCCACTGAACACGATTAACAAGGAGTTCTCACACTCATGTCACATGAGAACTCATGATTGGGATAATGCAAAGTAGACCTTTGACCTGAGACATCATAGGTGTCTTGTGGTTAGGTCCTTGATCTTTGACTATGTCAAAGTCACCCCGTCAGAGGGTGTCCATGGCATAGTTGGGGTTAAGCCACTTAGCCATGGAGGCAAGTGAATACGCAACAAGGGATCTCTAACCTTCAAATTGTTTGAGGGAGAATACTCTATGATATGATTAAGAATCTCTGGCCAGAGTATGAATAAGATTTAAGAAGTCGTTCCAAATCACATTCAAGGTAATCATATAAGTAAGAGAATCACATTGGATAGTAGACATGAATAAACTATCAAACCAAACAATGTGGTCAAGAGTATTGTATTAGAGAAAGACCGTATTGCATTGTAATCCTAAACTGAATAGGTTCTCCATCTCTTCTGATTAGCTTGGGTAACCATGACATACTGCTAGGTGTCACTCATGGTTTGTGAAGCCCTAAACGTGTATAATCACTAAAGGGAGAATTGAAAGTAAGTTTCAATTCACAATCGATTTGAAAGAGTTCTAATTGCCCACTGCCTCGCTAAAAGGAACCTAATGGATCGTACACCATGTAAGGTAGAGATTGAAGAAACAACGGAGATGAGTAAGGACAATTAAATGGTTTAATTGTTTATGGCAAGAATTAATTAATATGTTAATTAATCAAACGAATAAGTTCATTTTAAACCTTGAGTTAGTTTTGGGCCTTAAAGCCCAAATTGGGCTTCGAATCGTCAAGCCCATTAGCTTAAGTTGTATGACAACTTAACAAACAAAATTCAAGAAGCCCAAAACAGCCCAAAGCCTTGGGAAAACCGGCCATATAGAGAGGGGTAGTGAACTTGGCTTAATTGCAAGTTTGCCACTCCATTGTGAGGTGGTATAAAGGCAACTTTATAGCCATTTCATCCTTAGGGTTTCTTTTAAAGAAAAGATGAGAACACAAGCTCCATTTTTCTCTCTAAGAGGCCGGCCACCCTAGAGGATTTTAGCTAGCAATCTTACTTCCTCTAGGTCACTCATCTCTTCTTCAAGTCCTACCTTGGTGTGAAGACTTAGAGGTTCTTAACTTTGGGAACTTGGAGAATCCTTTCAACCATCCTCATCCAAGAAATCCATGGAGCTAAGAAGCAAGAATGAAGGCCCTCTTCTTGGGTGATTAGCCTTTGCTTATGCAAAGAAAAATCAACAAAGGTATAAATTTTCTCAACTCACTTTGTTTTGAGTTGAGTCTTGGTTCACCCTTCTACTAGGCTTTGAATTTCATGGGTGATGTTTTGTTTTTGAGTGCATACAAGCATGATTCCGCCTTTAATTGTTAATTGCATGCCATAGATGTTGCTCAAATGAACATGTTTTTCACAAAATTTCCTTCAGTGATGAACGCAATACTGCCCAACCTGGCTCTGATAACAAACTGACACACCCTGACCCGAAATGTCCACTAGAACTCCGAATCTAGCTGCACTGGCCCACACCTGGAAGGTGACGAAGCCATAAAGTGTGATGATGTGGAAAAAAATGAATAAATTTAAACCTAAGAGTGCCAAAATATCAGACGTTAGAGCATAAGTAAGTACAGTAGAGTGGATTAAGAATGGTACCCTCGAAAAGAATCACCAATACTAAGAATCGCCACGAATATTCGATGATAAGTGTGGAGCCAAAAATATTCTCAAGGCGACACGTGGATTTTTGGACAAAAAGGACAAAAATACCCTTGCAGTACAATGAGGTTCCTACGCGCAAGCAGCGGGCAACCCTCTTTCAACCAAGACAGAAGTGCCCAAAATAGGTAACAATTCAAAGTCCATCTCATCAAATCCTTTCTACAAGGTAATTCCCAAACACATTCCTTTTAAATTATGTTAATTGGCTAATTAATGGGTTTATTGCCTAATTAACCCATTAATTGTCAATTAAACCATCCATTATATCCAAATAACCACAAAACACATCCAATTCAACCCTAAAACACCACATGGCCGGCTATCCCCATTCAAAACCTAATCCATTACTTTTTCTACCTTTTTCACCATTTCTTCCTTTTTATTAGCCAATTAATTGGCTAATTAAACCAAAATAAAACCTAAACCAACCTATTTTCACCAAATATTCATTCCAACACTTTGGCAAAAATCCCAAAATTCTCTAAACACTCTTTCTCTCTAAATTCTAACATTGGCATCGGAGGTTCTTCTGCCAAAGCCCCCCCCATTCATCGTGGGCGCGTGAGGCTCTTGGCCTTAACCTAAGGTGTTAATTGTTTTGTAGGTGCAAAATTGTCCAAGATCAAGGAGGAAGAAATTTGCATCCACAAATTGGTGCTTTCATTGAGAGTTGAAATCCATACTCGTAGAAGATTCTCGCACAAAAAGGTTTTTTCTTTATTTTCTAGTCCATTTGAATATTTTTCATACGTTCTTATTATTAGAATTTTTTACTTGCAAAGGTTCTTTGATAAAACGTATAAGCAAAATATAATGGCTAGAAATTTAGAAAAATCCACAAGTGAAAATTCTAATGTTCAAGAAATGGGATTGTGGAGATCCGTGAGGCTAAATGCGACAATAAGTAGAGCAGCACCACCACCACGAGTTTCCACCATGGGAACCATTACGGTGGCTACCGAGGTAGCCACCTGTGGCGAGGTCCATGGTGCCTTCACCATGGCTCGAGCCGTGCCATCCAAGGCTCACGACACCAAGGCCACGGCCCAAGTTGTTGGAAATGTGCCCTAAAACCAATCATATGATGATACTTTACGGACATTTCACAAGTTAAACTAATGTAGTTTAAATATAAAGGGCAAAGATTATTGTTTTAAGCCGTCTCATATAAATGTTATATGCTTAAACGATAAGTCCAAGGAATATGTGATTGGGAGAATGCAATCTAAAGAAGTTAGATTCATGAGACCATTCTTTCGTAGACACATCCTAAACGTTCCTGATCATAGGATTGCCAATTGGGCATTGACAGTCCGTTAAGATCAGTACGTGTTGTGTCTTCTCTCAGGGAGAGTGACTAGTCTCGAGTCATTGGTGTGTGTGACATCAAGACAAGTACGTAGGTGCTCAATAGAGAATGAGTTCACTGAACACGACCAATGAAGAGTTCTCATATTCATGTCACATGAGAACTCATGGTTGGGATAATGCAAAGTAGTCCTTTGACCTGAGGCATCATAGTTGTCTTGTGGTTAAGTCCTTGATCTTTGATTATGTCAAAAGTCACTCCAAAAGGAGGGTGTCCACGGCATAGTTGGGGTTAAGCCACTTAACCATGGAGGCAATTAAATGCGCAACAAGGGATCTCTAATCTTCAAACCGTTTGAGGGAGAATACTCTATGATATGATTAAGAATCTCTGGCCAGAGTATGAATGAGATTTAGGAAGTCGTTCCAAATCACATTCAAAGTAATCATATAAGCACACGAATCACATTGGATAGTAGACATGAATAAACTATCAAACCAAACAATGTGGTCAAGAGTATTGTATTAGAGAAAGACCGTATTGCATTTGTAATCCTAAACTGAATAGGTTCTCCACCTCTTCTGATTAGCTTGGGTAACCATGATATGCTGCTAGGTGTCACTCATGGTTTGTGGAAGCCCTAAACGTGTATAATCACTAAAGGGAGAATTGAAAGTAAGTTTCAATTCACAATCGATTTGAAATGGTTTTAATTGCCCACTGCCTCGCTAAAAGGAACCTAATGGATCGTACACCGTGTAAGGCAGAGATTGAAGAAACAATGGAGATGAGTAAGAATAATTAAATGGTTTAATTATTTATGGCAAGGATTAATTAATATGTTAATTAATCAAACGAATCAAGTTCGTTAAAAGACTACGGGTTAGTTTTGGGCCTCAAGGCCCAATGGGCTTCGAACGTCAAGCCCATTGACTTAAGTTGTATGACAACTTAATGACAAATAATTCACAAAGGCCTTAAAAGCCCAATGAAACCCTTTGGCCGGCCATTTAGAGATGGAGTGGGTTTTGGACTTATTTACAAGTTTGCCACTCCAATGAATTAAGGTATAAATATGACTTTATAGCCAAAATTCTTTTAAGGGTTTCTTTTTGGAGAAAATTGGAGAGAACATGTCTCTCCCTTTCTCTCTAAAGAGGCCGGCCCCCTTGGAGGGATTAGCTAGTAATCTTTCTCCTCCAAGGTCACTCATTTCTTCATCAATCTTACCTTGGTGTGGAGACTTAGAGGTTCTCAATTTTGAGAACTTGGAGAACCATTTCATCCATCCAAATCCATAGATCTAAGATGCAAGGAATGCAGGCCCTCTCTTTGGGTGATTAGCCTTTGCTTATGCAAAGAGGAATCTACAAAGGTATAATTTCTCAACTCACTTTGATTTGAGTTGAGTCTTGGTTCACCAATCTAATAGGCTTTGAATTTCATGGTTAATGTTTTGTTTTTAATTGCATACAAGCATGATTCCGCCTTTAATTGTTAATTGTATGCTTATAGATGTTGCTTAAATGAACATGTTTTTCACAAATCTTCCTTCAAGTGGTATCAGAGCCTAGGTCTAGTAGTTGGTGAATCCTTTTGGGTTTTGTAGTTCATAGTTTGTGATTTAAAAGTTGTAATGTGTTACAAGCTTTATTGTTGTTTCTTTGAATGTAAATTTTGTAAGAAAATTTGCCATCTCAAAAGTTGTAGATGTAGTTCATATGAGCATGAATATTGGAGCTAAAATTTGGTGCCATGTTTTTGGGAATTTTCGGCCAAATCCAAAGGGTGGATTTTTGGGTTCTTGTTTGACTTGTTAAAAGTGTTTTCAAGTGACTTTTGGAACCCCTATGTACCCTAGTTTGATTATATGTTATTTCCCTAAAGTTTGAATGGTTTTGGGATGTTTTTGGATGAAAAATGTTCATGGAAATTTTTTGGGTTTTTCATGAATGTTCTTCATTGTTCTTGACATTTTGCCAAGAACAAAAGTTTTGTGTTTTGATTCAAAGTTTTAATTTATTTCATAAAGTCTTTGTTTTAAGTTGGTTGGTGTGACTTTTCCATCATCAAAAACATTTATTTGAAAAGGTGATGGAAATGTTGTAAGAGTGTTTAATTTATGTACATAATTGTTTTTCTTTCTTACACACATGTTCCCACCAACCAATTTCAACTTGCATGGCTTTATGACTTTGTTGAAAAATTTTCAAAATTTTTGTGGACTCATTCTCCCAAAACCAGCCCTCCCTCAAGTGGGGTGCTTTTGGGGCTTTTATGCAATTACATAAAGTTTTGGTACTTTTGTGTAATTTGTAGTTTGACCCAAAAGTTTACGTTTTTACGTTTAGGTCCAAAAACACTAAAGGACAAATTGTTTTGCTCCTTTAATGAAGTTTTGCATTGTTTAAATTTTGGGTTCTAATTGTAATTACATGAAGTAGTGGACTTTTGTGTTTTTACAAAGTGACCCCAAAAGTTTATGTTTTTGCAATATAGCCCAAAGGTTGTGGTAATTGCATATTGGCCCAAATTAGGTTGAGAACAAAATTGTTTTGTCTCTTTAAATGAGAATTGAATTTTCATTTCATTTAGCTCCATTTAAATCAATTTTATGGATACAAAAACCAAATGAAAATGTTGCATTCAATTTAATTAGTTAAAGCGTTAATTAATTAAAGGGTGATTATGAACCTAAGCCTAATATAATTGAGCTATGTGAAAGGCCGTTTCAAATTTGTTTGAACCATGGGAATGTGTAGATTAGATTTTGGTTGTAATTTGATTTGATCAAATGTTGTAAAAGAGCATAAGCTCTTCTTTACTTTAAAGTAATTTATTTTGATCAATTGTTGTAAAAGAGCATAAGCTCTTCTTTACTTTAAAGTACTCCTTTTCTTGTTTTATTTGATATGCATGAAATTGGAGTAGTTGGGTCCAACGCCCCTAGGAACAACACGTCTTAATATGATTAAACGCGTAACTAAAATCAATCACCATCCCTAGACCGAGATTCAACACAAGGCTCGTGTTGGATCTAATTAAAAGGTTCATAGTCATCCTAAGGCCCTAAGGCAACTATATAGTCCATCAAATGAATGCAAAATTTATGTTAGTAGTATCATATACTCTTGCTTTAAAAACCGTTTTATAAGCATAGTGGGAGTATTATATACAACTAAAACAATCAAATGGACCAATAGTTGTAATAGGACCAAAATTGTTTTAATAAGATTAAAATATATGTTTATATATGATGAGACCTAAAACCCTCAACCAAACCATTATTAAGTTGACAAGCGTGAGAGTGCTTTGAACACTCTTTCGTGGCCTTCCACCATGGTAGGCTCCAATCGTTTATGACTTGTACACCGCCTTCACCCTATCATGGGGGAGTGCAAAGTGCATGCTTATACTCAGGAGGAGTCTATATGCATACTTGATGTTGTGAAAGGTAGGCAACGAGAATGATCAATATCATATCATTGTGAGGTTATTCTTGAACCCCTACCCGAACTTGCATGGTGGGAATGACTTAACTAAGTGAAATGGAGCCAATATCATATCATTGTGAGGTTACATTCTCTAGAGGCCAAATAAGATGGGTACTTGCAAGAGATGCAAATGAGTAAGCGTACTCTCTCATTATTATTAATGCTAGCCAATATCATATCATTGTGAGGTGGGCTTGGTAGTAGTGAGTCTCCCATACCCTACTAAGAGTTTCTTCCAAAACTCTCGAATTCCAATGAGGGATATGGAATTTGCCAAAAATAGTGGGTGGTGCTATTTGATTTAAAGACCCGGAATCAAATGGCTTAAAATCAATAAATTTATATTCATTATGTATTTGTTTACCAATATATTTGCAAACGCTATCCAAAACTTGACAAAGAAAAGCTGAATGCTTTAGTTTCCGGACTTGGTACCACAATCCCAAAGATTGTCTTAAAAGGATTGCATATGTACCTAAGTAGTCTTATCCTCACAATCTTCCTATTGATAATGTATCATTGAAAGAACATGTTAGATAAGTCTATCATAAAGAGGACAACACTTTTAATGTCATAATTCTTCAATTACAAATTGTTGTATGAAGAAATAAGAGTTGCTTTGAACAACCCTTAGTCAATGCAAACACTAGTGCTTGTTTCTTTGTTAAATGAACAAAGAACTTGAGAAGAAAGCACAATGGCATGGACACTTTATGTGCCATGATTCTTCACTTACAAATTGTTATATGAAGAAATGAGAGTTGCCTTGAACAACTCTTGAAAGTTTGTAAATATGTTTAGAACATAATGGTTGGTTGACAAAAATAGTCCATCAACATGGACTTATGATGATTTTGAATCATTGAGTGTTGAAGTGTTAAACCACTTCTAGAGACGGAAAAATAGGCTAGGACTTCACCTTTGTGTCTCTATCCAAATGGTTCACTAAGTTTATTGTAAACTATATAGTGAACAATAACCACACGCTCTCCAAATCGTTTGATGTGTATAACACAATTGAAATAAGTTTCAAGAGAGATAGTGGGAGTTTAGGGACCATGACTATTATAGTCAAAGGAGAAGTCAAATGAAGAAGATAAAATTAACTCCAAGGGAACAAACTTTCTTTATGAAAGGATGGACATTGGATGGGGTATTTGCAAGAAATGTCTTGCAAGTGTCAAGAACACACCTTTCGAAGGTGTTGTAAATTGTTCTTGAATAGTTCAAAATAGTTGGTTCTTCTACTTGAATGCTTGATTCCGTATTAGTAACTATGTTTTACAATCGTTGTAAAAGTGTGACTAATAAAAAGTAGAAGAAATATGAGAGAAGAAACGGTGCTTCACATTCGGAGTGTGAATAAAATAAAGATCTCTGCGTAAGCAGATAGTACTTACTTCCTCATATGAACTACCAAAGAAATTGGAAAAATCAAAGATTGTCTTTACATTCCAATTTTAACTAACTTAATTTCGTCATTATAGTAGAGATGGATGAATGTTTTGTTTGACAAAACATTGTTCTTTATTAATCAATGATTGGATTATAGTAATCTAATTGATTGTCTCTATAGTAGAGATGACATGGTAGTGTTAACTGTTTAGAATATAATGATGCTTAAAACCCAAAAGGTTGCAAGATAGTGACTAATCCCAACTGAGTTGTGATACCTCTAAAACATAAATTACGAGTTGGTCATAGATGGATGCTTTAGATCGTTAGATCCGGATCCAATACCTTCTTGTTAAAATTGTATAGAGGCGAAATGTTCGAATCTTTATTCTTTTGGAAAGAAGAAAGAATCACAAAGTTGTTGAGGTTAATTCACTTAGATGTTAGTGGCACTTGTCCACAAACATAATACTACTCATGTTATATGACATTCACCGAAGATCACTCTCGGTTGGACTATAGTTTATTTTGAATAAACACAAGTCCGAATACTTTGCAAAATGTTTCAAAGAATTCAAGAAATGTAAGTTGATGAGTAAGACGTCTAAAGTATTTGCCTCCTTAGATTTGATCCAAGGAAAGATAACACTTTAGAACAGTTTCCTTGAAAAGTATCAAGGAAAGAAGCATCAAAAGATAATGGATTTCTCCATTAGGAGAAGAACGAACTTGAATAAGATTTAGTTTGTTGGATGTTATCAATTACCCATATATATAGGATATATACTTCTAAGACAATATGATTGTCAATTAGAAGATCTTCCAAAATTTTCATGACTCCATAGGATGTAGTTGGAAAGAAAGACAAATCTTAATCATGTTAAGATTTGGGGTTGTGTGCTAATAAGTAATATTTGTTTGAGAATTATCTTGTGGATATCCTTAAATTAACATTTGGATATCACTTCTATAAACCAACTAACAAATGTTGTTTGTTGGGTAGTTCATTGTAATCCTACAATGTGATTTGCCTAAGAGCAAATGAATGAGGGATAGAACTCAAAGAATGGTTCTTTAAGAAACAAGATAGTGATCAACAAATATAACAACCTAGTTCCTATACCACAAGCTCCAAGGTAGTCGAGAAGGATTTATAAACCGTCTCAGTTGAATGGTTTGAACTTTATGACTATGTCATAGAGTTACACCTCTTAATTCGAAAGAAATAAGAATGAAAATCCTTATGACTACATTGAGTGTATATACGATATATACTCAAGGAAATGGTAAAGTACCATTTGACCCGAAATAATGAAACCTTCATAAGCTGATTGGTAGCTTAAGGTAACTACAATAAAAAGGAATGGTTGACTTTGAAGAAACCATCTTTGACGTAGTCTTGGTTTCAATTAATTCGAAGATAGCTAGCTACAACTAAATGGTGATTCAATGTTTGGCCATAATATGGGTTTCCGAAACCATTATTAAGATGGTCTTAATAATATATGTCTAAAACTATGAATCACAAGACATGTAAGTTGTAGAGATTCATCCATCATGAATCTAAGCAAGCTTGTGGGAGCTATGAGCATCTTATGAGAAAAGGATCAAATCATTTGATTTCTCATAAAGATGTAAATGAAGCTTTTGTTTACTAGGTTTACAAAAGATTAGTGGGTGTTAATCATGTTCCTAAAAATTAAAATATATATTTGATATATTAATTTTGGAAATGAAAAGAATTCTTCTTCGTTAAAGTTATGACTTTAAAACATTATATGAAGATAGAATGTATATGGGAGATATAGTCTATATACATGGGATGGAAATCTATAATGATATATTTCATGATATAATTGGATTATATCAATCCGACAATAGATGCTAGGAACTTTCTATATGATGATAAACTTCAATTAGAAGGACAACTCTAGTGAGACTAAGAAGTTGCTCTTCTCAAAGAGAACGTACTCTTTGACTCCCAAAGAAATAATGCGTAAATAGAATCCTTTATGCATACGCATAAAGGTGATTTATGTATTTCTTATTGTATGAAAAACATTGATATGAATTGTACCTAGAACGGTACAAGACAATATCAGTGTAAGCCCAGGATCAGAACCATGGCAACTGTCAAGTGAGTCCTTAAGTATTTAAGAAATACTAAAGGATAGATTCCTCAAAGAATGAGGAAGAATTAGAGTAACGTAATGGAAGCGTAAATGTATTAGATTATGAATCTAATCCATCATTGGATGTTTCTTCATTATGAATGAAGAGATAATCAGATATCTCTTTATTATGACTAAAGAGATATTTGGATGGAAACATTAAAAGTAATGACTTTAGTATGTTCCATTATGAATGCAAAATATATATTGCCATATAGAAGCTTACAACATTGTTGTTTGGATGGGAAAGTTCATTTATGAACTCTCTATTCGGTTCCAACCAGAAAGTGTCTCTAGTGTACTGACACTACGACACTAATGGGGTGATAGCTCAAGCCAGGGAATCAAGGTCTCATCAAGATCCGAACTCAAATGAGAGACTGAACCATATGATTAAGAATCATGTATAATGGTGACGTCGTTATTCTCAAGGTTGCTTCTATGGATAACATATAGATATTACTCAGCCATTTATGAAATGACTACAGAAGAGGTATCATCACTGATGACCAAGCTGATTGGCTCTAGTGCAAGTGGGAGATTGTTGGAAATGTGCCCTAAAACCAATCATATGATGATACTTTACGGACATTTCACAAGTTAAACTAATGTAGTTTAAATATAAAGGGCAAAGATTATTGTTTTAAGCCGTCTCATATAAATGTTATATGCTTAAACGATAAGTCCAAGGAATATGTGATTAGGAGAATGCAATCTAAAGAAGTTAGATTCATGAGACCATTCTTTCGTAGACACATCCTAAACGTTCCTGATCATAGGATTGCCAATTGGGCATTGACAGTCCGTTAAGATCAGTACGTGCGGTGTCTTCTCTCAGGGAGAGTGACTAGTCTCGAGTCATTGGTGTGTGTGACATCAAGACAAGTACGTAGGTGCTCAATAGAGAATGAGTTCACTGAACATGATTAACGAAGAGTTCTCATATTCATATCACATGAGAACTTATGGTTGGGATAATGCAAAGTAGTCCTTTGACCTGAGGCATCATAGTTGTCTTGTGGTTAAGTCCTTGATCTTTGATTATGTCAAAAGTCACTCCAAAAGGAGGGTGTCCACGGCATAGTTGGGGTTAAGCCACTTAGCCATGGAGGCAATTAAATGCGCAACAAGGGATCTCTAACCTTCAAACCGTTTGAGGGAGAATACTCTATGATATGATTAAGAATCTCTGGCCAGAGTATGAATGAGATTTAGGAAGTCGTTCCAAATCACATTCAAAGTAATCATATAAGCACATGAATCACATTGGATAGTAGACATGAATAAACTATCAAACCAAACAATGTGGTCAAGAGTATTGTATTAGGGAAAGACCGTATTGCATTTGTAATCCTAAACTGAATAGGTTCTCCACCTCTTCTGATTAGCTTGGGTAACCATGATATGCTGCTAGGTGTCACTCATGGTTTGTGGAAGCCCTAAACGTGTATAATCACTAAAGGGAGAATTGAAAGTAAGTTTCAATTCACAATCGATTTGAAATGGTTTTAATTGCCCATTGCCTCGCTAAAAGGAACCTAATGGATCGTACACCGTGTAAGGCAGAGTTTGAAGAAACAATGGAGATGAGTAAGAATAATTAAATGGTTTAATTATTTATGGCAAGGATTAATTAATATGTTAATTAATCAAACGAATCAAGTTCGTTAAAAGACCACGGGTTAGTTTTGGGCCTCAAGGCCCAATGGGCTTCGAACGTCAAGCCCATTGACTTAAGTTGTATGACAACTTAATGACAAATAATTCACAAAGGCCTTAAAAGCCCAATGAAACCCTTTGGCCGGCCATTTAGAGATGGAGTGGGTTTTGGACTTATTTACAAGTTTGCCACTCCAATGAATTAAGGTATAAATATGACTTTATAGCCAAAATTCTTTTAAGGGTTTCTTTTTGGAGAAAATTGGAGAGAACATGTCTCTCCCTTTCTCTCTAAAGAGGCCGGCCCCCTTGGAGGGATTAGCTAGTAATCTTTCTCCTCCAAGGTCACTTGTTTCTTCATCAATCTTACCTTGGTGTGGAGACTTAGAGGTTCTCAATTTGGGGAACTTGGAGAACCATTTCATCCATCCAAATCCATAGATCTAAGATGCAAGGAATGAAGGCCTTCTCTTTGGGTGATTAGCCTTTGCTTATGCAAAGAGGAATCTACAAAGGTATAATTTCTCAACTCACTTTGATTTGAGTTGAGTCTTGGTTCACCAATCTATTAGGCTTTGAATTTCATGGTTAATGTTTTGTTTATAAGTGCATACAAGCATGATTCCGCCTTTAATTGTTAATTGCATGCTTATAGATGTTGCTTAAATGAACAAGTTTTTCACAAATCTTCCTTCACAAGTCGTGCCATCCAAGTTTGCACGGGCCCAGGACTAAGCCTCGCATTCGCTTGCATCACATTCTAAGCAGCCTGCTCCCGCCAAGCAACCTGCTCTCGCGGCCCAGCCTGCTCCTGCCAAGCAGCCCACTCCCGTGGTCCAGCCAACTCCAGTCGAGCAGCCCACTCCCGTGGCCTAGCCAGCTCCAGACGAGCAGCCCACTCTCACGGCCCAGCCTGCTTTCATGGCTTTCCAAGCAGCCCAAGTCGGCCCAAGACTATCTCAACCATCCGGACCTACCATCGAGTCAGGGGCATTCTCACCATATTTTTTCACGAATTTGACATTTCCCAACTCAAATCTCGCGCCCGAAGTCTACCACCCTTCCACTGCCTAAGGAGGCGCATTCCTTCCAAGCTCTTCCAATCTAAATGGCGAACAACACTTGTCTCGACAAGTCATAGAGTTGACGAGTGCCCTTGCACAACAGACAACCTTGGTGAATCAACTTTTGCAACGCATCGGGATCCAACGTGCCCCGGACGAGGTATCCCGAAGTAGGACAAGGGCAGACAGACCTTTCCAGCAGCGTCCCGGCAAGCAGCCACTCGACCAGCCACGAGCCGAATGTTTAGGCAGTGTACATTCCCGTCTTAGCGCGCGGATGAGCATGCACTCACGACTAGGCCCACGGATGAGCATACAATCACGGTTGGGGTCATACTTCGATAGTCAACATGAGCAACCTTCCGGGCAAAGTGTCCATTCGCGGCTAAGCCCACAAGGAGCATCCTCCACCTTACATCAGAGTAGGCAGCACAACGGATGGAGAGAAGTAGTCACTCAATCTAGCTCAAGTTCAACTAGCAGCCTGCGAAGAACTCGCTCGCCTGCTAGGAACACACCACATGCACTGCATCCGCGACATAGATGAGCCAAACACCTGGAATAGCAGCCTAGACCAGCAAGTCATGGCTGGGGGCAGCCGAGAGCTCAGCTACCCCAACAAAGGCAAATTCAGGAAAAAGTAGAGAGACTCTTGACCAAGCGATTGCATGATTTCCAACGCAACGAGGTCACCGATGAGGCACTTCGACGGAACATGACCAACATAAGCAGGTCACCCTTCACGGACGAGATCGAGCAGGCAGAGCCTCCACGAGAGTTCAGCATGCCACATTTCACATATTTCAAAGGGGATGAAGACCTAGAGAGACACATAAAGCGCTACCGAAGCACAATGATCCTTTATCGAAACAACGATGATCTCATGTGTAAGATATTCACCACCACTCTACAAGGCAAGGTGCAAGATTGGTTCTACACCCTGCCGCCACAATCCATCCGAAATTTCTACGAACTTTCTTTGGTTTTCACCAAAGAATATTCATCCTATCGCTCGATCAAAAAGAAGTCTGACCATTTGTTCGACGTCAAGAAGAACCCAAAGGAGTCGCTTTGCGACTATGTGAAGAGATTCAAAGTAGAGAAGGCAAAAATAGTCGGATGCAACGACTCGATAGTTAGAGCAGCCTTCAAAAAAGGACTTCCAGCAGACCACCCGCTATTCAGAAAATTGATCATGAAAGAAGATCTAACTCTGGCAGGCTCTTTTGCTTTAGCAGAGAAGCATGCACTTTGGGATGAGGCTCGCCAATGCACATTCAAGGACTTGAAGAAGTACCCGACATCACTTCCATAGAAGCAGCGGAGGACTTATTCACATGTTTGACGGTATCTAAAGTAGCAATAAGCTCTACCATCATGCGAGAAGAGATGGGGGCCCGACTACCTGTATTCTACAGTTACCTGTATTCTACAGTTCAAAAGCTCTCCTCGATGCTATTAAAAATTCAAAAGCTAACTTTGGCGATAGTTGTTGCAACCCGGAAGCACAAGTTTTACTTTCAAACGCATGTAGTCATCCTCATGACGTACTATTCTGCCCAATCCAAACGCGCGACGATAAAGGCATAGACCCCGACGGATGTAAAGTTTTCTGACGAACGCAACACTGGAATGACACACTCAGAAGCAAGTTTTGTCCTCGTCGCCCTAAAAGATTCTACATAGAAGCAACATGTACCAGCAGTTGAGTATCACTTCTTGCTACGCACCACACGGCCCTAGCTGACTCTTGCTCAATGATTCAACTCTAGAGTGGCCCAATACCAGCAGTTGAGCATCTTCTGTTGCGTATGACATGGCCCCATCTCCACAGCTCCCTACTGCGCCTTCACGCCGAGCCTAGGTGACGCAACAGAGCGGCTCAACGATGCCTCAGAAGTAGCCGAGCACACTCTAGCCGCGCCTACTCCACCCGATGGAAACTTCTGGCATTTGCATGTCGACGGCGCAGAAAAGCCCTCATCATTGCCTGCAGAGAAGGATCCAAAAAGACGAATCTCATCTGGGAAGGTATGTACAAGATCAGCAGAGTAGGCGGCAAAAGTAATTACATCCTCGCCACCATGAAACGGTAAAAAGATAGAAAAACAGTGGATGGCCTACAATCTGAAGAAGTACCATGTGTGACCTCCCGCTACATCAAAACCCGAAGACTCAAGAAGCTCGACGGGCACCACCTCACAAGCTGAGGACTATCCAGTTGTTATGCAGTTCCTACCTTACAGCTAAAGTTCTTGTTTGTTTCACTCATTTTTCAATGAGGAATTTAGAAGTAATCATAACTTGGCTTGGCTGTATGCTCACAACAACTAATCACTCATGCACTTCAAAAGAAGACTGCGCCCTTCTTAGGGACTCATCGCAGGAATTGCGCCCCCCGATGGACCAACCATGCTCTCCAATGTGAGAGGGTAAACCAATTCCCCGACACCTATATGAGTTAGCTCTCCAAGATGGGAGGATAAACTTTACACTCCGAATATCTAGACGTGGATGAGCCTGGCTGCCCTAGTATAACTAGATGCACGATGGCTTGCACCGGGATTCCTAGAAGTAGCCACAATGGTCTTTTTCAAGGCTTAGCTAACTGAAGGATTTTGGGTCTCTTGGCCTAATCCGTGGGAAACCGGGCCCTAGATATGGAGGGGGCACATTATGCAGTACGCCCTACAGACGGCTGCCCTGCAACCCTAAAGCTGCTACCGAGTGCACTAAGGTAGCCTACGGATTCCGGAAGACTGCCTACGGCTTGCCCTTCGAGCAGTAAAGCCGCACTAGACTTTTACAACCGCATATTCTTGTGAAAGGTTAAACAAGCTAGCACGCATATACGAAGTTTTATCCACTGCCGACATGCTACATAGTCGATAAGCTTCACCTCTGCCAAGCGTGGAACAACCTACACCAAGTCCTAAAGTGTTGTGGTACTTGCTACGCAACCTATGGAATTGGAGAAAGTCAAGTTAACAGCCTAGTGGTTACGCGGACTTGTCTGCTTCTGTAAGTAAGGCATCCGGCTGCCAACCCTATGGCTAACAACTTTGCAAAGTTCTACACCAACACCTACGACTGCATAGGCTACGCGGGCTTGTCTGCTTAAAAAAAAGTAGCATGCCTGCCACTGGTTTATCAAGTCTAAAGGTTAGGGCATGAACAAAAGAAGCGAAGATGAAGAAAAGCGAAGGAAAACAAATTTATAAACAACTAGCAAAGGCCGAAGGAGTTCAAGCAAAACAAAAGCTACAAGAAAAAACAAATAAAATCCTAAAGGTTATCTAAAAGACTATAGCAGCTTGGACATCCCACGACTACTCAGTCGCCACACTTTCAGCAGCCATGACGCTCTTAGCAGCGGTATCATCCGGCGCTTCACCCCCGGCTGCCCCAACCTGGGCACTAACTTCTCCAACTACTTCACCAATGAAAGCCTCAAAAGTAAAATCAAGCAAGTCTTCCGGAGAAATAAAGAAGGTCTCAAAACCCTGAGCCCAGCCTTTTCACCTTTCAGCTGCTCATCCTCCTTGAGCAGACCAACATGGATGCTCTGCAGCTCATCCACTTCCTTCTTCAGACTTTCGTTGATCTTCAGTATGCCTTGAAGTTCCAACACTTGGGGTTCAAACCTATCGATGATTCTCTTGAAATGGATCACTTAGTTATAAGCAGCAATCAACTCTTTATCCTTTGTAGCAAAACAAAGCTCAGAAACGACATGCTTAAGATCTTGAATCTAAGGTATGTAACATCCGATCTTCTTCTCTGCACTTTCATGCTTAACTTGGATCGCGTCAAGCCTAGTTTTCAAGTTAACGATCTTTTGGCGAGCGGTCTCAAGCTGCAAAGAAGTGGGGGTAGAAATATTAGACCCCTTCAAAGTAATGAGCTCAGAATCTGCCATAGTATTTGCCATCTCCTTAGCAGCCTTGCTATATCTGCATCATAGCAAGCAAAGCAGTTCTTCTATATTGGGTCGTATGATTCGCAAACGAGCTTGGGCAAACACCTTTCTGACACCATCAACAAACTTGGCACAAGCGTCCATGTTTTCAAGAGATCTGGTTTCAAAAGCACATAGATCTCAACAGCCTCCCCAGAAGCAGGCTTAGTGGATTTCTCACAGCTGTCTACGCGAGCAGTCTCCTCATTCCCAGCAGGTGAATCAGTCTCAGCAGCATAAGAAATGGGCCTTGGCGCCACTTTAGCAGCAGAGTCCACCTTATCACTCTTCATAATAGCAAGCCTCTCCAAAGGTGAACCAGACTTAGCTCCCAACAGATGTCTTGGTACAAAATTTGGTAATAGGGGCATGACAGGACCTTTATGCCGAACAATCCTATTAGCAATCGTACTAGCCATTCTTGACATGGCAGGCGCCACATGCTCAGATCTAGCAGCCTCATTTTTCGTCCACTTGGAAAAAGTCAAGTCAATCACTAGCCTGGAGGCAATCGACGAACCCGCGCAAGCGAAAAAAGTCTTTGGTTTTTCTCAGCTGGCTTCTCTTAAGCGGGCAGGGAATATCCTTTTTTCCCACCTACACTTGCAGCAGGATCCACAACAGTGATTAGACGAGCCAATGCATCCGCCTTGATCCTATTCACCCCCTCTTTTGGGAGCAGCCCATGTTTCTCCTGACTAAGAGAGTTAAAGTAGCCAACGTCATTCGTGGTACCTAGCAGGGGAGTTCAACCCAACATTCCAGCAGCTCATGAGGCCCGGAACCTCTTCATTTCTCTCAATCGCCGGCCTAGCTCGTGTCGTGTCCAAAAGCCTAAAAGGACATGAGCCATGTGACTCGCCTAGTACTGCACCCCAGCACCACAATCCGCGGCCCTAGCCTCACAAGTTGCCCTTGGTTCTAGCCAAGCCAAGCAACTTAAAGCAGTGGTCCCTACCACAATACCTCATCGGCCCATGCCGAGCCGACTTCTGGCCCATGCCAGCTGACGTGCCGCACCACCCCGACGGCTGCCCCGCGGTAGCACCATCCAAGAAGAAGACAAGGAAAATTAATTTTTTCTTACCTCAGTGTGGCACAAAGAAGACGAAGAAAGCAATGAAAGACGGTCCTTCGCACGGGCAAGATGTAAAAGATTGCTAGAAGAGGGGGAACAAATATCCTCTAAGTTATCTCTCTCTTGTAGGGTAGAATAAATCGCTCTCCAAAGTTGATTTAATAACCCACTTAAGGTGGACTTAAATAGGCTTTGAGAGAAATTTATTTCCCTTTCCTAGAAGGATCTAATTTCCTATTAAAGAGATAATCTACATCAAAATAGGAAGCAGTCCTAAGTTTCCTAAAGCAAGAAGATCTCTACACCTGCTGCCTTTTTCTACGAGCAGCCCAACAGGTGTGGGGGCATTTGTGGAGCCAAAAATATTCTCAAGGCGACACGTGGATTTTTGGATAAAAAGGACAAAAATACCCATGCAGTACAACGAGGTTCCTACGCGCAAGTAGCGGGCAACCCTTTTTCAACCAAGACAGAAGTGCCCAAAATAGGTAACAATTCAAAGTCCATCTCATCAAATCCTTTCTACAAGGTAATTCCCAAACACATTCCTTTTAAATTATGTTAATTGGCTAATTAATTGCCTAATTAACCCATTAATTGTCAATTAAACCATCCATTATATCCAAATAACCATAAAACACATCCAATTCAACCCTAAAACACCACATGGCCGGCTATCCCCATTCAAAACCTAATCCATCACTTTTTCTACCTTTTTCACCATTTCTTCCTTTTTATTAGCCAATTAATTGGCTAATTAAACCAAAATAAAACCTAAACCAACCTATTTTCACCAAATATTCATTCCAACACTTTGGCAAAAATCCCAAAATTCTCTAAACACTCTTTCTCTCTAAATTCTAACTTTGGCATCAGAGGTTCTTCGGCCAAAGGCCCCCCCCATTCATCGTGGGCGCGTGAGGCTCTTGGCCTTAACCTAAGGTGTTAATTGTTTTGTAGGTGCAAAATTGTCCAAGATCAAGGAGGAAGAAATTTGCATCCACAATAAGAAAACTCAGCTAATAAAACCTGAAGGGTGAAAACAAAACAAGGGTAAGTGACCCTAGAAATGAAATTTTAATAGAAACCATCTAAAGCATTATAACCCCTCGCTGCAATAATTGTATAGTTTTCAGAAAATCATACCACGTATCAATGTGAAATCAAAAGTATATCAACAGTAAACCATAAATATACCATAACACAACATCTAATCAGCAATATCAATAATCATGTGATTAATAACCCATACTAGCACGCAAGCCGGAGTCACCTATAGTGACCTGTACGACTGCACCCATATCTCATCAATCAATGCTAACTCATAAGTCGGAGTCACCTATAGCGACCTGTACGACTTATCCATATCTCATTATATATGCTAGCTCATAAGTCAGGAGTCACCTTTAGTGACATGTACGACTTATCCATATCTCATCACATATGCTAGGTCATAAGTTGGGAGTCACCTGTAGTGACCTGTACTGTGAAATCCTGTTTCCGAATTTCACTGTTATAGTCTACGTATTTGTATTATTAAGATTTTATATTATTTTTTGAGAATTTATATTAATTTATTTGAAATTAGATTTCAATTAAACTAGTTACGAGGAGTGAAGTTTGGAAAATTATTATTTACTCGTTGACCTTTCAAGGTAACAAGTAACGTTTTCGAATAGGTTTCGAAGCCACGAGCGCATAGGCAAAAGCTATTTGCGAATTCGGGTTATAACGGTATAGTTACGGACGTTTGAAGTGGTGATACTATAGATTTTAAGAATTATTTAAACTCCCACTTTGTGGGAAAGAGACCAATCAGATATTTGGGTTAAGGGACTAATCAGTTAGAGGAGGAAGGGGACCAATCAGATTTTAGAGAGGTTAGGCAGCCAATCAGAAAGGGGAGAAAAAAAAAGGCCCATTGATTTCTGGCTCCGCCATGCTCCCATGGCAGCCTCCAAGCTCGCGATTCTCTCAATCTTCCTTGCCCTTATTTTCTCCCAGATTCGGGCTGATGCTTCAATCCCGACGAAGGAAGACGAGCCAGTGAAGCTCCCCCGATTGGACACCCCTGATTCTTCTGTTCTGAAGATCGAGTTGGATCAGCTCAAGGCTAAGATCCACTCCCTAGGTTTGATTCTATCATCGTCTGCGAATTCTAGGGTTTATTGGACGAAATTTGTGATTTTTCAAGTGTTTGTGGATTCAATTTTTTCCCTCGGTTTTCTCGCTATCCAAACAGATTTTACTAAAGTTAGAGATCCCTTGGTTTTTCAATTGGGAAGTGCTTTAATTCCTTTCCATTTATAATTTTGTGTTTATGTTTTGGCATCCAAGTAATACTGCCAATTAGCTGAGCTCTGGTGCTTACTTGTAAAGCTTTGATTTTTCACTTTTTATAATTTTAGTCAGAGCAATAAAGATGCTTAATTGTTTAGTTACTTTGTGAGTAGAAACAACATCAATGTTAGTCGAATTTGATTTCGAGCATTTTTTAAGTGTTTTGAGTGTTGTTTGGGTTTTCCTGGCTGGTGGTTTGTGTTTCTTTGATGTCAAAGAATTTGACGCCAGTGAGAAGGTTAAGGCACTGAAAATGAAGAATGAGCTTATAGAAGAGGAGGAGGAAGTAATTCAAGGGAACTTGGATATCATTTCTTCGTTGCAGAGTGAAATCGAGTCTCTCCAGGTTATGCACATTTGATTGAAATGCCAGAAAACCCAATTCATAAAACCTCCCAAAATTCACATTAAATTCATCACTCAAAACTTAATCAGCAAATTACACTACAACTAATCAGCAAATTGTAGACATGTGTATGTATAAGGATCGATTTCAACTAAACCAATATGATAGTGCTTAAAACGATAATTAAAACTATGCATGACCATATTAAATGCAGTACGTGCACGGTTAGGGTTTGTGATAGTGTAAGAAATATATTTGGTTGGAGCGGAAGACAACGATTGGCTCTTTAGTCAACTAGTTCGAGTTCTTCTAGTGTGTCAACTATCGTAGAGTGTGGTTGAGATTTCATGGAACTTGATGGGCTCATTGTGGTGATGTGTCCTTCTCGTTTGACGCATGTCTCGAATCATTTATAAAGTTAAAATTATTATTAATAGAGGCTCAATGAGGCTTTGCAGCTCATCTCTGTGAGTGATTTTAATTTTTGTGATATTGGTGATTACCCTATTTTCGTAATTGTTATCATGTGTGGATATGGCTTGGTTTTATAAATATGTTTTCTATTGAATCGTTATTTTTAATGCTTAGCCATTGATTTAAGTTTATGAAATGAGATTTGACGTGTATATATTGAAATATGGTTTGATTTTTTTGATTGGCATGTTGTGATGAAATGTTAGGGCTAGTGGTGGATCGTTAAACCATTGGGATGGGGATTTTTTGCTTTGTTCTAAATTTAGTATTTGTGCCTTATTTCCCTTGGTTGAGCTTTGGTAGATTAAGTAACTTGTGCTTGTCTCATTTCCTTGAGCCGTTGTACATATAGTTGTTGACCTTCCGCGATTCCATTGAGTGATGGTCCGGAATCGTATCCACTCGGATTTCATTGAGAGATGGTCCGGAGTCCCTTATACTCCATGATTCCGTTGAGTGATGGTTTGGGATTGTATCCACCTTGGGTTTCATTGAAATTGGATTGAGATAGCTTCAAAGATGTAGTCTTCGGCCGAACTGTGTCGCTCTAGCCCTAATTTTCATTGTGTTGTATGAGATTATGGTTGTGAGATGTTGTGATTTGTTTCAGATGAACCGTTGGATGTCTGGGTGACTCCTTAAGAGTATTCAAAGGTTTGGTATTGATTCCTTACGAATGATTTATATTCAAGGTTTATAAACTGTGATTGATGGCTGATTTTATTATTATTATCACATACATTGTATTATTGTCACTCACACGAGCTTTGCAGCCTCTCCGAGTTCTTGATGCGGATGCAAAATTCTCATGGTGTAGGCACTTATTGTACAGATGTCAGGTCTGAAGAGAGTACAAGAGGTCACTTGGTATTTTGGTTGGATTCTGTTAAGTGGTCTGGAATCCCTACTCTTGCTCATTTTCCATAAAGGTAGTCCGACCTTAGAATTGAGTGAATATGAATTGTTCATAGTAGACATTGTGTATAAATTAGACTTATCATGTTAGTACTTGGAATCCAGGTGGGGAATTATGTAGGGATCCTTTATTAAGATTTGTGAATTGATGTGGAACCTTATTGATTGAATAACACAGTAAATGTTGATATTATACTTCGTTGATTTTTAGGATTGATTAATTAGAATGATTGCGGAATGATGTGGGATATGATTATTATTATTATGATTAGTCTCGTTGCTCAATGTGGCTTAAGAATAATACTGTACTTTGTTGGTTCTTGGATATGTTACATGTTGTGGATTAAGGTTTCATGTTGAAAACATAGTGATTTATACGATGGATGAAGTGGAAATGTTGATTGTCATATTGGATTGTTACGTAGCCCTGAATCTAGTACTTTCATACTTGTCAAGTTCTAATGATTGATTGAGGAGTGTTATATCTTTCGGCTTGAACGTACTGTGGTAAATGTAGATAGGTAGTGAACGACACACTACGAATGGCTTGATCCCTAATGAGGGTATGTAGACAATCTAACGAGGAGGTTAGATGCAGCCATAAAGTATACGAAAAATTTCTACATTCTCGAGTTGTGATTTGCCATATCTCGGAGGTGGGGTAGGTTGAGATACGGGTATTTGGTGACGTCACGTGTTGATCCTGGATGTATGTCAGGATCGGGGCGTGAGATGTATGACTTATCCATATCTCATCACATATGTTAGCTCATAAGTCGGGAGTCACCTATAGTGACATGTACGACTTATCCATATCTCATCACATATGCTAGCTCATAAGTCCGAAGTCACCTATAATGACTGGTACGACTTATCCATATCTCAATAAGTATACCTGCACATGAGTCGGAACCACCTAAGGTGGTCAGTAAGACAGGACTGGGTGTAAATAAATACGCTCAAGTGCTACGATTACGTGAAGATTATGTGAATAATCGCGGATCACCTACGAGTCAGAACCACCTATAGTGGTTTGTACGACAAGCCCGTGCACCTACCTTGGTTCCAATGTAAGCGTAAGGTGCAGGAGGTGAACATCACGTGAAGGACTGTGCCCTGGCCATGGGCGGGAGCACTAACACCGGGGTGCAGGTTTATGAGCTCTAAATGCATCTCATGTGACATATACAACTGCAACTTGTACGACAATGTCGGAGTTGCCTAAAACATAATCTAATCATGCCATAACTCAATCATTTCAACTCATACCATAACTCACCTTAATTTACCTGTGTGTTCCGTGTTCATCTTCGCACTTCAAAGCATTCATAATAATTTTGTGCAGGTAGTATACACATGGATATGCCATAATGCAAATCTAAAACTCAACCATATCATAGTATTTTTCCAATATATACATATATATAAATAATGTGGCGTAAAATGCACAATCTATAAAGCCTTACTCCCGAGTTATTTATTTTCAGAAATAATTATTGAGGATAAGTCCAACTAAACACTAGTTTAATTAACTATCATTACTTACGTTTCCTTATTTCAGTTTCTTGATTCCTTCCACATTGATTTATGACCAACATCCAATCACTAAAAACATAATGTTAAATCTCATATTTTCACCAATTTCCTTCACATTGCTCAATTCCCAAACAAGGTTTTTGTTTCAAATATTGTATGGTTGGATCTAACGTCTCATTAGACTGCCTACGTACCCTAAATAGGGATCTAGCCATTCGTAGTTCACAATAGTATTTCAAAGCATTCACATTAATCATAAGCAATAATCAATTTATAAACATTTATGGAATTGTCTATCATATATATATATATATATATATATATAAAATACACAATAAAATGGAAAAGACCCACTCACTTGAGGTCCACGCTACGACTTCCCAGCTCGCATATCGAGACATCACAAACTATCATCGCCTTTGACCAATTATCAAATCACATCTCAGAGTTCTGACCGGTAGAATACATAATTTACATAAAACACATCACTATGTAATTCAATTCAAAAGATCTGTATCATGGATTTCCGATCCGTTGCTTCCAAAGATTCACATTATACTTCTAGAACAACATCCTAAGGTTTCATTACGATCCAACGGTCGGATCTCCGCCAATTGTCCAAAATCAAGTGGCGGTCAACATTTTATTTTATGAACTTACAAATCCAATTCGGGAAGATCTGTATGTCGGATTCCTAATCTGTAAGTTTCTATGGTTCTCAAATATTACGTACTATAACATATTAAAGTTTGGTGACGATCCAACGGTTGAATCATCAATTCATATAATGACCTATTAACGTAACTTAGAGAATTTAGATTCTAACAATCAACCTATGTCATACAATCAGCAAAACTGAACTCAAAGCATCTAGTTAGCCTAAGAATAACATCGACGGCCCCTGGCCACGCGCCGCCACCGGTGGCGGTTGGCCACCCCGACTTGCCAGAAAATTCAACTATTTCCAAAAATTACCAAAATTTACAGGAATGAAGATCTCAATGAGTAGATTAAACTTTATACCTGCGGCCAAGTCTAATTTGGCTGGGAAAAACTCCAATTTTGCTCAAACCCGCCGGAACCCTAGAAAATGGTGTGCTTCAATTCGACCTCCATACTCACTCCGACGCCTCGACCATTGCCTGGGCTTTGTTCCTGGGTTCTAGAGGAGTGTTTTGGTGGTGCTAATCGAAGGTAAATGTTTTAGAATTAGGTGGATCATCGACGAATGATCTTTGGACTCGTGGGTTTGTTCCTCACGAAATCAGTTTGAATCCTGTCCCTTTAAGGTTGAAATTTGAAGGAAGAAGGTCGAATAATTGTTTGGGAATGGTGGATGATCGGGAAACAACGGCTAGAGAGACGGAATTCCGTCGAAAACCAACGTGGTGATCGGGTCGGGTTGTGATCCTGCGTGAGGGATCCATGATCCCGTGCCCCTCATCTCCTCTCCTTTCCCTTCTTTCTTCTCTTCCTGGTTGGTCAGTGTCATCTCTTCCTCCTCCCCAATTGGGCAACAATCCTCCTTCTCTCTTCCCTATTTCTTTTTCTGTTTTTTACTCTTCTCCCGGACACACACCCACACACCCAATGCATATATTTCACTTTGTAATAATAATAATAAAAACAGTGTAGAAATAATTAAAATAATATTTCATTCCTAATACCTTCGGGTTCGTAACTCAATAAAACTTTAACCGTAACTCCAAAATCACTTCTACATGTGCCTGCACATCTGTAAGATTGAGCTCTATTCGAATATGTCAATAAACATGACAAAATATATGAGAATCACCTACGTCCTCGAAAAATCACGCTTTGCCTAGAGGGCATTTCGGTCATTTCATGTATTAAAATTATAAAAACCATAATTTTTAGGGATGGGCTGTTACAACTGGTAAGAGTCTTCTTCAATCCACCAAGTCATTTATTAAATCAGTCATTCTCTAAGTAGTTTAGATAAATTTAAATGTATAATGTCGTTTATTAAAAATAAGATATCATACCGTAAATCTTGAATTTCTTACAATGTTTTTATGACCTTTTCCTCTGCATATAGTAGTAAATTACATAGAAACGGCTTAATCCAACTTTATTAAAATCACCGACAAAGGTCCTTTGTCATAATTATCATGAGTTTATTAAGTTTTTGAGTTATGCTTGCTTTGATGAACTTGTTCATGCAATTCAAGAAAAGAGAGTGAGTTTAAAATTTAAATGAAAGGAGATCATAACGGTGCATATCCAAAACTAGCTTCATGCAAATTGAATTGCAATGTTATTTCCTATAAATATAATTCAATGCACCCACTTTTTTTTTGTTAGATTAGATGTTAAGTTAGTCACCAGCAGGGTTTGAACCCACGCCGTCATGTAAGGGCTCAATACATTTCCACCACTATGGTAAAGGGCCACTTGCATTCAATGCACACTTCCAGTTACACGAGTGTGTAAAAAGTTTAAAAAATTATATGTTTATCATTTCCTTTAATGATTAGTTGTTTTTTTTTTTAACAAACAATATTATCTACACTAAAGGAAGGAGTAGGCTTAGCCTCACAATAAACTATATCCGTTGATTATTAGTATTAGGCCAACATTTGAATGTGGGTTAGAACTCTCTCATATTTTACACTAATTTTGCCTTTGACTTACGAATCAGAAACTGTTTTGTTTAATGAACCAAGGATATATAATGAATGAATTTATAATATTTTCAACATTGGCGATTTTTTTTTTCATGATCCTTGTGTTGAAATCCTACTTTTAAATTGAACAATGTAGTGAAAAAATATGAATCGTAACCTTGTGGTGAAGTTCATTATCAATCGCAGACCAAACTAGATTTTCCCTCCTATTTCTGTCACATATATGGGCAAAAGTATGGTTTTAGTTTCCATTGATTGCATCAACTAGTAATAAGGCGCGAAATGAATTTCATTATTTTTAAGTTAAAATAAAGAAATAAGAAAATTACAAGGTTCATATTATCAAACTAACCGTCACCAGTCATTTCCCACATCCCGACCTTAAGAGGGCCAAAAGTCCAAAACCAAGATTCGGAAAATCACAGAGTACCTCACTATTTCTAGATTAGAATAAAGAGAAATTAGGTTCTCATCCTTATTTTTACTACTCTATTGATTAAAATCCTATTCATTTTCTATTTTTTATCAAGGTCCTTGGGTATTAATAACATCATTAATTATTTCAATAATAAAATATTTTTTTTATTTCTAAATATATTCATTTAATGTTAAAAATGTTACAATTAGTATATTTATATTTATGACTAAATTTTTTATCATATATTTTTAGTTTTAGTTTGTTCCCATTTTTAATTTGTAATTCATTTTTAACTTCTACCAATTTTCTTTTCAATTTTAATTTGTACCCATATATTAATTTCTTTTTATGTCACATCCCGGCCAGGGCCCCCACCACATCCCGGGCTCGACTCCGTCGGGGCATGATATTATCCTTTTTGGGCCATGACCATGCTCTCATAGTTTTGTTTTTGGGAACTCACACGAGAACTTCCCAGTGGGTTACCCATCCTAGGAATGCTCGATATGCTCTTGTGCGAACTCGCTTAACTTCAGAGTTCCGATGGAACCCGAAGCCAGTGAGCTCCCAAAAATGCCTCGTGCTAGGTAGAGATGAGAATATACATACAAAGCTTACAGGATCCACTCCCTTGGGGGATGTGGGATGTTACAGCCTGGGCCCCCACCACATCCCAAGCTTGACTCTGTCATAGCAAGATATTGTCTGCTTTGGGCCCTGACCACGCCCTCATGGTTTTGTTTCTGGGAACTCATGCGAGACTTCCTAGTGGGTCACCCATCATGGGATTGCTCTCGAGCGAACTCGCTTAACTTCGGAGTTCCTATGGAACCCGAAGCCAGTGAGCTCCCAAAAGGCCTCGTGCTAGGTAGAGATGAGAATATACATATAAGGCTTACATGATCCACTTCCTTAGGCGATGTGGGATCTCACATTTTGTGCCCATATTTTTTAAAGTTTATTTGTATTTGTACCCATATATTTTTTTGTATTTGTACTTTTCATTTTGCTAAATGTACCCATGCTAATTATATGTACCCATGATAGGAGCATATTTATGCGACTTTGTTAGCTTGTTTCTTTGCATTTAGTGAGTTAGTTTCTGTTTATTATAGTGATTTAAGCTATTTTCGTGTGTTTTCAGGTTCAAATGACAAAGTTGGCAAGAAAGTGCAATTTGGAGCATTTTAGAGCAGTTTTGGGCCAAGAATGGATAGCACATGTATGGAGCAAGGTGGATGGACGTTTTAAAGATCAAAAGAGGCTAGGAATGTGCTAAAGAGATGGAGAAATTAAATCAAGACTTGGAAGATAAGGAATCAGCTAAAAGGAAGGAACATTATCAAAACAAACATTTTCTTATCTTATCCTAACCTTTTCCTAATTCTACTCTACCTAAATTCCATCTACAATGGGGAGTTATTTTCAGATTGGGATACCTAATATCAGAATTCTAGAAGCCCTATCCTTTGCCCTAAATTGGTGCTGCACCCCCTTTCTAGAAGATTTGTGCCGAACTCCCTATCCCTTTCCCTTAGGAATCTCTCACACGAAATCCTTCTCCTCTACAACCTTTGTGCCCTGCCTTAGCCTTATATATATACATCAAATTCGCACCATTCAGAGCACCACACGCAGGAGAGAAATTCAGAGAGAAAAATAAAATGAGTGTTGCAGGTTTCTGAGAGTTTTTAGAGACTTGTGTTGTGCTTGCAAAGAGAAGAAGGACTTGTGATGTGACCCTACAGCCAAGGATTGTGCCAAATCTGCCATTGGAGTGCTGGAGCATTTCTGGGTTCTTTCTATCCTTAGTTTTAATCCAATGTTTATTTTAATTTGGTTTTCAATTATCATGAACATGTGGAACTAATTTTGTTTTAGTTAGAGGTGAATTCAAAGCCATGAACATATATGTGATATGAATTGATTACATCCAGTTATTGTTTCGTAAGTCGTGAATGCAATTTACTTATCTGTTTGATTGATAACTTGTTCTTGTGTGTTGATTAAGGATGCATACTTAGTTTGCATGCATGAATTTGATGCTAGAAGTCACAAGTAGTAAAAGTCACTAGTCATGATTGTGTTAAGTAAATTCTTGGCAGGAGTATCATGCAGTTCATAGTTATGAATGTCACGTCAATGCTTATGATTTTCATGAAACTTAATGATTTGTGATATGTATCTCTATCATGCTATTCATATAGGGAACTTGATAAGAATAATTTCATTGCGTCGCTGAGTCCAATTCAATGAATTTAGGAAAATCTGAAAGTTAATTTGTGCTTTTCACGATTAATTTGGGGCATTGTCATTCATGGTTTATAGGAATAATAACTGGAAATCGATTTGTATGCATATATGTCATGTGTGGAGAAGGACCCTCTAGCTAGCCTTACACCCCTAAAAACATCCAATTTCGTATTACCTTTAGTTTGTTTTTGCAAGTACTTAGGTTTACTTTAAATTCGTCAAAACAACCCCCATTTAGTATTATGAGTCTTTTTAGTTTAATTTTCGTCCAAATCACCCTCTAGTTCTTATTTTGAGTCAATTTAACTTAGTTTTGTGTTATTTGAGTTAGTTTAGCTTGTTTTAAGTTGTTTGAGTCTAGTTTTCAGTTTTTAAGTTTAATTTGTGTTGATTAGCATCCCAAACTAATCTCCGGTCTAGAACGATCCCTACTTACGCGTACTGCAACTATCTTAATAGGGTTTAATTTGTGCGTTAGTTTTTACCACATCAAATTTTGGCGCCGTTGCCAGGGATTAGCAAAATTGCTAATCTTTCTTTTGTTTCTGTTTTTGTTTTTCTTGTGTTTCTGATTTTGTTTTGTTTTGTTTTCTTTGTTTTAGGTACTAGTTTATGACTCGAAGTTCTCAACCCATTCGTGCACACATCTTGGAGTTTGATGACGATTTTGAACGAACGTTGAGAAGGAAGAGGAAGTAGCTAGAACCCAATCCACCTAGTTCTAGTTTTGAATCTAAATCTGAAGTTGAAATTGAAGAGGAATTCGAAGAGGAACAAGACATGGCAGTTGACAAATGAATAATCAAGGAACTTTTAGCCTTGGGATTGGACAATGCCATGCCTATTTGCATTCAATACCCTACAGCAGCTCAAGGCAAGACTGATGAGTTTGAATTGAAGTCTAATTTGCTGCATCACATTCCCAAATACCATGGGCTATCCATGGAAGATCCGAACAAGCATTTGAAGGAATTTGAAGTGGTGTGCTCGAGCATGACACCAATCAACGTGGATGGCAATATTCTGAAGATGAAAGCCTTTCCATTCTCTCTTATGGACAAGGCTAAAGATTGGCTTTATGAACTAGCACCTGGAACTGTCACTTCTTGGGAAAGCATGAAGAGAACATTCTTAGAGAAATTCTTTCCAACTTTAAGAGTCATTCGTTTGAGGAAGAAAATTAATGGAATTTAACAACGCCAAGGGGAATCCTTTCCAGTGTACTATGAGCATTTTAAGACATTAGTTGCATCCTGCCCACAACATCAAATGAAGGAAGAGCTTTTAATTCAATATTTCTACGAAGGACTACTTCCAATTGAGAGACAAATGCTAAATGCCTCGACAGGTGGTGCCTTGGTTGACAAAACCCCAGTTGCAGCAAAGATCTTAATAGCGAACCGAACCTTGAATGCACAACAATATGAGGGTGTTGGACAAAGAGACCCCCACGGCAACACCAAGTTAATGAGGTAAGTTCAATGGCCGAAATTCAATCTCAATTGGCTAATCTCACTGTTCTTGTGTCACAGGTTGTTGAAGGATCCAAAGGGCAAGGAACAATTGCTTGTAGCGTGTGCTCTATGCAAGGACATCTCAATGATCAATGTCCTTAGTTGATAGAGAATGGTGGATGGGAAAGTGCCAATGCCATAGGTTCTCAAGGTCAAAATCAACCAAGGAACTACCTATTCTCCAACACTTATAATCCGGACTGGAGAGATCACCCAAATATGAGGTGGAAAGACCTTAAACTCAATAAGGAGGATATAGATAGCCACCTCTAGGGCTCTTTCCAAGGCCATTCACACCAATTCAACCTCAACCACAATCTACCCAATCAAACTCAGGTTCGTCATTAGATAATGATAAAGTTCTTCAATTACTAACTTCATTGACGCAGGGACTACAAAATCAAGCCAAGGAGATGGGTGAATTAAAAAATCAAATGGGGCAAATGGCAGAATTCATGGGACAGTTTAGAGAACAAGGCAAACTACCTAGTTCAACCGTTGTCAATCCAAAGGGAGGATTTGAAACCGCTAAGGCAATCACGTTAAGAAGTGGCAAGGATGTTGGAACCAACCCACAAACATCCAAATCAAGCCATAAGAAGGAAGAAAAGCTACTGCTCGAAGAATAAGAAGTGGAACAAGCCACGACAAGGGTAGAACAACCCTTGATGTAGCCCTCTAAACCTTCCACACCATCCAATTCAAGTAAGGTTGGTTCAAATTTGACTCTTTCTAACCCTATTCCACCAAATGTGCCTTTTCCTAGCAGGTTCAAGCAATCTAAGAAAGAAGAGAATGAAAAAGACATTCTAGAAACCTTCAGGAAAGTACAAGTCAATATCCCATTCCTTGATGCAATCAAGCAAGTTCCAAAGTATGCTAAATTTTTTAAAGAGCTTTGCACAACAAGGAAAAGAATTTCAAACAAGGAAGTGGTATGGGTAAATGATAATGTTTTAGCAGTTTTATAAAGGAAATTGCCTCCTAAATGCAAAGATCCAGGTAGTTTCACAATCCCTGGTGTTATTGGAAATACTAAGTTTGAATATGCTATGCTAGATTTAGGTGCTTCCATTAATGTCTTGCCATACTCTATCTACGCACCTATGAACCTAGGAGAGCTTAAAAACAATGGGGTTATTATTCAATTAGCTGATTGTTCTAATGCATATCCGAAAGGAGTTTTGGAAGATGTTTTGGTGCAGGTTAACCACTTGATATTTCCAGCAGATTTTTACGTGCTTGACATGGAAGATTCGGCCCATTCTACACCATTGTCGATCCTACTTGGGAGACCTTTCATGAAAACAGCCCGCACCAAGATAGATGTGTTCAAGGGGACGTTAACAATAGAATTTGATGGCGAGATTATTCATTTTAACATTTCTAAAGCTATAAGGTATCATAAAGACGATCGTTCTTGTTTTTCTATTGATGTATTTGATTCGTTAGCGTAGGAATATCTTGACTCCTTGGAAAGGTATCCCCTTGAAACAACCATTGCCAAAGGAATGGGACTTAAACCCAAAGTGGCCGTGCCTAATTGTGTAGAAATTGGCGAGATGATGGCTGCTTATGAGTCTTTGCCACAACACATTGGTAAGCCTCCAATCCGAATTCCAATTCCTGTTTCTACTAATAAGTTGTTACCTTCAGTGATTCAGGCACCCTCCCTCGAGCTTAAACCGTTACCAAATCATTTGAAGTACGTTTTCTTGGGAGATAAAGAGACGTTAACTGTCATAGTCTCTTCATCACTCATGGCAATGGAGGAGAAGAAATTGGTTTGGGTGTTGAAAGAGTACAAAAAAGCCATTGGATGGACCTTGGCCGACATTAAGGGAATTAGCCCTACAACATGCATGCATCGCATACTTCTAGAGGAGGGGGCTAAACCAACTCGAGAGGCTCAACGTCGACTCAACCCTCCAATGATGGAAGTTATGAAAAAAGAGATTATCAAGCTTCTTTATTGTGGAGTGATTTATCCAATTTCGGATAGTCGATGGGTTTCACTGGTTCAAGTTGTTCCAAAGAAATCTGGAGTCACTGTGGTGAAGAATGCAGCGAATGAACTTGTGCCCACTCGCATCCAAACAGGTTGGAGAGTTTGCATTGACTATAGGAAGCTCAATGCCACCACAAGGAAATATCACTTCTCTTTGCCGTTCATTGATCAAATAATTGAAAGGTTAGCTGGTCATTCTTTTTATTGCTTTCTTGATGGTTATTCGGGATATAATCAGATTGTTATAGCTCCAGATGATCAAGAAAATACTACTTTTACTTGTCCATTTGGCATCGTCGAATGCCATTCGGTTTATGTAATGCACCAGCCACGTTTCAAAAATGCATGGTAAGTATCTTTTCAGATTTTTTTGAGAAGATTATTATAGTTTTCATGGATGATTTTAGTGTTTTTGGTGATTCGTGTGATGATTGTATAGCTAATCTCACTTTAATCTTAAAACGCTGCATTGAAACTAACCTTGTTTTAAATTGGGAAAAATGTCACTTCATGGTAAAACAAGGCATTGTTTTAGGCCACATAGTTTCAGAAAAGGGAATTGAGGTTGATAAATCGAAAATAGATCTTGTACGCTACTAATCCTCTCTCACTTTGGTGAGAGAGGTTCGATCTTTTCTTGGACATGCAGGATTCTATAGACGATTCATCAAAGATTTCTCAAATATCTCTACACCCCTATGCCGACTCCTACAGAAGGATGTGCCATTTAAATTCGACGATGAATGTGAGAAGGCCTTCAATCACCTCAAAAAGTTCCTAACTTCGGCCCCCATCATAGTTCCACCAGATTGGAGTCTTCCTTTCGAGCTTATCTGTGATGCCTCTGATTATGCAATAGGGGTTGTTTTGGGACAAAGGAAGGACAAGCAGCCTCATGTTATCTATTATGCATCTCGGGCCTTGAATGACGCGCAATTGAACTACTCCACCACTGAAAAAGAACTCCTTGTTGTTGTGTTTGCTTTAGATAAGTTTCGTTCTTATTTACATGGAACTAAAGTCATCATTTATTCTGATCATGCAACTTTGAAATATTTACTCACAAAGCAAGAGGCCAAACCAAGGCTTATTCATTCTTATTTACTTGGAACTAAAGTCATCATTTATTATGATCATGTAGCTTTGAAATATTTACTCACAAAGCAAGAGGCCAAACCAAGGCTTATTCGTTGGATGCTTCTTCTCCAAGAGTTCGATATTGAAATCCGGGACAAGAAAGGAAGTGAAAACGTGGTGGCTGACCACTTGAGCCGTTTGGTACACAATAAGGAGCCATTACCCATCCCAGAAGCATTCTCAGACGAGCAACTGTAGTCCATTGAGGTAAGTGAGCCATGGTATGCCAATTTAGTGAATTATTTGGTGTCTAAACAAATTCAAAGCATTCTAAACAGGCACCAACGTGACAAACTTAAAAAGGATGCACGATTTTATGTATGGGATGACCCTTACTTGTGGAAATATTGCCCTGATTAGATTCTTCGTAGGTGTGTGCATGATTCTGAATGTAATTCAATTTGAACTTTCTGTCACACTTATGCATGTGGGGGTCATTTTGGTACACAACGCACAACACTTAAAGTTCTAGAATGTGGATTTTATTGGCTTACTATATTTAAGGATGCTAGAACTTTTTGCATAACCTGTGATCATTGTCAAAGAATGGGCAATATAGGTGCAAAAGATCAAATGCCGCAACCCTCTATCTTTTCTATTGAGATTTTTTATGTTTGAGGTATTGATTTCATGGGTCCTTTTCCTTCCTCACATGGTTTCAATTGTATTTTACTTGTTGTGGATTATGTATCGAAATGGGTGGGAGCAAAAGCCACCCGTACTAATGATTCCAAAGTGGTTGCAAATTTTGTCAAAACTAACATATTTGCCAGATTTGGAATGCCAAGAGTACTTATAAGTGATAGGGGTTCCTTTTTTTGCAATCTAACCATCGAGGCGCTGCTCAAGAAGTATAATGTCACACATAAGGTTTCGACACCTTATCATCCTCAAACAAGTGGGCAAGCCGAAGTTTCTAACCGAGAAATCAAGTAGATTTTGGAGAAGATAGTTGGGCCAACTCGGAAAGATTAGAGCTTGCACTTGAATGATGCACTGTGAGTGTATCGTACAACCTACAAAACACCAATTGGGATGTCTCCATTTCGGCTCATCTATGGGAAACCTTGTCATCTTCCGGTTGAGTTGGAGCACAGAGCACATTGGGCAATCAAAACGTTCAATATGGACATAGATGCAATTGGCATTCATAGGAAGCTTCAATTGAATGAGCTTGAGGAGATTAGGAATGAGGCTTATGAGAATGCTCATATTTACAAGGAGAAAACGAAGGCATTCCATGGCAAGATGATTCATAGCAGGACATTCTCTATAGGGCAGAAAATGTTACTTTTCAACTCCCGCCTTCGATTGTTTCCAGGTAAGTTGTGTTCTAAATGGATTGGTCCTTTTGTTGTTACTATTGTCTTTACCTATGGTGTAGTCCAAATTCAAAGTTTAAAGACAGGACATGAATTCAAAGTGAATGGACACTGTTTGAAGCCCTACTATGAGAATTTTGAGGAGCATGTCGTGGAGGAAATACCCCTCCATGCTGTGGACCCTAATGGAGCTTAAAAGGAGGTATCGTCCGGCTGGAAGACGTTAAAACAAGCGCTTCTTGGGAGGCAACTCATGCGTTCAAATAAAGAAGACCTAAGAATCTCTGGCTCCAAAACCAGATTTGTGTTCCTTAACCATACTCTTTATTGCTTTTACTTTGCCATAATTGTCATGTTTGTTAGCTATGTTGTTTGATTACTTGCGTGAGAGTCTATGTTTGAAACATTGAGGACAATGTTGGGTTTAAGTGTGGGGGGGGGGGTAAACAAAGTGTTTTTCATGAATTTTCCTTGGATTTTATCACCTATCACTTCTAGAGTTGTTTCTCACTGTTTTAAGTGCTTTTATTGTGTTTGGAAGTGTTTTAATGTGTTTTGAAAGAAAAATACGGAGATGTGAAAAAAAAATCGAAAAAAAGTTTTGAAAAACCCAAAAAGGAAATTACTGTTAAAGTTTCTCACTGTTTTAGGGTACCTTCCAACACAATTATGAGGATTTGGTTTTTAATTGCATGACTGTTAAAGAAAATTACAAACATGGATGGAAGTTTGATATGCTCTTTGGTTTAAGCTTAGTTGTAGTTGACGTTTACGAATTCACATGTAATCACAAACGAAAAAAAATCAGTTTTTGTAACATGCTTGAAGGAAGGAACTCAAACTAACGCTACGACCCTGAAAAACTTGAGCCTATACTTTGTTTGGAGAGTTATTAATCTATGAATTCTTGTTTTCTAAAGTCGTTGCATGATCTCATTATTTCTTTGCTTGGTTGCTACTTGGAATGCTTTTTCATAATTTTGGTTCCAAATACTAAAACTCATGCCCGTTTCAATCAAAGCTTAAAATTTATTGCATAACAAATAACAAGATGAAGTTGTTTAGCTACCACCAGAGCCAAAAAGCCTTATCCCTTGCATATGTGTTGTAGGTTTAACCCCTTTGAGCCTTATTTAGCCTATTTTCTTTGTTAACCTGCATTATCCCTACCTAGCCTAGCATAGGAATATCCATACCCTTGTTCTTAAAGAATAGTGGAGCATGACTTAGAGGGAATTCCTGTTAATCAACATTATGCAGAAAAACAAGTATGGGGGAAGGTTTTTCGTTGGAAATCTATAAGTTTGTACATTTAGTGTGCCAAAGAAAGAAAAAGGCACGGGGAAAAAAGTAGAAAGAAAAAGAAAGAAAAAAAAAAGAAAAAGTTCAAAATAAGTGAGAATGAGCTTACAAGTATTGGTTGTTAAAGAAAGGGTCCAAAAGTTTGAATCTGGCCCTATGTGTTGTCAGAATCTTTTCCTTGTGTTTAAAGTTAGTTGCTGCATTCAAAAATTGAATTCTAAGTGTTCATTTCATTACTTTGCTTACTATCACTTTAAGAACCTTTGTTTATCCTTGACTATTCTTTGTTAGCCAATACCTTAGCCCCATCACAACCCTTTGATTTGTATCTTGGTTGTTATGTGTTTCAATATGTGGAGTTTGAAAATTGGTACGAGCATATGGAATCCCTGGTTCTCGCTTCTAAGTAGTGGCATTCCGTTCATGAGATCATATATACTTGCATTTGTTTGTACCATACTTGATCAATCCCAAAACTGCTGAGCATCGATCAACGTTATACTGTCAAGGACCCAGAAGAGTTTCCTTCCAACCAGGAGGCCAATCACAATGCGACATGTGTTGACATCAGAAGCCAATCACAGCGCGACACATGTCAACATCAGAAGTCAATCACAACACGACACGTGTCAATGTCAGAACAAAGCTAGAAACTCTTCTATAAAAGGAGATCATTCTCCCACAATATTTCCTAATGTCATTTGTACAAAATCATTCACTAGTACTCACTAAAAGAGAGCTTGAACCCATGTACTTGTGTAAACCCTTCATAATTAATGAGAACTCCTCTACTCCGTGGACGTAGCCAATCTAGGTGAACCACGTGCATCTTGTGTTTGCTTCCCTGTCCCTATCCATTTACATACTTATCCACACTAGTGACCAGAGCAATCTAGTGAAGGTCACAAACTTAACACTTTCTGTTGTACCAAAGTCCTCACTGATTTTGTGCATCAACAGCATTAATAATTCTAGAAAGTGCCTTCTTTGATTATAACATATGTGAGTGCTAGTCTACATGTTTTCATCAATCTTCTCACATATACCTAGTATAGGGAGTGTAGTCAGAAAATCTGTGTGAAAATAGAGAGTATATCCAGTAAGGAATTGAGAGAATTCTCTAAGGCATATTATTACATTCAAAACATTGTTTTAATTGATTAAATGCGCTAGTGAGTGGTGACTGCGATTTAGTGTACGCTTGAGGGTAAGGATAGCTAAAATCTATGCGAGTAGTGATTTTTAACGTGTCATGTTTCATTCGACATCCCTGAGGTAAACGTTGGAAGGTTTAGGTTATGTTTTGTTTGTTTTGTTTTGCTCGAGGACTAGCAAAAACTAAGTGTGGGGGAATTTGATAGGAGCATATTTATGCGACTTTGTTAGCTTGTTTCTTTGCATTTAGTGAGTTAGTTTCTATTTATTATAGTGATTTAAGCTATTTTCGTATGTTTTCATGTTCAAATGACAAAGTTGGCAAGAAAGTGCAATTTGAAGCATTTTAGAGCAGTTTTGGGCCAAGAATGGATAGCACATGTATGGAGCAAGGTGGATGGACGTTTTGAAGATCAAAAGAGGCTAGGAATGTTCTAAAGAGATGGAGAAATTAAATCAAGACTTGGAAGATAAGGAATCAACTAAAAGGAAGGAACATTATCCAAAAAAACCTTATCTTATCTTATCTTATCCTAACCTTATCCTAATCCTACTCTACCTAAATTCCAGCTGAAATGGGGAATTATTTTCAGATTGGGATACCTAATATCAGAATTCTAGAAGCCTTAACCTTTGCCCTAAATTGGTGCCGCACCCCCTTTCTAGAAGATTTGTGCCGAACTCCCTATCCCTTTACCTTTAGGAATCTGTCATGCCAAATCCTTCTCCTTTACAACCTTTGTGCCGTTCCCTAGCCCTATATATACACATCAAATTCGCACCGTTCAGAGCACCACACATAAGAGAGAAATTCAGAGAGAAAAATAAAATGAGTGTCGCAGGTTTCTGAGAGTTTTTAGAGACTTGTGCCATGCTTGCAAGGAGAAGAAAGACTTGTGCCGTGACCCTACAGCCAAGGATTGTGCCAAATTTGCCATTGGAGTGCTGGAGCATTTCTGGGTTCTTTCTATCCTTAGTTTTAGTCCAATGTTTATTTTAATTTGGTTTTCAATTATGATGAACATGTGGAACTAATTTTGTTTTAGTTAGAGGTGAATTCAAAGCCATGAACATATATGTGATATGAATTGATTACATCCAGTTATTGTTTCGTAAATCGTGAATGCAATTTACTTATCTGTTTGATTGATAACTTGTTCTTGTGTGTTGATTAAGGATGCATACTTAGTTTGCATGCATGAATTTGATGCTAGAATATAAAGGAATTTCACCTAATCGTGATGAACTTATATTCACATATAGTAAAAGTCACTAGTCATGATTGTGTTAAGTAAATTCTTGGCAGGAGTATCATGCAGTTCATAGTTACGAATGCCATGTTAATGCTTATGATTTTCATAGAACTTAATGATCTTTGATATGTTTTGATATGTATCTTTATCATGCTGTTCATATAGGGAACTTGATAAGACTAATTTGGTTACGTCACTGAGTCCAATTCAATGAATTTACGAAAATCTGAAAGTTAATTTGTGCTTTTCACGATTAATTTAGGGCATTGTCATTCATGGTTTATAGGAATAATAACTAGAAATCGATTTATATGCATATGTGTCATGTGTGGAGAAGGACCCTCTAGCTAGCCTTACACCCTTAAAAGCATCCAATTTCGTATTACCTTTAGTTTGTTTCTGCAAGTACTTAGGTGTAATTTAAATTCGTCAAAACAACCCCCATTTAGTATTATGAGTCTTTTTAGTTTAATTTTCGTCCAAATCACCCTCTAGTTCTTGTTTTGAGTCAATTTAACTTAGTTTTGTGTTATTTGAGTCAGTTTAGCTTGTTTTGAGTTTTTTTAGTCTAGTTTTCAGTTTTGAAGTTTAATTTGTGTTGATTAGCATCCCTAACTAATCCCCGGCCTAGAATGATCCCTACTTACATGTACTACAACTATCTTAATAGGGTTTAATTTGTGTGTTAGTTTTTACCACATCAACCCATTCATGTAAAACATTTTAATCTTAAAATGTACTCATTCTTAAATATACCAATTTGTTATATGTAAAATGTACCTTTTTTTTTATATATATAATCTATTCAATTTTTTTCTAATCCATTTTTAAACTTATATGGGTACATTCTTTTTTCTTTGATTTTAAAATGTATCCATTTCAAGTTTAATCGAAGAAATTTACTAATGTTATTAAGCCTAATATTGTTTTTTTTTTTGGTGATTTTGAAGAATCTACCTGTGTTTTGATACAATAAATTTTTTGGTTAATTTTGATGAATGTACCCATGTTTATACACACACACATACACACACACACAATAGTATATTTATATTATAATATTTTTAATCCCACAAATTATGGTTTTTTTATTTAAAATCTCATTTATATAAACACCTAAAATTTCTAATTTTTAATTTAAAAAATATAGGAACGTACATTGAAATAAATTATCACATTAATTTCAGGGACCTCGATAAAATTTTAAAAACCAACAAGGTTTCAATCAAAGAATATTCATAACTAAGAACCGCATCCAAAGTTTCCCTTAGAATAATCACTTATTATGCAAACACTGAATTTAGTTTGATTTTAGAAGAACGGTGGTGGGAAGGGATAGCTGGCGTAATGAGGTTGGGTTTATGTGAGACAGAGAGAGGGGAAGGTAGTGGCCGGTCGGTGTGGTTGATAAGGGCGGGGATTGGGGTGGGATTTTATTTTTTTAGATATATTCAGCCTCATGATTCATTTCACCGAACTCCTTTCGGAACACTCTTATCTCTTGTACTCAATATTGTTAGTAACCTAAATTTGCTTTGCCTTCTTTTTTTTCTCTTGTCTTGTTTCCAATGCCATCAAACCATATGAACAAACCAACCAACTTAAACCATCATAAGGAATCAATGTTGGTTTGGGATCAAGCCTACTTGCTGACAAAGAATATCACGCCAGGTCGCTAACCTTAGACACCATTCTTAACGCGGCTGTTATGCCATACCACCACAACACCACCACTTTTACACTCTTCTGCCCTCAAGACCACGCTTTCTTTAAGTCCAAGCACCCACAACCTCTATTGACGCTCCTCAAGTAACATGTTGTGCCTTTCCTGTTTAACAAAGCTACTATGGAGGCATCTTTTGGCCATGGTTCCAAGGTTAAGACTCTTCTTCTCTGTCATCCTCTCATCGTCACTTCCCTACCTCGCAGCACCCGCAGATTTGCTTCTCTCAACCAAGTCAAGGTCACCGAGTGGGATATCTACAACAACGGACAACTAATTGTTCATAGGGTTGAGGACTTCTTTGATTTGGCCTTCCAAAACTTAAAAGTATCCATAGTATGATGTGACTAATAATGTGAAAGAGGATTTTTCTCGAAGATTATCTAGGCTGAAAGATGCACTAGTGATCATCAGTTGGTTTGTCCTACTATAACTGGTGGCTGCTTTTTGTCGGAGAGCCTTTAGACGGCACACCCCTAGTCTCAGGCTTGCTCATGGTTGTTTGTTGTTATACAAGTTAGTCGGACTTGTGCATCTCATCTACATGTAGTGGTCTGCGAATTTGGTTCCAACAATTGGTGCTTTCATTGAGAGTGAACTCATATTCCTCTCGACTAGATCACTCTAGTGCAAACATGATTTCTAAAGAAAGCTCTGTTAACGCCAACGTTAGCCCCATCATGGGAAACAACCCTCTCTACTGTATTTGTCATCCCCAAGACGGAGAACCCGCTTCCAAATGCCTCCACTACTCCTAAAGTAAGTAACAAGCCTCTGGAGACGATGACTACAAGTAACACCCCACCTCCAAAATATTCATTTATGAAAATAACATTGGTGATAGGTCCCAAATTAAACTCTTGTTTAGTTTACTACCAACATCCACAATTCTTTACTTAAATTTCTTAATTCCACACACAATCTATAACCATAATTCACTTTTCGTCACATATTATTATATTTTCGATCAATTAACCTCGTTTATTTTATGGCTGCATCTAACTTCTCGTTAAACTGCCTACATACCCTAAATAGGGATCAAGCCATTCATAGTTCACCAATTCAAATTCAGTCAAATTCCGAAATTCATACAAGTGACTAACAATCACCATCTAGCTTCAAACAAGTGAATCACACCAAATGCTTATCAAATTTGGTTTTAGAACATCAAAATTAGCTTAAAAACATGGCATTGGCTCACTTGCTATGCGCCGCCCTGGCTCACTCGAAAATTCTACTATTTCTAAAAATTCTCAAATTTTATAGAAATGTAGAGCAAGTTAAGGGGAACATCTTTTATACCTGGGCCTAAGTCCAATTCATTCAAACCTGCTGGAAACCCTAGAATTTGGGTGGTTCGATCCATCGCCACCGGTGCTCCACCGCCCCAACCAAGGCTTGGGATATGCTCATGGGTTCACTAGGAGTCCATTGATAGTGGTGGTGGTCAGAGTTACCTTTAAATTTGGTGTATCGCCACCACGAACCTGCCGCACCCATCGTGCAGGATTTCTTATTTTCAAAGCAAATTTCACTCGATTTTTGGGTTGTAATAGGTAGAGGGAGGGTTGTGGAATATTTCTTAGGAGGTGTCATGGCTGTTCGCCAGAATTGGCCAGAGGGAGCCTCGAAAATCAACGTTTCTGTCAAGTCGGGTCACCAAAAGAGGGATAGGTCGAGGGGGACCCGAGTTCCCTCCTCTTCTCCTCTCTCCTTTCCCTCATTTCCTCCTCCGTAGTTCAAGTCTCTCCCTTTTCTCTCCTTCCCTTTCCATCACAGCCACACACGTGGCACTCCCTTTGCTCTAGATTTTTTGGAGCCTTCCAACTTAATGTCAAAATGACTATTTTTCCCTAAACTTCTATCATTAATAACTTCTTCGTTATTACTCCGTTTCACGAACGATTTCCTCTATCCAAATATGTCAAGAAATCTAATAAAGTATATAAGGATAAAATACATCCTCGTATAATTGCGTTAAGCCAGCTAGGGGCATTTCCGTCTTTTCAACTTAACGATATATTTCATAGTATAATTTATAATAATTTCTGGAAACAAAACTTTAAAAGTTCTCAATTCAATTTTTCATACCCATAAATCGATTTATTTTTTATTTTTCTCCGCATATTCATATATTTAAATTTTTAGGGTATTACACTACGCCTATAAACAACGAGAATCCAATCAACAAGCCCCTCCTTCTATGGATCAGATTTGGGAGACCGTGATAAATATCAACGCCTCTTTTGACAAGCTACAGAAAAGTCAAGTGGCCTCTTGAGCTGAGAGCCACTCCAACTTCGTGGACATCGAGAAGTGAATGAAGAACTTAGAAAACTCAAGTAAGACTACTCCTCCTATTCCAACTTACTCCGAAAGGTTTGGTCTATCGATTAATATCTATCTTCAAGGGGAACAAGTTCCTTTCTAATAAACAATTAGGGGCAATTGTGGAATCATGGTTTTTGAAGGCCAGAGTAATGTGGAAAATTGTACACAATATGTAAACACATAATTCACTCGACACAATTTTACCCTTGTTCATTTTTTCGAAGAGGGTTTTATTAATTTGAGTTCGACCTATTCTAGGCTACGTGCGTATTAATTACAAACCTTCTGTTGGGAAAGGAATACCCTTTGATTCCAATTTGAATAAATCATAATTTGGAGATTTGGGTGTTTATTTGATTTTGTGACTGCACCTAGGTATAGCCTTAGATTGCCTACGTACCCTCGTTGAGGGATCAAGTCACTCATAGTTCATGATGCATTTGTTGGGGTTTGATGCCTTGTGTAGTTTTAGCTCATGTGGGCAAGGACTATGAACCATTAGAGCTTTTGATGCATTGTGCAGTTTTAGCTCATGCGGGTAAGGACTTTAAGCCATTGGAGCAATTGATGCTTTGTGCAGTTTCAGCTCGTGTGGGTGAGGACTTTAAGCCATTGGAGCAATTGATGCCTAGTGCAGTTTCAGCTCGTGCGGGTGAGGACTTTGAACCATTGGAGCGAAACGTCGCTTTGTGCAATTTGGGATTTGATACGGCTTAGTGCCCTTTGAAACTTGACGTGGGTTCATGTTAGTTGAATTTGGAGTGGCTTTGTGCCATTGGGATTTGTCGTGGCTTCGTTCCATCGAAATTTAATACGACTCTGTGCCAGTTGATATTTAACGTGGCTTCGTGCCATTAAATCGACTTTATGCCATTTGAAGCAGCATTGTTCCATTTGAGTGTCAAGTAAAATTAATGGGTATGTTTATGATGAATCCACTAATACTTTGGTATTTGACTTTGTCTTGGTGCCGTGCATCTCAGACTTCATGAATAATTTTAATTTTGATGGAGGCCATATTCATAAAGCCCACATGAGCGGCATGGAGGTGTGCTTTTATTTTTCCACTGTAGCTTCTTTCTTTGCACAATGCACTCAAAATTGGAGTAGGACTTCAGAGCAAAGAAAATGTTGGCATCTATTCCCTTTCTCTTTTCGTTGTTGCTTTTTATCCATGTTATGCTTCCTTGCTTTTATCCATGTGATGCTTCCTTCCATCCTTTTTATTTCTTGGACAAAAGACATAGAGGTAGTAATTCAGAGGTTTTTGTCTTGTTTCTTTGTAGGGCTAATAGCCTCATTATTTTAAGTATGCTTTTGCTGGGACTTTTCTAATTGTAGGAAGACATCATTTTCTTTTTTGATTTCACCACCGATGCCAGCTGCAACACCCACGTGATGAACAATACGTTTTCTTATTTTCCCTCTCTATTTTCCATTTTATACTGTAGCTTTTTTTGTTCTTTTGTTATCCCAATTTTAATGGGATCTTTACAAAAGTCATACAACAACCCTTCAGATATGGTCCTTGAAATCACAGTGGAGATTGCTTTGTTCATCTTCATTACTTTTCACTTCCCATATTTGCAAGAGAAGAAAATGAAAGACGATGGGTAAGGGGTCACCATCCTCTCATTTGCTGCAGCCATCAGAGTCGGTAGTTTCTTTCCCCTCTTTGATGACTTAAATTTTCCAAGTCTTGAATAGTACTGCACGACCGTCGGGTATGGCTACAGGAACTTCATAGAGAGCTTTTGAGCTTTTGCAATCTGTTTTACAGTGCAACTTTAGAGCCACTTCTGCTGCATCCTTGGACCTGGGGACTTTTTCTTTCCTCAAATTCTTAGCTTTCTTGCCTTCAGATGTGTTCCACATTTTCTGAAGGCTTTGGGTTATTGACACACCTCGACCTGGGTAGGTCGAAGCATGCTGGCCCTCACCGTGAGGTGACGTAACCATAAGGGTAAGTGATGTAAAAAGTGAATAAATTTAAAAACTAATTAGAACTAATTATACTAAATAGTGAAAGAGTGCGCAATCGTGGGAAGAACCCACTACAATTATTCAGAGCGTAATAGACAGTGAGACTACAGAAGAGTAGTCAAAGCAACTAAGTACACTTATTACATAATAGTGATAAGTTCGTACGTCTAACAGAAGAGAATGTCAAAACTATCCTGATTCCTCAAGTGCCACAAAGAGTACAACTATCTAGGTCCTGGAGGGGCAAAAAAAAAAGTTGAGTGGGTCAGCAAAACAATGCTTATATAAAATCCTTTATTTTTGAATATACTAACCCCTTGCCGTAAAACAAGTATAGTTTTCTTAAAACATACTACGTGATAGGAGCATATTTAAGCGACTTAGTTAGCTTGTTCCTGTGCATTTATGTTGTTATTTCTTAGTTAAATTAGTATTTCAAGTCATTTTTGTGTGTTTGTAGGACCAAAAGGCTAAAGTATCAAGAAAGTGCATTGTGGAGCTGTTTGGAGCAATTTTGGGCATGGAATGAATATCATATGCTTGGAGCAAGGGAGTTGGACGAAATTGAAGACCTAAAGATGCTAGGATTCCTAATTGAAGAAGGATTCCTAATTAAAGAAGGATTCCTACAAGAAGAAGGAATGTTAAGCCAAGGTTTCCTACTTTGGTTTTAACCTTTCCTAATCCTAAAAATTCCCAAAGTTCCAACAACAAAGAAGGCTCCAAGTTACATTAGGATGCTCAACAAAGACTCCTAGACACCCTTGAGTCCTTGCCGCACAAAGCATCACCTTTCTTTCATATTTTCTACTCCAAAACAACATTCCTCTTTTGTTACAACTTTTGCCGCATAATGGGACTATCCCCTTTCCTATTTTATGTCTTAAAAGCACATTTCCTTTCTTTCCTAAACCCAGCCGCACCTCCCTTACCTTTTCCTTAGGATTTTGACTTTAATTCCTATTTCCTTTTTTGTTTTGATTTAAATTTCTATTACCTAAATTATTTTCCTAGCCTTAAATCCCCAAAAGTCTTTAAATAAACATCCCTAGCCGCACACAAAAGAAGGTCATTCACCATTCATCATCAACCATCTCCATACACCCTAGTCACACCCATACACCATCAAAACCCATACATAACATCCTTGCCGCAGCCTTCCATACATCCACTCACCACCATACATATTTTCAGCCATTCTTCCATACAAACCACCACTCAAACCATCAGCCACACCTTGTGCCGCAGCAAAGAAGGAGAAGAAGAGCCCTTGGACGTGCTTGTCATTCAAGTTGGATTGCTGGAACGTTTTTAGGTGTTTTCATTCTTTGTTTTCAATGTCTAAATTTATGTATCTTTGTTTTGTGAACATGAGGAGTTAAACCCCTTTTAGCCAGGGGGAATTTTGAAACCATGACTATATTTGCAATATGAATTGATTACTTCCAGTTGTGATTTTATGAATCGTGAATGCAATTTACTTAACTGTTTGATTGATAACTTATTCTTGTTTGTTGATTAAGGGTGCACACTTAGTTTGCATGCAAGGATTTGATGCTAGAATATAAGGGAGTTTCACATAATCGTTATGAACTTATATTCATAAGTAGTGAAGGTTGCTAGTCACAATCACGTTAAGTAGATTCCTAGCAGAAGTATCATGTTCATCATAGTTACGAATGCTTTGTCAATACTTATGATTTTCACAGAACTTAATGATCTTTGATTGTATCTCTATTATGCAGGGAACTTTTAAAGAATGCTTTGGGTTGTCGAATGATGTCATCCAATCCAATAACTAAAGGAAAATCTAAGGGTTAATTTAAGCATACCTAATTAATCTGGGGTGTTGAGATTTATGGTTTGTTGAAAAGAAACTGGAAATCGTTTTATATGCAAGGGTGTCATGTGTGAAGAATGACCCTCTAGCTAGCCCATCATTCATAGTTTTTTTCCCAAATTCATGCAAATCTGTCTAGTTCTAGTTTCTGTTTTGCTTTTACTTATTTTCCTCCAAAACCCAATCCCCCTTTACTTTAGAGTGTCTAATTAGTTAGAATCTGTCCTAGTTGTGTTTTTAAGTGTTTGGAGTTAAGTTAAAACCAATTTTCGTCCAAAATTGTGTTGAGTGTCAGAAACTGCCTAGTTTGTGTCTTTAGGCAGTTTTGAGTGTTTTTAGCTTATTTTGAGTCTTGTGAACTTGTTTTGAGTCTTTTGAGTCTATCCAAATGTTTTTAGTTTGTTTTTGTGTCTTTGAGTCAGTTTAGAGTGTTTTAGCAATCCCTCATAATCCCTGGTTTAAGAATGATCCATACTTACATATATACTCCAATTGTCAAAAGAGGGTTTAATTTGTGTGTTAAGTTAATTTTTGCATCACAACGTAAGTATGTAAACAATAAATCAATAGCATTATAGTAGTATAAAAATCAGAAATATGCCAAGTCTTGATGTATCAAATGCCACAATAATATAATCAAGTGATAATCAAGTATAGTTAAGTACTCATCTATCTAAGCTGACACACGAGTTCGAAGAGATAATTTCTGACACGCACGACTGGGTGTAATCAATATGCTCCAGTGCAACGATCATGTGAAGGCAGGTGCAGCAGCACGTCACATATAAGTCGGATTGCCTAATGCAATCTACCCGATAAGACCCAACTTGGATCCAAGACGAGCGAACGGTGCGATGTGAACATACATGTGAAGGACTGGCCCTTGCCCATGGGGTTAGTACTAACACTGATGCAGCAAGATGAGCATGTACAGATATGTATGAATGTCATGACAGTAATATCTCAACCATATAGCAGCATTTATCACAATTATATCGCAGTTATCAATTATTTGGCAATATATAAGTAAAGTGATGTATTTAAGCAATTCTAGAAACTATAAATACATATAGATATAAAAATAAACTGCTCACTCACAAGTATGTCGCTAGGTCGTAGCCCCCAAGCCTAGCTTGGCCTCGAACATCCTCGGGATACGTTTCCCCTATCAAATGCCACAATAATATAATCAAGTGATAATCAAGTATAGTTAAGTGCTCATCTATCTAAGCTGACACACGAGTTCGAACAGATAATTTCTGACACGCACGACTGGGTGTAATCAATATGCTCCAGTACAACGATCATGTGAAGGCAGGTGCAGCAGCACGTCACATATAAGTCGGATTGCCTAATGCAATCTACCCGATAAGACCCAACTTGGATCCAAGACGAGCGAACGGTGCGATGTGAACATACATGTGAAGGACTGGCCCTTGCCCATGGGGTTAGTACTAACACCGATGCAGCAAGATGAGCATGTACAGATATGTATGAATGTCATGACAGTAATATCTCAACCATATAGCAGCATTTATCACAATTATATCGCAGTTATCAATTATTTGGCAATATATAAGTAAAGTGATGTATTTAAGCAATTCTAGAAACTATAAATACATATAGATATAAAAATAAACTGCTCACTCACAAGTATGTCGCTAGGTAGTAGCCCCCATGCCTAGCTTGGCCTCGAACATCCTCGGGATACGTTTCCCCTATATGTGAAATAACTAAAATAGAATTAATTAAAGCACATATACGGAAACCTAAATAAAACCCCCATAGTTTGCTCAAACATGGGGTTTAAATATACCATCGTGACCTACTCGACGTCACGAACATCCCCAAATTTTTAAAATAATTTTTGGACGTCTCACATGCCCCTACGCGCCGGCAATGGCACAGCCAGACGTTCCCCCATGTGTAGGCCAGTGCCGTTAGTTAAAAGCTAACAGAAGCTAACGGAAGCTAACAAAAGCTAACAGAAGCTAACGGCGTTACCTGACGCTAAAAGCTAACAGAAGCTAACGGCGTTACCTGACGCAGTCAAGAATATTCCGTCAACTCTGACGAAATATTTTGTCTCCTTCTTCGATTCTCCTATCACCGCTGTCGCCATCTGCAACTCGATTTTTCGTCGGATTTCTGGAAAATATTCAAACTCACTATTCTCATTCATTTCTTAACCATTTTTTACTTACTTTATATGGATTTGAAGCTCGTGAAGAGTAGAATCGCGTTATACCTGTTTGGAGTCCAAAAAGTGGATAGAGGCTGCCAGAAAATGCCTCGAAAGTTCCTGCCAAAAATGAACTCTTCGAAACTCAATCGTTTAACTTCCAAATTTCTCCCAAATTGTTATAGGAGCCTCGAGGAGTTGCGTAGAAGCTTCCCCAAGCTTCAAAACTTTCTAACTCGCTCGAAAACACGTCGAACTCAGTTTGTCCGAGTTCGGACCTCACGAGTTCGACATTGAAAACTCATCCATTCCAGGTTTCAAGAACATGGTTATGTTTGTGAAGATGAGATGTACATGAAAATGAGATTCTTGGGTTCGATCCGTGAGCTTTGAAGCTCATTTGAGGGTTTGCAAAGAAGAAGACGGTATACAGGAGAGAGAGAAGGAAGAGAGAGAGAGAGAGAGAGAGTTCCCTTTCTCTTTTTCTTATTGGGGGATAGAAATGAGGGAATGGATGGGATTGGTGAGAAAGTGAAACAATGGAGGAGGGTGCACGAGATGGGCTAAATAAAAGCTAGGGATAGGGTTTTGGATTTTGTACAAAAAAGAGTATCGAAAATCTATCCAGAATAGTGTTTTCACACTGATAAAGTTTACGTACACTCACAACAACGTGTACAATTTAAATGCGATAGCGAGAAATAAAATAAAAGCGATATGAATACGTCCACGTCACTTGCCAATAAGGGCATAACCGTCAATACGCATACTAGAGGAGAATTTACATAGAAAAATTAGGGATGGGTCATCACAATCTACCCTACTTATAAAAAATTTCATCCCCGAAATTTCAATATTGACTACAAATCAAAGCCATAAAACATACGTGGGTACATATCTCGCATACGCTATTCGGTCTCCCAAGTAGCTTCCTTGATCGAGTGGTTCCTCCACAAAACTTTCACCATCCGCACGGTCTTGTTCCTAAGAACTTTATCCTTCCAATCAAGGATAGTCACTGGAACCTCATCATAGGTCAAATCTAGATTGATCTCTAATGGCTGAGGAGGGACTACGTGTGACGGATCAGAAACGTACCTCTGTAGCATTGATACATGAAACACATTGTGCACTCTCACCAACTCTGGTGGCAAAGCAAGTCAATAAGCAACTTGACCAACTCATTCAACTATTTGGTACGGTCTGATGTACCTAGGGCTGAGCTTCCCTTTCTTTCTGAATAGCACAACACCTTTCTACGGCGATAACTTCAAGAATACCCAATCACCAACCTTATAAACTCTATTGGTATAATGTTTGTCTGCAATACTCTTCTGCCGATCCTGGGCCACTTTCAGGTTAGCCTTTATCACCTGAATGTTCTATGTCATCTCATCCACGATCTTCGGGCCCACCAAAACTTATTCACCGACCTCGGACCAACAAAGTGGAGTACGACACGGTTTCCCGTATAACGCTTCAAATAGTGCCATGCCAATACTAAAATGGAAGCTGTTGTTGTACGCGAACTCTATCAATGGTAAGCGCTTGTGCCAAGCGTTGCCAAACTGTAGAACTGACGATCTCAACATATCTTCCAATGTTTGGATAGTTCTCTCTGACTGTCCATCACTTTGAGGATGATAGGTGGTGCTGAAGAGTAATCTCGATCCCAAAGCTTCCTGAAACGCTACCCAAAACTTCGAAGTAAATCAGGGATCCTTGTCAGAAATAATACTAACTGGAACACCATGGTACCTAACCACTTCAGAGATGAACCGTTCGGCTAATTGACTTAACGAGTAATTTTCACGAACAGGGATGAAATGCGCTGACTTGGTAAGCCGATCGACTATCACCCAGATACCATTGTAACCATTCCATGTACGAGGTAATTTGTACACGAAATCCATTGTAATATCTTCCTATTTCCACTGAGGTATCGGGAGTGGTTGTAGCAATCTAAATGCCTTTTTCCTTTCTGCCTTAACCTGCTAGCAAATTGCACAATGACTAACATACTTTGTAATTTCTCTTTTCATACCTGGCCAATAATAGAAGTGCCAGATGGTATGATACATCTTGGTACTCTCTGGATGCATCGCATAAGCAGAAATATGCGCTTCATCCAATGTTTCTCTTCAATTCCGCAACATTAGGTACATACATCTGATCACCTTGCATAAGAATGCCGTCAGGATCCCTAATCCAGAGGTCTTTCTTTTTCCTGTCTGACACTGCTTGTATTAATTCTTGAGATTCTACATCATTCCTCTGGGCTTCGAGAACATGATCAAACAGAATTGATCTGACTTGAAAACTGGCAATTAGGGCCCCCCGTCGATCCTCTTTCAATGCTACTTCAATGGATCTTAGATCTATCAAAAGAGGAATGTGACTAGCATAGAGAGCATTAAGTTGGCCATGAGACTTCCTACTAAGAGCATCAGCTACCGAATTAGCATGACCTGGGTGATACTCAATGGTGTAGTCATAATCACTGAGCAACTTTACCCATCTTCGTTGCCGAAGATTGAGATCTGGCTGAGTGAAGATATACTTGAGGCTCTTAAGATTAGTGAAGATCTTACACTTTTCCCCATAAAGATAGTGCCTCCAAATTTTCAAAGCAAAGATGTTCGTTGGCAACTTGAGATCATGAGTAGGATAGTTCCTCTCATGGGGCTTTAACTGCCACGATGCATAAGCAATCACCTTATCATGTTGCATTAACACACATCCAAGACCATTCAGAGATGCATCACTATAGATCTTGAAGTTTCCACCATCATCGAGAAGTGCTAAGACAGGTGCATGAGTGAGAAGGTACTTCAACTGCTGGAAACTCTGCTCACACTCATTACTCCACACAAAAGGAACATCTTTTCTAGTCAATTTTGTCAAAGGTAGTGCTATGGTTGAAAAGTCTTTCACGAAGCGTATATAATAACCAGCAAGACCAAGAAAGCTTCGAACTTCCGTAATAGTCTGAGGTTGTTCCCAATTCTCCACGGCTGCTACTTTATGAGGATCCACAAGCACACCCTGAGCTGATACCACGTGCCCCAGGAATGATACTTGATCCAACCAAAACTAACATTTATTGAACTTAGCATACAACCGATTTGCCCTTAGTTTCATTCTTCGAATACACCAAAATGTTTTCTATGAAAACAATGATGAACCTGTCGAGGTATGGATGAAATACTCGATTCATCAGGTTCATGAAAGCTGCTGGTGCATTAGTCAATCCAAATGCAATCACAAGAAACTCGTAATGACCATATCAAGTTCTAAAAGCTGTCTTCGGAATGTCATCGCTTTTAATCTTTAATTGGTAGTAACCAGACCTTAGGTCAATCTTCGAGAATACACAAGCACCTTTAAGCTGGTCAAAGAGATCATTAATACGAGGTAACGGATAACGGTTTTTAATCGACCCTCGATTCAACTGCCTGTAATTGATGCATAACCTCAAAGTTCCATCTTTCTTCCTTACAAACAGAACTGGAACTCCCCACGAGGAAGTGCTTAGCTAAATGAAACCCTTATCAACCAACTCTTGCAATTGAGTTTTAAGTTCCCTTAACTCTGCAGGAGCCATACGGTAAGATGTAAAGGAAATAGGATTAGTACTTGGAAGTAGATCGATGGTGAACTCCATTTCACGATCTGGGGGTAAGCCAGGTAATTCCTCGAGAAAAACATCAGGAAAGTGCCTAACTATTCCGACGTCTTCCACATATGCAATAGTCTCCTCTGCTAGCACAACATGAGCTAAGTAACCTTGACAACCTTTACCGAACAGTCGTCTCGCCCTCATGGTAGTGATAACTCCATGCTTTAGACCACTACGTTCACCAACAAACGTGATAGTAGGCATGCTCGGTCGGTGAAAAGTAACAACCTTCTCATAACAATCCAACCTGGCATGATTATAGTGTAACCAATCCATGCCTAAGATAACGTCAAAATCAACGATATCCAAAGGGACAAGATTAGCTGACATGACTACATCTTTGACAAGGATGGGACATCCTTGATATTCCTAACTAACATAACAGATTTCACCCCTAGGCGTCGAGCATTCCAACTCATAGCCGAGTGAAGTAGGATGCGGTTGAGTCGTTTGATCAAACTTATGGGAAATAACTGAATGTGTAGCACTAGAATCAATTAAAACTTTAGCAAAATGGCCTAGAACATTCAATGTACCCATGATCAAGTCCGGATTAGCCTTAGCATCCTGTAGGGTAATGTTGTTGACTCTTCCCTAAACTTGTTGCATACCTCCATGACCCCTGTTTGCTTGAGTCTGATTACCTTGACCCTACTGGGGTGGATTTGCCTGTCTGCCTGAACCTCCACTGCTAGACGCTATGTCTAGATTTTGATATTGTCCTCCAGTATACATCTGTGCTCCACCGCCTTGATACGGCGTATAATCTCCCTGAAACTGCAGATAACCTCCCTGAGTCTGCTAATAGCCTCTCTGCATTTGCTGATCACCTCCCTGATAGTAGGGAACCTCAGATGTATTCTGGTATGGTCCTCCCTAATTCGGGGCTACGTCTTCTTGGTAGTGGAAAGCTTCACCGTGGCCTATCTATTGATGATACCAGGTGCTGGAAATTGTTGTAGGGGGACTATAGGTGGTAGATTAGCAAGCTGATTCTTCTGATTCTAAGGACAATTATAGGCTATATGCCCTGTCTGTTTGCAAGTGAAACATCTTCTGCTTCCTCTCCTACACTCGCCATAGTGATAGGTGTTACACATGCGACAAAACTAAACACCTGCACTGCTGGAGTTTACTTAATTCTAAAAATGAGAACCACTAATGGGTCTGCCTCCTCTCTGAGGTGTACCGGAGTTAGAACCCCCGCTTGACGATCCAGAGCTGTTTCCACTCCTTTTAAAATTTTGAGCCCTTCTTGGGCCAAGTGATGATTGCCCCCTGTTACTGTACCTCTGGGCATTCCTGCCAACATCCTCATCCTCATCGTTAGGAGCATTCTCCAAATCTTCAATCCGAAGCAAGACCTCGAAGAATTCTTGGTAAGTAGCACAGGGGTAGAGGTTGCTATAGTATGCCATTTCTTGCAAGTTCCTGTCTTAAACAAACAAAGCATCTCCCAGGGATTAGCAGCAGTCTTGGGGCAATAACGAGATAAATCTATGAACCTTCGATGATACTCAGTGGCTGACATCTTACCCTGCCTCAGATCTATGAACTCATTCTTCTTACTATCCAAATACTTCAGAGGAACAAATCTAGTTTGAAATATCCGCTTGAAAACATCCCAATTCGTAGCATCCTCATCAGAAAATGATTTCTTCTCATGATCCCACCAAGATTCTGCTCCCAATCAAAAGAACCAAGTTGCTGTCTCGACCCATCTCTCTAGGGGAAGATTACCCTGCCTATGCATAACCCGAAAGGTCTTCTCAACATGATCGAACCATATCTCTGACTTCTCTGATCCCACATTACCAAAGAAATAATTAATCTTCAAGAGAGATACAATATCCAAAGTATTCCTTGGGGTAGGACGCAATGAAGACTGAATATCATTGGCAATAGCCTCACCAAACTGTCCAAAGTCCAGAAAATCATTCTCAGCTGAAGTGCAGGGCTCTCTACGAGGTGGCATGGTTCTGACATAAGAAAACAAGAGTTAAAACACACTAGGAAGTGCAGGACTGTCTAAACTTATGCTCTGACACCAAGCTGACACAGCCTGACCTAGGTAGGTTGAAGCATGCTGGCCATCACCGTGAGGTAACGTAACCATAAGGGTAAGTGATGTAAAAAGTGAGTAAATTTAAAAACTAATTAGAACTAATTCTACGAAATAGTGAAAGAGTGCGCAATCGTGGGAAGAACCCACTACAATTATTCAAAGTGTAATAGACAGTGAGACTACGGAAGAGTAGTCAAAGCCAATAAGTACACTTATTACATAACAGCGATAAGTTCATACGTCTAACAGAAGAGAATGTCAGAACTGTCGAGATTCCTTGAGTGCCACAAAGAGTACAACTATCTAGGTCCTGGAGGGGCAAAAAACAAAGTTGAGTGGGTTAGTAAAACAATGCTTATACGAAATCCTTTATTTTCAAATATACTAACCCCTCGCTCTAAAATAAGTATAGTTTTCATAAAACATACTACATAAGTATGTAAACAATAAATCAACAGCATTATAGTAGTATAAAAATCAGAAATATGCCAAGTCATGATGTATCAAATTCCACAATAATATAATCAAGTGATAATCAAGTATAGCTAAGTGCTCATCCATTTAAGCTGACACACGAGTTCGAACAGATAATTTCTGACACGAACAGGACTGGGTGTAATCAATATGCTCTAGTACTACGATCACATGAAGGCTGGTGCAGAAGCACGCCACATAAAAGTCGGATTGCCTAATGCAATCTACCCGACAGGACTGGCACCTAACTTGGATCCAAGACGAGCGAACGGTGCGATGTGAGCATACACGTGAAGAACTAGCCCTGGCCCTGGGGCGAGTACTAACACTGATGCAGCAAGATGAGCATGTACAGATATGTATGAATGTCATGACAATAATTTGGCAATATATAAGTAAAGTGATGTATTTAAGCAATTCTGGAAACTATAAATACGTATAGATATAAAAATAAACTGCCCATTCACAAGTACGTCATTGGGTCGTAGCCCCCAACCCTAGCTTGGCCTCGAACGTCGTCAGGATACGTTTCCCCTATATGTGAAATAACTAAAATACAATTAATTAAAGCACATATACGGAAACCTAAATATGACCCCCATAGTTTGCTCAAACCTAGGGTTTAAATATACCATCGTGACCTACTCAACATCACGAACATCCCCAAATTTTTAAAATAATTTTTGGACATCTCATGCGCCCCCACGCACCGGCAATGGCACTGCCAGAAGTGCCCCACACACAGGCCAGTATCCTCAGTTAGCCTGACGCCGTCAGGAATATTCCGTTAAAAGCTAACAGACGTTAACAACGTTACCTGACGCTCTTGGGAATATTCCGTCGACTCGGATGAAATATTATGTCTCCTTCTTCGGTTCTCCTCGCCGTCGTCGCCGTCTGTAACTCGATTTTTTGCCGGATTTCTGGAAAATATTCAAACTCACTGTTCTCATTCATTTCTCAACCATTTTTGACATACTTTATATGGATTTGAAGCTCGTGAAGAGTAGAATTGTGTTATACCTGTTTGGAGTCCAAAAAGTGGACGGAGGTCACTGGAAAAAGCCTCGAAATTTCCAGCCAAAAGTGAACTCTTCGAAACTGGGTCATTTCACTTCCAAATTTCTCCCTACTTGTTGTAGGAGCCTTGACAAGTTGCGTAGAAGCTTCCCCAAGCTTCAAAACTTTCTAACTTGCTCGAAAACACGTTGAACTCAGTTTTTCTGAGTTCGGACCTCACGAGTTTGACGTTGAAAACTTATCCATTCTAGGTTTCAAGAACATGGTTATGTTCGTAAGGATGAGATGAACACGAAAGTGAGATTCTTGAGTTCGATCCGCGAGCTTTGAAGCTCGTTTGAGGGTTTGCAAAGAAGAAGAGAGTATACGGGGGAGAGAGAAGAAAGAGAGAGAGAGAGAGAGAGAGAGAGAGAGAGAGAGAGAGAGAAAGAAAGAGTTCCTTTTTCTGTTTTTATGACTAGGGGTTCAGAAATGAGGGAATGGATGGGATTGGTGAGAAAGTAAAATAATGGAGGAGGGTGCATGGGATGGGCTAAATAAAAGCTAGGGATAGGGTTTTGGATTTTGTACATAAAAGAGTATCGAAATTCTATCCGGAATAGTGTTTTCACACTGATAAAGTTTATGTACACTCGCAACAACGTGTACAATTTAAATGCGATAACGAGAAATAAAATAAAAGCGATATGAATACGTCCACATCAATTGCCAATAAGGGCATAACCATCAATACACATACTAGGGGAGAATTTACATAGGAAAATTAGGGACAGGTCGTCACAGTTATTCTCGCCACTGTCAGTGGGATGGGAATGGCTCGCAGCGATTGTTGTTGCATTTTTTTTTTTTGCCTTCTTTAACTTCTACACACTGACCACCGCTGCCATCTTCTTATTCGAACCTCCATCAAATTTGTTGATGGTCTGGAACCGCGTGCCCAACAACATTGCTTAGCTCACCACCCTCAAATTGTGAATTCCATTGCCTTTGGGCTTCTTCTGGAGGACTATCGGATACGACAGTTGAAGAACGGTGGTGTTGCGGTTTGGTTGCTGTAGTGCAGTGATCACTTAGACTTGGTTGGAACTTCACAGGGTGGTTTAGACCACCCCAAATAAATTCATGGAACTAACGGCAGCAACAATGAGCTAAGTTGTGGTGGAGGTGGAAGACCGCGGACGTCTTCTTTCTCGGGATGGATCATAGATGATGGAGAACATCGATCACTTAGATTTGATTGGAACTTCACGGGGTGGTTTAGACCACCTCGAAGAAATTCATGGGGAGGTTAACACTAGCAGTAGTGATTGCTGCAATAGTCATGCTCTCAAATCGGGAAATGGCTCTGGGAACAGTGTAGGAGGATGTGGGCGAAGAAGGGGAGAGCTCCCTAGTGGAGGATTTGAGAGAGAAGTGGTGCAGCCTTGGAAATTCAGGGTGGAAGGAGGAGGTTTATCCTTCTGATGGCTGCGATGGTGGAACTTTCACCTTTTTCTTTGCTTTGGTGAAAATGAGAAGAGCCAAGTCTTCTTTCTTTTCCTCTGCAACAAAGCTGAACCAACACCAAGATAAAGAACACCTTGTACTTTTGCTCACTTTGATGTGTCTTCCTTGCTTTCCCTTTTTTCCTTTGCCGTGAATTTATTCTTTTCTGGTTCTCTACTTTTTCTTTGTCCCCCCTGAAAGACTCAATTCGAAATCACCAGTAATGGAGTTACTTCGTCTTCTCTCCCGACAGTATTTTGTTGCTTTTTTTCTCTCTCAATTTCTGCAGAGTACCTCCTCCTGTTTTTTCTTTCCCCTTGCTTTGGATCACATCCATTTATAGAGAGAAGACATGGAGCAATTGCCTGCCATTTTCATGAAGTGGAGCGGTTTGGAGGAGCCACTACGTTGATCTAGTTGAAGACGTGGAACTATGGGATTGTTCTGGAAGCAAACCACTTCTTGAAGTTTCATAACGTGATTTTATCCCACCATCTTTTATTCTTATTTATTTAATTTGATTGCAAATAAGTAAGGAGCCAGCCCAATCTTACTTTTCGGAATGAACTTGGGCTGCTTTTCTTTTGTTTTTATTTTGGCCGTCTTTAAGGCTCTTTACTCTTTTTTTTTTTTTAAAGGGCTGTTATTTATTTTCTTTGTGAAAATATATGGCTCAACACCCTTCCGTTCTTAGACTTTCTCATGATTGTTTACTATTTTATAGGTTACTTGAATTTGTTTATCTCCTCCATCTGCGGTGGTGTGCAAATTTGGTTCCAGCAACTTTTATCTCGAATAGCTCAGCTAAACGGAATTGCTCCATATCGGCTTTATCTCCAATAACCATATCAATCGACATGATTTTCGCATCTGATTCTATGTTTCTGACACACCCCAACCCCAAAAACACAAGTTACGTGGCCGTGATGTGCTAGCCGACACTAAATTGACCATATGACCCCATCCGGAGATGAAGTCACGAGCCAACTCAATGACGAAGCTATGGTAAGATATTTATGATGTGTAACAATTTGAACTAAAGATGTTCGTTTGAATAATACATTCAAAGCTACTACAAAAGTGCTTATCATCCTCCCCACTTGGGGACATAAATTATCTCGGGTTTAACCTCATTGTTAATAACATCAGAGCAGTTATAAGTTTCACACAACAGTAAACACAACATAATGTAGTGCTTGCATAATCAAAAATACGATCATGCAATAATTATTACAACTAAGATAAAATTGCAGTAAAGGAGCCATCACCCAAAGTGCAAAGGATGAAAGCCTCACTACCAAGCCCACTCGTCCCCATCGATGTTCTCCTTAGTCTCGTTAAGTCCTGAAGGGGTGGATAAAACAAAACGTGAGTGGATCAGTTTTATCATAGTTATAAAATCATCATTTAAACATAATAACCCCTATTTTGAAAACATATATTGTAAAAAACTATATAATATAATACTACTATAATAGTAAAATTTCTTTCCTTGATATCAACAAAAAACCATCAAGTCAAGTCCAGAAATCATACCTTCCATCAATCAATCATGCTAGCATCCACTAACATAAGTATAGCAAGCAGGAGCTAAACTAGCGTCAACTAGTTAATCTCAATACCAGTAATAATCATCAACCCTAGCGTCCACCAGGACAATATAACCTGCAAATAAATCTACGATTGAAGATAGCTATATAATATATCACATGATGACCATGTGGTGAAAATAGATCACGTATGATCTAAAGATATTATCAATATCATCTCAAGTCTCATCTGAGACTAATATATTAATATGCATATATATATATAACATAAAACGTTTGAGTTTTTCGAAGGGGTCCACTCACATCTCACAGTTAAGCGGAGCGTCCCTTGCAAATAGGCTCCTTGCCTAAATCCTTCCGATTCTCAATTAATCATGTGAATATCAAAATAAGCTACGATAAGCTTAAAACATCAATTAAATGGAACATTGTCCAATTCACCCATTTAGGCTTCAAATTTGCATAAATAGAGGGCACCATGTGATTTACAACACAGAAAAACATAGGGTTAGGTCTTGGGTCTGTCACGTGCCGCCGTGCTCCGGCCACTTGCCCCTACGTGCCACCACGGTGGTTTTACACGCCGTCAAGCACCGAGAAACACACACCGTTATGGGCTGCCATCGCCGGCCACCAAAGTGTCACCAGAATCTGCAAATTTAAGCCAGGCTCCCCGAGCTCGATTTCATCGATTTCAAAGCTAAAACTTAGTCAAATCAGTCCTAAAAATTACCAGGAACTCACCTACTCTTTTTAGGACAAAAAGGGGCTGAATCCATCTCAAACTCAACAGCTTGAGCTCGATGCAACTCATCGAATTCTGGAAATGAGAAGAACATCATGCATGCAGGTTAATCTCGACAATCCTCAACCAAAAACCCAAATGCAACAAGGTAAAATTATACCGGGGTTTGATTCGTAAAGGGTCTGTACACCCACTGTCATGACCTCGCTGGAATTCATCTATTCACACTCGTCAGAAACTTGAAAAAGAAGCATACACATGCATGCAGGGGCAAAATAGTCATTTCACACATCTTAATAAAATACAATATTTTAAGGTACGGGCTGTAACGGTTTCAACCTTGTTCATCATTAGAGCACTCCTTTGACAAATCATCTTCTGAATCAATTTATGTATTTGTCTAAGAAACTTGAATATTTCCTTCTAGGCCATCCAAATTTTCCACTTTAAACAAAAGAACAGATGGCCTAATTTCTTTCTTGGCCAAATCAACAATCTTCTTAGGTTGAGGCTTGACAAAGGCTGGACTGAAAATGATCTATATGCAGGAACGTAAGGAAAGTGTTCATCAACTAGACATGTACTGAAGTGGGGTTGTCAAATGTACTGCTGACTTATGTACTCAAAAGATTAAGGTCTTGGAAGGAACACGTCTCGGCATTGGGTTCTAGAACCTAAAGACAAGATTACTAGATCACTGTGATATTCAATAACTGGTTCGGCTTTCACTGTGTCAAACAAGGGGTAACTTGGTAACTTCCCACTTCGCTGAGAGGCTAACGAGATGACTTTTTAAGTGAAAGAAATGGAAACAATTCGCCAGCCAAGATTTGGATAAATAACCAACCAATCAACTTGAAGCAATGTTGTTAGTCCAAATGGAAGACGCTTCTTGATTGGTTGATTTTACGACTCCAATGTTGTTAGTCCAAACTGAAGATGTCACTAGTTGTCAATACTAAAATTGGGTCCTAGGCGGAATCTCGTGCAAATAAAAATTTAACTTTGCACATTAGACTAGTCAAATTAGCTAGTTAACTAGTTACATGTTAGTCAGTGATAAAAAGTGCAGTTGCAGGAGCAAAACCTAATTAACCAATATGTTCAACTAATCAGAGACTGCCCAGATTAGTTTCACAACAATAATCCCTAAGCTTGAACACTTTTACATATCAGTTCATTATGCAAACAGCAATGACAAAGCAATTAAGAATTAAAGCATGCTGGATTGATTAGTCAAGCTCACCAGTAAACTAAGTACAAATTACTATCAGTTAAACAAACGCAAATATACGAATCAAACTTAGTTCACTGTAAGTTATCCTAGTCAACAACAATTCGGTTCTTGCTCATAATATGCAGTGTAAACTTTGAATTCAATTGTACTGACTAGTTAAACATACTAGTCAACATAGTACAGATTGTTAAGTGCCCACAAGCACATAAACCAAGCAAACTTATAAAGCTAAAACAAGACAGTGTGATCTTCAGTTATGTTTTAGCCTTGATTCTTGAGTTATGTTTACTTGGTTAACAACGTGTCAATACTATCAAACCCTACAACATTTATCTCTAGCAATGGTTATTTGGTCATAAAGAATGTTATATATAGTATTGAATACAAGGAAGTTTTTGGTCGGAAAAACCCACCTCTGGGTTAAAAAACCGAGGACTCTCCACTGAGTCCAATCCACTAGTATAATCAAGGTTCATACAAAGACCACGCAAGATCAATTCCTAGATCCCTATCTACGAAGTAGCTTTACCTTTGTGCAACATTGCCTTACATGAGATGGATTCCTTCGGTCTTCATGAAGTGACAACTCCTTCTAAGCTCTTCACCTTGTGGCACCAAAATAGTGTTGTTTCCAATCTTCACAAGATGGCAGCTCCTCCTGAACTCTTCACCTTGTGGCACCGAGACCAACACACAAACTATGCATATGATGATATGGCAATGATATGCAATTTGGATTTGATGTCCAGTTAGATTTACCAGTCAAACACTTGAAAGATGAAACAGACGAGAATCCAAAAAATAGGTCAATTCACTGATTTGAAACTTGGAAAAACTTGACCTAAAACAAAAATCAAAAGCACAAAAAAAATGCTATCCTAATATGCAATGATGTGGGTATTTAGTGCATGAGTGTGATTTTGTGGCTAGGGTTTTCAAGTAAGAACACAAGAGGTAGCTCAAAGCTAAAATAAACTCTTTGTTTTTTTAAATGTAAAACTCCTAGCCAAAACATGAGCATATAAAACGAATTTAAGAAAGCAATTTCAAAGATAGATTTAGAAATATTCAATGAAGAAGATTACCCATAAAATCTACTTGATGCTCCTAGGAGATCTGAAATGAAAATGAAAATAAAACTCTCAAAAACTTTTCCAATCTCAAACCCCAACAACAAATGAACCCTAGAATGGCTTTATAAAGAGGGCTAACTTTTAGACAAAGAGAGGGGATGTAAAATCAATCTGGAAAGATCGAAGGCTGAAAATCCATCTTCGAAAAAAAGTGTTAGATAGCCCATATGGGCTGTCTTAATTTGCGTGCCTAGATGGAATCTACTCTCCACCTTTTAAGGGACTGTCCCTTTGCCAAATGCGCATGGATGTCTTCTCACTAGGGGATCTTATTATGTGGTTTCTCCTCCGCAACATTTCTTGAGTGGGCTATGGAGATCACCGACTCCAATCTTCTCATTTCAAATCAGTCATAATGATTTGCTGGGCAATTTAGGGAGCTCAGAATGGGACGCTTTGGAATGGTGATGGGGAACTTCCTAGTGTGGTGGTGGCTCAAGCCCTTCATTGGTGGTAGAGCTTTGTTACTGCCAATGCTAACACACACCACACCAACCTCTCTCGACATACCACACTGAAATGGGAAGCTTCGCCCTTGGGACGCCTCAAACTAAATATTGATGGGGCTTGGAATGGTGAGAGGAAATTGGGGGGTTTTGGCCTGCTTATTAGAGATGATAATGGCATTTTTGTGGCAGCTTCGTGTGGAAATGTCTCAGATATTTTCACTCCATTACAAACAGAAGTAGTGGCCGTCTGGTCAGGCTTGATTTGGGCAATGAACAGGGGTTTTACAAACTTACTTTATGAAAGCGATTCACTTCAGATTGTGGAAGCATTATGTGATTCTTCTACTAACATATCCTACATTGGTCAAGTGGTGGAAGACACCAAGGTTTTAGCCCTCTCAGTCACTGAAGTGCCTTTTATGCACATTTGTCGTCAAGCCAACATGGTGGCCCTATAGACTTGCTAGCTTTGGATTATCGGTGGAACACCTTTATGAATAAATGACATCCCTTCCTATTATTATAATTGATGTACTTTTGGAGGAATGTGCCTCATCCTTTTGAACTTTCTAGTTATGCTTCACTGTAATTTTGATATTATTAATGAGAATTACTATCGTTTCCTTAAAAAAAATAAAAAAAAATAAAAAAATTTGCGTGCCTAGACAACTAGATAACATACGAAATTTCTAACTAGACAACTACACTAAACAAAAAGAATCTGGAAAAATAAGCTTGATATGCAAATGCAAATGTATGATTCAAACCTTTTGTAGTGTATAAGGCTGGTGCTTTGACAAGTTCAATCCCGGTAGAAATCCTAGATCAGCATTGTATCCAAACTCTAAATTATGAGCATGTGTGGTAACATTTACAATTTTTTACAAGGGAAGCCAAACATTAAACCTAGCACTTAACAATCTTCCCCTTTGGCTTTCCTTGACAAAATAACCCGAAACCTAGAACTAAAATCATACTTCACCCACAATTAAGAAATCAGCAATGACAAGAGAAGAGTAAGTAACAACTCCTGTAGCAACACACATTTCTCGGCAAGAGACAAGTGAGATTCATCATGGGTTATGACAACATAAGCTCATCTTAAAAATGACACCACGAATTGCATGATCAACATGGGTTATTCCAGTACCATAGTTAAAACACATGTAAATTTTTTCTCCCCCATTTTGTCATGGCAAAGACAAATGATTTAAAATGAATAGAATGCCAGTTTCATTAAATAAAAGAAAGTGATGTCAATTGAGCTCATGACAATAATGTCCAACCACAAACAAAGGATATAAGAACCAACCACAAAGACATAATCAGAGAAGTTTAAGCACAAGGTACAATTCTTGGTACCAAAATATTAAAAGCATAATAGCATTTCAATGTAATCTATTCAAGACATCCATTTGTTTTGGAAAACCAACAATGGCTAAGCTGAGAGTAGCACTATAAGATACAACAAAAAGTGAGTTTCAATTACAAAGAAAACACCATTGTTCGAATAATCAGGAACATAAATTGAACTCCCTTAAAAGCTAAAACTCCTCATAATAGAACTCGTTGTTAGAGATATATAGTCACCCAACCCAACTTGACCCGAGACAAGCACAAACAAGGTTCAATAGAAAAGAGGTTCAAATAAACAAAGTCAAAATAGGTCAAGTTTGCCTATAAAAAGATATTTGAACAGCTCCATAGTTAACACTCTTCTAGACACAAACTCCCTCATAAACCTAGAAGTCTACAGACTAAGTGGCTGCACCAGATCAAAAGTATCAAAAATTGCAGCAAATACACAATGCAAGGATAGCAAAAACACAACGGATAAAGAATTAGCAATAGATCATATAAGCATGTCCAAGCAAGGTGAAGCAACGATTAAGCAATAAGTGAGCGCATCTAAATGAACCAACTCCCCCACAAAGGATGAGGGCTTAATTTCTAAGAGCACAAATGACAAACAAGATGACAAGATAATGCCAACGGTATTGAATGAAAATGGTGCAACGAGAGAATAAAAGCAAACCAAGAACACAAATATATCCAAAATAAGGTACAATTCTCCGTACAAACCAATAAAAGTACATGGCATGATCAAGGAATATATTCAGGGCAACCATCAACAACCAACACAAGAGTAGCATAACCAAGTACAACAGAATGAGAGTTTTCAATATACAAATAAACCACTGTGACAAGAAAATGAACTCTCCCATAAAAAAGTGCTGTCCTAGAATGTGACTAAGATGATTCCCTATCAAAAACAAATAAGAGCATTCCTTGAAAATTGACAATCCCAAATGACCTATGTAACTCTAAATTTTTTTTTTCACTTTTATAACAAGAACCAGTGACTCCACAGACAAGGAAACATGTCCATTTAAAAAAAAATTGCAAGAGCACACAACAATGTACCTGAACAATTTGCACAACTCACAACAAAAAATAGAGATCAAGGACAATATGCATAATCTCAACACCAATAAGCTACAACTAACGAGATAATCCACAAGGGAATTGAAACAAGAATTAGTTTGAATATCTATGCTTCCAAGGTAAGATTAGCAATTCAAGAACTTGAGAAATAGACATGCAATGCAATTCTCAAATGACAAATCTTCAATGACATACATGGATAGTAAAGCATAGATTAACGTAAGCTCATAATGCAATAATGATGTGTCTAGGTTTAAGAAGAGGGACATGTGATAACCTTCCACTAGCCTAAGGTTAATTCAAAGGCTAACCAAACTTTAAATAATCTATTAAGCTTAAGAAACAGCACATTCTTCATAATATGAACAAGGGACAAGACTCGCAAAAAGCAAGACACAAGCCTTGAAAGAAAGTGAACTTTGGTGAGGAACTTTGTGAAGCACCAATTTGAGATATGCCAAGGTCATTTAAATGAAAGGTGAATATTTATGAGACACTATTTGATTTTTAGAATTTGAATTTAAGACTTGTAGAGGGGATCTTGAAGCACAACCTCATGACATTGCATGAAAGGCCAACATGATGGGATTTTCCCATTTTTTATGATACATGATTCCTTTTTGAAGACATCCCTCTCATACAACACTCTTCCATTTTAATTTTTGTTTTGATTTAAGGAGAGGACAAAAAAAATAAGAGAATTGACACATGGTCCAGATTATAGAGTAAGCAAAGTCATTACAACTTAATCAAGACCAAAGTGAACTTAACCCTCAAATCAACCCAAGCTTTTATAAGGTAAGAAAAATGATTTTCCAGAGGCTATTTGAAGTAATAGGGAGAACCTTTGACATCACAGTGGAAAAATTATCCAAGGTTAATCCAAAAAATACTAACAATGTATGACAGTTAAGAGATGCATACAGAGAGAAAATAACAATTAACTGATGAGTCAACTGAAAAGGCAAAAACATGCACAGAAACTGGACATACCAGAAAAACTTGGAACCATAGCTATTCAACCTATTTAATTTAGCATAAAGACAGCTAGCTGTTTTTCAGTTGGCACAAAGATTAAAGTAAGAAATTTACCCTTCATGAGATCTCTAATGAAGTGATGTCGCAAGTCAATATGTTTGGTTTTTGAGTGTTGGACATGGTTCTTTGAAATGTCAATTTCTCATACATAAACACTATAAAGCTGAATAACAAATTGTTTCACTCCAGGGTCATTGAACAGAAACAATATCCACATCATAAAAACACAAGTACACATGACAACAATACAATTTGCATTCACATAAAAGAGAGAAACATACCTTTTCTTTTCAATGCATCCAGCAATCAAGATTGTCATCACATTACCATGAAACACCATTAGAGTTTGGCCACCGAGGATCATTTCAACTAAATGAGGAGTATTGGAAATTCCAATGAAGAAGACTTCCATGTGAAACATTACAGAATGTTTTCCCGGGTTGCAAGATTCACACATATGGCATTCAGAGAAGAAAAATGTGACTACCCTTTTAAAACCATTGATTTATCAATTTCTTTGTTCTAATCTGAACACATGCCACCTTTAGGAATAACAAGAGAGCATCAATTTTCTTTTGATCTTGAAACAACCAGCAAGTTTGTTCCATTTTTATCATTAACTATGCAACATGTCTTCAAGAAACACACTTCATCGGCAACAATAACGCATAGTTGGTCGATGCTAAGAAAGCAGGATCTCAAACCAGCCACGTAATATACATTTTCAAGCTGAGGAAGACCAAGAATCTTGACTACCCATTTTCCAACAATCTGACCCATGTATCATTCACCAAACTCAAACTCATCACTATTAACATGTGCAAACTGCAGGAAGACATCTTTTTCACCAGTCAGAAGACAGGAACACTCACTATCAAAGTTCCAAACATCTGGTTTTAAGACGTAAAAAAAACACGGTGAGCAACCAGACATTTATCAGAAACTCTTCAAAAAATGACTTGGACGAGACTTGATATTGCCAGAGCTAGAAGAATTAACAAATTGAGCCATTATGTTGACTTCCACGGCTAGTCAATCAACTTGATTCTTCAAGTCATTCTTCCTTTTTGAGGAATGTTTTCAGCACCTAGGTTGAATATGACCAAGTTCACCACAGTGATAACATGTGGGAATAGGTCTTGTCTTTAAAGAAGTACAAACCATAGGAGACATAGGCAAAGATTCATCCAGAATCTATGTGCTTGTGCCCACAAAACATGAACCGCATTCCACAAAACCGAGATTATTCTTGGCACCACATAGACTTCCAACACCTAGCATTTTGTCGGATCGTTCAGCACCAAGAATCAAACAATCTACTTTGTACATACCCTTAATCAATTCAAAAGATAGCTTCAAGTTGACCTTATGATACATTTTATTGTTGGCCCTCAACACATGAACTTGTTGTAATAGTCTTTCTTAAGATATTATTAATTCTTGAACCTGAGCTTCAAGAAAAGCAGTAAGATCATCTATTTCATCTTCATCATCACAGATAAAAGCCATTTCGTTTAGTCCATAGAGCTGAGCATCAAGAAAAGTAACTTTCTCCCTCAGTTCTGTTCTGACTAGTTAGAGATACTCTACTTCTTTTTGTAGCTCATAAACCTTCTTGGTTAGCTCAGCATTGTCCAATTTTACAACACGTCACATCAAACAGAGAGTCACACATGATAGAGAGATCATGATGCGATATTTCTTTAGTAACATTCAACATAATTTCATCATCATCAGGAGACACTTTTTCAACTAAGGTAACAAAGGCAATGGCTTTCTCCTTACCATCTAATGACCTGTTAGAGCAAACAGATTCTTCAATCTTGCTTTCACGTTAGGTAGCCATCATTGGTTTGTCACGTTTCAAATTTGGTTTCTTGTTGTTTGCACACTCAGCAACCCGATGCCTAATACCACCACAAGAGAGACAAGGTCCATGGTCACTAATAGAAGGCATGTCCGAATGACTGATAATTCTTCCTCGCTTCCTACTAGCCATGACCGATGTGACTTCACCTGGGGACCAATTACACTTTGCTTTTTCAATAGATTCACCATCCATAATCCTTGGGGAGCCTTCCATTCAAAGATGAGGTTATCAACTGCAATTGAATCTTGTGCCTTCAAAAAGATTTGAAACTTTTCACACCATGCAGCATAGTCCATTCTATTAGGTTCCACCAAATACTAATAACTCCCAGAGATCACTCGATGTATATCTTGAGCAAGGCTCTGATACCAATTGAAATTGGGTCTATGCGAAATCTCTTACAAATAAAAATTTAACTTTGTACAGTAGACTAGTCAAATGAGCTAGTCAACTAGTTACAAGTTAGTCAATAATAAAAAGTGTAGTTGCAGAAGCAAAACCTAACTGACCAATATGTTCAACTAATCAGAAACTGCCTAGATTAGTTTCATGATAATAATCCCTAAGCTTGAACACTTTTACATATCAGATCATTATGCAAACAACAAAGACAAAGCAATTAAGAATTAAAGCATGCTGAATTGACTAGTCAAGCTCACCAGTAAACTAAGTACAGATTCGTATCAGTTATACAAATGCAAATCTACAAATCAAACTTAGTTCACTACAAGTTATCCTAGTCAACAACAATTCAGTTCTTGCTCATAATATGTAGTGTAAACTTTGAATTCAATTGTACTGACTAATCAAACATATTAGTCAACAGAGTACAAATTGTTAGGTGCCCACAAGCATATAAACCAAGCAAACTTATAAAGCTAAAACAAGACAATGTGATCTTCAGTTATGTTTTAGCTTTGATTATTGAGTTATGTTTACTTGGATAACGTGTCAATACTAGCAAATCCTACAACATTTATCTCTAGCAATGGTTATTTGGTCATAAAGAATGCTATGTATAGTATTGACCACAAGGGAGTTTTTGGCCAGAAAAAACCCAACTTTGGGTTAAAAAACCGAGGACTCTCCACTGAGTCCAATCCATTAGTATAATCAAGGTTCATACAAAGACCACACAAGCTCAATTCCTAGATTTCTATCTACAAAGCAGCTTTACCTTTGTGCACAACCTTGCCTTACACAAGATGGATTTTATCGGTCTTCACGAAGTGGCAGCTCCTTCTGAGCTCTTCACCTTGTGGCACCAAAATAGTGTTGTCTCCAGTATTCACAAGATGGCAGCTCCTCCTGAACTCTTCACCTTGTGGCATTGAGACCAACACACAAACTATGCATATGATGATATGGCAATGGCAATGATGTGCAAATCTGGATTTGATGTCTAGTCGGATTCATCAGTCAAACACTTGAAAGATGAAACTAATGAGAATCCAAAAAACAGGTCAATTCACTGATTTGTAACTTGGAAAAACTTGACCTAAAACAGAAATCAAAATCACAAAAACAATGCTACCCTAATATGCAATGATGTGGGGTTTTAGTGCATGAGTGTGATTTTGTGGCTAGGTTTTCAAGTAAGAACACAAGAGTAGCTCAAAGCTAAAATCAACTCTTTTCTAAAAATGTAAAACTCCTAGCCAAAACAACTAAGCATATAAAAAGAATTTAAGCAAGCAATTTTAAAGATAGATTTAGAAATATTCGATGAAGAACATTACGCATAAAATTTGCTTGATTCTCTTAGGAGATTTGAGATAGAGATGAAAATTAAACTCTCAAAAACTTTTCCAATCTCAAACCCCAACAACAAATGAACCCTCAAATGGCTTTATAAAGAGGGTTGAGTTTTAGACAAAGAGCGGGGATGAAAAGCCAGGTTTCATGTGTAAAATCAATCTAAAGAGATCTGGGGCTGAAAATCCATTTTCGGGAAAAAGTGTCAGATGGCCCATGTGGGCTATCTTAATTTGCATGCCTAGACAGTTGGATAACAAACAAAATTTCTGATTAGACAACTACACTAAACAAAAGGAATCTGGAAAAATAAGCTTGATATGCAAATGCAAATGTATGATTCAAATCTTTTGTAGTGTATAAGGTAGTATGTGTGGTAACATTTACAATTTTTGACAAAGGAAGCCAAACATTAAACGTAGTACTTAACAAACACAGTGTTGTTAGTCCACACTGAATATGTGTTTATAGGAGGATTAGGGTAGTGTGTCTTCTCATAAAAGAGAGAGGGATTTCTCGTAGAGCGAGAGTTTTTGCGTAGAGAGTTTAGGGTTATTTGTTGAGTAGAAGGGCCCCTTACGTTGCAAAATGCCTTGTATTTATAGGAACAAACTGCTTGATATTCAAATCGTAACTATCGTGTTTGATCCTTGGAATATTTGGTGCTATACCTTAATGATAGCCATGTCATGCACCTGATATTTTTCCTTTGAAATATATAAGTATAGGATCAAATTTGCGAACACTTGATCCTTATCCTTTGGGCTTATCTTCAAATTTACTTGGAAACTACGTTCTAATCCAACGGTTCTAACCAATATTGTTATCTCAATATCCATGCAAAATCATAGTTCATTGATCCAACTCATGGCTCTTGGCTTTTCTTTTTATCTACATATCTTGCATAGGAAAATGTCAAGATAATTCTAATAAAACTGTTAGATAAATATCACGATTAACATCAATTAGAAGTTATCTTAACTCCTCCATTCAACGGTCTCGATTGCATGGGTCGATGGCGTAAAATCAGGTACAAACATATCTTGATGGTTGATCACTATAATGATGTTTATACAAGTAATTTGATACAATTTCTGTTGGAATACCGCCCTGAAATTGAATAGAGCTTCTTGTGATTTGATAATTGTAAGTTCACTTACGGTGAATATCACGCTCTTAAGGCTTGCATGGTTTTAAAAAGGTTTTCACAAAACTTAATGAGTCTTAAATATTCTTATTTGATACGAGTATCATAGGCAGATTGCATGTTATATATGTTCTAGCTTGAATATCACGAGTAGAATATGTATTAGGAAATCTAATCTTCAAAGTTTGTGTGTTAACTCATAAGTAAGTTTTAGAGCTACGTATGATTGTTAATGGTGACAGTTAAACCTTAGTGTCTTTTTACTTTGATTTTCCAAGACTATTAGTTTAGATATTTTATTACTTGTCCTTATTGTTTAAATTCACAATTCCAAACTTTTCTAAATCTTATGTTGAATAGTTAATTAAGAATTGGTTTTAAACAGAAGTTGCCATATCAAACCTTATGGAGGACGACCTTACTTGAGCTATCTACGCTACAATTACGCTACAATTACCTTGTTCAGTTGTAAGTGTTTCCACAAGTAGTAAAAACCAATTCTTAATTAACTATTCAACTATTCAACACAAGATGCAATCTTGTCGTATGGTTTACCGTGTATTTATCGGAAATAATATGGTAATATGTTCGATTGGAATACCAAAATTTCCCCTTTTTTTTTTTTTTTTTGCTTAAACTTACAAAATAGGGCAAGAACTATTCCGAGGACATGCGAGCGTACAGCAAAAATTCAAGATTTATATCAATCTTGAGACTAATCTCTAAAAAGTATTCAAAAGCGACAATATCAGCAGCCACACTGAATATTCGTTGAGCGATTCAGTTAAAGCATGTTGCCCAAACGGGAAGCAGTATCCGTTCGCTAAATATATCCGAGTCGGAATGTACACATTACAGTTCAAATATTAGAGGCATCCAAAACAGAATTACACAGTTCATATACTCAAACAAGACACCATCTCATACTAGCAGTACTCAAATGTGAGTGTAGCCTTCGGTCATACTTTTCCTGGGTTTGAACAGCCTGAGTCAATATCTTAGAGTGGTTGGTTTTAATTCATTTATGAGGAAACTCGATGGTACAAGCGCAAGAGTAGTCCCTTCAAAGTACATTATCTGTTTCTTGTCTTGACAAACTGGGGTCTTGAAGCCTTCTTCTCCAACTTTTCCCTCTTCTTCCGAGTCTTTTCATCCTCAACACCCCCCTAATATTTATACAAGCGATATCAAATCATTCCAAGAATATCAAAACTATATTACCATAAGGCAATTACAGAAGCAAGAGAGGGTACCTCTGAACCTTGAGACATAAATCCTCTAATGAAACCAAATGATTTGTATGCTCCAAAACCTGGTATCTGGAAACCAACAAAACAAAATGTAGAACAGCTATTTCTTTCTCACACAAAGAAATTAGGGTAAATAGCCAAAATGGTCCCTGAGATTTGCATAACTCATCACTTTGGTCCCTGAGATTCCAAATAGATAAAAGTGGTCCCTGAGTCCTTTCGTTAAAAACTCTGTTAAGTGTCCCGGATCTCTTGGCTGGAAGTTTTGGCAAATTTCAAAGTTTTGTAACTCAATCGTTTCTTAATCAAATTCGACCCATAATATATCAAAATGAAGATAGAAAAGTGTAGAATAAGATTATACCTATTTTGAAGCTCAATGGTTGTCGAAGATTGCTGGAAAATAGCCTCAAAGTTGACTGGTCCGAATGAAAACTTGAAAACTTGCCGGAAACTGGGTAAACTTTAAACGTTCATAACTTCTTCAATACTCAACGAAATCAAGTCATTCAAAAACGAAAATCATACTTCTCGACGAGACGAAGAGAATAGTATCTTTTTCGACAGCTAACTCGCCGTAGTTTGGTCGGAAAACAGCTCGAAACTGGCTGTCTTGGTCTCGAGTTAGCCACTTTCGAACCGTTTTCCGGCCAAACCACTACGAGTTAGCCGTCGAAAAAGGTATTATTCTCTTCGTCTCGTTGAGAAGTATGATTTTCGTTTTTGAATCACTTGATTTCGTTAAGTATTGAAGAAGTTATGAACGTTTAAAGTTTACCCAGTTTCCGAAGAGTTTTATAGTTTTCCCGCGGACCAGTAACTTTGATGTCATATTCCGGCTATCTCCGGCAACCATTGGGCTTTCAAATAGGTATAATCTGGTTCTACACTTTCCTATCTTCATTTTGATATATTATGGATCGAATTTGGTTAAGAAACGATTGAGTTACGAAGCTTTGAAAATTGCCTTAGTTCAGGCCAAGAGCTCCGGGACACTTAACAGAGTTTTTAACGGAATGACCAAAATGATGGATGGTGGACAATCTCAGGGACCAAAGTGATGAGTTATGCAAATCTCAGGGATCATTTTGGCGATTTACGCAAGAAATTATTCTGAAAATTTTCTAGAACAAAAAGATCCTTATGTTTCTAGTACCTAAGTTGTCAAAATCTTCTAGTGACGCCATCTAAACTCATCCAATTAAGGTCCTACAACAATAAAGTTACCAAAGGAAAACATGGCCATGGTTATGTGTTAATCATCCAAAACCTGACATCGGAACGCACGAGCTAAAATTAAAGTGAAAAGGGACCAGATTTCATGAGCCATTACTCAAAGACTGAGTAACAGTGAAACATGGGAGATAGAGCCAATTAAACGAGATTAGTTTTCCTTCTAAGTCAAACACTAAATTTCTCATGGCCCTTTTCCCAAGAAGATTCTAGATTACCAAGGTTAACCACACTTTGGGCATGTTCACTTACATTAGATATGGGAAAGGAATGATACCCACATCGTCCTCGTAGGGATAAACAAGCCCTCTTGGGGAAGCCATCTTGGATTTTGTAATGGCATATGATCTCTTCTTAGCCAACACCTTCTTTAAGAAGAGAGAACATGTGATCACCTACAAGAGTGGATCGGCAAAACCACAAATAGATTTTCTTCTAATGAGGAAAGCAAAGTTATACCGGGAGAGAAAAGAACAAAACCTAGAAGTGCCCAAGGACTAGATAGTGGAATCTAAAAGGAGAAAAACAAGTCATTTTCAAAGAGAAAGTAATCACCCAATGCGTGTGGGATAGAGAGGGGGAAGTTAGCCAAAGGTGGGATTCCATGGCTAGTTGTATCCGAAAAGTAGCAAAAGAGGTACTAGGAGAGTCCAAGGGCTTTGCTCCACACTAAAAGGAATCTTGGTGGTGGAATGAGGAGTTACAAACAAAGGTGAAGGCTAAGAAGGAATGTTGTAAAGCCCTATACAAGGATATGACCGATGAAAATGGTGAAAGGTATAGAATAGTGAAGCAGGAGGCGAATAAAGCTGTGAGAGAAGCTAAGCTAGCGGCTTATAACGATATGTATAAGCGATTAGATACCAAAGAAGGAGAGTTGGATATCTATAAACTAGCTAGAGTAAGGGAAAAGAAGATAAAGAGACCTAAACCAAGTGAAGTGCATCAAGGATGAGAATGGAAAAGTTCTTGCTATAGAGAACGCGGTCAAAGACAGATGGAGAAGTTATTTTCATAATCTTTTCAATGAAGGACATGAAAGGAATACTTCCTTGGGGGAGTTGAGTAACTCAGAAGAGTGTAGAAACTACTCATTTTATCGCCGAATCAGGAAGGAAGAAGTGGTTGTAGCTTTGAAAAAGATGAAGTATAGAAAAGCAGTGGGCCCAGATGATATACCAATCAAAGTGTGGAAAGTCTTGGGAGAGAGGTATAGCATGGCTCACAGACCTTTTTAATAGGATTTTGAAAACGAAGAAGAGGCCAAATGAGTGGCGAAATAGCACTTTGTTGCCTATCTACAAGAATAAGGGCGATGTACAAAATTGCATGAACTATAGGGGTATTAAGCTAATGAGTCATACAATGAAGCTCTGGGAGAGAGTCATTGAGCATAGATTGAGGCAAGAGACACGGGTTTCAGACACCCAATTCGGGTTCGTGCCAGGGTGCTCAACCATAAAGGCAATCTATCTCTTACGAAGATTGATGGAAAGATATAGAGATACGAAAAAGGATTTACATATGATCTTTATAAATTTGGAAAAAACGTATAATATGGTCCCAAGAATGTCTCTTGGGAGGATTTTAGAGAAGAAAAAAGTACGAGTAACATATATCCAAGCTATAGAGGATGTGTATGATGGAGCAAAGACTGCCATAAGAACTCATGAAGGACAAACCGAAAGCTTCCCCATAACTGTTGGGTTACATCAAGATTCATCCTTAAGTCCTTACCTTTTTGCATTGGTAATGGATGAGTTAATGGAACATATTCAAGATGATATTCCTTGGTGTATGCTTTTTGCAGATGATATAATGTTGATAGATGAAACTCAGGAATGGGTAAATGCGAAGCTTAACCTTTGGAGAGAAGTGTTGGAATCTAAAGGTCTTCATATAAGCCGATGAAAGACAGAATATATGGAGTGCAAGTTCAGTGCAAATGGAGGCCAAAATGAGTTAGGGGTGAGGATCGGAGATCAGGAAGTACCAAAGAGCGACCGTTTTCTCTACCTAGGATCTATCTTGCAAAAGAACAGATAATTAGATGGAGACCTCAACCATATAATACAAGCTGGATGGATGAAGTGGAAGAGTGCATCCGGCATGTTGTGTGACCGCCGTATGCCACTGAAGCTCAAGGAAAAATTTTATAGGACGACAATATGGCCGGCGATGCTGTTTGGCACAGAATGTTGAGCGGTGAAGCATCAACACGTACATAAAATGGGTGTAGCGAAGATGAGGATGCTTCGTTGGATGTGTGGGCACACAAGAAAGGATCAAATTAGGAATGAGGATATCCGAGGCAAAGTAGGAGTAGCCATAATTGAAGGAAAGATGAGAAAAAATCGGTCATGGTGGTTTGGCCATGTGCAAAGAAGACCTACTGACGCTCCGGTTAGAAGATGCAAATATGGGACAGAGGTCCAAGGGGAAAACTTGGGAAGAGACTCTAAGAAAAAACTTAAGAGTACTTAGATCTAACGGAGAACATGACACAGAACCGAGCGCAATAGCGTTATAGGATTCATATAGCCGACCCCACTTAGTGGGAAAAGGTTTTGTTGTTGTTGCTGTAGGGATAAACAAGCCCCCGTTGGTAACAATACCTAGTTGAAATTGGGAATGAAATACATATTTTCAACGTACGACCCACTTACTTTTTTGTTCCTTGTGTGTTAGTAAATACAAGATATGATAGGAATGAAAATGATACCTAAACCTTGGATTCTCATTCCTAGTAAGTAAACACAGGATTGGTGATGAGTGCCCACCTCTTTGGAGAGCATCCAAGCAAGGTTCTAAGCAGGTATATATATGCATGGCAGCAAGAAATGAGATCTCACCAGCAGATACGTGTACCAAAATTTTCCAGAGATTATGGACATGACTTGCACGAAGCCTGTGATATAGATTACATCATGCAAATAGCTGCAAAGCATGACCAACCAAAAGTCAAGATTTTACCATGAACAAAACCTGTGTGTGTTAATGCCCCAAATATACATGTCACATTTCTTCGCATGTATACTTGTATGGGATGTTAGATGTCATTAGCGTAGATGAGAGACAATTGATGAAACATGGAATTATCCGGTTTTGCTTGTTCAATGTTGTATTCCCAAATAAGAGAAAAACACCATGTATTCTAATCATTGCCATACTACAAATTCTAAAAGCCTACCAGCTTTAATGTTGTATATAAAGAACTTTTCAATTTGAGAACATAAATCACACAATTTAGTACCATACTTGATTAAGTACCCAATGAGAGAAGCACATAACACAAAGTTGAAATAGTTACAATTTGGAATTATCTGTGTTGTATTCCTATAATTTAGCACTATCCTATTTCTTTTAAAATTATCAGCAAAGAAATGAACAAAATAAGAAAGGAGTTGTAAATGATAAGAAATGTCACTAAAAACGAAAACATACCCACATACTCCACCAGTAGTCATATCAAAGCCACCATCCAGAAGTTCCCCATCATCGCCATAAGAAGGATTTGCCATTTGAGCGAGTTGTTGATAGGGATAGTAATAAGCAAGAGAAGTGAGAAGCAAAGCAACCCAATTTTTCCAGGCGAAACTAGAATGGAAGATGAGCATCCTTAGTAGCACATAAAAAACCTACATTGTCATGTCCCCAACACAACATCAGCATCACTAAGCTTAGCATGGGATTTGTGCATGAAATTATGTATAACCACTACTACAGTCAGCTAAGGCTTACATTACAGGCTATGATCAGGCGACGGAGATTTGCCATGTGTCGGGCGTTCTCTTCTCTGCGCTTCTTTGCACCTTGATTTGCCATCTCTGCCTAATCCACTCTCCGAGGGACTGTCACCGTAACAAAATCGAAAGCCTGTTAAAGAAAACATTGTTATGTAATGGATGAATTTGACCTTCAACAGATTGAATGAGCAGGTCTACATATACTCCATTTTTTGAAACTAGGGCGCAGGTTCACCCCAGAAACCGAATAAAAATGGAAATTATAAAGGAAATAAGACCTTAGTGTCAAAATTCAAAACACAACTAACCTAATTACCACAATAAATCATCATCACCAAGAACAAAACAATGCAGTAATTAACAGAAAAGCTAACAATTAGCAAGAGAAATATAGGTCCACAAGAAATCAGAAAATACAGATTCAATTTGCAAGAATCAAGCCCAATTAGGTTTAAACTCGAAATTGGGGTTTCTTCAATTTGCAAGAATAACATACCGTCGACTGTAGAGTTTGTCTCGCTGAGTTAGTGGGCATAAGCCGCATAAAATTTGGACTTATAGAGTGAATTCTAAGAGGAAAATAGATTTCGAGGAAGCGAGGAAAAGGAAAATCCACCTTTTGCGGCTGCTGTGCTTCTGATTTTGTTTTTTATTTTTTTTTTAACTTTAACGAAAAACTCTGGTACTGTTTACTTTAACGAAAAACTATATTTTTACAAAAAAAATCAATCTTAGTACTATTCACTTGACCTTTTATTTTTTCCTTATCGTTAAAACTCAAAGTTTTCAAACTTTTTTCATTAATTTTCCGTTTTTTTTTTGACCTGGATTGTCTGCCCTTCTCATCCCATACCTTTTCCATTGTTTTATGTCTTATTATTTCTATAAAAAAAAATCAATACAAAACGTACGTAGAACCACATAAATAAGAGAGGATGATAAGGGTATGGGATGGGGAGGGCAGACAACTCAGGTCTTTTTTTTTTTTTTTTTTTTTGTGCAAAAGAAAAGAGAGATGTTTTGTCTCACTCTCTGTCACGTGATCGATAAATGATCCTCTTATTCAGCCAATCAACATACGACATGTGTCCAATGAGCACCTTAATTATTATTACTATTTTTTTCTTTGCCTAATTGACTAAATAGTCATCGTGGTGATAAGGTAGTTAAAGACAGTCCTGTGATAAAAAAGTTCGAATTTAAACCCTTGTTATCCAAAATAAAAAAGATTGTTATTTCTCTATTAACGTATTAGCCATGGCTGCGGACTCAACCAAGCTTCCTCTGCTACAACCTCCAGTTACTTAGAATCAACTTGACTATTGCCCACATTTTCTACCCTACCACTTCTTAGTTTTCATTTCTAATCTTTCCTATTTTAAAAAAAAACAAAACAAAAAAAAAAAAAAAACAAAACAAAACAAAAATGACACATACAAAATAAATATCCCAGCAAGCAAGGAGCAACCATCTTCCTCCTGTACTTCTACTTCGCACAGTATGCTATGGCCGTTGTGAGACCATAATTCCCACCTCTCTTGGCAAAGTGATTTGTACAAAAGTGGAGTCCCCTTCTCAACTAGGGTCATGTTCATTCTGACAGTCCATTCCAGAATGAACAAGTCACTCCAGGTCGTACCACAACGAAGTATCGACACAGGGTGGTTACCTAAGGAGTCTTAAACGAACATAGCAACCAGAGTCTTAATGAGATCATGTGGTCCACCACCTTATAGGCTCCTACCGGAGTGCATACGCGTAGGTCTCCAGCATCACATCCAACAACTCTCCACTCAAACCCTATCAGTCCCCAGTTAGATCCTAACTACCTAATCCCAATTGCCGATCTGATTGGTATGACTGATGGTACTCTAACCCATGTTGCACAGGGTACAAACCTTTGACCCATGCTGCTGATGTAGCAGAGCGCACTGAGTCGCACCTTTAACTCCAACTGCTTTGCCGAGTAAGATAGTTGGCAAAGCACTCAAGAACGGAGCTCAAGATGCCTATAAATAAGCCACTCGACTCCTCACAAAAGACTAGACACTCTGATCTCATTAAAATAGTTTGCTTATCCTTTCTTTAAATATTGACTTGATCGTTTGAGCACTTACATTGAGACCAATCCCTCCCCTTCCCCCCTCTGACGTCTGGTATCACGATCTTTGCCTTATCTTTGTTCTTGCAGATTCACTCTAGAAACCTGCACAAAATTAGGTCAAGCAGTTTGGTGCTTTCATTGAGATTTTAAAATTCATATTCCCATGGAAACCCACATCATGGCTGATCATTGTGACCAGCCCGACCTGATTTAGGCTAATCTTGCTACTGTCGAGATCGCCCCTACCACTGTCGAAGTCAGCGCCACCGCTGCTGGAGCCTCTTCTCTAACTCCTATTCCAGAGGAAAGCTCCCCTACCCATAACATGTTTACGCTCTTTCTTTGATCCTATTAGAGAGATGCTCAGGGGGATTGATTGACACCATGAGGGACTTGTAGAGGAACAATTCTGATATAGGTTAGCGAATCGAGCTGCCTTTGACGACATCAAGAGGCACCTATTAAGCCTCGAGTCTTCTAGACCTCGAGACAACATCGAAGTATCGGTCACCAGAATGGGTTTCTTGAATACTTTGGAAAATCCCATTATAGTCATCATTGAGACGCCCTAGTGGGCCGGTGTGACCGATGCAGAGATGTCGTCAATGGTGCAGTCTCGTGGTGTGAGGACTAAAATGAAAGCACCCCTGAGCAGCCCTAAATGGCTCAACTTTGATCCTTCAACGTCGAGCCACGTCTACTCCGATGACATACTCTGATCGCAAATCGAAGACAACCCATTATCCACAAACTTGGTGTGGGAGGCTCTGCATGGAAAATTCACTCAACTTCTGATGAAGTATTTCAAAGGGAACCCTGACCCTTCTAGCCACATCATGTCATACAAGAACGCCGTGGCCTTGTATAGCAACAACGACCCCCTGATGTGCAAAAATTTCCCCTCCACTCTAAAGCGAAGTTCCATGAAGTGGTATGTCGAACTACCGCCTGGATCCATTCTGAAATTTTGAACTCTGTTTAAGAAGTTCATCAAGGCCTCCACTTATTGAGAAGTGAAGCAAATAATGAATACTCTATTTCTAACCCAGTAGAAGGATAAGTTTGTCAATGTTGTTTGCTGCGTGATGGCGCTTGTTAAATTTACAACCTGTGAGTACAGGTGTTGATTGCCATTCAGAGTGGAACAACTTGCATGGTAGGGGTCTTTATGAGTAGTAGTGTTTGGGTTAAAACTTAAACTTTGGGCTCAAAAGGGAGATGGCCCAAAAAGAGGAGAGAAACCCGAAGCCCAGCTGAAGCCCAGAAGGCAGAAAAAGCCTTTCTCGACTAGGTGCAGATCATTTGAACCACTTGCTCACCTACCCAAAGACCAAGTGGTATAGACCAGCCATCTAATCAGCCCAAAAGTACTTTACAATGGCAGTACAAGTAAATAGCTGATGAGTCACTATCATTCAAACCGCATTCGGGCAAGATTACTGCTACAAGAGGCCAAGCCAAAGTGTCTATAAAAGAAGAAAGAGAAATCAGAGTTGAGGACACTCAAACAAACAAACAAATACAAGCACAAACTCTGCTCAAAGCCAGATTTGCCTTAAAAATGAAGCTGTAGTCAGCCCAAGCCTTCATCCCTCTTAGGATAAACCCTTTGTAATAGCTCTGCTACCTTGTCAAGGACCTGCTGTAGTATCGATTTCTTTCTGTAAACTCATCTCCTTACCCATTTTCTAAAGCTCTCAACCCCCTTGATAAACCACAAAGATAGGAAGTTGCAAGACGATTAGCCTTGCCCGACAAGGTTAAACCTTGCCCGACCCTTTTTGTTTCTGTCTTTTCATTCATTAACCTAGCAATATGTTGTATACTTCAAGTTATATTCAAGTTATTTCTAGTAAGATGACTATTAAAAGGCTTTCTCAGTGCTTGAATCCGATTTGAATATGTCTTCACAGTTCAAACCAGATCTAAGTTCGAAGCCCTCGGGCATGTAAGATTTGATCACTTAAAAGTCCTTGGCCTCAAGGCATAAAAAAGAACCTTATGTGGACTTAACCCATCCACGACAAGCTTTGATAACAAGAAGTCCGAAGTTACTTGGGGCGCAAGTAATCGACCTATCCCTTAGCTTTATTTCTATTATATTATGATTACCATAGAACGTTTGAGTATGGAATGAATTCTGATAGGAAGCCTCAAGGCCTATATCTAAGGCCCTACAAAGGCACCTATTTGGATTCATTCTAATCTTTGAACTCAGGTAATCAGAAGTATAATGGTTATAAGATTCATACAATCAATGAAACGAACATTATATGTTCGAGTACTGAGTTAGTTATTGATTGGAAGCCTCAAGGCCTACACCTAAGGCCCTATAAAGGCACCTGTCATAACGAACATAGTCTCTTGGGTATATATACAATTAAAACTCAACATCCGTTTTACATCTGCCATGCTGAAGATGGCAGTGGCACGCCTGAGCATTTAAAAGTTAATCTTGATTGTGAGCCTCAAGGCCTACACCTAAGGCCCTACGAAGGCACCTTTCAAAGTTAACTTTGTCCTTCTCTTTCAGCTTTGCCCTACAAGCCTTGCCCAATAAGCCCGCCAGTGAAGCAGAAGCCCGACAGAAAGCATCAACCAGCGCCAACCTCTCGGGGAGCTGTGTGCTTGTCGGCCAGGGAACATCCCCGACGAAAATTCCTGCCACGAACATAGTTTTGGCACGCCCAGTGGGACACATTTGATCAAAAGAAATATGTCACAACGAGCAGAAGATTTACAAACTGCTTTGTTGCAAAAGCTACAAAGACTGGAAAACGCCTTCGTAGGCTCTAGAAAGGAAGCTGACCCGGTTATAAGACCAACTATTCCTATATCTTTACCTTAACTTGGGGAAAAAGATGATAGAGAGAAGAGGGGATTTAAAACCAACCAGCCAGAGAAAGCAGTGATGGATAAACCTATGGATCCCTTCTCAGGGGCCCCAATAAATATGATCAGTATGGCCTGGGCTAAGAAGGGGAAAGAAAAGGTCACAAGGGAAGAAGAAAGAAGATTGGTTGAAAAACCCACAAAATGGGTGGTCAACTTGCCCGAATATCCAAGAGCAGCTATAATAAAAGGGATGGTGTTGTGCAGTAAGTGCCAATGCGAGTGTGAGCTCGAAATACCACCCACAGGAGCCCTCATAGATCATGAATTGATCAGGAGGAATGAAGAAGAAAAGAGAAAAGAGGCACATGAGAAAGCTCGGCGGACTGCAGGAAGGGATACTTCCCGAAGTGTTTTTCAGCGGTTAGGAGGCGATTCCCAACCTAGGGCTTTATCAAAGGTATTTCACAATCATGAAGTTTCTGAGGAGGCAGAAGATAAAGATGCCAAGAAGCCGAAAGAGAGGGGTGTAGAGCACTCTCAGTACGACCATATGGAAAGAGAAGTCAGGAGAATTGACAGGGTAACAAATCCTGTCAAAAAAGATAACCCTGCCCGTCTCGGACGAAAATGGTATGTGGTTGGGAAAAATGGACAGCCCGTTAAACAAATGGGGGCTTCCATGGTCAGAAGGGTTCAAAGGTAACACAAAGCCTACATAAACTCCTTAAAAACCCCTGCGATGTCAGAAGCATCCAAGAATCAAAAGTTGGAGAAAACGTCATCTGAGAGGAGTAGTCAGCTCCGCTGGATGAGTAAAAAAGAGGTGGAAAAGGCTAATAGCAAGGCTGAAGGCGAGGGAAACCATGTGCCACAAAGCCTACACCCTGGGAAATATAGGATCTTGAGGAGAGCTCAAGAAGATATGATCATGGTGCCAACTCCTGGATGGAAGACAGAGCAGCCTATTTGTTTTGAAACTGTTTCACCTGAAAGAAAACCACCTTCTCCATCATTAGTGGAACCTTTCGGGAAGGTTCCAAAACAAACACCGTATTCAGGCGTGAATCAGCAGGAGGGGGCACCAGAACCATTGCTTTCAGCAAATGCGATGGCTTGGTTAGATGAGTTCATGGACCAGATTGGGAGCAAGAAAGAAGAACTGTCAGAGCCTAGTAACTTTCATATCAACATAGCGTACGTGCTATCCGCCATGTTTAGTGCCAGACCTAATCAGCCTGCCACGATGGAAGGAGACTATGTGACAACTGAGCCAATGATGGCCCATGTCAGTGTGGAGGTAGCTGAAGAGGGAGAATCGGGAAAAGCTGAATCATCTGAAGCATCCAAAGATGGTCCTTTAAGGATCTATACAGACAAGATGGTGTTCAGCCGCCCGAACACTTCACTTGCCAATAATCTGAAGCCCATATATGTTACAGCTCATTTGGAGGGGGTGCCCTTCAAAAGGATTTTAATTGATGAAGGAGCAGCTGTTAATGTATTACCGGCCAAGCAAATGAAAAAGTTAGGGTGATACACCTCCAACCCTCGATCATATCGATTGCCCCGAACTCCCCAGGCCATGTCTCTCGGTTGAATGCAACTAATAAAATTTTCCCTGCAAATGGAGGTGGCATCTTCCCTAGGAGCATCTTGAAAGGCTTGGTCAGAAAACCAAGGATATCTCCTCAAGACTGACGCACCCCATTCTAGGTCTGATCGAGTCCTACAAACCTTGAAGAAGTAAAAACAGGCGAAGGTGGAATGATTGGTAGGAGTAGCTTCAGCTAGGATTCGGGCAGGGGCCACACCTTCTGGGAACTCTAAGTTAGCAGCCCGAAATTCTGGAAAGTACCATTTGAGCCATGTTTGTATCATCCATATAGGTCCATTCAGGTTAGTCTCAAATGGCTCACCTTGAGTCATTTCGAAAAGAAGATGGTAAAGATGAGAAAGAAGGAATGGACCTGTTGCTACATCATCAAAGTTATGAAGGGCTTCCACCAAGGGGATCCATTCAACCTTCACTCCTTTAGACTTATTAGGAAAGACATGTTTGTTGAGCCAATATAGGAGGAAATACATGTGTTCTTGATCTTTATCAACATGCGAAGACCCTGCTCCAAAATTTTCTTTTACAAAAGGGATGAAGCCCTTGAAGAAAGTCCCGTAACTCTTGAAGGTTGTAGAATTATATTCCAAGGAAAGGAAAAAGGCAGATGACCCTGAGCTTTCAGCAATTAAGGAAAGAGCCCAGTCTTGAGTAACGTCTACTATCCTGCCTGATGGCCTTAGCCCGAAGACCTGGGCCATATCAAGAATAGTCGGAGACATGAGACCCATATGGAAGTCAAAAATGTTTGTGCCCGAATTCTAGAAAAGAAGAGAAAAAGCAAGTAGTTCGGGCTTGGGAATAATGGTAGTTTTTGAGAGCATTATCAATTCATAAATACCATTATTCATCCATTTTTTCTTAAAAGTTGGCTCTAGTTCATCCATCCACTGAGCCCAAGCCGGATCGTTCATCAAATGAAAGCCTCGATGATATGACGACCACTTTGATGAAGAAATGCTCGACTTAGCCAAAAAGGGATTTGGGGAAAGCCAGTTATCCTTAGGCATATTGTCCTCTATTATTGTAGGGACCCGAGAAATCCATGCGGGACCTAGCGATTGTACCCCATGCACTTTAAAGAAAAGCTCGGAATACAAACCTGCCCGAGGACGATGCAGTCCGTTGAGTAAACGACGCAGAGTGGTGATGCCTTCGCCAGATTCATAGGATAGTTGGATTTGGTTGGATCCTGAAGCCATTTGATGAAGTTTAGAAGAGGAACGGTAAGGAAGACGACAAGGGTAGAAGATGTCGGGCAAGAAGCAGCGAAGAGTTTAAAAGATTTAGAAAAGAATTTTGTGCTAAGAATATAGAGGGTTCGTGAGTGGGTGAATGACCGGAGGAAAGTGATGATCACCTTTGACAAATATGCAAATCCCGAGAGAGAAAGGCGTGGGTATGACGTAGGTATTAATGGGGAGCTATTCAATCAATATTGGCGCCTGGAATTCCAGTCTGAATATTGATTGAAGGGGGCACTGTTTGGGTTAAAACTTAAACTTTGGGCTTAAAAGGGAGGTGGCCCAAAAAGAGGAGAGAAACCCGAAGCTCAGCCGAAGCCCAGAAGGCAGAAAAGGCCTTTCTCGACTAGGTGAGCTCATTTGCACCACTTGCTCACCTACCCAAAGACCAAGTGGTATAGACCAGCCAACTAATCAGCCCAAAAGTACTTTACAATGGCAGTACAAGTAAATAGCTGATGAGTCACTATCCTTCAAACCGCATTCGGGCAAGATTACTGCTACAGGAGGCCAAGCCAAAGTGTCTATAAAAGAAGAAAGAGAAATCAGAGTTGAGCCAAAGTGTCTATAAAAGAAGAAAGAGAAATCAGAGTTGAGGACACTCAAACAAACAAACAAATACAAGCACAAACTCTGCTCAAAGCTAGATTTCCTTAAAAACGAAGCTGTAGTCATCCCAAGCCTTCATCCTTCTCGGGATAAACCCTTTGTAATAGCTCTGCTGCCTTGTCAAGGACCTGCTGGAGTATCGATTTCTTTTTGTAAACTCATCTCCTTACCCCTTTTCTAAAGCTCTCAACCCCTTGATAAACTACAAAGATAGGAAGTTGCAAGACGATCAGCCTTGCCCGACAAGGTTAAACCTTGCCCGACCCTCTTTGTTTTTGTCTTTTCATTCATTAACCTAGCAATATGTTGTATACTTCAAGTTGTATTCAAGTTATTTCTAGTAAGATGACTATTAAAAGGCTTTTTCAGTGCTTGAATTCGATTTGAATATGTCTTCACAGTTCAAACCAGATCTAAGTTCGAAGCCCTCGAGCATGTAAGATGTGATCACTTAAAAGTCCTTGGCCTCAAGGCATAAAAAAGAACCTTATGTGGACTTAACCCATCCACGACAAGCTTTGATAACAAGAAGTCCGAAGTTACTTGGGGCGCAAATAATCGACCTATCCCTTAGCTTTATTTCTATTATATTATGATTACCATAGAACGCTTGAGTATTGAATGAATTCTGATAGGAAGCCTCAAGGCCTATATCTAAGGCCCTACAAAGGCACCTATTTGGATTTATTCTGTTCCTCGGGCTAGAACGTTGAGTATAGAAGGAGTTCTGATGGGAAGCCTCAAGGCCTATATCTAAGGCCCTACAAAGGCATCTATTTGGATTCATTCTGATCTTCGAACTCAGGTAATTAGAAGTATAATGGTTATAAGACTCATACAATCAATGAAACGAACATTATATGTTCGAGTACTGAGTTAGTTATTGACTGGAAGCCTCAAGGTCTACACCTAAGGCCCTACAAAGGCACCTGTCATAACGAACATAGTCTCTCGGGTATATATACAATTAAAACTCAACATCCGTTTTACATCTGCCATGCTGAAGATGGTAGTGGCACGCCTGAGCACTTAAAAGTTAATCTTGATTGTGAGCCTCAAGGCCTACACCTAAGGCCTCATGAAGGCACCTTTCAAAGTTAACTTTGTCCTTCTCTTTCAGCTTTGCCCGACAAGCCTTGCCCTATAAGCCCGACAGAAAGCATCAACCAGCGCCAACCTCTCGGGGAGCTGTGTGCTCGTTGGCCAGGGAACATCCTCGACGAAAATTCCTGCCACGAACAAGTAGAAATGTAGTGGACCCTGAGTGCAAAATCTAAGCTGGGATGGGTCAAATCTATGAAAATACCCTTGTTTCAATCGTCGATTCTACAGTTTGTTCAACTGGTTTGGCCTGGGCTGGAATCAGTTTCGGGGACCTAGAGTTGGGCCGATTGACCGGTCTAGGTTTTAGAACGGGCTGTTAGAGAGGGTCGAAACGCTGGCTGGGTGCGCAGGTGCTGGGCCGGGTCGGTTAGGCCCGCTTGCGCATAGGCTGCGCTGGGTGCACGCTAGGCTTGGGCACTAGTACTTTTGGCGTGACTTGGGCCGGCTCCTTGGGGCCTAGTCTGTTGCTCTACAACTCCTTCACCTTGGGCTTGCTAGCCATGATTTGTTTCTTATGTACTATAATGCCCGTCAAAGCCACACTATCTGGTGGCTGCCATTACTGCCATGCCCATGGAAGCGTTCCCCGGTTGCAAGGTCGTTATGTTGAGCTTCGAGGAGCAGCGGTGAAGGGCCACATCATGAATTCCATTGCTTGGTCTGTATTCTTGAACGTAGAATGTTCCATTCATTGTGGTTTTGGAATTTTTCACCATTGTATCTTTTTCCCAAGGTTATTGGAAGAATTTATGACTCGTTTACTAATCCGTAATTAAATTGAGATGAATTGAATTGAGGAATTAGATTGAGCAGGAAACAAAATTATATTCCTGTTTAAATTGTTTATTAAACTATTTGGAATCGGAGTAGGAATGATGTTAGTTCCATATAAGTTGTTTACAATTCACATGAATTGAAATTAAAACTAGTTTGGTTACTAAATTGTCCTTATTTAAATAAATTATTTTCATTTTATATTATTAATTTTTTTATTAAATTGTATTATTGAATTTTATATTATTAAATTTTATTAAAGAGTTTTTTGTTTACATTTCCCCGTCTCTATATATTGAATCTTCCCTACACCTCCCTTTCATCTTCACACTTTTTTTTCCAACCGTATAGCCCTCCCACCATCCCGCCTTTCCTTGCCCTGTCCATATCTTCCCTGTTCCATTTACCTCCATAGCCACCGCCAAGGCGTTCAGGGGGTTCTTGGTGAGGAAAAGTGTAAGAAAGATCGCCACCGTCAGAGTTGAGGTCGGTGAGATAAAGGAGCGGATTTCAAAGCGAGAGAGGGTGGAATTGATGAGGAAGAACGCCAAGGAGCGGCTGAAAGGCATAGATGTTGGTAGTTTTGTATCTCTAGTTGTTGGTAATGTTTCTGAATTGAATTTGGTGCTTAATAGTGGAGAAAGATTGACATGTTGGATTGATTACGATGCTAGTTCACAACGATTGGAGATTAGGCGATTCAAAATTGATGAACGGATGTAGCCTTATCCTTAGAATCCAAATACCACCTCTATCTGGGTAATCCAATTATAGGTACTTCTGGAATTCAATTCCGGATATTAGGTGGACCCCACCCATTTTTTAATTTCCCAAATGTTAGTAAACTTTGGAATACTTTAGAACGTGGCAATTTTGTTTCTCTCCAATCCTACCTTTTTTGCTAAACACACCTTTATAAAAATCCTAGGAATAAGAACGTGTGGGTAAATCTACGCAACAAGAATTTCGAAAAGTGAATGCGAGAGCCTTGTTCGAGCATTAAATCAGGCTCTCAATAAAAGAATAAATTTGTGATAGCAAAATTCAGCTGTCTTAAGTCTTGACGAAATTGTGCCTACAAAATAAAATAACACATTTTATCAAGGCCAAAGCCTCATGTGCCCACGATGTAGGGGGGTTTGGCTAGTGGATCTTCGATGCCTAAGTCAGTTTCTTTGTAAAGGGTGAGTGTTTTGGGCTTAATGGCGTAGCAAGATTTTACAAAATTTTGGTGGAGATGAGGTATATATAGGGAGGTGGCCGACTTAGGTGTAGGGTTTTTCCCAACACGTGGTGGCTTCTCATTGACCAAGGTTCATCCATAAGATAGATGAGGAAAGAATATTCCTAAAATATTAATATATGGATGATGATGAAGGTATCATTGATTGATTATGATGAGAATTCCTTAGTTGTTTGAGTTGATTTTCGATTAGGAGAGCATTAAAGATAGGATTTGACAATTATACCTTATCTTTGATGTTTTGACTTTTCTTCCTTGCCACGAGCAAGGAAGTTTTGGTGGTATTTGATAGGAATTTTACCACCTGCAAAAGTAGAGATAAAAACATTTTAAAATACTTGCAAGAGTACAAGGTAATTGTAGTATATATGACCCTAGCAAGGTCGTTCTCCACATGGATTGAATGAATAATTTATGTCAAAACCAAATCTTAATTAATTATTTGAAAACAAAGTTTGGACAAGGTTGATTTTATGACCTAAAATATTAAAAATGAATTTAAATAAAAACAATTAAAGAAAGCGACAAAGTAAAGAAAACAAAAGAATACAATTTTTGGAAATTAAATGGTCAAAGCATTAGGGTTCCGCCGTCATCTTAATATACATGCATATTTTGAAGGTTAAGTTGTCCTAAAGTATTAAATGGTCAAAGCATTAGGGTTCCGCCGTCATCTAGACCCCCAATCTAGAACGTATATTAAACATGCAATCTCTCTGTGGTATTGAGATCAAATCTAAGCATGCAAGACTCATTAAGCTTAATGAAAACCCTTTGAAAAACCATGCAACTCTTAAGATGTGGTATTCATCTTTAGTAAAATTACAACTATTAACCATAAGAAGCCTTCATCAATTTTAAGGACCGACCTCCAACCAAAATTGCTTCAGATTATTTTTCAAAATATCCTAGTGGTAGCTAAGCATTAAGACAATTCGATAGTTTAAACATAGTGATTAATAATTCAAAACTTGCATGCATAATATCATAAGTAAATTGAAAAGAAACTACATATTCTTACTAAGGCTCATGGCCTTGCCCTAGTAAAAGAGAATTAGTTATGAATAATCATAAAACAAAAGTTATTTTATCGAAATAGAAAAATGATAGAAAATACCTTCAAAGAGGGATACAAATCGTCAAACCCTAGCCAAGTTCTTCAAATTGATACGTTCAAAACCCTACTATCTAAACAACCTTATTTATACTACTACAAAATAAAATCCTTCATAGAAAATGTCTTTTAAATACTAGGAAACAAAATAAAATAAGATAACTAGGAAATACATTCCTATTCCAATTTTGGGAAATCTGCCCAGCCACAAAGAATCCCACGATTCTGGATCTTCAGGGCTCCAAAATAGACCCAAAACGAATTGAATTAAAGCTTGAGAGGACGTTTCGAAGGTGTGGATGAAGCGTGCGAACCGTTCGCGCGGACAAGGATCTAACGGCTAAGAATGGACGAGCTCACGAGTAGGATTGGGTTGTTGTGACCCTGTGCATTTAGAAAATTTTAATTTTTTTTATTTATTTACTTGGTATGTTTTCTCCGAGGGAGGGAAACAGAGAGTAAGTAGGAAATAAGATTTGGTCGTTGCGCATGTTGAAGAGGGAAAGAGAGGCAGAGAGGCAGAGCTAGAGTTTGGAATAGATTTGAGGTGGATCGAAGTTGGCTTGCAGCTGTTGTGGATGCAAATTTCTGTTGTCTCTTCTTTAATGAAAATGCACTTGCAAAATAATAACACCTAAGATTAAGGCCAAAAGCCTTACACGGCCACGATGAATTGGGCACCAAGGGGGGCTTTGGCCGAATAATCTTCGATTCCAAAGTTAGAATTCTAAAAAGAATGTGTTTAGGTGTTTTTGGATAGTAAAAAGCCTCCTGAATTTTGAAGATAAAGTCTTTATTTATAGGAGAGGATGAGGAAATGCGCCGGCCCTAGGTCAGTGACGAAGCTACAAAGGGTTAGGGAGGGGCGACCGCCCCTCCCCTGGCCAAAAATCAAGCCCAGAAGTGGTCCGCCCTTTTGGTTTCGTCGGAAAACTTGCAAACTGAATCCATTTCTGCTGCAGCATGCAGAGCGACTATGTTCTGTTTTAAAAACCCAGAAAGAAGACTTTTTAAATGGTGTTGTTTGGCTTTATCTTTTTAACTTATTTGACCTTTACCAAACTACCCACGTGGGAGAATTACAGTAGATAACCAAAAGCGAAAGCTTTTGCCGTTATGGGATAAGGAGTATCTCCCTGGCAAGTTGTTGAAACAACAAAAATTACAGTGCTCTATTGAGCTAAGCATCCCTAAGTAAAACAGTAAAAAAAAAGGCAGCAAAAATAACAATTTATTATTATTTAGGCATTTTTGTGCTAAATTTTTCTTTTTATTCCTCTCTTTTTTGTTTCTTTTAATCTGGACTTTTTTATTAATCAGTTCTTATCATGAAATTCATGAATTTATGATCTTAAGCCATATAAGGTTTGGGAGCACTTTGTTATTTAAAAGAACTATATATAGGACTAATACATATAGAATTTGGTTTGTACAACAAACTGTACAATGAATTCAAATCAGTAAATGACCAAGTATAACAAGTGCTTCTCCCGGTAAACGGGAACTAAAAAACAATAGGCGTAGCAAATTTCTCCTGATCATTCTTGCAATGTGTAGTAGAGAGTCAATGGTTATCAAATATGACAACTTTCTATAATTTTGCTCTTCCCAAAAATCACAACTCAACCTATATTTATTCAAGACACCATCACCAGGGGCATGTTTGTCATTTGATAGGTATGGGTTATAACATATATTAATATTGTCCATTATTTGGTTGTCTAAATTTTTTAGGACCTTTTACCCTTTGAAGTCCCGCCCCTCCCCCTGAACATTTCTGGCTTCGCCACTGCCCTAGGTGGTATCTTTGGTGGGAATATTCCAAGATATTTGTGTAAATAAATATCTTGGAGTAATTAGGTAAATATCCTATATAAATGGAATTAGGATTACTTACTTGAAATAGGTACTATCTGATTAGGAATGTATTTATGATAAGAATAAAAAATTATTATAACATAAATACCTTTGACTTTCCTATGGGTAGGGGTGCCTTGATAGTTGTTGATCTCTGCCTGGTCTACCTCAGCTGGGCATGGTGAATGAGAATGCTCCCTGTTCAATTAATAGGGGCAGTCTTGTCTTTGTTAGGGAATAATCCACGTGTTAGCTCCATGATTTTTGGGATTATTTTTTGCTCCACAAATGCCCCCACACCTGCTGGGCTGCTTGTAGGAAAGGGCAGGAGGTGCAGGAATCCAAAGCTGCATAGGTAAACATGGAGTCTGTTTCCCAAATTGAAGTAGATTCCTACCTTAACTTTGAATTTGTATTCTTCTAGGAAAGGGAATGTAATTGCCACCAAAATCTATTTAAGTTTACGTCAAGCAGGGGGTTAAATAAATTTGGAGTGCAACTAAAACCTGCAAGAAAGAGAGAAAGCCAGAGGATATTTGTTCCCCCTCCCCTACCAATCTTCTTTGCTTGCCTATGCAAAGAATTGTGTTATATTGTTTTTCTTTTTCTCCAAGGTAAGAAGAAATTCAATTTCTTTTTCTTCTTGATTTTTTGGAGCCTCGAGTTCGAATTTTGGCTGCACGGGGGTCGAGGAGTAGCAAAAAGTAGCAATCCTGGGGTTGTTGTGCTGCTTTCGTGGAAGTTAGGCTACTATGGGTGGCTCGACTCAGCAAGGAGCTGAAGGGCTGGTGTGATATGGCTCAGTTGGCCTGCATTGGGCTCGGGCCCTTGCACTGCTCGGCTTAAGCGAGTGGACCTGGGTGCTGGGGTATCAGTCCTGGGCTGCTGGGCTTGGGCCCATGCAGCGATGGAGATAGCAAGGGAGAGAGAGAGGCGCGATGACACACCCCGACCTGGAATGTCCACTAAGACTCCGAATCGAGCTGTGATAGCCGACACCTGGAAGGTGACGAAGCCATAAAGTATAGTAATGTGGAAAATGTGAATAAATTTAAACCAAAAAGTGCCTAAAGACAATAGTGCGCTGTGAGCGGGAATGAACCCATTTCACACGCGACGTCAGAGCATAAGTAAAGTATAGTAGTGTGGTTAAGGATCATACCCTCAGAAGTAGCCATCTATATTGATATTCGCCAAGAATCCTCGTCGATACGAACTTTCAGCAGCTAAAACCTGGAGAGGCAAAAACCAGAAAACGTGAGTGGGCAAAAGCAAAGCTTTTTAAAACCATTTCACTTTCCAAAAATAATAACCCCTCATCGTAAAACCCGTATAATTTCCTAGAAAATAATAATACATACGTATATAGAAATCATACTTGAGAGTAGTGACCAAGTATATGCCATGTCGAGGATCTCATCAATGAAATAAGTAAGCCAGGTGAAATAAATCAATGTAAAAAAATGATATGTCAGCCGTAGTAACCTAACGTGACTTGTACGGCTGAGCTTATAGCTTATCTACTAATTCTTGCACATGAGTCGGAACCACCTAATGTGGTCTGTACGACAAGATGGGTGTAAATATATACACTCAAGTGTTACGATCATATGAAGGATGTGCGAAGTATCATAAGTCACCTACGAGTCAAAACCACCTAATGTGGTCTGTACGACAGGCTGACACTTGCCTTAGATCCAAGGTGAGCTTACGGTGCAGGAGGTGAACGATCACATGAAGGCTAGGCCCTAACCTCGGGCAAAGCACTAACACAAGGGTGCAGGATAATGAGCTTCAAATGTATCTATATATATCCATACATAATGCAACCACTACCATCATATGGTACTTACCTGAAACTTACCTGGGCCTCTGCAGCGTCATAAATATTATGCATATCCATGCTAATGCATATACTAAAATGAAATGCAAGTATGACATGGCACTTAAAAAAACATAATTCCATTTAGATTAGTTTCTGGGCAAATGTAATATATATATATATGTGTGTGTGTGTGTGTGTGTATATATAGAAAACCAAAACCCCACTCACAAAACATGACATCGGGCCGAACCCGCTGGCTTCGAAGATCCTTGCCATGCGTTTCACCTAGAAATAAAACCATGATATAGTTATGTATAACATGTCAACATATAAACGAATTTTCCAGATTTTATTTCGTTTTTTTCCCCATAACTTTAGGAGCTCATTTCAAGCTCAATTTTCAACCAACTCCAATGATTCAAAAGCCAACTAGAAGCTAGAAATGTGGGGAACATGTTTGAACCAGTTTGAATTTGAGTAGTGGCCGGAGTCAACCGGGGAAATGGTCAAAAAGTGGCCAAATGGCCACTGGTCCAAGTTTTCCAGAATTTGGGAAATTTTATCCCAACTTTCAGAGCTAATTTCTAGCTCGATTCTCAATCAAATTCAACGATTCAAGAGCCATATTAAAGCTAGAAATGTGGGGAACAATTCCATACTAAATTGGAGCCGAGTTTATGTTTGTGTTGGCCAGAAAAATGACTGGTCAAATGGTCACGGCCAAAATTTCCAGAAATCTGGAAATTTCTTCCCAACTTTCATAACAAATTTCTAGTTCGATACTTAAGCAAACTTGATGATTCAAAAACCATTCTGAAGTTAGAAATGTAGAGAAGATATTCATACCCTTAGGAGGCCTAATGGAAATCGGAGTTGGCCGGAAAAATGGCTGGAAAGTGGCCAAATGACCACGAATTGGAAATTTTCAGAATGAACAGTGACCTTCCTTTGTGTTTTCCGAGCTCCTACACCACCAAAACCACCACCCACAAATTTACCAATCATGAACCTAGACATGACCTACAATGATAGGGCCCAATTTCGAGGCTTACCTTGGCCAGAAATGGTCAGAATTCACCAGAGAAGAGTGATGCACAGTCATGGTACTGTGCAGCGCAGGAAGGTAGTTTTCAAGGTACTTTTCTCCTATTTCTAGGTCCAATGGCTCACAAGGATCACAAGGGTTGACGATGGGGATGTTGTCTTGCTGTGGTTGCAAGTGTAGAGGCATGGGTGTGTGTGTGTCTCGGCAAAAGAGGAGGAGAAGGAGTAAAGGTGAGTGAGAGTGGAAGAAGAAGAAGAAAATAGAGAGAGAGGAAGTCACGGGTCAACCAAAGAAACCTCCAGAAAATGGGGGAGAAATCTGCCACATGGTAGCCTGTGAGTGGTCTAAGGGTGGGATAAAAATCTCCACTTGTGAAATTACCACAATGCCCTTATGTTCAAAAATTCGTAAAAGGTTTGTAATAACTTTGAATTTGACTAATTCAAGAATACGCTAAAAAAATATTTCATATGCCTTACTATACGTTGGTCAACGAAAATCAATACCCTTGCCTCTAGGGCATTTTTGTAAATTCACATTTTAAAAATTTATAAAATTGTAGAACTAGGGACGGGTTATCACAATCTACCTACCTTAAAAACTTTTGTCCCCGGAATTTAAAATGTCTTGTTAAATGTACAATCCTCAAACATAAGGAGAAAATATGTATATAAATACATATATAAGGAGAAATCGAGTTAGAGCAGCTAAATAAAAGAGAATGACATTCCGTCACGATTGGATTGCAATTATTCCTCTTTCATGCCTCCAAGCTCATACCTTCCTTCTTCATTAGTACAATACTAAAATCAAATACTTTTATAAAAGCATAAGGTCAAAATAGACATATAAAAGCATAATGTCCAAATATGTATACGTAATACCATAGAAATAGTTGTATTGAAATAAAAAATGAGCATAGAAATATTTTACCTCCGCACTTGTAGCGTATCGTATTCTGAAGGTATGTATGTAGTATCTTTGGATTGAGCCCAAATAATAAATAAGTAACTAAACGTATAAATAACTAAAATACTAACGTAAACAGATCTAAATGTCCACTTACTTAACTAGTTCAACAAATAAGTTATCAATATTACGGTCTGCAGCCCGCAATACCAACAACTCACTATTGTCCCGATAAGTAAGTAACAAAATCTTGAGGGTGCAATATTACCATCATGCCCCCCATTGAGAAATACACATAAATTGTTTGGTCAAAGCCTCAATCGTGATCGCGAACTACCCTCTCGGGCAATATCGTCGATAATATAAAATTTTCTATATTGCAATCTCAAACATTCAGATACCTATTCGCAATACTCACCTACCAATTATGCATTGTGCATAAAGTCTCCATACAATGTCTTAAACTGTGTCATACCTAACAATCAAAAGTGTAACCACATTTACACACAACCTTAATAAAATAAATGTTTGCTACAAACTTACCAAGTATGCAGAATGAATAAAACGCAACATGGACATGAAGGTCTGTGTAGTTTGTTGTGACTAACCATCAATCTAAGAATAAAGTGCAGTACCAGGTAACAACTCCGTACTCATAACCTTCAAGAAGACTTCTCAATGCTGTTGGAAATGTGCCCTAAAACCAATCATATGATGATACTTTACGGACATTTCACATGTTAAACTAATATAGTTTAATTTAAAAGGGCAAAGATTATTATTTGAAGCCGTCTCATATAAATGTTATACGCTTAAACGATAAGTCCAAGGAATATGTAATCAAGAGAATGCGATCTAAAGAAGTTAGATTCATGAGACCATTATCTTTCGTATACATATCCTAAATGTTCCTGATCATAGGATTGTCAATTGGGCATTGACAGTCCGTTAAGATCAGTACGTGCTATGTCTTCTCTTAGGGAGAGTGACTGGTCTCAAGTCATTGGTGTGACTGACACCAAGACAAGTATGTAGGTGCTCAATAGGGAATGAGTTCACTGAACACGATCAACAAGGAGTTCTCATACTCATGTCACATGAGAACTCATGGTTGGGATAATGCAAACTAGTCATTTGACCTGAGGCATCATAGTTGTCTTGTGGTTAGGTCCTTGATCTTTGACTATGTCAAAGTCACTCCATCCGAGGGTGTCCACGACATAGTTGGGGTTAAGCCACTTAGCCATGGAAGCAAGTGAATGCGCAACAAGGGATCTCTAACCTTCAAACTGTTTGAGGGAGAATACTCTATGATATGATTAAGAACCTCTGGCCAGAGTATGAATGAGATTTAGGAAGTTGTTCCAAATCACATTCAAGGTAATCATATAAGTAAATGGATCATATTGGATAGTAGACATGAATAAACTATCAAACCAAACAATGTGGTCAAGAGTATTGTATTAGAGAAAGACCGTATTGCATTGTAATCTTAAACTGAATAGGTTCTCCACCTCTTCTGATTAGCTTGGGTAACCATGACATGCTGCTAGGTGTCATTCATGGTTTATGGAAGCCCTAAACGTGTATAATCACTAAAGGGAGAGTTGAAAGTAAGTTTCAATTCACAATCAATTTGAAAGAGTTCTAATCGCCCACTATTTTGCTAAAAGGAACCTAATGGATTGCACACTGTGTAAGGTAATGCTTGAAGGATTTGATGGAGATGAGTAAGGACAATTAAATGGTTTAATTGTTTATGGCAAGAATTAATTAATATGTTAATTAATCAAATGAATAAGTTCGTTTTAAACCTTGAGTTAGTTTTGGGCCTTAAAGTCCTAATTGGGCTTCAAATCATCAAGCCCATTAGCTTAAGTTGTATGACAACTTAACAAACAAAATTCAAGAAGCCCAAAATAGCCCAAAGGCTTGGGAAAACCGACCATAGAGAGAGGAAGGGTCTTTTGGTCCAAAATGCATACAAAAGTTGAAAGCATAGAAGGGGTATCTTTGCTCCATCCTCATTAGGGTTTTCTAAGGATGAAAAGTGAGAACAACTCTCTCTCTTTTCTCTCTAGAATAGCCGGCCACCATGGGAGAGTTTACTAGCATCTAACTCTTCCATGGCCACTCATCTTCTTCCTCAACCATCCTTGGTGTCGGGACTTAGAGGTCTCCAACTTTGGGGACTTTTGGAGAAACCAATTCTTCCATCCATATCCAAGAAGGCATGGAGCCAAGAAGCAAAGTTCCTCCATCCACATCCATGGAGCCAAGGAGTAAGGTGACAAAGGAAATAAGGCCCTCACATGGGTGATTAACCTTTGCTAAGCAAAGAGGTGCTTCAAAGGTATAAAATTTCTCAACTCACTTTGTTCTTGAGTTGAGTCTTGGTTCACATAACTACTAGGCTTTGAATTTCATGGGTAATGTTTTGTTTTTTAGTGCATACAAGTATGATTCTGCCTTTAATTGTTAATTGCATGCCATAGATGTTGCTCAAACGAACATGTTTTTCACAAATTTTCCTTCAATTGTTATCAAGAGCCTAGGTCTAGTAATTGATGAATCCTTTTGGGTTTTGTATTTTCATAGTTTATGATTTGAATGTTGTAATTGTTACAAGCTTTATTCTTGCTTCTTTGAATGTAAATTTTGTTAGAAAATTTGCCATCTCAAATGTTGTAGATGTAGTTCATATGAGCATGAATTTGGAGCTAAAATTTGGTGCCATGTTTTTGGGGAAATTCGGCCAAATCGAAAGGGTGGATTTTTGGGTTCATGTTTGTCTTGTTAAAAGTGTTTTAAAGTGACATTAAGAACCCCTAAGTACCCTAGTATGGTAATATGTTTTTTCCCTTAAGTTTGAGAGTTTTTGGGGTGTCTTTGGGTGAAAAATGTTCATGGAGCTCTTATGGGTTTTCATGGATGTTTTTCATTGTTCTTGCTATGTTTTTGGCAAGAACAAAAAGGTTGGGTATTTTGATTCAAAGTTTTTGGTTGTTTACATAAAGTTTTTGTTAGTGATGGATGATTTGAATTTTCAATCAATACCCATACCTTTTCTACTATTCATACCATACAAATCACTTACACTTTTTCCTTGTTTCAAGGAACCATGTTTTATGGAAATCACTTTTTCAAACCTATCCATCACCTTTCACTTTTGTTGAAAAATTCAAAAGTTTTATGACACCTTCTCTCATCCAAAACCGGCCACCCTATTAAATAGGGTACTTTTGGGACTTTTATGCAATTACATAAAGTTTTGATACTTTTGTGTATTTGTACTTTGACCCAAAAGTTTACGTATTTACATAAAGGCCCAAAATCACTAAAGGACAAAATGTTTTGCTCCTTTAATGAAGTTTTTGTATTTTGATGAAATTTTTGGGTTCTAGTTGTAATTACATGAAGTCGTGGACTTTTGTGTTTTTACAATGTGACCTCAAAAGTTTGTGTTTTGCAATATAGCCCAATAGTTGAGGTTATTGTTTTTCGGCCCAAATTAGTTGAGAACAAAATAGTTTTGTATCTTTAAATGAGAATTGGATTTTCATTTCATTTAGCTCCATTTAAATCAATTCTATGGATACAAAAACCAAATGAAAATGTTGCATTCAAGTTTAATTAGTTAAAGCGTTAATTAATTAAAGAAAGGGTGATTATGAACCTAAGCCTACGATAATTGAGCTATGTGAAAGACCGTCTCAAATTTGTTTGAACCATGGGAATGTGTAGATTAGATTTTGGTTGTAATTTGATATGATCAAATATTGTAAAAGAGCATAAGCTCTTCTTTACTTTAAAGTAATTTGTTTTAATCAAATGTTGTAAAAGAGCATAAGTTCTTGTTTACTTTGAAGTACTTCTTTCTTGCTTTATTTGATATGCATGAAAATGAAGTATAAGGTCCAACGCCGAATAAGAAAACACGCCTTAATGTGATTAAACACGTAACTAAAATCAATCACCATCCCTAGACGTGTATAATCACTAAAGAGAGAATTGAAAGTAAGTTTCAATTCACAATCAATTTGAAAGAGTTCTAATCGCCCACTGCCTCGCTAAAAGGAACCTAATGGATTGCACACTGTGTAAGGTAATGCTTGAAGGATTTGACGGAGATGAGTAAGGAAAATTAAATGGTTTAATTGTTTATGGCAAGAATTAATTAATATGTTAATTAATCAAATGAATAAGTTCGTTTTAAACCTCGAGTTAGTTTTGGGCCTTAAAGCCCAAATTAGGCTTCGAATCGTCAAGCCCATTACCTTAAGTTGTATGACAACTTAACAAACAAAATTTAAGAAGCCCAAAACAGCCCAAAGGCTTGGGAAAACCGGCCATAGAGAGAGGAAGGGCCTTTTGGTCCAAAATGCATACAAAAGTTAGAAGCATAGAAGGGGTATCTTTGCTCCATCCTCATTAGGGTTTTCTAAGGATGAAAAGTGAGAAAAACTCTCTCTCTTTTCTCTCTAGAATAGCTGGCCACCATGGGAGAGTTTACTAGCATCTAACTCTTCCATGGCCACTCATCTTCTTCCTCAACCATCCTTGGTGTCGGGACTTAGAGGTCTCCAACTTTGGGGACATTTGGAGGAACCAATTCTTCCATCCATATCCAAGAAGGCATGCAGCCAAGAAGCAAAGTTCCTCCATCCATATCCATGGAGCCAAGAAGTAAGGTGACAAAGGAAAGAAGGCCCTCACATGGGTGATTAACCTTTGCTAAGCAAAGAGGTGCTTCAAAGGTATAAAATTTCTCAACTTACTTTGTTCTTGAGTTGAGTCTTGGTTCACAGAACTACTAGGCTTTGAATTTCATGGGTAATGTTTTGTTTTTTAGTGCATACAAGGATGGTTCTGCCTTTAATTGTTAATTGCATGCCATAGATGTTGCTCAAATGAACATGTGTTTCACAAAATTTCCTTCAAATGCATGAAAGTGAACCATTCTTCATAAGATACCAAAGTGACAAATGTGTCATGTAGTCATACAATGTAGTCCATAACACCTTAGCGAGTATCTTCATATTAAATTCCTCTCAAATTTAGCGAAAAATATGTCGAGAGGATAACAGAACACTCAAGAGTTTGAGAATCAAAACGAGTCCAACAAGTCTCAAATACAAGGTAACTGAAATTAATGTATGATATCTCACTACAATGATAGCTTCAGAAATATTCAATCACCAATGGTAAAGATTCGTTTAGTAGATTATTTGTTAGGTGATTGAAGAATTAATGATCACAGCCAAATTTCAATGTACGTGCAAATTTTCTGAACAGTCTACCTATCTCCGAAATAATAAATTGTCACATCCCGGCCCAGGCCCCCACCACATCCTGAGCCGTGATGTGATAATTTTGTATCAGAGCCAATCCCTGGCCGGAAGTGTGTCGACGAGAACGTCAAGCCCCTAAGGGGTTTTGGGGGCTCAGATGAGTAGTTCAGAGACTTTCTTAAGATGCTCAAGCACACAATTCTATCTAGGGTTCGTGTGAAACGGGTCAAGTAAGGTAACAGTCGTGAATTGTGTGGGTCTAGAAAAGCTATCAAGTTTCACCCTTACTATTTGTGTTGCGGTTCATTTTCTACGCCTCAATTCTTTCAGGAGGTGATCTGCTCCATGAAGTGTGCTTCTGCTTAGTGCTCTGAACACGGTCTGTGTGATGGTGGGTTCCACAACTTGAGTAGGTTCTTTGACTTGGACTTGACTACCAACGAGTTTTGGTATTTCTTTGAGATAGGCCACATCAATGGTGTTGGGCAGCTGAGGACCCGCTATAGGGTTTTCAATCATTTGAGCAAAAGAGATTATGAGTGGGTCAAGGAGACCTTAGAAGTCAGCAGAAAGTGGGAATCTGACTCCTCACCTGGGCTACTGCGTTCCGACTACTTTCATTGATGGTAAGTGAGCTGATTAGTCTCTAAGTTGCTTTATACTTTTGTTGAGTTGCATTCTGATTTATCCTCCTTTGTTTATGTAGATTTGGAATTTGGCTCAACTCCCAAGACTTCTCCAGACATGAAAAAGGTGCACATCATTTTAGGGATCCTTGCTGAATATCGCGAATGGTGCTGGCTGCTCAATCTTTTTTGTCAGGAAAAAGGTGGGCTGGCCTCGAATGAGGATATCAAGAGAATCAAGGATGAGGCGTTTGCTCCTCTGATTGGTACCGTGGAGCCTGTTGCTAATGGAGGTAGGAGAAAGAGATATTCGTCGCCTGCTCAATAACCGTCGCTGGAGAAGAAGCCGAAGACTTCCTTTATTGCTCACAAGGGTTCTTTCACTATTGGGAGGCTTATGATTAACTTAAGGCTACTGGATCTGAGCCTATGAAGCCTGTTGTTCCTAGGGTTGCTAAAACAGTTGCTGATAAGATTGCACATCATAAGAGTTCCGTCGTGCCCCATATGCCTAGATTTATTCCAAGACAGCCTTCTGTGTCCAAGTTCGATTCAATTCTGGAAGAGCATGCAGGGACGAATAGCGAGGATGGTGATTCCATTACCAAGGCGATGCCAGGGCTGGCTCTTCTATTTGAGAAGTTAGCGTCTACCCACATGAACGGCTGTGAATAGCTTGCCAAGCTAGCCTTAAGGAAGTTTTTTTAGATCCATCCATTGTTGAAGGCCAATCTGCTTGGACACGAAAGCATGTGCCAAGTTCATTGATGATGTAAGCATTGTCGACTCCAATTTTTCGTGATGGATGAAGCTCATTCACGGAAGGGTTCCCTGCTCGCTATGATGCAAAAATCTATGACCTTGTTAGCTGAGTATACGTATATGAAGCAGGATGATGCCAAGGCTGCTAAGGAGATTACGGTAGCCATGGTAGCAGAAGCTTGCTTGTTTGTTGAGAAAATTAAAGAGTTGAAGCCTGAAATTACCTTTTTGAAGATATCTGATACCCCCACTGCTTTGCAGCTTGAGAACGCTCACCAAGAGATTAGTGACTTAAAGCCTCAGCTTGACATAATCCAGGGCAAGTATGGTATTGCAGAGAAAGAGATTGATGTCCAAGCAATGCTAGTGCAAGACCTCGAGCATGCCATTTCAGATTTTTGATCTAATCGTGATGTTAATGACATAGAGTTGCTCGCTATGCATAATGACATAGTTCGACTCAAGAAGGCTGCTAGTAGACTTGAGTCCAAGGAAATAGAGCTACAAGGAGCATTATCTGCCAACGAGAACCTGAAGAAGGAACTAGATGAGTTACAGAGTGCTCGTACTAACCTAATTAAGGAGAATAAGCAGTTAAAGAGTGAGAAGTCCAGTCTTAAGGTTGTTCTTGCCCAAGGTCAAGCTGACTTCTACAAGCTTGGCTACATAGATCGTTTCCTTGGCATGCCGTTTAACTACGCCTTTTCTGACAAGGACCTCAAGCATTTTGCTATTTCTTTTAAGGATCTGCTTAAGTTTTCCTTCAAAAGTGTCGTTGGTGGAGCAATTGAAGATCAGCCTGCCCAGATAGGTGCTGCCGAAGGTGGTACCACCCAGGCAGGGGCGGCTGGTGACAGTTCTGCTTAGGATAAGGCATCTGTAGATGAAGCGGGGGAGGTTGATGCTACTGGGAGCGATGCGGTTGCTGAAGAAGTCCAAGTTGCTGAGGTGTAGTCTTTTTAGATAGATTTTAGGATTTACTTCGAGCCAATTTATCAATTTGCTAGAAATTAATAAACTATTTTTCTTCGTTTTACTTCATCATTGTCTCTTTGCCTTGCTTCAAGCTTTAGCCATATAATGAACAATTGAGCAGACTGCTTTGAACAAAACAGTCAAGCCCATCTATTTCTTTAGATGCCAACTTCGGGTTGTCTGGTGCAAATCTTCGCTTGCTTGAAGCATTTTTTGAAACTTCTAACTTGCAGGGCCGAATTACCATCGTAGCTGCATGTTTCATATCGGTGGTCCACTAGATATTTAATCACAAGGTTGTTAGCGAAGCACGTTACTTTTTAATAAGCTGACGGGCTTGCATGACCTATGTGACTGTTGATCTAGGCTTAGGACCTCTGCAAAACTGTTAACCAGAGAGTCAGCAGCCAAGCGCCTTACTTCCAAAAGCAGGTCAGTCTGCATAACTGCTATATTGTTAACTTTGATCTTCTAGGGCATTGAATTGTTGAGCTTTATCTTGCGTTGATGCCTCATGACAACAGGCTGCTTAGTTGGTCATCATTTCCCAAATCCTTTGAGTTGTGTGGCTTGCATCACAACATACTAAAGATTAATGGGACAAGAATTTCTCTACCCTTTCGCATTAAAAGTGCATAGTTCTGTGGAATTTTGTGGGCAATGTTTCAAAAGAACGATTTACACTTTATATAACTAATTATATAGGCTACGTAGCACGTAGGACATCACTAATCAGTGTGAACCAAAAAGGTTATTTTAGGCTAGGCAGTGCATATGCACGCTTACCTATTAACCTTTCACAAGATTGTACGATTGTATAGGTTTAAGTGGCTAACTGCTTGAAGGGTGTACCATAAGCAATATTTTAGAAATCATAGGATGCTTGTTGATTTGGCAGCGACTTTAAGGTTTCAGGGATACGCAGAGATCGCAAGTTGGTCACAAACAATATGCTCAGCTACTTACACTAGCTGGTCACATCAAGGATGCTCAACCGCGTGAACCCCGTGCTTGCAGCTAGAGCTAGTATTCCATATCATCACAGAGATTGCCTATGTATTGCACCATGAATGCTTAACTACGAATACTAGCTGGTCACATCGCAGATGCTCAAAGTGATATCCTTTTAAAGAGGTAGCTGGAATACTATTCTGTAACACGAAGATCGCTAGTTGGCCACATAGAGGATGCTCAGCTAAGGTTGCTAACAGCTATTCATATCAAGGATGCTTAACTGCGATCCATCTTCATGGGCAGCCATCCAAAAGGGGAGCTATGCAGTATGCCTCCTCCCTCTTTGAGGCCCGGGTCCCCATAAATTAGGCCAAATACCTAAAATCCTTCAATTTAGCTAAGCCTTGAAAAAGACCATTGTGGCTAATTCTAGGGATGGTGGCGTAGGCCATTGAGCTCTAGTTACACAAGGTAGCCGTCCCATCCATGTTTAGATATTCGGAGTATGTAGTTTATGCTATCATAGAGGGAGAGCCTAGTTTGTCCCCAGAAGGGGCTTAATTTTTGCGGTAAATCCTTGATTGGGTGCAATCTTTAATGAAAGTAGGAATCGACAATTGTCGCAGATATACAATCAAGCCAAATGATGAATAACTTTGGAAATCTTCATTGAAAAATGAAAGAAAGGATATCAAACTTCGCTGAAAGGTAGAAACTGCATAACAACTGGATAGCCCTCGAGCAGGGCTCCAAATAAAGTGGGAGGTCCTGCATAGTATTTTTGGAGGTTATAGGCATTCCATTGCTTGTCGATTTCCTTGTCATTCATGGTGGTGAGGGTATAACTACCATTGCCGCCTACTCTGCTTATCTTGTACGAACCTTCCTAGATCGGATCTATTTTTTTGGAACCTTCTATGCGGGTAATGATGAAGGCTTTTCTCAAGACTAGATCTCCAGGCTAAAACTGCCAGATCTTCGTTGTTTTGTTGTAGTTGGAGAATAGCTGCTGCTGGTAGGCTGCAATGTGGGTGATAACCTTCTCGAGCTCCTCCTCTGCTAGATCTAAGTTTGTGGCCATCTCCTTTCTATTATGCTTTATGCTTGGTAGTAGGGTGCTAATGCTCAGCACGATAACATTGGGAGGGATAATTACTTCTAAACCGAATGCCAAGGAGAAAAGAGTTTCGTCGGTTGCTTGTCGTTTGGTTGTGCGATACGCTCATATAACACCGGGAAGTTCGTTTGGCCACTTTCCCTTCTTGTTTTGTGATGGATTTCTTGAGGCAGTCCAAAATAGTCTTATTGGATACCTCAGCATACTCATTGCCTTGGGGATATCTAGGCGTAGACATTGTGTTGGTTGATGCCATATTTTTTGGAAGAACTTCGCCAAGTCTTTGCCCACGAATTGCAGGCCGTTGTTGGTGACGATAGAACTTCGCCAAGTCTTTGCCCATGAATTGCAGGTCGTTGTCAATGACGATAGATTGTGGGATACCAAATTGGATGTTCCTCCATATGAAGCGCTCTATGTCTGATTGAGTAATGGTGGTCAGGCTCAGCTTTTACCCATTTGGTGAAGTAGTCAATAGCCACGATCATTATGCCCCTACCCCCAGTAGTAGGCGACATAGGCCCTACCAGGTCGATTGCCCACTGCATGAATGGCCATGGGCTTGTTTATAGGTAAAGCTCGATGGCAGACAGTGCGGGTACAAGCTTGAAGCGTTGGTAGCTGTCATACTTTTGAACAAATTCCTTAGCATCTTGATCCATAGTGGGCTAGTAATAACTGGCATTGATGACCTTCTATGCTAAGAATCAGCCTCTTGAGTGGTTTCCACAAACTGCTTTGTGGTTTAAGCTTAGAACTTCAAGTCGTCGGGAGACGTTAGGCAGCGAAGATGAGGTACTGAAAAAGATCTTCGGACAAGAATGCCATTCCACATATAGTAGCGTACCACCTTTATTTGAAGCTTCCTAGCTTCTACTCTTTATGTAATGAGTGTCCTATTGACTAGGTAGTCTATGATGGGATCTTTCCAGCTTAGGGTTGTATTGTCTTGTAACACCTCGACTGCCGGCTTTTCTTCTATGCTTAGCTTTCCTGAATACTTGATCATGATGGAGCGTCTAAACTAGTTGTCCAAAGTAGAGCCTAAGGCTGCTAGGGCATCTATAAGAGCGTTATCTGCCCATGGCACCTGTGTAAGGGTGTAAGTCTAAAGTGCGTTAAGCTGCTTTCATACCTTCTTGAGGTATAATGCCATCCTTTGATGCTTTGTTGCATACTCCTTGGTAGTCTGGCTAGTGATGAGCTGAGAATCGGAATGGATTACGAACTTCTTGACTGCCACATCTTGTGCCATTTAGAGGCCTACCAATAAGGCCTCATACTCTGCTTCATCTTTTTACGCCTTGGAGCCTAGAATGATTGCTTACTTAAGCATCGAGCTACCTAGGGTGATAAGAACGAAGCTTGCTCTAGAACCTTATAGTTTGACAAACCGTCAATGTGTAAAAGCCAAAAGTTCTTATCAGGAAGGGTTAGTGCGGCCAGGGTGTGCTCGGCTACTTTGGGGGCACCTTTAGTTGTGTTTTTGCATCTTCTAGGCCGGAAGTGAACTCTGCTATGAAGATTGCCAAGGCTTGAGTTTTTATTGCTGTGTTGGGTCGGTAAACTAAGTCGTATTGTTTCAACCCCCATTTTATCACTCCTTGGGAAGCGTCTGGACCATGTAAGATAGATCGTAGAGGATACTGAGTCATGATAAGGACTGTGTGTGCCTGAAAATATTGTCTAAGCTTCTGAGCTGCAACAATTAGCGCCAAAATTAGATTTTCAATCCTCGAGTATCTTGTTTTGGCATCGAAGAGAGCTTTAGAAGTGTAGAACACTAGCAGTTGGTCCCCTAGCTCTTCCAGTATGAGAGCAAAGCTAACTGCTATGTTTGAAACTGCCAAGTAGATGTATAATTCCACGGAAACTTTTGGCTTGGATAATAGCAGAAAGGATGTCAAATATCTCTTCAAGTCTTGAAATGCTTTCTTACACTCGTCGTCCCACTTGTCTCTCTACGCCTTCTTGATGGCCTTGAAAAATGGCTTGCATCGATTGGTTGAACGCGAGAAGAAATGGTTGAGTGCGGCTGGGCTCAGTCATGAGATGATTCTAGCCATATTCTTCAGTTGCTCGGGATCAAGAATGACGTATTCGGTATCCATTCTTTTTTTTCTGTCGGTGTGTCCTTCATGAAGAGCATCATCTTGATCCGCCAATTGTGGTTGCTATTTGGTAGCAGCCTTGTCTTTCTGAACCTCAGTAGTTTGTACGGGGGTAAATGACTTCTTCTTTGACTCCTTCAGCATTTACACTGTGCATCGTCGGGATGCGGCCTGGTCAAACTTAATCTCTCCTCCTCCTCCTCCCAATATGTGAAATCAGATTTTCTGGTTCTCGACGAAACTTACGGCGCGCAGTTTCACTAGTCAGGGCCTTCTGTTTGCCCTAAGACCATAGGTGGTATTCTCACATCGAGTGTTATGTTACCAATAATAGTTGAGGTGTATCCGTTGAATTTGATGAGTACCTTTACTTGCCTTATTATCATGCTTTCCAGGCCCATCTTCTGAATGACAGATAGCTAACGTAGATTTACTGAACTATCGTTGTCCACCATCACTCTGTCGCCTATAGCATGTGCTAGTTGAACAGACACTACCTATTCGGTATCCACAATAGCTTTTGAAATACTTATTGTGTTAAACTATTATATGTTTAATGAAGGGCAAAGCTTATTGTTAATCATTATTTATTGTATTATGTGTTTAAGCAATAAGGGAATCCAAGGAATGTATTTAATCTAAGAGAGAAGTGATCTAAGTAAGTTAGATTAGTTAGATTAACGAGACCTTTTTGTTATGTTCATTCCTAAAAAGTTCCTAGCCATAGGATTGCCAATTGGGCATAGACAATCCACTAAGGTTAGTATGTGTTATGTTAACTCAAGCATGAGTATGACTAGTCTCAAGTCATTTAGTGTTGGACAATCAACAATGATTAAAAGAGAAGTATCATATAGAAACGTATCATAGATGTCTAATGGTTAGGTCCTTGATCTTTGATCATGTCAAAGGCATTCCATCGAGAATGTCCACGACATTGTTGGGGTCAAGTAATCTAGTCATGTAGGCATATGAATGCACAACAAGGGATCTCTAACCTTCCATGGTGGAAGGAGATTACTCTGAGATATGATTCGGGAGCCTTTGGCCAAAGCATACGAATATGACTTAGGAAGTTTGTCCCAAATCATATTCAATTGAATCATATAGAGAAGTATCACATTGGATAGTAAACATGAAACAAACTATCACTCAAACAATGTCATTAAGAGTATTGTATTAGAGAAGGACCATATTGCATTGTAATTGTAATTGTAATTGGATAGGTTCTCCAACCACTTCTACTTAGCTTGGGTAGCCATGACATACTACTAGGTGTCACTCATAGTTTGTGAAAGCCCTAAAGATTAGCAAACACTAATCTTCATCAATTGGAGAATTGAAATGTAGTTTCAATTGACAATCGATCGTTAAGAGTAACAATTGCCCACTACCTTGCTAATTGGAACCTAATAGATTGTACACCGAGTAAGGATGAAAGTGAAGAAATATAAATGAGATGGATAAGCAATTAAATGGTTTAATTGAGAATGGTCAAGATTAATTAATTATACGAAAGGTTTGTATTGGGCTTTTAAGTTAGTATCGGGTTTCGAAGCCCAAAAGGGTTTTTGGTCCATAAGGCCCATTGAGTTTATGTTGTGTGATAACTAAAACTAAATGGAAAAATAGCCCAAAAACAAAGCTAAAACCGGCCACTTAGGGAGAGTGATTTGATTGACTTATTACAAGTTTGCCACTCACTTGTGAGGTTGTATAAAGGCAGCTTTATAGCCATTCCCTCATTAAGGCTTTCTTGAGGCAAAGAAGAGAAACCTTTTCTCTCTTTTTATCTATAGAGGCTGGCCACTTAGGGGAAGGATAGCTAGCAATCTTTCTTCCTCTAAGTCATCCATTTTATCTTCACACCTTATCCTTGGTGTGGAAACTTAGAGACACCAAACCTTTGGTGTTCTTGGAGATCATTTCCTCACATCTTCAAGGAGCAAAAGAGTATCAAAAGGAATAAAATCACAAGGAATATCTAAGGAGCTAGGAGGTGACTTGAAGGCCCTCCACTTGGGTGAATCCCTTGTGTAAACAAGGATGAGCTTAAAGGGTAATGAATCTAAAAAACCTTCATTCTCTTTAATGTTGTTAAAGAGTCTTGTGGTTCACCATTCACTAGGCTTTGAAAGTCGTGGGTTTTAGAATTGTTTTTTAATGCATGTCTACTTTAAAGTGTTATTAGTTTTCATATGTGTTCAAATGTTCTCACATGTTCTTAGGTAGGACAAAAAATTTCCTTCATTACCAGGCATCGTTATGTGTGAAGTCAACTCCCAAAACATCATGCTTGGTGAAACCAACAATGGACCCAAGTTTGGCGTCGACTGCTTAAACCTAGGTAGAATGCCTAGTACTTGGTATGATCTAGCTTTGAGGTGTCTCCTTTGGTTTGTCTTGTTAGCTTGAACCAAGGCTTACTCTTAAGGTCGCGAAGGATCTGGTTGATCAGGATCGAGAACTTGGTATAATTCTTGGTAGCCTGACTTCCTTTTGCTAGGGACCAGTTTCTACGCTTGGCCTACTGCCTGTTTCGATCATTGGAATACTTCTTGGCCATCTTCTTCTGAGCTGTCTTAGACTCCTTTTGAGGCTGCTTAAGTGCCTTGTTTGCTCATCGGGCCTTATCCCAAAGCGTATGCTTCTCTGCTAAAGCAAATGAGTCTGCCATAGTCAAGTAGTTTCTCATGATCAATTCTTCAAATAGATGATGATTTGCTGGGAATCCCTTTTAGAAGGTTGCGCTAACGATCGAGTCATTGTTGCTGACTATCTTTGCCTTCTCCACCTTAAACCTCTTCACATAGTCGCAGAATGACTCTTTCAGATTCTTTTTTATGCTGAACAGATGGTCGGACTTTATCTTGATATGTCGGTAGGATGAGTATTCCTTAGTGAAAACTACATAAAGCTCGTCAAAACTCTAGATGGACTGTAAAGGTAAGGTATGAAATCAATCATACACGTCCCCCTGCAAAGTAGTGGAGAATGTCTTGCACATTAAGGCATCGTTGGCCCTATTGAGGATCATCATGCAACTGTAATGCTTCAAGTGCCTTTCCGGGTCTCCATCTCCATTAAATAGGGTGAAATGCAGTTGAACTTACGCGGGGCTCGTCTGTACCATGTCCCTGCGAAGGGCATCGTCTGTGGTCTCGATGCTCTGGAAACCACACAATAGCTCAGTTATGAGCCTCTCTACTTCTTCCTGAATTTACCTCTACGGGGTAGCATGGCTTCTGGCTGCCCCCAGTCATGACCTGCTAGTCTGCGTTGCTCTTCCTTGCGTTTGGCTAGTTTGTCGTGGTAATGTGCACATGGTTCATTCCTGGAAAGTGAATGGGATGCTTGTGGCTGCTTTGAGCATAAATTGCTAGTTGAACTCAAGCTTGACTGCATGGCTACTTCTCTTCATCTGTTGTGCTGCCTGTTCTGAAGTGAAGTGGAGGATATGCCTTGCAATCTTAGTCGAGAATGGACGCTTCACCTAGAAGGTCGCCCATCGTTTCCATCGGAGCGTGGACCTAACCGTGAGTGTACATGTGCTTGTGGGCCTAAACGAGAATGAACGATCCTCTATGTAGTTAGGCGAGACAAAGCATTTTCCTAAGACCCTGAGCGGGAGTGCAAGTTGCCTGGTTGCTCAACGCGTGGTTGGTGAAATGGCTGGTTGCTAGGACACTACTGGAGAAAAGTGTCATTGCATGTCTTTGTCCTACTTCAAGACATCTCATCTGGGGCACGCAACATCTCAGTGCACTGCAGAAGCTAATTCACCAAGGTAATCTGCTACACGAGGGCACTTGTCATTTAGAGTGGAAGAGCTGGGACAGCAGGCATCTACTTAAGTTGTGGAAGTGTAATGGACTTCGGGTATAAAGCTTAAGTTAAGATAGGTTAGATCTGCAGAAAGGCGGGGTGAAAATACCCTTAGTTTAGCCGTCAGCCTCGAAATCTGAATTTGGGCTGGTTCAACTGGTCTAGGACCATGCTGGATCGTCTGAAAGGCTACGAGAGCAGGTTGAGCACATGGGCGTTGGGCCGCCTCAGTTTGTCCTGCTTGACCTCAAGCTATTAGTGCGACTTAAGCTACCTCAGTCTAGGTAGCTCGTGTCCAAATGAAGAAAGTAGGCACCGGGGCCTGCTGCTGAGGGCAAGCGACTGCCTGGGCCTGCGCCTGCTAGCTGCTTGCATTGTTGACCTCTTGCACTAGGTTTCCTCACCATGAATGGAGGTTGCCTCGTAGACCACTACAATGGCGGCGGCTGCTACTGGCATGGCCACGGTACCTCGTTAAGGCAAGGGAGCGATCCATGTTCTTCAATGTAGGGGGTCACATTGGTTGTAGTATCTGAATTCCTTGCCATTGTAGTTTGGGATCTACTAACAAAAGAAGTTAAAAGTGAGAGTCTTCTTCGAGTCTTCGAATCAAAGCTCTTGATGAAAGCATCAATTTGTGGATGCAAATTTCCATCGTCTCTTCATTTGATGAAAATGCACCTGGAACATAATAACACCTAACATTAAGGCCAAAAGCCTTACGCACCCACAATGAATGGGGGGGGCTTTGGCCGAAGAATCTATGATGCCAAAGTTAGAATTCTGAAAAGAATTTGTTTAGGTGTTTTTTGGTAGCAAAAGGCCTTCTGAATTTTGGAGATTAAGTGTGTATTTATAAGAGAGGAGGAGGAAATGGGCCAACCCTTTAAGGTAATAGGGGTGGTCGGCCCTAGGTGGTATTTTTGGTGGGAATATTCCAAGAGATTTGTGTAAATAAATATCTTGGAGTAATTAGGTAAATATCCTAAATAAATGGAATTAGGATTACTTAATTGAAAGAGGTTTTCTCTGATTAGGAATGTATTTATGATAAGAATAAAGAATTATTCTATCATAAATACCTTTGAATTTCCTACAAGCAGGGGCGCCTTAAGCAGTTGTTGATCTTTGCATGCTCTACCTCAGCCGTGCGTGGTGAATGAGAATGTTTCATGCTTATTTAATAGGGGTAATCTTGTCTTTCTTGGAGAATAATCCACGTGTCAGCTGCGACCCGGTAATCCCATAACTTTAATTATTTTGTTCAGTGGGTGTGCTTTTTATGGTGATAAAGGAGTAGAATAGGAATGTCTCTGCCAGAAAAGAGGGAAGGGTTGAAGGGTGTGTGTGCTCACTTGATTTATTGCGGATTGAAGTTGTGCTTAAATTGGAGTCGACACAGTTGGTTCATCCACAACCTCAAAAGAAACTCAGATTGTGGAGGTGAGTCTTTGAATAATTTCAAAACCGATGTTATAATCTATTTCCATTCCAGTGTGGTTTTTTTTTAAATCTGGGATTTGAAACCATAATGGTGGGTGGTTATCAGTGAATTTGGTTGAAATCGTGAAAGTAGATTTTAGATATGTAGTTGTAAAAGTTTTACTGGCTTGTGATAGGTTATGTTGTACTTATGTAACTTTGTTGCAAGTAGACATTGAAGTATAAGAAATTGTTGTCGAAAGAAAAGACGTAGATGTAGGGGATGAATTAGGTGCAAGAAGGGTTGAATTTGTGGTACCAAGAGTAGACGAAAAGTTGAAACCCAAATTGCGAATAGAGTTTAATTCGTTAGATGAAAGGTATACCTTTTACAATAATTATGCATTTGCAGCGGGGTTTGGGATTCGGGAGCATAGTAGTAGAGAGTCCATTATGGTGGATGTTGATTAAGGAAAGAATTTGTTTGTTGCAAACAAGGGAAGAAGAGGGTGGACAGTAATCCTAAACCTAATAAGAAAGGAAAAAAGGGAGATGCTAGAATTGAGTGCAAGGTGAAACTTGCGCTGAACAAAGGCAGTGGTTGTAAAAAGTGTGTTGTAATGGTTTTCAATGAAGTACACAACCAACCTATGTCAAGTGCATCACACTTATTTAGATCACACCATAAAGTTTCGGAGGCAAAGAAGGCGATGATTGAACAATGCACATAGGCCAATATTTCCATAAATAAACAAGTGGCATTGTTGGAAGTGCAAAGTGGAGGAACTGGAAATATTGGTTGCACCCCCAAGGATATGTATAACACAGAACAGCAATTGCAAGCTCATCTAATCGGGCATGACGCCAAAATGTTGAAAGAGCACTTTGAGAATGAAAAAGAGAAAAACGATTCATTTTATTTCAAGATGGAGATTGATGAAGGCAAAAAACTTGGGAATTTCGTTTGGGCATACGCTAAGTCACAATGTGGTTATAGCCTTTTTGATGATGTGATTTTGCTTGACACCACTTTCAACACCAATGTGTACGGGATGATGTTTGCTTCTTTGTTAGGAGTTAATAACCATGGTCAAACCACGATATTAGGTTATGCATTCTTGAAAAAATGAAAAAAAAACTAGAGCTTTGAGTGGTTGTTTGAAGAAATGCTTAAGGCTATGCCGGGTGAGTTACCGAAAGTCAAAATTACGAATCAAGATGGAGACATAGCAAAGGCTGTTAGCAGCAAACTACCAACCACCTTTCATTGATACTGCATATGGCACATTATTAACAAGATCAATGACAACGGTTGGGTTAAGGGTGCTTTGAAGGATTTGCATGATTGCATATGGGATATTGAAAGCAAAGAAGAATTTGAGGCAAGGTGGATGGTGTTGGTAGAAGAACATGAGTTGGTTGATAAAATGTGGCTTTAGGACATTAATGAGTTGCATGCGCAGTGGGTTTCGGCATGCTTTTCTGCCGGAATGGCGACTAGTCAACGTCCCGAGAGTTGTCATTCCTTTTCAAGCAATATGTGCACAAGAAGCAGTCTTTGATTGAATTCATCATTCGGTTTAATTGAGCCTTTGGATAGCAATGTTAGAGAGAGGTGGTTGGTGATCATAATGATTAAAACTGTGCCCCTTCATTACAGCTTCACACCCTAATGGAAGCTCAAATAGCCGAATTGTACACACGGTTTATGTTCGAAAAGTTTCAAGTGGAGGAATTGAAGAGTTTGACTTGTTTCTTGATGGAGCAGTCCAGGGATGGGAATCAAGCAGCGTATGACATATTAAGAGGGTTATGGGGGTGACAAAGATGAAGAGGTTGGTGGTTGATACAACCTTGGGTTATGCTAAATACAGCTGCAAAGAGATGGAGTTTTGGGGACTTCCTTGTTGACACATATTAGCCAATTTGAGAATGAAACATAGAGTTGCTGTCGGAATGTTACATACTAAAAAGGTAGCTTCAAACTGCCAAATGCGACATTTTTTTGTCTGGTTCAGTTTCACTGTCTAACTTATTTGTGCAAGACCCTTTCCTAGTACTCAAACTTGCACCTGTTACACATTATGGTTCACAAATATTCATATCGCATAATGAAGGTTTAATAAACTGTTACACCTTTTCACAACACATTAGGGGTGGTTTAAAAAAATTATCTTTGTAATTCATTCAACTTAACTCATCTATAACAACAAATCATTTAGAATGAAATAATGAAAACATCCCCAAACCCATTAAATTCATCCATAAGTAAAAAGAAGGGACAAATAATGTAACACCATCCATAATGAAACACTTGGACATCAAGTTACATTCATCCCAACTAATGGAACCTGTATGAACAAAATAAAAATATATACACGACCACATATTCACAATATAATACTCTACAAGATTACATCGACAACCATTGAATCATCAAACACCCCTAGACATTGTTCACCCCTACAACATGTCAGCTACCATCCTCAGCCGGAATGCAAGCACATTTTGCGGCTTAAAAAAATAGAGAAGAAGGCCAGCAGACAAGAACTCTATCATTTAATGTGAAAATCTTTCAGTCCCCCTATCCCACCAACAAGTTTCAACAACAATTCACACACAATTCAATCATTTAACTTAACTAACAATTCAATAAATTTTTAACTAACCCGTTGTTTTGCTGTGGAGCCCTTTGACTTGCAAGGATGAGCCAAGGTCCCTCCTTCACCTCCCTTGACATGCTTCGGAGGACATCGGGCAACACATAGGAGATTGGAACCAATTTCGTCGTCACTTCTCAGGAGTGCATTGTTGATCTCAACAAGTCATACATAGTGATTCTCGAAGCTTTCAAGTTCATCTTGACAACAACCTAATGGTTATCAAGGTTGAGGGACAAGTACACCTTCTCAACAATGACCAACCATGATGTAGAAAATGGCTTTTCTTCCCCCCTTTACCCTTTTTAAAGGGACAGGTAAGAATGGAGTGGATGATTCAGGTTTCCGGCTTCTGGTTGCTCTTTGAGCTATCCTCGTAGTGCGGTCACGCTAATAGTACGACTATAAACAATCAACATATAAAGCAAAAGACATGTATAACACTTATATTGCCTAAACTCACACTCAACATCAGAATTGTACAAATTTACATAATTAGCAGAAATTTTCTTGGATAGTTTACCAGAAACCAATCATTTGTGTTGGTGCTCAACACTGTCCATACCCTTCAAGCCTCTTCACCATGCTTCCGAATGAGATATGACTACAAATGAATGTGTTGCAATACATAATTTTTAATTAAACTTTCACACCAACACAATCCTAACAGAATGGAAACACTCCATCATGAATAAGGTTTACAGACTTACATTGGTTAATGGCCACTATTCCTTGTCAAGGAGCCGTCTCCAAAAGTTTGTCTCCAACCGAGTAACGGAATTAACAATGTAACAAAAAAACATTAAATGTCATCATTTTAGTCGTTTACTGAATATAAATTCCAAAGCACCAAAAGCAAAACACAATTATCACTTACTTGTTCTCAGCATTTTTCAAACTATTAAATTGATATAATTACTCAAGCGCCTTAATCACATAGCCTGAGTTGATTACTTTAAATGTCGCCCCCTTTATAGAGTATGCTCCGTCGGCTCACCACTTTGGAGCTTTCGGTACTTTGTGACGTCAAATGTCAATGTTGTGTGACACACCACTTTCGTGTTCTTCTTTACCCCTCCTTTGTTACCCCCAATCAGGTGTGTAAATAACATCATCATTGAAACTTTGGACTTCTACGTACTCATGCACTATCATTTCTCCGACAAGTCCACCACCTTCTTGCACACATATGCGGACTTTCCAACGGTCCATACAAGTTCCTAAAAACCCACTTCCTCCATATCTCCCTTCCTTCTTGATTCTTCAGCTTCCCCCCTTGCCTTCTTCACCCCCATTTTGACTACCCTCTGATTTTTCTTTGGTTTCTTGGAAACCATTTTGTACACCACCGCAACTTTCACCACCATCTCCTCCCTTAACTTCCCCTTCTTCTTCTTCATTAACTTCCCTCCTCAATGCCTTCACCTCCTCTGTCAGCTCTTCCACCTTCTTCAACAGATTCCTCTGAAAACACAGCCACCATCAACTCCTTAATTTGTACTTTAAGCTCTCCAACATCTTTTGTATCTGGAGTCAGGGTTTCCAGCATCACAACATCAGTATCATCACCCCATGTCCAGTAGCCTGAGTTTCTCTTTGCTTCAATGGGCACTATCTGCCAAATCATCATCGCCTGCCATTTATTATTAGTCATCACAATTACATTTCTTAACACAAGCATTCATAAACATTCACAAATATTCACGAAAATTCACAAAGAAACTCAAAGATTTGAAATAAGGTCATACCTTTCGACTCTCAATTAATTACATCTAGACCTGTTCTTGGATTGGCTGCTTATTCGTTGCCGACCACAAGAGAATTCTTAGGATTGCTGCCAGATCAACCATCTTGCAATACCATAGTGGTTTCTCTAGTTGGGCAATTTTTTTGAATGCCCATACCTGCACATTCACTGAATTAGTACACATCACAATCACATGAATTTGACCCTTATTAGTACTTAGTCAAACCAACAAATTGTACTTGAAAGGCATAATTAAACCTTTGCGGCCCTATCTGGATCTCTGCCTTCTCTTACTTCCCCTTAGTTATTCCTCTTCCTCTTCTTCCTCCTATCTCCTTCCGCATCACCATCCTTTCTTCATCTTCTTCTCCTAGCAGTAGCAAAACAAAGGTTGTCCCGTAGTTGTTCGGACGATATCGCACACCATGAATAAGTGTTGAACCTATCTATGTCCTCTACAAGTTCCAAGTACTTTAGGTTCATAACCACATTACTCTTCGCCCTTATCAACACCTCATTGGTGAAGTAAACTCGCCCTATCTTCAACGTATCATCCTCATCCTCGCTTTCTTTAAACGCTCTTTCAAGCTCGGCACATGTCACTGTAACCTTTTTGGTAGCTTTCTTAGGGGTTGTCTTCACTTTACCGTTACCCTTCATACCCTTGCTACTATCTTCAATAAAACCAAACTTTTGAGGAAAATACTTAGTCAATGGCCTAATGTTGAAAGGCTCTACCTCTAGATCATACGATTCATAATAACAAAGCCCCGTAATGAGGCAAAAGTCCTTCTTCGTGAACCAAGTGACCTTACATCCTATTAAATATGTGAGTCCCTCTAGGTTCTTCACCCTTGATTTGCCACTCCACGAAGCGACAATTCATGCACTAGCTGCCCACTAAAGGCTAATCTATTGACACTCTCTAAGTGTCCAAAGCATGAGGCCCAAAAATCAGCAACTTATGCATCATTAAACTTGTGACACATGACTCCTGGGACGTGACTAGCTTGTGAAAGGTTGTTAACCCTTCCCCTATAAGATTCTTCCTCTTTTGTTGCGAGTTCAACCCCCTGATTTGCCATCTCCTGTCCACATAACAATACAACCATTCATCACAGCCAAATTAAACAACATATACCCTGATAACAACCAAATTCAACAATGTTTATCATTAATACACTTGTCAACAAGTTCTCATAACTATACATCTACTATGAATGAACTTTCATGAGTTAAGAAATACCAAATTAATTCATAAAATTAACTAAGATTCTTCACACAAATTATTCCCAACTCAACAATAAAAATTCAACAATACAAACTAATACACAACCTGTCAACCACAATTCATAAACCTTCATCCCACCAAAGTTTCCAAATACTTCCGCATCAACTAATTTCATCAACCCACTTGCATAATTAACCATAAACACTAAAAAAGTACACAATGTTACATACATAACAAAATCATTTGTATGGTTCCAAATTTCCAAACTTACCAAATTTCAAATTTAGTTTTGGGAATCAAGTTTGACGTTGACTTTGGCAAAAACAACGACTCTAAACCCACTCCAATCAATGAAGCACCAGATTTTTTCCGTGTAAGCAATTGATTACCCTCAAACCAAAGATGCCTGAATTTCAAAATGCAGTGAGGATGGAGACAACAACCACTACAATACTCGGACAGGGTTTCAAACGGAAACGAACTTTTCAATTTCAAACATAATAAGCACAATGTTGAGGGGAAGAAGGAGATTTTTGGGAGGAGAAGAAAATTTTCTGGTTTCAACGTTTGTTTATGGTTTCAACTGGTGCTGTCATAGGGAGGGAAGGGAGAGTTTAATTCCCTATTTTTTGAATTCTCACATGTCCCATTTTCATCACCTGATGGGCCTTTTTTAACCTGGTTTCACACTAAGCCCTTTCTGATGGGTTCGTCTTTAGCTATTCAAATTTAATCCTATAGTCCACATCCCATCCATAAAGCTCCATCCTCACCTTAGAAATTGCGGACTATTTTTTGTTTAAAAAAATAGAATGGGTCTGACTTTCAAAAGAGCCCACTTTACCAATATTTATGTTAACTCTCTATTTGCTCCCCATTAGGCCATTCTACAATCCCCACCCTACCTAACCGAAGACCACCAACAACCAACAACAGTCACATGTCCAGTCTTTGCAGATCACAACCAGGTTCACCACACGAATCACGGCTATCATGACACGTGTTTAGAGGATGACACCTCATGATGAACAAATTTAGACTTTGTAGCTCGTAATGTTATTTGTACAAAAACTATGAATCATATGTTGTAATTTATCGTTTAATTTTTTTAATATTATTATAGGACCACCCAATGTTAAATTCTTGGATCTGCCATTAAGCAATCTCACAATTCCCCACTATCATGGATAAATCCTATCATTTTAGTATCTCTCAAGTGACAAATTTCCACTTGCTTTGCAATAACTTAGAGGCTATTGTAAATTTGTGATTAGGGTTTGGTCAAGGGACTTATGTACATACACAACCACTGTTCTAAAATCGGCTTAGGTGGATCCTAGGTGCTAGGTGGTGGAAGACCACCGTGATTTTGAGCCAAATCGTCCAGTAAAGCCGAGCAGGAGTTAGGCGCCCGCTTAGGCAGCAATGCAGGCAGTGGTTTTTTTTGCCGTCTCATCTTCGCTCGCGCTGTTATAATGAGAAGATAGAGGGTGGAAGAGAAAGAGCGGAGATATGGAGGAGCCTGAGACAATATTCCATGAAAGGAAAGGGATCTAACGATGGAGCATAAGATTTGTGGATGAGAACGGTGAATTTGCAAAGCAAACCGAAGAGGATTCTCAGAGTGTGGAATCAAAACAAGGAAGATGACAATTTGGTTTCTGAGAAAGAAATTGAAATAGTAAAAAGAGTGAAAGATTGATAAAAATGGGGTTTTTAGTTAGAGAGTCAAAAGATGGCAGTAAGAAAGGGGAAGAGATCCTCTTCGGACCTATACATACGAAGCCCTGAGATCAAATGATTCAGGCCTTTAAAATTTGATCCAACGGCTAAAAGCAGAGAAGTTAGTAAAAACTTCTAAAAGCTACAATAGTTTTTTACCATAGGATTAAATTTTAAAGACCCAGATCATTTGATCTCTAAACTCCGGATGTATGGATCCAGAGAGAATCTCGTTCCCTGAGAAAGAGTAAAATAATAATAAAATATTAAACATTTGATAAAATCGAGACTAAGGCACAAGGAATGAGCAGAAAAAAAGAATAAAATATTAAAAAGATAAAATTGAGGCCAACTTGATAATTTATAGTTTTTAATGATAAACCAAGACCAATTTACAATCCATATAATCTTTTTAAAAAGGGGGGACAATTAGTGGCAAGTCACGGTTATCCATCCTTTTGGGGGCCGGGAAGAATCACAAAGGCATTTCAGTCTCCCCCAGGCACAAGTCTTTAAAGTAGGGATATTTTATCTCATGTTTTAATGACAAACCAAGATCAATTTAACAATTTATATAATTTTTTAAAATTTTTGTAATGCTTTCTTTTTTTTTCTTTTTAGTCTAATTTATTTATATAATAAATATACTAAAATTGCCTACTCTGCCTAAGCGCTAGGCCCGTACTGACTGCTCAACTAATGATTAGTGTAACAACCAGTCTTAAATTTTATGTTTTAATTTTGTTAAATTACGAAACTACCTTTAACGATGAAGGCGTTGACTTCTGTTGACTCTCGTTCTATGACATGTAGGAACTTTTCTTTTAATTTATTCACATAGCACTCGTCGATACGAACGCGTGGGTGCGAGCGGAATTGAATTCAGAACGAAGTTTCTTCACATTAGGAGATATTTCCCCATTTTGGACCATCCCTTGGCTGATGTGGCAGGTTCTCCCCCATTTTCTGGGGTGTTCTTCTCTGTCTCGTTTATATCTGTCTCTTCTTTTAATCTATCACTCTTTCTCTCCCTCACTCATCTCTCTCACTCACCTTTCATCTCTCTTCCTTGCCGAGCACACTCACACCCACATACATTTGGACCTCAACCACCTTATCACTCTGACAACACCCCCACCATCATCCCTTGTAATCCCTGTGAATCCTAGAACTACAAAAAATAGGAGAAAACTCCTTGAAGCTGCACAGTAACCTTCATTGTGCAACTCTTTTCCCTAGCGAATTCTCTCCGTCTTCGGCAAATGTAAGCCTCAAAACTAGTCCTTATCATCGTAGATCATGTCTAGGATCATGATTAGTAAGTTTTTGGGTGGTTTTGGTGATGTAGGCACTCAGAAAACACAAGGGAAGTCACTATACAATTTCTGAAAATTCAAAACTGTGGTCATTTGGCCACCTTCTAGCCATTTTTGGGCTAACTCCAATCTCCGTTGAGCCTCTAAAAGGTATTAATCTCTTCTCCACATTCCTATCTACATTTTGGCTTTTGAATCACTCGATTTAGACTTGTATCAAGCTCAAAATGAGCTCTGAAAGTTAGAGGAAAAATCTGGAAAAACTCCAAAAATCATGGGGTGTACTCACGACACATGGGGCTATCATGGTAGGTATGTGGACTGCACACGCCTCTGCCGGAGGCACTATGCTCTGCCGCCGTCCATAGCAGCACCGGTGAATTTTTCAATGACTCGTCTCGGCACGTGGTGACCCAGGCTGCTGCCCCATAACGGTGTGTGAGGGAACTTGAGGTCCTTTTTTAGGTTTTTCGACGTGCCGAATCTGAATCGGCCTTCCATTTTCCCAAATTTGATCATTTTAGTGGAGTTTTAATAAATGGTCCCTATTTGTGTTTAGGTGCGTTGGTTGGAAGTGATCTCGTCCTCTCTAGTTCGATCAGCTCCCCGGTAGCAGAATATTTGTGAGTAGATCCCTTCTCAAATTGCATGTTTTTATAAAATATTAGGCTTGCATTCATTCTACATTTCATGCATTAATTAAGGTTTATAAAATGGCATGTTTATAGAAATGACGTTTATGGAATTTCTTATGATTTTGGATGATGAGGTTTTGGTATTCTACACTTGGTATGAGATTTTGGTTACCTTTTTTGGTGCTTATCTAGTGGGTAATCATACAACACATACACACAACCTGAGTGTGTATACGTCTATGGTCATATGACACAGTCGAGGAACAGTGAGATATTATTACATACTCCCAGCTTCACTAGCCACGACTAATGTCGGTGTGTTATGTTATATTTCTTCTCTGGCGTAACCCAGAGTTGTATAGCTTCACCTTCAAGTAATGGGACCTACCATATTTCTTCACTTGCATAACCCAGTGTCGTACAGCTTCACCTTCAAGTGATGGTTATGTCTTTGGGTGACTATGATATCCCTAGTTGACTACATCGTTGTTTTGACTTCTGAGGGTCTTTGAATTTGCCTTCGAATGCTTTGTTATCACTTTTAGAGATGATTTTATCATACGAAGTTGTATAGCATGTAGAGTTTTTAGAAAGAAAAAAACATATTATGTAGTATTATATGTGTTTTCAAAATAGGGGGTTAGTATGTTAAAAAAGAAATCAGTTTTCGTATTATTACTATTATTATAAATTATGGTCCACTAACCTTTTGTTTTTGTGCCCCCTTCAGGACATAGTGTCGAGGATAACGACCCAAGGTTCAAGGCATTTCCCTAGCAGTGATCTTGTGTCCTCCTACCAGTGTATGACTTCTTATGTGTAATTGTAATTTAATGTCTTTCATTTCCCCTAGCAGTCTCGACTAGTAGTATGCTTTGAACATATTCTTCCATCTTTTCTTTTAGAATTCTGACTGTTTGACATCTTTTTTATTTTATGACCTTCTTTCTATTATTATTATTATTTCTTTATCGGTTATATGATCTTTTAATTGTTGTTTCTTGCATAACTTTTCAATTATATGTTTCCATATGTTCATGCATTTTCACATGACTATGGCTTTCGTCACTTTTGAGTGTCGGCTAGCACGTACCATTCATGTATCATTTGGATTGGGGCGTGTCAGTTAGTGTCTTTTAGAACTTTGCTCACGACACAATAATATCTCGCTATTGATGACATTATTTAACTAGAAATTACAAATCATACACCCTTTTTTCTCTCTTCTCCTTTTCTTAATCACTTTCCGTTTATTTTGTTAGAATTATTCAATTCAAGAGAAAGAGGCATATGTCTAAGGAATGAAAAGTGTGTGGGGCTATCAATTTCTTATTCAATAATCACAATAGAAAGAAAGAAAAAAAGTGGTGCTCAGCACACACTCATTTTTACCTCACATATCATTATCAATTTTTGATCGTCGGGTCGAATGAATATCAATGAACAAAAATTTAAAAAGGTGTAGGTGTGAAAGCACTACCAAAAAAAAAAACCAAGACTTCAAAATTTAAAAGTCAACATATCAACCCAACAATATCATAATTCGACAATTGTGACTTATCAATTGTGACTTATCTTGTCTACCCCCTGCTTATGGAAAAAAAAAAATTCATTGTGATGGGAACATGGGTGTCACACTGAAAAATTTATCTTCTTACTGAAGATGTAAACATTGCTATTAGAATTTAATAAAGTCTATCTTTTGACAAAAAAAAAAAATTACTTATGGTAGATTCTGATTTCCCTCCCTTTGAAATAAAAGGCATCTACTTTGTACAAAGTGCCTTTTGAGTGATTGCTGCTAATTAACCCCAAAGCCACTTTCACATGATCTAAAGGGAATGAGCCATGTGCTTACTTGTTGCTTATCTCATGGTGTTATTTGCTGCCCTTCCATGTGATTTTCCGCCTTGACTTTGTCTTACCATGACAAAATGGGGGAGAAATTTTTGTGTTACATAACTTGCACTTGTTAGACCCAATTATACCTATGATAAATTTCACTTGTTCTTGTCAAGAGTGCTTTTATGCAGGATTCGTCCTTTGGATTTTCTTGAGTGTGGGTGAGTGAATTAGTTCAAGGTTTAGGGTATTTTGTCAAGGAAAGCCAAAAGGGGAGATTGTGAAGTCTAGACTTTTGTGTTTGGCTTTCCTTGTCAATAATGTAATTTGTACCACACATGCTCAAATTAGTTTTAGGACATACTCTGCAAAAAGGGATGCTATTGTTGGATATATTCACTCAAAGGTTTGGGCCATCACTTTTAAGGTTTGTTCATGCATATGCATTTCACGCTTAAGTTCATATTGCCTTTTGTCTAGTGGTGCTGTTTAGTCAAAATTACTCGTTGTTGTCCAGCTGGCTGGGCATGCAATTTAAGACAGCCCACATAGGCTGACTAGCAACTTTTATCCAGGGTTGATTTTTCAGCCTTTGATCTACACATATTGTCCTCTGTGTTGACAGGCGTCCCTTATCTTTGTTGCTAAAAAGAAACTTCCCCTTTTGCTTAAATACCTAGCTTTGTCTCATTTTTCACTTGGCTGAGTGAGATTAATTTTAGAGATAGTCATTGTTTTTCATCTTCACTTTTGTTTAATTTGAAATTGCTTACTTAAATATTCTTATATGCTCATTTGTTTTGGCTAGGAAGTTTACATTTTTCAAAGAGTGTTTATAGACTTGAGCTACCTTTTGTGTTCTTCATTAGAAACCTTGGCCACAAAACCATATTCATGCATTAAACCCCCAATCATTGCATATTAGGGTAGCATTGTCTTCATGGTTTTGCTTTAATTTGGTGGTCAAGTTCTTCAAGTTTCAAATCTTTAAATCCCCATTTTTGGATTCACGTCAGTGTGGAGCCTTAAATAATCCCAAAAATTTTAGAGGTGACACGTGAAGTTTTGCTTAAGAAAGACAAGATTGCCCACATTAAATGGATTTAGGGCACATTTCCAACATTTTGCCGTTATTGCTATATTTTCAAATGTGATTTTGACAAACTGAGAAAGCATATTGCCGATCATAATGAGAAAGTTAGGAATGTTGTGTTTGAGAATGCTCCCAAAAATCTCAAGTATACTTCTTCCAATATTCAAAATGGTCTTGTCCATGCTTGTGCCATTGAAACTATTGATGCAATCACTGAAGATGCAAAAAAGTTGCCATTTTTTTCTTTTGGTTGATGGACCACATGATGTTTCAACTAAAGAGAAAATGGTGGTATTATTATATTATGTGAACAAAAGAGGAGAAGTAATTAAAAGGTTTTTGGGTGTTCAACACACCGCCTCTATAACTACTAGCTTGCTTGAAGAGGCCATTGAGAAATTGTTTGCTATAACAAATTTGAGTATGTCCAAGTTAGGTGGACAATGCTATGGTAAAGCAAATGGAGCTAATAATACGAGAGGTGAGCTAAATGGTCATAAAACAAAGATTTAAAACAAATATCCCAAAGCATCTTATGTTCATTCTTTTGCACACCAACTTTAACTAGTTCTTCTAGCCGTATCCAAGGGAAATGTGGATGTTGCCACTTTCTTCATAACTGCTAGTAGTTTGGTAAATATTATAGGTTTATTGTGCAAGCGTCGCGGTGCATTTATTGAGAAATAACAAGAACAAATTAAGAAAGCACTTGATATTGGTGATCTTGAAACGGGAAAGGGTTAAATCAAGAGAGTAGTCTCATTCATTTTTATGATACACATTAGAACTAACATGATACTATAGTTTGTATTATTGTTATGTTTGAGGTCGTGGTGGAGGTGCTTGAATGGATTAAAGGTGATGGTATCCAAGATATTCTAGGTGAAGCAAATAGGTTATTCAAATAAATACAAACTTTTGATTCTCTGTTTCACCTCTTTTTATGAGACTTATATTTGGAAATTACAAATAAGTTATCACAAGCATTACAAAAGAAAGATCAAGATATTGTGAATGCGATGGCGTTAGTGGAAGTATGCAAACAATGACGACAATCCTTGAAAGATGATGACTCTGGGGACTTGTTTCATGATGTACAAAAGTTTTGTGAGGAAAATGATATTATCGTCTCTAAAATGGAGTATTTGCATTCATACACAGAAAATCAAAGCGTAAAGCTCCAAGACTCACAAAGTTCCATTGCTATCGTGTGGACCTCTATTTTCAAGTCCTTGATATGCAACTAAAGGAATTGAATGATCACTTCAAAGAGGTAAACACCGAGTTGCTTCTTTGTATAGCATGTTTGAGTCCGGTGATATTTTGGTCAACAAAAAATTACTCGTTGAGCCCAATTTATGCTCAAGATTTTGATTGTATGAACCTCATGAATCTTCCAAACTTCACAATTACATTTATGATATGAAGATACATAGTGAGTTTTCATCATTGAAAGAAATTAGTGATCTTGCGAAGGAGTTGGTGAAGATCTGGAGGTGTGCAAGCTACAAGTTAGTCTATAAGCTCCTTACATTGGCTTTGTGTTATTGGTTGCAACTACTTTGGTGGAGAAAGCTTTTTCTGCTATGAAGATTGTGAAAACACCATTGATTAACAAAATGAATGATCAATGATTGAGTAGTAGCATGGTTCTTTGAGAGAGATGTATTTTCTTTTATTGGTAATGAATCTATTATGCAATGTTTCATGAAATGAAACTTCACCGACAACAATTGTAACTTGTTTGTATTGATAAATTATGGATGACATTAATATTATTTACTAGCTAAAATGATTTGATTGTTGGCTTTTTTTGAACCTTACACTCTTTTGAATTCGCTCTTCCTTCGGTATTTTATGGCTTCACCACTATCTGCAACATTCTCCAGCAGTAGCACTAGTCTTGGCGCTGCTCCACTTCCAAGTCATTCACAGACGCGCAGAAACCACTTTCCTAAATTGTTGAATTTTTTATTTCTCCACTATAAATATTCTAGCACTCACAAAAGGTTTTCATAATTGTTTGAATTTTTTGTCCATCCCACTCAAAATTTTCCAACACTACCACAAAGAAGGGTTTTTTTTTTCTTCTCTTTCTTCCATGGAGCTGCTTCTTACAATAGCTTTGGTGTAACCGGTTGCAATCGCTTCAGTGGAGAAAGCTTTTTTTTGATATGAAGATTGTGAAGAACACCATTGCGTAACAAAATGGAAGATCAATAGTTAAGTGATATCATGGTTGTTTACATTGAGAGAGATTTGCTTTTATTAATAATGAGCCTATTATACGACGTTTTTATGACATAAAACCTCACCGGCTACGATTGTAACTTGTTTGTATTGATAAAATTATGGATGAAATTAATATTGTTTACTATCTAAAAGGATTTGGTTGTTGGCCTTTTTTTTTTTTTGAACCTTGCACTCTTTTAAATTCGTCTCTCCCCCAATAATTTATGGCTTCACCACTGTCTGCAACACTAAAAAAGAATGAAGCACTCATGTCAAACTCACGGAAAGCAAATTTTGTTTAAACTCTTTCATGGCCTCATTCTCATATGCATGAGCATGCGTATGGGATCTGCAACACTCCAGTGGTAGTCTTGGAAATGAAACTGATCGCACGGTGCTACTCGACTTCAAGAAAAGAATCACTCAAGATCCTCTCCATGGAATGATTTCGTCCATTTATGCGGTTGGGTAGGCATTATGTGTAACCATTACACCAAAAGAGTCTTGATGTTGAACCTGCATGATAAAAATTTGGCAGGCTCTTTACCTCTTTCTATAGGAAATCTTTCCTATCTTACTAGAATCAACCTAGTAAGCAACAACTTTTGTGGTGAAATTTCTGAAGAAATTGGTCGTCTGCAAAGCTTGCATGCTTTCAACTTGTCTCAGAATTCCTTCAATGGGAAAATTCCAACCAATTTATCCCAGTGTACACAACTAAAGATGATTGATTTTTGTTACAACGAGCTTATTGGGTTAATTCCAAACCAACTCAGTTCATTGTTGAAATTAAATCATCTGAGGCTTGATGCTAACAATCTCACTGGAACCATCTCAATTTGGATAGGAAACTTTTCTTCTCTGCATCATTTTGATCTTAGCTATAACAATTTTCAAAGAAGCATACCCAAAGAGCTCGAGTGGCTAACAAGATTGCAAAGATTTGGACTTCAATGAAACAATCTCTCTAGTATAATCCCTGCTTCAATCTATAATATTTCTTCCATATCCTTGTTTGGTGTTTTTCAAAACCAACTACATGGAGAGATACTGCCAAATGTCGGCATTACTCTACCTAATCTTCAAGAATTTGTCGATAGCAACAATAAATTCACAAGAAATATTCTTGTATCATTGTCAAATGCTTCTAGACTACAAGTTTTTTACTTTACTACAAATGATCTTACTGGAACACTCCCTGCTGAAAATCTTGGAGCCTTTCAAAGCCTAGTTATACTAGACCTTTATGGCAATAGACTGGGAAGTGCGAAAGCTAGTGACCTAAATTTTCTCAAATTCTTGGCAAATTGTACTAGTCTTGAGTTGTTGAGTCTTTCCGTAAATCAATTTGGAGGAGAATTGCCTGTGTCCATTTCCAACCTTTCTACCACACTAAGAAATCTTTATCTGGGGTCAAATTTGATACATGGAAGCATCCCTTTAGGTATTGGAAATCTTGTAAACTTGGTCCTTGTTGGAATGGAGGGTAACTATTTCAGTGGTAGTCTCCTTAAAGAAATTGGGAGGCTTCAGAAGTTGGAAAAAATATCTTTGGGCAGCATCAATCTTTTTGGGCCAATCCTATCATCCCTAGGTAACTTGACTTCATTGATAGAACTCTATCTAAACATCAATAGATTTGCGAGAAATATACCACCAAGTCTAGGAGACTGCCAACATCTATTAAAGCTTGAGGTTTCTAATAACAATCTAACAGGCATCATACCTAAAGAGGTCTTTGGGCTTTCATCCCCTTCAATTTCTTTGAGAACGTATGACAATCATTTGCTGCTTCATTGCTATCTGAAGTTGGTCTTTTGGTAAATCTAGTAGAGCTATATTTATCAGGAAACAATTTATCAACTGAAATTCCCACAAGCCTTGGCAGTTGTATTATGTTGGTGTGCTTGAATTTGGAAAGTAATTCGTTTCAAGGAATAATTCCTCAATCTCTTAAAAGTTTAAGAAGCCTGGAAGATATGGATCTTTCGCGCAGTAACTTATTCGAGCAGATTCCTGAATTTTTATGCAAGTTTAAATTTCTTACGCACCTTAACCTTTCATATAACAATTTTGAGGGTAAAATGCATGAATCCGGAATCTTTTCAAATGCACCTGGTCTCTCAATTCTTGGAAACCCTAAGCTCTATGGTGGCAACTCAAAATTACATTTACCTGCATGCCCAAACATAAAGCCTCATTCATCTCGAGGACTACTTGCGCGAAAAGTGGTCATCCCTGTAGCTTGTGCACTTGCCTTCTTAATTGCTATGTCTTGCTTCATTGTTGCCTATTCAATGCTTAAAAAGTGAAAAGGTCTACCTACAACTTCACAACCTTTTAAGGATTGGAAATCAGGAGCCTCTTACTCAGAACTTGTTGAATCAACTAACAGGTTATCTAAGGAAAATCTTATTGGTTCAGGAAATTTTGGTTCTGTTTACAAAAGAGTAGCCCCCGATGATGGAACTCTAGTTGCAGTAAAGGTATTAAACCTTCTTCAACAAGGAGCATCCAAGAGTTTTTTGGATGAATGCAAAGCTTTGAGAAGCATAAGGCACCGTGTTGAGTGCATAAAGTTATATTTATATGCCCTTTTTTACTTATGTTTTTTACTTAAAATCTCTATGCATCACAAGGTATTTTGTTGTTTTTATTGTATTTCAAGATGAAAGTAAGGGCTTGAAGAAATCATCTTATTTTGAATATTGTACCAAGTGGCCCAAGATCCGCCAGAAAAGGCCTTTGTAGAATGGCCAACTTGAGAGCTTTGCCCCGAAGTGTTCAGAACGAATTAAAAAATGGGCCATATATGGTTGGAAAGCCCTGGAAGTCTTTTTTTTTTATAGTCTTTGTAATTTGGAGGTTTTGACAAAAAGTTATGACAGAATAAAGAGGAGCTATTTAGATACAAATTCTAATAACAGCTAGTTTTCAGTTACTCCTATACTAAAAGCTGATTGTAATGAGCTCTAAATGAGAGCCAATTCAAGGATGTAAATGTGTCAAATGTTAGAAAACTCCCACGCCTTTTAATAGGAGAAACATACACAGAATCAGAAGGAGTAAGAAGAGGAGCAAAAAACAGAAAAACACAGAATCTGGAGAGAGCACAAGTCTTCAGCCTTGAGCAGTTTCTAGGTTCTAGCTTTCCTAACTTTTTATGTATTTTGTTATGTTTTTAATTTAGTTTATGGATACTTAGGGTTGCTTTGAAGCCCTAGACATGATTGAATTAATGTTATGATGCAGCTTTAGTTTATCAATTTCATTTGCAAGCTAGAATCAGTTTTCTGTTTCAATCATTTCAAGCACATATTTTCAAGTTTAGCTACCTTATTTATGTTTGCTTTCTATTGGGAATGATAAGGATGATTGCCATATCTTCTTTCATTCATTAGCAACATGTGGTTAGGTTCAGAACTAATCATGTAAATTGATTCCATGAAGTTCTAGGATAAATGCCATGTTCTAGGGTTCATGCCTTGATTCTAAATCCTGCCATGTTCAGAACTATCATATGCCTTGATTCTAAATCCTGAAAGGGGGCACAAAACATGAGTGAATGGACCAAGTTTATATACATACACAATACAAAAATAGTTATAAACATACTAACCCCCAAAGTTTTAATAATGAAAACTACTAGCATAATAAATGATAGGTTTCTCTGAAAACCCTAGCATGTCGTAAACATCTCAAAAGACATATCGCGGAAAACATCGCAGAAATCAAAGCATCAATAGTCTCACAGATTGTCTCATAAGCGCGGTGTGCTGCCACTAAGATTACTGAATAATAATAATAATCATACTCTCGGCCCAATGCCTGCACCTAAGTCTTTGTGCCCGTAGCCAAAGATAACTCATTCCCGGCCCAATGCCTGTCTCCGTGTCCTTTAGCCTTTCACTAGGGATTATTTCTCCCAGCCTAACTACCAACACCAGATCCTCACCCCAGGCGACATAGTGTTGAAGGAAAAATTTTGTCCTAGCTAAGAACATGTGAGAATATCTGAACACATATGCAAACTATTAACACATTAAAGTAGTCATGCATTCAAACACAATTCTAAAACCCATGACTTTCAAAGCCTAGTGAATGGTGAACCATAAGACTCTTTAACGACATTAAAGAGAAAGAAGGTTTTAGAGATTCATTACCCTTGAAGCTCATCCATGTTTACACAAGGGATTCACCCAAGTGGAGGGCCTTCAAGTCACCTCCTAGATCCTTGGATCTTCCTTGTGATTTTCTTCCTTTTGATGCTCCTTTGCTCCTTGAGGATGTGAGGAAAGGATCTCCAAAAACACCAAAGATTTGGTGTCTCTAAGTCTCCACACCAAGGATGAGGTGTGAAGATGAAATGGATGACTTAGAGAAGAAAAGATTGCTAGCTATATCTTCTCTAAGTGGCCGGCCTCCTTTAGAGAAAAAGAGAGAAAATGTTTCTCATCTTTGCCTCAAGAAAACCCTTGTGAGGTAAAACCTATAAAGATGCTTTTATATCTCTTTTCTTAGGTGAGTGGTAAACTTGCAATTAAGCAAAACTTACCACTCCCTCACTATCGCCGGCCTCTCTTAAGTGATTGGGCTATTTTCCCATATTTGTTTTAGTTGTCATACTGATAAGCTCATATTTATATATATTTTACATCAAATTCACTTGTCTTTTCTTAGTTAGTTCCTTATATTTTTGAGCTATTTACTTTGTTTTTGTGTTTAGTAGGATTTGTCAAGCAAAGAAAAGAAAAATAGCACAAGTTGGATATTAAGTGACAAATTCGTCAAAACTGCCTGTGCATCAGCTGACTTTGGAAGCAAGTTGCGAACAGCTCAGAATGAATTAGAGAATGAGCCTTATATTCTTAGAAAGCTACGGATGTCTATTTTCTGGAGCATTTCGCGGATTGTTAATAGCATTTTTGTAGACGAAGTTATGGCCATTTTAACACTGAAAGGTTTCCAAGACGCTGTGCAGTTTGTAACTGCATTGAAGGCAATAAATCCAATAAAACTTGCAGCCAAGAACAAGCCAGCTGACATCTCCTCAAATATCAGATGAAATGGAATTAAAGATGAGGATTAAGTGGGAGTAATTGGCATAAAGGTTGCCCAAAGAGTTACAATTGTTTTACAATTTCCTCTCACTTATTGTCATCACTAAATGGCTGTTAGTGGGGTGAGTTATGGAGTAGAAATGGGGCAGCAAGCATGAGCATAAAGGCTGCAGGTTGCAGCAGCAAAGGAGAGTTCTTTTAGAGAAAAAAAGATAGAAAAAAAAGGAAGGAAAGGAAGGAAAAAAAAGCAAGGCTGCTGCGTTGAGAAAGGAAGGAAAGGAAGGAGGAAATCTTGGCATTCTCTTCTCTCGGTTTTATCTTCTCAAACTCATGTCTTTCTTTTGGTTTATTTTGAGAACTATGTGTAACTAATTTTTTAGAGGTTAGGGGCTGTTTTGAAGCCCCGAATATGATTGCACTTTTGTTATGACATTTCGTTAAATTATTTTTATGAATGGATGAAACTTGGTTCACTACTTGTCTCATTGATGAATTCTTTATTTGTTTTCTATGGATGCATACGTAGTAAGCATATATAGGATTCTAATGCTATGAGTATATGTGTGCCTGCCCTTGTCGAATGAGGACCTACATATGTTCTAAAGTAGTACTTGTTAATTGCGATTAACATGTGAACCAATTTCTAGGATAAGTAAGACAACGCCAGTACTAACGATGCCTTGTGATGACTCAAACTCTTTTCGTTCTTAATGATTTCTACTTGTTAAATCTATGAACACGCCATTCTAAATTGCATGCTGGGGACTAAGTTAAGTTGAAAACGCCATTCTCTTAACATACTACGTAAGAAAGAGTAATAGGTTGAGTTCTAACATTGAGCCAACTTGAGCATCTTCATCCAGAAATAAAAGAAATTTGAATGAAACATAACATGTTTGCATGATTATTCGGTGGTGGATAGCAATACCCCTAACTTGTTTTTCTTAATTTGTGAACTACTTAAAATTTGTTTCTATCCTGTTTTTGTTCGATTTAATTTAAATAGCAAATCAACTCCAAAAATCCCAAAAATTTGTGTGAGTGTAGCTTTGTGTGTCTAGTATCTACATATAAAATTCTGTAGACTTTAGATATGTATAAGTCAATCTAATAACTATTTTTTGGTGGCTGGTCAGTAGGGACAGCAACCCAGTTTTTGTGACATTTTAGGTAGTTAGATAAAACAATCTTCTGCGGGAAAGACCCTTATTTTCATATGCTACAATTGACAAATCTTAGTGTTAATAAGGAAAATCAATAGGACATTTGTGTGCTACTTTGTGGTGTGCTTTTAATCCTATCACATATAACTTAAACATAATGGGCCTAGTGGACCAAACCCTTTTGGACCCTGAAGCCCAAAACTAACTTAAAAGCCCAATACGAACCTTTCGTATAATTAATTAACTAATTGATTAACCTTGACCATATTTCAATTAAACCATTTAATTGCTTATCCATTTCATTTATATTTCTTCACTTTCATCCTTACTCGGTGTACGATCCATTAGGTTCCAATTAGCGAGGCAGTGCGCAATTGTTACTCTTAACGATCGATTGTGAATTGAAACTACATTTCAATTCTCCCTTTGATTAAGATTAGTGTTTGCTAATCTTCAGGGCTTCCACAAACCATGAGTGACACCTAGCAGCATGTCATGGCTACCCAAGCTAAATAGAATTGGTTGGAGAACCTATCCAGGTACAATTACAATGCAATACGGTCCTTCTCTAATACAATACTCTTAATCACATTGTTTGAGTGATAGTTTGTATCATGTCTACTATCCAATGTGATACTTCTCTATATGATTCAATTGAATATGATTTGGAACATACTTCCTAAGTCATATGGCCAAAGACTCCCGAATCATATCTTAGAGTATTCTCCTTCCACCATGGAAGGTTAGAGATTCCTTGTTGTGCATTCATATGCCTACATGACTAGATAGCTTAACCCCAACAATGCCGTGGGCACTCTCGATGGAATGCCTTTAACATGATCAAAGATCAAGGACCTAACCATTAGACATCTATGATGCCTCAGGTCAAAGGACTACTCTGCATATTGCAACTTACGAGTTCTTACATGACATGTATGTTCGAACTCTCTTTTGATCGTTGTTCAGTGTACTCGATTACTCTTTCAAGCACCTATGTGTTTGTCTTAGTGTCCAACACTAAATGACTTGAGACTAGTCATACTCACGCTTGAGTTGACATAACACATACTAACCTTAGTGGATTGTCAATGCCCAATTGGCAATCCTATGGCTAGGAACGTTTTAGGAATAAACATAAGAGAAAGGTCTCGTTAATCTAACTGATTGAAATCACTTCTCTCTTATATCAAATACATTCCTTGGATTCCCTTATTGCTTAAACACATGATACAATAAATAGTGATTAACAATAAGCTTTACCCTTCATTAAACATATAATAGTTTAATACAATAAGTATTCCAAAAGCTATTACATCAAATGAGTGGCTTTGTGGGTATACTTCCAACAATCTCCCACTTGCACTCAAAGCCACCTTCCCATGTATCTAATACCCATCTTTTCCATATGGCGGTCAAGTTGGATTTGAGACATTGGCTTTGTCAGTGGATCTGCTACGTTATCGGCTGAGGCAACCTTGAGGATGTTGACTTTCCCCTCGGCAGCATATCTTCTAATGATAATAAAGCGCCTGTCAAAATGCTTGTTCTTTTGATGAGCCCTGGGTTCCTTGGCTTGAGCTATCGCCCCACTATTATCACAGTACAAAGTTATTGGTGATGTAATGGTTGGAACCACTCCAAGTTCAGTAATGAACTTCTTCATCCAGAACGCTTATTTGCCGGCTTCAGCTGCAGTGACATATTCTGCCTCCTTCGTGAAATCAGCAATTACATCTTGTTTCTTGCTTTTCCAGCTAACAGCCTCACCATTTAGAGTGAATACATATCTGGAGTTGGAACTTCTATCATCGATGTCAGATTGGAAATCTGTGTCTGTATAGGCTTCCACTGGTAACTCTGTTGCTCCTCTATAAACGAGGAACATGTCCTTAGTTCTTCTTAAGTACTTAAGGACCGTCTTGACAACTGCCCAGTGTTCTGATCCTGGGTTAGATTGATATCTACTAGTAATGTTCACAGCATATGCGATATCAGGCCTTGTGCATATCATGGCATACATGAGACTTCCTATGGCGGAAGCATAAGGAATAGCACTCATCTGCCGTATCTCTTTAGGAGTCTTAGGTCCCATGGACTTAGAAAGGTGAATTCCATGTCTCACAGGAAGAACACCTTTCTTAGATTGTTCCATTTGGAACCTACTTAGCACCTTATCTATGTACATAGATTGGGATAATCCAATTAATTTTCTGGATCTATCACGATAGAGCTTTATCCCAAGTACATAAGATGCATCTCCCAAATCTTTCATGTGGAAGGTTTTGGACAACCACACTTTTACAGAAGAAAGTACTGCAGTGTCATTCCCGAATAGTAATATGTCATCTACATATAACACTAAGAATACAACTACATCCCCAACGACCTTTTGATAAACACAATTGTCGTCTTCGTTTTGAGTAAAACCAAACGTTTTGATTTCAGTATCAAAACGAATGTTCCAGCTCCTAGAGGCTTGCTTAAGTCCATAAATAGACCTTTGAAGCTTGCATACCTTAGTCCTTTCAGACTTGGACACGAAACCTTCAGGTTGAATCATATAGAACTCTTCCTCTAGGTAGCCATTCAGAAAGGTCGTCTTCATGTCCATTTGCCATATCTCATAATCATGGTACGCAGCTATAGCAAGCAAAATCCGAATGGACTTAATCATGGCTACAGGAGAGAAGGTTTCTTCATAGTCAATCCCTTCTCTTTGCCTGTAACCCTTGGCTACGAGTCTAGCCTTATAAGTCTCCATGTTCCCTTCAGCGCCTATCTTCCTCTTAAAGACCCATTTGTTTCCAACAGGTACTATACCTTCTAGAGGGTCTACAAGAGTCCAGACCTGATTTTGATACATGGAATCCATCTCGGATTTCATGGCCTCTTGCCATCTCTTTGAATCAATGTCGAACATTGCTTCAGTGTAGTCTCTAGGGTCTTCCTTTGTGTCATTGTCACCTAGAAGGTGCAATTCCCCAAAGTTATTATCTAAGCCATACCTCTTAGGTGGCTTGCTAACCCTTTCAGATCTACGTGGAGCTAGGGGTTCAGGAACAAGGTTGTCAACTTGTCGAGTGCTTGTTTGTGGTTCATAATTAATCTCATTAATTTCCATCGTTTTACTTATAGTTCCTTTGAGAACAAATTCGTCCTCTAGAAACTTAGCAGTTCTGGCGACAAAAAACTTTTGGTCGTCAGGATGGTAGAACTCATATCCCATAGTTTCTCTAAGATATCCCACAAAATAACACCTAACTGATCTCGCTTCAAGTTTCTTGACATATGCTTCACAACCCCAAATCTTAATGTGATTAAGACTTGGCTTTCTTCCATGCCATATCTCATAGGGCGTCTGTGAAACTGACTTGGAAGGTACTCTATTAAGCAAGTAAGCTACTGTATATAGAGCGTATCCCCAAAATGTTACTGGTAGATCTGCGGAACTCATCATAGAACGAACCATGTTCATCAGGGTTCGATTTCTCCTTTCAGAAACTCCATTAAGTTGTGGAGTTCCCGGTGGAGTCCACTGTGATATTATTCCACACTCTTTGAGATAATCTAGGAACTCGGTACTTAGATACTCTCCCCCTCGATCTGATCTTAGGATCTTTATCTGTTTCCCAGTTTGCTTCTCAACTTCATTCTTGAATTCTTTGAACCTTTCAAATGATTCTGACTTGTACTTCATAAGATACACATAGCCAAACCGAGAGTGATCGTCGGTGAATGTGATATAGTAGGAGAAGCCTCCTCTCGACGTAGTAGACATAGGTCCACATATGCCAGTATGGATTCACCCTAGAATTTCAGTGGCACGCTCTCCTTTCCCAGTGAATGGAGATTTGGTCATCTTCCCTTTTAAGTACCCATTTGGTCATTACCTAATGGGCGGAAATATCCGTCTTTCGACATCTTGCGAATCTTATCAAGGTTCACATGTCCAAGTTTAAGATGCCATATCTTTTCTCGGTTAACTTCTTCTCTAGCCCTTTTGGGTTTTGAGGTATTCCCGCTTTCAATACAGTGCATCCCACTACTTATCTCTAGGTGAAAAAGTCCCTCTATCATATTACCATGAGAGATAATACGACCGTTCAAGTATAAAGTGCAACTCATTTTGTCAAACAATATTGAGTGCCCATCTCGTAAAAGCTTAGAGATAGAAATCAAATTCTTTATACATGAAGGAAAATATAAACAATTTTTAAGTTCCAAGACTTCCCTAGAGGGCAGTTTAAGCATGTAGATGCCTATTGCTTTAGCAGAGATCTTAGTGCCGTTCCCAACTCGCACAATCATCTCCCCATTGCGCAATGTTCTGCTCCCTGTTAGTCCCTGCAACGAATTGCAGATATGTTGACTAGCGCCTGAATCAAATATCCAGGAATTGGAGCTCATTGTAAAAGCATTCTCTATGACAGAAATAGTCCCTTCAAAAGTTCGTGTCATAAGGCTCGCAATGCGCACCCTGTAATTCTTCTTCCAACGTTCATCCTTTCTACAATGAACGCATGTTCCTTTGGATTTTATTGCCTTCTTCTTATGTAACATTTTCCTTGTGATTGCAGTCTCACTCCCACTGTTCTTTTTGAAACCTTGTTCAAACTTACAGCACATGTCAATCATCTCGGTAAAAGTATGATTGAATCTATTCACTTTATAGTTTACAATAAACTTGGTGAAATCATCCGAGAGAGATGCAAGGAAAAAGTCTTGGGCCATTTTCCCATCGATGGAAGTTCCTAAACTTTCAAGATCTTGAAAGATCCTTTCCATCTTTTGTCCATGTTTTTGGATCGATGCCCCCTTTGCCATTTTGGCATTCAATAGATTACAAACATTTGAGAATCGTACGTTACTAGTCTCAATGTCATGCATCTTATGCAAACTATCAACCATGGCACAAGAAGTGTCCATGTGCTCATGTAGCTTCTTAAGCTCCTCACTAAGTGAAGTGAGGATTAAGCATTTGGCTTGTAAGTCATCCTCATAGTGTCTTGCATAATTTTGACACTCCTCCTTTGAAGCTAGTTTCGTAGGAGGTACATAAGGAGGGGATTGCGTAAGCACATACAATATGTCTTTCACCTTTGAGACATTCTCAATGTAGCGATACCAAGCAAGGAAACGTTGGCCCCTAAGGCCCCTTTTGTCAAGTATAATGGTGGGTGTAATTTTAGGCATGTCGTTAACTACATAACATAACAAAAATTGTATTAGATTGTTGATTTTAAAACTACTTGATTGGGTCTTAAATCAAATAGTACCACCCACTATTTTTTGCAAATTCCACATCCCTTAATGGAATTTGAGAGTTATGTTGAACTCTTAGAGGGGTATGGGAGGCTCACCATTACCAAGCCCACCTCATGATGATACGATGTTGGTTAGCAAAAATGATGATGAGAGAATAACGCTTTAGTCATTTACAACTCTTGTAATTACCCATCTAGTTTGGCCTCTAGAGAATGATGCCTCACAATGATATGATGTTGGCACCATTGCACTTAGTTAAGTTATTCCCACCATGCTAGTTCGTGTAGGGGTTCAAGACTAGCCTCACAATGATATGATGTCGGCCATCCTCGTTGCCTACCTCACCACATCATGTATGTACATATGGACTCCTCCTGAATGTAAGCACATACTTTGAACTTCCCCATGATAGGGTGAAGCCGGTGTAGGAGTCACAAACGATTGGAGCCCACCATGGTGGAAGGCCTACGAAGAGATGTTCAAAGCATTTCTCGCTTATCAACTTAATATTCGTTTTGTTGAAGGAGTAGTGTTGGGCTACATCAATTTTATTTTAATCTTATTAAAAGAACTTGGGCCTATCACAACCATTGGTCCAAGTTAAGATGAATTAGTAGTATATAATACTCCCACTATTTCGATGAAACAAGCGAGACTATATGGAACTACTAACGAATGCATTGCATCCTCATATGGATTATATAGTTATATTAGGTCTTAGGATGATTATGAACCATTTGATTTGATCCAACATAAGCCTTGTGTTGGACCCTGGGTTTAAGGTAGATAGTTGTTGATTTTAGTTACGCGTTTAATCTAATTAAACCATTATTTCCTATTGGGCGTTGGACCCAACTATTCCAATTTGCATACATTTAAACAAAAAGGAATACATGAAATAAAGAGAAGGGCTTATGCCCTTTTACAACAAATTAGAAGGACTTATGTCCTTTTACAACAAATTTGAACTAATCAAATTACATTCCAATCTAAACTACTTAACCCAAACATTCACAATGTAAAGCGGCCAATCACATAGCTCAATTATCGAGGCCTTTGGTTCATAATCACTCATTTCTTAATCAATCAAATTAACTAAGAAAGCAACTTAAACAATTGGTTTTCCAATTCATAGAATTAATTTAAATGGAACTAAATGAAATGAAAATCCAATTCTCATTAAAGAGACAAAACCATTTTGTTCTCATCATCTTTGGGCCGAAAAACAATGACCACAACAATTGGGCCATAAGGTTAAAACATAAACTTTTGGGGTCACTTTGTAAAAACACCAGAGTCCACAACTTCATGTAATTACAAATAGAACCCAAAAATTTCATTAAAGGAGCAAAACAATTTGTCCTTTAGTGTTTTTGGGCCTTAACGAAAAAAACGTAAACTTTTGGGTCAAAGTACAAATACACAAAAGTATCAAAACTTTATGTAATTGCATAAAAGGCCCCAAAAGTACCCCCATTAAGGGGTGGCCGGTTTTGGTAATGAAAAAGGAAGGGGGAAAAGGTTTTGGTGAAAAATTCAAAATTTGAAAATGTTTTGTGCAAGTGGATAGGTAGGTGAGGAAAAGTTGATAGGTATAGGTTGTAAGAAAAAGTTTTGTCAAACAATAAAGACATAAATCATCCATCACCAATCATCCATCACCAATTAATTATAAACCAAAACTTTATGAAAAACACCAAACATTTTGAATCAAAACTCCAAACCTTTTTGTTCTTGGTAAGAACATCAAGAATATTGAAGAACACACATGAAAAACCCATAAGAGCTCCATGAATGTTTTCACACAATAAAACTCAAATTTTCACTACACAAAAGAGGGTTAACATCCTAGGGTACTTAGGGGTTCCAAAAGTCACTTTAAAACTCTTTTAACAAGACAAACATGAACCCAAAAATCCACCCTTTGGATTTGGCCGAATTTCCCAACATACATGGCAGCAAATTTTAGTTCCAATATTCATGCTTAAATGAACTACATCTACAACATTTGAGATGCTAAATTTTCAAGCAAAATTTATATTCAAAAGCAAGAACAAAGCTTGTAACATTTACAACATTTAAATCACAAACCATGAAAAACACAAAACCCAAAAGGATTCACCATAAACTAGACCTAGGCTCTTGATACCACTTGAAGGAAAAATTTTGTCCTAGCTAAGAACATGTGAGAATATTTGAACACATATGCAAACTATTAACACATTAAAGTAGGCATGTATTCAAACACAATTCTAAAACCCATGACTTTCAAAGCCTAGTGAATGGTGAACCACAAGACTCTTTAACAACATTAAAGAGAAAGAAGGTTTTAGAGATTCATTACCCTTGAAGCTCATCCTTGTTTACACAAGGGATTCACCCAAGTGGAGGGCCTTCAAGTCACCTCCTTGCTCCTTGGATCTTCCTTGTGATTTTCTTCCTTTTGATGCTCCTTTGCTCCTTGAGGATTTGAGGAAAGGATCTCCAAAAACACCAAAGATTTGGTGTCTCTAAGTCTCCACACCAAGGATGAGGTGTGAAGATGAAATGGATGACTTAGAGAAGAAAAGATTGCTAGCTATATCTTCTCTAAGTGGCCGGCCTCCTTTAGAGAAAAAGAGAGAAAATGTTTCTCATCTTTGCCTCAAGAAAACCCTTGTGAGGTAAAAGCTATAAAGATGCTTTTATATCTCTTTTCTTAGGTGAGTGGCAAACTTGCAATTAAGCAAAACTTACCACTCCCTCACTATGGCCGGCATCTCTTAAGTGATTGGGCTATTCGCCCATATTTGTTTTAGTTGTCATACAACTTAAACATAATGGGCCTAGTGGACCAAACCCTTTTGGACCCAGAAGCCCAAAACTAACTTAAAAGCCCAATACGAACCTTTCGTATAATTAATTAACTATTTAATTAACCTTGACCATATTTCAATTAAACCATTTAATTGCTTATCCATTTCATTTATATTTCTTCACTTTCATCCTTACTCGGTGTACGATCCATTAGGTTCCAATTAGCGAGGCAGTGGACGATTGTTACTCTTAACGATCGATTGTGAATTGAAACTACATTTCAATTCTCCCTTTGATTAAGATTAGTGTTTGCTAATCTTCAAGGCTTCCACAAACCATGAGTGACACCTAGCAGCATGTCATGGCTACCCAAGCTAAATAGAATTGGTTAGAGAACCTATCTAGTTACAATTACAATGCAATACGGTCCTTCTCTAATACAATACTCTTAATCACATTGTTTGAGTGATAGTTTGTATCATGTCTACTATCCAATGTGATACTTCTCTATATGATTCAATTGAATATGATTTGGAACATACTTCCTAAGTCATATTCGTATGCTTTGGCCAAAGACTCCCGAATCATATCTTAGAGTATTCTCCTTCCACCATGGAAGGTTAGAGATTCCTTGTTGTGCATTCATATGCCTACATGACTAGATAGCTTGACCCTAACAATGCCGTGGACACTCTCGATGGAATGCCTTTGACATGATCAAAGATCAAGGACCTAACCATTAGACATCTATGATGCCTCAGGTCAAAGGACTACTTTGCATATTGCAACTTACGAGTTCTTACATGACATGTATGTTCGAACTCTCTTTTGATCGTTGTTCAGTGTACTCGATTACTCTTTCAAGCACCTATGTGTTTGTCTTAGTGTCCAACACTAAATGACTTGAGACTAGTCATACTCACGCTTAAGTTGACATAACACATACTAACCTGAGCGGATTGTCAATGCCCAATTGGCAATCTTATGGCTAGGAACGTTTTAGGAATGAACATAAGAGAAAGGTCTTGTTAATCTAACTTATTTAAATCACTTCTCTCTTAGATCAAATACATTCCTTGGATTCCCTTATTGCTTAAACACATGATAGAATAAATAGTGATTAACAATAAGCTTTGCCCTTCATTAAACATATAATAGTTTAATACAATAAGTATTCCAAAAGCTATTACGTCAAATGAGTGGCTTTGTGGGCATACTTCCAACAAGTGTCCACTAGGTACGCACAAATAGTTACGCCTCTAAAAAATAACCACTTCATAGTATAAAGTCATCCATCGTTTATATTATAAAGAGGGGTTTCGAAAACATGTTCTAGCATCCTATCGTCATCCATCAGATAATCTACTAGTTCATGGTTTTTATAGAAAATACGATATATTAAAATATAGCTCAATATAGGCTAACAATTAATTCCTTACAAAATAACGAGATGATAATCAACATTTCAGTAAACATGCTTAACATAAAATCAGTTCATAAACTCGTAAGGCATGCATTTCATTTATGCAAATAAACTATAAAATTATGCAAATTTTAGAAGGGATCCACTCACAAATACTCCGTAGCAGCAGAGTTGTGAGGAAAAGGATTAAAGAAATCCCCATTAGCAACTTCACCTAAGCACAAAAATGTACAATTTATCAAACTACCTAACTATAGAATTTCAAGAAATGGAAATGGGTCTGGGGTTTGGATAATTTAGGAATAAAAGGGGGTGGTTTGGGCTTGAGCCCAAACCCACACAACACACACACACACGCCAGCACACACATACACACATGCATGCACAACACACATGCACACACTTGCACACACCTGCGTACACCTGCACACACATATGCACACACACACACAAACACGCGTGCATCCATACACACACATGCATGCACAACACACATGCACACACCTGCACATACATATGCACACACAACACAACAGATACACACACATATGCATGCGCGCACACACATGCATGCACAACACACATGCACACACTTGCACACACATATGCACACACAGCACAACACACACACACATACACGTACACCATCACGAAAATCTACAGAAGACCCATATTATGGCCTAAAGGCCTGGTGCTCACCAGAGAAGAACACCAGAGCTTCTATAGCTCCGACCGACAATGAACACATGACTTCGGCTTCTATCTAGGTACCAAAATGTAGAGGAAGGTAAGAGGAGTATTTCTATACCTTGGGGTTGCCGTAGAATGACTAGAGGTGATCGGAAAACCTCCTCAACGGTCATGGTTCGCTGGAGATGGGTGAACTCTCCCCGCGCTGATTTCATTCTGAAAACCTTGGTAAAAACAAGATGAAACCCATTAAACATCATGCATGCATCACCAACAATGATTAAAAGGAGATCTAAAGTTTACCCAACTGGAAAATTTAGGAAAACTCGTTGAAGGTTCATTTCCCTGGGTTCGTCGATCTCGTTGTGACGGGATAAAGGGTTCGATAGGCTACATTCCTCCAGGGATGAGTTTCTAACACTTCTAATGTTTTCTCTTCCTAATAACTTATCACTAAGCCAAATTAAGTCCTAATGTATGTATTGAATGGCAGAGTATGGCATGGGAGGTCAAGTTTCCATCTTTGGAGATATTTACAACTTTGGAATATTGTTGCTAGAAATATTCACAGGAAGATAACCTATAGATAACATGTTCAAAGGTGGTCTAAGCATTCACTAGTTCGCAACCATGGCGATGCCTGCCATGCCATGAACATGGTTGACCCTTCATTGCTGATTGAATGGGAAGATGCACATGGTGATCGAATCTCAGTTCATGCAAAAAGGTTGGAGGAATGCTCGGTTTCGATGATGCAAATTGGACTCTCATGCTCTGCGATATCACCGTCAGAGCGGATGCTTATGGATGTTGTTAACAAATTGCAGAAAATTAGAGAATCATATCTCAATTTAAGAGGTAGAGGCTAGAAATATAAATGTGAGTCCCGTTCTCCTAGACACCGTGGTGCAAGAAAATTGTGGTTAACCACCATTCGATCTTAATCCAACAGTGGAGGACTTAAGATCGAATGGTGGGTGACCACAATTTTCTTCCACCATGAGATATCACAGGTAACACAAAAATCTCTACTGTTACTTGTATCAATTTGACCCTCAATCAGTCATGTGGTGTCACTAATCCGCATGTTATAATATAGTTGGACGAAATAATGTTTTAATATTCATGAACCAAAAATAGTGTTAATATAAAAATATTTAAATTCCGATAAGTAATTAAAAATCATACAATACATAGGTATTTATAAAGATCTAAGTGAAATTTGATTTAAATAATTTTTTAAAATTATTTTATATTTTAGATTTAATTTTGGGCCATCAAATCCTTTTTTTTTTTACCATTAGATTTGATCTCATTTGATCACAGCTGTTGGATTATAAGTAAAAGACAAAAAGATGTTTGAAATATGACAGTTTGGTGAGTCCAGAATAGTTTAAGTCAGACTTAAATCTTGAGGGGAATCTAGCCTATAGATATATTTTTTTCTCAAAACTTATTTTAGCTCGGTGGTTGGAGATGGTTTGGGGAGTTTTAAAGCTTATATTTTATGTTATTAGTTTAAATTATCATTGCCTAGAATGATACTTAAGATCACTAGATCGTATTACTAAGTGGTTGGTGGAAGACTGTTATTGGTTATTGAGTTTGTAAATTGGATATTCCACCCAATTTTGCTTTTAAGTTTTTCACAATAAATCTGAAGAAATATTCCATCTTTTTGGTACACACAAACAAACAAATCAGAAAAAAGTTTAGAGAGAGAGAGAAAGAGAGAGGGAGATAGTTACCAAAAAAAGCTCAAATGACGGTGGTGAAGATTTTGTTGGGATGGGATGAGATGAGATGGTCAAACTTAAGCAGCTCAGAGGGAGGCCAAAGCAAATCAAACGTGCTGTAGTTTGTATTGGAAAATCCAACCCAACCGAACCAAACCCAACCTCCTCACAAGAAGTCGGAATCCGAGGTTCCTGTCTTTTGATTATTTGCTGGTTTTGTTGTAACTTGCAATTTTATCTCAAATTCAAAGCAGAAACCCAGCAAGCAGTTCAGGGCACTTCTTCAGGTGAGTTTTTGGTTTTACTTTCTTTCTGTGTTCTTAAATTTTTACTGCAATTCTGGAATATGATGTTATGATTTCTTTTTCTACTTTATAAATAATTTTGGGTGGTAAATAGAATTAAGCTGTTTTCTTGAATTAGGGCTCAACTGATCCATTTTTTCTTGAATTTAAATTATCATATGTAAAACGACCAATGAACAATTATTGACTTTTTGTTTTTTTTTTGAGGGAAAATTATTGACTTAATATGTGCAGGAACTTGTAATTATTACTAGTATCTTTTTCTTACCACAAACTGTAGGGTTTGGTTAGTCCGATACGTTAAGCAAGCCTATTGGAAATTCGATTCTTATCAGAGCCTTGGATTGAAAATGAGAGCGATTGCTCGATCTATTCGCCAATGTAGATTGTCTTTGCGGCATCAAGCATGTCATTACTCAAGTGGGTTTGTGACAAGGCAGAAGCTGTTGGTAAACACCTGTGCTGGCGTTGCTCATCAATTAGCTAAAAATGGCGAGTTTGATATACTTCCACCCCCCACGCTTATGGTCTCGAGAGCTCTGTCAATTGATGCAGCTCAAGTTACTAATGGAGGTACTTCTTCTATTTTGGGTAGTCTTAGTTTGTAAAGAAGCATTCTAGTCTAAGTTTCGATGGTTTTGAGTTCAATAGCAGATGTAAAAAAAGCGGGGCCACTTGTTGAGTATGAACGAAGAATTGCTGCAGGGGAACTTGTTGACGGTGATGCCTGCCAGGTACGGAAAACAACTCAGTGGGTGTATTCTTTATCAGTTCCATATGGATAAATAGGAAATGGTAAGAATAAACACTGTTTGGTATCTTCCTTCATTCGAAATTTGAAGTGCTAAATGGCGCAGTGACAGTGCATGCAAACCTTGGAAGTCAGCTTCATGTTTTCACATACTGTTTGTTTGTTTTGGTTGAACAGATAATGTTTGTTACTGGACACTATTTAGAGGGAAATTATCCCGTAATTTGGTTCAGAATATTTAAACTCTCGGTCTTATTTAGTAAATCATGTGTTAAATGTGGGGTGCTCTGGTTGGATAACAGCTGAAAGAACTGTACTATTGCTTAAGACAATTAATATGCGTTCTTTATTTATTTTTCTTTCTTTTTTAAACGACTAATTTTTGCAGGTAGGCACCTTAAGAGAACTCCAAAGGCTTTATGATGAACTTGTTCAATCAGCTGATGCCTGCCGGTTGGATAGATATTCAACTTCTGCAAAATCTGGAAGGTACTCTTTGAAACTTCTTTAATTTCACCACTTGTGATCCAAATTCAAATTGTAGGCTGGTCTAGCCTATCATTAGCTTCGTGGTGAATTTTTTCTTTCCTACTTCTAATTTGTTCCATCTAGAAGTATTTACCAATCATTCATCCTTTTGTCCGTACACAGGAGTAGGTGGCTGTGGTCTCGTTTCATCCCACAATCTTCAACCTCACCTGTCAGAGGTCTTTATCTATATGGAGGAGTGGGAACCGGTAAAACCATGTTGATGGACTTGTTTTTTGATCAGCTGTAAGTTTAAATGAATGTTCTTTTTGTTATATTATTGTTTAATTTTCTAGATATTGTCACGTTGTTGTTCATAATCGTTGTGGAACAGTCCTTGTAAATACAATGGATCTTGGTGGTTATCAAAATTTATTTATTTCTGTTCTTGAATGTCAACTTTTCCAACTTTAACAACTTTTCCAACTTTAACAACTTTTCCAACGTTTCCTCCATCACATATTGCCATATTTATCTCCTAATACTTTGATTTTCATTTCTCAGACCTCCATCACATATTGCCATATTTATCTACTAATACTTTGATTTTCATTTCTCAGACAATGCAGTTGGAGGAAAAAGAGGATTCATTTTCATGACTTTATGCTGAACGTACATAAAACATTGCGAGTAAGATGCAATTCTTGATAAAAAAAACTTCGTTTGTCATATCTGAGAAATATCTTCTTATGCGAACGTAGGCTGTGTTTGGTAAAGTTTTAGGGTTACATTGTTTAACTCCCATTGTGAGAAATGTATCATGTAGTGCAGTAGATATCCGAATAGGTTGTCTTACAGTAATTTTGCAAAGAGAGATTTTATTTCAAAATAAGAGCTGTGCATTTACAGTACAACTGGTTTTCATACTTCCGGATTAGGAACACATTTTTTTTAGTAAGTTAATATTCATCCACACATCAAAACTAACTGTTCATTTTGTTGATGCATAAAACTGGAGGGGTCTTGGAACAATGTAAATCCGACCATGAATCTACAAAAAAGTAAAGAACACAAGATGTATCGTGGTTCATCCCAATGTTTGGGCTACGTCCACATTGATATTGTATTTCTTTGTGAGAGGATTGTGAGGGTGAGAGCTTCGCTCTGAATCTCAGAGCCCCCCTGATTGTGAGGGTGAGGAGGCCCTTTTATAGACTAAGGGCTCCTCTCCTTTTTACATATTTGCCTCTTCATTTATTACATAATTACATTTGAGTTCCTCGAGTATTTATACGAGATCTAAATACAGATGCCCTAAGTATGGTACAAACAGTAGCCTCCCAAGTCTTCAGTCAAGAGAGTCTTTTGGCTGGAGACTTGCAATTCAGTCCATGTGTGGGCCGAAGTAACTAGATGTCGTCTAGAACTAAATACTTGATATGAGATGGTGCTCAATGTGAAATGATGCTCAACTAAAAGTAGCACATGTTGTGAGGCTGCTCGACTTGTGGCTTATGTTGCCTTGGTTGGCTCGGCTTGTGGCGTTGAAGGTGAGGGGGTCCTTTTTATAGAATAAGGGCTCGCCCCTCAATACATAAATGATGGGCTAAAGTTGGTGCTCGTGGCGAGGCGATTGCTCAGTAGGTGGCGATGCTCTCTAATGATGGTGAGGGAGTTCTTTTTAAAGAATAAGGGTTCACTCCTCAATACATGAATAATGGGTTAGGAGTGATGCTCGCGGCGAGTTGGTTGCTTAGCTCCTCAATACATGAATAAAGGCTCGCTCCTCAATACATAAATGATGGGCTAGAGTTTATGCTTGCGGCGAGGCGGTTGCTCAATAGGCGACGATGCTCTCTAATGATGGTGAGGGAGCCCCTTTTATAAAATAAGGGCTCGCTCCTCAATACATAATTGATGGGTTAGGAGTGATACTCGCGGCGAGGCGGTTGTTCAGCTGGCGGTGATGCTCTCTAATGAAGGTGAGGGAGTCCCTTTTATAAAATAAGGGCTCGCTCCTTAATACCTAAGTGATGGGCTAAGTCCCCCAAGTACTTTTCATGAGGTCCAGTTGTGGAAGCCCAATATATGGTACATAGTGTAGTCCCCCAAGTCTTCAGTCAATAGAGTGTTGGTTGGAGACTTCAAATTGAATTCATGTATAGGCCGAAGTGGCGGTTGTTCGGAGATAGGATTTGTATACCCTGCACTGAAGCTTTGTAGGTGAGGCGTTGCAAGTGAAGCTTTGAAGATGAAGCTTTTGTAAATGAAGCTTTTGATGTTGAAGCTCTATAAATGAAGCTTTTGAAGTTGATTGACATGAGTGATGCTCATGAATGTTTATGTTGATTGACATGAGTGATGCCCATGGATGTTGATATGAGTGATGCTCATGAATGTTGATATGAGTGGTGCTCATGAATGTTGACATGAATGATGGTCATGCATGTTTATGTATGATTGACATGAGTGATGCTCATGAATGTTTATGTATAATTGACATGAGTGATGCTCATGTATAATTTTGGAGTACTGGACATACTTTTGATCACCTAGTGGGTGATAATAGCGGCAGACTGCCGAATAATTTTGGAGTACTGGGAGTACTTTTGATCACCTGGTTGGTGAAAATAGAGGCAGGCTGTCGAATAATTTTTGTAGTATTGGACGTATTTTTGATCACCTGGTTGGTGATAATAGAGACAGGTTGCCGAATAATTTTGGAGTACTGAACGTACTTTTGATCACCTGGTTGGTTATAATAGAGGGTCTGGCTCTTTTGGGCATATGGGTCTTCACCCTCCACATAACATTCCAGCCCATTATTTTGGGCTTGCCTTTTTTTTTTAATTTTTTTTTATTATCCTCTGATGGGGTTATACAGATATTTGCGAAAAATAAGAAAAATAAATTACATCATTTAAAAATAAATCCGACCCTTTACTCAATGGGTCACGCCTATAATTCCTTTTTTTGCATGCCATCACCACCACAATTATGTCTGCTTCTTTTTATCTTCTTTTGCTTTCTACTTTTGCTTTCTGCTTTTACTTTCTGCTTTTCTTTCGCACCTCTCTCTGTCTCTGTCTCTGCGCTGCTATCATGCATGTGCTACTCATCATTGAAAACATGCTTTACGTTTTGAGACTTCCCTTTATTCCTTGCTTTTGCAGTGTCACCCATGTGCTACTCATCGTCGAAGACAAGCTTTACGTCTTGAGACTTTAGGGAAGCAACGGCCTTCCAGTGATTGGAGTGGAAATCGGTGACATGGAATCTGAGGTGCGTAGGACCGGTGGTGGAGTCATATTGCGTTAGTGGCTTCGAATCTGAGGTACCCATCCTCTACCCATTTGCTTTTGCGGTGGAATCTGAAATAGATGGAAGCATAACCAAGCAAAAGCAAATAGCTTGGAAAGTGGAAATCCGTTCCGTACTAAGCACAGCTGCTTCCATGAACCTTGAGGATGACGACTGCGAATCTGGGTGAAGGACATGGACTACGCCGCATCATCACCTCCATGAAATGCGGGAAATTGAAACACTACGAGCATCGATTCCATCAACTCGCAGGCGATTTTCCCAACGACTTTAAAACCCAGAAAAATCGCTGGCTCTTCTGCATTTCAATCGACCCGATAATTTAATCAATGAAAACAATCTATTTCTCCTTTTGGGCTTTTGGGGTTGGATTCGACAGCGCTGTACAGTGTGGGTCTTAGGTGCCTCGAGAGCGTCGGCCATGGATGATGACGGCGGTGGCAGGGAGAGATTAAGGGAATCAGGTTTGGAGGCTAAGACGGCGGCGTTTCGCTCCTCGTCCTGCTTGAGAGCGACGTGGGCTGCTGCCAGCCGTTGATTGTTGACGAGGAGGGACTGGATCCCATGGTTTTGATGGGCGATACGGTCCTCCAGCAACTTTGACCTCTTGAGTGTGAAGCTTGGCAGTGGTGGCTGAATGACCAAAAGTTGCAAAGAACAAAAATGTAGAGGAACAGATGAGACATGCAAGAAGCAACTTTGGGAATGGAAGCTGATGGCTTTCCATATTTAGCTCAAACTCTGAGTTGCAGCTCCTGAAGAAGCTCAGAGAAATGAAGAACTGAGAGAGGGAGGGAGAGAGGAGGTGGCTGACTTTGCTGGAGATCCCTTAAATAAACGAGAGCACTTTGTGTATGTAGATCCAATGCCCAATCTAGCGCCAAAAGCTATAGAAGCCCAACGAGACACAGGACTTCTGAACAAAAGGAGACCGGCAAAGGCACCACCCAAGGAGGAGTAGACGAAGCGGCGGACGGTCAGATCGAGACAGGCGTCCCATTTGGTGTTCACGTCGTACGGCGGTGGGATGATTTCTTTGTTGTCCGCCATTGTAGCCACCTATATTTTCTGCTTTGATTCTTTTCTTCTCTCTCTTCCTTCTCCTCTTGCTTTCCGCTTTGGTTTAGAGATTTGTGTTCTTTGATCCCCAAATATGGATTCAGATTGGAAAATGTGCTAGTACTGACTACGACTGAGGGGAGAGAGAGAGAAAGGTTATTGGGTTTCTGAGTTTTTTGTGATTTTGCAAATTCACGGTGGTGAGATGTGATGAAAAAAATGAAAGAGAACCGACATATTTTTTTCGTGTCGATTCCCACAGACGGCGCCAAATGTTGATGCACAAAACCGGAGGGGTCTTGGAACAACGTAAATCCGACCGTGAATCTGCAAGAAAGTAAAGAACATAAGATGTATCGTGGTTCACCCCAATGTTTGGGCTACGTCCATACTGATATTGTATTTTTCTGTTTGTGAGAGGATTTTGAGGGTGAGAGCTTCGCTCTGAATCTCAGAGCCCCCTGATTGTGAGGGTGAGGAGGCCCTTTTATAGACTAAAGGCTCCTCCCCTTTTTACATATTTGCCCCTTCATTTATTACATAATTACATTTGAGTCCCTCGAGTATTTATACGAGATCTAAATACGAAGGCCCTAAGTATGGTACAAACACATTTCATTCTGGACATTTGTTGCTTTGGTACTAGTTCTTATAAAACTACCTGTTAAGGTTAGTGTGGATGTTGTATATTTTCTCAGAAGCACCAGGGTGTAGAAGATCCACTTGAAGTTGTTGCAGGAGAGATATCGGACGAGGCAGTCTTGTTGTGTCTGGATGAATTCATGGTAGAGCACTAGTATGCGAAAATATGATTGGAAATCATATCATACTACTTGTTCTTTTGTTGTACTGATTATCCTGTGGTCTTTTGTAGGTGACTGATGTTGCTGATGCATTAATAGTAAATCGTCTGTTTAGACATCTCTTCGATAATGGTATTGTAAGTAGTTTACTTTTATTTACTCTCTTGTGCTCATGGCCTTTTATACACTGAATCTATGCAGTTTCCAATGAAATTCATACAATTTTCTTTGTTTTGATTTTGATTTTTAATTTTTTGTGTGAGGCAAGTTTAGATCCTTGTTTCCACCTCCAATCGTGCTCCAGATAAGCTGTATGAAGGTGGACTGCAGAGGGATCTTTTTCTGCCGTTCATTGCGACTTTGAAGGTATGTATCTGGATGTGATCTCATCTGCTCATTATTAGATTGGTTCATACCAGTGATTTTAAAATACGCTTGGAACAGAACAAGTTAAAATGTAGCCAAACCACTTGTGGAGTGACCAAATCTTTAACTGGGTTTTGTTTGGTGCTAGAATATTTGTTTTATGTATGCATTGTGTGCATGACTTTTTATCATGCTTTCCTAATCTGTTATTTAGTTTGCACTTCATAACAACGGGATATTTTGGCTGTAGGAAAGATGTGTAGTTCATGAAATTGGTTCTGCAGTAGACTACCGGAAACTGACTTCGGTAAGATATCAAGTCCACTAAGATTATTCCACAGTTCAGGTGATATTACCTAATGTTTATAAATATCGAATCTCATGATTGCACCTTAACTACAGGCGGAGCAGGGTTTCTACTTTGTTGGCAAAGATTTGTCGGGATTTCTTAAGCAAAAATTTCAAGAATTGATTGGGGAACACGAAGCTGTTCCACAAGAAGCAGAAGTAGTAATGGGAAGGACATTAAAGGTACTTTCTTGGTTGCCTTTTGGTGAGGCATTTGCTGAGAAATATTATGTAGTCATGTTGACTTTTGGATCTGACTATATGTTTTTTTAATTCCTGTAAGGTTCCGCTAGGTGCTAATGGATGTGCGTATTTTCCTTTTGAGGAACTCTGTGACAGACCATTGGGAGCTGCAGATTATTTGGGATTGTGCAGTAAGTAAAGCCTAGCAGATTCGATCATTTCATTCATATTAGGATATTAAATTTAATTTCAGATAGCAATATATGACATCGTTGTGTTGAGTCTTGGGAATGGATTCAAATTAATATTTAGTACTGTTGCAGTCCTACACTAAGAATAGGAGCTGCAAAACATAAATCTGGATGTCGAACATTGGATCATACTTCCCTGTATTCTTTTTTTTAATTAAAACCTCTTCTCATCTTATTCTTGACTAATACTTGCGCAGTTTCAAAATTCATGTGTCTTTTATCCGCTATTCCTATATGTGACATATGAATGATAGATATAGATCTTGGTGAACCCTTATAGATTTTATTTTTACTTGGATGCACAAAGATTGAAATCGTATTTCCTTAGAACTATTGGCTCTTCTTTAGTAGTAGGAGCTGCCAAACACCCTATTATGCAAATTTCGTATTTCAAGAATCAAGAATAAGTTCTCTTAAAGGTTCTGCATTTTCCTTTTACAGAGAATTACCATACCTTGGCATTGGAGGGCGTCCCAGTTTTCGGACTCCACAATAGGACAGCTGCATACCGGTTTGTCACTCTAGTTGATGTATGTTCTCTGTTTCTTCATAAATAGGTTGGCCATTTTAGTTACAACTTTTGGAATTCAGCAGTTCATGCTCCAAATTGACACGGAAGGGAACACATCTCCTACGTAAAATCTTTTTCAATACCTCCTCTTTTTCCTTCTAATTCCCAAACACATCAACATTCCGCTTTTCCGAAATATTAGGGAATAAGATTTGTTCATATCTTTGGTTGTCCTCCACAGGATACTGCTGTAACTTCATTTGGGTTATAGCTTAATCACCATTCCTTTCTCCCCCATCATGATTTGTAGCATTCGAAATAGATAAGCTGTATTAAATTATGCTATTCACTAATGTGGCCACAGGTGATGTACGAGAACAAGGCCAGGCTTTTGTGTACAGCTGAGGGAACTCCCCTTGAACTCTTTGAAAAGATAGTGACAATCGCTGATGCCCAACAAATTGCGCCTAGAACCTCTTCGAGGTCAAGGAAAAATGATGTTGCGGGGCTGTGTGTGGATAATGAATTGGGTTTTGCCAAAGACCGCACCATTAGTAGGTATGTTCCTCTGCAGAATCGATAATAGTAATTAGTTTGGAACTCGGATTCTATCTTTGTACCTGTCTCATTTGTCTATTATTGCTCATTGGCGCTTCCTTTCTAGTACTACATGACAACTTTCCCAATTTTCTTGAAAATATGCACGCTTTGATTGGATGAAATTCCCGAGGTTAGTATTCAATCAATTCTGTTGGTTTGGATTTAAGGGCGGGAAAGAAAATGTGGCGTGCATTATGTTTAGAAATTTTGGGTCATCAAAAGGTCTTGTTCTCCTTCACCTCTTTTAGGCATGCATTGTCTTATCCTAACCTTTTACAACTGGAACCAGAATATCTCGTTTAGAATCTTGTGTCATGTTTTTGTCCTACTTTCACCATTTACAACCCCTAAAACGAAATAAGTGTAACTGAAAATAAGTGACTTAAGGTTTCTGGGATCGAATTGGGAAGGGAATGGAAAAAAAACTTGACGAATAAGTCTATTTTGACACGACGTAGTTTTGGTTGTATGAAGTTGTCAATCTGGTTGTTCTGGATCTCTCTATATTGCAACTTTGCTTTTTTGATCAAAATATTGCAACTTTGCTAGTATTGATTGTGAAACCACTGTGGAGTGCAGATTAACAGAGATGAATAGCAAAGAATATTTGGAGCACCATGCCGAAACATTGGCTGAGAAGAATTCACAGGAAGGTGTGAATCTCAATAAGATGGTGCAAGTATGATGCCATAAACAGATCCAGCTTACTCCAGTAAACCATCGTTTTGTTAACTCTATGGTTGCATTTCAAGAATCAGCAGCATTCACCATCATTGTATAGTTTTGAGGCTTGATTACTTCCTTGTGATTCATGGGCTATTTAACCAGGTCATCAGAATATTTTTTTTTTAATTTTTTTTAACAAACGATATTATACCAAGGGGCTTAGCCTCACAATAGGTTAAGCAATAATGTGGTTCAAATTCGTTTTTGGCGAAAATCGAATCTAAGACCTCTTACTTATAAATGAAGAGGAATTACTTGAATGATAGTGTGAAGGAGTTATATCAACTTTTCGTTTTCTTCAATGAATGAGTTAAGGCTTTCAACTATATATGTTTTCTAGATGAAACGATAGCGGTCTTATTAGCAACTCGAGAAAGTACAAACTTCAAACATCGCATCTTGGATTAAATCCGAAGGATCCTCAAATAAAAATAACTCAAATAAAAACAAGGCCAGCATTGCCAATCTAAAGAGGAACTGCAAAAGAAACAAATAATGGCCGTTCAGATAGGGTCGCTGCGCAAAAACCCGCCTACGAAGCTACCAATTGCATCATGATAAACTACAACAACACCACCATGAGACACGAACAAAAGACACAAGCCTAAAAAGGCAAATTTAACACGCACAAAAGCTAAATTAAAAAACCCACTTCACAAAAATTCAGTCACATCTCTTGCCAAACCCATACTACGCAAAACAAACTAAGAGAAAGGATTCTAAGAGAAGGATTGGATTGGAAAAAAAATGATAAAGAGAATGTTGACGACCTTATTAGGATCTTCTCCTTTTAACCTTCACATTTCTCCTTATTTTGCATGTTTCAAACTGCTTAACTTACTCTTTAAAGATTATCTCTGCAAAAAAATTGACTAAATTTGAAATCATTAGTCGTTCAACAGTTATCTATTGATAGAAGATGAATCATAATGTTTGCAGTTGAACACTGAAATTTGTTTAAAAAAATCACAGCCCTGAACCTTTCCTGCATGAATCTCTTGCAGGCAAAGTTTCTCAAGTGCAAAAGTCAAAGCCATACAGTCGTACAGATCTCATCCTCTATTAGTCGCAGACTCACATGCCAAAGTCATTTGGATTTTTTTACCCATCTGCTCTGCACGCTGTTTTTAAATCCCATAAACTGAATGTCCTTCATCTGGCGTAGTTAGTTGAATGGGTTAATTGCATGTAAGGATCAAAATGGGCACCTTTATTAGAGGTAAATTCCTACCCCAAAAGAGTTCTTCACAGATTTAGGGACCTTTGATATTATAAAATATTATGGAAAATAATGTAATCAACCCATCCACACTAGCTATAATTCAACTAACTAAACGACTTTAATTTTAATTGATTTTTTAAAGGAATAATTTTGCATAATTTTTAATAAGGAAGGTTTCAAATATAAGAAGAAAGTCCCTGAATGAGTCACAAAATATTTTTGTGTACGAATTTCCCCACACTTATGTGGAGCCCAGTATCTCGCAAAGACGAAAAATATGAAGCAAGAGATGTAGAAATGGAACTTAAACGATAAAATCAGATTAAAAAAAATTAAAAAATGTTATTTGAATTTCTTTCTCTAAATGGCTATTTCAGAGTGCCAGTTTTTTTTTTTAGTACAACAATATATTTTACACTAAGAGGAGGAAAAGTTCGGTTAAACCACATAATAGACAACCTAATTTGGTATTGAATTCGTTGTCTACGAGATTCAAACATAAAATCTCTTACTTACAAGTAATGAGAAATACTGCAGTCCATAGTACTGAGTGGCCGGTGCCAATGTTAACAGCTCCCAAAAAAGTATAAAATTTGAAAGAGTTATTTACACTTCACACCAATGTTTTTTGTATTCTCATAAAAGGTCATGACGTTTCAAAAATTGTACCAACACCTATGAAAGTCATATTTGTTTTCGAAAAGCTCATTCCGTGATAATTCTTTATTTGACAAATTTAGAGTTAATTACAAGAACATCCCCTGAGATTTATCGTATTTTTTTGTTGTTGTAAGGAAGGAGTTATGTGAAAGCTGTAAAACCTAAGGAAGTTACATATGAAAATACAAAAAGACTGGAAGGGGTGTATATTTTTTATTTTATAATTTGAAATTTCTGGGAATACTAGTGTAATTTTCGAGCCTTGTCGGGTTTTGTGAAATCACAACAAATATTAAAACGTGTTAGTTTAAATAATTGATCAATAATGTCGCGGGATAGTTTAAATAACTGAATAATGTCGCGGGATTTCATATCACCTCCATTTGTGGTGCGAATATAACGCGGAGGCCTTTTTCACGCGTTCGTCTTCGTCCTTGCAATTTTGGAGTCCACATCCGGCCATTCCCTATGATCACTGCCTGTCTCTGGCAGGCAATCAAACCCTCGCAGATCATATCAATTTGAATATGCGTAAGTGCATGCTTGTTAATAGGGAATTGGCATTAGGAGCGATTAACAACATAATATATGTTTGGTTTGTATGACAAGGGCTTCTTTCATTTCAATCACTTTTGAATGAAAGTGTTTCAATTCTTGATACGAGAATTTGTACTGCCGAAGGTGTTTCTTGATCCTTGAGGTACTATAGATATTAACCACGAAATAAAACGATCATTGTGCATTTCTTTTTCATTAGTTTGAAACACATTTTGTTCGATTTTGTGCTTCAAATAAAGTTCTGCGTCGACATTAAAATTTGGAGTGTTTTGTTCAGTTTGGTGTCGGAGCTTATTCACAGGGGATTGGAGAATTATATACATATCCTCTTGAACGGGAATGGCAGCAGGAGCCGGCAGTCAGAAAAGCTTAAGAAAAGCGTTGAAAACAGTTGGATTGGCGAAAGCCAATGGTGATTTCAAGGTAATTTTAAAGCATGTGTGCGTTGTCACCTTAGTTTATCAGATTGATCACTTTATGATTCATAAATCTTGATAGGGGATATGCAATGCAGGCACTGGACATTGCCATCGCCAAGGCCACGAATCATGATGAACTACTGCCCAAGGAGAAACATGTTATAAGTGTGTGAATTGTTGTTGCTTGCCAACATGAATGCTTGTTCCGTTGAGTTTATTTATCTATGGTTTTCATTTGATTGGATACTTTTGATCTGTAATATGAAAATTCCCATTGATAGCTAGGGAAATTGAGCGTTCAATTATTCAGTTCGGTTCTACCAGAAAAGTAGCCTCTGATTATAAACCAATGTTTTCAGATTTCTTTTTCGTTGTGTTACATGGATAGGATGCCGAGAAATTTCAGCAATAAGTTTTTCCGAGTATCTAATGTCAATTCAGAAAATGACAAGTTTGCTACTCACCTACTTTCATTTCATCTCTTCACTTAGATTGCTTATGTTCTTGTGTTGCCAGCTATATTAAATGCAGTGTCAGCTTCAAGACCTCGTGCTGAAGTTGCGTATTGCATCTTTGGTCTTGCCAGGCGTCTTTCTAAGACCCACAGTTGGAAGGTATGCTCCTATTGACCACCTTGCTTATTTTGTTTCCCTTTACAACTGCTTGATGTAGTGCATACATACAGCAGAAGTAACTGATAGGTTCAGGGAGTAGATGTCAATTGCATATGATAAGATTGGGTTAGTCGATAAATATATCATAGATAATCTACTAATGGATCCGAACGGTTTAGTGTTTTCAACAGCTCAGAGGAAGTGGTTTTTCTTCTCAAATTTAACTGATTTTCCACTCTACCAATGTATAATATAGGCAATAATGGTGGTAAAATTAAAGTCATATTACATCGGATCCTTTCAGATATAGGTAGTAAGTATTATTCATGCAGTACTAGATCAAGAAAGGGAAAATAAATGTAAACTAGAACCCTCAAGTTTTCTTTATTCAATACCAGTTTCGTATCGAAATATCAGATTATTCAGCTAACACTAGACCTGATGACCTGCTTTTTGATGGTTGCCGTAACCCCTTGATTTCGTGTTGTGACAATATTTGAAATGTATTCAACCTGACAAAAAAAGAAGCATATAACTCCTGGTTCCATGTTGTTTTATTAGTTGTATATACATGTTTCTTCAAATAACTCTCCGCATATATGATTCTTGTTTCTAATGATCTCCGTCTGCAATGGACATTTCCCATTATTTGTTAATGTATGAATATAAACAATATTTGTATGAATACAAAGAGTCTCAGCTTGGAGTTACGTATATGCCTAGGTAGCACTGAAAACTGTGATTGTTGTGCACCGTGGGTTGAGGGAAGTTGATGATACATTTTGCGACTCGCTAGTCAAATATAGCTGGAGTAGAGGTCATATACTGGATTTATCTCATGTTTGGGATCAATCAAGTACAAGTGGTACGTACTATTCCTTTTCTTACCATTGATTTATTATCTGAAGAGGTTTTCTAGCTAGCACTGCTAAGACTGACCATTGAGGTGTGTTTTGGCATCAAGCATTGGGTTATTCTGCCTGGGTGCGGACATATGCATCATATCTTGAAGAGCACCTTGAATGTTTCCGGGTATTGAAGTATGACGTTCAGAAAGATCACTCGGTACGCAGTTTGAATTAAATCATTATGTGTAAGCAAGCTGAGCTTCAATATGTTAAAGTCCACTGAACCTGAATTTTATGCTAAACCAACCCATCATTTGGTATGCTTAAACACTATCGATTTTAACACGTCAACTGTATGTTACATTTCTTTGCTATTTTCAGATCATATAAATGGTCAGTTTTGCGATGCTGTTACGAATAAAGGATCTAATATGTTTGATATGTCTACAGAAAACCATGGAACTGGATACCACAGATTTACTAAGGCAATTACCCGCTTTGCAACAGCTTCTTTCTCGCCTTCTTGATTGCCAGGTGCGAATCCATGCTTTTTTACTTTATTTTTGTAGTTTCATTATCCTCTTTGAAATTTGTGTCAAGATGTTCATTTTTCCTGCATTTTAAATTGAAAACTGATCTTATCCGCCACTGTTGTGTCTCTCCCCCTTAAATATTTTATGAAAGTATCGATATCTTGCCGTTTTGCAGCCAGAGGTGGGAACACTATATAATGTCTTGATTCAATATGCCCTTTCAATGGTAAAAATTATCAGAACCTCATCAATATTGTTACTAGCTAGCTATAACCTAACCTCAGATTAGCTCCTGGAATCTGGTGTCATTTCGTTCTAACCTTGCGTAGGGTGTTCCTCCATCAGGTTGCAGGTGAAAGTGCAAAGCTGTATGCTGCAATTAATGGTGGTATTGTCAATTTACTTGACAAGGTGAGCCTTGGTTTTCATCTGTGCAATATGGAGGGCTTTTGTGTTCATCCTAGCTAGCTTCCATGAAACATCAATCTAGCACTCTCACTGTATTTTCTGGCAGTTTTTTGAGATGCAGCGAAATGATGCAGTTAAAGCACTTGAAATATATAAGAAGTCAGGAAGTCAGGTATACGTTGCTCAGTGCTCTTGTTGTTGTACTATTGCTTCCTTCAAAGATGTTATATCAAACTTTATATTCAAATTTGGAAACATTTTATGTTGCTGTAGGAAGAGAGGTTATCGGAGTTCTTTGAGAGCTGCAGGAGCCTTAATTTTGGACGGGCACTGAAATTCATTAAAATTGAACGGGTTGGAGTTTTTAATTTTGACTTTGTATTTCTTATGAGTCCCCCTTGAATTGATTCCTGAGTGTGGATATTATCTATAACTGCAGCCCCCTGCATCATTCTTGACTACCATGGAAGATTATGTGAAGGAGGCTCCCTGCAGTACAACGCTTCAATGTACACCGGTATGATGCTTCAACTTTTTGTTCTGTGGTTCTCATGTTATGCACTCACCATAATTTGACAAACTTGTTTGATCGAAGGGAGGCTAATGTCCACATAATAGAACAATCTAAATCTTTTGTATGTTTCTCGTGGGCAATTATAACAAGTTGTAACCGCATTATATACTTCGTGCATCAAACTTCTTTCCACCAAAATTTCTCAATGATAGAGCTAATCAACAGCATAACTTGTGATCAGACCTATGATGAGCAAGATTCTGCTCCCAAGGAAGTTGAGACGATAGAAGGTGATTTCTTAATTGACCATGAACCAGATGATAATAATAGTGAACAAAAATCAAATGAAGGCCCAAAGAGTGAGAGTGAGGCTGCTGCCACATCACATGTTGTTGACCTCCTGGTATGGTAAATGCTGCTGAGTTTGTTATAAAAATGGACACTTGCATTTTTATTTCCTTCACTCATCTGTTCTTGTCACTCTTTATACTAGAGCTTCGATGAATTAACTCTGGCAACATCAGAATCGGATGAGAAAAATTCCCTCGCACTTGCAATCGTTGAGCCTGGTAATTAACTTCTACTTTTCCTTTGTTTTTAATTGATACTATGCTGCCTAGCATGTAGTGTCTAACAGTCTAAGGATATATTTACTAAATGGTTTATTTGGCTTGTACATCTTATCACATCAGATTCCAAACAAGAATGTCTGAGTACGACAAGTGCGGAGGAGTCCAGTTGGGAGGTGGCACTTTTTACAGCACCAAGTTGCCATGCAGCTGCAGCTACAGCACCAACTTCTAATGTAGCTCCGGTTGAAGAGACAAAGTCGGTAAGGCTTCCTTTCCTTGTCACGTGCTTGCACTTAGGATAATCGGTCCTGATTATGGATTTGGATTAAGGCAATCTGATAACACCAATTTAATTATAACCGGTTGTTGGAAAAAATTACTGAGAAGATTGGGGTAACATTGCTATTCTGTGTTAAAAAATATGCAGGGTGTTGGGCTGGACAGGTTGACACTGGACAGTCTGTACGATGGTGTAATCACAAGTACACAAAATCAGAATAATAACGCGATATACTACCATAGACAGATGCCGTCTAATCCTTTTGATGATGTTGTTGATCCTTACCAATTAGCCTCCCCATTTCACCCAACCAACATGCAGATGGCTATCATGCCCCAACAAGTACAACAAGGCCAAGTCCCATTTTATGCTTCGTATAGCAATGCACTTGCAATACCGCCAACCAACGTGCAAATGCCTCCTTTCATGCATCCACAACAAGTTTTCATTATGCAGCAGCAGCAACAGCAAGTGCAACAGCAGCAGTTAACCAACATCAGCCATAACCCTACAAATTCTTCCAGCAATCCCTTCGCTATTGATCAGAGTTATTCACAACCACCTTCAGAACTCTTGCAATAGCATGGTTTAGTTGATCCCCTACAAGAAGTTGAGCATTTCTGATTTCTGCCCCAAGCAAGGTTTGAGTTTTGCAGTGGAAAAGCAGCGGCAATCCAAGTCATGAAAAATTTTGGTGTAAAATAGCAGCCATTTCAGTTCATATTTTAGGCACTACTTGTGCTGCAGGTTGAGATGTGCTTCGATAGTAAATGACTTCTCTCTCTCATTTTCTTCTCTCCCTTTCTTTTCTTTTGAACCAAGACTAAAAGAACAACTTGTTAAACTTCAAAAACAAAAAAAATATGAATCCAAGCTGTTCGATCTTCAAAAAAGTCCTCGTGCACTTAGTCCTAGTGAAAAAAAGAGAATAACAAAAAGTGTATGACATTTTTGAAGTGCGAACTGCTTCCACCAAGAACCTGTGGAACAAATTTGCAGACTCGACTTGAACTCGGCATCCAGCGATAGAACTAGCCACCACAAGGGACTAAACCGAACAAAGAAGAAAAGAAGAATAAGAGGGATATAAGTGGAAGGGAAAGGCCTCCAATGGATATAAATGGAAGGGAAAGGCCTCCAATGGACCGTGTATTATTTCATCGTGCGATTTGGAAAATTTGGAAGAAATAACCAAATTTTAGGCTCCATATAAAGTTATAGCCATCATTTTAATTTTATAATAATTATAACCAAAACTTGATGTAAAACAAAATATAACACAACCTTTAAACAAAACACAACCTTTAAACTAGGAAAAAGTACACTTAGAGTATACTTTCAATACTTAATTATATATTGAGACAACATTTTTTAAACATTTCAAGAAAGGACATTTTAAAATTCCGCGTAAGATGATGTCATGTCCGATTTTTCCATTAGAAATGAAGTTCCCGTATTCTGTTAAATAGCAATCGGCAGTGATTCGAATCATTTGAATTATATCTTCATTTTCTCTGCTGTTTTTCTTTCTCTATGAAGTTTATCTGTTCTGATTTATATTTCGTCATCTCCCTCAATTATCTCTCGCCATAATTTATATTCGAATCATTCAAGTTTTCTTCGAAGGTAAGTGTTTATCTCATATTTATCTCTTTGAATTTTATGTGTTCCAATTTAGATTTTCGAAGTGTTTGTGTGTTTCTGAATTTATTTTGGTTTAGATTTTGAAAGAGTCTCTGATTTTTCAGTTTTTTATTGGTCGCATTTAGTTTTTTTTTATTGTTCTTGTTTTTTCAGTCACAGTTTTTTAGTTTTGAAGATTTTGATTTGGTTTTGAGCTTATTTAATTGAGTGTTTGGCGAAGGCGATTTTTCATTGTGCTACTTTTGGTTTTCATTGAAGTTCCTTTTATTTTTTGCAATATAGTTATCATATATATTAGTTTATGCAACATCAATTCATAGAATCATGCATAATCAATTGACATAAGTTTTTTTTTAGGGGGGACGGGGGTTGGGGGAACCCCCACATAAACATTTCATTTTTTAACGTAATACGTGTGCAGCATCAGTTTATATAAACATTAATTCTTAATGTAATACGTGTGCAGCATAAGTGTGCAACATCACTGTGCAACATGAGTTTTATATAATCATTAATTTTTAACATAATACTTGTGCAGTATCAACTCATAGAACCCCCCATAAGCATTTAATAATTTTCAACTTAATACTTGTACAACATCAGTTTTATTTAATCAACATAATACTTGTGCATCATCAGTTTATATAAATATATTTAAAGGACTATGGATTAGAAAATTTTTCATCATTAGTTTTATTTAATCAACATAATATTTGTGCCACATCAATTTATATAAATATTTATTTAAAGGACTATGGATTAGAAAATTGTGCAGCATCAGTTATTTTATTTGCATATATTTGTGCAGCATTAGTTTTATTATGCAGATAAGTGTGCAGCATCAGTGTGCAACATCCTTGTTGACGTTTTTTGTGTTGCACTGTGTTACAGATATTTGTACAACATCAGTTTTATGTATTATAGATTTACATTTTAAAATGCATAGATATATACAATTATTTATGTGCAGCATCAGTTTAACTTGATGTTTTTATTTTTTATTTTTGGGTGTAGATCATGTCCGTTGTTAAAGGTTGAAGTGTGTATGTGAAAATTGTGCATTAGTTGTGCCGCTTTATCTGCATACTAGTTATGAGGATTTGTGTGGGCAATTGACTTTGAGGTTTCCAAGTTTGTCATTAGGAGGCTTTCTGTTGAAATACTCTTTATATGGAGGTGAACCAAACTGTTTATTAGAGTGTAATGAAGATATTCAAACCTTCTTCTGGTGAGTAACTTGATTTCAAATCTAGTTATTGATGTTTATGTTCAAGCTAAGAAGGAGATGTCTATTGTTTATACTAGTAGTGTGTTGTCTTGCCTAAGTGAAGCTAGTAGTATTAGAGATGAGAACTAATTTTTGGGTAAGTATGGCTCTTATGGACCTCAGCATTATGCAACAAATGAGTGGCAGAGTTATATTTCTTATGAGGGTCAAAATTATGAAGATGGTGCAATTGAGTTTCGTAGAAAACTTGCACAATACTATATTGAGTTTGGTTTTGATTTCAAGTTCACTAGGAATGATTGGAAGTGTGTTACTGCTGTTTGCTCAAAGAAACTGTCGGAGGGGTGTTAATGGCGTGTTCATGTTGTTGTGCAACAACCTAGTGGTTGTTTTATCATTAAAAAAAAATAATATTCATACTTGCACTGGACGTATTCGTCAAAAGGAGAATAAAAGGTTTGGCCCTTCTGTTTTTTCTTCTTTGTTGGTTGCCAAGGTTTGTTCGAATCAGTCTATTAAGGCAAATGATGTTGTGAAAGAAGTGAAAGAGAGTTATGGTCTTGATATTAAATACCATGCAGCTTAGCGTGGCAAAAAGATTGCATATAATGAGGTGAATGATGATGAGGCTCTCTCATTTGGATTTTTGCCTTAGTACCTTAATGAGTTTGTGCGTGCCAATGATGGATCGTTTTGTGCACTAGAACTTGATAATGATAGTAATCGGTTTGAAAGGTTATTCATTTCTTTTGGAGCTTGTGTTAAAAGATTCCTATAGTGTAAACCAATGTTATTCCTTGATGGTACGTTTTTGAAGGGAAGATATACTGATACTCTTCTTGGTTGTTGTGCTAAAAATGAAAATAATGGTATTTTTTTTAAGTTTATTAAAGTGCAGTATCTGCTTATTAAAGTGTTGCATCAGTTTAATAATATGCAACATCAGTTTATTAAATTACAGCATTAACTTAATAATGTGCAGCATCAGTAATGTTTATGTGCAGAACTTGTTTTTTGATATAATTATTAATTTTTTTTATATACATAGATTTTTCTTGTGTGTTATGGTAATGTTGACATAGAAAATGAAGAGAATTGGACGTGGTTTATTGAACATTTAGCTCGGATATTAAATTACCAAAGAAGAAATATCATGTTTATTACCGATCGACATCATGGGTCTTTGAATGCTATTCGAAAGTACTTTTCTATTGCTTCTTATGGTTTCTGCATTATACATTTGAGAGAAAATTTAGAGAGGCGATGTACAGTTAATAAATTTTTGAAGGATCAGTTGTGTGAATATTTCAAGAATTGTCCATATGCATGTAGTGTTGAAGATTTTGATAGGAATATTGAGAAAATGAGAAGTGTTGGCGGAGATATTTCTAATTCATTTTTAGATGATCTTCCAAAAGAGCATTATTCTATTATACATTTTCGAGGAAATCGGTGGGGCGAAATGAGAAATGCAATTGCAGAATCATTTAAGTCAATGATTTATGAAGAGCTTTGGATGCCTATTCTTGATCTGATTGAATCAATCAGAGGGAGGTTGATGGTCATGATGTATGACAGGAAGTGTGTTTCAGCAAAGTGGTTTTCTTTGGTATGTCCACAAAAAGAAGATGATCCACAAAAAGAAGATGATCTTAGAGGTTTTGTTCAAGAAGGTAGTCATTTGATTGTTAGTAGGTAATTTGATGATGTGTTTGAGGTTCTGGGGGATAAAAACTCTTTTGTTGTTATGTCGGATCAACACCAGTGTTCATATGTTCAATGGAAGCATAAAGGATTCATTTGTGCTCATGCATTGCAAGTTATTCTGCATGATCGTCGTGATATTGAGGAATTTGTGGATGACTACTAGAAAGTTTCTTCTTATAAGCTAAGCTATCAGTTTCCTATTGTCCCTATTTCTGACTTGAACAAGCCCACTTTTGATCTACTAAATGCTCCTGTTAAGCCCACTTTTACAAGGAGACAAGGTGGTAGACCACGTATTCATTGTTACAAGTCTAAAAATGAGACAAGAGGTGTAAGATGTAGTCGTTGTCATCAGATTTCACACCATAACAAGCTGACATGTTAGACTTTAAATTGATTTTTGTTTTTATTTTTTGAGTATTGGATTCTTTTGTATTATGGAAGTTTTTTATCAGATCAGTTAGGTTACACGTTTTGTATGCAATATCAGTTTGTTGTATTTTACAATTTTTGGTTCCCCAATTTATGAAGAATCAATTTTTAGCAATTGAGTTCATGTTTGTATGGATAGGAGACTATTTTTAACGTAATACTTGTGTAGCATCAATTTTAAATAATCAATGTAATACTTGTGCATCATCAATTTTATATAAACATCAATTTTCAAAGTAATATTTTGTGTAGCATCAACTCATGTTTGTATAAATTCATAGAATCTTAATCAGCATTAATTTTATATAAGCATTAATTTTCAACATAATACTTGTGCAGTGTCAATTCATAGAATCAAACATGAACTCAATTGCTAAAAATTGATGCTTATGAAGAATCAATTTTTAGCAATTGAGTTCATGTTTGTATGGATAGGAGACTATTTTTAACGTAATACTTGTGTAGCATCAATTTTAAATAATCAATGTAATACTTGTGCATCATCAATTTTATATAAACATCAATTTTCGAAGTAATATTTTGTTTTTTGCAGTATAGTTATCATATATATTTGTTTATGCAGTATTAGTTTATAGAATCGTGCAGAATCAGTTGGCATAAGTTTTTTTTTGGGGGGGGGGGAGGGGGGACCCATCTAATAAACATTTAATATTTTTCAACGTACTACGTGTGCAACATAAGTGCAAAGTATCAGTGTGCAACATCAGTTTTAAATAAGCATTAATTTTCAACATAATACTTGTGCAGTGTCAACTCATAGAATCTTAATCAGTTGGCATCAGTTTTTTTTGGGGGGGGCGGGGGTTAGTTGACCAATGAATCTACTTATACTCTATTTTTATTAATATCATCTATAATACTTTCAATTGAATTTATCGTTTCAATTGGTTGCTATTTTTGAACCTCACCCTTAATTTTGTTTAAGGCTATGCCATCCCATAAGGGGCTACTAAATGGAAGGATCTTATCAACGTCCATAAATGATAAATCATAGCATAAGTTGAACTTAATACTTTGGATGCAACAACACTTTTTCAACGTAATACGTGTGTAGCATCAGTCCGCAACATCAGTTTTATATAAACATTAATTTTCAACATAATACTTGTGCAGTATCAACTCATAGAATCTTCAGTAAGCATAAGTTTTGGGGGGTGGGGACCTATAAACATTTAATAATTTTCAATTTTGCATAAGTTTTTATAACAAGTAGTAATTGGGGAGAAGCTTGTTGTTCCCAATTTTGCAAATTTTATATTATAAGAAAATGAATGAACAGATTGAAAAAGCTATGTAATATTTGAAATTTAAAAAAGAAATGAAACATTTGAAAAACATAAACATATTCACTTTTTTTTTTTTTTTTGTAAAAGTTAGTTATAACAATGTAATTTTAAACATCAAAGTTCATATCAATTGAAATGTTAGAAGTCTAGCCTTTTTTTTTGTCTTTTACTTCAGCTACTTGTTTTTGCTCCTTAAACTTCATGCTCCAGCTCAATCTATGATGTATTATTTGAGATGCAACATCACGGCGCACATAGTTGACTTCCTGCTTAGTGAAACACTTTTTCATCTTTTCCGCTTTTGCTATTTGTTTGATGTAGTACAACACAGATATAACACAATCATCTCTATAAAATAAGTTTGCATAATTAGCATGTAGCATCAGTTAAAGCAGAATGATATAGCATCAGTTAAAGTAGATTGATGCAGCATCAGTTGAAGCAGGCTAAGTATACAGCTTGAGTTATGGAAGAATATAGCTTCAGTATGCAGCATCAGTTATAGTAGACTCATTCAGTATGCATAATTATTATTTTCTATGGAATCTAATGATTGGTGTAGAATCATTTTGTCACTGAACATTTATCACCGAGCATCAGTTATGAATAATGTGTAGTATCAGTTATACCATTTTTACCACCAAATCTTCATTTGCTTCTTTATAGAATTTTGCATGTAGTTTTGCCAAATCCTACTTCACTGCTATTGGTAAGGATTTCCCCCTTCCTTCTATTGGGTTGATGCTTGTGGTGTGATCACAAATCCAATACTGTAGACAAAATAAAAGTTAGCGATTTCTATAATTTTGTAAAAGAAGACAAAAACTGATTTTTTATTAGTTTTTATTTGCTTACCAGTAAAAGTACAACAGCGCCATTGATGGTTGGTTGTTTGTCACTTTTTCTCTTATGTGTTCTATCAATTGATTCCATCGAGTATCTTGCTGTTTCCTTGGCCCAGTTGTACTGATTTATGTTATCAATGGAGTTGCAATTTTTGGCCAAACTCTAAGGGACTTTCCCCACTGAGCTCCCAAGAAGATTTGTGTTTAGCAACGGTTGCATCTTGATCCCCTTCTGTTGTCCCAGTATCAAATGCAACTTGAATTGCTTGTGCAATTTCTCTTCTATCAATTCTTGTCATTTTTGAGAAGTATTTATTAACAAATCTATTTTCTTTTGGCTTTGGGATTCTGTAGTCTCTTGTTGACTGAGGGGCTTCTCTGCCTTGGTTTGGGATCCCAAATATGCTATGGACATCATTAGCATTTACTTTGTAATATCCATTTTTGAATTTGAACATTTCCTTTTCAGTGTCATACCAATTCACTATATGTATGACATTCTAGTCTGATTTCTTCATTTGTAAACTTTCACTAGTCTACCAAAAGGTGACTTGTATATGAATGCCATTCCTTCTGGTTTTTCTTTAAGTTTTAGCTTGAGCTCTTGTATTAGTTCTGCAAAGGTCAACAGATTCAGCCTTATTTGAGCATAGTTCTCATCTGTTGCTCAACGCTTTACGGCAGGATAAGATGACTTCTTTTTTATTGCAAGATGTTTTGTGTTTGTCGTCATCTTCATAAAAAAAAAAAAAAGAAACAATCATGAGTATAATAAATTATCTAATAATAAGAAGTCATATAAATGACAAACTAGATGCAAAGGGTAGATGCTCAGCACACAAGAATTAATTTACAAACAGAAAGTACAACTAGAATTAATTTACAAAGTGCAACGTTAGTTTCAAAGTGCAGTATCAGTACAAAGTGCAACAAACACTTGATAATGCATGCGTTTTTTAGCATTAGCACAAACTAGATGCAAAGGGCAGATGCTTGGCACACAAGCTAGATGCAACATCACTAAGCACACAAGCTATATGCAGCATCACTTAGCACGCAAGCTATATGCATCATCACTTAGCAAACAAGTAGATGCATCATCACTTAGCGCACAAGTAGATGCACCATTACTTAGCAAACAATGTATATGCAAAATTGGTTGTTAACGCACAATGTAGATGCATAATTGTGCAAAACCAATTTACAAACAGAAAGTAGAACTAGAATTAATTTACAAAGTGCAGCATCAGTACAAAGTGCAACATCGATTCAAAGTCAATCATCAGTTCAAAGTGCAGCATCGAAGCTAGACGGTTAATGTTTTTACTTACAAATTTTAGATGCATATTAATTTTCCTTTTCAGATGTTTAAGAATCAATTTACAAATAGAAAGTACAACCAGAATTAATTTATAAAGTGCAACATCAGTACAAAGTGCAGCATCAATTCAAAGTACAACATCAGTTTTAAAGTGCAACATCAGTTTCAAAGTGCACCAAACACTTGATAATGCATGAATTTTTTACAAGTGCAGCATCAGTACAAAATGCAAAATCAATATACATATAAACTAAAAAAGCAAAACTGAAACATCTAAAACACTAAAATTGTTTTTCACAAACTGGAACGCTGATTTTTTTTTTTGTAAAATCAACAACAACAACAACAACAAAGCCTTTTCCCACTAAGTGGGGTCGGCTATATGAATCCTAGAACGCCATTGCGCTCGGTTTTGTGTCATGTCCTCCGTTAGATCCAAGTACTCTAAGTCTTTTCGTAGAGTCTCTTCCAAAGTTTTCCTAGGTCTTCCTCTACCCCTTCGGCCCTGAACCTCTGTCCCGTAGTCACATCTTCGAACCGGAGTGTCAGTCGGCCTTCTTTGCACATGTCCAAATCACCGGAGCCGATTTTCTCTCATCTTTCCTACAATTTCGGCTACTCCTACTTTACCTCGGATATCCTCATTCCCAATCTTATCCTTTCTCGTGTGCCCACACATCCCACGAAGCATCCTCATCTCCGCTACACCCATTTTGTGTACGTGTTGATGCTTCACCGCTCAACATTCTGTGCCATACAACATCGCTGGCCTTATTGCCGTCCTATAAAATTTTCCCTTGAGCTTCAGTGGCCTACGACGGTCACACAACACGCCGGATGCACTCTTACACTTCATCCATCCAGCTCGTATTCTATGGTTGAGATCTCCATCTAATTCTCCGTTCTCTTGCAAGATAGATCCTAGGTAGCGAAAACGGTCGCTTTTTGTGATCTTCGCTAGATTGCTCCAGTCATTAGTGTGGATAAGTATATAAATGGATAGAGATAGGAAAGCAAACACAAGATGTACGTGGTTCACCCAGATTGGCTACGTCCACGGAATAGAAGAGTTCTCATTAATTGTGAAGGGTTTACACAAGTACATAGGTTCAAGCTCTCCTTTAGTGAGTACAAGTGAATGATTTAGTACAAATGACATTAGGAAATATTGTGGGAGAATGATCTCGTAATCACGAAACTTCTAAGTATCGGAGTGTGGTGTCGTCTTGACTTGCCTTATCTGTCTCATAGGTAGATGTGGCATCTTCTCTGGAAGTACTTTTCCTCCATCCAGGGGTGGTATCTTTAACTGGTGGAGATGCACAAGGTAATGTATCAATTTCACTTGAAGCTTACTTGTAGTTTCAGGCTTGGTCAAGCGCGATACAAACCATGTAGTAGGAGTCCCCCAAGTCGCCGAGCTAGGGGGTCTGCTGAAAGAGGTGACAGACAAGGTAAGCAATCAGAGCTCCGACTGATTGTTCACCTTCTCCCCATCTTGCAACAGCATGAAGGATAAAGAGAAGAAAAATGGGAAGATATGATATGAGATACTTTTGCTTTTGAAGAAGTAACTTTCCACAGGCTTATTCTTGAACTGAGCTGGAGGGTTTTCTGGTTTCCTCCAGAGTATAAGGCCGACTGAAGAATTTGAGGGTCAAAACAAGTCCATCAAATCTAGAGTACGTTCGACCCTGCTGATATGGGATACTTTTGCTTTTGACAGAGTAATGGAAGTATCGGCACGTGTGCTGTTACGCTTGTCTCCACATGCTTCCTTGTATCCTTCGCACTTGCCCTATCTGTTCCTCAAGCAGATGCGGAATCTTCCCTGGAAACATAAGATGTTGAAGATGAGTACTCGAGAGCAATGCCAGGTAAGTAATCAGGTAAGGGGTTATTCTTGAACTGAGCTGGAGGGTTTTCTGGTTTCCTCCAGAGTATAAGGCCGACTGAAGAATTTGAGGGTCAAAACAAGTCCATCAAATCTAGAGTACGTTCGACCCTGCTGATATGGGATACTTTTGCTTTTGACAGAGTAATGGAAGTATCGGCACGTGTGCTGTTACGCTTGTCTCCACATGCTTCCTTGTATCCTTCGCACTTGCCCTATCTGTTCCTCAAGCAGATGCGGAATCTTCCCTGGAAACATAAGATGTTGAAGATGAGTACTCGAGAGCAATGCCAACACTTGATAATCCATGCGTTTTTTTATAGTTTTCTTTTGCACAAACAAGTGCAAAAACACTTGATAATGCATCCAAAACTTTGACAATGCAATCGTATTTGATAGAGTTCGAAATATAATCATGCAAAAAGGACGTTTTTGAGTAGTAGGAAAACCTTTGAAACACTGACCTTTTCTAGGAATTTGGCTGAACTTGTGAATCACTTTATTGAAAATCCATCTTGAAAGTATCGGAAACTATGGAGATTTTAGGGTTTCTGGGGACGTATCTTTTGTGTGATAGGATTTTTGAGATGATTGAGGTTTGGGGAAGAGTAACGCAGGTATTGAATGAAAAAGGGAAAGGAATCGGGTAGTTTTTATGATTTTTTGTCTTGTAGTGGTTAACGTGGCCGTTTATTAACGGTTATAGTCGAGTGGCATGGATCGTAATTTGGTCGGCCAATTTCTTTTTGGGTTGGGTTTTGTTTTCTGTTATTGGGTTTTTTTGTCCCTCTTTGTAATGTTTTAAAAGGTGTGGAGTTGTGTGAAATATGGTATATATTTTTGTCTTTATAAGTAAGGCTCCCTTTAAACTACCTTAAAATGATGAATTAATCTCTATCACTTTTTTGTTTTCTTTATTCTCTATAATTTTTAAACTACTTTTTGCAACCTTCTAGATTTTTTCAAAAGGATACAGCAATCGTATTTTTACCTTTGGCTACACTTTCATTGTTCACTCACCTATCAATTTTAGAATCTTATTGGAAGTACCAAGATGCCTAACAATTTAATCTCGAAGGCTTTATTTTTTATTTTTTTATATTTTTGTTTATAATTCATGCTTTTATTTTGATTTAAAGGTTGCAGACATCCGAAGGTAGTTTAAAGGTTACATTTTGAATAACGAAAACAAACAAAAAAATGGTAGAGATTATTTTCTCAAATTGATGCCAATTTGCCAAAAATAATGTGGGAATTCGAAAATCTCTCTCCATCTATATTCTGATATGCAGTATTATTGGTTCTTGTGAGAAATCCTGATATTAAGTGTATATTACTATGTTAGTACTCTTACATCAAGTGTATATTACTATGTTAGTACACTTTTGGGCCCCGAAACCCAAAACCAACTTAAAAGCCCAATACGAACCTTTCGTAAAATTAATTAACTAATTAATTAATCTTGACCATTCTTCAATTAAACCATTTAATTGCATATCCATTTCATTTAATTTCTTCACTTTCATCCTTACTCGGTGTACGATCCATTAGGTTCCATTTAGCGAGGTAGTGGGCGATTGTTACTCTTAACGATCGATTGTGAATTGAAACCACATTTCAATTCTCCCTTAAAATTAGTGTTTGCTAATCATCAAGGCTTCCACAAACCATGAGTGACACCTAGCAGCATGTCATGGTTACCCAAGCTAAGTAGAATTGGTTGGAGAACCTATCGAGTTACAACTACAATGCAATACGGTCCTTCTCTAATACAATACTCTTAATCACATTGTTTAAGTGATAGTTTGTTTCATGTCTACTATCCAATGTGATACATCTCCATATGATTCTTTTGAATAAGATTTGGAACAAACTTCCTAAGTCATATTCATATGCTTTGGCCAAAGACTCTCGAATCACATCTTAGAGTATTCTCCTTCCACCATGGAAGGTTAGAGATCCCTTGTTGTGCATTCATATGCCTACATGACTAGATAGCTTGACCCCAACAATGCCGTGGACACTCCAATGGAATGCCTTTGACATGATCAAAGGTCAAGGACCTAACCATTAGACATCTATGATGCCTCAGGTCAAAGGACTACTTTGCATATTGCAACTATCGAGTTCTTACATGACATGTATGTTCGAACTCTCTTTTGATCGTGATTCAGTGTACTCGATTACTCTTTTGAGTACCTATGTGTTTGTCTTAGTGTCCAACACCAAATGACTTGAGACTAGTCATACTCACGCTTGAGTCGACATAACACATACTAACCTTAGCGGATTGTCAATGCCCAATTGGCAATCATATGGCTAGGAACGTTTTAGGAATGAACATAAGAGAAAGGTCTCGATAATCTAACTTACTTAAATCACTTGTCTCTTAGATCAAATACATCCCTTGGATTCCCTTATTGCTTAAGCACATGATACAATAAATAGTGATTAACAATAAGCTTTGCCTTTCATTAAACATATAAAAGTTTAATACAATAAGTATTCCAAAAGCTATTACATCAAATGAGTGGCTTTGTGGGCATACTTCCAACATCACTCCTATGAGAAATATTCAGGTATTGGATGTTGGATTTAAGTAATTCACTTTAAGGTGAATCAAAGGAACCCTTAACCTCTGAATTTTTTTTTGGTGAGCTTTTAGAAATCGTCACCACCATAATATCATGTGAGGTCATTCTTGAATCCTACACAAACTTACATGGTGCGAACGACTTAATTGAGTGCAACAACGCTAATTTCATATCATTGTGAGATGACTTTCTCTAGAGGCCAGATAAGTTGGGTACTTATAGTAGATGTAAATGAGCAAGAGCTAGTCTCTCATTATTATAATGCTAGCCAGTATCATATCATTGTGAGGTGAGCTTGATAATGGTGAACCTCCCACACCCTAATAAGAGTTTACTCCAAAACTCTCGAATTCCAATTAAGGATATGGAATTTGTCAAAAATAGTTGGTGGTGCTATTTGATTTAAATACCTGGATCAAATGGCTTAAAATGAATCCATTTTTATTCATTATGTAATTGTTTACCGAATGTGATCAACAAAGAGTTCTCATACTCATCTCACATGAGAACTCATCGTTCAGATGATGCAAAATAGTCTTTTGACCTGAGATATCATAGTTCTTTTGTGGTTAGATCCTTAGTTTTTGTTTGTGTTAATGTCATTCCACTTGAGGATGTCCACGACTTAGTTGGGGCTAAGTTACTTAATGATGTGGACATGTAAATGTACAACAAGGGATCTTTAACCTTCAAATGTTGAGGAAGAATACTCTATGATATGATTAAGAATACCTGACTAGAGTATGAATGAGATTTAGGAAGTCATTCCAAATCAGATTCAAGGTAATCATATAGACAAGAGAATCACATTGGATAATAGACATGAATAAACTATTAACAAAGCAATGTGATCAATAGTATTGAATTAGAGAATGATCGTATTGCATTGTAACCCCTAACTGAATATGTTCTCCAACCTTTTTTGAATAGCTTGGGTAGCCATGACATACTGCTAGATGTTACGAATGATTTGTGGAATCCTTAAATATCTTTGATGAGTCGATTTCATACTAAATTTTCCCTTATTCTTGGTATATTTTGGTAAGATTTTGATACTTTGACTTGTATTTTCAATGTAGGACATGAGAAATCAAATGGTGGAATTTTTGAGTAATTCCAATTGGAGTAGATTCACAAATTTGTCAAGAAGGTTGTGTCAAAGTTAGAGAATTTTATCCCAAAGCATCTCATCATGACCATTTAATTTTGTACCAGCGTGCAATGCTAGCAGATTGAGCTGCAGGTCTTTTTGGCGGGATTTGGGCTTCAAGATGATAGTTTTTAGAGTTTAGCTTATAGAGCCTGTGGCCGGTCACTTGCCTCTCGTAGAAAGTAAAGGAAATCCACGTAGCTGCTATAGTCGTACATTTCGGCTTTAGCGGTTGCACGAGCCTTGGCCCTCCCGGGGCGTGTTGCGAAATTTTTAACTTATAGAGCTGGCGGCCGAACACTTGCTTCTCGTAGAAAGCAAAGGAAATTCGCGTAGCTGCTATAGTCGAGTATTTCAGCTTTAGCTCCTACAAAACTTAAACAGTATATTGTCGGCTAGAGGCGCTGCTTTAAATAAGCAGACGGGTACGTGCAGTCATAGCAGGTATAAGTCTCGACTTACAGATTGCCTTGGGCTGCCAGCTGTTGGGTCGCCTGTCGGGCGTCTTACTTACAGAAGCAGATGACTTGCGTGACCACTTTAGGTGTCGTCCTAGGCTCTCAGAGGCTTTTTAGGCTTGAGGTGTAGGCAAAATCGTGCCTAAGTGGCTATATCTTTCCAAGTTGCTAGTCCTATGGTCTTCTAAGATGCACGCAACTCGATACAGATCTCTAGAGCAGCAATTGTAACTTAAAGTCACATGTCATTTAACTAGTATTGCAACACTTTAGAGCTGAGTTATGTTCATGAAGACTTGCACATCGAGGACGAACCATCTAGTCTAGCAAATTCTTTCATGAGCAGGGATCTTGTCCTTAGCGTCTCTTCCGATAAGATACTCAAACTCCCGCGAAATTGAATCCTTCAGTCGGCTAAGTCTTTTTAGGAAAAAGTCTATTGTGGCCAATTATGGGAACTGTCCAGTGTAGGTAGTCAATGCATTCAGGGGGAACTAAGTAATCGTAGAACCCATCCACATCTGGATATCCCATATCAGTTTACTCTCTCTTGATGGGGGAGCACACGCCGTGTCTGCAAGGGCAGGGGCATCTTTTGCTATCACAGGGGTGGTCAGTTTGTTTATGAGGGTGTAGCTGCCTTTTCCACCTACTTGACTGATTTTGTACGGACCTTCCTAGATGGGAGCCATCTATTTGGAGCCTTCCCAACAAGCAGTTACAAAGGCTTTTCTGAGGACTAAGTCTCCTGGCTTGAACTGCCAGATCTTCGCCCTCTTGTTGTAGCTGGAAAGGATTTGCTGTTGATAGGCTAAAATGTGGGTGATAACCTTTTCACGCTCTTCCTCTACCAAGTCTAAGTTTGTGGCCATCTCCTTCTCGTTCTGCTCGAAATTCAGCAGTACAGTGCTGATGCTCAGCACCATGACATTGGGAGGAACGATCTATTAGAATCGAGAATGAACACATGATAAAAGTCTAAATTGTACTCAATAGCTGGGAGAATTTTTGTTATTGAATTCAAGAATACGATGGCAATAAATAGCCTTACAAAGGAAACTGAAAATAAAGCAATGCATCACATTTATTAACAGCCCTATTTACGTGGTACACGACTAGAGATTAAAATCAACTAAACAACTTGTCCCTCAAGAATAGGGATTATTAACCATTGCTTAAAGCAAACCTAAAAACAAGGAACCTAACCATAACATCTAGGAAATCCAAACAACTTCAACATCCTCCCTTAAACTGAATATTAATAGCAACCAGTTTATACTTGAAAGTAAACAAACACCCATTAACTCCTACAGCTTTTGGAACATGTCCAACTTCTAAGGCTTTGTCATTTTGTCTGCAACTTGCTTCTGAGTAGAACAATGAGCCCATTCCATGACTCCATTGTGACAACCCGTCCCAAATTTTATTATTTTATAAATCTTAAAATGTGAAATTTTGAAATACCCTAGGAGGCGAGGGTATTGATTTTTGTGGATCAGCATATAGTGAGGTGTATGAATTAATCCTTTACTGTTTTCCTGAAATACTCGATAAGTATTTTTGGTTTAAGTCACTATTTATATATTTTTATAATGTTTATAATTATAATTTTCATAGTTAGTTAATGGAAAAGAGGAAAAAGAAAGGAAGAAAAGAAGAAGGAAACGGGGAGGAAGGAGAAGGGAGGAAAAAAAAAAGGATTGGGCAAGGATGCCCAATTGGAAAGAGAGGGACATGAGGAACGAATTGGAAGGGGAGGGAGGAAAGTCTGCCCAATGAGAAGAGAGGAAAGAATGGGAAAGGAGAGAGGAGAAAGGGAGAGGATCGGCCGGATCCCTTGAACCCGCACCGAACCCGATTTCGAAACCGGTGGAATTCTGGCATTTCCGAGCTGTTTTTCAGGCGAATTTCACCCCATTTACACCTGCAATCATCACCATACCTCTACCCCTTCATTCTTCTATCAAGATTCGAGGGAAATTAGGTCAAATTCGTGACATTTGGCGATGGTGACACCAAAGGGTTTTGTGTCAATTCTCCCATTTCTGAAGCAATTTCTTCCAATTGCCACCACCAATAGACTTCCCTTAAGGCCTAGAACAATGCCCAATCATTGGTTGGAACGTCGGAGTTGAATTGGGGACAAATCAAGAACACCCATTTCTAGGGTTCCCGGCGGATTCGAGGCAAATCGGAGCCTTTCCAGGACAAATTGGCCTTGGTCATAGGCGATGATGGTTCATGATGTCTCGATATGCTTGCTAGGGAGTCATAGCACGGGCCTCAAGTGAATGGGTCTTTTTCCTTTTACTATAGGCATATAATTGATAGTTCCATAAACGCTTCTAAAGTTATTTATGTATGTTGCCTACAATTAATAATTGTGAACTACGAATGGCTTGATCCCTGTTTAGGGTACGTAGGTAGTCTAACGAGATGTTAGATGCAGCCATGCAATATGTGAGATTAAATAATTGAGACAAAAGCTTTGTTTGAGAAAATGAGCAATGTGAAGGAATCTGATGAAAAACATGAGATTTAACCCTATGTTTTGGGTGAATAAATGTTGATTATAAATCAACGTGCGAGGAAACGAGAAATTGTGGTTTTATGTCTTATAAATGCCATGCCATAATTAGTTTATATTTTAGTATGTGATTTAGTACAACCTTGCATAGTGTTGCACACCAATGCAGAGGCTAAGGTAAGTTTAGGTGAGTATATAATGTTGGTATGTGGTGAGATATGTGATGAGATATGATTATAGTTGTATAGGTCACTAGAGGTGACTCCGACTTATGAGCTGGCATTGATTGATGAGATATGATTATGGTCCTATAGGTTACTTGAGGTGACTCTGACGTATGAGCTAGCATTGATTGATGAGATATGATTATGGTCGTATAGGTCACTAGAGGTCACTCCGACATAGTGATATAGGTCACTAGAGGTGACTCCGACTTATGAGCTAGCATTGATTAATGAGATATGATTATGGTCATATAGGTCACTAGAGGTGACTTCGAATTATGAGCTAGCATTGATTGATGAGATATGATTATGGTCGTATAGGTCACTAGAGGTGACTTCGACATAGTGATATAGGTCACTAGAGGTGACTCCGACTTATGAGCTAGCAGTGATTGATGGGATATGATTATGGTCGTATAGGTCACTAGAGGTGACTTCGACTTATGAGCTAGCATTGATTGATGAGATATGATTATGGTCGTATAGGTCACTAGAGGTGACTCCAACTTACGAGCTAGCATTGATTGATGAGATATGATTATGGTCGTATAGGTCACTAGAGGTGACTCTGACTTATGAGCTAGCATATGTGACGAATATGTAATCAGCTAACAAATGTGAGGAATATGTAATCAGCTAGCATATGTGATGAATATGTGATCAACTAGCATATGTGATGAGCTAGCATATGTGATAAATATGTGATCAGCTAGCATATGTGATGAATATGTGATGAGCTAGCATATGTGATGAATATGTAATCGGCTAGCATATGTGATGAATATGTAATCGGCTAGCATATGTGATCAGCTAGCATATGTGATGAATATGTGATGAGCTAGCATATGTGATAAATATGTGATCAGCAAGCATATGTGACGAATATGCGATCAACTAGCATATGTGATGAATATATGATGAGCTAGAATATGTGATGAATATGTGATCAACTAGCATATGTGATGAATATGTGATGAGCTAGCATATGTTATGAATATTTGATGAGCTAGCATATGTGATGAATATGTGATGAGCTAGCATATGTGATGAACATGTGATCGGCTAGCATATGTGATGAATATGTGATTGGCTAGTATATGTGATAAGATATGGGTTAGTCGTACAGGTCACTATAGGTGACTCCGACTTGCGTGCTAGTATAAATTATTAATCACATAAGTGTTCAATATTGCTGACGAGATGCTATGTTGTGGTAAATTTATGATTTTTCTGAAAATTATACATGTGTCGTGGCGAGGGGTTATGATGTTTTATATGGTTTCTATTAAAATTTTATTACAGGGCCACTCACCCTTGTCTTGTCTTCACCCTCCAGGTTTTATTAGCTGAGCTTTCTTATCATCGAAGACTCGTTGCGATTCTTAGTATTGGAGATTATTTCGAGGGTACGATTCTTAATTTGCTCTTCTGTACTTGCTTATGCTCTAACACCACGTGTGAAGTGGGTTCATACTCGCTCACCAATGCACTCTGGTATTTAGGCACTCTTAGGTTTAAATTTATCCACATTTTCCACATCACCACACTTTATGGCTTCGTCACCTTCCAGGTGTCGGCCAGCGCAGCTCGATTCAGAGTCCTAGTGGACATTTCGTGTCCGGGTGTGTCAGTTTGGTATCAGAGCATAAGTTGGGCGGTATTGCTATCATCACACACGTGATGTGAGTATTCTTGGTTCTTGAGTTTAATGTTTGAATCTTGCCATCTCGTCGAATACGGAAATTTATGTTAGTTGTTCCTAAGTTTTAGGCAAAAATTGATGACTTGGCAATCTTTAGAAGATCATTCTGACGTGTGTACCTTGCTGCCAAGGAAAGGTGTGTAATTGAGACTAGTTGATGGCCCTAACATAGGGCTAAGGTATCATTATTGGTATATCGTCAGGAATTTACAGGTCAATCTCATCATTATTGTTAACCATCATTATTAAACCTTTTGAGAGTAGAAATTAAAAATAGTTTTGATTCCTTGGCGATATTCGGGAGGATACCACCATTCCACTTCTTCGTACTACATTAGTTTTCTTGAATCTTTTCGCACGAATCTTGTTTCAAATTGGTGATTTATGTAACAAACTTTTGAAACTTAAGAGTTTTCTCATGAAGCATGTTAAATCCATAGTAGTCTTGTTAATGTATAGAACCATTTGGAAGGAACTATTTTATCCGTGATGTAAAGTTAACAATTATCATCTTTGCTTGGAAATCGAATGACATTTCTCTGTGGCGAACATGTCCAAAATTTTTATCAACCTTAGAACTTTTTAAATACACTTACTTTTTGGAACGAACTAAGTTTTTGACAGTGGCAGTAGAAGAATTTAATCAGCAGCTATGAGTGCACTATAATGTATCTTTTGGTTGTACAAAAATGACATATTTACTTTTGAACACTTTCAGCTCGTCCTATTCTATTTCAGTTGGGAAATACGAGTATCGATATGACGTTACCTTTAAATCAGCAGGAAGTAGTTCGAATGATTATAATCACTTTTGTGGAATGAATGGAGTTTGGAAGTATCATTATATACTCTTAGTACGAGGTATTTTGTATGTGTAGAGAATGTGAAAATTTACAATCATGATGTTGAACCAATGTACATTTATGTGGTGTCCCAATTGGTGGTAATTACTTAAGTAGAAAGCAATATTCTTCCAGCCTCAAAACTTAAAGTATTGAGGATGGTTTATTTCCATAGAATGGGCGTTGAAATTTCAATGACAAGACACTTGTAAAGACGACTGAGATAAAAGAGGGATGTTGTTAAATTATTCGTGGAACGTGATCTACAAGTCCTCATTGTGATATGATCAAATGAGGAGAATTTTCAATCCAGGCATTTTTGCCTTCAGTTAGAGTAGAAAAATGTTAAGGAAACAAAGTCCAAATTTCCTGGATAATTACAGTTTCTTCTCTGTTTACTTTCGGAAGAGGATGGCATTATGGGAAAGCTGCTTCTAGGCTTCTATACAAGTTACTCAGACCTTAGTGCACAAATTGCATTTTGCTCGTTCCACCATTAGCATGGTTGCAGGTTACCATTATCACTATTTTAGTTGCTTGTAACCATGGTTAAAATTTTGGGTGAACTATGTTACCATTGGAGTTGACATACAGAGATTTTATGCATAGTACTTATTCGGTAGACGCTTACTTTTGTTAGAGTTATCGGTAACTACGGTTACATTCATGAGTAGGAGTATGGCGTCATTTAAGGAATAATATAAATATTGTATGCGTGGCTTGTGATTTACAAAAGAGTATTACGATCAAGTATTTGAATGATTGAATGTGTGATGTAGAAAATTTTATGTTATTGATGATATTCCCTAAGAAGGTAGTGAATGAGCACGATCGAGGCGTGTATGTGTATTTCCCAATGAGGGGCAAGATACAAATATTGCACCCTCGGGAATTGTTACTTGCTTATTGAGACAACAGTGCGTTGTCAGTATAGCGGACGCATGCACCAGTGATCAAAACCCTATGGGTGAGCAACATGAAGGATGATTTTGTGAAAACATGTTCATTTGAATAACATCTATAGCATGCATTTAACAATTAAAAGGCGGAATCATGCTTGCATGCATTCAAAAACAAAACATTACCCATGAAATTCAAAGCCTAGTAGATTGGTGAACCAAGACTCAACTCAGAACAAAGTGAGTTGAAATTTATACCTTTGTAGATTCCTCTTTGCATAAACAAAGGCTAATCACCCAAAGAGAGGGCCTTCATTCCTTGCTTCTTAGATCCATGGATTTGGATGGAAGAATATGGTTCTCCAAGTTCCCAAAATTGAGAACCTCTAAGTATCCACACCAAGGTAAGATTGATGAAGAAATGAGTGACCTTGGAGTAGTGGGATTGCTAGATACACCCTCCAAGGGGGCCGGCCTCCTAGAGAGAAAAGGAGAGACATGTTCTCTCCAATTTTCTCCAAAAGAACCCATAATGAATTTTAGGCTATAAAGTTCTTTATATAGTCACTTCTTTAAATGACTTAAGAACCAAAAACCCTAATTCAACACACATGGCCGGCCACATAAGGGATTTGGGCTTTTGGGCCTTTGTGAATCTTTATTCATTAAATTGTCATACAACTTAAGTCAATGGGCTTGACGTTCAAAGCCCATTGGGCCTTAAGGTCCAAAACTATCCCGAGGTCTTTAACGAACTTATTCGTTTGATTAATTAACATATTAATTAATCCTTGCCATAAATAATTAAACCATTTAATTATTCTTACTCATCTCCATTGTTTCTTCAATCTCCACCTTACACGGTGTACGATCCATTAGGTTCCTTTTAGCGAGGCAGTGGGCGATTAGAACTCTTTCAAATCGATTGTGAATTGAAACGTACTTTCAATTCTCCCTTTAGTGATTATACACGTTTAGGGCTTCCACAAACCAAGAGTGACACCTAGCAGCATATCATGGTTACCCAAGCTAATCAGAAGAGGTAGAGAACCTATTCAGTTTAGGATTACAAATGCAATACGGTCTTTCTCTAATACAATACTCTTGACCACATCGTTTGGTTTGATAGTTTATTCATGTCTACTATCGAATGTGATTCGTGTGCTTATATGATTACCTTGAATGTGATTTAGAACGACTTTTCTAAATCTCATTCATACTCTGGCCAGAGATTCTTAATCATATCATAGAGTATTCTCCTCCAAACGGTTTGAAGGTTAAAGATCCCTTGTTGCGCATTCACTTGCCTCCATAGCTAAGTGGCTTAACCCCAACGATGCCGTGGACACCCTCCTTATGGAGTGACTTTGACATAATCAAAGATCAAGTACTTAACCACAAGACAAACGTGATGCCTCAGGTCAAAGGACTACTTTGCATTATCCCAACCATGAGTTCTCATGTGACATGAATATGAGAACTCTTCGTTGATCGTGTTCAGTGAACTCATTCTCTATTGAGCACCTACGTACTTGTCTTGTCACACACACCAATGACTCAAGACTAGTCACGTACTGATCTTAACGGACTGTTAATGCCCAATTGGCAATCCTATGATCAGGAACGTTTAGGATGTGTCTACGAAAGAATGGTCTCATGAATCTAACTTCTTTAGATTGCATTCTCCCAATCACTTATTCCTTGGACTTATCGTTTAAGCATATAACATTTATATGAGACGGCTCAAACAATAATATTTGCCCTTTATATTTAAACTAGATTAGTTTAACATGTGAAATGTCCGTAAAGTATCATCATATGATTGGCTTTAGGGCACATTTCCAATAATCTCCCACTTGCACTAGAGCCAATCAGCTTGATCATCAATGATGATACCTCTTCTGTAGTCATTTCATAAATGGCTGAATAGTAGGCCTAGACAATGGATATCTATATGTTATCCATAGAAGCAACCTTGAGAATAACGACGTCACCATTATACATGATTCTCAATCATGTGGTTCAGTCTCTCATTTGAGTTCGGATCGTGATGAGACCTTGATTCCCTGGCTTGAGCTATCGCCCCATTAGTGTCATACACTTTCTGGTTGGAACCGAATAGAGAGTTCATAAATGAACTTTCCCATCCAAACAACATTGTTGTAAACTTCTATATGGCAATATATTTTGCATTCATAATGGAACACACTAAAGTCATTACTTTAATGTTTCCATCCAAATATCTCTTTAGTCATAATAAAGAGATATCTGATTATCTCTTCATTCATAATGAAGAAACATCCAATGATGGATTAGATTCATAATCTAATACATTTACGCTTCCTTTACGTTACTCTAATTCTTCCTCATTCTTTGAGGAATCTATCCTTTAGTATTTCTTAAATACTTAAGGACTCACTTGACAGTTGCCATGGTTCTGATCCTGGGCTTGCACTGATATCGTCTTGTACCGTTCTAGGTACAACTCATATCAATGTTTTTCATACAATATGAAATACATAAATCCCCTTTATGCATACGCATAAAGGATTCTATTTACGCATTATTTCTTTGGGAGTCAAAGAGTACGTTCTCTTATAGAAGGGCAACTTGCTAGTCTCACTAGAGTCGTCCTTCTAATTGAAGTTTATCATCATATGAGAAACTTCCTAGCATCTATTGTCTATTATTAGGGATTGATAAAATCCAATTATATCATGAAATATATCATTATAGATTTCCATCCCATGTATATAGACTATATCTCCCATATACATTCTATCTTCATATAATGTTTTAAAGTCATAACTTTAACGAAGAAGTATTCTTTTCATTTCTAAAATTAATATATCAAATATATATTTAAATTTTAGGAACATGATTAACTCCCACTAATCTTTTGTAAACCTAGTAAACAAAAGATTCATTTACATCTTTATGAGAAATCAAACAATTTGACCTTTCTCTCATAAGATGCATATAGCTCCCACTAGCTTGCTAAGATTCATGATGAATGGATCTCTACAACTTACATGTCTTGTGATTTATAGTTTTAGACATATATTATCAAGACTATCTTAATAATGGTTTCGAAAAACCCATATTATGTCCAAACATTGAATCACCATTTAGTTGTAGCTAGCTATCTTTGAATTAATTGAAACCAAGACTATCTCAAAGATGGTTTCTTCATAGTCAACCATTCTCTTTGATTGTAGTCACCTTAAGCTACCAATTAGCTTATGAAGGTTTCATTATTTCGGGTCAAATGGTACTTTACCATTTTCTTGAGTATATATCATATATACACTCAATGTAGTCATAAGGATTTTCATTCTTATTTCTTTCGAATTAAGAGGTGTAACTCTATGACATAGTCATAAAGTTCAAACCATTCAACTGAGACGGTTTATAAATCCTCCTCGACTACCTTGGAGCTTGTGGTATAGGAACTAGGCTGTTATATTTGTTGATTATCATCTTGTCTCTCAAAGAACCCATTCTTTGAGTTCAATCTCTCGTTCATTTGCTCTTAGGCAAATCACATTGTAGGATTACAATGAACTACCCAACAAAACAACATTTGTTAGTTGGTTTATAGAAGCGATATCCAAAAGTTAATTTAAGGATATCCCACAAGATTGTTATCAAACAAATATTGCTTATTAGCTCACAACCCCAAATCTTAACATGCTTAAGATTTGTCTTTCTTTCCAACTACATCTTATGGAGTCATGAAAAATTTGGAAGATCTTCTAATTGACAATCATATTGTTTTAGAAGTATATATCCTATATATGGGTAATAGATAACATCTAACGAACTAAATCTTATTCAAGTTCGTTCTTCTCCTTAATGGAGAAATTTATTATCTTATGATGCTTCTTTCCTTTATATCTTTCAAGGAGACTCATCTAAAGTGTTTCTTTTCCTTGGATCAAATTTAAGGAGGTAAATACTTTAGACGTCTTACTCATCAACTTACATTTCTTGAATTCTTTGAAACCTTTTGCAAAGTATTCAGATTTGTGTTTATTCAAAATAAACTATAGTCCAACCGAGAGTGATCTTCGGTGAATGTCATAAAACATGAGTAGTATTATGTTTGTGGACAAGTGCCACTAACATCTAAGTGAATTAACCTTAACAACTTTGTGATTCTTTCTTCTTTCCAAAAGAATAAAGATTCGAACATTTCCCTCTATACAATTTTAACAAGAAGGTATTGGATCCGGATCTAACGAGCCAAAGCATCCATCTATGACCAACTCGTAATTTATGTTTTAGAGGTATCACAACTTTAGTTGGGATTAGTCACTACCTTGCAACCTTTTGGGTTTTAAGCATCATTGTATTCTAAACAGTTAACACTACCATATCATCTCTACTATAGAGACAATCAATTAGATTACTATAATCCAATCATTGATTAATAAAGAACAATGTTTTGTCAAACAAAACATTCATCCATCTCTACTATAGTGACGGAATTAAATTCCTTAAAATTGGAATGTAAAGACAATCTTTGGTTTTTCCAATTTCTTTGGTAGTTCATATGAGGAAGTAAGTACTATCTGCTTTCGCAGAGATCTTTATTTTATTCACGTTCCGAATGTGAAGCACCTTTTTCTTCTCTCATATATCTTCTACTTCTTATTAGTCACACTTTTACAACGATTCTAAAACATAGTTGCTAATACGGAATCAAGCATTCAAGTAGAAGAACCAACTGCTTTGAACTATTCAAGAACAATTTACAACACCTTCAAAAGGTGTGTTCTTGACACTTGCAAGACATTTCTTGCAAATACCCCTTCCAATGTCCATCCTTTCATAAAGAAAGTTTGTTCCCTTGGAGTTAATTTTATCTTCTTTATTTGACTTCTCCTTTGACTACATTAGTCATGGTCCCTAAACTCCCACTATCTCTCTTGAAACTTATTTCAATTGTGTTATACACATCAAACGATTTTGGAGAGTATGTGTTTATTGTTCACTATATAGTTTACAATAAACTTAGTGAACCATTAGGATAGGGACATAAAGGTGAAGTCCTTGCCTAGTTTCCGTCTCGTTAAGTGGTTTATCACTTCAACACTCAATGATTCAAAATCATCATAAGTCCATGTTGATGGACTATTTTTGTCAACCAACCATTATGTTCTAAACATAATTACAAACTTTGAAGAGTTGTACAAGGCAACTCTCATTTCTTCATACAACAATTTGTAAGTGAAGAATCATGGCACATTAAGTGTCCATGCCTTTGTGCTTTCTTCTAAAGTTCCTTGTTCATGTAACAAAGAAACAAGCACTAATGTTTGCATTGATTTAAGGGTTGTTCAAAGCAACTCTTATTTCTTCATACAACAAATTGTAATTGAAGAATTATGACATTAAAAGTGTTGTCCTCTTTATGATAGACTTATCTAACATGTTCTTTCAGTGATACATTATCAATAGGAAGATTGTGAGGATAAGAATACTTAGGTACATATGCAATCCTTTTAAGACAATCTTTGGGATTGTGGTACCAAGTCCGGAAACTAAACTTTCGGTTTTTATTTGTCAAGTGTTGGATAGCGTTTGCAAATATATTGGTAAACAAATACATAACAAATATAAATTGATTGATTTTAAGCCATTTGATTCGGGTCTTTAAATCAAATAGCACCACCCACTATTTTTGGCAAATTCCATATCCCTCATTGGAATTCGAGAGTTTTGGAGGAAACTCTTAGTAGGGTATGGGAGACTCACTATTACCAAGCCCACCTCACAATGATATGATGTTGGCTAGCATTAATAATAATGAGAGAGTACGCTTACTCATTTGCATCTCTTGCAAGTACCCATCTTATTTGGCCTCTAGAGAATGTCACCTCACAATGATATGATGTTGGCTCCATTGCACTTAGTTAAGTCATTCCCACCATGCTTAGTTTGTGAAGGGGTTCAAGAATAGCCTCACAATGATATGATGTTGGCCATCCTCGTTGCCTACACTCACCTCATCAAGTATGTACATAGACTCCTCCTGAGTATAAGCATGCACTTTGCACTCCCCCATGATAGGGTGAAGGCGGTGTACAAGTCATAAACGATTGGAGCCTACCACGGTGGAAGGCCACGAAAGAGTGTTCAAAGCACTCTCACGCTTATCAACTTAATAATGGTTTGGTTGAGGGTTTTAGGTCTCATCACATATAAACATACATTTTAATCTCTATTAAAACAATTTTGGTCCTATTACAACTATTGGTCCATATGATTGTTTTTAGTTGTATATAATACTCCTACTATGCTTATAAAATGGTTTTTAAAGCAAGAGTATATGATACTACTAACATAAACTTTGCATTCATTTGATGGACTATATAGTTGCCTTAGGGCCTTAGGATGACTATGAACCTTTGTTTAGATTCAACACGAGCCTTGTGTTGAATCTCGGTCTAGGGATGGTGATTGATTTTAGTTACGCGTTTAATCACATTAAGGCGTGTTGTTCCTAGGGGCGTTGGACCCTCTACTCCATTTTCATGCTTATCAAATAAAACAAGAAAAGGAGTACTTCAAAGTAAAGAAGAGCTTATGCTCTTTACAACATTTGAATAAAACAAATTACTTTAAAGTAAAGAAGAGCTTATGCTCTTTTACAACATTTGATCAAATCAAATTACAACCAAAATCTAATCTACACATTCCCATGGTTCAAACAAATTTGAAACGGCCTTTCACATAGCTCAATTATCGTAGGCTTAGGTTCATAATCACCCTTTAATTAATTAGCACTTTAACTAATTAAATTGAATGCAACATTTTCATTTGGTTGTTGTATCCATAAGATTGATTTAAATGGAGCTAAATGAAATGAAAATCCAATTCTCATTTAAAGAGACAAAACAATTTTGTTCTCTACCTAATTTGGGCCAATATGCAATAACCACAACTTATTTGGGCCATAAAGCAATTAACCTCAACCTTTGGGCTATATTGCAAAACTTTTGGGGTCACTTTGTAAAAACACAAAAGTCCACTACTTCATGTAATTACAACTAGAACCCAAACTTTTAATAATGGAAAAGCTTCATTAAAGGAGCAAAACAATTTGTCCTTTAGCGTTTTTGGACCTAAACGTAAAAACGTAAACTTTTGGGCCAAAGTGCAAATACACAAAAGTATCAAAACTTTATGTAATTGCATAAAAGCCCCAAAAGTACTCCCACTTGAGGGAGGGCCGGTTTTGGAGAAGGAAAAGGAGTGATGTGTGTGTTGATTTGTGAGTTTTGACATAAAGCATGCAAGTGGTGCAAGTGGTGTGTGTGAAAGGGAATTAATCCTTTCACACCCACCATTATTTCTACCACCATTTAAACAAATATCTAACACATTAAATCATTTGAAAAACATAAAACATAAACTTTATGAAATAAATCAAAACTTTGAATCAAAACACAAAACTTTTTGTTCTTGGCAAAAATGTCAAGAACAATGAAGAACATTCATGAAAAAACTCAAAATTTTCCATGAACATTTTTCACCCAAAAACATCCCAAAAACATTCAAACTTAAGGGAAATAACATCTAACCAAACTAGGGTACATGGGGGTTCCAAAAGTCACTTGAAAACACTTTTAACAAGTCAAACAAGAACCCAAAAATCCACCCTTTGGATTTGGCAGAATTTTCCCAAAAGCATGGCACAAAATTTTAGCTCCAATATTCATGCTCATAAGAACTACATCTACAACATTTGAGATGGCAAATTTTCTAGCAAAATTTACATTCAAAGAAGCAAGAATAAAGCTTGTAACAATTACAACTTTTAAATCAAAGACTATGAACTACAAAACCCAAAAGGATTCACCAACTACTAGACCTAGGCTCTGATACCACTTGAAGGATGATTTTGTGAAAACATGTTCATTTGAATAACATCTATAGCATGCATTTAACAATTAAAAGGTGGAATCATGCTTGCATGCATTAAAAAACAAAACATTACCCATGAAATTCAAAGCCTAGTAGATTGGTGAACCAAGACTCAACTCAAAACAAAGTGAGTTGAAATTTATACCTTTGTAGATTCCTCTTTGCATAAACAAAGGCTAATCACCCAAAGAGAGGGCCTTCATTCCTTGCTTCTTAGATCCATGGATTTGGATGGAAGAATATGGTTCTCCAAGTTCCCAAAATTGAGAACCTCTAAGTATCCACACCAAGGTAAGATTGATGAAGAAATGAGTGACCTTGGAGTAGTGGGATTGCTAGATACACCCTCCAAGGGGGCCGGCCTCCTAGAGAGAAAAGGAGAGACATGTTCTCTCCAATTTTCTCCAAAAGAACCCATAATGAATTTTAGGCTATAAAGTTCTTTATATAGTCACTTCTTTAAATGACTTAAGAACCAAAAACCCTAATTCAACACACATGGCCGGCCACATAAGGGATTTGGGCTTTTGGGCCTTTGTGAATCTTTATTCATTAAATTGTCATACAACTTAAGTCAATGGGCTTGATGTTCGAAGCCCATTGGGACTTGTTGGAAATGTGCCCTAAAACCAATCATATGAAGATACTTTACGGACATTTCACATGTTAAACTAATCTAGTTTAAATTATAAAGGGCAAAGATTATTGTTTGAGCCATCTCATATAAATGTTATATGCTTAAACGATAAGTCCAAGGAATATGTGATTGGGAGAATGCGATCTAAAGAAGTTAGATTCATGAGACCATTCTTTCGTAGACACATCCTAAACGTTCCTGATCATAGGATTGCCAATTGGGCATTGACAGTCCGTTAAGATCAGTACGTGCTGTGTATTCTCTCAGGGAGAGTGACTAGTCTCGAGTCATTGGTGTGTGTGACATCAAGACAAGTACGTAGGTGCTCAATAGAGAATGAGTTCACTGAACACGATCAACGAAGAGTTCTCATATTCATGTCACATGAGAACTCATGGTTGGGATAATGCAAAGTAGTCCTTTGACCTGAGGCATCACGTTTGTCTTGTGGTTAAGTCCTTGATCTTTGATTATGTCAAAGTCACCCCATCCACGGGTGTCCACGACATCATTGGGGTTAAGCCACTTAGCTATGGAGGCAAGTGAATGCGCAACAAGGGATCTCTAACCTTCAAACCGTTTGGGGGAGAATACTCTATGATATGATTAAGAATCTCTGGCCAGAGTATGAATGAGATTTAGAAAAGTCGTTCTAAATCACATTCAAGGTAATCATATAAGCACACGAATCACATTGGATAGTAGACATGAATAAACTATCAAACCAAACAATGTGGTCAAGAGTATTGTATTAGAGAAAGACTGTATTGCATTTGTAATCCTAAACTGAATAGGTTCTCTACCTCTTATGATTAGCTTGGGTAACCATGATATGCTGCTAGGTGTCACTCATGGTTTGTGGAAGCCCTAAACGTGTATAATCACTAAAGGGAGAATTGAAAGTAAGTTTCAATTCACAATCGATTTTAAAGAGTTTGAATCGCCCACTGCCTCGCTAAAAGGAACCTAATGGATCGTACACCGTGTAAGGTGCAGATTGAAGAAACAATGGAGATGAGTAAGAATAATTAAATGGTTTAATTATTTATGGCAAGGATTAATTAATATGTTAATTAATCAAACGAATAAGTTCGTTAAAGACCTCGGGATAGTTTTGGACCTTAAGGCCCAATGGGCTTCGAACGTCAAGTCCATTGACTTAACTTGTATGACAATTTAATGAATAAAGATTCACAAAGGCCCAAAAGCCCAAATCCCTTATGTGGCCGGCCATGTGTGAAGAATTAGGGTTTTTGGTTCTTTAGGTCATTTAAAGAAGTGACTATATAAAGAACTTTATAGCCTAAAATTCAATAAGGGTTCTTTTGGAGAAAATTGGAGAGAACATGTCTCTCCTTTTCTCTCTAGGAGGCCGGCCCCCCTTGGAGGGTGCATCTAGCAATCCCACAACTCCAAGGTCACTCATTTCTTCTCCAATCTAACCTTGGTGAAGATACTTAGAGGTTCTCAATTTTGGGAACTTGGAGAAACCTATTCTTCCATCCAAATCCATAGATTTTAGATGCAAGGAATGAAGGCCCTCTCTTTGGGTGATTAGCCTTTGCTTATGCAAAGAGGAATCTACAAAGGTATATATTTCTCAACTCACTTTGATTTGAGTTGAGTCTTGGTTCACCAATCTACTAGGCTTTGAATTTCATGGTTAATGTTTTGTTTTTGAGTGCATGCAAGCATGATTCCGCCTTTAATTGTTAATTGCATGCTTTATGATGTTGCTCAAATGAACATGTTTTCACAAAATCATCCTTCAGGCCTTAAAGTCCAAAACTATCCCGAGGTCTTTAACGAACTTATTCGTTTGATTAATTAACATATTAATTAATCCTTGCCATAAATAATTAAACCATTTAATTATTCTTACTCATCTCCATTGTTTCTTCAATCTCCACCTTACACGGTGTACGATCCATTAGGTTCCTTTTAGCGAGGCAGTGTGATAGGAGCATATTTATGCGCCTTAGTTAGCTAGTTTTTATGCATTTATGATATGTTTTCTTAGTTAAGTTAGTCTTTTAAGCTATTTTCATGTGTTTTTAGGTTTTAGAGACAAAAGGATGCAATTTGGAGCATTTTGGAGCAAAATTGGGCTAAAATGGAGTTCATGCACATGAAGCACAAGGGATGGGCGAATTTGAGGGATTGAGGAAGCTAGAAAGACGTTTCAAAGTTGAAGAATTGAAGATACAAAGTTTCCTAGTTGAAGAAGGAAATGGCTTGAATGAAGGATTCCTAAATGAATTGGGATTCCTGATCACTGAAGGAGTCCTAATTGAAGATGGATTCTTAGATGTATGAAGTTTCCTAATCAAGCAAGGTTTCCTATGTGAAGAAGAAGAGTAAAGTCAAAGAATCAGCTCATGAGAAGGATCTTATCCAAAAACCTCATCCATAACCTTATCTTATCTTATCTTATCCAATCAAACCTTATCCTATCCTATCTTATCCTTATCCTAAACTATCCACATTTCAGCCACTTAGGAGGGTTTCTAATTAGATTAGGATGCTTAAAATGGGATTTCTAGAAGCCTTATCCCTTCCTAGATAAGTGCCGCACCCTATACCTTATTTCCCTTGGAATTTCAGATTTCTAGAAGCCTTATCATCTCCTATCTTTGTGCCGCACATTATCTCCCAATCCCTTTGGGTTTTTGACTTGTTTTCCTTATAGGATTGTATGTTATTATCCTATGCAACATAGGCTTTTAAAACCTTGTCCTTGGCTACCTAGGAGATGGGATTTTCAGCCTATAAATACAAGGCCTTGCCGCACCCTTTCATTCACCACCCTCTACCAGATTTTCACTACACCATTCACCAATCATCCCTCTTGTGCCGTGAGTTTGCAAGGAGAAGAAGGAAGACAACTTGGAGCCGTGCATGCCATTCAAGGAGCTTAGATTGTTGGAGCGATTCTAGGTGTTTTCTATCTTTATGTTAATGTTTAAATTTATTCATCTTTGTTTATTTGCGAACATGAGGAACTAATTTCTTTATAGTTAGAGGGGAATTCAAAGCCATGATCATATGTTTTATATGACTTGATTACCTCCAGTTATGATTTCATGAATCGTGAATGTGGTTTACTTGTCTACTTGATTGATAACATGTTTATGTATGTTGATTGAGGGTCGACACTTAGTTTGCATGCATGAATTTGATGCTAGATTATACGGCAATTTCACCTAATCGTTATTAACTTATATTCATAAGTAGTAAAAGTCACTAGTCACGATTGTGTTAAGTAAATCCTAGGCAAGAGTAACATGCGTATCCCATAGTTATGAATGCCTCGTCAATGCTTATGATTTCCATTGAACTTAATGATCTTTGATATGTGTCTCTATCATGCGTATTCCATAGTTAGGGTCCTTGATAAGAATAATTTGGTTGTAATGCGTATCCCATTCAATTCAATGAATCTAGGGAAATCTGAGAATTAATTGGTCAATCTAGTTAATTTGGGGCATTGTCATTCATGGTTTGTTGAAAGAGTAACTGGAAATCGAGTCGTATGCATATGTTTCATGTGTGGAGAAGGAACCCTCTAACTAGCCTTTCACCATCCTATTTCATCAAAATCGTTCTTGTTAAAGTTTGTTTTCAAAGTTTTTGTTTTAAAAGTTAAATTCGTCCAAAATCAATCCCCCTTTACTTGGTTGAGTCATAGTAGTTAGAAATCACTTTAGTTTGTGTTTTTAAGTGTCTTAGGTCAAGTTAAAACCAATTTTCGTCCAAGTTTGTGTCTAGTGTTCAAAACTGCCCAGATTGTGGTTTTAAGGCAGTTTTGAGTGTTTCTGGGCTGTTTTGAGTCTTTTGGTTTGTTTTGGTATTTTAAAGTTTAGTTTTGCATTCTTTGAGTCTAGTTTAGTGTTTTAAACTTGTTTTTACGTATTTGAGTCAGTTTTCAAGTGATTTTGCAATCCCTCCTAATCCCCGGTTTAGAACGATCCCTACTTACATACTTTGCTACAATTGATAAAAAGAGGGTTAATTTGAGTGTCAACATAATTTTCACATCACAGTGGGCGATTAAAACTCTTTAAAATCGATTGTGAATTGAAACTTACTTTCAATTCTCCCTTTAGTGATTATACACGTTTAGGGCTTCCACAAACCAAGAGTGACACCTAGCAGCATATCATGGTTACCCAAGCTAATCAGAAGAGGTAGAGAACCTATTCAGTTTAGGATTACAAATGCAATACGGTCTTTCTCTAATACAATACTCTTGACCACATTGTTTGGTTTGATAGTTTATTCATGTCTACTATCCAATGTGATTCGTGTGCTTATATGATTACCTTGAATGTGATTTAGAATGACATTTCTAAATCTCATTCATACTCTGGCCAGAGATTGTTAATCATATCATAGAGTATTCTCCCCCAAACGGTTTGAAGGTTAGAGATCCCTTGTTGCGCATTCACTTGCCTCCATAGCTAAGTGGCTTAACCCCAACGATGCCGTGGACACCCTCCTGATGGAGTGACTTTGACATAATCAAAGATCAAGTACTTAACCACAAGACAAACGTGATGCCTCAGGTCAAAGGACTACTTTGCATTATCCCAACCATGAGTTCTCATGCGACATGAATATGAGAACTCTTCGTTGATCGTGTTCAGTGAACTCATTCTCTATTGAGCACCTACGTACTTGTCTTGATGTCACACACACCAATGACTCGAGACTAGTCACTCTCCCTGAGAGAATACACAACACATACTGATCTTAACGGACTGTCAATGCCCAATTGGCAATCCTATGATCAGGAACGTTTAGGATGTGTCTACGAAAGAATGGTCTCATGAATCTAACTTCTTTAGATTGCATTCTCCCAATCACATATTCCTTGGACTTATCGTTTAAGCATATAACATTTATATGAGATGGCTCAAACAATAATATTTGCCCTTTATATTTAAACTAGATTAGTTTAACATGTGAAATGTTCGTAAAGTATCATCATATGATTGGCTTTAGGGCACATTTCCAACACAACAACCTTTCCAGACAAGGGCAACAGTTATTTATTCATTTTATGAAAGAGAGATTCGGGCTTACAAATCTGTTGAGCCTTTTGGATATATTGGTTACTTCAATTTCCCGAAAGTAACGCCATAGGGCGCATAGAAGCAGTGTCTTGTATGTCGATTATTTTTGAGGAAAATTATTTGATCATCTATTATATAACATAATATACCTATAAAGAGGAGGAACACGTGAGCTTGAAGGCATGAAAGGGGAATAATTACATTCCAACCGCGACGGAATATCTTTTTCTCCGTGGCAAAAACGTTCTAACTTGATTTCTGCTTTACGTATATATATATCTTATACTCCTATCTTCAAGTGTAGTATAACAATGATTTTAAATTTCAGGGACGAAATTCTTTAAGGTGGGTAGATTGTGACAACCCGTCTTAAATTTTATTATTTTGTAAATTTTAAAACGTGAGGCAAGGGTATTGATTTTTGTGGATCAGCATATAGTGAGGTGTATGAATTAATCCTTTAGCGTTTTTCTGAAATACTCGAGAAGTATTTTTGGTTAAAGTCACTATTTATATATTTTTATAATGTTTAGAATTATATTTTTCATAGTTAGTTAATGGAAAAGAGGAAAAAGAAAGGAAGAAAAGAAGAAGGAAATGGGGAGGAAGGAGAAGGGAGGAAAAAAAAAGGGATTGGGCAAGGATGCCCAATCGGAAAGAGAGGGACAAGAGGAACGAATTGGAAGGGGAGGGAGGAAAGTCTGCCTAATGAGAAGAGAGGAAAGGAGGGAAAAGGAGAGAGGAGAAAGGGAGAGGATCGGCCATATCCCTTGAACCCGCACCTAACCCGGTTTCAAAATCGGTGGAATTTCGGCATTTCCAAGCCATTTTTCAGGCGAATTTCACCCATTTCCACCCGCAATCATCACCATACCTCCTCCCCTTCATTCTTCTATCAAGATTCGATGGAAATTTGGTCAAATCTGTGACATTTGGTGATGGTGATACTGACGGGTTTTGTGTTAATTCTCCCATTTCTGAAATAATTTCTTCCAATTCCCACAACCAATAAACTTCTCTTAAGGCCTAGAACAATGCCCAATCATTGGTTGGAACGTCGGAGTCGAATTGGGGACGAATCAAGAAAACCCATTACTAGGGTTCCCGGCGGATTCGGGGCAAATCGAAGTCTTTCTAGGCTAAATTGGCCTTGGTCATAGGCGACGATAGTTCGTGATGTCTCGATATGCAAGTTAGGGAGTCATAGCATGGACCTCAGGTGAGTGGGTCTTTTTCCTTTTACTATAGGCATATAATTGATAGTTCCACAAACGCTTCTAAAGTGATTTATGCATGTTACCTACATATAATAATTGTGAACTACGAATGGCTTTATCCCCGTTTAGGGTACGTAGGCAGTCTAACTAGATGTTAGATGCAACCATGCAATAAGTGAGATTAAATAATCGAGTCAAAAGCTTTGTTTGAGAAAATGAGCAATGTGAAGGAATTTGATGAAAAACATGAGATTTAACCCTATGTTTTGGGTGAATAAATGTTGATTATAAATCAACGTGCGAGGAAACGAGAAATTGTGGTTTTTCTATCTTATAAATGCCATGCCATAATTAGTTTACATTTTAGTATGTAATTTGGTACAACCTTGCACAGTGTTGCACACCAATACGGAGGCAAATGTAAGTTTAGGTGAGTATATAATGTTGGTATGTGGTGAGATATGTGACGAGATATGATTATCATTGTATAGGTCACTAAAGGTGACTCCGACTTATGAGCTAGCATTGATTGATGAGATATGATTATGGTCGTATAGGTCACTAAAGGTGACTCTGACTTATGGGCTAGCATTGATTGATAAGATGGTCGTATAGGTCGCTAGAGGTGACTCCGACTTATGAGCTAGCATTGATTGATGAGATATGATTTTGGTCATATAGGTCACTAGAGGTAACTCCGACTTATGAGCTAGCATTGATTGATGAGATATGATTATGGTCGTATAGGTCACTAGAGGTGACTCCGACTTATGAGCTAGCATTGATTGATGAGATATGATCATGGTCGTATAGGTCACTAGAGGTGACTCCGACTTATGAGATTGATAAGAAATGATTATGGTCGTATAGGTCACTAGAGGTGACTTCGACTTATGAACTAGCATTGATTGATGAGATGTGATTATGGTCGTATAGGTCACTAGAGGTGACTCCGACTTATGAGCTAGCATATGTGAGGAATATATAATTAGCTTGCACATGTGAGGAATATGTAATCAGCTAGCATATGTAATGAATATATGATCAGCTAGCATATGTGATGAAAATGTGATCACCTACCATATGTGATGAATATGTAATCAACTAGCATATGTGAGGAATATGTAATCAGCTAGCATATGTGATGAATATGTGATCAGCTAGCATATGTGATGAATATGTGAGTAGCTAGCATATGTGATGAATATGTAATGAGCTAGCTGAAGGAAATTTTGTGAAAAACATGTTCATTTGAGCAACATCTATAGCATGCAATTAACAATTAAAAGGCGGAATCACGCTTGCATGCACTAAAAAACAAAACATTACCCATGAAATTCAAAGCCTAGTTGTTAGGTGAACCAAGACTCAACTTAAAACAAAGTGAGTTGAGAAATTTATACCTTTGTTGATCCCTCTTTGCATAAGCAAAGGATAATCACCCAAGAGATAGGGCCTTCATTCCTTGCTTCTTAGCTCCATGGATTTGGATGGAAGAATTGGTTTCTCCAAGTTCTCAAAGTTGAGAACCTCTAAGTCTCCATACCAAGGAAGGATTGATGAAGAAATGAGTGACCTAGAGGAAGTAAGATTGCTAGCTATGTTCCTCTAGGGTGGCCGGCCTCTTAGAGAGAAAAGAGAGCTTGTGTTCTCATCTTTTCTCCAAAAGAAAACCCTAATGAAGAAAAGGCTATAAAGTCATATTTATACCGATCTTCATTGGAGTGGCAAACTTGTAATAAGTCCAAAACCCACTCCTTTATCAATATGGCCGGCCATAGGGTTTTATTGGGCTTTTTGGGCCTTTGTGAATTAAGTTGTCATACAACTTAAGTCAATGGGCTTGACGTTCAAAGCCCATTGGGCCTTGAGGCCCAAAACTAACCCGTGGTCTTTTAATGAACTTTATTTGTTTGATTAATTAACATATTAATTAATCCTAGCCATAAATAATTAAACCATTTAATTATCCTTAGGGTTGGTTTGGTATTGCTGTGCTTTAAAAAAAGCTGCTGTGAGAATAAGCGGCTGTGAAATAAATCAGCAGAGTGTTTGGTAAACTTTTTTGTAAAAGTGCTTTTGAAAAAAAAAGCAGTCTGATAGTGGGTCTTTTCATTAAAGGAGCACTGTAGTTCTGTGTGCTTTGAAAAAAAGCCAGTTTTCCAAAGCTACAAATTGCAGCTTCAGCTTTTTCCTTTGATTTCAGCTTATTCTCACAGCAGCTTCCAAAATAAGCCCTTTTTTTGAAGTTTACCAAACACCAAAAACACTCCCAGCTTTTTTTCATAGGAGCTTTTTTTAAAATCACCTCAACCCCAAACTGGGGCTTACTCATCTCCGTTGTTTCTTCAATCTCTACCTTACACGGTGTACGATCCATTAGGTTCCTTTTAGCGAGGCAGTGGGCGATTAGAACTCTTTCAAATCGATTGTGAATTGAAACTTACTTTCAATTCTCCCTTTAGTGATTATACACGTTTAGGGCTTCTACAAACCATGAGTGACACCTAGCAGTATGTCATGGTTACCCAAGCTAATAAGAAGAGGTGGAGAACCTATTCAGTTTAGGATTACAATGCAATACGGTATTTCTCTAATACAATACTCTTGACCACATTGTTTGGTTTGATAGTTTATTCATGTCTACTATCCAATGTGATTCATTTACTTATATGATTACCTTGAATGTGATTTGGAATGACTTCCTAAATCTCATTCATACTCTGGCCAGAGATTCTTAATCATATCATAGAGTATTCTCTCTCAAACGGTTTGAAGGTTAGAGGTCCCTTGTTGCGCATTCACTTGCCTCCATGGCTAAGTGGCTTAACCCCAACTATGCCGTGGACACCTTCTGACGGAGTGACTTTGACATAGATAAAGATCAAGGACTTAACCACAAGACAACTATGATGCCTCAGGTTAAAGGACTACTTTGCATTATCCCAACCATGAGTTCTTATGTGACATGAGTATGAGAACTCCTCGTTGATCGTGTTCAGTGGACTTATTTGCTATTGAGCACCTACATGCTTGTCTTGGTGTCAATCACACCAATGACTCGAGACCAGTCACTCTCCATGAGAGAAGACACAGCCCGTACTGATCTTAATAGACTGTCAATGCCCAATTGGCAATCCTATGATCAGGAACGTTTAGGATATGTATACGAAAGAGAATGGTCTCATAAATCTAACTTGTTTAAATTACATTCTCGTAATTACATATTCCTTGGACTTATCGTTTAAGCATATAACATTTATATGAGACGGCTTAAAACAATAATCTTTGCCCTTGATATTAAACTAGATTAGTTTAACATGTGAATTGTCAAACTAGATTAGTTTAACATGTGAAATGTCCGTAAAGTATCATCATATGATTGGTTTTAGGGCACATTTCAAACACTAGCATATGTGTTGAATATATGATCAACTAGCATATGTGATGAGCTAGCATATGTGATAAGTATGTGATCAGCTAGCATATGTGATGAGTATGTGATCAGCTAGCATATATGATGAATATTTGATCAGCTAGCATATGTGATGAATATGTGATCGGCTAGCATATGTGATGAATATGTGATCGGCTAGCATATGTGATGAATATGTGATCGGCTAGTATATTTGATGAGATATGGGTTAGTCGTACAGGTCACTATAGGTGACTTCGACTTGCGTGCTAGTATAAATTATTAATCACATAATTATTTGATATTGCTGACGAGATGTTGTGTTGTGGTATATTTATGATTTTTCTGGATATTATACATGTGTCGTGTCGAGGGGTTATGATGTTTTATATGGTTTCTACTAAAATTTTATTATAGGGCAACTCATCCTTGTCTTGTCTTCACCATCCAGATTGTATTAGCTAAGCTTTCTTATCGTTGAAGATTCGTGGTGATTCTTAGTATTGGATATTATTTCGAGGGTACGATTCTTATTTCGCTCTTCTGTACTTGCTTATGCTCTAACCTCATGTGTGAAGTGGGTTCATACCCGCTCACCAGTGCACTTTGGTATTTAGGCACTCTTAGGTTTAAATTTATCCACATTTTTCCACGTTACAACACTTTATGGCTTCGTCACCTTTCAGGTGTCGGCCAGCGCAGCTCGATTCGGAGTCCTAGTGGACATTCCGGGTCGGGGTGTGTCAGTTTGGTATCAGAGCATAAGTTGGGCAGTATTGCGTTCATCACACACGTGATGTGAGCATTCTTGGTTCCTGAGTTTAATGTTTGAATCTTGCCACCTCATCGAATACGGAAAATTATGTTAGTTGTTCCTAAGTTTTGGTCAAAAATTGATGACTTGTCACTCTTAGGTTTAAATTTATCCACATTTTTGCACATCACGACACTCGATGGCTTCGTCACCTTCCAGATGTCGGCCAGCACAACTTGATTCGGAGTCCTAGTGGACGTTCCGAGTTGGGGTTTGTCCTTAGTGAGATCACAAAGTAAGTGGAAACGAACATCTATATGTTTACTGCAACCATGCATTACTGGGTTCTTTGAGAGCTTTATTGCAAAACTATTATCACAGGAAATGAATGTGGATCTATGTTGTATATGACTGTATTATTGTAAAATCCTTCTTAGCTATACTACTTGACATGCACTTGAAGCTGCAGCAATGAATTCAGCTTCAATGGTGGTTAATGTGACCACAGGTTGTTTCTTCGAAGACCATGAGACTGCTTTTGAACTCAGCATAAAAACATACCCTGAAGTACTCTTCCTATCATCTTGATCACCAGCGTAATCATTATCTGTGTAACCAATGAGATCTTCATTTCCTCTCTTCTTGTAGAACAACCCAAAATCAATTGTGCCCTTCAAATACCTTAACACCCTCTTTGCTGCTTGTAGATGGAGTTTAGTGGGACGTTCCATATACCTGCTAATTAAACTCACAACAAACATAATGTCAAGTCATGTGGCAGTTACATACATAAGACTCCCCACGATCTGTTTGTACATAGTGTTGTCAACCATGACCCCATCCTCATCCTTCATCAGCTTAAAACCAGGAACAACATGATTATGCACTGGATTGCACTGATCCATATTGAACCTTTCTAATACTTCCTGAGCATATTTTTGTTGGCCAACATACATACCTTCTAACCTTTGCACCACTTCTATCCCAAGAAAATAACTCATCATTCCAAGATCAGTCATATCAAATTCAATCATCATAGAACGCTTGAACGTTTTGAACATTGACTCATCATTTCCAATAAAAATAAGATCATCAACATAGAGAGATACAATTAATAGCTTACCTCCATCCATTGTTTTAACGAACAAAGTGTGTTCATATGGGCACTTCTCGAACCCCTCCTTAATAAACTAAGACTCTATACGACTATACCAAGCTCGAGGAGCTTGTTTAAGGCCATATGAGGCCTTCTTAAGCTTGTATACTTTATTTTCTTCCCTTTTTTTTTCATAACCCGGAGGTTGTGCAAGAAACACTTCCTCACTTAATTCTCCATGTAAGAATGTTGACTTGATATCTAGCTGATAAACTGACCAAATTTTCTGGGTTGCAAGTGAAAGTATAACTCTTACCATTCTTATTAAGCTTTGTTTTGTAAATCCATTTAACTCCAATCACTTTCCCTCATGATGGTATCTCGATCAACTCCTACGTGTTGTTTCTTTTTATTGATTCAATCTTTGAGTTCATAGCTTTCCTCCACTTTGCACTATTCTCAGCTTCTTCTGAAGTGATGGGATCACTGTTAGTAAGCAAGGGTAAATGAGCCATGTCTTCATCTTCAGAAATGACTTCTCCACTCACATAATGTCTCATCCATGCCAACTGTCTTTTAACTCGTCTGTCAATGGAATTGGCTTCATTTGGTGAGTCATGAGAGGAATCTCCTTCTGACAGGTGGTTGTTTTCATATGATTCTTCATTGTCTAATGCTTCATCTTCAGTGAGGATCTTCAGTGAGGTCTGCATCTGCATCATCTCTTGCATCCTCTTTCTCATCTTTGGTCCATTTAAGATCAGCCATGATCACGTCATTGTGTTTTTCACCCCAGTCATAAGCTTTGTCTTCTTCAAAGACCACATCCCGACCACTCTAAGTAAGATGTATTTCGAACTCTTGCTATTGAGTTTAACCTTCTTACTATCAGGGATATGAACATGTGACAAGCACCCAAAAACCCTAAAGTGTTCCACTGATGGTTTGGAACCGCTCCAGGCTTCTTTAGGTGTCGTGCTCTTTACTGCCAATGTTGGAGTTCTATTGAGTACATGAATGGTCCAATTGACTACTTCTGGCCAAAAAGTCCTTGGGATCTTCTTCTTAGAAAGCATTCTTCGAACCATATTCATAATAGTTATATTTTTCCTTTTCGCAACCCATTTTTTTGGGGAGTGTATGCAATTGTCAGCTCCTTTTGAATGCCATGTATATTGTAGAAAGTTATGAACTCCTGTGAAGTGAACTCACCCCCATGATCTATACATAAGCTTTTTATACGTGCACCAGTTTCTTTTTGAACCCTAGCCTCGTAACTCTTGAAGGTAGCGAAGGCTTCTGATTTTTCTACCAAAAAGTACACCCATGTCTTTATACTATAATCATCAATAAAGGTAATGAGGTACCTTTTCTTGTTGTTTGACATAGGACTTATAGGGCCACATATATCAACATGCACGAGCTGAAGGATTGTTGATGCCCTGCATGTGCTTTCCTTTGGAAATGGGTCTCTTTGTTGCTTCCCTACCAAGCAATCTTCACATACCTTCACAAGAGCCTTAAGCTTTGGTGATCCTTTCACCATTTTCTTTTGTTGAAAAATTTTCAGACCATTCAAGGTTAAGTGTCCATATCTTTGATGCCAAAGTTGTGGTTAGTCTTCTGTCATGGAAATAAGGCATCCTTGCTCCTGGAGTTATGAATGAGCTAAGATAATGAACATTCTATTGGTTGCCATTACTGTCTCCATAATCAGACCCCGCTCAAGATGAAATACTTAACACTTGTCATGTTGCATGATAATTGCCAGACCTTTTTCTTGTAGTTGTCCAAGACTACAACAACAACAACAACAACAACAACAAAGCCTTTTCCCACTAAATGGGGTCGGCTATATGAATCCTAGAACGCCATTGCGCTCGGTTTTGTGTCATGTCCTCCGTTAGATCCAAGTACTCAAGTCTTTTCTTAGGGTCTCTTCCAAAGTTTTCCTAGGTCTTCCTCTACCCCTTCGGCCCTGAACCTGTCCCGTAGTCACATTTTCGAATCGGAGCGTCAGTAGGCCTTCTTTGCACATGTCCAAACCACCGGAACCGATTTTCTCTCATATTTCCTTCAATTTTGGCTACTCCTACTTTACCTCGGATATCTTCATTCCCAATCTTATCCTTTCTCGTGTGCCCATACATCCCACGAAGCATCCTCATCTCCGCTACACCCATTTTGTGTACGTGTTGATGCTTCACCGCCCAACATTCTGTGCCATACAACATCGCTGGCCTTATTACCGTCCTATAAAATTTTCCCTTGAGCTTTAGTGGCCTACGACGGTCACACAACACGCCGGATGCACTCTTACACTTCATCCATCCAGCTTGTATTCTATGGTTGAGATCTCCATCTAATTCTCCGTTCTCTTGCAAGATAGATCCTAGGTAGCGAAAACGGTCACTTTTTGTGATCTTCGCTAGATTGCTCCGGTAATTAGTGTGGATAAGTATATAGATGGATAGAGATAGGAAAGCAAACACAAGATGTACGTGGTTCACCCAAATTGGCTACGTCCACGGAATAGAGGAGTTCTCATTAATTGTGAAGGGTTTACACAAGTACATAGGTTCAAGCTCTCCTTTAGTGAGTACAAGTGAATGATTTAGTACAAATGACATTAGGAAATATTGTGGGAGAATGATCTCGTAACCACGAAACTTCTAAGTACCGGAGTGTGGTATCGTCTTGACTTGCCTTATCTGTCTCATAGGTAGATGTGGCATCTTCTCTGGAAGTACTCTTCCTCCATCCAGGGGTGGTATCTGTAACTGGTGGAGATGCACAAGGTAATGTATCAATTTCACTTGAAGCTTACTTGTACTTTCAGGCTTGGTCAAGCGCGATACAAACCATGTAGTAGGAGTCCCCCAAGTCACCGAGCTAGGGGATCTGCTGAAAGAGGTGACAGACAAGGTAAGCAATCAGAGCTCCGGCTGATTGTTCACATTTTCCCTATCTTGCAGGCAGCATGAAGGATAAAGAGAAGAAAAATGAGAAGAAATGATATGGGATACTTTTGCTTTTGAAGAAGTAACTTTCCACAGGCTTATTCTTGAACTGGGCTGGAGGGTTTTCTGGTTTCCTCCAGAGTATAAGGCCGACTGAAGAATTTGAGGGTCAAAACAAGTCCATCAAATCTAGAGTACGTTCGACCCTGCTGATATGGGATACTTTTGCTTTTGACAGAGTAGTGGATGTATCGGCACGTGTGCTGTTACGCTTGTCTCCACATGCTTCCTTGTATCCTTCTCACTTGCCCTATCTGTTCCTCAGGCAGATGCAGTATCTTCCCTGGAAGCATAAGATGTTGAAGATGAGTACTCGAGAGCAATGCCAGGTAAGTAATCAGGTAAGGGGTTCCAAGCAGTCAGTTCCTGGCTGGAAGCTTGATTCCAAGTGCTGACTGATTGCTCTCTTTCTCCTTGTCTTGCAGGTAAAAACAAGGCCAAAGGAAAAGACAGGGAAAAAGCATGATATGGGATACTCTTGCTTTTAACCCTGATGATATGAGATATTCTTGCTCTAGTATAGCTTGTTTACAGAGGTATTATCGGGGGGAAAGAAAGCTGAATATTTCGAAAGGCTTCGTTGGGAGTGCCCTCTCAGATAAGATGAAGGGTTGAGCATTTTTGCAAGTCTGCCTGTCCGTTGGGGATGGAGGTCGACATATATAGGAGTCTCCCTAACATCAAGTAATAATGCTATTCCTTTACCCAGCTTGGTCATAGCACGGTAGTGGGAGCTGCCAACTTCACATGTTTTAACTCTGTCAGAGCACTTTGAAAAAGTGGTCTATGGTATCTGGAAAGCTGATGTTGCGTGTGAAGATTACAGACAAGCTTTATCCAAGGAGATCCAGCTCTTGAAGTTGGGAAAGTGGTGCCTCTTCGGTTTTCGAACAAGCAATCCTATCGGGGATCTGGCTCTCGAGATTCGGAGAACGATGCCTCTTCGATTTTTGAGAAAGCAATCCTGCTGGGGGTCTGGCTCTCGAGATTCGGGGAGCGGTGTCTCTTCGATTTTTGAGAAAGTAATCATGTTGGGAGTCTGGCTCTCGAGATTCGGGGAGCGGTGTCTCTTCGATTTTTGAGAAAGTAATCATGTTGGGAGTCTGGCTCTCGAGATTCGCAGGGCGGTGCCTCTTCGATTTTGGAGCAAGCAATCTTGTTTGGAGTGTTTTCTCGAATGTGAGTAAAGGTTGGGCATGTTTGCTAGTCTACCTTGCCACGAAGCATAGAGGTTGACACACAGGGACTTTCCAATTATCCAGCAGTGGTACTGTTCCTTTACCCTCTCTTCGATTTTTGAGAAAGTAATCATGTTGGGAGTCTGGCTCTCGAGATTCGGAGGGCGGTGCCTCTTCGATTTTGGAGCAAGCAATCTTGTTGGGAGTGTTTTCTCGAATGTGAGTAAAGGTTGGGCATGTTTGCTAGTCTACCTTGCCACGAAGCACAGAGGTTGACACACAGGGACTTTCCAATTATCCAGCAGTGGTACTGTTCCTATACCCTCTCTTCGATTTTTGAGAAAGTAATCATGTTGGGAGTCTGGCTCTCGAGATTTGGAGGGCGTTGCCTCTTCGATTTTAGAGCAAGCAATCTTGTTGGGAGTGTTTTCTCGAATATGAGTAAAGGTTGGGCATGTTTGCTAGTCTACCTTGCCACGAAGCACAGAGGTTGACACACCGGGACTTTCCAATTATCCAGCAGTGGTACTGTTCCTTTACCCTTGTGGGTAGTAATATGGTAGCTAGACCTTTAAAATTTATGTGTCTAAACTTTGTTAGTGTTGTTTCTTTGCTATTCTTTTACCCTTCTTGGTCAGAGCGATGTAGTGGGAGCTGCAAGCTTCACGTGTCTCAACTTTGTCAGAGAACTTTGGCAAAGTTATCTGTGGTACCCATGAGCTACTGTTGCGTGTGGGAAGTGGGTGATTGAACAGTACGATTCATGTGCTTTCTACTTCGCCAGAAATCTTCGACAGAATGCCCATAATTTTCGTAAAGCTGAGTGTGCGTGTGACAGGTGCTGACAAGGATGGAAAACTAGGTGCCTCTTCGATTTCTGAGATCGGCCCTCGTGGTCTCTGAGCAGCCCAGCTTTTGAGAAAGCAAGCCTCTTCGATTTCTGAGATCGGCCTTCATGGTCTTTGAGCAGCCCAGCTTTTGAGAAAGCAAACGCCTCTTCGATATCTGAGATCGACCCTCGTGGTCTCTGGGCAGCCCAGCTTTTGAGAAAGCAAACGCCTCTTCGATTTCTGAGCAGGCGCCTCTTCGATTTCTGAAGCTTCGTCGAGTGCAGATTTTTATAGGGGCTGACATTAAGTTCCAAAGCACACTTGAATATCCACCAGTAGAAGCTCCATTCTTGCACTTCTAAGATCTTGATTTGTCCGACCTCTTCTCTCTTCAACACCTTTGAAAATGTCTGGCCCCTCCGACCGTCATTTTGACTTGAACCTTGTTGAAGAGGCAGCCCCGCCTTCTCCAGACAACATATGGCGCCCATCCTTCGTCTCCCCTACTGATCCTCTTACCGTTGGGGATTCCGTGATGAAGAATGATATGACCGCTGCGGTAGTGGCCAGGAACCTTCTCACTCCCAAAGATAACAGACTACTTTCCAAACGGTCTGATGAGTTGGCTGTTAAGGATTCTCTGGCTCTCAGTGTTCAGTGTGCAGGTTCTGTGTCTAATATGGCCCAACGCCTATTTGCTCGAACCCGCCAAGTTGAATCATTGGCGGCTGAAGTGATGAGTCTCAAACAGGAGATTAGAGGGCTCAAGCATGAGAATAAACAGTTGCACCGGCTCGCACATGATTATGCTACAAACATGAAGAGGAAGCTTGACCAGATGAAGGAATCTGATGGTCAGGTTTTACTTGATCATCAGAGATTTGTGGGTTTGTTCCAAAGGCATTTATTGCCTTCATCTTCTGGGGTTGTACCGCGTAATGAAGCTCCAAATGATCAACCTCTAATGCCTCCTCATTCTAGGGTTCTGTCCAGTACTGAGGCTCCGAATGATCCCCCTCCGGTGCCTTCTCTTTCTGGGGCTCTACCGACTGCTGAGACTTCTCCTAAGCAACCTTTGTGAAGGCTCCCTCTTGTTTGTTTATTTTGACTCAAGTATATGTACATATTTGTAACTATTCGGGGATATCAATAAATAAGCTTTCCTTCATTTCAACGTATTGTGTTAAATACACCAAAGCCTTCTTCGCTAAGTTCTTTGAATTTTCTTTTGTTGAAGCTTGTATGTTGAAGCTTTGTGAGTGGAGCATGTAGGTTGAGGTAGTGTTCCCTTAAGTTCCCGAGTGAGGAAAACTTCTCGGTTGGAGACTTGGAAAATCCAAGTCACTGAGTGGGATCGGCTATATAAATCTTAGAACGCCATTGTGTTCTGTCCTGTGTCATGTCCTCCGTTAGATCCAAGTACTCTAAGTCTTTTCTGAGGGTCTCTTCCAAAGTTTTCCTAGATCTTCCTCTACCCCTTCGGCCCTGAACCTCTGTCCCATAGTCGCATCTTTTAATCGGAGCGTCAGTAGGCCTTCTTTGCACATGTCCAAACCACCGTAACCGATTTTTTCTCATCTTTCCTTCAATTTCAGCTAATCCTACTTTACCCCGGATATCCTCATTCCTAATCTTATCCTTTCTCGTGTGCCTACACATCCAACGAAGCATCCTCATCTCCGCTACACCCATTTTGTGTACGTGTTGATGCTTCACCGCCCAACATTCTGTGCCATACAGCATCGCCGGCCTTATTGCCGTCCTATAAAATTTTCCCTTGAGCTTCAGTGGCATACGGCGGTCACACAACACGCCGGATGCACTCTTCCACTTCATCCATCTAGCTTGTATTCTATGGTTGAGATCTCCATCTAATTCTCCGTTCTTTTGCAAGATAGATCCTAGGTAACGAAAACGGTCGCTCTTTGGTATTTCTTGATCTCCGATCCTCACCCCTAACTCGTTTTGGCCTCCATTTGCACTGAACTTGCACTCTATATATTCTGTCTTTGATCGGCTTAGGCGAAGACCTTTAGATTCCAACACTTCTCTCCAAAGGTTAAGCTTTGCATTTACCCCTTCCTGAGTTTCATCTATCAACACTATATCATATGCGAAAAGCATACACCAAGGAATATCATCTTGAATATGTCCTGTTAACTCATCCATTACCAACGTAAAAAGGTAAGGACTTAAGGATGAGCCTTGATGTAATCCTACAGTTATGGGAAAGCTTTCGGTTTGTCCTTCATGAGTTCTTACGGCAGTCTTTGCTCCTTCATACATATCCTGTAGTTGTCCAAGACTACGTAAATTATTTTTGAGGTCTGACACATAGAACATGTCAGTGATTACCTGCATGATTCCATTCACCTCCATATGCATATTCCCTTTCTCTTGCATAGCCAACCTTGAGTTGTTACCCAGCTTCACAGATTCCCTGAAGTTGTCATCAAACTCCTAGAAGATCTTCTTCTTGCCACACGTGTGATTACTGCAACCTGAGTCCAGAAACCACAATTCATCCCTGCCAGCCATATTGACATCCACGTAAGCCATCAACAACATTTCTTCTTTAGTCTCTGCATAATTGGCTTTTGAATCTTGACCTTTCTTTGGACATTCCCACTAAAAATGCCCTAGCTCATGACAGTTGTAACACTCTAGGGTAGATTTGTTGAACACATACCTCTTCCTTTTCGTCTTCCTCTATAACCACCACATCCGCCTCTTCCTCTTGGATGATTATCATGAGTCACCTTCAGTGCTTGTTCTTCCACAACATGTTTTTCTATCATTTGTTCATGTACCAGCAAACTACTTTGAAATTCATCAATGGACAAGATATCCAAGTCATTAGACTCCTTAATAGAACACACCACATGATTATATTTAGGAGTCATAGACCGTAGGATCTTTTCAATGACCATGACATCTCCCATCTGCTCTCAATGGATCCTCATCTTGTTGGCAATGGTGAGAGTTTGTGTAAAATACTTATTCACTAATTCATCGACTTTCAAGTGGAGTACCTCAAACTCTTTGCGAAGAGCTTGTAGCTGTGCATGCTTAACTTGTGATGTCCCTTGGTACTTTTGCTTCAAAGTGTCCCAGATATATTTTGCAGTGTCTTACTTCATAATTGTCTCCAAAATTGAACGATCAATGGCCTGGAATAGATAGTTAATTGCCTTCAAATCTTTCAGCCTTTGATCATCCACTGTCTTCTTCTATGCATCAATTACATTTATCCCTTCTGCTGCTACAGGGATCTTAGTCACCATAAAACTCCAATATTCTTTGGAGCCTAAGAAATTCTCCATGAGCATGCTCCAGTGATCATAGTGTCCATCGAATTGTGGGATTGCAGGTTGCATAAAGCTGCTTTCAATTACCGTGGTGTTGTTGTTTCACAACAAATTAGTTGCTAAGCTTCAGACTTTTGATCAGGCCTCGTGATGGGGCTTTGATACTAGATGTTAGAACCGAGAATGAACACTTGATAAAACTTGTGATAAAAGTCTAAATTATACTCAATAGCTAGGAGAATTTCTATTATTGAATTCAAGAATATGAATGACAATAAATAGCCTTACAAAGGAAACTGAAAATAAAACAATGTAGCCCACGTACTAACAGCCTTATTTCCGTGGTACACGATTGGAGATTAAAATCAACTAAACAACTTGTCCCTCAAGAATAGGGATTATTAACCACTACTTGAAGCAAACCTAAAAACAAGGAACCTAACCCTAACAGCTAGGAAATCCTAACAACTTCAACATGATTGCCTCAGAACCATACGCCAGGGGGAATAGAGTTTCGTCGATTGCTCGTCTCTTGGTGGTGTGATACACCCACAGAACATCGAGAAGCTCGTCTAGCCACTTACCCTTCTTGTTTAAGGACTTCTTAAGGTAGTCAAGAATGGTCTTGTTGGACGCCTTGGCTGGCCTATTGCCCTGCGGATACCCGAGCGTGGACATGTGCTGCTTGATGCCATATTTCTTGAAGAACTTCACTAAGTCTTTTCCCACGAACTATGGACCATTGTTTATGATGATGGAATGGGGGAAGCTGAAGCGGCATATGAGGTTCTTCGATATGAAGAGCTCTGTGTCCGTTTAGGTAGTTGTAGTCATGAGTTCGGCTTCAACCCATTTTGTGAAATAGTCAGCCGCTATGATCATCATACCTTTGCCTTCATGGTTGGCTACGAGTGGAATTCGCTGGCAGCTAGTATGGGCATGGGCTTGAAGTGCTGGCAGTTGTCACCCTTTTGTACATACTCATTGACGTCTTGATGCATGGTTGGCTGGTAGTAGCTTGCGTTAAGAACCTTTTACACCAGGGAGCAGCCTTCAGAGCGGTTTCCACATATGCCTTTATGGATTGAGCTAAGAACCTTTAGGTCGTCGGGATGCGATAAGCAGTGGAGATGTGGTCTTGAGAAGGATATGCGGACGAGTATGCCATTCCACATGTAATAGCGTGTTGCCTTCATCTGTAGCTTCCTGGACTCTAACCTATCTATGGGGAGCGTTCCAGTGACTATGTAGTCGATGATGGGATCTTACTAACTCGGAGTTATGTTGATCTGCGCCACCTCGATTCCTGGTTCCTCATATGCTTGGCTTCTCTAAGTACTCGATTGGGATTGAGCGCTTGAGTTGATGGTCTAAGGTAGAGCCTAGGCTTGCTAGAGCGTCTGCGTGGGCATTTTCTGCTTGTGGAACCTGAGTGAGTGTGTACGCCTAGAACGTCACTAGTTGCTCTCGTACCTTCTCGAAGTATCTGGCCATCCTTGGATGTTCGCTATATACTCCCCTGAGGTTTGGTTGTGATCAGTTGGGAATCGGAGTAGATCGCGAGCTTCTTCACCATTAGGTCTTTCGCCAATCAAAGACCTGCTAGTAAGGCCTCATACTCTGCTTCATTGTTTGATGCCTTGAAGCTTAGAATGATCGCCCGCTTGAGCATTAAACCATCTGGGGTAGTGAGAACTAGGCCTGCTCCCGATCCTTGGTAGTTGGATGATTCATCGACGTGCAAGAGCCAGAAATCTCCTGCAGGTGGGGTTGGTGTGGCTATGGTGTGCTCGACTGCCTCTAGGGTGTTTCTGGGCTGAGTTGCTAAGTTTGTCGGAACGTTTAGAAGTTTTCACACCTTTAACATCATGCATCTGGATTGTACGAAATATCACGTCATGATGATGATTGTGTACGTCTAAAGGTATGGTACGACTTAAGCTTCTGGGTTGCAACAACTAGCATAAAAATCAAAGTTTTGATTTTTGGTTATCTAGTTTCCTCATCGAGTAGAGCTTTTGAAGTATGGAATACAGGTGGTCGGGCCCCTAGATATTCTCATATGAGGGTATAGCTCATTGCTGCTTTAAATACCGCAATATAGATGCATAAGTCATTCATTGCTTCCAGCTTGGATAGTAATGGAGGTGACGTCAAAACTGCTTCAGATTCTGAAATGCTTTCTCACAATTGTCTTTCCATTTGTCCTTCTGTGCCTTCCTGATTGCCTTGAAGAAAAGCTTGCATTAGTCAGTGGATCGTGAAAGGAAACGATTGAGTGCAGCTACTCGTCAAGTCAAACTTTGGATCTCCTTCAGAATGGTGGGAGATTTCATGTCCAGGATAGCTCTGATATGCCTTGGATGAGCCTTGATTCCTCGCTGGGTTATAAGGTACCCTAAGAATCGGCCTGAGGAAACACTAAAAGTGCACTTTGCTGCTTCTAGCTTGGATAATAGAGAAAGTGATGTCAGATACTTCTTCAAGTCCTGTAATGCTTTCTTGCACTTCGTTGTTCTATTTGTCTCGTTATGCATCCTGATCGACTTGAAAAATGCTTGCATCCTGATCATCTTGATTCATCTGCCAGGAAATTGTCGACCTTGATGCCATCTTTTTGACCCATCTACTGTGATTGCTATTTGGTGGAGGTAGAATCGTCTTTCTGCAATTTAACTGCTACTGCTTGGGTAAAAGAGTTCATCTTAAGCTCATTTAGAACTTGTACAGTGCATCACCGAGACATGGCCTAATTGCCTTTGATCTCTCTGACTGTTTCTCTTGGGATGCGAAATTAGATCTTATGATACTCGATCAAAGTCACAGCTCCAATCTTCACTAGCCAGGATCGGCCTAATATCCTGTTATGGAAGGATGGATCACTGATGATCATAAAGGTGTGCGAGGAGACAATTGAAGGGTTAGTTACGTCGAGCGTGATTGTGCCAATGACAGTCGAGGTAGGTCCGTTGAATCTGGTCAAGACTTCTGCTTTGCGTTTGATTGTGTTTTCCAGGCCTATCTTTTAGATGACTAACAGTTATAGGATATTGATTAAGCTGCCATTATTCACCATAATTATGTCAACGATAGCGTGCACCAGTTAAGCAGAAATCACCAAGGCGTCATCGTACAGAAAGTCTATTCCCTCAGCGTCCTGCTCGATAAAGCCAACAATTGCTCTAGGTATAGCATCTATGGTGTGAACCTGAAAGACCGATCTCGCCTATTGGATCTTCCTCTTCTTGGAACTGTTTGTGGCCCCCAAATGGTTAGATTTGGTAAAGATTATGTTGATTCGAATCGTCTTTGTTGGGGGCTCGCCATTGGCATTTGCTTCTCCTTTTGGCCAGACAGCTGGTCTATCGACATACTGGTCGCACTTGCCTTCCTTCACGAGCTTCTCAAGGTATTTCATCCATATGATGTAGTCGTTGGTTACGTGCCCCATACCTCGTCTTGGTTGTGGAATACGTTGTACTTTGTCTTGTCCATCTTTGAGGTGTCTCCCCTCATGGGTTATGGCATCTTGAACCACGGTTTGTCCCTAAGGTCGTGAAGGTTCTGTTTAATTGGGACTGAGAACTTAGTGTACGTCTTGGGCTCCATGCCTCTTTTCATCGGGGATCGATCCTTGCGTCTACTTCTTGGCTTGTTTTTGTCATTAAATGGTTTATCGCCCGCTTTCTTCTATGTTAGCTCTGCATCCTTGCGCGGCTACTTAGGCGGCTTCTCGGAGCGCTTGGCCTTATCCCAGAGGGAATGCTTTTCTAGCAAAGCATAAGAATTTGCTAGGGTTAAGTTATGTCCTATGATCAGCTCTACGAAAAGTGGGTGATCTGCTGGAAGCCTATTCCGGAAGGCTGAGCTTGCAATGCTATCATCGCATCCGACAATCTTTGCCTTCTTCGCCTTGAACCTTTCGGCATGTGCTTCTCGTCTGTGCCGCAGTCGTAGTGCACGTGGTTAATTTTGTGTTGCTCGCCGTCATGCTTGGTGGGGGTTGCCAGTGGAACTTTAGCTGGATTGCTCTCATGGTCTCCTTAGTCCGCCATGTGGCTACCTACTACGGTGCCTCGCAGGAAGATCTCCTAAAATCCTAGCCTCGTGTGGATGCTTTGCCTGGAATGTCTTGAGTTCTCATCAGAGTGCAGACCTAACCTTGAATGCACACTGACTTGTGAACCGAGTCAGGAATGAACACTTATATGCGTATTGAGGCGGGATAAGACATTTTCCCAAGGGCCCAAATGAATGTGCACACTACCCAAACACATGGTTCGTGGTGGGTTAAGCGGCTCTTTGCGGGATGTCTATGGAATGAGTCACGTTCTTCCGTCCTTTTCCTGCTTTGGGACACCTTATTTAGAGGGCGTTTGAAGGGAAAACTATGAGATTCTAGCATGGGATTTCATAATGACTATCATGCATATCCAAATCAAATTTAATATACGAAAGCAGCGGAAGCATTTATAACATATTATCAAAGCTATAGTCATGCAAATCATCTTCAAGGTTCATAGGTTTATATAAAATGCATCAAAACAATTTATAGAATCAAGAACAAAGTGAAGGTTAGTCTTATACCTCTTGATCTAGACTTGAGACCAAGGATGGACCACCTCCAAGCCCTTTGCTCCTTGAAATCCTTGAGCCTAGCTTCCCTCCTTGCCTCCTCCACTTTGAAAGAATGAGTGCTCCTAGGTTCTCTTCAAGTTCCCAAAGTAGGAAACCTCTAAAGATCCTCACCCACTAGTGTAGTGAGAAGGATGAAGGAATAACCAAAAGGGTGAAAGATTGTTAGCTAAAACACCCCAATGGTGGTCGGCCCTTTGATGTGTTAGAGAGCTTTTTCTTTTGCCTCTTTGTTGTTTAAACACTTCAAAAAACCCTAATAAACTTTATCACTATAAAGTTCCTTATATAGACAAAAGAAAACCTAGTCAACACTTGACCAAATATCTCTCCTTCCCCACATAATATGGCTGGCCCTATTTGTGTTGTTTGGGCTTTGGGCTTTCATTTATTTCAAGTCATCCAATGCTTGAATAAAAGCCCAATGGGTTTAGGCCCAATGGGCCCAATTAAACCCGAACGTTTCTTTAAGCCCAAAACGATCTTTATCGCTTTTATGATTTCTTTAGACTTTTCTAAATTAATCATAAAACATAATTAATCCAATTAATTGTTTCCATCATCCATTAGTTACTCACCACAATAGTGTTTTGGTGAACAATCTTTTAGGTTCTAATTAGCAAGGCAGTGAGGTGATTGGCATCAATCCAATTGCTTATATTTAATTCAATCACTTAGTGAATTAAAACTTCATTTTAATTCACCTTTCTTCTTTGACGACTACATTTAATCATCTAGAAGAACTCACAAGCTATGAGTGACATCTAACCATATGTCATAGCTACCCAAGCTAATGTAGAAGTTTATTCGAAGAACCTAGTCAGTTGGAATTACAATGTAATTCAATCCTTCTCTAATACAATACTCTCAATCACATCATTAGGGTATGGATATATCATGTCAAACCCCTAATGTGATTATTCCTTCATATATGATTCATTTGAGTCGTATAGGAACGCTTTCCAATCAATACGCTCGATACTTCGGCCGAAGATTCTCGAATCATATCTTAGAGTATTCTTCCTCTCTTACCGAGGATTAGAGATTCCTTGTTGCGCATACACTTGCCTTCATGACTAAGTGGCTTAACCCCAATTATGCCGTGGACACCCTCGAATGGGGAGACTTTGACATAATCAAAGATTAAGTACTTAACCACAAGACAACGACGATGCCTCAGGTCTAAGGATTACTTACATCTTTCCAACCATTAGAGTTACTTGCTTGACATGTGAGTAGACCTCCATGCAAGTACTCTCGTTCGATTGTGTTCAGTGAACTCATTCCCCTAATGAGCACCTACATACTTGTCTTAGTGTCACAACACAAATGGGATGAGACTTTCCATCCTTCCAATTGAAGCAGACATAGTATGTACCGGTCTACGCATTGTCAGTATCCCTCCGACAATCCAACAACCAGGAACCTTTTGGACATAATGGTTATGTGAAGAAGGTCTCTGTAGTCTAACATCATTAGATTACTTCTTCAATCGATACATTGTCCATGGATACACTATTTAGGACATATTTCGTTGATTGAGATAGTCCTAATTCGTGTCTTTGCCATTTGATGTATAAGATTCATCCATACATCGATTCATTTGTCCTGAAAGATTTCTTCCAAAGATTGACTTTCAGGGCATATTTCCAACAATCTCCCACTTGCACTAAAGTCAATCACTAGTGTATCTTATACATCTTGTCGAGAGAGTTTATGCTCGTAGGTTAACTTGGTTATGTATTAATCTCTTTTATATTTAAAAGGGATTTACTTATCAAATGTTTCCAAGACATTTGATGATGTCTCTTTAATGTGTTCGAATACTTTGATGAGACCTTGATTCCATGGCTTGAGCTATCGCCCCATTACGTCGTAGTACTCTACTAACGACCTTATGGTTTGGATTCAATCATGGGTTCTAAAAGAACCCCTTTCATTCAAAACACCTTTTGAAGCACTTTCTAAAACTATATATCTACATATATTTCGTTTGTATACTTTATACAAACTTTGCTCCAAGCTTGAGACCATTGTAGTACAATACTAACAATTCATTCATATGATTAGTACTTCATCCATTATGAAGTTCCATTTGTTAAAATGGCTTATTTTCACTTTGGTTAACAACCTAAGTGAATGCACGCTTCCAGAGTCCCACTCTGATGTTTCTTTCTCAAAGGCAATAATACTCTATCAGTTGCTTTGGTTCTGATCCTGGGATATAGTAATATCTTAAAGTGATAAACTCAGTGGTTTCTTCACCTTTGGATATCTACTTCACAAGTCAATACATGTGTCCCTTTTGTGATTTTATGACACATTCATTATAAGGGTTTTGAAAGTGATTTCCTATCACATAGGAAAATGCTTTCTTAAATCTTCAACATTTGAGATTTAATTCCGATATAACATTATTGAGATAGCCTTGCTATATCAGTAAGTCCAATTTCAAGTCTATACTTCAAAATTGACCGTGTCATGTTTTGTCATTTTCAAGTAACATCTATGTTTCATCAAGTCTATCAAATAGACTTTATTCACATCTTGTTGCTCAAATTATGACATCACTCCCACTGGCCTTGTTGTAACTTTAGCATTCATTCAAAATTAACAATTATATTTTCTTGATTTGAATGCATATTGCTCCCACTAATTTAAATGAATCATACATAAAAGAATTCCTTCCCAAGCAATTCCATGAAATGTGTGACTTGCTTTATCAAATCTATTCATTTAAATTATATGGTGTCATACACCATACTTTAAGTTTTAGTCATACTAAGACCTTTAATGTAGTCATATAAGAATTATCTAAGTCTTTAGTGGAAGCATGGCTCCTACTAAGGATATAAAAACTCAACCATTCCTTCTAGGTGGTTGATATAATTCTTTATCAAAACTACATAGAGCAATATCGTTACATGAGATGTTGAATTTGGATTGTCTTGTTGTTAAACCATATGTTGTGACTCATTTTGAAACTTATTCCCTTTTGTTTCATCAACTTGTCCATATGCTTTGTTATTAGCATGTTCTCATAAAAGAGAATGATGGACAACTTCCAACATATAACCATTTTATGCTAGGTTGACGAAACCAACATTCAAAGACTATTCTTTAAATGTTACACAACATAGAATTTTAACGTTTGAAGAGCTTGAGTCCTTTTAACAATTAAAATTACAAACTCTTAATAATAGTCAAGTACTATTATTCTTTAGACAACTATAAACCAATCACATTCAAGTTTATATCCATTTTCACACCTCCCACTATTTCTCATGACTTTAATGAGAAATCATTTCATACATTCAAAATGTATAAAAGTGGATTATATTGGTAGAAGACATTGTGTAGTAGCTTTGAAACATTTCAAGCTTATTTGTTTCATTCTTCACTAAGTTAATGTCTTGTTATTTAAGTGACTAAAGTCTTTAAACCTTTTATAGATTTAGACACTTCTTTCTTGGTTTAATCACTAACACAATTGACATTTTAAAACAATTTTAAGAATGCCCAATTAATTGTTCAAAACTACTAATTGAATCAAGAGTGATCTTGATCATTGTGTTTCAAGTGATAACCATATAAGAAACGTTTTTCTTATTACTTATATCATTATAATGTGATCTTCCTTTTCTTCAAGAAAGGATTCTCTAGACTTTTGTCAATTCATATAGAACTCATAAGTAGACAAATGGAACCAAATCTAAAGATTCATTGTATCCTTTTATGTCCTACATGTGAGATCTATCCATAATTGATAAATCTAAAGTTTGGTTTATCACATTACAATTAAGTGATATAACTCTTGTATCTCATCTAGGATACAACAAGACAATTTTCAATTCATAACACCACTTTAAGGAAATAGTATATTAAAAAGGCATACTTCACATTACATTAATATGATAGTTCAAACATTCATAATGTTTAATACAAAAAGTATTAGCTCTATACATTTAGAGACTAATATAAATACCTTTATACATTTAGGCACTATATAGTGGTCTTCCATCACATGAAGCCACATAATAAGTTCTTATCAAAATAAGAAAGTTTAAAGACAATCTTTAATGCCTAACAAACTTCCTAAGTAGTGAGCAAAAAACATAGTGGCCGAACCCTTCACCACATTTTCTTGCTTGTTCTTCTTCTACTTGGCTTCTCCACCTATATACAATTATACAAGTGATTAGCTCTTTATATCAAATATAAATATTTAGAAGATCTAACATTTAGAATTGAAGATAAGGACATAAACCATACCTTGTGGCTTGTCCTTAAGACTTGCAAGGTATAACTTGCAATTCCTTCTCCAATGCCCCTCCTTTCCACAGTGGTGGCAAGTCCCTTTGGGCTCCTTTGCCTTCTTTTTCCTCACTCCTCCTTTCGGCTTAGGAGTGGGTGACTTCTTCTCCTTCCCTTTGCCTTTGCCTTGCGGCATGGCCTTGGAAGAGGATGGCTTGTTGTAGACTACTTCAGCAGTCCCTACACCGCTCTCTTTTTTCATAGTCTTCTCAGCAGTTACTAACATGTTTAGTAACTCAGAGAGAGTATATCCATCTTATTCATATTTTAGTTCATTACAAACTGAGCAAATGAATCAGAAAGAGAAGCCAATACGAAGTCTTGGGCCAATTCCCCATCAAGTGGAGTACCAAGGTTCTCCAATTGTTCAATGAATCCTATCATCTTCAGTACATGTTGGTGTACTGGAGCCCCCTTGACCATCTTGGTCTTTACAAGTTCACAAACAGTGCTAAAGCGACGGTTGCGCGTCCCTTCGCCATATAACTCCGTAAGATGGAGTATTATGGAAAATGCACTATCCATGCCTGAAGGGATTATTTTGAAAAACATGTTCATTTGAGCAACATCATATGGCATGCAATTAACAATTAAAGGCGGAATCATGCTTGCATGTACTCAAAAACAAAACATTACCATGAAATTCAAAGCCTAGTAGATTGGTGAACCAATAATCAACTCAAAACAAAGTGAGTTGAAATTATTACCTTTGTAGATTCCTCTTTGCATAAGCAAAGGCTAATCACCCAAAGAGATAGGGCCTTCATTCCTTGCTTCTTAGATCCATGGATTTGGATGGAAAATTAGGTTTCTCCAAGTTCCCAAAATAGGGAACCTCTAAGTCTCTTCACCAAGGTTTGATTGTAGAAGAAATGAGTGACCTTGGAGTAGTAGGATTGCTAGATGTACCCTCCAAGGTGTTGGCCTCTTTAGAGAGAAAATGGAGAGACAATTCTCACCAATTTTCCCCAAAATAAACCCTTAATCACTTAATGAATATTTAGTTATAAAGTCATTTATATAGTCACTTCTTTAAGTGACCTAAATAACCAAAACCCTAATTCATCACACTATGGCTTGCCATTTAGGGGATTTTGGGCTTTTGGGCTTTAATGAATCTTCATTCATTAAATTGTCATACAACTTAAGTTAATGGGCTTGACCTTCGAAGCCCATTGGGCCTTAAGGTCCAAAACTATCCCGAAGTCTTTAACGAACTTATTCGTTTGATTAATTAACATATTAATTAATCCTTGCCATAAATAAATGATTAAACCATTTAATCATTCTTACTCATTTCCGTTTAATCTTCAATCTCCACCTTTTATGGTGTGCAATCCATTAGGTTCCTTTTAGCGAGGTAGTGGGCGATTAAAACCATTTTACATCGATTGTGAATTGAAACTATTTTCAATTCTCCCTTTAGTGATTACACACGTTTAGGGCTTCCACAAACCATGAGTGACACCTAGCAGCATATCATGGTTACCCAAGCTAATCAGAAGAGGATAGAGAACCTATTCAGTTTGGGATTACAAATGCAATACGGTCCTTCTCTAATCTAATACTCTTGACCACATTGTTTGGTATGATAGTTTATTTATTCATGTCTACTATCCAATGTGATTCGTGTGCTTATATGATTTCCTTGAATGTGATTTGGAACGCATTCCCTAATCTCATTCATACTCTGGCCAGAGATTCCAAATCATATCATAGAGTATTCTCCCTCAACTGTTTGAAGGTTAGAGATCCCTTGTTGCGCATTCACTTGTCTCCATAGCTAAGTGGCTTAACCCCAACGATGCCGTGGACACCCCGAGGGGGTGACTTTGACATAATCAAAGATCAAGGACTTAACCACAAGACAACTGTGATGCCTCAGGTCAAAGGACTACTTTGCATTATCCCAACCATGAGTTCTCATGTGACATGGAATATAAGAACTCTTCGTTGATCACGTTCAGTGAACTCATTCTCTATTGAGCACCTACGTACTTGTCTTGATGTCACACACACCAATGACTCGAGACTAATCACTTTCCTTGAGAGAAGACATAGTACGTACTGATCTTAACGGACTGTCAACGCCCAATTGACAATCCTATGATCAGGAACGTTTAGGATGTGTCTACGAAAGAATGGTCTCATGAATCTAACTTCATTAGATTACATTCTCCCAATCACATATTCCTTGGACTTTATCGTTTAAGCATATAACATTTATATGAGACGGCTCAAACAATAATGTATGCCCTTTATATGTAAAACTAGATTAGTCTAACATGTGAAATGTCCGTAAAGTATCATCACATGATTGGCTTTAGGGCACATTTCCAACAATCTCCCACTTGCACTAGAGCCAATCAGCTAGGTCATCTTGATGATACCTCTTCTGTAGTCATTTCATAAATGGCTGAATAGTAGGCCTAGACAGTGGATATCTATATGTGTTATCCACAGAAGCAACCTTGAGAATAACGACGTCACCATTATACATGATTCTCAATCATGTGGTTCAGTCTCTCATTTGTGTTTGGATCTTGATGAGACCTTGATTCCCAGGCTTGAGCTATCGCCCCATTAGTGTCATACACTTTATGGTTGGAATCGAATAGAGAGTTCATAAATGAACTTTCCCATCCAAACAACATTGTTGTAAACTTCTATATGGCAATATATCTTGCATTCATAATGGAACACACTAAAGTCATTACTTTAATGTTTCCATCCAAATATCTCTTTAGTCATAATAAAGAGATATTTGTTTATCTCTTCATTCATAATGAAGAAACATCCAATGATGGATCAGATTCATAATCTAATACATTTACGCTTCCATTACGTTACTCTAATTCTTCCTCATTCTTTGAGGAATCTATCCTTAAGTATTTCTTAAATACTTAAGGACTCACTTGACAGTTGCCACGGTTCTGATCCTGGGCTTGCACTGATATCGTCTTGTACCGTTCTAGGTACAACTCATATCAATGTTTTTCATACAATATGAAATACATAAATCACCTTTCTGCTTATGCATAAAGGATTCAATTTACGCATTATTTCTATGGGAGTCAAAGGGTACGTTCCCTTTGAGAAGGGCAACTTGCTAGTCTCACTAGAATCGTCCTTCTTATTGAAGTTTATCATCATATGAGAAACTTCCTAGCATCCATTGTCCATTATTAGGGATTGATATAATCCAATTATATCATGAAATATATCATTATAGATTTCCATCCCATGTATATAGACTATATCTCCCATATACATTCTATCTTCATATAATGTATTAAAGTCATAACTTTAACGAAGAAGTATTCTTTTTATTTCCAAAATTAATATATCATATATACTTAAATTTTAGGAACATGATTAACTCCCACTAATCTTTTGTAAAACTCGTAAACAAAAGATTCATTTACATCTTGATGAGAAATCAAACGATTTGATCCTTTTTCCTCATAAAATGCAAATAGCTCCCACTAACTTGCTAAGATCCATGATGGATGGATCTCTACAACTTACATATCTTGTGATTTATAGTTTTGGACATATATTATCAAGACTATCTTAATAATGGTTTCGGAAACCCATATTATGTCAAAACATTGAATCACCATTTTAGTTGTAGCTAGCAATCTTCGAATTAATTGAAACCAAGCCTATCTCAAAGATGGTTTCTTCAAAGTCAACCATTCTCTTTGATTGTAGTTATCTTAAGCTACCAATTAGCTATGAAGGTTTCATTATTTCGAGTCAAATGGTACTTTACCATTTCCTTGAGTATATATCGTATATGCACTCAATGTAGTCATAAGGATTTTCATTCTTATCGACTACCTTGGAGCTTGTGGTATAGGAACTAGGTTGTTATATTTGTTGATTACTATCTTGTCTCTCAAAGAACCCATTCTTTGAGTTCTATCTCTCGTTCATTTGCTTTTAGGCAAATCACATTGTATGATTACAATGAACTACCCAACAAAACAACATTTGTTAGTTGGTTTATAGAAGTGATATCCAAAAGTTAATTTAAGGATATCCCACAAGATTGTTATCAAACAAATATTGCTTATTAGCACACAACCCCAAATCTTAACATGCTTAAGATTTGTCTTTCTTTCCAACTACATCTTATGGAGTTATGAAAATTTTGGAAGATCTTCTAATTGACAATCATATTGATTTAGAAGTATATATCCTATATATGGGTAATAGATAACATCTAACGAACTAAATCTTATTCGAGTCCGTTCTTCTCCTAATGGAGAAATACATTATCTTATGATGCTATTTTCCTTGATATCTTTCAAGGAAACTCATCTAAAGTGTTACCTTTCCTTGGATCAAATCTAAGGAGGTAAATACTTTAGATATCTTACTCATCTATTTACATTTCTTGAATTCTTTGAAACCTTTTTCAAAGTATTCGGACTTGTGTTTATTCAAAATAAACTATAGTCCAACCGAGAGTGATCTTCGGTGAATGTCATATAACATGAGTAGTATTATGTTGTGGACAAGTGCCACTAACATCTAAGTGAATTAACCTCAACAACTTTGTGATTCTTTCTTCTTTCCAAAAGAATAAAGATTCGAACATTTCGCCTCTATACAATTTTAACAAGAAGGTATTGGATCCGGATCTAACGATCCAAAACATCCTTGTTTCACCAACTCGTAACTTATGTTTTAGAGGTATCACAATTTAGTTGGGATTAGTCACTACCTTGCAACCTTTTGGGTTTTAAGCATCATTATATTCTAAACAGTTAACACTACCATATCATCTCTACTATAGAGACAATCAATTAGATTACTATAATCCAATTTCTTTGGTAGTTCATATGAGGAAGTAAGTACTATCTGCTTTCGCAGAGATCTTTATCTTATTCACGTTCCGTATGTGAAGCACCTTTTCTTCTCTCATATATCTTCTACTTCTTATTAGTCACACTTTTACAACGATTTGTAAAACATAGTTACTAATACGGAATCATACATTCAAGTAGAAGAACCAACTGTTTTGAACTATTCAAGAACTATTTACAACACCTTCGAAAGGTGTGTTCTTGACACTTGCAAGACATTTCTTGCAAATACCCCTTCCAATGTCCATCCTTTCATAAAGAAAGTTTGTTCCCTTGGAGTTATTTATCTTCTTTATTTGACTTTCACCTTTGACTACATTAGTCATGGTCCCTAAACTCCCACTATCTCTCTTGAAACCTTTTTCAATTGTGTTATACACATCAAACAATTTGGAGAGTATGTGGTTATTGTTCACTACATAGTTTACCATAAACTTAGTGAACCATTAGGATAGGGAAACAAAGGTGAAGTCCTTGCCTAGTTTCCGTCTCGTTAAGTGGTTTAACACTTCAACACTCAATGATTCAAAATCATCATAAGTCCATGTTAATGGACTATTTTTGTCAACCAACCATTATGTTCTAAACATAATTACAAACTTTCAAGAGTTGTACAAGGCAACTCTCATTTCTTCATACAACAATTTGTAAGTGAAGAATCATGGCACATAAAGTGTCCATGCCCTTGTGCTTACTTCTCAAGTTCTTTGTTCAATTAACAAAGAAATAAGCACTAAGTGTTTGTATTGACTAAGGGTTGTTCAAAGCAACTCTTATTTCTTCATACAACAATTTGTAATTGAAGAATTATGACATTAAAAGTGTTGTCCTCTCTATGATAGACCTTTTCTAACATATTCTTCTAATGATACATTATCAATAGGAAGATTGTGAGGATGAGACTACTTAGGTACATTTACAAGCCATTAAAGACAATCTATGGTTTTGTAGTACCAAGTCCGTAAACTAAACGTTCGGCTTTTATTTGTCAAGTGTTGGATAGCGTTTGCAAATATATTGGTAAACAAATACATAACGTATATAAATTGATTGATTTTAAGCCATTTGATTCGGGTCTTTAAATCAAAAAGCATCACCTACTATTTTTGGCAAATTCCATATCCCTCATTGGAATTCGAGAGTTTTGGATGAAACTCTTAGTAGGTTATGGGAGGCTCACTACTACCAAGCCCACCTCACAATGATATGATATTGGCTAGCATTAATAATAATGAGAGAGTACGCTTACTCATTTGCAACTAATGCAAGTACCCATCTTATTTGGCCTCTAGAGAATGTCACCTCACAATGATATGATATTGGTTCCATTGCACTTAGTTAAGTCATTCCCACCATGCTTAGTTCATGAAGGGTTTCAAGAATAGCCTCACGATGATACGATATTGGCCATCCTCGTTGCCTACACTCACCTCATCATATGTATATAGACTCCTCCTGAGTATAAGCATGCACTTTGTACTTCCCCATGATAGGGTGAAGCCGGTGTACAAGTCATAAACGATTGGAACTACCATGGTGGAAGGCCACGAAAGAATGTTCTAAGCACTCTCACGCTTTCAACTTAATATTGGTTTGGTTGAGGGTTTTAGGTCTCATCACATATCAATATACATTTTAATCTCTATTAAAACAATTTTGGTCCTATTACAACTATTGGTCCATATGATTGTTTTAGTTGTACATAATACTCCCACTATGCTTTTAAAACGGTTTTTAAAGCAAGAGTATATGTTACTACTAACATAAGGTTTGCATTCATTTGATGGACTATATAGTTGCCTTAGGGCCTTAGGATGACTATGAACCTTTGTTTAGATTCAACACGAGCCTTGTGTTGAATCTCGGTCTAGGGATGGAGATTGATTTTAGTTACGCGTTTAATCACATTAAGGCGTGTTGTCTTAGGGGCGTTGGACCCAATTACTTCATTTTCATGCATATCATATAAAGCAAGAAAGAAATACTTCAAAGTAAAGGATGAGCTTATGCTCATTACAACATTTGCATAAAACAAATTACCTTAAAGTAAAGAAGGACTTATGCCCTTTTACAACATTTGATCAAATCAAATTACAACCAAAATCTAATCTACACATTCCCATGGTTCAAACAAATTTGAAACGCCTTTCACATAGCTCAATTATATTAGGCTTAGGTTCATAATCATCCTTTAATTAATTAACGCTTTAACTAATTAATTGAATGCAACATTTTCATTTGGTTTTTGTATCCATAAAATTGATTTAAGTGGAGCTAAACAAAATGAAAATCCAATTCTCATTTAAAGAGACAAAACAATTTTGTTCTCATCCTATTTGGGCCATCATGCAATAACCACAACTTTTTGGGTCATATTGCGAAAACATAAACTTTTGGGGTCACTTTGTAAAAACACAAAAGTCACTACTTCATGTAAATACAACTAGAACCCAAAATTTAAATAAATTCAAAACTTCATTAAAGGAGCAAAACAATTTGTCCTTTAGCGTTTTTAGGCCTTAACGTCAAAACGTAAACTTTCGGGTCAAAGTACAAATACACAAAAGTATCAAAACTTTATGTAATTGCATAAAAGCCCAAAAAATAGTGGCCGGTTTTTAGGGATAAAAAAGAGTGGTGGGTGTTTTGATTTATTAGTTTTGTCAAAAACAATCAAGTAGTGCTTTCACCTTTCATAAAAATAATATATGTTTTGATGATTGATATTTCTTTCATCATTTATACAAATATTTAACACTTTAAATACTTTCATAAAAATAATATATGTTTTGATGATTGATGTTTCCATCATCATTTATACAAATATTTAACACTTTAAATACATGATAAATCATTTGAAAAACATATAACATAAACTTTATGAAATATTCAAAACTTTGAATCAAAACACAAAACCTTTTTGTTCTTGGCAAGAACATCAAGAACATTGAAGAACATCCATGAAAACCCATAAGAGCTCCATGAATGTTTTCAAGCCATAAAACTCAAATTTTCACCATTCAAAATGGTGTTAACATCCTAGGGTACTTAGGGGTTCCAAAAGTCACCTTAAAACATTTTTAACAAGACAAACATGAACCCAAAAAATCACCCTTTGGATTTGGCCGAAAATCCCCAAAATCATGGCACCAAATTTTAGCTCCAATATTCATCCTCATATGAACTACATCTACAACATTTGAGATGGCAAATTTTCAAACAAAATTTACATTCAAAGAAGCAAGAATAAAGCTTGTAACAATTACAACTTTTAAATCATATACTTATGAACTACAAAACCCAAAAGGATTCACCAACTACTAGACCTAGGCTCTGATACCACTTGAAGGGATTATTTTGAAAAACATGTTCATTTGAGCAACATCATATGGCATGCAATTAACAATTAAAGGCGGAATCATGCTTGCATGTACTCAAAAACAAAACATTACCATGAAATTCAAAGCCTAGTAGATTGGTGAACCAATAATCAACTCAAAACAAAGTGAGTTGAAATTATTACCTTTGTAGATTCCTCTTTGCATAAGCAAAGGCTAATCACCCAAAGAGATAGGGCCTTCATTCCTTGCTTCTTAGATCCATGGATTTGGATGGAAAATTAGGTTTCTCCAAGTTCCCAAAATAGGGAACCTCTAAGTCTCTTCACCAAGGTTTGATTGTAGAAGAAATGAGTGACCTTGGAGTAGTAGGATTGCTAGATGTACCCTCCAAGGTGTTGGCCTCTTTAGAGAGAAAATGGAGAGACAATTCTCACCAATTTTCCCCAAAATAAACCCTTAATCACTTAATGAATATTTAGTTATAAAGTCATTTATATAGTCACTTCTTTAAGTGACCTAAATAACCAAAACCCTAATTCATCACACTATGGCTTGCCATTTAGGGGATTTTGGGCTTTTGGGCTTTAATGAATCTTCATTCATTAAATTGTCATACAACTTAAGTTAATGGGCTTGACCTTCGAAGCCCATTGGGCCTTAAGGTCCAAAACTATCCCGAAGTCTTTAACGAACTTATTCGTTTGATTAATTAACATATTAATTAATCCTTGCCATAAATAAATGATTAAACCATTTAATCATTCTTACTCATTTCCGTTTAATCTTCAATCTCCACCTTTTATGGTGTGCGATCCATTAGGTTCCTTTTAGCGAGGTAGTGGGCGATTAAAACCATTTTACATCGATTGTGAATTGAAACTATTTTCAATTCTCCCTTTAGTGATTACACACGTTTAGGGCTTCCACAAACCATGAGTGACACCTAGCAGCATATCATGGTTACCCAAGCTAATCAGAAGAGGATAGAGAACCTATTCAGTTTGGGATTACAAATGCAATACGGTCCTTCTCTAATCTAATACTCTTGACCACATTGTTTGGTATGATAGTTTATTTATTCATGTCTACTATCCAATGTGATTCGTGTGCTTATATGATTTCCTTGAATGTGATTTGGAACGCATTCCCTAATCTCATTCATACTCTGGCCAGAGATTCCAAATCATATCATAGAGTATTCTCCCTCAACTGTTTGAAGGTTAGAGATCCCTTGTTGCGCATTCACTTGTCTCCATAGCTAAGTGGCTTAACCCCAACGATGCCGTGGACACCCCGAGGGGGTGACTTTGACATAATCAAAGATCAAGGACTTAACCACAAGACAACTGTGATGCCTCAGGTCAAAGGACTACTTTGCATTATCCCAACCATGAGTTCTCATGTGACATGGAATATAAGAACTCTTCGTTGATCACGTTCAGTGAACTCATTCTCTATTGAGCACCTACGTACTTGTCTTGATGTCACACACACCAATGACTCGAGACTAATCACTCTCCTTGAGAGAAGACATAGTACGTACTGATCTTAACGGACTGTCAACGCCCAATTGACAATCCTATGATCAGGAACGTTTAGGATGTGTCTACGAAAGAATGGTCTCATGAATCTAACTTCATTAGATTACATTCTCCCAATCACATATTCCTTGGACTTTATCGTTTAAGCATATAACATTTATATGAGACGGCTCAAACAATAATGTATGCCCTTTATATGTAAAACTAGATTAGTCTAACATGTGAAATGTCCGTAAAGTATCATCACATGATTGGCTTTAGGGCACATTTCCAACAATGCCCTCGTGCTGTCTCTGTAGCTCCTCATTCATGGAAGCCAACAGATAGCACTTGGCTTGTATATCATCCTCAACGTGCTTGTCATACTTAGCACGTTCATCCTCAGTAGCCTCAGGGCTTAGAGGTATGTGAGGTGGAGCCTTGTCTAGTACGTAAACAATCTTCTCCAATGTTAGGAGAATCTTGACATTACGATACCATGATGGGAAATTGTGCCCCTCTAGGCAATGTTTGTCGAGTATTTTCGCGAGTGTGCTTCCAACCATATCTATATACATAAACAAATAAAATAATTAGATTGATTGTTGTTTAAGTCAAACGATTCGGGTCTTTAAACCAAATGACACCACCCACCATTTTTGGCAAATTCCATATCCCCCATAATGGAATCCGGGAGATTTCAAAGAAAGCTCCTAGCGGGTTATGGGAGGCTCACTATTACCAAGCCCACCTCACGATGATACGATGTTTGGCTAGCAACAATAATAATGAGAGGGTACAATTACCCATTCACAACAACCTCTTGTGATTACCCATCTTTTTGGCCTCTAGAAAATAATACCTCACGATGATACGATGTTGGCATTATGTTTCTTAGTTAAGTTCTTTCCCACCATGCCGGTTTAGCTAGGGGTTCAAGCATGACCTCACGATGATACGATGTTTGGCCATACTCGTTGCCTACCTTAACCTCATCAAATGTTTTAAATAAACTCCTCCTAAATATAAGCATGCACTTTGTCACTTCCCCATGATAGGGTGAAGGCGGTGTACAAGTCATAAACGCTTGGAGCCTACCACGGTGGAAGGCCACGAAAAAGTGTTCTAAGCACTCTTACGCTTTCAACTTAATATTTGTTTGGTTGAGGGATTTTAAGGTCTCATCAATTTTATTTATTTAATCACAATCAAATAAATAATGTCCTATTACAACTACTAGTCCAAAGTTAATGAAATTAGTAGCATATGATATCCCCACTATTCGTTTTCATAAAACAAATCAATATCAAAACATTTTTCAAAATATTGGAGATATATATAACTACTAATTGTATTCATTATAGTCTAGTAGCGTATGATACTCCCACTATTTGTTTTGAAGAAAACAAATCAATATCAAAAACGAATTTTTCAAATATTGGAAGTAACTACTACTACTAAGGTTTTTGCATTCCTTTGAAATTGGACTTTATAGTTATCTTAGGCTCTTGGATGACTATGGACTTATTAGGTTATTTCAACAACGAGCCATCATTGTTGAATATAAACTCGGGGAGGTTGTGTCGATTTAATTACGTGGTTATCAATCCAATTAAAACCATTTTCATTGAGCCATTAGAAATGAAAGACAATCATTCATTGCTAATTTGGGCATTGGACCCTTTTAATCTTTAATCTCATGTCAAAACCCTCTTTTAGTTATGTCTCCTTTACCAATAGTTAAAGAAACTCTAGTCTAGCACTAGAGGGAATCCACTAACGAATAGAGATTAAGAAGTAATAAGAATTACAAACCGATTTGTACAAATTCCTATAAATTACATATACTAAAAGGGGAGAGAAAGATTAACGTCAAACGTGACAAGGTCCAATTAAACAGTAATTAAAACACATTCCCAAGGTTCAAACAATTTGATTTTAGCGCCTTATCATATAGCTCAATTATCGTTTAAGGCATAAGTCCAAAGTCATCCATTTCATAACTACTTAAACACATTTAAATAATCATAAAGGAATGCAACATAAACATTTAGATTTAGTGCATATGGGCATAATAATATTATGAGTTTAAACAACTAACAAAATTAAAATCAAATATTTTAACTTTCTAGTTAGTAGCAGCCTAAATGTAAATATGAAAAGTTAGGGGTAAAACCGTAAATATTTCAAAGTAAATATCAACTTTTCAAAGATTACAAAATAGCCCCACAAGTGGATAAATCCACTAGGGAGGCCGACCACTTAATGGGGGATGGGAAGTCTCACCCATCAAGCTTTAATTCAATGCAAAGAAGAAAAATCCAAATTTGCTTGTCACTTGGTTTTGGCATTAAATGGTTTTAATGAAAAAGTGATGGAAATATCCTAGATAAGTCTAGGGTTTTAAAAGGTTTTAATATGGTTATGGATGGTAAGAACATCATCCAAAACCATGAAACCATGCATGAAAACCAACTAAAAAGATTTTCACCCAAAACCAAACTATGAACACCAAGAACAAAACCATGAACACAATTTCAAGATTTGTACATTCTTGGTGATTTTTCAAACCCAAAAACAAAAGTGACAAGAACTCTTTTTCCTAGCTTTAAAAGGATGTGTGAGTGGTTTACAATAAAACACAAACACAACCCAAAACCTCCCCCAAAACCGTGCCTACCCTTAGCAACAAAACCCCAAATTTTGTTCATGACTTATTCTTCATTCATGCATACAAAACAACTTTTACATGCATATCTTTTTCAACTCTTGATTTATATTTTTCAACCATTGAAAAAACAAAAGACAAACATACTTTTAAATGAAGAAATAATATGTCAAACTAGTTCTAAACTCATTTTTCATTCATGCATACAAAACATCTTTTGCATACATATCTTTCTCAACTTTTGACTAACATTTTTCAACTATTGAAAAACAAAAGATAAACATACTTTGAATGAAACAATAATATGTCATACATAACATTAATACCCATATGCATAAAATCCAAAAGGACACATTATACATAAACCTTTGGCTCTGATACCACTTGAAGGGAAAACTATGAGATTCTAGCATGGGATTTCATAATGACTATCATGCATATCCAAATCAACTTTAATATACGAAAGCAGCGGAAGCATTTATAACATATTATCAAAGCTATAGTCATGCAAATCCCCTTCAAGGTTCATAGGTTTATATATAATGCATCAAAACAATTTATAGAATCAAGAACAAAGTGAAGGTTAGTCTTATACCTCTTGATCTAGACTTGAGACCAAGGATGGACCACCTCCAAGCCCTTTGCTCCTTGAAATCCTTGAGCCTAGCTTCCCTCCTTGCCTCCTCCACTTTGAAAGAATGAGTGCTCCTAGGTTCTCTTCAAGTTTCCAAAGTAGGAAACCTCTAAAGATCCTCACCCACTAGTGTAGTGAGAAGGATGAAGGAATAACCAAAAGGGTGAAAGATTGTTAGCTAAAACACCCCAATGGTGGCCGGCCCTTTGATGTGTTAGAGAGCTTTTTCTTTTGCCTCTTTGTTGTTTAAACACTTCAAAAAACCCTAATAAACTTTATCACTATAAAGTTCCTTATATAGACAAAAGAAAACCTAGTCAACACTTGACCAAATATCTCTCCTTCCCCACATAATATGGCCGGCCCTATTTGTGTTGTTTGGGCTTTGGGATTTCATTTATTTCAAGTCATCCAATGCTTGAATAAAAGCCCAATGGGTTTAGGCCCAATGGGCCCAATTAAACCCGAACGTTTCTTTAAGCCCAAAACGATCTTTATCGCTTTTATGATTTCTTTAGACTTTTCTAAATTAATCACAACACATAATTAATCCAATTAATTGTTTCCATCATCCATTAGTTACTCACCACAATAGTGTTTTGGTGAACAATCTTTTAGGTTCTAATTAGCAAGGCAGTGAGGTGATTGGCATCAATCCAATTGCTTATATTTAATTCAATCACTTAGTGAATTAAAACTTCATTTTAATTCGCCTTTCTTCTTTGACGACTACATTTAATCATCTAGAAGAACTCACAAGCTATGAGTGACATCTAACCATATGTCATAGCTACCCAAGCTAATGTAGAAGTTTATTCGAAGAACCTAGTCAGTTGGAATTACAATGTAATTCAATCCTTCTCTAATACAATACTCTCAATCACATCATTAGGGTATGGATATATCATGTCAAACCCCTAATGTGATTATTCCTTCATATATGATTCATTTGAGTCGTATAGGAACGCTTTCCAATCAATACGCTCGATACTTCGGCCAAAGATTCTCGAATCATATCTTAGAGTATTCTTCCTCTCTTACCGAGGATTAGAGATTCCTTGTTGCGCATACACTTGCCTTCATGACTAAGTGGCTTAACCCCAATTATGCCATGGACACCCTCGAATGGGGAGACTTTGACATAATCAAAGATTAAGTACTTAACCACAAGACAACGACGATGCCTCAGGTCTAAGGATTACTTACATCTTTCCAACCATTAGAGTTACTTGCTTGACATGTGAGTAGACCTCCATGCAAGTACTCTCGTTCGATTGTGTTCAGTGAACTCATTCCCCTAATGAGCACCTACATACTTGTCTTAGTGTCACAACACGAATGGGATGAGACTTTCCATCCTTCCAATTGAAGCAGACATAGTATGTACCGGTCTACGCATTGTCAGTATCCCTCCGACAATCCAACGACCAGGAACCTTTTGGACATAATGGTTATGTGAAGAAGGTCTCTGTAGTCTAACATCATTAGATTACTTCTTCAATCGATCCATTGTCCATGGATACACTATTTAGGACATATTTCGTTGATTGAGATAGTCCTAATTCGTGTCTTTGCCATTTGATGTATAAGATTCATCCATACATCGATTCATTTGTCCTGAAAGATTTCTTCCAAAGATTGACTTTCAGGGCATATTTCCAATAGCGTTGTGTATGGATGCACTCAAGGAGCTAGTTCACCAAGGTGATCTGCTACGCAAGGGCGCTTGTTAAATTGGTGACTTGCTAGGGCAGGTAGTACTCGCCATTTGGATTAGAAGGGTTTGGATAATGGGTGTCTCCATGTGTGGTAGAAGTGTAGTGGATTGCAGGTATAAAGCTTGAGCCCAGAGCGCATTCCTGCAAAAAAGTGGGGTGAAAATAACCCTAAGTCAATCGAGAGATTGGTGGTCGAAATTTGGATTGCCGGAGGTGACCCTAGATAGGATTGGGTCGCTGGGCAGGGCCAACCCAGTTGGGTGGTTGAAACGTGCGCAAGGGCGCACTAGGGTTCGCATGGGCTGGCTGACTTTGGGCCTGCATTGCGAGCTGGGCCACGGTGAAGGGTAATCTATGAGATTCTAGCATGGGATTTCATAATGACTATCATGCATATCCAAATCAAATTTAATATACGAAAGCAGCGGAAGCATTTATAACATATTATCAAAGCTATAGTCATGCAAATCCCTTTCAAGGTTCATAGGTTTATATATAATGCATCAAAACAATTTAAAGAATCAAGAACAAAGTGAAGGTTAGTCTTATACCTCTGGATCTAGACTTGAGACCAAGGATGAACCACCTCCAAGCCCTTTGCTCCTTGAAATCCCTAAGCCTAGCTTCCCTCCTTGCCTCCTCCACTTTGAAAGAATGAGTGCTCCTAGGTTCTCTTCAAGTTTCCAAAGTAGGAAACCTCTAAAGATCCTCACCCACTAGTGTAGTGAGAAGGATGAAGGAATAACCAAAGGGGTGTAAGATATGTTAGTAAAAACCCCTTTATGGTGGCCGGCCTTTGTGGTTCAAGAGAGCTATTTTCTTTTGCCTCTTTTGTTGTTCAAAACTCACAAAAACCCTAATGAACTTTATCTCTATAAAGTTCTTTATATAGACAAAAGAAACCTAGTCAACAACTTGACTAAATATCTCACCTTTCCTCACCTAAAGTGGCCGGCCCCTTTGTGTTGTTTTTGGGCTTTGGGCTTTTATTATTTCAAGTCATCCAATGCTTGAATAAAAGCCCAATGGGTTTAGGCCCAATGGGCCTAATTAAACCCGAACGTTTCTTTAAGCCCAAAACGATCTTTATCGCTTTTATGATTTCTTTAGACTTTTCTAAATTAATCACAACACATAATTAATCCAATTAATTGTTTCCATCATGCATTAGTTACTCACTACAATAGTGTATTGGTGAACAACCTTTTAGGTTCTAATTAGCAAGGCAGTGAGGTGATTGGCATCAATCCAATTGCTCATATTTAATTCAATCACTTAGTGAATTAAAACTTCATTTTAATTCACCTTTCTTCTTTGACGACTATATTTAATCATCTAGAAGAACTCACAAGCTATGAGTGACATCTAACCATATGTCATAGCTACCCAAGCTAATGTAGAAGTTTATTCGGAGAACCTAGTCAGTTGGAATTACAATGTAATTCAATCCTTCTCTAATACAATACTCTCAATCACATCATTAGGGTATGGATATATTATGTCAAACCCCTAATGTGATTATTCCTTCTTATATGATTCATTTGAGTCGTATAGGAACGCTTTCCTTTTAATACGCTCGATACTTCAGCCGAAGATTCCCGAATCATATCTTAGAGTATTCTTCCTCTCTCATCGAGGATTAGAGATTCCTTGTTGCGCATACACTTGCCTTCATGACTAAGTGGCTTAACCCTAACTATGCCGTTGACTTTCTAATAGAGTGACTTTTGACATAATCAAAGATCAAGTACTTAACCACAAGACAACGACGATGCCTCAGGTCAAAGGACTACTTACATTATTCCAACCATTAGAGTTACTTGCTTGACATGTGAGTAGACCTCCATGCAAGTACTCTCGTTCGATTGTGTTCAGTGAACTCATTCCCTTAATGAGCACCTACATACTTGTCTTAGTGTCACAACACGAATGGGATGAGACTTTCAATCCTTCCAATTGAAGCGGACACAGTATGTACCGGTCTACGCATTGTCAGTATCCCTCCGACAATCGAATGACCAGGAACCTTTTAGACATCTGGTTATATGAAGAAGGTCTCTATAGTCTAACATCATTAGATTACTTCTTCAATCGATCCATTGTCCATGGATACACTATTTAGGACATATATCGTTTATTGAGATAGTCCTAATTTGTGTCTTTGCCATTTGATGTATAAGATTCATCCATACATCTGTCCTGAAAGATTTCTCCCAAAGATTGACTTTCAGGGCATATTTCCAACACACGGTTTACTCTTCGCAAGCTTGGGCTCAGCTTGTAGTGGGCTGAACTTGGCTGGCAGTAACCTGGGCTGGGTCACTGAGCAAGGCCAACCCAGTTGGGTTGTCGAAGCGTGCGTAAGGGTGCACTAGGGTCGCGCATGGGCTGGCTGACGCTGGGCCTGTACTGTGAGCTGGGCCACAGTTTACTCCTTGCGAGCTTGGGCTCAGCTTAAAGTGAACTGAGCCTGGGCTGCCTACCCGTGAGCTGCTCCTACTGGCTGGGCCAGTTCTATTGGGTTCTCGTGGGCCTGCTGTGCAGCTAGGCTTGCTACTGCAGTGGGTTTAGGCCTCCTGCCCTAGGTACTATTGTGGTAGCTACCAAGTTATGGGTCGTCTGGCTGTGGGCCAATAAGTGGACTTGGCCCTTCTGCCCAAGGGTTTGAGGGTTGAGGCGCTGCAAGAGCAGCGGTGTCGATATTTGGGTCGTGGCTTGGTGGCCTTGTCGTTGCTGCTGGGTCACAGCAACGGTGTTGTTGTGGCTCCGCGACGATGGGCTCCTCTTACTGTCGCGTTAAGCCTTAAAGATTGCCGTCGTGGGGCTATGCCCTCACCTCCACTCTCTAGTCCAAATCCTTGTACGTACATGGTTTCTTACTCTAGGCATTGATCAATAAACATTTCCAAGAAAAATTAATTGATACGACGTGTGAGAAATTCAACGTAACAGAAAGTTCAAGAAACCAAATGCAAGACGCTTATTCAAGTATTTGAATTAGTTCCTAATGAAAGCACCAATTTGTCGATGCAAATTTCTGCCGTCTCTAGCTTTGACAAAAATGCACCTGCAAAACAATCAATACCTTTGATCAAGGACCTAAGCCTCGTGCGCCCATGAGGTGGGGGGGGTTAGACCAATGGATCTTCGATGCCTAAGTTAGTTTCTTTGAGAAGAGTAAAGTGTTTAGAGCTTTTTAGGGTTGTAAAAGCTTACCGAAATTTAGTAGAATATGGGGTATATATAGGAGGAAAGGGCTAGCCATACCGCTAGGGTTTCACCCTACACATGGCAGCATCCTATTGGCCAAGGTTTATGGAGAAATATTCTCAAGATATTAAATAGGAAATCATATTTTGAGATAATGGAGTAATTATCCGTAATTGATTTAAATAAGGATTACTTACTTGAATGGAGTCAATATTCAATTGGGAATGTATTAAAGATAGGATTTGGGTAATTAATCCTTATCTTTAATGCTTGGACTTTTCCTTGCCAAGGGCAGTGAGCTGTGGGCAGTCGTATTCAGCTGTTGGTGACCTTTAGGGGTGTGACCTGCGCGTGGGAGTATCTGAGGAGCCTACCCATTTATTGAGGGCAATTTTATCTTTCTTGGGCAAAGGTCCACGTGTCGCCTCTAGAATTTTTGGGATTGTTTTAGGCTTGGCAATTTCAAGATTCTAATTTGCAACCAATTGCATTGCTACAAGCCGAAAAATTGCTAAATGTGACATCCCACATCGCCCAGGGGAGTGGATCATGTAAGCCTTATATATATATTCCCATCTCTACCTAGCACGAGGCCTTTTGGGAACTCACTGGCTTCGGGTTCCATCGGAACTCCGAAGTTAAGCGAGTTTGCACGAGAGCAATTCCAGGATGGGTGACCCATTAGGAAGTTCTCGTGTGAGTTCCCAAAAACAAAACCGTGAGGGAGTGGTTGAGGCCCAAGGCGGACAATATCGTGCTATGGTGGAGTTGAGCCTGGGATGTGGTGAGGGCCCGAGTCGGGATGTGACATTTTGGTATGAGAGCCACAACCTAGCTGGATGTGTGCCGACGAGGACGTCGGGCCCCTAACGGGGGTGGATTGTGACATCTCACATTGCCAAGGGGAGTGGATCATGTAAGCTTTATATATATATATATATATATATATATATATATATTCCCATCTCTACCTAGTACGAGGCCTTTTGGGAGCTCACTGGCTTCGGATTCTATTGGAATTCCGAAGTTAAGCGAGTTCACGCGAGAGCAATTCCAAGATGAGTGACCTACTGGGAGGTTCTCGTGTGAGTTCCCAAAAATAAAATCGCGAGGGCATGGTCGAGGCCCAAAGCGAACAATATCGTGCTATGGTGGAGTTGAGTCTGGGATGTGGTGGGGGCCCAGGCCGGGATGTGACACTAAAAGCTTGGTAGACCTAGAGATACCCCACATTAGAGCTTTACAGGTTTCAAGAGGTGTTAGATAAATAGGAAAGTAGTTAAACTTAAATTATGATTGTAGTCTTAACTTGTAAGAGGAATCCTTGCTACTCAAGGAATGTAATTGTATATATACACATTCATGTATCAATCAGAATATAATCCAACCATATATTATTTTTCTACATGGTATACAGAGCAGGTTCAAAACCCTAGCTCCATCTCTACCATTCACTATGGCCGACTCTTCTTCCTCTGATTGCCCCTTTTTCATTCATCATTCAGACCATCCAAACCTTATTCTTGTCTCCAAAAAAATTAAATGGTGATAACTACACCTCCTGGGCCAGTGGCATGTAGATTTCCTTGAGTGTTAAGAACAAACTTAGTTTCATCACTGGCGATGTTCATGAACCTTCTCCCTTCAACGATCTTGATACTCATGTGGCTTGGCGTTGTTGTAATGGCATGATTTTTTCTTGGATTCTCCATTCATTAGAACATGACCTTCAAGAATCCGTCCTCTTTTCCACCACTACCAAAAACTTGTAGGACGATCTTCACGAACGGTTTTCTTAGAGCAACGCGCCTCACATCTTCCAACTTAACCGTGAACTTGCTACAATTTCACAAGGATCCTCTTCTGTCTCTGCCTATTTCACTCATCTCAAAGCTTTCTGTGATGAGCTTGCCTCTTATAGTGACGGCTGCATGTGCTCTTGCGGCACCAAGCATGAACGATAACAACTTATGCAGTTCTTCATAGGTCTTCACGACTCTTTTTTTGTTGTTCGTGACCAAATTCTCTTAATGAATCTTTTACTACTATTCGTCAAGCATGTTCTATTGTTTCTCAGGCTGAGAAACAACGATCCTTGGGCTTTTTCTGTCCCACCGACTCCCCCGCTGCTATGGTTATACACAGTTCTTCCCACACCTCCTCCGGCAGACCTCCGCTTCATTGCACCTACTGCGACTACGATTTCCATACTCGTGAGATCTACCATAAGCTTCATGGTTATCCCGTTGGCCACCCTCTTCAAGGCCAACCCTGGCGATCACCACGTCGCACGTCCACCTCTGGTGGCTTCTCTGGCAGCAGTACTGCTACTTCTTCTGCACATAGTGCCCCAGCGCCTTCTCGGCCTTCCAGTAGCCCCCGGCTCTCCTCAGGCAGCAACGCCAACATGCTATTCACCATCTGCCCATCATGTGCATAACTCTCCCAGCCTTCAATACCTACAGTTAGCCATGCCTAATCTATTCGCTGATCAATACACTCATATCCTCTCTGCTCTTGATGATTCTGTAGCCCTATTGTCGTCTTCTCCTCAAGTTCATGCCATCTCTAGTGATGCCTTCGCCAAAGGTTTGTTGCCTATTGCCCCATGTCACGGTCAATGGAATTTTTATAGTGGTGCCACATATCATATTACTTCCTCATCTTCCAATTTGGTTCATATTTCTGCTTCACTTTTGCCGCCTGTTTCCTTGCCTAGTGGTGCCCCGACTCCAATTACTTTAATTGGCACTCTTCGCTTAAATTCCTCGATTGATTTGAAAGGTGTTTAATGTGTCCCTAATTTTAAAGTGGACCTTTTATCGATTGGTAAGCTTACAGACGGTTTATCTTGTTCCATGACTTTTTTTTAAGTCTTGGTGTGTTTTGCAAGACTTGGTTTGGAAAGAGACGATTGGCCTGCGTAAGCGACGTGGCGACCTTTACTACCTCGTTGCCCTTGCCTCTCTCCACACCCGCCAACCTCTATGCAACGTCATCACCATACCACCCTCCCTCTTGCATATATGCCTCGATCATCCCTCTTCAGCTTGTTTACAAGTTTTAGCCTCTAGTTTTCTTAAATGTTCTTTGGATTCTAGTCATCTTTGTGATATTTATCCTTTGGCAAAACAAACTCTTCAACCTTTTCGTTTAAGTTCAATTTCAACAACTTTTCCTTTTTCCTTAATTCATTGTGATATTTGGGGTCCAAATCGTCAATCTTTTCTCACTGGCGCTCATTATGTTTTGACTATTGTGGATGATTTTTCTTGTTTTACATGGGCCTTCTTGATGAAGCATAAATCCAATACTCTACAAATTCTCAAACATTTTTTTTTTCCTATGTTCTTACCCAATTTAACACCAACATTAAAAGCATACGTACTGACAATAGGGTTATTTTCCAAACTTCTTGCGTTTACATGCCCCAATAAAATGGCGTTGTTGAATGCAAACACAGGCACCTTTTCCTCAAGTTTTAGGGAGAATATGTACTCATTATCGCCACATCCGTTCTTCCCCCCAATAAGTTCTCTCATAGAGCTCGCTGTTGTCTCTTCATTGGTTACCCTGCTGGCCAAAAGGCTTACAAACTATATGACCTTAATAAACATTGCTCCTTCACTAGTTGGGATGTCATCTTCCATGAGTACTCGTTTCCTTTTGCTTCCCCTCCTACTACACCTGTCTCGGTCCCTCTACCCACTAATATTTCCCTACCCATTCCCTCATCTCTGGACCTCCCTTTTCCCCTTACCAGGGCCTTACACCACCGCCCCATCCTTCATTACCCATTATCTTAAAGCTCTCTGACACATCTATCACCACCGCACCGTATTCTTCCATTTCCCCACCCACAGCCCCACCAGCTACTCGACCATCTCCAGACACCTTACCACCTGTACCCTCTGCAGCACCCTCCCAACACACCCATGTGTCTTCCCATTCCTATGCACCCCCACCTTACTTAAAGGACTACGTTTGCTCGAAGGTGATTCTACCACCACACCCATCTTCGCTTTCACCACCAAGTTCTATCAAAGGAATGCAGTATCCCCTCTGTAATTATGTTTCTTACCACCATTTATCTCCTCATCATCTTTCATATATCTACTCCTTGAGTCGGGGTGTCGAACCATCTACTTTTGTAGACTCTGCTAGTGATCCTAACTGGCGCCGTGCTATGAACGAGGAACTGGATGCTTTACATGCCAACAGTACATGGACCATGACTACCCTGCCCTCCAGCAAAGTTCCCATTAATTGTAAATGGGTGTACAAACTTAAGCGTAATTCTGATGGTTCCATTGAGCGTTACAAAGCTCGTTTAGTTGCCAAAGGTTTTACACTAGCTGAAGGTATCTATTATCATGACACTTTTTCCCCTACTGCTAAGATGATCACTGTGCGTTTTCTTCTTGCCCTTGCTGCTACTCAATCTTGGTCTCTTCACCAACTCAACGTCAATAATGCTTTCTTGCATGGTGATTTAGATAAGGAAATCTATATGTCTCATCCTCCTGGTCTTCGACGATAGGGGGAGAATCTTGTGTGTCACCTCCACAAGTCCCTTTATGGTCTCAAGTGTTGGAAATGTGCCCTAAAACCAATCATATGATGATACTTTACGGACATTTCACATGTTAAACTAATCTAGTTTAACTATAAAGGACAAAGATTATTGTTTGAGCCGTCTCATATAAATGTTATATGCTTAAACGATAAAGTCCAAGGAATATGTGATTGGGAGAATGCAATCTAAAGAAGTTAGATTCATGAGACCACTCTTTCGTAGACACATCCTAAACGTTCCTGATCATAGGATTGCCAATTAGGCATTGACAATCCGTTAAGATCAGTACGTGCTATGTCTTCTCTCAGGGAGAGTGACTAGTCTCGAGTCATTGGTGTGTGTGACATCAAGACAAGTACGTAGGTGCTCAATAGAGAATGAGTTCACTGAACACGATCAACGAAGAGTTCTCATATTCATGTCACATGAGAACTCATGGTTGGGATAATGCAAAGTAGTCCTTTGACTTGAGGCATCACAGTTGTCTTGTGGTTAAGTCCTTGATCTTTGATTATGTCAAAGTCACCCCATCGGGGTGTCCACGGCATCGTTGGGGTTAAGCCACTTAGTCATGGAGGCAAGTGAATGCGCAACAAGGGATCTTTAACCTTCAAACCGTTTGAGGGAGAATACTCTATGATATGATTTAGAACCTCTGATCAGAGTATGAATGAGATTTAGGAAAGCGTTCCAAATCACATTCAAGGTAATCATATAAACACACGAATCACATTGGATAGTAGACATGAATAAATAAACTATCAAACCAAACAATGTGGTCAAGAGTATTAGATTAGAGAAAGACCGTATTGCATTTGTAATCCTAAACTGAATAGGTTCTCCACCTCTTCTGATTAGCTTGGGTAACCATGATATGCTGCTAGGTGTCACTCATGGTTTGTGGAAGCCCTAAACGTGTGTAATCACTAAAGGGAGAATTGAAAGTAAGTTTCAATTCACAATCGATGTAAAATGGTTTTAATCGCCCACTGCCTCGCGAAAAGGAACCTAATGGATCGTACACCGTGTAAGGTGAAGATTGAAGAAACAATGGAGATGAGTAAGAATAATTAAATGGTTTAATTATTTATGGCAAGGATTAATTAATATGTTAATTAATCAAACGAATAAGTTCGTTAAAGACCTCGGGGATAGTTTTGGACCTTAAGGCCCAATGGGCTTCGAACGTCAAGCCCATTGACTTAAGTTGTATGACAACTTAATTCACAAAGGCCCAAAAGCCCAAACATAACCCTAGGGCCGGCCATTTAGAGAAGGGTAGTGAACTTGGACTTATTTACAAGTTTGCCACTCCAATGAATTAAGGTATAAATATGACTTTATAGCTAAAATTCATTAAGGGGTTTGTTTTGGAGAAAATTGGAGAGAACATGTCTCTCCATTTCTCTCTAAAGAGGCCGGCCCCTTGGAGGGTGTATCTAGCCATACTACTACTCCAAGGTCACTCATTTTCTTCTCCAATCTCTCCTTGGTGTGGAGACTTAGAGGTTCTAAATTTTGGGAACTTGGAGAAACCTATTCTTCCATCCAAATCCATAGATTTTAGATGCAAGGAATGAAGGCCCTCTCTTTGGGTGATTAGCCTTTGCTTATGCAAAGAGGAATCTACAAAGGTATATATTTCTCAACTCACTTTGATTTGAGTTGAGTCTTGGTTCACCAATCTACTAGGCTTTGAATTTCATGGGCAAAATCATCCTTCATCAAGTAGGCTTCTCGCCACTGGTTTGCCAAGTTCACTAGTGCCATTCTTTCTGCTGGGTTTCAACAATCCAAAGATGACCATTCATTGTTTATGAAAAAGTTAGGTACTTCTTTTACACCCTTGCCCATTTAAGTGCATGATATTTGTTGGAAGTATGCCCACAAAGCCACTCATTTGATGTAATAGCTTTTTGGAATACTTAATGTATTAAACTTTTATATGTTTAATTAAGGGCAAATCTTATTGTTAATCACTATTTATTGTATCATGTGTTTAAGCAATAAGAGAATCCAAGGAATGTATTTGTTCTAAGAGATAAGTGATCTAAGTGAGTTAGATTATCGAGACCTTTCTCTTATGTTCATTCCTAAAACGTTCCTAGCCATAGGATTGCCAATTGGGCATTGACAATCCGCTAAGGTTAGTATGTGTTGTGTTGACTCAAGCGTGAGTATGACTAGTCTCAAGTCATTTGGTGTTGGACACTAAGACAAACACATAGGTGCTCGAAAGAGTAATCGAGTACACTGAACTACGATCAAAAGAGAGTTCAAACATACATGTCATGTATGAACTCTAAAGTTACAATATGCAAAGTAGTCCTTTGACCTGAGGCATCATAGATGTCTAATGGTTAGGTCCTTGATCTTTGATCATGTCAAACGGCATTCCATCGGAGTGTCCACGGCATTGTTGGGGTCAAGCTATCTAGTCATGTAGGCATATGAATGCACAACAAAGGATCTCTAACCTTCCATGGTGGAGGGAGAATACTCTAAGATATGATTCTAAAGTCTTTGGCCAAAGCAAATGAATATGACTTAGGAAGTTTGTTCCAAATCATATTCAAAGGAATCATATAGGAAAGTATCACATTGGATAGTAGACATGAAACAAACTATCACTTAAACAATGTGATTAAGAGTATTGTATTAGATAAGGACCGTATTGCATTGTAGTTGTAACTGGATAGGTTCTCCAACCAATTCTACTTAGCTTGGGTAACCATGACATACTGCTAGGTGTCACTCATGGTTTGTGGAAGCCCAAATGATTAGGTAACACTAATCATTAAAGGGAGAATTGAAATGTGGTTTCAATTCACAAATCGATAGTTAAGAGTAACATCGCCCACTGCCTCGCTAATTGGAACCTAATGGATCGTACACCGAGTAAGGATGTATGTGAAGAAATTATATGAAATGGATAAGCAATTAAATGGTTTAATTGAAGAATGGTCAAGATTAATTAATTAGTTAATTAATTTTACGAAAGGTTCGTATTGGGCTTATATGTTGGTTTTGGGTTTCGGGGCCCAAAAGCGTTTTGGTCCAAAAGGCCCATTATGTTCAAGTTGTATGACAACTAAAACAAAATGGGCAAATAGCCCAATAACACCAAGGAGGGCCGGCCATTAGGGTGAATGGGCAAAGTTTGCTTTATTACAAGTTTGCCACTCACCAAAGAAAAGGTTATAAAAGCAACTTTATAGCTATTTTCTAATTTGGGTTTTTTCTTGTTGAAATTGGGTGAAACATTTTCTCCATTTTCTTCTAAGGAGGCCGGCCACTAAGGGGAGGGACATCTAGCAATCTCTTCTTCCCTTAGTCATCCAATTCATCTTCACAAGATACAACCTTGGTGAAGAGACTTAGAGACATCAAGCTTTTGGTGTTTTGGAGAACAAATCCTTTTTCCTCAAATCATCAAAGGAGCACTAAAGGGAGGAAAACACAAGGAGGATTCAAGGAGCTTGGAGGTGACTTGAAGGCCCTCCACTTGGGTGAATCCCTTGTGTAATCAAGGATGAGCTTCAAGGGTAAAGAATCACTAAATTCTTCTTTCTCTTTAATGTTGTTAAAGAGTTTATTTTGGTTCACCATATACTAGGCTTTGAAAGTCATGGGTTTTATGAATTGTTTTTGGATGCATGCCTACTTTAAAGTGTTAATAGCTTGCATGTGTATTCAAATGTTCATACTTGTTCTTAGCTAGGACAAATTTTTTTCCTTCAATATTGTGATAATAGGCAATAATGTGGGTGCAATTGATGAAGGAAATTTTGTGAAAAACCTGTTTATTTGAGCAACATCTATAGCATGCAATTAACAAATTAAAGGCGGAATCATGCTTGCATGCACTCAAAACAAAACATTACCCATTAAATTCAAAGCCTAGTAGTTAGGTGAACCAAGACTCAACTCAAAACAAAGTGAGTTGAGAAATTATACCTTTGTTGATTCCTCTTTGCATAAGCAAAGGATAATCACCCAAGAGATAGGGCCTTCATTCCTTGCTTCTTAGCTCCATGGATTTGGATGGAAGAATTGGTTTCTCCAAGTTCTCAAAGTTGAGAACCTCTAAGTCTCCACACCAAGGAAAGATTGATCAAGAAATGAGTCACCTAGAGGAAGTAAGATTGCTAGCTATGTTCCTCTAGGGTGGCCGGCCTCTTTAGAGAGAAAGGAGAGCTTGTGTTCTCATCCTTTCCCCAAAAGAAAACCCTAAATGAATTTTGGCTATAAAGTCATATTTATACCTTCCTTCATTGGAGTGGCAAACTTGTAATTAAAGCAAGTTCACTACCCTCCTCTAAATGGCCGGCCTTAAGGGTTTATTGGGCTTTCAAGCCCTTTGTTTATTCAAGTTGTCATACAACTTGAGTTAATGGGCTTGACATTCAAATCCCATTGGGCCTGCGGCCCAAAACTAACCCTAGGTCTATAACGAACTTATTCGTTTGATTAATTACATATTAATTAATTCTAGCCATAAATAAATAATTAAACCATTTAATTCTTCTTACTCATCTCCGTTGTTTCTTCAATCTCTACCTTACACGGTGTACGATCCATTAGGTTCCTTTTAGTGAGGCAGTGGGCGATTAGAACTCTTTCAAATCGATTGTGAATTGAAACTTACTTTCAATTCTCCCTTTAGTGATTATACACGTTTAGGGCTTCCACAAACCATGAGTGACACCTAGCAGTATGTCATGGTTACCCAAGGTAATCAGAAGAGGTGGAGAACCTATTCAATTTAGGATTACAATGCAATACGGTCTTTCTCTAATACAATACTCTTGACCACATTGTTTGGTTTGATAGTTTATTCATGTCTACTATCCAATGTGATTCATTTACTTATATGATTACTTTGAATGTGATTTGGAACGACTTCCTAAATCTCATTCATACTCTGGCTAGAGATTCTTAATCATATCATAAAGTATTCTCCCTCAAACGGTTTGAAGGTTAGAGATCCCTTGTTGCGCATTCACTTGCCTCCATGGCTAAGTGGCTTAACCCCAACTATGCCGTGGACACCCGCGAATGGAGTGACTTTGACATAATCAAAGATCAAAGACCTAACCACAAGACAACTATGATGCCTCAGGTCAAAGGACTACTTTGCATTATCCCAACCATGAGTTCTCATGTGACATGAGTATGAGAACTCTTCATTGATCGTGTTCAATGAACTCATTCCTTATTGAGCACCTACGTACTTGTTTTGGTGTCAGTCATACCAATGACTCGAGACCAGTCACTCTCCCTGAGAGAAGACACAGCACATACTGATCTTAACGGACTGTCAATGCCCAATTGGCAATCCTATGATCAGGAACGTTTAGGATATGTATACGAAAGAGAATGGTCTCATAAATCTAACTTGTTTAAATTACATTCTCCTAATTACATATTCCTTGGACTTATCGTTTAAGCATATAACATTTATATGAGACGGCTTAAAACAATAATCTTTGCCCTTGATATTAAACTAGATTAGTTTAACATGTGAAATGTCCGTAAACTATCATCATATGATTGGTTTTAGGGCACATTTCCAACAATCTCCCACTTGCACTAGAGCCAATCAGCTTGGTCATCAGTGATGATACCTCTTTTGTAGTCATTTCAAAAATGGCTGAGTAGTAGGCCTAGACAATGGATATCTATGTGTTCTCCATAGAAGCAACCTTGAGAATAATGACGTCACCATTATACATGATTCTCAATCATGTGGTTCAGTCTCTCATTTGAGTTCGAATCGTGATGAGACCTTGATTCCCTGGCTTGAGCTATCGCCCCATTAATGTCGTAGTGTCGGTACACTAGAGACACTTTCTGGTTGGAACTGAATAGAGAGTTCATAAATGAACTTTCCCATCCAAACAACATTGTTGTAAGCTTCTATATAGCAATATATTTTGCATTCACAATGGAACACACTAAAGTCATTACTTTTAATGTTTCCATCCAAATATCTCTTTTAGTCATAATAAAGAGATATCTGATTATCTCTTCATTCATAATGAAGAAACATCCAATGATGGATTAGATTCATAATCTAATACATTTACGCTTCCATTTCATTACTCTAATTCTTCCTCATTCTTTGAGGAATCTATCCTTTAGTATTTCTTAAATACTCAAGGACTCACTTGACAGTTGCCATGGTTCTGATCCTGGGCTTGCACTGATATCGTCTTGTACCTTTCTAGGTACAACTCATATCAATGTTTTCATACAATATGAAATACATAAATCACCTTTCTACGTATGCATAAAGGATTCTATTTACGCATTATGTCTTTGGGAGTCAAAGGGTACGTTCCCTTTGAGAAGGGCAACTTGCTAGTCTCACTAGAGTCGTCATTCTAATTGAAGTTTATCATCATATCAGAAACTTCCTAGCATCTTTTGTCTATTATTAGGGATTGATATAATCCAATTATATCTTGAAATATATCATTATAGATTTCTATTCCATGTATCTAGACTATATCTCCCATATACATTCTATCGTTATAGAATGTTTAAAGTCATAAGTTTAACGAAGAAGTATTCTTTTCATTTCCAAAATTAATATATCATATATATTCAATTTTAGGAATATGATTAACTCCCACTAATCTTTTGTAAACTTAGTAAACAAAAGATTCATTTACATCTTTATGAGAAATCACACAATTTGATCTTTCTCTCATAAGACGCTTATAACTCCCACTAGCTTGCTAAGATCCATGATGGTTGGATCTCTACAACTTACATGTCTTGTGATTCACAGTTTTAGACATATATTATCAAGACTATCTTAAAAATGGTTTCGGAAACCCATATTATGTCCAAACATTGAATCACCATTTAGTTGTAGCTAGCAATCTTCGAATTAATTGAAACCAAGACTATGTCAAAGATGGTTTCTTCCAAGTCAACCAATCTCTTTAATTGTAGTCACCTTAAGCTACCAATTAGCTATGGAGGTTTCATTATTTCGGGTCAAATGGTACTTTACCATTTCCTTGAGTATATATCGCATATACACTCAATGTAGTCATAAGGATTTTCATTCTTATTTCTTTCGAATTAAGAGGTGCAACTCTATGACATAGTCATAAAGTTCAAACCATTCAACTGAGACGGTTTATAAATCCTTCTCGACTACCTTGGAGCTTGTGGTATAGGAACTAGGTTGTTATATTTGTTGATCACTATCTTGTTTCTCAAAGAACCCATTCTTTGAGTTCTATTTCTCGTTCATTTGCGTTAGGCAAATCATATTGTAGGATTACAATGAACTACCCAACAAACAACATTTGTTAGTTGGTTTATAGAAGTGATATCCAAATGTTAATTTAAGGATACCCACTAGATAATTCTTTAAACAAATATTGCTTATTAGCACACAACCCCAAATCTTAACATGATTAAGACTTGTCTTTCTTTCCAACTACATCCTATGGAGTCATGAAAATTTTGGAAGATCTTCTAATTGACAATCATATTGTCTTAGAAGTATATATCCTATATATGGGCAATTGATAACATCCAACGAACTAAATCTTATTTCGAGTTCGTTCTTCTCTTAATGGAGAAATCCATTATCTTATGATACTTCTTTCCTTGATATCTTTCAAGAAAACTGTTCTAAAGTGTTACCTTTCCTTGGATCAAATCTAAGGAGGTAAATACTTTAGACATCTTACTCATCAACTTACATTTCTTGAATTCTTTGAAACCTTTTGCAAAGTATTCGGACTTGTGTTTATTCAAAATAAATTATAGTCCAACCGAGAGTGATCTTCGGTGAATATCATACAACATGAGTAGTATTATGTTGTGGACAATGAAGGAAAATTTTGTGAAAACATGTTCATTTAAGCAACATCATATAGCATGCAATTAACAATTAAAGGCGGAATCATGCTAGCATGCACTTAAAAACAAAACATTAACCAAGAAATTCAAAGCCTAGTAGATTGGTGAACCAATAAACAACTCAAAAAACAAAGTGAGTTGAAATATATACCTTTGTAGATTCCTCTTTGTATTTAAACAAAGGCTAATCACCCAAGAGATAGGGCCTTCATTCCTTGCATCTAAGATCCATGGATTTGGATGGATCTACACCAAGGAGAGCATGGATGATAAATGAGTGACCATGGAAGAATAGATGGCTAGCTACAACTTCCATGGTGGCCGGCCTTTCTAGAGAGAAATGGAGAGACAATTCTCACCAATTTTCCCCAAAACAAACCCCTTAATGAATAAAAGGCTATAAAGTCATATTTATACCTTTATTCATTTGAGTGGCAAACTTGTAATTAAAGCAAGTTTACTACCCTTTCTCTATATGGCCGGCCATGGGGGGTTGTTTGGGCTTTTGGGTCTTAGTGAATCATTATTCATTAAGTTGTCATACAACTTAAGTCAATGGGCTTGACGTTCGAAGCCCATTGGGCCTTAAGGTCCAAAACCTATCCCGAGGCCTTTAACGAACTTATTCGTTTGATTAATTAACATATTAATTAATCCTTGCCATAAATAATTAAACTATTCAATTATTCTTACTCATTTAGTTTGTTTCATCCATCTCCACCTTATACGGTGTACGATCCATTAGGTTCCTTTTAGCGAGGCAGTGGGCGATCAAAACTCTTTCAAATCGATTATGAATTGAAACTTACTTTCAATTCTCCCTTTAGTGATAATACACTTTTAGGGCTTCCACAAACCATGAGTGACACCTAGCCGTATGTCATGGTTACCCAAGCTAATCAGAAGAGGTTAAGAACCTATTCAGTTTAGGATTACAAATGCAATACGGTCTTTCTCTAATCTAATACTCCTGACCACATTGTTTGGTTTGATAGTTTATTTATTCATGTCTACTATCCAATGTGATTCGTGTTCTTATATGATTTCCTTGAATGTGATTTAGAACGACTTTTCTAAATCTCATTCATACTCTGGCCAGAGATTCTAAATCATATCATAGAGTATTCTCCCTCAAACGGTTTGAAGGTTAGAGATCCCTTGTTGTGCATTCACTTGCCTCCATGACTAAGTGGCTTAACCCCAACGATGCCGTGGACACCCCGATGGGGTGACATTGACATAATCAAAGATCAAGGACTTAACCACAAGACAACTGTGATGCCTCAGGTCAAAGGACTAATTTGCATTATCCCAAACATGAGTTCTCATGTGACATGAGTATGAGAACTCTTCGTTGATCGCGTTCAATGAACTCATTCTCTACTGAGCACCTACGTACTTGTCTTGATGTCACACACACCAATGACTCGAGACTAGTCACTCTCCCTGAGAGAAGACATAGCACGTACCGATCTTGACGGACTGTCAATACCCAATTGGCAATCCTATGATCAGGAACATTTAGGATGTGTCTACGAAAGAATGGTCTCATGAATCTAACTTCATTAGATTACATTCTTCCAATCACATATTCCTTGGACTTTATCGTTTAAGCATATAACATTTATATGAGACGGCTCAAACAATAATCTTTGCCCTTTATATTAAACTATATTAGTTTAACATGTGAAATGTCCGTAAAGTATCATCACATGATTGGTTTTAGGGCACATTTCCAACAGTCTCCCACTTGCACTAGAGCCAATCAGCTTAGTCATCAGTGATGATACCTCTTCTGTAGTCATTTCATAAATGGCTGAATAGTAGGCCTAGGCAATGGATATCTATATGTTATCCATAGAAGCAACCTTGAGAATAACGACGTCACCATTATACATGATTCTCAATCATGTGGTTCAGTCTCTCATATGAGTTTGGACCTTGATGAGACCTTGATTCCCTGGCTTGAGCTATCGCCCCATTAGTGTCATAGTGTCAGTACACTAGATACACTTTCTGGTTGGAACCGAATAGAGAGTTCACTAAATGAACTTTCCCATCCAAACAACACTGTTGTAAACTTCTTTATGGCAATATATTTTGCATTCATAATGGAACACACTAAAGTCATTACTTTAATGTTTCCATCCAAATATCTCTTTAGTCATAATAAAGAGATATCTGTTTATCTCTTCATTCATAATGAAGAAACATCCAATGATGGATTAGATTCATAATCTAATACATTTACGCTTCCATTACGTTACTCTAATTCTTCCTCATTCTTTGAGAAATCTATCCTTTAGTATTTCTCAAATACTTAAGGACTCACTTGACAGTTGCCATGGTTCTGATCCTGGGCTTGCACTGATATCGTCTTGTACCTTTCTAGGTACAACCCATATCAATGTTTTTCATACAATATGAAATACATAAATCACCCTTATGCGTATGCATAAAGGATTCTTATTTACGCATTATTTCTTTGGGAGTCAAAGGGTACGTTCCCTTTGAGAAGAGCTACCTCCTAGTCTCACTAGAGTTGTTCTTCTGATTAAAGTTTATCATCATATGAGAAACTTCCTAGCATCTTTTGTCTATTATTAGGGATTGATATAATCAAATTATATCCTAAAATCTATCAATATAGATTTCCATCCCATGTATATAGACTATGTCTCCCATATACATTCTATCTTTATAGAATGTTTAAAGTCATAACTTTAACGAATGTTTAAAGTCATAACTTTAACGAAGAAGTATTCATTTCATTTCCAAAATTAATAAATCATATATATACATTCATATATATCACATATATATTTATATATATATATACATACAAATTTAGGAATATGACTAACTCCCACTAATCTTTTGTAAACCTAGTAAACAAAAGATTCATTTACATCTTTATGAGAAAGCAAACGATTTGACCTTTCTCTCATAAGACGCTTATAGCTCCCACTAGCTTGCTAAGATCCATGATGGATGGATCTCTACAACTTACATGTCTTGTGATTCATAGTTTTAGACATATATTATCAAGACTATCTTAATAATGGTTTCGGAAACCTATATTATGTCCAAACATTGAATCACCATTTAATTGTAGCTAGCAATCTTCGAATTAATTGAAACTAAGACTACGTCAAAAATGGTTCATTCAAAGTCAACCATTCTCTTTGATTGTAGTCACCTTAAGCTACCAATTAGCTTATGAAGGTTTCATTATTTCGGGTCAAATGGTACTTTACCATTCCCATGAGTATATATCGTATATGCACTCAATGTAGTCATAAGGATTTTCATTCTTATTTCTTTCGAATTAAGAGGTGCAACTCTATGACATAGTCATAAAGTTCAAACCATTTAACTGAGACGGTTTATAAATCCTTCTCGACTACCTTGGAGCTTTTGGTATAGGAACTAGGTTGTTATATTTGTTGATTATTATCTTGTCTCTCAAAGAACCATTCTTTGAGTTCTATCCCTCGTTCATTTGCTCTTAGGCAAATCACATTGTAGGATTACAATGAACTACCCAACAAAACAACATTTGTTAATTGGTTTATAGAAGCGATATCCAAAAGTTAATTTAAGGATATCCTACAAGATTGTTATCAAACAAATATTGCTTATAAGCACACAACCCCAAATCTTAATATGTTTTAAGATTTGTCTTTCTTTCCAACTACATCTTATGGAGTCATGAAAATATTGGAAGATCTTCTAATTTACAATCATATTGTTTTTAGAAATATATATCCTATATATGGGTAATTGATAATATCAAACGAACTAAATCTTTATTCAAGTTCGTTCTTCTCCTAATGGAGAAATCTATTATCTTATGATGCTTCTTTCCTTGATATCTTTCAAGAAAACTATTCTAAAGTGTTACCATTCCTTGGATCAAATCTAAGGATGTAAATACTTTAGACGTCTTACTCATCAACTTACATTTCTTGAATTCTTTGAAACCTTTTGCAAAGTATTCGGACTTGTGTTTATTTAAAATAAACTATAGTCCAACCGAGGGTGATCTTCGGTGAATGTCATACAACATGAGTAGTATTATGTTGTGGACAAGTGCCACTAACATCTAAGTGAATTAACCTCAACAACTTTGTGATTCTTTATTCTTTCCAAAAGAATGAAGATTCAAACATTTTGCCTCTATACAATTTTAACAAGAAGGTATTGGATCCGGATCTAACAATCCAAAGCGTCCATCTATGACCAACTCGTAATTTATGTTTTAGAGGTATCACAACTTTAGTTGGGATTAGTCACTACCTTGCAACCTTTTTGGGTTTTAAGCATCATTATGTTCTAAACAGTTAACACCACCATATTATCTCTACTATAGAGACAATCAATTAGATTACTATAATCCAATCATTGATTAATAAAGAACAATGTTTTGTCAAACAAAACATTCATCCATCTCTACTATAGTGACGGAATTAAATTCCTTAAAATTGGAATGTAAAGACAATCTTTGTTTTTCCAATTTCTTTGGTAGTTCATATGAGGAAGTAAGTACTATCTGCTTTCGCAGAGATCTATATTTTATTCACGTTCCGAATGTGAAGCACCTTTTCCTTCTCTCATATATCTTCTACTTCTTATTAGTCACATTTTTACAACGATTGTAAAACATAGTTACTAATACGGAATCAAGCATTCAAGTAGAAGAACCAACTGTTTTGAACTTTTCAAGAACAATTTACAACACCTTCGAAAGGTGTGTTCTTGACATTTGCAAGACATTTCTTGCAAATACCCCTTCCAATGTCCATCCTTTCATAAAGAAAGTTTGTTCCCTTGGAGTTATTTCGCTTTCTTCATTTGACTTCTCCTTTGACTACCATAGTCAAGGTCCCTAAACTCCCATTATCTCTCTTGAAACTTATTTCAATTGTGTTATACACATCAAACATTTTTGGAGAGCATGTGGTTATTGTTCACTACATAGTTTACAATAAACTTAGTGAACCATAAGGATAGGGACACAAAGGTGAAGTCCTTGCCTAGTTTCCGTCTCATTAAGTGGTTTATCACTTCAACACTTAATGATTCAAAATCATTATAAGTCCATGTTAATGGACTATTTTTGTCAACCATCCATTATGTTCTAAACATAATTACAAACTTTCAAGAGTTGATCAAGGCAACTCTCATTTCTTCATACAACAATTTGTAAGTGAAGAATCATGGCACATAAAGTGTCCATGCCTTTGTGCTTTCTTCTCAAGTTCTTTGTTCATTTAACAAAGAAACAAGCACTAGTGTTTGCATTGACTAAGGGTTGTTCAAAGCAACTATTATTTCTTCATACAACAATTTGTAAGTGAAGAACTAATAACACTAAAAGTGTCCTTGTCATTATGCTAATCTTCGTAAGTTCCTTTGTTCATTTAACAAAGGATTAAGCATTGGTTGTTTGTGTTGTCCTTTTCATGATAGACTTTTCTAACATGTTCTTCCAATGATACATTATCATTAGGAAGATTGTGAGGATGAGACTACTTAGATACATATGCAATCTTTATAAGACATTCTTTGGGATTGTGGTACTAAGTCCGGAAACTAAAACATTCGGTTTTTATTTGTCAAGTGTTGGATAGCGTTTGCAAATATATTGGTAAACAAATACATAACGAATATAAATTGATTGATTTTAAGCCATTTGATTCGGGTCTTTAAATCAAAATAGCACCACCCACTATTTTTGGCAAATTCCATATCCCTCATTGGAATTCGAGAGTTTTGGATGAAACTCTTAGTAGGGTATGGGAGGCTCACTATTACCAAGCCCACCTCACAATGATATGATGTTGGCTAGCATTAATAATAATGAGAGAGTACACTTACTCATTTGCAACTAATGCAAGTACCCATCTTATTTGGCCTCTAGAGAATGTCACCTCACAATGATATGATGTTGGCTCCATTGCACTTAGTTAAGTCATTCCCACCATGCTTAGTTCGTGAAGGGGTTCAAGAATAGCCTCACGATGATACGATGTCGGCCATCCTCGTTGCCTACAGTAACCTCATCATATGTTTATGGATTCCTCCTGAGTATAAGCATGCACTTTGTACTCCCCCATGATAGGGTGAAGCCGGTGTACAAGTCATAAACGATTGGAGCCCACCACGGTGGAAGTGTTGGAAATGTGCCCTAAAGCCAATCATGTGATGATACTTTACGGACATTTCACATGTTAAACTAATCTAGTTTTACATATAAAGGGCATACATTATTGTTTGAGCCGTCTCATATAAATGTTATATGCTTAAACAATAAAGTCCAAGGAATTTGTGATTGGGAGAATGTAATCTAATGAAGTTAGATTCTTGAGACCATTCTTTCGTAGACACATCCTAAACGTTCCTGATCATAGGATTGCCAATTGGGCATTGACAGTCCGTCAAGATCGGTACGTACTATGTCTTCTCTCAGGGAGAGTGATTAGTCTCGAATCATTGGTGTGTGTGACATCAAGACAAGTGCGGTAGGTGCTCAATAGAGAATGAGTTCACTGAACGCGATCAACGAAGAGTTCTCATATTCCATGTCACATGAGAACTCATGGTTGGGATAATGCAAAGTAGTCCTTTGACCTGAGGCATCATAGTTGTCTTGTGGTTAAGACCTTGATCTTTGATTATGTCAAAGTCATCCCACCAGGAGGGTGTCCACGGCATCGTTGGGGTCAAGCCGCTTAGCTATGGAGACAAGTGAATGCGCAACAAGGGATCTCTAACCTTCAAACCGTTTGAGGGAGAATACTCTCTGATATGATTTGAATCTCTGGCCAGAGTATGAATGAGATTTGGGAATGCGTTCCTAATCACATTCAAGGTAATCATATAAGCACAAGACACACATTGGATAGTAGACATGAGAAAATAAACTATCAAACCAAACAATGTGGTCAAGAGTATTAGATTAGAGAAGGACCGTATTGCATTTGTAATCCCAGACTGAATAGGTTCTCCACCTCTTCTGATTAGCTTGGGTAACCATGACATACGGCTAGGTGTCACTCATGGTTTGTGGAAGCCCTAAACGTGTGTAATCACTAAAGGGAGAATTGAAAATAGTTTCAATTCACAATCGATGTAAAATGGTTTTAATCGCCCACTACCTCGCTAAAAGGAACCTAATGGATCGTACACCGTGTAAGGTAGAGATGGACGAAATAAATGAAATGAGTAAGATTAATTGAATGGTTTAATTATTTATGGCAAGGATTAATTAATATGTTAATTAATCAAACGAATAAGTTCGTTAAAGACTTCGGGATAGTTTTGGACCTTAAGGCCCAATGGGCTTCGAACGCCAAGCCCATTAACTTAAGTTGTATGACAATTTAATGAATAAAGATTCATTAAAGCCCAAAAGCCCAAAAATCCCTAAATGGCCGGCCATAAGGAATGAATTAGGGTTTTTGGTTGTTTAGGTCACTTAAAGAAGTGACTATATAAATGACTTTATAGCCAAATATTCATTAAGTGAAATAAGGGTTTATTTTTGGGGAAAATGGGTGAGAATTGTCTCTCCATTTTCTCTCTAAAGAGGCCAACACCTTGGAGGTGATTAGCTAGTCATCTAATCCTCCAAGGTCACTCATTCATCATCCAATCTCTCCTTGGTGTAGAGACTTAGAGGTTCTCAATTTTGGGAACTTGGAGAACCTATTCTTCCATACAAATCCATGGATCTAAGAAGCAAGGAATGAAGGCCCCTATCTCTTTGGGTGATTAGCCTTTGCTTATGCAAAGAGGAATCTACAAAGGTATTAATTTCAACTCACTTATTTTTGAGTTGATTATTGGTTCACCAATCTACTAGGCTTTGAATTTCATGGGTAAATGTTTTGTTTTTGAGTGCATGTAAGCATGATTCCGCCTTTAATTGTTAATTGCATGCTATATGATGTTGCTCAAATGAACATGTTTTACAAAATAATTCCTTCAAGTGGTATCAGAGCCTAGGTCTAGTAGTTGGTGAATCCTTTTGTGTTTTGTAGTTCATAAGTTTGTGATCTAAAAGTTGTAATTGTTACAAGCTTTATTCTTGCTTCTTTGAAAGTAAATTTTGTTGGAAAATTTGCTATCTCAAATGTTGTAGATGTTGTTCATATGAGCATGAATATTGGAGCTAAAATTTGGTGCCATGCTTTTGGGAAAATTCGGCCAAAATCAAAGGGTGAATTTTTGGGTTCTTGTTTGACTTGTTAAAAGTGTTTTAATGTGTTCTTTGGAACCCCTAAGTACCCTAGTTTGGTTAGATGTTATTTCCCTTAAGTAAGAATGGTTTTGGAATGTTTTTGGGTGGAAAAAGTTCATGGAAAAATTTGGGTTTTTCATGGATGTTCTTCATTGTTCTTGATGTTCTTGCCAAGAACAAAAAGGTTTGGTGTTTTGATTCAAAGTTTTGAATTATTTCATAAAGTTTATGTGATATGTTTTTAAATGATTTATTATGTATTTAAAGTGTTAAATATTTGTATAAATGATGATTGAAATAATTGTGTTTGAATTATTTCAAAAACATATCTTATCTTACATACACTTGCATGTTTTTGACAAAACTCACAAATCAACACACACACCACTCTTATCCTCTCCCTAAAACAGGCCACTCCCTCAAAGGGAGTACTTTTGGGGCTTTTATGCAATTACATAAAGTTTTGATACTTTTGTGTATTTGCACTTTGACCCAAAAGTTTACGTTTTTACGTTTAGGTCCAAAAACGCTAAAGGACAAATTGTTTTGATCCTTTAATGATGTTTTTGCATTATTAAAAGTTTGGGTTCTAGTTGTATTTACATGAAGTTGTGACTTTTGTGTATTATACAAAGTGACCCCAAAAGTTTTTGTTATTGCAATATGGCCCAAAAGTTGAGGTTAATTGCATGATGGCCCAAATAGGATGAGAACAAAATTGTTTTGTCTCTTTAAATGAGAATTGGATTTTCATTTTGTTTAGCTCCATTTAAATCAATCTTATGGATACAAAAACCAAATGAAAATGTTGCATTCATTAATTAGTTAAAGTGTTAATTAATTAAAGGGTGATTATGAACCTAAGCCTAATATAATTGAGCTATGTGAAAGGCGTTTCAAATTTGTTTGAACCATGGGAATGTGTAGATTAAATTTTGGTTGTAATTTGATTTGATCAAATGTTGTAAAAGGGCTTAAGCTCTTCTTTACTTTAAAGTAATTTGTTATATGCAAATGTTGTAATGAGCATAAGCTCACCTTTACTTTGAAGTACTTCTTTCTTGCTTTATACGATATGCATGAAAATGAAGTAGTTGGGTCCAACGCCCATAAGACAACACGCCTTAATGTGATTAAACGCATAACTAAAATCAATCACCATTCCTAGACCGAGATTCAACACAAGGCTCGTGTTGAATCTAAACAAAGGTTCATAATCATCCTTAGGCCCTAAGACAACTACGTAGTCCATCAAATGAATGCAAAGTTTATGTTAGTAGTATCATATACTCTTGCTTTAAAAATCGTTTTAAAAGCATAGTGGGAGTATTATGTACAACTAAAACAAAGGGATGGACCAATAGTTGTAATAGGACCAAAATTGTTTTAATAGAGATTAAAATGTATATTTATGTGATGAGACCAAAAACCCTCAACCAAACTAATATTAAGTTGATAAGCGGAGAGTGCTTAGAACACTCTTTCGTGGCCTTCCACTGTGGTGGGATCCAATCGTTTATGACTTGTACACCGGCTTCACCCTATCATGGGGGAGTACAAAGTGCATGCTTATACTCAGGAGGAATCCATATACATATGATGAGGTGAGTGTAGGCAACGAGGATAGCTATATATCGTATCATCGTGAGGCTATTCTTGAACCCCTTCACACACTAAGCATGGTGGGAAGAACTTAACTAAGTGCAATGGAACCAATATCATATCATTGTGAGGTTACATTCTCTAGAGGCCAAATAAGATGGGTACTTGCATGAGTTGCAAATGAGTAAGCGTACTCTCTCATTATTATTGTTGCTAGCCATATATCGTATCATCGTGAGGTGGGCTTGGTAATAGTGAGCCTCCCATAACCTACTAGGAGTTTCATCCAAAACTCTCGAATTCCTATGAGGGATATGGAATTTGCCAAAAATAGTGGGTGGTGCTATTTGATTTAAAGACCCAAATCAAATGGCTTAAAATCAATCAATTTATATTCGTTATGTATTTGATTACCAATATATTTGCAAACGCTATCCAACACTTGACAAAACCGAACGTTTAGTTTACGGACTTGGTACTACAAAACCATAGATTGTCTTTAATGGCTTGTAAAAGTACCAAAGTAGTCTCATCCTCACAATCTTACTATTGATAATGTATCATTAGAAGAATATGTTAGAAAAGGTCTATCATAAAGAGGACAACACTTTTAATGTCATAATTCTTCAATTACAATTTGTTGTATGAAGAAATAGGAGTTGCTTTGAACAACTCTTAGTCAATGCAAACACTTAGTGCTTGTTTCTTTGTTAAATGAACAAAGAACTTGAGAAGAAAGCACAAAGGCATGAACACTTTATGTGCCATGTTTCTTCACTTACAAATTGTTGTATGAAGAAATGAGAGTTGCCTTGTACAACTCTTGAAGGTTTGTAATTATGTTTAGAACATAATGGTTGGTTGACAAAAATAGTCCATTAACATGGACTTATGATGATTTTGAATCATTAAGTGTTGAAGTGATAAACCACTTAACGAGACGGAAACTAGGCAAGGACTTCACCTTTGTTTCCCTATCCTAATCGTTCACTAAGTTTATTGTAAACTATATAGTGAACAATAAACCACATGCTCTCCAAAATTGTTTGATGTGTATAACACAATTGAAAAAAAGGTTTCAAGAGAGATAGTGGGAGTTTAGGGACCATGACTAATGTAGTCAAAGGTGAAAGTCAAATAAAGAAGATAAATAACTCCAAGGGAACAAACTTTCTTTATGAAAGGATGGATATTGGAAGGGGTATTTGCAAGAAATGTCTTGCAAGTGTCAAGGACACACCTTTCGAAGGTGTTGTAAAATGTTCTTGAATAGTTCAAAACAGTTGGTTCTTCTACTTGAATGCATGATTCCGTATTAGTGACTATGTTTTACAATCGTTGTAAAAGTGTGGCTAATAAGAAGTAGAAGATTAATGAGAGAAGAGAAAGTACTTCACATTCGAAGCGTGAATCAAATGTAGATCTCTGCGAAAGCAGATGGTACTTACTTCCTCATATGAACTACCAAAGAAATTGGAAAAACATAGATTGTCTTTATATTCCAATTTTAAGGAACTAAATTCCGTCACTATGTGAAATGGATAAATGTTTTGTTTGACAAAACAATGTTCTTTATTAATCAATGATTGGATTATGGTAATCTAATTAATTATCTCTATAGTAGAGATAATATGGTAGTGTTAACTGTTTAGAAAATAATGATGCTTAAAACCCAAAAGGTTGCAAGGTAGTGACTAATCCCAACTAAAGTTGTGATACCTCTAAAACATAAATTACGAGTTGGTGAAAGATGGATGCTTTGGATCGTTAGATCCGGATCCAATACCTTCTTGTTAAAATTGTATGGAGGCGAAATGTTCGAATCTTTATTCTTTTGGAAAGAAGAAAGAATCACAAAGTTGTTGAGGTTAATTCACTTAAATGTTAGTGGCACTTGTCCACAAACATAATATTACTCATGTTGAATAACATTCACCGAAGATCACTCTCGGTTGGACTATAGTTTATTTTGAATAAACACAAGTCCGAATACTTTGCAAAATGTTTCAAAGAAATTCAAGTAATGTAAGTTGATGAGTAAGACATCTAAAGTATTTACCTCCTTAGGTTTGATCCAAGGAAAGGTAACACTTTAGATAAGTTTCCTTGAAAGATATCAAGGAAATAAGCATCATAAGATAATGTATTTCTCCATTAGGAGAAGAACGAACTCGAATAAGATTTAGTTCGTTAGATGTTATCTATTACCCATATATAGGATATATACTTCTAAAAACAATATGATTGTCAATGAGAAGATCTTCCAATATTTTCATGACTCCATAAGATGTAGTTGGAAAGAAAGACAAATCTTAAGCATGTTAAAGATTTGGGGTTGTGTGCTAATAAGCAATATTTGTTTGATAACAATCTTGTAGGATATCCTTAAAATAACTTTTGGATATCGCTTCTATAAACCAACTAACAAATGTTGTTTTGTTGGGTAGTTCATTGTAATTCTACAATGTGATTTGCCTAAAAGCAAATGAACGAGAGATAGAACTCAAAGAATGGGTTCTTTGAGAGACAAGATAGTAATCAACAAATATAACAACCTAGTTCCTATACCACAAGCTCCAAGGTAGTCGATAAGGATTTATAAACCGTCTCAGTTGAATGGTTTTGAACTTTATGACTACATTGAGTGCATATACGATATATACTCAAGGAAATGGTAAAGTACCATTTGACTCGAAATAATGAAACCTTCAAAGCTAATTGGTAGCTTAAGGTGACTACAATCAAAGAGAATGGTTGACTTTAAAGGAACCATTTTTGACGTAGTCTTAGTTTCAATTAATTCGAAGATTGTTAGCTACAACTAAATGGTGATTCAATGTTTTGACATAATATGGGTTTCCGAAACCATTATTAAGATAGTCTTGATAATATATGTCTAAAACTATGAATCACAAGACATGAAAGTTGTAGAGATCCATCCATCATGGATCTTAGCAAGTTAGTGGGAGCTATTTGCATTTTATGAGAAAAATGATCAAATCGTTTGATTTCTCATAAAGATGTAAATGAATCTTTTGTTTACTAGTTTTACAAAAGATTAGTGGGAGTTAATCATGTTCCTAAAAATTTAAATATATATGATATATTAATTTTGGAAATGAAAAGAATACTTCTTCGTTAAAGTTATGACTTTAATACATTATATGAAGATAGAATGTATATGGGAGATATAGTCTATATACATGGGATGGAAATCTATAATGATATATTTCATGATATAATTGGATTATATCAATCCCTAATAAAAGACAATGGATGCTAGGAAGTTTCTCATATGATGATAAACTTCAATTAGAAGGATGACTCTAGTAAGACTAGCAAGTTGCCCTTCTCAAAGGGAACGTGCCCCTTTGACTCCCAAAGAAATAATGCGTAAATAGAATCCTTTATGCATACGCAGAAAGGTGATTTATGTATTTCATATTGTATGAAAAACATTGATATGAGTTGTACCTAGAACGGTACAAGATGATATCAGTGCAAGCCCAGGATCAGAACCATGGCAACTGTCAAGTGAGTCCTTAAGTATTTAAGAAATACTAAAGGATAAATTCCTCAAAGATCGAGGAAGAATCAAAGTAACGTAATGGAAGCGTAAATGTATTAGATTATGAATCTAATCCATCATTGGATGTTTCTTCATTATGAATGAAGAGATAAACAGATATCTCTTTATTATGACTAAAGAGATATTTGGATGGAAACATTAAAGTAATGACTTTAGTGTGTTCCATTATGAATGCAAGATATATTGCCATATAGAAGTTTACAACAATGTTGTTTGGATGGGAAAGTTCATTTATGAACTCTCTATTCGGTTCCAACCAGAAAGTGTATGACACTAATGGGGCGATAGCTCAAGCCTGGGAATCAAGGTCTCATCAAGATCCGAACACAAATGAGAGACTGAACCACATGATTGAGAATCATGTATAATGGTGACGTTGTTATTCTCAAGGTTGCTTCTGTGGATAACACATATAGATATCCACTGCCTAGGCCTACTATTCAGCCATTTATGAAATGACTACAGAAGAGATATCATCATTGATGATCAAGCTGATTGGCTCTAGTGCAAGTGGGAGATTGTTGGAAATGTGCCCTAAAGCCAATCATGTGATGATACTTTACGGACATTTCACATGTTAAACTAATCTAGTTTTACATATAAAGGGCATACATTATTGTTTGAGCCGTCTCATATAAATGTTATATGCTTAAACAATAAAGTCCAAGGAATTTGTGATTGGGAGAATGTAATCTAATGAAGTTAGATTCTTGAGACCATTCTTTCGTAGACACATCCTAAACGTTCCTGATCATAGGATTGCCAATTGGGCATTGACAGTCCGTCAAGATCGGTACGTACTATGTCTTCTCTCAGGGAGAGTGATTAGTCTCGAATCATTGGTGTGTGTGACATCAAGACAAGTGCGGTAGGTGCTCAATAGAGAATGAGTTCACTGAACGCGATCAACGAAGAGTTCTCATATTCCATGTCACATGAGAACTCATGGTTGGGATAATGCAAAGTAGTCCTTTGACCTGAGGCATCATAGTTGTCTTGTGGTTAAGACCTTGATCTTTGATTATGTCAAAGTCATCCCACCAGGAGGGTGTCCACGGCATCGTTGGGGTCAAGCCGCTTAGCTATGGAGACAAGTGAATGCGCAACAAGGGATCTCTAACCTTCAAACCGTTTGAGGGAGAATACTCTCTGATATGATTTGAATCTCTGGCCAGAGTATGAATGAGATTTGGGAATGCGTTCCTAATCACATTCAAGGTAATCATATAAGCACAAGACACACATTGGATAGTAGACATGAGAAAATAAACTATCAAACCAAACAATGTGGTCAAGAGTATTAGATTAGAGAAGGACCGTATTGCATTTGTAATCCCAGACTGAATAGGTTCTCCACCTCTTCTGATTAGCTTGGGTAACCATGACATACGGCTAGGTGTCACTCATGGTTTGTGGAAGCCCTAAACGTGTGTAATCACTAAAGGGAGAATTGAAAATAGTTTCAATTCACAATCGATGTAAAATGGTTTTAATCGCCCACTACCTCGCTAAAAGGAACCTAATGGATCGTACACCGTGTAAGGTAGAGATGGACGAAATAAATGAAATGAGTAAGATTAATTGAATGGTTTAATTATTTATGGCAAGGATTAATTAATATGTTAATTAATCAAACGAATAAGTTCGTTAAAGACTTCGGGATAGTTTTGGACCTTAAGGCCCAATGGGCTTCGAACGCCAAGCCCATTAACTTAAGTTGTATGACAATTTAATGAATAAAGATTCATTAAAGCCCAAAAGCCCAAAAATCCCTAAATGGCCGGCCATAAGGAATGAATTAGGGTTTTTGGTTGTTTAGGTCACTTAAAGAAGTGACTATATAAATGACTTTATAGCCAAATATTCATTAAGTGAAATAAGGGTTTATTTTTGGGGAAAATGGGTGAGAATTGTCTCTCCATTTTCTCTCTAAAGAGGCCAACACCTTGGAGGTGATTAGCTAGTCATCTAATCCTCCAAGGTCACTCATTCATCATCCAATCTCTCCTTGGTGTAGAGACTTAGAGGTTCTCAATTTTGGGAACTTGGAGAACCTATTCTTCCATACAAATCCATGGATCTAAGAAGCAAGGAATGAAGGCCCCTATCTCTTTGGGTGATTAGCCTTTGCTTATGCAAAGAGGAATCTACAAAGGTATTAATTTCAACTCACTTATTTTTGAGTTGATTATTGGTTCACCAATCTACTAGGCTTTGAATTTCATGGGTAAATGTTTTGTTTTTGAGTGCATGTAAGCATGATTCCGCCTTTAATTGTTAATTGCATGCTATATGATGTTGCTCAAATGAACATGTTTTACAAAATAATTCCTTCAGGAAGGCCTACGAAAGAGTGTTCAAAGCACTCTCACGCTTATCAACTTAATAATTGTTTGGTTGAGGGTTTTAGGTCTCATCACATATAAATATACATTTTAATCTCTATTAAAACTATTTGGTCCTATTACAACTATTGGTCCATATGATTGATTTAGTTGTATATAATACTCCCACTATGCTTATAAAACGGTTTTTAAAGCAAGAGTATATGATACTACTAACATAACCTTTGCATTCATTTGATGGACTATATAGTTGCCTTAGGGCCTTAGGATGACTATGAACCTTTGTTTAGATTCAACACGAGCCTTGTGTTGAATCTCGGTCTAGGGATGGTGATTGATTTTAGTTACGCGTTTAATCACATTAAGGCGTGTTGTCTTAGGGGCGTTGGACCCAACTACTTCATTTTCATGCATATCATATAAAGCAAGAAAGAAGTACTTCAAAGTAAAGGTGAGCTTATGCTCATTACAACATTTGCATAAAATAAATTACTTTAAAGTAAAGAAGAGCTTAAGCCCTTTTACAACATTTGATCAAATCAAATTACAACCAAAATTAATCTACACATTCCCATGGTTCAAACAGATTTGAAACGGCCTATCACATAGCTCAATTATATTAGGCTTAGGTTCATAATCACCCTTTAATTAATTAACACTTTAACTAATTAAATTGAATGCAACATTTTCATTTGGTTTTTGTATCCATAAAATTGATTTAAATGGAGCTAAACAAAATGAAAATCCAATTCTCATTTAAAGAGACAAAACAATTTTGTTCTCAATCTAATTTGGGCCATCATGCAATAACCACAACTTATTTGGGTCATAAAGCAATTAACCTCAACAATTGGGCTATATTGCAAAACTTTTGGGGTCACTTTGTAAAGACACAAAAGTCCACTACTTCATGTAATTACAATAGAACCCAAAATTTAATCAATGCAAAAACTTCATTAAAGGAGCAAAACAATTTGTCCTTTAGCGTTTTTGGACCTAAACGTAAAAACGTAAACTTTTGGGCCAAAGTGAAAATACACAAAAGTATCAAAACTTTATGTAATTGCATAAAAGGCCCCAAAAGTACCCCCACTAGGGGGTGGCCGGTTTTGGAAGAGGATATGAGTGATGTGTGTGTTGATTTGTGAGTTTTAGACATAAAGCAACAAGTGGTGCAAGTGGTGTGTGTGAAAGGAAATTAATCCTTACACACCCATCACCATTTCCATCACCCTTCAAATAAATATCTTATGCATTAAAACATTTGAAAAACATAAAACATAAACTTTATGAAATAAATCAAAACTTTGAATCAAAACACAAACCTTTTTGTTCTTGGCAAAAATGTCAAGAACAATGAAGAACATTCATGAAAAACCCAAAATTTTTCCATGAACTTTTTCCACCCAAAAACATTCCAAAAACATTCAAACTTTAGGGAAATAACATCTAACCAAACTAGGGTACATAAGGGTTCCAAAAGTCACTTGAAAACACATTTAACAAGTCAAACAAGAACCCAAAAATCCACCCTTTGGATTTGGCCGAAAATCCCCAAAGTCATGGCACCAAATTTTAGCTCCAATATTCATGCTCATATGAACTACATCTACAACATTTGAGATGGCAAATTTTCTAACAAAATTTACATTCAAAGAAGCAAGAATAAAGCTTGTAACATATTACAACTTTTAAATCACAAACTATGAACTACAAAACCCAAAAGGATTCACCAACTACTAGACCTAGGCTCTGATACCACTTGAAGGAAAATTTTGTGAAAACATGTTCATTTAAGCAACATCATATAGCATGCAATTAACAATTAAAGGCGGAATCATGCTAGCATGCACTTAAAAACAAAACATTAACCAAGAAATTCAAAGCCTAGTAGATTGGTGAACCAATAAACAACTCAAAAAACAAAGTGAGTTGAAATATATACCTTTGTAGATTCCTCTTTGTATTTAAACAAAGGCTAATCACCCAAGAGATAGGGCCTTCATTCCTTGCATCTAAGATCCATGGATTTGGATGGATCTACACCAAGGAGAGCATGGATGATAAATGAGTGACCATGGAAGAATAGATGGCTAGCTACAACTTCCATGGTGGCCGGCCTTTCTAGAGAGAAATGGAGAGACAATTCTCACCAATTTTCCCCAAAACAAACCCCTTAATGAATAAAAGGCTATAAAGTCATATTTATACCTTTATTCATTTGAGTGGCAAACTAGTAATTAGAGCAAGTTTACTACCCTTTCTCTATATGGCCGGCCATGGGGGGTTGTTTGGGCTTTTGGGTCTTAGTGAATCATTATTCATTAAGTTGTCTTACAACTTAAGTCAATGGGCTTGACGTTCGAAGCCCATTGGGCCTTAAGGTCCAAAACCTATCCCGAGGTCTTTAACGAACTTATTCGTTTGATTAATTAACATATTAATTAATCCTTGCCATAAATAATTAAACTATTCAATTATTCTTACTCATTTAGTTTGTTTCATCCATCTCCACCTTATACGGTGTACGATCCATTAGGTTCCTTTTAGCGAGGCAGTGGGCGATCAAAACTCTTTCAAATCGATTATGAATTGAAACTTACTTTCAATTCTCCCTTTAGTGATAATACACTTTTAGGGCTTCCACAAACCATGAGTGACACCTAGCCGTATGTCATGGTTACCCAAGCTAATCAGAAGAGGTTAAGAACCTATTCAGTTTAGGATTACAAATGCAATACGGTCTTTCTCTAATCTAATACTCCTGACCACATTGTTTGGTTTGATAGTTTATTTATTCATGTCTACTATCCAATGTGATTCGTGTTCTTATATGATTTCCTTGAATGTGATTTAGAACGACTTTTCTAAATCTCATTCATACTCTGGCCAGAGATTCTAAATCATATCATAGAGTATTCTCCCTCAAACGGTTTGAAGGTTAGAGATCCCTTGTTGTGCATTCACTTGCCTCCATGACTAAGTGGCTTAACCCCAACGATGTCGTGGACACCCCGATGGGGTGACATTGACATAATCAAAGATCAAGGACTTAACCACAAGACAACTGTGATGCCTCAGGTCAAAGGACTAATTTGCATTATCCCAAACATGAGTTCTCATGTGACATGAGTATGAGAACTCTTCGTTGATCGCGTTCAATGAACTCATTCTCTACTGAGCACCTACGTACTTGTCTTGATGTCACACACACCAATGACTCGAGACTAGTCACTCTCCCTGAGAGAAGACATAGCACGTACCGATCTTGACGGACTGTCAATACCCAATTGGCAATCCTATGATCAGGAACATTTAGGATGTGTCTACGAAAGAATGGTCTCATGAATCTAACTTCATTAGATTACATTCTTCCAATCACATATTCCTTGGACTTTATCGTTTAAGCATATAACATTTATATGAGACGGCTCAAACAATAATCTTTGCCCTTTATATTAAACTATATTAGTTTAACATGTGAAATGTCCGTAAAGTATCATCACATGATTGGTTTTAGGGCACATTTCCAATAGACAAGTGCCACTAACATCTAAGTGAATTAACCTCAACAACTTTGTGATTCTTTCTTCCTTTCCAAAAGAATAAAGATTCGAACATTTCGCCTCTATACAATTTTAATAAGAAGGTATTGGATCCGGATCTAACGATCCAAAGCATCCATCTATGACCAACTCGTAATTTATGTTTTAGAGGTATCACAACTCAGTTGGGATTAGTTACCACCTTGTAACCTTTTGGGTTTTAAGCATCGTTATATTCTAAACAGTTAACTCTACCATATCATCTCTACTATAGAGACAATCAATTAGATTACAATAATCTAATCATTCATTAATAAAGAACAATGTTTTGTCAAACAAAACATTCATCCATCCCTTATAGTGATGGAATTAAGTTCCTTAAAATTGGAATGTAAAGACAATCTTTGGTTTTTCCAATTTCTTTGGTAGTTCATATGAGGAAGTAAGTACCATCTGCTTTCGCAGAGATCTACATTTGATTCACGTTCCGAATGTGAAGTACTTTCTCTTCTCTCATTAATCTTCTACCTTTTATTAGCCACACTTATACAACGATTGCAAAACATAGTTACTAATACGGAATCAAGCATTCAAGTAGAAGAACCAACTGTTTTGAACTTTTCAAGAACAATTTACAACACCTTCGAAAGGTGTGTTCTTGACACTTGCAAGACATTTCTTGCAAATACCCCTTCCAATGTCCATCCTTTCATAAAGAAAGTTTGTTCCCTTGGAGTTTATTTCGCTTTCTTCATTTGACTTCTCCTTTGACTACAATAGTCATGGTCCCTAAACTCCCACTATCTCTCTTGAAACTTATTTCAATTGTGTTATACACATCAAACGATTTGGAGAGTGTGTGGTTATTGTTCACTATATAGTTTACAATAAACTTAGTGAACCATTTGGATAGGGACACAAAGGTGAAGTCCTTGCCTAGTTTCCGTTTCTAGAAGTGGTTTAACACTTCAACACTCAATGATTCAAAATCATCATAAGTCCATGTTGATGGACTATTTTTGTCAACCAACCATTATGTTCTAAACATAATTACAAACTTTCAAGAGTTGTTCAAGGCAACTCTCATTTCTTCATACAACAATTTGTAAGTGAAGAATCATGGCACATAAAGTGTCCATGCCCTTGTGCTTTCTTCTCAAGTACTTTGTTCATTTAATCAAAGAAACAAGCACTAGTGTTTGCATTAACTAAGGGTTGTTCAAAGCAACTCTTATTTTTTCATACAACGATTTGTAAGTGAAGAACTATGACATTAAAAGTGTTGTCCTCTTTATGATAGACTTATCTAACATGTTCTTCCAATGATACATTATCAATAGGAAGATTGTGAGGATTAGACTACTTAGGTACATATACAATCCATTTAAGACAATCTTTGGGATTGTGGTACCAAGTCCGGAAACTAAAGCATTCGGCTTTTCTTTGTCAAGTTTTGGATAGCGTTTGCAAATATATTGGTAAACAAATACATAACGAATATAAATTGATTGATTTTAAGCCATTTGATTCGGGTCTTTAAATCAAATAGCACCACCCACTATTTTTGGCAAATTCCATATCCCTCATCGAAATTCGAGAGTTTTGGAGGAAACTCTTAGTAGGGTATGGGAGACTCATCATTACCAAGCCCACCTCACAATGATATGATGTTGGCTAGCATCAATAATAATGAGAGAGTACACTTACTCATTTGCATCTCTTGCAAGTACCCATCTTATTTGGCCTCTAGAGAATGAAGCCTCACAATGATATGATGTTGGCTCCATTGCACTTAGTTAAGTCATTCCCACCATGCAAGTTCGGGTAGGAGTTCAAGAACAACCTCACAATGATATGATGTTGATCATTCTCGTTGCCTACCTTCACAACATCATGTATGCGTATAGGATTCATCCTGAGTGTAAGCACGTACTTTGTACTCCCCCATGATAGGGTGAAGTCGGTGTACGAGTCACAAACGATCGGAGCCTACCACGGTGGAAGGCCACGAAAGAGTGTTCAAAGCACTCTCACGCTTATCAACTTAATAATGGTTTGGTTGAGGGTTTTAGGTCTCATCATATATAAACATTCATTTTAATCTTATTAAAACAATTTGGTCCTATTACAACTATTGGTCCATGTGATTGATTTAGTAGTATATAATACTCCCACTAAGCTTGTAAAACGGTTTTTAAAGCAAGAGTATATGGTACTACTAACATAAGGTTTGCATTCATTGATGGACTATATAGTTGCCTTAGGGCCTTAGGATGACTATGAACCTTTGATTAGATCCAACACGAGCCTAGTGTTGAATCTCGGTCTAGGGATGGTAATTGATTTTAGTTACGCGTTTAATCATATTAAGGCATGTTTTTCCTATTGGGCGTTGGACCCAACTACTCCAATTTCATGCATATCAAATAAAACAAGAAAGGGAGTACTTCAAAGTAAAGAAGAGCTTATGCTCTTTTACAACATTTGATCAAAACAAATTACTTTAAAGTAAAGAAGAGCTTATGCTCTTTTACAACATTTGTGTTGGAAATGTGCCCTAAAGCCAATCATGTGATGATACTTTACGGACATTTCACATGTTAAACTAATCTAGTTTAACATATAAAGGGCATAAATTATTGTTTGAGCCGTCTCATATAAATGTTATATGCTTAAACAATAAAGTCCAAGGAATTTGTGATTGGGAGAATGTAATCTAATGAAGTTAGATTCATGAGACCATTCTTTCGTAGACACATCCTAAACGTTCCTGATCATAGGATTGCCAATTGGGCGTTGACAGTCCGTTAAGATCAGTACGTACTATGTCTTCTCTCAGGGAGAGTGATTAGTCTCGAATCATTGGTGTGTGTGACATCAAGACAAGTACGGTAGGTGCTCAATAAAGAATGAGTTCACTGAACGCGATCAACGAAGAGTTCTCATATTCCATGTCACATGAGAACTCATGGTTGGGATAATGCAAAGTAGTCCTTTGACCTGAGGCATCATAGTTGTCTTGTGGTTAAGACCTTGATCTTTGATTATGTCAAAGTCATCCCACCAGGAGGGTGTCCACGGCATCGTTGGGGTCAAGCCGCTTAGCTATGGAGACAAGTGAATGCGCAACAAGGGATCTCTAACCTTCAAACCGTTTGAAGGAGAATACTCTCTGATATGATTTGAATCTCTGGCCAGAGTATGAATGAGATTTGGGAATGCGTTCCTAATCACATTCAAGGTAATCATATAAGCACAAGACACACATTGGATAGTAGACATGAGAAAATAAACTATCAAACCAAACAATGTGGTCAAGAGTATTAGATTAGAGAAGGACCGTATTGCATTTGTAATCTCGAACTGAATAGGTTCTCTAAACCTCTTCTGATTAGCTTGGGTAACCATGATATGCTGCTAGGTGTCACTCATGGTTTGTGGAAGCCCTAGACGTGTATAATCACTAAAGGGAGAATTGAAAATAGTTTCAATTCACAATCGATGTAAAATGGTTTTAATCGCCCACTGCCTCGCTAAAAGGAACCTAATGGATCGCACACCGTGAAAGGTGGAGATTGGAGATTAAACGGAAATGAGTAAGAATGATTAAATGGTTTAATTATTTATTTATGGCAAGGATTAATTAATATGTTAATTAATCAAACGAATTAGTTCGTTAAAGACTTCGGGATAGTTTTGGACCTTAAGGCCCAATGGGCTTCGAACGTCAAGCCCATTAACTTAAGTTGTATGACAATTTAATGAATAAAGATTCATTAAAGCCCAAAAGCCCAAAAATCCCCTAAATGGCCAGCCATGATGAAATGAATTAGGGTTTTGGTTGTTTAGGTCACTTAAAGAAGTGACTATATAAATGACTTTATAACTAAATATTCAAAAAGTGTAAAAAGGGTTTATTTTGGGGGAAATTGGTGAGAATTGTCTCTCCATTTCTCTCTAAAGAGGCCATCACCTTGGAGGGTACATCTAGCAATCCTACTACTCCAAGGTCACTCATTTCTTCTACAATCGAACCTTGGTGTCGAGAATTAGAGGTTCTCAATTTTGGGAACTTGGAGAACCTATTCTTCCATCCAAATCCATGGATCTAAGAAGCAAGGAATGAAGGCCCTTATCTCTTTGGGTGATTAGCCTTTGCTTATGCAAAGAGGAATCTACAAAGGTATTAATTTCAACTCACTTTGTTTTTGAGTTGATTATTGGTTCACCAATCTACTAGGCTTTGAATTTCATGGGTAAATGTTTTGTTTTTGAGTGCATGTAAGCATGATTCCGCCTTTAATTGTTAATTGCATGCTATATGATGTTGCTCAAATGAACATGTTTTACAAAATAATTCCTTCAAGTGGTATCAGAGCCTAGGTCTAGTAGTTGGTGAATCCTTTTGTGTTTTGTAGTTCATAAGTTTGTGATCTAAAAGTTGTAATTGTTACAAGCTTTATTCTTGCTTCTTTGAAAGTAAATTTTGTTGGAAAATTTGCTATCTCAAATGTTGTAGATGTTGTTCATATGAGCATGAATATTGGAGCTAAAATTTGGTGCCATGCTTTTGGGAAAATTCGGCCAAATCCAAAGGGTGGATTTTTGGGTTCTTGTTTGACTTGTTAAAAGTGTTTTAATGTGTTCTTTGGAACCCCTAAGTACCCTAGTTTGGTTAGATGTTATTTCCCTTAAGTAAGAATGGTTTTGGAATGTTTTTGGGTGGAAAAAGTTCATGGAAAAATTTGGGTTTTTCATGGATGTTCTTCATTGTTCTTGTTGTTCTTGCCAAGAACAAAAAGGTTTGGTGTTTTGATTCAAAGTTTTGAATTATTTCATAAAGTTTATGTGATATGTTTTTAAATGATTTATTATGTATTTAAAGTGTTAAATATTTGTATAAATGATGATTGAAATAATTGTGTTTGAATTATTTCAAAAACATATCTTATCTTACATACACTTGCATGTTTTTGACAAAACTCACAAATCAACACACACACCAACCTTATCCCTCCCTAAAACCAGCCACTCCCTCAAAGGGAGTACTTTTGGGGCTTTTATGCAATTACATAAAGTTTTGATACTTTTATGTATTTGCACTTTGGCCCAAAAGTTTACGTTTTGACGTTTGGGTCCAAAAACGCTAAAGGGCAAATTGTTTTGTTCCTTTAATGATGTTTTTGCATTATTAAAAGTTTGGGTTCTAGTTGTATTTACATGAAGTTGTGACTTTTGTGTATTATACAAAGTGACCCCAAAAGTTTTTGTTATTGCAATATGGCCCAAAAGTTGAGGTTAATTGCATGATGGCCCAAATAGGATGAGAACAAAATTGTTTTGTCTCTTTAAATGAGAATTGGATTTTCATTTTGTTTAGCTCCATTTAAATCAATTTTATGGATACAAAAACCAAATGAAAATGTTGCATTCATTAATTAGTTAAAGTGTTAATTAATTAAAGGGTGTTTATGAACCTAAGCCTAATATAATTGAGCTATGTGAAAGGCGTTTCAAATTTGTTTGAACCATGGGAATGTGTAGATTAGATTTTGGTTGTAATTTGATTTGATCAAATGTTGTAAAAGGGCTTAAGCTCTTCTTTACTTTAAAGTAATTTGTTATATGCAAATGTTGTAATGAGCATAAGCTCACCTTTACTTTGAAGTACTTCTTTCTTGCTTTATACGATATGCATGAAAATGAAGTAGTTGGGTCCAACGCCCATAAGACAACACGCCTTAATGTGATTAAACGCGTAACTAAAATCAATCTTCATTCCTAGACCGAGGTTCAACACAAGGCTCGTGTTGAATCTAAACAAAGGTTCATAATCATCCTTAGGCCCTAAGGCAACTATGTAGTCCATCAAATGAATGCAAAGTTTATGTTAGTAGTATCATATACTCTTGCTTTAAAAATCGTTTTAAAAGCATAGTGGGAGTATTATGTACAACTAAAACAAAGGGATGGACCAATAGTTGTAATAGGACTAAAATAGTTTTAATAGAGATTAAAATGTATGTTTATATGTGATGAGACCTAAAACCCTCAACCAAACCAATATTAAGTTGATAAGCGAGAGATGTTTAGAATATCTCTTCGTGGCCTTCCACCGTGGTGGGATCCAATCGTTTATGACTTGTACACCGGCTTCACCCTATCATGGGGAAGTACACAGTGCATGCTTATACTCAGGAGGAATCCATATACATATGATGAGGTGAGTGTAGGCAACGAGGATAGCTATATATCGTATCATCGTGAGGCTATTCTTGAACCCCTTCACGCACTAAGCATGGTGGGAAGAACTTAACTAAGTGCAATGGAACCAATATCATATCATTGTGAGGTTACATTCTCTAGAGGCCAAATAAGATGGGTACTTGCATGAGTTGCAAATGAGTAAGCGTACTCTCTCATTATTATTGTTGCTAGCCATATATCGTATCATCGTGAGGTGGGCTTGGTAATAGTGAGCCTCCCATAACCTACTAGGAGTTTCATCCAAAACTCTCGAATTCCTATGAGGGATATGGAATTTGCCAAAAATAGTGGGTGGTGCTATTTTGATTTAAAGACCCAAATCAAATGGCTTAAAATCAATCAATCTATATTCGTTATGTATTTGATTACCAATATATTTGCAAACGCTATCCAACACTTGACAAAACCGAACGTTTAGTTTACGGACTTGGTACTACAAAACCATAGATTGTCTTTAATGGCTTGTAAATGTACCTAAGTAGTCTCATCCTCACAATCTTCCTATTGATAATGTATCATTAGAAGAATATGTTAGAAAAGGTCTATCATAGAGAGGACAACACTTTTAATGTCATAATTCTTCAATTACAAATTGTTGTATGAAGAAATAGGAGTTGCTTTGAACAACTCTTAGTCAATGCAAACACTAGTGCTTATTTCTTTGTTAAATGAACAAAGAACTTGAGAAGAAAGCACAAAGGCATGAACACTTTATGTGCCATGTTTCTTCACTTACAAATTGTTGTATGAAGAAATGAGAGTTGCCTTGTACAACTCTTGAAGGTTTGTAATTATGTTTAGAACATAATGGTTGGTTGACAAAAATAGTCCATTAACATGGACTTATGATGATTTTGAATCATTGAATGTTGAAGTGATAAACCACTTAACGAGACGGAAACTAGGCAAGGACTTCACCTTTGTTTCCCTATCCTAATCGTTCACTAAGTTTATTGTAAACTATGTAGTGAAAAATAACCACATGCTCTCCAAAATTGTTTGATGTGATAACACAATTGAAAAAAGGTTTCAAGAGAGATAGTGGGAGTTTAGGGACCATGACTAATGTAGTCAAAGGTGAAAGTCAAATAAAGAAGATAAATAACTCCAAGGGAACAAACTTTCTTTATGAAAGGATGGATATTGGAAGGGGTATTTGCAAGAAATGTCTTGCAAGTGTCAAGGACACACCTTTCGAAGGTGTTGTAAAATGTTCTTGAATAGTTCAAAACAGTTGGTTCTTCTACTTGAATGCATGATTCCGTATTAGTGACTATGTTTTACAATCGTTGTAAAAGTGTGGCTAATAAGAAGTAGAAGATTAATGAGAGAAGAGAAAGTACTTCACATTCGAAGCGTGAATCAAATGTAGATCTCTGCGAAAGCAGATGGTACTTACTTCCTCATATGAACTACCAAAGAAATTGGAAAAACATAGATTGTCTTTATATTCCAATTTTAAGGAACTAAATTCCGTCACTATGTGAAATGGATAAATGTTTTGTTTGACAAAACAATGTTCTTTATTAATCAATGATTGGATTATGGTAATCTAATTAATTATCTCTATAGTAGAGATAATATGGTAGTGTTAACTGTTTAGAAAATAATGATGCTTAAAACCCAAAAGGTTGCAAGGTAGTGACTAATCCCAACTAAAGTTGTGATACCTCTAAAACATAAATTACGAGTTGGTGAAAGATGGATGCTTTGGATCGTTAGATCCGGATCCAATACCTTCTTGTTAAAATTGTATGGAGGCGAAATGTTCGAATCTTTATTCTTTTGGAAAGAAGAAAGAATCACAAAGTTGTTGAGGTTAATTCACTTAAATGTTAGTGGCACTTGTCCACAAACATAATATTACTCATGTTGAATAACATTCACCGAAGATCACTCTCGGTTGGACTATAGTTTATTTTGAATAAACACAAGTCCGAATACTTTGTTTCAAAGAAATTCAAGTAATGTAAGTTGATGAGTAAGACATCTAAAGTATTTACCTCCTTAGGTTTGATCCAAGGAAAGGTAACACTTTAGATAAGTTTCCTTGAAAGATATCAAGGAAATAAGCATCATAAGATAATGTATTTCTCCATTAGGAGAAGAACGAACTCGAATAAGATTTAGTTCGTTAGATGTTATCTATTACCCATATATAGGATATATACTTCTAAAAACAATATGATTGTCAATGAGAAGATCTTCCAATATTTTCATGACTCCATAAGATGTAGTTGGAAAGAAAGACAAATCTTAAGCATGTTAAAGATTTGGGGTTGTGTGCTAATAAGCAATATTTGTTTGATAACAATCTTGTAGGATATCCTTAAAATAACTTTTGGATATCGCTTCTATAAACCAACTAACAAATGTTGTTTTGTTGGGTAGTTCATTGTAATTCTACAATGTGATTTGCCTAAAAGCAAATGAACGACAGATAGAACTCAAAGAATGGGTTCTTTGAGAGACAAGATAGTAATCAACAAATATAACAACCTAGTTCCTATACCACAAGCTCCAAGGTAGTCGATAAGGATTTATAAACCGTCTCAGTTGAATGGTTTTGAACTTTATGACTACATTGAGTGCATATACGATATATACTCAAGGAAATGGTAAAGTACCATTTGACTCGAAATAATGAAACCTTCAAAGCTAATTGGTAGCTTAAGGTGACTACAATCAAAGAGAATGGTTGACTTTAAAGGAACCATTTTTGACGTAGTCTTAGTTTCAATTAATTCGAAGATTGTTAGCTACAACTAAATGGTGATTCAATGTTTTGACATAATATGGGTTTCCGAAACCATTATTAAGATAGTCTTGATAATATATGTCTAAAACTATGAATCACAAGACATGAAAGTTGTAGAGATCCATCCATCATGGATCTTAGCAAGTTAGTGGGAGCTATTTGCATTTTATGAGGAAAAAGGATCAAATCGTTTGATTTCTCATAAAGATGTAAATGAATCTTTTGTTTACTAGGTTTACAAAAGATTAGTGGGAGTTAATCATGTTCCTAAAATTTAAATATATATGATATATTAATTTTGGAAATGAAAAGAATACTTCTTCGTTAAAGTTATGACTTTAATACATTATATGAAGATAGAATGTATATGGGAGATAAAGTCTATATACAAGGGATGGAAATCTATAATGATATATTTCATGATATAATTGGATTATATCAATCCCTAATAATAGACAATGGATGCTAGGAAGTTTCTCATATGATGATAAACTTCAATAAGAAGGACGATTCTAGTGAGACTAGCAAGTTGCCCTTCTCAAAGGGAACGTACCCTTTGACTCCCAAAGAAATAATGCGTAAATTGAATCCTTTATGCATACGCAGAAAGGTGATTTATGTATTTCATATTGTATGAAAAATATTGATATGAGTTGTACCTAGAACGGTATAAGATGATATCAGTGCAAGCCCAGGATCAGAACCATGGCAACTGTCAAGTGAGTCCTTAAGTATTTGAGAAATACTAAAGGATAAATTCCTCAAAGATCGAGGAAGAATCAAAGTGACGTAATGGAAGCGTAAATGTATTAGATTATGAATCTAATCCATCATTGGATGTTTCTTCATTATGAATGAAGAGATAAACGGATATCTCTTTATTATGACTAAAGAGATATTTGGATGGAAACATTAAAGTAATGACTTTAGTGTGTTCCATTATGAATGCAAAATATATTGCCATATAGAAGTTTACAACAATGTTGTTTGGATGGGAAAGTTCATTTATGAACTCTCTATTCGGTTCCAACCAGAAAGTGTATGACACTAATGGGGCGATAGCTCAAGCCTGGGAATCAAGGTCTCATCAAGATCCGAACACAAATGAGAGACTGAACCACATGATTGAGAATCATGTATAATGGTGACGTCGTTATTCTCAAGGTTGCTTCTGTGGATAACACATATAGATATCCACTGCCTAGGCCTACTATTCAGCCATTTATGAAATGACTACAGAAGAGATATCATCATTGATGATCAAGCTGATTGGCTCTAGTGCAAGTGGGAGATTGTTGGAAATGTGCCCTAAAGCCAATCATGTGATGATACTTTACGGACATTTCACATGTTAAACTAATCTAGTTTAACATATAAAGGGCATAAATTATTGTTTGAGCCGTCTCATATAAATGTTATATGCTTAAACAATAAAGTCCAAGGAATTTGTGATTGGGAGAATGTAATCTAATGAAGTTAGATTCATGAGACCATTCTTTCGTAGACACATCCTAAACGTTCCTGATCATAGGATTGCCAATTGGGCGTTGACAGTCCGTTAAGATCAGTACGTACTATGTCTTCTCTCAGGGAGAGTGATTAGTCTCGAATCATTGGTGTGTGTGACATCAAGACAAGTACGGTAGGTGCTCAATAAAGAATGAGTTCACTGAACGCGATCAACGAAGAGTTCTCATATTCCATGTCACATGAGAACTCATGGTTGGGATAATGCAAAGTAGTCCTTTGACCTGAGGCATCATAGTTGTCTTGTGGTTAAGACCTTGATCTTTGATTATGTCAAAGTCATCCCACCAGGAGGGTGTCCACGGCATCGTTGGGGTCAAGCCGCTTAGCTATGGAGACAAGTGAATGCGCAACAAGGGATCTCTAACCTTCAAACCGTTTGAAGGAGAATACTCTCTGATATGATTTGAATCTCTGGCCAGAGTATGAATGAGATTTGGGAATGCGTTCCTAATCACATTCAAGGTAATCATATAAGCACAAGACACACATTGGATAGTAGACATGAGAAAATAAACTATCAAACCAAACAATGTGGTCAAGAGTATTAGATTAGAGAAGGACCGTATTGCATTTGTAATCTCGAACTGAATAGGTTCTCTAAACCTCTTCTGATTAGCTTGGGTAACCATGATATGCTGCTAGGTGTCACTCATGGTTTGTGGAAGCCCTAGACGTGTATAATCACTAAAGGGAGAATTGAAAATAGTTTCAATTCACAATCGATGTAAAATGGTTTTAATCGCCCACTGCCTCGCTAAAAGGAACCTAATGGATCGCACACCGTGAAAGGTGGAGATTGGAGATTAAACGGAAATGAGTAAGAATGATTAAATGGTTTAATTATTTATTTATGGCAAGGATTAATTAATATGTTAATTAATCAAACGAATTAGTTCGTTAAAGACTTCGGGATAGTTTTGGACCTTAAGGCCCAATGGGCTTCGAACGTCAAGCCCATTAACTTAAGTTGTATGACAATTTAATGAATAAAGATTCATTAAAGCCCAAAAGCCCAAAAATCCCCTAAATGGCCAGCCATGATGAAATGAATTAGGGTTTTGGTTGTTTAGGTCACTTAAAGAAGTGACTATATAAATGACTTTATAACTAAATATTCAAAAAGTGTAAAAAGGGTTTATTTTGGGGGAAATTGGTGAGAATTGTCTCTCCATTTCTCTCTAAAGAGGCCATCACCTTGGAGGGTACATCTAGCAATCCTACTACTCCAAGGTCACTCATTTCTTCTACAATCGAACCTTGGTGTCGAGAATTAGAGGTTCTCAATTTTGGGAACTTGGAGAACCTATTCTTCCATCCAAATCCATGGATCTAAGAAGCAAGGAATGAAGGCCCTTATCTCTTTGGGTGATTAGCCTTTGCTTATGCAAAGAGGAATCTACAAAGGTATTAATTTCAACTCACTTTGTTTTTGAGTTGATTATTGGTTCACCAATCTACTAGGCTTTGAATTTCATGGGTAAATGTTTTGTTTTTGAGTGCATGTAAGCATGATTCCGCCTTTAATTGTTAATTGCATGCTATATGATGTTGCTCAAATGAACATGTTTTACAAAATAATTCCTTCAATTTGATCATATCAAATTACAACCAAAATCTAATCTACACATTCCCATGGTTCAAACAAATTTGAGACGGCCTTTCACATAGCTCAATTATCGTAGGCTTAGGTTCATAATCACCCTTTAATTAATTAACGCTTTAACTAATTAATCTTTGAATGCAACATTTGTGACAGCCCGTCCCTAATTTTAAGAATTTTTAAAGTTTTAATAAAGGATTTTACAAAAATGCCCTTCGAGGCACGCACATCATTCGAGGTTAATCGTTGTGTCATGCCATCTAAGATTTGTTTTCTCGACATATCCTCGTAGTACTCGTCGTTACGGACGTGTGGGCGCAGACGGTTCGTGATTTGGAGTTATATCGAAGAAGTTATTAACGTTTGAAATTTGGAATTTTAAGGAATTATAATTTTAGTAAAATATAGAAATTCTTTTATGAAATTGGACGGCCCAGATTTATTGATGAATGAAATGGATGGCTGGGATGAGGGAAAGGTTTTTGGTGTGTGTATGTGTATGAGAAGAAGAAACAGAAAACAGAAAAGAAGAAGAGACTGGGCAGAAATGCCCAATCGGAGAAGAAGAAGGTGAGAGCAAACCAGAAGAAGGGAGAGGAAGAAGCTGACCAATCAGGGGACGGAAAGGAGGGAAAGGAGGGAGAGTGGTGCGCGGGGGAACAGGAGGAATGGGTCACCCTTGACCCGCGCGACCCAAGCTTCCAAATCGGCGGGTTTTCGCCATTTCCGTCCAAATTTCCGACGAATTGAGTCAAGGTACCACTCCTAATCATCATCTAGGCCTTCCCTCTTTACGTTTCACCCCAAGAATCATTGAATTTCGTTGTGATTTCGCGAAGAACACCCCTACGGGTGCCGCGACCCTTTTGTTTAAATTCTCCAAATTTTGAAATGTTTTCTTTCAATTACTAACACCTTTAGCATTCCTTTAGGACCTAGAACAAAGCCCAAGAGGTAATTGAGGCGTTGGAACAAGTTTGAAGGTCGAATTGGAAACACCCAAATTCTAGGGTTCTTCACGGTTTTGGTGAAATTGAAGCACTTCCAGGCCAAATTGGCCTTGGTCTCAGGTATGAAAGTTGTTCTACTCATTGAGATCTTCAAATCTGCAAATTTTGGTAATTTTTGGAAATAGTTGAATTTTCCGGCGAGCCGGGGGCGGCCAACCGCCACCCGCGGCAGCCCGCGCGGCGGCGCGTGGCCAATGGCCGCCAATGTCATTATTAGCTTGTGATTAAGGTTCTAGGTTCTGTTTTGATAATTGATGGACGTAAATTGAATAATTGAACCTAAGTTGGTTACGATTCGGGGTTAGGTGAAAATGTGAATTGACGATCCGACCGTTGGATCGTCATCAAACTTTGATACGTTGTAATACGTAATATTTGAGGATTATAGGAACTTACGGATTGGGAATCCGATTTACGGATATTCCGGAATTAGAATTGTAAGTTCATAAAATAGAATGTTAACCGTCACTTAGTTTTGGAAATTGACGGAGATCCGACCGTTGGATGGTAACGAAATTTTAGGATGTTGTCCTAGAGGTATATTGTGGACCTCTGGAAGTTTCGGATTTGAAATCTAAATTGCAGATCATCCGGATTGAACTACGTAGTGACGTGTCTTATATAAGTTATGTATTCTATCGGCAGGATTTCTGAGGTTGGGTTTGATTATTGTTCTAGGCGCTAATCTTCATGACGCCTTGATGTGTGGTGCTAGGGAGTTGTTGAGCGAACTCCAGGTGAGTGGGCAGTTTTGTTTTCGTATTACCTTTATACTATAAATTTTTCCCAGAAGATGAATTTATACGAAATTATGTTTTGAAAATGCCATGCATAGAATTATTTGGAAAATGTGAATTTCATATGAGTTATATGATTGATATATGATGCATACATGTTGCATGGTGCTGTGGAGGCACAGGTAAGTCAGGTGAGTTCATTATTCATTTAATTGATTGTTGATAAGATGTTTCAAGCTCATAACCTGCACCCTAGGTGTTAGTGCTTATTTTATTCACCACACCGCACGCTCGCCTTGGATCCAAGTAGGTGGATGTCGTACAGACCATGTGAGGGTTCCGACATGCTAGTCGTATAGATCACTAGGCGTGATTGCGACTAGTGGGTGATCTTAGTTATGCGCGCTGATGATTGATGAGAGAAGCACTAGAGCGTATTTTTACACCTTTCATCGTATAGACTACCTTACGTAGTTCCGAGTGATGTGCAGAGTAGGGCCGTACAGGTCACGGTGGTGACTCCGGCATAGTGGGATTTTGAGCTGTTGAATTGATCGTATAGGACCAACTGCAGGGTCTCCGATTGATTCCTTATTTCACCTGATTTATATTTTGATTTATGGCATGGCATGTTTTTCTTGAAAAATGTTAAAGATTTGGGATTCAAGTTTTGAGATTTCATATGGTTATATATATATTTTTCTGAAAAGTGTTAAAGGTTTGAGATTTGAGAGTTTTGCTTATATATATGTTTATATATATGCTATTTTCTGGGAAAGTATACAGGTTTTACGGTGAGGGGTTAGAAATATTTTAAATGAAAAGTTTTCGAAAAACTTTGTTTTACTGACCCACTCAATTTTGTTTTGCGCCCCTCCAGGTTCAAGTTAGCAGAGCTTTGGTGGCCACGAGGAATCCAACGGTGTTCTGACAGAATTCACAAAAGTAGGACTCACCCTCGGGTGTGTCATCTTAGTAATTGGAAATTTTTTTTTTAAAGCTTCTGAACTATGTAAATGGTTACGTCACTCTCACGTGACGGCCAGCATGCCCTCCTTCGGGACGGGGTGTGTCAACATTGTCATTTGGTTTTTGTATCCATAGAATTGATTTAAATGGAGTTAAATGAAATGAAAATCCAATTCTCATTTAAAGAGACAAAACAATTTTGTTCTCAACCTAATTTGGGCCAAAATGCAATAACCTCAACTTTTTGGGCTATGTTGCAAAACTTAAACTTTTGAGCTCATTTTGTAAAAACACAAAAGTCCATTACTTCATGTAATTACAACTAGAACCCAAAAATTTCAATAAATTCAAAAACTTCATTAAAGGAACAAAACAATTTGTCCTTTAGTGATTTTGGGCCTTTACGTAAATACGTAAACTTTTGGGTCAAACTGCAAATACACAAAAGTATCAAAAACTTTATGTAATTGCATAAAAGCCCCAAAAACACCCCACTTGTAGGGTGGCCGGTTTTGGAGTAGTGAAGCCTCAAAATTTTGAAATTTTTTTCAACAAAGTCATAAAGCCATGCAAGTGGAAATTGGTTGGTGGGAACATGTGTGTAAGAAGAAAATCAATTATGTACATAATTCAAACACTTTTATCAACAATTCAATCACCTTATAATTGATTAAATGACTTGTTGATAGATAAGTCACACCAACCAATACAAAACAAAGACTTTATGAAATTAACTAAAACTTTGAATCAAAACAACAAACCTTTTTGTTCTTGGTAAGAACCTCAAGAACAATGAAGAACACCCATGAAAACCCATAAGAGTTCCATGAACATTTTCACTCAATAAAACTCAAATTTTCACTACTCAAAATGGGGTTAACATCCTAGGGTACTTAGGGGTTCCAAAAGTCACCTTAAAACACTTTTAACAAGTCAAACAAGAACCCAAAAATCCACCCTTTGGATTTGGCCGAATTTCCCCAAAAACATGGCACCAAATTTTTAGCTCTAAAATTCATGCTCATATGAACTACATCTACAACATTTGAGATGGCAAATTTTCTAACAAAATTTACATTCAAAGAAGCAAGAATAAAGCTTGTAACAATTACAACATTCAAATAAAAAACTATGAACTACAAAACCCAAAAGGATTCACCAACTACTAGACCTAGGCTCTGATACCACTTGAAGGAAATTTTGTGAAAAACATGTTCATTTGAGCAACATCTATAGCATGCAATTAAAAAATTAAAGGCGGAATCATGCTTGCATGCACTCAAAACAAAACATTACCCATTAAATTCAAAGCCTAGTAGTTAGGTGAACCAAGACTCAACTCAAAACAAAGTGAGTTGAGAAATTATACCTTTGTTGATTCCTCTTTGCATAAGCAAAGGATAATCACCCAAGAGATAGGGCCTTCATTCCTTGCTTCTTAGCTCCATGGATTTGGATGGAAGAATTGGTTTCTCCAAGTTCTCAAAGTTGAGAACCTCTAAGTCTCCACACCAAGGAAAGATTGATGAAGAAATGAGTGACCTAAAGGAAGTAAGATTGCTAGCTATGTTCCTCTAGGGTGGCCGGCCTCTTTAGAGAGAAAGGAGAGCTTGTGTTCTCATCCTTTCCCCAAAAGAAAACCCTAAATGAATTTTGGCTATAAAGTCATATTTATACCTTCCTTCATTGGAGTGGCAAACTTGTAATTAAAGCAAGTTCACTACCCTCCTCTAAATGGCCGGCCTTAAGGGTTTATTTGGCTTTCAAGCCCTTTGTTTATTCAAGTTGTCATACAACTTGAGTTAATGGGCTTGACATTCAAATCCCATTGGGCCTTGCGGCCCAAAACTAACCCTAGGTCTATAACGAACTTATTCGTTTGATTAATTAACATATTAATTAATTCTAGCCATAAATAAATAATTAAACTATTTAATTATCCTTACTTATCTCCGTTGTTTTTTCAATCTCTACCTTACACGGTGTACGATCCATTAGGTTCTTTTTAACGAGGCAGTGGGCGATTAGAACTCTTTCAAATCGATTGTGAATTGAAACTTACTTTCAATTCTCCCTTTAGTGCTTATTCACGTTTAGGGCTTCCACAAACCATGAGTGACACCTAGTAGTATGTCATGGTTACCCAAGCTAATCAGAAGAGGTGGAGAACCTATTCAGTTTAGGATTACAATGCAATACGGTCTTTCTCTAATACAATACTCTTGACCACATTGTTGGGTTTGATAGTTTATTCATGTCTACTATGCAATGTGATTCATTTACTTATATGATTACTTTGAATGTGATTTGGAACGACTTCCTAAATCTCATTCATACTCTGGCCAGAGATTCTTAATCATATCATAGAGCATTCTCCCTCAAACGGTTTAAAGGTTAGAGATCCCTTGTTGCGCATTCACTTGCCTCCATGGTTAAGTGGCTTAACCCCAACTATACCATGGACACCCGCGAATGGAGTGACTTTGACATAATCAAAGATCAAGGAGCTAACCACAAGACAACTATGATGCCTCAGGTCAAAGGACTACTTTGCATTATCCCAACCATGAGTTCTCATGTGACATGAGTATGAGAACTCTTCGTTGATTGTGTTCAGTGAACTCATTCCTTATTGAGCACCTACGTACTTGTCTTGGTGTCAGTCACACCAATGACTCGAGACCAATCACTCTCCCTGAGAGAAGACACAACACATACTGATCTTAACGGACTGTCAATGCCCAATTGGCAATCCTATGATCAGGAATGTTTAGGATATGTATACAAAAGAGAATGGTCTCATAAATCTAACTTGTTTAAATTAGATTCTCCTAATTACATATTCCTTGGACTTATCGTTTAAGCATATAACATTTAATGAGACGGCTTAAAACAATAATCTTTGCCCTTGATATTAAACTAGATTAGTTTAACATGTGAAATGTCCGTAAACTATCATCATATGATTGGTTTTAGGGCACATTTCCAACAATTGATTCACTGAAACTTTTTCTCCATGATCACTTTCGGATTAAGGATCTTGGTGATTTAAAGTACTTTCTGGGTATCAAGGTTTCCAGTCCAAACGTGACATTTATATTTCTCAGCGTAAATATGCATTAGAGATTCTCAAGGATTATGGCTTCCTAAGAGCACGACCCATTGGTTTTCCTATAGACAATACAAAATTATATGATAAAGGGGAACTTCTCAAGGATCCTAAAAAGTATCAGTATCTAGTAGGATGGTTAATTTATCTCACTATAACTCGGCCGGATATCACCTACCCTGTACATGTTCTAAGTCGATTTATGCATGAGCCGTGTACTCATCATATGAATGCTGCAATTCAAGTTGTTCATTATTTGAAGTCTACTCTAAGTCAAGGCTTACTATTCCATTCTGACAATCAAATCAAGTTGACTGCTTTTTGTGATTCTGATTAGGCGGGTGGTCCTATTACTCGTCGCTCAACTACTGGCTACTGTGTTTTCTTGGGAAATTCTTTGATTTCATGGAGGACAAAGCAACAGAAAACTGTTTCACTTTCTTCTACTGACGCAGAATATAGAGCTATGTCAGGTTCTTGTTGTGAGATAATTTGGCTGTGCTTTCTATTGAAGGATTTGAACATTCCCTTAACTGGTCCGTCTGATCTATTTTGTGATAATCAAGCAGCATTGCATATAGTTGCCAACCCTGTTTTTTCATGAGCGTACTCGCCATATTGAGATGGATTGTCATTTTATACGTGATAAGATTGTTGTTGGCACTATAACTACCAAGTATGTTGGTACAACACACTAGTTGGTGGACTTATTTACGATGCCTTTTGGAAAGGAGAAATTTTCGACTATGTTACGCAAGTTGGGCGTTCTTGACATTCACTCTCCAACTTGAGGGGGAGTGTTAGACAAATAGGAAAGTAGTTAGACTTAAATTGTGATTGTACTCCTAACTTGTAGGAGGAATTCTTGCTACTTAAGGAATGTAATTGTATACATACACTTTCACATATCAATGAAAATATAATTCAGCCATATATTATTTTTCTACAAGAGGGAGGAAGGGGGTGTTGGAGCTGCAGTGGAAATATTCTATAATCAATTGGTTTTTTGTTTTTTTTTCATAACTCAAGGAATGTAATCACATATTAATGAGAATATAATTCAGCCATATATTATTTTTTCTACAAGAGGGAGGAAGGGGTGTAGGAGCTGCAATGGAAATATTCTATAATCAATTGGTTTTTCTTTCTTTTTTTTTTTCTTACTGCAACTTCTTCATATTTTCTAAATTGTATTTTCTAGTTTGGATGGAAATTGACAATACGAACTCATGGTGGATGCAAATTTCCGCCGTCTTTAGTTTGACGAAAATGCACCTGCAAAACAATTAACACCTTTGATCAGAGACCTAAGCCTCATGCACCCACGAGGTGGGGGGGGGATTAGGTCAACGGATCTCCGATGCATAAGTTAGTTTCTTTGAGAGAGTAAAGTGTTTTGATGCTTTTTATGGTTGTCAAAAGCCCTGAAAAATTGGTAGAATATGAGGTATTTATAGGGCTAGGGCCGGCCATTTATGGTTTTAATGGAGAAATATTCTCTAAATATTCCCAAGATATTTAATAGGAGATAATATCTTGAGATAATAGGGTAATAATCCTTAATTGATTTAAATTAGGATTACTTACTTGATTGGAGTCAATCAATTAGGAATGTATTAAAGATAGGATTTGGGTAATTAATCCTTATCTTTAATTCCTTGCCATGGGCAGGTGAGCTGTAGGCAATTGTGTTCAATTGCTGAGACATCCTGGGGTGTGAGCTATGCGTGGGAGAATCTGAGAAACCTGTCCATTTATTGAGGGCAATTTTGTCCTCCTTGAACAAAAGTCCACGTGTCACCTCTAGAATTTTTGGGATTATTTTTGGCTCCACAAATGCCCCCACACCTACTGTGCTGCTAGCATGGAAAGGGCAGTAGGTGTAGAAATCCCAAGCTGCTTGGGCTTGTAGAGTTGTTTCCCAATTTGAACTTGATCTTCTTCCTTGATTTGGAGATAGACTTCTTAAAGGAAAAGGAAAATAATTGCCACCAATACCTATTTAATTCTGCCATAAGCAGGGGATTAAATAAATTTGGAGAACAATAATTATTCCAAGAAGAAAGAGAAGCCAGAGGATATTTTTTTCTTCCCCCTCCCCTAGCGCTCTTCTTTTCTTGCCCTTGCCAAAAGTCGTTTCTCGTTGTCTTTCTTCTTCTTCGTGCCGCGCCAAGGTAAGAAAAACTTGAATTTCTTTCTTCTTGAATTTTTTTGGGAGCCTTAGGGGCTTGAAAATTGGCACGGCGGGAGCCGAGGTGGTGTGTGATGTGTGGTGTGCGGCAAGGAGGCCACAGTGCTGTAGGTGCGCAAGGGTGCTCGGCTGGGCAAGCCGTGATGCTCTAACCCTTTTGAATTTGCTTGGCAGGGGCCGAGTTAGGCGGAGCAGGTGCAGGCCTGCAATTGCAAGCGAGAGGGAACAAAGGGGACTGGCCGAGAGGCCTTAAGGCCTACTTGGAGTGCGCGGTGGTGCGATGTATATAAGCACACAAATTAAACCCTCTTTTTATCAATTGTAGTGAAGAATGTAAGTAGGGATCGTTCTAGGCTGGGGATTAGGAGGGATTGTTAAATCACTTGAAAACTGATTCAAAACGTAAAAAACAAAGTTTAAAACACTAAACTAGACTCAAAAAATGCAAAACTAAACTCTAAAACACTAAAACAAACTAAAAAACTCAAAACAGCACATAAACACTCAAAACTGCCTTAAAAACACAATCTGGGCAGTTTTGAACACCAAACACAAATTTGGACGAAAATAGGTTATAACTTGACTCAAGACACTTAAAAACACAAACCAAATTGATTTCTAACTAATCTACACTTCAAAATAAAGGGGGAATTGGTTTTGACGAAAATTGAAAACAAAACAAAACTTTGTAAACTAAAACAGATTTTAAAACGAATTTGATTAAAGTGAATGGATGGAAAGCTAGCTAAGGGGTTCTTCTCCACACATGTCACACGTGCATACAAAACGATTTCCAATTGCTTTTCAATAAACTATGAATCCTCAATGCCCCAGATTAACCGTGAATTGCACTAATTAACCCTCAGATTTTCCTAAAGTTATTGAATTGGATGATTGCATACAACAACCCAAAGCATTCCCCACAAGTTCCCTACATGAATTGCATAATAGAGATACAAGCAAGAATCATTAAGTTTTATGAAAATCATAAGCATTGACGAGGCACTTGTTACTATGAATTGCATGAAACTTATGCCAAGAATTTACTTAACACGATTGTGATCAACAACCTGTACTACTTGCAAATATAAGTTCATAACGATTAGGTGAAACTCCCTTATATCCTAGCATTAGATTTATGGATGAAAATTAAGCGTGCACTCTCAACCAACACACACAAATCAGTTTTAATTCATATAGATAAGCAAATTGAATTCACAACTTATGAAACACAATTAGAAGTAATCAAATCATATAGCAAGCATAAAACATGGTTTCGAATCCCCCCCTAGCCAAGGGGGGTTTAGTTCCTCATACACACAAAGCAAAGATAAATAAATTTAGACATTGAAATCCAAAGAAAGAGAACACCTAGACGCTCCAACTTGGACAACAGGTGCATCCACGAACTTCTCCTTCTTCCTTGCTGCGGCACAAAGTTTGGGGACAGGTTTTGGGGTTATGAATGGTGTATAATGGATGGGGGATAGTATGGTGGTGTTTAGGATGGATGGGTGGTGCGGCAAGGGGTGGTTTCTGGAAGGAATTATGGAAGAATGGTGATGAAAGCTGGGGCAGAGAGCAAGGATGAATTTCTGGCATGATTTATGTATATGGGAGGTGGTGATTCGGCCAAGGGTTGAATAAGAGTATATATAGGCACATAAAACCCTAGGGAAATCAGATATGGACTTGTAAAATCCAAATCCACAAGGAAAAAGGCTTAAACATCAGAATCCCCAAGGAAAGAGCCCAAAAAGGTGCGGCAAGGATAAGGAGGAAAGGATAAGGCTTCTAGAAAGCCTTGCAAGGCAAGGAAAATAGGTCTCCTTGCTGAAATTGGTGCGGCACCTATGGAAAAATATTCTAGAATCTTTCTTTGTGTCCAAAAGTGCTTAGGAAACCTTCAAAATAGCTGGAACTTAAGGCCATCTAGGTTTAGGAAAGATCAACCCAAAATAGGAAACTTTAGGCTTAACTTTCCTACTTCAAGTAGGAAACCTTGTTTGAGTAGGAATCCTCATTCTTTTAGGAATCCATCTTTGACTAGGAATCCATCTTTAACTAGGTCTCCTCTGTTTATTAGGAATCCTTCTTCAATTAGGACTCCTTCGATCTCGTCCATTCCTTTCGTTCCAAGCATTTAATATCCATTCCAAGCTCAATTTTGCTCCAAAAGGCTCCAAAATGCACGACTTTGCATGCTTTGCCCTTAAAACCTGAAAACACATGAAAACAGCTTAAAAGACTACTTTAACTAAGAAAACACAATGTAAATGCACAAGAACAAGCTCACTAAGTCGCAGAAATATGCTCCTATCAAATTCCCCCACACTTAGCATTTGCTAGTCCTCGAGCAAAACAAATAAACAAAAGAAAAAAAAAAGAAAACGAAACAAAACAAACAACCAAAACCTAAACCTTCCAATGTTTTCCTCAGGGATTTCCAATGCACATGACAAGTTAAAAATCATCATCCCCACAGATTTTAGTCATCTTCACACTTAAGCACATACTTAATCATAGTCACCACTTACTAGTTCACATTTAACCAATTAAAACAATGTTTTGAATGTAGTAACATGCCTTAGAGAATTTGCTCAATTCCTTACAAAATATGCACTCAATTTTCACTCAGATTTTCTAACTACACACCCTATACTAGTTATATGTGAGAAGATTGATGTAGTCATAAAAATGAACGCTCACATATATCTATAACAAAGAAAGCAATTTCTGGAGTTAGTAAGCATTTAGATATGATCTCATGAATGGAATGCTACTACTTAGATGCGAGAACTAGTGACACCATATGCTCATACCAACTTCAAACTCCACAAATTGAAACACATAACACTCAAGATAGAAGTCAAAGGTTGTAACGGGGCTAAGGGTAATGGCTAACAAAGAAAGGATAGGGATAACAAATGTTCTTAAAGCAATAGCAAGCAAAGTAATGAAATTGAAACTTAGAATTCACTTTAGAATGCAGAAAATCAACTTTTAAACACAAAGGGAAGAGGCATACAACACTTAGGGCTAAATTCAAGCGTTTTGGACCCTTTCTTCAACAACCACACTTTACAGCTTGTTTTCACATCTTTTTCACTCTTTTCCATACTTTTCACAACTTTTCTTTTCTTTGTTCTATTTTCCAAGAATTTTTTCTCTTTTTTTTTTCTTTTTTCTTTTCTACCCGTGCCACATTTAATACTTTGGCACACACACATCCCTTCCCCCACACTTGTTTCCTGCAATACATTGATCAAAAGGAATTCATTCTGAGTCATGCCTTACTATGCTTCAAGAGCAAGGGTATGGATGGTCCTAATATAGGCTAGGTGAGGATATTGTGGGTTAACAAATAACATAGGCTACACAAGGCTCAACGGGGTTAAACTTAAACATATAATGAATTAGGGTTCACGGCAGTTTGGCTTTGGTGGTGGTCACTACAGAACTTCATCTTGAATATGTGTTATGCAAATCAATAGCATGCTTTGAATGAATTGGGCATGAGTTCTAGCATTTGAAACTAAATGATGAAACGCCTTCTAAGTAGCAACCAAGCAAAGAATAATGAGATCATGCAACAACTTAAGAAAACAACAATGCACAGATTATTAACTCTCCAAATAAATGTTTAGGCTCAAGTCTCACAAGGTTGTAGCGTTAGTTTGAGTTCCTTCCTTCAAGCTTGTTACAAAAACTAATTTTTCCTTTATGATTACATGTGAATTCATCAGTTATAACCACAACCAAGCATAAACCAAAGAGTAACTCAAACTTCCATCCATGTTTATAACTCTCTTTAACAGTCATGCAATTAAAAACCGAATCCTCATCATTGTGTTGGAAGGTACCCTAAGACACAAACAAATACACAAAAACAAATCAAAACAACTCTTTTTAGTTTTTTTTCAAAACAATTTTTCAAATTTTTTCTGGGATTTTCGGATTTTTATGTAAAACACACTAAAATGCATCAAAATAGCTTAAAAACAGCAAGGAACAACATTGGAAGTTATGGGTGATAGAATCCTACAAATTTGCATCAAAACACTTTGGTTACCCCCCCCCCCCCAACACTTAAATCAAACATTGTCCTCAATGTTTCAAGCATAAACTAACACAAATAACAAACCAACCAACAAACAAACACGAACACACTAAACATGGCAGAAATGAAACAACAACAAAGAGAAGGGTTTAGGAACGCAAATCTGGAATTGGAGTGATTCCTAGGTTTTCCTTTGTTGAATGCATGGGTTGCCTCCCAAGTAGCGCTTTCTTTAATGTCGTGCAGCCGGACGAGGAACACATTCACTCCCCAATGGAGCCCACGGCATACTCCACAAAGGTGTCATAATAGGGCTTCAACCGATGCCCATTCACCTTGAATTCCTGTCCCATTTTCAAGCTTTGGATTTGGACTGCACCATGAACAAAAACATTAGTAATAACAAACGGTCCAATCCACTTAGAACGTAACTTACCGGGAAACAAACGTAAACGGGAATTGAACAATAGCACTTTCTGCCCTATGGAGAATGTTTTGCCACGGATCATTTTGTCATGTAAAGCTTTGGTCTTCTCCTTGTAAATGCTAGCATTCTCATACGCCTCATGCCTTATCTCATCAAGTTCATTTAATTGGAACTTCCTATGACTTCCCGCTACATTTAGGTCCATATTGAACTTCTTGACGGCCCAATGAGCTTTGTGCTCCAATTCAACGGGGAGATGGCACGGCTTGCCATAGATGAGCCTAAATGGGGACATTCCAATGGGTGTCTTATACGTCGTACGATACGCCCAAAGTGCATCATCTAACCGTAAGCTCCAATCCTTCCTTGTAGGCCGAACTGTCTTCTCTAGGATTTGCTTGATCTCTCGGTTAGACACCTCGGCTTGGCCATTTGTTTGAGGATGGTAAAGCGTAGAAACCTTATGGTTGACATTGTATTTCCTCAATAACGCCTCAATGGTCCGGTTGCAAAAGTGAGACCCTTCATCACTAATGATCACACGTGGCATGCCAAACCTTGCAAATATGTTAGTTCTAATAAAATCTGCAACCACTTTAGAATCATTAGTCTGGGTGGCTTTTGCTTCCACCCACTTCGACACATAATCCACCGCAAGCAAAATATACATGAAACCATACGAGGAAGGGAAGGGACCCATAAAATCAATACCCCAAACATCAAAAATTTCAACATTAAGGATAGAAACCTGCAGCATTTGATCCCTAGCACCTATGTTACCCATTCTTTGGCATTTATCACATGTTAAGCAAAAAGTTCTAGGATCCTTAAAAATACTAGGCCAATAGATTCCACATTGTAACACCTTAAGTGCTGTTCTTTGTATGCCAAAGTGCCCACCACATGCATATGTATGACAAAAGCTTAGAATAGAATGAAATTCAGAATCATGCACACATCGACGTACAATCTGATCAGGGCAAAATTTCCATAAATAGGGATCATCCCATACATAAAACCGTGCATCATGCCTTAACTTATCACGTTGGTGCCTAGTGAAAGTGCTAGGAATTCGTTTTGACATCAAAAAATTTACCAAATCGGCATACCAAGGCTCACTTACCTTTATGGACAACAATTGTTCATCGGGGAATGTCTCAGCAATGGGTAGGGACTCCTCATTATGCACCATTCGGCTTAGGTGGTCAGCCACCACGTTTTCACTTCCCTTCTTGTCACGAATCTCAATGTCGAACTCTTGAAGTAGCAACATCCAACGAATTAGTCGTGGCTTGGCTTCCTTTTTAGTGAGCAAGTACTTCAAAGCTGCATGGTCAGTGAAAACAATTACTTTAGTACCAATTAGATATGATCTAAACTTATCTAAAGCAAAAACAACGGCAAGAAGTTCTTTTTCCGTAGTGGAATAGTTCAATTGGGCATCATTCAACGTCTGTGAGGCATATTAGATGACATGCGGCCTCTTGTCCTTCATTTATCCTAAAATAGCTCCTAAAGCGTAATCGGACGCATCACACATAAGCTCAAAAGGTAGGCTCCAATCTGGTAGGACAATGATTGGTGCCGTGGTCAACAACTCCTTGAGTTGGTTGAATGATGTCGTGCATTCCCCATTAAAGTCAAACGCCACATCTTTTTGTAGGAGTCGGCAAAGAGGTTGGGCAACCTTTGAGAAGTCTTTGATGAACCTACGATAGAAACCTGCATGGCCAAGGAAAGAACGAACCTCTCTAACCGAAGTAGGAGAGGGTAAATGACGTACAAGATCTATCTTTGACTTGTCAACCTCAATACCGTTTTCAGAGATAATATGACCTAAAAATATGCCTTGTTTAACCATGAAATGACATTTTTCCCAATGAAGAACAAGGTTAGTTTCAACGCAACGTTTTAAGATCAAGCTAAGATTATGCAAGCAACCATAAAAAAAATCACCAAAGACGCTAAAATCATCCATAAAAACCTCAATTATTTTCTCAACATAATCAGAAAATATGCTCATCATGCATCTTTGAAATGTGGCAGGTGCATTACATAAACCAAAAGGCATGCGACGATAAGCAAATGTACCAAAAGGGCATGTGAATGTGGTTTTTTCTTGGTCCTCGGGTGCTATGACAATTTCATTATAACCAGAATAACCATCAAGAAAACAATAAAGAGTATAACCAGCTAACCTCTCAAGCATTTGATCAATGAATGGCAAGGGGAAGTGATCCTTCATTGTAGTGGCGTTTAGCTTCCTATAGTCGATACACACCCTCCAACCAGTTTGAATGCGAGTAGGCACAAGTTCATTCTCTGCATTTGCTACCATTGTCACTCCAGATTTCTTTGGAATGCATTGAACGGGCGAAACCCACTTACTATCCGAGATTGGATAGATTACTCCACAATCTAAAAGCTTGATGATTTCCTTGTTCACAACTTCCATCATAGGAGGGTTGAGTCGGCGTTGAGCCTCTCGAGATGTTTTAGACCCGTCCTCCAAAAGTATGCAATGCATGCAAGTTGTGGGGCTAATTCCTTTGATGTTGGCCAACGTCCACCCAATTGTTGTTTTGTACTCCTGTAACATCCTCACTAACTTACCTTCTTCTTGTGTCGTGAGTGAGCATGAAATAATGACGGACAACGTTTCATCTTCTCCCAAGAAAACGTACTTTAAATGACTAGGCAATGGCTTAAGTTCAAGTATAGGTGGCTGCACAACTGAGGGAAGCATCTTATTAGCCGAAACTGAACTTAAAATAGGGTCTAAAAACTTACCAGATTGTGGTGGCAACGACTCAAGGGCAGCCACCATCTCAATGATATCTTCACTAGGGGGCACGGCAAAGGAACTTTTATGCATGCCGTGGTTTCCAATGGTTGCTGCTTCAACGTTTTGCATGTCTATTCCTCGTGCAATGACTAATTCAAGTGCATCGTCCTTCAATTTGTCAAAATGGTCCTGTGCCAAAGAGTCAATTACATCAATAGCAAAACATGAATGATTCTCACTAGGATACTTCATAGAATCAGAAAGATTGAAATTAATAACTTCCCCATCAAATTCCATTGTCAATGTTCCATTAAACACATCAATCTTTGTCCGGGCTGTTTTCATGAATGGCCTTCCAAGGAGGATGGGCAATGACGGGGCATGGTCCGACTCGTCCATCTCAAGCATGTAGAAATCCGCTGGGAAGATTAAATGATTAACCTGCACTAAAACATCTTCCAAAACTCCCTTTGGATAGGCATTAGATCTATCGGCCAATTGTGTAATCACACCATCATTTTTCAACTCTCCTAGGTTCATAGATGCATAAATGACATTTATAGATGCACCTAAGTCTAACATGGCAGATTCAAACCTAGTATTACCAATGACACAAGGAATTGTAAAACTACCCGGATCTTTGCATTTAGGGGGCAGTTTGCGTTGCAAGATGGCTGAGACGTTTTCATCTACTTTTACAACCTCCTTGGTCGAAATCATCTTCCTAGTAGTGCAAAGCTCTTTCAAAAACTTGTCATACCTCGGGACTTGCTTAATTGCATCAAAAAGGGGGATATTAACTTGAACTTTCCTAAATGTTTCCAAAATATCCTTTTCAGCCTCCTCCTTCTTTGATTGCATAAACCTACGAGGAAAAGGTACATTTGGAGGAACAATGTTAGAATTAACCAAAATTGGAACTTCCTTACCCTTGTTGGCCGAGTTTGATGGTTTAGGAGCCATGGGGGCTTGCGACATAAGTAGTTCCTCCCTTGCCGTGGGAATGCTTTACTCCTCCTCTTCAATTATCAACTCTTCCACCTCGTTTGGGGCTGATTTAGATGGTTGGGGGACTGTTCACACTTGTTTCCCACTTCGCAACATGATTGCCTTGGCGGATTTGAATCCTCCTTTTGGGTTGACAACGGTTGAACTAGGCAACTTGCCTTGCTCTTGGATTTGGCCCACAAACTCCGCAATCTGCCCTACTTGCTTCTCCAACTCGTCCATCTTCTTGTCCTTAATTTGCATGCTCTGCACCATAGAAGTTAGTAATTGAAAAATCTGATCATTATCAATGGACGAACCTGATTTGTTTTGGGCAGGTTGTGCTTGAGGTTGTGTGGGTGCAAACGATTTTTTATAGAAATCCGGGGGTTGTTGCGTAAATGTAATTTATTGTTGGCCTTGTTGGGGTTCTATCCATTTGAAATTTGGATAATCCCTCCATCCTGGATTGTATGTATTAGAAAAGGGATCACTTCGTTGTTGGTATGGCTGCCCAAAACCCACGGCATTGAGGGTCTCCCACCCTCCGTTCTCAATCAATTGTGGACACTTATCCGTAGGGTGTCCTTGCATGGAGCATACGCCACAAGAACTTACATTTTGTACTTTTGGTCCTTCCACAACCTGAGAAAGAAGAGTAGTAAGGTTAGCCATTTGATTTGAAGTTCGGAGATAGCACTTACCTCATTCATTTGGTGTTACCATAGGGTGGTCCTTTGTCCAACACCTTCGTACTGTTGAGCATTCAACGCTCAATTTGCAATCAATGTCTTTGCAGCCGTGTGGGTCTTGTCCACCAAGGCTCATCCCACTGAGGCATCTAGCATTTGGCATTCGATTAGTAGAAGCTCCTCGTAGAAGCCCCTTGTAGAAGTATTGTAGAAGAAGCTCTTCCTTCATTTGATGCTATGGACAAGAAGCAACAAGAGATTTAAAACGTTCATAATAAGTAGGAAAAGATTCACCTTCATCATGCTGAATTCCACTTATCCTCTTTCGTAGGAGGATGACTCGAGAAGTTGGGAAAAACTTCTCCAAGAAAGCCAGTTTCATGCTCTCCCAAGATGTGATAGTTCCGGGAGCTAATTCATACAACCAATCTTTCACCTTTTCCAATAGAGAAAAGGGAAAGGCTTTCATCTTCAATATGCTCCCATCGACGTTGATTGGAGTCATGCTTGAACACACCACCTCGAATTTCAAGTGCTTGTTGGGATCCTCCATGGACAATCCATGGTACTTTGGAATATGGTATAGCAAGCTTGATTTTAACTCGAACTCCTCGGTCTTGCCTTGAGCAGCCGTGGGGTATTAGATGCATAGTGGTGCGGCATTGTCCAATCCCGAAGCCGAAAGCTCCTTGATTGTACGATTGTCTTGTACCATGACTTCCTCTACTTCACCCACTCTTGCCGTGGGTTCCTCTTCTTCAAACTCAACTTCGGCTTCTAAATTTGAACTTGATTCACTAGGTTCTGGATTCTTCCTTTTTTGTCTCAATTCTCGCTCGAAATTGTCATTAAAGTCCAAGATGTGTTCACGAATCGGATGAGAACTCCGAGTCATAAACTAGTACCTAAAACAAGAAACAACGTAAATGCACAAGAACATGCTCACTAAGTCGCATAAATATGTATAAATATGTTCCTATCACGCGGGGGCGCTGAAAGAGAAAAGGGAAGGAGGCGAGGGCCTCCCCCCATGTTGGGCTTTGTCGTCTTGGGCCGCGAGGTGCCTAGCGTATTTAGGCCTCGCTGCTTCTCGCGTATACACACACATATGTTTTTTTCTTTTTTTTTTCTTTTTTTGCAAGCTGCTTTCTGAATATTTGTCTTCGTCCTCATAGACTTTGAGATGTCTTCCGCCGACCACAAAAATGATGAATATCCTCCACCTTTGTATCATCAAGGTGGTTCTTCTAGCAAGATGGGTTACTTCAAGCTTGCACATGTTAAGAACAATCCCGACGAGCTGTTCTGGGATTTTCTTGAGGCATACAAGCATGTGATTCCATCTGGGGCGCACGTCAAGCGGGTGAAAGATGATAGCGGCCATGAACCTTGCGTCTAGGGAACCTCTGCTAAGAAGAGAGTTATCAAATTTCGTCTGTACTACTTTGTGTTGGGATTTACTTTTCCCATGTCGCGTCTTTTCCAAGAGGTGATATGCTCTATGAAATGCGCGCATGCCCAGTGTTCCTTAAATGCAGTTTGTGCGATGGTGGGGTTCTCGAACCTGAGCAAGTTCTTTGATCTTGGCTTGACCATTAATGAGGTCTGGTACTTCGTTGAGATTGGCCACAAGGAATGTGTCGGGCAGCTGAGGTCTCGCCATAGGCTATTCAATGCTTCTAGCAAAGGTGACCATGAGTGGGCGAGAAACACCTTGGAGGTGAGCGGAGAGTGGGAATCTGATTCTTCTTCTGAGCTGCGCGTCCCGACTACCTTTATTAGTGGTAAGTGAACTGCTTCATTCTTATCATGCTTGTATTTTTATTGAGCTACTCCATGACTTCAATTTGTTGATTGTCCTTCTTACTTTGTGTAGATTCAGAGTTTGGCTCAACTCCAAGGACTTCGGCAGATATGAAGAAAGTGCACGTCGCTTTGGGCATTTCTGCTGAGTACAGTGAGTGATGTTGGCTACTTAGCCCTCTTCGTTCAAAGAAAGGTGGCCTACCTCTGAAGGCAGAGATGAAGCAGATAAAAGACGAGGGGTTGGCTCACCCGAGCATTGCTGTAGAGTCTGCTACCAACGAAGGTGGAAAGAAAAGATCTTCTTCACTTGCTTGGAAAGAAAAGATCTTCCTCACTTGCTCGTGGGAGCTCATCAGCTATCGAGAAGCTTGTTATTGATCTAACTTCCCCCATTAGGATGAAGAAGACTGTTGAGCCTCAGCCTATGAAACCTGATGCTCCAAAGGTGACTGCATCCATTGTTGGAAGACTTTCCCAGCAGAGGGGTTCGGTGGTGCCTCCGATGTCTGGGTTTGTATCGAAGCGTCTGTCAGGAGCTAAGTCTAGATCAACTTCTGAGAGGCTTGCTGTTATGAAGAGCGGGAATCTGGATTTTACTACTAAAATGACGCATGGGCCTACTCCTCCTTTTGTCGTGACTGACTCGTCTGCTGAGAAGTGGAAATATGCTCGCATGGGCAGTTGTGAGAGATCCACCGAGTCTGAAGCTTGAGAGTTTCTTGAGGTTTGTACACTCCTGAAGGTTGACTTGCTTGAAGACGTTGATACATGCGCTAAGTTTGTTGACAGTGTTGGGAAAGTTATCGTCTGCTTAGACTCTTTTACGAAACGTCCTGCCTACTTAATGAGGTCCTCCTTGATTGCTACAATGCATAGGACTTTGATCTTGGCAGCTGAGTGTATGTGCGTTGATCAGGATGCTGTCAAGTGTGCTAAAGAGATAGAAGTGGATTTGGTGGCTCAGTTTCGCTCGGCTGCTGAAAATATCGAGAAACTTGAATTTGAACTCATCGTTTTGGAGGGGTCTAATATCTCTTCCCCTACTTCTTTGCATTTGGAGATCGCTCGTGAGGAGGCCACCCATTTGAATGCTAGGCTTAGTGCGACTCAAGAGATATTAGATGCTGCAAAAAAGGAAATTAGTCGTGTTTCTCCGGTGGTCGAGAACCCTGAGTGTGTCAATTTGGAGCTACGATCTGCTTGCTTTGCCAAGGATGAGGAGTTAATCTTCTTGCATGCTGAAGTGTCTCATCTCAAGGAGATTGCTAGTTGGCTTGATTCCAAGAAAATGGATTTGCAAGGTGCGCTGTCTGCTAGCGCGAACCTAAAAAAAGAACTGGATGAGCTGCAGGGTGCTCACATCAGGCGTACTGCGAGTTGAAGGATGAGAAAGCTGGTCACGAAGTGGTGCTTGCTTCTTGTTAGGCTGATTTCTAAAAGCTTGGCTATGTAGACCATCTTTAGGGCAGGCCGTTGGATTATGAGTTTTCCGAGAAGGACTTCGAGACTTTTTCCATTTCTCTAATTGATCTGCTTGATTTCTCATTTGAGGCTACCTTTGGTGGAGTATCTGAAGGTCAGGCAGTCCAGGTAGGGGTGGCTGAGGATGAGCTGATCGAAGATTTAGCTACTAGGAATGGCACAACTGTTGAAGGTGTAGCGATCGAGGAACCAGTGGTTACGCAAGTTAAGGAGTAGTCTTTTTGCTTAAACTTAGGAGTTTTTTCTTTTTTCATTTTATTCTGCTTTGCTTGAACTTTGTTGACCTTTAAGCCGGTTTATCAATTTGCTAGAAATTTAATAAACAACTTTCTTTGTTTTTACTTCATCCTTCCATTTCGCCATGTCTTTTACAAAACTTTACCGTAGGACGGGCGGCTGGGCGAGCTGCTTCAATGAAGCAGTTGATCCCATGTCGTCACTTAGGTTTTAGTTTCAGCCTCGGGGCTTCGAAAGCCTTGCCTGCTTGAGGCATCTTGCAAAACTTTATCGTAGGACGGGCAGTTGAGTTGGCTACTTCGATGGAGCAGTTGACTCATATGATCACTTTGGGCTTCAGTTTTGGCTTTGGGGCTTCTAGGGCTTTACCTGTGAAAGGAAGAAATGCAAGATTTCCAACTTATAAAGTCAGCGGCCAAACTTGTTATCTCCATAAGAGGCAGGTGAGTTCGCATAGCTACTATAGCTGTGGATCTCGGCTTTAGGTAGCTTCGTGAGCTTTAGCCCTCCTAGGGTGTACTGCGAGATTTTTGACTTATAGAGTCGTCGGCCGTGAAGGGAAATCTGTGAGATTCATGTGGGATTTCTTAATGACTAGCATGCATATACAATTCAAAATTCATATACATGAGCAACGGAAGCATGTTATCATATAATATCAAAGATCTAGTCATGCAAATCCCCTTCAAGGTTCATAGGTTTATATATAATGCATCAAAACATTTTATAGAATCAAGAACAAAGTGAAGGTTAGTCTTATACCTCTTGATCTTGATTTTAGACCAAGCATGGACCACCTCCAAGCTCTTTGCTCCTTGAAATCCTTGATGCTAGCTTCCCTCCTTGCCTCCTCCACTTTGTTAGAATGAGTGCTCCTAGGTTCTCTTCAAGTTTCCAAAGTAGGAAACCTCTAAAGATCCTCACCCACAAATATAGTGAGAAGGATGAAGGAATAACCAAAAGAGTGAAAGATTGTTAGCTAAAACACTCTCTTTGGTGGCCGGCCCTTTGTATAGTTTTTGGAGAGATATTCTTTTCTCTTTTGTTGTTCTAAACACCAAAAAAATAACTTAAGGAAAATATCAATATAAAGTCCCTTATATATCAAAGAAAACCTAGCCAACAAATTGACTAAATATCTCACCCAATCCACACCTATATGGCCGGCCTCTTTGTTGTTCTTTTGGGCTTTGGGCTTTTACAATTTCAAGTCATCCAATGCTTGAATAAAAGCCCAATGGGTTTAGGCCCAATGGGCCCAATTAAACCCGAACGTTTCTTTAAGCCCAAAACGATCTTTATCGCTTTTATGATTTCTTTAGACTTTCTAAATTAATCACAACAATTAATTAATCCAATTAATCATTTCCATCATCCATTAGTTACTCACTACAATAGTGTACCGGTGAACAATCTTTTAGGTTCTAATTAGCAAGGCAGTGAGGTGATCGGAACCAATCCAATTAATTCAATCACTTATTGAATTGAAACTTCATTTCAATTCACCATTCTTCTTTGGTGGCTACATTTAATCATCTAGAAGAACTCACAAGCTATGATTGACATCTAACCATATGTCATAGCTACCCAAGCTAATGTAGAAGTTTAATCGAAGAACCTATTCAGTTGGAATTACAATGTAATTCGATCCTTCTCTAATACAATACTCTCAATCACATCATTAGGATATGGATATTATGTCAAACCCCTAATGTGATTATTCCTTCATATATGATTCATTTGAGTCGTATAGGAACGCTTTCCTTTTAATACGCTCGATACTTCGGCCGAAGATTCCCGAATCATATCTTAGAGTATTCTTCCTCTCTTATCGAGGATTAGAGATTCCTTGTTGCGCATACACTTGCCTTCATGACTAAGTGGCTTAACCCCAATCATGCCGTGGACACCCTCGAATGGGGAGACTTTGACATAATCAAAGATTAAGTACTTAACCACAAGACAACGACGATGCCTCAGGTCTAAGGATTACTTACATCATTCCAACCATTAGAGTTACTTGCTTGACATGTGAGTAGACCTCCATGCAAGTACTCTCGTTCGATTGTGTTCAGTGAACTCATTCCCCTAATGAGCACCTACATACTTGTCTTAGTGTCACAACACGAATGGGATGAGACTTTCCATCCTTCCATTTGAAGCAGACATAGTATGTACTGGTCTAAGCATTGTCAGTATCCCTCCGACAATCCAATGACCAGGAACCTTTTGGACATCTGGTTATGTGAAGAAGGTCTCTGTAGTCTAACATCATTAGATTACTTCTTCAATCGATCCATTGTCCATGGATACACTATTAAGGACATATTTCGTTTATTGAGATAGTCCTAATTCGTGTCTTTGCCTTTGATGTATAAGATTCATCCATACATTCATTTATTTGTCCTGAAAGATTTCTTCCAAAGATTGACTTTCAGGGCATATTTCCAACAATCTCCCACTTGCACTAAAGTCAATCACTAGTGTATCTTATACATCTTGTCGAGAGAGTTTATGCTCGTAGGTTAACTTGGTTATGTATTAATCTCTTTTCATTTAAAAGGGATTTACTTATCAAATGTTTCCAAAACATTTGATGATGTCTCTTTATTGTGTTCGAATACTTTGATGAGACCTTGATTCCATGGCTTGAGCTATCGCCCCATTACGTCGTAGTACCCTACTAACGACCTTATGGTTTGGATTCAATCATTGGTTCTAAAAGAACCCCTTCCATTCAAAACACTCTTTTGAAGCAGTTTCTAAAACTATATATCAACATATATTTCGTTTGTATACTTTATACAAACGTTGCTCCAAGCTAGAGACCATTGTAGTACAATACTTACAATTCATTTATATGATTAGTACTTCATCCATTATGAAGTTCCATTTGTTAAAATGGCTTATTTTTCACTTTGGTTAACAACCTAAGTGAATGCACGCTTCCAGAGTCCCACTCTGATGTTTCTTTCTTAAAGGCAATAATACTCTATCAGTTGCTTTGGTTCTGATCCTGGGACATAGTAATATCTTAAAGTGACAACCCATGTGGATCTTCACCTTTGGATATCTACTTCACAAGTCCATACATGTGTCCCTTTTGTGATTTTATGACACATTCATTATAAGGGTTATGAAAGTGATTTCCTATCACATAGGAAAATGCTTTCTTAAATCTACAACATTTGAGATTTATTTCCCATATAACATTATTGAGATAGCCTTGCTATATCAATAAGTCCAATTTCAAGTCTATACTTCAAAATTGACTGTGTCATATATTGTCATTTTTCGAGTAACATCTATGTTTTATTAAGTCTATCAAATAGACTTTATTCACATCTTGTTGCTCAAATTATGACATCACTCCCACTGGCCTTGTTGTAACTTAGCATTCATTCAAAAATAACAATTATATTTTCTTGATTTGAATGCATATTGCTCCCACTAACTTAAATGAATCATACACAAAAGAATTCCTTCTCAAGTAATTCCATGAAATGTGTATGACTTGCTTTATCAAGTCAATCCATTTAAATTATATGGTGTCATACACCATACTTCAAGTTTTAGTCATACTAAGACCTTTAATGTAGTCATATAAGAATTATCCAAGTCTTTAGTGAAGCATGGCTCCTAGAAACTCAACCATTCCTTCTAGGTGGTTGATATAATTCTTTATCAAAACTACATAGAGCAATATCGTTACATGAGATGTTGAATTTGGATTGTCTTATTGTTAAACCATATGTTGTGACTCATTTTGAAATTTATTCCCTTTTGTTTCATCAACTTGTCCATATGCATTGTTTATTAGCTTGTTCTCATAAAAGAGAATGATGGACAACTCCCAACATATAACCATTTTATGTTAGGTTGACGAAACCAACATTCAAAGACTATTCTTTAAATGTCTCACAACATAGAATTTTAACGTTTGAAGAGCTTGAGTCCTTTTAACAATTAAAATTACAAACTCTTAATAATAGTCAAGTACTATTATTCTTTAGACAACTATAAACCAATCCCATTCAAGTTTATATCCATTTTCACACCTCCCACTATTTCTCATGACTTTAATGAGAAATCATTTCATACATCCAAAATGTATAAAAGTGGATTATATTGGAAGAAGACATTGTGTAGTAGCTTTAAAACATTTCAAGCTTATTTGTTTCAATCTTCACTAAGTTAATGTCTTGTTATTTAAGTGACTAAAGTCTTTAAACAATTTATAGATTTAGACACTTCTTTCTTGGTTTAGTCACTAACACAATTGACATTTTAAAACAATTTTAAGAATGCCCAATTAATTGTTCAAAACTACTAATTGAATCAAGAGTGATCTTGATCATTGTGTTTCAAGTGATAACCATATAAGAAACAATTTTCTTATTACTTATATCATTATAATGTGATCTTCCTTTTCTTCAAGAAAGGATTCTCTAGACTTTTGTCAATTCATATAGAACTCATAAGTAGACAAATGGAACCGAATCTAAAGATTCATTGTATCCTTTTATGTCCTACATGTGAGATCTATCCATAATTGATAAATCTAAAGTTTGGTTATCACATTACAATAAGTGATATAACTCTTGTATCTCATCTAGGATACAACAAGACAATTTTCAATTCATAACACTACTTTAAGGAAAAAGGCATATTTCACATTACATTAATATGATAGTTCAAACATTCATAATGTTTAATACAAAAAGTATTAGCTCTATACATTTAGAGACTAATAGAAATACCTTTATACATTTAGACATTAATAGTGGTCATCCATCATATGAAGCCACATAATAAGTTCTTATCATAATAAGAAAGTTTAAAGACAATCTTTAATGCCTAACAAACTTCCTAAGTAGTGAGCAAAAAACATAGTGGCCGAACACTTCACCACTTTCTTTGCTTGTTCTTCTTCTACTTGGCTTCTCCACCTATATACAATTATACAAGTGATTAGCCCTTTATATCAAATATAAATATTTAGAAGATCTAACATTTAGAATTGAAGTTAAGGACAAAAACCATACCTTGTGGCTTGTCCTTAAGACTTGCAAGGTATAACCTGCAATTCCTCCTCCAATGCCCCTCCTTTCCACAGTGGTGGCAAGTCCCCTTGGGCTCTTTTGCCTTCTTTTTCTTCACTCCTCCTTTCGGCTTAGGAGTGGGTGACTTCTTCTCCTTCCCTTTGCCTTTGCCTTGCGGCATGGCCTTGGAAGAGGATGGCTTGTTGTAGGCTACTGCAAGAGTCCCTACACCGCTCTCTTTCTTCATAGTCTTCTCAGCAGTTACTAACATGTTTAGTAACTCAGAGAGAGTACTATCCATCTTATTCATATTGTAGTTCATTACGAACTGCGCAAATGAATCAGAAAGAGAAGCCAATATGAAGTCCTGGGCCAATTCCCCGTCAAGTGGAGTACCAAGGTTCTCCAATTGTTCAATGAATCCTATCATCTTCAGTACATGTTGGTGTACTGGAGCCCCCTTGACCATCTTGGTCTTTACAAGTTCACAAACAGTGCTAAAGCGACGGTTGCGCGTCCCTTCGCCATATAACTCCGTAAGATGGAGTATTATGGAAAATGCACTATCCATGCCCTCGTGCTGTCTCTGTAGCTCCTCATTCATGGAAGCCAACAGATAGCACTTGGCTTGTAAATCATCCTCAACGTGCTTGTCACACTTAGCACGTTCATCCTCAGTAGCCTCAGGGCCAAGAGGTATGTTAGGTGGAGGCTTATCTAGTACGTAAACAATCTTCTCCAATGTTAGGAGAATCTTGACATTACGATACCATGATGGGAAATTGTGCCCCTCTAGGCAATGTTTGTCGAGTATTTTCGCGAGTGTGCTTCCAACCATATCTATATACATAAACAAATAAAATAATCAGATTGATTGTTGATTAAGTCAAACGATTCGGGTCTTTAAACCGAATGACACCACCCACCATTTTTGGCAAATTCCATATCCCCCATAATGGAATCCGGGAGATTTCAAAGAAAGCTCCTAGCGGGTTATGGGAGACTCACTATTACCAAGCCCACCTCACGATTATACGATGTCGGCTAGCAACAATAATAATGAGAGAGTACGCTTACTCATTTGCAACACCTCTTGCAATTACCCATCTTTTTGGCCTCTAGAAAACAATGCCTCATGATTATACAATGTTGGCATCATTTCTCTTAGTTAAGTTCTTTCCCACCATGCTGGTTTAGATAGGGGTTCAAGCATGACCTCACGATTATACGATGTTGGCCACACTCGTTGCCTACCTTAACCTCATCAAATGTTTTAAATAAGCTCCTCCTGAATATAAGCATGCACTTTGTCACTTCCCCATTATAGGGTGAAGGCGGTGTACAAGTCATAAACGCTTGGAGCCTACCACGGTGGAAGGCCACGAAAAAGTGTTCAAAGCACTCTTACGTTTTCAACTTAATATTGAGTGGTTGAGGGATTTTAAGGTCTCATCAATTTTATTTATTTAATCACAATCAAATAAATAATGTCCTATTTACAACTACTAGTCCAAAGTTAATGAAATTAGTAGCATATGATATCCCCACTATTCGTTTTCATAAAACAAATCAATATCAAAACATTTTTCAAAATATTGGAGATATATGTAACTACTAATTGTATTCATTATAGTTTAGTAGCGTATGATACTCCCACTATTTGTTTTGAGAAAAACAAATCAATATCAAAACATTTTTCAAAATATTGGAAGTAACTACTACTACTAAGGTTTTTGCATTCCTTTGAATTTGGACTTTATAGTTATCTTAGGCTCTTGGATGACCATGGACTTATAAGGTTATTGCAACAACGAGCCATCATTGTTGAATATAAACTCGGGGAGGTTGTGTCAATTTAATTACGTGCTTATCAATCCAATTAAAACTATTTTCATTGAGCCATTAGAAATGAAAGACAATCATTCATTGCTAATTGGGGCATTGGACCCTTTTAATCTTTAATCTCATGTCAAAACCCTCTTTTAGTTATGTCTCCTTACCAATAGTTAAAGAAACTCTAGTCTAACACGAGAGGGAATCAACTAACGAATAGAGATTAAGAAGTAATAAGAATTACAAACCGATTTGTACAAATTCCTATAAATTACATATACTAAAAGGGGAGAGATAGATTAACATCAAACGTGACAAGGTCCAATTAAACAGTAATTAAAACACATTCCCAAGGTTCAAACAATTTGATTTTAGCGCCTTATCTCATAGCTCAATTATCGTTTAAGGCATAAGTCCAAAGTCATCCATTTTACAATTACTTAAACACATTTAAATAATCATAATGGAATGCAACATAAACATTTAGATTTAGTGTATATGGGCATAATATAATTATGAGTTTAAACAACTAACAAAATTAAAATAAAATATTTTAACTTTCTAGTTAGTAGGGGCCTTTTTGCAAATATGAAAAAGTTAGGGGTCAAACCGTAAATACTCAAAGTATAAAATATCTTTTCCAAATTACAAAATACCCCACAAGTGGGTATACCACTAGGGGAGGCCGGCCCTTGAATTGGGGAAGGAGGTAAGTCTCACTTATCTTCCCTTAAATCATGCAAAGTAGAATAAAATCATAATTTTCTTTGTCACTTGGTTTTGGTTTAAATGATTTTATTTCAAAAGGTGATGGAAATCTCTTAGATAAGCTTATGGTTTTATAAGTTTTAATATGATTATGGATGGTAAGAACATCATCCAAAACCATAAAACTTTGCATGAAAACCAAATAAAAACACTTTCACCCAAAACCAAACCATGAACACCAAGAACAAAACCATGAACATATTTTCAAGATTTGTGTATTCTTGATGATTTTTCAAACCCAAAAACAAAAGTGACAAGGTTTCTACTTTCTAGCTTTGAAATGATGTGTGAGTGTCTTACAATAAAACACAAACACATGCTCAAAAATTTCCCCAAAACCATGCCAACCACAAAGAACAAAACCCCTAAATTTGTTCATGACTTATTCTTCATTTCATGCATACAAAACAACTTTTACATGCATATCTTTTTCAACTCTTGATTTACATTTTTCAACCATTGAAAAACAAAAGATAAACATACTTTTAAATGAAGAAATCATATGTCTAAACTCATCTTTCATTCATGCATACAAAACAACTTTTGCATACATATCTTTCTCAACTTTTGATTAACATTTTTCAACTTTTGAAAAACAAAAGATAAACATACTTTGAATGAAACAATTATATGTCATACATAAAATTAATACCCATATGCATAAAATCCAAAAGGACACATTATACATAAACCTTTGGCTCTGATACCAATTGAAGGGAAATCTGTGAGATTCATGTGGGATTTCTTAATGACTAGCATGCATATACAATTCAAAATTCATATACATGAGCAACGGAAGCATGTTATCATATAATATCAAAGATCTAGTCATGCAAATCCCCTTCAAGGTTCATAGGTTTATATATAATGCATCAAAACATTTTATAGAATCAAGAACAAAGTGAAGGTTAGTCTTATACCTCTTGATCTTGATTTTAGACCAAGCATGGACCACCTCCAAGCTCTTTGCTCCTTGAAATCCTTGATGCTAGCTTCCCTCCTTGCCTCCTCCACTTTGTTAGAATGAGTGCTCCTAGGTTCTCTTCAAGTTTCCAAAGTAGGAAACCTCTAAAGATCCTCACCCACAAATATAGTGAGAAGGATGAAGGAATAACCAAAAGAGTGAAAGATTGTTAGCTAAAACACTCTCTTTGGTGGCCGGCCCTTTGTATAGTTTTTGGAGAGATATTCTTTTCTCTTTTGTTGTTCTAAACACCAAAAAAATAACTTAAGGAAAATATCAATATAAAGTCCCTTATATATCAAAGAAAACCTAGCCAACAAATTGACTAAATATCTCACCCAATCCACACCTATATGGCCGGCCTCTTTGTTGTTCTTTTGGGCTTTGGGCTTTTACAATTTCAAGTCATCCAATGCTTGAATAAAAGCCCAATGGGTTTAGGCCCAATGGGCCCAATTAAACCCGAACGTTTCTTTAAGCCCAAAACGATCTTTATCGCTTTTATGATTTCTTTAGACTTTCTAAATTAATCACAACAATTAATTAATCCAATTAATCATTTCCATCATCCATTAGTTACTCACTACAATAGTGTACCGGTGAACAATCTTTTAGGTTCTAATTAGCAAGGCAGTGAGGTGATCGGAACCAATCCAATTAATTCAATCACTTATTGAATTGAAACTTCATTTCAATTCACCATTCTTCTTTGGTGGCTACATTTAATCATCTAGAAGAACTCACAAGCTATGATTGACATCTAACCATATGTCATAGCTACCCAAGCTAATGTAGAAGTTTAATCGAAGAACCTATTCAGTTGGAATTACAATGTAATTCGATCCTTCTCTAATACAATACTCTCAATCACATCATTAGGATATGGATATTATGTCAAACCCCTAATGTGATTATTCCTTCATATATGATTCATTTGAGTCGTATAGGAACGCTTTCCTTTTAATACGCTCGATACTTCGGCCGAAGATTCCCGAATCATATCTTAGAGTATTCTTCCTCTCTTATCGAGGATTAGAGATTCCTTGTTGCGCATACACTTGCCTTCATGACTAAGTGGCTTAACCCCAATCATGCCGTGGACACCCTCGAATGGGGAGACTTTGACATAATCAAAGATTAAGTACTTAACCACAAGACAACGACGATGCCTCAGGTCTAAGGATTACTTACATCATTCCAACCATTAGAGTTACTTGCTTGACATGTGAGTAGACCTCCATGCAAGTACTCTCGTTCGATTGTGTTCAGTGAACTCATTCCCCTAATGAGCACCTACATACTTGTCTTAGTGTCACAACACGAATGGGATGAGACTTTCCATCCTTCCATTTGAAGCAGACATAGTATGTACTGGTCTAAGCATTGTCAGTATCCCTCCGACAATCCAATGACCAGGAACCTTTTGGACATCTGGTTATGTGAAGAAGGTCTCTGTAGTCTAACATCATTAGATTACTTCTTCAATCGATCCATTGTCCATGGATACACTATTAAGGACATATTTCGTTTATTGAGATAGTCCTAATTCGTGTCTTTGCCTTTGATGTATAAGATTCATCCATACATTCATTTATTTGTCCTGAAAGATTTCTTCCAAAGATTGACTTTCAGGGCATATTTCCAACAGGCCGGACTCGTGCTTCTCGTAGGAAGCAGAGGAGGTCCGTGTAGCTGCTATAGTCGTGACACTTAACTTTGTGGCTTCTTGAGCTTTGGCCCTCCTAGGGTGCGTTGCGAGATTTTTGACTTATAGTTGTCGGCCGGACTCATGCTTCTCGTAGGAAGCAGAGGAGGTCTGCATAGCTACTATAGTCGTGACACTTGACTTTGTGGCTTTTTGAGCTTTTGCACTCCAGAGGCTCGATGCGAGATTTTTAACTTATAAAGTCGTCGTGTTGGAAATGTGCCCTAAAACCAATCATACGATGATATTTTACTGACATTTCACATGTTAAACTAATATAGTTTAATATAAAGGGCAAAGATTATTGTTTGAAACAGTCTCATATAAATGTTATATGCTTAAACGATAAGTCCAAGGAATATGTAATTGGGAGAATGCGATCTAAAGAAGTTAGATTCATGAGACCATTCTCTTTCGTATACATATCCTAAACGTTCCTGATCATAGGATTGCCAATTGGGCATTGACAGTCCGTTAAGATCAGTACGTGTTATGTCTTCTCTTTGGGAGAGTGACTCGTCTCGAGTCATTGGTGTGACTGACACCAAGACAAGCATGTAGGTGCTCAATAGAGAATGAGTCCATTGAACATGATCAACAAGGAGTTCTCATACTCATGTCACATGAGAACTCATGGTTGGGATAATGCAAAGTAATCCTTTGACCTAAGGCATCATAGTTGTCTTGTGGTTAGGTCCTTGATCTTTGACGATGTCAAAGTCACTCCGTCAGAGGGTGTCCACGGCATAGTTAGGGTTAAGCCACTTAGCCATGGAGGCAAGTGAATGCGCAACAAGGGATCTCTAACCTTCAAACTGTTTGAGGGAGAATACTCTATGATATGATTAAGAATCTTTGGCCAGAGTATGAATAAGATTTAGGAAGTCGTTCCAAATCACATTCAAGGTAATCATATAAGTAAGAGAATCACATTGGATAGTAGACATGAATAAACTATCAAATCAAACAATGTGGTTAAGAGCATTGTATTAGAGAAAGATCGTATTGCATTGTAATCCTAAACTGAATAGGTTCTCCACCTCTTCTGATTAGCTTGGGTAACCATGACATACTGCTAGGTGTCACTCATGGTTTGTGGAGCCCTAAACGTGTATAATCACTAAAGGGAGAATTGAAAGTAAGTTTCAATTCACAATCGATTTGAAAGAGTTCTAATTGCCCACTCCTCGCTAAAAGGAACCTAATGGATTGTACATCGTGTAAGGTAGAGATTGAAGAAACAACGGATATGAGTAAGGAAAATTATATGGTTTAATTTTTTATGGCAAGAATTAATCAATATGTTAATTAATCAAACGAATAAGTTCGTTTTAAACCTTGAGTTAGTTTTGGGCCTTAAAGCCCAAATTGGGCTTCGAATCATCAAGCCCATTAGCTTAAGTTGTCTGACAACTTAACAAACAAAATTCAAGAAGCCCAAAACAGCCCAAAGGCTTGGGAAAACCGGCCATATAGAGAGGGGTAGTGAACTTGGCTTAATTGCAAGTTTGCCACTCCATTGTGAGGTGGTATAAAGGCAACTTTATAGCCATTTCATCCTTAGGGTTTCTTTTGGAGAAAAGATGAGAACACAAGCTCCCTTTTCTCTCTAAGAGGCCAGCCACCCTAGAGGATTTTAGCTAGCAATCTTACTTCCTCTTGGTCACTCCTCTCTTCTTCAAGTCCTTCCTTGGTGTGGAGACTTAGAGGTTCTCAACTTTGGGAACTTGAAGAATCCTTTCAACCATCTTCATCCAAGAAATCCATAGAGCTAAGAAGCAAGGAATCAAGGCCCTCTCCTTGGGTGATTAGCCTTTGCTTATGCAAAGAGGAATCAACAAAGGTATAAAATTTCTCAATTCACTTTGTTCTTGAGTTGAGTCTTGGTTCACATAACTACTAGGGTTTGAATTTTATGGGTAATGTTTTGTTTTGAGTGCATACAACCATGATTCCGCCTTTAATTGGTAATTGCATGCCATAGATGTTGCTCAAATGAACATGTTTCTCACAAAATTTCCTTCAAGTGGTATCAAGAGCCTAGGTCTAGTAGTTGGTGAATCCTTTTGGGTTTTGTATTTTCATAGTTTATGATTTGAATGTTGTAATTGTTACAAGCTTTATTCTTGCTTCTTTGAATGTAAATTTTCTTAGAAAATTTGCCATCTCAAATATTGTAGATGTAGTTCATATGAGCATGAATTTTGGAGCTAAAATTTGGTGCCATGTTTTTGGGGAAATTCGGCCAAATCCAAAGGGTGGATTTTCGGGTTCATGTTTGTCTTGTTAAAAGTGTTTTAAAGTGACATTAGGAACCCCTAAGTACCCTAGTATGGTAATATGTTTTTTCCCTTAAGTTTGAGAGTTTTTGGGGTGTCTTTGGGTGAAAAATGTTCATGGAGCTCTTATGGGTTTTCATGGATGTTCTTCATTGTTTTGTTATGTTCTAACCATGAACAAAAAGGTTTGGTGTTTTGATTCAAAGTGTTTGATGTTTTTCATAAAGTTTTGTTTATGGTGGTTGGTGTGACTTTATTGTAATAAATGGTATGACACGATTTGTCTTTTTTCAATCAACACCATACCAATCACTTACACATTTTCCTTGTTTCAAGGAACCATGTTTTATGGAAATCACTTTTTCAAACCTGCACATCACCTTTCACTTTTGTTGAAAAATTCAAAAGTTTTATGACACCATCTCTCATCCAAAACTGGCCACCCTATTAAATAGGGTACTTTTGGGGCTTTTATGCAATTACATAAAGTTTTGATACTTTTGTGTATTTGTACTTTGACCCGAAAGTATACGTTTTTACGTAAAGGCCCAAAATCACTAAAGGACAAATTGTTTTGCTCCTTTAATGAAGTTTTTGCATTTGTTGAAAGTTTTGGGTTCTAGTTGTAATTACATGAAGTAGTGGACTTTTGTGTTTTTACAAAGGGACCTCAAAAGTTTGTGTTTTGCAAAATAGCCCAATGGTTGAGGTTATTGCTTTTCGGCCCAAATTAGTTGAGAACAAAATAGTTTTGTATCTTTAAATGAGAATTGGATTTTCATTTCATTTAGCTCCATTTAAATCAATTCTATGGAAACAAAAACCAAATGAAAATGTTGCATTCAAGTTTAATTAGTTAAAGCGTTAATTAATTAAAGAAAGGGTGATTATGAACCTAAGCCTATGATAATTGAGCTATGTGAAAGGCTGTCTCAAATTTGTTTGAACCATGAGAATGTGTAGATTAGATTTTGGTTGTAATTTGATATGATCAAATATTGTAAAAGAGCATAAGCTCTTCTTTACTTTAAAGTAATTTGTTTTGATCAAATGTTGTAAAAGAGCATAAGCTCTTATTTACTTTGAAGTACTTCTTTCTTGCTTTATTTGATATGCATGAAAATGAAGTAGAGGGTCCAACGCCCAATAAGAAAACACGCCTTAATGTGATTAAACGCGTAACTAAAATCAATCACCATCCCTAGACCGAGATTCAACACTAGGCTCGTGTTGGATCGAATCAAAGGTTCATAGTCACCCTAAGGCCCTAAGGCAACTATATAGTCCATCAATGAATGCAAACCTTATGTTAGTAGTACCATATACTCTTGCTTTAAAAACCGTTTTACAAGCATAGTGGGAGTATCATGTACAACTAAATCAATCACCTGGACCAATAATTGTAAAAGGACCAAATTGTTTTAATAAGATTAAAATGCATGCTTATATGTGATGAGACCTAAAACCCTCAACCAAACCATTATTAAGTTGATAAGCGTGAGAGTGCTTTGAACACTCTTTCATGGCCTTCCATCATGGTAGGCTCCGATCGTTTGTGACTCGTACACCGACTTCACCCTATCATGGGGGAGTACAAAGTGCGTGCTTACACTCAGGAGGAGTTCTATATGCATACATGATGTTGTGAAGGTAGGCAACGAGAATGATCAACATCATATCATTGTGAGGTTGTTCTTGAACCCTACCCGAACTTGCATGGTGGGAATGACTTAACTAAGTGCAATGGAGCCAACATCATATCATTGTGAGGCCTCATTCTCTAGAGGCCAAATAAGATGGGTACTTGCAAGAGATGCAAATGAGTAAGCGTATTCTCTCATTATTATTGATGCTAGCCAACATCATATCATTGTGAGGTGGGCTTGGTAATGATGAGTCTCCCATACCCTACTAAGAGTTTCCTCCAAAACTCTCAAATTCCGATGAGGGATATGGAATTTGCCAAAAATAGTGGGTGGTGCTATTTGATTTAAAGACCCGGATCAAATGGCTTAAAATCAATCAATTTATATTCTTTATGTATTTATTTACCAATATATTTGCAAACGTTATCCAAAACTTGACAAAGAAAAAGCCGAAAGCTTTAGTTTCCATACTTGGTACCACAATCCCATAGATTGTCTTAAATGGATTGCATATGTACCTGTTGACCCTAAAAACTACCAAGCCTATGTGGTGCGTAAGCCGAGTAATCTATGAGCTAACTACATCCTTCGGTGAATACGGGGCGTGCCAACTCGTCGGCCAAGCTCGGCCGAGGAGTAAAATTTGTTGATGTTGCGTTGGGTGCTCGGCTGACTTCTGCGTGCAATTGCGGCTGAGGAAGGAACATGTCTCAACCTCTTGGGTTCTCAAACTTGAAGACAAAGCTACTATTCTTACGAAGTTCATGAATCGTCGTCGTCGAATTCGGTCATAGTGATGGTATTCGTCAGAGTAAACTCATGCCGAATCGACACCAAAGTGTAAGGGCACAAATACTCAAAGCGGATATAAGTCTTAATAGTGAACGTGGTTCGGCTGTCTGAATGCCGAACTCTAAATCCCACTTGAGAGTATCCAATCATAAAATAACTCGGCGTGCAATGCGCCGAGCTCAGTAAGCTGTAACACCTCACTTCGCCGAGAAGGCTAATGAGATGACCTCGACCAATAAGGATTCGGAAATCCTTCTCGATCGAGACTTGGATAGGTAACCAACCGTCCTCGCCGCAGTGCTGTTGATGCCAACGGAAGATGCTGCGAGATCGGCTGATTCTACGGCGACAGAGCTATCTATGCCGACTGAAGATATCATCAGTTGCTTTCACAGTTGATGCCAACGAAAGATGTGTCAGCGAAAAGAGAAAATAAAAATCTCAAAGTTGTTGAGAGAGTTTGCGCATGGCAGTTGTGTGTTGAATTGGAAGGGCCTCTTCCGTTGCCTCTGCCTCTGTATTTATAGGGACATATACACGTTGGTTGATAAGCTGATACAGGCTTCTGCCATGTATTAGAACTCTTCCACTTATTCGTCAGATAAGCTATACTAACCCCAAGACTCTGAATCTAGTAAAAAATACAACCAAATTCGAATCCCAAGATAACCCGCAAGCTTGGACTTTGAACAAATAGTGTTTATCTAAACAGCTACCAATTAAATATATAATATATATATAATTATATACATATATAATTGGTAGTCTTCCACACGGCATACACCATTGTAATCCCACCATAAATTCTCATGACTTTACACCTAATCCGACAACACCATCAACATGCATTTGAAAAGCCTAGCCTAGCTAGGTTTCCTATGTCATCATTATCCAGGACCCTTATTTTTCTTTAGGTGATGTCAGATCCCACGTGCTGATCTCCCAGCAACCCAAGTTAATTCGAACTCGAACTCTGTTGTTGTTGCTTCCTCTTATATCCCGTCGTATAAGAAAAGGATGAATCACATTGAAAGATAATTATTATGATAAAAATCATAACATTATCCCTCAATAATTAGAAAACTATCTTCATTCTTCGATCGACGGTGTAGAAACACGCTTACTCAACGGCCTTGATTACTTGGACCGATGATGTAAAATTGGGTCCAAACATTGCCCCCCAGTTTCCTTGAGCTTCGGCCAGTAAGCCGAAGGTTAAGGAAATTAATTGTTCACAACCAATAAAAAACCTGTCGTTGCTCTGGACTGTCGAGGTAGAGAAAATTTTCGAGGGTCGAGAAAAATACGGCCCGAGGCAAACCACTCCTGGCAGCTCGGCCTGTCATCTATCAAAGATGTTGCCTTTCTTGTCTTTCTAGCCGAATACACCAGCCGAAAGACTATACACCAACTTATCAGTGAAGAACAATTGTCAAAAAGCCATTCTTTGTTGATACACTACTCGGCAGACTAACAGCCGAGCCAATGTGAAAACACCATAAATGCTCGACTTCATCTCTGCCAAATCAGTCATCTCGGCTGAATAAATAATTTGCTAAAGAATAACACCCCATGACCATAACCATATTCTTTGACCGAATCCGTGAATCACCTTCACTTTTCATTCCTGCTTCTCTCCTCAATTCTCCACTGTACTACAAAATAATATATATATATATATATATACATATACATATATATATATATATAGGTATATTAATCCCATGAAAAGATATGTCGGCCATGACTATAAAATTTCAAACAAATGCCAACAAATGGCTTTGTTAAAACCAAGGATTGAAATGATGTTGTCAGCCACACATGTCTATCACACTCATTTCTAACTTGATGACCAAAGCTATGGTCGAAGAAACATGTGGTCAAGGATAGCTATGGCCGAGGACATGAACTGCTGACTTAGTAATCAGGACTTGTCGAAAAATTAGGAGGCCAAGTAATCAGCCAATTGAGGATTTTATCCGTAGTTGTTGCACACATAACAATTGGCTATTTCTAGACGAACATGCTTTAGCAGGAAAAATCCCCTATATTGTTGGCCCTCCTCCTACTGCCTTGGGTGATGCAGACCACCAAATTAATTTACGCCGACTTCGACCATAAGCTCTGATATTTGTATGGCGCCCATAGATTTTCATTTGCATGGCACCATTAAAAGCACAATGCACTCAACAAATAGCGGTGTCTCTGGCATCGGCTTATAACGCTGAATGGTTAAGAAAATCATTTATTCATCTTCTTTTCTTTTTTTATTTTATTTTATTATTATTATTATTATTATTTGGCCAACTAATGTTGTTGTTGCCCCCTTATTTTCTTATGCTTCGGCTTGCATAGCCCGATGTTTAAGAAAATAACATATATATATTGAACAAATGAAAATAAAAGTGGCTGAACTATAAGTGGAGGGGGCCAACGATGTTTTATTCCGAGCCGAGATCTTTTTACATCAACACAGCCAATCAAATTTTGCATTGAGCCTAATAAAAAATCATCTCCAAATATGCTTGGCTTGACAAAAGATTTTTTAACATCGGCCACCGAATGTGTTGAACAATTATTATCCCCCCCCCAGGCATAATAATTTTGCCAATTTCTGCTTTTAACTCGAACAACTTAGCCGAACGAGATTTCCCCATATCAGCTTTATCACCAATAATCATGTCAATTGGCGTAGTCTCAGTGTCTAAGACCATGTCTCCAATTACCATATCAATTGATGTGGTTTTATGGTCTAAAGTCGTGTATCAGTCTTGTTCGTCATTGGAACACTCCTCTGACAAATCATTTTCCAAGTTGATTTGTGACTCAGGGATTTGAACTTTTTCTTCTAGGCCTACCACACTTTCAGTCTCGACCGAAACAACAGGTGGCCTAGGTGTTTCTTCGGTAGTCTTGACAATGTGCTAAGGCCGAATTTTGATTGTGGTCGAAGTGGAAATTTGCCCCCCGGCCTCTTGCCTTTCAGAAATTCCACCCTATCTCTCGAAACGTAGTTTTTCCTCCTTTAATAGGTGATGAAACTCATCCCATGAAGCCTGATCGAGATATATCATGTGAACTTTGTAGTTTTAGCACTGTGTCCCACTGGGCGTGCCCAAATGTGGACCCTAAAAACTACCAAGCCTACGTGGCGCGCAGGCCAAGTGATCTATGAGCTAACTATGTCCTTCGGTGAATGCGGGGCGTGCCAACTCGTCGGTCGAGCTCGGCCGAGGAGTAAAATTTGTTGATGTTACGTTGGGTGCGCGGCTGACTTCTGCATCTTGCGATTGCAGCCGAGGAAGGAACACATCTCGACCTCTTGGGTTCTCAAACCTGAAGACAAAGCTACTATTCTTACGAAGTTCATGAATCGTCGTCGTCGGATTCGGTCACAATGATGGTATTCGTTAGAGTAAACTCATGCCGAATCAACACCAAACTGTAAGGGCACAAATACTCAAAGCGGATATAAGTCTTAATAGTGAATGTGGTTCGGCCATCTGAATGCCGAACTCTAAATCCCACTTGAGAGTATCCAATCATAAAATAACTCGGTGTGCAATGCGCCGAGCTCAGTAAGCTATAACACCTCACTTCGCCGATAAGGCTAATGAGATAACCTCGACCAATAAGGATTCGGAAATCCTTCTCGACCGAGACTTGAATAGGTAACCAACCGTCCTCGCCGTAGTGTTGTTGATGCCAACGGAAGATGCTGCGAGATCGGTTGATTCTACGGCGACAGAGCTATCTATGCCGACTGAAGATATCACCGGTTACTTTCACAGTGTTGTTGATGCCAACGGAAGATGTGTCAGCGAAAAGAGAAAATAAAAATCTCAAAGTTGTTGAGAGAGTTTGCGCAGGGCAGTTGTGTGTTGAATTGGAAGGGCCTCTTCCATTGCCTCTGCCTCTGTATTTATAGGGACATATGCGCGTTGGTTGATAAACTGATATAGGCTTCTACCATGTATTAGAACTCTTCCACTTATTCATCAGATAAGCCATACTATCCCCAAGACTCCGAATTTAGTCGAAAATACAACCAAATTCGAATCCCAAGATAACCCGCAAGCTTGGACTTTGAACAAATAGTGTTTATCTAAACATCTTCCAATTAAATATATATATATATATATAATTATATACATATATAATTGGTAGTCTTCCACACGGCATACACCATTGTAATCCCACCATAAATTCTCATGACTTTGCACCCAATCCGACAACACCATCAACATGCATTTGAAAACCCTAGCCTAGCTAGGTTTCCTATGTCATCATTATCCAGGACCCTTATTTTTCTTTAGGTGATGTCAGATCCCACGTGCTGATCTCCCAGCAACCCAAGTTAATTCAAACTCGAACTTTGTTGTTGTTGCTTCCTCTTATATCCCATCGTATAAGATAAGGATGAATCACATTGAAAGACAATTATTATGATAAAAATCATAACATTATCCCTCAATAATTACAAAACAATTTCACTCTTCGATCGACGGTGTAGAAACAAGCTTACTCAACGGCCTTGATTACTTAGACCGATGATGTAAAATTGGGTCCAAACAGTACCTAAGTAGTCTCATCCTGACAATCTTCCTATTGATAATGTATCATTGGAAGAACATGTTAGATAAGTCTATCATAAAGAGGACAACACAAACAACCAATGCTTATTCCTTCGTTATATGAACAAAGGAACTTATGAAGATTAGCATAAAGACAAGGACACTTTTAGTGTCATAGTTCTTCACTTACAAATCATTGTATGAAGAAATAAGAGTTGCTTTGAACAACCCTTAGTTAATGCAAACACTAGTGCTTGTTTCTTTGTTAAATAAACAAAGAACTTGAGAAGTAAGCACAAGGGCATGGACACTTTATATGCCATGATTCTTCACTTACAAATTGTTGTATGAAGAAATGAGAGTTGCCTTGAACAACTCTTGAAAGTTTGTAATTATGTTTAGAACATAATGGTTGGTTGACAAAAATAGTCCATCAACATGGACTTATGATGATTTTGAATCATTGAGTGTTGAAGTGTTAGACCACTTCACGAGATGGAAACTAGGCAAGGACTTCACTTTTGTGTCCCTATCCAAATGGTTCACTAAGTTTATTGTAAACTATATAGTGAACAATAACCACGCGCTCTTCAAATTGTTTGATGTGTATAACACAACTGAAATGAGTTTCAAGAGAGATAGTGGGAGTTTAGGGACCATGACTATTGTAGTTAAAGGAGAAATCAAATGAAGAAGGTGAAATAACTCCAAGGGAACAAACTTTCTTTATGAAAGGATGGACATTGGAAGGGTATTTGCAAGAAATGTCTTGCAAATGTCAAGAACACACCTTTAGAAGGTGTTGTAAATTGTTCTTGAATAGTTCAAAATAGTGGGTTCTTCTACTTGAATGCTTAATTCCGTATTAGTAACTATGTTTTACAATCGTTGTAAAAGTGTGGCTAATAAGAAGTAGAAGATTAATAAGAGAAAAGAAAGTACTTCACATTCGGAACGTGAATCAAATGTAGATCTTTGCGAAAGCAGGTAGTACTTACTTCCCCATATGAACTACCAAAGAAAATGGAAAAACAAGGATTGTCTTTACATTCAAATTTGAATAAAGGAACTTAAATCCGTAGGAGAAATGGATAAATGTTTTGTTTGACAAAACATTGTTCTTTATTGATGAATGATTAGATTATTGTAATCTAATTGATTATCTCTATAGTAGAGATGATATGGTAGTGTTAACTATTTAGAATGTAACGATGCTTAAAACCCAAAAGGTTGCAAGGCAGTGACTAATCACAACTGAGTTGTGATACCTCTAGAACATAAATTATAAGTTGGTCATAGATGGATGCTTTGGATCGTTAGATCCGGATTCAATGCCTTCTTTTTAAAATTGTATAGAGGCAAAAAGTTTGAATCTTTACTCTTTTGGAAAGGAAGAAAGAATCACAAAGTTGTTGAGATTAATTCACTTAGATGTTAGTGGCACTTGTCCACAACATAATACTACTCATGTTCTATGACATTCACCGAAGATCGCTCTCGGTTGGACTATCATTTATTTTGAATAAACACAAGTGTGAATACTTTGCAAAAGGTTTCAAAGAATTCAAGAATGTAAGTTGATGAGTAAGACGTCTAAAGTATTTACCTCCTTAGATTTGATCCAAGGAAAGGTAAAACTTTAGAACAGTTTCCTTGAAAGATATCAAGGAAAGAAGCATCATAAGATAATGGATTTCTCCATTTGGAGAAGAAAAAACTTGAATAAGATTTAGTTTGTTGGATGTTATCAATTTCCCATATATAGGATATATACTTCTAAGACAATATGATTGTCAATTAGAAGATCTTCCAAAATTTTCGTGACTCCATAGGATGTAGTTGGAAAGAAAGATAAGTCTTAATCGTGTTAAGATTTGGGGTTGTGTGCTAATAAGCAATATTTGTTTGAGAATTCTCTTGTGGATATCCTTAAATTAACCTTTGGATATCACTTCTATAAAACCAACAAACAAATGTTGTTTTGTTGGGTAGTTCATTGTAATCCTACAATATGATTTGCCTAGTGCAAATGAATGAGAGATAGAACTCAAAGAATGGGTTCTTTGAGAGACAAGATAATCAACAAATAAAACAACCTAGTTCCTACACCACAAGCTCCAAGGTAGTTGAGAATGATTTATAAACCGTCTCAGTTGAATGGTTTGAACTTTATGACCATGTCATAGAGTTACACCTCTTAATTCGAAAGAAATAGGAATGAAAATCCTTATGACTACATTGAGTGTACATACGACATATACTCAAGGAAATGGTAAAGTACCATTTCACCCGAAATAGTGAAACCTTTAATAGCTAATTGGTAGCTTAAGATGACTGCAATCAAAGAGATTGGTTGACTTGGAAGAAACCATCTTTGACGTAGTCTTGGTTTCAATTAATTCAAAGATTGCTAGCTATAACTAAATGGTGATTCAATGTTTGGACATAATATGGGTTTCCGAAAACATTATTAAGATAGTCTTGATAATATATGTCTAAAACTATGAATCACAAGACATGTAAGTTGTAGAGATCCATCCATCATGAATCTTAGCAAGCTAGTGGGAGCTATAAGCGCCTTATGAGAGAAAGATCAAATCATTTGATTTCTCATAAAGATGTAAATTATTCTTTTGTTTACTAGGTTTACAAAAGATTAGTGGGAGTTAATCATGTTCCTAAATTTGAATATATATACACACACACATATATGATATATTAATTTTGGAAATGAAAAGAATACTTCTTCGTTAATGTTATGACTTTAAACATTCTATAACGATAGAATGTATATGGGAGACATAGTCTATAAACATGGGATGGAAATCTATAATGATAGATTTCAAGATATAATTGGATTATATCAAGTCCTAATAATAGACAAAAGATACTAGGAAGTTTCTCATATGATGATAAACTTCAATCAGAAGAACAACTCTAGTGAGACTAGGAGGTAACTCTTCTCAAAGGGAACGTACCCTTTGACTCCCAAAGAAATAATGCATAAATAGAATCCTTTATGTATACGCAGAAAGGTGATTTATGTATTTCATATTATATGAAAAACGTTGATATGAGTTGTACCAAGATCGGTACAAGACGATATCAATGCAAGCCCAGGATCAGAACCATGGCAACTGTCAAGTGAATCCTTAAGTATTTGAGAAATAATAAAGGATAGATTCCTCAAGAATGAGGAAGAATTAGAGTAACATAATGGAAGCGTAAATGTATTAGATTATGAATCTAATCCATCATTGGATGTTTCTTCATTATGAATGAAGAGATAATCAGATATCTCTTTATTATGACTAAAGATATATTTGGATGGAAACATTAAAAGTAATGACTTTAGTGTGTTCCATTGTGAATGCAAAATATATTGCCATATAGAAGCTTACAACAATTTTGTTTGGACGAGAAAGTTCATTCATGAACTCTTTATTCGGTTCCAACCAGAAAGTGTTTCTAGTGTACAAACACTACGACACTAATAGGGCGATAGCTCAAGCCAGGGAATCAAGGTCTCATCATGATCCGAACTCAAATGAGAGACTAAACCACATGATTAAGAATCATGTATAATGGTGACGTCGTTATTCTCAAGGTTGCTTCTATGGATAACATATAGATATCCATTGTCTAGGCCTACTACTCAGCCATTTTTTAAATGACTACAGAAAAGGTATCATCATTGATGACCAAGCTGATTGGCTCTAGTGCAAGTGGGAGATTGTTGGAAATGTGCCCTAAAACCAATCATATGATGATATTTTACAGACATTTCACATGTTAAACTAATATAGTTTAATATAAAGGGCAAAGATTATTGTTTGAAGCCATCTTATATAAATGTTATACGCTTAAACGATAAGTCCAAGGAATATGTAATTGGAAGAATGCGATCTAAACAAGTTAGATTCATGGGACCATTCTCTTTCGTATACATATCCTAAACATTCCTGATCATAGGATTGCCAATTAGGCATTGACAGTCCGTTAAGATCAGTACGTGTTATGTCTTCTCTAAGGGAGAGTGACTGGTCTCGAGTCATTGGTGTGACTGACACCAAGACAAGCATGTAGGTCCCCAATAGAGAATGAGTCCACTGAACACGATCAACAAGGAGTTCTTATACTCATGTCACATGAGAACTCATGGTTGGGATAATGCAAAGTAGTCCTTTGACCTGAGGCATCATAGTTGTCTTGTGGTTAGGTCCTTGATCTTTGACTATGTCAAAGTCACTCCGTCAGAGGGTGTCCATGGCATAGTTGGTGTTAAGCCACTTAGCCATGGAGGCAAATAAATGCGCAACAAGGGATCTCTAACCTTCAAACTGTTTGAGGGAGAATACTCTATGATATGATTAAGAATCTCTGGCCAGAGTATCAATAAGATTTCGGAAGTCATTCCAAATAACATTCAAGGTAATCATATAAGTAAGAGAATCACATTGGATAGTAGACATGAATAAACTATCAAACCAAACAATGTGGTCAAGAGTATTGTATTAGAGAAAGACCGTATTGCATTGTAATCCTAAATTGAATAGGTTCTCCACCTCTTCTGATTAGCTTGGGTAACCATGACATACTGCTAGGTGTCACTCATGGTTTGTGGAGCCCTAAACATGTATAATCACTAAAGGGAGAATTGAAAGTAAGTTTCAATTCACAATCGATTTGAAAGAGTTCTAATCGCCCATTGCCTTGCAAAAAGGAACCTAATGGATCGTACACCGTGTAAGGTAGAGATTGAAGAAACAATGGAGATGAGTAAGAACAATAAATGGTTTAATTGTTTATGGCAAGAATTAATTAATATGTTAATTCATCAAACAAATAAGTTCGTTTTAAACCTTGAGTTAGTTTTGGGCCTTAAAGCCCAAATTGGGCTTCGAATCGTCAAGCCCATTAGCTTAAGTTGTATGACAACTTAACAAACAAAATTCAAGAAGCCCAAAATAGCCCAAAGCCCAGAATTCAAGAAGCCCAAAATAGCCCAAAATAGCCCAAAGCCTTAAAACCCAAAGGCTTAATTGCAAGTTTGCCACTCCATTGTGAGGTGGTATAAAGGCAACTTTATAGCAATTTCATCCGTAGGGTTTCTTTTGGAGAAAATATGAGAATACAAGCTCCATTTTCTCTCTAAGAGGCCGGCCACCCTAGAGGATTTTAGCTAGCAATCTTACTTCCTCTAGGTCACTCATCTCTTCTTCAAGTCCTTCCTTGGTGTGGAGACTTAGAGGTTCTCAACTTTGGGAACTTGGAGAATCCTTTCAACCATCTTCATCCAAGAAATCTATGAAGCTAAGAAGCAAGGAATGAAGGCCCTCTCCTTGGGTGATTAGCTTTTGCTTATGCAAAGAGGAATCAACAAAGGTATAAAATTTCTCACCTCACTTTGTTCTTGAGTTGAGTCTTGGTTCACATAACTACTAGGCTTTGAATTTCATGGGTAATGTTTTGTTTTGAGTGCATACAAGCATGATTCTGCCTTTAATTGTTGATTGCATGCCATAGATGTTGCTCAAATGAACATGTTTCTCACAAATTTCCTTCACGTCGGCCGAACTCGTGCTTCTTGTAGGAAGCAGAGGAGGTTCGTGTAACTGCTCTAAGTTGTGATACTCGACTTTGTCCCAGCAAAACTTAAACAGTAGGCCGTCAGCCAAAAATATTGCTTGTAAATAAGCAGGGAAGTCCGCGTAGTTATAGAAGGTGTAAGTCTCGGCTTACGAGCTACCTTGGGCTTGTAGTCGTAGGGTTGTCAGCCAGGCGTCTTACTTACAGAAGCAAGTGACCCGCGTAACCACTTCAGGTGTCATCCCTGGCTCTCGGAGGCATTTTTTGGAGTAAAGTGTAGGCGAAATCGCTCCTCAGAGGCCATATCCCTTCGAGTCGCAACTTTAATCCTTCAAGTTGCTTAACTAGCATTGTAACACTTCATGAAGATCTGAACTTCGAGGATAGACCATCTTGTTCATGCGAGATCTTTCATAGACAAAGGTCCTGCACTTAACTGTCTCTTCAGTTGGCTAAGTCCATTCCTGTGGAAGGATTATTTTGGCAAATTCTGGGAGTCATCCGGCTCAGGTGGTTGGGGAAACTGAGCAGTCGTACTACCCATCCATGTCTGAATATTACGGATATGCCATGTCTGAACGTGTAGAGGGTGCCTTCTACTTATCACAGGGGTGGTTATGCCATGTCTGCAGGGCAGAGGGCATCTTACGCCATGTTTACAAGGCAGAGGGCATTTTCATTCCATGTCTGCAGGGCAGCGAGCGTTTTACACCATGTCTGTAAGGCAGCATGTGTCTTGCACCATGTCTACCGGGCAGAGGGTGTTTTTTCACCATGTCTACTAGGGAGCGGGTGTTTTGCACCATGTTAACTGGGCAGATGGTGTTTTACACCATGAATGCAGGGCTGCGGGTGTCTTGCACCATGTTCACTGGGCACATAGTGTCTTCTACTTATCGCAAGAGGTAGTCAGTTTGTTTATGCATTTGGCCTGGGCTTACAAATAGTTCCTTCAATCTTCATTGAAAATAAAGGCTATTATTAACTTTGCTTAAGGCAATAATGTCATAACAACTGATAATCCTCGGCATGCAAGGTCTTTGTCCGCCGAGCTGCTTGAGTCTTCAAACTTTTTTGTCTTGAACATGGTCCAATGGATGGTAGGAGGTCACACGTAGTACTTTCTCAGGTTGTAGGCATTCCACTATGTGTCTATTTCTTTGTCATTCATGGTGGTGAGGGTGTAGCTTCTCTTTCAGCCTACTCGGCTGATTTTGTATGAACCTTCTTAGATTGGAGCCATCTTTTTAAACCCTTCCCGTCGAGCGGTGATGAAGGCTTTTCTGAGGACTAAGTCACCTGGATGGAACTGCCAGATTTTTACCCTTTTGTTGTAGCTAGAGATGAGATGGTGTTGATATGCCTCAATGTGAGTGATAACCTTCTCGCGCTCCTCCTTTGCCAAGTCTAAGTTGGTGGCCATCTCCTTCTCATTATGCTCGAGGTTTGGCAGTACAGTGCTGATGCTTGGCACTACGATGTTGGAAGGAATGATCACCTTATATCCATACGCCAAGAAGAATAGTGCCTCGCCGGTTGCTCACCTTTTGGTGGTACGATAGGCCCATAGAACACTGGGAAGCTCGTCTGGCCACTTTCCCTTCCTGTCTGAGAGGGTCTTCTTAAGGCATTCGAGGATGGTCTTGTTGGACACCTCGCCCTACCCGTTGCCTTGTGGATATCGAAGCGTGGACATGTTTTGCTTGATGCCCTATTTTTCAAAGAACATTGCCAAGTCTATACCCACGAACTGTGGACCATTGTCAGTGATGATGGAGTGTGGGATGCCGAAGGGACAAATGATGTTCTTCCACACGAAGCGCTCTATATCCGTCTGGGTAGTTGTGGTCATGGGTTCAGCTTCGACCCATTTTGTGAAATAGTCGGTTGCTACGATCATCATTCCTTTGCCCCCAGTAGCAAGCGGCATTGGTCCTACCAAGTCGATCGCCCATTGCATAAATGGTCATGGGCTCGTCTGTGGATGAAGTTCGTTGGCAGGTAGTGCGGGCATAGGCTTGAAGCGCTGTCAGCTGTAGCACCTTTGTACATACTCCTTGGCATCTTGATGCATGGTTGACCAATAATAGCCAGCATTAAGGGCATTCTGCGCCAAGGAACGGCCTCGAGATTGGTTTCCACAGAAGCCTTCGTGGATTGAGCTAAGAATCTTCAGGTCATCAGGAGGCGATAGGTAGTAGAGATGTGGTCCTGAGAAGGACCTTCGAACGAGCATGTCGTTCTACATGTATCAGAATGCTGCCTTCATTTGCAGCTTCCTGGACTTCAGTCTGTCCACGGAGAGCGTTCCATTGACTATGCAGTTGATGATGGGATCTAGCCAACTCAGAGTTATGCTGATCTACCCCACTTCACCTACTGGTTCCTCATCTATGCTTGGCTTTTCCAGGCTTGCTAGTGCGTCTGTATGGGCATTTTCCACTCGTGGAACCTGGGTGAATGTGTATGCTTGGAATGTCACTAGTTGTTCTCATACCTTCTCGATGTATCAGGCCATCCTTGAATGTTTTCTCACGTACTCCCCTAATGTTTGGTTGGTGATCAGCTGGGAATTGGAATAGATCGCGAGCTTCTTCACCACTAGGTCTTTCGCCAATTAAAGACCTGCTAGTAGGGCTTTATACTTTGCTTCGTTGTTTGATGCTTTGAAACTCAGAGTGATCACCTGCTAGAGTATCGAGTCGTTCGGGGTAGTGAGAACTAGGCTTGCCCCCGATCCTTGATGGTTAGATGATCCATCGACTTGCAAATGCCAAAAACCTCCATCAGGTAAGACAGGTATAGCCATGGAGTGCTCAACTGCCTTGGGGGCGCTTTCGAGTTATGTTGCTGCATCCTTTAGGCTTGAGGTGAATTCTGCTATAAAGTCCGCCAATGTTTGGGCTTTTATTGCTGTGCAGGGTTGGTATGTTCGATCATATTGACCAAGTTCCAACACCCACTTCATTACTCATTGAGAAGCGTCTGGGCTGTGCAAAATTGGTCGCAGTGGGTATTGGGTCATGACGATGACCAGATGCCCCTGAAAGTAAGGTTTGAGCTTCCGAGCTGCAATAACTAGCACCAAAATTAGTTTTTCGATCTTTGGGTATCTGGTTTCAGCATCGAGGTGAGCTTTGGATGTGTAGAATACAGGTAGTTGGGCCCCCAGCTCTTATCGTATGAAGGCAGAGCTCACTGTTACTTTTGATATCGCTAGATAGATATATAGGTTCTCTGCCACTTCCGACTTGGATAATAGCGGAGTTGATGTTAAGTACTGCTTCAGGTCCTAAAATGCTTTCTCACACTCATCATCCCACATGTCCTTCTACGCCTTTTTCATTGCCTTGAAAAAAGGCTTGCATTGGTCAGTAGATCGCAAAAGGAAGCGATTGAGTGCAGTCGCTCATTCGGTCAGACTTTAGATCTCCTTCTGAGTTGTGGGCGATTTCATGTCCAAGACTGCTTTGATCTTCCTTGGATGAGCTTTAATTTCTCATTGGGTTACAAGGTACCCTAAGAATCGGCACGAGGAGACACCCAGTGTGCATTTGGCTGGGTTGAGCTTCATGTTGTACTCTCGAAGAATGGCAAAAGTTTCTACCAAGTTACAAATGTGGTCTGACCGCTGCTTACCTTTCACCATGATGTCGTCAACGTAGACTTCCATGGTGACTCTGATCTGCTTCTTGAACATCGTGTTTACAAGTCGTTGGTAGGTTGCTCCTACATTCTTGAGGCCAAAGGGCATAACCTTATAGCAGTATGTACCTCATTCGATCACGAATGCAGTCTTTTCTTTGTCAGGCTTATGCATGGCAATGTGATTGTGGCCTGAGTACACGTCCAAGAAGCTGAGCAGCTGGTTCCCAGTTGTTAAGTCAATAAGAAGGTCGATTCGGGGAACTGGGTAATTATCTTTAGTGCATGCCTTGTTAAGGTCGGTGTAATCCACGCCCTTCTCTTTTTTCATCACTAGCACGATGTTGGATAGCCATGCTGAATATGCCACTTCCTCAATGAACCCAGCCTCCAGTATCTTGTTGATTTCCACCTTAATAATCGATACTCGCTCGGGTGCGAAATGCCACCTATTTTGAATCACAGATTTGGTAGCGGGATCGACGTGCAGCTTGTGATAGGTTATCGTTGGATCAATGTGGGCATGTCAGAGGGTGAACATGCGAAGACATCGCGATTCTCCCTAAGGAAAGCCGTGAGCTCTTCCTTTTTTATTGGGCTCGACGTGAACCGATTTTAGCCGTCATTTCTGACTGGTGGGGGTCAATAATGATGTTTTCGGTGTCTTCTTTGGGTTTCCATGATGATTCAACTCCTAGGGCATTGTCGACCATAACACCATGTTCTTGACCTGCCTATTGTAATTGCTATTTGTCGGAAGTAGAGTCGTCTTCTGCACGGTAGCTGTTATTACTGGGGTGAAAGATTTCTTTTTTTGACTCCTTGAGAACTTGTACAGTGCATCGCCTGGTCACCTTTGATTTCTCCTACTGTTCATCCGGGAATGCAAAATTGGATCTTCTGATACTCAATCGATTTCACAGCTCCAATCTTCACCAGCCATGGACGGCCCAATATCCTATTATAGAGAGATGGGTTGCTGACGATCATGAAGGTCTGCGATGAAACAACCGATGGCCTGTTTACGTCGAGTGTGATAATGCCAATGGTGGTTGAGGTGAGTTCGTTGAATCTGGTCAATGCCTCTGTTTTACGTTAGATTGTGCTTTCCAGGCCCATCTTCTGGATGACTGACAATTATAGGAGGTTGATTAAGCTGCCGTTGTCCACCATGATTCTGTCACCGATGGCGTGGACCAATTGTACAGAAATTACCAGGGCGTCGTCGTGGGGAAAGTCTACTCCCTCAGTGTCCTGCTCGATGAAACCGATAATTGGTCCAGGTACAACATCTATGGCTTTAACCTAATTGACCAATCTCACCTGCTGGATCTTCCTCTTCTTGGAGTTATTGGTGGTCCTCAGATGTTCAGATTGGGCAAAGATTTCGTTGATTCAGATTATCTTGGTTGGGGATTCGGCATCGGCATCTACTTCTCGCCTTGGGCGGGCAGCTGGTCTGTTGACATACTGGTCGCACTCGCCTTCTTTCACGAGCTACTCAAGGTAGCGCTTCCATGTGGTGCAATTATTGGTTGCATGCCTAGGACCCTTGTGGAATGCACCGTATCTGGTCTGGTCCATCTTGGAGATGTCGAACTTTAAAGGCGGTGGCGGCTTGAACCATGGCTTGTGTTGGAAATGTGCCCTAAAACCAATCATATCATGATACTTTACGGACATTTCACAAGTTAAACTAATGTAGTTTAAATATAAAGGGCAAAGATTATTGTTTTAAGCCGTCTCATATAAATGTTATATGCTTAAACGATAAGTCCAAGGAATATATGATTGGGAGAATGCAATCTAAAGAAGTTAGATTCATGAGACCATTCTTTCGTATACATATCCTAAATGTTCCTGATCATAGGATTGCCAATTGGGCATTGACAGTCCGTTAAGATCAGTACGTGTTGTGTCTTCTCTCAGGGAGAGTGACTAGTCTCGAGTCATTGGTGTGTGTGACATCAAGACAAGTACGTAGGTGCACAATAGAGAATGAGTTCACTGAACACGATCAACGAAGAGTTCTCATATTCATGTCACATGAGAACTCATGGTTGGGATAATGCAAAGTAATCCTTTGACCTGAGGCATCATAGTTGTCTTGTGGTTAGGTCCTTGATCTTTGATTATGTCAAAGTCACTCCATTCGAGGGTGTCCACGGCATAGTTGGGGTTAAGCCACTTAGCCATGGAGGCAAGTGAATGCGCAACAAGGGATCTCTAACCTTCAAACTGTTTGAGGGAGAATACTCTATGATATGATTTAGAATCTCTGGCCAAAGTATGAATGAGATTTAGGAAGTCGTTCCAAATCACATTCAAGGTAATCATATAAGCACACGAATCACATTGGATAGTAGACATGAATAAACTATCAGACCAAACAATGTGGTCAAGAGTATTGTATTAGAGAAAGACTGTATTGCATTTGTAATCCTAAACTGAATAGGTTCTCCACCTCTTTTGATTAGCTTGGGTAACCATGATATGCTGCTAGGTGTCACTCATGGTTTGTGGAAGCCCTAAACGTGTATAATCACTAAAGGGAGAATTGAAAGTAAGTTTCAATTCACAATCGATTTGAAATGGTTTTAATCGCCCACTGCCTCGCTAAAAGGAACCTAATGGATCGTACACCGAGTAAGGTAGAGATTGAAGAAAAATCGGAGATGAGTAAGAATAATTAAATGGTTTAATTATTTATGGCAAGGATTAATTAATATGTTAATTAATCAAACGAATAAGTTCGTTAAAGACCTCGGGATAGTTTTGGACCTTAAGGCCCAATGGGCTTCAAACGTCAAGTCCATTGACTTAAGTTGTATGACAACTTAATGAATAATGATTCACAAAGGCCCAAACAGCCCAATGAATCCCTATGGCCGGCCATGTAGAGATGGAGTGAGTTTTGGACTTATTTACAAGTTTGCCACTCCAATGAATTAAGGTATAAATATGACTTTATAGCCAAAATTCATTTAGCGTTTTCTTTTGGGGAAAGGATGAGAACATAAGCTCTCCTTTCTTTCTAAAGAGGCCGGCCCCCTTGGAGGGATTAGCTAGCAATCCAACTCCTCCAAGGTCACTCATTTCTTCTCCAATCTAACCTTGGTGTAGAGACTTAGAGGTTCTCAATTTTGGGAACTTAGAGAACCATTTCATCCATCCAAATCCATGGATCTAAGAAGCAAGGAATGAAGGCCCTCTCCTTGGGTGATTAGCCTTTGCTTATGCAAAGAGGAATCTACAAAGGTATAAATTTCTCAACTCACTTTGATTTGAGTTGAGTCTTGGTTCACCAATCTACTAGGCTTTGAATTTCATGGTTAATGTTTTGTTTTTAAGTGCATGCAAGCATGATTCCGCCTTTAATGGTTAATTGCATGCTTATAGATGTTGCTTAAATGAACATGTTTTTCACAAATCATCCTTCAGCTTGTACGTGAGGTCGCGAAGGATTTGGCTAATCGGGACTGAGAACCTAGTGTACGTCTTGGGCGCTACGCCTACTTTTGTTGGGAATCGGTCCTTTCGTCTATCTCCTGGCTTGCTTTTGATGTTGAGCGGTTTACCATTCACCTTCTTCTGAGTCAGTTCTAAAGGGAAATAATGAGATTTATGTGGGATTTCTAGTGACTAGCATGCATATACAATTCAAAATTCATATACATACGCAACGGAAGCATATTATCACATAATATTAAAGCTATAGCCATGCAAATCCCCTTCAAGAAGCATAGGTATATATAAGATGCATCAAAACATTTTATTGAAGAACAAAGTGTAGGAGTAGATTTATACCTCTTGATCTAGACTTAAGACCAAGGATAGACCACCTCCCAGCCCTTTGTTGTTGGAACTCCTTGAGCCTAGCCTCCCTCCTTGCTTCCTCCACTTAGCTAGAATGAGTGCTCCTTGGTTCTCCTTTAGTCTCCAAGATTGAAGACCTCTAAAGATCCACACCCACTAGTGTAGTGAGATGGATGGAGGAATAACCAAAGGGAGATAAGATGATTAGCTAAGTCTCCCCTTTAGTGGCCGGCCTATTGTGTTTGAGAGAGAGAGATATGTTTTCTCCTTTTGTTAAATCAACACACAAAAACCCTTATGAAACTTTTCACTATAAAGTTCCTTTTATAACATAAAGAAACAAGTCAACAACTTGACTTTCTCTCTCCCTCTCTTTGGCCGGCCCTTTGTGTTTTGTTTTGGGCTTTGGGCTTTTATCATTTCAAGTCATCCTATGCTTGAATAAAAGCCCATTGGGTTTAGGCTCAATGGACCCAAATAAACCCGAACTTTTCTTTAAGCCCAAAACAATCTTTTATCGCTTTTATGATTTCTTTAGACTTTCTAATTAATCACAACACTTAATTAATCCAATTAATTATTTCCATCATCCATTAGTTGTCTCACTACAAGAGTGTATCGGTGTACAATCATTTTAGGTTCTAATTAGCAAGGCAGTGAGGTGATTGGCACCAATCTAATTGATTATATTTAATCCAATCACTTAGTGAATTAAAACTTACTTTTAATTCTCCTTCTTCTTTGACGACTACTTATTTAATCATCTAGAAGAACTCACAAGCCATGAGTGACATCTAACCATATATCATGGCTACCCAAGCTAATGTAGAATTTGTTCGGAGAACCTATTCAGTTGGAATTACAATGTAATTCGATCCTTCTCTAAACAATACTCTCAATCACACTATTAGGGTATGGATATATTATGTTAAACCCCTAATGTGATTATTCCATGTTATATGATTCAATTGAGTCGTATAGGAACGCTTTCCTTTATTACGCTCGATACTTCGGCCGAAGATTCCCCAATCATATCTTAGAGTATTCAACCTCTGATAATGAGGATTAGAGATCCCTTGTTGCGCATTTACTTGCCTCCATGGCGAAGTGGCTTAACCCCAACTATGCCGTGGACACCCGCGGATGGAGTGACTTTGACATAATCAAAGATTAAGGACCTAACCACAAGACAACTATGATGCCTCAGGTCAAAGGACTACTTACATTATTCCAACCATTAGAGTTACTTGGTTGACATGTGAGTAGACCTCCATGCAAGTACTCTCGTTCGATTGTGTTCAGTGAACTCATTCCCTTAATGAGCACCTACATACCTGTCTTACTTTCACTACATGAATGGGATGAGACTTTCCATCCTTCCAATTGAAGGGGACATAGTATGTACTGGTCTTTGCATTGTCAGTATCCCTCTGACAATCATATGACCAGGAACCTTTTTGGACATGATGGTTATGTGAAGAAGGTCTCTGTAGTCTAACACCATTAGATTACTTCTTCCATCGATCCATTGTCCATGGATTCACTATTTCGGACATATATCGTTTATTGAGATAGTCCTAATTAGTATCTTTGCATTTTGATGTATAAGAGTCATCTATACACGCATTCATTGTCCTGAAAGGTTTCTTCCAAAGATTGACTTTCAGGGCATATTTCCTACAAGTTCCACGACTCTGCATGGCTGCTCAGGCGGCTTCTAGGAGCGCTTTTCCTCATCCTAGAAGGAGTGCTTTTTCTGCCAAAGCATAAGAGTTTGCCAGGGACATGTTTTCGCCCATAATCAATTTTTTGAAAAGCGAGTGATCTGTTGGGAGCCCCTTTCGAAAAGCTAAACATGTGCTGGAATCCACACATTCAACGATCTTTGCCTTCTCTGTCTTGAATCTCTTGACATAAGTGCGGAGTGACTCATTTGGGTCATTTTTCATGCTGAAAAGGTGGTCAGATCTCTTCTTAATCGAACGGTAGGACAAATATTCCTTAGTAAAAACCAAGGAAAGTTCATCGAAGTTTCGGATTGAACATGGCAACAGGGTGTGGAACTAGTCTTGCACCTCACCTTGTAGCGTCATAGCAAAGATCTTGCTGTTGGAAATGTGCCCTAAATCCAATCATATGATGATACTTTACGGACATTTCACATGTTAAACTAATCTAGTTTAACTATAAAAGGCAAAGATTATTGTTTGAGCCGTCTCATATAAATGTTATATGCTTAAACGATAAAGTCCAAGGAATATGTGATTGGGAGAATGTAATCTAATGAAGTTAGATTCATGAGACCATTCTTTCGTAGACACATCCTAAATGTTCCTGATCATAGGATTGCCAATTGGGCATTGACAGTCCGTCAAGATCGGTACGTGCTATGTCTTCTCTCAGGGAGAGTGACTAGTCTCGAGTCATTGGTGTGTGTGACATCAAGACAAGTACGTAGGTGCTCAGTAGAGAATGAGTTCACTGAACGCGATCAACGAAGAGTTCTCATACTCATGTCACATGAGAACTCATGGTTGGGATAATGCAAAGTAGTCCTTTGACCTGAGGCATCACAGTTGTCTTGTGGTTAAGTCCTTGATCTTTGATTATGTCAAACGTCATTCCATTGGAGTGTCCACGGCATCGTTGGGGTTAAGCCACTTAGTCATGGAGGCAAGTGAATGCGCAACAAGGGATCTCTAACCTTCAAACTGTTTGAGGGAGAATACTCTATGATATGATTAAGAATCTTTGGCCAAAGTATGAATGAGATTTAGGAAAACGTTCCAAATCACATTCAAGGTAATCATATAAGCACACGAATCACATTGGATAGTAGACATGAATAAATAAACTATCAAACCAAACAATGTGGTCAAGAGTATTGTATTAGAGAAAGACCGTATTGCATTTGTAATCCCAAACTGAATAGGTTTTCTCTACCTCTTCTGATTAGCTTGGGTAACCATGATATGCTGCAAGGTGTCACTCATGGTTTGTGGAAGCCCTAAATGTGTGTAATCACTAAAGGGAGAATTGAAAGTAAGTTTCAATTCACAATCGATGTAAAATGGTTTTAATCGCCCACTGCCTCGCTAAAAGGAACCTAATGGATCGCACACCGTGTAAGGAGGAGATTGAAGAAACAATGGAGATGAGTAAGAATGATTAAATGGTTTAATCATTTATTTATGGCAAGGATTAATTAATATGTTAATTAATCAAACGAATAAGTTCGTTAAAGACCTCGGGATAGTTTTGGACCTTAAGGCCCAATGGGCTTCGAACATCAAGCCCATTAACTTAAGTTGTATGACAACTTAATGAATAATGATTCACAAAGGCCCAAACAACCCAAAAATACCCCAAGGCCGGCCATGATGTTTAGGGTAGTGAACTTGGACTTATTTACAAGTTTGCCACTCAAATGAATAACGGTATAAATATGACTTTATAACCAAAATTCATTAGGGTTTGTTTTGGAGAAAATTGGTGAGAACTTGTCTCTCCATTTCTCTCTAAAGAGCCCGGCCACCTTGGGGGTGCATCTTGCAATCCCACTACTCTAAGGTCACTCATTTCTTCTCCAATCTCTCCTTGGTGAAGAGACTTAGAGGTTCTCAATTTTGGGAACTTGGAGAAACCTATTCTTCCATCCAAATCCATAGGTTTTAGATGCAAGGAATGAAGGCCCTCTCTTTGGGTGATTAGCCTTTGCTTATGCAAAGAGGAATCTACAAAGGTATAAATCTCAACTCACTTTGTTTTGAGTTGATTAATGGTTCACCAATCTACTAGGCTTTGAATTTCTTGGTTAATGTTTTGTTTTTGAATGCATGCAAGCATGATTCCGCCTTTTAATTGTTATTAGCATGCTATAGATGTTATTCAAATGAACATGTTTTCGAAAAATATTCCCTTCACTTGCACATGAAAGCGTCATTGTTGGCGTAGAAGGTCATGGCACCTCGGTAGTGCATCAAGTGTCTGTCCAGATCTTCATCTCCCATAAACAAGATGAAATGTTGCAGGTTGAACTTCCATGGTGGTTCCGTCCGCTTAATCTCGTCTATGAATGGTGACCTGCTCAGGTTGGCCATATCTCTACGCAGGGCATCATCAGTAGTGTTAATGCGCTTGAATCCACGCAGCTGTACTGCTACGAGACTTTGTACTTCCTTCTAGATTTGCACCTAGTAGGGCAGTGGAACCTCCAGCTGCCCCCGGTGTTGTCCTGTCGGTTCATGTTGCTATTCGTCACATCTTGCTCTTCTGTGCCGTGGCTGCGGTGCACGTGGTTCACCTTGTGCTGCTTGTCGTCGCTCTGGGTATAGGTGCCAGTGGAACTTGAGCTAGACTGCTCACGTGCTTTTGTTTAGGTGTCATGCGGTTGCCTACTACGTTGCCTCGTATGAGGATCTCATTGCTGGCCTAGCCTCATGTGGACACTTCTCCCGGAATGTCTTAAGTGCTTGTTGGAGTGTTTAACCAACCTCGAATGCACACTGACTCATAAGACGAGTCGGGAATGAACGCTTCTCTACGTATTTAGGCTGGAGAAGACATTTCCCCAAGGGCCTAAACGAAAGTGTACATTACTCGAACGCTCGATTCGTGGCTGGCTAAGTGGCTCTTTGCTAGGACGTTGCTAGAATGAGTCATGTTTTTCTGCCTTTGTCTTGCTTCGGGACACCTCGTCTAGGGGGCGCTGCATCTCGATACACTCGAGGATTTGGTTCACCAAGATAGTCTGCTGCGCGAGGGCGTTTGTCAAATTAGCAACCTGCCGGGGCAGATGGTGCTCTTCATTTGGATTGGAGGAGTTCAGACGATGGGCGTCTCTATGTGTGGTGGAAGTATAGTAGATCGCGAGTTCAAAGCTTGAGTTCAGAGCAGGAATTCCTCATATATGCATGGTCATGAGCTCTCCTGGCTGTTGGACTACCACATCCTGGCCTGCTGGCTGCGTGGCTTGGGCTTGGGCCTGCTGAGCTACTTGGTTGGCTGCAGCTGCCTAACTCTGGGCTTAGGTTCGGGCCTGTTGTGCAACAAGGCCTGCCATTGTATTGGGTCGAGCCTCTTGCCCAGGGCCTGTTGTGGCAGCTGCCAAGTTTGAGGCCTCCTGTCCAAGAGCTTGGAAGTGGACCTAGGCCTTCTACCTAGGCTTTGGTGGGGTTTAGTGGAAGTGGTGCCATGGCCTGGTGACCTTGCCGTGGCTTCTGGGTCACGGTGGTAATGATGGTGGCGCGGCTTCGTGGTGGTGGGGCTCCTCATGCCGTCATCTTAAGCCTTGAGGACCTCCGTCGTGAGGCTATGTCCTGAAGGAAAAATTTTGTCCTAGCTAAGAACAAGTAAGAACATTTGAATACATATGCAAACTATTAACACATTAAAGTAGGCATGCATTCAAAAATAATTCATAAAACCCATGACTTTCAAAGCCTAGTGAATGGTGAACCAAAAGACTCTTTAACAACATTAAAGAGAATGAAGAATTTAAATATTCTTTACCCTTGAAGCTCATCCTTGTTTACACAAGGGATTCACCCAAGTGGAGGGCCTTCAAGTCACCTCCAAGCTCCTTGGATCTTGCTTGTGATTTCCTTCTCCTTTTGTGCTCCTTTGGTCCTTGAGGATGTGAGGAAAGGATCTCCAAAACACCAAAGGTTTGGTGTCTCTAAGTCTCCACACCAAGGGTGAGGTGTGAAGATGAAATGGATGACTTAGAGAAGAAAAGATTGCTAGATAAATCTCCTCTAAGTAGCCGGCCTCCTTGTTTAAAAAGAGAGAATAGGTTTCACCTCTTTTCTACAAGAAAAACCATAATGAGAAAAATAGCTATAAAGTTGCTTTTATAACACTTTTCTTAGGTGAGTGGCAAACTTGCAATTAAGCAAACCTTCACCCTCTCCTCACCATGGCCGGCCTATTTGTTGTGATTGGGCTTATTGCCCTTTTTTTTTTAGTTGTCATACAACTTAAACATAATGGGCCTTGTGGACCAAAACACTTTTGGGCCCCGAAACCCAAAACCAACTTAAAAGCCCAATACGAACCTTTCGTAAAATTAATTAACTAATTAATTAATCTTGACCATTCTTCAATTAAACCATTTAATTGCATATCCATTTCATTTAATTTCTTCACTTTCATCCTTACTCGGTGTACGATCCATTAGGTTCCATTTAGCGAGGTAGTGGGCGATTGTTACTCTTAACGATTGATTGTGAATTGAAACCACATTTCAATTGTCCCTTAAAATTAGTGTTTGCTAATCATCAAGGCTTCCACAAACCATGAGTGACACCTAGCAGCATGTCATGGTTACCCAAGCTAAGTAGAATTGGTTGGAGAACCTATCCAGTTACAACTACAATGCAATACGGTCCTTCTCTAATACAATACTCTTAATCACATTGTTTAAGTGATAGTTTGTTTCATGTCTACTATCCAATGTGATACATCTCCATATGATTCTTTTGAATAAGATTTGGAACAAACTTCCTAAGTCATATTCATATGCTTTGGCCAAAGACTCTTGAATCACATCTTAGAGTATTCTCCTTCCACCATGGAAGGTTAGAGATCCCTTGTTGTGCATTCATATGCCTACATGACTAGATAGTTTGACCCCAACAATGCCGTGGACACTCCAATGGAATGCCTTTGACATGATCAAAGGTCAAGGACCTAACCATTAGACATCTATGATGCCTCAGGTCAAAGGACTACTTTGCATATTGCAACTATCGAGTTCTTACATGACATGTATGTTCGAACTCTCTTTTGATCGTGATTCAGTGTACTCGATTACTCTTTCGAGCACCTATGTGTTTGTCTTAGTGTCCAACACTAAATGACTTGAGACTAGTCATACTCACGCTTGAGTCGACATAACACATACTAACCTTAGCGGATTGTCAATGCCCAATTGGCAATCCTATGGCTAGGAACGTTTTAGGAATGAACATAAGAGAAAGGTCTCGATAATCTAACCTACTTAAATCACTTGTCTCTTAGATCAAATACATCCCTTGGATTCCCTTATTGCTTAAGCACATGATACAATAAATAGTGATTAACAATAAGCTTTGCTCTTCATTAAACATATAAAAGTTTAATACAATAAGTATTCCAAAAGCTATTACATCAAATGAGTGGCTTTGTGGGCATACTTCCAACATGTCCTCCTTTCCACTTTCCAGTCCAAATCATTCCATGTACGAGGTTCTGTTCATCGTAGTTTCTGAATTTCCTACCACTGTATCCTTTCTCCAGGGATTGATCAAGAAATTTTTCTAAGAAAAATTAATTGATACGACATGTGAGAAATTCAACGTAACAGAAAATTCAAGAAACTAATGCGAGAGACTTCTTCAAGTATTTTGAATCAGCTCTCAATGAAAGCACCAATTTGTGGATGCAAATTTCCGCCGTCTTTAGTCTTGACGAAAATGCACCTACAAAACAATTAACACCTTTTATTAGAGACGTAAGCCTCACGCGCCCACGAGGTGGGGGGGTTAGGTCAACGGATCTCTGATGCCTAAGTTTCTCTGAGAGAGTATAGTGTTTTGAGGCTTTTTAGGGTTGTCAAAAGCCTTGAAAATTTCGTAGAATATGGGGTATTTATAGGGCTAAGGCTGGCCATTTAGGGTTTTAATGGAGAAATATTCTCTAAATATTCCTAAGATATTTAATAGGAGATATTATCTTGAGATAATAGGGTAATAATCCTTAATTGATTTTGTTGATGCACAAAACCGGCGGTCTTGGAACAACATAAATCCGACCGTGAATCTGCAAGAAAGTAAATAACACAAGATGTATCGTGGTTTACCCCAAGGTTTGGGCTACGTCCACACTGATATTGTATCTCTCTGAGAGGTGAGGGGAGTGAGGGCGAGAGCTTCTGAGGGTGAGAGAACTCTTCCCATGGCCTAAGAAATGGCCTTCTCTAATTGTGAGGGTGAGGAGTCCTTTTATAGAATAAGGGCTCCTCACTTATTACATATTTGCCCCTTCCTTTATTACATAATTACATTTAAGTCCCCCGAGTATTTGTACAAGATCTAAATACGGAGGCCCTAAGTATGGTACAAACAGTAGTCCCCCAAGTCTTCAGTCAAGAGAGTCTTTTGGCTGGAGACTTGAAATTTAGTCCATGTGTGGGCCGAAGTAACTAGATGTCGTCTAGGACTGATACTCGATATGAGGCGGTGCTCAATCTGAAATGATGCTCAACTAGAAGTAGCACATGTTGCGAGGCTGCTCGGCTTGTGGCTATGCCAGAGGGAGGGTGGTATGGTGATGACGTTACATAGAGGTTGGTGCATGGGGAGAGAGGCAAGGGCAACGAGGTAGTAAAGGTTGCCACGTCGCTTACCCACACCAATCGTCTCTTTTGAAACCAAGCCCTGCAAAATACACCAAGACAAAAAAAAATCACGGAACAAGATAAACCGTTTGTAAGCTTACCAACCAATAAAAGGTCCACTTTAAAATTATGGACACATTAAAGACCTTTCAAATCAATCGAGGAATTTAAGCAAAGAGTGCCAGTTAAAGTAATTGGAGCCATGGCACCACTAGGCAACGAAACAGGCGGCAAAAGTGAACCAGACTTTTGAATCTTATACATCATGTTTATTAGCAGTTCATAGAGAACTACAAATGGGAATCATTGTAGGCATCGTCAAACAAGCCAAGCAATATATGTTAACTGCCCATTGCAAATGTTCTTAAGTATGAAAGTTGAAGAATAAAGTAATTTATTATAATTGATGGGGAGCCATGGAAAAACCATTAAACTGATACAAATGTGTGTTCGCCCTAAATTAGGATCATATGTTCCGAATGCCATGAGTGTGGAGCCAAAAATAATCCCAAAAATTCTAGAGGTCACATGAGGACTTTTGTTCAAGGAGGACAAGATTGCCCTCAATAAATGGACAAGCTTCTCAGATTCTCCCACGCGCAGCTCACAATCCTGGAGGTCTCATCAGTTGAACACAACTGCCCACAGCTCACTTGCCCATGGCAAGGAATTAAAGATAAGGATTAATTACCCAAATTCTATCTTTAATACATTCCTAATTGAAGATTGACTCCAATCAAGTAAGTAATCGTAATTTAAATAGGTTGATGCACAAAACCGGTGGTCTTGGAACAACGTAAATCCGACCGTGAATTTGCAAGAAAGTAAATAACATAAGATGTATCGTGGTTCACCCCAAGGTTTGGGCTACGTCCACACTGATATTGTAATTCTCATAAAGGTGAGGGGAGTGAGTGAGAGAGCTTCTAAGGGTGAGAGAACTCTTCCCATGGCCTAAGAAATGGCCTTCTCTAATTGTGAGGGTGAGGAGTCCTTTTATAGAATAAGGGCTCCTCACCTATTCCATATTTGCCCTTTCCTTTATTACATAATTATATTTAAGTCCCCCGAGTATTTGTACGAGATCTAAATACGGAGGCCCTAAGTATGGTACAAACAGTAGTCCCCCAAGTCTTCAGTCAAGAGAGTCTTTTGGCTGGAGAATTGAAATTCAGTCCATGTGTGGGCCAAAGTAACTAGATGTCGTCTAGGATTGATACTCGATATGAGGCGGTGCTCAATCTAAAATAATGCTCAACTAGAAGTAGCACATGTTGCGAGGCTGCTTGACTTGTGGCTTATGTTGCCTTGGTTGGCTCGGCTTGTGGCGTTAAAGGTGAGGGAGTCCCTTTTATAAAATAAGGGTTTGCTCCTCAATACATAAATGATGGGCTAGAGTTAATGCTCGCGGCGAGGCGGTTGCTTAGTAGGCGGCGATGCTCTCTAATGAAAGTGAGGGAGTCTCTTTTATAAAATAAGGGCTCGCTCCTCAGTACATGAAGAATGGGTGCTCTCTAATGAAAGTGAGGGAGTCCCTTTTATAGAATAAGGGCTCACTACTCAGTACATAAATAATGGGCTAAGTCCCCCAAGTATTTTTCATGAGGCCCAGTTGAGGCCCAATATATGGTGTATAGTGTAGTCCCCCAAGTCTTCGGTCAATAGAGTCTGTTTCCTGGAAACTTCAAATTGAATCCATGTATGGGCCAAAGTGGCGGTTGTTCGGACTCGGTATTTGTATACCCTGCACTGAAGCTTTGTAGGTGAAGCTTTGCAAGTTGAAGCTTTGAAGCTAGAGCTCTATAAATGAAGCTTTTGAAGCTAGAGCTCTGTAAATGAAGCTTTTGAAGCTAGAGCTCTGTAAATGAAGTTTTTTGAAGCTGTGGCTCTGATACCACTAGAAGGGAAAATAAAGAGATTTCATGTGGGATTTCTAGTGACTAGCATGCATATACAATTCAAAATTTATATTTGAAAGCAACGGAAGCATGTTATCAAATAATATCAAAGCTATAGTCATGCAAATCCCCTTCAAGATGCATAGGTTTATGTATGATGTATCAAAAACAATTTATTGAAGAACAAAGTGTAGGAGTAGTTTTATACCTCTTGATCTAGACTTTAGACCAAGGATGGACCACCTCCAAGCCCTTTGTTGTTGGAACTCCTTGAGCCTAGCCTCCCTCCTTGCCTCCTCCACTTTGTTAGAATGAGTGCTCCTTGGTTCTCCTTAAGTCTCCAAAGTTGAAGACCTCTAAAGATCCTCACCCACTAGAGTAGTGAGAAGGATGAAGGAATAACCAAAAGGGTGAGAAGATGATTAGCTAAACCCCCCTTTGGTGGCCGGCCCTTTGAGTGTTGAGAGAGATATTTTCTTTTTCTCTTTTGTTGTTTTAACACTTCAAAAAACCCTAATGAAACTTTGTGCTATAAAGTTCCTTTTATAACCAAAAAGAAACAAGTCAACATTTGACTCTCTCTCTCCCTCCTTTGGCCGGCCCCTTTAGTGTTGTTTGGGCTTTGGGCATTTATTATTTCAAGTCATCATATGCTTGAATAAAAGCCCAATGGGTTTAGGCCCAATGGGCCCAATTAGACCCGAACTTTTCTTTAAGCCCAAAACTATCTTTTATCGCTTTTATGATTTCTTTAGACATTCTAATTAATCACAACACTTAATTAATCCAATTAATTATTTCCATCATCCATTAGTTACTCACTACAAGAGTGTATTGGTGAACAATCATTTTAGGTTCTAATTAGCAAGGCAGTGAGGTGATTGGCACCAATCCAATTGATTATTTTTAATCCAATCACTTAGTGAATTAAAACTTACTTTTAATTCACCTCCTTCTTTGACGACTACATTTAATCATCTAGAAGAACTCACAAGTCATGAGTGACATCTAACCATATATCATGGCTACCCAAGTTAATGTAGAATTTGTTCGGAGAACCTATTCAGTTGGAATTACAATGTAATTCGATCCTTCTCTAAAACAATACTCTCAATCACATTACTAGGGTATGGATATATTATGTCAAACCCCTAATGTGATTATTCCTTCTTATATGATTCATTTGAGTCGTATAGGAACGCTTTCCTTTATTACGCTCGATACTTCGGCCGAAGATTCCCCAATCATATCTTAGAGTGTTCATCCTCTCTTAACGAGGATTAGAGATTCCTTGTTGCGCATTCACTTGCCTCCATGACTAAGTGGCTTAACCCCAACTATGCCGTGGACACCCGCGGATGGAGTGACTTTAACATAATCAAAGATCAAGTACCTAACCACAAGACAACTATGATGCCTCAGGTCAAAGGACTACTTACATTATTCCAACCATTAGAGTTACTTGCTTGACATGTGAGTAGACCTCCATGCAAGTATTTTCGTTCGATTGTGTTCAGTGAACTCATTCCCTTAATGAGCACCTACATACCTGTCTTAGTGTCACTACACGAATGGGACGAGACTTTCCATCCTTCCAATTGAAGCGGACATAGTATGTACCGATCTATACATTGTCAGTATCCCTCCGACAATCTTATGACCAGGAACCTTTTTGGACATGATGCTTATGTGAAGAAGGTCTCTGTAGTCTAACATCATTAGATTACTTCTTACATCGATCCATTGTCCATGGATTCACTATTTAGGACATATATCGTTTATTGAGATAGTCCTAATTAGTATCTTTGCCTTTTGATGTATAAGAGTCATCTATACACACATTCATTGTCCTGAAAGGTTTCTTCCAAAGATTGACTTTCAGGGCATATTTCCAACAATCTCCCACTTGCACTAAAGTCAATCACTAGTGTATCTCATAGATACTAGTTGAGTGAGCTTATGCTCGTAGGTTAACTTGGTTATGTATTAATCCTTTTAATTTATAAAAGGGATTTACTTATCAAATGTTTCTAAAACATTTGATGATGTCTCTTTCTTGTGTTCAAATACTTTGATGAGACCTTGATTCCATGGCTTGAGCTATCGCCCCATTACGTCGTAGTGTCCAACTAACGACCTTATGGTTTGGATTCAATCATTGGTTCTATAAGAACCCCTTCTATTCAAAACACCTTTTGAAGCAGTTTCTAAAACAATATATCGCCATATATTTCGTTTGTATACTTTATACATACTTTGCTCCAACCTTGAGACCATTGTAGTACAATACTAACAATACATTCATATGATTAGTACTTCATCCATTATGAAGTTCCATTTGTTAAAATGGGTTATTTTTCACTTTGGTTAATAACCTAAGTGAATGCAGGCTTCCAGAGTCCCACTCTGATGTTCTTTTCTTAAAGGCAATAATACTCTATCAGTTGCTATGATTCTGATCCTGGGCTATTGTAATATCTTAAAGTGACAACCCATGTCGCTTTTCACCTTTGGATATCATCTCACAAGTCCATACATGTGTCCCTTTTGTGATTTTATGACACATTCATTATAAGGGTTATGAAAGTGATTTTCTATCATATAGGAAAACACCTTCTCAAATCTTCAACATTTGAGATTTAATTTCCCCATTAAACATTCTTGAGATAGCCTTGCTATATCAATAAGTCCAATTTCAAGTCTATACTTTAAAATTGACCGTGTCACGTTTTGTCATTTTTTCGAGTAACATCTATGTTTTATCAAGTCTATCAAATAGACTTTATTCATATCTTGTTGCTCAAATTATGACATCACTCCCACTGGCCTTGTTGTAACTTAGCATTCATTCAAAAATTTAACACTTACATTTTCTTGATTTGAATGCATATTGCTCCCACTAACTTGTCTTGGATCTATTGACAATCATTAAGATCCATTAGCTTATTGATGATGTCTCAACAATTTTGGGACTATCAACAACTCTAGCTAACACAAGTTATTTAAACGAACATACATAAAAGAATTCCTTCTCAAGTAATTCCATTTGATATGTGTGACTTGTTTTATCAAGTCTATTCATTTAAATTATATGGTGTCATACACCATACTCCAAGTTTTAGTCATACTAAGACCTTTAATGTAGTCATATAAGAATTATCCAGGTCTTTAGTGGAAGCATGGCTCCTACTAAGGATATAGAAACTCAACCATTCCTTCTAGGTGGTTGATATAATTCTTTATCGAAACTACATAGAGCGTTATAGTTACAAGAGGTGCCGAATTTGGATTGTCTTGTTGTTAAACCCTATGTTGTGACTCATTTTAAAACTATTCCCTTTTGTTTCATCAAATTTGTCCATATGCTTTGTTATTAGCTTGTTCTCATAAAAGAGAATGATGGACAACTCCCAACATATAACCATTTTATGTTAGGTTGACGAAACCAACATTCAAAGACTATTCTTTAGAATGTTACACAACATAGAATTTTAACTTTTGAAGAGCTTGAGTCCTTTAACAATTAAAATTACAAACTCTTAATAATAGTCAAGTACTATTATTCTTTAAACAACTATAAACCAATCATATTCAAGTTTATATCCTTTTTCACACCTCCCACTATTTCTCATGACTCTAATGAGAAATCACTTCATACATTCAAAATGTATAAACGTGGAGTATACGGGTAGAGGGCATTGTGTAGTAGCTTTAAAACCTTTCAAGCTCGTTTGTTTCAATCTTCACTAAGTTAATGTCTCGTTATTAAGTGACTAAAGTCTTTAAACATTTTATAGATTTAGACACTTCTTTCTTGGTTTAATCACTAACACAATTGACATTTTAAAACCAATTTTAAGAATGCCTAATTAGTTGTTCAAAACTACTAATTGAATCAAGAGTGATCTTGATTATTGTGGTTTAAGTGATAACCATATAAGAAACGTTTTTCTTATTACTTATATCATTATAATGTGATCTTCCTTTTCTTCAAACCCAAAAACAAAAGTGACAAGATCTATTCTTTCTAGCTTCAAAGTGTGTGTGTGTGATTCAAAATAAAACACAAACACTTAGCCAAAAAACCCCCTTTGCCGTGCCCCCTTTTTGGAACAAAACCCCAAAATTTTGTTCTCAACTCAATCTTCATTCATGCATCCAAAACACTTTTGCATACATATCTTTTCAACTATTGATTCATATTTTTCAACATTTGAAAAACAAAAGATAAACATACTTTGAATGAAGCAATATCATGTCATACATAAAATTAAAACCCATATGCATAAAATCCAAAAGGACACATCAAACATAAACCTTTGGCTCTGATACCACTAGAAGGGAAAATAAGGAGATTTCATGTGGGATTTCTAGTGACTAGCATGCATATACAATTCAAAATTTATATACGAAAGCAACGGAAGCATGTTATCAAATAATATCAAAGCTATAGTCATGCAAATCCCCTTCAAGATGCATAGGTTTATGTATGATGCATCAAAAACAATTTATTGAAGAACAAAGTGTAGGAGTAGTTTTATACCTCTTGATCTAGACTTTAGACCAAGGATGGACCACCTCCAAGCCCTTTTTTGTTGGAACTCCTTGAGCCTAGCCTCCCTCCTTGCCTCCTCCACTTTGTTAGAATGAGTACTCCTTGGTTCTCCTTAAGTCTCCAAAGTTGAAGACCTCTAAAGATCCTCACCCACTAGAGTAGTGAGATGGATGAAGGAATAACCAAAAGGGTGAGAAGATGATTAGCTAAACCCCCCTTTGGTGGCCGGCCCTTTGAGTGTTGAGAGAGATATTTTCTTTTTCTCTTTTGTTGTTTTAACACTTCAAAAACCCTAATGAAACTATGTGCTATAAAGTTCCTTTTATAACCAAAAAGAAACAAGTCAACATTTGACTCTCTCTCTCCCTCCTTTGGCCGGCCCCTTTAGTGTTGTTTGGGCTTTGGGCTTTTATTATTTCAAGTCATCATATGCTTGAATAAAAGCCCAATGGGTTTAGGCCCAATGGGCCCAATTAGACCCGAACTTTTCTTTAAGCCCAAAACTATCTTTTATTGCTTTTATGATTTCTTTAGACATTCTAATTAATCACAACACTTAATTAATCCAATTAATTATTTCCATCATCCATTAGTTACTCACTACAAGAGTGTATTGGTGAACAATCATTTTAGGTTCTAATTAGCAAGGCAGTGAGGTGATTGGCACCAATCCAATTGATTATTTTTAATCCAATCACTTAGTGAATTAAAACTTACTTTTAATTCACCTCCTTCTTTGACGACTACATTTAATCATCTAGAAGAACTCACAAGTCATGAGTGACATCTAACCATATATCATGGCTACCCAAGTTAATGTAGAATTTGTTTAGAGAGCCTATTTAGTTGGAATTACAATGTAATTCGATCCTTCTCTAAAACAATACTCTCAATCACATTACTAGGGTATGGATATATTATGTCAAACCCCTAATGTGATTATTCCTTCTTATATGATTCATTTGAGTCGTATAGGAACGCTTTCCTTTATTACGCTCGATACTTCGGTCGAAGATTCCCGAATCATATCTTAGAGTATTCATCCTCTCTTAACGAGGATTAGAGATTCCTTGTTGCGCATTCACTTGCCTCCATGACTAAGTGGCTTAACCCAAACTATGTCGTGGACACCTGCAGATGGAGTGACTTTGACATAATCAAAGATCAAGTACCTAACCACAAGACAACTATGATGCCTCAGGTCAAAGGACTACTTACATTATTCCAACCGTTAGAGTTACTTGCTTGACATGTGAGAAGAACTCCATGCAAGTACTCTCGTTCGATTGTGTTCAGTGAACTCATTCCCTTAATGAGCACCTACATACCTATCTTAGTGTCACTACACGAATGGGACGAGACTTTCCATCCTTCCAATTGAAGCGGACATAGTATGTACCGGTCTATGCATTGTCAGTATCCCTCCGACAATCCTGTGACCAGGAACCTTTTTGGACATGATGGTTATGTGAAGAACATCATTAGATTACTTCTTACATCGATCCATTGTCCATGGATTCACTATTTAGGACATATATCGTTTATTAAGATAGTCCTAATTAGTATCTTTGCCTTTTGATGTATAAGAGTCATCTATACACACATTCATTGTCCTGAAAGGTTTCTTCCAAAGATTGACTTTCAGGGCATATTTCCAACAGAGCTTTTGTAAATGAAACTTTTGAAGCTAGAGCTTTGTAAATGAAGCTTTTGAGGCTAAAGCTCTGTAAATGAAGCTCTTGAAGCTAGAACCCTGTAAATGAAGCTTTTGAAGCTGATTGACATGAGTGATGCTCATGAATGTTTATGTTGATTGACATAGGTGATGCTCATGGATGTTGACATGAGTGATGCTCATGAATGTTAACATGATTGATGGTCATAAATGTTTATGTATGATTGACGTGAGTGATGCTCATGAAATGTTTATTTATGATTGACATGAGTAATTCTCATGTATAATTTTGGAGTACTGGGCGTACTTTTGATTACCTGGTTGGTGATAATAGCAGCAGGGTACTGAATTATTTTGGGCCTGGCTTTTTTGGGCATACAGGCCTTCGCTCTCCACATGATATTGCAGCCCATTATTTTGGGCCTTTAGTTTTTCTTTTTTTTTTTACCCTTTGATGGGGTTTATACAGATGTCTCCGAAAAATAAGAAAAATAAATCACATCATTCAAAACAAAGGTTTCGATAGTTGCAGATCGTTGGTGCGTACTGGGTTGTTGCAGATCTTTTTCAATGTGCGTATTCCAATGGCTTCTTCAAAAAAGTAGGAACATACATGATGAAAGTTTTCTTTTTCAAAAGTTGATGGCATATTCTGCTTTGGTGTTCGACAAAAGAAAAAGTATAATCCTGGCTTTTTCCTTTCTGTATTCCTTTTCTTTTGCTTTCTATTGGTAGCGTTCGTTGGCTTGTATGGTTTTTGAGAGACTGGGAGTAACAGTTGCTGTCAGATCTGAATTCGAATGAGTTGGCTTGTTGGGCCATCATTATCATGGTTGTGGACTACACCACCCTACTATGCATCCCATTAATATTATCTGCTTTTGCTTTTGTTTCCTTTTCCACCGCACCTCTCTCACTTAGTCTCTTTTTCTTTTCCACCTACAGACATCTTCACCTGCACAGATTTGCTTTTGCTTTTTTCTTTTCCCTTGGGTTGTCTTCACCAAAACAAAGCCTTTGGGATTGAGCGTAAATTCCACATTCACCGCAGGAGGAATTAAAACAATAATTGGGAAGAATTTTAGGCAATTCGAGCTCCTCCCCTGATTTCAAACCGGAGAGATTGGGCCAGCCCGAACCCCAACAAACAATCGAAGAGTTCCTGGTGGTTAATCCATAAACGAAATCCGACCCATAACCAATTACTTCAAAAGACACCCTATTTGTTTGGTTAAATGCAAATTGACCTCCTCCTCCTCCCCAACAAATGACCATTTGATGCAAATTGACGTTCCATTGGTCGGTGCCATTGCTTCCTCGGCAGACTATAAGCCTGGTGGTGTTGATCCCGCACACATACGAGCCGCCGGTAGTGATGGTTGCCATTGTCATGTTTCCGAACCCGGTTTGTATTTCTTCTTCCATTGAAGTTGCTCTGCCCCATCATCGAACCCAGAGGGTGGCTTTGGAAATTCCGCAAGAGAAAACCTGACTCTGATGAACTAGAGGTCGTCAATCGGACTCGAGAGGACTGGAGGTCGTCGATCCGACCCCAGAGGACCTTGGGACTCTGAACCTGAGTGGGACTGCTAGCCGACAAAAATGATTATGTCTCCGACAACGACGAGGTCGAGGAAGTCGGTGCGGAGCTCCGTACAGGGAAGATGGTAAGACTCGACGGTGGAGAGATCGAAGCAAATTGAGTTCAGAAGCAGAGCGCGAATGGAGGTGTCCATCTCTGTGGGCTCGCACGTATGTTCGCCCCTGAAGAATAACAGAGTGTGCGCGCTTCTGTGAGAGAATGAGAGATTTGGATCTGAGAGAGAGTATTGTGTTTGAGTTTTTCTCTTTCTCTTTGTAAATTGAATGGGTGTGTCTCTGAGTGTGGGTGTTGGGTTGTTTGGTTCTTGGGTTTTCTTTGCAGATTCACGGCGAAGGTGAAAAAATGAAAAAGAACAGACACAACTTTTTGTTTCGATTTCTCACAGACGGCGCCAACTGTTTGAAACATACTTAGGGCCTCCGTATTTAGATCTTGTACAAATACTCGGGGACTTAAATGTAATTATGTAATAAAAGAAAGGGCAAATATGTAATAAGTGAGGAGCCCTTTTTCTATAAAACAAACTCCTCACCCTCACAATTAGATAAGGCCATTTCTTAGGCCATATGAAGAGTTCTCTCACCCTCAGAAGCTCTCTCCCTCACTCCCCTCATCTCTCAAAAATACAATATCAGTGTGGACGTAGCCAAACCTTAGGGTGAACCACAATACATCTTATGTTATTTACTTTCTTACATATTCACGATTGGATTTACGTTGTTCCAAGACCTCTGGTTTTGTGCATCAACATTTGGCACTGTCTGTAGGAATCGATACAAAAAAACTATGTCGGTTCTCTTTCATTTTTTCATCAAATTTCACCACTGTCCACCGTGAATCTGCACAACTTGAGATCCTACTCGATCTGCAACCAGGGATTACAGAGAGGGAGAAGGGGAAAGAGAGAGAGAGTAGATTGTCCTTGTAAATGGTTTAAACATGGCAATTATACCACTATGAACACTTGCCCCTCACATCTTCTTCATTTTCTTCTTAATCTCTCCTCCTACCATTTCTGTACTCTTTAGAGAGAGGGACTGAAGGGAAATCCTAGATGCTCTTCAAATGGGGAAGAGTGAAGCAAATCTGCAGCAGCAGCAACCGCAATAGCAACAGCAGCGGCAGACTCAAGCGGCTCAGAATTCTTCGGGACTCATCTGTCTGCGATGTTCAGTGGTTTTCAACACAATCGGCAGAGAGCTAAGCTTCAGATGCGTCATCGTTTTGATCCTCAGCTTCTAAATTTTACTTTCTGGATCTTCTGGATCCACATTACCATGCAATCATCTCCCAATTTGATGCCAGACAGGAAATTAAGCTTAGTGATGCCACAGAGCCTAAGATGAAGGCAATGCAACCACCAAACCCCAGGCAAAAGCAACCGCCTTCCAACAACAAAAAGCAACAAAAAAAATTCACAGTGAAGAACTGCAAAAAAAATTCGGGACTCATCTGTCCGTCGAGCTCAAAGCTGCTGCAGATCCGAATCTCCCATGCGCTGCAATAGCGAAACTGTCCGAAGGAACACACGTGATGGGTGATGAATCTCTCCCATGGCAGAAGAAGATATTTAGATCCGTAGGATCTCATCGATGTTGTCAGTCCTGCACATCTAGAAGTTTGTGAAAACTGAGCAAGAGAAACTGGAGAAGCTTGCTCGTAAGGGCCCTACACCAGAAGAAAAACCAGCTGCAAGTTCAGGGGTTTCAGTCTCTGATGCGAAACCAAGTGCCTCTTCCTCTGGAGCATCAACTGCCAAGGTGTCGACAGACAAGTACTGGAAATATGCTGTTGTAGCTGGTGTTATGACTGCTATTGCTTCTCTGGGTTGGTACCTCAAAGCTAGTGGAAAGAAGGAAGAAGTGCAAGACTGAGACTGATGTCATCAAAGCTAGTTGAAGAATGAGTTGCCATCGCTCGTTCTGGTAGAGCAGAGGAATAATCCAAACTGTGACCCTTCTCTATGGAGTCCGGCTCAGAGGCAGGGGAATAATGCAGAATCAAGGATACCTACAACCTGGAAACCGTAATCAGTGGACCCCTGATTCAGCTCAATTTGTTTGATCTTGGAAGTTCATCAACGTCACAATTCATTTCTTGCTCAGATCGAATGTGCAATCTTGGGTCTCAATTGGATTCTGCTTGTTCCACGCAGAATAACCAGTGTTCGTACACTTTCCAATATGGAGATGGCAGTGGGACATCAGACTATTACGTATCAGGGCAAGGTGTTGGGGTAATCGCCGACCCATATCCCATCTCCTGTGAATACCACGAGCACTAGTGGAAAACGGGAAGAAGATAAGCTTTCTTACAATATTTTTGTTATTATTCTCCTTTGTGTTGTCTACCATATGCCAAAAGGAATAAGACAAAAAAGAAAGAAAAACAAAGAAAAAGGAGGTCCATAGCTGATGCTAAAGCAAAAGCAGAAAAGAGGTAAGTCCCATTGGAGCGGGGAGATCAAGAAAAGCAGAAAAGCAGAAAGCAAAAGAAGAATCAGACATAATTGCGGTGGTGATGACATTATGGGCATGACCCATTGAGCTGAGAGTCAGATTTATTTTTTAATGATGTAATTTATTTTTTCCTATCTTTCGGAGACATCTATATAGCCCCATCAGAGGATAATAAAAATAATAATAATAATAATAAAACGGCAAAGCCCAAAATAAATGGGCTGCAATGTCATGTGGAGAGCGAAGGCCCATAAGCCCAAAATAGCACCAACCAGGTGATCAAAAGTACGACAGTACTCCAAAATTATTCGGCAACCTGCCGCCATTACCACCAACTAGGTAATCAAAAGTACGCCCAGTACTCCAAAAATTATTTGGCAACCTGCCGCTATTACCACCAACTAGGTGATCAAAAGCACACCCAGTATTTCAAATTATACATGAGCATTACTCATGTCAATCATACATAAACATTCATAGGCATCACTCATGTCAATCAACATAAACATTCATGAGCATCACTCATGTCAATCAGCTTCAAAAGCTTCATTTACAGAGCTCCAGCTTCACAAAGCTTCATTTACAAAAAGCTCTAGCTTCAAAAGCTTTATTTACAGAGCTCCAGCTTCAAAAGCTTCATTTACAAAAGCTCTAGCTTCAAAAGCTTCATTTACAGAGATTTAGCTTCAAAAGCTTCATTTACAAAAAGCTTTAGCTTCAAAAGCTTCATTTACAGAGCTCCAGCTTCAAAAGCTTCATTTACAAAAGCTCCAGCTTCAAAGCTTCACTTGCAAAGCTTCACCTACAAAGCTTCCGTGCAGGGTATACAAATACCGCCTCCGAACAACCGCCACTTCGGCCCATACATGGATTGAATTTGAAGTCTCCAGCCAGCAGGCTATATTGACCGAAGACTTGGGGGACTACAATATGTACCATATATTGGGCCTCAACGAGGCCTCATGACAAATACTTGGGAAACTTAGCCCATTATTCTATAAAAGGGACTCCCTCACTTTCATTAAAGAGCACCCATTATTCATGTATTGAGGAGCGAGCCCTTATTCTATAAAAGGGACTCCCTCACCTTCATTAGAGAGCATCGCCGCCAGCTGAGCAACCGCCTCACCGCAAGCATCACTCCTAACCCATTATTCATGTACTGAGGAGCGAGCCCTTATTTTATAAAAGGGACTCCCTCACTTTCATTAGAGAGCATCGCCGCCTACTGAGCAACCGCCTCACCGCGAGCATCAACTCTAGCCCATCATTTATGTATTGAGGATCGAGCCCTTATTTTATAAAAGGGACTCCCTCACCTTCAACGCCACAAGCCGAGCCAACAAAGGCAACATAAGCCACAAGCCGAGTAGCCTCGCAATATGTGCTACTTCTAGTTGAGCATCATTTCAGATTAAGCACCGCCTCATATCGAGTATCAGTCCTAGACGACATCTAGTTACTTCAGCCCACACATGGACTGAATTTCAAGTCTCCATGCAAAAGACTCTCTTGACCGAAAACTTGGGGGACTACTGTTTGTACCATACTTAGGGCCTCCGTATTTAGATCTTGTACAAATACTCGAGGGACTTAAATGTAATTATGTAATAAAGGAAGGGGCAAATATGTAATAAGTGAGGAGCCCTTATTCTATAAAAGGACTCATCACCCTCACAATTAGAGAAGGCCATTTATTAGGCCATGGGAAGAGTTCTCTCACCCTCAAAAGCTCTCTCCCTCACTCCCCTCACCTCTTAGAGAAATACAATATCAGTGTGGACGTAGCCAAAACCTTGGGGTGAACCACGATACATCTTGTGTTATTTACTTTCTTGCAGATTCACGGTCGGATTTACGTTGTTCCAAGACCTCCTCCGGTTTTGTGCATCAATAGATTTAAATTACGATTACTTACTTGATTGGAGTCAATCTTCAATTAGGAATGTATTAAAGATAGGATTTGGGTAATTAATCCTCATCTTTAATTCCTTGCCATGGGCAAGTGAGCTGTGGGCAGTTGTGTTCAACTGATGAGACCTCCAGGGGTGTGAGCTGCGCGTGGGAGAATCTGAGAAGCTTGTCCATTTATTGAGGGCAATCTTATCCTTCTTGAACAAAAGTCCACATGTCACCTCTAGAATTTTTGGGATTATTTTTGGCTCCACACTCATGGCATTCGGAACATATGATCCTAATTTAGGGCGAACACACATTTGTATCAGTTTAATGGTTTTTCCATGGCTCCCCATCAATTATAATAAATTACTTTATTCTTCGACTTTCATACTTAAGAACATTTGCAATGGGCAGTTAACATATATTTATGGTGCTCAGCTTGTTCGATGATGCCTACAATGATTACCGTTTGTAGCTCTTTGTGAACTGCTAATAAACATGATGCATAAGATTCAAAAGTCTGCTTCACTTTTGTCGCCTGTTTCCTTGCCTAGTGGTGCCACGGCTCCAATTACTTTAACTGGCACTCTTCACTTAAATTCCTCAATTTATTTGAAAGGTGTTTAATGTGTCCCTAATTTTAAAGTGGACCTTTTATCGATTCGTAAGCTTACAGACGGTTTATCTTATTCCGTGACTTTTTTTCCGTCTTGGTGTATTTTGCAGGACTTGGTTTCAAAAGAGACGATTGGTGTGGGTAAGCGACGTGGCAACCTTTACTACCTCGTCGCCCTTGCCTCTCTCCCCACCTACCAACATCTACGCAACGTCATCACCATATCACCCTCCCTCTGGCATAGGTGCCTCAATCATCCCACTTCAGCTCGTTTACAAGTTTTAGCCTCTAGTTTTCTTAAATGTTCCTTGGATTCTAGTCATGTTTGTGATATTTGTCTTGTCAACCTTTTGGTTTAAGTTCAATTTCAACGACTTTTCCTTTTTCCTTAATTCATTGTGATATTTGGGGTCCAAATCGTCAATCTATACTCATTGGCGCTCATTATTTTTTTGCTATTGTGAATGATTTTTCTCGTTTTACATAGGTCTTCTTGATGAAGCATAAATCCAATACTCAACAAATTCTCAAACATTTTTTTTCGTATGTTCTTACCCAATTTAACACCAACATTAAAAGCATACGTTGTTTTCCAAACTTCTTGCTTTTACACGCCAGTAAAATGGCATTGTTGAACGCAAACACAGGCACCTTCTCCTCAAGTTTTGGGGAGAATGTATACTCATTGTTGTCTCTTCATGGAAGAACTCATAAGTTGCAATAATGCAAAGTAGTCATTTGACCTAAGTATCATTGTTGTTTAGTGGTTAGGTCATTGATCTTTGACTGTGTTAAAGGCATTTCATTTGAGGATGTTCACGACATTGTTGGGGTTAAGCCACCTAGTCAAGTAGACATGTGAATGCACAATAAGTGACACACCCTGACCAGATAACTAACAAGCTATAAGGCCGTGATTTGCTGGCCGACACCTAGTTAACAATTTAACCTCATCCAAAGATGACGAAACACCATTAACCGAGTGATGGAAGCCATAATAAGAAAATAATGGTGTGAATCAATTTGAACAAAAAAGGCTTTTTACTAATAATTTCAAACTATCCTGCAAAATTTTAAACAACCTCCCACTTGGGGACACAAGTCAAGGGATAAAATCTCATTATTATCACATCAACCTAGAGTCATGCATAATCAAAGGTACGATCATGCATATATTATTACAACTAGATAAAATAAAGAAAGGAAGTACACAACTCCGTAGGTGAATAGCCTCACTACCACGCCCACTCATTTGTTTGAATGTCTCCTTGTTTGCACTACGTCCTGAAGGGTTGAAAAAAATAAAGTGTGAGTGGATCATAATCATTTATCCACTTAAAATCAGTTCGAACATACTAACCTCGGTTTTGAAAATCATATATAGTTGGAAAACTATATAATAGTATTTATTACCATAGTAGTAAATAAATCACAGCAAGCTCATAAATCAAAACATCATCATTATTAGTTCAGAAATCATACAAGTACTTAATCAGTCAATCAATCATACTAGTATCTCCTAGTATAAGTATAGCAATGTAGGTAAACACGAGCATCCACCAGTGCATTAGTAGCCTCTACTAGCTAAAATGTCTACCTTTAATTTCTCATAAGATCAACCTCTACTAGAAAAATAAATACCAGCAACTAGTCCTATTGACACACCTCGACCTAGAATGTCCACTAGGACTCCGAATCGGGTTGTACTGGCCAACACCAAGAAGGTGACGAAGCCATAAAGTGCAGTTATATGGAAAATGTGAATAAATTTAAACCTAAGAGTGCCTAAAATATCAGAGTGCGCTGATGAGCAGGTATGCACCCACTTCACACGTGTCGTCAAAGCATAAGTAAAGTACAGTAGTGTGGGTAAAGATCATACCCTCAGAGGTAGCCACTTATACTAGATTCGCCATGAATCCTCATCGATACGAACTTTCAGCAGCTAAAACCTGGAGGGGCGCAAAACAAAAAATTTGAGTGGGCAAAAACAAAGCTTTTCAAAAAAAAAAAACCATTTATCCTTCCAAAAGTAAAAACCCCTCACTGTAAAACCTGTATAATTTCCCAGAAAATAATATTACATACATATATAAGAACTATGCTCGAAAGGAGTGAAACCAGGTGTATGCCATGCTAATAATCTCAACAATGAATAAGTAAGCCAGGTGAAAAGAATCAATATAAAATGACATATCAGCCGAAGTCACCTAACGTGACCTGTATGGCTAAGTCCATAGCTCATCAATCAAATACTGCACATGAGTCGGAACCACCTAATGTGATCTGTACGACAGGCTAGGTGTAAATAAATACGCTCAAGTGCTATGATCACGTGATGGCTAAGCCCTGGCCACGGGCGGAGTACTAACACCGGGGTGCAGGATATTAATCACTAAATGCAACTCATCATAATCATACACACTACCATCGCTACCATCAATATATACTCACTTGAAGCTTACCTGAGCGTCCGTAACATCATGCAACATTATGCATAACTACACTAATACATATACTAAAATATAACGCAAGTATGACATGGCATTTCAATCACATTTCATTTAAAACAATTTATGGGAAAAATGTAAAGCATACATACGTATATATAGAAAACCAAAAACCCACTCACCTAGAGCTTGCGCCACAATTCCCTAGCACAAACTTCGAGGTGTCACGAACAATAGGTTTCTAGAACAATTATCAAATCACATCTCAGAATCCTTACTGATAGAACACATAATTTACATAAAACACATCCCCAAGGACGATCTAGAATGATTTGAGACTCGATGACCAAAAGTCAACCGTCGGTCAAAGATCGATGGTAGGGTCCACAACCCTAAGTAACTCAATCCGGAAGATCTGCATCTCATATTTCTAATCCGTAACTTTCAAAGATCCACATTATACTTCTAGAACAACATACTAAAGTTTCATTACGATCCAACGGCCAGATCTCCGCCAATTGCAAATTCAAGTGGTGGTTAACGTTTTATTTTATAAACTTACAAATCCAATTCAGGAGGATCCGTAAGTTCCCACATTTCTCAAATATTAATAACTATAATTTATTAAAGTTTAGTGGCGATCCAACGGTCGGATTGTCGATTGCTATAATGTTCCAGCGGCGGACAGTAACGAAATTTCACCGGATTCTACAGATTTTGCACATTTTCTGGGCAATCTTTGGAACTCCATATCTTAGTTGTTTGTCAACCAAATTCGACCCATAATATACAAAAACGAAGCTAGAGAAGTGTAGAACAAGATTATAGAAGTACAAATAGTCACCGGAGATGGCCAGAAAATGGCCTGAAAGACGGCTATCTGCAGGAAAACAGGGAAATTCGCCAGAATTTCTGGGCAACCTTTCAACGTCCATAACTTTGTCAATACTCAACGAAATCAAGTGATTCAAAAACGAAAATCATAGTTCTCGACGAGACGAAGAGATTGGTACCTTACACAGTGACTATCTCATAGTGATTTGGCCGGAAACTGCCTCGAAAGTGGCGGAGATCGCCGGAAACTAGACAAACTTTAAATCGTTATAACTATCTCATTTCTCCACCAAATCACATGATCCAAACATGAAAATTCTTCTACACAACATGATGAATCGATTTATACATGTTTTGAGTTCAAAGGATGATTGGGAATTGTCTGAGGAATCGAAGTTAGGATTCGTTTTCAATGAAACAAAACTCAAAACTGGGTTTATGGTGGTGAAGACATGCAGATAATGGTAGTTTTGATGTTCAACAAGCCGAAATTTTTTGGTGATGATGGTGGTTTGTTTCACGGGAGAAAGGGAGAGCCGAGAGAGAATTAGAGAGTTATAAAGAAGAGCTACGGAAGAAGAAGAAAAAGAAAGAAAGAGAGTGTTCCAGAATAGTGGGGGCAGCCTCACGTGGCACTCACCCAATGGTCAGAAAAAATATCACATGTGTTTCAAATGGCAAATTATCAAAATGCCCTCGACATTTAAAGGTTCGTAGAATCTTCATTATATCTCCAAATTACATTATGCTTGCGTCTATGCATCCATAGCGACGAGTACTACGAGGATACGCCAAGAAAACAAATCTTACATGACATGACAAGGCAATCAAACAAAGTCAAAGCATTTGCCTCGAAGGGCATTTTCTTAAATTCACTTTTAAATTTATAAAAACTATATTTTTTAGGGACAGGTCGTTACACCTATGGTCATAGCTAGCTATACATAGTGCATGTAGACCATGATATCACAACAATGTCATCATATCAATTCTAATCAAATTTCATCAATTCGTTTTCAAATCATTTATTGCTCAAAATAATTTAATTGAAAAATCCATTCATGGGCAATCCGAGCTTACTTCCTTGCTAAGTCCCTTGTCCTTGTCAAATTTAATCCCACTTGTACCTGTGAATATATAACTTAACTTTTATGAGCATTTTCTAACATCTCAATAATTCAACATTCAAAAGTGCTATTTATATATTTAATTTGCACGAATGGAGGGCGCCGCATGATTCAGAACATCGAATAACCTATGGGCAGGTCTTGCATCCTACATGCGCCGTCGTGGTTGCATCATGCACCGATAGACGTGACGACGTCATCCCCGCGTCGTACGATTCAACAATTAGACGTCGCAGTCACCACTGCTAGAGCCACACGCTGGTCGTCGAAAAAATCATAAGGGTGACAAAATATATCTTTGCTGATGGAAGATTCCATTATTTCTAACAGATCCGCCGTTAACGCCGTCGCTAAATTCTACAAAAAAAGGAGAAATTGATCAACGCTTCAATTCTGTTTAAGTTCGATAGGATTTGTTAGGATCCAATTCTCGAGTCCTTACTCAACCTGCAAGTAATAGGCAACAATGGAGGAAGAGGAAGGATGAGAGAAGGAGCTGAGCTCCAGTTTGTTTTTGTAAAATTATATTTAATTCAAATGACCATTGTGTCTCTCACACCAAAAGCGTGCACATATATTCCCCTTACAACACTTGCCAGTTGGCAGGAAAACCCCATTTACTAGTTATTCTCTTAATAAAAGTCTCAAATCATAACATTACCCCTTCCTCAAGCAAAACCTTATCCATTAGGTTTTCAAAATTTGAAATCAGGAAATCTTGTTACAAAAGTGTCATAGTCCTCCCAAGTAGCTTCTTCTATGGTGCAACCTTCCCAATGAAATAAAACTTGAACTCCAGCAGCATTTCCCTTCTTGTAGACTCTTTGACTCAGCACAGCTAGAGGGTTTTCCACAACATCCAATTTGGCTGACCCCAATTCATAGGAAGCAACATGAGAAGGAGGGTATCCATAGACTAATTCAAAAAGGGTGAACTTAGTAGAAGTATGATAGGAGGTTCCACTTTGCCCAAGCTAGCCATTTAACCCATCCTTTAGGTTGTGTTCCAACAAAACATCTCAGATAAGTCTCTATGCACCTATTTAGCACCTCAGTTTGCCTATCTGTCTATGGATGATAGCCAGAGCTCATACTGAAGGTGGAACCTTACAACTTGAAAAATTATCTCCAGCAATTACTGAGAAATATAGGATCCCTATCACTCACAATGTTGGTGGGCATGCCAAGTAGTTTGAATATATGGTCCACAAATGTCTGAGCCACAGAGGTAGTAGTGTAAGGATGAGACAATGCAATGAAGTGTGCATACTTGGTTATCCTATCCACTACAACAAAGATAACATATTTCCCTTTACAACTTGGCAATCCATCAACAGAATCCATATTGATTTCAGACCACACCTTTTGAGGGATGGGAAGAGGTTGTAATATCCCTGGGGTGCCGTGGTTATATTTCTACAACTGATAAACTTGGCATGTCCTTTTGAGGGATGGGAAGAGGTTGTAATAGCCCTAGGGTGCCGTGGTTATATTTATGCAACTGACAAACTTGGCATTCCTTCACAAACTGTTCCAGACCAATAAAATCCTCTCTTGATTGTCTTATATGTCTTGAGCATTCCTTGGTGACCTGCTACAGGAGTAGACTGGTGTTCTTCCATAGTTTTAAATCTTTAATGAGATATAGGGCTGATGACAATTCGAGCTTTATACTTCAGGAACCCATTGTCAATACTGAACTTGGATGCAATGGAACCAGGAACTGGTGTACTAGAAAGTTGTCTCATACACCTCTTTAATGTTCTGAGCAATCCAAACATCTTGCTCCACTTCTCTTCTAAGTTCATCCAGCCATCCAAAGTAAGGGTATGTAACTGCTAAGCACTCAGTCACCTCCACTTGACTACAAGTCCATTCAAGTTGACTTTAAGGTTCAAACTCCCTGGAAAGTGCATCAACAACAATAGTATCCTTCCCATGCTTATATTGTATCTCATAGCCATACCTTATCAATTTGGAGACCCATTTTTGTTGAAAATAGGTATTGGCCCTGTGGTTGAGGAAGTACTTTAAACTGTGGTGATCAATTTTGATGACAAAGTGTCTTTCCTGCAAATAAGTTTGCCATTTCTTCAGAGCAAAAACAATAGCAATCAACTCCCCTTCATAAGTGGATAAAGCTTGGTTTCTAAGTCCCATAGGTTGACTAGCAAATGTTATGGGTTTCCCTTTCTACTACAAAACTACTCCAATGCCTACCCCAGATGCATCATATTCGAACTCAAATGGTGCTGAGAAATCTGGTAATGCTAGTACTTGTGGTGATGCCATATTTTCTTCAAAATTTAAAAGGCCTCAGTAGCTGTGAGACTCCACACAAAGCTGTCCTTCTTGGTCAATTAATAAAGGGGTTGACAGATGCTACCATAGTTAAGAACAAACTTTCTGTAGTATCCAATGAGACCTAAGAACCCTCTTAACTGTTTAACATTATCAGGAATAGGCCAGTGTAGGATTGCCTGAATCGTGGATGGATCAGTTCCAACACCATCCTTGGAGACAATGTGTCCCAAGTATTCCACAGAACTTTGCCCCAAGGCACATTTGGATTTCTTCACAAATAGTTGGTTCTGCTGCAATATTCAAAAGCCTTCCTCAAATGGCATACATGGTATTCCTAGGTCTTACTATAGATAAGAATGTCATCGAAAACACCAAAACAAATTTCCTAAGATAAGCTTTAAAGATGTCATTCATTAGGATTTGAAATGTGGCAGGAGCATTGGTGAGGCCAAATGGCATTACCAAGAACTCATAATGGTCGTCATGGGTTCGAAATGCAGTTTTAGCAATGTCATTTGGGTGCATTTGAATTTGATGATAGCCAGACCTGAAATCTAACTTGGAAAAGAAGCAAGAACCATGAAGCTAATCCAACATGTCATTAATGAAGGGTATAGAGTACTTGTCTTTGAAAGTTAGAGCATTTAACTCTCTGTAATCCATGCACATTCTCCACGTTCCTTCTTTCCTCCTAACCAAGAGCACTAGAAAGGAAAACGAACTGTGGCTTAGCCTGATGAACCCAGCCTCCAATAGCTCATGGACAGCTTTCTCAATTTTTGTTTTCTGCAAGGGTCCATAATGGTACAGCCTTATATTAGGTGGTTGTGCTCCTGGCAACAATGGAATTTGGTGGTCATGGCTTCTCGAATGAGGTAGCTTGGAAAGGATCACAAAGACCTCCCCATAGTCTCTCAAGACCTCTTGTAGCTTTGTCAACTGTTGTGGAGTGAGGTTGGAGGCCTTCAACTTTCCCTTGTTCATGGAGTATAATAGCATGCCAAGATTAGAGTTGCAAAACTCTTTGTCTAGTTGTTGAAAAAACATCTCTTGGACTAATGGTAACTTGATAGGGTTATGAACCAACTTATATGTTTGTCCCCCCTTTGAGAACTCCATAGTCATCAATTGGAAATCCCACAGAACCGGACTCACCATAGAGAGCCATTGTACTCCCAAGACCAAGTCATATCCTCACAATTGAAGGTGAAACAGATCAATGGTGCACTCATAACCCCTAACCTTCAATGGTATTGTTGTGCAATTGCCTTGCCCTTTAAGTTTGCCCCCATTAGCAACCATAACTTCAAAAACCTTAGTGTTGTTGATTGGTCAACCCCTCTTCTTGAGTAGCCTAGAGTCTATGAAGTTATGAGTACTTCTAGAGTCTAACAAAATTCTCACAGGTTGATGTTTCACAAAACCTTTAATCTTTATGGTTTGAATTGATTGTTTGCCATTTGTCCCAAAACAAGCACATTCACTCAGCTCCTTGTACTACAACTCCAGAGGTAGTTCATCCTTATCCCCACCATTTTCCTCCAGAAGTTTAGGATCATCTAAGTCTATCACATCAAGCATTAACAGTTGTTTGTGAGGACACTTATGACCCCAAACCCACTTATCGTCACATAACCAACACTCCTAATGGTCTTTCTTGCATTGGATTTCCTCTAGGGTTAGTTTTTTATAAGGGAGAGTTCCAAATCGGGGTATATTTGGGAAAACAGTAGTCACTTGAGGGACTAAAGGTTTTGAAACTAGTGCTACCTTAGAATTAGTGTTTTGACACTCACTAAATTTGTGATCAACCTGCACAGCTAGAGCAATTGCCTTATGCATAGTGATAGGCCTAAACAACTTAACCTCATGCCTAATTTCCTTATTCAACCCACCCCAGAAACAACTCTTTAATAGAATAAGACCAACATCAGAGGATCTAGTAGCAAGTTTACGAAATTCAAAGATGTAATCCTTCAGAGTACCTGTTTGGCGGAGTTTGAACAACGATTAAGTGCTATCTTCAAACTTAGAAGGGCCAAATTCTTAGCAAAGAGCCTTGGTGAATTCACTCGAAGTCGATGTAGCATGGAGGCAATCCATCCAACGAAACTAATGGAGGGCTTTATTATCCAGGTAAAAGGAAGTTGTGACCACACGCTAATGTTTAGGGATAGAATAATAAGTGAAATATTGCTCCGAGTTATAGATCCAGGCTAGCGGGTTATCGCCGTCACTGAAGCGTGGGAAATCGACACATTGTTGCCACTGGGGCAAGGTGTGAACCCCCCGCCATCGAAATTCTCACGCTGATAATGGTGAGGAGTATCGAAGCTTCAGCAATCGGGCGTCTTCAGCAAGGATCTGTAGTGGAACCACCGGTTCGGCAGTCGGAGCATGAGTCTCCCCCGAAGAAGTGCCCCCATCAGTAAAAGCAAGTTCGCGTTGAAATTGTTCAAAACCAACAGCCAATTTAGTATCCATGGCCATGGCATGACCGGACAGAGCAGCAGCGATGGTCAATTCCAACAAGATAAAACGAGCATCGATGGAGGTTTCCAAAGCAGTAAGACAAGCATCCATGGCAGTTTTTGTTGTACTTTTATGCGCAAACGAAAGCGAATTCTAACAAAGTACCAATATCAACGTCGTAGGTGAAAGCTAAAACAAACAATCTCAAACTAACACAAGAGATTTACGTGATTTGGGGTAAAGCCTACGTCCACAAGCAAAGCACGGCGAAGAATTTCACTAAACAAACGGAGATTACAAAAAAGTGTTTAAACTCTCACAATCCAAATCCCACAAATTACAAACCCTAAACCAAACGAGTAGAGAACTCAAACAAATGGAGAAGATTCTCCCAAATTGCTCTCTAACTCACAAACTCACAAATTGACTCTCACCAAATTGCCACACCAATGAGCCACACTAAATACACTAACCCTAAGGTCCTATTTATAGTGCATAGGACTTAGGTTACAATAAGAATCCTAATAGGAAATAAATCCAAATCCTAATCAATTAGGTAATTAAAAAAATCTCTCCACCAAGGAAACTAACTAGGAAGTCAAATCCAAACCCAAATAGAACACCAAAACCAAATAGGTAACACAAACCTAATTTATTGCATCATCCTAATTTTGAGCCAAAAACCCAACAGTTTTGAGAGAGGTGTTTGCGGAGCGTGGCATACAAGAGGAAGACCAAGATCGAAATGGATGATACCAATGTTAGGATCCAATTCTCGAGTCCTTGCTCAACCTGCAAGTAATAGGCAACAATGGAGGAAGAGGAAGGAAGAGAGAAAAAGAAGCTGAGCTCCAGTTTGTTTTTGTAAAATTATATTTAATTCAAATGACCGTTGTGTCTCTCACACCAAAGGCGTGCACATATATTCCCCTTACATCACTTGCCAGTTGGTAGCAAAACCCCATTTACTAGTTATTCTCTTAATAAAAGTCTCACTTAAAACTAACTAATTCCTGATTATGATTAAGCTAATCACATATCATAACAGGATTTCATCCCACGCTTAACTAAAATGATCTAAATGGGTCTAGAAACTTATCTAAACACGATTTAAAACGAAAAGGGAGGGATTCAACCTTGAATCTGTCAAGATTGCATAGGTGGAACTCGCCGAATTCTGGAAAACAAAACCGAGCATGAATAGGGTTAAAACCCTTGATTTTAATGCAAAACCCCACCAAGAATTAAATATACCTTACCCCTAATTAGTTTAGCTCATTTTTTGGACTGGAAACACTTCGAACTCGCCGGAATTCGATTGGACCTCTTTGTCGAAAACTGGAAACGAAGACCACAGAATGCACAGAGGTTAGAAACCTAGGATTTCAGCTCAAAATTCACATACAGAGCAAGAGAAAGATACTTGGGTTCCTTTTGGATTAATCTTAGTTCTAATCGGGCTCAAACTCAATGAGTTTTCACTTGGAGTTTGCTGGAAAAACTGCACCGAGAGGAGCAACTTAAGTTCTCCTTCTTCCTTGGCTCGATTGTCACATGCAAGACCATCAAAAGATTCTTCAGACTGTGTGTTGATTCCAAATATGGTAGTGTCGAGTTTATGTTTGATTGTAATGACAATGGTGGTGGTGGTTGGCTTCGGTGGTTTCAGAGACAGTTCGAGAGGGAGACTGTTGCAGACAATGAGGAAGAAGAAGGTTGGATGTGGGTCAAGTCCAACTTAAAATTTTGGGAACTTTAACGAAAAGTACCCGGTACTGTTCACTTTAACGAAAAACCATATTTTTACAATAAAAAGTCAATTTTGGTACTATTCACTTTACCCTTTATTTTGTCCTTATCATTAAAACTCAAAGTTTTCAAGTCCTTTTCATTAGTTTTCCTTAAAATTTTACTAAGTGGAATTACAATTTTGCCCTCTGATTTATTTATATTTGTAACTTGAGACTTGTAACTACAAATTCAATTTCGTCTTTGCTCATGCACTCATGAGTACGAAGACTAATTAAAGAAACTAGAAAAATATGAGAAATTGAAATTTAGCCTGAGGCTCGATAATTATTCAAAATATCCAATTATGGTCATTTTGACCATTTCACATTTTTCGGGAAAAGATACATTATTTTAAGGTATGGGTTGTAACAATAAGGGACTCTAATATGATTCAAGAGTCTTTGACCAAAACATATAAATGAGATTTAGGAAGTACGTTCCAAATCATGTTCTGTAAAATCATATAGAGAAGTATCACATTGGATAGTAAACATGAAACAAACTATTAATTAAACAACGTGGTCAAGAGTACTAAGTTAGAGAAGGACCGTATTGCATTGTAGTTCTAACTGGATAGGTTCTCCAATCACTTCTACTTAGCTTGGATAACCATGACATACTGCTAGGTGTCATTCATGGTTGGTGAAAGCCCTAAAGATCACTAATCTTCAACAAAGGGAGGCTTAAAAGTTATTCTCAATTTGAAATCGCTTGTTAAGAGTTACAATCGCCCATTGCCCTACTAATTGGAACCTAATGGACTGTACACCGAATAATGATGAATGTGAAGAAATATCAATAAGATGGATAAGCAATTAAATACTTTAATTGAGCATAATCAAAATTAATTAATTAGTTAATTAATCATATGAAAAGTTTAATATTGGGCTTTAAGTTGGTTTCGGGGCCCAAAATGGGATTTGGTCCACATGGCCCATTGAGTTTTAAGTTACATGAAACAAAACAAAATGGGAATTAGCCCAAACATCCTCAAAACCGGCCATGCTAGAGAAAGTGTGAGAGAGTGTGATGGACTTAATAAGTTTCTCACTTACTTGGAATGAGGTATAAGAACAAACTTATAGCTTTAACCTCATTGGGGTTTCTTTGAGGCAAAAGAGAAACATGTCATTTCTCCTTCTTCTAAGGAGGCCACCCATCTAGGGTGAATAGCTAGTGATCTCAACTATTCTTACTTGGCTCCGTGGAATCAGGATTATATTATAACTATTAGGTTAACGCCATTTAGTGTTATAGTCTAATGACATTCATCTTCACTTTGAACTCTAAGATTCGACTACCCATAGCGTAAACATAAAGGTAATACCTTAAATAAATATTATCGTGTTACATCTCTTTTTATTAAAGATGAACAGTACGAATCTAATCCTGATTCAAAAGTAATGGAAATTTCTTCTAGGGCCATTGCAAAAGATTGGGTAGAAACTAGCCTTATTTTTTTCTTCTTGACGCGATCTCTAATGCCCATGCTTTTCCCAAATCAGTCTGAAACTTCCCTGCAATAAGTTTGAGCATTTATAAGGCTATGTTCAAAATCACAGAACATAAAATGATCATCCACCTAACGCAATCACACGGGAAAATATACAGCCTTAAGTGCTTGAAGATATAAGCTCGTACTCCAAAGGCTTTATTCTCTCCCTTGAAGCACAAATTTTTAATGATCACACAAATGCATGTGGCACTTAATTTTGTGTGATGATTTCCAGAAATTTGAGGAAAATGATGGAAAAGGAAACGACTTGCATACTGATGAAACTAATTACAAGAGCCAGACATACTTACCAGCAGTCGACTGAAAAAACTCTTCTAAATCCTTCCCTTGTTCTGCGCAAATCCAAAATAACGCTCAGTCCAATTTTTATTTTCAGAATATGAAGAATATTGTAGTCAGATATGGGGTTAGTTTATAAGTGCGCATGATAGACAAAAGTCATTTTCTTTTGCGTTGTTGTAGATGAAATGACTAGACCCCTTACATCTGTGTTTGAAGTTAAAAGCCAATTGATACCATAATTCAGAAATGATACAATGGATAGAGAAAAGCCTCACCCTTTTCATATTCCAAGGCTTGAAGTATCATCTCCACCTGCATGGAAAACAAAATTACAACATACAATCTAGTGAACACGTCGACCATCAATAAGAAAAATTTGGAACTGAAGTACCAAAGGTGGTAAATCAATCAACACCCAATTTTTATGTCCACTGTTATTATCAGAGTCGGACAAAACTTATCTAGATGCCTTCCCACAATTGCCATCATAATTCCTCTAAACAGACTTAGAAATCTTAAAAACTCAACTATACTCATCACTACTTGAAGATTCAATCAATTCTAACAAAAAGTATAAACATTGTTGCAATATGGAAGTAATTATTCCTCATTGTGCATACTACTACATAAATCTCTTTCAAACCATGTGAACATAGATTACCAGCTGACCAACTATACATAACTTTTGCCGTAATAAGACCGGAAACCAATTGCAGCTAGAATCGAAATTCACAAATTCAGTTCAACAAAATACATACCTTATCAAGGTCCTTAACAATTTTAGCTTCTGGCGAGGAATTCCCCTCGTACTCCATCCACAGTTCACCTACTTCTTTAGCTGAAATATGAAGAGTGTGTAAACCAACCAAAATAAGATTAGTATTTACCGATTTCAGGTATAAGAATAACAAAAGCGCAATCCTGGAATGAACTAGCTTATCACCTATTGAGCCTCCACCGAGTAATTTGCACATGTGGTCTAATGCCTCTTGCTCTCTTCTACTTTTCTCCGCCTTTGGAATCCCATCCGAGGGCGTTATGTCCCCAACAATGGCTACCCAAGAAATTGCAAGGAACCAAAAAACTTACAGCCTTAATAGCAACAATATATCACAAGTATAAATCACAAGTATAAAACATTTCCCAAATATTCATGAATATTTCAGCAATTTTCATTTCCATTATTGAACATTAAAATGAAAATTTACAGAATTTAATTATGTAATATTCACCTTCAGCAATATCATGAACAATGGCGATTTTAATACACCTGAAATTAAGTAAAAAAATAAAAAAAATCTTAGAAAACACTGGGAATAAATCCCATAAATAAAACAGGAAGAAATTTACAGAGCTTACTTGTCTCTATCGACACCGGGGATATCAGAAGCAATCAGAGCCATTAATCCCATCCGGTACATATGGTCAGCTATCGACTCTGGATCCTTCACATCTCTCTTCACCCATCCAGCTCTTTTCGTCGTCTAATTCACAATCAACAACAACACAAACTCATTAGAAACCAAACAATCCAAAACCCATTCCCACAACAAAACACAACTACGAACTGTTCACAAATTCGATTACCTTGAGGCGGTGGCAGAGCGAGAGAAAATCAATGGCAGAGGAAGCTGGAGTCGACGAAGAAGAAGAAGAAGGGGAGGTGGTCGGTTCGTGGCCTGCATTGGAAACGGGACGGTCGGTGGCGTCACCGCCGGTGGCGGATGGCGGGGACGACGAAGCGTCGGTGGCCATACGATGAGGAACTCTAGAAGTTGGAGTGGGCGACGAAGAGAACTTGAATGGTGTTCCTCGAAGGGGGGCGGAAGCAAGAGAGGAGGGGGCTAGGAGGAGCGATTTAGAGAACAACAGTCGGCTCATTTTGATTAATTTTGTTATCGATTTTTACTTTTCTTTTTTTTGTCACACAATTTTCGGTCAAATTTTGTTGGGTCCTCCTAGAGATTCGGTATATGCTGACGGTCGTGATTCAGTTTTGGACCACCAGCAGCTTTGGATTATCGTATCATGGCCAGGGAAACCATCTAAATTAATCTTTTTAGAGTGAGAAATTTTTTATTATATTATGCATTTCATATTTTTTTCCTAGTCATTTATCCAAAATCATCATCTCATCCTCTAACCTCTACTTTCCGATAAAAAAAACTCTTAAGCCTTCTTGCCGTCACGTAGACTTGGCAATTTCTTACACGGTCCGTTAACAAGACACGAAAATAATGGGTTTTGGGTGAACACGATAACTAATCGGGTCATTATCGGGTCACACGATAATAACCTGTTAATAACGGATCCTTAACAAGTTTACACGAGAGTGAATCACGAGTAACCTATTTTGACACGATAAGGAAAAAAATATTTTGATAATTTTAATTTTTTAAACTACTAAAAACAACTTACTATAAAATACGATAGATATAATGAATATGTATATATTGTTTATTAATTATTATTCTATATAAATTTTAAATTTTAAGTTTTATTTATTTATTTATTTTTATAGGATATTATAGGCAAAGATTGAGATTAAAAATCATAAATGACACACCCCGATCCTAGAAACAAGCCGTGCTAGCCGTCACGTGAGCGTGACGTAACCAAAAGTGCGATGCGGAAGCAAAAGATATGAGAAATACGAAGGAATAAAATCAACTACTAGCAATAATATCCAACCAACATGATAGAGTGAGTATAAGTGTGCAATACACAATTTCAGAGTATAAATACTAGGTGCAGTCAAGTAGGACTATAATTAAGTTACAACACCCGCAGGTGAGTCCTACATTTATGTAGTCTGTCAGTACGCCGTGGGGATCCTCGGGGGCCACCAACGCTGCTATCTAGAACCTGGAGGGGCGCAAAACAAAATTGAGTGGGTCAGTAAAACCAAAGTTTTCCAAAACATTTCATTTAAAACATTTCTAACCCCTCACTGTAAAACATGTATACTTTCCCAGAAAATAACATAATAGCATAATATTTGTTCAAATCTCTCAAAACATCAATCTTTATCAAAATCCGGCAAGTATACCATGCCATAATGTCAAAAACATAATATGGATGCATTAATATAACAGGTGAAATAAGGAATCAACCGGAGACCCTGCAGTTGGTCCTGTACGGTTAATTCTATAGCTCAATATCCAACCCAGCCGGAGTCACCACGGTGACCTGTACGGCGCTACTCTGCACATAAGTCGGAACTACCTGAAGTAGTCTGTACGACAAGAAAGGTGTAAGAATACACTCTAGTGCTTCTCTCATCAATCATCTGCACACATAATCTAAGGTCACCTACCAGTCGGAACCACTTCTAGTGATCTGTACGACTAGCATGTCGGAACCCTCTCATGGTCTGTACGACATGCACCTACTTGGATCTAAGGTGAGCGTGCGGTGCGGTGAATACTATAAGCACTAACACCAGGGGTGCAGGTTATGAGCTCTCAACATAATTCACATTATCAACAATTCACATGATGAACATAAAACTCACCTGATACTCACCTGTGCATCCACAACACCAATTCACATATATATGCATCAATTACTAATTCATATAATTCATAATATGCATGCATGGCATTTGAAAAACATATTTTCATTTAAATTCAATTTTTGGGAAAATCAATAGTATATATAGGTAAATACAGAAAATAACTACCCACTCACTGATAAGTCGAAGGGTCGTAACCCCCGTGACGTCCCTAGATCTGCTCGTCCTCGGGATAGGTATCACCTATATGCGAAACAACTAAAACAACTTTATTTAAAGCACATAACCGACAATTCGTAATAACTTCTCATACGGTGCTTAATTTGGGTATATAAATATACCATAGTGACCTATTCGACGTCACGGACGTCGAGGTATTTTTAGAAAAAAAATTCAAGGCCGCACGCGCCCTCACGCACCGGGATGGGCACAGGTCCATGTGCCCCCACGCATATCACCCCTAACCTCCAGTTGTCGAACTGGTTCGTCGGTCGCCGGAAAACTGGAGATTTTTCAATCTCCTTGTTCTCCGTCATTTCTCAACCATTTTTCATGTATTTTATATCAAAATGAAGCCCTAAGCATGTAGATTCACGTTACACTACTTTAAGGCTCTAAAAACTACGAAATCTCACCGGAGAAATTCCAAGAAAACCGGCCAACTTCGAACTCAACAATCCCGACGTCCAAAACCTTCAAACTAAGTACTCCGAGCTTCCTTAGGACCTCACTAAGCTCACTATAAGCTTAGAATTCCCTGAAAATCAACACTTCACGAATGCAGGAACAATACTCAAATCGGACCTCGGGTTTTCAACGTGATTTCTAAGGTTTTCCGTTCTAAAACTAGTACCAAACAACTCAGGAGGTCGAAAGGATGAAGAACCTTACCTTTTTGGCATCAATCCGTGAAGGTTCGAGGATTTGGTGCTTTGACCGTACAATTTCGAGAGGGAGAGAGTGAGACTGAAACAGAGAGGAGAGAAAGAGAGCACGGGGGAAGGAGAGGGTTGTCCCGTGTGTGTGTGGTCCACCCAAAAACAAGTCACAATCCAATTCTTAAAATCCCTAACCACACAAAACATACATACCAACTTTAATCCAACTTAAATTATTTTCCAAAGCTTATGAAATATGTATTTAGACCAATAATGTGTCACACACACATACCTTAGTAACCGCTAAGGGTAATCCCGTCATTTCACGTCCTCGATAAATAAACGGGCTGTGACAATCTACCCTTCTTATAAAATTTCATCCTCGAAATTCATACAACCAATCAACCACTTAATACTCATAAAACAACCTCGGATACATCTCTCTCATTCGATCTTCTGTCTCCCAAGTAGCTTCTTCTACTGAGTGGTTCCTCCATAATACTTTTACCAAGCTCACTGTCTTATTCCTTAGAACCTTGTCTTTCCAATCCAAGATAGTCACTGGTTCTTCATCATACGTCAGATCCGGATTAATCTCCAAAGGTTGAGGAGGAATCACATGTGAAGGATTTGAAACATAATGTCGAAGCATCGAGACATGAAACACATTATGTACCTTAGATAACTCCGGAGGCAACTCCAACCTGTAAGCAACTTCACCAATCCTCTCAGTGATCTTATAAGGTCCTATGTACCTAGGACTTAGCTTGCCCTTCTTTCCAAACCGCACTACACCTCTCCAAGGTGACAATTTCAAGACTACCAAATTACCCACATCATAAACTCGATCAGTAGCATGTCTATCTGCTAAACTCTTTTGTCGATCCTGGGCCGCTTTCAGGTTAGACTTAATCACCTGAACATTTTGAGTAGTCTCATCTACAATCTCTGGGCCCTCAAGCACTCTTTCGCCAACCTCAGACCAACACAATGGCGTACGACAAGCTTTACCATAAAGTGCCTCAAATGGTGACATACCAATGCTCGAATGAAAACTATTATTGTAGGCAAATTCCATCAAGTCTAGGCGATCATGCCAAGAATCACCAAACTGTAACACTAAAGATCTCAGCATATCCTTTAACGTTTGAATAGTCCTCTCTGATTGCCCATCGGTTTGAGGATGATAAGTAGTGCTATAAAGCAATTTCGTACCAAGAGCTTCCTGAAAAGCTACCCAAAACTTAGAAGTAAATCTTGGATCTCGATCAGAAATAATATTCACTGGAACTCCGTGATACTTCACAATCTTCGTGATGAACAACTTAGCCAATTTATTCAGAGGATACTTTTCCCTCACTAGAATGAAGTGTGCTGACTTAGTAAGTCGATTTACAATCACCCAAACACCATCAAATCCATTTCGTGTACGAGGAAGCTTATACACGAAATCCATAGTTATATTTTCCCATTTCCACTGAGGAACAGGAAGTGGTTGCATCCGACCAAAAGGCTTCTTTCTTTCAGCTTTAACTTGCTGACAAACAATACACCTACTTATATATTCTGCAATCTCCCTCTTCATACCCGGCCAATAATAAAATGGTCGAATGGTATGGTACATCTTAGTCCCTCCTAAATGCATTGCATAAGCTGAATAATGTGCTTCATCTAAAATTTCCTTCTTTAATTCCTCATTATTCGGCACATACATTCTGTTCTCCTGCATAAGCATGCCATCTGATTCTCGAATTCTGAGGTCTTTCTTTTTCCCTTCATTTCTTAATTGGATCATTTCTTGGATCTCTTCATCAACCATTTGAGCTTCAAGTACTCGATCAACCAAAACTAGCCTGACTTGGAAACTAGCAAGAAAAGCTTCTTTTCGTTCTTCTAACTCCAACCTTACTCCAGTAGCTCTCAAATCTGCAAGAAGAGGAACACGACAAGCATACAATGCATTGAGTCGACCTTAAGGTTTCCTACTCAGTGCATCAGCTACCACATTTGCACGACCCGGATGATACTCAATAGTGCAGTCATAATCACTTAGTAACTCCATCCACCTTCTTTGAAGAAGATTAAGATCATGCTGAGTAAAAAGATATTGAAGACTCTTATGATCTGTGAAGATCTTACACTTCTCACCATAGAGATAATGCCTCCAAATTTTTAAAGCAAAGACAATGGCTGCCAACTCAAGATCGTGAGTAGGATAATTCCTTTCATGAATCTTCAACTGTCGAGAAGCATAGGCAATCACTCTATTATGCTGCATCAAAACACATCCCAAACCATTTAAAGAAGCATCACTATAAATCTCAAAGTTACCGCTATCATCAGGAAGTACCAATACTAGAGCATGAGTGAGGCAATATTTCAACTGCTGGAAGCTTTGCTCACAATTCTCGTCCCACTCAAACTTAACATCATTCCTGGTTAACTTCGTTAGTGGTAAGGCAATCATAGAAAAATCTTGAACAGACCGTCGATAATAACCTGCTAGCCCTAGAAAACTCCGTACCTCAGTGACGGTTCATGGTTGCTCCCACTTCTCCACTGCTGCTATCTTCTGAGGATCTACTTGAATTCCTTGTGCTGATACTACATGCCCCAAAAATGCCACTTGATTCAACCAAAACTAACATTTACTGAACTTGGCATACAACTAATGCTCCCTTAATTTCTTTAATACCAAGTTAAGATGTCGAATATGAATAGTTTTAGACTTAGAGTATACCAGAATATCATCGATAAAAACAATGACAAATCTATCAAGATATTGCTGGAATACCTCATTCATTAGCCTCATGAAAGCTGCAGGTGCGTTAGTCAATCCAAATGGCATCACCAAAAACTTATAATGCCCATAACGGGTCCTAAAAGCCGTTTTAGGTACATCATCATCTTTAATCTTCAACTGATAATAACCAGATCTCAAAGTCATCTTAGGTACATCATCATCTTTAATCTTCAACTGATAATAACCAGATCTCAAATCAATCTTAGAGAACACACACGCACCTTTAAGCTAATCAAACAAATCATTGATACGAGGCAAGGGATAACGGTTCTTAATCGTTACCCGGTTCAATTGCCTGTAATCAATACATAATCTCAAAGTTCCATCTTTCTTTCTCACAAACAACACTAGAGCTCCCCAAGGTGAAGTACTAGGTTGAATGAAACCTTTATTAGTTAATTCTTGTAACTGAATTTTCAACTCTCTTAATTCTGCTAGAGCCATTCTATATGGAGTCAAAGATATAGGATCCGTACCTGGAAGCAAATCAATAGAAAACTCCACATCTTTGTCTGGCGGCAATCTAGGAAAATCGTCTGGAAATACATCAGGATAATGCCTGACTACTCCAACTTCCTCCACACTGCTAGGAACAACATCATTTAACACCACATGTGCTAAGTATCCTTGACAACCTTTCGATAACAACTTCTTTGCTCTCATGGCAGAAATAACACCATGTCTCACCCCTCTGCTTTCACCCACAAAAGTAACCTCTGGTAGTTCAGGACAATGAAAAGTAACTGACTTCCCGTAACAATCTATATGGGCACGATTATAATGCAACCAATCTACCCCTAAAATCACATCAAAGTCCACAATATCTAACGGGATAAGATTAGCTGGCATAACCACACCATCTACCATCACTGGACACCCTGGGTAAACACTATCAACATAACATTTGTCCCCTCTAGGCATAGCAAACTCTAAATCAAATCCTAGAGGTGTAGGGTGAGGTTGAGTCATTTAAGCGAACGTATGAGAAATCACAGAATGTGTAGCACCACAATCAATCAAAACTCTAGCAAAGTGACCAAGGATATTTAACGTACCCATAATCAAGTTCGGATGATTCTGAGCATCTTGCAGTGATATGTGATTAACACGTCCCTGAGCTTGCTGTCGTTCACCACGACCTCTGTTGCCTTGGTTACCTCGCCCCTGAGAAGTACGTCCCTGTCCTGACTGACTAGACTGCCTAGGCGGTCCTGCATTGCTAGTAGCAACCTCTCTCTGTCGGGGCTAACCTCCCGAATGCCATTGAGATCCACTAGTTGGGACGGAAGAATAAGAAGTATAACCTCTAGGGTCTTGGGAATACCCAGTCTGAGAATAGGGATCCTAGGGATACTGATACTGTCCGGAAGCATAGGGAGCAGTATCACCCTGGTAGTGATAAGCACCACCACGACCCGTCTGACCATAACTGCCTGATCCAAAATTCTGCTGAATCGGCGCTAGAGGATGCATAGTAGACTGCTGAGATCTCTACTGACTCTGGGGACACTGGGCAGCCTTATGTCCTATCTGTCCACAAGTGTAGCAAGCACCACCACTTCTCCTACACTCTCCATGATGTTTGAAATTACGACAGCACAACGTAGCACCAGAACCACCAGCACCACCAAAATCTCTTTATCTCTGAAACCTGGGTCCACCAGCAAATCTTCCACCTCTCCTCGGGCCTGTGACACTAAATCCTCCACTGGAAGAACTCGAGCTCGCTCCACTTTTCTTGAAATTATGTGTCTTACGGGGTCCCTGAGTGGAGATACCTTTACCCCTATCATCTTTCTTCTGATTATCATTCTTATCTTCATCATCTTCACTGTTACTAGGAAGGTTGTCGGAATCCTCCATCCGAACCAAAATCTCAGAAAACTCATGATAATCGGTGCAAGAAAACGCACTAGCAAAAGTCCACCATTTCTTCTTAGTTCCCAGCTTAAAACGACGAAACATCTCTGCCTGATTACCAGCTGTATCAGGATCATAACGAGATAAGTCTGTAAACTTCCTGTAATACTCATGCGCCGACATATCCTTTTGCTTCAGATGAGTAAACTCCTGCTTCTTACAATCAATGTACTCCGGCGAAACAAATCTTTTCATAAAATGCTCTTTGAATACTTCCCAGTCAGCTGCCATCTCAAGCGACATAAACTTAGTATGATTAACCCACCAAGCTACTGGCTCTCATCCTAAAAACCAAGTAGTGGTCTCCACCCATCTATTAGCAGGAAGATTCCCTTGACTCTGCATCACCTGGAAAGTCTTCTCAATATGGTCTAACCACTTTTCTGCCCCTTCATGACCCTCATTACCCATGAAACAGTCCAATTTCAGATTATACATAGTCTCCAGGGGTGTTCTCTGAGGAGGAGGAGAAGGAGGAGGACAGATTGCATTCTGAAAGGCATGGGCCATTGCTTCCCCTAATTAAGCTATATCAGGGAAATTAGACTCAGAAGCACGGCGTGATTCCTTACGAGGCGGCATAGTTCTGACAGAAGACATCAAAAGATCATTAGAATATTAACAATTTATACAGGACTGCAACCTAGGCTCTAATACCAAACTGACACACCCCGATCCTAGAATCAAGTCGTGCTGGCCGTCACGTGAGCGTGACGTAACCAAAAGTGCGATGCGGAAGCAAAAGATATGAGAAATACGAAGGAATAAAATTAACTACTAGCAATAATATCCAACCAACACGATAGAGTGAGTTTAAGTGTGCAGTACACAATTTCAGAGCATAAATACTAGGTGCAGTCAAGTAGGACTATAATTAAGTTACAATACCCGCAGCTGAGTCCTACATTTATATAGTCTGTCAGTACGCCGTGGGGATCCTCGTGGGCCACCAACGCTGCTATCTAGAACCTGGAGGGGCGCAAAACAAAATTGAGTGGGTCAGTAAAACCAAAGTTTTCCAAAACATTTCATTTAAAACATTTCTAACACCTTACTGTAAAACCTGTATACTTTCCCAGAAAATAACATAATAGCATAATATTTGTTCAAATCTCTCAAAACATCAATCTTTATCAAAATCCGGCAAGTATGCCATGCCATAATGTCAAAAACAGAATATGGATGCATCAATATAACAGGTGAAATAAGGAATCAACCGGAGACCCTGCAGTTGGACCTGTACGGTTAATTCTATATCTCAATATCCAACCCAGCCGGAGTCACCACGGTGACCTGTACGGCACTACTCTGCACATAAGTCGGAACTACCTGAAGTAGTCTGTACGACAAGAAAGGTGTAAGAATACGCTCTAGTGCTTCTCTCATCAATCATCTGCGCGCATAATCTAAGGTCACCTACCAGTCGGAACCACCTCTAGTGATCTGTACGACTAGCATGTCGGAACCCTCTCATGGTCTGTACAACATGCACCAACTTGGATCCAAGGTGAGCGTGCGGTGCGGTGAATACTATAAGCACTAACACCAGGGGTGCAGGTTATGAGCTCTCAACATAATTCACATTATCAACAATTCACATGATTAACATAAAACTTACCTGATACTCACCTGTGCGTCCACATCACCAATTCACATATATATGCATCAATTACTAATTCATATAATTCATAATATGCATGCATGGCATTCGAAAAACATATTTTCATTTAAATTCAATTTCTGGGAAAATCAATAGTATATAGGTAAATACAGAAAATAACTGCCCATTCACTGATAAGTCGAAGGGTCGTAACCCCCATGACGTCCCTGGATGCGCTCGTCCTCGGGATAGGTATCACCTATATGCGAAACAACTAAAACAATGTTATTTAAAGCACATAACCGACAATTCATAATAACTTCTCATACGGTGCTCAATTTGGGTATATGAATATACCACAATGACCTACTCGACGTCACGGACGTCGAGGTATTTTTAGAAAAAAAATTTCGAGGCCGCATGTGCCCCCACGCGCTGGGATCGGCACGGGTCCACGGGCCCCCACGCGCATCACCCCTAACCTCCAGTCGCCGGACTGGTTCGCCGGTCGTCGGAAAACTGGAGATTTTTCAATCTCCTTGTTCTCCGTCATTTCCCAACCATTTTTCACGTATTTTATGTCAAATGAAGCCCTAAGCATGTAGATTCACGTTACACTACTTTAAGGCTCTAAAAACTACGAAATCTCAACGGAGAAATTCCAAGAAAACCAGCCAACTTCGAACTCAACGATCCTGACGTCCAAAACCTTCAAACTAAGTACTCCGAGCTTTCTTAGGACCTCACTAAGCTCACTATAAGCTTAGAATTCCCTGAAAATCAACACATCACGAATGCATGAATTGTACTCAAATCGGACCTCGGGTTTTCAACGTTATTTCTAAGGTTTTCCGTTCTAAAACTAGTACCAAACAACTCAGGAGGTCGAAAGGATGAAGAACCTTACCTTTTTGGCGTCAATCCGTGAAGGTTCGAGGATTTGGTGCTTTGACCGTACAATTTCGAGAGGGAGAGAGTGAGACTGAAACGGAGAGGAGAGAGAGAGAGCACGGGGGAAGGAGAGGGTTGTCCCGTGTGAGTGTGGTCCACCCAAAAACAAGTCACAATCCAATTCTTAAAATCCCTAACCACACAAAACATACATACCAACTTTAATCCAACTTAAATTATTTTCCAAAGCTTATGAAATATGTATTTAGACCAATAATGTGTCACACACACATACCTTAGTAACCGCTAAGGGTAATCCCGTCATTTCACTTCCTCGATAAATAAAATCCCGGGACGGGCTGTGACAATAAAACATATTAAAAATAAAATATCAAGTAATTTAAAAATTCCAAAGGCATTAAAAAAATTATAATAATTAATTTACATGTGCGAAAAATATGAAAAAATATGCAAACAGTCGTAGTCGCATCCTCTACGCTTTGAGGATGGTATATAATCGTTTGAATTTTTAAAACCATACAAACTCTCATGAATAGTATTTTTAAGTGAGTTCAAAATATACAAAATTCATAATCATTAATGTATAAGTCAGAAAGATGTGAAAGCATAACAAACGTTCATAATTGCATCATCAACGCTTAGACGATGGTTACATGGTCGTTTAGATTTTTAAAACCCTCCAAATCTCATGAACAGTGTTTTTTATTCGAGCGCAAAATTAATAATAATTATTGTAGAAGTGTGAAAAATGTAATCACTTGTAATGAAAAACTTTGTATGTATATACTGATTTAATATATATATACTTAATATTATGTTTTACAGTTTTTTGGGTCAAATTATGTTTTTCATTTTCATTTTTATTGATTTTATTTTTCTTAACGGATAACAAGTTGGGTCATATTACCTGATAATATTAACGGGTTGATTTCGGGTCGGGTCATATTACCCGTTTACTTTAACGGGTATTACACGACACGACCCTTTGAGCTATCAGGTATGACACGAACACGAGAAACACGACACGAATGCCAGGTCTACCGTCGCGACTTCATCTTTTCTCTCATCTTACCATCGACTTCATCTCCGTTTCTGATACACCTCGACAGAGATCGAGGCATGCTGGGCGTCACGTTTGGTGACATAGCCATGTGTACAGTGCAGAAGTGATAAAGATAAGAGTTATACGAATAAATAAACATTGAAAGCCACTAAGATGCATTAATAGACAGGAAATGTTAGGAGTGAGATACAAAAGTAAGTACTCTGAATCAGAGCATAGAAAGTCTAGGTGCAGTCCAATAGGACAAGTACTAATTATACAGTACCAGAAGATGTCCTACAATTATTTTAATATGTCAGAACCGTCGAAATCCTCGTACGCCACCAACAACAAGCTTACCTAAAACTTGGAGGGGCGTAAAACAGAAAACGTGAGTGGGCAAAAACAAATGTTTTACAAAACCATTTCATTTCTTAAAAGTTCTAACCCCTCGCCGTAAAACATGTACAATTTTCCCAGAAATAGAATATAAACATATGCATAAATATATATGTAAATATCTCAATTCAAATCATGCTTCACATATTCATAACCGTAAGTATGCCATGCCAAGATATAACAGAATAAGTAATTCAGGTGAGAATAAATTCATGGAAAATAATATATTAACCGGAACCCCTGTAGAAGTCTATACGGCTGAATTCATAGCTCATTAGTCAATCTAGCCGAAGTCACTATAATGACCTATACGGCACTACACTGCACATAAGTCGAAACCACTAAAAAGGGGTTTGTACGACAAGACTGGGTGTAATATAGTTATGCTCAATACTACTCTCTCATTATAGTTGGGCGATAAATCGCTAGTCACCTACGAGTCGGAACCACCTATGATGGTATGTATGACAAGACTGTGCACCTAAATTGGATCCAATATGAGCATATGGTGCGGTAGGTGACATGATATACAGGCATGTGCCCTATCTCTGGCGAATCATTAACATCGGGGTGCAGGTTTATGAGCTCAGTGTTTCTCAATCACATATCACATCATCGATACATCACATAACCAAACATAACTCACCTGGTACTTACCTAAGCGTCCACAGCACCATAATTATATATTATGCATCATATATCAACTCATATAGAGAATATAAATTTATTGCATGGCCATTCAAGGCATACTTCATTTAAACGTAATTTTCTGGGAAAATATCAAGTATATAAGTATATACTGTAAACCAAAAGCCCACTCACTAGTATGTTGAAGGGTCGTAGCCCCCTAGTCGCCCTTGACCACACTCGTCCTCTGGATAAGCCTCCCCTATATGCGAAATAACTATAAAAACGTCATTTAAAGCACATAGACAAAACTAGCTAATAACTTCTCATACAATGCTCAAATGGGGTGTTTGAATATACTAACGTGATCTACACAACTCCACGAACATCCCCATATTTTTAGAATAATTTTCTGACCACTCACGCGCCGCCACACGCCGCCACGCGCCGACCAAGGCACGGCAACACGCGCCACCCATGTGCAGGGACCCTAACGGAATCCCTTAACCCCGTTAGGAATATTCTGTTAAATAGTAACAGAACCCGTTAAACTCACCAACGCCGTTAGGAATATTTTGTCAAAGTTGATGAAATATTCCGTCATCTCCTACCTCAGAACTCCGGCGATCGTCGCCGGCGCTGGCGCCGGAAACTGGGAAATTCCTTAAACCTTCATTTCTCGTCCATTTCTCAGTCAAATTTCATGAAACCAGTACCAAATTGAAGCTCTTAACTTGTAGAACATTTCCTTACTTGTTTAAAGCCCCAAAGATCATTGGATCTCGCCAAAGAAATTCGAGAAAAACCGGCCAAGCTTGAAACTGAAGATCTCGACATCCAAATCGCTTCCAAGCTTCGTGAGGATGATTTAAAGCTCCCTATGTCCTTAAAAACTCCTAAAAACATCACATTAAGTAGTGCATGAACAGTGCATGAAATTTGGGGTTAGAGTTCTCGAGGGTTTTTGGGGTTTTCAAGTCCTAAAAACGGTACGAATGGATTTAGGAGCTTGTAGGGAACAAGAACCTTACCTTTTTAATGTTGATCCGTGCGTGAATGGTGAATTCGGCGTTCGTCCATACAAGGTTGACGGAAACAAAAGAAAGTCGAGAAGGAGGAGTGAAAGAGAGTGCACGGGAAAGAGAGAGAGGAGTGTAAGTGTGTATGTGTGTGTGGCACACATGGTCTCAACCAAAACCAAATAAACACTTTAATTCCTAAGTGTTCCAAAAACTTAGGAAAATTTAGAATTTGACCAAATAAAATTTCACCCACATAACCACACGAAACGTCCAAGGGTAAATAAGTAATCTCACGCCTAGGAACATAATATTTCGGGACGGGTTGTGATAGTTTCTCTCGTTCCAGCAACTCTCTCTTTGCAGTCCATCTCATCATCTCCTTCATCAAATTGGGTTGCCAGCTTCATTTATCAAGTTAATTTCTTACAATTATTATTATATTAATTATTGATGATTAATTTATTTTTATTCTTTGGAAATTGTTAATGACATTTCAAAAATCTAATTGTTCACTATAAACTTTTATTATTGATAGTCCAAAAATTCAAATGTGCACTCAAAATTCCTATGTTTAGAAAGAAAAATACTGTTGTGAAGAAAGCACAATTGAATATTTGGAATGTCAATGATAGTTCTCTGTTTTTTTGTTTTTAATTTTATTTGCAAACAAAACATATGAAAAGTATAAAGATTAAAAACTAATTAAGACATTTATTACTCCTTAAACTAGAGAGCATTATTGGAATAGAAATTTTTTAGAGAGCTTCTAAAATAACATTCTGTTGCCCCTTAATACTACGGTTTAGTGGTATTCCTCTTCACTTGTAAGTGAGAGGTCTTAGGTTCGATTCTTGCCAAACACGAATTTGAACCACGTTATTGCTAGCCCATTGTGAGGCTTAACTCACTTCCCCACTCCCTTGGTTTTGATAATTTCGTTTGTTCAATAAAAAAACAAACAAACAATTTGTTGTAGGGCTATTTTACTTAGGGAAAATGAAGGGAGAGGCTTAGAGGCTCCCAGCAGATCACCCACTTTTCAGAGAATTGATTTTGGGAGAGAACCTGTCCCTGGCAAACTCTTATACTTTGGCAGAAAATCACTCCATATGCGATGAAGAAAAGCTTTCCCAGAAGCCGCCTGAGCAACCAACCAAAGACGTAGAATCGACTTAGAAGAAGGCGAGTGATAGACCGCTCAACAACAAAAGTAAGTTAAGAGACAGACGCAAGGACCGGTCCGCAGCAAAGGGAGGCATAACGCCCAAGACATACACCAAGTTCTCATTCCCGATCAACCAAATCCTTTGTGACCTCAAGGACAATCCATGGTTCAAGTTGCCGCCACCCATAAGGGGCGACACCTCCAAGATGGACCAGACCAAATACTGCGCATTCCACAGAGGTCTTGGGCACACAAAGAATGATTGCACCACATGGAAAAGTTACCTTGAGCATCTCATGAAGGAAGGCAAATGCGACCAGTATGTTAACAGACCAGTTTCCTGGCCAAGGCAAGAAGTAGATGCTGATGCCGAACCCCTAACCAAGACAATCCAAATCAACAGAATCTTTGTGGAATCTGAGCATCTTGAGGGCCACTAATAACTCCAAGAAGAGGAAGATCTAGTAGGTGAGATCGGTCAATCAAGTTCAAGTCATAAATGTTGTACCTGGACCAATTGTCGGCTTCACCAAGCAGGACACTGAGGGAGTAGACTTTACCACGACAACACCCTGGTGATTTTTGTACAAATGGCCCACTCCATCATTGACAGAATCATGGTGGGCAACGACAACTCAGTCAACATTCTACAATTGTCAGTCATCCAGAAGATGGGCCTAGAAAGCACGATCTAACGCAAAGCAGATGTCTTGACTAGATTCAATAAACTCACCTCAATTGTCATTGGCATTATCACACTTGACGTAACCAGCCCACCGATTGTCTCATCGCAGACCTTCATGAACGTCATCAACCCATCTCCCCATAACGGGATATTGGGCCAACACTAGGTAGTGAAGATTGGAGCTGTGACCTCGATCGAGTATAAAAAAATTCGATTTCACATCCCGGTTGAAGCAGTCGGAGAGATCAAAGGCGACTGGTGCACTGTATAAGTTTTGAAGGAATCAAAGAATAAGTTTTTCACCCCCAGCAATAGCAGCTGAAGTGTAAAAACATGACTCTACCTTCGCCAAATAGTAATTGTAGTAGGCAGGTCAAGAAGATGACGTTAAGGTCGACAGTGCCCTTGAAGATAAATCAGGATGGAAACTCAAAAAGGACGCCGAAGACATCATTCTTGACCCTTACGAGCTGGAAAAGATGGCTAAAATTGACTCACGTTTGAGCCCGACGGAGAAGGAAGAACTCAAGGCTTTCCTTAGGGAAAATCTCGACGTCTTTGCATAGTCACCCTCTGACATACCCCTATATCGATCCAACAATAGCTTGTCACAAGCTGCACATTGATCCCTCTGCCAAATTTGTGATCTAGAAAATGCGACATTCTGCACCCGAGCAAGCGGCGATTATTGAGGCAGAGATCAAAAAGTTACTGGAGGCCAGATTCATTAAGGAAATGGCACACTCAGGTTTGGCAGCTCAGAAGCTCATACCTTACTTTCAAGGGCATCCGATCATTGTCATGACCCAGCCCCCATTGCGATCAGTTTTGCACAATCCAGACACTACTCAATGAGTGATGAAGTGGATGTTGGAACTTGGCCAATACGGCTTAGCATACCAACCCCGCACAGCTATAAAAGTCTAAAAGTTGGCAGACTTCATAGCAGAATTTACCCCAAGCATGAAGGATGCAGCAACATAGCCTTAAAATGCCCTGGAGGCAACCGAGCACACTATAGTTGTACCAGCCCCACCTGATGGAGAGTTTTGGCATTTGCAAGTTGATGGATCATCTAACCACCAAGAATCGGGGCAGGCTTAGTTTTTACTACCTCGGATGGTTTGATGCTCGAGTAGGCGATCACTCTAAGCTTCAAGGTGTCAAACAACGAAGTAGAGTATGAAACCTTACTAGTAGGTCTTTGATTGGCAAAAGATGTAGCGGTGAAAAAGCTCGCAATCTATTCTAATTCCTAGCTGATCACCAACCAAACTTCAAGGGAGTACGCAGCAAAGCATCCAAGGATGGCCCGATACGTCTAGAAAGTACGATAGCAGCTAGCAACATTCCAAGCTTACACACTCACTCAGGTTCCACGAGCAGAAAATGCCCAAGCGGATGCACTAGTAAGCCTAGGCTTTGCACTAGACCATCAGCTCAGGCGCTCCATCCTAGTCGAGTATTTGGAAAAGCCAAGGATAGATGAGGAACCAGTGATCGAGGTGGCACAAATCAGTACAACCCTGAGTTGGCAAGATCCCATCATCGACTACATAGTCAATGGAACACTCCCCACAAACAGACTGGAGTTCGAGAACTCCAGATGAAGAAGGCATGCTACTACATATGAAACGGCATGCTCGTTCGAAGATCATTTTCAAGGCCGCATCTCCACTGCCTAAAGCCTCATGACGACTTGAAAATTCTTAACTCAATCCACGAATGCGTCTGTGAAAACCATTTTGGAGGCTGCTCGTTGGCTCAAAAAGCTTTCAAAGCTGGTTATTATAAGACGACCATCCATCAAGATGCCCACAAATATGTACAAAGGTGCGATAGTTGCCAGCGCTTCAAGCCCATGGTCGCACTACCTGCCAGTGATCTCCACCCGCAGATAAGCCTATGGTTATTCATGTAGTGGACAATCGACTTGGTAGGACCAATGTCGCCTGATATTGGGGGTAGAGGCATGATGATCGTAGTAACCGACTACTTCACAAAATGGGTCAAAGCCAAACCCATGACAACAACAACCTAGACGGACATAGAGGGCTTTATTTGGAAGAACATCATCTGTCGCTTCAGCATCCCACACTCTATCGTCACTGACAATGGTCCACAACTCCACTCCTCAGTATCCGCAGGGCAACGGGTAGGCTGAGGCGTTCAACAAGACCATCCTCGACTACCTTAAGAAAACCCTCTCATACACAAAGGGCAAATAGCCAGACGAGCTCCCCAGTGTTCTATGGTCATATCGCACCACCAAAAGATGAGTAACCGGTGAAACTCCATTCTTCCTGGCGTATGGTTTTAAGGCGATCGTTCTTCCCAACGTCATGGTGCCAAGCATCAGCACAGTACTACAGAATTTCGAGTAGAACCAGAATGAGATGGCCACCAACTTAGACTTGGCAGAGGAAGAATGAGAATGCTATCACCCGTATTATAGCCTATCTGTAGCAGCTCCTCTCTAGCTACAACAAGAGGGCAAAAATCTGGTAGTTCCAACCAGGAGGCTTAGTTCTCAGAAAAGTCTTCATCATTGCCCGACGGGAAGGCTCCAAAAAGTTGGCTCCTATCTGGGAAGGTACATACAAAATCAGCCGAGTAGGCAGAAGGGGCATCTACACCCTCACCATTATAAGCGACAAAGAAATCGATAGGCAATGGAATGCCTACAACTTAAGAAAGTACTATGTGTGACCTCCCACCATTCCTTGGACCCTGTTCAAGATGAAAAAAGTTTAAAGACTCAAGCAACTCGACGAACAAGACCTCGCATGCCAAGAATTATCAGTTGTTATGCCATTACTGCTTATGAGCAAAGTTAATAAAAGTCTCTATTTTCAATGTAGATTGAAGGAATTATTCACAAGCTTGGGCTAAATGCATAAACAAACTGACCAATCATGTGATAAGCAGAAGATGCCCACTGCCTTGCAGACATGGCGTAAGCTCTCCAACGAAAGAGGATAAACTACTTAACCTTGTGACAAGCAGAAAACGCCCGCTGCCTTGCATACATGGCGTACGCTCTCTAGCGAGAGAGGATAAACTAATCACCCATGTGACAAGCAGAAGACACCCTCTACCCTACAAACATGGTGTACCCCTATGACAAGAACAAAACGCCCTATACCGGTTTAGACATAGCATGTGTTCTCTAATACGAGAGGGTAAACTAATCCGGAATATCCAGATGTGGATAGGTGGTACGACTGTTCAGTTTCCCCTTAATACAGCGACTACCTGAGTCAGACGACTCCTAGAATTGGCCACGATAGTCTTTCCCCTGGAATAGACTTAGCCAAATGAAGGATTCAATTCCGCGGGATCTTGGGTCTTTAATCGGAAGAGAGGCTAAGTGCAAGACCCTTACCCATGAGAGAATTTGGTGACAAGATGGTTTGTCCTTGATGTGTAAATCTTCATGAAGTGACTTGGTTTTAAAGTGTTGCAATACTAGTTAAGCAACCTACGGAATCAAAGTTGCGACTCGGAAGGTTATGGCCTCTAAGGTGACATTTCGCCTACACATCACGCCTAAAATGCCTTTAAGAGCCAGGGATGACGCCTGAAGTGGTTACGTGGGTCGTCTGCTTTTGCAAGTAAGACCTCCGACCAACAACCCAACGGTTGACAACCCAAGGTAATCTGTAAGCTGAGACTTACGCCTGCTATGACTACGCGGATTTGCCTACTTACTTAAAAAGTAGCGCTTCTGGCAGGCAGTCTACAGTATAAGTTTTGACAAGCAAAAGATGCCCGCTGCCTTGCAGACATGACGTAAGCTCTCTAGTGAGAGAGGATAAACTAATTAACCCTGTGACAAGCAGAAGACACACGCTGCCTTGTATACATGGCGTAAGCCCTCCAGCGAGAGAGGATAAACTAATCACCCATGTGACAAGCATAAGACACCTTCTGCTCTATAGACATGATGTACCCCTGTGACAAGAAGAAAACACACTATGTCGGTTCAAACATGGCGTGTGCTCTCCAATACGAGAGGGTAAACTAATCTGGAATATCCAGACGTGGATGGGTGGTACGACTGTTCAGTTTCCCCTGAATACAGTGACTACCTGAGTCAGACGACTCCTAGAATTGGCCACGATAGTCTTTCCCCTGGAATAGACTTAGTCAACTGAAGGATTCAATTCCGCGGGATCTTGGGTCTTTAACCGGAAGAGAGGCTAAGTGCAGGACCTTTGCCCATGAAAGAATTCAGTGACAAGATGGTTTGTCCTTGATGTGTAAATCTTCATAAAGTGACTTGGTTTTAAAGTGTAGCAATACTAGTTAAGCAACCTGCGGAATCAAAGTTGCGACTCAGAAGGATATGGCCCCTAAGGCGAGATTTCGCCTACACCTCATGTCTAAAATGCCTTTGAGAGCCAGGGACGACGCCTGAAGTGGTTACATGGGTTGTATGCTTTTGTAAGTAAAACATCCGACTGACAACCCAAAGGTTGGCAGCCCAAGGCAATTTGTAAGCCGAGACTTACGCCTGCTATGACTACGCGGACTCGCCTACTTACTTAAAAGCAGCACTTCTGGCAGACAGTCTACCGTTTAAGTTTTGCTGGAACGAAGTAGAGGTACGACTATAGCAGCTACGTGAACTTCTTCTGCTTCCTACGAAAAGCATGAGTCCGGCCGACAGCTCTATAAGTTAAAAATCTTGCAACATGCCCTAGGAGGGCCAAGGCTCAAGAAACCACTAAAGTCGAGTGTCACGACTATAGCAGCTACGCAGACCTCATATGCTTCCTACGAGAAACATAAGTCCGGCCGACGACTCTATAAGTTAAAAGTCTCGCAACATGCCTCGGGAGGGCCAAAGCTCAAGAAGCCACTTGAAAGCAGGAATACAACCATAGTGGCCACGTGAACTCCTTTGCTTTCTACGCAAAGTACTTGTTCGACCGCTCGCCCTATAGGTTAAAAATTTTGCAATACGTTGGGAGGGCTAAAGCTCACGAAGCTATCCAAAGTAGCCAACACGACTGCTCGTCCTACGACAAAGTTTTGCAAGTCGCCTCAAGCAGGCAAGGCTCTCGAAGCCCCGAAGACAAAGCTAAAACATAAGTGACGATGTGGGATCGGCTGCTTCATTGAGGCAGCTCACCTAGCTAAACATCCTAGGATAAAGTTTTGCATAAAATATGGCGAAATAGAAGGATGAAGCAAAGCAAGGAAAGTTGTTTATTAAATTTCTAGCAAATTGATAAACCGGCTCGAAGGCCAACAAAGTTCAAGCAAATCATAACAAAAAGGAAAAGAAGAAAATTCCTAAGTCTAAACAAAAAGACTACTCTTTGGCAACCTGTGCAACCACTGGTTCCTCGACTGCCATGCCTTCAGCAGCCGCACCGCTCCCAACAGCCAAAGCTTCCATTAGCTCATCCGTAACTACCCCTGCCTGGACTATCTGACCCTCTGCTGCTCCACCAATGGCAGCCTCAAATGAGCAATCAAGCAGATCAACTGGAGAAATGGAAAAAATCTCGAAGTCCTTATCAGAAAACTCATAATCCGACGACTTACCCTGAACATGGTCTACAAAGCCAACCTTGTAGAAATCGGCCTGACAAGAAGCAAACACCACTTCATGACCATCTTTCTCATTCTTCAGCTGCACATTCTCCTCAACAAGCCCAGTGTGAACATCATACAACTCATCTAGTTCATTTTTTTAGGTTCTCACTAGCAAACAACGCACCTTCCAAATCCATTTCCTTGGACTTAAGCTTACTAGCAACCTCCTTGAGATGAGACACTTCAGCATGCATGAAGATAAGATCATCGTCATTGGCAAAGAAATCAGATCATAACTCCGAATTGACACGTTCAAGGTTCTTGACCACCAGAGAAACACGACTGACTTCATTCTCTATAGCTTCCAACATCGCCTGAGTCGCACTAAGCCTAACATTCAAATGGGCGACCTCCTGATGAGCGATCTCCATCTGTAAAGAAGTGGGGGTAGAGACATCTGACCCTTTCAAAACGGCAAGTTCAGATTTGAGCTTCTCGATCTTTTCAGCAGCTGAGTGAAGTTGAGCCACCAATGCCACTTTGGCCTCCTTAGCACACTTGACAACATCCTGATCAACATGCTTAGACTCAGCTGCTAGGATCAAAGTTTTATGCATTGTAGAAATCAGGGAGGACCTTCTCGAGTAAGCAGGTCACTTCATAAAAAGTCTGAGCGGATGACAACTTTCCCTACACTGTCAACAAACTTGGCGCATGTATCGACGTCCTCAAGCATGTCAACCTTCAGCAGCTCACAAACCTCAGGAAACTTTCCAGCCTCAGACTCGGTGGATCTCTCGTAACTGCCTATGCGAGTAGATTTCCCCTTCTCAACAGATGAGTCAGTCATGGGAGAAGAAGGAACAGACCCAGGCACCACTTTAGCAGGAAAATCCACCTTCACACTCTTTATAACGGCGAGCCTCTCAGAAACGGATCCAGACTTAGCTCCAGACGGACACTTCGATACAAACCTGAACACCGGAGGTGTCACTAAACTCTTTCGTTGGGTAAGTCTCTCAACAATGGATGCGGTCACCTTCGGAGCAACAGGTTTCACAGGCTCAAGCTCAACGGTCTTATTCGCCCCCTTAGGGCTTAGGGGAAGTTAGATCAATGACAAGCTTCTCGGTAGCAAACGAACTCCCACGAGTAGCAGAATAAGTCATTGGCTTCTTGTCAGCCGAAGGCTTATAAGCAGGTGAAAAAAACCTCTTATTTCCACTATCATTGGTAGCAAGCTCTACAGCAGCGATCGGGCGAGCCAATGCCTTATCCTTTATCCACTTTATCTCTTCTTTCCGAGGTAGGCCACCTTTCTCCCGATGAAGAAGGCTGAGCAGCCAGTGCCACTCACAGTACTCAGTAGGAATGCCTAAAGTGACATGCACTTTCTTCATATTTGTCGAAGTCCTTGGAGTTGAGCTAAATTCCGAATATATGCAAAGTAAGAAGGACGATCAATAAATTGAAGACATGGAGTAGCTCAACAAAAATTCAAGTAGGACAAGAATGAACCAGTTCACTTACCACTGATAAAGGTAGTCGGGACACACAACTCAAGAGAAGAGTCAGACTCCCACTCTCCACTCACCTTCTAGGTATCTCTCACCCACTCTTGATCACCTTTGCTAGAAGCATCGAACAACCTATGGTGAGATCTCAGTCGCCCCACACCTTCCTTGTGGCCGATCTTAAATAAGTACCAAAACTCATTTATGGTCAAGCCAAGATCAAAGAACCTGCTCAAGTTCGAGAATCCCACAATCGCACAAACTGCATTTGGGGAACACTGAGCAGGCCCGCATTTCATAGAGCAAATCACCTCTTGGAAAAGGCGCGGCATGAGAAAAGTAAATCCCAGCACAAAGTAGTACATATGGAATTTGATAGCTCTCTTCCTAGCAGAGGCACCCTCACCGTATGGTTCATGGCTGCTATCATCTTTCACCTGCTTGACGCGAACCCTAAATGGAATCGCATGCTTGTACGCCTTAAGAAAATCCTGAAACAGCTCGTCAAAATTGCTCTTGACATGGGCAGCCTTGAAGTAACTCACCTTGTTGGAAAAACCACCTTGATAGTACAAAGGTGGAGGATATTAGTCACCTTTGCAGTCAGAATGAGGCATCTCAAGGTCTCTGCAAAAGAATGTGAGGAAAAATATTTAGAAGGCAGCTCGCAAATAAAAAAAAAAGATAAAAAGGATCGCAAGCCCAACGCCCATACGCTATGCCTCACGACCCTTATGCTCTTCCTCGCGCTCCAAGTAGCCCAGCGAGGCCCAAGGCCCCACGACCTTCTCTTTTTTGCATACAGGCCGACCCAATGTTGGGGAGGCCCATGTTGGAAGTATGCCCACAAAGCCACTCATTTAAGTTGGTTTTGGGTTTCGGGGCCCAAAAGTGTTTTGGTCCACAAGGCCCATTATGTTTAAGTTGTATGACAACTAAAACAAAATGGGCAATAAGCCCAATCACAACAAATAGGCCGGCCATGGTGAGGAGAGGGTGAAGGTTTGCTTAATTGCAAGTTTGCCACTCACCTAAGAAAAATGTTATAAAAGCAACTTTATAGCTATTTTTCTCATTAGGGTTTTTCTTGTAGAAAAGAGGTGAAACCTATTCTCTCTTTTTAAACAAGGAGGCCGGCCACTTAGAGGAGATTTATCTAGCAATCTTTTCTTCTCCAAGTCATCCATTTCATCTTCACACCTCACCCTTGGTGTGGAGACCTAGAGACACCAAACCTTTGGTGTTTTGGAGATCCTTTCCTCACATCCTCAAGGACCAAAGGAGCACAAAAGGAGAAGGAAATCACAAGCAAGATCCAAGGAGCTTGGAGGTGACTTGAAGGCCCTCCACTTGGGTGAATCCCTTGTGTAAACAAGGATGAGCTTCAAGGGTAAAGAATCTTTAAATTCTTCATTCTCTTTAATGTTGTTAAAGAGTCTTTTGGTTCACCATTCACTAGGCTTTGAAAGTCATGGGTTTTATGAATTGTTTTTGAATGCATGCCTACTTTAATGTGTTAATAGTTTGCATATGTATTCAAATGTTCTTACTTGTTCTTAGCTAGGACAAAATTTTTCCTTCATGTGGTATCAGAGCCTAAGCCTTGTTTATGGTGAATCCTTTTGGGTTTTGTGTATTTCATGATTTATGATTTAAGTGTTGTAAATGTTACAAGCTTTGTTCTTGCTTATTGAAAAAGTTTTGTTTGAAAATTTTGCATCTCAAATGTTGTAGATGTAGTTCATTGAAGCATGAATATTGTAACTAAAATTTGGTGCCATGTATGTTGGGAAATTCGGCCAAATCCAAAGGGTGATTTTTTGGGTTCATGTTTGTCTTGTTAAAATGGGTTTAAAGTGATTTTTGGAACCCCTAAGTACCCTAGGATATTAGCCCTCTTTTGAGTAGTGAAAATTTGAGTTTTATTATGTGAAAACATTCATGGAGCTGTTATGAGTTTTCATGAGTGTTCTTCAATGTTCTTGAGTTTCTTACCAAGAACAAAAAGGTTTGGAATTTTGATTCAAAGTGTTTGGTGTTTTTCATAAAGTTTTGGTTTATTTGGATGGGTGATGGATTATTGGTGAGGGTTGATAAATGCCATTAAAGTTTTACAAAACATTTTCTTACACATAAACCCATCACCTTTATCTTCACCTAACTAATCCACTTGCATGTTCTACTTGCATAAAACTTTATTAAACCTTTGATTGTTTCACCAAAACCCTTTCACACTCTTTTACACTAAAAAACCGGCCACCCCCTAGTGGGGGTACTTTTGGGGTCTTTTATGCAATTACATAAAGTTTTGATAATTTTGTGTATTTGCACTTTGGCCCAAAAGTTTACGTTTTTACGTTAAGGCCCAAAAACTCTAAAGGACAAATTGTTTTGCTCATTTAATGACGTTTTTACATTATTAAAATTTTGGGCTGTAGTTGTAATTACATGAAGTTGTGGACTTTTGTGCTTTTACAAAGTGATCCCAAAAGTTTATGTATTTGCATTGTGGCCCAATTGTTGTGGTCATTGTTTTATTTTGGCCCAAATAAAATGAGAACAAAATGGTTTTGTCTCTTTAATGAGAATTGGATTTTCATTTCATTTAGTTCCATTTAAATCAATTCTATGGATCCGAAAACCAATTGTTTAAAGTTGTTTTCTTAGTTAATGTGATTGGCCGCTTTACATTATGAATGTTTGGGTTTAGTAGTGTCGAATTGAATGTAATTTGATTAGTTCTTATTTGTTGTAAATGGACATAAGTCCATCATTTGTGTTGTAAAAGGGCATAAGCCCTTCTTATTATTTCATGTATTCCTTTTTGTTTATATGTATGCAAATTGGAATAGTTGGGTCCAACGCCCAATAGGAAATAACGGTTTAATTGGATTAAACGCATAACTAAAATCAACAACTATCTACCTTAAACCCAAGGTCCAACACAAGGCTTGTGTTGGATCAAATCAAACGGTTCATAATCATCCTAAAACCTAATATGACTATATAGTCCATATGAGGATGCAATGCATTCGTTAGTAGTTCCATATAGTCTCGCTTATTTCTTCGAAATAGTGGGAGTATTATAAACTACTAATTCATATTAACTTGGACCAATGGTTGTGATAGGCCCAAAGTTCTTTTAATAAGATTAAAATGTTTTTGATGTAGCCCAACACTACTCCCTCAACAAAACGAATATTAAGTGGATAAGCGAGAGATGTTTTGAACATATCTTCGTAGGCCTTCCACCGTGGTGGGCTCCAATCGTTTGTGACTCATGCACCGGCTTCACCCTATCATGGGGAAGTTCAAAGTATGTGCTTACATCCAAGAGGAGTCCATAAACATATGATGAAGTGAGTGTAGGCAACGAGGATGGCCAACATCGTATCATCGTGAGGCTATTCTTGAACCCCTTCACGAACCAAGCATGGTGGGAATAACTTGACTAAGTGCAATGGTGCCGACATCGTATCATCGTGAGGCAACATTCTCTAGAGGCCAAACTAGATGGGTAATTACAAAAGTTGTAAATAAATAAAGCGTTATTTTCTCATCATTATTTTTGCTAACTAACATCATATCATCGTGAGGTGGGCTTGGTAATGGTGAGTCTCCCATACCCCGTTAAGAGTTCAATATAACTCTCGAATTCCATTGAGGGATGTGGAATTTGCCAAAAATAGTGGGTGGTACTATTTGATTTAAGACCCAATCAAGTAGTTTTGAAACAAACAATCTAATACAATTTCTGTTATGTTATGTAGTTAACGACATGCCTAAAATAATACCCACCATTATACTTGACAAAAGGGGCCTTAGGGGCCAACGTTTCCTTGCTTGGTATCGCCACATTGAGAATGTCTCAAAGGTGAAAGACATATTGTATGTGCTTAAGCAATCCCCTCCTCATGTACCTCCTACGAAACTAGCTTCAAAGGAGGAGTGTCAAAATTATGTTAGACACTATGAGGATGACTTACAAGCCAAATGCTTAATCCTCACTTCACTTAGTGAGGAGCTTATGAAGCTACATAAGCACATGGACACTTCTTGTGCCATGGTTGAAAGTTTGCATAAGATGCATGACAATGAGACTAGTAATGTACGATTCTCAAATGTTTGTAGTCTAATGAATGCCAAAATGGCAAAGGGGACATCGGTCTATAAACATGGACAAAAGATGGAAAGGATCTTTCAAGATCTTCAAAGTTTAGGAACTTCCATCGATGGGAAAATGGCCCAAGACTTTTTCCTTGCATCTCTCTCGGATGATTTCACTAAGTTTATTGTAAACTTTAAAGTGAATAGATTCGATCATTCTTTAAACGAGATGATTGACATGTGCTGTAAATTTGAAAAAGGTTTCAAAAAGGACAGTGGGAGTGAGAATGCAAACACAAGGAAAAGGTTGCATAAGAAGAAGGCAAAGAAATCCAAAGGAACATGCTTTCATTGTGGAAAGGATGAACGTTGGAAGAAGAAATACAGGGTGCGCATTGCGAGCCTTATGACACGAACTTTTGAAGAGACTATTTCTATCATAGAGAGTTCTTTTACAGTGAGCTCTAGTTCCTGGATATTTGATTCAGGCGCTAGTCAACATATCTGTAATACGATGCAGGGACTAGCGGGGAGCAAGTCACTGCGCAATGGGGAGATGGTTGTGCGAGTTGGGAACGACACTAAAATCTCTGCAAAAGCAATAGGCACCTACATGCTTAAACTACCCTATGGGGAAGTCCTAGAACTTAAAAATTGTTTATATTTTCCTTCATGTATAAAGAATTTGATTTCTATCTCTAAGCTTTTACGAGATGGGCACTCAGTATTGTTTGACAAAATGAGTTGCACTTTATACTTGAACGTTCGTATTATCTCTCATGGTAATATGATAGAGGGACTTTTTCACCTAGAGACGAATAGTGGGATGCACTGTATTGAAAGTGGGAATACCTCAAAACCCAAAAGGGCTAGAGAAGAAGTTAACCAAGAAAAGATGTGGCATCTTAAACTTGGACATGTAAACCTTGATAAGATTCACAAGATGTCGAAAGACGGATATTTCCGCCCATTAGGTAATGACCAGATGGGTACTTGTGAATGTTGCTTGAAAGGGAAGATGACCAAATCTCCATTTACTAGAAAAGGAGAGCGTGCCACTGAAATTCTAGGGTTAATCCACACTGACGTATGTGGACCTATGTCTACTACGTCGAGAGGAGGCTTCTCCTACTATATCACATTCACCGACGATCACTCTCGGTTTGGCTATGTGTATCTTATGAAGTACAAGTCAGAATCCTTTGAAAGGTTCAAAGAATTCAAGAATGAAGTTGAGAAGCAAACTGGGAAACAGATAAAGATCCTAAGATCGGATCGAGGGGGTGAATATCTGAGTAATGAGTTCCTAGATTATCTCAAAGAGTGTGGAATAATATCACAGTGGACTCCACCGGGAACTCCACAACTTAATGCAGTTTCTGAAAGGAGAAATCGAACCTTGATGAACATAGTTCGTTCTATGATGAGTTCCGCTGATTTACCAGTAACATTCTAGGGATACGCTCTATATACAGCAGCTTACTTGCTTAATAGAGTACATTCCAAGTCAGTTTCACAAACGCCCTATGAGATATGGCATGGAAGAAAGCCAAGTCTTAATCACATTAAGATTTGGGGTTGTGAAGCATATGTCAAGAAGCTTGAAGCTACTAAGCTTGAAGCGAGATTAGTAAGATGCTATTTTGTGGGATATCCTAGAGAAACTATGGGATATGAGTTCTACCATCCTGACGACCAGAAAGTCTTTGTCGCCAGAACTGCTAAGTTTCTAGAGGACGAATTTGTTCTCAAATGAACTATAAGCAAGGAGATGGAAATTAATGAGATTAATGATGAACCACAAACAAGCACTCGACAAGTTGACAACCCTGTTCCTGAACCCCTAGCTCCACGTAGATCTGAACGGGTTAGTAAGCCACCTAAGAGGTATGGCTTAAATAATGACTTTGCGGAATTGCACCTTCTAGGTGGCAATGACACAAAGAAGGACCCTAGGGACTACACTGAAGCAATGTCCGACATTGATTCAAAGAGATGGCAAGAGGCCATGAAATCCGAGATGGATTCCATGTATCAAAATCAGGTCTGGACTCTTGTAGACCCTCCAGAAGGTATAATACCTGTTGGAAACAAATGGGTCTTCAAGAGGAAGATAGGCATTGATGGGAACGTGGAGACTTATAAGGCTAGACTCGTAGACAAAGGTTACAGGCAAAGAGAAGGGATTGACTATGAAGAAACCTTTTCTCTTGTAGCCATGATTAAGTCCATTCGGATTTTGCTTGCTATAGCTACGTACCATGATTATGAGATATGGCAAATGGACGTGAAGACGGCCTTTCTGAATGGCTACCTAGAGGAAGAGCTCTATATGACTCAACCCGAAGGTTTCGTGTCCAAGTCTGAAAAGACTAAGGTATGCAAGCTTCAAAGGTCCATTTATGGACTTAAGCAAGCCTCCAGGAGCTGGAACATTCGTTTCGACACTGAAATCAAAACGTTTGGTTTTACTCAAAACGAAGACGACAATTGTGTTTATCAAAAAGTCGTTGGGGATGCAGTAATATTCCTAGTGTTATATGTAGATGACATATTACTATTCGGGAATGACACTGCAGTACTTTCTTCTGTAAAAGTGTGGTTGTCCAAAACCTTCCACATGAAAGATTTAGGAGATGCATCTTATGTACTTGGGATAAAGCTCTATCGTGATAGATCCAGAAAATTAATCGGATTATCCCAATCTATGTACATAGATAAGGTGCTTAGTAGGTTCTAGATGGAACAATCTAAGAAAGGTTTTCTTCCTGTAAGACATGGAATTCACCTTTCTAAGTCCATGGAACCTAAAACTCCTGAAGAGATGCGGCAAATGAGTGCTATTCCTTATGCTTCCACTATAGGAAGTCTCATGTATGCCATGATATGCACAAGGCCTGATATCGCATATGCTGTGAGCATTACTAGTCGATATCAATCTAACCCAGGATCAGAACACTGGACAGCTGTCAAGACGGTCCTTAAGTACTTAAGAAGAACTAAGGACATGTTCCTTGTTTATGGAGGAGTGACAGAGTTGCGAGTGGAAGCCTATACAGACGCAGATTTCCAATCTGACGTCGATGATAGAAGTTCCAACTCCGGATATGTATTCACTCTAAATGGTGGGGCTGTCAGTTGGAAAAGCAAGAAACAAAGTGTAATTGCTGATTCCACGACAGAGGCTGAATATGTCGCTGCAGCTGAAGCCGGCAAAGAAGCGTTCTGGATGAAGAAGTTCATTACTGAACGTGGAGTGGTTCCAACCATTACATCACCAGTAACTTTGTACTGTGATAATAGTGGGGCGATAGCTCAAGCCAAGGAACCCAGGGCACATCAAAAGAACAAACATTTTGACAGGCGCTTTAATATCATTAGAAGATATGCTGCCGAGGGGAAAGTCAACATCCTCAAAGTTGCCTCAGCCGATAACGTAGCAGATCCACTAACGAAGCCAATGTCTCAAATCCAACTTGACCGCCATATGGAAAAGATGGGTATTAGATACATGGGAGGATGGCTTTGAGTGCAAGTGGGAGATTGTTGGAAGTATGCCCACAAAGCCACTCATTTGATGTAATAGCTTTTGGAATACTTATTGTATTAAACTTTTATATGTTTAATGAAAGGCAAAGCTTATTGTTAATTATTATTTATTGTATCATGTGCTTAAGCAATAAGGGAATCCAAGGGATGTATTTGATCTAAGAGACAAGTGATTTAAGTAAGTTAGATTATCGAGACCTTTCTCTTGTGTTCATTCCTAAAACATTCCTAGCCATAGGATTGCCAATTAGGCATTGACAATCCGCTAAGGTTAGTATGTGTTATGTCGACTCAAGCGTGAGTATGACTAGTCTCAAGTCATTTGGTGTTGGACACTAAAACAAACACATAGGTGCTCGAAAGAGTAATCGAGTACACTGAATCACGATCAAAAGAGAGTTCGAACATACATGTCATGTAAGAACTCGATAGTTGCAATATGCAAAGTAGTCCTTTGACCTGAGGCATCATAGATGTCTAATGGTTAGGTCCTTGACCTTTGATCATGTCAAAGGCATTCCATTGGAGTGTCCACGACATTGTTGGGGTCAAGCTATCTAGTCATGTAGGCATATGAATGCACAACAAGGGATCTCTAACCTTCCATGGTGGAAGGAGAATACTCTAAGATGTGATTCGAGAGTCTTTGGCCAAAGCATATGAATATGACTTAGGAAGTTTGTTCCAAATCTTATTCAAAAGAATCATATGGAGATGTATCACATTGGATAGTAGACATGAAACAAACTATCACTTAAACAATGTGATTAAGAGTATTGTATTAGAGAAGGACCGTATTGCATTGTAGTTGTAACTGGATAGGTTCTCCAACCAATTCTACTTAGCTTGGGTAACCATGACATGCTGCTAGGTGTCACTCATGATTTGTGGAAGCCCTGATGATTAGTAAACACTAATTTTAAGGGAGAATTGAAATGTGGTTTCAATTCACAATGGATCGTTAAGAGTGACAATCGCCCACTACCTCGCTAAATGGAACCTAATGGATCGTACACCGAGTAAGGATGAAAGTGAAGAAATTAAATGAAATGGATATGCAATTAAATGGTTTAATTGAAGAATGGTCAAGATTAATTAATTAGTTAATTAATTTTACAAAAGGTTTGTATTGGGCTTTTAAGTTGGTTTTGGGTTTCGGGGCCCAAAAGTGTTTTGGTCCACAAGGCCCATTATGTTTAAGTTGTATGACAACTAAAACAAAATGGGCAATAAGCCCAATCACAACAAATAGGCCGGCCATGGTGAGGAGAGGGTGAAGGTTTGCTTAATTGCAAGTTTGCCACTCACCTAAGAAAAGTGTTATAAAAGCAACTTTATAGCTATTTTTCTCATTAGGGTTTTTCTTGTAGAAAAGAGGTGAAACCTATTCTCTCTTTTTAAACAAGGAGACCGGCCACTTAGAGGAGATTTATCTAGCAATCTTTTATTCTCTAAGTCATCCATTTCATCTTCACACCTCACCCTTGGTGTGGAGACTTAGAGACACCAAACCTTTGGTGTTTTGGAGATCCTTTCCTCACATCCTCAAGGACCAAAGGAGCGCAAAAGGAGAAGGAAATCACAAGCAAGATCCAAGGAGCTTGGAGGTGACTTGAAGGCCCTCCACTTGGGTGAATCCCTTGTGTAAACAAGGATGAGCTTCAAGGGTAAAGAATCTTTAAATTCTTCATTCTCTTTAATGTTGTTAAAGAGTCTTTTGGTTCACCATTCACTAGGCTTTGAAAGTCATGGGTTTTATGAATTGTTTTTGAATGCATGCCTACTTTAATGTGTTAATAGTTTGCATATGTATTCAAATGTTCTTACTTGTTCTTAGCTAGGACAAAATTTTTCCTTCAGCCCACGCCTCATCTCCTTTTTTGCTCGCGTGCTAGGCCCCCTAAGAAACAAGGTCGGGCCACACGACACAGGCCACCTAAGCCCGAGAGTCGGCCTAAGTCGGACTCTCCTTCTCTCTCGCCGATCTGCTGCATGGGCCCATACCCAGCAGCGCCAAGGGCCTGGCCGGAGTCGGCTTTTCTGCGCCCCAGCACCCGTCCACCTGGCCCGTGCCGCACCACTATGCTGCCCATTCGTGCATAACAGCCCACAACTTCTATGCCGTGCGTCGCCAACCTTCTTGGCACCCACCAAGCCAATTTCTCGAGTCCCAAGACTTCCAAAAAATTCAAGAAGAAGAAAATTCAAATTTTTCTTACCTTGGTGCGGCACGGAGAAGAAGAAGAACAACGAGAAACGACTCTTTGCAAGGGCAAGAAAAGAAGAAAGCTAGGGGAGGGGGAATAAAAATTTCCTCTGGCTTTTCTTTCTTGTTGGGATAATAATTGTTCTCCAAATTTATTTAATCCCCTGCTTAAGGCAGAATTAAATAGGTATTGGGAATAATTATTTTCCTTTTCCTAAAAGAAGTCTATCTCCAATTCAAGAAAGAAGATCAAGTTCAAATTGGGAAACAATTCTAGAAGTCCAAATACTCAAACAAATGTCACATCATGTCTTTAGTGATGAAGTAAGAACAGTTGATGGAGTCGACGACACACTGAGTGAATGCGAGTCTCAAAATAAATAAAATACTGCATAAGTAATAAAACTCAGAAAACCTCGCTATGGTAAAACTCAGGGTATGATAAAAACCTATAGTCTAAAGGGAAAAGCGAGATGTTGCATTAAGTCAAAACTAAAAGCCTTCAAGGCGCAAGTAGCACGCACACAAAGGTATGACTAGGCCAGGATGGATGCCTCATTAAAACCTCGTCATGTAGCAAAAACCCTAAGGGAAAATTGCTCCTAATCGCAGGAAAAAAGAGTACATTAACACCAAGCGAGAACTACAAGCAATTCAAATGAGATAATTTAAGCATATCAATTTCTTGAAGAAGCTTCTGAAAAATAGACTTCGTCAGTGACTTCGTGAAGAGGTCGACAAGGTTGTCTTGGAACATATATATTTGCTACTTTAATCCTCTAATGCTCTTGTTGCTGATGTGAGAAGAAAAATTATGGCGCAATGTGCTTTGATGTATCCATTCTTGATCTCCTTGATACATGCGATATTGTCTTCATTGAAGGAAAATATTTGATAAACTTAGTTCACTAAGCAACCTAATACATGAATTTAACGATTAAATGGTAGAAGCATGCTTGTATGTACTTTAAAACAAAACTTAAACCATGAAATTCAAAGCCTAGTACAAAGATTGGTGTACCATATGAGTGATGTGTACATGTTATGTTAATTAATGAATTTATCTCATTGGAAGTTGATTGTATTCATCACTTGCCAGTACACCTCCACATACTTGTACAAGAAAGAATATTGTAATTAAGTTCCTGAGATTGAACAGTTTCAATGGATCAAAGTAAGAACCGTGTATGGGAACAGTAAAACATACATAAAGTAAAGAACAGATGGATTGGTGCGGCCATGGCAATCCAAAACCAGGTTATCCCATCTTAATTAATTATAATATGAGGGTACTTGGCAATGCAAACATACACGTATAAAGCTCGGATATTCTTTATAGGAAAAAGTAGTATCCGGTCCCTAGTTTTTACTGTTCATTGACTAAGACCTTATTAGTTCTTAAATTTTGATTCAAATCCTTAGCAATAATGTGATAATAAATTTACATGTTTATTATATAATTTTTTAATATAAAAATTAGTAATTAATTTAGGGTTTAATACTCACACCTCTATTAAACTTCTAATTAATTTTCAATTCAAACATTTCCAAAATAATAAAAAATTAAATTAAATTAAGTTTGTACCTATTAGTTTTTTTTATATATATATATATAAAGATTCTCAATCCCATTCATATAATTTTTCAATTTTTTTAATCTTAAATGTACCCATTCTCAAATATATCAATTTGTTATATGTAAAATGTACCCTTTTTTTAATATAAAATCCATTCAATTTTTTTAATCCATGTTTAAACTTATATGGGTACATTCTTTTTCGTTGATTTGAGAATGTATCCATGTTTTGGTACAATATTTTTTTTTGTTAATATTGGTTAATGTACCCATACATACACACACACACACACAATATAATAGAGAGTATAATTTATATTTTATTATTTTTAATCCCATAAATTATGGGTTTTATTTAAAATCTCATTAATATAAACAATTACAAATTTCAATTTTTAATTTTTAATTTAAAAAATATAGTAACTTACATTATTACATTAATGTCAGGGACCTTAATAAAAAACTAAAAACTAACAAGGTTTCAATCAAAGAATATTGATAACTAGGGACCGCATCTAAAGTGTCCCTTCTTTATATTTATTCTTTATTCCTGAACCCTTTATATTTATCCTTTATACGTAGAAAACAATCTCATTATTTTCTTCATGTGGGGAGGGAGAAGGGATAGCGGGCTCAACTTTTGCAACCAAAGCACACATATTCCAGATGTCCACGCTTCTCAAAAGAAGCATGATCTCATTCGTTTTGAAGGCTGCAGGGTGGTTATTTATTATATTAGCCACCAAACCAACGTGGCAGCGAAGTCCTAACCCCACAAGATTCCGGCAGCAATGGTCACTGATAGGGATAGTTTGGTTCCAAAAGATATCAGTGAAAATTGCTTCCCCACAATCCCCTGTTAGTCGAACAGCACATGCTTCCAAGAAGTTAAACTGATCAGAGTCCCGACCGGGCAGTGGCTCCGGTGGAAAGTCCTTGACGATTATCGGGGCTTCTTTAGGAGCCAAATCAGGATCATAATTAGACTCGTAATAAGGTGGTGAGATGTCTCTAGATGCAAGTACAGCTGCCGGTGAAAGCAAGCCTAATAAGAAGGTGGTAATAACCATGAACAAGATGCTGCTGATGTAATTTGACATGAAACTGGAATAAATTGTTTGACTGCAGAACTATAGTACTGTGGTTGGAACTTGGAATGGCATAGCGTGGATGGCAAGAAAGCTTTTTGTAAGAGAGAGGTGTAAACCTTAACTAACGGTTCAAAATTATGCCTAGTAAAACCGTTTTGCATTCAATTTTGTTTGACCATTTTAATACCTAGCTAGTCTACTCTTAAATATTTATTTCCTTACTAATTAATAAGAGATGCATAAACAGATTTACCTTAATGGATACGTTACTTTAGAATGATGCTATGCCCACTTTATTGTCCTATTTTCTCGCTCACCTTATATTTTCACCTCAACTAAAATTAAAAGGAGAACAAAGTTATTTTCACTCACCATTACTTTAGTCTAAAGAAGGCTTTTCAATTGCACTGTACAAATGAACAGTCTTTGGACCCGAATTTCACTTTATTTACGAGGCTGCCATTGACTCTCTCTACCGCAGATCTTCATGCCGCGTGTTGATAATCGTGGAAAGGCAGGGGTGCGATGGTCATTTTAGTCTGTAGGGTTTCGAACGGGACAGGTGGGTTAGAGACTTTCATTTCCTTTCTTTTTGAGCTGCAGTGGGACTCAGTGAGAGCATGCCGTTGGGAGAGAGAGAGCGAGCGAGCAAAGAGAGAAGAGAGACAGGGAGGGAGAGAGATAGGGATTTGGTGAGAGGAAGGCATGTGGCTTGCAGGCAGACAGAGTCACAGGGGGTGTACGATTCGAGGGAGAGAAAGAGGGTTGGTTTCGAAAGCTCTACCTAGGGTTGTTTCAAATCTTTTGTGCTTTAGGATTAGGTTTACAATCTTCAATCTTTGCTTTTTCGTTTTTTTATTGTGCTGCTTTTCTATTTCCAAGTTCTTATTTGTTTTAATAAGCTTTAATTTTGTTTTATTAGCTTTAATTATATTTGACTTAGAGTGTCTAGGCTTTGAAGCTCTAACATTTCCAGGCCGTGATTTGGTTTGAGGTTTTGTGCTTGGCTTTGCTTCTGTGCGAAATTTAAGTGTTTTTCTCAATTTGTTTTGTTCTGTGCATTTAAATTTAATTGTTTTTCTCAATGTTTTTCGTAATTTGTTTTTCTCAGTTTTGGTTATTTGAACACCTAAATCATGTTCTGTTTTTTATCATGTTGATTCAAAGAATAGCCCTTTCTTTTGCCAATCATTTAAACCTAAATGGTTAAAAACAGTTCACATTTGCTTCCATTTCCAAGTTGTCATTTGGTTTAAGGTTTTGTAATTTGCTTGGCTTCTATGCATTTCAATTTCAATGTTTTTGTCAATTTGCATTTTTATTTGCATATTCCAGCAAAGATAGATATTTTTTGGCCAGCCAAAAGTATAAAATGTCAATTTATTGGAGGTGCTTTTCAATTTGTGATTTAGTTTTATTCCAAGATTTGTTAACCCAATTGCCATTTTACATTTAAGTTAAGTTTCTTCCAAGGTTTTTCATTTATGCCTCTGTTACTTTAAAGCTTCATGTTTCTTTAAACTTTGTGTTTTACAAGAATCTAGGGCACAGATGAAACCGTGCCAAACTTAGCATTTGGTCATTCAAACAATTGAACGAAAGAAGAAAATTATGGCAAAAGTGATTGTTTGTGAATGATTGGACATAATTTTGTTCTTTCATTCAATTGTTTGAATGACCAAATGCCAAGTTTAGCAAGGTTTCATATGTGCCCTGGATTCTCATCAGCCAAGCATCCCTGTTAATGAATCTGGATTCATATGGTTGTTGATTTGAAATTGCTTTTCACTGTGAGCACGGTGCAAGTGGTTAATTAGTTAATTGTTTTCACTAAAGTTTTGCTGATTGTTCAAATGAGTTTTATAATCACCTAAATCACGTTCTGTTTTTAAATAGGGAGGTTAGTGGGATCTGTTTTGATAAGTCCCTTTATCTCTCGATGTGAAGCCCACAAACCCAGTAGTGACGGTTGAAAGCCTCAAACATGGCAGGCCCGAATTGGAGGTACAATGACGGTCGACAACCGCCTCCGTTGTCGATGAATTTGGCCATCAGAAAGCATCATACGGAATGTTGAATTTCTTGAATTTCCCTTATTTGGGTTTCCTATATGCTTTTTGCATTTGATTGGGAGTTTATAAATTAGGGTTATTGAGGATTTTAAGGTTTTCTGACTCTCTTCTCTCTTTTTTTTTCTTCCAGAATTGCGTTGTATTTCTCAGATCGGAGCTGTTACAGGTGGAGGCAAGCTAGAGCTGTTATAGATTATGAATATTAGTTTTGCACAGCACTGTAATTTTGATTGGTGAGATCATCCTAATTTAAAAAAAGAACAGCCATCTTTCAATTCAATAGTAAAGACCCTCATTCAAATATGAGTTTTGCATGGCATTGTAAATAGTGTGTGTAGTTGCAGAATTCCTATTTTGATTGGTAGCTTTGTTGTTTTTTTGTTAAATTGATGTGAATTTATACTTAATTTACTTAATTTTTAGTATTCGCTTTCTGGTATTTTCGAATCTTTGGATAGAGTTAATCAAGAGGGGATTGTAATTTTTCAAAATTAGGCTCGACAAAATGATTGAAATTTTGAAACTTTACGCAATTGAAGGCATTTGATTTGAGTTTCCGCATTTGATTCAGTATGTAGTATATGTGACTGATTATGTTTTTGGTTAAGGATTGGTGATACACGGTTATTAGGTTTTAGTTTCTAGCTTTTGGGTTTTTGGGTATATTTTGTGTGTGTGTGTGTGTGTGAGATTGGAGATCCAATTGCAGCGACGAATTGAAGAAGATGAAGATCATAATGATGAATGGAGACAAACAGATCCTCTCGTTAGACATCGATCCTTATGAGATTGTAAAACTCTTACTTTTCACTTCAGAAGAAACCCCCAATTGATTTTATAGTTCTTTCAATTAATTTGGAAGTTCAAGTTCTCCTTTTTTTTACTTGAATTTGATTTTTTTTTTTTTGTGATAGGTTGAACGCTCTGCTAGAGGTGGTGGTGAGAAATTTAATTTAATTCATGATTTATTGTTGTTTTTTTTTAACTTTATTTTTGTGGGGATTGTGCTGTTTTGGGGGAAAGCAATATTAAATTGAAGTAAAGTTTAGATCTTTCTGTAATTGGGATTTAGAGTAAGAGATGAAGAATTGAATATGAATGTAGAATTAAAAGTTCAGAACTTTTTGGTTTGGAAGCTAATTTTAAACCTAGTTAGCTGTTTAGTTAATAGAGAAATGTATAATGAATGCGAGAAATGTATAATGAATGTGTGATATGTTTTTCGACATGTTTGAGTAAACATGGGTGTTGCTTCAGCAGCAGCAGCTGCTATAAAATGTGTAAGGAGATGAGGAATTCTGAGATGCTGAGTGCTCTTGGTGTCAAAGATGAAATCTTGAAAATGATTGTATCCAATGCCTCCTCGAGGTATACTTGATAATGTTGTACTTTATGTGCAATTCACTATATGATGTTCATGCGTTTAATTGGAGGGGGGAGGGGTGATGTCGGTGTCACAAAAAGGTTTGCATGGTTTGCACAGTCACAGGGGTGGGTGTAGGATTTCAGGGAAAAAAAGGGGGGGACTGAGCGGTGATGCTCGAATTTGGGGGGGGGGGGGGTTGTTTCTGCGTTAGTGGTCTTTAGTGAAATATGGATCCATAACAGCTTTAAATTTTTCTTTTTACATGCTTTACTACTTTCTAATTGTTCAAGTATGTCGATCGATTGATGGCTTTTTCTCTCAAATCATGAAAAGAAACCATATCTATGAGAAGGCCATGCTGTGTTGAAACTCTAAATTTCACTCTTTAGGCCCTCTTTGACTTGAATTCATAGCCAGTGTGACTGCTTTTGCAAATTGAATTCAATTTTTAGCTCGGCATAAGGTGTTTAAATTGGTGCAACTTTCCACTTCTCGATTCTCTAATCCTAGGGTTTTGGCTTTTTTTTTTCTCTCTTCCTCTTAGTACTTTGATTTGGGGTGACAATGATGTACCTTGATCCACAACACCACAAACAACAGCACCTGCAACATCAGCAACAACACCCTCAACATCAGCGGCAACACCCTTAACATCAGCAGCACCACCCTCAACATCAGCGGCAACACTTAACACCAGCAGCGTCAGCAGCAAGGTGGAGAATTTCATAGGCCCCCCTGGTACCACCGGCCCCGATGATGCGTCAGCCGTCGGTATGCCCCCGGAGTATCACAACCCACCTATGCTCGCTCATCCTCTTCCTCCTTATGATGGTTTGTACAGCCTTTGTCTTTGCTATTTTGTTCTGGTTCTTTTCGGTTTGGTTGGAAATTAATGGAGAATAAAAGAAAACAATTTGAATTGTGGGGAAGTACCTAAGCAAGAATTTGGTTGCATTATACTTATTTTGTTGACTGGTATTTTCAACTTTAAACCGCATTAAACCCTTAGAATTGGTTTTGGATCTTGAAGTTATTGAGATTTGCAATTTAAAAGGGTGGACCAGTGAGGCCAAGGGTGTAAATGATATTTGAAAATAGTGGTTTAATTTTGTTAAGAGGTTTAGTGCAGAATTTAATAAATTTTCCCTTTTTTTTTAGGGAGACTTTGGATGCGGTCCCTAGTTATGAATAATCTTTGACTAAAACTTTGTTGGTTTTCAAATTTTGATTCAAGTCCCTAAAATTAATTGATAATTTATTTCTATGTACGTTACTATATTTTTTAAATTAAAAATTAAAATTTATAGTTGTTTATAGTAATGAGATTTTAAATAAAAAACATAATTTGTGGGATTAAAAATATTAAAATATAAATATACTATTGTGTGTGTGTGTGTGTGTAAACATGGGTACATTCATAAAAAATAACCAAAAAATTATTGTATCAAAACATGGGTACATTCTTCAAAATGGGTACATTTAGCAAAAATAAAAATGGGTACAAATAAATAAAAAAATATGGGTACAATACAAATAAAACTTTAAAAAATATGGGCACAAAAAGAAATTAATATATGGGTACAAATTAAAATTGAAAGGAAAATTGGTACAAATTAAAAAAGGGTTGCAAATTAAAAATGGGTACAAACTAAAAATAAAAATATATGATAAAAAATTTAGCCATAAATATAAATATACTAATTGTAACATTTTTAATATTAAATGAATATATTTAGAAATAAAAAATATTTTATTATTGAAATAATTAATGATATTATTAATACAAAGGACCTTGATCAAAAATTGAAAAGTAATAAGGTTTTAATCAATAGAGTAGTAAAAATAAGGATGAAAACCTAATTACTCCTTTTGGGAGACTTTGGATGCGGTCCCTAGTTATGAATAATCTTTGACTAAAACTTTGTTGGTTTTCAAATTTTGATTCAAGTCCCTAAAATTAATTGATAATTTATTTCTATGTACGTTACTATATTTTTTAAATTAAAAATTAAAATTTATAGTTGTTTATAGTAATGAGATTTTAAATAAAAAACATAATTTGTGGGATTAAAAATATTAAAATATAAATATACTATTGTGTGTGTGTGTGTGTGTAAACATGGGTACATTCATAAAAAATAACCAAAAAATTATTGTATCAAAACATGGGTACATTCTTCAAAATGGGTACATTTAGCAAAAATAAAAATGGGTACAAATAAATAAAAAAATATGGGTACAATACAAATAAAACTTTAAAAAATATGGGCACAAAAAGAAATTAATATATGGGTACAAATTAAAATTGAAAGGAAAATTGGTACAAATTAAAAAAGGGTTGCAAATTAAAAATGGGTACAAACTAAAAATAAAAATATATGATAAAAAATTTAGCCATAAATATAAATATACTAATTGTAACATTTTTAATATTAAATGAATATATTTAGAAATAAAAAATATTTTATTATTGAAATAATTAATGATATTATTAATACAAAGGACCTTGATCAAAAATTGAAAAGTAATAAGGTTTTAATCAATAGAGTAGTAAAAATAAGGATGAAAACCTAATTACTCCTTTTTTTTATAATGAGTGACAAATGGTTTGTTTGTTGCAGCTCATGCTGACACTTTTCTTGGATAAAAGATGAGAAAGCTTACACAGAGGAGAGCAGTTGATTATACTAGCACTGTCGTGCGATATATGCAGGTAAAGTATTCACTCTAACAGTGAGATATTATCCCGTAATTCGATTCTACTATCTACCTATGGAAGTGATCGAGAGGTGGCTAGTTGAAGAGGTTTCGTTTACCTAGGTAAGTGATAAGGTAAAAACAACCATGAGTTAACTATTCTAATACAAAGCTTGTTCCTAAGCTTCCATGATCCTAGTTTATTCGTCTCAAGCGAAGTAGTTCATTGATCCTAGGAGGATTTGATGACTGCTTTTGGATTTCTACTACTCCCAGGATATGACAACTTACACTAGCAAGCCTATTCTCACCCATTTGATAAGTATAACTATAAAAGAAAAATCTGGGAATTAGCATTGGTCGAAAAATTCCAAGGCTGAAAAAAAAAAAAAAAAAAAAAAAAAAAAAAAAAAAAAAAAATCTGGGAATTAGCATTGGTCGAAAAATTCCAAGGCTGAAAAAAAAAAAAAAAAAAAAAAAAACTTGCCAAAGATCTACTTTCAAAAAGGACTTTATTAAGAGTTGATCTTCCTCCTGAAGATCCAGCATGAACAAGATATTAGTGTTAACAGGGACCAAAAGTAATTATCCCTAAGATGATCTTCCGTGAAATGCTACCAAGAAATCAAGACTAGTCGAGACTTCCAATCTCAAAAGGATCAATAAAATGTCGTGAAGACAACATAACTATCCAAAACTTAGGAAAAGCTAGCATATTTTTTCTGTATTCGACAAGGTGGCAAGATTCGAACCTTAGACTCAAGAACCAAGAATACTTACATCACGCGTGTGATGGACGCAATATTACCCAAACTTATGCTCTGATACCAAACTGACACGCCACGACCCGGAAAGTCCACTTGGACTCCAAATCGAGTTGTGGTGGCCGACATCAAGAAGGTGACGAATCCATAAAGTATAGTGATGTGAGAAAAAATGTAATAAATTTAAATCTAAAAGTGTCTAAATACGAGAGTGCGATGTGAGCGGAAATGAACCCATTTCACACGTGATGTCAGAGCATAAGTAAAGTACAGTAGAGTGGATTGATCATACCATTGAAGGTAATCATCAATACCAAAATTTTCCCCGAATCCTAGTCGATAAGAAAGCTCAGCTAAAAAAACCTGGAGGGTGGAAACAAAGTAAGGGTGAGTGGCCCTGAAGATAAAATTTTAATAAAAACCTTCTAATTTGTTATAACCCCTCGCTGTAACACTTGTATAGTTTAAAAAAATCATACCACGTATTAATGTAAAATCAAAGTATATCAACAGTAAATCCATAAATATACCACGACACAACATCTCATGAGCAATATAAATAATCATGTGCTCAATAAATCAATGCTAGCACATAAGTCGAAGTTACCTATAGTAACATGTGCGACTCATCCATATCTCATCAATCAATGCTGGCACATAAGTTGGAGTCACCTATAGTGCCCTGTACAACTCATCCATATCTCATTAATCAATGTTGGCACATAAGTCGAAGTCACCTATAGTGACCTGTATAACTCATCTATTTCTCATCAATCAATGTTGGCACATAAGTCGGAATCACTTATAGTGACATGTACGACTCATCCATATCTCATCAATCAATGCTAGCACATAAGTCGGAGTCACCTATAGTGACCTGTAGGACTTATCTATATCTCATCAATCAATAGTACTGTGTCAACCAGAGTCACCTAACGTGACCTGTACGGCTGACCCTCATCCATCAATAGTACCATGTCAGCCGGAGTCACATAACGTGACTTGTACGGTTGACCCTCATCAAAACTATACTCACTGCAATTTCTATCATCAATAAGTACTCTCCTGAAGCTTACCTGGGCGTCCGCAATGTCATTTGGCATAACCACTTTAACGTCCCAACATTCTTAATCAGAACTAAACGCAGTGATAGACCATAATAAAATCATGGTTAATCTCTACGCTGTTAACCATCATAAGTTTTTTTCTTAAAGAAACCAAGTACCATATTAAATTAGGAAAACTAATGAAAAGTCCAAAAAAACTTCTCTTTTAACGAAAAGCCCTTTTCAAAGGTATAGTGAATAGTGTCAATTAAAGGTAAAAATGTGGGTTTTCGTTAAAAGTGAACAGTACCGGAAGTGTTTTGTTAAAACTCCCTATTAAATTTGGATTGTTTTGTGGCTGCATCTAACTGTCTTGTTAGACTGCCTACTTACCCTCAAACGGGATCAAGCCGTTCGTACTTCAACTTAGTATTTCAAAGCATTTGCTGTAATTATATGCCGATAATATGTATATAGATATACCATAATGCAATCTAAAACTCAACCATTCCATAGTATTTTAACATATATATATATAACATGGCATAAAATGCATAGAACAATTTAAAAGCATTTGTGGAATTATCAGTCATATCCATATATGATAAAAGGAAAGGACCCACTCACCTGAGGTCCGCACTACGACTCCCTAGCACGAAAATCGAGACATCACGAACCATCGTCGCCTATAACAATTATCAAATCACATCTCAGAGTTCTTATCGATAAAATACGTAACTTACATAAAACAAATCCCTAAGGACGTTCTAGAATAATTTGGGACCCATTGACCAAAAGTCAATAGTCGATCAAAGATCTACGGTAGGGTCTACAATCCTACGTAACTCGATCCAGAAGATCTGCATCTCAGATTTTCGATCTGTAACTTCCAAAGATCCACATTGTGCTTCTAAAATATCATACTAAAGTTTCATTACAATCCAACAGTTGGATCTCTTCCAATTGCCAATTCAAGTGGTGATCAACGTTTTATTTTATGAACTTACAATTCCAATTTGGGAAGATCCGTACGTCAGATTCCCAATCCGTAAGTTTCTAATATCCTCAAATATTACGTACTATAATGTATTAAAATTTAATGACGATCCAATGGTTGGATCGTCAGTTGCTGCAATAATCAAGTGGTGGACCTTAACGGGTCTAAGTTCGAACAACGGATTTTCGTCAATCAGACTTCACAAACGGAACCAAGGTATTCAAATTTGTTGGAAATGTGCCCTAAAACCAATCATATGATGATACTTTACGGACATTTCACAAAGTTAAACTAATGTAGTTTAAATATAAAGGGCAAAGATTATTGTTTGAGCCGTCTCATATAAATGTTATATGCTTAAACGATAAGTCCAAGGAATATGTGATTGGGAGAATGCAATCTAAAGAAGTTAGATTCATGAGACCATTCTTTCGTAGACACATCCTAAACGTTCCTGATCATAGGATTGCCAATTGGGCATTGACAGTCCGTTAAGATCAGTACGTGTTGTGTCTTCTCTCAGGGAGAGTGACTAGTCTCGAGTCATTGGTGTGTGTGACATCAAGACAAGTACGTAGGTGCTCAATAGAGAATGAGTTCACTGAACACGATCAACGAAGAGTTCTCATATTCATGTCACATGAGAACTCATGGTTGGGATAATGCAAAGTAGTCCTTTGACCTGAGGCATCATAGTTATCTTGTGGTTAAGTCCTTGATCTTTGATTATGTCAAAAGTCACTCCAAAAGGAGGGTGTCCACGGCATCGTTGGGGTTAAGCCACTTAGCCATGGAGGCAATTGAATGCACAACAAGGGATCTTTAACCTTCAAACCGTTTGGGGGAGAATACTCTATGATATGATTGAAAATCTCTGATCATAGTATGAATGAGATTTAGGAAGGCGTTCCAAATCACATTCAAGGTAATCATATAAGTAAACGAATCACATTGGATAGTAGACATGAATAAACTATCAAACCAAACAATGTGGTCAAGAGTATTGTATTAGAGAAAGACCGTATTGCATTTGTAATCCTAAACTGAATAGGTTCTCCACCTCTTCTGATGAGCTTGGGTAACCATGATATGCTGTTAGGTGTCACTCATGGTTTGTGGAAGCCCTAAACATGTATAATCACTAAAGGGAGAATTGAAAGTAAGTTTCAATTCACAATCGATTTGAAATGATTTTAATCGCCCACTGCCTCGCTAAAAGGAACCTAATGGATCGTACACCATGTAAGGTGGAGATTGAAGAAACAATGGAGATGAGTAAGAATAATTAAATGGTTTAATTATTTATGGCAAGGATTAATTAATATGTTAATTCCCAAAAGCCCAAATCCCTTAAAGTGGCCGGCCATGTTAGAAGAATGGCTTTTTGGTTCTTTAGGTCACTTATTTGAAGGGACTATATAAAGGACTTTATAGCCTAAATTCATTAAGGGTTTCTTTTTAGGAAATTGGAGAGAACACAAAGCTCTCCTTTCTCTCTAAAGAGGTCGGCCCCCCTTGGAGGGATTAGCTAGCAATCCCACTCCTCTAAGGTCACTCATTTCGTCTCCAATCTAACCTTGGTGTAGAGACTTAGAGGTTCTCAATTTTTGGAACTTGGAGAATCTATTCTTCCATCCAAATCCATGGATTTAAGATGCAAGGAATGAAGACCCTCTCTTTGGGTGATTAGCCTTTGCTTATGCAAAGAGGAATCTACAAAGGTATAATTTCTCAACTCACTTTGATTTGAGTTGAGTCTTGGTTCACCAATCTACTAGGCTTTGAATTTCATGGTTAATGTTTTGTTTTTAAGTGCATGCTGGCATGATTCCGCCTTTAATTGTTAATTGCATGCTAATAGATGTTGCTTAAATGAACATGTTTTTCACAAATCTTCCTTCAAGTGGTATCAGAGCCTAGGTCTAGTAGTTGGTGAATCATTTTGGGTTTTGTATTTCATAGTTTTGATTTAAAAGTTGTAATATGTTACAAGCTTTATTCTTGTTTCTTTGAATGTAAATTTTGTTAGAAAATTTGCCATCTCAAATGTTGTAGATGTAGTTCATATGAGCATGAATATTAGAGCTAAAATTTGGTGCCAAGTTTTTGGGGATTTTCGGCCAAATCCAAAGGGTGATTTTTTGGGTTCTTGTTTGACTTGTTAAAAGTGTTTTAAAGTGACTTTTGGAACCCCTAAGTACCCTAGGATGTTAGCCCCATTTTGAATGGTGAAATTTTGAGTTTTATTGCTTGAAAACATTCATGGAGCTCTTATGGGTTTTCATGGATGTTCTTCATTGTTCTTGATGTTCTTGCCAAGAACAAAAAGGTTTGATGTTTTGATTCAAAGTTTAGATTTATTTCATAAAGTCTTTGTTTTGTGTTGGTGGGTGTGACTTATCTATCATCGAAACATTTATTATTTTTGAAAGGTGATAGAAATGGTGATGGGTGTGTAAGAAGGACTTCTCTTGCATGGCTTTATTCACATCAACCTATTTCCACTTGCATGGCTTTATGACTTAGTTGAAAATTTTCCAAATTGTTGTGGACTTATCTCCACTCCTTTTTCTCCCTAAAACCGGCCACCCTATTAAAATAGGGTATTTTTGGGGCTTTTATGCAATTACATAAAGTTTTGATACTTTTGTGTATTTGTATTTTGACCCGAAAGTTTACGTTTTGACGTTAAGGCCTAAAAACGTTAAAGGACAAATTGTTTTGCTCCTTTAATGAAGTTTTGAATTTATTGAAATTTTTGGGTTCTAGTTGTAATTACATGAAGTAGTGGACTTTTGTGTTTTTACAAAGTGACCCCAAAAGTTTGTGTTTTTGCAATATAGCCCAAAAGTTGTGGTAATTGCATTTTGGCCCAAATTAGGTTGAGAACAAAATTGTTTTGTCTCTTTAAATGAGAATTGGATTTTCATTTTATTTAGCTCCATTTAAATCAATTTTATGGATACAAAAACCAAATGAAAATGTTGCATTCAATTTAATTAGTTAAAGTGTTAATTAATTAAAGGGTGATTATGAACCTAAGCCTACGATAATTGAGCTATGTGAAAGGCCGTTTCAAATTTGTTTGAACCATGGGAATGTGTAGATTAGATTTTGGTTGTAATTTGATTTGATCAAATGTTGTAAAAGAGCTTAAGCTCTTCTTTACTTTAAAGTAATTTGAATTGTTCAAATGTTGTAATGAGCATAAGCTCACCTTTACTTTGAAGTACTTCTTTCTTGCTTTATTTGATATGCATGAAAATGAAGTAGTTGGGTCCAACGCCCCTAAGACAACACGCCTTAATGTGATTAAAACGCGTAACTAAAATCAATCACCATCCCTATACCGAGATTCAACACGAGGCTCGTGTTGAATCTAAATAAAGGTTCATAGTCATCCTAAGGCCCTAAAGCAACTATATAGTCCATCAAATGAATGCAAAAGTTTATGTTAGTAGTATCATATACTCTTGCTTTAAAAAAACCGTTTTATAAGCATAGTGGGAGTATTATATACAACTAAATTCAATCAAATGGACCAATAGTTGTAATAGGACCAAAATTGTTTTAATAAAGATTAAAATAAATATTTATATGTGATGAGACCTAAAAACCCTCAACCAAACCATTATTAAGTTGATAAGCGTGAGAGTGCTTTGAACACTTTTTCGTGGCCTTTCACCGTAGTGAGCTTCAATCGTTTGTGACTCATACACCGTATTCGTCCAGTTCTGGGGTTGCAAAGTATGTGCTTACATTCAGGAGAAGCCTATACACATATGATGAAGTGAAGGTAGGCAACGAGTGTGGTCAATATGATATTCTTTTGAGGCCATTCTTGAACCCCTACTTGAACTAGCATGGTGGAAATGACTTAACTAAGTGCAATGTGCCAATATGATATTCTTCTGAGGCATCATTCTCTAGAGGCCAAATAAGATGGGTACTTGCAAGAGATGCAAATGAGTAAGCGTACTCTCTCATTATTATTAACGCTAGCCAATATGATTTTCTTCTGAGGTGGGCTTGGTAGTAGTGAGTCTCCCATACCCTACTAAGAGTTTCCTCCAAAACTCTCGAATTCCAATGAGGGATATGGAATTTGCCAAAAATAGTGGGTGGTGCTATTTGATTTAAAGACCCGGATCAAATGGCTTAAAATCAATCAATTTATATTTGTTATGTATTTATTTACCAATATATTTGCAAACACTATCCAACACTTGACAAATGAAAGCCGAAAGCTTTAGTTTCCGGACTTGGTACTACAAAACCATAGATTGTCTTTAATGGCTTGTAAATGTACCTAAGTAGTCTCATCCTCACAATCTTCCTATTGATAATGTATCATTACAAGAATATGTTAGAAAAAGTCTATCATAAAGAGAACAACCCTTAGTCAATGCAAACACTAGTGCTTGTTTCTTTGTTAAATGAACAAAGAACTTGAGAAGAAAGCACAATGGCATGGACACTTTATGTGCCATGATTCTTCACTTACAAATTGTTGTATGAAGAAATAAGAGTTGCCTTGAACAACTCTTGAAAGTTTGTAATTATGTTTAGAACATAATGGTTGGTTGACAAAAATAGTCCATCAACATGGACTTATGATGATTTTGAATCATTGAGTGTTGAAGTGTTAGACCACTTCAAGAGACAGAAACTAGGCTAGGACTTCACCTTTGAGTCCCTATCCAAATGGTTCACTAAGTTTATTGTAAACTATATAGTGAACAATAACCACACACTCTCCAAATCGTTTGATGTGTATAACACAATTGAAATAAGTTTCAAAAGAGATAGTGGGAGTTTAGGGACCATGACTATTGTAGTCAAAGGAGAAGTCAAATGAAGAAGATAAAATTAACTCCAAGGGAACAAACTTTCTTTATGAAAGGATGGACATTGGAAGGGGTATTTGCAAGAAATGTCTTGCAAGTGTCAAGAACACACCTTTCGAAGGTGTTGTAAATTGTTCTTGAATAGTTCAAAATAGTTGGTTCTTCTACTTGAATGCTTGATTCCGTATTAGTAACTATGTTTTACAATCGTTGTAAAAGTGTGACTAATAAGAAGTAGAAGAAATATGAGAGAAGAAAAGGTGCTTCACATTCGGAACGTGAATAAAATATAGATCTCTGCGAAAGCAAATAGTACTTACTTCCTAATATGAACTACCAAAGTAATTGGAAAAACCAAAGATTGTCTTTACATTCCAATTTTAAGGAACTTAATTCCGTCACTATAGTAGAGATGGATGAATGTTTTGTTTGACAAAACATTGTTCTTTATTAATTAATGATTGGATTATTGTAATCTAATTGATTGTCTCTATAGTAGAGATGATATGGTAGTGTTAACTGTTTAGAACATAATGATGCTTAAAACCCAAAAGGTTGCAAGGTAGTGACTAATCCCAACTGAGTTGTGATACCTCTAAAACATAAATTACGAGTTGGTCATAGATGGATGCTTTGGATCGTTAGATCCGGATCCAATACCTTCTTGTTAAAATTGTATAGAGGCGAAATGTTCGAATCTTTATTCTTTTGGAAAGAATAAAGAATCACAAAGTTGTTGAGGTTAATTCACTTAGATGTTAGTGGCACTTGTCCACAACATAATACTACTCATGTTCTATGACATTCACCGAAGATCACCCTCGGTTGGACTATAGTTTATTTTCAATAAACACAAGTCTGAATACTTTGCAAAAGGTTTCAAAGAATTCAAGAAATGTAAGTTGATGAGTAAGACGTCTAAAGTATTTACATCCTTAGATTTGATCCAAGGAATGGTAACACTTTAGAATAGTTTTCTTGAAAGATATCAAGGAAAGAAGCATCATAAGATAATGAATTTCTCCATTAGGAGAAGAACGAACTCGAATAAGATTTAGTTCGTTGGATGTTATCTATTACCCATATATATGATATATTGTTAGAGATGTCTGATTTAGAGACAATTTGCATTTGTACGATTCTTGTGTTGATGATGGTAAGGGCCAAACAGAGACATGTTGAACGACCCACTTTGACTAACCGTTCACTTGTTAGATGAGAGATTAGTTTGTGTTATCTGAATGGTATAATAAGGAATACTGATATTGAATGTGTCAACGAATTGAGAATGGATAGAAGGACTTTTACCATATTATGTGACTTACTTCGTCAAGATGGGAGGGTAAAAACTGATGGTTTGGTGTCTGTAGAGGAGCAGGTGTGTATGACTTTACAAATACTAGCACATCATACTAAGAATTGTAGTGTTGGCGGTAGATTTTATAGGTCGGGAGAGACTATAAGTAGGTATTTCAATAGCGTATTGCAAGGAATTTTGCGATTACAAGGTATCCTACTAAAAGTCCCTCAGCCTGTGCCTATTGATTTTACAGATCCTAAGTGGCGATGTTTTAAGGTATGATAATTTTTTTTCATTTTCCCTAAGCTTTAACTCTTCATTCCCTTTGTATAAATTAACAAAAGCTTTTTTTTTTTTTAGAATTTCTTGGGAGCATTAGATGGAACACACATTGATGTGCATGTACATGAAATTGACAAACCAAGACACCGAACAAGAAAGGGTCGAGTCGCAACTAATGTGTTAGGTGTGTGTTCAGTGTTGGAAATATGCCCTGAAAGTCAATCTTTGGAAGAAATCTTTCAGGACAAATATATGGATGTATGGATGAATCTTATACATCAAATGGCAAAGATACTAATTAGGACTATCTCAATAAACGAAATATGTCCTGAATAGTGAATCCATGGACAATGGATCGATTGAAGAAGTAATCTAATGATGTTAGACTACAGAGACCTTCTTCACATAAACAGATGTCCAAAAAGGTTCCTGGTCATTGGATTGTCGGAGGGATACTGACAATGCGTAGACCGGTACATACTATGTCTGCTTCAATTGGAAGGATGGAAAGTCTCATCCCATTCGTGTTGTGACACTAAGACAAGTATGTAGGTGCTCATTAAGGGAATGAGTTCACTGAACACAATCAAACGGGAGTACTTGCATGGAGGTCTACTCACATGTCAAGCAAGTAACTCTAATGGTTGGAAAGATGTAAGTAATCCTTAGACCTGAGGCATCGTCGTTGTCTTGTGGTTAAGTACTTAATCTTTGATTATGTCAAAGTCTCCCCATTCGAGGGTGTCCACGGCATAATTGGGGTTAAGCCACTTAGTCATGAAGGCAAGTGTATGCGCAACAAGGAATCTCTAATCCTCGATAAGAGAGGAAGAATACTCTAAGATATGATTCGGGAATCTTCGGCCGAAGTATCGAGCGTAATAAAGGAAAGCGTTCCTATACGACTCAATTGGATCATATAAGAAGGAATAATCACATTAGGGGTTTGACATGATATATCCATACCCTAATGATGTGATTGAGAGTATTGTATTAGAGAAGGATTGAATTACATTGTAATTCCAACTGACTAGGTTCTCCGAATAAACTTCTACATTAGCTTGGGTAGCTATGACATATGGTTAGATGTCACTCATAGCTTGTGAGTTCTTCTAGATGATTAAATGTAGTCGTCAAAAAAGAAAGGTGAATTAAAATGAAGTTTTAATTCACTAAGTGATTGAATTAAATATGAGCAATTGGATTGATGCCAATCACCTCACTGCCTTGCTAATTAGAACCTAAAAGGTTGTTCACCAATACACTATTGTAGTGAGTAACTAATGGATGATGGAAACAATTAATTGGATTAATTATGTGTTGTGATTAATTTAGAAAAGTCTAAAGAAATCATAAAAGCGATAATGATCGTTTTGGGCTTAAAGAAACGTTCGGGTTTAATTAGGCCCATTGGGCCTAAACCCATTGGGCTTTTATTCAAGCATTGGATGACTTGAAATAATAAAAGCCCAAAGCCCAAAAACAACACAAAGGGGCCGGCCACTTTAGGTGAAGAAAGGAGAGATATTTAGTCAAGTGTTGACTAGGTTTCTTTTGTCTATATAAGGAACTTTATAAGATATTGTTCATTAGGGTTTTTTGTGAGTTTTGAACAACAAAAGAGGCAAAAGAAAATAGCTCTCTTGAACCACAAAAGCCGGCCACCAAAGGGGAGTTTTTACTAACATCTCTTACACCCTTTTGGTTATTCCTTCATCCTTCTCACTACACTAGTGGGTGAGGATCTTTAGAGGTTTCCTACTTTGGGAACTTGAAGAGAACCTAGGAGCACTCATTGTAACAAAGTGGAGGAGGCAAGGAGGGAAGCTAGGCTCAAGGATTTCAAGGAGCAAAGGCCTTGGAGGTGGTCCATCCTTGGTCTTAAGTCTAGATCAAGAGGTATAAGACTAACCTTCACTTTGTTCTTGATTCTAAAATTGTTTTGATGCATTATATATAAACCTATGAACCTTGAAGGGGATTTGCATGACTATAGCTTTGATAATATGTTATAAATGCTTCCGCTGCTTTCGTATATTAAATTTGATTTGTATATGCATGATAGTCATTATGAAATCCCATTCTAGAATCTCATAATTTTCCCTTCAAGTGGTATCAGAGCCAATGGTTTATGTATAATGTGTCCTTTTGGATTTTATGCATATGGGTATTAATGTTATGCATGACATATTTATTGTTTCATTCAAAGTATGTTTGTCTTTTGTTTTTCAATAGTTGAAAAATGTTAGTCAAAAGTTGAGAAAGATATGTTTGCAAAAGTGTTTTGTATACATGAATGAAAATTGAGTTTAGAACTAGTTAGACATATTATTTCTTCATTTAAAAGTATGTTTGTCTTTTGTTTTTCAATGGTTGAAAAATGTAAATCAAGAGTTGAAAAAGATATGCATGTAAAAGTTGTTTTGTATGCATGAATGAAGAATAAGTCATGAACAAAATTTGGGGTTTTGTTCAAAAGGGTAGGCACGGTTTTGGGGGTGGTTTTGGGTTGTGTTTGTGTTTTATTGTAAACCACTCACACATCCTATTAAAGCTTAAAAGTAGTGTTCTTGTCACTTTTGTTTTTGGGTTTGAAAAATCACCAAGAATGTACAAATCTTGAAATTGTGTTCATGGTTTTGTTCTTGGTGTTCATGGTTTGGTTTTGGGTGAAAATAGTTTTAATTGGTTTTCATGCATGGTTTTATGGTTTTGGATGATGTTCTTACCATCCATAACCATTTTAAAAACTTATAAAACCCTAGACTTGACTAGGAGGATTTCCATCACCCATCTCACCTAAGTTTTAATTGCAAAACCAAGTGACAAGCAAAATTTAATTTTTCTTACATAATGTGGCTTTTAATGCATGTTGTGTAAGATTGTGTAAGACAACTCCCATCCCCTTAATGTGGCCGGCCTCCCTAGTGGATTTATCCACTTGTGGGGCTATTTTGTAATCTTTAAAAAGTTGATATTTACTTTGAAATATTTACGGTTTTACCCCTAACTTTTCATATTTACATTTAGGCCCCTACTAACTAGAAAGTTAAAATATTTGATTTTAATTTTGTTAGTTGTTTAAACTCATAATTATATTATGCCCATATGCACTAAATCTAAATGTTTATGTTGCATTCCATTATGATTATTTAAATGTGTTTAAGTAGTTATAAAATGGATGACTTTGGACTTATGCCTTAAACGATAATTGAGCTATATGATAAGGCGCTAAAATCAAATTGTTTGAACCTTGGGAATGTGTTTTAATTACTGTTTAATTGGTCCTTGTCACGTTTGACGTTAATCTTTCTCTCCCCTTTTAGTATATGTAATTTATAGGAATTTGTACAAATCGGTTTGTAATTCTTATTACTTCTTAATCTCTATTCGTTAGTGGATTCCCTCTAGTGCTAGACTAGAGTTTCTTTAACTATTGGTAAGGAGACATAACTAAAAGAGGGTTTTGACATGAGATTAAAGATTAAAAGGGTCCAATGCCCAAATTAGCAATGTATGATTGTCTTTCATTTCTAATGGCTCAATTAAAATGGTTTTAATTGGATTGATAAGCACATAATTAAATTGACACAACCTCCCCGAGTTTATATTCAACAATGATGGCTCGTTGTTGCAATAACCTAATAAGTCCATAGTCATCCAAGAGCCTAAGATAACTATAAAGTCCAATTTCAAAGGAATGCAAAAACCTTAGTAGTAGTAGTTACTTCCAATATTTGAAAATTCGTTTTTGATATTGATTTGTTTTTCTCAAAACAAATAGTGGGAGTATCATACGCTACTAGACTATAATGAATACAATTAGTAGTTATATATATATCTCCAATATTTTGAAAAATGTTTTGATATTGATTTGTTTTATGAAAACGAATAGTGGAGATATTATATGCTACTAAATTCATTAACTTTGGACTAGTAGTTATAATAGGACAATTTATTTGATTGTGATTAAATAAATAAAATTGATGAGACCTTAAAATCCCTCAACCAAACAATATTAAGTTGTAAGCGTAAGAGTGCTTAGAACACTTTTTCGTGGCCTTCCACCGTGGTAGGCTCCAAGCGTTTATGACTTGTACACCGCCTTCACCCTATCATGGGGAAGTGACAAAGTGCATGCTTATATTCAGGAGGAGTTTATTTAAAACATTTGATGAGGTTAAGGTAGGCAACGAGTATGGCCAACATCGTATCATCGTGAGGTCATGCTTGAACCCCTAGCTAAACCAGCATGGTGGGAAAGAACTTAACTAAGAAACATAATGCCAACATCGTATCATCGTGAGGTATTATTTTCTAGAGGCCAAAAAGATGGGTAATCACAAGAGGTTGTTGTGAATGGGTACTTGTACCCTCTCATTATTATTGTTGCTAGCCGACATCGTATCATCGTGAGGTGGGCTTGGTAATAGTGAGCCTCCCATAACCCGCTAGGAGCTTTCTTTGAAATCTCCCGGATTCCATTATGGGGGATATGGAATTTGCCAAAAATGGTGGGTGGTGTCATTCGGTTTAAAGACCCAAATCGTTTGACTTAAACAAAAATCAATCTAATTATTTTATTTGTTTATGTATATAGATATGGTTGGAAGCACACTCGCGAAAATACTCGACAAACATTGCCTAGAGGGGCACAATTTCCCATCATGGTATCGTAATGTCAAGATTCTCCTAACCTTGGAGAAAATTGTTTACATACTAGACAAGGCTCCACCTCACATACCTCTTGGCCCTGACGCCACTGAGGATGAACGTGCTAAGTATGACAAGCACGTTGAGGATGATACACAAGCCAAGTGCTATCTGTTGGCTTCCATGAATGAGGAGCTACAGAGACAGCACGAGGGCATGGACAGTGCATCTTCCATAATACTCCATCTTACGGAGTTATATGGTGAAGGGACGCGCAACCGTCGCTTTAGCACTGTCTGTGAACTTGTGAAGACCAAGATGGTCAAGGGGGCTCCAGTGCATCAACATGTACTGAAGATGATAGGATTCATTGAACAATTGGAGAACCTTGGTACTCCACTTGACGGGGAATTAGCCCAGGACTTCATATTGGCTTCTCTTTCTGATTCATTCTCGCAGTTCGTAATGAACTACAACATGAATAAGATGGATAGTACTCTCTCCGAGTTACTAAACATGTTAGTAACCGCCGAGAAGACTATGAAGAAAGAGAACGTTGTAGGGACTGCTGCAGTAGCCTACAATAAGCCATCCTCTTCCAAGGCCAAGCCGCAAGGCAAAGGCAAAGGGAAGGAGAAGAAGTCCCCCACTCCTAAGCCGAAAGGAGGAGTGAGGAAAAAGAAGGCAAAGGAGCCCAAAGGGACTTGCCACCACTGTGGAAAGGAGGGGCATTGGAGGAGGAATTGCAGGTTATACCTTGCAAGTCTTAAGGACAAGCCACAAGGTATGGTTTATGTTCTTATCTTCAATTCTAAATGTTAGATCTTCTAAATATTTATATTTGATATAAAGTGCTAATCACTTGTATAATTGTATATAGGTGGAGAAGCCAAGTAGAAGAAGAACAAGCAAGAAAATGTGGTGAAGGGTTCGGCCACTATGTTTTTTGCTAACTACTTAGGAAGTTTTGTTAGGCATTTAAAGATTGTCTTTAAAACTTTCTTATTTTGTTAAGAACTAATTATATGGCTTCATTTGATGGAAGGCCACTATTAGTGCCTAAATGTATAAAGGCATTTATGTTAGTCTCTAAATGTATAGAGCTAATACCTTTTGTATTAAACATTATGAATGTTTGAACTATCATATTAATGTAATGTGAAGTATGCCTTTTTAATATACTATTTCCTTAAAGTAGTGTTATGAATTGAAAATTGTCTTGATGTATCCTAGATGAGATACAAGAGTTATATCACTTAATTGTAATGTGATAAACCAAACTTTAGATTTATCAATTATGGATAGATCTCACATGTAGGACATAAAAGGATACAATGAATCTTTAGATTTGGTTCCATTTGTCTACTTATGAGTTCTATATGAATTGACAAAAGTCTAGAGAATCCTTTCTTGAAGAAAAGGAAGATCACATTACAATGATATAAGTAATAAGAAAAACGTTTCTTATAAGGTTATCACTTGAAACACAATGATCAAGATCACTCTTGATTCAATTAATAGTTTTGAACAATTAATTGGGCATTCTTAAAATTGTTTTAAAATGTAAATTGTGTTAGTGATTAAACCAAGAAAGAAGTGTCTAAATCTATAAAAGGTTTAAAGACTTTAGTCACTTAAATAACAAGACATTAAACTTAGTGAAGATTGAAACAAATAAGCTTGAAATGTTTCAAAGCTACTACACAATGTCTTCTACCAATATAATCCACTTTTATACATTTTGAATGTATGAAATGATTTCTCATTAAAGTCATGAGAAATAGTGGGAGGTGTGAAAATGGATATAAACTTGAATGTGATTGGTTTATAGTTGTCTAAAGAATAATAGTACTTGACTATTATTAAGAGTTTGTAATTTTAATTGTTAAAAGGACTCAAGCTCTTCAAACGTTAAAAATCTATGTTGTGTAACATTTAAAGAATAGTCTTTGAATGTTGGTTTCGTCAACCTAGCATAAAATGGTTATATGTTGGGAGTTGTCCATCATTCTCTTTTATGAGAACATGCTAATAACAAAGCATATGGACAAGTTGATGAAACAAAAGGGAATAAGTTTCAAAATGAGTCACAACATATGGTTTAACAACTAGACAATCCAAATTCAACATCTCATGTAACGATATTGCTCTATGTAGTTTTGATAGAGAATTATATCAACCACCTAGAAGGAATAGTTGAGAATCTATATCCTTAGTAGGAGCCATGCTTCCACTAAAGACTTAGATAATTCTTATATGACTACATTAAAAGTCTTAGTATGACTAAAACTTGTAGTATGGTGTATGACATCTTATAATTAAATGAATAGACTTGATAAAACAAGTCACATATACAAAAGGAATTACTTTAGAAGGAATTCTTTTTATGTGATTCGTTTAATAACTTGTGTTAGCTAGGGTTGTTGATGGTCTCAAAATTGTTGAGACATCATCAATAAGCTAATGGATCTCAATGGATCCAAGACAAGTTAGTGGGAGCAACACACATTCAAATCAAGAAAATATAAGTGTTATTTTTGAATGAATGCTAAGTTACAACAAGGCCAGTGGGAGCGATGTCATAATTTGAGCAACAAGATATGAATAAAGTCTATTTGATAGACTTGATGAAACATAGATGTTACTCGAAAATGACAAAACATGACACGGTCAATTTTGAAGTATAGACTTGAAATTGGACTTACTGATATAGCAAGGCTATCTCAATAATGTTATATGGGAATTAAATCTCAAATGTTGAAGATTTAAGAAAGCATTTTCCTATGTGATAAGAAATCACTTTCACAACCCTTATAATGAATGTGTCATAAAATCACAAAAGGGACACATGTGTTGACTTGTGAAGTAGATATCCAAAGGTGAAGAAACCACTGAGTTTATCACTTTAAGATATTACTATATCCCAGGATCAGAACCAAAGCAACTGATAGAGTATTATTGCCTTTAAGAAAGAAACATCAGAGTGGGACTCTGGAAGCGTGCATTCACTTAGGTTGTTAACCAAAGTGAAAATAAGTCATTTTAACAAATGGAACTTCATGATGGATGAAGTACTAATCATATGAATGAATTGTTAGTATTGTACTACAATGGTCTCAAGCTTGGAGCAAAGTTTGTATAAAGTATACAAACGAAATATATGTCGATATATAGTTTTAGAAACTGCTTCAAAAAGGTGTTTTGAATGAAAGGGGTTCTTTTAGAACCCATGATTGAATCCAAACCATAAGGTCGTTAGTAGAGTACTACGACGTAATGGGGCGATAGCTCAAGCCATGGAATCAAGGTCTCATCAAAGTATTCGAACACAATAAAGAGACATCATCTAATGTTTTGGAAACATTAGATAAGTAAATCCCTTTTGAATAATAAAAGGGATTAATACATAACCAAGTTAACCTACGAGCATAAACTCTCTCAACAAGATGTATAAGATACACTAGGGATTGACTTTAGTGCAAGTGGGAGATTGTTGGAAATATGCCCTGAAAGTCAATCTTTGGAAGAAATCTTTCAGGACAAATATATGGATGTATGGATGAATCTTATACATCAAATGGCAAAGATACTAATTAGGACTATCTCAATAAACGAAATATGTCCTGAATAGTGAATCCATGGACAATGGATCGATTGAAGAAGTAATCTAATGATGTTAGACTACAGAGACCTTCTTCACATAAACAGATGTCCAAAAAGGTTCCTGGTCATTGGATTGTCGGAGGGATACTGACAATGCGTAGACCGGTACATACTATGTCTGCTTCAATTGGAAGGATGGAAAGTCTCATCCCATTCGTGTTGTGACACTAAGACAAGTATGTAGGTGCTCATTAAGGGAATGAGTTCACTGAACACAATCAAACGGGAGTACTTGCATGGAGGTCTACTCACATGTCAAGCAAGTAACTCTAATGGTTGGAAAGATGTAAGTAATCCTTAGACCTGAGGCATCGTCGTTGTCTTGTGGTTAAGTACTTAATCTTTGATTATGTCAAAGTCTCCCCATTCGAGGGTGTCCACGGCATAATTGGGGTTAAGCCACTTAGTCATGAAGGCAAGTGTATGCGCAACAAGGAATCTCTAATCCTCGATAAGAGAGGAAGAATACTCTAAGATATGATTCGGGAATCTTCGGCCGAAGTATCGAGCGTAATAAAGGAAAGCGTTCCTATACGACTCAATTGGATCATATAAGAAGGAATAATCACATTAGGGGTTTGACATGATATATCCATACCCTAATGATGTGATTGAGAGTATTGTATTAGAGAAGGATTGAATTACATTGTAATTCCAACTGACTAGGTTCTCCGAATAAACTTCTACATTAGCTTGGGTAGCTATGACATATGGTTAGATGTCACTCATAGCTTGTGAGTTCTTCTAGATGATTAAATGTAGTCGTCAAAGAAGAAAGGTGAATTAAAATGAAGTTTTAATTCACTAAGTGATTGAATTAAATATGAGCAATTGGATTGATGCCAATCACCTCACTGCCTTGCTAATTAGAACCTAAAAGGTTGTTCACCAATACACTATTGTAGTGAGTAACTAATGGATGATGGAAACAATTAATTGGATTAATTATGTGTTGTGATTAATTTAGAAAAGTCTAAAGAAATCATAAAAGCGATAATGATCGTTTTGGGCTTAAAGAAACGTTCGGGTTTAATTAGGCCCATTGGGCCTAAACCCATTGGGCTTTTATTCAAGCATTGTATGACTTGAAATAATAAAAGCCCAAAGCCCAAAAACAACACAAAGGGGCCGGCCACTTTAGGTGAAGAAAGGAGAGATATTTAGTCAAGTGTTGACTAGGTTTCTTTTGTCTATATAAGGAACTTTATAAGATATTGTTGAAGGATTTATTTTGAAAAACATGTTCATTTGAGCAACATCATATAGCATGCAATTAACAATTAAAGGCGGAATCATGCTTGCATGCACTCAAAAACAAAACATTACCATGAAATTCAAAACCTAGTAGTTTGGTGAACCAATAATCAACTCAAAACAAAGTGAGTTGAAATTAATACCTTTGTAGATTCCTCTTTGCATAAGCAAAGGCTAATCACCCAAAGAGATAGGGCCTTCATTCCTTGCTTCTTAGATCCATGGATTTGGATGGAAGAATAGGTTCTCCAAGTTCCCAAAATTGAGAACCTCTAAGTCTCTTCACCAAGGTTAGATTGTAGAAGAAATGAGTGACCTTGGAGTAGTAGGATTGCTAGATGTACCCTCCAAGGTGTTAGCTTCTTTAGAGAGAAAATGGAGAGACAATTCTCACCCATTTTCACCCAAAATAAACCCTTAATCACATTAATGAATATTTGGCTATAAAGTCCTTTATATAGTCACTTCTTTAAGTGACCTAAACAACCAAAACCCTAATTCATCACCATATGGCCGGCCACCTAAGGAATTTTGGGCTTTTGGGCTTTAATGAATCTTTATTCATTAAATTGTCATACAACTTAAGTTAATGGGCTTGACGTTCGAAGCCCATTGGGCCTTAAGGTCCAAAACTATCCCGAGGTCTTTAACGAACTTATTCGTTTGATTAATTAACATATTAATTAATCCTTGCCATAAATAAATGATTAAACCATTTAATCATTCTTACTCATTTCCGTTTAATCTTCAATCTCCACCTTTTATGGTGTGCGATCCATTAGGTTCCTTTTAGCGAGGCAGTGGGCGATTAAAACAATTTTACATCGATTGTGAATTGAAACAATTTTCAATTCTCCCTTTAGTGGTTATACACGTATAGGGCTTCCACAAACCATGGTTGACGCCTAGCAGCATGTCATGGTTACCCAAGCTAATCAGAAGAGGTTAGAGAACCTATTCAGTTCGGGATTACAAATGCAATACGGTCCTTCTCTAATCTAATACTCTTGACCACATTGTTTGGTATGATAGTTTATTTATTCATGTCTACTATCCAATGTGATTCATTTGCTTATATGATTTCCTTGAATGTGATTTGGAACGCATTCCCCAATCTCATTCATACTCTGGCCAGAGATTCCAAATCATATCATAGAGTATTCTCCCTCAACTGTTTGAAGGTTAGAGATCCCTTGTTGCGCATTTACTTGTCTCCATAGCTAAGTGGCTTAACCCCAACGATGCCGTGACACCCCTAGGGGGTGAATTAGACATAATCAAAGATTAAGGACTTAACCACAAGACAACTGTGATGCCTCAGGTCAAAGGACTACTTTGCATTATCCCAACCATGAGTTCTCATGTGACATGGAATATAAGAACTCTTCGTTGATCATGTTCAGTGAACTCATTCTCTTATTGAGCACCTACGTACTTGTCTTGATGTCACACACACCAATGACTCGAGACTAGTCACTCTCCCTGAGAGAAGACACAGTACGTACTGATCTTAACGGACTGTCAATGCCCAATTGGTAATCCTATGATCAGGAACATTTAGGATGTGTCTACGAAAGAATGGTCTCATTAATCTAACTTCATTAGATTGCATTCTCCCAATCACATATTCCTTGGACTTTATCGTTTAAGCATATAACATTTATATGAGACGGCTCAAACAATAATCTTTGCCCTTTATATGTTAAACTAGATTAGTTTAACATTTGAAATGTCCGTAAAGTATCATCATATGATTGGTTTTAGGACACATTTCCAACAATCTCCCACTTGCACTAGAGCCAATCAGCTAGGTCATCTTGATGATACCTCTTCTGTAGTCATTTCATAAATGGCTGAATAGTAGGCCTTAGACAGTGGATATCTATATGTGTTATCCACAGAAGCAACCTTGAGAATAACGACGTCACCATTATACATGATTCTCAATCATGTGGTTCAGTCTCTCATTTGTGTTCGGATCTTGATGAGACCTTGATTCCCAGGCTTGAGCTATCGCCCCATTAGTGTCATACACTTTCTGGTTGGAATCGAATAGAGAGTTCATAAATGAACTTTCCCATCCAAACAACATTGTTGTAAACTTCTATATGGCAATATATCTTGCATTCATAATGGAACACACTAAAGTCATTACTTTAATGTTTCCATCCAAATATCTCTTTAGTCATAATAAAGAGATATTTGTTTATCTCTTCATTCATAATGAAGAAACATTCAATGATGAATTAGATTCATAATCTAATACATTTACGCTTCCATTACGTTACTCTAATTCTTCCTCATTCTTTGAGGAATCTATCCTTAAGTATTTCTTAAATACTTAAGGACTCACTTGACAGTTGCCACGGTTCTGATCCTGGGCTTGCACTGATATCGTCTTGTACCGTTCTAGGTACAACTCATATCAATGTTTTTCATACAATATGAAATACATAAATCACCTTTCTGCTTATGCATAAAGGATTCAATTTACGCATTATTTTTATGGGAGTCAAAGGGTACGTTCCCTTTGAGAAGGGCAACTTTCTAGTCTCACTAGAATCGTCCTTCTTATTGAAGTTTATCATCATATGAGAAACTTCCTAGCATCCATTGTCTATTATTAGGGATTGATATAATCCAATTATATCATGAAATATATCATTATAGATTTCCATCCCATGTATATAGACTATATCTCCCATATACATTATATCTTCATATAATGTATTAAAGTCATAACTTTAACGAAGAAGTATTCTTTTCATTTCCAAAATTAATATATCATATATACTTAAATTTTAGGAACATGATTAACTCCCACTAATCTTTTGTAAAACTCGTAAACAAAAGATTCATTTACATCTTGATGAGAAATCAAACGATTTGATCCTTTTTCCTCATAAAATGCAAATAGCTCCCACTAACTTGCTAAGATCCATGATGGATGGATCTCTACAACTTACATGTCTTGTGATTTATAGTTTTGGACATATATTATCAAGACTATCTTAATAATGGTTTCGGAAACCCATATTATGTCAAAACATTGAATCACCATTTTAGTTGTAGCTAGCAATCTTCGAATTAATTGAAACCAAGCCTACCTCAAAGATGGTTTCTTCAAAGTCAACCATTCTCTTTGATTGTAGTTACCTTAAGCTACCAATTAGCTATGAAGGTTTCATTATTTCGAGTCAAATGGTACTTTACCATTTCCTTGAGTATATATCGTATATGCACTCAATGTAGTCATAAGGATTTTCATTCTTATCGACTACCTTGGAGCTTGTGGTATAGGAACTAGGTTGTTATATTTGTTGATTACTTCCTTGTCTCTCAAAGAACCCATTCTTTGAGTTCTATCTCTCGTTCATTTGCTCTTAGGCAAATCACATTGTAGGATTACAATGAACTTCCCAACAAAACAACATTTGTTAGTTGGTTTATAGAAGCGATATCCAAAAGTTATTTTAAGGATATCCTACAAGATTGTTATCAAACGAATATTGCTTATTAGCACACAACCCCAAATCTTTAACATGCTTAAGATTTGTCTTTCTTTTCCAACTACATCTTATGGAGTCATGAAAATATTGGAAGATCTTCTCATCGACAATCATATTGTTTTAGAAGTATATATCCTATATATGGGTAATAGATAACATTTAACGAACTAAATCTTATTCAAGTTCGTTCTTCTCCTAATGGAGAAATACATTATCTTATGATGCTATTTTCCTTGATATCTTTCAAGGAAACTCATCTAAAGTGTTACCTTTCCTTGGATCAAATCTAAGGAGGTAAATACTTTAGATATCTTACTCATCTATTTACATTTCTTGAATTCTTTGAAACCTTTTGCAAAGTATTCGGACTTGTGTTTATTCAAAATAAACTATAGTCCAACCGAGAGTGATCTTCGGTGAATGTCATATAACATGAGTAGTATTATGTTGTGGACAAGTGCCACTAACATCTAAGTGAATTAACCTCAACAACTTTGTGATTCTTTCTTCTTTCCAAAAGAATAAAGATTCGAACATTTCGCCTCTATACAATTTTAACAAGAAGGTATTGGATCCGGATCTAACGATCCAAAGCATCCTTGTTTCACCAACTCGTAACTTATGTTTTAGAGGTATCACAATTTAGTTGGGATTAGTCACTACCTTGCAACCTTTTGGGTTTTAAGCATCATTATATTCTAAACAGTTAACACTACCATATCATCTCTACTATAGAGACAATCAATTAGATTACTATAATCCAATTTCTTTGGTAGTTCATATGAGGAAGTAAGTACTATCTGCTTTCGCAGAGATCTATATCTTATTCACGTTCCGTATGTGAAGCACCTTTTCTTCTCTCATATATCTTCTACTTCTTATTAGTCACACTTTTACAACGATTTGTAAAACATAGTTACTAATACGGAATCATACATTCAAGTAGAAGAACCAACTGTTTTGAACTATTCAAGAACAATTTACAACACCTTCGAAAGGTGTGTTCTTGACACTTGCAAGACATTTCTTGCAAATACCCCTTCCAATGTCCATCCTTTCATAAAGAAAGTTTGTTCCCTTGGAGTTATTTATCTTCTTTATTTGACTTTCACCTTTGACTACATTAGTCATGGTCCCTAAACTCCCACTATCTCTCTTGAAACCTTTTTCAATTGTGTTATACACATCAAACAATTTGGAGAGTATGTGGTTATTGTTCACTACATAGTTTACCATAAACTTAGTGAACCATTAGGATAGGGAAACAAAGGTGAAGTCCTTGCCTAGTTTCCGTCTCGTTAAGTGGTTGAACACTTCAACACTCAATGATTCAAAATCATCATAAGTCCATGTTAATGGACTATTTTTGTCAACCAACCATTATGTTCTAAACATAATTACAAACTTTCAAGAGTTGTACAAGGCAATTCTCATTTCTTCATACAACAATTTGTAAGTGAAGAATCATGGCACATAAAGTGTCCATGCCCTTGTGCTTACTTCTCAAGTTCTTTGTTCAATTAACAAAGAAATAAGCACTAAGTGTTTGTATTGACTAAGGGTTGTTCAAAGCAACTCTTATTTCTTCATACAACAATTTGTAATTGAAGAATTATGACATTAAAAGTGTTGTCCTCTCTATGATAGACCTTTTCTAACATATTCTTCTAATGATACATTATCAATAGGAAGATTGTGAGGATGAGACTACTTAGGTACTTTTACAAGCCATTAAAGACAATCTATGGTTTTGTAGTACCAAGTCCGTAAACTAAACGTTCGGCTTTTATTTGTCAAGTGTTGGATAGCGTTTGCAAATATATTGGTAAACAAATACATAACGTATATAAATTGATTGATTTTAAGCCATTTGATTCGGGTCTTTAAATCAAATAGCATCACCCACTATTTTTGGCAAATTCCATATCCCTCATTGGAATTCGAGAGTTTTGGATGAAACTCTTAGTAGGTTATGGGAGGCTCACTATTATCAAGCCCACCTCACAATGATATGATATTGGCTAGCATTAATAATAATGAGAGAGTACGCTTACTCATTTGCAACTAATGCAAGTACCCATCTTATTTGGCCTCTAGAGAATGTAACCTCACAATGATATGATATTGGTTCCATTGCACTTAGTTAAGTTCTTCCCACCATGCTTAGTGCGTGAAGGGGTTCAAGAATAGCCTCACGATGATACGATATATAGCTATCCTCGTTGCCTACACTCACCTCATCATATGTATATAGACTCCTCCTGAGTATAAGCATGCACTTTGTACTTCCCCATGATAGGGTGAAGCCGGTGTACAAGTCATAAACGATTGGAACTACCATGGTGGAAGGCCACGAAAGAATGTTCTAAGCACTCTCACGCTTTCAACTTAATATTGGTTTGGTTGAGGGTTTTAGGTCTCATCACATATCAATATACATTTTAATCTCTATTAAAACAATTTTGGTCCTATTACAACTATTGGTCCATATGATTGTTTTAGTTGTACATAATACTCCCACTATACTTTTAAAACGGTTTTTAAAGCAAGAGTATATGTTACTACTAACATTAGGTTTGCATTCATTTGATGGACTATATAGTTGCCTTAGGGCCTTAGGATGACTATGAACCTTTGTTTAGATTCAACACGAGCCTTGTGTTGAATCTCGGTCTAGGGATGGAGATTGATTTTAGTTACGCGTTTAATCACATTAAGGCGTGTTGTCTTAGGGGCGTTGGACCCAATTACTTCATTTTCATGCATATCATATAAAGCAAGAAAGAAATACTTCAAAGTAAAGGATGAGCTTATGCTCATTACAACATTTGCATAAAACAAATTACCTTAAAGTAAAGAAGGACTTATGCCCTTTTACAACATTTGATCAAATCAAATTACAACCAAAATCTAATCTACACATTCCCATGGTTCAAACAAATTTGAAACGCCTTTCACATAGCTCAATTATATTAGGCTTAGGTTCATAATCATCCTTTAATTAATTAACGCTTTAACTAATTAATTGAATGCAACATTTTCATTTGGTTTTTGTATCCATAAAATTGATTTAAGTGGAGCTAAACAAAATGAAAATCCAATTCTCATTTAAAGAGACAAAACAATTTTGTTCTCATCCTATTTGGGCCATCATGCAATAACCACAACTTTTTGGGCCATATTGCGAAAACATAAACTTTTGGGGTCACTTTGTAAAAACACAAAAGTCACTACTTCATGTAAATACAACTAGAACCCAAAATTTAAATAAATTCAAAAACTTCATTAAAGGAGCAAAACAATTTGTCCTTTAGCGTTTTTAGGCCTTAACGTCAAAACGTAAACTTTCGGGTCAAAGTACAAATACACAAAAGTATCAAAACTTTATGTAATTGCATAAAAGCCCCAAAAATACCCTATTTTATTAGGGTGGCCGGTTTTTAGGGATAAAAATGAGTGATGGGTGTTTTGATTTATTAGTTTTGTCAAAAACAATCAAGTAATGCTTTCACCTTTCATAAAAATAATATATGTTTTGATGATTGATGTTTCCATCATCATTTATACAAATATTTAACACTTTAAATACTTTCATAAAATTAATATATGTTTTGATGATTGATGTTTCCATCATCATTTATTCAAATATTTAACACTTTAAATACTTTCATAAAATTAATATATGTTTTGATGATTGATGTTTCCATCATCATTTATTCAAATATTTAACACTTTAAATACATGATAAATCATTTGAAAAACATATAACATAAACTTTATGAAATATTCAAAACTTTGAATCAAAACACAAAACCTTTTTGTTCTTGGCAAGAACATCAAGAACATATGAAGAACATCCATGAAAACCCATAAGAGCTCCATGAATGTTTTCTTGCAATAAAACTCAAATTTTTATCATTCAAAATGAGGCTAACATCCTAGGGTACTTAGGGGTTCCAAAAGTCACCTTAAAACCATTTTAACAAGACAAACATGAACCCAAAAAATCACCCTTTGGATTTGGCCGAAAATTCCCAAAATCATGGCACCAAATTTTAGCTCCAATATTCATCCTCATATGAACTACATCTACAACATTTGAGATGGCAAATTTTCAAACAAAATTTACATTCAAAGAAGCAAGAATAAAGCTTGTAACAATTACAACTTTTAAATCATAAACTTATGAACTACAAAACCCAAAAGGATTCACCAACTACTAGACCTAGGCTCTGATACCACTTGAAGGATTTATTTTGAAAAACATGTTCATTTGAGCAACATCATATAGCATGCAATTAACAATTAAAGGCGGAATCATGCTTGCATGCACTCAAAAACAAAACATTACCATGAAATTCAAAACCTAGTAGTTTGGTGAACCAATAATCAACTCAAAACAAAGTGAGTTGAAATTAATACCTTTGTAGATTCCTCTTTGCATAAGCAAAGGCTAATCACCCAAAGAGATAGGGCCTTCATTCCTTGCTTCTTAGATCCATGGATTTGGATGGAAGAATAGGTTCTCCAAGTTCCCAAAATTGAGAACCTCTAAGTCTCTTCACCAAGGTTAGATTGTAGAAGAAATGAGTGACCTTGGAGTAGTAGGATTGCTAGATGTACCCTCCAAGGTGTTAGCTTCTTTAGAGAGAAAATGGAGAGACAATTCTCACCCATTTTCACCCAAAATAAACCCTTAATCACATTAATGAATATTTGGCTATAAAGTCCTTTATATAGTCACTTCTTTAAGTGACCTAAACAACCAAAACCCTAATTCATCACCATATGGCCGGCCACCTAAGGAATTTTGGGCTTTTGGGCTTTAATGAATCTTTATTCATTAAATTGTCATACAACTTAAGTTAATGGGCTTGACGTTCGAAGCCCATTGGGCCTTAAGGTCCAAAACTATCCCGAGGTCTTTAACGAACTTATTCGTTTGATTAATTAACATATTAATTAATCCTTGCCATAAATAAATGATTAAACCATTTAATCATTCTTACTCATTTCCGTTTAATCTTCAATCTCCACCTTTTATGGTGTGCGATCCATTAGGTTCCTTTTAGCGAGGCAGTGGGCGATTAAAACAATTTTACATCGATTGTGAATTGAAACAATTTTCAATTCTCCCTTTAGTGGTTATACACGTATAGGGCTTCCACAAACCATGGTTGACGCCTAGCAGCATGTCATGGTTACCCAAGCTAATCAGAAGAGGTTAGAGAACCTATTCAGTTCGGGATTACAAATGCAATACGGTCCTTCTCTAATCTAATACTCTTGACCACATTGTTTGGTATGATAGTTTATTTATTCATGTCTACTATCCAATGTGATTCATTTGCTTATATGATTTCCTTGAATGTGATTTGGAACGCATTCCCCAATCTCATTCATACTCTGGCCAGAGATTCCAAATCATATCATAGAGTATTCTCCCTCAACTGTTTGAAGGTTAGAGATCCCTTGTTGCGCATTTACTTGTCTCCATAGCTAAGTGGCTTAACCCCAACGATGCCGTGACACCCCTAGGGGGTGAATTAGACATAATCAAAGATTAAGGACTTAACCACAAGACAACTGTGATGCCTCAGGTCAAAGGACTACTTTGCATTATCCCAACCATGAGTTCTCATGTGACATGGAATATAAGAACTCTTCGTTGATCATGTTCAGTGAACTCATTCTCTTATTGAGCACCTACGTACTTGTCTTGATGTCACACACACCAATGACTCGAGACTAGTCACTCTCCCTGAGAGAAGACACAGTACGTACTGATCTTAACGGACTGTCAATGCCCAATTGGTAATCCTATGATCAGGAACATTTAGGATGTGTCTACGAAAGAATGGTCTCATTAATCTAACTTCATTAGATTGCATTCTCCCAATCACATATTCCTTGGACTTTATCGTTTAAGCATATAACATTTATATGAGACGGCTCAAACAATAATCTTTGCCCTTTATATGTTAAACTAGATTAGTTTAACATTTGAAATGTCCGTAAAGTATCATCATATGATTGGTTTTAGGACACATTTCCAACAATTGTTCATTAGGGTTTTTTGTGAGTTTTGAACAACAAAAGAGGCAAAAGAAAATAGCTCTCTTGAACCACAAAAGCCGGCCACCAAAGGGGAGTTTTTACTAACATCTCTTACACCCTTTTGGTTATTCCTTCATCCTTCTCACTACACTAGTGGGTGAGGATCTTTAGAGGTTTCCTACTTTGGGAACTTGAAGAGAACCTAGGAGCACTCATTGTAACAAAGTGGAGGAGGCAAGGAGGGAAGCTAGGCTCAAGGATTTCAAGGAGCAAAGGCCTTGGAGGTGGTCCATCCTTGGTCTTAAGTCTAGATCAAGAGGTATAAGACTAACCTTCACTTTGTTCTTGATTCTAAAATTGTTTTGATGCATTATATATAAACCTATGAACCTTGAAGGGGATTTGCATGACTATAGCTTTGATAATATGTTATAAATGCTTCCGCTGCTTTCGTATATTAAATTTGATTTGTATATGCATGATAGTCATTATGAAATCCCATTCTAGAATCTCATAATTTTCCCTTCATTCAGGAGATATGCAATTCATATATGTGTTTCCAGGGTGGGAGGGTTCCGCATTCGACTCTAGAGTGCTACATGATGCAATTACTAGGCCTAATGGTTTTAAGGTACCAACGGGTAAGACTATTAGTTAGTCTCAACTTTGTAAGTTAGGTCTAGTTTTGTTTGTCAACTACAAAACACTAATAACGTCTGTTTTTTTTATTAGGTTATTATTACCTTGTAGATGGTGGTTATACAAATGGTGAAGGATTCCTTGCACCCTATAGAGGAATACCTTATCATTTATCTGAATGGGAGGGACGAACACCTTCTAATAAGGAAGAATATTTTAACATGAAGCATTCTAAGGCAAGGAATGTAATTGAACGCTATTTTGGCTTGCTAAAAGGAAGGTGGTCGATACTAAGAAGTCCATCCTTCTATCCGATAAGGACACAAGGTCGAATAATTACCGCTTGTTGCCTACTACACAATCTTATTAGGCAAGAAGTGTCTGTAGATCCACTGGAGAATTTGCCAATAATACAAGATGGACAAAATACAGAAGAAGGTGAATATGTTGGTAGTGTTGAAACATCTGACCAGTGGACTGCAAAGAGGAATGCCATGGCTCAGGAAATGTATAATGAGTGGAGAGCAATTAGGAACCTGCAACCGAACTAGCTATATGTGTTAATGATAACATTTTATTTTAGTATTCCTTTTTATCATGCATTTGTTGGATATTAGCAAAATTATTAGATTGCTCATCAGTGAATGTTAAAACTTTTTTATTAATTGGATGGTATGCAAATTATTTGGACATTATGCAAATTGATTGGATATTATGCAAATTGATTATTTGTATTGTATTTTAGTACATTCAAATATTTTTTGTTTAGGTATGGATAACGACAATATTTTGAATGCTACTCAAGAGCCAAAAGGAAGAAGGCGTAAATGGGAAGCATTTGAGGAAGAAGTATTACTATCCGTTCTTGAGGATTTTGTTTCTTGGAAGCAACGGTGTGACATCGGTGCTTTCAAACAAGGTACTTTGATTGAAATAGCAAAAGCTGTCAATGTTTTATGTCCTCATTCCAATATAAAGGCAACTCCACATATTGAGTCAAAGTTGAAGAAATGGAAAAAAACATATAGTATGGTCGTTGACATGATAAACACAAGTGGATTTGCATGGAATGATGTCAAAAAGTGCGTTGAAGTTGACAGTGATGACGCATGGCAAACTTATGTGCATGTTCATATCCTATTTTATTTATACATTAGTTTTATTCTTGCTGCTATATTTGTTACACATGCTAAATTTTAGTTTTGCTATGTTGATATAATCTTAGAAAAATAAAGAAGCCGATGGATGGAGAAGCAAACCTTTTTCACTGTATGATAGATTTGCATATATATTTGGAAAAGATCGGGCTATGGGTAATGTAGCTGAAACCCCTGCTGAAATGGTGGAGGAACAAAGTCATGATCAGGTTGGTGCAAGTGATATTGGAGGTGAAAATGTTGTTTCTTCAATGAACGAACAAAGCCAACAAAGCACCCCATCTGAAAATAGCCAACGAAAGAGGAAAAGAGGTGTGGGAAGTTCAAGTGATGGAACCGAGGCAATTATCAGTGGACTGAAAGAATTTTATGTTGAAAGTGGGAAGAGGATGCAAATGGTAACTAAAGCTTTAGTTCAAGGTACTGCAGATCATAGTGACATAGCTAACGAACTTGAAGAAATGGGTCTTTCTCCTATGGATCAAATTGATGCATTGTCTCTTATTTTGGATAAACCAAAAAATGTAGGAGTGTTCAGGGCAATCAAACTGGAACTCAAGAAAGTGTTTGTCCAAAGGCTTTTAAGCGACAAAGCAAGCGGATGAGTATATTATGTGGTGCCTTTTGACATGGATGTATTTTATTAATCGTACAATCTTAGGTTATGGCTTATAACTTAGCTTTCCACTATGAAGTATTTTGGCTAATGTTAACTAGGAGTTTGTAAATTATGGAGATCTACTTTGGAATGGTATACTATAGTTCACTGGTATTTTGTAAAATATCCTGGATGAAAGTTTAGTGAATGATGTTTTAAGAGTCAATCAATGGCAAAGATTGACTTGTCACAAGTATCTTCTTATGTACTTGCTCTTGCTTGTTAAGCTAGTCAGCTATGAATTATGCTACATGGAAAAAGAGCCTGTTTAATTACCATGCTTTTCTATCTTCTTTTCTTTTGAGCAAGGTTTGTTGGGTACACTTGGAGGATTCTTGAAACCAAAGTATTAGTACTCACGTTTCCCCTTCCTTCAAAACCCTACCACCATTGGATCCTAGTCATCTTCACCCAACAGAGAACCAGAACACCATATATCATGCACGTGAAGAATTTAAGTGACATTTTCCAAGGCAATTTTACTTGCTTCAGACAAATATCTAATATGAGTTCCGTTTTCTTAAACTCTATAATCCGAAAAACTATCATTGGTTAATGTTCGATTTTATTGCATGAAGTTTAGGATTACTCTATTACACAAGTATCTTCTCATGACATTTGTAGCATTACTCTATTACATAATGACAAAAATTTGTAGTCCTAGTGTAAGCAAACACAAATCTAGTGATAAATACTGTTTTTATTATCCTGCTTCTTAGTTCGACATTGCACCAAACGCTTCACTAAGTTAGTCCAGCTTAGTCTAGTCTAAGCCAGTCCAGCTTAGTCCCTGCAGCTAGTCCAGTCCGAGACAGTCCGACGCAACAAACGCCCCCCAAGAGTTTTAGAATCGAGGGATAATTAAGATAGCCCCTTGAATAACAATCTCTATCCATTCCAATCCAATCTTTCATACTAAACGAAGCCTAAAATGTAAAGGAACAAACAAAATATTTCCATTTTTTTCGAAAATAAATCTGGTATGACTATCAGCATATTCAAATGTAGTAATCTCATTGATGTTCTCAATCTCAGCTTCCTGTCCAGTAATCTTTGACACTTTACAACAATCAAAGCTAATTATGAAGAATTTTTTCAATGTGCTGGGAAAATGGTCGGATGCACTATTACAATTGGTTGAAAATCTTTCCATATTCCCAAAACACTGCAAAATCTCCCCAATTTTGATCCTTCAACCTAGACATGAGAATCTACAATGATATTCATTGGCATCCCTGTAGTTGAAGTTATTAAATTGTAATAAATAGTTATGCAGATAAAATGCCATCACATACACAAACTTCATTGACAACCATTTTTTAAGACTAATTTAAATCGTTTTACATAACTTCTGACAAAATACATGACAATGCTTTGTCCCATTGGTGTTGCCTATATATCAAGTATATATATATGTTGGCTAACAAAGCCAGATTTTCTTCTAGAGGCTTTACTTGAAGATTGTAATTCTATTATTTGAACTCGTTCTTTTAGAGGGCGAATTGGGAAACAGCTTTATCGAGGCCTTGACTCTTTCTAATTGCATTAGCGATTCTAGTTCGAATCCTAATGTGTAGTGTAAAAGAATTCAATAATTGTGTCTGAACTCATTGATTTCTAATAATTCAGTACAAAGGTCTTTGTACATATATAATCATAAATTAAGATCCTACTGTGGAGCTAAAAATAATCAAGAAAATTATGGAGATGACACGCGAAGTTTTAGGTGAAAAAGATAAAATTACCCTCGAGGCACCCCAGGATTTCCGCACTCATGCAATGGACAATAATGGCTCAATCAAGGAAGAGTCAAAGGTGTTCAAAATGGTATTTATTCAAATCTCTCTCATCACTCCTCATCAAATCCTTATTCAAAAGGTAACTCCCAAATTTCCTATTTAATTTAGGATTAATTGTCATGTTAATTGCACGATATTATTTCACATAATATCTTGCAATTATTCACCCAATTACACCATATATGGCCGACCAATATTCTCCAAAGAGGGCTGGCCAGTCCCCTATAAATAGTCCTATTATCCCACTAAAAAGCGAAGCCATTTGCTACCCACAAACTCCAAAACACATTCTTTTCAAAATTCTAACTTTGGCATCGGAGATTCTTTGGCCAAAGCCCCATCCCCCCATTCATCGTGGGCGTGTGAGACTTTTGGCCTTAATCTTAGGTGTTATTATTTTGCAAGTGCATTTTCATCAAAGGGGAAGACGGTGGAAATTTACATCCACAAATTGGTGTTTTCATTGAGAGCCTTCATTCACACGCTCATAGAAGACTCTCGCATTCAAAGTTTCTCATTTCTCGTTCATTTGTAGACTTTTTGTACATTTTTATTCCTAGATTTTTTTATAAAGTTCTTTGAGTAAAAGAAAAGTACTATGACTAGAAATTCGAAAACCACAACGAACGGAACTGCCTACATTCAAGGATTTTGACCAAGTGATGGAGAGCAAGGCATGGCCCCACCACAACAATCCACGAGGCTCAATGCGACAACAAGTGGAGCAGCACCACACCCACAGGGCACCACAGTGGCTATGCCAACGACAACCACTGTGGTAGCTCACGGTGAGACCTAAGCCCACAGTGAAGGCATCACCTTGTAACAGCAAGCCAGGCTCATGCCACCTTGCAGCAGTGAGATGGCCCAGTGCAAGTAGGCCCAACCTGCCAAGGCAGTGGCCCAAGACCCGTAGACTTAAGACGCACCAAGGGGAGCCCAGCGCCCACGCGTTCCAGCTGCCCAGCCCTTGCCCATGGTCTAACCCATGCTGACGACCAGACACGCTCTCGCGGTCCAACTCGAGGTCCAACCCACTCTTGTGGCCCTCTTAGCAACCCAAACCTATCCAAGACCAATTTAACCATCATGACTTCAGATTTCTGGATAGATGAATGAACCAGGGGTATTTTCACCCAATTTCTCCACAGATTTGACATAGTCCAACTCAAATCTCGTGCCCGAAGTCTATTACACTTCCACTACTCAAGGAGAAGTATATCGTCCAAGCTCTTCCAACCCAAATGGCGAACAACACTTGTCTCGACAAGTTATAGAGTTGACAAGCGCCCTCGTGCAGCAGATGACCTAGGTGAATCAGCTCTTGCAGTGTACCAAGGTGCAGCGTGCCCTATATAAGGTGTCCCAAAGTAGGAAAAAGGCAGACGACAAACCTTTTCAGCAGTATCTTGAAAAGCAGCCATTCGACTCTGAGCGTTCGAGTAGTGTACACTCCCGGCTGGGCCCCCAAGATAGCGTATACTCTCATCTTAGCACACGAAGGAACGTGCACTCTCGGTTAGGCCCATGGATGAGCATACACTCACGGTTAAAGCCACACTCCGATAATTAATATGAGCAACCTTCCAAGCGAAGTGTGCATTCGCGACTAAGCTCACAGAGTATCCTCCACCTCATATTGAAGTAGGCAGCACGATAGACGGAGAGAAGCAGTCACTCATTCCGGCTCAAGTTCAACTAATAGCTTGCGAGAAATTTGTTGCCTACTAGGAACATACCATATGCACCTCAGTTGCGGCATAGACGAGTCGAACATATGAAACTGCAGCCTAGACCAGCAAGTCACCACCAAGGGCAGCTGAGAGCTCTGATACCTTAACAAAAGCAAATTTAGGAAGAAGTAGAGAGGCTCTTGACTTAGTGATTAGACGATTTCCAACGCAACAAGGTCACTGTCAAGGTATTACGACGGGATATGACCAACATAAGCAGGTCACCCTTCATGGATGAGATTGAGTAGGCAGAGCCTCTACGCAATTTGAGCATGCTACATTTCACATCTTTCAAATGGGATGGAAACCTGAATAAGCACTTTAAGCACTACTGAAGCGCAATGATCCTATATCAGAACAATAACGCTCTTATGTGCAAGATATTCCCACCACTTTACAAAGCGAGGTGTAAGATTGGTTCCACACCTTGCCGCCACAATCTATCTGGAATTTCGATGAGCTTTCCTTGGTTTTCACCAAAGAGTATTCATCATATCGCTCGATCAAGAAGAAGTTCGACCACTTGTTTAACGTTAAGAAGAACCCTAAGGAGTCGACTATGTGAAGAGGTTCAAAGCAGAGAAGGCAACGATAGTCGGACACAACGACTCAATAGCTAGTGCAGCCTTCCAAAATGACTCCTAGCAGACCACTCGTTGTTTGGAAAATTGATCATGAAAGAAGATCTAACTCTGGTAGACTCTGTCGCTCTGGTAGATAAGTATGCACTTTGGGGCGAGGCTCAACGAGCAGACAAGGCACCCAAGTAGCCTTGAAAAGAATTAGCAGTAGCTAAAAAAAAGAGGATGGGAAGCAGTACAACAACAAAAGCAAGCAGAAAAAGCCAAGTGTAGGGACCGATCCCCAACTAAAGGAGGCTTGACGCCCAAGAGTTACTCTAAGTTTTCGGTCCTGATCCACCAAATCCTCTGTGACATTAAGAGTGAATCATGGTTCAAGCTGCCGAAGCAATCAAAGGGAGAAACATCCAAGTTGGACCGCACCACGTATGACGCATTCCATCGAGGTTTCAGTCACACAACCGATGATTGTTACTCTTAGAGAAACTACCTAAAGAAGCTGGTGAAAGAAAGAAAGGTCGACAGATACTTGGACAAGCCAGCTGCTCAGCCTAAAAGGAACACAGACGCCCAAGAAGACTCGTCAACCAAGATAATTCGGATCAAGGACATCTTTGCTGAATTCAAGCACTTGGGGGTCACCAAAAACTCCAAGAAAATGAAGATCTAGCAGGCTCTAATAATCTTTCAGGTCCAAGCAGTGAGCATCCAACCTAGACCCATCGCTAGTTTCACCGAGCAGGATGTCGAAGGCGTCAATTTCCCACACGACGACGCACTAGTGGTATCTGTTTAACTAGCCCACGCTATAGTTGACAAAATGATAGTTAACAACAGAAATGCAGTCAACCTACTTCAGCTATCAATAATTTAGAAGATGGGCCTGGAAAGTAGAAACATACGCCGAACAAAGGTATTCACCAGATTCAACAGACACACCTCGACTGCCATTGGCAACATTACACTTAACGTGAGAACACCGCTATTTGTCTTAAAGAAGATGTTCACAATAATAAGCCACTCGTCTCCCTACAACGAGATTCTAGGGCAACCTTGGCTGATAAAGGTGGATGCCATAACCTCCGTCAAGTATCAAAAAATTTGATTCCGCATCTCGGGATAAGGAGTTGGAGAAATTAAGTTTGACTAGGCAGCATCTCGATGATGTATTATGCTAGTATTGAAGGAGTTAAAGAAGAAGACCTTTACCCCCGTAGAGGCTATCGAGGTCCAAAGGGACGACAAAGCTACCAAATAGCAATCATAGCAGATGGATCAAGAAGATGGTGTCCAAATCAATACTCCAGCAGACGAGACGGGATGGAAACCTAAAGAGGACGCCGAGAACATCATTCTTGATCCCCAGCAGTTAGAGAAGACTGTTAAAATTGGCTCATGTCTAAGCCCGAATGATAAGGAGGAACTCACAACTTTCCTTAGGGAAAATTGTGACATCTTCACATGGTCACCTTCCGACATGCCTAGCATTGACCCCAAGATAGCTTGCCACAAGCTGCATATCGACAAGCTACTAGAGGCCGGATTTGTTAAAGAGGTAGTACACTTAGCATGGCTTGCCAAAGTCATGCTAGTAATGAAGAAAGAGAAGGGCAAATAGAGTGTTTGCATAGACTACACCGACCTTAACAAAGCATGCCCCAAGGATCCTTATCCAATTCCCCAAATTAATCTACTGGTAGATTCAACTTTTGGCCTCAAGAATGCGGGAACTACTTACCAATGACTGGTGAATGTGATGTTCAAGAAGAAAATTAGAGTAACCATGGAGGTCTACATCAACGACATCATGGTGAAAGGCAAGCAGTGATCAGACCACAATGGCAACTTGGAGGAAACTTTCGACATCCTTAGAAAGTACAAGATGAAGCTCAATCCCACCAAATGCACATTTGGAGCATCTTCAGGCAGATTCTTAGGGTACCTAGTAACCCAATGAGGAATCAAAGCACATCCCAAGAAAATTCAAGTAATCCTAGAGATGAAGTCTTAAACTACCTTGAAGGAGATCCAAAGCTTAACTGGATGAGCAGCCATGCTCAACCGTTCTTCTTGCAGTCCACTAATCGATGCAAGCCTTTTTTTAAAGCAATCAAGAAGGCCCAACGAGAGAAATTGGATGATGAGTGCAAAAGAGCTTTCTAATACCTGAAGAAGTATCTCACATCGCCTCCCTTACTATCCAAGCCAAAAGCAGCAGATGACTTATACATCTACTTGGTAGTTTCAAAAGTAGTATTGAGCTCCGCCCTCATACGAGAAGGGCTGGGGGCCGAACTACTGGTATTCTACACTTCTAAAGCTCTTCTAAATGCGAAAACCAAATATCTAAAGATCAAAAAATTAATTTTGACCCTAGTTGTTGCTGCTCGGAAGCTCAGACCATATTTTCAATCTCATACAATCATCGTCATCACTTAGTATCCTCTACGATCAATCCTACATGGTCCAGTTACTTCTCAACTAGTAATGAAATGGGCGTTGGAACTTGGCCAATAGAGCTACCCAACGACACCCCGATGGCAACCGAACAAGCCCTAGCCATGCCTACCTCACTCCATAGAGACTTTTAGCATTTGTACATCGACGGCACATCCAGTTACAAAGGCTCGGAAGCAGGCGTGGTCCTTATCACCCTAGATGGTTCGATGCTCGAACAGGCTATCACTCTAAGCTTCAAAGCATCCAACACTAAAGCAGAGTATGAAGCCCTATTAGCAGGCCTCCGAATGTAAAAAGACTTGGCGGTGAAAAAGCTTGCAATTCATTCTGATTCATAGCTAATCACTAGCCAGACTATTAGGGAGTGCACAGCAAAACATCTGAAGATGGCACAATACCTAGAGAAGGTACTAAAGCAGCTTGAGGCATTTTAGACTTACACCCTCACTCAAGTTCTGTGGTCAGACAATGCCCACGAGGACGTGCTAGTCGGCCTAGGCTCCACCCTCGACCACCAACTCAAATATTCTATTCCGATAGAGAATCTGGATAAACCAAGCATAAAGGCGGAGCCAGCAACCGAGGTGTTACAGGTTAGTACAACTCCAACCTGGCAAGATTCCATTATAGACTACCTGGTCAATGGCATACTCCCCATGGAAAGATTAGAGTCTAGAAAGCTCCAAGCAAAGGTAGCACGCTACTACATGTGGAACAACATTTTCATCTGAAGTTCCTGCACTGTTGATAGGAGCATATTTGTGCGACTTAGTTAGCTTGTTTTCTTGCATTTTCATAGTTAATTTGTGTTTATTATAGTGATTTAAGCTATTTTCGTATGTTTGTAAGTCCATATGACAAAGTTGGCAAGAAAATGCAATTTGGAGCATTTTGAGGCAATTTTGGGCAGCAAATGGATAACTTATGAATGGAGCAAGATGGATGGACGAATTTGAAGTTCAAGAGGCTAGGAATGTGCTGAAAAGATGAAGAAAATAAATCCAAGACAAAGAAGATAAGGAATTAGCTCAAAAGATGAAACATTATCCAAAACCTTATCCAGCCTTATCTTATCCAAACAAACCTTATCTTATCTTATCCTTGCCTAATCTAGCTTTATCCTATCTTATCTTATCTAAATCAGTTAGTGCCTTAAATCTAGCTGCAAAAAGACCTAAAAACCTGATTTCTAGAAGGCCTATCATTTCCCTACATTTATGCCGCACCCTTGCTTTTCTAGAACCCCTAAATTTGTGCCGCATTATTCCCTCTAGAAGGACCTACAAATTTGGCGCCCCTTTATGTTCTAGAAGCCTTAGAATCTGCTGGAAACCTTAATCCTTTTCCTTTTGGATTTCTACCAAACCCTAGTTCTATTCCTCAAGGATTGTGCAATCCAAATCCTTAGGGATTGTGCCATGTATTTCAACCTATGAATACACATCCCTGCCGCATAAATCAAACAACCCATCCCCTCATATATTCAGATACAATTAAGAGATTTCAGGGAGTTCAAAAGGTGTACTTCCGTGGAGGAAGGAGAAGGAGAAGCTTGTGTCGTGGCTTGCAATCCAAGGGAGAGTTCGAAATCTGCCATTGGAGCTGCTGGGACGTTCTTGGTTCTTTCTATCCTTAGATTTGCTTCAATGTTGCGTTTAATTTAGTTTTATGTTTTTAGAGACATGAGGAACTAAGTTCTTTATAGTTAGAGGTGAATTCGAAGCCATGATTGATAAGCTCATATTTATATATATTTTACATAAAATTCACTTGTCTTTTCGTAGTTAGTTCCTTATATTTTTGAGCTATTTACTATGTTTTTGTGTTTTGTGTGATTATCAAGCAAAGAAAAGAAAAGTAGCACAAGTGAGATATTAAGTAACAAATTCGTCAAAACTGCCTGTGCAGATTAGTTGACTTTGGAAGCATGTTACGAACAGCTCAGAATGAATGAGAAAATGTTCCTTATATGCGTGGAAAGCTACGGATGTCTATTTTCTGGATCAATTCACGGATTGTTAATATCATTTTTCTAGAAGAAGTTATGGGCATTGTAACACTAAAAGGTTCAGAAAAGGGCTAAGCAGATTTGGCTAATAAAATGAGAAAGTAAAGGCACTTGTTTGGTGTTTTGCTTTGTCATCAACACTCAGCAGCGAATGGGGTTATGATTACACTCATTTGGCTTTGGAGCAAGTGGAAATGCACAGCTAAAAAGAGAAGGCATGGCACACGCAAAAGAGAAACATGGACATCTACACACATGCAAACTGCACAGTATGGAGGATTTGGCATGGGCAGAAAATGGGTGGATTGTTGGCTGAAATAATGAAGAACATGTGTGTGCAAATGCAAAGGGAAAACACACACACATGGGCAAAGGAAAGACACACACATGGGCAGAAAATGGGTTGATTTGTGGCTGAAATGATGAAGAACATGTGTGTAAATGTAAAGGAGAAACATGGCAGAAAATGTGTTTGTTTTGTGGCTGAAATGATGGAGGTCATGTGTGTGCAAATGTAAAGGGAAACATGGACATCACACACCCATACAAACTGCATATGCAAGGAATTCAAGTGGTCCTCTCCTTAGCCTATAAATACATCCACCATTCCCCTTCCTAAGAACAATCTTGATCCATAAAAAAAGAGTGACATTCATAAACACAAATACTATCTTCATCCATTCATTCCCACATATCCATACACATCCTAGACATTTGTGCTACAACAAGGTGGTGAAAACAAAGGTCCTTGGCGTTTCAAGCTTGGAAGATTGGAGCGTTTTAGGTGTACTTCATTCTTGCTTTTAATGTCTACTTTGTTATTTTCTGATTTTGTTGCAACTATGAGTGGCTAAACCCCTATTTAGTGAGGGGGAATTTCGACACCATGACTATATTTGCAATATGAATTGATTACTTTCAGTTGTGATTTCATAAATTGTGAATGCAATTTACTTAACTGTTTGATTCAAAACTTATTCTTGTATGTTAATTGAGGGTCGACACTTAGTTGGCATGCATGAATTTGATGCTAGAATATAAGGGAGTTTCACCTAATCGTTATGAACTTATATTCACAAGTAGTGAAGGTTGCTAGTCACAATCGCGTTAAGTACATTCTTGGCATAAGTTTCATGCAATTCATAGTTACAAGTGCCTCGTCAATGCTTATGATTTTCATAGAACTTAATGATCTTTTCTCGTATCTCTATTATGCAATTCATGTAGAGAACTTGTGAGGAATAATTTGGGTTGTCGCATGCAATCATCAAATTCAATGAAAATAGGAAAATCTAAGGGTTAATTAGTGCAATTCACGGTTAATATGGGGCATTGAGATTTGCCTCGTCAATGCTTATGGTTTCCATTGAACTTAATGATCTTTGATATGTGTCTCTATCATGCGTATTCCATATTTAGGGGAGTTGATAAGAATAATTTGGTTGTGATGCGTTATCCATTCAATTCAATGAATCTAGGGAAATCTGAGAATCAATTGGTGCAATCTAATTAATTCGGGGCATTGTCATTCATGGTTTATCGAAAGAATAACTGGAAATCGATTCGTATGCATATGTTTTATGTGTGGAGAAGGAACCCTTTAACTAGCCTTTCACCCATTCTATTTCATTCAATTTCGAGTTTTTAAAGTTTGTTTTACAAGTTTCTGTTTTTAAGTTTTAATTTCGTCAAAACAAAATCCCTTGTTCTTAAGTCTTGTTTTTAGAGTCAAAACCTGTTTTCTTTTGGTATTTTGAGTCAAGTTAAGTTTTTTTTTTCCGTACAAATCACTTGTTAGGTCTAGAATTGAGTCTTTTTGATTGTTTGTTGCTGTTTTGAGTATTTTAAGTCAGTTTTGAGTCTATAGAGTCTAGTTTAGTGTTTTTGAGTCTTATTTGCATTGATTAGTAACCCTAGTTAATCCCTCGTCTAGAACGGTCCCTACTTACATCTTTACTACAATTGTCAATAATAGGGTTTAATTAGTGTGTCGAGTTAATTTTCACATCAACTATACCACATCTCTACTGCCTAGTGCCTCTCGATCACCTAAAGGTTCTAAGATCAATCTGTTGCCAAAATTAGATTAACCGAAATCAACCCAATTAAGTTCAAATTTTAATGCTCACAAGTGTACGAATCGTTAAGAAGTATAGTAGGCAAGCACAAGATCGTTCCAATAAGATTGAAATAATTCTAATTATCTAACTTAATTTGTATTGCACTTGAATTGAAATGGAAAAATTGATGATTTCAGAAAAAACTTTGAAATTGTAAATGTAAATAAAAATCTAATGAGCTTAAATAAATGACAAGAACAACAAAGAAATCAAATTATAAATCAATTGTGAAAGACACTAGAGCATCTGATTCACCATAACCAATCTAACTCAATTTCTACAATTAATTATTAATGAGTAATCATCCAAATGGACAATCTAGTTCCTTTAATTCATTTAGTATCCATGGCAGCTAGATTACTATGTATACTCATATGTGCTAACAATCTATGGCATCTAGATTACTAAACACATACGAGTTCATTAACAATTTGAGAACTACTTAAGAGACCGCATGAAACCTAGTGTATGGCATCTACATCAAGGAATTCATGGTACCATTTGCAAGACACTAAAATCGAATTAACAACAACATGGCATCTGTGTTAACTCGCATCAAATATACTCAACTCAAACCAAAATGGTGGCCAATCACCAAGATTAAAATCGAGCTCATAAACACAGCAAAATGATACTCAACTTGAATGAAAATTCATAAATAATTAAACTGAGAAATTAAGAATTCATAGTTAGGCTACATCGTAGCCCTAGCGAAAAGAAATTAGTTCCGAAACATAATCAGAAATATTATTGAATTCATAAAAAATAAAGCGAAGTTTGGAAAAGCTTGACAAATCCCTTGCTTTGCCCCTGTACTCTTCTTTTTCTTGTTTAGGCTTCCTTTTTTATTTGGATGATCTCATTGCTTCTCGTACTTCCTTTTTTGACTCCTCATTAGTATTTAACCCCATTACTGATACCTTAATACCAAAACAAAACTTCCAGCAATTCCTTTTTTTCCTTTGTCTTCCCTCTTCTTCTTCCTTCTTTCCTTCTCCGTAATTGACGAATACTTAACATCGATTTATTGCTGATAGTAAAGGAAGAGACAACAATTGAATTCCTTGATGGCCACTTTGTGCATTTACATACCTCTTTTATTTCTCAATAAAGAAATACATAATGTCGTGCCTTTTACTTGCTATTGATTGCTCCTTAGAAATTAATAAGATAGCAACAATTTTTTTTTTCTCTTCTATGCAGATGAAACGATAAGAGCAACCTTTCGTGAGCATTGTGGCCACATGTTCTATATTTCTCATCCTGCATCCAATTCACATTGCAATCAATTAGCACATGGTGGTCTTGGCCTTTAATATTTCAAATGCACAAATGGTTATATAGTTAGAGCATGATAAATGGCCATTTAAAATAAGTATCAGACTCACTTGACTAGCTTTACAAATCAAAGAGTTATGATATATTTCTCCATCATGTTATTTTAGCCATAAAAATACAAATGACATGTAATTCCTTACATTTAAATCCAATATATCACAAGTAAATGTAATTTTTGGGATAAAATAAGTATACAATTTGCACTCATCAAATACCCCCAAACTTACATTTTGGTAGTCCCTGGTCAAAAGAATGAAAAACATGAAAAGTAATAGCATGGAAAATGTTAGATTCCCCCTATGATCTCAAAGAATTTCAATCAAGAGTTCATAATAATCAAGAATTTTCGTAAGCACAAAGCAAGTGAATCAACCATAGTCCAAGTGTCAGCAACACATTTCAATCATCCTAGTAGTGTAGTGTGTAATAGCAATGTCAATTCAATTCCAAGCTTCTTAAAATCATCATATGTAAACAAATGATCTTCTCATTGGACATACACTCATTCACACATATTTATGTGTTAACTCTAATGATCTCATTAAACATGCCACTATATGCTTGCTTATAAACCTAACTCGGTATCAATTTCAAGTAATTCCTTGGATCAAAAGGTCTTTTGTCAGGTTGTAATGGGGCTAAAGGCTATTGGCTATTAAAAGAAAGGATATGGAATTCAAAAATTTTGAGAAAGTATACATTAGAGCAAGCCAAAAACAGTAGCACCCCATCTCAATTTCGACTAGAAAATATGAACTTTGCATGACAAGCTATCCCTCCAACTTATGCAATTGCATACTCACACTTTGTACATATGATAACAATGAACATTAAGAATACAAGTATGCCTGTACATAACACATTGCAACACCATAGCACTCCAATTTTTTATTTATTTTTTAAATCTTTACATAAATGAATGAAACCCATACTACCCACACAAAAATAACAAGCTTCTTGCAGACGTTTAATCTTCTCTCTTTTTTTATTTTTTTATATCATGCTCAAATCTACAAAGCTACAATGCCCCTCATTTTCACATTTCAATGTAACACACTCTCCATCCATTTTTCTATACAAACAAATCCCCAATAGCTAGCACAACCTCGGTAATACTTTCTCAAAATTATAAAGGATTGGTATATGCATAAGGGCTCAACTCCTATATTCAAAATTAATAGGGATTGGTATATGCATAATGGCTCAACTCCAATATCGGAGCATGGTAGGGAGATGTGGCTAACAAAGAAAAGGCTTATTTTAAGGTTCAATGGGCTACTAGCGATAAAATTAGCATATAAGGTAGGCATGAAAGGCTCAAATGATCCAAGAATGGCCTATATCCTTTCCAAGTTATTACATGAATTGATGAATGAATCGAGAGGTATATAGCAAGTTCTAGAGATTCATGTAAGAATGAGATCATACACACAAGAATAAATATGATTGATGCATGGTAGTTCAATCTATTTTAGGCTCAAAAACTCACAAGGTTCACATTTGATCACTAAATTCACATATGAAGCGTTAAATCATGCTAGTTTCACATCAACAAGGCTATGTGCATTTGTGTTTCAAGGATGATTGGACATGTACAAACTAACAAGAGAATAAGGAAATTCACCTAAAATATGCTTACTAAATTCTCGATCACCATGTTACTAATGCAACCAATCATATCATTGGGTTGGGAAACTAACAAAAAACTAATTCAAAACAATAAAGGAAATTGGAAAATGTGTTTGAATTTTGAATTTTTTTTATTTTTTTTTCTTTCAAATTTTCAAATTTTTAGTGTTTTTTTTTTTTTTTGTTTTGTTTTTTGTTTTAAGCACTAAGAACAAAGAAAACTAAAGTGATAAAACAAACCAAAATTGGCAAAGCAACATAAAGACAATGCAATCCAATTCTTGTTGAAAGATTTGAAAATTTATCTTCTTCTTTTTTTCTTTCTTTATCCTCACCCCCCAACTCAAACTAGACATTATCCCTAATGTCTTTCAACACATGAAATTAAAAAAAAGTAAAATAAAATAAAATTGACATGAACGAGGAAAAGCATTGGGAGCAAGACACTTCCCTAGTTTATGCACCACATGGCAGTCATTGTGTTCCAACTCGTAAATGCAATTTCCAAAGAAATCACCACCCCCAAACTTCGATGTTTCAGAGTTATAACTTGTGTTTGATGGCAGCAACATGAACCTACAAAAATAAAAGGTAAAAGCAAAAGGATCAGTAGCTAAGCAAGAGAGAAACAAAATTCAAAACTAAATAAAATGACAGAAAATAAAAGGAAACAAAGAAAAAATAAAGGAAAATAAAATTTGGGTTGCCTCCCAAAAGCGCTAAATTTATAGTCTTCAGCCGGACTATGGAACAGTTTAAGTGGGATCAGTGAGAAAAAGTGCAGAATTGGTGGCATCGGATTTGAGATACACATTCACCTCCTTGTTTAGAAAATCTACTTCAAAACACTCCGCCTCATTTGAACACTTAATAGCTTCAAAAACTTTAAACACCACATGCTGTCCTTGTACTCTCAATGTGACTAGGCCCTTTCGAACTTCAATTACAGTATCCGCAGTGGCCAAGACTGACCTGCCTAGGATAATCGGGATTTCACTATCTTCTTCCATATCATGAACCGCAAAATCTACAGGGAGAATTAACTTGCCAACCCGAACCAATACATCTTCAATAATTCCTTTTGGGTATGTGACAGACCGATCCACAAGTTGCAAACAAACCAATGTTGGTTTCATCTCTCCCAAACCTAATTGTTTAAAGATAGAGAAAGGCATTAGATTAATACTTGCACCAAATCACACAAAGATTTATCAAAATGAGTATTTCCAATCGTGCAAGGAATAGTGAAACTCCCTGGATCTTTCAACTTAGGTGGCAATTTCTTTTGTAGCATCGTACTACATTCTTTAGATAACATCACTATCTCATGTTTAGTGAATCTCCTCTTCTTGGTGCATACGTCCTTCAAAATTTTTGCTTAGCTCGTTATTTGTTTCACTGCATCAAGCAAAGGAATGTTAATATTCACTTTTTTAAACAAATCAAATATATCAGAAAAGTGTTGATCTTTCTTAGCCTTTTGTAACTGTTGGGGATACGAAATAAGTGTAGAAACTTTTGTTTAGTGTACTCGCTCTTCTTCTTGTGGTTCAATGATGCTAGTTACCAACTTTTCAATTAGGTCCACTTTTCTTTCACTCTTTCTCTCTACAATTTTCCTACTCCGGAGTGTAATGGCCTTGACTTGCTCTTGGTTTTTGGGATTGATCTCAGTTTGACTTCGAAATTTTCCCTTTTCTCTCTCAACCATCGAATTGGCAATTTGACCAACTTGCTCCTAGCTTGCGTATGGATGCTTGTTGATTTTGTAGAGAAGTCTGAGTTGCTTGCATGAAATTGTTGGTGTTCTGAGCAACAGTGTTGGTAGTTTGAGCCAACTGAGCCATCATATCTTCCATGGAATTCTTTTTTGCTTCATTGTTCTGGAATGGTAAAGGTGGGTTCACGTGATTTTCTTGAAGTTGTTCACTTGATTGGCTTGTTCTTGAATAAACTCCGAAAAAGAACTACTCATGGGACACTCTACACTTGAATGTATACCTACACAAATTTCACAAACAACATCAAATGATTTCACAGATTTAACAGTCATCAAATTATCAAACTTTTAATTTAAACTAGAAATTTGTGCAACCATGGCCGACATGGCGTCAATCTCATGTACTCCGGCCTTTTTCGGTAATTCTCTATCGGTACCCCAACTTTGAGAATTAGCCGCCAATGTATTGAATAGTGCAGAAGCTTTATCAACGGTCTTTGTCATTAGAGCACCCTCACAAGCAGCATCTATCATCCTCTTGTTATCAGTGCTTAAACCTTGATAGAAATTATGAAGTTGCAGCCATTCCGGTAGACCATGGTCTAGGCACTTCAACAACAAATCTCTAAATCACTCCCAACTCTCATAAAAGGGCTCACCATGGAATTGAGCAAAAGTCATTATGTCATTCCTCAACTTAGCAATCTTGGCAGGAGGGAAGAATTTTTGCAAAAATTTGCTTGCCAAGTCATTCCAAGTTGTGATCGAGTTGGGTGGAAGGGATTGGAGCCAAGTATACACCTTGTCTTTCAGTGAGAATGGGAACAAACTCAATCTAATGGCTTCATCCGTCACATTATGGATATTGAAAGTGTCACAAATCTCAAGAAACTCATTGATATGCAAATTGGGATCTTATGTTGACAAGCCATAAAATGACGGCATCATTTGAATAAATGATGGCTTCAACTCGAAATTGTTGGCAGCAATTTGCGGACGAACTATGCATGAAGGAGAGGTTGTCATCGTAGGAGCGGAATACTCCATCAACATTCGGTTTTCATTCGGATTAGGGAGAGCCATTTCCGCAGTTGGTCCATGTGGCTTTGTGTGCACACTCCGTAGGTGTCGAAAGGTTCTCTCAATTTCTAAATCGTACGGTACAAGCTCTAAACTTCGAGAACAGCGACTGTGCATAAACTTCAAAAAGTACTTGAAACGAAAAGAAAGCAAAAACAAAAATAATTAAAATCAACACAAATAACAATAATAATAAGCTAGAAATAGAACTAATTCAATCCCCGTCGACGGCGCCAAAAGCTTGTTTCCAAAATTAGATTAACTGAAATCAGCCCAGTTAAGTCCAAATTTTAATGCTCGCAAGTGTACGAATCATTAAGTAGTATAGTAGGCAAGCACAAGATCGTTCCAACTAAGATTGAAATAATTCTAATTATCTAACTTAATTTGTATTGCACTTGAATTGAAATGGAAAAATTGATGATTTCAGAAAGAACTTTGAAATTGTAAACGTAAACAAAAATCAAATGAATTTAAATAAATGACAAGAACAACAAAGAAATCAAATTATAAATCAATTGCGAAAGACACTAGAGCATCCGATTCACCATAACCAATCCAACTCAATTCCTACAGTTAATTATTAATGAGTAATCATCCAAATTGACAGTCTACTTCCTCTAATTCATATAGTATCCATGGCATCTAGATTACTATGTATACTCATATGTGATAACAATCTATGGCATCTAGATTACTAAACACACACGAGTTCATTAACGATTTGAGAACTACTTAAGAGACTGCATGAAACCTAGTGTATGGCATCTACATCAAGGAATTCATAGTAACATTTGCAAACACTAAAACTAAATTAACATGGCATCTGTGTTAACTCGCATCAAATACACTCAACTCAAACCAAAATGGTGGCCAATCACCAAGATTAAAATCAAGCTCATAAACACAGCAAAATGATACTCAACTTGAATGAAAATTCATAAATAATTAAACTGTGAAATTAAGAATTCATAGTTAGGCTACATCGTAGCCCTAGCGAAAAGAAATTAGTTCCGAAACATAATCGTAAATTTTATTGAATTCATAAAAAAAACTAAGTTTGGAAAAGCTTGACAAATCCCTAGCTTTGCCGCACTACTCTTCTTTTTCTTGTTCAGCCTTCCTTTTTTGTTTGAATGATCTCATTGCTTCTCCGTGTACTTCTTTTTTTTAATCCTCATTAATGTTTAGCCCCTTTACTGATACCTTAATACCAAAACAAAACTTCCAGCCATTCCTTTTTTTCCTTTGTCTTCCCTCTTCTGCTTCCTTCTTTCCTTCTCCGTAACCGATGAATACTTAACATCGATTTATTGTTGACAGTAAAAGAAGAGATGACAATTGAATTCCTTGATGGCCACTTTGTGCATTTACACACCTCTTTTATTTTTCAATAAAGAAATACATAATCTAGTGCCTTTTACTTGCTATTGATTTCTCCTTAGAAATTAATAAGATAGCAACAATTTTTTTTTTCTCTTCTATGCAGATGAAACAATAAGAGCAACCTTTCGTGAGCGTTGTGGCCACATGTTCTTCTATATTTCCCATCCTACATCCAATTCACATTGCAATCAATTAGAACATGGTGGTCTGTGCCTTTAATATTTCAAATGCACAAATGGTTATATAGTTAGAGCACGATAAATGGCCATTTAAAATAAGTATCAGACTCACTTGACTAGCTTTACAGATCAAAGAGTTATGATATATTTCTCCATCATGTTATTTTAGCCATAAAAATACAAATGACATGTTATTCCTTACATTTAAATCCAATAGATCACAAGTACATGTAATTTTTGGGATAAAATAAGTATACAATTTGTGCTCATCACAATCCATGAAGGCGTTTGTGGAAATCACTCCGGAGGTCGATCCTTATCACAAAAAGCTCTTAACGCAGGCTACTACTAGCCCATTATGCATCAAGACGCTAAGGACTTAGTGCAAAAGTGCGACCGTTGCCAACTCTACAAGTCGATATCAGCATTGCCTGCCAGCGAGCTATACCCGCAGATGAGTCCTTAGCCGAACATGTAATGGGTAATCGACATGGTTGCCAATGCCGCCCGCTACTGGGGGCAGAGGCATGATGATCGTGGCAACTGACTACTTCACCAAATAAGTGGAAGCAGAGCCCATGATAACCACAACTTAGACGAACATAGAGCGCTTCATATGGAGGAACATCATCTGCTGATTTGGCATCCCTTAATCCATCATCACAGACAACACCTCGCAATTTGTAGGCAAAAATTTGGCGAAGTTCTTCCAGAAATATGGCATTAAGTAGCACATGTCCACGCCGAGGTATCCCTAAAAAAATGGGCAGGTCGAAGCATCTAACAAGACATTCTCGACTGCTTCAAGAAATCCCTCTCCGACAAGAAGGAAAATGGCCAGACGAACTTCCCAAATGTCCATGGGTGTATCGCAGAACCAAATGATGAGCAACCAGTGAGACTCTTGTCTCTTTGGCATTTGATTCAAAAGCAATCATTCTTCCCAATGTCATCATGCCAAGTATCAGCACTTTACTGCCAAACATCGAGCAAAACGGAAAGGAGATAGCCATAAACCTAGATCTGGCAGATGAGGAACACGAGAAAGTCATCACCTGCATCGCAGCCTACCAGCAATAGTTTCTCTCGAGTTATAACAAAAGGGCAATGATCCGACAATTCCAGCTCGAAGACCTAGTCCTAAGAAATGCCTTCATCACTGTCTGCAAAGAAGGCTCTAAAAAGATAGATCTCATATGGGAAGGTTCGTACAAGATCAATAGAGTAGGCGGCGAGGGTAGTTACACCCTCACCACCATGAATGACAAAGAGATTGAAAACAGTGGAACGCCTACAATCTGAGGAAGTACCATGCGTGACCTCCCGTAACATCAAAACCCGAAGACTCAAGCAGCTCAACGGGCACCACCTTGCAAGCCGAGGACTATCTAGTTGTTTTACAGTTCCTACCTTAAAGCTAAATGTGTTCATTCATTTCACTTGATTTTCAATGAGGAATTCAGAAGTTATTCACAACTTGGTTCGGCTGCATGTTTACAACAACTAAATACTCCTACACTTCAAAGAACATTGCGCCTTTCTTAGGGACTTATCGCAGGAATTACACCCCCTAAGGACCAACCATGCTCTCTAATGCGATAAGGTAAACCAATTCCCCGACATTCACATGTGTTTGCTCTTCGATGCGAGATGAAAAACTATACACTCCGAATGTCCAGATGAAGATGAGTCGAGCTACTCCGGGTGTAACTAGGTGCATGATGGCTTGCGCCAGGATTCCTAAAAGTAGCCACAATGTTCTTTTTGGTCTCTTGGCCTCATATGTGGGCAACCAGGCCTTAGAGACAGAAGAGTCACATTAAGCAGTACGCCCTATGGACGACTGCCTTGGAACCCTAAAGCTGCTATCGAGTGCACTAAAGTAGCCTATGGTTTCCAAAAGACTGCCTACAGCTTGCCCTTCGAGCCGTAATTCGCAGTATACAACCGCACATTTTTGTGAAAGGTTAAACAGTTAGCGTGCATATACGAAGCTCTATCCATGGTCGACATGCTACGCAGTCAATAAGCTTCATCTCTGCCAAGCACAGAATGATCGTTTAGATCTACACTAATTCCTAAAGTGTTGTGATACTTGCCACGCAACCCACGGAATTGGTTACATAAAGAGTAAACAGTTCTCTTGGACCTTTACCTATGAAATTCTATACAACCGCGTACTTTTGATACGAAATATCGAATTTTATGCCTAAAAAATCTTTAGTATGTTATGATGTAGGCCACACAGCTCAAAGGATTGAAGAAAGCTAAAGTTAACAGTCAAGTGGTTACACCGGCTCGTCTGCTTCTGTAAGTAAGTCATCCGGCTACCAACCTTATGGCTAACAACTTTGCAAAAATTCTACACCAAAACCTACAACTGCATAGGCTACATGGGCCTATGTACTTATAAAAAAAGTAGCACAATTGCCGCTGGCCTAAGAGTCAAAGGTTAGGCGTAAACAAAAGAAGTGAAGATGAAAAAAATCGAAGGAAGCAAGTTTATTAAATTTCCTAGCAAAATTGATAAACAAATAGCAAATGTCGAAAGAGTTCAAGCAAAGCAAAAAAGCAACAAGAAAAACAACGAAAATCCTAAAAGCTACCTAGAAGACTACTCTTTAGTAGCTTGGACATCCCACGATTACTCAGTCAGCAGCCGCGACACTTTCAGTAGTGGCAACATCCAGCTTTCACTGCCGGCTGCTCCAGCCTGGGCATCAACTTCTCCAACTACTTCACTAATAGAAGCCTCAAAAGTAAAGGTAAGCAAGTCTTCTGAAGAAATAGAGAAGGTCTCGAAGTTTTTCCCAGCAAACTCAAAGTGAAATGGCTTACCAAATAGATGATCTACATAACCCAGCTTGTAGAAATCAGCCTGACTCTGAACAAGCAAAGCCTCGAGTCCAGCCTTCTCGCCCTTCAGTTGCTCGTTCTCTTCGACCATAGTAACACGAACGCGCTGTAGCTCATACACTTCCTTCTTCAGAGTTCCAACACTTGGCATTCAAGCGTGCCGACAATCTTCTTGAAGTGGATCACTTGGTTATAAGTAGCAATCAACTATTCATCCTTTGCGTAAGCAGCAGAACGAAGCTCAGAAACGGCACACTCATGATCTTGAATCTGAGGTACGTAATAACTAATCTCCTTCTCTGCACTTTCATACTTAATTCGGATCACGTCAAGCCCAGTCTTCAAGTCAACGATCTTCTAGCAAGCGGTCTCAAGTTGCAGAGAAGTGGGTGCAAATATATTGGACCCCTTCAAAGCGACAAGCTCAGACTCCAACCTCTTGATCTTCTTGGCAAAAGAATAAGCCTCAGCTGCCATAGTTATTGCCATCTCCTTGGCAGCCTTGGTATCCTCTTAGTCAAGAAGTATAAACTCAGCTGCCAGAATCGCCATTTTTTGTTTCATGGCGAGTAGAGCAGTCTTTCTATATTGAGTTGTATGCTTCGTAAAGGAACTTAGGCAAACAACCCCTTTAACATTATCAACAAGATTGGCATACACGTCAATCTAGATTCAAAAGTGCACAAATCTTAGCAGCCTTTTCAGAAACATGCTTGGTGGATTTTTCATAACTACTCACATGAGCAGTCTTCTATTTCTTAGTAGGTGAACTAGTCTTAAAAGCAAGAGGAGTAGGCCTTGGCTCCACTTTAGTAGAAGGGTCCACTTTATCACTGTTCATAATAGCAAGCCTCTCCAAAGCTGAACCGGACTTAGCTCATAACGAACGTCTTGGCATAAACTTCGACATTGGAGGCACGATGAAACTTCTATGCTGAACAATCCTATCATTAATCGTACTAGTTATCTTCGGCATGGGAGGCGTCACCAACTCACCTCATCCTTTTTCCTCTTAGAAGAAGTCAAGTCAATCACAAGCCTCTCGGTAGTAAGCAAACTCTCACGAGCAGCGGATGAAGCCTTTAGTTTCTTCTCAACCGGCATCTTTTGAACAGGCTTCATGGTGGTATCTTTTTCGCCTTCATTCATAGCAGGCTCCACGATGGAAATCAGATGAGCCACTGCATCCGTCTTGATCCGCTTTATCTCTTCTCTTGGGGGCAGCCCACCTTTCTCCCGGCGAAGAGGGATAAGCAACCAACGTCATTCATGGTACTCAGTAGGGATACCTAAAGCAACGTGCACCTTCTTCATATCTAGAGAAGTTTTAGGAGTTGAGCCAAATTCCAAATCTACATAAGCAGAGGAGGACAATCAACAAATCAAAAAGTAGCTCAGCAAAAGCACCAAAGCAGCCTAGAGACTAAGCAGTCTACTTACCGGTGAAGAAAATCGTCGAAACAAGTAGCTCAAGGGAAGAATCAAACTCATACTCTCTGCTTATCTCCAAAGTCCCATTGGCCCAATCATGATCTCTCTTGCTCAAATTATCAAAAAGCCTATGACAGGATCGCAGCTGCCCAACTCCATCAATATGGCCTATTTCAAAGAAGTACCAGAATTCATTGACGATCAGATCCAAGTTAAAGAATTGGCTTAGATTAAGGAATCCCACCGTCACACGGACTGAATTTGGAGAACATTGAGTGGGGGTACACTTCATGGAGCAAAGCAGTTCTTGGAAGAAACGAGGCATGGGAAAAGTAAATCCCAACACAAGGTAGTAGGGATGAAACTTGATAGCTCTCCAAGCTCCACTATATGGCTCACGGCTACTACCCTCCTTGACATGCTTCACACACACCCCGAATGGAGTGGCATCCCTGTATGTTTTAAGGAAATCTCTAAACGAGTCATCAGAATTAACTTTAAAGTGAGCAGCTTTGAAGTAGACCACTTTACTGAAAGACCAACCTTAACGATATAATGGCAGCATACCATCATCGCCCTTGTGGCTTGAAGAAGACATGCTCGAAGAAATTCTACAAAAATGCAAATAGGAATCATTAGATGGCTACACACAAAAAATAAATAAATAAATAAAATAAATAAATAAAGCAACGCATCATGCCCCATGAGCTAAATATCAATATAAGCCTAGTAGCCATGCCAGGCCCCATGGCCTGGTCCATCTCTCATCTCAGACCAACAAGAGCCCAGCAACTCATCATGCCCCACGGGCTAAAGACCAACAGTGGCCCGTAGACCCAAGGCTCCAATTTCCTCTCTCTTTACATACGGACCCGAGCCCAGCAAAACAGGAGGCACGTAGCTCCTTGACATCACCACATGGGCCCATGCACAACAACCCAGACCCAAGTGCCTCAGTGCCCTAGCCTAAGCTAGCCACGTGCCGAGCCCTAAGCTCGGGCCGCCAGCCTTCGACCCAAGCTGATGTTGGAAATGTGCCCTAAAACCAGTCATATGATGATACTTTACGAATATTTCACATGTTAAACTAATATAGTTTAATTTAAAGGGCAAAGATTATTGTTTGAAGTTGTCTCATATAAATGTTATACGCTTAAACGATAAGTTCAAGGAATATGTAATTGGGAGAATGCGATCTAAAGAAGTTAGATTCATAAGACCATTCTTTTTTGTATACATATCCTAAACGTTCACGATCATAGGATTGCCAATTGGGCATTGACAGTTCGTTAAGATTAGTATGTGCTATGTCTTCTCTTAGGGAGAGTAACTGGTCATGAGTCATTGGTGTGACTGACACTAAGACAAGCATGTAGGTGCTCAATAGAGAATGAGTCTACTGAACACGATCAACAAGGAGTTCTCGTACTCATGTCACATGAGAACTCCTGGTTGGGATAATACAAAGTAGTCCTTTGACCTGAGGCATCATAGTTGTCTTATGGTTAGGTCCTTGATCTTTGACTATGTCAAAGTCACTCCATTCGAGGGCGTCCACGACACAGTTGGGGTTAAGCCACTTAGCCATGGAGGCAAGTGAATGGGCAACAAGGGATCTCTAACCTTCAAACTGTTTGAGGGAGAATACTCTATGATATGATTAAGAATCTCTAGCCAAAGTATGAATGAGATTTAGGAAGTCGTTCCAAATCACATTCAAGGTAATCATATAAGTAAATGAATCACATTGGATAGTAGACATGAATAAACTATCAAACCAAACAATGTGGTCAAGAGTATTGTATTAGAGAAAGACCGTATTGCATTATAATCCTAAACTGAATAGGTTCTCCACCTCTTCTAATTAGCTTGGGTAACCATGACATACTGTTAGGTGTCACTCATGGTTTGTGGAAACCTAAACGTGTATAATCACTAAAGGGAGAATTGAAAGTAAGTTTCAATTCACAATCGATTTGAAAGAGTTCTAATCGCCCATTGCCTCGCTAAAAGGAACCTAATGGATCGTACACCGTGTAAGGTAGAGATTGAAGAAACAACAGAGATGAGTAAGGATAATTAAATGGTTTAATTATTTATGGCTATGATTAATTAATATCTTAATTAATCAAACGAATAAATTCGTTATAGACCCCAGGTTAGTTTTGGGCCACAAGGCCCAATGGGATTTGAATGTCAAGCCCATTAACTCAAGTTGTATGACAACTTGAAACCACAAAGGGCTTGAAAGCCCAATGAACCCTTAATGGCCGGCCATATAGAGAGGGGTAGTGAACTTGGCTTAATTGCAAGTTTGCCACTCCATTGTGAGGTGGTATAAAGGCAACTTTATAGCCATTTCATCCTTTGGATTTCTTTTGGAGAAAAGATGAGAACACAATGTCTGTCTCTTTCTCTTTAGGACGCTGGCCCCCTTGGAGGAGATTAGCTAGCAATCTTCCCTCCTCCAAGGTCACTCATCTCTTCTTCGAGTCTCTCCTTAGTGTGGAAAAATTAGAGGTTCTTAACTTTGGGAACTTGGAGAATCCTTTCAACCATCCTCATCCAAGAAATCTATGGAGCTAAGAAGCAAGGAATGAACGCCCTCTCCTTGGGTGATTAGCCTTTGCTTATGCAAAGAGGAATCAACAAAGGTATAAGATTTCTCAACTCACTTTGTTCTTGAGTTGAGTCTTGGTTCACCCTTCTACTAGGCTTTGAATTTCATGGGTAATGTTTTGTTTTTGAGTGCATACAAGCATGATTCCGCCTTTAATTGTTAATTGCATGTCATAGATGTTGCTCAAATGAACATGTTTTTCACAAAATATCCTTCAAATGGGTAATGTTGTAATTGTTACAAGCTTTATTCTTGCTTCTTTGAATGTAAATTTTGTTAGAAAATTTTCCATCTCAAATGTTGTAGATGTAGTTCACATGAGCATTAATTTTGGAGCTAAAATTTGGTTCCATGTTTTTGGGGAAATTCGGCCAAATCCAAAGGGTGGATTTTTGGGTTCATGTTTGTCTTGTTAAAAGTGTTTTAAAGTGACATTAGGAACCCCTAAGTACCCTAGTATGGTAATATGTTTTTTTTCCTTAAGTTTGAGAGTTTTTGGGGTGTCTATGGGTGAAAAATGTTCATGGAGCTCTTATGGGTTTTCATGGATGTTCTTCATTGTTCTTGTTATGTTCTAACAAAGAACAAAAAGGTTTGGTGTTTTGATTCAAAGTGTTTGATGTTTTTCATAAAGTTTTGTTTATGGTAGTTGGTGTGACTTTATTGTAATAAATGGTATGACATGATTTGTCATTTTTCAATCAACACCATATCAATCACTTACACATTTTCCTTGTTTAAAGGAACCATGTTTTATGGAAATCATTTTTTCAAACCTACCCATCACCTTTCACTTTTGTTGAAAAATTCAAAAGTTTTATGACACAATCTCTCATCCAAAACCGGCCACCCTATTAAATAGGGTACTTTTGGAGCTTTTATGCAATTACATAAAGTTTTGATACTTTTGTGTATTTGAATTTTGACCCGAAAGTTTACGTTTTTACATAAAGGCCCAAAATCACTAAAGGACAAATTGTTTTCCTCCTTTAATGAAGTTTTTGCATTTGTTGAAATTTTTGGGTTCTAGTTGTAATTACATGAAGTAGTGGACTTTTGTGTTTTTACAAAGGGACCTCAAAAGTTTATGTTTTGCAATATAGCCCAATGGTTGAGGTTATTCCTTTTCGGCCCAAATTAGTTGAGAACAAAATAGTTTTGTATCTTTAAATGAGAATTGGATTTTCATTTCATTTAGCTCCATTTAAATCAATTCTATGGAAACAAAAACCAAATGAAAATGTTGCATTCAAGTTTAATTAGTTAAAGCGTTAATTAATTAAAGAAAGGGTGATTATGAACCTAAGCCTACGATAATTGAGCTATGTGAAAGGCCATCTCAAATTTGTTTGAACCATGGGAATGCATAGATTAGATTTTGGTTGTAATTTGATATGATCAAATATTGTAAAAGAGCATAAGCTCTTCTTTACTTTAAAGTAATTTGTTTTGATCAAATGTTGTAAAAGAGCATAAGCTCTTCTTTACTTTGAAGTACTTCTTTCTTGCTTTATTTGATATGCATGAAAATGAAGTAGAGGGTCCAATGCCCAATAAAAAAACATGCCTTAATGTGATTAAACGCGTAACTAAAATCAATCACCATCCCTAGACCGAGATTCAACACTAGGCTTGTGTTGGAAGTATGCCCACAAAGCCACTCATTTGATGTAATAGCTTTTTGGAATACTTAATGTATTAAACTTTTATATGTTTAATGAAGGGCAAAGCTTATTCTTAATCACTATTTATTGTATCATGTGTTTAAGCAATAAGGGAATCCTAGGGATGTATTTGATCTAAGAGACAAGTGATCTAAGTGAGTTAGATTATCGAGACCATTCTCTTATGTTCATTCCTAAAACGTTCCTAGCCATAGGATTGCCGATTGGGCATTGACAATCCGCTAAGGCTAGTATGTGTTATGTTGACTCAAGCGTGAGTATGACTAGTCTCAAGTCATTTGGTGTTGGACACTAAGACAAACACATAGGTGCTCGAAAGATTAATCGAGTACACTGAACAACGATCAAAAGAGAGTTCGAACATACATGTCATGTAAGAACTCGAAAGTTGCAATATGCAAAGTAGTTCTTTGACCTGAGGCATCATAAATGTCTAATGGTTAGGTCCTTGATCTTTGATCATGTCAAAGGCATTCCATCGGAGTGTCCACGGCATTGTTGGGGTCAAGCTATCTAGTCGTGTAGGCATATGAATGCACAACAAGGGATCTCTAACCTTCCATGGTGGAAGGAGAATACTCTAAGATATGATTCTAAAGTCTTTGGCCAAAGCAAATGAATATGACTTAGGAAGTTTGTTCCAAATCATATTCAAGGGAATCATATAGAGAAGTATCGCATTGGATAGTAGACATAAAACAAACTATCATTCAAACAATGTGATTAAGAGTATTGTATTAGAGAAGGACCATATTGCATTGTAGTTGTAACTGGATAGGTTCTCCAACCAATTCTACTTAGCTTGGGTAACCATGACATACTGCTAGGTGTCACTCATGGTTTGTGGAAGCCCTAATGATTAGGCAACACTAATCATAAAAGGGAGAATTGAAATGTGGTTTCAATTCACAATCGATCGTTAAGAGTAACAATCGCCCACTACCTCGCTAATTGGAACCTAATGGATCATACACCGAGTAAGGGTGATAGTGAAGAAATTAAATGAAATGGATATGCAATTAAATGGTTTAATTGAGGAATGGTCAAGATTAATTAATTAGTTAATTAATTTTATGAAAGGTTCGTATTGCGCTTTTAAGTTGGTTTTGGGCTTCGGGGCTCAAAAGCGTTTTGGTCCACAAGGCCCATTATGTTTAAGTTGTATGAGAACTAAAACAAAATGGGCAAATAGCCCAATAACATTAATATGGCCGGCCATTAGGGTGAATGGGCAAGCTTGGATTAATTACAAGTTTGCCACTCACTTGAAATGAAGTATAAAAGGAACTTTATAGCTTTATTTCTCATTAGGGTTTTTTCTTGGTGAAATGAGGTGAAACACTTTCTCTCATTTTCTCTAAAGAGGCCGGCCACTTAGAGAGATTAATCTAGCAATCTTTTCTTCTCTAAGTCATCCATTTTCATCTTCACACTTAACCCTTGGTGTGGAGACTTAGAGACACCAAATCTTTGGTGTTTTTGGAGATCCTTTCCTTACATCCTCAAGGACCAAAGGAGCACAAAAGGAGAAGGAAATCACAAGCAATATCCAAGGAGCTTGGAGGTGACTTGAAGGCCCTCCACTTGGGTGAATCCCTTGAGTAAACAAGGAGGAGCTTCAAGGGTAAAGAAACTCTAAATCTTTACTTCTCTTTAATGTTGTTAAAGAGTTTATTGGTTCACCATATACTAGGCTTTGAAAGTCATGGGTTTTATGAATTGTTTTTTAATGCATGCCTACTTTAAAGTGTTAATAGTTTGCATATGTATTCAAATGTTCTTACTTGTTCTTAGCTAGGACAAAATTTTTCCTTCAAGTGGTATCAGAGCCTAGGCCTAGTTTATGGTGAATCCTTTTGGGTTTTGTGATTTTCATGATTTATGATTTAAATGTTGTAAATGTTATAAGCTTTGTTCTTGCTTTTGAATATATAAATTTTGGTAGAAAATTTAGCATCTCAAATGTTGTAGATGTGTTTCATTTAAGCATGAATATTGGAACTAAAATTTGGTGCCATGTATTTTGGGAAATTCGGTCAAATCCTTAGGGTGATTTTTTGGGTTCATGTTTGTCTTGTTAAAATGGTTTTAAGGTGACTTTTGGAACCCCTAAGTACCCTAGGATATTAGCCCTCTTTTGAGTGGTGAAAAATTGAGTTTTGGTGAATGAAAACATTCATGGAGCTATTATGAGTTTTCATGGTGTTCTTCAATGTTCTTGAAGTTCTTGCCAAGAACAAAAAGGTTTTGAAGTTTTGATTCAAAAGTTTTATGTTTTTCCATAAAGTTTTGGTTTAATTTTGATGGGTGATAGTTATTGGTGAAGCATTAATATTGTCTTTAATGTTTGACAAAACTTATTAATGTTTTACAAAACATTTTCTTACAAACCATCAATTTCACCTTTACCTCACCCACTAAAATCAAGTTGCATAAAATCCCTTTCACACTCATTCACACTCCTAAAACCGGCCACCCCCTAGTGGGGGTACTTTTGGGGTCTTTTATGCAATTACATAAAATTTTGATACTTTTGTGTTTTTGCACTTTGGCCCAAAAGTTTACGTTTTTACGTTAAGGCCCAAAAACTCTAAGGGACAAATTGTTTTGATCCTTTAATGATGTTTTTACATTAATAAAATTTTGGGATCTAGTTGTAATAACATGAAGTTGTGGACTATTGTGTTTTTACAAAGTGACCCCAAAAGTTTTTGTATTTGCATTATGGCCCAATTGTTGTGGTCATAGTTTCCTTTTGGCCCAAAAGGATGAGAACAAAATTGTTTTGTCTCTTTAATGAGAATTGGATTTTCATTTCATTTAGTTCCATTTAAATCAATTCTATGGATCCAAAAACCAATTGTTTAAGTTGCTTTCTTAGTTAATGTGATTAATTGAGAAAATGGTGATTATGAACCAAAGGCCTCTATAATTGAGCTATGTGATTGGCTGCTTTACATTATGAATGTTTGGGTTTGGTATAGTAGATTTGAATGTAATTTGATTAATTCAATTTGTTGTAAATGGACATAAGTCCATCATTTGTGTTGTAAAAGGGCATAAGCCCTTCTTATTATTTCATGTATTCCTTTTGTTTATTTGTATGCAAAATGGAATAGTTGGGTCCAACGCCCAATAGGAAATAACGGTTTAATTGGATTAAACGCGTAACTAAAATCAACAACTATCTACCTTAAACCCAAGGTCCAACACAAGGCTCGTGTTGGATCAAATTAAACGGTTCATAATCATCCTAAAACCTAATATGACTATATAGTCCATATGAGGATGCAATGCATTCGTTAGTAGTTCCATATAGTCTCACTTATTTCTTCGAAATAGTGGGAGTATTATAAACTACTAATTCATATTAAAAACTTGGACCAATGGTTGCGATAGGCCCAAGTTCTTTTAATAAGATTAAAATGATTTTGATGTAGCCTAAAACTACTCCCTCAACAAACGAATATTAAGTTGATAAGCGAGAGATGTTTTGAACATCTCTTCGTAGGCCTTCCACCGTGGTAGGCTTCAATCGTTTGTGACTCATACACCGTATTCGTCTAGTTCTGGGGTATGCAAAGTATGTGCTTACATTCAGGAGAAGCCCAAACATATGATGAAGTGAAAAGTAGGCAACGAGTATGGCCAATATGATATTCTTCTGAGGCTATTCTTGAACCCCTACTTGAACTAGCATGGTGGGAATGACTTAACTAAGTGCAATGGTGCCAATATGATATTCTTCTGAGGCATCATTTGAAGGAATTATTTTGTGAAAACATGTTCATTTGAGCAACATCATATAGCATGCAATTAACAATTAAAGGCGGAATCATGCTTGCATGCACTCAAAAACAAAACATTACCATGAAATTCAAAGCCTAGTAGATTGGTGAACCAATAATCAACTCAAAACAAAGTGAGTTGAAATTATTACCTTTGTAGATTCCTCTTTGCATAAGCAAAGGCTAATCACCCAAAGAGATAGGGCCTTCATTCCTTGCTTCTTAGATCCATGGATTTGGATGGAAGAATAGGTTCTCTAAGTTCCCAAAATTGAGAACCTCTAAGTCTCTTCACCAAGGTTTGATTGTAGAAGAAATGAGTGACCTTGGAGTAGTAGGATTGCTAGATGTACCCTCCAAGGTGTTAGCTTCTTTAGAGAGAAAATGGAGAGACAATTCTCACCCATTTTCACCCAAAATAAACCCTTAATCACACTCTTGAATATTTTGTTATAAAGTCATTTATATAGTCACTTCTTTAAGTGACCTAAATAACCAAACAACCCTAATTCATCTTCATGGCCGGCCTACCTTGGGAATTTTGGGCTTTTGGGCCTTTGTGAATCTTTATTCATTAAGTTGTCATACAACTTAAGTTAATGGGCTTGACGTTCGAAGCCCATTGGGCCTTAAGGTCCAAAACTATCCCGAGGTCTTTAACGAACTTATTCGTTTGATTAATTAACATATTAATTAATCCTTGCCATAAATTAAATGATTAAACCATTTAATCATTCTTACTCATTTCCGTTTAATCTCCAATCTCTACCTTTTACGGTGTGCGATCCATTAGGTTCCTTTTAGCGAGGCAGTGGGCGATTAAAACAATTTTACATCGATTGTGAATTGAAACAATTTTCAATTCTCCCTTTAGCGGTTATACACGTATAGGGCTTCCACAAACCATGGTTGACGCCTAGCAGCATGTCATGGTTACCCAAGCTAATCAGAAGAGGTTAGAGAACCTATTCAGTTCGGGATTACAAATGCAATACGGTCCTTCTCTAATCTAATACTCTTGACCACATTGTTTGGTATGATAGTTTATTTATTCATGTCTACTATCCAATGTGATTCATTTGCTTATATGATTTCCTTGAATGTGATTTGGAACGCATTCCCCAATCTCATTCATACTCTGGCCAGAGATTCCAAATCATATCATAGAGTATTCTCCCTCAACTGTTTGAAGGTTAGAGATCCCTTGTTGCGCATTTACTTGTCTCCATAGCTAAGTGGCTTAACCCCAATGATGCCGTGACACCCCTAGGGGGTGAATTAGACATAATCAAAGATTAAGGACTTAACCACAAGACAACTGTGATGCCTCAGGTCAAAGGACTACTTTGCATTATCCCAACCATGAGTTCTCATGTGACATGGAATATAAGAACTCTTCGTTGATCACGTTCAGTGAACTCATTCTCTTATTGAGCACCTACGTACTTGTCTTGATGTCACACACACCAATGACTCGAGACTAGTCACTCTCCCTGAGAGAAGACACAGTACGTACTGATCTTAACGGACTGTCAATGCCCAATTGGTAATCCTATGATCAGGAACATTTAGGATGTGTATACGAAAGAATGGTCTCATTAATCTAACTTCATTAGATTGCATTCTCCCAATCACATATTCCTTGGACTTTATCGTTTAAGCATATAACATTTATATGAGACGGCTCAAACAATAATCTTTGCCCTTTATATATTAAACTAGATTAGTTTAACATTTGAAATGTCCGTAAAGTATCATCATATGATTGGTTTTAGGGCACATTTCCAACAATCTCCCACTTGCACTAGAGCCAATCAGCATTGGTCATCAGTGATGATACCTCTTCTGTAGTCATTTCATAAATGGCTGAAAAGTAGGCCTAGACAATGGATATCTATATGTGTTATCCATAGAAGCAACCTTGAGAATAACGACGTCACCATTATACATGATTCTCAATCATGTGGTTCAGTCTCTCATTTGAGTTCGGATCTTGATGAGACCTTGATTCCCAGGCTTGAGCTATCGCCCCATTAGTGTCATACACTTTCTGGTTGGAACCGTATAGAGAGTTCATAAATGAACTTTCCCATCCAAACAACATTGTTGTAAACTTCTATATGGCAATATATCTTGCATTCATAATGGAACACACTAAAGTCATTACTTTAATGTTTCCATCCAAATATCTCTTTAGTCATAATAAAGAGATATCTGTTTATTTCTTCATTCGTAATGAAGAAACATCCAATGATGGATTAGATTCATAATCTAATACATTTACGCTTCCATTACGTTACTCTAATTCTTCCTCGATCTTTGAGGAATTTATCCTTTAGTATTTCTTAAATACTTAAGGACTCACTTGACAGTTGCCATGGTTCTGATCCTGGGCTTGTATTGATATCGTCTTGTACCGTTCTAGGTACAACTCATATCAATGTTTTTCATACAATATGAAATACATAAATCACCTTTCTGCTTACGCATAAAGGATTCTATTTACGCATTATTTCTTTGGGAGTCAACAACTTCTTAGTCTTACTAGAATTGTCCATTTGATTGAAGTTTATCATCATATGAGAAACTTCCCAGCATCTCTTGTCTATTATTAGGGATTGATACAATCCAATTATATCCTAAAATCTATCAATATAGATTTCATTCCCATGTATATAGACTATATCTTCCATATACATTCTATCGTTTATAGAATGCTTAAAGTCATAACTTTAACAAAGAAGAATTCATTTCATTTCCAAAATTAATATATCATATATATTTTAAATTTTAGGAACATGATTAACTCCCACTAATCTTTTGTAAACCTAGTAAACAAAAGATTTATTTACATCTTTATAAGCAATCAAACGATTTGATCTTTTTCTCATAAGATACAAATAGCTCCCACTAGCTTGCTAAGATCCATGATGGATGGATCTCTACAACTTACATGTCTTGTGATTCATAGTTTTAGACATATATTATCAAGACTATCTTAATAATGTCCAAACATTGAATCACCATTTAGTTGTAGCTAGCAATCTTCGAATTAATTGAAACTAAGACTATCTCAAAGATGGTTTCTTCAAAGTCAACCATTTTCTTTGATTGTAGTCACCTTAAGCTACCAATTAGCTATGAAGGTTTCATTGTTTCGAGTCAAATGGTACTTTACCATTTCCTTGAGTATATATCGTATATGCACTCAGTGTATAAGGATTTTCATTCTTACTTCTTTCGAATTAAGAGGTGCAACTCTATGACATAGTCATAAAGTTCAAAACCATTCAACTGAGACGGTTTATAAATCCTTATTGTCTACCTTGGAGCTTGAGGTATAGGAACTAGGTTGTTATATTTGTTGATTACTTCCTTGTCTCTCAAAGAACCCATTCTTTGAGTTCTATCTCTCGTTCATTTGCTCTTAGGCAAATCACATTGTAGGATTACAATGAACTTCCCAACAAAACAACATTTGTTAGTTGGATTATAGAAGCGATATCCAAAATTTAATTTTAAGGATATCCCACAAGATTGTTATCAAACAAATATTGCTTATTAGCACACAACCCCAAATCTTTAACATGCTTAAGATTTGTCTTTCTTTTCCAACTACATCTTATGGAGTCATGAAAATATTGGAAGATCTTCTCATCGACAATCATATTGTTTTAGAAGTATATATCCTATATATGGGTAATAGATAACATTTAACGAACTAAATCTTATTCAAGTTCGTTCTTCTCCTAATGGAGAAATACATTATCTTATGATGCTATTTTCCTTGATATCTTTCAAGGAAACTCATCTAAAGTGTTACCTTTCCTTGGATCAAATCTAAGGAGGTAAATACTTTAGACTTCTTACTCATTAACTTACATTACTTGTATTCTTTGAAACATTTTGCAAAGTATTCGGACTTGTGTTTATTCAAAATAAACTATAGTCCAACCGAGAGTGATCTTCGGTGAATGTTATTCAACATGAGTAATATTATGTTTGTGGACAAGTGCCACTAACATTTAAGTGAATTAACCTCAACAACTTTGTGATTCTTTCTTCTTTCCAAAAGAATAAAGATTCGAACATTTCGCCTCTATACAATTTTAACAAGAAGGTATTGGATCCGGATCTAACGATCCAAAGCATCCTTGTTTCACCAACTCGTAACTTATGTTTTAGAGGTATCACAATTTAGTTGGGATTAGTCACTACCTTGCAACCTTTTGGGTTTTAAGCATCATTATATTCTAAACAGTTAACACTACCATATCATCTCTACTATAGAGACAATCAATTAGATTACTATAATCCAATTTCTTTGGTAGTTCATATGAGGAAGTAAGTACTATCTGCTTTCGCAGAGATCTATATCTTATTCACGTTCCGTATGTGAAGCACATTTTCTTCTCTCATATATCTTCTACTTCTTATTAGTCACACTTTTACAACGATTTGTAAAACATAGTTACTAATACGGAATCATACATTCAAGTAGAAGAACCAACTGTTTTGAACTATTCAAGAACAATTTACAACACCTTCGAAAGGTGTGTTCTTGACACTTGCAAGACATTTCTTGCAAATACCCCTTCCAATGTCCATCATTTCATAAAGAAAGTTTGTTCCCTTGGAGTTATCTATCTTCTTTATTTGACTTTCACCTTTGACTACATTAGTCATGGTCCCTAAACTCCCACTATCTCTCTTGAAACCTTTTTTTTCAATTGTGTTATACACATCAAACAATTTGGAGAGTATGTGGTTATTGTTCACTACATAGTTTACCATAAACTTAGTGAACCATTAGGATAGGGAAACAAAGGTGAAGTCCTTGCCTAGTTTCCGTCTCGTTAAGTGGTTTAACACTTCAACACTCAATGATTCAAAATCATCATAAGTCCATGTTAATGGACTATTTTTGTCAACCAACCATTATGTTCTAAACATAATTACAAACTTTCAAGAGTTGTACAAGGCAACTCTCATTTCTTCATACAACAATTTGTAAGTGAAGAATCATGGCACATAAAGTGTCCATGCCCTTGTACTTACTTCTCAAGTTCTTTGTTCAATTAACAAAGAAATAAGCACTAAGTGTTTGTATTGACTAAGGGTTGTTCAAAGCAACTCTTATTTCTTCATACAACAATTTGTAATTGAAGAATTATGACATTAAAAGTGTTGTCCTCTCTATGATAGACCTTTTCTAACATATTCTTCTAATGATACATTATCAATAGGAAGATTGTGAGGATGAGACTACTTTGGTACTTTTACAAGCCATTAAAGACAATCTATGGTTTTGTAGTACCAAGTCCGGAAACTAAAACATTCGGTTTTGTCAAGTGTTGGATAGCGTTTGCAAATATATTGGTAAACAAATACATAACGAATATAGATTGATTGATTTTAAGCCATTTGATTCGGGTCTTTAAATCAAAATAGCACCACCCACTATTTTTGGCAAATTCCATATCCCTCATTGGAATTCGAGAGTTTTGGATGAAACTCTTAGTAGGTTATGGGAGACTCACTATTACCAAGCCCACCTCAGAAGAACTCCATATTGGCTAGCAACGATAATAATGAGAGAGTACGCTTACTCATTTGCAACTAATGCAAGTACCCATCTCGTTTGGCCTCTAGAGAATGATGCCTCAGAAGAACTCCATATTGGCACCATTGCACTTAGTTAAGTCATTCCCACCATGCTAGTTCAAGTAGGGGTTCAAGAATGGCCTCAGAAGAACTCCATATTGGCCACACTCGTTGCCTACCTTTCACTTCATCATATGTTTATAGGCTTCTCCTGAATGTAAGCACATACTTTGCAACCCCAGAACTGGACGAATACGGTGTATGAGTCACAAACGATTGAAGCCTACCACGGTGGAAGGCCATGAAAGAGTGTTCAAAGCACTCTCCGCTTATCAACTTAATAATGGTTTGGTTGAGGGTTTTAGGTCTCATCACATATCAATATACATTTTAATCTCTATTAAAACAATTTTGGTCCTATTACAACTATTGGTCCATATGATTGTTTTAGTTGTACATAATACTCCCACTATGCTTTTAAAACGGTTTTTAAAGCAAGAGTATATGTTACTACTAACATAAGGTTTGCATTCATTCGATGGACTATATAGTTGCCTTAGGGCCTTAGGATGACTATGAACCTTTGTTTAGATTCAACACGAGCCTTGTGTTGAATCTCGGTCTAGGGATGGAGATTGATTTTAGTTACGCGTTTAATCACATTAAGGCGTGTTGTCTTAGGGGCGTTGGACCCAATTACTTCATTTTCATGCATATCATATAAAGCAAGAAAGAAATACTTCAAAGTAAAGGATGAGCTTATGCTCATTACAACATTTGCATAAAACAAATTACCTTAAAGTAAAGAAGGACTTATGCCCTTTTACAACATTTGATCAAATCAAATTACAACCAAAATCTAATCTACACATTCCCATGGTTCAAACAAATTTGAAACGCCTTTCACATAGCTCAATTATATTAGGCTTAGGTTCATAATCATCCTTTAATTAATTAACGCTTTAACTAATTAATTGAATGCAACATTTTCATTTGGTTTTTGTATCCATAAAATTGATTTAAGTGGAGCTAAACAAAATGAAAATCCAATTCTCATTTAAAGAGACAAAACAATTTTGTTCTCATCCTATTTGGGCCATCATGCAATAACCACAACTTTTTGGGCCATATTGCGAAAACATAAACTTTTGGGGTCACTTTGTAAAAACACAAAAGTCACTACTTCATGTAAATACAACTAGAACCCAAAATTTAAATAAATTCAAAAACTTCATTAAAGGAGCAAAACAATTTGTCCTTTAGCGTTTTTAGGCCTTAACGTCAAAACGTAAACTTTCGGGTCAAAGTACAAATACACAAAAGTATCAAAACTTTATGTAATTGCATAAAAGCCCCAAAAATACCCTATTTTATTAGGGTGGCCGGTTTTTAGGGATAAAAATGAGTGGTGGGTGTTTTGATTTATTAGTTTTGTCAAAAAACAATCAAGTAGTGCTTTCACCTTTCATAAAATTAATATATGTTTTGATGATTGATGTTTCCATCATCATTTATACAAATATTTAACACTTTAAATACTTTCATAAAATTAATATATGTTTTGATGATTGATGTTTCCATCATCATTTATTCAAATATTTAACACTTTAAATACTTTCATAAAATTAATATATGTTTTGATGATTGATGTTTCCATCATCATTTATTCAAATATTTAACACTTTAAATACATGATAAATCATTTGAAAAACATATAACATAAACTTTATGAAATATTCAAAACTTTGAATCAAAACACAAATCCTTTTTGTTCTTGGCAAGAACATCAAGAACAAATGAAGAACATCCATGAAAACCCATAAGAGCTCCATGAATGTTTTCAAGCCAAAAAACTCAAATTTTCATCATTCAAAATGAGGCTAACATCCTAGGGTACTTAGGGGTTCCAAAAGTCACCTTAAAACCATTTTAACAAGACAAACATGAACCCAAAAAATCACCCTTTGGATTTGGCCGAAAATTCCCAAAATCATGGCACCAAATTTTAGCTCCAATATTCATGCTCATATGAACTACATCTACAACATTTGAGATGGCAAATTTTCAAACAAAATTTACATTCAAAGAAGCAAGAATAAAGCTTGTAACAATTACAACTTTTAAATCACAAACTTATGAACTACAAAACCCAAAAGGATTCACCAACTACTAGACCTAGGCTCTGATACCACTTGAAGGAATTATTTTGTGAAAACATGTTCATTTGAGCAACATCATATAGCATGCAATTAACAATTAAAGGCGGAATCATGCTTGCATGCACTCAAAAACAAAACATTACCATGAAATTCAAAGCCTAGTAGATTGGTGAACCAATAATCAACTCAAAACAAAGTGAGTTGAAATTATTACCTTTGTAGATTCCTCTTTGCATAAGCAAAGGCTAATCACCCAAAGAGATAGGGCCTTCATTCCTTGCTTCTTAGATCCATGGATTTGGATGGAAGAATAGGTTCTCTAAGTTCCCAAAATTGAGAACCTCTAAGTCTCTTCACCAAGGTTTGATTGTAGAAGAAATGAGTGACCTTGGAGTAGTAGGATTGCTAGATGTACCCTCCAAGGTGTTAGCTTCTTTAGAGAGAAAATGGAGAGACAATTCTCACCCATTTTCACCCAAAATAAACCCTTAATCACACTCTTGAATATTTTGTTATAAAGTCATTTATATAGTCACTTCTTTAAGTGACCTAAATAACCAAACAACCCTAATTCATCTTCATGGCCGGCCTACCTTGGGAATTTTGGGCTTTTGGGCCTTTGTGAATCTTTATTCATTAAGTTGTCATACAACTTAAGTTAATGGGCTTGACGTTCGAAGCCCATTGGGCCTTAAGGTCCAAAACTATCCCGAGGTCTTTAACGAACTTATTCGTTTGATTAATTAACATATTAATTAATCCTTGCCATAAATTAAATGATTAAACCATTTAATCATTCTTACTCATTTCCGTTTAATCTCCAATCTCTACCTTTTACGGTGTGCGATCCATTAGGTTCCTTTTAGCGAGGCAGTGGGCGATTAAAACAATTTTACATCGATTGTGAATTGAAACAATTTTTAATTCTCCCTTTAGCGGTTATACACGTATAGGGCTTCCACAAACCATGGTTGACGCCTAGCAGCATGTCATGGTTACCCAAGCTAATCAGAAGAGGTTAGAGAACCTATTCAGTTCGGGATTACAAATGCAATACGGTCCTTCTCTAATCTAATACTCTTGACCACATTGTTTGGTATGATAGTTTATTTATTCATGTCTACTATCCAATGTGATTCATTTGCTTATATGATTTCCTTGAATGTGATTTGGAACGCATTCCCCAATCTCATTCATACTCTGGCCAGAGATTCCAAATCATATCATAGAGTATTCTCCCTCAACTGTTTGAAGGTTAGAGATCCCTTGTTGCGCATTTACTTGTCTCCATAGCTAAGTGGCTTAACCCCAATGATGCCGTGACACCCCTAGGGTGTGAATTAGACATAATCAAAGATTAAGGACTTAACCACAAGACAACTGTGATGCCTCAGGTCAAAGGACTACTTTGCATTATCCCAACCATGAGTTCTCATGTGACATGGAATATAAGAACTCTTCGTTGATCACGTTCAGTGAACTCATTCTCTTATTGAGCACCTACGTACTTGTCTTGATGTCACACACACCAATGACTCGAGACTAGTCACTCTCCCTGAGAGAAGACACAGTACGTACTGATCTTAACGGACTGTCAATGCCCAATTGGTAATCCTATGATCAGGAACATTTAGGATGTGTCTACGAAAGAATGGTCTCATTAATCTAACTTCATTAGATTGCATTCTCCCAATCACATATTCCTTGGACTTTATCGTTTAAGCATATAACATTTATATGAGACGGCTCAAACAATAATCTTTGCCCTTTATATATTAAACTAGATTAGTTTAACATTTGAAATGTCCGTAAAGTATCATCATATGATTGGTTTTAGGGCACATTTCCAACATCATTCTCTAGAGGCCAAACTAGATGGGTAATTACAAAAGTTGTAAATAGCTAAAGCGTTATCCTCTCATCATTATTGTTGCTAGCCAATATGATATTCTTCTGAGGTGGGCTTGGTAATGGTGAGTCTCCCATACCCCGCTAAGAGTTCAATATAACTCTCGAATTCTATTGAGGGATGTGGAATTTGCCAAAAATAGTGGGTGGTACTATTTGATTCAAAGACCCAATCAAATAGTTTTAAACAAACAATCTAATATGATTTCTGTTATGTTATGTAGTTAACGACATGCCTAAAATTATACCCACCATTATACTTGACAAAAAGGGCCTTAAGGGCCAACGTTTCCTTGCTTGGTATCGCCACATTGAGAATGTCTCAAAGGTGAAAGACATATTGTATGTGCTTAAGCAATCCCCTCCTCATATGCCTCCTACGAAACTAGCTTCAAAGGAAGAGTGTCAAAATAATGTTAGACACTATGAGGATGATTTACAAGTCAAATGCTTAATCCTTACTTCACTTAGTGAGGAGCTTATGAAGCTACATAAGCACATGGACACTTCTTGTGCCATGGTTGAAAGTTTGCTTAAGATGCATGACATTGAGACTAGTAATGTACGATTCTCAAATGTTTATAGTCTAATGAATGCCAAAATGGCAAAGGGGACATCGGTCCATAAACATGGACAAAAGATGGAAAAGATATTTAAAGATCTTAAAAGTTTAGGAACTTCCATCGATGGGAAAATGGCCCAAGACTTTTTCCTTGCATCTCTCTCGGATGATTTCACTAAGTTTATTGTAAACTATAAAGTGAATAGATTCGATCATTCCTTGAACGAGATGATTGACATGTGCTGTAAATTTGAAAAAGGTTTCAAAATGGACAGTGGGAGTGAGAATGCAAACACAAGGAAAAGGTTACATAAGAAGAAGGCAAAGAAATCCAAAGGAACATGCTTTCATTGTGGAAAGGATGAACGTTGGAAGAAGAAATACAGGGTGCGCATTGTGAGCCTTATGACACGAACTTTTGAAGAGACTATTTCTGTCATAGAGAGTGCTTTTACAGTGAGCTCCAATTCCTGGATATTTGATTCAGGCGCTAGTCAACATATCTGTAATACGATGAAGGGACTAGCGGGGAGCAAGTCACTGCGCAATGGGGAGATGGTTGTGCGAGTTGGGAACGGCACTAAAATCTCTGCAAAAGCAATAGGCACCTACATGCTTAACCTACCCTCTGGGGAAGTCCTGGAACTTAAAAATTGTTTATATTTTCCTTCATGTATAAAGAATTTGATTTCCATCTCTAAGCTTTTACGAGATGGGCACTCAGTGTTGTTTGACAAAATGAGTTGCACTTTATACTTGAACGGTCGTATTATCTCTCATGGTAATATGATAGAGGGACTTTTTCAACTAGAGACGAATAATGGGATGCACTGTATTGCAAGCGGGAATACCTCAAAACCCAAAAGGGCTAGAGAAGAAGTTAACCAAAAAAAGATGTGGCATCTTAAACTTGGACATGTGAACCTTGATAAGATTCGCAAGATGTCAAAAGACGGATATATCCGCCCATTAGGTAATGACAAGATGGGTACTTGTGAATGTTGCTTGAAAGGGAAGATGACCAAATCTCCATTTACTGGAAAAGGAGAGCGTGCCACTGAAATTCTAGGGTTAATCCACACTGACGTATGTGGACCTATGTCTACTACATCGAGATGAGGCTTCTCATACTATATCACATTCACCGACGATCGCTCTCGGTTTGGCTATGTGTATCTTATGAAGTACAAGTCATAATCCTTTGAAAGGTTCAAAGAATTCAAGAATGAAGTTGAGAAGCAAACTGGGAAACAGATAAAGACCCTAAGATTGGATCGAGGGGGTGAATATCTGAGTAACGAGTTCCTAGATTATCTCAAAAAGTGTGGAATAGTATCACAGTGGACTCCACCAGGAACTCCTCAGCATAACGGAGTTTCTGAACGGAGAAATCAAACCTTGATGAACATGGTTCGTTCTATGATGAGTTCTGCCAATCTACCAATAACATTCTGGGGATACGCTCTATATACAGCAGCTTACTAGCTTAATAGAGTACCTTCCAAGTCAGTTTCACAAACGCCATATGAGATATGGCATGGCAAAAGCACAAATCTTAATCATATTAGGATTTGGGGTTGTCCGGCTTACGTTAAAAGGCTTGAAGCTGACAAGCTTGAAGCAAGATCTGTTAAGTGCTACTTTGTGGGGTATTCCAAACAGACTTTGGGATACGAATTCTATAACCCTGACGACAAGAAAGTCTTTGTCGCCAGAACTACTATGTTCCTTGAGGACGAATTCGTTCTCAATGGAAGTAGCGAGAAAACGATAGAATTGAAGGAAATTAATGAGATTAATAATGAATCACAAACAAGCACTCAACAGGTTGACAACCCTGTTCCTGAACCCCTAGCTCCACGTAGATCTGAACGGGTTAGTAAGCCACCTAAGAGGTATGGCTTAGACAATGAATTTGCGGAATTGCACCTTCTAGGTGACAATGACACAAAGGAGGACCCTAGGGACTACATTGAAGCAATGTCCGACATTGATTCAAAGAGATGGCAAGAGGCCATGAAATCCGAGATGGATTCCATGAATCAAAATCAAGTCTGGACTCTTGTAGACCCTCCAGAAGGTATAGTACCTGTTGGAAACAAATGGGTCTTCAAGAGGAAGATAGGCGTTGATGGGAACGTGGAGACTTATAAGGCTAGACTCGTAGCCAAGGGTTACAGGCAAAGAGAAGGGATTGACTATGAAGAAACTTTCTCTCCTGTAGCCATGATTAAGTCCATTCGGATTTTGCTTGCTATAGCTGCGTACCATGATTATGAGATATGGCAAATGGACGTGAAGACGGCCTTTCTGAACGGCTACCTAGAGGAAGAGCTCTATATGACTCAACCTGAAAGTTTCGTGTCCAAGTCTGAAAAGACTAAGGTATGCAAGCTTCAAAGGTCCATTTATGGACTTAAGCAAGCCTCCAGGAGCTGGAACATTCATTTCGACACTGAAATCAAAACGTTTGGTTTTACTCAAAACGAAGACGACAATTGTGTTTATCAAAAGGTCGTTGAGGAAGCAGTAGTATTCCTAGTGTTATATGTAGATGACATATTACTATTCAGGAATGACACTGCAATACTTTCTTCTGTAAAAGTGTGGTTGTCCAAAACCTTCCACATGAAAGATTTAGGAGATGCATCATATGTACTTGGGATAAAGCTATATCGTGATAGATCCAGAAAATTAATTGGATTATCCCAATCTATGTACATTAATAAGGTGCTAAATAGGTTCCAGATGGAACAATCTAAGAAAGGTTTTCTTCCTGTGAGACATGGAATTCACCTTTCTAAGTCCATGGAACCTAAGACTCCTGAAGAGATACGGCAAATGAATATGATTCCTTATGCTTCTGCCATAGGGAGTCTCATGTATGCCATGATATGCACAAGGCCTGATATCGCATATGTTGTGAGCATTACTAGTCGATATCAATCTAACCCAGGACCAGAACACTGGGCAGCTGTCAAGACGGTCCTTAAGTACTTAAGAAGAACTAAGGACATGTTCCTCGTATATGGAAGAGCAGCAGAGTTGCGAGTGGAAGCTTATACAGACGCAGATTTCCAATCTGACGTCGATGAAAGAAGTTCCAACTCCGGATATGTATTCACTCTGAATGGTAGGGCTGTTAGTTGGAAGAGCAAGAAACAGAGTGTAATTGCTGATTCCACAACAGAGGCTGAATATGTCGCTGCAGCTGAAGCCGGCAAAGAAGCGTTCTGGATGAAGAAGTTCATCACTGAACTTGGGGTGGTTCCAACCATTACATCACCAGTAACTTTGTACTGTGATAATCGTGGGGCGATAGCTCAAGCCAAGGAACCCAGGGCACATTAAAAGAACAAGCATTTTGACAGGCACTTTAATATCATTAGAAGATATGCTGCCGAGGGGAAAGTCAACATTCTCAAAGTTGCTTTAGCCGATAACGTAGCAGATCCACTGACAAAGCAAATGTCTCAAATCCAGCTTGACCGTCATATGGAAAATAAGGGTATTAGATACATGGGAGGATGGCTTTGAGTGCAAGTGGGAGATTGTTGGAAGTATGCCCACAAAGCCACTCATTTGATGTAATAGCTTTTTGGAATACTTAATGTATTAAACTTTTATATGTTTAATGAAGGGCAAAGCTTATTGTTAATCACTATTTATTGTATCATGTGTTTAAGCAATAAGGGAATCCTAGGGATGTATTTGATCTAAGAGACAAGTGATCTAAGTGAGTTAGATTATCGAGACCATTCTCTTATGTTCATTCCTAAAACATTCCTAGCCATAGGATTGTCGATTGGGCATTGACAATCCGCTAAGGCTAGTATGTGTTATGTTGACTCAAGCGTGAGTATGACTAGTCTCAAGTCATTTGGTGTTGGACACTAAGACAAACACATAGGTGCTCGAAAGAGTAATCAAGTACACTGAACAACGATTAAAAGAGAGTTCGAACATACATGTCATGTAAGAACTCGAAAGTTGCAATATGCAAAGTAGTCCTTTAACCTGAGGCATCATAGATGTCTAATGGTTAGGTCCTTGATCTTTGATCATGTCAAAGGCATTCCATCGGAGTGTCCACGGCATTGTTGGGGTCAAGTTATCTAGTCGTGTAGGCATATGAATGCACAACAAGGGATCTCTAACCTTCCATGGTGGAAGGAGAATACTCTAAGATATGATTCTAAAGTCTTTGGCCAAAGCAAATGAATATGACTTAGGAAGTTTGTTCCAAATCATATTCAAGGGAATCATATAGAGAAGTATCGCATTGGATAGTAGACATGAAACAAACTATCATTCAAACAATGTGATTAAGAGTATTGTATTAGAGAATGACCGTATTGCATTGTAGTTGTAACTGGATAGGTTCTCCAACCAATTCTACTTAGCTTGGGTAACCATGACATACTGCTAGGTGTCACTCATGGTTTGTGGAAGCCCTAATGATTAGGCAACACTAATCATAAAAGGGAGAATTGAAATGTGGTTTCAATTCACAATCGATCGTTAAGAGTAACAATCGCCCACTACCTCGCTAATTGGAACCTAATGGATCGTACACCGAGTAAGGGTGATAGTGAAGAAATTAAATGAAATGGATATGCAATTAAATGGTTTAATTGAGGAATGGTCAAGATTAATTAATTAGTTAATTAATTTTACGAAAGGTTCGTATTGGGCTTTTAGGTTGGTTTTGGGCTTCGAGGCTCAAAAGCGTTTTGGTCCACAAGGCCCATTATGTTTAAGTTGTATGACAACTAAAACAAAATGGGCAAATAGCCCAATAACATTAATATGGCCGGCCATTAGGGTGAATGGGCAAGCTTGGATTAATTACAAGTTTGCCACTCACTTGAAATGAAGTATAAAAGGAACTTTATAGCTTTATTTCTCATTAGGGTTTTTTCTTGGTGAAATGAGGTGAAACACTTTCTCTCATTTTCTCTAAAGAGGCCGGCCACTTAGAGAGATTAATCTAGCAATCTTTTCTTCTCTAAGTCATCCATTTTCATCTTTACACTTAACCCTTGGTGTGGAGACTTAGAGACACCAAATCTTTGGTGTTTTTGGAGATCCTTTCCTTACATCCTCAAGGACCAAAGGAGCACAAAAGGAGAAGGAAATCACAAGCAATATCCAAGGAGCTTGGAGGTGACTTGAAAGCCCTCCACTTGGGTGAATCCCTTGTGTAAACAAGGATGAGCTTCAAGGGTAAAGAAACTCTAAATCTTTACTTCTCTTTAATGTTGTTAAAGAGTTTATTGGTTCACCATATACTAGGCTTTGAAAGTCATGGGTTTTATGAATTGTTTTTGAATGCATGCCTACTTTAAAGTGTTAATAGTTTGCATATGTATTCAAATGTTCTTACTTGTTCTTAGTTAGGACAAAATTTTTCCTTCAACTCGTGTTGGATTGAATCAAAGGTTCATAATCATCCTAAGGCCCTAAGGCAACTATATAGTCCATCAATGAATGCAAACCTTATGTTAGTAGTACCATATACTCTTGCTTTAAAAACCATTTTACAAGCATAGTGGGAGTATCATAAACAACTAAATCAATCAAATGGACCAATAGTTGTAATAGGACCAAATTGTTTTAATAAGATTAAAATGCATGCTTATATGTGATGAGACCTAAAACCCTCAACCAAACCATTATTAAGTTGATAAGTGTGAGAGTGCTTTGAACACTCTTTTGTGGTCTTCCATCGTGGTAGGCTTCGATCGTTTGTGACTCGTACACCGACTTCACCCTATCATGGGGGAGTACAAAGTGCGTCCTTACACTCAGGAAGAGTTCTATATGCATACATGATGTTGTGAAGGTAGGCAACGAGAATGATCAAAGTCATATCATTATGAGGTTGTTTTTGAACCCCTACTCGAACTTGCTTGGTGGGAATGACTTAACTAAGTGCAATGGAGCCAACATCATATCATTGTGAGGCTTCATTCTCTAGAGGCCAAATAAGATGGGTACTTGCAAGAGATGCAAATGAGTAAGCGTACTCTCTCATTATTATTGATGCTAGCCAACATCATATCATTGTGAGGTGGGCTTGGTAATGATGAGTCTCTCATACCCTACTAAGAGTTTCCTCCAAAACTCTCGAATTCCGATGAGGGATATGGAATTTGCCAAAAATAGTGGGTGGTGCTATTTGATTTAAAAACCCAGATCAAATGGCTTAAAATCAATCAATTTATATTTTTATGTATTTGTTTACCGATATATTTGCAAACGCTATCCAAAACTTGACAAAGAAAAGCCGAATGCTTTAGTTTCCAGACTTGGTACCACAATCCTATAGATTGTCTTAAATGAATTGTATATGTACCTAAGTAGTCTCATCCTCACAATCTTCCTATTGATAATGTATCATTGGAAGAACATGTTAGATAAGTCTATCATAAAGAGGACAACACAAAGAACCAATGCTTATTCCTTCGTTATATGAACAAAGGAACTTATGAAGATTAGCATAAAGACAAGGACACTTTTAGTGTCATAGTTCTTCACTTACAAATCGTTGTATGAAGAAATAAGAGTTGCTTTGAACAACCCTTAGTTAATGCAAACACTAGTGCTTGTTTCTTTTTTAAATGAACAAAGAACTTGAGAAGTAAGCACAAGGGCATGGACACTTTATGTGCCATGATTCTTCACTTACAAATTGTTGTATGAAGAAATGAGAGTTGCCTTGAACAACTCTTGAAAGTTTGCAATTGTGTTTAGAACATAATGGTTTCTTGACAAAAATAGTCCATCAACATGGACTTATGATGATTTTGAATCATTGAGTGTTGAAGTGTTAAACCATTTCTAGAGACGGAAACTAGGGAAGGACTTCACTTTCATGTCCCTATCCAAATGGTTCACTAAGTTTATTGTAAACTATATAGTGAACAATAACCACACGCTCTCCAAATTGTTTGATGTATATAACACAATTGAAATAAGTTTCAAGAGAGATAGTGGGAGTTTAGGGACCATGACTATTGTAGTCAAAGGAGAAGTCAAATGAAGAAGGTGAAATAACTCCAAGGGAACAAACTTTCTTTATGAAAGGATGGATATTGGAAGGGGTATTTGCAAGAAATGTCTTGCAAGTGTCAAGAACACACCTTTCGAAGGTGTTGTAAATTGTTCTTGAATAGTTCAAAACAGTTGGTTCTTCTACTTGAATGCTTGAATGCGTATTAGTAACTATGTTTTACAATCATTGTAAAAGTGCGGCTAATAAGAAATAGAAGATTAATGAGAGAAGAGAAAGTATTTCACATTCGGAACGTGAATCAAATGTAGATCTCTGCGAAAGCAGGTAGTACTTACTTCCTCATATGAACTACCAAAGAAAATGGAAAAACAAAGATTGTCTTTACATTCCAATTTGAATCAAGAAACTTAATTCCGTATGAGAAATGGATGAATGTTTTGTTTGACAAAACATTGTTCTTTATTAATGAATGATTAGATTATTGTAATCTAATTGATTATCTCTATAGTAGAGATGATATGGTAGTGTTAACTGTTTAAAATATAACGATGCTTAAAACCCAAAAGGTTGCAAGGCAGTGACTAATCCCAATTGAGTTGTGATACCTCTAGAACATAAATTATGAGTTGGTCATAGATGGATGCTTTGGATTGTTAGATCCGGATTCAATGCCTTCTTGTTAAAATTGTATAGAGGCAAAATGTTTGAATCTTTATTCCTCTGGAAAGAAAGAAAGAATCACAAAGTTGTTGAGGTTAATTCACTTAAATATTAGTGGCACTTGTCCACAACATAATACTACTCATGTTGTATGACATTCACCAAAGATCGCTCTCGGTTAGACTATCGTTTATTTTGAATAAACACAAGTCCGAATACTTTGCGAAAGGTTTCAAAGAATTCAAGAATGTAAGTTGATGAGTAAGACGTCTAAAGTATTTACCTCCTTAGATTTGATCCAAGGAATGGTAACACTTTAGAACAGTTTCCTTAAAAGATATCAAGGAAAGAAGCATCATAAGATAATGGATTTCTCCACTAATGGGGCGATAGCTCAAGCCAGGGAATCAAGGTCTCATCATGATCCGAACTCAAATGAGAGACTAAACCACATGATTAAGAATCATGTATAATGGTGACGTCGTTATTCTTAAGGTTGTTTCTATGGATAACATATAGATATCCATTGTCTAGGCCTAGTACTCAGCCATTTTTGAAATGACTACAGAAGAGGTATCATCATTGATGACCAAGCTGAGTGGCTCTAGTGCAAGTGGGAGATTGTTGGAAATGTGCCCTAAAACCAATCATATGATGATACTTTACGGACATTTCACATGTTAAACTAATATAGTTTAATGTAAAGGGCAAAGATTATTGTTTGAAGCCGTCTCATATAAATGTTATACGCTTAAACGATAAGTCCAAGGAATATGTAATTGGGAGAATGCGATCTAAAAAAGTTAGATTCATGAGACCATTATCTTTCGTATACATATCCTAAATGTTCTTGATCATAAGATTGCCAATTGGGCATTGACAGTCCGTTAAAATTAGTAATTGCTATGTTTTCTCTTAAGGAGAGTGACTGGTCACGAGTCATTGGTGTGATTGACACCAAGACAAGCATGTAGGTGCTCAATAGAGAATGAGTCCACTGAACACGATCAACAGGGAGTTCTCATACTCATGTCACATGAGAACTCATGGTTGGGATAATGCAAAGTAGTCCTTTGACCTGAGGCATCATAGTTGTCTTATGGTTAGGTCCTTGATCTTTAACTATGTCAAAGTCACTCCATCCGAGAGTGTCCCCGACATAGTTGGGGTTAAGCCACTTAGCCATGGAGGCGAGTGAAAGCGCAACAAGGGATCTCTAACCTTCAAACTGTTTGAGAGAGAATACTCTGTTATATGATTAAGAATCTCTGGCCAGAGTATGAATAAGATTTAGGAAGTCGTTCCAAATCACATTCAAGGTAATCATATAAGTAAATGAATCACATTGGATAGTAGACATGAATAAACTATCAAACCAAACAATGTGGTCAAGAGTATTGTATTAGAGAAAGACCGTATTGCATTGTAATCCTAAACTGAATAGGTTCTCCACCTCTTCTGATTAGCTTGGGTAACCATGACATACTGTTAGGTGTCACTCATGGTTTGTGGAAACCTAAACGTGTATAATCACTAAAGGGAGAATTGAAAGTAAGTTTCAATTCACAATCGATTTGAAAGAGTTCTAATCACCCACTGCCTCGCTAAAAGGAACCTAATGGATCGTACACCATGTAAGGTAGATATTGAAGAAACAACAGAGATGAGTAAGGATAATTAAATGGTTTAATTATTTATGACTAGGATTAATTAATATCTTAATTAATCAAACGAATAAATTCGTTATATACCTCGGGTTAGTTTTGGGCCGCAAGGACCAATGGGATTTGAATGTCAAGCCCATTAACTCAAGTTGTATGACAACTTGAAACCACAAAGGGCTTGAAAGCCCAATGAACCTTTAATGGCCGGCCATATATAGAGGGGTAGTGAACTTGGCTTAATTGCAAGTTTGCCACTCCATTGTGAGGTGGTATAAAGGCAACTTTATAGCCATTTCATCCTTAGGGTTTCTTTTGGAGAAAAGATGAGAACACAATGTCTCTCCCTTTCTCTCTACGAGGCCGGCCACCTTGGAGGAGATTAGCTAGCAATCTTCCCTCCTCCAAGGTCACTCATCTCTTCTTCGAGTCTCTCCTTGGTGTGGAAAAATTAGAGGTTCTCAACTTTGGGAACTTGGAGAATCCTTTCAACCATCCTCATCCAAGAAATCCATGGAGCTAAGAAGCAAGGAATGAAGGCCCTCTCCTTGGGTGATTAGCCTTTGCTTATGCAAGAGGAATCAACAAAGGTATAAGATTTCTCAACTCACTTTGTTCTTGAGTTGAGTCTTGGTTCACCCTTCTACTAGGCTTTGAATTTCATGGGTAATGTTTTGTTTTTGAGTGCATACAAGCATGATTCCGCCTTTAATTATTAATTGCTTGCCATAGATGTTGCTCAAATGAACAAGTTTTTCACAAAATATCCTTCAGTTGAGCCGCTGCCGCACTAAGCCACCCACGGTCATGGCCTCTCCAAGCCACCTTTTCACACATCCTTGACCCTCTTCGACCAAAATTTCAAGCCTCGAGGCTCCAAAAAATTACTAATACAAGGAAAAATTAACTTTTTCTTACCTTGGTGCTGCATGAAGGCGAAGAAAGCAACGAACGACGGTCTTTTGCACGGGCAAGTGTAGAACAAATATCCTCTAGCTTTCTCTCTCTTGTGGGGTAGAATAAATTGCTCTCTAGAGTTGATTTAATCATCTACTTAAGGTAGACTTAAATAGACTTTGAAAGTGATTTATTTCCCTTTCCTAGAAGGATCTAATTTCCAATTACTGTGGGAATCTACACCAAAATAAGAAACAATCTTATGTTTCCTAAAGCAAGGGAAGATCTCTACACTTACTACTCTTTTCTGCGAGCAACCCAATAGGTGTGGGGGAATTTGTGGAGCCAAAAATAATCAAGAAAAGGTGATACGTAGACTTTTGGGTGAAAATGACAAAATTACCCTCGAGGCACACCGAGATTCCCACCCGCATGCAACGGACAATAACGACTCAATTAAGGAAGAGTCAAAGGTGATCAAAATGGTATTTATTCAAATCCTTTTCATCACTCCTCATCAAATCCTTATTCAAGAGGTAACTCCCAAATTTCCTATTTAATTTAGGATTAATTGCCATGTTAATTGCAAGATATTATTTCACATAATATCTTGCAATTTTTCACCCAATTACACCATATATGGCCCGCCAATATTCTCCAAAGAGGGCCGGCCACTCCCCTATAAATAGCCATTTTTATCCTACTAAAAAGTGAAGTCAATTGCTACGCACAAACTCCTAAACACATTCTTTTCAGAATTCTAACTTTGGCATCGGACATTCTTTGGCCAAAACCCCCCTCCATTCAACGTGAGCACGTTAGGCTTTTGGCCTTAGACTTAGGTGTTATTATTTTGCAGATGCATTTTCATCAAAGGAGAAGATGGCGGAAATTTGCATCCACACCTACAATTATGTATATACAAGTTGTTCCTTATTTTACACGTCTATATGAAAAGAAAGGAATCAATTTGGGTGATTGATGTCATATCACGTTAAATAAGCCTTACTAGGCTTTACTTCCCTCAACATTCTCCCTTAAGCTAGAATGTATGTTAATGATTCCCAACTTGCCAAGTAAAGTCGTGAACTAGAGAAGACTCAATGACTTAGTGCAGATATCAGCTGGCTGCTGTGTTGTGCGTATGTGAGCTTTTTTTATTATTCCACTTTGAACCTTTTCTCGTATCAAGTGGCAATGAATCTCTATGTGTTTGTTTCGCTCATGGAACACTAGGTTTGAAGTTATGTGGAGTGTTGCTTGATTGTCACAAAACAATCTGACAGGATTTGAATGTAGAATGCCCAAGTCTCCAAAAATGTATTTCAACCAAGTTATCTCGCAACACGTTGTAGCCATAGACCGGTATTCAGCTTCGATGCTTGACCGCAACACGATGGTTTGTTTCTCGGTTTTCAAAGACACTATGACTTTTCCAGGAAAATACAATATCCGATGGTGGATCGTCGAGCATCACGACATTGAGCCCAATCCACATCACAAAAGACATTTAATGGAATTGAGGTGTCTGCAAAAAAAAAAAAAAAAAAAAAAAAAAAAAAAAACCTTATCCTGGTATGTGTTTGACATAACGTAATACTCAATAAGCTGCCTCTAAATGTGGAGTTCGTGGTTTATCCATGAATTGGCTTAAAATGTGAATAGCATAAACCAAGTCTGGTCATGTGATGGTCAAGTAGATTAGTCTACCAATGAGCCTTTGATAAGAAGATGGGTATGTAGTAACCATCATCTTTGCTTAAGGACAAATTCTACTCCACAAGAGAAGAAGCAAGATTCACTCCAAGATAACCAACATCCTCGAGTATTTCAAGAGCATACTTGATGCCTTTAGTGGAACAAGCAATCTCTATGCCAAGAAAATATTTCAATTGACCAAGGTCTTTTATTTCTACATAAGAAATGACTTAGTATCTTCAATGTCTTGTAGATTATTTCCTGCCTAAATGATGTTATCTACATAAACAAGAAGTGCAGTAAATTTGCCAGCTTGGTTTCAGATGAACAATGAATAATCTGCCTTGGATTGGCTATACCCAGCTTGTTTGAGGGTAGAAAAGAGTTTAAGAAACTATTGGCAAGAAGCTTGTTTAAGTTTGTACAATGATTTATGAAGCTTACATACTCATGTCTACACATTTCCTCCGAAACTAGGAGGTAAGGACATGTAAACGTGTTGAAATAATGAAGTGTTGAAGTGTGTTTTGATGGGTTTAGGGTTAGCTTCTAGGGTAAGCTACCTTGGGTGTATCTATAGGGTAAACTTAAGCCCATACTTGTTATAAAGTTGTTTTTCCTTAATTTAAAGGAATTGACTGATTAGTGCAAAGTAGATAAAGCATTTCCTTGATCTAAGGAAGGTGACTGATTGGGTGAGGTAGGTTAGCTCTAGTTAGCTGTGATAGACAACCCTCTTTTCTTCCTTCTAGTTAGCTGCTTGTTGCAACTAACTACCTAAACTTATTTTCTCCTTCCTCTCTCATATATACCTTGTATCTTGTACTTACACTCAAGAGATATACATTGAAACTTAAAACTAAAATATCCACATGGTATCAAAGCGGGTTCTTTTGTAACATGTCTCTGCCTTTCTTGCTGCTGCATTATTCCTTTCATCTTTGAGCCATGGTTGAAGAAAGTTCAGTCAATCACGATGAAGAAACTCAACATAGCCTCTCCCCAAATTTCTCAGACGTTGAGGATAACACCAATCAACGTCTGTGTTCATTTCTCTTGAACGAGTTCAATTATCTTCCTTGGTCTCGAGCTCTTTCACTAGCTCTCGAAGGTAGAGGGAAATTAGGGTTTGTCAATGGAAGCGTAGAGGCTCCTAACAGCTCCTCGACAACATACAGTGCATGGCTTTGCAAGGATCAGCTTGTCATGTCCTTACTCCTCAACACCATGAAGAAACATGTTGCTGAGATTTTTAGCTATTACAATTCGTCACTTGATCTTTGGAAAGCCTTGCAGGATATGTATGGAAATCAAAACAATTATGCATGAGTTTTTCAACTTAAGAAGAACATTGCTAGTGCCCAACAAGAAGGAAAGGCATTTGTTCAACATCTTAGGAGTCTCAAGGTCATGTGGAATGAGTTAGATGTTTATCTCCCTCATACCATAGACCTAGAAAGATTGATTTGACACACCTCAAAGTATTTGGATGTGTTTGCTTTGTTCACATTCAAGCCTTGAATCGTGACAAATTAGATGCCAGGGCTACCAAGTGTGTGTTTATGGGTTACTCTTCCACCCAAAATGGATATAAGTACTTCAATCCAGCCACTAAGAAGTGCATTGTGTCAAGAGATGTGTGAAGGAAAATTTTGTGAAACCAGGTTCATTTAAGCAACATCTATAAGCATGCAATTAACAATTAAAGGCGGAATCATGCTAGCATGCACTTAAAAACAAAACATTAACCATGAAATTCAAAGCCTAGTAGATTGGTGAACCTATAAACAACTCAAAACAAAGTGAGTTGAAATATATACCTTTGTAGATTCCTCTTTGTATATAAAACAAAGGCTAATCACCCAAGAGATAGGGCCTTCATTCCTTGCATCTTAGATCCATGGAATTGGATGGATCTACACCAAGGAGAGCATGGATGATAAATGAGTGACCATGGAAGAATAGATGGCTAGCTACAACTTCCATGGTGGCCGGCCTTTCTAGAGAGAAATGGAGAGACAATTCTCACCAATTTTCCCCAAAACAAACCCCTTAATGAATAAAAGGCTATAAAGTCATATTTATACCTTTATTCATTTGAGTGGCAAACTTGTAATTAAAGCAAGTTCACTACCCTTTCTCTATATGGCCGGCCATGGGGGGTTGTTTGGGCTTTTGGGTCTTAGTGAATCATTATTCATTAAGTTGTCATACAACTTAAGTCAATGGGCTTGACGTTCGAAGCCCATTGGGCCTTAAGGTCCAAAACCTATCCCGAGGTCTTTAACGAACTTATTCGTTTGATTAATTAACATATTAATTAATCATTGCCATAAATAATTAAACTATTCAATTATTCTTACTCATTTAGTTTGTTTCATCCATCTCCACCTTATACGGTGTACGATCCATTAGGTTCCTTTTAGCGAGGCAGTGGGCGATCAAAACTCTTTCAAATCGATTATGAATTGAAACTTACTTTCAATTCTCCCTTTAGTGATAATACACTTTTAGGGCTTCCACAAACCATGAGTGACACCTAGCCGTATGTCATGGTTACCCAAGCTAATCAGAAGAGGTTAAGGACCTATTCAGTTTAGGATTACAAATGCAATACGGTCCTTCTCTAATACAATACTCTTGACCACATTGTTTGGTTTGATAGTTTATTCATGTCTACTATCCAATGTGAATCTTGTGCATATATGATTACTTTGAATGTGATTTGGAACGCATTCCTAAATCTCATTCATACTCTGGCCAGAGATTCTAAATCATATCATAGAGTATTCTCCCTCAAACGGTTTGAAGGTTAGAGATCCCTTGTTGCGCATTCACTTGCCTCCATGACTAAGTGGCTTAACCCCAACGATGCCGTGGACACCCCGATGGGGTGACTTTGACATAATCAAAGATCAAGGACTTAACCACATGACAACTGTGATGCCTCAGGTCAAAGGACTAATTTGCATTATCCCAAACATGAGTTCTCATGTGACATGAGTATGAGAACTCTTCGTTGATCGCGTTCAGTGAACTCATTCTCTACTGAGCACCTACGTACTTGTCTTGATGTCACACACACCAATGACTCGAGACTAGTCACTCTCCCTGAGAGAAGACATAGCACGTACCGATCTTGACGGACTGTCAATGCCCAATTGGCAATCCTATGATCAGGAACATTTAGGATGTGTCTACGAAAGAATGATCTCATGAATCTAACTTCATTAGATTACATTCTCCCAATCACATATTCCTTGGACTTTATCGTTTAAGCATATAATATTTATATGAGACGGCTCAAACAATAATCTTTGCCCTTTATATTAAACTAGATTAGTTTAACATGTGAAATGTCCGTAAAGTATCATCACATGATTGGTTTTAGGGCACATTTCCAACAATCTCCCACTTGCACTAGAGCCAATCAGCTTGGTCATCAGTGATGATACCTCTTCTGTAGTCATTTCATAAATGGCTGAATAGTAGGCCTAGACAATGGATATCTATATGTTATCCATAGAAGCAACCTTGAGAATAACGACGTCACCATTATACATGATTCTCAATCATGTGGTTTAGTCTCTCATTTGAGTTCGGATCTTGATGAGGCCTTGATTCCCAGGCTTGAGCTATCGCCCCATTAGTGTCATAGTGTCAGTACACTAGATACACTTTCTGGTTGGAACCGAATAGAGAGTTCACTAAATGAACTTTCCCATCCAAACAACATTGTTGCAAACTTCTATATGGCAATATATTTTGCATTCATAATGGAACACACTAAAGTCATTACTTTAATGTTTCCATCCAAATATCTCTTTAGTCATAATAAAGAGATATTCGTTTATCTCTTCATTCATAATGAAGAAACATCCAATGATGGATTAGATTCATAATCTAATACATTTACACTTCCATTACGTTACTCTAATTCTTCCTCGATCTTTGAGGAATTTATCCTTTAGTATTTCTTAAATACTTAAGGACTCACTTGACAGTTGCCATGGTTCTGATCCTGGGCTTGCACTGATATCGTCTTGTACCGTTCTAGGTACAACTTATATCAATGTTTTTCATACAATATGAAATACATAAATCACCTTTATGCGTATGCATAAAGGATTCTATTTACCCATTATTTCTTTGGGAGTCAAAAGGGCACGTTCCCTTTGAGAAGGGCAACTTGCTAGTCACACTAGAGTCATCCTTCTAATTGAAGTTTATCATCATATGAGAAACTTCCTAGCAACTTTTGTCTATTATTAGGGATTGATATAATCAAATTATATCTTGAAATCTATCAATATAGATTTCCATCCCATGTATATAGACTATGTCTCCCATATACATTCTATCGTTATAGAATGCTTAAAGTCATAACTTTAACGAAGAAATATTCTTTTCATTTCCAAAATTAATATATCATATATACATTCATATATATCACATATATATTTATATATATATATATATATATATATATAAATTTAGGAATATGATTAACTCCCACTAATCTTTTGTAAACCTAGTAAACAAAAGATTCATTTACATCTTTATGAGAAAGCAAACGATTTGACCTTTCTCTCATAAGACGCTTATAGCTCCCACTAGCTTGCTTAGATTCATGATGGTTGGATCTCTACAACTTATATGTCTTGTGATTCATAGTTTTAGACATATATTATCAAGACTATCTTAATAATGGTTTCGGAAACCTATATTATGTCCAAACATTGAATCACCATTTAGTTGTAGCTAGCAATCTTCGAATTAATTGAAACTAAGACTACGTCAAAAATGGTTCCTTCAAAGTCAACCATTCTCTTTGATTGTAGTCACCTTAAGCTACCAATTAGCTATGAAGGTTTCATTATTTCGAGTCAAATGGTACTTTACCATTTCCTTGAGTATATATCATATATATACACTCAATGTAGTCATAAGGATTTTCATTCTTATTTCTTTCGAATTAAGAGGTGTAACTCTATGACATAGTCATAAAGTTCAAACCATTCAACTGAGACGGTTTATAAATCCTTCTCGACTACCTTGGAGCTTTTGATATAGGAACTAGGTTGTTATATTTGTTGATTATTATCTTGTCTCTCATAGAACCCATTCTTTGAGTTCTATCTCACGTTCATTTGCTTTTAGGCAAATCACATTGTAGGATTACAATGAACTACCCAACAAAACAACATTTGTTAGTTGGTTTATAGAAGCGATATCCAAAAGTTAATTTAAGGATATCCCACAAGATTGTTATCAAACAAATATTGCTTATTAGCACACAACCCCAAATCTTAACATGCTTGAGATTTGTCTTTCTTTCCAACTACATCTTATGGAGTCATGAAAAAATTTGGAAGATCTTCTAATCGACAATCATATTGTCTTAGAAGCATATATATCCTATATATGGGTAATTGATAATATCCAACGAACTAAATCTTATTCAAGTTCGTTCTTCTCCTAATGGAGAAATCTATTATCTTATGATGCTTCTTTCCTTGATATCTTTCAAGAAAACTATTCTAAAGTGTTACCATTCCTTGGATCAAATCTAAGGATGTAAATACTTTAGACGTCTTACTCATCAACTTACATTTCTTGAATTCTTTGAAACCTTTTGCAAAGTATTCGGGCTTGTGTTTATTCAAAATAAACTATAGTCCAACCGAGAGTGATCTTCGGTGAATGTCATACAACATGAGTAGTATTATGTTGTGGACAAGTGCCACTAACATCTAAGTGAATTAACCTCAACAACTTTGTGATTCTTTATTCTTTCCAAAAGAATGAAGATTCAAAATATTTTGCCTCTATACAATTTTAACAAGAAGGCATTGGATCCGGATCTAACGATCCTAAGTATCCATCTATGACTAACTTGTAATTTATGTTTTTAGAGGTATCACAACTTTAGTTGGGATTAGTCACTACCTTGCAACCTTTTGGGTTTTAAGCATCATTGTATTCTAAACAGTTAACACTACCATATCATCTCTACTATAGAGACAATCAATTAGATTACTATAATCCAATCATTGATTAATAAAGAACAATGTTTTGTCAAACAAAACATTCATCCATCTCTACTATAGTGACGGAATTAAATTCCTTAAAATTGGAATGTAAAGACAATCTTTGGTTTTTCCAATTTCTTTGGTAGTTCATATGAGGAAGTAAGTACCATCTGCTTTCGCAGAAATCTATATTTTATTCACTTTCCGAATGTGAAGTACTTTCTCTTCTCTCATTAATCTTCTACTTCTTATTAGCCACACTTTTACAACGATTGTAAAACATAGTTACTAATACGGAATCAAACATTCAAGTAGAAGAACCAACTGTTTTGAACTATTCAAGAATAATTTACAACACCTTCGAAAGGTGTGTTCTTGACACTTGCAAGACATTTCTTGCAAATACCCCTTCCAATGTCCATCCTTTCATAAAGAAAGTTTGTTCCCTTGGAGTTAATTCTTATCTTCTTCATTTGACTTTCACCTTTGACTACATTAGTCATGGTCCCTAAACTCCCACTATCTCTCTTGAAACTTATTTCAATTGTGTTGTACACATCAAACATTTTGGAGAGCATGTGGTTATTGTTCACTACATAGTTTACAATAAACTTAGTGAACCATTAGTGTAGGGAAACAAAGGTGAAGTCCTTGCCTAGTTTCCGTCTCGCTAAGTGGTTTATCACTTCAACACTCAATGATTCAAAATCATCATAAGTCCATGTTAATGGACTATTTTTGTCAACCAATCCTTATGTTCTAAACATAATTACAAATTTTCAAGAGTTGTACAAGGCAACTCTCATTTCTTCATACAACAATTTGTAAGTGAAGAATCATGGCACTTAAAGTGTCCATGCCTTTGTGCTTTCTTCTCAAGTTCCTGAAGGATTTATTTTGTAAAACATGTTCATTTGAGCAACATCATATAGCATGCAATTAACAATTAAAGGCGGAATCATGCTTACATGCACTCAAAAACAAAACATTTACCCATGAAATTCAAAGCCTAGTAGATTGGTGAACCAATAATCAACTCAAAACATAAGTGAGTTGAAATTAATACCTTTGTAGATTCCTCTTTGCATAAGCAAAGGCTAATCACCCAAAGAGATAAGGGCCTTCATTCCTTGCTTCTTAGATCCATGGATTTGGATGGAAGAATAGGTTCTCCAAGTTCCCAAAATTGAGAACCTCTAATTCTCGACACCAAGGTTCGATTGTAGAAGAAATGAGTGACCTTGGAGTAGTAGGATTGCTAGATGTACCCTCCAAGGTGTTGGCCTCTTTAGAGAGAAAATGGAGAGACAATTCTCACCCATTTCCCCCAAAATAAACCCATTTTTCACTTAATGAATATTTAGTTATAAAGTCATTTATATAGTCACTTCTTTAAGTGACCTAAATAACCAAACAACCCTAATTCATCTAATATGGCCGGCCACCTTATGGGATTTGGGCTTTTGGGCTTTAATGAATCTTCATTCATTAAATTGTCATACAACTTAAGTTAATGGGCTTGACGTTCGAAGCCCATTGGGCCTTAAGGTCCAAAACTATCCCGAAGTCTTTAACGAACTTATTCGTTTGATTAATTAACATATTAATTAATCCTTGCCATAAATCAATGATTAAACCATTTAATCATTCTTACTCATTTCCATTTAATCTCCAATCTCCACCTTTCACGGTGTGCGATCCATTAGGTTCCTTTTAGCGAGGTAGTGGGCGATTAAAACCATTTTACATCAATTGTGAATTGAAACTATTTTCAATTCTCCCTTTAGTGATTATACACGTTTAGGGCTTCCACAAACCATGAGTGACACCTAGCAGCATATCATGGTTACCCAAGCTAATCAGAAGAGGTTAGAGAACCTATTCAGTTCGAGATTACAAATGCAATACGGTCCTTCTCTAATCTAATACTCTTGACCACATTGTTTGGTTTGATAGTTTATTTTCTCATGTCTACTATCCAATGTGTGTCTTGTGCTTATATGATTACCTTGAATGTGATTCGGAACGCATTCCCTAATCTCATTCATACTTTGGCCAAAGATTCAAATCATATCATAGAGTATTCTCCCTCAAACGGTTTGAAGGTTAGAGATCCCTTGTTGCGCATTCACTTGTCTCCATAGCTAAGCGGCTTGACCCCAACGATGCCGTGGACACCCTCCTGGTGGGATGACTTTGACATAATCAAAGATCAAGGTCTTAACCACAAGACAACTATGATGCCTCAGGTCAAAGGACTACTTTGCATTATCCCAACCATGAGTTCTTATGTGACATGGAATATGAGAACTCTTCGTTGATCGCGTTCAGTGAACTCATTCTCTATTGAGCACCTACCGTACTTGTCTTGATGTCACACACACCAATGATTCGAGACTAATCACTCTCCCTGAGAGAAGACATAGTACGTACCGATCTTGACGGACTGTCAATGCCCAATTGGCAATCCTATGATCAGGAACATTTAGGATGTGTCTACGAAAGAATGGTCTCAAGAATCTAACTTCATTAGATTACATTCTCTCAATCACAAATTCCTTGGACTTTATCGTTTAAGCATATAACATTTATATGAGACGGCTCAAACAATAATCTATGCCCTTTATATGTTAAACTAGATTAGTTTAACATGTGAAATGTCCGTAAAGTATCATCACATGATTGGCTTTAGGGCACATTTCCAACAGTTCCTTGTTCATGTAACAAAGAAACAAGCACTAAGTGTTTGCATTGACTAAGAGTTGTTCAAAGCAACTCCTATTTCTTCATACAACAATTTGTAATTGAAGAATTATGACATTTAAAATTGTTGTCCTCTTTATGATAGACTTTTCTAACATATTCTTCTAATGATACATTATCAATAGGAAGATTGTGAGGATGAGACTACTTAGGTACATTTACAAGCCATTAAAGACAATCTATGGTTTTGTAGTACTAAGTCCGGAAACTAAACTTTCGGCTTTTATTTGTCAAGTGTTGGATAGCGTTTGCAAATATATTGGTAAACAAATACATAACGAATATAAATTGATTGATTTTAAGCCATTTGATTCGGGTCTTTAAATCAAATAGCACCACCCACTATTTTTGGCAAATTCCATATCCCTCATTGGAATTCGAGAGTTTTGGATGAAACTCCTAGTAGGTTATGGGAGGCTCACTATTACCAAGCCCACCTCACGATGATACGATGTTTGGCTAGCAACAATAATAATGAGAGAGTACGCTTACTCATTTGCAACTAATGCAAGTACCCATCTTATTTGGCCTCTAGAGAATGTCACCTCACAATGATATGATGTTGGTTCCATTGCACTTAGTTAAGTCATTCCCACCATGCTTAGTTCGTGAAGGGGTTCAAGAATAGCCTCACGATGATACAATGTCGGCTATCCTCGTTGCCTACACTAACCTCATCATATGTTTATGGATTCCTCCTGAGTATAAGCATGCACTTTGTACTCCCCCATGATAGGGTGAAGCCGGTGTACAAGTCATAAACGATTGGAGCCACCACGGTGGAAGGCCTACGAAAGAGTGTTCTAAGCACTCTCACGCTTATCAACTTAATAATGGTTTGGTTGAGGGTTTTAGGTCTCATCACATATAAACATACATTTTAATCTCTATTAAAACAATTTTGGTCCTATTACAACTATTGGTCCATATGATTGTTTTTAGTTGTATATAATACTCCCACTATGCTTATAAAACGGTTTTTAAAGCAAGAGTATATGATACTACTAACATAACCTTTGCATTCATTTGATGGACTATATAGTTGCCTTAGGGCCTTAGGATGATTATGAACCTTTGTTTAGATTCAACATGAGCCTTGTGTTGAATCTCGGTCTAGGGATGGTGATTGATTTTAGTTACGCGTTTAATCACATTAAGGCGTGTTGTCTTAGGGGCGTTGGACCCAACTACTTCATTTTCATGCATATCATATAAAGCAAGAAAGAAGTACTTCAAAGTAAAGGTGAGCTTATGCTCATTACAACATTTGCATAAAACAAATTACTTTAAAGTAAAGAAGAGCTTAAGCCCTTTTACAATATTTGATCAAATCAAATTACAACCAAAGTCTAATCTACACATTCCCATGGTTCAAACAAATTTGAAACGGCCTATCACATAGCTCAATTATATTAGGCTTAGGTTCATAATCACCCTTTAATTAATTAACACTTTAACTAATTAAATTGAATGCAACATTTTCATTTGGTTTTTGTATCCATAAAATTGATTTAAATGGAGCTAAACAAAATGAAAATCCAATTCTCATTTAAAGAGACAAAACAATTTTGTTCTCTATCTAATTTGGGCCAATATGCAATAACCACAACTTTTGGGCCATAAAGCAATTAACCTCAACTTTTGGGGTATATTGCAAAACTTTTGGGGTCACTTTGTAAAGACACAAAAGTCCACTACTTCATGTAATTACACTAGAACCCAAAATTTAATCAATGCAAAAACTTCATTAAAGGAGCAAAACAATTTGTCCTTTAGCGTTTTTGGACCTAAACGTAAAAACGTAAACTTTTGGGCCAAAGTGCAAATACACAAAAGTATCAAAACTTTATGTAATTGCATAAAAGGCCCCAAAAGTACCCCCACTAGGGGGTGGCCGGTTTTGGAAGAGGATAGAGTGATGTGTGTGTTGATTTGTGAGTTTTAGACATAAAGCAACAAGTGGTGCAAGTGGTGTGTGTGAAAGGAAATTAATCCTTACACACCCATCACCATTTCCATCACCATTCAAATAAATATCTAATGCAATAAATCATTTGAAAAAAATAAAACATAAACTTTATGAAATAAATCAAAACTTTGAATCAAAACACAAACCTTTTTGTTCTTGGCAAAAATGTCAAGAACAATGAAGAACATTCATGAAAAACCCAAAATTTTTCCATGAACTTTTTCACCCAAAAACATTCCAAAACCATTCAAACTTAAGGGAAATAACATCTAACCAAACTAGGGTACATAGGGGTTCCAAAAGTCACTTGAAAACACTTTTAACAAGTCAAACAAGAACCCAAAAATCCACCCTATGGATTTGGCCGAAAATCCCCAAAGTCATGGCACCAAATTTTAGCTCCAATATTCATGCTCATATGAACTACATCTATAACATTTGAGATGGCAAATTTTCTAATAAAATTTACATTCAAAGAAACAAGAATAAAGCTTGTAACAATTACAACTTTTAAATCACAAACTATGAACCACAAAACTCAAAAAGATTCACCAACTACTAGACCTAGGCTCTGATACCACTTGAAGGAAAATTTTGTGAAAACATGTTCATTTAAGCAACATCTATAAGCATGCAATTAACAATTAAAGGCGGAATCATGCTAGCATGCACTTAAAAACAAAACATTAACCATGAAATTCAAAGCCTAGTAGATTGGTGAACCTATAAACAACTCAAAACAAAGTGAGTTGAAATATATACCTTTGTAGATTCCTCTTTGTATTTAAAACAAAGGCTAATCACCCAAGAGATAGGGCCTTCATTCCTTGCATCTTAGATCCATGGAATTGGATGGATCTACACCAAGGAGAGCATGGATGATAAATGAGTAACCATGGAAGAATAGATGGCTAGCTACAACTTCCATGGTGGCCGGCCTTTCTAGAGAGAAATGGAGAGACAATTCTCACCAATTTTCCCCAAAACAAACCCCTTAATGAATAAAAGGCTATAAAGTCATATTTATACCTTTATTCATTTGAGTGGCAAACTTGTAATTAAAGCAAGTTCACTACCCTTTCTCTATATGGCCGGCCATGGGGGTTGTTTGGGCTTTTGGGTCTTAGTGAATCATTATTCATTAAGTTGTCATACAACTTAAGTCAATGGGCTTGACGTTCGAAGCCCATTGGGCCTTAAGGTCCAAAACCTATCCCGAGGTCTTTAACGAACTTATTCGTTTGATTAATTAACATATTAATTAATCCTTGCCCTAAATAATTAAACTATTCAATTATTCTTACTCATTTAGTTTGTTTCATCCATCTCCACCTTATACGGTGTACGATCCATTAGGTTCCTTTTAGCGAGGCAGTGGGCGATCAAAACTCTTTCAAATCGATTATGAATTGAAACTTACTTTCAATTCTCCCTTTAGTGATAATACACTTTTAGGGCTTCCACAAACCATGAGTGACACCTAGCCGTATGTCATGGTTACCCAAGCTAATCAGAAGAGGTTAAGAACCTATTCAGTTTAGGATTACAAATGCAATACGGTCCTTCTCTAATACAATACTCTTGACCACATTGTTTGGTTTGATAGTTTATTCATGTCTACTATCCAATGTGAATCTTGTGCATATATGATTACTTTGAATGTGATTTGGAACGCATTCCTAAATCTCATTCATACTCTGGCCAGAGATTCTAAATCATATCATAGAGTATTCTCCCTCAAACGGTTTGAAGGTTATAGATCCCTTGTTGCGCATTCACTTGCCTCCATGACTAAGTGGCTTAACCCCAACGATGCCGTGGACACCCCGATGGGGTGACTTTGACATAATCAAAGATCAAGGACTTAACCACAAGACAACTGTGATGCCTCAGGTCAAAGGACTAATTTGCATTATCCCAAACATGAGTTCTCATGTGACATGAGTATGAGAACTCTTCGTTGATCGCGTTCAGTGAACTCATTCTCTACTGAGCACCTACGTACTTGTCTTGATGTCACACACACCAATGACTCGAGACTAGTCACTCTCCCTGAGAGAAGACATAGCACGTACCGATCTTGACGGACTGTCAATGCCCAATTGGCAATCCTATGATCAGGAACATTTAGGACGTGTCTACGAAAGAATGGTCTCATGAATCTAACTTCATTAGATTACATTCTCCCAATCACATATTCCTTGGACTTTATCGTTTAAGCATATAATATTTATATGAGACGGCTCAAACAATAATCTTTGCCCTTTATATTAAACTAGATTAGTTTAACCTGTGAAATGTCCGTAAAGTATCATCACATGATTGGTTTTAGGGCACATTTCCAACAATGTGAAGTTTGAAGAAGATTGTCCTTATTTCACTTCCAAAGGAACTACTACAAGTCAGGGGGAGGAATTGTTTGAATTATTTCCATTCCCTCATAACTTTAATCCTCCTGTGTTGGAAGAAAACTTAGTCTCTGTGATTTCTAATAGTGAAGAATTGCAAACTGACTCAGTCACTGCTAGTCTGATTCTTGCTAGTGAAGAGAATGATGAGTCTTATTCTGATCACTCTCAACCTTTCACATAGCCTCAAGTGATTAAAAGAAATCTTCCTCAAACAAGGAAACCTCCAACTAGGTTTCAAGATTATGTTACTTATGCCTCACGACACCCTATCACTGAAAGCATCAGTTTTCGTGAGTTTTCTACATCACATGCTGCATTTCTCAGTGAAATTGATAAACACTGGAGTTTCGAGAAGCATCACTCCTTCCATAATGGAATCAAGCCATAGCAGATGAGCTTCATGCACTGGAAGAAAATAACACCTGGATTTTAGTTTAACTACCACCAGGAAATAAGGTTGTTGGAAGTCGTTGGATTTACAAGATCAAATTCAAGGCTGATCAAACGGTTAGTAGGGAAGCTTATATATCTCACCATCACACGTCCAGATATCACATATGCAGTGACCTTGGCAAGCCAATTTATGCAATCTCCCACTTTTGATCACCTTCACATTGTTAAAAGAATTTTGCGCTACATCAAGGGGTCAATAGGGCAAGGAATCATCGTGTGTAACAATAAGTCCACTACCATTGGTGGCTACACGGATGCAGATTGGGCAGGGAATGCACTTGATAGAAAATCTACCACAGGCTATTGTACATTTGTGAGGGGTAATCTTGTTACTTGGAAGAGCAAGAAGCAACAAGTAATTGCTCGTTCCAGCGCATGGGCTAAATATCAAGCCATGGCAGCCACTGCCTATTAACTTATTTGGTTTAAAGGGCTTCTTTCAAACTTAGGGTTCCCTACTCCGTCTTCTATGTCCCTTATGTGTGATAATCAAGCAGCCATGCACATCATTGCCAACCCTATGTTTCATGAAAGAACCAAACATATCGAAATGGACTGCCATTTCATTAGAGCTCAAGTTCAAACTCAAGTCATACAGACCATCTTCACACGAAGTCATGATCAAATGGCAGATCTCTTTACCAAGGCATTGGCATCAGCTCCATTTCATCATTTTTTGGGCAAGCTTGGCTCAATTAACCTCCTCGATCCAGCTTGAGGGGGAGTGTTGAAGGAATGAAGTGTTGAAGTATGTTCCGATGGGTTTAGGGTTAGCTTCTAGGGTAAGCTACCTTCGGTGTATCTCTAGGGTAAGCTTAAGCCCATACTTGTAAATTTGTTTTTCCTTAATTTAAGGGAAGTGACTGATTAGTGTAAAGTATCTTTCCTTAATCTAAGGAAGGTGATTGATTGGGTGAGGTAGGTTAGCTCTAGTTGGCTGTGATAAACAACCCTTTTTTCTTCCTTTTAGTCAGCTACTTGTTGCAACTAACTACCTGAACTTCTTCTCTCCTTCCTCTCTCATATATACCTTGTATCTTGTACTTACACTCAACAGAAATACATTGAAACTTAAAGCTAAAATATCCACAAAACTTCTTGATGAAGGTCCCCATGAAGAAAAGTATTATTAACATCAAGTTGATGAAGATGCCAATTTTTGGTAGAAGTTATAGCAAGGAGAAGACGTACAGTAACAAGTTTTGCTACCGACGCAAAAGTCTCTCGATAATCTAATCCCTAAACTAGATTGTACCTTTTGGCAACCACCGTACTTTATACCGCTAAATGGATTCATCGGATTTGAACTTGATTTTGTATACCCACTTGCAGCCAACCGGTTTCTTTCCAAGGGGTAAGGGATGAAGTGACCAAGCTCCATTAAGCTTCAAGAGCAGACAATTCTTGCTTCATGGCAACACGCCACTTAGGGTCAAAAACTTCTTGTGCAAAGGAGCGAGGTCCTGTTGCAACTTAAATAGAAATGGTGAAAGCACGGTGTTGGCGACAAGCGGTCATATGTAATAACATCAGATAAGGGATAAGGAGTGCCTCGAGGTTCAGCCAACGCGGAGTTAGATGATGGGAGAGACCGAGAAGGGAGTGGGACGACAACATAATACTGCTGTAGATAGTTGAACACATTTGTTGCGCGTGAGCCATGGAGGAGGGACCGGTGCAATAGAAGATAAAGAAGTGGAAGGTAAGGATGAAGGAGAACCTAGTGCATTGGTCACATGTCATGCATGGAATCTAGTGCATTGTGTTCAGTGTTTGGATTGGTGGATTGAATAGGAGTATGATCATCAAAAATAGGTTCTTGAGCTTGTGGCAGCACAAGAGAAGAGTCTGCGATGGAAGATGGGAAAGGAAACACTGTTTCATGAAACAAAAGATCACGGGAGATAAAAAAAATTCTCGTAGTGAGATCATATACCCGATATCCTTTTGTGCCATATGGATATCTGAGAAAAATACGTGTGGCCCTTGCATCAAATTTTGTAGGACAATGATGATGTGAAGAGGCAAAACATATACACCCAAAAACCCTTATGTAATTCCAGGGAGAGGTTTGAATGTCTCTATGAGTCTTCCCGGCCCCCGAAAAAGGTAGATAATCATGGCTTGCCACCAATTGTCCCCCTTAAAAATTAAAATAAAATAAAATAAAATAAATAAATAAACCCTTATGTGATCATAAGTGGGTTGTTTTTGAAAGAGCACTTCATGTGGTGTTTTTCCCTTAAGAACTGAGGTAGGAGTTCAATTAATAAGGTAAGTGGCTGTTAAAATGGCATCCCTCAAAATTTCTTTGAGAGGTTGGCTTGAAACAATAAGGCACGTGCTGCATTGAGTAGGTGACGATGTTTTCTCTCAGCTACGCCGTTTTTTGTGGGGTATAAACACATCTAGTTTGATGAAAAATCCCTTTATCTAAATAAAATTGTGTTATCATGAGTCACCTCGAATTGTTTTAACCCTAGAAGAAAATTGTGTTTCAACAAGATTGATGAAGGAAGTTAGATATTAGCGTGTATCTTATTTATGGTGCATAAAATAGACGCACGTGCATTGTGATCAACGATCGTTAAAAAATATTATACCCCAATGATTGTAGGAATATGATAACCTCCCCAAATATCACCATGAATTAATTCAAACGGAGCATGTGTATTAATTGAACTTAATGGAAATGAAACACGAGTCTGTTTAGCCAATGGGCAAATCAAACAATCACCCATATCGCAAAATTGCATGTTTTTAACTGAAGAAGAGAGAGCACAAAGGCTTTTATTTGACAAATGACCAAGGTGTTGATGCCAAAGCCGAGAAGAAGTAGTAGTGACAACTGAAACAAAATTGCATCCAATCCTATTTGCAGTATCAAGGTAATAATGTCCTTCTTATTCAGTTCCCATTCCAATCATCTTCCCCGATCGTTGGTCCTGAAGCATGCAAAGTTTATCAAAGAATATGGCAAAGAAAGAAGAAGTTTTAGTAAGTTTGCTGACAGATATTAAATTTAATTTAAATGATGGAATGCAAAGCACGTTATGTAGAACAAGATCATTTGAGAAGTGAATGGTTCCAATGTGAGTCACATCAGCAAGTGCATGATTGGGAAGATGCACTCGATTCGCATTCGGAATTCTTGTGGTCATCAAATGAGGCAAGTGATGAGTCAATATTTTGCTATATATTCTACCCTAATCTTAGTATTAATTTATTAATTATTTTGGTGAGATTTTGATATTTTGAATTATATTTATAATGTAGGACATTTGACTTCCTCTTGAGCATAAAGTAATCAAATGGATGAATTTTGGAGAGTTGGGATGTTCGTTAGTCTTTCAAGATGATTGTATCAGAGTTTCAGACTTTTCTACTAAGCCATTTGACTGTGGCAATGAAATAACGACCCAGCGCATAGCTTTCCAGATTGATGTTTCTAGACCTTTTGGGGATTTGTTGGGGACGACTTAAGCTTTCAAAAGAGATCTTTTGGGACCAAATCGGAGTTGATTTGGTCAGTCAAAAGTCTAATTTTATGAGAAGTCTGAATTTCAGTTCAAATAGGAAACCCTTTATTTGTTCCTTTATTATTTTATTATGTTTCCAAGTTTTATTCTAAGACCTTTTAGAGTTTTATTTTGTAGTAGTATAAATAAGGATATTTATCCATTAGGGTGAAAGACGACAAGGGGGAACACACTACTTTAGAGAGCTTTTGACTATTGAAGTTTATTTTTTAGATGTTTTCTATCTATGTTCTTAATAATATTTTGTTTTATGATTGTTCGTAACTAGTTTCTTTTGTTAGAGTGAGACCACGAGCCTTAGCAAGAATATATAGTTTCTTTTCAATTTACTTATGATATTATGTATGCATATGTTTTGAATTATTAATCACCGTTTTAAACTATCTAAGTGTCTTAGTGATTCGCGACCATTATGATAGTTAGAAAAGTAATTTGATGAATTTTCGTCGGAAGGTTCCTTGAAATTGGCGCTGACTTCTTGTGATTACTAATCGTAATTTCACTTAAGGACGAACACCACGTCTCAAGGGTTGCATGATTTTTCAAGGTTTTTTTCACAAAACTTAATGAGTCTTTCATGTTCATATTTGATCCGAACGTCCGGACGGATTGCATATTAGATATACATTCTATGTTGGAGGTTCCAAGTAGGATATATATTAGAAAAACCTAACTTTCAAAATATGCATGGGTAATTCATAAGTAATTGAGAGAATTACGTAGGATTATTAAGGTGACGGCGGAACCTTAGTCTCTTTAAATTGATTTTCTTTAAATTGTTTTCTAGTTGATTTATTTAATTGTTTTTATTAAATTCGTTTTTAATATTTTAAGTCACAAAATCAACATTTTCCAAACTTTGTTTTAAATAATTAACTAAGAGTTGATTTTAAATACAAATTATTCATTCAATCCCTATGAAAACGACCTTGCTTGTTGTTTATACTACAACTACCTTGTTCTCTTGCAAGTATTTTTAAGTGTTTTTATCCCTACTTTTGCAGGTGGTAAAAATCCTATCAGCAAAAAATGTGGTATGTGGCCCCAGTGTCGAAGATCCAACTTGTTTCTTCACTGAAAATAGAAGCACATAAAGCTTTACCTGAGAGATCATTCGTGCTCAACACGGAACTGACTGATTCGCCATGTGGTTTGACTTGTTCTTTTCAAGGAGAGCAAGAAGATTATGATATTGTTCTGTAGTGAGGCTATATGATGGACGAGGCGCTGCTGGACTTGTTGGATTTATGTCAACATGGTTCACCTTCGAAGTGAACCCCCTTCGATCTTGGTAGTCAACTTTGTCGTTGTAGGAACTCGCCTTCTTTAGCTTAATGAACTGGTCAGCATTATGGCCTTTCCACCCATAATAGTCGCATTTGAGATGTGCCCTATGGTGTTGCAGCAGTCACAATTTAGATGAGGGTTCTTAGGTGTGAAGTTCCTACCATAATTCCTTGAATGATCTTGCACTGCAAAGGCTGTTGCATCGACGAATGAGGCTTTGCCAGGTGCATGAGTTGAAACTGCTATTTCCTTCCCATCTTGAATAATAAGTGAGTAGGCTTTGTTAACGACAGGAAGGGGATCCATAAGCAAGATTTGTCCCCTGACCCCTGCATAGGCATCATTAAGACCCATGAGGAATTTCATGGTCTTTTGACTTTGCTGAAACTGCAACACTTCCTTCACAGTCCCACTTGTATAGTTGGTATACAGCATCACGCTCATCTCAGAGACCTTTCAATTTGGTATAGTAAGCACCAATATTCATATTGCCCTGAATGCAACCATGTATCTCTTGTTCGATATGAAAGAGATGTACGCTATTCACATGTGAAAAGCGTTCCTTCAAATCATTCCACCAATATTGTTGTAGATCACACTCGCCCTGATACCTTGGGAAATTGAGTTAAAAAAGCCATGATTTGACAAGATCATTACAACGAGTTCACCGTTGAAGTTCTGCAGCGGAGCACCTCCCAGCTTTTTGATGGTCCCATCAATGAAACCTTCTTTATTTTTAGCACTAAGAGCCATGGACATGGCACGATTCTAGGTGGGATAGTTTTCTTCATTTAGCTGGCTTTACTTTCCTCAACATGTAGTCTAACTTGCCAAATCTCATATGCCAATAATCCGTTTTTATCAATATATCATCATTTAACTCTGAAAAGGGTGTAAAATTCAAAAGATTCTATTAGGAAAATGACACTAACACTACTAACACCCAAAATACTAAAATACCCCTCCAGCTCCGCGTCGGCAAGCAAGGCCAAAACCTGGCATATTACTATGCTTCAAGGAATGAGTGACATTTACACAACACGCTTTACAGCTGGATCTATGTGTGTTGAATCCAACGGCTGGATCTTCAAAGGTGGGACCCAACATAATCGTATGTCACGTTGTACCTGTTGTCCCTTTCCTTTTTGGAGCTATCTATTTATTTATCTATTTATACCATACATTTTTTTTCTTCATTGATTCAAGGGATTGATTCAATGACATTGAAGGCAAAATAAATAAAAACAAACAGATAAGCAACAAATTAAAATTCGCTTTGAAATTGATTCCTTTCCTCCATCACTTTCCCTGAATATTTATACTCACGAATTTGGAAAGTAGATTAACCAACCAATTGCCCACACTACAGCATGATCATATTGTACCCCATTCATTTATCATTTTATGCTTTGCTTTCTCCATAAAATATGAGATTCCACGATACATCACGTTCCGTAATATATATGGACATAAAAAAATTATTACAGTAAGTAGAGAAAAATATTTCCTTCCAAACGAGTCTTAAGATATGAACTCAACAAAGGCATACACAATATCAATCGAGCAGCGTCATTGTCAATTGAGCAGATTTGGACGTAATCAAGTTAGATCTCACGTATATGTTCAACCTCTAGATTCGAGTTAGAATTCTCCATTTCATAATTTCAAACAGATTGTCAAAAGTGTTCAAGGGAAACAAGTATTGGATCCTTACAATTACAATATCATTCCAATTAAAAATAAACTCTTGTCAATCAAAAGCAAGTACGAGGCCCAAAACAAACCTCAACTTTTCCTTTACAAACAAAAATACAAAGAGAGAAGAGTTGCCGAGGAGAAAACGTTAAAAAATGTGCCTTTTCATTTTCTTGCCGCAGGATTTTTTTTCCCAAGGTTTATCCCTTTCGTAGTTGGGGAAAGAAAATCCTACAAAATTAAAAAGGTCAAAAAAAGAAAGAAATATTAATTTACAGGCTTGCCGTGATTGTAGCCGTAATACGAAAGGTACCACCTAACAAACTTCTTCAACCCGGTTTGCAAATCGGTTGTGGGCTTATACCCGAGTTCTCTTCGGGCCAAGCTTATATTCGCGTGCGTGAACGGAACGTCGCCGTTTCCAGGCATCTCCACCACATTTTTCTTCGCCTTCGTCCTCAAATGCCGCTCCAAGATGTTGACGAGTGTGGGCACTGTCACCGGTGATGTGTTCCCCAAATTAAAGATCCGGTACGGCGCCGCTCCCCGCTTCTTCCCACCCGACCCGGTACTCTTTCCGGACGTATCCAATGACCCCAAACAACCCTTCACGATGTCGTCAATATACGTGAAATCCCGGGCCAAGTCCACCCGGTTCTTGCCCCTGTAAATGGTGATGGGCTTCCCCTGGAGGATGTTGCGGGTGAAAGAGAAATATGCCATGTCGGGTCGGCCCCACGGTCCGTACACAGTGAAAAATCTCAACCCGGTAATTGACAGGCCATAAATATGGTTGTAAGTGTGGGTAATTTCTTCGCCGGCTTTCTTGGTGGCGGCGTAGAGGCTAGCCGGCTGGTCAGTCCGGTCTGATTCGGAGAATGGGACGTTGTCGTTCAGGCCGTAGACAGAGCTGGACGAGGCCCAAACAATGGACGGCTGAGGATTGGCCGATTTGCAGACTTCGAGAAGCGTCACGAGGCCGGCGATGTTGCTGTGGACGTAAGAGTGGGGGTTCTCCATGGCGTACCGGACGCCGGCCTGAGCCGCCAAATGCATCACATGGGTGAACGCCACTGTATCGAATAGCTTGTCCAGAAGGCGATTGTCGTTTATGTCGCCCTCGACGATGAAAACGCCGTGGGTCTTGAGGAGTGACCGGCGAGCCTTCTTCAGCGACGGGTCGTAGTAGCTGTTGAAGTTGTCAATTCCGACGACGCCGTCTCCGCGCTTTTTGAGGGCCAGGGAGACGTGGGTTCCGACGAAACCGGCTGCGCCGGTGACGAGGACGGACATGCCGCCGGAGCGGTGGATCTGGGCGGAGTTGCGGACCTGCTTCTCCCACTGGATGCCGCCCCAGGAGGCGGAGAAGTAGCGGCTGCCGGAGTCGACGAAGCTCTGAAAACTCAAATAGGACGCCGTCAAGGCGATAAGAAATAAGGCCCACAAGAACATGGTGCTTGTGGAGGCGAAACAGCGGTGGAACTGGCGGTTCATGGCGTGGCTGCGCTCGATTTTGAACTTTCCGGGCGTCGACGGGAACAACTCATCCTCCAATGCAGACGGCATATCTTGTAAAATTTCTGACCTTTTTTCTTCAGGGTTCCTCTCTGATGTCTCTTTTTCTTTGTTTCTCCAAGACCCACAATTGACAAAATTTGGAACCCGTTTTTCAGTTGGATTGGTTCTGAAAATTTGGGTTTTTGATTTTGATATGCAAAAAGAAAGAGAGGGCTTTCGAGAAGGAGATCGAAAAAGAAAGGTAAACAAGTGAAGATTTTATTTGTTTTGGGATATTAAAATATCTGCACCCGCTATTAGTCGGAAGGTGATGGAGGGATATATATAGTGGTCACCACATTGATAACACGACACCGACAGGCATATCCGCGTGAACGCGTTAATGGACCGGGGCGGCCAGTGACGAAGTGATGAGGAAGGGGCAAAAACTACAAAAACTAACAAAAAAAACCAAAAAACAAAAAAAAACGAGAAGGGCGTTTTCGTCATAAAAACATGTATATGTACGGTGGAGTTGAAATCGTTGAATGGACTTATTATAATAGTGTATAAAGTAGATTTGGGGGATTTTGTTTGTTTGTTTGTTTCCTTAATTAACTGAGATCACCTCTAAAATCATCTCTAATTCTTGGGTTAGCCCGAAAAATTTGGTATTAGTCCAAAAATAGTTTTTCTGCTCTAACATTTCTGGTCTAAAATTTTAATCCGGGATTATTAAAGAATGAACTTAGACTATTTTTTTCTTAAATCAATTTAAAAAAAAATAATAAATATATAGACTATCGTAAATTAATTTTATAAACATTTTAATCTAAAAAAAATTAAATTCTGATAAATATTGAAAAATCACTAAATTTTTCACAAAGCAAGCCTTCAACTTTCACCAATCTTTCAACTTTTACCAACCGTTCAACTTTCACTAAACTTTTAACTTTCACCAACCGTTCATCAATCATCCTCTATATAAACACAGGTCTAATATTAGTTGATCACACAATCTTTTAACCTTCAATCATCCTTTATATTCACCAATCTTTCAACTTTCAAAGAGTTTTTGTTTCCTAAAAATCCTCAATATTTCATCAATGGGTGATAGAAGAAGGCATAGCAAGGCAATGCCGATGGCACAATACCAAGCAAGGCTTGACATTGAGGATGCAGAACTGATCAACGCCGAAGCTGAACTTGTAAACTCGTTTATGCAATATAAGCACCATGGTGAATCTAGCCATCGTGGTTCTGTTACGAGGCGTTCATTTGTGCAACATGATTGAGAAGAGTGTCATGACCAAATGATGAAAGATTATTTCATCGAGCGGCCGAGATTTCCTACTCATGATTTTCGGAGGCGATTTCGGATGAGGAGAAAGCTTTTTGAAAGCATCTTGAATGCAGTTGTCAATCATGATCACTACTTTGCAAGGAAGATAGATGTTGTCGGCCGACAAAGTCTATCACCTCATCAGAAGCTCACATATGCATTTCGGATGCTAGCTAATGGGTGCTATGCTAACTCAACTGATGAGTATTGCCGACTTGCGAAGAGTACTGCTATTGAGAACCTGAAGCGCTTCTGTCAGGTAATTCAAGCCATATATGGAGCTACATACCTCCGCAAGCCAAATTGTGAAGACTTGAAAAGGCTTCTACGTAAGGCAGACAAAAGAGACTTCCCAAACATGATAGGAAGTCTCGATTGTATGCATTAGGAGTGGAAGAATTGTTCTACTGGTTGGGCTGACCAATTCAAGGGCCATCATAACAAGCCAACCATCGTGCTGGAGGCTGTGGCGTCTACAACACATGGACTTGGCATGCATTCTTCGGTACTCCCGGATCAAAATCTACGACACATGGACTTGGCATGCATTCTTTGGCACTCCCGGATCAAACAATGATATCAACGTTCTTTGGTCTTCTCCTCTTGTTTGGGCCCAAAATATTAGTTTGGGCCGAGTATAGAATCATTCTCGGCCCAGGAGGCCTTACGACAAGGGTATCATGGATCATGGGCCTCCAAACCTAGGACAGCTAGGTCATGACGCAGGACAAGTCGAGTCTTGGTACAATAAGAAGTCTCGGCAGGATTAATAACCCGAAAGCGAATCTGGCTCAGTTAAGGACTAGGTTCACAATCATAGAGAAAATAGGATTGGTCGAGTTGGTGTTTGATCAGGAGAAGAAGACCTACTCCGAGTAGGGTTTTGACTCGACTTTAAAGGTATCCAGTGCTATAAATAGAGGAGGCTGTGCAACGAATAAACCCCTTCAATTCAACACACAAAACTGCCCTGCGCAAACTCTCTCAACAACTTTGAGACTTTTTATTTTCTCTTTTCGCTGACACATTTTCCATTGGCATCAACAACACTGTGAAAGCAACCGATGATATCTTAAGTCGGCATAGATAGCTCTGTCACCGTAGAATCAGTCGGTCTCGCAACATCTTCCATTGGCATCAACAGCACTACGGCGAGGACGGTTGATTACCTATCCAAGTCTCAGTCGAGAAGGATTTCTGAATCTTTATTGGTCGAGGTCATCTCATCAACCTTCTCGGCAAAGTGAGGTGTTACAGTTATTACATTCGGCACATTGAAAGTCGAATTCGATTCGTGAACTTCATAAGAATAGTAGCCTTGTCTTCAGACTCGAGAATCCAAGAGGCCGAGACATGTTCCTTTCTCGGCCGCAATCGTAAGACACAGAAGTCAGTAGCGTGACCCAACGCAACATCAACAAATTTTACTCCTCGGCCAAGCTCGGCCGACGAGTTGGCACGCCCCACATTCACCGAAGGACGTAGTTAGCTTATAGATTACTCGACCTGCGTGCCACGTAGGCTTAGTAGTTTTTAGGGTTAACATTTTGGCACGCCCAGTGGGACCCAGTGCTAAACTACGAAGTTCATGCCAATTGAAACACGATCGGTAAAAAAGAAAACAGCTATGGGAAAATCAACAGCCGATGTACCAATTCAGAATATAGGACACAGTGTGCCACAGGCGCAGAATCCCATCAGCGCCGTAACACCTGAGTCCACGAGCGCAACTCGCCGAGAAAGGGAAGTTAATCTCGGCAGTCAGTTTCGCAGTCTCGAAATCCCCAACAGGAACACCTGCACTGTCAATGAAGGGATAATAGAAGATTGTGACGAGGATGGCGGCGAAAGATCTGATCCACTAACAAGGACGTTTCTTCGAAAATGGCTTGACGAGCAATCTCGGACGGTTGAAGAGACGTTTAGTCGAGGAATCGATAAACTTCATGACGTGATACGCAATACCAGTGAGGCACAAACCAGATTACTCGAAATACTGGTTAGTAAAGTCAGCGACGGTAGGACTTTCCATCTTGCCCAGCATTTGCCGTCGAGAAATAATCTATTACCAAGTGCACCGGCCGAGTCAATCCCTGCTCGGCTCAAACCAATTAACTTGGAGAGAGGAGGAGGATCGAACAGTAGGTCAGATGGATCCGACCAGAGAGTGGAAGCAACACACATCGATATGACTGAGGTTCAACGGATGATCAATTCGGCCATAAAGAAAGGGCCGAAGTTCCCTAAATTTATACATTCGTATCCGGCTTATGTGGAATAGTTCGAATACCCTAGAGGCTTCAAAATCCCAGATTTTAGCCTTTTCACCGGAGAATCATCCTTATCCTCATTGGAACATGTGGCTTGTTCACCGCGCAATGCGGAGATGTCAATAGCGACTTTCACAAGCTGCGACTGTTCAATTTTTCGCTGACGGGGTCAGCATTTGCTTGGTATATCAACCTTCCACCGAATTCTGTCCAGAGCTGGGAGGAGTTGTCGAGAAATTTCATGAGCATTTTTATCGGCCAGGAATGGAAGTGTCAGTATCCTCGTTAGCAAGGATGGCTCAAGCATCCGACGAATCACCAATGGATTATCTTACCAGATTTAAATCAGCCAGGAATTGGTGCCGAGTACCTCTCCCTGAAGTCGAGTTCGTAAGGCTTGCTCTAAATGGTCTTGACGTGGAATACAAAAAGAAATTCTTGGGGGTAAATTTTCGGGATATGTATGAACTAGCCCAGCATGTTGAGCAGTATGATTATTTGCTCCGTGAAGAGAAGATATCGAAAGCTCCGTCCAGAGGGACGATTTACAAAAATCCTACTGTCAGTTATGCATCGGGCGAAGGTGAATGTGTTAACGTGGATGCAGCCGAGATAATCATAGATAAGCCATACGTTTGCAAGGCACTGACTCAAATTGACTCTAAGGAAGCCAAAACCCGTTCGGCCCGTGAATAAACAATGAAAACGTCAAAGGTCTATACTTTTGATATTACAAAGGCCGATGCGATTTTTGATCAATTGTTATCAGTAAAGATCATTAAACTTCGGCCTGGGCATAACATTCCCAAGGCCGAAGAGCTTAAAGGAAAGATATATTGCAAATACCATAATTCAAGCAAACATACGACAAATAATTGCGTCGTGTTTCGAGACAACGTCCAAAGCTGGATTGATAATGGCAAACTGAGATTTCCAGAGAAGAAGATGAGCGTTGATACTGACCCATTCCCCACGACAACAGTAAATATGGTCGATGCGTGCCTACCTCAAGACAAAGGGAAAGGGAAGGCCGAAGCTGTTGCGACGCAACGCTTTCGGAATCAGAACTCTCAGCCACGTTTCATGGCTGATTTTCGTTCAAACGAACCACCTACAGCTTTAACGGGACCCGCTATTGTCAAGCCTATGATGGATTACAACACTAATGAAGACAATGGGATAGCGATTTTGTGCAGTAAATGTAGAGCAAAGGTCAACATTGAGCCAGGGGAAAAGTCCCCTCCGCCTATAATGGAACAACCTACAGTCGCAACCCAGCAAAAGGTGACCAACGTAGGCCAACATCAAGGGGTTTTTGATAGGCTCGGTCCTAAAGTGAGGATGGAAGAGACACCTTCAGTCAGACAGTGCCTCGATTTTGATGCTTCGTTTTATGACGATGACTACTATATACGTAACTCTAGCAGCTCGGAATCATCGCGGAGCCAAAAAACTTTCAAACTTCCCGAACCTAGAGACCAACATTGGTATACATATCACTCTTCGAAAGTTGTCTACACCACACTGTCCAAATCCCAGAAACGTCAGCACCAAAGAATAGATTGCATGGCCCGCCGACGGGCAGCCCAAGAAACTTCGGTCTCTAAATGGCGGTCGAAGGACACAATTGCCACCGACGATGAACGACCACCTCCAACGATTATGACAGAGTTGGTTCAAGGAAAACAGCTGGTCAATCAAGATATCGAAACCACGTTCGAAGAGGCTGATAAACGGATCAAGCTTCTTCTTCAGCCTGGGGAGATGAAGGCACGTCTCGAGCATTTCAGGCAAGAAGCTGAAAGCAAATTGACCTCGCCAGCCACACAAGAGCCTTTGATCAAAATTCGATGGAATTTACATCCACCATTCCTCGAGGAGGCCTTGGAATATATGCGAGAGTTTCATAAGAAACATTCCGCCAACGATTTGTATGGTTTACCGAAAGCATGTCAAGACACAATCGATCTTGTCCTAACTTGCCCAGATGTCGAGCGAATCATTCAGAAGACCTCAGACCCAGGATTGAAAGCTAGGTTCCAGCATATACAGGAAGCTCGTGTCCTTGGTTTTGAAGTCGACCCATACACTGATATCGGTGCAGCCGACCTTCCTTTCTCAATGGAGGACCTCCAGTATTTACGATATCACTTCGAAGTATTTTCGACTGTTTCTCTCTTCGGCCTTACGGCCGATGAAATAGCACGTGTCGCACGGCTGGATGCCTATCTCGACACCAGAGATGCCCATATACAGTACCAGGAGCAAGTTCAGATCCTGGCACCAATCACGCTTCTGATCTCAGACTCACCTAAGGCACTTTCGCAGAACTAACAAGTTGTCGAAGAGACACTGCGGGACCAAACCATTGAAGAAGGAGCAGAAGAGTCTCCTCGTCCAATCCGGACGGAAGCGGATGCCGCAGTTATCGACCAGGAAAGAGACGAGGCTAGCGAAGAGGATCATAACCCGATGGGCCTGTCAGTCCTGGATAACATAGAAATCAGTATGGTCCATGTTTTGCCCGCTGATTTTCAGTTAAGCACAGCTCAACCGAATTTCCTCGATGGTGATGTAGTTGCCGAGGAAGCCGGTCATATTGATTTTGTAACTATTGCTGAAGCTAAGTCAACAGCAAAAGATGATAGTCTGAAAGCAGCTTTGGCCGAATTCTTTCCTCGTTCATCATCGGCCAAACTTCATCAATTGAAGCCATTGTATGTAACGGCCCATATCGAAGGGTATCCAGTCTCCAAAGTTTTTGTCGACTGTGGAGCCACCGTCAATATCATGCCTGTAAACATCATAAAGGCCTTACATCGCTCCAACGACGAACTTATTCCGTCTGGGATCACGATGAGCAGTTTCGTTGGAGACAAATCCCAAACAAAAGGGGTACTTCCGTTAGCAGTAAGTATTGCCGGTTGTAATCACATGATCGCTTTTTTCATTGTCGACTCCAAGACCGAGTATAATGCATTGCTCGGTCGAGACTGGATTCATCAAGCCAGCTGTATTCCTTCCTCATTATATCAAGTGCTCGTCTTTTAGGACGGTAAATCGGTCATTGTTCACCCGGTCGATAATCAACCCTTTGAGGCTAACATGATCCAAGCACGGTATTATGATGATCACATCGGTTATATCACCCTGCAGGGTTTCAATGATGAAGGACGACCGACTCGGATTTCTGTTCAAAAAGCTATCGAGGTTGGCGCCGAAAATGTCCACCAGGATTCGGCGAGACTCGATTTAGCTAACTTCATCCCCGATCCCGATGTTTGACACAGATCAGGAAAAACGTCGGGCCGCGGTTTCATCTACTATGGAACGACTGCTGGCTCATTGGTATATTATATCTAAACAACCAAATTCGGGTGTTAACCTCGTCGAGTTCCTCGTCGAATGAGATAATGGTACTATCTTATCTCTTGACAAAATTCAAGCCGCCCCGGCCGAGATCGAAGACAATCAGCCCCAAGTCAAAGATCCCTTGGAGGAAATTAATGTTGGGACGGCCAATGACCCACGGCCTTTATTTGTTAGTGCTTTACTTCCTCAACCTATGAAAGCTGAACTTCGTGCCCTGCTTGAGGAATTCAAAGATTGTTTTGCTTGGAGCTACCATGAAATGCCTGGCTTAGATCGCACTCTTGTCGAGCACGAGTTACTTATTAAACCTGGATGTAAACCTTTCCGTCAACCACCTCGTCGATTATCGACCGAAGTGAAACTCGGCATCAAGGATGAACTAGTTCGGCTATTGAAGGCAGGGTTCATTAGGACAGCTCGATACGTTGAATGGTTGGCCAATATCATTCCTGTGTTAAAGAAAAGTGGTGCATTACGCATTTGCATCGACTTCAGAAATCTGAATCTGGTAAATACTAAAGATGAGTATACAATGCCGATTTCGGATTTGTTAATCGATGCCGCGGCAAATCATGCGATCTTATGCTTTATGGATGGACATGCTGGGTACAACCAAATTTTCATTGCCGAAGCCGATGTGCACAAGACTGCTTTCCGTTGCCCGAGGGCACTCGGCACTTACGAATGGGTTGTCATGCCATTCGGCCTTAAGAACGCCGGCACCACTTACCAACGGGCAATGAACACCATATTTCACGATTTAATTAAAACCATCGTCGAAGTCTACATCGATGATGTTGTCATTAAATCTAAACGCCGACAGACACATCTGGACGATCTCTGACATGCTTTCATCAGAATGCGTCAACACAACCTTAAAATGAATCCTGCCAAATGTGCCTTCGGTGTGTCGGCTGGTAATTTCCACGGCTTCCTCGTGCATTACCGAGGGATTGAGGTAGATGAAAATAAAGCACGCGCAATCATCAATGCTCCACCCCCGATGACGAAGAAACAACTACAGTCCTTACTCGGTAAGATAAATTTTCTCTGCCGATTTATAGCTAATTCGGCGGGTAAAATGAAGGCATTCTCTACGCTTTTGAAACTTAAGGACTCAGATAAATTTGAGTGGACAGACGAGCATCATGCGGCATTCACGTAAATCAAAGTCTCTCTCACGACACCACATGTCTTTGTTCCACCCCAGCGCGGTAAGCCTCTCAAGTTATATATCTCGACGGCCGAGCTAGCGGCTTATGACGATATGTATAAGTGAATAGATACTAAAGAAAGAGAGTTGGATATCTATAAACTAGCTAAAGCAAGGGAAAAGAAGACAAGGGACCTAAACCAAGTGAGGTGCATCAAGGATGAGGATGAAAAGGTTCTTGCTACAGAGAACGTGGTCAAAGATAGATGGATAGGTTATTTTCATAATCTTTTCAATGAAGGACATGAAAAGAGTACCTCTTTGGAGGAGTTAAGTAACTCAGAAGAGTGTCGAAACTACTTCTTTTATCGCCGAATAAGAAAGGAAGAAGTGGTTGTAGCTTTGAAAAAGATGAAGCATAGAAAACCAATAGGATTTTGAAAACAGGAATAGCATGGCTCACTGACCTTTTCAATAGGATTTTGAAAACAAAGAAGATGCCAAATGAGTGGTGAAAGAGCACTTTGGTGCCTATCTACAAGAATAAGGGTGACATACAAAATTGCATGAATTATAGGGATATTAAGCTAATGAGTCATACAATGAAGCTCTGGGAGAGAGTCATTGAGCATAGATTGAGGCAAGAGACACGGGTTTCGGACAACCAATTCGGGTTCATGCCAAGGCGCTCAACCATGGAGGTAATCTATCTCTTACGAAGATTGATGGAAAGATATAGAGATGGGAAAAAGGATTTACACATGGTCTTTATAGATTTGGAAAAAGTGTATGATAGGGTCCCAAGAGACATTCTTGGGAGGATTTTAGAGAAGAAAGGAGTACAAGTAGCATATATCCAAGCTATAAAGGATATGTATGATGGAGCAAGGACTACCGTAAGAACTCATGAAGGACAAACCGAAAGATTCACCATAACCATAAGGTTACATCAAGGCTCATCCTTAAGTCTTTACCTTTTTGCATTGGTAATGGATGAGTTAACAAGACATATTCAAGATGATATTCCTTGGTGTAAGCTTTTTGCAGACGATATAGTGTTGATAGATGAAACTCAGGAAGGGGTAAATGCGAAGCTTAACTTTTGGAGAGAAGTGTTGGAATCTAAAGGTCTTCACCTAAGCCGATCAAAGACAGAATATATGGAGTGCAAGTTCAGTGCAAATGGAGGCCAAAATGAGTTAGGGGTGAGGATCGGAGATTAAGAAATACCAAAGAGCGACTGCTTTTGCTACCTAAGATCTATCTTGCAAAAGAACGGAGAATTAGATGGAGACCTCAACCATAGAATACAAGATGGATGGATGAAATGGAAAAGTACATTTGTGGGACCGTCGTATGCCACTGAAGCTCAAGGGAAAATTTTATAGGACGGTAATGCTGTATGGCACAGAATGTTGGGCGGTGAAGCATCAACACGTACATAAAATGGGTGTAACGAAGATGAGGATGCTTTGTTGGATGTGTGGGCACACGAGAAAGGATAAGATTATGGATGAGGATATCCGAGGTAAAGTAGGAGTAGCCGAAATTGAAGGAAATATGAGAGAAAATCAGTTACGGTGGTTTGGACATGTGCAAAGAAGGCTTACGGACGCTCCGGTTCGAAGATATGACTACGGGACAGAGTTCAGGGCTGAAGGGGTAGAGGAAGACCTAGGAAAACTTTGGAAGAGACCCTAAGAAAAGACTTAGAGTACTTGGATCTAACGGAGGACATGACACAAAACTGAACGCAATGGCGTTTTAGGATTCATATTGCCGACCCCACTTAGTGGGAAAATGCTTTGTTGTTGTTGTTGTTGTTGTTGTGAATTTCTGGTTTAGGGATTTAGGGCTTTTTTAATTAGGATTTGTAGATTCTGTTATGGGTTCCCAATTCCTAAGTTCTAGAATACATGAGTTGAAGCCATTGAACTATTGAAGAGCCTTGCGACCCTTGCCAAGTTGTCTTGCACTCTTGCTCAAAGTTCTTCAGGTAAATTCCTTTAAGTTCTTATTCTTCTCAATTCCTGAGTTCTGGATTCTGTTTTGTGTTGCTCAGTTGTAATTTGTGTTGCTTTCTTATATATTTTAAGTTCTGGGTTCTCAATTCCTGAGTTCTTAATAAATTATCTTAAAGGAATTACTTATTCATATATGAATTGAGAACAAGAAGACAATGTTCTAGACTTTCTATTCTGTTTTGGAAGTATTTATGAATAAGTAATTCCTGAGTTCTTGATAATTGTTGTGGAGAGGTCATGTAATTTGATTCTTGGTATGAGCTCAAGCAGACTTCCAACAGTAATTGTAATTTGTAGGTAACAAAGGCGTGCCTGAATTACAGTTCCTTTGAAGAAAAGCCTGCCTTTGATTTGAAATCTGAGTTTAAACATTTTAATTCTACCAATATAATTCTACCATCTTTTGCATAGCCCTCGTAATGAGTTCAGCTGCTTGTTTGTCAATTTTCAAAAAGAAATTGAAAAAGTATTTGTAGAATACCTATTTCTCTTTGTTTCATTAATAAATACTTCCATTATCTCTCTCTTGACAATTAGGCATATCAACATTTTGATTGAATTATTATCTTTCTCTTGACAATCTTCCAAATTGAATAATTATAATGTGAACATATTGGGCATTGGATGTCATTTTGATGTTATTCTTTTTATTATAGAATCAATGAGGAATGATGTTTGATGTTTGATATCATTGCAGATGTTAATGTGGATGTTATTTCGGTTTTAATGTTTATGTTTTTTTTGGATTTCGAATAGCTCCTATAATGTATTTTTGAAAAAAAAGAAAAATAGAGTTGGACCCATGGACCCGCCCTGGTTGTGCAAACATATTTACTGCTACAACAACAAAAAACACATCTACCCTTGAACGTCTTTAGCTTGTCTTATCCCATTCTAATCGGGATTTTTGAGTATTGATTTTTCGATACTTACAAATGATCAAGAATTGTTCAAGTAATTATAATCACTTTGTATGTCTGAATAGAGATAGGAAAATATCGCCATACGCTCCTAGTACAAGTTTCTTCTACATGTGGAGAGTTTGGTGATGTACAGTGATTATCGATTGACTTGACGAGTCAATTCGCGTTCCGTTGGTCCAAATGGACAACATTTTACACCTCTTGGTAAAATTGCCCGTCTTGAAACCTATTGGGTCTTCTGATGTTTTGATCAACAACTACTCTGACAATAATTCTATGTTTACCCTCTGTACTGAAAGGCATTCCAATCAACCTTGGGTATGTGTCTACCCTGCTGCACTCCGTATTACCTTGAAGCGGATGCACTGTCTAGAAAACCCGTTGACATTGGAAGTACAGTCGTGACCATTAATTACTCAATCACCCAACAAATACTCGGTGGAACGGATCATTACCGTGGTGATTGAATATCTCGAAAACTACTGTTGTAGTTGATGCTATGCATCCAATCCAGTTATTTTGTACTCTAGATTTGATGGACTTTCTTTGATCCTCAAAATCTCATGTATTTTTCTAGCCTTCTCGACGTAGTTACTTTTCACTAAGTTCGAGAGAACTTTACTATGAATTTGCTTGCTAAGGCGTTGCGGACTACGCTAGCTCGACTACATGGTAGATGTGCCACTATTGTATCTCATCGTGATGCAAGTTTTACTACTAAGTATTGGGGAAGTCTTCTTGAAGGCCACGTGTAGTAAATTTTGTCGTCGACTACATTTCTCCTGCAGACTAACAGCTAGTCTGAATGATTTACCCAGACCTTCATGGTGTGTTACGTTTATCTGCTGTATAGTTGTAGCACGATCGTATTAGACACTTATTTCTGTTAGAACTGCTTGTAACTACGGTTACAATTTTTAGTCTTGGTTGTGGCACGTTTGAGACGTAGTTTGGAGATTCTTTGATTAGCACTTGTTTGACAAAGGAGTTTTCGAACAAGTGTTCAATTGTGAGACTTATAGAAATGTTATCTTATTGTTGTTGTACCCAAGGGGGGGTAGTGCGTGAACATGGTAGAGGCTTGACTAGAAGTTGTTTGTGTATTTCCTAATAGGAGGCATGATGTTAATATTGCACCCTCGGGAATTTGTTACTTGCTTATCATGGCAACAATGAGTTGTCGATATCACGGGCTGCAGACAATTTCTACGGGTTGATTTTGATCTCGTGTACATGTTTTGAATGAACATTTTAGCACAGAAAGCTCAAAGGAGGGAGAGAGATTGCTTAGTTTTCCAGCATAGGAACCGTGACCGTTTGATCACTTTCAGCTCATTTTTCCGGCCAACCTCGACCACGACTGAACTCCTAATGGGTATAGAAATGTTCTCGATATTCCTAACTTTAAAATGGCTTTTGAATCACTAAGTTTGGTTAACTATCGAGTTAGAAATCAACTCTGAAAATTAGGAAGAAATTCCCAGATTTCAAAGTCGATCATGGTCATTTGGCCACATTTAAGCCAAATTTCTAGACAACACGGACAACAATTGAACTTTCAGTAAATATAGATCAATTCATTACATTCCTAGCTTCAATTTGGTTTTTGTAGCATTGAAATTGGTTGAGAATCGAGCTCGTTAGGAGCTCAAAAAGTAGGACAAAAAACCTGCAAAATTGTAGGTCTTCGTAGGGAAGGCAAGTACTGTGGTACTCGCGGCCCATGGGTAGCTTCCTTGTGTCTGGTGAGTTGGCGCGTGGCTGCCAGTGCAGCCATTTGTGGCGGCCCGTCTGGCCTCTGGCTGGCATGTGGTCGACGCGTGTGGGTTCGTGACGTCGAGTAGATCGATTTCGTATATTCAAACCTTATGTTTAAGCAATCTATGGAGGTTTTATTTAAGTTTCCATTTATGTGTTATTAAACTAAGTTAATTAGTAATTTCACATATAGGGGAAACGTATCCCGAGGACGTACGGGGTCAAGTAAGGCTCGATGACTTCGTTTCGATTGCGTATCTATGAGTGGACAGTTGTTTTTATACCTATACATATTTATAGTTTCCATAAATGTGTATTTACTTCATTTTTACGCTTATATTACCTAGTATTGTTATTGTGATATGAATTGTGATAAATGCGTATGGTTGGAATATTACTGTCATGACATTCATACATATTTGTACATGCTCACCTATTGCACCCCGGTGTTAGTACTCCGCCTAGGGTCAGGGCCAGTCCTTCACGTGTATGTTCACATCCGCACTATTCGCTTGCCTTAGATCCAAGTTAGGTGCCAGTCCTGTCGTACATATTGCATTAGGCAATTCCAACTTGTATGTGACCGCGCCTCGGCGCCAGTCTTTACGTGATCGTAGTACTAGAGCGTATTGATTACACTCAATCTTATCGTACAGGTTGCATTATGCAACTCCGACTCATGTGCTAGCATAGTTTGACGAGCCATTGATTATACTTGTTTATCACCTGATTATATTACTGTGGCATTTGATATGTCATGACTTGGCATATTTCTGGTTGTTGTATTAATGTTTACATACTTACATAGTATGTTTTAAGGAAACTATACTTGTTTTTACGGTGAGGGGTTAGTATATTCGAAAATAAAGGTTTTCTTACAAGCATTGTTTTGCTGACTCACTCAACTTTGTTTTTCTCCCCTCCAGGTTTAGTAGCTGTGCTTACTTATAAATGAGGATTATGACAAATCTTAGGAGATGGTTATCTTTGGTGGTATAACCCTCATCTTAATTACTATAATGTCTTATGCTCTGACATCACGTGTGAAATAGGTTCAATCCCGCTCACCCGCACACTCTTTAGATTAGGCACTTTTAGGTTTAAATTTATTCACATCTTCCACATCACCATACTTTATGGTTTCGTCACCTTCCAGGTGTCAGTCAGCACAGCTCAATTTGGAGTCCAAATGGACATTTTAGGTCGGGGTGTGTCATTAACCTCATATTGCATGCTTCATTGACCTATGCATAATTGTTATAAATATTTCATTATTATGCCCAAAAATACAATTGACCATTGATATGTAGCTAATTAGTCAAAATTTTATTGACCTTTAGCCAAATAACCTTTAAAACAATTTAGGTATGGGGGCATGTTGGCCGAATTTCATAGCCTTTTTGCTTTAATTTTTGAACAATTTTCCGAATTAATTGTTGGTGTTTGTTCTAGTATATTGGATATTGTTTAGATAATTTTTTTTTTCTATTAATTAGTTTTATGAAGTTTTATTTCTTTATACATGACCCAAGTCAATTAATTTATTATAACTATATTTTGTGGCAAAGTTGGTTGTCTAATTGATATTGCCATCTAGACCTGGGAATTTCTAACACGACCCGTTAACCCGACACGAAAACGAATTGGATCGTTAATGGGCAACCCAATAAGCACCTGTTAAGATAATAGGTTGGTCTAGGCATACACGTGGGTAACCTAATATACGATAAACAAAATATTAATTTAGTAATTTTATACTCCTAAAAATACTATAATAATTATATACATAATCATATAATATATATACATATATATATAACTATATATACATATATCATATATATAATATTATATATATATATATATATAATTAAATTTAGAAAATTTGGAAAAGGAGGTAATATATTTATACATGGTATAATACTATTGTTTATTTATTTTCATAATTATTTTGGTAAACTTCTCCTAATTTGAATGGTTTATAATGTTTGATTTTTCTATACTTAGTTTATGCAGAAGAGAGTTCTAATTAGAAAACCTTAATGAAAACATCATCAACATAACTCTTGAAGGCAATAGATCAAGCCAAAGTTCTAATACAATTTCCCCATGATGATCCATGAAAATTGAACAATTTTGTAAAAGGAATAACATGCAAGCTTTGAGTTTCATTGGCAAGGTTTTAACTTTTGAGAAAGGCTTCACAACCTTGAAAATAAAAACTCTTTCATTTTGCATATCCTTGCACATTTGATATTTTGTTGTAGACTATTAGTGTATTGGTGCTTTTTTATTAGGCTCTTATTTTGGAGTGTAGATGCAGTACTTAAAGACAAATGTATTTTTATGTTTTAAAGTAATATTTATGTGGCAATGTGGTATGTGCAAATTTAAGGAAAAAAAATATTTTTCTTAACGAGTCGAATCATTTTACCTGTTGGGTAAACACTACTACAAAAGGGCCTTATTGTGTCAGTGGTTGGTGTTGGTTTTATATAACATAATGGCGGATAAGACATTTCCGACACCTACTAAACATGGTGTCGGAATTACAGTTGGTTATAAGCGACATAAATTGTTAATGTCGCTTATAAGCGACATAGATTTTAATATTTTTAAAATATTGGTGTCACATAAAAAAAATCATGTCGCTTGTAACCGACATAAACTTAGCATCGGTTGTAGCCGACATGGATAATTTGAAATATTTAGGTGGGAATTTTCCCGCTTGTTTTGCACGAGGAAATGGATTGAGAAGAGTTTGCAGTTAGTGTCAGACTTAGTGTCGGTTTTAACCGACGCCAAGTACATTTAATTCGACACAAGTTTCAGTTTCTGTAAAGTGTGTCAGAAGATGGTGTCGGTTATAACCGACACCAAATTTCATCTAAACCAACACCACGTGAATTTCAATAAAGTGTGTTAGGAAGTTCCTTCATTCAATTCGAAGTGCATATCAGTAAAGTGTGCCAAAAGTTGGTGTCGGTGTTAACCGACACCAAGCTTAATTTCATTCGACGCCAATGGCTTTTAATTCAACGTCAGTGCAATCAATGTCGGTTTTAACAGACGCCAACTTAGTATCCATATTTAAACCCATTTCTTCCCCATTTGATCCGTGCTTTCATTTCTTCCCCAATTTTAGTCTTTCTCCTTTTCCTTTCTTACCCCATTTCAGTTTTTCTCCTTCTCCTTCCAGTAACTTTCGTTATGGATCAACATTTTGAAGATCAACATTCTGAGGAACTCCATTTCGAAGATGAAGAGTTCGAAGGTGGTTCATTTTTAAATTATTATGATTATTAATTTCAGTTTCTGTTTTGTATTATAACTAGTATTATGCTTAAATTGAAAATTGATTTTTGTTTCTTGGTTTTTAATTGTTTTTTCAGTATTTTTAAGGATCAGATTAACGGAGATGCGGATCCTCAATTCCCAATTAGAAAGAATAGCCTTGTTCATTGGATTCGTCTGGAAAATGCATTAGTAATAATTCTAGTGTTTTTTCAAAACATGGAGTGGTAGAGGTTAGAGATCATAGAAATCTTCCATTTATGATTTATTTTATTATTCCTTGAAATTTGTCTAATAAATTCTCTTATTTTTCAGGAGATTGTGGTAAAAAAAAAAAACATAATCGGCAGTTTAAAACAATGAACCACACAACGGGTTCAAAATCTTTTGTAAGAGTTCGGGAAGAATATGTATGGGTTGTACGTTTTTAAGAATTGTAGTTAATTGTAGTTATGGTAGATAATTGTTAGTGTTTGGTACTATTGTTATTGTTAATAGTTTTATTAATGTTTGCTTTGGCCTATATATGAAATATGGTGGGAATTATTTTTATATAAGTTTTTTTAATTATTAATAACTAAAAACTGAAGCCAATTTTTGTTTTATTATTAATATATTTGGTGTAATAACAGTGCATGAGGCTGCAAGGTTGCACTAAACAATGACTTAATCAATTCTAGTTTGCGAGACGGCTCAAGCGGCGATTGATCCAAACTATTCTTCTCATCTTCCTCCCTCCCTTGGTTTCATGGTTTCACATCAAACACGAAATTTGACAAATTTTTTTCTTCCTCCTTGCAATCAATTGCATGGCTCTTCGGAAAATTTAATTCATGGGTTACAAGGGTGTTTAGAAAATACAAAAAAAAATTCTAGGTTTATGGGCCTTTTTTTTTTTGGGTAAAGAAAAGTAGGGATTAGGGATGGGTAGGACGAGGGTAAAGATCGGGTTTGGGGTGTTTAATGAGTTGGCTTGATTGATTTTCTGCTTGAGACGAACAAATATACTTGTTTTGAAATCTGAGATGTAGGAGGCAAGGAGAAGGTGACATAGAGAAGCAAAATAGGACGCAAGCAATGTTAATTTACTGGAAACGGTGAAGAGAAGAAGGTGAGGATTGAGAGAGGGTGAAGAAGACGATGAAAAAGAAAGAGGAGTTCCGGAAAGAAAAAAAAGACCAATTATTAGGTGGTGTCGCTTATGGGTGACATTATAGTGGTTATTTTATTTATTCAATTATCGGTTGGTGTCACTTTTAAGCGACGTTGTTGTCAGTACTTAATGTCGCTTGTATCCAACACAAGCTTCGATGTCACTTTTTAGCGACGCTGTTGTTGTTTTTTATTTTATATTACTTTGCTTTTTGGTGGCAGATTAAGGGGACTAAGTGACGTCAATACCCTTTTTGTGATCATAGCATTGGTGTCGATTCCTCTATCTGACATTGCACGATTTAATGTCAGATTTTTACTAAAAATCCAACATTAATTAGGGTTTCTTGTCGGCTTTGCCACCGCCAGTGATATCCCCTTTTGTAGTAGTGAAAGTGACTTGACCTATTAAGGATCCGTTAAAATAACGGGTGTGGCATGACACGACCTATTAAGATAACAGGTGTTACACAAAAACGACACGAAACACGACAAACACAACCCGTTTGCCGGGCGTAGTGCCACCACACAAAATTTTGCATGAACTCACTTGTTTAAGGCAATGCCACGTCTATATTATGTTGTCCAATGATATTAAATTTACCATTAAAAATATATTAATACTCACTCTATTATGGAAGAATATTGTTGAACTTTTAAGGCTAGAAACTCGGAATTCCGAGCACTTGCTTTACCACTAATTTAAACGAAGTAATGCTAAAGAAACTAAATTTGTAAACTAAATGATGTGTCACCAATAGAAAATGAGCACGTTTATCAATATTTATTTTTTATTTTTAATAATTTAATCATCAACTTCCATATTATTTAGTTTACAAATATATATAATCTACAAATTTAGTTTCTTTAACATTATTGATTTAAACATGAGTTAATTACTGTGGGGAATGGATTCTATTATCACTAACGGAGTTCGAAAGTTTAGGCTGACAGAGAGACAATTGGCAAGACAATCCCAAACTGTCCCATCTGTCATGCATTCAGCAATCGGCAGATAAAAGAAGGAAAGACAGTCCAAATAACAACATATTTTGGCATATTGCCTTTAATTTAAAGGAAAACTAATGAAAATGACTTGAAAACTTTGAATTTTAACAATAAGGACAAAATAAAGGGTAAAATGAATAGTAACATGATTGACTTTTTAATGTAAAAATGTGGTTTTTTGTTAAAGTGAACAGTACCGGAAGCTTTTCGTTAAAGTGAACAGTACCGGAAGCTTTTCGTTAAAGTTCCCTTAATTTAACATATTCTACATTTAAACTACATTTGTAAATAAAAAATATGTCACAAACAAATAATAAGTTTGTTGATCAACATTTATATAATAATCCAATCATCAACAACTATATTATTTAGTTTATAAATTTGGTATAAAAATTGGATGATGCTAGAGAGACTAAATTTGTAAACAAAATTTGCAAACCAAATGATGTGTTACCAATAGAAAATGAGCACGTTTATCAACACTTAAGTAAACTTTTATATCATTTGGTTTGCTAAATTTTATCTATACATTTAATCTCTCTAATATTACTCTTAAAAATTTAGCCTGCATATCATTACCCTGCTTGTAATAATTGATGGTAAAGTAGTTTATACCATGCAAACGTGACGAGAACTGAAGATGATAGAGATAGTTCCGAATTGAGGTCATGGCAAATGGAAGCCATATACGTAAACAAAAGGCATCTAATTTGAAACTAAGATTAATTTACTACCAGGCAATTCCTTTATTGACAAGCACTCAAAGAAAGTACATTTCATATTACAGAGAAACATTGAGCAGTGATCAACCATCTATTTAATTTTTATTCTTCCATAGCCAATTATTTATTCATATTTTTTACACATAATTTTGTTCAAAAACCAAAACTAATAGCAAGGTGACAATTTCCTGCATACGTGGGAGGACGTCTTAGCCTCGCCCTCGGTTTCCTGACCCAGACCCAGCCCTAGACCCAGCATAAGACCCAGCAGATGAACCTGCTTCAGACCCTGCTCCGCCCGACCCGCTGGATCTTGAAGAAGACGATGAACTTGAGCTTGAGCTTGAGCTAGAGCTAGACCCACCCCCAGACCCCGAACCCGCTCCAGCACCGGAGCCTGCTCCACTCCCACCCAGCCCGACACTTACTCCAGAACCCACACCAACTCCAATCCCACCGAGGTCTATCCCCAGGTCTTTTCTTGCCACGCGGCTTTCAGACATAACAAAGGCACTTGAAACAAGCAAAGCAATTAGGGCAAAAGACTTGAAACTAAAACTGAACTTACCCATTGTCAATGTACTACGTACTTCAAGTAGCTCAACTAGCCAAAGGATAAAAATAGCTGTGAACGATTTAAGGAAACAAACTTAAGAAAGAGCGAGAATGTTTGGGTTGTTATGAATATGATCGAGAGGGACACACGATGAGCTACTTATATAGGAATTTTTGGGACCGACGTGTGAAGGGGATGAAATAAAGAATTGAATGATCATGCATGCTACCTAGGCGTTTGTTGTGTTTGGGAATTGTGATTGAACAAAGTTGGTGGATCGAAAGGTGGAGGCGCTTGAGTGGATGTTGTTCAGTTTTGTTGTAACACGAGTCGATGTAGGTTGCATTATTAGCTCGCCGACTTACTCAAATCACACAGACGCATTTACCATAGTGCGGGGTGGACTACTATTGGTAGTGGAGTACGACTGGCTCCCACGTAACGCACCTAAAAATTTATATTATCAGAAATTTGTGATTCATGAATTGCCACGATCAAAATGCGCATGCAATACTCTCCTAATGAACAAATTAATACTCAACATCATCAGAAATTTGTGATTCATGAATTGCCACGATCAAAATGCGCACGCAATACTCTCCTAATGAACATTATCAGAAATTTGTGATTCATGAATTGCCACGATCAAAATGTGCATGCATTACTCTCCTAATGAACAAATTAATACTCAACCCTTTAAATAATTATCCATATGTATAAACAAAAAGACAGGGTGAGTTTTAAGTAACATATTCATGATGAACAATTCATTTATTTAATACATTTGAATGGCTAAAGAATTTTAGATTTGTGTGCTTTTTTGTACAACAATCTTCAAATGAATATTAATAAGCTGACCACCCAGCTTCTAACATGGTGAATAAGAGACACTTGAGTTTTGAAGAAGAGAGACGAGAGCTTAAGGTGTGTTTGTTTGCTTCACTTGGTTTCACTGGATTCGACTAAATTAAAAATTAGTATAGTCTCATGTTTGTAACCCAAGGAACTAGCTTGAATGGGATTGGGCTTCACTCGCCTCAACTAAGGGGCTCGCTAGACATTCTTAGCGGGATCCCCCTCCCCCCGAAAATTAGAGGACTACTAAGACCGTTCTCTCTTGTGTGCACTACAAAATAAGTAGTCATTACCGACAAAGGTTTTTTGAGGGTCCCAATAAACCATCATAAAAAGCACATTTTTGCAACCATATATAAAATATGGGTCGTTGGTAACATGGCACGAAACAAAATTTTATTACCTATGCACATAATATCCTTGAAAAAACTCTCAGGTTTCATCGGAAATGCACTTTTGTTTGGCGGGAAGACTTGACGCTACTTGTATTAACGACAAATAAAGTTCTTATCGGCAATAGAATGATTATTTTCAAGGGTTTACTCATGGTGACGAAATTAATTTACTATTTTCGAGGGGAAAAATGTCCTCTAGGTAATGCTTTTATATTTTCGAGGGAAAAAAGTCCTCTCGATAATTCTTTTATATTTTCGAGGGTGATTAGTTGTTTTTGTAAGTAATCATATTTTTTTCAACAAAATTTTTTCTTTGCCAGAATAAATTTTTAAGGGCATATGGTTTTGTTGGAATCAATTATTTACCATTGGTCACATGTGTCGTTGGAATATTCTTGATATAAGTTTGATACTTAATTTAATATTCTACAATAAATGGATCATATAACTTAGAATACATATGGATAAGATTGGACCATAAAAATAAAAATAAACCGTTGAGCACAAAGTTGTATAACTTAATATAGTATTCTATGATAAAGAAACAATTTGCATGCCTTTGTTAACTCATAACATTTGTCATGGACATTGAAAAAATTATACTCACATCACTTCCACAACTAAATTTTCAGACAAAAAAAAAAAGACACAATCACAATGAGAGCTTATCCCACCATTTCATCATCTTCGTCACCATTTTGGTTGGGTTGAATACCCCCATGTGCCTCTTCTTCTTTGTATGGCTCATCATCATCATCATCAGCATCATTAGGCATCTCATAAACATTTCTAGGCTTTGCTTCCACCACATAACTCCAAGCCTTATTTTTAATCATTCTCACATAAAAAGTTTGGGTTGCTTGCAAGGTCGAATGCATGAAGGGGCAAGGGGTCAATTGATCCTCCGAACTTTAGTGGATCTCCATGGATGACTTGGATGTTGCCCCTTTGAAGGTTGGAGTTGTCTTGATACATGTCCTCCAATTGCTTGATAAAATGTCTCAAAGAGGAGTTTCCCTCCTTATTATCTTTTCTAAAAATATTACCTGGAGAAAACGATGTCATTTTAGAACAGGTTACTTCATTAAAAAAAGAGTAAATTGTAACAATGGTCCCTCAACTTTAATCAAATTGGAGCAATGGTCCCTCAACTAAAAATCCATTACCATTGGTCCCTCAACTTATCAAAATGTGTAGCTATGGTCCTTTTTGTCAACTTCATTAGAATTTTGTCAAAATAAGTTATGTTGGAAAGATCATTGCTACAATTGGGGTCCCTTAACTCAGCAAAACATGTAACTATGGTCATTTTGTCAACTTCGTCAGAATTTTGTCAAAATGAGTTATGTTGGAAGGACCATTGCTATAATTGAGTTAAAGTTGAGGGTTTATACTAGATGGGAGATATACCTTTTTAGAATAGAATCCTATCCTGGAGGATATCTAGGAGTAGATATTACATCCTCTTATGCGTATGATTACTTACGGCACATGCCAATTCCTAGATTGTAGGAACTCCAAGAATATAAGAAACTTGACTAATTCCATATTAGGATCTTGCGTTTTGTGGACAAGCATGGTCAATCTCAGCGAAGTCACTCAAACTTTGCCCATGCTCCAAAACAGGATAATGGTGGCACCACTGCTCCGTTAATCCAGCTCCACTCGGAACTGTTAAGTTTATAACAGGATTTCTAAGGTATCTATATTCCAATCTGCCTTACTCTGGCTCTGAAAAATCATGGTCCCATAATTGACCCTAACTTTGTTTCTAAAAGGAACTTGTTCTCCATGTTCTCCTTGAGTTAAAGGATGGTTTAAAACTGAGACACAATGAGTTAAAGAGGAATGCCTTAACCACCCCAACAATTCATCACTTACAATTTTAATAAATTTATAATTCAAAGATAAAACTACAATTCGTTGATTGTTTACAAAAAGGAATTAACTTGGCTCGTTAAGATTAAGGAGAAGTTTCTGCTCAAGATACTTAGTGATTCACATAATTTCGTGCTCATGATCGAAACCGTCAATATTATTAATCACTATGTAAGATCAATAAAATATGAGATTGTCTGGTCCTCGAATTGTTTAAAAACATTTGGACAAATTCGGCAAAAGAATTATGAGCTGTCTATATATTTGCATAGTTGTTTAACTAAACGACTTTGATTATATTAATTTTTCGCATAGATGATCTTTACATGGTAATTTATAATAAACAGGTTCGATTATAAAAACAAAGTTCCGAGTTACGGGCTCTTTCCTCGGGTTGGGCTTTCGTTTAGTGTTGGGGGTTCACTTTTTGTTTTTTGTTTAAAGTGTATTTGGGCCCCTTTGTACTTGTGCTCTCTTGGTAATGAAAATTACCTTTGACAAAAAAAAAATAAAAAAAAACAAAAAAAACAAACCCGTCTCTTATGAAAAAGGTGAGTAATTAAGTTACTATCAATAAGCATTCAAAATGCAAAAGCAGTTGGGATGTTCGTTTTGTAGGAATTGAATCATATCTGGATCCACTTTGTGTGGATCCTAGGGATCCCCATATCTTAGTCATTCATCGTATATCGTGCAGTAAAATATCATTTAAATTTTTTATTTAAAATTAAACACAAATAGTATCTGACGAAAACTAACTGCATGATGTACGATAAACGATTAGGGTGTGGGGATCCCTGGATCCCCACAAAATGAATTCGAAAAGGATCCTTTTCCCATTTTGTAGACCCTCCTCTATAATAAGAAAAAAGAAAAGAAAAAAAAGGTCGTTGAGGTCATAACTCAGAGAGGCCATTAGTACAATGCAATAACCCTCTAGGAAAAAATCTTTATTATGTGGCCTCTGCTCTGCCCGCCACCATCATCATACCAGATTGTCTGCAGAGGCTGAGGCTCTCGTAAATACCCTTATACTCTCTCTCTCCCCCCCCCTTAATTTTGGCTTAAATTCATGAATTTGATGCTTTTCTGGCCTATGATTTACTGGTACGCCTAATTGGTCCCAGACGGAAGAAAGCAAGAAACCAAATATAGCAATGCAAGAAATCAATAGAGCAATGCAAAAATTGTAAGAGAGAAAAGGAAGAGAAGAGATGTTTAAAAGGACAGAGGACTCATTTTCATTCATCATATCCCTTTATAGAGTACCTTATGTTATTTATATCCAATCTGAAAAGGGAAACCTAGCTCCAAATAGGCTGGGCCTTAAGCAAGGCTTAATTGAAGGCTAACAAGTATGGGCTAAGAAAGAGAGATAGAAAGCCCAAACAATATGGTCTTAACAACTCCCCCTCGGTTAAGATGAGACCTGTCCTCAGGTCTGAAAATTATGATAATGAGCGATGATGTCGTCGGCTACTTCCTAGGTAGCATCTTCGTTGGGCAGCCTTGTCTATTTGGTAACTGCAACATTCTTCTTCTTGAACACTCCTCTATCGAGGATTTTTTCAAGCAGCCAATGGAAAGACCTAGTAGAGTCGAGTGGTGGTAGAGTCGGATGTGGGGAAATAGTGTCACCAAGTTTCTTCTTGAGCAGGGAGACATGGAAAACAGGATGGATCTTTGAGTCATGTGGGAGGTTGAGCTTGTAAGTCATCGATCCAATGCATTCTTGAATTTGGAATGGTCCATAAAGCTTGGGTGCAAGTTTGTTGGACTACCGCAAAGCTACTGAGTGTTGTCGATAGGGTTGCAGCTTGAGGTAGACCCAATCACCCACCATGAATTCACGCTCTGTTCTTCCTTTGTCATAAATTTGTTTAATGCGGTTCTGAGCGAGTTGCAAGTTGGATAGTAGGAGTTGAAGCAATTTGTCTCGGTCTTGCAAAGCTGCATCAACATATTGTACAGCAGTTGTTCCTGGTAAATAGGTGTGACTGGAAGGAGAAGGGACCCTATATAATGCTTGGAATGGTGACACTTGATGGTATATTGGAAAATGGTATTGTACCACCATTCGCCCCAAGGGAGAAGAGAGGACCATTTGTGTGGCTTGTTAGCAAAAAAACAGTGGAGATAATGTTCAAGAGTTTGATTGGGAACTTTTGATTATCCATCTAATTGAAGGTGATATGTCGAGCTATGACAAAGGTTGCTGCCTTGGTGCTTGAAGATTTCTTTATGAAAATTACTAAGAAATGTAGGATCATGATCAGACACTATAGACTTCGGCATTCCATGTAGACAGAAGATTTCCTTGATGAATGTTTCTGCAATGGAGACAGAAGTGTATGGATGTTTGATTGGAATAAAGTGACCGTATTTGGTTAAGCGATCCACAACCACCAATATGGCCGTGTACCCATTAGAGGAGGGCAACCTTTTGACAAAGTCCAGTGCAATGTCTTTCCAAATGCCATTTGGGATAGGTAAAGGTTGTAAAAAACCTGGTGGGTGAATTGTCTCATGATTTTGACATTGACATTCTGGGCAGTGGGCAACAAAGTTCTTTACATCTTTGCGTATCCCGGGACAAAGGAAACTTCGTGATACTCGGTGATAAGTCTGGAGGAATCCGGAATGGCCACCTTGTAGAGACGAATGAAATTCCTTGAGTATTTTTGGCTGCCACTGTAAGGTGGAAGGAACGAAGATTCTTTTCTTGTAATAGATGACACCATTAACACTGGAGAATCCTCGAATAGTTGTGCCTGGGGGTAACCCACATGCACATACGAATCTGGTGGTAACCCGATTGGAGGTCGAGCTTGGAAAAAATGGAAGCACCATGTAATTTGTCTAGGAGCTCATCTATACAGGATTTGGAAAGCGATCCTTGATGGTGGCGGCATTGAGGGCTCCATAATCGATGCAAAAATGCCATGACTCATCTTTCTTTTTAACCAAGAGAACTGGGGAAAAGAATGGACTACTGTTATTTCGAATGACTTCGAAAGTAAGAAGTTCTTGCATTTGTCTTTCGATCTCTGTCTTCTGCGAATGGGGGTAACAATATGGGCGTACATTGATAGGTTTGGTGTTAGGAAGCAACGAGATCTTGTGGTCGATTTGTCGAAGTGGTGGAAGTCTAGTAGGGAGGGAGAAAAGATGTGTGTATTGGGACAAAAGGGAGATAATGGAAAGGTGGGTATTAGGTGGTGGGGAGATGGTTGTATTGAAGGGGTATTTAGGTTCAGGGGGTTTTGGGCTATAGGTATATGGAGGTTGGATTGAGTGGCATGGTTTAATAGTGGATTGGGCTGTAATAAGGCGTTAGAGGGTGTAAGTTTTTCCAGTAGCTGTGAAGAACTTGTTTTTGTTCTTGAAATGCCACCCAATATACTCAAGGGACTCGAGCCATTCCGCACCCAGAACTATCTCGGGATAGTGATGAGGAGAAAATACCTAATAAGAGTGTAGTCTTGCAAGTTGATTGCCACATTGTGAACTCGCAGGTTGGCGGTGACTTATTTATGAGAAGTTGTGGTAAAAGAGATTAGGTTTATATGCTTAATGGGCAATCCCAGATTTTGGGCAACGTCAACGCTCAACAGGTTGCAGGCAGCTCTCGAGTCGATTAGAACCTTGATGGGTGTGGATAGAGCCACGCAAGCGTATTAGGTGACCAACCTTAAGGCTCGGTATAGAGAAGAATTCCAGCATATGGCATGTAGTATCCTCCTCGGAGTTGCAATCATGGAACTCATGGGAGTCATCCTCGGGGGTATCAATGTCCAACAATACAATCATAGGGTCTTTGCATTTATGGCTAGGAACATAAGGCTCTGTGCAGTGAAAACATTCTTTTTTGCATATTTTATCTTGTACCTGTGCTGGGGTTAAATGTTTGAAAGAAGCAGTGGAAGTGTAGGGTGACGGATGAGGTAATGGGGCTGGTGAGGTAGTGGGAATAGTGGGTCGGGGAAATGATGGTGCTGGAGATGGACGAAATAAGGGAGGGCGGGAATAATGTTTGGCTTGGTTTTTTGTTTAAAAAATTTTGGCTAACTTTTGGGCTTGGTGCAGAGAATCAGGTTCTAGAGCTAGGACATCATGACGAATGTCATCTCGTAATCCCCCAAGGAAAACATGTGTCCAATCAATCACTCGACAAGAGAGTTTAGTAAATTCTGTTATGTATTCATCCATTGTGCCTTTTTGTTGTATGTGGGTGAGCTGGGATTTGATATTAGTGCGGTCACAACCCCCAAATCTCTGAAGCAATAAGTCTACAAAGAGGCTCCAGTTATCCCTGCCACGCCGTTGTTCGAACCCTCTCATCCAAATAAAGGCATCAACCCCAAAGTTATAGGCTGCCACCAAAACCCACTAATTTGGTGGAACCTCATAGTAATTGAGGTATCTTTCGACCATGGCTAGCCACCCATATAGGTCATCCCCATTAAAACGAGGTAATTCCATTTTTATGGTCTTAAAATTAGTGGGTTGATGATGTTAGGTGGGTGTGATGTATGGGTGATTGTGGGATGGAAAAGAGGTTGTGGAAGGTAGGACATGGAATGAGTGGGGATGAGAGCAGATAAGAGAAAGTGGGTTTAGGGAAAAAAAAAAGAAAACAAAAAGGACAAGGTGGATGGGTGCTGGTAAGACAGCAGGCGACTGTTGATAGGTGTGGGGTATGGAGTGGTGCGGGTGGATGATAAATATAGGAGTAGCAGAGTTAAAGTAGGTGAAGGAGGGTTGGAAAGCCCCAAACTGGAGTATGCAGTGGTAGGGGGAGCAAATAGGGAATTGATTGAGGTTGTGGGCACGAGTGTGGAGGGTCTAGTAGGCATCGGGATTTAAGGTTTAGGTTGTGGAGGGTGAAGCTATGGTGGTGTGGGGGGATGGGAGCCCAGATTTCAGAAGATGAAATTCGTCAAGCATCAATGTTTGAAACGCTACAAACTGGGAGGTTACTGTGTTTTGAAAGGTTGAACTTGAGGTATTCATATGGTCGAACGATTTCTAGAGGTTAAGGTGTTGTGTTTCAAGGGCTGAGATGGAATCAGCTAGACCATCCACTTGGGTGCGAAAGTGTTCCTAACGAGCATCCATAGCGGCGACGACCGCATCTGGATCAGAAGAGGTAGCGGTTTGGGTGCTTTTGCCCATCGAATCGACGGGCTTTGATACCAATTGGTACACCCAATCGATCCCAGACAGAAGAAAGCAAGAAACCAAATAAAACGGTGCAAGAAATCAATAGAGCAGTGCAGAAATTGTAAGGGAGAAAAGGAAGAGAACTGAGGTCTAAAAGGAAAGATGCCTCATTTTGTAACGCCCCAGCCCGAAAATTTTATTTTGGAAAATGATTTCGATGATAGGCCAAAATTAAAATCTTATTTAATTAACTATCAATTTATCACAAGTCTTTATTTCAATTTCTTAATCTTTCTCAAAATCTTTCATAAAATCTAGCCCATAATTTATTTACCAAAAACATAAAATTTAAATTCCAAATAATTCACCAAAGTTTCTTTCCTTCAAACAAAATCTCAACAAAATATTAAACTCAAACATTTAAGGCTGCATCTAACCCTTGTTAGACTACCTACGTTCCCTTGATACAGGATCAAGCCTTTCGTAGTTCACCTTTCATTTTCAATCCACTTCCTAAACCCACTGGCCACGCGCCGCCGCGGGTGGCGGTTCCGGCGAATGAAAACCCAATTTTTCAACTAACTCTAAAAATTATCAAAATTTACAAACAAGTAGAGTTCAATGAGAGGAACAACTTTCATACCTGGACCAAAGTCCAATTCGGCTGGGAAGCACCTCCAATCGCCCTTGAACCACCAGAAACCCTTGATTTTGGGTGTTCTTGATTCGACTCCAAAACCATTCCGACGCCCCAACTAATGCATGGGCTTTGTTCTAGACCTTAAGGGGAGTCCAAAGGTGGTGGTAATTGAAGGGAACCATTTTAGAATTCACCAGAAAAATGGGAAACCCGTGTCGAACAACTGTGGGTTTATGGCTTCGATTCGTAAAATTGGATAAGAAATTTAAGAATCTAACACCACAAGGATGTTGGGCTCGTCAAGAGCTTTCCATAGACACCGGAATCACCTCCAACAAACATCAGACGGGGAAGGTAGGACCGGGTCAAGAAACCATGTAACATCCCACATCGACCAACGGAGAGGGGGTGATGTCCCTTATATGTACATGCCCACCTCTATATAGCATGAGGCCTTTTGGGAACTCACTGGCTTCGGATTCCATCAGAACTCCACCGTAGCACGATATTGTAAGCTTTAGGCTTACCATTCCCTCACAGATTTGCTTCTGGGAACTTATATGAGAACTTCCCAGTGGGTCACCCATCTTAGGATTGCTCTCGCCCAAACTTACTTAACTTCGGAGTTCCAATGGAATCCGAAGCTAGTGAGTTCACAAAAGGCCTCGTGCTATAAAGAGGGGAGCATGTACATATAAGGCACATCACCCCCTCTCCGTTGGTCAATGTGGGATCTTACAATCCACCCTATTTAAAGGGAACCTAGCATCCTCGCCAACACATCCACACCAAACGACAAAGTGGCTCTGATTCCATTTTGTCACATCTCAGTCTCAGCTCCGCCGTAGGACGATATTGTCCATTTTGGACCCCGATTGGGGCCTTTACAAATTTGTTTCTAGGAACTCAAACGAGAACTTCCCAGTGGATCACCCATTGCAGCGCTTGCAAAATTTTGGTGGGGCCAGAAGGAGAAGGAAAGAAGAATACATTGGATTTGCTGAGAAGAAATGGGATATACTAAAGGTGAAGAGGGAATGGGTTTTAGAAATCTAAATGATTTCAATCTTGCCTTACTAGCAAAGCAATGTTGGAGACTTATTCATGAACCTGATGCTCTATTGGTTAAAGTGCTAAAGGCGAGATATTTTCCTCATGTTTCATTTTTTGAGGCAAGAAATGGAGGGCGAGCATCTTGGATTTGGTCAAGCTTATTGGAAAGTAGGGAGTTACTTAGGGAAGATGCCCATTGGCAGGTCTTGAATGGACATCAAACCAAGTTGTGGGTTGATAAATGGTTGCCGGAGACTACAACAGGACATCCAAGTCCTATAGAGGGAGTGTGTGTTGATAAAAATCAGAATCTGGCTTCAATTATTCAGGAGGACACTAAAAATTGGTGCTTAAACTCTATTCGGAATTTAATTTCAGATGAGGAGTGTTTGGTAATTGAAACAACAAATGTAGGAGATTCTGAATCTAATGACAGATTGATTTGGCCAATGGAAAAGAAAGGAAATTACTCTGTGAAGTCTGGTTACAGATGGATTCGAAGTAAGAAAAGAAGGAGCGTAGCAGCCATCTTCTTCGTGCATGACTGATCTGTTAGTGTGGAAGGGGATTTAGAGTCTTAAGGCCCCGCCAAAAATTAGGAATTTTATTCGGAAAGTAGCGAAAGGGGTAATTGCATTCCACGCAAATTTATTCAAGAAGAAATGTGCTCCATCATCAGTTTGCCCAATTTGTAATGAATATGAAGAGACTGTGGAGCACATACTCCTTATGTGCCCATGGGTGGAGCCGATTTGGTTTGGGGGTTCGCTTGGCTATAAGATTGATAGATGTTCAGTGATAAATATCAAGGATTGGTTGAAGGAAATGATGAAAGGGAGCAATGCAACAAAAGAGGATAGAAAGAGATCTATATCTTTAATGGCTTTCACGTGTTGGCATATATGGAAAGCTCGATGTAAAACAATTTTTAATCATCAAAATCCATCTCCTTTTCAAACCATTCATGCTATTGATTGTGCCAGTTCGATTTTCTAAACGGCGAGGGAATTGACAAGAATCTAGCAATCCCTGGGTATGGAAAATCAGAGCAGAATGATACCCTGGTCTCCTCCCCCTTCGCAAATGATAAAATTGAATGTTGATGCAAGTTGGAAACTTAGGTGTAATGAAGGTTATGTGGGAATTGTTATTAAAGACTCACAAGGAGGATGTAAAAGCATAGAAAGGAAGAAAGTATGTGCTTCGAATGCTTTGATAGCGAAGGCTAAGGCGGTTCTTCAAGGTTGTCTAAGTGCAAAGCAAAGTAATTATCCTTGCATAATTGTAGAGTCTGACTCAAAGCAGGTAATTTTGGCTCTTAATGTAGAAAAGGAAAATTGTAGCCCGGAAAATTTTCCCATTGTCAGTCGCATTAAAGATGTTGGGAAATCTTTCCAGATTTGTAAATGGTCTTGGGTGCCAAGATCAAAGAATGAAGCAGCAAATTTCGTTGCAACCTATGTGGGTACGGAGATGAGCGAGGAATGTAGGATTGACAAACCTCCATCTTCATTGGTTAGAATCTTAAACAAGGATGGATTGCCATGTCCTCCTTTGTATTTGGCTTATTGGAGTAGGGAATGACTCTTGGCTTGTTATATTGGCATCTACTTTTATTCACTACTCCTTTTGTTGTGTTTATCCTGTTAGCCTTGTAGGGCTTTCCCGTTGTACTTCGGCTTTTGTTGTGTTTTGGAATGCATTTCCAGTTTCTACCAAAAAAAACGTGGGTGTTAGGCCATTTGATTGTTGGGGATATTTCCTCAATTTGGATTAAAATTATGTGCGGATATTGAGATTGTGTTTGCATTGTCCGGCTTTCGATACTTGAACCAGAGATTCCAAATTTTGGCCTAATGTTAGAAACAATGTGATACATTATGGGCGTTTTCACATCGCTGGGATAGGGGTTCATCATCACTTCTCTTATCGATTAAATTCATACCCACCAGCTATATACTTTTTCTATTCATAAGAAATTTGGTTTGTATTCACCTGCAAATTATTAGAAAAACATTATATGGATGGGTGTGCTATTTGCGCTCTTCATTTTCATCCTGCTCTCCGAGTGCAAGAAAGATGTGGGGGAGCGCTAGTAGTTCTCCCCTTTGCTAATTATATAAATGAATGAAAATTTGGTGTATATCAGATGAACATTATGTTACTATGAATTTCTAATTGAGGATTTATTCAGCAAAGATGATTGGATTCATCAGAAACAAAGTAGAAAGAACATGTAGTGATCCTTCTTCATGAATTGTAGAGAAAGCTCTGGTATATTCAAGTATTTAACGAATAGTGTGTGTAGATTGATTGTGCTTTTCTAGGATATCTATTTTAGAGGGTGTTCGTCTGGAGGAATATCCAGTGGGGACGTTTTCTGACCAACGAGCACACAGCTTCCCGAGAGGTTGGCGCCGGTTGATATCGTATGTCGGGCTTCTACTTATTGGCGGGCTGTAAGAGAAAGACAGAGTTAATTATGAAAGGTGCCTTTATAGGGCCTTAGGTGTAGGCCTTGAGGATCGCAATCAAAATTAACTTTAAGTGTTCAGGCGTGCCACTGCCATCTTTAGCATGATAGATGTAAAACAAATGTTCAGTTGTTTGATTATATATGCCCAAGAGACCAAGTTAATTCTGACAGATGCCTTTGTGAGGCCTTAAGTGTAGGCCTTGAGGCTTCTAACCAGAACTAACCAAGCACTCGAACATATATTGGTTGTTTCATTGTTACAGAAGTATCACAACTGTTATACTTTAATCACCCGAGCCCGCAGAGCAAAACGAACTCAGATAGGTGCCTTTGTCGGGCCTTAGGTATAGGCCTTGAGGCTTCCCATCAGAATTAATTCTATACTCAAGTGTTATGTGGCAATCATGATATAACAGAAGTAAAACTAAGAAATAGGCTAATTACTTGCGCCCCAAGTAACTTCAGACTTCTTGTTATCAAGGACTATCGTGAATGGGTTAAGTCCACATAAAGTTCTTTTTTATGCCTTGAGACCAAGGACTTTTAATTGATCAATCTTGCCTGCCTGAATGGTTAGAACTTAGAAGTCTTTTAATCATAAACTGGCTAGAAATAACTTGGATGCAGATGGAAATATACATCATATTACTAGATTTATGAATGAAAAGACTAAAACAAAGGAGGTCGGGCAAGGTTTCACTTTGTCGGGCAAGGCTGATCGTCTTGCAACTTCCTCTCTTTGTGATTTACAAAGGGTTTGAGGACTAGAAGGGGAGATTGGGAGATGAGTTTATAGGAGAGAATCGATAATACAACAAGATTTAAACAGGGTAGCAGAGCTTTTACAAAGGCTTTTCTGGTGAAGGTTGATCCCGAAAAGGATGAAGGCTTGGTGCTAACTACAGCTTCGTATGTAAATCTGGCTTGAGCAGAGTTTGTGTATTTGTTTATTTGTTTATTTGATTGAGTGTCCTTGTCTCAGATTTTTCTTTCTCCTTTTATAGACGATTTAGCTTGGTTGCTTGCAGTATTGATCTTGCCTGAATGCCTCTTAAGGGTAGTGACTCATCAGCTTTTTACTTGTCCTGCCATTATAAAGTACTTTTGGGCTGATTAGCTAGCTGGTCTACACCACTTGACCTCTAAGTAGGTGAGCAGGTGGCTTGAGTGATCTGCACTTAGTCAGGAAAAAAGCCTCTTCCGCCTTTTAGACTTTGGCTGAGTCTTGGGCTTCTTTCTTTCTGGACCTCCTTTTGGGCTAACTTCCTTTCGAGCCCAAAGTACAAGTTTTAACCCAAACAGAGGGTTATAATATTTTCGATGTCTCTGCTACCCCATCGCATAAGAAAAATGGATTGTCAAATCTCTGAAAATTAGTGTAAACAACTTGAAATCCTATATTAGTTCAAGCATCTATTGGTGCTCCCTATATTTGGACTAGTTCCTTTTTGAGGTCTCCACATGCTTATTATGATTTAAATGGAGCTTACGCAATTTATCACTGATCAGTGGTTCTATTTTCTTTGTAACGCTTCTAGTATTTTATTTATTTTTTATTCACCTTCTGTTTTTTGGGAAGTTACCAGCATATTTCAAGGGTCAGTTAATCACCGATGATGTTTGTTCTGGACCCTGGTGATAGGGGATTATTAGAAAACATGTTGGGGAGACGAAAAGTACCATCATTTTTTTAGCAACGTCCCATTCAATCTCGAGGGATGATGCAACATGGTCCATTGCCTGGGTTACGGCTTATTACTGGCCACCTATCATTTGAGTCACTACCCCGTCCTGAACTATTGGAAAATAAACCTGTAGATCAAGCAGCAGAGATAAAGCAACTGGCAGAGACAATAATAGATTGGGAGCTTCTCATGTGGATTTAAGGCGGGATCTTTTAGCTGCAGAAGAGGAAGTACAAAGACTTAAAGCACACATGAGAAGCAACCAGACTGGGAGTGACATTCAGACCCTGGTTTTGCTTGAAAAGATTGCAAAACGGGAAGCAAACCTACAGGCTGGTGAGGGTGTGAAGAAGGAATTGCAAAAGGCTCACATGGAGGCACAGAGCTTATTTATAACCCGACAAGAGCTGGCCATTCAAATTCAACAGGCCAAAGAGGAATTGCAAAAAACTCAACTTGATGTTCAGAAACTACCATATTTGAATGTTGAACTTGACACCTTGACGCAAGAACACCAGAGGCTGCGGTGAGTCATTTAATTTGTGCAACTTTCTTTTAAGTCTATTTTCCTATATCATAGCGAGAGCCATAGACCGTCATGTGTACCTTTATTGACAATTATTGCCACTGTGCTTATATAAACTTACAAATAGAGGGCTGCAATTTCTTTTCTATTTTTATTTTCAGAAATAGGACTCTAAAAGTATGTTTGTTCCCTTAGATTATATAATATAATAATGGATTAGTCACATATACAAATTGACTTATTCCCAATCTGTTCAGCTATTGAGCAATTCCATATTTTCATTTCATTGTGTGTTCCTTCCTTCCGAATTTGTTGGAACCCATTATCCCACATCGGCCAAGAGGGAAAAGAGAAAGCACTTTAAATAAAATTACCCCACTCTAACTAACACCGAGGCCTTTTGTGATAAAACCCCACACCTGAGGATTGTGCAGGTGGTTAAATGGGGATAGTATCGGTGTTGTTGGAGTGGACCCTCGGCCCGTTGACCTGAAAATTTCAGCAAAATCAGATCTTATAAAAGTCATGATGCTTACACAAATTGTATGAGTATAATTAAAAGATATAAACTATTGATGCACAAAACCGGATGGTCTTGGAACAACATAAATCAGATCGTGAATCTGTATGAAATGTAAATAACACAAGATGTATCGTGGTTCACCCCAAGGTTTGGGCTACGTCCACACTAATTATGTATTTATCTGAGGGAGAGAGAGCTCTGAGAGTGAGAGCTTTGAAAGGGGGTGAGGAGCCTTAAGAATTGGCCTCAAAAATGGCCTCCCCTAATTGTGAGGGTGAGGGGTCCTTTTATAGAATAAGGACTCATCACTTATTACATATTTTCCCTTTACTTTATCACATAATTACATTTAAGTCCCCCAAGTATTTGTATGAGATCTAAATACGAGACCCTAAATATGACATAAACAATAGTCCCCCAAGTCTTCAGTCAAGAGAGTCTTTTGGCTGGAGACTTGAAATTCAGTTCATGTGTGGGCCGAAGTAACTAGATGTTGTCTTGAACTGATGTTTGATATGAGGCGGTGCTCAATCTGAAATGATGCTCAACTAGAAGTAGCACATGCTGCTCGGCTCGTGACTTATGTTGCCTTGGTTGGCTCGACTTGTGGCATGGAAGGTTAGGGAGTCCCTTTTATAGAATAAGGGCTCGCTCCTCAATACATAAATGATGGGTTAGAGTTAATGCTCGCGGTGAGGTGGTTGCTCAGTAGGCGGCGATGCTCTCTAATGGTGGTGAGGGAGTCCCTTTTATAGAATAAGGGCTAGCTGCTTAATACATAAGTGATGGGTTAGAAGTGATGCTTGCGGCGAGGCGGTTGCTCAGCTGGCGGCGTTGCTCTCTAATGGAGGTGAGGGAGTCCCTTTTATAAAATAAGGGCTCTTTCCTCAGTACATAAGTGATGGGCTAGAAGTGATGCTCGTGGCGAGGCGCTTGCTCAACTGGCGGCGTTGTTCTCTAATGAAGGTGAGGGAGTCCCTTTTATAAAATAAGTGTGCGCTCCTTAATACATAAATAATGGGCTAAGTCCCCCAAGTATTTTTCATGAGGCCTAGTTAAGGCCCAATATATGGTACATAATGTAATATATGGTACATAATGTAGTCCCCCAAGTCTTCGGTCAATAGAGTCTGTTGACTGGAGACTTCAAATTGAATCCATGTATGGGCCGAAGTGGCAGTTGTTCGGAGGTGGTATTTGTATATCCTGCACTGAAGCTTTGTAGGTGAAGCTTTGCAAGTGAAGCTTTGAAGCTAGAGCTCTGTAAATGATGCTTTTGAAGCTAGAGCTCTGTAAATGACGCTTTTGAAGCTAGATCTCTGTAAATGAAGCTTTTGAAGCTGATTGACATGAGTGATGCTCATGGGATGTTGTCATGAGTGATGCTCATGAATGTTAACATGAGTGATGCTCATGAATGATGGTCATGAATGTTTATGTATGATTGTCATGAGTGATGCTCATTAATGTTTATGTATGAATGATATGAGTAATGCTCATGTATAATTTGGAGTACTGGGCGTACTTTTGATCACCTGGTTGGTGGCATGAAGGAGAGTACGGGTTGTACATTTCATCACCTGGTTAGTGGCATGAATGGCTAGTTGCCAAATGATATTAAAGTACGGGTTGTACATTTCATCACCTGGTTGGTGGTAATAGCAACAGGTTGCCGAATAATTTTGGAGTAGTGGGCGTACTTTTGATTTCCTGGTTGGTGGTAATAGCGGCGGGTTGCCGAATAATTTTGAAGTACTGGGTGTACTTTAGATCACCTGGTTGGTGGTAATAGCGACGGGTTGCCGAATAATTTTTGGTTTATGGGCCTTTGCTCTCCACATGACATTGCAGCCCATTTATTTTGGGCTTTGCCGTTTTTTTTATTACCCTCTGATGGGGTTTATACATATTACCCTCTGATGGGGTTTATACAGATGTCTCCGAAAGATAATAATTTATTCCTTGCTTTTGCTTTTGTTTTCTGCTTTGCCTTTTCTTTCGTTTTTCTGTTTTGCTTTTGTTTTTCCACCACTCTCTCTGTTTCTTCACCTGGCACACAAAATGAATCGTAATCATAGGAAAATTTTTGCTTTTCTTCTTTTCTCTTTTCCTTTTCCTTTTCACTTTTGCTTTGCACTTCTGTCTTTGCTTTTCTCCAGATTTTGAGCGTTTTGAGTGATGTCCCATCTGAAGGATTATTTTGTGAAAACATGTTCATTTAAGCAACATCATATAGCATGCAATTAACAATTAAAGGCGGAATCATGCTAGCATGCACTTAAAAACAAAACATTAACCAAGAAATTCAAAGCCTAGTAGATTGGTGAACCATTAATCAACTCAAAACAAAGTGAGTTGAGATTTATACCTTTGTAGATTCCTCTTTGCATAAGCAAAGGCTAATCACCCAAAGAGAGGGCCTTCATTCCTTGCATCTTAAATCTATATTTTTGGATGGAAGAATAGGTTTCTCCAAGTTCCCAAAGTAGGGAACCTCTAAGTCTCTTCACCAAGGAGAGATTGGAGAAGAAATGAGTGACCTTGGAGTAGTGGGATTGCAAGATGCACCCCCCAAGGGGCCGGCCTCCTAGAGAGAAAATGGAGAGACAAGTTCTCACCAATTTTCTCTAAAAGAAACCCTAATGAATAAAAAGGCTATAAAGTCATATTTATACCTTTATTCATTTGAGTGGCAAACTTGTAATTAAAGCAAGTTCACTACCCTTCCTCTAAATGGCCGGCCATGGGGTGTTGTTTGGGCTTTTGGGTCTTAGTGAATCATTATTCATTAAGTTGTCATACAACTTAAGTCAATGGGCTTGACGTTCGAAGCCCATTGGGCCTTAAGGTCCAAAACCTATCCCGAGGTCTTTAACGAACTTATTCGTTTGATTAATTAACATATTAATTAATCCTTGCCATAAATAAATGATTAAACCATTTAATCATTCTTACTCATCTCCGTTTAATCTCCAATCTCCACCTCTTATGGTGTGCGATCCATTAGGTTCCTTTTAGCGAGGCAGTGGGCGATTAAAACCATTTCAAATCGATTGTGAATTGAAACTTACTTTCAATTCTCCCTTTAGTGATTACACACGTTTAAGGCTTCCACAAACCATGAGTGACACCTTGCAGCATATCATGGTTACCCAAGCTAATCAGAAGAGGTAGAGAAAACCTATTCAGTTTGGGATTACAAATGCAATACGGTCTTTCTCTAATCTAATACTCCTGACCACATTGTTTGGTTTGATAGTTTATTTATTCATGTCTACTATCCAATGTGATTCGTGTGCTTATATGATTTCATTGAATGTGATTTAGAACGACTTTTCTAAATCTCATTCATACTCTGGCCAGAGATTCTAAATCATATCATAGAGTATTCTCCCTCAAACGGTTTGAAGGTTAGAGATCCCTTGTTGCGCATTCACTTGCCTCCATGACTAAGTGGCTTAACCCCAACGATGCCGTGGACACCCCGATGGGGTGACTTTGACATAATCAAAGATCAAGGACTTAACCACAAGACAACTGTGATGCCTCAGGTCAAAGGACTAATTTGCATTATCCCAAACATGAGTTCTCATGTGACATGAGTATGAGAACTCTTCGTTGATCACGTTCAGTGAACTCATTCTCTACTGAGCACCTACGTACTTGTCTTGATGTCACACACACCAATGACTCGAGACTAGTCACTCTCCCTGAGAGAAGACATAGCACGTACCGATCTTGACGGACTGTCAATGCCCAATTGGCAATCCTATGATCAGGAACATTTAGGATGTGTCTACGAAAGAATGGTCTCATGAATCTAACTTCATTAGATTACATTATTCCAATCACATATTCCTTGGACTTTATCGTTTAAGCATATAACATTTATATGAGACGGCTCAAACAATAATCTTTGCCCTTTATATTAAACTAGATTAGTTTAACATGTAAAATGTCCGTAAAGTATCATCATATGATTGGCTTTAGGGCACATTTCCAACAATCTCCCACTTGCACTAGAGCCAATCAGCTTAGTCATCAGTGATGATACCTCTTCTGTAGTCATTTCATAAATGGCTGAATAGTAGGCCTAGGCAATGGATATCTATATGTTATCCATAGAAGCAACCTTGAGAATAACGACGTCACCATTATACATGATTCTCAATCATGTGGTTCAGTCTCTCATATGAGTTCAGATCTTGATGAGACCTTGATTCCCAGGCTTGAGCTATCGCCCCATTAGTGTCATAGTGTCAGTACACTAGATACACTTTCTGGTTAGAACCGAATAGAGAGTTCACTAAATGAACTTTCCCATCCAAACAACATTGTTGCAAACTTCTATATGGCAATATATTTTGCATTCATATCTCTTTAGTCATTACTCTTCATTTGCAAACTTCTAAAGTCATTACTTTAATGTTTCCATCCAAATATCTCTTTAGTCATAATAAAGAGATATCCGTTTATCTCTTCATTCATAATGAAGAAACATCCAATGATGGATTAGATTCATAATCTAATACATTTACGCTTCCATTACGTTACTCTAATTCTTCCTCGATCTTTGAGGAATTTATCCTTTAGTATTTCTTAAATACTTAAGGACTCACTTGACAGTTGCCATGGTTCTGATCCTGGGCTTGCACTGATATCGTCTTGTACCTGTTCTAGGTACAACTCATATCAATGTTTTTCATACAATATGAAATACATAAATCACCTTTATGCGTATGCATAAAGGATTCTATTTACGCATTATTTCTTTGGGAGTCAAAGAGTACGTTCTCTTTGAGAAGAGCAACTTCTTAGTCTCACTAGAGTTGTCCTTCTAATTGAAGTTTATCATCATATGAGAAACTTCCTAGCATCTATTGTCTATTATTAGGGATTGATATAATCCAATTATATCATGAAATATATCATTATAGATTTCCATCCCATGTATATAGACTATATCTCCCATAAACATTCTATCGTTATAGAATGCTTAAAGTCATAACTTTAACGAAGAAATATTCTTTTCATTTCCAAAATTAATATATCATATATATATTCATATATATCACATATATATTTATTTATATATATATACAAATTTAGGAATATGATTAACTCCCACTAATCTTTTGTAAACCTAGTAAACAAAAGATTCATTTACATCTTTATGAGAAATCAAACGATTTGACCTTTCTCTCATAAGACGCTTATAGCTCCCACTAGCTTGCTAAGATCCATGATGGATGGATCTCTACAACTTACATGTCTTGTGATTCATAGTTTTAGACATATATTATCAAGACTATCTTAATAATGGTTTCGGAAACCTATATTATGTCCAAACATTGAATCACCATTTAGTTGTAGCTAGCAATCTTCGAATTAATTGAAACTAAGACTACGTCAAAAATGGTTCCTTCAAAGTCAACCATTCTCTTTGATTGTAGTCACCTTAAGCTACCAATTAGTTTATGAAGGTTTCATTATTTCGGGTCAAATGGTACTTTACCATTTCCTTGAGTATATATCGTATATGCACTCAATGTAGTCATAAGGATTTTCATTCTTATTTCTTTCGAATTAAGAGGTGCAACTCTATGACATAGTCATAAAGTTCAAACCATTCAACTGAGACGGTTTATAAATCCTTCTCGACTACCTTAGAGCTTATGGTATAGGAACTAGGTTGTTATATTTGTTGATTACTTTCTTGTCTCTCAAAGAACCATTCTTTGAGTTCTATCCTTCGTTCATTTGCTCTTAGGCAAATCACATTGTAGGATTACAATGAACTATCCAACAAAACAACATTTGTTAGTTGGTTTATAGAAGCGATATCCAAAAGTTAATTTAAGGATATCCTACAAGATTGTTATCAAACAAATATTGTGTATTAACAAACAACCCCAAATTTTAACATGCTTAAGATTTGTCTTTCTTTCCAACTACATCTTATGGAGTCATGAAAAATTTGGAAGATCTTCTAATTGACAATCATATTGTTTTTAGAAGTATATATCCTATATATATGGGTAATTGATAATATCCAACGAACTAAATCTTATTCAAGTTCGTTCTTCTCCTAATGGAGAAATCCATTATCTTATGATGCTTCTTTCCTTGATATCTTTCAAGAAAACTATTCTAAAGTGTTACCATTCCTTGGATCAAATATGAGGATGTAAATACTTTAGATGTCTTACTCATCAACTTACATTTCTTGAATTCTTTGAAACATTTTGCAAAGTATTCGGACTTGTGTTTATTCAAAAATAAACTATAGTCCAACCGAGAGTGATCTTCGGTGAATGTTATCCAACATGAGTAGTATTATGTTTGTGGACAAGTGCCACTAACATCTAAGTGAATTAACCTCAACAACTTTGTGATTCTTTCTTCTTTCCAAAAGAATAAAGATTCGAACATTTCGCCTCTATACAATTTTAACAAGAAGGTATTGGATCCGGATCTAACGATCCAAAGCATCCATCTATGACCAACTCGTAATTTATGTTTTAGAGGTATCACAACTTTAGTTGGGATTAGTCACTACTTTGCAACCTTTTGGGTTTTTAAGCATCATTATATTCTAAACAGTTAACACTACCATATCATCTCTACTATAGAGATTATTAATTAGATTACAATAATCTAATCATTGATTAATAAAGAACAATGTTTTGTCAAACAAAACATTCATCCATCTCTACTATAGTGACGGAATTAAATTCCTTAAAATTGGAATGTAAAGACAATCTTTGGTTTTTCCAATTTCTTTGGTAATTCATATGAGGAAGTAAGTACCATCTGCTTTCGCAGAAATCTATATTTTATTCACTTTCCGAATGTGAAGTACTTTCTCTTCTCTCATATATCTTCTACTTCTTATTAGCCATACTTTTACAACGATTGTAAAACTTAGTTACTAATACGGAATCAAGCATTCAAGTAGAAGAACCAACTGTTTTGAACTTTTCAAGAACAATTTACAACACCTTCGAAAGGTGGGTTCTTGACATTTGCAAGACATTTCTTGCAAATACCCCTTCCAATGTCCATCCTTTCATAAAGAAAGTTTGTTCCCTTGGAGTTAATTTTATCTTCTTCATTTGACTTCTCCTTTGACTACAATAGTCACGGTCCCTAAACTCCCACTATCTCTCTTGAAACTTATTTCAATTGTGTTATACACATCAAACATTTTGGAGAGCATGTGGTTATTGTTCACTACATAGTTTACAATAAACTTAGTGAACCATTAGGATAGGGGCACTTAGGTGAAGTCCTTGCCTAGTTTCCGTCTCATTAAGTGGTTTATCACTTCAACACTTAATGATTCAAAATCATTATAAGTCCATGTTAATGGACTATTTTTGTCAACCAACCATTATGTTCTAAACATAATTACAAACCTTCAAGAGTTGTACAAGGCAACTCTCATTTCTTCATACAACAATTTGTAAGTGAAGAAACATGGCACATAAAGTGTCCATGCCTTTGTGCTTTCTTCTTAAGTTCTTTGTTCATTTAACAAAGAAACAAGCACTAAGTGTTTGCATTGACTAAGAGTTGTTCAAAGCAACTCCTATTTCTTCATACAACAATTTGTAATTGAAGAATTATGACATTTCCAATTGTTGTCCTCTTTATGATAGACTTTTCTAACATATTCTTCTAATGATACATTATCAATAGGAAGATTGTGAGGATGAGACTACTTAGGTACATTTTACAAGCCATTAAAGACAATCTATGGTTTTGTAGTACTAAGTCCGGAAACTAAAGCATTCGGCTTTTCTTTGTCAAGTTTTGGATAGCGTTTGCAAATATATTGGTAAACAAATACATAACGAATATAAATTGATTGATTTTAAGCCATTTGATTCGGGTCTTTAAATCAAATAGCACCACCCACTATTTTTGGCAAATTCCATATCCCTCATTGGAATTCGAGAGTTTTGGATGAAACTCTTAGTAGGTTATGGGAGGCTCACCATTACCAAGCCCACCTCAGAAGAACTCCATATTGGCTAGCAACAATAATAATGAGAGAGTACGCTTACTCATTTGCAACTAATGCAAGTACCCATCTTATTTGGCCTCTAGAGAATGATGCCTCAGAAGAACTCCATATTGGCACCATTGCACTTAGTTAATTCATTCCCACCATGCTAGTTCAAGTAGGGGTTCAAGAATGGCCTCAGAAGAACTCCATATTGGCCATACTCGTTGCCTACTTTCACTTCATCATATGTTTATAGGCTTCTCCTGAATGTAAGCACATACTTTGCAACCCCAGAACTGGACGAATACTTTGTATGAGTCACAAACGATTGAAGCCTACCACGGTGGAAGGCCACGAAAGAATGTTCAAAGCACTCTCACGCTTTTCAACTTAATATTGGTTTGGTTGAGGGTTTTAGGTCTCATCACATATAAATATTCATTTTAATCTCTATTAAAACTATTTTGGTCCTATTACAACTATTGGTCCATATGATTGTTTTTAGTTGTATATAATACTCCCACTATGCTTATAAAACGGTTTTTAAAGCAAGAGTATATGATACTACTAACATAACCTTTGCATTCATTTGATGGACTATATAGTTGCCTTAGGGCCTTAGGATGACTATGAACCTTTGTTTAGATTCAACACGAGCCTTGTGTTGAATCTCGGTCTAGGGATGGTGATTGATTTTAGTTATGCGTTTAATCACATTAAGGCGTGTTGTCTTAGGGGCGTTGGACCCAACTACTTCATTTTCATGCATATCAAATAAAGCAAGAAAGAAGTACTTCAAAGTAAAGGTGAGCTTATGCTCATTACAACATTTGCATAAAACAAATTACTTTAAAGTAAAGAAGAGCTTATGCCCTTTTACAACATTTGATCAAATCAAATTACAACCAAAATCTAATCTACACATTCCCATGGTTCAAACAAATTTGAAACGGCCTTTCACATAGCTCAATTATATTAGGCTTAGGTTCATAATCACCCTTTAATTAATTAACACTTTAACTAATTAAATTGAATGCAACATTTTCATTTGGTTTTTGTATCCATAAAATTGATTTAAATGGAGCTAAACAAAATGAAAATCCAATTCTCATTTAAAGAGACAAAACAATTTTGTTCTCTACTTAATTTGGGCCAATATGCAATAACCACAACTTTTGGGCCATAAAGCAATTAACCTCAACTTTTGGGCTATATTGCAAAACTTTTGGGGTCACTTTGTAAAGACACAAAAGTCCACTACTGCATGTAATTACACTAGAACCCAAAATTTAATCAATGCAAAAACTTCATTAAAGGAGCAATACAATTTGTCCTTTAGCGTTTTTGGACCTAAACGTAAAAACGTAAACTTTTGGGCCAAAGTGAAAATACACAAAAGTATCAAAACTTTATGTAATTGCATAAAAGGCCCCAAAAGTACTCCCACTTGAGGGAGGGCCGGTTTTAGAGAGGGAAAGGGAGTGGAGATAAGTCCACAAAATTTTAGAAATTTTTTCAACAATTTCATAAAGCCTTGCAAGTGGAATTTGTGACATAAATTCATGCAAGTGGAATGTGACTTAAAGTCATGCAAGTGATGTGTGTGTAAGAGAAGTACTTCTTACACACCTATCACCATTTCCATCACCTTACACAATTTCTATCACATTAAAACATTTGATAAAACACAAAACAAAGACTTTATGAAATAAATCAAAACTTTGAATCAAAACACAAACCTTTTTGTTCTTGGCAAAAATGTCAAGAACAATGAAGAACACTCATGGAAAAACTCAAAATTTTCCATGAACATTTTTCACCCAAAAACATTCCAAAACCATTCAAACTTTAGGGAAATAACATCTAACCAAACTAGGGTACATAGGGGTTCCAAAAGTTACCTTAAAACACTTTTAACAAGTCAAACAAGAACCCAAAAATCCACCCTTTGGATTTGGCCGAAAATCCCCAAAGTCATGGCACCAAATTTTAGCTCCAATATTCATGTTCATATGAACTACATCTACAACATTTGAGATGGCAAATTTTCTAACAAAATTTACATTCAAAGAAGCAAGAATAAAGCTTGTAACAATTACAACTTTTAAATCACAAACTATGAACTACAAAACCCAAAAGGATTCACCAACTACTAGACCTAGGCTCTGATACCACTTGAAGGATTATTTTGTGAAAACATGTTCATTTAAGCAACATCATATAGCATGCAATTAACAATTAAAGGCGGAATCATGCTAGCATGCACTTAAATACAAAACATTAACCAAGAAATTCAAAGCCTAGTAGATTGGTGAACCATTAATCAACTCAAAACAAAGTGAGTTGAGATTTATACCTTTGTAGATTCCTCTTTGCATAAGCAAAGGCTAATCACCCAAAGAGAGGGCCTTCATTCCTTGCATCTTAAATCTATATTTTTTGATGGAAGAATAGGTTTCTCCAAGTTCCCAAAGTAGGGAACCTCTAAGTCTCTTCACCAAGGAGAGATTGGAGAAGAAATGAGTGACCTTGGAGTAGTGGGATTGCAAGATGCACCCCCCAAGGGGCCGGCCTCCTAGAGAGAAAATGGAGAGACAAGTTCTCACCAATTTTCTCTAAAAGAAACCCTAATGAATAAAAAGGCTATAAAGTCATATTTATACCTTTATTCATTTGAGTGGCAAACTTGTAATTAAAGCAAGTTCACTACCCTTCCTCTAAATGGCCGGCCATGGGGTGTTGTTTGGGCTTTTGGGTCTTAGTGAATCATTATTCATTAAGTTGTCATACAACTTAAGTCAATGGGCTTGACGTTCGAAGCCCATTGGGCCTTAAGGTCCAAAACCTATCCCGAGGTCTTTAACGAACTTATTCGTTTGATTAATTAACATATTAATTAATCCTTGCCATAAATAAATGATTAAACCATTTAATCATTCTTACTCATCTCCGTTTAATCTCCAATCTCCACCTCTTATGGTGTGCGATCCATTAGGTTCCTTTTAGCGAGGCAGTGGGCGATTAAAACCATTTCAAATCGATTGTGAATTGAAACTTACTTTCAATTCTCCCTTTAGTGATTACACACGTTTAGGGCTTCCACAAACCATGAGTGACACCTTGCAGCATATCATGGTTACCCAAGCTAATCAGAAGAGGTAGAGAAAACCTATTCAGTTTGGGATTACAAATGCAATACGGTCTTTCTCTAATCTAATACTCCTGACCACATTGTTTGGTTTGATAGTTTATTTATTCATGTCTACTATCCAATGTGATTCGTGTGCTTATATGATTTCATTGAATGTGATTTAGAACGACTTTTCTAAATCTCATTCATACTCTGGCCAGAGATTCTAAATCATATCATAGAGTATTCTCCCTCAAACGGTTTGAAGGTTAGAGATCCCTTGTTGCGCATTCACTTGCCTCCATGACTAAGTGGCTTAACCCCAACGATGCCGTGGACACCCCGATGGGGTGACTTTGACATAATCAAAGATCAAGGACTTAACCACAAGACAACTGTGATGCCTCAGGTCAAAGGACTAATTTGCATTATCCCAAACATGAGTTCTCATGTGACATGAGTATGAGAACTCTTCGTTGATCACGTTCAGTGAACTCATTCTCTACTGAGCACCTACGTACTTGTCTTGATGTCACACACACCAATGACTCGAGACTAGTCACTCTCCCTGAGAGAAGACATAGCACGTACCGATCTTGACGGACTGTCAATGCCCAATTGGCAATCCTATGATCAGGAACATTTAGGATGTGTCTACGAAAGAATGGTCTCATGAATCTAACTTCATTAGATTACATTATTCCAATCACATATTCCTTGGACTATATCGTTTAAGCATATAACATTTATATGAGACGGCTCAAACAATAATCTTTGCCCTTTATATTAAACTAGATTAGTTTAACATGTAAAATGTCCGTAAAGTATCATCATATGATTGGCTTTAGGGCACATTTCCAACACCATCTCTCTTTGTCTGATCACTTAGAAAATATGAACAGATAGGAGAAAAATGGATACATGACTTGAAAGTGTATCCAGTGCAGGTGGTGGACCCAGAAACAGCAACAGCACGCATCATCCTTGAGCAACAGCAACGTCGTCAGCATGTCCACGTGCTTCCCTCTAAATTCTTGAGGCCTTGAGCTTCTCTTTCCTCGTCATTTGATCAAGAAGAAACCTAGAAACTGGCCGGCTTCGAGGTAGTGGCGAGGGTTGGGATCCGCACAAAATTTTTCAACAAGTAGGAAATGGATCGTCGGATTGGGTTGATCCAACGGTTGCGAAAGGGACCCATCAACCCAGCGGACCCATCAAGACAGGCGCCGTGGTTGTTGGCGTAGTGGAGTGGGACCGGGCTGATGAATCTGTGATGTATGAGACGGGTGAGTCGAGGAAGGATTTGAGATCTAGAGATGTCCGCTCGAGTCCGTATGTAGATTCTTGTTCATGTGACGACTAGGGACCATCAAAGCCGGCGGCGGCGGGCACCTCAGATTATCCGGCTTCTTATCCTCAAACTTCGAGCCACTGCTCGTGTTACGCCTGTTCACTGTTGTTCCTCCTCCAAATCAGAGAGTCAACCTTCAAGTCAAAGCTACGAAAACCAAAGAAATGAAAGGTGGTGGTGGGTGGTGTGGTCTCTCAGCTCAGTTAATTTCTAAATATCAAACTTTGTGCGGGGAGAAGAAAACCAAGGCAGTGAAGCAGTATCAGCAGCAGCGAAGGAGGAGAGAAAAGGATCAGAGGAAAGAGAAATGATTGAGGAAATGAAATAGTACAAGTAGTGTGATGGCAACAACGGAGAAACAGTTTAACTTAGAGTTGAATACACCAACAATATTATTATGTTTGTGAGTCGCTAGCACCATGTGTACATTGGGGCACTGGAGGCTCCAACTTTAATCATTATCATGCCACGGATAAAGAAGAGACATGGAGAATACAGAGAACAAAAATTCAAGACATCGAAATTTGCACCATCACCAGTTTTAAACAATCTGGCACCGACTAAACACAGTCCAGTTCCACCACACAATATTATTTTAGTTAGCATGACTACCACCAACATTTTTAAATAGAGAGAGAGAGAGAGAGAGAGAGACTTTCGTCGGTGTGGATGCCCAAGAATAGGAGAGAGATGAGGGACATGAGAGAGTCAGAGAGTTATGTCAATTACTCATGTCAATTACTCACGTCAGGCCAACAAGCACTTTTGTACACTCCCATCTTTTTCTGCTCTGTGTGTATTGTTTCTCTCTCTAGAGAGTAGAGTGATGGTGGGGTTTTGGGAGTTATCTTGATATGGTGGCGGAACAAAGGACGGGCACTGAGGTTTTGATCTTTTGGGTTTGTTTTTGCAGATTTTGTAGATTTTGCAGATTCATGGTGGAGATGAAAAAATGAAAGAGAACCGACATAGTTTTTCGTGTCGATTCCCACAGACGGTGCCAAATGTTGATGCACAAAATCGGATGGTCTTGGAACAACGTAAATCCGACCGTGAATCTGCATGAAATGTAAATAACACAAGATGTATTGTGGTTCACCCTAAGGTTTGGGCTACGTCCACACTAATTATGTATTTATCTAAGAGAGAGAGAGAGCTCTGAGAGTGAGAGCTTTGAAAGGGGGTGAGGAGCCTTAGGAATTGGCCTCAGAAATGGCCTCCCCTAATTGTGAGGGTGAGGGGTCCTTTTATAGAATAAGGACTCCTCACTTATTACATATTTGCCCCTTACTTTATCACATAATTACATTTAAGTCCCCCAAGTATTTGTACGAGATCTAAATATGAGGTCCTAAATATGGCATAAACATAAACAATCAATATTTATTTTCTGAAAATTCTAAATAGAAAACATGTCTTTTGGGTCAACACTATTAAGAAGGGTTGTATATCTTCAACTAAAATGAAAGAACTCGATGAACGGGTGCTTTAATGCCTATAAATACCTATTGTGGCATAATTTTCACACACAATTTTTAGAAATTTGTTTCTACATTCCTTACTCTCTTTTCTCTCAATCACATTCATAGAATATCTTTCTAGTTATTTTTAAGGGAATACAATTTGGTTTTGCTAATCGAATATTCCATACTTTGTTGTATCCTATAAGTGATTTGCCAAGAACCCTTTAGCAAACTCATTCGAGTGGGGGCAAATAACACTTTAAGTAAACGATTCAAGTCATGCCTCAAAGTCATCATTTGGATTATTCTCTATATTTCTATATTTACTCTAACAATCTTAAAGTGTTATTATTGTCATGGAGAACAAGTTTGATCACATGGCTTTGAAGATTATCAATCAAGATGTCTACAAGCTAGACAAATTTGATGGATCAAACTTCACCCGATGGAAGGACAATATGTGTTTCATGCTTACTGTTCTAAATGTCATATATGTGTTGGACCCGAAATTGAAGCCTATTCGTGAACTAAGTGACAAAGACTCGGACAAATAGTTGTCGATCGAAAGAAGCATGAAGAAGATGAATTGGTATGTCGAGGACACATCTTGGGCACATTATCTGATCGTTTATATGACTTGTATGCACACATTCAATCTCCAAGGGAAATTTGGGAAACACTTGAACATAAGTACACAACGGAGAAAAGAGGTACCAATAAATTTTTAATGCTCAAATATTATGAATTTACTATGTTTGATAACAAACCCATCCTAGATCAAGTTCATGAATTATTGGTCTTGGTCTCAAAGCTTCGTGAACTTAAAATAGTTATTCCGGATCCTATGATAGTTGGGGCTATTATGGCACAATTACCCCAAACATGGAATAACTATAGAAAGAAACTTCTACACATGGTGGAAGATATTAGTTTGGAGGATTTGCAAAAGGGTATTCAAATTGAAGAGGAAACTCGAAATCATGATAAGAATTTTGCAAATCAAGATTCCTCTAAAGTTCACATTGTCAAAGAAAACAAATATAAAAAGAACTTCAAAGTCAAAATTGACAAAGAGAAGTTTAAGAAGACCAATTCCAACAACAATCAAAAGAATGCAAATGGTGTCTGCTACCATTGTGGAAAGAAATGTCATTACATTCGTGATTGTAGACACAAAAAAGCAAGTAAGGAATATGCCAATAAGACCAATAACGTAAATATGGTGGAAAACTCTGGAATTGATAACATTGTTGCAATGGTATCAATAATGCATATTGGCATGATTACCGAACTAAATATGGCAGCGGCAATAAAATCCTCCGATTGGTGGCTCGACTCAGGGGCTACTATACATGTGTGCAATGACAAGGTGATCGGATCATATTTATATATATTTTTACTTCGAATTCACTCGTCTTTTCTTAGTTAGTTCCTTATATTTTTGAGCTATTTACGTTATTTTTGTGTTTATAGGATTTGTTATGCAAAGAAAATAAAAATAGAACAAGTTAAATTTTATGTAATAAATTCGTCAAAAGCAAATTTAAATTACAATATTGCTAACCCATTGTGACGCTAAATGATAAACCAATATTTAAACTATATATTTCATCCTTTTATATTTCTTCTCTTGTCTAATTTAGTTGGAAGCTTTAAGTATTTATGATACTTTTGATATATTGTGTTTGTAGGAGTAACATGATCGAAAGAACTTATTTTTCTGCTATGTGAGGCTGCTAGAAACTAAATGAAAATAAAGGTGCGTGGCTTTGCCAGAAAAGTGGGGATTCCACTTAATTTGCAGAAAATAGCAAAGAAAACAGAGAAGAAAGTGGAGAGCACGGGGGACAACAATGATGGGGTTTCCACTGGTGGCCTTGGGGACTTTGAAAAGAAATCATTGCCTTTTGTTTAAGGCAACAGACGGAACAGCTGGTTTACATCGTGGGAGGGTGAAGAAAAGAATAAAATATAAAGAAAACAGCTGCCCTTGGCAGCTAGGAAAGACAGCGAGAATCCAATGTGAAAAGGAAAGCAGTGCGCCAAGGAGCATGTGAGAGGACAGCAGTGGGCTGTCTTGGAGCCCAGAGGAGTGACACGGAAGCAGCTTAGCTGCGGGGAGAAAACAGAGAAGCAAAGCTGCCTTTGCAGCTGGGCAGAGAGCAAGCACAGAAAAACTGTGCGGAACGTCAGCAAGTCAGAGAACGTGAAGGTCAGTGAGGGATTGACACGCGAGAAAAATAAGAAAAACGAAAGGGAAAGATAGACGGACAGCAGATGACAGCAGAGGAAGAGCAGCGCGGAAAGAATAAAAGCGGAAGCAGGGGACTGATAGAGGGGGCGCAGGAAATGGAGGGCTGCCTTTGGGCAGCGTAAGAAAAGGGGAGAGCAGTGCGCACGGATTGGAAGCAGATCACAGAGGCACGGACACAGCAGATCCATTTTTCTTGGTGTTATCTTCTCAAACTCATGTTTAATTCTTGGTTTAATTTGAGAATAATGTGTAGTTAAATTTACTTTGGCTAGAGGTTAATTCAAAGCCATGAACATATTTGTAATATGAATTGATTACCTTCAGTTGTGATTTCTGAGTTGTGATTTAATTTGCTTAACTGTTTGATTGATAACTTATTTTTGTATGTCGATTAAGAATGCATACTTAATTTACATGCATGAATTTGATGCTAGAATATAAGTGAATTTCACCTAATCGTTATGAACTTATATTCACAAGTAGTGAAGGTTGCTAGTCACAATCACGTTAAGTAAATTCTTGGCAAGAGTATCATGCTTTTCATAGTTACGAATGCCTCGTCAATGCTTATAGTTTTCACAAAGTTTAATGATCTTTGATTGTATCTCTATTGTGCTTTTCACGTAGGGGACTTTTGAAGAATGTTTTGAATTGTTGTATGCGTTTTTCCGTCCAATTCAATAACTTAAGGAAAACTTGAAGATTAAAAAAGTGTTGTTCACGGTTAATCTGAAGTATTGATATTCACAATTTATTGAAAGAACAACTGAAAATCAATTTAGGTTGCATATGTGTCATGTGTGGAGAAGAACCCTCTAGCTAGTCTATCACTTATCCTTTCACCTTAATTTCATGCTTTTGTCAATTCTGTAATTTATTTAAGTTTAATTTACTTCTCGTTAAAACCAAACTACCCTCCATTATTAAATTATATTATTTAGTTAGTTTTCATTGTTGTTAGTCTTTTAATTCAATTTCCGTCCATTGTAGTTCCTAGTGTCTAATTTGATTGTTTCCATTATTTTGAGTCATTCTAAGTGTGTTTCGAGTTATTAGAGTTTTTAGCCTAGTTTGTGTCCTTGAGTCTTGTTTAATATTTTTGAATTAATTTAGAATAGATTAGCAATCCCTCCTAATCCCCGGCCTAGAACGATACCCTACTTACATCTATACTACAATTGTCAAAAAGAGGGTTTAATTTGTGTGTCAAGTTATTTTGCGCATCACAAGGCACAATTCAAGACATATGAAGCATCAACGGACAATCAAGAGGTTTTAATGGGGAATCATAATTTCGCCAAAGTTCTAGGAAAAGGAACCGTTGAACTGTAGTTTACTTCTGGGAAGAAATTGACGTTGCTTAATGTACTGCATGTTCCAGAAATTAGAAATAATCTTGTGTCTGCAAATTTATTATGTAAGAACGGTATAAAGACTATTCTAGAGTTCGACAAGTTAATAATGTCGAAAATGGGATGTTTGTTGGGAAGGGGTATTCTTGTAATGGGATGTTCAAACTAAGTATTAATAATAAAGTGCATTATTCTGCTTATATCATTGAATCTTCCTCTCATTTATGGCATTTACGTTTAACACATATAAATTTTAGATCTTTAAAATACATGCACACACTTGGTTTAATTGCTTGCAATGATGATTATAATGATAAATGTGAAACATGTATTCAAGTGAAAATGACTAAAAAACCTTTTCCAACTACCGAAGAAATACAAATTTATTAGACTTAATACATTCTGACATATGTGAATTCAATGGTTTTTTTAACAAGAGGAGGAAAAAAAAATTATCACATTTATAGATGATTTTTCTAAGTTCACTTATGTTTATTTATTGTCTAATAAAGATGAAGATTTTGAGTGTTTTAAGCGTTATAAAGCTGAAGTTGAAAACCAAAAATGAAGGAAAATTAAATGCCTTTGTAGTGATGGAGGTGGTGAATATTTTTCACATGAATTTGATATTTTTTGTGAAGAGCATGGTGTTATACATCAAAGAACTCCACCCTATGCACAACAACAAAATGGTTTGGCAAAAAGAAAAAATAGGACACTCACTGAAATGATTAATTCTATGATGATTAATGCTAATACTCCAAAATATTTATGGGGTGAAGCATTGTTTACTGCATGCCATATACACAATAGAATTACATCTACGAAGACACATGTGTCACCATATGAAATTTGGAAAGAAAGAAAACCAAATTTGTCATACTTGAGAGTATGGGGTTGTGTAGCTTTTTATAAGGCACTCGATCCTAAGAGATCCAAGTTGGGTCCAAGAGGAATTAAAAGCATATTTGTAGGATATGTAGAAAATTCAAAGGCATATATGTTGCTTAATTTAGACTGAAATGCAATAGTTGAGTCTAAAGATGTCGAATTTATAGAATATAAATTCTATAATGACTACTCAGTGTCTGAGAGAATGATCAAACATCTTTCTCTAATCCGTCTACTAGTCATTCTTAATGTGAGAAAATAAAACAGTATGAAACTGTTAATGAACCAAGGAAAAGCCAAAGGGTAAGAAAAGAAAAGACTCTAGGCTCTGATTTTGTTTCGTCTCAATCTATTGTATTTTTAGTTGAAGGAAATCAAACAAAGGCTCTTAAGAAAATACCCATATTGTTGAATGTTGAGGATGATCTTAAAATCTAAGCGAAGCATTGACTTCAAGAGATGTAGCCTTTTGGAAAAAGGCTATAGATGATGAATTTGAATCATTAATATCTAATCAGACATGGGTTTTAGTAGACTTGCCCCAATGATCAAAAGCAATAGGTTGTAAGTGGGTATTTAGAAGAAAATACAATACATACGAGTCTATTCAAACATTTAAAGCCAGGTTGGTTGCCAAGGGTTTTAAGCAAAAAAAAAGGGAATAGACTATTTCGATACATATGCACCAGTAGCTAGGCTCACATCAATTAGAATATTGTTTGCATTGGCATCTTTATATAATTTGCATGTGCATCAAATGGATGTGAAAACAACATTTTTAAATGGTGATTTGGATGAAGAAGTCTACATGGAACAACCAAAAGGGTTTATTCTCCCTGGGATTGAAAATAAGTTTTGTAAATTAATAAAGTCGTTATATGGATTGAAGCAAGCACCAAAACAATGGCATGAAAAGTTTGATTTTGTCATTCTATCATATGGATTTAGGCATAATAGTGCTGATAAATGCATATACTCTATATTCACAAATGATTATGGTGTTGTTATATGTTTATATGTCGACGACTTGCTAATTTTTGGTACAAACATGAAAGGTGTATCTGAAACTAAAGAGCATCTAAATTCAAAATTTAAGATAAATGACTTGAATGAAGTAGATACTATCTTGAGAATTAAAATAAAGAAGCATAGTAGGGGTTACGCTTTGTGTCAGTGACATTATATAGAAAAATTGCTTTTTAAGTTTAAGCATTTACAAATAAAAGAAGCAAATACCCCTTATGACCCTAGTGACACTTTGCTTAATAATTCTGGTAGATCCGTTGCGCAGCTTGAATATGCTAGTATAATTGAAAGTTTAATGTATGACATGCATTGTACCAGGCTAGATATCGCATTTGCAGTAAGCAAACTTTCTACATACACTAGCCATACAGGTACTGCTCATTGGAAAGTAATAAATAGAATTTTTTGTTATCTTAAAAGAAATATTAACCTGAATTTAACTTACACTGAGTTTCTAGCAGTACTTGAAGGATATTCAAATGCAAGTTGGATAACAAGTGCTAATGATAATAAGATCATGGTGGATTTTTACAATTGCCAGAGGAGCAATTTCTTGGGCTTTGAAGAAGCAAACATGTATAGCACATTCAGCTATGGAATCTGAATTTATAGCATTAGCGACAACAGGTAAAGAAGCGAAATGGATTAGAAATTTATTATTGGAAATAGAGTTGTGGCCACAACCAATGCCATCCATTTCTTTATACTGTGATAGTGAAGCTACTTTGTCTAGAGCATACAATAAGGTATACAATGGAAAGTCTAGACAAATTAGCTTGAGACATGAATGTGTCAAATAATTAATAACTGATGGAGTTATTAATATTATTTATGTTAAATCAAGTAATAACTTGGCAGATCCGTTAACAAAAGCACGTTCATGAGCTTTGGTATCTAGTGGAATGGGGCTAAAACCCTTTACTGAAATTTAGCCACCAATAATGGTAACCCGACTTTGTCTAGAACATCACCAGTTTAAAAGTTTAATGGGTAATAACAAGTTATTGATAAGTGGTTGTGAAAGCACTGGAAATTAATATATAGCTCATTCCAAGATGATAAGTGCAAGACTGCTACGTTTAGGAGGATGAGTTTTATTTCTTAATGAGGTTATTTGTAGTTATGTTTATAGTAGTAGGGACATGGGAAGGAACCTCACCTATATGAACATACAAAGTAGTGCCGCCGCTACCAAGAGTTGGGTTTTCTCTTGTAAATGTTCATGAAATCAGGATGAAGCACAAGACCATAATAGTGCTTAATTAGTTCATAAATTTCTTTAAGGAAATAAGACATCGTCATGTGTGTACTTGTTCCGGTTTTAACATAAGAATAGGTGGTTTAAACTTAGATCACCATCACATTCGTTATAACTTTGAATTACTTACATTAATTAAGGGTTTAATTCGAAAGCCACCTTTATTGTATGCATGATTATATCGATATGCTTGTGATTAATTATAAAGAGAGAATTATTGTAATACTATTTTATATATTCTTAAAATAGGGAAGTATTGTTGAATATTTCAAGAATATATTCATATATTTGTTGGCTGAAAAGTTGGGTATTTGCCCAACCGTTGCTTCTCTTTGAGTGAAGCATTGCAGCATATGACATACTATATTATATATATATAATATTGGTGCTGTATTGTGCAGCATGTGTACGAAAATGATGGTACCAAAAGGTTGGATTTAATTCTACCTTGTATCTTTTGGTTGAACTACAACTTTTGATTAAAAGACATGATGCTTACTCAAATTGTATGAGTAGAATTAAAAGATATAAATAATCAATATTTATTTTCTGAAAATTCTAAATAGAAAACATGTCTTTTGGGTCAACACTATTAAGAAGGGTTGTATATCTTCAACTAAAATGAAAGGACTCAATGAACGGGTGCTTTAATGCCTATAAATACCTATTATGGCATAATTGACACACCCCGTCCCGAAGGAGGGCATGCTGGCCGTCACGTGAGAGTGACGTAACCATTTGCACAGTACGGAAGCTTTAAGATACAATTTAAATTGATACACCCGAAGGTGAGTCCTAATTTTGTCCAATCTGTCAGAACACCGTCGAATTCCTCGTAGTCACCACACCTTTGTGATTCCTGAACCTGGAGGGGCGCAAAACCAAAATTGAGTGGGTCAGTAAAACAATTCTTTTCCAAATCCAAACATTTCTCAAAACGTTGTAACCCCTCTCCGTAAAACCTGTATACTTTCCCAGAAATGTAAAATATAAATATACATATATATTCTCAAAACTTCATTTTTACTATCTCAACATTATCTCTTTATCAATCATGCCATGCCATGTCATCTCAACATTTCTCATATTAATTATGCCATGCCACATCATCTCAACAGTAATAAGGTATGAATGCATCAACATAATCATATCAGGTGCAAGAAAGTAATCAACCGTAGGCCCTCTAATAGCCCTATACGGTTGAACCTAGAGCTCAAAATCTATCATTATCACTCTACCGGAGTCACCTCTGTGACCCGTCCGGCCTTCTGCACACAAGTTACGCTCTAGTGCTTCTCATAAATCATCTGTGCACATAATCTAAGGTCACCCACCAGTCGAAATCTCACTAACACTCTCGCGACTGGTCTGTCGTACCCACTCCGCGTGGACTGTACGACTAGCATCTACTTGGATCCAAGGCGAGCGTGCGATGCGGTGAATACTATAAGCACTAAACCATGGTGCAGGATTTGAGCTCAATATATATCATCATCATCATAACAGTAATTAAATACTCATCTGTGCGTCCACCGCACCATTTCATACATATGCATCATAAATCAATTCTTACCTGTGCGTCCACCGCACCAATTCATACATATGCATCATAAATCAATTCTTACCTGTGCGTCCACCGCACCAATTCATACATATGCATCATAAATCAATTCTTACCTGTGCGTCCACCGCACCAATTCATACATATGCATCATATATTAATTCATGCATGGCATTTCAACTCACATTTCTATATACTTTTCATATCAATTCTATGCATGGTATTTCACTTCCCGTTTTTCCACATAACTCATATGCATTTCATTTTAAACATAATTTCATGCATTTTCAATTTCCGGGAAAACGTTAAGTATATATATATATATATACGGAAAACAAAACTGCCCACTCACCTGGAGTTCGTCCAACAACTCCCTAGCACCACACATCAAGGCGTCACGACGATCGCCGCCTAGAATAGTAATCAAATCCAACCTCAGAATTCATATCGATAGAATATATAACTTATATAAAATACGTCACTACGTAGTTCGATCCGGAAGATCTGCCACTCAGATTTTAAATCCATAACTTCCAGAGGTCCACAATATATCTCTAGGATAACATCCTAAAATTTCATTACCATCCAACGGTCGGATCTCCGTCAATTTCCAAAACTAAGTGACGGTTAACATTTTATATTATGGACTTACAATTCCAATTCCGGAAGATCCGTAACTCGGATTCCCAATCCGTAAGTTCCAATAATACTCAAATATTACGTATTACAACGTATCAAAGTTTGGTAACGATCCAACAGTCGGATCATCAATTCACATTTTCACCTAAATGTGAAAACTATAAAACGTTATTTGAACACCTAACCAACAATCTTCAATAACTTTCTCATACGGTGTTCAATTTAGGTATATGAATATACCACAGTGATCTACTCGACGTCACGGACGTCGACATATTTTTAAAATAATTTTATTTTTATTTTTTTATTTTTACTGTAGCACCTTCTTCTTCCTTGGGTCGCCGGACTGGTTCTTCCGGCGGCCGTTTTCTGGGCAGTTTTTCAAATTGCCATAACTTTGTCATTTCTCAACGAAATCAAGTGATTCAAAAACGAAAGTTGTAGCCCTTGAAGAGACAAAGATAATGGTACCTTGCACAACACCTAGTTGGCCGTGGTTTGGCCGGAAACTGCCTCGAAAGCCTCGGAGGTCGCCGGAAACTGGGTATTTTTCAAATGAATATAACTTCTTCAATACTCAACGAAATTGAGTGAAAAAAAAAGGAAAGTTGTAGTACTTGACGAGACGAAGAGATTGATACCTACCTCGACTTCTAACTCGCCGGGGATTCGCCGGAAAACTCCTCGAAAGCTCCGGCCAAACTTTGAACTTGTCGATCTCCGTGTTCTTACGTCCAAAAACTTCCAACGAAGCACTCCGAGCTTCCTTGGGACCTCACTAAGCTCGCTGTGATCTTTTTTTAGCCTAAATCGTAACCATTTAAAAGATCATGAACAGTATATAAACACGGGACCTTAAAAACTAGGGTTTTCCGAAGCAAAACTTACCTGAAAATGGTGTCTACGTGATCGTGGAGTCCTCAGGGTTGCAATGGTAGTCTTAACTTGGACGTTGGTATAGGTTTTAGGTGGTTTTGGTGGTTGCCCGTGCGTTCGAGAAGAAGAGAGAGAGTGAGAGTTTCTGAGGAAGAGCTGAGGAAGAGAGAGAGAGTGACTGAGGAGATGAGAGAGAGACAACAAACGGGAAATGGGGAGGGATTTAGGGTGTAGGACCCTACCTAAAGTCCAAACACAAAATTATTAGTCCAAGTTTAAGTTTAATTAACAATAACTTAGGAATTTTAGGTAAAACCAATACCAAAATTACGCACCTTAATCCCGTTTAAGGGCATTTTCGTCTTTTCACGTCCTCGGAATTAAAATTCCAGGACGGGCTGTGACAATCTTCCCTCCTTATAGAATTTCGTCCCCGAAATTCCAGCAATCAACTAAATCAACCATACTCCAACAATAGCTTCGGGTAAATCTCTCTCATCCGTTTCTCTTTCTCCCACATAATTTTCTACTGAATGATTTCCTTCACAAAGCTTTTACCACTTACTCTGTCTTAATTCTCAGGACCTTCTTTTCCCAATCCAAAGTAGTCCTTGGTTCCTTATCAAGTCGAATCCAATTGAATTCTAAATAGTTGCACCAGAATCCCATGTGACGAATCTGCCACCTAGTGACAACGCATCGAAATATAATGCATTATGCACCTTAGCCAATTTTGAAGGCATCACAAACTTATATGCAACTTCATTGATTCTTTTAATGATCAAAACGGTCTGATGTGTTTAAATCTTATCTTGTCTCTTTTCCAATTCTCTTCATTTCTGTTCGTGGTGAATTTTCCAAAAATATCAAACCATTTACCTTACACACTCGATTAGTGGCATATCCATCTGTTGATCTCTTTTGCCATTCCTGGTTACTTCAGGTTAACTTAATCACCTGAATACTTTGAGGAGACTCATCCATAGTCTCAGGGTCTACTAAAACTCTTTCTCGATCGAATCTTTCTCTACCCAGAAACATTCCATTCACAAGTCATCAAAAACCGACTCACGTGACACATTTCATGGTCCTTATGGCGTTACTTCGGAAACTGCACAACCAACATACTTAAGAAACTTAGCAATTCCGTAATCCAATTCTCTTTTCCATAAAACAAATAAGTAGTGTTGCACTGTCTGGGAAAGGTTGTTACTCAACACTGGGGTAAATGTACTAACTTGTTACTTAACAAGTATAACTTCTTCTCGATCTTCCATTCTTAATTTTTCTTCCGTTGGTTTTCAATCCACAAAATGATACTCTTGGCAAACGTGCCAGATATTAATCTTACTGTAGTCTTCTCACCAAGTGCTTCAGCTAGAACAAACTTTACGATCACCCTGATCGTACAATCATGTTCATTAAGCAATACAATTCACTTTCGCTGCCTCATATCAAATTCCTTCCAAGTAATGGATATTGAAGACTTTTTGGATTCGTAAAAAAAATCTTGCATTCCCACTAAAATATAATGTCTCCATAACTTCACAGCAAGAATGGTAATCGTGACTTCCAAATCACCAGTAGGGTAATTCATCTTATGAGATTCCATTTATCGTGAAACGTATGCAATCACCCTAACATTTGCATCAACATGCCTCCAATACCATTCAAGAAACATCACTAAAAATTTATGATTACCACTATTCTCTGGGAATACCAAAATACGTGCATGAGTGAGGAAATACTTCAGTTGTTGAATCCTTTGCTTACAATTCCTTCCCACTCATACCTAACCTCTTTTCTCAACAGTCTCGTCAATGACAAAGCAATGACTGAAAAATCTTTCACAACCATCCAAGATAGCCTGGTAAGCTAAGAAATTCCAAATCTCAATTACGACTCGTGGTTGTTCCAAATTTTAATTTCTGTTACCTTTTAAGGATTCACTTGAATACCTTAAGAATATATAACATATCCCAGAAATGCTGCTTGATTCATCCAACATTCGCATTTGCTAAACTTAGCATACAATCGACATTCTTCCAATCTTTGTTCTACCGACTTAATACGTTTACATGCTCTGCTCTGGCTCAGAATATGCCAGAATATCTTCAATGAAAATGATATCAATTATCAAGGCATTATTGGAATACTTCATCCATCAACTCATAAAACCGCATGAGTATCCACATAGCATCACCAAACTTTATAAGGACCATAACAAGTCCAGAAACCATCTTATGATCAACGTCACTTATAATATTCAATTGGTAGTAACCAGATCTCAATTCAATCTTTGAATCTTCGCAATTACTTCTGAGCTGGTTAAATAAACATCAGTACATCACCATGGATAACGGTTCTCAATCGTTACCCGACTCCATTGTCTATAATCAATGAACAGTCTCAAGATCCATTTTCTTCCTCACCAACAAACTGGGGCTCCTCAAAAGTGTTGTACTAGGTTGAATAAAACTTTTATCAACCAATTCCCTCAACTGAATTTCCAATTCCCTTAACTCATCATGAACCAATCTCCAATATAAATTTATACCTGGCAACAAATCAATAGTGAACCTCATATCTCTGCCTGAAGGCAATCCAGGTATACTTTCAGGGAAGACATCAAGAAAAGTCTAACTCTTTCGACATTATTCACACTACTCCAAACAACATCATTTAGCACCACATGAGCTAAGTATTTTTGACAGCCTTTCGAAAACAATCTCTTTGCTCTCACAGCATAAATAATGGCTGAACTCAATCCACTTTGCATACTTACAAAAGTAATCTCTGGTCATCCAGATCGATGGAAAGTACTGGTTTCCCTTAACATTCCGTCTTGTCACAATTATAACCAACCAATCTAATGGAAATAATTTAACCGACACAATACATACTCTATTACTACTAAGCATTCTGAATAAGTACAAAATAATCTACCGGTTTACTTACTTAACGAATCCACGAATGAGTTATTAATATTATGGTCTGCAGCCCGCAATACTGATAAATCATCGTTGTCTCGATAAGTAGGCAACCACTCACAAAGATATAACATTACTATTTTGTCACTCAATGCAAAATACATACACTCGTCTCAACTACATTTATTTACTACTCTCTAGGTAATAACATACATAATAAGAAATATATCAGCCGAAGTCAACTAGAATGACCAATACGGTTGATTCAACTCTTATCTCAATAATACGTCGGCCGGATCCACTCCGCGTGGTCGGTACGGCCGAGCCTATAACTCACAAATTTCGCATGTGTCAATCGAATCCACTTCTCGTGGCCTGTACGGCTGAACATATAACTCATCAAATCTCTCTGTACTCACAGTCAATCTGACCAAACTACTAAGTTTATAACTCTTCTGAATCGACACTATGATATCATGGAAAATTATTGAGTACAACTGATTCTAGGGACGATTCACAATTCTGTGTCCCCTCTGTTCACATAAACACATTCATTAATTTCACACTTCCCAAAGTGTTAATTTTTTGTACCTGCAGCACAAGGTACATTTCCTTTACTCGAGACACCTTGTCTCAAATATCTGGGATTACCAGTATATCCATCACTTTTATTCTGACCAGCGACATTAAAACCTCAGCTAGAAGAATTAACTCTAGCTTCACTTCTTTCGAAGCTCTAAATCTTTCTATATCCTTGATATGACGAATCATTAACTTTATCGTCTTCTTTTAATTCCCATTCATTTCTTATTCTTCTTTATTCTCGTTGCTCATGTTCTCAGAGTCCTCAAGATTCAACAACATCTAGCATACTCCTGATAAGAACTACAATGGATAGTGGTCACCCAAAATACCACTTCCCTTTTGTCACCCAGCTTAAAACAACATAACACCTCCACCAAATTAACAACAATATCTGGATGGAACGAGGCTAGTCTGAAAACTTTCTATAATATCCCTCGATCATCACCTTCCTTGTCTCATATTTGTAAACTCTTGTTTACTACCATCGATAAATGCCGGAGGGATAAACTTTTCCTTTAAACAAGTCCTTAAACAATTCTCAATCGACTGATTCCTCTGGTGACAACAATTCATACTCCTGTTTCCACCAGGATACAAATTCATAACCAAAACCAGGTAGTCGTCTCGACCCCTTGTCAGAAGGAAGATTCCTTTGACTTGCATATTCCGAAACATCTTTTCCAATTGGTTAATCCGTCACTTTGTTCCCTCAGGTTCATCATTTCTCTTAAGTGATTCAAATTCAACTCATAACCCATCTTAAAATGTCCATTTTTCTAATATACTGAATCACCATAAGAATAGTTTCCCCCAACCCGCTAAATCAGGGAGACTAAGTTCCTCTAACTACGTGGTTTGCTACGAGGCGGTGTAGTTCTGACAGAATTCACTAGAAACTTCTCAAGATGTCCAAGATTGCAACCATGCTCTGATACCAACTGACACACCACGTCCCGAAGGAGGGCATGCTGGCCGTCACGTGAGAGTGACGTAACCATTTGCACAGTACGGAAGCTTTAAGATACAATTTAAATTGATACACCCGAAGGTGAGTCCTAATTTTGTCCAATCTGTCAGAACACCGTCGAATTCCTCGTAGTCACCACACCTTTGTGATTCCTGAACCTGGAGGGGCGCAAAACCAAAATTGAGTGGGTCAGTAAAACAATTCTTTTCCAAATCCAAACATTTCTCAAAACGTTGTAACCCCTCTCCGTAAAACCTGTATACTTTCCCAGAAATGTAAAATATAAATATACATATATATTCTCAAAACTTCATTTTTACTATCTCAACATTATCTCTTTATCAATCATGCCATGCCATGTCATCTCAACATTTCTCATATTAATTATGCCATGCCACATCATCTCAACAGTAATAAGGTATGAATGCATCAACATAATCATATCAGGTGCAAGAAAGTAATCAACCGTAGGCCCTCTAATAGCCCTATACGGTTGAACCTAGAGCTCAAAATCTATCATTATCACTCTACCGGAGTCACCTCTGTGACCCGTCCGGCCTTCTGCACACAAGTTACGCTCTAGTGCTTCTCATAAATCATCTGTGCACATAATCTAAGGTCACCCACCAGTCGAAATCTCACTAACACTCTCGCGACTGGTCTGTCGTACCCACTCCGCGTGGACTGTACGACTAGCATCTACTTGGATCCAAGGCGAGCGTGCGATGCGGTGAATACTATAAGCACTAAACCATGGTGCAGGATTTGAGCTCAATATATATCATCATCATCATAACAGTAATTAAATACTCATCTGTGCGTCCACCGCACCATTTCATACATATGCATCATAAATCAATTCTTACCTGTGCGTCCACCGCACCAATTCATACATATGCATCATAAATCAATTCTTACCTGTGCGTCCACCGCACCAATTCATACATATGCATCATATATTAATTCATGCATGGCATTTCAACTCACATTTCTATATACTTTTCATATCAATTCTATGCATGGTATTTCACTTCCCGTTTTTCCACATAACTCATATGCATTTCATTTTAAACATAATTTCATGCATTTTCAATTTCTGGGAAAACGTTAAGTATATATATATATATATACGGAAAACAAAACTGCCCACTCACCTGGAGTTCGTCCAACAACTCCCTAGCACCACACATCAAGGCGTCACGACGATCGCCGCCTAGAATAGTAATCAAATCCAACCTCAGAATTCATATCGATAGAATATATAACTTATATAAAATACGTCACTACGTAGTTCGATCCGGAAGATCTGCCACTCAGATTTTAAATCCATAACTTCCAGAGGTCCACAATATATCTCTAGGATAACATCCTAAAATTTCATTACCATCCAACGGTCGGATCTCCGTCAATTTCCAAAACTAAGTGACGGTTAACATTTTATATTATGGACTTACAATTCCAATTCCGGAAGATCCGTAACTCGGATTCCCAATCCGTAAGTTCCAATAATCCTCAAATATTACGTATTACAACGTATCAAAGTTTGGTGACGATCCAACAGTCGGATCATCAATTCACATTTTCACCTAAATGTGAAAACTATAAAACGTTATTTGAACACCTAACCAACAATCTTCAATAACTTTCTCATACGGTGTTCAATTTAGGTATATGAATATACCACAGTGATCTACTCGACGTCACGGACGTCGACATATTTTTAAAATAATTTTATTTTTATTTTTTTATTTTTACTGTAGCACCTTCTTCTTCCTTGGGTCGCCGGACTGGTTCTTCCGGCGGCCGTTTTCTGGGCAGTTTTTCAAATTGCCATAACTTTGTCATTTCTCAACGAAATCAAGTGATTCAAAAACGAAAGTTGTAGCCCTTGAAGAGACAAAGATAATGGTACCTTGCACAACACCTAGTTGGCCGTGGTTTGGCCGGAAACTGCCTCGAAAGCCTCGGAGGTCGCCGGAAACTGGGTATTTTTCAAATGAATATAACTTCTTCAATACTCAACGAAATTGAGTGAAACAAAAAGGAAAGTTGTAGTACTTGACTAGACGAAGAGATTGATACCTACCTCGACTTCTAACTAGCCGGGGATTCGCCGGAAAACTCCTCGAAAGCTCCGGCCAAACTTTGAACTTGTCGATCTCCGTGTTCTTACGTCCAAAAACTTCCAACGAAGCACTCCGAGCTTCCTTGGGACCTCACTAAGCTCGCTGTGATCTTTTTTTAGCCTAAATCGTAACCATTTAAAAGATCATGAACAGTATATAAACACGGGACCTTAAAAACTAGGGTTTTCCGAAGCAAAACTTACCTGAAAATGGTGTCTACGTGATCGTGGAGTCCTCAGGGTTGCAATGGTAGTCTTAACTTGGACGTTGGTATAGGTTTTAGGTGGTTTTGGTGGTTGCCCGTGCGTTCGAGAAGAAGAGAGAGAGTGAGAGTTTCTGAGGAAGAGCTGAGGAAGAGAGAGAGAGTGACTGAGGAGATGAGAGAGAGACAACAAACGGGAAATGGGGAGGGATTTAGGGTGTAGGACCCTACCTAAAGTCCAAACACAAAATTATTAGTCCAAGTTTAAGTTTAATTAACAATAACTTAGGAATTTTAGGTAAAACCAATACCAAAATTACGCACCTTAATCCCGTTTAAGGGCATTTTCGTCTTTTCACGTCCTCGGAATTAAAATTCCAGGACGGGCTGTGACAATAATGTTTTACACACAATTTTCAGAAATTTGTTTCTACATTCCTTACTCTTTTCTCTCCATCATATTCATACTATTTCTTTTTAGTTATTTCTAAGGTAATACAATTTGGTTTTGCTAATCGAATATTCTATACTTTGTTGTATCATGGAAGTGACTTGCCAAGAACCCTTTAGCAAACTCATTCGAGTAGGGGCAAATAACACTTTAAGGAAACGATTCAAGTCCTACCTCAAAATCATCATTCAGATTATTGTCTATATTTCTATATTTACTCTAACATTTCATACTGGTAGCATTAAAAGATTTCTTTATATGGTTATCGTTATGATACTTTTGCTAATTATTTTAGCTCCACACACACATATTGGCGGTTGCACAAATCCATATTCGTAATTCCCAGTTAACATGCAAGGTGGTAGTGCGAGGTTTGATGGTTATGGGAGGCCTGGTGTTTATTTCGGTATTTGACCACCAGGAAATGGAATAGTTCCATATGGAAGTAGCAGCAACGTTGCTGCTGGTGTTGGTGCTATTTGGGGAGCAGCATATGATCCCTCGCTTGATGCGGCTAACTGTAGCTCTGAAGTCGGTGCTCAATAGTGAATACGGGACAAGCCCTTTCCAGGGCCTAAGGCGAAAGTTTAGTACGGGGCGTAGGTTTTTTCACATTAAAATAAAATTGGCCTGATTGGATTATTAGTCCCGTGATGACATGGTAGTTGAAATATAACTCATATGGTAAAAAAAATTAGGATTTAAGCGTGAAGTTTGTTAGAATTTATGTCTAAAATTGAAAATTCCGTCAACTTTCTGTTAATTATTAGCACATGAGCCACATATATTAGGCTAAAATGGAACTCTCTGTACATATATTAGGCTAAAATGGAACTCTCTTAATTGTTAGCACGTGGGGTTGGCTCACATGCCAATAATTAACCGAAAGTTTACAGAATTTTTAATTTTAGGCATAAATCCTAACAAACTTTACCACATGGGCTTAAATCCTAGTGTTTTTACTACATGACCTATCTTCCAACCACCATGTAACCAAGGGAACTATTAATCCAATTAAGCCAAGTAAAATTTGGCATTTTGAAGGGATTATTTTCTTGTTTAGGTTTGTGTAGTAAGATGAATGCTACTGTTTCCATATAGAATTATCGAGTATAGGAAGTGATACTTACTAGGGTTTCAAATTTACAAACTCACCAAATCAACAACTCGAAATTTTTGTGTCACTTTGGGGGAAGAAAGTAAGACATCGATTTTGGAGGAAGCAAGGACTCTCGATCTCAACTTGGAGGAAGCAAGTAGGACGTCCTTTCTATCAGATGAATTTCGACAAATTTTGAACGAATTTCGAACAAATTACATTTTTGTCGATTTCGGACACGTGATGTGGAAGGCCCTGCTGGGGATGACAAACTATGTGGAACTTCGACTAAATTTCGAACATGTTACTGTGTCTAAAACTTGAATGATTTTTTTTTTTTAATTCGCCTGCTGCAAAGTTTTAGGCAGAGGAGGAGACGACAAACTAATTGCACGGGAAGTTACAAATTAATTTTTGTAATATTGCGGGCTATGCTCGACATTTATTGATGAGCCATTTATGATTAGGTTTCAGAGTAAGTTTGGTTTGGTTAATTTTTTATCAGCAGTTCAGAAGTTAAAATCGAACGGGTTACATTGATTTGTACAAGAGAATTTGTTCTTTAGAAATCAGGTGAAATTAATGGGCTTATTTGTTACGGGCCCAATCATTATTGTACAAAAATGGTAGTGTACGATACTGAGAAGCATTGGTTTTGGTTTGATATGGTTCTATTTTCAAAATCCTAAATATCGGACTGATATTGTCCGAATATATATTCCGGTATTGGTTTTGATTTCTGGGCACTACCAAACTGTACAGGACCCTAACCAGGCCTATCCAAAACGAAGGTGGATTGTCTGCCCTCCCATTTTCATATTCTTCTCATTTTCTTCTGTTTTGTGTGGTCACGGTTAAGCTACATCAACATTTTATATTCTTATTACTTTTTGTTTTATTATTTTTATAAAAAAATCAATATAAAATGTTGACGTAGCTTAACCGTGACCTCACAAATAGGAGGGGATGTGAAGAGTATGGTAATGAGAGGGCAGACAATCCACCTCCATCCAATACTCGTTCATCCACCCCGAACGTAAGAATTCCGGCAAATTTCTTAACAATGTCAAATTTTGTAGGATTTAATTGCCAAGTAATAAAAATGTCACTGCTAAATTTGCCAAAGTAGAAATGAGAGAGACCAAAATTAGAAATTGGATTAAATTATATGCACCAAAAGTGTAATTTGACCTACTATTTATTGAGAATTACGTGGGCCCGCACGAGAGCCCATCCAGGCATCCACCTCCATCCCAACTCTCCCATTTCTTATATTTGCTTTTCCTGCGTCTCCGATTCTCGCTCGTCCCTCCATCAACGAGTTAGTCTTGAGTCATGGCCGAGGTTTGATTCTTCTCTTTGTTCTCCCAATCGATATGTAATCTATATAGATTCTGTTTGTATTCCAGAGTTTTGTTAATTTTGTATTCGGTTTTCGTTTTAATTTTTTTTTTAATTTATGATTATTTTCTGGGTAATTTCTTTGTAGATTTGGCCTGTTAAGATTCCTGATTTATTTATTGTGTTTCTTGTTCATCAATTATTTGCGAGATAGAATTCAATAACTTTAGTCATGAGATTTGTCTTCGTTTTATTATGGTTTTATGAAACCCTCGTTTCCTGATCAAAAGAAATTTGAGTTGCTCGAGTTATAATTGTATGGAGATCTTTAAGCATTATGATTTGTTGTATGGAGTATAATTTGGGGCCAGTTACCTTTTCTGAGCAGTGTGAATCAATTGGATCTAAAACAGAATGATTGAATGTCGTTTGAAAATTTTGTGTGTTAATGTTTGCTTCATTCCGATATTCCTGAATGGCCGCATTTTTATTCGGTGCTTATATGGCAAGGATTAACCGAGTCCTCGCCTAAACTTTGATCATATATTTAATTTCAAATTTCAGTTAATGACAAATTGTGTACTTATGCATGACTTGTAATAAGTATTATAGGATGTTTCTTGGTAATGCGACCCGTGAAAGTTACCTGCGTGGTCTGTATTCAGAGATTTGATTTTTCCTTTTAATTTTTGTGTATGCATATTCTCAGTGATTGAAAGTTGACACTAGTTGGTATAGTCTAATGAATTAATCCAATTTGAAGAATGAAACATCTGAAGATGTAAAGTGTGAAGGCAGCATAAAACTGATATTGTTCTAGATCGCGGAATGCCATTTTGATGGATTTATCTGTTTTTCTTATCTGTATTTTCAATTAATTGTTACAATATTGTTCTGCGTACATTAAGTTTTCTGCTGTGTTGCTTCAGATTGAGCTGAAAACAGCACCTGCTGATTTTCGATTTCCCACAACAAATCAAACTAGGCACTGTTTCACGCGTTACATTGAGTTTCATAGGTAGCTTTCCAAACTTTAGCACTTAGTCTTTCAACGGTAAACTATTCATTGAGAATTTTCATTCTTTCATGTAAAACCAATTGCAGGTGCGTTGCAGCAAGGGGTGAAGAATCTAATGAGTGTGAGAAATTTGCCAAATATTACCGCTCCCTCTGCCCCGGTGAATGGGTGAGTACATTGGTCAGTCCTTTTCCAATACTTCATAACTGATGTACTCTTTTTGTGCAAATGTTTCTTGAAGCACTTCATGTACTTAAATCTGTGAAATATAAAGTGAGAATGGGAAAAAAATCCTTTTGGTCTTCTTCTCTGTTCGTGTTGCATTGTTACGGGATAAAAAGGTATTTTGCAAGTATGGGGAGAAAGTTTTTTCTATAAAATGCCCGCAGTTCAACCTTTACAATTATAGGCTGAACATGGTTCAGTCTATGATATGTGTTCGAACTATCATATTGGAGTTTTCTCATATGGTTGCCCTCTTCTTGTTAACTTGCTGGCTTTATTACTAATTTGGATATATAATTATTTGGTGCTTTTGTTAGTCCCTATAGGCATTTAACCCACTATGTCGGAGGATAATAAATAGCCTTTCATACATTAAGGAATGTACAATCACAGGCACACACATTAGTCAGAGCCTGATATTTTAATTTGTTTTAAGAACATGGATTGTTTGTTTGCATGGTTTTATACATGGATTAAACTGTTAATGGCTTGTTCTCCTTTATACAGATTAGGAAAGTTCAATTTATAAGGTTTCTTTTCCTCTGAAAGAGTTGTTGGACCAAATAATATTTGTTAAACCAATTGGATTGAAGCACCAGAATTAAACTCTCAAAATTTGTCCAGTGTATGGTTATCAATAGGAATCTTGCAGTGACATTCTATTTTGTTTTACTTTTTCTGGGTGTGTTTGTTTGTTTTACATTTTTTTTGTTTTCGTACTTTTCCTTTTGACTTGTTGAGGGTTTTCCAATTACTGGAGTTGGTAGCACTTTATATATTAAATCTAAAATCTAGCCTTTTTATTTTATTTTTTATTTTATCATGCGCATGCATTATTGTAGATTGAGAAGTGGGAGGAGCAGAGGGCGGAAGGAACTTTCCCAGGTCCTCTATAATTCAACGTGAGAATCTCTGGCATGATCTTTCTTTGTCATGGAAGTTGCATGGTTTCATTGTTGGATCGTTGTGAATCAATAAGTGACCTGTGTGTCCAGATTTCTTTGATTTTATTTAAATCACCATATTGTTTGTTTTAATTGAAGGTACGTTGTTGCTAAAAATGGTTCTGTGTATACTCACCCTTCCAGGTTCGGCCCCCCCCCCCCCCCCCCCCCAAAAAAAAAAAAGTGTTTCTTACTACATATGCAGTTTGGTTTTGTGGATGCAATTTTCTTCTTCCTTGATCTTGGACAAAGTTGCACCTACAAAACAATTAACACCTTAGGATCAAGGTCAAGAGCCTCATGCGCCCACGATGAATGGGGGTTTTGGCCAAAGAACCTCCGATGCCAAAGTTAGAATTTAAAGAGAAAAATGTTTAGAAAGTATTGAGAAATTTGCAAGTGTGTTGGAATGATCTTTTGGTGAAAATGGGAGCCTATTTATAGGGATAGGGTGTAACTTATGGTTTAATGTGATTTAATGGATCAATTAATCCATTAATTGGTTAATCAACACATTTTTGGAATAAATATTTTGGGGGTTATGTAATTTATATAGGATGTTTTGAAGGTTATGAAATAATTACGTTGCGGAAAATATAGAATGAGGATGGATGAAATAACTTTGAATTTGTTACCTATTTTGGGCACTTTTGATTTGGTTGAATGATGATTGCCTGCTGCTCGCGCGTAGGAATCCCGTTGTACCTCAAGGGTATTTTTGTCCTATTTTGTCAAAAAATCCACGTGTCGCCTTGTGATTATTTTTGGCTCCACAAATGCCTCCACACCTGTTAGGCTGCTCATAGGAAATGGCAGTAGGTGTAGAGATCATCTTGCTTTAGGAAACGTATGATTGCTTCCTATTTTGATGTAGATTCCCTCTTTAATAGGAAATTAGGTCCTTCTAGGAATGAGAAATAAAGTTCTCTCAAAGTCTTTTGAAGTCCACCTTAAGTGGGTTATTAAATTAACTTTGGAGAGTGATTTACTCTACTCTACAAGAGAGAGAGAGCTTAGAGGATATTTGTTCTCCCTCTTCTAGCAATCTTCTACATCTTGCCCGTGCAAATGATCGTCTTTCGTTGATTTATTTGTGTTTTCCATGCTGCACCAATGTAAGAAAAGTTTAATTTTTCTTGTCTTCTTTTTGGATAGTGTTATCGCGGGGCAGCCGTCGGGGTGGTGCAGCACGTCGGTTGGCTGGGGCCAGGAGTCGGCTCGGCATGGGCCGAGGTGTTGTGGCAGGGACCACTGCTTGGGCAGCTCGGCTTGGCTAGGCTAGAGCCAAGGGCAGCTTGTGCGGCTGGGGCTGCAGATTATGGCGCTAGGGAGCAGTGCTAAGCGAGCCGTATGGTTCATGTCCTTTGGGCTCTTGGACCTGATTCAGGCCAGGCTAGCGACTGGGAAAAATGAGGAGGTCGTGGGAGCTCATGGGTTGCTGGAATGCTGGGCATGCAGGCCTCTTGCCTGCTAGAATGCTGGGTACTATGAATGTCGTTGACTACTTAGTCCTTTTCATCGGGAGAAAGGTAGGCTGCCCTCGAAAGATGAGGTAAAGAGGATTAAGGCGGATGCATTGGCTTATCTGATTGCTATCGTAGAGCTTACTATGAATGAAGGTGTAAAGAAGAAATCTTCCCCACCTGCTCAAGAGATGTTGATTAAGAGAAAACTGAAGACTTCTTCCACTGCTGGTGAGGGTCCGCCTGCTGTCGAGAGGTCTGTGATTGGCATGAATTTTTCTGATGAGAAAAAAAATGAAACTGCTAGATCTAAGCATGTGGTGCCTGCTATTGAGAATAGCTAGTACGATTGCTGATAGGATTGCTCAGCGTAGAGGTTCTGTCGTGCCCCAGTGCCGAAGTCTGTACCAAGACGTCCGTTGGGAGCTAAGTCTGGTTCACCTTTGGAGAGGCTTGCTATTATGAAGAGCGATAAGGTGAACTCTGTTGCTAAAGTGGCGCTAAGGCCCACTCCCTCTGCTGCAGAGATTGATACGTCTGCTGGGAAAGAGGAGACTGCTCGCGTGGGCAACTGTGAGAAATCCACTAAGCCTGCTTCTGGGAAGGCTACTGAGATCCATGTGCTATCAAGACCAGATCTGCTTGAAGACATGGACGCTTGTGCCAAGTTTGTTGATGGCGTTAGAAAGGTTATTTGCCTAAGTTCCTTTACGAAGCATACAACCCAACATAAAATGACTGCTCTGCTTGCTATGATGTAGATGTAGCAAGGCTGCCAAGGAGGTGGCGAAGACTATGGCAGCTGAAGTTTATTCCTCGGCTGAGGAGATTAAGAGGTTGGATTCTGAGCTCGTTGCTTTGAAGGGGTCTAATATTTTTGCCCCCAATTCTCTGCAGCTCGAGACTGCTCGCCAAGAGATCGTTGACTTGAAGACTAGGCTTGACGCGATCCAAGTTAAGTATGAAAATGTAGAGAAGGAGATTGGATGTTACATACCTTAGATTCAAGATCTTGAGTTTGCAGTTTCTGAGCTTCATTTCGTTGCTTATACAAAGGTTGAAAAGTTGATTGCTGCTTATAATCAAGTGATCCACTTCAAGAGAATCGTCGATAGGCTTGAACACCAAGTGTTAGAACTGCAAGGTGTACTGAAGATGAACGAAAGTCTGAAGAAGGAAGTGGATGAGCTGCAGCGCGTTCGTGTTAGTCTGCTTGAGGAGAATGAGCAGTTGAAGGGTGAGAAGGATGGGCTCGAGGTTCAAGACCTTATCTATTTCTTTGGAAGATTTGCTTGCTTTTACTTTTGAGGCTTCCAGTGGTGAAGTAGTTGGAGAAGTTGGTGCCCAGACTGAGGCAGCCGGGGGTGAAATGCTGGATGATGCCGCTGCTAAGCGCGTCGCAGTTGCTTAAGGTGTGGCGACCGAATAGTCGTGGGATTTCCAAGCTAGGTAGCCTTTAGGATTTTTTTTTTTTTTTTCCTTGTAGCTTGTTTTGCTTGAACTCCTTCAGCCTTTGCTAATTGTTTATGAACATGCTTCATTCGCTTTTCTTCATCTTCGCTTCGTTTATTCATACCCTAACCTTTAAACTTTATACACCAGTAGCAGGCATGCTACTTTTCTATAAGCAGACAGACTCGCGTAGCCTATGCAGTCGTAAGTGTTGGTGTAGAGCTTTGCAAAGTTGTTAGCCATAGGGTTGGCAGCTGGATGCCTTACTTACAGAAATAGACAAGTCCGTGTAACCACTAGGTTGTTAACCTTAGCTTTCTCCAATTTCGTAGGTTGTGTAGCAAGTATCACAACATTTTAGGACTTGGTGTAGATTGTTCCACGCTTGGCAGAGGTGAAGTTTATCGACCATGTAGCATGTCGGCAGTGGATAAAACTTCGTATATGCACGCTAGCTTGTTTAACCTTTTCACAAGAATATGCGGTTGTATAAGTCTAGTGTGGTTTTATTGCTCGAAGGGCAAGCCGTAGGCAGTCTTCCGGAAACCGTAGGCTACCTTAGTGCACTCAGTAGCAGCTGTAGGGTTCCAGGGCAGCTGTCTGTAGGGCATACTGCATAATGTGCCCCCTCCGTCTCTAGGGTCCGGTTCCTCGCGGATGAGGCCAAGAGACCCAAAATCCTTCAGTTAGCTAAGCCTTGAAAAAGACCATTGTGGCTACTTTTAGGAATCCTGGCGCAAACCATCGTGCATCTAGTTATACTAGAGCAGCCAGGCTCATCCACGTTTGGATATTTGGAGTGTAAAGTTTATCCTCTCGTCTTGGAGAGCTGACCTATGTGGGTTTCAGGGAATTGGTTTACCCTCTCGTACTAGAGAGCATGGTTGGTCCCTCGGGGGGTGTAATTCCTGCGATGAGTCCTTAAGAAGGGCGCGGTCTTCTTTTTGAAATGCAGGAGTGATCAGTTGTTGTAAACATGTAGCTGAGCCAAGTTCTGATTACTTCTGAATTCCTCATTGAAAAACGAGTGAAACGAACTAGAACTTATCTGTAAGGTAGGAACTGTATAACAACTGGATAGTCCTCGGCTTGTGAGGTGGTGCCCAGCGAGCTGCTTGAGTCTTCGGGCTTTGATGTAGCGGGAGGTCACACATGGTACTTCCTTATATTGTAGGCATTCCACTGCTTTGCGATCTTTTTGTAGTTTCATGGTGGCGAGGGTGTAATTACTCTTGCTGCCTACTCTGTTGATCTTATACGGACCTTCCCAGATGCGATTAATCTTTTTGGAGCCTTCTCCGCGGGCACTGATGAAGGCTTTTCTTAGGACTAGATATCCGGGCTAAAACTGCCGGATCTTAGCCCTTTTGTTGTAGCTGGAGAGGAGCTGCTGCTGGTAGGCTGCATTGCGGGTACTGGTCTGCTCGCGCTTCTCCTCTGCCAGATCTAAGCTTGTGACCATCTTCTTACTGTTCTGCTCAATGTTTGGTAGTAGAGCGGTGATACGTGGCTTGGTGACATTGGGATGAATGATTGCTTTCGAACCAAATGCCAAAGAAAAATGAGTCTCACCGGTTTCTCGTCTTTTGGTGGTGCGATATGCCCACAGACATCCAGGGAGTTCGTCTGGCCATTTTTCCATCTTGTTGGTGAGGGATATCTTGAGGCAGTCGAGGATCATTTTGTTGGTGAGGGATATCTTGAGACATGTGTTGCTTGATGCCATATTCTTGGAAGAATTTCTCCAAATCTCTGCCCATGAATTGCAAGCTTCATCGCCAAGTTTTTTGCCATTCGGAGCCTGCTAGTAGGGCCTCGTACTCTGCTTCGTTGTTGGATGCTTTGAAACCTAGAATGATTGTCTGCTTAGGCATCGAACCGCCTGGGGTAACAAGGGCCACGTCTGCTTCTGAACCTTTGCAGTTGGATGCGCCGTCGACATGCAAATGCCAGAAGTCTCCATCGGGTGGAGCAGGCACGGCTAGAGTGTGCTCGGCTACTTCCAGGGTGTCGTTGGGCCTCTTTGTTGGGTTGCCAAAGCTAAGCGTGAAGGCACGGTAGGGAGCTGTGGAGCTGGGGCCATGTTACATGTAGCAGAAGATGCTCAACTGCCAGTATTGGGCCACTCTAGAGCTGAATAATGGAGTAAGGGTCAGCTAGGGCCGTGTGACGCGCAGCAGAAGGTAGTGCTCAACTGCCGATACATGTTGCTCTTATGTAGAATCTTCTGGGGCGACGAGGACAAAACTTGTTTCTGAGTGTTCCTGCCAGTGTTCATCTGCCCTTGGCGTGTCTTTTAGGCCGAGTTGTTGCGTTCGTCAGAAAACTTTGCATTCGCCAGGATCTTATGCCTTTATCGTCGCGTGTCTGGATTGGGCGAAATAATGTGTCATGAAGATGACTGCATGTGTTTGAAGGTAAAACTTGAGCTTCTGGGTTACAACAACTATCGTCAAAGTTAGCTTTTGAATTTTTAATAGCATCGAGAAGAGCTTTTGAACTGTAGAATACAGGTAATCGGGTCCCCTAGCTCTTCTCGCATGATGGTAGAGCTTATTGTTGCTTTAGATACCGTCAAACATGCAAATAAGTCCTCTGCTGCTTCCGGTTTGGATAGTAAGGAGGTGATGTCAGGTACTTTTTCAAGTCATTGAATGTGCATTAGCGAGCCTTGTCCCAAAGTGCATACTTCTCTGCCAGAGTGAGAGTCTGCCAGAGTTAGATCTTCTTTCATGATCAATTTTCCGAATAGTTGGTGGTTTGCTAGAAGTCATTTTTGGAAGGTTGTTCTAGCTATCAAGTAGTTACATCCGACTGTCCTTGCCTTCTCTGCTTTGAACCTCCTCACATAGTCGTGAAGCGACTCCTTTGGGTTCTTTTTGACGTCGAACAAATGGTTGGACTTATTTTTGATCGAGCGACAGGATGACTATTCTTTGGTGAAAACCAAAGAAAGTTCGTCGAAATTCCGGATGGATTGTGATGGTAGGGTGTAGAACCAATATTACGACTCGCCTTGTAGAGTGGTGGCGAATATCTTGCACATGAGATCATCATTGTTTCGATAGAGGATCATTGCGCTTCCGTAGTGCTTTAAGTGTCTTTCCGGGTCTTCATCCCCTTTGAAAGATGTGAAATGTGGCATGCTGAACTCGCGTGGAGGCTCTGCCTGCTCGATCTCGTCCATGAAGGGTGACCTGCTTATGTTGGTCATGTTCCGTCGTAGTGCCTTGTCGGTGACCTCGTTGCGTTGGAAATTGCGCAATCGCTTGGTCAGAAGTCTCTCCACTTTTTCCTGAATTTGCCTTTGTTGAGGTAATGGAGCTCTCGGCTGTCCTAAACCGTGACTTGCTGGTCTAAGCTGCTCTTTCATGTGTTTGGCTCGCTTATGCCGCAGATGCGGTATGTGTAGCATGTTTCTAGCAGGCAAGCGAGTCTTCGCAGGCTGCCGGTTGAACTTGAGTCCGATTGAGTGACTGCTTCTCTCTGTCCATCGTGCTGCTTACTCCGATATGAGGTGGATGATGCTCCTTGTAGGCTTAGCCGCGAATGAACACTCGCCTGGAAGGTTGCTCATGTTGACTATTGGAGTGTGACCCCAACCGTGAATGTATGCTCGTCTATGGGCTTAGTCGTGAGTGCACGCTCATCCGCGCTCTAAGATGGGAGTATACGCCATCTCGAGGCCCAATCAGGAGTGTACATTGCTTGAACGCTCGGTTCGTGGCTGGTCAAGTGGTTGCTTGCCAAGACGCTGCTGGAGAGATTCTTTGTTTGCCCTTGTCCTACTTCGGGACACCTCGTCTGGGGCACGTTGCATCTCGGTGCATTACAAGAGTTGGTTCACCAAGGCCGTCTCCTGTGCGAGGGCGCCCGTCAACTCTATGACTTATCAAGACAAGTGTTGTTCTCCATTTGGGTTGGAATATCTTGGAATGAATGTGTCTTCTTGAGCAGTGGAAGTGTGGTAGACTCCGGGCGCGAGATTTAAGTTGGGAAATGCCAAATCCGCAGAAAAATGTGTTGAAAATGCTCCTGGTTTGATCGTTAGTATGGAAATTTTGAGCCGAGATAGTTGAACGAATCTTAGATCGATTTGGGCTGCTTGGAATGTCACATGAGCAGACTGGGCCGCGAAAACAGGTTAGGCCACGAGAGTGGGCTGCTTGGCTGGAGCAGGCTGGGCTACGGAAGCAGGCTGTGTCACGAGAGTGGACTGCTCGACGGGAGCAGGCTGGGCCATGAGAGTGAGTTGCTCAGCTGAAGCAGGCTGGGCCATGAGAGTGGGTTGCTCGGCGGGAGCAGGCTAGGCCGCGAGAGTGAGCTGCTCGGCGGGAACAGGCTACTCGGACTGTGATGCACATAGGTGCGAAGCTTGGGCTCAGCTTGGCAACGCGTTGAGTTCACGTTGGGCTTGGAGTGACATGGCTTGGGCTGTGACTTTGGTGCTGTGAGCCTTGGATGGAACGGCTTGGGCCGTGGTAGCGGTGCCATGGACCTCGTCGCGGGTAGTGGAGACCGTGGTGGTTGCCATGATGGAGCCCTGTAGTGATGGTGACGCTCCTATGATCACATTTAGCCTCGTGGATCATCGTGGTCCCATTTCTTGAATATTGGAATTTTAACTTGTGGAATTTTCTAAATTTCTAGCCATTGTATTTCTCTTTTACGTTTTATCAAAGAATCTTTACAAATAAAAAATTCTAATAATAAGAACGTATAAAAAATCTACAAATGGATGAGAAAATAGAAAAACCTTTTGATGCGGGAGTCTTCTACAAGTGTGTCCTTTTAATGCGGGAGTCTTCTACAAGTGTGTGACTCTGCTCTCAATGAAAGCACCAATTTGTGGATGCAAATTTCTTCCTCCTTGATCTTGGACAAAGTTGCACCTACAAAATAATTAACACCTTAAGGTCAAGGCCAAGAGCCTCACGCGCCCACGATGAATGGGGGAGGTTTTGGCCGAAGAACCTTCGATGCCAAAGTTAAAATTTAGAGAGAAAAGTGTTTAGAAAGTATTGGGAATTTTGCAAGTGTGTTGGAATGATCTTTTGGTGAAAATGGGAGCCTATTTATAGGGATAAGGTGTAACTTATGGTTTAATGTGTGATTTAATGGATTAATTAGGCAATTAATCCATTAATTGGTTAATCAACACATTTTTGGAATAAATATTTCGGGGCTTATGTAATTTATATAGGATGTTTTGAAGGTTATGAAATAATTACGTTGTGGAAAATATAGGATGAGGATGGATGAAATAACTTTGAATTTGTTATCTATTTTGGGCACTTTTGATTTGGTCGAAGGATGATTGCCCGCTGCTCGCGCGTAGGAATCCTGTTGTACCTCAAGGGTATTTTTGTCCTCTTATGTCCAAAAATCCACGTGTCGCCTTATGATTATTTTTGGCTCCACAAGTGTTAAGTCATTTAGTTGATTCTATCAAACTGTAGACCTGTAAGGGCTTCCTGTGGAATGCATCACTTAAGGATGCTTTATGAAAAATAAATTATATTGCACTTGAAGGCCTCATTTGGTGTTTAGTATTTAGATTGATTGGATACTCATGTTTGTTACTTTCGAATTCTGTCCAAGTTAAAGGTAGAAAATTAGTTATGAAGGAAAAATAACCGTTTGTTGGCACACAAAATGGTATATGATTAGGCGGAATAATTCACGTTCTACCTTCAACTTTGACAGAATTTGAAAGTTGCATTCATTTCTTCCTTCACCTTGCAATGAGGTTCCAATAGTTGGTTATTTCACTCCACAGTTTTGGGGCGCATATATAATTTGAGAATAGAAATGGAATATTTAGTTGGAGTTCTTGAATTGGTAGAGCCCTTGAGCAACTTGTTAATATGAATATTGCTTGTATCGAAATATTTTAAAAAGAAGAAAGCCACTTAGTATAATGGTCTGGTAATATTTATCTTCATTTGGAAGTGAGGTCTTAGGTTCGATTCTCACCAAGGTGAATTTAAATCACATTATTGCTAGCTAATTATGAGGCTAACCTCATTCCTTCCCCTTTAATGAAGATATCGTTTGTTAAAAAAATAAAGGTAAATTACATAAAATTACCTTAATTATTAATTCAGTCACAGTTTCATACCCTATCTTTAAAAAATTTCAATGTCATACCTCATTTACGAATTATTTACAATTTTATACCTTCCGTCAGTTTTCTATCAATTCTTCCGTTAAATAGTGACGTGGCTTGAGACGGGGCCCACTCTCTATTAAAAAATTAATTAATATTAAAAAACGAAAAACAAATCATTTAATAATTTTTTTGCATGAGGGACCTACCCTTTATCCCCTCACCTTTTCTTCCCCCTCCTATCTTCCCCAAACCCAAACCCAGATCCCACCCACCCTGTTCCCGTCTTCTCTGCACCGATCACTGCCCGAGTTCTTCATCCCTTAGTCCTATCTTTGCTCTGCTGGACTCAGCCTTCACCAAATCGGGTCAACCGGCCCTCTCTCTACTCCAGTACCACTTCTGCCCCTCCAAACCCTCAAATCCCTCCCCCATGCCATCAAGATCCTGAATTTACTCTTCGACCACCCCTTCGTCGTTGAATCCGACGTCATAACTTACTTGTCTGAAACCCTCTTCGATTCCTCCCCTTCCCTCCAAGGCGACATGGAGGACACCACTGTGGTGATCGCGCAGGTGGCCCGGTGCAAGGGTCCACGGCGGTGATTGTGCAGGTGGCCGGTGTGAGGGTGGGTGCGGATTTGTTGGATCTCTCGACCGGGTCGAGCTTGATGAGCAAGGAGAACGCGGTGGGTGCGCTACTCAATTTGTCCAAGTGCGACGAAGAGATGGCTTTGAGGGCGGTGAGGGAGGAGGGGTTGGGAGAGGTGGATGGGATTGCTAATGTGGTCAAGAATGGCAGCGGGGAAGAAGGGGTGGGTGGGATCTGGGTTTAGGTTTGGGGAAGATGGGAGGGGGAAGAAAGGGTGAGGGGATAAGGGATGGGTCCCCCATGCAAAAAAAAAAAATTAAATGTTTTTTTTAGTTTTGTAATATTTAATTAATTTTTTAATAGAGAGTGGGTCCCGTCTCAAGTCACGTCACTATTTAATGGAAGAATTGACAGAAAATAAACTGAAGGTATGAAATTGTAAAAAATTAGTAGATGAGGTATGAAACTGTGACTGACCTAATAGTTGAGGCACTTTTATGTAATTTATCCAAAAAAAAATTTAAGAAGAATAATTTGAAAACAACTTTATCAAAACTCAAATGATTGTTTGTCAGAAGGCTAAAAAAAGTGGACTAGGATTCTCTCCCCTCCTCTTTCCATCCCTTTCCCTCCCATTCTCTCACATTCTCTATTTTGTCTCTCTTTCTATAAAAAATTAATATAAGATTCATGAACCTATTTTGTCTTTGTCTTTCTATATATTTGTTTAATTGAGTAAAATTCATGAACCTACTTGTTTTCCCAAAAATAATTTTACATTGTTCAATGCACTATATTATTTCAATTATGAACATTATCACAATGGAATAGATGTTGAAGATCTGTGAGTGACCCTCTACCACAGTGGTGGATAGGAGTGTTGTGACACACCTCGACTGGAGTCGAGGCATGTTGATCGACACTCGAAGGTGACGTAGCCAAAAGGAAAGTGATGAATAAAATATGGATAAATTTAAACCGAAACTAGAATTTATTTAAGCTAATAAAGAGAGTGCGCAATAGTGGGAAGAACCCTTAAATCATAAGTAGTCAAAGCATAGATGACAGTACGACATAAGTGAAGGAAAAAATTGTGAAAAGTAGTTCATTTGAGCAACATCTATGCATGCAATTAACAATTAAAAGGCGGAATCATGCTTGTATGCACTCAAAAACAAAACTTTACCCTTGAAATTTAAGGCCTAGTAATTGTGGTGAATCAAGACTCAACTCAAATCTTAAAGAAAAGGGTTGAGAAACTTTTATACCTTTGAAGCACCTCTTTGCTTAGCAAAGGATATTCACCCATGTGAACGTCTTCTTTCCCTAGTCTCCTTGCTCCTTGACTCCATGGATGTTGATGGAGGAACTTTGCTTCTTGGCTCCATAACTGATGTGGTAGAAACTAACACACAAATTAAACCCTATAAATTATCCAATCGTAGTATGAGTAAGTAGGGATCGTTCTATTCTGGAGATTAGAAGGGATGCTAATCAACACAAATTAAACTTATAAAACTGAAAACTAAGTTAAACTAACAACAAAACAATGACTGGGGGAATTTTGGATGAATTTAATTAAAACAAAAGTAAAGCGCAACAAGTGAATTATTAAATCAACTTTAGAGAGCAATTTATTCTACCCTAAGTCTATTTTAGTCTACCTTAAGTAGATTATTAAATCAACTTTAGAGAGCAATTTATTCTACCCTACAAGAGAGACAAAGCTAGAGGATATTTGTTTCTCATCCCCTAGCAATCTTCTACACTTGCCCGCGCAAATGATTGTCTTTCATTGCTTTCTTCGTCTTCATGCCGCACCAAAGTAAGAAAAAGTTAATTTTCCTTGTCTTCTTAATTTTTGGGAGCCTCAAGGCTTGAAATTTGGCTTGACGAGGGTCGAGAAAGTATGAAAAGGTGGCTGAAAAAGCCATGACACATTTCCTGTAGTGAGGTGGCTCCGTGGGTTTGGTGTTGTGGTGGCTGGGCTTGGACCATGGGTTGGCGGCGTGGCCCTAGCGTGCGGTTGGCAGGTGCCTGAGTGTTGTGGTCTGGGCCTTTGTGCTTGGTTGTGAAGGAAAAATTTTGTCCTAGCTAAGAACATGTGAGAATATTTGAACACATATGCAAACCATTAACACATTAAAGTAGGCATGCATTAAAAAACAATTCTAAAACCCATGACTTTCAAAGCCTAGTGAATGGTGAACCATGAGACTCTTTAACAATATTAAAGAGAAGGTAGGATTTAAAGATTCATTACCCTTGAAGCTCATCCTTGTTTACACAAGGGATTCACCCAAGTGGAGGGCCTTTAAGTCACCTCCTAGCTCCTTGGATCTTCCTTGTGATTTTCTTCCTTTTTGATGCTCCTTTGCTCCTTGAGGATGTGAGGAAAGGATCTCCAAAACACCAAAGGTTTGGTGTCTCTAAGTCTCCACACCAAGGATGAGGTGTGAAGATGAAATGGATGACTTAGAGAAGAAAAGATTGCTAGCTAAATCCTCTCTAAGTGGCCGGCCTCCTTGTTGAGAAAAAGAGAGAAAGTGTTTCACCTCTTTGCCTCAAGAAAAAACCCTAATGAGAAAATAGCTATAAAGTTAACTTTATACTACATCACATTTGAGTGGCAAACTTATAATTAGTTCAAGTTTGCATCCACTCTCCCTTATGGCCGGCCTTGTCATTGTTATTGGGCTAATTTCCCATTTTGTTTTAGTTGTCATACAACTTAAACATAATGGGCTTTGTGGGCCAAAACACTTTTGGGCCCCGAAACCCAAAACCAACTTAAAAACCCAATACGAACCTTTTATAAAATTAATTAACTAATTAATTAATCTTGACCATTTTCAATTAAACCATTTAATTGCATATCCATTTCATTTATATTTCTTCACTTTCATCCTTACTCGGTGTACGATCCATTAGGTTCCAATTAGCGAGGCAGTGGGCGATTGTTACTCTTAACGATCGATTGTGAATTGAAACAACATTTCAATTCTCCCTTTGTTGAAGATTAGTGTTTGCTAATCTTCAGGGCTTCCACAAACCATGAGTGACACCTAGCAGCATGTCATGGCTACCCAAGCTAAATAGAATTGGTTGGAGAACCTATCCAGTTACAATTTCAATGCAATACGGTCCTTCTCTAATACAATACTCTTAATCACATTGTTTGAGTGATAGTTTGTTTCATGTCTACTATCCAATGTAATACTTATCTATATGATTCAATTGAATATGATTTGGAACATACTTCCTAAGTCATATTCGTATGCTTTGGCCAAAGACTCCCGAATCATATCTTAGAGTATTCTCTTTCCACTATGGAAGGTTAGAGATCCCTTGTTATGCATTCATATGCCTACATGACTAGATAGCTTGACCCCAACAATGCTGTGGACACTCTCGATGGAATGCCTTTGACATGATCAAAGATCAAGGACCTAACCATTAGACATCTATGATGCCTCAGGTCAAAGGACTACTTTGCATATTGCAACTTATGAGTTCTTACATGACATGTATGTTCGAACTCTCTTTTGATCGTTGTTCAGTGTACTCGATTACTCTTTCAAGCACCTAGGTGTTTGTCTTAGTGTCCAACACTAAATAACTTGAGACTAGTCATACTCACGCTTGAGTTGACATAACACATACTAACCTTAGCGGATTGTCAATGCCAATTGGCAATCCTATGGCTAGGAACGTTTTAGGAATGAACATAAGAGAAAGGTCTCGTTAATCTAACTTAGTTAAATCACTTCTCTCTTAGATCAAATACATTCCTTGGATTCCCTTATTGCTTAAACACATGATACAATAAATAGTGATTAACAATAAGCTTTGCCCTTCATTAAACATATAATAGTTTAATACAATAAGTATTCCAAAAGCTATTACATCAAATGAGTGGCTTTGTGGGCATACTTCCAATAGGTTGAAGCTTGGGTAGAGAGTTGCTTCCTTTTTTTTTTTTTTTTTTTTTTTTTTTTTTTTTTTTGTGGTTGGGCTTGGGCCAATGCTTGAAGGAAAAGCAAGAGAGGCCGAGAGCCTTGTTGGGCCGTGTGCCCTGCTGTGCCGCCTTTTTTGTGTGCAGCCGTCTAACAAATTTTCCTCGCATCTTTATAGAATTTCTTCAAGCATGTGTTCCTCGAGCCACAAGAATGATGATGGTGTGCCACCATTGTATCGTCAAGGCAGGTCTTTGGGCAAGGTTGGTACTTCAAGGCTACTCACTTCAAAATTAGCTCTAATGACTTGTTTAGAGACTTCCTTGAGGCATATAGGCATGCTATTCTGTCGGGAGTGCGTGTGAAGCTTGTCAAGGATGGTAGTAGCTGTGAGCTGTGTAGTGGGGCTCGAAGAGCCATCAAGTTTCACCCCTCTTACTTTGTGTTGGGGTTTACTTTCCCTATGTTATGTTTCTTCCAAGAAGTGCTCAGCTCCATGAGATGTGCCCTCGCTCAATGTTCTCCAAATTCGAGCCACGTGATGGTGTGATTTGTCAATCTAAGCCAATTCATTGACTTCGATCTAACCGTCAACGAATTTTGGTACTTCTTTGACATAGGCCACATTGAGGAAGTTGGGTGTTGCGAAAATTAACTTAACACACAAATGAAACCCTCTTGTTGTCAAATTGTAGTATAAATGCAAGTAGGGATCGTTCTAAACCAGGGATTAGGAGGGCTTGCTAAAACCTCTAAACTGACTTAAAAGCATATAAACAAAGTTAAAAACACTAAACTAGACTCAAAGAACTTAAAACAAACTCAAATGACTCAAAACAAGCTAAAAACGCTCAAATCTGCCTAAAAACACAAACTGGACAGATTTGGACTCTAACACACTTTTGGGACACCTAAAAACACAAATAAAAATAGATTTTGACTAATAAAACACTTTAAAGTAAAGGGGGTTTTGGTTTTGACGAATTGAAAACAAAACAAGTAAATTAAAGAACTAATGAAATCTGCACGAATTTAAGTAAATTGAATGGATGGAAGGCTAGCTAGGAGGTTCTTTTCCACACATGACATACTTGCACATAAACCAATTTTCAGTTGTTCTTTCGATCAATCATGAAACTCAACACCCCAGGTTAATTAAGTCCGCTTAAATTAACCTTCAACTTCTCCGTAAGTTATTGAATTGGATGGGAAAGCGCATACAACAATTCAAGCATTCTTCAAAAGTTCTTTACGTGAATAGCACAGTAAAGATACAATCAAAGATCATTAAGCATTATGAAAACTATAAGTATTGACGAGGCATTCGTTACTATGATGAGCATGAAACTCCTAACAAGAATTTATTTAACGCGATCGTTTATAAGCGACCTCCATTACTTGTGAATATAAGTTTGTAACTATTAGGTGAAACTCCCTTATACTCTAGCATCATATTCATGCATGCAAACTAAGTGTGCACTCTTAATAAACATACACGAATAAGTTATCAATCAAGCAGTTAAACAAATTGAATTCACAACTTATGAAATCACAACTGAAGGAAATCAAATCATATTGCAAGCATGAACATGGTTTCGAATTCCCCCCTAGCTAAGGGGGGTTTGGTTCCTTATACTCACAAAGCAAAGATAAACAAATTTAGACATTGAAAACAAAAGAATGAAAACACCTAAAAACGCTCCAACAATCTAACTTGAATGGCAAGCACGTCCAAGGGTCTTCCTTCTTCTCTTTGTTGCGGCACAAAGTGTGGTTTGATGGATGAGTTGTAAATTATGGTGGTGGATGGATATAGGTGAGTTATGGTGAAGGGTGGATGGGTGGATTGTTTTCTCCCCTTTGTTATGGTGAAGGGTGGATGTATTTATAGGCTAGGGAGAGGACCACCATCTAATTAAGGTGGTAGTGATGAGTGTTGTGGTAATGAGTGGATGTAATGGGTGTGGTGGATGAATGTTTGGTAATGAGTGGATGTAATAGGTGTGGTGGATGAATGTTTGGTAATGAGTGGATGTAATGGTTGTAGTGGGTGGATGTTTGGTAATGAGTGGATGTAATGGGTGTAGTGGATGAGTGTTTGGTAATGAGTAGTGTTTGGTAATGAGTGGATGTAATGGGTGTAGTGGATGGATGTTTGGTAATGAGTGGATGTAATGGGTGTAGTGGATGGATGTTTGGAGTTATAGGTCAACACACTTGCACACACACATGCTGGTTTTTAGCCTTCAAATCTTCAAAAACGTCCATCCTCATGTCTCCATGCTTGCACTATCCAATCTTGGCCCAAAAATGCTCCAAAGTGCTCTAAATAGCACTTTGTTGCTAACTTTGTTATTTGAACCTACAAACACAGGAAAATAGCTTAAAGTACTAAAATAACTAGAATTAAACTAAGTAAATGCCAAGAAACAAGCTAACTAAGTTGCATAAATATGCTCCTATCATCGGACATGTACGATCTTGCCATAGGCTCTTTGACCATTTGAGCAAGGGAGATCATGACTAGGCCAAGGAGACTTTGGAGATAAGTGGAGAATGGGAATCTGATTCTTCCCCTAAGTTGCGTGTTCCGACGATTTTCATCTCCGGTAAGTAGGCTGCTCAGTCTCTAGGCTGCTTTGTACTTTCGCTAGGCTGCTTTCTTATTTATTTATTGTCTCCCTCTATTCTTGTAGATTCGGAATTTGGCTCAACTCCTAAGACTTCTCCGGACATGAAGAAAGTGCATGTCCCTCTGGGTATCCCTTTCGAGTACCGTGAGTGGCGTTGGTTGCTTAGTCCTCTTTACCGGGGGAAATGTAGACTACCCCCGAGAGAGGAGATAAAGTGAATCAAGGCTGAGGCATTGGCTCACTCAATCACTGTTGTGGAGTCTGCTGCAAATGAAGGTGGGAAAAAAAGACATTCCCCCCTTGCTCAAGAGATGCCAGCTGAGAAAAAGCCAAAGATTTATTTCGCTGCCTGCGAGGGTTCACTGGTTGCCCCCAGGCTTATGCTAGATCTGTGCCAGTGACACCTTCCGTTCCAAAGGTGGCTAGTTCGATTGTTGATAGGATCGCTCAGCGTAGAAGTTCCGCGGTGCCTTCACTGCTGAAATTTGTACCAAAACGTCCGTTTGGGGCTAAGTCTGGTTCACTTTTGGGGAGAGGCTCGCTACTATAAAGAGTGACATGGTGCCTTCGCCTGCTGAAGTGGTGCCAAAACCTACTCCCTGTGCTGTTGAGACTGTTTTGTTTGTTAAGAAGAATGAGGCTACTAATGCGGGCAGTTGTGAAAAATCCACCAAGTCTGTTTCTGTTGAGATTTGTGCGCTTTTGATTCCAGATTCGTTTGAGGACATAGATGTGTGTGCCAATTTTGTTGATGGCGTTAAAGGGGTTGTTGGCCCAAATTCCTTTGTGAATCATACGATCGAGTATATGAGGATTGTTCTGCTGGTTATGATGCAGAAAACGACAATTTTAGCAGCTGAGTCTATGTTCCTTAATCAAGAGGACACCAAGGCTGCCAAGGAGGTGGCAAAGACTATGGCAGCCGAAGCTTACTCTTCGGCAGAGAAAGTCAAGAGGTTGGATTATGAGCTTGCCGCTTTGAAGGGGTCTAATAGCTCAGCCTTCACTTCTCTATAGCTTGAGACAGCCTGCTAAGAGATTGTAGTTTTAAAGACTAAGCTTGATGTGATCCAAGTTAAGTATGAAAGTGCAGAGAATGAGATTAGGTGTTACATACCTCATATTCAAGACCTTGAGCGTGCCGTCTCTGAGCTCTGCTCTGTTGTTTACGCAAAAGATGAAGAACTGATCACTGCTTATAATGAAGTGATCCACTTCAAAAGGGTCGTTTATAGGCTTGAACCTCAAGTGTTGGAACTCCAGGGTGATTTGAAGATCAACAACAGTCAACAAAAGGAAGTGAAGGAGATGTAATGAGTCCGTGCTGGTTTGCTTGAGGAGAATGAGCAGTTGAAGGATGAGAAGGATGGGTTCGAGGCTTTGCTTACTCAGAGTCAAGTCAATTTCTACAAGCTGGGTTATGTAGACCATCTATTTAGGCAGCCGTCTGACTTTGTGAGTTTTCTGGTAAAGACTTCAAGACCTTTTCTATTTCTTCGGAAGACTTGCTCGCCTTTACTTTCAAGGCTTCCATTGGTGAAGTAGTTGGAGAAGATGATGCCTAGGCTGGAGCAGTCGGTGGTGAAGCGCCAGATGGTGCTATTACTGAGGGTGCCATTGCTGCTGAAGGTGTGGCGACCGAGTTGTCATGGAGCATCCAAGCTGTTGAGGAGTAGTCTTCTACGTAGCCTTTAGGATTTTCTTTCTTTTCCTTGTTGCTTTTGATTTGCTTGAACTCCTTTGGTATTTGCTAATCATTTATCAATTTTGTTAGAAAATTTAATAAACTTGCTTCCTTCGTTTTTCTCCATCTTCGTTTCTTTTGTTCATGCCCTAACCTTTAGACTTTATAGACCAGTGGTAGGCGTGCTACTTTTCTACAAGCAGACAGGCCCGTGTAGCCTATGCAGCCATAGGAGTTGGTGTAAAACTTTGCAAAGTTGTTAGCCATAGGGTCGGCAGCCGGACACTTTACTTATAGAAGCCGACAAGTCCGCGTAACCACTAGGCTGTTAACCTTGGCTTTCTCAAATTCCATAGGTCGCGTAGCAAGTATCATAACACTTTAGGGCTTGGTGTAGGTCGTTTCACGATTTGGCAAAAATGAAGCCCATCGACAACGTAGCATATCGGCAATGGATGAAGCTTTGTATATTAACGTTAACATGTTTAACCTTCCATAAAAACGTGCAGTTGTATAAGTTTAGTTCAGCTTACTGCTCGAAGGGCAAGCTGTAGGCTACCTTAATGCACTCGGTAGCAGCTTTAGGGTTCGAGTGCAGCTGTCCATAGGGCGTACTGCGTGATGTGCCCCTTCTCTTCTTTAGGGCCCTGTTCCCCGCAGATTAGGCCAAAAGACCCAAAATCCTTCAATTAGCTAAGTTTTGAAAAAGACCATTGCAGCTACTTCTAGGAATCCCGATGCAAGCCATTATGCATCTGGTTATACTATGGCAGCTCAGCTCATCCACGTCTAGATATTCAGAGTGTGGAGTTTATCCTCATGCTTTGGAGAGCAGTCCTATGTGGGTGTTGGGGAATTGGTTTATCTTCTCGCACTATAGAGCATGGGTGGTCCTTCGAGGGTTGCAATTCCTGCAATGAGTCCCTAAAAAGGGCGCGATCTTCTTTTCAAATGTAGGAGTGATAAGTTGTTGTAGACATATAGTTGTAAACACAAAAATTTTGTATCGAATGAAATGAGAACAAGTGTACAAAGTAGATTTGTATTGATTTGAATTTGTAGGGTTACAATCTCTGTTTACAATTTTCCTCTGATTTAGTCTTCAAATTTGATGTAGATGCGCATGTTGTTGATCCAAGGGTCGCGATGACTTGATCTCGGATGAATGACTGAACGATTGCTTTAAGTTTTAAGCTTGAAACAATGCATGGATAATCTTTACCTCAAAGCTACGACAAAGGTAGTGTTGATGTAGGATTTCGTTGATTCAAGAGTCATGGTGACTTGATCTTGAAACAAAAGTCGTTCCAAGTTTTGAGCTTGCAACAAAGTCTTGAAGGAATCGGCATAAGTACTTGTTGATTCTTCAAGGGAGTGCTTCAGCTTTGGTGGAAAGAAAGCATCATCTTTGGTTCTACGTTCTTAGAATAGAGCTTTGGCAGCGTATTAGTTGTCAAAGATTTATGCAGAGGTTCTTCTTAGTGTAGAATTTTTGACTCCTTTGTGTGTCTTGGATCCTTGTATTTATAGACTTCCAAAGCCATGCCTTTGGATGGATTTGGCCTTGATTTGTGTCTTGATTTATCCATGAGAGAATTTAGGCATATTTTGTGTCTTAATTTCAGCCACCTTCTTCATATTGGCTGAAATTTATAGGCCTTGTTGCCTATTTGTGAGCAATCTTCAATTCTTGCTTATTTTGTGAAGATGCTTTGGCTTTCTTTCTAGTTTTGAGAGATCTTGGGCCCCTTGCCAATTTTAAGGGGGATTTTCTCCTTTTTGCTGAATTGTGGGAACGTTTTACACTTCCTTTGCTTGATTTGTGCCACATGTCATTGATGACTTGTTCATTTGTGATGAGTCATATGCCATGTGGAGCTTTGTGATGCATCATTTGTATGCAATGAAATTTACATGTCTACAAATGCCCCCACTTCAAGGCGCGTTTTGAAGTCCTGCAATCTGAATGTTCTAACTCGAGGGTCGTCGAGACTGGATCTTGAATTAGTTTGCTTCTTCAAGGGCTGTAAAGGCATATTTCTTGAATTGACATGATGAATTTCGTCGAGGGCTGTTGAGGTGTATTTCTTGAACGAAACATTTCTTCAAGTGTCGTTGAGGTTTTGTCTTGAATGAAATGAAAATTGTCTTCAAGGGCTGTAGAGGCTTGATCTTGAGTGAAAATTAAAGTTTTCTTCAGGGCCGTAAAGGCTTGGTTGTCGTTATAATTTATGAATTCACATGTAATCACAAAGGATAAAATCAGTTTTTGTAACATGCTTGAAAGAAGGAACTCAAACTAATGCTACATCCTTGAGAGATTTGAGCCTAAATATTTATTTGGAGAGTTAATAATCTGTGCACCATTGTTTTCTAAAGTCATTGCATGATCTCATTACTCTTTGCTTGGTTGCTACTTAGAAGGCGTTTCATCATTTAGTTCCAAATGCTAGAACTCATGTCTATTTCATTCAAAGCATGCTATTGATTTGCATAACACATATTCAAGATGAAGTTGTGTAGTGACCACCAAAGCCAAATTACCATGCCCCTATTTCATTAAGTGTTTAAGTTTAACCCCGTTGAGCCTTGTTAAGCCTATGTTATTTGTTAATCCACACTATCCTTACCTAGCCTAGTTTTGGGACCATCCATACCCTTGTTCTTGAAGCATAGTAAAGCATGACTTATAATGAACTCCTTTTTTATCAATGTATTGCAGAAAGCAAGTGTGGGGGAAGTGATTCTTGTGTGTGTGTGTGTGTGCCAAAGTCCTTAATAAGGCACGGGTAGAAAAAAAAAAAAAGAGTGAAAATAAAAAGTTTGTTAAAAAAGGGTCCAAAACATTGAATTCGGCCCTAAGTGTTGCATGAATCTTCCCTTTGTATTTAAAAGTTGATTCTGCATTCTAAAGTGGATTCCAAGTGTCTATTTCATTGCTTTGCTTGCTATCGCTTTACGAACGTTTGTTATTCCTATCCTTTCTTTATTAGCCATTACCCCCAAGCCCTGTTACAACCCTTGACTTCAATCTTGAGTGTTGTGTGTTTCAATTTGTGGAGTTCGAAATTGGTATGAGCATATGGTGTCACTGGTTCTCGCATCTAAGTAGTAGCATTCCATTCATGAGATCATATCTAAACATGCTTAATAACTCCAGAAAATTGCTTTCTTTGTTATAACATATGTGAGTCCTAGTCTTTCGTGTTTACATTAATCTTCTCACATATACTAGTGTAGGGTGTGAAGTCAGAAAATGTGTGTGAAATTAGAGAGTATCTTGTAAGAAATTGAGCAAATTCTCTAAGGCATGTTACTACATTCAAAACATCGTTTTAATTGGTTAATTGTGAACTAGTAAGTGGTGATTGTGATTAAGTATGTGCTCAAGTGTAAAGATGACCAAAATCTGTGGGAATGATGATTTTTAACATGTCATGTTTCATTAAAAATCCCTGAGGCAAATGTTGGAAGGTCTAGGTTGTGTTTTGTTTGTTTCGTTTGTTTTGTTTTGCTCGAGGACTAGCAAAAGCTAAGTGTGGGGGAATTTGATAGGAGCATATTTATGCGACTGAGTTAGCTTGTTCTCATGCATTTATGTTGTTATTTCTTAGTTAATTATGTATTTTAAGCTATTTTCGTGTGTTTGTAGGTCCATAGGCCTTATGAAGCAATAAAATGCATTTTGGTGCATTTTGGAGCAGTTTTGGGCTTGGAATGAATAGCACATGCATGGAGCAAGGTGGATGGAGGAAATTGAAGACTAAAGAGGCTAGGAATGTGTTAAAGAGAAAGAAGAATTAATGTAAAAAGGACAAAGAGCTTAACCACAAAGGGGTGTCACTCCAGCATTCACCTTTCCATCATTGCCATGCACTACCATTGCACTCCCTTTGGATTCCTATGCCATGCATCATCATCCAAGTTCCCTCTATTGACTCATTTGTTGCATCATTCCACCTCCCTTTCCTTTCTCTACCATGTGCACAATCATTCATGTTCCCTAGCTGCAACATCACTCCATTTTACCCCCATGCTTTGCATCATCATTTCACTTTCACCTTTGAATCATTTCAAACACCACTCATTGCACTCAATTGCTACACCATTCCTTGTTCCCTCCATCATTTCAGATTCATGCATCATTACATTGAATCATTGCACTCAATTGCTACACCATTCCTTGTTCCCTCTATCATTTCAGATTTCATGCATCATTGCACTCAATTGCTACACCACTCCATGTTCCCCTCCATTGCCATGCACTTCCTCTATAAAAGGAAGTGTGTGTAACATAAATTTAGTGATACTTTGTTAGATCATTCACTCCCATTTCAACACAACCTTCATCCAAACACATCCATTCCTCCATACAAACAAACCTTCAAACACTCACTAACACCTTGTGCCGTAGCAAAGGAAGGGAAGGAAAGTGCTTGGACGTTCTTGCTGTCCAACTTGGATCGTTAGAGGGTTTAGGTGTTTTCTTTCTTTTGTTTCTAATGTTTAAATTCATTTCCTTTCATTTTGTTATAAATATGGGTGGCTAAACCCCTCTTTGCTAGGGGTGATTTCAAAGCCATGATTATGTGTGCAATATAATTTGATAAATTTCAGTTATGAACTCTTGAATCGTGAATGCAATTGGCTTAACTATTTGATTGATAACTTATTTGTATTTGTTAATTAAGGGTCGACACTTAATTGGCATGCATAAATCCGTTGCTAAAATATAAGGAAGTTTCACATAATCGTTACAAACTTATATTCACATGTAGTGAAGGTCGCTTATAAACGATTGCGTTAAGTTCAATTCCTAGCATGAATGACATGATGTCATAGTTGCAAGTGCTTTGTCAATGCTTATGATTTTCATTAAACGTAATGATCTTTGATTGTATCTCTATTATGATGTCATGTAGGGAACTTTAGAAGAATGTTTTGGGTTGTCGAATGATGTCATCCAATCCAATAAAACAAGGAAAATCTGAGAGTTAACTAGTGATGTCACGGTTAATTTGGAGCATTGTCGTTCATAATTTAATGAAGTAGTAACTGGAAATCAAGTTATTTGCATACATGTCATGTGTCGAGAAAAAGCCTCTAGCTATCCCATCCATCATTTTATTTCTCACATTCGTATTACAATCTGTCTAGTTTTTCATACTTGTTTGTTTGTTACAACTTCATCCAAATCAAAAACCCCCTTTTAGTTTCTTGTTTCAAAGTGTTTCAAATCTGTTTTAGTTTGTGTTTTTAAATGTTTTGATTCAAGTAAAAGTCAATTTTCGTCCAAAGTCATTCCTAGTGTCTAATTTAAGTTTATTTAGTTGTTTTAAGTTGTTTTGAGTATTGTAAGTTTGCTTTGAGTCTTGTGAGTCTTGTTAAGTGTTTTTAAGTTTAGTTTTATGTTTTTGAGTCAGTTTAGAGGTTATTAGCAAGCCCGCCTAATCCCCGGTCGAGAACGATCCCTACTTATACTTGTACTACAATTGTCAAAAGAGGGTTAAATTTGTGTGTTAAGATAATTTTTACATCAAGGAGGGGTATTTTTTTTCTTCCCCTTTTTATTTCCATGGCAAGGAGGGGACTTCCCCTTTGTTTTGGGAAACTTGAAGACTTTGTCCATGCCTTGGAGGGGTTTCCTTCTTTGAATTTCGGCAAGGGGGCTATTTCCTTTGATGTTTTGGAAATTTTGAAGCCCTTTCCCTATCTTTTTGTTTTCTTTTCTTTTCTTTGATGATTTTTTGGTGCAAAAACAACAAGCTTTTCTCATTGTTGGCCGAAACTTACCTTGCCATTTTTGCTTGTAATTTGTTTCCTTCTTTTGGTTGGAATGTGCTTCCTTGTTTTGATTTTTCTTTTGCTATTTGGTATGTATTTCCCTTATATCATTAGGAAGCAATTGATCCCTATTTATAGGACAATTGGGTGTGTGTTTTTTTTTTCACAATTCACATCCTTGCCGTGCACATCTATTGTGCTTGTTGCCATGAGTTTTGGTTGCTGCTTGAAGTTTGTTGTAGTGCGTCACTTTTACTGTGTGGTGTTGTGCAAAAGACTGCAGTGGGTTTGTGCTGTTTAGTGCCTTTTGGTCATAGTTTTCCCTTGGTGGTGATGTTGCCGTGCAGTGCAAAAAACTGCTTGTGTAATCGCTGTGGGTTTGCTTAGTGCGGTTGCGTAGCATTTTGGTTTTCTTTGCTATTTTAGAGTGTGTTGAAGGACCGTCTTGTAGCTGCCCTCTTTGCCGTGCAGTGCCAGAAACTACTTGCATAATCGCTGTGGGTTTACGTAGTGCGATTGTGTAGCATTTTGGTTTTCTTTGCTACTGTAGCGTGCGTTGAAAGACTGTCTTGTAGCTGCCCTCTTTGTCATGCTCTTCAAGCTTTTGTGGCTGATTTCTTTTCATCGTTGTGACTTTGTCATCATCATCCTTCAACACTTACGAGGTCTTTTTTGTCTTTTGTTTTTTTCTTGCCGTCCCACCTTATGCTTATGTGGCCTTGTTTGTTTTGTTGTAACCATGGTAGTTTTTAAGTGCTTTAAGAGCAATACCATCACCATTCTTGTGAAGGAAGGTGATTCGCAAGATAGGGGAACGACATTGAAGCTTTGTGTGGCATTGACTGGCCCTAAGGCGCTTCTTCTTCCTCGAAAAGACAACTCAATGCACATCAAGTCGTGGTCTTCTGACGCATCTTGGGAGGTGATAGATTTTAGTCGACCAAATACAAAGAAGAATGTGTGTACTTTGAGGATTCTTATCTTGAATCCTTCGCACCATGCTCGTGACAATTCATCGGCTTCGTTTGAGCTTCTTAGCGATCGTGTCCATAGCAGAGCTACGACTTGGAATAGTACTTTGCCAACTACTAGAGAAGTCGTCTTTGTTGAATTTTATTAGGAGTGGCTTGAAGATGTCATAAGCTAATCCAAAAATGTACTTACCAACGTGGGCCTTTATCATGTTGTGTACGCATCTTTGTTTAGTTATGATTGCCATCCTTTCGACCTTTGTGCGTTCTTTAAGCATTGGTGTTCAGTGACCAACACACTTCACATAGCTCAAGGGGAAATGTCGATTTCACTTTGGGATCTCCATAAGATAGGAGGCTTGCCAATCCAAGGTAAGTTTTACGACGAGGTTATTCCTAGGGTGGATGATTTTTCTCATCGCAATAGCCGATGATTGCTTGCGAGTTGCAGCTAATTGTTTTGGATGTATCACAAGCTTTCTCATGAGGCTCAGCGTAAGTCTGGCGTGAAGATTTCTTCATGGATCCGATTTTGGTATTGGGATGCCATGAAGTACAAGAAGCCTTTGAAGAAAAGTGGCCGCAACAAGACCACTAAGCCAAAGGTAGACTCAGACCCGTCAAATGTCAATGGTTTTGTTAGGCACCGTGTCCCTGCAGAGTTGAAAGCGCTTAACGAACTTGGCTTAGCGTCATAGCATGTGGAAGAATCTTACTTAGCCGCTTTCTTAACTTGTTGGCTTTGTAAGTTTGTTTTCCCCACAGACGACGTGAACTTTATCCATCCTGGAGTCTTCAAAGTGGCTAGCAAGATGGCTGCAAGTGAATCTTTCAACCTTGCTATTTCAGTTTTAGCCAACATTTACAAAGGCTTGAGTATTGTTTTAAACTTAGCGAGCACTGAAGATTGTGCTGCGGTACTTCCTTACCATTATGTGTACGGTTGGTTGGGTAAGTACTTTGGTACTCATTTTTCTTCATCAACTTTAAACATGTCAGGGCCTTCTTCACCAACTTCAATCAAGCTGGGGCCTTTGATGACAAAGTACTTTGGCGTGCTTGCTGTAAAGAGCTTTGATGATTTGCAGGCGGGAGCTTTGTTTAGAGGTTGTAGAGGTTTGAGAATGGACCATCTAACTAGGGTTGGCTCGACGTGGCGAGGCCTTATAGATGATTCACATCGTCATTTCTTAGACTTGTCTTATCTTACAAGTCTTTGCTTAGGGTATGTTACTTTGCGGTAAGGAGACCGATGTATTGTTCAGTTGTATAGTCCTCATCGTTTCAGCAGGTTGTTTGGTTTTGTCCAACATGTGCCAAGCAAGTTAAAGGAAAATGCATAGGTGGAATCCTTGCAAACCGTGTATATGCATTGGGAGTTTTGTACCTGTTCATGCACAAATGCTTCCATCACCCTGCCAGCCAAGGATGAGTTCAAAAATTTCCAGTGACCAGTGCCTACTTAGGTTGGTGGTCAAAGGTACATCATAAAGACTTAGGGATGGCAAGTGACACCAATTCTTCTTATTCACGCAATGATGCGTTGAGAGAAGGTTGTTTTGCAGTTCCTATGCAGTTGGCACCTTTTGATTGTGCGAGTACAGCTCCTTTGCAAGATGGACTTGCAGCTTTAGCTCCTCAACGCCCGTGCTTGTCTTCTCAGCATTCAGATGCTACTAAAGAGACAGGTGAAGAAGTTTATTCGCATGGAGATGACCTTGTTTTGTAGCAGCGTTAACAAGTTTTGAATAAGTAACTACATAAAGGTGCTCTGGTTGATAGTGATGTTAATTTCCATCATAAGAAGAAGAAAATGTTTAGGCCTCCTCAGTTTGCTAGCCGTGTGTCACTTGAGAAAGATGTATGTATTTCTTTATTTCTTGTGATTTCTTTTGGCTTTTTGTTTCTAACATGTTTCTTTGTCTTCTTTAGGCTAGGCCTTCTTGTTCTTTTGACTTGGCAAACATGGGCATTCATTCCTTTACGGAGATGTTATTTGCAGGCAATCTATCTACAGACGAGAAGATTGGGGACCCACCCGGTGCAGAGCTTGTTCAAAATCTACCAAGTTGCCTAAGTTTGCCGTGTGTGGGTGAAGGTATGCAAGAGCCCGCCATGCGTCCAAGACCTTTGCCAACTAGCTTTGAGATTTCTCTTCGAGGGTCAAACCTTAGTGGCACTGAGCAGCTCATCCATCTCATCAGCGTTCAAGTAGCTATGGACATCAAAAGCCACATTGAGAAGAGGATTGTGAAGTGCCCATTGGAGGACCTTGTGTTGCTCAATGAGGGCTTGTTTCTGCAATTGACAACCTTAACGTTGATTCCTCTCTCTTAAGAGTCAGAATTGCTGAACTTATGGCTGTCTTGACTGAGTATTCTTCCTGGCATGCTATTTCCTCAAAGAAGTTGAGCCTAGAGGTTAGAGCTTAATAACTTACGGTAATAGACTTATTAATTGCCGAAGTTCGGTCTTCTCAACAACTTTCTTTGGAAGGTTATCAAGATATGCAGATTTCTTTGGCTTCCGTCCAAGCACGTTTAGAAGCTTTGGCTCATGAGCGAGCTGCTGGAAATATGCCCTGAAAGTCAATCTTTGGAAGAAACCTTTCAGGACAATGAATGTGTGTATAGATGACTCTTATACATCAAAAGGCAAAGATACTAATTAGGACTATCTCAATAAACGATATATGTTCTAAATAGTGAATCCATGGATAATGGATCGATGTAAGAAGTAATCTAATGATGTTAGACTACAGAAACCTTCTTCACATAACCATCATGTCCAAAAAGGTTCCTGGTCATATGATTGTCAGAGGGATACTGACAATGCAAAGACCAATACATACTGTGTCCCCTTCAATTGGAAGGATGGAAAGTCTCATCTCATTCGTATAGTGGCACTAAGATAGGTATATAGGTGCTCATTAAGGGAATGAGTTCACTGAACACAATCGAACGAGAGTACTTGCATGGAGGTCTACTCACATGTCAAGCAAGTAACTCTAATGGTTGGAATAATGTAAGTAGTCCTTTGACCTGAGGCAACATAGTTGTCTTGTGGTTAGGTCCTTGATCTTTGATTATGTCAAAGTCACTCCATTCGCGGGTGTCCACGGCATAGTTGGGGTTAAGCCACTTAGCCATGGAGGCAAGTAAATGCGCAACAAGGGATCTCTAATCCTCGTTATGAGAGGAAGAATACTCTAAGATATGATTCGGGAATCTTCGGCCAAAGTATCGAGCGTAATAAAGGAAAGCGTTCCTATACGACTCAATTGAATCATATAACATGGAATAATCACATTAGGGGTTTGACATAATATATCCATACCCTAATAGTGTGATTGAGAGTATTGTTTTAGAGAAGGATCGAATTACATTGTAATTCCAACTGAATAGGTTCTCCGAACAAATTCTACATTAGCTTGGGTAGCCATGATATATGGTTAGATGTCATTCATGGCTTGTGAGTTCTTCTAGATGATTAAATGTAGTCGTCAAAGAAGAAGGTGAATTAAAAGTAAGTTTTAATTCACTAAGTGATTGGATTAAATATAATCAATTGGATTGGTGCCAATCACCTTACTGCCTTGCTAATTAGAACGTAAAATGATTGTACACCGATACACTCTTGTAGTGAGTAACTAATGGATGATGGAAATAATTAATTGGATTAATTAAGTGTTGTGATTAATTAGAAAGTCTAAAGGAATCATAAAAGTGATAAAAGATCGTTTTGGGCTTAAAGAAAAGTTCGGGTGTAATTGGGCCCATTGGGCCTAAACCCATTGGGCTTTTATTCAAGCATAGGATGACTTGAAATGATAAAAGCCCAAAGCCTAAACCAAACACATAGGGCCGGCCAAAGAGAGGGAAAGAGAAAGTCAAATTGTTGACTTGTTTCTTTGTGTTATAAAAGGAACTTTATAGTGAAAAAGTTCATTAGGGTTTTTTGTGTGTTCATTTCAACAAAAGAGAAAACAAAATATCTCTCTCTCAAAAACACAAAAGGCCGGCCACCAAAGGGGTTTTTTTAGCTAATCCTCTTTTTCTCCATTTGGTCATTCCTCCATCCATCTCACTACACTAGTGGGTGTGGATCTTTAGAGGTCTTCAACCTTGGAGACTAAAGGAGAACCAAGGAGCACTCATTCTAGCAAAGTGGAGGAAGCAAGGAGGGAGGCTAGGCTCAAGGAGTTCAAGGAACAAAAGGCTTGGAGGTGGTCCATCCTTGGTCTAAAGTCTAGATCAAGAGGTATAAAACTAAACCTAAACTTTGTTCTTCACTAAAAAGTTTTGATGCATCTTATATAAACCTATGCATCTTGAAGGGGATTTGCATGACTATAGCTTTGATATTATGTGATAACATGCTTCCGTTGCTTATGTATATAAATCTTGAATTGTATATGCATGCTAGTCACTAGAAATCCCACATGAATCTCATTATTTTCCCTTCACGAGCGCAATTGGAAATCGAAGCATCATGACTTCAAGGTGTTCTCTCAGAGTGGGAAGCTACACTTTCTTAGCATTAACAAGGGGTTTCATGCCTAGAGCAAGAGAAAGGCGTGGCCATGGAAATGCCCACCTTGTCTCCCACCGACGTAGAGACTTTGAAGACTTTGGAAGGCTTGCTTGAAGATCGTCACTGTAGTTTTAGGGACATAGCTCTTAAGTAGTGTCTTCCATTTTTTATGCTTGAAGCCTTCTTTATTTTGGCTCATATTGATGGTGATTTTGTTTTTGTTTTGCCATACATAGTTTTGTTGCCTTTTAAGCTCGTCCGAACAAGGTACGTTGTTGCCATGTGCAATTTAGGCTCGTGCAGGCGAGGAGCTTTATGCCGTGTGCAGTTTAGGCTCATGCAGGTGAGGAGCATTGCTTGTTTGGTTTAAGGGTAGTAACGCTTCAAGAATCTGCCATTGATGGGGCTAATCTTTAAGCCATCATCCGCCATGATTAAGTAGGTGCAGTTGGTGTAGACCTTTTGTATTACGTAAGGTCCATCTCACTTTTAAGTGACCTTGCTTTTTGTCTTGTGGGTTGTGATGATAGGCCTTCGTAATGCCAAGACAAGATCTCCAGTTTGGAAAGACCTTGGGCGGACCTTCTTGTTGAATGCCTTGGATAGCCGTGCTTGGTAGCATTCCAAGAGTTGTTGAGCTTCAACCCTCCTTTGTATTTTCGTCTTCAGTAAGCCTTCTTGTATAGCCATCTTTAGTGAGGGGATTTGACTTTCGAGTGGCAGAACAACTTCTATGCTATATACAAGAGAATAAGGTGTAGCTTGGGTAGGAGTCCTATGTATATTCCTATATGCCCAAAGTGCTTCGCTTATTCTTTCATGCCAGTCTCTCTTTGTTCAACCGATCACCTTCTTCAGGAGGTTGCACAATGTTTCATTGAATGCTTCCATAAAGCCGTTGGCCGGAGCATGATACATGGAAGACTTGTGCTTCTTAAACTTGTATTTCTCGCAGAGCTCGTCCATGAGTCGGTTGGAGAACTGTTTTCCTTTGCCTGTGATAATGTAAAAAGGCACACCATATCGGTGGATGAAATGCTCCTTGATGAAACGGACGACAATTTCCATCTTCACTTCCTTTAGGGGTACGGCTTCAGCGCACTTGGAGAAGTTATCTATTGCGGCTAGGATGTAGGCTTCTCTTGCAGATGATTTTTGTAACGACCCGTTCCCCATTTTTACGGTTTATATAATTTTAATAAGTGAGTTTATGAAAATTCCCTTTGAGGCAAAAACGTTGACTCTTTTTTACTGCCTTGTCATTTCATGTCAGACTCATTTTCTTGGCATATCCTCGTAGTACTCATCGCTATGAATGTGTGGGTGCAAACGGAACACAATTTGGAGTTATAACGAAGGAGATATTAACGTTTAAAGTCGGGGGCAACCCGGTTTTTCCACCCGACCTGCCAACTTGACCCGCTTATATCACCTTCGTACAAACTCCATTTTGGGTGATCTTGGTGGCCATGGAAAGCCCTTGACGAGCCCTACATCAATGTAGTGTTAGATTTCCAAATTTCTTACCCAAATTCACAAATCGAAGCCACAAACCCACGAGGGTATCCGGCGGTTTTAACCTTCTTTCGATAACTCCGACGAGTTTCACCGTCGATGATCACCACCAAAAGACTACTCTCAACTCCAGGTATGAAATTTAGGCTTTTGCTAGCCAAATTGGCCTTAGTCACAGGTATGAAAGTTACTCCACTCATTGAGATATTCATTCTTGTAAAATTTGACAATTTTTAGAAATAGTTGAATTTTACGACGAGTCGAGGCGGCCGACAGCCAACTGCGGCGGCATGTGGGCCGAGACGTCCCTCGACCTTCTTAGGTTAAATTTGAATACCCTTATTCTATTGGTGAATTTCAATTGACAAATTTCATCATTTGAACGTAGTTCCATTAAGGTTCGTCGCTTGGTTATTATAGCAATCGACGATCCGACCGTTGGATCATCATCAAACTTTGATACAATATAATACGTAATATTTGAGAATATTAGAAACTTATGGATTAGGAATCCGACGTACGGATCTTTCCAAATAGGATATGTAAGTTATGTATTCCATTGATAAGAATTCTAAGACATGATTTGATGATTGTTCTAGGCGCCGATCGTTCGTGACACCTTGATGTTTGTGCTAGGGAGTTGCAGAGTGTACTCTAGGTGAGTGGGCTTTTGGTTTTCTATATATACGTATATATGTTTTCTATTTTCCCAGAAATTGTTTTAAATGGATTTACGTTTTTAAATGCCATGTCATGCTTGCATTTCATTTTATTATATGCATTGGCATGTATATCATACTATTGTATTACATTGTGAAGGCCATGTAAGTTTCAGGTGAGTACTGTATGATGTTAATAGTTGCATTGGTCATGGTTATATGTAGAGGCATGTAGAGCTCATTATCCTGCACCTCGGTGTTAGTGCTCCTGCCCGTGACCATGGCACAGTCCTTCATGTGATGTTCACCTACCACACCGCACGCTCACCTTGGATCCAAGTTTGGTGCACAGCCCTGCCGTACATACCACATTAGGTGGTTCCGACTCGTAGGTGATCCGTGATTATTCGCATAGCAATCACGTGATTGTAGCACTTGAACAACTTATTTACACACAGCCCTGTCGTACAGACCTCGATAGGTGGTTCCGACTTGTGTGTAGGAATTGGTTGATGAGCTATAGGTTCAGCCGTATAGGTCATTTTAGGTGACTCCGGCTGGCATATCATTTTATGTTAATTTATCTCACTTGACTTATTTTATTGTTGAGATACTTGACATGGCATAAACTCAGTTTTCAATACTCTCAAGCATGATTTCTATATACATATGTATTATTATTTCTGGGAAATTATACGAGTTTTATGGCAATGGGTTATAACGTTTTCAAAAGGTTTTTATTAAGAACTTTATTTTCAAGTCCACTCACCCTTGTTTTTGCACCCCTCCAGGTTTTTAGCGGCTGAAAGTTTGTATCGACAAGGATTTGTGGTGAATCTCAGTATAGGTGGCTACCTCTAAGGGTATGATCCTTACCCACACTACTGTACTTTACTTATGCTCTGGCGTTGCGTGTGAAATGTGCTCATTCCTGCTCACAGCGCACTCTTATCTTTAGGCACTTTTAGGTTTAAATTTATTCACATTTTCCACATCACTATACTTTATGGCTTCATCACCTTCCAAGTGTCAGCCAGCACAACTCGATTCAGAGTCCTAATGGACATTCCAGGTCGGGGTGTGTCAATTTTGGTGTGATTCGTCCTACAACTTCCAATCCCCATGTATCGAACGACCATGAAGCAACTGTAGATTGTAATGGCTTAGGTGGTTGATGTATGAAGTTGGCGTGGAATTGGAAGGCTTGGCACTTTTTGGCGTATTCCAAACAATCTTTAACCATGCTCGGCCAGTAGTAACCCATTCTTTTGGGCTAGAAATGTAGCTTTGGTCCAGACTGATGCGCTCTGCATACGCTTGAGTGTGCTTTTTTCCCTTACTTGTTCGGCGTCTTCCTCAACTTGGCATCTTGGAAGTACTCCAAAAAAGCGTCGATAGAGTGTTTCTTTGTAGTAGAGGAAGCGAGGTGCTCGTCGACGTATTTTGAAAGCGGTGTCTAGGATCGTGTTCACCATTTAATTTTCTTTCCTTGGCATATGTTCTAGGGTCACGGCCTCAAACTTTTGTAGCAGTGGAGTTGCTAGCCGAAAGTATGAGACGATATCATCTTTCCTCACTTCATATTTAGTCAAGAGTTGACTGATTATAAGCTTCGAGTCGCCATACACTTCTAGTGTTGTGATTTCTATGTCAATCACCATTTGGGGTCCAATGATCAGTGTTTGATACTCAGTGACGTTGTTGAAGCACAATTTGCTTAATTGGAAGGAATAGGGTAGTACTTGTCTTTGTGGTGACATGAATACTACTCCTGCCCCCGTTTCGTTCGTTTGTGTGGATCTGTCAAAGAACATTGTCCACAGTCAATGTAGAACACCTCCTCGTCAGGCAAGTCATCCAAGATTTTCCAATCGGCTATGATTGGGTGATCGGCAAGGAAGTTCGCTAGGGCTTGTCTCATAACAGCTTTAGCTGAGATGTAAATGATCTCATATTGGTTGAGAAACAACGCCCATTTAGCTAGTTGCTCTGTCAGAACTGGCTTGGACATAATGTACTTGACTGGTACGGCTTTAGCAACTAAGTGGATGATGTAAGCATGTATGTAGTGCCTAATCTTTTGGACGACAAAGACTAATGCAAGGCACATCTTCTCGATTGGTCAGTAGTTGAGCTCAGCACTAGTGAGAGTTCTACTTAGGTAGTAGAGTGCTCTTTCATTTTGGTCTTCATATTATTACCCTAAGAGTGCTCTAATGGAACACCTTATGCACATCAATGTATATGATGGGTGGCTTTTCAGGCATGGGTGCTCCTAAGACAGGTGGGCTTACCAGGTACTATTTTATGCTCTTGAAGGCATTGTGGCAGGTGTCATCCTATATGAATGAAGTGTCCTTCTTCATGAGTCGACTGAAGGGTTGACATCATGTAGCAAGGTTGGAAATGAAGCATCTGATAAAGGCAAGCCATCCTTGTAGACTTTTCAACTCATGTAGGTTCTTTGGTTCAGGCATGCTTTGAATGGCTTTGATCTTTGATTGGTCCACTTCAATGCCATAGTGCTTGACAATGAAGCTGAGGAACTTCCTAGAGGTGACGCCAAATGCACACTTCACCGGGTTCATCTTTGTAGGTCCAAACAAAGACGTCTTTGTACTTCAAGAGCAGTTGGTAGTACTCCCTAATCTTGTCCGCACTTAGTAGTGCACTTAAAAAGATAGGCTTCGGTTCCTTGCTTATGCCTAAGTTGAGCTATTTAAGATCATCAACCGTGGCTTGCCCCCCATCCTTGAGCTGTGGTGGTGCAACAGTGACGTCTTGCTCGGGGATTTCATTTTCTTTCTCTTGTTGGATAGTGATGTTGAAGACGTCTTGGACCTCCTCTTCAATGCCATCCTCTTAGGCTTGCTGGCGTGAAGATTAGCCAGTGTGGATGATGGTGCGCCTCCTTACCTTCAGTGGTCCTTTTGTGTCAACCTCCAAGGTTGCTTGGCCTTTCATCCTTAAAGGAATCAAGCTATGAACGTTGTCTTTTTCTGCTAGATTATCAAGCTTTTCTTCCTTTGGCATTGTCTTCCTCTTTTTAGAGAGCTTCTAGGTTTCTTCAAGTATTTTGAAGGCCAATTGTCATGGAAGAGAGCTAGCCGTGTTGCTTTGTTTCTTGGGTTTTGACAACCTTCCGAACACAGAGCTTTGAGGTGTTGGGATGTTAAGCCGTTTGAAGATAGAAGTTCGGTCTTGACCATCAATGCGATCAAGTGCAGAAATTCTAGATTTTGAACGATTCAGCCTTTCAATGACTGACGTTCAAAAGGCAGGTTTAGGCTCATTTTGATTTTGTTCAATGCTCACGCTGATGTGTTGAGCGCTAGCATTTTTCACTTTGCTTGAAATCTTCACGGGTGTATTTGGTGTGAAGCCAAGTCCAGCTTTGTTGTTGTCAACTCTGTAACCATGCTCATTCAATATCTTTTAGGTCTTAATGAGGTCACGTTCTTTATCGTTGATAGTGTTTGCATTCTTCTTTCCAAGATTTGAAGAGGAGGCGAAATTGTACCCAGCCTTTGCCATGAGTTTGTAGGCGTTTGGGTCGAATTTGGCAAGGGTTTTATGAAATCTTGTGGTGTTTTTGAAACTTTAATGTTGCCTAGCTGTGTCAGAGGTAAAACTACATTTATCTTGAGCAGCTTTACATCGTCCTTGTGCAGTTGTGTGTCGACTTTTCTTGTTCAATTTCTGAATAGGGATTGCCCATTCTTTCTTTTTGACATGGGGATGTATCAAATGATGGGTGTGTTTAATCCTTTTGAGGGCATCACACTTCTTTTGGTTGTTGTGGGTTTGGCAGGCTCATTATCGTCATTGCTTGAGGATGGCACACCATCTACTTCTTGCTTCTTGGGCACGGCTTGCCGCTCCTGTTTCTTAGGTGTGATTTTGCCTGTGGATTCGATCTCTTTTGGAAGAGCTTCGGCCACCATGTCTTCATCCATGTAAAACTTGGCATCCATGAAGTGTGATTCGGCTTTAGTGAACGGTTTGGTGTCACCTTGTATCATCTTCACTCTTTCTTGGTAGGATTTTAAGCATTGGGGGACGGTGGATGACACTACTCCATTCTCGTGGATCCAAGGCCTTCCTAAGAGCAAGCTGTAGGAAGTTCTTGCATCAATCACATGGAATAGCGTGCTTGACTTAAGTTCGCCAATGGTCCTCTTGACTTGGATCATGCCTATTGCTATTCGTCCTCCTTGGTTAAAACCTTGGAATAGGAGGCGGTTTCAGGACAGTTCATGCACCTTGATGCTGATCGTGGTCATCGTTGACTTTGGCATGATGTTTATGGTCACTCCACCATCCAAAAGCATGCGGTTGATTTTGTTCTCTCTCACGTACCCAGAGACGAAGAGAGGACAATTGTGAGGCTTTGACCCTAAAAGCAAATCTTTGTCAGCGAAGTTGATTGCATCATGGGTGGCACAACATGTGGCATATTCGTGTGATTGAAGCTTTAGGCCTTTGTCATTGCTTACTTGCACCTCGTGGTTGTCGAGACTCGCTAAGACCGCTACTACTGCTTTTCACATCTCCTTGGGCAATCGTAGCACCTCTTCGATGCTAAAGTGTGCTGGCAGTCTTTCTTTGGGCGTGGGAGTTTTCTTTTCCTCGATGGTGATTGCTTTGCTTTTTGAAGGCTCTCCTGTCTTTATTTCAACCATGTGGTAGGCAGCGGCGGTGAACTGTTGGAAGAAGTCCTTTGGGAAGTATTCGTGCAAGGAGATGGGAATGCATGGCTCTTGCTCTATTGGTTCCCCAACATATGTTGGCTTAGCCGCTCTTATGTTTTCTTTTGGCTTCCTATTGTTGCTGCAGCGGTGCTTCCTCCCTTGCTCCACCTTTGGTTGTGTGGCTTGTGGTCTTAGCTTTCTTGTCTTTTTGTAGGTCACCAACGTCCATCCTTCTTCGTTGTTAGTAGTTGTATCTTGGTCGTTTTCCCCTAGCAATGGTTGTGTAGAAGGTGCCTTGCAGCTTGAGCATGGACGAGAGTGGTCATGCGTCACTTGGAAAGGCACGGGATCAAAGGATCCAACCATAATCGTAGTAGTGTGAGTTGCGACCATGTCAGGTCAAGCTCAATTTTCCATTGTTGTGCAAGCTTGATGATGAGCTCTTTAAGGATGAAGCACTTGCCAACCAAATGACTTACGATACAATGGTATTTACCGTATCTAGGATCGTTAAAGCTGTTCATCTCTTCGAGGCACTTGCATTCAGGCAGCTCAATTACTTTCTTCTCCAACAGGTCGTCTAACATTGCTGTCACGTTAGAGTCCAAAAAAGGTACGTCTTCTACTCTGGTTCCCTCAAGGTGTTTTTGCACCTATCTTGGGTGAGATCTTGATAGGCACGGGGGAGGTCTTAATGAGGGTAGCGTTCACAGTAAAAGATTCCTTGGCGGGCTTCTTCCTAGTCTTGTCCATCTTCGATGCAAACACATTGTCCTTCATGAAGTTGGTGACTGGCTCCTTTTTCCCATGATTGGCACCTTATCCTCAAACGTTCTTAGTTTATGCCTTGAAAGATGTAATGTAACCCCCAGTGTATGCCTTGAACACACATCTCAATGGCGGAGGTTTCAAAAAGCTGATTTTTGCAATCCAGACTTAATGACTGCCATCTATTGATGTAGTCGACGATAGGTTCATCCTTCCACTGCTTTGTAGTTGTCAGCTCCAGCATGCTTATGGTGCGGCGAGTACTGTAGAAGTGGTTGTCGAATTCTCTTTCAAGCTGATCCTAGCTGTTGATAGATTCGGGCTTGAGGTCAGTGTACCAATCCTCAAAGGCGTTACCTTTCAATGAGCGCACGAATTGCTTAACGAGGTAATCTGCCTCTATCCTAGCGTTGTTGCAAGTTTCGATGAAATGGGCAATATGTTGTTTGGGATTGCCCTTTCCATTGAATTGCATGAATTTTGGTGGCTGATAACCCCTTGGCATCCTCAAGGCATCAATCCTTAGAGTAAGGCTTTGAATACAACATAGAGTCGTGTGAGCTCCATTCGTACTGTGCCTTGATGGTGTTAGTGATCATCTCCTATAGCTGCTAGATAGAGAGAGATCCCATGAGCACCATTGATTAGTCTAGCTTCTCCTTGGCTTTTTCTATCAGAGGCTCCTTATCTTCGTCAGTTTCCTTCTTTTGTAAATCAGCCTTTGGGTTGCGGTCAACTTTTTCGTCATGTTGTGCCTCCAGTCGGTTGATGAGTGCGGCAATTTGCAAGTCCTTTTCCTCCATGGTCCTTGTTAGCCTTGCAATTGCTTCATTCATTTGAGCCAATTTCTCTTTGATGGAGGTTGCACCAATAATCATGACTTACATGGCTACGGGATTAGAGTTGCTGCTTGAGTCGGCATCGGAAGTTAAGGACTCAGAGTATCTCCTCGGGCTTTCTTCCATTGGAGCCCTTAGCGAGGCCAAGGTGATCACGAGTGTGCCAAATGTGTGTTTTTTGTCTATTTAAAGATAGAGATGAGATGCAGAGATGTCCCATCTGGCATGCCAAATTTGTAAACACGAAAATTCTATATCGAATGAAACGAGAACACGTGTACAAAATAGATTTGTAAAGTTTTGAATTTGTAGGGTTACAATCCCTGTTTACAATTTTCCTCTGATTCAATCTTCAAATTTTATGTAGATGCATAGGTTGTTGATCCAAAGGTCGCAATGACTTGATCTCAGACGAATGACTGAACGATTGCTTCAAGTTTTGAGCTTTAAACAATGCGTGTATAGTCTTTATCTCAAAGCTGCAGCAAAGGTAGTGTTGATGTAGATTTCGTTGATTAAGGGGTCTTAGCAACTTGATCTTAAAACAAACGTCATTACAAGTTTTTGAGCTTGTAACAAAGTCTTGAAGGAATCAGCATGAGTACTTGTTGATTCTTCAAAGGTGTGCTTAGGCTTTGGTCGAAAGAAAGCTTCAACTTTGGTTGTACGTTCTTTGAAGAGAGCTTTGGCAGCATATTAGTCTTAATTTTAGCCACCTTCCTCATATTGGCAAAATTTATAGGCCTTGTTGCCTATTTGTGAGCAATCTTCAATTCTTGCTTATTTTGTGAAGATGCTATGACTTTCTTTCCGGTTTTGAGAGATCTTAGGCCCCTTGCAGATTTTAAGTGGGATTTTCTCCTTTTTGCTGAATTTTGGGAATGTTTTACACTTTGCTTGATTTGTGCCACATGTCATTGATGACTTGTTCATTTGCGATGAGTTATATGCCATGTGGAGCTTTGTGATGCATCATTTGTATGCAATGAAATTTACATGTCTACAGTAGTCGAGCCAAGTTATAAATTACTTCTGAATTCCTCATTGAAAAATGAGTGAAACGAATGAAAACCTAGCTGTAAGGTAAAGACTGCATAACAATTGGATAATCCTCAGCTCGCAAGGTAGTGCCCATTGAGCTACTCGAGTTTTTCAGGTTTTGACTTAGCGGGAGGTCACACACGGTACTTCCTCATATTATAGGCATTCACTGCTTTTCGATTTCTTTATCGCTTATGGTCGCGAAGGTGTAATTACCTTTGCCGCCTACTCTGCTGATCCTCAGATGGGATCTATCTTTTTGGAGCCTTCTCTATGGGCAGTGATGAAGGCTTTTCTTAGGACTAGATCTCCGGGTTAGAACTACCGGATCTTGGCTCTTTTATTGTAGTTGAAGATGAGCTGCTACTGGTAGGCTGCGATGCTGGTGATGGTCTGCTCATGCTTTCTCTTAGCCATATCTAAACTTGTGGCCATCTCTTTACTGTTTTGCTCAATGTTTGGTAATAGAGTGCTGATACTTGGCACAATGACATTGGGAGGAATGATTATTTCTGAGCTAAATGCCAAAGAGAAATGAGTCTCACTAGTTGCTCGTCTTTTGGTGGTGTGATAGACATCCGGGGAGTTCGTCTGGCCATTTTCCCTTCTTGTCGGAGAGGGACTTCTTGAGGCAGTCGAGGATCGTTTTGTTGGATGCTTCGACCCGCTTATTGCCTTGAGGATTTCTCGGCGTGGACATGTGATACTTGATGCCATACTTTTGGAAGAACTTTGCCAAATCCTTGCCCATGAACTACAGGCCATTGTACGTGATGATGGATTTAGGGATGCCAAATCGGCAAATTATGTTCCCCCATATGAAGCACTCTATGTCCATATGAAGCGTTCTATGTTTGTCTAGGTCGTGGTTGTCATGGGCTCTGCTTCTACCCATTTGGTGAAGTAATCGGTTGCCACGATCATCATACTTGCCCCTAGTAGCGTGTGGCATTTGAAGGATGATTTTGTGAAAACATGTTCATTTAAGCAACATCTATAAGCATGCAATTAACAATTAAAGGCGGAATCATGCTTGCATGCAATTAAAAACAAAACATTAACCAAGAAATTCAAAGCCTAGTAGATTGGTGAACCATTAATCAACTCAAAACAAAGTGAGTTGAGATTTATACCTTTGTAGATTCCTCTTTGCATAAGCAAAGGCTAATCACCCAAAGAGAGGGCCTTCATTCCTTGCATCTAAAATCTATGGATTTGGATAGATGAAAAGGTTTCTCCAAGTTCCCAAAATTGAGAACCTCTAAGTATCTTCACCAAGGTTAGATTGGAGAAGAAATGAGTGACCTTGGAGTAGTGGGATTGCTAGATGCACCCTCCAAGGGGCCGGCCTCTTTAGAGAGAAATGGAGAGACATGTTCTCTCCAATTTTCTCCAAAACAAAACCCTTAATGAATTTTGGCTATAAAGTCATATTTATACCTTTATTCATTTGAGTGGCAAACTTGTAAATAAGTCCAAGTTCACTACCCTTAACCATATGGCCGGCCTTAGGGTGTTGTTTGGGCTTTTGGGCTTTTGTGAATTAAGTTGTCATACAACTTAAGTCAATGGGCTTGACATTCGAAGCCCATTGGGCCTAAACGTCCAAAACTATCCCGAGGTCTTTAACGAACTTATTCGTTTGATTAATTAACATTAATTAATCCTTGCCATAAATAATTAAACCATTTAATTATTCTTACTCATCTCCATTGTTTCTTCAATCTCCAGCTTACACGGTGTACGATCCATGAGGTTCCTTTTAGCAAGGCAGTGGGCGATTCAAACTCTTTCAAATCGATGACATAATCAAAGATCAAGGACTTAACCACAAGACAACGACGATGCCTCAGGTCAAAGGACTACTTTGCATTATCCCAACCATGAGTTCTCATGTGACATGAATATGAGAACTCTTCGTTGATCGTGTTCAATGAACTCATTCTCTATTGAGCACCTATGTACTTGTCTTGATGTCACACACAGCAATGACTCGAGACTAGTCACTCTCCCTGAGAGAAGATACAGCACGTACTGATCTTAACGGACTGTCAATGCCCAATTGGCAATCCTATGATCAGGAACGTTTAGGATGTGTCTACGAAAGAATGGTCTCATGAATCTAACTTCTTTAGATCGCATTCTCCCAATCACATATTCCTTGGACTTTATCGTTTAAGCATATAACATTTATATGAGACAGCTCAAACAATAATCTTTGCCCTTTATAGTTAAACTAGATTAGTTTAACATGCGAAATGTCTGTAAAGTATCATCATATGATTGGTTTTAGGGCACATTTCCAACAGCATTGGCCCTACCAAGTCGATAGCCCACTACATGAATGGCCAATGACTCGTCTTCGAGTGTAGTTCACTGGCAGGTAGTGCTAGTAATGGCTTGTAACGTTGGCAGTGATCGCACTTTTATACTAATTCCTTAGCATTTGGGTGCATTGTAGGCTAGTAGTAGCATGCGTTAATAGCCTTTTGTGCTAAGGATTGGCCTCCAGAGTGATTTCCATAAACGCCTTCGTGGATTGAGCTTAGAACCTTTTGGTCATCGAGAGGTGCTACGCAGCGGAGATGTGGTCCAATATAGGATCTTCAAACGAAAATACCGTTCCACATGTAGTAGCGTGCTTCCTTTATTTGGAGCTTTCTAGACCCCAACCTTTTCGTGAGGAGTGTGCCAATGACTAATTAATCTATAATAGAACTTTGCCAGATGAGAGTTGTACTAATCTATGACACTTTGGCTCCTAGCTCTGCCTCTATGCTTGGCTTGTCTAGATACTCCACTAGAATAGAGCGTTTGAGTTTGTTGTCGAGGACAGAGCCTAGGCTGGCTAGCGTGTCTGCGTGAGCATTATTTACTCATGAAACTTGAGTGAGAGTGTAAGTCTGGAATGCCTCAAGTTGCTTGCGTAACTTTTCTAGGTATTGCGCCATCCTTGGATATTTTTCCATGTACTCCCCAGTAGTCTGGCTAGCGATTAGCTGGGAATCGAAATGAATTGCGAGCTTTTTCACCGCCAAATCTGTCTCCAATTGGGGGTCTGCTAGTAAGGGCTTGTACTCCGCTTCGTTGTTGGATGGTTTGAAGCTTAGAGTGATCGCCTGCTCGAGCATTGAATTATTTGGGGTGGCAAGGACCATGCCTACTCTTAAACCTTTGGAGTTGGATGCGCCGTCGACATGCCAGAAGTCTCCATCGGGTAGAGCAAGCACAGTTAAGGTGTGCTCAGCTACCTCCGAGGCGTCGTTGGGCCATTCTGTTACATTGCATAGGTTAGGCGTGAATTCTACTATGAAGCCCGCCAAGGCTTAGGCCTTTATCACTATGTGGGGTCGGAAAACTAAACTGTATTGGCCAAGTTCCAACTCCTGTTGCATCGCTCGTTGAGAAGCGTCTGGACTATGTAGGATTGATCGTAAAGGATACTAAGTCATGACGATGACTGTGTGAGCTTGAAAGTACGATCTGAGCTTCCGAGGCACAACAACTAGCGCCAAAATTAATTTCTAGTTCTTTAGATATCTAGTTTATGTATCGAGAAGAGCTTTAGAAGTGTAGAATACTGGTAGTTAGGCCCCTAGCTCTTTTCGTATGAAGGCAGAGCTAACTGCTACTCCTGAGATTGCCAAGTAGATGTATAAGTCCTCCGCTGCTTTCGGCTTGGATAGTAAAGGAGGTGATGTGAGGTACTTCTTTAGGTCTTGGAAAGTTCTTTCACACTCATGATCCCATCTGTTTTGTTGTGCCCTCTTGATGGCCTTGAAAAATAGCTTGCATCAATTGATGGACCGTGAAAGAAAGCGATTGAGGACGGCTCCTCGTTCGGTTAAGCTCCAGATCTCCTTCAAGGTGGTTGGAGATTTCATCTCTAGGGTCGCTCGAATTTGCTTGGGTTGTGCTTCGCTGTTGGAAATATGCCCTAAAACGAATCATATGATGATACTTTACGGACATTTCACATGTTAAACTAATCTAGTTTAATATAAAGGGCAAAGATTATTGTTTTAAGCCGTCTCATATAAATGTTATATGTTTAAACGATAAGTCCAAGGAATACGTAATTGGGAGAATGTGATCTAAAAAAGTTAGATTCATGAGACCATTCTTTTTCGTATCCATATCCTAAACGTTCCTGATCATAAGATTGCCAATTGGGCATTGACGGTCCGTTAAGATCAATACGTGCTATGTCTTCTCTTAAGGAGAGTGACTGGTCTCGAGTCATTGGTGTGACTAACACCGAGACAAGCATGTAGGTGCTCAATGGAAAACGAATCCATTGAACACGATCAACAAGGAGTTCTCATATTCATGTCACATGAGAACTTATGGTTGGGATAATGCAAAGTAGTCCTTCGACCTGAGGCATCATGGTTGTCTTATGGTTAGGTCCTTGATCTTTGACTATGTCAGAGTCACTCCGTCAGAGTGTGTCCACGCCATAGTTGGGGTTAAGCCACTTAGCCATGGAGGCAAGTGAATGCGCAACAATGGATCTCTAACTTTCAAACCGTTTGAGGGAGAATACTCTAATGATATGATTAAGAATCTCTGGCCAGAGTATGATGTGATTTAGGAAGGAAGTCATTCCAAATCAAATTCAAGGTAATCATATAAGTAAGAGAATCACATTGGTAGTAGACATGAATAAACTATCAAACCAAACAATGTGGTCAACAATATTGTATTAGAGAAAGACCGTATTGCATTGTAATCCTAAACTGAATAGGTTCTCCGCCTCTTTTGATTAGCTTGGGTAGCCATGACATACTGCTAGGTGTCACTCATGGTTTGTGGAAGCCTTAAAGATGAGTATTCACTAAAGGGAGAATTGAAAGTATGTTTCAATTCACAATCGATTTGAAGAGTTCTAATTGCCCACTGCCTCACTAAAAGGAACCTAATGGATCATACACCATGTAAGGTAGAGATTGAAGAAACAATGGAGATGAGTAAGGATAATTAAATGGTTTAAATATTTATGGCTAGGATGAATTAATATGTTAATTAATCAATCGAATAAGTTTGTTATAAAGCTCGGGTTAGTTTTGGGCCTTAAGACCCAATGGGCTTCGAATGTCAAGCCCATTGACTTAAGTTGTATGACAACTTAATGAATAAAGATTCAAGAGGGCCCAAACAGCCCAAAGACCATAGAAGGCCGGCCATATTGATGAAAAAGGGTTTTGTCTCTTTTTGTCACTTAAGTGAAGTGACTATATAAAGAACTTTATAGTCAAAATTCATTAGGGTTTTCTAAGGGAAGAGAAGAGAATACAAAAGCTCTCTCTTCTCTAATGAAGGCCGGCCACCCTAGAGGAATATAGCTAGCAATCTTCCCTCATCTAGGTCATTTATCTCTTCATCAATGCTCTCCTTAATGCGGAGACTTAGAGGTTCTCTATTTTGGGAACTTGGAGAATCCATTCATCCATCCTTCTCTAAGAAATCCATGGAGCTAAGAAGTAAGGAATGAAGACCCTCTCTCTTAGGTGATTAGCCTTTACTTATGCAAAGAGGAATCAACAAAGGTAAAAGATTTCTCAACTCATTTTGTTTTGAGTTGAGTCTTGGTTCACCATAACTACTAAGCTTTCAATTTCATGGGTAAAGTTGTGTTTTTGAGTGCATGCAAGCATGGTTCCGCCTTTTAATTGTTAATTGCATGCATAGATGTTGCTCAAATGAACTTGTTTTCACAAATATTTCCTTCATTCGCTTCATCGTTGGGTTACTCGGTACCCTAAGAATTTGCCTGAAGAAGATACTCCAAATGTGCATTTGGCGGGATTGAGCTTCATCTTGTACTTTCTAAAGTTGTTGAAAGTTTCCGCCAGGTTGCCGATGTGGTCTAACTGCTGCTTACCCTTAACCATGATGTCGTCAACGTAGACTTCCATAGTTACTTCAATTTGCTTCTTGAACATCATGTTTACTAACCTTTGGCAAGTGGCTCCCGTGTTCTTGAGGCCAAAAGGCTTGATCTTGTAACAGTAGGTGCCTCGCTCGATCACGAACACGGTTTTTTCCTTGTCAAGCTAGTACATGGCTATTTAGTTGTAGCCGGAGTATGCGTCCAAGAAATGGAGCAGTTGGTTCCCAAAAGTTTAATTTATTAATAGATCGATTTGGGGAAGTAGATAAAGATCCTTTGGGCATGCTTTGTTAAGGTCAGTGTAGTCTACACAAACCCTTTATTTGCCCTTCTTTTTCTTCTTTAGTAGCACGACTTTGGCAAGACATGTTGAGTATGCTACCTCTTCTATGAATCCAGCCTCCAGTAGCTTGTCAATTTCTGCTTCGATGATCGTGTTGGAAATATGCCCTGAAAGTCAATCTTTGGAAGAAACCATTCAGGACAATTGAATCGATGTATGGATGACTCTTATACATCAAATGGCAAAGATACTAATTAGGACTATCTCTATAAACGATATATGTCCTAAATAGTGTATCCATGGACAATGGATCGATTGAAGAAGTAATCTAATGATGTTAGACTACAGAGACCTTCTTCACATAACCAAATGTCCAAAAAGGTTCCTGGTCATTGGATTGTCGGAGGGATATTGACAATGCGAAGACCGGTACATACTGTGTCCGCTTCAATTGGAAGGATGGAAAGTCTCATCCCATTCGTGTTGTGACACTAAGGCAAGTATGTAAGTGCTCATTAAGGGAATGAGTTCACTGAACACAATCAAACGAGAGTACTTGCATGGAGGTCTACTCACATGTCAAGCAAGTAACTCTAATGGTTGGAATAATGTAAGTAGTCCTTTGACCTGAGGCATCGTCGTTGTCTTGTGGTTAAGTACTTGATCTTTGATTATGTCAAAAGTCACTCTATCAGAATGTCAACGTCATAGTTGGGGTTAAGCCACTTAGTCATGAAGGCAAGTGTATGCGCAACAAGGAATCTCTAATCCTCGATAAGAGAGGAAGAATACTCTAAGATATGATTCGGGAATCTTCGGCCGAAGTATCGAGCGTAATAAAGGAAAGCGTTCCTATACGACTCAATTGAATCATATAAGAAGGAATAATCACATTAGGGGTTTGACATAATATATCCATACCCTAGTAATGTGATCGAGAGTATTGTTTTAGAGAAGGATTAAATTACATTGTAATGCCAACTGAATAGGTTCTCCGAATAAACTTCTACATTAGCTTGGGTACCTATGACATATGGTTAGATGTCACTCATAGCTTGTGAGTTCTTCTAGATGATTAAATGTAGTCGTCAAAGAAGAAAGGTGAATTAAAATGAAGTTTTAATTCACTAAGTGATTGAATTAAATATAATCAATTGGATTGATGCCAATCACCTCACTGCCTTGCTAATTAGAACCTAAAAGATTGTTCACCAATACACTATTGTAGTGAGTAACTAATGGATGATGGAAATAATTAATTGGATTAATTAAGTGTTGTGATTAATTTAGAAAGTCTAAAGAAATCATAAAAGCGATAAAGATCGTTTTGGGCTTAAAGAAACGTTCGGGTTTAATTGGGCCCATTGGGCTTTTATTCAAGCATTGGATGACTTGAAATAAATGAAAGCCCAAAGCCCAAACAACACAAAGAGGGCCGGCCATTTTAGGTGTGGAAAGGGTGAGATATTTAGTCAAGTTGTTGGCTAGGTTTCTTATGTCTATATAAGGAACTTTATAGTGATATTGTTCATTAGGGTTTTTGTGTGGTTAAAAACAACAAAGAGGCAAAAGAATATCTCTCCAAAAACTACACAAAGGCCGGCCACCTTGGGGTGATTTTACTAACATATCTTTCACCCTTGGTTATTCCTTCATCCTTCTCACTACTCTAGTGGGTGAGGATCTTTAGAGGTTTCCTACTTTGGAAACTTGAAGAGAACCTAGGAGCACTCATTCTATCAAAGTGGAGGAGGCAAGGAGGGAAGCTAGGCTCAAGGAGTTCAAGGAACAAAGGGCTTGGAGGTGGTCCATCCTTGGTCTCAAGTCTAGATCAAGAGGTAAAAGACTAAACCTTCACTTTGTTCTTTTCTCTAAAATTTTATTTGATGCATTATATATAAACCTATGAACCTTGAAGGGGATTTGCATGACTATAGCTTTGTTAATATGTTATAAATGCTTCCGCTGCTTTCGTATATTAAATTTGATTTGTATATGCATGATAGTCATTTAGAAATCCCATCCATGAATCTCATAGATTTCCCTTCAGATCGTCACTTGTTCGAGTGCAAAATGCCTTCTTTATTGAATCACCAGTTTGGCAGCGGGGCCGACGTACAGCTTGTGGCAATCTATCTTAGGGTTAATGCTGGGTGAAGATGTCATGATTCGGAAGCGGGGCCTTCTTTATTGAATCACCGGTTCGGAAGGTGACCACGTGAAGATGTCACGATTTTCCCTAAAGAAAGCCATGAGTTCTTCCTTTTCCTTCAGGCTCAAATGTGAGCCGATACTAGTAGTCTTCTTCGTATGCTGGGAATCAAGAATGATGTGTTCGGCGTCCTCTTCGGGTTTACATCCTATCTCATCTGTTAACGTGTGGGTTTGGACACCATCTTCTTGATCCGCTTGCTGTAAATGTTATTTGGTAGCTTTACGTCCCTTTGGACTTTGGTTGCCTCTATGAGGGTAAAGGTCTTTTTCTTTGATTCATTCAATACTTGCACAGTGCATCGTTAAGATGCGGCCTGGTCAGACTTGATTTCTCCGACTCCTCATCTCGAGATGCTGAATCAGATTTTTTTATACTTGACGGAAGTGACAGCATCCAACATTATTAGCCAAGGTCTCTCTTAAATCCCATTGTAGGGAGATGGGTCGCTTACTATTGTGAACATCTGCTGTGAAACAACTGGTGGTGTTTTCACGTCAAGTGTGATATGGCCGATGGTTGTTAAAGTATGTCCGTTGAATCGGGTGAGTACCTTCGTTTAGCGTATGATTATTATTCCAGGCCCATCTTCTGAATTACTGAGAGTTGAAGTAGGTTGACTGCACTTCCATTGTCAATCGTCTTTCTATCGATCATGGCATGGGCCAATTGGACAGATACCACCAACGCGTCATTGTGCGAAAAGTTGACTCCCTCGGCATCCTGCTCGGTGAAACCAACGATAGGTCTAGGTTAGGTATCGACTGCTTTGACTTGCGAAAGTAGTAGAGCCTGCTAAATCTTCTGCTTCTTTGAATTGTTGGTGGCCCCAAGTGCTCAGATTCGACGAAGATGCAATTAATTTGGATAGTCTTGTTGGGCGATTCTTTGTCAGCATCCACGTTCCTTCTAAGTTGGGCAACCGGCTTGTCCAAGTATCTGTCGACTTTGCCTTATTTCATAAGCTTGTCTAGGTAATTTTCCCAAGTGTAGCAATCGTCAGTTGTGTGACCGGAACCTCGGTGGAATGTGCAATACTTGGTGTGGTCCAACTTGGAAGTATCTCCCTTTGATTGCTTCGACAGCTTGAACCATGGTTCACTCTTTATATTGTGGAGGATTTGGTGAATCAGGATCGAGAATTTATAGTAGCTCTTGGATGCCAAGCCTTCTTTAGTGGTGGGTCGATCCCTACGTTTGGCCCCTACCTGCTTTTGTTGTACTACTTCCTGTCTTCCTTCTTTTAAGCCACTGTCAACTCATTCTGTGGCTGCTCAGGTGTCTTATATGCTCACCGAGCCTCATCCCAAAGTGCATGCTTCTCTGCCAAAGCGAACAAGTCTACTAGGTGATGCGAATAATATAAGCACACAAATTAAACCCTCTTTTGACAATTGTAGCAAAGTATGTAAGTAGGGATCGTTCTAAACCGGGGATTAGGAGGGCTTGCTAAAACCTCTAAACTGATTCAAAAACAAAAAGAAACAAAGTTAAAAATGTAAACAAAAGACTTTAAAACAAGAAAGTAAAAGGGGGATTTGGGTTGGTGAAGTTGAAAGTAAAACAAATAAACTAAAACTTAAATAGATTTTTAGCTAGGCAGATTATAAAACGAATTTGAGAAATAAGATGATGGATGGATTAGTTAGAGGTCCGTTCTTCACACATGACACACTTGTACATGAATCGATTTCCAATTGCTTTTCAATAAACTATGATGCTCAACACTCCAGATTGACCGTGATGCACAAATTAACCCTCAGATTTTCCTTTACTTATTGAATTGGATGAATGCATGCGACAATCCAAATTATTCTCTAAAAGTCCCCTATATGAATGCATAATAGAGATACAATCAGAGATCATTACGTTCAATGAAAATCATAAGTGTTGACGAGGCAATTGTAACTATGAATGCATGATACGTTTGCCAAGAATTCAATTAACGCGATTGTGACAAGCAACCTTCACTACTCATGAATATAAACTTGTAACAATTAGGTGAAACTCATTTATATTCTAGCATCTAATTCATGTATGAAAACTAAGTATGCATCCTTAATAAACATACAAGAATCAGTTATGAAGAAAATAGATAATTGAATTGCAATCACAACTTATCAAATCACAATTGGAGGAAATCAATTCATATCACAAGCATGTTCATGGCTTCAAACTTCCCCCTAACTAAATAGGGGTTTAGTTCCTCATGTTCACAAAGCAAAGATAAATAGAATTATACATTGAAAACAAAAGAAAGAAAACACCTAAACGTTCCAACGACCCATGTTGGATAGCAAGCACGTACAAGAACTTTCCTCTTCTTCTTTGTTGCAACACAAGGTTGGAGAATGGTTAATTTCTGCATGTTTTCAATGAGGCTGCTGCCATGGGTATTTATAGGGAGAGGATGGACTTGTTTAATTCAATTTTCTGGTGTGAAAACAACAAGGATATACGGCAAGCATGTGGAGAATAATGGTGGGTTAGGTCTTGAATCATTCACTCAATTTTATGGTGTGAAAGCAACAAGAATGCACGGCAAGCATGTGATTTTAATGATGAATCATTTATTCAATTTCCTAGTTGGTTAGGTATTGAATCATTCACTCAATTTTCTGGTGTGAAAGCATCAAGGATGCACGGCAAGGATGTGATTTTTGGTGTGAACATGGTTTTGAGTGGAATTTTGGTCAATCCTTCTAGAAACCTATCCCTTCTTGCAACTTGTATTTGTTTCACCAGATTTTTAGCATGTTCATTTGATGTTTTCACTTCAAATTCGTCCAAACTCCTTGCTCCATGCATATGCACTTCATTCCAAGCCCAATTTTGCTCCTAAAAGCTCCAAAATGCTCCTTTTTGCATACTTTGACAATAAAACCTGAAATTGCACGAAAATGACTTTAAACACTAAACTAACTAAGGAAAAACAACATAAATGCATGAGAACAAGCCAATTAAGTCGCATAAAAATGCTCCTATCACTAGGGTTAGATCTTTTTTCATTATCAACTCTCCAAATAGTGGGTGGTCTGCTGGGAGTTTTTCTGGAAAGCTGGGCTTGATATCGAGTCGTCGCATCTGACTATCTTTGCCTTCTCTACTTTGAACTTCTTCACATAGTCGCGGAGCAACTCCTTTGGGTTCTTATTCACGTTAAACAAGTGATCAAACTTTTTCTTGATCAATTTGTAGGATGACTATCTTTGCCTTCTCTACTTTGAACCTCTTCACATATTTTGCACATAAAAGCATCGTTGTTCCGATAAAGGACCATTGTGCTTCGGTAGTGCTTCAAATGCTTTTCCAAATCTCCATCTCTTTTGAAAGATGTGAAATGAGGCATGTTAAACTTGCGCGGAGGCTTCGCCTACTCGATCTCATCCGTGAAGGGTGACCTGCTCATATTGGAAATGCTTCATCGGTGACTTCGTTGTGTTGGAAATCACGCAATTACTCATTCAAGAGCCTCTCCACTTCTTCCTGAACTTTCCTTTATCGGGGTAGCGGAGCTCTTGGCTGCCCCCAGCCTTGACATGTTGGTCTAGGCTGCTTTTCTACGTTCTCTACTCATTGATGCCACGGTGGCAATGCATGTAGGTTGACTGCACTTCTATTGTCAACCATCATTCTATCGACTATGGCATGGGCCAGTTGGACACATACCACCAACGAGTCGCCATGCTGAAAGTCGACACCTTCGACATACTCCTCAATGAAACTAAAGATGGGTCCAATTGAGTGTTGACTGCTTGGACTTACAAGACTAGTAGAGCCTGCTAGATCTTCCGCTTATTTGAATTGTTGGTGGCCCCTAACTGCTCAGATTTGACGAAGATGCCGTTAATCTAGATAGTCTTGTTGGGCAGTTCTTCGTCGACATTCGCGTTCCTTCTAGGCTACGCTGCTGGCTTGTCCAAGTATCTATCGACTTTGTTATCTTTCATAAGCTTCTCTAGGTAGGTCTTCCCAGTGTAGCAGTCGTTGTTTATGTGGCCGGAACCTCGGTCGAACACGCAGTACTTGGTGTGGTCCAACTTGGAAGTATATCCCTTTGATTGCTTTGGCAGCTTGAACCATGGTTCGCTTTTTATGTCACGAAGGATTTGGTGAATCATGATCGAGAACTTAGAGTAACTCTTGGATGCCAAGCCTTCTTTAGTCGTGGGTCGATCTCTACGTTTGGCCTCTTCCCTACTTTTGTTATACTGTTTCCCGTCCTCTTTCTTTTGAGCCACTGCCCACTCTTTCCGTGGCTGCTCAAAAGTCTTATCTGCTTGCCTACCCTTGTCCCAAAGTGCATGCTTGTCTTCCAGAGCAAATGAATCAGCTAGGGTTAGATTTTCTTTCATGATCAACTCTCCAAATAGTGGGTGGTTCAGTGGGAGTCTTTTTTGGAAGGCTGCGCTTGATATCGAGTCTTCGCATTCGACTATCTTTGCCTTCTCTACTTTGAACCTCTTCATGTAGTCATGAAGCGACTCGTTTGGGTTCTTTTTCACGTTGAACAAGTGATCGGATTTCTTCTTAATCAAGCGGTAGGATAAGTATTCTTTGGTGAAAACCAAGGAAAGATCATTAAAACTCCAGATGGATCGTGGCAGTAGGGTGTGAAACCAATCTTGGGCCTCGCCTTGTAAAGTGGTGGCGAATATTTTGCACATAACAACATCATTGTTTCATTAAAGGACCATCGCACTTCGGTAGTGCTTCAAATGCCTTTCCAGATCTCCATCTCATTTGAAAGATGTGAAATATGGCATGCTAAACTCTCGCATAGGCTCCGCTTGCTTGATCTCCTCTGTGAAATTGACTTGCTCATATTGGTCATGTCCAGTCATAATGTTTCATCGGTGACTTCGTTGTGTTGGAAATCATGCAATCGTTCATTCAAGATCCTCTCCATTTCTTCCTGAATTTGCCTTTGTTGGGGTATTGGAGCTCTCAGCTGCCATCAGTTTTGACTGTTGGAAATGTGCCCTAAAACCAATCATATGATGATACTTTACGGACATTTCACATGTTAAACTAATCTAGTTTAATATCAAGGGCATAGATTATTGTTTTAAGCCGTCTCATATAAATGTTATATGCTTAAACGATAAGTCTAAGGAATATGTAATTAGGAGAATGTAATTTAAACAAGTTAGATTTATGAGACCATTCTCTTTCGTATACATATCCTAAACGTTCCTGATCATAGGATTGCCAATTCGGCATTGACAGTCCGTTAAGATAAGTATGTGCTATGTCTTCTCTTAGTGAGAGTGACTGGTCTCGAGTCATTGGTGTGATTGACACCAAGATAAGCATGTAGGTGCTCAATAACGAATGAGTCCACTGAACACGATCAACGAGGAGTTCTTATACTCATGTCACATGAGAACTCATGGTTGGGATAATGCAAAGTAGTCCTTTGACCTGAGGCATCATAGTTGTCTTGTGGTTAGGTCCTTGATCTTTGATTAAGTCAAAGTCACTCCATTCGCGGGTGTCCACGGCATAGTTGGGGTTAAGCCACTTAGCCATGGAGGCAAGTGAATGCGCAACAAGGGATCTCTAACCTTTAAACCGTTTGAGGGAGAATGCTCTATGATATGATTAAGAATCTCTGGCCAGAGTATGAATGAGATTTAGGAAGTCGTTCCTAATCACATTCAAGATAATCATATAAGTAAATGAATCACATTGGATAGTAGACATGAATAAACTATCAAACCAAACAATGTGGTCAAGAGTATTGTATTAGAGAAAGACCGTATTGCATTGTAATCCTAAACTGAATAGGTTCTCCACCTCTTCTGATTAGGTTGGGTAACCATGATATGCTGCTAGGTGTCACTCATGGTTTGTGGAAGCCCTAAACGTATATAAACACTAAAGGGAGAATTGAAAGTAAGTTTCAATTCACAATCGATTTGAAAGAGTTTTAATCGCCCACTGCCTCGCTAAAAGGAACCTAATGGATCGTACACCGTGTAAGGTAGAGATTGAAGAAACAACTGAGATGAGTAAGAATAATTAAATGGTTTAATTATTTATGGCAAGGATTAATTAATATGTTAATTAATCAAACGAATAAGTTCGTTAAAGACCTCGGGATAGTATTGGACCTTAAGGCCCAATGGGCTTTGAACGTCAAGTCCATTGACTTAAGTTGTATGACAACTTAATGAATAATGATTCACAAAGGCCCAAATAGCCCAATAATACCCTAAGGCCGGCCATTTAGAGGAAGGGTAGTGAACTTGCTTTAATTACAAGTTTGCCACTCCAATGAATAAAGGTATAAATATGACTTTATAGCCAAAATTCATTTAGGGTTTTTTGAGGAAATTGGAGAGAACACAAAGCTCTCCTTTCTCTCTAAAAAGGCCGGCCACCCTTGGAGGGATTAACTAGTAATCTTTCTCCTCCAAGGTCACTCATCTCTTCTTCACATCTTACCTTGGTGTGGAGACTTAGAGGTTCTCAATTTTGGGAACTTGGAGAAACCTATTCTTCCATCCAAATCCATGGATCTAAGAAGCAAGGAATGAAGGCCCTATCTCTTGGGTGATTATCCTTTGCTTTTGCAAAGAGGAATCTACAAAGGTATAAATTTCTCAACTCACTTAATTTTGAGTTGAGTCTTGGTTCACCTAACTACTAGGCTTTGAATTTCATGGTTAATGTTTTGTTTTTAAGTGCATACAAGCATGATTCTGCCTTTAATTTGTTAATTGCATGCTATAGATGTTGCTTAAATGAACATGTTTTTTCACAAAATTTCCTTCAAGTGGTATCAGAGCCTAGGTCTAGTAGTTGGTGAATCCTTTTGGGTTTTGTAGTTCATAGTTTATGATTTAAATGTTGTAATATGTTATAAGCTTTATTCTTGCTTCTTTGAATGTAAATTTGGTTTGAAAATTTGCCATCTCAAATGTTGTAGATGTAGTTCATATGAGCATGAATATTGGAGCTAAAATTTGGTGCCATGTTTTTGGGAAAATTCGGCCAAATCCAAAGGGTGGATTTTTGGGTTCATGTTTGACTTGTTAAAAGTGTTTTCAAGTAACTTTTGGAACCCCTATGTACCCTAGTTTGGTTATATGTTATTTCCGTAAGTTTGAGTGGTTTTGGGATGTCTTTGGGTGAAAAATGTTCATGGAGATTTTTTGAGTTTTTCATGAATGTTCTTCATTGTTCTTGATATTTTAGCCAAGAACAAAAAGTTTGATGTTTTGATTCAAAGTTTTTGGTTAATTTCATAAAGTCTTTGTTTTGTGTTGGTTGGTGTGACTTATCTATCAACAAAAACATTTATTGAAATTTTGAAAGGTGATAGAAATGGTGATGGGTGTGTAAGAAGTACTTCTCTTACACACACACCACTTGCATGGCTTTATGACTTAGTTGAAAAATTTTCAAAATTTTGATGGCTTCATTACTCTAAAAACCGGCCACTCCCTCAAAGGGAGTACTTTTGGGGCTTTTATGCAATTACATAAAGTTTTTGTACTTTTGTGTATTTTGTAGTTTGACCCAAAAGTTTACGTATTTACGTAAAGGCCCAAAATCATTAAAGGACAAATTGTTTTGTTCCTTTAATGAAGTTTTTCAATTTGTTGAAATTTTTGGGTTCTAGTTGTAATTACATGAAGTAGTGAACTTTTGTGTTTTTACAAAGTGAGCTCAAAAGTTTAAGTTTTGCAACATAGCCCAAAAGTTGAGGTTATTGCATTTTGGCCCAAATTAGGTTGAGAACAAAATGGTTTTGTCTCTTTAAATGAGAATTGAATTTTCATTTCATTTAGCTCCATTTAAATCAATTATGTGGAAACAAAAACCAAATGAAAAATGTTGCATTCAAGTTTAATTAGTTAAAGCGTTAATTAATTAAAGGGTGATTATGAACCTAAGCCTATTATAATTGAGCTATGTGAAAGGCCGTCTCAAATTTGTTTGAACCATGGGAATGTGTAGATTAGATTTTGGTTGTAATTTGATATGATCAAATGTTGTAAAAGAGCATAAGCTCTTCTTTACTTTAAAGTAATTTGTTTTGATCAAATGTTGTAAAAGAGCATAAGCTCTTCTTTACTTTAAAGTACTCATTTTCCTGTTTTATTTGATATGCATGAAATTGGAATAGTTGGGTCCAACGCCCAATAAGAAAAACACGCCTTAATATGATTAAACGCGTAACTAAAATCAATCACCATCCCTAGACCGAGATTCAACACTAGGCTCGTGTTGGATCTAATCAAAGGTTCATAGTCATCCTAAGGCCCTAAGGCAACTATATAGTCCATCAATGAATGCAAACCTCAGGTTTGTAGTATCATATACTCTTGCTTTAAAAACCGTTTTATAAGCATAGTGGGAGTATTATATACAACTAAAAACAATCAAATGGACCAATAGTTGTAATAGGACCAAAATTGTTTTAATAAGATTAAAATGTATATTTATATGTGATGAGACCTAAAACCCTCAACCAAACCATTATTAAGTTGATAAGCGTGAGAGTGCTTTGAACACTCTTTCGTGGCCTTCCACTGTGGTAGGCTCCGATCATTTGTGACTCGTACACCGACTTCACCCTATCATGGGGGAGTACAAAATGCGTGCTTACACTCAGGATGAATCCTATACGCATACATGATGTTGTGAAGGTAGGCAACGAGAATGATCAACATCATATCATTGTGAGGTTGTTCTTGAACCCCTACCCGAACTTGCATGGTGGGAATGACTTAACTAAGTGCAATGGAGCCAACATCATATCATTGTGAGGCTTCATTCTCTAGAGGCCAAATAAGATGGGTACTTGCAAGAGATGGAAATGAGTAAGTGTACTCTCTCATTATTATTGATGCTAGCCAACATCATATCATTGTGAGGTGGGCTTGGTAATGATGAGTCTCCCATACCCTACTAAGAGTTTCCTCCAAAACTCTCGAATTCCGATGAGGGATATGGAATTTGCCAAAAATAGTGGGTGGCGCTATTTGATTTAAAGACCCGAATCAAATGGCTTAAAATCAATCAATTTATATTTGTTATGTATTTGTTTACCAATATATTTGCAAACGCTATCCAAAACTTGACTAAGAAAAGTTGAATGCTTTAGTTTCCGAACTTGGTACCACAATCCCAAAGATTGTCTTAAATGGATTGTATATGTACCTAAGTAGTCTAAATCCTCACAATCTTCCTATTGATAATGTATCATTGGAAGAACATGTTAGATAAGTCTATCATAAAGAGGACAACACTTTTAATGTCATAGTTCTTCACTTACAAATCGTTGTATGAAGAAATAAGAGTTGCTTTGAACAACCCTTAGCTAATGCAAACACTTGTGCTTATTTCTTTGTTAAATGAACAAAGAACTTGAGAAGAAAGCACAAGGGCATGGACACTTTATGTGCCATGATTCTTCACTAACAAATTGTTGTATGAAGAAATGAGAGTTGCCTTGAACAACTCTTGAAAGTTTGTAATTATGTTTAGAACATAATGGTTGGTTGACAAAAATAGTCCATCAACATGGACTTATGATGATTTTGAATCATTGAGTGTTGAAGTGTTAAACCACTTCTAGAAACGGAAACTAGGCAAGGACTTCACCTTTGTGTCCCTATCCAAATGGTTCACTAAGTTTATTGTAAACTATATAGTGAACAATAACCACACACTCTCCAAATCGTTTGATGTGTATAACACAATTGAAATAAGTTTCAAGAGAGATAGTGGGAGTTTAGGGACCATGACTATTGTAGTCAAAAGGAGAAGTCAAATGAAGAAAGCGAAATAAACTCCAAGGGAACAAACTTTCTTTATGAAAGGATGGACATTGGAAGGGGTATTTGCAAGAAATGTCTTGCAAGTGTCAAGAACACACCTTTCGAAGGTGTTGTAAATTGTTCTTGAAAAGTTCAAAACAGTTGGTTCTTCTACTTGAATGCTTGATTCCATATTAGTAACTATGTTTTACAATCGTTGTAAAAGTGTGGCTAATAAAAAGTAGAAGATTAATGAGAGAAGAGAAAGTACTTCACATTCGGAACGTGAATCAAATGTAGATCTCTGCGAAAGAAGATGGTACTTACTTCCTCATATGAACTACCAAAGAAATTGGAAAAACCAAAGATTGTCTTTACATTCCAATTTTAAGGAACTTAATTCCATCACTATAAGGGATGGATGAATGTTTTGTTTGACAAAACATTGTTCTTTATTAATGAATGATTAGATTATTGTAATCTAATTAATTATCTCTATAGTAGAGATGATATGGCAGTGTTAACTGTTTAGAATATAACGATGCTTAAAACCCAAAAGGTTGCAAGGTAGTGACTAATCCCAACTGAGTTGTGATACCTCAAAAACATAAAATACGAGTTGGTCATAGATGGATGCTTTGGATCGTTAGATCCGGATCCAATACCTTCTTATTAAAATTGTATAGAGGCGAAATGTTCGAATCTTTATTCTTTTGGAAAGAAGAAAGAATCACAAAGTTGTTGAGGTTAATTCACTTAGATGTTAGTGGCACTTGTCCACAACATAATACTACTCATGTTGTATGACATTCACAGAAGATCACTCTCGGTTGGACTATAGTTTATTTTGAATAAACACAAGTCCGAATACTTTGCAAAAGGTTTCAAAGAATTCAAGAAATGTAAGTTGATGAGTAAGACGTCTAAAGTATTTGCCTCCTTAGATTTGATCCAAGGAAAGATAACACTTTAGAATAGTTTCCTTGAAAAATATCAAGGAAAGAAGCATCAAAAGATAATGGATTTCTCCATTAGGAGAAGAATGAACTTGAATAAGATTTAGTTTGTTGGATGTTATCAATTACCCATATATAGCATATATGCTTCTAAGACAATATGATTGTCAATTAGAAGATCTTCCAAAATTTTCATGACTCCATAAGATGTAGTTGGAAAGAAAGACAAATCTTAATCATGTTAAGATTTGGGGTTGTGTGCTAATAAGCAATATTTGTTTGAGAATTATCTTGTGGACATCCTTAAATTAACCTTTGGATATCACTTCTATAAACCAACTAACAAATGTTGTTTTGTTGGGTAGTTCATTGTAATCCTACACTAGGATTTGTCTAAGATAGAGCAAATGAACGAGGGATAGAACTCAAAGAATGGGTTCTTTGAGAAAGAAGATAGTGATCAACAAATATAACAACCTAGTTCCTATACCACAAGCTCCAAGGTAGTCGAGAAGGATTTATAAACCGTCTCAGTTGAATGGTTTGAACTTTATGACTATGTCATAGAGTTACACCTCTTAATTCAAAAGAAATAAGAATGAAAATCCTTATGACTACATTGAGTGTATATACGATATATACTCAAGGAAATGGTAAAGTACCATTTGACCCGAAATAATGAAACCTCCATAGCTAATTGGTAGCTTAAGGTGACTACAATTAAAGAGATTGGTTGACTTGGAAGAAACCATCTTTAACGTAGTCTTGGTTTCAATTAATTCGAAGATTGCTAGCTACAACTAAATGGTGATTCAATGTTTGGACATAATATGGGTTTCTGAAACCATTATTAAGATAGTCTTGATAATATATGTCTAAAACTATGAATCACAAGACATGTAAGTTGTAGAGATCCAACCATCATGGATCTTAGCAAGCTAGTGGGAGTTATAAGCGTCTTATGAGAGAAAGATCAAATCAATTGATTTCTCATAAAGATGAAAATTAATCTTTTGTTTACTAAGTTTACAAAAGATTAGTGGGAGTTAATCATATTTCTAAAATTGAATATATATGATATATTAATTTTGGAAATGAAAAGAATACTTCTTCGTTAAAGTTATGACTTTAAGCATTCTATAACGATAGAATGTATATGGGAGATATAGTCTAAATACATGGGATAGAAATCTATAATGATATATTTCAAGATATAATTGGATTATATTAATCCCTAATAATAGACAAAAAGATGCTAGGAAGTTTCTCATATGATGATAAACTTCAATAAGAAGAACAACTCTAGTAAGACTAGGAGGTAGCTCTTCTCAAAGGGAACGTACCCTTTGACTCCCAAAGAAATAATGCGTAAATAGAATCCTTTATGCATACGTAGAAAGGTGATTTATGTATTTCATATTGTATGAAAACATTGATATGAGTTGTACCTAGAAAGGTACAAGACGATATCAGTGCAAGCCCAGGATCAGAACCATGGCAACTGTCAAGTGAGTCCTTGAGTATTTAAGAAATATTAAAGGATAGATTCCTCAAAGAATGAGGAAGAATTAGAGTAACGAAATGGAAGTGTAAATGTATTAGATTATGAATCTAATCCATCACTGGATGTTTCTTCATTATGAATGAAGAGATAATCAGATATCTCTTTATTATGACTAAAAGAGATATTTGGATGGAAACATTAAAACTAATGACTTTAGTGTGTTCCATTGTGAATGCAAAATATATTGCCATATAGAAGCTTACAACAATGTTGTTTGGATGGGAAAGTTCATTTATGAACTCTCTATCCGGTTCCAACCAGAAAGTGTCTCTAGTGTACCGACACTACGACACTAATGGGGCAATAGCTCAAGCCAGGGAATCAAGGTCTCATCACGATCCGAACTCAAATGAGAGACTGAACCACATGATTGAGAATCATGTATAATGATGACGTCGTTATTCTCAAGGTTGCTTCTATGGATAACATATAGATATCCATTGTCCAGGCCTACTACTCAGCCATTTTTGAAATGACTACAGAAGAGGTATCATCACTGATGACCAAGCTGATTGGCTCTAGTGCAAGTGGGAGATTGTTGGAAATGTGCCCTAAAACCAATCATATGATGATACTTTACGGACATTTCACATGTTAAACTAATCTAGTTTAATATCAAGGGCATAGATTATTGTTTTAAGCCGTCTCATATAAATGTTATATGCTTAAACGATAAGTCCAAGGAATATGTAATTAGGAGAATGTAATTTAAACAAGTTAGATTTATGAGACCATTCTCTTTCGATACATATCCTAAACGTTCCTGATCATAGGATTGCCAATTGGGCATTGACAGTCTGTTAAGATCAGTATGTGCTATGTCTTCTCTTAGTGAGAGTGACTGGTCTCGAGTCATTAGTGTGATTGACACCAAGATAAGCATGTAGGTGCTCAATAACGAATGAGTCCACTGAACACGATCAACGAGGAGTTCTCATACTCATGTCACATGAGAACTCATGGTTGGGATAATGCAAAGTAGTCCTTTGACCTGAGGCATCATAGTTGTCTTGTGGTTAGGTCCTTGATCTTTGATTATGTCAAAGTCACTCCATTCGCGGGTGTCCAAAACATAGTTGGGGTTAAGCCACTTAGCCATGGAGGTAAGTGAATGCGCAACAAGGGATCTCTAACCTTCAAACCGTTTGAGGGAGAATACTCTATGATATGATTAAGAATCTCTGGCCAGAGTATGAATGAGATTTTGGAAGTCGTTCCAAATCACATTCAAGATAATCATATAAGTAAATGAATCACATTGAATAGTAGACATGAATAAACTATGAAACCAAACAATGTGGTCAAGAGTATTGTATTAGAGAAAGACCATATTGCATTGTAATCCTAAACTGAATAGGTTCTCCACCTCTTCTGATTAGGTTGGGTAACCATGATATGCTGCTAGGTGTCACTTATGGTTTGTGGAAGCCCGAAACGTGTATAAACACTAAAGGGAGAATTGAAAGTAAGTTTCAATTCACAATCGATTTGAAAGAGTTTTAATTGTCCACTGCCTCGCTAAAAGGAACCTAATGGATCGTACACCATGTAAGGTAGAGATTGAAGAAACCACGGAGATGAGTAAGAATAATTAAATGGTTTAATTATTTATGGCAAGGATTAATTAATATGTTAATTAATCAAACGAATAAGTTCGTTAAAGACCTCGGGATAGTATTGGACTTTAAGGCCCAATGGGCTTCGAACGTCAAGTCCATTGACTTAAGTTGTATGACAACTTAATGAATAATGACTCACAAAGGCCCAAATAGCCCAATAATACCCTAAGGCCGGCCATTTAGAGGAAGGGTAGTGAACTTGCTTTAATTACAAGTTTGCCACTCCAATGAATAAAGGTATAAATATGACTTTATAGCCAAAATTCATTTCGGGTTTTTTGAGGAAATTGGAGAGAACACAAAGCTCTCCTTTCTCTCTAAAAAGGCCAGCCACCCTTGGAGGGATTAACTAGTAATCTTTCTCCTCCAAGGTCATTCATCTCTTCTTCACATCTTACCTTGGTGTGGAGACTTAGAGGTTCTCAATTTTGGGAACTTGGAGAAACCTATTCTTCCATCCAAATCCATGGATCTAAGAAGCAAGGAATGAAGGCCCTATCTCTTGGGTGATTATCCTTTGCTTTTGCAAAGAGGAATCTACAAAGGTATAAATTTCTCAACTCACTTAATTTTGAGTTGAGTCTTGGTTCACCTAACTACTAGGCTTTGAATTTCATGGTTAATGTTTTGTTTTTAAGTGCATACAAGCATGATTCCGCCTTTAATTTATTAATTGCATGCTATAGATGTTGCTTAAATGAACATGTTTTTTACAAAATTTCCTTCATTGACCTGCTGGTCTAGGCTGCTCTTTTATGTTCTCTACTCATCGATGCCACTACGGGGGTGCATATGGTTCATTCCTAGCAGGCGAGGGAATTCTTCGCAGGCTGCCGGTTGAACTCGTGCCAGATTGAGTAACTGCTTCTCTTCGTCCATCGTGTTGCCAACTCCAATGTGAGTTGGAGGATGCTCCTTGCAAACTTAGCCGCGAATGAACACTCTTCTTGGAAGGTTGTTCGTGTTGATTATCGGAGTATGGTTCTAACCGTGAATGTATGCTCGCTGGTGTGCCTAGTCGAGAGTGCACTTCTAATTTTTAACTAATAAAAATTGGACCTTAGATCGATTTTTAAGAGCACTCAAGCACCATGGAGCTAATAAAAAAATATGTCGATACTAGGTAACGGATAACAGATTTTAATCATCACCCGATTCAGCTGTCTGTAATAGATATATAGCCTCAATGTTCCGTCTTTCTTCTTCACGAACAAGACTAGAACTCCCTAAGGAGAAGTGCTGGGCTGAATAAACTCCTTATCAACAAGTTCTTGCAACTAGATTTTTAATTCTCTTAACTTTGCAGGAGCCATACGATAAGGTGCTAGAGAAATAAGGTTAATACCTGGAAGTAGGTCGACGGTGAACTCCACTTCACGATCTGGTGGTAAGCCAAGTAAATCATCGAAAAAAACATCAAAAAAATGTTTGACTACTAGAACATCTTCCACACATGCATGAATATCTTCAGTCATCACTACATGAGCTAAGTAGCCTTGACAACCCTTTCTCAACATTCGTTTCGCCCTCATGCAGATATTACTCTGTGTTTCAGACCACTATGTTCGCCGACGAAAGTTACAATAGGCATGTATGGTTGATGGATAACAACAATTTTCTGGCAATAATTCAACATGGCATAATTGTAATCTAACCAATCCATGCCCAAGATAACATCAAAGTCAACAATATCAAAGGGCACGAGATTAGCTGGCATTATTACATTCTTAATAAGAACGAGACATCCTCAATACTCCTAACTAAGATAACAAATTTCACCTCTAGGCATTGAGAACTCCAAATTGTAACCGAATAGAGTAGGGTGAGGTTTGGTATTTTAAGCAAACATATGAGAAATAATGGAGTGAGTATCACCCGAGTCAATTAAAATTCTAGCAAAGTGGCCTAGAACATTCAACAAACCTATGATTAAGTTGGGATTACACTGAGCATCCCACATCATTGTTTCGACCCATTGTTTCGCTAGGAAATTCCCTTGTCGCTGCATAGCATGAAAAGTCTTTTCAACATGCTCAAACCAAGCCTCGGGTCCCTTGTTGCCATATAAATTATTTATTTGAAGATTAGATGCGGTCTCTAAGGTAGTCCTTTGGGGAGGACAAATTATTGTCTGAATAGCGGTGGCGATAGCCTTTCCAAGTTGTCCAAAATCAGGAAAGTTTGTCTCAAGTGCAACACGTGGTGATCTACGAGGTGGCATGATCTGACATAAGAGATCAAAAATTACGAGGACTTATAACACAAATGAAGAATGCAGGACCGCTAAACCTATGCTCTAATACCAAACTAACACACCTCGACCAGAGTCAAGGTATGTTGGCCGACACCCAAAGGTGACGTAGCCAAAAGGAAAGTGATGTCTAAAATATAGAACAATTTAAACCGAAGCAAGAATTTATTTAAGCTAATAAAGAGAGTGTGAAGTAGTGGGAAGAACCCATAAAACATAAGTAGTCAAAGCATAGATGATAGTATGACATAAGTAGAGCAATCGAATCTAGTTAAGATACTTGTTACACAACCAGAAATAAGCTCCTATGTTTATTTGGGAAGACGTCAGAATCGCCAAAGATCCCTCGTACACACCATAGAGGATTCAGCTAACTATGTCCTGGAAGGGTGAAAAACAGAAAGTGTGAGTGGGCAAAAACAAAGGTTTATGAATTCCAAACATACTAACCCTTTGCTGTAAAACAAGTATAGTTTCTGGAAAATCATACTACGTATAAGTATGAAATCAAAGGTAATTCATCAATAATTCAAGAAACAAAAAAAATTATAATATCTCAACCGTAGCATATCGAAATCAGGTGCTAATCAATCTATGCTAACACACGAGTTCATCCAAAGGAGTTCTGACATGAACTGGATTAGGTGTAATCATAATATACACTCTGTTGATGCACAAAACTGGAGGTCTTGGAACAACATAAATCCGACCGTGAATATGCAAGAAATGTAAATAACACAAGATGTATCGTGGTTCACCGCAAGGTTTGGGCTACGTCTAACCTGATTATGTATGCATCGTGGAGAGAGCTTTTGAGGGTGAGAGAGCCCTTCCATGGCCTAAGAAATTAGCCTCCCTCATTGTGAGGGTGAGGAGTCCTTTTATAGAATAAAGGCTCCTCACTTATTACATATTTGCCACTTCTTTTATTACATAATTACATTTCAGTCCCCCGAGTATTTGTACGAGATCTAAATACGGAGCCCTAAGTATGGTATAAACAGTAGTCCCCCAAGTCTTCAGTCAAGAGAGTCTTTTGGCTAGAGACTTGAAATTCAGTCCATGTGTGGGCCGAAGTAACTAGATGTTGTCCTGAACTGATGCTCGAGATGAGGCGGTGCTCAATCTGAAATGATGCTTAACTAGAAGTTGCACATGCTGCGAGGCTGCTTGGCTCGTGGCTTATGTTGCCTTGGTTGGCTCAGCTTGTGGCGTTGAAGGTGAGGGAGTCCCTTTTATAGAATAAGGGCTCGCTCCTCGTTACAAAAATGATGGGTTAGAGTTGGTGCTCGCGGCGAGGCGGTTGCTCAGCTGGCGGCGATGCTTTTTAATGAAGGTGAGGGAGTCCCTTTTATAAAATAAGCGATCGCTCCTCAATACATAAATGATGGGCTAGAGTTGATGCTTTCTAATGATGGTGAGGGAGTCCCTTTTATAGAATAAGGGCTCACTCCTCAATACATAAACGATGGGTGCTTTCTAATGAAAGTGAGGGAGTCCTTTTTATAGAATAAGGGCTCGCTCCTCAGTACATAAATATTTCATGAGGCCCAGTTGAGGCCCAATATAAGGTACATAATGTAGTCCCCCAAGTCTTCGGTCAATAGAGTCTGCTGGCTGGAGACTTCAAATTGAATCCATATATGGGCCGAAGTGGTGGTTTTTCGGAGGTGGTATTTGTATACCCTGCATTGGAGCTTTATAGGTGAAGCTTTGCAAGTGAAGCTTTGAAGCTGAAGCTCTGTAAATGAAGCTTTTGAAGCTAGAGCTTTTGTAAATGAAGCTTTTGAAGCTACAGCTCTATAAATGAAGCTTTTGAAGCTAAAGCTTTTGTCAATGAAGCTTTTGAAGCTGGAGCTCTATAAATGAAGATTTTGAAGCTAGAGCTTTTGTAAATGAAGCTTTTGAAGCTAGAGCTCTGTAAATGAAGCTTTTGAAGCTAGAGCTTTTGTAAATGAAGCTTTTAAAGCTGATTGACATGAGTGATGCTCATGAATGTTTATGTTGATTGACAAGAGTGATGCTTATGGATGTTGACATGAGTGATGCTCATGAATGTTGACATGAGTGATGCTCATGAATGTTGACATGAATGATGGTCATGAATGTTTATGTATGATTGACATGAGTGATGCTCATGAATGTTTATGTATGATTGACAAGAGTAATGCTCATGTATAATTTGAAGTATTGGGCATACTTTTGATCACCTGATTGGTGATAATAGCGGCAGGGTGCCAAATAATTTTGGAATACTTGGCGTACTTTTGATCACCTGGTTGGTGATAATAGATGGACTGGCTGCCGAATAATATTTTGTAGTACTGGGCGTACTTTTGGTCACCTGGATGGTGATAATAGAGGGACTGGCTCTTTTGGGCATATGGGCCTTCACCCTCCACATGACATTGCAGCCCATTATTTTGGGCTTGCGGTTTTATTTTTATTTTTATTTTTTTATAATTTTTATTACCCTCTATACAGATGACTCCGAAAGATAAGGAAAATAAATTACATCACTTTAAAGTAAGGAACCCTTATCTTCCTCCTAGGTCTTCCTCTAGCTTTCTCATAAAATAGGAACATGCATGATGAAAGTGTGGGCATCTTCTTTGGCTTTAGTAAGATCTCCCTTTTTCTTTTTCTTTTCACTTTCTCAAAAAATGATTCCACATGGCTTTCTCCTTTTGCTTTCTCAGAAATCAGAAAATGATTTCAAATGCATGAAAACGCCATCACCGACGAGAAATTTGCAGAGCGAGTCCGGGACTTGCGTTGCGACTGACGCGAATGTTGGTGGTGATGGCTTTGGATGGTGCGATTCGAGAGAGGGAAGTCGCAGTAGACGACGGAGAGAGAGAGAGAGAGAGAGCAGCGCGGCGAGGGAGGCCAAGATCGGAACTTTGGAGACTTGAAATTTGGCGGAGAGGTACGTTTTTTTTTTTTGAGTTGGCTGAGAGGGAAATTCAGTCGGTCAATAGCTCAGCTATGCATCAACCACTTTCATTCACATTCTGTAAAAACAACATCTCACCCACACGAGAAATCGAAAACCGAGTCGACGGGCAGCCGGGTTTTAGGATACATTACGCAGAATCGTGGGTACAAAGGATGTAACCAGATATGAGAGAGCTAAGCGCAAAGGCAACAAAAGCCAAGAATGCCATGCTAGCCGAAGCAATGGCCATCTTCATGAATTCACTTTCTACCAATTCGATTGCCATTCATCGACCCGAGTGGCTGCAGATGATGATGCAGAAATGAGAAGGTATGCCAGCACCTGATCCATGAAAAAATCAAAGTTGCAACGAAGACGGTGGCTGATCACGAACTTCCCGGTGACTAGATGGTAGGATAGATTGTAGGCTTGAAAGGCAGCATATGCAAATCCAATTACATTCACAGCCAAGTAATACCTGTATTCCTTGTAGCGGTCGAAGGAGTCGTCGCTCCATCCCTGAGTCTTGTTCGCCGCTATAACTGAGAATGAAATCAAGCACAACACCAACTCTCTCACCCTAAACCCCAGCACCGCAGTCTTCATCATCTCTCCCTCTTCGACCGTCTCAAAATCGAATTCGTCAACCCCTTGGATCTCGTCCTCGTCGGGCCTAATCACTTGCCTCGGCGGTAGGAGAAAGTCGAGGTCTTCACCGTCGGAGCTTTGGGGGTTGGTTTCCGGATTAGGGTCTTACTAGAGCCATCGCTGTACGTGCGGGGGAAAAGAGATGAAGAGATTTGGGGATTTTTTAGGGTTAAAGATTAGGGCTTTGAGAGAAAGTGAGCAGAGGTGACGGCCCTGAAGCGTTCTTGGCTGGCGATGTCCCAGATCTCAGTCGCCTATCAGCACCACCTTGAGCAAGTACTCCTCTCCATTGAGCCCTTCCTCCATTGGGTCTCTTTCTCTGCGAGTATTCTTCGACTGAATTGTTTAGACTTTTTGTTTTTTTTTATTCCCTGCACTGAGAAAGGATAACTTAAACATTGCTGACGTAATCGCAGATGCAGAGCAAGAAACTTGACCAAATGTTTATGTTCCTTGTGGAAGATGGGTAATCACAAGATCCATAATTGGGGTCTGTTTGGAGGCGGTGGTGCAATGCCGGAGAAGCCGCAAGAACTATGGTTAACCTGGATGTTAGGAGCAAATCCACCTTCGTCGCTAACATTGGTTGCATCCTGACCGTACTTTTTTTTAATCATAGACTTAAGGGTGTGATATACTTCCACGCCCATCTTCATGGCTTCCTTGAATGAGGAAGCTCCAATAGGAAGAATCATGAACTCCTGATTCACGGTGGGATTGCCACGGCTGTTGAAGATCTGCTTAGCCTTAATGCTCTGGATCGTCGCCATGGATGGATGAACACCGATGAAGAGCAATGTCTTCTCTTCCCCTCCACCTTCTCTGGCGGAGCTCTAAACTGGTATTGTCGTCTTCCACCTGAGATAGTAGACTCATGTGAGGAATTGAAAAAACTTTTTGTTTCTCAACACATTTTCCAGACAGATCGCTTGTACTCTGCGGATGACTTGTACACTATTCGCCAAAAGCCAGACGAGTCATTAAGTATGTATGCTAGCCGCTTCAGCCATGAGTATTCCCGTTGTGCTTAGGCAGACGACAAGACTGCCCTCAAAGCCTTCACGGCAGGCCTACGTGATTGTTTCTTCAAGTACATGATCAATGCCAACACTTGGAAGACTTACTCTGAGGTGATGGCACAGGCTTACAACCATGCCCCCACAACCACCCCTTATCAACAAGTAGGGAGTGGAAGCTAGATCCAACCAAATAACCTCGACCTTCCAAACAGCATCGGTGCCTTCCCCTGCCATACTTAATACTTTGCCAAGTCAACAGACATTAATCTCAGGGCAAAAGGAAAGATTTCCATCCTCGCCAGTCTCATTTTAGTAAAAGGAGTAAGGGATACTACCGTGATAACCAAGGGTATCACCATGATAATCCCCGACCCCAGGCAGTCAACACAGTGGGTCAAGCACGTGTCAGGACAGCCCCTACCCCGAGGTATGAGACATACACACCTTTGAACTCCACATGCGTGGCCATTTACCCCAACATAGCACACCTGATACCGAAGCCAAAGCTGAGGCACCCCGGATTACAAGCCCACGAAGAACACGGGCACGTTTTGCTACTACCATGAGCATAACGACCATGACAGCGAGAAGTCTATCACCCTTCGTGATCATATTAAGCTTTGGCATGTGAAGGAAAAATTGATCAATTCCTCTTTCACCCTTCAATGGGTAACCGTAACCAACGCCAGGTGAATGTGATATATTCCATAAGTGGTGGCACACTCGTATCTAAATCTTCCAACAGGGCCATGAAAAATAGTGAACGAGCTTTAAGGTCTGGCCACCAAGTGTTTCACGTGGAAGACATCAGGGGAGGTAAGTATCAAAAGCCTAATTGGGATCCAATATGTTTCTACCCTGAGGAAGAAAGAGGTATCATCTTCCTTCACAACGACCCACTGATCGTGGAAGCTCACATAGCCAACTTTGAAGTACGACGAATCCTGGTAGACACGGGGGCTTTGGTCAATATCATGTTTGCTGAAGCTTTCAGGGCACTTAATGTAGCTGAACACTTGCTTGATCGCTCGATTTCCCCTCTGATAAGCTTTTCCGGTGATATCGTGCAACCTTTGGGGAGCATACACTTACCTTTCACCACTTGTACATGCCCTTACACAGCTACCATTACCACTAACTTCCTGATGGTTGATTGCCCAACGGCATACAATGTCATTTTCGGACACACAGGCATCAATGATCTCAAGGCCATGGTATCCACACATATGTTGTTGATGAAATTTCCAACCCCCTATGGCAATGGTTACATCAGAGGAGATCAACTTAGTGCACGATCATGTTACAACACTTCAGTCAAGCAACAACACCTGCCTATGCCCAAGGAAACCCTTTCTATACATGACCAATTCATAAAGACCAACCCAGACGAAGCTAACTTGGATCTTCATGGTGGCAACAGTCAACCCGACGATCCTCGAGATGACTCTTTCACCCAGCAAGCACAACCCGCTGAAGAGTTGGAGAATGTCTCTATCTCAAAAGATTATCCGGATTGCATGGTGAAGATTGGCACCACCTTGTCACCACCCATTCGGTTGGCATTGATCTCTTTTTTGCAAGAGAACACTAAGGTCTTCGCCTGGTCATACGAGGATATGCCAGGCATTTCTCCTGATATCATCTGTCATCGCTTAAGTATTGACCCCAAGACCAAGCCAATGAGACAGAAGCAAAGATCTTATGACGCTGAACGGTACGAGGCAATGAAGGTAGAAGTTGAAAAACTCAGAGGCATAGGCTTTGTCCGCGAAGTCAATTATCCAACGTGGGTAGCAAATGTTGTGGTTGTTAAGAAGAATCCGACCAAGGAAAGTCTCCTGCTCCAAAATGTCTTGTGGAGAATGTGTGTCGATTACACCGACCTAAACAAAGGATACCTGAAGGATAGCTTTCCTCTTCTTTACATAGACAGACTTATAGACTCTACGGCAAGGTGTGAACTTCTAAGCTTCATGGATGCTTACTCGGGATACAACCAAATCCTCATGAACCCTCCGAACCAAGAACACATAGCCTTCACTACAGTCATGCCCTTCAGCCTAAGAAATGCAGGAGCAACTTATTAGAGACTGGTCAATTCAATGTTCGCCAAATAGATTGGGAAGAGCATAGAAGTTTACGTTGATGATATGCTAGTCAAGAGAGAACATGCTGACCAACACATCACCAACCTATCTGAAACTTTCACCATTCTGAAGAGGTATCGAATGAGGTTGAACCCCAACCAATGTACCTTCGGCGTAGGCTCTGGCAAATTCTTAGGCTTCATGATAAGCCAACGAGGCATTGAGGCTAATCCTGAGAAGATCAAAGCAATCCTCGACATGAAGGAACCGGTAACTTTAAAAGACATCCAGAGCCTTACTGCAAGGTGACAGTCTTAACTAGGTTCATATCTAAGGCCATAAACAGATATGCTCATTTCTTCAAAACACTTAAGGGAAGTAAGAAGTACATTACATGGACTGATGAATGTGCTGAGGCATTCAAGAACCTCAAAGACTACATGAGTAAAGCCCTTCTGCTCTCCAAACCTAAGGTTGGTGACACTCTCATTATCTATCTGTCGGTATCGGCTTCAGTAGTAAGTTCCGTTCTCATTCGAAAGGATGGTAATGTTGAACGGCCTGTCTACTACGCTAGCAAGGCCTTACAAGATGCAGAGACACGATGCTCGAAAACTTCACCCTTACTTCCAAGCACACTCCATCATCGTGCTTACCGATCATCCTCTTCGACAGATACTCCAAAGTCCTCACACTTCTGGGTGAATGATCAAATGGGCGATAGCATTGGGTGAGTTTGACATCTCCTACCAACCGAAGCTAGCTGAGAAGGGCCAAGCAGTGGCAGACTTCATCGCCGACTTCACATATCCTGTTGACATTGTTTCTACGCCTAAAGAAGTTGTTTCATTACCCACGGAAGCTCAGAAAATAGAACCAACAGCCCCATCATGGAGTCTATATGTTGTGGAGCAGGACTAGTCCTTATGACCCCTGACAAATTGGCGATAGAGTATGCTCTTCGTTTCAAATTCAAGGCGTCGAACAATAAGGCCGAATATGAAGCCATTCTAGCAGGCTTACGTTTGGCCAAACACCTTGGGGTTAAACGAATTGATATCTTCAGTGACTCCCAATTGGTGGTTAACTAGGTCACCAACAACTTTGACACTAAGGATAGCTCCATGGCAGCATATCTGGCACAAACATAATTGTTGCTCAAGCATTTCCACTACCAGATCACCCAAATTCCTCGAGCGGCAAACAGTCATGCAGATGCTTTGGCTCGCATCGCCTCAGCGGTGGAAGACAAGATTGGGAGAAAAATTCAGGTTGAATTGTTGGCAGCACCAAGCACCACGCCTGCGGAAGTGTGCAACCTACAACAGGGGGATAGTTGGATTACCCCGAATTATAGATTCCTTGCTCATGGCACCCTTCCAAATCACAAAGTCCAAGCTAAGCAGATTCGATACAAGGCTACCCGTTACTTGATCATTAATGACCAACTCAACAAGCGAGGTTTTAACCTACCATACCTAAGATGCCTCATACCCGCAGAGGCGAAAACTGTCATTCGGGAAATACATGAAAGAGTCTGCGGAGATCATGCTGGATCTTGATCCCTAGCACACAAGGCTTTTCGCCAAGGATATTACTGGCCAACACTCCACCAAGATGCCATCACAATATCCCACTCATGTGATAAGTGTCAACGCTACGTAACTATTCCTCACTCCCCTCCCGAGCTGCTCACTCCTATGATTAGCCCTTGGCCCTTTGCCCAATAGGGACTTGATTTGATCGGCCCAGTGCCTGCAGGGAAGGGCAAGGTTCGCTATGCAATCGTTGCAGTTGACTACTTCACAAAGTGGGTCGAAGTAGAACCCTTGGCAGATTCGGCATTCCCAATGCGATAGTCACTGACAACGGGCGACAGTTCAACAACAATAAGTTCAGGATGTTCTGCTCTAAGTTCAACATCAACTTATTTTTGCCTCCCTAGCTCATCCCCAGTTTAATGGACAAGTTGAAGCCATCAACAAAATAATCAAGCGAACTTTGAAAACCAGCTTGGACATGGTTAAAGGTTATTGGCCATAATTTGTACCCCAAGTTCTTTGGTCATACCGCACTTCGTATCAGACATCAATAGGAGAAACCCCATTCTCACTTGCCTTTGGTACAGAAGCTTGTTCCAGTTGATCTTGAGCAAGCAATGTTCCGAGTCCAGAACTACGTGCAAAGCGAAAATGACAAACAACTTACCCTCAACTTAAATCTAGTCGAGGAACACAGAAACCAGGCTCATTTGAGGAATGTCGCTTACAAGCAGCGCATCTCCAACTATTATGACTCAAGGTTCAAACCTTGTTCTTTCAAAGTGGGGGACTGGGAATTGAAGAAAAGATTACTCTGCGACAGAGTCCCGAGTGAAGGAACACTTAGTCCAAACTAGGATGGACCGTTTAAAGTTGTTGGCATCACTTGCCCAGGCTCCTACAAGCTTAGAAGCTCCAATGGCAAGACCCTTGGCCATCCATGCAACGCTGATCACTTGAAGTACTATTACAAGTAAACTCACATTGTACAAGTGTTAAGCTTGTTGGAAGTATGCCTACAAAGCCACTCATTTGATGTAATAGCTTTTGGAATACTTATTGTATTAAACTTTTATATGTTTAATGAAGGGCAAAGCTTATTGTTAATCACTATTTATTGTATCATGTGTTTAAGCAATAAGGGAATCCAAGGAATGTATTTGATCTAAGAGATAAGTGATTTAAGTTAGTTAGATTATCGAGACCTTTCTCTTATGTTCATTTCTAAAACGTTCCTAGCCATAGGATTGCCAATTGGGCATTGACAATCCGCTAAGGTTAGTATGTGTTATGTCGACTCAAGTGTGAGTATGACTAGTCTCATGTCATTTAGTGTTGGACACTAAGGCAAACACATAGTTGCTCGAAATAGTGATCGAGTACACTGAACAACGATCAAAAGAGAGTTCAAACATACATGTCATGTAAGAACTCGAAAGTTGCAATATGCAAAGTAGTCCTTTGACCTAAGGCATCATAGATGTCTAATGGTTAGGTCCTTGATCTTTGATCATGTCAAAGGCATTCCATTGGAGTGTCCACGACATTGTTGTGGTCAAGCTACCTAGTCATGTAGGCATATGAATGCACAACAAGGAATCTCTAACCTTCCATGGTGGAAGGAGAATACTCTAAGATATGATTCGAGAGTCTTTGGCCAAAGCACATGAATATGACTTAGGAAGTTTGTTCCAAATCATATTCAATTGAATCATATAGATAAGTATCACATTGGATAGTAGGCATGAAACAAACTATCACCTGAAACAATGTGATTAAGAGTATTGTATTAGAGAATGACCGTATTGCATTGTAGTTGTAACTGGATAGGTTCTCCAACCACTTCTACTTAGCTTGGGTAACCATGATATGCTGCTAGGTGTCACTCATGGTTTGTGGAAGCCCTAAAGATTAGCAAACACTAATTTTAAGGGAGAATTGAAATGTGGTTTCAATTCACAATCGATCGTTAGAGTAACAATTGCCCACTACCTCGCTAAATGGAACCTAATGGATCGTACACCGAGTAAGGATGTTGGTGAAGAAATTAAATGAAATGGATAAGCAATTAAATGGTTTAATTGAAGAATGGTCAAGGTTAATTAATTATACGAAATGTTCGTATTGGGCTTATATGTTTGTTTTGGGTTTCGGGGCCCAAAAGCGTTTTGGTCCACAAGGCCCATTATGTTTAAGTTGAATGACAACTAAAACAAAATGGGCAATTAGCCCAATCAATTTGATATGGCCGGCCATTAGGGTGAGAAGTGTCAAACTTGGATTAATTACAAGTTTGCCACTCACATGTGATGAAGTATAAAAGGAACTTTATAGCTTTATTTTCATTTAGGGTTTTTCTTGGTGAAATGAGGTGAAACAATTTTCTCTCATTTTCTCTAAAGAGGCCGGCCACCTAGGGAAGGAATAGCTAGCAATCTCTTCTTCCCTAAGTCATCCATTTCATCTTCACATCACATCCTTGGTGAAGAGACTTAGAGACATCAAGCTTTTGATGTTTTGGAGAACAAATCCTCAAATCCTCAAAGAAGCAAAGGAGCATAAAAGGAGGAAAATCATAAGGAAGATCCAAGGAGCAAGGAGGTGACTTGAAGGCCCTCCACTTGGGTGAATCCCTTGTGTAATCAAGGATGAGCTTCAAGGGTAAAGAAACTCTAAATCTTTCCTTCTCTTTAATGTTGTTAAAGAGTTTATTGGTTCACCATATACTAGGCTTTGAAAGTCATGGGTTTTATGAATTGTTTTTTAATGTATGCCTACTTTAATGTGTTAATAGTTTGCATATGTATTCAAATATTCTCACATGTTCTTAGCTAGGACAAAATTTTTCCTTCAAAGCTTCAGCCGTTCGGCATCCTATGTAATGAAGACTATTTGGCATGAATTCAATAAAGAGGTGATTTAGACAACTCGGTCCTAAACCTCTTACATTCCTAGCAATGAAACACTCAGGTTCAAAGCTTCAACATGAATGCTTCCAACATGAAACAAATTCTAAGTATATGTCAACAAGACTATACAAATAAACGAACAGCTTCACAGTATATTCGTTCAATCATACATTCCAACACATTCATACCTAAGCGAATTGTGCTTTGAAAGGGTTCAACATACTTTGTGTCATTCGACACTTGTTACAATGTGCCTAGACACTTTGCCCTTATTCTCACCAACCAGGTGATGAAATGTGAAGAATGAACTCATCTTCATGCCACTAACCAGGTGATGAAATGTACAACCCGTACTCTAATATCATATGACAACTTGCCACTCATGCCACCAACCAGGTGATGAAATGTACAACCTGTACTCTCCTTCATGCCACCAACCAGGTGATAAAATGTACAACCCGTACTCTAATATCATTTGGCAACTTACCATTCATGCCACCAACTAGGTGAAGAAGGAAATTATCCTCGTGCCACCAACCAAGTGATGAAATGTGATGAACTCACCTTCGTACCACCAACCAAGTGATGGAAGCAATAGTTATAGTCACCAACAAAGTCTTATTGCAAGCCAACGACAACTTCAGTGCATGGCATACGAAGATCAAGCTATTCAGCCCTCTTGCATCTGCTTCAAACATTTCCCCTATGTAACAATGCAAACACCACAATTCTCAAAAGCTTCACACACTCTTGATCAAGACAGTGTGAAGAGGTGCCAACAAGTGCTTCATCAACGGAGTTCAACTACAATTCTTAAAAGCTTCACACACTCTTGATCAAGACAGTGTGAAGCAAAACCAATTTATGGTGTCAACAAGAGCTTCATCAATGGAGGGCAACCACAATTCTCAAAAGCTTCACACACTCTTGATCAAGACAGTGTGAAGCAAAACCAATTTATGGTGCCAACAAGAGCTTCATCAATGGAGGGCAACCACAATTGTCAAAAGCTTCACACACTCTTGATCAAGATAGTGTGAAGCAAAACCAATTTATGGTGCCAACAAAAGCTTCATCAACGGAGGGCAACTACAAATTCTCAAAAGCTTCACACTATCTTGATCAAGATAGTGTGAAGCAAAATCAATTCATGGTACCCAACAAAAGCTTCAACTCCAAAGCTTCACCTACAAAGCTTCACCCATAAAAGCTTCACCAACAAAAGCTTCACCTACCACAAAAGCTTCACCTACAAAAGCTTGACCCACAAAAGCTTGACCCACAAAAGCTTCACCCATAAAAGCTTGACCCATAAAAGGTTCGCCCACAAAAGCTTCACCCACAAAAGCTTCACCTACAAAGCTTCAACACAAAAGCTTCACCTACAAAAGCTTCACACTATCTTGATCAAGATAGTGTGAAGCAAAATCAATTCATGGTACCTAACAAACCTTCACCTACAAAGCTTCAACACCAAAGCTTCACCTACAAAGCTTAATATATATATATATATATATATATATATTCAGAAATTCAAAAATTAAAAAATTCGAAAATTCGAAAATTCGAAAATTCAGAAATTCGTAAATTCGAAAAGAAAAAAATTGCCTAGGCCTCCTCTTCTTTGGGCCTAACAACTTTCATAACAAATATATATGAAGGAGGAGTTTTGGGCTACCACTTAGAAAGGAAAATGGTGAAGTGTTGTTACTTTAGAAACTTGGCTACTAGCAAGACACCTCATTCGTCAACTCCCTCGACCGGTGACTTGGGGGACTCCTTCCATATGCTACTGCACCTTGATACTCGGAAGTCTCACGACCACTTAGTGACTTAGATTTTTCAAGTCTCCAACTGAGAAGTTTTCCTCACTCGGGAAATTAAGGGAGCACTACCTCAACATACATGCTTCATTCACAAAGCTTCAACATACAAGCTTCAACAAAAGAAAAAACTCAAAGAACTTAGTGAAGAAAGCCATAGTGTATTTAACACAATACGTTGAAATGAAGCAAAGCTTGTTTATTGATATCTCCACTAACTTACAAATATGTACATATACATGAATCAAAATAAACAAACAAGAGGGAGCCTTCACAAAGGTTGCTCAGAAGAAGTCTCAGCAGTCTGCAAAGCCCCAGAAAGAGGAGGCACCGGAGGGTGATTATTCGAAGCATCAATACTAGGCAGAACCCCAGAAAGAGGAGGCACTGAAGGTTGATCATTTGGAGCTTCATTACGTGGTACAACTCCAGAAGACGAAGGCAATAAATGCCTTTGGAACAAACCCACAAACCTCTGATGATCAAGTAAAATATGACCATCAGATTCCTGCAGCTGGTCGAGCTTCCTCTTCATGTTTGTAGCATAGTCATGTGCGAGCCTGTGCAATTGTTTATTCTCATGCTTGAGCCCTCTGATCTCCTGTTTGAGACTTATCACTTCTGCCGCCAATGATTCAACTTGACGGGTTTGAGCAAATAGGTGTTGGGCCATATTAGACACAGAACCTGCACACTGAACACTGAGAGCCAGATAATCCTTCACAGCCAACTCATCAGACCGTTTGGAAAGTAGTCTGTTATCTTTGGAAGTGAGAAGGTTCGTGGCCACCACCGCAGCGGTCATATCATTTTTCATCACAGAGTCCCCAACGGTAAGAGGACTAGTAGGGAATAAGAAGAATGGCCGTCATATGTTGTCTTGAGAAGGCATGGCTGCCTCTTCACCAAAGTTCAAGTCAAAAAGACGGTTGGATAGGCCAGACATTTTCAGAAATGATGAAGGAGAAATGAGGTGCAATAAATCTCTAAAGTAAGGGGAAAATTCCTACAAGCAATAATTCTCTGAATGAACTTCTTGCACACAATTGGTGCCCTTATAAAAGAAAGGGCAACAGGTCCGTTGGTCCAAAAATCGAAGAGGTACCACTCTCCGGATTTCGAAGATGCACCACTTTCCACACACAACATCAGCTCCTCGGGTACCATATATAACTTTGCCAAAGATCTCTGACAAAGTTTAGACACATAAATTTTGAAGGTCCAGCTACCCTACTATTACCTACAAGGGTAAAGGAACAACACCACTGCTTGATAACTAGAAAGTCTCAATGTGTGTCAACCTCCATGCTTCGTGGCAAAGCAGACTGGCAAAAATGCCCAACTTTTACTCACATTCGAGAAAACACTCCTAACAAGATTGCTTGCTCAAAAATCAAAGAGGAACCGCTCTCCAAATCTCGAGAGCCAGAGTCCCAACAGGATTACGTGCTCAAAAATCAAAGATGTACCGCCCTCCAAATCTCGAGAGCCAGACTCCCAACAGGAATAATTTCTCAAAAATCGAAGAAACACTGCTCTCTGAATCTCAAGAGTCAGACTCCCAACAGGATTGCTTTCTCAAAAATTGAAGAGGCACCGCTCTCCGGTTCTCGAGAGCCAGACTCTCAACAGGATTACGTGCTCAAAAATCGAAGACGCACCGCCCTTCGAATCTCGAGAGCCAGACTCCTAGTAGGATTACTTTCTCAAAAATCGAAGAGACAATGCTCTCCGAATCTCAAGAGTCAGACTACCAATAGGATTGCTTTCTCAAAAATCTAAAAGGCACCGTTATGTGAATCTCGAGAGCCAGATCCTCGACGTGATTGCTTGTTCGAAAATCGAAGAGGCACCGCTCTCCGAACTTCAAGAGCCAGATTTCGTTGGATAAAGCTTGTCTGTAATCTTCACACGCAACATCAGCTTTTTCCAGATACCAGAGACCACTTTTTCAAAGTGCTCTGACAAAGTTAAAACACGTGAAGCTTGCAGCTCCCACTACATTGCTATGACCAAGATGGGTAAAGGAATAGCACTACTACTTGTTGTTAGGGAGACTCCTATATATGTCAACCTCCATCCTCCATAGCCAAGCAAACCTACAAATAAAAAAAATGCTCAACTTTTCTTCACATCCGAGAGGACACTCTCAACAGAGTCTCTCGAAATACTTAACTTCTTTTCCTCCCGATAATACCTCTGCAAACAAGCCACACTAGAGCAAGAGTATCTCATATCATCACGGTTAAAAGCAAGAGTATCCCATATCATGCTTTTTCCCTGTCTTTTCCTTTGGCCTTGTTCTTACCTGCAAGACAAGGAGAAAGAGAACAATCAGTCAGCACTTAGAATCAAGCTTCCAGTTAGGAACTGACTGCCTGGAACCCCTTGCCTAATTACTTACCTGGCATTACTCTCGAGTACTCATCTTCAACATCTTATGCTTCCAGAGAAGATACCATATCTGCCTGAGGAACAGATAGGGTAAGTGAGAAGGATACAAGGAAGCATGTGGAGACAAGCGTAACAGAACACGTGTTAATACATCCACTACTTTGTCAACAGCAAAGTATCCCATATCATCAGGGTCGAACGTACTCTACATTTAATGGACTTGTTTTGACCCTCAAATTCTTGAGTTGGCCTTATACTTTGGAGGAAACCAGAAAACCCTCCAGCCTAGTTCAAGAATACGCTTGTGGAAAGTTACTTCTTCAAAAGAAAAAGTATCTCATACCATCTCTTCTCCATTTGCTTCTCCTTGTCCTTATTGCTGTTTACGACACAAGGAGAAGAAGAACAATCAACCGGAAGCCGAAGTTGAACCTCCCTCTAGGTTGCTTGCTTGGAAGTCTGATTGCCTACCTTATCTGTTACCTCATTTGGCAAATCTCCTAGCTCGGTGACTTGGGGGACTTCTACTATAGGGTTTGTATTGCACTTGACCAAGCCCGAAACTACAAGTAAGCTTCAAGTGAAATTGATACATTACCTTATGCATCTTCATCGGTTACAGATACCACCCCTGGATGGAGGAAAAGTACTTCCAGAGAAGATGCCACATCTACATATGAGACAGATAAGGCAAGTGAAAATGATACCACACTTCGGTACTTAGAAGTTTCATGATTACTCAATGGCTTGGATCTTGCAAGTCCCCAACCGAGGAGGTTCCCTCACTCGGGAACTTAGGGGAGCATTGTTCGTACCATACTTGACCAATCCCGAAACTACTAAGCACCGGTCAACGTTATACCATCAAGGACCCATAAGAGTTTCCCTCCAATCAGGAGGCCAATCACAGCGTGACACGTGTCGACATTAGAAGCCAATTATAGTGCGACACGTGTCAATATCAGAAGCCAATCACAACATGACACGTGTCAATGTCAGAATGAAACTAGAAACTCTCTTCTATAAATAGAGATCATTCTCTCACAATATATTCCTAATGTCATTTGTACTAAATCATTCACTTGTACTCACTAAAGGAAAGCTTGAACCTATGTACTTGTGTAAACCTTCACAATTAATGAGAACTCCTCTACTCCGTGGACGTAGCCAATCTGGGTGAACCACGTACATCTTGTGTTTGCTTCCCTGTCTCCATCCATTTATATACTTATCCACACTAGTGACTGAAGCAATCTAGCGAAGGTCACAAACTTGACACTTTCTGTTGTACCAAAGTCCTCACCGATTTTGTGCATCAACACACTCTAGTACTACAAATATGTGAAGACTGACACTAAGTGCATCACCTACGAGCCCTAGTTGCCTATTGCAACCTAGGACAGGACTGTCAACTACAGTTGATCCAAAGTGAGCGTGCGTTGTGATGTGAACATACACGTGAATCTTGGCCCCGGCTTGGGGCGAGTACTACACGAGTGCAAGCATGCATGATGAGCAGGTAAAATGTATATAAACATGCAATGACAATTTATAAATCTCAACAATATAATAGCACTTTTAAAATGAAATAAAACATGGCATGACAGGCATAATATTAAATCCAAAAGCATTTGTGGAAACCATAAAACTTTATATAATATATATATATATATAAACAAATGCCCACTCACTGATATGTAGCCGGATTGTAACCTCTTAGCTCATCAAGATAATTTTCTCCTATATGTGAAACAACTATAGTAATTATTTAATTAAAACATACAATAAAAGGCTAGGAAAATCCCCTATGGTTTCCTCAAACGAAGGGTTTAACTATACGAAAACATTCTACTCGATGTCATGAACCCGTACACGTCAACCACGCGTCGCTAAGAAGTGGCACGTGCCTCCACATGTTGCCCACTTGTGGCCACACACAGGTTATGTGCCTGCACACGCTGGCAGGTTCCAGAGGAATATTTCGTTAGAATTGACGGAATATTCTGTTAAGTCTAACGGTGTTACGTTAACAACGTGAAAATATTCCGTCAACTTTAACAAAATAGTCTCCACTGTCCGTCGCCACCATCTGGTTCGTCGGAATCTGGAAAATTTCACCAGATTATCTTAAAAACTTTAAAACTTCATATCTTACTCATTTCTCAACAATTTTCGACGTACCGTATATAGAAATGAAGCTTGGAAAGAGAATAACAAGTTTATACTTTTTCAAAGTTCAAAAAGTGGACAGAAATTGACTGAAAATACCTTGAAAGTCTCGGCCCTAATTCCAACGTCCCCCAGCCGCATTTCTACACATTGGCTTCTCTTCAAACTTAAGCTAGAGGCCATGCAGAGTTGTGTTGTTGCTTCTAAACCCTCCAAAACCTTGTAACTCGAATGGAAAGTTGCCAGAGAACCATGATCCGAGTCGGAACTCCAAGTTGGAAACTTTAAATTCGGTTATTTTTTAATCGACTAGTACAGATGGACTCATGGTGAGGAGAGGAGCATGATGGTGGTGGTTTGAAGTCCAATCTATAATGTTTGATGATGATCTTTGTTGTTACAGAGAGAAGACAGGTACGTTGAGAAAGAAAAGAAAAAGAAAGAGAGAGAGAGAGAGAGAGAGAGAGAGAGAGAGAGAGAGAGATGGAGAGTTTCTGATTGGATAAGAGAAAAAGGGTTTCTGATTGGGTGATGGAAAATAGGGAGAAAGGTGGTTGGTTGTGTGGTAAGTGAGGGATCGGTTTTTAAAGTGGGAAAGGGTCCAAATTTACACAATTTAAATGTAACATCCCACATCGCCCAAGGGAGTGGATCTTGTAAGCCTTATATGTATATTCCCATCTCTACCTAGCACGAGGCCTTTTGGGAGCTCACTGGCTTCGGGTTCCATCAGAACTCCGAAGTTAAGCGAGTTTGCACAAGAGCAATCCCAGGATGGGTGACCCACTGGGAAGTTCTTGTGTGAGTTCCCAGAAACAAAACCTTGAAGGCATGGTCGAAGCCTAAAGCGGACAATATCATGCTATGGTGGAGTTGAGCCTGGGATGTGGTGGGGGCCCAGGCTGGGATGTGACAGTTTGGTATTAGAGCCACTTTGTCGTTCAGTGCGAGTGTGCCGACGAGGACGTCGGGCCCCTAAGGGGATGGATTGTAACATCCCACATCGCCCAAAGGAATGGATCATGTAAGCCTTATATGTATATTCCCATCTCTACCTAGCACGAGGCCTTTTGGGAGTCATTGGCTTTGGGTTCCATCGGAACTCTAAAGTTAAGCGAGTTCATGTGAGAGTAATCCCAGGATGGGTGACGCACTGGGAAGTTCTCGTGTGAGTTCCCAGAAACAAAACCGTGAGGGCGTGGTCGGGGCCCAAAGCGGACAATATCGTGCTTCAATTGAGTCGAGCCTTGGATGTGGTGAGGGCCCGGGCCGGGATGTGACATTAAAACTACAAAATATCTAGCTCACCCTATCTGAAACATTGTTTACTAACACTGATTAATTTGCACACACATGTACAATTTTTCCCGTTGTTAACTACTTTGACTAAGCGTAACTTCTTCGTTACAAATCTGATTCAGGTCTAACTCCTGCTCACGCGCTCATAATACCAAATTTAATTACAATAATATATAAAATAATTTAAAAGCCAAACAACAACGTCCACGTTAGATTCCACTTTTCCAACAAGGGTATAATCATCATTTTACACACTCGGGAAGGAAAATTACGTGAAAAATTAGGGACGGGTCATCACATGTTGCCCTTGCACCATGGCATTGGTTTGAACCCTATTAGTTCCCTAATCTAACAAATCTATCGTTGGACAAAAAAAAACAAAGATGTCGAAGATCTCTCAAACTTCCTTAGAGAAACAAAAAACTTCAGAGATGTTTACTAACAAGCAAATTATTGAGAGTGTCTTGTGAAATGATAAATGACACACCCCGATCGAAATCAAGGCGTGTTGGCCGTCACGTGAAGGTGACGTAACCAAAAGTGCAAGTGATGAAAGAAAATTGTAATAAATTAAAACTGAAACTAGAAATTAATTAACTAATAAAGTGAGTGTGAAGTAGTGGTTACAACCCATATACTACTAATATTCAAAGCATAGATAACAAAGGGTAAAGCAGTCAAGTGAGAGAAGTACGTATTACGTAACTAGAGATAAGTTCCTACGTTAAGATGGAGATATGTCAGAATCCGACAGCTATTCCTCGTACACCACAGAGATAAATCAGCTAACTAGGACTTTGAGGGGCGAAAAACAGTAGGGTGAATCGGCACAAAAATAAAGGTTTATAAAATCCATTATTTTCCAAATATACTAACCCCTCGTTGTAAAACAAGTATAGTTTCTAGAAAATCATACTACGTATAAGTATGAAGTCAAATGCATGCCAACAATAATCCAGAAGTATGGCACAACAGAATATCTTAACGACAATATGAATATAATAATGTGCTCAACAAGCTATACTAGCATGCAAGTCGAAGTCACCTAATGCGACTTGTAAGACAACACCTATTGTTCATCCATCTAGGCTAACACACGAGTTAGAGTCACCTAATGTGACCTGTACGACAAGACTAGGTGTAATAATATATGCTCTAGTGCTACGATCATGTGAAGACTAGTGCTATGCGCGTCAACTACAAGTCGGAGTCGCCTAATGCGACCTGTACGACAGGACTAGCACCTACTTGGATCCAGGGCGAGCACTAGCCCTAGCCCAGGGCGAGCACTAACACCGGTGCAGCAATGATGAGTGAACTATATGAAAATATGCATGCCATAACTCAACATTCCAAACAACATAACAATCTCACCTGTACTTACCTGCTGTCCTGTAGAATTACTTAGTATTATGCAATGGCATAATATTTACGAGCAGGTAAAATGCATATGAATATGCCATGATCAAATATATAAATCTCAACCACATAACAACATTTTTAAAATTATAAACTCATGGCATAACATGCATAAAACAGTTAAAAAGCATATGAGGAAACTATTAAGTTTATATATATACGAAAACAAAATGCCCACTCACTAGTATGTCGTAGGATCGTAGCCCTCTAGTCTTGCTTGTCCACATACGTCCTCAGGGTAAGTCTCCCGTATATGCGCAACAACTACTCACAATTAATTAATTGGAGATATATGGAAAAACTAGGAAAACCTTCCCATAATTTGCTTAAATGGAAGCTTTGAATAAGCCAAAATGTTCTACTTGAAGTCACAGACCTGCAAGTAAAAACCACTCGTAGGCCGGAGGTCGGACATTGTTGGAAATGTGCCCTAAAACTAATCATATGATGATACTTTACGGACATTTCACATGTTAAACTAATATAGTTTAATTTAAAGGGCAAAGATTATTGTTTGAAGCCGTTTCATATAAATCTTATATGCTTAAACGATAAGTCCAAGGAATATGTAATTGGGAGAATGCGATCTAAAGAAGTTAGATTCATGAGGCCATACTCTTTCGTATACACATCCTAAACATTCTTGATCATAGGATTGCCAATTGGGCATTGATAGTCCGTTAAGATCAATACATGCTATGTCTTCTCTTAGGGAGAGTGACTGGTCTCGAGTCATTGGTGTGACTGACACCAAGACAAGTACGTAGGTGCTCAATAGAGAATGAGTTCACTGAACGTGATCAATAAGGAGTTCTCATACTTATGTCACATGAGAACTCATGGTTGGGATAATGCAAAGTAGTTCTTTGACCTGAGGCATCATAGTTGTCTTGTGGTTAGGTCCTTGATCTTTGACTATGTCAAAGTCACTCCATCTGAGGGTGTCCACGACATAGTTGGGGTTAAGCCACTTAGCCATAGAGGCAAGTGAATGCACAAAAAGGGATCTCTAACCTTCAAACTGTTTAAGGGAGAATACTCTATGATATGATTAAGAATCTCTGGCCAGAGTATGAATGAGATTTAGGAAGTCATTCCAAATCATATTCAAGGTAATCAAATAAGTAAATGAATCACACTGGATAGTAAACATGAATAAACTATCAAACCAAACAATGTGGTCAAGAGTATTGTATTAGAGAAAGACTGTATTGCATTGTAATCCTAAACTGAATAGGTTCTCCACCTCTTCTGATTAGCTTGGGTAACCATGACATACTGCTAGGTGTCACTCATGGTTTGTGGAAGCCCTAAACGTGTATAATCACTAAAGGGATAATTGAAAGTAAGTTTCAATTCACAATCGATTTGAAAGAGTTCTAATCGTCCACTGCCTCGCTAAAAGGAACCTAATGGATCGCACACCGTGTAAGGTAATGCTTGAAGGATTTGATGGAGATGAGTAAGGACAATTAAATGGTTTAATTGTTTATGGCAATAATTAATTAATATGTTAATTAATCAAACGAATAAGTTCGTTTTAAACCTTGAGTTAGTTTTGGGCCTTAAAGCCCAAATTGGGCTTTGAATCGTCAAGCCCATTAGCTTAAGTTGTATGACAACTTAACAAACAAAATTCAAGAAGCCCATAACAACCCAAAGGCTTGGGAAAACCGGCCACATAGAGAGGGCTAGTGAACTTGGCTTAATTGCAAGTTTGCCACTCCATTGTGAGGTGGTATAAAGGCAACTTTATAGCCATTTCATCCTTAGGGTTTCTTTTGGAGAAAGGATGAGAACACAAGCTCCCTTTTCTCTCTAAGAGGCCAGCCACCCTAGAGGATTTTAGCTAGCAATCTTACTTCCTCTAGGTCACTCATCTCTTCTTCAAGTCCTACCTTGGTGTGGAGAGTTAGAGGTTCTCAACTTTGGGAACTTGGAGAATCCTTTCAACCATCCTCATCCAAGAAATCCATGGAGCTAAGAAGCAAGGAATGAAGGCCCTCTCCTTGGGTGATTAGCCTTTGCTTATGCAAAGAGGAATCAACAAAGGTATAAAATTTCTCAACTCACTTTGTTCTTGAGTTGAGTCTTGGTTCACATAACTACTAGGCTTTGAATTTCATGGGTAATGTTTTGTTTTGAGTGCATACAAGCATGATTCCGCCTTTAATTGTTAATTACATGTCATAGATGTTGCTCAAATGAACATGTTTTTCACAAAATTTCCTTAAGACATGCCCTCATGTGCTGTCCAACCCACGACCATATGTGTTGCCACACGTAGGTATGCATCTGACAAAAACCTAACGGCAGTTAGGAATATTCTATTAAAGTGACAAAATATTTCGTTAAAAGTTAACAATGTTACCTGACACCGTTAGAATATTCCGTCAACTTTGATGGAATATTCCTTGTCTTCTCTGGTGAGCCTCGCTGTCTGGTTTCACAAAAAACTGAGAAAATCGCCTGTTTCTAGAAAATTTTCAAAAATTCATTTCTCAACCATTTTCAGCTCACTTTATATGGAACTGAAAGGAATGAAGAGGAGAAAAATTTTGTACCTTCAAAAAGTTCAAAAAGTGGACGTAAATTGTCTGAAATTAGCTCGAAGCTCTCGGGCCTTATTTCAACTCCTTGAAATTGTGGGTTCTCGCCTTAACTTCACTCAAAACTTAATCTAGGGTGTCCCTGGAGTTGTGTGGAAGCTTTCCCGACCTTCAAAATCTTAGCCCGCAGTTAAGACCATGTTGATGTAGAACTCACCGAGTCGGAGCTTCCGAGTTGCTCCACATTGACCACTCAAAACCCAACCAACACGTGATCTAAGGGTATGGTTGAGTTCATGGTGAGGAGAGGAGTGTGATGGTATGGTTTTTAAGCTCGATTTGCAAGGTTTTGACGTTGGTCTTCCTTGTTGTAGAGAAAGAAAGAAGAGAGAGAGTGACTTTTCTGATTAGGCAGAGAGAGAGGGAGAAAAGCTGATTGGGTGAGAGGTGTGAGGGACATATTTGATTGGTGGGTGAATGAGGAAGGCACGGGACCAATTTAAAAAGAACAAAGGATAGGCTTTTACAAATTTCTTATAGTAAAAGCAAACCAGAAAATCTATCTGAAACAGTGTTTCTAACACTGATAAATTAACACACACTCGTGTACAATTTTACCCATCAATTATGTACTTTAACGTAACGTAACTTAACTTTTTCATTACGAATCCAAATCAACTCCAACTCGCACTCACGCGATCGTATCAACGAATACTAATTAATTACGATAGCGTGAAAAATAATTTAAGAACAAATAAACGCGTCCATGTCACTTGCCAACAAGGGCATAAATGTCAATTCACATACTCAGGGAGAAATTACATAGAAAATTAGGGATGGGTCATGACAATAAAAATGATGAAGTCAAAGATGGTAGTTCTAATATGTAGCCTGTTTCACAAAAAGAAACCAAGTGGAAGGGGACCAAGAAAGGTTCAAATTTGATATGATGAGGGAGGACCCTCAACAAATACACTCCAAATAGGAAGAAGTTTTTCCGTGATAAGGAAAATGAAATTATGCGAAGGAATACCACAATGAGTATCTTTCAAGATGATGATTCATCTCAAGCCTATATTCCAAGTCCACCACTATGTCCACCACAAAATCCACCAAGTCAAGGTGGTAAATATTATTATGATCACTAATTTTATGCAATTTATTAATTATCATTTGTAATTTTATATAGTTTATTAATTATCGTTTGTATTGATTTTATGTAGTTTATTAATTATAGTTTGTCTTAATTTTATGTAAATTAATAATTATTTTTTCTATTAATTATGGCTTATTAATTATTGTTTCTATTAATTATTCTTCCATAGTGTTTCATGTGTTAGTTTTTTTAGGTTAAAATGTTCATAAAATTACTTTAGGATAGTCTACATAAAAAAATTAGCCTAAATTCATTTTTTTAATAATATGGGGTTAAAAATTTATCCCATAAGGGTTGGAGCAGAAAAAGCTGTTTCGGGGTTAAAACCTAAATTTTCAGGGCAAAAAATTTAGGCTTTAACTCAAGAGTTGGAGATGGTCTTAAGGGATTAAAAACCAGTATTAAGTGTTAGTGCAGTCCACGTATTATTTGATGAATAAAAAAAGTGAATTAGAGAAGATAAAATGAGAAAATCTAAATTTAGATGTACTTTACAAATATAATATTCATATCGTCACCCTAAATGCCACTTAGTACTATGGTCTAGCTATATTCCTCTTCACTTGTAAGAGAGAGGTCTTAGGTTCGATTATTGCCAAAGACAAATTTGAACCACATTATTGCTAGCCCATTGTGAGGCCAAGACTAACTCCAACCCTTGGAGTAAGTCCTAAAATTTACCTTCTATTCCTCCCCTCATGACACATCCCGATCTGGAATGTCTACTAGGACTCTGAACCGAGTTGTGTTGGAAGACACCTGGAAGGTGACAAAGCTATAAAGTATAGTGATGTGAAAAAATGTGAATAAATTTAAACCGAAAAATGCATAAAGACAAGAGTGCGCTGTGAGCGGGAATGAACCCATTTCACACGCAACATCAGAGTATAAGTAAAGTACAGTAGTGTGGGTAAGGATCATACCCTTAGAGGTAGCCACCTATAGTGAGATTCGCCAAGAATCCTCGTCGATACGAATTTCCAGTAGCTAAAACCTGGAGGGCCGAAAAACAGAAAATGTGAGTGGTAAAAAACAAAGCTTTTAGAAATCATTTCTCTTTCCAAAAATAATAACCCCTCACCGTAAAACTCGTATACTATTCCAGAAAATTATACTACATATGTATATAGAAATCAGGCTTGCGAGCAATGAAAACCAAAGTATGTGCCATGTCAAGTATCTCAACAAATAATATGCAAGCCAGGTGCTATGAATCAATATAAAATGATATGTCAGCTAGAGTCACCTAATGTGACCTGTACAGCTAAACTTATAGCTCATAAACCAATTCTTGCACACAAGTCAAAACCACCTATTGTGATCTGTATGACAAGGCTGGGTGTAAATAAGTACACTCAAGTACTACGATCACGTGAAGGCTGTGCGATAAATCACGGGTCACCTACGAGTTGGAACCACCTATTGTGGTTCGTACAACAAGGCTGTGCACCAAACTTGGATCCAAGGTGAGCGTGCGGTGTGGGAGGTGAACATCACGTGAAGGACTGTGCCCTGGCCATATGCGGGATCATTAACACCTAGTGCAGGATAATGAGCTCTAATGCATCTATGTATAACCATATAGAATGCAACCACCATTATCATAATGTACTCACCTGAAGCTTACCTGAGCCTCCACAGTATCATTCAATAGTATGCAAAACTATTCTAATGCAAATACTAAAATATAATGCATCCTTGACATGGCATTTAAATCATAGATTCATTTAAAAATAGTTTTTGGAAATTGTAAAGCATATATATATATATATATATATATATATATATATAACAAAAGGCCACTGACCTGGAGTCCGTGATACCAATCCCAAGCACAAATATCGAGGCATCACGAACAATCGGTGCCTAGAACAATTATCAAACCACATCTCAGAATCCTTATCAATAGAACATGTATCTCACATAAAACACATCCTCAAGGACATTCTAGAATGATTTGAGACCCATTGACCAAAAGTCAACCGTCTGTCAAAGATCGACGGTAAGGTCTACAACCCTATGTAACTCGATCCAAAAGATCCACATCTCAGATTTCCAATCTGTAACTTCCAAATATCCACATTACACTTTTAAAATATCATACTAAAGTTTCATTACGATCAAATGGTTGGATTTCCGCCAATTCAAGACATCTAATTTAGCCTAAAAATAGCATCGACGGTCCTTTGACCACACACCGCCATGGGTGGCGGTGGGCCTCCCCGACTCGTCGAAAAAATCAACTTCACCAAAACTTGTCGACGCCCTAGAAATGGGTGGTTCTTGATTCGACCCCAAACGAGCTCCGACGCCTCAACCATTTCTTGGGCTTTGTTCCTGGGGTTGAGGAGAATCTATTTGTGGTGGTGGTTGATGGGGTTGGCTTCAGAAAAGGGCGGATCACCACCATAGAACCCGTTGCACTAACCGATGCTATTCTTCATGAAATTGGGTTCGATTTCTTCCATTTTGGGGTGAAATTGGTAGAGGGAGGGTCTATGAAGGGTGTGGTAGTGATGGATTGCTACGATTTGCCGGAAAAAATCCATGAAAATCATCGAAAACCTTCGAAATATATCGGGTTAGGCCGCGGGTTAAAACGGGTCAAAGGGATCCAGCGCATCCCTTCTCTCTCATTTCCCCTCTTGTATCTCCTCTCCCATTGGTTCTCTCATTTCCTCCCTCTCCTAATTGGTCCGGTTCCTCCCTTTTTCCTCCTTTCTTTTTAATATCAGCCATACACGTGGCATAACAATTCTTTGCTCCAGAAATCTGGAGCATTCTAGATAATTAATTAAATCACTATTTTAACCTTAAGTTCGTTCGTTAATAACTCCTTCATTATAACTCCAAATTGTGTTCCACTTGTGCCCATGCATCCGTAGTGACAAGTACTATGAGAATACACCAAGAAAACAAACCTTGCATGACATGACACAACAGTCAACAAAAGTCAACACTTTACCTTGAAGGGCATTTTCGTAAATTCGCTTATTGAAATTATACAAATCATATGTTTTTAGTCACGAACTCCGCCTATGTCTTACATGGCCGGTCCCAAGCCCGGATAAAGGAGGAGGGGGAGGGCGTCAGGTAGTCGACAGCCGGCACTCCATGATCACGTCGAATCCTTATGAAAATGAATCCAGAACAAAATCGCGCTAAAGCTAGGGCGTCACCCGTAAGTGGCGCGCTGTGTGGCCTGAGCACAGTGATAAGTGAGCAAGGGTCGCTGTATCTCCATCGGCACCCGGATGCAGTGTTAAATGAGCAAGGGGGCCATAGAAACTTCTTTTCGAACGACTCCACTCAAAGTTGTTTGGGAGCATATGCTCCTATCAACTTTACCCGGGACACACAAAAGAAGTACTTTGATCCTATTAGACGGGGGAGGGTGAAGAAGCTAGGACAGAAGGGTAGAGTTCAAGAGAGCAAAATGCGTTTAGGAACGTGGAATATAGGAACCTTAACGGGAAAATCTATGGAAGTAGTGGAAGTTATGGTGAGGAGAAGGATAAATATTATGTGCCTACAAGAAACTAAGTGGGTTGGTAGTAAGGCAAAGGATCTAGAAAACTCAGGGTTTAAACTTTGGTATTCGGGCACAAATAGAACGAGAAACGGTGTTGGCATCATCGTGGACAAGACCTTGGTACAAGATGTTGTAGATGTCAAGAGGGTAGGAGATAGAATCATGGCAATCAAGATTGTAATAGGACAAGAACTTATCAATGTGATTAGTGCGTACGCACCTCAAGTAGGGTTGGATACGAGTTCGAAGGAGAAATTTTGGGAAGATCTTGGAGACTTGGTGCAAGGAATTGCTCAGACGGAGAAGTTATTTATAGGAGGAGATTTAAATGGACACGTGGGCAGGGAGACAGGCAACTATGGAGGTTTTCATGGTGGCCATGGTTTTGGGGAGAGAAACGAGGATGGGGAAGCTATCTTGGATTTTGCAATGGCATATGATCTTTTCTTAGCCAACACCTTCTTTAAGAAGAGAGAAGAACATGTGATCACCTACAAGAGTGGGTCGTCAAAAACACAAATAGATTTTCTTCTAATGAGGAAAGGGGATCGTATAACTTGTAAGGATTGCAAAGTTATACCAGGAGAGAGCGTGGCTAATCAACATCGCTTGTTGGTGATGGATGTACATATCAAAAGAGTAAGACAAAAGAACAAGACTTGGAAGTGCCCAAGGACTAGATGGTGGAATCTAAAAGAAGAAAAACAAGTCATTTTCAAAGAGAAGGTAATCACCCAATGTGTGTGGGATAGAGAGGGGGAAGCTAGCCAAATGTGGGATTCCATGGCTAGTTGTATCCGAAAAGTAGCAAAAGAGGTATTAGGAGAGTCCAAGGGCTTTGCCCCACACCAAAAGGAATCTTGGTGGTGGAATGAGGAGGTACAAACAAAGGTGAAGGCTAAGAAGGAATGTTGTAAAGCCTTATACAAGGAGAGGACCGATGAAAATGGTGAAAGGTATAGAAAAGCAAAGCAAGAGGCGAAAAAAGCTGTCAGAGAAGCTAAGTTAGCGGCTTACGACGATATGTATAAACGACTAGATACCAAAGAAGGAGAGTTGGATATCTATAAACTATCTAGAGCAAGGGAAAAGAAGACAAGGGACCTAAACCAAGTGAGGTGCATCAAGGATGAGGATGGAAAGGTTCTTGCTACAGAGAACACGGTTAAAGACAGATGGAGAGGTTATTTTCATAATCTTTTCAATGAAGGACATGAAATGAGTGATTCTTTAGGGGAGTTAAGTAACTCAGAAGAGTGTAGAAACTACTCTTTTTATCGTCGAATCCGGAAGGAAGAAGTGGTTGTAGCTTTGAAGAAGATGAAGCATAAAAAAGCAATAGGCCCAGACAATATACCAATCGAAGTGTGGAAACTTTTGGGAGAGACAGGTATAACATGGCTCACTGACCTTTTCAATAGGATTTTGAAAACGAAGAAGATGCCAAATGAGTGGCGAACGAGCACTTTGGTGCCTATCTACAAGAATAAGGGCGACGTACAAAATTGCATGAACTATAGGGGTATTAAGCTAATGAGTCATACAATGAAGCTCTGGGAGAGAGTCATTGAGCATAGATTGAGGCAAGAGACACGGGTTTCGGACAACCAATTCGGGTTCATGCCAGGGCGCTCAACCATGGAGGCAATCTATCTCTTACGAAGATTGATGGAAAGATATAGAGATGGGAAAAAGGATTTACACATGGTCTTTATAGATTTGGAAAAAGCGTATGATAGGGTCCCAAGAGACATTCTTTGGAGGATTTTAGAGAAGAAAGGAGTACGAGTAGCTTATATCCAAGCTATAAAGGATATGTATGAAGGAGCAAAGACTGCCGTAAGAACTCATGAAGGACAAACCGAAAGCTTTCCCATAACTATAGGATTACATCAAGGCTTATCCTTAAGTCCTTACCTTTTTGCGTTGGTAATGGATGAGTTAACAGGACATATTCAAGATGATATTCCTTGGTGTATGCTTTTCGCAGACGATATAGTGTTGATAGATGAAACTCAGGAAGGGGTAAATGCAAAGCTTAACCTTTGGAGAGAAGTGTTGGAATCTAAAGGTCTTCGCCTAAGCCGATCAAAGACAGAATATATGGAGTGCAAGTTCAGTGCAAATGGAGGCCAAAACGAGTTAGGGGTGAGGATCGGAGATCAAGAAATACCAAAAAGCGACCGTTTTCGTTACCTAGGATCTATCTTGCAAAAGAACGGAGAATTAGATGGAGATCTCAACCATAGAATACAAGCTGGATGGATGAAGTGGAAGAGTGCATCCGGCGTGTTGTGTGACCGCCGTATGCCATTGAAGCTCAAGGGAAAATTTTATAGGATGGCAATAAGGCCGGCGATGCTGTATGGCACAGAATGTTGGGCGGTGAAACATCAACACGTACACAAAATGGGTGTAGCGGAGATGAGGATGCTTCGTTGGATGTGTGGGCACACGAGAAAGGATAAGATTAGGAATGAGGATATCCGGGGTAAAGTAGGAGTAGCCGAAATTGAAGGAAAGATGAGAGAAAATCGGTTACGGTGGTTTGGACATGTGCAAAGAAGGCCTACTGACGCTCCGATTAGAAGATGCGACTATGGGACAGAGGTTCAGGGCCGAAGGGGTAGAGGAAGACCTAGGAAAACTTTGGAAGAGACTCTAAGAAAAGACTTAGAGTACTTGGATCTAATGAAGGACATGACACATGATCGAGCACAATGGCGTTCTAAGATTCATATAGCTGATCCCACTCAGTGACTTGGATTTTCCAAGTCTCCAACCGAGAAGTTTTCCTCACTCGGGAAATTAAGGGAACACTACCCCAACCTACATGCTCCACTCAGAAAGCTTCAACATACAAGCTTCAACAAAAGAAAATTCAAAGAACTTAGCGAAGAAGGCTTTGGTGTATTTAACACAATACGTTGAAATGAAGGAAAGCTTATTTATTGATATCCCCGATCAGCTACAAATATGTACATATACATGAGTCAAAATAAACACACAAGACGGAGCCTTCACAAAGGTTGCTTAGGAGAAGTTTCAGCAGTCGGTAGAGCCCCAGAAAGAGAAGGCACCGGAGGGGGATCATTTGGAGCCTCAGTACTGGACAGAACCCTAGAAGGAGGAGGCATCAGAGGTTGATCATTCGGAGCTTCATTACGCGGTACAGCCCCAGAAGACGAAGGCAATAAATGCCTTTGGAACAAACCCACAAATCTCTGATGATCAAGTAAAACCTGACCATCAGTTTCCTTCATCTGGTCAAGCTTCCTCTTCATGTTTGTAGCATAGTCATGTGCGAGCCGGTGCAACTGTTTATTCTCATGCTTGAGCCCTCTAATCTCCTGTTTGAGACTCATCACTTCAGCCGCCAAGGATTCAACTTGGCGGGTTCGAGCAAATAGGCGTTGGGCCATATTAGACACAGAACCTGCACACTGAACACTGAGAGCCAGCGAATCCTTAACAGCTAACTCATCAGACCGTTTGGAAAGTAGTCTGTTATCTTTGGGAGTGAGAAGGTTCCTGGCCACCACCGCAGCGGTCATATCATTCTTCATCACGGAATCCCCAACGGTAAGAGGACCAGTAGGGGAGACGAAGGATGGGCGCCATATGTTGTCTGGAGAAGGCGGGGCTGCCTCTTCAACAAGGTTCAAGTCAAAACGACGGTCGGAGGGGCCAGACATTTTCAAAGGTGTTGAAGAGAGAAGAGGTCGGACAAATCAAGATCTTAGAAGTGCAAGAATGAAGCTTCTACTGGTGGAGATTCAAGTGTGCTTTGGAACTTAATGTCAGCCTCTATAAAAATCTGCACTCGACGGAGCTTCAGAAATCGAAGAGGCGCCTGCTCAGAAATCGAAGAGGCGTTTGCTTTCTCAAAAGCTAGGCTGCTTAGAGATCACGAGGGTTGATCTCAGAAATCGAAGAGGCGTTTGCTTTCTCAAAAGTTGGGCTGCTCAAAGACCACGAAGGCCGATCTCAGAAATCGAAGAGGCGCTCGCTTTCTCAAAAGCTGGGCTCCCCAGAGACCACGAGGGCCGATCTCAGAAATCGAAGAGGCACCTACTTTTCCAGCCTTGTCAGCACCCGTCACACGCACACTCAGCTTTGCAGAAATTATGGGCATTCTGTCGAAGACTTCTGGGGAAGTAGAAAACACATGAATCTTACTGTTCAATCACTCACTTCCCACACGCAACAATAGCTCATGGGTACCACAGATAACTTTGTCAAAGTTCTCTGCCAAAGTTGAGCACGTGAAGCTTGCAGCTCCCACTACATCGCTCTGACCAAGAAGGGTAAAAGAATAGCAAAGAAACAACACTAACAAAGTTTAGACCCATAAATTTTGAAGGTCTAGCTACCATATTATTACCCACAAGGGTAAAGGAACAGTACCACTGCTGGATAATTGGAAAGTCCCTGTGTGTCAACCTCTGTGCTTCGTGGCAAGGTAGACTAGCAAACATGCCCAACCTTTACTCACATTCGAGAAAACACTCCCAATAAGATTGCTTGCTCCAAAATCGAAGAGGCACCGTCCTCCGAATCTCGAGAGCCAGACTCCCAACATGACTACTTTCCTAAAAATCGAAGAGAGGGTAAAGGAACAGTACCATTGCTGGATAATTGGAAAGTCCCTGTGTGTTAACCTCTGTGCTTCGTGGCAAGGTAGACTAGCAAACATGCCCAACCTTTACTCACATTCGAGAAAACACTCCCAACAAGATTGCTTGCTCCAAAATCGAAGAGGCACCGCCCTCCGAATCTCGAGAGCCAGACTCCCAACGTGATTACTTTCTCAAAAATCGAAGAGACACTGCTCCCCGAATCTTCGAGAGCCAGACCCCCAGCATGATTGCTTTATCAAAAATCGATGAGGCATCGTTCTCCGAATCAATCGAAGAGGCGCTCGCTTTCTCAAAAGCTGGGCTGCTCAGAGACCACGAGGGCCGATCTCAGAAATCGAAGAGGCACCTACTTTTCTAGCCTTGTCAGCACCTGTCACACGCACACTCAGCTTTGCAGAAATTATGGGCATTCTGTCGAAGACTTCTGGTGAAGTAGAAAGCACATGAATCTTACTGTTCAATCACCCACTTCCCACACGCAACAATAGCTCATGGGTACCACAGATAACTTTGCCAAAGTTCTCTGCCAAAGTTGAGCACGTGAAGCTTGCAGCTCCCACTACATCGCTCTGACCAAGAAAGGTAAAAGAATAGCAAAGAAACAGCACTAACAAAGTTTAGACACATAAATTTTGAAGGTCTAGCTACCAAATTATTACCCACAAGGGTAAAGGAACAGTACCACTGCTGGATAATTGGAAAGTCCCTGTGTGTCAACCTCTGTGCTTCGTGGCAAGGTAGACTAGCAAACATGCCCAACCTTTACTCACTTTCGAGAAAACACTCCCAACAAGATTGCTTGCTCCAAAATCGAAGAGGCACCGTCCTCCGAATCTCGAGAGCCAGACTCCCAACATGACTACTTTCTCAAAAGCGAAGAGAGGGTAAAGGAACAGTACCATTGCTGGATAATTGGAAAGTCCCTGTGTGTCAACCTTTGTGCTTCGTGGCAAGGTAGACTAGCAAACATGCCCAACCTTTACTCACATTCGAGACAACACTCCCAACAGGATTGCTTGCTCCAAAATCGAAGAGGCACCGCCCTCCGAATCTCGAGAGCCAGACTCCCAACATGATTACTTCCTAAAAAATCGAAGAGACACTGCTCTACGAATCTCGAGAGCCAGACCCCCAGCATGATTGCTTTCTCAAAAATCGAAGAGGCATCGTTCTCCGAATCTCGAGAGCCAGATACCACAGACCACTTTTTCAAAGTGCTCTGACAGAGTTAAAACATGTGAAACTGGCAGCTCCCACTACCGTGCTATGACCAAGCAGGGTAAAGGAATAGCATTACTACTTGTTGTTAGGGAGACTCCTATATATGTCGACCTCCATCCCCAACGGACAGGCAGACCTGCAAAAATGCTCAACCCTTCATCATATCTGAGAGGGCACTCCCAACGAAGCCTTTCGAAATATTCAGCTTTCTTTCCCCCCGATAATACCTCTGCAAACAAGCTATACTAGAGCAAGAATATCTCATATCATCAGGGTTAAAAGCAAGAGTATCCCATATCATGCTTTTTCCCTGCCTTTTCCTTTGGCCTTGTTTTTACCTGCAAGACAAGGAGAAAGAGAGCAATCAGTCAGCACTTGGAATCAAGCTTCCAGCCAGGAACTGACTGCCTGGAACCCCTTACCTGATTACTTACCTGGCATTGCTCTCGAGTACTCATCTTCAACATCTTATGTTTCCAGGGAAGATTCCGCATCTGCTTGAGGAACAGATAGGGCAAGTGCGAAGGATACAAGGAAGCATGTGGAGACAAGCGTAACAGCACACGTGCCGATACATCCATTACTCTGTCAAAAGCAAAAGTATCCCATATCAGCAGGGTGGAACGTACTCTAGATTTGATGGACTTGTTTTGACCCTCAAATTCTTCAGTCGGCCTTATACTCTGGAGGAAACCAGAAAACCCTCCAGCTCAGTTCAAGAATAAGCCTGTGGAAAGTTACTTCTTCAAAAGCAAAAGTATCTCATATCATCTCTTCTCATTTTTCTTCTCTTTATCCTTCATGCTGCTGCAAGATGGGGAGAAGGTGAACAATCAGTCGGAGCTCTGATTGCTTACCTTGTCTGTCACCTCTTTCAGCAGACCCCCTAGCTCGGCGACTTGGGGGACTCCTACTACATGGTTTGTATCGCGCTTGACCAAGCCTGAGACTACAAGTAAGCTTCAAGTGAAATTGATACATTACCTTGTGCATCTCCACCAGTTAAAGATACCACCCCTGGATGGAGGAAGAGTACTTCCAGAGAAGATGCCACATCTACCTATGAGACAGATAAGGCAAGTCAAGACGACACTACACTCCGATACTTAGAAGTTTCGTGATTACGAGATCATTCCCCCACAATATTTCCTAATGTCATTTGTACTAAATCATTCACTTGTACTCACTAAAGGAGAGCTTGAACCTATGTACTTGTGTAAACCCTTCACAATTAATGAGAACTCTTCTATTCCGTGGACGTAGCCAATCTGGGTGAACCACGTACATCTTGTGTTTGCTTTCCTATCTCTATCCATTTATATACTTATCCACACTAATGACCGGAGCAATCTAGCGAAGATCACAAAAAGCGACCGTTTTCGCTACCTAGGATCTATCTTGCAAGAGAACGGAGAATTAGATGGAGATCTCAACCATAGAATACGAGCTGGATGGATGAAGTGTAAGAGTGCATCCGGCGTGTTGTGTGACCGTCGTAGGCCACTGAAGCTCAAGGGAAAATTTTATAGGACGGCAATAAGGCCAGCGATGTTGTATGGCACAAAATGTTGGGCGGTGAAGCATCAACACGTACACAAAATGGGTGTAGCGGAGATGAGGATGCTTCGTGGGATGTGTGGGCACACGAGAAAGGATAAGATTGGGAATGAGGATATCCGAGGTAAAGTAGGAGTAGCCGAAATTGTAGGAAAGATGAGAGAAAATCGGCTCCGATGATTTGGACATGTGCAAAGAAGGCCGACTGACGCTCCGGTTCGAAGATGTGACTACGGGACAGAGGTTCAGGGCCAAAGGGGTAGAGGAAGACCTAGGAAAACTTTGGAAGAGACTCTAAGAAAAGATTTAGAGTACTTGGATCTAACGGAGGACATGACACAAAACCGAGCGCAATGGCGTTCTAGGATTCATATAGCCGACCCCACTTAGTGGGAAAAGGCTTTGTTGTTGTTGTTGTATATGTTTTTAGTCACGGGTCGGTACAATCTACCCCCGTAAGAAAATTTCATCCCTGAAATTTAAAATAGCTTACTGAATGTACAGTACTCGAGAATAGGGATAAAATATGTATGTAAATACATACACAAGGAGGAAATCGAGTTAGAGTAGCTGCATAAAAGAGAATGTCATTCCGTCGTGGCAATTATTCCTATTTCACACCTCCAAGCTCACACATTCTTCCTTCCTCGATACTGTAGTAGTATAATAATAATATAAAATATAGAGTTGAAAATGTAATACTACATAACAACACAAGGTCAAAAATACATGCATATAATATGATAACAACAAGAAAAAGATATATTGAAATGTATGATTCATATACTTGTATTGAGTTTAAAACCAAGAGTGGAACTAACTCACCCAAAATTTGTAAGGAAGAATTACCCATATAAATAAAATAACGTAGTAGAAAAATATTTGCATGAAAAATCAAAACCCAAAATATAAATGAACCTCGCCAAACATTCGTTGTGTCATGAATTTCAAAAATGAGCGTGTATGTCACGAGTTGAGTCCAAACCTTCACTAACTAATAATTGCTGCAGTAAATGAGCTGGCTTACTCACTAGCTTAGCAAACCCAACAATTAAACCATCGATATTACAGTTTGTAGCCTGTAATGCCGATAATTAATTGTTTTCTTAATAAGCTAGTGAGAAGTTCCTGATAATGACAAAATATTGTTTTGCTTCTCACGTGCGAATATGCCTAGATCGTCCGATTCATGCCTCGATAGTGATGTTGCACTATCCAGAGCGCACTAATCCAGTTGATAGAAGTGTTTCGACGTCCATGTTACCACAACAATAAGGCTCTGGAGTGAAACAATGGGAATATACGTAGAGATGAATACATATTGCAAAAAAACTTCATTCATGAATAATCACTAAAGTTGCTCTCCAAATCGAAGAGTATAAGATCTCAAAGCTTAAATTAGAGAAATCATATCTCTGACAACATTCTTCGAATGATAGATGCAGTTTCGATCCACACTTGAAAATTAACATCACAATTACCAAGCTCAAAACCTTTGTTCATACATTCACCAATACCATGCTGTAATACCGCTAAATCCCCAAAGTCACTTGAAACGTTTCCTTGGAAAGTCTGGTAAACTCTATAAGAAGATTATACTCTAATGGCTCTTGCTAGCATCGATATGAAACTAGCGCACGTATCCGCCGAGTGGCCTACCATGAATTCCTCACTGATTGGGCGAGAAACCATGTCGAGAAGGCTAAAAGAACACTCAAAATTTGAGAGTCAAAAGAAGTTCATTAAATTTAAAGTTCAAGATATCTAGATTGATTGCCTGCCATCACACTACAAAACCAACTTCCAGAATATTCAATCACCAACGATAACGATCCATCCAATGTAGTATTTGACAGGTGATTGAAAAATTAATGATCACAACTAGATTTCAATATCCAAGTAATTCTTTTGAACAATCTACTTGTCTTCGAAATAATACGAACTGCAGTAGAGTAGTTATGTACCAAAAGTTGACTAGAATGTCTTTCCAACACAAATGAGTGAATATGGACTCATGGTCAGAAAAGATGTTGATCGAAATGCCAGAAAATCCTATAAATTCAAGAATGGGTAATTTTTCTAAGTGATAAAAAATGTAGTCCCTCTAGACCAATGTAAAAAAAAATGGGTTGACTCATCAAATCAATCTATAAACATCGAAACATCATCATAATCCCCACATGTACAAGATACCTCGTACCAGGAGCTTATGGTGATATTTCACATTTGCATTTGGATACAAACAGTGATTATAACCATTCTAACAATTTCTTGATGGGTTAGAGGTAATGCCATATCAATACTTATGAACTTTAAATGGAATGGGATAAGGAAGATTGAAAATGTTCAGGGGTAGAAACAATTCTTACTACAATGCTTAATAATTACGTTTGCACAACTGGGACGATCCACTATAGTGCAATCATATACGTTAATTTAGTTCTTCCAATGCTACTGTTAGAAACTTAGCTCTTTCCAAAAGAAAGTGAAATTGGAAAGTTCTAAAGTTAATAAAAATTTTGAGCAGATTTCTCCACAGAGAAGTACCATTCGGTTTTCAAATGAAAATGACAACTGTTGACTCTAGGTTATATATATGATGGCTCATTTTGAACAGTTCTACCGTTGGGAAATGTAAACGATACTCCATTGTACTACCTCTACACAGTTGAAATATCCAAGGAACCCGTCATCATGGATTTCTGAAATGATCAACGTCATCGAAAAGTGTAAAGCAATGGTGAGGTGAGAACAACAGTTCGGTTGTCAGAAACTTTATCCATAATCAACACCCCAAGCTTAACTAACTTTCCTTGGTCGATAAGTGAAAAAGACACAATTGTTGGAAGTATGCCCACAAAGCCACTCATTTGATGTAATAGCTTTTTGGAATAATTAATGTATTAAACTTTTATATGTTTAATGAAGGGCAAATCTTATTGTTAATCACTATTTATTGTATCACGTGTTTAAGCAATAAGAGAATCCAAGGAATGTATTTGTTCTAAGAGATAAGTGATCTAAGTAAGTTAGATTATTGAGACCATTCTCTTATGTTCATTCCTAAAACGTTCCTAGCCATAGGATTGCCAATTGGGCATTGACAATCCGCTAAGGTTAGTATGTGTTGTGTTGACTCAAGCGTGAGTATGACTAGTCTCAAGTCATTTGGTGTTGGACACTAAGACAAACACATAGGTGCTCGAAAGAGTAATCGAGTACACTGAACTACGATCAAAAGAGAGTTCGAACATACATGTCATGTATGAACTCTAAAGTTGCAATATGCAAAGTAGTCCTTTGACCTGAGGCATCATCGATGTCTAATGGTTAGGTCCTTGATCTTTGATCCTGTCAACGGCATTCCTTTGGAGTGTCCATGGCATTGTTGGGGTCAAGCTATCTAGTCATGTAGGCATATGAATGTACAACAAGGGATCTCTAACCTTCCATGGTGGAGGGAGAATACTCTAAGATATGATTCTAAAGTCTTTGGCCAAAGCAAATGAATATGACTTAGGAAGTTTGTTCCAAATCATATTCAAAGGAATCATATAGGAAAGTATCACATTGGATAGTAGACATGAAACAAACTATCACTTAAACAATGTGATTAAGAGTATTGTATTAGAGAAGGACCGTATTGCATTGTAGTTGTAACTGGATAGGTTCTCCAACCAATTCTACTTAGCTTGGGTAACCATGACATACTGCTAGGTGTCACTCATGGTTTGTGGAAGCCCAAATGATTAGGTAACACTAATCATTAAAGGGAGAATTGAAATGTGGTTTCAATTCACAATTGATAGTTAAGAGTAACATCGCCCACTCCCTCGCTAATTGGAACCTAATGGATCGTACACCGAGTAAGGATGTATGTGAAGAAATTATATGAAATGGATAAGCAATTAAATGGTTTAATTGAAGAATGGTCAAGATTAATTAATTAGTTAATTAATTTTACGAAAGGTTCGTATTGGGCTTATATGTTGGTTTTGGGTTTCGGGGCCCAAAAGCGTTTTGGTCCAAAAGGCCCATTATGTTTAAGTTGTATGACAACTAAAACAAAATGGGCAAATTAGCCCAATAACAAAGGATGGCCGGCCATTAGGGTGGATTGGCAAAGTTTGCTTAATTACAAGTTTGCCACTCACCAAAGAAAAGGTTATAAAAACAACTTTATAGCTATTTTCTCATTAGGGTTCTTCTTGTTGAAATTGGGTGAAACTTTTTCTCCATTTTCTTCTAAGGAGGCCGGCCACTAAGGGGAGGGACATCCTTGGTGAAGAGACTTAGAGACATCAAGCTTTTGGTGTTTTGGAGAACAAATCCTTTTTCCTCAAATCATCAAAGGAGCACTAAAGGGAGGAAAACACAAGGAGGATTCAAGAAGCTTGGAGGTGACTTGAAGGCCCTCCACTTGGGTGAATCCCTTGTGTAATCAAGGATGAGCTTCAAGGGTAAAGAATCACTAAATCTTTACTTCTCTTTAATGTAGTTAAAGAGTTTATTTTGGTTCACCATATACTAGGCTTTGAAAGTCATGGGTTTTATGAATTGTTTTTGGATGCATGCCTACTTTAAAGTGTTAATAGCTTGCATGTGTATTCAATTGTTCATACTTGTTCTTAGCTAGGACAAAATTTTTCCTTCAACAATAACCGAAAATCACTAACCAATTGTTGATAAACTCGACAAGACTAAAGATATCTCAAATCTCACAACACTTTGTGAGAATTTCAATCTTCTTCCTTTGAACTCTTTTTGGAAAAATGAAAGAATATCGTTTGTGAAGATCACGTCTCCCTAGATAAGTATCAATCTAAACAAAACCAATGTTTGAGAAATTTGGTCTCACTGCCTAAGCAGATGAGAAAAGCGTTGAAAAGACTACTACGAAGTCGTCAGGTTATGGAAGAAAACTTGATTTACAAAGGGTGGATCGGCTAGATCATTAGCTTGAAGTAGGGGATAACATTTTGATCCTAAGGTTCAAAGTTCCCTAAATGAGGGCTTGGTTAAAAAAATTCCTAATCAGTAAGCTTTAATAAGTAAATTCTTCCAAATGGTAGGAGTTACTCGAAAGGACGCAAGGAAACTAGTGTAGTATGAGAAAGTAGACCGATGATAAAATCTCAGGTGTGACTTTGGAATATGACACCTGAATGTACGTCCTCATAACATACCATAATACTTTCTTTCACCACGCCATGTGCTAATAGGTCTTCATAGCTTTCTCGATACTTAGTTCACTCTAACATTGAGGAATTAACTCGTACTTCGATTCTACTGTCTGCCTGTGAAAATGATCGGAAAGGTGGCAAGTCAAAGAGGTTATGTTTACCTAGATAGGTGATAAGGTAGAAACAACAATAAGTGTACTGTCCTAATACAAAACTTGCTCCTAACTTTCCGAGATTTAGTTTCTTAGGCTCAGCAGTCACTGTTAATCAGTCTACCAGTCGCACCGCTAATTGACGTATATACTATATTTTGATATTGTTCGCTACCTTGAAACTGTGAACCGACTAGTATAAAGGTATAACTCCCTGATACCAGTACCTGTGTCCAGTATCAGACATCATAGCATTTGAATACTGGTTGACAGTTTCTGGATATCGAATAATATCGTCAATTAGTAGCGCCACCATAGGCTGATTACAAACTAGAGCCCGCTCGGGTGATGGTTTTGGACGACTGATAAGGAACTGGTCCTGTGAGGTGGTTCTATAATTCTAGGGGAAATACTCACTATTTCGAAGATTTTGTACTAATCATAGGTATAATAACTCATACTTCGGTGCCTATACTCATCGAAATGACAAGTACATCACCAAAAGAAATTCAAAAACTAGTATTAGTTAAGATTCCCAAAGCCAGAAAGAGGAATTTACTAATAATCTACTTTAGAACGGGCTTAAACGAAAGTCGATCTTTCTCCTGAAGATCTGAAATGATAACTAGTGCAGTTAAGAAGGCTAATAATACCAGGAACCATAAGCGACTGTCCCCCATATGTTTTTTTTATCGAGTGCTACCACTTTAACACCAAGTTGTCGCTCAAGAAAATTTTGAAATCTTGACGAAATAAACTTCGTAAGAATCCCAATAAATCGTATACTAACGGGTACTGCCAAAGAATCAAAATCAATTCTGGTTTCCTATCTCGAAAAGGTTGATAATGATGGCGTGAAAATAATGATGGGATTGAGTTATAGTTCCCTGGTGATACACCGTTATCGATACATTAGCCATTCTTTAAGGCCATCAACTTGACTCAAATCTACATCTTTCCTTGATAGGGAAGTTCTTCGCTGTAAGTCTAAAAGCGTTCGCCAAAGTAATCTTCTAAAATGTCGACAAGTCGACAAAACTGGCCAAAACTTAGGAAAAACTAACATATTTTTTGTATTCGACGAGGTGGCAAAATTCGGAAATTAGGTTCAAGAACTGAAAATGCTTACATCACGTGTGTGATGAACTCAATACTGCCCAACTTATTCTTTGATACAAAACTGACACACCACGATCTAGAATGTCTACTAGGACTTCGAACCGAGCTATGTTGGCCGACACCTAGAAGGTGACGAAGCCATAAAGTATAGTGATGTGGAAAAATGTGAATAAATTTAAACCTAAAAATGCCTAAAGACAAGAGTGCGTTATGGGAGGGAATGAACCCATTTCACACGCGACATCAGAATATAAGTAAAGTACAATAGTGTGGGTAAGGATGATACCCTCAAAGGTAGCCAAGTATAGTGAGATTCGCCAAGAATCCTCGTTGATACGAATTTCCAGCAGCTAAAACCTGCAGGGGCGAAAAACAGAAAACGTGAGTGAGCAAAAACAAAGTTTTTTTAAATCATTTCTCTTTCGAAAAATAATAACCCCTCACCGTAAAACCCGTATACTTTTCCAGAAAATTATAATACATATTTATATAGAAATCAGGCTTGAGAGCAATGAAAACCAAAGTATGTGCCATGTTAAGTATCTCAACAAATAATATGTAAGCCAGGTGCTGTGAATCAATATAAAATAATATGTCAGCCAAAGTCACCTAACGTGACCTATACAGCTGAACCTATAGCTCATAAACCAATTCCTGCACACGAGTTGAAACCACCTATTGTGGTCTGTACGACAGGATTGGGTGTAAATAAGTACGCTCAAGTGCTACGATCACGTGAAGGCTGTGTGATAAATCACGAGTCACCTATGAGTCGGAACCACCTATTGTGGTCTGTACGACAAGGTTATGCACCAAACTTGGATCCAAGGTGAACGTGCGGTGCGAGAGGAGAACATCACGTGAAGGACTGTGCCCTGGCCACGGGCGAGAGCACTAACATTGGGGTGCAGGATAATGAGCTTTAATGCATCTACGTATAACCATACACAATGCAACCACTATATACATACATACATACATATATAAAACAAAAGCCCACTCACCTGGAGTTCGCGATACCACTCCCTAACACAAATATTGAGGCGTCACGAACGATCGATGCCTTGAACAATTATCAAACCACATCTCAAAATCCTTATCAATAGAACACTTATCTCACATAAAACACATCCTCAAGGACATTCGAGAATGATTTGAGACCCATTGACCAAAAGTCAATCGTTGGTCAAAGATTGACGGTAGGGTCCATAACCCTACGTAATTCGATCCAAACGATCTGCATCACAAATTTGTGATCTATAAATTGCAAATATCCACATTATTCTTCTAAAACATCATACTAAAGTTTCATTACGATCCAACGGTTGGATCTCTGCCAATTGCCAAAACTAAATAGCTATTAACGTTTTATTTTATGAACTTACAACTCCAATGCGGGGAGATCCATACATCGGATTCCTGATCCATAAGTTCCTATAGTCCTCAAATATTACGTACTATAACATATTAAAGTTTAATGACAATCCAACGGTCGGATAGTCGATTCATATTTTTACCAAGTAACATATCGTAATGAATTTAGGTTCAAACGATCAACCTATGTCATACGAATATCAAAACTGAATTCAAGACATCTAATTTAGCTTGAAAATAGCATCAACGGTCCTCTGGCCATGCGCCGTCGTGGGTGGCAGTTGGTCTCCTCGACTCGCCAGAAAAATCAACTATTTCTAAAAATTCTCAAACTTCATAGAAATTAAGATCTCAGTGAGTGGAGCAACTTTCATACCTGTGACTAAGTCCAATTTGGCCTGGAAAAGCCTCAATTTCACGAAAACCGGTCGACACCCTAGAAATGGGTGGTTCTTGATTCGACTCCAAACGAGCTCCGACGCCTTAACCATTGCATGGGCTTTGTTCCTATGGTTGAGGAGAGTCTATTTGTGGTGGTGGTGGTTGACGAGGTTGGCTTCAGAAAAGGGCAGATCGCCACCATAGAACCCATTGCACCAACCGGTGCTATTCTTCATGAAATTGGGTCCAATTTCTTCCATTTTGGGGTGAAATTGGTAAAGGGAGGGTCTATGAAGGGTGTGGTAGTGATGGATTGTTGCGATTTGCCGGAAAAATCCATGAAAATCATTGAAAACCTTTGAAATATACCGGGTTGGGTCGCGGGTTGAAACGGATCAAGGGGATCCGGTGTATCCATTCTCTCTCATTTCCCCTCCTTTCTCTCCTCTCCCATTCCTTTCCTCCCTTTCCTAATTGGTCCGGTTCCTCCCTTTTTCCTCCTTTGTTTTTCATCTCAGCCACACACATGGCATAACAACTCTTTGCTCAAAAAATCTGGAGCATTCTAGATAATGCCCTTCATTATAACTCCAAATTGCGTTCTGTTTGCCCCACGCATCCGTAGAGACGAGTACTACAAGAATACGCCAAGAAAACAAACCTTGCATGACACGACACGGTAGTCAACAAAAGTCAACCCTTTGCCTCAAAGCGCATTTTCATAAATTCACTTATTGAAATTATACAAATCATACGTTTTTAGGGACAGGTCGTTACACCTCATTTCTTTCCAACCCTTGGGCCAATTTGGGGTTATGGGTTAGAAGCTAAAATTGGGACAAGTACCGGCCAAAAAAGTGGGCTGGGTTAGTGGTGTGCCCCACATGTGAGAGTGAAAAATGGGAGGTGACGCCCAAACGCCCAGGTCTCACCCATCCGCCCTTACACATGCCAGCTTTTCACTAAAAACTGCTTAACTTTAAAGTTAAGCAGTAAAAAAGTGTTTGGTAAAAATAAAATATCCTGCTTATTTTAAAAGTAATGGTGTAACATCCCACATTGCCCATGGGAGTGGATCTTGTAAGCCTTATATATTGTTTGGACCCAAATTTACACCATTAGCCCGTGTAATCAAGGCCGTTGAATGAGCATAGTTTCACACCGTCAGTTGAAAAGTAGAGATAATTCATTTTATTATTATTAAAGGATAATGTTATAGTGTTTTATCATAATTATCTTTTAATAGTAATTTATTATGAAAGATAAGATATATATTTCCAACTGGAAACATGGCAACACAAGTCAATCTGACTTGGGTGTTCTGGCGTGCGAATGTGTGGTGCAAACTGATTATTGTTTATTTAAAGTATGGTGAAGATCAAGATGCATAGATTATGAAGAAGCCTAAATAGGATAGGATAGGATTGGATTGGATTGGATTTTGGTGGTGATGTGATAAGCCTAGGTTGAGATGATGACATAACAAACCTAGCTAGACTAGGCTTTTTGTGTGATTGAAGTGAAGGTTTCTGCTGGAGGTTTTTTAATAAGATCAGAAGCCTAGGTAGATTAGATGTGATAAAGCCTGGATGGGCTTTATTTTGGAAGTCGCAAAAATTTAAAGGCTACGGATCAAATTTTATTCAGCGAGTTAGAGTTGCAGTCAAACTCTATCTAGCCATGCCAAGCAAGTACATCAGCCACTATAAATACAGAGTCATGAACAACGGAAAAGGACCCCTTCAATTCAACACAACTGCCCTGCCCAAATTCTCTCAACAACCTTGAGATTTTTTCCTTTCTTTTTCCGCCGACACATCTTCAGTTTGGATAAACAGCACTGTGAAGGTAACCGATGATATCTTCAGTCAGCATAGATAGCACTATCACCGTAGAACCAGCCGGTCTTGCAGCATCTTCAGTCTGCATAGATAGCACTGCATCGAGGGTGATTGGTTATCTATCCAAGTCTTGGTCGAGAAGGATTTCCGAATCCTTATTGGTCGAGGTCATCTCATTAGCCTTCTCGGCAAAGTGAGGTGTTACAGTTTATTAGGCTCGGCACATTGCACGCCGAGTTAGTTATGATTAGATACTCTCAAGTGGGATTTAGAGTTCGGCATTCCGACGGCCGAACCACTTTTATTGTTAAGACGTATATCCACTTTGAGTATTTATGCCCTTACACTTTGGTGTCGATTCGGCGTGAGTTTACTCTGACGAATACCATCACTGTGATAGAGTCCGATGACGACGACTCGTGAACTTCGTAAGAATAGTAGCCTTGTCTTCAGGTTTGAGAACCCAAGAGGTCGAGACGTGTTCCTTCCTCGGTTGTAAACGCGAGACGCAGAAGTCAGCCGTGCACCCAACTCAACATCAGCAAATTTTACTCCTCGGCTGAGCTCGGCCGACGAGTTGGCACACCCCGCATTCACCAAAGGACGTAGTTAGCTCATAGATTACTCGGCCTGCGCGCCACGTAGGCTTGGTAGTTTTTAGGGTCAACATATATATATTCTTATCTCTACCTAGCACAAGGCCTTTTAGGAACTCACTGGCTTCGGATTCCTTCGAAACTCCGAAGTTAAGCGAGTTCGCACGAGAGCAATCCCATGATGGGTGACCCACTATGAAGTTCTCGTGTGAGTTCCCAAAAAAAAAACCGTGACGGCATGGTCGGAGCTCAAAACGGACATTGTAATATCCCATATTGCCCAGGGGAGTGGATCTTGTAAGCCTTATATGTATATTCCCATCTCTAACTAGCACTAGGCATTTTGAGAGCTCACTGGCTTTGGGTTCCATCGGAACTCTGAAGTTAAGCGAGTAAGCGCGAGAACAATCTCAAGATGGGTGTGTTGGAAATGTGCCCTAAAGCCAATCATGTGATGATACTTTACGGACATTTCACATGTTAAACTAATCTAGTTTTACATATAAAGGGCATAGATTATTGTTTGAGCCGTCTCATATAAATGTTATATGCTTAAACGATAAAGTCCAAGGAATATGTGATTGGGAGAATGTAATCTAATGAAGTTAGATTCATGAGACCATTCTTTCGTAGACACATCCTAAACGTTCCTGATCATAGGATTGCCAATTGGGCGTTGACAGTCCGTTAAGATCAGTACGTACTATGTCTTCTCTCAGGGAGAGTGATTAGTCTCGAGTCATTGGTGTGTGTGACATCAAGACAAGTACGGTAGGTGCTCAATAGAGAATGAGTTCACTGAACGCGATCAACGAAGGGTTCTCATATTCCATGTCACATGAGAACTCATGGTTGGGATAATGCAAAGTAGTCCTTTGACCTGAGGCATCATAGTTGTCTTGTGGTTAAGACCTTGATCTTTGATTATGTCAAAGTCACTCCATCAGGAGGGTGTCCACGGCATCGTTGGGGTCAAGTGACTTAGCTATGGAGACAAGTGAATGCGCAACAAGGGATCTCTAACCTTCAAACCGTTTGAGGGAGAATACTCTATGATATGATTTAAATCTCTGATCAGAGTATGAATGAGATTAGGGAATGCGTTCCGAATCACATTCATGGTAATCATATAAGCACAAGACATACATTGGATAGTAGACATGAGAAATAAACTATCAAACCAAACAATGTGGTCAAGAGTATTAGATTAGAGAAAGACCGTATTGCATTTGTAATCTCGAACTGAATAGGTTCTCTAACCTCTTCTGATTAGCTTGGGTAACCATGATATGCTGCTAGGTGTCACTCATGGTTTGTGGAAGCCCTAAACGTGTGTAATCGCTAAAGGGAGAATTGAAAATTGTTTCAATTCACAATCGATGTAAAATGGTTTTAATCGCCCACTACCTCGCTAAAAGGAACCTAATGGATCGCACACCGTAAAAGGTGGAGATTGAAGATTAAACGGAAATGAGTAAGAATGATTAAATGGTTTAATCATTTATTTATGGCAAGAATTAATTAATATGTTAATTAATCAAACGAATAAGTTCGTTAAAGACCTTCGGGATAGTTTTGGACCTTAAGGCCCAATGGGCTTCGAACGTCAAGCCCATTAACTTAAGTTGTATGACAATTTAATGAATAAAGATTCATTAAAGCCCAAAAGCCCAAAATTCCTTAGGTGGCCGGCCATATGGTGATGAATTAGGGTTTTGGTTATTTAGGTCACTTAAAGAAGTGACTATATAAATGACTTTATAGCCAAATATTCATTAAGTGATAAATGGGTTTATTTTGGGGGAAAATTGGTGAGAATTGTCTCTCCATTTTCTCTCTAAAGAGGCCAACACCTTGGAGGGTACATCTAGCAATCCTACTACTCCAAGGTCACTCATTTCTTCTACAATCGAACCTTGGTGTCGAGAATTAGAGGTTCTCAATTTTGGGAACTTGGAGAACCTATTCTTCCATCCAAATCCATGAATCTAAGAAGCAAGGAATGAAGGCCCCTATCTCTTTGGGTGATTAGCCTTTGCTTATGCAAAGAGGAATCTACAAAGGTATTAATTTCAACTCACTTATGTTTTGAGTTGATTATTGGTTCACCAATCTACTAGGCTTTGAATTTCATGGTCATGTTTTGTTTTTGAGTGCATACAAGCATGATTCCGCCTTTAATTGTTAATTGCATGCTATTTGATGTTGCTCAAATGAACATGTTTTACAAAATAATTCCTTCAAGTGGTATCAGAGCCTAGGTCTAGTAGTTGGTGAATCCTTTTGTGTTTTGAAGTTCATAGTTTGTGATTTAAAAGTTGTAATTGTTACAAGCTTTATTCTTGCTTCTTTGAAAGTAAATTTTGTTGGAAAATTTTCTATCTCAAATGTTGTAGATGTTGTTCATATGAGCATGAATATTGGAGCTAAAATTTGGTGCCATGCTTTTGGGAAAATTCGGCCAAATCCAAAGGGTGAATTTTTGGGTTCTTGTTTGACTTGTTAAAAGTGTTTTAATGTGTTCTTTGGAACCCCTAAGTACCCTAGTTTGGTTAGATGTTATTTCCCTTAAGTAAGAATGGTTTTGGAATGTTTTTGGGTGAAAAAAGTTCATGGAAAAATTTGGGTTTTTCATGGATGTTCTTCATTGTTCTTGATGTTCTTGCCAAGAACAAAAAGGTTTGGTGTTTTGATTCAAAGTTTTGAATTATTTCATAAAGTTTATGTGATATGTTTTTAAATGATTTATCATGTATTTAAAGTGTTAGATATTTGTTTAAATGATGATTGAAATAATTGTGATTGAATTATTTCAAAAACTTATCTTACATACACTTGCATGTTTTTGACAACAACAACAACAACAACAAAGCCTTTTCCCACTAAGTGGGGTCGGCTATATGAATCCTAGAACGCCATTGCGCTCGGTTTTGTGTCATGTCCTCCGTTAGATCCAAGTACTCTAAGTCTTTTCTTAGAGTCTCTTCCAAAGTTTTCCTAGGTCTTCATCTACCCCTTTGGCCCTGAACCTCTGTCCCGTAGTCACATCTTCGAACCGGAGCGTCAGTCGGCCTTCTTTGCACATGTCCAAATCATCGGAGCCGATTTTCTCTCATCTTTCCTACAATTTCGGCTACTCCTACTTTACCTCGAATATCCTCATTCCCAATCTTATCCTTTCTCGTGTGCCCACACATCCCACGAAGCATCCTCATCTCCGCTACACCCATTTTGTGTACGTGTTGATGCTTCACCGCCCAACATTCTGTGCCATACAACATCGCTGGCCTTATTGCCGTCCTATAAAATTTTCCCTTGAGCTTCAGTGGCCTACGACGGTCACACAACACGCCGGATGCACTCTTACACTTCATCCATCCAGCTCGTATTCTATGGTTGAGATCTCCATCTAAGTCTCCGTTCTCTTGCAAGATAGATCCTAGGTAGCGAAAACGGTCGCTTTTTGTGATCTTCGCTAGATTGCTCCGGTCATTAGTGTGGATAAGTATATAAATGGATAGAGATAGGAAAGCAAACACAAGATGTACGTGGTTCACCCAGATTGGCTACGTCCACGGAATAGAAGAGTTCTCATTAATTGTGAAGGGTTTACACAAGTACATAGGTTCAAGCTCTCCTTTAGTGAGTACAAGTGAATGATTTAGTACAAATGACATTAGGAAATATTGTGGGAGAATGATCTCGTAATCACGAAACTTCTAAGTATCGGAGTGTGGTGTCGTCTTGGCTTGCCTTATCTGTCTCATAGGTAGATGTGGCATATTCTCTGGAAGTACTCTTCCTCCATCCAGGGGTGGTATCTTTAACTGGTGGAGATGCACAAGGTAATGTATCAATTTCACTTGAAGCTTACTTGTAGTCTCAGGCTTGGTCAAGCGCGATACAAACCATGTAGTAGGAGTCCCCCAAGTCGCCGAGCTAGGGGGTCTGCTGAAAGAGGTGACAGACAAGGTAAGCAATCAGAGCTCCGACTGATTGTTCACCTTCTCCCCATCTTGCAGCAGCATGAAGGATAAAGAGAAGAAAAATGAGAAGAGATGATATGAGATACTTTTGCTTTTGAAGAAGTAACTTTCCACAGGCTTATTCTTGAACTGAGCTGGAGGGTTTTCTGGTTTCCTCCAGAGTATAAGGCCGACTGAAGAATTTGAGGGTCAAAACAAGTCCATCAAATCTAGAGTACGTTCCACCCTGCTGATATGGGATACTTTTGCTTTTGACAGAGTAATGGGTGTATCGGCACGTGTGCTGTTACGCTTGTCTCCACATGCTTCCTTGTATCCTTCGCTCTTGCCCTATTTGTTCCTCAAGCAGATGCGGAATCTTCCCTGGAAACATAAGATGTTGAAGATGAGTACTCGAGAGCAATGCCAGGTAAGTAATCAGGTAAGGGGTTCCAGGCAGTCAGTTCCTGGCTGGAAGCTTGATTCCAAGTGCTGACTGATTGCTCTCTTTCTCCTTGTCTTGCAGGTAAAAACAAGGCCAAAGGAAAAGACAGGGAAAAAGCATGATATGGGATACTCTTGCTTTTAACCCTGATGATATGAGATATTCTTGCTCTAGTATAGCTTGTTTGCAGAGGTATTATCGGGGGGAAAGAAAGCTGAATATTTCGAAAGGCTTCGTTGGGAGTGCCCTCTCAGATATGATGAAGGGTTGAGCATTTTTGCAGGTCTGCCTGTCCGTTGGGGATGGAGGTCGACATATATAGGAGTCTCCCTAACAACAAGTAGTAATGCTATTCCTTTACCCTGCTTGGTCATAGCACGGTAGTGGGAGCTGCCAGTTTCACATGTTTTAACTCTGTCAGAGCACTTTGAAAAAGTGGTCTGTGGTATCTGGCTCTCGAGATTCGGAGAACGATGCCTCTTCGATTTTTGAGAAAGCAATCATGCTGGGGGTCTGGCTCTCGAGATTCGTAGAGCAGTGTCTCTTCGATTTTTGAGGAAGTAATCATGTTGGGAGTCTGGCTCTCGAGATTCGGAGGGCGGTGCCTCTTCGATTTTGGAGCAAGCAATCCTGTTGGGTGTGTTGTCTCGAATGTGAGTAAAGGTTGGGCATGTTTGCTAGTCTACCTTGCCACGAAGCACAAAGGTTGACACACAGAGACTTTCCAATTATCCAACAATGGTACTGTTCCTTTACCCTCTCTTCGCTTTTGAGAAAGTAGTCATGTTGGGAGTCTGGCTCTCGAGATTCGGAGGACGGTGCCTCTTCGATTTTGGAGCAAGCAATCTTGTTGGGAGTGTTTTCTCGAAAGTGAGTAAAGGTTGGGCATGTTTGCTAGTCTACCTTGCCACGAAGCACAGAGGTTGACACACAGGGACTTTCCAATTATCCAGCAGTGGTACTGTTCCTTTACCCTTGTGGGTAATAATATGGTAGCTAGACCTTCAAAATTTATGTGTCTAAACTTTGTTAGTGCTGTTTCTTTGCTATTCTTTTACCTTTCTTGGTCAGAGCGATGTAGTGGGAGCTGCAAGCTTCACGTGCTCAACTTTGGCAGAGAACTTTGGCAAAGTTAATCTGTGGTACCCATGAGCTATTGTTGCGTGTGGGAAGTGGGTGATTGAACAGTAAGATTCATGTGCTTTCTACTTCACCAGAAGTCTTCGACAGAATGCCCATAATTTCTGCAAAGCTGAGTGTGCGTGTGACAGGTGCTGACAAGGCTAGAAAAGTAGGTGCCTCTTCGATTTCTGAGATCGGCCCTCGTGGTCTCTGAGCAGCCCAGCTTTTGAGAAAGCGAGCGCCTCTTCGATTGATTCGGAGAACGATGCCTCATCGATTTTTGAGAAAGCAATCATGCTGGGGGTCTGGCTCTCAAAGATTCGGGGAGCAGTGTCTCTTCGATTTTTGAGAAAGTAATCACGTTGGGAGTCTGGCTCTCGAGATTCGGAGGGCGGTGCCTCTTCGATTTTGGAGCAAGCAATCTTGTTGGGAGTGTTTTCTCGAATGTGAGTAAAGGTTGGGCATGTTTGCTAGTCTACCTTGCCACGAAGCACAGAGGTTGACACACAGGGACTTTCCAATTAACCAGCAATGGTACTGTTCCTTTACCCTCTCTTCGATTTTTAAGAAAGTAGTCATGTTGGGAGTCTGGCTCTCGAGATTCGGAGGACGGTGCCTCTTCGATTTTGGAGCAAGCAATCTTATTGGGAGTGTTTTCTCGAATGTGAGTAAAGGTTGGGCATGTTTGCTAGTCTACCTTGCCACGAAGCACAGAGGTTGACACACAGGGACTTTCCAATTATCCAGCAGTGGTACTGTTCCTTTACCCTTGTGGGTAATAATATGGTAGCTAGACCTTCAAAATTTATAGGTCTAAACTTTGTTAGTGCTGTTTCTTTGCTATTCTTTTACCCTTCTTGGTCAGAGCGATGTAGTGGGAGCTGCAAGCTTCACGTGCTCAACTTTGGCAGAGAACTTTGGCAAAGTTATCTGTGGTACCCATGAGCTATTGTTGCGTGTGGGAAGTGGGTGATTGAACAGTAAGATTCATGTGTTTTCTACTTCCCCAGAAGTCTTCGACAGAATGCCCATAATTTCTGCAAAGCTGAGTGTGCGTGTGACGGGTGCTGACAAGGCTGGAAAAGTAGGTGCCTCTTCGATTTCTGAGATCGGCCCTCGTGGTCTCTGGGGAGCCCAGCTTTTGAGAAAGCGAGCGCCTCTTCGATTTCTGAGATCGGCCTTCGTGGTCTTTGAGCAGCCCAACTTTTGAGAAAGCAAACGCCTCTTCGATTTCTGAGATCAACCCTCGTGATCTCTAAGCAGCCCAGCTTTTGAGAAAGCAAACGCCTCTTCGATTTCTGAGTAGGCGCCTCTTCGATTTCTGAAGCTCCGTCGAGTGCAGATTTTTATAGAGGCTGACATTAAGTTCCAAAGCACACTTGAATCTCCACCAGTAGAAGCTTCATTCTTGCACTTCTAAGATCTTGATTTGTCCGACCTCTTCTCTCTTCAACACCTTTGAAAATGTCTGGCCCCTCCGACCGTCGTTTTGACTTGAACCTTGTTGAAGAGGCAGCCCCGCCTTCTCCAGACAACATATGGCGCCCATCCTTCGTCTCCCCTACTGGTCCTCTTACCGTTGGGGATTCCGTGATGAAGAATGATATGACCGCTGCGGTGGTGGCCAGGAACCTTCTCACTCCCAAAGATAACAGACTACTTTCCAAACGGTCTGATGAGTTAGCTGTTAAGGATTCGCTGGCTCTCAGTGTTCAGTGTGCAGGTTCTGTGTCTAATATGGCCCAACGCCTATTTGCTCGAACCCGCCAAGTTGAATCCTTGGCGGCTGAAGTGATGAGTCTCAAACAGGAGATTAGAGGGCTCAAGCATGAGAATAAACAGTTGCACCGGCTCGCACATGACTATGCTACAAACATGAAGAGGAAGCTTGACCAGATGAAGGAAACGGATGGTCAGGTTTTACTTGATCATCAGAGATTTGTGGGTTTGTTCCAAAGGCATTTATTGCCTTCGTCTTCTGGGACTGTACCGCGTAATGAAGCTCCGAATGATCAACCTCTGATGCCTCCTCCTTCTAGGGTTCTGTCCAGTACTGAGGCTCCAAATGATCCCCCTCCGGTGCCTTCTCTTTCTGGGGCTCTACCGACTGCTGAGACTTCTCCTAAGCAACCTTTGTGAAGGCTCCGTCTTGTGTGTTTATTTTGACTCATGTATATGTACATATTTGTAGCTGATCTGGGATATCAATAAATAAGCTTTCCTTCATTTCAACGTATTGTGTTAAATACACCAAAGCCTTCTTCGCTAAGTTCTTTGAATTTTCTTTTGTTGAAGCTTGTATGTTGAAGTTTTCTGAGTGGAGCATGTAGGTTGGGGTAGTGTTCCCTTAATTTCCCGAGTGAGGAAAACTTCTCGATTGGAGACTTGGAAAATCCAAGTCACTGAGTGGGATCGGCTATATGAATCTTAGAACGCCATTGTGCTCGATCCTGTGTCATGTCCTTCGTTAGATCCAAGTACTCTAAGTCTTTTCTTAGAGTCTCTTCCAAAGTTTTCCTAGGTCTTCCTCTACCCCTTCGGCCCTGAACCTCTGTCCCATAGTCGCATCTTCTAATCGGAGCGTCAGTAGGCCTTCTTTGCACATGTCCAAACCACCGTAACCGATTTTCTCTCATCTTTCCTTCAATTTCGGCTACTTTTTTGACAAAACTCACAAATCAACACACACACCAACCTTATCTCTCCCCCTAAAACCGGCCACTCCCTCAAAGGGAGTACTTTTGGGGCTTTTATGCAATTACATAAAGTTTTGATACTTTTGTGTATTTGCACTTTGGCCCAAAAGTTTACGTTTTTACGTTTAGGTCCAAAAACGCTAAAGGACAAATTGTTTTGTTCCTTTAATGAAGTTTTTGCATTATTAAAAGTTTGGGTTCTAGTTGTATTTACATGAAGTTGTGACTTTTGTGTATTATACAAAGTGACCCCAAAAGTTTTTTGTTATTGCAATATGGCCCAAAAGTTGAGGTTAATTGCATGATGGCCCAAATAGGATGAGAACAAAATTGTTTTGTCTCTTTAAATGAGAATTGGATTTTCATTTTGTTTAGCTCCATTTAAATCAATTTTATGGATACAAAAACCAAATGAAAATGTTGCATTCAATTTAATTAGTTAAAGTGTTAATTAATTAAAGGGTGATTATGAACCTAAGCCTAATATAATTGAGCTATGTGAAAGGCGTTTCAAATTTGTTTGAACCATGGGAATGTGTAGATTAAATTTTGGTTGTAATTTGATTTGATCAAATGTTGTAAAAGGGCTTAAGCTCTTCTTTACTTTAAAGTAATTTGTTATATGCAAATGTTGTAATGAGCATAAGCTCACCTTTACTTTGAAGTACTTCTTTCTTGCTATATATGATATGCATGAAAATGAAGTAGTTGGGTCCAACGCCCATAAGACAACACGCCTTAATGTGATTAAACGCGTAACTAAAATCAATCACCATTCCTAGACCGAGATTCAACACAAGGCTCGTGTTGAATCTAAACAAAGGTTCATAATCATCCTTAGGCCATAAGGCAACTATATATTGTCCATCAAATGAATGCAAAGTTTATGTTAGTAGTATCATATACTCTTGCTTTAAAAATCGTTTTAAAAGCATAGTGGGAGTATTATGTACAACTAAAACAATGAGATGGACCAATAGTTGTAATAGGACCAAAATTGTTTTAATAGAGATTAAAATGAATGTTTATATGTGATGAGACCAAAAACCCTCAACCAAATCATTATTAAGTTGATAAGCGTGAGAGTGCTTTGAACACTCTTTCGTGGCCTTCCACCGTGGTAGGCTTCAATCGTGTGTGACTCGTACAATGTATTCGTCCAGTTCTGGGGTTGCAAAGTATGTGCTTACATTCAGGAGAAGCCTATACACATATGATGAAGTGAAAGGTAGGCAACGAGTGTGGCCAATATGGAGTTCTTCTGAGGCCATTCTTGAACCCCTACTTGAACTAGCATGGTGGGAATGACTTTACTAAGTGCAATGGTGCCAATATGGAGTTCTTCTGAGGCATCATTCTCTAGAGGCCAAACGAGATGGGTACTTGCATTAGTTGCAAATGAGTAAGCGTACTCTCTCATTATTATTGTTGCTAGCCAATATGGAGTTCTTCTGAGGTGGGCTTGGTAATAGTGAGTCTCCCATAACCTACTAAGAGTTTCATCCAAAACTCTCGAATTCCGATGAGGGATATGGAATTTGCCAAAAATAGTGGGTGGTGCTATTTTGATTTAAAGACCCGAATCAAATGGCTTAAAATCAATCAATTTATATTCGTTATGTATTTGTTTACCAATATATTTGCAAACGCTATCCAACACTTGACAAATAAAAACCGAATGTTTTAGTTTCCGGACTTAGGTACCACAATCCCAAAGAATGTCTTAAAAGGATTGCATATGTATCTAAGTAGTCTCATCCTCACAATCTTACTATTGATAATGTATCATTAGAAGAATATGTTAGAAAATGTCTATCATAAAGAGGACAACACTTTTAAATGTCATAATTCTTCAATTACAATTTGTTGTATGAAGAAATAGGAGTTGCTTTGAACAACTCTTAGTCAATGCAAACACTTAGTGCTTGTTTCTTTGTTAAATGAACAAAGAACTTGAGAAGAAAGCACAAAGGCATGAATACTTTATGTGCCATGATTCTTCACTTACAAATTGTTGTATGAAGAAATGAGAGTTGCCTTGTACAACTCTTGAAGGTTTGTAATTATGTTTAGAACATAATGGTTGGTTGACAAAAATAGTCCATTAACATGGACTTATGATGATTTTGAATCATTGAATGTTGAAGTGATAAAACACTTAACGAGACGGAAACTAGGCAAGGACTTCACCTTTGTGTCCCTATCCTAATGGTTCACTAAGTTTATTGTAAACTATGTAGTGAACAATAAACCACATACTCTCCAAAATTGTTTGATGTGTATAACACAATTGAAAAAGGTTTCAAGAGAGATAGTGGGAGTTTAGGGACCATGACTAATGTAGTCAAAGGTGAAAGTCAAATAAAGAAGATAAATAACTCCAAGGGAACAAACTTTCTTTATGAAAGGATGGACATTGGAAGGGGTATTTGCAAGAAATGTCTTGCAAGTGTCAAGAACACACCTTTCGAAGGCTTGAATAGTTCAAAACAGTTGGTTCTTCTACTTGAATGCATGATTCCGTATTAGTGACTATGTTTTACAATCGTTGTAAAAGTGTGACTAATAAGAAGTAGAAGATTAATGAGAGAAGAGAAAGTACTTCACATTCGGAACGTGAATCAAATGTAGATCTCTGCGAAAGCAGATGGTACTTACTTCCTCATATGAACTATCAAAGAAATTGGAAAAACATAGATTGTCTTTATATTCCAATTTTAAGGAACTAAATTCCGTCACTATGTGAAATGGATAAATGTTTTGTTTGACAAAACAATGTTCTTTATTAATCAATGATTGGATTATGGTAATCTAATTAATTATCTCTATAGTAGAGATAATATGGTAGTGTTAACTGTTTAGAAAATAATGATGCTTAAAACCCAAAAGGTTGCAAGGAAGTGACTAATCCCAACTAAGTTGTGATTCCTCTAAAAACATAAGTTATGAGTTGGTGAAAGATGGATTCTTTGGATCGTTAGATCCGGATCCAATACCTTCTTGTTAAAATTGTAAAGAGGCGAAATGTTCGAATCTTTATTCTTTTGGAAAGAAGAAAGAATCACAAAGTTGTTGAGGTTAATTCACTTAGATATTAGTGGCACATGTCCACAAACATAAAACTACTCATGTTGGATAACATTCACCGAAGATCACTCTCGGTTGGACTATAGTTTATTTTGAATAAACACAAGTCCGAATACTTTGCGAAATGTTTCAAAGAATTCAAGAAATGTAAGTTGATGAGTAAGGCATCTAAAGTATTTACCTCCTTAGATTTGATCCAAGGAAAGGTAACACTTTAGATGAGTTTCCTTGAAAGATATCAAGGAAAATAGCATCATAAGATAATGTATTTCTCCATTAGGAGAAGAACGAACTTGAATAAGATTTAGTTCATTAGATGTTATCTATTACCCATATATAGGATATATACTTCTAAAACAATATGATTGTCAATGAGAAGATCTTTCAATATTTTCATGACTCCATAAGATGTAGTTGGAAAGAAAGACAAATCTTAAGCATGTTAAAGATTTGGGGTTGTGTGCTAACAAGCAATATTTGTTTGATAACAATCTTGTAGGATATCCTTAAAATAACTTTTGGATATCGCTTCTATAAACCAACTAACAAATGTTGTTTTGTTGGGTAGTTCATTGTAATTCTACAATGTGATTTGCCTAAAAGCAAATGAACGAGAGATAGAACTCAAAGAATGGGTTCTTTGAAAGACAAGAAAGTAATCAACAAATATAACAACCTAGTTCCTATACCACAAGCTCCAAGGTAGTCGATAAGGATTTATAAACCGTCTCAGTTGAATGGTTTTGAACTTTATGACTATGTCATAGAGTTGCACCTCTTAATTCGAAAGAAATAAGAACAAAAATCCTTATGACTACATTGAGTGCATATACGATATATACTCAAGGAAATGGTAAAGTACCATTTGACTCGAAATAATGAAACCTTCAAAGCTAATTGGTAGCTTAAGGTGACTACAATCAAATAGAATGGTTGACTTTAAAGGAACCATTTTTGACGTAGTCTTAGTTTCAATAAATTCGAAGATTGCTAGCTACAACTAAATGGTGATTCAATGTTTGGACATAATATGGGTTTCTGAAACCATTATTAAGATAGTCTTGATAATATATGTCTAAAACTATAAATCACAAGACATGTAAGTTGTAGAGACCCATCCATCATGGATCTTAGCAAGTTAGTGGGAGCTATTTGCATTTTATGAGAAAAAGGATCAAATCGTTTGATTTCTCATAAAGATGTAAATAAATCTTTTGTTTACTAGGTTTACAAAAGATTAGTGGGAGTTAATCATGTTCCTAAAAATTAAATATATATGATATATTAATTTTGGAAATGAAAAGAATACTTCTTCGTTAAAGTTATGACTTTAATACATTATATGAAGATAGAATGTATATGGGAGATATAGTCTATATACATGGGATGGAAATCTATAATGATATATTTCATGATATAATTGGATTATATCAATCCCTAATAATAGACAATGGATGCTAGGAAGTTTCTCATATGATGATAAACTTCAATAAGAAGGACGATTCTAGTGAGACTAGCAAGTTACCCTTCTCAAAGGGAACGTACCCTTTGACTCCCAAAGAAATAATGCGTAAATAGAATCCTTTATGCGTAAGCAGAAAGGTGATTTATGTATTTCATATTGTATGAAAAACATTGATATGAGTTGTACCTAGAAACGGTACAAGACGATATCAGTGCAAGCCCAGGATCAGAACCATGGCAACTGTCAAGTAAGTCCTTAAGTATTTGAGAAATACTAAAGGATAGATTCCTCAAAGAATGAGGAAGAATCAAAGTAACGTAATGGAAGCGTAAATGTATTAGATTATGAATCTAATCCATCATTGGATGTTTCTTCATTATGAATGAAGAGATAAACGAATATCTCTTTATTATGACTAAAGAGATATTTGGATGGAAACATTAAAAGTAATGACTTTAGTGTGTTCCATTATGAATGCAAGATATATTGCCATATAGAAGTTTACAACAATGTTGTTTGGATGGGAAAGTTCATTTATGAACTCTCTATTCGGTTCCAACCAGAAAGTGTTTGACACTAATGGGGCGATAGCTCAAGCCTGGGAATCAAGGTCTCATCAAGATCCGAACACAAATGAGAGACTGAACCACATGATTGAGAATCATGTATAATAGTGACGTCGTTATTCTCAAGGTTGCTTCTATGGATAACACATATAGATGTCCACTGTCTAGGCCTACTATTCAGCCATTTATGAAATGACTACAGAAGAGGTATCATCATGATGACCAAACTGATTGGCTCTAGTGCAAGTGGGAGATTGTTGGAAATGTGCCCTAAAGCCAATCATGTGATGATACTTTACGGACATTTCACATGTTAAACTAATCTAGTTTTACATATAAAGGGCATAGATTATTGTTTGAGCCGTCTCATATAAATGTTATATGCTTAAACGATAAAGTCCAAGGAATATGTGATTGGGAGAATGTAATCTAATGAAGTTAGATTCATGAGACCATTCTTTCGTAGACACATCCTAAACGTTCCTGATCATAGGATTGCCAATTGGGCGTTGACAGTCCGTTAAGATCAGTACGTACTATGTCTTCTCTCAGGGAGAGTGATTAGTCTCGAGTCATTGGTGTGTGTGACATCAAGACAAGTACGGTAGGTGCTCAATAGAGAATGAGTTCACTGAACGCGATCAACGAAGGGTTCTCATATTCCATGTCACATGAGAACTCATGGTTGGGATAATGCAAAGTAGTCCTTTAACCTGAGGCATCATAGTTGTCTTGTGGTTAAGACCTTGATCTTTGATTATGTCAAAGTCACTCCATCAGGAGGGTGTCCACGGCATCGTTGGGGTCAAGTGACTTAGCTATGGAGACAAGTGAATGCGCAACAAGGGATCTCTAACCTTCAAACCGTTTGAGGGAGAATACTCTATGATATGATTTAAATCTCTGATCAGAGTATGAATGAGATTAGGGAATGCGTTCCGAATCACATTCATGGTAATCATATAAGCACAAGACATACATTGGATAGTAGACATGAGAAATAAACTATCAAACCAAACAATGTGGTCAAGAGTATTAGATTAGAGAAAGACCGTATTGCATTTGTAATCTCGAACTGAATAGGTTCTCTAACCTCTTCTGATTAGCTTGGGTAACCATGATATGCTGCTAGGTGTCACTCATGGTTTGTGGAAGCCCTAAACGTGTGTAATCGCTAAAGGGAGAATTGAAAATTGTTTCAATTCACAATCGATGTAAAATGGTTTTAATCGCCCACTACCTCGCTAAAAGGAACCTAATGGATCGCACACCGTAAAAGGTGGAGATTGAAGATTAAACGGAAATGAGTAAGAATGATTAAATGGTTTAATCATTTATTTATGGCAAGAATTAATTAATATGTTAATTAATCAAACGAATAAGTTCGTTAAAGACCTTCGGGATAGTTTTGGACCTTAAGGCCCAATGGGCTTCGAACGTCAAGCCCATTAACTTAAGTTGTATGACAATTTAATGAATAAAGATTCATTGAAGCCCAAAAGCCCAAAATTCCTTAGGTGGCCGGCCATATGGTGATGAATTAGGGTTTTGGTTATTTAGGTCACTTAAAGAAGTGACTAAATAAATGACTTTATAGCCAAATATTCTTAAGTGATAAATGGGTTTATTTTGGGGGAAAATTGGTGAGAATTGTCTCTCCATTTTCTCTCTAAAGAGGCCAACACCTTGGAGGGTACATCTAGCAATCCTACTACTCCAAGGTCACTCATTTCTTCTACAATCGAACCTTGGTGTCGAGAATTAGAGGTTCTCAATTTTGGGAACTTGGAGAACCTATTCTTCCATCCAAATCCATGAATCTAAGAAGCAAGGAATGAAGGCCCCTATCTCTTTGGGTGATTAGCCTTTGCTTATGCAAAGAGGAATCTACAAAGGTATTCATTTCAACTCACTTATGTTTTGAGTTGATTATTGGTTCACCAATCTACTAGGCTTTGAATTTCATGGTCATGTTTTGTTTTTGAGTGCATACAAGCATGATTCCACCTTTAATTGTTAATTGCATGCTATTTGATGTTGCTCAAATGAACATGTTTTACAAAATAATTCCTTCAGGGTGACCCACTGGGAAGTTCTCGTGTGAGTTCCCAGAAACAAAATCGTGAGGGCATGGTCGTTGCCCAAAGCGGACAATATCGTGCTACGGTGGAATCGAGCCTGGGATATAGTGGGGGCCCAGGCCGAGATGTGACAATTTGGTATTAAAGCCAATCCCTGGCTGGAAGTGTGTCGACGAGGATGTCGGGGCTCTAAGGGGGATGGATTGTAACATCCCACATCACCCAAGAGAGTGGATCATGTAAGCCTTATATATATATATTCTGATCTCTATTTAGCACGAGGCCTTTTGGGAACTCACTGGCTTCGGATTTCATAGGAACTCCGAAGTTAAGCAAGTTCACGCAAGAGCAATCCCATGATGGATGACCCACTGGGAAGTTCTCCTGTGAGTTCCCAAAAACAAAACTGTGAGGGCATGGTTGGGGCCCAAAGAGGACAATATCGTGTTACGGAAAAGTCGAGCCCGGGATGTGGTGGGGACCTGGGCCGGGATGTTACAATTTGGTATCAGAGCCTATCCTTGGTCGGAAGTGTGCCGACGAGGACGTCGAGCCCCTATGGGGGTGGATTGTAACATCCCACATCGCCTAGGGGAGTGGATCCTATAAGCCTTATATGTATATTCTCATCTCTACCTAGCACGAGGCCTTTTGGGAGTTCCCTAGCTTCGGGTTCCATCAGAACTCCGAAGTTGAGCAAGTTCACGCAAGAGCAATCCCAGGATGGGTGACCCATTGGGAAGTTCTCGTGTGAGTTCCCAGAAACAAAACCGTGAGGGCATGGTTGGGGCCTAAAGGGAACAATATCATGCTACAGTGGAGTCGAGCCCAGGATATGGTGGGGGCTAGGGCCAGGATGTGACAAATAGGCTCCAGACAACAGCTTTTAAAAGCAACCTACATGTTGCTTTTAAAAGCTGCTTTAATAAAAAGCAGAGCTGGGTCCTTAATAATTATTTTCAATTGTTGTAATACCTTCATTTTTTTTTAAATGACATTGTTTAGCATTCCGCACACATCCTATTTCCTTAGAGAATAAAGTAAACGCTACCACATACCACTACAAATACTAACCTTACACCATCACCGCCATTACAACTACCATTTTTGTCACCACCACTGTCATAGCCACAACTAGGCCTGGCAATTCCTGACACGACCAGATAACCCGACACGACACGACATGACACGAAATTAACAGGTGTTCGGGTCGACACAATAACGAATCGGGTCGTTATCGGGTAACCTAATAAGCACCTATTAAGATAACGGGTTGGTTCGGGTATACACGTGGGTAACACGATACACGATAAGCAGAATATTCATATAATAATTTTATAACCCTAAAAAAAAACTATAATAATTATATATATATATATATTAATTTAACAATTTTATTCCCCTGAAAACTATAATAATTATATATACTATAATAATTATACCCCCAAAATATTAACTATAATAATTATATATATATATATATATATTTATTAAATTTTATACCCCTAAAAACTATAATAATTAATATGCATCCGCCCTTTGAAGAAAAAGGGAGGGAAAAAGTTTTCAGAAAAAAAAAAGGAGGGAAAAAAGAAAATTATAAGAAAAGGAAACAAAAAAAAGTGGGAAAGATGGGTGTAGTGGTATTTTGCTTGCTACTAGTAGGGAGGGTTTTTCACCGTGGTCTCTCAAGTGTGCACTTGTTAGGATAAGATCTGACATCTGTGTTCCTAACACATGTACCTCATTTACCTCTCTCTCTCCTTTTTTTCTTGAGAAATTTTTTATTGTAATGGGAACACAAATAGTACACCATGTGTTTTAATAGAAGTGGTGAGAAATTTTATTTTTTAAGTTATTAACTTTTTATCACACATATCCCACTATTTTTATAATGACACGTGATGTACTACTCCGTGTACCGATCAATTATACATACAAAATAAATAGATTTAAATCTACTTAATAAATATGTATATATATATATATAGTTATATACCATTGAACTAGATGGGATACAAATTATATGAAACTCATTTCAACGATCCAACCGTCAAACTTGTTTGTATATGCTTCGAGATTGCATACGCCAAAAATTGCAAAAAAAAAAAAACATTCAGATATCAAGTAACGAGACAAAACTTTTCGACGATTATAAATGAAAATCACGATTTAACGGTTATTTTTAGTCCGATTTTGATGATTTTTTACAGCTACACTCCTTGACCCTATATGAATACAATGAATGAATTCGATCTTCAATTTAAAATATTTACACTAGTGGATACCACAAAATCTTATGTTATACTTAATGAAAGTATAAATAAACTCTAAGTGTTAGTGAATCTATCGTTTTGATGATATACGCATCCTACGAAACTAATTTCAAAGATCCAAACCATCAAACTTGTTTGTAAATACTTCGAGATCGTACACGCCAAAAATTACAAAAAAAAAAACATTCAGAGATCAAGGAACATGACAAAACGTTTCGACAGTTATAAACGAAAAACCACGATTTAACGGTTATTTTAACTTCGATTTTGATGATTTTTTACAGCTACACTCCTTGACCCTATATGAATACAATGAATAAATTCGATCTTCAATTTAAAATATTTACACTAGTGGATACCACAAAATCTTATGTTATACTTAATGAAAGTATAAATAAACTCTAAGTGTTAGTGAATCTATCGTTTTGATGATATACGCATCCTATGAAACTAATTTCAATGATCCAAACGTCAAATGTGTTTGTATATGCTTCGAGATTGCATACGCCAAAAATCGGAAAAAACAAACATTCAGAGATCAAGTAACGGGACAAAACTTTTCGACGGTTATAAACGAAAAATCACGATTTAACGGTTATTTTAACTCCGATTTTGATTATTTTTTTACACTTACACTCCTTGACCCTATATGAATACAATGAATGAACTCAATCTTCAATTTAAAATATTTACACTAGTGGATACCACAAAATCTTATGTTATATGAAAAGTGTTATTGAATTTATATATTAAATTAAATTTAAAAAATTGGTGACCATTGGATTGGTTGAGATTTAATCTCAGATGTCCATTGGGCATTAGGTTGGACTTTGGTTCCTCTTCTCTTCTCATACAGACTTCTTGAATCTCTGCCGCTGAGCTCTGCATCTCCCTCGCCTTCGCAAGTCGCAACCTTCCTCCTCATCCTCTTCCGTGTAGCGGCCCTCTCTGTGAACTTTAGCTATGTATCTCCGTTCAAGGTTCAATCTGTATTTTGTATTTTGTAGTGCCTGATTGTGATTGTGTGTAGCAGCTGTAGCCTCTCGGTCTCACTCTGTGAAATTCGCAACCTTCCTCCTCACCCTCTTTCAAGCATGAATGTCCTCAAATTTATTGTATGTTAGGGGATATGCTGCAACAGCTTCCATTAATCCATTTAACTTAATTAAAATTAGCAATTTAACACCAACCAATTTCTTCTTTGTATCAAAAAATGACATGGGAATCATAGTCGTACTATGAACTCACCTCCATCGCCATGGCTAACTCGCTTCCCAGCTCGGTTTTTCTGATGAGCTTCCAAAATAAATAAAAAACTAACACAAACACTGTTTATTAGAGCAAGTCCACCGGAGTGGACTTTGCCCAGCACCCTATCCAAATAGCAGCCCAGCACCTTGTCCATGTCCTCCAACCCGCCCAACAACCTGGCACCCAACCCATGCTGGTCTCTGGGCCAGCACAAAACAGGTTGACCAAGAAGCTGGGCCATTTGCTGGTGTTGGCCACGTGGCCAATCCTGGGCTCTTGGATATGAACATTTTTCAAATCCAACAATCGAGATTAATTAACAACATTAAAATTAATTAAAAAATATAAAAAAATACATAATTTTTTTTTAAATACAGTAAAATTTTAAAAAAGTTATTATTTTTTCTATAAATACCTAACCCTCATCTTCCACCTTACACCACATTTCAATATTTTCTACACCTTCTACCAAAGCTTTCATATACTTTTTGTGTGAAAAAAAAATACCAAGAAGCTCATCCTTAATTTTTTTGTCCATATAAACCATACATCCCTACATCCATCTTCATCGTGTATTTGAAGAACAAAGTGTATTTGATGAGTTTATGTAATTTCATTTTAGTGTGTTTTTTTTTTATAGTTTATTTGATGAGTTTATGTAATTTTATTTTAGTGTGTTTTTTTTTTAATTTTATTTGATGAGTATGTAATTTTATTTTAGTGTATTTTTTTTAAGTTTATTTGAAATTTTATCCGAAATTGGTTAAAAATCTTATCCGAAATAAACTTAAAAAAAAAAAAACACACCAAATAAATGCGCTGGGTGCCAGCGCATTTTTTTAGGGGTGGAGATGCCTTGGCCTATTACTGTTCACTTGAGTGGATAAATGCGCTGGGTGCTGGCGCGAAGTCCTTAGGGGTGGACTTGCTCTTATGGGGTGTAGGATTGTCGTTTTAATATTATACATGTGCATAACTCTTGTAGTCATTATTATAAAGGTTAATACAATGACCCCTCAGATTTATTGTGGTGAATTTATATTGAATTGAACAAATATTACATGAATTTCTCTTATTGCAGCACATATGCATGAATCAAAGTAGTTAAATGATTACAATTCAGCATGGGGGATTAGGTAAATATTTCTCCATGATGATCGATGGAAATTGAGGATTTTGTAAAAGAAAGAACATGCAAACTTTGAGTTCCATTGGCAAGGTTTAAACTTTTCAGAAAGGCTTCACAACATTGAAAACAAAAACTCCATCATTTTGCATATCCTTGCACATTTAATATTTTGTAATAGACTAATAGTGTATGGATGTATTTTTTTAGGCTCTTATTTTCGAGTGTAGATGTAGTACTTAAACGACAAATGTATTTTAATTTTTTGAAATAATATTTATGTGGCAGTGTGTGGTAAGGACCCGTTAAGATAACAGGTGTGACACGACACGACTCGTTAAGATAACAAGTGTTACACGAAAACGACACGAACACGACATACATGACCCGTTTGCCAGGCCTAACCACAACATTGACCACTGTGATCACTACCATCATTGTCACCACCATCACTATTGCCACCGCCACCCACCATCAATGCCGTCATCGCCGCCACCACCACCACCACCATTATCACAATTGCCACCATTGCCATCACAACCACAACTGCCAATACCACCATCATTGTCGCCGCCGCCGCTGCCAACACCACCATAACCGCAACCGCCACCATTGTCACCGTCCTACCACCATTATTACCTTTCCACCTCAACCAACATGTCCCACTAATGGCTCTTTTTTCTAATCTACGGCCACAATTTAAATGGGCCGTTGGTTGATCCAACGATCCAAGTTCAATTTCTTTTTATATTTTTAAATTTATAGAATCCAACTGTTGAGATTGAATATGATCAAATCTAACGGTAAAAAAAAAAAAAAAAAAGATCTAACAGTCCAAATTTAAATCCAACGACTAAACTAATTAAAAACAATTATTTAACTCGAAATTCACCCAAAAACTCTATAAATACATATGTATTTGTTCAAACATCCACACAAAACTCACTTTTCTACTACAATCCTTCTAATTTTTCTTTCTACCATTTTTCAAAGACCTCACCTTTCATCATGGTTTATTAATGATCTGATTTAGTGATTTTTCCATAGTGTTTTATGAGTTTCATGTGTCGATTTAGTGATTTTTCAATATTTATTGGAATATAAATATTTTTAGCATAAAATGTTCATAAAATTTATTTAGGATAGTCTACATAATTTTTTTCTAAAGTTAATATTAAAAAAAACCTAAATTCATTATTTAATAATATGGGGCTAAAATTTTAACCAAAAAGTGTTGGAGCATAAAAGTTGTTTATGAGTTAAAACCTAAATTTTTTGGACTAAAAATATTAAGTTTTAACCCAAGGGTTGGAGATGGTCTATGTGACAACCCGTCTCAAAAAATTTCGTTTTTATTTATTTTAATCGAGGGAATTGACGAAAATGCCTAGAAGCAAGGATTTTGATTTCTGTTGACCATCGTCTAGACGAATGTATGACTTATTCTTTTGGTATAATTGTGTAGTATTCGTTGGTACGAACGTACAGGCGAAAGCCTTTTTGCGAGTCCGGATTATAACGGTATAGTTACGGACATTTGAAGTGGTGTTACTAAACTAGAGTTATTAAATAAATTGAACTCCCACTAGGTGGGAAGGGGGAACCAATGAAAAGCTTGGTTTTTGGCCCAATCAGGAAAAAAAAATAGGGGACCAATTGGAAATGAAGAGGAGGGAGGAAGCTTTCCTTCCCGTGGCTTTTCACACACAAGAAACCCGGTTTCGACCTGGGGAGAATTCCGGCCACCTTCACCACATTTTCAAGCGAAATTCACCCCACCTTCACCTACAATCATCACCATACTTCTTCTCCTTTATTTTTCACCCAATATTCGACAGAAATTGGGGTAAATTCGTGATATTTGAGCATGGTGAGACCGACGGGTTTTATAGGTGATTCGTCGATCCAGTGAGTTTCAACACTAACCACCACCCTTAATCAACTCCCCTTGGCCCCTGGAATAAGACCCAAGTAGTTGTAGGGAAGTTGGAACATCGAGGAAGTCGAATTGAAGAACACCCATCTTAGGGTTTCCGGCAGGTTTGAGCAAAATTGGAGCTTTTTCCAGCCAGATTGGACTTGGCCATAGGTATAAATCGATTCCTCATGTTGTGTAGATGAATTTTCATGTTTGGATCATGTGATTTGGTGGAGAAATGAGAAAGTTATAACGATTTAAAGTTTGCCCAGTTTCCGGCGACCTCCGCCACTTTCGAGGCGTTTTCCGGCCAAATCACGGCGAGATAGCTACCTTGTAAGGTACCAATATCTTTGTCTCGTCGAGAACTATGATTTCCGTTTAGGCAACGATGGTTCATGATGTCTTGATATGCGTGCTAAGGAGTCGTAGCGCGGACATCAGGTGAGTGGGTCTTTTCCTTTCTGTCATATATTATATATATATATATATATATGATTATGGTTGACAATTCCATAAGCGTTTATAAAATTGAATTATTGCATATAATTACTGTGAATGCTTTGAAATACTAATGTGAACTACGAATGGCTTGATCTCTGTTTAAGGTACGTAGGCAGTCTAACAAGACGTTAGATGCAACCATATAATAAATGAGACTAAATAATTGGGACAATAGCCTTGTTTGGGGAATTGAACAATGTGAGGGACATTGGTGGAAAATGTGAGAATTAACCTTATGATTTGGTAGTTAATTGTTGTTCATAAATCAAGTGTGAAGAATCAAGGAATTGAAGTAAGGAAACGTAAGTAATGTTAGTTAATTAAACTAGTGTCTAATCGGGCTTATCACCGATAATTATTCCCGAAAATAAATAGTTTAGAAATGGGACGTTACAGATTATGCATTTCACGCCATGTTATATATATACTTGAAAATACTATGTTATAGTTGAGTTTTAGATTGCATCATGACATATTCATATGTGTATTACCTGAACCTAATTATTGTGAATGCTTCGAAGTGCCAAATGATGTTGCGGACGCCCAGGTAAGATTCAGGTGAGTACATGTTGATGATAGCGATGGTAATGAGTATGTTGAAGAGATATTGATTCAGCCGTATAGGTCACGTGAAGTGACTCCGGCTAGTATATCGATGAGATATGTGATGAGATATGAATAAGTCGTACAGGTCACTAGAGGTAACTCTGACTTATGAGTTAGCAGATATGTGATGATATATGATGAGATACTAGCATATATTTATGATGAGATATGTAATGAAATGCTAGCCTATATGTGATGAGATGCTAGCATATATGTCATGATATATGATGAGATGCTAGCATATATTTATGATGAGATATGTAATGAGATGCTAGCCTATATGTGATGATATATGATGAGATGCTAGCATATATTTATGATGAGATATGTAATGAGATGCTAGCCTATATGTGATGAAATATGTAATGAGATGCTAGCCTATATGTGATGAGATGCTAGCATATATGTGATGATATATGATGAGATGCTTGCATATATTTATGATGAGATATGTAATGAGATGCTAGCCTATATGTAATGAGATGTTAGCATATATGTGATGATATATGATGAGATGCTAGCATATATTTATGATGGGATAAGTGATGAATGCTAGCATATATTTATGATGAGATATGTGATGAGATGATAGCATATATGTGATGATATATGATGAGATGATAGTATATATTTATGATGAGATATGTAATGAGATGCTAGCCTATTTGTGATTAAATATGTAATGAGATGCTAGCCTATATGTAATGAGATGCTAGCATATATGTGATGATATATGATGAGATGCTAGCATATATTTATGATGGGATATGTGATGAAATGCTAGCATATATTTATGATGAGATATGTGATGAGATGCTAGCATATATGTGATGATATATGATGAGATGCTAGTATATATTTATGATGAGATATGTGATGAGATGCTAGCATATATGGGATGAGATATTGATTCAATCGTGCATGATGGGTGGATCCGGCTAACACGCCATTTCCTATTGGTTTATTTCACCTGGGTTACTTATTCCTGTTAAGATATTTGACGTAGCATGACCGTAAGACTATCATTTTGGTTATGGTTTTGATTTATAGTCACGCCTATTATTTTCTGGGAAATTATACAGGTGTTGTAATGAGGGGCTATAATGTTTTATATGGTTTCTATTAAAATTTTACTTACAGGGCCACTCACCCTTGTTTGGTTTTCACCCTCCAGGTTTTATTAGTTGAGCTTTCTTATCGTCGAGAATTCATGGCAAGTCTTGGTATTGGAGATTACCTTTGATGGTATGATTCTTAATTCATTCTACTGTGCTTACTTATGCTCTAACATCACGTGTGAACTGGGTTCATTCCCACTCACCAGTGCACTTTGGTATTTAGGCAATATTAGGTTTAAATTTATTCACATTTTATTTCCACATCATCATCACACTTTATGGCTTCATCACCTTCCAGGTGTCGGCCAGCACAGCTCGACTCGGAGTCCTAGTGGAGATTCCGGGTCGGGGTGTGTCGTCTAAGCGCACTCCCTCCTTAAAGCAAGTTCACCCCTAAAAATGCGCTAGCACCCAGCCCATTTAATCCACTCAAATGAATAGCAATTGACCCCAAAGAATAGTACTTGGCCAAATGCATCTCCACCCCTAAAAAATGCGCTAGCACAAAGTCTAGTCAATTCGTATTAAAATATTTTTATTTTTTTTTAGAAAATAATAAATAAATAAATAGTTTTAATTTCGGATAGGATTTTTAACCAATATTGTGACACCACGTGCCATTATCCGAAAGTACTAATTTGTGGACAGATTTTTGATAAGATTTTCAACCAATTCCGACACGCCATGTGTCACTATCTGTTTACAATCCTTTAGCCAAGATTTCGATAAGATTTTCAACCAATCACATAGTGCCACATGACATTATCCAAAACCTCATCCTTTCTTTTTGTGTGCATATAAACCCTACATCCATCCTAATTCATACACCATACTCAAACTAGCTCATAATCATTCTTCATCTTTTTTAAATCTTGAGTTTTTACAATGTCTTCTTCAAGGAGATTGTATGAAATCAATGAGCAACAGAAAAAATTGTTTGCAAAACAAGAAGAATTGTTCATTCTCGAGGATGATGGAGATAAGGCGTTCTTCATGGAAGAGGATAAGGATGATGAACATAGAAGGCAAAGAGCCTCACATTCTTGTCGTGTCATGCAAGTTGTGGGTCAGATCTCGAAACCCAGACGTGCCGCAAACTTGGATAGAAAGAGGGAAAGACGAGGTAAAGATCTCTTGGAAGCTTATTTTATCCCCAACAGTTTATTCCCTGATCATATTTGACGTCGTTTTAGAATGAAATGAAGTTTGTTCAACAAAATCATGATTGCTATTTGTAATCATGATCCATACTTTGTGCAAAAAAAAGAGAAGCTTTTCATGCTCTAGGTCTTTTTCCTAAGTAAAAAATTACTGCTACCTTGCGGTTGCTTGCATTTGTTGCATCTGCAGATTAAGTGGATAAGATAGCGAGGATGGGAAAATCAACTGTTCCAGAGTCCCTGATGAGGTTTTGCTCTGCAATCGAAGCCCTCTACAACAATGAGTACCTTCGAAAACCTACGACAATGAACCTACGAAGGCTTTTAAAGAAGGGTGAGATGCGAGACTTTCCTGGCATGATTGGAAGCATCGACTGTATGCATTGGACTTGGAAAAACCGTCCAAGTGCGTGGCAAGGAGCTTATGGTGACAGAAAAAAAGCCAAAAATATCATTTTGGAAGCTGTGATATCATTTGATACATGGATTTGGCATGCTTATTTTGGTGTTTTAGGAGCTCAAAATGACTTCAATGTCCTTGCCCAATCTCCAGTGTTCCACGAGGTGCTGCAAGGAAAAGCATCAAAAGTCACATATTGGGTCAATGAAAATAAATACGGAGCATACTACCTAGTAGACTGCATTTACCCAAGGTTGACAACATTTGTCGAAACAGTGCCACATCCACAAAGTGAAAAGGAAAAACACTTCGCAAGATGTCAAGAGGGGTGTAGGAAGGATGTGGAGCGTTATTTTGGTATCCTGCAAGCTCGTTGGGCGATTGTCAGGGCTACTACTAGATTGTTTGATGTCAAGGCTCTTCAATCCATCATGATGACGTGTATCATTCTTAACAACATGATTGTGGAAGATGAGTGTGATTACGATGTCATCGATGAATACGAGCCGGACACGATGAACAATTCCAAAACACATGTATATTGTGCTCATGACCACACCGAAGATCCCGTGCAACACAAGCCATTGGAAAAGGATCGACGTTACAATCAATTGATCACGATATGCTTAAGCCATCATTTCTTCTCTAAGCATCTCCATTTCTCGATTAAGTATTTCTCTTTGTCTCTCATTAGCCGCATCACGTCTCTCAATAGCTGCGAAGATTGCTTGCATAGTCGCAACTTTTGTCTCATATCTAGCCACTTCTCGGGCTATGCTTAGTTCACCTTGGCGAGCAAGTTCGTCCATATATTTTGTGTAGTCATTCTTGGAAGAACTCCTATGAACACGAAAAATTCCTGAAACGAAAGAGACAAGAACACGTGCACAAAATAATATTTGTATTTGATGATTTTGGGTTACAATCTCTCTCAAATTTGATCCTCTGATTCGATCTCCGTAAGGTGTTGATTTGTGGATGTGCGATTGATCCAAAGGGTCGTTGGGCTTGATCTAAGGATGAACGTTCTTCAAGGGTCGTGGGCTTGATCTTGAAGGTGGATTTGAGCAGATCTTTAAGGAGCCGTTGGGGCTTGATCTTAAGGATGAGCGTTTCTTCAAGGGTCGTTGAGGCTTGATCTTGAATAACGATGATGAACAGATCTTCAAGAGGCTTTTGGGCTTGATCTTGAAGAACAGTGATGAACGGATCTTCAAGGGCTTTCGGGGTTTGATCTTGAATTGGTGGAAGTTCTTCAAGGGGCCGTCAGGGCTTGATCTTGAAGGTGGATGATTGTTGATCCAAGGGCCGTTGGGGCTTGATCTTGGAAGAACGATGAACGAAGAACGAAGAAGGCTTTCTAGATTCTTCGGGATGAACAGATGATGAACGATGAACACTTTCTTCAAGGGCCGTCAAGGCTTGATCTTAAATTGGTGGAAGTTCTTCAAGGGCCTTTGGGGCTTGATCTTGAATTGGTGAAAGTTCTTCAAAGGGCCGTCGGGGCTTGATCTTGAAGGTGGATGATTGTTGATCCAAGGGCTGTCGGGACTTGATCTTGGAAGAACAATGAACGAAGAACGAAGAAGGCTTTCTTGATTCTTCGGGATGAACGGATGATGAACGATGAACACTTTCTTCGAGGTCCGTCAGGGCTTGATCTTGAATTGGTGGAAGTTCTTCAAGGGCCTTTGGGGCTTGATCTTGAATTGGTGGAAGTTCTTCAAATGGGTCGTCGGGGCTTGATCTTGAAGGTGGATAATTGTTGATCCAAGGGCCGTCAGGGCTTGATCTTGGAAGAACGATGAACGAAGAACGAAGAAGGCTTTCTTGATTCTTCGGGAACCTAGATGCTTGAGAGCTTCGGAGTTTCAGAGCTTCAGAGCTTCATGGTGTAATATGAATTGGTTTCCCTAAATGAATGAAATTGGCTTCTATTTATAGAATTTTCCAAGGCCTAATTTTTTTAATATAATATTCCAAATGAAATAAGTCGTTTCTGGCAGGTGTTGACACATGTCCTGTTTGATTACTTTTCCGACTCATTTCAATTTTTCGTCGAGTCACATGCTACGTGTAAAATTTATGTAATACATGAGCGTTGAAACTTTGATTTATCGGTCAACATTTATTTACCGAAATTTCGATGTCTACAAATGCCTCCACTTTAAGGCGCATCGTATACATGTGCTTGTCACGTGTAGGAGATGCGTTTTGAAGTCCCTTACGGTAGATGTCAATCCAAGGGCCATCGAGGCTTGATCTTGAATTGGGCTGGAGATTTCTTCAAGGGCCGTTGAGGCTTGATCTTGAATTGGGCTGAAAGTTTCTTTAAGGGCTGTTGAGGCTTGTTTTTGAACTTTATTTGAAATTTCTTCAAGGGCCGTCAAGGCTTGATCTTGAAGGTTGAAATTGGACCATAAGGAGCTTCATGTGGTAGATGATCTTTGGCTTTGGTAGTGGATGAATTGGCACGTATTTGTTTTTTGCGCTTGTTGACTTTCCACAGCTTTGATCTTGAACTGGGTTTGAGGACTTTCTAGATTCCTCCATTTGTTGACTTTCCATAGCTTATTCTTGAACTGGATTTGATTCAAGGGTGGTGGACGCTTGTGCAGCCCACAACACCTAGCGAGTCGACCCAAGAATTTGAGGGTCAAAACGAGTCCTCCACCCAGAGTGATTGCAACCCTGATGATATGAGATACTTTTGATTTTGAAGAAGTAGCGGATGACTCACCACGTGCTTTGTTGTGCTTGTCTCCACATGCTTCAATGTATCATTTTCCCTTGCCATATCTATTCTTCTAGCATAATGTGGCATTTTCTCGAGTTCCTCAGCTCAGACTCATTCTGCTGAGTTGACTGTGCAGGCTGCATTCTTCTCTGCTTGTTTGTTCTGCACGTTGTCTCCACATGCTGCAAGGTATCATTTTCACTTGCCTTATCTGTTCTCCAGGCAGATGTGGCAGCTTCTTTGGAAGTACAGTAGCAGTGGAAGACGAGTACTCGAGAGCAGTGCTAGGTAGGCAATTAGGGAAGGGTTCCAAGCAGTCGGTTCCTTACCCGAGTTTGAGTGGAGGTTCCGGCTTATTGCTTTCTTTATCCTTGTCTTTGCAGGTAAGAACAAGGACAAAGGAAAGGACAGGGAGAACGCATGATATGAGATACTCTTGCTTTCTACCCTGGTGATATGAGATACTTTTGCTTTGGTGTCATTTGTTTGCAGAGGTACCCCAAGGAATAAGGAACACTAAATGACTCGAGAGGCTTCGTTGGGAAGGCATTCTCGGAGATGAAGAAAGGTTATGTATGTCTTCCTTGCTATGGAGGGTGAAGGTGGACAGTTATAGGAAGTTCTTTAATACCTGTAGAGGTACTATTCTTTCACTCGTGTCGGCAACCATTGCGTGATTTATCGGTATGGCTTCACATGCTTTCTTCTTTATTAGAAATCTTCGACAAATTGTCCGTAATTTTTGCCAAGCTGAGTGTGCATGTGACAGGTGTTGACAAGGCTGAAAAAGACTGGCGCCTCTTCGATATCTGGGATCGGCGCTTCGACAAATTGCCCGTGATTTCTGCAAAGCTAAGTTTGCGTGTGACGGGTGCTGACACGTCTGGAAAAGCAAGATGCCTCTCCGATTTCTGAGCTTGCCTCTTCGATTTTTTGAATTGGACTCTTCGAATTCTGAGCTCGCCTTTTCGATCTCTGAAATCCTGTCGAGTGTTGATTTTTATAGAGGCACGCAGATCGTTTCAAAGCACACTTGAATTTTCGATTGTAAAAACTCCCTTCTTGCACTTCTAAGATCTTGACTTGTCCGACCTCTTCTTTCTTTCAACGCCTTTGAAAATGTATGGCCCCTCCGACTGTCGTTTTGACTTGAACCTTGGTGAAGAGGCAGTCCCTCCTTCTCCAAACAACATATGGCTCCCATCCTTCATATCCCCTACTGGTCCTCTTACCGTTAGGGATTCGGTGATGAAGAATGATATGACCGCTGTGGTGGTGGCCCGGAACCTTGTCACTCCCAAAGATAACAGACTACTTTCCAAACGGTCTGATGAGTTGGCTGTTAAGGATTCTTTGGCTCTCAGTGTTCAGTGTGCAGGTTCTGTGTCTAATATGGCCCAACGCCTATTTGCTCAGACCCGTCAAGTTGAATCATTGGTGGTTGAAGTGATGAGCCTCAAACAGGAAATTAGAGGGCTCAAGCATGAGAATAAACAGTTGCACAGGCTCGCACATAACGATGCTACAAACGTGAAGAGGAAAATTGACCAGATGCAGGAATCTGACGGGCAGATTTTACTTGTTCATCAGAGGTTTGTGGGTTTGTTCCAACAACAGTTGCCTTCGTCTTCTGGGGCTGTACCGCATAATGAAACTCTAAATGATCAACCTCCGGCTCCTCTTCTTCCTAGAGTTTCGTTGAGTGATGAGTCGCCTCGCGATCAATGAAGGCTTTTTTTTTTTTTTTTTTAAACTCACGTAAAAATGTACATTTATGTAAATTTTTAGAGAAATCAATAAACAAGCTTTATTTCATTCAGATGTACATATATACATATATAAATATATATATATATATATATATTTATATACACATATATATATATATATATTTTTTTTTCAACAATGCTTTTGGTGCCACGTACATATATATAATACATGCCCACACATATGTGCATTCACACACACCCACCTTTTTCTTTTGCTTTTCGGTGGTGTTCACATCTACCATCATGACCTAAATGATGGCCACCATATATGCTGTTTGCAATGTCCGACACCATGTGAGTTTTATACTCCACAAAATCACAATTTGTATATAACAAATATATGCACACATGGCACCACACCCTCTTTGTCGTCCACTATCCCCAAATTTTCCTTTATATTTATATATATATATATATATATATATTTTCTTTTTCAGAATGGTGCATGATGCACCATTCCAATTGCCAACAAAGAACCTAGGAACATGAGTGTTTGCTAGAGGACCGAAGTGGAAAGCATGGGTCTTCCACTTGTTTGCTTTTTGTGGCTTTATAAGATGATTGTTGCCTTCTCCCACTTCATCACATAGCAGAGGAGCCATAACTTTCAACCAAATTGACAGTAGAGAGGAAGGAGAAGGTGCGTTGAACCAGGTTGCTATGGTTCTGCTGTCCTTGTTGCGAATCTTTCTGAGGTAAGGTGCTCCCTCCGTGCTTACTTTCACATAAATCCCAACAGCAGTTTCGTCATCAGTGTACATGTACATGTGTGTGTGTGTCGTGTATATATATGTTTGTGTTATATATTATATATGTGGGTAGGTGCCGTGTTTATTTGTATATGTGTACCTCTTTGATGGGTTTTTTTTTTTTTTTTTTTTTGTAGTGCTAAAAGATTGCACTGTCACTGCTCAGCCATTGCATAACCACGGGATTCTTGCTGCCCGGGGCTTGTTGCAGTGTGTCACTTTTCATCGTATGGTGTTGTGCAAAAAGATTGCGCTGTGTAGTGCATTTTGATCATAGTTTTCCCTCAGTGGTGCGCTGCTGTGTGGTGCTGCGCAAGAGACTGCAGCTGGGCTTTGCTGTGTGATTACGTAATATTTTAGTTTCCTCTGCCACTGTAGCATGCTTTGAAGGACCGTCTTGTAGCTGTCATCTCTGCCATGCTGCTCAAGCTTTGTGGCTGACTTTTCCGTTACAGTCATGGTGTTTCTCAAGTGCTTTAAAAACAACACCATCACCATTCTTGCGAAGGAAGGCGATCCTCAAGATAGTGGAACGACATTGAAGCTTTATGCGCCACTGACTGGCCCCAAGGTGCTTGTTCTTCCCATAAAAGACAACTTCATGCATATTAAGTCGTGGTCTTCTGAGGTATCTTTGGAGGTGGTAGACTCCGTTCGACCAACTACAAAGACGAAGGTGTGCAAATCGAGGATTCTTATCTTGAACTCTTCGCACCATGATCGTGCCAACCCTTTGGTTAAGTCTAAGCTTATTGGTGATCGTATCCGTAGTGGAGCTATAGCTTGGAATAGCACCCTATCGACTACTGGAGGAGCCGCCTTCGTTGAGTTTTATTGGGAATGGCTTGAAGATGTCTGGAGCCGCTCTAAAGATGTACTTACCAACACAGGCCTTTATCATGTTGTATACGCATCTTTGTTCAGTTATGATCGCCATCCTTCCGTCATCCGTGCATTCTTTGAGCATTGGTGTTCAGCGACCAACACGCTTCACACGGCTCGAGGGGAAATGTCGATTTCACTTAGGGATCTCCATAAGCTAGGGGGTCTGCCTATCCAGGGAAAATTTTATGACGAGGTTGTTCCTAGTGTGGAGGAGTTTTCTTGTCGCAACAGTCGAGGATTGCCTGCGAGCTGCCGCTATTTGTTCTGAGCGTACCATAAGCTTTTCCAAGAGGCCCCCGGTAAGTCAGGTGTGAAGATTTCTTCGTGGATCCGGTTTTGGTATTGGGATGCCGTGAAGTACAAGAGGCCTTCGAAAAAAAATGGTCGTAACAAGACAACCAGGCCTGAGGGAGACTCTGATCCGTCAGAGGTCATTGGTTTAGCTGGGCGCCGTACCCCTAACGAGTCGAGGGCATTTGAGGATCTCGGCGTGGCGTTAGAGCACTTGGAAGAATCTTACTTAGCTGCATTCTTAGCTTGTTGGCTTTGTAAGTTTGTCTTCCTTAAAGACGACGTCAACTTGATTCGTCCTGGAGTCTTCAAAGTTGCTAGCAAGATGGCTGCAGGCGAATCTTTTAGCCTTGCTATTCCAGTCTTAGCCAACATTACGTGATGCGGTACTTCCTTACCACTACGTGTACGGTTGGTTGGGTAAGTACTTTGGTACTCATTTTTCTTCGTCAACTTTAGACAAGTCTGGGCCCTCCGTAGTCAAGCTAGGACCTTTGATGACGAAGTATTCTGGCTTTCTTTCTGCGAAGAGTCTCGACGATCAGCAGGCGCAAACATTATTTAGAAGTTGTGAAGGATTGAGGATGGATCGTCTGGCGAGGGTTGGCTCGGTGCGGCGAGACATCATGGATGATTCATATCTCCACTTTTCAGACTTGTCTTACCTTATAAGTCTTCTCTCGGGGTATGTTTCTTTGCGACAAGAAGACCGATGTATCATTCAGCCGTACAGTCCTCAACGTTTTAACAGGCAATTCAGTTTTGTCCAAAATGTGCCAGACACGTTGAGGGAGAAAGCTCAATCAGAATCCTTGCAAGCTGTGTATATGCATTGGGAGTCGTGTACCCGTGCATGTACAAACGCTTCTATCTCCCTGCCGTCCAATGACGAGTTCAAGAGTAATCCAGTAACCCGTGTTTACGTACGTTAGTGGTCAAAGGTATATTATGAGAATTTAGGGACGGCAAGTGGTACCAATTCTTCCCATTCATGTCATGATGTGTTAAAAGAGGGTTGTTCAGTGGTTCCTACGCAGTTGGTACCTTTTGATTGTGCGAGTGTCACTCATTTGCAAGATAGACCTATGGTTTTAGCCCATCAACACTTGCGTCCGTCCTCTCCCCACCTGGATGCTTCTGGAAAGGTGGGTGACGAAGTTGATTCACACAGAGATTGACCTGTTTTGCGGCTACGCCAACAAGTTTTAAACAAGCGGTCATTCGAAGTCGCTCAGGTTGACAGCGATGTTAATTTTCGTCATAAGAAGAAATGAGTGTTTAGGCCTCCTCAATCCGATGGTCGTGTGTCAGATGTACGTATTTCTTTCTCTCTCCTGATTTATTTATTTATTTATTTCATTATTTTAGCTTTCATTTCTAACATCTTTCTTTGTTTTGTTTAGGTTGGGCCTTCTTGTTCTTTTAATCTGGTGACTGCGGGCGTTTACTCCTGTACGGACATGCTACTTAGAGGCAATCTACCTACAGATGGGGAGATTGGGGATCCGCCTGTTGCAGAGCTCGTTCAAAATCTGCCCAATTTCCCAAGCTTGCCGTGTGTAGGTGGAGGCGTACAAGAGTCCATCATGTGTCCAACACCTTTGCCAGCTAGTTCGGGGATCTCTTTGAGAGGGCCGAACCTTAGAGGTACTGAGAAAGTCATCCATCGCATCCGTCTTGGTGCGACAATGGATATCAATAGCCATATAGAGAAGAAGATTTCTAAATGCACGTTGAAAGACCTTACGTTGCTCAATGAGGACTTGTCGAAGCTTGTCTCTGTGATTGACAGCCTTAACGTTGATTCTTCATCATTGAAGATCAAGATTGTCGACTTATGGCCGCCTCGACTAAGTAATCTTCCTTGCGTGCTATTTCCTTGAAGAAGTTGAGTTCGGATGTTAGAGCTCATCAGCTAACAACGATAAACTTGTCACTGGCTCAAGTCCGGTCTTCTCAGCAAGCTGCTTCTGGAGATTATCAATTCACAAAGAATTCTTTAACTTCTGTCCAGGTGCGTCTAGATGCGTTGGTGCGAGAGCGAGAGCAGTTGGTAATCGAAGCATCGCAACTTGAAAGTGTTCTCTCGGAGCAGGGAACTACACTTTCTTAGTACCAGGAGGAGATTTCGCGCCTAGAACGAGAGAAAGGCATGACTATGGATCTGCCCATCTTGTCTCCCACCGAGGTAGAGACTTTAAAAACTTTGGAAGGCTTGCTTGAAGATCGCCTTCGTAGTTTTAGGGACATAGTTTTCAAGTAGTATCTTCTGTTTTTTTTTTCTTGTAATAAGGCTTTGGAGTCGACTTCTTCTTTTAAAGAAATAAAGTATTTACATTTTTGAAGTTTTAATGGTGTGACTGTACATGAAGTTTTGAAGTTTCAAGTTGCCTATGTACCCTCAGTTGAGGAAGGATCAAGTCATAACGTAGTTCAAATGAGCGATGAATTTAACAATGATTTTGATGATGATTTTGCCGTACACAGTTTATGCTCTTGCGGGCCAGGAGCTTTGGTTCATGCAGTTTAGGCTCGTGCAAACAAAGAGCAGGAGTTGTCGCCTTTTAGGGGTAGTAGCGCTTCAAGAATCTGCCATTGATAGGGTCGACCTTCAAGCCATCTTCCGCCATGATTAAGTAGGCGCCATTGGTGTAGACTTCTTGTATTACGTATAGTCTATCCCATTTTTGACATGAACTTGCTCTTTGTCTTGTGAGTTGTGATGATAGGCCTACGCAATGAAAGGACGAGATCTCCTATTTGAAAAGAACGAGGGAGAACTTTCTTGTTGAAGGCCTTGCAGAGTCGTGCTTAATAACACTCCAAATGTTGCTGGGCTTCGAGTCTTTTCTCATCCAGCGCTTCCAGCTCTTGAAGGCATAATTTTGCATTCTCTTCGTCAGACAAGCCTTCTTGTATAACCATCCTTAGCGAGAGGATTTGACTTTCGAGCAGTAGAACAGCTTCCACGTCATATACGAGAGAATAAGGTGTAGCTTGGGCAGGCGTTCTATATGTCGTCCTGTATGCCCATAGTGCTTCGCTTATTCTTTCATGCCAGTCTTTCTTTGTTCTGCCGATTACCTTCTTCAGGAGGTTGCACAATGTCTTGTTGAATGCTTCTGCAAGACCGTTAGCTGGAGCATGATACATGGAGGATTTATGCTGCTTGAACTTGTATTTCTCGCAGAGCTCGTCCACGAGTAGGTTGGAAAATTGTTTTCCGTTGTCAGTGACAATGTAATGAGGCACACCATATCGGTGGATGATATATTCCTTGATGAAACGGACGACAGTTTCCTTCTTGACTTCCTTCAGGGGTATAGCTTCAGCCCATTTGGAGAAGTAATCTATTGCAGCCAGGATGTAAGCTTCTTCTGCAGATGACTTTGGCGCAATTGGTCCTACGACGTCCAATCCCCATGCATCGAATGGCCATGAAGTGCTGTGGGGTGTAATGGTTCAGGCGGTTGATGTATGAAATTGGCGTGAAATTGGCAGGCTTGGCACCTTTTGGCGTGTTCTAGGTAGTTCTTTACCATGCTTGGCTAGTAGTAACCCATTCTTTTGAGCTGGAAATGAAGCTTCGGTCTGGATTGATGCGCCCCACATATTCCTGAGTGTGCTTCTTCCATGGCTTGATTGGCTTCTTCCTCGCCTAGGCATCTCAGAAGTTCTCCTTCAAAAGATCGCCGGTAGAGTGTCCCTTTGTAAGAGAGGAGCGATGTGCTCATCGACGTACTTCAGAGCGGTATTTTAGATCATCTGGAAGTATTCCATGTTCCAAGTAGTTGATCAGAGGTTGTCTCCATTCTTCGACGTTGACCGGAAGTATTGAAATAACGTTTGTATCACTTAGTACCATTTCAGTAACAAGCGGGATTACCCATCTTTGGTAGACTGGCACGTTTGCAGCTTTGTCTTCTCCTAATGTCATGCTCGAGGCTAGGTTGGCGAGAGCGTCTGCCATTTGATTCTCTTTTCTTGGCACGTGTTCTAGTGTTACGGCCTTAAACCTTTGTAGCAATTACGTTGCCAGCCGGAAGTATGGGACAAGATCATCTTTCCTCACCTCATATTCAGTCAGGAGTTGATTGATTATGAGCTTGGAGTCGCCATATATCTCAAGGGCTGGGATCTCCATGTTGATTGCCATTTGGAGCCCGATGATCAGTGCTTGGTACTCAGCGACGTTGTTGGAGCATAATTCACTTAGTTGGAATGAATAAGGTAGTATTTGCCTTTGTGGCGACATGAATACTACTTCTGCCCCCGCTCCATCTACTCATGCAGATCCGTCGAAGAACATCGTCCATGTAGAACACCTCATCGTCAGGCAAGTCGTCTGAGATTTTCCAATCGGCTAGGATTGGATGGTTGGCAAGGAAGTCTGCTAGAGCTTGTCCCTTGACGGCTTTAGCTGGGACGTAGATGACCTCGTATTGATTGAGAAGCAATGCCCATTTAGCTAGTCGCCCTGTCAAAACTGGCTTGGACATAACGTATTTGACCGGGTCAGTTTTAGCAACCAAGTGGATGGTGTAAGCATGCATGTAATGTCTGAGCTTCTGGATGGCAAACATCAAGGCAAGGCACATTTTTTCTATTAGGGAGTAGTTCAACTCAGTGCCGGTGAGCGTTCGACTGAGGTAGTTGAGCGCTCCTTCTTTCTAGGATTCGTTTTCCTGTGCCAAGAGTGCTCCAACTTAACTTTCCTGAGTAGCAATGTATAATATAAGCGGTTTCCCTGGTACAGGTGCCCCCAGGACAGGTGAACTTGATAAATACTTCTTTATGCTTTCAAAAGCATTGTTGCATGTGTTGTCCCATACGAACGGAACATCTTTCTTCATGAGTCGACTGAACGGTTGACAACGCCCTGCAAGGTTGGAGATGAAGCGTCTGATAAAGGCTAGCCGTCCTTGTAGACTTTTCAACTCGTGCAGGTTTCTTAGCTCGGGCATGCTTTGAATGGCCTTGATCTTTGATTGATCCACTTCAATGCCACGATGCTTGACAATGAAGCCGAGGAACTTTCCAAATGTGACGCCAAATGCACACTTTAACGGGTTCATCTTGAGGTTGTATTTTCGCAACCTTTCGATCACTACTCATAAATCCTTCAAGTGATCTGATCTTTTCTTTGTCTTGACCACCACATCGTCTACATAGCATTCTACGTTCTTGTGTAGCATGTCATTGAAGATCTTCTGCATTGCCCGTTGATATGTAGCTCCAGCATTCTTTAGGCCTAAGGGCATCACCTTGTAGCAATAGATACCTTTTAGAGTGCGGAAGGCTGTTAGTTCCTCATCTTCAAGAGCCATACGAATTTGATTTTATCCAGAAGAGCCGTCCATGAATGATAGTGCCTCATGGCTAGTGGTTGCGTCCACCATGATTTCAATGATTGGCAAAGGGAAGTCATCCTTTGGGCAAGCATCATGGAGGTCTCGGAAGTCTATGCAAACACGTATTTGTCCAGATTTCTTAAGGACTATGACGATGTTGGAGATCCATTTGTGGTATTGTACCTTTCGAATGAAGCCTGCTTCGATCAACTTGTCAATCTCAGCCTCGATTTGTGGGATGAGCTCGGATCAATAGCGTCTTTGAGTTTGCTTTATTGGTCGAGTTCCAGGCTTGACTGCAAGATGATACACAACAATGATAGGGTCGAGGCCTGGCATTTCCTTGTAGGTCTAAGCAAAGACATCCTTGTACTCTAATAGCAGCTGGTAATACTTCTCTATCTTGTCTGCACTTAGTAATGCACTCACGAAGATAGGCTTTGGTTCCTCACTTGTGCCTAAGTTGAGTTCTTTGAGATCGTCAACTGTGGCTTGCCCCCCATCTTCGAGTTGTGACGGTGCTGCAATGACATCTTCCTCGAGGATTTCATCTTCTTCACCTTCTTGGATTGTGATGTGGAAGACGTCTTGGGTCTTTTCTTCGGTGTTGACCTCTCGAGCTTGTTGGCATGAAGATTGTCCAGTGTGGATGATGGTGCGCCTTTTTACTTTCAGTGATCCAACTGTGTTAACCTCCAAAATTGTTTGGCGTTTCATTCTTGAAGGAATGAAACTTCGAACGTCATCCTTTTCTGCCAGACGATCGATCTTTTCTACTTCTGGTGTCGTCTTTCTCCTTCTAGAAGGCTCTTTGGCTTCTTCAAGTCTTTCTATAACTGACTGTCGTGGAGGAAAGTTAGTCGTATTGCTTTGCTTCTTAGGTTTCTACAACCTTTTGAAAACAAAGCTTCGAGATGCTAACGTGTTAAGCCTTTTGAAGATGGAAGTTCTGTTTTGACTGCCAATGAGTTTAGGTGCCGAAACTCTGGGCCTTGAACGATTTATTCTATCGAATACTGACGTCTGGGGGAAGGTTGAGGCTTCTCTTTATCTTGTATAATGCTCACGCTGATGTGTTGAGCGCTAGCATTTTTTGCCTTGTTGGAGATCTTCACCGGTGCATTTGGTGTGAAGCCAAGTCCAGCTTTGTTGTTGTTGACCCCGTAACCATGCTCCTCCAAATTCTTCTGAGTTTTAGTGAGATCACGTTCGTTGTCTTTGACGGTGTTCAAATCCTTCTTTCCCAAATTTGCAGAGGAGGTGAAGTTGTACCCAGCTTTTGACATGAGTTTGTAGGCGTTTGGATCAAAACCTTCTTCGATCCTCTTGGTTGGGAGAAAGCTTGGTTCTACCCCTTTTGGCAGGCCTTTTATGAAAGCCTTGTGATGGTCTTGCAACCTTAGTGTCGCCTAGCTGTGTCAGAGGCAAACTGCATTAGTTTTAAGCAACTTTACATTATCCATGTGCCGCTGTGCATCAGCTTTGCTTGCTGCAGTTTCAAACGGGGATTGACCATTCTCTCTTCTCGACGTCGGGATATATCAAAAAACGGGTATGTTTAGTCCATTTGAGGGCATCCTACTCCCTCTGGTTGTTGCAGGTTTAGCAAGCTCATCGTCATTTTTGCTTGAAGATGGCATAGCTTCTTCTTCTTACTTCTTGGGCACGGCTTGCCACTCCTACTTTTTAGGTGTTGCTTTGCCCATGGATTTGATCTCTTTTGGAAGAGTTTTAAGCACCATGTCTTCATCCATGTAGAACTTGGCGTCTGCGAAATGTGATTCAGCTTCGGTGAATGGCTTGGTGTCGCCATAGATCACCTTCACTCCTTCTCGGTAAAATTTTAAGCATTGGTGAAGGGTGGACGGTACTACTCCATTCGCATGGATCCAAGGCCTTCCTAAGAACAAACCGTAGGAAGTTCTTACATCAATCACGTGAAATATTGTGCTTGACTTGAGTTCACCAATGGTCATCTCCACTCGGATCATGCCCATTGCTCTTTGTCCTCCTTGGTTAAAACCTTGGATTAGTAGACGGCTTAGGGATAGTTCATCCACCTTGATGCCGATTGTGGTCATTGTTGACTTTGGCATGATATTTATGGCTGATCCACCATCCACAAGCATGCGGTTGACTTTGTGCTCCTTTACGTACCCAGAGACGAAGAGATGACGGTTATGAGGCTTGGATCCTAGCAGCAAGTCTTCGTTGGTGAAGTGGATTGTGTCCTCAGCAGCACAGCATATGTCACACTCGTGTGGCCGAAGCCTCAAGCCTTCGTTCTTGCTTTCTTGCACTTCGTGGTCGTTTGGACTTGCTAAAACCGCTGCCGGTGCCCTTCGTATCTTATTTGCCAATTGTAGCGCTTCCTCGATGCTAAAGTGTGTCGGCAGACCTTCTTTAGGTGTAAGAGTATTTTCTCCCTCAGTGGCGACAACTTTGCCTTTTGAGGGTTCTTCCATTTCTACTTTGACCATGTGACATGCAGCGATAGTGCAATGTTGGAAGAAGTCCTCCGGGAAGTACTCGTGCAAGGAGACGGGAATGCATGGCTTTTGCTCCGCAGGTTCCCCAGCATATATTGGCTTAGCAGCTTTTATGTTTCTTTTAGGCTTCCTATTGTTGCGGTGGTGGTGCTTTCTCCCATGTTCCCCCTTTAGCTTTATAGCTTGCAGTCTCGGTTTCCTCGTCCTCTTATAGGTCACCAATGTCCACCCTTTGTCATCGTTAGTAGGTGCATCTTGGTTGCTTGCCCCCAGTGATGGTGGTGCAGAAGGTGCAATGTGGTTTGAGTATTGCCGAGCATGGTCAGGCATTTCTTGAAGAGGCACGGGACCAAAGGATCCGAACATGACCGTAGTGGTGTGCGTTGCAGCTGTGTCTTCTAGGTCGAGCTCAATCTGCCCTTGTTATGCCAACTTCATGATGAGTTCTTTTAGGATGAAACACTTGCCCACATGATGACCCACAATATGATGGTACTTGCAGTACTTGGGATCATTGATGCGATTCATCTCTTCAGGGCGTTTGCATTCGGGTAACTCAATCACCTTTTTCTCCAGCAGGTCGTCCAGCATTGCGTCCATGTCGGAGTTCGGAAAAGGGTATACCTTCTGCTCCAGTTCCCTCAAGGTGTTTTTGTACCTATCTTGGGTGTGGGAAGGCTCACTTCTTTTTATCTCCTTTGCTTTGTTATTGAAGGAGATTTTGACGGGTGCGGACAAGGTCTTGATAGGGGTGGTATTTGTGGTAAAAGCTTCCTTGGCGGGCTTTTTCCCATGATTGTTTGCTCTTGAAGTAAACACCTTATCCCTTTTGAAATTAGTGATTAGCTCATTCTTTCCATGGTGGGCGATGCTCAGCTCCATGTCGTGGGCACGGGTGGCTAATTCTTCAAAAGTCTGTGGTTTGATACCTTGAAGGATGTATTGTAAACCCCATTGCATGCCCTGGATGCACATCTCGATTGAAGAAATCTCAGAAAGCCTGTCCTTACAGTCGAAGCTTAGATTACGCCATCGGTTGATGTAGTCCATGACTAGTTCTTCCTTCCATTGCTTCATGCTCGTCAGCTCTAGCATGCTCACAGTGTGGCGGGTACTGTAGAAGCGGTTGAGGAATTCCTTTCCAACTGTTCCCAGCTGTTGATGGACTCGGGCTCCAGGTCCGTGTACCACTCAAAGGCGTTTCCTTTTAACGAGCGCACAAACTGCTTGGCAAGGTAATCTCCCTCCGTCCCTGTATTGTTGCAGGTTTCAACGAAATGTACGACATGTTGCTTTGGGTTTCCCTTTCCGTCAAATTGCATAAACTTCGGCGGTTGATAGCCCATCAGCATCCTTAAGGCGTCGATCTTCCTGGAGTAAGGCTTCGAGTACAACGTGGAGGCATGAGAGCTCCATTCATACTGTGCCTTGATGGTGTTGGTGATCATCTCTTGCAGCTACTGGATAGAAAGAGATCCCATGAATGCCGCTGCTTGGTCTAGCTCCGGCTTCATTGATTTTCTTCACCGGAGGCTCCTCTTCTTCGCTAGCTCCTCTCTTTAGTTGATCATCCTCTGGGTCAGGTTTCTCGTCGTCCTGCGCCTCCAGTCGGTTGACTAGTGCTGCAACTTGCAAGTCTTTTTCTTCCACAGTTTGGGTTAGCCTTACGATTGCTTCATTCATTTGAGCCAGCTGCTCATCGATTGAAGTTGCTCCAGTGGTCATGACTTGCATGGTTGAACTGCCGCTTGAATCGGCATCAGAGAGCATGGATTCGGAGTATTTCCTTGGGCTTTCCCCCCTTGGTGCCCTTAGTGAGGCTAAGGTGATCACAGGTTCGTGCCTTGGGTGCTCTTGTTCCCTTGGCAAAGTTGATGCAGAGGTGAAAGAGGCGGCAGAAGTAGCTCTTACCTTGCTTCGAGTCGTGATGCCCAAAGTGACACCACTTGCGACAAGGACGCTCTTGTTCTTTGCGCCGATTGCAGGAACAGTTTGAGCCTTCCTTGATGCCATTAATTTTGGAAGTGTGCTTTGAATTTCTTGAACGGAGAAAGAGATGAGAGGTAAAGATGTCCCACTGGGCGTGCCAAATTTGTGAACACAAAAAATTCCTGGACTGAAAGAGACAAGAACACGTGCACAAAATAATATTTGTATTTGATGATTTTGGGTTACAATCTCTCTCAAATTTGATCCTCTGATTTGATCTCCGTAAGGTGTTGATTTGTGGATGTGCGATTGATCCAAATGGTCGTTGGGCTTGATCTAAGGATGAACGTTCTTCAAGGGCCATGGGCTTGATCTTGAAGGTGGATTTAAGCGGATCTTCAAGGAGTCGTTGGGGTTTAATCTTGAGGATGAACGTTTCTTCAAGGGCCGTTGAGGCTTGATCTTGAATAACGGTGATGAACGGATCTTCAAGAGGCTTTTAGGCTTGATCTTGAAGAACAGTGATGAACGGATCTTCAAGGGCTTTTGGGGTTTGATCTTGAATTGGTGGAAGTTCTTCAAGGGGCCATCGGGGCTTGATCTTGAAGGTGGATGATTGTTGATCCAAAGGCCGTCGGGGCTTGATCTTGGAATAACGATGAACGAAGAACGAAGAAGGCTTTCTTGATTCTTCGGGATGAACGGATGATGAACGATGAACACTTTCTTCAAGGGCCGTCGGGGCTTGATCTTGAATTGGTGGAAGTTCTTCAAGGGCCTTTGGGGCTTGATCTTGAATTGGTGGAAGTTCTTCAAGGGGGCGTCGGGGCTTGATCTTGAAGGTGGATGATTGTTGATCCAAGGGCCGTCGGGGCTTAATCTTGGAAGAACGATGAACGAAGAATGAAGAAGGCTTTCTTGATTCTTCGGGAACCTGGATGCTTGAGAGCTTTGGAGTTTCAGAGCTTCAGAGCTTCAAGGTGTAATATGAATTGGTTTCCCTAAATGAATGAAATTGGCTTCTATTTATAGAATTTTCCAAGGCCTAATTTTTTAAATATAATATTCCAGATGAAATAAGTCATTTCTGTCAGGTGTTGACACGTGTCCTGTTTGATGACTTTTCCGACTCATTTCAATTTTTCATCGAGTCACATGCTATGTGTAAAATTTATGTAATACATGAACGTTGAAACTTTGATTTATCGGTCAACATTTATTTACCGAAATTTCGATGTCTACAACTCCTTTTTTTCTTTGCCACCTTTTTACCTTGAGGCCTTAGGGACCGACGAGTCGACTCTAGCACTACTTCGGGCGTCCCTTCCCGCTCTTCAAATGTGTCGCCATCCTGTTGGTCCGGGTCTGCTTCTGGTGAACTATGTAGAGGGATGTCGAGCATGACAACTTATGGACCAGTTGGCACAAGTTTGTATTTGGGACAATCTTTGACAACATTCCAACATTCCCATCTGGTGAATGATTTGTTTTTGTTGTTCGCATTGTACCATGCTTGTGCTTGAAGTGTTTATAAAATGTGGGATGACACAATATTATAAAATGCGGGTGTAATACAAATAAATAATTAAAAATATTGATGCGGGTTGAATACGAATAAATAAATAAAAATATTGTCACCTGATCCGCTAAACTTCTCCCACTACTCAGATTAGAGGAAGCATGAGAGAGGGTGTTTCTCCAACTAGTAAGCGAGTTGTTGAGTTTTTTTCCAACGACCTTGAAGACCTTGACTACTTCTGACATCTTTTCCAAGCCTCTCGTAAAACGTTGGAGTAAGGACCCTGTATTTTCAAAAATAATTATATATAATTATGTGTTGTATATACTTATTAATTTCAGAAAATTTTGTATTACTTATTTAATCGTTAATTCCTTTATTTCATTTTTCTACACTCTAATTTACTATTATTTTGAACCAAATAAGCTCAGGACACCATTACAGTAGTATTTGAACTATATATTCATATTATTCATTTTCTTCCCTTTTACATTATTTTATTAAGCTGTTCGTTCTATTCTAATTGGACCAAAACCATAGCCAATTAAAGGGCTTTTACATCAATCCTATCGAAGACTTAGCCGACTTTGTATAGTAATAAATAGAAACCCAGGGCTGTAGAGCGGTGCAGTCTGTGTACCGAGTAAGGACCAGAGACCGGAACTGAGAGAGGGCGGTGGAGTCCATTCGACTCAACCTGTATCTCGTTGTGTATGGGTAAACGATTTCCATACTTCATTTATTCCCTCTCCTTAGTTGTTTCCTTTTTTATTGTTGTCTTGGATTAGCTATTGTTATCCAAAACTAGTTTATATGCAAGCTTCGTATGCAGGTGTGTTTATTAATGCAAAACCAGTTTTATATGAACAACCAAAATATGCATGTGCTTAAACCCTATTTTGGCACGTAAGAACTGGTATACTTATTTGGGTATTGTTTCCTATTGGCTATATATATTTTGTTATAAAAGATGATATTCAAAAGGCTGTACATATGATATCAGTTTACCAGTTCTTTTATAAATTGGTTTGATAAATGGAATTCGGTTGGAGATTTCTATTTTCCCAAAACAACAACCATAGTTTTATGCTATTTGAAATGAAGCATTCTATTGCATAATACAAAGAGTTTATATTACGAACTTTTACATATCATTCATAATACTAACGGATTCGTGTTTTTATCTAATATATAGCTTGGCTGAAGTATGTTAATGTACTTATGTATTTTGAACAATACCTTTGCTTATTTTATAAAAGTATTCTAGTTCAAGATTTCCTTCACTGATGGCCATGCTGTTATAAATTAACCAAATGACTTTTGAATTTGTAGTGTGTAATTAGCAAGCTTAAGCATGCTGACTAGGATTAAAATTCATGTCATGTTTTTTTAGTAATTGCTTACACTTGTGGATAGAAGTTCCTGAAGGTAGACTCTTGTAGTAGAGAGTTAGAGTAATGCTTTGGAATCCAGGTAGAGGAAATAAGGCAGACCTTTACAGAGATTGATTCTATTAAATTTCGTGAAATACTATATTCGTTTTGGTTGTTTAATGTGATTGGATGTTTGCTTCAGTTGAGTGTTTACTTGTTATTGGTTATAGAATTATTGCTAGAATGCTATTTGTTAAGAATATACTGTGATACGAAAGATGAAATGACATTATTTGTGCATTATTCATGTTGATGTGGTTGGAATTTCAGTATTCATATTGGAAGTATGGAAATGAGGGTAGTTGGAAAGGATCTTTTGTTTAGTTCAATCTATTCATTGTGAAACCAGTTCTAGGCGAGCCCGATGTGCACAATAGAATAGGATATCAACGGGAATTGTCGATGTGGGTGATTTGTGCTGGAGATCAATGAATTAGATAAGAGGACTAGCAAAAGGGGTTTATGAACTTGGGATATCATATGGGGATTAGTTTCTATAGGTATGACTTTAAACATATATATGATATATTAATTTAACATATAAAAGCCGAAAGCTTTAGTTTCCGGACTTGATACTACAAAACCATAGATTGTCTTTAATGGCTTGTAAATGTACCTAACTAGTCTCATCCTCACAATCTTCCTATTGATAATGTATCATTAGAAGAATATGTTAGAAAAAGTCTATCATAAAGAGGACAACACTTTTAGTGTCATAAATTGTTCAATTACAATTTGTTGTATGAAGAAATAAGAGTTGCTTTGAACAACTCTTAGTTAAATGCAAACATTAATGCTTGTTTCTTTGTTACATGAACAAGGAACTTTAGAAGTAAGCACAAGGGCATGGACACTTTATGTGCCATGATTCTTCACTTACAAATTGTTGTATGAAGATATGAGAGTTGCCTTGAACAACTCTTGAAAGTTTGTAATTATGTTTAGAACATAATGGTTGTTTGACAAAAATAGTCCATCAACATGGACTTATGATGATTTTGAATCATTGAGTGTTGAAGTGATAAACCACTTAACGAGACAGAAACTAGGCTAGGACTTCACCTTTATGTCCCTATCCTAATGGTTCACTAAGTTTATTGTAAACTATGTAGTGAACAATAAACACATGCTCTCCAAAATGTTTGATGTGTATAACACAATTGAAATAAGTTTCAAGAGAGATAGTGGGAGTTTAGGGACCATGACTATTGTAGTCAAATGAGAAGTCAAATGAAGAAGATAAAATTAACTCCAAGGGAACAAACTTTCTTAATGAAAGGATGGACATTGGAAGGGGTATTTGCAAGAAATGTCTTGCAAGTGTCAAGAACACACCTTTCGAAGGTGTTGTAAATTGTTCTTGAATAGTTCAAAACAGTTGGTTCTTCTACTTGAATGCTTGATTCCGTATTAGTAATTATGTTTTACAATCGTTGTAAAAGTGTGACTAATAAGAAGTAGAAGATATATAAGAGAAGAAAAAGGTGCTTCACATTCGGAACGTGAATAAAATAAAGATCTCTGCGAAAGCAGATAGTACTTACTTCCTCATATGAACTACCAAAGAAATTGGAAAAACCAAAGATTGTCTTTACATTCCAATTTTAAGGAACTTAATTCCGTCACTATAGTAGAGATGGATGAATGTTTTGTTTGACAAAACATTGTTCTTTATTAGTCAATGATTGGATTATAGTAATCTAATTGATTGTCTTTATAGTAGAGATGATATGGTAGTGTTAACTGTTTAGAATATAATGATGCTTAAAACCCAAAAGGTTGCAAGGTAGTGACTAATCCCAACTGAGTTGTGATACCTCAAAAACATAAAATACGAGTTGGTCATAGATGGATGCTTTGGATCGTTAGATCCGGATCCAATACCTTCTTATTAAAATTGTATAGAGGCGAAATGTTCGAATCTTTATTCTTTTGGAAAGAAGAAAGAATCACAAAGTTGTTGAGGTTAATTCACTTAGATGTTAGTGGCACTTGTCCGCAACATAATACTACTCATGTTGTATGACATTCACCGAAGATCGCTCTCGGTTGGACTATAGTTTATTTTGAATAAACACAAGTCCAAATACTTTGCAAAAGGTTTCAAAGAATTCAAGAAATGTAAGTTGATGAGTAAGACGTCTAAAGTATTTGCCTCCTTAGATTTGATCCAAGGAAAGATAACACTTTAGAACAGTTTCCTTAAAAAATATCAAGGAAAGAAGCATCAAAAGATAATGCATTTCTCCATTAGGAGAAGAACGAACTTGAATAAGATTTAGTTCGTTGGATGCTATCAATTACCCATATATAGGATATATGCTTCTAAGACAATATGATTGTCAATTAGAAGATCTTCCAAAATTTTCATGACTCCATAAGATGTAGTTGGAAAGAAAGACAAATCTTAATCATGTTAAGATTTGGGGTTGTGTGCTAATAAGCAATATTTGTTTAAAATTATCTTGTGGGTATCCTTAAATTAACATTTGGATATCACTTCTATAAACCAACTAACAAATGTTGTTTGTTGGGTAGTTCATTGTAATCCTACACTAGGATTTGCCTAAGATAGCGCAAATGAACAAGAGATAGAACTCAAAGAATGGGTTCTTTGATAGACAAGATAGTAATCAACAAATATAACAACCTAGTTCCTATACCACAAGCTCCAAGGTAGTCGAGAAGGATTTATAAACCGTCTCAGTTGAATGGTTTGAACTTTATGACTATGTCATAGAGTTGCACCTCTTAATTCGAAAGAAATAAAAATGAAAATCCTTATGACTACATTGAGTGTATATACGACATATACTCAAGGAAATGGTAAAGTACCATTTGACCCGAAATAATGAAACCTTTATAGCTAATTGGTAGCTTAAGGTGACTACAATCAAATAGAATGGTTGACTTTGAAGAAACCATCTTTGACGTAGTCTTAGTTTCAATTAATTCGAAGATTGCTAGCTACTACTAAATGGTGATTCAATGTTTGGACATTATATGGGTTTTCGAAACCATTATTAAGATAGTCTTGATAATACATATGTCTAAAACTATGAATCACAAGACATGTAAGTTGTAGAGATCCATCCATCATGGATCTTAGCAAGCTAGTGGGAGCTATAAGCGTCTTATGAGAGAAAGATAAAATCGTTTGATTTCTCATAAAGATGTGAATGAATCTTTTGTTTACTAGGTTTACAAAAGATTAGTGGGAGTTAATCATATTCCTAAATTTAAATATATATATATATACACACACACATATATGATATATTAATTTTGGAAATGAAAAGAATACTTCTTCGTTAAAGTTATGACTTTAAACATTCTATAACGATAGAATGGATATGGGAGACATAGTCTATATACATGGGATAGAAATCTATAATGATATATTTCAAGATATAATTCGATTATATCAATCCCTAATAATAGACAAGAGATGCTAGGAAGTTTTTCATATGATGATAAACTTCAATTAGAAGGACGACTCTAGTGAGACTAGCAAGTTGCCCTTCTCAAAGGGAACGTACCCTTTGACTCCCAAAGAAATAATGCGTAAATAGAATCCTTTATGCATACGCACAAAGGTGATTTATGTATTTCATATTGTATGAAAAACATTGATATGAGTTGTACCTAGAAAGGTACAAGACGATATCAGTGCAAGCCCAGGATCAGAACCATGGCAACTGTCAAGTGAGTCCTTAAGTATTTAAGAAATACTAAAGGATAGATTCCTCAAAGAATGAGGAAGAATTAGAGTAACGTAAAGGAAGCGTAAATGTATTAGATTATGAATCTAATCCATCATTGGATGTTTCTTCATTATGAATGAAGAGATAATTAGATATCTCTTTATTATGACTAAAAGAGATATTTGGATGGAAACATTAAAAGTAATGACTTTAGTGTGTTCCATTGTGAATGCAAAATATATTGCCATATAGAAGCTTACAACAATGTTGTTTGGATGGGAAAGTTCATTTATGAACTCTCTATTCGGTTCCAACCAGAAAGTGTCTGTAGTGTACTAACACTACGACACTAATGGGGTGATAGCTCAAGCCAGGGAATCAAGGTCTCATCACGATCCGAACTCAAATGAGAGACTGAACCACATGATTGAGAATCATGTATAATGGTGACGTCGTTATTCTCAAGGTTGCTTCTATGGATAACATATAAATATCCATTGTCTAGGCCTACTACTCAGCCATTTATGAAATGACTACAGAAGACGTATCATCACTGATGACCAAGCTGATTGGCTCTAGTGCAAGTGGGAGATTGTTGGAAATGTGCCCTAAAACCAATCATATGATGATACTTTACGGACATTTCACATGTTAAACTAATCTAGTTTAATATCAAGGGCAAAGATTATTGTTTGAGCCGTCTCATATAAATGTTATACGCTTAAACGATAAGTCCAAGGAATATGTGATTGGGAGAATGCGATCTAAAGAAGTTAGATTCATGAGACCATTCTTTCGTAGACACATCCTAAACGTTCCTGATCATAGGATTGCCAATTGGGCATTGACAGTCCGTTAAGATTAGTACGTGTTGTGTCTTCTCTCAGGGAGAGTGACTAGTCTCGAGTCATTGGTGTGTATGACATCAAGACAAGTACGTAGGTGCTCAATAGAGAATGAGTTCACTGAACACGATATACAAAGAGTTCTCATATTCATGTCACATGAGAACTCATGGTTGGGATAATGCAAAGTAGTCCTTTGACCTGAGGCATCATAGTTGTCTTGTGGTTAGGTACTTGATCTTTGATTATGTCAAAGTCACCCCATCCGCGGGTGTCCACGGCATCGTCGGGGTTAAGCCACTTAGCGATTGAGGCAAGTGAATGCGCAACAAGGGATCTCTAACCTTCAAACCGTTTGGGGCAGAATACTCTATGATATGATTAAGAATCTTTGGCCAGAGTATGAATAAGATTTAGGTAGTCATTCCAAATCACATTCAAGGTAATCATATAAGCACACAAATCACATTGGATAGTAGACATGAATAAACTATCAAACCAAACAATGTGGTCAAGAGTATTGTATTAGAGAAAGACCGTATTGCATTTGTAATCCTAAACTGAATAGGTTCTCCACCTCTTCTGATTAGCTTGGGTAACCATGATATGCTGCTAGGTGTCACTCATGGTTTGTGGAAGCCCTAAACGTGTATAATCACTAAAGGGAGAATTGAAAGTAAGTTTCAATTCACAATCGATTTGAAATGGTTTTAATCGCCCACTGCCTCGCTAAAAGGAACCTAATGGATCGTACACCGTGTAAGGTAGAGATTGAAGAAACAACGGAGATGAGTAAGAATAATTAAATGGTTTAATTATTTATGGCAATGATTAATTAATATGTTAATTAATCAAACGAATAAGTTCGTTAAAAGACCACGGGTTAGTTTTGGGCCTCAAGGCCCAATGGGCTTCGAATGTCAAGCCCATTGACTTAAGTTGTATGACAACTTAATGACAAATAATTCACAAAGGCCTTAAAAGCCCAATGAAACCCTATGGCCGGCCATTTTGTTAAAGGAGTGGGTTTTGGACTTAATAACAAGTTTGCCACTCCAATGAATAAAGGTATAAATATGACTTTATAGCCAAAATTCATTAAGGGTTTTCTTTTGGGGAAAGGATGAGAACACAAGCTCTCTTTTCTCTCTAAAGAGGCCGGCCACCCTTGGAGGGATTAGCTAGTAATCTTTCTCCTCCAAGGTCACTCATCTCTTCGTCACATCTTACCTTGGTGTGGAGACTTAGAGGTTCTCAATTTTGGGAACTTGGAGAAACCTATTCTTCCATCCAAATCCATGGATCTAAGAACCAAGGAATGAAGGCCTATCTCTTGGGTGATTATCCTTTGCTTATGCAAAGAGGAATCAACAAAGGTATAATTTCTCAACTCACTTTGTTTTGAGTTGAGTCTTGGTTCACCTAACTACTAGGCTTTGAATTTAATGGGTAATGTTTTGTTTTGAGTGCATGCAAGCATGATTCCGCCTTTAATTTGTTAATTGCATGCTATAGATGTTGCTCAAATGAACATGTTTTTCACAAAATTTCCTTCAGCTACTTGGGAGACGGAGGATCGTATGCGAGATTTATATCCACGTTTTTTTATGGATATTGATATGTTGTATGCTAGCATACAGAAATTTCTGGGATGAAATTTTATTAAGGGGGGTAGGTTGTGACGACCCGTCCCGAATAATTATATATTTTATCCTCGAATGCATGGAAATGACTAGTTTGCCCTCATTGGCCTTGTGATGCGGATGTACGTAGATAATTTTAAATTATTTTCTCATTGACGTAATTAAATTGTACTCTTCGTCCCGAGAGCATTGATGTGAGTTAGGGCTGAATTGGGCTCGTAACGGAAAAGTTACGAATGTTAGAATACAATTGAATCAAATAGGAAAATAAAATTTAGACCAATTGGGATCATTCTTGTTTTCTTAGAGCCAATTAGGATTCGGTTGAAGTAGATGTTGGGCCATTTGGGTTTTCCTTTCTCCTTCCTTGTCATGGCTGCCAAATAAGGAGCCTTGATATTTTCCTTTGGCTAATCCCGTAGCTGAATCACACACACACCTACACGTAACCTTTCTTCCTCTCTCATCCTTCTCGAAATCTCTCTAGTCCGTACCATCCGTACACCCATGCACCCAACCATCCTCATCTAGCACCGATCGAGCTGTTGGAGACCACCTTCGAGTTCGTTGCAAGCTCACAAGCCTAACCATACCCTTTGCTTGATGGAATGACGTCAGAATCATGAGAACTTTCGAGCTCCGGTGAGGAGTTATGTTGCTCCGATGTGATCGTGGGTGATTTAATTGGTTTTGAGGCTTAAGAAGGTACTCTTATAGATTCCCTAGCACTTTGGAGTCATTTTGAAGTGTTTTGGACGTCGGGACACTCGAGTTTATCGAGTTGCAGACTTAGTCGGAATATCGAAGAATTTTCCGACAACTTCTCGTCGGTTTTAGGACCCCAAATAGATATGATTATGTTCTCCTAGTTAAGAGGTTCAATTTAATATAAAATTTGTGAATTTTGGTGTTGAAATGAAGTAGAAACTAAGATTTTAAGGATTTCCAGTTTTCGGTGACACAGCGGAGGCCGGCGACAGATCTCGATGACGTAGCTACATACCAGTGACGAGCATAGCCAGGCGAGACTCGAGGGTTACGACCTAGCTACATACCAGTGAGTGGGCTTTTGGTTATATATATACGTATATATGATTTACATTTTCCCAGAAATTGTTTTAAATGGAATTTTGTTTTAAATTCCATGTTGATTGCATTATATTTTAGTATATGCATTAGTATAGATATGCAAATTATTGCATGGTGCTGCGAACGCACATGTAAGCTTCAGGTGAGTACACATTGATGATAGTGATTGTAGTGTATATGATTATGATGAGATACATTTAGTGTTCATTATCCTGCACCCCGATGTTAGTGCTCTGCACAAGGCCAGGGCCTAGCCTTCATGTGATCGTTCACCTCCCACACCACGTGCTCACCTTGGATCCAAGGCAGGTACAAGCCTGTCGACTTGTAGGTGACTTGCAATATTTCGCACAGCTTGTCGTATAGACCACATTAGGTGGTTCTGACTCATGTGCAGGATTTGATTGATGAGCTATGAACTCAGCCGTACAGGTCACATTAGGTGACTTCAGCTGACATATCACTTTATATTGATTTATTTCACCTGGCTTACTTATTTCATTATTGAGACACTTGACATGGCATATACTTGGTTTTCACTACTCTCGAGTATGATTTCTAAATGCGTATGTACTGTTAATTTCTGGGAAATTATACGGGTTTTACGGTGAGGGGTTATATGTTTTGAAAGTGAAATGGTTTTGAAAAGTTTTATTTTTGCCCACTCACATTTTCTGTTTTTGTGCCCGTCTAGGTTTTAGTTAAAATTTTGTGTTGGTGGCTCACGAGGACTCTACGGCGGTTTTGACAGACTTCCATCAATGTAGGGTTTGTTTCATATCTTGTATAATTAGTATTTAGCTTGTTGGACTGCACGTTGTTATCTACACTATAACACTTCCACTCGTACTTATATACTAGTCTAGTGTAAATTAGTTAGTTTGGTTTTTATTTACCCACATTATCTTATCACCTTCACTTCCGCACGGCGCACATGGCTACGTCACCCTCACGTGACTACCAGCATGCCTCTATTTAGGTCGGGGTTTGTCACTTACACTTGTGGATAGGAGTTGTTGAAGGTAGATTCTTGTAGTAGAGAGTCAGAGCAATGCTTTGGAATCCAAGTAGGGGAAATAAGGCAGACCTTTACAGAGATTGATTCTATTAAATTTTGTGAAATACTATATTCATTTTGGTTGTTTAATGTGATTGGATGTTATTTGGCTAATTGCTTTAATTGAGTGCTTACTTGTTATTGGTTATGGAATTATTGTTGGAATGTTATTCGTTGAGAATATACTATGATACGAAAGATGAAATGACATTATTTGTGCATCGTTCATGTTGATGTGGTTGGAATTTCAGTATTCATATTGGAAGTATGGAAATGAGGGTAGTTGGAAAGGATCTTTTGTTTAGTTGAATCTATTCATTGTGAAACCAGTTCTAGGCGAGCCCGATGTGCACAATAGAATAGGATATCAACGGGAATTGTCGATGTGGGTGATTTGGGCTGGAGATCAATGAATTAGATAAGATGACTAGCAAAAGGGGTTTATGAACTTGGGATATCATATGGGGGTTAGTTTCTATAATAGAATATTCAAACCACCTCTGTAGGGGTAAAATGCATGGTATGGAACATGCAGGCCCGCGTGTTTTATTATATAAATTAACGGGGGTAATTGAAGAGGTTGCATTGCATTCATGCATTATTAGCAATAATGATTTGATATTTGGCTATATGATTTAATGACACTTAATTTAATATTGTCAATTATTGTGATAAGGTTATGTCCCTACTAAGCTGTTGAAGTTCACCCCTATATTGTTATGCAGGTTTAAGAACTAAACAGTCAAAAAGGGTAGACGGGTTGAGATCGGATTAAGTGTGATGATAGAATTTTGTATTTATTTATTTTAGTCTTGTAAAGAATTATCAATTTCTTGTTATAACAAGAATTTCATATTTTCCACCTAGTTTCACTTTCCTTTTATTTAATTTTATTTTTAGCTTGCGCGCCGGATTCGGGTTTGAGATTTTTCCTATTAACCCTGGGCCCGGGGCGTGACAACTGTAGTAATTCTAGTCCACAATTCTTGTGACTGCATCTCATTACCCATAATCGGGTCCTGAGTAATTTGAACCCAGCATTCACACAACGTAACATCTTCGATGACCTTCCACGTAGCCATTTTTTGCATAGAAAAGTATATGAAAGCTTTGGTTGAAATTGTTGAAAATATTGATGTGAAATCCCATTCTTGGATTTCACTATTATAATCTACATATTTGTATTATTGAGATTTTATATTATTTCTCGAGAATTTATTTTAATTTGTTTGAATTTAGATTTTAATTAAACTAGTTACGAAGTTTGAAGTTGGAAAACTAATTATTTAAAATCCGTAGACCCTTGGAGGTCACAATTTATATTTTCGAATAAATCTCAAACCCACGAACGCATAGGCAAAAACAGTTTGCGAGTCCGGATTATAACAGTATATTTACGGACGTTTGAAGTTGTGTTACTAAACTATAGATTTTAGAAATTATTTAAACTCTCACTTTGAGGGAAAAAGCCCAATGAGGTATGTGCTTTTGCGGCCAATCAGAAGTAAAGGTTGGAGGGAGGACCAATGAGAAAGAGAAGAAAGGAGAGGAAATGAGGGAAGAAGAAAAGAGGAAACGGGCTAACCCATATACCCCATCATACCTGACCCATACGCCACATTTCTGACGCTTTTTCGTCGGTTTTCAGGCGATCCCAACCTTGCCACCACCTGCAAACTGACCATCATCCTTCCCTCTTCCATTTTCACCCAAACTTCACTAGGATTAGCCTTGATTTCATGAAGAATCGAAGCCGTGGGAACCGTGGGTGCCGCGAAGAGTCTTGGCCAAAATCCACCAAATCTGACAATTTCATTCAATTACCACCACCATTAAACTCTCCATGAAACCCGAAACAAAGCCCAAACAACTATAGGGGCGGCGGAGCACCGGAGGTGACGAATCAAAGCCACCAATTTCTAGGATTTTCGTCGGGCTTAAGGGAAATTGGAGCTTTTCCCGGCCAAATTGGACTTGGCCACGGGTATAAAACTTTCTCTACTCATTGAGATCTACATTTATGTAAAATTTCATAATTTTTGGAAATTGTTGAATTTTCCGACGAGTCGGGGTGACCGACCGCCATCGGCAGCGATGAGTGCGGTGGCATTTTGGCCAGTGGGCTGACGATGCTGTTCTAAGTTCAATTAGATATCCTGAATTTGTATTTGATATTCGTATGACGTGGTTTGATCGTTTGAACCTAATTTCACTATGATACATTACTTGATCAAAATATGAATCGATGATCCGACCGTTGGATCATCTCCAAACTTTCATACAAAATAGAATGTAATATTTGAGGATATTAGGAACTAACGGATCGGGAATCCGATGTACGGATCTTCTTGAATTGGATTTCTAAGTTTGTAAAACAAATTGTTAATCTGCACCTACTTCTAGCAATTGGCAGAGATCCGACCATCGGATTGTGATGAAATTTTAGTACGTTGTTCTAGAAGCATAATGTGTATTTTAAGAAGTTACAGATCTGAAATCCGAGGTGCGGATCTATCGGATCAAATTACGTAGGGTTGTGGGCCCCACCATTGATTGAGAGTTGACTTTTGGTCAACATGTCTCGAATCGTTTATAAAACTAAAATTAGTATTAATAGAGGCATAGTGAGGCTATGTTGGCTTATCTCAGTGAGTGACTTTAATATATGTGATATGGTGATTACTCGATTCTTTATATTAATATCCTTTGTGGATATGACTTGATTTTATAAATGTGTTTTCTGTTAAAATGTAATTATTTTATAATTGGCCATCGATCTATTTTTATTAAATGTGATTTGATTCATGGATTGGTAATATTTGTGGAAAAGTGATTCGAATTGCATATTGAAATGTTTTGTAAATTGAGGGCTAGTAGGGAATTGTGACCCTGCTTGGTTAATCCACAATAGGGGGTCACTAGTGGTCATGCTTGGTTAATCCACATTGGGGGACCATACTATATATGGATCGTGCTTGGTTAATCCGCGTTGGGCGATCCTTATGGCCATTTATACTGAGGGGTGATCATGCTTGGTTAATCCGCGTTAAGTGATCACTGCCTAACAGTTCTGTAGGTGTGACTCTACTTGGTTAATCCACGTTGGGTGATCACTGCCTAACAATTATGTAGGTGTGACTCTGCTTGGTTAATCCGCATTGGGGGGTCACTACCTACCTAATTATCTTGATCCTGCTTGGTTAATCTACATTGAGGGATCACTAGTGGGCCTACTTGGTTAATTCGTATTAGGGGACCATACTATATATGGATCGTGCTTGGTTAATCCGCATTGGGAAATCTTTATGGCTATGTATGCTTAGGAGTGATCATGCTTGGTTAATCCGCATTGAGTGATCACTTCCTAATAGCTGTAGAAGTGACTCTGCTTGGTTAATATGCATTGGGGGGTCACTGCCTACTTGGTTGCTTTCTTAGGGGTGGCTCTGCTTGGTTAATCCGCTTTGGGGGGCCACTTCCTGTTTGGTTACTTAAGTAGGATTCAGCCGAACTGCGTCCATCTAGCCCTATTTTTTAATGTATATATGAAAGATGGTTTTTGAGAATCTTGTGATTTGAATTAGAAAAACCGTTGGATGTCTGGGTGACTCCTTCGGAATTTTCAGTGACTTAACTATGATTTCGTAAAAATACGATTTTATATTCGAGGTTTATAAACGGTGATCGATGGTCTTTCTTTTATTGAATATCACATACTTGTATTATTGTCACTCACCCGAGCTTCGTAGTTTATCCGAGTTCTGGTTGGCCAGTGCACCATTTCCTTGATGTGGGCACTGGTTATACATGTGATAGATTTAGACTACGAGAAACACTAGATATTTTCGTTCCATTGAGTGGTTCGGAATCCTTGCTCTTGCTCATTTCCATGAGGTTATCTTAGAATCCTAGATTCAAGTGAATGGGAATTACCCACATTTAGCCTTGTGAATTTATATACCATGTTATTACTCAAAATCCACGTAGGGAAGTATATAGAGTTCCTTAGTTAAATTTGTGAAATGATAAGTTATCACATTGATTGATTAACATAGTTAAAAGTCAAAATCATGCATCTTTGATTCATGAATTGATTAAGTGACGGGATTGATGCACAAAATCAGTGGGGACTTTGGTACAACAGAAAATGTTATGTTTGTGACCTTCGCTAGATTGCTCCGGTCACTAGTGTGGATAAGTATGTAAATGGATAGGGATAGGAAAGCAAACACAAGATGTACGTGGTTCACCCAGATTGGCTACGTCCACGGAGTAGAGAAGTTCTCATTAATTGTGAAGGGTTTACACAAGTACATAGGTTCAAGCTCTCCTTTAGTGAGTACTAGTGAATGATTTAGTACCAATGACATTAGGAAATATTTTGAGAGAATGATCTCTATTTATAGAAGAGAGTTCCTAGTTTCATTCTGACATTGACACGTGTTGTGTTATGATTGGCTTCTGATGTTGACACGTGTCGTGCTATGATTGGCTTCTGATATCGACACGTGTCACGCTGTGATTAGCCTCCTGGTTAGAGGGAAACTCTTATGGGTCCTTGATGGTATAACGTTGACCAGTGCTCAGTAGTTTTGGGATTGGTCAAGTATGGTACAAACAGTGCTCCCCTAAGTTCCCGAGTGAGGGAAGCTCCTCGGTTGGGGACTTGCAAGATCCAAGCCATTGAGTAATCATGAAACTTCTAAGTACCGAAGTGTGGTATCATTTTCACTTGCCTTATGTGTCTCATACATAGATATGGCATCTTTTCTGGAAGTACTTTTCCTCCATCCAGGGGTGGTATTTTTAACCGATGAAGATGCACAAGGTAATGTATCAATTTCACTTAAAGCTTACTTGTAGTTTCGGGCTTGGTAAGGTGCGATACAAAACCTTATAGTAGGAGTCCCCCAAGTCGTCGAGCTAGGAGATTTGCCGAAAGAGGTAACAGACAAGGTAAGCAATCAGACTTCCAAGCAAGCAACATGGATCAAAGGTTCAACTTCAGCTTCTGGTTGATTGTTCTCATTCTCTTTGTGTCGTAAACAGCAACAAGGATAAGGAGAAACAAATGGAGAATAGATTATGAGATACTTTTGTTTTCGAAAAAGTAACTTTCCACAGGCTTTTTCTTGAACTGGGCTGGAGGGTTTTTGGTTTCCTCCAGAGTATAAGGCCTACTCAAGAATTTGAGGGTCAAAACAAGTCCATCAAATCAAGAGTGCGTTCGACCTTGATGATATGGGATACTTTTGCTGTTGACGAAGTAATAGATGAATCGGCATGTATTCTGTTGCGCTTGTCTCCACATGCTTCCTTGTATCCTTCTCACTTGTCGTATCCGTTCCTCAGGCAGATGTGGTGTCTTTTCTGGAAGCATAAGATGTTGAAGATGAGTACTCGAGAACAATGCCAAGTAAGTAATCAGGCAAGAGGTTCCAGGCAATCAGTTCCTGACTAGAAGCTTAATTCCAAGTGATGACTGATTGCTCTCTTTCTCCTTGTCTTGCAGGTAAGAACAAGGGCAAAGGAAAGACAGGGAAAAAGCATGATATGGGATACTCTTGCTTTTGACCCTGATGATATGAGATACTCTTGCTCTGGTGTGGCTGGCTTGCATAGGTATTATTGGGGGAGAAGAAAGCTGAGTATTTCGAGAGGCTTGGTTAGGAGTGCCCTCTCAGATATGAGGAAGGGTTGAGCATTTTTGCAGGTATGCCTATCCGTGGAGGATGAAGGTCGACATATATAAGAGTCTCCCTAACAACAAGTAGTAATGTTATTCCTTTACCCTTCTTGGTTGTAGCAATGTAGTGGGAGCTGCAAGCTTCATGCGTTTTAACTTTGTTAGAGCATTTTGAAAAAGTGGTATGTGGTATCTAGAAAGCTGATGTTACATGTGAAGATTGCAGACAAGCTTTATCCAAGGAAATTTGGCTCTCGAAGTTCGGAGAGCAATGCCTCTTTGGTTTTCGAACAAGCAATCCTATCGGGGATCTGCCTCTTGAGATTTGGAGAGCGGTGTGTCTTTGATTTTTTCGAAAGCAATCCTACTGGGGGTCTGGCTCTTGAGATTTGGAGAGCGGTGCCTCTTCGATTTTTGAGAAAGTAATCCTGTTGGGAGTCTGGCTCTCGAGATTCGGAGGGCGGTGCTTCTTCGATTTTTGAGCAAGTAATAATGCTATTCCTTTACCCTTCTTGGTCATAGCAATATAGTGGGGGCTGCAAGCTTCACATGTTTTAACTTTGTCAGAGTGCTTTGAAAAAGTGGTCTGTGGTATCTGGAAAGCTGATGTTGCGTGTGAAGATTGCAGAAAAGCTTTATCCAAGGAAATTTGGCTCTCGAAGTTCGGAAAGCGGTGCCTCTTTAGTTTTTGAACAAGCAATCCTGTTAGGAATCTGGCTCTCGAGATTCAGAGAACAGTGCCTCTTCAATTTTTGAGAAAGCAATCCTGTTGGGAGTCTGGCTCTTGAGATTCGGAGAGAGGTGCCTCTTTGATTTTTGAGAAAGTAATCATGTTGGGAGTCTGGCTCTCGAGATTCGAAGAGTGGTTCCTCTTCGATTTTTGAGCAAGCAATCTTGTTAGGAGTGTTTTCTCGAATGTGAGTAAAGGTTGGGCATATTTGCCAGTCTGCCTTGCCACGGAGCACGGAGGTTGACACACATTAGGACTTTCTAGTTATCAAGCAGTGGTGTTGTTTCTTTACCCTTGTGGGTAATAACAGGGTAGTTGGACCTTCAAAATTTATGTGTCTAAACTTTGTCAGAGATCTTTGGCAAAGTTATCTATGGTACCCGATGAGCTAATGTTGCATGTGGAAAGTGGCGCCTCTTTGGAATCCGGAGAGTGGTGCCTCTTCGAAATTTAGAGAGTGGTGCCTCTTCGATTTTTGAACCAACGGCCCTGTTGCCCTATCTTTTATAAGGGCACCAATTGTGTGCAAGGAGTTCATTCAGAGAGTTATTACTTGTAGGAATTTTCCCTTTACTTTAGAGATTTATTGCACCTCATTTCTCATTCATCATTTTTGAGAATGTCTGGCCCATCCGACCGTCGTTTTGACTTGAACTTTGGTGAAGAGGCAGCCATGCATTCTCAAGACAACATATGGCGCCCATCCTTCTTATCCCTTACTGGTCATCTTACCGTTGGGGACTCTGTGATAAAGAATGATATGACCGCTGCGGTGGTGGCCAGGAACCTTCTCACTCCCAAAGATAGCAAACTATTTTCCAAACGGTCTGATGAGTTAGCTGTTAAGGATTCTCTGGCTCTTAGTGTTTAGTGTGCAGGTTCTGTGTCTAATATGGCCCAACGCCTATTTGCCCGAACCCGCCAAGTTGAATCATTGGCGGTTGAAGTGATAAGTCTCAAACAGGAGATCAAAGGGCTCAAGCATGAGAATAAACAGTTGCACAAGCTCGCACATGACTATGCTACAAACATGAAGAGGAAGCTCGACCAGCTGCAGGAATCTAATGGTCAGATTTTACATGATCATCAGAGGTTTGTGGGTTTGTTCCAAAGGCATTTATTACCTTCGTCTTCTGGGGCTGTACCGCGTAGTGAAGCTCCAAATGATCAACCTTCGGTGCCTCCTCATTCTGGGGTTCTGCCTAGTACTGAGGCTCCGAATAATCACCCTCTGGTGCCTCCTCTTTCTGGGGCTCTGCCTACTACTAAGACTTCTCCTCAGCAACCTTTGTGAAGGCTTCCTCTTGTTTGTTTATTTTGATTCATGTATATGTACATATTTGTAACTTATCGGAGATATCAATAAACAAGCTTTGCTTCATTTCAACGTATTGTGTTAAATACACCAAGGCCTTCTTCACTAAGTTCTTTGAATTTTTCCTTTTGTTGAAGCTTTGTGAGTGAAGCATGTAGGTTGAAGTAGTGCTCCCTTAATTTCCCGAGTGAGGAAAACTTCTGGTTTGGAGACTTGAAAAATCCAAGTCACTGAGTGGTCGTGAGACTTCCGAGTATAAAGGTGCAGTAGCATATGGTAGGGGTCCCCTAAGTCTCCAATCGAGAGAGTTGACGAATGAGGCATTTCCTTTCTAAGTGGTAGCCCAAAACTCTTTCTTCATATATATTTGTTATGAAAGTTGTTAGGCCCAAGAAGATGAGACCTAGGCAATTTTTTTTTTCGATTTTTTTTTTTTCGAATTTTCGAATTTTTTAATTTCCGAATTTCGGAATTTTCGAATTTTTGAATTTTTGAATTTTCGAATTTCCAAAAAAAAAATAATATATATATATATTAAAGCTTTGTAGGTGAAGCTTTGGTGTTGAAGCTTTGTAGGTGAAGCTTTGAGGTTGAAGCTTTGTTGGGCACCATGAATTGATTTTGCTTCACACTATCTTGATCAAGATAGTGTGAAGCTTTTGTAGGTGAAGCTTTTGTGTTGAAGCTTTGTAGGTAAAGCTTTTGTGGGTCAAGCTTTTGTCGGTCAAGCTTTTGTAGGTGAAGCTTTTGTGGGTGAAGCTTTTGTAGGTGAAGCTTTTGTGGGTCAAGCTTTTGTGGGTCAAGCTTTTGTAGGTGAAACTTTTGTGGGTCAAGCTTTTGTGGGTGAAGCTTTAGAGTTGAAGCTTTCGTGTTGAAGCTTTTGTGGGTGAAGCTTTTGTGTTGAAGCTATTGTAGGTGAAGCTTTGGAGTTGAAGCTTTGTAGGTGAAGCTTTGGAGTTGAAGCTTTTGTTGGGTACCATGAATTGATTTTGCTTCACACTATCTTGATCAAGATAGTGTGAAGCTTTTGAGAATTTGTAGTTGTCCTCCATTGATAAAGCTTTTGTTGGTGAAGCTTTGGAGTTGAAGCTTTTGTTGGTGAAGCTTTTATGGGTGAAGCTTTTGTGTTGAAGCTTTTGTAGGTGAAGCTTTAGAGTTGAAGCTTTGTAGGTGAAGCTTTGGAGTTGAAGCTTTTATTGGGTACCATGAATTGATTTTGCTTCACACTATCTTGATCAAGATAGTGTGAAGCTTTTGAGAATTTGTAGTTGTCCTCCATTGATGAAGCTTTTGTTGGTGAAGCTTTTGTGTTGAAGCTTTATAGGTGAAGCTTTGGATGCAAGAGATTGTGATGCAAGCCACACCTTGTAGTAGTCGAAGGTTTGGATGAACCATATAAATTGAATTTGCTTCGAAGGTCTGAGAATTATAGTTGCCCTCCATTGATGAAGCTTTTGTTGGCACCATAAATTGGTTTTGCTTCACACTGTCTTGATCAATAGTGTGTGAAGCTTTTGAGAATTGTGGTTGAACTCCTTTGATGAAGCTCTTGTTGGCACCATAAATTGGTTTTGCTTCACATTGTCTTGATCAAGAGTGTGTGAAGCTTTTGAGAATTGTGGTTGCCTTCCATTGATGAAGCTCTTGTTGGCACCATAAATTGGTTTTGCTTCACACTATCTTGATCAAGAGTGTGTGAAGCTTTTGAGAATTATGGTTGAACTCCTTTGATGAATCTCTTATTGGCACCATAAATTGGTTTTGCTTCACACTGTCTTGATCAAGAGTGTGTGAAGCTTTCTACGAGTTGTAGTGCTTGCATTGTTACCGAAAGGAAATGTCTGAAGTAGATGGAAGAGGGCTGAATAGCTTGATCTTCGTATGCCATGCACTGAAGTTGTTGTTGGCTTGCAATAAAACTTTGTTGGTGACTATAACTCTTGTTGGGCATAAGTGCTCCCCTAGTTGAGTTGTCAAGCTTGAGAGTTTTTGATTATTTGTGAATGCTAGGAGTTCACATGTACAAGTTGAACCACTCGTCTTCTAGTAGGTGGAATGAATGGTGAGTTGCTTTCATCACTTGGTTGGTGGTACAAAGGTGAGTTCCTTCATCACTTTTCATCACATTTCATCACCTAGTTGGTGGCACAAGGATGAGTTCCTTCTTCCCCTGGTTGGTGGCATGAATGGCAAGTTGCCAAATGATATTAGAGTACAAGTTGTATATTTTATCACCTGGTTGGTGGCATGAAGATGAGTTCCTTCTTCACCTGGTTGGTGGCATGAGTGGCAAGTTGCAAAACGGTATTAGAGTACGGATTGTACATTTCATCACCTGGTTGGTGGCATGAAGGAGAGTACGTGTTGTACATTTTATCACCTGGTTGGTGGCATGAAGATGAGTTCCTTCTTCACCTGGTCGGTGGCATGAAGGAGAGTACGGGTTGTACATTTCATCACCTGGTTGGTGAGAATAAGGGCAAGGTGTCTAGGCACATTGTAGCAAGTGTCGAATGACACAAAATATGTTGAACCCTTTCAAAGCACAGTTGGCTTATGTATGAATGTGTTGGAATGTATGATTGAATGAATATACTGTGAAGCTGTTCGTTTATTTGTAGTCTTGCTGACATATACTTAGACTTTGTTTCATGTTGGAAGCATTCATGTTGAAGCATTGAACCCGAGCGTTTCATTGCTAGGAATGTAAGAGGATTAGGATCGAGTTGTCTAAATCACCTCTTTATTGAATTCATGCCAAATAGTCTTCGTTACATAGGATGCCGAACGGCTGAAGCTTAACACTTGTACAATGTGAGTTTACTTGTAATAGTACTTCTAGTGATCAGCATTCCATGGATGGCCAAGGGTCTTGCTATCGGAGCTTCTAAGCTTGTAGGAGCCAGGGTGATTGATGCCAACTACTTCAAACGATCCATCCCAGTTTGGATTAAGTGTTCCTTCACTCGAGACTCTGTCGCAGAGTAATCTTTTCTTCAATACCCAGTCCCCCACTTTGAAAGAACAAGGTTTGACCCTTGAGTCATAGTAGTTGGAGATGCGTTGCTTGTAGGCGACATTCCTCAAGTGAGCCTGGTTTTTTTGTTCCTTGACTAGATCTAAGTTAAGGGTAAGTTATTTGTCATTTTTGCTTTGCACATAGTTCTGGACTCGGAACGTTGCTTGCTCAAGCTCAACTGGGACAACTGCCTCTGTACCAAAGGCAAGTAAGAATGGGATTTCTCATGTTGATGTCCGATACGAAGTGCGGTATGACCAAAGAACTTGGGGTACAAATTCTGGCCAACAACCTTTAGCCTTGTCCAAGCTGGTTTTCAAAGTTCGCTTGATTATTTTGTTGATGGCTTCAACTTGTCCATTAAGATGAGCTGGAGAGGCAAAACATAAGTTGATGTTGAACTTAGAGTAGAACATCTTGAACTTATTATTGTCGAACTGTCGCCCGTTGTCAGTGACTATCGCATTGGGAATGCCGAATCTGCAAAGGATGTTTTTCCATACGAAGTCTTCTATTTTTGCCTCAATAATGGTTGCCAAGGGTTCTCCTTCGGCCCACTTTGTGAAGTAGTCAACTACAACGATTCAATAGCGAACCTTGCCCTTCCCTGCAGGCATTGGGCCAATCAAATCAAGTCCCTATTGAGCGAAGGGCCAAAGGTTGATCATAGGAGTGAGCGGCTGGGGAGGGGAGTAAGGAATAGTTGCATAGCATTGACACTTATCACATGAGCGAGATATTCTGATGTCGTCTTGGTGGAGTGTTGGCCCGTAATATCCTTGGCGAAAAGCCTTGTATGCTAGGGATCGAGATCCAGCATGATCTCTGCAGAATCCTTCATGTATTTCCCAAATGATAGTTTCCGCCTCTACAGGCGTAAGGCATCTTAGGTATGGTAGGTTAAAACCCCGCTTGTAGAGTTGGTCATTAATGATCAAGTAACGGGTAGCCTTGTATCGAATCTGCTTAGCTTGAACTTTGTCATTTGGAAGGGTGCCATGAGCAAGGAATCTATAAATTAGGGTAATCCAACTATCTTCTTGTTATAAGTTGCACACTTCCACAGCCATGGTGCTTGGTGCTGCCAACAATTCGACCTAAATTTTTCTCCCAATCTTGTCTTCCCCCACTAATGCGAGGTGAGCCAAAGCATCTGCATGACTGTTTGCCGCTCGAGGAATTTGGGTGATCTAGTAGTGGAAGTGCTTGAGCAACAATTGCGTTTGTGCCAGATATGCTACCATGGAGCTATCCTTAGCGTCAAAGTTATTGGTGACCTGGTTAACCACCAATTGGGAGTCACTGAAGATATCAATTCATTTAACCCTAAGGTGTTTGGCCAAACGTAAGTCTGCTAGAAGGGCTTCATATTCGGCCTCATTGTTCGACGCCTTGAATTTGAAACGAAGAGCATACTCCATCGCCACTTTGTCAGGGGTTGTAAGGACTAGTCCTGTTCCATAACCCTGTTGGTTGGACGAGCCATTTGAAGGATTTATTTTGAAAAACATGTTCATTTGAGCAACATCATATAGCATGCAATTAACAATTAAAGGCGGAATCATGCTTGCATGCACTCAAAAACAAAACATTACCATGAAATTCAAAGCCTAGTAGATTGGTGAACCAATAATCAACTCAAAACAAAGTGAGTTGAAATTAATACCTTTGTAGATTCCTCTTTGCATAAGCAAAGGCTAATCACCCAAAGAGATAGGGCCTTCATTCCTTGCTTCTTAGATCCATGGATTTGGATGGAAGAATAGGTTCTCTAAGTTCCCAAAATTGAGAACCTCTAAGTCTCTTCACCAAGGTTAGATTGTAGAAGAAATGAGTGACCTTGGAGTAGTAGGATTGCTAGATGTACCCTCCAAGGTGTTGGCCTCTTTAGAGAGAAAATGGAGAGACAATTCTCACAAATTTTCCCCCAAAATAAACCCTTAATCATCTTAATGAATATTTTGTTATAAAGTCATTTATATAGTCACTTCTTTAAGTGACCTAAATAACCAAACAACCCTAATTCATCTTCATGGCCGGCCATATAGGGATTTATGGGCTTTTGGGCTTTAATGAATCTTTATTCATTAAATTGTCATACAACTTAAGTTAATGGGCTTGACGTTCGAAGCCCATTGGGCCTTAAGGTCCAAAACTATCCCGAAGTCTTTAACGAACTAATTCGTTTGATTAATTAACATATTAATTAATCCTTGCCATAAATAAATGATTAAACCATTTAATCATTCTTACTCATTTCCGTTTAATCTCCAATCTCTACCTTTTATGGTGTGCGATCCATTAGGTTCCTTTTAGCGAGGCAGTGGGCGATTAAAACCATTTTACATCGATTGTGAATTGAAACAATTTTCAATTCTCCCTTTAGTGGTTATACACGTATAGGGCTTCCACAAACCATGGTTGACGCCTAGCAGCATGTCATGGTTACCCAAGCTAATCAGAAGAGGATAGAGAACCTATTCAGTTCGGGATTACAAATGCAATACGGTCTTTCTCTAATCTAATACTCTTGACCACATTGTTTGGTATGATAGTTTATTTGTTCATGTCTACTATCCAATGTGAATCGTTTGCTTATATGATTTCCTTGAATGTGATTTGGAACACATTCCACAATCTCATTCATACTCTGGCCAGAGATTCCAAATCATATCATAGAGTATTCTCCCTCAACTGTTTGAAGGTTAGAGATCCCTTGTTGCGCATTCACTTGTCTCCATGACTAAGTGGCTTAACCCCAACGATGCCGTGACACCCCTAGGGGGTGAATTAGACATAATCAAAGATTAAGGACTTAACCACAAGACAACTGTGATGCCTCAGGTCAAAGGACTACTTTGCATTATCCCAACCATGAGTTCTCATGTGACATGGAATATAAGAACTCTTCGTTGATCACGTTCAGTGAACTCATTCTCTTATTGAGCACCTACGTACTTGTCTTGATGTCACACACACCAATGACTCGAGACTAGTCACTCTCCCTGAGAGAAGACACAGTACGTACTGATCTTAACGGACTGTCAATGCCCAATTGGTAATCCTATGATCAGGAACATTTAGGATGTGTCTACGAAAGAATGGTCTCATTAATCTAACTTCATTAGATTGCATTCTCCCAATCACATATTCCTTGGACTTTATCGTTTAAGCATATAACATTTATATGAGACGGCTCAAACAATAATCTTTGCCCTTTATATGTTAAACTAGATTAGTTTAACATTTGAAATGTCCGTAAAGTATCATCATATGATTGGTTTTAGGGCACATTTCCAACAATCTCCCACTTGCACTAGAGCCAATCAGCATTGGTCATCAGTGATGATACCTCTTCTGTAGTCATTTCATAAATGGCTGAAAAGTAGGCCTAGACAATGGATATCTATATGTGTTATCCACAGAAGCAACCTTGAGAATAACGACGTCACCATTATACATGATTCTCAATCATGTGGTTCAGTCTCTCATTTGTGTTCGGATCTTGATGAGACCTTGATTCCCAGGCTTGAGCTATCGCCCCATTAGTGTCATACACTTTCTGGTTGGAATCGAATAGAGAGTTCATAAATGAACTTTCCCATCCAAACAACATTGTTGTAAACTTCTATATGGCAATATATCTTGCATTCATAATGGAACACACTAAAGTCATTACTTTAATGTTTCCATCCAAATATCTCTTTAGTCATAATAAAGAGATATTTGTTTATCTCTTCATTCATAATGAAGAAACATCCAATGATGAATTAGATTCATAATCTAATACATTTACGCTTCCATTACGTTACTCTAATTCTTCCTCATTCTTTGAGGAATCTATCCTTAAGTATTTCTTAAATACTTAAGGACTCACTTGACAGTTGCCACGGTTCTAATCCTGGGCTTGCACTGATATCGTCTTATACCGTTCTAGGTACAACTCATATCAATGTTTTTCATACAATATGAAATACATAAATCACCTTTCTGCTTATGCATAAAGGATTCAATTTACGCATTATTTCTATGGGAGTCAAAGGGTACGTTCCCTTTGAGAAGGGCAACTTGCTAGTCTCACTAGAATCGTCCTTCTTATTGAAGTTTATCATCATATGAGAAACTTCCTAGCATCCATTGTCTATTATTAGGGATTTGATATAATCCAATTATATCATGAAATATATCATTATAGATTTCCATCCCATGTATATAGACTATATCTCCCATATACATTCTATCTTCATATAATGTATTAAAGTCATAACTTTAACGAAGAAGTATTCTTTTCATTTCCAAAATTAATATATCATATATACTTAAATTTTAGGAACATGATTAACTCCCACTAATCTTTTGTAAAACTCGTAAACAAAAGATTCATTTACATCTTGATGAGAAATCAAACAATTTGATCCTTTTTCCTCATAAAATGCAAATAGCTCCCACTAACTTGCTAAGATCCATGATAGATGGATCTCTACAACTTACATGTCTTGTGATTTATAGTTTTGGACATATATTATCAAGACTATCTTAATAATGGTTTCGGAAACCCATATTATGTCAAAACATTGAATCACCATTTTAGTTGTAGCTAGCAATCTTCGAATTAATTGAAACCAAGCCTACCTCAAAGATGGTTTCTTCAAAGTCAACCATTCTCTTTGATTGTAGTTACCTTAAGCTACCAATTAGCTATGAAGGTTTCATTATTTCGAGTCAAATGGTACTTTACCATTTCCTTGAGTATATATCGTATATGCACTCAATGTAGTCATAAGGATTTTCATTCTTATCGACTACCTTGGAGCTTGTGGTATAGGAACTAGGTTGTTATATTTGTTGATTACTATCTTGTCTCTCAAAGAACCCATTCTTTGAGTTCTATCTCTCGTTCATTTGCTTTTAGGCAAATCACTTTGTAGAATTACAATGAACTACCCAACAAAACAACATTTGTTAGTTGGTTTATAGAAGCGATATCCAAAAGTTATTTTAAGGATATCCTACAAGATTGTTATCAAACAAATATTGCTTATTAGCACACAACCCCAAATCTTTAACATGCTTAAGATTTGTCTTTCTTTTCCAACTACATCTTATGGAGTCATGAAAATATTGGAAGATCTTCTCATCGACAATCATATTGTTTTAGAAGTATATATCCTATATATGGGTAATAGATAACATTTAACGAACTAAATCTTATTCAAGTTCGTTCTTCTCCTAATGGAGAAATACATTATCTTATGATGCTATTTTCCTTGATATCTTTCAAGGAAACTCATCTAAAGTGTTACCTTTCCTTGGATCAAATCTAAGGAGGTAAATACTTTAGATATCTTACTCATCTATTTACATTTCTTGAATTCTTTGAAACATTTTACAAAGTATTCGGACTTGTGTTTATTCAAAATAAACTATAGTCCAACCGAGAGTGATCTTCGGTGAATGTTATTCAACATGAGTAATATTATGTTTGTGGACAAGTGCCACTAACATTTAAGTGAATTAACCTCAACAACTTTGTGATTCTTTCTTCTTTCCAAAAGAATAAAGATTCGAACATTTCGCCTCTATACAATTTTAACAAGAAGGTATTGGATCCGGATCTAACGATCCAAAGCATCCTTGTTTCACCAACTCGTAACTTATGTTTTAGAGGTATCACAATTTAGTTGGGATTAGTCACTACCTTGCAACCTTTTGGGTTTTAAGCATCATTATATTCTAAACAGTTAACACTACCATATCATCTCTACTATAGAGACAATCAATTAGATTACTATAATCCAATTTCTTTGGTAGTTCATATGAGGAAGTAAGTACTATCTGCTTTCGCAGAGATCTATATCTTATTCACGTTCCGTATGTGAAGCACCTTTTCTTCTCTCATATATCTTCTACTTCTTATTAGTCACACTTTTACAACGATTTGTAAAACATAGTTACTAATACGGAATCATATATTCAAGTCGAAGAACCAACTGTTTTGAACTATTCAAGAACATTTTACAACACCTTCGAAAGGTGTGTTCTTGACACTTGCAAGACATTTCTTGCAAATACCCCTTCCAATGTCCATCCTTTCATAAAGAAAGTTTGTTCCCTTGGAGTTATTTATCTTCTTTATTTGACTTTCACCTTTGACTACATTAGTCATGGTCCCTAAACTCCCACTATCTCTTCTTGAAACCTTTTTCAATTGTGTTATACACATCAAACAATTTGGAGAGTATGTGGTTATTGTTCACTACATAGTTTACCATAAACTTAGTGAACCATTAGGATAGGGAAACAAAGGTAAAGTCCTTGCCTAGTTTCCGTCTCGTTAAGTGGTTTAACACTTCAACACTCAATGATTCAAAATCATCATAAGTCCATGTTAATGGACTATTTTTGTCAACCAACCATTATGTTCTAAACATAATTACAAACTTTCAAGAGTTGTACAAGGCAACTCTCATTTCTTCATACAACATTTGGAAGTGAAGAATCATGGCACATTAAGTGTCCAAGCCTTTGTGCTTTCTTCTCAAGTTCCTTGTTCATGTAACAAAGAAACAAGCACTAAGTGTTTGCATTGATTAAGGGTTGTTCAAAGCAACTCTTATTTCTTCATACAACAATTTGTAATTGAAGAATTATGACATTAAAAGTGTTGTCCTCTTTATGATAGACCTTTTCTAACATATCTTTTAATGATACATTATCAATAGGAAGATTGTGAGGATGAGACTACTTAGGTACATTTACAAGCCATTAAAGACAATCTATGGTTTTGTAGTACCAAGTCCGTAAACTAAACGTTCGGCTTTTATTTGTCAAGTGTTGGATAGCGTTTGCAAATATATTGGTAAACAAATACATAACGTATATAAATTGATTGATTTTAAGCCATTTGATTCGGGTCTTTAAATCAAATAGCATCACCCACCATTTTTGGCAAATTCCATATCCCTCATTGGAATTCGAGAGTTTTGGATGAAACTCTTAGTAGGTTATGGGAGGCTCACTATTATCAAGCCCACCTCACAATGATATGATATTGGCTAGCATTAATAATAATGAGAGAGTACGCTTACTCATTTGCAACTAATGCAAGTACCCATCTTATTTGGCCTCTAGAGAATGTAACCTCACAATGATATGATATTGGTTCCATTGCACTTAGTTAAGTTCTTCCCACCATGCTTAGTGCGTGAAGGGGTTCAAGAATAGCCTCACGATGATACGATATATAGCTATCCTCGTTGCCTACACTCACCTCATCATATGTATATAGACTCCTCCTGAGTATAAGCATGCACTTTGTACTTCCCCATGATAGGGTGAAGCCGGTGTACAAGTCATAAACGATTGGAACTACCATGGTGGAAGGCCACGAAAGAATGTTCTAAGCACTCTCACGCTTTCAACATAATATTGGTTTGGTTGAGGGTTTTAGGTCTCATCACATATCAATATACATTTTAATCTCTATTAAAACAATTTTGGTCCTATTACAACTATTGGTCCATATGATTGTTTTAGTTGTACATAATACTCCCGCTATGCTTTTAAAACGGTTTTTAAAGCAAGAGTATATGTTACTACTAACATAAGGTTTGCATTCATTTGATGGACTATATAGTTGCCTTAGGGCCTTAGGATGACTATGAACCTTTGTTTAGATTCAACACGAGCCTTGTGTTGAATCTCGGTCTAGGGATGGAGATTGATTTTAGTTACGCGTTTAATCACATTAAGGCGTGTTGTCTTAGGGGCGTTGGACCCAATTACTTCATTTTCATGCATATCATATAAAGCAAGAAAGAAATACTTCAAAGTAAAGGATGAGCTTATGCTCATTACAACATTTGCATAAAACAAATTACCTTAAAGTAAAGAAGGACTTATGCCCTTTTACAACATTTGATCAAATCAAATTACAACCAAAATCTAATCTACACATTCCCATGGTTCAAACAAATTTGAAACGCCTTTCACATAGCTCAATTATATTAGGCTTAGGTTCATAATCATCCTTTAATTAATTAACGCTTTAACTAATTAATTGAATGCAACATTTTCATTTGGTTTTTGTATCCATAAAATTGATTTAAGTGGAGCTAAACAAAATGAAAATCCAATTCTCATTTAAAGAGACAAAACAATTTTGTTCTCATCCTATTTGGGCCATCATGCAATAACCACAACTTTTTGGGCCATATTGCGAAAACATAAACTTTTGGGGTCACTTTGTAAAAACACAAAAGTCACTACTTCATGTAAATACAACTAGAACCCAAAATTTAAATAAATTCAAAAACTTCATTAAAGGAGCAAAACAATTTTTCCTTTAGCGTTTTTAGGCCTTAACGTCAAAACGTAAACTTTCGGGTCAAAGTACAAATACACAAAAGTATCAAAACTTTATGTAATTGCATAAAAGCCCCAAAAATACCCTATTTTATTAGGGTGGCCGGTTTTTAGGGATAAAAATGAGTGATGGGTGTTTTGATTTATTAGTTTTGTCAAAAACAATCAAGTAGTGCTTTCACCTTTCATAAAAATAATATATGTTTTGATGATTGATGTTTCCATCATCATTTATACAAATATTTAACACTTTAAATACTTTCATAAAATTAATATATGTTTTGATGATTGATGTTTCCATCATCATTTACTCAAATATTTAACACTTTAAATACTTTCATAAAATTAATATATGTTTTGATGATTGATGTTTCCATCATCATTTATTCAAATATTTAACACTTTAAATACATGATAAATCATTTGAAAAACATATAACATAAACTTTATGAAATATTCAAAACTTTGAATCAAAACACAAAACCTTTTTGTTCTTGGCAAGAACATCAAGAACAATGAAGAACATCCATGAAAACCCATAAGAGCTCCATGAATGTTTTCAAGCCATAAAACTCAAATTTTCACCATTCAAAATGGTGTTAACATCCTAGGGTACTTAGGGGTTCCAAAAGTCACCTTAAAACATTTTTAACAAGACAAACATGAACCCAAAAAATCACCCTTTGGATTTGGCCGAAAATCCCAAAAATCATGGCACCAAATTTTAGCTCCAATATTCATCCTCATATGAACTACATCTACAACATTTGAGATGGCAAATTTTCAAACAAAATTTACATTCAAAGAAGCAAGAATAAAGCTTGTAACAATTACAACTTTTAAATCATAAACTTATGAACTACAAAACCCAAAAGGATTCACCAACTACTAGACCTAGGCTCTGATACCACTTGAAGGATTTATTTTGAAAAACATGTTCATTTGAGCAACATCATATAGCATGCAATTAACAATTAAAGGCGGAATCATGCTTGCATGCACTCAAAAACAAAACATTACCATGAAATTCAAAGCCTAGTAGATTGGTGAACCAATAATCAACTCAAAACAAAGTGAGTTGAAATTAATACCTTTGTAGATTCCTCTTTGCATAAGCAAAGGCTAATCACCCAAAGAGATAGGGCCTTCATTCCTTGCTTCTTAGATCCATGGATTTGGATGGAAGAATAGGTTCTCTAAGTTCCCAAAATTGAGAACCTCTAAGTCTCTTCACCAAGGTTAGATTGTAGAAGAAATGAGTGACCTTGGAGTAGTAGGATTGCTAGATGTACCCTCCAAGGTGTTGGCCTCTTTAGAGAGAAAATGGAGAGACAATTCTCACAAATTTTCCCCCAAAATAAACCCTTAATCATCTTAATGAATATTTTGTTATAAAGTCATTTATATAGTCACTTCTTTAAGTGACCTAAATAACCAAACAACCCTAATTCATCTTCATGGCCGGCCATATAGGGATTTATGGGCTTTTGGGCTTTAATGAATCTTTATTCATTAAATTGTCATACAACTTAAGTTAATGGGCTTGACGTTCGAAGCCCATTGGGCCTTAAGGTCCAAAACTATCCCGAAGTCTTTAACGAACTAATTCGTTTGATTAATTAACATATTAATTAATCCTTGCCATAAATAAATGATTAAACCATTTAATCATTCTTACTCATTTCCGTTTAATCTCCAATCTCTACCTTTTATGGTGTGCGATCCATTAGGTTCCTTTTAGCGAGGCAGTGGGCGATTAAAACCATTTTACATCGATTGTGAATTGAAACAATTTTCAATTCTCCCTTTAGTGGTTATACACGTATAGGGCTTCCACAAACCATGGTTGACGCCTAGCAGCATGTCATGGTTACCCAAGCTAATCAGAAGAGGATAGAGAACCTATTCAGTTCGGGATTACAAATGCAATACGGTCTTTCTCTAATCTAATACTCTTGACCACATTGTTTGGTATGATAGTTTATTTGTTCATGTCTACTATCCAATGTGAATCGTTTGCTTATATGATTTCCTTGAATGTGATTTGGAACACATTCCACAATCTCATTCATACTCTGGCCAGAGATTCCAAATCATATCATAGAGTATTCTCCCTCAACTGTTTGAAGGTTAGAGATCCCTTGTTGCGCATTCACTTGTCTCCATGACTAAGTGGCTTAACCCCAACGATGCCGTGACACCCCTAGGGGGTGAATTAGACATAATCAAAGATTAAGGACTTCACCACAAGACAACTGTGATGCCTCAGGTCAAAGGACTACTTTGCATTATCCCAACCATGAGTTCTCATGTGACATGGAATATAAGAACTCTTCGTTGATCACGTTCAGTGAACTCATTCTCTTATTGAGCACCTACGTACTTGTCTTGATGTCACACACACCAATGACTCGAGACTAGTCACTCTCCCTGAGAGAAGACACAGTACGTACTGATCTTAACGGACTGTCAATGCCCAATTGGTAATCCTATGATCAGGAACATTTAGGATGTGTCTACGAAAGAATGGTCTCATTAATCTAACTTCATTAGATTGCATTCTCCCAATCACATATTCCTTGGACTTTATCGTTTAAGCATATAACATTTATATGAGACGGCTCAAACAATAATCTTTGCCCTTTATATGTTAAACTAGATTAGTTTAACATTTGAAATGTCCGTAAAGTATCATCATATGATTGGTTTTAGGGCACATTTCCAACACCATTAACATATATACTCTATGCTAAGGTTGTTGGTTATATTTTCTGAGCTTCCGAGGGTAATGAAACCACTTCTTTAAGCATAGAAACAATGTCAATAGGATATGTGAAGTCGGCGATGAAGTCTACCACTACTTGGCCCTTCTCAGCTGGCTTTGGTTGATAGGAGATGTCAAACTCACCCAATGCTATTGCCCATTTGATCATTCGTCCGGAAGTATCAGGACTTTGGAGTATCTATCGAAGATGATGATTGGTAAGCACGATGATGGAGTGTGCTTGGAAGTAAGGGCGAAGTACCAATGCTAGATCCAATTTCTCAATGTTGGAGTATCGTGTCTCCGCATCTTGTAAGGCCTTGCTAGCGTAGTAGACAGGCCGTTCGACATTACCATCATTTCGAATGAGAACGGAACTTACTACTGAAGCCGATACCGACAGATAGATAATGAGAGTGTCACCAACCTCAGGTTTGGAGAGTAAAAAGGCTTTACTCATGTAGTCTTTGAGGTTCTTGAATGCCTCAGCACATTCATCAGTCCATGTAATGTACTTCTTACTTCCTTTAAGTGCATTGAAGAAAGGAGCACATCTGTCTGTGGCCTTAAAGATGAACCTAGTTAAGGCTGCCACCTTGCCAGTAAAGCTCTGGATGTCTTTTGAAGTTACCGGTTCCTTTATATCGATGATTACTTTGATCTTCTGAGGATTAGCCTCAATGCCTCGTTGGCTTATCATGAAGCCTAAGAATTTGCCAGAGCCTACCCCGAAGGCACATTTGTTGGGGTTCAACCTCATTCGATACCTCTTCAAAATGGTGAAAGTTTCAGATAAGTTGGTGATGTGTTGGTCAGCATGTTTACTCTTGACTAGCATATCATCAACGTAAACTTCCATGCTTTTCCCAATCTGTTCAGCGAACATTGAATTGACCAGTCTTCGATAAGTCGCTCCTACATTCTTTAGGCCGAAGGGCATGACTTTATAGCAATATAGTCCCCTGTCAGTAGTGAAGGCTGTGTGTTCTTGGTCCGAAGGGTTCATGAGGATTTGGTTGTATCCTGAGTAAGCATCCATGAAGCTCAGGAGTTCACACCCTACCGTAGAGTCTATAAGTCTGTCTATGAGAGAAAGAGGAAAGCTATCCTTTGGGCATCCTTTGTTTAGGTCGGTGTAATCGACACACATTCTCCACAAGACCTTTTGGAGCAAGAGACTTTCCTTGGTTGGATTCTTCTTAACAAGGACAACATTTGCTACCCACGTTGCATAATTGACTTCGCAGACAAAGCCTATGCCTTTAAGTTTTTCAACTTCTGACTTCATTACCTCGTACCGTTCAGCGTCATAAGATCTTCGCTTATGTCTCACTGGTTTGGTCTTGGGGTCAATACTTAAGCAATCACAGATTATATCGGGAGAAATGCCTAGCATGTCCTCGTATGACCAGGCGAAGACCTCAGTGTTCTCTTGCAAAAAAGAGATCAATGCCAACCGAATGGGTGGTGACAAGGTGGTACCAATCTTCACCATGCGATCCAGATAATCTTTTGAGATAGAGATCTTCTCCAACTCTTCAGCGGGTTATGCTTGCTGGGTGAAAGAGTCATCTTGAGGATCGTCGGGTTGACTGTTGCCACCGTGAAGATCCAAGTTGGCTTCCTCCGGGCTGGTCTTTATGACTTGGTCATGTATAGAAAGGGTTTCCTTGGGCACATACAGGTGATGTTGCTTGACCGAAGTGTTGTAACATGATCGTGCACTAAGTTGATCTCCTCTGATGTAACCATTGCCATAAGGGGTTGGAAATTTCATCAACGACATATGTGTGGATACCATGGCCTTGAGATCATTGATGCCTGTGTGTCCAAAGATGACATTGTATGCTGTTGGGCAATCAACCACCAGGAAGTTAGTGGTAATGGTAGCTGTGTAAGGGCCTGTACCAATGGTGAAAGGTAAGTGTATGCTCCCCAAAGGTTGCACGATATCACCGGAAAAGCTTATCAGAGGGGAAATCGAGCAGTCGAGCAAGTGTTCAGCTACATTAAATGCCTTGAAAGCTTCAGCAAACATGATATTGACCGAAGCCCCCGTGTCTACCAGGATTCATCGTACTTCAAAGTTGGCTATGTGAGCTTCCACGATCAGTGGGTCGTTGTGAGGGTAGATGATACCTCTTTCTTCCTCAGGGTAGAAACATATTGGATCCCAGTTAAGCTTTTGATACTTACCTCCCCTGATGTCTTCTACGTGAAACACTTGGTGGCCAGACCTTAAAGCTCGTTCACTATTTTTCATGGCCCTGTTGGAAGATTTAGATATGGGTGTGCCACCACTTATAGAATATATCACATTTACCTGGCGTTGGTTACGGTTACCCCTTGGAGGGTGAAGGAGGAATTGATCAATTTTTCCTTCACGTGCCAAAGCTTCAATATGATCACGAAAGGTGATACACTTCTCGCCGTCATGGCCGTTATGCTCGTGGTAGCAGCAAAAAGTGCCCGTGTTCTTCGTGGGCTTGTAATCTGGGTGTCTTGGCTTTGGCTTCTGTATCAAGTGTGCTATGCTGGGGTACATGGCCACACATGTGGCGTTCAAAGGTGTGTATGCCTTATACCTCAGGAGGTTGTCCTAACACGTGCTTGACCCACTGTGTTGACTGCCTGGGGTCGGGGATTATCATGGCGATACCCTTGGTTATCACGGTAGTGTCCCTTACTCCTTTTACTAAAATGAGACTGGTGAGGATGGAAATCTTTCCTTTTGCCCTGAGATTGATATGTTTGTTGACTTGGCAAAGTATTAAGTAAGGCATGGGGAGGCACCGCTGCCGTTTGGAAGGTCGAGGTATTCTCATTTGGTTAGATCTGGCTTCCAGTCCCTACTTGCTGATAAGGGGTGGTTGTGGGGGGTTTCCCTTGATATGTCATTGCCTCGACGGAGGCATGGTTGTAAACATGTGCCATCACCTCAGAGTAAGTCTTCCAAGTGTTGGCATTGATCATGTACTTGAAGAAACAATCACGTAGGCCTGCCGTGAAGGCCTTGAGGACGGTCTTGTCATCTGCCTCAGCGCAACGAGAATACTCATGGCTGAAACGACCAGCATACTCTCGTAATGACTCATCTGGCTTCTGGTAAATAGTGTACAAGTCATCTGCAGAATGCAAGCGATCAGTCTGGAAGATGTTTTGAGAGACAAACAGTTTCCTCAGTTCATCAAATGAGTCTACTATCTCAGGTGGAAGACGGCAATACCAGTTTAGAGCTCCGCCAGAGAGGGTGGAGGGGAAAAGAAGACATCGCTCTTCGTTGGTGTGCATCTGATATGCCATGGTGGACTTAAAGAGTTTAAGATGTTCAATTGGGTCCTCCCTTCCAGTATAGAGTTGTAAACCAAGCTTTTGTTTTGTCTTCGCTTGAAGGGGGGTGTCAATGATCCTCCTTGTCAGAAGGCCAGGCCTGGGTTGGTTCCAGTCAAGTATCTCGGCCTGATGTTCGGCCTTCAACTTGTTTACTTCCTCGAGGAGCTGTAGGACAAAGGGGTCTTGAGTGGAGTCATGTACCACTGGGATTTTCTTTCGTGAGTCTCCATCATCTCTTTGAAGTAGGAAACTTTGAGCAAGGGCATGTGATTTTTCCTTGGACTCGCCGTACTGACTTCTAAGGTGAGTCTGTCGGAATACCTCAGAGTCCCATGTACCTTCATGTTCCTCTAGGACATGTCGTTCCTTCCCTAGATTGGCAGCTGGCCTGGGTCATGGGAGGGGACCGAGTCTTTCAGAAACCCTTGGGTCATTGATCTTCGAGCATATGTGGAGGGGATTCTCTCGACGTTGCTTTAGGAAGTCTCGGCAGTCACGATAAACGGCTTTCGATCCTTCCAACCCTTTTGCAAAGAGGTGTCTTCTTCCACTTCTCTTGCTTCAGGTCGAAGCAGCTAGGTTGAGAGAAGTCTCATGTTGATCAATGTTTTGATGATTAGCTCGCTCCTCATCAGGGATACCCGTGTCGAAGAAAGGTGACCCTCCATGTTGGGGGGCACCTAGATGATCGTTGATATCCACAAGGGCAACAAGCTCGCATGTTTAAGTACGCATAGTTTCGTGGAGCATCTCAAAGAGCTTCTCATACTGCTCTTGGAAGACCTCATTCTTCATTGCTATCTTGTTGTTTTGAGCTTCTAGCTGATCGACTTTAACTTGAAGAGCAACCCTCTTTCATTCCTTCTTTCATTGTTTCGCACTAAGTGCAAGATGGGTGTCATTCTGTGTGTTGTGGCTTCCTTCGCTCCCCATGTTGGAGAGGGATGCCTGGTCAAAAGAGAGTGTACGAATGGTGGAAACCAGCTTGACAAAGCTGAAAAGAATGGGAATAAGTGTCGTTCCCACAGACAGCGCCAAATGTTGATGCACAAAATCAGTGAGGACTTTAGTACAATAGAAAATGTTAAGTTTGTGACCTTCGCTAGATTGCTCCGGTCACTAGTGTGGATAAGTATGTAAATGGATAGGGACAGGGAAGCAAACACAAGATGTACGTGGTTCACCCAGATTGGCTACGTCCACGGAGTAGAGGAGTTCTCATTAATTGTGAAGGGTTTACACAAGTACATAGGTTCAAGCTCTCATTTAGTGAGTACTAGTGAATGATTTAGTGCCAATGACATTAGGAAATATTGTGAGAGAATGATCTCTATTTATAGAAGAGAGTTTGTAGTTTCATTCTGACATTGACAAGTGTCGTGTTATGATTGGCTTCTGATGTTGACACGTGTCGCGCTATGATTGGCTTCTGATGTCGACACGTGTCGCTCTGTGATTGGCCTCCTAGTTGAAGGGAAACTCTTCTGGGTCCTTGACGGTATAACGTTGACCGGTGCTCAGTAGTTTCGGGATTGGTCAAGTATGGTACAAACAATTGTTATTAGTATTGTTTATACCATACTTAGGGCCTCCGTATTTAGACCTCGTATAAATACTCGGGGGACTCAAATGTAATTATGTAATAAATGGAGGGGTAAATATGTAATAAGTGAGGAACCCTTATTCTATAAAAGGGCCCCTCACCCTCACAATTAGAGGAGGCCATTTTCTTAGGCCATGGGAAGAGCTCTCTCACCCTCAGAAGCTCTCTCCCTCACTCCCCTCACCTCTCAGAGAAATACAATAATCAGTGTGAACGTAGCCCAAACCTTGGGGTGAACCACGATACATCTTGTGTTATTTACATTTCTTGCAGATTCACGGTCGGATTTACATTGTTCCAAGACCTCCGGTTTTGTGCATCAACAAGTATGATTATTTTAGTTGATCAATGTGGCTAGAAAATAATATTGTGCTTGTTGATTCTTTAATATGTTACATGCTATGTATTGAGATTTTACGTGGGGATACATGATGATTTATGCGATGGGTGAAGTGAAAATATTAACGGTCATGTGGGATTGTTATGCAATCTTGAAACTAGTAATTTCATGCATATCGAGTTCTAATAATTGATTGATAAGTGCTATGATTTTCCACTTAAACGTCCTATGATAAAAGTTGAGGGTAGTGTTTGGGCGAACTACGAATGGCTTGATCCCTTCTTAGGGTACGTAGGCAGTCTAATGAGAAGGTTAGATGCAGCCATAAAGCATATGAAAAATTATTATGCTTTTAGTTCTCGGGTTGTGCTTTGACCATATCTCATAAATGCAGTATGTTAGATATACAGATACTTTGTGACGTCACGTGTCGATCTTGGCCGTATGTCGGGATCGAGGCATGACAATTGAAATGTGGTGTAAGGTGGAAGATGATGGTTAGGTATTTATAGAAAAAAAATTATTTTTCTTCTGTATTTTTAAACAATTTTTAATAGTTTTTTTTTAATTTTTTATTAAGTTAATTAATTTGAACCGTTGGATTTGAAAAAGATTGAAATCCAACAGCCCAGATTTCGACACGTGGCCAAAGGTAATAATTCTGACTGTTTGTTTTTTTTTTTGGTTGAAAATTGTGGAACGTTGATCTAGGAATCGAACGGCCCAGAACGCGCCACATCACTAGTCGTTGGGTTTAAATTTTAAACTTGTTTGACCGTTGAAAATCCAACGGTTCAGAAAACTAACCATTGGAAATCCAACGGCCGAATAAGCACCACGTGGCTTGTCCCCGCTCCCTTTTATTGAGTCTGAGATGGCGGGCCCCGCCGTCTTTTTTCTATCGAGAAGGCGCACCCACTCCCGCTTGTTTCCCACATGCCTAAAGCAAATAAAAATATTGGGTCTCGCTGACGCCAGCGTGACATCACATAGGCCGGTACATTGCTCAGTACATTTTGGGCCAGCCTACATACTGACTTGAGCTATGGGCTGGCCTATTTGGATTGGCTGGAGGGGATTTGAGTGAAGCCAACCTATTTTTTACACTTTGTCACAACCTTTCCCATTAGGATGAATTTGCTCTTAGTGTAAATAATATCGTTTGTCAAATAAATCCAAAATTAAAGGTATGAATAGAGGGTGGTGTCTTATCTTCTTTTTGGTCAAATATCTAAGTTCTAAGTTGTGAGAGAGGATCCTTTTTGTGAGGATTTCGAAGATCCTCCAATCACATATGTTCATCGTAAATCATACGATCAGTTTTTTGTAATGTACTGTTTATATTCAATTTTAAATAAAAAAAATTTACAATAATTTCTAACCGCATAATATACATGATTTGAAAATCTCCGATTCTCACAAATAAGAACCGCCGAAGATTCTCACTCGTAAGTTGTAACTGCTGGTGACTTTCGTGGATGTTAGCTTATGGCGGTGTCAATCCGAGTGAAATTTATTACCTTGCCGATATTGGAAAAAAGAACAAGACTTGGAAGTGCCCAAAGACTAGATGGTGGAATCTAAAAGGAGAAAAACAAGTCATTTTCAAAGAGCAAGTAATCACCCAGTGTGTGTGGGATAGAGAGGGGGAAGCTAGCCAAATGTGGGATTCCATGGCTAGCTGTATCCGAAAAGTAGCAAAAGAGGTATTAGGAGAGTCCAAGGGCTTTGCTCCACACCAAAAGGAATCTTGGTGGTGGAATGAGGAGGTACAAACAAAGGTGAAGGCTAAGAAGGAATGTTGTAAAGACTTATACAAGGATAGGACCGATGAAAATGGTGAAAGGTATAGAAAAGCGAAGCAAGAGGCGAAGAAAGCTGTGAGAGAAGCTAAGTTAGCGGCTTATGACGATATGTATAAGCGACTAGATACCAAAGAAGGAGAGTTGGATATCTATAAACTAGCTAGAGCAAGGGAAAAGAAGACAAGGGACCTAAACCAAGTGAGGTGCATCAAGGATGAGGATGGAAAGGTTCTTGCTACATAGAACGCGGTCAAAGACAGATGGAGAGGTTATTTTCATAATCTTTTCAATGAATGACATGAAAGGAGTACTCCTTTAGGGGAGTTGAGTAACTCAGAAGAGTGTAGAAACTACTCCTTTTATCGTCGAATCAGGAAGGAAAAAGTGGTTGTAGCTTTGAAGAAGATGAAGCATAGAAAAGCAGTGGGCCCAGACGATATACCGATTGAAGTGTGGAAAGCCTTGGGAGAGACAGGTATAGCATGGCTCACTGACCTTTTCAATAGGATTTTGAAAATGAAGAAGATGCCAAACGAGTGGCGAAAGAGCACCTTGGTGCCTATTTACAAGAATAAGGGCAACGTACAAAATTGCATGAACTATAGGGGTATTAAGCTAATGAGTCATACAATGAAGCTATGGGAGAGAGTCATTGAGCATAGATTGAGGCAAGAGACACGGGTTTCGGACAACCAATTCAGGTTCATGCCAGGGCGCTCAACCATGGAGGCAATCTATCTCTTACGAAGATTGATGGAAAGATATAGAGATGGGAAAAAGGATTTACACATGGTCTTTATAGATTTGGAAAAAGCGTATGATAGGGTCCCAAGAGACATTCTTTGGAGGATTTTAGAGAAGAAAGGAGTACGAGTAGCATATATCCAAGCTATAAAGGATATGTATGAAGGAGCAAAGACTGCCGTAAGAACTCATGAATGACAAACCGAAAGCTTCCCCATAACTGTAGGATTACATCAAGGCTCATCCTTAAGTCCTTACCTTTTTGCGTTGGTAATGGATGAGTTAACAGGACATATTCAAGATGATATTCCTTGGTGTATGCTTTTCGCAGACGATATAATGTTGATAGATGAAACTCAGGAAGGTGTAAATGCGAAGCTTAACCTTTGGAGAGAAGTGTTGGAATCTAAAGGTCTTCGCCTAAGCCGATCAAAGACAGAATATATGGAGTGCAAGTTCAGTGCAAATGGAGGCCAAAATGAGTTAGGGGTGAGGATCGGAGATCAGGAAATACCAAAGAGCGACCGTTTTCACTACCTAGGATCTATCTTACAAAAGAATGGAGAATTAGATGGAGATCTCAACCATAGAATACAAGCTGGATGGATGAAGTGGAAGAGTGCATCCGGCGTGTTGTGTGATCGTCATATGCCACTGAAGCTTAAGGGAAAATTTTATAGGACGGCAATAAGGTCGGCGATGCTGTATGGCACAGAATGATGGGCGGTGAAGCACCAACACGTACACAAAATGGGTGTAGCGGAAATGAGGATGCTTCGTTGGATGTGTGGGCACACGAGAAAGGATAAGATTAGGAATGAGGATATCCGAGGTAAAGTAGGAGTAGCCGAAATTGAAGGAAAACTGAGAGAAAATCGGTTACGGTGGTTTGGACATGTGCAAAGAAGGCCTACTGACGCTCCGGTTAGAAGATGCGACTACGGGACAGAGGTTCAGGGCTGAAGGGGTAGAGGAAGACCTAGGAAAACTTTGGAAGAGACTTTAAGAAAAGACTTAGAGTACTTGGATCTAACGGAGGACATGACACAGGATCGAGCACAATGGCGTTCTAAGATTCATATAGCCGACCTGACTCAGTGACTTGGATTTTTCAAGTCTCCAATCGAGAAGTTTTCCCCACCCGGGAAATTAAGGGAACACTACCTCAACCTACATGCTCCACTCACAAAGCTTCAACATACAAGCTTCAACAAAAGAAAAATTCAAAGAACTTAGTGAAGAAGGCTTTGGTGTATTTAACACAATACGTTGAAATGAAACAAAGCTTATTTATTGATATCTCTAAGAAGTTACAAATATGTACATAGACACGAGTCAAAATAAACAAACAAGAAGGAGCCTTCACAAAGGTTGTTTAGGAGAAGTCTCAGCAGTCGGCAGAGCCCCAGAAAGAGAAGGCACCGGAGGGGGATCATTTGGAGCCTCAGTACTGGACAGCACCCTAGAATGAGAAGGCATCGGAGGTTCATCATTTGGAGCTTCATTACGCGGTACAGCCCTAGAAGACGAAGGCAATAAATGCCTTTGGAACAAACCCACAAACCTCTGATGATCATGTAAATCTGACCATCAGATTCCTTCATCTGGTCAAGCTTCCTCTTCATGTTTGTAGTATAGTCATGAGCGATCCGGTGCAACTGTTTATTCTCATGCTTGAGCCCTCTAATCTCCTGTTTGAGACTCATCACTTCAGCCACCAATGATTCAACTTGGCGGGTTCGAGCAAATAGGCGTTGGGCCATATTAGACACAGAACCTGCACACTGAACACTGAGAGCTAGAGAATCCTTAACAGCCAACTCATCAGACCGTTTGGAAAGTAGTCTGTTATCTTTGGGAGTGAGAAGGTTCCTGGCCACCACCGCAGCGGTCATATGATTCTTCATCACGGAATCCCCAACGGTAAGAGGACCAGTAGGGGATACGAAGGATAGGCGCCATATGTTGTCTGGAGAAGGCGTGGCTACCTCTTCAACATGGTTCAAGTCAAAACAACGATCGGAGGGGCCAGACATTTTCAAAGGTGTTGAAGAGAAAAGAAGTCGGACAAATCAAGATCTTAGAAATGCAAGAAGGGAGCTTCTACTGGTGGAGATTCAAGTGTGCCTTGGAACTTAATACCAGCCTCTATAAAAATCCGCACTCGATGGAGCTTCAGAAATCGAAGAGGCACCTGCTCAGAAATCAAAAAGGCGTTTGCTTTCTCAAAAGCTAGGCTGCTCAGAGACCACGAGGGCCGATCTCAGGAATCGAATAGGCGTTTGCTTTCTCAAAAGCTGGGCTGCTCAAAGACCACGAAGGTCGATCACAGAAATCGAAAAGGCGCTTGCTTTCTCAAAAGCTGGGCTGCTCAGAGACCACGAGGGCCGATCTCAGAAATCGAAGAGGCACCTGCTTTTTCAGCCTTGTCAGCACCTGTCACATGCACACTCAACTTTGCGGAAATTACGGGCATTCTGTCGAAGATTTCTAGTGAAGTAGAAAGCACGTGAATGTTACTGTTCAATCATTCACTTTCCACACGCAACATCAGCTCACGGGTACCACAGATAACTTTGCCAAAAATCTCTGACAAAGTTTAGACACGTGAAGCTTGCAGCTCCCATTACATCGCTATGACCAAGAAGGGTAAAAGAATAGCAAAGAAACAGCACTAACAAAATTTAGACACATAAATTTTGAAGGTCTAGCTACCATATTATTACCCACAAGAGTAAAGGAACAGGACCATTGCTGGATAATTGGAAAGTCCCTGTGGGTCAACCTCTGTGCTCCGTGGCAAGGTAGACTAGCAAACAGGCCTAACTTTTACTCACATTCGAGAAAACACTCCCAACAAGATTGCTTGCTTCAAGATCGAAGAGGCACCATCCTCCGAATCTCGAGAGCCAGACTCCCAACACGATTACTTTCTCAAAAAGCGACAAGACACCGCTCTCCGAATCTCGAGAGCCAGACTCCTAGCAGGATTGCTTTCTCAAAAATCGAAGAGGCACCGTTCTCCGAATCTCGAAAGATAGATCCCCGACAGGATTGCTTGTTCGAAAACCGAAGAGGCACCGCTTTCTCAACTTCGAGAGCCCCTTAGATAAAGCTTGTCTATAATCCTCACACCGCTTTCTCAACTTCGAGAGCCAGATCTCCTTGGATAAAGCTTGTCTGTAATCTTCACACGTAACATCAGCTTTCCAGATACCACAGACCAATTTTTCAAAGTGTTCTGACAGAGTTAAAACACGTGAAGCTGGCAGCTCCCACTACCGTGCTATGACCAAGCAGGGTAAAAGAATAGTATTACTCCTTGTTAAGGAGACTCCTATATATGTCGACCTCCATCCTCAACGGACAGGCAGACCTGCAAAAATGCTCAACCCTTCCTCATATCTGAGAGGGCACTCCCAACGAAGCCTCTCGAAATACTCAGCTTTCTTTCCCCCCGAGAATACCTCTACAAACAAGCTACACTAGAGCAAGAATATCTCATATCATCAGGGTTAAAAGCAAGAGTATCCCATATCATGCTTTTTTCCTGTCTTTTCCTTTGGCCTTGTTCTTACCTGCAAGACAAGGAGAAAGAGAGCAATCAGTCAGCACTTGGAATCAAGCTTCCAGTCCGGAACTGACTGCCTGGAACCCCATTGCTCTCGAGTACTCATCTTCAACATCTTATGCTTCCCGAGAAGATACCACATCTGCCTGAGGAACAAATAGGGCAAGTGAGAAGGATACAATGAAGCATGTGGAGACAAGCGCAACAGAACACGTGCCGATACATCTACTACTTTGTCAACAGCAAAAGTATCCCATATCAGCAGGGTCGAACGTACTCTAGATTTGATGGACTTGTTTTGACCCTCAAATTCTTCAGTCGGCCTTATACTCTGGTGGAAACAAGAAAACCCTCCAGCCCAGTTCAAGAATAAGCCTGTGGAAAGTTACTTCTTCAAAAGCAAAAGTATCTCATATCACCTTTTCTCCTTTTCTTCTCTTTATCCTTCATGCTACCTGCAAGATAAGGAGAAGGATAACAATCAGCCGAAACTCGAAATCAAAACTTCTGATCTGGGACTGATTGCTTGGAGCTCTGATTGCTTACCTTGTCTGTCACCTCTTTCAGCAGATCCCCTAGCTCGGCGACTTGGGGGACTCCTACTGCATGGTTTGTATCGTGCTTGACCAAGCCTGAAACTACAAGTAAGCGTTAAGTGAAATTGATACATTACCTTGTGCATCTCCACCAGTTAAAGATACCACCCCTGGAGAGAGGAAGAGTACTTCCAAAGAAGATGCCACATCTACCTATGAGACAGATAAGGCAAGTGAAGACGATACCAAACTTCGGTACTTAAAAGTTTCGTGATTACGAGATCATTCTTCCACAATATTTCCTAATGTCATTTGTACTAAATCATTCACTTGTACTCACTAAAGGAGAGCTTGAACCTATATATTGTGTAAACCCTTCACAATTAATGAGAACTCATTTACTCCGTGGACGTAGCCAATCTGGGTGAACCACGTACATCTTGTGTTTGCTTCCTGTCTCTATCCATTTACATACTTATCCACACTAATGACCGGAGCAATCTAGCGAAGATCACAAACTTAATATTTAAGATGATATTCTTTGGTGTATGCTTTTCGCAAACGATATAGTGTTGATAGATGAAACGCAGGAAGGGGTAAACGCGAAGCTTAACCTTTGGAGAGAAGTGTTGGAATCTAAAAGTCCTCGCCTAAGCCGATCAAAGACAGAATATATGGAGTGCAAGTTCAGTGCAAACGGAGGCCAAAATGAGTTAGGGGTGAGGATCGGAGATCAGGAAATAGCAAAGAGCGACCGTTTTCGCTACCTAGGATCTATCTTGCAAAAGAACGGAGAATTAGATGGAGATCTCACCCATAGAATACAAGCTGGATGGATGAAGTGGAAGAGTGCAACCGGCGTGTTGTGTGACCGTCGTAGGCCACTGAAGCTCAAGGGAAAATTTTATAGGACGGCAATAAGGCCGGCAATGCTGTATGGCATAGAATGTTGGGCGGTGAAGCATCAACACGTAGGTGTAGTGGAGATGAGGATGCTTCGTTGGATGTGTGGGCACACGAGAAAGGATAAGATTAGGAATGAGGATATCCGAGATAAAGTAGGAGTAGCCGAAATTGAAGGAAAGAGGAGAGAAAATCAGTTACGGTGGTTTGAACATGTGCAAAGAAGGCCTACTGACGCTCCGGTTCGAAGATGTGACCACGGGACAGAGGTTCAGGGCCGAAGGGGTAGAGGAAGACCTAGGAAAACTTTGGAAGAGACCCTAAGAAAAGACTTAGAGTACTTAGATCTAACGGAGGACATGACACAAAACCGAGCGCACTGACGTTCTAGGATTCATATAGCCGACCCCACTTAATGGGAAAAGGCTTTGTTGTTATTGTTGTTGTTGTTATTGCCGATATTGGAAACTACTCCGAATCAGAGAAGGAAAAAATCATCCTCAAATGACACTTGACACGGTTTATTTTTAATCTCCGCTACCCCCACACGGTTTAATCTCCGATACGCTTCCGTAAAACCCACCATATAAACACCGCGTTCTCCTCCTCCTCAATCCTCACAATTCCTCAATCGACTTCTGCACCCCTCTCTCTCTCTCTCTCTTCTTTCTCTTTCTAAAAAAACTTGTTTTTTGCGAACTGGGTTTTTGAAATCGCCGGCGACAATGAGGGTCAGCAACAACCTGGTGGGTCTCCTCAACTTCATAACGTTCCTGCTGTCGATTCCGATTGTGTGGGCCGGAGTATGGCTGAGCAAGCAAGGCAGCACCGAGTGTGAGAAGTTCCTAGACAAGCCCGTCATCATCCTCGGCGTATTCCTGATGCTGGTGTCGCTGGCCGGCCTAATCGGCGCCTGCTGCCGGGTCTCGTGGCTGCTGTGGGTCTACCTACTGGTCATGTTCCTCCTCATCGTAGTCCTCTTCGCCGTCACCATCTTCGCCTTCGCCGTCACCAACAAAGGCGCCGGAAAAGTGCTTTCCAATAGAGGGTACAAGGAATACAAGCTCGGGGACTACTCGCAGTGGCTGCAGAAGAGGGTTAACAGCACCAAGAACTGGAACAAGATCAAGAGCTGTCTCATTGACAGCAAGGTCTGCTCTAATTTCAGGGACAAGTATGCCAATGATACCATCCAGACCTTCTATTCTGAGAACCTGTCAGCGGTTCAGGTATCATATTTTCTTCTTTTTTTGTTTTGGGATCTTTTTGAATTCTGCTTAATCCTTGCTCCAGATCTGATTTTTTTTTTCTTCAACTGGGTTGAAATGTTAGTCTCTGAACCTGTCTTAGGTGAAATTTGTTTTGATTTTAATCTAGATTTTGTTTCCAGTCTTGGATATGTTTGTTTCTGGGTCTGAGTTGTGGTTTCTGAATGTTGATAATGTTCTAATTTCTCTGATTTTATCTGGCTTTTAATAATTTTTCTCCCCTTTGTGCTCCTTTCAGATCTGAACAATGTGTTAAGAACTGAATATTGCATGTCGGCGTAGGAGGCCTGACTTTTTCGAATTTTGGATTCCTGTCTGGTGTTTTATTGATTTTTAAATTTTCTTTTGGATTGAACAAGTAATTTAGAGATATTTAATTGTGTTAGAATATCAATTTCATTCATTGTCTGGTATAAAATGAGTTTTGAAAAGTTAAAAAGCCGTATTGTATTCACAAGCCTTCAACCTTTCAATCTGCAACTTTTCCAACTTCCCCTTTTTCAAAATGAAGTCAATCCTATGTATTTGATTCGATGTTAAATCAGATTTTCGACTTCAAAGTTGCTTAGAGAGAAATCAAATCCCATCTTACAGACTACATTACTAGTCATTTTGTGGTTGGAGAGCTGTCTCTGTTCGTGTTCGGTGTACATTCCAATGTTGGGGGTGCCTCCGTTATTACGCTTTTTGTTAGACTCTTGTTATACTTTACGTTAGTCGTTATCCGGTGGCACTTTGATTCTTGACGACTGGATTAGATTCTTATAAGCTGCAAAATATTGTCCATAAATTGTTATGCTAGGGGAATAATGATATCATCTCACGGGTTTGCATCTTTTATTCATTAGGGAGTTGGTGGTCGTGCTTCCTTCCTAGTAGTATATCCTGCTTTTTTGAAAGTGCCTATAGTTGGTGTCATGAAAGAAAATAAGAATCCCTTTTAGAAACAAGCTGTTGTGGACGCCCTACCTACCACCTTGCATCCACATCCACCACATATCGTCGTCCACATCCACATGTGTATTTATACCCATTAATTGTGCTTTACACAGTACCATTTGAAATTACCTCTTCACTATAGTCAATTTCCCTCGATTACAACTGGGTAGGACTAATAACAATGCCTTAGGAGCAATTGCTATCCATGGTTCTTGACGTCTTTGAGTTATATGTTTTTTTAGTTGTTTGGCTTTGTATACATTTAATAAAACTACAAACTGAACTGCCCTGTGCATTGTGTGTAGTTATTTCGTTTTTCACCTTGTCAAATGTAACGATTCTTCTAATGTGTTTACTTATTTGCAGGCTGGTTGCTGTAAGCCATCGGATGGTTGTGGATTTTCCTACGTGACCCCCATATCCTGGACCAATAACGCTACCACCGTTTCCTCCAACCCTGACTGCAGTGCCTGGCAGAATGATGAAAAGGTTCTGTGCTTCAACTGTCAGTCGTGCAAGGCTGGACTGCTGGACAACGTAAAAAGTAATTGGAAGAAGACGGCCATTGTCAACATTGTATTCCTTATCTTCCTCATCGTGGTGTATTCGGTTGGATGCTGCGCGTTTAGGAACAACAGCAGGGACAATGGATATTGGAAACAGTAAGCGACACTGAGTTCGATCAGATATTGGCATGCATGTAGAGAATAGTTTGGCATTGGCAGCTAGCTCGTGTTAGTGGTACATATCTTATTGACTAGGGTTATTGATATTAATCTCTTGTATAAAGTCTGTGATCACATTTGGTTTTGGCTACGACGTCGTTCAGCTGCTACTTTGATGTTTTATCAGCTGCTATGTGAATCTCTGTTTGTTTTGGAAAGACTTATTTCGTTTTATTTATTTATTTATTTATTTAATATTTTAATTGGTCGTCGATGTATGTCATTTTATCGTATGCACTAAATATTTGTATATACATGTACGTTATGCATGAGCGTATATCTATTTGTTTATTGAGTCATGGTGTATACAAACGGTGATGGTATTATTTAAGAAAATACTTGTTATGGTATTTTAGATTAGTAACTTGTGGGACAATTGGAGTGTGAGATCACAGTAAACCAGCGGTGTTGACTTTGCAGGTAAGAGAAATTTGGGGTATTTTACAAAAGTTAACACCATCAGTTTATGGAAACAAGAAAAAGTGAAAGTCGTGAGATATTTTATGGTGTTTAAGATTTTTTATGGATATTCTTGAATTTTTAATAGTTAAAAATTAAGATTTAACGGTTAAAATGTCGAGAACATCATTTACAGGCGAAGGAAGGACCATAGAATTGTTATTAAGTCAGGACTCTAGGGTTCTGATTTGGCGCTGGTGGATGGACCACAAGTCCACTATCATTATGAAGTTGGATTTGTAGTTGTTGGTTTGGTTCAGCTACCACTCTTTAGCTTGTGGCTGCCTAATGGCTATACACTAAACACTTATGTGCTTTTTTTTTTGGTGAAGAACGGGGAACACAACCCAAAAAGAACTACAAACCAACAACAAACCGAGTCCGAGGGACTCCAGCAGCATCATCAATGAGAGCTGATCTAATCCACACAGGAGGCTCATCAAAAACAAGAACACCAATATCCATGTTATAACTCCAATTAGCCAACTGATCCGCCACAATATTCTTCTCTCTATAAACGTGATTCAATTCACACCTCCTCAATTGTCTCATCATTAATCTGCAGCTATGCATAATTGTCTCCAAAGGATGGAAATTATCAACTTGGGATTGCTTCAACAACATAATAACAGCCTTGGAATCCATCTCAATATGAAGCTCAGTAGCACCCTTATCAATAGCAAGCTGTAAACCAAAGTATAAACTCCATAATTCAGCATCACAAACCTGCCCTTGTCCCAAATTCACAGCAAAGCCACCTAACCAGTTGCCATTATGATCTCTTAGAACACCACCAGCCCCAATTCGACCAGAATTTGTCCTTCTAGACCCATCCACATTTAGCTTACACCAACCTACATCAGGATGATCCCAAGAGAGAGAAATTTGCCTCTTTACAGGTTTGACAGAATACTTCACACAAGCCTTCAACCATTCATCCACATCTCTCTCAATGATCGCTTTTGGATACATAGGCATGACAAAATTGACATAAAAAATCTGCTTGTTTCTCCACTTCCAAATATGCCAACAAATAAAAAGGAAAAGAGTACACCAAGCACCCTCATTGGTCCCTTTTGAACTTACTTTCAGATTTGCCAGCAACCAAGCCTTAAACTCAAGATTCTGGGCATTCCTCAGTTGCCATGGAACTCCCATACTTTTCCAGATACACATAGCCCTGGAACAATCTTTAAAAATATGAGCAATGGATTCAATTGGTCCACAACAAGTCATACAAGAAGAATCAGAAGTTAATTGTCTTCTAACTCGTTGCTCATTAGAAAGCAATCTCCCTTTACTCATCAACCAAAGAAAAACTTTTAGCTTCGGTGGAACATTAACTCTCCAAATAAAATCCCAGCATGAATCAGGCAAATCCTCTTCATCAAAGAAAAGATTATAAGCTGACTTAACAGTGAAAACTCCATTAGAAGCACATCTCCAAATAATTTTATCCATACCTGCACCAGTAGTACCAGCAGGCCGACATATAATTTTTTGAACCATATCCTCTGGCAACACATCTCTGAGCTTATCAATATCCCACCAACCATTTCTTAAAAATTCAGAGACAACACAATCAATATTGGAGATATTAGCAACATCAATAGTTTCCATTAAAGGGACATTTAAGACCCATGAATCCTTCCAAAATTTCACACTCTCACCATTGCCAATTCTCCAAGTCATGCCCTTTTTAAGAAGATTAACTCCATACAAAATTCCTTTCCAAGAATAAGAACACTCAGTTCTTTCATGAATTTTGGGGTCTAAAATAGAATAGCCTTTCAAATACTTAGCCTGATAAATTTGAGACCAAAGACCAGAGTCCTTAGCATGAATCCTCCACCCTAACTTAGCTAAAAGAGCCTGATTCATTACACAAGCTCTCTTAATCCCCAAACCACCCTTACTTTTAGGTTTGCAAACCATACTCCATTGGCACAAATGGACTTTTTTCTTTTGATCGGTATCCCCCCACAAAAAATCCCTATTCACCTTGTCTAACTCTTCACACACACTGGCCGGAAGCTTGGTCGTTTGCATGGCATAAACTGGTATGGACGAGGTAACAGCTTGAATTAAGGTAATTCTTCCAGCCATGGACAATACCTTGCTCTTCCAAGTTGCCAACCTCTTCTGAACTTTATCAATAACGCCCGAATAAGTAGCCTTTGAAACTCTAGTCTGAATTAGAGGCATTCCTAAATAATTCCCAAGACTCTCAGAGACAGGAGACCCACAAATTGTACTAATACTCTTAACACAAGCCCTGGACGTGTTTGGAGAACAATAAAGAACAGATTTTTCAAAGTTAACAGCTTGACCAGAAGCTTTGCAAAATTGTTCAAGGCACCTCTTCATTACTCTTGCTTGCTTAGGAGTAGCTTCAGAAAACAACATTAAATCATCAGCGAAAAAGAGATGAGATACCCTAGGTCCAGATTGAGAAGCCTTAACAGGTTTCCACCTTCCTTTGTTCACAGTTGCAGAAATTAAATGGGAGAGTTTCTCAATACATAGAACAAACAAATAAGGGGACAAAGGATCCCCTTGCCGAATACCGTTTTGAGGAATAAAACCATCTGTTAATTCACCATTGAAACAAATTTGGTACCTAACTGTGGAAACACATTCCATCATAAGTTGAATCAAATTCGAAGGCAACCCAACCTCATTCAGCACATACTCAATAAACTTCCAATTAAGTCTGTCATACGCCTTAGAGAGATCAATTTTCCAGGCTAAAAATCCTTTTTGGCCTTTTGACATTCTGAACTTGTGAAGAATTTCTTGAGCAATGAGGACATTGTCAGAAATTTGTCTACCAGGAACAAAACTAGCCTGATTAGGACTAATTAGATGAGGCAAGAGAGGTCTGATTCTAGCAACAATGATTTTAGAGATCACTTTATAAAGAGTGCAACAGAGACTAATAGGCCTAAAATTCAACATCTTTTGAGGATTATCAATTTTAGGGACCAATGTAATCAGCGTACTGTTTAACCCAGCAGGCAATCTCCTTGAGTGAAAAGCATTCCATACCATATCAAAGATATCATTAGCACATATATTCCACTGACTTTGATAAAAGCAAGCAGGAAACCCATCAATACCTGGAGCTTTAAGGCCTCCAATATTAAAGAGGCTTTCCTTGACTTCAACCATATCAATATCTTTGGTAAGAGTGCCAACTTTTTCATATCAGAAGACTCCGATATCCAAGCACCTTGATTGTTAATGAGGCCCTCAATTCTATTTCTTCTCCTCCTTACAATAGTAGTGAGATGAAAAAATTTTGTATTATGAAAAAATTTTGTATTATGTATCTCGAGGCTCTGTTTTCAAAAGGTTATTGAAACCTAAGAAGCAAAGCAATACGACTAGCTTTCCTCCACGACAGTCAGTTATGGAAAGACTTGGAGAAGCCAAAGAGCCTTCCAAAAGGAGAAAGACGACACCAGAAGTAGAAGAGATCGATCGCCTGGCAGAAAAGGATGACGTTCGAAGTTCCATTCCTTCAAGAATGAAACGCCAAGCAATTTTGAAGGTTAACACAGTTGGATCACTGAAAGTGAAAAGGCGCACCATCATTCACACTGGACAATCTTCATGCCAACAAGCTCGAGAGGTTAACACCGAAGAAGAAGCCCAAGACGTCTTCCACATCACAATCCAAGAAGGTGAAGAAGATGAAATCCTCGAGGAAGATGTCATTGCAGCACCGTCACAACTCGAAGATGGGGGGCAAGCCACAGTTGACGATCTCAAAGAACTCAACTTAGGCACAAGTGAGGAACCGAAGCCTATCTTCGTGAGTGCATTACTAAGTGCAGACGAGATAGAGAAGTATTACCAGCTGCTATTAGAGTACAAGGACGTCTTTGCTTGGACCTACAAGGAAATGCCCGGCCTGGACCCTATCATTGTTGTGCATCATCTTGCAGTCAAGCCTGGAACGCGACCAATAAAGCAAACTCAAAGACACTATCGATCCGAGCTCATCCCACAAATCGAGGCCGAGATTGACAAGTTGATCGAAGCAGGCTTCATTCGAGAGGTGCAATACCCCAAGTGGATCTCCAACATCGTCATAGTCCTTAAGAAATCTGGACAAATACGTGTTTGCGTGGACTTTTGAGACCTCAATAATGCTTGCCCAAAGGATGACTTCCCCTTGCCAATCATTGAAATCATGGTGGACGCAACCACTGGCCATGAGGCACTATCATTCATGGACGGCTCTTCTGGATACAATCAAATTCGTATGGCTCTTGAAGATGAGGAACTAACAGCCTTCCGCACTCCAAAAGGTATTTACTGCTACAAGGTGATGCCCTTTGGTCTGAAGAATGCCGGAGCTACATATCAACGCACAATGCAGAAGATCTTCAATGACATGCTACACAAGAACGTAGAATGCTATGTAGACGATGTGGTGGTCAAGACAAAGAAAAGATCAAATCACTTGAAGGATTTGCGAGTAGTGTTCGAAAGGTTGTGAAAATACAACCTCAAGATGAACCCGTTAAAGTGTGCATTTGGCGTCACATTTGGAAAGTTCCTTGGCTTCATTGTCAAGCATCGTGGCATTGAAGTGGACCAATAAAAAATCAAGGCCATTCAAAGCATGCCCGAGCCAAGAAACCTGCACGAGTTGAAAAGTCTACAAGGACGGCTAGCCTTCATCAGACGCTTCATCTCCAACCTTGCAGGGCGTTGTCAACCGTTCAGTCGACTCATGAAGAAAGATGTTCCGTTCGTATGGGACAAAGCATGGAACAATGCTTTTGAAAGCATAAAGAAGTATTTATCAAGTCCACCTGTCCTGGGGGCACCTGTACCAGGGAAACCACTCATATTGTACATTGCTGCTCAGGAAAGTTCAGTTGGAGCACTCTTGGCACAGGAAAACGAGTCCCAGAAAGAATGAGCGCTCTACTACCTCAGTCGAACACTTACCGACGCTGAATTGAACTACTCCCCAATAGAAAAAATGTGCCTGGCCTTGATGTTTGCCATCCAGAAGCTCAGACATTACATGCATGCTTACACCATCCACTTGGTTGCTAAAGCTGACCCGGTCAAATACGTCATGTCTAAGCCAGTTTTGACAGGGCGACTAGCTAAATGGGCATTACTTCTCAATCAATACGAGATCATCTACGTCCCAGCTAAAGCCGTCAAAGGACAAGCGCTAGCAGACTTCCTTGCTGACCATCCAATCCCAGCCGATTGGAAAATCTCAGACGACTTGCCTGACGAAGAGGTGTTCTGCATCGACATATTCCCGACATGGACGATGTTCTTCAACGGATCTGCACGAGCAGACGGAGCGGGGGCAGGAGTAGTATTCATGTCGCCACAAAGGCAAATACTACCTTATTCATTCCAGCTAAGCGAATTATGCTCCAACAACGTTGCTTAATACCAAGCACTGATCCTCGGGCTCCAAATGGCAATCAACATGGAAATCGCAGCCCTTGAGATATACGGCGACTCCAAGCTCATAATCAATCAACTCCTGACCGAATATGAGGTGAGGAAAGATGACCTCGTCCCATACTTCCGGCTGGTAACGCAGTTGCTACAAAGGTTTGAGGCCGTAACACTAGAACACGTGCCAAGAAAAGAGAATCAAATGGCAGACGCGCTCGCTAACCTAGCCTCAAGCATGACATTAGGAGAAGCCGAAGCTACAAACGTGCCAGTCTGCCAAAGATGGGTAATCCCGTTTGTCACTGAAATAGTACTAAGTGATACAAACGTTATTTCAATACTTCCGGTCAACGTTGAAGAATGGAGACAGCCTCTGATCAACTACTTGGAGCATGGAATGCTTCCAGATGATCCAAAACACCGCTCTGAAGTACGTTGACGAGCACATCACTTCCTCTATTACAAAGGGACACTCTACCGGCGATCTTTTGAAGGAGTACTTCTGAGATGCCTAGGCGAGGAAGAAGCCAATCAAGCCATGGAAGAAGCACACTCAGGAATATGTGGAGCGCACTAGTCCGCACCAAAGCTTCATTTCCAGCTCAAAAGAATGGGTTATTACTGGCCAAGCATGGTAATGGACTGCCTAGAATACGCCAAAAGGTGCCAAGCTTGCCAATTTCACGCCAACTTCATACATCAACCGCCTGAACCATTACACCCCACAGCTAATTCATGGCCGTTCGATGCATGGGGATTGTGTTGGAAATGTGCCCTAAAACCAATCATATGATGATACTTTACGGACATTTCAAATGTTAAACTAATCTAGTTTAACATATAAAGGGCAAAGATTATTGTTTGAGCCGTCTCATATAAATGTTATATGCTTAAACGATAAAGTCCAAGGAATATGTGATTGGGAGAATGCAATCTAATGAAGTTAGATTAATGAGACCATTCTTTCGTAGACACATCCTAAATGTTCCTGATCATAGGATTACCAATTGGGCATTGACAGTCCGTTAAGATCAGTACGTACTGTGTCTTCTCTCAGGGAGAGTGACTAGTCTCGAGTCATTGGTGTGTGTGACATCAAGACAAGTACGTAGGTGCTCAATAAGAGAATGAGTTCACTGAACGTGATCAACGAAGAGTTCTTATATTCCATGTCACATGAGAACTCATGGTTGGGATAATGCAAAGTAGTCCTTTGACTTGAGGCATCACAGTTGTCTTGTGGTTAAGTCCTTAATCTTTGATTATGTCTAATTCACCCCCTAGGGGTGTCACGACATCGTTGGGGTTAAGCCACTTAGCTATGGAGACAAGTAAATGCGCAACAAGGGATCTCTAACCTTCAAACAGTTGAGGGAGAATACTCTATGATATGATTTGGAATCTCTGGCCAGAGTATGAATGAGATTGGGGAATGCGTTCCAAATCACATTCAAGGAAATCATATAAGCAAATGAATCACATTGGATAGTAGACATGAATAAATAAACTATCATACCAAACAATGTGGTCAAGAGTATTAGATTAGAGAAGGACCGTATTGCATTTGTAATCCCGAACTGAATAGGTTCTCTAACCTCTTCTGATTAGCTTGGGTAACCATGACATGCTGCTAGGCGTCAACCATGGTTTGTGGAAGCCCTATACGTGTATAACCACTAAAGGGAGAATTGAAAATTGTTTCAATTCACAATCGATGTAAAATTGTTTTAATCGCCCACTGCCTCGCTAAAAGGAACCTAATGGATCGCACACCGTAAAAGGTAGAGATTGGAGATTAAACGGAAATGAGTAAGAATGATTAAATGGTTTAATCATTTAATTTATGGCAAGGATTAATTAATATGTTAATTAATCAAACGAATAAGTTCGTTAAAGACCTCGGGATAGTTTTGGACCTTAAGGCCCAATGGGCTTCGAACGTCAAGCCCATTGACTTAAGTTGTATGACAACTTAATGAATAAAGATTCACAAAGGCCCAAAAGCCCAAAATTCCCAAGGTAGGCCGGCCATGAAGATGAATTAGGGTTGTTTGGTTATTTAGGTCACTTAAAGAAGTGACTATATAAATGACTTTATAACAAAATATTCAAAAGTGTGATTAAGGGTTTATTTTGGGTGAAAATGGGTGAGAATTGTCTCTCCATTTTCTCTCTAAAGAGGCCAACACCTTGGAGGGTACATCTAGCAATCCTACTACTCCAAGGTCACTCATTTCTTCTACAATCTAACCTTGGTGAAGAGACTTAGAGGTTCTCAATTTTGGGAACTTGGAGAACCTATTCTTCCATCCAAATCCATGGATCTAAGAAGCAAGGAATGAAGGCCCTATCTCTTTGGGTGATTAGCCTTTGCTTATGCAAAGAGGAATCTACAAAGGTATTAATTTCAACTCACTTTGTTTTGAGTTGATTATTGGTTCACCAATCTACTAGGCTTTGAATTTCATGGTAATGTTTTGTTTTTGAGTGCATACAAGCATGATTCCGCCTTTAATTTGTTAATTGCATGCTATAGATGTTATTCAAATGAACATGTTTTTCAAAATAATTCCTTCAAGTGGTATCAGAGCCTAGGTCTAGTAGTTGGTGAATCCTTTTGGGTTTTGTAGTTCATAAGTTTATGATTTTAAAGTTGTAATTGTTACAAGCTTTATTCTTGCTTCTTTGAATGTAAATTTTGTTTGAAAATTTGCCATCTCAAATGTTGTAGATGTAGTTCATATGAGGATGAATATTGGAGCTAAAATTTGGTGCCATGATTTTGGGGATTTTCGGCCAAATCCAAAGGGTGATTTTTTGGGTTCATGTTTGTCTTGTTAAAATGGTTTTAAGGTGACTTTTGGAACCCCTAAGTACCCTAGGATGTTAGCCTCATTTTGAATGATAAAAATTTGAGTTTTATTGCATGAAAACATTCATGGAGCTCTTATGGGTTTTCATGGATGTTCTTCATATGTTCTTGATGTTCTTGCCAAGAACACAAAGGTTTGTGTTTTGATTCAAAGTTTTGATTTATTTCATAAAGTTTATGATATATGTTTTTCTAATGATTTATCATGTATTTAAAGTGTTAAATATTTGTATAAATGATGATGGAAACATCAATCATCAAAACATATATTATTTTTATGAAAGTATTTAAAGTGTTAAATATTTGTATAAATGATGAAAGAAATATCAATCATCAAAACATATATTATTTTTATGAAGGGTGAAAGCACTACTTGATTGTTTTTTACAAAACTAATAAATCAAAACACCCACCACTCCTTTTTATCCCTAAAAACCGGCCACCCTAATAAAATAGGGTAATTTTGGGGCTTTTATGCAATTACATAAAGTTTTGATACTTTTGTGTGTTTGTACTTTGACCCGAAAGTTTACGTTTTGACATTAAGGCCTAAAAATGCTAAAGGACAAATTGTTTTGCTCCTTTAATGAAGTTTTTTGAATTTATTTAAATTTTGGGTTCTAGTTGTATTTACATGAAGTAGTGACTTTTGTGTTTTTACAAAGTGACCCCAAAAGTTTATGTTTTCGCAATATGGCCCAAAAAGTTGTGATTATTGCATGATGGCCCAAATAGGATGAGAACAAAATTGTTTTGTCTCTTTAAATGAGAATTGGATTTTCATTTTGTTTAGCTCCACTTAAATCAATTTTATGGATACAAAAACCAAATGAAAATGTTGCATTCAATTAATTAGTTAAAGCGTTAATTAATTAAAGGATGATTATGAACCTAAGCCTAATATAATTGAGCTATGTGAAAGGCGTTTCAAATTTGTTTGAACCATGGGAATGTGTAGATTAGATTTTGGTTGTAATTTGATTTGATCAAATGTTGTAAAAGGGCATAAGTCCTTCTTTACTTTAAGGTAATTTGTTTTATGCAAATGTTGTAATGAGCATAAGCTCATCCTTTACTTTGAAGTATTTCTTTCTTGCTTTATATGATATGCATGAAAATGAAGTAATTGGGTCCAACGCCCCTAAGACAACACGCCTTAATGTGATTAAACGCGTAACTAAAATCAATCTCCATCCCTAGACCGAGATTCAACACAAGGCTCGTGTTGAATCTAAACAAAGGTTCATAGTCATCCTAAGGCCCTAAGGCAACTATATAGTCCATTAAATGAATGCAAACCTTATGTTAGTAGTAACATATACTCTTGCTTTAAAAACCGTTTTAAAAGCATAGTGGGAGTATTATGTACAACTAAAACAATCATATGGACCAATAGTTGTAATAGGACCAAAATTGTTTTAATAGAGATTAAAATGTATATTGATATATGATGAGACCTAAAACCCTCAACCAACCCAATATTAAGTTGAAAGCGTGAGAGTGCTTTGAACACTCTTTCGTGGCCTTCCACCGTGGTAGGCTCCAATCGTTTATGACTTGTACACCGCCTTCACCCTATAATGGGGAAGTACAAAGTGCATGCTTATACTCAGGAGGAGTCTATACGCATATGATGAGGTGAGTGTAGGCAACGAGTTTAGCCAACATGATATAATTCTGAGGCTATGCTTGAACCCCTACATGAACTAAGCATGGTGGGAATGACTTAACTAAGTGCAATGGAGCCAACATGATATAATTCTGAGGCAATCATTCTCTAGAGGCCAAATAAGATGGGTACTTGCATTAGTTGCAAATGAGTAAGCGTACTCTCTCATTATCATTAACGCTAGCCAACATGATATAATTCTGAGGTGGGCTTGGTAATAGTGAGCCTCCCATAACCTACTAAGAGTTTCATCCAAAACTCTCGAATTCCAATGAGGGATATGGAATTTGCCAAAAATAGTGGGTGATGCTATTTGATTTAAAGACCCGAATCAAATGGCTTAAATTCAATCAATTTATATTCGTTATGTATTTGTTTACCAATATATTTGCAAACGCTATCCAACACTTGACAAATAAAAGCCGAACGTTTAGTTTACGGACTTGGTACTACAAAACCATAGATTGTCTTTAATGGCTTGTAAAAGTACCTAAGTAGTCTCATCCTCACAATCTTCCTATTGATAATGTATCATTAGAAGAATATGTTAGAAAAGGTCTATCATAGAGAGGACAACACTTTTAATGTCATAATTCTTCAATTACAAATTGTTGTATGAAGAAATAAGAGTTGCTTTGAACAACCCTTAGTCAATACAAACACTTAGTGCTTATTTCTTTGTTAATTGAACAAAGAACTTGAGAAGTAAGCACAAGGGCATGGACACTTTATGTGCCATGATTCTTCACTTACAAATTGTTGTATGAAGAAATGAGAGTTGCCTTGTACAACTCTTGAAAGTTTGTAATTATGTTTAGAACATAATGGTTGGTTGACAAAAATAGTCCATTAACATGGACTTATGATGATTTTGAATCATTGAGTGTTGAAGTGTTAAACCACTTAACGAGACGGAAACTAGGCAAGGACTTCACCTTTGTTTCCCTATCCTAATGGTTCACTAAGTTTATGGTAAACTATGTAGTGAACAATAACCACATACTCTCCAAATTGTTTGATGTGTATAACACAATTGAAAAAGGTTTCAAGAGAGATAGTGGGAGTTTAGGGACCATAACTAATGTAGTCAAAGGTGAAAGTCAAATAAAGAAGATAAATAACTCCAAGGGAACAAACTTTCTTTATGAAAGGATGGACATTGGAAGGGGTATTTGCAAGAAATGTCTTGCAAGTGTCAAGAACACACCTTTCGAAGGTGTTGTAAATTGTTCTTAAATAGTTCAAAACAGTTGGTTCTTCTACTTGAATGTATGATTCCGTATTAGTAACTATGTTTTACAAATCGTTGTAAAAGTGTGACTAATAAGAAGTAGAAGATATATGAGAGAAGAAAAGGTGCTTCACATACGGAACGTGAATAAGATATAGATCTCTGCGAAAGCAGATAGTACTTACTTCCTCATATGAACTACCAAAGAAATTGGATTATAGTAATCTAATTGATTGTCTCTATAGTAGAGATGATATGGTAGTGTTAACTGTTTAGAATATAATGATGCTTAAAACCCAAAAGGTTGCAAGGTAGTGACTAATCCCAACTAAATTGTGATACCTCTAAAACATAAGTTACGAGTTGGTGAAACAAGGATGCTTTGGATCGTTAGATCCGGATCCAATACCTTTTTGTTAAAATTGTATAGAGGCGAAATGTTCGAATCTTTATTCTTTTGGAAAGAAGAAAGAATCACAAAGTTGTTGAGGTTAATTCACTTAGATGTTAGTGGCACTTGTCCACAACATAATACTACTCATGTTATATGACATTCACCGAAGATCACTCTCGGTTGGACTATAGTTTATTTTGAATAAACACAAGTCCGAATACTTTGCAAAAGGTTTCAAAGAATTCAAGAAATGTAAATAGATGAGTAAGATATCTAAAGTATTTACCTCCTTAGATTTGATCCAAGGAAAGGTAACACTTTAGATGAGTTTCCTTGAAAGATATCAAGGAAAATAGCATCATAAGATAATGTATTTCTCCATTAGGAGAAGAACGAACTCAAATAAGATTTAGTTCGTTAGATGTTATCTATTACCCATATATAGGATATATACTTCTAAAAACAATATGATTGTCAATTAGAAGATCTTCCAAAATTTTCATAACTCCATAAGATGTAGTTGGAAAGAAAGACAAATCTTAAGCATGTTAAGATTTGAGGTTGTGTGCTAATAAGCAATATTTGTTTGATAACAATCTTGTAGGATATCCTTAAATTAACTTTTGGATATCGCTTCTATAAACCAACTAACAAATGTTGTTTTGTTGGGTAGTTCATTGTAATTCTACAATGTGATTTGCCTAAAAGCAAATGAACGAGAGATAGAACTCGAAGAATGGGTTCTTTGAGAGACAAGGAAGTAATCAACAAATATAACAACCTAGTTCCTATACCTCAAGCTCCAAGGTAGTCAATAAGAATTTATAAACCGTCTCAGTTGAATGGTTTTGAACTTTATGACTATGTCATAGAGTTGCACCTCTTAATTCGAAAGAAGTAAGAATGAAAATCCTTATACACTGAGTGCATATACGATATATACTCAAGGAAATGGTAAAGTACCATTTGACTCGAAATAATGAAACCTTCATAGCTAATTGGTAGCTTAAGGTGACTACAATCAAAGAAAATGGTTGACTTTGAAGAAACCATCTTTGAGATAGTCTTAGTTTCAATTAATTCGAAGATTGCTAGCTACAACTAAATGGTGATTCAATGTTTGGACATTATTAAGATAGTCTTGATAATATATGTCTAAAACTATGAATCACAAGACATGTAAGTTGTAGAGATCCATCCATCATGGATCTTAGCAAGCTAGTGGGAGCTATTTGCATCTTATGAGAAAAAGATCAAATCGTTTGATTGCTTATAAAGATGTAAATGAATCTTTTGTTTACTAGGTTTACAAAAGATTAGTGGGAGTTAATCATGTTCCTAAAATTTAAAATATATATGATATATTAATTTTGGAAATGAAATGAATTCTTCTTCGTTAAAGTTATGACTTTAAGCATTCTATAAACGATAGAATGTATATGGGAGATATAGTCTATATACATGGGAATGAAATCTATATTGATAGATTTTAGGATATAATTGGATTGTATCAATCCCTAATAATAGACAAGAGATGCTGGGAAGTTTCTCATATGATGATAAACTTCAATCAAATGGACAATTCTAGTAAGACTAAGAAGTTGTTGACTCCCAAAGAAATAATGCGTAAATAGAATCCTTTATGCGTAAGCAGAAAGGTGATTTATGTATTTCATATTGTATGAAAAACATTGATATGAGTTGTACCTAGAACGGTACAAGACGATATCAGTTCAAGCCCAGGATCAGAACCATGGCAACTGTCAAGTGAGTCCTTAAGTATTTAAGAAATACTAAAGGATAAATTCCTCAAAGATCGAGGAAGAATCAAAGTAACGTAATGGAAGCGTAAATGTATTAGATTATGAATCTAATTCATCATTGGATGTTTCTTCATTATGAATGAAGAGATAAACAAATATCTCTTTATTATGACTAAAGAGATATTTGGATGGAAACATTAAAGTAATGACTTTAGTGTGTTCCATTATGAATGCAAGATATATTGCCATATAGAAGTTTACAACAATGTTGTTTGGATGGGAAAGTTCATTTATGAACTCTCTATTCGATTCCAACCAGAAAGTGTATGACACTAATGGGGCGATAGCTCAAGCCTGGGAATCAAGGTCTCATCAAGATCCGAACACAAATGAGAGACTGAACCACATGATTGAGAATCATGTATAATGGTGACGTCGTTATTCTCAAGGTTGCTTCTGTGGATAACACATATAGATATCCACTGTCTAAGGCCTACTATTCAGCCATTTATGAAATGACTACAGAAGAGGTATCATCAAGATGACCTAGCTGATTGGCTCTAGTGCAAGTGGGAGATTGTTGGAAATGTGCCCTAAAACCAATCATATGATGATACTTTACGGACATTTCAAATGTTAAACTAATCTAGTTTAACATATAAAGGGCAAAGATTATTGTTTGAGTCGTCTCATATAAATGTTATATGCTTAAACGATAAAGTCCAAGGAATATGTGATTGGGAGAATGCAATCTAATGAAGTTAGATTAATGAGACCATTCTTTCGTAGACACATCCTAAATGTTCCTGATCATAGGATTACCAATTGGGCATTGACAGTCCGTTAAGATCAGTACGTACTGTGTCTTCTCTCAGGGAGAGTGACTAGTCTCGAGTCATTGGTGTGTGTGACATCAAGACAAGTACGTAGGTGCTCAATAAGAGAATGAGTTCACTGAACGTGATCAACGAAGAGTTCTTATATTCCATGTCACATGAGAACTCATGGTTGGGATAATGCAAAGTAGTCCTTTGACCTGAGGCATCACAGTTGTCTTGTGGTTAAGTCCTTAATCTTTGATTATGTCTAATTCACCCCCTAGGGGTGTCACGACATCGTTGGGGTTAAGCCACTTAGCTATGGAGACAAGTAAATGCGCAACAAGGGATCTCTAACCTTCAAACAGTTGAGGGAGAATACTCTATGATATGATTTGGAATCTCTGGCCAGAGTATGAATGAGATTGGGGAATGCGTTCCAAATCACATTCAAGGAAATCATATAAGCAAATGAATCACATTGGATAGTAGACATGAATAAATAAACTATCATACCAAACAATGTGGTCAAGAGTATTAGATTAGAGAAGGACCGTATTGCATTTGTAATCCCGAACTGAATAGGTTCTCTAACCTCTTCTGATTAGCTTGGGTAACCATGACATGCTGCTAGGCGTCAACCATGGTTTGTGGAAGCCCTATACGTGTATAACCACTAAAGGGAGAATTGAAAATTGTTTCAATTCACAATCGATGTAAAATTGTTTTAATCGCCCACTGCCTCGCTAAAAGGAACCTAATGGATCGCACACCGTAAAAGGTAGAGATTGGAGATTAAACGGAAATGAGTAAGAATGATTAAATGGTTTAATCATTTAATTTATGGCAAGGATTAATTAATATGTTAATTAATCAAACGAATAAGTTCGTTAAAGACCTCGGGATAGTTTTGGACCTTAAGGCCCAATGGGCTTCGAACGTCAAGCCCATTGACTTAAGTTGTATGACAACTTAATGAATAAAGATTCACAAAGGCCCAAAAGCCCAAAATTCCCAAGGTAGGCCGGCCATGAAGATGAATTAGGGTTGTTTGGTTATTTAGGTCACTTAAAGAAGTGACTATATAAATGACTTTATAACAAAATATTCAAAAGTGTGATTAAGGGTTTATTTTGGGTGAAAATGGGTGAGAATTGTCTCTCCATTTTCTCTCTAAAGAGGCCAACACCTTGGAGGGTACATCTAGCAATCCTACTACTCCAAGGTCACTCATTTCTTCTACAATCTAACCTTGGTGAAGAGACTTAGAGGTTCTCAATTTTGGGAACTTGGAGAACCTATTCTTCCATCCAAATCCATGGATCTAAGAAGCAAGGAATGAAGGCCCTATCTCTTTGGGTGATTAGTCTTTGCTTATGCAAAGAGGAATCTACAAAGGTATTAATTTCAACTCACTTTGTTTTGAGTTGATTATTGGTTCACCAATCTACTAGGCTTTGAATTTCATGGTAATGTTTTGTTTTTGAGTGCATACAAGCATGATTCCGCCTTTAATTTGTTAATTGCATGCTATAGATGTTATTCAAATGAACATGTTTTTCAAAATAATTCCTTCAGATTGGACGTCGTATGACCAATTGCGCCAAAGTCATCTACAGGAAAGGCTTACATCCTGGCTGCAACAGATTACTTCTTTAAGTGGGCTGAGGCCATACCCCTGAAGGAAGTCAAGAAGGAAACTGTCGTCCGTTTCATCAAGGAACATATCATCCACCGATATGGTGTGCCTCGCTACATTGTCACCGACAACGGAAAGTAGTTCTCAAACCAACTCGTGGACGAGCTCTGCGAGAAATACAAGTTCAAGCAGCACAAATCCTCCATGTATCATGCTCCGGCCAACGGTCTTGCAGAAGCATTCAACAAGACATTGTGCAACCTCCTGAAGAAGGTAATCGGTAGAACAAAGAAAGACTGGCATGAAAGAATAGGCGAAGCACTGTGGGCATACAGGACAACATATAGAACCCCTACCCAAGCTACATCTTATTCTCTCGTATATGGCGTGGAAGTTGTTCTACCGCTTAAATGTCAAATCCCCTCGCTAAGGATGGCTATACAAGAAGGCTTGACCGACGAAGAGAATGCAAAGTTGCGCCTTCAAGAGCTGGAAGCGCTGGATGAGAAAAGACTCGAAGCCCATCAAAACTTGGAGTGTTATCAAGCACGACTCTCCAAGGCCTTCAACAAGAAAGTTCTCTCCCGTTCTTTTCAAATGGGAGATCTCGTCCTTTCATTGCGTAGGCCTATCATCACGACTCATAAGACAAAGAGCAAGTTCACGTCAAAATGGGATGGACCATACGTAGTACAAGAAGTCTACACCAATGACGCCTACTTAATCACGGCATGAAGATCGGCCCTATCAATGGCAGATTCTTGAAGCGTTACTACCTCTAAAAGGCAACAAACTCTTTCTCTTTGTTCGCACGAGCCTAAACTGCATGAACCAAAGCTCCTGGCCCGCAAGAGCATAAACTGCGTACGGCATCAAAAAAAAAATGTATTTTGAACTACGTTATGACTTGATCCCTCCTCAACAAAGGGTACGTAGGCAACTCGAAGTGTCAAAACTTCAAGTACAGTCACACCATCTAAAAGAAATAATAATAAATAACACTTTGAAGATTGAAGGGCAAATTCAAGAACATAAATGCTTTATTTCTTTGAAAGAAGGAGTTGGCTCCAAGGCCTTATTACAAGAAGATACTACTTGAAAACTATGTCCCTAAAACTACGAAGGCGATCTTCAAGCGAGCCTTCCAAAGTCTTCAGAGTCTCTACCTCGGCGGGGGACAAGATGGGTAACTCCATAGTCATGCCTTCCTCTCGTTCTAGGCGCGAAATCTCCTCTTGGTACTGAGAAAGTGCAGTTCCCTGCTCCGCAAGAACACTTTCAAGTTGCGATGCTTCGATTACCAACTGCTCCCGCTCTCGCGTCAATGCATTTAGACGCCCTTGGACAGAAGTCAAAGCAACCTCCGTGACTTGATAATCTCCAGAAATAGCTTGCTGAAAAGACCGGACTTTAGCCAGTGACGAGTTTATCCCTGCTAGCTGATGAGCTCTAACATCTGGACTCAACTTCTCCAAGGAAATAGCACGCAAGGAAGAATACTCAGTCGAGGCGGCCATAAGTTCGGCAATCTTGATCTTCAAGGATGAGGAATCAACGTTAAGGTTGTCGATCGCGGAAAAAAACCTCGACAAATCCTCATTGAGCAACATAAGGTCTTCCAGCGAACATTTAGAAATCTTCTCCTCGATATGACCCTTGATCTCCATTGCCGCACCAAGGTTGATGCGATGGATAAGTCGCTCAGTACCGCTAAGGTTCCGCCCTCTCAAAGAGATCTCAGAGCTGGCTGGCAAAGGTGTTGGGCCCATGACAGGTTCTGGCATACCTCCCCCTACACATGTCAAACTCGGGAAGTTCGGCAGATTCGGAACAAGATCTGTACCAGGCGGATCCCCGATCTCCCTGTCTGTAGGTAGGTCACCTACAAATAGCATCTCCGTGTAGGAATAGATATCTGCAGTTGCCAAATCAAGATGACAAGAAGGCCCAACCTAAAGGAGACAAAGGAAGGCATTAGAAACAAAAGCCAAAACAATGAAAGCAGAAACAATAAAAAAAATAAAAAAAAAAGGGAAGTACATACATCTCTCTCAAATGGCGCTCGGTCATCAAATTGAGGAGGTCTAAACACTTCCTTCTTCCTATGGTGAAAATTGACATCGCTATCGACCTGAACATCCTCAAGTGGTCGCTTGTTTGAAACTTGTTGACGCTGCTGTAGAATAAATTCGTCTTCGTGCGAGTCAACTTCATCTCCCGCCTCTTCAGAAGCATCCGGATGTCGAGGAGACGAGTGTGGGCGTTGATGAGCTAAAGCTACAGGTCGATCTTGTAAGGGAGCCGCACTCGCGCAATCAAGGGGTGCCAGTCGCATAGAAACCACAGGACAACCCTCTCTCGACATACCATCGCCTAAGAGAGAAGAATTGGTACCACTTGTCATCCCCAAGTTCGTATAATGTGTCTTTGACCACCAACGTGCGTAAACACGGGTCATTGGATTACTCTTGAACTCATCCTTGGTCGGCAGCGTGATAACAGCATTTGTGCATGAACGGGTACAAGACTCCCAATGCATGTACACGGCTTGCAGGGATGCCGATGGGTTCTTTTCCTTCAACTTGCCTGGCACGTTTTGGACAAAACCAAATTGCCTGCTGAAACGGTGGGGACTATATGGCTGAACGATGCATCGGTCTTCTTGCCGCAAAGAAACAAACCCCAAGCGAAGGCTTATAAGATAAGACAAGTCTGAGAAGCGGAGATGCGAGTTTTCTACGATGCCTCGCCGCACCGAGCCAACTCTCACTAAGGGGTCCATCCTCAAATCTTCACAACTTTTAAATAGCGCCCTCGCTCGCAAATCATCAAGGCTCTTCGCGGAGAGCACACCAGAATACTTCGTCATCAAAGGCCCTAGCTTGGCTCCGGTCGATGAAGAAGGCCTTGACTTATCTAGAGTTGACAAAGAAAAATGAGTGCCAAAATATTCACCCAACCAACCATACACATAGTGGTAAGGAAGCACCGCAGCCCGATCTTCAGTGCTTGCCGAGTCTGAAACAATGCTCAAGCCATTGTAAATGTTGGCTAGGACCGGGATAGCAAGGCTAAAAGACTCACCCGCAGCCATCTTGCTAGCAACTTTGAAAACTCCAGAACGAACTAAGTTGACATCGCCTGCTGGGAAAACAAACTTACAAAGCCAACAAGCTAAGAAAGTAGCCAGGTAAGACTCCTCCACATGCTCTGATGCTATGCCAAGATCCTCAAATGCTCTCAACTCGTCAAAAGAGCGACGCCTGGTTGAGCCAATAACACCAGATGGGTCTGAGTCTCCCTTTGGCCTAGTGGTCTTGTTACGACCAACTTTCTTCAAAGGCTTCTTATACCTCATGGCCTCCCAATACCAGAATCGGATCCATGAGGAAATCCTCACTCCTGATTTACCTTGAGCATCTTGGAAAAGCCTGTGATACGCCCAAAACAAATAGTGGCAACTTGCGGGCAATCCTCGGCTATTGCAAAGAGAAAGCTCATCCGCACTGGGAACGACCTCGTCGTAAAACTTACCTTGGATCGGCAAGCCTCCTATCCTGTGAAGATCCCAAAGTGAAATTGACATCTCCCCTTGCGTTGTGTGAAGTGTGTTGGTCGTTGAACACCAACGCTCTAAGAACGCACGAATAACGGGAGGATGGCAATCATAACTAAATAAAGATGCGTACACAGCGTGGTAAAGGCCCACCTTAGTAAGCACATCCTTGGATCGGCTTAAGACATCTTTGAGCCACTCCCAATAAAACTCATCAAAAACGGCCTCTTCAGCGGTAGACAGGGTACCATTCCAAGCCATATCTCCGATGCGGATGTGATCACCAAGAAGCTTAAATGAGGCCGAATGACTGTCACCAGCATGGTGCGACGAATTCAAGATAAGAATTTTTGAGATGCGCGCCTTCTTCTTCGTATTTGTCTGGACAGAATCTACCACATCCTAAGATACTTCGGAAGACCACGACTTAATATGCATGGAGTTATCTTTCGCGAGAAGAGCAAGCGCTTTAAGACCAGTCAGTGGCTCGTAAAGCTTCAACGTCGTTCCCCTGTCTTGCGAGTCACCTGCCTGCGCAAGAATGGTAAGGGTGCTGCCCTTAAAGCACTTAAAAAATACCATGACCTCGAAAAAACAAAATAAATCAGCAGCAGCACGGCAAAAGGGGCAGCTACAAGACGGTTCTTCCAAGCGACAGCAAGAGGCACATCGACGTCACCACCAAGGAAAGTTATGACCAAAAGACATTACACAGCATAAACTCGCTGCAGTCTCTCGCACAGCATCGCACGGTAGTGCACCACCGAGGGAAAAACTGTGATCAAAAGGCACTACACAGCGAAACCCCGTTGCAGTCTCTTGCACAAACCCAAAGCGGAAGAAAGCACAGATATGCTCACGTCCTGCTCACTCCAAATACCACGTCTCTGAAAGCTTCGTGAAAGTTCCAGCATCATGCTCTGCCTTCCCCAAAATTAAAGATTCCTAGCATTACAACAAAGAAATCCATCAGTGAGGGTGCGCACATTATATTATGTTTTATATATGTGCACGATGGGACAATCAACTTCCATATATATATATATATATATATATATATATATAAATACAGCGATGGGACAATTACCCTCCACATGTATATATATATATATATATATACATATGTACGTAAACATGCACACACGCATGCATGCAGAGTGCGGGACAAACCAACAAATGTATTTTATATATATGCAGACGATGGGACAAGCCATGGAAAGTACCAATTACCTGCCATATATATATGCATGCAGATGCAAGGTCACGGGACAAACAAATAAAAAAAAACCATATATATGCATGCAGATGCAAGGTCACACTTCCAGGATTAAGGAACTAGAAAGGTTGTGGAACAAAAGGATCTAGATTTGGAGAACCTTGAAACTTCCCGCGGGAAGGTTATGAAAAGACTTTCCGTCACTGTCAGTAAGTTTGATGAGCTACATCATATATTTGCAAGCCTCCTTGCTGAGGTGGAAAAGCTTCAATCACAGTTGCAAGAACGGGATGATGAGATATCCTTCTTAAGGCAAGAGGTCACTAGGTGCACGAATGATGTTCTTGCTGCATCACAAACCAGCAACAAGAGAAATGCGGAAGAGATCCATGAGTTACTAACATGGCTTGATATGAATATTGCTCGAGTCCGGGTGCTCTGATTCCTACAGCCTTTGCGCCAGGAACAGCTTCAGTAAGAAACCCACTGCCAAAGAGGCTCTTTGGGAGAACAAGCAAGAAATGACCCCTGCTACTAGAGGGATGGAAAAGGAAATCAGAGCATTGCAGTTAGAAGAAAAGAAGTTTGTCACTGAGATAAAAAGAACTACATAAGTTGAAGAAGCTACACCACTCTCCGCCAGGTTGAAACTTTCCGCAGCAAAAGTTGTCCTTACCATGCTCCACTGGCTACCCCTCGTACGTCGGCATCATTTCATTGTCGGTCCTCCAGCTGCCTGACGACCCGCTGTACTCGGCGGCTACAAATGCAAGGATGGCAGGCAGTGCGATGGTGTGCAGCAGACGGTGCAACAAGGACGTAAGGCGGTGCGGCAACCAGCAAGGATGACAAAGGCAGTGCAGCAAGGATGGTGGCTTTGCAATGGCTTGGCAGTAACAGTAAAAGGCAGCGAGCATGCAGTGGCTGCGCAATTGGCCGTGAAATGGTTGCGTAGTTGTGGTGTTCAGAGAAGCAAGCAAACCTGCACAAATATGAAGCAGCAAGGATCGAATACCTGCCTAAAAGCCTTACAGGAAGGCTTACTTATACACACCAAAACAGACCAACATTACAGAGCACATGCCGCGAATGATGATATTCACATGCAGCAATCTTTTGTTTAAGCTGGAAAAGCTTTAAACGCCCATATTTACCTGCCAGCAAGCAGCATATTTGGGGAAAAAACAAAGACATACAACTTTAGCTGTATGTTTGAGATTGAATAATCACCACGTAGGTTATCTTCCCACCATCAGATATCTAATGGCAGCTTGGTGTCAGCACATCGTGTGTTGATCTCTTGGCCTCAGTGGCCTCTTACCCTAATCCGGGCAACAAGATCAAAACAACCAGATTCAAGGATCAAGCAGGTGGGGAAAAAACAGGCAATGCTTTAACATGTGCAGCTCGTCTGCGATTAAGTCCGAGGCTGATTTCCAAGGTTGCAGATGATACACAAGGCAGGAAAAGGAAAAGGAAAAGAGAAGAAGAAAAGCCAAAATAAAAAATAAAAAAAAATATAATAAATAAAATATAATAAAATAAATAAATAAATAAATAAAATAAAAAATAATAATAATAATAAATTAATTAATTAATTAAAAAAAAGTACATATAGACGTTAAGTGAAATAAAGCTCATTTATTAATGTTTTCGATAAATTACAAATATGTACATATACATAAATCAAAATAAACAAACGAGAGAGCCTTCACAAAGGTTGCTCAGGCGGAGCCTCAGCAGTCGGCGGGGCCACAGAAGGAGGAGGTATCGGAGGTTGATCATTCAGAGCTTCACTACGCGGTATAGCCCCAGAAGACGAAGGCAAATGTTGTTGGAACAAACCCACAAACCTTCGATGATCAAGTAAAATCTGACCATCAGATTCCTGCATCTGGTCAATTTTCCTCTTCATGTTTGTGGCATAGTTGTGTGCTAGCTTGTGCAACTGTTTATTCTCATGCTTGAGCCCTCTAATCTCCTGTTTGAGACTCATCACTTCAGCCGCCAACGATTCAACTTGACGGGTTCGAGCAAATAGGCGTTGGGCCATGTTGGACACAGAACCCGCACACTGCACACTAAGAGCCAGAGACTCCTTAACAGCCAACTCATCGGACCGCCTGGAAAGTAGTCTGTTATCTTTGGGAGTGACAAGGTTCCGGGCCACCACCGCAGCGGTCATATCATTCTTCATCACTGAATCCCCAACAGTAAGAGGACCAGTAGGGGATATGAAGGATGGGCGCCATATGTTATCTGGAGAAGACGGGACTACCTCTTCACCAAGGTTCAAATCAAAACGACGGTCGGAGGGTCCAGACATTTTTAAAGGTGTTGAAGAAAGAAGAGGTCGGACAAATCAAGATCTTAGAAGTGCAAGAAGGGAGTTTCTACAAGCGAAAATTCAAGTGTGCTTTGAAACGAACTGCGTGCCTCTATAAAAAATCAGCACTCGATGGGATTTCAGAGATCGAAGAGGTGAGCTCAGAGTTCGAAAATGCCGATTCAAAAATCGAAGAGGCAAGCTCAGAAATCGGAGAAGCATCTTGCTTTTCCAGACGCGTTAGCACCCGTCACACGCAAACTCAGCTTTGCGGAAATCACGGGCAATTTGTTAAAGCGCCAATCTCAGGTATCGAAGAGGCGCCAGTCTTTTTCAACCTTGTCAGCACCCGTCACGCGCAAACTCAGCTTTGTGAAAATCACTGGCAATTTGTCGAAGCGCCGATCCCAGATATTGAAGAGGTGCCAGTCTTTTTCAGCCTCGTCAACACCTATCACATGCACACTCAGCTTGACGAAAATTACGGACAATTTGTCGAAGATTTCTGATAAAGAAGAAAGCACGTGAAGCCATACTAATCAATCACGCATTGGTTGCCAACACGAGTAAAAGAATAGTACCTCTACAGGTACTAAAGAAATTTCTATAACTGTCCACCTTCACCCTTCATGGCAAGGCAGACATACAGAACCTTTCTTCATCTCCGAGAATGCCTTCCCAACGAAGCCTCTCGGGTCACTCAGTGTTCCTTATTCCTTGGGGTACCTCTGCAAGCCAATGACTCCAAAGCAAAAGTATCTCATATCACCAGGGTAGAAAGCAAGAGTATCTCATATCATGCGTTCTCTCTGTCCTTTCCTTTGCCCTTGTTCCTACCTACAAAGACAAGGATAAAGAAAACAATATGCCGAAACTTCCACTCAAACTCGGGTAAGGAACCGACTGCTGGGAACCCTTCCCTGATTGCCTGCCTAGCACTACTCTCGAGTACTCGTCTCCCACTGCTGCTGTACTTCCAAAAAAGCTGCCACATCTGCCTGAAGAACAGATAAAGGCAAGTGAAAATTATACCTTGCAGCACGTGGAGACAACGTGCAGAAGAAACAAGCAGAGAAGAATGCAGCCTGCACAGTCAGCTCAGCAGAAGGAGTCTGAGTTGAAGAACTCGAGAAGATGCTACATTCTGCCAGAAGAATAGATAAGATAAGGGAAAATGATACATTGAAGCATGTGGAGACAAGCACAACAAAGCATGTGCCGATTCATCCGCTACTTCTTCAAAATCAAAAGTATCTCATATCATCAGGTTTGCAATCACTCTGGACGGTGAACTCGTTTTGACCCTCAAATTCTTGGGTCGACTTACTAGGCGTTGTGGGCTGCACATGCCGATTCACCACCCTTGAATCAAATCCTTAAAGATCAAGTCACCAACTGGAAGAAGAGCCCATCAATCTTGAAGATCATACCGTTGACCAAACTGCTCAGGTGTGAATTAGAAAGATTGAACAAAGCAATAAGTCGTCACCTCCACCTCGTGCCTGTTTGCCATGTGTTCGAGTCAACCTTCAAGTATCAAGCCTTAACGGCCCTTGAAGAAGCTTCCAGCCAAATTCAAGATCAAGCCTCGACGGCCCTTGAGAAAATCACAAGTCTGATTCAAGATCAAGTGTCTACCACCCTTGAATCAAATCCAGTTCAAGAATAAGCTGTGGAAAGTCAACAATTGGAGGAAACCAGAAAATCCTCCAACCCAGTTCAAGAATAAGCTATGGAAAGTCAACAATTGGAGGAGTCCGGAAAGTCCTCCAATCCAATTCAAGATCAAAGCTGTGGAAAGTCAACAAGTGCAACAAAATACGTGCCGATTCATCCACTACCAAAGCCAAGGATCATCTACCACATGAAACTCCTTGTGGTCCAATTTCAACCTTCAAGACCAAGCCTCGACGGCCCTTGAAGAAATCTCAAGACCAATTCAAGATCAAGCCTCAACGGCCCTTGAAGAAATCTCCAGCCCAATTCAAGATCAAGCCTCGATGGCCCTTGGATCGACATCTACAGTAAGGGACTTCAAAACGCATCTCCTACACGTGACAAGCACATGTATACGACGCGCCTTGAAGTGGGGGCATTTGTAGACATCGAAATTTCGGTAAATAAATGTTGACCGATAAATCAAAGTTTCAACGCTCATGTATTACATAAATTTTACACGTAGCGTGTGTCTAAACAAAAAATCGAAATAAGTTGGAAAAGTCATCAAATAGGACACGTGTCAACACTTGGCAGAAACGACTTATTTCATCTGGAATATTATATTCAAAATTAGGCCTTGGAAAATTCTATAAATAGAAGGCTAATTCATTCATTTAAAGGGGGAATTCATATTACACCTTGAAGCTCTGAAACTCCGAAGCTCTCAAGCAAATCCCGAAGGATCAAGAAAGCTCTTTTCGTTCTTTATCAAATCCTCCTTCAAGATCAAGCCCCGACGGCCCTTGAAGAAAGTGTTTTTCGTTCTTCGTTCATCATTCTCCCAAGATCAAGCCCCGACGGCCCCTTGAAGAACTTCCACCAAATGCAAGATCAAGCCCCGACGGCCCCTTGGATCAACAACATCAACAAATCCACACGTCCAACCGTTCTTCAAGATCAAGCCCAAAAGCCCTTGGAGATCCGTTCATCACTGTTCTTCAAAGATCAAGCCCAAAAGCCCCTTTGAAGATCCACTCAAATCCACCTTCAAGATCAAGTCCACGGCCCTTGAAGAACGTTCATCCTTAGATCAAGCCCAACGGCCCTTTGGATCAATCGCACATCCACAAATCAACACCTTACGGAGATTGAATCAGATGATCAAATAGAAGAGAGATTGTAACCCAAAAATTTCAAATACAAATATTTGTTTGTGCACGTTGTTCTTGTCTCTTTCGTTTCAGGAATTTTCTGTGTTCACAGTAATATTTCAAATTTATCCTAAAATAAATGTATAGTAAAAAAGAACAAAAAGAGTCATTTGTTCTCTTCACTAGCCACCTTCATTAAGAGCATAAGAAATAAGGAAATCAATGGGAGGTAATTATAAGGTGGCTGAAGATAGAGGGAGAAGGGATGAATGTAGGGGCAACGATTAGAGAAGGAGAGAGGAGGGGGGGGCTTGGAGAGATGAAACCCATGAATTGTTTTTACTATTTTTCTCACTTTTTTTTAATGTGTTATTCAATGTTTGATAATAATAATAATAATAATAATTATTATTATTATTATTATTTTGTTTCAATACATTTGTCACCATTTGATTAGATACATGAGCTTTGTATTTGTGCCTCGCCAGCCATAAGTGGCCTTAATTATGCCACATAAGTAAATTTAACAATTATTTAACGGAATACATAGAAACAAGTCAAAATTGAGTGAATATTGAGTTTCAGGGAGTAAAGTGACGATTTTGGCATTTCAGGAGACAAAGTGAGATCAAAATCGAATTTCAGGGAGCAAAGTGGCAACTATTGAGTTTTAGGGGCAAAATGAGATCAAATTTGGGTTACAAGGAGTAAAGACGTGATTTTTGAGTTTCAGGGGCAAAATGAGATCGAAGTTGAGTTTCAATATGAGTGGGACTAAAATAAGCCAAAAGAATATTGGGAAATTATAATCTATTGAAAACTTGTACCCAAACTGACACACCCCGACCAGGATTGAGGCATGATGGCCTTCACGTGAGGGTGACGTAGCCATGTGCACAGTGCGGAAGCGATAAAGATAAGAGTTATACGAATAAATAAAAACCAAAAGCTACTAAAGTGCACTAATAAGCCAGAAGTGCTAAAAGTGAAACACAAATGTAAATACACCTAATCAAAGCGTAGAAAGTCTAGGTGCAGTCCGGTAAGACAAGTACTAGTCATACAGTACCATAAGATGTCCTACAATTATTTTAATATGTCAGAACCGCCGAAATCCTCGTACGCCACCAACAGCAAGCTTACCTAAAACCTGGAGGGGTGCAAAACAAAAAACGTGAGTGGGCAAAAACACTACACTGCACATAAGTCGGAACCACTAAAAAGGGGTATGTACGACAAGATTAGGTGTAATATAATTATGCTTAATACTACTCTATCAAGATAACTGGGCGATAAATCGCTAGTCACCTACGGGTCGGAACCACCCATGATGGTCTGTACGACAGGACTATGCACCTAAATTGGACCCAATGTGAGCATATGGTGCGGGAGGTGACATTATTTTAAGGCCTAAGCCATATCTCTGGCTAATCACTAACACCGGGGTGCAGGTTTATGAGCTCAATGTTTCTCAATCAATCACAACTGTTATTCCTATTCACAATACATAAACTCACATGTGCTTACCTGAGCGTCTATAGCACCACAATTATATATTATGCAGCATATACTACCTCACATGCTGGACATAAAGTTATATGCATGGCAATTCAAGGCATACGTCATTTAAACGTATTTTTCTAGGAAAATATCAAATATATAAATATATACTGAAAACCAAAAGCCCACTCATTGGTATGTCAAAGGGTCGTAGCCCCCGAGTCGCCCTTGACCGCACTCGTCCTCGGGATAAGCCTCCCCTATATGTGAAATAACTATAAAAACATCATTTAAAGCACATAGACAAAACTAGCTAATAACTTCTCATACAATGCTCAAATGGGGTGTTTGAATATACCAACGTAATCTACACAACTCCACGAACATCCCCATATTTTTAAAATAATTTTCTGATCACTCACGCGCCGACCAAGGCACGGCAACACGCGCCGCCCACGCGCAGGGACCCTAACAGAATCCCTTAACCCCGTTAGGAATATTTTGTTAAATAGTAACGGAATCCGTTAAACTCACCAACGCCGTTAGGAATATTCCATCATCTCCTACCTCAGAACTCCGGCGCCGTCGCCGGTGCCGGAAACTGGGAAATTCTTTCAACCTTCATTTCTCGTCCATTTCTCAGTCAAATTTCATGAAACTTAAACCAATTTGAAGCTTGACACGAATTGAACACAACCATACCTTTTAAAAGCCCTAAAACCCATAGGATTCGCCGGAAAACTTCTCGACACTCCTGCCAAACCTCCAACTCGTCGAATCTCACTATTCTGATGTCCAAAATCTTCCAACGAACCACTCCTAGCCTCGTGAGGACCTCCTTAAGCTACCTATAAGCTTGAAATCCCTAAAAACATGAGATTTTACATTTGCATGAATAGTACCTTAATCGGAGTTCGAGAGAAACTAGGGTTTTCGAAGGAGTTCTTACCTAAAAAAGGTATCATTCCACTTGTATGAACCTCAGGGACACGATGGTGTACTTTAAACCCTCAATCTGCAAACTTTCTTCTAGATTTGTTGTTCGTCCATACGTGAGGGACGGAGAGAGAGTGAGCCCGAGGGAGAGAGAGCACGGGAGAGAAGAGAGACGAAGAGTTTGTGTGTGTGTGTGAGTGGTCCACGTGGTCACCAACCAAAACCACAAAAACTAAGTGCTACTTTGGTCCAAAAATTAAGGAAAAACATAAGTTTGGACCACCCCTAACATGCATAACACATACCATGACACTCACATCCAAGGGTAAAATAGTCAATTCACGTCATCGATAATTTATTTCGGGACGGGCTGTGACACAAACCTAGTGCTTGAGAGGGTACCAAGTAAACAGGAAAAGCTAAGCCCAAGCATAAAACAAGGTGACAAACATTTAAACAAATAAAAGGTGAAAATAACATCCAGAATCTGAACATTATTATCACCATGGAAAGAAAAAGTTTAACCAGAAAAGACAAAATTTAAGCCCTAAAATAAGTACAAGCAGCATTGTAGTCAAATAAAAATAATTAGTACAAGCAGCACTGTAGTCAAATAAACGGCGATTTTTCTTTCTTCAGAAGTGGTTCTTCCAGATCAATTTTACAACTTGTCTTCTCTGTGGAGTCATCATCAATTAAGATCTGGTCGACAGTTCGACTCTGATTTGGATCTGTCTCTTGTTTGGTCTTTTGTTGGTCTTTGGCTTTGCCCCATAGCACAATATATAAACCAATTACCACAGCAACACCACCAACCAAGCTGATAAATGCAGATTGTATGAGGAATTAAGGATGTATTCTAGTAGTTATATATAATGTGTGTGTGTGTGTATTAATAATGTAATATGTAAAACATACGTACATAAGTACCTTCCCAAATATAATTCCTCATGCAGAAACACAACAGCTACAATGGTTGTAATAACTGTGCACAGGGGCGTGAACATGGCAACGAAGAGTGGACCTCTTATTGATACACACCATGTTTGAAAGGAAAAGGTTAGACCCGTTGCAAATCCCTACCAAGTAAACAAAAACATCTAATTAGCACCTACTTGTTCGCAGATAGTATATTAAAGCTGCTTAAGTGCGGACATGCGCAATGTGAGACGCTGGTGGGACGCGCCCATCTATGTATTGTCGATTGACTAGTTAGCCTCTCACGGTTCGTACCGCCTGTTAATTTTTGAAAACCCTAAGAAAATCCTTACTAAATGTAACTTTTCTAAGAAAAGGAAAGGTCTAGAGAATTGGCTACTTACTGCAAATAAACCACTTACAATTTCAAGAGTTGAATGGATATTCCATACCTGTAGGTCATGCTCTAAGATAAGAGTAACTATTGCTGATTGTATGGTTCCGAATAAACCCATCCAAAACACTGTGTAAAAGTGGTTTGGACTGTTAAGTACATTGGAGAAGAAGCAGAGATGAACAATTGTAAAACCAAGAAATGAATTTTTACAGAGAGGAGAAATGTGAGAAAGAATGAATGAAGGTTTTGAACTCAATGAACTAATCTTACTATCTGTTTACAATAGCTATATATAGCTGACTAGAGGACTAGCTAATAAGCTTTGAGTAACAAACTCTAAGTAACTCTTTCAACTAACTATTACATCATCCAATTCATTTACAACTGTTTTGATGAGTTGGCAGTGATATATTCAACATCCCCCCTCAATCTCAACTAGGTTTCCTAGTTTGAGATTGAATGAATGCTTTGAGAAGTGCAGAACTATGAAGTCCTTCTTGTCCATATACTCCTAGCCCTGCTACCCCTCACCAATTAATCCTCCATGGCTGCAAGCATTGAAAATTACTTAAGAGCGGTGCAATTTCATACTCATCAATCAACTTCCCAAAGAATTTCAGCCTCTCAAACTGATTTCTACACCTCTGTAGCTACTGTTTTCTTTGCGATAAGGTACAACCACATATAGTTATCATCCTTTCAAACTTGCCAAAACCAAAAAACATGTTGCTCATCCCATTATCATCACACATCACCTTTGCAGATACAATCTTCCAAAGAAAGAATGTTTTCCAATATTTCTTTCAACATACTCAGCTAGATTATGGAACCATTTTGTATGTACAAGCCTCTATTTCCAATAGATTACAGAATCAAAAAATAGCCTTTTATAAAGTTGTACACACACCCTCATGCCGGTTATAACAATTTCTTGCGGGATTACCCTTCGTGGGATTTACTGTCATCAACTTCATTTAACATTGGCATCAGCCTTTAAGACAAAAAATTAACAAACTATAGTGTGGAATCAGCCTTAATTATAGTACCACAGGATCGCCCATTGTGGATTTTACCAAAACACAACTACTCTTAACAATGGCATCGGCCTTCACAATTTCAACAATAGAAAATCAACATCTATGTAGGATTACCCTTTGTGGGATTTACCTACTCACATCACGGAATTACCCTTCGTGGGATTTACCATTTACAACTTCTTCAAACTTCATCGTATAACCGGATTTACTGTAAATTCATGCTAACAACTGAGTTGGTTAGACTCTGAAATTATAGGCTAAGATAAGAAAATATATTGCACAACCACGGTATAAACGAATTGTAAGTAATCCCGTCAGGATCTATTCCTTTGCTTACCATTTCTGATACCATTTGCAAAGCTTGAACTCTGTCTCCACAGTACTGGACATGGTGTTGTATGAGCTCACATTCGAAGGACATCCCACTTCACCGAAGTTCTTGAAGATTTGCAAAGCCTGATCAGTCTTTCCACTCTTACACAACGCAGCCAATATCGTATTGTAGTTCACAATATCCGGCAAGCAGTCATCCGATATCATGTAATCCAAAAACTCTATTGCCAAATCCAATCTCCCATCTTTCCAGAAGGCAGAAACCAACGGATCATAACTATAACCAATAAAGAGACTGAGCAAAACCATCAAACATATCAATCTTGAACCAACTATATTCCAAGAACTTTAAGAACCATACCCAAATCCAGTGCAAGTTCAGTGAGACATTATGGAAGGAAGAAGCAGAGAGCCATACCAAAATCTGCAGATCCTGATCTTACATATGTCAATGGAGATAAGATCCTCTAGGAAGCTGCCCATAAGGAAAATCTTGATAGAGCACCCAAGATACCATCGCGTCTTCTCTCTTCACATGAAAATTCTGAGCTGGGCATTTCATCAAACACCTGGACTTCTATCTTCATTGTCTCACACAATTGGGACTAAAACTGCAGCAACGAAACCGATGGAGTTGGTCATTTGGAAGGCTCCCGATCGAAGAGCAAGACAAGGCCAGAGACTCTTGCTAGGAAGCGAAGGGTCTAATCACGTTTTCGAGCTTGGCATATTCAATAAAAGGACTTGAGAAGAGGGTGATGTGAGGTCATGATTCGATTTCGAATAGTTGGGTACCAATCTGACAGCGGGCGAGTACATTCCAAGCCTTCAAGACCTGGTTTTCGAGGGCTGGATCAAAGGAAAGCTCAATTGCATAGCCCTGTGACATTGCCTTGGGATTTAAATTTCAAAGAAAAACAATCGAATTGGATCGAAATCACCATAACCCAGTTTCAGAAACTGAGATCTCAGATTGCCCAGAAACGCAAAGTGAAAGATAAGCTGAAATCGAAGTGACCCAGAATTGCAAGAACCAAAATTTCCAAGAAAAAAAATTACAAAGAAAAACAAGAACGACCCAAGAGAAAATTACAGATTCAAGAAAATATCAGAAAAACAAGAACTACCCAAGAGAGACTGGGATCGGAACCCAACGCCAAGAAAAAGAAGCTCTCGGCGGTTAAATTTCTAAACCAGAACAATAAACCCAACAATCGCAACAATCACAATCCCAACAACCCAAGCTTGCGGAAGCACAGAAAATCTAATGGAAATTTGAAGAGAACCTAAACTAGGAAAAAAAAATGTAAACTACTACGAAGAGAAACCACCAGAATTCATAGCGGAAGCCTGGTGCTCTGATTCTATGTTAACGAGAAGAAGCAGAGATGAACAATTGTAAAATTAAGAAATGAAGTTTTACAGAGAGAAGAGAAATGTGAGAAAGAATGAATGAAGGGTTTGTATTGAACTCAATGAACTAATCTCACTATCTGTTTACCGTAGCTATATATAGCTGACTAGAGGACTAGCTAATAAACTTTTAGTAACAAACTCTAAGTAACTTTTTCAACTAACTATTGCATTATCCAATACATTTACAACTGTTTTGATGAGCCGGTAGTGATATATTCAACATGGACAACGTGCCGAAATTGGGACCTGTTTTTTACACATTGGTCAAATCATACATATATATATAATTCGGACAAGGATCCTCTCCTGAGCAATTCCCTAGGGATCCTAGGGATCCCGCAATCTTGTCCGTTCATCGTATATCGTGTGGTCAGAAATCATTTAAAATTTAAATTTTAAAATTCAAATATGAATAGTACCTAACGAAAACTGACCGCACGATATAAAATGAACGGACAAGATTGCGGGATCCCTAGGGAATTGCTCAGGAGAGGATCCTGGTCCATATAATTCCATAATTCTGTGCAAGTGTGTGTGTGTGTCTATACATATATAACTATATACATAAATATTAATAAGGTGGTGTGTATATGTATGTATGTATGTGTATATATATATATATAGAAAATTATTATTGGCATTCCAAATTCCTCATTCTACACTCCAAACATTTTATATTTAGAAAAAAAAATACACTTATGAAGAATGTAAAATGAGATTTTTAGAGTGTTATATATATATATATATCCAAGTAGTACTAGTACCTGCTCAATCACCCAAAACGAAGCGCAACAAGTGTTTACAATGAAAAATAGATAACCGAGCGTCAAATTCTGACCCTCCAAACCCAAGAGAGATTTTGGTAGGATCGGTAATTGTGTGTTTAATAACTTTGTGCCTTTGATAAATGTCATGTAAATGGCTCCACCACCGCAGATGATTTTTCCAATTATCTTGGCATTACTTCTCAAGCGTCGTACATTGACTTTCTCGAATCTAAAAATATACACACATACACAAGGAAACATGTAAAACTGCTAGATTAAAGTTAACAAACATCTATAATAAAGTACAAATTAACAAATTAACAAATTGAGATCAAGTTCAATAAAGCATTTCTTGGCAAAAATAACTGGGAAATTATCATTTTCTTTTCATAAACAAGGAATGAACTCCATAAGACGTCCCTTAGAACATCACTGCTCTCTAGATTAATTTATTTTATTTTATTTTAACTTTACTATTATTTCTCAGATTGGGTAAAAAATAATACTTCATTAATATATCTCTCATTTTATGTATAACAAGAGGAAGGTTATATATACAGAGCCTAGGAAACTATTCTAGGAAAGTAATTATGAGCCTATAATCTTGCAGAATCAAATAGTTGACTTAGACTAATTAGGAATGTACACCTCGTTAACACTCCCCCTCAAGTTGGAGCATATATGTCGTCAATGCCCAACTTGCTAAGTGAGCTGTGAAATACTCTGCATGTGACTACTTTGGTGAGGACATCTGCAAGTTGATCTTCGGATTTAACAAATGATACCTCAATGATCTTTGCCTCGAGCTTCTCCTTGATGAAATGTCTGTCAACTTCAACATGCTTGGTTCTATCCTGTTGCACTGGATTATGTGCAATGTCTATTGCGGCTTTGTTGTTACAATTCAGTTGCATGGCATGTTTGGGTTTGAACCCCAATTCCCCCAACAAATTCCTTATCCAGAGTAGCTCACATACTCCGTATGCCATACCTCGATATTCTGCTTCAACACTTGATCTTGACACTACTTTCTGTTTTTTACTTTGCCAAGATACTAGATTGCCTCCCACAAAGGTAAAGTATCCAGATGTAGATCGCCTGTCAGTAACAAAGCCCGCCCAGTCTGCATCAATGTGACCCTCAACATCTAGATGACCATGTCGTGCAAACATCAATCCTCTTCCAGGAGATGACTTCAAGTATCTCAGAATTCGATTTACAGCATCCATGTGGGCTTCACTTGGTGCATGCATGAACTGACTCACCACACTTACGGCATATGCTATATCAGGTCTAGTGTGTCCTAGATAGATTAACTTGCCCACGAGGCGTTGATATCTTTCTCTGTTGGTAGGTACCTGATCAAGATATTCACCAAGCTGATGATTCAACTCCATTGGTGTATCTGCTGGTTTGCTGGCTAACATTCCAGTGTCAATCAAAATGTCAAGGATATATTTCCGTTGTGAGAGAAATATTCCTTGTTCTGAACGAGCCACTTCGATGCCTAAGAAATACTTTAGAGCACCAAGATCTTTCATTTCAAACTCACTTGCCAAGTGGTGCTGCAATGCTGCCTTTTCCTCTGGGTCATTCCCGGTAACTACCATGTCATCAACACATACAATAAGGGCAGTGACTTTACCTTTCTTATGTTTCAAGAAAAGAGTATGATCTGAGTTACTTTGCTTGTATCCAAAATCCTTCATTGATTTGCTGAACTTTCCAAACCATGCTTTGGGTGACTGCTTCAATCCATACAGAGACTTTCTCAGTTTACACACCATGTTGCTCATATTGGGCCCCATCTTGCATCCTGGAGGAGAATCCATATAGACTTCTTCTTCTAGGTCGCCATGCAGGAAGGCATTTTTGACATCAAACTGGTGTAATGGCCAGTTTAGGTTTACTGCCAGAGAAAGAAGTACCCAAATTGTGTTTATCTTGGCTACAGGGGCAAAGGTCTCCTCATAGTCAATCCTATAAGTCTGAGTATAACCTTTCGCCACCAATCTTGCTTTGTATCGTTCAATGGTGCCATCTGCCTTGAACTTTACTGTATATATCCATCTACAACTCACTGTTCTCTTCCCTTTAGGAAGGATAGTCATCTCCCAAGTGGAATTCTTTTGGAGGGTCTCCATTTCATCATTCATCACTTGAGTCCACTTGGGATCTTTCAGAGCTTCATGCACATTACTTGGAATAGATACAGTGGATAATTGATATAAAAATGATGCACATGACATAGACAACCTATGTAGGGACACATGATTAGCAATAGGGTATTTAACTTTTATTTTTGGGTCCGGGTCATACTGTTGTCTAGGAATCCCTCTAGTGGTATGATGAGGTAACTGATAACCTGTGTTTCCTGTATGACTCGACTCAGGTAAAGTGCTTAAGTTGGAGTTTAAATGTTCAGTTACCTGCGGGGAATCTTCAGGACCTGATTGGATGATTGGTGATGGTACTGTAGTAGGAGGGAAATTATCTGAACCATCATCTGGAGTTTCCAATAACTCTTGATCTTGTTGCACCACTGTGGCTGGTTGCTCGGACATTGATTGCTCTAAAACATTTTGTTGAATTTGGATGTTCTGAGTATCTGTTGCAAAGATAGAGCTATCCCCCTGCAGATGATGCTCAGAAACTCCCTCTGAGTAATAGAACTCACTCTCATGGAAACTCACATCTGCGGTAACATGCACGGTCTGAGTGGGAGGATGGAAACACTTATAGCCCTTCTAAGTGTCAGCATACCCCACAAAGACACAACGCAATGCACATGGATCAAGCTTGCCACGCTGATGTGGATACACTTGAACATAAACAACACAGCCAAAGAGACGTGGTTCGAGATTTGGTGTGGATGGCATGGTGAGGAGAGTGGTCAATGTCTGAAATGGAGTTTGATACTGAAGAGTGCTGGATGGTGTTCTATTAATGAGGTAAGCAGCAGAACAAAGAGCCTCCCTCCAAAAATGATGAGGCATACGGGCCTCAAATAAAGAGGCACGAACAACTTCCAAGAGATGTCGATTCTTACGCTCTGCGACACCATTCTGTTGTGGTGTATAGGCACATGTGGTTTGATGAACAATACCATGTTGACTTAAAAAATTATGTAGGTCATGGTTGACGTACTCCCCTCCATTATCAGACCGAAGTGTAGTGATTTTCTTGTCAAACTGAGTAGCAACATATTGATAAAATAACTTGAATTTGGCGATGACTTCACTTTTCTGCTTTAAGGGAAAAACCCAGGTCATTCGGGTGCAATCATCAATAAATGTCACAAACCACTTAAAACCACTAATAATGGGAACTCGTGATGGTCCCCAAACATCAGAATGGACAATCATGAAAGGCAGAGAACTTTTATTCAATCTTAATGGATAAGAAATACGATGGCTTTTCGCCAAAATGCAAGTTTCACAATAAAAGTCTGATTCAGCAAACTGGGAAAACAAATCTGGAAATAAAAATTTCAGATAACCGAAAGAAGCATGCCCTAATCGTCTATGCCATAGCCAAATTTTCTTCATCCTGATAGACTCATCTCCTCTCACATGATGTGCGTGACTCAATCTCTTACTACTGTCGTCTGTCAAGTCCAGATAATACAACTTTCCCCTCCTAGTACTACATCCAATCACAGCCTTGGTGAGAAGATCCTGAAATAGACAATACAATGGCAAAAAACACACGGTACAATTAAGGGAATCAATGATTTGAGTAACAGATAACAAGTCATAGTCGAGTGAAGAAACAACTAAGACATGATCAAGACTTAATGAGGATGTAAGAGATATAGACCCTTCTCCCATAACTTGGGAGGTGGTGCCATTGGCACTGGTAATATGTGTTTGGCTTGATGGTTTGGTATAGTGCAACCCAGTAAAACTAGATGTCATGTGATCAGTAGCACCAGTGTCAATAATCCATGATCTATTACACGTAAGAGAAGATGCGTAAGAGGTACCTGAGGTGGCCAAGGCCTTGGAGCCAGATGTACCTGATGGAGGTTCTGATGCAGTATCCTCGGATGACTGAGCGGATGCAAATGAGGCTTTGGTTGAATCCTTTTTTTGCCCTTTGTGGACCCATCCTTCTGGATAACCAATGATCTCATAACAGCCCTTAATTGTGTGGTTATCTAAACCACATTTGGTACACTTCATTGGAGGCCGGTTACGAGTAGGGTCGATACTGTAGTTGTTCGGCCGAGATTGTTTGGACCTGGCAGCAGCCAAGGCTGTGGCTTCGGAGGTTCCACCAGCTTCAGACATGGTTCCCTGTCGGTTACTCTCTCGTTTAATATGTGCATATGCTGCCTCAAGTTCAGGCTTAGGCTCCATCCTCAAAATCTCTCCTCGGATTTGATCGAAATTATTGTCCAAACCGGCAAGAAATATATACACTCAGACGATCAACCTCCTTGCGTCTAGTCTCAACGTCTTTCGGATGCTCCATGGTGCTTGGACTTAATTGATCAAGCTCCTGAAAAATCTCAGTTAGCTTACTGTAATATTTGGCAACTGATGCACCAACCTGCTTCATTATGAATGACCGTCTGTGAAGGTCACAAATCTTGGCTTCATCAACACCATCTGAATAGGTTTGCTTGATTGCAGCCCAAACTTGCTTTGCTGTGTCATAACGAATAAATCGTTTAATCTGATTAGGTTGCATGGCGTCGAACAACCAACTCTTGACTTGGCAATCCGATGCACGCCATTTATTAAATGTGGGATCTGAGTCTGCAGGTTGGGCAATATCACCAGTCAAGTGGCCATGTTTTTCTCGCCCAGCTATCTTCATCTCTATGATTTGATGCCATAGAGAATAATTATTCTCATCCAGTTTGATTCCTGCGGAGAAGCTGGAGGTGTCACTCTGCAAAGTGACGATTTGTGTGGTAGTTTTGGAGCCTCCCGACACCAAGGATTGATTGGTGTTTGTTAACCCATCATTGTTGGCCATGATAGGGAACGCTTTGAGTGATTTGCTGGTGTTGGGTTTGTTGACGGCTGCTGTTTGCGGAAGCGATTGCTAGGGTTAAGTCAAGAGACAGTCATGATTGACTGCTCTGGTACCATCTCAAATTGGGTAAAAAATAATACTTCATTAATATATCTCTCATTTTATGTATAACAAGAGGAAGGTTATATATACAGAGCCTAGGAAACTATTCTAGGAAAGTAATTATGAGCCTATAATCTTGCAGAATCAAATAGTTGACTTAGACTAATTAGGAATGTACAGCTCGTTGACATTATTAGGGAAGGGGGAATAGTTTGAAACTAATACACTCATTTAGGGTAGGGTAGAATATCGAATCCATAAAATATTCCTTAGAAACCCAACACTCTACTAGGATATCAGACATAAATGTTTTAATAATCTTAAAGTTAGTTTTGATACTTTTAACCTCCACCTCGATATGATTGTATCGAAAACAAAATTCAAAACAATAATAAAGACTAAAAAAGAATGAAAGTAAATACACAAATGTTCAAAAATGGCATTAAATATTAGCCATTAGTGGGAGCAGACACTAGTCCCTTTTCGCTGTCTTTTATTTTGGAGAAAACGAGTTCACTGTAACGTGGCGTCTCGATTTAACAAAACATTGTCATGTGAAAAAAAAATTTCACACATGATAATGCATTATTAGACAAGAAACATCATGTGGTAATGAATCCGTTCCATGTAAATCATTCTCCTAATTTAGGAGCCTGAAGAGTTTCTTTTTTTTTTTTTTTTTTCCGAAATTCTTCATAAATTGAAATAATTCAATAAAAAAAGCAAACTATGTGTGTAGGCACTTACCCTACTACTGTGGCAAATACAAAGGTAATCGCAGGGACCAGATTAGCCATTGCATTTGCTATTGTTGAAGAGGATAAATACAGGCCCTCAAAATAAGCATTCTGATTGGCAGTTACTCTGCAAATGAAAAATCATTACACAAAATGTGTTTCAGTTCATCAAATTCTTTATAATATATAACTACAACAAGCAACTAAAACATATAAAGCATATACGGTGCTATACCCTATTAGAGAGGACAGAAATATTAAAGAAAATCCCTTTAGTCCCAACGAAGTCCTACATGGATTTCTCCTGCACAAAATTCTTATGTGGGAGAGAGAGATTAATATTACCATTGGGATAAGCAAGCAAAAGTAGCCAGGAGCAAAGTTGCTATAGCATTCCTGTAGACCACGAAGACCCTGGGGCTCGTTCCTTGTACCAAAACAGCTCTGGTGAAAAGTAATAACAGAAATGTTTAGTAATAACAGAAATGCTACATGGCACTATGTCAGTAGTGGAGTTTGTTAGTATAGTTAGAAGGGTATTATTGTAATTAGGATATATGACTATATAAGGGATTGTATAACTATTATTTTCATTAAGTTCAATTGTATACATTCTCTGAATTCTATAACTACAATCTCTCTAGTTGCTCTCTATCATTTTCCTCTTCCTCTGTACTAATTATTCATCTTTTACAAAGTAGTTAACATGGTATCAGAGCCACCAGGCTCATGCCATGGATTCTGGTGGTTTCTCTCTTCGTAGTAGTTTACATTTTTTTTTCCTAGTTTAGTTTCTCTTCAAATTTTCATTAATCAGTGCTTCCGCGAGCTTGGGTTGATTTTTCTCCGATTGTTGCGATTGTTTGGTTGATTGTTTTGGTTTGGAGATTTCTCCACCGACGCGGTCACCACCTCCAAGAACTGAGGCTCTTCACCGCCGTTCATCTTCTAGGTACTCATACGCACGTTCGGATCTTACGCAGCAGTCCGCGCCGACTAACAGTAGCTAGACAGAATCATAAGATCAAAGCTTTCTCCCTTCTGATTTCAAATCAATGGCCAAAGGAAGGTGCATTGGCAGAAGAAAACATGAGAGATATTTGCCTTGAAGTTTGCGATGTGGTTCTCCATGCTGATGCCATCCACAAGGGTTGCGGCCAAAAGATATGGTGCGGTATTACGAATGACATCTAGTCACTATGTACTAGGGACATTTGGTTGATTGGGTCTGAAATCTTGTGATTTCATAGGCGTCTTCGATATGGTTCTTTCTTCTTGGTGGTTTACTCAAATCACTTTTTGAATTTTTTGGTGGTGTTGGTTTGTTTTGGAGCTCTTGTGCGTTCTTTGGCTCAAGATTGAAGTTCTTATCAGGTTCTTGATTTCTGGTTTTCACAGTGCACATAATCTTTTTGATTAAATGTTTTAGTAAGAAAATGTTCATTATTTTATCAATTAGTAAGGTCGATAGCCAAAGAGTGGTATATTGAATTTACACTCCACTTGTTCATCTTTCTTGTGAGTCTTTTCTAGGATATTAGTGTGATATTTGGGATATTTGGATTCAAGATTGGTCATTGCTTCAAGATCAGTGTTTGTGATCTAAGGGGGTTTGGTGATTTAAGAAGGAGTTGTTTTTGTAATTCTTGAAGATTTGTGATGAAATTTCTTGTTGTTTCTGGGCCACAGGAGTGTCAATCTCCTTGGTTGATTTGATTTCTTTGAGTGTCATTCTCCTTGGTTAATTTTGGTGTTAGTATTTGGAAAGATTTAGGAAGCTATCAGGAGTGTCATTCTCCTTAGTTGATTTGATTTCTTGGAGTGTCATTCTCCTTTGGTTAATTTTTGGTGTTTTTATCTAGGAAGATATAGGAAGCTATCAGGAGTGTCAATCTCCTTGGTTGATTTGGTTTCTTGGAGTGTCATTCTCCTTGGTTGATTTGGTTTCTTGGAGTGTCATTCTCCTTAGTTGATTTGGTGCTAGTCTCTGTAAAGTCTGTAGATGACAAAGACTTCAACAGATTAGGATTAGAAACTGTATTGTGCATAGCATTTTCAGCAACAACATAAATTTCAGCAAGCCTCATGGGTTAATCAATTGAGCTCTCAGAAATTCTTGGTGAAGAGTTAGGATTACATAAGGGATTGGAGAAAATGGAGTTTCTTGTGGTTTTTTTTTTTTTTTTTTTTTTTTTCGAATGGCAAGTGGGAGATGATGATCAAAACCAGAGGTTCAGGTAACTGTGAGAGACTGTCAATGTCTGAATTTACATATTCTATGTTGCTTTTCTTCAAAAGAGTCACGGATAGACTGCACTATGGAATGGACTACAAGTATATGAGCAAAAAGATGTTCTTCAAAATCCCTGGAATTTTTATCAGCAGGCATGAATATCTTTTGGTAAGTTGTTCTCAGGCTTCTGATCTCTGTAGCTGTGAATCCATTACAACATAGACCTTCAAGGTTTAAACCACGAAGCACAGCTCTTTCTCCCGCAACCATCATGTACTTTGGAACATCCTCTGCGATCACAGAGCCACCACCAATAAATGAGAAAGAGCCAACATGGCAAAATTGATGAACGACGATAGCCCCTGCAGTGTGAGCATAATCTTCTACCACAACATGGCCTTCCAGCAATGTATTATTTGCAAAATTGATGTTGTTTTCGATCTTGCAATCGTGGGCAATATGACAAGATCCCATGATAAGATTGTTATTCCCAACAACTGTTATATCACTCGACTTCGAAGATCGGTGGATCGAAGTATAGTTTCTTGCATTATACAAGAGAAGTTGCAGGAGTGATCGATGAAGAAGAAAAAGGTGGGTGTGGAAAGAAAAAGACCTTTCTTGTGGCGCAGTTTTCGAGGGGAGAGGCGGTAATTAACACCCGGTGGTATTCATTTGTTTGGGGTTTTCTGCAGTGTTCTTGAAGCATTGCAGACATCTTGGTCTTGCAGTTCCAAACTAGTTTCAGAGTTCTAGCTAGTTCAAACTTCACTTGGCCACACCAATTTCAGTTTGAGGGGGGAGTAATAACAGAAATGTTTAGTAATAACAGAAATGCCACATGGCACTTGTCACGCCCCGACCCCCACATACGTCCAGGATAGACACATGACGTTACCAAATACCCATATCACTCACATACCCCACCTCCGGGATATGGACAATGCACAACTCAAGATTCGAATTTCGTGATAATTTTTCTTATACTTTATGGTTGCATCTAACCTCCTCATTAGACTGCCTACGTACCCTCAAAAGGGATCAAGCCATTTGTAGTTCACCAATCGTCAACTCTACTCTTTCCGTAAAATACTTCTAACAGAAAAATCATAATGCACCATATTACACATCAACCTTACGTCAAACAACAATTATCATCTTTCATACACACATGTAACCCATTCTCACACAGATACTTTCCAATTCCTCCATCATATAAATCACTCTGTTTCACATAATACCGCAAATCATAGTATGTAACATATCAAAGAACCAAAGAAGCACAATGTTATTCTCAAGTCACATTAATCAATTACTATAATCATAATAATCTCAATCATACCGAACATCATTCCACAATCACATCAATTAATTAATCATGAATCAAAGATACGTGATCTTAGCATTTAATTGTTTAATCAATGAATGCAATAACATATCATTTTACAAATTTAACCAAGGAACTCTAACAACTCCGAATGAGTCACCCAGACATCCAATGGTTCGTCTGAAACAAATCACAATAGCTCATAATCATAATCTCGTACAACACCATGAAAAGTAGGGCTAGAGCGACACAGTTCAGTCGAATCCTACATCTCTGAAGCTGAAAACAAATCTAAAGGACCAAGAAAAGACACCAAAGGGATTCCGGACCACTCAACGAAATCCAGACCAGGATACGATTCTGAACCATCACTTAACGGAATCTCAAAGTACCATGCATATATAATTGAACCACTCGATGAGATACAAGCTGGATACAATTACAGACCATCACTCAACGGAATCCGAACCAGGATACGATTCGAGAATATCACTCAACGGAATCCAAACAAGCATATGATTCCCCCGTCAAATGTACCAAGTACAACTAATCCTCCTCACTTCTAGAATAAATATGGTCCCCCAACGCGGATATACCAAGTAGGACCATCATTGCACAAGTACTACATGGTGTCGTAAATTCAACACCTCAACTTATCCACATCTCAACCCCTATGAGTTACAATGTAATCATCTACACCATCAACTTCTCAAGGTCACCACTAATATGTCACCCAAGCATATAAGTGCTACAATACACTTCTAATAGGATTCTAGGATCGCATTATCATAAAAATAATCATACACATGAATCACATTACTAAAAAGATAATTTAACTCACATATGTCACAACCATCATCAGTACCAAGCCAAATCATGTTTAATAATCATAGGCCTTTGGCTAAATATATAAAAATCACATTTCAATAGAAATCACATTTATAAAACCAATTCATCTTCACAAAGGATACTAACATAGGAAGTTAAGGTAATAACCATATCACATATATTCAAGTCACTCTCTAACCAATGTAGGCCCACTAGACTTCACTTAGTCCCCCGTAGTACTAATTTTAGTAATTAGGACGTTTCGAGACATGTTGACCAAAAGTCAACTCTCGGTCAAAGGTAGGGTCCACAATTCAATCCGGTAGATCCACACATTGGATTTCGGATCCGTAATCTTCCAAAGTCCACATTATGCTCAAATAACAACATACTAAAATCTCAACACGATCCGACGGTCGGATCTCCGCCAATTTCAAAATTCAAGTGGCGGTCGACATTTAATTTTACCAACTTAGAAATCCAATTAGGGAAGATCCGTACGTCGGATTATCGATCTATAAGTTTCTATGATCCAAAAATATTATGTTCTATCACGAATTAAGGTTTGGTGATGATCCAACGGTCGGATCGTCGAAACATATTTTGACCTAACCACGTATCATAATGAAATTAGGTTCAAACAATCAAACCATATCATAAGGATATCAATTATGATATCAATTATGAAATCAGGGCATCTAATTGAACTTAAAAGGGCATCGTCGGCCCACTGGCCAGGCCGCCGCCGCACTCGCCGCCGTGGGTGGCGGTCGACCGCCCTAACTTGCCGGAAAATTCAACTATTTTTAAAAATTACCAAAAATTACAGAAATGAATATCTCAAAGATTAGAGCAAACTTTATACCTGTGGCCAATTTCAATTTGGCCGGGAAACACCTCAATTTCCCTCAAACCCGCCGAAACCCTAGAAAAGGGTGTGCTTTGATTCGGCTTCCAATCGAACTCCGACGCCTCCAACACTGCTTGGGCTTTGTTCCTGGGGTTGAGGGAAGTCTTTTGGTGGTGGTCATGAATGGTGAAACTTGCCGGAGCCACCGAGAAAAGGGATAAAGCTGCCGAAACACCAGTGGGTTTGTGGCTTCAAACTGGAAAAATGGGAAAGAAATTGGGAAATATAACACTACCAGGATGTAGGGCTCATCAAGGGCTTTCTATGGACACCAAGATCACCCAAAACAGAGTTCGTATGAAGGAGATATGGCCGGGTCAAAAATGGTGGTTCATGGGTCAAAAATAACCCATTTCGGGTCCCACCTTTCCCCTCCTCCCCCTTCTTCTGATTGGGCAGCTCCTAACCTTTTAAAAATCTGATTGGTTCTCTTTCCCACAAAGTGGGAGTCTAAATAATTTTTAAAATCTATAGTATCACAACTTCAAACGTCCGTAACTATACCGTTATAACTCGGACTCGCAAACGGCTTATGCCTATGCTCTCGTGGCTTCGAGACCTATTCAAAAACGTTACTTGTGACCTCAAAAGGGCAACGAATTTTAAATAATTATTTTCTAAACTTCATTCTTTGTAACTAGTTTAATTAAAATCTAAATCCAAACAATTTAAAATAAATTCTCAACAAATAATATAAAATTTCAATAGTACAAATACGTAGATTATAACAGTGAAATCCGGGAACGAGATTTCACAGCACTATTTCAGTAGTGGAGTTTGTTAGTATAGTTAGAAGGGTATTATTGTAATTGGGATATATTCTATATAAGGAATTGTATAGCTATTATTTTCATTAAGTTCAACTGTATACATTCTCTGAATTCTTTAAATACAATCTCTCTAGTTGCTCTCTATCATTTTCCTTTTCCTCTGTACCAATTATTCATCTTTTTAATGTAGTTAACAAAAAGAGCGAGCGCTGCATACACGCATTGCATTCCAATCATAGCCACCACCGCCTTGTAACCCTCACCCATGCTTCTTCACCTGCAAAAAACTTGAGACCAAAGTGATATACCAGACCACTCTAAAACTGCTTTACTTTGACTCTTTAGACTTTTTAAAGCATGGACCCTCGTAAGAGCATTCATGGAATTTCCAAAGTATAAGGAACATGAGTATAAATGCATGTGGTATAATGTGTTGCCATTTGTGTCTATTTGTTACGACAGCAGAGAGGAACAAATCCATAGCCAAGTGATTTATACAAAAAATGGCAACCTTTTTATTGTTTAGGAATGCAGTTACAATTTGTATTATACAAATAATACCAAAACAGAGCATTACTTCTTAATATCGTTTATTTTTAGGGGGTGTGTTCAATTGGAATTTTGAGGGATTTTAATTTTTTGATGAATATAAGGGTATTCAATTAAGATTTTAAGTGATTCTATAAAATTCAACTTGCATTCAACTAGAATTTTAAGATAGTTTATTAAACTCCTTAGAAATCTAGGTGCATTCATTTAGGATTTTAAAAAATATACCATTCTAAGTGTATTTAATTATGGATTTGTTTTAAAGAATTTTATAAATTTGATGAATTTGAGGGAATTTGAGATATTTCGTAGTGTATGTTAAGTATTATCAAATCTCACATCTTCTCCTGAGATTTTGAGGGAATTGAATCAAATATTACATGAAGGGTAAATACTAGGGAGTAAATTTTTAAACTAAATTTTGTAAACCAAATGATGTGGTTGTTGATGATTTAATTATTACTTAAGTGTTGATTGACACATCATTTGGATTATTACTCAAATGATGTGGTCATTGAGATCCACCAGGTTGATCACTATTAGAGAAATAATTTGATCGTATAAAGTGCGGTCAGAAATCATTTTAAATATTTTTATTTAAAATTAAACATGAATAGTATCTGACGAAAACTGACGGCACCATGTACAATAAACGGACACGATTTGAGGATCCCCGAGATCCTCACAAAAAGAATCCGGAAAGGATCCTCATTCCATAAAATTAGCCTTTCACGTGTTCAAATATGCTAGTTTCAATAATGAAAACTTAAAATAAAAATGCTAATTAATAAAGTGGTCATTAAAAAAGTCCATGACAATTCATAAAGTTGTAAACAATTCTAGCATTGAACCTTTTAGAATCCTACAAAAGTCTCAACTCTTTTCTTTTCCACATAAGTATACCATTAAAAGTCTATATAATTTATGAAGTTCATAACAGTCAGTAAAAGTCTACTAAATTTGTGAAAGACTATTAAAACCAAATTTACACACATCCGTGGAAGGAAGGAATGCACAAACTCGACTATCTGTAAAATAACAAACAGTCGTAAGTAACCTTAGAACATCCCTAGTGAGGAGTGTGGATGCAACTTTTTTCCTCCTTATTCTTGGACAAAATTGCACCTACAAAACAAATAACACCTTAGGTCAAGGCCAAGAGCCTCACGTGCCCATGATGAATTGGAGGGGCTTTGGCCGAAGAACCTCCGATGCCAAAGTTAGAATTTAGAGAGAAAAAGTGTTTGGAGAATTTTGAGAATTTAGCAAGAGAATTGGAATTAGTTTTTGGAGAGAATGGACAACTATTTATAGGGATATGGCCGGCCCTATTAGGAGAATAGGGACCGGCCATTTGGGGTATTTTTTGGATGTAATTTGTAGTTAATTAGGCATTAATAGATTAATTAGGTAATAAATCCATTAATTGACTAATTAACATAATTTGAAAGAAATAATTTGGGAGTTACCTTGTGGGGAAGATTTGATGAGGATGGATGAAACAAATTTTGAATTGTTACCTATTTTGGGTACTTTTGACTTGGTTGAGGATTGATTGCCCACTGCTCATGCGTAGAAATCCCGGTATGCCTCGAGAGTAATTTTGTCCCCTTAACCCAAAAATCCAAGTGTCGCCTACCTGCTGGGCTACTCGCATGAAAGGGCAGCAGGTGTAGAGATCTCTAACTTTGATGCAGATTCTCTCTTGGACTTGGTATTATATTCTTCTAGGAAAGGGAAATAAATCGACTTCGAAGGGCAATTATTTATCTCTACAAGAAAGAGAGAAAGCTAGAGGATATTTGTTTCCCCTCCCCTAGCACTCTTCTTTGCTTGCCCATGCAAAGAATCGTCTTTCGTTGATTTCTTTGTCTTTTTCGCGCCGCACCGATGTAAGAAAAACTTAATTCTTCTTGTCTTCTTCTTGGGAGATGCTGCCACGGGGCAGTCGTTGGGGTGTTGCGGCACGTCAATTGGCAAGGGCCAGGATTTAGCTTGGCATGGGCCAAGGAGGTGGTGTGGCAGGGGCTATTGCTTGTGCTGCTTGTCTTGATTGAAGCCAAGGATTGGCTCGACATGGGCCGTGGAAGTGGCATGGCATAGGCAACGGTTTGGGCTGCCATGTCTGGGCTACTTGCCAAAAATGAGGAAATTGCTTGAGTTTGATTTCTCAGCTGCCGTAGATGGAGCAGTCAAGGATAGAGTTGCCAAGATCGGAGCTGTTGAAGATGAAGTGTCGGATGAGCGAACTGTTAAGTGCAAAAGTGGCTGCTGCCCCCTGAACATTTGCTACCTAGTTGATCTTCAAGCATTCGATCTTTTAAGTTATGTGGCCTTCTCGCACTGGAGAGCTTACCTAGAATGGTGTCGAGAAATTAGTTTACCCTCTCGTACTGGAGAGCAATTAGTTTACCCTCTCGCATTAGAGAGCAATTAATTTACCTGCTCGTACTAGAGAGCTATTAGTTTCTCCTCTCGCACTGGAGAGCAATTAATTTATCCTCTCTTACTGGAGAGCAAACCCATATGGGTGTCGGAGAATTGGTTTACCCTCTCACACTGGAGAACAATTAGTTTACCCTTTCGCATTGAAGAGCAATTAGTTTGAGGATTGGTTGCCCACTGCTCGCGCGTAGGTATCTCGGTATGCCTTGAGGGGAATTTTGTCCCTTTAACCCAAAAATCCTTGTGTCACCTTGTGATTATTTTTGGCTCCACAAGGAGTTTTATATGAGACTAGAAAAGTGGTGGATATAGCCCATTTTAGAGCTCCGAATAATCTTTTGGGATTTATAAAAGAATCTCTCCCAATGAGGGGCTATTTCTTTTGGACTCGATAGATTTATGGGTTAATTTTAGTAAACTACCCTGAAATTTCTTGGTTTTCAACATATCATACATGAAGTTTTTTTTGTCCTAGTCTGATATCTAAAGTCATAATTCTGGGACACTTTCATACATCCATTAAATTTTCCATCAGAACCTCTGTTAACAGATGACGTGGCACCCACGTGGACAATGACTAGGCGCCACGTGTCAATATGGACCCATGTGAGTATTAAAAAATTAAAATAAAATAAAAAAAATAAAAAAATAAAAGCTTTTCTTTTCCCTTCCTTTTCTCTTCCTCAACCCTTTTCACTCCACCTTCTTTAGCACACCCAACCCCCACCATCCATTGCCACACGCAACCCCTACTATTCTGACCTTTGTAAATCTCCAAATTCCCTTATTGCTGCCATGGACGATGAAGTCGCTGCCTTTGATGGTGAATCTCTTTGTGGCGTACTCGTGGATCGAGGCTTATGTACTCTAAACGCAGATTCCCTCGTTGTTGCCTTGGATGACAAATGCGCTACATTTGGTGGCGAATCTCTTTGCGCATACTAGTGGGCCGATGCTTGATGTGGTAAAAACTAACACACAAATTAAACCCTATTAAGATAACTGTAGTACGCGTAAGTAGGGATCGATCTAGGCCAGAGATTAGTTAGGGATGCTAATCAACACAAATTAAACTTAAAAAACTGAAAACTAGACTCAAACAACTCAAATCAAGCTTAACTGATTCAAATAACACAAAACTAAGTTAAATTGACTCAAAATAAGAACTAGAGGGTGATTTGGACAAAAATTAAACTAAAAAGACTCAAAATACTAAATGGGGAATGGTTTGAATGAATTTTAACTAAACTAACACGGCACACTGGCCGGGGGGGGGGTTTGTTTTGGACGAAAATTGACTTAAAACTAATAAGTTGCAGAACTAAGTAAAGGTTGCACGAAATTAAGGTGACTTAAGGGGTGGAAAGCTAGCTAGAGGGTCATTCTCTACGCATGACACATATGCATACAAATCGATTTCCAGTTATTTCTCCCATAAACCATGAATGACAATGCCCCAAGTTAACCGTGAACTGCACAAATTAACCATTAGATTTTCCTAAATTCATTGAATTGGACTCAGCGACGTAACCAAATTATTCTTATCAAGTTCCCTACATGAACTGCATAATAGAGATACATATCAAAGATCATTAAGTTCTATGAAAATCATAAGCATTGACAAGGCATTCGTAACTATGAACTGCATGATACTCCTGCTAAGAATTTACTTAACATGATCGTGACTAGCAACCTCCACTACTTGTAAATATAAATTCATAACTATTAGGTGAAATTCCCTTATATTTTAGCATCAAATCCCTGCATGCAAACTAAGTGTGCACCCTTAATCAACACACAAGAACAAGTTATCAATCAAACAGATAAGTAAATTGCATTCACGATTCATGAAATCATAACTGGATGTAATCAATTTATATCACATATATGTTCATGGCTTTGAATTCTCCTCTAGCTAACACGAAATTAGTTCCACATGTTCATCATATCTGAAAACCAAATTAAAACAAACATTGAACTAAAAACTAAAGATGGAACACACCTAAAAAGGTTCCAGCAATCCAAAGGCCTTGGATGGCAGGCATGGCTCCAAGCTCTCCTTCCTTTTAAGTTGCGGCACTATGTGTTTATTCTCTGAATTTCTCTCTTAAGCTCTCCCCCCCTTGGAAATTTCGGTAGAATTATGTTTATATAGGGTAAGGCATGCAGAAACCAATGAGGGGCAGGATTAGGTTGTTTGGATTGGCTTAGGACTCCTAAAATCAGATGGGAAGTATTTAGAATAGGATAAGGACTCCTTTTGCAGCTGGAACTAGGATGAGATAATGCTGGATAAGGTTAGTTAAGATAAGGTTGAGATAAAACAGGACTGGATAAGATAAGGTAAGTTTGGATAAGGTTCCTTCTTTTCAGCTGATTCCAAGCCTTAAATAATTCTTCCTGATTCCTTGCACATTCCTAGCACCTTTTAAGCACCAAAAACGTTCATTCCTTGTGCTCCATATGCAAGCTATCCATTCCAGCCCAAAACCACTCCAAATTGCTCCAAAATGCCATTTCTTGCCAACTTTGCCATTTGGACCTACAAACACACGAAAATAGCTTAAATTACTATAATAAATAGAAACTAACTAAGTAAATGCAAAGAAATAAGCTAATAAAGTCGCATAAATATGCTCCTATCAAGGCTTTCACGCTCAAGACACAGAGCAGAAGAGCAAGGAGAGCAGAAGCTGGGGAGAACCACTTTATAAATTCAAATCCTATATTCTCAATTCTAAGAAACCCTAGAAAACCTAAATATAAGAGAGAGGAGGAGAACGAACTGGAAGCTTGTCTCTCTGGGAAAGATAAAGGAAGGGAGGTGAATAGGGTGGAGGAGAGGGAGGAGGTAGGTTGGGTGTGCTGAAGAATGAGTGGGAGGGATCGGGGAAGAGAAGAGGAAAGGCAATTGAAAGATTATTATTATTATTAATTTTTTTAATACCACTTGGACCCATATTGACACTTGGTGCCCAATCATTGTCCACGTGGGCGCCACATCCTCAGTTAAAGGAGATTTTGACAGAAAACTTAATGGACGTATGAAAGTGTCTCAAAATTATGACTTTAGGTACCATACTGGGACGAAAAAAACTTTATGTATGAAATGTTGAAAACTAAGAAACTTCAAGGTAGTTAACCCTATATCTATTTATGTAGTAATTTGATTATGAGATTTTTTTTTTTTTTGAGTTAACTTTTCTTAAGTTGATTTTTGGACGTGTTATCTTAAATTTTTTAATGAACCTTTCAACCTAAAAACGTTCAAATTCTGATAAACTAGATTTAATCACTTATGAATCGTTTGTTGGATTAGTTTATCTTATCTAAATCTCATCTGTTGAAAGATACAAACCCCTACTTCGTCATCTGAAATAATTTGATTTTCACGCACAACAACAATTTACCTACCACCAATTGGTAAATTACCAATGCCCATGAATTACAAATAAACACAACCAAATGTTCGAAAACATAATAAGGGGCATTTTAGGATTATAAAATTTTGTAATCTGAGTCATAAAGCAAATTTAATGAATTTTTTTTTGGTTAAAACCCAATAAACGGTTTTAAGTCAGGAAAAAAAAAATATATGATGTGTTAAAGTTTTAAGGGGGAAATATAAATTTTTAGATTAATGAAATTCAGTAAAATAACTTATATCATTTTTTATCTTAAGCATTAAACATACAAACAAAATGTAGGGAGGATCTTTGGAACAAAAATCTGTAAGGAAAAAGAATTAAAAAAAAAAGAATAAAATGAGAGTATAAGTGTATTCACAAGTGGAGGGAGAGTGATAGAATTTGACTCACATGAGTTGCTACTTTTCTCGTGGGACCCACTATTTTTTGGGGCTAGATGTAAAATTTTATGCTACCCAAGAAAGAAAGTTGTTAGCCAAAGTGGTGGATCTAGACCTATTTTCCAGCTCATTGGGCATAAAATTTCTCATTAATGCTTAAAATGTAATAGCCTCATGAAGGATGAAGCCCCCATTGGGAATGCTATTAGAGCATCCTCAATATATGGGAAGAGCATCCACAATGGGGCTTATCCTCCTTGAGGCTACTACATATGTAACTCTAGTGAAAATTTTCATACCCAATGGGTCGAAAAATGGGGCAACATCGACCATATGGGCTAGCGACTTCAATTCTTGGGTAGCAAAAAATTAGGCTACATCTAGCCCAAAAAAGTAAGGAACCCATACCAAATTGGGGGCCTAGTCTTTTTTTTTTTGTTTAGAAATGGGTGGGCTCACTTTTAATTCGAAAACATGATTTTAAGGGTTTCTTTTTGTTTCATTAAAAAAACATATACAAACAACGACTTTTTTTATGTGTATTATTGATTGGAAAAAAATGTTTTGCTTTGTGTTTAATTTTCTAGATTGAAAAATTCATAAAAAAAAAAAAGTGATGAAATTTAATATTGGTAGTTTAGAGACCTAAACCGAAAATATATAAACAAACAACATATCTAAATCGTGATAAGATAATCCAATCCAATGATTGTTATGAAATGAAAATATTGATTGATTTTGGAGAATGTGTCAATTAGAGAAATAAGCCAATGGATGAGATTGAGATGAGATCATTCAATCCAATGGTTGTTATGAAAGGAAAATCTTGTTTGATTTCGGAGAATATGCCCATCAAAGAAATAAACCAACGGATGAGATTGAGATAAGATAATCCAATCCAACGGTTGTTATGAAATGAAATCTTATTTTGTCTGATTTCATAGAAACAAACCAACAAATGAGATTGAGATAAGAGAACCTACAACGGTGCATAAGTGATGAAATCTAACTTTGTCAGAATTGATTTTCTTTAGGTTGAAAAGTTCATAAATAAAAATTTAAGATAACACGTCTAAAAATCAAGTTCAGAAAAGTTAGGACAAAAATAAATTGTGAGGCTAAACCTACCCCCTCTCCGTAGTGTAGATAATATCATTTGTAAAAAAAAAGCCAAAAATAAATTTACCGCGAAATCAAATTACTACATAAATAAATTATAGCCCAATATAGAGCTCGAAAAGTATATAGCCCCTTATTGGTAGAGATTCTTTTTTAGAGCCCCAAAGATTCTTTGGAGCTCTAATTTGGGCTATATCCACTACTTTTCTAGCCCCATATAGAGCCCCTCATTGGGGATGCTCTTAGAATCGGAGGGATGTCGGCCAAAGGCTCTTCGATGGTCAAGTTAGTAAGCAATTTAAGATACTCAAGCAATAGGCACGAGTATAAAGTATACGATAATTGCGTTGCTAGAGATGAACCCTTGAAGGGTGTATTTATACTAGTAGGGAGAGAGTCCTTTTAGATTACAAAATTTGTATTAAACCGAGAGAATTCCAAAGGATATCTTGGAATAAGTATTACATCCTCTTAGTATGACTACCGGCGTAACATGCTAAATACCTAATATTGTAGGAATCCCAAAGAATATAGGAAACCTGATCGATTTCATACTAGATTAGGCTTCCGTATCGTATGGAACAAGAATGGTCAATCTCAGCAAGACGATGGACTTCACCCATTTGTCCGGATCAGGTTGATTGTGCCATCACTGCTCCATTAGTGCAGCTCTGTGATTGAAATTGTTGAGTCCATACCTCTAGTATCTTCTGTAAATATCTTGGATTTCTTCTTTGGCTTCTTCACAATTCATAACTTTCAAACCCTTGCCTTTATTCCGAAATTTCCACATAACCCTTTGCCTTCTTTTGTCTGAAATTTTTATCTTCAAATTCTTTTTCCAAATCTTTCAATTCAAAAAATGTCTTTTTCCAGTGTTCTTCCTACCCTTGCTGCCAACGACGACTTTCATTTTGACCCTCTGATGGTCACGGTGCGCAACAAGGAAGAAGATGAAGCTTTCGTGAGCTTCAAGGGTGTGAAAGCTCAGATATTTGGTCTTTAATTTGTAAAGAGTCATGGTTCACCTCATTAGGCTTTGAATTTCATGAGACTTAGAATTGTCTTTTAGTGCTTGCATGCTTTAATAGATATTTTGTATGCTTGTATACTCAAATGTTCTTAGTTAGTCAAAAGTTTTCCTTCACCTCTCTAGTTGGCCAACCATCTAGGAGAACTTTCACTAGCATCAAAGCTTCTCCTAGATCATCCATCTCCTCTTCACGTCACACCTTGGTGTGGAGACATAGAGATTTCATTCTTTAGGAACTAGGAGATTGTGGTCAACACATTCACATGGAGAAAAGATCCACGGAGCAAGGAGAGTGGGTGATAACCTTGTGAAAACAATGATGTGCTTCAAGAGTATGAAGCTCAATATTTTCTCTTTTCATTTTGTGTTGAATTTTGGTTCACCTCTCATTGGGCTTTTGAATTTCATGGATTAAGATTTGTTTTGAGTTTATGTAGACACTAATTATGTCTCTAATGTTAATTTTGATGTGTTGCTCAAATAATCTTAAATGGACAAAGTTTTTCCTTCAAAATTTTAGGCACATGAGAATTGGGGCTCTAACTATATATAAGAGCAACTCCACCCATAGAGCCCTCCCCCTGGCAATCCACTATTGAATCCACCCTATTGAACAGTAACTGCCACCAATGAATAGTAATTGTCATTAATGAACAGTAATTGCCATTTGCATCTCCACCCTTGGAGCCCTCTCCCCTGGCAATAGGCAATTAAAATAATAATTTTTTTTGTTTGTTTAAATAATAGTTTATACATTAAAAATATTATAATATTAATCCAATTAAAAAAAATTTAAAAAAAAAAAAAAACCCGAACCCATTTCTTCCACCTCTCCTCCCACCCCCGACGACCCACTTCCCTTCCGCACCCACTTCCCCTGCGACGACCCCAGCTCCTGCGCCCCCCCCCCCCCCCCGGCGACAACCCACCCTGCCTTCCCCCCTTACAACGACCCACTTCCCCTGCGACGAACCCAGCTCCGGTCCCCCCTTCTCTCTCTCTCTCTCTCTCTGACACAAAAAAAATAAAAAATTACAAAGCCCTCGGGCCACAGGCCCGTCGACTCCCCACCCCCCCCTCGCTCGGGCTCCCACCCTCACTCGGGCCCTTCATGGTTGGACCCATTTCGACCGGCCCTCAGGCCCTTGGAAGGAGGTTGTCCCCCGAGCAACATGCAAGGGTGGACTTGCTCTAAAATGAATAAAACCTAGTTACCATATAAGGACTGCATAGTAATTTTAATGCATTGTGTTGTCGGACCAAGATTACCCTTGATATGACTTAGTGACAGTAACGTGATGTGGAAGCATGCATTGCTTTGGACTCCAGTTAGGGGTCTCACTTCGATCTTGAAGTCTGTGTAATATATACTAAATAATTTTGTGTGAGAACTTTGTTTGTAATTTGATTGTTATGGAACGTATGATTTTACTGGCTGGATAACTTCTTGCGAGCAGTATCCTTATGAGATAATTAACATGAGTGTGTACGGGGCACAGTGACCATCTTGGGATTCGACACTGGAAACCTCCAGAAGGTTTACACACAGCGGCTAGTCCGAGGACAACCTAAGGGGTGTAACCATTAAAATGTACACTGTTGTTACTTTACCATGTGCGTTTAGAGTAGTTGGCCTTCATGGATTCAACATCGAATGATCTTATTGGGATCCCTAAAATGTTTGTGAACAATAAGTGAGCATGAAAGTTAATTTAATCTGATAAATCGTTTGTGGTTGTTCATTGTTTTGACACTTATATAACATCAAACTGAAATCTAGTTTAAACTATTTATGACACACCTCAACCCTAATAACATAACTTACGAAGTCGTGATGTGCTAGTCGTCACTACATTGACCATATGACCCCATCGAGAGATGACGGCACAAACCAACTCAATGATGTAAGCTATAGTAAGATATTTATGATGTGCAATAATTTGAACAAAACGTTCATTATTAATAAAACCCAAAGCTGCTACAAAGTTTACTTATCAACCTCCCCACTTGAGGACACAAGTCTAGGGATAAGATCCGTTATTATCACATCACATCAGAACAGTTAAAAGTTTCGCACAACAGTAAACACATAAGAGTATAGTGCTATGCATAATCGGAAGTATGATCATGCAATTATTACAAACTAGCATAAGCTGCAGTAAAGGAATCATCACCCAAAGTCCAGAGGATGGATGCCTCATTGCCAAGCCTACTCGTCACCTCCAGGTTTCTCCTTATTGTCGCTACATCTTAAGGGGTCGAAAAAAAAAGGCGTTAATGGATCAAGTTTATCTAGTTAAAATCATTCGATTATAATAACCACTGTTTTGAAAATCACAACAAATTCAAAGTAAATCAAATGTACAGCAAGTAGGTGGAATGGCATCTACAATCAATGCCTAGTGTCTACAAGCGTTTCTAACCTCTACTAGAGCAATAAGTACCTACAAATAACCTACGGTCGTAGCTAGCTATACGATATGTATGATAACCATGTGGTGAAAATAAATCACCAATAGCCTCAAGATATCATTTAAGTTTAGTTATAAAGCTAACATAAGCTTTAACGTGAAATCTAAGAAAAATGGTCTAAAACTACTATTTAGACATCAAATTTACACAAATGAAGGGTGCCACGTGATTTCGAACACCGAAAAATCTAAGGATAGGTTTCAAGTCCTGCACGCGCCGCACACTCACCCGCCGTGCTTTGGCCACGCGCCACCACGTGTTGTTGCGGTGGTGTCACGTGCCGCTGTCGTGTGGTCACCGTCGCCGGAAAACGGGCCACCATCCTCACCACCATGATTTAACGAGTAGATGTCGCACTCGCCGTCACCAGTGCCACGCGGTGCTGGTGAGAGTGTATATAGTTAAAGGAATATACATATTCCATTGCTGGATTCCGTTAGAGTTAATGAAACAGAGGTCCTCGCCGTTAAATTTAACGGTGATCGTTGCCGTTTGCCGTCGTCTGTCGCTGGCAAATTGCCGGAAGCTGCAGAAAAAACCCAGAAATGGTTCAGGGCCCTCCCGAGCACGATTTTGGACTAAATTTCACTCTAAAACTCAATGATTTCAAGAAAACTCATGCACGGACTTGCCTACATGATTTGGATGCTGAACATAGGTCAAATCCACCACGGACACGACAGAAACAGGCCAGAATTCCTTGTCGAATTCTGGAAAAATGCACCGAGTGCATGCATATTAGAATCTCGATTTTTTCAACTCAAAAATCACCCAAAATAATAGTGAAGATTACCTAGAATTTGTTCCAGCTGGAAAATCACCCAAAATAATAGAGAAGATTACCTAGAATTTGTTACAGCTGGGCAAGAGTGTTACCAGCCCCAAACTCGGCGAAGTTTGCCCGGAGAAGGTGACTAGAAACTGGACATAAACACAGAGGAACATGCAGGGGTTAAGAACCCTAGTTTCGAGTTAAACTTAACAAATATCACATCGTGAGCAAGATAAGAGCATCTGCATTCAAGGATTTCCCAGAAATCTCACTTGGATTGAGGTTTTTGGAGCTTTGAAGCTCCCGACTTCAATGGTGGGGTGCATCGTCTTGCACCAATGCCACATCCAAGAGTATATCTGGGTTTCTTGAGTCTCAGGGATGAATATTACATGGTTTTCAAAGTTTGATTGCTATGGTTAAGTGTGAGGGTGAGGGTGAAGCTCTCAGAGCTTAGAGAGAGAGAGAGAGACAGAGAGGGAGAGGTTGAGTGGTGATGTAATCAGTGGCGGATCCAGGATTTTAACATTGGGTGGTCCCAATATACATAAATGAAGCTACGTGAGGGCGAGGAGTGGCTATCGCCCCTCCCCTCGCCGGAAATCAAGCCCAAGAGCGGTGGTTCACCTAACCTGCTATTTAATGTGCTGATTTATCTTGAGATTTGTTTTGTTTTTTAATTATTGTCTAATTAATTTGACCACTTTTTCAATATTTTTTAAGTCACACAACGTTATTTCTCTTAAAATTTAAGGAATTAAATGATCGCTTCAATGAGCTAAACTACCAATCAACTTTTCATTCATAATCGATGATGATTTCTACACATATCAATTAATAAAAAAATCTATATCAATTTAAAATATGTATGAACTAAAAACCCTTGACTGTAGACTGTAAGTTTGTAACACAATCTTCAACAAAAAAAAAAAAAAAAAACCCTATAACACAATCCAAGTAATATAAGAAAATCCTAACGAATCAACAATAAATATGTATGAACTAACACTAAAATAGATATGAAAAAATCATTTGCAAGATTCATTGTTCGGGCCCTTTGTTTTTAATTAGTGTTCTTTAAAAAAAACCTAAAACTAAAAATCCTAACAAATTAACAATAAATCTGTATCAACTAACACAAAAAAATAAGTAAGAATTAACACTAAATTAAAAAACTTACAGAAATTGCTATTGAGGGCATGAATGTTCATTCTGTGAAATGGTTTGCATCTGAATAAAATCATGCGTAATGCAACAATCTGTAACATAATTGGGTCATCGACAAAATCACGATTTGATTACCAAGCAAATAAAAAAGTTGGGGTTACCTACCTGCAGTGGCGTGAGGATTCCTCCTCCTGTTTGAAAACTTACAGACAATTAGGTATTATTGAAGACTAAAAAATTTAAAGACTAAAAGATGGTGACTGGTGACTCACCTATCACGTGAAGGTTTTTAAATTTTTTTAATAACTTGGCTCAAAACGACGTCGTTTTGGCCAAGTTATTTTAAAAAAAAAATACCTTTCTTCTTCCTCCTTCTGTTTTGCACAGGATGAAGCATCCATGCCTGCTGGTCTTCTCCACCACTGCCCAGATTTGGGTGGTCCTTGAAGATCCTCACAGCCATTTCCCGAGCTTTCGGGTGGTCCTGGGACCACCTTGGTCCCTTAATAGATCCGCCACTGGATGTAATCCCATTCAAAATTATTTTAAATGAAATTATGAAATTGCCCCTCCCTAATTAATTTACTACAATTTAACCTTTGAAGTGTCGATTCGAGTTTTGTTTTCGACATCATATTCACATGAATATGGTAAGGAAAACCTAAGAAAGTATAAGAAATTGGATCTTGAGTCGAGACTCGATAATTAATAAGACACCCACTTAGGGGTAAAATAGTCATTTCATAAGTCTCAGGAATAAAATATTTTTAGGAACGGGTTATAACAATTTATTTTCAAACTTGGTCGGGGTTCCCCTTAGTGGGGAAATGAATTTATGTGATGTTGACGCCTTCTGGGGTAAATCACATAACAGCGAACTAGTGGCGGATCCAGGAAAAAAAATATTTTGAGGGTCACATGTAAAAATTCACAAACATTTCTTAGACATATAATATATGAAATCCCATTCCCAAATTTTACTATTCATTTTTCGTAAATTGTATTTTTAAGAATTTATGGTTATATTTTTTTAATTTTTTTATTTGTGGTTGGTTAATTAAAGTTTCATTTACGAGGTTAGTCATTAAAAATTCATAGACCTTTTAGGTCAAACTTAGTACTTTCGGATAGAGCTCAATCCCACAAGCGTGTGTGCAAAAATCGTTCGCAAATAGGAGTTATAACAAAAGATATATAGGTGAGCAAAGTCAAAGGCAATTAGGTCATATGGACCTTTTATAAATAGGAAGCCCAGGGTTTTGGACGGGGGACCAATCAGAGAGGGTTAACCCGTGTTAACCCGGAGGACTTTTCATGACCCGCGAAAACCGACCTATTTATGGGTAGTTTTCTGACGAATTTCGGTGATACTAGTCGTCGCCACTACCACCTCTAGACTTCTTTCACTCTCACGAAACTAACCTACCCCTTATCGACCCCCGTTTAGCCACCGTACACATTGGAGAGAGGCTCGACAATCGTAACGGTTTTGACGGCGAACTCATCATTCCGGCCACCGCAACATCAGCCACCACCATTAGTTGACAACCCTAGACCCCATAAGGAGATCCCTAGGTCCTGATTACCCATCAGAACAGCCACGACGGTGTGGCGAAGGCATACCTACTCCTGCAACCCGCGAATTCCACAATAGCTTTTGCCATCCTCCATTTAAATTCAGACGTTGTGTCAAGTATAAAACTTGATCCCCACCTTAAGATCTACTACTTCGTAACATTTTAGCGAAATCGGTGATGGTCAAAAACCCACTTTGTCTCATTTGGCTAATTTCGATGCTCTGAATCTGTTTATGACATCCTTTTGGTAAAATTCAACCTTATGAATCTAGTTCTGTAATTGGCTGCCACTTTACCTTTGTAGTAGATGATGATCCGACAGTTGGATCACTATGAAATTTTAATATGTTGTTATATGTATTATTTAAAGACTTTAGAAATTTATCGATTGGAAATCCGATGTATGGATCTTCCGGATTAAAGGAAATCTTAGATTGCTGACCTTTGTAATAGCTGAAGATCCGACTGTGGGATAGTCAAAAAATTATGGTATGTGGTTAAAAGTAATATTTGAGGATTTTAGGAATTTATAGATAAAAAAATCCAATGATGGATTTTGTAGATCAGAATATTAGAGTTTATGACCTAGGTTGGGACCACTTGATTGAGGGTTGGCTTTGGTCAATGTGTTTTGAACCCTTCTTAAATGTTGGATTAGAGTTACTAGCGACCCAATAAGCCTAGTGGGCTTACCTTAGTTTGAGTGCTATTCCGGGTAGTGCATCTCAGTTTGCATGTAAGTGACGCCTTACGAGAATTTACGTAGTTATTGGGCTTCCAAAAGAGAATATCAATAATGGGAAATTATTAGTTCAAAGCGACGAGTCCAAAACCATATTAGAATTATTTCATAAAACTTTTAAGTTGTGTGACTAGCTGATTTGGTTCCTATGGTATGTTGTATGTTGTGTGATGATGTGATTGCACCATGTAACAATGGTACATGGATGGTCCTACCTGATTTATTTGCACTAGGGGGACTGTACGCATTTTAGAGGTGACTTTGCCTAGTTAATCAGCATTAGGGGTCATTGTCTACCTTGTTACATCAGTTCCATAGGTGGTTTACCTAACTAATCCGCATTGGGAGAACCACATTATTGGAGGCATGCCTGTGGTCTTGCTTGGTTAATCTGCTTTGGGGGGACAATACACACTCTAGGAGTGACTCCGCTTGGTTAATTTGCATTAGGGGGGGGGGGGTCACTACCTACTTGGTTACATTACTTCCATTGGTGGTCATGCTTGGTTATTTTGCATTGGGGGAACATACGCATTTTAGGAGTGACTATTCCTAGTTAATATGCATTAGGGGGTCATTGCGTATTTGGTCACATTAGATCCATAGGTGGTCCTACATGGTTAATCCACATTAGGGGATCATGCTATCGAATGGATGCCTACGGTCTTACTTGATTAATCCACATCCGGGAACCATACGCATTCCAGAGCGAGGTTCCGTTGAGTGGTCAGAACACCTTGCTTTGTATCTTGTTCAGATTTTATTGAGTTGGTTATGGACTAGATCCCTAAAAATCTTGACGGTTCCTTTGAGTCGGCTAGAATGTGGAAACATGGTAGTTGCTCAAATTTATGCTTGTGTTTATAACGTAAGGTTACAATGCTATTGCTTTGGCTTTCAGGTAAGGAAATACGACAAACCTTATAGAGGTTAGCTTTATTAAACTTAGTGAAGTGATATATGGTTTTCATTGTTGATTAACTTAATTAAATGTTTAATTTTATGTATCTTAGATTCATCGATTCAATTATTTGGTGTGATGATGATATTGTTGTTAGAAACAGTGCGATATATGTGAAAGATGAATGAAAACTCTGGTTGTTGAATGGTTGATTTTTGTAATATTGAATCAAGTGAACCATACTCATTGAGTTCCATTGGGTGATACTGAAGCTTTATTTTCCTTGTCAGTGAATGCCTTGAGAAGTTTCAGAGCTTAACAAAAAGGATGAACTACGAATGGCTTAATCCTATCTTAGAGTACGTAGGCAGTCCAATACAGAGGTTAGATACAACCATGATATAAAAGGAAAGTTGTTGCAATGTTGAACATTTTATTGTGTTTTGGTCATGTCTTGGAGACGAGACATGATGGATGGACAATTATATAGTGATGTCATGTGCCGATCTCTGGTGTATATTGGGATTGGGGTGTGACATAATAACCTAAAAAATTAAACCGTAGCTCCATCATTCATACTTATAGAACAAATAACAATACAAGTTGTCCACAACATGTTTTCATATTTTTAAAAACATTGCATTATAGCTTCATTATCAATGGAAGAAAAAATATTACTCTCAATATAAACCACCATGCTATCACTTAACCATTAATCTCCCATTCAGTTACTAAAAGTCTACAACACACATATCAATTAGTCAGAATAAAAACCATATATGGTTCACATCAATAATCAAATCACATTATTCATAAAAGAAATTTAGTTTGAATAAGTTATGGAGAACTTTGAACTTTGAAAGATGAAATTTAGATAGTCGTTGGAATGATCCCCGTAGAAGAGCAGTAGAAGTTTGTACGTTAAGGATTGATTTTGGTGGGATTGGGATGTGAGAATGGGAATTGAAAATTTGAAATTCAGTTTAGGGACTAGGGTTTGCTTCTCGTTCCAGCCTAAGACTGCAAATCTTTTTTTTTCTTTCTTTTTTTAAGTTCTAGCGTATTTTTTTCTAGTTGCTGTTTCTTTGAGGCATTTTATCCAACTGTTGGAGGCATGCATGAAGGCAACTCCAACCTTCAAAGAGGCAGCACCGAAGTTATCCATGGAGATTCATCAGAGTTTGGAGGATCAATTGACCCTCCTTGCCCCTTGGTGCATCCACCTCTGCCGCAGACAACCTTGATTAGGTCAATCAGAGCAATGGTGTATTTGTTACTCGACTATTGAACTTTACTCTTCTTCTTTGACAAGATAAGTTTTCTTCTTTTATGAATTTCATACTATGTGAAACATGTATCACATTTGTACTTCTTTCATGCTTACAATTTTAGGGTTGAATGAAAGGAAAAAAGTTTCACATTGACCAATTCTCACCAAATAAATTTCAACTTATATCAAATGGTTCCAATCATCGATGCCTTTTGCCTAAAAATTCTACACTTATTACTTGCATTGATGACTAAGTGGAGACAATATCAATACTATAAATGGTGGACTACAACCTATTGAAACTTGAACAGAAGAAAGGTGTGTGGCTCATTTTGAATTTCTAGCAGGAATGTTTCTTTCCTTTGTGGTGGGTGGATGGTGAATTTTGAAGAAATGTCAATAATATCACCCTAATGTTAACTCTTTAATTAAATTTGATGGGCTATATTTGGGGCTCACTATATAGGCTCCACTATTTAGTCCACATGAGCTATCTATGTAAAAGAGGAGGCTCACTCATCCTCACTCTAGAGAATGAAACCTTAGCCTCTACTCTCTAAAAGAAAACAACTCCCTATGTACAAGGTAATCTACATTTAAATAGTGCAAACAGAGATTACACTAATGTGTATTCGAAACCATAAATCACCATGAATGTAACAGAGAAAGCTTGAAGATAAAAGCTAAGGGAGGAAGACTGATTTTCTTATTTATGTGAAGAATGAAAATTACAAACCTTATCCCTTCAGGATAGAATATATAGCTCATTACATAAAGCAAACTTATATTTACACCACTTAAACTATCTTAAGACAACACATCAGCTTACTTAAGTTGATGTGTCACTAGTGTTATCTATTAGCCTTCCTCAACCTCATAGTAGGAGTCTGTAGCATGAGATTGCTGCATAAAAAGAAGAATTGAGGGGAATGAAGTCCCTTGGTCATAATATTTGCAATTTGATTAGAACTAGAGACATGAGAAATCACCAAATCTTTCTTATGAACACGTTCACGAATGAAATGAATATCCACCTCGATGTGTTTAGTACGACCATGAAAGACAGGATTATGAGCTAAGGCAATTGCAAAGATATTATCACACCACAAACTAGGAGGTCTAGCTAGATAAAGATGAGGATCACATAAAAGTTGTCGGATCCAGTGTAACTCACAAGCAGTTTGAGCCAAACTTCGATATTCTGCCTGGGTCGAAGAGCGAGATACGTTAGGCTGCTTTTTTGCACCCCCAAGCAATAGAATTAAAGCCAAAAAGATAACAAAACCAGATGTAGAACGCCGATCATTACGGTCACCAGCCCAATCAGCATCAGATTAGGCTTGTAAATCTAAATTTCTTCTAAAAAATTGAATACCAAACTCTATGCTACCCTTAAGATACCTTAGTATACGTTTAATAGCCATAAAGTAAAGTGTAGTAGGTCTATGCATGAATTGGCAAACCGTATTAACAGCGAAAGACAAATTAGACCTATTAAATGTAAGATATTGCAATCCTTCTACTAAGCTCCGAAATAAGAATGGATCAGCTAGAGGTTCTCCTTCATACTTTAATAGTTTGGCTTCTGGAACAAGAGGAGTTGAACAAGGTTTGAACTCAATCATACCAGCTTTCAACAGTAACTCAGTTGTGTATTTAACTTGATTCACTCAATTGTGTATTTAACTTGATTCACAAAGATACCTTCAGGTTCATAATGAACATAAAGCCCAAGAAAATAGGACAACTGGCCAAGATCTTTCATATCAAATTCGGAGCTGAGAGTCTTGAGAAAGGAATCCAAAATAGTAGAGCTATTCCCAATTAAGAGAATATCATCAACATAGAGTAATAAAATGATAACAACGGAATCTGTATGCTAAAAAAAACAGAGAAGAATCTGATTGTGATTGCTGAAATCCCAAGCCCAAAACATAAGTAGTGAAATGTTCATTCCAGGCCCGTGGAGCTTGTTTTAAACCATATAGAGACTTGTGTAATTTGCAAAACAAGTGAGGAAAAGTATAATTCACAAAGCCTAGGGGTTGTTGCATGTATGCTTCCTCAGAAAGAAAGTCATGAAAGAAGGCATTCTTGACGTCTAATTGCTTAAGTATCCAACCAAAATTAGTAGCACATGCAAGAACAAGTCGAACAGTAGTGTGCTTAACAACTGAACTAAAAGTTTCATCATAATCCACTCATTCCTCTTGCAAATAACATTTGGCAACTAATCGGGCTTTGTTTCTAGTTACTGAACAATCAGCGTTCTTCTTGAGTTTAAAAACCTATTTACAACCAACTAAGCTCCTTGAAGCAGGAAGTGGAATAAAAGACCACGTCTGTTGTTGTTGAAAAGCTTGGTATTCTTCTTACATTGCTTTATAACATTCAGGAACTTTCATGGCCTATCGCTATGTCTTGGGTTCAACAAGACTAGGATTAGGAGAAATAGAGACATGAAATTCGCGTTTCTTGGTAATTCCTGACTTTGCTCGAGTGATCATAAGATGGTGATTGTGAGGAATTAAAATAGTGGATGCAGAAGACATGGAAGTACCAGAATGATTCTCTAGAATAGTATGAGCAATTGGAGGCTGTGAATCTTGATTGACTGGAGGAGGAATATTAGAGCTAATGTGCATGGAAGAATCAGGTGTATTTTGTACCACTCTAGAAGTATAATCAGACTACATATGGATATGAGTCAAATTTGTAGCTTCTGAAGGCCTTAGATCAGCACATGAAGGAGTAATAGGAGTGAAAAATGAACTAGTCATTGGTGCAGGATCAATGGCCTTAATTAATGCAAAAGGAAAAACTCCTTCATAAAAAATAACATACGTTGATACATAAACCCTTGCAGATGCAATATGATAGCACATGTAGCCTTTGTAATCCAGAGTATACCTAATAAACACACATTGGTTAGTCTTATCTTGCAACTTATTGTGATTATATGGTCATAATAGTGGATAACAAGCACTACCAAAAACTTTAAAAGTAGTAACATTAGGAAGTGAACCAAAAAGATTCTCAAAAGGAGACTTCATATCTAAAACTTTGGTTGGCATCCGATTAATAAGATAGTTTGCTATAGAACAAGCATGAAACCAAAATTTTAGAGGCAATGAGGCTACAGAAAGAAGAGTAATAGCTGTTTCAACCAAGTGTCGATGCTTTCTCTCTGCCATCCCATTTTTTTGTGGAGTGTATGGGCATGATTTCATGTGTTGAATGCCTTTAGATGCAAGAAATTCTTGAAACACTTTACTAATGAACTCACCACCACCATCACTCTGTAATATCTTTATAGACTTTGAAAAATAATTGGAAATATATGCATAGAATTGAACAAAAACTCCAAAAACATCAATATGGACCTTATGAAAAGCTTCACTAGCTCTATTTAAACTAGGAGAAAAAGGCAAACGAGTCATTTTACCCTTCAAACAAGGTTGACAAATCATTGAAGATGAATCTTCAGAACAAGAGATATTAACCTGAGACAACATAATAGAAGTAACATCATTAGCAGGATGACCAAAGCGTTGATGCCACATGTGTGAATTGATCTTCTAACCATGAAAATCACGTTTGGTAAAAAATTGGATCAAGCTTAATTTGGACATAAATGGGGTACAAGCCATCAGTGCTCTGGCCTTAGTACAAAACCTTCCCCATTTTGTCATGAATTTCAAAAATAACCTCATCAAATAAGAAACATCACTTGTTGTCTAAAACAAATTGTCTAACTGATAAAAGATTCTAACTTAGTTGAGGAACATGCAACACAATATGCAAATGAAAAACTCAAGAACCCAGAGTTAAAGTAGCATCCCCAATAAGTAAAATAAGGAGTGAAGCACCATTACCAACTGTAATGGTATCAGTTGGAGAGCAAGGTCGCACTAAAGTTAGACAGTCACCACTATCTGTGAGCCAAATATTTGGACATTTTAAATGGCACTGAAGACATGGCATTGAAGGCATGGCATTGAAGGCCTACACTGAAGGGGTACTATTTCCTTGCATAGCATAATTGTAGCGATGAGGACAATCAGCACCAGTATGACTTTGCTGCTTACAAATCTAACAAGGTATTGTGGATGAGCTAGATGTTAGGACACTAGAAACTGGTGGAGATGGTGGTGGTGCAAGATATGGTGGTGCAGTTGGACCAAGGACTCCTTGTCCATTATGTGGAGGAACATAGTAGTATGAGCCGCCTCCATGTGAAAAAGATCCTTCTCCATGAGAAAACTAAGGGGAACCATCATAAGAACCTTGATAACCACTAGAGTGAGGAAATTGTCCACCATTATAAAACTGTAATACACCAGATTAAAATGAAGGAAATTGTCCACCATTAGAATTTTGAAAAATGCTAGGGTGAAAAGATTGTCCGCCATTGGAAAACTGAAGTCCACCAGCTGGAAATGAAGTAGATTTAGGGCCATAATATTGAGAACGACCATAACCTCCATTATATTGACCCTGTCCATTATATTTGTTTCTATAATTTCCTTTTCCACGATTAAATCGACCACCACTATAGCCTCCACGAGACCAAGTAGTGTCGTATGAATTGCCGTGAGAATATGGTGGCTGAGATGAACTTCCAAGCATATGTTCAAATAAATTTGAGTTAACGGAAGAATAAGTCTTGCTGGAAGAATTAAGTATAGGAGCAGTTGTGGAAGATGTAGAAAAAGATTAGCAACCACGGCAGCAAGCATTGGAGTGTTCATGATAGTATTAGCTTTAGAAATATCATTATCTTCTGCAATAAGTAGAGAACGCAACTCAGATATAGTAATAGCAACCAATTGCACTCGAATATGGGAACGAAAGTGATTATATTCAACCGGAATGCCATTCAATGTGAAGGAAAAATTTTGTCCTAGCTAAGAACAAGTATGAACATTTGAATACACATGCAAGCTATTAACTCTTTAAAGTAGGCATGCATCCAAAAACAATTCATAAAACCCATGACTTTCAAAGCCTAGTATATGGTGAACCAAAATAAACTCTTTAACAACATTAAAGAGAAGTAAAGATTTAGTGATTCTTTACCCTTGAAGCTCATCCTTGATTACACAAGGGATTCACCCAAGTGGAGGGCCTTCAAGTCACCTCCAAGCTCCTTGAATCCTCCTTGTGTTTTCCTCCCTTTAGTGCTCCTTTGATGATTTGAGGAAAAAGGATTTGTTCTCCAAAACACCAAAAGCTTGATGTCTCTAAGTCTCTTCACCAAGGTTGTATCTTGTGAAGATGATATGGATGACTAAGGAAAGAGGAGATTGCTAGATGTCCCTCCCCTTAGTGGCCGGCCTCCTTAGAAGAAAATGGAGAAAATGTTTCACCCAATTTCAACAAGAAGAACCCTAATTAGAAAATAGCTATAAAGTTGTATTTATAACCTTTTCTTTGGTGAGTGGCAAACTTGTAATTAAGCAAACTTTGCCCATCCACCCTAATGGCCGGCCACCCTTTGTTATTGGGCTAATTTGCCCATTTTGTTTTAGTTGTCATACAACTTAAACATAATGGGCCTTGTGGACCAAAACGCTTTTGGGCCCCGAAACCCAAAACCAACATATAAGCCCAATACGAACCTTTCGTATAATTAATTAACTAATTAATTAATCTTGACCATTCTTCAATTAAACCATTTAATTGCTTATCCATCTCATTTAATTTCTTCACATACATCCTTACTCGGTGTACGATCCATTAGGTTCTATTTAGCGAGGCAGTGGGCGATGTTACTCTTAACGATCGATTGTGAATTGAAACCACATTTCAATTCTCCCTTTTTGTTGATTAGTGTTTGCTAACCATTAGGGCTTCCACAAACCATGAGTGACGCCTAGCAGCATATCATGATTACCCAAGCTAAGTAGAATTGGTTGGAGAACCTATCCAGTTACAACTACAATGCAATACGATCATTCTCTAATACAATACTCTTAATCACATTGTTTAAGTGATAGTTTGTTTCATGTCTACTATCCAATGTGATACTTTCCTATATGATTCCCTTGAATATGATTTGGAACAAACTTCCTAAGTCATATTCATTTGCTTTGGCCAAAGACTTTAGAATCATATCTTAGAGTATTCTCCCTCCACCATGGAAGGTTAGAGATCCCTTGTTGTGCATTCATATGCCTACATGACTAGATAGCTTGACCCCAACAATGCCGTGGACACTCCAAAGGAATGCCGTTGACAGGATCAAAGATCAAGGACCTAATCATTAGACATCGATGATGCCTCAGGTCAAAGGACTACTTTGCATATTGCAACCTTAGAGTTCATACATGACATGTATGTTCGAACTCTCTTTTGATCGTCGTTCAGTGAACTCGAGTACTCTTTCGAGCACCTATGTGTTTGTCTTAGTGTCCAACACTAAATGACTTGAGACTAGTTATACTCACGATTGAGTCAACATAACACATACTAGCCTTAGCGGATTGTCAATGCCCAATTAGCAATCCTATGGCTAGGAACGTTTTAGGAATGAACATAAGAGAAAGGTCTCGATAATCTAACTCATTAGATCACTTATCTCTTAGAACAAATACATTCCTTGGATTCCCTTATTGCTTAAACACATGATACAATAAATAGTGATTAACAATAAGATTTGCCCTTCATTAAACATACAAAAGTTTAATACAATAAGTATTCCAAAAAGCTATTACATCAAATGAGTGGCTTTGTGGGCATACTTCCAACACAATGTAATCAGAACAATATCCTTATCAGTGATAGTAAAACCCACACAAGCTAAACGTTGGCGAGCGGTCTTAATTTTGCTCAAATAGACTTCAATGGAGTCTGATCCTTTCTGAATGGTTTGCAAATTAGTTCTGACACGCTCGACCCCGATATCCTCCAAATACCCAAGGTAGGCACGTGTTGGCCGAAACTCGAAGGTGATGAAGCCATACTAACATGCATGTGAAGCAACAAACATATAATGAATATGCAATGTGAAGTCATACTAACATATAATGAAGCCATACTAACATGCATGTGAAGTAACAAACTTATTAATTTAAATACAATGAATATGCAATTGAGGAACGTGTTCAAAGCATACAACTACTTCAGAACACTAAAAACAAATAATATAAAATTTTAATGAATAAGGAGTGGGTCCTACATGGCTACACCGAGAGGACTCGAAGATGTCGAGGCGGGAGTGCCTTGACGCTGGGATTGTACGCCTCGATTCTAAGTCTTGAGAGAAAGAAATATTTGTGAAAACTAAGGTCATTTGAGCAAAATCTATGCATGCAATTAACAATTAAAAGGCGGAATCATGCTTGTATGCACTCAAAAACAAAACTTTACCCATGAAATTCAAGGCCTAGTAATTGTGGTGAACCAAGACTCAACTCAAGAACAAAGTGAGTTGAGAAATATTATACCTTTGTTGATTCCTCTTTGCATAAGCAAGGGCTAATCACCCAAAACCCTTTCATTCATAATATGGCTGGCCTTCTAAAGGCTTTGGGCTGTTTGCGCCCTTTTGAGTCTTTAGTCATTAAGTTGTCATACAACTTAAATTAATGGGCTTGACGGTTCTAAGCCCAATGGGCCTTGAGGTCCATTAATTACTCAAAAACTAAAACGAACTTTTTCGTTTGATTAATTAACATATTAATCAATCCTAGCCATATATAATTAAACCATTTAATTATCCTTACTCATCTCCATTGTTTCTTCAATCTCTACCTTACATGGTGTACGACCCATTAAGTTCCTTTTAGAGAGGCAGTGGACGATTAGAACTCTTCAAATCGATTTGAATTGAAACATACTTTCAATTCTCCCTTTAGTGATTATACACCTTTAGGGCTTCCACAAACCATGAGTGACACTTAGTAGTATGTCATGGCTACCCAAGCTAATCAAAAGAGGTAGAGAACCTATTCAGTTTGGGATTACAATGCAATACAATCTTTCTCTAATACAATACTCTTGACCACATTGTTTGGTTTGATAGTTTATTCATGTCTACTATCCAATGTGATTCTCTTACTTATATGATTACCTTGAATGTGATTTGGAATGACTTCCTAAATCTCATTCATACTCTGGCTAGAGATTCTTAATCATATCATAGAGTATTCTCCCTCAAATAGTTTGAATGTTAGAGATCCCTTGTTGTGCATTCACTTGCCTCCATGGCTAAGTGGCTTAACCCCAACTATGTCGTGGACACCCTTTAACGGTGTGACTTTGATATAGTCAAAGATCAAGAACCTAACCACAAGACAACTATGATGCCTCAGGTCAAAGGACTACTTTGCAATATCCCAACCATGAGTTCTCATGTGACATGAGTATGAGAACTCTTCGTTGATCGCATTTAGTGGACTCATTCTCTACTGAGAACCTACATGCTTGTCATGGTGTCAGTCACACCGATGACTCGAGACCAGTCACTCTTTCTAAGAGAAGACATAACACGTGCTGATCTTAACAGACTGTCAATGCCCAATTGTATCAGGAACGTTTAAGATATGTATACGAAAGAGAATGGTCTTATGAATCTAACTTCTTTAGATCACATTCTCCCAATTACATATTCCTTGGACTTATCGTTTAAGCATATAACATTTATATGAGACAACTTTAAACAATAATCTTTGCCCTTTATATTAAACTAGATTAGTTTAACATGTGAAATGCCCGTAAAGTATCATCGTATGATTGGCTTTTAGGGCACATTTCCAACACTGAGGGGTTGCAAAACAAAACGTGAGTGGACCAAGTTGATATATAAATAGTAAGTTTTATGAAAACTCATAGCATAATATGTAATAGGTTTTCCAAAAACCCTTGCATGCCATAAACCTTTCATGAAACATATATCATATATAATGCTAAATAATGGTATCATGTAACAATATCTCATGGTCGAAGCCACCAACCTATGCCCGGTCGAAGCCAATAACTATATCTCTTGGCTCGAAGCTAAAATACAAGTATCTTCGCTTATAGGCAGAACAGTGACCACTAGATAAGCATAAAAACATTGAATATACTATTTCGAACATAAATACATATATCTCAAAAACATCTTCATCCCATATAGTCATCCATCATATATGCTAAAAAGAAGTGTAAAAACATGTTCATAAATAGTATATAGTCATCCATCATATATACTACAAAGAACATAAGTTCGATAAAGCATGGTATTCCAAAATATACTCAGTAAAGCATGATAGTCATAAAGTGTAAATCTAATTTACTCATAAAACATAACCAATAAATCATGCTTTTCATGTATGTATTTCTAATAGTAAAAATATGCATTTTAGAAGGGGTCCACTCACAGATACTCTGTCGTCAAAGAGCCGTACGAAATAGGAAGGATGGAATCGCCGCTAATAATCGCACCTAAGCACATAAAGGGTCCAATTAATAAAACTCTACTCAAACGATTGACTTTCAAAAAATGGACGTAAAAAACGGATCCATGACGTTGAAATTAGCCTAGGAAGGGTCCCGATCGAAACCCAAAAAAGTCAACAAAAGTCAACGTTAACGGGTCAACAGTCAATGGTCATCGTTGACCAAGTAAATGGCTAGAGTTGACCAAAGTCAACGGGTTATGGTCAACCAGGTTGGGTCATGAGCCGGTCAGCGAGCCTAGGGTTTGGGTCGGACCAGTTTAATAGGCTGGGTTGGGGCTTAAAGGGTTTTGAGTTCAATGGGCCTGGGCTTGATAGCCCGGCCCAAAAGTTTAGTGGGTTGGGTTCCAAAGGGTTGGAGGCCTGGGTTGGTGCAGCCTAAAGGCCTGGGTTCAAGGAACTGGGTCCGTGTTAACTCAGCTCGAAGGCTTGGTTTTGGGTAGGGTTCAAAAGGGTTTTGGGTTTCTAATGGGCTTGGGTTCGAAGGCTCGGCCCAAAGCTCTGGGCTAAAAGGCTTGGGCTTCGGGTGTGGGTCGATCAACCCGGTTCTCGTAAGGAATGAAGGCTAGAGCCTCCCAAGCTCCGGTCGACAGTGATTTGACGATTTAACCTACAATCTACCAATTAAAAGGAAGATACAAGGGAAGGGAAAAGGTTTGTACCTTCAATTTTCCGTGAAATTGCCGGAGGTGGTCGAACTTTGGGCTTGAACACCACAGGTTCACTAGGCCTAGGTTCTCAGTCTTGCCGAGCTTCACAGAGGTGAGGGAGAGGGAAAGAGAATCCGCTTGAGGGTGGTGGTGGTGTTGTGATTGTCGCCGGTGGGAATGGGTGTGTGAGAGGGGTGTGTGTGTAGGTCAGGAAGAGAAAAAGAGAGACTGTGCAAGAGATGGAGAGAGAGTGAGTGAGTAGAGAGAGGGTTGGGAGTTTCAGAGAGAATGAGAGAAAGTGAGGGGAGATGAGTGGGGTACCACGTGGCAGACGGGTAGGCCCCTTGGGCACAAACAGCCCAATCAAAGTGAAAATACGAAAATACCCTTCCATTTTGTAAATTCCGGGACAGGTTGTTACAAGTTTTCAATTGCATAGACTTGCTTCAGAAACAAAAGAGAAACGTTCCTGCAATGTAACCCAAGCCTCAAGGGAAGTCTCACAATTCATTATTTCAGAAAATGCCTCCTCAGTTATGGTAGCAATGAGCATGTTCATGGTAGTTGTATCATGATCAACCCATTGTTGAAATGACTCACCGGTAGAATCAGGACATGGAAGACTACAATTAATATACCCAAGCAAATTATTTCCTTTCAACAATCGTTGGATTTTAGCACTCCAAGACATATAATTTGAAGGAAAAATTTAGTCCTAGCTAAGAACAAGTAAGAACATTTGAATACATAGGCAAACTATTAACACATTAAAGTAGGCATGCATTAAAAAACAATTCATAAAACCCATGACTTTCAAAGCCTAGTATATGGTGAACCAATAAACTCTTTAACAAACTTAAAGAGAAGAAAGGATTTAGAGATTCTTTACCCTTGAAGCTCATCCTTGATTACACAAGAGATTCACCCAAGTGGAGGGCCTTCAAGTCACCTCCTTGCTCCTTGGATCTTCCTTTGAGGATTTGAGGATAGAATCTCCAAAACACCAAAAGCTTGATGTCTCTAAGTCTCCACACCAAGGATGTAGTGTGAAGATGAAATGGATGACTTAGAGAAGAATAGATTGCTAGCTAAAACTCCTCTAAGTGGCCGGCCTCTATAGATAAAAAGAGAGAAAATGTTTCACCTCTTTTCCATCAAGAAAACCCTAATGAACATAAAGCTATAAAGTTGCTTTTATACTTCATTACAAGTGAGTGTCAAACTTGTAATTAATCCAAGTTTGCATCATTCACCCTAATGGCCGGCCTTCCCTTTGTTATTGGGCTAATTGCCCATTTTGTTTTGGTTGTCATACAACTTAAACATAATGGGCCTTGTGGACCAAAACGCTTTTGGGCCTCGAAGCCCAAAACCAACTTAAAAGCCCAATACGAACATTTCGTATAATTAATTAACTATTTAATTAACCTTGACCATTTTTCAATTAAACCATTTAATTGCATATCCATTTCATTTGATTTCTTCACTTTCATCCTTACTCGGTGTACGATCCATTAGGTTCCATTTAGCGAGGTAGTGGGCGATTGTTACTCTTAACGATCGATTGTGAATTGAAACCACATTTCAATTCTCCCTCAAAATTAGTGTTTGCTAATCTTTAGGGCTTCCACAAACCATGAGTGACACCTAGCAGCATGTCATGGTTACCCAAGCTAAGTAGAAGTGGTTGGAGAACCTATCCAGTTACAACTACAATGCAATACAGTCCTTCTCTAATACAATACTCTTAATCACATTGTTTGAGTGATAGTTTGTTTCATGACTACTATCCAATGTGATACTTCTCTATATGATTCAATTGAATAAGATTTGGAACAAACTTCCTAAGTCATATTCATATGCTTTGGCCAAAGACTCTCGAATCATATCTTAGAGTATTCTCCTACCACCATGGAAGGTTAGAGATCCCTTGTTGTGCATTCATATGCCTACATGACTAGATAGCTTGACCCCAACAATGTCGTGGACACTCCAATGGAATGCCTTTGACATGATCAAAGATCAAGGACCTAACCATTAGACATCTATGATGCCTCAGGTCAAAGGACTACTTTGCATATTGCAACTATCGAGTTCTTACATGACATGTATGTTCGAACTCTCTTTTGATCATTGTTCAGTGTACTCGATTACTCTTTCGAGCACCTATGTGTTTGTCTTAGTGTCCAGCACTAAATGACTTGAGACTAGTCATACTCACGCTTGAGTCGACATAACACATACTAACCTTAGCGGATTGTCAATGCCCAGTTGGCAATCCTATGGCTAGGAACGTTTTAGGAATGAACATAAGAGAAAGGTCTCGATAATCTAACTTACTTAAATCACTTTTCTCTTAGATCAAATACATTCCTTGGATTCCCTTATTGCTTAAACACATAATACAATAAATAGTGATTAACAATAAGATTCGCCCTTTATTAAACTTATAAAAGTTTAATACAATAAGTATTCCAAAAGCTATTACATCAAATGAGTGGCTTTGTGGGCATACTTTCAACATAATTTGTGCCATCCAATTTAATAGACATGAAATCAAAAATGTTACAAAGAATATCCATAGCTGAAGAGTCAGAGATAGGTATGATAAACTTGTACGATTGATGAATTCCAGACAAATGACAACTTCTCAATGGCGAGCGGAAATCATGAAGTCCCAAAGATAGATCGCAAAGTCGACGAACCAAATAATGAGTACCAAACGAAGCGTAGATGATGAGATACGAAGAAATTAAATGCTGCTAAGCATATGGCTCACGATGATACCATGATCGAAACCATAAACCACAATGATTGTAACAAAGAAAGCTTGAAGATAAAAGCTAAGAGAGGAAGATTGATTTTCTTATTTATGTGAAGAACGAAAATTACAGACCTTATCCCTTCAGGATAGCATATATAGCTCATTACATAAAGCAAACTTATATTTACACCACTTAAACTATCTTAAGACAACACATCAGCTCACTTAAGCTGATGTGTCACTAGTGTTATCTATTAATGTGGACGTAGTCCAATTTTAGATGAATCCCGTTATATCTTGTTGTGTTCATGTGTGTTTGTGTGCTTTGACGATCAAATCTAAGTTGATTCAAGGTCAACTCAATTTTGTGGATTAATAAGTATAATTTTTTAAAGTAAATATAGACACTTGTTTATAAGTTATATAATATATTAATTAAAAAATTTCCTAAGGCCCATACACTAAGCCTTTCCCAGCCACTCGATTACCACCTAGCAATTTTTAGAACATTGACAAATATATATACAAGGAAATTGTCAAAAATGACCTATTTTCTTAATCTTAGGACTAAAATAGGACAAACCAAAGATGCACATAATATACACACGCTATGCACAACAATAGGACATAAAGAAAAACCATTTTTGGGACTAAAAATCCTATTTATGTCCTATTTTTTGGGGTTAGAAAGTAGCCATTTTTTGGTGTTAGAAAGTAGCCAGAGGTCATTTGCACCGCCACACCTATACTAGAGACAAGAAGAACAACCATTTTTTGGGGTTAGAAAGTAGCCATATTTGTTCTCTGGTAAAAAAAAACAACCATTTTTTAAGAATGAGAAGATGAACCCATTTGCATTTTTCAAATGCTTTTCACATTCCCATCCAGTTTTTCAGCCATCAATGCTTCAAAGATCTGGATGGGACTCTCCAAGCTGGGGCTTTTCAGTAAAGTTTCAATCTTTTTCCCCCTTCAATTTTTTTTCTGCACATTTCTCACCTGGCAATTGGAAAAGAGGAAACATATTCCCTAGAAAGTGAAGCGGCAGTTGGACCCAGATATTCAAAATGAACCTGTTGCTAGTGAGTATTTTGGAGAGTCTTCAATTATTTTGGTGAGTTTTGGAGCAAATTTGGTGAGTATATTTTGCCTCTATTTTGAGAAAATATGTTTGGGAAAGATTAAAAATGAAGCTACGGATGATACGTGCAATGACGTCGGTGTTGTTGTGGATGTGCATCGTGCAATTAACGACGCTGTTGGATATGTGGGGGCCTAGATTCTGAAAATCTCTTAAAGATCTGTAGTTTACAAATCTTTGACCTGAACCTAGATTATGGAAATCTCATTAAAAATCATCTCTTTCTAGTGACATCCACACGACATGCACACGATATGCTAACAGATATGAGCCAACTCAAAAATCAGAGTTCACAGTTCTCTCTTCAAAATATATATAAAAAAAAAGGACGTCATCACATGTGAGTTTTTACAATTTATATTTGGGTATTTTCGTCATTTCATTTTTGTGCATGGTATGCATTGATTGTGCATGAACGGTTTGCCTTATTTCAGTCCAAAGACTAAAAAAAATGTGTCATTTTTTGCAATTTCCCTATAAATATGCATAAAGTATAAGATAAAAAGTATCTAAGACGGAATTATCGACATGCATGCTAGGTGGTGATTACCATGGAATTATCTACCTCCAGTCAGCTTCAAATATTCTGCACCCTTTTTATATGTGCCATCTCTCTGGCCTCTCTAACTTTTTGATACATGTCATAGAACTTAACACTATTTAGCTTTGTCAACTAGCACTAATATTATTTTTGCGCTTTGGGCAATGACGCAGCTAATGAGGTTCTAACCAAAGCGCGTCTATTGCTGGTTGAAAACTAGCATTAATATTATTATAAGAAAAAAAAAAGTTTAACAAAATAAAAAGCCCTGACCCAACCCTGAAAACCACCACTGATTTGTAACACATCTCTGTCTCTCTCCATCCAATCCCTTGACATTGCAGCCGCCCGAATTTTTTTCCACCAAATTACATGGGCTCGTAGACACGGAGGATCAGCACCGCAAGACCCGACGCATTTAACTCAACATCCAAACTGAGTTTCTGGGTTTTGAAAGTTTTAATTTTCTGATTAAGAAAAGGAATTAATTAGATGTTTATGGAGATTAACGATGCTCCAGTGAAGTCAAAGATGGAGAACTGTGAAGTAATAGAGCAGATTGCAAGAGAGGAATTTGGATTATTTAATTAAGAAGATAACATAGTTGGATTAGAGAGCTACCAGTGTCAAGTGGTGTTAAGTTTAGGGACATGTTTCCCTTTTTATTTCTCACACACTCCTTATCTATAAATTAGCTAGAGCAAGGGAAACGAAGACAAGGGACCTAATCGAAGTGAGGTGCAACAAGGATGAGAATGAAAATGTTATTGCTATCCTGAACATAGTCAAAGATAGATGGAGAGGTTATTTTTATAATCTTTTCAATGAAAAACGTGAAATTAGTACTTATTTGGGGGAGTTGAGTAACTCAAAAGAGTGTAGAAACTACTCATTTTACCGCCGAATTAGGATGGAGATTGCATAGAATTGTTAATGATGTCGGCGGAACCCTAATCTTTCCCATAATTGTTTTTATTTAAAGAACGTTTTTCCTTCTTTGCTGCCGTTATTTTCAAATTTCCAGATTTCTTTTTTATTATTTTAATATTTTAAATTTCAAAAATCTCAAAATTTTGATAAAATCTATTTTAAATAATTAATTAAGAATTAGTTCAATTATAAATTAGTCAAAAAAATCCTTATGGAGGACGACCTTGGATGAGTGATTATACTATAATTTCCTTGTACTCTTGCAAGTAATTTACGTGATTTTAACCCTCTTTGCGCAATTAATAAAAATCCTATCACAAGCCTTATGACAAGAACATTTGAAGGGAGTATTTCTATCATAAAGAGTGTTGTTTAGTAAGTGACCATCTCCTACATATTTGATTCAGTTGCTAGTCAACATATTTGCAATTGGAAGATGATTGTGGGAGTTGGGAATGACACTAAAATCTCTACAAAAGGAATTGGCACTTACATGCCCAAACTACACTCTAGGAAATCTTGAAACTTAAAAATTGTTTAAATTTTCCTTCATATATAAAGAACTTAATTTCCATCCCTATGCTTTTAAGAGATGGATACTCAATATTGTTTGACAAGATGAGTTGTGCTTTATACTTGACCAGTCGTGTCATCTCTCATTGTAATATGATCGAGGTACTTTTTCACCTAGAGACTTGTAGTGGTTTGCACTGTATTGGGAGTAGGAATACCTCAAAACCCTAAAGAGCAAGAGAAGAAATTAATCAAGTTAAGACGTGACATCTTAAACTTGGACATGCAACCTTGATAAGATTCGCAAGATGTCGAAAGATGAATATCTCATTAAGTAATAACCAAGTGGTCACTTATGAGTCTTATTTAAAGGGGAAGATGTCCAAATCTTCCTTCACTGGGTGAAGAGAGTGAGTCTCTCAGATATTAGGGTTAATCCACGCTAATGTACATGTGGACCTATGTCTACCACATCAAGAAAAGGCTTCTCCTACTACATCACATTCATCCATGATCACTCTTGGTTTGACTATGTATATCTTACACAAGTCAAAATTTTTTGAAAGGTTCAAAGAATTCAAGAATGAAGTAGAGAATCAAGCTGAAAAACAGATAAAGGCCCTAATATCAGATCGATGGGATGAGCATCTGATTAATGAATTCCTAGATTAACTCAAAGAGTGTGGAACAGTATAACGATGGACTCCACCATAAACTTCTTAACTTAGTGGAGTTTTCTAAGAGGAGAAACCAAATGATTTTTGCTGATCTACCATTATCATTCTAGGAATATGCGCTACAAACAACAATTTATTTGCTTGATAAAGTGCCTTCTAAATTTGTTTCACAGACATTCCCTGTATGAGATATGGCATGGCAAAAAGCCAAGTCTTAATTATTAATATTTGGAGTTGTTAAACATACATTAAGAAGATTCAAGATGACAAGCTCGTGTGAGATCAGTCAAGTGTTACCTTGTAGGGTATCCCAAACAAATTATGGGATACGAGTTTTACCATCCTGAAGACCAGAAAATCTGTGTCACCAATACCAACATGCTTCAAAAGGAAAAGAAGCTCCAAATAGAACGGTGGATATTAATGAGATTAATGACGAACCAAAAACAACCACTCAACAAATTGATAACCATGTTCATAAACCCATGTTCCATGTATATCTGACAAGATCAGCAACCTACATTAAAGGTATTGTATGGATAAGAGTTTTGGAGAGTTGCACTTTCGTAGTGACAATGACAGAAAGGAGGACCATACAGACTACACTCATTAATGTCGACATTCTTAATTATTAATATTTGGAGTTGTTAAACATACATTAAGAAGATTCAAGATAACAAGCTTGTGCGAGATCAGTCAAGTGTTACCTTGTGGGGTATCCCAAACAAACTATGGGATACGAGTTCTACCATCCTAAAGACTAGAAAATATGTGTCACCAATACTGCTAAGCTTCAAAAGGAAAAGAAGCTCCAAATAGAACGGTGGATATTAATGAGATTAATGACGAACCACAAACAACCACTCAACAAATTGATAACCATGTTCATAAACCCATGTTCCACGTATATCTAACAGGATCAGCAACCTACATCAAAGGTATTGTATGGATAAGAGTTTTGGAGAGTTGCACTTTCTTAGTGACAATGATAGAAATGAGGACCATACAGACTACACTGATTAATGTCGACATTAATTAAAAAAAGGGTAAGAAGCCATGATCAAATCCGAAATGGATTCCATGTGTTAAAATCAAGTCGGGATTCTAATAGACCTTCTACATGGTATAATACCAATTGGAAACAAATGGGTCTAGAGAATGATCCGCGCCAATGAGTACATGGAAACTTATAAGGCTAGACTAGTAGCCAAAGGCCACAAATAACAAGTGATTGACTATGAAGAAATCTTCTCTTATGTAGCCATGATTAAGTCCATCCAGATTTTGCTTGCTATAGCTGCATACTATGATTAAGAGATCTGGCAAATAGATGTGAAGATAGCCTTTCTGAATGACTACCTAGAGGAAAAGCTCTATATATATGACTCAACCTGAAGGCTCCGTGTCCAAGTTTGAAAAGACTAAATTATGCAAGTTTCAAAGATCTATTTATGGACTCAAGCAAGCTAAACGATTTATACTTTCATCACACTCTGTGTGGAGAATTTTCACGCTTAGCATGTGCACAACACAATTTGGGTGACCTAGAGCACGTGTGGTTGTTAAACTTCACACGCAGAACAATTTGCTCTTATTTATATCATGATGAGAAAGTTGATGGTCTATCATAAATGCAATTGGTAATATGTAGAGTAACTCAACTACTTATAAACACATACATGCAAAGTCCATTCTTTTGCAATGCCGAATTCAGATTCTAGAAAATTAGGGATTATTGGATGACAAATCTAGTGTGACGGTTACTTAGTGCATATTAATGTTATGATTGATGATGTCACAAGAGTTGATAAGGAAATTACGAAGAAAGGCCAACAAGGGGAAACTGGTTGGGTACTGCCAAGCTTCCCAACCGTATGAGGCATTAAATTTGGTTGTGGGATTATTAGGCCATGACTACACAGCCTCTACAGCTGTGTCAGTTTGATAAGTATACACGGTGTGTTGTGTTGTGAAAATGCCATCCAACGCGTAGAAATTCGCACGCCATAGAAGAAAAACATAAAGGCCTTGAACCGTTGAGGTGGTGACTGATGACCGTCCAAGCGAATTGCCTGCCTGACTAACCTATAACAACGACAAAATATATATCAGAGACAAACGGGGAGAGAGAGAGAGAGAGACCGATCATAAATTAAGATCTCTAACTGTATTGGATGTGATACTCTCCCTCCCTCCCTATTCTTTCTTCTATATAACAAACCAAGCTCCAGCCCTACCAACATATACAGATATCTTCAATATCTTCAAGAGAGAGAGAGAGAGAGAGAGAGAGAGAGAGAGAGAGATCAGATTAATTTAAATAGTTGAGGAGGCAACAACCACTCATACACAATTGCTGCTAGGTAGCTTGGCAATTTCATTACGCAAATTAAGGGGTGAATATTGCCTCCCTCCTCTCTCTTATAGTACATCTTTTTTGTGATTATCTTGCTAGCTACCTTGTCTAACCTAGCGAGATTTTCTGGAAAGCTCTTTCTTTCTCATCAACAACCAACTAGTCCTCTTCAGGAATTTGGGATTATCGATCAGGAGCGTTTACATATATACATACATACAAAAGATTTAGGGAAATTAATATGGGTGTTCCTTTGTCTGCTTGGCCTTGGGAATACCTAGGCTCCTTCAAGGTATGTATATGCTACTTATCCTTTCTTTTGTTTTTCCTGTAATTTTGTATGTCTATTACATATTAGATTCAGAGTAATTAATTGGTACTGATACATATATGTATATATGGGATTTGGTTGAAATAATTACAGTATGTGCTGTTCGGACCTTTGATCGGAAAAGTCTTGTATTCAATAATCCATGAGAAGGAGGATCCCCTCACACTACTCACCACCAGCTGGTGTCTCCATATTCTCCTTCTATGCATACTTCGAGCCGTAATTCACCAGCTATGGTCTAGTTACACCAACATGCTCTTCCTCACAAGAAATCGCCGGATCATCCAACAGGGGGTTGATTTCAAGCAGATTGACAAAGAATGGCACTGGTGATCCATTCATTCTTTCATCTTTTACGTTAATTACTCACTGTAATTTATAAACTTGAATCCGTTTAATGAATTAGATGTTTGATCTGCTATTTTTGTGTTTTTTTTTTTTTATGGCAGGGATAACTTCATAATTCTTCACGGTCTGATTGCCTCCATGGTCTGCTGTTTGGTGCCATCATCTCTGCAAAACCTACCCTTGTGGAGTACAAGAGGATTTATTACCACTCTGGTACTTCACGTGGGAGTTTCAGAACCTTTATATTACTGGGTGCACAAACGTTTTCACAGCAACAACTACTTTTTTGACAATTACCATTCACTTCACCATTCATCTCCAGTACCACAGACCTCTACCGGTAGGTTGGAGACCATTAATATTTAACTACTTACCACCAAACTCATCTATCATTCTGATGAACATGTCCTATGCCCATACCCTTTCATTTATTTTTTGGGATCTTCTACGCTATCCTCAAGTAACCCGGTGTTTTAACTCTTGGATCTTTATTTAAAAATAAGAAAATTGAGATCTAATAATTAAAACGGCAGGAATATCTCTTACTATGAGCATCCTAGAATTTTGCTCCCAGTGCTTTCTTCATTTCTTTTTATTTATTTATTTATTTATTTTTGTCAAACTTTCTTCATTTCATTTGCAGTTATATATAAATTTTTATCATTTTTTGTTTTTTGCTTTTATTTATGCAGCTGGAAATGCAACCCTGTTGGAACATCTGATATTGAGCATAACTATTGGAATTCCAGTTTTTGGTACGAATCTGATGGGTTTTGGATCAGTGTGCATGATCTATGGCTACGTTTTGGTTTTTGATTTTCTGAGATGTTTGGGGCATTCCAATGTTGAGGTCGTTCCTCATCAACTCTTTGAGAAAAAACCGTTCCTCAGATATCTTCTCTATACTCCAACGTAAGCAATTACCCACTACACGGCGCGCACACACATACAATATATATAAACACACACACATACACATACACAAATATATTCATATATATATTACTAAGAGTGTTGATACTGTTATGCCAAAAAACCAAAAACATCATTAATCTAGATAACAACAACAGCAAGTGATTGTACTACGTATGCCATGATTCAATATATATATATATACACACATCCTTTTTTTTTTTCAATACCCAAAGAAGAAGCCTAATCACATTCAATTCGTACAATCGACTCAAAATTAGTATTTTGAAGCTGTAATTATGGCATAGGGATATGCAGATACGTAATAAATGAGTTGGATTTCTAATTATGGTGATTCGAACGCAAAATTAGTATTTTGAAGCAGTAATTATACTTAACAAAACTCTTTTTTTAACTTGTTTTGTTTTCCTGCTTATGGCATATGGATATGCAGATACCACAGCCTGCACCATACTGAAATGGACACCAACTTCTGCCTTTTCATGCCTCTCTTTGATGCACTGGGGAAGACACTAAACGCAAAATCCTGGGGACTACACAAAGAGATTAGCTTAAATGCAGGTGGGTACGGGTAATTATTTAACAGCTAATTTGAATATCCCAATTTATGGATAAGATTTTGACATTAACATGATAAGTATCTTTCAAAATAATACGGCCCTGCATACATAATGCTTTGACAAAGACTGACTGAACGTATGTGCCTCTCCTGCAGCCATACATTTTCACATCATACAATTCAGTGACGCCCGTATAACTATTAATGCATTGACAATGAATAATAATGGTGCCTGCAGGTAAAAATGGCAAGGCACCGGATTTCGTTTTCCTCGCGCATGTGGTGGATCTGTCGTCGTCTTTGCACGTGCCGTTTGTTTTCCGATCATTCTCATCGATTCCATTCTCAATGAGATTCTTCTTAGTGTTTGGTTGGCTTCCAGGCATTGTAGCCATGCTAGCAATGTGGGCATGGGCTAAAACTTTCCTGATTTCTTTTTACAACCTCAGAGACCGCTTGCACCAGACATGGGCTGTGCCTCGATACGGCTTTCAGGTTTGCCCTCTTATATAACTCTTTTGCTACATTCAAAAGAGTTTTCTTGTCAATCGTACGTATTGTGAATCTGAACGATTGATCAACTTGAATCTTATCTGAAAGCGTTTTTTATATAAACATTAGCCTAACTAGGCTATAATTACTAGTTAATTTTATTGGGATACTGATACTTGGAACAATTTGCTGTTTACTTGCAGTATTTTTTACCATTTGCTCTAGATGGCATCAATAATCAAATAGAGCAAGCAATCCTTAGAGCTGATAGAATGGGGGTCAAGGTCATCAGCCTTGCAGCATTAAATAAGGTTGGTATCCCAATTCCTTTCCTATTTATTAACCTTTTGTTTGGAAGTGCAGATTCAATCCAGATCTAATGAGCTCTGATTGTGGTTGTTGGCCTTACCAATATTACTTCTGAATAAAATTTTGGTTGTTGTTCATTTAAAACTGAGTAGTGTAAATGTAGTTAGACCATTCACTTGAATTAGTTGAGAGTTGAGGCGACATTGAATCAATATCATGTTATGATCTGTTAAAACTAAACACCCCACACCAACGGCATGCACATGTTTTCTGCTCCGTTTTGGGTCATGCACATAGCCATTCTTATTTAACACTCGATCAACCAAGTGCATTCAATCTAAAAACTCAAAATTTTAGGATGCTTCGGAGTGAGATATTTTGGGTATTTTATCAGTTAAATCTTGGTTTTTGTATTTTAAACAAAAATCTAACTGTTAAAACACGTGAAGTATATCATACTCCAGAGTATCATAGAAAATCTCCTACTTAGGTACTCTACCAACCAAGTGACCACATGGGACTACCATACGTATTGATCTACCAGTCGTGCATAAGATAAAATGTTGAAAAAGATCTCAAATTGGAATCCCCCAAATTAAGCTGTTAATCGAAACAAAAGAAAGAATTCCTTTGGCATGCTTAAAGGGGGAAAGTACCTAAAATTCTTGTCATGTGAAAAATAGATAAGATAGGTGTGGAATGTGAAAAACATGCATATTGATGTGGTTAACTTATTTAATTATTATTATTACCCAAACCTAATTTCATTCACGTTTATGGAGATATCTAGTTAGAGAGGTCACATCCTCCCACAATTGCGGCCAAGTAAGAATAATATTTGGCTACTCAAATATGAGTAGGAACTCCTACTCAAAACTTTTACTGTTTTAATCACAAATTTTTGTGCTTATGATTGAAACCATTCATATCATCTCTACAAAAAAATTAATAAATAAAAACTAAGGTCGTTTAGTCAACATATTGTAACAAATACATAAACGATTCATAATTCTTTTACCAATACCGCTCATTTGTTTTCAAACAGTTTGATGACTAAACAATCTTAGTTTTAATTCATTTTTTGCAAAGGCGATCTTTATAGGGTGGTTTATAATATGAACGGCTTTGATTATGAACACGAAATTTTATAAATTGAAAACGAACAATTTTGAGAAATTTTGAATAAGAGTTCCTACTCATCTTTGAGTAGCCAAGTATTGTTCGGCAAATAAATATACATGAATGGGGGGGGGGGGGTTGTCGAGGGCCAAATTATATTAAGATAAAATTTCGCACTTTTAGTTGTCGTAACAATCAAATCATAATTGTAAACTGTTATTGGATCAAATTTGGGGATTGTATTGTATATTTACTCAGATAACTGCAGCAAACCCATGCAATTTGTGCCTGTGTATATTTATTAATATTAATGTGGTGGGCATGAAGAACGAAGGACTGAATGGGGGCGGAACGCTCTTTGTCAACAAGCATCCAGACCTTAGAGTTCGAGTGGTCCATGGCAACACATTAACTGCTGCTGTCATTCTCAACGAGATTCCAAAGGATGTCAAGGAAGTTTTTCTTAGTGGTGCTACCTCCAAGCTTGGAAGAGCTATTGCCCTCTATCTTTGCCGTAGGAGAGTACGCGTTCTGGTGAGTATATGTTTTCCATTTTCAGTTCACCAACCTTACGTATGAAGACGACGATGATTGTGTGGTAATGTTAAGTTTTGGAGTTCTTGTGTAAAAAAACATTTTCTTCTCAAAAGTAAATAAAGTGCTCGCATAAATGATTTTTTGAAGAATCTAATATAAGAGCAAGCTGCCCAGCTTACTGAAAATGAAGCTACATACATAAATTGATTGAATCTACATGTGTGTGTGTGTGTGTGTCTATTTAGTTTTTATGGGTTAATTATTAAATCGATCTATATGCTGTTAGGATACCATACCAGATGGCACAATAAGATAGTGACAAGTGTACTAAGGTTGTTAATAGTTAGTTAATTGTTAGTAATAGTATCTTGTAAAAGAAGAAAGGCAGTTAATGAAATTGTACTTGGTGTTGTGCTATCGTATCACGGTGTACAATCATAGAAGATGTAGAGCAGGTTCTAACATATGCATACACCCATGGTGCAGATGCTGACTCTATCAACGGAAAGATTTCAAAAAATTCAGAAGGAAGCGCCAGCAGATTATCAACAATACCTTGTGCAAGTAACAAAGTACCATGCCGCACAAAATTGCAAGGTAAGCGAATGGTGTACACATTGTCTGTAATTAAACTTACGGCACCCATAGACAATCGTACATACAAATTACGTTTTCTACAGTTTTAACCCTAAACCCTAAACATTTTGGTCTAATCACTTTGGAATGTTTTGTTATCAAGAAACAAGCAAGCAAAGCGCCCTAGTTGTGAATCTAAACCTTATATGAATTATGGCAGACATGGATTGTGGGGAAATGGATCACACCAAGAGAGCAACGTTGGGCCCCAAGTGGAACTCATTTCCATCAGTTCGTGGTTCCACCCATCTTGCAGTTTAGAAAAGACTGCACTTACGGTGATCTTGCAGCCATGAGGTTACCTGATGACGTTGAAGGCCTTGGCATCTGCGAGGTAACTAAATTAACCTCTTTACTTAATTAATTAATCAATTATCTCTTGTAAAACATCTTGATATATATTAATTGATTAAATTATTATATTGTTAATTTAATTTTTGGTAATATGCGACATGCAGTACACGATGGACAGAGGAGTAGTGCATGCATGCCATGCGGGAGGCGTTGTTCATTACCTGGAAGGTTGGACTCACCACGAAGTCGGGGCTCTGGATGTTGACAGAATTGACCTTGTATGGAATGCTGCTCTTAAACACGGTTTAAAGCCTGTTTCATCGAAGCCAACTTAATTTACTGTTTCATATACCGGAGTCGTATATTAAAGCCTTGGGTTGTGTGACATATATGCACTAATGGATATTTATTTATACCTCAATGCAGCAAAAGCAACCATTTCTATTTTAATTTTATTTAACATACAACTTTACTCATGCACCTGAGTTCCTAATATTTGATCAATTCTTTTTTCATATCGCAGAATATATATTTCATTTGAATCTTGAGTCTCTGTTAAAGAAGTTTTCACAAGAAAGTAACATTTCAAAAATTTCAAGTGAGACTAATTTGTGATTTTTGGCCTATAATTACCTAAAACAGTGCATCAACCTACTATATATATAGTAACCTAAAACCACAACTACAAAATTTGTATTTTACTAGCCTTCCTACACTAGTAGAAAAAACTGTTTGCGTGACAAAGAGATTCATCGCGCAACAGGTGTTTGCCGACGACCTAGACTATTCGTCGTGCAAACTCTAACAAAATGAGGATATGGCACTATTTTTTATGCGACAAACGAATTTCTTGCGTGGGAAATACTATGTTGCCTTGGATGAACTACAAGACGAACCTCCTTCAGGCTTCTAATAGAGATTTTTACCACTTGCAAAAGAGGGATAAAAATACTTAAAAATACTTGCAAGAGTACAAGGTTGTCATAGTATAGCAGCTCAAGCAAGGTCGATCTCCACAGGGATTGAATGAATAATTTATGTTAAAATCAAATCTTAATTAATTATTTGAAAACAAAATTTAGAAGAGGTTGATTTTATGATCTAAAATATTAAAAACGAATTTAATTAAAAATAATTAAATAAATTGGCAACGTAATAAAAACAAAAGAAAATAGTTTTGAAAATAAATTTGAGCACTAGGTTTCTGCCGTCACCTTAACAATCCTACGTAGTTCTTCCAATTACTTATGAATTACACATGCATATTTTGAAGGTTAGGTTTTCCTAAAGTATGCCCTACTTGGAACCTCCAACATAGAACGTATATCTAACATGCAACCCATCTATAGCGTCCAGATCGAATGTGAACGTGCAAGACTCATTAAGTTTTGTGAAAACCTTTTGAAAAACCATATAACCCTTAAATCGTATCGTCCATCCTAAGAAGTTACACATATTAATCACAAGAAGCCAGGGCCAATTTCAGGGACAGCCCTCCGCCAAAATTGCATCAAATTACTTTTCTAAATACCCTAATGGCGGCCAATCATCAAGACAATTAGATAGTTTAAAGCATAGTGATTAATAATTCAAAACTTGCATGCATAATATCATAAGCAAATTGAAAAGAAACTACATATTTTTGCTAAGGCTCATGGCCATGCCCTAGCAAACGAAAATTAGTTACGCATATTCATAATAAAAATCATAAAGTCTTTATTGAAATAGAAAAAGAGTGAAAACACCTTGAAAGTAAAAGTCTTGAAATCTCAAAGCTTCGCACAAAATCTTCTCTCAAAAAATTGCATACGTTCTCTCCCTCCTTAACCTAATGGCTAAATATCTTATTTATACTCATACCAAATAAAACCCTAAAAAGTCTTAGGATAAAACTAGGAAACCTAATAAATTGAAATAAAATAAGAAACATAATCCTAAATTAACTTGGTAAATTCGCCCAAAAATCTGCACAGCCACGTTTTGGACCTAAATCAGCTCTAAAACTGGCCCAAAATAGCTGGATTTAAAGCTTGGACTATTCTGAACACTTCTCCAGAAGGCCACGAACCGATCTGAGGTCATTGGGCTCCAAAAATGCAGTTTAAGCCCAGAAACGTCACTTCCAGCAACGCGCACTGCTCCTTCATTTAATCACCAGAAAATAATCACTCAGTAGAAATTTCTGAGATTTTGATACGAACAAGCTAAGGAACACACGAACGTCCGTCAATTTGAATCACTCCAAAATTCATTCGTTTCATCACGCTTTGCTCCAGAAGAAGTCGAATGTCCTATGTTGAAAATATAAAGCAAAGTATCTAAATTTTACCAAAATAATCAATAAATTAATACTAAGAATAGGGTAAAATATATAATAAAATATTGACTCATCAACTTCGCTGTGCAAATTGTCTAAAATGGTTGGTGAGACAATAATGGCAAAAAAATAAATGCTACGAAGAAGAAACTTTAGGCGATGAAGGCAAGCATAAGGAAGAATGTGGGGGTAAGAGTAAAACTTACCCTAGCCTGGAGATCAAAGGCAAGGGCCACCTGCTCATGGGTGTTCCTCGCAACGCTCCCCACAGCGTCCGCGACCCTCTCCCATTAAAGGATTCCCCTATAGATGTTTTAGAAAGGAATCAATCTCCCAGGGGAGGCGTCCCTAGAGCGTGCGACCGTCACCATGCATGGTCGGGCTCGACCCCTATAACCGTAGAGGAGCAGAAGGGTTGATCGCCAGCCTAATAGAGACAGGAGCATCTAAGTCTCCAACTGCCAGACATTTTAATGCAGGGAGTAAAATAGAGAGGATTATTGAAATCTCAAGCACAACTAGACCCAAGGAACATATAGAGAACTAGTCTCTATTTACATAAAATCATTCAAAATACACCATCCACCCTTCCTTAACAATTCTAGGCTTTTAATAGGCCTAGCAAGAACCTAATTAAACACTAGCACAACTTCCTAGTCCACTACAACATAAGAAATAATAATCACCAAGGTCCAACCATACCACTAAAAAACACAATATTATAAATACTTGATTACTAGGGATATTAACTAGATTTGAAAACTTAAAGGACCATCCCGAATATCAAAATCCCTACATAATCAACCTCCTTAATACACTACATCACCTTTACCCAAGGATTTACCCTTTCCAGCGCTTGGGGGATTACTGGGCACTGCCCTTGGGAGTGGGCCACAATTGCTGGGTAGAGCGCTCAATGATTCTAGTTGTTGTGGTTGTGCATGTGCTAATAGAAATGGGGCTGTAGAAGATGTTATCGGGGATTATCCCATGGACTATTATGCTTTGGATTATCGGGGATTATCCCATAGACTATTATGCTTTGGATGGAGGGGAATGGAATTCCTCTTATGTCAACAAGCCGTCCTGCTCTACTCGGAGGGATTTTGCATTGGCTACTGCTGTTAATAACACTGGATAGGTGAGTTTGCTTTTTGACACATGGGTGTAAATTATATAGCGGATTAGTTACCATAGCAGCTGTTTTTCTACCGTACTATTTTGACCCATGTTAATGGCTGAGAGTAATGCCCCATTATTGATCATGCAATTTTAAAGTAGAGTGACAATGGAAATTCATATTCTTTCCCAAATGCTCTTCAGTTCACAAAATTCATTAGCATGGTTGAGTAAGTTTTTATAAAGTGATTGCAGGGATGGTAATTTAGAATGGTTACTCGATAATTTTTTTTTGAAATTTGTGTTGTGATATTGATAGGATGTTGTTAGTATTTGAGTAATTGATTGAGTGTTAGTGCTAAGCACCCTATCTGTTAGTAGTTGTTGTTTGTTAGTGTCAATAATAATCTGTTGGTTAGAGATCAGATTTGGGAAATATCTTGTAACTGCCTTAGCTTGCAGTTTGGTATAAATATTGAACACTTGTGCAAACATAGGGCATATCTTGTAAAAGAAGTTGTTGAATAATACAAAAGCAATATTACTGTACAAGTGAAGGTTATAACAGGGGTGCTATTACTAGTATCAGCCAATAACAAACCTCCACATTTCCCTTCTTGTATGACGCGAGCAATGACGCGTGCTAAAACCATGGATACACGAGTAGCGGCTCTTGAAGGTTCTGTTCAAGAAATCTAATCTTCCGTCACGACGATTAGGTCATCGATGCAGAATTTGTCCACTGTAATCGCATCAATGGAGTCTCGATTCGCAACTTTGGAATCTTATTTTTCTGGCCCCAGATCGTCTTCATCGTGCTTCTATGGACCATGGCGATTCTCCAAATCCAATGGGTAGTTCTGAAGAAACCTTGTCAGGTCCAATTGCTCATATGGGTTAGTGTTTTACCCATCAAGATTCATCATTTCAATCAAGACCGTCATTAATCAAGCTCGAGTTTCCTCGATTCTCAGACGACGATGATCCCTTGGCATGGGTTTATCGGGCAGAGCATTATTTTGATTATTTCTTGATCGGTGATACATAAAAGGTACGGATGGCTTCTTTTTATATGGACAATGAAGCTTTACAATGGTTTCAATGGCGGAACTACATCAAGAATCACCCAACATGGGAAGGTTTTGTTCATGTCTTCTGTAAAGAATTTGGGCCTTCTACATTTGAAGATTTTACCGAAGCCCTAGTTCAATTGAAACAGTTGGGTTCTCTCAAAGAGTACGTCTCTGAGTTTCGTCAATTGGCGAATCGAACTATGGAGATCAGTCCAGTCATGCTACGAAGTTGTTTCATCGAAGGACCGAAGCTGAAGTTACGTCATGACGTCAAATTGCTTCGCCCATCTGATGTACATGAAGCAATTGACCTGGCCTTCCAATTGGACATCAAACTATCAGATACCAAGGTTCGAAATTTCTCCAGAAATTCTGTTTCTTCTTTCAGTACTGTTACAAACTCAAAATTTGTGCCTCTGTTATCTGGTAATAATTCTTCTTCTAGCACACCTGGGGCTAGTAATGTGAGAAAACTATCATTTGAAGAACTTCAAGATCGTAGAAAAAAAGGGTTGTGTTATTCTTGTCCAGAGAAATGGGTTCAGGGGCACGTTTGTGCTAATCAACAACTACTGTTCTTAGATGTTTCGGCTGATAGGATTGAGGATATCGATGGTGAGGATCATGATGGCCAACAGGTCGAAATCACAACTTGTGCTGTTTCTGGCACATCGTCCCCTCAACATATTCAGACTATAAAGGTCTTTGGACTGATTAAGAATTGCCCAGTCATTGTGTTGCTGGATTCAAGTACCTCACACAATTTCATTAGTTTGTCCATTGCCAAACAATTGGGGTGGAAGGTTGACTATAACAATTCTTTTGAGGTAATGATTGCAAATGGGGGCACTATTTCCAGTAAGGGTTGTTGTTCTTAGATTAAGTTGCAGATTCAACAATATGAGTATATTTCTAACTTCTATGTACTCCAATTAGGTGGTTGTGATGTGGTTTTGGGAGCTCAGTGGTTAAGAAGTCGTGGTCCTATTCTTTGGGACTTTAACAAACTCAAAATGGAATTTACATTGGGCAAGAAGCACTGTTATCTTTCTAGTTCTCCACCTCCTTCACCAATGTCAATTTCAACCTGTCAGGTGGAGAGATTGCTTTTTCAAGGTCCCTTTGGTGTAGTTCTTTTCTTCATTGAACCCAAGACTCAAATTTCTATGGTTGGGGATCTCACAGGTAGTCTGCAATCGGAGTTAGATGGCTTATTATCTCAATTTGCTACTGTTTTTCAGACACTAACCACACTACCTCCTTCTAGATCGCATGACCATAGAATCCTTCTTTTGGAAGGCAGCAAGCCTCGAAATGCAAGGCCTTATAGGTATGGTCCCTTACAAAAATCTAAAATCGAAAAGTATGTTCAGGAATTATTGGATTCGTGTTTTATTCAAGCTAGTAACAGTCTATTTTCTTCACCAATTCTGCTAGTTAAGAAGAAGGATAATAGTTAGCGGATGTGCATGGATTATAGAGCTCTAAATTTGATAACAATCAAGGATAAGTATCCAATACCCTTAATTGATGAATTATTGGATGAGTTCTTTGGTGCTCAATTTTTTTCGAAGTTGGATTTGCAAGCATGTTATCATCAGATCAGGGTCCATCCTAGTGACATTGAGAAGACAGCATTTCACACCCATGATGGTCACTATGAATTTTTAGTAATGCCATTTGGGCTTACTAATGCCCCGGCCACTTTCCAAAGTTTGATGAATGAGATTTTCCGACCCTACTTGAGAAAGTTTGTTTTGGTTTTCTTTGATGATATTCTACTGTACAGTGGCTCTTGGGAATCCCATTTTCACCATTTGTCTCTGGTTTTCAAAGTTCTCCAAGATCGTCAATTGTTTGTCAAGAAAACTAAGTGTGACTTTGGCCAATCACAAATTGAATATTTGGGCCATGTGGTATCTCGGGAAGAGGTGGCTGCAGATCCAAGTAAGCTTAAATCTACCCAAGATTGGCCTCTTCCTCATTCGGTTAAGGCTATCAAGGGTTTTCTTGGCCTCACTGGATATCATTGGAAATTCATTTCGAATTACGGAAAGATTTGTGGACCACTCACTGTGCTAACAAAAAAAAGGATGCATTCAAGTGGATTGATAAAGCTACTCGGGCCTTCCAAGCTCTCAAAGATATCATGGTATCTCCTCAAGTTCTTGCTTTACCAGATTTTTCCAAAGCCTTTATTATTGAAACTAATGCTTCCAATAATTGAATTGGTGCTGTTTTACACCAAGGAGGAAAGCCAATTGCTTTTACAAGCAAAGCTTTAGGCCCACGAGCTCAAGCAATGTCCACATATGAACGGGAAATGTTGGCTATAGTACATGCAATCAAGAAGTGGCAATCATATATTCAAGGGAGGCATTTTATAATTAAAACTAATCACCATAGCCTGAAGTTCTTTTTACAGCATAGAGCTCACACCCCTTTTCAACAAAAGTGGATTTCTAAACTTCTTGATTTCAATTACGAGATACAATATAAACAAGGTTGTGATAATGTTGCTGATGATGCTATATCTCGGATGCATTCAGATCTGGAATTGTCGACCATCTCTTATCCTTACATGGGTTGGTTAGATGATGATCACTTATATATTTCATGCATTTATACCAACCATTTCTAACGTCTTTGTGATGTTTTTGTGTTAAAATGGTTGCATTTTACCTTACCTTGTGTTAGTGTGCAGTTAAATTTGCTTTAGGATCAATTTCAAGCAAAAAGGAGAAAAGGAAATAATAAAAACAAACAAAAGAATTGGAAGTGGAACTTGTCTCCACGGGTGGTGTTTGAAAAAAAAATCAGAAAGCAAAGTGGAGCACTAGGAAGTGGGATGAGGCTTGTCTTCCACTTGTGGCCTTAGTGACTTGGAAAAGGGCTGCCTTTTGTTAAAGGCAAAGAAAGAAAACACACGGATGAGTAGAGGAGAAGGACACTGCAGAGAGGGGAAAGACAGAAACACACGACAAAGAGAAGAAATGAAGGAAAAGTTGCAGCGTTGGACAGAGTTGCAAAGAGCAACATAGCAGAAAAACAAGGGAGCCGCAACTCCACATGGAAGAAGGATCGGAGAGCATCAGGAGATAACCTCCTTGTAAAAAAGGGTTGTCTCTTTCTTTGATTCTTCATGGATAATTTCTTATGTATTCAAATAATTATGTGTAACTAATTTCTTTTCGCTAGAGTGAGGCCATGAGCCGCAACATGATTAAGTGTTGTTACATGCTTGCTTTGATATTTTCAATCTCTAAATTAAACTATCTATGTGTCTTGATGATTGATCACCATTAGGATGCTTAGAAAAGTCATTGGATGCAATTTTGAACAAATGTCACATTAAAATTGGTTATGCTTCTTGTGATTGAGGATTGTAATTTCTCTTAAGGTAAATATCATACTCTTAGGGATTACATGGTTTAACAAAAAGATTTTCATCAAGATTAATGAATCATTCATGTTTATATTTAATCCAAATGTCATGGATAAATTGCATGTAGTGGTACGCGTTTTAACTTGAATGTCACAAGTAAAACATACACAAGGAAAACCCAACCTTCAAAGCATATGTGTTTTCGATTACTTAAGCAATTGGAAGAGCTTCGTAGGAGTGTTGTTGGTGAAAGGTTGAACTCTAGCACCTTGTCAATCTAATTTTCTTAAATTATGTATTATCTTGAGTTTATATATTTACTTGTTTTGTTTAGTTGGATCACTATTCCTATAAACCAATTCCCATTTTAGATATGTGTTTAAGTCACATCCAATAGTATTTAGTTTCGTTGAATTAGTATAGTTCTTAGAGTTAACTAAGTTAAATACACAAAAGCTCATAAATTGTTTATACCAGTCCCTGAGGAGATCGACCTTGCTTGAGCCATTCTATACTACAACACTTGTTCTCTTGCAAGAATTTTCTATGGTTTAACCCTTTGTTTTACCAGTGGTAAAATCACTATCAAGAAATTGGCGTCGTTGCCGGGGACTGTGCCAACAGTTCCCGAGCTTTTGTGTTTATTTTTCTTATGCTTATGTTTATGTCTTATTTTTATTAATCATTAAAAAAAACAGCAATTAATTTAGTTGAGTTTCGATCTTTGATTAAGTGCAGTGGATGTGTGGTGTGAGATTTTTGTCTTTGTTTAACTAACTAGTGGTTGCCAATTTGCATAAACTGTGTTTTTGATTCATCTAGGTTTACTTACTTTCTTTTCCTTTTTGTTGTTTAGTTAGTTTCTGTTAAGTTTTATTTTATTTTACTTTTTTTTTATTGTGGCTTAATATTTCTGTTGTTTGTTCAGGTGTAGTATATGGTGATTGGAACAAGGTCCAAGAATCAAGTGCTTATTCCTTACGACCCTGAACCAGAGAGAAGTGCAAGGAAGTTAGCTAGAGAAAAATATTTAGCACAAGATACCAACCTTGGTGATACTTTTCTTAAGGATTTGCTCAGTGATCCTGAGAGCAGCACATCTATTTTCCAACCTTTGGCACCAGTTGCACACATGGCCCTAGCCTTACCTGCAGCAGGTCAACCTTTAAGGAATTCATTGGCAGCGAGAGTCAATGCAGTGCCAAGGTGCATTATATATCCAGATGTGGAAGATGGGACAACCTTTGAAACAAACCTCACATCCTCAACATATTGCCATCCTTTCATGGGTTGCCAAACAGTGATCCCAACATGCATTTGGTTGATTTTATTGAGGCATGTGACAACACCATAATCAGAGGTTTCTCTTCTGAAGCTATCAAGTTACGCTTGTTCCCGTTCTCTTTGAAGGACAAAAACAAGGCGTGGCTGCATTCTCTGCCTGCCAATAGCATTACAACATGGACAGAATTGCAAGAAAAATTTCTCAATAAGTTTTTTCCTTCTTCCAAGACTCTTGCACTCAAGAAAGAGATATTGGCTTTCGCTCAAAAGCCAAACGAGTCTTTCCATGAAGCTTGGGAACGGTATAATGAGATGTACACAAAATGTCTTCATGCTGGGTTTGATTCTAACCTTCTAATGAACATATTTTATGATGATCTCAATGCCACCACCAAGAGTCAAGTGAATGCATCTGCTGGAGGGTCACTAATGTCAAAATCAGCAAGGGGGAAGCATTTGAGTTATTTGATATGATGGCTTCTGAATCCCAACAATGGACATAAGAACAAACACAAAAGAGAGGAGTTTTTGAGATTTCTCAGAATTCTCCTAATGTTTCTACTCAAATTGCTAAAATGGAGAAGAATTTTAATGCCAAGTTTGCTGCCTTAATGCAGGTCTCTTCCATGCCCAATGCCCAAGAAGCTTGCATCATTTGTAGTGAGACACCTTATGACATCACTCAATGCCCCAACAAGGATAGCTACCATGAGCTTGTGCAAAAGCATGTGAATATGGTGAATAATTTCATTAGACCCAAAAGTGACCCTTATTCCAATACATATAATCCTGGGTGGAAGAACCATCCCAATCTCAGTTGGGGTGGTAACCAACAGCCACGTCAATACCAACAGTCTTACCAATCAACTAGTGAGACTAAGAAACCATCTCTTGAAGATCAAATGTCACAGCTAGCTCAACATATGTCCGCTCTCTCTAATAGCACAAACAATTTTGTCCAATCCACACAAACTAGCATTCAGAATCTCACGGCATCAGTGGGGAATTTGGAGACTCAAGTTAGACAGCTTGCTACCATGTTCAATGAAAGAGAGAAAGGAAAGTTCCCGAGCCAATCTGAGCAAAATCCAAGATGGATGGAACATTGCAAAGTAATACGGACATTGAGAAGTGGCAAGAGCTATGACAACAGAGAAGTGGTGCATCATGAAGCCGAAGTGGAAGAAGAAGAGCTTATTGAAAGTGCACCGTTAGCTGCAAAGTCTCGGTCAGAGGCTAATTCTGCAATAGGTATTCCAGATCCTAGTGCAAGTGACAAAGTGCAATCTCGACCCAACTTTGATGCAAACAAGGAAAAAGGCCTTGGTAGTTTATTTGCACCTTCTGACAAGCCACCATACAAGCCACCTTTGCCATTTCCACAACGACAACAACAACGTTCCAAGGATCAACAATGCATTCAATTCATGAAGACGTTGGCTAAGGTTCAAATTAATTTGCCTATATTAGATGCTATTAAACAGATCCCATCATATGCCAAATTTCTGAAGGGGCTATGTTCTAAAAAGAAAAAGTTCTTGGAATACGAGAAGGTGATTTTAACTGAGCAATGCAGTGTTATCCTCTTACATAAGCTACCACCCAAGAAGAAAGATCCGGGGAGTTTCACTATCTCTTGTACTATTGGTAGTCTTGATTTTCATAAAGTATTGATTGATTTAGGAGCAAGTGTTAACCTTATGCCTTATTTTGTTTTTCAAAAATTAGGTGAAGGAGAACTCAAGCCCACATTTGTGAGTCTTCAATTGGCAGATAGGTCCGTGACCTATCCTTTGGATATTCTGGAAGATGTGATTATTAAAGTGGATAAATTCTATCTCCCAGCTGATTTCATTGTACTTGACATGGAGGAAGACAAGGAAGTGCCTCTCATTTTAGGCCGACCGTTCATGGCCACCGCCCGAACACTTATTGATGTGGAAGCAGGTACTTTAACCTTAAGAGTGCAAGGAGAGTCAGTTGTATTCAAACTCTTTGAAGCTATCAAGCGTCCTCTCGAACTTGAAGAGTGTTTTTGTGTTGATGTTTTGGATAGGATTGTGCATGCAAACTTTGCCTCATGATCATCTAACGATGAGCTGTTAACTTGCCTCACCAACCATGATGCTACTTTATCTATGGAAGAAAATATGGTGGACGTCATTGCTGCATTGGATAGTGCACCAATTCATAATCCAAAGTGGCAACATGTTTATGAAAGCCTTGGAGTGCCTAAGCAGCCCTTTCTTCCTTCAAGTGAGCAAGCTCCGAAGTTAGAGCTCAAGCTACTGCCGAGCCACCTCAAGTATGGTCATCTCGGGGTGAACGAGACCTTGCCTGTTATTATTGCTACTGATCTTAATGACATGGAGGAAGACAAATTACTAAGAGTTCTTCGCAAGTATCAAGATGCTCTAGGGTGGACACTTGCTGACATAAAGGGCATTAGTCCAGCTTTGTGCATGCATAGGATTTTTATGGAGGCTGGGACTAAACCAACTGTTGAAGCTCAAAGACGTCTAAATCCGATCATGAAGGAAGTTGTAAGAGTTGAGGTGATGAAGTTACTCGATCCAGGTATCATTTATCCAATCTCGGATAGCAAATGGGTGAGCCCGACTCAGGTGGTTCCAAAGAAAACTGGTATTACTGTGGTGAAGAATGATAACAACGAACTTGTGCCTACAAGGATGACCACCGGATGGCGAATGTGTGTTGAGTATAGAAACCCCAATAATATCACTAGAAAGGATCATTTTCCGCAGCCATTCATTGATCAAATGCTCGAGAGACTAGCTGGTCATTCTTTCTATTGTTTCTTAGATGGTTATTCAGGGTACAACTAAATTCCAATTGCCCCTGAGGATCAAGAGAAGACAACGTTTACATGCCCTTTTGGTACATTTGCATATAGACGAATGCCATTTGGATTGTGCAATGCCCCTGCCACTTTCCAACGATGCATGATGAGTATTTTTTCTGGAATGGTTGAAAATATTGTTGAGGTTTTTATGGATGACTTTTCTGTTTTTGGTAATTCTTTCGATATATGTTTGGATAACTTGTCTTTGGTTTTGGAAAGATACAGGGAGACTAATCTTGTGTTAAATTGGGAGAAATGCCATTTTATGGTTAAGCATGGCATTGTGCTAGGACATCTAATTTCAAGCAAAGGAATAGAGGTCGACAAGGTAAAGATTGAGGTGATCGCCAAATTACCACCACCAACTTCTGTGAAGAATGTGAGATCTTTCTTAGGACATGCTGGTTTTTATCGAAGATTCATCAAGGATTTTTCCAAAATTAGTCGTCCTCTTTGTAATTTACTTGCTAAAGATGCTTGTTTTGATTTTAATGCAGATTGTCATGATGCTATCAACAAATTGAAGGATCTTTTCACATCAGCCCCAATTATAATAGCTCCAGATTGGACCCTTCCTTTTGAGCTCATGTACGATGGTTTCGATTACGTTGTGGGTGCTGTCCTTGGTCAGCGACGTGACAAGCTCCCCCATGTTATATATTATGCCAGCCGCACTTTGAATGATGCTCAGCTGAATTAAGCCACTACGGAAAAAGAATTACTTGCAGTGGTATTTGCTCTTGAAAAGTTTCGATCGTACTTAATTGGTGCTAAAGTCATTGTGTATTTTGATCATTCTGCTCTCAAGTACTTATTGTCTAAAAAAGAGGCCAAACCACGGTTGATTCGATGGGTCCTTCTCTTGCAAGAGTTTGATTTGGAGATCCTAGATAAAAAGGGACGTGAGAATGTTGTGGCGGATTATCTCTCAAGATAAGTAAATCCAAGCACTGATGAGGCAGATTCATTGCCCCTGCAAGAGAGCTTTCCAGACGAGCAACTTCTAGTGGTTACTCATCAAGTACCATGGTATGCTGACATCGCAAATTATTTGGCATCTGGAGAAATACCATCAGAGTTCAGTTACCAACAAAGGAAGAAGTTCCTATCCATTGTAAAACACTACTTTTGGGATGAGCCATACCTTTTCAAGCATTGCCAAGATCAAATCATTTGTCGGTGTGTCCCCTTAGAAGAACAAGAAAGCATTTTGAAGTTTGCTCACCACTATGCATGTGGTGGTCATTTTGGACCAAGAAGGACAATAGCCAAGATCTTACAGAGTAGTTTCTTTTGGCCATCTTTATTCAAAGATGCATACCTATGCTGCCAGGTTTGTGATAAGTGTCAAAGAGTTGGAAATCTTTCTCAGAGAAATTAGATGCCCCAACAAAGTATTTTGGTGATTGAACTATTTGATGTTTGGGGTATAGACTTCATGGGACCTTTCCCTTCTTCACATGGCAATCTTTACATCTTGGTGGCGGTTGATTATGTCTCTAAGTGGGTGGAGGCAATAACTTCTCCAACATGCAAAAGTTCTGTGGTGTTAGGTTTCTTGCAGAATACTATTTTTCCCCGATTTGGAGTACCTCGTGCTATCATCAGTGACGAAGGTACGCATTTCTTAAACTGCACCATGGCTGCCCTTTGTGCCAAGTATCATATTCACCATCGCATAGCCACCCCATACCATCCACAGACATTTGACTACCAGGCAGCTGGAGAGAAGCGGAAGCTGCAGTTGAATGAACTGGAAGAAATAAGGAATGATGCTTATGAGAATGCAAAGATTTACAAGGATAAGACCAAGAAATTTCATGATGCTCACATCCTTCGTAAAAAGTTTCAATCGGGTCAGAAGGTTTTGCTTTTTAATTCAAGACTGAAACTATTCCCAAGAAACCTCAAATCACGTTGGAATGGTCCATATCTGTGGAGCCAAAAATAATCACAAGGCGACACGTAGATTTTTGACAAAAAAAGACAAAACTACCCTTGAGGTATACCGGGATTCCTACGTGCAATCAGCAGACAATTATCCTTCAACCAAGTCAAAAGTACCCAAAATAGGTATCAACTTAAAACCTAATTTATTCATATATTTCCCATTTCATTATTTAGCTAATCAATTAGCTAAATAATATACTTATTCCTTTCATATTTCCTAAAATTGACTAATTAAGGGATTAATTACCTAATCAATCCCTTAATTATCAACTAAACCTCCAAATTATAACCAAAAACCCACTAGGGCCGGCCATGCCCTTTATTTTCTGTTTGTTGCTGCCATTTTCTCCCCCTTTTTATGACATTCAAATAGCTAGTTAATTAGGTTATTACTATTTGCTAATTAACTAGCCAATTATTTCCATAACTCCCCAAAATAACTAGCCCATTATCTCCATAACCCCCCAAAATAAATCACCATTTCCTCTCCTATAAATTGGGTCCCATTTTCACAAAACACCAGTTCCAATTCTCTTACAAAAAATCCCAAATATTCTAAACACTATTTCTCTCTAAAATTCTAACTTTGGCATCGGAGGTTCTTCGGCCAAAGCCCCCCCCATTCATCGTGGGCGCGTGAGGCTCTTGGCCTTAACCTAAGGTGCTAGTTGTTTTGTAGGTGCAAAATCGTCCAAGATCGAAGAGGAGAAAATTTGCATCCACAATATCGTGTTGTACAGGTCCATCTTCATGGGGATATGGATATCCAAAACATGCAAACAGGTTTTGTCTTCAAAGTTAATGGACATCGCTTGAAGTTATACAAGGAGTCTCCATATGATCATGCAAACTGGCAGTGTATTTCATGGTTGGAACTTATATATGAAATTGAATTGAGAAGTTAGCTGCTAAGTTGTTGAGTCAAGTCTTAGTTGAGTAGTTTTGTTTTGTTTTGTGTTTTGTTTTGCTAGAGGACTAGCAAAAATGTAAGTTTGGGGGTATTTGATCACTCATATATTTCATGCATTTATACCATCCATTTCTAAAGTCTTTGTGATGTTTTTGTGTTAAAATGGTTGCATTTTACCTTACCTTGTGTTAGTGTGCAATTAAATTTGCTTTAGGATCAATTTCAAGCAAAAAGGAGAAAAGGAAATAATAAAAACAAACAAAAGAATTGGAAGTGGAGCTTGTCTCCACAGGTGGTGTTTGAAAAAAAATCAGAAAGCAAAGTGGAGCACTAGGAAGTGGGATGAGGCTTGTCTTCCACTTGTGGCCTTAGTGACTTGGAAAAGGGCTGCCTTTTGTTAAACGCAAAGAAAGAAAACACACGGATGAGTAGAGGAGAAGGACACGGCATAGAGGGGAAAGACAGAAACACACGGTAGAGATAAGAAATGAAGGAAAAGTTGCAGCGTTGGACAGAGTTGCAGCGAGCAACATAGCAGAAAAATAAGGGAGCCGCAGGTCCACATGGAAGGAGGATCGAAGAGCATCAGGAGATAACCTCCTTGTAAAAAAGGGTTGTCTCTTTCTTTGATTCTTCATAGATAATTTCTTATGTATTCAAATAATTATGTGTAACTAATTTCTTTTCACTAGAGTGAGGCCATGAGCCGCAACATGATTACGTAGATTTCTCTTTCAATTGCTTAAGTGTTGTTACATGCTTGCTTTGATATTTTCAATCTCTAAATTAAACTATCTATGTGTCTTGATGATTGATCACCATTAGGATGCTTAGAAAAGTCATTGGATGCAATTTTGAACGAATGTCACGTTAAAATTGGTTATACTTCTTGTGATTGAGGATTGTAATTTCTCTTAAGGTAAATATCATACTCTTAGGGATTACATGGTTTAACAAAAGGATTTTCATCAAGATTAATGAATCATTCATGTTTATATTTAATCCAAATGTCATGGATAAATTGCATGTAGTGGTATGCGTTTTAACTTGAATGTCACAAGTAAAACATACACAAGGAAAACCCAACCTTCAAAGCATATGTGTTTTCGATTACTTAAGCAATTGGAAGAGCTTCGTAGGAGTGTTGTTGGTGAAAGGTTGAACTCTAGCACCTTGTCAATCTAATTTTCTTAAATTATTTGTATTATCTTGAGTTTATATATTTACTTGTTTTGTTTAGTTGGATCACTATTCCTATAAGCCAATTCCCATTTTAGATGTGTTTAAGTCACATCCAATAGTATTTAGTTTCGTTGAATTAGTGTAGTTCTTAGAGTTAACTAAGTTAAATACACAAAAGCTCATAAATTATTTATACCAGTCCCTGAGGAGATCGACCTTGCTTGAGCCATTCTATACTACAACACTTGTTCTCTTGCAAGAATTTTCTATGGTTTAACCCTTTGTTTTACAAGTGGTAAAATCACTATCAGATGATATAAGGAGGCATAATGAACAAGATCCCTGGATAATGGCAAAATTAGGGAGTTACCTTCTAATGGTGCTTCCACGTCCACAACTCGGTACCATTTTGATAATGGCTTTCTTAAGTATAAAGGGAGGATTGTTTTACGTCCATCTAGTTGTTGGCGGGACAAGATTTTCTATGTGCATCACTGTACTCCAGTGACAGGTCATTCTAGTTTTCTTAAAACATATAAGCGAATTTCCAGATCTTTCTATTGGCAGGGTATGAAATCTGATGTTATGCAATAGGTGGCAGCTTGCTCAGTTTGTCAACAAAACAAGACTGAAACTTTGGCTTCCCTTGGCCTACTTAATCCACTTCCCATCCCATCTACTATGTGGACAGATATAGCAATGGATTTTATTGTTGGTCTTCCCCCTTGCAAAGGTAAAACCATTATTTTTGTGGTAGTTGATCGCCTTTCCAAGTATGCTCATTTCCTGCCAATGTCTCATCCATACACTACCCATTCAGTAGCACAGATATTTGTTGACAATATATTCAAAGTCCATGGTATGCCATCCACAATAGTAAGTGATCGTGATCCTGTTTTCTTGAGCTCTTTTTGGAAGGTATTTTTTGCATTGCAAGGCTCCAAATTGTGTCTCAATTCAAGTTACCATCCTCAAATCGATGGTCAAATAGAGGTTACTAATAGAGGTTTGGAAACATACTTGAGATGTTTTTGCTGTCATCAACCAAAGAAGTGGGTTCACTGGCTTCCGTGGGCGGAATGGCATTACAATACTACTTTTCATACTTCATCCAAACTTACACCATATGAAGTTGCGTATGGGCAGCCACCTCCCGCTGTGCCTACTTATGAATTTGAAGCAACTAAGATTGATTTGGTTAATAGGAGTTTAGAGGAAAGGGGAAGAATTTTGTCCCAGCTCAAGACTAATCTTGTCTCGACTCAAGTAAGGATGAAACAACAAGTTGATAAACATCAAAGTGAGAGACTAATCTTGTCCCAGCTCAAGTAAGGATGAAACAACTCAAGACTAATCTTGACTCGGCTCAAGACTAATCTTTTGAGGTTGAAGATATGGTATTTCTGCCAATGGTACCTTATCAACACCAATCCCTTGCTAAACATCCCTTTCATAAGCTTCAACCACGGTTTTATGGTCCATTTAAGGTGTTGCAGAAGATTGGTCAAGTGGCTTATAAAATTGAATTACCTGTCACATCAAAACTTCACCTAGTTTTTCATGTTTCCTGCTTGAAGAAACAATTGGGCTTTGATATCATTCTTGCAGTTCCATTACCTGTAGCTACAAAGGACGAACTCTTGGAGGATTATCCATTGGCAATATTGAGGATGAGGATAACAGGTCATGGCAGTTCATCTACTACCGAGGTTTAAATGGAAGCATCGACCTAAGGAGGATGCGAAATGGGAAAACTATGCAGAATTTGTAAACAAGTTTCCTGCATTCTAACCTTGAGGACAATGTTCATTTTTTAGGGTGGGGTAATGATAGGATGTTGTTAGTATTTGAGTAATTGATTGAGTGTTAGTGCTAAGCACCCTATCTATTAGTAGTTGTTGTTTGTTAGTGTCAATAATAATTGGTTGGTTAGAGATAAGATTTGGGAAATATCTTGTAACTGCCATAGCTTGCAGTTTGGTATAAATACTGAACACTTGTGCAAATGCAAGGCATATCTGTAAAAGAAGTTGTTGAATAATATAGAAGCAATATTACTGTACAAGTGAAGGTTAGAACAGGGGTGCTATTAGATATTTTGGTAGTCTGTTGTTTAATGAAATCTGCATAGTTTGTCTAGTTGGGTTTTGTGTACAGTCAAACTGATGAATGCTTAGAACAGTAGGATAAATCTTAGAAGCACAACTTGAAATGGGTCAACAAACTCGCGTAAAAAGTTTGCCTATAGGAAAGGAAATTGTTATTAGCCCTCCAAAAATCTCATTTTGCAGTCCAAACTTTCTATAATTAGAAAGAAAAATACACTAGAAAAAAGTGTAGGATGAGATTTTAGGAGTGCTATGAAAACAAAAACGAAAATGTAAACAAAACAAAACTTTATTTTAATTGTAATGATCAATCAGCAGGTTCAACTTGACAAGCAAGAAAAAACATACTAGGAGGAAAAAGGCCATAAGAAGATCCCAGCTGAACTTTGCTTCATCATCTCCTAGTGTCAATGTGCCTAACAACTACGCTTCTTTTTTTTTTTAACTTAATCCTCTCTCTCTCTCTCTCTCTCTCTCTCTCTCTCTCTCTCTCTCTCTCTCTCTCTCTCTCTCTCTCTCAACCGAAAAATTATTCAAACAACACTTCCCATAAGAAATCCCGAACACTCACAAGTTTTTCTACATGCTTAACTCTAGTTCATATAATTATTCAGGAAAAAAAAAAGACTCAATTTATCACTCTATATGCTCTTGCCAAGCAGGTTTTCACAAAATAGGATTTCCACCTCTTTTTTGAATTTCTTTGACTACTAGGCATATCTTAGTTTGTGTATCCTTTTACTCCCTCTCTTACATTTAATCATTGCTCTAAAATCCCCAGACGGCGGTAGACAGCTAGCCACCGCCCCAATTAATTTTTAGGCATTTGAAAATTAAGAAATGACGCATAGATCTGCCTAGGCGTCCGCCTAGCCTGACACACCCCGACCCAGAATATCCACTAGGATTCCAAATCGAGCCATGTTGGCCGACACCTAGAAGGTAGCAAAGCCATAAAGTGTGATCATGTGGAAAAATGTGAATAAATTTAAACCTAAGAATGCCTAAATACCAGAGTGTACTGGTGAGCGAGAATGAATCCACTTCACGTGTGACGTTAGAGCATAAGTAAATACAGTAGAGGTAAGATAATAATTATACCATCACAAGGAGCGCCACAAGTCCTCGTCGATACAGAACTTTGCTACTAGAACCTGGAGGGGTGCAAAATAAAAAGTGTGATTGGGCAAAATAAAGACTTTCAAAATCATTTCAATGATCAAAGGTAGTAACCCCTCGCTGTAAACCTGTATAGTTTCCAGAAAATCATACTACGTATACATATGAAATCAAAAGTATACTAATAATAAATCCAGAAGTATACCACGACACATCATCTCATTAGCAATATAAATAATCATGTGCTTAATAACTCATACTAGCACGTCAGTCGGAGTCACCTATGGTAACCTGTACGACTATAACCATATCTCATCAATCAATGCTAGCTCAGAAGTCACCTATAGTGACCTGTACGACTTATCCATATCTCATCAATCAATGCTAGCTCATAAGTTGGAGTCACCTATAGTGAATTATATGACTTATCCATATCTCATCAATCAATATCCCAGTAATATGTTAGCCGGATCCACCTCTTGTGGCCTGTACGGCTGAACCCATAGCTCATTACATATCCATGCACATGAGTCGAAACCACCTCTAATGGTCTGTACGACAGGCTGGGTGTAAATAATTACACTCAAGTGATACAATCACGTGAAGGCTGTGCGAAGTATAGCAAGTCACCTACGAGTAGGAACCACCTAATGTGGTTTGTACGACACGCTGGCACCTACCTTGAATCCAAGGTGAGCGTGTGGTGCGGGAGGTGAACGATCAAGTGAAGGCTAGGCCCTGTCCTCGGGGAGCACTAACACCGGGTGCAGGGTTATAAGCTATAATTACATCTCGACATAACCATACCCACTGCAATCACTATCACCAACATGTACTAACTCGAACTTATCTGTGCATCCTGCGTTCACCTTCGTACTTTAAAGCATTCACAATAATTATGCGCAATAATATACTTATGGACATGCCCTGATGCAATCCAAAACTTAACCATATCGTAATGCTTCCAAATATATATATATATATATATATATATATATATATATATCAATAATGTAGTGTAAAATGTACAATCTATAACGCCCTACTCCCGAACTATTAATTTTTGGGAATAATTATCGTTGACAAGATCAACTAAACACTAGTTTAACTAACTATCAATACTTACGATTCTTTACTTCAATTTCTTGATCCTTCACACAATGATTTATAACCAACATCCAATCACTAAATCATAAGGTTAAATCTCACATTTTCCACCAATGTACCTCACATTGCACAATTTCCCAAACAAGCCTATTGTCTTAATTATTTAGCCTCATTTATGGTATAGCTACATCTAAGTTCTCGTTAGATTGCCTACGTACCCTAAACAGGAATCAAGTCATTCGTAGTTCATATTAATACTTCAAAGCATTCACAGTAATTATATGCAATAATCGATTTATAACCGTTCGTGGAATTATCAATCATATATATATATATATATATATATATATATATATATATATAAAGGAAAAGACCCACTTACCTGAGGTTCGCGCTATAACTCCCTAGTACAAATATCGAGACGTCACGAACCATCGTTGCCTAGAACAATTATCAAATCACGTCTGAGAGTTAATTTATATAAAACACATCCCTATGTAATTCAATCCGGAAGATCTGCATAATGGATTTCTGATCCGTTGCTTCTAAAGATCCAGATTATGCTTCTAGAACAACATCCTAAAGTTCCACTACGATCCAACGGTTGGATCTCATCCAATCACAAATTCAAGTGGCGGTCAACGTTTTATTTTATGAACTTACAAATCCAATTTAGGAAGATCTGTATATTGGATTCCCGATCCGTAAGTTCCTATGGCCTCAAATATTACGTACTATAACGTATTAAAGTTTGGTGACGATCCAACGGTCGGATCATCGATTCATACAATGACCTATTAACGTAACGTAGAGAATTTAGATTCCAACAATCAACCTACGTCATACAATTACCAAAACTAAACTCAAGGCATCTAATTAGCCTAAGAATAACATCAACGGCCCCCTAGCCACATGCCGCCGCACGCACGGCCATGGGTGGCGGTCAGCCGTCCTGACTCGCCGAAAAATCCAACTATTTCCAAAAATTACCAAAATTTACAGAATTGTAGGTCTCAATGATTGGAGCAACTTTCATACATGTGACCAAGGCCAATTAGGCCGGGAAGAGGTTCAATTTCGTTAAAACCCGTTGGCACCCTCAGAGTGGGTGGTTCTTGATTTGCCTCCATACAAGCTCCGACGTCTCCAAGGTTGATTGGGCTTTGTTTCTAGGTTCATGGAGGTTCTATTGGTGGTGGCAAGCTAAGGAAATTGTTTCACAAATGGTGGTTCGAAGCTGAGAATCACCTAGACCCGTCGGTGGGTTTTCTCCAATATTGGGATTAAAACTCGTCAATTTTGGTTACAATTAGCTGCTAGGATGTTGTGATGAGGCTTGGTGGTGATGGGGGGGGTGTTGAAGAAAGCCGGAAATTTGGGCGGAAAACTGTCGGAAAACACTAAAGGAACCGGGTCATCGCGCGGGTCAAGGGAACTCGGCCCGTTCCCCCTGCTTTTTCTTCTCCCTCCTTTCCCTCCTTCCCCTCTTCTCTGGTTGGTCTTCACCTTCCTCTCTCCACTCCCCATTCGGCCATTCTCTTCCTCTCCTCTCCTTCACAACTTTCCCTTCTTAATTTTTTCTTTTTTCCTTACTCTCAAATAACCTTATATTATAATATAGTTTGAATGCAAAGATATAAAGAAGATATAAAATAGTAATATACCCACCTTGGATCGCTATAGAAATATTTCGTACATCTCACTAAACGTTGGTCCACAAAAGTCAATATCCTCGCCTCTAAGGCCCTTTTTATAAAATTATGCTTTTAAAATTTGTAAAAACATAGAATTAGGGATGGGTCGTCACATAGCTCCGTCTAGGCACCCACTTAGGTCGCAACTCTCACTCAAATAGAAAATCGATAACTTTCATTTTTCATTTTATTTTTTTTTCAATAAAATGTAAGAGACTTATTGAATACTTGAATGAACACTTATTACATGTTTGTTCCTCATGTATTCAATATTTTATAATACTTTATAATCTATATGTCATTTTATTTTGTAATTTCTGTATTCCAATACAATTATGTGTTTCTTAAGTATAAATAAACATTTTTCTATACGATATATAATAAATATATTTAAATCTGCCTAGGCACTACTGCCAGACTAGGGCCTAGTGTCTTTTAGAATCTTGCATTTAATTATAGATTTGATAGTTAATGCTTGTTCCTATTAGAAATTCGCCCTCCTTATTTCCTCGATAGTTAATGTTTGTCGTTTGTGTAACATTTTCCTCTTTTCATAGGTGAAAGTGGAAGATGCATCTCTTCTTGCATTAGAAGACGAAGGCCGTCGAGCATTGCTAGCAGAACCTAAAGTCGATATGTTACGGTAGATGGTCTCTTGTGTTTTGGCTAGGGGAATGCAGGAAAATGCTTGAACATTGAAGATTTCCTGTAGATATGGCTTTGGGCTCGCCTACTTTCCTCTTGGTATGTGAGATGCAGTATTTGACGTTCTTGTAAGTTGATCTAATACGATAGGGTGATTTCGAGCTTACTCAGACAAATTTTTGTTACAATGGATCGCACGCCCGGCACACATGTTTTGGCCTTGTGCGTCCATAACTCAAAATAGGTGACCTAACGGCCGCACGTAACCGAACAACCATTTATTTATGGAAGTGTTTGCTTGTAGTTCATTACGGATCTCAAGATCGAGTTGAGACGAGCAATGGTGACCAAAAGTATTTGTATTCTCAAATTGAAATGAGGCAATTTAGCCAAGACTGCAAAGGAATTGATGCTAGAACAATTTACACATGAGAGTGCATGATCCGAGACGCCGCGCGTTGACGAATTTGTTTTGATGACAATCTAATGGTATGTTTCACGGTAATGTGTCCCAAGAAAGTCGTATCCAGTGCACAAGGCTCCCGCTTTACACAGGGTCTGGGAGAGGTGAATGTCGGCTAGCCTTACCCCGCGAAACAAAAAAGAAAAACTCAAAAGTTGACATGGGGGGTGAAATATGTATGTCGTCCAAGGTAAATAATACAATGAATGCTATTACAAATCACATTGGTAAGCTAAAGTAAAGTGCATGTAGGAATCCAATAATTGTTGACAACATATTACTAATTTCTCTATCAATCTTCTGCAGCGAAATGCTGGGATAACCTAACGCCGTGTATCCTCCGAATTCATTTATGAACCGCTTTAGACACCCACTTAGGGAAACCCCGTGACACGGGAAAAGGGATCCCCGGAAAACAGTAGAAAAGTATCTCTTGTCAGATAAATTTATTGAATGTTTGAGGAATCTCGATTTGCTTAATCTCTCGTATCATTTCAATTCCTGCCAAAAGAATTCCTTCAAAGAAAAGAAAAAGAATCCTGCATCAAATAACAAAGTCTGATTATGCACGGAACAACGTCAGCTATGCCGGCTACAATTGAAGATATCAGGCTGACAGTAATGACATTTAGGAAGGCTCCTACATATTTATCTTCTCTAACTAAATAATTTCTCGCATGTCTCGTAAAACATTACTTGCACACTCTAGCCTTCCCAACAGGGAAAATAAAAGATCTATATAGCTGGGTACTGGACATGACAGTTAATTTAATTGCTGCAAACATAAAGACTAGTCCAGTTAATTGCCGTTCGATGCATGTTTTTGTTGGTAATGGTAATTTGTCGGTCGACATGGTTAAGTAAAATATGCATCTTTTTGTTGGTAATTTGTCGGTCGACATGGTTAGGTAGAATATGTAGCAGATGCATGTATCCAACAACTAGTTAAAGAGCAAAACATACTCCACAAAACTTTTAGGTCGGAAGAAGCGGCTGTCTCTCATCAGGGCCCACCCGATGACTAGCCTGGAAAAGGTCAATTTGTAAGAAAAGAGCGAGGCAAATATAAAATAAACATATAATATTTACAAGACAGTAATTTGCAATTCTAACCTCTTCATTTGCCCCTGCTGTCATATTAACAAAGGAATCCTTTGACCTGAATCAAGAAAACAACCTACGTTACTAACCATCATGAGTAGAAAAAATTAATTAATTTTCCCCCCATGAATTTCTCCTTTAGCCTCTCACCTATATCCCCATCCAGACTCATAGTTGATTTCTTTTTGGTTGATTTATGTATACTATATGTGCTATAGAAAAGGCAAAACTTCGAAGGTACATAAAATTCTTAAAATCATTATCCTTAGTGGCCTACCCTTGTTAGCGCCTAACAGTAAAATATTTAACACTTTGGCTTGGTGTTTGTGCCAAGCATACAACATGAACACAGTAATCTGTACATCAACTCCCAACTAATGATGCTGTCCCACACCACTACCCCATATGACAATTGGGCAAGAAGAATGAGCAGATACCTGTGTTTATCATCGACATCTATCATTTCTAGCTTCCCATTTTGTTCCTCCTCCTTGACTTTCGAAATGGGAGAAAAGAACTATACAGAAAAACAAAAGAACAATGCCCAGAAAACGATGTGATCAGGAAAACAAAAGAGGAATCGAAAGAAAGCTCTCTCCAAATTATACAATTTTTTTCTTGTGAAAATAAATTTTCATGCTATCAACAACTAAAGTGAAGAAAAGAAGACTCATTTATCAAGATTACCTGGTGCATCGAGATGAAGACTATAGAAATTCCTAAAACAAAGTTCATAGTCAATTTATGACCAAACAGCAAAGCAGATGCTATGCCTGTGAAGATAGTGGCCACAGTGGACGAGTACTTCTTTAGAATTGTATCTGAAAACATTGAATGGCATCCTTCGATTAATGAGTGACGAGAAAATGAAATTTAACAAAAAAGTGCCACAGGTGATGAAATCATAAGCTGAATACAGAATCTCGCTATTAAAGTGTACTTAGGAGTAATCTCCATAATACAGCAAGCACTTCCATACCAAATTGGCATGACATGTAAACCTGAAGTGGCTATTGCAGAAAACTAACCTGCATATTTGAAGAAAAAAGAAGACAGAATTCCTTGTGCTGCATTGTTAGCTATCAGAAACATTGTAGCTCTTGAATGACCATGAAGGATATCAAAGCTACTTGGACCTGAAACATTCAAACAACATGAGGTTACAACTCAAAACACCTATTTCATAAATTTCCTTAACAGAATAGCACTGTGCAAAAGCACAATGAAGTTCTTATCTGTAAATTGGACCCTCCTATACCAATCAACTATACTGGACAATAATTCTATCCAAAACCATTTTGATTGGTCAATATCACTAAGGATACGAAGAGAATAGAACAGAAAATCTCCGGATGACATGCCAGATTTATTAAAGGAACTAATAAAGAAATTTTGCAAATAATCCCATTTTTTTTCCTTAAGCACGTGGTTAACTAGAAAAGCAAACAAATCAACTATTTGAGCCATCTTAAATAGCTGAAGATAAAATAAGGTGATATTCTGAGCGCAGTAATGAAACTTCCTTTCACCGCATTTGGATTTTATATATGCCTTGTGAGGGTGTAAAAGGTTGGCTCGATACAAGCCAAGATGGATGTGAAGAAAATCCCACATCGGAGAAGAACAACAATAATCTAAGGTAGGTGTTCTGCTTTTAGTTGCACTAAGGCCTTTTGAGATAACCCCACGCCTGAGGTCCATTGGTCTTGATACCACCCAGGGGATTGGGCCTAGGTGGTTAAGTGGGGACAATATCAGTGCACGGCAGCCTTAGTAGTGAACACTTATGGAGCCCATGACATAACACTTTCTGGTCTCTAATTACTGTGTACTACTTCTGTATGTGGAAATTTCTTTTAGAATGTTTTTACTTATCAAGAAAACTAAATAAGGATAAGTTCTGCAAAGCATACACTTTGTGGTCTCTAAACATAGTGTTGTTCATACCTTTGACAATGGCCATTACCAATATTCCTAGAAAGTTGAATATAGCACCATACCCGTATAAGAATAAGTTCTGCAAAGCCAAAAGAAGACGACTTAAAATGAAGACAATAAATTGTCGACTTATATTTATCATTCTTCAATAACCGTCCATACTTAAATTTAACATAGGATATACAATGAAACACATGAGTTGCTAAGATATGGTTTAAGAAACTCTAGGTTCAGAAGCAAATTGGTCACAGATGAAGCTAGACGTCTAACAAAGCAAAATAATCAATAATTAAAAATATTCAGTGTTTAAGGGTAAAGGCATATCCTTCCACCTTGTTGCCGACATCTCGGCGATATGCTGTCGCATGTACTAAGCTTCAACATCAGTGAAATACTGAAAATTTGAGGCAAACTGTCTTATTTTCCTTGTACACTTTGGCAACATTTCAACTATATGGGACAACTAAGTACCAAGAGACTATAGCATGCTCATCATTTTCAAATTCCATCCCAAATACAACCATATCCATATATCACTAGGATAATTTTAAAGAAACTGAACAGATAGCTCCACCAAAAATAAAATTCGCAACCCGAGTAAACAAGATCCATGTTGATGATAGATTAGGCCAACTCCGGTAAGTATTGACACAAATTACAGGTATAGAAGCAAATGGCTATTTGCTACCTCTAGAAAAATCAATTCCTTAACATCCTGGAATAATAATAACCCCACTTACCTTCATGCCTTAGCATAAAAACAAGTCATAAAAGTCCTATAACTCACCTGGAGGTATATGCTTGTGTCATATTGGCTCTTCAGAGCATACTCATTATAAACAGAGGCCAATGATGGAACTGTTACCTGTAAGATGAATCTGAGATGAGTCTCCAACATGCATATAAATGTCTTGGATCATAATTTCGAAGAATACTTTGTTCAAGCCAGTAAAAGGAGTTATGCACCTAAAGGTGCCTGTTAAACAGGACGTCACCACTAGAAACAACAATTATCATTAATCACTTACAAAGATCAATGTGTAGATGTATGCGCCCGTCGAAACTGGAAGACCTAAAGCAGTGGAACCCTCGGGTAAGGATCGCAACTGATTTACACTAATTCCAATGAGCAACAAAGCAAGGGCTTCCCACTGTATCAAAGTATTATCAGTTTGATAAGATATAGCAATCATAGCACCCACAGGAATGTGTTCAAATAAGATCATCCAAAGTTCTATAACTGACTACTCCCCGTTTGTAGAAACAGGAAAAGAACAGAAAAGCTGGAGTAAAAGAAAGTGTTTTCTTCTTGGCTGGAGAGATGAACAAATGGAAAGGTACTAACCTGAATTATTGAAAATCGGCGCTTCATTATCATTTTCAACAAAACAGCAATCACCAACACCTGCATGTCCACAGTCATACTTGTTGAAGTAAAACGACATATCTAACTCCTTAAAAGGAGACCTGCAGGATTTCTACAGGTGAAACTAAGTGAACAAAACAAAGCCTTGTTAGCTTATCTTTTCCTGAGATTGAAAAATCGCCGATATCACCCAAATATCACCCATATTTCAGCAAAATTGGCTTACCAACAATCAATACGGATGTAAGGCAATATATGTCCACAATTTCGCCGAAAATCTCCAAAGTTTTGGTAAATTGGAAATATTGACTCAATTTCGTTATTTGGAGTATAACTGGTCACAATTGGAAGATTTTTGAGAAATTTTGGTGGATATCAGATAGTTTCAAGAGAGATGGACTCTTTTTCGGTGATTTTCTTCTCACTCCTTGGCGTGTGCCTTTCGCAAATGATATCCCTTTGTGTATGTCTCTCGCAGATGATAGCCCTTGCTGTATGCTTTTCATAGATGATATAATGTTGATAGATGTAACGCAGGAGGGAGTACTTAACCTTTGGCAAGAAGTGTTAGAATCTAAAGGTCTTCGCCTAAGTAGGTCAAAGACAAAGTATACAGAGTGCAAGTTCAATGGGAATGGGGTCCAAATGAGATAGGGATGAGGATTGGAGATCAAGAACTACAAAAGAGTGAACATTTTCGTTATCTTGGATCTGTCCTAGCAAAGAATGAAAAATTGGATGGAGATCTCAAGCATAGAATAAAAGGAAAACTAATGAAGAGGGCTTGAAAACTTTTGAGTTTTAACGATAACGACAAAATAAAGGTTAAAGTGAATAGTACCAGGATTGACTTTTTAGTTTAAAAATGTGGTTTTTCGTTAAAGTGAATAGTACCGGGAGCTTTTCGTTAAAGTTCACTAGAATAAAAGCTAGATGGATAAAGTGGAAGAGTGCATCGGGTGTGTTATGCGACCGTTGTATGCTACTAAAGTTTCTATAGGACCGCAATACGGCCAACAATGCTTTATAACATAGAATGTTAGCCAGCCAAGCATCAACACGTGCAAAAATGTGTAGCGGATATGAGAATGCTTCGTTGGATGTGTGGCCATATGAGAAAGGACAGGATTAAAAACGAGTATATCCGAGATAAAGCATGAGTGGCCACAATTGAAGATGAGATGAGATGAGAGAAAATCCGTTAAAGTGGTTTGGATATGTGAAACGAAGACCTGCACATGCTTCAGTTAGAAAATTGCAATTATGAGAAAGGCTAAGGAAAAAAGGGGTAAAGGAAGACTTAGGAAGACTTAGAAAGAAACTTTCAAAAAAGACATGGGGTACTTTGGAGAACTTGGAGCTAACAGAAGACTTGACGCAAAACCAAGCGTAATCATTCTAGGATTCATACAACCAACTCTACTTAGTGGGATACGGCTTTGTTGTTGTTGTTCTTGTTTTTGCTTCTCACTCTAACCACTATTTTCAAAGTTTTAACGAATGCTTTTGCTAGTTTACCTTAAGAATTGGGATTGGGATCACGCAACTCAAAGAGTGGAAGACCCTCAAACTTCTCAGCTAGTCAAAGGATTGGTTACTGGGGTGTTGGCATTTAAAGGAATGAAGAAAGAAAAAGGAAGTTTAAAAGCACTTAATTCATTAGTGTTAGGTCAACATTAGGTATTAAACTTGTCATTTTAGTCGAACTTAATACATTCAACTTACAAATGAAAAAAAATATCACTAGACTATAATGCTAGCTATATATAAGTAATACAATTCTTGTTAACCAAAAAAAGAAATCCAAATGCATGCCTAACGTATGCATTGTCAATTGTCACAACATTTCCTAAAGTTTATTCAAAGTTATCATGTTTTAAAGAACCTACTCACCATTTTTTAATTTATGGTCGATATATCCACTAACTACAATATATTTATCAATATATCCATAAATTGGGCTACCTATACATTCACTGACATCAATATAATAATCCTTGATCTCTTCATGCTGGATGAAAATATGCATCCCAAGCTACTTCTGTGGAAGCAACACCAGGGGTGCAGATTATTCTGTGATATACTAGTATACGATGTGTGTGTATGTAGAGAGAGAGAGAGAGAGAGAGAGAGAGAGAGAGATACTTATTACGAGGGATCCCTTTTGTTAAAATCCAAAAGGGGTCAGATACAAATCAGAAACAATTAAACAAGAAACTAAAAAATTCTTTCAGATTGCTGGGCATTGTCAGTTTTTAGGGTCGGGTGAAATAGAAAGATTCTCCAGTATTTAGAGGTGGGTATGCATGAACTTTGGGATTGAAAATGCTTCTGGCCTGTAATTTGGACTTCATAGAGATAGAATTCAGGGAATCTTCCCTTCCAGGGGTTTTTATAATTATGATACGGTCCCCTGGTTTATCTAGAAAAGTTTTCAAAACATGCGTTTCAAGCCAATGTGCGCATTCCATCTTCATGCATTGAAGATACACGTGTTTATTATGATATGAAGCTTGTTTGTTATTTAAAGTATGCCTTAATTTACTGAGTAATCACATTAGTTGTTTGTTGAGATTCTAGATAACACTGATGCTCCTATCAAGTCATGAAATTGTCGTTAGCATCACTAAGATACCGATAATAATACTGTTACCTTCAAATTGCTCAGCATCTTCACAGTTGCAGGATTAAAATATAGCTGCAAAAAAAAAGCTTAATTATTTATGGACTATAATTAAGTAAAAGAACTCTCCAAATTCAATGAATGGGTAACCTCCAATGGAGACCAGTATAAACTTTGGATGACCCAGTACTACATGAAGCCTAAGGAATGGCCAATTCTGTTAGCCCATACTATTCAATAAAACTGCTCGGAACTAAGCAGTTGTGGTATGACCATATCATGTTGTACACGAAGTTTAGTGCATGACAACATATCTCTAACCAATGTGTCCCCATTTTTTACTGTCTTTGTTTTGTGAGATCATTCCTCTTTAGCTAAACACTACAAACACTACTTCTAAGTAGACCTGCAAGATACTCCACACCCATTTCAAAGGGCTTCAAACATGGGGGAGAACCCTTAGAGCTAAACTTCTTGGTTATATCAAAATTTGACTATATAGGTCATAGCACAAGTCCATCACTCATGCAAAAATTTGGAAAGTTAACCACATACGCCACAACACATGGATGCATGCTAAGAGGATCTATGAAATAGCTATACCTGCATGGTGAACTTTAAATAGTTATTAATAGCATAGAGAAATGCTGGAACAGCAAGAAGCACATTATTGCGAGCTGCCTGCAAAGGAGAAAAACAAATATTGTTGGATCACAAATTACCATGTATGCTTTCATATAAACTCCAAATATGAGCAAGCTTATGAACTAAGCAAGATAGTTCAAACACGGATGCCAAGAAATTATTTAATGAAGAAAACAGACTGCAGTGTAAAAGGAGAAGATACAGTTTCCTAATAACAGATCATACAGAACAAACTAAGGGAGTGCCCAAATTCCATCTGTTACAATATCACAAACAGACAAACATTATGAAACAAGAGCTTAAAAAATTAACGATTGTCACACAGTGAAAAGACAACCTGCATGAATGTAGAAATTGAGAGAAGAGGCTTCTCCCCAACTTTCTGATTCCTAGCCTGCAGAATCAACCAAGATGTCAATAAGAACAAAAGAAAACTAAGTCCATCAGGAAATGAAGTCATTAGTACTTTGCAAAAGTCAACTAATATAATCTAGAATGTGAGAGTTATGACCATCAGACATCTCTCTTCTCCATAACCAACTTGCAAACAACACACAAGCAAGTTTTTCCTTTTGGCATAATTAATTCTACTATCTTCAATAGGTGGGAGCTCCTAAGTTATCACCAATGCATAAACGGGCGCTCACCCAAGTGCACCTCACATGGCACTAAGGTATTTTCTAGCCTCATCTCAGAACCTCAGCATACAATACAAGAGTTGATGCCATTGACAAGACATGTCAAAATTTTGTGTAAACTTCATATGGAACCTTATTCCAGGTTGAACCAGAACACCTAGAAGGTGCTGGAACTTAACAGCACCAGGGAATAACAATAACTCAATCTGATATCTTCCTCAGAGAAAATTAACTTTTTTATCATATGGCATGACGATTTTGTGCACATTTAAGTAAGGGAGACAAAAGGAAGTTGTTGACATACCTGCAACAATAGCATAACGACAGCAAATAGAACCTTTGCTGCCTCTGTTAAAAAGTTTACACTAATCGGGCTAAACTCGAATTTTCCATCGACCTTGGACATATAAACCAGGATAGGCTGATAGCAAAAATACATAAAAGTAAGCATGTCAGGTAATAATGAAATTGAGATGAAGAACTGTCCACAAAATTTATAGCAACGGTTTGCAGCTTACTTCATAAACTCATATCAAGTTTTCACAAGCAATAATAGATTTCCTAAGGGACTGTTTGAAACAGTTGTTAGTGCGACTATATCTGCAATATGAATGATGAACTTGTTTTCACTTTTAATATGCTTCCTAACATGTATGGTAATCATCTTCATAGTCCAAAACAAGAAAATTAAACAGATATGTTGAATCAGGAGATCAAATTCAACTAAATTACTGGAGCCATTAATGTAATAGTGATGAAAATAAAGATGGATGGCAATGTAATCATTTGTAATAATGCAGAAGCTATGGGAATGAGGATGGTAGGGGTGGTCTTGTGCTAGTTTGAGGGTTTATAGGAGAATAACAGCAGATATTGTAGGCTGACAACAATAACATTGTTAGCAACCTTCATAGTTGCGAAAACATGCTCAAACATGTTCAGTCATGCAGAAATATTGGAAAGCTGAATTATCAAATACGTTTCTAAAAATTAGAGATTTCATATATCATTTCTTATAAACTTCTCTACTTGAAGTTGAGTAGTTCTCCGTGTAATCAATCATTTGATTCCCATGAAAGATAAGCAAAACATGATCAAATATGAAAACAAACCTGTAAACCGACAAGCATACAATCACCAACGACCAAGAGTACATTGAGAACACGTTGCTTGGATGATAACCTGTTCTTGTGGCGGTCATAGGCCCTGGAGAAAGTTTTAGAGTTCGGGGCAACAATCTTTGAATGGCATACACTACATTCTATCATCCCGTTCTTCATTAGTTTCCCCTAGTCCGCACTCTACACAATGATCAAAAACTACAAAAAACATAGAAAAAATCCATAACTTAACACTACATCTCATAATATCATGCCCTCTTAAAAATTAATAAACATTCTTCGTGAATTTTTGGTATAGGCCTAATTGCAACATAACCATTGATAACGAACTACGCACGACAGGATAAAAAATCCGTACTTCAGAGTTCAGACCTACCAAATCAACAAGCCCTTCCAATCCCCAATAAGACCACATTACCAAACGGTCTTTATATTTTCAGTTTCATTTCTTTTTTTAATACACTTCCTTTGCAACCAAACGGAAGGCAAATGGCAGCTCAATTCGATCAAACACCTCAACCAACTCATTTATCACTCACAAATCAGTATAATTCAACCAGATCTTGCCCTTACAACAACCGGAATCACACAGAGACCACAAATCCAGCTAACAATCCTCACAGAAACCCTCAATCGAATCAAATAACAACAGAAAGAATAGAAACGCAGACTGAGTTCAGATCTTGCCGAATCCTCAACCAAAACTTGGGCTAAAAAAAGGGAAAATTCGAGCGTTACTAACCGCAGAAATGACGGGAGCTAAATCACCTCCGAACAGAGCATTGATCTGAGGCTCCAATTGGGTCAGATCCACAGTCGCAGAAGCACAGCAATTCCCACCACTCTCAGAAACCGATTGAAAATACAGAAGGGATTTGAGAAGTGGAGAAGGCGAGAATTCGAATTCGAATCCTCGTTTTGGTGCTTCAATGGGAATTCGAATTTCCCAGAGATGCGAGGAAAATGCAACGCACAGAGAAGATGAATTCTGCGGGGAATGTTTAACGAAAGAAGGAGCGAGCTTGTTTAAGTCTCTCCCCTCTCTCTCTCTCTCTCTCTCTCTCCCCCCGGAAATGTATTTTTTAATAATTAATGATTTTTTTTTTTTTGTTTTTTTTTTTTGCTTTGATTTTACACAAACACGGTCTTTGTTCGCTGGGGAGCTGTCACCGACCGACGCTAGGCCAATGGTGACGGACCAATGAGATGTCGGGGTTGGGTGGAAAATGGGAAGTGAAAAGTCGGTGACAAATGAGATGGTTAACTTCAGGGGATGGGTGCTGGTAAGTTAAGCTATATTTTCTGGTTTTGTTTTTTCGGTTTAGATGTTTCTTTCGCTTCAATTTGTTGTACTTTTAAAGTAAGCTCTGTTGGCATCCATCATTATTCCATCATGTGAGGAATTAAAAGAAAAAAATAATGGAGCTTTTGAGTTTTGATTTGATTGTGGTCAAAGTAGTTGATTGTAGGTAAGAGTTAAAAGTTGAAAGCTAGGTGAATTTGAAGCTTGGCAAGTAGAATCAATTCAATTTCTACCACTATAATTAAAACATGTATAACTGTTCTTGGACGATGTTTGATGTGTAGGAGAATTCTATGTAAATTTATTTTACAGTGCTAGTCCCAAGCCCAGTTAAAAGAGGAGGAGGAGTACATCAGGTAGTTGATAGCCGACACTCTGTCTTCATGTCGAATCCCTATGATATGAATGTTAATGCCAAAATCTGGTAAGGTGTTTCAACAATGGTTTTTTAGGGGTTTAAATGTGTGAATATCATGGGTTTTAGAGTATAAGGTTTGATATTCAGTAAAAGGGTAATAAATAAATGGACACAAAGACATGTAATGGTTCACTCATAACCAGGCTACATCTACTGCAATAATATTATGTTTGCATGAGGTTACAAATGTAGCGTGGAAGGGGGTAAAGTCCAAGGATTAATAAACGATGGTGGAGATTGGAAAAGAAGGATGTGATACAGACCTTTGTGGGTCGTGATCTGGGTAAGGATGGTCTGTCATAAACTATTTCTTAATGTATTTTCTTCAGTTGTTTTCTTGAACCTCCTTTTCTAGATTTCCCTCTTCTTTTATATAGTGGCTTGTTCGTTTGCTAACGAGTCCCTTTTAACTAAGTCATGATGTCACCCTATGTTCCCTCTCACGATATAAGCATTTCATCTGCTTGTAGCCTTTTCTCTTCTTTCAACACATAAGCCTACTGGGCCAGATTATTCTTTCTTTGTGTCAAGAGGTAGTGGTCGATAAATCTTTGAGGCAATGGAGAAGCTCCGCATAAGTCTGAAGCTACTCGACAACAGGTGTTTAAAATGTTATGCTGACCACGAGTTTTCCTCTAAACTTATCGCAAATGTGTGCTTGGGCATTTCACCTATCCCAAGCCCACTATTGGATATGGGCTTGTGTCATATTTTTTTAATGCATTGTTGAAAAATTAGGTTCTGGGTTAACAGGTCCCTAAACTTCTTATTAAAGAATTTGTCTTGATTATCCGAAAGTACTGTTTTGTGGATATATTTCTGATAAGATTTTGAACCAATCCCAATGCACCACATGTCACTATTTATTTACAATCCTTTAGAATAGATTTTGATAAGATTTTCAACCAATCATGCAGTGCCACGTGGCATTATCCATGACCTCATCCTTTTTTTTGTCCATATAAACCCTACATCCATCCTAATTCATACACCAAACTCAAACTAGCTCAAAATCCTTCTTCATTGTTTTTAAATCTTGAGTTCTTACAATGTCTTCTTCAAGGAGATTGTATGAAATCGATGAGCAACAGAAAAAATTGTTGGTAGAACAAGAAGAATTGTTCAATCTCGAGGATGGTGGAGATGAGGCATTCGTAATGGAAAAGGATGAGGATGATGAACATAGAAGGTAGAGAACCTCACATTCATGTCGTGTCATGCAAGCTATGGGTTAGATCTCCAAACCCAGATGTGCCGCAAACTTGGATTGGATAGAAATAGGGAAAGATGAGGTAAAGATCTCTTGGAAGATTATTTTATCCCCAAATGTTTATTCCTTGATCATATTTTTAGAAGTCGTTTTAGAATGCAATGAAGTTTATTCAATAAAATCATGATTGCTATTTGCAACCATGATCCATACTTTGTGTAAAAAAAAAGGATGTTTTTCATGTTCTAAGTCTTCTTCCTGAGCAAAAAATTATTGTTGCCTTGTGGATGCTTGCATATAGAGCATTTGCAATTCAAGTGGATGAGATAGCGAGGATGGGAAAATCAACTATTCTAGAGTCTCTAATGAGGTTTTGCTTCGCAATTGAAGCCCCCTACAGTAATGAGTGCCTCCGAAAACCCATGACAATGGACAAGCAAAGGATTTTGAAGAAGGGTGAGATGCGAGGCTTTCCTGGCATGATTGGAAGCATCGACTATATGCACTGGACATGGAAAAATTGTCCAAGTGTGTGGCAAAAAGCTTATGGCGACATAAAAGAAGCCAAATGTATCATTTTGGAAGCGGTGACATCATTTGATACAAAGATTTGGCATGTTTTTTTTGGTGTTCCAGGAGCTCAAAATGGCCTTAATGTCCTTACCCAATCTCCAGTGTTCGATGAGGTGCTGCAAGGAAAAGCACCGAAAGTTGCATATTTGGTCAATGGACATAAATACGAAGGAGCATACTACCTAGCAAAGGACATTTACCCAAGGTGGACAACATTTGTCAAAACAGTGCCGCATCCACAAAGTGAAAAGGAACAACACTTCGCAAGATGTCAAGAAGGGTGTAGGAATGATGCGGAGGGTTGTTTTGGTATCCTGCAAGCTCGTCGGGCGATTATCAGGGTTGTTGCTAGATTGTTTGATGTCGAGGCTCTTCAATCCATCATGATAACGTGTGTCATTCTCCACAACAAGATTGTGGAAGATGAGTATGATTATGATGCCATCGATGAATACGAGCCGGGCGCGATGAACAATTCCAGAACACGTAAATATTGTGCTCATGATTGCACCGAAGATCCCGTGCAACACGAGTCATTGGAAAAGGATAGGCGTTACAATCAATTGATCATTGATTGGTATACTTCAATGCAACAACCATACATCCACTTAAGTCATCAAAGTGACTTGATTGAGCACTTGTGGGGATTGAAACAAGGTGAAGAAACTTAAAAGGAGCTTGTGGTAAAAAAATACAGTTCTTAGTTTATTTGGTATGTTTTTTTTAAGTTTTATTTGGTGAGTTTATGTAATTTTATTTGGTGTGTTTTTTTAAGTTATTTGGTGAGTTTATGTAATTTTAGTTGGTGTGCTTATGTAATTTTATTTGCTGTGTTTTTTTAAGTTTATTTGGTGAGTTTATGTAATTTTTTTTAGTGTGTTTATGTAATTTTATTTGGTGTGTTTATGCAATTTTATTTGGTGTGCTTATGTAATTTTATTTTGGTGTGTTTATGTAATTTTATTTGGTGTGTTTAAATAAAGTACTAAAAATAAATAAGAAATTACATAAAGTACTACAAATAAATAAGAAATTACATAAAGTACTAGAAATTAATAAGAAATTACATAAAGTACTAAAAATAAATACGAAATTACATAAAGTACAAAAATAAATTAGAAATTATATAAAGTTTGAGGAGCTAGGATATGTGGTGCTAGGATCTTCGTTGCTATGATATGTGTAGCTAAAACACCCTCCACTTGTTCCCTCGTTTCTTGCACACCTCATTCGTACCACGTCCTCTTTTTTCGATGTACAAAAATATTTAGAATTCGGAGACATTCCTTCTAAACACTTGTTCATAGTGTCACAATCTGCTTGAGCCATCATTTCTTCTCTAAGCATCTCCATTTCTCGATTAAGTACTTCTTTTTGTCTCTCATTAGCCGCATCACGTCTCTTAGTAGCTTCTAAGATTGCTTGCATAGTCACAACTTTTGCCTCATCTCTAGTCGCTTCCCGCGCCATGGTCAGTTCACCTTGGCGAGCAAGTTCGTCCATATATTTTTAGTCATGGAAGAACTCCCTTTTTTTTCTTTATTGCCTTTTTACCTTGAGGCCATAGGGACCGACGAGTTGGCTCTGACACTACTTCAAGTGTCCCTTCCCGCTCTTCATATGTGTCGCTTTCCTGTTGGCCGGGTCTGCTTTTGGCAAACTGTATAGAGGGATGTTGTGCATGACAACTTTTGGACCATTTGGCACAAGTTTGTATCTGGGACAATTTTTGACAACATTCCAACATTCCCATCTTGTGAATAATTTGTTTTTGTTGTTCGCATTGTACCATGCTTGTGCTTGAACTGTCTATAAAATGTGGGATAAGACAATATTATAAAATACGGGTGTAATACAAATAAATAAATTAAAATATTGATGCGGGTGGAATACAAATAAATAAATAAAAATATTGTCACCTGATCTTCTAAACTTCTGCCACTACTCAAATTAAAGGAAGCCTGAGAGATGGCATTTTTCCAACTAGTAAGCGAGTTGTTGAGTTTTTTCCAACGACCTGAAGACCTTGACTACTTCTTGCATCTTATCCAAGCCTCTCGCAAAAAGCTATAGTAATTCTACTCCACAGTTCTCCCAACTGCTCCTCATTACCCGTAATCGGGTCATGAGTAATTTGAACCCATCATTCACACAACATAACATCTTTGATGACCGTCCAAGTACCATTTTTTGCACACAAAAGTATATGAAAGCTTTGGTTCAATGTGTTGAAAATATTGAAATGTGGTGTAAGGTGGAAGATGATGGTTAGGTATTTATAGAAAAATAATAATAAATTTTTGTTTTATTTTTTCTATATTTTAAAAAAAAATTTAATAATTTTTATTAAGTTAATTAATTTGGACCGTTGGATTTGAAAAGGATTGAAATCCAACAGCCCAGAATTGGACACGTGGCCAATAGTAAGAATTCTGACATTTTCTCTTTCTTTTTTTTTATGTTTTTTGGCCGAAAATCCTGGACCGTTAATTTAGGAATTGGACGGCCCAGATGTTGCCACGTCACTAGTCCTTGGGTTTGAATTTCAAAATTGTGATCGTTGGAAATCCAACAGTTCAGAAAACTAGACGTTGGAAATCCAAAAGGCCGAAGACGCGCCACATGGCCATGTCTCGCGCCCTTTTAGTGAGCTTGCATCGGCGAGGCCTGCCGTTTGTTTTCTGTTGGGAACGTGCACCCACGTGCGTGTGTTTCCCATGTGCTTGACACAAAAAAAAATATATGGGCTTCGTTGTCATCATGCTGACACTAGCATGATGTTAGATAGGCTGGTTCCTAATTCAGTCTATTTTGAGTTGGCCTACAAGCTGGCTTAGGTTGTGGGCTGGCCTATTTTGCTTGGCTGGAAAGGTTTTACATGGTGCTAGCCTATTTTGCTAGGCTGAATTTGCTCTTATGCAAATGCAAAAGTTTAGGTTAGAAGAGAGCGATCGGTCGTGACGTTCAATATCTTGTGACGTTTGGTCAAAAAGTGGCGACTGGTGAGACAAGCATTAAATGCCTCAAAAGTTGGGACATGGTGATGATGGGAAATGTCTCGTTGTTCGGTTTCCTAACTATTTCATTTTGTCTGGGGTTGGATTGCTTATATAGCACGATTTGGTTGAGTTGGCACCCAAACGGTTAGATGGTTGAGATCACTCCTCAACATTAACTAAAAGGGGTAGAGGAGAGATGAAAAATCCTTATTTCTCCATTGGAAGAGAAAAAGAGCAGACATAGGGAGAAAGACGGGAGCTATGTGATAAGGATTTGCATGCAGAGCTAAACACCATTTGATTGGTATAAATTTGGTAAGTCTTCTTCCTTTGCTTGGAATCAAACATAGTGTAAGGTGTATAGGAAGTTTTGAATTTGTTGGTCGGGCCAAGGGGAAGATAATCAATGGACTGTGTTGTTAATGCATGGTTTTTTTCAATGCTCAAAGTAGTACATATACTGGGAAAAGACCGAGAAAGGCCCAATAAAAGTCAAGGCCTAAGGTGGGAAATGAAATCTAAGGCCAGTGGAATTAGAAAGGGGCATTTCTGAGTGTTGTAGCCGACCGCTCATCAGTCTAGTTAGACCAAGTAACATAAAGCACTTTTTTGACCAACAAGAACATGTGCGAAGATTAACAATAAATGCCAGGAAATTAAAAGTGGGTGAGCCCAAGGCTTTCTGGACTCATTGAGGACCTATATGAAGGGGTGGGAACCTTATGTAAGGGGGTCAGATGATTGAGAAGAGAGAAAATACAATTCTTTAGCCAACTGTTATTTGTAACCTTGTTGAAGTTCATTTCGAGTGCAAATATAAGGATAGTATAGCGGCACAAGTAAGGGTGTCGAACCACAGGGACTGAGAAACAACTTAGTAAAACCTTTGACTATTACAAATGAGCAATAGTTAAAGACTCCTTATGAATTACAATGGGGGGGGGGGGGTTGAGTAATTTTGGAAAAGAAATAAAGACAGAAAGAAAAGTGAAAAATTAGAACTATCTAAAAATAAACCTAAGTCATGAAATAGGTTAGAAACGTTTTTAGGACTTAAATTTGACTTCAAATAAACAAAGTTCTTCCCCTAAACATTCCTGAATCAGTGATATGATCTTTTAACTTCCCTTTCAAATGCACAACTAAGATGTTCATATATCTAGCATGACATATAACTAGATTGTATGAATCCTCTCTTACTTTGCATGTTAGATGCATGACATATACATAAAACTTATATTTGTAGGTGCAACCTAACATGACATATACTCAGATTTAGCACCTAGAAACTCATTAAGAACGAAGAGTATTATGAACATCACATGAACCTAGAACATGGCATTTATCCTAGAACTTCATGGAATCAATTTACACGATTAGTTCTGAACCTAACCACATGTTGTTAATGAATGAAAGAAGAGATGGCAATCATCCTTATCATTCTCAACAGAAAGAAAACATAAACAAGGTAGCTAAGCTTGAAAATATGTGCTTGAAATGATTGAAACATAAAACTAATTCTAGCTTACAAATGAAATTGATAAACTAAAACTGCATCATAACATTAATTCAATCATGTCTAGGGCTTCAAAGCAGCCCTAAGTATCCATAAACTAAATTAAAAACATAACAAAATACATAAAAAGTTAGGAAAGCTAGAACCTAGAAACTGCTCAAGGCTGAAGGCTCCTGCTCTTTCCAGATTTAGTGTTTTTCTGTTTTTTGCTCCTCTTCTTTCTCCTTTTGATTTTGTGTATTTTTCTTCTATTAAAAGGCTGAATTTGTTTTAGACCTGCTGAGAGGAGACTTCAGCCATGTCCAATGGTTCAATTCTTGAACCTAGAAAGCTTAATGGTCAAGCCCAGTGCTTAAGACTGCTTCCCAATTCACGTAGCCGATGAAGGTTATCTACTTTCAACGGCCATTAAGGTTGCTAGGAAATATAGATAACACCATTCGGCGCATAGAATTTTCGGTGAAATGAATAATCGGGCACCTGGCATTCAATGTTTTTCTCGGTTCAAATTTGTTATTGTAAAAGCAATGAGAGAAAGGGATCGAGTGTTACAAAAGCCGAAGTAACTTCTTGAGGAGGAATGCCAAGGTCCTGATCATGCGGATGGATTAGTGTCTCCGTCATCGTTTCAGGCTTAACAAAGGGCCTTTTTTCAACGGTCGGCTGTAGGAGGATCGACCTGGTCAGTTGCCTTAACCACATGTGGATGATTGTTGGTAGGAAGTCTAGTTTGTCAAGGGCGACTTGTCAGTAGGGTTTCTTTGTTGCCGTCATCATCCTGGAATAAGAGTTGTTAGTATTCGGAATCTAATCGAAAAGAAAAGGTCACCAGCAACGTAATCATACCTCATCATCCAGAACGACCACTGGTTTGGGTTTTGGATCTAGAGGGAGATTTTTCTCGACCAAGGTGGCCACTTCCTCCAAGACAAGAGCAACAGTCGACTTTGTTATTGCAGGTTCCTTGACCACCGGGTTATTGGTTGGTTCGACTCCGAATTGTCGAATGGGACAAACCTCAGGTGCTCGACTGGTAGGAGGGTTTGGTTACGTGTCCATCGAGGCTTGAGCAACATGAGCATGAGAAGACTCAGTGGTTGCTCCTGTGGTTTGTTTGGAGATAACATGAATCTCCTGCTCTTTTTTTTTCGCCAATTGCTTGACAAGTTTTTTGGGACGGGGAGCATCACCAGCTGTTTTAGCCTCTTGGCGAGACCGTTTGCCCGGCAAGGTCGGTAAGGCTATCGCGGTTTTCTTTAGCGAAGGAGAACGTTTTTTCTTGGCCACGATCACGGTTGCCATGTCCGTATGAATGCTTGAAAAAACTAAAATCAAATCAAAAGGAAGTTTGAACAAACAACCAAAGGAAAACGATAGACGAAGACAAATACATTGAGCCGTCTCTTTGGATTTTGGGGCAAGGGTTTTCTTCGGGCGGTCGCTGAAAGCTTTTTTGATGGCATTCTCGATCGATGTGTGAAAGAAGTCTTGAGTGTATGTTTCCCACTAGTTGACGAAGGTGACGGTGCTAAGGGTTTCAGGCACATTAGGCCAGAGACGGAATTTTTGGCACCTTTCTTGAAATTCACAAACTGTCTCCCTGCATTCTTTCTCTGAAGAACCAGAGGAGCATCCTTGACTTAGGAGGAAGCGGGAAGTGAGTAGAGGCACCGGGCAACCTTAAAGGTAATCGAGTTGCCAAGCGATGAAATGAGGATGGTAGACTTCCCAGCTCGCTCGACGAGCATCGCAACTGAGGGAAAGGTCACGTGTTAACATAAACGACCCCCAGTTTTGATGAAGATCTACATCTTAAGCTTCACTCCATGCTAATAATGGAAGCTTGATGGAAGGGGGATACTCTTGACGACAGCATATTAGAAACTCGTCGTCAAAGAGGTCTTCTAGGCTGAAGAAGTATTTGAAAACTTCTTCAGCCCGATAAGGAGGCATTGGTCGAGACACTAATTGAAGGCCGAGCGCTTCGATGGATTGGAAGCTGGGGATCTCTGGTCGAAGGGTTGCAAAATAGACCTGCAGCCAAAGTTGGAAAACCCAAAGAGGACCGTTCTGGTGCGGATTGATTTTGTTGATGGTCGTCTTAGCCAAGTAGCGCATGAGGTTGGCAAGGATGGCCGAACTAAAGGCCAATGTGTGACCACTTTCCAGGGCTTTGGCAATCGGCATATTATCGACCAAGCACTTATTTGATTTAGTACAACACCAGTAGAATAGGAAGGCTTCGTGCTCCCCATTCTGAATGTTTTCTTCTCATCGGCCAGCGAAATGGAGGATGAGAGTGTTGTAGTTGAAGAAATTCTTGTGTAGTTTTTGAATCTCTTCTTTTAAAGGTTCTTGACCCTCTTTACCAACTCTTTGATAGTCCGCTCGTCGAATAGAGCTTTGAGGTCGAGGATAGACGGATGCCCAGAGAAGGTGGCATCAACAGAGAGGCCAGAAGGAGACGTTGAGGATGGTAGGGCTTATAGGGCCGAGGGGAAGGACCATGGTGTTGGTGGTTGAGCACCAAAAGCACAAAGCTACCATAAGAAATTCTCTGTCCATGATGATTTCCACGATCGAGAGTTTAATGGCATCGTAGATGCCAAAAGTCTTCCATTTTTGGCCGAAGATTTTTGCCATCCGTTCGAACCAAGCTGCCCAAGCTATGGTGGTTGAAGGCTAGACTCCTTGGGGCTTGGTCAGGTCCCACTTCGACCAATCGAACCCTTGCAACAAAGGTGCCAGGCAATGATCCTTGAGGAGAGTGGTGATGGACGATGGTACGATGTCCTTGAAAAGTGGCCCTGAGATCTTCGAAGCGTAGAGTTTTGATGGCACTTCGATTGATGAAGCCTTGGCATTTGTTGCATTCGTCGGAAAGCTTGGAAATGAAGGAAGCCATTGATGAAGAATCGAATAGTTTTTGGGTTGAGAGTTTTCTGGGTTTTCTAGGAATTCGAGGGCCAAGAGCAAGAAGGGTTTAGGAGTTCATGAAGCGTAAAGTTTGAACGAAGAAGAGATAGGTATTTATAGGGGTTTTGGGCTGAAACCCCAATGATTTAAAGTTTCAAATAAAGGATAAGACTAGTCAGACAATTTAACAATCATTATGGAGATTTAGGAAACCCATATAAAGAGGCCAAGAAATTTCAGATCGAGGATACACGACGACATGTGACGGCATATTCAATGATAAGGAGACATTTGAGTACGTGCACGACTAAAAAAGACCGAAAAATTCACAGTTTGAGGTTATAATAATAGCGTGTGATAAGGTTTTGAGGTTTGAGAAGACGTTTCAGTGTTAAGGACGAACATGCGAAGCAGATGCCACGTGGCAGGATGTTTGACAAAATTAAGATCGTGCGATCGTGTCTCATAAATGCGCTTAATGGATGGAATATTTGAAACTTTTCATTATCCTATCTACCTAGGGTTCCCTTCTTCAAGGTTGAAACTCGGTTAAGGAGTTCTAAGCCGAAAACCTCAGAAGTGAGGGGGCAATGTTTGGGCCCAAAATAATATTATTGGGTCGAGCATAGGTTTATGTTTGGTCTAAAGCTTTTCCAAAAATACTATGGGCCAGCCAGGGGTCATGGGTCGCTCAGTTGGGGAGGTTGAGTCCTATTGCAAGAATGAGTGATTTGGATAAGAGTGGATGGGTCGAGTCCTAGTATGATAAAGAGTCTCAATGGAATGAGAACGCTGAGATTTGAGAAGTGAAGGTGGCCGGATAAAGAGTTTGGCTCAAAGTCCTAGTGGAGGTAGGATTGGGCGAGTCCTGGTTGGATTAGGATGAAGAATCTTAATTCGAGTATAGTTCTGATTCAGCCAAGATGAGATTGGTTGCTATAAATAGAAGGGGGTGGGTCATTTGAAAAGCCTCTCCAACTCAACACACAAACTGCCCTGCTCAAACTCTCGCTATATGCGAAACCTCTCAACAACCTTGAGATTTTTATTTTCCTTTTTCACCAACACATCTTCAGTTTGGATAAACAGCACTGTGAAGACAACCAGTGAACATCTTCAGTTTGGATAAACAACACTGTTGCTGTAGAATTAGCCGACCGCGAAACACCTTTAGTTTGGATAAATAGCACTGCGACGAGGCTGATTGGTTATCTATCCAAGTCTCGATCGAGAAAGATTTTCCAATCCTTATTGGCAAAGGTCATCTTATCAGCTTTCTCGGTGAAGTGAGATGTTACTAGGTTACTACATTCGGCACCCTAAGAGCCAATTTTGATATTGAACTTCGCAGAACTTACAACTTTGTCTTGAGGCTTTAGAACCCGAAGGCCGAGACGTGTTCCTTCCTCGGTTGCAGTAACGAGATTGAGAAATCAGCAGTGCGCTCAATGCCACATCCACATATTTTACTCACCAACCGAGGTTGGCCGTCGAGTTGGCACGCCCCACACATAACCGAATGACGTAGTTAATGAAATGCAAAGCTAAGAGTAAGAATCATCTTTGTATATATATTGAAAAGAGTATGAATAATATCATAAGCTATTTGTAAGAGAAGTAAGGGAAACGGCAGACCTTGAAACCTTAAAAGATAAAGAGTGAAAACAATAGTATTTATATACATGGTTGCATTTGACACCCTAGAAGAATATTCTTCTTGCTCATCCTTATCTATGCACAGTTGTCCCTTGCTGTCAATGTACCGTTGAGATGGTTCTAGGTGAGTGCTGGGTGTGTTGATCAATTGGACAGGTGTCTTGGCAAGGTGTAGCACCATGGGCTCTATTCATTGGACTATGGTTAATATCCCCCCTCAAGCTAAGTTGCGGGGATTAAGCAGTTAGCTTGGAACTAAGCAACTCGAAACGAGCTTTGGAAAGCTTTTAGTGCATATATCTTAGCGAGCTGATAGTAAGAGGGTATATATGATATGTCAACTAACTTGTTTATGACCAATTCACGAATGTAATGATAATCGATCTCGATATGCTTTGTTCTTGCATGAAAAATAGGATTGGCAGCAAGAGCAAGAGCACTTTGATTGTCACATAAGAGCAGCGAGGGATTATGGAGATAGAAACGAAAGTCATGTAGAAGGTAGCAAATCCATGATACTTCAGCAGCTGTTTGGGCTAGAGAACAATACTCACTTTTCCGTGAAAGACTGAGCAACGGTTGGTTGCTTCTTGGCACTCCATGAAATGAGATTGTTGCCAAAGAATATGCAAAAGCCAGATGTAGAACGTCGATCTATGGGACAATCGGCCCAGTCAACGTCCGAAAAAGGAGTAATATTTGTAGAGCATTTGGTGAGAAGAAGTCCATGATCTGGTGTCCCTTTGAGATAACAGAGAATCCGCTTGATGGCTATGAAATGAGTTGTTCTAGGATTCTGAAGACGTTGACAAACTTGATTAACAGAAAAGGCAATGTCAGGCCTTGTCCATGTAAGGTATTGGAAAGCACCAACCAATGATATGTACATGGTATGATTTTGAAGCAATTCACCATCGTAGGGAGCAAGTTTGGAAGCAGATGAAGGTGATGCACATGGTTTCGAATCAAGCATGTTGGCTTTTTTTAGGAGGTAGAAGTAGGATTTACCAGAGCACCAACTGTAGCAAGGGCATCAACGGTTTGCTTAACAAGCTGAAGATAGTCAAAAGTGGAGAGGGTTCATTTCTTCAAATTTTGAAGCTTAGCTTTGAGCTGCAGCAAGTGGGATCTACTACTACCACCAAAATGGTTCTCCAAGTTGATCCATAGAGTATGTGCAGTGGTTGATCCAACGGTGTAAGGGAGAACTGCTTCAGAGAGGGTAGCATTTATCCAAATCTTATAGGAGCGGTCGTATGCTCGGTCTTCCATATTATTCTTAGCAGTTGTATGCTTTGAACACGTTCTTGCACTGCTATATTTCATTTTAATTACATATTCTTATTTGTATGCATGTTTAAAATGGTTTTGTCACCCTCGGGTGTCAGCCAGCACATGCTCATCCTGGTATTTGGGGAATATCGGGGTTGGGGCACGTCACATTCAAATTTGGATAAGAAACTATCTTAATACACCCATTTTAACTTTCCAAAAAATCCTAACACTGCCAAAAGAAAGAAGCTCTCTTAATTACTTAAAAAAAAGTCTCGTTCAAGATCATCGAAGAGTTTCACAAACTCATTCTTGTCTTCTCAAGTTTATCTCTTCCGCGCATTCTTGTGTTCTTGAAGATAACCTTGCATGTATCAACCAACTGAAGAAGGAATACACTAAGGGAGACAACACTAAGTACATTGCGTCGAAGTTCTTTTATTCTCACCAACAATAACAATATCAAAACATTGAAGTCAAGCAAATCCATTCCCAAGACAACCTGGTTGATCTCTTCACGAAGTTATTTTCCAAGTCTACTTTTCAGAAGCTTGTCCAATGAATCGGTATATGTAAACTTTCTGACCTGAATAACTTGTAGTTCTCTTATTTGAAAGTTATGTCAAACTCAGGACGAGTATCCAAAAGCATACTCACTACGATTAGAAGCATTTTTTCCACTAGATTTTTGTTACCTAATGAGGTTTTGATGAGGCACACAACTTGGGATGATCATACTCTTTTGAGGTTTACTACTTTCGTTCCGTATGATTTTTGTTTTTTACATATGCATATTTCTCACATTTCTCCTTAGTCTATGGATTTTGTACTTACCTTAGGTTTTAACATAGGAAGATTTTGTGAGTTTTACTACCAATGCATATTTTCTTTAATTTGAAACCCATATTCGCCTGTTGTGCCAACGATTTCGTCAACTGATCTACTTCATCTGTTTAAGAATGTGATTGTTATAACCCGTCTATAATTATATTTTATTTTATTTTTAAATTATGAAATGATCAAAATGCCCTTGGATGGTATGTGTTGACTTTCATTGACTTAGTAGTTAGAACATGTGTGAGATATTAATTAGTATATTCTTAAAGTACTTGTTATTATGAACGATTGAGCACATGTGTAGGGGGCAAGATAATATCACTAGATATAAAATAGGGTAAATTACATTTTACCCCCTCATGTTTGGGGTTGATTTCAATTCCTTACAATATCTTTAAAACATTTCAAATCATACATTGACTTATCATTTTATTTCAATTTCTTACATCCGTTAGAAAATCCGTTAAGTAAATTGTTAATTGATGACGTGGCTGCCAAATTTGTGCCACGTGGGAAAAAAATAATTTTTTATGCCTTTAAAATATTATAATAATTTATCCTATTTAAAATAAATAAATAAATAAACCAAAACAAAACACAAACCCAAAAAACCCATCTCCCCCCGGGACCCACCTCAATTCCCCTTCCTTGCAACCCAAACCCCCCATCCCCACCTCCACCTCCACCTCCACCTCCACCTCCCATGCATCCCCCCCACCCACCTCACCTAACCACCCCCGAGAAGATGTACGACAACACGACAATAGGGCCCGCGTGATATTTTGCCTCTAGTGCGGTGAGCACGTGTTGGAAATGTGCCCTAAAGCCAATCATGTGATGATACTTTACGGACATTTCACATGTTAAACTAATCTAGTTTTACATATAAAGGGCATACATTATTGTTTGAGCCGTCTCATATAAATGTTATATGCTTAAACGATAAAGTCCAAGGAATATGTGATTGGGAGAATGTAATCTAATGAAGTTAGATTCATGAGACCATTCTTTCGTAGACACATCCTAAAAGTTCCTGATCATAGGATTGTCAATTGGGCGTTGACAGTCCGTTAAGATCAGTACGTACTATGTCTTCTCTCAGGGAGAGTGATTAGTCTCGAGTCATTGGTGTGTGTGACATCAAGACAAGTACGTAGGTGCTCAATAGAGAATGAGTTCACTGAACGTGATCAACGAAGAGTTCTTATATTCCATGTCACATGAGAACTCATGGTTGGGATAATGCAAAGTAGTCCTTTGACCTGAGGCATCACAGTTGTCTTGTGGTTAAGTCCTTGATCTTTGATTATGTCAAAGTCACCCCCTCGGGGTGTCCACGGCATCGTTGGGGTTAAGCCACTTAGCTATGGAGACAAGTGAATGCGCAACAAGGGATCTCTAACCTTCAAATAGTTGAGGGAGAATACTCTATGATATGATTTGGAATCTCTGGCCAGAGTATGAATGAGATTAGGGAATGCGTTCCAAATCACATTCAAGGAAATCATATAAGCACACGAATCACATTGGATAGTAGACATGAATAAATAAACTATCATACCAAACAATGTGGTCAAGAGTATTAGATTAGAGAAGGACCGTATTGCATTTGTAATCCCATACTGAATAGGTTCTCTATCCTCTTCTGATTAGCTTGGGTAACCATGATATGCTGCTAGGTGTCACTCATGGTTTGTGGAAGCCCTAAACGTGTGTAATCACTAAAGGGAGAATTGAAAATAGTTTCAATTCACAATCGATGTAAAATGGTTTTAATCGCCCACTACCTCGCTAAAAGGAACCTAATGGATCGCACACCATAAAAGGTGGAGATTGAAGATTAAACGGAAATGAGTAAGAATGATTAAATGGTTTAATCATTTATTTATGGCAAGGATTAATTAATATGTTAATTAATCAAACGAATAAGTTCGTTAAAGACTTCGGGATAGTTTTGGACCTTAAGGCCCAATGGGCTTCGAACGTCAAGCCCATTAACTTAAGTTGTATGACAATTTAATGAATGAAGATTCATTAAAGCCCAAAAGCCCAAAATCCCCTAAATGGCCGGCCATAGTGTGATGAATTAGGGTTTTGGTTATTTAGGTCACTTAAAGAAGTGACTATATAAATGACTTTATAGCCAAATATTCATTAAGTGATTAAGGGTTTATTTTGGGGGAAAATTGGTGAGAATTGTCTCTCCATTTTCTCTCTAAAAAGGCCAACACCTTGGAGGGTACATCTAGCAATCCTACTACTCCAAGGTCACTCATTTCTTCTACAATCTAACCTTGGTGAAGAGACTTAGAGGTTCTCAATTTTGGGAACTTGGAGAACCTATTCTTCCATCCAAATCCATGGATCTAAGAAGCAAGGAATGAAGGCCCTATCTCTTTGGGTGATTAGCCTTTGCTTATGCAAAGAGGAATCTACAAAGGTATTAATTTCAACTCACTTTGTTTTGAGTTGATTATTGGTTCACCAATCTACTAGGCTTTGAATTTCATGGTAATGTTTTGTTTTTGAGTGCATGCAAGCATGATTCCGCCTTTAATTGTTAATTGCATGCTATATGATGTTGCTCAAATGAACATGTTTTTCAAAATAAATCCTTCAGCACGAATATTCCGGCGTTGATGATAGCACCAAGTCCGAACCATGTGAGGTCCCACCAGTTGAGCACCTTCTTCATCTCATTATGACTCTGCGCCTTCATCTCCACCAACTCTGTGTTGTCCGCCGACCGAGTCAGGACTCGATCCACGAACCGGGCGGTGTCTGCCCTAGCGCATTGATGTAATTACCGTAGCTGTGGAACGACTCATCTGGAAAAAAATCGTCCTTTCGATACGTGCAACCTCTCTACCGTATCCCCTCATTGTCTCCTTCGTCGCGCGCCACCATCTGTAAAAATTCAAACTTACGTGAGGGGGCTTGCGAGGGAGGTGAGGATGGGGTGGGGTGGGATGGGGTTGGGGTGAGTCATGGGGGAGGTGGGGGTGGGGTGGGATGAGGGGTTTGGGTTGCAGGAAAGGGGAAAGGAGGTGGGTCGGGGGGGGGGGGGATGTGTTTTCTAGGTTTTTGTTGTTTTGGTTTTTATTTATTTATTTTTAATAGGGTAAATTATTATAATATTTTAAAGGCATAAAAAATTATATTTTTTACCAAGTGACACAAATTTGGCAACCACGTCAACACCATGTCATCACTTAACGGTTTACTTAACGGATTTTCTAACGGATGTATGAAATTGAAATAAAATGATAAGTCAATGTATGAAATTGAAATGTTTTAAAGATGTTATAAGGAATTGAAATCAACCCCAAACCTAAGAGGATAAAATGTAATTTACCCTATAAAATATTAATGATAGAATATAATAATAATAAAATAAGAAAGAGAGGAAGGGTGGAGAACCATCGAGAAAAAGAAAGAGGGGAATTTGGCGTGGAAGAAAAACAGGTGGGGAGGCCATTTTCTTATTCTTTTTCCTCCCTTACTCACTTCACCACTTGCAAACTATTTTCATCATAACTTCCTCATACAATAATGAAATCACACAAGGCCAAAGGCTATACTTTCGTAGCAAAAACGTCTTCAATCTGATACCATACCCACCCTTTGATAATCGGTGTACAAGAAAACGAGGTCCAAACATATTGACGTTTTCCGACGACTTTCCTCCGATTTCGATCAACCCCGTTGGAAATTGGCCTCGACCCAAGTGAAAATAATGATTCTTTCCCCGTGGGCTCTCCTCTAGCGTAATTTTTTTCCCAAGGTGTTAACTTTCAGTTTTGGGATCAGTTCTTGATTTCGAATTTTAATTTGGTATTCTATATGAATATTTGAGATGATACTCGTATTGTTTAGGAGTTGAATTGGAACTAGGCAATAAGGATTGGTTGCATATTTAGGGAAGAACCTTGAAATCCTAACCTCAATTTGGTTCTCTTTAGAAATGCAAGAGTTGGGTTTGTTTTATAAGTATTAATGTTATTCCATAATCGAGGCCATATACATTTGAATATTTTGTGTCATATTTTTCCTACCCTTGAAGAACATTGTTGAATTTGTATGTGTTGTAGCCTAGGTTTGTGTAGATAATTAGAGTTCTAAAACTACTGAGTGGTTCTATATTTTTCCATGGCATTGTCAGATGCTAATGCTAAATACTTGATTGGACAGTGCTATTACTAGAGTGGTATATGACTCTTGGTTTTGTTCATTGATTTATTGGTGGTTCTTTATTTCATTCTTTCAGCGGATGAAGAGCTTAAGGCTGTTAGGAATTTATATTTTTATTTTGAGGCACTTGAATAAACAATTTGGTTTTCTATGTTAATTATTAAGAATCATTGATATGGTTTGGCTGGTGTACTAGTTACGAATAATTATTCGAATGTTATAGGTTTAGGGATTGCATGTTATTCTATGGCCCAAGAACTAGTTCCTTGATATCAAACATTATACCTATTCTCTAATTGAATATAACTATGTTTTGAGTTCAAGACCAATTTAATATTGTGGGTTAGGTTATTGTGGTTTGTTTGGCATGCTTATTTGATTAACTAGTGCAAATAAATGTTATCGAATTTAGTGAAGTTATAAATATACTGGATTCTATGTGAGGTGGTTGTTTTCAAACTATTATATGCTAAATACATAACCACGTATACAGAGAAAATGTAAGTAGTGTTGGAAGTATGCCCACAAAGCCACTCATTTGATGTAATAGCTTTTTGGAATACTTAATGTATTAAACTTTTATATGTTTAATGAAGGGCAAAGCTTATTGTTAATCACTATTTATTGTATCATGTGTTTAAGTAATAAGGGAATCCAAGGGATGTATTTGATCTAAGAGACAAGTGATCTAAGTGAGTTAGATTATCGAGACCATTCTCTTATGTTCATTCCTAAAATGTTCCTAGCCATAGGATTGCCAATTGGGTATTGACAATCTGCTAAGGTTAGTATGTGTTATGTCGACTCAAGCTTGAGTATGACTAGTCTCAAGTCATTTGGTGTTGGACACTAAGACAAACACATAGGTGCTCGAAAGAGTAATCGAGTACACTGAACAACGATCGAAAGAGAGTTCGAACATACATGTCATGTAAGAACTCGAAAGTTGCAATATGCAAAGTAGTCCTTTGACCTGAGGCATCATAGATGTCTAATGGTTAGGTCCTTGATCTTTGATCATGTCAATGGCATTCCATCGGAGTGTCCACGACATTGTTGGGGTTAAGCTATCTAGTCATGTAGGCATATGAATGCACGACAAGGGATCTCTAACCTTCCATGGTGGAAGGAGAATACTCTAAGATATGATTCGTAAGTCTTTGGCCAAAGCAAATGAATATGACTTAGGAAGTTTGTTCCAATTCATATTCAAAGGAATCATATAGAAAAGTATCACATTGGATAGTAGACATGAAACAAACTATCACTTAAACAATGTGATTAAGAGTATTGTATTAGAGAAGGACCGTATTGCATTGTAGTTGTAACTGGATAGGTTCTCCAACCAATTCTACTTAGCTTGGGTAACCATGACATACTGCTAGGTGTCACTCATGGTTTGTGGAAGCCCTAATGACTAGCAAACACTAATCATAAAGGGAGAATTGAAATGTGGTTTCAATTCACAATCGATCGTTAAGAGTAACAATCGCCCACTACCTCGCTAATTGGAACCTAATGGATCGTACACCGAGTAAGGGCGATAGTGAAGAAATTAAATGAAATGGATATGCAATTAAATGGTTTGATTGAAGAATGGTCAAGATTAATTAATTAGTTAATTAATTATACGAATGTTTCGTATTGGGCTTTTAAGTTGGTTTTGGGTTTCGGGGCCCAAAAGTGTTTTGGTCCATAAGGCCCATTATGTTTAAGTTGTATGACAACTAAAACAAAATGGGCAATAAGCCCAATCACAACATATAGGCCGGCCATGGTGAGGAGATGGTGAAAGTTTGCTTAATTGCAAGTTTGCCACTCACCAAAGAAAAGTGTTATAAAAGCAACTTTATAGCTATTTTCTCATTAGGGTTTTCTTTGAGGAAAAGAGGTGAAACATTTTCTCTCTTTCTCTCTACAAAGAGGCCGGCCACTTAGGGAGATTAATCTAGCAATCTCTTCTTCCCTAAGTCATCCATTTCATCTTCACACTTAACCCTTGGTGTGGAGACTTAGAGACACCAAACTTTTGGTGTTTTGGAGATCCTTTCCTTACATCCACAAAGTCCAAAGGAGCACAAAAGGAGAAGGAAATCACAAGCAATATCCAAGGAGCTAGGAGGTGACTTGAAGGCCCTCCACTTGGGTGAATCCCTTGTGTAAACAAGGATGAGCTTCAAGGGTAAAGAAACTCTAAATCTTTACTTCTCTTTAATGTTGTTAAAGAGTTTATTGGTTCACCATATACTAGGCTTTGAAAGTCATGGGTTTTATGAATTGTTTTTGAATGCATGCCTACTTTAATGTGTTAATAGTTTGCATATGTATTCAAATGTTCTTACTTGTTCTTAGTTAGGACAAAATTTTTTTCCTTCAAGTAGCTAGTTTTATCTGCCTATGTATCAAGTTATACGTATCTTCCTCACTCAATTTCACTATATACTCCAATTGGATTAGTTCTAACAAACCATTTTATTTGCTACTAGCCTCCCTGCACACGCTCACGCGCATGCGGAAGGCTCTTTTATAATGACGTCGTTTTACGCACAACTTATACAATTTAAATGTATTTACCTACGTGGATTTGAAAAGTGAATTAAACATTAAAAGAATGAATGTAACCTTGTCATATATTTGATGGAAGCAAAATATCTTTGTACACAACATTTCTTGTGAAGACTCCCATACATTAACAAACACATAAATCACACAGTAAAACAACATAACACACTAATTATGAAATTAGGACTTCAATTTAAACACGATTAAAGCTAAAAGGAATATCAAAGTTTATTCAAACTTAAAAAACAGAACGAAATCAGATACTTAAAATTTGATGTTAACAATTCCCTAATTTTAGATCACTTACCTTTAGTGTGGAAATCCAAGACGTCGAAACCTGAAAGCACAGTATTTTGAAACCCTTTTTTTTTCACAACTTGCAGAGTTGAAATTTTTCAAACACCGGCATTTGTCAAAGGAACTGATCACATTATATCCACTAAAAAAATTTGTTTTTTTAGACTGTAGATAACCTTTTGTTTTTTCACAGCTCTGAAGTAAATTAGTCACACACAAACGATAAATAAATTAGGCCAACACTATTAGTAACCCAAAAAAATTGCAGAAAAATCTACAAAATAGCAAGACAAGAGAAATATCTATGCTCCCGGTTGGCCGCAATGAATCATGGCATTAAAAGTGGACCTATATCATATACCCATATACCCATGGCGAAATACAAATAGAAAGTTTTCCTTTTAGTTTTGCAGCTATTCTCCCGGTTGGCCTCAATGAATCATGGCATTAAAAGTGGACCATAACTTGGTTCTCTTATGAGCTACATGATGGACACAGATTAACACGTCATGATACAACTTAATGATCTAGCCGATCCCTCACTTTCTTGCAGAATGCCAGGCAGCAAGTTCAACAGATTAATGTTATTATATTCAATACGGCAATACCAAATTGTAAAGTGAACTCTAAAAAGTAAGGCCTATGCTAGACATCTGTATTATATAGCAACTTCATTTCCATCTGAGAGTACACATCCTTGAACAAACTAAGAAGATACCTGTTGTAAATCGAGAAGCTTCATCTCAAGATCTCTAACAGCATCCTGTCGCTCTTGAATTTTAGCCAGAGTGTCCATTATCTACAATTTGATACACAATTTTGGAAATGATCAATCTTAATCAGAAAATTAAATGTTTCAACAACCCAAGCTAGAAGGGTTAGGAGCTTAAAATTAATTGTTCACGATGTCAAAAAATGTGTCAAGTTTGTGAGAGAATGCACAATTTCAATGGTAAAAAGTGCTTATTTGGGGGCAGAGAATAAAAAAGGAAATTTGACAAACTTGGCCTCGCCCTTGATCTTGCATTGCCTTCTGGAAAATTTGTTCATTGTATCCTGTCTCGATTAATCTTTCAATTGTCTGCACAATGTTAAATAATTAGAAAATGAGCTTTCATACTGGTATAGATATACCGTAATTTCAACAGTGCAATAAGTTTTACCTCTTCATAAGCTCTTACGCCTGTCACTGACATTCACAAAATGCAAGAGAAATAAACTATAAAATCAGATCATGAAAATTCAAGTAGAAGCTGTAGAAATAGCAACCACCAATGAGTGGCAAGTGAGGGGTTCAAACCTGTAAAAACTCACCTCTCGACAACATCACGATACTCTTGATGGATGGTGTCCCTTAGAGTCTGCATGTTTTAATCTAAAACTATAAAACTTACAGTAGAAAGATGCTTAGAAGCATCCACTATGAGAACTGGTCTGCCGTTAACATCAAGAAAGTCGTGTCACTAGTAGAAAAAAGCTCATCTATCACGGTTGATGCCCATGGTAGATTGCAATTCACCACGGACATTGTGCCCGTTAGTAATCTGAATGTGATAGAAAGTCACAGATTCTACCACGGGTTATGCCCGTTGTCAATTGTAATATAACCACAGATTGTGCCTGTGGTAGATTAAGATCTAAAACCACGTGCATTATAACCGTTGTGGATTACAAATTGGGCACGGCTAATGACCGTTATAAAAAAATTTCTAAAAACAAAAACAAATAATAAAATATTGTTTAATAAATGTATTATATAATATTTATAAACAAAATTATACATTTACTATAATATAACAATTAAATAAAAAATCATAGATTCAAACAGTATAGTTGTACACTAAACTAAAGCTAACAACAAAACGATGAGATATACAAAGAAATACCAAACTATCCAAAGACCTTCAACAAACAAGGACATTGTCACTTGAAGACTTCACATTTCTTTGAACACCTCCAAACAAAGGACCTTGAGAGTGAATTACTTCCCCTAATGCTTGAGCCTCAACAATTGTTGCCTCTCTCTATCTGGATGGACATAAGCATACAAAAGAACATAAAAACACAAATTTCCATCAACATATTCCTGATTGAATCAATTTTTCGTAATGAGTGAGAAATAACGATACAAACTGGGCACAACCTAAGAGGACAACTGTATAAAGAGATTAAGAGCTGCACAGACAGAACTACCAACACAGCTCTAATGCAAAACTTTCATACTCAATCATAAAAAAATAAGAGGAACCCATTACAACAATTCACAAACACAAGTCAAAATTCGACAAAAAAAAGAATCACATAGCGAGAAAGGATTTGCCTTTCAAGATCCATCTTCAGTGGAAACCCACTTTCGTAAGTGTACCACCCAGACTTATCGCACCAAGCTTAGAAATCAAAACTCATCACTCGAAGACATCATATACAAAAAACCAACCAAACTTATCACACTAAAATCTTCAGAATCGCGAATGTCCTAAAACTGATATAAGAACCGGTCCTTCTCTAACAAGGATGCACATGGTGCAGATATTTCAACAAACATAATTATCAACCCAACCATATAAACCTTCAAACTTTACAAAGATATTCAAGCATTAGAGCTAGAGGTATCAATAATTCAATCCTTAGCAGAGCATCCACTAGATTTATGCATGCCTAATACATTTTCTCTAAACAATAACAAAAAGTTGAGAACCCAAGCATGAAAAGCAGTTTCGTTTTCCTGTATATTTTCATGGTGAGTAATGGCAAGCTTTTCGAGCAGAAGTTCTTACAGTTTACGTGTGATCCTTACCTCAAAACAATCAGTACAACAATCAAACCATCTTACCTCAAAAGGCTTTTCAAGTCCTCAAAAAGCTTCAGGCCTTACATCTAAACCAAACATGGGACTATCTCAAACAAAATCAGAACGCAAAGTACAATCAAAATCCTTAAAATTAGTTTGCCCAACCCTAAATCTAATAATTTTAAGAAATACTATAGCACCAATTGAGAGAGGAATTGCGATAATACCTAAAGATAAGAGAGAGAGATGAAAGTAAGAGTGTTTCCTCTGCTGGAGGTTTCGAAAGAGAATTACAGGAAAAATTGATGGATATATGCATCAGAAACATGAATTAAAGATGACAATTAGAAGGGAACGAAAAAAAAACCTGAGGGCTTTGATCTTGACCAAGGTATAAAATATCGATGATATCGGAAATATCGGTAGTCCAAAAACACGGAAATTTCAATGGAAATATCGGGATATTATCGATATCAATAAAAATTGAATAAAAACCACGAAAATTGTAAGAAAAACTTGGAAATTTTTATTGAAACTTTGCAGGATGTTTATTTAGTCAATTATCTATTAGTTTATCACAAAATATTGGAAGGAAATGCATTGCATGATAGATATAACTGATTTAAGTTGATTATATAGCGAGCTGGCAAACATTGTGAGTGTAAAAAATATGTAGTAATTAATGAAAGAAGTTTAAACACACCATAATCATTTATATATAATGAATTAGTACAATATTTTACACTTTATACATTGCATGGTAAGATACATGAGTGACTTAGCAAGGTCTAAAATATTGATAATATCGGAAATATCGGTAGTCTAAAAACACGGAAATTTCGATGAAAATATCAGGATATTATGGATATTTTAGACCATGATCTTGACAACGGTTTTGATTTTCATTAGAAGGTCTATCTATTTGCAACGAGGGAGAGGGAGAGGAGTGGACGAAACCGCTTAATTTTAAATTTTTTACCAACTCCTCTTGTCTATTTTCTAGGAGTGTGAAATTTGAAAGATTTCAAATTTTGGGAAAATTTCGAAAATTTTTTAATCCCGCCTTCTGATTTTTTTTTTAAATAGTGTGCATTATTGCATCACATTTAATGTCCGTGGTAGATAAACCAATGCGGTGTAATTACTAATAATATTGACCACGGTTAATACCTGTGGTGGTTTAATATTTTCATAACGTGCTAATTAAGACCGTGATAGTAAATTATTTTATTATGACGGGCCATTACTTGCGTGTTGTAAAACACTATTATCTACAACATGCTGACTAAGTCCGTGGTAAATGGTCATTTTTTATAACGGGCACATAATGTCCGTGGTAAAATTAATGTGGTAAATGAGCTATTTTCTTGTAGTGTGTACATAAGCTTTTCCAGTTTTGGCTATACCCTGCACTTAATTACAGGATTAGGGAAGTGCCAAAAACGAAACTTTAATCATAATTACATTACTTTTCTGCTTTAAAGGGGTAAAAAAATCTAAAATGAAAGAAATTTCCCGACATAAAATGTAAGTGACAGAACATGTTCAAGCAACAACTAATGCAAATTATGCAATTGAGCGAGCTAGTGTAGGATAAGTATTAACACACATAAATTATCTAATTTGAAGCTCATATCATGCCCAGCAAACCAAAACAAACAATTCAACTGGAAATTTGAAATTCAGATCAACCAAAACAAACCAAAGTCACTTACCATGGAAGATTATCACAAAATTGCAGGACCCAAACAATCTAAATCGAGTGGGTTCTTGGCGAGGGGGAGGGGGGGGAACTGACTCCGCTCGACCATTTTGTTATCATGGGTCATCTCTATCAGAAACTTTGTATTCATCCTTTTATTTCACCACAATTTTAACATGTATTGGTCTGTAATGCAATTTTTTTTAGCGGACATCTGATTAGAGCTATAGAGTTTTCCTCTCTTTTTTTTTTTTTTAACTACACGTTAGAATTATAGGGCTTGATCTATGACTTCTAGCAATTGATAATATATGCATGCTCTAACCCAAAAATAAAATTAGAACATACAGTGTTGTGAGCTGCAGAGTCACCATACTGCTGTGCAAGAGCATCTCCCATGCTCTGGCACATAGCCATTTGAGCCGCAACAATAGTGCTATCAAGACTACACATCAATAATTATTCGAATATTAGAAATAAATTAAACAAACAAAAGAGGAGAAATATTTGACCACCTGTACAATCATCAATTTCTTCAGCCATTAAATTAAACCTTCTTCGACTGTTTTAGTCCACAATCAAGAGAGCAAACCCTTCATAGAGTTTTAGGCAACAATAATCAAGAGGAAACTAAATAAAAAAATTGGGGATTTTTAAGAACCAAAAACTCTGCAATCAAACAAAATATAATCTACATGGAGAGTTTACAGAGAGAAAAAAGAGGAGAGTGAAGCTTACTATTCAAGGCAACCAAGACTTTCAGATAAAATCACAAAAAAAAAAAAACCCACAAATTTAACGAAAAATTGAGCACAACCCAGAAATTTAAAGGAAAAAATCTACAAAAAATTAACTAAAACTCAATTATAATAAATCCAAAATCTGAGTTGTGCATTCAATTGCTTAATTCCACTCGACTTCTTTGTATGGAGAGTAATCAATGTCCTTTTTTATTTGACACAATTGAACATCACCACCACTAACGACGCAAATATGCCTGCAAAAAATCCCAATTTGCATACACAACAACAACAACAACAAAGCCTTTTCCCACTAAGTGGGGTCGGCTATGTGAATCCTAGAACGCCATTGCGCTCGGTTTTGTGTCATGTCCTCCGTTAGATCCAAGTACTCTAAGTCTTTGCTTAGGGTCTCTTCCAAAGTTTTCCTAGGTCTTCCTCTACCCCTTCGGCCCTGAACCTCTGTCCCGTAGTCACATCTTCAAACTGGAGCGTCAGTAGGCCTTCTTTGCACATGTCCAACCCACTCATTCCTTATCTTATCCTTTCTCGTGAGCCCACACCTCCAACGAAGCATCCTCATCTTCGCTACACCCATTTTGTATACGTGTTGATGCTTCACTGCCCAACATTCTGTGCCATACAGCATCGCCGACCTTATTGCCGTCTTATAAAATTTTCCTTTGAGCTTCAGTGGCATACGACGGTCACACAACACGCCGGATGCACTCTTCCACTTCATCCATCCAGCTTGTATTCCATATATTCTGTCTTTGATCGGCTTAGGTGAAGATCTTTAGATTCCAACACTTCTCTCCAAAGGTTAAGCTTCGCATTTATCCCTTCCTGAGTTTCATCTATCAACCCTATATCGTCTGCGTAAAGCATACACCGAGGAATAACATCTTGAATATGTCATGTTAACTCATCCATTACCAATGCAAAAAGGTAAAGACTTAAGGATTGTTGATGCACAAAATCAGTGAGGACTTTGGTACAACAGAAAGTATTAAATTTGTGACTTTCGCTAGATTGCTCCGGTCATTAGTGTGGATAAGTATGTAAAAGGATAGAGACAGGAGAGCAAACACAAGATGTACGTGGTTCACCCAGATTGGCTACGTCCACGAAGTAGAGGAGTTCTCATTAATTGTGAAAGGTTTACACAAGTACATAGGTTCAAGCTCTCCTTTAGTGGGTACAAGTGAATGATTTAGTACAAATGTCATTAGGAAATATTTTGGGAGAATGATCTCCTTTTATAGAAGAGAGTTTCTAGCCTTGTTCTGACATTGACACGTGTCATGTTATGATTGGCTTCCGATGTTGACACGTGTCGCGCTATGATTGGCTTCTGATGTCGACACGTGTCGCTCTGTGATTGGCCTCCTGCTTGGAGGGGAAGCTCCTCGGTTGGGGACTTGCAAGATCCAAGCCGCTGAGTAATCACGAAACTTCTAAGTACTGAAGTGTGGTATCATCTTCACTTGCCTTATCTGTCTCATAGGTAGATGTGGCATCTTCTCTAGAAGTACTCTTCCTCCGTCCAGGGGTGGTATCTTTAACTGGTGGAGATGCACAAGGTAATGTATCAATTTCACTTGAAGCTTACTTGTAGTTTTAGGCGTAGTCAAGCGCGATACAAACCATGTAGTAGGAGTCCCCCAAGTCGCCGAGCTAGGGGATCTGCTGAAAGAGGTGACATACAAGGTAAGCAATCAGAGCTCTAAGCAATCAGTCCCAAATCAAAAGTTTGATTTTGAGTTCCGGCTGATTGTTCTCATTCTCCTTATCTTGCAGGCAGCATGAAGGATAAAGAGAAGAAAAGGAAAAGAGATGATATGAGATACTTTTGCTTTTGAAGAAGTAACTTTCCACAGGCTTATTCTTGAACTGGGCTGGAGGGTTTTCTGGTTACCTCCAGAGTATAAGGCCGACTGAAGAATTTGAGGGTCAAAACAAGTCCATCAAATCTAAAGTATGTTCGACCCTGTTGATATGGGATACTTTTGCTGTTGACAAAGTAGTGGAAGTATCGGCACGTGTTCTGTTACGCTTGTCTCCACATGCTTCCTTGTATCCTTCTCACTGGCCCTATCTGTTCCTCAGGCAGATGTGGTATATTCTCTGGAAGCATAAGATGTTGAAGATGAGTACTCGAGAGCAATGCTAGGTAAGTAATCAGGAAAGGGGTTCCAGGCAGTCAGTTCCTGACTGGAAGCTTGATTCCAAGTGTTGACTGATTGCTCTCTTTCTCCTTGTCTTGCAGGTAAGAACAAGGCCAAAGGAAAAGACAGGAAAAAAGCATGATATGGGATACTCTTGCTTTTAACCCTGATGATATGAGATATTCTTGCTCTGGTGTAGTGATGTGATAAAAGTTAAGCACACAAATTAAACCCTCTTTTGACAATTGTAGTATATGTATAAGTACGGATTGTTCTGGACCGGGGATTAGGAGGGATTGCTAATCTAATTGAAACTGACTTGAAAACACAAAAATAAACTTAAAAACACTTAACAAGACTCACAAGACTCAAAACAAACTAAAAAGACTCAAAACAGCACAAAACAACCAAATAGACTAAAAACTGACTCTAGGGAGTTATTTGGACGAAAATTGGTTTTAACTTGACTCAAGACACTTAAAAACACAAACCAAAATAAATTTTAACTAATCTAACACTTCAAAGTAAAGGGGGATTGGGTTTTGGACGAAAATAAAGTAAAACAAACAAATTAAAGACTAAAACAGATTTTGGACGAATATTGGGAAATTGGATGGGTGATGGTCTGGCTAGAAGGTCCTTCTCCACACATGACACACTTGCATACAAATCAATCTCCAATTGCTTTTCAATAAACCACGAACCTCAACGCCCTAGATTAACCGTGAATTGCACTAATTAACCCTCAAATTTTCCTAATTTCATTGAATTGGATGATTGCATACAACAACCCAAATTATTCTCCACAAGTTCCCTACATGAATTGCATAATAGAGATACGAGCAAAGATCATTAAGTTCTATGAAAATCATAAGCATTGACGAGGCACTTGTAACTATGAATTGCATGAAACTTATGCCAAGAATTCACTTAACACGATCGTGATAAGCAACATTCACTACTTGTGAATATAAGTTCATAACGATTAGGTGAAAATCTCTTATATTCTAGCATCAAATTCATGCATGCAAACTAAGTTGGCCACCTTAATCAACATACAAGAATAAGTTTTGAGTAAAACAGTTAAGCGAATTGCATTCACAATTTATCAAATCTCAATTGAAAGTAATCAATTCATATTACAAGTATAATCATGGTTTTGAATTCCCCTCTAACTATAAAGAAATTAGTTCCTCATGTTCGCAATTAAACAAAGATAACTTGAATTAAACATTGAAAACAAAGATAGAATACACCTAAAAACACTCCAGATGGCTCATTCTTCTCCTTCCTTAGCTGCGGCACAAGAGGATTGTGGTGGATGGTGTGGTGGATGGATGTAGGTGATTTATGGTAGAGGGTGGTGGATTAATTGCTGCACAAAGGTTTGTATTTATAGGGCTAGGGAAACCCACAAATTTCTGAAGGAAAGGAATGTGTATTTGGCACAATTCATGAAGGAAAAGGACTAGGGTTCACCAAAATCTGAAGGGAAACGGATTGCACAATCCTAAGGGAAAAGGATTGCAGGTTCTAGGGCTTCTAGAAAGGGTCTAGGCGCCAAATTTTTAGGTGCTTCTAGAAAAGATGTTTTAGCACCAATTTAGGGGTTCTAGAAGGATAAAGGTTCTAGAATCTGAAATATATAATTTAAATGCATAATTATCCCTTAGAGATAGCTGGAATTAAGGCACAAATTGATTTGGATAAGATAGGATAAGATAAGGGTAGGTTAGGCAAGGATAAGATAAGATAAGGTTGGATAAGGTTTCATCTTTTGAGCTAATTCCTTATCTTCATTGTCTTTGATTTATTTATTCACTCTTTTCAGCACATTCCTAGCCTCATGAACTTCAAATTCGTCCATCCATCTTGCTCCATTCATAAGCTATCCATTTGGTGCCCAAAACTACCTAAAAATGCTCTAAAATGCACTTTCTTGCCAACTTTGTCATATGGACCTACAAACACACGAAAATAACTTAAAACACTATAATAAACACAAACAAACTATGAAAATGCAAGAAAACAAGCTAACTAAGTCGCATAAATATGCTCCTATCAAATTCCCCCACATTTAGCTTTTGCTAGTCCTCGAGCAAAACAAAACAAGCAAACCAAAACATAACATAACATAAACCTTCCAACGTTTGTCTCAGGGATTTCCAATGAAACATGACACATTAAAAATCACTACTTACATAGATTTTAGTTATTCTCACCCTCGAGCATATACTTAATCATAGTCACCATTCACGAGCTCACATTTAATCAATTAAAATAACATTTTGAATGTAGTAACATGCCTTAGAGAATTCCCTCAATTCCTCACAAGATATACTCTCTATTTTCACACAGATTTTCTAACTACACACCTTACACTAGTTATATGTGAGAAGATTGATGTAAACATGTAGACGAACACTCACATATATGTATAACAAAGAAAGCATTTTCTGGAGTTATTAAACATGCTAGATATGATCTCATGAATGGAATGCTACTACTTAGACGTGAGAACCAGTGATACCATATGCTCATACCAATCCCAAACTCCACATATTGAAATACACAACAACCAAGATTAAAGTCTAAGGGTTGTAATGGGGCTAAGGGTATTGGCTAACAAAGAAAGGTTAAGGATAAACAAATGTTCTTAACGCAATAGTAAACAAAGCAATGAAATCAACTTAGAATTCACTTTAGAATGCAGAAATCAACTTTTAAACACAAGGGAAGATTCATGCAACACTTAGGGTCAAATTCAAGCTTTTTGGACCATTTCTTCAACAACCAACACTTTAGAGCTCTTTCTAACATATTTTTCAACTCTTCTTCATTCTTTTCACAACTTTTCTTTTTTTCTTTCTATTTTCCACGAATTTTTTTCTTTTTCTTTTCTACCCGTGCCTCTTTTAAGACTTTGGCACACACACACACAAAAATCCTTTCCTCCACACTTGTTTTTCTGCAATATGTTTGATCAAAAGGAATTCTCTCTAAATCATGCTTCACTATCCTTTAAGAACAAGGGTATGGGTAGTCCTAATCTAGGCTTGGTAAGGATAATGTGGCTAACAACGAAAATAGGCTAAATAAGGCTCAAAAGGGGTTAAACCTACAAAACAAATGCATGGGATGAAGACTTTTTGGCTCTGGTGGTGACTACTAAACAACTTCATCTTGTTATATGTTATGCACTCAGTTTTAAAGCTTTGAATGAAACGGGCATGAGTTCTAGTATTTGGAACTAAAGTGATAAAACGCATTCTAAGTAGCAACCAAGCAAAGAATAATGAGATCATGCAATGACTTTAGGAAACAAGAAATCACATATTAATAACTCTCCAAACAAAGTTTAGGCTCAAGTCTCTCTGGGTTGTAGCGTTAGTTTGAGTTCCTTCCTTCAAGCATGTTACAAAAACTGATTTTTTTTTCCTTTTGTGATTACATGTGAATTCGTAAACGACAACTAAAACCAAGCATAAACCAAAGAGCATATTAAACTTCCACCCATGTTTGTAACTTTCTTTAACAGTCATGCAATTAAAAACCAAATCCTCATCATTGTGTTGGAAGGTACCCTAAGACAAAAACACACAAAAAAAACAACTCTTTTTGGGTTTTTTTAAAACATTTTCTAGTTTTTTTTTTCAAATTTTCGTATTTTCTATCAAAGACACAATAAAACACTCCGAAATACTCTAAAAACACTTTAAAACATTGAAAAACAACCTTTGAAATGTTAGGTGGTAAACTTGTACGAATTTTGCAACAAAAACACTTGTTTACCCCCCTACACTTAACCGAAACATTGTCCTCAATGTTCCAAACGTAGAATAACACAAAAACAAGCAAATAACATAACTAGCAAATATGACAAATATGGCAAAGTAAAAGCAATAAAGAGTAGGGTTTAGGAACGTAAATCTGGTTGTGATGCCGGAGCTTCCTAGGTCTTCTTTATTTGCATGGGTTGCCTCCCAAGAAGCGCTTGCTTTAACGTCTTGCAACCGGACGATGCTTCTCTTTACGCTCCCCTAGGTCCCATAGCATGAAATTGATCCTTGAATGGAAGGTGATACTTGAAATGATCCGCCAAAGGTTTCAATTCTAGAGTGGGTGCTTTGTCCGACAGGAACTCAATGACAAACACCACTTCTTAGAAAGTTTCAGGGATATTGGACTCGACCAGATTGAATGTGATGGTTGGGACTTGCCCCGTGTCATAAAATTCAATGTCTTTGGGCTTCGTTGTCTCAAATACGTCCTCTTTGATGAATTCTTGATATTCTCCAGCCACTACTTTCTCTTGAATCATTCTTCTTGGTGTACAAAGTCCCTTGAACAATTCAACATAATCTAGAACTTGCTTTGTTGCACCAAGAATTGGAATATCATTTTGCACATTTGGAAGAGCTTCCACAATGTCTTTTTCACTCTCTTCTTGCTTGGGAATAAAAAACTTGCGAGCAAAAAGGACATTGGGTGGAATGGGGTTAGAATTAATTGAATTTGGAACCACCTTACCTGAGTTGGACGGCATAGGGACTCTAGGAGGCTGCGGCAAGGGTTGTTCTACCCTTGTTGTGGGTGTGTCTTCTTCGTCCTCCTCAATTAGCAGCTGGTCGTCCTCCTCTTGGCTTGATTTGGACGTTTTTGGGCTTCTTCCAACCTCCATGCCACTTTCCAAAATGATAGCATCATGGATTTCAAAATCTTCCTTCAAATTTTCAATAGTTGAGTTGGAGAGTTCACTTTGCTCTTGAATTTGTGCCATGAATTCCATAATCTCTCCCATTTGATTCTTCAATTTACCCAACTTCTTGTCTTGATTTTGTTGATCTTGCGCCAAAGAGGTTAGTAATTGAAGAATTTGATCACTATCCATGGACATACTTGACTTTGATTGGAATTGTTGTGGGGGATGCGGTGGTGGATGCATAGGCGTGGTGTAGAACTCCTCATATGGCTGCCAATATGCATCTTGTTGAGCCTCATTGGCTTGATTTTGTGAGCCCTGCACCAAAGAACTTAATTCATTAAGAATTTGATTATAATCTATTGACGAACCTGAGTTTGATTGAGCATATTGTATATGAGGTTGTGGTGGCTGCATAGGTCTTGAATAGAACTCCTCATATGGCTGCCAATATGCTTCATGTTGAACTGGTTGAGGTTCCCACCACATAGAGTTTGAATGATCACTCCAATCAAATGTAGGGATACTTTGTCTTGTGGTCCTTTCGACATATTGCGACAATTGAGAAGTAAGATTCGCCATTTGAGCTTGAAGATTAGCAAAATCCATGTCTTACTTCTCTAGTACCTTAAATCAAAGAAAGAGAACTAAATCAAATATCCAAAGTAAAAGAAACAAAACAAAACAAAATCAGTAACTAAAACAAAAGACACAAAAAAGAAACAAAAAGAAACAACGGGGGATTAGCAAAGTTGCTAATCCCCGGCAACAACGCCAAAATTTGATGTGATAAAAGTTAAGCAGACAAATTAAACCCTCTTTTGACAATTGTAGTATATGTATAAGTAGGGATCGTTCTAGACCGGCGATTAAGAGGGATTGCTAATCTAATTGAAACTGACTTGAAAACACAAAAATAAACTTAAAAACACTTAACAAGACTCACAAGACTCCAAACAAACTAAAAAGACTCAAAACAGCATAAAACAACCAAATAGACTCAAAACTGACTCTAGGGAGTTATTTGGACGAAAATTGGTTTTAACTTGACTCAAGACACTTAAAAACACAAACCAAAACAGATTTTAACTAATCTAACACTTCAAAGTAAAGGGGGATTGGGTTTTGGACGAAAATAAAGTAAAACAAACAAATTAAAGACTAAAACAGATTTTGGACGAAAATTGGGAAATTGGATGGGTGATGGTCTGGCTAGAAGATCATTCTCCACACATGACACACTTACATACAAATCAATCTCCAATTGCTTTTCAATAAACCATGAAACTCAACGCCCTAGATTAACCGTGAATTGCACTAATTAACCCTCAAATTTTCCTAATTTCATTGAATTGGATGATTGCATACAACAACCCAAATTATTCTCCACAAGTTCCCTACATGAATTGCATAATAGAGATACAAGCAAAGATCATTAAGTTCTATGAAAATCATAAGCATTGACGAGGCACTTGTAACTATGAATTGCATGAAACTTATGCCAAGAATTCACTTAACACGATCGTGACAAGCAACCTTCACTACTTGTGAATATAAGTTCATAACGATTAGGTGAAAATCTATTATATTCTAGCATCAAATTCATGCATGCAAACTAAGTTGGTCACCTTAATCAACATACAAGAATAAGTTTTGAGTAAAACAGTTAAGCGAATTGCATTCACAATTTATCAAATCACAATTGAAAGTAGTCAATTCATATTGCAAGTATAATCATGGTTTTGAATTCCCCTCTAACTATAAAGAAATTAGTTCCTCATGTTCGCAATTAAACAAAGATAACTTGAATTAAACATTGAAAACAAAGATAGAATACACCTAAAAACACTCTAGATGGCTCATTTTTCTCCTTCCTTAGCTGCGGTACAAGAGGATTGTGGTGGATGGTGTGGTGGATGGATGTAGGTGATTTATGGTAGAGGGTGGTGGATTAATTGCTGCACAAAGGTTTGTATTTATAGGGCTAGGGAAACCCACGAATTTCTGAAGGAAAGGAATGTGTATTTGGCACAATTCATGAAGGAAAAGGACTAGGGTTCACCAAAATCTGAAGGGAAACGGATTGCACAATCTTAAGGGAAAAGGATTGCAGGTTCTAGGGCTTCTAGAAAGGGTCTAGGCACCAGATTTTTAGGTGCTTCTAGAAAAGATGTTTTAGCACCAATTTAGGGGTTCTAGAACGATAAAGGTTCTAGAATCTGAAATATATAGTTTAAATGCATAATTATCCCTTAGAGATAGCTGGAATTAAGGCACAAATTGATTTGGATAAAATAAGATAAGATAAGGTTAGGTTAGGCAAGGATAAGATAAGATAAGTTGGATAAGGTTTCATCTTTTGAGTTAATTCCTTATCTTCATTGTCTTGGATTTATTTCTTCACTCTTTTCAGCACATTCCTAGCCTCATGAACTTCAAATTTGTCCATCCATCTTGCCCCATTCATAAGCTATCCATTTGGTGCCCAAAACTACCTAAAAATGCTCCAAAATGCACTTTCTTGCCAACTTTGTCATATGGACCTACAAACACACGGAAATAGCTTAAAACACTATAATAAACACAAACAAACTATGAAAATGCAAGAAAACAAGCTAACTAAGTCGGATAAATATGCTCCTATCATGTAGCTTGTTTGCAGAGGTATTATCGGAGGGAAAGAAAGCTGAGTATTTCGAGAGGCTTCGTTGGGAGTGCCCTCTCAAATATGAGGAAAGGTTGAGCATTTTTGCAGATCTGCCTGTCCGTTGAGGATGGAGGTCGACATATATAGGAGTCTCCATAACAACAAGTAGTAATGCTATTCTTTTACCCTTCTTGGTCATAGCACTGTAGTGGGAGCTGCCCGCTTCACGTGTTTTAACTTTGTCAGAGCACTTTGAAAAAGTGGTCTGTGGTATCTGGAAAGTTGATGTTGCGTGTGAAGATTACAAACAAGCTTTATCCAAGGAGATCTGGCTCTCGAAGTTGAGAAAGCGATGCCTTTTCGATTTTCATACAAGCGATCCTGTCGGGGATCTGGCTCTCGAGATTCGGAGAACTGTGCCTCTTCGATTTTTGAGAAAGCAATCATGCTGAAAGTCTGGCTCTTGAAATTCGGAGAGCGGTGTCTCTTCGATTTTTGAGAAAGTAATCTTGTTGGGAGTCTAGCTCTCGAGATTCGGAGGGCGGTGCCTCTTCGAATTTGGAGCAAGCAATCTTGTTGGGAGTGTTTTCTCGAATATGAGTAAAGGTTGGGCATTTTTGCTAGTCTACCTTGCCACGGAGCATAGAGGTTAACACACAGGGACTTTCCAATTATCTAGCAGTGGTGCTGTTCCTTTACCCCTATGGGTAATAATATGGTAGCTAAACCTTCAAAATTTATGTGTCTAAACTTTGTTAGTACTGTTTCTTTGCTATTCTTTTACCCTTCTTGGTCATAGCGATGTAGTGGGAGCTGCAAGCTTCACGTGTCTAAACTTTGTCAGAGATCTTTGGCAAAGTTATCTGTGGTACCCATGAGCTGATGTTGCGTGTGGAAAGTGGATGATTGAACAGTAAGATTCACGTGCTTTCTACTTCACCAGAAATCTTTGACAGATTGCCCGTACTTTCCGCAAAGCTGAGTGCATGTGACAAGTGCTAACAAGGCTGAGAAAGCAGGTGCCTCTTCGATTTCTGAGATCGGCCCTCATGGTCTTTGAGCAGCTCAGCTTTTGAGAAAGCAAGTGCCTTTTCAATTTTTAAGATCGGCCCTCGTGGTCTTTGAGCAGCCCAGCTTTTGAGAAAGCAAATGCCTCTTTGATCTCTGAGATCGGCCCTCGTGGTCTCTGAGCAGCCCAGCTTTTGAGAAAGCAAACGCCTTTTCGATTTCTGAGCAGGCGCCTCTTCGATTTTTGAAGCTCCGTCGAGTGCAGATTTTTATAGAGGCTGGCATTAAGTTCCAAAGCACACTTGAATCTCCACCAGTAGAAGCTCCCTTCTTGCACTTCTAAGATCTTGATTTGTCCGACTTCTTCTCTCTTCAACACCTTTCAAAAATGTTTGGCTCTTCCGACCATCGTTTTGACTTGAACCTTGGTGAAGAGGCAGCCGCGCCTTCTCCAGACAACATATGGCGCCCATCCTTCTTATCCCTTACTGGTCCTCTTACCGTTGGGGATTCCGTGATGAATGATATGACCGCTGCGGTGGTGGCCAGGAACATTCTCATTCCCAAAGATAATAGACTTCTTTCCAAACGGTCTGATGAGTTGGCTGTTAAGGATTCTCTGGCTCTCAGTGTTCAATGTGCAGGTTCTGTGTCGAATATGGCCCAACGCCTATTTGCTCGAACCCGCCAAGTTGAATCATTGGCGGCTGAGTGATGAGTCTCAAGCAGGAGATTAGAGGGCTCAAGTATGAGAATAAACAGTTGCATAGGTTCGCACATGACTATGCTACAAACATGAAGAGGAAGCTTGACCAGGTGAAGGAATCTGATGGTCAGATTTTATTTGATCATTAGAGGTTTGTAGGTTTGTTCCAAAGGCATTTATTGCCTTCATCTTCTGGGGCTGTACTGCGTAATGAAGCTCCAAATGATCAGCCTCCGATGCCTCTTCCTTCTAGGGTTCTGTCCAGTACTGAGGCTCCGAGTGATCACCCTCCGGTGCCTTCTCTTTCTAGGGCTCTACCGACTGCTGAGACTTCTCCTAAGCAACCTTTGTGAAGGCCCCCTCTTGTTTGTTTATTTTGACTCATGTATATGTACATATTTGTAACTTATCGGAGATATCAATAAATAAGCTTTGCTTCATTTCACCGTATTGTGTTAAATACACCAAAACCTTCTTCACTAAGTTGTTTGAATTTTTCTTTTGTTGAAGCTTGTATGTTAAAGCTTTGTGAGTGAAGCATGTAGGTTGAGGTAGTGTTCCCTTAATTTCTCGAGTGAGGAAAACTTCTCATTTGGAGACTTGAAAAATCCAAGTCACTGAGTAGGGTCGGCTATATGAATCTTAGAACGCCATTGTGCTTGGTCATGTGTCATGTCCTCCGTTAGATCCAAGTACTCTGTCTTTTCTTAGAGTCTCTTCCAAAGTTTTCCTAGGTCTTCCTCTACCCCTTCGGCCCTGAACTTCTATCCCGTAGTCACATCTTCTAACCGGAGCGTCAGTAGGCATTCTTTGCACATGTCCAAACCACCGTAACCGATTTTCTCTCAGCTTTCCTACAATTTCGGCTACTCCTACTTTACCTCGGATATCCTCATTCCTAATCTTATCCTTTCTCGTGTGCCCACACATCCAACGAAGCATCCTCATCTCCGCTACACTCATTTTGTGTACGTGTTGATGCTTCACCGCCCAACATTCTGTGCCATACAGCATCGCCGACTTTATTGCCGTCCTATAAAATTTTCCCTTGAGCTTCAGTGGCATACGGCGGTCACACAACACGCTGGATGCACTCTTCCACTTCATCCATCCAGCTTGTATTCTATGGTTGAGATCTCCATCTAATTCTCCGTTCTTTTGCAAGATAGATCCTAGGTAGCGAAAGCAGTCGCTCTTTGGTATTTCCTGATCTCCAATCCACACCCTTAACTCATTTTGGCCTCCATTTGCATTGAACTTGCACTCCATATATTCTGTCTTTGATCGGCTTAGGCGAAGACCTTTAGATTCCAACACTTCTCTCCAAAGGTTAAGCTTCACATTTACCCATTCTTGAGTTTCATTTATCAACACTATATCGTTTGCGAAAAGCATACACCAAGGAATATCATCTTGAATATATCCTGTTTATTGAGTGATGTGTAGCTAGGAGAGTTTATTGTATGAAATGATCTTGTTATGACAAGTGTCACAATCCTAGAAGGGTAGTTAGTTAGATGGTTAGCTTAGTCATTAAGCAAACTAGTAAGTATAAATAGTGAGGAGGAGCAGGATTGTATTATCTTTTGACAGTTAATCAAATATATACTTTCTCTCTATCTTTCTCTCTTTTAAATCTCTCTAAGCTTTTCTTCTTAGTTTCAAAGCATCCATGGCTGTACTTTCTCAGAGCTGTTATGATGGTATCAAGAGCTTAGGTTCTTCAAGATCCTGAGTTTTTTCTTCCGGTGGTGATTGCAGTCGACGCCGATTTGTGGTTTTACTCAGGTTCTATTCTTGGTTGATTCTTGACATTTCGTCTTTCAATTCGAGATAATTTTGTTGATCATTGAGGCACGAAGCCAGAATTGGATGTATTTGTGAAATCTTGTGTGATATATCATGATGAAATTTGAGCACGAAGCTGGGTTGTTCTTGGATTACAATTTTTCTTGAGTCTGTTGAAGTGCGATTAGGGCACTGAATTGAAATTGATGATTAAATTGGTTCTGTTGTTGACGTTTAGTGATGAATTGTTGAGCACGAAGCTCTTGTTAGCATAAACAAAATTTCAGAAATTTGGAAAATTAAGGGCACTAAGCTCATCTTATTCGTATACGAAGATATTGTTTGTCTGAGAAATTTGGGGGTTTGTTGTTCTGCACTCATCTCTCATTTGGTTCACCATACTAAGCACGAAGCGTGTGGTTGATTCTGTTTAAGTTCACAAATGGCGTCTTCTTCATTCAAAATTGAAAGTTTATTGGGAGTGCTCACTATCCGCTTACAAGATGATAACTTTGCTAAGTGGTCATTTCAGTTTCGCTCTGTTTTGGGAGGATATGATTTGTTTGATTTCTTTGATGGGAATAGTGTTTGTCCACCAAAGTATGTGATCTCTCTAGAAGGTGGGGTGACAAAGGAGATTACAGCGGCCTATCGTGATTGGGTTAAAACAGATAAAGCATTGTTAAGCTTGTTGATTGCTAGTCTTGGTGATGAAGCCATTGAATATGTGGTTGGGTGTAAGACTGCTTATGAAGCGTGGACCAATCTTAATGATCGATATGCCACAGTGTCTAGAGCACGGATCAATCATCTTAAGACTGAACTTCACACGATCAAAAAAGGATCTGATAGTGTTGAGAAATACTTGCTACGTCTTAAGGGCTTGAAAGATCAATTACTTGCTGCAGGGGAAATTGTTTCAGATAATGATTTAATTGTAGCAGCTTTGGCTGGATTGCCCTCTGAGTATAACATGATCAAAACTGTGATTGTGGCACGCGAGTCTCCTCTTACTCTTAAAGAATTTCGTGCACAGTTGTTGAGTGCTGAGAAAACTGCTGAAGAGTTTCAAGGTGGTTTTCAATTTCCTATGACTGGCATGTATTCTCATGAAGAGTCTTCTAATGCTGGTTCTCAACATGGACAGACGTTTAATGGTAACTATGGAGGTCCACGATTCTATCTAGGAGAATCATCCAATGCTGGTGCTCAACAAGGACAAAATTTTAATGGTGGAAGTTTTGGTTTTGTTGGTCAAAATCAGCGGTCTAATGGTAATGGTCAAGCTACTATACCACAACAATTTCATTCCAATCGTAACAATGGTAATAGTTAGCGCTATAATTCCAGATCAAGATTCAATGGTGGTAATGGGTTTCATTTTGGCTCTACCAACAGAGGCAATGGCTATGGTAATTCAGGTGGGAATTTTCAGAATAAAGGGGGTTCGAATTGGTCAACTTGGACTGGGAAAATTGGTCAGAAGTCTACCATTATCCTTGAATGTCAGATTTGCAACAAACGTGGTCATACTGCTCCAAATTGTTACTATCGCAATGAACAACAATCTCAAGCGCCTGCTGCTATTCTTAAGTGTCAAATCTGTGGAAAAAGGGGGCACATTGCTCTCAACTGTTTCTATCGAAGTAACTATGCATATCAAGGAGCAAATCCACCTCCCACTTTGACTGCCATGACTGCTCAGTCTCAGTCTACTTTCAATCCGAATCAGGCATGGATCATGGACACAGGGGCTACTCATCATATGACTGGCGATATTAATGATCTGGAAATGATTGCACCATTTGAAGGGGATCAAAAGATCACGGTTGGCAATGGATAATGTCTTCCAGTGAAGAATACTGGTTCCAACTCTCTTTATACTCAGTCTAAAATCTTATATCTTGCTTCTGTGTTACATGTCCCTACCTTAGCAGCTAGTTTATTATCTGTGTATACATTGTGCAAAGATAATAACTGTTGTGTGATTCTTGATGAATATGGTTTTTTGGTGCAGGACAAGGCAACAAAGGCAATCCTAATGAGAGGAAGGAGTAGTGGAGGTCTGTATTACATACCCAAGAGTTTGTTTTTCTAGCATCACAAGCAACAATCAGTTTCTCTTCCAAAGGCATTTCTTGGTCAAGTGGTGAAGGCTTCTCTTTGGCATTATAGACTAGGACATCCTAGCAATGATGTGTTACATAGTATGATTTCTAATTCCAAGGTCTTGTATAAACCAGATGTGAATAAACATATATGCAGTTTCTGCCTAAGTGGCAAAATGTCTAGACAGGTGTTCTCTTCTAGTTCACATTTGTTTGTAAGACCTTTTCAAAGGATAAGTAGTGATGTATGGGGACCCTCTCCTGTTGTATCACTTGAAGGATATAAATACTATGTGAGCTTTATTGATGACTATACAAAGTTTACATGGTTGTTTCCTCTGGTTTATAAATCTCAAGTGCTCTCTGTTTTTGAGACCTTTTTTGCATTTGTCCAGAATCATTTTCATACTTCTATTCAGTATTTTCAGTCAGATGGTGGTGGAGAGTATACAAGCTTTTCCTTCAAGAAATTTTTGAATTCAAAAGGGGTTGTTCATCTTATTTCTTGTCCTCATACACCTCAGCAAAATGGAACTGCTGAGCGAAAACATCGACATATTATAGAGACTGCTATCACATTATTGACTACTGCTTATTTGCCTCATAATTTTTGGATGCATGCTTGTTCTCATGCTATTTTTCTTATCAATCAAATGCCTTGCAAATACTTAGCTTGGCAGTCTCCTTACTTCAAGTTGTTTGGGACTCATCCGTTAGTCAATTCTCTTAAGGTCTTTGGGTCTGCTGTTTATCCGTATCTTAGACCTTATACTAAGCATAAATTGGACCCCAGAACCGATGAATGTATATTTCTGGGATATGTTTTAGGTTACAAGGGAGTTGTTTGCTATCATAGAGGGAAGCAGAGATTACTTATTTCGAGGCATGTAGTTCATGATGAACAGGTGTTTCCATTTCAACAAAGTTCTATAGTGCAACGTACTGTGAATGGACCTCACTATCAGTTCAAGCATCCAGTGGTTCCTCCTTTTGTGCTACCAATTTATTCTGGAGCAAGATTTGGTCAACAACACCAAACTACATCATCTGTTCATAATGGTTCCGATTCAGTGGTTCAGGATACATCTTTAGTGAATGATAGTCCAATGTTCTCTGGTATGGGTCAAGATGAAAGATCTTCTTCTCCAACACAGACCTCTCATCACACCACTACTCCACACTCCTCTCATCCACCTACATCTTTGTTGCCTGTCCACTGTCCTGCATCATTGGAGGTACCTTTCTCACTTCCATATGCTAATGATTTGTCTTCTGGTTCCATACATAATGATACTTCTGATTCTTCCAATGTTCATTCTATGACTACTCGACTTAAATCTGGGGTTATTGCTAGAAAAGATTATAGTACCTATTCTGCAATGGCTGCTCCTATTTCCTCTGGTTCATATTCTTCTTGTGATGATCATGTTTTACTTGGTTGTACTGCTGTCTTAGACATATCTGAGCCTATTGAACCTGCATCTTACAAACATGCTGTTGCTCATTCTCATTGGAGAGATGCTATGACAGAAGAGTTCTCTGCACTTCAGAAACAAGGGACTTGGGATCTTGTTCCTTTGCCTTCTAATAAGAATATTATTGGAAGCAAGTGGATTTATAAAGTCAAGAGGGATCAAAATGGTGCAGTTTCCAGATATAAAGCTAGACTAGTTGCTCAGGTTCAGTCAAACACATGGTTTAGATTATGATGAAACTTTCAGTCCTGTTGTTCGACACAGTACTGTCAGAATTGTTTTGGCACTTGATGCTTCTCACAAATGGTCTTTGAAGCAATTAGATATCAAGAACGCATTTCTTCATGGAGATTTGCAGGAGGAAGTGTTTATGCAACAACCCCAAGGTTTCAAGGATCCTCAACATCCTGATTATGTTTGTAAGCTCAGAAAATCACTGTATGGATTGAAACAGGCACCTCGGGCCTGGAATTCTAAGTTTACAACTTATTTGCCTACCTTGGGATTCCTTGTTTCAGATTCGGATCCTAGTTTGTTTGTTAAAACTCAAGGCAGTGCAGTGGTTATTCTTCTTCTATATGTTAATGATATAATCATCACAAGTTCTGATTCAGTTTTGGTTCAACAAGTTATTGATGAATTGGGAATGGTATTTGATATGAAAGACATGGGACAACTTACTTTCTTCTTGGGTTTACAAATTACTTATCAAGCTAATGGTGATCTGTTTATGTCTCAATCAAATTATGCTAAAGAGCTAATTAAAAAGGCTGGTATGGTATCGTGTAAAGCTTGTCCAACTCCTTGCAAGCCACATAGTCAGTTGCTTAAAGATGAAGGCATACCACTGATTGATCCTACTGAGTTTCGCAGTTTAGTAGGAGCATTACAGTATCTCACTTTTACTAGACCCGACATCGCTTTTGCAGTGAACTATGCTTGCCAATTCATGTCAACTCCTACTGATGTTCATTTTCATTTGGTAAAGCGGATTCTTCGATATCTTCAAGGTACTTTGGAGTGTGGCCTTACATATTCATCTACACATACTTTGGATTTATTAGCATTTAGTGATGCAGATTGGGCATCTGATATCAACACAAGACGATCGACTACTGGATATGTGGTGTTTTTGGGACAAAATCCAGTCTCCTGGCAGTCCAAGAAGCAAGCAAGTGTATCGCGTAGTTCCACAGAGGCTGAGTATAAAGCTCTAGCTAATGTTGCTGCCGATGTTGCCTGGATACGATTGATCTTGAAAGATTTACACGTTTTCTTGCCCTCACCTCCTATTCTGCACTGTGACAATATTTCAGCTTTGGCTTTGTGTTCTAATCCGGTTTTTCACTCTCGGATTAAACATCTTGATATAGACTTTCATTTTGTTCGTGAAAGGGTGCAAAAAGGAGATTTACATGTTGAGTATACTTCTACTGCTGATTAGGTGGCTGATATTTTGACAAAGGGTCTTCATGGACCTTTATTTGTTCAACACTATCACAATCTGAAGCTGGGGGTTCCCCAGTTGAGATTGAGGGGGAATATTGAGTGATGTGTAGCTAGGAGAGTTTATTGTATGAAATGATCTTGTTATGACAAGTGTCACAATCCTAGAAGGGTAGTTAGTTAGATGGTTAGCTTAGTCATTAAGCAAACTAGTAAGTATAAATAGTGAGGAGGAGCAGGATTGTATTACCTTTTGACAGTTAATCAAATATATACTTTCTCTCTATCTTTCTCTCTCTTAAATCTCTCTAAGCTTTTCTTCTTAGTTTCAAAGCATCCATGGCTGTACTTTCTCAGAGCTGTTATGACTGTTAACTCATCAATTACCAACGCAAAAAAGTAAGGACTTAAGGATAAGCCTTGATGTAATCCTACAGTTATAGGGAAGCTTTCAGTTTGTCCTTCATGAGTTCTTACGGCAGTCTTTGCTCCTTCATACATATCCTTTATAACTTGGATATATGCTACTCGTACTTCTTTCTTCTCCAAAATCCTCCAGAGAATGTCTCTTGGGACCCTATCATACGTTTTTTTCAAATCTATAAAGACCATGTGTAAATCCTTTTTCCCCTCTCTATATCTTTCCATCAATCTTCGTAAGAGATAGATTGCCTTCATGGTTAAGCGTCCTGACATGAACCCGAATTGGTTGTCCGAAACCCGTGTCTCTTGCCTCAATCTATGCTTAATGACTCTCCCAGAGCTTCATTGTATGACTCATGCAGAAACTGAATTTGGTTCATGTCGGACCTTGAAATATAAACCACAAAAACAAATTGAAATAATTAAATTCCAAATCCAATCTCATAATTCTGCAATAGAGAAGAAATTATCAGAGATCTTAATGTAGATTTTTCGTTTTGTGTGGTTAAGAACAGTGCGCACAAATGGGAGCAAAATGTGCACCTGATCGGTTTGTATTGCCCTATCCACTGCATTCTTTCTTATGCTGGCCCCTTAATAGCTGAAACCACGACTTCCTAAAGCCAAAAACAAAACAAAATTAAACAGCATGTTGGGAATCCGAAGCTACAAACAAAACCCCCAAAATCACAAAAACAAAATTTAAACAAAAAACCCATTCTTAAATTAAAATTTACACTCCTAAATACTTAATATTCAAAGCAGAGAATTACTCACAGCCTCGAGAGCGATTTCCAATCATCACCGACAGCTTTATCGACCTATTCAAATTGATCAAAAGTCAGAACAAATATAATATAGAAACGTTGCAAACCAGCTTAATTCAAAAGCAGCTTAATCCAAGAGCAGCTTAATCTGCAACAGTTTTTTTTATTTTTTGAGAAGAGCTTAATCTGCAACAATTGAATAAAGAAACAGAATTTACGGTGATATAATGGATTCCAGAACCGATCTTAATGAAACGGAAATGGACTTTATTTGGATACAGACTTGGGTGAGTATGAGAAGAAAGTCATTGAGATCCTAGAAGATTGCTTGGTATCCGATTATAATTAAAAAATTACAAAGAAGAAGAGAGAAATAAAATTAAAAAATTAAATATATATGCACCACACAGAGATTGGATAAACATTTGACGATGAAATTTTGAGTAATTAATCCTTGAAATCAATTAGGGTTTCATCAAATTTTGAGTAATTAATCCTTGAAATGAACTAATAATCTAAATTAAACAGAAGTTGAAAAGAAATTCGTGAAAGGGAACAAACCTTGATCCATTTGCCTTGCCTTGCCCCAGAGACATGGCTGGAGAACTCTCAGTCACTGTGGAAACTCAGTTTTGGTGGGTTTCTCAAATGCTTGGAGATCTGTTCGTACACACATATAAGATATCAAGCAAAGGAGGAAGAAGAAGTAGCAGCAGCAGCAGAACCAGGAGAAACAGAGGCAGACGAAGCCGATTGAAAGTTAGAAACATAGCAAAGGAAATGAAGCAGAAGAAAAGGAAGGTAACCCAATTGAGCTCGACTATTCCAATAACCGATTGAAAGTTAGAAACATACCAAAGTTGTCGGGCATTTTTTTATGATAATGATTTTTGTCGAAGCCGTGACCCCAAATTTGGGCTCTGGCTTTATATATAAGAGATAACTAGTCTAGCTAGTTATTATTAGATTATAGTTATATTGTTGCTTTTATATGTACTATTGGCTTTGTATTTTGGTATACAATTTGAAAAGGGTATGCTTATAGTAGTTTATTACAATTATATCTAAAGTATATTGGTTAGTAATATCATGGCTGGTATAGATACCAATAGTTGATAGATCCAATTTGGGGTGATTACCATTCGATTAAGTACTTCGCCTTTATACGTATCATGTTGTTTACTTAAATGGTAGAATGATGTCCCATTAAACATAAATATCTATATGCATGCCTATACTGAAACCAAAATCAAGTTGATGATTCATGCTCTAAAGCTATATGTACATGTCTCGTATGCCTAGACAAGCTATGCAAAGAAAGCATACAGTTTTTAGTAGTTATTACATGTATGTAGTCATGTCTTGTAGTAGTGATAGGAGTTTATTGAACTGGTGAACTACTAATGACTTGATCTCGTCTTATGATACGTAGGCAGTCTAACACAAATGTTAGATGCAACCACATGATAAAAGAAAATTTACTACTATTGACACAATGATTCGTGTTTTATTTATGTCTCGGAGGCGGGGCATGAAGGGTAAAAGGGTATGTAGTGACGTCATGTGTCTATCTTGGACTATCTCGGAATCAGGGTGTGACAGTAATCGTGTAAATCCTATCATATCTAGGGTATCATTATTGGATTCTATCATATCTCTTAGGTTAGATATTATTCTATTGGAGTTGTAATCTTATTAGGGTAAGGAATTTACCTTCCCTACTATTATAAATAAAGGCACAATGGGGTGGCATAACACACACCTCACAATTACACATCTCTCTCTTTTCTCTTGTTGTTGCCGCACACCCTCTTTCTATCCTTTATATTGTTGAGTAAATTAGTCCTACAACAAATTTATGATTTTGCACTAATTTTGTTAAACTTTCATCTAAAATTATTAAGACAACATGTAGAACTTCAATTAGCCCAAAAAGATTGTCATTCAATCCCTGTTATTTATTGAATTTATTAATCACTACACAAATTCCCTCTTATTTGTTCTGTAACAACCCATCCCCAATTATTAAGATTTTTATGATTAAAAAAGTGAATTTACGAAAATGCCCTTCGAGACAAAGTGTTGACATTTGTTGACTGCCGTGTCGTGTCACGTAAGGTTCATTTTCTTGGCGTATCCTCGTAGTACTTGTCGCTACGAATGCGTGGACCTGAACGGATCGTGATTTGGAGTTATAACGAAAGAGATATTAACGAATGAAGTCTAGGGCAAAATTGTAAATTGATTTATTTCCAGAATGCTCCAGATTTTTTGAGCAAAATCTGGTGGAGCCACGTGTGTGGCCCAAATTAAAAGAAAGAAAGATGGTCGGTGGAGATGGAGGATAAAGGAGGGAAAAGAGGGAGGAATGATGTGGTAAAAACTAACACACAAATTAAACCCTTTTTAGACAGTTGTAGTATGAGCAAGTAGGGATCGTTCTAGGCTGGAGATTAGGAGGGATGCTAATCTACACAAATTTAACTCAAAAATACAAAACTAGACTCCAATGACTCAAAACTGACCAGACTAACTCCAAACAGCACAAAACAAACAAATTGACTCAAAACAGGAACTAAAGGGTGATTTGGACGAATTGTAAACTTAACTTGACTCAAAATACTAACGGGGGACATGTTTGAACGAAATTTAAACTAAAACTAAGTAACTTGCAGAAAACAAACTAATTGATAAGAAATTGGGGTGAATGAAGGGGGTGAAAGACTAGCTAGAGGATTCTTCTCCATACATAAACCATATGCATACAAATCGATTTCCAGTTATTATTCCTATAAACCATGAATAACAATGCCCCAAATTAATTGAGAACTGCACAAATTAACTCTCAGATTTTCTTAAGGTCATTGAATTGGACTCAGCGATGCAATCAAATTATTCTTATTAAGTTCCCTATATGAACAGTATGATAGAGATACATATCAAAGATCTTTAAGTTCTTTGAAAATCATAAGCATTGACAAGGCATTCGTAACTATGAATTGCATGATACTCCTACCAGGAATTTACTTAACACAATCATGATTAGTGACTTTTACTAGTAAATATAAGTTCATAACGATTAGGTGAAATTCCCTTATATTCTAGCATTAAATCCCTGCATGCAAACTAAGTAGGCCTCCTTGATCAACATACAAGAATAAGTTATTAATCAAACAGATAAGTAAATTGCATTCACGATTTATGAAACAATAACTGGATGTAATCAATTTATATCACACATATGTTCATGGCTTTGAATTCACCTCTAGCAAAAATGAAATTAGTTCCACATGTCTATCATAACTGAAAACCAAATTAAAACAAACATTGAACTAAAAACTAAAGACAGAATACACTTAGAAATGTTCGAACAATCCAAAGGCCTTGGATGGCAGGCATGGCACTAAGCTCTCATTCCTTGCAAGCTACGACACTATGTTTTTATTCTCTGAAAACCAAGCTCTTGTGTGTGGGCTTTTTTTTTTTTTTGTCTTTTTTTCATTATGCGGCACCTTTGATTGTATTTATAGGCTGAGGGCACGATAGAAAAGTTGTTTTGGAGAAGGATTTGGCACCCCAATCCCACAAGGAAAAGGCTAATTATACAGCAGAAACTAGGGAGGATAAGGACTAGAATACTCGATAGGTTCCTAGAAGAAAGGATAGGGGCCTATGTGGCACCTTTTTAGGAAAAGGGTGTGGCTTCTAGAACCAGGTTTTTAGGTGTCCTAATATGAAAATAATTCCCCCTTGCAGCTGGAATTTAGGTAAAATAGGATTAGGATGAGGTAAGATAAGATAAAGTTAGTTTGGATAATGTTTGGATAAGGTTTTGGATAATGTTCCTTCCTTTTAGCTGATTCCTTATCTTATATGTCTTGAATTAATTTATCCATCTCTTTAGCACATTCCTAGCCTCTTTTGAACTTCAAAAACAACCATCCACCTCGCTCCATGCATGTGTTATCCATTCCAAGCCCAAAACTGCTCTAAAACGCTTCAAAATGCCCTTCCTTGCCAACTTTGCCATTTCGACCTACAAACACACGAAAATGGCTTAAAACACTCTAATAAATAGAAAGTAACTTACTAAATGCAAAGGTACCAAATCGTCCGGAGCTATGACAATCTGGTTATATCCCAAATACCATCATGAAAGCAATAAAACAAATGACCAACTAACCTTTCAAGCATTTGATCAATGAACGGCAGAAAAAAGTGATCATTCCTTGTGGTGGCGTTGAGCTTCCTATAATTGATGCAAACTCTCCAACCTGTTTGGATAGGGGTGGGCATAAGTTTGTTCTCTTCATTTTTCACCACAGTGACTCCCGACTTCTTTAGAACAACTTGGATCGGTGAGACCCACCGACTGTCCGAAATTGGGTAAATTACTTCACAATCAAGAAGCTTGATAATCTCTTTCTTTACAACTTCCATCATTAGAGGGTTGAGTCGGCGTTGAGCCTCTCGAGACGGTTTAGCCCCTTCCTCCAAAAGTATGCGATACATGCATGTTGTAGGACTTATCCCATTGATATTGGCTAAGGTCCATCCAATGGCTGTTTTGTATTCCTTTAACACCTTCACCTATTTCTCCTCCTCTTCTGCTGTGAGTGTGGAAGAGACTATGATCGGCAAAGTCTCTTGGTCTCCTAAGAAAATGTACTTTAAATGATTTGGTAATGGTTTAAGCTTGAGGGAGGGTGCCTAAATCACTGAGGGTAACAACTTATTAGAAGAAACATGAAACGAATTTGGGTTTGGAGGCTTACCAACATGTTGTGGCAACGATTCAAGGGTAGCTACCATCTTGGCCACTTCTTCACAAAGAGGCACAGCAAGGGCATCCTTATTCCTGCCGTGAGTGTGCACAATTTCTGCCCCTTGGTTTTTGAGTCCCATTCCTTTTGCAATGGTAATTTCAAGGGCATCCCCATTTAGGTCTTGAAGATATTCATGCGGCAACTAATTGAGTATATCAATAGAAAAACAAGAGTGATCATCAATAGGATACCTTATGGCTTCAAAAATATTGAAATCAATAATGTCGCCATCAAATTCCATTGTCAACGTCCCCTTGAACATATCTATCTTGGTGCGGGCTATTTTCATGAAAGGCCTTCCAAGTAGGATCGGCAATGGAGTAGAATGGGTCGAATCTTCCATCTCAAGCAACAGCTTCTTGTCCTCCTTTTGGCTTGATTTGGATGTTTGTGGGTTGGTTCCAACCTCTTTGCTACTTTTTAACGATTGCCTTGGCGGTTTCAAATCCTCCATTTGGATTTACAACGGTTGAACTAGGTAGTTTGCCTTGTTATCTAAAATGTCCCATGAATTCCGCCACTTGCCCCATTTGATTCTTCAATTCACCCACCTCTTTGGCTTGATTTTGTAATCCCTGCGTCAACGAAGTTAGTATTTGAAAAATTTTATCGTTATCCATTGACGAACCTGAATTTGGTTGGGCAGATTGTGGTTGAGGTTGTGTTGGTGCAAATGGCCTTTGAAATATCCCGGGAGGTGGCTGTTTAAATCCACCTTGTTGTTGAGTTTGTTGAGTCTCCCTCCACTTCAAATTTGGGTGATCTCTCCAGCCCAGATTGTAAGTGTTGGAGTATGGATCATACTTTGGCTAATTGTGGCCTTAATAACCTATAGCATTGGCACTTTCCCATCCTTCATTCTCTATCAATTGAGGACATTGATCAGAGGGGTGTCCTTGCATAGAGCACATGCCACAAACACTTGTTCCTTTCACTTTGGATCCTTCAACAACCTGTGATAGAAGAACAGAAAAATTAGCCATTTGAGATTGAAGTTCTAAAATAGCACTTACCTCATTCACTTGGGTTTGCCGTGGGGGGTCTCTTTGTCCAACTCCCTCGTATTGTTGTGCATTCAAGGCTTGGTTTGCTATTAAGATCTTTGCTGCAACTGGTGTTTTGTCAACCAAGGCACCTCCCACTAAAGCATCAAGCATTTGTCTCTTAAGTGGAAGTAGTCCTTCATAGAAATATTGAATTAAAAGCTCTTTCTTCATGTGATGTTGTGGGCAGGAAGCAACTAACGTTTTAAAACGCTCATAGTACGCTGGAAAGGATTCTCCCGGGCCTTGTTGAATTCCACTAATTTTCGTCCTCAAAAGAATGACTTTTGAAGTTGGGAAGAATTTCTCTAAGAATGCTTTATTCATGCTTTCCCAATAAGTAACGGTTCCAGATGCTAGTTCATAAAGCCAATCTTTAGCCTTGTCTATAAGAGAGAATGTAAAGGCTTTCATCTTCAGAATATTCCCATCCACGTTGATTGGGGTTATGCTCGAACATACCACTTCAAATTCCTTCAAATGCTTATTTAGATCTTCCATGAACAGCCCATGGAATTTGGGAATGTGATGCAGCATACTAGACTTCAATTCGAACTCATCGATCTTGCCTTGAGCTGCCCTAGGGTATTGAATGCAAAGAGGAACAACATTGCCCAACCCCGAGGCTGAAAGTTCTTTGATTGTTCGATTGTCCACAACCATGTCTTGTTCCTCTTCTTCTTCTTCTTCTTCAAATTCGGATTCAGAACTAGAACTAGGTAGATTGGGTTCTGGTTGCTTCCTTTTCCTTCTCAAAGTTCGTTCAAAATCGTTGTCAAACTCCAATATATGCTCACGAACAGGTGGAGAACTTTAAGTCATAAACTAGCACCTAAAACAAAGAAACAAAACAAAATAAAATAAAAAACACAAGAAAAACAAAAATAGACACAAAGGGGAAGATTAGCAATTTTGCTAATCCCTGGCAACGGCGCCAAAATTTGATGTGGTAAAAACTAACACACAATTAAACCCTTTTTAGACAGTTGTAGTATGAGCAAGTACGGATCGTTCTAGGCCGGGGATTATGAGGGATGCTAATCTACACAAATTTAACACAAAATCACAAAACTAGACTCCAATGACTCAAAACTGACCAGACTGACTCCAAACAGCACAAAACAAACAAATTGACTCAAACCAAGAACTAAAGGGTGATTTGGACAAATTCTAAACTTAACTTGACTCAAAATACTAACGGGGGACATGTTTGAATGAAATTTAAAACTAAAACTAAGTAACTTGCAGAAAACAAACTAATTGATACGAAATTGGGGTGAATGAAGGGGGTGAAAGACTAGCTAGAGGATTCTTCTCCACACATAAACCATATGCATACAAATCGATTTCCAATTATTATTCCTATAAACCATGAATGACAATGCCCTAAATTAATTGTGAACTGCACAAATTAACTTCAGATTTTCCTAAGTTCATTGAATTGGACTCAGCGACGCAATCAAATTATTCTTATCAAGTTCCATATATGAACAGCATGATAAAGATACATATCAAAGATCTTTAAGTTCTATGAAAATCATAAGCATTGACAAGGCATTCGTAACTATGAACTGCATGATACTCCTGCCAGGAATTTACTTAACACAATCATGACTAGTGACTTATACTACTTGTAAATATAAGTTCATAACGATTAGGTGAAATTCCTTTATATTCTTGCATCAAATCCCTGCATGCAAACTAAGTAGGCCTCCTTGATCAAAGCTCTCCTAGATTCATAGATACATAAACAGAATATGGCATGACATTAATTGATGCACCTAGATCTAGCATAGCATGTTTAAACCTCGTATTTCCAATAACACAAGGGATAGTGAAACTACCTGGATCTTTGCATTTGGGTGGCAGCTTCCTTTGCAACATTGCAGAGACATTCTCATTCACATGTACCACCTCTTTCTCCCGAATCCGATTCCTTGTTGTGCAAAGCTTATTTAAAAACTTAGTGTACTTCGGGATTTGTTTGATGGCATCTAAGAGTGGAATATTGACTTGTACTTTTCTGAACGTTTCAAGGATGTCTTTTTCACTTTCTTCGTTCTGTGTTTGCATGAACCTACGAGGGAAAGGTGCATTTGGTGGAATAACGTTAGAATTAACCGAATTGGAACCTTTCTTACATGTGGTGGACAGATTGGATGGATTAGGGAGTGTGGGAGTGCACGACAAGGTTGTTTCCTTCCTTGCCGTGGGTGTGTGTTGGACATCCTCCTCTTGTTGCAGCTTCTCGTCCTCCATTTGGGCAGATTTTGATGGTTAGGGGTCCGTTCCAACTTCTTTTTCACTTTTCAAGGTAATGGCCTTTACAGATTTAAATCCTCCCCTTGGATTCACAATGGTTGTGCTAGGTAGTTTGCCTTGCTCTTTGATTTGCCCCATGAACTCCGCCATTTGGCCCATTTGTTTCTTCAATACATCCACCTCCTTAGCTTGATTAAGCATTGTTTTATTTTGATTTTGCTGCCCCTGCACTAAGGAAGTTAGTAATTGAACAATTTGATAATTATCCATGGATGTACCTGAATTGGTTTAGGTAGATTGTGGTTGGACTTGAGTGGGTACATATGGCATTTGATACATCCCAGTGGGTTGTGGCTGAAATCCTCCTTGTTGGGCAGATTGTTGTGGTTCTTTCCACTTGAAATTTGAATGATCTCTCCACCCTGGATTGTAAGTGTTAGAGTAGGGGTCATTATGTTGCTGATTGTGGCCTTGAAAACCCATGGCATTGGCAGATTCCCACCCTTCATTCTCGATCAATTGAGGGCACTTATCCGTGAGATGTCCTTGCATTAAGCACACGCCACAAGCAGCTACACTTTGTAGCTTTGGTATTTCAATCACCTGTGAAAGAAGAGTAGTAAGATTAGCCATTTGATTTTTAAGTTCAAAAATAACACTTACCTCATTAACATGTTGCTGCATTGGGATGTCTATTTGATCAACGCCTTCATATTGCTGAGCATTCAATGCTTGGTTAGCAATTAAGGTCTTGGCAGCCATGGGTGTTTTGTCCACCAAAGCTCCTCCCGCTGAGGCGTCTAGCATTTGGCGTTCAATTGGTAGAAGCTTTTCGTAGAAATATTGAAAAAGAAGCTCTTCCTTCATTTGATACTATGGACATGAAGCAACAAGGGTTTTAAAACGTTCATAGTAAGTGGGAAATGATTCACCTTGGTTTTGCTGAATGCCACTAATCCTTTTGCGTAGTAAAATGACTCGAGAAGTTGGGAAAAACTTCTCCAAAAATGCCCGTTTCATACTCTCCCATGATGTGACAGTTTCGGGGGCTAGTTCATACAACCAATCTTTAGCCTTTTCTAAGAGAGAAAAGGGAAAAGCCTTCATTTTCAGAATGCTCCCATCAACATTCACAGAGGTCATGCTCGAACAAACAACCTCGAACTCCTTCAAATGTTTATTAGGATCTTCCATGGACAACCCATGGAACTTAGGAATATGGTGCAATAAACTGGACTTTAATTCGAACTCATCGGTCTTTCCTTGGGCAGCCACGGGGTATTGAATGCAAAGTGGTGCGGTATTGTCCAATCTCGAAGTAGAAAGCTCCTTGATTGTTCGATTGTCCGCTGCCATGTCTTGTACTTCTTCAAAAATCTGAGCCGGTTGAGGTGGTTGGGGTTCTTGTTGATTCCTTGCTCGTCTCAAAGTTCGTTCAAAATCGTCGTCAAAGTCAAGGATGTGCTTATGAACAGGTTGAGAACTTCGAGTCATAAACCACCTAAAACAAGAAAACAAGTAAAGTCATCAACTAGGAACAAAAACACATGAAAATAAACAAAAAGAAATAACAAGGGATTAGCAAAGTTGCTATTCCCCGGCAACGGCGCCAAAAACTTGATGCGAAAATTATCTTAACACACAAATTTAACCCTCTTTTGACAACTGTAGTATAAGTATAAGTAGGGATTGTTCTGGACCGGGAATTAGGAGGGCTTGCTAATAACCACTAAAAAAACATAAAACTAAACTTAAAAATACTAAACAAGACTCACAAGACTCAAAGCAAACTTCAAATACTCAAAACAGCTTAAAACAACTAAATAAACTTAAACTAGACACTAGGAATGACTTTGGACGAAAATTGAAACAGATTCTAACTAATTAGAAACACTAAAGTAAAGGGGGATTGAGTTTTGGACGAAGTTGAAACAAACAAACAAGTATGACAAACTAGACAAATTGTAAAACAAATTTGAGAAATAAGATAATGGATGGGATAGCTAGAGGCTTTTTCTCCACACATAACATGTATGCAAATAACTCGATTTCCAGTTACTACTTCATTGAATTATCAACGACAATGCTCCAAATTAATCGTGACATCACTAGTTAACTCTCAGATTTTCCTTGTTTTATTGGATTAGATGAGATCATTCGACAACCCAAAACATTCTTCTAAAGTTCCCTACATGATATCATAATAGAGATACAATCAAAGATCATTACGTTTAATGAAAATCATAAGCATTGACAAAGCACTTGCAACTATGACATCATGTCACACATGCTAGGAATTGAACTTAACGCGATCGTTTATAAGCGACCTTCACTACATGTGAATATAAGTTTGTAACGATTATGTGAAACTTCCTTATATTCTAGCAACGGATTTATGCATGCCAATTAAGTGTCGACCCTTCATTAACAAATACAAATAAGTTATCAATCAAATAGTTAAGCCAATTGCATTCACGATTCAAAAGTTCGTAACTGGAATTTATCAAATTATATTGCACACATAATCATTGCTTTGAAATCACCCCTAGCCAAGAGGGGTTTAACCACTCATATTTACAACAAAACGAAAGGAAATGAATTTAAACATTAGAAACAAAAGAAAGAAAACACCTAAACGCTCCAATGATCCAAGTTGGACAGCAAGCACGTCTAAGCACTTTCCTTCCCTTCCTTTGCTACGGCACAAGGCATTGGTGAGTGTTTGAAGGTTTGTTTGTATGGAGGAATAGATGTGAAGATGAATGGATGTGTTTGGATGAAGGTTGTGTTGAAATGGTTGTGAATGATCTAACCAAGTATGAACTAAATTTATGTTACACACACTTCCTTTTATAGAGGAAGCGTATGGCAATGGAGGGGAACATGGAGTGGTGTAGCAATTGAGTGCAATGATGCATGAAATCTGAAATGATGGAGGGAACAAGGAATGGTGTAGCAATTGAGTGCAATGATTCAATGTAATGATGCATGAATCTGAAATGATGGAGGGAACAAGGAATGGTGTAGCAATTGAGTGCAATGATTCAATGTAATGATGCATGAAATCTGAAATGATGGAGGGAACAAGGAATGGTGTAGCAATTGAGTGCAATGAGTGGTGTTTGAAATGATTCAAAGGTGAAAGTGAAGTGATGATGCAAAGCATGTGGGTAAAATGGAATGGTGTTGCAGCTAGGGAACATGAATGATTGTGCACATGGTAGAGAAAGGAAAGGGAGGTGGAATGATGCAACAAATGAGTCAATGGAGGGAACATGGATGATGATGCACGGCAATGATGGAAAGGTGAATGGTGGAGTGACACCCTTTGTGGCTGAGCTCTTTGTCCTTTTTACATTAATTCTTCTTTCTATTTAACAAATTCCTAGCCTCTTTAGTCTTCAATTTCGTCCATCCACCTTTCTCCATGCATGTGCTATTCATTCCAAGCCCAAAACTGCTCCAAAATGCACCAAATGCATCTTATTGCTTCATAAGGCCTATGGACCTACAAACACACGAAAATAGCTTAAAATACATAATTAACTAAGAAATAACAACATAAATGCATGAGAACAAGCTAACTCAGTTGCATAAATATGCTCCTATCAAATGGCAGGCTATGTTTTTATTCTCTAAAAACCAAGCTGTTGTGTGTGGTTTTTTTTTTTTTTTTTTTTTTTTTTTTCATTATGCGGCACCTTTGATTGTATTTATAGGCTGAGGGCACGACACAAAAGTTGTTTTGGAGAAGGATTTGGCACCCCAATCCCACAAGGAAAAGGCTAATTATACGGCAGAAACTAGGGAGAATAAGGACTAGAATACTCGGCAGGTTCCTAGAAGAAAGGATAAGGGCCTATGTGGCACCTTTTTAGGAAAAGGGTGTGGCTTCTAGAACCAGGTTTTTAGGTGTCCTAATCTAAAAATAATTCCCCCTTGCAACTGGAATTTAGGTAAAATAGGATTAGGATGAGGTAAGATAAGATAAAGTTAGTTTTGATAATGTTTGAATAAGGTTTTGGATAATGTTCCTTCCTTTTAGCTGATTCCTTATCTTATATATCTTGAATTAATTTCTCCATCTCTTTAGCACATTCCTAGCATCTTTTGAACTTCAAAAATGTCCATCCACCTCGCTCCATGCATGTGTTATCCATTCCAAGCCCAAAACTGCTCTAAAATGCTTCAAAATGCCCTTCCTTGCCAACTTTTCCATTTGAAACTACAAACACACGAAAATGTCTTAAAACACTTTAATAAATAGAAACCAACTTACTAAATGCAAAGAAACAAGCTAACTAAGTAAATGCAAAGAAACAAGCTAACTAAGTCGCATAATTATGCTCCTATCAAGGAACATGATGAATGAGGAAGAGAGAAAAGGAAGAGAACCAATGGGAAAAGAGGAAATGAGGGAAAATGAAGGAGGAGGAGAAGGAGGGGAACCATGAGTTTCTCCGACGAAATTCATCATTTTTTCTGACAAATTGAGCTGATCTACTACTCCTAACCATCATCTCTACTCTTCCCTTACCATTTCCACATCAAATTTCAGGAGATTGGGTTCAGAATTGTGAAGAAATACACTGGTGGGTGCAACGGCTTCGGGGTGGTGATCCATCAAATTTGAAGGTAACTTCGTCAAACACCACGACCATTAGACTTCTCTTAAGTTCAGGAACAAAGCCCAGGGGTTGGTTGAGGTGTTGGAGTGAGTTTGGAGGCTGAATCATGAATTACCTTTATAGGGTTTCTGGCGGGTTTGGATGAAATTGAGGCTTTTCCTGACCAAATTGGCTTTGGTCACAGATACCGATCGTTCGTGACGCCTTGATGTTTGGGCTAGGGAGTTGTAGCGGGGACTCTAGGTGAGTGGGCTTTTGGTTTTCTATATATACATACATATATGTTTTACATCTTCCCATAAACTGTTTTAAATAAGCATGTATTTTTAAGTGCATGTCATGATTGCATTTCATTTTAGTATATGCATTAATATGTATATGTATAACATTGTATGACACTGCGAAAACCAGGTAAGTTTCAGGTGAGTATTGTATGATATTAGTGGTTGCATTGTTTATGGCTATACGTAGATGCATTTAGAGCTCATTATCCTGCACCCTGGTGTTAATGCTCTTGCCCGTGGCCAGGGCACAGTCCTTCACGTGTCACCTCTAGCACTGCACACTCACCTTGGATCCAAGTTTGGTGCACAACCTTGTTTTACAAACCACAATAGGTGGTTCCGACTCGTAGGTGACCTGCGATTTATCGCACAACCTTCACGTGATTGTAGCACTTGAGCATACTTATTTACACCCAGCCCTGTCGTACAGACCATAATAGGTGGTTCTGACTCATGTGCAGGAATTAGTTAAGGAGATATAGGTTCAGCCGTACAGGTCACGTTAGGTGACTCCGGTTGACATATCATTTTACATTGATTTATTTCACCTGAGTTGCTTATTTCCTTGCTGAGATACTTAAAATGGCATATACTTGGTTTTCACTAATCTTGAGCATGATTTCTGTATACGAATGTATTATTATTTTCTGGGAAATTATATGGGTTTTATGGCGAGGGGTTATAACTTTTTCAAAAGGTTTTTATTAAAAACTTTATTTTCAAGCCCACTCACCCTTGTTTTGCACCCTTCCAGGTTTTAGCTGCTAAAAGTTCGTATTAATGAGGATTCGTGGCGAATCTCAGTATAGGTGGCAACCTTTGAGGGTATGATCCTTACCCACACTACCGTACTTTACTTATGCTCTGACGTCGCGTGTGAAATGAGCTCATTACCGCTCACAACGCACTCTTGTCTTTATGCACTTTTAGGTTTAAATGTATTCACATTTTCCACATCACTATACTTTATGGCTTCGTCACCTTCCAGGTGTCGGCCATCACAACTCGATTCCTAGTCCTAGTGGACATTTTGGGTCGGGGTGTGTCAGTTTGGTATCAGAGCATAAGTTGGGCAGTATTGCATTCATCACACGCGTAATGTAAGCATTCTTGGTTTTTAAGCCTAATTTCCGAATTTTGCCACCTCGTCGAGTACGAAAAATGTGTTAGCTTTTCCTATGTTTTGGGTAGTTTTGTCGATTTGTTGACATTTTAGAAGAGCACTTTGGCAAATGCCCTTAGACTTAAAGTGAAGAAATTCCCTACCAAGGAAAGATGTAGTTTTAAGGCAAGTTGATGGCTTAAAGCAAGGCTAATGTATCAGTAAGCATGTATCATCAGAGACTTTACCAACCAATTCCATCCTTATCCTTTAGCCATTAGTATTAAACTTCTCGAGATTGGAAATCCGAAATAGTTTTGATTCCTAGGGAGTACTCGTTAGAATACCAGTTATTAGAATTCCTGTGAAGTCTACTTTTGTCAAGACTCTAGAAATGTCTCATGTGACGATGGTGCTAAAGTGGTAGCACTCGATGAAAGAACATCTTGGGAAAATCACTTTTGGTCCCTGATAGCTCTAATACTTTTGTGATATTACTTTTCGATCATCAAGAAACCTTGTTAGTTCATTCTTAAATTCTACCTTTCTACTTTTGGCCTGAGACAACCACATAATTGTTTAGTCTTTCGGTATAATTCATCATTTTCGAAATTGTTCGACTGTTTGATATTTTAGTCCACATCAACTTTATTCATACCCTCAGTTTCACCTCCTGGTATTAAAGGTATTTTAATTGATTTTGAGTCACTCGTCTGTTCCCCATATCATTTTTGATGTTGACAGACTATCCAGGAAGACCACTTAGACGTTGAAACTTTCAGTTTAGACCATCAATCCTTAAATCACCCAATCAGCATTCTATTGAGCAAATCGTCACCATTCATGATTTATTATTCCTGGAGCTATCGTTGTAACAAACTAATGTGAATTTTGAGTAAAAGAAAAATCTAAGTTTTCGTCTGTCAACCTTCCTTAAACTATTGTTCAAGTTAAGTTATGTTTCAACCCTTTTGTTGCTAGCACATGATTAAGTTAAATATTTACACGTGTTCAGACATTGAAATTGTATATTCAATCTAAATATCTTGTACTTTAGATTTCATGGACTTGTTTTGACTCTCAAATTCTTAAGTATTCTTTTAGTCTTCTCGACATGGTTTCTCGCTCAATCACTGAGGAATTCACAATAGGTTGACTCGGCAAATGTGTGCGCCAGTTTTGTATCGATGCTAGCAGGAACCATTGGAGTATAATCTTCTTGCGAGTTTACCAGATTTACCAAGAAGAATTCCAAGCGGCTTTGAGGATTGAGTAGTAATTCAACATGATATTGGTTAAGGTATGAGCATGGGTTATGAGCTTGGTGGTTGTGACATTAATTTTCAAGTGTGGCTCGAAACTGTAATTGCCATTCGAAGAATGTTGTCAGAGATATGGTTTCTCTAATTTAAGCTTGCAGATCTTATACCCTTCGATTTGGAGAGCAACTTTAGTGATTAGCTATAAATGAAGCTTTTCACAATATGTGTTCATCTCTATGTATATTTCCACTGCTTCACTCCAAGGTCACATTATTGTGGGAATGTGAATGTCGAAACACTTCTAGCAGCTGGTTTGGTGCGTTCTGGGATAGTACGGTATCGCGATCGAGGCATGAATCGAGCGATCTAGGCATACTCGCACATGAGAAGCAAAACGATATTTTGGCATCCTTGGGAACTTCTCACTAGCTTATTGAGACAACAATGGGTGATCGGCATTACAGGTTGCATATTGTAATATCAATGGCTTAATTGTTGGATTCACTAAGCAAGTGGGGAAGACGACTCATCTATGGCAACACTTATTAGTTAGTTATGGTTCGGACTCATTCTCAAAGTTCATGACAGGACGAATGTTTGGTGAGGTCCATTTTCATTTTGGGTTTTGATTTTTTTCGTACAAATATTTTCTTACTAAGTTATTCTATTTATATGGGTATTTATGCCATTACAAATTTTGGGTGAGTTACTCTTAGTTTTAAACTCAATACAAGTATTTCCTTATATTATTACATAATAATTGGTGCTTTCCACCTTACGGGTTATACGAGTATTATACTACTATGTTATTGAGGAAGGAAGAAGGTATGAGCTTGGAGGCATGAAAGAGAAATAATTGCAATCCGATTGCGACGGAATGGCATTCATTTCTATGCAGCCGCTCTAACTCGATTTCTTCCTTGTATATGTATCTATATCCATATCCCTATTTTCGAGCATTTTACATACATCAAGTTATTTTAAAATTTCAGGAATGAAATTGAAGGGAAAATTATGAGATTCTAGAATGGGATTTCATAATGACTATCATGCATAAACAAATCAAATTTAATATACGAAAGCAGCGGAAGCATTTATAACATATTATCAAAGCTATAGTCATGCAAATCCCCTTCAAGGTTCATAGGTTTATATATAATGCATCAAAACAATTTTTAGAATCAAGAACAAAGTGAAGGTTAGTCTTATACCTCTTGATCTAGACTTAAGACCAAGGATGGACCACCTCCAAGGCCTTTGCTCCTTGAAATCCTTGAGCCTAGCTTCCCTCCTTGCCTCCTCCACTTTGTTACAATGAGTGCTCCTAGGTTCTCTTCAAGTTCCCAAAGTAGGAAACCTCTAAAGATCCTCACCCACTAGTGTAGTGAGAAGGATGAAGGAATAACCAAAAGGGTGTAAGAGATGTTAGTAAAAACTCCCCTTTGGTGGCCGGCTTTTGTGGTTCAAGAGAGCTATTTTCTTTTGCCTCTTTTGTTGTTCAAAACTCACAAAAAACCCTAATGAACTTTATCTCTATAAAGTTGCTTATATAGACAAAAGAAACCTAGTCAACAATTTGACTAAATATCTCACCTTTCCTCACCTAAAGTGGCCGGCCCCTTTGTGTTGTTTTTGGGCTTTGGGCTTTTGTTATTTCAAGTCATCCAATGCTTGAATAAAAGCCCAATGGGTTTAGGCCCAATGGGCCTAATTAAACCCGAACGTTTCTTTAAGCCCAAAACGATCTTTATCGCTTTTATGATTTCTTTAGACTTTTCTAAATTAATCACAACACATAATTAATCCAATTAATTGTTTCCATCATCCATTAGTTACTCACTACAATAGTGTTGTGGTGAACAATCTTTTAGGTTCTAATTAGCAAGGCAGTGAGGTGATTGGCATTAATCCAATTGCTTATATTTAATTCAATCACTTAGTGAATTAAAACCTCATTTTAATTCACCTTTCTTCTTTGACGACCACATCTAATCATCTAGAAGAACTCACAAGCTATGAGTGACATCTAACCATATGTCATAGCTACCCAAGCTAATGTAGAAGTTTATTCAAAGAACCTAGTCAGTTGGAATTACAATGTAATTCAATCCTTCTCTAATACAATACTCTCAATCACATCATTAGGGTATGGATATATCATGTCAAACCCCTAATGTGATTATTCCTTCTTATATGATCCAATTGAGTCGTATAGGAACGCTTTCCTTTATTACGCTCGATACTTCGGCCGAAGATTCCCGAATCATATCTTAGAGTATTCTTCCTCTCTTATCGAGGATTAGAGATTCCTTGTTGCGCATACACTTGCCTTCATGACTAAGTGGCTTAACCCCAATTATGCCGTGGACACCCTCGAATGGGGAGACTTTGACATAATCAAAGATTAAGTACTTAACCACAAGACAACGACGATGCCTCAGGTCTAAGGATTACTTACATCTTTCCAACCATTAGAGTTACTTGCTTGACATGTGAGTAGACCTCCATGCAAGTACTCCCGTTCGATTGTGTTCAGTGAACTCATTCCCTTAATGAGCACCTACATACTTGTCTTAGTGTCACAACACGAATGGGATGAGACTTTCCATCCTTCCAATTGAAGAAGACATAGTATGTACCGGTCTACGCATTGTCAGTATCCCTCCGACAATCCAATGACCAGGAACCTTTTTGGACATCTGTTTATTGAAGAAGGTCTCTGTAGTCTAACATCATTAGATTACTTCTTCAATCGATCCATTGTCCATGGATTCACTATTCAGGACATATTTCGTTTATTGAGATAGTCCTAATTAGCATCTTTGCCATTTGATGTATAAGAATCATCCATACATCGATTCATTTGTCCTGAAAGATTTCTTCCAAAGATTGACTTTCAGGGCATATTTCCAACAGAAATTTTCTTAAGCGGGGTAGATTGTAATGACCCGTCCCCAATTATTATGATTTTTATAATTTTAAAAAGTGAATTTACGAAAATGCCCTTTGAGACAAAGTGTTGACTTTTGTTGACTGCCGTGTCGTGTCATGTAAGGTTCATTTTCTTGGTATCTCCTCGTAGTACTTGTCGCTACAAACATGTGGGCGCAAACGGATCATGATTTGGAGTTATAACGAAGGAGATATTAACGAATGAAGTCAAGGGCAAAATTGTAAATTGATTTATTTCTAGAATGCTCCCGATTTTTGGAGCAAAATCTTGTGGAGCCACGTGTGTGGCCCAGATTAAAAGAAAGAAAGATGGTTGGTGGAGATGGAGGATACAGGAGAGAAAGGAGGGAGGAACCGGACGAATGAGGAAGGGAGAAAATAGGAGAACCAATGGGAAAAGAGGAAAGGAGGGAAAAGGAGAAGGAGGGGAACTGAATTGATTTCCCTTTGACCCGTGACCAGATGGTAACCTGTGAGTTTCTCCGATGAAATTCATCGTTTTTTTCCGATGAATTGAGCTGATCTACTACTCCTAACCATTATCTCTACCCTTCCTTTACCATTTCCACATCAAATTTCAGGAGATTGGGTTTAGAATTGGGAAGAAATACATCGGTGGGTACGACGGCTTCGGGGTGGCGATCCATCAAATCCAAAGGTAACTCCGTCAACCACTACCACCATTAGACTCCTCTTGAGTTCAGGAATGAAGCCTAGGGGTTGGTTGAGGCGTTGGAGTGAGTTTGGAGGCTGAATCAAGAATCACCTTTATAGGGTTTCCGACGGGTTTGGATGAAATTGAGGTTTTTCCCGATCAAATTAGCTTTGGTCGCAGGCGCCAATTGTTCGTGACGCCTTGATGTTTGTGCTAGGGAGTTGTAGCGCGGACTCCAAGTGAGTGGGCTTTTGGTTTTCTATATATACATACATATATGTTTTACATCTTCCCAGAAACTGTTTTAAATAAGCGTATCTTTTTAAGTGCCATGTCATGCTTGCATTTCATTTTAGTATATGCATAACATTGTATGACGCTACGGAGGCTAGGTAAGTTTCGGGTGAGTACTGTATGATGTTAGTGGTTACATTGTTTATGGTTATACGTAGATGCATTTAGAGCTCATTATCCTGCACCCTGGTGTTAATGCTCCTGCCCGTGGCCAGGGCACAATCCTTCACATGATGTTCACCTCCTGCACCGCACGCTCATCTTAGATCTAAGTTTGGTGCACAGCCCTGCCGTACATACCATCATAGGTGGTTCCTACTCGTAGGTGACTCGTGATTTATCGCACAGCCTTCACGTGATCGTAGCACTTGAGTGTACTTATTGACACCTAGCCCTATCATACATACCACAATAGGTGGTTCCGACTCGTGTGCATGAATTGGTTAATGAGATATAGGTTCAGCTGTACAGGTCACGTTAGGTGACTATGGCTGGCATATCATTTTACATTGATTTATTTCACCTGGCTTACTTATTTCATTGTTAAGATACTTGACATGGCATATACTTGGTTTTCACTACTCTTGAGCATGATTTCTATATACCAATGTATTATTATTTTCTGGGAAATTATATGGCTTTTACAGCGAAGGGTTATAACGTTTTCAAAAAGGTTTTTATTAAAAACTTTATTTTTAGGACCACTCACCCTTATTTTGCGCTCCTCTAGGTTTTAGCTGCTGAAAGTTCGTATCGACGAGGATTCGTGGCGAATCTCAGTATAGGTGGCTACCTCTGAGGGTATGATCCTTACTGTTACAGCCCGTCCCGAAATATTTTATCGATGGTGTGAAATGATCATTTTACCCTTGAGCGTTTGATGGTGGTGTGTAAATGGGCTAAGGATATGGACCACTTGATTTTCTTCCTAATATTTTGGACCCAATTAGAAGTAAAATTTTTGTTGCCATTTGGACCACACACACACACCCAAACTCCCGTTGACTCTCTCTCGGATATCATCCATTTTTCCGTACAACTGTACAGACAACTCATAACCGAGCTTCACCAATTATGGATCGAGGTTGTAGTTGGTGTATTTGGACTCCTAGCAAGCTCAGGAGTTGTTTTATACCTTTGGTTGGATGTGAAAGCTTCGAAAGCCCGGGATTGCTTCACGAAGCTTAGGGAAGGATTTTGAAAGGTTTTGGACGTCGGGAAGCTCAGTTTTGGCGAGTTGTAGAGGTGGCCGGATTATCGAGATTTTTCCAGCGAGATCCTGTGAGTTTTAGGACCTTAAAGTGGTAAGGATTTGTTCCTCTCATCCGAAGCTTCAATTTGGTGAAAATTTCATGAATTTCGGTTGAGAAATGGATGAGTTATTAAAGTTTGAAGTTTTTCCCAATTTCCAGCGATGGCAACGGAATCCGGTGACTCGCCGGAGAAGAAGGCGAATATTCCGTCAAAGTTGACGGAATATTCCTAACGGCGTCATGTATATGTAACTGTATATGCTGATTTTTAACGAAATATTCCCTAACACCGTTAGGGTTTCCTTCTAGCGTGCTAGGCACGTGCTTGCGTGTGGTTGTGCCTTGGCCGGCGCGTGAGGGCGCGTGGGTGCTCGGAAATTTTTTCAAAAAATATGGAGATGTTTGTGAGGTTGAGTAGATCACGTTAGTATATTCAAACACCCAAATTGAGTAATGTATGAGAAGTTAGTACCTAGCTTTGGTTATGTGCTTTAAAATAACGTTTATACAATTGTTTTGCATATAGGTGAGACCTATCCAGAAGACGAGCGTAATTAAGCAAGACTCGGGGGCTATGACCCTTCCACATATCGGTGAGTGGGCTTTTGATTTTCAATATATACTTATATACTTGGTATTTTTCCCAGAAAATGTGTTTAAATGAAATTATGTTTTGAAATGCCATGCCTATTGATTTATGCTTAGACTATGAATTTGTATGGTATGCATAAATGTGATTTGATGCTGTGGACGCTCAGGTAAGTACTAGGTGAGTTGTATATTGTTTATGTGAATTGATGATTATGTGAAATGTGTTGAGAGCTCATAAACTTGCACCTCGGCGCCCGTGGTTAGGGCACAATCCTTCACATGATGTTCACATCCGCACCATACGCTCACCTTGGATCCAAGTTAGGTGCACAGTCTTATTGTATAGACCACTATAGGTGGTTTTGACTCATAGGTGACCTGCGATTATTCGCACAGTCTTCACGTGATCGTAGCACTAGAGCGTATTTATTTACACCCAGTCCTGTCATACAGACCACTTTAGGTGGTTCCGACTCGTGTGCAGGCATACTTGTGGAGTTATAGATTCAGCCGTACATGCCACTTTAGGTGGATCCGGCTAATATGTTATTTCTCATGACTTAATTCACTTGAGTTACTTATTCAGTTATTTTGAGATATTTGGCAAGTCAAACTTTTGAATATTACTATTTTGAGTATGGTTTTGAGATTTGTATATATTCTATTTTCTGGGAAATTATACAAGTCTTACGGCAAGGGGTTTCTATCTTTGATGTCGAAATGGTTTTGGAAAACTTTGTTTTTGCCCACTCACACTTTCTGTTTTGCGCCCCTCTAGGTTTTAGATAGGAGTGCTTGTTGGTGGCTTACAAGGATTTGACGGAGGTTCTGACATATTATCACCAATGTAGGATCACCTTTGGGTGTTGTATAATTAGTATTCGTCCTGCTGGACTGCACTTAAGCTACTTATGCTCTGGTTGTGCAATCACACTTAATATTGCACTTGCACCTTATCTTATCTAGTGCTCTAGTTGGTTTGGTTTTGTTTGTTTATTCGCATTTCTTATATTAATATTGCTTCCGCACTGTGCAAATGGCTACGTCACCCTCACGTGACAACCAGCATGCCTCAATCTAGGTCAGGGTGTGTCACTTACCCACACTACTATACTTTACTTATGTTCTGACGTCGCGTGTGAAATGGGCTCATTCCTGCTCACAGCGCACTCTTGTCTTTAGGCACTTTTAGGTTTAAATTTATTCACATTTTCCACATCACTATACTTTATGGCTTCGTCACCTTCCAGGTGTCAGCCATCACCGCTCGATTCGAAGTCCTAGTTTCGAGTCGGGGTGTGTCATGTTCCCTCTTATTCATTGAAGGCACTAATTTTTAGAGGTTTGAGACCATCTCTAAAGGAGATGTCAAATTTTTAACATAAAATTTAAATTTGAAGACTTATGTGACATATTGATCTTTTGATAAATTTTGTTTTCCACCCGATATGTCAAATTTAAATTATTATTTATTATATTATTTAATTTTCATAAGTGTAATTAGTATTTTTAAAACAAAAGATAATGATAAAAATTATGAAAAGCATTTATAATTCACTAAATATAAATTTGAAGCTGCTGTCAAATTTGGCAGCAACTACCTCTATCACATCTCGATCCGGGCTCCACCACATCCAGGGCTCGACCTCGCCGTAGCACGATATTATCCGCTTTGAGCCCCGACCACGCCATCACGGTTTTGTTTCTGGGAACTCATACGAGAACTTCCCACTGTCAAGCCTGATTTCTATATACGTATGTATTATTATTTTCTGGAAAATTATACGGGTTTTACAGTGAGAGATGTTCCGACCTCTGCTCGAGGAAAGCCTATCCTCCGCGAAATCTGCTCGCTGCCGTGTGCGACGGCAACCTCTCAGGTGGGTTTTCTTCTCTCTCTCACACTAATTGCAAAGGAAATGGAAAGTGAAAGTGGAACAATGGATGTGACTATTTCTTTGGTTAGTTTTCTTCAAGCAAGAAACTTTCAAATTGTTATTATTTAAATTTTTATTTCCGTAAAATTATTTTTACATTGATTTGGAAATAATAACATTTGTTTAGGGTTTTAGGGTTTAATTATTTGATGCGTTTGCTAGAGTTATTTCCTTAGTTTTGAGCCCAAATTTTGCTCATGTGAGTTGCTGACTAGTTAGGAATTTGGATCCCTTCTGGGTACTGTCCGGAGCCCAAGGACTGGGAAATCCGGGCCTTTGGTTTGTGTGAAAGAGAGATCGGAGCCCTTGGTTTATATAAGGTGGATCAGTGGAATTAGTTAATGGGACCATCATTCAATTTATTGGGTAAAATCCTACATTAAATCTTGCAATGTCGGATACAGAAACTGACACCAATGCTACCGTCACAAAAAGGGTATTGACGTCGCTTAGGCACCTTAATCCAACACCATGAAGCAAAGCAATATAAAATAAAAAGGAACAAAGGCGTTGCTTAAAAGCGACATTACCACTGATGTCGCTTAAAAGCGACATAGAAAAGGGCCATGATGTCGGTTAAAATCGACATTAAGCAGTAAATAAATAATTAAAATATCACACTTGGTGTCGCTTCCAACCGACATCAATTCAGTTAAAATAATAAAATACGCAAGTTAACGTTGCATACAAGCAACACTACACATATTAAAAATAAAATTTTTCACAAATACTCACGTCAGATTGTAATTGTTATATTTGATATATTTTTTCAAGTCTTCATGTCAGTTTTTAATTAATAACAATTACAAAAAATTATATGAAAATAATTCCAACCGATATATCATTTATAGGCCAAGTCTTAGTCAACCATTAACAAAAACTCATAACAAATATTTTATATTTCAAATAACATAGAAAAACTCATCCGTCATAACAAACACCAAATCCGACATTACAAATACAACATACAAAAAACAGAAATAGAAACTATAAACGCTAGCACAAGTGTCATACATAGCCGACAAGAAAACACACCACACTACTCAGCAGAACCAGAGCCCGAATGTGAACCCGTTCCTTCTCGAGATGCTTCTTGAGTTCCTTCTCGAGATGCTTGTTGAGATCCTCCTTGTGATCCAATAAACCTCGTCATGTCCACATTTAATGGACCACCTGCAAGCATTCTAGAAAAACCTCCAATTGGAACATTCGGGCAAATCCCATCATGAGTAGCCATCTCGGGTCGATATACAGGCATTTGATATGGCGGATGCTGCATGTATGACATGGGTGGTGGCTGCTGCTTGTAAGCCATGGGTGGCTGCTGCTGCATGTATGCCATGGGCTGTGTCGGATACATCGGATATGGAGGTTGTAGATTATAGCCTGTATATGGATATACAGGTGCACTAGGAGGCTGATTTTGGGGTGATTGTTGGGTTCCTTGTGGGTATGGATATGGAGGAGGAGGCTGACCCTGGCTTGATTGTTGGGTTTCCGAACTATACGGTGGTATCGGCTGAATTTTTTGCAGTATTAACTTAAACAGCTGATTCTGTTCCTACTGCTGGTTGTGTGTTTCTGCAAGCATAAATTCTAGATTTGCCATCCGTTTAGAATGAGCTTCTTCTTTCCTGTTCAATTCATTGTTCTCAGTTAACAACACTGCCACTAAACTCTGGGATGATCTTCTGGAAGAATTAGAAGAAGTTGAGGAAGATGCATACGACACCATATCCGGAGTCACCCCATGTCCATACCCTCGTACTCTATTATGACGCTCAGGACCCATCGTCTCCACATAAACCTGGGTCCTAAGCTCATCACCATCTTCATGCCCAGACTCAATCATAGTTTGAATATTCCCCTCCATAGTTGCCTTGCAATAAAATTTTTAAAATTAAGAATTCAACTATAGATAATAAAATTTAATAACAATGATATACTACATAGATATACTACATAGAAAAAAAATTTAATAACAATAAAATTTCATAACAATGATATACTACATAGAAAAAAATCAATTACCCCAGTGCACTCCGACGTTTCATCAATCCAAGTGCGATCCTTTCGAGTATGACAGTGATGAAAAAACGAAACAGGATCTGTCTCCTTCCCATGCTTTTTCCGCTATCATTATAAGTAAAAAAAAAAAGAACAATTTTCACCAACCATCAAATTATATATAAATTTCTACCAATAATATATTAAATTTAAAAAGATCTACAATACTTGAAGACGAACAACCATTACAAGTTCTGCCCTTGCAAAATACTTTGCACCAGTTGTGTGGTTCATCGTTTTCAACCGCCGATTATACTTATTTTTTGCAGCAATCTCCTAGAAAAAAATAATTTATTAAACACATTACAAACTTTAATAAAATAAATAATAAAAAGTTTACCTTCGTTTTTTCTTTGTTCTAGTAGGAGACCAATTCAGCCCACTGTTGAGGATCCACATTAGGAGGAGTTTTCCGGTACTCCTCAACTGGTTTATCAGTATAATGTTTTTTTTTCAATTTATTTCTATACTCCTTATGCGCATGCTCCGCAATATGAAGTGTCATGTGCTGGATCATTGGCATTTTCGCCATATCCTCTTCTTGAAAAATAATAGTTTCCTGTACGCATAAAAAAAATTCAAGCAAACTAATTATTACTACAAACATTGACTAATTATACTCTCTTCTAGTAACAAAAAAATAATTCTACCTTTATTCTTATCCAAAAAGCTTCTCTGCGCTCTTGCTTGATTTGACGCCAATCACTCACCAATGGCATATGTATAGAATCTCTTACCTCTGCCGCTACATGTTTTGAAAATGCACTAGAATTTTCACTTATACATTTTCCCGACGCATAAAAACAACAAACTTGTTCCTTCCAGTTGGGAATCGAGGGTCCCCGTCCCCGTTGAGTTGTTCCTTATAAACAAAGAAAAAAGAATTAACAACCATGGACCAAAACAAAAAAACTGCAACTACAAACCATAACAAATTAAAAACGAACAACCTTCAACTTCTTCCTCTTCAAAATGGGGATCGTCAGCTTGTTCATCTTCAAAATGTTCCATAACAAAACAATTTGCAAGTAAAAAACCAAAAAAGTAAAATGAGAGAAGAAGTGGAAAAAACGGAGGAAATTGGGAGGGTGTTGGACATACTGAATTTTGTGAAGAAAAGAAAGCACGGGAGAAATGAGTGGGGAAGAAGGGGATTAAATATGGATGCTAACTTGGCGTCAGTTAAAACCGACATTAACCCACTGACCTCGCTTTAAAACCTGCTGGCGTCGAAATAACTGAGTCATAGTGTCGGTTTAAACCGACAATACCACTAATACATTTACTGATAAAATTAAACCCACCTACTTTCTGACAAAATTTAATGAGCCAAACGTTGCATCGGTTTAGCTACACTTGGTGTCGATTTAAACCGACACCATCACTAACACATTTATTGCTACAATTAATTCCAAACTTCTGACAAAATTTAATCAACCAGCGACAACGTCGCTTTAGCTTAACTTGGTGTCGGTTTAAATCGACACCATTACTGACACATTTACTTGCTCCACACACTTCTGACAAAACTTATTACACCAGCGTCGCTTTAACTAAACTTAGTATCGGTTTATACCGACACCATTACATACACATTTACTACTGCATCTAATCAAACAACAACTTTCTGACATAGTTTTTTGAAATTTACATGGCGTCGCTTAAAACCGACACTATTGTCTGACAAGCTTTAATGATGTGGCCATTGTGTCGGTTTAGTTATATTTAGTGTCGGTTTTAACCAACACTACCTTTGACACACTTTAGTGCCGCATTAAATCATACAACTACTTTCTAACCCACTTGACTTACGAAGTGACTAATTGGAAGTGGTCTTCCCAAGTCCACTTCACGTCGGTTTTAGCCGACACTACCTCACCCATGTCATCGCCTAAAAGTGATAGAAAAATAGTTTAAAAAAAATGCTTAACCCATAAAAAATAAATATCGAGTTTTTTTTTTTTGGTTATCTCATAAAACATTTTAAGATTTTAATGAATAAAATTGAACTTAAACCATATATGTAATAGAAAACAAAAATATTGTCTAATTAATACTTAAAACACATAAAACAATTAATATATTTATTCCATGTCATCATCTATCGTGTCGTCGTCAGCATTGGCATTGCTAGCGAACTGGGTAGGCAACGGTAATGATTCATGAAAAGGAGTCTCTTCCACGCCAACCCTTGTATGGAAATTTTCATGGTCAAGTATCTGATCATCCAAATTTGGTATCGCATAATCTTCAATTGCATCACTATCGTCTAATACGTCAAACAAATCCCTTGGCTGCATTCGAACAACTACGTGCCAATCTTTTTCAATTGTGTCCTCGACGTAAAATGCTTGTAATTCTTGTGATGCTAATATGAAAGGATCCGCTTTAAATCCTAATTGATTGAAGTTCACCATAGTAAATCCATATTGATCAGTCTTCATTCCTCGTGGACTTTCACTATTAACCCATTCGCACTTAAATAACATCACAGCTTGACCCCTATCTCCTGGCTCAGCATGACCATAATATTTAACCTCGAACATATCTACAACTCTGCCATAACAATTCACTTGCCCAATTGCACCAGGAACATTTGCAGGTACAAAGACACCACAATTTTGATTCTTATGCTTGTCATCCACAGATTTTATACGAAATTTGAACCCATGAACAATGTGACTTTTATATCTACTCACAACCCTGCTAGGATAATTAGCTAGCCAACACAAGTCTTGAGATATCAACATGTCATTAGGATGACATCTTGAATTCATCTGTAATAAAAATGATGATAAAAGTTGACATGATAACTATAATCATGTTATAATTAAAATGTAAAAATATAAATAAATAATGTGATTGTTGTATCAACTCACATGTTGCTTGAACCATTCTGGAAATTCTTTCTTGCTGAGCTCCTGAATTTGTCTCATAGTTAACCTTTCTTGATGAAGTTTCATTTTCAAGAATTCCTCATGCTACCTGGGCATTTATGTCCAAATTTAGATAATTAATTTTTCAAAGTTAAGAAAACAAATAAAACATTAAGACATAAGATTAGACGTTCTTACCTTCTAAATGGGTGAACTTCATCACAATTATTTAGAATGTATCTATGGCACTGATCAATAACATTTAGATCGAGCTCCACATTTTCTCTTGAACCTCTATAACATCATTTGGAGTATTAAATAGATAACCCACCAGACACTCCACGTCCAATACCATCTTCATTTCGGCCTTTACGGGTGCGACGAGACTCGACATCTCTAAAATACATGGAACAGAAGGACAAGCACTCATCCACCAAATATGCTTCAGCAACAGAACCTTCAGGACGACCTTATTATGAACATAGTGCTTCAACGTTTGCAAATACCTACAATTATAAACGAAACACAAATTATTATAATTATAAATTAAAGCTATGACTACAATTGTAAAAAATTTATAAAAATTTATTAATTACCATTCAATTGGATACATCCATCTATACTGAACAGGCCATGCGAGAGCTGCTTCATCTGCCAAGTGAACTGGAAGGTGCACCATTATATCAAAAAATGCAGGAGGGAATATTTTTTCAAGTTGACATAATGTCAAGGCAATTCTTGATTTCAGTTGCTTGAATCCTTCCTTAGACTCCTTCTTACTACACAACTGTCTGAAAATTGCACTTAACTCTAATAATACCATAGTAACAGCTTTAGGCAAAACCGGGCGTATTGCAAGCGGAAGTAACTGCTGCATTAAAACATGGTAATCGTGACTTTTCAACCCATGTATTTTTCGTTCATTCACGTGCACACATCTTGATAAATTTGAAGAATATCCATCAGGGACCCGAATGGTAGACAACAATTTGCAAAAGGTAGTTTTTTCTTCTCTTTTCAACATGAACAATGATGGAGGTAGAAATGTTATATTTCCTTCTCTATGTGGGTGTTGACTACGTCTTATGTTCAAGACTTCAAGATCTGCACGTGCAGCCAATCCATCTTTAGACTTTTCTATATCTAGCAATGTTCCCACCACACTGTCACATATATTCTTCTCGATGTGCATAACATCGAGATTGTGTCTAATCAATAGATGCCTCCAATAAGGTAGTTCATAAAAAATAGATTTCTTCTTCCACTGACTGTTACTACTTGTACTGCCCGAAGTTCTTTTTCTGCGTTGCCCAACAGAAGCATCTTTCTTTGGTTTTCCAAAAGTAAATCTTAATGTAGAAAGTTCTTCGAGACATTGTAAACCAGTCCACTGCCTTGGTGCATTACGATGCTCTCGACGACCATTCAAATTTATGGTTTGCCTTTGAAACCTATGATTATCTTCAAGAAAACGTCGATGCCCCATATAAGAAATCTTACGACTCGTTGGTAAGTAAATAGATTCTTTATCATGCATGTAATGTGGACAGGCTTTATAGCCATGTGTACTTCATCCTGACAACATTCCATAAGCTGGAAAATCACTTATAGTCCATAAGACGACAGCCTTCATTGTAAAACTTTGGTTGGAATATGCATCATAAGTGGGAGTTCCCACCTCCCACAACTCATTCAACTTGTCAATCAGTGGACGCATGTATACATCAATCTCTTTAATAGAGACAACAACAAATTTGGTTGCTTCATGCACATTCAGGGCGGCAAATTGTAAATAGAAAGCACCATAAGCCATGTGCTATGGTCATGCCTCATTTTTCCAAAAGGATTAAATCCATCACTAGCCAACCCTAATATGACATTTCAAATTTCTAACGCAAAATCCGGATATAAATTATCCAAATGCTTCCATGCTGGAGAATCTGAAGGATGTCTCATAAACTCATCCTTAGGACATTCAGTTGCGTGCCACCTCATATGTTCAGCAGTATGCTTTGACATAAAAAATCGTTGCAATCGTGGTTTTAAAGGAAAATACCACATAACCTTAGCTGCGATCTTTTTTCTTGAGCTATCCTCTGCGTTGGAAATTTTATATCTTGATTCACCACAAACCGAGCACACGATCAACTCCAAAGTATCTTTCCAATAAATCATGCAATCATTGGGACATGCATCAATTTTCACATACGTCAGACCCAAGTCATTTATAAGTTTTTTTACCTTATAACAGGAATCAGGCAAACAATCCCCTTCAGGCAACATTCTTTTAATTAACTCCAGTAAAGTGGTGAATATCTCGTCTGGCATTCCCGCTAAACACTTGATCTGATACAGTTTTACAACTGCTTCCAATTTCTTAAACTCTTTACATCCTGGCCATAAATCTTGATCTGCCTCTTCAAGCAACCTAAAAAAAGTCTCCACCTATTCTGGACGCCTTTCCCCACTAGGGGGTTCAGTAGACAGCCCAACACCTTCTTCTGTTAATGGTTGGACAAATACATCATTAAGAAAATCATGCATACCAGCCACCTCATCTCTTGTTTCTTCTTCTCCGATTGCCACATTTTGCTCTCCAATGTTTTTCTCACCATGATGTGATGTGAAAATTAACTTGACACACAAATTAAACCCTATTATTGACAATTGTAGTATTGAGCAAGTAGGGATCGTTTTAGACTGGGGATTAACTAGGGATGCTAATCAACACAAATAAGACTCAAAAATACTAAATTAGACTTAAAAACACTTAACTAAACTTAAAAACACTAAACAAGACTCTTAGGACTCAAAACTGGCTCAAAACACTCAAAACAGCAAAACTAAGCTAAAAAGACTCAAAACAGGTTCTAAGGACTATTTGGACGAAATTAACACTAGTGAGACTCAAAACACTAATTTGGACAAATTAAAACACCTTTTTAACTAATCTAAGACACTTAATTGAAAGGGGGGTTGATCTGGATGAATTTGATTAAACTAAATAGATTGTAAACTAAAGCAAACTAAATATGAAATTGGGTGAATTGAATGGTGAAATAGGTTAGTTAGAGGATTCTTCTCCACACATAAACATATGCAGCATAAATCGATTTCCAGTATTGTTTCTTTAAACCATGAACGACAATGCCCCAAATTAATTGTGAATGCACAAATTAACTCTCAGATTTCCCTAAATTCATTGAATTGAATGGACAAAGCATCGCAACCAAATTATTCTCATCAAGTTCCCTATATGAACAACATGATAGAGATACATTCAAAGATCATTAAGTTCCATGGAAATCATAAGCATTGACAAGGCAATTATAACTATGAACTGCATGATACTCTTGCCAAGAATATACTTAATACGATTGTGACTAACAATCTCCACTACTTGTAATTATAAGTTCCTAACGATTAGGTGAAAGTCCCTTATAATTTAGCATCAGATTCATGCATGCAAACTAAGTATGCATCCATAATCAACACACAAGAATAAGTTATCAATCAAATAGATAAGTAAATCACATTCATGTTTTACGAAAAAATAACTGAAAGGAATCAATTCATATTAAACATATGTCCATGGCTTCGAATTTACCACTAACTAATAAGAACTTAGTTACACATGTTCACATCAATTGAAAACAAATTGAAATAAACATTGAAACTAAAATGAGGGAAGGAAGAACTCTTAGAACTCCCAAGGATGCAGGTGGCTTGTGCACAAGGTCCTCCTTCATCAATGGAAGGCACAACAAGGGTATCTTCTTCTCCAAAGTTATGGCACAGGTTGTAGAATGGTGAATATGGTGTGGCAGGTTGTGTTTCTGAATGGTAGGGGGTGGTGACGAATTTTAGCTAAAAAGATGTATATATAGGTTCGGCCAAACCCTAGGGTGAATCAGATTAGGGTTATGAATCAGCACATTAAGAGAATTAGGGCCCTAGGGTGCGGCACAAGTGTATAAATCCACCAAGACAAAGGTTTGGCCCAATTAATTTCTGAAAAGGATTTGCACAACCCAAATCCATAAGGAATAAGGCTAACAAAATCAGAATCCAAGGGGAATTGGGTGAGGAAAGGCACGGCAAGGATTGGAGAGAATGAGAATTGCTTGCAAGGCAAGGCAAAAGCCTTCTAGAAGGGAATAGGTGCCATTTTTGTAAGGTTTCTAGAAACAATGTGTTTTGTGGCAGAAATTAGGACTTCTAGAAGGGAATGCTTCTAGAAATAGCTTCCAGAAATAGATATTTAGGTCCCTTTGCAGCTAGAATTAAGGCATGATAAGATTAGGATATGATAAGATAAGATAAGGTTAGTTTGGATAAGATAAGGTTGGATAAGGTTTTGGATAATGTTCCTTCTTTTGAGTTGAATCCTTATCTTCTTTGGCTTGAATTTAATTTCTTCTTATCCTTATCAGATTCCTAGCCTTTTGAACTCCAAAAACGTCCATCCACCTTGGCCAACACATGTGTGTTTTTACCATACTTGACCAATCCCAAAACTACTGAGCACCAGTCAACGTTATACAATCAAGGACCCATGAGAGTTTCTCTTCAACCAAGAGGCCAATCACAATGCGATGTGTCAACATCAGAATCCAATCACAGCGCAACACGTGTCAACATCAGAAGCCAATCATAACACGACACATGTCAATGTCAGAACAAAGCTAGAAACTCTCTTCTATAAAAAGAGATCATTCTCCTACAATATTTCCTAATGTCATTTGTACTAAATCATTCACTAGTACTCACTAAAGGAGAGCTTGAACCTATGTACTTGTGTAAACCCTTCACAATTAATGAGAACTCCTCTACTCCGTGGACGTAGCCAATCTGGATGAAGCACGTACATCTTGTGTTTACATACATATCCACATTAGTGACCGGAGCAATCTAGCGAAGGTCACAAACTTAACACTTTCTGTTGTACCAAAGTCCTCACTGATTTTGTGCATCAACATTTGGCGCCGTCTGTGGGAACGACACTTATCCCCACTCTCTTCAACTTTGTTAAGTTGGTTTCCACCATTCGTACACTCTCTTTTGACTAGGCATCCCTCTCCAACATGGGGAGGGAAGGAAACCACAGCAAGCAGAATGACACCCATCTTGTACTTAGTGCGAGGCAACGAAAGAAGGAAGGAAAAAGGGTTGCTCTTCAAGTTAAAGTTGATGAGCTGGAGGCTTAGAATAACAAGATAGCGATGAAGAATGAGATCCTCAAAGAGCAGTATGACAAGGTCTTCGAGATGCTCCACGAGGCTAGATATACTAAAACACACGAGCTCATCACCCCTATGGAAGTCAACCATCAACTGGGTGCCCTCCAACATGAAGGGTCATTTGCCCTCGACATGGGTATTCCTATTGAGGAGCGAGTTACTCATCAAAATGGCAACCAACATGAGACTTCTCTTAACCCAGCTGCTTCGACTCGAAGCAGGATGAGTGGAGGAAGACACCTCATTACAGAAGGAGTGGAAGGATCGAAAGCTATCTTTCGCGACTGTCGAGACTTCCTAAAGCAACATCGAGACAATCCCATCCATGTAAGCTTGAAGATCAATGACCCAAGGGTCTCTGAAAAAATCGGTCCCCTCCCATGTCCCAGGCCAGCTACCAATTTGGGGAAGGGGCAACAAGTCCTAGAGAAACACGAAGGTATAGGGGACTCAGAGATGTTCCGACAGACATACCTTGGAAGTCAGTATGGCAAGTCCAGGGAAAAATCACATGTTCTTGATCAAACCTTCCTACTTCCAAGAGGAGATGAAGATTTACGAAAGAAAGTTCCAGTGGTACATGACTCTACTCATGACCCTCTTGTCCTACAGCTTCTTAAGGAACTAAACAAGTTGAAGGCCGAACAACAAGCTGAGATACCTGATTGGAACCAACCTAGGCCTAGCCCTCTTCCAAGAAGGATCCTCGACACCCCCTCTAAGCAAAGACAAAGCAGAAGCTTGGCTTGCAACTCTATACTGGAAAGGAGGACCCAATTGAACACCTTAACCTCTTTGAGTCTACCATGGCATACCGAATGCACACCGACGAAGAACGATGTCTTCTCTTCCCCTCCACCCTCTCTGGCGGAGCTCTAAACTAGTATTGTCGTCTTCCACCTGAGACGGTAGGCTCATTTGAGGAATTAAGGAAACTGTTTGTTTCTCAACACATTTTCCAAACTGATCGCTTGCACTCTGCGGATGACTTGTACACTATTCGCTAGAAGCCAGACGAGTCATTACGTATGTATGCTGGCTGCTTCAGCCATGAGTATTCCCGTTATGCCGAGGCAGACGACAAGACTGCCCTCAAAGCCTTCACGGCAGGGCTACGTGACTGTTTCTTTAAGTACATGATCAATGGCAACACTTCGAAGACTTACTTTGAGGTGATGGCACAGGCTTACAACCATGCCTCCGCCAAGGCAAGGACATATTAAGGGAAACCCCTCACAACCACCCCTTATCAGCAAGTAGGGAGTGAAAGCCAAATCCAACCAAATGAGAAGACCTCGACCTTCCAAACGGCAGCGGTGCCACCTCCTGCCTTACTTAATACTTCGCCAAGTCAACAGACATATCAATATCAGGGAAAAAGGAAAGATTTCCATCCTCATCAGTCCCATTTTAGTAAAAGGAGTAAAGGACACTATCGCGATAACCAAGGGTATCACCACGATAATGCCCGCCCCTGGGCAGTCAACATAGTAGGCCAAGCACTTGTCAAGACAGGCCCTACCCCGAGGTATGAGACAAACACACCTTTGAACGCCACATTCGTGGCCATTTACCCCAGTATAGCACACCTGATACCGAAGCCAATACCGAGGTAGTCAGTTACAAGCCCACGAAGAAAATGGGCACGTTTTACTGCTACCACGAGCATAACGCCATGACGGCGAGAAGTGTATCACCCTTCGTGATCATATTGAAGCTTTGGCACGTGAAGGAAAAACTGATCAATTCCTCTTTCACCCTCTAAGAGGTAACCGTAACCAACGCCAGGTGAATGTGATATATTCCATAAGTGGTGGCACACCCATATCTAAATCTTCCACCAGGGCCATGAAAAAGAGTGAATGAGCTTTAAGGTCTGGCCACCAAGTGTTTCACGTGGAAGACATCAGGGGAGGCAAGTATCAAAAGCCTAACTGGGATCCAATATGTTTCTACCCTGAGGACGAAAAAGGTATCATCTACCCTCACAACGACCCACTGATCGTGGAAGCTCACATAGCCAACTTTAAAGTACGACGAATCCTGGTAGACATGGGAGCTTCGGTCAATATCATGTTTGTTGAAGCTTTCAGGGCACTTAATGTAGCTGAACACTTGCTCGATCACTTGATTTTTCCTCTGATAAGTTTCTCCGGTGATATCGTGCAACCTTTGGGGAGCATACACTTACCTTTCACCATTGGTACAGGCCCTTACACAGCTACCATTACCACTAACTTCCTGGTGATTGATTGCCCAACGACATACAATGTCATATTCGGACGCACAGGCATCAATAATCTCAAGGCCTTGGTATCCATACATATGTTGTTGATGAAATTTCCAACCCCTTATGGCAATGGTTACATCAAAGGAAATCAATTTAGTGCACGATCATGTTACAACACTTCGGTCAAGCAACAACACCTACCTGTGCCCAAGGAAACCCTTTCTATACATGACTAAGTTATAAAGACCAGCCCAGACAAAGCTAACTTGGATCTTCATGGTGGCAATAGTCAACCCGACGATCCTCGAGACGACTCTTTCACCCAGCAAGCACAACCCGCTGAAGAGTTGGAGAAGGTCTTTATCTCAAAAGATTATCCGGATCGCATGGTGAAGATTGGCACCACCTTGTCACCACCCATTCGGTTGGCATTGATCTCTTTTTTGCAAGAGAACACTGAGGTCTTCACCTAGTCATACGAAGACATGCCAGGCATCTCTCCCGATATCATCTGTCATCGCTTAATTATTTACCCTAAGACCAAGCCAGTGAAACAAAAGTGAAGATCTTATGACGTTGAACAGTACGAGGCAATAAAGGTAGAAATTGAAAAACTCAAAGGCCTTGTTAAGAAGAATCCGACCAAAGAAAGTCTCCTACTCCAAAAGGTCTTGTGGAGAATATGTGTCGATTACACCGACCTAAACAAAGGATGCCTGAAGGATAGCTTCCTCTTCCTCTTATAGACAGACTTGTAGATTCTACAATAGGGTGTGAACTCTTGAGCTTCATGGATGCTTACTCAGGATACAACCAAATCCTCATGAACCCTCCGGACCAAGAACACACAGCCTTCACTACTAACAAGGGACTATATTGCTATAAAGTCATGCTCTTTGGCCTAAAGAATGAATGCGCGACTTATCAAAGATTGGTCAATTCAATGTTCACCGAATAGATTGGGAAGAGCATGGAAGTTTACGTTGATGATATGCTAGTCAAGAGCAAACATGCTGACCAACACATCACCAACCTATCTGAAACTTTCACCATTCTGAAGAGGTATCGAATGAGGTTGAACCCCAATAAATGTGCCTTCAGCGTAGGCTCTGGCAAATTCTTAGGCTTCATGATAAGCCAACGAGGCATTGAGGCTAATTTTGAGAAGATCAAAGCAATCCTCAATATGAAAGAACCGGTAACTTCAAAAGACATCCAGAGCCTTACTGGCAAGGTAGCAGCCTTAACTAGGTTCATCTCTAAGGCCACAGACAGATGTGCTCATTTCTTCAAAGCACTTAAAGGAAGTAAGAAGTACATTACATGGACTGAGGAATGTGTTGAGGCATTCAAGAACCTTAAAGACTACATGAGTAAAGCCCCTCTGCTCTCCAAACCTAAGGTTGGTGACACTCTCATTATCTATCTGTCGGTATCGGCTTCCGCAGTAAGTTTCGTTCTCATTCGAAATGATGGTAATGTCGAATGGCCTGTTTACTACGCTAGCAAGGCCTTACAAGATACGGAGACACGATACTCCAACATTGAGAAATTGGCTCTAGCATTGGTCATGTCTGCTCGAAAACTTCGCCCTTACTTCCAAGCACACTCCATCATCCTACTTACCAATCATCTTCTTCGACAGATACTCCAAAGTCCTGACACTTCAGGGCGAATGATCAAATGAGCGATAGCATTGGGTGAGTTTGACATCTCCTACCAACCAAAGCCAGCTGAGAAGGGCCAAGCAGTGGCAGACTTTATCGCCGACTTCACATATCCTGTTGACATTGTTTCTACGCCTAAAGAAGTGGTTTCATTACCCTCGGAAGCTTAGAAAATAGAACCAATAGCCCCAGCATAGAGTCTATATGTTGATGGCTCGTCCAACCAACATGGTTATGGAGTAGGACTAGTCCTTACGACCCTTGACAAAGTGGCGATTGAGTATGCTTCTCGTTTCAAATTTAAGGCGTCAAACAATGAGGCCAAATATGAAGCCCTCCTAGCAGGCTTATGTTTGGCCAAACACCTTAGGGTTAAACGAATTGATATCTTCAGTGACTCCCAATTGATGGTTAACCAGGTCACCAATAACTTTGATACTAAGGATAACTCCATGGCAGCATATCTGGCACAAACACAATTGTTGCTTAAGCACTTACACTACCAGATCTCCCAAATTCCTCAAGCGGCAAATAGTCATACAAATGCTTTGGCTCGCCTCGCCTTAGTGGTGGAATATAAGATTGGGAGAAAAATTCAGGTTGAATTGTTGGCAGCACCAAGCACCATGGCTGCGGAACTGTGCAACTTACAACATGGGGATAGTTGGATTACCCCGATTTATAGATTCCTTGCTCATGGCACCCTTCCAAATGACAAAGTCCAAGCTAAGAAAATTCGATACAAGGCTACCCATTACCTGATCATTAATGACCAACTTTACAAGCAGGGTTTCAACTTACCATACCTAAGATGCCTTACGCCCGCAAAGGCGGAAACTGTCATTTAGGAAATACATGAAGGAGTCTGTGGAGATCATGCTGGATCTCGATCCCTAGTACACAAGGCTTTTCGCCAAGGATATTACTGGCCAACACTCTACCAAGATGCCATCAGCATATTCCACTCATGTGATAAGTGTCAACGCTACACAACTATTCTTCACTCCCCTCCCGAGCCGCTCACTCCTATGATCAGCCCTTGACCCTTCGCCCAATGGGGACTTGATTTGATCAGCCCAATGCCTGCAAGGAAGGGCAAGGTTCATTATGCAATCGTTGCAATTGACTACTTCACAAAGTGGGCTGAAGTAGAACCCTTGACAACCATTACTGAGGCAAAAATAGAAGACTTCGTATGGAAGAACATCCTTTGCAGATTCGGCATTCCCAATAAGATAGTCACTTACAACGAGCGACAGTTCGACAACAATAAGTTCAGGATGTTCTGCTCTAAGTTCAACATCAACTTATGTTTTGCCTCCCCAGCTCATCCCTAGTCTAATGGACAAGTTGAAGCCATCAACAAAATAATCAAGCGAACTTTGACAAGTAGCTTGGACAAGGGTAAAGGTTGTTAGCCAGAATTTGTACCCCAAGTTCTTTGGTCATACCACACTTCGTATCGGACATCAACAGGAGAAATCCCATTCTCACTTGCCTTTGGTACAGAGGCAATTGTCCCAGTTGAGCTTGAGTATGCAACGTTCCGAGTCCAGAACTACGTGCAAAGGGAATACGATAAGCAACTTACCATCAACTTAGATCTAGTTGAGGAACACAGAAACCATGCTCATTTGAGAAATGTCGCATACAAGCAGCGTATCTCTAACTACTATGACTCAAGGGTCAAACCTCGTTCTTTCAAAGTGGGGGACTAGGTATTGAAGAAAAGATTACTCTGCGACATAGTCCCGAGTGAAGGAACACTTAGTCCAAACTGGTGGCCCTGGTTCCTACAAGCTTAAAAGCTCCGATGGCAAAACCCTTGGCCATCCATGGAACACTGATCACTTGAAGTACTATTACAAGTAAACACACATTGTACAAGTGTTAAGCTTCAGCCGTTTGGCATCCTATGTAACGAAGACTATTTGGCATGAATTCAATAAAGAGGTGATTTAGACAACTCGGTCCTAATCCTCTTACATTCCTAGCAATGAAACACTCGGGTTCAAAGCTTCAACATGAATGCTTCCAACATGAAACAAAGTCTATGTCAATAAGACTATACAAATAAACGAACAGCTTCACAATATATTCGTTCAATCATACATTCCAACATATTCATACATAAGCCAACTGTGCTTCGAAAGGGTTCAACATACTTTGTGTTATTCGACACTTGCTACAATGTGCCTTGACACCTTAGCCTTATTCTTACCAACCAGGTGATGAAATGTACAACATGTACTCTCATTCATGCCACCAATCAGGTGATGAAATGTACAACCCGTACTCTCCTTCATGCCACTAACCAAGAGATAAAATGTACAACACGTACTCTAATATCATTTGGCAACTTGCCACTCATGCCACCAACCAAGTGAAGAAGGAACTCATCTTCATGCCATCAACCAGGTGATGAAATGTACAACCCGTACTCTCCTTCATGCCACCAACCAGGTGATGAAATGTACAACCCATACTCTAATTGTTGGAAATGTGCCCTAAAACCAATCATATGATGATACTTTACGGACATTTCACATGTTAAACTAATCTAGTTTAATATCAAGGCATAGATTATTGTTTTAAGCCGTCTCATATAAATGTTATATGCTTAAACGATAAGTCCAAGGAATATGTGATTGGGAGAATACGATCTAAAGAAGTTAGATTCATGAGACCATTCTTTTGTAGACACATCCTAAACGTTCCTGATCATAGGATTGCCAATTGGGCATTGACAGTCCGTTAAGATCAGTACGTGTTGTGTCTTCTCTCAGGGAGAGTGACTAGTCTCGAGTCATTGGTGTGTGTGACATCAAGACAAGTACGTAGGTGCTTAATAGAGAATGAGTTCATTGAACACGATCAACGAAGAGTTCTCATATTCATGTCACATGAGAACTCATGGTTGAGATAATGCAAAGTAGTCCTTTGACCTGAGGCATCACAGCTGTCTTGTGGTTAAGTCCTTGATCTTTGATTATGTCAAAGTCACCCCATTCGTGGGTGTCCACGGCATCGTTGGGGTTAAGCTACTTAGCCATGGAGGCAAGTGAATGCGCAACAAGGGATCTCTAACCTTCAAACCGTTTGAGGGAGAATACTCTATGATATGATTAAGAATCTTTGGCCAAAGTATGAATGAGATTTAGGAAGGTGTTCCAAATCACATTCAAGGTAATCATATAAGCACACGAATCACATTGGATAGTAGACATGAATAAACTATCAAACCAAACAATGTGGTCAAGAGTATTGTATTAGAGAAAGACCGTATTGCATTTGTAATCCTAAACTGAATAGGTTCTCCACCTCTTCTGATTAGCTTGGGTAACCATGATATGCTGCTAGGTGTCACTCATGGTTTGTGGAAGCCCTAAACGTGTATAATCACTAAAGGGAGAATTGAAAGTAAGTTTCAATTCACAATCGATTTGAAAGAGTTTTAATCGCCCACTGCCTCGCTAAAAGGAACCTAATGGATTGTACACCGTGTAAGGTGGAGGTTGAAGAAACAATGGAGATGAGTAAGAATAATTAAAAGGTTTAATTATTTATGGAAATGATTAATTAATATGTTAATTAATCAAACGAATAAGTTCGTTAAAGACCTCGGGATAGTTTTGGACCTTAAGGCCCAATGGGCTTCGAACGTCAAGCCCATTGACTTAAGTTGTATGACAATTTAATGAATAAAGATTCACAAAGGCCCAAAAGCCCAAATCCCTAATATGGCCGGCCATATGAGTTGAATTAGGGTTTTTTGGTTCTTTAGGTCATTTATAGAAGTGACTATATAAAGAACTTTATAGCCTAAAATTCATTAGGGGTTCTTTTGGAGAAAATTGGTGAGAACTTGTCTCTTCTTTTCTCTCTAGGAGGCCGGCCCCCTTGGAGGGTGGATCTAGCAATCCCACTACTCCAAGGTCACTCATTCCTTCTCCAATCTCTCCTTGGTGTGGAGACTTAAAGGTTCTCAATTTTGGGAACTTGGAGAAACCTTTTCATCCATCCAAATCCATAGATTTTAGATGCAGGGAATGAAGGCCCTCTCTTTTGGTGATTAGCCTTTGCTTATGCAAAGAGGAATCTACAAAGGTATAAATCTCAACTCACTTTGTTTTGAGTTGATTCTTGGTTCACCAATCTACTAGGCTTTGAATTTCATGGGTAATGTTTTGTTTTTGAATGCATGCAAGCATGATTCCGCTTTTTAATTGTTAAATGCATGCTATAGATGTTATTCAAATGAACATGTTTTCACAAAATAATCCTTCACTAATATCATTTGGCAACTTGCCATTCATGCCACCAACCAGGTGAAAAAATAACTCATCCCCGTGCCACCAACCAGGTGATTAAATGTGATGAAAGGTGATGAAGGAACTCACCTTCGTACCACCAACCAAGTGATGAAAGTAACTCACCATTCATCCCACCTACCAGAAAACGAGTGGTACAACTTGTACATGTGAACTCGTAGCATTAAAAAATAATAAAAAACCCTCAAGTTTAATAACTCAACTAGGGGAGAACTTATGCCCAACAAGAGTTATAGTCACCAACAAAGTCTTATTGCAAGTTAACAACAACTTCAATGCATAACATACGAAGATCAAGCTATTCAGCCTTTTTGCATCTGCTTCAGACATTTCCCCTCTGTAACAATGCAAACATTACAATTCTCAAAAGCTTCACACACTCTTGATCAAGACAGTGTGAAGCAAAACCAATTTATGGTGCCAACAAGAGCTTCATCAATGGAGGGCAACCACAATTCTCAAAAGCTTCACACACTCTTGATCAAGATAGTGTGAAACAAAACCAATTTATGGTGCCAACAAGAGCTTCATCAAAGGAGTTCAACCACAATTCTCAAAAGCTTCACACACTCTTGATCAAGACAATGTGAAGCAAAACCAATTTATGGTGCCAACAAGAGCTTCATTAAAGGAGTTCAACCACAATTCTCAAAAGCTTCACACACTTTTGATCAAGATAGTGTAAAGCAAAACCAATTTATGGTGCCAACAAGAGCTTCATTAATGAAGGGCAACCACAATTCTCAAAAGCTCCACACACTCTTGATCAAGACAGTGTGAAGCAAAACCAATTTATGGTGCTAACAAGAGCTTCATCAAAGGAGGGCAACCACAATTCTCAAAAGCTTCATGATAGGAGCATATTTATGCGACTTAGTTAACTTGTTTCTTGGCATTTATGTTGTTAGTTCATAGTTATTTTAGTATTTAAAGCTATTTTCTTGTGTTTGTAGGTCCAAAGGGTTAATGTGGCAAAGAAGTGCATTTTGGAGCATTTTGGAGCATTTTTGGGCATGGAATGGATGGCATATGCTTGGAGCAAAAGGAATGGACCAAATTTGAAGTTTGTGCATCCTCCTCTCCCTATAAATAACCATTTTAGCACACTCATTTCACCCAACACATCCATTCACCTACCACTACATCCACTCATTTCACCCAACACATTCACCTACCACTACATCCACTCATTTCACCCATTCTCCAAACATCCATCCACTACACCCATTACATCCACTCATTACCAAACACTCATCCACTACACCCATTACATCCACCCACTACACCCATTACATCCACTCATAACCAAACACTACTCATTATCAAACACTCATCCACTACACCCAATACATACACTCATTACCAAACATCTACCCACTACACCCATTACATCCACTAATTACCACAACCCACTACACCTATTACATCCACTCATTACCAAACATTCATCCACTACACCCATTACATCCACTCATTACCAAACATCCACCCACTACACCCATTACATCCACTCATTACCACAACACTCACCCACTACACCCATTACATCCACTCATTACAACTCCATACACTCCTCTCACTAGCCTATAAATACATCCACCCTTCACCATAATTTGGATTCCATCTCCATCCAAAGACACTACATTTTCACATCTCACAACTTCATTCACAAACACAATTTCCTTGCCGTAACCTCCATCCATTCATCTAGCCATACTACATCTCACCAATCCATACACTTTCATCTCTTAGCCGTGCAAATCCATTCCATCCATATATCCATACACATCCTAGACACTTATGCTACAACAAGGTGGTGAAAACAAAGGTCCTTGGCGTTTCAATCTTGGAACTTTGGAGCGTTTTAGGTGTACTTCATTCTTGCTTTCAATGTCTACTTTGTTATTTTCTAATTTTGTTGCAATTATGAGTGGCTAAACCCCTATTTAGTTAGGGGGAAGTTTGAAGCCATGAACATGCTTGAGATTTGAATTGATTTCTTTCAATTATGATTTGATAAGTTGTGATTGCAATTCAATTATCTATTTTATTCATAACTGATTCTTGTATGTTTATTAAGGATGCATACTTAGTTTTCATGCATGAATTAGATGCAAGAATATAAATGAGTTTCACCTAATCGTTACAAGTTTATATTCATGAGTAGTGAAGGTTGTTTATCACAATCGCGTTAATTGAATTCTTGGCAATTGTATCATGCATTCATAGTTATAATTCCCTCGTCAACACTTATGATTTTCATTGAACGTAATGATCTCTGATTGTATCTCTATTGTGCATTCATATAGGGGACTTTTAGAGAATGATTTGGGTTGTCGCATGCATTCATCCAATTCAATGAGTAAAGGAAAATCTGAGGGTTAATTTGTGCATCACGGTTAATCTGGGGTGTTGAGCATCATAGTTTATTGAAAAGCAATTGGAAATTGATTCATGTACAAGTGTGTCATGTGTGAAGAACGGACCTCTAACTAATCCATCCATCATCGTATTCCTCAAATTTGTCTTACAGTCTGCCTAGTTTTATAACTTGTTTGTTTGTTTCAAATTCATCAAAACCCAAATCCCCATTTTACTTTCTTGTTTCAAAGTGTTAAATTTCGGTTTTGTTTGTGTTTTTGAGTGTTTTGATTCAAACCAAAACATTAAATTCGTCCAAAATTGTGTTAGAGTCAAATCTGCCCAATTTTGAGTGTTTTAAGGTAGTTTTGAGTCTTTAGAATCTGTTTTGAGTCCCTTGAGTCTATTCAAACGTTTTAAACTTTGTTTTTATGTTTTTGAGTAAGTTTAGAGGTTTTAGCAAGCCCTCCTAATCCCCGGTTTAGAACGATCCCTACTTGCATTTATACTACAATTTGACACAAGAGGGTTTAATTTGAGTGCTTAACTTTCATCGCATCACTTCACACACTCTTGATCAAAACAGTGTGAAGCAAAACCAATTTATGGTGATAACAAAAGCTTCATCAATGAAGGGCAACTACAACTCGTATAAAGCTTCACACACTCTTGATCAAGACTGTTCGAAGCAAATTCAATTTATATGGTTCGTCCAAACCTTCGACTACTACAAGATGTGGCTTGCATCACAATCTCTTGCTCAACAGTGTGGAAGCAAAATTTGCATATGTTGTCTCTCCCACATTTTCAAATTTCTAGTTTCCCAAAAAAAAAAAAAAATTGGGAAATTCAACAAACCTTCACCAATGGAGGACAACTACAAATTCTCAAAAGCTTCACACTCTCTTGATCAAGATAGTGTGAAGCAAAATCAATTCATGGTACCCAACAAAGCTTCACCACAAAAGCTTCACCAACAAAAGCTTCATCAATGGAGGACAACTACAAATTCTCAAGGGCTTCACACTATCTTGATCAAGATAGTGTGAAGCAAAATCAATTCATGGTACCCAACAAAAGCTTCAACTCCAAAGCTTCACCTACAAAGCTTCAACACAAAAGCTTCACCCACAAAAGCCTCACCCACCACAAAAGCTTCACCTACAAAAGCTTCACCCATAAAAGCTTCACCAACAAAAGTTTCACCCACAAAAGCTTCACCCACCACAAAAACTTCACATACAAAAGCTTCACCCACCACAAAAGCTTCACCTACAAAAGCTTCACCCATAAAAGCTTCACCAACAAAAGTTTCACCCACCACAAAAGCTTCACCCACCACAAAAGCTTCACCCACAAAAGCTTCACCCATAAAAGCTTTACCAACAAAAGTTTCACCCACCACAAAAGCTTCACAAAAGCTTCACCCACAAAAGCTTCACCTATAAAACTGATAGGAGCATATTTATGCGACTTAGTTGGCTTGTTCTTGTGCATTTATGTCGTGTTTCCTTGGTTATTTTAATGTTTAAAGTCATTTTCGTGTGTTTTCAGATTTTAAGGACAAAGTAGGCAAGAAGATGCATTTTGGAGCATTTTGGAGCAAAATGGAGCTTGGAATGCATGTCACATATTTGGAACCAAAGTTTGGACGAAATTGAAGACTTAAAGAGTCTAAGAATGTGAAGAATTAGTGTACAAAGGATCAAGAACTCAGCCACAAAAGGACACACATCCTTGCCGTGCAATCCACATAGCATTCCCTTTGGATTCCCATGCATGCTTAATCATCCTTGTCCCCTAAAATATTTCTGATTTCATGCCTCAATACACTCAATTATCACACTCAATTGCTGCATACCTCTTGTTCCCTTCACCCATCAGATTTCACACAAGTTTCACAACCATTCCATGCACCAATTGATGCTCCATCATCCACATTTGGGATCCAATGCCGTGTGCAACACATGTTGCTGCACCTTTGACTAATTTCTGAAACATTTCACCTCCCCTTTTCATTTCCATGCAATGAACACAATCATTCATGCTCCCTAGCTGAAATACCACTCCATTTTACCCTCCATACTTTGCATCATTGCTCCATTTTCATCCTTGGACCATTGCACACCACAAATTCACCCTCCTTGCTGTGCATTTCCCCCACTGCCTAATCTGATTCTCTAGGGTTTTTGGGGCCTATATATACATGTTTACAACCCTTGGCAAAGGGTTCAACCTCCCATATTCATCATTCATGCAGAAAATTCGTCCATACTCACCCTAGGCAGCAAAACACCCCAAAAACACCATTCTAGTGCCCAGAAAACATAACAGCCACTCCACCTTATTCCACCCTCTTTGCCGAGTTCTCTACCATCCTTCAACCATCAAACACTCCTCCATACTCACCCTAAACCTCTCCATACCATTCCCCATCCATTCTACACCATAAAACTACCCAAAACGTCTTCACAACCCAATCTGCCGCAAGTAAAGAAGGGGACAGATTCACTACGATTGTTTGGCTATTCATTATGAGTTGTTGAACGAATTTAGGTGTTTTCTATCTTATATTTCAATGTCTAATTCATGTAATCTTTGTTTTGCTTTAAGTATGATTAGCTAAATTCGTTTTGGCTAAGGGTGGATTCAAAACCATGATTATATATGTGAAATAAATTGATTACTCTCGGTTATCGTTGCATGAGTCGTGAATACAATTTGCTTAACCGTTTGATTTAGAACTTATTCTTGTATGTTGGTTGAGAGTGCACGCTTAATTTGCATACTTGAATTTGATGCTAGGATATAAGTTTGTTTCACCTAATCGTTATGAATTTATATTCGTAAGTAGTAAAGGTCGCTAGTCACGATCGTGTTAAGTAGATTCTTGGCAAGAGTATCATGTTTTTCATAGTTACGAATGCCTTGTCAATGCTTATGATTTCCAAAGAACGTAATGATTCTAACCTGTATCTTTATCATGCTGTTCATATAAAGAACTTGTTAGGAATAATTTGTTTGCGATGCATATTCATCCAATTCAATGATTCTAGGGAAATCCGAAGGTTAATTTAAGCGGATCTAATTAACTTGGAGTGTCGAGGTTCATAACTTATTCAATTGATAACTGGAAATCGATTTAGGTTGCACATATTTCATGTGTGGAGAAGAACCCCTTAGCCATTCCAACATCCATTGATGCTTCATAACTTTGTATTACAATCTGTTTCTCTTACAATCTGCCATTTAAGTTTATTTTCGTCCAAATCAAATCCCCAATTATTTTGAATTCCTAGATTAATTGGAAAGTGTGTTGGTTTATGTTTTTAAGTGTTTTGGTACAAGTTAAAACCCAAATTCGTCCAATTTGATGCTTTGTGTTCAAAACTGCCCAGAAAGTGTTTTTAAGGCAGTTTTGAATCTTTTGATTGCTGTTTTGAGTTTTTGGTTTGTTTTAGTATTTTAAACGTGAGTTTTGCATTCTTTGAGTCTAATCTAGTGCTTTAAACTTTGTTTTTACATTTCTAAGTCAGTTTTCAAGTGTTTAGCAATCCCTCCTAATCCCCAGTCTAGAACGATCCCTATTTACATACTTTGCTACAATTGATAAAAAGAGGGTTTAATTTTGTGTGTTAACTTATTTTTCACATCAAATTTTGGCGCCGTTGCCGGGGATTAGCAACTTCGCTAATCTCTTGGATTGTTTTCTTTCGAATTATTGTATTTTGTTTAAGTTTCTGTTTAAGTTGCTGATTTGTTTTGTTTTCTTTGTTTTTAGGTACTAGTGCATGACTCGAAGTTCCCGACCTGTTCGTGAGCATATTTTGGACTTTGACGACGACTTCGAGAGAACTTTGAGAAGAAGGAGGAACCAACAGCACAAGGAGGATCCCACGGCACAAGTGGGTGGAGAAGCGCAAGGTATAGCCATGGACAACTGTACGCTCAAGGAGCTTGCCGCCTCGGGTTTGGATAATGCCGCACCATTGTGTATCCAATATCCCACGGCTGCTCAAGGTAAAACCGAAGAGTTCGAGTTAAAGTCAAGTTTGCTCCACCACATTCCAAAGTTCCATAGGCTATCCATGGAGGATCCGAACAAACATTTGAAAGAATTTGAAGTGGTGTGCTCAAGTATGACTCTGGTTACCGTTGACGGAAGTATTTTAAAGATGAAGGCTTTTCCATTCTCTTTAATGGACAAAGCTAAGGATTGGTTATACGAGTTGGCTCCAGGTACAGTTACATCTTGGGAGAGTATGAAGAGGGCGTTTCTGGAGAAGTTTTTCCCAACTTCTCGCATCATTCTTCTTCGTAAAAAAATAAGTGGAATTCAACAAGATGAAGGTGAGTCTTTTCCTACATATTATGAACGATTTAAATCACTTGTTGCTTCTTGTCCACAACATCAGATGAAGGAGGAGTTTCTTTTGCAATACTTCTACGAAGGGCTCCTACCACTAGAACGTCAAATGCTCGATGCCTCGGCGGGTGGAGCATTGGTGGACAAAACGCCCATGGCTGCAAAAATCTTGATTGCTAATCGAGCGTTGAACGCTCAACAATACGAAGGTGTAGGCCAAAGAGGACCCCCACGGCAACAAGTGCATGAGGTGAGTTCCACTTCCAATATTCAATCTCAGTTAGCTAATCTTACTTCTATTGTTTCACAGATGGCCGAGGGAATGAAGATTCAAGGACCCATGGTGTGTGGCGTATGTTCTATCCAAGGACATGCATCCGAAAAGTGTCCTCAACTCATTGAGAATGGTGGATGGGAGAGCGCTAATGCCGTTGGGTTTCAAAGCCAAAATCAGCCAAGACATGATCCATACTCCAACACGTATAATCCGGGGTGGAGAGACCATCCGAACTTTAAATGGAGAGAGCCACAACAAGCCCAACCATAAGGAAGCTTTAGGCAACAACCCCCGGGCTTCTACACCAAACCATACGCACCCCCTCAAATCCAACCACAATCTGCCCCAAATACTTCAGGTAATGCTTTGGATAATGATACACTTGTTAAGTTACTAACCACTTTGACTAATGGGCAAGAAAATCAAAACAAAAGAGTGGACCAACTAGAGAAACAAATGGGGCAGATTGCCGAGGTTGTTGGGCAGATTAGAGACCAAGGAAGGCTTCCTAGTTCTACCATTCCAAACCCGAAGGGAGGCTTTGAAAGTGCAAAGGCCATACTCTTGAGAAGTGGAAAAGAGATTGGGGCAGGTTCTTCATCAAAAACAGGTCACAAAGAGGATGAAAAACTTCAATTTGAGGAGGAGGAAGCATGCCCACCCACGGCAAAGGTGGACACACCTATGCCGCAAGCCCCCATGGCTCCAAATCTGTCCAATTCATCCAATAAAGGTAAGAATGTGTCAAATTCAGTTTCTACTAATGTTGTGCCTTCGAATGCTCCTTTTCCTAGCAGGTTTGTGCAAACAAAGAAGGAAGAAGCTGAAAAGGACATCCTTGAGACACTTAGGAAAATTCAAGTCAACATACCCTTGTTGGATGCCATTAAGCAAGTCCCGAGATACGCTAAGTTTTTAAAGGAGCTATGCACTACTAGGAAGAGGATTTCAACTAAGGAAGTGGTAAAGGTAGGTGAGAATGTCTCCGCCATCTTGCAACGCAAACTACCCCCCAAATGCAAAGATCCGGGTAGCTTTACAATTCTGCGCGTCATTGGTAACACCCCTTTCAAATCTGCCATGCTAGATTTAGGAGCCTCTATAAATGTTATGCCATACTCCATTTATGTATCCATGAACTTAGGTGAGTTGAAACATGATGGTGTAATCATACAATTGGCCGATAGATCTAACGCTTATCCAAAGGAAGTTTTGGAAAACGTTTTGGTGCAGGTTGATCATTTAGTCTTCCCAGCAGATTTTTATGTGCTCGAAATGGATGAATCGGATCATGCTCCTTCATTGCCCATCCTCCTTGGAAGGCCATTCATGAAAACGGCCCGGACGAAGATTGACGTGTATAGTGGAACGTTGTCCATGGAATTTGATGGGGAAGTTGTTAATTTTAATCTTTATGATTCCATTAAGCACCCTAGTGAGGACCATTCATGTTTCTCTATTGATATTGTTGAATCTTTGGCGCAGGGATATCTTGAAGATTTGAATGACGACGCACTTGAAAAGGTCATTACAAGAGGTGTAGACGTCAAAACCAAGGGGACAATACCCATGCTAAGCCACGGCATGCAAGAACTATCCTACGCCATGCCCCCTAGTGAGGAATTCCTTGAAGTAGTTGCTGCCCTTGATTCATTGCCTACACATGATGGTAAGTATTTTAACCGTGAGTCCATTCCCATTTCGACTAATAAATTGCTTCCATCTATAATTCAGGCACCTATCCTTGAACTCAAACCTTTACCAAGCCATTTGAAGTACATCTTTTTGGGGGAAAACGAGACACTACCTGCCATCATCTCTTCATCCCTCACGGCACAAGAAGAGGATAAACTAGTTCGAGTTTTGATGGAGTTCAAATCTGCCATGGGTTGGACATTGGCCGATATTAAAGGTATGAGCCCTACGACTTGTATGCATCACATATTTCTTGAGGAGGGGGCCAAACCAACTAGAGAGGCTCAACGCCGTCTTAACCCTCCGATGATGGAAGTTGTGAAAAAAGAGATAATCAAACTTTTAGATTGTAGGGTGATTTATCCCATCTCCGATAGCCGTTGGGTTTCACCTATCCAATGTGTACCCAAGAAATCTGGAGTGACGGTTGTGGAGAATGCGGAGAATGAGCTTGTGCCCACCCGAATTCAAACCGGTTGGCGAGTGTGCATTGATTATAGGAAGCTAAACTCAACCACAAGGAAAGATCACTTCCCATTGCCGTTCCTAGATCAAATGCTCGAAAGGTTAGCAGGTCATTCTTTTTATTGCTTTCTTGATGGATACTCCGGTTATAATCAAATTGTTATTGCCCCGGATGATCAAGAAAAGACCACTTTTACTTGTCCCTTTGGAACGTTTGCATATCGACGCATGGCATTCGGTTTGCGCAATGTCCCTGCCACGTTTCAAAGGTGTATGGTTAGCATCTTTTCTGATTATGTTGAGAGGATTATTGAGATATTCATGGATGATTTTAGTGTGTTTGGTAATTCATTTGATAATTGCTTGGATAATCTCACTTTAATCTTGAAACGTTGTGTTGAGACAAACCTTGTGTTAAATTGGGAGAAATGCCATTTTATGGTTAAACAAGGTATTGTTTTGGGTCATATAATTTCTGAACGAGGAATTGAGGTTGATAAGTCTAAAATAGATCTTGTACGCTACTTACCCTCTCCTACTTCGGTGAGAGAGGTTCGTTCTTTTCTTGGTCATGCAGGATTCTATAGACGATTTATCAAGGATTTTTCCAAGATTGCACAACCCCTATGCCGTCTCCTACAAAAGGATGTGTCATTTGAGTTCAACGAGGCATGTGAGAAGGCATTCAAGCATCTCAAGGACCTTCTCACCACGGCACCCATCATAACTCCCCCGGATTGGTCCATTCCCTTTGAATTGATGTGTGATGCATCGGATTATGCACTTGGAGCTATTTTGGGACAAAGAAAAAATTAACAGCCCCATGTTATTTATTATGCTTCACGCACTTTGAATGATGCTCAGTTGAATTATTCTACAACCGAAAAAGAACTTTTGGCGGTTGTATTTGCTTTAGATAAATTTAGATCATATCTAATTGGTACTAAAGTTATTGTTTTCACTGACCATGCAGCCTTGAAGTACTTGTTCACCAAGAAAGAAGCTAAACCTAGACTCATTCGTTGGATGCTTCTACTTCAAGAGTTTGACATCGAAATCAAGGACAAGAAGGGGAGTGATAATGTTGTTGCCGACCACCTAAGCAGGTTGGTGCATGAAGAAGAGGATCTTCCCATCTCCGAAACATTTCCGGATGAACAACTCTTGTCCGTTCAGGTAAGTGCTCATTGGTACGCAGATTTGGTGAATTATTTGGTGACTATACAAGTTCCTAGCACCCTAAACAAATTCCAACGTGATAAACTTAAAAAGGATGCTAGATTTTATGTTTGGGATGACCCATACTTGTGGAAATATTGTTCAGATCAGGTTATAAGAAGATGTGTGCATGAATCAGATTTTCACTCAATTTTAAGTTTTTGTCACACATATGCATGTAGGGGTCACTTTGGCACCCAAAGGACAGCTTTTAAGGTTCTTGAATGTGGTTTTTATTGGCCTACTTTGTTTAAAGATGCTAGAACCTTTTGTTTAACATGTGATCGCTGCCAAAGGACAGGTAATATTAGCCAAAAAGATCAAATGCCGCAGGTACCCATCTTTGTTGTTGAAATCTTTGATGTTTGGGGTATCGATTTTATGGGTCCTTTTCCTTCATCTTTTGGTTTCACCTACATATTACTTGCCGTTGATTATGTTTCAAAGTGGGTGGAAGAGAAAGCCACTCAAACTAACGATTCTAAAGTTGTGGCAGATTTTGTGAAAACTAATATCTTTTCTAGATTTGGGATGCCTAGGGTGCTAATCAGTGATGGAGGGTCTCATTTTTGCAACCGTACCATTGGTGCATTACTCAAGAAGTACCATGTGACGCATAAGGTTTCCACACCTTACCACCCCCAAACCAATGGCCAAGCCGAGGTGTCTAATCGTGAGATTAAATAGATTTTGGAGAAGACCGTTGGGCCAAATAGAAAAGATTGGAGCTTACGGTTGGATGATGCACTATGGGCGTATCGAACGGCTTACAAGACCCCCATTGGTATGTCTCCTTTTCGACTTGTGTATGGCAAGCCTTGCCATCTTCCCGTGGAATTAGAACATAGAGCTCATTGGGCCATCAAGACCTTCAATTTGAATGTGGACCAAGCTAGAATTCATCGAAAGCTTCAATTGAGTGAACTTGATGAGATAAGGCATGAAGCTTATGAGAATGCTAGAATTTACAAAGAGAAGACCACGGCATTCCATGATAAGATGCTTCGAGGTAAGACTTTCGAAATTGGGCAGAAAGTGTTGTTGTTCAACTCTCGTCTTCGTCTATTCCCTGGTAAGTTACGTTCCAAGTGGGTTGGTCCGTTTGTTGTTACTAATCTTTTTGTGCATGGTGCAGTCCAAATTAAGAGCTTAAGAACCGGGCAAGAATTCAAGGTGAATGGACATCGCTTGAAGCCGTACTACGAGCACTTTGTGGAGCATGTTGTGGAGGAGATCCCACTGCATGCCGTGGGTTCCCATGAAGGTTGATCAATGTGGCATCGTCCGGCTGGAAGACGTTAAAGCAAGCGCTTCAAGGGAGGCAACCCATTTATTTTGCTTGATTGTCAATATTTTTGCTTGTTTAATTATTTTTGGGGTATGACTTTCTATTTTGAAACATTAACAAATACGCAAAGGATTTTAACATTAAACTTCATGGAAATGAATAGGAAACTGGGAAATAAAGAAACACAGCATAAGACAAGAGGGAGCCTTCACAATGGCTGCTTGGGAGAAGTCTCAGTAGTCGGCGGAATCTCAGCAGTCGGTGGAGCCACAGAAGGAGGAGGTACCGGAGGTTGATCATTTGGAGCTTCACTACGCGGTACAGCCTCAGAAGACGACGGCAAATGCTGTTGGAACAAACCTACAAACCTCCGATGATCAAGTAAAATCTGACCATCAGATTCCTGCAGCTGGTCAATTTTCCTCTTCATGTTTGTGGCATAATTGTGTGCAAGCTTGTGCAATTGTTTATTTTCATGATTGAGTCCTCTAATCTCCTTTTTGAGACTCAGTACTTCAGCCGCCAACTATTCAACGTGACGGGTTCGAGCAAATAGGCGTTGGGCCATGTTGGACACAGAACCCGCACACTGCACGCTAAGAGCCAGAGACTCCTTAACAGCCAATTCATCAGACCGTCTAGAGAGCAGTCTGTTATCTCTGGGGGTGACAAGGTTCCGGGCCACCACCGCAGCGGTCATGTCATTTTTCATCACCGAATCCTCAACGGTAAGAGAACCAGTAGGGGATATGAAGGACGGGCGCCATATGTTGTCTAGAGAAGGAGGGGCTGCTTCTTCACCAAGGTTCAAGTCAAAACGACGGTCGGAAGGGCCAGACATATTTCAGAGGTTTTGGAGAAATAAGAGATGGGCTAAATTCAGAGGTTAGAAGTGCAAATGGGAGTTTTACAAGCGAAATTTCAATGCACTTTGAAATGAACTACGCACCTCTATAAAAATCAACATGTGATGGGATTTCAAGAGATTGAAGAGGCGCCAGCGTTCTCAAAAGTTGGGCTTGCTCACAAACCACCAATTCCAGATATCAAAGAGTGTCAGCTTTCTCAGCCTCGTCAGCACCCGTCACACGCAAACTCAGCTTTGCGAAAATCACGGGCAGTCTGTCGAAGCGCCGATTCCAACCATCTGTCTCTCTCAGCCTCGTCAGCACTTGTCACATGCAATCTCTGCCCTCAACGAAGCTCAGAACTCGAAGCGTAAATTCCGGATATTAAAGAGGCCTCTGCTTTATCGAGACATGTCAGCATCTGTCAAATTGCACATCTGCGTTGCGTAAATCACGTGCAATCTGTCTAAAATTTCTGGAGAAGCGGAATGCCCGTGAAAACTACTGTTAAATTATCCCAGGCTTGCCGACACGAGTAATGGAACAATGCCTTCCCAGCCATTAAGAAAATTCTATAAATGTTGAACTTCAAAGTGAAGCAGTCTCACCCAACTTTCAGCCTCACTTAACCTTTCATCCTCTCTGAAATGGCTTTCCAACAAACCCTCTCGAGTCACTCTGTATTTCTCATCCCCTGGGATACCCCTGCAAACAACCCATCTAGAGCACAAGTATTTCATATCATAAAGATTGAGAGCACGAGTATCTCATATCATGCTTTCTCCCTGTCCTTTCTCCAGCCAGCACTTGCTCTCGAGTACTCATCATCTTATGCTTCCTCTTCGTCTCTCACGTATAAGGGAAGTGAAGATGATACCTCGAAGCATGTGGAGACAACGTGCTGATTCATCCTCAACTAGGGACAAGGAGAAAGAAAGCAAGAGGTGGGCACTTGGAAAGATTGAACAAAGAAACAGACCAACACCTCTCCCTCGTGCTTGCCCGTCGTACAGAAGAAACAAGCAGAGAAGAATGCAGCTTGCACAATCAACCTAGCATAAGGAGTCTGAGTTGAAGAACTAGAGAAGCTGCCACATCTGCTTGGAGAACAAATAAGGAATTGAGCCTGCACAATCAACTCGAGAGCAGAAGGAGTCTGAGTTGAAGAACTCAAGAAGCTTCAACAACATCGCCAAAGAGCAAAGCTTCGCCGTACAATTCCAATCTAGTTCAAGATCAAAGCTATGGAAAGGCAACAAGATCATCTACCTCCATAACCAGATTTGCGTTCCTAAACTCTACTCTTTCTTGTTTTTACCATGCTATACTTGTCATGTTTATTCGTTATTTGTTTATTTGCTTGTTTTTGTGTGAGTTTATACTCGAAACATTGAGGACAATGTTTGATTTAAGTGTGGGGGGGTAACCATTGTTTTGCATAAAATTTGTAGGAGTTTATCACCCATTACTTCTAATGTTGTGCCTTGCTCTTTTAAGTATTTTCAAGCTGTTTTGGAGTGTTTCAGTGTGTTTTGACATAAAAATCCAAAAATCTCATAAAAATTTGAAAAATTGTTTTGAAAAACCGAAAAAGAGTTGTTTTTGTTTGTTTATTTTGTGTCTTAGGGTACCTTCCAACACAATGATGAGGATTGGGTTTTTAATTACATGACTGTTAAAGAGAATTATAAACATGGATGAAAGTTTGATATGCTCTTTGGTTTATACTTGGTTGTAGTTATAATTTATGAATTCACATGCAATCATAAAGGAAAAATTAGTTTTTGTAACATGCTTGAAGAAAGGAACTCAAACAAACGCTACAACCTTGTGAGACTTGAGCCTAAACGTTATTTGGAGAGTTGATAATCTGTGCATTATTGTTTTCTAAAGTCGTTGCATGATCTCATTTTTCTTTGCTTGGTTACTACTTAGAAGGCGTTTCATCATTTAGTTCCAAATGCTAGAACTCATGCCCATTTCATTCAAAGCATGATATTGATTTTCATAACACATATTCAAGATGAAGTTGTGTAGTTACCACCACCAAAGCCAAATTGCCATGTATCCTACTTCATTATTTGTTTAAGTTAACCCCATTGAGCCTTGTTAGCCTACGTTCTTTGTTAACCCACGTTATCCTCACCTGGCCTAGATTAGGACCATCCATACCCTTGTTCTTAAAGCATAGTAAATCATGATTCAAATTGAATTCCTTGTGATTATGTATGGCAGAAAATAAGTGTGGGGGAAGTGTTTCTCATGTAAGTAGTGTGCCATAGGCACGGGTGGAAAGAAAAAAAAAATAGATAAAAAAAAAAAAAAAAAGTTGAATTTGACCCTAAGAGTTGTTTAAATCTTTCCCTTACGTCTAAAAGTTGATTTCTGCAATCTAAGTGAATTCTAAGTTTAATTTCATTATTTTATTTGCGATTTCTTTAAGAACATTTGTTTTCCCTTACCTTCATTTGTTAGCCATCACCCCAAGCCCCGTTGCAACCCTTAACTTCATCTTGAGTGTCATGCGTTTAAATATGTGGAGTTTGAAATTGATATGAGCATATGGTGTCACTGGTTCTCGCATCTAAGTAGTAGCATTCCATTCATGAGATCATATCTAAACATGCTCCAGAAATCGCTTTCTTTGTAATACATATATGTGAGCGTTTGTTTTCATGTTTACATCAATCTTCTCACATATGACTAGTATAGGGTGTGTAGTTAGAAATCTGAGTGAAAATTGAGTGCATACTTTGTAAGGACTTGAGCGAACTCTCTAAGGCATGTTACTACATTCAAAACATTGTTTTAATTGATTAATGTGAACAAGTAAGTAGTGACTATGATTAAGTATGTGCTTAAGTGTAGAGATGACTCAAATCTGTGGGGATGATAATCTTTAACATGTCATGTGCATTGGAAATCCCTGAGGCAAATGTTGGAAGGTTTAGGTTGTGTTGTATTTGTTTCGTTTCGTTTTATTTCTTTGTTTGCTCGAGGACTAGCAAAAGCTAAGTGTGGGGGAATTTGATAGGAGCATATTTATGCGACTTAGTTGGCTTGTTCTTGTGCATTTATGTCGTGTTTCCTTGGTTATTTTAATGTTTAAAGTCATTTTCGTGTGTTTTCATATTTTAAGGACAAAGTAGGCAAGAAGATGCATTTTGGAGCATTTTGGAGCAAAATGGAGCTTGGAATGCATGTCACATATTTGGAACCAAAGTTTGGACGAAATTGAAGACTTAAAGAGGCTAAGAATGTGAAGAATTAGTGTACAAAGGATCAAGAACTCAGCCACAAAAGGACACACATCCTTGCCGTGCAATCCACATAGCATTCCCTTTGGATTCCCATGCATGCTTAATCATCCTTGTCCTCTAAAATATTTCTGATTTCATGCCTCAATACACTCAATTATCACACTCAATTGCTGCATACCTCTTGTTCCCTTCACCCATCAGATTTCACACAACTTTCACAACCATTCCATGCACCAATTGATGCTCCATCATCCACATTTGGGATCCAATGCCGTGTGCAACACATGTTGCTGCACCTTTGACTAATTTCTGAAACATTTCACCTCCCCTTTTCATTTCCATGCAATGAACACAATCATTCATGCTCCCTAGCTGAAATATCACTCCATTTTACCCTCCATACTTTGCATCATTGCTCCATTTTCATCCTTGGACCATTGCACACCACAAATTCACCCTCCTTGCTGTGCATTTCCTCCACTGCCTAATCTGATTCTCTAGGGTTTTTAGGGCCTATATATACATGTTTACAACCCTTGGCAAAGGGTTCAACCTCCCATATTCATCATTCATGCAGAAAATTCGTCCATACTCACCCTAGGCAGCAAAACACCCCAAAAACACCATTCTAGTGCCCAGAAAACATAACAGCCACTCCACCTTATTCCACCCTCTTTGCCGAGTTCTCTACCATCCTTCAACCATTAAACACTCCTCCATACTCACCCTAAACCTCTCCATACCATTCCCCATCCATTCTACACCATAAAACTACCCAAAACGTCTTCACAACCCAATCTGCCGCAAGCAAAGAAGGGCACAGATTCACTACGATTGTTTGGCTATTCATTCTGAGTTGTTGAACGAATTTAGGTGTTTTCTATCTTATATTTCAATGTCTAATTCATGTAATCTTTGTTTTTCTTTAAGTATGATTAGCTAAATTCGTTTTGGCTAAGGGTGGATTCAAAACCATGATTATATATGTGAAATAAATTGATTACTCTCGGTTATCGTTGCATGAGTCGTGAATACAATTTGCTTAACCGTTTGATTTAGAACTTATTCTTGTATGTTGGTTGAGAGTGCACGCTTAATTTGCATACTTGAATTTGATGCTAGGATATAAGTTTGTTTCACCTAATCGTTATGAATTTATATTCGTAAGTAATAAAGGTCGCTAGTCACGATCGTGTTAAGTAGATTCTTGGCAAGAGTATCATGCTTTTCATAGTTACGAATGCCTTGTCGATGCTTATGATTTCCAAATAACGTAATGATTTTAACCTGTATCTTTATCATGTTGTTCATATAAAGAACTTGTTAGGAATAATTTGTTTGCGATGCATATTCATCCAATTCAATGATTCTAGGGAAATCCGAAGGTTAATTTAAGCGGATCTAATTAACTTGGAGTGTCGAGGTTCATAACTTATTCAATTGATAACTGGAAATCGATTTAGGTTGCATATATTTCATGTGTGGAGAAGAACCCCTTAGCCATTCCATCATCCATTGATTCTTCATAACTTTGTATTACAATCTGCCATTTAAGTTTATTTTCGTCCAAATCAAATCCCCAATTATTTTGAATTCCTAGATTAATTGGAAAGTGTGTTGGTTTATGTTTTTAAGTGTTTTGGTACAAGTTAAAACCCAAATTCGTGCAATTTGATGCTTTGTGTTCAAAATTGCCCAGAAAGTGTTTTTAAGGCAGTTTTGAATCTTTTGATTACTGTTTTGAGTTTTTTGTTTGTTTTAGTATTTTAAACGTGAGTTTTGCATTCTTTGAGTCTAATCTAGTGCTTTAAACTTTGTTTTTACATTTCTAAGTCAGTTTTCAAGTGTTTAGCAATCCCTCCTAATCCCCGGTCTAGAACGATCCCTATTTACATACTTTGCTACAATTGATAAAAAGAGGGTTTAATTTTGTGTGTTAACTTATTTTTCACATAAAAAATTTCAACACAAAAGCTTCACACTATCTTGATCAAGATAGTGTGAAGCAAAATCAATTCATGGTACCCAACAAAGCTTCAACCTCAAAGCTTTACCTACAAAGCTTCAACACCAAAGCGTCACCTACAAAGCTTAAAATATATATATATATATATATATATATATATATATATATATATATATTCGGAAATTCAAAATTTCAAAAATTCGAAAAAAAAATTAAAATAAAATAAAAAAATTGCCTAGGCCTCCTCTTTTTTGGGTCTAACAACTTTCATAACAAATATATATGAAGGAGGAGTTTTGGGATACCACTTAGAAAGGAAATGCCTCATTCGTCAACTCCCTCGACCGAAGACTTGGGGGACTCCTACCATATGCTACTGCAGCTTGATACTCAGAAGTCTCATGACCACTTAGTGACTTGGATTTTTCAAGTCTCCAACTGTGAAGTTTTCCTCACTCGGGAAATTAAGGGAGCACTACCTCAACATACATGCTTCACTCACAAAGCTTCAACATACAAGCTTCAACAAAAGGAAAAATTCAAAGAACTTAGTGAAGAAGGCTTTGGTGTATTTAACATAATACGTTGAAATGAAGCAAAGCTTATTTATTGATATCTCCAATAAGTTACAAATATGTACATATACATGAATCAAAATAAACAAACAAGAGGGAGCCTTCACAAAGGTTGCTCAGGAGAAGTCTCATCAGTCAGCAGAGCCCCAGAAAGAGAAGGCACCGAATGGTGATCATTTGGAGCCTCAGTACTGGGCAGAACCCCAGAAGACGAAGGCAATAAATGCCTTTGGAACAAACCCACAAACCTCTGATGATCAAGTAAAATCTGACCATCAGATTCTTGCAGCTGGTGAAGCTTTCTCTTCATATTTGTAGCATAGTCATGTGCGAGCAAGTGCAACTATTTATTCTCATGCTTGAGCCCTCTGATCTCCTATTTGAGATTTATCACTTTAGCCGCCAATGATTCAACTTGGCGGGTTCGAGCAAATAGGCGTTGAACCATATTAGACACAGAACCTACACACTAAACACTAAAAGCCAAAGAATCCTTAACAGCCAACTCATTAGACCGTTTGGAAAGTAGTCTATTATCTTTGGGAGTGAGAAGGTTCTTGGCCACCATCGCAGCTGTCATATCATTCTTCATCATCACAGAGTCCCCAACGGTAAGTGGACCAGTAGGGAATAAGAAAGATGGGCACCATATGTTGTCTTGCGAGGGCATGGCTGCCTTTTCACCAAAGTTCAATTCAAAATGACGGTCGGATGGGCCAGACATTCTCAGAAATGATGAAGGAGAAATGAGGTGCAATAAATCTCTGAAGTACAAAAATAAGGGGAAAATTCATACAAGCAATAACTCTCTGAACGTACTTCTTGCACACAATTGGTGCCCTGTAAAAGAAAGGGCAACAGGGCCGTTGGTTCAAAAATCGAAGAGGCACCACTCTTCGGATTTCGAGAAGCAGATTTTCCTGAGTAAAATATGTCGACAATCCCCACACGCAACATCAGCTCCTTGGGTACCACAGATTTTCCTAAGTAAAACAACTCTCTGAATGTACTTCTTGCACACAATTCATGCTAAGGCTCGTGGCCTCGCCCTAGTAAAATGAAAATTAGTTACAAAAAACCAACAAACAAAAGGAATTTTATTGAAAATATAAAAAGGATAGAAAACACCTTGAAAGAAAATACAAATCGTCAAACCTTAGCCAAGTTCCCCAATTTGATGCGTTCCCCCTCCTAATGGCTGATAGCCTTATTTATACTAATGCAAAATAAAACCCTACCTAGAAAAGGTCTTAGAATAAGACTAGGAAGCGTAATAAAATAATAAAACAGCTAATAAAAGGTTTCCTATTTAAAATGAAATTCGGACTTCTCAGAAAATTACACTTTTAACCAAACAAATCAACTCCAATTTAGTCCCAAAAGGTCTCTTTTGATAGCTTAAGTCGTCCCCTACAAATCCTTAGAAGGAATCTTCCTCAAAATATGCTATCGTGACCTCCAAAATATTCAAAAACGCCAATCTGGAAAAGTTGTGCACTGAGCCTTCTTTTCTTCGCCACGGTCAAACGGCTTAGTAGAAGAATCTACAACTTTATTACAATCATCTTGAATTGAATATCCTCCGATTGGAATCGATCCAAAATTCATCTGTTTCATTACTTTATGCTCAATAGGATTGAGACAGTAATCGAGGGGCGGATTCGTTCGAGCCATGTTCCTCCATTTTTTAGGAGGTGAATCCTTCAAACCAAGTGATGTACCACGCTTCTGGTGCATGACATATTGATTGGCTAGCCGCCAATGTAGGGTCAGTCATAGTAGTGGCGTTTCTTCTTTTGGGGACGAAGGTCCATTGTACATTTGGTACAGTTATCTTTGTAGGCACATTTGCAACTAGTATATGTGATCTCATCATGTTTGCTAGATCAGAGGAAGTGTTTGGGTATACTCTAACGATCTAGATCAGGATCGAGATGAGACATAGTAGGGACATCCACGATAGTTTATGTCGTTCTTTAGGAACGTTGACGTTGTATCTCCCCCTAACGGTGGGAAGACTGTCTCATAAAAGTGATAATTTGCTAAACGAGCGGGAAATAGATCATCTATCAAAGGTTCTAAGTAACAAATATTAGAAAGGAGAACCATAACTAACATAGATTTCCATCTTTCTCTGAGAACACATTTTTGTACGTAAGGGTGGCGCAAATGGCACATAGACAGCACAACCAAAGATGCGCAAATGTGATATGTTGGGTTCATATCTGGTAACCGACTAACAAGCACTTTATAAGGTTGGGTCGTGATGGGCCTCAGGCGGACCAACTTGGCTACTTGCAATATTCCATGGCCCTAAACAGAGATAACTTGGTACGTATGACCAATGATTGCGCAAGCATTTAAAGACGTTTAATGAATGCTTCAGCTGGGACATTTTGGGTATGAAAATGGGGTACTGGTTGTTTAACTTCAAAACCCAACTGACCTGCAATATCCATCGAAAGTTTTTAATGTAAATTCTCCGACTTATCCAATTGAATAGATTTGATCAGATAATCAAGGTGGTGATCCATGAGCTTATTAATCTGAGCCACCAGTGTGGAGAATGCAGCTTGTGGACAACAGCCACACATGTGACCAACATGTAGAAGCATCACCCAATATCATAAAGTATATAAATGGTCCGCAAGGTGGTAGAATTAGTCCAGAAATGTCCACTTGAATCCTTTGTAGAAAAGATGGAGGGTGTTAAGGCATGGTATGCTTCCAAGTATGATGTCTTTACTTCTGGTAAGAGAATGCCCAAAATGGCGCATCATGGATCATCCTAGATATCCCAATCGTATATCCACAATGAAAATTCCTTTGGAATCTCGGGCTTTCAGCCGGCCACATAGTGCGCCTGAATGGGTGTAATCCACTCATTAAGAGTTCCATCTTTTCTAGAATACGCTTCTGGCTAAATTCGTAGGAAGTGCTAAGGAATTTTACTTCATTTTCTACATTGGTTTCAATATGGTAATAGTTCTCTCGAATATCCTTAAAGCTAAAAAAAAACATTTTTTCGGAACGAAGTAAGTATAAGACTTCCCGTTATGGTAAAATTAGTACCATTAGACAATATAGGGTAGTAACATGTCCCAAAATCAAGTTGGATAAGCCTGAAAGGGTTGTCAAGGGGTGATTAGGTATGAAGTTAGCATTGAACCAGACAACTAACTTCCCCTCAAAACATACCTAAGCATGAGTTAATTGTATTTCACATGTTGTAGTTTTCATTAATGAACTCTTATTCGAGAATAATAGTGTCATCCAAACACCAATCTTAAATCTGAGAACAAAATCAATTGTTCACAAAGTAAACCAAATATACAAGGGGGTTCGGCCAATAAGCCTTCCACGTCAAATTTTGCTCTTCCAAATGTGTTAGGTGGAGTAAAATTAGTCTCACTGATTGACTATGCTCCTCAACAACATTGGTAGAAGCACAGACAAGTGTAGAACTAATGATATATTTCGTCAACGGAATTAGATTATGCAGGGTTGAGGTTCGGGGATATTATCCCTTATTCTTGAAGTTTTAGGTACCAAGGATCATGCTTCGGGCATGATACCACCTTTTAGCAGGCCCTGATTATTACCATTTGTTGTAAAACAAACTCAAAATGAGATTGTGAGAGAGAGATGGTAAGCTCTAGCCGAAGCTGGAGGAGTCTGTTTGGTAGGCCTCTGCCAAAGCAGAGCATGCATGTTGGTGCATCCCTACCGAAACAAGGCACCACCATTCGGTAGACTCCATCCAAAACTAGGTCTATATTGTTCAGTACGTCCCAACAAAATTGATGGGTACCTTTCTATCATAAGTGTGGTTATAATCAGATTCGAGAATTTGGTAAACTTCTGCTCGCTATATTGCTACTTCAGGAGCAATTTAGATATAGAAGGATGAGAAATATTTTCTACCAGTCAAAATTCGATTGGATATCAACTTCAAAATTGTACCTATTCATGGGCGTAAAGGTTTCGATCATGTTTTGCTTCGGGCAAGAATTCATCTTTGCATGATTTGAAACTGTCCATAGTGAGTCAAAGAGCCATAGAGCCCTCGGTAGTGAGGTACTTCCATTTGATAAGCTTCAGGCATAAGTGTTCGAATGAAGATCATGGCGGAAGCTTACTCAACTCTTCCACACCATAACTGGCTACAATGACTTCGCAACTAGTCGTAGTCAAGCTAGGTGTCACGTCTTGTATCCACATAAAATAGTTCCTTGAATTGGGTCGCTGCAAGCGATCCCAAGAGGAACAAAAACTTTTTTTTTCTTTTTTTAAGTGATGCGGGTTGAGTTACTAGGGCCCAATTATGGTGTGGGTGGACCAAGAAAACATCCCAGCCGCTATTGGGTGTGATTGCCAAAGAAGAAAGTCAGCGCCACTGCTTTAGGCGACCATGTTTTTGGTCAGGAAAACTCCGGGTGTGTACGTGATTCAACGACGACCACTATAGTGAACGGAAAATAGATGTCAAAAATCGAATCGGGATTTCGAAAAAATCGATGAGATTCGAATGAATCTCGACCAAAAATTTGTCATGGACGTTGACATATGGCGGTAGTGTGGCTGCAGGCCAGACTTGGCCTTGGTTTTGGTGATGGCAACATCATTCATTGTGTCAAGTCTGGGTTCAAGCTTGGAGTATTTGCTTGTGGATTCGCTTGCGGGTTGGCTCGGCTTCAGCTGCTCAAGTCGTTGGTTTGGCAAGCCGGGCTCGACGGCCACGACTCACTTAGTGTGAAGGGTTTCAAACCCTAATATATATATATTTTAAATTCAATTATGCATACATAATTTAATGTTGATCTATATATAATTTCATGCAATATCAATTAACATAATTTAAAATTATGAGTATGATGCATACACAATTTATGTAGAATCTAAAATTCGAAAAACGTAAAGTTGGGTCATGCATTATGGTGAATGTTCATGCTATCAGGGCTGCAAAAATATCGAGATAAAAACCATTGTTCTGGAAGAACCCGATTGCATGATGATATTAATGAACTAGTTTGATGCAGAAAATTAGTTTTTCAATTTCAACTTTCCATCTCCAAAGCTTGTATCATGTTCAAGGAAACAAAAACTGTAAATTGAATCAATAAAAGTATATGAATTCAATAAAATCAAAATTTAATCAATTAAGAATAATTGAAACATAATATTCCCCTGATTGAAGAATAACCATGTCAGATTCCTTAGCGTAGTGAAGGAGCATGCTGATAATGTGTTGTGACCTATATTTAATTGAGGGGTGTGACAGGAAGTGAAAGAGAGTGGAGAATAGACTTGAGGAACACATAATTCCTCAGTCCTTATGCCTTTATTTATAGTAATAAGGAGGAAAGAAACTTGCTCTCCAAGTGATACAAAGTCTATTAGGAAAGATATTCTAAATCCCAAAGGATTCCTAATCTATCTCTACTTAAACTTTACACAATCACAATATGTATTAGAACATATATCACAACCAAGGAAGAAAAAATCGATAATATCGGCGAAATATCGCCGATATTATCGTTTTTTTTTAGTTCCGAAATTTTTATAACTATCCAAATGATTTTCGTCAAAATATCGATAATATCACGATATTTTTAAAATTATCGATAATATCGCAATATAATATTAAAAAATATTTAAAAATGTTGAAAATCTCAACATATACTACACTTGATCAAAGGCCCCAAAGGCTAACCAAGACATGCTTTTCTCACCATGTGAATGTGCCTTTTATAGGCGTTCTTGGCTTGCTCACTGCCCTTGCTGGGCGATGTGGGACTCGACCAAGCAAGAAAATAGGAATTTCGGCCGAAAATCCACACCCACTTTAAACAGCCATAATTTTGTCAAAACGCAACAAAATCAAGCAAGAAAAAAACGAAAGTTGTAGCCCTCGAAGAGACGAAGAGAATGGTACCTCACACGACGTCTGAATCGTCGTGGTTTGGCCGTAACATTCCTTGAAAGTCACTGAGGTCGCCGGAAACTGGGTAAGATTCAAATGAGTATGACTTTTTCAATACTCAACGAAATTGAGTGAAACAAAAATGAAAGTTGTACTACTCGATGAGACGAAGAGATTGATACCTTGCACGCCGGCCAAATCGTCGTGGTTTGGCCGGAAATTGCCTCGAAAGCCACTGAGATCGCCGGAAACTGGGTAAGATTCAAATGAGTATAACTTTTTCAATACGCAACGACATTGAGTGAAACAAAAAGGAAAGTTGTAGCCCTCGAAGAGACGAAGAGAATGGTACCTCACACAACGTCTGACTCGTTGTGGTTTGGCCGGAAAGTGCCTCGAAAGCCACTGAGGTCGCCGGAAACTGGGTAAGATTCAAATGAGTATAACTTTTTCAATACTGAACGAAATTGAGTGAAACAAAAAGGAAAGTTGTACTACTCGACGAGACGAAGAGATTGATACCTTGCACGCCGGCCAACTCGCCGTGTTTTGGCCGGAAAACCAAAATGTATTGCCTCAAGGGCTGGTACATGTGAACTTGTGACTCCAACTAGGTAAGAGCCAGATCTAATTTGGGGCCTTCTATCCTATATTTGTGGACAACCATCAAATGCTAAAGATTAAACAAACATAATATGTTCTACTGCTTAGCAAAAAAAGCTACAAACCCTTTGCTTATCAACAAAAAAAGACAAGTCATTGCACTAGATATACTTTCAAATTACGTTGAGTAGCAACCTGATATATGTATTCGGACGAATTATAAAACAATTGACACACTCCTGACTTCCAAAATTCAATTCTTTTACTTTATATAAACTTGAAAAAACATAATCGGCATCCAAATTAAAGTTTAGTCTTATTCAATATATTGATTTTCAATCGTTAATTGATATACTATAATTTGGAACTTCAACGCCTAGACGCATGCTTATGTGTAAGAAATTTAAAGTGTCAAATTCGGCACATTATTCTTCATCATTTTATTCACTTCCCTTTTTTTTTTTTAATATCCTAAATAAAACCTCCAAATATTGTACTAATTCATTATATATAAATGATTATGGTGTGTTTAGACTTCTTTCATTAATTACTACATATTTTCTACACTCACAATGTTTGTCAGCTCGCTATATAATCAACTTGATAATGTTAAATCCATCATGCAATGCATTTCTTTCCAATTTTTTGTGATAAACTAATAGATAATTGACTAAATAAACATCCTACAAAGTTTCAATAAAAATTTCCATGTTTTTCTTACAATTTCCGTGGTTTCCATGTAATTTTTATCGATATCGATATTTTACCGATATTTCCATCGATATTTCCGTGTTTTCGGACTACCGATATTTCCGATATTACCGATATTTTCTTCCTTGATCACAACAAATATTTGTTATTAATCATTAATAATTAACTATTTCTTCCAAAACACGCATAAAAGTACCACACTATTTAGAGGCCAATGTCCATGTGCAGTGTGCACACCAAACCCTAAATTTGTCTCCCAAATTTTCTCAACAAACAGAAAGAAATAGTGTTTTAGGCCAAAGCAACAGCCACCAACCATACAAACAAACCCTAAACTCCTCCCAAATGCCAACCATTTTGCCAAGGATTTTCCTTATTTACTATCTTCTTAATAAATTCCTCCTCTCTTTTGTCCACAGGCATCTTAGGCCTCTCCTCTCCTCCCCTCATCTTGGTTCCCCCACCACACCATTCTTCTTGATACCAAAACACCACCACCCCAATCCCCACCTTCTTCGTCGTTCTCTTTGTCTTTGCCTTTGCCTTTGCCTTTGCCTTCTGGTGGTGCCCATCAAGTCAGAATGGACCCCGACGAGCTTAGACGCGTGTTCCAAATGTTTGATCGCAATGGGGACGGGCGGATCACCAAGCAGGAGCTCAATGACTCCTTGGAGAACTTGGGAATCTTCATCGCGGACAAGGAGCTCTTCAACATGATCGAGAAGATCGATGTGAATGGAGACGGGTGTGTGGACATTGATGAGTTCGGGGAGTTGTATCAGTCTATCATGGACGAGCGTGATGAGGAGGAGGATATGAAGGAGGCATTCAATGTGTTTGATCAAAATGGAGACGGGTTCATCACTGTGGATGAGTTGAGGTCGGTTTTGTCGTCCCTCGGGCTTAAGCAAGGGAGGACAATAGAGGACTGCAAAAGGATGATCATGAAGGTGGATATGGATGGAGATGGAAGGGTCAACTACAAGGAGTTCAAGCAAATGTTGAAGGGGGGTGGGTTTAGCGCATTGAGTTAACAAAAATGCATTATTATTTGCTTAGTTTTTTTAGATGGGGGATAGGGGATGGATAAGTCTTAAATCTTAACTGGATGTGTAAATACTTTTGACAAAGTACACAAAAAAGCATGAGTGGTGATTGTGATCAAATGTTGTGGGTCACATGGTACGATTCAAATCCTCGAGGGTGTACGTGGCTGAGCGGCATTGGCGAATTGAGGCCGGGAGTGTGCAACCGCTGCAGGGTGGGGCTCCGGTGAAGCCTATGGCTTGGGCATATGTTGTTGTTGATGCGTTTAGGAATGAGAGAGGTAATATCTGTGGGACAAATCTTGGGAAGGGGGGGGGGGGGAGAATAGGAGGGCATAGAATTGAAGTTGGGGAACTTTATATTCACCAAATTGTATGCATTTCATTCTTTGTGGAATTTATTTATTTACTTTTTCTTTTAAGAAGAAGAAACTGTAGCAATTTTATTCATAATATTAAGCAAGCATACAATCTTGAATGAGGGCATCCTAAATAATGTTCGGACTCTCGTCAAACCAATAACTAGTAACAGTAGAAATTAAGGTCAACTTGGCCATTGTATGCGCCGCTAAATTGATGGATGTATGTGTGTGACTCACTCTCACATAGGAGAAGCTCCGTAGGCTAGTTTTAACGTCCTCAATCAGTAAGCCAGTGAAGAATACCCACAACTAGGGCTGCCAATAGCTTAAACCACTTGTAACGCATCACACTCCAAAACAATGTGCTGCCATTGTCTTTTAAAACCAAGTGATTATTTTTTTCCCAATTTTTTATATGCTTGAAATTTCCCCATTGTATTTATTATTTGATTATTGAAACTACGGTATATTGTTGTCATGAATTTTACCACATTGGATTGGACTCTAAATTATAACACTTTCGATTGGACTTGCATTGATAATTTGATTGATATTGTTTGATACTGAGAACATACAGTTATTGTCAATAATTTATCTGCAAGTGCGGTTAACTGCATTGTAGAAGTCATCAAGATTATGATCTAATAAACATAGAATAATTAAAATTCGTACAAATAAATGAGACACACTTTTCATTACATAATATAGTAATCACTCTAGAGCTGCAATTTGCTGGTCAACTTTTGGAGGATTGCAGAAGGGAAGGGGTTTCAGAATACAAGACAATAGCAAAGTCAGTGACAGATCTTATACATATTACAAATTTATAAACTTGTGGAAGTGCTACAGTATTCATTTCTTAGATGTCCTGTGTGGTTTTTCGTGGTTAAAATGGCTTGACAATATTCGCCCTGAGGACGACAAATCGCACTTCTAACTTGTCATGGAACAAGGAGGCAATTTTGCTAGTTTTTTTTTTTTGGGGTGTGTGTGTGTGTGGAGGATATTCCCTATACGAATTCAGCAGCTTAAAGTTCTAATGTTTCGTCTTGTTAATTATCAGTGAAGAAAATGATATTTTGGTATGGAAAAGATCGATAAAATGCAGACGATGTTTTAGAGAATTGCAGTGCAAAATATTGCTGCTACTGCAGTGACGATATCATTGGATTCCACCATTCTTTGTCGTCCATGCGTATCTCTAAGCTACATACTCACTAACAACTGTTTTGTTTTAAACCAAGCCTTACAACACACCTACGATGCATGGACATGGACACGGATACGGAGATACGATACGACACAAGGACATGTTAAATTTCTAAAAACGAAGACACGATACGTCAGGGATACGACAATTAAAAAAAAAAAAAATATATATATATATATAAATAAATAAATCTAAAATATTATAAAATAAGCATTCAAATTTATTACTCAAGTTCAAATTTATTTCAATAAACTCTAAACAGTTAGAACGATAGTCCATCCAACAAGCAATTAGTCTTAAAAAAGTAAAAAGAATATCCATACCACTACACGATAATATATTATAATATGCAAAATACAATAATATTGCAATAATACAAAAAAGTTAAAAATAGAAAAGCAAAAGGCTTCGACTCAAATTAAGGCTTCGAATGGACTATGGAGTAGTGGTATGGATATTATAATATATTATTGTAATATTATAATATTAGTTTCAGAGATGGATTTTGTCCTCGAGGAATCAGATTAAGGCTTTAGTTTCAGAGATGGGTTTTGTCCTCGAGGAATCAGATTAAGGCTTCGAATGGACTAAGGAGTCATTGAATCAGTAAAGCTGAGGAGTAAGATCAGGAAAACATCGGATTCAAAACTATTAACATAGTGAAAACGAAAGCTCACCACTCACAAACAGTTGCAGACAGAGACGAAGGAGACGACAGAGCAGTTGTACACAGAGAAGATGGAAACGACGGCGCAGTTGCAGACGGAGACGACGGAACAATTGTAGATGACGGTCAATGGTGATTCGTGAAAGTCTCCCAAGTAGAGTGATTTCTAAGGTTTGAGAATTAAATCCAAATTTTTTTTTTCTTCTAATTATTCTCCGATTTTAGAGTGATTTCAATTAGCTAACTTCGACCAATCACGATTTTGTGTGGATTTATTGTGATTAATTTTTTTTTTCTGATTATCCTCCTATTTTAGTTTGAAACGTATCCAAAAAGTAGGATACTCGTATCTCAACAATACGATACATGTATCTCATCAATCCTAAACATGTCCCTTCACTCCGATATGTATCGAGCGCGTATCCTCCGTGTATCCGTATTCTCAACGTGTCAAATACAGGATACGGTGGCTTTCTTCCGTGTTCATGCATCGTAACAACACACACTAATATCAACCTCACATGTGTCTATAAGACAAACTCATCACCTAACTCTATTTGACATTCAAATAGAAACTAGCCGTTTCTCCCTTTTGGTCTTCCTTGTTGACTAAGCCAAGATCAAGGGCAATGATTCATTTAGCTCCAACACTTCCCTCTAAATGAATTATGGTCTCGACTCCAAAGTAGACGTCTCAAGTACACAAATCTTGCTTTAGGCAATGTCTTGGCGAAGATGTCTGCCCTTTGATCCTCTAACTTGCAGTACAAAAGTTCGATCAAGTGGAACTTTCTTTTGATGTGCTTGGTCTTTTTATTTGAATCTTAGTATTAATTTATTGGTTAGTTTGTAAGAATTTGATAGTTTGAAGTATATTTCCAATGTAGGACTTGTGATGTCCTCCTGAGCAAAAAGTGATCAAACAGATGAATTTTGGAGTGATTCCAATTGAAAGATGTTCGTGAGTCCCTCAACTAGTTCGTGTCTTTTGACTTCTACAAATATGTTCGGGACATCCTAATCTTTAAGGTCTGATTTGGAGCTCTAAAGGTTCAGAAACGTGGGATTCTTTGCGGCTACCCAAATTTCCCAAAGTTAGAATAGGAATATATTTTTTAGTTATCTTATTCTACTTAGTTTCCTAGTTTTTAGAAGGCATTTTCTAGAAAGGATTTTATTTTGTAGTAATATAAATAAGGCTATTTAGCAATTAGGGTTGGAGAACTCGGCTTAGAGTGCTTTTGACGATTCAAGTTAATTTACAAGGTGTTCTTTATAATTTTTTTTCTTTATGATTGTGCATAACTAATCTCTTTTGCTAGGGCAAGGCCACTAGTTGTAGCAAGAATATGTAGTTTGTTTTCAATTTACTTATAATATTATGCATGCATGTTTTGAATTATTAATCACCATGTTTAAACTATCCAAGTGTCTTAGTGATTCACGGTCATGAGGATCTTTAGAAAAATAATTTGATGCAATTTTGGTTGGAAGGTTCCCTGAAATTGGCGATGACTTATTGTGGTTAATAATTGTAAGTTTACTTAGCGCGAACACCACGTCTTAAGAGTTGCATGGTTTCTTAAAGGGTTTTCATAAAGTAATGAGTCTTTCATGTTCACATTCAACCCGAACGTCTAGACGGGTTGGATGTTTGATATACGTTCTAGGTTGGAGGTCCAAGTAGAACATACTTTAGGAAAACCTAACCTTCAAAATTTGCATGGGTAATTCATGGGTGATTGGAAGAACTACATATGATTGTTAATGTGATGACGAAACCCTAGTGCCATTTTATTATTGTTCTTTCAAAATGTTTCCTTTCAAATTGATTTTCTTTAAATTGTTTTTTTAGTCGATTTTTTAAATCGTTTTTATTTTAAATTTTTTTTTATAATTTTAAAATTCAAAATCAACTTTTTCCAAAACTTTGTTCTAAGTAATTAACTAAGATTTGATTTCACATAAATTGTTATAAATAATCCATGTGGACAATGACCTTGCTAGAGCCGACTATACTATGATTACCTTGTTACTGTTTTTAAGTGTTTTTATCCATACTGATGAGTAGATTTTATATTATATATTTGACCCTAATCTTAGTGTATTTTGGTTAATATTTTGGAAGAATTTTGATACTTTGAATTGTATTTTCAATATAGGACTTTCGACTTCCTCTGGAGCAACACAGGATCAAATGGACGAATTTTTGAGTAATTCCAATTGGAGGACGTTTGTGAATCACTTAGCTTGATCCTAACAAAATTTGGGATTTTTTCACCAAGCAGTTATTTTCTGGTGATAAAACAAAGGAGCGATGCGCAGTACTGGAAAATGACATTTGTGGGCTTAAATTGCGTTTTTGGAGCCCAAGATGACCTCGGATGACACACCCCGACCCAAAGGATCAAGGCGTGCTGGCCGTCACGTGAGTGTGACGTAACCAAGAGTCCGACACGGAAGCAAGATATAACAGAACACGAAGGAATTCAAACCAATCTCTAGTAGAACCACCTACTAGAATAAAAGGATGAGTTATAAAGTAAACACATAAATTCAGAGCATAGGTTTAAGTGCAGTCAAGTAGGACGAAAATAAAATACATCACCCGCAGGTGAGTCCTACATGCAGAACGTCTGTCAGAATGCCGAAAAAGACCTCGAGAGCCACCAACCGCTAACTAGAACCTGGAGGGGCGCAAAACAAAGATGAGTGGGTCAGTAAAATCAAAGATTTTCCAAAACATTTCATTTAAAACATTTCTAACCCCTCACCGTAAAACCTGTATACTTTCCCAGAAAAAATAGTATATAAACATATATATACACATATCATCAAAACTCAGCTCATATCCATCAACATAACATCTCAGAGATAATATGCCACGCCATGCCAAATATAATCAGAAATGCATCAATATCAATCAGGTGAAATAATAAATCAATCGGAGACCCTACAATGGTCCTGTATGGCTGATTCTAAAGCTCAACATCCCACTCAGCCGGAGTCACCACAGTGACTTATACAGCCCTGCCGGAGTCACCAACTGTGACCTGTACGGCACTACACTGCACATCACTCGGAACTACGTATAGTAGTCTGTACGATGAAAGTTGTATAAATACGCTCTAGTGCTTCTCTCATCAATCATCAGCGCGCATAACTAAGGTCACCCACTAGTCAGAATCACATCTAGTGATCTATACAACTAGCATGTCGGAACCCTCACATGGTCTGTACGACATCCACCTACTTGGATCCAAGACGAGCGTGCGGTGTGGTGAATAACAATATAAGCACTAACACCTAGGTGCAGGTTATGAGCTTTCAATGCAATTCATATAAAATAACTCATCTGAAAATAATAAAACTCACCTGTGCGTCCACCGCGTCAATTCACATATATATGCATCAATTATCAAACTAATTATCTCAACAATTGCATGCATGGCAATTTAATTCATAATTTTCATATAAAACGCATTTTCTGGGAAAAACAGTTGTACATAGGTAATACGAAAACAAAACTGCCCACTCACTGATAAGTCGATGGGTCGTAACCCCCGTGACGTCCCTGGATGCGCTCGTCCTCGGGATAAGTGTCGCCTATATGCGAAACAACTATAAAAACGTTAATTTAAACACATAACCAATAATTCGAAATAACTTCTCATACGATGCTCAATTTGGGTATATGAATATACCATATCGACCTACTCGACGTCACGAACGTCGAGTAATTTTTAGAAAAAATTTTGGAGACCGCACGCGCCCCCACACGCCAGGACAGGCACTGGGACACGCACACCATCTTCAACCTCGGCTCGCCGGACTGAACTTTCCGGCGGCCGGTTTCCGGCCAAACTTTGAACGTCTCGTTCTCCTTCGTTTCTCAACCATTTTCTTCGTATTTTATACCAAAATGAAGCCCTCAACATGCAGTTTCATGCTATACTACTTTAAAGTTCTAAAAACTACGAAATCTCACCGGAAAAATTCCACAAGAACCGGCCAACTTTGAACGTGGTGATCCCGACGTCCAAAACTTCCAAACGAACATCCCCGAGCTTCCTTAGGACCTCACTAAGCTCACTACAAGCTTGGATTGTCCTAAAAATCAACCAACATAAAGTCCATGAATAGTGCCAAATTCGGACCTCGAGATTTCAACGTGAAAACGAAGGATTCCTTACCTGAAAATGGTGCCCTTGAGTTCGTAGAGCCTTCACGAGCACAATGGTGCCCTTGGCACCTTCGATCTGTGAAGTTTCAGGGTTTGGGGGTGTTGGTCCGTACGGTTTGAGAGTAAGGGAGAGTGAGAGACTGAGAGAGAGAGTCGTGAGGGAGGAGAGAGAGTGAGCACGGGGAAGGAGAGAGGGAGAGGTCCTGCGTGTGTGGCCCAACCAAAACCATACACCAATCTTAATCTCTAACCACAAAATACAAATAACCTTATTTAATCAACTTATCTTATTTATTTTCTTCCAAAACATATCTAAGATTAGACCAAATAATGTCACACACCCACGTACCTTAATGCCCGTTAAGGGCAATTATGTCATTTCACGTCCTTAATAAGAAAATCTCGGGACGGGCTGTGACAATCTCCCCTCCTTATAGAATTTCGTCCCCGAAATTCCCATAACCAATTAAACCACTTAATACCCATAGAATAATCTTGGGTACATCTCTCTCATACGATCTTCCGTCTCCCAGGTAGCTTCTTCTACGGAATGGTTCCTCCACAACACCTTCACCAAACTCACCGTCTTGTTTCTTAAAACCTTATCTTTCCAATCCAAGATAGTGACTGGTTCCTCATCATAGGTCAAATCTGGATTAATCTCTAGCGGTTGAGGAGGGATCACGTGAGAAGGATCAGAAATATAATGTCGAAGCATAGAGACGTGGAACACATTATGGACCTTAGATAACTCCGGAGGCAACTCCAACCGGTAGGCAACTTCACCAATTCTTTCAGTGATCACATAAGGTCCAATGTATCTCGGACTTAGCTTCCCTCTTTTTCCAAATCGTACCACACCTCTCCAAGGTGACAATTTCAAAAACACCCAATCGCCCACATTATACACTCAATCAGTGGCATGTCGATCAGCTAAACTCTTCTGTCGATCTTGGGCTGCTTTCAGGTTAGACTTAATTACCTGAACATTTTGAGTTGTCTCATCTACAATCTCTAGGCCTTTCACCAACTTCAGACCAACATAATGGCGTACGACACGCCGTACCATAAAGTGCCTCAAATGGTGACATACCAATGCTTGAGTGAAAACTGTTATTGTAGGCAAATTCCATCAAGTCCAGACGATCATGCCAGGAATCACCAAATTGTAACACTGAAGATCTCAACATATCCTCCAAAGTCTGAATCGTCCTCTCTGATTGCCCATCAATTTGAGGATGATAAGCAGTGCTATACAGAAATTGTATACCAAGAGCTTCCTGAAAAGCTACCCAAAATTTAGACGTAAATCTTGGGTCTCGATCAGAAATAATATTCACTGGAACTCCATGGTACTTCACAATCTTCGTAATGAACAACCTAGCCAATTTATTCAGAGGATACTTCTCCCTCACTAGAATGAAATGCGCTGACTTGGTAAGTCGATCCACAATTACCCAAATACCATCAAATCCGTTTCGTGTACGAGGAAGTTTATACACGAAGTCCATGGTTATATTTTCCCATTTCCACTGGGGAACGGGAAGCGGCTGCATTCGCCCAAATGGCTTTTTTCTTTCTGCTTTAACTTGCTGGCAAATAATACATCTGCTCACATACTCAGCAATCTCCCTTTTCATACCCGGCCAATAATAAAATGGTCAAATGGTATGATACATCTTAGTGCCTCCCAGGTGCATCGCATAAGTTGAACAATGCGCTTCATCCAATATTTCCTTCTTTAATTGCTCATTATTCGGAACATACATTCTATTTTCCTGCATAAGCATACCATCTGATTCCCAAATTCTGAGGTCCTTCTTTTTCCCTTCACTTCTTAATTGAACCATTTCCTGAATTTCCTCATCTACCATCTGAGCTTCGAGTATACGATCAACCAAAACTGGCCTGACTTGAAAACTAGCAAGAAAGGCTCCACTTCGATCTTCCAACTCCAACTTTACTCCAGTTGCCCTCGGTTCAGCAAGAAGAGGAACACGGCTAGCATATAAGGCATTGAGTCTACCTTGAGGTTTCCTACTCAGTGTGTCAGCTACCACATTAGCACGACCCGGATGGTACTCGATAGTACAGTCATAATCACTTAACAATTCCATCCACCTTCGTTGACGAAGATTAAGATCATGCTGAGTAAACAGATACTGAAGACTCTTGTGATCAGTGAAGATCTTACACTTATCACCATATAAATAATGCCTCCAAATCTTCAAAGCAAAGACAATAGCTGCTAACTCAAGATCGTGAGTGGGATAGTTCTTTTCATGATTTTTCAACTGTCGAGAAGCATAAGCAATCACTCTATTATGCTGCATCAAAACACATCCCAAACCATTCAACGAAGCATCACTATAAATCTCAAAATTACCGTTATCATCAGGAAATACCAATACTGGGGCATGAGTGAGGCAATATTTCAATTGCTGGAAACTCTGCTCACAGTTTTCATCCCACTCGAATTTAACATCCTTCCTGGTCAACTTCGTTAACGGCAAAGCAATCATAGAAAAATCTTGAACAAACCGTCGGTAATAACCTGCTAAACCAAGAAAACTTCGTACCTCAGTGACGGTTCGAGGTTGCTCCCAATTCTCCACCGCTGCTATCTTTTGAGGATCAACTTAAATTCCTTGAGCCGATACAACATGCCCCAAAAATGCCACTTCAGTAAACCAAAACTGACATTTACTTAACTTAGCATATAACTGATGCTCCCTCAATTTCTTTAACACCAAGTTAAGATGTCGGATATGATCTGCTTTAGATTTAGAGTATATCAGAATATCATCAATAAAAACAATAACAAATTTATCAAGATATTGCTGGAATACCTCATTCATCAACCTCATGAAAGCTGCAGGTGCATTAGTCAACCCAAATGGCATAACCAGAAATTCATAATGTCCGTAACGGGTTCGGAAAGCCGTCTTAGGTACATCTTCCTCTTTAATCTTCAACTTATAATAACCGGATCTCAAATCAATCTTAGAAAATACACACGCACCTTTCAACTGATCAAACAAATCATTGATGCGAGGCAATGGATAACGGTTTTTAATCGTTACCCGGTTCAATTGCCTATAGTCAATGCATAATCTCAGAGTTCCATCTTTCTTCCTCACAAATAATACTGGAACACCCCAAGGTGACGAACTAGGCTGAATGAAACCCTTATCAAGTAATTCTTGCAACTGAATTTTCAATTCTCTCAACTCAGCAGGAGCCATTCTATAAGGAGTTAGAGATATAGGGTCAGTACCTGGAAGCAAATCAATAGAGAATTCCACCTCTCTGTCTGGCGGCAGCCCCGGCAAATCATCAGGAAATACATCAGGATAATGTCTGACCACACCAACTTCTTCTATACTAGGAGAAACAACATCATTTAATACCACATGTGCTAAATATCCCTGACAACCCTTCGACAATAATTTCCTTGCTCTTATGGCAGAGATAACACCATGTCTCACCCCACTTCTTTCGCCCACAAAAGTAACCTCGGGTAGTCCAGGACGATTAAAAGTAACTGATTTACCATAACAATCAATATGGGCACGATTACAATGCAACCAATCAGCTCCTAGAATCACATCAAAATCCACAATATCTAACGGAATAAGATCAGCTGGCATAACTATACCCTCTACCATCACTGGACACCTAAGATACACACTATCAACATAACATTTATCTCCTCTAGGCATGGCAAACTCTAAATCAAATCCTAGAGGTGAAGGGTGAGGTTGAGTCATTTGAGCAAACGTATGAGAAATCACAGAGTGCGTAGCACCACAATCAATCAAAACCTTAGCAAAATGACCAAGAACATTTAACGTACCCATGATCAAGTCCGGATGGTTCTGAGCCTCTTGCAGTGAGATGTGATTAACACACCCCTGAGCTTGCTGCCGTCCACCACGACCTCTACTGCCTTGATTACCTCGCCCCTGGGGAGCACGTCCCTGGCCTGACTGACTAGGCTGCCTCGATGATCCTGCACCACCAGTAGCAACTTCCCCCTGACGGGGCTGACCTCCCTGATACCACTGAGATCCACCAGCTGGCCTAGATGAATAAGAAGAATAACCCCCAAAATCCTGAGAATACCCCGTCTGAGAATAAGGCTCCTGGGGATACTGATAAGGTCCGAAAGCATACGGAGCAGCATCCCCCTGGTAGTGGTAGGCACCACCACGACCCGACTGGCCATAACCGCCTGATCCAAATCTCTGCTGAATCGGCGCTGGAGGTGGCATAGTGGTCTGTTGCGGTCTCTGCTGACCCTGGGGACACTGAGAAGCCCGATGTCCCATTTTCCCACAAGTAAAACAAGCACCACTACCTCTCCTACACTCACCATGATGAAAAAAATTACAACGGCGGCACCATGGAGCGCCAGAACCACCAGCACCACCAGAATCCCTCTGCCTCTGAAATCTAGGCCTACCAGAAAATCTACCACCACCTCTCCTCGAGCCAGTAATACTATATCCACCACTAGAAGAACTTGAACTCGCCCCACTCTTCTTAAAATTCTGCGTCTTGCGAGGTCCCGGAATAGAGATACCCTTACCTTTATCATCCTTCTTATGACCGTCATTCTTGTCCTCGTCATCCTCGCTCTCACTGGGAAGATTATCAGAGTCCTCCATCCTAACCAAAATCTCGAAAAACTCATGATAATCGGCGCAGGGAAGTGCACTGGCAAAAGTCTGCCACTTTTTCATAGATCCCAACTTGAAACGTCGAAGCATCTCTCCCTGATTACCAACTGTATCAGGGTCATAACGAGACAAATCAGTAAACTTTCTGTAGTACTCATGAGCTGTCATATTCTTCTGTTTCAATCGAGTGAATTCCTGTTTCTTGCGATCAATATACTCTGGGGGGACAAATCTTTTCTTGAAATTATCTTTAAATACTTCCCAATCAGATGCCATAGCTGGGGACATAAACTGCGTCTGATTCCTCCACCAACCTGCCGGCTCTCAACCCAAAAACCAGGTAGTGGTCTCAACCCACCTATCAGCCGGAAAGTTCCCCTGACTTTGCATTACCTGAAATGTCTTTTCAATATGATCTAGCCATTTCTCTGCCCCCTCGTGACCTTCATTACCCATAAAACGATCCAGTTTCAAATTGTACATGGTCTCCAGGGGTGTCCTCTGAGGTTGGGGAGGAGGACGGATTTCATTCTGAAAAGCCTGAGCCATTGCTTCCCCTAACTGAGTGATATCCAGAAAATTAGGTTCAGGAGTACGGCGGGACTCCCTATGCTCTCTACGAGGCGGCATAATTCTGACAGAAAACATCAAAAGATCATTAAAGCATTAACAATTATACAGGACTGCAACCTAAGCTCTGATACCAAACTGACACACCCCAACCCAGAGGATCAAGGCGTGCTGGCCGTCACGTGAGTGTGATGTAACCAAGAGTGCGACACGGAAGCAAGATATAACAGAATATGAAGGAATTCAAACCAATCTCTAGTAGAACCACCTACTAGAATAAAAGGATGAGTTATAAAGTAAACACATAAATTCAGAGCATAGGTTTAAGTGCAGTCAAGTAGGACCAAAATAAAATACATCACCCGCAGGTGAGTCCTACATGCAGAACGTCTGTCAGAATGCCGAAAAAGACCTCGAGAGCCACCAACCGCTAACTAGAACCTGGAGGGGCGCAAAACAAAGATGAGTGGATCAGTAAAATCAAAGATTTTCCAAAACATTTCATTTAAAACATTTCTAACCCCTCACCGTAAAACCTGTATACTTTCCCAGAAAAAATAGTATATAAACATATATATACACATATCATCAAAACTCAGCTCATATCCATTAACATAACATCTCAGAGATAATATGCCACGCCATGCCAAAGATAATCAGAAATGCATCAATATCAATCAGGTGAAATAATAAATCAATCGGAGACCCTACAATGGTCCTGTATGGCTGATTCTAAAGCTCAACATCCCACTCAGCCGGAGTCACCACAGTGACCTATACGGCCCTGCCGGAGTCACCAACTGTGACCTGTACGGCACTACACTGCACATCACTCGGAACTACGTATAGTAGTCTGTACGATGAAAGGTGTATAAATACGCTCTAGTGCTTCTCTCATCAATCATCAGCGCGCATAACTAAGGTCACCCACTAGTCGGAATCACATCTAGTGATCTATACGACTAGCATGTCGGAACCCTCACATGGTCTGTACGACATCCACCTACTTGGATCCAAGACGAGCGTGCGGTGTGGTGAATAACAATATAAGCACTAACACCTAGGTGCAGGTTATGAGCTTTCAATGCAATTCATATAAAATAACTCATTTGAAAATAATAAAACTCACCTGTGCGTCCACCGCGTCAATTCACATATATATGCATCAATTATCAAACTAATTATCTCAACAATTGCATGCATGGCAATTTAATTCATAATTTTCATATAAAACGCATTTTCTGGGAAAAACAGTTGTACATAGGTAATACGAAAACAAAACTGCCCACTCACTAATAAGTCGATGGGTCGTAACCCCCATGACGTCCCTGCATGCGCTCGTCCTCGGGATAAGTGTCACCTATATGCGAAACAACTATAAAAACATTAATTTAAACACATAACCAATAATTCGAAATAACTTCTCATACGATGCTCAATTTGGGTATATGAATATACCACATCGACCTACTCGACGTCACGAACGTCGAGTAATTTTTAGAAAAAATTTTGGAGACCGCACGCGCCCCCACGCGCCAAGACAGGCACGGGGACACGCGCCCCCACGCGCACCATCTTCAACCTCGGCTTGCCGGACTGAACTTTCCGGCGGCCGGTTTCCGGCCAAACTTTGAACGTCTCGTTCTCCTTCGTTTTTCAACCATTTTCTTTGTATTTTATACCAAAATGAAGCCCTCAACATGCAGTTTCACGCTATACTACTTTAAAGTTCTAAAAACTACGAAATCTCATTGGACAAATTCCACAAGAACCGGCCAACTTTGAACGTGGTGATCCCGACGTCCAAAACTTCCAAACAAACGTCCCCGAGCTTCCTTAGGACCTCACTAAGCTCACTACAAGCTTGGATTGTCCTAAAAATCAACCAACATAAAGTTCATGGATAGTGCCAAATTCGGACCTCGAGATTTCAACGTGAAAACGAAGGATTCCTTACCTGAAAATGGTGCCCTTGAGTTCGTAGAGCCTTCACGAGCACAATGGTGCCTTGGCACCTTCGATCCGCGAAGTTTCAGGGTTTGGGGGTGTTGGTCCGTACGGTTTGAGAGGGAGGGAGAGTGAGAGACTGAGAGAGAGAGTCGTGAGGGAGGAGAGAGAGTGAGCACGGGGAAGGAGAGAGGGAGAGGTTCAGCGTGTGTGGCCCTACCAAAACCATACACCAATCTTAATCCCTAACCACAAAATACAAATAACCTTATTTAATCAACTTATCTTATTTATTTTCTTCCAAAACATATCTAAGATTAGACCAAATAATGTCACACACCCACATACCTTAATGCCCGTTAATAGCAATTCCGTCATTTCATGTCCTTAATAAGAAAATCTCGGGACGGGCTGTGACATCGGATGGGTTCGTGGCCTACTAGAGAAGTGTTCAGAATATTCCAAACATTAAATCCAGCTATATTGGACCAGTTTTGGAGTAGCTTATGGGTCCAAAACGTGGCTGTTCAGATTTTAGGCGAATTTTACCATTTAATTTAGGGTTATGTTTCCTATTTTATTTGATTATTATTTTTTTTCCTAGTGGGAATAAAGGACCTGTTTTTAGGGTTTGTGTGGGGCCCTTAGCAGATATATAGCTTGGCCGTCTACAATTTTTCTACACACTTTCTTTTATGCAATTTTAGAGACAGAGATAATTGTTAGGGTTTTGGAGACTTTTTACTTGAAGGTGCTTTCAATCCTTTTCTTGAATATATTTTCTATGATTTTAATTATGAATATACGTAACTAATTTCTTTTGCTAGGGCGAAGCCTTGAGCCTTAGCATGAATATGTGATTTTTATTTAATTGCTTATGATTGATTGCATTCATACTTTGAATTGTTAATCACCGGGATAAAAACTATCTAATTGTCTTAATGTCTGATCACCATTAGGATCTTTAGAAAATTAATTTGATGCATTTTTGGTCGGAAGGTTCCCTGAAATTGACGTTGTTTCTTGTGATTAATAATTGTAATTTCACTTAGGATGAACATCACATCTTAAGGGTTACATGGTTTTCAAAGGGTTTTCATAAAGCATAATGAGTCTTTCATGTTCAGATTTGATTCGAACGTCCAGACGGGTTGCATGTTAGATATACGTTCTATGTTGGAGGTTCCAAGTAGAATATGAATTAGGAAAACCTAACCTTCAAAGTGGCAAGTGTAGATCATAAGTAATTGGTAAAAGTTCATAGGATTGCTAGGTGATGTTGGAACCCTAGTGCTTTCTTAATTTGATTTCTTCCAAAACTGTTTTCTTTTCCCTCTAGTTTTAATATTGCAAATTGTCTCATCTTTAATAGTTAAATTCGTTTTTAATTTAAATAGGTTATAAAATCAATCATCTCAATTTATACTTTACAATAATTAATTGGAATTTAGTTTGTTTCGAATTATTTAATAAGCCCGGTGGAGAACGACTTTGCGAGATCCGTTTATACTACAACAACCTTGTGATTCTTACAAGTATTATAGAAGTTTTTATCCCATTCACATGAGTAGTAAAATCCCTATCACATACTTTTGCAAGTAGTAAAAATCTTATCGAGGCTTGGACAGAATGCTTACCAATTCCTATGGGTGCATGTTTGCGACGGGTTTTAATTAATTAATCAATTAACCAAACAAAAGCCAAAAAAGAGTATAATGTTACTGTAACATTTCAAATTTGATATGAGAGGAAAACAAAATCACATTACAATTGAACAAGAGAATGACCCGGAACACTTAGAACATAAACATTTTATCGAGTATTTTCCCGATTCACTCATAAACCCTTCAATGAGGATGAGCACCTTGATCCAGACACCAAACATCAGCTGCCACCTTTTTTCCTGAAAGACTTTCGTTCTGTGGACTTATTTATCCTCTGCGCCAACTTCGACCGGCACCATAGGTGAATTGGTGGCTACATGGCTCCTAAAACTGATAAAATGGGTTGCTCATCATCCAAGGCAAAGCAAGGGGTAAGAAAATGTACAAGTTGCACAATTCCATCTGCTGTCTGAGTCCTCTGATTGTTCCTCAATTTCTTTTATGCTCTGAACTGTATCTGAAACTTTTTTTGACATGTGCTCTGTGTCTTTCCAAATCTTTCAAGATAATATTTAACTGTTCTTCATATGCAGCACAACGTCGCTTACATTTTTGCCTCACGTTGTGCAACTCCAGGGACAACCCTCGGATTCTTTTATCCTTCTCATCCTGAAAATTAGGTCACTACGTCATTGTTTTCCGTACATGTCTCTCCATCATTGTAAAATTTAAGATGATAAACCAGGGAGCTTAGAAGTTAATAGGAACAATGATTACGAGTTACTTTTTGGATCTATGTTATACTAGCAACAATTATGGGTGGTTTAGTTTTTGCTGTCAATAATGTGTCTCTGAAGTCTCCTGGAATATCCTTCCACAGAGAAAAATAATGAGTCTGTGAAGTCTCCTGGATTATCCTTCCACATAGAAATGTGGGTATTCACAAATAAACCGTACCTAAGCAGTTGATTGATCGTCACAGGTATGGATGAGCATAAGTTGACCTACTTGAAATTAACGGAGGAGGACATAAGTTGGAGAAGTTAATATGTAGAATTGTAGATCTAAATGAAACCTTTTGCATTCTACTAAACAACAGCCTTCATATAAAGAGCAAGGAATATTTTAGTTTCAACTTAATGGCTAATGCAACATGATACCAGGTTTGGACAAGTGCCTGGTAACAATCCGCACTGCTCTTCCACAGTTGAAAGCATCGATTAGCAAGTTAACCATTCTAATCGACGAAGTTTCATTGGTTTACCAAAAAAACCCCAAGTTTAAGCTACTAGGATGTCAACCAACAATTCTTTTAAATCCAGCACTTCCTTTTGTGCGTGGGTAACTCCTCACAAGTTTTGTTCGATTACCACTACTTCCCAAAGCTTAAACTATTAGGACATGGATTACCAATCATTTTATTAATCTGGAAGCAAATCCGTGATCTTTTTTAATATTATTAGGTAATCTGTTTAGTCTCTTCTTCAACATTATTATTGAACACAGTTATTTAGTACCAGTGAGTTAGTACCTAAGCAGTTAGTTGGTTGATCGACACAGGTATAGATGAGTTTCAGTTATTTAGTACCAGTGAGTTAGTGACAAATCTTCTTATACAAACATTTCATTCAGAATTATGTTAAAAATACTCCCCAACATACCTCACTTGCTAAGTGCTTTCCTGATCCCCACCATGGAACCTTGCTGGGATTCATTAGTTTATGATTATGCTCTTTAACAAATTTTGTGACTACCCACTTCAGTCCATCTCTTTGAGCTAGCCTTATCATAGCTTGACAGCCCTTGCGGAGGGTTACTGGGGGTGGAGGAAGAACTCTGTCTTTTCTGTGCACATACTTCTGTGCTCGAAAGCCTTCTTTCGAGCAAACAAAATCTTGACCAATAACCTGATTATTTACTCATGAACGACAATTGTGGTGTATCCGTACGGTGAAACCAGAGCGTCTGCCATATGTAACGTAAAATTCTCTAGCTTTGTCTCGAGTCAAACTCCATGACTATATATGGTTCTAAAGCTTCCATGTTCATAGGTAGATCTGCTGATTGTTCTTCTATCTCGTCCTTTTCATCTACACACAAGCCCAAATTCTCAGGAAGCACATCTTCTATCCCTTCTTTATGTTCATAGGCTTCAGCATGCTATCTAGGTCACTTTCATCTGAATCAAATCCATGAATAGACTGGTTATCCATTATGATCCTACAAGAAGAATCGACAAAATTGACTGATCATTTCCATCCAAAAACAAGACAAGTAAACATCAACATAATAATGGGTCAATTTCTACTACAAGTGATTTGTTGGTCAGCAGATATTGTTGGAAATTTAAATCAAAACAGGTTGTAAATGGCAGCTGCTAGCTGTTAGTTTCTTTACAGGTTGTATTCACACTTGCTGCAACTACAAAGACTAAAGTTTCCTCCATGTGCCAGCTGAAAGTGTGTTGAAAGACAGCAGCTGTGTGCTGCCATGTGATGTGCTAGCCGAAACTATGTTGATTGCAAGCTGGAAAGATAGCTGCATGTGTGTGCTAGACTGTCCAAAGTCCATATGATTTGTTTGTATGTGTTGTTGTGTTTATTTTATTAAAAGCACTTAAGTACTCCTTTTTTTCTGCTTGTATAAATAAGCCTCACGTAAGGCTTTAGATTATATATCTCTCTGATTTGTCATTCCATTTCAGAAGTGTGTTTGCAAACTCTTTTAAATATATCAAAGTGCATTGTTTGCCAAAGCTTGTAGCTTCCCTCCTTTCTCTATTTCTTTGTCCAATTTTATTGAGAGTGCAAAGTGAGAGGTGTGATAGAGTTTGTAAACTTATCACCCACATATTTTGGTATTGAGTTAGTAAACTTTTCAATACCAACAATTGGTATCAGAGCCAGAATACCATTCTGGCAGGTGCAGCAGTTATGGCATCCAACTTAGTGCAGCTCCAAGTTCCCACATTGAAGAAAGAAAATTATGAAAGATGGTGCATCCAATTCAAAGCATTGTTTGGATCACAAGAGCTATGGGAAGTTGTCAGTAGTGGGTATGTTGTACCCACTACTGAGCAAGAAGCCACATATACTGCAGATCAAAGGAACACTCTCAAGGATTTACGAAAGAAGGACCAGAAGGCATTGTATCTTCTCTATCAAGGATTAGAAGATTCAACGTTCGAGAAGGTTGCAGAAGCAACAACGAGCAAGCAAGTATGGGACACACTTAGTACAATCAACAAAGGAGTAGATCGAGTCAAGAAAGTGAGGTTACAGTCACTTCGAGCAGATTTTGAAACTGCTCACATGAATGAAGGGGAGAGCATCTCCGACTATCACTCAAGGCTCATTGTGATAGTAAATCAGATGAGGAGAAATGGCGAGAGATTCGATGAAGTACGAGTTGTGGAGAAGATACTCCGGTCACTCACATCTAAGTTTGAGCATGTGGTGACTGCCATTGAGGAATCCAAGGATTTGGAGGCGATGAGCGCAGAGGAGCTACTAGGATCCCTCCTAGTTCACGAGCAACGCATTCAGAAGAATGCAAGCCCCACAACACTAGAGCAAGCTTTGGAGTCAAAATTGAAAATTGACAAACCAAATAAAGGTCGTGGGCAGTGGAACTCACGTCGTGGGAGTTCATCCAACCGTAGCCGAGGACGAGCCTGAGGAAGAGGTCGAGGCTATGAACAAAACCTAGGTCAATCTCAAGAGTGGAGATCTACCCGAGGAAAGGCGCATATCCAATGTCACACTTGCAAGCAATATGGACATTATGCAAATGAATGTTCATATAAAAATGGTGAGCATGTCAACATGGCAGAATCAAATGGAAATGCTGGTGAGGAATTTACAGTCTTACTAGCACACCATGATATCAGTAGCCAACAAGATGTTTGGTATTTAGACTCTGGTGCAAGCAACCACATGTGTGGAAAGAAAGAGTTTTTTGCCGAACTCAAAGATGGGCCTTATGGATCTGTGAGTCTTGGTGACTCCTCAAAGCTGCCAGTTGAAGGCAAAGGGAAGATCAAGATCATCCAGAAGGATGGTAGAGAAGAATACATCTCCGATACTTACTACATACCAGGTATGAAGAGCAACATTCTGAGCATTGGTCAACTGCTCTAGAAAGGGTATATTATACATATGGAGGATATGTTTCTCACTCTCAGGAATGCAAGGAGAAAACTTATTTCACGTGTTCAAATGTCAAAGAACCGAATGTTCCCGTTGAAGTTGAACACAAAGATTGGGAGTTGCAACATCGGTGTAATGCAAGATGAGTCATGGAAATGGCATCTTCGATTTGGCCATCTTCATTTCAATGGCCTAAAGTTGCTGTCAAGTGGAGGAATGGTTCGTGGTCTACCCCAGATTGAAGTCGCACGCCAAGTATGTGAAGGTTGTGTGCTTGGCAAGCAAGCACGACTATCATTCCCTGTTGGTGATACATGGAGAGCAAAGGCACCACTGCAGATGGTACACACGGATATATGTGGTCCATTGGATCCTATGTCTTATGGAGGTAATAGGTATTTTATTACTTTCATTGATGATTTTAGTAGGAAGACTTGGGTTTATTTTCTCAAGGAGAAGTAGGCTGCCCTAAAAATCTTCAAGGAGTTCAAGGCACTCACAGAGGCTGAAAGCAACCACAAGCTTGTGGCTGTGAGATCAGATAGAGGTGGAGAGTACACCTCCAATGCTTTCCAAGCATACTGCAAGGAGCAAGGAATTAGGCATCAATTGACTGCTGCCTATACCCCACAGCAAAATGGGTTAGCCGAAAGAAAGAATCGAACCATCCTTGACATGACAAGGTCCATGCTTAAGGAGAAGAATTTGCCAAAAGAATTGTGGGCAGAAGCTGTAGCTTGTTCGATTTATTTGTTGAATCGATGTCCAACAAAGAGTGTCAAGAGGATGACACCACAAGAGACTTGGAGTGGATACAAGCCGAGTGTTGCACACCTAAGAGTTTTTGGGTGTGTTGCATATGCTCAAGTTCCAGAAGCCAAGAGAAGGAAGCTTGATGATCGAGGTGAAAAGTGTGTGTTTGTGGGCTATAGTGAAGAGTCCAAGGCATACAAGCTCTACAACCCACTAACTGGCAAACTAGTAGTTAGTAGAGATGTCATCTTCAGTGAGGAAGAGGCATGGAAGTGGAACAACAAAGAAGTCAGTAAAGAAAAGATCGTCTCCACTTATTTTGAAGAACCAGAAGTTGTACCACCTGTTGAGCAACAACCTGCTCAAACAACCACAACAACTCCATTGCACAGAACTGCAAGGAGTGGTCCTACATCTAGTGAAGAAAGCAACTCCTCAACTCCAGTTAGGCTAAGAAGTCTCACCGAAATATATGGACAAGAAGAAGAAGAAGAAACCAACCTTTTCTGCTTGTATGCAGACCATGAGCCTCTCTCATTCAATGAAGCTGTGGAAGAAGATCGTTGGAGAATAGCCATGGAGGAAGAAATCCATGACATCGAGAAGAATGACACTTGGGAGTTGACAAAGCTCCCACCAAATCAGAAGGCTATTGGTGTCAAGTGGGTGTACAAGATCAAACACATTGCAGATGGGAGTATGGATCGATACAAATCAAGGCTTGTAGCAAAGGGCTACAAACAGAAGTATAGAGTGGACTATGATGAAGTCTATGCTCCAGTTGCAAGACTTGACACGGTAAGATTGCTAATCTCTCTTGCCGCTCATCATAAATGGAAAATTTATCAACTAGATGTCAAGTCAGCCTTCCTTAATGGAATACTTGAGGAAGAAGTATACGTGGAACAACCAGAAGGCTTCCAAGTACAAGGAGAAGAAGATAAGGTGTATCGTTTGAAGAAGGCTTTCTATGGCCTCAAGCAAGCACCACGAGCTTGGAACTCAAGGATTGACAACTACCTTCACTAAAATGGATTTCAGAAATGTCCATACGAGCATTCAGTTTACATGAAGAATGGTGAAAAGGGGGAGTTCTTAATTATTTGTCTCTATGTAGATGACTTGTTGTTTACATGAAATAATGAAGCAATGTTCTGTGAGTTCAAGCAATCCATGTTCAGTGAATTCGAGATGACTGACAATGGATTAATGTCATACTTTCTTGGCATAGAGGTGAAGCAAGAAAGTGACGGTATCTACATCTCTCAACAAAAGTACATGAGAGATATATTGGAGAAATTCAATATGGATAAGTGCAATATTGTCAACACTCCAGTTGCAACTGGATTGAAGCTGTCTAAGGAAGGAGAAGGTGAGTTTGTAAACTCAACCGTGTACAAAAGCTTGGTTGGAAGCCTAAGGTACCTTACAATCACAAGACCTGATATAGTTTATGGAGTTGGACTCGTGAGTCGATACATGGAAACACCATGGGAGTCTCATTGGCTGGCTACCAAGAGAATTTTGAGGTACATAAAAGGTACTCTAAACTATGGTCTGTTTTATAATTTTGGTGAAGATGCAAAATTATTTGGTTATTCAGATAGTGATTGGGGAGGTGACCAAGATGAAAGGAAAAACATAACTAGCTATGTGTTTTTTCTAGGATCAACAGCTTTCTCATGGACTTCAAAGAAGCAATCAATTGTTGCTTTGTCATCATGTGAAGCCGAGTATGTTGCTGTAGCCTCAACAGTGTGTGAGGCAATTTGGTTAAGAAATCTATTGAAGTCAGTGTGTCATCCACAAGTGGAATCGACTGTGATTCATGTGGATAACATGTCTGCAATCAAGCTTGCAAATAATCCTGTTCAACATGGAAGGAGCAAGCACATTGATACCAGGTTCCATTTTCTAAGGGACCATGTGAAGCAAAAGACAATTGAGCTTGTCTATTGTCACACGAAGGAACAAGTGGCAGACATCTTCACTAAGCCATTGTCAGTTGAATCATTCCGGCTGCTACGTGAAATGCTAGGAATGAAGGCGTTTTGATTTGAGGAGGTGTGTTGGAAATTCAAATCAAAACAGGTTGTAAATGGCAGTTGCTAGCTGTTAGTTTCTTTACAGGTTATATTCACACTTGCTGCAACTACAAAGACTAAAGTTTCCTCCATGTGCCAGCTGAAAGTGTGTTGAAAGACAGCAGCTGTGTGCTGCCATGTGATGCGCTAGCCGAAACTATGTTGATTGCAAGCTGGAAAGATAGCTGCATGTGTGTGCTAGACTGTCCAAAGTCCATATGATCTGTTTGTATGTGTTGTTGTGTTTATTTTATTAAAAGCACTTAAGTACTCCTTTTTTTCTGCTTGTATAAATAAGCCTCACGTAAGGCTTTAGATTATATATCTCTCTGATTTGTCATTCCATTTCAGAAGTGTGTTTGCAAACTCTTTTAAATATATCAAAGTGCATTGTTTGCCAAAGCTTATAGCTTCCCTCCTTTCTCTATTTCTTTGTCCAATTTTATTGAGAGTGCAAAGTGAGAGGTGTGATAGAGTTTGTAAACTTATCACCCACATATTTTGGTATTGAGTTAGTAAACTTTTCAATACCAACAGATATTTGAGTTTCAAAAAACTCTGTATTGTCAACACTAAAATAAGCTGAAGAATCATCTTGAAAACACAAAGTACATAAGACGATAGCCTCAGTTTACTAAGCAACGAGAGAGAACGGTTTCCAGGTATTGGAACATCCAAGACCTTGACTCAACCTTTGTTCACCGTGTTAGGATAATTACATCCCCTACAAGCAATGGAGGATTCATAGCTACAAGTGCTCAAATGAGACATGAATTACTCTTCACATTCTAGGCTCATTCTGATAATGGGTGCAGCGGATGAAAGTGGGTTGATAAACTAAGAGAAGGTTTCTCATAAAAAACAAACTAAGAGCAGATTCATTGTTGCATGAGACAGAACCTGTAGACTAATTTAAAGCAAAATAAAATTTCAAGCACAACATGGAGGGCAATGTACCTTTCTTTTTTTTTTTTTTTTTTGAAATTATTGTCTCCGGATCTTTGACCCGACTAATCACTAGGCCCCCCCGCCTGACCCCAGAACATTTGGGAAGCAAGAAACTCTAGCAATTGCTAGGTGGGTACCTTGAGAGGTGAGGGCAATGTACTTTCAAGAGGCAAGTTTTTCAATAATGCAGATAAAAGAGAATCCCATTCTTCCACGCAAGAAACTCATGAATAAGGCCGTTGACGTGTAAATTTAGAGGTGGAGTACGGTTACCAACCAAATTTTCATAATAACAGATTGCATTTCTTGAAAGGAAGCATTATTTTCCCCATTGCAGCAGTTTTCCAGTTTTCCTAATGTAGGATTACCTATTCGTTTTTAGTTACAGTATAATAGTAGTCTTTCCCCACTAAAAACGTAGTTACAGACTTACAGTCCAATTACAAATTTCACAAACAGTTAGTTTGATAGTAGTCAGCCTTATAACGACACACAAGAACCAACCGGTATACAAATACGAATCAACTGGTATACAGATCCAATGAGCATTTTGAATATTTTTCTTATGTTAAAATCAAACGTTGAATGTCTGAAAACAAAAACTTAGCAAACATAGTATACTCTTTGTTTGTACCATACTTGACCAATCCCGAAACTACTGAGCACCGGTCAACGTTATACCGTCAAGGACCCAGAAGAGTTTCCCTCCAACCAGGAGGCCAATCACAGCGCGATACATGTCGACATCAGAAGCCAATCATAGCGCAACACGTGTCAACATCAGAAGCCAATCACAACACGACACGTGTCAATGTCAGAATGAAACTAGAAACTCTCTTCTATATATAGAGATCATTCTCTCACAATATTTCCTAATGTCATTTGTACTAAATCATTCACTAGTACTCACTAAATGAGAGCTTGAACCTATATACTTGTGTAAACCCTTCACAATTAATGAGAACTCTTCTACTCCGTGGACGTAGCCAATCTGGGTGAACCACATACATCTTGTGTTTGCTTCCCTGTCCCTATCCATTTACATACTTATCCACACTAGTGACCGGAGCAATCTAGCGAAGGTCACAAACTTAACACTTTCTGTTGTACCAAAGTCCTCACTGATTTTGTGCATCAACATTTGGCGCCGTCTGTGGGAACGACACTTATTCCCACTCTCTTCAGCTTTGTCAAGCTGGTTTCCATCATTAGTACACTTTTTTTTTACCAGGCATCCCTCTCCAACATGGGGAGCGAAGGAAGCCATAACACACAGAATGACACCCCTCTTGCACCTAGTGCGAAGCAACGAAAGAAGGAAGGAAAAAGGGTTGCTCTTCAAGCTAAAGTATATGAGCTAGAAGCTCAAAACAACAAGATAGCAATGAAGAATGAGGTCCTCCAGGAGTAGTATGAGAAGCTCTTTAAGATGCTCCACGAAACTATGCATTCTCAAACACGCGAGTTTGTTGCCCATGTGGACATCAACCATCATCTGGATGCCCCTCAACACGGAGGGTCACCTTCCTTGGACATAGGTATCCCTGATGAAAAACGAGCTAATCATTAAAACATTAATCAACATGAGACTTCTCTCAACTCAGCTGCTTCGACCTGAAGCAGGAGAAGTGGAGAAAGACACCTCCTTGCAGAAGGGTTGGAAGGATCGAAAGCCGTTTATCGTGACTGCCGAGACTTCCTAAAGCAACGTCTAGAGAATCCCCTCCACATATGCTTGAAGATCAATGACCCAAGGGTTTCTGAAAGACTCGGTCCCCTCCCACGATCCAGGCCAGCTGCCAATCTAGGGAATGAACGACATGTCCTAGAGGAACATGAAGGTACAGGGGACTTTGAGGTATTTTGACAGACTCGCCCTAGAAGTCAGTACGGCGAGTCCAAGGAAAAATCACACGCCCTTGCTCAAACTTTCCTACTTCCAAGAGGCAATAGAGACTTACGAAAGAAAATCCCAGTGGTACATGACTCCACTCAAGACCCCTTTGTCCTACTGCTCCTTGAGGAAGTAAACAAGTTGAAGGCCAAACGTCAGGCAAAGATACCTGACTGGAACCAACCCAGGCCTGGCCCTCTCACAAAGAGGATCCTTGACACCACCCTTCAAGCGAAGACAAAACAAAAGCTTGGTTTACAACTCTATACTGGAAGGGAGGACACAATTGAACACCTTAATCTCTTTGAGTCCACCATGGCATATCAGATGCACACCGACGAAGATCAATGTCTTCTCTTCCCTTCCACCCTCTCTAGCGGAGCTCTAAACTGGTATTGTCGTCTTCCACCTGAGACAGTAGACTCATTTGAGGAACTGAGGAAACTGTTTGTTTCTCAACACATTTTCCAGACCAATCGCTTGCATTCTGCAAATGACTTGTACACTATTCGCCAGAAGCCGGACGAGTCACTACGAGAGTATGCTGGTCGTTTCAGCCATGAGTATTCTCACTGCACTGAGGCAGATGACAAGACCACCCTCAAGGCCTTCACGGTAGGCCTACGTGATTGTTTCTTCAAGTACATGATCAATGCCAACACTTGGAAGACTTACTCTGAGGTGATGGCACAAGCATACAACCATGCCTCCGCCGAGGCAATGACATATCAAGGGAAACCCCCTACAACCACCCCTTATCAGCAAGTAGGGAGTGGAAGCCAGATCCAACCAAATAAGAAGACCTTGACCTTCCAAACGGAAGCGGTGCCTCCCCCTGCCTTACTTAATACTTTGCCAAGTCAACAGACATATCCATCTCAGAGCAAAAGGAAATATTTCCATCCTCACCAGTCTCATTTTAGTAAAAGGAGTAAGGGACACTACTGTGATAACCAAGGGTATCGCCATGATAATCCCCGACCCCAGGCAGTTAACGAAGTGGGTCAAGCACGTGTCAGGACAACCCTTACTCTGAGGTATGAGGCATACACACCTTTGAATGCCACATGCGTGGCCATTTACCCTAACATAGCATACTTGATACCGAAGCCAAAGCCGAGGCACCCAGATTACAAGCCCACGAAGAACATGGGCACGTTTTGCTCCACGAGCATAACGGCCATGACGACGAGAAGTGTATCACCCTTCGTGATCATATTGAAGCTTTGGCACATGAAGGAAAAATTGATCAATTCCTCCTTCACCCTCTAAGGAGTAACCGTAACCAACGCTAGGTAAATGTGATATATTCCATAAATGGTGGCACACCCATATCTAAATATTCCAATAGGGCCATGAAAAATAGTGAATGAGCTTTAAGGTCTGGCCACCAAGTGTTTCACGTGGAAGACGTCAGGGGAGGTAAGTATCAAAAACCTAACTGGGATCCAATATGTTTCTACCCTGAGGAAGAAAGAGGTATCATCTACCCTCACAACAACCCACTGATCGTGGAAGCTCACATAGCCAACTTTGAAGTACGACGAATCCTGGTAGACACGGGGGCTTCGGTCAATATCTTGTTTGTTGAAGCTTTCAGGGCACTTAATGTAGCTGAACACTTGCTCGATCGCTCGATTTCCCCTCTGATAAGCTTCTCCGGTGATATGGTGCAACCTTTGGGGAGCATACACTTACCTTTCACCATTGGTACAGGCCCTTACACAGCTACCATTACCACTAATTTCCTGGTGGTTAATTGCCCAACGACATACGATGTCATCTTCGGACGCACAAGCATCAATGATCTCAAGGCCATGATATCCACACATATGTTGTTGATGAAATTTCCAACCCCCTATGGCAATGGTTACATCAGAGGAGATCAACTTAGTGCACGATCATGTTACAACACTTCGGTCAAGCAACAACACCTGCCTGTGCCCAAGGAAACCCTTTTTATACATGACTAAGTCATAAAGACCAGCTCAGACGAAGCCAACTTGGATCTTCACAATGGCAACAGTCAACCCGACGATCCTCGAGATGACTCTTTCACCCAGCAAACACAACCCGCTGAAGAGTTAGAGAAGGTCTTTATCTCAAAAGATTATCCGGATCGCATGGTGAAGATTGGCACCACCTTGTCACCACCCTGGTGAAGATTGGCACCACCTTGTCACCACCCATTCGGTTGGCATTGATCTTTTTTTGCAAGAGAACACTGAGGTCTTTGCCTAGTCATACGAGGACATGCCAGGCATCTCTCTCGATATCATCTAGCATCGCTTAAGTATTGACCCCAAGACCAAGCCAGTGAGACAGAAGCGAAGATCTTAAGACGCTGAACTGTACGAGGCAATGAAGGCATAAGTTGAGAAACTCAAAGGCATAGGCTTTGTCTACGAAGTCAATTATCCAACGTGGGTAGCAAATGTTGTCTTTGTTAAGAAGAATCTGACCAAGGAAAGTCTCCTGCTCCAAAAGGTCTTGTGGAGAATGTGTTTCGATTACACCAACCTAAACAAAGGATGCCCGAAGGATAGTTTTCCTGTTCATCTCATAGACAGACTTATAGACTCTACGACAGGGTGTGAACTTCTGAGCTTCATGGATGCTTACTCAGGATACAACCAAATCCTCATGAACCCTCAAGACCAAAAACACACAGCCTTCACTACTGACACAGGATTATAAGGTTGAAGCCATCAACAAAATAATCAAGCGAACTTTGAAAACCAGTCTAATGGACAAGTTGAAGCCATCAATAAAATAATCAAGTGAGCTTTGAAAACCAGCTTAGACAAGGCTAAAGGTTGTTGGCCAAAATTTGTACCCCAAGTTCTTTGGTCATACCGCACTTTGTATCGGACATCCACAGGAGAAACCCCATTCTCACTTGCCTTTGGTACAGAGGCAGTTGTCCCAGTTAAGCTTGAGCAAGCAACGTTCCGAGTCTAGAACTACGTGCAAAGCGAAAATGACAAATAACTTACCCTCAACTTAGATTTAGTCGAGGAACACAAAAACCAAGCTCACTTGAGGAATGTCGCCTACAAGCAGCACATCTCCAACTACTATGACTTAAGAGTCAAACCTCGTTCTTTCAAAGTGGGGGACTGGGTATTGAAGAAAATATTACTATGCGACAGAGTCCCGAGTGAAGGAACACTTAGTCCAAACTGGGATGGACCGTTTGAAGTTGTTGGCATCAGTCGCCCTGGCTCCTACAAGCTTAGAAGCTCCGATGGCAAAACCCTTGGCCATCCATGGAATGCTGATCACTTGAAGTACTCTTACAAGTAAACTCACATTGTACAAGTGTTAAGCTTCAGCCGTTCGGCATCCTATGTAACGAAGACTATTTGGCATGAATTCAATAAAGAGGTGATTTAGACAACTCGATCCTAATACTCTTACATTCCTAGCAATGAAACACTCGGGTTCAAAGCTTCAACATGAATGCTTCTAACATGAAACAAAGTCTAAGTATATGTCAACAAGACCATACAAATAAATGAAGATCAAGCTATTCAGCCCTCTTGCATCTGCTTCAAACATTTCCCATCTGTAACAATGCAAACACTTCAACTCTTAGAAAGCTTCACACACTCTTGATCAAGACAGTGTGAAGCAAAACCAATTTATGGTGCCAACAAGAGCTTCATCAAAGGAGTTCAACCACAATTCTCAAAAGCTTCACACACTCTTGATCAAGACAGTGTGAAGCAAAACCAGTTTATGATGCCAACAAGAGCTTCATCAAAGGAGTTCAACCACAATTCTCAAAAACTTCACACACTCTTGATCAAGATAGTGTGAAGCAAAACCAATTTATGGTGCCAACAAAAGCTACATCAATAGAGGGCAACCACAATTCTCAAAATCTTCACACACTCTTGATCAAGACAGTGTGAAGCAAAACCAATTTATGTTGCCAACAACAAGAGCTTCATCAATGAAGGGTAACCACAATTCTTAAAAACTTCACACACTCTTCATCAAGACAGTGTGAAGCAAAACCAATTTATGGTGCCAATAAGAGCTTCATCAAAGGAGTTCAACCATAATTCTCAAAAGCTTCGCACACTCTTGATCAAAACAGTGTGAAGCAAAACCAATTTATGGTGCCAACAAGAGCTTCATTAATGGAGAGCAACCACAATTCTCAAAAGTTTCACACAATCTTGATCAAGACAGTGTGAAGCAAAACCAATTTATGGTGCCAATAAAAGCTTCATCAAATGAGTTTAATCACAATTCTCAAAAGCTTCACACACTCTTGATCAAGACAGTGTGAAACAAAACCAATTTATGGTGCCAACAAAAGCTTCATCAATGGAAGGCAACTACAATTCTCAGACCTTTGAAGCAAATTCAATTTATATGGTTCATCCAAACCTTCGACTACTACAAAGTGTGACTTGCATCACAATCTCTTGCTCAACAGTGTGAAAGCAAAATTTGTATATGTTGTCTCTCCCACATTTTCAAATTTCTAGTTTTCCAAAAAAAAAAACTAAATAAATAAATAAATAATTGGAAAATTCAACAAAGCTTCATCAATGGAGGACAACAACAAATTCTCAAAAGCTTCACACTATCTTGATCAAGATAGTGTGAAGCAAAATCAATTCATGGTACCCAACAAAAGCTTCACCAACAAAAGCTTCAACTCCAAAGCTTTACCTACAAAGCTTCAACTCCAAAGCTTCACCAACAAAAGCTTCATCAATGGAGGACAACAACAAATTCTCAAAAGCTTCACACTATCTTGATCAAGATAGTGTGAAGCAAAATCAATTCATGGTACCAACAAAAGCTTCACCAACAAAAGCTTCAACTCCAAAGCTTCACCTACAAAGCTTCAACTCCAAAGCTTCACACTATCTTGATCAAGATAGTGTGAAGCAAAATCAATTCATAGTACCCAACAAAAGCTTCAACTCCAAAGCTTCACCTACAAAGCTTCAACTCCAAAGCTTCACCTACAAAAGCTTTGAAGGATTTATTTTGAAAAACATGTTCATTTGAGCAACATCATATAGCATGCAATTAACAATTAAAAGGCGGAATCATGCTTGCATGCACTAAAAAACAAAACATTACCATGAAATTCAAAGCCTAGTAGATTGGTGAACCAATAATCAACTCAAAACAAAGTGAGTTGAAATTAATACCTTTGTAGATTCCTCTTTGCATAAGCAAAGGCTAATCACCCAAAGAGATAGGGCCTTCATTCCTTGCTTCTTAGATCCATGGATTTGGATGGAAGAATAGGTTCTCTAAGTTCCCAAAATTGAGAACCTCTAAGTCTCTTCACCAAGGTTTGATTGTAGAAGAAATGAGTGACCTTGGAGTAGTAGGATTGCTAGATGTACCCTCCAAGGTGTTAGCTTCTTTAGAGAGAAAATGGAGAGACAATTCTCACCCATTTTCACCCAAAATAAACCCTTAATCACATTAATGAATATTTGGCTATAAAGTCCTTTATATAGTCACTTCTTTAAGTGACCTAAACAACCAAAACCCTAATTCATCACCATATGGCCGGCCACCTAAGGAATTTTGGGCTTTTGGGCTTTAATGAATCTTTATTCATTAAATTGTCATACAACTTAAGTTAATGGGCTTGACGTTCGAAGCCCATTGGGCCTTAAGGTCCAAAACTATCCCGAGGTCTTTAACGAACTTATTCGTTTGATTAATTAACATATTAATTAATCCTTGCCATAAATAAATGATTAAACCATTTAATCATTCTTACTCATTTCCGTTTAATCTTCAATCTCCACCTTTTATGGTGTGCGATCCATTAGGTTCCTTTTAGCGAGGCAGTGGGCGATTAAAACAATTTTACATCGATTGTGAATTGAAACAATTTTCAATTCTCCCTTTAGTGGTTATACACGTATAGGGCTTCCACAAACCATGGTTGACGCCTGGCAGCATGTCATGGTTACCCAAGCTAATCAGAAGAGGTTAGAGAACCTATTCAGTTCGGGATTACAAATGCAATACGGTCCTTCTCTAATCTAATACTCTTGACCACATTGTTTGGTATGATAGTTTATTTACTCATGTCTACTATCCAATGTGAATCGTTTGCTTATATGATTTCCTTGAATGTGATTTGGAACGCATTCCCCAATCTCATTCATACTCTGGCCAGAGATTCCAAATCATATCATAGAGTATTCTCCCTCAACTGTTTGAAGGTTAGAGATCCCTTGTTGCGCATTTACTTGTCTCCATAGCTAAGTGGCTTAACCCCAACGATGCCGTGACACCCCTAGGGGGTGAATTAGACATAATCAAAGATTAAGGACTTAACCACAAGACAACTGTGATGCCTCAGGTCAAAGGACTACTTTGCATTATCCCAACCATGAGTTCTCATGTGACATGGAATATAAGAACTCTTCGTTGATCACGTTCAGTGAACTCATTCTCTTATTGAGCACCTACGTACTTGTCTTGATGTCACACACACCAATGACTCGAGACTAGTCACTCTCCCTGAGAGAAGACACAGTACGTACTGATCTTAACGGACTGTCAATGCCCAATTGGTAATCCTATGATCAGGAACATTTAGGATGTGTCTACGAAAGAATGGTCTCATTAATCTAACTTCATTAGATTGCATTCTCCCAATCACATATTCCTTGGACTTTATCGTTTAAGCATATAACATTTATATGAGACGGCTCAAACAATAATCTTTGCCCTTTATATGTTAAACTAGATTAGTTTAACATTTGAAATGTCCGTAAAGTATCATCATATGATTGGTTTTAGGGCACATTTCCAACAATCTCCCACTTGCACTAGAGCCAATCAGCATTGGTCATCAGTGATGATACCTCTTCTGTAGTCATTTCATAAATGGCTGAGTAGTAGGCCTAGTCAATGGATATCTATATGTGTTATCCACAGAAGCAACCTTGAGAATAACGACGTCACCATTATACATGATTCTCAATCATGTGGTTCAGTCTCTCATTTGTGTTCGGATCTTGATGAGACCTTGATTCCCAGGCTTGAGCTATCGCCCCATTAGTGTCATACACTTTCTGGTTGGAATCGAATAGAGAGTTCATAAATGAACTTTCCCATCCAAACAACATTTTTGTAAACTTCTATATGGCAATATATCTTGCATTCATAATGGAACACACTAAAGTCATTACTTTAATGTTTCCATCCAAATATCTCTTTAGTCATAATAAAGAGATATTTGTTTATCTCTTCATTCATAATGAAGAAACATCCAATGATGTATCAGATTCATAATCTAATACATTTACGCTTCCATTACGTTACTCTAATTCTTCCTCATTCTTTGAGGAATCTATCCTTAAGTATTTCTTAAATACTTAAGGACTCACTTGACAGTTGCCACGGTTCTGATCCTGGGCTTGCACTGATATCGTCTTGTACCGTTCTAGGTACAACTCATATCAATGTTTTTCATACAATATGAAATACATAAATCACCTTTCTGCTTACGCATAAAGGATTCTATTTACGCATTATTTCTTTGGGAGTCAACAACTTCTTAGTCTTACTAGAATTGTCCATTTGATTGAAGTTTATCATCATATGAGAAACTTCCCAGCATCTCTTGTCTATTATTAGGGATTGATACAATCCAATTATATCCTAAAATCTATCAATATAGATTTCATTCCCATGTATATAGACTATATCCTCCATATACATTCTATCGTTTATAGAATGCTTAAAGTCATAACTTTAACAAAGAAGAATTCATTTCATTTCCAAAATTAATATATCATATATATTTTAAATTTTAGGAACATGATTAACTCCCACTAATCTTTTGTAAACCTAGTAAACAAAAGATTTATTTACATCTTTATAAGCAATCAAACGATTTGATCTTTTTCTCATAAGATGCAAATAGCTCCCACTAGCTTGCTAAGATCCATGATGGATGGATCTCTACAACTTACGTGTCTTGTGATTCATAGTTTTAGACATATATTATCAAGACTATCTTAATAATGTCCAAACATTGAATCACCATTTAGTTGTAGCTAGCAATCTTCGAATTAATTGAAACTAAGACTATCTCAAAGATGGTTTCTTCAAAGTCAACCATTTTCTTTGATTGTAGTCACCTTAAGCTACCAATTAGCTATGAAGGTTTCATTATTTCGAGTCAAATGGTACTTTACCATTTCCTTGAGTATATATCGTATATGCACTCAATGTAGTCATAAGGATTTTCATTCTTATCGACTACCTTGGAGCTTGTGGTATAGGAACTAGGTTGTTATATTTGTTGATTACTATCTTGTCTCTCAAAGAACCCATTCTTTGAGTTCTATCTCTCGTTCATTTGCTTTTAGGCAAATCACATTGTAGAATTACAATGAACTACCCAACAAAACAACATTTGTTAGTTGGTTTATAGAAGCGATATCCAAAAATTATTTTAAGGATATCCTACAAGATTGTTATCAAACAAATATTGCTTATTAGCACACAACCCCAAATCTTTAACATGCTTAAGATTTGTCTTTCTTTTCCAACTACATCTTATGGAGTCATGAAAATATTGGAAGATCTTCTCATCGACAATCATATTGTTTTAGAAGTATATATCCTATATATGGGTAATAGATAACATTTAACGAACTAAATCTTATTCAAGTTCGTTCTTCTCCTAATGGAGAAATACATTATCTTATGATGCTATTTTCCTTGATATCTTTCAAGGAAACTCATCTAAAGTGTTACCTTTCCTTGGATCAAATCTAAGGAGGTAAATACTTTAGATATCTTACTCATCTATTTACATTTCTTGAATTCTTTGAAACCTTTTGCAAAGTATTCGGACTTGTGTTTATTCAAAATAAACTATAGTCCAACCGAGAGTGATCTTCGGTGAATGTCATATAACATGAGTAGTATTATGTTGTGGACAAGTGCCACTAACATCTAAGTGAATTAACCTCAACAACTTTGTGATTCTTTCTTCTTTCAAAAAGAATAAAGATTCGAACATTTCGCCTCTATACAATTTTAACAAGAAGGTATTGGATCCGGATCTAACGATCCAAAGCATCCTTGTTTCACCAACTCGTAACTTATGTTTTAGAGGTATCACAATTTAGTTGGGATTAGTCACTACCTTGCAACCTTTTGGGTTTTAAGCATCATTATATTCTGAACAGTTAACACTACCATATCATCTCTACTATAGAGACAATCAATTAGATTACTATAATCCAATTTCTTTGGTAGTTCATATGAGGAAGTAAGTACTATCTGCTTTCGCAGAGATCTATATCTTATTCACGTTCCGTATGTGAAGCACCTTTTCTTCTCTCATATATCTTCTACTTCTTATTAGTCATACTTTTACAACGATTTGTAAAACATAGTTACTAATACGGAATCATACATTCAAGTAGAAGAACCAACTGTTTTGAACTATTCAAGAACAATTTACAACACCTTCGAAAGGTGTGTTCTTGACACTTGCAAGACATTTCTTGCAAATACCCCTTCCAATGTCCATCATTTCATAAAGAAAGTTTATTCCCTTAGAGTTATCTATCTTCTTTATTTGACTTTCACCTTTGACTACATTAGTCATGGTCCCTAAACTCCCACTATCTCTCTTGAAACCTTTTTTTCAATTGTGTTATACACATCAAACAATTTGGAGAGTATGTGGTTATTGTTCACTACATAGTTTACCATAAACTTAGTGAACCATTAGGATAGGGAAACAAAGGTGAAGTCCTTGCCTAGTTTCCGTCTCGTTAAGTGGTTTAACACTTCAACACTCAATGATTCAAAATCATCATAAGTCCATGTTAATGGACTATTTTTGTCAACCAACCATTATGTTCTAAACATAATTACAAACTTTCAAGAGTTGTACAAGGCAACTCTCATTTCTTCATACAACAATTTGTAAGTGAAGAATCATGGCACATAAAGTGTCCATGCCCTTGTGCTTACTTCTCAAGTTCTTTGTTCAATTAACAAAGAAATAAGCACTAAGTGTTTGTATTGACTAAGGGTTGTTCAAAGCAACTCTTATTTCTTCATACAACAATTTGTAATTGAAGAATTATGACATTAAAAGTGTTGTCCTCTCTATGATAGACCTTTTCTAACATATTCTTCTAATGATACATTATCAATAGGAAGATTGTGAGGATGAGACTACTTAGGTACTTTTACAAGCCATTAAAGACAATCTATGGTTTTGTAGTACCAAGTCCGTAAACTAAACGTTCGGCTTTTATTTGTCAAGTGTTGGATAGCGTTTGCAAATATATTGGTAAACAAATACATAACGAATATAAATTGATTGAATTTAAGCCATTTGATTCGGGTCTTTAAATCAAAATAGCACCACCCACTATTTTTGGCAAATTCCATATCCCTCATTGGAATTCGAGAGTTTTGGATGAAACTCTTAGTAGGTTATGAGAGGCTCACTATTACCAAGCCCACCTCAGAAGAACTCCATATTGGCTAGCAACAATAATAATGAGAGAGTACGCTTACTCATTTGCAACTAATGCAAGTACCCATCTTGTTTGGCCTCTAGAGAATGATGCCTCAGAAGAACTCCATATTGGCACCATTGCACTTAGTTAAGTCATTCCCACCATGCTAGTTCAAGTAGGGGGTTCAAGAATGGCCTCAGAAGAACTCCATATTGGCCACACTCGTTGCCTACCTTTCACTTCATCATATGTTTATAGGCTTCTCCTGAATGTAAGCACATACTTTGCAACCCCAGAACTGGACGAATACGGTGTATGAGTCACAAACGATTGAAGCCTACCACGGTGGAAGGCCACGAAAGAGTGTTCAAAGCACTCTCCGCTTTATCAACTTAATAATGGTTTGGTTGAGGGTTTTAGGTCTCATCACATATCAATATACATTTTAATCTCTATTAAAACAATTTTGGTCCTATTACAACTATTGGTCCATATGATTGTTTTAGTTGTACATAATACTCCCACTATGCTTTTAAAACGGTTTTTAAAGCAAGAGTATATGTTACTACTAACATAAGGTTTGCATTCATTTGATGGACTATATAGTTGCCTTAGGGCCTTAGGATGACTATGAACCTTTGTTTAGATTCAACACGAGCCTTGTGTTGAATCTCGGTCTAGGGATGGAGATTGATTTTAGTTACGCGTTTAATCACATTAAGGCGTGTTGTCTTAGGGGCGTTGGACCCAATTACTTCATTTTCATGCATATCATATAAAGCAAGAAAGAAATACTTCAAAGTAAAGGATGAGCTTATGCTCATTACAACATTTGCATAAAACAAATTACCTTAAAGTAAAGAAGGACTTATGCCCTTTTACAACATTTGATCAAATCAAATTACAACCAAAATCTAATCTACACATTCCCATGGTTCAAACAAATTTGAAACGCCTTTCACATAGCTCAATTATATTAGGCTTAGGTTCATAATCATCCTTTAATTAATTAACGCTTTAACTAATTAATTGAATGCAACATTTTCATTTGGTTTTTGTATCCATAAAATTGATTTAAGTGGAGCTAAACAAAATGAAAATCCAATTCTCATTTAAAGAGACAAAACAATTTTGTTCTCATCCTATTTGGGCCATCATGCAATAACCACAACTTTTTGGGCCATATTGCGAAAACATAAACTTTTGGGGTCACTTTGTAAAAACACAAAAGTCACTACTTCATGTAAATACAACTAGAACCCAAAATTTAAATAAATTCAAAAACTTCATTAAAGGAGCAAAACAATTTGTCCTTTAGCGTTTTTAGGCCTTAACGTCAAAACGTAAACTTTCGGGTCAAAGTACAAATACACAAAAGTATCAAAACTTTATGTAATTGCATAAAAGCCCCAAAAATACCCTATTTTATTAGGGTGGCCGGTTTTTAGGGATAAAAATGAGTGGTGGGTGTTTTGATTTATTAGTTTTGTCAAAAACAATCAAGTAGTGCTTTCACCTTTCATAAAAATAATATATGTTTTGATGATTGATATTTCTTTCATCATTTATACAAATATTTAACACTTTAAATACTTTCATAAAAATAATATATGTTTTGATGATTGATGTTTCCATCATCATTTATACAAATATTTAACACTTTAAATACATGATAAATCATTTGAAAAACATATATCATAAACTTTATGAAATAAATCAAAACTTTGAATCAAAACACAAACCTTTGTGTTCTTGGCAAGAACATCAAGAACATATGAAGAACATCCATGAAAACCCATAAGAGCTCCATGAATGTTTTCAAGCCAAAAAACTCAAATTTTCATCATTCAAAATGAGGCTAACATCCTAGGGTACTTAGGGGTTCCAAAAGTCACCTTAAAACCATTTTAACAAGACAAACATGAACCCAAAAAATCACCCTTTGGATTTGGCCGAAAATTCCCAAAATCATGGCACCAAATTTTAGCTCCAATATTCATGCTCATATGAACTACATCTACAACATTTGAGATGGCAAATTTTCAAACAAAATTTACATTCAAAGAAGCAAGAATAAAGCTTGTAACAATTACAACTTTTAAATCACAAACTTATGAACTACAAAACCCAAAAGGATTCACCAACTACTAGACCTAGGCTCTTGATACCACTTGAAGGATTTATTTTGAAAAACATGTTCATTTGAGCAACATCATATAGCATGCAATTAACAATTAAAAGGCGGAATCATGCTTGCATGCACTAAAAAACAAAACATTACCATGAAATTCAAAGCCTAGTAGATTGGTGAACCAATAATCAACTCAAAACAAAGTGAGTTGAAATTAATACCTTTGTAGATTCCTCTTTGCATAAGCAAAGGCTAATCACCCAAAGAGATAGGGCCTTCATTCCTTGCTTCTTAGATCCATGGATTTGGATGGAAGAATAGGTTCTCTAAGTTCCCAAAATTGAGAACCTCTAAGTCTCTTCACCAAGGTTTGATTGTAGAAGAAATGAGTGACCTTGGAGTAGTAGGATTGCTAGATGTACCCTCCAAGGTGTTAGCTTCTTTAGAGAGAAAATGGAGAGACAATTCTCACCCATTTTCACCCAAAATAAACCCTTAATCACATTAATGAATATTTGGCTATAAAGTCCTTTATATAGTCACTTCTTTAAGTGACCTAAACAACCAAAACCCTAATTCATCACCATATGGCCGGCCACCTAAGGAATTTTGGGCTTTTGGGCTTTAATGAATCTTTATTCATTAAATTGTCATACAACTTAAGTTAATGGGCTTGACGTTCGAAGCCCATTGGGCCTTAAGGTCCAAAACTATCCCGAGGTCTTTAACGAACTTATTCGTTTGATTAATTAACATATTAATTAATCCTTGCCATAAATAAATGATTAAACCATTTAATCATTCTTACTCATTTCCGTTTAATCTTCAATCTCCACCTTTTATGGTGTGCGATCCATTAGGTTCCTTTTAGCGAGGCAGTGGGCGATTAAAACAATTTTACATCGATTGTGAATTGAAACAATTTTCAATTCTCCCTTTAGTGGTTATACACGTATAGGGCTTCCACAAACCATGGTTGACGCCTGGCAGCATGTCATGGTTACCCAAGCTAATCAGAAGAGGTTAGAGAACCTATTCAGTTCGGGATTACAAATGCAATACGGTCCTTCTCTAATCTAATACTCTTGACCACATTGTTTGGTATGATAGTTTATTTACTCATGTCTACTATCCAATGTGAATCGTTTGCTTATATGATTTCCTTGAATGTGATTTGGAACGCATTCCCCAATCTCATTCATACTCTGGCCAGAGATTCCAAATCATATCATAGAGTATTCTCCCTCAACTGTTTGAAGGTTAGAGATCCCTTGTTGCGCATTTACTTGTCTCCATAGCTAAGTGGCTTAACCCCAACGATGCCGTGACACCCCTAGGGGGTGAATTAGACATAATCAAAGATTAAGGACTTAACCACAAGACAACTGTGATGCCTCAGGTCAAAGGACTACTTTGCATTATCCCAACCATGAGTTCTCATGTGACATGGAATATAAGAACTCTTCGTTGATCACGTTCAGTGAACTCATTCTCTTATTGAGCACCTACGTACTTGTCTTGATGTCACACACACCAATGACTCGAGACTAGTCACTCTCCCTGAGAGAAGACACAGTACGTACTGATCTTAACGGACTGTCAATGCCCAATTGGTAATCCTATGATCAGGAACATTTAGGATGTGTCTACGAAAGAATGGTCTCATTAATCTAACTTCATTAGATTGCATTCTCCCAATCACATATTCCTTGGACTTTATCGTTTAAGCATATAACATTTATATGAGACGGCTCAAACAATAATCTTTGCCCTTTATATGTTAAACTAGATTAGTTTAACATTTGAAATGTCCGTAAAGTATCATCATATGATTGGTTTTAGGGCACATTTCCAACAAGCTTCAACACAAAAGCTTCACCTAAAAAAGCGTCAACACAAAAGCTTCAACACAAAAGCTTGACCTACAAAAACTTGACCCACAAAAGCTTGACCCACAAAAGCTTCACCTACAAAAGCTTCACCCACAAAAGCCCACAAAAGCTTCACCTACAAAAGCTTCACCCACAAAAACTTCACCCACAAAAGCTTGACCCACAAAAGCTTCACCTACAAAAGCTGCACCCACAAAAGCTTCACCCCACCCACAAAAGCTTCACCTCACCCACAAAAGCTTGACCCACAAAAGCTTGACCCACAAAAGCTTCACCTACAAAAGATTCACCTACAAAAGCTTGACCCACAAAATCTTGACCCACAAAAGCTTCACCTACAAAACTTCAACACAAAAGCTTCACCTACAAAAGCTTCACACTATCTTGATCAAGATAGTGTGAAGCAAAATCAATTCATACAACAAAGCCTCAACCTCAAAGCTTCACCTACAAAGCTTCAACACCAAAGCTTCATCTACAAAGCTTTAAAATATATATATATTTTTGGAATTTCAAAAATTCAAAAATTCGAAAATTCGAAAATTCAGAAATTCGAAAATTCGAAAATTTGAAAAAAAAAAAAATCGAAAAAAAAATGTCGAAAAAAAAAATTGCCTAAGCCTCCTCTTCTTTGGGCCTAACAACTTTCATAACAAATATATATGAAGAAGGAGTTTTGGGCTACCACTTAGAAGGGAAATGCCTCATTCGTCAACTCCCTCGACCGGAGACTTGGAGGACTCCTACCATATGCTACTGCACCTTGATACTCGGAAGTCTAACGACCACTCAGTGACTTGGATTTTTCAAGTCTCCAAACGAGAAGTTTTTCTCACTCGGGAAATTAAGGGAGCACTACCTTAACCTACATGCTTCACTCACAAAGCTTCAATATACAAGCTTCAACAAAAGGAAAAATTCAAAGAACTTAGTGAAGAAAGCCTTGGTGTATTTAACACAATACGTTGAATGAAGCAAAACTTGTTTATTGATATCTCCAATAAGTTACAAATATGTATATATACATTAATCAAAATAAACAAACAAGAGGGAGCTTTCACAAAGGTTGCTTATGAGAAGTCTCAGCAGTCGGCAGAGCCCCAGAAAGAGTAGGCACCCGAAGGTGATCATTCGGAGCCTCAGTACTGGGCAGAACCCTAGAAGGAGGAGGCACCGAAGGTTGATCATTCGGAGCTTCATTACGCGGTACAACCCCAGAAAACAAAGGCAATAAATGCTTTTGGAACAAACCCACAAACCTCTAATGATCAAGCAAAATCTGACCATCAGATTCCTGCAACTGGTCAAGCTTCATCTTCATGTTTGTAGCATAGTCATGTGCGAGCTTATGCAACTGTTCATTCTCATGCTTGAGCCCTCTGATCTCCTGTTTGAGACTTATCACTTAAGCCGCCAATGATTCAACTTGGCGGGTTCGAGCAAATAGGCGTTGGGCCATATTAGACACAGAACCTCCACACTGAACACTGAGAGCCAGAGAATCCTTAACAGCTAACTCATCAGACCGTTTGGAAAGTAGTCTATTATCTTTGGGAGTGAGAAGGTTCCTGGCCACCACTGCAGCGGTCATATCATTTTTCATCACAGAGTCCCCAACGGTAAGAGGACCAGTAGGGGATAAGAAGGATGGGCGCCATATGTTGTCTTGAGAAGGCATGGCTGCCTCTTCACTAAAGTTAAAGTCAAAATGACGGTCGGATGGGCCAGACATTCTCAGAAATGATGAAGGAGAAATGAGGTGCAATAAATCTCTGAAGTACGAGGAAAGTTCCTACAAGCAATAACTCTCTGAATGTACTTCTTGCCCACAATTGGTGCCCTTATAAAAGAAATGGCTATAGGGCCGTTGGTTCAAAAATCGAAGAGGCACCACTCTCCGGATTTCAAAGAGGCACCACTTTCCACACGCAACATCAGCTCCTTGGGTACCACAGATAACTTTGCCAAAGATCTCTGACAAAGTTTAAACACATAAATTTTGAAGGTCCAGCTACCCTACTATTACCCACAAGGGTAAAGGAACAACACCACTGCTTGATAACTAGAAAGTCCCAATGTGTGTCAACCTCCGTGCTCCGTGGCAAGGCTGACTGGCAAAAATGCCCAACCTTTACTCACATTCGAGAAAACACTCCCAACAAGATTGCTTGCTCAAAAATCGAAGAGGCACCACTTTCCAAATCTTGAGAGCCAGACTCCCAACATGATTACTTTCTCAAAAATCGAAGAGACACTGCTCTCCGAATCTCAAGAGTCAGACTCCCAATAGGATTGCTTTCTCAAAAATTGAAGAGGCACCGTTCTCTGAATCTCAAGAGCCAGATCCCCGACAGGATTGCTTGTTCGAAAACCGAAGAGGCACCGCTCTTCGAACTTCAAGAGCTAGATTTCCTTGGATAAAGCTTTTTTGCAATCTTCACAAGCAGCATCAGTTTTCCAGATACCACAGACCACTTTTTCAAAGCGCTCTAACAAAGTTAAAATATGTGAACCTTACAGCTCCCACTACATTGCTATGACCAAGAAGGGTAAAGAAATAGCATTATTACTTGCTCAAAAATAAAAGAGGCACCGCCCTCCGAATCTCGAGAGCCATACTCCCAACATGATTACTTTCTCAAAAATCGAAGAGGCACCGCTCTCCGAATCTCAAGAGCCAGACTCCCAACAGGATTGCTTTCTCAAAAATCGAAGAGGCACCATTATCCGAATCTCGAGAGCCAGATCCTCGACAGGATTATTTGTTTGAAAATCAAAGAGGTATCGCTCTCCGAACTTCGAGAGCCAAATTTCCTTGGATAAAGCTTGTCTGCAATCTTCACACGCAACATCAGCTTTCCAGATACCATATACCACTTTTTCAAAGTGCTCGACAAAGTTAAAACACGTGAAGCTTGCAGCTCCTACTACATTGCTACGACCAAGAAGGGTAAAGGAATAACATTACTACTTGTTGTTAGGGAGACTCCTATATATGTCGACCTCCATCCTCCACGGACAGGCAGACTTGCAAAAATGCTCAACCCTTCCTCATATCTGAGAGGGCACTCCTAACGAAGCCTCTCGAAATACTCAGTTTTCTTCCCCCCCCCCCAATAATACCTATGCAAACCAACCACACCAGAGCAAGAGTATCTCATATCATTAGGGTCAAAAGCAAGAGTATCGCATATCATGCTTTTTCCCTGTCTTTTCCTTTGCCCTTGTTCTTACCTGCAAGACAATGAGAAAAAGAGCAATCAGTCAGCACTTGGAATCAAGCTTCCAGTCAGGAACTGACTGCCTGGAACCCCTTGCCTGATTACTTACCTGGCATTGCTCTCGAGTACTCATCTTCAACATCTTATGCTTCCAAAAAAGATACCACATCTGCCTGAGGAACATATACGGCAAGTGAGAAGGATACAAGGAAGCATGTGGAGACCAGCGCAATAGAATAAGTGCCGATTCATCTATTACTTCGTCAACAGCAAAAGTATCCCATATCATCAAGGTCGAACGCACTCTTGATTTGATGGACTTGTTTTTACCCTCAAATTCTTAAGTCGGCCTTATACTTTGGAGGAAACCAGAAAACCCTCCAGCCCAGTTCAAGAATAAGCTTATGGAAAGTTACTTCTTCAAAAGCAAAAGTATCTCAAATCATCTCTTCTCTATTTGCTTCTCCTTATCCTTGTTGCTGTTTACGACACAAGGAGAAGGAGAACAATCAACCGAAAGCCGAAGTCAAACCTCCGATCCAGGTTGCTTGCTTGGAAGTCTGATTGCTTACCTTATCTGTTACCTCTTTTGGTAAATCTCCTAGCTCGGCGACTTGGGGGACTCCTACTATAGGGTTTTGTATCGCACTTAACCAAGCCCGAAACTACAAGTAAGCTTCAAGTGAAATTGATACATTACCTTGTGCATCCTCATCGGTTAAAGATACCACACCTAGATGGAGGAAAAGTACTTCCAGAGAAGATGCCACATCTACGTATGAGACAGATAAGGCAAGTGAAAATGATATCACACTTCGGTACTTAGAAGTTTCGTGATTACTCAATGGCTTGGATCTTGCAAGTCCCCAACCGAGGAGCTTCCCTCACTTGGGAACTTAGGGGACTGTTTGTACCATACTTCACCAATCCTGAAACTACTGAGCACCGGTCAACGTTATACCGTCAAGGACCCAGAAGAGTTTCCCTCCAACCAGGAGGCCAATCACAGCGCGACACGTGTCGACATCAGAAGCCAATCATAGCGCAACATGTGTCAACATCAGAAGCCAATCACAACATGACACGTGTCAATATCAGAATGAAACTAGAAACTCTCTTCTATAAATAGAGATGATTCTCTCACAATATTTCCTAATGTCATTTGTACTAAATCATTCACTAGTACTCACTAAATGAGAGCTTGAACTTATGTACTTGTGTAAACCCTTCACAATTAATGAGAACTCTTCTACTCCGTGAACATAGCCAATCTGGGTGAACCACGTACATCTTGTGTTTGCTTCTCTGTCCCTATCCATTTACATACGTATCCACACTAGTGACCGGAGCAATCTAGCGAAGGTCACAAGCTCAACACTTTCTGTTGTATCAAAGTTCTCACTGATTTTGTGCATCAACACTCTTAATAACAATCCAATTGTCGAAACAAAATGACATGGGCCGTTATATCTCTTCTTATGGTCAAGACTTGAACGCATTCTTTTAACTTACAGTCCAACAACGGTTTCTTACTTTAACTACTCATGTTGGCTGGACATCATGATTACACCTAAAGACAGTCATGGTTGATGGATACTCTCGCACACAAATCATGGGTTTTCACCAAAGTTGCGAAAGTTAAAAAAAAAAAAAAAAATCACCATTGCCAGTTGTGCTTAAAAAATCATCAAAATTGCTTCAAATCAGTATCTAAACTTAGAAAAACTGAGTCCTTGAAGTTGTAAATACGAAAAGCCTAGAGATTTACAACAATTATTTAATCATCAGAAACTTAGCAAAGTGAAAGCAAAGAACAAAAAATAAAAACAGGTTTTGGTTTGATGGGTTCACCAGTCACCGATGACGACGGGTATGAAGAAGGTGGAAGTCCTAAATCGATCTGCGCAGGGCTGCACCAACTCAAGTGGTTAATTTTGCGGCTTGCTGGTATGGTGGTTCCCGCCGGAGATGGAAAGAGTTGGAAGGGAGGGAAACAGGGTGACAAAACGAGCAGCTCGAGGACTCTGGACTCGGACGCAAACGGAGGCGCAACCAGTCCCAGTTAGTGGGGGTTTACAGGAAGAAGCTTTTCGTCTGGTAACCGGGTGAAGTTTTCCCAACAAAACAAAGTTTAATCTAAACTAGCTCCATGAAATTACCATTTTAACCCCCTCGCAAAAACCAAATAAAAAAAAATATGAGCAATCTCTAATCTCTAATATTTAATCTTTACTATTAGAATGCGAGAAGTGAGTTTGGATGTCTCAACGCTTCATCAAAAATAATTGGACACAAAAACCAAAAAATTGTAAGAGGCAAAGAAATCAGGATCATAATTCCTATGAGTATTTTTGTAAAATAAAACATAAAAAGTAAAATATATACTAAATACAAGAGAAAAAAAAAGGAAAAATTGAACGTGGGATTCAAACATCCATGTTTCTTCCTCGCACGCATAGCATTGCTTTTTCCCCTGACTTCCCACTCCCACATCAGTATTTCCTCTACGTCTCTGGCTCTGCAAACAGAGCAGAACAGTTCCAAAGAGGATAGAATGCAAGAAGTGATGTTTTGTTGTCTCAAGGCTTAACAAAAAATAATTGGACACAAAAGCCCTTGAAACAAAAAAAAAAAAAAACCGTAAGAGGCAAAAAAATCAGGATCATAATTCCTATGGGTACTTTTGTAAAATAAAACATAAAAAGTAAAATATATAATAAATACAAGAGAAAAAAAGGAAAATTCGAACGTGGGATCCAAACCTCCACGTTTCTTCCTCGCACGCATAACATTGCTTTTTCCCCTCACTTCCCACTCCCACATCAGTATTTCCTCTACATCTCTGGCTTTGCAAATAGAGCGGAACGGTTATAAAGAGGATTAGAATGCGAGAAGTGAGTTTTGGTGTCTTAAGGCTTCACCGAAAATAATTAGACACAAAAGCCCTTGAAACAAAAAAAAAAACCATAAGAGGCAAAGAAATTAGGATCATAATTCCTATGGGTACTTTTGTAAAATAAAACATAAAAAGTAAAATATATAATAAATACAAGAGAAAAAAAGGAAAATTCGAACGTGGGATTCAAACCTCCACGTTTCTTCCTCGCACGCATAGCATTGCTTTTTCCCCTCACTTCCCACTCCCACATCAGTATTTCCTCTACATCTCTGGCTTTGCAAATAGAGCGGAACGGTTATAAAGAGGATTAGAATGCGAGAAGTGAGTTTTGGTGTCTCAAGGCTTCACCAAAAATAATTAGACACAAAAGCCCTTGAAACAAAAAAAAAAAACATAAGAGGCAAAGAAATCAGGATCATAATTCCTATGGGTACTTTTGTAAAATAAAACATAAAAAGTAAAATATATAATAAATACAAGAGAAAAAATGGAAAATTTGAACGTGGGATTCAAACCTCCACGTTTCTTCCTCGCACGCATAGCATTGCTTTTTCCCCTAACTTCCCACTCCCACATCAGTATTTCCTCTACGTCTCTGGCTTTGCAAATAGAGCGGAACGGTTATAAAGAGGATTAGAATGCGAGCAGTGAGTTTTGGTGTCTCAATGCTTCACCAAAAATAATTGGACACAAAAGCCCTTGAAACAAAAAAAACCAAAAGAGGCAAAGAAATCAGGATCATAATTCCTATTGGTACTTTTGTAAAATAAAACATAAAAAGTAAAATATATAATAAATACAAGAGAAAAAAAAAAGGAAAAATTGAACGTGGGATTCAAACCTCCAAGTTTCTTCCTCGCACGCATAGCATTGCTTTTTCCCCTGACTTCCCACTCCCACATCAGTATTTCCTCTACGTCTCTGGTTTTGCAAACAGAGTGGAATGGTTATAAAGAGGATTAGAATGCGAGATGTGAGTTTTGGTGTCTCAAGGTTTCACCAAAAATAATTGGACACAAAAGCCCTTGAAACAAAAAAAAAATGTAAGAAGCAAAGAAATCAGGATCATAATTCCTATGGGTACTTTTGTAAAATAAAACATAAAAAGTAAAGTATATAATAAATACAAGAGGAAAAAAAAAACAGGAAAAATTGAACGTGGGATTCAAACCTTCACGTTTCTTCCTCACACACATAGCATTGCTTTTTCCCCTAACTTCCCACTCCCACATCAGTATTTCCTCTAGGTCTCTGGCTTTGCAAATAGAGCGGAATGGTTATAAAGAGGAATGGTTTTCGTTTTTTTTTTAATTTTAAGTTTACTTCTGAATTCATAAGTTAATAATTTCTTTTTATTTTTGTTTTGGTTCTCCCAATCGCTCCTACAGTGGGTAATTATCCTTTTCTATCTTGCAGATTCATGACGAAGGATTGGGATACAGAAGTGCTCAGTCATTCATTCGCTCAACGTTTTAGGGTTTTATGGTGTCAAAATCGCATTGCGATTTCACAAGGTATTAATAATTCTTATTTGTACAAAGGGTTTTTTCTTTTGCTTCAAAATTGACTGAATCAATCCTTAACAGTTCGTATATTGTACAAAGAGTGTTCCATGTTCGTATGAATAGCAATACCATTGTGGTTGTTTTCTTGGCACCATGAAGGTGTAGTTGACCCACGTTAATCTACTTTCTGCATGGAGTTTCATGCTTCCAAACTACTGCAGATATTTCTTCTTCAATAATTTAGACCCAGAGGGGTTGTAATGATTACTTTCAATATACAACCATTGTATATTTTACCTTCATATTCTCTATAACCTATTGTATTGTTTTCTGTAATATATACGTTGGTCACTGAGTCAAGGTGAAGCATCATGTTATATGTCGCCCCGATCCCAACGTACGTCCAAGATCGAGACGTGACGTCACCAAGTACCCTTATATCTAACATAACCCGCCTCCGGGATATGTACAAAGCACAACTCAAGATTCGAATTGCTTAGTAATTTTTGTATACTTTATGGCTGCTTCTAACCTCCTCGTTGGACTGCTTACGTACCCTAAATAGGGATAAAGCTATTCGTAGTTCACCAAAATGCCGAGCTAGAGCGACACAGTTCGGACAAAGCCTACATCTCTGAAGAATGGGATTTCGGATCACCCAACAAAATCCAACAACATTGAGTTTCGAACCACTCAACAGAACCAAAATGCCAACCGGGATGTCGGACCACTAAACGAAATCACAGAGTAGAAGGGATTCTGGACCTCTCAATGAAATCCAAGTGGATACGATTCTGGATCACTTAACAAAATTGCAGAGTATAACGTATATCGTACAACTCAATGAAATCCAAGGCAGGATATGATTCCGGACCACTTAACAGAATCCAGATGGACCAGGGAACCAGACCACTCAACGGAACCCTAGTGGAACCCAATTTTGGATACTCAACGGAACTAAGCGGAAATCCAAGGAACATATCAACAGCTTGAAAAAAACAAGACATGAATCAAGTTACTCAATTTATAAAAGCTCAACAAAACAATAAATGAAACAATGGAACAGAATATGAAACAAGCTTTGAAGCAACAAGAAACAATGGAACAAAATATGAAACAAGCTTCGAAGCAACAAACCCCATGGCAATGGGTTAATGGTCCACTACCAGCCCTCACATTTCACATATCATAGAAATCATACAAATCAAACCACATTTCAAATATGCACGTCAAATCACATTTCACAAATATTTCCAATCCACAAATCGAATCACATTTCATAAGAATAGATTGATGGCTAAATATAAAAATATATTTTAATAGAAATTACATTTATAGGACCAAGTCATATCCACAAGGATACTAATATGAGAAATCAGGGTAATAACCATATCACATGTATTAAAGTCACTCACGAACCAATGTAGGCCCACTATGTTGGAAATGTGCTAAAGCCAATCATATGATGATACTTTATGGACATTTCACATATTAAACTAATCTAGTTTAATATAAAGCGTAAAGACTATTGTTTAAAGCCGTCTCATATAAATGTTATATGCTTAAACGATAAGTCCAAGAAATATGTAATTGGAAGAATGAGATCTAAAGAAGTTAGATTCATGAGACCATTCTCTTTCGTATACATATCCTAAACGTTCCTGATCATAGGATTGCCAATTGGGCATTGACAATCTGTTAAGATCAGTACGTACAATGCCTTCTCTTAGAGAGAGTTACTAGTCTCGAGTCATTGGTGTGACTGACACCAAGCCAAGCATGTAGGTGCTCAATAGAGAATGAGTCCATTGAACGCGATCAACAAGAAGTTTTCATACTCATGTCACATGAGAACTCATGGTTGGGATAATGCAAAGTAGTCATTTGACCTAAGGCATCATAGTTGTCTTATGGTTAGGTCCTTGATCTTTGACTGTATCAAAGTCATTCCATCAAAGGGTGTCCCCGACATAGTTGGGGTTAAGCCACTAAGCCATGGAGGCAAGTGAATGCACAACAAGGGATCTCTAACCTTCAAACCGTTTAAGGGAGAATTCTCTATAATATGATTAAGAATCTCTGGCCAGAGTACGAATGAGATTTAGGAAGTCGTTCCAAATCACGTTCAAGGTAATCATATAAGTAGGAGAATCACATTGGATAGTAGACATGAATAAACTATCAAACCAAAGAATGTGGTCAAGAGTATTGTATTAGAGAAAGACCGTATTGCATTGTAATCCCAAACTGAATAGGTTATCCACCTCTTCTGATTAGCTTAGGTAGCCATAACATACTGCTAGGTGTCACTCATACTTTGTGGAAGCCCTAAAGGTGTATAATCACTAAAGGGAGAATTGAAAGTAAGTTTCAATTCACAATCGATTTGAAGAGTTCTAATCGTCTACTATCTCGCTAAAAGGAACCTAATAGATCATACACCGTGTAAGGTAGAGATTGAAGAAACAATGGAGATGAGTAAGGATAGTTAAATGGTTTAATTATTTATGGCTAGGATTAATTAATATGTTAATTAATCAAATGAATAAGTTCGTTTTAGCTTTTGAGTAATTAGTGGACCTTAAAGCCCATTAGTTTCAGAACCATTAAGCCCATTAACTTAAGTTGTATGACAACTTAATGACTAAATTCTCAAAAGGGCCCAAACAGCCCAAAGCCTTTAGAAGGCCAGCCATATCATGATGAAAGTTTTTGGTTTTTTTGTCACTTTAATGAAGTGACTATATAAAGGACTTTATAGCCAAAATTCATTAGGGTTCTCTCTTGAGGAAATTGGAGAGAACAAAAGCTCTTTTTTTTCTCTCTAGGAGACCGGCGCCCTTGGAGGGGATTTACTAGTATCAATCCTCCTCCAAGGTCACTCATCTCTTCTTCAAGTCTCTCCTTTGTGTGGAAACTTAGAGGTTTCCTTTCGTGGAAACTTAGAGGTTCCCTTTCTTGGGAACTTAGAGAATCCATTCAACCATCATCCTCGAAGAAATCCATGGAGCTAAGAAGTAAGGAATGAAGGTCCTCTCTCTTGGGTGATTAGCCTTTGCTTATGCAAAGAGGTGCTTCAAAGGTATAAAAGTTTCTCAACTCTTTTCTTTAAGATTTGAGTCGAGTCCTGGTTCACCATAACTATTAGGCCTTGAATTTCATGGGTAAATCTTTGTTTTTTAGTGCATACAAGCATAATTCCGCCTTTAATTGTTAATTGCATGCATAGATGTTGCTCAAATGAACTTGTTTTCACAAATTTTTCCTTCACACTAGAATTAGTCTCTAGTAGTACTAATTTTAGTATTTAGGAATGATTCAAAACATGTTGACCCAAAAGTCAACTCTCAGTCAATGGTGGGGTCCACAACCCTACGTAAATCGATCGAGAACATCCTCCCATGGATTTCAGATCCGTAACTTCCCAAGAGTGTCAATAATCTTCTAGAACAATATCCTAAAATTTCAGAATAATCAAACGGTCGGATCTCCACCAATTGCAAAAATTAAGTGGCCATCAACATTTAGTTTTACAAACTTAGAAGTTCACTTCGGGAAGATCCATATGTCGAATTCCCAATCTGTAAGTTCCTAAAGTCCTCAAATATTATGTATAATAACATAATAAAGTTTGGTGATAATTTAACGGCCAGATCGTGGATTCATATAATGATCAAGTGGCGTACCATAATCAAAATAGGTTCAGACAATCAAATTACATCAAGCAGATATCGAATCTGAAATCAAGAAATGTAATTTAGCTTAAAAAGCATTGCCGGCCCACTAGCCATGCGCTGCCACAGGTGGCGGTTTCCGGCAAACGAAAACTCAATTTTTCGACTACCTCTAAAAATTTCCAAATTTTACAAACATATATATCTAAATGAGAGGAACAACTTTCATACTTGGGCCAAAGTCCAATTCTACCCGGAATCACCTCAAATAACCCTTGATCTGCCGAAAACCTAAAAATAGGTGTTCTCTATTCAACCTCAAAACGAGCTCCAACACCTTCACCACTGCTTGGGCTTTGTTCCTGAGGTTGAGGGAAATCTATTGGTGTTGGTGGTTGGCGGAGTTAGCTTTAGGTTTGGTGAATCGTTGCCAAGAACCCGTCACACCCACCATGCGGGTTTCACAAAATCAAGGCCAAATTTTATCAATTTTCGGGTGGAATTGGTAGAGGGAATGTCGTGGAGTGTTTCCCAGGTAGTTGTTTGACATGGTCCGTCGGAGTTGTCTTGCGGTAACCGGGTTCGGTCAAGGGTCAAAGGGAGGGAACTGGGTTGGGTGGTTCTTCCTTCCCTCATTTCCTTTCTTTCCTCTCTTCCTATTGGCTCACTCTTTTCCCCCTCTTTCTGATTCGTTAGCCCAATCCCTCCTTTCCCTCATTTTCTTCCCATCACAGCCACACATGTGGCATATTAGATTAATGCTCCAGCAAATCTGGAGCCTTCCAGATCATAGTCAAATGATCATTTCGCCCTTGTCTTTGATCGTCTATAACTTCCTTGTTATAACTCCAAATTACATTCCGTTTACGCTCACGCGTTCGTATTGACGAGTACTATAAAAATATGTAAAAAAAATTGGGAAAATCATAAAAGGATTAAATACTTCCCGAATAATCCCGTTTAATACAATAGGGGCAATTTCGTCCTTTTACTTATAAAAAAAAACCTATACATCGTAAATATAAAAGTATCCGAACTAAGAATATGAATATGAAATACGCAACTTTAAACAATGAAATCCGGGAACGGGATTTCACATTATGTTTATGAAGGGATACAATGATTTGGTTTTGTTATCTTAGACAGTGGGCTTGTAGGTAAAATGTTAAGGTTTATGTCTCAAGAGCTCTCTCTCTCTCTCTCTCTCTCTCTCTCTCTTTGTGCGGGCTATGTGTTGGTTTGAAAGCTGTTCTTACTATTCGCGTTAGGAATTTCCATCGGGGATGTTTCCTGGCCGACAAGCACACAGCTCCCCGGGAGGTTGGCGCCGGTTGAGGGCTACTGTCGGGCTTCTGCTTCACTGTCGGGCTTTGTCAGGCAAGTCTCGTCGGGCAAGTCTTGTCGGGCAAGACTCTTCGGGCAAGGCTCATCGGGCAAGGCTGAAAGAGAAGGACAGAGTTAACTTTGAGAGGTGCCTTTGTAGGGCCTTAGGTGTAGGCCTTGAGGCTCACAATCAAGGTTAACTTTTAGGTGCTCAGGCGTGCCACTGCCATCTTCAGTATGGCAGATGTGAAATGGATGTCGAGTCTTAGTTGTATATATGTATATATCCGAGAAACCGTGTTAGTTATGACAGGTGCCTTTGTGGGGCCTTAGGTGTAGGCGTTGAGGCTTCCTATCAATAACTAAACCAGTGCTCGAACACATCATATTTTTTCTCGTGATTGCATGAGTCTTATAACTATTATACTTCTGATTACCCGAGTCCGAGAGGTAGAATGAACCCAAATAGGTGCCTTTGTAGGGCCTTAGATGTAGGCCTTGAGGCTTCCCATTAGAGTTCGTTCTTATACTCAAACGTTCTAGACCGCAGAACGGAATGAATCCAAATAGGTGCCTTCGTGGGGCCTTAGGTGTAGGCCGTGAGGCTTCCTATTAGAATCCATTCCATGCTTAAGCGTTCTATGATAATCATAATGTAATAGAAATAAGACTAAGAGGTAGGTCGATTACTTGCGCCCCAAGTAACTTCGGACTTCTCGTTTATCAAAGATTGTCGTGGATGGGTTAAGTCCACATAAGGTTCTTTTTTATGTCTTGAGGCCAAGAACTTTTAACGAATCAGATTTACATGCCCGATGGCTTAGGACTTGGATCTGGTTTGAACACTGAAGATATATTCAAATCGGATCCGAGTACTGAGAAAGCCTTTTAATAGTCATCTTGCTAGAAATAATTTGAATATAACTGAAAGTATACAACATATTGCTAGGCTAATGAATGAAAAGACAAAAACAAAAAAGGTCGGGCAACGTTTAACCTTGTCGGGTAAGGCTGAACGTCTTGCAGGTTCCTATCTTTGTAGTTTATCAAGGGTCTAAAAGCTTGAGGGGGAGAGAGATTACAAAAGATGAATCGATACTACAGCAAGGTTGAACAAGGTAGCAGAGCTATTACAAGGGTTTGAGTGAAGGTTTATCCTGCGGGGGATGAAGGCTTGTCCCGAGAGGGATGAAGGCTTGGGCTGACTACAGCTTCGTTTTAAAGGAAAATTTGGCTTTGAGCAGAGTTTGTGCTTTTGTTTGTTTGTTTGAGTGTCTTTATTCCTGGTTTCTCTTTATTCTTATATAAACAACTCGGCTTGGTCTCCTGTAGCAGCAACCTTGCCCGAATGCGGTTTAAAGGGTGATGACTCATCAGCTATTTTACATGTACTGCCACCATAAAGTACTTTATGGGCTATGTAGCTGGTCAGTCTATACCACTTGGCCTTTGGGTAGGTAAGCAAGTGGTCTTCATGAGCTGCACTAAGTCAGAAAAGGCCCTTTCCTGCTTTCTGGGTTTTGACTGGGCTTTGGCTGACTTTCCCTTCAGGGCTCCTTTTGGGCCAACTCCTTTCTTGAGCCCAAAGTTCAAGTTTTGATCCAAACAGTGCCCCCTTCAATTAATGTTAAGGTTGGAATCCCAGGCGTCATCATTGATTGAATATCTGTATGCGTGTATATCAATCTTTTGGAACTTTGTGTTTTCTAGACAAGATGAAGGCAACCCTGTGCCCCTTGCTCTCCTCACGACCTTTGAACTATCTTCTGGGGGCTCTATAAATTCTGGCTCGGAATTTCTTCTGTCAAGCCATCAAATCCTCTTCGACTTTCTCTTCCATCTTCCTTGAGCGTTCAAAAACTAAGAAATGGGTTCCTCATGCTTTGAGTGGGGTTTCCTAAAACTCCCTTTTAGTGAGAAAAAGGGTTTTCATCAAATGACTGCTATCTCCAACACCCTTGGTCGAACACCCCGCTATCTCCAACACCCTTGGTCAGGCGGTTTCCTCTTGAAGGCTTGTCTTCCTGCTTGTTGCGGTGATAAGTCAGGCTTTACCATCACTTATGGTGATGGTCCTATCTGAGGATCCTCTACCAGGCTCATGTTGGCCGCATAACCCGATCACCTGATCGGGTTCCATCCATGAAGACATCGGAAAATCAGCTGAAGATATCATTGCATCCAGAAGGAGAATTGATTGTAATACATAGGCTTTGAATCTTTTGTAAATTTCATCAATTTGTCGAAATGAAATATACATTATCTCAGCAACTCTTGTCTTTCCATCTTCTTGAATGATTGATAAATATAGACTGCACATTGATATCCCGAAGCTTGCTTTACCTTGCATCCTCTTCAATATAACAATCTCTAACATCCCACAACGTAAGACAATATTTCTTTAAGAATTTAACATTAATGGGATGTTTCTGCCTATTTCCTTCAAGGTCCGCCAAGTAGTATCCTCCTCTATCCAAAACGCGACTAATAATGAAAGGACATTCCCATGTCGGGCTCCATTTTCCAAAGCCCCTGAGCTGAGCTCCTAGAGGGAGGACTGTCTTCCAGACTAAATCCCCTTCCCTGAAAGACTTCATTTTTACCTTTTTATTATAAGCTCGGGCAACGGCTTGCTTTCCTTCTTGAATCTGGTTCAAAGCTTCAATTCGGGCTACATCCAAGTCTTTAATTCCTTGACATATGGCTTCGATGTACTCTTCACTATGTAACCCAAATTGATTTTGAATTCTTACAGAACTTACATTAATCTCCACGGGGAGCATTGCATCTTGCCCGAAAGTTAAAGCATAAGGAGTTGTTCCTGTTCCTGCCCTCTTGGAAGTTTTGTATGCCCACAAAGTGTTCCCCAGATTTTCATGCCACTTTTCTGGACTATCAATCACCATTCTTTTGATAATGTTGACCAGGATCTTGTTGCTGTCTTCTGCCTGGCCATTTGATTGAGGGTAGTATGGACTGGACTGGATCATCTTTATTTTGTACTTACTTGCAAACTCCTCAACTTCTTTTGAAATAAAAGATGGCCCACGATCCGTCACTATAGTTTCGGGCACCCCATATCTGTGCAGAATCTTGGTCTCGATAAAATTCTTAATTGTGGTTGAAGTTATGGATTTGACTGCTGATGCTTCCACCCACTTGGTGAAATAATCCGTTGCTACAATTATGAAGGTATGCCCTTTACTAGAAGCTGGATAGATTTGCCCGATGAAGTCCATCGCCCATCCTCTGAAGGGCCAAGGCTTGACCACTGGATTTAAAGGTACCGAGGGCACATGCTGGAGAGGTCCGTGCCTTTGACATTCTTCACAACCTCAGGCATAAGACTTGCAATCTTTTTCCATGTCGGGCCAGAAATAACCATACCTTCTAAGCAACCATCTCATCTTCGTTCCAGCCTGATGTGCTCCACATACTCCTTCATGTACTTCGGCCATTACCCTCATGGATTCTTCTTGGCCCAAGCATTTCAACAGTAACCCATCTGGAGTTTTCCTTAGCAAGTTCTTCGCCCATAAGACATATTTGGTTGCTTGCTGTCTATCCTTCTTGCTTGTAGGCGAAGAGGGATCCTTCAAATGATGAATGATAGGTGACCTCCAATCTTCTATCTCGGCTTCTAGCACCATTATATCTAGACTGAATCCCCTTTCTAAGATCGAATGAAGGTTTCTTCTTTGGATCTCGACATCTATCCCATATATTCTCTCCTGTATTGGCACTCCTGAGGCTAGTTGTGCCATCTCGTTGGCCGCTAAGTTGGATCCCCTGGGAACATGATTGACTGATATCTCAGAATCCCAGAAACTCAATAATTGCGTAGCTGCCAAGTAATACCCCGCCATGGTAATATGTCTGCACTTGAACTCTCCATTTAACTGGTTTATTACCAACTCTGAATCCCCAAAGACCTCTACCTCTACTGCCCCCAGATCCATCAAGATTTCCAGACCAATTATTAAGGCCTCATACTCTGCCCGATTATTAGTATTTCCTTGGTAGTCCAGGAGAAATGAATAATAATGATAAACCCCCTGAGGGTTTACAATTACAATCCCGCTCCTGAAGCCTTCTGAGTGTGAGATCCATCGAAATACAACTTCCAAAGAGTGATCCAGAGACCAACTACTCTTCTTATCTCTTGTTGGACCCAATCCTCTTTGCCCGAAATATCTTTTCTTGGCGGGATCCAAATGCTAGTAACCTCTAGGCTTCCTGGGTTATTGATTACCTCACTTTGAGATTCTTGGTGCTCGGCCAGGAAGTCAGCAATTGCTTGGCCTTTGACTGCCCTTTGGGGTACGTACTGAAAACTGAATTCTGATAATGCTAGAATCTATTTCCCAATCCTTCCTGTGAGCATTGGCTTTGACAACATGTACTTTATCACATCTGTCTTGACGATGATGTGCACGTGACAAGGTAACATGTAATGCCTTAATTTACTGGCAGTGAAATATAAAGCCAAGCATAATCTCTCTACTGGGGAATACCTTGTTTCTACCTCGGTCAGAATTTTACTGAGGTAGTACACTGCCTGCTCCTTCCCACCTTCATTATTTTGGGCTAGCAAACTCCCGATTGACTTTTCTGAGGCAGAAATATACAGCTTCAAGGGTTTTCCCCTTTGAGGTGGCACCAACACTGGTGGAGAAGTCAAATAGGCCTTGATACTGTCAAAGGCCTGTTGGTGTGGTGGTCCCCACTCGAAGTTTTCTTTATCTTTCAATCTTAGTAAAGGAGTCAGCGGTTGGATCTTGCCTACTAAATTAGCAATGAATCTCCTCAAGAAGTTAATTTTGCCCAGTAGCCTCTGGAGTTGCACCTTGTTGGTGGGTGAAGGTGACTCCATTATTGCCCGAGATTTGTTTTTGTCCACTTCTACACCTCTTTGATGCACCAGGAATCCCAAGAAGTTGCCCGCTCTTACTCCAAACGCACACTTCTTTGGATTCATCTTTAATTTGTGGATCCTCATCCTTCCTAATGCTTGTCTGAGATCTTCCAGATGCTGTTCTTCTGTCTTGAACTTCACCACTATGTCATCGATGTATACCTCCATGCTCCAGCCAATCAAATCGTGAAAGATGGCATTCATTGCCCTTCGGTAAGTTGCACCAGCATTCTTGAACCCGAATGGCATGACCAGATATTCATATGCCCCCACATGACCGGGACACCTAAAAGCTGTTCTGTGTATATCTTTTGGAGCCATCTTTATCTAATTGTACTCGGCATTCCCATCCATAAAAGATAAGACTTTATGTTTTGCTACTGCATCTATGGATAAATCGGCCATGGATATGGGATACTCATCCTTTGGTGTAGCGCCATTAATATTTCTGTAATCCACACAACATCGTACTGCTTTTGTTACAGCTTTTAAAACGGGTACAATGTTGGCCAACCACTCTACATATTTGGCTGGTCTGATAAAGCCAGCTTTTACTAGCCTTTCAATCTCTTCTTTGACCTTTTCTTCTATCTCCTTTGACATCCTTCGTGGTGCTTGCTTAACATGTTTATTTCCCTCCTTGATGGGCATTCTATGTTCCACCAAGGCTGAATCTAGACCTGGCATCTCAGTATAATGCCAAGCAAAACAGTCTTTGAATTCTTGCAAAAGGCAGATAATCTTTGCCCGATCATCAACCCCCAATAAACCACTAATTTGTATTGGTCTTGGGTCCTCCTCTGTCCCTAGATCAATAATTTCCAGAGGATCCTGGACTTCTGGTGGTGGCTTATCTGGTTCTGCACACAAAAATTCGACCAGCTCCGGGCTCTCGGGCAAGTCATCTGGCCCATCTAGGTCATAAATGCACTCAGCCATTTGAATGGCCCTTTCCAATTCTTCTCTGCAAGATTCCTCCTTGCTTTCATGCTGGCTGGTTGAAGTTCCCACCTGCCATTCCTGCTCTTCCTTGTCCAAGAGCTCCCTTTCTTGCCTTCTTCCCTTCCCATATACCAACAGTCTTTTAATCAGGGATCTGACTGCCATTACCTGATCTTTCTTCTTTTGTTCAGTCATTGATGGTGTAGGGGATTTGGGAGGATACAAGGTCTATCCCACTCCTCTCTAGTAAGGAGCATTCCCTGTTCCAAAAGCTTTTGGGCCGTCACCTTAGTAGGGCGGCCGTTCTCATCAGCTCCTGAACACTTCAAGATTCCTGTGTTGGGGTTGTAGAAACTTGCTTCCGCAACATTGGCTGTGGGGAGAAATGGCCGTGATTCAGCCTCTACCATCTCCCAAAAGCCTGGTCCTTCTGTGCCCTCTTCATGGTAAACAGCCACTTGTTGATGAAGAGTTGAGGGTATGGCCAGACTTTGGTGGATCCAATCTCTTCCGAGTAAGGCCCCATAAGTGGAAGTGCAGTCCACCACAAAAAATGCTAGCATGATCTGTTTAGATCCCAAATCCACTTCTAAAGGCAATATCCCATGAGTTTTGGTGATAGCGCCTGAGAAGCTAGAGACCGTGAGGTCTGTGGGAATAAGATCCTCCGTGCCTCTTCCCATGTTCCTCATTTTCTTGGCTGGTAACACATTAACAGCTGCTCCCCCATCAATTAAAACTATTTTGACGGGCACACCTTCCAAATGAGCAGCAACATATATGGGCTTCAGATGATTGGCCAACGAGCTGTTCGGGCGGCTAAACACCATTTCATCTGTGTAAATCCTGAAAGGACCATCTTTGGATGCTTCAGTGGATTCAGCCTTGCCCGACTCTCCTTCTTCGACCACCTCCACGTTGACATGTGCCATCATTGGCTCAGTTGTCAAGTAATCATCCTCCAAATCATCCTCCATAGTAGCGGGCTGATCAGGTCTAGCACCAAACATGGCGGATAATACATACGCCATGTTGATATGAAAATTACTAGGCTCGGGCAAATCTTCTTTATTGCCCCCAATCTAGTCCATGAATTCATCCAACCAGGCCATTGCATCGGTTGGAAGTAGTGGTTCTGGTGCCCCCTCCTATTGATTCATGCCTGCATACAACGTTTGCTTTGGAACTTCACCAAAAGAATCCACCAATGGCAGAGAAGGTGGTCTCCTTTCAGATGGAACAACTCCAACGCAAACAGGCTCTGGCTTCCACCCGGGGGTTGGCACCATGACCAGATCTTCTTGAGCTCTCTTCAAGATCCGATACTTCCCAGGGTGTTGGCTCTGCGGCACGTGATTCCCCTCGCCTTTCGTCTTTCTATTGGCCTTTTCCACCTCTTTCTTACTTCTCCAGCGGAGCTGACTATTTCCCTCAGATGATGTTTTCTCCAATTTTTTATTTTTGGAGGCTTCGGATGTTGCGGGGGTCTTCAGAGAATTCATGTAGGCTTTGTGCTGCCTTTGAACCCTCCTGACCATGGAGGCTCCCATTTGTTTGGTAGGCTGTCCGTTCTTTCCGACTACGTACCATTTTCGCCCGAGGTGGGCAGGATTTCCTTTTCTGAAAGGATTTGTTATCCCATCCATCCTCTTGATTTCCCTTCCCATCTGGCCATATTGAGGATGATCTGTACCCCTCCGTATTTTGGCCTCCATATCTTCTGCCTCTTCAGAAGCTTCTTGGTTTCGAAATACTTCTGACAAACCTTCTGGGTTGGGAATCACCTCCTAATCGTTGAAAAACGCTTCGGGAAGTGTCTTTTTTCGTAGCCTGCTTGATCTTTTCGTGGGCTTTTCTCTTTTCATCTTCTTCCTTCCTCCTGATCAGTTCATGATCAATGAGGATTCCAGCCGAGGGAATTTCGAGCTCACACTCGCATTGGCACTTACTACACATAACCATCCCCTTGATTATGGCTGCTTTTGGATATTCGGGAGATTTAATCACCCCTCCAGTAGGTTTTTCAGCCAATCTTTCTTCCTCTGGTTCCCTTGTGATTCTTTCTTTTCCCTTCTCAACCCATGCCATATTGATCATATTTACAGGGGCTTCTGAGAAGGGAACTGCAGGTTTGTCTACCACCAACTCTTCTGGCGGGCTGGTTTTAAGTCTCTTTCCCTCGGGATGAACCAGGTCTGTTTCTTTTCTGGAGCCTGTGGAAGCTTTCTCCAATCTTTGCAACATTTGTAGCAACGTGGTTTGCAAATCTTCTGGCATTTTGACATATATCTTCTGATCAAATGTGGTCCCACTGGGCGTGCCAAAACTATGTTCGCGTCAGGAATTTCCTTCGGGGATGTTTCCTGACCGACGAGCACACAGCTCCCCGGGAGGTTGGCACCGGTTGAGGGCTGCTGTCGGGCTTCTGCTTCACTGTCGGGCTTTGTCGGGCAAGTCTCGTCGGGCAAGTCTTGTCGGGTAAGACTCTTCGGGCAAGGCTCGTCGAGCAAGGCTGAAAGAGAAGGACAAAGTTAGCTTTTAGAGGTGCCTTTGTGGGGCCTTAAGTGTAGCCCTTGAGGCTCACAATCAAGGTTAACTTTTAGGTGCTCAGGCGTGCCACTGCCATCTTCAGTATGGCAGATGTGAAATGGATGTCGAGTCTTAGTTGTATATATGTATATATCCGAGAAACCGTGATAGTTATGACAGGTGCCTTTGTGGGGCCTTAGGTGTAGGCGTTAAGGCTTCCTATCAATAACTAAACAAGTGCTCGAACACATCATATTTGTTCTCGTGATTGCATGAGTCTTATAACTATTATACTTCTGATTACCCGAGTCCGAGAGGTAGAATGAACCCAAATAGGTGCCTTTGTAGGGCCTTAGATGTAGGCCTTGAGGCTTCCCATTAGAGTTCGTTCTTATACTCAAACGTTCTAGACCGCAGAACGAAATGAATCCAAATAGGTGCCTTCGTGGGGCCTTAGGTGTAGGCCTTGAGGCTTCCTATCAGAATCCATTCCATGCTTAAGCGTTCTATGATAATCATAATGTAATAGAAATAAGACTAAGAGGTAGGTCGATTACTTGCGCCCCAAGTAACTTCGGACTTCTCGTTTATCAAGGATTGTCGTGGATGGGTTAAGTCCACATAAGGTTCTTCCAAGGACTTTTAACTAATCAGATTTACACGCCCGAGGGCTTAGGACTTGGATCTGGTTTGAACACTGAAGATATATTCAAATCGGATCCGAGTACTGAGAAAGCCTTTTAATAGTCATCTTGCTAGAAATAACTTGAATATAACTGGAAGTATACAACATATTGCTAGGCTAATGAATGAAAAGACAAAAACAAAGAAGGTCGGGCAAGGTTTAACCTTGTCGGGTAAGGCTGATCGTCTTGCAGGTTCCTATCTTTGTAGTTTATCAAGGGTCTGAAAGCTTGAGGGGGAGATAGATTACAAAAGATGAATTGATACTACAGCAAGGTTGAACAAGGTAGCAGAGCTATTATAAGGGTTTGAGTGAACGTTTATCCCGCGGGGGATGAACGCTTGTCTTGAGAGGGATGAAGGCTTGGGCTGACTACAGCTTCGTTTTGAAGGTAAATCTGGCTTTGAGCAGAGTTTGTGCTTTTGTTTGTTTGTTTGAGTGTCTTTATTCTTGGTTTCTCTTTCTTCTTATATAGACAACTCGGCTTGGTCTCCTGTAGCAGCAACCTTGCCCGAATGCAGTTTGAAAGGTGATGACTCATCAACTATTTTACATGTACTGCCACCATAAAGTACTTTATGGGCTATGTAGCTGATCAGTCTATACCACTTGGCCTTTGGGTAGGTAAGCAAGTGGTCTTCATGAGCTGCACCAAGTCAGAAAAGGCCCTTTCCTGCTTTCTGGGTTTTGACTGGGCTTCGGCTGACTTTCCCTTCATGCCTCCTTTTGGGCCAGCTCCTTTCTTGAGCCCAAAGTTCAAGTTTTGATCCAAAAACTTACATTTTGTTTCCCTCCCCCCTCTCTTTTCTATCTATTTTTGTAGCTGATCTTTTCCCTCTCTCAGGTCAATGTTGTATACTTTTTTTATTTAACTATGTTGCGTTGGGTGGTGTCTTCTTCTTGCTACTGTGTAAGTGAAGGAAAATGTTTTGCAGATGTGCAATGAGTCGCAAACTTTTTAGGCTGTTTGGTTGGTAAAGATAGCATAGTATGCGAGAAAAAAATTGGGAAAATAGTTGTAAGTGGACATAAAAAAGACCATGATTAATGAGACTAAACCTTTAAAATAGACCATGATTTGTTAATGGAACCAAGACGTTACAATTTAACTTTATGTTTTTGTATGTACATCCAGAATTTGGTCATGACACTACATCGTACGATTAAACAATAGTATTATGTCGTTTACACATTTATCAAACATATTTGTAGTAGATTCTGTAGATCATTTTGTTTTGTTTTTCTATTTTCACTTATTATTGTCCGTCGATACCCCATCCTACCTGTATTACACTAGGGTTTAGACTCGATTGCACAATGACAGGAGAGGAGGAAAGGCCATGGGCCCTGTCCAAACTCACAAACCAGTGTAAGCTAAATGAAAGATGTGATCATAGGGTTTGGCAACAGTCGGGCCGCTTCATCCACTCTGTTTTATAATTTGAACTGGTCATATTATAAAGTACTAACCTTCTTGCACGCACTCATGCGCGTGCGAAATGTCTTTCTTTAATTACAACACACTACGTGATATTAATATTTCTTCCTCCTAAAATAGAGGAGGCACGTGACATGTTGAAGAAACGTGACCTACTTCGTACTATTAGACATTAACGTTATGTTGTTTACACATTTATCAAACATATTAAAAAAATTTAAGGGCATCTAGCGCCCGTGATAAATAGAAGGCCTTTTGCACGTGCGTATGCACGTATAGAAAGGCTAGTTTAGTAATTACATGAACATACATTTTCCTTTCTTAACACCAACCTCACAGCCATATCGGTATGGCATTCCCTATTTAGAAATAAAATAAAATGAAAAATAAAAAACATGCCCACTTTAGAAGAAACTACTCATCACTGTCTCAATTTTCATAATTGATTTTTTTTTCACTAGGTGTGTGTGGGCATATAAAAAAACAAATTGAAATGACATTTTTCACACTACATGAGTGGACATCTACTAGTATCTAAACTACCTATTAATAGAATCCTGGTTGTCAATCAAAACTCCATAAAATTATTATTTTAACCCCTTCACCAAAACTTAACAAAAATAAAAAAAATGGGCAAGTAAGTAATTACATGAACATAAATTTTGTTTTTTTACACCTACCTCACAGGCAAGTCAATATAGCATCCTCTATTTAAAAATTAATAATAAATTAAATTGAAAAATAAAAAACATGCCCATGTTAGAAGAAACAGCTCATCATTGTCCCAATTTTCACAACTTTTTTTTCCCACTAGGTGTGTGTGGGCATAAAAAAAACATAATGAAATGAAATTGTTCAAACTGGGTTTGTGGACATTTACTAGTATTTTTTATAAATTGAACAGTGTTTAATTGTTCAAACTGGGTTTGTGGACACGAATCAGACGATCTTGATTTGTTGAGCTCACGGTAGAATCGGGTTGGTGTGACCTGGAAAAAAAAAGAGGGGGGGGCTGAGAGTTCGCATGTTCAAGAGGGCCAAAAGAAACACAAAGAGAGTGAGATAGGGTGGTGATTGGATTTGAGGTGTATTGAAATTGTGTTGTGACAATGACCTGATCATCTTATACCTTTAAATTTTTTATTGATCATCTTGTACCTTTAAATTTTTTTTTCACTGGGTATCTCTTTCTTAGAAAGAATTAGGGAGGTGGGTATCTGAGGTAATATTGGCGTGCTGAAGAGGGAAAGAGAGGCTGAGAGAAAGAGTTGGGTTGAGGAACCGATTTCATCTAGATTGAAGTTGCATTGCAACTGTGACCCAGTAATCTTATACCTTTAATTTTTTTGGTTCACTGGGTGTGTTTTTGGCACCTAGAGAAGGAGAGATTAAGGTTGTCTTCGCCAAGAAAGAGAGGCAAATAAGGAGGTGGTGAAGGATGTCAGGCTCGATTTCATGTAGGTTGATGTTGTACTCGTGTTGGAGTTGACAATGTGGTTCATCTAGAAGCTGTGAAGAAACCAAGATTGTGAAGGTGAGTCTCTGAAGAAATCCAGAACCTCTGTTGTAATCCATTTCCATTCAACTTCAATTTATAAAATTATGGGATTTTACTTGGTTGAAATTGTGAAATTGGATTTTAGATATATAGGTGCAAAAATTTTGCTGGGTTATGATAAGTTGTGTTGCATTTGTGTAGATTTGTAGCAGGTAGACATAGAAGTGTAAATCGATGGGGAATAAGTTAGAAATAGAGCTACTGTGGGGAAAGAGTGCAGAGGATTAATCTGGTGCAGGGAGTGTTGAATTAGTTTTTTCAACGGTAAACGATGAGTTGAAACCAAAATTTAAAATAGAGTTTGAGTCATTGGATGAAGGATATACTTTTTACAACAATTATGCACTTGCAATGGGGTTTGGGATTCAGGAGAATAGTAATAAAAAGTCCAGTAATGGTGAATGTTGGTTACGGAAAGAATTTGTTTGTTGCAAAGAATGCAAGAAGATGGTGGATACTAATCCCAAACCTAATAAGAAAGGTAGGAGGGGAGATGCTAAAATTGAGTGCAAGGCAAAAATTACGCTGAATAAGGGAATTGGTAGTGAAACATTTATTGCAACAGTTTTCAATGAATCACACAAGCACCCTATGTCAAGTGTGTCACACTTATTTAGATCAATTGCCAAGTTTCAAAGGCAAAGACGGCGATGATTGAACAATGTGTGTAGGCCAAATATTTCCATAAGTAAACAAGTGGGTTTATTGGAGGTGTAAAGTGGATGAACTGGAAACATTGGTTGCACTCCCAAGAATATGTATAACGTCGAACATCAGTAGTGAGCTCATCTAATTGGGCATGATGCGGAAATGTTGAAAGAGCATTTTGAGGATGAGAAAGAGAAAAACAATTCATTTTATTTCAAGATGGAGATTGACGAAGGCAGAACACTTGGGAATTTCTTTTGGGCGGATGCTAAGTCACGACGTGCTTACCACCATTTTGGTGATGTGATTATGTTTGACACCACTTTCAACACCAATGTGTATGGGATGATGTTTGCTCCTTTGTTAGGAGTTAACAACCATGGTCAAACCGCCAAGCCATTTAAATAGGTTTATTAATTGAAATGCCCCCATAAGCTACCATTTACTCTCAATTTACCCCCTAAAACTGGTTTTGTCTCACTTTACCCCCATAAACTGACATTTTCAACTCTTTTGGTCTCACCTCACCCTATTCCGTTAAAGAATTGTTAAATTCAAGGGCATTTTAGATTTTCTACACATCTATTTACCTCTAGCCTACACACTAAACCAACCTTAACGTCATTTTTGACAACTTTAATTCAAACCACATGAGTTAGAGATTTTTTTTTTCAAAAAAATAAATTATTCACTCAATAGCAAAATTCTGAGCAACAATGTGAAACTTTTGGTTGTAAATTGTGCACATTTGCTTTAGATGTTTTTTTGGTTTGGGAAGTATTTTGGATATGGTAGTTTAATAGCTTTTTTTTAAATTATATTTTGTGCAACTGTTCTGAGATCAAATTTGTATGGTGGTTAGACCAATTTCAACTAGAAAGATATCTTCAAATAGGCTAATCATGTTTCCTTTATGTGTAATGAGTATTTTCAAGTGCAAAGTTTTGAGCCAATATATGATTTTCGTTCAATTTTCGTTCAATATCTCGTATTTACATGAATTCATATGATTTTCGTTCAAGTTTGATTTTTTTAATTGACTAGTTACTAAGTTTTGATTTCCATAGTTAGTCATTAAGTTTTGATTTCCATAGTTGGTCATTAAAAAACCGTAGACCTTTCAGGATCACACTAAGTATTTTTGGATAGAGCTCAATCTCGCAAACACTTAGACAAAAAATGTTCGTGAAACAAAGGAGAAATAAGCGAGTAAAGCCATGGGTAAAATGGTCATTTTGACTGTATAATTCTGGAAGGTTCCAAATTTGTGGGAAGGGTCCCGTTTGTGATAGCCATGTGGGTGGACTTGATTGGACACCCCCTTCCCCTTGACCCGCCTCTACAACTCAATGTGTTTCTAAGCGAGTTTCTCTGGCTTTTTACAGCGAGCTCTGCCGATAAGGCTTGCAGCCACCATCACCGTTAGACTCACCTCCTCCTCCCAATCATAACCCACCTATCCTTGTCACCATTTGGCCTCTATTCATGATGGTTCAAAGTCGCAATTTTTCTGAAACTTCATGGGCGGCAATCGCCCACCTCTGGCCACCTCGATATATCCCACCACCACCATAAGACTCACTAAGGGTTGGGCTACAAAATCCATAGCTCTCACTAGTGACCCGACCATGTCTATCTTCAATGCTCTGGTTCCATTTCCATAATCTGAATGATGTGATGCGATTGTTTAAGCCTAGTTATGTAAATGGGCGCCATATGGCCTTTTGTAATAAACGAAAATCTGACCGTGGGTTTGTCACGAATTTATAGCATGTGGTTATACATAATATTTGAGGACGTTAGGAATTTACAGATCAACAATCTAACGTACGAGTCTTCCGGATTGGATTACTAAGGTTGTTGATCATATTGTTGACCACGTTCACCTAAGGTTGACTTTTAATCAAAAGTCTCAAATCGATCTTGAATGCTGAAATTACCATTAGTAGAGACCCAATAGAGACTAGTGGGTCTATCTTGGTTAGTGAGCGTCCTAAAGGATATGTATCTCAATATGCGTGCAAGTGGCACTTTACCGGGATTTACGTGCGTATCAAGCTTCACGATGACAATAATAATAATGTGCAACTACTAGTATGAAGTGATAAGCTAAGGACCATATTAGAATTATTCCTTAGAGCTTGTACGTCTATGTGATTACATATCTGTTGGTCATATGGAATTGATTGTGTGTGTGTTTACAAGTGTAATTCTTATTGAATTAATGTATAAGCTATGATGTGTGATGTTATGAGTGCACCATGTAGCAGTTGGTACATAGAGGGTCTTACCTTGTTAATCCGCATTGGGGGACCACACACATTTTAGGGGTGACTCCGCCTAGTTAATCTGCATTAGGAGGGGTCACTGTTTACCTTGCTATATCATTTCCATAGATTGTTCTGCATAGTTAATCTACATTGGGGGACCATACGTGCTTTAGGGGTGACTCTGCCTGGTTAATCCACATTTGAGAGTCACTACCTACTTGGTTACATTACTTCCATAGGTGGTCCAGCCTAGTTAAACTGCACTAGGGACCACACTAGATGATGCTTGCCTATGGTCCTGCATGGTTATTCCGTATTAGAGGATAGTAAACATTTTAGGGGTGACTCAGCCTGGTTAATTCGCATTAGAGTGTCATTACCTACTTAGTCACGTTATATCCATATGTGGTCTTATCTGGTTAATCTGCATTAGGGGATAACGTTATCAGATGGATGCCTATGGTCCTACTTGGTTAATCCACATTGGAAGACCATACGCATTCTTAAGATGGGTGTCGTTGAGTGGTCCGAAACTGTATATTTGTTGGATTCTATTGAATGGCCTCGAATCCTTTTCCTGATTCGGCTCCGTTAAGTGGTCCTGAACCCTATCTTTGTTGGATTTTGTTGAGTGGTCCGAAGTCCATTTCCCTATTCAGTTCTATTGAGTTGTGTTGGAACTAGATCCCTAGAAATATTTATGGTTCCTTTTAGCTAGTCTAGAATGTGGAAACATAAGAGTTGTAATTTTCAATCAAATTGTGTGGCTCTAGCCCTATTGTTGAACATGTTTATGAACGAAAGATTTGATAATTTTTGTGATCTGATTTAGAAAGAACGATTGATGTCTGTGTGATTCCTTCAAGATTTCCACCTAGTTTATTTATAATCTTATAAAGTATGATTTTATAATTGATTTTGACTTGATTAGTTGATCAATGTGGTTGAAGATTATTATTGTGTATCGTTGGTTCATTGAAATGTTATTGTTGTTGATTGTGGTTTTGTAGATGGAAACATTAAGATGTATATGAATGATGAAATGACATATTGGTGCATTATGAATGTCGAGAGTTGTCTAGAACTCTATGTTTATGGCCAGTGGATGTATGAGAAATTTCGAAACTTAATGGATGGGTGAACTACGAATGGCTTGATCCCTTTTTAGGGTATGTAGGCAATATTACACAAAGGTTAGATGCAACCACAAAATAAAAAGGAAAAGTTCTTACGCTATTGGACCATTAATTTGGTTTTGTTTATGTCTCGGAATCGAGGCATGACGATTAGATTGATAAATTCTGACGTCAATCCTAGAGGTATCTTGGAATCGGAACGTGATAACATGGATGCCTTGCAAGTGAAATGACTGTAAGAAAAAAAAATGTAACCCTTATTTTGGGTAATATAATGATTTTGTTGCTCGGAATTTTTTTATTGATAGAATATTTATTTAAAAAAATGCCCAAAACTCATGGGTTTGAATTAGAGTTGTTAAAAATGGAATGGAGGTTTATTTAGTGTGTAGGTTAGATTTAAATAAATGTGTATAAAATAAAATGTCTACAATACCCTTGAGTTTAACAGTTTGTTAATAGAATGGAGTGAAGTGAGACCAAAAGAGTTGAAAATATTAGTTTTAGGGGGCAAAATGAGACAAAACCAGTTTTATGGGGTAAATTAAGACTAAATTGTAATTTCAGAGGACATTTCAATTAATAAGCCTTCTAAACGTGAAACATGTTCATTAGTTTGTCACATATATCATTGTATCGAAGTGCAAAATGGATGAAATAATGCTATATACAAACCCTTTATCTAAAGGGATCTCCATTTTTGGTAAAAAAAAATAGAGACTCGCTGTGGGGCTTACTCCACATCGAACTTCAATGATCCAAACTGTCTATTTTTCAAGTTGCATATTATAGAACATCCTTGCAAAATATTAGTCAAATCAGAAATGTTTGAAGAATCTAATTGAGTTCAAAGAAATCGAAGAGCACTATGTTGTAACAAATAGTGAAATTTCTTCAGACAATCAAATGATTAAATGGTTTTGGGATTAAATTGATTTATTGCAAGGATAATCTATGAATGAAGGCTTAAAAAATAGAGTTCGGATCCCTGAAGTTCGATGTGCAATGGATCCCACAACTAAAAAAAAAAAAAAAAAAATAGAGATCCCTTTGGATCAAAGCCTTTATCCAAAAGAATCCTTAGGCAGGTCTAGGAGGGCACATAGGCAGGTCTAAGCGCTCTTCCTTATTTTTTGAATGCCTACGAATTAAAACGTAGCGGTGGCCAGCCGCCTAATGCTGATGTGTACTTTAAAAACACTTTTTAAGAGGGTCATAAGTTACATATAACTACACACCATAAGTTAAATAGAAATATAAAGGATGGTTGTGCATTAAAACATGTTCCAATTTTTAGTTGTCATTCTTTTCTCCAGATTCAATATTTTATTATTTTAAAATAGGTAAATTGCGGTTTGATCTCTTGAACTATCATCCTAGTTGAAATTGACCGCCTAAACTTTTTTTTTTTTGGTAAATTAACCCCGTGAACTATTTAAAATCAGTTAATTAACCCCTTGCTGTTAGATTGCATAATCAATTCCGTCAAATTCAAGGGCAAATTATTTATTTAATCATTAATTGTTACTTGTCAGCTATAACCACCAATAAAATGTTCACACATGGACACAAAATAATTCAAAAATATATAGCATATTGAGAAAACATAAAAAAAATTAAACGTTTCCATAGTGGACCATCTCACATTGTCATTGCACATTATTTTGTTTTCACATGTCATAATTTGACACACCCTGACCCGGTATGTCCACTACGACTCCGAATCGAGCTGTGTTGGCCGACATCTGAGAGGTGAAGAAGTCATAAGGTGTAGTGATGTGGAAAATGTGAATATATTTAAACCTAAAAGTGCCTAAATACAAGAGTGCGCTGTGAGCAAGAATGAACCCATTTCACACGTGATGTCAGAGCATAAGTAAAGTACAATAAGATAGAATAAGGATTATACCCTCAAAGGTAGTCATCTATGCTGAAATTTGCCAAGAATCCTCGTCGATAAAATAGTTAAGCTGCTAAAACCTATAGGGGTAAAAAACAAGGGTGAATGGGCTCGAAAATAAAGTTTTAATAAAAACCTATTGAAAACATTATAACCCCTCACCGTAAAACATGTATAGTTTCCAGAAAATCATACTACGTATAAGTATGAAATTAAATGCAAATTAATAGTCAATCTAGAAGCATGCCACATCACAATATTGCAAACGTAATATGAGTGAATTCAGGTGCTCAACAACCTATGCGAGCACACCAGTCGGAGTCACTTAATATAACATCTACGACTGGACCTATTGTTCATCAATCTATGCTAGCACATGAGTCGGAGTCACCTAATGTGACCTATACGACAAGACTAGGTGTAATAATATACGCTCTAATGCTACAATCACGTGAAGACTAGTGCAATTCACCGTCACATACGAGTCGAAATTGCCTATTGCAATCTGTACAACAGGACTAGCACCTACTTGGATCCAAGGCGAGCATGCGGTACTGATGTGAACAACACGTGAAACACTAGCCTGGCCTTGGGCTGAGCACTAACAAGTGGGTGAAGCAATGATGAGCAGACTATATGAATATAAGCACGCCATAATGATGCAATAATTCGAAACAACATTATAAACTTACATGAACTTACCTGCGCATCCCATAGGATTATTGAGCATTTCACCATAGTACAACATTTCTAATAACGATATTTAATCATGGCATGATATGCATCAATCAATTCAAAAGCTTTTGTGGAAACTATCAATCATATATATATACTATAAAAAGGAAAAGACCCACTCACCTGAGATCCGCGCTACAACTCCCTAGCATGAATATCGAGGCGCGATGAACGATCGGCGCCTAGAATAATTATCAAATCATGTATCAAAATTCTTATCGATAAAACACATAACTTACATAAAAACACATCTCCAATGATGTTCTAGAATGATTTGAAACCCATAGACCAAAAGTTAACTGTCGATCAAAGGTCGACGGTAAGTTCACAACACTACGTAACTCGATCCGGAAGATTCAATATCGGATTTCCGATCCATATCTTTCCAAGAGTTTCAATAAGCTTCTAGAACAACATCCTAAAGGTTCAGAACAATTCAACGGTCGGATCTCCGCAAATTGCTAAAATTAAGTGGTGGCCGACATTTTATTTTATGAGCTTACAAATCTAATCCGGGAAGATCCATAAGTCGGATTCTCGATCTATAAGTTTCTAATATCCTCAAATATTAAGTACTAAAATGTATTAAAGTTTCGTGACGATCCAACGGTTGGATCGTCAATTCAAATAAATATCAAGTAGCGGTTTCAATCAAAACTATGTTCAAACGATGAGATTTCATCAATCGGACTTCACTTATGGAATTGACGTGTCAAACTTAGCTTAGGAAGGTCAAGGGGTGCCACGGCCCGCGCGTTGCCACACATAACAATCGACAGCCCCGACTTGTTGGAAAAATCAACTATTTCTAAAATTTTCCAAATTTCACATCAATGAAGATCTCAATAATTAGAGCAAGTTTTATACCTGTAGCCAAGTCCAAATTGGCTGAAAAAGCCTCAAATTTCCACGAACTCGTCGGGAACCCAAGAATGGGTGTTCGACGATTCGACTTCTCCGATGTTCCAACTATTGGAAATGTGCCCTAAAGCCAATCATATGATGATACTCTACGGACATTTCACATGTTAAACTAATCTAGTTTAATATAAAGGGTAAAGATTATTGTTTAAAGCTGTCTCATATAAATGTTATATGCTTAAACGATAAGTCCAAGGAATATGTAATTGGGAAAATGTGATCTAAAGAAGTTAGATCCATGAGACCATTCTCTTTCGTATACATATCCCAAACGTTCCTGATCATAGGATTTCTATTTGGGCATTGACAGTTCGTTAAGATCAGTACGTGCTATGTCTTCTCTTAGGAAGAGTAACTAGTCTTGAGTCATTGGTGTGACTGACACCAAGACAAGCAAGTAGGTGCTTAATAGAGAATGAGTCCACTGAACGCAATCAACAAGGAGTTCTCATACTCATGTCACATTAGAACTCATAATGCAAAGTAGTCATTTGACCTGAGGCATCATAGTTGTCTTATGGTTTGGTCCTTGATCTTTGACTATGTCAAAGTCACTCCGTCAAAGGGTATCCATGACATAGTTGGGGTTAAGCCACTTAGCCATGGAGGCAAGTGAATTCACAACAAGGGATCTCTAACCATCAAATCGTTAGAGGGAGAATACTCTATGATATGATTAAGAATCTCTGGCCAGAGTATGAATGAGATTTAGGAAGTCATTCCAAATCACATTCAAGGTAATTATATAAGTAAAAGAATCACATTGGATAACAGACATGAATAAATTGTCAAACCAAACAATGTAGTCAAGAGTATTGTATTAGAGAAATACCGTATTGCATTATAATCCTAAACTGAATAGGTTCTCCACCTCTTCTGATTAGCTTGGGTAGCCATAATATACTACTAGGTATCACTCATGGTTTGTGGAAGCCCTAAAGGTGTATAATCACTAAAGGGAGAATTGAAAGTATGTTTCAATTCACAATCGATTTGAAGAGTTCTAATCTCCCACCGCCTCGCTAAAAGGAACCTAATGGATCGTACACCATGTAAGGTAGAGATTGAAGAAACAACGGAGATGAGTAAGGATAATTAAATGGTTTAATTATTAATGGCTAGGATTAATTAAGATGTTAATTAATCAAACAAATAAGTTCATTTTAGCTTTTGAGTAATTATTCGACCTCAAGGCCCATTGGGCTTAGAACCGTCAAGCCCATTAACTTAAGTTGTATGAGAACTTAATGACTAAAGACTCAAAAGGGCCCAAACAGCCCAAAGCCTTTAGAAGGCCGGCCATATTGTAAATGAATGAGTTTTGGTTCGTTTTGTCCCTTAAGTGAAGTGACTATATAAAGGACTTTATAGCCAAAAGTTCATTAAGGGTTTTCTAGAGAGAAAAGATGAGAACACAAAACTCTCTCTTCTCTTAGGAGGCCGGCCACCCTAGAGGAAAAAAGCTAGTAGTCTTTCTTCCTTTAGGTCACTCATCTCTTCCTTAATGCTCTCCTTGGTGTGGAGACTTAGAAGTTCCCTATTTTGGGAACTTGGAGAATCCATTCCTTCATTCATCCAAGAAGTCATGGAGCCAAGAAGTGAAGTTCCTCCATCCACATCCATGGAATCAAGGAGCAAGGAGACTAAGGAAAGAAGGCCCTCACATGGGTGAATATCCTTTGCTAAGCAAAGAGGTGCTTCAAAGGTATAAAAGTTTCTCAACTCTTTTCTTAAGATTTGAGTTGAGTCTTGGTTCACCACAATTACTAGGCCTTGAATTTCATGGGTAAAGTTTTGTTTTTGAGTGTAAACAAACATGATTCCGCCTTTTAATTGTTAATTGCATGCATAGATGTTGCTCAAATGAACTTGTTTTCACAAATATTTCCTTCAAGTGGTATCAGAGTCTAGGTCTAGTAGTTGGTGAATCCTTTTGGGTTTTGTAGTTCATAGTCTTTGATTTGAATGTTGTAATTGTTACAAGCTTTATTTTTGCTTCTTTGAATGTAAATTTTGCTTGAAAATTTGCCATGTCAAATGTTGTAGATAGAGTTCATATGAGCATGAATTTTGGAGCTAAAATTTGGTGCCATGTTTATGGGGAAATTTGGCCAAATCCAAAGGGTGGATTTGAAAAAATAGTGGATGAAATCTACCGACAAAGGGTCAATTGGCTTATTTCAAATAGTTTAGGGAGTTAATTTACCAAAAAAATAGTTCAGGAGGTCAATTTCAACTGGAGTAATAATTCAAGAGGTCAAATGGTGGTTTACCCTTTAAAATATTGTTTGTAAAATGCCATGAATTGCTTTTCCAATAAAAAAACAAGAACGAAGTAACAAATCAAAATTGGATGGGTTTTTATCACCAATGATCCTTGAAATTGACCCATCACATCAAGATGATCTTTAAAATTGAAAATCAATCAATGTAGTCCTGAAAATGGGTATCACAAATCAATATGGTCATTTCCTTACAATTTTGTTAAAAATATGTTATGTGTTGGCACATAACAAGGTCCCACCAGTCTAATTAAATATTATTATTTAATTTCAAAATATTTAAATAATAAAAAAAAATTTTTGTATAATTAACTAAAGGGATAATCTCAGTTTACTACCTTGAAGTTTCGTGGTTTTCAACATTTGGTTAGTTTTTTCATCCCTGGGCCTTTTTTTATTTGGTTAGTTTTTTCATCCCAAAGTCATACCTCAAGTCTTAATTTTGGGACAGTTTCACACATCCGTTAAGTTGACTGTTAAGATAGCTGGTAACTGATGACGTGATGTCCACGTGGACAATGATTGGGCACCAAGTGTCAATATGGGCCCACATAAATATTAAAAAATTAAAAATTAAAAAAATTAAAAACTAAAAAACTAACCAAATAAAAAAAGGCCTAGGGATGCAAACCTTCCCTTTCCTCCACCCGCACCAACCCTTTTTCTTCCCCATCGCTGCTGATTGCAACATCTTCCCCAACCCATTCCTCCTATTGCACTCCCTTGCTCCTCCTGCAGCACAAACCAAGCAACAAATGATTTCTTTTCGTATCTTTTCGGGCCAAGAACAAAGATGATTCTCATGACCTAGCATTCTATAACTTTGATCCAGATTTTGGGAAAACAATATACAGGAAAATACATTATCTTCATAAGTAAGAAGCAGATTGGAATAATGGAATTAACAAAAAGCAAAAAAGCCCCAGCTCAAAACCCAAATTTTTTCTAAATCTCAACCTAGAAAGTGCAGATTCCAAACAAATCCAAATCGAAATGAACCCTAGAAATTGAATTCAAATTGGGGGAGCTATGAGATTTTACCTAAATAGCAGCTTGGATGGGAAAAAATTGAGAACTTTGTACTGCTGCAGCTGGGTTCGAGTGGGTGAGATTTAGAAATAAAAACTTGAAACAAATATTAAAGGAAAAATCGAGGGAGGGGCCGCACCAATGAGTATTTGTATATGTGTCTCTCTTAGAGGAAGAGGAGATAGAAAGTTTGATGTTATGAAACATAGAGAGAGAGAGAGAGAGAGGTTGGCAACCGCATGATTTCTGCCGACTCACTTCCGCTCGAGCTCCGACGCATAGATCAACCTAGTTGCTACTCCTCTCCATCATCTGAATCGTCGCGATGCATGCTAGAGAAGGGGAAGAAAGGTTCTGCAAAAACCCAAGGAGAAAAACGCATCCCTATAGCATTTTTTATTTAATTTTTATTTATTAATTTTATTTTTTAAAATTTTAGTTTTTAATTTATATTTTTAATTTTTTAATAGCACGTGGGTCCATATTGACATGTGGCGCCCGTCTACTTAGACACCACGTCATCAATTAACATCAGACTTAACAGCAAACTTAACGGATGTATGAGACTGTTCTAAAATTACGACTTGAAGTATAATTCTGGGATGAAAAAAACTTTATCTACCAAATGTTGAAAACCACAGAACTTCAAGGTAGTAAATTGAGATTAACCCTTAACTAAAAAATAGAAAGAAAAAAAAAATCAATGTTCATTTTCTTCTTCCCCTCCCCTTCAAGTACACAAATGCTGACGAACCCAGACAGAGGTAGCTGAAGACACGACAGCCAACCACTGCAATTGGAACCGCGTGGCGGTGAATCGGCATCGAATTCACTCGCAGTGTCTGATTTGTCGACAAGACCTCGCCGAAATCGAGAAGAGAGAGAAGAAAAATGAGAGATGGAGAAAATCAGGGAACTGAAAAGGAGTATTGGGTGGTGGGCGATGTCGCCGCCGACATCGTTGTTGGCGTCTAGCTACTGTAGTCGATGAGAAAAGGGAAGATAACAGAAAATTTTTGGTATAAAACCAAATCTCCCAGTTTGGTTTCTAGCTGCTAATGTGGCCATGACATCGTTGTTGGTTTCTTACCTCAATCTCCTAGTTTGGTTTGGTGAATTTGGGAGATAAGAGAGGAGGTTGGGTGGGAAACGGGATGAACTGTCATTAAGGAGAGAGGAAGAGTAGTGGGAGATTTTTTTCTCAATTTTTAATTATTAAAAAATTATTTAATTAGTTAATCCACATTACAATATTTAATTAAACTTGTAGGGCCTAGTTATGTGCCACAATAACACATAACTGAATTTTTAACGAAAGTTTGACAAACGGACCACATTGATTTGCGATGCCCATTTTCAAGGACTACATTGATCGATTTTCAATTTCACGGACCTTCTAGACGTGAGAGGTCAATTTCATGAATCATTTGTGACAAAAACCCAATTTGGATTTATACATTTGCTACATGAACTGATGAACAGTGGTTGAGCCAATTGTCATCACAAATCCAACCACAACACATAATTACTTACGTAATGGGGTTATGACAATTGGAAGAGTTTGCTGATATAATTTTTTAAACATATGTCTTCATTTCATTTCATCACCCCCAAGTCCCTTGGATTCTTACTTTAAAATGCAGAAAAATGGACGAAATTGTAATGAGAATTCTTTGCAAACTAAAACATTTAGAAGAACGGACAATACATTTCGGTGCGTACAACCATATTTGTAAAGAGAGCACAAACTCAACAAACAATATGAATACATGTAAAAAGGTAGCAACCATGTCAGTCTTTCGATTTCTCTTGGAACTCAATGATTCAAAGTTTAATGATGAATATGGTGCTTCTTGGACGTTGGAAACGCATACAATTATGATTACCGCAGAACAAGAAGCTCTATTCGAGTATCATGCCAATTCCAAACACTGCAAAGCTTATAAGATCGTTAAGCTTGCACCAAGAAGAAATGAAATTGTTGAAAAGTCAATGATATCAAGATGCCTGATATCTTGGTTTAGAATAGGAAACAAAGTCTGTAATTGATTTGTACAAAATCTTCCTTTTTTGTATAGCTAGATTGTAGGCTGGGTTAATTCTCTTCCAAGAGAATGAGTCTGTATAAAAGGCCTTTTGTATCTTTGTTGATCATAAGAATTTTAGCCGAATATATTTTTACATGGTATCAAGAGCTAGGCCAAAACCCTAGTTCTATTTTCTTCTGCTGTTGTTTCTCTTTGCCGCTGTTCATCACAAGCAGCGTGTTTTTTTTTCCATTGATATTAGCAATGGCCGATGATCAAACTTCGAGCGAAAACAAGCCTGATGCTTCTAATCCACTGTTCATTCATCATTCAGACCACCCAGCTATGGTGCTGGTCTCGAAACCCCTTAATGGGGACAACTATTCCACCTGGTCCCAAGCCATGAAGATTTCCTTGAGTGCTAAAAACAAGATTGGTTTTGTTGATGGCACTGTTCCACAACCGTCAGCAAAAACCCAGCCGAACAATCATGCTGCATGGAAGAGATGCAACGACATGATTGTTGCCTGGATCATCAACTCAATCGATTCAAATATTTCAGACAACATTCTCTACATGACTAGCACTCATGAGATTTGGGACGAATTGCAAGAGCGCTACTCCCGAAGTAATGCCCCTCAGATTTTTCAATTACAGCGGGATATTTCGTGTCTTTCTCAAGATCAACTCTCTATTGCAGCCTATTATACTAAGTTGAAGAGTCTGTGGGACGAGTTGTCTTCCTACAGTGATTCATCCTCATGCACATGCGGTGCTCAAAATGAAAGGAACAGGTTGATGCAGTTCCTTATGGGACTCAATGATTCATATAGTGCTGTTCGAGGACAAATCCTCTTGATGAATCCCTTGCCTACTGTACGTCAAGCTTACTCCTCAATCTCACAGGAAGAGAAACAGCGCTCTTTGAGCCTTTCTCGCACCACCACTGCAACAGCAGCCATGGCAGTTCGCCAGGGCCACCATTCCAAGTCTTCAGGTTATTCCACTCGCAAACCCATGCATTGTACGCATTGCGATCAAGATTACCACACTATTGATACTTGCTACCAGTTGCATGGGTACCCACCTGGGCATCGTCTTCATAAGACCAACAAATCCAATCCACGTGGTGGGAATCGCTCCAAGCGAGACACCGGCTCTTCGTCAGCCAACATAGTTTCCTCAGAATGACCTTCTGTGCAAGAAATGTAGTCCATGATGTCAGGTTTATCAAATTCTCAATTTCAACAAATTCTCAGTATCATGAATGGGAAAGATGTATCTGCTGCCCCTCAAACCAATGCTACCACCACTACCAAAGGTTTGTCAAAAAATCCTTCGCATCTTCATCGATGGATTATCAATAGTGGTGCAACGGACCATATCACCTCCTCACCGAAACTGCTCGCTAATAGTGTGAAAAATGATAATATGCTGCCAATTTTATTGCCAAGTGGAACAAGCATCTATTGTATTAACTGGAGATTTACCTTCGAGTTCTACCTTTTTACTACGAGATGTGCTTTGTGTGCCTACTTTTAATGTAGATTTGATGTCAGTGAGTCGAATTACTGGAGGATTAAATTGTTCCGTCACCTTTTTTCCCACTTGGTGTATTTTGCAGGACCTGACCACGAAGAGAACGATTGGTTTGGGTAAGCAACGAGGAGGACTTTACTATTTGGTGGCGTTGGCTCCTGTCCAAGATGGCACTTCGAGACGTTTCTGCAACATGGTCCTATCACCTACAGAGTTGTGGCATCGCCGTTTAGGTCATTTGTCATCATCTAGATTAGATTTCATGTCCAAAAATATGTTACATTTTCCTTTTCAGTCTAATAATGCTTGCGATGTTTGTCCATTAGCCAAGCAAAGTCATTTACCTTTTGGTGTTAGTACCATTGCAACCCAGAAACCTTTTGCATTAATTCATTGTGATATTTGGGATCCTTATAAAATTGCCTCTACTTGTGGAGCCAAATATTTTTTGACCATAGTAGATGATTATTCTCGTTTCACATGGATCTTTCTTATGCACCACAAAAATGAGACCCAACACCTCCTTAAAAAAAAATTCTCTTATGTTCGTACTCAATTTAATACACTTGTTTGTCAAATCCGTGTAGACAATGGAGGTGAATTTTTCTCCCTTCATGATTTTTTCCAAGAATACGGTGTCGTATACCAACACTTTTGCGTTTATACGCCCCAACAAAATGGGGTTGTAGAACGCAAGCATCGTCACATCCTTGAAACAGCCCGTAGTTTGCGTTTCCAAGCCAACCTACCACTTCGTTTTTAGGGTGAATGTGTGCTTACAGCTGTTCACCTTATTAATCGTCTCCTTACCAAAATTCTTTCCAACACTACACCTTTTGAACGTCTCTATTCCAAATCACCTACCTATTCCCACTTACGAGTCTTTGGATGTCTTGCCTATGCCACAAATACTCACATTTCTCATAAGTTTGCTCCCCGTGCTCATAAGTGTGTTTTTCTAGGGTATCATGTTGGTCAAAAAGCCTATAAGCTCTACGACCTCACCACCCATAAGTTTTTTACCAATCGTGATGTCATTTTCCACGAGCATATTTTTCCTTACCAACATCACTCCATATCCGATGACCAATTTCCCCTTCCCGGACCTGTCTTACCTCAACCTCTTCTTGACTACAATGTTCCCTCTACGTCCCCTTCCGCACCCACTTTTCCTCCCGTGTCACCTGTTGAGTCTTCTCCCCGTCCACCTCCCACGTCCGATGCTCCACCTCTCTTTATCCCTGCTACTGCCATATCAGCGTTCCCAGCGCCCGTGCCTCCAAAACCTTTCGTGCCCTCCGCGCCCGTGCTTCGCCACTCTGACCATCGCTCAGCTCCTCCAGCTCGCTTCAGTGATTATGTTTGCCCTACTTTGCTTTTTACCCAACCAATCAATTCGTCCTTTTCGTCGACAGGTCCTACCACCGGTACAAGGTATCTTCTTGCTAATTTTCTCACTTATCATCATTTCTCACCCCAACAACAATCTTTCCTTGCTTCTATCAGTCAGCAGGTCGAACCTCACACTTATGCTCAGGCTGCCCTTCATTCCTATTGGCAAGTTGCCATGGACTTTGAATTGCATGCTTTGGAGGCCACTAATACTTGGACACTCACTCATCTCCCTGCCGGTAAAACTCCCATTGGTTGTCGTTGGGTGTATAAGATCAAACATCGTTCTGATGGTTCTATTGAATGTTATAAAGCTCGCCTCGTCGCCAAGGGTTACACTCAACTTGAAGGTGTTGATTATCACGATACCTTCTCCCCTACTGCTAAGATGGTCACTGTTCGTTGTTTATTAGCCCTCACTGCTACCTGCGACTGGTCTTTCCACCAACTTGATGTCCACAACGTTTTTCTTCATGGTGATCTTCATGAAGAAATATATGACCCTTCCTCCTGGTCTTCGGCGACAGGAGGAGAATATCGTGTGTCGCCTTAATAAATCCCTCTATGGCTTGAAGCGAGCTTCCCGACAATGGTTTGCAAAGTTTTCAGAAGCAATTAAAACCGCTTGTTATATTCAATCAAAGGCATATTATTCTTTATTTACGAGGCAACAAGGGCAATCCTTTACAGCCCTCCTGATCTATGTTGACGATATCTTGATCACCGGCAATGATCCTGAAGGAATTAATGCTCTTAAAAAGTTTCTTCATGGTCACTTCAAAATCAAGGATCTTGGTAACTTGAAGTACTTTCTTGGAATAGAGGTTTCACAGTCAAAGAAAGGGATCTTTATTTCTCAGCGAAAATACGCTTTAGAAATTTTGAAAGATAGTGGTCTTTTGGGAGCTTGCCCAGTGGAGTTTCCTATGGAGCAGAATGTTAAACTTTCTAACACTGGTGAGTTGCTTAAAGATCCGGCAAAGTATAGAAGGTTGGTTGGTCGATTGATCTATTTAACTATTACAAGGCTGGACATCACTTATCCCGTGCATGTGTTAAGTCGATTCATGCATGAACCACGACAACTGCACATGGAAGCAGCCCTCCGAATTCTAAAATACTTGAAGAGTACGCCTGGACAAGGTTTGTTTTTCTCTTCTTAAAACAACTTGAACTTAAGTGCATATTGTGATTCAGATTGGGCGGGATGTCTTACGACACGAAGGTCAACTACAGGTTATTGCGTTTTTTTTGGCTCTTCGTTGATCTCTTGGAGGTCAAAGAGACAAAAGACCATTTCTTTATCATCAGCAGAGGTCGAATATAGAGCCATGACTGGAACTTGTTGTGAACTGTCATGGCTTCGATATCTTCTGAGGGATTTAGGTTTGCTTCACCCAAAACCGGTCTTGCTACATTATGACAACAAAACGACACTCCATATAGCTACTAATCCAGTTTTTCATGAACAAACTAGACATATAGAGATTGATTGTCACTTTATTCGAGACAAGATACAAGATGGTTCAGTTGTCACAAGATACATTCCCTCTTCAAACCAGCTTGCAAATGTGTTAGGAAATTAGGCTTTCTCATCCATCATACGCAAGTTGAGAGTTCTCGACGTACACTCTCCAACTTGAGGGGGAGTGTTGAAAAGTCAATGATATCAAGATGCCTGATATCTTGGTTTAGAATAGGAAACAAAGTCTGTAATTGATTTGTACAAAATCTTCCTTTTTTGTATAGCTAGATTGTAGGCTAGGTTAATTCTCTTCCAAGAGAATGAGTCTGTATAAAAGGCCTTTTGTATCTTTGTTGATCATAAGAATTTCAGCCGAATATATTTTTACAGAAATGCCTGAGCTTTACCTGATAAATTCAATCAAAGACGATACATGAATTTACAGAGGCAATTGGAGATCAAGTTGGGGTTGATCCATACAGATTTTTTATGAACCTATCAATTGCAAAACAAAACATGGAAACCAAAGTAAATATCCTCTGATATAAATATCATCTTCTACTCAAACCATTTAGGGTAAATTACATAAAACTACCTCAAATACTGGGTCATTAACAGTTTCATACCTTGTCTTTAAAAAGTTTCAATGTCATACCTTATCTTCGAATTTGTTGCAACGTCATACCTTCATGAGGCGGGGCCCACTTTTTATTAAAAAATATTAATTAAATATTAAAATTAAAAATAAAATAACCCCCGGGAAACCCCATCCCCTTTCCCATCCGTCTTCCTCCTCCCCCCCCCCCCCCAAAACCTTCCTTCCAAACCTAGAACCCCACCTCCCCTGCTACCCCTCCCTGTCTCCCTCCTGAGCCTCCCAACCACCTCCCTCTCCTCCCATTCAAAACTAAAAAAATAAAAAAATAACCCGTTGAGGTGGTCCGACTTCGACAAGAAGGATGAGGTGGTCCAAGGAAGGAAGGGTTGGGTGGGGTGTGACGATTTGAACAATTTGGGTTCAGATTTGTTTCTGATTTTTTTTTTAAGGGAGGGGTTGCGGGGGAGGTGGGGGTGAGGGATGGTGGGGTTCTCGGTTTGGAAGAAGGAAAGTTTTTGTTTTTAGAGGGGGGAGGGGGACGATGGAACAACGGAAGGAAGGAAAGTTTTTTTTTGTTTTTTTTTTTTAGGGGGGGAAGACTGACAGTTGGGGGGGGTGATGACGTACGGAGGAAGATGGGGTTGGGGGTGCTATGTGGGATCTAGGTTTGGTTTGGTTGGTTTTTTTTTTTTTTAATATTTAGTTAATATTTATTTTTTTTTGGGGGGGGGGGGGATGACGGGTAGGGGAAGATGGGGTTTGGGGTGGTAGGGATCTGGGTTTGATTTGGTTGGTTGGTTTTATTTTATTTTTTTAATTTTAATTTTAATATTTAGTTAATATTTAATTAATTTTTTTAATAAAAAGTGGGCCCCGCCTGTCACATCCCGACCCGGGGCAGACCACTTCCCTGACCTACTCCACCACTGTAGCACGATATTGTCCGCTTTGGGCCCCCACCACACCTTCACGGTTTTGTTTCTGGGAACTCACGAGCAACTTCCTAGTGGGTCACCCATTATGGGAGTGCACTGGCCACCTTCTCGCTTAACTTCGGAGTTTCGACGAAACCCGAAGCCAGTGAGCTTCCAAAATGCCTCGTGCTAGGTAAGGATGAGAATATACATTTAAGGATCACTCCCCCGGCCGATGTGGGATGTTACACGGCCTCATGTCATGGCAGCATTTAACAAAAGAATTGACAGACAACTGACCGAAAGTATGACATTGCAACAAATTCGAAGATAAGGTATGACATTGAAACTTTTTAAAGACGAGGTATGAAACTGTTAATGACCCAATAATTGAGGTAGTTTATGTAATTTACTCAACCATTTATTTTGCTCAACCGAAAAAAACAAAAGGCGAGTGCCAACACACCTCAGACCAATACAAAGGTTGTTTAATATTTCTTCCTTTTTATGAATAAAGTTGTTTGTACCATACTTGACCATTTCTAAAATTATTGAGCACCGATCAACGTTATACCGTCAAGGACTCAGAAGAGTTTCCCTCCAACCAGGAGGCCAATCACAGCGCGACACGTGTCGACATCAGAAGCCTGTCATAGTGCGACACGTGTTAACATTAGAAGCCAATTACAACACGACACGTGTCAATGTCAAAACAAAGCTAGAAACTCTCTTTTATAAAAGGAGTTCATTCTCCCACAATATTTCCTAATATCATTTGTACTAAATCATTCACTAGTACTCACTAAAGGAGAGCTTGAACCTATATACTTGTGTAAACCCTTCACAATTAATGAGAACTCTTCTACTCCGTAGACGTAGCCAATCTGGGTGAATCACGTACATCTTGTGTTTGCTTCCCTGTCTCTATCCATTTACATACTTATCCACACTAGTGACCGGAGCAATCTAGCGAAGGTCACAAACTTAACACTTTTTGTTGTACCAAAGTCCTCACTGATTTTGTGCATCAACAAAAGTAATGCGGTGTTTTTTTCCCAGAACAAAAGAAACAAGACATTGATAGACAGAACAAACCAAAACAATCACATGTAATTGCTTGAAAAGTTTTGATGAACAGTACAATGATGTGTGTATGAGAGTGTGTTTATGTAAATGTTTTGTTTGTGCCCTGCTGCTCTAGCATCAAACTTCGTATTAAAAGCAGTTAGGTTCTGTTTATTAGGCTAGGCTTAAACCAAAGCAACATATATCTATATACGAAGTGAGTTCAGCCAACTGATCTTTTGAAGATTACAACTAGAAATAAAAGGAAATCAGACCTGAAAATAAAAAATTGTCTAGATGGATGGATAACTTGATGAACAATAAAAATGGTGTAAATGCATCTTGCTTGAATACGAATTGCTTGATATGCTAGAGCATCGAAACAAATTCACCAACAACAACAACAAAGCCTTTTCCCACTAAGTGGGGTCGGCTATATGAATCCTAGAACGCCATTGCGCTCGGTTTTGTATCATGTCCTCCGTTAGATCCAAGTACTCTAAGTCTTTTCTTAGGGTCTCTTCCAAAGTTTTCCTAGGTCTTCCTCTACCCCTTCGGCTCTGAACCTCTGTCCCGTAGTTACATCTTCGAACCGGAGCGTCAGTAGGCCTTCTTTGCACATGTCCAAACCACCGTAACCGAGTTTCTCTCAATTTTCCTTCAATTTCGGCTACTCCTACTTTACCTCGGATATCTTCATTCCTAATCTTATCCTTTCTCGTGTGCCCACACATCCAACAAAGCATCCTCATCTCCACTACACCTACGTGTTGATGCTTCACCACCCAACATTCTGTGCCATACAGCATCGCCGGCCTTATTGCCGTCCTATAAAATTTTCCCATGAGCTTCAGTGGCCTACGACGGTCACACAACACGCCGAATGCACTCTTCCACTTTATCCATCCAGCTTGTATTCTATGGGTGAGATCTCCATCAAATTCTCCGTTCTTTTGCAAGATAGATCCTAGGTAGCGAAAACGGTCGCTCTTTGGTATTTCCTGATCTCCGATCCTCACCCTAACTCATTTTGGCCTCCGTTTGCACTGAACTTGCACTCCATATACTCTGTCTTTGATCAGCTTAGGCGAAGACCTTTAGATTCCAACACTTCTCTCCAAAGGTTAAGCTTCGCGTTTACCCCTTCCTGCGTTTCATCTATTAACACTATATCGTTTGCAAAAAGCATACACCAAAGAATATCATCTTAAATATTAAGTTTGTGATCTTTGCTAGATTGCTCCGGTCATTAGTGTGGATAAGTATGTAAATGGATGGAGACAGGAAGCAAACACAAGATGTACGTGGTTCCAGATTGGCTACATCCACGGAGTAAAGGAGTTCTCATTAATTGTGAAGGGTTTACACAGTACATAGGTTCAAGCTCTCTTTTAGTGAGTACAAGTGAATGATTTAATACAAATGACATTAGGAAATATTGTGGGAGAATGATATCGTAATCACGAAACTTTTAAGTACCGAAGTGTGATATCGTCTTCACTTGCCTTATCTGTCTCATAGGTAGATGTGGCATCTTCTTTGGAAGTACTCTTCCTCCCTCCAGGGGTGGTATCTTTAACTAGTGGAGATGCACAAGGTAATGTATCAATTTCACTTAACCCTTACTTGTAGTTTCAGGCTTAGTCAAGCGCGATACAAACCATGTAGTAGGAGTCCCCCAAGTTGCCGAGCTAGGGGATCTGCTGAAAGAGATGACAGACAAGGTAAGCAATCAGGGCTCCAAGCAATCAGTCCCAGATCAGAAGTTTGATTTCGAGTTCCGGCTGATTGTTATCCTTCTCCTTATCTTGCAGGCAGCATGAAGGATAAAAAGAAGAAAAGGAGAAAAGGTGATGTGAGATACTTTTGCTTTTGAAGAAGTAACTTTCCACAGGCTTAATCTTGAACTGGGCTGGAGGGTTTTCTGGTTTCCGCCAGAGTATAAGGCCGACTGAAGAATTTGAGGGTCAAAACAAGTCCATCAAATCTAGAGTACGTTCGACCCTGCTGATATGGGATACTTTTGCTGTTGACAAAGTAGTGGATGTATCGGCACGTGTTCTGTTGCGCTTGTCTCCACATGCTTCCTTGTATCCTTCTCACTTGCCCTATTTGTTCCTCAGGCAGATGTGGTATCTTCTCGGGAAGCATAAGATGTTGAAGATGAGTACTCGAGAGCAATGTCAGGTAAGTAATTCTAGGCAGTCAGTTCCGGACTGGAAGCTTGATTCCAAGTGGTGACTGATTGCTCTCTTTCTCCTTGTCTTGCAGGTAAGAACAAGGCCAAAGGAAAAGACAGGGAAAAAGCATGATATGGGATACTCTTGCTTTTAACCCTGATGATATGAGATATTCTTGCTCTGGTGTAGCTTGTTTGCAGAGGTATTCTCGGGGGGAAGAAAGCTGAGTATTTCGAGAGGCTTCGTTGGGAATGCCCTATCAGATATGAGGAATGGTTGAGCATTTTTTCAGGTCTGCCTGTCCGTTGAGGATGGAGGTCGACATATATAGGAGTCTCCCTAACAACAAGGAGTAATGTTATTCCTTTACCCTGCTTGGTCATAGCACGGTAGTAGGAGCTGTCAGCTTCACGTGTTTTAACTCTGTCAGAGCACTTTGAAAAAATGGTCTGTGGTATCTGGAAAGCTGATGTTACGTGTGAAGATTACAGACAAGCTTTATCCAAGGAGATCTGGCTCTCGAAGTTGAGAAAGCGGTGTGAGGATTACAGACAAGCTTTATCTAAGGGGCTCTCGAAGTTGAGAAAGCGATGCCTCTTTGGTTTTCGAACAAGCAATCCTGTCCCTCTCGAGATTCGGAGAATGGTGCCTCTTCGATTTTTGAGAAAGCAATCATGCTAGGAGTCTGGCTCTCGAGATTCGGAGAGCGGTGTCTCGTCGCTTTTTGAGAAAGTAATCATGTTGGGAGTCTGGCTCTCGAGATTCAGAGGACGATGCCTCTTCGATCTTGAAGCAAGTAATCTTGTTGGAAGTGTTTTCTCGAATGTGAGTAAAGGTTAGGCCTGTTTGCTAGTCTACCTTGCCACGGAGCACATAGGTTGACACACAGGGACTTTCCAATTATCCAGCAGTGGTCCTGTTCCTTTACCTTTATGGGTAATAATATGGTAGCTAGACCTTCAAAATTTATGTGTCTAAACTTTGTTAGTGCTGTTTCTTTGCTATTCTTTTACTCTTCCTGGTCATAGCGATGTAATGGGAGCTGCAAGCTTCACGTGTCTAAACTTTGTCAGAGATTTTTGGCAAAGTTATCTGTGGTACCCATGAGCTGATGTTACGTGTGAAAAGTGGATAATTGAACAATAACATTCACGTGCTTTCTACTTCACCAGAAATCTTTGACAGAATGCCCGTAATTTCCGCAAAGTTGAGTGTGCATGTGACAGGTGCTGACAAGGCTGAAAAAGTAGGTGCCTCTTCGATTTCTGAGATCGGCCTTCGTGGTCTCTGAGCAGCCCAGCTTTTGAGAAAGCAAGCGCCTCTTCAATTTCTGCGATCGACCTTCGTGGTCTTTGAGCAGCCCAGCTTTTGAGAAAGCAAACGCCTCTTCGATTCCTGAGATCGACCCTCGTGGTCTCTAAGCAGCCCAGCTTTTGAGAAAGCAAACGCCTTTTCCATTTCTGAGCAGGCGCCTCTTCGATTCCTGAAGCTCCATCGAGTGCAGATTTTTATAGAGGCTGGTATTAAGTTCCAAAGCACACTTGAATCTCCACCAGTAGAAGCTCCCTTCTTGCATTTCTAAGATCTTAATTTGTCCAACCTCTTCTCTCTTCAACACCTTTGAAAATGTCTGGCCCCTCCGACCGTCGTTTTGACTTGAACCTTGTTGAAGAGGCAGTCACGCCTTCTCCAGACAACATATGGCGCCCATCCTTCTTATCCCCTACTGGTCCACTTACTGTTGGGATTCCGTGATGAAGAATGATATGACCGCTGCGGTGGTGGCCAGGAATCTTCTCACTCCCAAAGATAACATACTACTTTCCAAACGGTCTGATGAGTTGGCTGTTAAGGATTCTCTAGCTCTCAGTGTTCAGTGTGCAGGTTCTGTGTCTAATATGGCCCAACGCCCGTTTGCTCGAACCCGCCAAGTTGAATCATTGGCGGCTGAAATGATGAGTCTCAAACAGGAGATTAGAAGGCTCAAGCATGAGAATAAACAGTTGCACCGGCTCGCACATGACTATGCTACAAACATGAAGAGGAAGCTTGACCAGATGAAGGAATCTGATGGTCAGATTTTACATGATCATCAGAGGTTTGTGGGTTTGTTCCAAAGGCATTTATTGCCTTCGTCTTCTGGGGTTGTACCGCGTAATGAAGCTCCAAATGATCAACCTCCGATGCCTCTTCCTTCTAGGGTGCTGTCCAGTAGTGAGGCTCCGAATGATCCCCCTCCAGTGCCTTCTCTTTCTAGGGCTCTACCGACTGCTGAGACTTCTCCTAAGCAACCTTTGTGAAGGCTCCCTCTTGTTTGTTTATTTTGACTCATGTATATGTACATATTTGTAACTTATTGGAGATATCAATAAATAAGCTTTGTTTCATTTCAACGTATTGTGTTAAATACACCAAAGCCTTCTTCACTAAGTTCTTTGAATTTTTCTTTTGTTGAAGCTTTGTGAGTGGAGCATGTAGGTTGAGGTAGTGTTCCCTTAATTTCCCGAGTGGGGAAAACTTCTCGATTGGAGACTTGAAAAATCCAAGTCACTGAGTGGGGTCGGCTATATGAATCTTAGAACGCCATTGTGCTCGATCTTGTGTCATGTCCTCCGTTAAATCCAAGTACTCTAAGTCTTTTCTTAGAGTCTCTTCCAAAGTTTTCCTAGATCTTCCTCTACCCCTTCGACCCTGAACCTCTGTCCCGTAGTCGCATCTTCTAACCGGAGCGTCAGTAGGCCTTCTTTGCACATGTCCAAACCACCGTAACTGATTTTCTCTCAGCTTTCCTTCAATTTTGGCTACTCCTACTTTACCTCGAATATCCTCATTCCTAATCTTATCGTTTCTCGTGTGCCCACACATCCAACGAAGCATCCTCATCTCCGCTACACCCATTTTGTGTACGTGTTGATGCTTCACCGCCCAACATTTTGTGCCATACACATCGCCGACCTTATTGCCGTCCTATAAAATTTTTCCTTAAGCTTCAGTGGCATACGACGATCACACAACACGCCGGATGCACTCTTCCACTTCATCCATCTAGCTTGTATTCTATGATTGAGATCTCCATCTAATTCTTCGTTCTTTTGCAAGATAGATCCTAGGTAGTGAAAACAGTCGCTCTTTGGTATTTCCTGATCTCCGATCCTCACCCCTAACTCATTTTGGCCTCTATTTGCACTGAACTTGCACTCCATATATTCTGTCTTTGATCGGCTTAGGCGAAGACCTTTAGATTCCAACACTTCTCTCCAAAGGTTAAGCTTCGCATTTACCCCTTCCTGAGTTTCATCTATCAACACTATATCATCTGCGAAAAGCATACACCAAGGAATATCATCTTGAATATGTCATGTTAACTCATCCATTACCAACGCAAAAAGGTAAGGACTTAAGGATGAACCTTGATGTAATCCTACAGTTATGGGGAAGCTTTCGGTTTGTCCTTCATGAGTTCTTACGGCAGTCTTTGCTCCTTCATACATATCCTTTATAGCTTGGATATATGCTACTCGTACTCCTTTCTTCTCTAAAATCCTCCAAAGAATGTCTCTTGGGACCCTATCATACGCTTTTTCCAAATCTATAAAGACCATGTGTAAATCCTTTTTCCCATCTCTATATCTTTCCATCAATCTTCGTAAGAGATAGATTGCCTCCATGGTTGAGCGCCCTGGCATGAACCCGAATTGGTTGTCCGAAACCCGTGTCTCTTGCCTCAATCTATGCTCAATGACTCTCTCCCAGAGCTTCATTGTATGACTCATTAGCTTAATACCCCTATAGTTCATGCAATTTTGTACGTCGCCCTTATCCTTGTAAATAGGCACCAAAGTGCTCTTTCGCCACTCGTTTGGCATCTTCTTCGTTTTCAAAATCCTATTGAAAAGGTCAGTGAGCCATGCTATACCTGTCTCTCCCAAGGCTTTCCACACTTCAATCGGTATATCGTCTGGGCCCACTACTTTTCTATGCTTCATCTTCTTCAAAGCTACAACCACTTCTTCCTTCCTGATTCGATGATAAAAGGAGTAGTTTCTACACTCTTCTGAGTTACTCAACTCCCCTAAAGAAGTACTCCTTTCATGTCCTTCATTGAAAAGATTATGAAAATAACCTCTCCATCTGTCTTTGACCGCGTTCTCTGTAGCAAGAACCTTTCCATCCTCATCCTTGATGCACCTCACTTGGTTTAAGTCCCTTGTCTTCTTTTCCCTTGCTCTAGCTAGTTTATAGATATCCAACTCTCCTTCTTTGGTATCTAGTCGCTTATACATATCGTCATAAGCCGCTAACTTAGCTTCTCTCACAGCTTTCTTCGCCTCTTGCTTCGCTCTTGTATACCTTTCACCATTTTCATCGGTCCTATCCTTGTACAAGGCTTTACAACATTCCTTCTTAGCCTTCACCTTTGTTTGTACCTCCTCATTCCACCACCAAGATTCCTTTTGGTGTGGAGCAAAGCCCTTGGACTCTCCTAATACCTCTTTTGCTACTTTTCGGATACAGCTAGCCATGGAATCCCACCTTTGGCTAGCTTCCCGCTCTCTATCCCACACACACTGGGTGATTACTTGCTCTTTGAAAATGACTTGTTTTTCTCCTTTTAGATTCCACCATCTAGTCATTGGGCACTTCCAAGTCTTGTTCTTTTTTCTCACTCTTTTGATATGTACATCCATCACCAACAAGCAATGTTGATTAGCCAAGCTCCCCCGGTATAACTTTGCAATCCTTACAAGTTATATGATCCCCTTTCCTCATTAGAAGAAAATCTATTTGTGTTTTTGACAACCCACTCTTGTAAGTGATCACATGTTCTTCTCTCTTCTTAAAGAATGTGTTGGCTAAGAAGAGATCATATGCCATTGCAAAATCCAAGATAGCTTCCCCATCCTCGTTTCTCTCCCCAAAACCATGGCCACCATGAAAACCTCCATAGTTGCCTATCTCCCTGCCCACGTGTCCATTTAAATCTCCTCCTATAAATAACTTCTCCGTCTGAGCAATTCCTTGCACCAAGTCTCCAAGGTCTTCCCAAAATTTCTCCTTCGAACTCGTATCCAACCCTACTTGAGGTGCGTACGCACTAATCACATTGATGAGTTCTTGTCCTATTACAATCTTGATTGCCATGATTCTATCTCCTACCCTCTTGACATCTACAACATCTTATGTCAAGGTTTTGTCCACAATGATGCCAACACCATTTCTCGTTCTATTTGTGCCCGAATACCAAAGCTTAAACCCTGAGTTTTCTAGATTCTTTGCCTTAAGACCAACCCACTTAGTTTCTTGTAGGCACATAATATTTATCCTTCTCCTCACCATAACTTCCACTACTTCCATAGATTTTCCCGTTAAGGTTCCTATATTCCACGTTCCTAAACGCATTCTACTCTCTTGAACTCTACCCTTCTGTCCTAGCTTCTTCACCATCCCCCGTCTAATAGGATCAAAGTACTTCTTTTGTGTGTCCTGTGTAAAGTTGATAGGAGCATATGCTCCCAAACAACTTTGAGTGGAGTCGTTCGAAAAGAAGTTTCTATGGCCCCCTTGCTCATTTAACACTGCATCCGGGTGCCGACGGAGATACAGCGACCTTTGCTCACTTATCATTGTGCTCGGGCCACACAACGCGCCACTTACGGGTGACGTCCTAGCTTTAGCGCGATTTCGTTCTGGATTCATTGTCATAAGGATTCGACGTAACTGTGGAGTGCCGGCTGTCGACTACCTGACGCCCTCCCCCTCCTCCTTTATCCGGGCTTGAGACCGGCAATGTAAGATAAACTTACACAGGCGGAGTTATCGAAACAAATTCACCATTCCTAGAAAAATTATAATAATTCTAATCATTATTCAGACTAGGAATACAACATTTATGTTAGCCATTCAAGTACCAGAAGCACCATACCTAAGAATTATAATATTCAGGTACTCTCATCCATGAATCCATTTACTTTTTCTGATTCCTCTTTTATTCTCCAGACTGCTTCAACATCATTGGTACGAAACCGTTGGGTAAAAGTCGACTCGTCCAGCGGTGTTGATGTGCCATTGGCAAAAGCAAGAAGACCAGTATAAGCAATCATGGCCCCGTTATCAATACAATACCTATCATCAGTTGCAAACAACCTTCCACCCCGCTCAGAGCACATGGTTCTCATCATCTCTTGCAACCGTTCATTGCAACCAACACCACCAACAATAAGGACATCTTTCTTGTCACAATGTGCCATTGCACGTTCTGTTATCTCCACAAGCATTGCGAACACATTTTCCTGAAGAGAATTAAAAAGAAAAATAAAATAAGTTAACCTGCAGATCTCAAAATTAAACTCATATGAAATTAAGATAAAGAACAAATAATTAATCGGAAGGTTGTTGATGTCGTTATTATTTGTCTTTTGCTTGCAGAGCTATTAAAATAAAAATGTATCGCTCTTTTTTTCTTCATAAGATCCATAGACAAAATATATTTTCACTTCAAAATAGCATTGATTCCAATTTTACCTGAAGTGAGTAGCATAGGTCTGCAGATGTGCACTCATTATTCTTGAGCTTCTCCACAGCGGTAGCCTCAATATAGCTCAAAATTCCACTAAAAGATACATCCATTCCTTTGACAACATAAGGAAGATCTATAAACTGTTCTCCTTTCTTTGCAAGCTACAAGGGGCAGGGATCACACAAGTCATGATGAAAGCACTTCCAAAACGGAATTCAATTCAAGAACTGAGCATGAATAAAGTCAGCATAATAATAGTAATATGGATCACACTAGTGACGATGGTAATTCGATTTTGAGAGTTTTTGCATATTGATTTTTTATGCTATTCAGTGCACTCTAAGGCCAGATGAACAATCCAATAGGATAATATACATGCAAGGCAAGAGAAGTTGACCATAACAACTGATCGCCCCAAATTTGAGCAACTATCTCCACAAGCATTTAAAAACTTCTGCAGACACTGTCAAATTATATATACATTACCAAAGATAATCTACCATTCAACCATGATGGGTTTATTGATTTCAAATGCATCATATACCTGTGTGTTCCCACCACTAACATATAAGACAACAGGATCATCTGCACCGGTCACAACCCTTCCCATCTCAATATGTGCAATACAATGATTAACTGCAACAATGGGCTTCTTCCACAATTGCGAAAGAACCCTGACAACAATTGCAGCAACTTGTAGCGGTGCTCCCATGCCAGGACCCTTGGTGTGACAGATGCAATCAATTTCCTTCGGCGTTACTTGAGCAGTTTCCAAGGCCGATTTAACCAGTGGGAGAATGTGTTGGAAATGGTGTTGTGCAGTTTCACGGGGAAGGAAGCCTTGACCGGGAGGAGTAATGTATGTGTGGCGTGGGTTTGATAAAATTGTGCCGTCTAAAGTGACAACCCCAACACCAATCTTGTTGGCTGAACCCTCAAACCCAAGTGCTATCATTTTCTTCATTTTTGCGGAGGAATTCTGGCAAGCCCTGTAAATCAAAACCAAATTCAGACAAAGTCCAACAGCTTCGAATCAACTATTTTTTACGCATCAACATCCGAATTTTCATACCCAAGTAGTGAATTTACAAAAAAACAAAAAAAAAAAAAATTCTACCAATCAAGAAGCAGTTTTCAGTATTCACCAATACCTATACTCATTTGACTAAAACTGAAATACTCTCATCTGCTCTGACTGACACTTAATTAATAGAAAATGTTAAAAAACGAAAAACGGCATTAGAGCATGAAAGAATGATGCTTAACAACTTACGCTCAAGGATCAATGAAATTATGAACAAACAGATGAGTGGAGAAAAACAAAAAATAAATTAAGTAATAGTTTATAAGTATATGAGACTGCTTCCTTCTGTGAAAATATTAATTCGCACACAAACTAAGGTAATACGCACACACAAAATATATCTCTGTGAGAATATTGACATGAACCCTCGATAAGTCAATAGCGGACCAGAACGCACAACGTATACAACAACAGACAATTCTGGCACACAGACAGACAGATAGATAGATAGATAGATAGATAGATAGACAGATAGATAGATAGAGAGAGTACCCGGAGTGCAGCGGTTTTCGGTTATGAAGAAGAACAACTGAACAGAGCGAGAGTAAGCTGGAATGGAAGGGTTGAAGGGAAAAGGTGTTTAAGCTTGTGTTCAAACTCCAGGTCGGGTCGGAGCTACCTGTTAACCGCTTCAAATTTCTTTTCGTATTGGACGGTTTGTTCTCGAGCAACCATCTCTAAAAATACTTGACATCAGGTCATTTAATCCACTCAAATAAATAATAATTGACTTTAGTGGACAGTAAGTGGCCAATCTCTATCCCTAAAAAATGCTCTGGTACAAAATCTAGCCAATTTGTATTAAAATATTACTAATTTTTTTTTATGAAATAATAAAAAAATTAGTTTTAATTTCGAATAATTTTTTTAACCAATTTTGTCACTCTACGTGTCATTATCTGAAAGTAGCATTTTATGGATAGATTTCCGATAACATTTTCAACCAATTCCGACGCGCCACGTGTCACTATCAGTTTACAATCATTTAGCCAAGATTTCGATAAGATTTTCAACCAATCACGTAGTGCCACATACAGGTGGGCAAATGAGTAGAGGAACCGCAGGTCGAGGCAGGTAATCTAGGTTCGGAGCAAGTACGGGCCAGTTCCAAATGTTTTAGAAAATAAACAGGGTGGGGCGGGGAGGGCCGAGTCCTAAACCCTAGAAAAATGAGGCCTCGAACCGACCTGTTTCTAATTATAATGAACAATCGAAATTGAATGATAACCTATCATCCAATCTGAACTGTTAGTTTCTACCCTAGTCATCCTGAGTCCAGGTTTTCAAAATTAGTCTCACTCCCACCTCTCCACCACCATCTGTCACTCCCTCGACTCCGATGACATCCCAGAGAACCCAGCCTATCACCGCCGCCGCGACCAAAACAACACCAGCCACCTAGCCATCCTCCTCAACGACATCCCAGGACCCAGAGAGCCCAAGTCCTAGAAACTCGATTCTCACCTCTTCGACAACACAACCGCCATTGCGATCACTATCACCCCATCATCGCCGTCGAGGACACAGCTACCAGCTTAGATTCTTTTACTTGGCCGGCTACCAAAGCCCCAATTTCGAATTCGCAATCTCTCTCTCTCGTTGCAGCCTCTTCGTTCTCAAGTAAAAACCCTAACAAACAATTCGATCTCACTTCTCTCTTTTATTTGATTTGTATTATTGGTTTGTGGAAATGATTTCTTATTCTAAGCAACTATTTGAATTTGGTTATTGAGGTTTCTAGTAGATTCGACTTGGATCACTATTTTCATATTTTACTTTTCTGTTGGGTTAGGTTGTTTAATTGTTCTGTAAATATGTGATAAATGATGGAAAAATTGGATCTTGGGATGAAGGGATTGGAGAAAATCGATCTGAAAATTGAACTGTTATCGGTTTATTTAGGCTGTATGCCGAGTGAAGATGGCTACCCAGTTGAGGATTATGCTCTAATTAGGGTCTTTGTGCTTTTTTGCAAGCTTAGTTAGTTTGTTACTGTGTTGGTTTGGTTTTTTGGATCAGAAATTTTGAATTTCTTAATATTTCGACTTCGCAATTTATGTTGTTTGGGATTTTGTTATTTTACTTTAATATTGGTATTTGGAAGTGTTAAATGAATGTGGAGATCTAAAGGTGCCTCAGATTTCTGAATTATTGCGGATGTCATGTTTATGTTATTTTGGATTATTTGATTTTGGACTTTGGAATTTGGATGTCTTGGACTCTTGGATTTTTTATTTTGTATGTTGATTTAATCTTTAGATGTCTCTCGGATGTTATTTTGAATGTCTAGATGTAATGTTGTTATTTTGGATTGTTAATATGTGGACTTGAATGTTGGACTTTGTAATGTTTGGATTGGATGTGAATCTGTGCAGGGAGTGAATTTGTGCAAACTGTAAAATCTGCACACTGCACTGCTAGTGAATCTGTGTTGGGAGTGAATTTGTGCAAATTTTAGGTTATTTTTTCACAAAACAAAAAAAAAAAAAAAAAAAAAAAAACAACGAACAAACAAACAAAGGACCCATGAACCTGGCCTGTTTTAACCAGGTTGGGTTAGGTCCAATTCCTATATTAGAAAATATCCCTGGCCCAACCCGACCCGTCTCTTTTAAACCCGAGTCCGGTCTGGTCCCTTCAAAATTGGGCTCGGCCAGCCGGTGCCTAGCCTTAGTGCCATGTGGCATTATCCAGAACCTCATCCTTTTTTTGTCCATATAAACCCTACATCCATCCTAATTCTTACACAAAACTCAAACTAGCTTAGAATTATTCTTCATCGTTTTTAAATCTTGAGTTCTTATAATGTCTTCTTCAAGGAGATTGTAAGAAATCGATGAGCAACAGAAAAAATTGTTGGCATAACAAGAAGAATTGTTCAATCTCAAGGAAGGTGAAGATAAGGCTTTCGTAATGGAAGAGGAAGAGGATGATGAACATAGAAGGCAAAGAGCCTGACATTCCAGTTGTGCCATGGAAGCTGTGGGTCAGATATCCAAACCCAAACGTGCCTCAAACTTGGATAGAATGAGGGAAAGACGAGGTAAAGATCTCTTAGAAATTATTTTATTCCCTACAGTTTATTCCCTAATCATATACTTAGACGTTGTTTTAGAATGCAATGAAGTTTGTTCAACAAAATCATGGTTGCTATTTGCAACCATGATCCATACTTCGTGCAAAAAAAGAAGAAGATGTTTTTCATGTTCAAGGTCTTCTTCTTGAGCAAAAAATTACTGTTTCCTTGCGGATGCTTGGATATGGAGCATCTGCAAATCAAGTGGATGAGATAGCGAGGATGGGAAAATCAACTATTCTAAAGTCCCTGATATTAAAGCCTTTTACAGCAATGAGTACCTTCGGAAACCCACAACAATAGACCTGCAAAGGCTTTTGAAGAATGGTGAGATGCAAGGCTTTCCTGGCATGATTGGAAGCATCGACTGTATGCACTAGACATGGAAAAAATTATCCAAGTGCATGGCAAGGAGCTTATGGCGACAAGCCAAAAGTATCATTTTGGAAGCGGTGGCTTCATTTGATACATGGATTTGACATGCTTTTTTTTGTTGTTCAAAGAGCTCAAAATGACCTCAATATCATTGCCCAATCTCCAGTGTTCGATGAGGTGTTGCAAGGAAAAGCACCGAAAATCACATATTGGGTCAATGGACATAAATACAAATGAGCATACTACGTAGCAGACAGTATTTACCCAAGGTGGACAACGTTTGTCAAAACTGTCATGTCCCGATCACGACATACGTCGAGAATCAACACGTGACGTCACCAAATACCCGTATCTCAACATACCCCGCCTCCGAGATATGGCAAATCACAACTCGAGAATTGAATCGCATAGTAATTTTTTGTATATTTTATGGCTGCATCTAACCTCCTCATTTAACTGCCTACGTACCATCAATAAGGATCAAGCCATTTGTAGTTCGTCGTTCACTAACTTAGACATTTATTCCAGTGCGTTCCAACAGGAATACATAGCATTCTGTAATCAATTATTAGAACTTGACATGCATGACATTACCAAGTTTAGGGTTACAAAACAAACCAACATGCCATTCAAGATTCTCATTCCATCCATCATATAAATCCCATGTTTTCAGCACGATATCTCATTCCACAGCATGTAACATATCAAATAACCAACGAAGCACATATTATTCTCAAGCCATATTGATCAACTAAAATAATCATAATAATAACAACCATATCCAAGGTCATTCCACAATCCCGTCAATCAATCAATTCATGAATCAAAGATGCATGATCTTAGCATTTAATTACATTAATCAATCAATGCGATAGCATATCATTTCACGAATTTAACTAAGGAACTCTATATAATTTCCTACTTGGATTGTGAGCAATAACATGGTAAATCTATTTTATATTCACAAGGTCTATTGTGGGTAATTCTCATTCACTCGAATCTAGGGTTCTAGACTAACCTTATGGGAATGAGCGAGAGCAAGGATTCCAAACCACTCAACGGAACCAAAATATCAAGCAGTTTCTCATAATCTACCCAGACCTGTTATATGTAAAATCAGTGCCGACAAATCGGAACTCGGATACGCTGTGGAGCTCGGGTGAGTGACAATAATACAAGTATGTGATAATCAATAAAAAGAAAGACCATCAATCATAGTTTATAAACCTCAAATATAAGTTCATAATTATGAAAACATAGTCAAGTTTCTAACAATTCCGAAGGAGTCACCCAGACATCCAATGACTTTTCCCATTCAAACCACTAAGATTCTCAAAAAACCATCATTCATATGTACATTAAAAACTAGGGCTAGAGGGACGCAGTTCGGTCGAAGCCTACATTAGTAACCAAACAGGAAGTGGCCCCCTATCGCAGATTAACCAAGTAGAACCATCCCTGCAGTAACCAAGTAGGCAGTGACCCCCTATCGCGGATTAACCAAGTAGAGTCACTCATACGCATCTGTTAGGCAATGATCACCTATCATGGATTAAACAAGCATGATCACCCCTAAGTATATGTGTATGGCCATACCAAAGATATAAGGATCGCCTACCGCGGATTAACCAAGCACGATCCATAGAAAATATGGTCCCCTAGCACGGATTAACCAAGCATGACCATGGTCCCCTATTGCGGATTAACCAAGTAGGACCAAGATAACCAAGTAGGTAGTAATCCCCTATCACAAATTAACCAAGTAGAGTCACACCTACGAAACTATTAGGCAATGATCACCCATCGTGGATTAACCAAGCATGATCACTCCTAAGTATGTATGGCCATAAGGATCGACCATCATGGATTAACCAAACATGATCCATAACTAATATGGTCCCCCATCGCCGATTAACCAAGCAGGACCACTAGTGACCCCGTATCACGGATTAACCAAGTAGGGTCATGGCCCCCTACTAGTCCTTAATTTAACAAACATTTCAATATGCAATTCAAATAAAATTTTCACAAATATTACCAATCCATAAATCAAATCACATTTAATAAAAATAGATCGATCGCCAGTAATAAAAGAATCACTTTTTAACAGAAAACACATTTATAAAACCAAGTCATATCCACAAAGGATATTAATATAAAGAATCGGGTAATCACCATATCACATACATTAAAGTCACTCACCGAGATAAGCCCGTATAGCCTCACTGAGCATCTATTAATACTAATTTTAGTTTTATAAATGATTCGAGACATGTTGACCAAAAGTCAACTCTCGATCAACAGTGGTGCCCACAACCCTACGTAATTCGATCCGAAAGATCCGCACACCGAATTTCAGATCCGTAACTTCTAAAGATCCACATTAAGATTCTAGAACAACTTACTAAAATCTCATGACGATCCAACAATCGGATCTCCGCCAATTGCTAGAATTAGGTGGCGGTCAACAATTTGTTTTACAAACTTAGAAATCCAATTCAGGAAGATCCATACAACGGATTCCCGATCCGTAAGTTTCTAAAATCCTCAAATATTACGTTCTATAACGTATTAAAGTTTGGTGACGATCTAACAGTTGGATCATTGATTCATATAATTATCTAGTGGCGTATTATAATGAAGATAGGTTCAAACAATCAAATTTCATCAAGCGGATATCAACACTGAAATCAAGACATCTAATTTAGCTTAAAACAACATCGTTGGCCCACTGGCCAAGCACCGTCGCCGATGGCGGTCGACCGCCTCGACTTGTCGAAAAATTCAACTATTTTTAAAATTTACTAAATTTTACAGAAATGTAGACCTTAATGAGTGGAGCAAGTTTCATACCTGTGGACAAGGCCAATTTGGCCGGGAAAGGCCTCAAATCATCATGAACCCGCCGGAACCCTAGAATTTGGGTGTCCTCAATTTGACTTCTTAACAGCTCCGCCGCCCCCCCCCCAACTTGTTTGGGCTTTGTTCCAGGCTCCAAGAGGACGCTATAGGTGGTGGTGATCGAAGGAATTTGTTTCAGATTTGGTGGATCGACATCTATGAACCCGCACACCCACCGGTGCAGTTTCCACAATTTCAAAGCCAATATTTATGAATTGGGTCGATTGCTACTCGATTCCCCATTTCTTTCTATTTTTTTCTCTCCTTTTCTCTCATTTCCCTGCTCTCATTGGTCCTCCTCTTTCCCCCTTATTTCTGATTAGGGGCCCTCTCACCCATTGCCATATGGCAGATTCTCAACTTTTCTTTGTTATAGCTCTGTTTCACGAACAATTTGCACCTACACGTTCGTGTGATCGAGCTTTATTCAAAAATATAAATTGTGACCTTGAAAGGTCTATGTATTTTAAATAATTAATTTCCAAACTTCAAACTTCGTAACTAGTTTAATTAAAATCTAAATTCAACTAAATTAATATAAATCCTTGAAAAATAATATAAAATCTCCTTAATACAAATACGTAGTTTGGAATAGTGAAATCCAAGAACAGGATTTCATAAAAACAGTGCCACATCCACAAAGTGAAAAAGAAAAACACTTCGTAAAATGTCAAGAGGGGTGTAGGAAGGATGTGGAGCGTTGTTTTGGTATCCTGCAAGTTCGTTGGGCGATTGTTAGAACTGCTGCTATAATGTTTGATGTCGAGGCTCTTCGATCCATCATGATGACGTGTATCATTCTCCACAACATGATTGTGGAAGATGAGTATGATTATGATGTCATCGATGAATACAAGCCAGTGACCCTGAACATTTTCTACTCCTACTCTGATTCCAGACAATTTTAGTAAACAACTTCAACAGGAATCTAATTCTGATTCCATCCCATTTCAATTCCTCCCAATCCAATTCCTCATCAATTCAATTCCTCTCAATTTGATTACGGATTAGAAAACAAGCCGTAAGTGTACTAAGGAGACTTGTATTTCAAGGAGATAGATCCTTATTTCAACCAAAAAATAGGGATGATGCAGGTTGTCGTTCGGTTTCTTTTAATGAGATCTTGCAACTGAGACTGAACTTTTCTTTTTCTCCTTTGTTTCCCTATTTCTCTTTTGTTTCCCTCTCTGCTACCTTATCTAAATACTGATAGGAGCATATTTATGCAACTTAGTTAGCTTGTTTCTTGGCATTTATGTTGTTAGTTCGTAGTTATTTTAGTATTTTAAGCTATTTTCGTGTGTTTGTAGGTCCAAAGGGTTAATGTGGCAAAGAAGTGCATTTTGGAGCTTTTTTGGGCATGGAATGGATAGCATATGCTTGGAGCAAAAGGAATGGACGAAATTTGAAGTTTGTGCATCATCCTCTCCCTATAAATAACCATTTTAGCACACTTATTTCACCCAACACATTCACCTACCACTACATCCACTCATTTCACCCAACACATCCACTCATTACAACCACCCAACACGTTCACCTACCACTACATCCACTCATTTCACCCAACACATTCACCTACCACTGCATCCACTCATTTCACCCAACACATCCACTCATTACAACCACCCAACACATTCACCTACCACTACATCCACTCATTTCCCCACCCAAAACATTCACCTACCACTACATCCACTCATTACCACCACCCACTACATCATCTCCGCAACAACAACAACAACAACAACAAAGCCTTTTCCCACTAAGTGGGGTCGGCTATATGAATCCTAGAACGCCATTACGCTCAGTTTTGTGTCATGTCCTCCATTAGATCCAAGGTGGGGGGATGCAACACGAGGACTTCCTAGGAGGTCACCCATCCTAGTACTACTCTCGCCCAAACTCGCTTAACTTCGAAGTTCTGATGGGATCCGGTGCATGTGAGTTGGTATGATCGCATCCCCACTACATCTCCCTAGCCTATAAATACATCCATCCACCCTTCATCATGGGGGAGACATGAATCCAAAACACACACACACATCATCTACACAATTCTCCACTCTTTGCCGCATTCAACACAACCTTCATCCAAACACATCCATTCATCTTCACATCCATTCCTCCATACAAACAAACCTTCAAACACTCACCAACACCTTGTGCCGTAGAAAAGGAATGGAAGGAAAGTGCTTGGACGTGCTAGCTGTCCAACTTGGATCGTTTGAGCGTTTAGGTGTTTTCTTTCTTTTGTTTCTAATGTTTAAATTCATTTCCTTTCGTTTTGTTGTAAATATGAGTGGCTAAACCCCTCTTGGCTAGGGGTGATTTCAAAGCCATGATTATGTGTGCAATATAATTTGATAAATTCCAGTTATGAACTCTTGAATCGTGAATGCAATTGGCTTAACTATTTGATTGATAACTTATTTGTATTTGTTAATTAAGGGTCGACACTTAATTGGCATGCATAAATCCGTTGTTAGAATATAAGGAAGTTTCACATAATCGTTACAAACTTATATTCACATGTAGTGAAGGTCGCTTATAAACGATTGCATTAAGTTCAATTCCTAGCATGAGTGACATGATGTCATAGTTGCAAGTGCTTTGTCAATGCTTATGATTTTCATTAAACGTAATGATCTTTGATTGTATCTCTATTATGATGTCATGTAGGGAACTTTAGAAGAATGTTTTGGGTTGTCGAATGATGTCATCCAATCCAATAAAACAAGGAAAATCTGAGAGTTAACTAGTGATGTCATGGTTAATTTGGAGCATTGTCGTTCATAATTCAATGAAGTAGTAACTGGAAATCAAGTTGTTTGCATACATATCATGTGTGGAGAAAAAGCCTCTAGCTATCCCATCCATCATCTTATTTCTCAAATTTGTTTTACAATTTGTCTAGTTTTTCATACTTGTTTGTTTGTTTCAACTTCGTCCAAAACTCAATCCCCCTTTACTTTAGTGTGTCTAATTAGTTAGAATTTGTTTTAATTTGTGTTTTTAAATGTTTTGATTCAAGTAAAAGTCAATTTTCGTCCAAAGTCATTCCTAGTGTCTAGTTTAAGTTTATTGAGTTGTTTTAAGCTGTTTTGAGTATTTTAAATTTGCTTTGAGTCTAGTGAGTCTTGTTAAGTGTTTTTAAGTTTAGTTTTATGTTTTTGAGTCAGTTTAGAGGTTATTAGCAAGCCCTCCTAATCCCCAGTCCAGAACGATCCCTACTTACATTCTTTACTACAATTGATAAAAGAGGGTTAAATTTGTGTGTTAAGATAATTTTCGCATCAAATACAAACAAAGCTTCATGTTGAAGCACCATTTCTCCATTACGACCATAGTTTCAGACGTCAGTAGACCCAATATGAGCATAAAATATCAGAGATCCTTTTTTGTATTCTTTGCAAATTTGAAAGGTAGAAACCAATGGGGGTCTAAATCTTTAAAAAAATATTTGGGGTATGAATCTTTCTAGAAAAGAAAATTGGGGTCTGAATCTTTCTAGAAAGAAAATTGGGGTCTGAATCTAGCTGAGTGTAGTAGTGACCTAATAGAATTTTAAGGCTTAATTTTCCTAATTACATAATTCTGAATAAAAGGTACATACAATCCTTGTTACAAAAGGAAACAAAAATAAAGGACACAATATCCTTCCTAAAACATGACTAATAATTACAAAGTATTTACATTCCTTTTCTCCTAAATATTGACTTATTCCAATACTCCCCCTCATGTTGGAGCATAGATATTACTCATGCCTAACTGGATAAGTGAATCACTGAATCTTCTACTACACACGGCATAGGTAAGGATATCTACAAGTTGTTCTTTTGAATTCACAAACGGTATTGACACAATCTTCTATTGGAAATGTGCCATAAAGTCAATCATAGGATGATACTTTACAGGCATTTCACATGTTAAACTAATATATTTTAATATAAGGGGCAAAGATTATTGTTTAAAGTTGTCTCATATAAATGTTATATGCTTAAACGATAAGTCCAAGGAATATGTAATTGGGAGAATGTGATCTAAAGAAGTTAGATTCATGAGACCACCATCTTTCGTATACATATCCTAAACGTTCCTAATCTTAGAGAGAGTGGCTGGTCTCAAGTCATTGGTGTGACTGACACCAAGACAAGCATGTAGGTGCTTAATAGAGAATGAGTCCACTGAACGCGATCAACAAGGAGTTCTTATACTCATGTCACATGAAAATTCATGGTTGGGATTATGCAAAGTAGTCATTTGACCTGAGGCATCATAGTTGTCTTATGGTTAGATCCTTGATCTTTGACTATGTCAAAGTCACTCTGTCAAAGGGTGTCCACGACATAGTTGGGGTTAAGCCACTTAGCCATGGAGGCAAGTGAATGCACAACAAGGGATCTCTAACTTTCAAACCGTTTGAGGGAGAATACTCTATGATATGATTAAGAATCTCTGGTCAAAGTATGAATGAGATTTAAAAATTCGTTTCAAATCACATTCAAGGTAATCATATAAATAAGAGAATCTCATTGGATAATAGACATGAATAAACTATCAAATCAAACAATGTGGTCAAGAGTATTGTATTAGAGAAAGACCGTATTGCATTGTAATCCCAAACTGAATAGGTTATCCACCTCTTTTTAGTAGGTTGGGTAGCCATGACATACTGCTATGTGTCACTCATGGTTTGTGGAAGCCCTAAAGGTGAATAATCACTAAAGGGGGAATTGAAAAGTAAGGTTCAATTCACAATCGATTTGAAGAGTTCTAATCACCCACTGCCTCGCTAAAAGGAACCTAATGGATCGTGCACTAAGGTAGAGATTGAAGAAACAACGGAGATGAGTAAGGGTAATTAAATGGTTTAATTATTTATGGCTATGATTAATTAATATGTTAATTAATCAAACGAATAAGTTTGTTTTAGACATCCAGTTAGTTTTGGGCCTCAAGGCCCAATGAGCTTCGAATGTCAAGTCCAATAACTCAAGTTGTATGACAACTTAAAAACACAAAGGGCATGAAAGCCCAATGAACCCACATGGCCTGGCACAGAGAGTGTGAGGGAGAATTGGTTTTAATTTCAATTATGCCACTCAATGTAAGTGGCTATAGAAAGGAAATTATAACTCATTCCCTCATAAGGGTTTTCTAGAGAGAAAAGAGAAAAACACAAAAAGGCTCCCTCTTTTCTTAGGAGGCCGACCACCCTAGGAAGAATGGACTAGCATCCATTTCTTCTTAGGTCACTCATTTCTTTCTCAATGCTCTCCTTGGTGTGGAAACTTAGAGGTTCCCTTTCTTGGGAACTTGGAGAATCCATTCCTTCATCATATCCAAGAAGTCATGAACCCAAGAAGTAAAGTTCCTCCATCCACATCCCTGGAGCCAAGGAGCAAGGAGACTAAGGAAAGAAGGCCCTCACATAAGTGAATATCCTTTGCCAAGCAAAGAGGTGCTTCAAAGGTATAAAAGTTTCTCAACTCTTTTCTTTAAGATTTGAGTTGAGTCTTGGTTCACCACAACTACTAGCCATTGAATTTCATGGGTAAAGTTTCGTTTTTAAGTGCATACAAGCATTATTCCGCCTTTAATTGTTAATTGCATGCATAGATGCTAAAATGAACTCATTTTCACAAATTATTCCTTCATCTTCTTCTCTAGCTTTTCTTTGATAAAATGTTTATCAACCTCAAGATGCTTAGTCTTGTCATGATGTACTGGATTTTTGGCTATTTCTCTAGAAAACTTATTATCACAATACAATTTCATTGCCTCCTTCTGTTTAAAACCAAGACTCCAAAGTAACTTTCGTAGCCAAAGAATCTCACACACACCATGTGCCATACCCCTATACTCAGCTTCGACAGAAGACTGTGATACCACATTCTGCTTCTTGCTCCGCCACGTAACCAAATTACCTCCAACAAATGTAAAATACCCAGATGTAGATGTTCTATCAGTCACATCACCTACCCAATCAGCATCAGTAAATCCCTCAATCCTCATATGTCCATGACATTCATACAAAATTCCTTTACCTGGAGCAGACTTCAAATATGCCAAGATTCTCATTACTACCGCCATATGATCCATACTTGGTGAGTGTGCATAAACTGACTAACCACACTTACGGCATAGGCAATATTTGGACGAGTGTGAAACACATAAATCAACCTCCCCACTAGTCTTTGATATCTACCTCTGTCAACCGGTTCCTAATCTGGATAAATCCCCAAATAATGTTTCTCTACGATAGAAGTGTCCACAGGCTTACTTCCAACATGCATGTTTCCTTTAATAAATCCATAACATATTTACATTAAGACAAGAAAATACATTTAGATGATCGAGCGACTTCCATGCCAAGAAAATATTTCACATCTCCAAAATTCTTCATCTTGAACTCAGCGACAAGGTTTTGTTCTAGCTTCATCATCTCTTCTGTATCATCACCTGTTATTATCAAGTCATCCACATAAATAATTAAGGTTGTCACTTTACCACTTCCCCATTTCACAAATAATGTATGATCCGAGTGACTTTGATAATACCCAATCCTCCTCATAACTTGAGTAAATCTACCAAACCATGCACGAGGTGATTGCTTAAGTTTGTAGACTGACTTTCGCAACCTGCATACTCCTGTTTTCCCTCCGGCATTGTACCCTGGAGGAAAATCCATATATACTTCTTCTTCCAAGTGCCCATGAAGAAAAGCATTTTTCACACCAAACTGTTTCAGTGGCCAATTCAAATTTGCAGCTAAAGAAATCAAAACTCATACTGTATTCATCTTCACTACTGGAGAAAAAGTCTCCTGATAATCAACACCCTAAGTTTGAGTATAACCCTTTGCTACTAACCTCGCTTTATACCTGTCTACCGATCCATCTGCCTTGTATTTAATCGTAAAGACCCATCTACACCCAACCGGTTTCTTTCCTTTAGGTAGCTCTGTTACCTCCCATGTATCATTCTTATGTAGTGCCATCATTTCCTCATCCATTGCAGCAACCCATTTAGGATCCTTTAAGGCCTCCTCAACTCAGGTTGGTGCTTGGATTGCTTCCACATTATTTACCCAGGCTTGATGTTCTAGTGCAAGGTTCGAGCATAACACATAATTAGCTATTGGATACTTCATTTTTCCTTTAGGAGAAAACCTGTTAGGAGGAACACCATGATTTTTCCTTGACAACAACTTATACATACTCATAATATTATCCGGATTAGTTACATGAGCATCAGTTGTACTTACCTCAGGAATATTCAGAGAAGACACATTGGGTGGCACTATTACTCGGTAGATTGTTAGCAAGAATCATCAATTGTTTCGGTGTTGAGCAGCTGAACACTAGTCCAATTTTTGGCAGGCTGTTGCAGAGAACCCTTACTGTCTTCATTCTCAGCAGTGTCTTGCCGAGAGCCTTCACAATTTTTGTTTTCAACACACACTCCCCCTGAGCTACATATTACATTGTCTGGTATCTCCAACCACCCAAGATCACCACTAGTATTCTCCCCCTAGTGATCGGAAGGTGATGGAATTGAAGCATAAAAATACTCAGATTCTAAGAAAGTAACATCCATGGTCACATACATGTGGCAAGTTTCAGGGTGGTAGCTCTTATACCCTTTTTATGAAAGACACACCGGAGAGCACATGGATCTAATTTACTACGATGAATCTTGTGAATATGAACATAGGCTACACATCCAAACACACGACGAGTGAAAGTATTAATGGACACTATGAGAACAAATTCTGTCAACACTTGGAGAGGTGTACGAAAGTCCACAACCTGGGATGGCATACAGTTAATCACATACATGACATAGGTAACGGCTTCAGGCCAAAATTGTTTAGGCACGGACGCACCAATAAGCAAGGCACGAGCAGTTTCCAAGATATGATGATTTTTTCTTTCATCAACCCCATTTTGTTGCGGAGTATGCGGACATGTAGTTTGATGAATAATTCCACGATCTTGTAGAAACCGGGATAACTCTGAATTTATGTACTCTCAACCATTGTCAGAACGTAAAACTTTAATATCAGAGGAATATTGAGTTTTAATCATCTGTTGAAATAGACGAAACACATCACAAACCTCACTTTGATTTTTCAACACATACAACCACGTCATACGAGTGCAATCATCCATTAAAGTAACAAACCACCTAATTTCTGAAGTAGTACTAACAGGGGAAGGCCCCCACATATCAGAGTGTACTAGCGCAAACGGAGAAGATCTTCTATTCATACTTGGAGGGAATGAAGCACGATGACTTTTGGCTAAAATACATACCTTACATTTCAATTCCGAGTTTTCAATACCACTGAACAAATCAGGTAATATATGTTTCAAATAACCAAATGATGCATGCCCTAAACGACGATGCAATAACAACACCTTCTGCAGATTACTATTACGTGACGCATGAACCAAATTAGCTCTTCCAGGAACTACGTCATCCACATAATATAGCCCCTCTCTCTTAGTGCCACGCCCAATGATCTCCTTTGTCTGAATATCCTGAAGCAAGCAAAATGAAGGATACATTAATACAACACAATCCAATTGTTCAATGACTTGAGGTATAGACAATAAGTGATAGGACAATAACGGAACCAATAAACAATTATGTAAGGGAAGAGAGGTGTAAGATACACTATTCCCGCTCCAACAACAACATCAGTAGTACCATTGCCAGTTGCCACACACTTTCTATAAGGATCTTTCATCGACTGAAACAAAGTTCTATCATACGTCATATGATCCGTTACACCGAAATCTAAAATCCAACTGGTATTGGTCGTTGTAATAACAAGCAAAAAAGGACAATCACAGGTACATGGCAATCACAACAACCCACTAATTACGGAACCACAAGCTGGAAGAACAAGCAAGCAGCACCCATTTCTCTTTCTTTTTTTTTAGTTTTTTAATTTTTTATTACCGCAACAGCAACAATCCACTAATAAGAACAACAATCCACGACACTTGTAGAACAACAATTTTAGTCAACTTTTACGATAATTAGCAGTAGCAATGGTAGGTAATACACATGGCACAACAAAACTAACTCCACCAAAGGACAATCTAGCAACAATTAGCAGTCCAAAAGAAAATCTCATATGCAAAAAAAAAAACAAAAACCACCCATATGCTGCAATCCAACAAGACCAGCAATACCCATTGCACGACAAAGATCAATTCACGGCACCACCAGTAGAATTATACATAGTGCACAATTGCAGAAGCACAACACTACACACGGCAGCAGCAAGATCACACTGCTGCAAATCCAATATACACGGCCTGATTGATTTCTGCAACAAGCAACGCAGGAAAAAGTCGACCGAACACAGCAGCGGAAGAAAATATTGTTTTACAGTTTCTAAGGTTACGACAAACTTGGCTTTGATGCCAAATAGAATTTTACTACTTAATTTTCCTGTATTCCATAATTCTGAATAAACGGTACATACAATCTTTGTTACAACAACAACAACAACAACAAAGCCTTTTCCCACTAAGTGGGGTCGGCTATATGAATCCTAGAACGCCATTGCGCTCGGTTTTGTGTCATGTCCTCCGTTAGATCCAAGTACTCTAAGTCTTTTCTTAGAGTCTCTTCCAAAGTTGTCCTAGGTCTTCCTCTACCCCTTCGGCCCTGAACCTCTGTCCCGTAGTCACATCTTCGAACCGGAGCGTCAGTCGGCCTTCTTTGCACATGTTCAAAATCACCGGAGCCGATTTTCTCTCATATTTCCTACAATTTCGGCTACTCCTACTTTACCTCGGATATCCTCATTCCCAATCTTATCCTTTCTCGTGTGCCCACACATCCCACGAAGCATCCTCATCTCCGCTACACCCATTTTGTGTACGTGTTGATGCTTCACCACCCAACATTCTGTGCCATACAACATCGCTAGCCTTATTGCCGTCCTATAAAATTTTCCCTTGAGCTTCAGTGGCCTACGACGGTCACACAACACGCCGGATGCACTCTTTCCATCCAGCTCGTATTCTATGGTTGAGATCTCCATCTAATTCTCCGTTCTCTTGCAAGATAGATCCTAGGTAGCGAAAACGATCGCTTTTTGTGATCTTCGCTAGATTGCTCCGGTCATTAGTGTGGATAAGTATATAAATGGATAGAGATAGGAAAGCAAACACAAGATGTACGTGGTTCACCCAGATTGGCTACGTCCACGGAATAGAAGAGTTCTCATTAATTGTGAAGGGTTTACACAAGTACATAGGTTCAAGCTCTCATTTAGTGAGTACAAGTGAATGATTTAGTACAAATGACATTAGGAAATATTGTGGGAGAATGATCTCGTAATCACGAAACTTCTAAGTATCGGAGTGTGGTGTCGTCTTGACTTGCCTTATCTGTCTCATAGGTAGATGTGGCATCTTCTCTGGAAGTACTCTTCCTCCATCCAGGGGTGGTATCTTTAACTGGTGGAGATGCACAAGGTAATGTATCAATTTCACTTGAAGCTTACTTGTAGTTTCAGGCTTGGTCAAGCGCGATACAAACCATGTAGTAGGTGTCCCCCAAGTCGCCGAGCTAGGGGGTCTGCTGAAAGAGGTGACAGACAAGGTAAGCAATCAGAGCTCCGACTGATTGTTCACCTTCTCCCCATCTTGCAGCAGCATGAAGGATAAAGAGAAGAAAAATGAGAAGAGATGATATGAGATACTTTTGCTTTTGAAGAAGTAACTTTCCACAGGCTTATTCTTGAACTGAGCTGGAGGGTTTTCTGGTTTCCTCCAGAGTATAAGGCCGACTGAAGAATTTGAGGGTCAAAACAAGTCCATCAAATCTAGAGTACGTTCCACCCTGCTGATATGGGATACTTTTGCTTTTGACAAACTAATGAATGTATCGGCACGTGTGCTGTTACGCTTGTCTCCACATGCTTCCTTGTATCCTTCGCACTTGCCCTATCTGTTCCTCAAGCAGATGCGGAATCTTCCCTGGAAACATAAGATGTTGAAGATGAGTACTCGAGAGCAATGCCAGGTAAGTAATCAGGTAAGGGGTTCCAGGCAGTCAGTTCCTGGCTGGAAGCTTGATTCCAAGTGCTGATTGATTGCTCTCTTTCTCCTTGTCTTGCAGGTAAAAACAAGGCCAAAAGAAAAGACAGGGAAAAAGCATGATATGGGATACTCTTGCTTTTAACCCTGATGATATGAGATATTCTTGCTCTAGTATAGCTTGTTTGCAGAGGTATTATCGGGGGGAAAGAAAGCTGAATATTTCGAAAGGCTTCGTTGGGAGTGCCCTCTCAAATATGATGAAGGGTTGAGCATTTTTGCAGGTCTGCCTGTCCGTTGGGGATGGAGGTCGACATATATAGGAGTCTCCCTAACAACAAGTAGTAATGCTATTCCTTTACCCTGCTTGGTCATAGCACGGTAGTGGGAGCTGCCAGTTTCACATGTTTTAACTCTGTCAGAGCACTTTGAAAAAGTGGTCTGTGGTATCTGGCTCTCGAGATTCGGAGAATGATGCCTCTTCGATTTTTGAGAAAGCAATCATGCTGGGGGTATGACTCTCGAGATTCGGAGAGCAGTGTCTCTTCGATTTTTAAGGAAGTAATCATGTTGGGAGTCTGGCTCTCGAGATTCGGAGGGCGGTGCCTCTTCGATTTTGGAGCAAGCAATCTTGTTGGGAGTGTTGTCTCGAATGTGAGTAAAGGTTGGGCATGTTTGCTAGTCTACCTTGCCACGAAGCACAAAGGTTGACACACAGGGACTTTCCAATTATCCAGCAATGGTATTGTTCCTTTACCCTCTCTTCGATTTTGAGAAAGTAGTCATGTTGGGAGTCTGGCTCTCGAGATTCGGAGGACGGTGCCTCTTCGATTTTGGAGCAAGCAATCTTATTGGGAGTGTTTTCTCGAATGTGAGTAAAGGTTGGGCATGTTTGCTAGTCTACCTTGCCACGAAGCACAGAGGTTGACACACAGGGACTTTCCAATTATCCAGCAGTGGTACTGTTCCTTTACAGTTGTGGGTAATAATATGGTAGCTAGACCTTCAAAATTTATGTGTCTAAACTTTTGTTAGTGCTGTTTCTTTGCTATTCTTTTACCTTTCTTGGTCAGAGCGATGTAGTGGGAGTTGCAAGCTTCACGTGCTCAACTTTGGCAGAGAACTTTGGCAAAGTTATTTGTGGTACCCATGAGCTATTGTTGCGTGTGGGAAGTGGGTGATTGAATAGTAAGATTCATGTGCTTTCTACTTCACCAGAAGTCTTCGACAGAATGCCCATAATTTCTGCAAAGCTGAGTGTGCGTGTGACAGGTGCTGACAAGGCTAGAAAAGTAGGTGCCTCTTCGATTTCTGAGATCGGCCCTCGTGGTCTCTGAGCAGCCCAGCTCTTGAGAAAGCGAGCGCCTCTTCGATTGATTCGGAGAACGATGCCTCATCGATTTTTGAGAAAGCAATCATGCTGGGGGTCTGGCTCTCGAGATTCGGGGAGCAGTGTCTCTTCGATTTTTGAGAAAGTAATCATGTTGGGAGTCTGGCTCTCGAGATTCGGAGGGCGGTGCCTCTTCGATTTTGGAGCAAGCAATCTTGTTGGGAGTGTTTTCTCGAATGTGAGTAAAGGTTGGGCATGTTTGCTAGTCTACCTTGCCACGAAGCACAGAGGTTGACACACAGGGACTTTCCAATTATCCAGCAATGGTACTGTTCCTTTACCCTCTCTTCGATTTTTAAGAAAGTAGTCATGTTGGGAGTCTGGCTCTCGAGATTCGGAGGACGGTGCCTCTTCGATTTTGGAGCAAGCAATCTTATTGGGAGTGTTTTCTCGAATGTGAGTAAAGGTTGGGCATGTTTGCTAGTCTACCTTGCCACGAAGCACAGAGGTTGACACACAGGGACTTTCCAATTATCCAGCAGTTGTACTGTTCCTTTACCCTTGTGGGTAATAATATGGTAGCTAGACCTTCAAAATTTATGGGTCTAAACTTTGTTAGTGCTGTTTCTTTGCTATTCTTTTACCCTTCTTGGTCAGAGCGATGTAGTGGGAGCTGCAAGCTTCACGTGCTCAACTTTGGCAGAGAACTTTGGCAAAGTTATCTGTGGTACCCATGAGCTATTGTTGCGTGTGGGAAGTGGGTGATTGAACAGTAAGATTCATGTGTTTTCTACTTCCCCAGAAGTCTTTGACAGAATGCCCATAATTTCCGCAAAACTGAGTGTGCGTGTGACAGGTGCTGACAAGGCTGGAAAAGGCTGGAAAAGTAGGTGCCTCTTCGATTTCTGAGATCGGCCCTCGTGGTCTCTGGGGAGCCCAGCTTTTGAGAAAGCGAGCGCCTCTTCGATTTTTGAGATCGGCCTTCGTGGTCTTTGAGCAGCCCAACTTTTGAGAAAGCAAACGCCTCTTCGATTTCTGAGATCAACCCTCGTGATCTCTAAGCAGCCCAGCTTTTGAGAAAGCAAACGCCTCTTCGATTTCTGAGCAGGCGCCTCTTTGATTTCTGAAGCTTCGTCGAGTGCAGATTTTTATAGGGGCTGGCATTAAGTTCCAAAGCACACTTGAATCTCCACCAGTAGAAGCTTCATTCTTGCACTTCTAAGATCTTGATTTGTCCGACCTCTTCTCTCTTCAACACCTTTGAAAATGTCTGGCCCCTCCGACCGTCGTTTTGACTTGAACCTTGTTGAAGAGGCAGCCCCGCCTTCTCCAGACAACATATGGCGCCCATCCTTCGTCTCCCCTACTGGTCCTCTTACCGTTGGGGATTCCGTGATGAAGAATGATATGACCGCTGCGGTGGTGGCCAGGAACCTTCTCACTCCCAAAGATAACAGACTACTTTCCAAACGGTCTGATGAGTTAGCTGTTAAGGATTCGCTGGCTTTCAGTGTTCAGTGTGCAGGTTCTGTGTCTAATATGGCCCAACGCCTATTTGCTCGAACCCGCCAAGTTGAATCATTGGCGGCTGAAGTGATGAGTCTCAAACAGGAGATTAGAGGGCTCAAGCATGAGAATAAACAGTTGCACCGGCTCGCACATGACTATGCTACAAACATGAAGAGGAAGCTTGACCAGATGAAGGAAACTGATGGTCAGGTTTTACTTGATCATCAGAGATTTGTGGGTTTGTTCCAAAGGCATTTATTGCCTTCGTCTTCTGGGGCTGTACCGCGTAATGAAGCTCCAAATGATCAACCTCTGATGCCTCCTCCTTCTAGGGTTCTGTCCAGTACTGAGGCTCCAAATGATCCCCCTCCGGTGCCTTCTCTTTCTGGGGCTCTACCGACTGCTGAGACTTCTCCTAAGCAACCTTTGTGAAGGCTCCCTCTTGTGTGCTTATTTTGACTCATGTATATGTACATATTTGTAGCTTATCGGGGATATCAATAAATAAGCTTTCCTTCATTTCAACGTATTGTGTTAAATACACCAAAGCCTTCTTCGCTAAGTTCTTTGAATTTTCTTTTGTTAAAGCTTGTATGTTGAAGCTTTCTGAGTGGAGCATGTAGGTTGGGGTAGTGTTCCCTTAATTTCCCGAGTGAGGAAAACTTCTCGGTTGGAGACTTGGAAAATCCAAGTCACTGAGTGGGATCGGCTATATGAATCTTAGAACGCCATTGTGCTCGATCCTGTGTCATGTCCTTCGTTAGATCCAAGTACTCTAAGTCTTTTCTTAGAGTCTCTTCCAAAGTTTTCCTAGGTCTTCCTCTACCCCTTAAAGGAGGAGGGGGAGGGCGTCAGGTAGTCGACAGCCGGCACTCCATGATCACGTCGAATCCTTATGACAATCTTTGTTACAAAAGGAAACAAAAATAAAGGACACAACATTTGTCACAACCCGTCATGAAATAAATTTTTCGATGGTGTGAATTGTCTAGAATACCCTTGGACGTTGAGATGTTTTATGTATGATATGTTTTTGGTTGTGGTCCAATTCCTAATTTTCCTAGACTTTTGGAACTATTTAGGATTTAGGTTTTATTTTCTTTTGTTTTTGGTTGGCTGCAAACTGGACCACACACACTCACACACCCATACCTATCCCGTTGACTCTCTCTCTCTCTCTCTCTCCTGCTCTCGACTTCCATCCATTGTCCGTACAAGTTGTACGGTCACTCTTTGAACGTAGCTCTCAAACCACGGATCGACGTCGAGGAGGTTGTTTTTGTGTTCCTTGTGAGCTCAAGAACACATTCATACCTTTAGTTCGACGTGAGAACTCGTAAAACCCGAGAACCCAGAACCTCAGATTTTGAGTACTATTCATGCACTCGTAATCAAGAAGTTTTCAAGGAGTTTTAAGGTTATAGAGAGCCTTATAACATCTTCACGAAGCTCGGGGAGTAATTTTGAAGTGATTTGGACGTCGGGAAGCCCAGGTTTAGCGAGTTGCAGGTTTGGCCGGAATATCGAAGGTTTTTCAGGCAACTTTCCATTGGTTTTAGGTCCCCAAAGTTGTTTGAATATGTTCTTCTCATCTTAAGCTTCATTTTGGTACAAAATTCATGAATTTTGGTTGAAAATCGAAGAAGATATGAAGTTTTAAAATTTTTCCAGTTTCCGACGATCACAGCGATGACCGGCACTAGACTCTGGCAAACCAAGGAAGAAAGAGGAGAATATTTCGTCAAAGTTGATGGAATATTCTGACGCCGTCAGCTAAACATAACGGCATATTCTGATTTTTAACAGAATATTCCCTAACGCCGTTAGGGAATTCGTTTGGTGTGTCAGGCATGTGCCTGCGTGTGGGCCGCGCGTCTGGCCGTGCCTTGGCCGGCGCGTGAGGGCGCGTGGGGTCATGAATTTTTTTTCTAAAAATTTAAGGATGTTCCTGAGGTTGAGTAGGTCATGGTGGTATATTCAAATACCCCATTTGAGCATTGTATGAGAAGTTATTTCCTAGTTTTGTATATATGCTTTAAATAATGTTGATTCAGTTATTTCGCATATAGGTGAGACCTATCCTGAAGACGAGCACCATCAATCAAGGCTCGGGGGCTACGACCCTTCGACATATCAGTGAGTGGGCTTTTGGTTTTCCGTATATACCTATATACTTGAGATTTTTCCCAGCAAATGAATTTGAATGATTATACGTTTTGAAATGCCATGCAAAGTATCTGCCTATTTTATTTATGCATTATTAGTTGCATATATTTATGATTGGTGATGCGGACGCACATGTAAGTGTCAAGTAAGTTCATAAATTAAAGATATGAGATTACTTCAATTATGCAAGATATGATGTGATGTATTGAGAGCTCATAAACTTGCACCCGGTGTTAGTGCTCCCGCCAAGAGTTAGGGCACGGTCCTTCACGTGATGTTCACCTCCCGCACCATATGCTCACCTTGGATCCAAGTTAGGTGCACAGGCTTGTCGTACAGACCACTATAGGTGGTTTCGACTCGTAGGTGACCCACGATCATTCGCACAGTCTTCACGTGATCGTAGCACTAGAGCATATTTATTTTACACCTAGTCTTGTCGTACAGACCACTTTAGGTGGTTCCAACTTGTGTACAGGATTTGATATAGTTGAGATTGGTTATGAGCTATAGACTCAGCCGTACAGATTGAGTTAGAGGGATTCGGCTGATGCGATATCTAGCATTGATATATTTTGTCTGGATTACTTATGGCATTGCATTGAGATACTTTGGCATCGTATACTTCAATGGATTTTCATCTTGAGTATGATTTCTGATTCATCATATTATTATTATTATTATTTTTTTTTTTCTGGGAAATTATACAGGTTTTACGGCGAGGGAACTTTTGAGAAATGAAATGATTTTGAAAAACTTTGTTTTTGCCCACTCACACTTTCTATTTTGCACCCCTCCAGGTTTTAGGTATAAGTGTTTTGGTGGCTCACAGGGAATTCGACGATGGTTCTGACAGAACATCTCAAATGTAGGATCACCTTTAGGTGTTGTGTAATTAGTACTTATCCAGTCGGACTGCACTTAGGCAAGTTATGCTGTGATTGTGTATTTCACACTTAATCTCGCACTTGCACCTTATCTTATCTAGTACTCTAGTTGATTTGGTTTTTATTTATTCGTAATTCCTTATCTCTCTATTGCTTCCGTACTGTGCACATGGTTACGTCACCCTCATGTGACGGCCAGCATGCCTTGATTCAGGTCGGGGTGTGTCAACATTTTTCCTAAAACATGACTCTAATAATTACAAAATATTTACATTCCTTTTCTCCTAAATGTTGACTTATTCCAATAGACCTATACCTATATTTTAATCAAGTACGTGGAGACCCAAATCACAAAACCCATTTTCCAGAAAAGTATCTTGAATAAAAAAATACAAAACCCTCAAATCCTTGAACACGAATGTTAAAAGAAAAAAAGAGACAAAAGATTTGAGGTTTTCTTGCGAGTTCAGTATGGGTTAAAGGATTTGGGGTCTCTACATCATGAAAAAGATGTTGATTATCTTATCTAAATACAACCGGAGGAAAAAAAAAATCTAGAAATTGAGATTTACAATTTGAACCAATGAGTATTCACAAATCAGTAAATCCATGCTCCAGAAAAGTACTGCTTGAAAATAAAAACCCAAATTCTTAAACTCATTCTCCAGATTGTCTAGAATCATCAAAATGATGAGAGGATTGGGGTTCGATTGAACCTCTCTCAATGGCTTTGCTACGCGTCTCCTTTGAGAGAGGCAGAGAAAGGGGCGAAAAAAAAAAGAGAAAATTATAGCAGTGATCCTTTAATTTGAACCCAATTGGAGCAATGATAGGAGCATATTTATGCGACTTTATTATCTTATTTATTTGCATTTACTTCGTTTATTTCCATTTCTTTTGATAATTTATGTTATTTTCGTATTATTGTAGGTCCAATTGGTAAAGATGGCAATAAATGGCAAAATGGAGCAATTTGGAGCAGTTTTGGACTTGGATTGGATAGCATGCATGGATAGTTTATGGGATGGACGTTTTTTGTGTTTAAATGGTGCTAGATATTGTGGAGCCAAAAATATTCACAAGGCGACACGTGGGTTTTTTGGACAAAAAGGAAAAAAATACCCTTGCAGTACAACGAGGTTCCTACGCGCAAGCAGCGGGCAACCCTCTTTCAACCAAGACAGAAGTGCCCAAAATAGGTAACAATTCAAAATCCATCTCATCAAATCCTTTCTACAAGGTAATTCCCAAACACATTCCTTTTAAATTATGTTAATTGGCTAATTAATGGGTTTATTGCCTAATTAACCCATTAATTCTCAATTAAACCATCCATTATATCCAAATAACCACAAAATACAACCAATTCAACCCTAAAACATCACATGGCCGGCCATCCCCTTAAGCTTTCTACCTTCCCTATCTTTTCCCACTTTACTACCCCAATTAAGCTAGCTAATTGATTCTATAACCATCCATTTATTCCCTTTATGTTTAATTAGCAAATTTATCATAATAAATTGGCTAATTAAACCTAAATTAAACCTAAAAACCCTAGCCACCTCCTATCCCTATAAATATACTCCCATTCTCACCAAAAAGCCAATTCCAACACTTTGGCAAAAATCCCAAAATTCTCTAAACACTTTTTCTCTCTAAATTCAAACTTTGGCATCGGAGGTTCTTCGGCCAAAGCCCCCCCCCCAATTCATTGTGGGCGCGTGAGGCTCTTGGCCTTAACCTAAGGTGTTAATTGTTTTGTAGGTGCAAAATCGTCCAAGATCGAGGAGGAAGAAATTTGCATCCACAAATTGGTGCTTTCATTGAGAGTTGAAATCCATACTCGTAGAAGACTCTCGCACAAAAAGATCCGTGAGGCAAAATGCGACAATAAGGGGAGCGGCATCACCACCACGAGTTTCCACCATGGGAACCACCGCGGTGGCTACCTCGGTAGCCACCCACGGCGAGGTCCATGGTGCCTTCACCACGGCCACCATGGGAACCACCGCGGTGGCTACTTCGGTAGCCACTCGTGGCGAGGTCCATGGAGCCTTCACCACGGCCCGAGCCGTGCCATCCAAGGCTCACGGTACCAAGACCACAATCCAAGCCGTGCCATCCAAGTTTACGTGGACCCAAGCCCAAGCCTCGCATTCACATGCACCGCGCATTGAGCAGCCTGCTTCCGTCAAGCAACCCACTCTCACGGCCCAACCTGCTCCTGCCGAGCAGCCTGCTCTCGTGACCCAGCCTGCTCCTGCCGAGCAGCCTGCTCTCGTGACCCAGCCTGCTCCCGACGAGCAGCCCACTCCCGTGGCCCAGCCTGCTTTCGTCGAGCAGCCCACTCCGGTGGCCCAGCCTACTCCTGCCAAGCAGCCCACTCCCGTGGCCCAGCCTGTTCCTGCCAAGCAGCCTGCTCCTGCCAAGCAGCCTGCTCCCAACGAGCAACCCACTCCCGTGGCCCAGCCTGCTTTCGTCGAGCAGCCCACTCCGGTGGCCCAGCCTACTCCTGCCAAGCAGCCCACTCCCGTGGCCCAGCCTGTTCCTGCCAAGCAGCCTGCTCTTGTGACCCAGCCTGTTCCCGACGAGCAACCCACTCCCATGGTCCAGCCTGCTTCTTTCGAGCAGCCCACTCTCACGGCCCAGCCTGTTCCCGTGGCTTTCCAAGCAGCCCAAGTCGACCCAAGACTATCTCAACCATCCGGACCTACCATCGAGCCGGGGGCATTCTCACCACATTTTTTCACGGATTTGACATTTCCCAACTCAAATCTCGCGCCCGGAGTCTACCACCTTTCCACTGCCCAATGAGGCTCATTCCTTCCAAGCTCTTCCAATCCAAATGGCGAACAACACTTGTCTCGACAAGTCATAGAGTTGACGAGCGCCCTTGCAGAACAGAAAACCTTGGTGAATCAACTTTTGCAACGTATCGGGATCCAACGTGCCCCGGACGAGGTATCCCGAAGTAGGACAAGGGCAGACGAACATTTCCAGCAGCGTCCCGGTAAGCAGCCACTCGACCAGCCACGAGCCGAACGTTTGGGCAGTGTACATTCCCGTCTTAGAGCGCGAGGGAGCATGCACTCTCGACTAAGCCCACGGATGAGCATACATTCACGGTTGGGGTCATAGTCCGATAGTCAACATGAGCAACCTTCTAGGCAAAGTGTCTATTCGCAGCTAAGCCCACAAGAAGCGTCCTCCACCTCACATCAGAGTAGGCAGCACGACGGACGGAGAGAAGCAGTCACTCAATCCAGCTCAAGTTCAACCAGCAGCATGCGAAGAACTCGCTCGCCTACTAGGAACGCATCACATGCACTACATCCGCAGCATAGACGAGCCAAACACATGGAAGAGCAGCCTAGACCAGCAAGTCATGACTGGGGGCAGCCGAGAGCTCCACTACCCCAACAAAGGCAAATTCAGGAAGAAGTATAGAGACTCTTGACCAAGCGATTACATGATTTCCAACGCAACGAGGTCACCGACGATGCACTACGACGGAACATAACCAACATAAGCAGGTCACCCTTCACGGAGGAGATTGAGCAGGCAGAGCCTCCACGCGAGTTCAGCATGCCACATTTCACATCTTTCAAAGGGGATGAAGACCCAGAGAGACACTTAAAACGTTACCAAAGTGCAATGATCCTTTATCGAAACAACGATGATCTCATGTGCAAGATATTCGCCACCACTCTACAAGACGAGGCGCAAGATTGGTTCTACACCCTGCCGCCACAATCCATCCGAAATTTCTACGAACTTTCTTTGGTTTTCACCAAAGAATATTCATCCTATCGCTCGATCAAAAAGAAGTCTGACCATTTGTTCGACGTCAAGAAGAACCCAAAAGAGTCGCTTCGCGACTATGTGAAGAGGTTCAAAGTAGAGAAGGCAAAAATAGTCGGATGCAACGACTCGATAGCTAGAGCAGCCTTCCAAAAAGGACTTCCAGCAGACCATCCGCTATTCGGAAAATTGATCATCTAACTCTGGCAGACTCTTTTGCTTTAGCAGAGAAGCATGCACTTTGGGATGAGGCTCGCCAATGCACATTCAAGGACTTGAAGAAGTACCCGACATCACCTCCCTAGAAGCAGCGGATGACTTATTCGCATGTTTGACGGTATCTAAAATAGCAATAAGCTCTACCATCATGCGAGAAGAGCTGGGGGCCCGACTACCTGTATTCTACAGTTTACCTGCAGTCATCATCATGACGCACTATTCCGTCGAATCCAAACCGGCGACGATAAAGGCGTAGACCCTGGCAGATGCAAAGTTTTCTGATGAACGCAACAACTCGGCCCAACGATGCCCCGAAGGCAGTCGAGCACACTTTAGCTGCACATATTCCCTTAATGGAGATTTCTAGCATTCGCATGTCAACGACGCATCCAACTACAAAGGCTTGCGAGCAGCCGTGGTTCGTGGCAACCGACTACTTCACCAAATAGGTGGAAGCAGATCCCATGGCGACCACGATTCAGACGGACATAGAGTGCTTCATATGGAGGAACATCATTTACCGATTTGGCATCCCTTAATCCATCGTCACCAACAACGGCCTGCAATTCGTGGGCAAAGATTTGGCGAAGTTCTTCAAAAAATATGGCATCAAGCAGCATATGTCCATGCCGAGATATCCTCAAGGCAATAGACAGGCCGAAACATCCAAAAAGATGGATCTCATCTGGGAAGGTCCGTACAAGCTCAGCAGAATAGGCGGTAAGAGTAATTATACCCCCGCTACCATGAAACGATAAAAAGATCGAAAAGTAGTGGAGCGCCTACAATCTGAAGAAGTACCATGTGTGACCTCCGACTACATCAAAGCCCGAAGACTTAAGAAGCTCGACGGGCACCACCTCACAAGTCGAGGATTATCTAGTTGTTATGCAGTTCCTACCTTACAGCTAAGTTCTCGTTCGTTTCACTCGTTTTTCAATGAGGAATTCAGAAGTAATCACAACTTGGCTCGGCTGCATGCTTACAACAAGTGATCACTCCAGCACTTCAAAAGAAGACTGTGCCCTTCTTAGGGACCCATCGCAGGAATTGCGCCCCCCGATGGACCAACCATGCTCTCCAGTGCGAGAGGGTAAACTAATTGCTCTCCAGTGCGAGAGGGTAAACCAATTCCCCGACACCCATATGGGTCAGCTCTCCAAGACGGGAGGATAAACTTTACACTCCGAATATCCAGACGTGGATGAGCCTGGCTGCCCTAGTATAACTAGATGCACGATGGCTTGCGCCGGGATTCCTAGAAGTAGCCGCAATGGTCTTTTTCAAGGCTTAGCTAACTGAAGGATTTTGGGTCTCTTGGCCTAATCCGTGGGGAACCGGGCCCTAGAGACGGAGAGGGCACATTACGCAGTACATCCGATGGACGGCTGCCCTGGAATCCTAAACGTGCTACCGAGTGCACTAAGGTGGCCTACGGATTCCGGAAGACTGCCTACGGCTTGCCCTTCGAGCAGTAAATCCGCGCTAGACTTATGCAACCGCACATTCTTGTGAAAGGTTAAACAAGCTAGCGCGCATATACGAAGTTTTATCCACTGCCGACATGCTACATAATCGATAAGCTTCACCTCTGCCAAGCGCGGAACAACCTACACCAAGTCCTAAAGTGTTGTGATACTTGCTACGCAACCTACGGATTGAAGAAAGTCAAGGTTAACAACCTAGTGGTTACGCGGACTTGTCTGCTTCTGTAAGTAAGGCATCCGGCTGCCAACCCTATGGCTAACAACTTTGCAAAGTTCTACACCAACACCTACGGCTGCATAGGCTACGCGAGCTTGTCTGCTTATAAAAAAGTAGCATGCCTGCCACTGGTCTATCAAGTCTAAAGGTTAGGGCATGAACAAAAGAAGTGAAGATGAAGAAAAACGAAAGAAAACATGTTTATAAACAACTAGCAATGGCCGAAGGAGTTCAAGCAAAACTAGAGCTACAAGGAAAAACAAAGAAAATCCTAAAGGCTACCTAAAATACTACACTATAACAGCTTGGACATCCCACGACTACTCGGTCGCCACACCTTCAATAGTCGTAACGTTCTTAGCAGCGGCATCATCCGGCGCTTCACCCCCGGCTGCCTCAGTCTGGGCACTAACTTCTCCAACTACTTCACCAATGGAAGCCTTAAAAATAAAAGCAAGCAAGTCTTCTGGAGAAATAGAGAAGCTCATCCACTCCCTTCTTAGCATAAGCAGCAAAACGAAGCTCAGAAATTGCAAGCTTAAGATCTTGAATCTGAGGCGAATCAATCTTAGCAGCAAAGGGAGCAGGCTTTGGCGCCACTTTAGCAGCAGAGTCCACCTTACCACTCTTCATAATAGCAAGTCTCTACAAAGGTGAACCGGACTTGGCTCCCAAAGAACGTCCTGGTGCAGACTTCGGCACTGGGGGCATGATAAAACCTTTACGCTGAGCAATCTTATCCATAATTGTACTAGCCATTCTCAACATGGAAGACGCCACATGCTCAGATTTAGCAGCCTTATTTTTCTTCCCATTGGAAGAAGTCATGTCAATCACATACCTCTCGGTAGCAAGCGGACCCTTATGAGCAGCAGAATAAGTCTTTAGTTTTTTCTTAACTGGCATCTCATGAGCAGGCGGGGAAGATCTCTTCTTTCCATCTTCATTCATAATAAGCTCCACGATAGCGATCAGACGAGCCAATGCATCCGCCTTGATCCCCTTTACCTCCTATTTCTGGAGCAGCCCACCTTTCTTTCAGCAAAGAAGACTAAGCAGCCAACGACATTCATGGTACTCAACAGGGGAGCTCAACCCAGCATTCCAGCAGGCAGAAGGCCTACATGCCCAACATTCCAGCAGCCCATGAGACCCGCAATCTCCTTATTTCTCTCAATCGCCAGCCTGGCCCGAGTCAGGTCCAAAAGCCCAAAGGACATGAGCCATGCGGCTCGCCTAACACTGTGCCCTAGCGCCACAATCCTCGACCCCAGCTGCACAAGCTGCCCTTGGCTCAAGCCAAGCCAAGCTGCCCAAGCAGTGGTCCCTGCCACGACATCTCCTCAGCTCATGCCGAGCCAGCTCCTGGCCCCTGCCAGCCGACGTACCGCACCACCCCGACGGCTACCCCGCAATAGCACTATCTAAGAATAAGGCAAGAAAAATTAAATTTTTCTTACATTGGTGCGGCACAAAGAAGACGAAGAAAGCAACGAAAGACGGTCCTTTGCACGGGCAAGATGTAGAAGATTGCTAGAGGAGGGGGAACAAATATCCTCTAAGCTATCTCTCTCTTGTAGGGTAGAATAAGTCGCTCTCCAAAGTTGATTTAATAACCCACTTAAGGTGGACTTAAATAGGCTTTGAGAGAAATTTATTTCCCTTTCCTAGAAGGATCTAATTTCCTATTAAAGAGAGAATCTACATCAAAATAGGAAGCTGTCCTAAGTTTCCTAAAGCAAGAAAATCTCTACACCTGCCGCCCTTTTCTGCGAGCAGCCCAACAGGTGTGGGGGCATTTGTGGAGCCAAAAATATTCACAAGGCGACACGTGGGTTTTTTGGACAAAAAGGAAAAAAATACCCTTGCAGTACAACGAGGTTCCTACGCGCAAGCAGCTGGCAACCCTCTTTCAACCAAGACAGAAGTGCCCAAAATAGGTAACAATTCAAAGTCCATCTCATCAAATCCTTTCTACAAGGTAATTCCCAAACACATTCCTTTTAAATTATGTTAATTGGCTAATTAATGGGTTTATTGCCTAATTAACCCATTAATTCTCAATTAAACCATCCATTATATCCAAATAACCACAAAATACAACCAATTCAACCCTAAAACATCACATGGCCGACCATCCCCTTAAGCTTTCTACCTTCCCTATCTTTTCCCACTTTACTACCCCAATTAAGCTAGCTAATTGATTCTATAACCATCCATTTATTCCCTTTATGTTTAATTAGCAAATTTATCATAATAAATTGGCTAATTAAACCTAAATTAAACCTAAAAACCCTAGCCACCTCCTATCCCTATAAATATACTCCCATTCTCACTAAAAATCCAATTCCAACACTTTGGCAAAAATCCCAAAATTCTCTAAACACTTTTTCTCTCTAAATTCTAACTTTGGCATCGGAGGCTCTTCGGCCAAAGCCCCCCCCCCCATTCATTGTGGGCGCGTGAGGCTCTTGGCCTTAACCTAAGGTGTTAATTGTTTTGTAGGTGCAAAATCGTCCCAAGATCGAGGAGGAAGAAATTTGCATCCACAGATATGTGCTAAAATATGGAGGAATTAAAGTTGAGACTTGGAAGACAAGGAATTACACAAGAAAGAGGAATCCTAGTTGGAGAGGAACCTTATCTTATATAATCTTATCTTATCCTATTTTATCCAGTCTTACCTTACCTTATCTCTAGCTGCAAAGAGGAGTCCTTATCACATTCCAACACTTCCTATCTGATTCTAGAAGTCCTAAAATAATTCAAATAGCCTAATCCTTTTCTCCCTAGGGTTTAGCCACGCCCTTCGCCCTATATATATACACATTGTTGCCGCAAATATCAGGAAGGAAGGGAGAGAGAGATTGTGCCGCAGCCTACATCCAGAGAGAGATTGTGCCGCATATTGTCATTCAACCATTGGAGTTTTCAGAGTTCTTTCTACTCTTATTTAGTTTCAATGTTTTTTTTAGATTGCTTTTCAATTATGATGAACATGTGTAACTAAGTTTATTTTTAGCTAGAGGTAAATTCGAAGCCATGATTATATGTTTTATATAAATTTATTACATCCAGTTATTGTTTCATAAAATATGAATGTGATTTACTTATCTGCTTTATAGAGAACTTATTCTTGTATGTTTGTTAAGGATGCATACTTAGTTTGCATGCAGGGATTTGATGCTAGAATATAAGGGAATTTCATCTAATCGTTATGAACTTATATTTGTAAGTAGTAAAAGTCACTAGTCATGACTGAGTTAAGTAAATTCCTGGCAAGAGTATCATGCTTTTCGTAGTTACAAATGCTTTGTCAATACTTATGATTTTCACAGAACTTAATGATCTTTGAGATGTATCTCTATCATGCTTTTCATAGTTACGGAACTCCAGAAGAATAATTTGGTTGCGTCGCTAAGTCCAATTCAATGAACTTAGGAAAATCTAAGAGTTAATTAGTGTTATTCACAATTAATTTGGGGCATTGTCATTCATGGTTTATAGGAAGAATAACTGGAAATCGATTTGTAAACATATGTTTCATGTGTGGAGAAGAATCTTCTAGCTATCATCTCACCCATATTTCATTCACAACTTAATTTATTTGCTGCCATTTACTTTAATTTTAATTAAATTCGTCCAAAATCTTCCTCTTCATTGTTTTGATGTTAGTTTAACTTAGTTTTTAGTTTTATAAGTTTAATTTGTGTTGATTAGCATCCCTTCTAATCCTCGGAATAGAACGATCCATACTTACTCATACTACAATTGCATAATTTATAGGATTTAATTTGTGTATTAGTTTCTACCACATCAAGTAATGGTTCTTCAATTAAAAATTCATGACAATTAGTCTCTTAACTCACCAAATTATGTAGCTATAGTTCTTTTTGTTAACTCCATCAGAATTCCGTCAAAATGACTCATGTTGGAAGAACCATTGCTACAATTGAGTTAAAGTTGAGGGATCATTGCTATAATTAGGTTAAAATTGAGGGACCATTGCTATAATTTGGTTAAAGTTGAGGGATCATTGCTATTATTTTTTTTTCATCTAATTTTCTAAATTTGCCTCTTGATTCAGCCTCAAGTGCATGACACGTGACTCATTTTGACATAAGTTTTAACAGAGTTGACGAAAATGACCAAAACTACACGTTTTGATGAGTTAAGAGACCAATGGTCATGAATTTTTAGTTGAGAGATCATTACTCCAATTGAGTTAAAGTTGAGAGATCATTGCTACAATTTCCTCATAAAAAAAAGGGAATGGAAAAGAAAGCAATAAAGCATGGTTAAGTCCCACCTGCACAATCCCATTCAAAGAGATTGGACGGCAGCCCACATCATCCTCATTTTTTTGGCTGAAATGGGGATCCCTCTCCTTAAAAGAGTTTGTGTGTGTGTGTGTGTGTGTGTAGTAAATGCCCACACAAAGTATGTGAAATTTTTTATTTTTGTTTTTAAAATTGAAAGAGTGAGGAAGAGAGAGAGAACATGAGAGTAGGAAAAGAGGGATGACATTTATTTTTAATTTTTTAAAATTAGAAATGTTAGAATCACTTATAGGTGAGGCTTAAACAAAAAAACAAAATTTTATTTTGTAAAATTACGTTACTACCCTTAACTTTTTTGTTGTGATAGAAGACTAAATAGTCTTTTCACAAAGAGGGTTATACACACACACACACACACACACACACAGGCCCTTTAAGGAAAGAGATCCCCATTTTTCAAGAAAAATGAGAACACCCTCTTGACCATTAGATTTGACTTTAATGAAATTTTGTTGTTAAGATTAAATTACAGGCCACAGAATCTCAACCACATAATTTCATTAAAGTCAGATCTAATGATCAAAAGAATGTTCCCATTTTTTTTGAAAAATGGGATCCCTTCCCTTAAAGGCTTCGTGTGTATGTATATATAAGTGCTTGAAAATAAAACCCAATGTAATCATGTCATACTTGTCTTGACTTGCTTAGCCTCTATAATCCTCAAGGTAAGTTTCTCCTATATTGAAAATTATTATACTAATTATTAAACTACCCAAAGTTCATAAATACAAAGGAAAAGACTTGAAAATCTCTTTGCTCAAATCGGCGGTTGAAAGTGTTAAAACAAGGCTCACGCACTGCCACACACCGGCCTGATTTGCCACGTGACGGCTGGAGCTGTCACGCATCGCCGCGTGCGGTCACGAGCTGGTCGTACACAATCACGAGCCTGCACAAGCCGGGCAGAATATTCAGTCAATGTTAATGGAATAAGTATCAGAATACCTGATGCCATTAGGAATATTCATCAGATTGATGGAATATGCTATCTTTTTCTTTGGGGAGTTTGTCCCAACGTCATCGTCGTCCGCTGTCTGGCTCGCCAGATTCTAGGAAATTTGGTCGAAAAAATTCCAAAAATCGATGAACTCCAAAAACTCATCTAAAATTCACGAAATTCACAACCTAGCCTAATTTGAGGGCGTAGAATCCAAATATTACCTTAGTTAGGCCAAAAAGTGGTTAAAAATCTCGACAAGGTTGGGAAATCTCCGCTCAAATTTGGAAGTCTCGTACCCCCTTAGATTTGAGCATGAGTTTGCTCGAAACTGAGCCTAGGGACGTTGGAAAGTTATCTGGTGGTCAAGATCCCGTCCAAAATCGACAAGAACAAGTCGGAAACTCGTCGGGTTTCTCTGCAGCTTTCGCCAGAGTTCTGCAGAGAGCTTCTTCCTTTGCTACATGTGTCAAAAGCTCACCAACTTCAACATCTAGAACACGAATCTTGTACTACTCAATGAGATTAAACGATCTGAGGTCGTTAGGAGTCTTACCTTCATCGGAAAAACGGCGGGGCTCGTCGGAAAGTTGAACTCAACTGGGTTTAGGGCCCTCGGCTTTCTCTGGGAGTTTGGGAGTTTGAAAGGTACAGTTGTGTTGATTTTAGAGAAGAGTGTTTGCCGGTGGATATTTCTCTACAAAAATAGGGTTACTACAAATAGGATAACACCTAACAAAATGACAATTTAGATATTTTCCTAAATAAGAAACAATAACCGGAGTTCACGTGCAGACTCCAAATTCTAGAGAAATTCAGTCAAACCTATGTGAAATAAAATTATATTTTTCCCTCGAACTTAAAACGAGCGGTACCTCTTCGTTACAAGTCCTATTCTTGTACAGTGTGCCCTTGGTAACGAATACTACAAGGATATAGTAAGAAAGGAGATAAAATATGAAATGAGCTCAAAAGTACACATAAGCCTCTACTTATAGCCCACCATGGGCTTCTTTGGTAAATCTACAAATTCAAGGTAGAAATTACAACACATTTAGGAACGGATCTGTAGACATCGAAATTTCGGTAAATAAATGTTGACCGATAAATCAAAATTTCAACGCTCATGTATTACATAAATTTTACACGTAGCGTGTGTCTAAACAAAAAATCAAAATAAGTTGGAAAAGTCATCAAACAGGACACGTGTTAACACCTGGCAAAAACGACTTATTTCATCTGGGATATTATATTCAAAATTAGGCATTGGAAAATTCTATAAATAGAAGCCAATTTCATTCATTTCAGGGGACCAATTCATATTACACCTTGAAACTCTGAAGCTCTGAAACTCCGAAGCTCTCAAGCATCCAAATCCCGAATAATCAAGAAAGTCTTCTTCGTTCTTCGTTCATCGTTCCTCCAAGATCAAGCCCCGACGGCCCTTGGATCAACAATCATCCACCTTCAAGATTAAGCCCCGACGGCCCCTTTGAAGAATTTCCACCAATTCAAGATCAAGCCCCAAAGGTCTTTGAAGAACTTCGACCAATTCAAAGATCAAGCCCCGACGGCCCTTGAAGAAAGTGTTCATCGTTCATCATCCATTCATCCCGAAGAATAAAGAAAGCCTTCTTCGTTCTTTGTTCTTCGTTCTTCGTTCATCGTTCTTCCAAGATCAAGCCCCGACGGCCCTTTGAAGAACTTCCACCAATTCAAGATCAAGCCCCGACGGCCCTTGAAGAACTTCCACCAATTTAAGATCAAACCCCAAAAGCCCTTGAAGATCCGTTCATCACTGTTTTTCAAAGATCAAGCCCAAAAACCCCTTGAAGATCCGTTCATCACCGTTATTCAAGATCAAGCCTCAACGGCCCTTGAAGAAACGCTCATCCTCAAGATCAAGCCACAACGGCTCCTTGAAGATCCGCTCAAATCCACCTTCAAGATCAAGCCCACGGCCCTTGAAGAACGTTCATCCTTAGATCAATCCCAACGACCCTTTGGATCAATCGCACATCCACAAATCAACACCTTACGGAGATCGAATCAGAGGATCAAATTTAAGAGAGATTGTAACTCAAAATCATCAAATACAAATATTATTTTGTGCACGTTGTTCTTGTCTCTTTCCTTTCAGGAAATTTTCGTGTTCACAAATTTGGCACGCCCAGTGGGACCATCTTTACCTCTCATCTCTTTCTTCGTTCAAGAAATTTAAGCACACTTCCAAAATTAATGGCATCAAGGAAGGCTCAAACTGTTCCCGCAACCGGCGCAAAGAACAAGAGCATCCTCGTCACAAGTGGTGTCACTTTGGGCATTACGACTCGAAGCAAGACAAGAACTACTTCTGCCGCCTCTTTCACCTCTGCATCAACTCTGCCAAGGGAACAAGAGCACCCAAAGCACGAGCCTGTGATCAACTTAGCTTCACTAAGGCCACCAAGGGGGGAAAGCCCAAGGAAATACTCCGAATCCATGCTCTCTGATGCCGATTCAAGCAGCAGTTCAGCCATGCAAGTCATGACCACTAAAGCAACTTCAATCGATGAGCAGCTGGCTCAAATGAATGAAGCAATCACAAGGCTAACCCGAACTGTGGAAGAAAAAGACTTGCAAATTACAGCACTAGTCAAACGACTAGAGGCGCAGGACGGTGAGAAACCCAACCCAGAGGATGATCTACTAAAGGGAGGAGCTGGCAGAGAAGAGGAGCCTCCGGTGAAGAAAATCGATGTGAAGCTGGAGCCAGACCAAGCAACGGCACTCATGGGATCTCTTTCTATCTAGCAGCTGCAAGAGATGATCACCAACACCATCAAGGCACAGTACGAAGGGAGCTCTCATGCCTCCACGTTGTACTCGAAGCCTTACTCCAGGAATATCGACGCCTTAAGGATGTCGAGGGGCTATCAACCACCGAAGTTCATGTAATTTGACGGAAAGGGAAACCCGAAGCAACATGTTGCACATTTCGTAGAAACCTGTAACAATGCAGGGACGGAGGGAGATTACCTCGCCAAGCAGTTTGTGCCCTCGTTAAAAGGAAACGCCTTTGAGTGGTACACGGACCTGGAGCCCGAGTCCATCAACAGCTGGGAACAGTTGGAAAGGGAATTCCTCAACCGCTTCTACAGTACCCGTCGCACTATGAGCATGCTAGAGCTGACGAGCATGAAGCAATGGAAGGAAGAACCAGTCATGGACTACATCAACCGATGGCGTAATCTAAGTCTCGACTGTAAAGACAGGCTCTCCGAGATTTCTTCAATCGAGATGTGCATCCAGGGCATGCAATGGGGTTTACAATACATCCTTCAAGGTATCAAACCACGGACTTTTGAAGAATTAGCCACCTGTGCCCATGACATGGAGCTGAGCATCGCCCACCATGGAAAGAATGAGCCAATCACTGATTTCAAAAGGGATAAAGTGTTTACTTCAAGAGCAGACAATCATGGGAAAAAGCCCACCAAGGAAGCTTTTACCACCAATACCACCCCTATCAAGACCTTGTCCGCACCCGTCAAAATCTCCTTCAATAACAAAGCAAAGGAGATAAAAAGAAGTGAGCCTTCCCACACCCAAGATAGGTACAAAAACACCTTGAGGGAACTGGAGCAGAAGGTATACCCTTTTCCGGACTCTGACATGGACGCAATGCTGGATGACCTGCTGGAGAAAAAGGTGATTGAGTTACCCGAATGCAAACGCCCTGAAGAGATGAATCGCATCAATGATCCCAAGTACTGCAAGTACCATCGTATCGTGGGTCATCATGTGGGCAAGTGTTTCATCCTAAAAGAACTCATCATGAAGTTGGCACAACAAGGGCGGATTGAGCTCGACCTAGAAGACACAGCTGCAACACACACCACTACGGTCGTGTTCGGATCCTTTGGTCCCGTGCCTCTTCAAGAAATGCCTGACCATGCTCGGCAATACTCAAACCACACGGCACCTTCTGCACCACCGTCACTGGGGGCAAGCAACCAAGATGCACTTACTGACGATGACAAAGGATGGACATTTGTAGACATCGAAATTTCGGTAAATATATGTTGACCGATAAATCAAAGTTTCAACGCTCATGTATTACATAAATTTTACACGTAGCGTGTGTCTAAACAAAAAATCAAAATAAGTAGGAAAAGTCATCAAACAGGACACGTGTCAACACCTGGCAGAAACGACTTATTTCATCTGGGATATTATATTCAAAATTAGGCATTGGAAACTTCTATAAATAGAAGCCAATTTCATTCATTTCAGGGGACCAATTCATATTACACCTTGAAGCTCTGAAGCTCTGAAACTCCGAAGCTCTCAAGCATCCAAATCCCGAAGAATCAAGAAAGTCTTCTTCGTTCTTCGTTCATCGTTCCTCCAAGATCAAGCCTGACGGCCTCTTTGAAGAACTTCCACCAATTCAAGATCAAGCCCCAAAGGCCCTTGAAGAACTTCCACCAATTCAAGATCAAACCCCGACGGCCCTTGAAGAAAGTGTTCATCGTTCATCATCCGTTCATCCCGAAGAATCAAGAAAGCCTTCTTCGTTCTTCGTTCTTCATTCTTCGTTCTTCGTTCTTCGTTCTTCGTTCTTCGTTCTTCGTTCATCGTTCTTCCAAGATCAAGCCCCGACGGCCCTTGGATCAACAATCATCCACCTTCAAGATCAAGCCCCGACGGCCCTTTGAAGAACTTCCACCAATTCAAGATCAAGCCCTAAAGGCCCTTGAAGAACTTCCACCAATTTAAGATCAAACCCCAAAAGCCCTTGAAGATCCGTTCATCACTGTTCTTCAAAGATCAAGCCCAAAAGCCTCTTGAGGATCCGTTCATCACCGTTATTCAAGATCAAGCCTCAACGGCCCTTGAAGAAATGCTCACCCTCAAGATCAAGCCCCAACGACTCCTTGAAGATCCGCTCAAATCCACCTTCAAGATCAAGCCCACGGCCCTTGAAGAACGTTCATCCTTAGATCAAGCCCAACGATCCTTTGGATTAATCGCACATCCACAAATCAACACCTTACGGAGATCGAATCAGATGATCAAATTTAAGAGAGATGTTAACCCAAAATCATCAAATACAAATATTATTTTGTGCACGTTGTTCTTGTCTCTTTCCTTTCAGGAAATTTTCGTGTTCACAGGATCGTCACAACAATCAACACAACCAACAAAACAGATATAAGATCTACAAATTTAGTAAATTTTTGTGCTCGATGTTGTTGTTGCAAGACAATTTTCGTAGGAAGGTTGAGCATGTCTTTTTCCAAAGATCTTCTTTAGTTTACTCAACTTCACTATACTTGGGTAGTGATTGGATTCAACATACTTATGAGTTATAGCATTCACGGACTTATAGTCCTAAAATCTCGGATTATCTAATTGTGCCTAGCATTAGGCAATGTGATCAACTTCTGGTGACCAAAACAATCGGCTAATGCTTGCTAGAGAGTTTAGGTATCTTCATCCTACAGATATTCAGTATGTAATGCGTTATGGATGTGGTGGCGGATAAAGATCATAGTGGTTACCTTCTTAGTTTCACTTGCTTCGTTCCCAATTTCGATAGTTGTTCTTGTACCCTTTGCATTTAGATGGAGCTTAACATCTTGTATCCACTTCAGGTAATTCTTTCATAAACCTCAAAAACGATGAAATTAAGCTTAGCAATGTTTGACACTTTGTGTATGAAGAAAACATGATTTAGCGCCTAGAATGAAATTCACAACCATCATATAAAACTTAAAATTCTAAGGACATAGTTTGGTCAACAGATTTACATTATGGAGATTAAAAGATCTCAACATAAGCGGTGCGCTTACTCAGAAAAACCCATAAGTTTTTCAATTGCCATGCTCGAAACTCCGGATTCGAGATTGGAATGAACCCCATGTGCACTGAAAATGTGTTCATAACATCCATACAATAATAGATATATATACATATGCAATATAAAACACAAAACAGATATAACATCGCAATGGTATATGAAAACAATTAAAGTAGATGACTTCATAATCCTTATTGTGGGATGCCTTCCAGACTCGACATCGAGTATGTTTGAGCCTCAGCCGTATTGGGACATGTGTATGTGCGGCCCTTAAGCCCCTTTTAAAAACCTAGGGACAAACCCAAACTTGGGTTTGGTAGGTCCCAGCCAAAATTGGGGTCTATTCAGGATTCTAAAGCCGAACTTAGTTGGCAGATTGAGTACATCCCAATCGAAATTGGGTGTTTCTCGGTACATCCCAGCTGAAGCGGGACAAGTTATTCGGAGATCCCATACAAAGTTGAGTCGGTCTTTCGGTAGACTCCAGCCAAAGCCAGGTATATACCGTTCGACGAACACTAGCCGAATCACAAGGTGTGTGTCTTTCTTGCTGGAATAACCAGGCTTGCCGTACCAAGCGACGTTTGGGGTTTCTGTGGTCGAGCCAAAAGCTCCAACCTCACTAGCATACTTGATTGAGTCAAAGGAGGCGGTTGCACTCATGGTACAAGCCATGGGTTCTCAATGGAACCCTAATTAGGCACAGAGGGAAGTCGACGCCAGCATGGGTCACAAGACATGGTTATCCACCTAAAAACATGGTGGGGGCTAGGTTTCAATGCCGGCATAACATGTTGTGAGATTTTGCGCTAATAACGTGTTGTGAAACAAATTCTAAAAGTGAGTGAGAGCGCGGGACAACAAGAAGAGAAGGGCTCATGGGTAAGTGAGAATTGTTATTTCACCCCTTGCCTTAAACCTTATATTAATCATGATGGACTTTCTTGCCTTACAAGTAATACAAAGTCTATGGATTTGATTTCCAAATCCTATTGAGATTCATATTTAAGTTTACACATCCACACTCCCAAATAAACACAAATCACATCACACCAAAGTTTTGAGCCGCATAATTATGTATAGAACTCTGGCCAAAAAATTGTATTGAAACTAGTAATCCAAGTAAGCTGAAAAATACGAGAAAAAATATGAAAACTCCACTTAGAAAATACCACTAGACCGTATTGTTAGTGAAAAGATTGGATCAAGAATTTGATTCACTTCAGTAGTAACCAACGCCTCCCCATAAATAACTGAAACTTGTAAACAAGGTCGTTACAAGTGGTTACAAATTTTTGGAAAATGCCCTCTCCAGCGAGTACTAAAACCAAAACCATCAGTAAAGGGAAATTCTCAAGAGTTGTATTTAAAAGGAGGATTGAATACAGTATTCTGAAGCTACAGAAAACAGACCTCATATCAGATATCCCGTGTAATGCGATGGTCCCGTTCCAACTTCCTCCGAACGTCCTATAATCTGCTTTAAGTTATTGCATTGTTAAGCACAATTCACATGGATGGCTCAGGTAAAACTGTACATGGACTCAATCAAATTCCCTACTGACCATTTGCTACATACAAGAAATTTACCCATACCAGTCGAATGAATGCCAGTGACTAAAACATCCCAAAGCTATAGAAACTAACTGCATACCTAAAACTCGGGCAAACCACAAGGTTGTGTAAACCAAAACTAAAATCAAAACAATGACTGACCGATTCATCCTGTAGTATTGTCCACGACATTGCTTGATTCTATGTTTTACCAAAACCAAAAAGTGCGTAAGTTGCAGCAATCCTTATCTGTATCCTTGCTGTTCTTTGCCTTCAATCTCCTTCACACTCTCTACTATGTGTTGGATCTTTTTTGATAGGCTCTCATTGTGTTCTTCAATGTGCTCAAATATTAGGTCGAGATGTCTTTTATATGTCGCAGCACGTTTTTTCTCTATGGCCAACTGCTGAGATAATTCCCGAATCTTGTCATGCTCATTCTGAAGGAGAAAACAAAAGGCAAATTAAAATACATAACAAGCCATATTATAATGATTCTTAAAAATTCAAGTTGATAGCTGGATTTGAGCATGCGTCACCACAGTACAAGGAATTAAATCATGGCACTAAGAATACTATCATCTGCATCTTCCAAAAAGAATATCCAGCATTCAAGAATTCAAACCCATTTTATAATTTTCACAAAAATAACACCTCACTTTCTCATCATGATTTTCAGCATCGGTCCATTTCAACGTAATGATTTAGCGACAAAGAAGTCAATTGGAGAGGAGAAATAACACAACTCCCACATGTTATGTATTAAAAGGCATACTGAAATATTCCATATTTTGGATGCATAAATCCATCCAACTAGGAAATGTTTCAATTTCAACTGTATACTTAATAGGCTAGAACCTTCTTTTAATGATCTTAGCTGGAAACCATACTCACAAATAGAAACTGCATGATGTTCAGAAAACAAAAACTAATAGAAACTGCATGGTGTTCACCAAATCAGGAATAGAGAAAGCAATATGACGAAAAGTGAAAACCAAAAGACAACCTATACACAAGCATAGCCGACAAAAACAACGATATAACATAACTAAACATCCTAGAAAGCAAGTGCAAATCATCTCGAGAACTCATTGCGGAAAAGGACAACTATGAGCTAAGGACTCGACGGCATTTACACATGCAAGGATCTAATGGCATGTTGGAGAAACAAAATCATCATCTTGGGCCTTTGCACACTACCTGACTAAGTGAAGAGATGATGAGTATTTTTCGTAGGCCGGCCTTATACAATAATAGTTTCTTTTTTTTTCGTTCTTTTATAAGAAATCGAGATTTTATTACTAGACAAATTACAACACAGGAGACAACTGGTCAAGCTGACAGACTAGTAGTCTATTATACTTCAGATATAAAACAAGCTATTATAAAATAGAATTTAATACTTCAAATATAAAACAAGATGCTATCAGTAGCAAGGACCCAGAACAACTGTTTGTCTTCTAAGAGTTTGAGGGCATGTGTTCTATTACAAACTCATCCAAAAATATTAAGAACTAAAGAACTATATTCAAAAAATTCTACCACCACGTCCGATTTTAGGCGACTATAGTGTAGATAGACACTCGCTGCAGCATGTCAAAAGAATCCTGAATAGAAACAGAATTACATTGTCTCTGGCGCAACATTAAATACTATTGTGAATAAACATTTCGTCAAAAAAAGAAGGGAGCTTAATCCGGTTCCGGACGAACATTAAACAAAAAAGCCAGAGTTGACAAAATTTGATTCTGATCTATTCCAAAAAATTCATAATTCCTGCCTTTGTTTTAGACATCTCCCAATCATATTACTTCTGGCCACCTTCTAGTCATTGTAGCCTCCATATTTGTAAAATTTAATCATTATTTATAGCTTCATTACGTAGCACCCGATAGCTTACAGTACAGATGGCTGCAAATCTACTAAGTAAATATGGGTTGCTTATGCTGCCAACATTTAGATACAAAAATTTATTTGTTTAGACCTATATTTAGAGAGATTATTATTATGAGAAAAGCCATTGTCAACCTTGATATAATACCTCCTATGTCCCTGTTTTACCAACATTAACCCTTATTAAAAGAATTGAAAAAAACAAACATAATCAGGGTAAACAAGCAATTAAAAATTTATTTACTGTCTAAAAGGAGCAATTAAATTTTATTTTAAGAAAATAAAATTCTCCATAAAGTTCTCACTACTCTCTCTTCCTGTGCAATAACGATCACCACTCTCTCTTTATCTCTTTCTCCTCCTCAAAAATTGCATTTGTCACATGCATAACATGTGTGAGGATGTCCAGTATAGTTTAAGTTCTGATTTTCTTTTATATTTTTTTATCTTAAGTTGCTAAAATAAACCTGACCGGATGCCGATTATGATTACACTATTTACTCCATTTCAAAGCCCAAACATAGTGATAGACATCTACAGTAGAATTATTGATTCTACTTACGTTCTTTACTGGTCGATAATTGTTAAGTAACTCCAATGGTAATAGAAAAGAAGATATTCATGACTACAGACTGTGATATACCACCCATTATTTGTAAAAGACCTATGTGCAACTACTGAAAAAAATAAATAAATAAATAAATTTTAAAAAAAAATTTAAAAAAAATTAATTTAAAAAAAAAAAAAAAAACCTAAGCCCATTGTACAAACTTCAAATTATAAAAACAAACCTTTCATATTTAGATGAAGTGAATTGACCCCTTCATTTAAATCTCAAGAGATCACCAAAAGTCCAAGCCTTATGCCATAAATGTCAAAAGAAAAATCAAAATTCTTTTTCGAACAGATAAGGGGTTTCTTCTCCACTGCAGGTCTTGCTGACGAGGAAAAGTTCCCAATATAAGGATCCAGGTCAGGGACTCAGGGGAAAGAAACTATATAGAATAAAAGCACTCATACACAATGGTGTTCTATAACTTCTTTTATACATGAATACTCACACTTCATATGGGTCTCCTGGATCATATCGATTATCATAAAGTTCATAAAAAAATTGTCTTAGATACTAATGATCGGAATTGGCCTTTTCTACATATTAACAGACTTCAGAACTTTGCAAGGGATAAGAAAATTTAGACAATGTACAAAAGGCAAACAATAATGGTCAAAAAAGAAGAAAAAGAACTAACCGGATATTGATCATAAATGCAATCCCTTCGACCTTTTCCAGGTGTCAAAGGATGAGTGTGCTCCTTTACAAATTTTGTGACAACCCATTTCCCAGAACTTACTTTCCTCACCAAAATCATTGCTCTACAACCAACCCTGGTCTCGGCTCTTTGCCTTACAACTTTTTCACGTTTGTCAGGCATTCTATAACCCTCTTTATTACAAACAAGTGCACGACCAATGGCAGATCCATCACGCCTTGATCGAGAGAGTTTGCTTACACGAATTATGAATCCCACACGTGTGGCATATGCATTATAAAATGCATGAGCAGCTGCTTCTGTTTCAAACTCTTGACCCACATATGGCTCATCTGCTGGCACTACCGATACTACAGGAACTGCTTCTGGAATTATATCCCCTCGAGGAGAATCTAGATTTATTTTATCATCCAGACCCAGTTGGAATGCCCCTTCAACAGAACTACCGCCTGTTTCATTTTCATCACCTGCTCTACTAAGTTCCATCTCAGCAGAACTTCCCACCACCTCGCCATCAACATCACCATCAAGTGCAAATTCCACTGCAAAAAGAAGAAGAATTTTTATAAGTTGCCCCACACTCAAATGATGGTCAGCATAAAAACGACGGTCAGCAGACACACATTTGAAGAGACTTATTGATTACAAGATATAACAAGAAAATCTGAAGAAAGTTCATAATCTTCTGTTCAGATAACAACAATAACTTCAGAAAACAACACAATAACTGTATGAGACTTGGGCAGATTAAATTTGGGGACCAATCAGACTGCAATTTCAAATTTGTGGAAGGTTCACCATGAGCGATTCCGCAAAGTACAAACTAAAGGTAGAGATCTGGTTTGAGCTAACCCAACAGTGAGTATAAGGACAAGAAAAAAACCTCCAAAAATTAAGAGCTCCTAATTACCGATACTATTAAGATAAATTTATCCACTCTGTCGATATTAGGTTCCCGTATATCGAAAATTCATCTGAGATAAACCCCAATTCTTTGGTTGATTTCTGAAAGAACGAAAAAAGAGAAAAATAAAGTAATATTCCAGTCTCTTTTAAATGCCAATTAGGCTACCTAAAAGCAACATGAAATCAACTGAACCGATTAACAATCAAACAAAACAAGATAAATTTAATCAAAAGGTCCAAGCCATTGATTAAGAGATAAGAAAATTAATCTTCTTCTCCTCTCTTCCCACAATCCCTCACTTATCAAACAAAGTCAGTGCTCTAAATTTCCTAAATATCCATGTGTTTACTCTCACTTACAAATATCCATAAATAATTAATTCAGAAGGAAAAACAATCCAGAATCTAAAATCTTTTTTCACTACCATTCATAGTCACACATTTTCCCAGCAACCAAACAGAAAACTAAACAAAAATTTTTAAACAAAAACCCTAGAATAATCTCATAAAAAAAGGAAAAAAATTCACAATTTTTAAGATCAAATTAAATTACAAAAAAAAAAACAAGAAGAAGAGAATTACTGTAAATTCGCGAACACACTTTTGTTAGTCGATCGGGAAGGACATGGAAACGCTTTGGTTTCGAGTCTCGACGCCAGACAGAGAGAGAGAGGAGGAAGGAGAGAGGGTTCAGGTTGTAAGTATGGGGGCTCAATTTGATATGATGTGTCAAAAGCGGATTGGAAAGAGAAAGATATAAAAAGTCAACATTTAGCCTTAATCTGCTCTAGTATTGACACGTGGTTTATTGGGTGGACTTTGGCCTGCAGAATTGCAGCCGTATCATAAACCGCCCGGTCCCAGGAGGTTTGAACCCGGTTCAGTTTAGATCGTACTGTGCGCTCTCTCTCTCTCTCTGGAAATTTGTCAGTAAAATGGCAAGAGCTGTGGTTTCTGCCGCTGTTTGCAGAGCTGCTTTGGTTCTCAAATCGTCGCCTTCCCAACCTATCTTTCTATGGTAGTATGTCTGTCTGTCTCTCTCTCTCTCTCTCTCTACAACACATATATAGTCGTTTGGTTGTTGCTGCTATCCTTACAACCAGTTTTCTCTGCATCCAAACACAACCCACTAAACCCGTTAATTGAATTATGAGAAAAAGTTAATGGGTTAAAAAAAATGTAAATTCTTGAAGATAATGTTTTTGGATTGTGGAAAAAATTCATATGTTTTCACCACTTTCCTGCCACATTTTCTATCTTCCAGGTCAGGTTTTCCAACCCAAGAACCAATTTTCATTGCAACAAAACACTTGCCTCTGCCAAACCCATCATGGGTTCTCAGAAATTTGAGCCACGGGTGGGTGAATTTGGTGATATCACATGGGAAACCCAAGTTCGAGATGCACGAAATCGATCCACCAAAAAAGAAGAAGTGGCTGACCAAGAAGAGGTTGAAGCAGCAGAGAGTGAGAGAGAAGCAGGAGAGAAAAGCCGCCAATAGGAAGGACCCACGTCGGCTCGGAGTTTGGAAGAAGAAAAGGCTGAAGTTTGCAAATGCTGAGGAGAGAATCAAATACAAGCTTGAAATGGTGAGATGAATTGAACTCTTCTAGTTGTGATGTCTTTCCTATGGATGTAATCGCTTCCTTCGTCTTCTGATCATGATGCAAACAGACATGGTACGGATAATGACCATGCTTTTGTGTTTAGACTACGAATATTATATTAAAGGCTTGCAAACATAAGTGCAGTTCCACTTCACCTCTGACCGAGCAAGTATAAATCATATTTGTTCAATGGGAAGTTTATAAAAGATGTTATGAATTGGAGTGATGGTACTTGTTTTGGCTAAAGAGTGTATTCGGTTCCTGTCAACCGCCTGCGCACAATTATTTACAGGATGACGTTAATGACTTGATTTGACACCTAAAAGAGTTTCTGGATGAATTACTATTAAGGGTAGTATTGTAAATCCCAATTGATATTTTCTTATTTGTTTCTTAACTGAAATTAGTTAGAAGAGTTAGTCTTATTCATAGGATATCCTATTTTTATATATACCCATGTAATCTTATGGAGATAATAAGAATCACAATTATAATTTTTTACTTCTCTCTCTAGTTTCTTCATGGTTTCATCGCCTTTTGTCTAACGACCTCCCGATCCTACTCGCTTCTGCACCACCTCTCTCTGGCACTTGTTGCACCGCCTTTCTGCACCGCCTCTGTGCTCAAAACCCTAATTCTCACCGTCATCAATGGCAGCATCTTCGTCTCCTTCTGCTAATGGCGCGTCTCCCACCTCATCTCTGTGCCCTAATCCTTCCAACTCTTCAACCTCCTCCATTACGATTCAGAACATTGGTTCTATGGTGCCGATCAAGCTCACCACCACCAATTATCTCACCTAGAGCGCTCTTTTTGCTCCGATTTTCAGGAGGTATAATCTCACCAGAATCATCGATGGCTCTCAAGTTGCTCCGCCCCAGTATCTCTCTGATTCATCTAGAAATTCTTCTCCGAATCCGACATTCATCACCTGGTATGAAACTGATCAGAATATTCTTATCTGGATCAATTCCACTCTCTCTGATTCAGTGATCCCTTACACTGTTGGTGTGAATTCCTCTCGAGAACTCTGGTCTAAACTCGAATCGAGACTAGCGACGGCTTCCCAGTCTCACATTCATGAACTTCGATCCAGACTTAGATCTATAACAAAAGGTGATTCATCTGCTGCTTCATATCTTCAAAGAATTGAAGAAATTGCTGATGCCTTGGCCAGTGTCGGTGCTCCGATCGATGATTCTGAATTGATCTCTGTAACTCTTCATGGTTTACCTCCTGAGTTCGACTCTTTTGTTGATGCAATTCAATTTCGAATTGGATCTACTACCATTGATGAGCTCCATGGTCTCTTACTGAGCAAGGAAATCTAGATTGAAAATCGCAAGAAGACTACACCTACACCAATTCAGGCATTCAATACCTCTGCTGGAATTCTGCCTCTACCTTCTGCTCCTCCAATTTCTCAGGCCTACACTGCTCACAACTTCTCCAACTCAAATTCCTATCAAGGTCGTGGTTCCGATCGCAATTTCTCAAACCCTAGAAATTCGTCAAATCGAGGAAATTTCAGAAACAATACTCAGAGGAACAATTTCAATCGGTCCAACAATCAGAGGTATACTAACAATCGTGGATCCAGATTCAACAACTCTGGCAGAAGAACCATTTGTCAAATCTGTAAGCAATTTGATCATGAAGCTATTGAGTGCCCTCAGCGTCTAAATCCTCATTTTGGCACTCCTTCCCAATCTGCTTTCTGCGTCAATGCTTCTGCTCCTCAACACACTTAGTTACTTGACTATGGTGCATCATCACACATGACAAATTCCTATGCAAATTTGACAAATCCAGAATCCTACACTGGACCTAAGCAGGTTTACATTGGAGATGGCAAAGGTTTGCCCATTCTTCATCTTGGTTCTTCTAGTGTACCTACTACTACTCATTGTTTTGATCTTAAACATGTGTTACATGTCCCTGCATTAAAACAAGATTTGCTATCTGCAAACAAATTTATTCTTGATAATCAATGCTCAGTCCATCTATATCCTTCCCACTTTATTGTGAAGGATCTTTCTTCGGATAAGGTGCTTTTTAAAGGCCTTGTCCAAGATGACTTTTATCCATTTCACACCATACCTTCCCTTGCTGGACAACAACAACATGCTTTTGCAGCAGCTTCAAAAGCATCTCAGGATACATGGCATCAAAGGCTTGGCCATCCTTCTTTCAAAATACTAAATAAAGTTGCCTCTCATTCTTGTATTTCAGTTTCTGGTGATATACATAAGTATCTGTGTTCTAGCTGTGCTATGGGCAAATGTTCCAAATTGCCTTTCTCTGTAGTTTCCTGTTCTACAACTAAGCCCTTAGAGCTCTTGCATACAGATATATGGGGCCCTTCACCAACTATCTATGTACACGGTTTCAGATATTATATAATCTTTGTTGATGATTTCACAAAGTATTGTTGGTTTTTTCCTTTTAAATACAAATCTGAGGCTTTCTCTACTTTCATTCACTTCAAGTCCATGGTTGAGAACTTATTATGCACTAAGAGTGTTACATTGAGATCAGATTCTGGTGGAGAATTCCTTAGCACTCAATTTTCAACTTTCTTAAGGGCTCATGGAATTATTCATCAACTCAGTTACCCTCATACTCCAGAGCAAAACGGCTGTGCTGAAAGAAAGCATAGACACCTAGTGGAAACATCAAGAACTTTACTTGCAGCTTCTAAAGTTCCATATCAGTTTTGGGTTGATGCTTTTGCCACCGCTGTTTATCTTATCAACAGGTTTCCCACTACTCAAAAATGTTCTCCTTGGGAATCTCTCTTCAACAAACCTCCAGATTACAACTATCTCAAAGTATTTGGCTACAAGTGTTTCTCATGGCTCAAGCCATACACAAATTACAAGTTTGATCCCAAAAGTCAACCGTGTGTTTTTCTCAGGTACAGTTTACAACACAAAGGTTACAAGTGTTTGGATTTTGTAACCAGGAAGGTATATATTTCAAGGCATGTGCTCTTTGATGAAACTCAATTTCCCTTTCATCATATTCCCAATTCTCCAGTTCTGCCACCATCTTCTAGTTCTACCTTCAATGCCATTCCTACATCCCTAACCTTTCCTCAACCTAATCTCTCCTCTCCATCACCTACATCTTCCTCTCTCCCAACCTCAACTATAGTTTCTTCTTCTCTTGACAGTGAACCAACTACCACTGGTTCCTCTACATCTCTTCAACCCCTATCACCAATAAACACCAATCCTATGCAAACCAGATCAAAATCTGGAATTGTTAAACCCAAAGCTCTTAATGCTACCAAACATCCTATTCCATCTCACATTGCTCCAGATTATATTCCCACTACCTATCTTCAAGCTTCTAAACACCCTCACTGGAGACAAGCAATGCAGGAAGAATTTAATGCCTTACTTAGCACTGGTACCTGGTCACTTGTTCCCCCACATTCTTCTCAAAATCTGGTGGGATGTAAATGGGTTTTCCGGATCAAGAGAAAACCAGATGGCACAATTGACAGGTTTAAAGCCCGGCTTGTTACCAAAGGCTTTCATCAACAACAAGGTATAGACTACACTGAAACATTCAGTCCAGTAGCCAAACCTGTCACCATTCGATTGCTTCTTACACTAGCAGCTCATTTCAACTGGTTTCTAAATCAGTTGGATGTAAGCAATGCCTTTCTGCATGGCACCTTATCTGAATTTGTTTTTATGGTACAGCCTCTGGGATTTGAAGATTCTACAAAGCCTAACTATGTCTGTCATTTGCACAAGTCCTTGTATGGACTCAAACAAGCTCCTAGGGCTTGGTATGAGAAGCTTCACACTGCTCTATTCTCTATGGGCTTCACTGGTTCCACAAATGATCATTCTCTGTTTGTTAAAAAGGATTTAGCTTTAGTCTTCATCATCGTGTATGTTGATGATATACTAGTGATGGGTCCGAATCCTCAAGCTTGTAAAGATACTATCTCCCAACTCAGTACCCTCTTTCCAATCAAAGACTTGAGTCCTCTTCACTATTTTCTTGGCATTGAAGTCAAAAGGTCATCATCAGGGATCTTCATTTCCCAAACTAAATACATCCTTGATTTGCTCTAGAAGTCAAATATGCTTGGTGCCAAACCTTGTGCTACTCCTCTGAGCACTTCTGCCCTGGATCACCAGTCTTCATTATTATCAAATCCTTTCGAGTATCGATCTTTGGTTGGAGGATTACAATACCTCACTTGGTCCAGGCCCGATCTTTCCTTTGCAGTTAATCTGGTATGCCAGTTCATGCATCAACCTCGGCAATCCCATCTTCAAGCTGTTAAACGGATCTTACGGTACCTTAAAGGAACTATGGATCTTGGTCTCTGGTTTCCTAAACATTCCCTTCCTCTCAGCATGAATGCCTTTTCAAATGCTGATTGGGTAGGTTGTCACATTGATAGACGATCAACAGGTGGTTTCTGCATATTCTTGGGGAACTCTCTTATCAGTTGGAGTGCTAAAAAGCAACCAACAGTGGCCCGATCCTCTACTGAAGCGGAGTACAGATCATTGGCCAATGCTGCCACTAAAATTACATGGATTTGCAAGCTGTTAGTTGATGTTGGTCTTGCCCTGCCATGTCCTCCCAAGCTTTGGTGTGATAACATCTTAGCTATCTCCCTTGCTCGGAGTCCTATCTTTCATGCCCGGACAAAATATGTTGAGATAAACTATCACTACATTCGGGAACAAGTCTTGTCTAAAGCTCTCTCAGTTCACTTTATCTGCAGTCATGACCAAATTGCTGATATTTGTACTAAATCTCTCTCAAAGGCTCGGTTTCACCTTTTCCGGGACAAACTTTCACTTAGAGTCCCTAAGCTTAGTTTGAGGGGGGATATTAAGGGTATTATTGTAAATCCTAGTTGATATTTTCTTATTTGTTTCTTAACTGAAATTAGTTAGAAGAGTTAGTCTTATTCAGAGGATATCCTATTTGTATATGTACCCATGTAATCTTATGGAGATAATAAGAATCACAATTATAATTTTTTACTTCTCTCTCTAGTTTCTTCAATTACCACCCATGAGACATATTCATCGTGCCATTGATTTAGTCCCTAGATCATATCTTAATTTCCTAATCTTCAACATTATACAATGAACCCTAAGGGGCATTGCAAGCTGAATAGGCAAGTAGAAGGTATTTTATTCTATTGATTTAGTCCTTGTGCAGTTTCTGAAAGTTTGGAGGACTTGCAGAAAGCCGTGTTAATTAAAATAGACAGTCAACTGTAGGTTTCCAATTCGGCCATTCATATGCTTGAGTACAGATATGGTTCTAGTTTGAAATTTCTGCTTTGAAAGTATGGAGGACTTGCAGATATAGCTCTTTATGCGCTTGTAGCATGTCTGGATTTATATTAATTAGTATGAACTAAAGAACTGAGAGTGAGAGGGTTAGGTAAAGTATATAATTTTTTCTTTCCAGTGAAAGTGTAATGCATATTGCGGCGTTTCTTGATTCTTAGAGTTAAGGAAACTTTATATCAACCTTAAACAATGCTCTTTCTCTTCCTTGCAGACTAAGTGCTTTTTTTAAGAAATGTTGTCTCTGCACAAGGACTTGCAACAAACTCTTAGTAAAGTCAAAGCTATAACGAGTGTATTTTTCAGGTTCCTAAAAGAATTTATAAAATATGGAAAAGACAAAGCGTATCGATTGACTATTGCATGCCTTAGTTTATTAAATTGAAATATATGCTCTCACATATATGCCAAGTTTATTTTTTTTTATCTACCTAATCTTTAATTTTTGTGACTTTTTTTTTTCTTTCTGTTCAGGCTAGAATAAAGGAAGCTTTGCTGAATGAAAGACTTAAGAGGTATGAAATTCCAAAAGTCCAGGGTCCTGATGTACAACCAGATGACATGGCAGGCGAGGAGCGTTTTTATATGAAGAAAATGGCTCAAAAGAAGTCTAATTATGCACCAATTGGAAAACGAGGAATTTTCGGAGGTGTTATTCTTAACGTGCATATGCATTGGAAAAAACATGAAACCGTCATGGTGATTTGCAAGCCATGCAAACCTGGCCAAGTACATGAATATGCCCAGGAAATCGCTAGACTGAGTGATGGGAATCCAATTCAAATAGTTGGAGATGACACCATAGTATTCTACCAAGGAAAGATCTATGTCATGCCAAAAGTTATGTCAACCATAAATATTTTGTCCAAGAAAAAGGTGATTTTTCAAGCTTCGTCTATTCAGTTTCTTTTCTCTCTTTTGTATAACTGTATATAATTTTAAACTCAAATTTGTTGCATTTTCCATATTAGTTTGAAATAGGAGGTGTGATCCATTGTTACTAGGTAATGCAGTTTCACATCTTCCAGTTCCGCAACTGTTTTGTTGTCATACAAGTACCTGAAAAGGAGTATCTAATTCATATAGTCGACAGACAGTTACCTATTGCAGTCACTTCCACATCAATTTCTCTCTTACTTTCTTTTTTATCTGCTCATTTAGTTTTGTTTTGTTTTGATCTTTCATTGGAATATTCCATATTGTAGCACGTAAAACTTGTCAAGTATCAATTAACTTAATTCTGGTCATTTCAGTATATCCTTCATTAATTTTAGTTATTAATGACTGTCGGAAATGTACCATATCTTGAGGCCAGCTAGAGGTCTGTCGACTCACGGCCTGCAGGTATGTCTTGCCTGGCCTGGCCTGTTGATTACCTTGTCCAGATCAAGTTTCTGATCTATCTTGAACCAAGATTGCAGAAACTTTACAGTCCAACCATGAAACTTTTCACCGGAAAACTTGATTTAAGGTACTTGAACAAAAAGTTCTCTTTGAAAATGATAATTAGTTTGTTCAGCCGCTTTGACAAGCAGGCAGAGGGCATGGTGCTTTACGAACATCTTGTCTTGTAATGGAGCTTGAAACTAGAGTGGTGATCTCTCAATATTGAGTCTGTTTTCCCCTGTTTACAGGCACTGGAAAAGTTTAAGTACGAGCAATCCCTCGAGACAGTGCGGCACTTCATTGCTGTTGCTGAGAAGGAACTGGAGCTCTATTACGGACATTTTGCAGTTTATGGTGACCCAAATGACAGAAATCCCATTTCAATCTTGGATAGTCCAACAAACAAGACCAGGGAATCAGGGAAACTTAAAATACTAGAAAGGTAAAATGTAGATTCCACTAGTGATTTCTTTTCTGCGAGTCTTTCAGAGATAGAAGCAGTTTCCTCAAACACAGAACTATCAGAAATTGAGGATTCTGAAGATGACAACTCGTCAATAAATGAATCAGATTCTATAGATGACAGCATATTTGATTCCGACAACGAAACAAGATCTTTGAAGAGGAAAAAGAGCACGTCAGCATTGGATATTAGGTATGGGAGAAAGGACCGTAGACGAGAAAATTTGATCCGAACCTTAATTCCATTTTACATTTTGTTTTCCTTTCCCCTCACCATTGGAGCAGTGAGGTAAGGTTCCTGGTACTCTGACTCATTGTGCATTTTGGTTAGGGAGATGTGGATTATTTATTTGCACTTTTGTATATAATGGATTCCTCTTTGGTGTGTGTGTGTATATATATATATATATATATTTTGAAAGATAAGGAGGCATGCTTGAAAGATTTTTCATATTTTTTGGTCAAAGTATTTTTGAAAAATAAATGTAATTATTTAAGCATCAGAGATATTTTTCAATTAAAGCAATTTGTTATTCTTAGTGATGTCCTCTGTCTTGCTATTATTTTCACCAGGAATAAATGAGTGCATGCAGAATGCTTTTCTTTTTCTTTTTGAGCGACAATAACAGCTGCCTTGTGAACCGATAAAGAAATAGGCTCCGACACGGTTTTCAGTTCTTCTGCAGCAGAGCCAGGACCCCTTCTTTCCTGAATGCTTTCTTTTTAGAACAACAATAACAGCTCCTTTTGAAACTATAAAAAAAGAGGCTCCGGCACAATATTTCAGTTCTTTTGCAGCCGAGCAGGCCCATGACCCGATCTAGGGGTGGGTTCAAAAAACCGGACCGAGGTAAAAAAAAACCGAATCGAAAAAAAAAATCGAACCGAAACTGTCAAACCGAACCCAATATATTTTAAGTATAAAAAAACAATTATTACTCCTAAAAGGGTTCGAACCGATTCCCACTTGGCTGAGTATCTTCCAGATAAACCATTTTGACAGCAAATTTTTTCTTGCCAATACCATTACGAGTAGCATATTTAAAACAAGTTGAATCATAATTGTTTAATAGGTTATCAATTCCCATCTTTCATCCAATCCCCATCTTTTATCTTTCCCAATTCACATCTTTCATCTTTCCTTAACCCTAGCCGAAAAAAACCATCTTTCCCAATTCCCATGTTTCATCATCCTCTTCTCTCTCTCTCTCTCTCTCTCTCTCTCTCTCTCTCTCTCTCTCATTCTATTTAACTTCATCTCTCTCACACTCTCAGAGAGTACTGCAATGGCACCCATAAGTCTTCCCCTAGATTCAGATTCCACCCAACGGATGAAGAGCTTGTTGCTTACCATCTAGATCGAAACATCAATGGTCGCACCATTGAGCTAGAAATTATCCCAGAGGTCGACCTCTACAAATGTGAGCAATGGGATTTGCCTGGTATGCACTTGATTTTGTTTTGTTCGATCTGCAAGATGGAGGTAAAGGTTTAATTTTTGGTTTTCTGGGTGAACTGGAAAAAAGCATAAATTGTGTGTCTTTTTTTTTTTTAATAACTGATGTTGCAAGTTTGTTAATTCATGTGTTCATTATAGGAATGCTTCATGGATTTGACTACAAGTTTGTTAATTTTAATAACTGATGTTGCAGGTTGATTTCTCACTGAGAATGTTCAAGGCAGGGAAGCATGTGCTTCAAGCTTCAAATTAAAAAAAAAAACATGGAAAAAATTGAACCGGACCGAAACCGAACCGAAAAAAACCAAAACCGAATAAAAAAAAAAAAAAAAAAAAAAAGAAAGAACCGAACAGTAACTTCGGTTTGGTTTTCGATTTTGGCTAAAAACTGAACTGAACGAACCCCTAACCCTATCTGTCCTCACTTGTGACTTTCAGATTAAATAAATTAAGAAAAAAAAACTCAAGAATATAAAATACGTGCATAAAGAAAAATAGGAAAACTAATGAAAAGGGCTTGAAAACTTTGAGTTTTAATGATAAGGACAAAATAAAGGGTAAAGTGAATAGTATCAGGTTTGACTTTTTAGTGTAAAAATGTGGTTTTTCGTTAAAGTGAACAGTACCGCGGACTTTTCGTTAAAACTACCAAGAAAAATATGGGAGGGCAAAAATGGTTTCTTTTACTGACAATTGGTTACTAGAGATTGAATATGTAAATTTTTTTTCAGGTTGTGCATGAATTTATAAATTGGGAAGAAAACTAAGAAATCAGCCATTATTTAAAGAGAGCTTTCCCTTTAAATAATAGGAGTTTTAATGAAACGGGTTTGGACTAAATTCATCTTAATAAAAAATCATCTACTAACTTTATTTAATGTAAAGGGACTGAAATTTAATGAAAAATGACAAAACACAAGCCTCACATGTAAAAAACAAGGCCATGTGCAAATGTGACAGCCCGTCCTGAATTATTTTTATCGGTGGTGTGAAAAGTCTAAAATGCCCTTGAGCGTTGGGTTGTGTTTGTGAATTAAGCTAAGGTTTTGGACCAATTAAGTTCATTTCCTAACTGATTGGCCCCAATTAGAATTTTTTAAGTTATTTGTCTTTGGTTGGAGACCAATCTGGTGTTGGAAATAGGCCCTGAAAGTCAATCTTTGGAAAAAACCTTTCAGGACAAATGAATCGATGTATGGATGACTCTTATACATCAAATGGCAAAGACACGAATTAGGACTATCTCAATAAACGATATATGTCCTAAATAGTGTATCCATGGACAATGGATCGATTGAAGAAGTAATCTAATGATATTAGACTACAGAGACCTTCTTCACATAACCATTATGTCAAAAAGGTTCCTAGTCGTTGGATTGTCGGAGGGAAACTGACAATGCTTAGACCGGTACATACTGTGTCCGCTTCACATGGAAGAATGGAAAGTCTCGTCCCATTTGTGTAGTGACACTAAGACAAGTATGTAGGTGCTCATTAAGAGAATGAGTTCACTGAACACAATCGAACGAGAGTACTTGCATGGAGGTCTACTCCCATGTCAAGTAAGTAACTCTAATGGTTGGAATAATGTAAGTAGTCCTTTGACCTGAGGCATCGTCGTTGTCTTGTGGCTAAGTACTTAATCTTTGATTATGTCAAAGTCACCCCATTCGCGGATGTCCACGGCATAATTGGGGTTAAGCCACTTAGTCATGAAGGCAAGTGAATGCGCAACAAGGAATCTCTAATCCTCGATTAGAGAGGAAGAATACTCTAAGATATGATTCGGGAATCTTCGGCCGACGTATCCAGCGTAATAAAGGAAAGTGTTTCTATACGACTCAATAGAATCATATAAGAAGGAATAATCACATTAGGGGTTTGACATAATATATCCATACCCTAATAATGTGATTGAGAGTATTGTTTTAGAGAAGGATCGAATTGCATTGTAATTCCAACTGAATAGGTTCTCCGAACAACTTCTACATTAGCTTGGGTAGCTATGACATATGGTTAGATGTCACTCATAGCTTGTGAGTTCTTCTAGATGATTAAATGTAGTCATCAAAGAAGAAAGGTGAATTAAAATGAAGTTTTAATTCACTAAGTGATTGGATTAAATATAATCAAATGAATTGATGTCAATCACCTCACTGCCTTGCTAATTAGAACCTAAAATGATTGTAAACCGATACACTCTTGTAGTGAGTGATTAATGGATGATGGAAATAATTAATTGGATTAATTAAGTGTTGTGATTAATTTAGAAAGTCTAAAGAAATCATAAAAGCGATAAAAGATCGTTTTGGGCTTAAAGAAACGTTCGGGTTTAATTGGGCCCATTGGGCCTAAACCCATTGGGCTTTTATTCAAGCATTGGATGACTTGAAATAATAAAAGCCCAAAGCCCAAACCAAACACTAAAGGGCCGGCCACTTAAAGGGTTTGGGAGAGATGTTTAGTCAAGTTGTTGACTAGGTTTCTTTTTGTCTATATAAGGAACTTTATAGCACAAAGTTCATTAGGGTTTTTGTGTGTTTTTGAACAACAAAGAGGCAAAAGAAAATAGCTCTCTAAAACCACAAGGGCCGGCCACCTAGATGGTAAATTAACTAACAATCTTTCACCCTTTTGGTTATTCCTCCATCCATCTCACTACACTAGTGGGTGTGGATCTTTAGAGGTCTTCTCCTTTGGAGACTAAAGGAGAACCTTGGAGCACTCTTACTAACAAAGTGGAGGAGGCAAGGAGGGAGGCTAGGCTCAAGGACTTCAAGGAGCAAAGGGCTTGGAGGTGGTCCATCCTTGGTCTAAAATCAAGATCAAGAGGTATAGATCTATACCTTCCCTTTATTCTTAACTTAAATGTTTTAGATGCATTATATATAAACCTATGAACTTTGAAGGGGATTTGCATGACTATAGCTTTGATATTATTTGATAAATTGCTTCCGTTGCTCATGTATATAAATTTTGATTTGTATATGCATGCTAGTCATTTATAAATCCCATGTGTTAAGCTCATAATTTTCCCTTCAAGTGGTATCAGAGCCAAAGGTTTATGTATAATGTGTCCTTTAAGATTTTATGCATATGGGTATTAATATTATGTATGACATAATTATTGCTTCATTCAAAATATGTTTATCTTTTGTTTTTCAATAGTTGAAAAATGTTAGTCAATAGTTGAGAAAGATATGTATGCAAAAGATGTTTTGTATGCATGAATGAAAATTGAGTTTTGAACTAGTTTGAGATATTATTTCTTCATTTAAAGTATGTTTATCTTTTGTTTTTCAATGGTTGAAAAATATAAATCAAGAGTTGAAAAGATATGCATGTAAAAGTTGTTTTGTATGCATGAATGAAGAATAAGTCATGAACAAAATTTTGGGGTTTTGTTCTTTATGGTTGGCACGGTTTTGGGGAATTTTGGGCATGTGTTTGTGTTTTATTGTAAGACACTCACACATCATTTTAAAGCTAGAAAGTAGAAACCTTGTCACTTTAGTTTTTGGGTTTGAAAAATCACCAAGAATACACAAATCTTGAAAAAGTGTTCATGGTTTTGTTCTTGGTGTTCATAGTTTGGTTTTGGGTGAAAATTGTTTTATTTGGTTTTCATGCATAGTTTTATGGTTTTGGATGATGTTCTTACCATCCATAACCATATTAAAACTTATAAAACCCTAGACTTGTCTAGGAGATTTCCATCACCTTTTTCATTAAAGTCATTTAAACCAAAACCAAGTGACATGCAAATTTGGATTTTTCTACCTTGCATTGAATTAAAGCAAGATGGGTGAGACTTCCCATCTCCCCTTAATGTGGCCGGCCACCCTAGTGGATTTATCCACTTGGGGGGTCTTTTGTAATTTGGAAAAAGATATTTTATACTTTTGAGTATTTACGGTTTGACCCCTAACTTTTTCTTATTTGCATTTAGGCCCCTACTAACTAGAAAGTTAAAATATTTGATTTTAATTTTGTTAGTTATTTAAACTCATAATTCTATTATGCCCATATGCACTAAATCTAAATGTTCATGTTGCATTCCATTTTGATTATTTAATGTGATTAAGTAGTTAGAAAAGGGTGACTATGGACTTATGCCTTAAACGATAATTGAGCTATGAGATAAGGTGCTAAAATCAAATTGTTTGAACCTTGGGAATGTGTTTTAATTACTGTTTTTAATGGACCTTGTCACATTTGACATTAATCTATCTCTCCCTCTTAGTATGTGTAATTTGTAGGAATTTGTACAAATCGGTTTGTAATTCTTATTATTTCTTAATCTCTTTTAGTTAGTTGATTCCCTCTAGTGCTAGACTAGAGTTTCTTTAACTATTGGTAAGGAGACATAACTAAAAGAGGGTTTTGACATGAGATTAAAGATTAAATGGGTCCAATGCCCTAATTAGCAATGAATGATTGTCTTTCATTTCTAATGGCTCAATGAAAATGTTTTAATTGGATTGAAAAACACGTAATTAAATTGACACAACCTCCCCGAGTTTATATTCAACAATGTTGGCTCGTTGTTGCAATAACCTAATAAGTCCATGGTCATCCAAGAGCCTAAGATAACTATAAAGTCCAATTTCAAAGGAATGCAAAAACCTTAGTAGTAGTAGTTACTTCTAATATTTGAAAAATTAGTTTTTGATATTGATTTGTTTTTCTTAAAACAAATAGTGGGAGTATCATACGCTACTAAACTATAATGAATACAATTAGTAGTTATATATATCTCCAATATTTTGAAAAATGTTTTGATATTGATTTGTTTTATGAAAACGAATAGTGGGGATATTATATGCTACTAATTTCATTAATGTTGGACTAGTAGTTGTAATAGGACATTATTTATTTGAATATGATTAAATAAATAAAATTGATGAGACCTTAAAATCCCTCAACCAACATACAATATTAAGTTGAAAGCGTAAGAGTGCTTTGAACACTTTTTCGTGGCCTTCCACCGTGGTAGGCTCCAATCGTTTATGACTTGTACATCGCCTTCACCCTATCATGGGGGAGTGCAAAGTGCATGCTTATACTCAGGAGGAGTTTATTTAAAACATTTGATGAGGTTAAGGTAGACAACGAGTGTGGCCAACATCGTATCATCGTGAGGTCATGCTTGAACCCCTATCTAAACCGGCATGGTGGGAAAGAACTTAACTAAGAGAAATAATGCCAACATCGTATCATCGTGAGGCATTACTCTCTAGAGGCCAAAAAGATGGGTAATCACAAGAAGTTGTTGTGAATGGGTAATTGTACCCTCTCATTATTATTTTTGCTAGCCAACATCGTATCATCGTGAGGTGGGCTTGGTAATAGTGAGCCTCCCATAACCCGCTAGGAGCTTTCTTTGAAAACTCCCGGATTCCATCTTGAGGGATATGGAATTTGCCAAAAATGGTGTGTGGTGTCATTCGGTTTAAAGACCCGAATCGTTTGACTTAATCAACAATCAAACTAATTATTTTATTGTTTATGTATTTAGATATGGTTGGAAGCACACTCGCGAAAATACTCGACAAACATTGCCTATAGGGGCACAATTTCCCATCATGGTATCGTAATGTCAAGATTCTCCTAACATTGGAGAAGATTGTTTATGTACTAGACAAGGCTCCACCTCACATACCTCTCCGCCTTGGGGCTACTGAGGATGAACGTGCTAAGTTTGACAAGCACGTTGAGGATGACACACAAGCCAAGTGCTATCTGTTGGCTTCCATGAATGAGGAGCTACAGAGACAGCACAAGGGCATGGACAGTGCATCTTCCATAATACTCCATCTTACGGAGTTATATGGTGAAGGGACGCGCAACCGTCGCTTTAGCACTGTTTGTGAACTTGTGAAGACCAAGATGGTCAAGGGGGCTCCAGTGCATCAACATGTACTGAAGATGATAGGATTCATTGAACAATTGGAGAACCTTGGTACTCCACTTGACGGGGAATTGGCCCAGGACTTCATATTGGCTTCTCTTTCTGATTCATTCGCGCAGTTCGTAATGAACTACAATATGAATAAGATGGATAGTACTCTCTCTGAGTTACTAAATATGTTAGTAACTGCCGAGAAGACTATGAAGAAAGAGAACGTTGTAGGGACTTCTGCAGTAGTCTACAACAAGCCATCCTCTTCCAAGGCCAAGCCGCAAGGCAAAGGCAAAGGGAAGGAGAAGAAGCCACCCACTCCTAAGCCGAAAGGAGGAGTGAGGAAAAAGGCAAAGGAGCCCAAAGGGACTTGCCACCACTGTGGAAAGGAGGGGCATTGGAGGAGGAATTGCAGGTTATACCTTGCAAGTCTTAAGGACAAGCCACAAGGTATGGTTTATGTTCTTATATTCAATTCTAAATGTTAGATTTTCTAAATATTTATATTTGATATAAAGAGCGAATCACTTGTATAATTGTATATAGGTGGAGAAGCCAAGTAGAAGATGAACAAGCAAGGAAAATGTGGTGAAGGGTTCGGCCACTATATTTTTTGCTTACTACTTAGGAAGTTTGTTAGGCATTAAAGATTGTCTTTAAACTTTCTTATTTTGTTAAGAACTTATTATGTGGCTTCATATGATGGAAGACCACTATTAGTGCCTAAATGTATAAAGGTATTTATATTAGTCTCTAAATGTATAGAGCTAATACTTTTTGTATTAAACATTATGAATGTTTGAAATATCATATTAATGTAATGTGAAGAATGCCTTTTTAATATACTATTTCCTTAAAGTAGTGTTATGAATTGAAAATTGTCTTGTTGTATCCTAGTTGAGATACAAGAGTTATATCACTTATTGTAATGTGATAACCAAACTTTAGATTTATCAATTATGGATAGATCTCACATGTAGGACATAAAAGGATACAATGAATCTTTAGATTTGGTTCCATTTGTCTACCTATGAGTTCTATATGAATTGACAAAAGTCTAGAGTATCCTTTCTTGAAGAAAAGGAAGATCACATTATAATGATATAAGTAATAAGAAAAACGTTTCTTATATGGTTATCACTTGAAACACAATGATCAAGATCACTCTTGATTCAATTAGTAATTTTGAACAACTAATTGGGCATTCTTTAAAAGGTTTTAAAATGTCAATTGTGTTAGTGATTAAACCAAGAAAGAAGTGTCTAAATCTATAAAATGTTTAAAGACTTTAGTCACTTAATAACAAGACATTAACTTAGTGAAGATTGAAACAAATAAGCTTGAAATGTTTTAAAGCTACTACACAATGTCTTCTTCCAATATACTCCACTTTCATACATTTTGAATATATGAAATGATTTCTCATTAAAGTCATGAGAAATAGTGGGAGGTGTGAAAGTGGATATAAACTTGAATATGATTGGTTTATAGTTGTCTAAAGAATAATAGTATTTGACTATTATTAAGAGTTTGCAATTTTAATTGTTAAAAGACTCAAGCTCTTCAAAACGTTAAAATTCTATGTTGTGTGACATTCTAAAGAATAGTCTTTGAATGTTGGTTTCGTCAACCTAGCATAAAATGGTTATATGTTGGGAGTTGTCCATAATTCTCTTTTATGAGAACAAGCAAAATAACCAAGCATATGGACAAGTTGATGAAACAAAAGGGAATAAGTTTCAAAATGAGTCACAACATATGGTTTAACAACAAGACAAACCAAATTCAACATCTCATGTAACAATATTGCTCTATGTAGTTTTAATAAAGAATTATATCAACCACCTAGAAGGAATGGTTGAGTTTCTATATCCTTAGTAGGAGCCATGCTTCCACTAAAGACTTGGATAATTCTTATATGACTACATTAAAGGTCTTAGTATGACTAAAACTTGAATTATGGTGTATGACAACATATAATTTAAATGAATAGACTTAATGAAACAAGTCACACATTTCAAATGGAATTACTTGAGAAGGAATTCTTTTGTGTGAGATTCATTTAAAGTTAGTGGGAGCAATATGCATTCAAATCAAGAAAATATAATTGTTAATTTTGAATGAATGCTAAGTTACAACAAGGCCAGTGGGAGTGATGTCATAATTTGAGCAACAAGATGTGAATAAAGTCTATTCGATAGACTTGATAAAACATAGAGGTTACTCGAAAAATGACAAAACATGACACGGTCAATTTTGAAGTATAGACTTGAAATTGGACTTATTGATATAGCAAGGCTATCTCAATAATGTTATATGGGAATTAAATCTCAAATGTTGTAGATTTAAGAAAGCATTTTCCTATGCGATAGGAAATCACTTTCATAACCCTTATAATGAATGTGTCATAAAATCACAAAAGGGACACATGTATTGATTTGTGAAGTAGATATCCGAAAGTGAAAAACCACAAGGGTTGTCACTATAAGATATTACTATATCCCAGGATCAGAACCAAAGCAACTGAAAGAGTATTATTGCCTTTAAGAAAGAAACATCAGAGTGGGACTCTGGAAGCGTGCATTCACTTAGGTTGTTAACCAAAGTGAAAATAAGCCATTTTAACAAATGGAACTTCATAATGGATGAAGTACTAATCATATGAATGATTGTTAGTATTGTACTACAATGGTCTCAAGGTTGGAGCAAAGTTTGTATAAAGTATACAAACGAAATATATGTCGATATATAGTTTTAGAAACTGCTTCAAAAGGTGTTTTTGAATGGAAGGGGTTCTTTTAGAACCAATGATTGAATCCAAACCATAAGGTCGTTAGTAGGGTACTACGACGTAATGGGGCGATAGCTTAAGCCATGGAATCAAGGTCTCATCAAAGTATTCGAACACAAGAAAGAGACATCATCAAAAGTTTTTGGAAACATTTGATAAGTAAATCCCTTTTAAATAATAAAAGGGATTAATACATAACCAAGTTAACCTACGAGCATAAGTTCTCTCAACAAGATGTATAAGATACACTAGTGATTGACTTTAGTGCAAGTGGAAATATGCCCTGAAAGTCAATCTTTGGAAGAAACCTTTCAGGACAAATGAATCGATGTATGGATGACTCTTATACATCAAATGGCAAAGACACGAATTAGGACTATCTCAATAAACGATATATGTCCTAAATAGTGTATCCATGGACAATGGATCGATTGAAGAAGTAATCTAATGATGTTAGACTACAGAGACCTTCTTCACATAACCATTATGTCCAAAAGGTTCCTAGTTGTTGGATTGTTGGAGGGAAACTGACAATGCTTAGACCGGTACATACTGTGTCCGCTTCACATGGAAGAATGGAAGGTCTCGTCCCATTTGTGTAGTGACACTAAGACAAGTATATAGGTGCTCATTAAGAGAATGAGTTCACTGAACACAATCGAACGAGAGTACTTGCATGGAGGTCTACTCACATGTCAAGCAAGTAACTCTAATGGTTGGAATAATGTAAGTAGTCCTTTGACCTGAGGCATCGTCGTTGTCTTATGGCTAAGTACTTAATCTTTGATTATGTCAAAGTCACCCCATTCGCGGATGTCCACGGCATAATTGGGGTTAAGCCACTTAGTCATGAAGGCAAGTGAATGCGCAACAAGGAATCTCTAATCCTCGATTAGAGAGGAAGAATACTCTAAGATATGATTCGGGAATCTTCAGCCGAAGTATTGAGCGTAATAAAGGAAAGTGTTCCTATACGACTCAATAGAATCATATAAGAAGGAATAATCACATTAGGGGTTTGACATAATATATCCATACCCTAATAATGTGATTGAGAGTATTGTTTTAGAGAAGGATCGAATTGCATTGTAATTCCAACTGAATAGGTTCTCCGAACAACTTCTACATTAGCTTGGGTAGCTATGACATATGGTTAGATGTCACTCATAGCTTGTGAGTTCTTCTAGATGATTAAATGTAGTCATCAAAGAAGAAAGGTGAATTAAAATGAAGTTTTAATTCACTAAGTGATTGGATTAAATATAATCAAATGAACTGATGTCAATCACCTCACTGCCTTGCTAATTAGAACCTAAAATGATTGTACACCGATACACTCTTGTAGTGAGTGATTAATGGATGATGGAAATAATTAATTGGATTAATTAAGTGTTGTGATTAATTTAGAAAGTCTAAAGAAATCATAAAAGCGATAAAAGATTGTTTTGGGCTTAAAGAAACGTTCAGGTTTAATTGGGCCCATTGGGCCTAAACCCATTGGGCTTTTATTCAAGCATTGGATGACTTGAAATAATAAAAGCCCAAAGCCCAAACCAAACACTAAAGGGCCGGCCACTTAATGGGTTTGGGAGAGATGTTTAGTTAAGTTGTTGACTAGGTTTCTTTTTGTCTATATAAGGAACTTTATAGCACAAAGTTCATTAGGGTTTTTGTGTGTTTTTGAACAACAAAGAGGCAAAAGAAAATAGCTATCTAAAACCACAAAGGCCGGCCACCTAGAGGGTAAATTAACTAACAATCTTTCACCCTTTTGGTTATTCCTCCATCCATCTCACTACACTAGTGGGTGTGGATATTTAGAGGTCTTCTCCTTTGGAGACTAAAGGAGAAACTTGGAGCACTCTTACTAACAAAGTGGAGGAGGCAAGGAGGGAGGCTAGGCTCAAGGACTTCAAGGAGCAAAGGGCTTGGAGGTGGTCCATTCTTGGTCTAAAATCAAGATCAAGAGGTATAGATCTATACCTTCCCTTTATTCTTAACTTAAATGTTTTAGATGCATTATATATAAACCTATGAACCTTGAAGGGGATTTGCATGACTATAACTTTGATATTATTTGATAAATTGCTTCCGTTGCTCATGTATATAAATTTTGATTTGTTTATGCGTGCTAGTCATTTAGAAATCCCATGTGTTAAGCTCATAATTTTCCCTTCATCTGGACCACACACACATACCCTCACCCTATCCTGTTTACCCTCTCTCCTCCCTCTCGCATTTTCGACCATTTCCGTACAATTGTATGGACAAACCTTGAACCTTCACTTCCATCCTCATATCAAACCTATGGAGACCATTTTTAAGTTCCTTGCGAGCCTAGGAACCCATTGATACTATTATTTGGACGTGAAAACCTCGAAAACCCAAGAACCCAAGAACCCCGATTTGGAGTATTGTTCATGCACTCATGATTGTGAAGTTTTCAAGGAGTTTTAAGGTCATAGGAAGCCTTAAAACACCTTCACGATGCTCGGAGAAGAAAAACGAAGTGTTTTGGATGTCGAGAAGTTGAGTTTGGCAAGTTTCAAGTTTGGTCGGAATATCGAGGTTTCTCCGGCGAAATCCCATGATTTCAGGGCTTAAAATTGGTAAGGTTTTGTTCTTCTCATTGTAAGCTTCATTTTGGTACAAATTTCATGAATTTTGGTTGAGAAATGAAGAAGATATTGAAGTTCTAAGATTTTCCAATTTTCGAGGATCGTAGCGGCACTAGTGCCGGACTCTGGTGAACCAAGGAAGAAGGAGGAGAATATTCCATCAAAGTTGACGGAATATTCTAACACTGTCAGGTATAATTAACGGCATATTCTAGTTTTTAACGGAATATTCCCTAACGGCGTTAACTATTCCGTCCCCTATGCTAGGCACGTGCCTGTGCGTGAGCCGAGTGTCAGGCCGTGCCTTGGCCGGTGCGTGAGGGCGCGTGGGGTCATGAATTTTTTTTCTAAAAATATGGGGATGTTACTGAGGTTTAGTAGGTCATGGTGGTATATTCAAATACCCCATTTGAGCAATGTATGAAAAGTTATTTCCTAGTTTTGTGTATGTGCTTTAAATAACGTTTATTCAGTTATTTCGCATATAGGTGAGACCTATCCTGAGGACGAGCACCATCAATCGAGGCTCGGGGGCTACGACCCTTCAACATATTAGTGAGTGGGCTTTTGGTTTTCCATATAGACCTATATGCTTGAGATTTTCCCAGAAAATGTGTTTAAATGATTATACGTTTTGAAATGCCATGCAAAGTATCTGCCTATTTTATTTATGCATTAGTAGTTGCATATATTTATGATTGGTGCTGCGAACACACGGGTAAGTGCCAGGTAAGTTCATAAATTAAAGGTATGAGATTGCTTCAGTTATGCAAGATATGATGTGATGTATTGAGAGCTCATAAACCTGCACCCCGATGTTAGTGCTCCCGCCCAGAGTTAATGCACAGTCCTTCACATGATGTTCACCTCTGTTTTGTGGTGAGGGGTTAGAACTATTGAGAAATGAAATGATTTTGAAAAACTTCGTTTTTGCACACTCACACTTTTTGTTTTGCGGGCTCCAGGTTTTAGGTAGAAGTGCCTTGGTGGCTCACGGGGATTTCAACAGTGGTTCTGACAGAACATCATAAATGTAGGATCACCTTTAGGTGTTGTATAATTAGTACTTGTCCTGCTTGACTGCACGTAGGCTATTTATGCTCTGATTGTGTATTTCACACTTAATCTCGCACTTACATCTTATCTTATCTAGTACTCTAGTTGATTTGGTTTTTGTTTATTTGTAATCCCTTATATCTCTATTGCTTCCACACTATGCACATGGCTTCGTCACCCTCACGTGACCGCCAGCATGCGCTGATTTAGGTCGGGGTGTGTCAATTTGGTATTAGAGCCTAGGTTTGCAGTCTTGCATATCTTGTGAAATTTCTAATTATTTTGATGTCTTCTGTTAGAACTATGCACATTGTAGAGATCCACACCCTTTTGTTGAGCATAGTTTCCCTGATATAGCTCAGTTAGGGGAAGCTATAACTAATGCTATTCAGTATTCGCTTCGTCCTCCCCAAATGACAACTCTCGAGACTGTGTATAATTTGAAGCTGAATCATTTTATGGGGAATTAAGGACAAGAAGGAGCGGAGAAATGGACCAATCATCTTGAGAAGACTTTCCGTGTAATGCAAAGTCAGGGGATTCTTCCTCCTGATAGGTGGGTCGAGACGACTACCTGGTTTTTGGGTCCGGAGCCTGCATCTTGGTGGAGACAAGAGTCTTATCAGTTGTCAGTAGAGGAAATAGCTAACTGGGAAGTGTTTAAACAGTTGTTTCAGAAAAGGTTTATACCCCTGAGTATATTGATCGCGAAAAGCAAGAGTTTACTCAATTAAAGCAGGGGAAGATGATGGAAAATGAGTATTATAGAAGATTCACTGACTTGTCTCGCTATCATCCGGAGGTTGCTGCTAATCCGGTTGAGATGCTCCGTCGTTTCAGGTTGGGTACTAAAAAGAAATGGCATTCTATAGCAACCTTGACTCCCTGTGTTACTTACCAGGAGTTTTATGAGATTTTGTTGAGGATTGAGAACTCAGAAAATATGCCCAATGAGAGTGAAGATGAAGAAGAAAAAAATGGGAATCAGAGGCGAGATGATAAAGGTAAATGTCAATCTTCTTAAAGACCTCGCAAGACTCAGAGCTTTAAGAGGAGTGGTGAAGGGAATATTTTTCGAAAACATGTTCATTTGAATAACATCTATAGCATGCTAATAACAATTAAAAGGCGGAATCATGCTTGCATGCATTCAAAAACAAAACATTAACCAAGAAATTCAAAGCCTAGTAGATTGGTGAACCATTAATCAACTCAAAACAAAGTGAGTTGAGATTTATACCTTTGTAGATTCCTCTTTGCATAAGCAAAGGCTAATCACCCAAAGAGAGGGCCTTCATTCCTTGCATCTAAAACCTATGGATTTGGATGGAAGAATAGGTTTCTCCAAGTTCCCAAAATTGAGAACCTCTAAGTCTCTTCACCAAGGAGAGATTGGAGAAGAAATGAGTGACCTTGGAGTAGTGGGATTGCAAGATGCACCCCCAAGGTGGCTGGGCTCTTTAGAGAGAAATGGAGAGACAAGTTCTCACCAATTTTCTCCAAAACAAACCCTAATGAATTTTGGCTATAAAGTCATATTTATACCTTTATTCATTTGAGTGGCAAACTTGTAAATAAGTCCAAGTTCACTACCCTAAACATCATGGCCGGCCTTGGGGTATTTTTGGGTTGTTTGGGCCTTTGTGAATCATTATTCATTAAGTTGTCATACAACTTAAATTAATGGGCTTGACGTTCGAAGCCCATTGGGCCTTAAGGTCCAAAACTATCCCGAGGTCTTTAACGAACTTATTCGTTTGATTAATTAACATATTAATTAATCCTTGCCATAAATAAATGATTAAACCATTTAATCATTCTTACTCATCTCCATTGTTTCTTCAATCTCCTCCTTACACGGTGTGCGATCCATTAGGTTCCTTTTAGCGAGGCAGTGGGCGATTAAAACCATTTTACATCGATTGTGAATTGAAACTTACTTTCAATTCTCCCTTTAGTGATTACACACATTTAGGGCTTCCACAAACCATGAGTGACACCTTGCAGCATATCATGGTTACCCAAGCTAATCAGAAGAGGTAGAGAAAACCTATTCAGTTTGGGATTACAAATGCAATACGGTCTTTCTCTAATACAATACTCTTGACCACATTGTTTGGTTTGATAGTTTATTTATTCATGTCTACTATCCAATGTGATTCGTGTGCTTATATGATTACCTTGAATGTGATTTGGAACGTTTTCCTAAATCTCATTCATACTTTGGCCAAAGATTCTTAATCATATCATAGAGTATTCTCCCTCAAACAGTTTGAAGGTTAGAGATCCCTTGTTGCGCATTCACTTGCCTCCATGACTAAGTGGCTTAACCCCAACGATGCCGTGGACACTTCAATGGAATGACGTTTGACATAATCAAAGATCAAGGACTTAACCACAAGACAACTGTGATGCCTCAGGTCAAAGGACTACTTTGCATTATCCCAACCATGAGTTCTCATGTGACATGAGTATGAGAACTCTTCGTTGATCGCGTTCAGTGAACTCATTCTCTACTGAGCACCTACGTACTTGTCTTGATGTCACACACACCAATGACTCGAGACTAGTCACTCTCCCTGAGAGAAGACATAGCACGTACCGATCTTGACGGACTGTCAATGCCCAATTGGCAATCCTATGATCAGGAACATTTAGGATGTGTCTACGAAAGAATGGTCTCATGAATCTAACTTCATTAGATTACATTCTCCCAATCACATATTCCTTGGACTTTATCGTTTAAGCATATAACATTTATATGAGACGGCTCAAACAATAATCTTTGCCTTTTAAAGTTAAACTAGATTAGTTTAACATGTGAAATGTCCGTAAAGTATCATCATATGATTGGGATTTAGGGCACATTTCCAACAAGTGGAACTAGTTCCAGCTCTTCTAGTGGAGGTTTTAGTACCACTGGTCAGAGGAGAGGTGGTAGATTTTCAGGAGGTCCTAGATTCCAGAGGTAGGGAGATGATGGAAGAGGAAGTGCTCATTTGTGCTGCAGATGTAATAATAGGCATTTTTGGGAGTGTAGAAGAGGCAGCAGTGGATGTTTTACTATGGGCAGATGGGACATAGAGCTATAAATTGTCCCAAGAGTCAGCAGAGGCCCCAACAGCCTTCTATGCCACCACCAGCGCCGATCCAGCAAGTTCCAAGGTTTAGTAGTTATAGTCAGATGGGTCGAGGTGGTGCTTACCATTATTAGGACGATGCCGCTCCTTATGTTTCAGGGCAGTATCAGTATTCGCATGATCCTTATTACCAGAGTGTGTATTCTCAGTATCCTGGAGGGTATACGCAGTATCCTCCCATTCCAGTTGGTGAATCTCAGTGGTACCAGGGAGGACAGCCCCAGCAGGTAGAGATTACTTCTAGTATTGCAGGATCTTCAAGGCAATCTGGTCAGCCAAGTCAGGGGCGAGGTGTGTAGGGGTGAGGTAATTAAGCTAATAGAGGTCGTGGGGGACGACATCAAGCCCATGGATGTATTAACAATATATCTCTGCAAGATGCTCAGAATCATCCGAACTTGATCATGGGTATGTTAAACATTCTTGGTCACTTTGCTAGAGTTTTAATTGATTGTAGTGCTACGCATTCTATCATTTCTCATACATTTGCTCAAGTGACGCAACCTCATCCTACACCTCTATGGTATGATTTAGAGTTTGCTATGCCTAAAGGGGAGATATGTTATGTTGATTGTGTATATCCAGGATGTCCAGTGATGGTAGAGGATGTGGTTATGCCAGCTAATCTTATCCCGTTAGATATTGTTGATTTTGACATAATCTTAGGCACATATTGGTTGCATTATAATCGTGCCAAGATAGATTGCTACGGGAAAACAGTTGCTTTCCATTGTCCTGGATTACCTGAAGTTACTTTTGTGGGTGAACGTAGTGGGGTGAGGCATGGTGTTATTTCTGCTGTAAGAGCGAAAAGGTTGTTATCGAAAGGTCGCCAGGGATATTTAGCTCATGTAGTGCTGAATGATGTTGCTTCTAGTAGTGTGGAGGATGTTCGAGTAGTCAAGCATTTTCTTGATGTATTCCCTGATGATTTACCTGGATTGCCGCCAGATAGAGATGTGGAGTTCACTAATGATTTGCTTCCAGGTCCAGATCCTATATCTTTGACTCCATATAGAATGGCTCCTGCTGAATTGAGGGAATTGAAAGTCCAGTTGCAGGAATTAATCGATAAAGGTTTTATTCAGCCTAGTACTTCAACTTAGGGAGCTCCAGTTTTGTTTGTAAGGAAGAAAGACAGGACTTTGAGGCTATGTATTGATTACAGGCAATTGAATCGGGTAACAATTAGAAATTGTTATCCATTGTCGCGTATAGATGATTTGTTTGATCAACTTCGAGGTGCCTGTGTATTTTCTAAGATTGATTTGAGGTCTGGTTATTACCAATTGAAGATCAGCAGTGAGGATGTCCTTAAAACTGCTTTCAAGACTTGTTATGGTCATTATGAGTTTCTTGTGATTCCGTTCGGATTAACAAATGCACCAACAACTTTTATGGATTTGATGAATCGAGTATTCCAGCCATATATAGACAGGTTTGTTATTGTTTTTATTGATGACATTTTAGTATACTCTAAGTCTAAAGTAGAACATGTTCGACATCTTACTTTGGTGTTGAAGAAATTAAGGGAACATCATTTGTATGCTAAGTTTAGCAAATGCCAATTTTGGTTGAATCAAGTGGCATTTTTGGGACTTGTCATTTCTGCTCAAGGTATTTAAGTGGATTATCAGAAAGTGGCAGCTGTGGAGAATTGGGAACAACCACGAACCGTCACTGAGGTACGGAGTTTTCTTGGCCTGGCAAGCTATTATAGATGGTTTGTTAAGGATTTTTCAGTCATTGCTTTGCCATTAACGAGGTTGACTAGAAAAGAAGTTAAGTTTGAGTGGGATGATAATTGTGAGCAAAGTTTTCAGCAGTTAAAGTATTATCTCACTCATGCACCTGTTCTGGCACTCCCAGATGATAGTGGTAATTTTGAGGTTTATAGTGATGCTTCTTTGAATGGCCTGGGTTACGTGTTGATGCAACATGGTAGGGTGATTGCTTATGCTTCACGACAATTGAAGCCTTATGAGATGAATTACCCTACTCATGATCTGGAGTTAGCAGCTATCATCTTTGCTTTGAAGATTTAGAGACATTATCTTTATGGTGAGAAATGTAAGATCTTCACAGATCATAAGAGTCTTCAGTATCTTTTTACTCAGAGGGATCTTAATCCTTGGCAATGAAGGTGGATTGAGTTGCTTAGTGATTATGATTGCACTATTGAGTATCACCCTGGTCGTGCGAATGTAGTGGCTGATGCACTTAGTAGGAAACTTTAGTTAGACTTAATGCCATTTATGATTGTCATATTCCTCTTCTTGCGGATTTAAGGTCCATTGGAGTGGAGTTAGGAGTGGAAGATCAAGAGGAAGCCTTACTTGCAAATTTTCAAGTCAGGCCAATTTTAATTGATCGTGTACTTGAAGCCTAGATGGATGATGAAGAGACCCAGGAAATAATTCAAGCAAGGAATCGGGGGAAGAAGAAAGATTTTAGAATTCGAGAAACTGATGACATGCTTATGCAGGAGAGTAGGATGTATGTGCCAAATAATATGGAATTAAAGAAAGAAATTCTTGATGAAGCACATATTTCAGCTTATGCAATGCATCCAGGAGGTACAAAAATGTATCATACCATTCGACCATTTTATTATTGGCCGGGTATGAAAAGAGAAATTGCTGAATATGTGAGTAGGTGCGTCATTTTCCAGCAAGTCAAAGCAAAAAGAAAGAAGCTTTTTGGATTGATGCAGTCACTTCCTGTTCCACAGTGGAAATGGGAAAATATTACTATGGATTTTGTGTACAAGCTTCCTCGTACACAAAATGGTTATGATGGCATTTGGGTGATAGTTGATCAACTTACTAAGTTAGCACATTTTATTCCCACGAGGGAGAAATATCCTTTAAGCTGATTAGCTGAATTATTTATATAAAAGATTGTGAAGTACCATGGGATTCCAGTTAGTATTATCTCAGATCGGGATCCTAGATTCACCTGTAAGTTCTGGATAGCATTCTAGCAAGCTCTTGGTTCGAGATTACTTTATAGAACAACATATTATCCTCAGACAGATGGACAATCAGAGAGGACTATTCAGACGTTGGAAGACATGCTGAGATCTTCAGTGTTGCAGTTTTGTGACGCTTGGCATAAACGGTTGGGTTTAATGGAATTTGCCTATAACAACAGTTTTCATTCAAGTATTGGTATGTCACAATTTAAGGCACTTTATGGTAAATCTTGTCGTACACCGTTATGTTGGTTGGAGGTTGGTGAAAGAATTTTGGTGGGCCCTAAGATCGTGGATGAGACTACGCAGAATGTTTAGGTGATTAAGTCTAACTTGAAAGCGGCCCAGGATCGATAGAAGAGTCTAGCAGACAGACATGCCACTGATAGGGTGTATAATGTAGGTGATTAGGTATTTCTGAAGCTATCACCATGGAAAGGTGTACCATATATGATCACAGAACGAGTCGGTGAGGTTGCTTACAAGCTTGAGTTGCCTCCAGAGTTATCAAAAGTGCACGATGTTTTTCATGTCTTTATGCTTCGTCATTACATCTCAGATCCTTCTCATGTGATACCTCCTCAACATTTGAACATTAATCCGGATTTAACTTATGATGAGGAGCCAGTGACTATTTTGGATTGGAAGGATAAGGTTCTGAGAAATAAGACCATGCGCTTAGTGAAAGTTTTGTGGAGGAATCACTCGGTGGAAGAAGCCACTTAGGAGACAGAGGACCAGATGAGAGATATGTATCCAAGGTTGTTTTTTAAGTATTAATGGTTTGTAATTATTTTTTGAATTTCGAGGATTAAATTTTTAAGGGGGGTAGGTTGTGACAGCCTGTCCCTAATTATTTTTATCGATGGTGTGAAAAGTCTAAAATGCCCCTGAGTGTTGGGTTGTGTTTGTGAATTAAGCTAAGGTTTTGGACCAATTAAGTTCATTTCCTAACTAATTGGACCCAATTTGATATTTTTAAGTTATTTGTCTTTGGTTAGGGACCAATCTGGACCACACACACATACCCTCACCCTATCCCATTGACTCTCTCTCTCCTCCCTCTCGCATTTTCTACCATTTCCATACAATTGTATGGACAAACCTTGAACCTTCACTTCCATCCTCAGATTGAACCTATGGAGACCATTTTTAAGTTCATTGCGAGCCCATGAACCCATTGATACTATTATTTGGACGTGAAAACCTCAAAAACCTGAGAACCCAAGAACACCGATCTTGAGTACTATTCATGCACTCATGATTGTGAAGTTTTCAAGGAGTTTTAAGGTTATAGGAAGCCTTAAAATACCTTCACGAAGCTCGGAGAAGAAAAACGAAGTGTTTTGGATGTCAGGAAGTTGAGTTTGGCAAGTTTCAAGTTTGGCCAGAATGTTGAGGTTTCTCTGGCGAAATCCTGTGGATTTCAGGGCTTAAAATTGGTAAGGTTTTGTTCTTCTCATTGTAAGCTTCATTTTGGTACAAATATCATGAATTTTGGTTGAGAAATGAATAAGATATTGAAGTTCTAAGATTTTCCAATTTTCGGCAATCGCAGCCGCACCAACGCCGGACTCCGGTGACCCATGGAAGAAGGAGGAGAATATTCCGTCAAAGTTGACAGAATATTCTAACACCATCAGGTATAATTAAGGGCATATTCTAGTGTTTAACGGAATATTCCCTAACGGCGTTAAGTATTTCGTCCCCTGTGCTAGGCACATGCCTGCTCGTGAGCTGCGCGTCTGGCCGTGCCTTGGCCGGTGCGTGGGGTCATAAATATTTTTTCTAAAAAGATGGGGATGTTCTTGAGGTTGAGTAGGTCATGGTGGTATATTCAAATACTCCATTTTAGCAATGTATGAGAAGTTATTTCCTAGTTTTTTGTATGTGATTTATATAACATTTATTCAGTTATTTCGCATATAGGTGAGACCTATCCTGAGGACTGTTGGAAATGTGCCCTAAAGCCAATCATGTGATGATACTTTACGGACATTTCACATGTTAAACTAATCCAGTTTAACATATAAAGGGCATACATTATCGTTTGAGCCGTCTCATATAAATGTTATATGCTTAAACGATAAAGTCCAAGGAATATGTGATTGGGAGAATGTAATCTAATGAAGTTAGATTCTTGAGACCATTCTTTCGTAGACACATCCTAAACGTTCCTGATCATAGGATTGCCAATTGGGCATTGACAGTCCGTCAAGATCGGTACGTACTATGTCTTCTCTCAGGGAGAGTGATTAGTCTCTAGTCATTGGTGTGTGTGACATCAAGACAAGTACGGTAGGTGCTCAATAGAGAATGAGTTCACTGAACGCGATCAACGAAGAGTTCTCATATTCCATGTCACATGAGAACTCATGGTTGGGATAATGCAAAGTAGTCCTTTGACCTGAGGCATCATAGTTGTCTTGTGGTTAAGACCTTGATCTTTGATTATGTCAAAGTCATCCCACCAGGAGGGTGTCCACGGCATCGTTGGGGTCAAGCCGCTTAGCTATGGAGACAAGTGAATGCGCAACAAGGGATCTCTAACCTTCAAACCGTTTGAAGGAGAATACTCTCTGATATGATTTGAATCTCTGGCCAGAGTATGAATGAGATTTGGGAATGCGTTCCTAATCACATTCAAGGTAATCATATAAGCACAAGACACACATTGGATAGTAGACATGAGAAAATAAACTATCAAACCAAACAATGTGGTCAAGAGTATTAGATTAGAGAAAGACCGTATTGTATTTGTAATCCCAGACTGAATAGGTTCTCCACCTCTTCTGATTAGCTTGGGTAACCATGACATACGGCTAGGTGTCACTCATGGTTTGTGGAAGCCCTAAACGTGTGTAATCACTAAAGGGAGAATTGAAAATAGTTTCAATTCACAATCGATGTAAAATGGTTTTAATCGCCCACTACCTCGCTAAAAGGAACCTAATGGATCGTACACCGTGTAAGGTAGAGATGGACGAAATAAATGAAATGAGTAAGATTAATTGAATGGTTTAATTATTTATGGCAAGGATTAATTAATATGTTAATTAATCAAACGAATAAGTTCGTTAAAGACTACGGGATAGTTTTGGACCTTAAGGCCCAATGGGCTTCGAACGTCAAGCCCATTAACTTAAGTTGTATGACAATTTAATGAATAAAGATTCATTAAAGCCCAAAAGCCCAAAAATCCCTAAATGGCCAGCCATGATGAAATGAATTAGGGTTTTGGTTGTTTAGGTCACTTAAAGAAGTGACTATATAAATGATTTTATAGCCAAATATTCATTAAGTGAAATAAGGGTTTATTTTTGGGGAAAATTGGTGAGAATTGTCTCTCCATTTTCTCTCTAAAGAGGCCAACACCTTGGAGGTGATTAGCTAGTCATCTAATCCTCCAAGGTCACTCATTCATCATCCAATCTCTCCTTGGTGTAGAGACTTAGAGGTTCTCAATTTTGGGAACTTGGAGAACCTATTCTTCCATACAAATCCATGGATCTAAGAAGCAAGGAATGAAGGCCCCTATCTCTTTGGGTGATTAGCCTTTGCTTATGCAAAGAGGAATCTACAAAGGTATTAATTTCAACTCACTTATTTTTGAGTTGATTATTGGTTCACCAATCTACTAGGCTTTGAATTTCATGGGTAAATGTTTTGTTTTTGAGTGCATGTAAGCATGATTCCGCCTTTAATTGTTAATTGCATGCTATATGATGTTGCTCAAATGAACATGTTTTACAAAATAATTCCTTCAAGTGGTATCAGAGCCTAGGTCTAGTAGTTGGTGAATCCTTTTGTGTTTTGTAGTTCATAAGTTTGTGATCTAAAAGTTGTAATTGTTACAAGCTTTATTCTTGCTTCTTTGAAAGTAAATTTTGTTGGAAAATTTGCTATCTCAAATGTTGTAGATGTTGTTCATATGAGCATGAATATTGGAGCTAAAATTTGGTGCCATGCTTTTGGGAAAATTCGGCCAAAATCAAAGGGTGAATTTTTGGGTTCTTGTTTGACTTGTTAAAAGTGTTTTAATGTGTTCTTTGGAACCCCTAAGTACCCTAGTTTGGTTAGATGTTATTTCCCTTAAGTAAGAATGTTTTTGGAATGTTTTTGGGTGGAAAAAGTTCATGGAAAAATTTGGGTTTTTCATGGATGTTCTTCATTGTTCTTGATGTTCTTGCCAAGAACAAAAAGGTTTGGTGTATTGATTCAAAGTTTTGAATTATTTCATAAAGTTTATGTGATATGTTTTTAAATGATTTATTATGTATTTAAAGTGTTAAATATTTGTATAAATGATGATTGAAATAATTGTGTTTGAATTATTTCAAAAACATATCTTATCTTACATACACTTGCATGTTTTTGACAAAACTCACAAATCAACACACACACCAACCTTATCTCTCCCTAAAACAGGCCACTCCCTCAAAGGGAGTACTTTTGGGGCTTTTATGCAATTACATAAAGTTTTGATACTTTTGTGTATTTGCACTTTGGCCCAAAAGTTTACGTTTTTACGTTTAGGTCCAAAAACGCTAAAGGGCAAATTGTTTTGTTCCTTTAATGAAGTTTTTGCATTATTAAAAGTTTGGGTTCTTGTTGTATTTACATGAAGTTGTGACTTTTGTGTATTATACAAAGTGACCCCAAAAGTTTTTGTTATTGCAATATGGCCCAAAAGTTGAGGTTAATTGCATGATGGCCCAAATAGGATGAGAACAAAATTGTTTTGTCTCTTTAAATGAGAATTGGATTTTCATTTTGTTTAGCTCCATTTAAATCAATTTTATGGATACAAAAACCAAATGAAAATGTTGCATTCATTAATTAGTTAAAGTGTTAATTAATTAAAGGGTGATTATGAACCTAAGCCTAATATAATTGAGCTATGTGAAAGGCGTTTCAAATTTGTTTGAACCATGGGAATGTGTAGATTAGATTTTGGTTGTAATTTGATTTGATCAAATGTTGTAAAAGGGCTTAAGCTCTTCTTTACTTTAAAGTAATTTGTTATATGCAAATGTTGTAATGAGCATAAGCTCACCTTTACTTTGAAGTACTTCTTTCTTGCTTTATACGATATGCATGAAAATGAAGTAGTTGGGTCCAACGCCCATAAGACAACACGCCTTAATGTGATTAAACGCGTAACTAAAATCAATCTTCATTCCTAGACCGAGGTTCAACACAAGGCTCGTGTTGAATCTAAACAAAGGTTCATAATCATCCTTAGGCCCTAAGACAACTATGTAGTCCATCAAATGAATGCAAAGTTTATGTTAGTAGTATCATATACTCTTGCTTTAAAAACCGTTTTAAAAGCATAGTGGGAGTATTATGTACAACTAAAACAATGAGATGGAACAATAGTTGTAATAGGACCAAAATAGTTTTAATAGAGATTAAAATGTATGTTTATATGTGATGAGACCTAAAACCCTCAACCAAACCAATATTAAGTTGATAAGCGAGAGATGTTTAGAATATCTCTTCGTGGCCTTCCACCGTGGTGGGATCCAATCGTTTATGACTTGTACACCGGCTTCACCCTATCATGGGGGAGTACACAGTGCATGCTTATACTCAGGAGGAATCCATATACATATGATGAGGTGAGTGTAGGCAACGAGGATAGCTATATATCGTATCATCGTGAGGCTATTCTTGAACCCCTTCACACACTAAGCATGGTGGGAAGAACTTAACTAAGTGCAATGGAACCAATATCATATCATTGTGAGGTTACATTCTCTAGAGGCCAAATAAGATGGGTACTTGCATGAGTTGCAAATGAGTAAGCGTACTCTCTCATTATTATTGTTGCTAGCCATATATCGTATCATCGTGAGGTGGGCTTGGTAATAGTGAGCCTCCCATAACCTACTAGGAGTTTCATCCAAAACTCTCGAATTCCTATGAGGGATATGGAATTTGCCAAAAATAGTGGGTGGTGCTATTTGATTTAAAGACCCAAATCAAATGGCTTAAAATCAATCAATTTATATTCGTTATGTATTTGATTACCAATATATTTGCAAACGCTATCCAACACTTGACAAAACCGAACGTTTAGTTTACGGACTTGGTACTACAAAACCATAGATTGTCTTTAATGGCTTGTAAAAGTACCAAAGTAGTCTCATCCTCACAATCTTACTAATGATAATGTATCATTAGAAGAATATGTTAGAAAAGGTCTATCATAAAGAGGACAACACTTTTAATGTCATAATTCTTCAATTACAATTTGTTGTATGAAGAAATAGGAGTTGCTTTGAACAACTCTTAGTCAATGCAAACACTTAGTGCTTATTTCTTTGTTAAATGAACAAAGAACTTGAGAAGAAAGCACAAAGGCATGAACACTTTATGTGCCATGTTTCTTCACTTACAAATTGTTGTATGAAGAAATGAGAGTTGCCTTGTACAACTCTTGAAGGTTTGTAATTATGTTTAGAACATAATGGTTGGTTGACAAAAATAGTCCATTAACATGGACTTATGATGATTTTGAATCATTAAGTGTTGAAGTGATAAACCACTTAACGAGACGGAAACTAGGCAAGGACTTCACCTTTGTTTCCCTATCCTAATGGTTCACTAAGTTTATTGTAAACTATGTAGTGAACAATAAACCGCACTCTCTCCAAAATGTTTGATGTGTATAACACAATTGAAAAAGGTTTCAAGAGAGATAGTGGGAGTTTAGGGACCATGACTAATGTAGTCAAAGGTGAAAGTCAAATAAAGAAGATAAATAACTCCAAGGGAACAAACTTTCTTTATGAAAGGATGGATATTGGAAAGGGTATTTGCAAGAAATGTCTTGCAAGTGTCAAGGACACACCTTTCGAAGGTGTTCTAAATTGTTCTTGAATAGTTCAAAACAGTTGGTTCTTCTACTTGAATGCATGATTCCGTATTAGTAACAAAGTTTTACAATCATTGTAAAAGCGTGACTAATAAGAAGTAGAAGATATATGAGAGAAGAGAAGGTGCTTCACATTCGGAAACGTGAATCAAATGTAGATCTCTGCGAAAGCAGATGGTACTTACTTCCTCATATGAACTACCAAAGAAATTGGAAAAACATAGATTGTCTTTATATTCCAATTTTAAGGAACTAAATTCCGTCACTATGTGAAATGGATAAATGTTTTGTTTGACAAAACAATGTTCTTTATTAATCAATGATTAGATTATGGTAATCTAATTAATTGTCTCTATAGTAGAGATAATATGGTAGTGTTAACTGTTTAGAAAATAATGATGCTTAAAACCCAAAAGGTTGCAAGGTAGTGACTAATCCCAACTAAAGTTGTGATACCTCTAAAACATAAATTACGAGTTGGTCATAGATGGACGCTTTGGATCGTAAGGTCCGGATCCAATACCTTCTTGTTAAAATTGTATGGAGGCGAAATGTTCGAATCTTTATTCTTTTGGAAAGAAGAAAGAATCACAAAGTTGTTGAGGGTAATTCACTTAGATGTTAGTGGCACTTGTCCACAAACATAATACTACTCATGTTGGATAACATTCACCGAAGATCACTCTCGGTTGGACTATAGTTTATTTTGAATAAACACAAGTCCGAATACTTTGCAAAATGTTTCAAAGAATTCAAGTAATGTAAGTTGATGAGTAAGACATCTAAAGTATTTACCTCCTTAGATTTGATCCAAGGAAAGGTAACACTTTAGATAAGTTTCCTTGAAAGATATCAAGGAAAATAGCATCATAAGATAATGTATTTCTCCATTAGGAGAAGAACGAACTTGAATAAGATTTAGTTCGTTAGATGTTATCTATTTCCCATATATAGGATATATACTTCTAAAAACAATATGATTGTCAATGAGAAGATCTTCCAATATTTTCATGACTCCATAAGATGTAGTTGGAAAAGAAAGACAAATCTTAAGCATGTTAAAGATTTGGAGTTGTGTGCTAACAAGCAATATTTGTTTGATAACAATCTTGTAGGATATCCTTAAAATAACTTTTGGATATCGCTTCTATAAACCAACTAACAAATGTTGTTTTGTTGGGTAGTTCATTGTAATTCTACAATGTGATTTGCCTAAAAGCAAATGAACGAGAGATAGAACTCAAAGAATGGGTTCTTTGAGAGACAAGAAAGTAATCAACAAATATAACAACCTAGTTCCTATACCACAAGCTCCAAGGTAGTCGATAAGGATTTATAAACCGTCTCAGTTGAATGGTTTTGAACTTTATGACTATGTCATAGAGTTGCACCTCTTAATTCGAAAGAAATAAGAATGAAAATCCTTATGACTACATTGAGTGCATATACGATATATACTCAAGGAAATGGTAAAGTACCATTTGACTCGAAATAATGAAACCTTCATAGCTAATTGGTAGCTTAAGGTGACTACAATCAAATAGAATGGTTGACTTTAAAGGAACCATTTTTGACGTAGTCTTAGTTTCAATAAATTCGAAGATTGCTAGCTACAACTAAATGGTGATTCAATGTTTGGACATAATATGGGTTTCCGAAACCATTATTAAGATAGTCTTGATAATATATGTCTAAAACTATAAATCACAAGACATGTAAGTTGTAGAGATCCATCCATCATGGATCTTAGCAAGTTAGTGGGAGCTATTTGCATTTTATGAGAAAAAGGATCAAATCGTTTGATTTCTCATAAAGATGTAAATGAATCTTTTGTTTACTAGTTTTACAAAAGATTAGTGGGAGTTAATCATGTTCCTAAAAATTTAAATATATATGATATATTAATTTTGGAAATGAAAAGAATACTTCTTCGTTAAAGTTATGACTTTAATACATTATATGAAGATAGAATGTATATGGGAGATAAAGTCTATATACATGGGATGAAATCTATAATGATATATTTCATGATATAATTGGATTATATCAATGCCTAATAATAGACAATGGATGCTAGGAAGTTTCTCATATGATGATAAACTTCAATTAGAAGGATGACTCTAGTAAGACTAGCAAGTTGCCCTTCTCAAAGGGAACGTGCCCCTTTGACTCCCAAAGAAATAATGCGTAAATAGAATCCTTTATGCATACGCAGAAAGGTGATTTATGTATTTCATATTGTATGAAAAACATTGATATGAGTTGTACCTAGAACGGTACAAGACGATATCAGTGCAAGCCCAGGATCAGAACCATGGCAACTGTCAAGTTAGTCCTTAAGTATTTAAGAAATACTAAAGGATAAATTCCTCAAAGATCGAGGAAGAATCAAAGTGACGTAATGGAAGCGTAAATGTATTAGATTATGAATCTAATCCATCATTGGATGTTTCTTCATTATGAATGAAGAGATAAACGAATATCTCTTTATTATGACTAAAGAGATATTTGGATGGAAACATTAAAGTAATGACTTTAGTGTGTTCCATTATGAATGCAAAGATATATTGCCATATAGAAGTTTACAACAATGTTGTTTGGATGGGAAAGTTCATTTATGAACTCTCTATTCGGTTCCAACCAGAAAGTGTATGACACTAATGGGGCGATAGCTCAAGCCTGGGAATCAAGGTCTCATCAAGATCCGAACACAAATGAGAGACTGAACCACATGATTGAGAATCATGTATAATGGTGACGTCGTTATTCTCAAGGTTCCTTCTATGGATAACACATATAGATATCCACTGTCTAGGCCTACTATTCAGCCATTTATGAAATGACTACAGAAGAGATATCATCATTGATGATCCAGCTGATTGGCTCTAGTGCAAGTGGGAGATTGTTGGAAATGTGCCCTAAAGCCAATCATGTGATGATACTTTACGGACATTTCACATGTTAAACTAATCCAGTTTAACATATAAAGGGCATACATTATCGTTTGAGCCGTCTCATATAAATGTTATATGCTTAAACGATAAAGTCCAAGGAATATGTGATTGGGAGAATGTAATCTAATGAAGTTAGATTCTTGAGACCATTCTTTCGTAGACACATCCTAAACGTTCCTGATCATAGGATTGCCAATTGGGCATTGACAGTCCGTCAAGATCGGTACGTACTATGTCTTCTCTCAGGGAGAGTGATTAGTCTCTAGTCATTGGTGTGTGTGACATCAAGACAAGTACGGTAGGTGCTCAATAGAGAATGAGTTCACTGAACGCGATCAACGAAGAGTTCTCATATTCCATGTCACATGAGAACTCATGGTTGGGATAATGCAAAGTAGTCCTTTGACCTGAGGCATCATAGTTGTCTTGTGGTTAAGACCTTGATCTTTGATTATGTCAAAGTCATCCCACCAGGAGGGTGTCCACGGCATCGTTGGGGTCAAGCCGCTTAGCTATGGAGACAAGTGAATGCGCAACAAGGGATCTCTAACCTTCAAACCGTTTGAAGGAGAATACTCTCTGATATGATTTGAATCTCTGGCCAGAGTATGAATGAGATTTGGGAATGCGTTCCTAATCACATTCAAGGTAATCATATAAGCACAAGACACACATTGGATAGTAGACATGAGAAAATAAACTATCAAACCAAACAATGTGGTCAAGAGTATTAGATTAGAGAAAGACCGTATTGTATTTGTAATCCCAGACTGAATAGGTTCTCCACCTCTTCTGATTAGCTTGGGTAACCATGACATACGGCTAGGTGTCACTCATGGTTTGTGGAAGCCCTAAACGTGTGTAATCACTAAAGGGAGAATTGAAAATAGTTTCAATTCACAATCGATGTAAAATGGTTTTAATCGCCCACTACCTCGCTAAAAGGAACCTAATGGATCGTACACCGTGTAAGGTAGAGATGGACGAAATAAATGAAATGAGTAAGATTAATTGAATGGTTTAATTATTTATGGCAAGGATTAATTAATATGTTAATTAATCAAACGAATAAGTTCGTTAAAGACTACGGGATAGTTTTGGACCTTAAGGCCCAATGGGCTTCGAACGTCAAGCCCATTAACTTAAGTTGTATGACAATTTAATGAATAAAGATTCATTAAAGCCCAAAAGCCCAAAAATCCCTAAATGGCCAGCCATGATGAAATGAATTAGGGTTTTGGTTGTTTAGGTCACTTAAAGAAGTGACTATATAAATGATTTTATAGCCAAATATTCATTAAGTGAAATAAGGGTTTATTTTTGGGGAAAATTGGTGAGAATTGTCTCTCCATTTTCTCTCTAAAGAGGCCAACACCTTGGAGGTGATTAGCTAGTCATCTAATCCTCCAAGGTCACTCATTCATCATCCAATCTCTCCTTGGTGTAGAGACTTAGAGGTTCTCAATTTTGGGAACTTGGAGAACCTATTCTTCCATACAAATCCATGGATCTAAGAAGCAAGGAATGAAGGCCCCTATCTCTTTGGGTGATTAGCCTTTGCTTATGCAAAGAGGAATCTACAAAGGTATTAATTTCAACTCACTTATTTTTGAGTTGATTATTGGTTCACCAATCTACTAGGCTTTGAATTTCATGGGTAAATGTTTTGTTTTTGAGTGCATGTAAGCATGATTCCGCCTTTAATTGTTAATTGCATGCTATATGATGTTGCTCAAATGAACATGTTTTACAAAATAATTCCTTCAAGGACAAGCGCCATCAATCGAGGTTCGGGGGCTATGACCCTTTGACATACCAGTGAGTGGGCTTTTGGTTTTTCGTATATACCTATATACCTGAGATTTTCCCAGAAAATGTGTTTAAATGATTATATATTTTGAAATGCCATGGAAAGTATCTGCCTATTTTATTTATGCATTAGTAGTTGCATATATTTATGCTTGATGCTGCGGACGCACAGGTAAGTTCATAAATTAAAGGTATGAGATTGCTTCATTATGCAAGATATGATGTGATGTATTGAGAGCTCATAAACATGCACCCTGGTGTTAGTGCTCCCGCTCAGAGTTAGGGCATAGTCCTTCACGTGAAGTTCACCTTCCGCACCATATGCTCACCTTGGATCCAAGTTAGGTGCACAGGCTTGTCGTACATACCACTTTAGATGCTTCCGACTCGTAGGTGACCCGCGATCATTCGCACAGTCTTCATGTGATCGTAGCACTAAAGCATATTTATTTTACACCTAGTCCTGTCGTACAGACCACTTTAGGTGGTTCTGACTCGTGTGCAGAATTTGATATGATTGAGATTGTCTATGAGTTATAGACTCAGCCGTGCAGGTCATATAGGTGGATTTAGCTGATATGATATCTGGCATTGATACATTTTAATTGGATTATTTATAGCATTTCATTGAGATACTTTGGCATGGTATATTTCTGTAGATTTTCATCCTAAGCGTGATTTCTGATATAGCATATATTATATTTTCTGGGAAATTATACAGGTTTTACGGCGAGGGGTTAGAACTTTTGAGAAATGAAATGATTTTGAAAAGCTTTGTTTTTGCCCACTCACACTTTCCGTTTTGCGCCCCTCTAGGTTTTAGGTAGAAGTGCTTTGGTGGTTCACGGGAATTTCGATGGTGGTTATGACAGAACATCATAAATGTAGGATCACCTTTAGGTGTTGTATAATTAGTACTTGTCCTGCTTGATTGCACTTAGGCTATTTATGCTCTGATTGTGTATTTCACACTTAATCTCGCACTTACACCTTATCTTATCTAGTACTCTAGTTGATTTGGTTTTTTTTTATTCGTAATCCCTTATATCTCTATTGCTTCCGCACTATGCACATGGCTACGTCACCCTCACATGACGGCCAACATGCCTTGATTTAGGTCGGGGTGTGTGGTGGGGGCCCAGGCCGAGATGTGACAATTTGGTATCAAAGCCAATCCCTGGGGCAATGTGTGCCGACTAGGACGTCGGGCCCCTAAGGGGGATGGATTGAAACATCCCACATCCCCTAGGGGAGTTGATCCTGTAAGCCTTATATGAATATTCCTATCTCTACTCAGCACAAGGCCTTTTAGGAGCTCACTGGCTTCGGGTTCCATAGGAACTCCGAAGTTAAGCGAGTTCGCGCGAGAGCAATCACATGATGGGTGATCCACTGGGAAGTTATCGTGTGAGTTCCCAGAAACAAAACCGTGAGGGTGTGGTCGGGGCCCAAAGAGGACAATATTGTGTCACAGTGGAGTCGAGCCCGGGACGTGGTGAAGGCCCGGGCCGGGATGTGACACAAAACTACAATTTTTTTTCCAGCCTATGCCCCTGACGGAAGCTCCTCAGTTAGTCCAATTCTTAATTATCCCAATACACTTTGAACTGGGTGAAAAATTTGTCAGGCACACTCCCATTAAATATTTGTTTGGTGTGTCTATGCTTGTGGTATAATGAGTGCTAAATGTCAGCATATTTGACTATCGGTCCATGCATGTGATTGTGAGAAAAATGGAAGGGAGATGCTAGCAAGACTATTGGATTTGCATACACGTGGATTTTCACTTCTCAATCAAAGTCTTATTTGGGTCCCACTTGAAGCAAATTAATTGCAGAAAGAAAAAAAAATTCTGTTATTTAGTTTTCCATCGATGAAGAAGAAGAAGAGAAAGTCAGAAAGGTTAATGAAGAGAGAGAAAATATGATTTTATATTAATTTTTTTTATTATTATTTGAAGGAGAATCGATGTAGGAAGAAGAGCTTTAATGAAAAGAATTTGGATCATGAGCATTTTAACCAAAAACCACTCTTACAATTACAAAGACATATTTATGATACTGGAAAATATCAAAAATTATTTTTTTTTTTGCAAAATAAAAATTAATACTGTCACATCCCAGCCCAGGCCCCCACCACATCCCGGGCTCGATTCCATCATAGCACGATATTATCCGCTTTGGGCCCCAATCACGCCCTTACGATTTTGTTTATGGGAACTCACACGAGAACTTCCCAGTGGGTCGCCCATCATGGGATTGCTCTCGAGCGAACTTGCTTAACTTCGGAGTTCTGATGGAACCCGAAGCCAGTGAGCTCCCAAAAGGTCTCGTGCTAGGTAGAGATGGGAATATACATATAAGACTTACAGAATCCTCACCCTGGGCGATGTGAGATGTTACAAATACACATTGATAAAATAAAATAATTACAAAGTACACAAGTTTTACAGATTCTTAGAAATTTATTTTACAGTAAATTTCCAGGTAAAGTTAAGAATATGCATATATACCTTACACCAGAATAGAGTACTTTGATACTTTGATTCTTGAAGGTGTCAAATGACAAATAGCAAGTAGGTTGTGTGAGCTAAATTAAGTAACTGTTTTTTGATGTGATAAAAACAAGAGGAAAGCATTATGGCAAAAGCATGTTTTTTGATGGGCTTCATGATGCTTAGAGATTCCAGTTCTGTGTGAGAAAACTTTCCAAAATTAATAATCAACTGATGAACTTACTGCTCCTTAGCTTTGATTTGCGCTCATAAATCAAATTTTGTGTTTTGTATCCTCCATAGTAAGAAGCATAATCACAAGGAGTGTCCACAAAGTCCCAAGGAGGAGAAATTGTCTCCACCTTTGTCACGTGCACTTTTTACGCAAGAAACAGATATTGTTATTGCCTTGAAAAGTTCTTCAAATGAACATGAAATAACTTCCATCACATGCACTAGACTATGAAACATATATTCCATTGAACAAGAACTGAGAATGTAGTGGAATGAAAAGAATAAGCTTCAACCAAATTTTATGATTGATAAAGATGATGTGATCACAAAACACTTAGGAAACTTCTACACGGACTACAACTCTTCAGAATGAAGAGGCATGTAAATACAATTGCAATTTGTCTGAAAATGCACATCCATAACGAAACATAATTTGACATGCATTGATCAATAAAAAAAGTGCCTTAATCATTTGTCTTGAAAGGTTTTGGGGTACTGCTGAAATGTGGATTACTGGGAATATGTTCATAGAAAAGTTACACTTAAGTTTGAAACCGAGGAAGTACATTAAAAGTGAAAACAACATTAAAAACTTAAAACAAACTAAAAAATTACACACAATCATGTATCCATTTCACTAGTCAAGAGCACAAAAAGATACTTTCACTTATCCAAATTCTCTTCTTATCCAAATTCTCTTCAACTAATATACTCACGTAGTGGAAAGATGAATGTAAAAGTCACAATAAAAAATATATACCAAAATTCTAGAATAACTCAGAAATCAAAGCTTAAAAATGCAAAAGCATCAAAATAATTTAAAATCGGTTTATAATAACATATAAACCGAATGATTTTATTATTTTATGATTATATCGCATAAGAAAACGCAAACTGTATAGTCAAATTTATAAAATAAAACGTATATACCTATTTCCTTGGACAGAGAAAAGCTATAAACTACAAAAATGACTCAATTCTATATACTTCTGTCTCAATTTTGACTCAACGAAAAAAAAAATAGTATGACATTCGCACTATGATCTAGCTAAAACAATTAACACTAGCAAACAACACTGATCTGAACTCCTAATTCACGATCCAAAACTATATTTCTTGATTGCTATAGTCATAGAGATGGAGTTGCGATCCGAAATTAGAAAGAAAAAAAATGGAAGGTTTCAAATGTTGGGAAGAAATAGGGGAGATAGAGAATAGCAGGGAGATTCGAAAATGAAATTAACCTAAAAAGGCTTGCTGTCAAGGGCAAAATCGAAAACTAATGATTGGGCCATTTTAAATGGACTGGTTTCATGTTGGGCTTTGTCCTAACCATTAAATAAAGTTATTATATGATTTTTAGTTAAAATTCAAAGTTTTCAAGTCTTTTTTATTAGTTTTCCTTTAAATAACACTAGTACGAGCTAGTAACAAAATCCATATCCAGCACATGCGAATGTGGAGGTGTAGTCTGACATGCCTGACCAAGTCACTGGTGTGTGGAAAGTTTTTAATTCATATTATACTAGTATATGTTTACAGATTTTGTGCTTATAAATATTTTTTATTTTTTTTAAACATGGGAGGGAGAGAGAGAATGTGGGTGAGAGTGGGACTGGGAGGATTTTTTTATATTTTAATATTAGATATATCTTAACATCACCTATACGCTTCAATAAAAACAGTGAAATTTGGATTTTTGGAATTACATTATTGCACATCATTTGTTTTGTGTGATAGAAGACTAAATAATATTTTCACCCCCTTTTGGTCGACAAAGATGGTTCTATTAATAGGTTGTTTAGATACAAATTAAATATTTATTTACATGGAAATAGTGTTTGATGGTTAAGCCTTCTAAAAAATAAAAAGGCTATGCTTTGTTTAGCTCAAAGTGAAATATGATATCAACTTTTGTCCTTTATAATTCAACGATATTTTACATCATAGGATGTGGGTTTGAGTTAAGCTACAATATGAGTGGCTATAATAATGTTGTGTAAATAAACTTGCTATTGACATGAGTCGAACTTAAAATCTGTAACTTATAAGTGAAGAAAAATATCTCCAAAGTATAGTATTTTTTGAACAAATCTCCTATTTGAAAATTTAACCTCTGTTCGTGGCAGGAATTCCCGTCGGGGATGTTACCTGGCCGACGAGCACACAGCTCCCCTGGAGGTTCGGCGCCGGTTGAGGGCTGCTGTCGGACTTCTGCTTTCCTGTCGGGCTTTGTCGGGTAAGTCTCGTCGGGCAAGACTCTTCGGGCAAGGCTGAAAGAGAAGGACAGCGTTAACTTTGAGAGGTGCCTTTGTGGGGCCTTAGGTGTAGGCCTTGAGGCTCGCAATCAAGGTTAACATTTTAGTGCTCAGGCGTGCCACTGCCATCTTCAGCATGGCAGATGTCGAATGGATGTCAAGTTTTAGTTGTGAATATGCATATGCCCGAGAAACCGTGTTAGATATAACAGGTGCCTTTGTGGGGCCTTAGGTGTAGGCCTTGAGGCTTCCTGTCAAACTAAACCAGTACTTGAGCATATTATATTTAGTCTTTATGGTTGTCGGAGTCTTATAACTATTATATTTCTGATTATCCGAGTCTGAGAGATAGAGCGAACCCAAATAGGTGCCTTTGTGGGGCCTTAGGTGTAGGCCTTGAGGCTTCCCATTAGAGTCCGTTCTTATACTCAAACCACCTAGACCGCAGAATAGAATGAATCCAAATAAGTGCCTTTGTGGGGCTTTAGGTGTAGGCCTTGAGGCTTCCTATCAGAATCCATTCCATAGTTAAGCGTTATATGATAATCATGATATAATAGAAATAAAACCAAGAGGTAGGTCGATTACTTGCGCCCCAAGTAACTTCGGACTTCTCGTTTATCAAGGATTGTCGTGGATGGGTTAAGTCCACATAAAGTTCTTTTTTATGCCTTGAGGCCAAGGACTTTTAAACTAATCAGATTTACATGCCTGGGGGCTTAGGACTTGGATCTGATTTAAACACTGAAGATATATTCAAATCGGATCCAAGTACTGAGAAAGCTTTGTCATCGTGATTTTGCTAGAAATAACTTGCATATAACTGGAAATATACAACATATTGCTAGACTTTAAAGAAAGAGAAGACAAAGACAGTGCAAAGCAGGTCGGGCAAGATTAAACCTTATCAATTAAGGCTGATCGTCTTGCAGGTCCCTATCTTTGTAGTTCTGTCAAAGGTCTGAAAGCTTAGAGGGGGAGAGGGGAAAGGAGAATACAAAAGGTGAATCGATACTACAACAAGTTTGAACAAGGTAGCAGAGCTATTACAGAGGTTGGGAGAAAAGATTATCCCGCGGGGGATGAAGGCTTGCGCTGATTACAGCTTTGTTTTGAAAGGCAAATCTGGCTTTTTGAGCAGAGTTTGTGCTTTTGTTTGTTTGATTGAGTGTCCTTATTCTTGTCTTCTCTTCCTCCTTTTATAGACGACTCAGTTTGGCTCCTGTAGCGACAGCTTTGCCCGAATGCGGTCTGAGGGTGATGACTCATCAGCTTTATTTACATGTAATGCCACCATAAAGTACTTTATGGGCTGTGCAGTCTGATCAGTCTACATCACTTGGTCCTTGGGTAGGTAGGAAAGTGGCCCTTATGAATTGTATCAAGTCAGAAAAGGCCCTTTCCTGCTTTCCCAAGTTTCGGCCGGGCCTTGATCTTCTATTCCTCCAGGCCTCCTTTTGGGCCGACTCCATCCTTGGGCCAAAAAATCAAGTTTTAATCCAAACAGTGCCCCCTTCAATTAATATTAAACCTGGAATTCCAAGCGCCAATATTAATTGAAAGAAACTCCTTATTACTCCCACGAAACCCTCGCGATTGAACTTCTCAATTTTCTGTGTTCCGTAGAAAGAAATCCCTCCGCGATTAAAAACTTTCCTGCTTCTCCCCACCATTCTTCTCTGTTGCACGACAAGGTTTCATCCTTATCATCTTCCTTGTTTTTGTCTCTCGATCTTCATTAAATGGCTTCAAGATCCAGCCAAACCCCATTATCTTACGAATCCGGCGACGGAATCGCCATTCTACGCCGTCTACTCAACGGGCTGCATCGTCCGCGGGCAGGTTTACATTCTGAACTATTCTTTGAGACGCATGGAGTACAGTCATTGGGCCCCGCCTGGATTTCTCGGGTCCCCTCAGTGGTGGAAAGCAACATGCCTAGGGAGAACTGGTTTACCCCAAATCCCTATTCGGCTAGTTCGGGCATCTCCTCTTCGAAATGGTCATCATATCGTCGAGGCTTTCCCTTGATGAATGATCCAACCTGGGCCCAGTGGGTTGACGAATTAGAGCCTTCCTTCAAGCAGAAATGGATGAGTAACGGTATTTATGAACTGATCATGCTTTCGAAGACTTTCGTTATCTCTAAGCCCGAATTAGTTACTTCTGCCCTCCTCTTTTGGAATACGGGCACGAATACTTTTGATTTCCGTATGGGCCCCATGTCTCCCACCATTCTTGACATGGCCCAGGTCTTCGGTTTAAGGCCATCGGGCAGGATAGTGGACGTCACTCAAGACTGGGTTCCGTCCCCTACCACCGGGAGCTAGAGTTCATCTATCCCCTTCCTTCCTCTGAGCTATAACTCCGCCACTTTCAAGAGTTATGGGACCTCCTTTAAAGGATTCATTCCCTTTGTAAAGGCAAATTTTAGGGCAGGCTCCCCTCGGGCTGACAAAGATCAAGAGCATATGTATTTTCTTTTATACTGGCTCAACAAGCACATCTTCCCTAATAAATCTAAAGGAGTGAGGGTAGAATGGATCCCCTTGGTAGAGGTTCTTCACAATTTTGATGATGTAGCCACAGGTCCATTCCTTCTTTCTCATCTCTATCACCTTCTTTTTGAAATGACTCGAGACGAGCCATTCGAGACCAACTTGAATGGACCTATCTGGATGATACAAATCTAGCTGCAATGGTATTTTCCAGAATTTCGGGCTGCTAATCTGGAGTTCCCAGAGGGTGTGGCTCCTGCCCGAATCCTGGCTGAAGCTCCCCCTGTAGACCATTCTACCTTTGCCTGCTTTTACTTTTTCAGAGTCTGCAGGACTCGATCAGACTTGGAATGGGGTGCGTCAGTCTTGAGGAGATATCCTTGGTTCTCTGACCAAGCCTTCCAAGATGCCCCTAGTGAGGATGCTACCCCCTTTTGCAGGGAAAAATTTATCAGCTGCATTCAACCGAGAGACTTGGCTTGGGGGGTTCGAGGCAATAGATATGATCGAGGCTTGGAAGTGTACCATCCTAACTTCTGCAGCAGGCAGTTAGGATTTAGGCAAGCCATACCTGTCGCACTCTTTGACTCTGTCCATTGTGGCACCTCATTCCGGTTACAAACTCCACCTGAAGTGACATTTCGAGCCGCCCGACGCAGCCTGGATGTAATGAGTCAAGCAGCCTGAAATTCCGTTGTTCTTAATTTTGAATGTACCTCGCTGTTTTCCTCTTGGTGGGAGGACAAATGGACTAAAAAGTATGGAGGAGATTTGAAGGTGAATCACGATCGTATCTTCAACCAGCTTTCTCTTAAATCATATCCTGGCTCGGGCGAGCTTGCAAATTGGAAGGAGATGATTCAGGAGAAAAACCGGTCACTTCTGATAGGTACTTCTCTTTCCATCTGATTCTGTTTCTCCTCTGATGTCCATATTCCCTTACTTTTGTTTGATTCTGCAGCTCCAGTGGATATTGAATCTGAAGCCATTGAATCAGAGAATGACTCTGCTGATGCTGCAGTTCTTCATGGTGTTGCCGCAGAGGCTGAGAGACGAGAAGCTAGGGAGGGGACGGACATCTCAGACTCCATTGGGGATTCAGGGACTGAAGGAACACCCAAGGCAATCACCAAAGCCCTCAAGCGAAAGAAAGTGGTCATGGCTAAAGATCCTGGTCCTGCTCCTCTTCCGACAACCACAAAACCAATTCTCACTCGAAAGAGTAAGCGGGCAAGGATTACTATTCCTCCTAAATCAGGAGTCCCATATGCTCTAGTTCCTGAGGCAGGCAGAAAGAAGCAACAATCTTCAAGTGAGTTTCTTTTTTTCTATATCAAACTGCTACCTTTCTCCTTTATCTAATTGTCCCTTTTATCGATCAGCAGGACCTCAAGCATCTAAAAGGCCAATCCTTGCTTCTAAGGAGGAACCACTACGGGCTGCTATGCTTAAAAAGCCCGAAGAATTGTGAAACACCGCCCTCCGGGAACTCGAGGTATGGCTGATATTATTGTATACTTTCTTACTTTCATACAACCCTGAATTTGATTACTCTGATCAGGCTACGAGAAACGAAATGCTCTCTTCGCCCGAGGCTTCTCCACAACCTGCCCGAGAGAAAAATCTTTCCCCCTCCCAGACTAATTCTGTTGAGGTACTTTCTCTCCTTCCTTTCTACTTCTTGGCTAACTCTCCAATTTATGGATCTAATGGCTAAGGTCTTTTCTTTCCTTCTATTTTGTTTTCCTAGGCTGGCGCATCTACTTCCTTGCCTAGTCATGGACCTCCTCTGAGATCTATGACTTCTTCTACTGCTCTGGATGCGACTTATTCTTCTCAATTTGATCCGTCCACAGGAGTTATGCTACACTTCGTGGATGAGGATGATCCTTTGGTAAGTTATTATTATTTCCTCATTGAAAGTCTGCACATTGCTACCCAATTAACTCATTTTTATGTTTCCTGCAGCCATCTTCAATATATGATCCACCTCCTTCACTAGTGGTCTCGGATAAGGAACCCATAGTTCCTGAGATCCCTGTAGCTTCAGATGCAGCAATTTCACAGGCGTTTGCTCGCCCGATAGTAGATGAACCTTCTTCTCCTCCCCAAGATCAGACTCAGGTCCTAGAATATTTTCTTCTTGCTTCTTCCTCTGGTGACCTTTTTGCTGACAATTACTGCTTTCTTTGGATATATCCAGGATGCAGGCACAGGTTCAGGCGCAGCTCTTTCCCCTCCTGCTGGCGGTGAAGAATCTTCACCCCAACCAAGAGTTAGTACATTCTCTAGTGAAACTACGGGGCTGAGTCAGGTAAATTTCTTCTCTCCAGAACCTCTTTTTACTTCAACCTGTATTCAGATTATCTTGACCTAGTCTTTTGGTTTTTGTAACAAGCATCAAAAGAAACTTCCCTTCCTCCATTGGCTCGTAAATCACAGCGCCCTCATCCTCATTCATCTTCTAGAGGTATTGATACTTCCCCCTCTGGAGTTGAGCAGACTAAACAGGCAGAGATTACCCCCTCAATAGGCATTGTCTCATTGGAGGGAACTGTCATGCCGGACCCTCCTCCTTTCCCATCCTCTGATCCTGTCAAGTTGCCCAAACTCTTTGAAGCACTCGGGCGACTTGAGACGCGGTTGAAATCTTCAACGCAGCCTTCAGCAACCTCCATGTCCTCGGAGCAACAACGAATCTTTCAGGAATGGGCAAAGAAAGAATTCACCGCATCATTTAGTCTCAAGGCTCTTTGTGACCTTGAGAAGGTCATAACTGAATTTTCCAAAACCGGTCGTTTGTCCAAGCCTCAGCACGATTCTTTTCTCTCTTTCTTCAAGAACCTGAGGGCTCTGAGGGAACAATACCAGAGAGCGGATAGACAGGCTAACCGGGCAAAATGCTTTATGGAAAAAGAATCAAACTCTTCCACCCAAGTTAACCGACTGATGGAAGAAAGCATGCAGACTAAAGAACGGGTTAAAGTGGTTTCTTCTGAAATCCAGAAGCTGGATGAGCAACTGGTTGCCCTTAAGGAAGAACAAGCCACTCTTCTGGACACCCTTGAACACCAAATCGAAGGGGTAGAGAAAGCAACTTCGGAGTTAGAGCAAGCCAAGTCCCAACTTGTAAACCACTATACTGTCCGGCCGAACACAATAGGATTTTTACCATCATGCGAACATATCATTCTAGAATAATCACTCTATGTGAAGATGTAAAGTTTTTAGAATAGAATGATTTGTAACTCCTTTTGTATTAGAATGAACATATAATTTGCTTCTTGCTCTACCATATCTGGATCGACTTTGGGCAACTCTTTGCCCCCTCTGTCTACGCACTTCTCTCCTCCATCTTCCCTGTTGACAACCTTATAATCTGCCCCTGATCCTCTGGTCTCCTCATGGCACCTCTATTCAGTCGATACCCCCGGCTCCTTAAAAATGAGGTTGATCATATTGATAGGAGCCTCCGGAAAAGGGTTACTGTCCACCATCATACTGGCTTGGGGTGAGTCAAGCAATAGCTTCCCCTTCACTATAAGATCTTGTACCCAATCTCTAAACTGGACACAATTGACTATAGAATGGTTGAAGGTATAATGCAGCTTGCAATACTTTTTCCCCCTGAGTTCCTCGGGCTTGGGCATCTTTTTGGCACTGTCGGGCAAAATTACTCTGGCCCGCACCAATTCTTCATAGATCTTCAGTGCCTTGGTTAAATCGAACGAATAACTCTGATACTTTGGGGGTTTCATGGGGACGAAACCACCATCATTCATCACGATCTTCTGATCCTTGACAGGTTGGACTAATCCTTTAATCGTCAATGGTTTGAAGGGTGTGGTCATCTCAGCAGCACATACATCTATATTTTCTTCCTCATGACCATCCTCGTGTTCGGGCTTGGTTTCTCCCACCTCCACATGGTGAATAGTAGCCTTGCTTTTGTAGAAATGAGGGACTTTGGAAGTGTGCTTCACTTGCTGTTCCTCTTGCAACAACCTCTCGTACTTCGTGGCAGCAATCACAAGTTCTTGCAGCTCATTAAACCGTGCATCATAAAACCTTTTTCTCAAAGGTAATTTTAAAGCCCTTTGAGCAATGGATATGAGCTGTGCTTGATTGACGGGGAATTGGCATCTCATCTTTGTCCTCCTGAACCTCATCATGAAGTCTTCCGTGGACTCATGATCGTATTGTTTTACCTCCACTAGATCATTGATGGTTAATTCTGGCTCTATTCTGTAGAACTGTTCATGGAAAGCCATCTCCATTTGCCCCCAGTTGGCAATAGAGTTGGGGGGTAATAGAGAATACCATTGAGACGCCAATCCTGCCAATGAATTTCCAAACAACCTCAATTTGTAGTTTGGATTGTCCTCATACGCCATACAGTGATTGGAGAATTTGAAAATATGGTATCTGGAAGACACACTGCTGTCTTCACCTGTGAAGGTAGGGAATGCGGGCATCTTGAAGTTGAGAGGGAATGGATTTAGCTCGTCGATATATTCAGGATACGGCTTCTGGTAAGTAATCCTGAATACTGGGCGAGCCCGCGGCTGGGCATTTTGAGTCACCGTTCTTCTTAACTCAGCCAATTCCTTCCTTAGTTGCTGAGTGGCTAAATTATCATTATGACCGAGGATAGCTGATTCAATCTTCGTGCTCCGATCATTGCCCGCATTTGCTTCTCTCCTTGGTTCGGGCTTCCTCCAGTTAGATCCTCCACCTCTATTGACCATCGGGGGTGGCCTATAGGGTGGAGGTTTATCTGAAGTAGTAGTGGTAACAGTAGTGGTAGTCTCCTTTCCACTAGTTTCTCCCATTATACCTGGCATTCCGTACCTCATCCTTTCTTGTTCGTTCTGCCTCTTATTATTAAATGATAATAATGGGAAACTGGGAAACTCTTTCTCCAGAATCGGCTCCATCACTGGTTGACTTCCTTCAGGAATTACCTTTTTCTTTCCCCTGTCTCCTGCTTCTTCTAGTAGTGGGAATAAGGGAATGATTGGCTCATCTCTCGTGATAACCTCGCTCATTCCACTTCCTTGAGCACCCTTTGGAGTAGAGAACTCCAAATCAAGCCTTCTCTGTAGATTCCCTGTGAGCATACAGAGTCTGCTTACTTCTCCCTTTGTTTCCAGGGAGATCATTTCCATGCTCTTTAACACTTGGATCATTGTAGCTTGTAGCTCTTCATTGCTTCCCTTTCCTTGTGATCTTTCAGATGCAGTCGGGCTATCTGAAACCACCTGTCCGGATGGGGAAGAAGGATTTTCTGATTGTTCTGCCATTTGGAGAAGACCTTCCTTTGGATTCTTTTTACCAAGTTTATGGTTCTTCTCTTTGGACATGCAAGATCTGGAAGTTTGGATCCCACCGGGCGTGCCAAAACTATGTTCGTGGCAGAAATTCCCGTCGGGGATGTTTCCTGGCCGACGAGCACACAGCTCCCCTGGAGGTTCGGCGCTGGTTGAGGGCTGCTGTCGGACTTCTGCTTTCCTGTCGGGCTTTGTCGGGCAAGTCTCGTCGGGCAAGACTCTTCGGGCAAGACTCTTCGGGCAAGGCTGAAAGAGAAGGACAACGTTAACTATGAGAGGTGCCTTTGTGGGGCCTTAGGTGTAGGCCTTGAGGCTCGCAATCAAGGTTAACATTTTAGTGCTCAGGCGTGCCACTGCCATCTTCAGCATGGCAGATGTCGAATGGATGTCAAGTTTTAGTTGTGAATATGCATATGCCCGAGAAACCGTGTTAGATATAACAGGTGCCTTTGTGGGGCCTTAGGTGTAGGCCTTGAGGCTTCCTGTCAAATTAAACCAGTACTTGAGCATATTATATTTGGTCTTTATGGTTGTCAGAGTCTTATAACTATTATATTTCTGATTATCCGAGTCTGAGAGATAGAGCGAACCCAAATAGGTGCCTTTGTGGGGCCTTAGGTGTAGGCCTTGAGGCTTCCCTTTAGAGTCCGTTCTTATACTCAAACCACCTAGACCGCAGAATAGAATGAATCCAAATAAGTGCCTTTGTGGGGCCTTAGGTGTAGGCCTTGAGGCTTCCTATCAGAATCCATTCCATACTTAAGCGTTCTATGATAATCATGATATAATAGAAATAAAACCAAGAGGTAGGTCGATTACTTGCGCCCCAAGTAACTTCGGATTTCTCGTTTATCAAGGATTGTCGTGGATGCGTTAAGTCCACATAAAGTTCTTTTTTATGCCTTAAGGCCAAGGACTTTTAAACTAATCAGATTTACATGCCTGAGGGCTTAGGACTTGGATCTGATTTAAACACTGAAGATATATTCAAATCGGATCCAAGTACTGAGAAAGCTTTGTCATCGTGATTTTGCTAGAAATAACTTGCATATAACTAGAAATATACAACATATTGCTAGACTTTAAAGAAAGAGAAGACAAAGACAGTGCAAAGCAGGTCGAGCAAGATTAAACCTTATCAATTAAGGCTGATCGTCTTGCAGGTCCCTATCTTTGTAGTTCTGTCAAAGGTCTGAAAGCTTAGAGGGGGAGAGGGGAAAGGAGAATACAAAAGGTGAATCGATACTACAACAAGTTCGAACAAGGTAGCAGAGCTATTACAGAGGTTGGGAGAAAAGATTATCCCGCGGGGGATGAAGGCTTGGGCTGATTATAGCTTTGTTTTGAAAGGCAAATCTGGCTTTTTGAGCAGAGTTTGTGCTTTTGTTTGTTTGATTGAGTGTCCTTATTCATGTCTTCTCTTCCTCCTTTTATAGACGACTCGGTTTGGCTCCTGTAGCAACAGCTTTGCCCGAATGCGGTCTGAGGGTGATGACTCATCAGCTTTATTTACATGTAATGCCACCATAAAGTACTTTATGGGCTGTGCAGTCTAATCAGTCTACACCACTTGGTCCTTGGGTAGGTAGGCAAGTGGCCCTTATGAATTGTATCAAGTCAGAAAAGGCCCTTTCCTGCTTTCCCAAGTTTCGGCCGGGCCTTGATCTTCTATTCCTCCAGGCCTCTTTTTGGGCCGACTCCATCCTTGGGCCAAAAAATCAAATTTTAATCCAAACAACCTCTCGCCATATTCCTCTCTCTCTCTCTCTCTCTCTATTTTCTTTTTCATTGTTGTCGACACAGATCCGGGTCGAGCTTGGATGGGGATGGGTCTCGAAGGATGGGGTGTGTGGGAACAAGAAGAGATCATCAGCGGTTTGAAGGAGGGGGTGGTGGATCAAATCGCGGAGGTTAGGTTGAAGAGGGTGGGCCAGGTAGGTGGTGGAAGGGTGTGCGGCTGATTTTGAGATCTAAAGGTGGGTGTGTGATATGAGTATTGGATGAGGCCACTGCTTATTGCGTTTCACTAGGCACCATTCACAGAGGTGGCAAGGTGGAATGGTCGTATTGCAGTATTTTATTTTTAATTTTTTTAAAGTTTATTAGGGTTTTATAAGTTAAAGAATTAAAGATGTGCCTATAACGGAGATAATTGTGTGATAATTAAAAATCGACACATATGCATCAAGAATAGATTTGATAGAGATAGGAAGGAGGTGGCAGTGGTGGCGGCTAGAAGACTTCCACATGAGGCCTCAAAGAGTTTTTACACTTGCATCGTGTGTGCTAGTTAGCTAGTGTTGTATAACTGAGGGAGAAGGGTGCGGCAAAGAGGAAGAGAGAGATAGAGAATAGGGTTGAGGAATTCTGTGTTATTACCTAGATCTTTGCCTTTATTTATAGTAATAAGAAGGAGAGAAACTTGCTCTCCAAGTAATAAGTTTAGCAGGAAAGATCTTCTAGATCCCGAATGATTCCTAATTTATTTCTACTTAGGATTTATACAATCACATAAGTATTAGAATTTATATCATAACACTCCCCTTTTAGTGTATAAATACTCAAGGAGATGGTGCATCAGATCTTCAAGTAAATGTTGAAGTAGTTGATGAAGTCGCATCGTCAAATCGGCACAAGTAGCGAATGCAAGTCTCAAAACAAATGAAGAATGCATGGGTAGTAAACTCACAAAACCTCACTAAGGTAAATCCAAGGTGGGATAAAAACCATAGTCTGAAGAGAATAGTGAGAAGTTGCATTAAGTCAATACTAAACGTCTTTAGGACGTAAGCATAGTGCTCACAAGCGTATGATCAGACTATGATAGGTGCCTCGCTAAAACCTAGTCAAGTAGCAAAAACCCAGTGAAAAAAATGCTCATTATCGTAGGAAAAATAGTACATTAAGGCCAATTGAGTATACCTCTGGATGATCTCCCCAAGTTTGACAAAACTTCCAAATGAAACTTTAAGGATAACTAATGAGATAGTTACGCATACCAATTCCTCAGATAAGTTTATGAAAGGTAGACTTCGGTAGTGACTCCGTGTAGAGGTCTACAGGTTGTCTAGGATCATATTGCTTGACTTCAATCTTCTAATGCTCATGTTGATATAGACACAATATGCTTGGTGTTGACTTCTTAGATGTATCATGGTATTATCTAGGTGATCAATACGGTGTTGTGTTCATAGATCGTTGTTGGGACTCAACGATGAATGAAAATCATAGGTACTTCGAATGTGTTCAACAAGAACTCTCATCCATATCTCTCTTGTGTGGCATAGTCAGGCGTGGTGAGTCTTGCAATGACTCGAAAATTTCATAACTAAGATCATATCGTGGATCTCCAAGACATTGTGATATTTTTTAACTATAAAAACATAACCATTTGGAAATGTACCTTGTGTAGATTAGACAGATAGTCCGAGTTAGCGTATCCCACAAGGTAGGCATCTTTCTGGGAACCAAGGGGGTGTGATTCATTCTAAGATGCATAGGGATAAAATAAGTCCAAATCCATAATAATAGAAAAACGTCTTTAACATCAATTTAGTGGTGGTGTGTAGGTACATTGTTGCTTTATGCCAAAAGATTATTAGCACTTGAGATGTATGATCTAGTGTATTGAGCTAAGTATAAATAAACACAAATTGCACTCAGATATGGAACTTTTAGCTCCACAACCTTTTGGAAGGTCTCATTTGCATCTAGCGTACATACGATCATGGGTATATCCAAAAGCAAGACCTTCGAAATGTGGTTCAACTGTTGGACTAGAATATAGTCAAAACTATGCTCAAAATATCAGGTCAAGGTAGTGTCAAGTTTTCCCAAGATCACTTATCTCAAAGTCTAACTTCAGGTGCTAGTCAGTTTTCTCAAGCTCTTCCAAAGTCCTAGTGAGATTCATGTCATTGACATAAAATTGCAACTTTAGCAATCTCAAATTTTGTACACGCAAGGGCATATATCCCTAACTGATCAAATATTCACTCATACGGGTCTACTACATCCACCCAAATTTTTTTGCATCAGTAAAGTGAAAGCCTAATCTAAACCGAAAGGGTGTTCTGTGGTCTACAACTATTTGAATCAGTACATGTAAGTCATTCAGAAACTTCCATGTAGATTTTGTATCATGATCCTAGAGATACACTACAACCACAGGGAGTATGAGAGAAGCCTTGTGCCATAAGGCAGTGTTATATCGCGCTATTTTATTCATCTCATTCGACATGAATTGTGTTTCTTTCAGTTGACCAATCAGTTTTACATTGTCACTAATCAATGGAACGTGGTTCGATATTGTCATTTTTCATTTATGTTGGTAGCTACCATATAAGAGAAAACATCATCTAAACTAGTATACTAGACCAAAAACTTTATGTCTCAGGAGTAATCCAGATTTAATCTCATGAGATGGAAATGATTGAGACAACGATAGAGGAAGGGATTTGTTTCTACCATATTCCTCCACTTCCAAAGTGGTGAATCCTTTGAACTAAGTGATATGTTGTGCTTCTAGCAGAGGACAGATTGATTGGCTAGCCACCTATGTACTGGGATCGACTACTAGGTACAACCACCTACCTAGCAGTGTCATGTCTTTCTTGGGACAACGACGTCTGTTAGATTCCTCTATCCTTGCAACCATGTTTGCAACTAGTATATGCAATTTTGTCATGTTTACTAGATCAGAGAAAGTGTCTGGTAACATTCTGATGATCTATAATAGGGATTGAGATGAGATATAGTAGGGACGCCCACGATAATTCATACCATTCTTTAGGAATGTTGAAATTCTTATCTCCCCTAACGACTTTAAGTGACAATCCTCTAAATTAAGCGGTAAATGGATCGCTTGCAAAGGCACAGAATTAGAATCGACATTGATTCACATCCTTTTTGTGAGAACTCATAGTGGTACATTACGGCGGCGTAATTGGCACATAAAGTGTACACCAAAAACAGGTAAGTATAAAACTTCAAATTTGTACCCAGTTATCAACTGTAACCTTACAAAATAGGACTAGGTGGCTTAAACCTCAGGTGGACCAACTTAGCTGCGTGAAGTAGTGCATGTTCCCGAGCGGAGGTCAAGAGTTTGGTACGTATGACTAACGATCAATCGATCATTTGAAGGCGTTTAATGAATGCTTCTGCTAGGCCATTTTGGGATAAACAGAAGAATTTAATGTTCAATTACAAACCCAAAAGACATAAATACTTTTCGAAGCATCTTCGATATAAACTTTCCAACATTATCCAGTCTTCCAGACTTTATGGGATTTTTAAGGTGAGCCCACAAAATTGGCCATGAGGTTTTTAGCAGTAATGTGTGTGGACAAACATGTGACCAAGGAGTTAATACGTTAACCAAAGCCATAAATATTTACATGGTCTGCATTTTGGTTGGATTAGTCTACAAATTTTCCCTTGAATCCACTATAGAAAGGATGAAGGATCAGTAAGGATTGTTGGTGAGGAATTGGTTGGCTTATTATTGATCTTAATAGCTCAATAAATAGTTTGCCCAGTGAAGATCGGTGAGCATGCTTGGCAAGGTACGCTTCTAGGTACGACGTCCTTACTTCTAGTAAGGGGATGCCATATACGGTGCATCAGTAATCATCTTGGATGTCCCAAACATTCGTGCCATAATGAAATTCTTATAGAAACATGAACTTTTGGCCAACCACATAGTGGGCCTGAATGGTTTTAATCCATTCGGGAGGCATTCCATTTTCTCTGGAATACGCTTTTGGCAATATTCCTATGAGGTGCTAAGGAAATTTACTGCATTTTCTACATTGGTTTCAATATGGTAATAGTTATCTCGAATATCCTTAAAGCTCAAAAACGTTCTTCTGGAACGGAGTGAGTATGAGGCTTTCCTTATGGAAGAATTTAGTACCATTGGACAACATAATATGAGCAGTGCTATGCCCCACAATCAGTTTGGATAAGCTTGAAGGGTTGTCAGGGGTGATTAGGTATGAAGTTAGCACGTAGAACTAGACAACTAACTTCCCTACAAAATGTACCTAAGCATGAGTTAATTGGGTTCGTCATATATATTAACTTTTGTCAATTGACTTATATTCGAGAATAATGTTATCTAAACACCAAACTTAAATCCAAGAACATAGAAAATTGTTCACAAATTAAACCAAATCTACTAGGGGTTCGGCCAATGTAGCCTTCCATGTCAAAATTTCATTCTTCCAAATGTGTTAGGTGGAGCAAAATTTGTCTCATGGATTGACTACAAGAATGGTACTCAACAACAACAATGGTAGAAACATAGACAAGTGCTTAACCAACGATCTCTTTCGTCAAAGCAGAAGTAGATTCTGCACGGTTGAGTTTTGGGAAGACTGTCCTGGATTGTTGAAGTTTTAGTCCTTAGGTGTCAAGGATCACTCTTCTGGCTATAATGCCACCCCTTGGCAAGCCCTGATTCTACCATATGTTGGAAGACAAACTCAAAAGTGGGTGAGAGAGAGACATACCCAAACTTGGGTTTGAAATGTTCCAGTCAAAGCTAAAGGGGCCTATTTGGTACATCTCTGTGAAGTAAAGCATATATTTTGATGTACCTCTGCCAAAGTAGAGCATGCATGTCGGTGCATCTCTGCCGAAGCAGGGTACCACCATTTGGTAGACTCCAGCCGAAACTAGGTCTATACAGTTCGGTACCTCCTAGTTGAATCACTAGGGTACCTTTCTCTCATAGGTGTGGTAGTGATCAGATATGAGAATTCGTAAACTTCCACTCTCTATATTGTTGCTTCTGGAGCAAATTAGAGATATGGAAGGACGAGAAAATCTTCTCCAGTCAAAATTCAATCGGATTCTATAAATTTTAAAATTGTACCTATTCATGGATGTAAAGGTTTCAACCATGTCTTGCTTCAGGCAAGAGATCATCTTTGCATGATTGGAACGAAGTATAAGCGAGTTAAAGAGCCATGGAATCCTAGTCAATCAAGTACTTCCATTTTGTAATGGTTCAGGCATAAGTCTTCAAATAAAGATCATGGCGAAGGCTTATTCAGCTCTTCCACACCATAGTTGGCTACAATGGTTTCGTAGCTTTTCATAGTCAAGCGAAATGTTACATCTTGTATCCATATAAAGTAGTATCTGTTCAAAACTTCCAAATCAGTGAAATCAAACTTGTTACAGTTCGACATTTCGATGAATTGAGGTTTTAATGAGGCATTCATCCTAGGCTGGTCACACCCTTGTGAGCTTGCTACTTGCGTCCAAAAGACGTATAATTTTAACTTAGTACAACTTCTCATGTTTCTCCTTAGTCTATGAGTTTTTATCTCACCTTGGGTTTTTTCATAGCGAGGTTTGGTGAGATTTACCTTTTTATGCATTCTCTTGTTGATTTGAAACTCGCAATTGCTCATTGTGCCAATGACTTCATTAACTGTACGTACTTCATCGTTGACGACCTTATGGGATTCTACCAATACCTATCTTTAGATAGTATCTTGTTTAAGTTGTAAGCCTATTAGGGTAAGGAATTTACCTTCCCTATTACTAATAATAAAGGCCCAATGGGTTGAGAAATCAAACCTCAGAATTCACCCAATTCTCTCCATGCTTGTTGCACCCTCTCACTCAAATAGCCCCTACAACAGTTTGAATGTTTTTTTTTATTCTGATTTAAAGTTTTGATCTCCTTTTATTAGTTTGCCTTAAAAAGTATGCCTTGATAGGTTATATGCTTTCTTAATCCATATTTCATGTGCATTAACATTATATTTGAATAGGGAGTTTAAATTTTATACTTCAATCATATGAATTATTTTCTAATTTTTCATATAATTAAATAGAGAACTTTTTTCAAAAGTATTATATGATCTAGGGGTGGGTACTTAAAAATGAAAACTGAAACATAAACAAAACCAAACTACATCGAACGGTTTGATTTTGCGGTTTTGAAACTATTTCGGTTTGAAACGGAACTGCAATGAAGGAAAACAGTTTAGTTTCAGTATCGGCCTTCTGAAATCGAACAACACCGTAAATGACATGCCCAACCTTGATATCCTTCAAACACCAGGGTGGCATGTGTTGTCCAACACCTAAAGGTGACGAAGCCATAATAGCATTCATGAGAACTATGAAGAAAGAACGAATATAAATAAAACTTGTAAAATTTAACTAAAATGAATATGCAATCGTGGAATGTGTTCAGAGTATACAACTAATCTAGAACATTTAAGAAGGAATATTATACAAATGTACGAACGAAGGAAAATGGTCCTACACTGAGAAGACTCGAAGGTACTAATGTGGGAGTGCCTTGATGCCGGGATTGTACGCCTCGATTCTAAGTCCTGAGGGGGTGCAAAACAAAACATGAGTGAACCAAGTTTATATATATAAGTAATACTAAAATAGTTATTCAATAACGTACTAACCCCCAATTTATGAAAACTCATATAGCATAATATGTAATAGGTTTTCCGAAAACCCTAGCATGCCATAAAACCTTCTTAAAAACATATATCATATATAGTGTGCTTAGTAGTAGTATCACAAAGGCATATATTAATATCTTTTGCCCGTAGGCACTACATCTCTCGGCCGAAGCCATATATAAATATATTCTGCTCGTAGGCAATACATCTCCCGGCGAATGCCATATATTAGTAACATTCACTCGTAGGCGTATATAAGCACAGAAAATCATAAACATAATATTTGCAAAATATATCTCATCGAAGCTTAATAGCTCAAACATCATATCATAAATCATAGGAGTGTTCTAGCTCAAATCATCATCATAAACCATGTTCATGGTATACAATCTTAAATCTTTCAAAGAACGTAAATCCAATAAAGCATGATATTTCATAAAGCATGAATCCAATTTTCTCATAAACGTTTCATAAAATGTATCCATAAAATCATGCTTTTCATGTATACATTTCTAATAGTAAAAACATGCATTTTGGAAGGGGTCCACTTACCTTACTCCGTCGTTGAAGAGCCGTGCAAATTAAAGAAGACCGAAACACAGCTAACAAACGCACCTAAGCACATAAAGGGACCAATTAATAAAACTATACTATAACGATTGAATTTGGGAAAATGGAGCGTGGATTTGGAATCAGGACGTTGAAATTAGTCTAGGAGGGGTCCTGGCCGAAACCCAAAAAGTCAACTCAAAAGTCAATGTTCACCAGTCAATAGTTAATGGTCAATGGTCAACGATGACTGAGAAGTCAATGGCTGACTCAGCCAAGCCGAGCCGAGCCAAGCCATGTTGCCGGAGCTCATATCGGAAATTGGGATTTTTGGTCAGAAGTTTAGGCAATTTTCAAAGCTTCGTAACCCACTCGTTTCTTAACCAAATTCGACTTATAATATAACAAAATGAAGATAGGAAAGTGTAGAACCAGATTATACCTATTTGGAAGCCCAATGGTTGTCGGAGATGGCCAAAAAATGGCCTGAAATGTGACTGGTCTGTAGGGAAAAATGGGAAACTCGCTCAAAATTGGGTAAACTTTAAACGTTCATAACTTCTTCAAAACTCAACGAAATCAAGTGATTCAAAAATGAAAGTCATAGTTCTCGATGAGACAGAGAAAATCATACCTTGCATGATGGCTAATTCGCCATGTTTGACCGGAATCTGGAAAAAGCTTATTTTGAGTTATTTCAACATCCAACAAGCTTAAAAAACTTACAACAAGCCTTGATCTAACCTTAAAACATAACCCAAAGGTTTCTAGGAGCTTATCTACATCGAAAAAACCTCAAAAGCCACCGGAGTTAGTCGGGGAAGAAAATGAATGGTGACACTATCACTGTGGAGTTCTATGGCCTGATATTAGGTATTCAAAGCTTCCAAGTGGTGAGGGTGGTTGTGCGTGTGAGTGAACTCAAAGAGGAGGAAGGAGAGTTTGAAGAGAGAGAAGTGTCAGAGGTGTGGAACGGGAAGAAGAGAGAAAAGTGAGGGAGAGAGAGAGAGTATGAGTCACAGGAAGGGGGAGAGAAGAAGAGAAAGTTGACCGGGGGACCAAAAAGGAAAGTGAGCCCCACCTGGCACACAAAAAAAGATCCAAAAAGTAACCATTTCAAATTGGGGTGTGCTATCCACACACCCCATTTTACTTCTAACACATATTTCATAATTTCTATCCGTTGATCTTCTTCAATTTATCCGATCCGACGGCCAAAAATTAAAAAGGTGTGTGAGAAGTAAAATGGGGTGTGTGGAGATCATATCCCTTTCAAAATATCTCCCAACCCAAGTGAAATTACAAAATTTCCCTTTCAATTTGTAAAATTTGGGATGGATCGTTACAGTAAAATATAAAATATTTAAGTCCATACATCTAGTAAGGACTTGACCATGCTAGAAATTCATCTCTCTCTTAGTCTTCGACTCTCGATCAGTCATCCAATTATTCTTTCTCTCCCAACTGTCATATGTTCTTCACACCTTACACAAACAAAATCTGCAAATCAATTTCTCTCAAGCACATTGCGCAACAACTTTGATTCTTGGAGGCTAAATCCCCCACCCCGTAAACAATGAACCATTGTAAGCCTATAAGTTTCCTTTCACAGCTCCAAAGTCAACAACATTGTCTTGATTTGAAAGAGAAATTTCACAACAAAAGAGAAGGTGTTTCCTCCTTCCAATATGCCCATAGATGGAATGTCCCTTTTGCTCCTTTCCGATTCAACAAGTCTAACAGGAAACTATATTTTCCAACACAAAGTTTAGAACTTATATTGCTAATTAGTCATTCAGCAATCTATTTTAATGGTTTGATAATACTATTATGACACAACATTGAAAGAGTACAAAGAGTTGGCAAATTAAATTCTATTTTTTCATTTTAAAACCAAACTAAAACCTTTGAAACCGAACCAAACCGCAAAAACTTTCGATTTTGTTTTCGGTTTCACTCAAAATTGCACATAACCGAATCGTGCCCACTCCTAATATGATCCATGCCTACTTAAGGTATGTATTCGCTTTTGTTGCTTGTTATATAAGGAGTGGGTATGTGAAATAAAAGAGTAATACTACACTCATCACTTATTTGTACCATCACGTGTACCATCTCTCTAATAGAGGTAGAGCTCGCCAACGCATGTGGGTCACATCTCTATTGGAAAGATGATACAAATAAGTGGTAAGAGTAGCATTTTTAGGAATAAAATAGAAAGTACCAGATAGTGGCGGCATGCGATGGTACTAGTACTGCACTGCTACTGGGACTGGGATCACCTCCGGATCCCCCCTGCTGAGCAAACTGAGCAAGACATCACAACCTTCCATTTTCGTCTTGTCTTGTTTTGTGTTAGAATTTTTCACTAATTAAATTTATTTCTGACCACAAGATCAAAAATGAAAGGATAGGATGTTTTGCTAAGTTTGCTTAGCAGGAGGGATCCGGAGGTGATCCCGGTCCCTACTACTGCAGCACTCTACATACTTTCTTCGTCAAATCCAAAACTAACAAAACAACAAACCAACAAACTTGAAACCTCTTTCTCTTTGGACAAGTAATTGTTTTCCTTTCTTCAATTCAAACTACTTTGTCCCTCCTCTTTGTGTGAGTCAAGTAAAACCCTGAATAAACTAAGTCGATTATTGCGCTTCTAGAAACCGTTGGCTCATGTCTGCTCAAATTATCCATGTGCGCCAATACGACACTAAAACCGTTGGTTGGTGGTCTTCATTCTTTACGCATATCTTGTTAAAAAAAATCCAAACTCCAAAGATAATTCTATTAATTAATGAAACATTCTTTGTCAACCAAAAGAGGGTGAAAAGACTACTTAGTCTTCTATCACAAAAAAAAATGATGGGCAATAATGTAATTTTACAGGTCCAAATTGTACTGTTTTTATTGAAGCCTCACCTACAGATGATGTTAAAATACCTCCAATATTTAAAAAAGAATTAAGAAAAAAACCAAAAACAAAAACCTCCAACTCCGCCCACATTCTCTCTCTCTCCCTCTCTCCCTCTCTCTTTCTCATTTTCTAAAAAAATATGTCCATACACACAAAGTGTGTAGGCAAATGCTAGTTAATTAGTAAGTTAAATGGCACTAACTGTTCATTTGGCCAGCTCTACAATGCTTTTCTATAATTTGACTTAGAGCATTTTCTAGGTCATCGTTATATAATTTGTCCTCAAGCAAAACAAAAATCAAACACAAAAACAAAAACTAACAAACTTAAAAACTTTATTAAAACTCAACTAAGACAAAATTTTCATTTTCAAATTGCAATCCATAGAAAACGTTAAAAATCAAAACATCTTTCCAAAAGTTCCAACTAAGATGACCACATAGTCTAAGCCATTTAGAATCAATTAGAAAAGAATTCATGAACTTTCTTCGTTGTAAAGTGAACCAACATAGAGACTTGACTAAAGTCCCTACATTTTGTCCTCTTTATTTAATACTTCTACACATACTATGACAATTCATCCCTAATTTTATAATTTTATTAATTTTAAATGAGTGATTTGACGACAATGCTCCTAGAGGCAAGCATTTTGACTCCCGTTGACCATCGGTTAGAGGGACATAGGGCTCATTCTGTTAGCGTATTTGCGTAGTTCTCGACGATACGAATGTGTGGGCATAAGCGGAATTGCATTTGGAGCGAAAATGAAGATTTTACGGAACTCAGAATGATAGGGGCATTTTGGGTAATTTCTGTATTGGAGATATTTCTACATTTTTGGACCACACTTGCGCTGACATGTGGCAAGATTCCCCATTTTATAGGGGTTTCCTTTTCTGTCCTGTGATATCTCTCTTTTACTTTCTCTATTTTCTTCTTCTTCTTCTACTCTTACTCACCATTACTCATTCTCTTCCTCTTTTATCGAGACACACCCACACATCTACACTTGCAACCACAGCAAGGCAACACCCCCACCATCATCCTCAGTAATCCTTGTGAGCCATTGGATCTAGAAATAGGAGAAAAGTACCTTGAAAACTACCTCCTCGCATTGCACAGTACCATCACTGTGCATGACTCTTCTCCGGTGAATTTTACCATTTCCGGCCAAGGAGCTCAGAAAAACACAAAGGAAGGTCACTGTTCATTATGGAAATTTCCAATCTGTGGTCGTTTGGCCACTTTCCAGCCATTTTTCCAGCCAACTTCGATCTCTATTGGGCCTTCTAAGGGTGAAACTCATTGCAAGGATCTTCGAAGCTCGCGAGGCGGGTTTGACCCGACATCATGTTCTGCGAGTGGGCATTTGTTTTATATATATATATATATATATATTTATTTATATGCAGTTTCCAAAAACGCTTTTATATGGAATTATGCTTTGCTTGCCATGTCATAAATAAGTTACATTTTAAATATTGCATTGTTACACTTGTGAATTGTATTGTGTAATGTTGCGGAGACTCAGGTAAGCTTCATGTGAGTATTATGTGATTGAATGAGTTGTATTGCATTGGTATGCACACATTTATTTAGAGCTCATCATGGCTGCAGCTCGGTATTAGTGCTCCCGCTCGGGGCTAGGGGTAGCCTTCACTTGATTGTTCACCTCCCGCACCGCACGCTCACCTTGGATCCAAGTTTGGTGCCAGCCTGTCGTACATACCACAATAGGTGGTTCCGACTCGTAGGTGACCCGCGAATTATTGCACAGCTTTTATGTGATCGTAGCACTTGAGCATACATATTTATACCCAGCCTGTCGTACAGGTCACACCAGGTGACTCCGACTCGTGTGTTAGACTAGATTGATGAGCTACAGGTCTAGTCGTACATGTCACGTTAGGTGACTTCGACTAGCATACTATTTTAAATTGGTTTCATACCTGGCTTACATTTATTATTGCTGAGATATTATGACATGGCATACTTTAGTTTTTTATGCTTTTGTGCATTGGTTTTCATACCTACGTAGTAGTATTTTCTGGAAACTATACAAGTTTTATAGCGAGGGGTTATAACTTTTAGAAAAGAGAAATGTGTTTTCTAAAGTTTTGTTTTTGCCCATTCACCCTTCTGTTTTTTACCCTTCCAGGTTCTGGTAGCAGAGCTTTTGTGCCGACGAGGAATATTGGCAAATCTTGGTGCAGACGAGTACCTTCGATGGTATAATTCTCACCCTATTATACTGTACTTTACTTATGCTCTGACATCACGTGTGAGGTGAGTTCAATCCTGCTCACCAACGCACTCTTATATTTAGGCACTTTTAGGTTTAAATTTATTCACATCTTCCACACAACTACACTTTATGGCTTCCAGGTGTCGGCCAACACATCTCGATTTCAAAGATCTAGTGGACATTCCGGGTCGGGGTGTGTCACATACTAACTTGATATATATATTTTTAATTTTTTTTTCTTTCAATAATAGTAGTGGTCATGCAATGTCAGTTTCCTTAAGCTTTCGATCCAACCCATGTAACGAGCTTTAGGTCAATGACTCCCAAAACACAAGGTCGTGAAGGCACTAGGTGTAGAACACCTCTAAGAACTTATTAACTCGCGCTAAAAAGGCTGCAAAACCAACTAACCACCGTGCCCCATGTCAAGACACTACCGTTTGAAGCGAGAATCACTGTTGATCAAGCAGAACTGGCCTGGTTACTAAGCAAAGTCTTTGGTGGAACAATTATTACTCTTTTTATTTTTTATTTTTTATGATATGAACTAAACTTTACTTTATTAAGAACAAAAATTAAAAATTAACATAGACCAAAATCAAGTGTTCCCATCTCACTCCCCACAAATCATGTTGATGTGAATGTGCAAATTTTCAATGTACAACTCATGAATTAGTGTCTAAGCAACGGTAAATAGAAAAGACTCTACTGTAAGATTAACATTCACCATGTCCATTTGTTCTAATGTTTAAAATAATCTATGGATATTAACTTAAAAACGAAATTTTTTAACATGACTCAAAAATAAAAATTTAAAAATTCTTATTTCCCACCCCCAAACTTAAATCACACATTATCCTTAATGTGGAAAATAAAATAAACGAAAAGAAACAAAAATAATAAGTCATACAATAAAAACTTAAAACAACTAACAAAGATAAAGAAAATAAACTAGGACAATAAAATTAGGAAATAAAAATCGAAAACAATAAAAAAAATATATAAAATAACAAATAAAACAGAAAAGAAAAGATAAGGAAACTGACACACCTGGGATTCGAACCGGGACCCGGAAGAGGACCAGGGAGCATCGTAAAATTTTGAAAATGTATAAGAAGAGGTGTTGAGCTTTGGAGTGGAACCCCTAACCTAGATCACATTAAGAGGTGCTGAGCTTTACACAACACACACAGAACCACATGTGTGAATAAATCTAGATGCTTCTTTACATAACCATTTAGCAGCCTATGCTCCTTCATTTCCCATTTATGCCGTTGAGCTCTTCTCCCCTCTTCTCTTTAGTCTCGAGCCCAGAGCCATGAGAGCTCTCTTCCTTTCTCTCAAACCCTAACACAAAACTGCTACTCCCTAGCCGTGCCTCCATAACCATAGCTCAAATTTGAATTACAACCTGCTACCCCTAAACTTGAAACAAACTCGCCTCCTTGTTCAATCACCAGATCCATCCCATCTTAGTACAGCCATCACTATAATCTTTGTCCTCCATGCAAGGTAAAAATGCTTTCTCCGTCTGTGATTTTTGTGCTTCTGCTTAGATGAAATGGAAGAGAGAGATGAGATGTACCTAATGCATGTGTATATCTTGTGCAGGACACTCAGATCTACAGCAGGAAACAACCAAAATTGCAGATCTTAAGGTTTAGCGAAAGGTATAAATTCTCAACAACGATTTAGATGAAAAGATTATATGAATTTGTGTAAAGGATTTTCTCTCAGTGTCTTTTTGTATTCATGCACCCATGTATTAATATTGTCGAGCCTAAAATAATCCCAAAAATTCTAGAGGTGACACGTGGACTTTTATTCAAGAAGGAAAAAATTGCCCTAAATAAATGAGCAGGTTTCTCAGATGCTCCCACTCCCAGTTCACATCCCTGAAGATCTCAACAGCTGAACACAACTGCCCACAGCTCACCTGCCCTTGGTAAGGAATTAAAGATAAGGATTAATTACCCAAATCCTATCTTTAATTTATTCCTAATTGAAGATTGACTCCAATCAAGTAAGTAATCCTAATTTAAATCAATTAGGGATAATTACCCCATTATCTTAAGATATTATCTCCTATTAAATATCTTGGGAATGTTTAGAGAATATCTCTCCATTAAACACTATATGGCCGGCCCTAGCCCTATAAATACCCCATATTCTACGAATTTTTGAGAGCTTTTGCAACCCTAAAAAAGCCCTAAACATTTTACTCTCTCAGAGAAACTAACTTAGGCATCGAAGATCCGTTGACCTAACCCCCCCAACACCTCGTGGGTGCGTGAGGCTTAAGTCTTTGATCAAAGGTGTTGATTGTTTTGCAGGTGCATTTTCGTCAAGACTGAAGACCGTGAAAATTTGCATTGACAAATTGGTGCTTTCATTGAGAGCTGATTCAAAATACTTGAAGAAGCCTCTCGCATTAGTTGCTCGAATTTTCTGTTACGTTAAGTTTCTTACACGTCGTATTAATTAACTTTTCCTAGAAAAATTTCTTGATCAATCCTTAGAGAAAGGATACAATGGTAGGAAATTCAGAAGCTACGATGAACGGAACCCTATACGTGGAAGGATTTGGATCGGAGAGTGGAGACGAGGACATAGCCCCACGATGGAGATCCTCAAGGCTTAACGCAATGGCAGGAGGAGCCTCATCACTGCGGAGTCGCACCACCACCATCACCATTGTGACCCAGTAGCTAGGGCAAGGCCACCGGGCCATGACACTATTCCCACCAAACCCTAGGCAATCAAACCCAAGGCATGAGGCCTAGAACTTGGCAGATGCCATAGCAAGCCCTGGGTAGGAGGCCCATCCCAATGCAGCAGTAGGCCTTGTTACATAGTAGGCCTAAACCCGAGCCCAGACTGTGGTAGCTGCCTCCAGCCAGGCAGCTCAACGGGCCTAAGCCTAGGCCATTCAGCCAGCAGGCTAGAATGTCGCAGCCCAACGGCCAGGAGAGCCCATGGCCATGCAGATCCAAGGCGAACAGGTGCCGGTCCAACGTGCCTCATGACGAGCTCTGACAATTTGGCCCGTGACCTAATCCATTATGAGGCCACCTCCAGCGATCCAAATTCTGACCACAGGTCCTGCGATCGATTCAGGGTTACTTACACCCTATTTTTCTGCAGGACTACCTACTTTGGGCTCAAGCTTTGTACCTGCAGTCCACTATACTTCCACCACACATGGAGACGCCCATCATCCAAGCTCTTCCAATCCAAATGGCAAGCACCACTTGCCCTAGCAGGTCGCCAATTTGACGAACGCCCTTGCACAGCAGACGACTTTGGTGACCCAACTCCTTGAGCGCATCGAGATGCAGTACGCCCAAAACAAGGTGTCCCGAAACAGGATAAGGGCAAAAGAACATGACTCATTCCAACGACGTCCCAGCAAAGAGCCGCTTAGCCCACCACGAACCATGTGTTCAGGTAGTGTGCACTCTCATTTGGGCCCTCAGGGAAACGTCTTCTCCTGCCTAAATGCACAACGTTCATTCTCGACTCGACTCACGAGTCAGTGTGCATACAAGGTTGGGTTCACACTTCGATGTGCACTCAGGACATTTCGACAGAAGCGTCCATACGAGGCTAGGCTCACAAGGATATCCTCTTGCGAGGCAACGGAGTAGGCAGCTGCATGACGCCCAGAGAAGAGTACGTGAGCAGTCCAATTTAAGTTCTATTGGTAGCCTTAGCCCAGAGCGATGGCGAGTAACATAGGGTGAACTAAGTGCACCGCAACAGCGACACAGACGAGTACAACATGCTGAAGAGTAACATAGACCAGCATGTAAACACCAGGGGCAGCTAAAGGCTCCGCTACCCCACCAGGTGCAAATCCAAGAGGAAGCACAAAGGCTCGTAGCAGGGCAGCTGCGCGGATTCAATGCATTGATAACACCGACGATGCCCTTCATAGAGATGTAGCTTACATGAGCAGGTCACTTTTTACAGATGAGATTGAGCAGGCAGAGCCATCGTGGAAGTTCAACCCGCCACATTTCACCTCGTTTAGGGGAGATGAAGATTCGGACAGGCACTTGATGCATTACTGAAGTGCCATGATCCTTTACGCCAACAACGTCACTCTCATGTGCAAGATCTTTGCCACGACGCTCTAAGGTGAGGTGCAAGACTGGTTCCACACCCTACCGCCATGTTCAATCTGAAACTTCAATGAATTTTCCTTGGTTTTCACTAAGGAATATTCGTCCTACCGCTTAATCAAGAAGAAGTCTGACTACCTTTTCAACATGAAGAAGGACCCGAAGAAGTCACTCTGTATTTACATCAAGAGATTTAAGGCGAAAAAGGCAAAAATTGTCGGATGCGATGATAGCAACGCATGCTTAGCTTTTCGAAAAGGGCTCCCAGTAGATTACCCGCTTTTCAGAGAATTGATTACGGGCGAGAACCTGTCCCTGGCAAACTTTTATGCTTCGGTAGAAAAGCATTCCTTCTGGGATAAAGAAAATCGCTCCTAGAAGCTACTTGATGAAGGGAAAAATATGAGATTAACACATGGGATTTCAAATTGACTAGCATGCTTATACAATTCAAAAATTATATACATGAGCAACGGAAGCGATTTATCAAATAATATCAAAGCTATAGTCATGCAAATCCCCTTCAAGGTTCATAGGTTTATATATAATGCATCAAAACATTTTGGTAAAGAACAAAGTGAAAGTATAGATCTATACCTCTTGATCTAGACTTGAGACCAAGGATGGACCACCTCCAAGCCCTTTGTTCCTTGAAGTCCTTGAGCCTAGCCTCCCTACTTGCCTCCTCCACTTTGTTAGTAAGAGTGCTCCAAGGTTCTCCTTTAGTCTCCAAATAAGAAGACCTCTAAAGATCCACACCCACTAGTGTAGTGAGATGGATGGAGGAATAACCAAAAGGGTGAAAGATTGTTAGCTAAAACACCCTCTAGGTGGCTGGCCTTTGTGGTTTTAGAGAGCTATTTTTCTTTTGCCTCTTTGTTGTTCAAAAACAAACAAAAACCCTAAGGATTAAAACTCTATAAAGTTCCTTATATAGACAAAAAGAAACCTAGTCAACAACTTGACTAAATATCTCTCCCTTTCCACTTGCAAGGGCCGGCCCCTTTGTGTTGGTTTGGGCTTTTATATATTTCTAGTCATCCAATGCTTGAATAAAAGCCCAATGGGTTTAGGCCCAATGGGCCCAATTAAACCCGAACGTTTCTTTAAGCCCAAAACGATCCTTTATCGCTTTTATGATTTCTTTAGACTTTCTAAATTAATCACAACACTTAATTAATCCAATTAATTATTTCCATCATCCATTAATTACTCACTACAAGAGTGTATCGGTGTACAATCATTTTAGGTTCTAATTAGCAAGGCAGTGAGGTGATTGACATTAATCCAATTGATTATATTTAATCCAATCACTTAGTGAATTAAAACTTCATTTTAATTCACCTTTCTTCTTTGATGACTACATTTAATCATCTAGAAAAACTCACAAGCTATGAGTGACATCTAACCATATGTCATAGCTACCCAAGCTAATGTAGAAGTTGTTCGGAGAACCTATTCAGTTGGAATTACAATGTAATTCGATCCTTCTCTAAAACAATACTCTCAATCACATTATTAGGGTATGGATATATTATGTCAAACCCCTAATGTGATTATTCCTTCTTATATGATTCTATTGAGTCGTATAGGAACGCTTTCCTTTATTACGCTCGATACTTCGGCCGAAGATTCCCGAATCATATCTTAGAGTATTCTTCCTCTCTAATCGAGGATTAGAGATTCCTTGTTGCGCATTCACTTGCCTTCATGACTAAGTGGCTTAACCCCAATTATGCCGTGGACATCCGCGAATGGGGTGACTTTGACATGATCAAAGATTAAGTACTTAGCCACAAGACAACGACGATGCCTCAGGTCAAAGGACTACTTACATTATTCCAACCATTAGAGTTACTTGCTTGACATGTGAGTAGACCTTCATGCAAGTACTCTCGTTCGATTGTGTTCAGTGAACTCATTCTCTTAATGAGCACCTACATACTTGTCTTAGTGTGACAAACACGAATGGGATGAGACTTTCCATCCTTCCATTTGAAGCGGACACAGTATGTACCGGTCTAAGCATTGTCAGTTTCCCTCCGACAATCCAATGACTAGGAACCTTTTGGACATAATGGTTATGTGAAGAAGGTCTCTGTAGTCTAACATCATTAGATTACTTCTTCAATCGACCCATTGTCCATGGATACACTATTTAGGACATATATCGTTTATTGAGATAGTCCTAATTCGTGTCTTTGCCATTTGATGTATAAGAGTCATCCATACATCGATTCATTTGTCCTGAAAGGTTTCTTCCAAAGATTGACTTTCAGGGCATATTTCCAACAATCTCCCACTTGCACTAAAGTCAATCACTAGTGTATCTTATACATCTTGTTGAGAGAGCTTATGCTCGTAGGTTAACTTGGTTATGCATTAATTCCTTTTATCATTTAAAAGGGATTTACTTATCAAATGTTTCCAAACAAATTTGATGATGTCTCTTTGTTGTGTTCGAATACTTTGATGAGACCTTGATTCCATGGCTTGAGCTATCGCCCCATTACGTCGTAGTATCCTACTAACGACCTTATGGTTTGGATTCAATCATTGGTTCTAAAAGAACCCCTTCCATTCAAAACACCTTTTGAAGCAGTTTCTAAAACTATATATCGACATATATTTCGTTTGTATACTTTATACAAACTTTGCTCCAACCTTGAGACCATTGTAGTACAATACTAACAATCATTCATACGATTAGTACTTCATCCATTATGAAGTTCCATTTGTTAAAATGGCTTATTTTCACTTTGGTTAACAACCTAAGTGAATGCATGCTTCCAGAGTCCCACTCTGATGTTTCTTTCTTAAAGGCAATAATACTCTTTCAGTTGCTTTGGTTCTGATCCTGGGATATAGTAATATCTTAAAGTGACAACCCTTGTGATTCTTCACTTTTGGATATCTACTTCACAAGTCAATACATGTGTCCCTTTTGTGATTTTATGACACATTCATCATAAGGGTTATGAAAGTGATTTCCTATCACATAGGAAAATGCTTTCTTAAATCCACAACATTTGAGATTTAATACCCATATAACATTATTGAGATAGCCTTGCTATATCAATAAGTCCAATTTCAAGTCTATACTTCAAAATTGACCATGTCATGTTTTGTCATTTCTCGAGTAACATCTATGTTTTATCAAGTCTATCGAATAAACTTTATTCACATCTTGTTGCTCAAATTATGACATCACTCCCACTGGCCTTGTTGTAACTTAGCATTCATTCAAAAATAACAATTATATTTTCTTGATTTGAATGCATATTGCTCCCACTAACTTAAATGAATCACACACAAAAGAATTCCTTCTCAAGTAATTCCATTTGAAATGTGTGACTTGTTTCATTAAGTCTATTCATTTAAATTATATGTTGTCATACACCATACTTCAAGTTTTAGTCATACTAAGACCTTTAATGTAGTCATATAAGAATTATCCAAGTCTTTAGTGGAAGCATGGCTCCTACTAAGGATATAGAAACTCAACCATTGCTTCTAGGTGGTTGATATAATTCTTTATTAAAACTACATAGAGCAATATTGTTACATGAGATGTTGAATTTGGATTGTCTTTTTGTTAAATCATATGTTGTGACTCATTTTGAAACTTATTCCCTTTTGTTTCATCAACTTGTCCATATGCTTGGTTATTTAGCTTGTTCTCATAAAAGAGAATTATGGACAACTCCCAACATATAACCATTTTATGCTAGGTTGACGAAACCAACATTCAAAGACTATTCTTTAGAATGTCACACAACATAGAATTTTAACGTTTGAAGAGCTTGAGTCTTTTAACAATTAAAATTGCAAACTCTTAATAATAGTCGAATACTATTATTCTTTAGACAACTATAAACCAATCACATTCAAGTTTATATCCATTTTCACACCTCCCACTATTTCTCATGACTTTAATGAGAAATCACTTCATACATTCAAGATGTATAAAAGTGGAGTATATTGGAAGAAGACATTGTGTAGTAGCTTTAAAACATTTCAAGCTTATTTGTTTCAATCTTCACTAAGTTAATGTCTTGTTATTAAGTGACTAAAGTCTTTAAACATTTTATAGATTTAGACAATTCTTTCTTGGTTTAATTACTAACACAATTGAAATTTTAAAACCTTTTAAAGAAGGCCCAATTAGTTGTTCAAAACTACTAATTGAATCAAGAGTGATCTTGATCATTGTGTTTCAAGTGATAACCATATAAGAAACGTTTTTCTTATTGCTTATATCATTATAATGTGATCTTCCTTTTCTTCAAGAAAGGATACTCTAGACTTTAGTCAATTCATATAGAACTCATAGGTAGACAAATGGAACCAAATCTACTTTAGTCAATTCATATAGAACTCATAGGTAGACAAATGGAACCAAATCTAAAGATTCATTGTATCCTTTTATGTCCTACATGTGAGATCTATCCATAATTGATAAATCTAAAGTTTGGTTATCACATTACAATAAGTGATATAACTCTTGTATCTCATAAAGGATACAACAAGACAATTTTCAATTCATAACACTACTTTAAGGAAATAGTATATTAAAAAGGCATTCTTCACATTACATTAATATGATATTTCAAACATTCACAATGTTTAATACAAAAAGTATTAGCTCTATACATTTAGAGACTAATATAAACACCTTTATACATTTAGGCACTAATAGTGGTCTTCCATCATATGAAGCCACATAATAAGTTCTTAACAAAATAAGAAAGTTTAAAGACAATCTTTAATGCCTAACAAACTTCCTAAGTAGTAAGCAAAAAATATAGTGGCCGAACCCTTCACCACATTTTCCTTGCTTGTTCATCTTCTACTTGGCTTCTCCACCTATATACAATTATACAAGTGATTAGCTCTTTATATCAAATATAAATATTTAGAAGATCTCACATTTAGAATTGAAGATAAGAACATAAACCATACCTTGTGGCTTGTCCTTAAGACTTGCAAGGTATAACCTGCAATTCCTCCTCCAATGCCCCTCCTTTCCACAGTGGTGGCAAGTCCCATTGGGCTCCTTTGCCTTCTTTTTCCTCACTCCTCCTTTCGGCTTAGGAGTGGTTTGTTGGAAGTATGCCCACAAAGCCACTCATTTGATGTAATAGCTTTTGGAATACTTAATGTATTAAACTTTTATATGTTTAATGAAGGGCAAAGCTTATTGTTAATCACTATTCATTGTATCATGTGTTTAAGCAATAAGGGAATCCAAGGGATGTATTTGATCTAAGAGACAAGTGATCTAAGTGAGTTAGATTATCGAGACCATTCTCTTATGTTCATTCCTAAAACGTTCCTAGCCATAAGATTGCCAATTGGGCATTGACAATCCGCTAAGGTTAGTATGTGTTATGTTGACTCAAGCGTGAGTATGACTAGTCTCAAGTCATTTAGTGTTGTACACTAAGACAAACACATAGGTGCTCGAAAGAGTAATCGAGTACACTGAACAACGATCAAAAGAGAGTTCGAACATACATGTCATGTATGAACTCTAAAGTTGCAATATGCAAAGTAGTCCCTTGACCTGAGGCATCATAGATGTCTAATGGTTAGGTCCTTGATCTTTGATTATGTCAACGGCATTCCATCGGAGTGTCCACGGCATTGTTGGGGTCAAGCTATCTAGTCGTGTAGGCATATGAATGCACAAAAAGGGATCTCTAGCCTTCCATGGTGGAAGGAGAATACTCTAAGATATGATTCTAAAATCTTTGGCCAAAGCATATGAATATGACTTAGGAAGTTTGCTCCAAATCATATTCAAGGGAATCATATAGATATGTGTCACATTGGATAGTAGACATGAAACAAACTACTTAAACAATGTGATTAAGAGTATTGTATTAGAGAAGGACCGTATTGCATTGTAGTTGTAACTGGATAGGTTCTCCAACCAATTCTACTTAGCTTGGGTAACCATGACATACTGCTAGGTGTCACTCATGGTTTGTGGAAGCCCTAATGACTAGCAAACACTAATCATAAAGGGAGAATTGAAATGTGGTTTCAATTCACAATCGATCGTTAAGAGTAACAATCGCCCACTACCTCGCTAAATGGAACCTAATGGATCGTACACCGAGTAAGGGTGATAGTGAAGAAATTAAATGAAATGGATATGCAATTAAATGGTTTAATTGAAGAATGGTCAAGATTAATTAATTAGTTAATTAATTTTACGAAAGGTTCGTATTGGGCTTTTAAGTTGGTTTTGGGTTTCGGGGCCCAAAAGCGTTTTAGTCCACAAGGCCCATTATGTTTAAGTTGTATGACAACTAAAACAAAATGGGCAATAAGCCCAATCACTTACAAGGGGCCGGCCATAAGGGGTGAGTGTGAGACTTTGCTTAATTGCAAGTTTGCCACTCACCAAATGTAATGAAGTATAAAAGCAACTTTATAGTTTTATTTTCATTAGGGTTTTCTTTGAGGCAAAGAGGTGAAACATTTTCTCTCTTTCTCTCTACAAAGAGGCCGGCCACTTAGGGAAGATTTAGCTAGCAATCTTTTCTTCTCTAAGTCATCCATTTCATCTTCACACCTCACCCTTGGTGTGGAGACTTAGAGACACCAAACCTTTGGTGGTTTTGGAGATCCTTTCCTCACATCCTCAAGGAGCAAAGGAGCACTAAAAGGGGAAAATCACAAGCAAGATTCAAGGAGCTTGGAGGTGACTTGAAGGCCCTCCACTTGGGTGAATCCCTTGTGTAAACAAGGATGAGCTTCAAGGGTAAAGAAACTCTAAATCTTTACTTCTCTTTAATGTTGTTAAAGAGTCTTTTGGTTCACCATATACTAGGCTTTGAAAGTCATGGGTTTTATGAATTGTTTTTGAATGCATGCCTACTTTAATGTGTTAATGGTTTGCATATATATTCAAATGTTCTTACTTGTTCTTAGCTAGGACAAAATTTTTCCTTCATGGTTGGCTTCTTCTCCTTCCCTTTGCCTTTGCCTTGCGGCTTGGCCTTGGAAGAGGATGGCTTGTTGTAGACTACTGCAGAAGTCCCTACAACGTTCTCTTTCTTCATAGTCTTCTCGGCAGTTACTAACATATTTAGTAACTCAGAGAGAGTACTATCCATCTTATTCACATTGTAGTTCATTACGAACTGCGCGAATGAATCAGAAAGAGAAGCCAATATGAAGTCCTGGGCCAATTCCCCGTCAAGTGGAGTACCAAGGTTCTCCAATTGTTCAATGAATCCTATCATCTTCAGTACATGTTGATGCACTGGAGCCCCCTTGACCATCTTGGTCTTCACAAGTTCACAAACAGTGCTAAAGCGACGGTTGCGCGTCCCTTCACCATATAACTCCGTAAGATGGAGTATTATGGAAGATGCACTGTCCATGCCCTCGTGCTGTCTTTGTAGCTCCTCATTCATGGAAGCCAATAGATAGCACTTGGCTTGTGTGTCATCCTCAACGTGCTTGTCAAACTTAGCACGTTCATCCTCAGTAGCCCCAGGGCCGAGAGGTATGTGAGGTGGAGCCTTGTCTAGTACGTAAGCAATCTTCTCCAATGTTAGGAGAATCTTGACATTACGATACCATGATGGGAAATTGTGCCCCTCTAGGCAATGTTTGTCGAGTATTTTCGTGAGTGTGCTTCCAACCATATCTAAATACATAAACAAAAATAATTAGTTTGATTGTTGATTAAGTCAAACGATTCGGGTCATTAAACCGAATGACATCACCCACCATTTTTGGCAAATTCCATATCCCTCAAGATGGAATCCGGGAGTTTTCAAAGAAAGCTCCTAGCGGATTATGGGAGGCTCACTATTACCAAGCCCACCTCACGATGATACGATGTTGGCTAGCAAAAATAATAATGAGAGGGTACAATTACCCATCCACAACAACCTCTTGTGATTACCCATCTTTTTGGCCTCTAGAGAGTAATGCCTCACGATGATACGATGTTGGCATTATTTCTCTTAGTTAAGTTCTTTCCCACCATGCCGGTTTAGATAGGGGTTCAAGCATGACCTCACGATGATACGATGTTGGCCACACTCGTTGCCTGCCTTAACCTCATCAAATGTTTTAAATAAACTCCTCCTGAGTATAAGCATGCACTTTGCACTCCCCCATGATAGGGTGAAGGCGATGTACAAGTCATAAACGATTGGAGCCTACCACGGTGGAAGGCCACGAAAAAGTGTTCAAAGCACTCTTACGCTTTCAACTTAATATTGTATGTTGGTTGAGGGATTTTAAGGTCTCATCAATTTTATTTATTTAATCATATTCAAATAAATAATGTCCTATTACAACTACTAGTCCAAAGTTAATGAAATTAGTAGCATATGATATCCCCACTATTCGTTTTCATAAAACAAATCAATATCAAAACATTTTTCAAAATATTGGAGATATATATAACTACTAATTGTTTTCATTATAGTTTAGAAGCGTATGATACTCCCATTATTTGTTTTAAGAAAAACAAATCAATATCAAAAACTAATTTTTCAAATATTGGAAGTAACTACTACTACTAAGGTTTTTGCAATCCTTTTAAATTGGACTTTATAGTTATCTTAGGCTCTTGGATGACCATGGACTTATTAGGTTATTGCAACAACGAGCCAACATTGTTGAATATAAACTCGGGGAGGTTGTGTCAATTTAATTACGTGCTTTTCAATCCAATTAAAACATTTTCATTGAGCCATTAGAAATGAAAGATAATCATTCGTTGCTAATTAGGGCATTGGACCCATTTAATCTTTAATCTCATGTCAAAACCCTCTTTTAGTTATGTCTCCTTACCAATAGTTAAAGAAACTCTAGTCTAGCACTAGAGGGAATCAACTAACTAAAAGAGATTAAGAAATAATAAGAATTACAAACGGATTTGTACAAATTCCTACAAATTACACATACTAAGAGGGAGAGATAGATTAATGTCAAATGTGACAAGGTCCAATAAAAACAGTAATTAAAACACATTCCCAAGGTTCAAACAATTTGATTTTAGCGCCTTATCTTATAGCTCAATTATCGTTTAAGGCATAAGTCCATAGTCACCCTTTTCTAACTACTTAATCACAGTAAATAATCAAAATGGAATGCAACATGAACATTTAGATTTAGTGCATATGGGCATAATAGAATTATGAGTTTAAACAACTAACAAAATTAAAATCAAATATTTTAACTTTCTAGTTAGTAGGGGCCTAAATGCAAATAAGAAAAAGTTAGGGGTCAAACCGTAAATACTCAAAAGTATAAAATATCTTTTTCCAAATTACAAAAGACCCCCCAAGTGGATAAATCCACTAGGGTGGCCGGCCACATTAAGGGGAGATGGGAAGTCTCACCCATCTAGCTTTAATTCAATGCAAGGTAGAAAAATCCAAATTTGCATGTCACTTGGTTTTGGCTTAAATGGCTTTAATGAAAAAGGTGATGGAAATCTCCTAGACAAGTCTAGGGTTTTAAAAGTTTTAATATGGTTATGGATGGTAAGAACATCATCCAAAACCATAAAACTATGCATGAAAACCAAATAAAACCATTTTCACCCAAAACCAAACTATGAACACCAAGAACAAAACCATGAACACTTTTTCAAGATTTGTGTATTCTTGGTGATTTTTTCAAACCCAAAAACTAAAGTGACAAGGTTTCTACTTTCTAGCTTTAAAATGATGTGTGAGTGTCTTACAATAAAACACAAACACATGCCCAAAAATCCCCAAAACCGTGCCAACCACAAAGAACAAAAACCCCAAAATTTTGTTCATGACTTATTCTTCATTCATGCATCTAAAACACCTTTTTACATGCATATCTTTTTCAACTCTTGATTTATATTTTTCAACCATTGAAAAAAAAAAGATAAACATACTTTAAATGAAGAAATAATATGTCAAATTAGTTCAAAACTCAATTTTCATTCATGCATACAAAACATCTTTGCATACATATATTTCTCAACTATTGACTAACATTTTTCAACTATTGAAAACCAAAAGATAAACTTATTTTGAATGAAGCAATAATTATGTCATGCATAATTTTAATACCCATATGCATAAAATCTAAAAGAACACATTATACATAAACCTTTGGCTCTGATACCACTTGAAGCGAAAAATATGAGATTAACACATGGGATTTCAAATTGACTAGCATGCATATACAATTCAAAAATTATATACATGAGCAACGGAAGCGATTTATCAAATAATATCAAAGCTATAGTCATGCAAATCCCCTTCAAGGTTCATAGGTTTATATATAATGCATCAAAACATTTTGGTAAAGAACAAAGTGAAAGTTTAGATCTATACCTCTTGGTCTAGACTTGAGACCAAGGATGGACCACCTCCAAGCCCTTTGTTCCTTGAAGTCCTTGAGCCTAGCCTCCCTCCTTGCCTCCTCCACTTTGTTAGTAAGAGTGCTCCAAGGTTCTCCTTTAGTCTCCAAAGGAGAAGACCTCTAAAGATCCACACCCACTAGTGTAGTGAGATGGATGGAGGAATAACCAAAAGGGTGAAAGATTGTTAGCTAAAACACCCTCTAGGTGGCTGGCCTTTGTGGTTTTAGAGAGCTATTTTTCTTTTGCCTCTTTGTTGTTCAAAAACACACAAAAACCCTAAGGATTAAAACTCTATAAAGTTCCTTATATAGACAAAAAGAAACCTAGTCAACAACTTGACTAAATATCTCTCCCTTTCCACTTGCAAGGGTCGGCCCGTTTGTGTTGGTTTGGGCTTTGGGCTTTTATATATTTCTAGTCATCCAATGCTTGAATAAAAGCCCAATGGGTTTAGGCCCAATGGGCCCAATTAAACCCGAAAGTTTCTTTAAGCCCAAAACGATCCTTTATCGCTTTTATGATTTCTTTAGACTTTCTAAATTAATCACAACACTTAATTAATCCAATTAATTATTTCCATCATCCATTAATTACTCACTACAAGAGTGTATCGGTGTACAATCATTTTAGGTTCTAATTAGCAAGGCAGTGAGGTGATTGACATTAATCCAATTGATTATATTTAATCCAATCACTTAGTGAATTAAAACTTCATTTTAATTCACCTTTCTTCTTTGATGACTACATTTAATCATCTAGAAAAACTCACAAGCTATGAGTGACATCTAACCATATGTCATAGCTACCCAAGCTAATGTAGAAGTTGTTCGGAGAACCTATTCAGTTGGAATTACAATGTAATTCGATCCTTCTCTAAAACAATACTCTCAATCACATTATTAGGGTATGGATATATTATGTCAAACCCCTAATGTGATTATTCCTTCTTATATGATTCTATTGAGTCGTATAGGAACGCTTTCCTTTATTACGCTCGATACTTCGGCCGAAGATTCCCGAATCATATCTTAGAGTATTCTTCCTCTCTAATCGAGGATTAGAGATTCCTTGTTGCGCATTCACTTGCCTTCATGACTAAGTGGCTTAACCCCAATTATGTCGTGGACATCCGCGAATGGGGTGACTTTGACATGATCAAAGATTAAGTACTTAGCCACAAGACAACGACGATGCCTCAGGTCAAAGGACTACTTACATTATTCCAACCATTAGAGTTACTTGCTTGACATGTGAGTAGACCTTCATGCAAGTACTCTCGTTCGATTGTGTTCAGTGAACTCATTCTCTTAATGAGCACCTACATACTTGTCTTAGTGTCACAACACGAATGGGATGAGACTTTCCATCCTTCCATTTGAAGCGGACACAGTATGTACCGGTCTAAGCATTGTCAGTTTCCCTCCGACAATCCAATGACTAGGAACCTTTTGAACATAATGGTTATGTGAAGAAGGTCTCTGTAGTCTAACATCATTAGATTACTTCTTCAATCGATCCATTGTCCATGGATACACTATTTAGGACATAAATCGTTTATTGAGGTAGTCCTAATTCGTGTCTTTGCCATTTGATGGATAAGAGTCATCCATACATCGATTCATTTGTCCTGAAAGGGTTCTTCCAAAGATTGACTTTCAGGGCATATTTCCAACACTTGAGTAGCAGCATAAAGACACGAAACTGACCCAGAAAAAGGCTAGCGATAAACCGCTCAACAATAAAAGAAAGCCAGGAGACAGACGCAGGGACCGGTCCCCAACAAAGGGAGGCACAACACCCAAGACGTACACCAAGTTCTTAAGGACTTGACAAAGAAGTCTTTTGCCCTAGCAGTAACAGAGAAGTGCAGAAGGACGACTCTACCTCCACCCAATAACAATCACAACAGGCAGGTTAGGAAGATGGCATTAAGGTCAACAATGCCCTGGCAGATGAATCAGGATGGAAACCCGAAGAAGACGCTGATCATATCTTCCTTGACCCTAAACAGCGGTCAGACCATGCTGAACGCACATCCAAAACAAATTTGAGGGATCCCAGATATGAAGTCCCCCATTACTTTAAAGGAGATCCAAGGTCTGACCTGATGAGCTGCTGCACTTAGCTGATTCCTCTCGCGACCTACCGACCGATCCGAGCCAGAAATAACAAAGGATCTATGCATTTATGTAGCGATATCTGAGCAGCAATGAGCTCTACCCTTATACGAGAAGAGCTGAGGGCTTGACCACTTGTATTCCACAGTTCAAAAGCTCTCATCGATGTGGAAACTAGATACTCGAAAATCAAAACTTTGATTTTGACGCTAGTTGTTGCAACCCAAAAGCCCAAGTTGTACCTTCAAATGTACGCAGTCATTGTCATGACGCGATATTCACATTACTTACCAGCGAACTCCACCTGCAGATGAGCCTTTGGCCATTCATGCAGTGGGCGATTGACTTGGTAGGACCCATGCCGCCTGCTACTAGGGGCAGAGGCATGATGATTGTAGCGACCCATTACTTCACAAAATGGATTGAAGCCGAACCCATGACTACAACTACCTAGATGAACATAGAGTGCTTCATATGGAGGAACATCATCTGCTGCTTTGGCATCCTATATTCCATCGTCATCGACAATGGTCCACAGTTCGTGGGCAAAAACTTGGCGAAGTTCTTAAAAAAATATGGCATCAAGTAGAACATGTCTACGCCTTGATATCCACAAGGCAATAGGTAGACCGAGGTGTCCAACGACCTTAAGAAGACTTTTTCAGACAAGAAGGGCAAGTAACCAGACAAGCTCCCCAGTATTCTATGTGCATATCGTGCCACCAAAAGACGAGCAACCGATGAAACTCCATTCTACCTGGAGTATGGTTCTGAGGTGATCATTTCTCCCAACGTCGTAGTGCCAAGCATCAGCATTGTACTGCCCAATGTCAAGCAGAATGAAAAGGAGATGGCCACCAACTTACACCTGGAAGAGGAAGAGCGTAAGAACATTATCACCCGCATTACGGCCTATCAACAGTAGCTCATCTCCAGCTACAACAAGAGGGTAAAAATCTGGCAGTTCCAGCCAGGAGACTTAGTCATCAGAAAAGCCTTTATCACTGCTCGACAGGAAGGCTCCAAAAAGATGGCTCCCATTTGGGAAGGTCAACATAAAATCAGCCGAGTATGTGGAAAAGGCACCTACACCCTCACCACTATGAGCGATAATGAAATCGACACGCAGTGGCATGCCTACAACCTAAGAAAGTACTACATGTGACCCCCGACCATTCCTTGGACTCTATTTAAGACGACAAAGTTCAACATCCTCAAGCAGCTCGATGAACAAGACCTCGCATGCCGAGGATTATCAGTTATTATGCTATTACCGCCTACGAGCAAAGTTAATAAAAGCCTCTATCTTCAACGAAGATTGAAGGATTTATTGACAAGCTTGGGCCAAATGCATAAACAAATTGACTAACCCTATGACAAGCAGAAAACGCTCGTTGCCTTGCAGACATGGCGTAAGCTTCCAGCGCAAAGGGGTAAGCTAATTCCCCGACACCTATCAGGGTTAGCTTTCCAGTGCGAGAGGGTAAACTAATTCCCCGATACCCATTAGGGTAAGCTCTCCAGTGCCATATGGTAAGCTACTCCGGAATGTCCAGACGTGGATGGGTTGTACAACTGCTCAGTTCCCCCTGAATGCATCGACTACCTATGCCAGACGACTCCCTGAATTGGCCACGATAGTCATTCCCCTGGAATAGACTTAGCCAACTGAAGGATTCAATTCCACGGGATCCCGGGTCTTTAACCAAAAAAGATGCTAAATGCAGGACCCCTGCCCATGAAAGAATTCGCTTGATAAGATCCTCCGTCCTCGATGTGCAAATCTTCATTAAGTGGCTTGATTTCAAAGTGTTGTAATACTAGTTAAGCAACATGTGGAATCAAAGCTACGACTCGAAAAATATGGCCTCTGAGGCACGATTTTGCCTACACCTCAAGCCTAAAATGCCTCTAAGAGCCACATATGATGCTTGAAGTGGTTACACAGGTCGTCTACTTCTGTAAGTAAGATGCCTGGCCGACAACCCGACGGCTAAAAGCCCAAGGCAGCCCATAAACTGAAACTTACACCTTCTATGACTACACAGACTCGCCTGCTTATTTATAAGCAGCACTTCTGGCCGACGGTCTATGGTTTAAGTTTTGCTGGGACAAAGTTGAGTGTCACAACTATAGCAACTATGCAGACCTCATCTGCTTACTACGAGAAGCACGAGTCCAGCCAACGACTCTATAAGTAAAAAATCTAGCAAACTGCCCCGGGAGGGGTAAAGCTTAAGAAGCCATTAAAGTCGAGTGTGACGACTATAGCAGCTACGTGGATTTCTTCTGCTTCCTACTAGAAGCATGAGTCCAGTTGACGGCTCTATAATTTAAAAATCTTGAAACATGCCTTGTGACGACCCAAGCTCAAGAAGCCACTAAAGTCGAGTGTTACAACTATAGCAACTACGCGGACCTCCTCTGATTCCTACGAGAAGTATGAGTCTAGCTGACGGCTCTATAAGTTAAAAATCGCGCAACATGCCCCTGGAGGGCCAAAGCTTAAGAAGCCAGTAAAGTTGAATGTCATGACTATAACAGCTATGCGGACCTCCTTTGCTTCATACGAGAAGCATGAGTCCGACCGACAACTTTATAAATTAAAAATCTTGCAACATGACCCGAGAGGGCGCAAGCTCAAGAAGGCACTAAAGTTAAGTGTCATGACTATAGCTGCTTCACAGACCTCATCTGCTTCCTACGAGAAGCATGAGTCCGGCTGATGGCTCTATAAGTTAAAAATCTCGCAATATGCCCCGGGAGGGCCAAAGCTCAAGAAGCTACTCGAAAGCCGGAATATAACCATAATGGCCACAAGAACTGCTCTGCTTTTTATGTGAAACATGTGTTTGACCGCTGGCCCTATAGGTTAAAAAATTTTGCAATACGCCCAGAGAGGGCTAAAGCTCACGAAGCTATCCAAAGCTAAAACTGAAGCCTAAAGTGACTGTGTGATTCAACTGCTCCATCGAAGTAGCCAACTCAACTGCCCATCCTACAATAAAGGTTTGCAAGACACCTCAAGCAAGCAAGGCTCCCGAAGCCCCGAAGCTGAAACTAAAACCTAAGTGACGACGTGGGATCAATTGCTACGTTGAAGCAGCTCACCCAGTCGCTCGTCCTATGGTAAAGTTTCTCAAAAGACATGGCGAAATAGAAGGATGAAGCAAAAATAAGGAAAGCTGTTTATTAAATTTCTATCAAATTGATAAATTGGCTCGAAGGCCAGCAAAGTTCAAATAAAGCAGAACAAAAAGGAAAAGAAGAAAACTTCTAAGTCTACGCAAAAAAACTACTCCTTAGAAGCTTACATAACCACTAGTTCCTCGACTGTGACGCCTTCAGCAATCGTGCCATTCCCAACGGGCAAAGCTTTCATCAACTTATCCTCAGCCGCCCCTACCTAGATTGCCTGATCCTTAGCTGCTCTACCAAAGGCAACCTTAAATAAGAAATCAAGCAGATCAACTGGATAAATGGAAAAAGTTTCTAAGTCATTCTCGGAAAACTCATAATCCGACGACCTACCTTGAAGATGGTTTATATAGCCAAGCTTGTAGAAACTGGCCTGACAAGAAGTAAGTGCAACTTCGTGACCTGCTTTCTCATTCTTCAGTTGCACATTCTCCTCAACAGGCCTAGTGTGAGCACCGTGCAGCTTATCCAGTTCCTTTTTCAGGTTCTTGCTAGCAGACAGCCCACCTTGCAGATCTATCTCATTGGTCTCAAGCTTACTGGTAACCTCTTTAAGACGAGACACTTTAGCATGCATGAAGATAAGCTATTCGGACTTGGCAAAACAAGCAGATCATAGCTTCGAATTGATATGCTCAAGGTCCTCGACCACCGGAGAAACACGATTGATTTCCTTCTCTGCAGCTTCTAACATCGCCTGAGTCACATTAAGCCTAGCATTCAAATGGGCAATCTCCTGACGAGCGATCTCCAGTTGCAAATAAGTGGGCCTAGGGGCATCAGACCCCTTCAAAACGGCGAGTTCAGATTCGAGCTTCTCGATCTTTTCAGCAGCCGAGCGAAGCTGAACCACCAATGCCACTTCGGCCTCCTTAGCACACTTGACTGCATCCTGATCAACACATATAGACTCAGCTACCAGGATCAAGGTCTTATTGATTGTAGCAATCAAGGAAAACCTCATTGAGTAGGCAGGACGCTTCGCAAAGGAATCTGAGCATATGACAACTTTCCCAACACTGTCAACAAACATGGCACATGCATCGACGTCCTCAAGCAGGTCAGCCTTTAATAGCTCACAAATCTCGGGAAACTCTCCAGCCTCAGACTCAGTGGATCTCTCACAACTGCCTGTGTGAGCAAATTTCCCCTTCTCAGCAGACAAGTCAATCACGGCAAAAGGAGGAACTGGCCCAGGCGCCACCTTAGCAGCATAATCCATTTTCTCGCTCTTCATAATGGCGAGCCTTTTGGAAGCTGATCCAGACTTAGCTCTCGACGGACGCTTTGATACAGACCCAGACACCAGATGTGTCATTGAACCCTTAGGCTGGGCAAGCCTCTCAGCAATGGATGTGGTCATCTTCGAAACAGCAGGTTTCACAGGCTCAGACTCAATAGCCTTCTTCACCCTCTTGGTCGAAATTGGATCAATGACAAGCTTATTGGCAGTATAAGAGCTCCCATGAGCAGCTGAAGAAGTCTTTGGCTTTTTCTCAGCCGAAGGCTCATAAGCAGGTGAGGAAGACCTTTTCTTTCCACCATTGGCAGCAAGCTCTATAGCAGCGATCGGACGAGCCAACTCCTCATCCTTTATTCACTTTATCTCTTCCTTCAGAGGCAGGCCATCTTTCTCCAGACGAAGAAGGCTGAGCAGCTAACGCCACTCACGGTACTCAATAGGAATACCGCGAAGACGATGTGCACTTTGTTCATATCTACTGAAGCCCTTGGAGTTGAGTCAAACTCCGAATCTACACAAAGTAAGAAAGATGATCAATAAATTGAAGTCATGGAGCAGCTCAACAAAAATTGAAGTAGGATAAGAATGAAGCAGTTCACTTACCACTAATAAAGGTGAAGGAAATTTTGTGAAAAACATGTTCATTTAAGCAACATCTATAGCATGTAATTAACAATTAAAAGGTGGAATCATGCTTGTATGCACTTAAAAACAAAACATTAACCATGAAATTCAAAGCCTAGTAGATTGGTGAACCAAGACTCAACTCAAATCAAAGTGAGTTGAGAAATTTATACCTTTGTAGATTCCTCTTTGCATAAGCACAGGCTAATCACCCAAGGAGAGGGCCTTCATTCCTTGCTTCTTAGATCCATGGATTTGGATGGAAGAATATGTTTCTCCAAGTTCTCAAAATAGAGAACCTCTAAGTCTCCACACCAAGGTAAGATGTGAAGAAGAGATGAGTGACCTTGGAGGAGAAAGATTACTAGCTAATCCCTCCAAGGGTGGCCGGCCTCTTTAGAGAGAAAGGAAAGCTTTGTGTTCTCTCCAATTTTCTCAAAAGAAACCCTAAATGAATTTTGGTTATAAAGTCATATTTATACCTTTATTCATTGGAGTGGCAAACTTGTAATTAAAGCAAGTTCACTACCCTTCCTCTAAATGGCCGGCCTTAGGGTATTATTGGGCTATTTGGGCCTTTGTGAATCATTATTCATTAAGTTGTCATACAACTTAAGTCAATGGACTTGACGTTCAAAGCCCATTGGGCCTTAAGGTCCAATACTATCCCGAGGTCTTTAACGAACTTATTCGTTTGATTAATTAACGTATTAATTAATCCTTGCCATAAATAATTAAACCATTTAATTATTCTTACTCATCTCCGTTGTTTCTTCAATCTCTACCTTACACGGTGTACGATCCATTAGGTTCCTTTTAGCGAGGCAGTGGGCGATTAGAACTCTTTCAAATCGATTGTGAATTGAAACTTACTTTCAATTATCCCTTTAGTGATTATACACGTTTAGGGCTTCCACAAACCATGAGTGACACCTAGCAGTATGTCATGGTTACCCAAGCTAATCAGAAGAGGTGGAGAACCTATTCAGTTTAGGATTACAATGCAATACGGTCTTTCTCTAATACAATACTCTTGACCACATTGTTTGGTTTGATAGTTTATTCATGTCTACTATCCAATGTGATTCATTTACTTATATGATTATCTTGAATGTGATTTGGAACGACTTCCTAAATCTCATTCATACTCTGGCCAGAGATTCTTAATCATATCATAGAGTATTCTCCCTCAAACGGTTTGAAGGTTAGAGATCCCTTGTTGCGCATTCACTTGCCTCTATGGCTAAGTGGCTTAACCCCAACTATGCCGTGGACACCCACGAATGGAGTGACTTTGACATAATCAAAGATCAAGGACCTAACCACAAGACAACTATGATGCCTCAGGTCAAAGGACTACTTTGCATTATCCCAACCATGAGTTCTCATGTGACATGAGTATGAGAACTCCTCGTTGATCGTGTTCAGTGGACTCATTCGTTATTGAGCACCTACGTACTTGTCTTGGTGTCAGTGACACCAATGACTCGAGACCAGTCACTCTCACTAAGAGAAGACATAGCACATACTGATCTTAACGGACTGTCAATGCCCAATTGGCAATCCTATGATCAGGAACGTTTAGGATATGTATACGAAAGGGAATGGTCTCATGAATCTAACTTCTTTAAATTACATTCTCCTAATTACATATTCCTTGGACTCATCATTTAAGTATATAACATTTATATGAGACGGCTTAAAACAATAATCTATGCCCTTGATATTAAACTAGATTAGTTTAACATGTGAAATGTCCGTAAAGTATCATCATATGATTGGTTTTAGGGCACATTTCCAACAATCTCCCACTTGCACTAGAGCCAATCAGCTTGGTCATCAGTGATGATACCTCTTCTGTAGTCATTTCAAAAATGGTTGAGTAGTAGGCCTAGGCAATGGATATCTATATGTTATCCATAGAAGCATCCTTGAGAATATCGATGTCACCATTATATATGATTCTCAATCATGTGGTTCAGTCTCTCATATGAGTTCGGATCTTGATGAGACCTTGATTCCCTGGCTTGAGTTATCGCCCCATTAGTGTCGTAGTGTCGATACACTAGAGACACTTTCTGGTTGGAACCAAATAGAGAGTTCATGAATGAACTTTCCCATCCAAACAACATTGTTGTAAGCTTCTATATGGCAATATATTTGCATTCATAATGGAACACACTAAAGTCATTACTTTTAATGTTTCCATCCAAATATCTCTTTAGTCATAATAAAGAGATATCTGATTATCTCTTCATTCATAATGAAGAAACATCCAATGATGGATTAGATTCATAATCTAATACATTTACGCTTCCTTTGCGTTACTCTAATTCTTCCTCATTCTTTGAGGAATCTATCCTTTAGTATTTCTTAAATACTTTAGGACACACTTGACAGTTGCCATGGTTCTGATCCTGGGCTTGCATTGATATTGTCTTGTACCTATCAATGTTTTCATACAATATGAAATTCATAAATCACCTTTCTGCGTATGCATAAAGGATTCTATTTACGTATTATTTCTTTGGGAGTCAAAGGGCACGTTCCCTTTGAGAAGGGCAACTTGTTAGTCTCACTAGAGTCGTCCTTCTAATTGAAGTTTATCATCATATGAGAAATCTCCTAGCATCTTTTGTCTATTATTAGGGATTGATATAATCCAATTATATATTGAAATATATCATTATATATTTCCATCCCATGTATATAGACTATATCTCCCATATACATTCTATAGTTATAGAATGTTTAAAGTCATAACTTTAACGAAGAAGTATTCTTTTCATTTCCAAAATTAATATATCATATATATATATATATATATATATATATATACAAATTTAGGAATATGATTAACTCCCACTAATCTTTTGTAAACCTAGTAAAAAAAGATTCATTTACATCTTTATGAGAAATCAAACGATTTGATCTTTCTCTCATAAGACATTTATAGCTCCCACTAGCTTGCTAAGATCCATGATGGATGGATCTCTACAACTTACATGTCTTGTGATTCATAGTTTTAGATATATATTATCAAGACTATCTTAATAATGGTTTCAGAAACCCATATTATGTCCAAACATTGAATCACCATTTAGTTGTAGTTAGCAATCTTCGAATTAATTGAAACCAAGACTATGTCAAAGATGGTTTCTTCAAAGTCAACCAATCTCTTTGATTGTAGTCACCTTAAGCTACCAATTAGCTATAAAGGTTTCATTATTTCGGGTCAAATGGTACTTTACCATTTCCTTGAGTATATGTCATATATACACTCAACGTAGTCATAAGGATTCTCACTCTTATTTCTTTCGAATTAAGAGGTGTAACTCTATGACATAGTCATAAAGTTCAAACCATTCAACTGAGACAGTTTATAAATCCTTCTCGACTACCTTGGAGCTTGTGGTATAGGAACTAGGTTGTTATATTTGTTGGTTATCATCTTGTCTCTCAAAGAACCTATTCTTTGAGTTCTATCTCTCGTTCATTTGCTCTATTTTAGTCAAATCCTATGGTAGGATTATAATGAACTATCCAACAAACAACATTTGTTAGTTGGTTTATAGAAGTGATATCCAAATGTTAATTTAAGGATACCCACAAGATAATTTTCAAACAAATATTGCTTATTTGCACCCAACCCCAAATCTTAATACGATTAAGACTTGTCTTTCTTTCCAACTACATCCTATGGAGTCATGAAAATTTTGGAAGATCTTCTAATTGACAATCATATTGTCTTAGAAGTATATATCCTATATATATGGGTAATTGATAACATCCAACGAACTAAATCTTATTCGAGTTCGTTCTTTTCTTAATGGAGAAATCCATTATCATATGATGCTTCTTTCCTTGATATCTTTCAAGGAAACTGTTCTAAAGTGTTACCTTATCTTGGATCAAATCTAAGGAGGTAAATATTTTAGACGTCTTACTCATCAACTTACATTTCTTGAATTCTTTGAAACCTTTTGCAAAGTATTCGGACTTGTGTTTATTCAAAATAAATGATAGTCCAACCGAGAGCGATCTTCGGTGAATGTCATATAACATGAGTAGTATTATGTTGTGGACAAGTGCCACTAACATCTAAGTGAATTAACCTCAACAACTTTGTGATTCTTTCTTCTTTTCAAAAGAATAAAGATTCGAACATTTCGCCTCCATACAATTTTAATAAGAAGGTATTGGATCTGGATCTAATGATCCAAAGCATCCATCTATGACCAACTCGTAATTTATGTTTTAGAGGTATCACAACTCTATTGGGATTAGTCACTACCTTGCAACCTTTTGGGTTTTAAGCATCGTTATATTCTAAACAGTTAACACTACCAAATCATCTCTACTATAGAGACAATCAATTAGATTACAATAATCTAATCATTCATTAATAAAGAACAATGTTTTGTCAAACAAAACATTCATCCATCTCTTATAGTGACGGAATTAAGTTCCTTAAAATTGGAATGTAAAGACAATCTTTAGTTTTTCAAATTTCTTTGGTAGTTCATATGAGGAAGTAAGTACCATCTGCTTTCGCAGAGATCTACATTTGATTCACTTTCCGAATGTGAAGTACTTTCTCTTCTCTCATTAATCTTCTACTTCTTATTAGCCATACTTTTACAATGATTGTAAAACATAGTTACTAATACGAAATCAAGCATTCAAGTAGAAGAACCAACTGTTTAAAAAAAAACTTTTACAACGATTGTAAAACATAGTTACTAAAACTTAAACAACATTTTAAAAAAAAATTAACAACATAAAACTTAAAAGTCTACTCCATGCTTCTTTTGGCCCAAAGATGTGCAACAAGATCTTGTTATAGGTACTTGTTTGTGGCATGGGAATGTGTCATCCTATAGCACCTCATGTACTCATTTAAGGAGATAGTACCAGTTATTGGATTGAAAGGCAAATTAGGCCCATCATATATTTTTCCACGAGCCCTTCTTAACCTATTTAGATCCTCTTGGTCGTCATTAGACTCTCTATCAATATACCCATGTCACTCATCCTCCACAATCATGTTGTGTAATATGATGCCAGACATCATGATGGAGTCCAAATTTTCTTGACTCCACCCTCTTGTCGATTCCTTGATGATCTTCCACCATGCTTGTAGAATACTGAAAGCTCTCTCAACATCTTTCCGGTATGCCTCTTGGTGTAAGGTAAAACACTTTTTGGCATCATTCGCAGGGTTTAGAATTGCTTGGACATATGTCGCCCACTTTAGGTAGATGCCAGTTGCCAAGTAATACCCCATATTGTACTAACAGCCGTTGATGTAGTAGTCAAGTTGACGTCAATTACCGTTGGATTTGAATTTTCTTTTTCGGCCAAATTTTTTTTAAAAAAAATATTAAAACATTCTCATTTTCCTATAAATTTAAGTTGTTGTAGTTTTTAAATTTAAATAAAAAATTATGTTTGGCCCTATGGCCTTTTGGCCCTAGGTTGGAGATGGTTTTTTTGTGACAGGGCTAAAATGAACCCTATGGCCCTTTGACCCTCGATTAGAGATAGTAAGAAATATGGCCCTACACTGTTCATTAAAATATTAATGTCTTGGAGGGCTAGAGGGCTAAAACGAGCCGTTTGGCCTCCTTTGGTTAGAGATGGCCTAAGCGTGTTGATTGAGACTATGCCACACCCTATGTGGGTGAGTGGGAGATGTAGGATTTATCTTATGGGATAAATAAATATCAAAGGATATTCCACCCACATGAAGATATTAACCTCCTAATTATCTATTTGATATTAGTTGAAAATCAAGAGATATTCATATTAGAATATACTTGGGATTTTCATGGGCATTTCAGTCTTTGTCCACTCTTCCTAACCACTGTATAAGGAAGCTTTGGGCTCTAGGTCTTGGAGAGGCGAAAATAAAAGGGCAACTCAACATACCGTAGCTAACCCAACGACCTGCGAGGTTCTAGACATGCACGGAGGGTCAGAGCAGTTGTTCGTTTTATAGGAGCGTGTTGAGATTTAAGCTTCGGCATAAAAGGTACACACGTCCTTTCGAATTTATTTATAGTCTTCCAAAAGTAAAACACTTTAAAATGTGAGAGAGAAAGTGAATGAAAGGGGGTTCCAAACAACATAGGGGTCTTCTCAGCAATCCTCACTGTAAGTATGACTGAAATCAGCCTCAAATTGTTTTCTGCATTCGTGTAGATGATGAATGCTCAGATAAATGTTGATGAATTGATGACTGATAAATGTGCTAAGGGAAACGAATGATTGCTGCTTAATGCATGATTAAGTTAATGTGTGCGCGGACTGGATATTCAAGGGCAATCAAATCTAAATGCAACCTACAAAGGTATTTGCCCAACGAGTTTGGGTAATTCTGGCACTCGCAAATTTCTCGGCTCGCAATTTTATTTTTTTTTGTGAAATTTTGAAAATGTTGCTTGACAATATTTTAAACCTTGCGTGACAACGGGTTCATCGCATAAGAATTTGCGTATTAAATTTTCCCAGACAGCTTTTTCCCTTACTTCTTATCTATTCTTCCTCTTTCCTAACGACACTCATTCCTTTCCCTTCAACAGCCTTTCCCGACGTCACTCTCCCTCGCTCACCCTTAATTACTCTTCCTACTACACCCTTTCTCACCCTTAGTCCCTCTCTCAACCTTTTTCTCCATGGCTGACTCTTTTTCCGTCGCTCAATCTCAGGTCTTCATCGGTCACCATCTATCTCTGTCGCTCATCGTCAATGGATGCAAATTTCCACCTTCTCCTTCTTTGACGAAAATGCACCTACAAAATAATAACACCTAAGATTAAGGCCAAAAGCCTCACGTGCTCACGATGAATGGGGGGTGACTTTGACTAAAGAATCTTCGATGCCAAAGTTAGAATTTGAGAGAAAAAGTGTGGAAATTTTTGGGAGAGAATGAACTTGGGATTTTAATAGAGAAATATGGCTATTTATAGGGGTGTCGCTAGCCCTATTAGGAGAATTGGGACCGGCCACATATGGTTGATTTGTTGGATTGATTGCAAGATATTATGTGAAATAATATCTTGCAATGAATTTAGTAATTAATCCCAATTTGAAAAGAATAATTGGGAGTTACCTTGACACATCCCGACCCGGGCTCCCAACATATCTCGGGCTCGACTCCACCGTAAGACGATATTGTCCGCTTTGGGCCCCGACCACGCCTTCACAGTTTTGTTTCTGGGAACTAACACGAGAACTTCCCAGTGGGTCACATATCATGGGATTGCTCTCACGTGAACTCGCTTAACTTTGGAGTTCCGATGGAACCGGAAGCCAGTGAGCTCCCATTAAGCTTTCTTATTTTGTTGAGAACTTATTATGTGGCTTCATATGATGGAAGACCATTGTAAGTGCCTAAAAGTATAAAGGTATTTGAATTAGTCTCTAAATGTATAGAGCTAATACTTTTTGTGTTAAACATTATGAATGTTTGAATTATCATAATGTGATGAATGCCTTTTAATTTATTATTTCCTTAAAGTAGTGTTATGAATTGAATATTGTCTTGTTGTATCCTAGTTGAGATACAAGATTTATATCACTTATTGTAATGTGATAACCAAACTTTAGACTTATCAATTATGGATAGATCTCACATGTAAGACATAGAAGGATGCAATGAATCTTTAGATTTGGTTCCAATTGTCTACCTATGAGTTCTATATGAATTGACAAAGGTCTAGAGATTCCTTTCTTGAAGAAAAGGAAGATCACATTATAATGATATAAGTAATAAGAAAAACGTTTCTTATATGGTTATCACTTAAACCACAATAATCAAGATCACTCTTGATTCAATTAGTAGTTTTGAACAACTAATTGGGCATTCTTTAAATTGTTTTTTTTTTAAATGTCAATTGTGTTAGTGATTAAACCAAGGAAGAAGTGTCTAAATCTATTAAATGTTTAAAGACTTTAGTCACTTAATAACGAGACATTAACTTAGTGAAGATTGAAACAAACAAGCTTGAAAGGTTTTAAAGCTACTACACAATGTCTTCTACCCGTATACTCCACGTTTATACATTTTGAATGTATGAAGTGATTTCTCATTAAAGTCATGAGAAATAGTGGGAGGTGTGAAAATGGATATAAACTTGAATATGATTGGTTTATAGTTGTCTAAAGAATAATAATACTTGACTATTATTAAGAGTTTGTAATTTTAATTGTTAAAAGACTCAAGCTCCTTAAAACGTTAAAATTTTATGTTGTGTGACATTCTAAAGAATAGTCTTTGAATGTTGGTTTTGTCAACCTAGCATAAAATGGTTATATGTTGGGAGTTGTCCATCATTCTCTTTTATGAGAACAAGCTAATAACAAAGCATATGGACAAGTTGATGAAACAAAAGGGAATAGCTTCAAAAATGAGTCACAACATATAGTTTAAACAACAAGACAATCCAAATTCGACATCTTATGTAACTAAAACACTCTATGTAGTTTTGATAAAGAATTATATCAACCACCTAGAAGGAATGGTTGAGTTTCTATATCCTTAGTAGGAGCCATGCTTCCACTAAAGACTTGGATAATTCTTATACAACTACATTAAAGGTCTTAGTATGACTAAAACTTGAAGTATGGTGTATGACACCATATAATTTAAATGAATAGACTTGATAAAGCAAGTCACACATTTCAAATGGAATTACTTGAGAAGGAATTCTTTTGTGTATGATTCGTTTAAATAACTTCTGTTAGCTAGAGTTATTGATAGTCTCAAAATTGTTGAGACATCATCAATAAGCTAATGGATCTTAATGATTGTCAATAGATTCAAGACAAGTTAGTGGGAGCCATATGCATTCAAATCAAGAAAATATAATTGTTAAGTTTTTGAATGAATGCTAAGTTACAACAAGGGCAGTGGGAGTGATGTCATAATTTGAGCAACAAGATATGAATAAAGTCTATTTGATAGACTTGATAAAACGTAGATGTTACTCGAAAAATGACAAAACATGACACGGTCAATTTTGAAGTATAGACTTGAAATTGGACTTACTAATATAGCAAGGCTATCTCAAGGATGTTAAATGGGGAAATTAAATCTCAAATGTTGATGATTTAAGAAAGCATTTTCCTATATGATAGAAAATCACTTTCGTAACCCTTATAATGAATGTGTCACAAAATCACAAAAGGGACACATGTATGGACTTGTGAGTAGATATCCAAAAGTGAAGAACCACAGGGGTTGTCACTTTAAGATATTACTATATCCCAGGATCAGAACCGTAGCAACTGATAGAGTATTATTGCCTTTAAGAAAGGAACATCAGAGTGGGACTCTGGAAGCGTGCGTTCACTTAGGTTATAAACCAAAGTGAAAATAAGCCATTTTAACAAATGAAACTTCATAATGGATGAAGTACTAATCATATGAATGTATTGTAAGTATTGTACTACAATGGTCTCAAGGTTGGAGCAAAGTTTGTATAAAGTATACAAACAAAATATATGACGATATATTGTTTTAGAAACTGCTTCAAAAAGGTGTTTAGAATGGAAGGGGTTCTTTTAGAACCAATGATTGAATCCAAACCATAAGGTCGTTAGTAGGACACTACGACATAATGGGGCGATAGCTCAAGCCATGGAATCAAGGTCTCATCAAAGTATTCGAACACAAGAAAGAGACATCATCAAATGTTTTGGAAACATTTGATAAGTAAATCCCTTTTAAATAAAAAGGATTAATACATAACCAAGTTAACCTACGAGCATAAGCTCTCTCAACTAGCATGTATAAGATACACTAGTGATTGACTTTAGTGCAAGTGGGAGATTGTTGGAAATATGCCCTGAAAGTCAATCTTTGGAAGAAACCTTTCAGGACAATGAATGGATGTATAGATGACTCTTATACATCAAATGGCAAAGATACTATTTAGGACTATCTCTATAAACGATATATGTCCTAAATAATGAATCCATGGACAATGGATCGATGGAAGAAGTAATCTAATGATGTTAGACTACAGAGACCTTCTTCACATAACCATCATGTCCAAAAAGGTTCCTGGTCATATGATTGTCAGAGGGACACTGACAATGCAAAGACCAGTACATACTATGTCCCCTTCAATTGGAAGGATGGAAAGTCTCATCCCATTCGTGTAGTGACACTAAGACAGGTATGTAGGTGCTCATTAAGGGAATGAATTCAATGAACACAATCGAACGAGAGTACTTGCATGGAGGTCTACTCACATGTCAAGCAAGTAACTCTAATGGTTGGAATAATGTAAGTAATCCTTTGACCTGAGGCATCGTAGTTGTCTTGTGGTTAGGTCCTTGATCTTTGATTATGTCCAAGTCACTCCACTCGCGGGTGTCCACGGCATAGTTGGGGTTAAGCCACTTAGCCATGGAGGCAAGTAAATGCGCAACAAGGGATCTCTAATCCTCGTTATGAGAGGAAGAATACTCTAAGATATGATTCGGGAATCTTCGGCCGAAGTATCGAGCGTAATAAAGGAAAGCGTTCCTATACGACTCAATTGAATCATATAACATGGAATAATCACATTAGGGGTTTCACATAATATATCCATACCCTAATAATGTGATTGAGAGTATTGTATTAGAGAAGGATCGAATTACATTGTAATTCCAACTGAATAGGTTCTCCGAACAAATTCTACATTAGCTTGGGTAGCCATGATATATGGTTAGATGTCACTCATGGCTTGTGAGTTCTTCTAGATGATTAAATGTAGTCGTCAAAGAAGAAGATGAATTAAAAGTAAGTTTTTAATTCACTGAGTGATTGTATTAAATATAATCAATTGGATTGATGTCAATCACCTCACTACCTTGCTAATTAGAACCTAAAATGATTGTACACCGATACACTCTTGTAGTGATACAACTAATGGATGATGGAAATAATTAATTGGATTAATTAAGTGTTGTGATTAATTAGAAAGTCTAATGAAATCATAAAAGCGATAAAAGATCGTTTTTGGGCTTAAAGAAAAGTTCGGGTTTATTTGGGCCCATTGGGCTTTTATTCAAGCATAGGATGACTTGAAATGATAAAAACCCAAAGCCCAAACAAAACACATAGGGCCGGCCAAAGAGAGGGAAAGAGAAAGTCAAGTTGTTGACTTGTTTCTTTGTGCTATAAAAGGAACTTTATAGTGAAAAAAGTTCATTAGGGTTTTGTGAGTTTAGAAACACAAAAATTGAGAAAACAATATCTCTCTCTCTCAACTCATAAGGCCGGCCACCCAAGAGGAGTTTTAGCTAATCATCTTTTTCTCCTTTTGGTTATTCCTCCATCCATCTCACTACACTAGTGGGTGTGGATCTTTAGAGGTCTTCTACTTTGGAGACTAAAGGAGAACTAAGGAGCACTCATTCTAGCAAAGTGGAGGAAGCAAGGAGGGAGGCTAAGCTCAAGGAGTTTAAGGAACAAAGGGCTTGGAGGTGGTCCATCCTTGGTCTAAAGTCTAGATCAAGAGGTATAAAACTAAACCTACACTTTGTTCTTCATTAAAATGTTTTGATGCATCTTATATAAACCTATGCATCTTGAAGGGGATTTGCATGACTATAGCTTTGATATTATGTGATAACATGCTTCCGTTGCTTTAGTATATAAATTTTGAATTGTATATGCTTGCTAGTCACTAGAAATCCCACATGAATCTCTTAGATTTCCCTTCACTGAGAAGCTTGCCCATTTATTGAGGACAATCTTGTCCTTCTTGAATAAAACTCCACGTGTCACCTCTAGAATTTTTGGGATTATTTTAGGCTCCACAAGCTATGCCTTCTTCTCTAAATTTATGGGTTTATGCATGATATTTTAAACCCTGTTATGAATCGATGCATGCATGTCTTCACCAACGACAAACTTCGGCGAAATGTCGTCGAGTTCGGAGTTAATGGGTGTCCTTAGTACCTCAAATCTATCCCTCTATGTCTCGGTGATAGATTGGGTAGAGTGTGGAACTCAATCTCGAGCTCTAACCCCTGCATGCATGTTTATACTCATTTCCCCTATTTTCCGACGACCTCAACAAATTTCAGGTCATTTTCCGGCCATTTCTAGCCACTTTTTGAACTCTAAACAGGTACAATCTTGTTCTACACTTTCCGAGCTTCGTTTTGATATATTATGGGCAAAATTTGGTCGTGAAATGGGTCTGAACGGAGGGTTTGAATCCTCCCCAGATTTTCCGATGAAAATCAGCAGAAGAAGAAGAATGTAAAAAAAAAAAAAAAAAAGAAGGGCCAACTGGATCCGTGGGCCAGATTTAACCTAACCTAAACCTTTGGGCCAACCTGGTATAATAAAAATGGTCCAAACCTAGCCGGCCCAAACCCATTACCCTCCAACTCGAATTCAGATTCAAACCTAGGATCCAGCCCAGCCCAATTGCTAAATGGATTTTGGAATATTCCAGCATATTCCTGGAGTATTCTTTGGAATATTTCTTGAAATATTCTTTGTGTTAACTTTTTTGAAATTTTCTTGGAAACTCTCCTAGGTTAATTTCGATGCCCCGGGTCCATTTTTGACATCCATTTAGTGAAATTTCAAAGTTTTAACGTAGTTGACCATCGGGGTGGCTCAGTAGACTTTTTATGGTTGACCGTTGACCTTTTCGTTGACTTTTTACAAAATTTGCCCAGGCCTCTCTTAGTGTATTTCAACGCTCTGATTCTGAATCCACACTCCGTTTTCCCAAACTTAGTCGTTTAAGTTGAGTTTTACTAATAGGTCCTAATAATGTGCTTAGGTGCGATTACTATCGAAGACTCCGGCTTTCCCAGCCTGAATGGATGTGACATTGCAAGTATCTATGAGTGAGTCTTTTCATTTTTACGTATATATATGTATATGTGATTTTTCCCAACAACTGCTTTTACATACTATGATGTGACATGCCATGTTTAGCTTTACAAATAGACTTTCCGTACACTTTATGTTTTTTTATTTGTGAGCATAAACTTGTGGCATGATATCCTTGCATTTTATCTGCTCATTATTACATGTTTGCACGGCGTCTCTTAGTTATTTGTACTGTCATGGGCCAAGGACTAGCTTCATGTGTAGTTCACATGCACCGTTTACATTCACTTTATATCCAGAGTTAGGTGTCAACCTATCCTTATGTGTGATATTTTGGACTCATATGTGATGCGACTAGCACAGCTTACTTGTTGTAGTACTAGAATGTAAAACCTACACCCAACCTGTTCCATTATCTGATTATCTCTGCAATGGACTTGTGTGCCTACATAAATTAATGAGCATTGTTTTCTTGTGATATTGATTTGAGATTTAATGTTGAGATATCTTGTTGGAATACCCTACATCTTTTCACTCACTTTTGCTGCAGAGTACCATATTACATACTAATATTATATTATTTTTAGGAAACCATATACTTTTTTACAGCGTTACACTTTTCAAAAATGTTTTACAAAACTTTATTTTTCAGGCCCACTCACCCTTGTTTTTCGCCTCTCCAGGTTTTAGCGGCATAGCTCATGTTGTCGACGACTTTTAATGGCAAAAGCTGACATGTAGGAGGATCCCTCCTTTCAATATAAACATTCTAACTTTATCTTTCACTGCAATTTACTTATTCTCTGACATCACTTGTGTGATATGGATTCAATCCTGCTCACATGCGCACTCTAAATTAGTCACTTTTAGTTTTTAATTTATTCACATTTTCCACATCACTATATTTTATGGCTTTGTCACCTTCTAGGTGTCGGCCAACACATCGCGATTTCAGGTGTCCCGATGAACATTCCGGATCGTGGTGTGCCATCTCCTCTCTTTTTGTCCTCCCCCAAAATCCTAATGGCTAAAACGCCTTATTTATACTACTACATAATTAAAATCCTTACCATAAAAGATCTTCTAAAAACTAGGAAACATAATAAACTAAAATAAATTAGGAAACATAATCCTAACCAAATATGGGAAATCTGCCTAGCCACAAATCAGCCACCTTTCTGGATCTTCAGGGCTCCAAGAATTAAAGCTTGAGATGTTCCGAACCTAATTGCAGAAGGCCTCAAACCCAAAAGACATCATCTTGGATGCCAAAAAGCCCAAATAAGCCCAAAACGTTAGTTTGACAGCACTGCGCGCTGCTCATTTATTTCATCACCAGAAAATAACCGCTTGGTGGAAATATATGAAACTTTGCTATGAACAAGTTGAAAGACACACGAATATCTTCCAATTTGAATCACTCTAAAATTTGCCCGCTTCATCATGTTTTGCTCCAGAGGAGCTTGAATTTCCTACATTAAGAATACAAATCAAAATATCAAAATTCTCACAAAATAACCACTAAATTATAACTAAGAATAGGGTAAAATATATTGTATAATATCAACTCATCAAATACCCCCAAACTTAGCTTTTTGCTTGTCCTCAAACAAAACAAAACTAGAAAACAAAAATAAAAACTAACAAACTAGAAACTTAACTAAAACAATTTTCACTTTAAGTTGCAAGCCCTAGAAAACGTTAAAAATCAAAACATTTTTTCAAAAATTCCAACTAATCCCACTACAGAGTCTAAGCCATTTAGAATCAACTAGAAAATAATTCATGAACTTTTGTTGGTGTAAAGTGAACCAACATAGTCCTTAAGATGTGGAAAATAAATAGAAAGAAAAAAAAACTACTAAGTCCTAAAATAAAAATGTAAAACAACTAACAAAGATAACGAAAATAAACTAGGATACTTTTTTTTTTAGAACAAGTACGATATCCATTGAAGATTGAAATACGTAAAAATCGAGGATAGTGTGCTTACATTGGGCCCCAATAAAAACCTTGCCGAGGCTTTCAACCCAATCGAAGGGAAAAAGAGTGTCCCACACCAAAATTAACAACTAGTACTATCCTCTAATAACAAATCAGAAATTACATCAGGAGGCTCTTCGAACCAAGAAACTGTGTGATCAACAGTTAAACTAAACCTCGTAAGGCGATGAGCCACCTTATTTGTCTCTCTTCGACCAAATGTGATTTTTCATTGCTTGAAATCTTGCAGGAGCCGCCTTGTATCATCGAACATATGCCCGTAATGACCACTATACGCTACACCTTCATTTTGAATTGCATAAATCACCAGTAATGCATACCCTTCCACCTGGACTTGTTCCGTGACCCATCTACACAAGAACATAGCTACTGCTCTTGCAGCAACTGCCTCTGCGTGTAATACTGATCTTACACCTTCCTCCCTACTCACTTGTGCCGCTAGAAACCCTCCCTCCGAGTTTCTCACTACCATCCCACAACCTCCAGTTGACCCTTTCTCATCCCATGCTGCATCAAAATTACATTTTATCCACCTAGAAGCTGGAGACTGCCATTTATATATTCTTGCTGAGGATTGTTGCGGTGCCACATCATTCCATTTTTTAAATTTAGCTAGCCACGTTTGTACTTTGATTTGGGTATCCAATGGAGAAACATCAACACCATTCCAAATAAAATCATTATGTACCTTCCAAATACTCCAAACAAGGACAAGTAGCAGCTCAAAGCTCTCTTTAGACACATTATGCGCCATATATTCCTTCCATCCTCCATATCCCTCCTCACTTCGGTGAAACGAACAGAGTCCCAATGGACTTCCAAACCACACCGTTGCCGATCTAGGGCACATTAATAAAGCATATTCTATTGTCTCTGCTTCTTTATCACAAAAACCACAAGTATCCTCTATTCTTCAAATTCACTTTGGAAGGCAATGCATTCATATACCCACGCCATACATAAATCTTCATTTTCCTCGGAACTTGAGCTTGCCACAATGCTTTCCATAGGAGCTTTGTATCGACATTAATCACCAATCCCATAGGCTCATCACCACCCATTCCCTGACATGATCTCGCCACAAAGCACGCACTCTTAGTTGTAAACAAACCCTTAGGTTCTTTTGCCCAAATCATAGAATCAGTGGGGTAGAATAAACTTAAGGGTATGCTCAAAATCAAATTAGCTTCCTCCTCAAAGAACTAGCTACGAACTAAAGTGGAATTCCAACGGACCCTATCCTCCTCCATCATCAATGATCTCTCTGTAAGCTCTGGGTGCACCCTCATCGACCTGAGGCTAAGAACTTTATAGCAATGCTTTCGTGGAAGCCAGTTACCCCCCCTAAATATGAATTCGTAGACCATCCCCCACCTTCCATCTCGCACCTCGACAAATAATTGTCCGAGATGCCACCACACTGCGTACATAAACCCTCAGACCTTCCCAAACTTGGAACTGTAAACACAAAATCAAATTTCAACTGTGATTTTAAACTCTCCATACGCTCATTCGAGCTTTTTGTTTCACACAGAAAAATCACCATAGGATTTTTAAAAAGAATAAGTTTCTTAAGCACCCGAATTACCCAAAGGTTACCAAGCCCTCGGCAATTCCAGTTAATACAACTCATTGGACTCAGCGGGGCTAATCTCTATCAGCCTCCGCCACTGTGAAACTCATTGAAATAGAAGAAGCACACTTCTTTGTGATCGGGAGTAACCCCCTCTCCTCTTTCTCACACTGTCCTATTTTTACCAACTCCGAGGGAGAAAACATCGGGTTTTTGGTTGCCTAGTTTTGTTCCTACGAGAAACGCTTCCTCCTGATCGATAACCCTATACAAAGCCGATGCTAAAGATAAACTAAGCTAAATTAAAAGGGTCAAAATCAATAGACCAAGGAGAGTCACCCTTTGCCATCACCTGATTTTCATTAACCCCACTTACCAAAGATAGAACTAAGGTCCCTTCACCACCCCCCTGCACCTCCTGCCTTCCTCCCTTATCTCCCACACTAACTTCAATCTCAGACCCAAACAACCTTAATGGCTGCCTCATACCTGTCACTATATCCTCCCTCATATCCTCTATAAGGTCAAGTTGTTGTCTACCATGTTCCATCAGCATATAGGGTATCACTGCCATCTGATTTCCCCCGTTGTCCTGCTCAAATACTACCTTATTCAAATCAGGTATTGAGAACATTCCTTGCCCCACTGTCCTCGTCTCTAATAGTTTGCCTCATTCCTCATCCAGTGGTTCATCCAGCTCCTCCGACGGCGAAGCCTTCCTTACCCAGCCACCCTTCTCATCTAAGCCAAATCGTCTCCCTATGGGACGTCTATAGTCCTTATCCAGCATATTCGTTTAGAACCATCTACCATATGGTTTGGCCTTATCGGCCATTTGTTGTCCTTCATAGCACTCACATTGTTCTTCAACATGGTTTATCATTCCACATAGAAAGCAAGTGAGTGGTAATTTCTCATACCTAGCATCAATCTGCATCTACGTGCCTTCCAGTTGTATATTCACAAACCTTCTTGACGGTCTCTTCACGTCTAGTCGCACTCGTACTCGAAGAATACTACCAAATTGTTCCTCCATATGACTTTGATCCGTTAGGATATATTCCCCTAACAAGTTGCCTTAAAACTTCCCCATAGGCCGAGTCATGTAGCAGAGGGGTAATCCCTTGAACTGCACCCAAAATTCCTGAAAGTGCAGTGGGATCTGAGTTGGGTACGCCAAATTATTTGCCTCACCAAGCACCAATAGATATTGCTTGTTATACAACCAAGGCCCTCCTCGAAGAATGGTGTTACATTCTTGCATGGAATTGAAACCAAATGCAAAACGATCATCCTCTAAATCTGTCACCACTACATTCGCTTTAGGATGCCAAAGATTTCTCATATGTCTTTTAAATCCTTCCTTGTTCACCGGTTTGTGTGAGAGAACCCTTCCCATGAGAAAGACTCTCAAGGACTTCAACGTAGCGGTCTCCAACTGATCAACGACGATCAATTTGTGTTCCTCCACCATAATCGCGAAATGACCTGCAAACTTTGCCATTATATCCTCCATGGCCATGAGACTGTTCATAATCAAACCCCAAGTTCGTGCGCCAACCAGAAAGCATCGCACGATACCTTTACGGATCCTTCCCCACACCATGAATTAAGCAGAAGCCCTTTGAAGCCCTATTAATGGCAGCCGAAAAAGCAATACGAAATCCTCCAATTTCTGTTCATCATCAACTGCTCTCCTAGGGTTCGAGAGGAAACCTAGAAAGCCTGCCTTGCCATGTGGCATACATAAACTAGGATACTTAAAATAGGAAATAAAAATAGAAAACAATAAAATAATAATAATAATAATAACATAGAAAACAGAAAATAATGTAAAACAATAAAATAATAATAATAATAACATAGAAAACAGAAAATACAAGAAAACATAAGGAAACTGACATACTTGGGATTCAAAGTGGTGACTTGATACAAAGAAACAGAGGCGCTGGAAAAATATTGGCAAAAATAATGCACAAATGTGCACTATTCTAGTCTCGAATTCCTGACTTAGAAGAACAATAGAAGGCACAGAGGCTTGCACGTGATGGAGCACTCGTTTGAAAGCCCTAGCAAGTTCAGCTATATAAAATGAATTATCAGCGTGGTCCTTCATTTCCCACAACAGTCACCCTAGTACTCTCTCTCCAGCTCACCTATTTCAGACATCCCGATTGGCCGACGCACAGAGGTAAAACGCATCGATCTCTTCTCTGCTCATTAATTTCTTATTTTCAGCACAAATGCAATAGGGAAATCCGAGTCTAATATATTTGCATGTCCGTGAGCTTGTGTTGCAGACCACGATATGCGACGATATGGCGAACAAGACAAGGAACGGTAGCAAGGTCAGACTTTAGATCCGCAACAAAAATGAACTGTGGCAACCTCGATGTCCATAGATCTCAGAAATACATAGACCTGTAAACGGGTCGGGTTTATTGGGTTTGGGTCGGGTTGAACCCGACCCGTTAATTTAACGGGTCACCCGAACCCAACCCGTTAAGCTAACGGGTCACCCGAACCCAACCCGTTAAGCCTAATAAGTCACCCATTTCACCCGTTAACACCCATTAACAATATTCTGATTTGTGGACTCAACACAAATGGGAAATCCTGTAAAGAACTCGTATACAGTTGCTTTTAGTTTTAGTTTAGCTGATCTCAATCATTTCACTCGTCAATGTCATCACTTCCAACCTGCTTCCTAGCTTTCCACCATCTCTCCCTACTATCGCTGCTCCAGAAACCATATCTCCTTACTCACCCCTTATACATTTTTGTAATACTCTTAACGATTAACGAAATCCAACTCGTACTGTGATGGAAATTTAAGAATCAAAGAAAAATAAATCAACTTTCCCACATCCATATTCAAAAGCTACGAAATTCTAATAAAAAGTAGGAAATATACAGAATCTACGAAACCAAGAACCAAAGCAGGAGAAACCGATAAACAATCGGAACCCATTCGTCAAACCTGACAAACTAAGGATACCCAGAAACTAAAACGATGAATTATTGAGAAATGTAGAAAAATCGAAACCCATTCTTCTAACTTACCGGAGAGAGGGTGGCAGAACTTAGTGAACGGCAGCCAACTTTGAGGAAGAAGATAAGGGAGAGAACGGCGCCACTCAGTCGGGTTCAAACGTGAGAGAACACAGAGAGCTAGGTTTTCTATTCCAACTATAAAATTACACAAAAGTCCTTCTTAACGGGTGTTAACGGGTGCTAACGGGTTTCGCGGGTTGACCCAAAATGACCCGTTACTTAACGGGTGACTAACGGGTTGACCCGTTAACAACCCAACCCGTTAAACACTCACCCAAATACTAGTTTTAACGGGTCGGGTCGGGTCGAGTTAACGAGTCGGGTTCAAAATGCCAGCCTTAGAAATACAGGTATAAGTCCTCAACCCAGCGCGCTATTTTTGATATGGATCTGTTATATGTATTCCTTGGATCTAAATAATTTTTTCGACATACTCATGACTTGTATTTCCTATGCTTGCATGCCCCATTTGATGAATGTCTGTGCTTGAATCTGGATCAGAATATAGGAGTTGAACAATGTCCACGTCTGTGCTGCTTGGATTCCCCACCCCCCAACTTGTATTGTAGTATTATTTTCTTTTCATATTGAAATGTAGAGCAAGTGAAGGGGGTCCAAGTAGCATATGTGTCTTCCAGCAACCCCACTGTAAGCATCCTGAACTCAATTTCCCTTGTTTCCTCCGCACTTTTCTATTAATGTGGCATGCAATGATATGTGATGCCTGCTGATGAATATGTTGAAGTGAATGAATGCATAATTCAGTCAAATGTATGTTTTTAGTGGATATTAGGGATGAATCCGTTAACTACATTGCAAAAGATGAAATTGGTACAGAGGAAGAGAAGGAATTGGTAGAGAGAAACAAGAGAGATTGTATTGATTGATTAGAGAAAATGTATACAAATGAACTTAAGGAAATGATAGCTACATAATCCCTTATATAGCCATATAACCTAATTACAATAATACCCCTCTAACTATATTTATGTTATATCAGTTATTACTTCCCCCTCAAACTAAACTTGGCGTATCCAAGTGAAGTTTGAACTATCCAGGTATTTGAGACTCATCTGGAACTACGAGACTAAGATGTCTGCAATACTTCAAGAACATTTGACTGGGCAATCCTTTTCTAAATACATTGGCAATTACTGTTATGAAGCTTATCATGGAAATCATGGAAATCATGGAAATCTGCTGCTGAGTCAAACCATAGGTTAATCCTTTGCTCTCTGTCGCCCACACCATTTATATTTGTTTCCAATATGATTTGCTGACCTTCTATGTGACCCAAGAATTCAAAGTCCAGTTCATCACGCTGACTACTATTAGCCTTTAACATGAGATAAAAAAAATTGTGATAACTCCTGCATGATTCCCCGGAATCTTCATCCTCATATGAAAGAACCCAGAACTATAGTTTAGGTACGATCCAAACCCATACCTTGATGTTGTTGGAGGATGTGACAATGTGGCTCGGAGAGAGTCAACTGAAAAGCATTTTCTGTTGCCATCTGAAAGGCCATTAGTACCAGACTATTGCTTTACATATGAACAAGGCAAATCGAAAAGACCGATTGCGAGGTTATGGTGGGATGAGACAGTGCCCACTGTGCTTACTTTCCCAAGTTGTCACAACCAGGTAGTATTACATCCGGAGCAGGACCGAATTCTCATTGTACGTGAATCTACAAGATTGCAAGGCTTTCCTGATTATTAATGAGCTTAGCAATACAACAACCAAATCTGGTCTTCGTCTGAACGTACCCAACAAGTTTTCAACTTTGAACTGAGAAGCCATAGTAACACATTCACTGTATATGCAAATTGTCCCTCCTAAATCTTGACAGAGACTAGCACCAAATCAACTAAGGAGAATGACACTCCTAGAAACCAAATCAACCAAGGAGAATGACACTCCAAGAAACTAAATCAACCAAAGGAGAATGACACTCCAAGAAACCAAATCAACCAAGGAGAATGACACTCCAGGAAACTAAATTAACCAATCTTCCTAGATACTAACACCAAAATTAACCAAGAAACCAAATATAACCTTCACATGAAAAATCTTCACTGAGACATTAACACAACCAGTTGATATGCTAAATTGAGGAGTACTCGAAACAGCACCTGATGACCATTTCTGATACCATTTTCAAAGCTCGAACTCTGTCTCCACAGTTCCACAGTGCACTGAACATGGTGTTGTATGAACCCAAATCATAGAAAGTCCAATTCACAGAAATTGCACAAATTTCTCATATCAGAGAGCTCCTAATTCTCAAATCGTGGTAAACTTCTCAGACAACATTATAGATTTGCATATAGGTACCAAGAAAAAAATCACCTGATTTACACCAAAAATCGAACGTTTGCATAAACTCCAAGCGCAAAATCTTCAAGAAAACCCAGCAATCAAATTGACCGGTAGTGTCGAAGAACAACAAAGCCCATTGGACTCTGCCGCGTATGAACCAACGGATCATGGTTTTTTATCTACACCGCTAAGACCGAGTGACTTAGACGGCAAGGCTGTCATCAACAAAGCTGCTACACAACTTCCCCAAGAACAATCAACCGAACAAGAACACTCAACCAGAACAACCACAGAAAACCCAAATTCTGAGGAAAAACCCAGATCCCAGCGAAGCAGCACCACCAACTTATGAGAATACACCTGCTTCCAGTGTAGGAGAAACCGCAGGGAAAAGAAAATTTGATGTCGAGGATATAGGATTAGCAAATCCCAATGAACAAAAAACCCAGAAACAAAACAACCCAAAAATAGTAGAACGGTCGTGGAAGCACCCAGAAATTTATCGAAACATCTAATGAAAATTTGGGAAGAAACTAAAGCTAGAAACACAAGAAAAAAAAAAGGAACCACCAGAATCCATGGCGTGAGCCTAGTGGCTCTGATACCGTGTTAACTACATTGCAAAAGATGAAATTGGTACAGAGGAAGGGAAGGAATTGGTAGAGAGAAACAAGAGAGATTGTATTGATTGATTAGAGAAAATGTATACAAATAAACTTAAGGAAATGATAGCTACACAATCCCTTATATAGCCATATAACCTAATTACAATAATACCCCTCTAACCATATTTCTGTTATATCAGTTATTAAACACTGTATGCAACCTGGAACCAAAGTATAGTTAGTGGACCATGAACATGACATAATGGTGTTACGTTTCTTCCATACTCTCTAGAGTCATCATCTCAATCAAGTGATATTGATCTACGTGAGGTTGCCATTGATTACGTAGGTGAAGATCATCATTTTATCTAGGTATGAGATATGTTTCCTCTCTCTCTCTCTCTCTCTCTCTCTCTCTCTCTCTCTATATATATATATATATATACACGTTGTAAAAGTTGTGGGATTCGAATGCCCGCATGGTTTAAACAAAAGTGAAAAGTAAGGACTAAAAGTAGTAGTATTGTTAGATTTTGTTGTTGTTGTATGGAATGGTTTTCAACATGCATTAATTTCTTTTGTAGACTTCTTCACGTAAATGGCTCTATACAAAGAGTATGTAGTGTATGATCAAACAACACACAAGATCTAAACTTGTGTGAAATACTTTACCATGACCCATCTTTCCCTTTGCATCCTCCAAGGAAGAAAAAAGTTGGTGTACTCTTGTATCTTCTTTTATTATCAGTAATATATGTTCATATTGTTTTATGTACAATAGCATGATAGCTCAGCTTATATCAAAATCCAAATCTTTTAGGAAACCAAGCTTCTCATCCTCATTTTTGTCTTCAATCTCTCCCAATCCCTATCATCCATTTTCCTCTTCACCAAAAAACAACCCATATACTGTTAGAATTCCCTCCTCATGAAATTAAATGCCCATCCTTAATGCGCAGCTATCTAAGAAGCAAAATCCTTGGACAAAGAAAGGTCTTTCCAGTTTCAAGAACTATGTAAATGTAAAGCAGCCCAATATTGATTGCTTTTTCTAACCCGTTCCATAGTTTTCTAGAAGGGAGTTGATTATGAATATTTATATGTTTTTAGCCTGTAGCTCTTCCACAGAGTGTGAGTAACAGAAAAATAGTGAGTTCATCCAAGAGTGTGTGTGTGCTCTTGAGTTAGTCAGCGTCTAAAGTTGAGAGAGATTAGCGCCTGTAATCCTATTTTAATAGTAGAAGTATTTTGAACCTTGTCCAGTGGTTTTTCCCTTCACATCGGATGGTTTTTTTTCCACAAAATTCTAGTGTCATTTTGTTCACTTATAATTTCTGTTTATTTGTGTTTTACTTCCTGTGATTTACACCAACAGTTCCGCTGCAGCAAACTAGACAATTGGCATTAGAGCTGGGTTGCTTTGGAGATCATGGATGTCAACACAAGTCAAATGGTGAGCCTAAATGGAAGAAACTACATTATTTGGAAGTCAAGAATGGAGGGCTTACTGTATTGCAAAAGGATATGTGCGGTCCAATTGAAGGTGACAAGCCTGAAAAAATGTCCGATGAGGAATGGAAGAAACAAAACTAAAGTGCTTATCCTTAGTGAATCAAGCACTGGTTTACTGAACGAAGAAATGAGAAGAAACTTCTTCCTACACAGAAGCTTTGGTTGTAGAAAAGAGGGGGAGTAATAAAAATAGAAGTGCTTATCCTTAGTCTCATGGGAGGTCAAGAAACAAATCAAAGCCAAAAAATGACATCGTATGTCATCATTGTGGTCTAAAAGGTCACTATAGAAAAGAATGCAAAGAACTCAAGAAGGAGAAGAAAAATGAAGAAAAACAAGAAGAGAAAGATACTGCTGCTATATCTTCATATGGTGATATTATTGTTCTCTTGAAGTGTGTAAAATCGTGCTTGAATGTCTTATGAAGACACCACTTGGACAATAGACTCCGGAGCCTCCTTTCATGCTACTTTGAATAAGGCATTATTTTCATCATATAAGGTTGTTGATTTTGGCTTAGTAAAGTTGGGAAATAAAGATACATTAAAAATTGCAGGGATTGGTGAAGTGATTCTAGAAACTGATCATGGCAACAAACTCATGCTCAAGGAGGTTAGATATATGCCAGACCTCCACCTAAATTTAATTTCTATCGGAAAGTTGGATGATGCTGGATACAAGAATAAGTTTTCAAATGGGGAGATGGAAGCTCAAAAAGGTATCCCTTGTAATTGCAAGAGGAAGAAAATGCTTCACTCTATACAGAACCCATGCTCAACTATGGAAAGGGGAGCTGAATGCAATGGAAAAGGATGCTTCAATCGATCTATGGCACAAGTGGCTGGGTTATATGAGCGAGAAGGGTTTGCAGATTCTTGCAGAGAGAGAAATCCTCCTTGAAATTAAAGGTACGCACGTAAATAGTTGCATTCATTGTTTAATTGGCAATAGACATCATGAAAGAAAATCAAATATTTTAATGCATGGCATTAAAATACATTCATTGTTTAATTGATGAGTATTTTAAAATGCATGGCATTAGACATGAGCAATATGTGCTGAGAACTCCACAACACAATGGTGTTGCGGAAAGGATGAATTGCACCATTGTGGAAAAAATAAGGTGTTTGTTGTCTCATGCAAAATTGCCCAAAACGTTTTGGGGAGAGGCAATGAGAACATCCTGTTATTTGATTAATTTGTCTCCTTCATCACCCTTAAATGGAGATATTCCAGAGAAGGGATGGAGTAAGAAAGGTATCTCATATGGAGACTTGAAGACATTCGATTGCAGAGTGTTTGTGCATATACCCAAGGAGGAGATATCAAAGCTTGATGACAAGGCCAAGCAATGTGTATTCTTGGGTTATGGAGATGAAAGATTTGGCTACAGATTGTGGGATCCTATAAGCAAGAAAGTGGTTCGAAGTCGAGATGTGATTTTCTTTGAAGACCAAACAATTGAAGATTTTGAGAAGAATGAAAAATGTGATCAGCCTTATTTTGATAGTCTAATTGATTTCGATCCAATTTCTCCTATTGCAACTCATGATGTTGACAGGGGAGCTGAACCAGAAATTATAGATGATGATTATGATGGCCAAGAAAATGCACCGGCGGATTCTAATACCAAAGAGAGTCAAGAAGAACAACCCACTCATGAACAAAATATGGAGTTAAGAAGGTCCAGCAGACAATGTGTACCATCCGTGAAATATTCGCCACACAAATGTGTCCTTACAGATAGTGGCGAACCCGAATGCTTCCAAGAAGTGCAGTCTGATGTTCACAAAGAAGCATGGTTGAAAGCTTTGCAAGAGGAGATGATTTCCTTGCATAAGAATCATACGTATGATTTGGTGGAAAGACCAAAAGGAAAGAAAGTTCTTCCAAACAAATGGGTTTTCAAGCTAAAGGAAACTTAAAACTCAAAACCAAAGTACAAAGCGAGATTGGTTGTGAAGGGGTATGCACAAAAGAAAGGCATTGATTTTGATGAGATATTCTCGTCGGTTGTGAAAATGACTTCAATTTGTGTTGTTTTGGGATTGGCAATAGGCATGAATTTGGAGATTGAGCACTTGGATGTCAAAACAGCCTTTCTACATGGTAATTTGCATGAAGATATTTATATGGAGCAGCCGGAAGGTTTTAAAATCAAAGGGAAGGAGCATATGGTATGCAAGCTAAAAAAGAGTCTATATGGACTTAAACAAGCTCTGATCATTGTGTGTTCATTCAAAATCTTCCATTAAGGATTTCATTATGTTGCTTCTATATGTGGACGATATGTTAATTGTTGGTCCGGATGTTGATAAGATTGACAAGTTGAAGAAGTTAAGCAAATACTTTGATATGAAGGATTTGGGACCTGCGAAACAAATTATTGGCATGCAAATCTCTCGAGACAGGAAAGAAGGCAAATTGTGGTTGTCTCAAGAAAGATATATTGTGAAAGTACTTGAAAGGTTCAACATAGACAAAGCCAAGTATGTAAGTTGTTCATTTGTTGCTCACTTCAAGCTAAGCAACAATCAAAGCCCTTCAACAAAGGAAGAAATGGAAGAAATGAAGAAAATTCCGTATGCTTTAGTCGTAGGAAGTTTAATGTACGCAATGGTTTGCACTAGGCCAAACCTTGCCTATGCAATAGTAGCAATGTATTACAAGCGTGAGGTGTGGGCGAGGCGTTCGAGGGATAGCCCGTCCTAGGCATGAGGCGTGAGGTGAAACCTCACGTGACTTAAATTTTTTAATATATACACGGAGCGTACACATATATTATATTAAAAAAAAATTATTAATCAATAATCATCCTGAGCACACACATATATTATAAATATATATACACTCATAAATATACATATATTATATTATATTTTATATATATATATATATATAATAGAAGATGAAAAACACAATGAGCACACATCTAACAATGCACGCAGACAGCGCACATCCATTATCTAAATAAATAAAAATAATAAAGAAAAAAAAGACAGAGAAACGATGATGCAAGGAAGAGGTATGAGGCAGTTAAAAGCTACCCAAAATTTGGGTTTGGGAGTAAAAAAATAAAAAATAAAATAAAATAAAATAAAAAATCCCTGAGGCACACCTAGGTGGCTCCGACGACGCCTTCTGCCCACTCCCTCAAAACACAGCTGGCAACCCTCACACCCAGCCTCAGAGGACACCTAAGCACGCCCTGAGGCAAGCCTTTTAAAACATTGGGTAGGAGTGGTGAGCAGGTTTCTTGCAAATCCTGGGAAGGAGCATTGGGTAGCAGTTAAATGGATTCTAAGGTACTTTAGAGGTACCTCAAAGTTATCTCTGTGTTTTGGAAGTAATAAGCCTGTTGCCGAAGGCTTCACGGATGCATATTTGGCAGAAGATAAAGACACGAAAATATCAACTTCAGGCTATTTATTCACTTTTGCAAGGGGAGCATCTTGTGTTCCTTTCAAGTGCAAATATAAAGATAATATAATGGCACAAGTAAGGGTGTCAAACCACAAGGACTAATTAGACCTCTACAAATTACTAACTTTATGTGAACCATAACTAAGCAATGAAAATGAAAACTGAATTTCGATTTTTGTTTTGAAAGCTAAAGTAACTTAAAACGCAAAACAAGATAAAGATGAATGATAGATTGATTCAGAAACGATGGGGACAGAACTAGAGATACCGATTTCACCATTACAAGCCAATTCCATGAAAATTAAGTCAAAATGCATTCAACTCTCCAATTTGCAACTAGGGTTCGTTTTACTCATTTATGATCATCCATTTAATGTGTGGTTGTGATCAAGTACTCCTAATTTACAACCTAGTTGTGATGTTCAACTTAGATTACCAAATAAAATTCCATTAAGAACAAGAAAACTTCAAAGAACCAAAAAAATCACATGGCAGGATGTATGCATAGCAGTTTCTTCATTCATTCACATGTCTACCAAGATTAAGCATGATGTGTACTATAACCTTGATCAAATAATCTGTAAGTAGCTCTAATGGTGATCAAACATTAAGATTAACAAACAAATTATACTATAAAATCAGTGAATGAAACAAAAACACAGATTGGTAATTTGAATACTTTAACTTAATAACATATAGTAGGTTTGCAAGGCTACATTGAAATCCCCAGCTATGAACTTAATTACACAACATGATTACATAATATATAAATATCAAGAACAACATGAGTGAAATTAAAGTTCATAGAAGAAACCCCCTTGAAGCAATTATGTTGTTGAACTTCTCCAAGAACAGTGCTGCTGCGTGGTTTCTTCGGTGGCAGCGGATGGTGAAGAGAAATAGGGTTTTATTTCTGGAAGAAAGGCCAAAGAAAGACAAGAGAGAGAGCTCTAGGCAACCCCAAGGGGGCCTTGTCTAAAAGTGGCTAAAACTCTTAGTTTTATAAGGTTAAAGAGGCTGTTACAGATTGCTAATACATCACCATATTGGGCATTTAATTCCCACGTTTTTTTTGTTGTTATTGGTCTCTTAAAAGGGTCGTATTCATCACCATATTCAATTGTACACTTTGAATCTCTCTCTACATCAAAATCCTTATTCAATTCTCCACTTTCAGCACCATTTTGCCTTATTTACCCTCAAATGACTCTAAAATACAATTAACTGCACATTAACACAAAAGAGAGTAAAACGCAACCAGTTTAACTCAAAAATATCACAAAGAGACTATGAATGGATGGTATAAATGTTTGAAATATATAAGTTATCAAATACCCCCAAACATGGTTTTTGCTAGTCCTCGAGCAAAACTAAAGCTAAAACAAACAAAACGAAGAAAAATCTAACTAGACCACTTTCGCTAGCTAAATGATTGCACTGAGCATGTGCCACAAGCCTTTAAACCTCTAGGTGTCCCTAGTAGGAGGAGTTGTGTCTCCTGAGGGTTTACAGCGATGACGCCCACAAACATGTACAGACTCGACAAATAAATTGGTTAAAGCATACTTGAAACAAACTAATAAGAATCAATGAAAGCTTAGTCATACATTTAAACCAAAAGTCTGCCACTTCAATGAATCGTATCATGTGTATAGTCTAAAAATATTACTCCATGACTCATTACTTCAAAAACACCATACTCAAATGCCAAAGATAGAATTCGCTTCAACTCTAATTCTCTCAAATTGTCACTCAAATTTTTACTTAGATCCTAAAGTTTTGTCTCTCATCAAACATATGTGAGTGAAGTTATGTGAAAGGGAATCAAAATTCTCACATATGAAATATGAAATAAAAGCACAATTTTTTAATATATCTTATGAAAGGAATCAAACATTAAGAATATGGATAGCATACATACTTACCAACACCCATGAATATATCCTCAAAGATCAGCTAGGTCTTTCACAAGGTTGTAATGTAAGGCTTAGGCTAGGGGCTACAAAAGAATGGATAAGAAATACTAGAGCCTGGGACATACCAAAGTGTCTTTGTTATGAAATAAGCAGGCTCTTCACTTGAATTGATCTTTGTTATTTGTTCTTGCTGACCAGGACACACGTGCAATAGTGAAAGATTTGGAAATTACATCATCTTTATTCTTTTCTTTTTTTCTTTTTTTCTTTTTTTTTTTTTTTTTTTTTTTTTTTTTTTTTTTTCAATTCCAACACATGTTACCTCGGTACATGCCACATTCTTAATCTAGAGCTCAATCTATCTGTCTTCATCACTTTTGTATTCCCCAAACTATAAGGTATGGCTGTAATGGGCTAAGATGGGTAGAGTTTGTCGTGGGTGATGAAAGAATCAGGTTAAATGTGTTTGACTACAAAAAAATGAATGGAACACACAAAGGGTTGGGAATAAAGCCATTTGGTGGTTAAAAACATGCATAACCTAACATCATCTCAATGAGTTCATTCATAGGTGATAATAAACACATGGTATCTACAACATAGGATTATTCTTAGCATTCAATCAAAGAGAAATAATGAGATCATTTAAAGTGAAATTGAAAGAAAAAGATAGGAGCAGAAGCTTTTTAAACCCTCTCAAAGAAGCAAATAGGCTCAAAATAACCCACTAGGGTAGTCTCCACTATTCTTCTTCCATAATTTGAGCATGATACTTTACCATCATTCAAGAGTAATAACTTTGTGAACTACAAATATTATGATATGGAACTTTTCATGACAGCACCATAGTCAGATTGTATACACAGCCATCATACACATTCACATTAGTATGCAAAAGCAAAGTTTAACCAAAACTAAAATCAAAAGAAAATTTTCAATTTCCAACACCCCCAAACCTAAACTAAGCATTGTCCTTGATGCTGAAAAATGAATGGAATGCATGCAATGCGAATAGGTAGAGTGCACATGGAATGAAAATAAAACAAAAACAAAAAGACACAAATAAAAGGAAAGAACACAAACCCAGCTAGGTTGCCTCCTAGCAAGCATTTTATTTAACGTCTAGGCAAGACGCGGTAGGTATGATGGATGAACACCTAGGGTGGCAGGAAATCAAGGTACCTCTGAACCTTGGTCGAAAGAAGTGGTTTCTTTCGAGGGACTTTGAATATGGTGTGTTGAATTTCCACAAGGACTTGATTGTGATGGTGTTTTTGTCTCTCCTTGCAAATAAACATATCCTCGAAAATTGTTGAAGGTGTGGCTGGAGCAATGATTTCAATGGATGAATGAAATTTGTTCAAGGCAACAACCTCATCGTCTAGCTCCGAATCTTCTTTCTTATGATGAATAGGCAATAATGATTCATCATCCAACTTCAATTTGTTTTTCTCTTGATATGGCAGCAAATCATCTCCAAAAGACTCCAAAGATGGCACCTGTAAAGATGTAAAACAACATGGAGAATCCAACATAACTTTTGAGAAAAATTCAAGAGAATTAGAAGATTGGGAAAGAGCTTCAAATTCAAGAACTTCCCTATGTATATCGGCACAGCTAGATTCCAATGATTGTTCACCATTCACATCTTGACCATCACCACATGGTTGTTCATTTAAAGCTTGGACAATCTGCCCCAATTGAATTTCCAACTTGGTAAGTGCAATAAAGTGTTCTTGAATCATGCTACTCATTGATTGTTGAAATTGTGAAGTGCTTTGAGCAAGTAGATCCAAAGTGTCCTCCAACGAAGTGTCAAAGAGGGTCTGCTGTGGGGGAGGTGCAAATGTTTGATTTTGAGCTTGTATGTTGTTCCAAGAGTCATCATGAGAGTTTCTCCAAGCGGGGTTGTATGTATTTGGCAATGGTTGCAGTGGCCCTTTGTTAGAGAAACACATGCGGTGTGAGTGTTCTCAGACAAACATAGGAAACTCATCTCTCCTTGGGCAGAATTGAAGAGGATGGCCAATTTTAGCACATAACGGATATTCACCATACATCTTGGTTACAAATTGAAAATCAAAAGGAACTAAATTGTAAATGAAAAATCTAAACTAATAAAACAAAAACAGATAGTGTTTATAAAGCAAGCAATTAGAGGGGACTGAAATCAGTCCCCTACAATGGCGCCAAAATTTTGTTGTGTTCCTTTCAAGTGCAAATATAAGGATAGTACAATGGCACAAGTAAGGGTGTCGAACCACAGGGACTAATTAGACCTCTACAAATTACTAGCTTTATGTGAACCCTAACTAAGCAATGAAAATGAAAACTGAATTTAGATTTTTGTTTTGAATGCTAAAGTAACTTAAAATGCAAAACAAGATAAAGATGAATGATAGATTGATTCAGAAACAATAGGACAAAAGTAGGGATACCAATTTCACCATTACAAGCCAATTCCATGAAAATTAAGTCAAAACGCATTCAACTCTCCAATCTGCAACTAGGGTTTGTTTTACTCATTTATGATTATCCATTTGATGTGTGGTTGTGATCAAGTACTCCTAATCTGCAACCTAGTTGTGATGTTCAACTTAGATTACCAAATAAGAATCCGTTAAGAACAAGAAAACTTCAAAGAACCAAAGAAATCACATGGCAGGATGTATGCATAGCAGTTTCTTCATCCATTCACATGTCTACCAAGATTAAGCATGATGTGTACTATAAACTTGATCAAATCATTAGTAAGCAGCCCTAATGGTGATCAAACATTAAGATTAACAAACAAATTATACTATAAAATCAATGAATGAAACAAGAACACAGATTGGGAGTTTGAATACTTTAACTTAATAACATACAGTAGGTTTGCAAGGCTACATCGAAATCCCCAGCTATGAACTTAATTACGCAACATGATTACAAAATATATAAATATCAAGAACAACATGAGTGAAATTAAAGTTCATAGAAGAAACCCCCTTGAAGCAATTCTGATGTTGAACTTCTCCAAGAACAGCGCGGCTGCATGGTTTCTTAGGTGGCAGTGGATGGTGAAGAGAAATAGGGTTTTGTTTCTAGAGGAAAGGCCGAAGAAAGAGAAGAGAGAGAGCTCTAGGTGACCCCAATGGGGGCTTGTCTAAAAGTGGCTGAAACTCTCAGTTTTATAAGGTTAAAGAGGCTATTACAAATTGCTAATGCATCCCAGTAATTGGGCATTTAATTCCCACGTTTTTTGTTGTTATTGTTCTCTTAAAAGGGTCATATTCATCACCATATTCAATTGTACACTTTGAATCTCTCTCTACATCAAAATCCTTATTCAATTCTCCACTTTCAGCACCATTTTGCCTTATTTACCTCAAATGGTTCTAAAATACAATTAACTACACATTAACCCAAAAGAGAATAAAACGCAACCAGTTTAACTCAAAAATATCACAAAGAAACTAGGAATGGATGGTATAAATATTTGAAATATATGAGTTATCAGAGCGGTGTCTTAGCAATCTAAATTGCAAAAATGTGTGGCCTTGTCTACTACAGAGGCAGAGTACATTGCCATTACATAATGATGTTAGGAGATGTTGTGGTTGAAGAGATATTTCAGACCAACATCAACTAAAAGCTTGCAGATCCAGGTTAGTTCAGCAGCAGAATTAGCTAGAGAACGATACTCAGCTTCAATGGAAGAGCGGGCCACAGTAGGCTGTTTTTTAACATTCCAGCTAAGTAAAGAGTTACCTAGAAAGATACAAAAACCACCAGTTGATCTTCTATCCAGGTGACAGCCGGCCGAATCAGCATCAGAAAATGTAGTGATGTTAAGAGGTGTGGCAGTTTTAGAAAACCAAAGACCAAGCTCAAGAGTACCCTTTAAGTACCTAAGAATTCTCTTGACAGTTTGCATATGTGATTCCCTCGGTTGATGGATGAACTGACACACTAAGTTGACTGCAAAGGAAAGGTCAGGCCGAGACCAAGTGAGGTACTGCAACCCACCAACAAGGGATCGATATTCAGTGGGATCAGATAATAAGGGAGACTCATGATCCAGAAAGGAAGTGCTGAGGGGAGTAGCACAAGGTTTAGCACCATCCATTTTAGATTTCTGAAGCATATCCAAAATGTATTTGATCTGAGAAATAAAAATACCAGAGGAGGATCGTTTTACTTTAATGCCAAGAAAATAGTGAAGAGGTCCCAAATCTTTGATAAGAAATAAGGCACTGAGCTGAGAGATTGTAGCTTGACAAGCTTGAGCATCAGGACCGGTAACAAGGATATCATCAACATATACAAGAATGAATACCAAGGTAGGATCCTTTTTAACAAAAAGAGAATGATCATTCTGCGAACCATGGTAACCAAGAGAAGAAAGAGCAGAGTATAGCTTCTCATACCAGGCCCGAGGGGCTTGTTTTAGCCCATACAATGATTTGTGCAGTTAACAAACATGAGTTGGCTTTGTAGGATCTTCAAAGCCTGAGGGCTGAACCATAAACACAGATTTAGCGAGGTTCCCATGCAGAAAAGCATTGTTGACATCTAATTGATTGAGAAACCAATCGAATTGAGCAGCCATAGTAAGAAGTAACCGAATAGTAACTGGCTTTGCAACTGGACTGAAGGTCTCTGTATAATCCAGACCGTGTTGTTGATGAAACCCTTTTGCAACAAGCCAGGCTTTGTACCATGCAATAGTACCATCTGGGTTTATCTTGATACGGAAAACCCATTTGCAACTGACCAAATTTTGAGAGGGCTGTGATGGAATAAGGGACCAAGTCCTAGTGTTGATCAAAGCATTGTACTCTTCCTACATTGCATGTCGCCAATGAGCATGTTTGGGGGCTTGTAAGTAGGTATGTGGGATATAGTCTAGGGATAGAGAAGAGGGAAGAGGATGTTTGGTAGCTGTGTAGGTTTTAGGCTTGTGAATACCAGATTTAGACATGGTTTGCATAGGGTGAATATTGACCGGAGGTGAAGAAGAGTAGGGAACTTGAGGTGGCAGAGAAGGGGAGAAGGGTGTGGGAGTAGGGGGTGCAGGATGAGGATTAGAAGAAGAGGAAGAAAGGGATGGAGACAGAGATTGGGGAATGGGATTGGTAAAAGTTAAAGATGTGGGAATGGGATTGGGACAGGTACTTAGAGGGGGAGACATAGATGGAGGGTTGGGAATGTGATGAAATGGAAATCGGAGTTCATCAAAAATCACATGGCGGGAGATATAAATCCTTCGAGTAACAACATCGAGACAGTTGTAACCTTTATGTTGCAAACTGTATCCCAAAAATACACATGGCTGACTTTTTGGATCAAGTTTCAATTAAACATAAGGTTTCAACTAGGGAAAGCACTTGCAACCAAATATTTTGAGTGTATGATAATCTGGAGATTTGTGAAAGAGAGATTCCCAGGGAGAACACTTTGAAGCAGTGGGAAGCCTATTAATCAAGTATATAGCTGTAGCAAAAGCATCAACCCAAAATTCATGGGGAACTTTAGAAGCTGCAAGAAGGGTTCTTGCGGTCTCGACTATGTGCCTGTGCTTCCTTTCAGCACAACCATTCTGTTCGGGGGTGTGGGGACAGATAAGTTGATGTATGATACCATGTGTTCTCAAAAAACTGGAGAATTGAGTACTGGTAAATTCCCCACCAGAATCAGATCGAACAGTAACAATCTTAGTGCACAGAAGATTCTCAACCATAGATTTGAATTGAGTAAACACAATGAAAGCTTCAAATTTGTATTTAAGTGGAAAGAACCCAACAATATTTGCAGAAATCAACAAAAATGATATAGTAGCCGAAACCTTGAACAGAACTAACTGGTGATGGTCCCCATACATTAGTATGTAAAAGCTCCAAAGGCTTGCTTGATGAACAAGAAACAGAAGAAAATGGTAACTTGGAACATTTTCCCATTGCACAACTGGAACACAAAGATTGATGGGAACTGCCAGTGAAAGAAATACAAGAAGTTGAAGCAATCTTATTCATTATTCTAGATGAAGGATGGCCTAATCTTTGATGCCATATATCCTGAGATGCCTTGGATGTTGTTGCAAAAACGTGTTGAGTACCAGCAGAGGGAATTGTAGAATGTAAGGGGATAGAGTTCGTCACGTACAGGTCCGTTAAAAAGCACATTCTCCAAAGAAAGGTCCTTCACAAGAAAGTGGAAAGGATACAAATGAACTGAGCATTGATTATCAAGAATGAATTTGTTTGCAGAAAGCAAATCTTGCTTTAATGAAGGAACATGTAAACATTCTTAAGATCAAAGTAGTGAGTATTAGTAGAGACACGAAAAGAGCCAAGATGAAGAATAGGCAAACCTTTGCCATCGCCAATGTAGACCTGTTCAGGACCAGAGTAGGATTCAGGATTTTGCAGTTTTGCATAGGAGTTTGTCATGTGAGAAGAAGCGCCAAAATCAAGCAACGAGGTGTGTTAAGGTGTAGTGGTAGTAGCACAGAAAGCAGATTGGGATGGAGCACCAAATTAGGGTTGAGGTGCTGAGAACATTCCATAGCTTCATGGTCAAATTGCTTGCAGATTTGACAAGTCAGTCTTTTGCCAAAAGTGAAAGAATTGGAGTTGTTGAATCTTAAGCCACAATTCTGAGAATACCTCTGATTATTGGACCTGGTGTAGTGATTACGTTGATTGTTACCCTTGAAATTTCCTCGATTCGGCGAATTTCGGAGATGCGAGCCACGGCCTTGATTGGATGAAAAATTGGTGAAACTCTGAGCAATGTAGGCCTGAGAAGTAGGAGGATCAGTAGGTGTAGGCAAAATACCAGTAAAAGTATTGAAGGCTTGGATCAGTGCAAAGGAAAATTTCTTTCGATTTTCGATCTGAATTTCTTTGCTCAACAGAAGACCGTGTAGTTCGTCAAGAGTTGTAGAACCGACTCGGAACTGAACAGCATCAACAAATGAGTCAAATTCAGGAGGTAAACCATGAAGTGTGACAGAGATCAACTCAGAATCATCAACCGGAGCACCAGCGCTAGCCAAAGCATCAGCAATATCTTTAATCCGTTGTAAAAACAAAGCAGTGGAGGACTCGCCTTTGGTAATGGTGCGAAGCCAAGATCAGAGCTCATGAATGTGAGAGTGCAACGCCGTTGCAAGTCTTGATTCAAGTTTAGACCAGAGGTCGGGAGAAGAATTGACACCAACAGTGTGAGGAATCAATGAATCCATAAGAGTTGAATTGATCTAGATTAGGATATTCTGATCATTTTCATACCAAGAAACAAAATCAGGATTCAAGGTAGAAGTGCGATTTCCAGAGGAATCACAGAGATACTTCAGTGGAGCCACCTGAGATCCATCGACAATACTGGTGAGATTATAGCGCCGGAAGATCGGAGCAAATAGCGCACTCCAAGTGAGATAGTTGGTGGTAGTGAGCTTAAGCGGCACCATTGAACCAATATTCTGGATTGTAATGGAAGAAGGTGACGAAGATACTGCTGGAGAAGGAGGAGAAAGAGACATTTTTAGAGGAAGGAGATGCAGACGCGCCATTGATGACGATTAGGGTTATGATTTGGGGAAGAAAAGTAAAGGGAAAAAGGGCGGTGCGAAAGCAGTTAGGGAAAGGATCGAGAAAGAGTCGTGAGACAGATGGCGAGAGATACCATGATAGAAAACTTATGATTATATTTCTTGATCAATAAGATTACAACAGAAGGTTATATATACAACCAATTTAACCTATGAAAAATGACAGCTCACCTAACTAATTTACAGCTCATGAAATCTAACCATATCAGAGAAATATCTTCTAAGTTTTATCTTTTACAATATTAGCCTTAATAATAGGTGCTCACATTATTTCTGGTAGTGTTTTTGAACCCCAGGCCCTCGATGAAGGGAAGAAGAGGTACGGATCCTCCTCCATTAACCTTCCCTCCGGTTTCTGTTTCCCCAAGGCTAAGAATTTACTTGAACCCTATACCCTTTTTCCTTTTTTTTTTTTTTTTTTTTTGCTAAGCTATTGAAATCTTACTGTGCATTGATGTTGATTGCTTCGGGTTACTATGTTTTTCATATCTGCAATTAACTCAAATTACGATTGGAAAGTGATCAGATTGTTGGTTGCATTGTACATCGCCATTGTTGCTGATTTTGCTATTGTTTAGCCCCATCTAGTTTTGGACAGTCTATGTGGTCGTATCAAGTAGATTCCTAATATGAAATAAAAATGGAGGCTTTTACTTTTACTTGTTTGTGGTTAGCTGAATACTTTGGCCTCCAAAAGAAGTTCCAATAGAAAAAAGTTTTCGTGGAAGCTTGTAAAAATTGATTCTGATACAGTTTGCATGTTTACAGTCATATTTTGAACAAATGGATATGGCATATTTTTCCTGCATGCACTCCATTATTTTTCCCTGAAATAAATACTTGAGAGAGAAGGGGCATTCTCAGCATCAGACCTATGTTTTGGGAATTAAAGAGGTAGCGTACTGATTAAAGCAAATAAATTATTCCTACTTTAAATATCAGTTGTATTCTTACTTCTGTTTCAGCTAGACGTTTCAGCCATTGCTTATGTTTTCATTTCAGGATTAGTGCACAATGACAGTCATTGCCAAGCTGCTATCAATAGTTTTAATTTGTGCACACATGAGAATTGATATTACAGTGATTTTAATTGACAGGACTTAGTCTGCACTCCCTCCTTTTCTGCTTGAATGGCTGATGTAGTAATTTATCTTGTTTGATATTTTTATAGTATTGGAGAAGTATACACGGAGTTTAATCTTCCATTTTTTTTTTTTTGGGTTTGGAGGAGGGGGAGAGGAGGGAGGAGGAGGGGGAGGAGGGGGAGGAGGAGGAGGGGGGCGGGGGGAGTTAATAGTTTGAGAGAAATTTCTGATGTGTTTTAATTATATGTACTAGAATTGTATTGACGACTGTTTAGTATTCTCCCAATAGAAATTCAAACATCATCCTGCAATCAAAACATTGCTAGAAAGTGGGACTGTTCTTCAATATTGTGCTCGCACCTTGAATGAGGGTGGTTTTCAGGTAAATTAGTAATTTCATTTCAAGTTATATTTACATGATATGTGTACATCAAGAAAGAAGCTCAATGGAATGCTATCACTCTGAAATTTCTCCACATGGCTGCATCATTATCCCTTTTGAGTTGGATATCCATGTACAACAATTGTAAATATCCAAAAAAATATCCCCTACACCACTGTAAGATGTAGTTAAAGCACATTACAAGCACAAGGAGACAATTCTTTCTCCCTTGGTTTCTCAACTTTTGAATATATAGGGTGATACCCTATTGCTAGACATTCTGGCAACATAGAGACAGTGTAAATGGATCACACATTGAGGCAAAAGTTTACCTATCAATGGTTTAGATTTACAGTTTGGTGTATGTGGTCAGGCTATCATTCTGAACCATTGATAAGATGGATGTTTGCTTAACTTGTGGTGCCAGATTGATAGTCTTGCGACATATCTGATATATGATAAGGTAACATTACTCTCTCCGCTTCCTATATAATGTGTGTGTGCGATCGTAACTATGTATATACCATTTTTCAGTTCTACATGTTAATATGTTATACAAATACAAATATGATGCTACTTAAATTTCAGTCTATCCCATATCCAGTTTTCCCTGGAGGAGCGGATATTGGATGTTCAGCTGGATTTTTAAATGTACCCAAAATAAAAGGAACTCTTGCTGCAATGAAATCAGGTATCTTTCACCAAATAGTTGTTTCTATTCATTATGTCTAATTATGTGAAAATAATTCTGCATGCTCAAAATTTCAATTGTTACAACAAATGCTGATAGATTATATTTGTTAAGTCACATAATGCACGGTTTATCATTTCTGTTGGAACGTCAAGTGGTCCAAAAGGTCCAGCTCGTAGTCCAGCTTGTAGTACATATTTGTCATGGCTGAAGGGACATAGTGGTATCATGGATTGGAAAACTCAGAATCTTTTGATGTGTTACAGAAGTGCTTTTACTTCTATGGATTGCTTTTAAGTTCATGAAAATGTCTAACTTATTGGTTATATTACCTACAGGCATGCTAGCTGCAGAAGCTACATTCCGTCTACTTAATGGAGGCTCAAGCATGGAAAAATATTGGGATGCTTTAAGAAATTCATGGATATGGGAAGAACTGTACAGAGCTCACAACTTCCGACCAGTTAGTAGAAAAATCCATTGCTTTCTGTTTTGGACTTTGAGCATGGACTTATTCCTGGCCTGGCCTTTTAAGTGCTCTAGAACAGTGGGATCCTGTTGCTGTTTATTACTTTGATTAGTATTGTCTCATAATATAGTTTTCGTTCAAACCTGAATCGCCAATGTTTTCTGCCCATCAGCTATATAATGAAAGGAATAGCTTCCTAGACGCTGAAGCATGGAAAACCAGACTAGACCTGGCATCCGTGTCGTGTTTTCCGTGTTCGTGTCATGTTTTCCGTGTTCGTGTCGTTTTTGTGTCATACCCGATATCTTAACGGGTCGTGTCGTGTAATACTCGTTAAAATAAACGGGTAAAATGATCCAATCTGAAATCGACCCGATAATATTAACAGGTAATATAACCCGATCCATTATCCGTTAAGGAAAATATATTTTAAACCAATAAATAATCAAATGAAAAACATAATACTAAATAAGTATATACATATCATATTGTCACATCCAAAACATAAAAACACATTTATCTTTTAAGTTTATTTCACTTACCTAAAGTCTTTAATAGTTTTTTAATTAATGTAGAAGTGTAAAAAAAAATATAGAAAAAATATATAAAAGCTCGTAATGACAAGTTTTACAACTTTCATGAAGAACTTAACTTCGAAATTCGCCACTATAATCATATAAATCATAAATCAAAATTTAACCGTTGATTATTGTTTACATTTACGCTTCATTGTTCTCATCAAATTTTGTTTTTTCAAAATTTTTTTTTATTTTAAACTTGATCTATTAGAGGATGCAGGAAGATGAACGGTTTGGATCATTGATATTATATTCAGAGTTTTACGGTTAGTGAAAATATTGTTTAATGTTTATAAAGTTTCTACAAACTATATGACATCGACTCATATTTCAGTTAACTGTAAATATCAAAACGTGATATCAAAAATCTGAACCATTCATCTTCTTACATCCACCAGATGATCATGTTTTCAAAAAAGAAAATTTTAAAAATGAAATTCAGTAAGAAGAATAAAGCGTAAATGGCAATCGACGGTTAAATATAAATTTAAGGTTTATGAATTATAGTGTTGGATTTCAAAGTTTACCCCTTCATAAAAGTTGTAAAGTTTGTCACTATGAGTGATTGTATATTTTTTTTTTTTTTTTTTTTTTACACTTCTACAATAATTATTATTAATTTTATTAATTTTGCCCTCAAATAAAAAACATTATTCGTGAAGGTTTGGAGGATTTTAAAAATCTAAACGATAATGTAAGTGTAATCATTATCTACTCGTGGAGGAATAATGATGAATCATGAGTGTATATATTCTTTCACATTTTTCATACTTGTATGTATGTCTTCTTAGTTCTTGCTTATACAAATACTATATTAGTTTATTTTAATTTTGGACAACAACATGTTAAGTAAAATTTATCCTAGTAATGATAATAAGGAACTCTCATAATAAAAATAAATAATGACTAAAACTTTTTTTTTAAAACTTATATAGAATAATAATACAAAACTATATTTAATATAGAATATATTGTATATATTAATATGACTATTGTTTTTTATAATAAATGTTTTAGTAATTAAACTTTAAAATTATCAAAATAAATTTTTTCTTAACGGGTTACCCACGTGTTACCTGCGTGTATACCCGTTAAGAACCCTTTATTAACGGGTCACTTGATAAGTTATCGTGTTGACCTGAAACCCGTTATTTTCATATCATTTTCGTGTCGTTTCAAAAACGGCCGGATCTAAACCGGACCATGAAGCAACAAATGTGAGACAGTATTCTGAAAACTATTCGAACTATAGACTTGCATAGTTACCACACTACTGTTTGGCACTAAGTGATTCAAATATATGCTGGTTGGCACTATGTTCCAACCTCCCTCCCTACACAGGTTTTTAAATACCAATATTTTCTTTAGCTGTCAAAAACTAGAGTATGCCTCTATGCTTTTGTACTCTCTAAATTTTTCATTAGCCGTCAAAGAAGTAGCAACAGAGACTGATATTCCGGCTTGCTCTTCTCCTCTTTTGTAGCAAGTGAAGTATTTAATTTTATTTGCTTAAAATAGGAGCAACACAAATCATGACCATGATCAACCAGCTTACCTTCGGTTGAGAGACCTCAAGATTCCTGAACTCGTAAATTTGCCAGAGTATGCTGGTCCCAAGTCAAGATACTGTCCTGCGCATGTATACGAGTAACGCCCATTCTATCATTGCTTGTATTTGATTGATCATCTGGAGTTGCCGATCAATGCTCAAAATTGCCTACATTGCAAGGTAATTTGAACGGGTAGTAAGAGCTACCTTGCTGATCAATGCACTCATTTCCCTTACGCACGTTAATGTACCGATTTTGCTTTGCTGTGTGCTTACAGCCATGCGATATCAAGGACCCGAAGCAAGACATTAAGTGGACTGCACCAGAAGGAGGTGGAGGTCCTGGCTACTCAATAATGTAGAGAATAACTAGTTGTTTTGCTAGTGATTGCTTGTGTATGTAATTTTGTAGTGTCTGAAAGGAATAAGTATGCTTTATGACTGATAGGGATTTTATTACTCATGTGAATGGGCTAAAAACTCCTATTATACTTGCAAAAATCACAAGGTTGTTGTAGTATAAACGGATCTCGCAAGGTCATTCTCCACTGGGATTATTAAATAATTCGAAACAAACCAAATTTCAATTAATTATTGTAAAGTAGAAATTGAGGTGACTAATTTTATAACCTACTTAAAATAAAAACGAATTTAATTAATAAAAATAAGACAATCTGCAATATTGAAAATAGAGGAAAAAGAAAACTGTTTTGGGAGAAATCAAATTAAGAAAGCACTAGGGTTCCACCATCACCTAGCAATCCTATGAATTTTTACCAATTACTTATGATCTACACATGCCACTTTGAAGGTTAGATTTTCCTAATTCATATTCTACTTGGAACCTCCAACATAGAACGTATATCTAAGATGTAACCCGTATGGACATTCGGATTAAATTTGAACATGAAAGACTCATTATACTTTATGAAAATCCATTGAAAAATCATGCAACCCTTAAGACGTGGTATTCATCCTAAGTGAAATTACAATTATTAATCACAATAAGCCAGCATCAATTTCAGGGAACCTTCCGACCAAAATTGCATCAAATTACTTTTCTAAAGATCCTAATAGTGATCAGGCATTAAGACAATTAGATAGTTTTTATCCCGGTGATTAACAATTCAAAGTATGCATGCAATGAATCATAAGCAATTAAATACAAATCACATATTCATGCTAAGGCTCAAGGCTTCGTCCTAGCAAAAGAAATTAGTTACACATATTCATAATTGAAATCATAGAAAATATTATTAAGAAAATGATTGAAAACACCTTCAAGTAGAAAATCTCCAAAACCCTAGCACTTCTCTCTATCTCCAAAATTGCATAAAATAAAGCGTCCTCAAAAACTGTAGACGGCCAAGCAATATATTTGCTAATCCACCACACAAACCCTAATCCCCATAAAAAAAAATTAAATAAATTAAATAAATAAATAACATAACCCTAAATTAAAATGGTAAAATTCGTCCAAAATCATAACAGCCACGTTTTGGACCCATAAGCTGCTCCAAAACTGGCCCAATATAGCTGGATTTAATGTTTGGAATATTCTGAACACTTCTCTAGTAGGCTACGAACCCATCCGAGGTCATCTTGGGCTCCAAAAACGCAATTTAAGCCCAAAAACGTCATTTTCCAGCACTGCGCATCGCTCCTTTATTTTATCGCCAGAAAATAACCGCTTGGTGGAAAAATCCCAAATTTTGATATGATCAAGTTAAGTGACTTACGAACGTCCTCCAACTGGAATTACTCCAAAATTCGTTCATTTGATCCTGTTTTGCTCCAGAGGAAGTCGAAAGTCCTATATTGAAAATACAATTCAAAGTATCAAAATTCTTCCAAAATATTAACCAAAATATACTAAGATTAGAGTAAAATATATAATATAAAATCTACTCATCAAAATACCCCCAAACTTAGCTTTTTGCTTGTTCTCAAGCAAAACAAAACAAGGCTCAAACAAAAATAAAAACTTAACAAACTAGACAACTAGCTAAAACTCAACCAAGACAAAACTTCCACCTTCAAGTAGCTATCCATAGCAAATTTTAAAAACTAGAACATCTTTTCAAAAGTTCCAACTAATCCCACCACAGAATCTAAGCCATTTAGAATCAATTAGAAAAGAATTCACAAACTTCCTTTGGTGTAAAGTGAATCAACATAGTTAAGGAGACTCGACTAAAACTCTTACCTCTCGTCCTTCTTTATTTCACACATACTAACTTTAAATATAACTATCTTTCTTTTTCTTTTTCTCTTCAATTTTTTTCTCTTTTTTTTTTCCAATAACAGTAGTGGTCGTGCAATGTCGGTTCACTTAAGCTTTCGATCCAACCCATGTAGCGAGCTTTAGGTCAATGACTCCCAAACCACTAGGGCTTTAGGGCACTAGGTGTAGAACACCCCTAAGGACTTAGTAACCTGAGCTGAAAAGGCTACGAAACTAACTAACCACCCTGCCCCATGCCAAAACTCTACCGTTTGACGCGAGAATCACTACTGATTAGGCAGGACTGGCCCGGTTACTAGGCAAAACCTCGGGTGAGATAATTATTACTTTATTCACAATAATAACTGACTTTACTTAAAACAAAAATTAAAAATAAACTTAGACTAAAAGCAAGTGTTCCAATCTCACTCCCCACAAACCATGTTGGTGTGAAGTGCCAAGTTCAAAGTATAATTCATGAATTAGTGTCTAAGCAACGATAAATAGAAAAGACTCTATTGTAGGATTAATCTTCATCATGTCCATTTGTTCTAACGTTTAAAATAATTTATGGATATTAACTTAAAAAGAATAAAAATGCTTAACTGACACAATCCTAAAAGTTTACTTTCCCACCCCCAAACTTATTTCACACTTTGTCCTTAAGGTGTGGAAACTAAAATTAAAAAAAATTAACACAAAAAACGATAGAGCATAACAACCTGAAGTCAACTAAATAAACTAAGCTGATGGAAAAACATGAAAATGAAAACTAGATGAAAATAAGCTGACAGAAAAACAAAATAAAAGCAGAAAAGAAAAAGGTGACCTGAAGCTTCGAACTTAGGAAGGTGAGGACAAAAAGCGATAGCCATCACGTGCGGGGCTTTCCCATGCAAGCCCTGGGCAATGTTGATAAAACAACTGAAGTGGGCCACGAGAAAAACAAAGAAAATGGCATGGGTTCGCGACATAATGCAACCCACTTGGCTGCGCACGCAGGCCACACACGTGCACAAACCCGAGCTCGGTTATTTGAAAGCATTGGAACACCGAGCCGAACGGCTCTTCTCTTTCTTTTGTTTTTCAAACCAATCCATGTAGATGTAGACATCGAAATTTCGGTAAATAAATGTTGACCGATAAATCAAAGTGTCAACGCTCATGTATTACATAAATTTTACACGTAGCGTGTGACTAAACGAAAATTGAAATGAGTTGGAAAAGTCATCAAATAGGACACGTGTCAACACCTGGCAGAAACGACTTATTTCATCTGGGATATTATATTCAAAATTAGGCCTTGGAAAATTCTATAAATACAAGCCCATTTCATTCATTTGAGAGGAACCAAAATCATTAGGCAAAACTCTTGAAGCTCTGAAGCTCTGAAACTCCGAAGCTCTCAAGCATCCAGGTTCCCGAAGAATCAAGAAAGCGTTCTTCGTTCATCGTTCATCCTAAGATCAAGCCCCAACGGCCCTTTGGATCAACAATCATCCACCAATTCAAGATCAAGCCCCGACGGCCCTTGAAGAAAGTGTTCTTCGTTCTTCGTTCATTGTTCTTCCAAGATCAAGCCCCGACGGCCCTTGGATCAACCATCCACCAATTCAAGATCAAGCCCCGACGGCCCTTGATGAAAGCACCATCGTTCATCATCCGTTCATCCAAGATCAAGCCCCAACGGCCCTTTGGATCAACGACGTCGACAAATCCACACATCCAACCATTCTTCAAGATCAAGCCCAAAAGCCCTTGAAGATCCGTTCATCACTGTTCTTCAAGATCAAGCCCAAAAGCCCTTGGAGATCCGTTCATCACTGTTCTTCAAAGATCAAGCCCAAAAGCCCCTTTGAAGATCCGCTCAAATCCACCTTCAAGATCAAGTCCACGGCCCTTGAAGAACGTTAATCCTTAGATCAAGCCCAACAGCCCTTTGGATCAATCACACATCTATAAATCAACACCTTACGGAAATCGAATCAGAGGATCAAATTTGAGAGAGATTGTAACCCAAAATCATCAAATACAAATATTTGTTTGTGCGCGTCGTTCTTGTCTCTTTCGTTTCAGGAATTTTCCGTGTTCACAAATTGGCACGCCCAGTGGGACAATCTCTACCTCTCATCTCTTTCTCCGTTCAAGGAATCCAAGCACACCTCAAAGTCAATGGCATCAAGCAAGGGACAAGCCGTTCTTGCAACCACTGAGGGAAGGATCTTAAGCACTTCTGCCGCAAATTGACGATCCATTGGCGCCACAACCGCTCCTCAACATGCCACTTCAAAATTGGTGCCGCTAAAAGAGCAAGGGGAGCATCCAAGGTGTGAGTCTGTCATCAACCTGACCTCGCTGGGGGCATCGAAGCATGATGTTGAGGCACACAAGATGACATCCCAAAACAGCCAACGACGTTCTTCATCAGCATCCTGGATGTCTAAAGGAAAGTCACGTCTATTGGTCGCACAAGTCATGACTATTGGTGTTACCTCCGTTGAAGAACAACTGGCTCAAATGAATGAAGCGATTGCAAGGCTAACACAGATTGTGGAAGAAAAAGACTTGCAAATTGCTGCACTCGTCAGCCGACTGGAGCCACAGGACGGCGATAAACCCGACCGAGAGAATGATCCACTAAAGAGAAGAGATGACGAAGAAGATGAGCCTCAGGTGGAGAAAAACGATGCGAAGCCGGAGCCAGACCAAGCAGCGGCACTCATGGGATCTCTTTCTATCCAGCAACTGCAAGAGATGATCACCAACACCATCAAGGCACAGTACAAAGGGAGCTCATATACCTCCGGGTTGTACTCAAAGCCGTATTCAAAGAAGATCGACGCCTTAAGGATGCCGAGGGGTTATCAACCACCAAAGTTCATGCAATTTGATGGAAAGGGAAACCCGAAACAGCACGTTGCCCACTTCGTTGAAACTTGCAACAACGCAGGAACCGAATGGGACTACCTCGCCAAGCAGTTTGTGCGCTCGCTGAAAGGAAACGCCTTTGAGTGGTACACGGATCTGGAGCCTGAGTCCATCAACAGTTGGGAGCAATTGGAGCGGGAATTCCTTAATCGCTTCTACAGCACCCGCCGCACTGTGAGCATGCTAGAGCTAACAAGCACAAAGCAGTGGAAGGACGAGCCAGTCATTGACTACATCAACAGATGGCGCACTCTAAGCCTCGACTGTAAAGACAGGCTCTCGGAAACCTCTTCAATCGAGATGTGCATCCAAGGCATGCAATGGGGTTTGCAATACATCCTTCAAGGCATTAAACCACGGACCTTCGAGGAATTGGCCACTCGCGCCCATGACATGGAGTTGAGCATCGCCCATCATGGGAAGAAAGAACTGATCGCCGACTACAAGAACGACAAAGTTCTTGGGACAAAGGTGGAAAAGGCTGCATGGAAACCCACCAAGGAAGCGATGACGGTCAACACAGCTCCCGTCAAAATCTCCACACGAGGCAAGACGATTCAAATCGAAGCTTTTTGTGATCAAGAGATGTGTAGACGCACTTTGAAGGAGCTTGAGGAGAAGATTTATCCATTCCCCGACTCTGATGTAGTTGCCATGCTGGATGACCTGTTGGACAAGAAGGTGATCAGTTTGCCTGAGTGCAGACGGCCGGAAGAGATGAATCGTACCGACAACCCAAGATACTGTAAATTCCACCGCTTCATCAGTCATCCAACGGAAAAGTGCTTCGTACTGAAAGATCTCATCCTGAAGCTAGCACAGCAAGGGGAAATCGAGCTTGACCTCGAAGACACGGTTGCAGCACACACTACTACTATCGTGTTTGAATCACTCGATCCTGTGCATCTCCGAAGCATGCATGATCATTCCCGTCAATGTTCAAGTCACATGGCACCTCCTACACAACCATCACCGGGGGCAAGCAACCAAGATGCATCTACTGATGATAAGAAAGGGTGGACATCGGTGACCTACAAAAAAACGAGGAAGCCAAGACCACAAGCCACAAGGCCAAAAGAGGAGCCTAAACCCGCCCCTCGAACTTCAGTCTTCGAAAGGCTGAATTATTCAAAACCTAGAATTGCAGCACTTGATCGCATCAGTGGTCGAGACCAAAATTCCGTCTTCAAAAGGCTTGAGATGCCAACACCGCAAAGATCAGTCTTTGAAAGGTTATCAAAACCCAAGAAACAAAGCGGCACAGCTAGATCTCCGCAACGGTCGGCTTTGAACAGACTTGAAGAAACTAAGAAGCCTTCTAGAAACAGGAAGACAACGCCAAAGGGAGAGAAGCTCGACAGTCTAGCAGGAAAAGACGATGTTCAAAGCTTGATTCCTTCAAGAATGAAGCGCCAAGCAACTTTGGAAGTCGACACAAAAGGACCATTGAAGGTAAGGAGGCGCACCATCATCTACACCGGCCAATCTTCACGGCAACAAACCCAAGAGAACCGCACTGAAGAGAAGGCCCAAGAAGACAAAGAAGGCGAAATCCTGGAAAAAGACATCACTTCCGGCTCTGTCAACTCAAAATTTTCACCTCAATCGCTGGGGGCATGCTCCAAAAACATGCCAGTCAAGCTGAGTGAAGTTGAAGGGTGGACTTATGTCACTCCGAAGAAATTGCACAAGAAGCATATGTCTTCTCCACAAGCTCACCAATGGGAAAGGGGGCAAAACAGCTCCTGTTCACCTCTAGAACAATGTGAAAGTGTTGGAGATAATGAAACTTTGACACGAAGATCGTCCATCCCCATCACGATGCGCGATTTCTTTCCTGAAGACTTCTTCAACTACTCAGTCAAGGCTCCTTGCTATGAAGATTGCAAGGAACGACTCTCTCAGATCGCTTGACGAACCAATGCTCCTTGTTCGCACGAGCCTAAACTGCATGAACCAAAGCTCCTTGTTCGCACGAGCCTAAACTGCACGAACCAACGCTCCTGGTCTGCACGAGCATAAAAGGCAACACCAACGCTCCTGGTCTGCACGAGCATAAAAGGCAACACCAAAACTCCTTGTCTGTAAGAGCCTAAACTGCAAGGCACAAGGCTCCTCGCCTACATGAGCCTAAACTGCATGGCACAACGCTCCTGGTCTGCACAAGCATAAAAGGCAATACCAACGCTCCTTGTCTGCACGAGTTGAAACTGCAAACGACACCAACACTCCTTGCCTGCATGAGTTAAAACTGCAAACGGCACAAAAAAGAAAATACCAAAAAATATATGTATGTATTTGAACTACGTTTTGACTTGATCTCTTTCTTTGGAAGGGTACGTAGGCAGCTTGAATATTCAATTTCAAGTTCAGTCACATAAAAAAAAATTATTAAAAAAAAAATGTTTTATTAAATAGAGTCAATTTTATTACAGAAAAAAAAAATAAATAAAATAAAATACATATGTTTTATGTATTAAAAAATAAAAATAAATAAATAAATAAATACATATTCCTTTTATATACATACATACATACATATATATATATATATGTATATGTATATATGACCTCTATCCAGCTAGCCTATTAAAAGGAGGTCATCCAAACTCAAAAGGAAGCTATCCAGGCCCACGTGACAGCCTCCAAGCCCAGGCTTCCCTCCAAAGCACAGAGAGCAACGAAGGCGGTGAGGTCGGGGTCTGGATTCACCAAACCCGATGGCTCCCCGATTTCCTCCAGAGCGTTAATCTCAATACAATCAGAATCATCATCACACTCCTCCGTTGGCCATATATTCCCTTTCCGCTCTCCACGGAAGAAGAAAGTCAATTCCAGACTCAAATTCCAATTCGCCGAGTCATCTTCTTCTCTTTGACGAAGAGGAGGAAAAAGGAGGACTTCGTTGTGGGCGTCGCCCAGATTTAAATCCTGCGGTTGGGACATGGAATCATCAACGCCTGATCATGCCGATCATCATGCTGCTAACAACAACAACAAGAAGCCTCGTAATAATCCAAATTTGATTACGACAGGCGATCACCTGCGGCATGTGGAGTCGATGGCCACAATGCCTTCCGGCGTCGGAAACATTTTCCACCTGAACGCTGTCATTCTCGAAGAATCTCTCGCTTCTGAAGAGAACGATCTCGTCTTTCCCAACAACTCCCGGCCCTATCCTCCACGGACGAGCCTCACGCTCCTAGGCTCTATCAGATCCTCTCAGTACCCTCAGATTAAGAAGTTTCTCTCCACTCGCCGTCATCCTCCCCACTGACGCCGCCACCTCCGCATCCTTCTTCTTCTTCTTCCCCAATTTTCCTCCTCTGCAACCCAGCAGCCTCCACTTTCAGACTCTCTCTTTCTCTCTCTCATGGCGTCCCCAATTGAGCAAGGAGGTGATGCGGATTTAGGGAAGGGTCTGATGACTGCACAGCCGAGCCAAAACACTCTGGCCGAGCCATCACCGTCTTCCACGGCGTCAGCGCCGGCTTTGGTGCTTTCCAACTCAGGAAAACGGATTGACCAGGCAGGGAAGAAGAAGTACGTGAAGCAGGTGACGGGGCGGCACAACGACACGGAGCTTCACTTGGCGGCTCAGCGCGCGGATCTAGCCGCTGTAAAGAAGATTCTCGACGATATCGATTCTCAGATGGTGGGGACCGTAAGCGGTACGGAGTTTGATACGGAGGTAGCTGAGGTCCGGGCGGCGGTGGTGAATGAGGTGAATGAGCTGGGAGAGACGACTTTGTTCACGGCGGCGGATAAAGGGCACCTTGATGTGGTTAAGGAGCTGTTGAAGTATTCGAACAAGGAGACCTTTACGAAGAAGAATAGGTCCGGGTTCGACCCCTTGCATGCTGCTACAAGTCAAGGACACCATGCCATTATCCAGGTACTCCTAGATCATGATCCTGGGCTAAGCAAAACCCGCCCCGACAAGTGATTTCTATTAGCCCAGCCTATAACTACACAACAAGGCGACCACCTCAAGTTCAACTATACATGGACCCAGCTTCAGGACAACCAATCTTGCAGCTGAATATATAACTTTCGAGATGGTGATATCGGAAACACTAGTTGGTGGGTTGATTGGTAGAAACGGTTCCAACATTTCAAGGATCAGAAATGAGCCTGGAGCAATGATCAAGGTTTATGGCGGAAAAGGTGAGCAAAAGCATAGGCAAGTTCAGTTTTGTGGTAGTGCTCAACAGGTGGCACTCGCAAAGCAGAGGGCTGATGAGTACATATATTCTCAGCCGGTACAACAACCTGGCGCTCAACAGCCAGTTTTTACAGTGAAGATGAGGCAGGAAACACCGATCTCGTTCATCAATTGCTCCAATCGCCACCTACAGAATCAGTTCATGTTAACTGCTGACCCTCGATGCTTCATTAGCATATTTGTGAATGCGAGTCATGCCGTTGGATTGCCTATGCTCTCTGCAGCAGTGATGTACCAGATATCGAAACTATCGACAATTTATAGTACTCTTGTTTGTAATGGTTGTGTGTTGCCAGATATTTGAAGATAAAAAATGGAAATCAATCAAGGTTGGGCTGTTGGAGCTGGAACCGGATGTGGAGGACCCCATTTCGTCTCTGTTTAAGAACTTGATGGATTATGCTCAGGGGAAGCAGGTGTTTGATGAAAGTTCAGAGAGAGAGTGCAATGGTGATTTTGAATACAGTAAGCTTGGAGATGACGCTTCCAGGATTTGTGCAAGCAATGACGGTGAAGATCTGGACTTAAGAGAACTGATTCATTTCTGTTGTTGTAAATGATTGCATCTGTGTCACAGAGATTTTGACTTGAGGAGGTCGGATCTGATTCTGCCCAGCAAGGATGATCCGTTCTAGCTCTCTGTCCTCCACACCTACCCACATCGTGCTCCATCTTTTACCTAAGCGTAGAACGATGATACCACTGATGAAGATGACCAAATGAGCAGTGGAGGATTGTACTAAAGCTTCGAGATGGAGACGAACCCGATAAAGTCTTCGTCAAGATTTGAAGGCATCGCGGAGCTGGCGACCGAAGGGGCTCGAGCTTCATGTGCTTGCTAATCGAAGCTTCGAGCAGTACAACGATGGGTTTTGCAGTGGTGGCAGCCAGTACAAGTTCTACTCCGTTAAGTCCGTTTTTGCCAAATCTTAGAGATCACCACTATGAACAAGCTCAAGAAAATGACGCTGAGAGTGATCACGGAGTGGCTGTCGGAGGAATGGCGTGCATGATGTCGGCATGGGCTCAGTAAGAATTGACGAGGCGAAGTCTATTGGCTGTGCTCTGTACCTGTGCTCAGTGGCAGTGCAACGGGTGTGTAATGACTGTGCTCGGCAGGCAGTGCAATGGCTGTGCTCAGTGGTTGTGCTCAGTGACGGTAGTGGTGGAGCGTCTTCCTCTGCACCTCCGCCATGGCCGCCGCCTTTGAATAAGATTGACAAAACCGAAGTTTATCAATACACACCCAAAGACCTCCTCCGTCTCTTGCCTCGCAGCTGCCAACGACTTCAACGACCGTCGTCAAACGACTAGCCGGTCGTGAAGCTTGAAGCACCATCTTCTCCGTCCTCCTTGCTCCGCTCCCTGCAAGTTCCTCTACCCATCGCCCAAATTTATACAGAAACAAAAATAATAAAATATAATATAAAAAAAAAAAAAAAAGGAGGTGGTGGTGCATCTGGCACCACGTGAAAAAAGGGGAATGGTGGATCAAGTACCATGTGAAAGCAGACGAAAAAAATAAAATAAAATAAAATAAAAAAATTAAATTAAATTAAAAAAAAAAAAAAAAAAAAAAAGGTGGATTCTTGGTGGCTAGCACCATGCAAAAAAAAAACAAAGGGAAAATGGGTTTTGGGATGGTGGATCACTCCACGTGAAAAAAAAAAAAATATATATATATATATATATGTATGTATGTATGTATACATGTATGTGTGTATATATATATGTGTGTGTATAATATATATATATATATATATACAGCAAAAAAAAAACATTAAGAGAAATAAAAGTCTATTTTATTTATTTTTTCTGGAAATTTTACATAAAATTGCATTCTACATACCCAAAAAAAAAAAAAAAAAAAATTTTACAAATGTGCAAACAAAAGGGACGGAGTCTTTATTGCTCAGGTGGTGTCTCAGTACTCGGTGGAGCTTTAGGAAAAAGAGACGTCGGAGGTTGACTGTTTGAAGTCACACCACTCGGTGGAACTCCAGGAAGAAGAGGAGCCGGAGGTTGACTATTTGAAGTCACACCACTCAGTGGAACTCCAGGAAGAAGAGGAGCCGGAGGTTGATCATGAGGAGCTTCATTACGCGGTACAGCCCCAGAAGACGAAGGCAAATGATGCTGGAACAAACCCACAAACCTCTGATGATCAAGTAAAATCTGACCATCAGATTCTTGCATCTGGTCAATCTTCCTCTTCATGTTTGTCGCATAGCTATGTGCGAGCTTATGCAACTGTTTATTCTCCTGCTTGAGCCCTCTAATCTCCTGTTTGAGACTCATCACTTCCGCCGCCAATGATTCAACTTGACGGGTTCGAGCAAATAGGCGTTGGGCCATATTAGATACAGAACCCGCACACTGCACACTGAGAGCCAGAGAATCCTTAACAGCCAACTCATCAGACCGTTTGGAAAGTAGTCTGTTATCTCTGGGAGTGACAAGGTTTCGGGCCACCACCGCAGCGGTCATATCATTCTTCACCACTGAATCCCCAACGGTAAGAGGACCAGTAGGGGATATGAAGGATGGGCGCCATATGTTGTCTGGAGAAGAAGGGACTGCCTCTTCACCAAGATTCAAGTCAAAACGACGGTCGAAGGGTCCAGACATTTTCAAAGTATTGAAGGAAGAAGAAAACAGACAAATCAAGATCTTAGAAGTGCAAGAAGGGAGTTTTCACAAGCAAAAAATTCAAGTGTGCTTTGAAACGAACTGCATGCCTTTATAAAAAAATCAGCACTCGACGGGATTTCAAAGATCGAAGAGGCGAGCTCAGAATTCGAAGAGGCTATTCAAAAATCGAAGAGGCAAGCTCGGAAATCGGAGAAGCATCTTGCTTTTCCATACGCGTCGGCACCCATCACACGCAAACTCAGCTTTGCGGAAATCATGGGTAATTTGTCGAAGCGTCGATCCCAGATATCGAAGAGGCACCAGTCTTTTTCAGCCGCGTCATCACCTGTCATATGCACACTCAACTTTGCGCAAATCACGGGCAATTTGTCGAAGATTTTCGGTGAAGGAGAAAGCACGTGAAAGTTTACTGTTCAATCACGCGTTAGTTGTCGACACAAGTGAAAGAATACTACCTCTACAGGTATTAAGGGACCTCCTATAACTGTCCACCTTCACCTTCCATAGCAAGGTAGACATACAGAGCCTTTCTTCATCTCCAAAAAAATGCTTTCCCAACGAAACCTCTCGAGTCATTCAGTGTTCCTTATTCCTTGGGGTACCTTTGCAAGCTAATGACTCCAAAGCAAAAGTATCTCATATCACCAGGGTAGAAAGCAAGAGTATCTCATATCATGCGTTCTCCCTGTCCTTTCCTTTGTCCTTGTTCCTACCTACAAAGACAAGGATAAAGAAAACAATATGCCGGAACTTCCACTCAAACTCGGGTAAGGAACTGATTGCTTGGAACCCTTCCCTGATTGCCTACCTAGCACTGCTCTCGCATACTCGTCTCCCACTGCTGCTGTACTTCAAAAGAAGCTACCACATCTGCCTGAAGAACAGATAAGGCAAGTGAAAATGATACCTTGCAGCATGTGGAGACAACGTGCAGGAGGAACAAGCAGAGAAGAATGCGGTCTGCACAGTCAACTCAGCAGAAGGAGTCCGAACTGAGGAACTCGAGAAGCTGCCACATCTGCCTGAAGAAACAAGCAGAGAAGAATGCAGCATGCACAGTCAACTCAGCAGAAGGAGTCTGAGATGAAGAACTCGAGAAGATGCCACATCTGCCTGAGGAACAGATAAAGGAAATGAAAATGATACCTTGAAGCATGTGGAGACAAGTGCAACAAGGCACGTGCTGAGTCATCCATTAATTCTTCAAAATCAAAAGTATCTCATATCATCAGGGTTGCAATCATTCTGGACGGTGAATTCGTTTTGACCCTCAAATTCTTAGGTCGGCTTACTAGGCGTTATGAGCTGCACGTGTCGATTCACCACCCTTGAATCAAATCCTTAAAGATCAAGTCACCAACTGGAAGAAGAGCCCATCAATCTTGAAGATCATACCGCTGACCAAACTGCTCAGGTGTGAATTAGAAAGATTGAACAAAGCAACAAGTCGTCACCTTCACCTCGTGCCTGCTTGCAATATGTTCGAGTCAGCCTTCAAGAATCAAGCCCCAACGACCCTTGAAGAAGCTTCCAGCCAAATTCAAAATCAAGCCTCGACGGCCCTGGAAGAAATCACAAGTCCGATTCAAGATTAAGTGTCTACCACCCTTGAATCAAAACCTAGTTCAAGAATAAGCTGTGGAAAATCAACAATTGGAGGAATCCAGAAAATCCTTCAACCCAGTTCAAGATCAAAGCTGTGGAAAGTCAACAAGCGCAACAAAATACGTGCCGATTCACCCACTACCAAAGCCAAAGATCATCTACCACATGAAGCTCCTTGTGGTCCAATTTCAACCTTCAAGATCAAGCATCGACGGTCCTTGAAGAAATTTCAAATAAAAGTTCAAGAACAAGCCTCAACGGCCCTTGAAGAAATTTCAAACGAAAGTTCAAGAACAAGCCTCAACGGCCCTTGAAGAAATCTCAAGCCCAATTCAAGATCAAGCCTCAACGGCCCTTGAAGAAATCTCCAGCCCAATTCAAGATCAAGCCTCGACGGCCCTTGGATCGACATCTACAGTAAGGGACTTCAAAACGCATCTCCTACACGTGACAAGCACATGTATACGACGTGCCTTGAAGTGGGGGCATTTGTAGACATCGAAATTTCAATAAATAAATGTTGACAGATAAATCAAAGTGTCAACGCTCATGTATTACATAAATTTTACACGTAGCGTGTGACTAAACGAAAATTGAAATGAGTTGGAAAAGTCATCAAATAGGACACGTGTCAACACCTGGCAGAAACGACTTATTTCATCTGGGATATTATATTCAAAATTAGGCCTTGGAAAATTCTATAAATACAAGCCCATTTCATTCATTTGAGAGGAACCAAAATCATTAGGCAAAACTCTTGAAGCTCTGAAGCTCTGAAACTCCGAAGCTCTCAAGCATCCAGGTTCCCGAAGAATCAAGAAAGCGTTCTTCGTTCATCGTTCATCCTAAGATCAAGCCCCAACGGCCCTTTGGATCAACAATCATCCACCAATTCAAGATCAAGCCCCGACAGCCCTTGAAGAAAGTGTTCTTCGTTCTTCGTTCTTCGTTCATTGTTCTTCCAAGATCAAGCCCCGATGGCCCTTGGATCAACCATCCACCAATTCAAGATCAAGCCCCGACGGCCCTTGAAGAAAGCACCATCGTTCATCATCCGTTCATCCAAGATCAAGCCCCAACGGCCCTTTGGATCAACAACGTCGACAAATCCACACATCCAACCGTTCTTCAAGATCAAGCCCAAAAGCCCTTGAAGATCCGTTCATCACTGTTCTTCAAGATCAAGCCCAAAAGCCCTTGGAGATCCGTTCATCACTGTTCTTCAAAGATCAAGCCCAAAAGCCCCTTTGAAGATCCGCTCAAATCCACCTTCAAGATCAAGTCCACGGCCCTTGAAGAACGTTAATCCTTAGATCAAGCCCAACGGCCCTTTGGATCAATCACACATCCATAAATCAACACCTTACAGAGATCGAATCAGAGGATCAAATTTGAGAGAGATTGTAACCCAAAATCATCAAATACAAATATTTGTTTGTGCGCGTCGTTCTTGTCTCTTTCGTTTCAGGAATTTTCCGTGTTCACAGTAGAAAGAGAAGTAATAATGAAGCGTCCCAAGTCCCCATGTCTATTACCCCTAAAACCTTCAACCTCTCTCTCTCTCTCTCTCTCTCTCTCTCTCTCTCTCTCTCTTTAATAGCAGAAAATGTTCTCAGTGCTCTCACTTCAAACCCATCCATCTCAGACCTCTCTCTTTCTCTCATTTCCTTACCTCTCATCACCCTCAGCCGCTCAACCACACACATGATCCGCTGCAAGAACCCCAAAACCAACGCCTCGGCTATGGAAATCGTAGCACATGTGAAGCTCAAATCTTCCTACAAAGGTAATCTTCATCCTTGTCCTTGTTTAATAGGTGCACAGTTGATGATTTTTTTTTTTTATAGTCTCTGAGTAACTGGTCGAACACCATTGTTCTGTGACTGGTGCATGTTGGTCTCAAGTCTGTGTATATTATAAATGTGCAAATGTTCATGACCTGAAAGCTCTGCAACGGCAATGAAAAGGAACAACAGCAAAGACTGTGCAGATCCGGTTCCTGCAAAGGTAAAAATCTTATTCTCCGTAGGTTAATGAACCCCATGTTGTGAGAAAATAGCGTCATTACCTCTACATGTAATTATAATGGTGTGGTATTTGTGCAGAACACTGAGACCCGTGACAAATCCGAGAGAAAGAAATCTCAACAGAAAATCCACTGGACAGAAAGCATGACACATCTTAAAAGTCGTGATCTATTGATTATGAAGGTATAAACTTAGCCCTGCTCTGATTTAAATGTCATGATTAATTTCGTCCATGGATTTGTGAAAAATGTTAACAAAAACCATATGTATATGCGAGTTTGAGCATGCATCGAACTAACAACATACGGACTAACATGTAGACGATGAAAGTGGAACAAAATGTGTGAGACTTAACGAAGACTAAATGAGCACGAAAAATATGGACCCTAAAAAGTAAAGGACCCCAGATCTGATGAACATATAGTACAATGAATAAGACCTTAAGAAAATATGACTCTCACAAAATTGTGTGTTTTAAGTGATTCATAACCTGGATTATAGAAGTCATAATGTCAACAAGCTTTCTGGTGTGAGCTGTGTAGGACGGCAAGTTGGCCTCAGGACAAAGGTGGAAGACCGTACCCACTCGGACATCACAACTCCGCCTCCCATCCGAAGGTAAAACGAATCCTGTGTTGTGATGTGTCTTGATATGCAAAGATGATGTTTATGTCCCAACATGGTTTCATTGTGGTGCTCTGTGTGCAGGGTATGCGGATCCATGATAGAGCTAAGGGAACATAAGTAAACACACAAGCTTAACGGACAATAACAGCAAAAGCCTCAGGACCCAGATCTGTGTATCTGGGAGGTAAAATTCGAATTCCTGCAAGTTTAATTGTTATAGATCTGGTAATAATAGTTGTACTCAGTTCTATGGTGTATGGATCTGTGATTTAATTGTGCTTCTCCATGCATTGCAAAATTGAGTTGCAAAAAATTAACTCCTCAAAATTATGTTTCTGTGCTGGATCTGCGACAATCACCCCAAACTTGCATCTGTGAATGACTTTATATTAACTGCTTTAACTTTCCAGCATAGTGTAGATGTGGTTGATATTAATGTAGACTTGCTGTTGGGTGCATGATTCCAGTATAAGATGCTTTTTATTTTCCACGTTCGCAACCTGCAATTAATCGATATGCATTAAAATAAAATCAACTGGGTAAATAAAATCAACTTGCAATTTTCCATTTTTGAATTCTTCGTTTTTTTTTCAATTTTTTTTTTTTTTTTGTATTTTGTATTTTGTATTTTTATTTTATTATTATTATTTTTTTGTGTTTTTGTTAAAGTGAATAATCAAACGAAAAATAAAATTAGGAAAGAGTTTAAAAAAAATTGGGTTGCCTCCCAATAAGCGCTTTATTTTAAGTCTGTAGCTAGACGTTGAGAAGTCCGGTGGCTAGATCACTGGTTCCTTCAGAATTAAAGACTCGCTTGCACCAAATTTCTCTATGCATGGTTTTAGTTGATATTTCTTGACCTTGAGCAAACAACCCCTGCCCTCTGGTTCAATGTCCACGTTACCGTTTTGAAAAACCCGCTTAACCATATAAGGGCCTTTCCACCGAGATTCTTGTCTCCCTAGAACTAACTTGAAACTGGTATTCAATAGCCACACCTTTTTACCAGGCTGTATTTTCTTAAAATTTGGTCTGCTTGGCAAATTTTCATGTTTTTTCATAATGTTAATTGGTTGGTCATCATGTAGCACCCTTTGCTACTGTGGTTTAGGACCTATGCAATCATGAGTTAAATTCGGAGGTTTTATGGACAGATGGTCAGTTGATGATCTGCTCATAAACTCGACACTTGGTAAACCATCCAATGCATCAACACGCATGCATTCTTGCTCATCACTTGAATGTATGCTTGCTTCAAACAACCTAAAAACAACTGTTTGATCTTCGACCCTAAATGTTAGTGTTCCGGCTTCAACATCAATAAAAGTCCGGGCTGTTGCTAGGAATGGGCGGCCCAAAATGATGGGTGTTGTCAAATCCTCATCCATGTCCAACACCATAAAATCAGCTGGTAAATATAAATTGTCAACCTTCACAATAACATCTTCAATGATCCTTCTAGGATAGGTAATTGAACGGTCAGCCAATTGAATAATGTTGGATGTTGGTTTTAGCTCACCCTCACCTAAACGTTTAAAAACAGAATAAGGCATTAAGTTTACACTAGCACCTAAATCAATTAAAGCACTACTAAAATCACAATTGCCAATAGTACAAGAGATAGTAAAACTCCCTGGATCTTTTTTCTTTGGAGGCAATTTATGCAATAGGACCGCACTGCACTGTTATGTTAGAATAACTTTTTCGGAATCCCCAAGCTTCTTTTTCTTTGTGCAAACGTCCTTCAAAAACTTGGTATAAGATGGAATGTTCTTGATTGCATCAATTAATGGAAGATTAATTTGAACTTTAGCCAAAGTCTTCATAAAATCTTTAAATTGTTGATCTTTAGCTTTAGGCTTTAACCTTTCAGGATAAGGCATAGAAGGCTCATAAACATGTTTTGCAGTTTTTGGGGTAGCTTATGCAGTATTTTTTGATCTGTCTTGTAGCTGCCCAGAAATTGCAGAATCTGCAAAAATTGCAGATTTAGTTTGGGGCTGTTCTGCTGCCTGTGAATTTCCAGCAGAATTTTCATGTCTGTTGTCGTAACTTTTGCCAGACCGTAAAGTATGTACAACATTGCATTCTTCTCGTCCTCTTGGATTAGGTACTATTTGACTAGGAAATGTACCCGGAGCTCCTTCTAAAACCTGCAAAGCAATCTGCCCAATTTGTTTTTCCATGTTTTTCATTGCTGCATGTATATTTTGGATTTCTTGAGTGGTAGTACTTGCTAATTTTTCAATTGCAACCTCCCAAGCAGCCTTAGGTGCAGCAGGTTGTTGTACCTGCTGTTGAAATTGAGGCCTAGAGTGCTGATCTTTGTCCCACTTTAAATTAGGATGATCTCTTCAACCTGGGTTGTAGAAATTTGAATACGGGTCATATCGGGGACGCTGGAAATTGTTAAATGCATTAACCTGCTCTGCTGTAAAATCTAGACAAACATCTTTATGTGGGCAGCTCATAAAATCATGAGTTATCATGTTGCAAATGTTGCAAGCAGCTTGTAAGGGCTGTTGTACAGTAACCTGTGAACCTGGTATTCTTTGTAATAACATGTCAAATTTTGCATCAAGCCTTTTCTCCATTTTTTCAATTTGTGTTGTAACATACGGAGAACTGTTAGACATCTGTTAGACATCTAAAAAACAGACCTAGATTGTGGCTGCTCAACTGCCCACTGTTGTGTATCTGCTGCCATTTTTTCAAATAACAAACAAGCCTCCTGTGCATTTTTATCTTTCTACGAACCTCCACATGAAGCGTTGACAAGAGTTTTTGTAGTCATATTCAACCCTCTGAAAAATATATGCAATTGATCAGTAGTGTTAATACCCGAATGTGGACATTTTCTAATCAACTCTTTGAACCGCTCCCACGCATCATGAAACTCCTCATTTGGCTTTTGGGCAAAAGATAAAATCTGAGTTCTCATGTCAAGAATCTTTGAAGCAGGATAATACTTGTTTAAAAAATTTTCACTAAGTTGGGCCCAAGTACTAATGCTACCAGACGAGAGTGTGAGGAGCCATCTTCTTGCTTGATCTTTTAGAGTGTATGGAAACAAACGCAGCTTAATAGATTTGGTTGAGAATCCCCTTACCAAAATATTTTTGCATCCCATTAAAAATTATGTAATATGCATGTTTGGATCGTCAGATGATAACCCATGAAATGTAGGTAGAATATTCAACATGTGCTGCTTTATTTCAAATGTAGACCATTCCTCCACTGCCGGATAAGTAATGCTACTTGGTATATTTGTGGTATGGGCTGTTAAAGATTCACCCAAAGGCTGACCTGCCTCTGGAATTACAAATGCCATTTTTTCTTTATTGTGCAGGTCCCCAGAAAATGAAGGTTGCAGAAAAGTCTCCTGTAGTGACGGAACCCACTGCAAATTTTGCTCCCGGTGTCCTCTCCGTACAATTTGCTCAAGTTTTGGATCAAATGGAATCAATTTCTGCACTGTTGAATGGGTGCTGACCATGCACAGATTATCTTTGTAATCTGCATTGTACTGCTGTAATCTGTGAAAAATAAAATAAAAACGACAATTAAATTTTTTTTTATATGTATAAACGGAAATAGTAACTAATTGAAAATTTGATCAGTAGGAATTATTTTAAATAATCCTCGGCAACGGCGCCATTTTCTTGATAGGGATTTTACTACTCATGTGAATGGGCTAAAAACTCCTATTATACTTGCAAGAATCACAAGGTTGTTGTAGTATAAACGGATCTCGCAAGGTCATTCTCCACTCGGATTATTAAATCATTCGAAACAAACCAAATTTCAATTAATTATTGTAAAGTAGAAATTGAGGTGATTGATTTTATAACCTACTTAAAATAAAAACGAATTTAATTAATAAAAATAAGACAATCTGCAATATTGAAAATAGAGGAAAAAAAAACTGTTTTGGGAGAAATCAAATTAAGAAAGCACTAGGGTTCCACCATCACCTAGCAATCATATGAATTTTTACCAATTACTTATGATTTCAACACATGCCACTTTGAAAGTTAGATTTTCCTAATTCATATTCTACTTGGAACCTCTAACATAGAACGTATATCTAACATGCAACCCGTCTGGACGTTCGGATCAAATCTGAACATGAAAGACTCATTATGCTTTATGAAAATCCTTTGAAAAACCATGCAACCCTTAAGACGTGGTATTCATCCTAAGTGAAATTACAATTATTAATCACAAGAAGCCAGTGTCAATTTCAGGGAACCTTCCGACCAAAATTGCAACAAATTACTTTTCTAAAGATCCTAATGGTGATCAGGCATTAAGACAATTAGATAGTTTTTATCCCGGTGATTAACAATTCAAAGTATGCATGCAATGAATCAGAAGCAATTAAATAAAAATCACATATTCATGCTAAGGCTCAAGGCTTCGCCCTAGCAAAAGAAATTAGTTACACATATTCATAATTGAAATCATAGAAAATATTATTAAGAAAAGGATTGAAAACACCTTCAAGTAGAAAATCTCCAAAACCCTAGCACTTCTCTCTGTCTCCAAAATTGCATAAAATAAAGCGTCCTCAAAAACTGTAGACGGCTAAGCAATATATTTGCTAAGCCACCACACAAAACCTAATCCCCATAAAAAAAAAAGAAACATAACCCTAAATTAAAATGGTAAAATTCGTCCAAAATCTGAACAGCCACGTTTTGGACCCATAAGCTGCTCTAAAACTGGCCCAGTATAGCTGGATTTAATGTTTGGAATATTCTAAACACTTCTCCAGAAGGCCACGAACCCATCCGAGGTCATCTTGGGCTCCAAAAACGCAATTTAAGCCCAAAAATGTCATTTTCCAGCACTGCGCATCGCTCCTTTATTTTATCGCCAGAAAATAACCGCTTGGTGGAAAAATCCCAAATTTTGATATGATTAAGCTAAGTGACTCACGAACGTCCTCCAACTGGAATTACTTCAAAATTCGTCCATTTGATCCTGTTTTGCTCAAGAGGAAGTCGAAAGTCCTATATTGAAAATACAATTCAAAGTATCAAAATTCTTCCAAAATATTAATCAAAATATACTAAGATTAGGGTAAAATATATAATTTAAAATCTACTCATCAATGACTAATTCATCTTCAACCATTGCAAGTGGTCTAGTGGTTCTTGCCTTTGCTCCCCAGCCTAGGTTCGAACCCCGAAGCTGTCAAAGTGGCCAGGCACTGTGCTGCAATGCACAGTTGGAGCATTTCACATGCGCCGGAGGGATTAGTCCTTGGGCCTAGGAAGCCTTTGGGATACCCTTGACTTGGTCAAAAAAAAAAAATGACTAATTCATCTTCTAAACTCAACTCTTACAAAACTACATTTCTTCCTTGAATTTAAATGTTGGGAGTTATCAAATCCAACTGGTTTACAAATCGTAAACTTAGTCCATTAAGCAAAGACATGTTGTAATTGTATACCGGTATTTGAAGACGTAATCCATTGAGCAAAGACAGGTTGTAATTGTATAGAGATATTTAAAAACATATCTTGCAGGCACCCTAGAGCGCTTACAGTATTGTGTGGTTTGACATGACAAGATCATCACACTATCCACCACTCTTGATTGCATCCTATTTCAACGGAGGGCAATAGCTATGGGATTACAAAGGATAAATCAACGACTACACATTCTAATATTCAGTAAACAAATCTTCATAATCTAAATCCACCGTAAATACCCAGAACAAAACACAAATCACAAGGTGCTACAACTATGATAATTCGATCTACATCTAAAATGATAAGTATACAACTGACTACAAACAAATGCTAACTGGAAAACACTTCTCAACAATCCTTCGTTACAGATTGGTTGACCTCTGATGTATTCTCTTTCTGGCTTGGCGAAGGCACGGATCCTCCTAGTTTCAAGTCCCCACTTTGTTGTTGTTGCTGTTGCTGTTGCTGAAGCTGCTGCTGCATCCGTTGCTGCTGAAGTTGATGGAGTTGATGCTGCTGAAATTGGTGCTGCTGTTTCTGAGAATGAATCTGGAGCTGTTGAAACTGCTGTGCAGTTAGAAGGGTGTGCATAGCTTGATTGGTTGGATAGAATTGCTGCTGGCCCGCCCCGCCAAAACAAGCGTAGTTCATCATAGGTCCACCATTTGGCATAGCTTGGCCAGTAACAACTTTCAGATGCTGAATTTCCTCTTTCAGTGCATCGTTCAATGCTACAACACAAAAAACATGTTTATGGCTACTAGAACATTGTAAACGAGCATAAATTCAAGGTAAATCTTTCTTGCCCATATCGGTGGTGGAGGCAGGACCAGAACAGCTTATACAAGCCACGAAACTAGATCCAATGACTGTACACAGGCTACGTCATAGAAGCAAATAAGGGGACTAAGAACAAAAATGTAATCAATTTGATAGATTTGATAGACAAGCAGTAAAATGGTCAATGCAATTATACATTTCCAGCTCAGTAATAAAAGCATCAAACATGTAAACCCCTCAAACAAAGCATTCATCATAAAGATGCTCAATTCATGCAAATATAAATTTACAAACACTAAACCAAAATGAAAATATACAAACAAAGAATCATTCTACTTAATTTTAGTACCTTCTGGATAAGTTGAATAAACCACAAAATCATAAACTCATTATGCAATAGGAAATGTCAAGGAACCAAAGTTCGTTTGCAGAATCTTATATCGTAGACTATCAGAAATTAGGTATTTGGTAAAAGTACATGCAGAAAAAAATCATCATAGACAAAAATCAGAATTAGCAACCAATTTTTATTCTGAGTTAACAAGAGGAAACAATGTCTGCCAAAATCACTTATGGCATCTTGTGAACTGCCATCTTGGATTCTAATCTCCAACAGAAATCAAGTATATATATGTTAGCATCTACTTATTGGATCGTCCACTTTGTACTACATGTAAGCGTGCTTGAATCATGCTCAATTCTTCCTTTCAGTGTGTCAGTGTGCTTATATCATGCTCAATTCTTCCTTTCAGCCAATGACCAGACAATTCAATAAAATTAAGACATCTGGCTTTTCTTGTTTCTATACATTAGTCATTACTATAAAAAGAAGAAGACAGATGACAATGATAAGGAAAGAAATACTACAACAACAACAACAACAACAAAGCCTTTTCCCACTAAGTGGGGTCGGCTATATGAATCCTAGAACGCCATTGCGCTCGGTTTTGTGTCATGTCCTCCGTTAGATCCAAGTACTCTAAGTCTTTTCTTAGAGTCTCTTCCAAAGTTGTCCTAGGTCTTCCTCTACCCCTTCGGCCCTGAACTTCTGTCCCGTAGTCACATCTTCGAACCGGAGCGTCAGTCGGCCTTCTTTGCACATGTTCAAAATCACCGGAGCCGATTTTCTCTCATCTTTCCTACAATTTCGGCTACTCCTACTTTACCTCGGATATCCTCATTCCCAATCTTATCCTTTCTCGTGTGCCCACACATCCCACGAAGCATCCTCATCTCCGCTACACCCATTTTGTGTACGTGTTGATGCTTCACCACCCAACATTCTGTGCCATACAACATCGCTAGCCTTATTGCCGTCCTATAAAATTTTCCCTTGAGCTTCAGTGGCCTACGACGGTCACACAACACGCCGGATGCACTCTTTCCATCCAGCTCGTATTCTATGGTTGAGATCTCTATCTAATTCTCCGTTCTCTTGCAAGATAGATCCTAGGTAGCGAAAACGATCGTTTTTTGTGATTTTCGCTAGATTGCTCCGGTCATTAGTGTGGATAAGTATATAAATGGATAGAGATAGGAAAGCAAACACAAGATGTACGTGGTTCACCTAGATTGGCTACGTCCACGGAATAGAAGAGTTCTCATTAATTGTGAAGGGTTTACACAAGTACATAGGTTCAAGCTCTCATTTAGTGAGTACAAGTGAATGATTTAGTACAAATGACATTAGGAAATATTGTGGGAGAATGATCTCGTAATCACGAAACTTCTAAGTATCGGAGTGTGGTGTCGTCTTGACTTGCCTTATCTGTCTCATAGGTAGATGTGGCATCTTCTCTGGAAGTACTCTTCCTCCATCCAGGGGTGGTATCTTTAACTGGTGGAGATGCACAAGGTAATGTATCAATTTCACTTGAAGCTTACTTGTAGTTTCAGGCTTGGTCAAGCGCGATACAAACCATGTAGTAGGAGTCCCCCAAGTCGCCGAGCTAGGGGGTCTGCGGAAAGAGGTGACAGACAAGGTAAGCAATCAGAGCTCCGACTGATTGTTCACCTTCTCCCCATCTTGCAGCAGCATGAAGGATAAAGAGAAGAAAAATGAGAAGAGATGATATGAGATACTTTTGCTTTTGAAGAAGTAACTTTCCACAGGCTTATTCTTGAACTGAGCTGGAGGGTTTTCTGGTTTTCTCCAGAGTATAAGGCCGACTGAAGAATTTGAGGGTCAAAACAAGTCCATCAAATCTAGAGTACGTTCCACCCTGCTGATATGGGATACTTTTGCTTTTGACAGAGTAATGAATGTATCGGCACGTGTGCTGTTACGCTTGTCTCCACATGCTTCCTTGTATCCTTCGCACTTGCCCTATCTGTTCCTCAAGCAGATGCGGAATCTTCCCTGGAAACATAAGATGTTGAAGATGAGTACTCGAGAGCAATGCCAGGTAAGTAATCAGGTAAGGAGTTCCAGGCAGTCAGTTCTTGGCTGGAAGCTTGATTCGAAGTGCTGACTGATTGCTCTCTTTCTCCTTGTCTTGCAGGTAAAAACAAGGCCAAAAGAAAAGACAGGGAAAAAGCATGATATGGGATACTCTTGCTTTTAACCCTGATGATATGAGATATTCTTGCTCTAGTATAGCTTGTTTGCAGAGGTATTATCGGGGGGAAAGAAAGCTGAATATTTCGAAAGGCTTCGTTGGGAGTGCCCTCTCAGATATGATGAAGGGTTGAGCATTTTTGCAGGTCTGCCTGTCCGTTGGGGATGGAGGTCGACATATATAGGAGTCTCCCTAACAACAAGTAGTAATGCTATTCCTTTACCCTGCTTGGTCATAGCACGGTAGTGGGAGCTGCCAGTTTCACATGTTTTAACTCTGTCAGAGCACTTTGAAAAAGTGGTCTGTGGTATCTGGCTCTCGAGATTCGGAGAACGATGCCTCTTCGATTTTTGAGAAAGCAATCATGCTGGGGGTATGACTCTCGAGATTCGGAGAGCAGTGTCTCTTCGATTTTTGAGGAAGTAATCATGTTGGGAGTCTGGCTCTCGAGATTCGGAGGGCGGTGCCTCTTCGATTTTGGAGCAAGCAATCTTGTTGGGAGTGTTGTCTCGAATGTGAGTAAAGGTTGGGCATGTTTGCTAGTCTACCTTGCCACGAAGCACAAAGGTTGACACACAGGGACTTTCCAATTATCCAGCAATGGTACTGTTCCTTTACCCTCTCTTCGATTTTGAGAAAGTAGTCATGTTGGGAGTCTGGCTCTCGAGATTCGGAGGACGGTGCCTCTTCGATTTTGGAGCAAGCAATCTTATTGGGAGTGTTTTCTCGAATGTGAGTAAAGGTTGGGCATGTTTGCTAGTCTACCTTGCCACGAAGCACAGAGGTTGACACACAGGGACTTTCCAATTATCCAGCAGTGGTACTGTTCCTTTACAGTTGTGGGTAATAATATGGTAGCTAGACCTTCAAAATTTATGTGTCTAAACTTTTGTTAGTGCTATTTCTTTGCTATTCTTTTACCTTTCTTGGTCAGAGCGATGTAGTGGGAGCTGCAAGCTTCACGTGCTCAACTTTGGCAGAGAACTTTGGCAAAGTTATTTGTGGTACCCATGAGCTATTGTTGCGTGTGGGAAGTGGGTGATTGAACAGTAAGATTCATGTGCTTTCTACTTCACCAGAAGTCTTCGACAGAATGCCCATAATTTCTGCAAAGCTGAGTGTGCGTGTGACAGGTGCTGACAAGGCTAGAAAAGTAGGTGCCTCTTCGATTTCTGAGATCGGCCCTCGTGGTCTCTGAGCAGCCCAGCTTTTGAGAAAGCGAGCGCCTCTTCGATTGATTCGGAGAACGATGCCTCATCGATTTTTGAAAAAGCAATCATGCTGGGGGTCTGGCTCTCGAGATTCGGGGAGCAGTGTCTCTTCGATTTTTGAGAAAGTAATCATGTTGGGAGTCTGGCTCTCGAGATTCGGAGGGCGGTGCCTCTTCGATTTTGGAGCAAGCAATCTTGTTGGGAGTGTTTTCTCGAATGTGAGTAAAGGTTGGGCATGTTTGCTAGTCTACCTTGCCACGAAGCACAGAGGTTGACACACAGGGACTTTCCAATTATCCAGCAGTGGTACTGTTCCTTTACCCTTGTGGGTAATAATATGGTAGCTAGACCTTCAAAATTTATGGGTCTAAACTTTGTTAGTGCTGTTTCTTTGCTATTCTTTTACCCTTCTTGGTCAGAGCGATGTAGTGGGAGCTGCAAGCTTCACGTGCTCAACTTTGGCAGAGAACTTTGGCAAAGTTATCTGTGGTACCCATGAGCTATTGTTGCGTGTGGGAAGTGGGTGATTGAACAGTAAGATTCATATGTTTTCTACTTCCCCAGAAGTCTTTGACAGAATGCCCATAATTTCCGCAAAACTGAGTGTGCGTGTGACAGGTGCTGACAAGGCTGGAAAAGGCTGGAAAAGTAGGTGCCTCTTCGATTTCTGATATCGGCCCTCGTGGTCTCTGGGGAGCCCAGCTTTTGAGAAAGCGAGCGCCTCTTCGATTTTTGAGATCGGCCTTCGTGGTCTTTGAGCAGCCCAACTTTTGAGAAAGCAAACGCCTCTTCGATTTCTGAGATCAACCCTCGTGATCTCTAAGCAGCCCAGCTTTTGAGAAAGCAAACGCCTCTTCGATTTCTGAGCAGGCGCCTCTTCGATTTCTGAAGCTTCGTCGAGTGCAGATTTTTATAGGGGCTGGCATTAAGTTCCAAAGCACACTTGAATCTCCACCAGTAGAAGCTTCATTCTTGCACTTCTAAGATCTTGATTTGTCCGACCTCTTCTCTCTTCAACACCTTTGAAAATGTTTGGCCCCTCCGACCGTCGTTTTGACTTGAACCTTGTTGAAGAGGCAGCCCCGCCTTCTCCAGACAACATATGGCGCCCATCCTTCGTCTCCCCTACTGGTCCTCTTACCGTTGGGGATTCCGTGATGAAGAATGATATGACCGCTGCGGTGGTGGCCAGGAACCTTCTCACTCCCAAAGATAACAGACTACTTTCCAAACGGTCTGATGAGTTAGCTGTTAAGGATTCGCTGGCTCTCAGTGTTCAGTGTGCAGGTTCTGTGTCTAATATGGCCCAACGCCTATTTGCTCGAACCCGCCAAGTTGAATCATTGGCGGCTGAAGTGATGAGTCTCAAACAGGAGATTAGAGGGCTCAAGCATGAGAATAAACAGTTGCACCGGCTCGCACATGACTATGCTACAAACATGAGGAGGAAGCTTGACCAGATGAAGGAAACTGATGGTCAGGTTTTACTTGATCATCAGAGATTTGTGGGTTTGTTCCAAAGGCATTTATTGCCTTCGTCTTCTGGGGCTGTACCGCGTAATGAAGCTCCAAATGATCAACCTCTGATGCCTCCTCCTTCTAGGGTTCTGTCCAGTACTGAGGCTCCAAATGATCCCCCTCCGGTGCCTTCTCTTTCTGGGGCTCTACCGACTGCTGAGACTTCTCCTAAGCAACCTTTGTGAAGGCTCCCTCTTGTGTGCTTATTTTGACTCATGTATATGTACATATTTGTAGCTTATCGGGGATATCAATAAATAAGCTTTCCTTCATTTCAACGTATTGTGTTAAATACACCAAAGCCTTCTTCGCTAAGTTCTTTGAATTTTCTTTTGTTAAAGCTTGTATGTTGAAGCTTTCTGAGTGGAGCATGTAGGTTGGGGTAGTGTTCCCTTAATTTCCCGAGTGAGGAAAACTTCTCGGTTGGAGACTTGAAAAATCCAAGTCACTGAGTGGGATCGGCTATATGAATCTTAGAACGCCATTGTGCTCGATCCTGTGTCATGTCCTTCGTTAGATCCAAGTACTCTAAGTCTTTTCTTAGAGTCTCTTCCAAAGTTTTCCTAGGTCTTCCTCTACCCCTTCGGCCCTGAACCTCTGTCCCATAGTCGCATCTTCTAATCGGAACGTCAGTAGGCCTTCTTTGCACATGTCCAAACCACCGTAACCGATTTTCTCTCATCTTTCCTTCAATTTCGGCTACTCCTACTTTATCCCGGATATCCTCATTCCTAATCTTATCCTTTCTCGTGTGCCCACACATCCAACGAAGCATCCTCATCTCCGCTACACCCATTTTGTGTACGTGTTGATGTTTCACCGCCCAACATTCTGTGCCATACAGCATCGCCGGCCTTATTGCCGTCCTATAAAATTTTCCCTTGAGCTTCAGTGGCATACGGCGGTCACACAACACGCCGGATGCACTCTTCCACTTCATCCATCCAGCTTGTATTCTATGGTTGAGATCTCCATCTAATTCTCCGTTCTTTTGCAAGATAGATCCTAGGTAACGAAAACGGTCGCTCTTTGGTATTTCTTGATCTCCGATCCTCACCCCTAACTCGTTTTGGCCTCCATTTGCACTGAACTTGCACTCCATATATTCTGTCTTTGATCGGCTTAGGCGAAGACCTTTAGATTCCAACACTTCTCTCCAAAGGTTAAGCTTTGTATTTACCCCTTCCTGAGTTTCATCTATCAACACTGTATCGTCTGCGAAAAGCATACACCAAGGAATATCATCTTGAATATGTCGTGTTAACTCATCCATTACCAACGCAAAAAGGTAAGGATTTAAGGATGAGCCTTGGTGTAATCCTACAGTTATGGGAAAGCTTTCGGTTTGTCCTTCATGAGTTCTTACGGCAGTCTTTGCTCCTTCATACATATCCTTTATAGCTTGGATATATGCTACTCGTACTCCTTTCTTCTCTAAAATCCTCCAAAGAATGTCTCTTGGGACCCTATCATACGCTTTTTCCAAATCTATAAAGACCATGTGTAAATCCTTTTTCCCATCTCTATATCTTTCCATCAATCTTCGTAAGAGATAGATTGCCTCCATGGTTGAGCGCCCTGGCATAAACCCGAATTGGTTGTCCGAAACCCGTGTCTCTTGCCTCAATCTATGCTCAATGACTCTCTCCCAGAGCTTCATTGTATGACTCATTAGCTTAATACCCCTATAGTTCATGCAATTTTGTACGTCGCCCTTATTCTTGTAGATAGGCACCAAAGTGCTCATTCGCCACTCATTTGGCATCTTCTTCGTTTTCAAAATCCTATTGAAAAGGTCAGTGAGCCATGTTATACCTGTCTCTCCCAAAAGTTTCCACACTTCGATTGGTATATCGTCTGGGCCTATTGCTTTTTTATGCTTCATCTTCTTCAAAGCTACAACCACTTCTTCCTTCCGGATTCGACGATAAAAAGAGTAGTTTCTACACTCTTCTGAGTTACTCAACTCCCCTAAAGAAGCACTCATTTCATGTCCTTCATTGAAAAGATTATGAAAATAACCTCTCCATCTGTCTTTAACCGCGTTCTCTGTAGCAAGAACCTTTCCATCCTCATCCTTGATGCACCTCACTTGGTTTAGGTCCCTTGTCTTCTTTTCCCTTGCTCTAGATAGTTTATAGATATCCAACTCTCCTTCTTTGGTATCTAGTCGTTTATACATATCGTCGTAAGCCGCTAACTTAGCTTCTCTGACAGCTTTCTTCGCCTCTTGCTTCGCTTTTCTATACCTTTCACCATTTTCATCAGTCCTCTCCTTGTATAAGGCTTTACAACATTCCTTCTTAGCCTTCACCTTTGTTTGTACCTCCTCATTCCACCACCAAGATTCCTTTTGGTGTGGGGCAAAGCCCTTGGACTCTCCTAATACCTCTTTTGCTACTTTTCGGATACAACTAGCCATGGAATCCCACATTTGGCTAGCTTCCCCCTCTCTATCCCACACACATTGGGTGATTACCTTCTCTTTGAAAATGGCTTGTTTTTCTTCTTTTAGATTCCACCATCTAGTCCTTGGGCACTTCCAAGTCTTGTTCTTTTGTCTTACTCTTTTGATATGTACATCCATCACCAACAAGCGATGTTGATTAGCCACGCTCTCTCCTGGTATAACTTTGCAATCCTTACAAGTTATACGATCCCCTTTCCTCATTAGAAGAAAATCTATTTGTGTTTTTGACGACCCACTCTTGTAGGTGATCACATGTTCTTCTCTCTTCTTAAAGAAGGTGTTGGCTAAGAAGAGATCATATGCCATTGCAAAATCCAAGATAGCTTCCCCATCCTCGTTTCTCTCCCCAAAACCATGGCCACCATGAAAACCTCCATAGTTGCCTGTCTCCCTGCCCACGTGTCCATTTAAATCTCCTCCTATAAATAACTTCTCCGTCTGAGCAATTCCTTGCACCAAGTCTCCAAGATCTTCCCAAAATTTCTCCTTCGAACTCGTATCCAACCCTACTTGAGGTGCGTACGCACTAATCACATTGATAAGTTCTTGTCCTATTACAATCTTGATTGCCATGATTCTATCTCCTACCCTCTTGACATCTACAACATCTTGTACCAAGGTCTTGTCCACGATTATGCCAACACCGTTTCTCGTTCTATTTGTGCCCGAATACCAAAGTTTAAACCCTGAGTTTTCTAGATCCTTTGCCTTACTACCAACCCACTTAGTTTCTTGTAGGCACATAATATTTATCCTTCTCCTCACCATAACTTCCACTACTTCCATAGATTTTCCCGTTAAGGTTCCTATATTCCACGTTCCTAAACGCATTTTGCTCTCTTGAACTCTACCCTTCTGTCCTAGCTTCTTCACCCTCCCCCGTCTAATAGGATCAAAGTACTTCTTTTGTGTGTCCCGGGTAAAGTTGATAGGAGCATATGCTCCCAAACAACTTTGAGTGGAGTCGTTCGAAAAGAAGTTTCTATGGCCCCCTTGCTCATTTAACACTGCATCCGGGTGCCGATGGAGATACAGCGACCCTTGCTCACTTATCACTGTGCTCAGGCCACACAGCGCGCCACTTACGGGTGACGCCCTAGCTTTAGCGCGATTTTGTTCTGGATTCATTTTCATAAGGATTCGACGTGATCATGGAGTGCCGGCTGTCGACTACCTGACGCCCTCCCCCTCCTCCTTTATCCGGGCTTGGGACCGGCCATGTAAGACATAGGCGGAGTTCCTTCCAGGATAGATACTAAGAAATATTCTATCCATCTTTTTAGTGCTCCATAACATAGTTAAAGAACAATAGTAGCTATAAAGAATTCTAATCATGAAAGGAAGAAGGGGTTCACCATCTTGCAAATGAACCTGTTGCTCCATTGTCTGCAACCGCAGTTTCAGTTCACTGTTCTCAGCAGTCAGACCATTTGTATCTCTCTGCTCATAACAAAAATTCATAAGAATAATCAACTTATATCCTCATTATGTAAGCTAGATAAAACAGCCATGTGACTAATGCAGTGAAAACAAAGGGAAATCATAAGCTAAGAGTCATTTAAGCAGTCCAATGAAGAGAACCTGGTCTAATAAAGGACTGGGTTAAGCCGATGAAATTTACCTGCAAGAGAGTCAATTGAGCAGACAAGGAAGTTGCTTCTGTTTGCAACGTCTGGACTTTCTGTTCAAGCTCAGCAATATATCGCATTTTCCTTTCCTTTGACCTTGCAGCTGACTGCCTATTTGCCCAGATCCTAATGCATGTCAACCACACGTAAAATATTACACATGATGGTTGAAGCAACATGCAAAACAAGGGAGCAACCAACTCTTTTATTTTCATTTAAGAAGGGAAAATGAAGATGGGTAAAAACTAGAAAGCACCAAAGAAAATCAGATCCACTTCAAGGGTAACAAGATGTCACAGGGGCAAGAACAGAAAAAAGGAAAACAAACCACCCTTACCACCTAATACTATCTAGACATGATTCTTGAAAGACCAACTCCATTGCCTTAAAAATCAGTCTATATGAAGACTGAAGAGACAGAATCATAAGGGGCGTACTTCTAGATATGAACCAGACAATATGATGAGATGAAGTCATCAGATAATCTTACCCTTGGGTAATGTGAGTATAATATATGATTCACAAAATTTTCATCCCAGACAATTTTCAAAGAAAGAGTAATATATATTGAATGATACTGCTACATGTCATGAACTATGGTCCACAACCACTTGAGCAATTGGTTTGAACAACAATATTTCTATTGAACTCGATCAAAGTAATACCAATTCTAACAAGAACGCATCTTAAGGGACCCAATTAATTTATTGTAGTCCAATTAGGAGAGTAAATGACTATTACGTAAAAAATGAGCAACACAGAAACCTGGTACATTAGAACTTGAAAGCAACTTAACATTTAAAAAATAAAAGCAGGGTATAAGTCAATTAGGACGAGAACTAGGAAATGCATTGTCTATCACATCTGGCTGTAAACCAATGTCAAACACCTCATACATCAAATTATTTGGAGCTGCTATGCAATAAGTACAAAGTTATTCACCACTGATACACTAAAATAACAACCTTGAATGGATTCTTAAAAAGCTAAGAACTTTGACTGCAAACCATAAAGAAAACATTGCATGAACTCAAAACAAAAAACACAGACTATTGTCTGGAATTACAAACGCTAATAATTTTAGAACACCATAATCCTTAATCCATGCCACATGTGTCTGGATACACAGAGAATAAACATGTGTCCTTGCATATGAAACACTACTGCTATCAATAAAGGAAAAGTAGACTCATAGACAAAACTTAACAATAAACTACGTTTATTAAGAGGCTAACAATTAAGTATTCTAATATAGTAGGATTTTAAAAAATGACTACCTAGGCTTGAACACATGTTAAAATTACATGCAAAAGCAATAGCAATTCAAAGTACTATCAACTCAAGTTTGCTACCAAAAATTACTAACAGCTGAATTCCTAGTTAAGAGTAACATTATATATGATTACTCAAGAATTAATACCTCTTTGCACGTTTTGGATCAATCAGGGCAAGCTCAGCAAGCTTAGCAGCTGACAGGGATTTCTTGGAATCAGCTGCACTGATATCTTCTGAACTGGAGACCAGCATCTCCGGTTTGATGGTTGACGACCCATCCATTGACTGGCTATGTTGGTGCCTAACTCTGAGTCTCTCATTGGAACCAATGGCAATATTCTCCGCGGATGAGGTGGGTGCTCTTGATACTGGTGCTATTACTGGAGCAGGTGCTGCTGCAGAAGATGATGGCTCCCCGAACTGAAAGGATGATGTAGCAGATGATGAATTGAACTTTTCCATATCAAGGTACACAGAGAACAAGTCTTCCTCAGTCTCATCCGAAAATGAAGGGTCATCCGCACCACCCACAACACCAAGGTCACTATCAAAGCTAATATCATCTGGAAGGGTCAAGATTTCCGAATGGGCACGCCTATGACCCAATTTCCTAGGTGGGTTATCTGGCATTCTGCTAATATCATGGCTAAAGTGACCAGAGTCTGCACTAGCACCCGAGGCCAGCGGAGGAAACGACGATGAAGAGGATGGCTCAGGTTTCACATTGAAAGCAGCTCCAGTTGGCAAGAAACTCGAGTACCTGCCTGATGGGGGTGGGAAACCTCCACCATGGGCATGGGACTTGTCCTTGTCCATCTATAAGAATCACAACCCCTAAAATTTACACTTAAAAATAGCTAAGATACCAAACATCCCAATAAATGCCAACTCCTTTCGGAACAAATCAAAATCTAAACCAAGTATCCAAATTCAGATTCTCAAACAAGAAAAAGAGGCAATTGAGATACGAAACAACACGAACAGACTCCCTCCAATGAAAAAAATTTAAAGTTGCATAAATAAAAAAACACTAAGAAATGGAGATCTGACAGCGACAGGTGCAAAATAAATACACGAGGTTGAGCTACAAAAGGAAATTAAGCAAACACATACAAGAGCTTCAACACGAGAAAACCCTAGAAACCATCGCAGAGCAAAGCACAGCAGCTGAACATGGTAAATTTCTGGGAAAATATGGGAAATTTTGTGGGAATTTTCTCAGGAAAAAGGACATCGGGGTTGGAATTGTTCTTACAGACGCAGATCTTCGGATTGGGAGGTGGAACGCGAGAGAGAATCAATCACGCAGGCTTTTGTAGAAAGCGAAATTCGAATAAGAGCAGTCGCATGCAGATAGAGAGGGATCTTAGAGACGAGGAGGAAACGGAAGCTTGTGAGTGACGATACAAACATAAGAGTATTATACAATATCATTCCATTCCAACCGGAAGTGTTGCTCCCACCACATAGCCTGTCGGAGAAGCACAAATTTCATTTCGGTTCGCTTGTGTTTCACGTACATATATATTATAGGAAAATGGGTAAAAATAGGCATTTTTCTTAATTTTGGGATAGAAATAGGATTTTTTCTACCATTGAAAATGACCTAATTGCTCTCGTATATAAATGAGTTATTTCCTTCCATTTTCTGATTATCTCTCTCTCCTCTCTCTTGAAGAACCCTAGCGATACATTCACCCCATAACAACCCACCTCACCGGCGGCAACCCTTTCTCTCTCAATGATGCCCATCTTTTCACCAGTCTCCTCTCTCCTTTCTTTTCGAACTACTGACCCAAGATTCAAATCGCATCTAAATTTTGGGTGAGTACAATGTCCAACTCACAATCCCAAAAGCTTGGTGTGTAATGAATAATAATTCATCCACCAAAGCTCTCATGAAGGTCCACAAGGATTATTAAATAATTCGAAGCAAACCAAATTTCGATTGATTATTGTAAAACATAAATTTGAGATGATTGATTTTTATGACCTAATTTAATAAAAACGAATTTAACTAATAAAAATAAACTAATCTGCAATATTAAAGATGAAGAAAAAGGAATCAGTTTTGGAGAAATCAAATTAAGAAAGCACTAAGGCTGCGTTTGGTATGTGGGACGGGACGGGACAGAACGGGACGAGACTTTCCGCCTAGCGTTTGGTACGCTAAAAATGGGTGGAACACGCTGTTCCACGGGATAGAAATTGGGTGTTTTTGCGTCCCGCCTCCCCCTGGAAGGGGTTGTTCCACGTATGTGGAACACAAAAATTCCACTGTCTACCCTCCCTCTCTCTCCCACAGCCTCCCTCTCCCGTAGCTTCGTTACCCTCCCTCTCTCCTGTAACCTCCTCCACCACAAACCCAGCAACCCAAATGCTTCGTTACCCAAACGTAGCTTCGTTACCCAGCAACCTAGATGAATTCGAGCTCGATTTCGGGCTTTCCAGGCTGAGTCGGAGACGAATCCGCCGAAATATCAGCTAAACAGACCGAAACGCACTTCCTTCTAGGAAAAACTCGGCGTTTGTGCTGGCTGAAGACTTGCGCTGGCCGGAACGACGCGACGTTTGCGAAGTGCAGGGAAATCATAGTTTGATGCAGCTCAGTCCACACTCGCCTCCCTTAGCCTTTTCATATTGTTGGTTTTAAATTGGGGAAAAGTAATTTGATTTACTGGAATTGAAGAGAAAGATAATGAAATGAAGAGAAAGTATGGGTTTGATTTTTACTAGGAGATCTGAGCATGCGGGAGAGAGAGAGAGAGTCAAATGGAAGAAGAGAAAGCAGAGAAACGGGAGAGAGAGAGAGAGAGTCAAATAAAAAGGGTAAGCTAGTCATTTAATTCAGTTTCGTTATGTTCCATCTTGTTAGTACCAAACATGACATGAATTTTTGTTCCGTTCCGTCCTGTCCCGTCTCATCCCATACCATCTTGTCTCGTCCCGTCTACGTACCAAACGCTACCTAAGGTTCCACCATCACCTAGCAATCCTATGAACTTTTACCAATTACTTATGATCTAGACATGCCACATTGAAGGTTAGGTTTTTCTAATTTATATTCTACTTGGAACCTCCAACATAGAACATATATCTAACATGCAACCCGTCTGGACGTTCGGATCAAATCTGAACATGAGAGACTTATTATGCTTTATGAAAACCCTTTGAAAAACCATGCAACCCTTAAGACGTGATGTTCATCTTAAGTGAAATTACAATTATTAATCACAAGAAGCCAGCGCCAATTTCAGGAAACCTTCCGACCAAAATTGCGTCAAATTACTTGTCTAAGGATCCTAATGGTGATCAGGCATTAAGACAATTAGATAGTTTTAATCACGGTGATTAATAATTCAAGTGTGCATGTAATCAATCATAAGCAATCAAATAAAAATCACATATTCATGATAAGGCTCAAGGCTTAGCCCTAACAAAAGGAATTATTTACGCATATTCATAATTAAAATCATAGAAAATATTATTAAGAAAAGGATTGAAAACACATTAAAGTAGAAAATTTCCAAAAACCCTAGCAATTCTCTTTGTCACCAAAGTTGCATAAAAGAAAGCGCATGTAAAAGTGAGAATGGCAAAGCAATATATCTGCTATGCCCCCGCAAAACCCCTAAAACATAGGTCTCTTATTCCAATCAGGAAACTAAGAAAAATAATAAAATATCTTAGAAAATAAAATCCTAATTAAACTAGGATAATCTGCCAAGTACTTGTCTAGTCACGTTTTTATCTCAAATATCCTCCAAATCCGGCCCTTGATAGCTTGTTTTGAAGATCAGGACGTTCTGAACACATCTCCAGAAGGCCACGAACCTATTTGATGTTATCTTGGGCTCCAAAAATGCAAGTCAAGCCCAAAACGTCACTATTCCCGCACTGCGCATTGCTCCTTTATTCTATTGCCAGAAAATAACCACTTGGGGGAAAAATCTAACATTTTGACACAATCAAGCTAAGCGACTCACGAACGTCTCCAACTGGAATGACTCCAAAATTCGTCCATTTGGTCATGTTTTGCTCTAAAGGAAGTCGAAAGTCCTATATTGAAAATACAACTCAAAGTATCAAAATTCTTCCAAAATGTACTAAGAATAGGGTAAAATATATAATATGAAATTGACTCATCAAAGGTCGTATGTGAAGAGTGCACTTCCAAACTCATGACCTTCTTGCCAGTTTCTTTTAAATTTTTAGTTTCAAGGCACAATGGGATTGGATGAATCAACATGAGCCAAAGCCCACTACGAGTAATGCGGGTTTCTTTACGATATTTGGGGAATAATTTTTTCAAGGTTTGATTATGGGTTTTGATTTCAAAGTGGAATATTTATGAGTATTAATTTCTGGGATCGTATGTTTTATGGCTGCTGGGAGCTTGAGTAGTAAAATCTTGTGCTATTAGTTCAGCCAACTCAATAATTTTGACCAATGAATCTATTGATTCAAAAGCGTAGGAGTTTCTTGGCTTTGCTTGTATTTTGTGAGCTCATATATTCTATGGCTCAGGTCAAATATTTATTGGCTTTGCCTTCAATTTTCTAGAAAATTATACATTGTATGCACACGAGATGCATATAGGAGGTCAAATTTGTGTTTGTGCTCAATTAGTTTAGTCTAATTTTGACCTAACGAGATTAACAACGACACAGAAACATGCCCTATACCAATCGAACCTACGACATCGGGTTTTGGATACTTAAGCATGCTTTGTGCTATGCATTTTTCATTTAAGAAAGTAGGCATTGTTAATGTTACCACAAACTTCTCCCTTTTCCATTTACTAACAAAAAGTACATGACAACTAAATTTCAAGAAAAGTAAAGGAACAGAAAAAAATCTAGTCCCTACTAAAACTATTTAACATATCACAAAAAATGCTCACTTCCTGATATCATCTACACGAATTGTAGCTACTGAATTTGTCATGGCACCAATAATCCCAATGTGGTCGGATTGTGAAAGGACCTTGTCCACTTCCACAGTCGCTGTATGCTTTGACGGCAGCATTATCATCGTGAAGTTTTATTATTCTCCCTCTAACTTCCCTATCCACCCAAATTGACAAAAAAAAAAAAATTCCGAGCTCTTTCTCTACACTCCATTACACTCACCAATTTCTGACGATTGAGATAATGCAAAAGCTTCAAGCCTTTCTCTTTTTAATTCCCCCTATGGCACACTAAGATCACACCGTAGCCGTACGTTGATGCTTGATGACCCTTGGAGATCGCCATCTTCAGAGACTCAATTCCAAGTTCAGAATTTTGTATCTGAAGTACCATCACATCCCTTGGCCATACAGGGCCTCAGGATTGTTGCACTCCCTGCACCTACACTTCTTCATCTTTTATCTGTGAAGTTAATGGGTTGACGCTTTCAAATCTCCAAATGTTGATGTGTTTGAAGATGCAGTCATGTTGGATGAGTTGGTTGAATTTCTTGCACACCATTTTTGCTGAATATAAGGACAAAAGGAGCGGGAAGCAACCTTGGTGAGTATTTCCAGAAGAAGCCGTCTGAAAGAGATTGTATGAAAGTTTGGTCGTTGTGCATTTCTTCATCGCTCTGCCTTTCTTCATCGTTCTACAACCGGATGAGATGTTTGTGCTTGGACAAGCATGAATAAATACACCACCTCTCATGCAACCCAAAAGTCATTCATGCACAATTTCGTAATTAATTATCACAATTTCCTAATTATGCCTATTTTTTTAAGCTTCTTGTCACAATAACCAACTGGATGAGGTGGTTTAGACTTTACAACCCAACCATGCATACACAATAACCAACCGTCATCAGTCATAATTCAGACAACCCTCGAGAACCCAACCACACAACAAACCTATGAGACCAATCCTTGACTATTATTTCTTCTTTTTGGATTCGTTCACATGACATGAAGATGCCGTGTCCATATATTGTGCATGTCATGTGCATGTGTATTTAATGTGCATGGTGTATTTTTTGTGCATATTATGTGCATGGCATATGTATTTCCTGTGCATGTCAGTCACTCATGCACAATATCCCAATAACATAATAAAAAGATAGGAAAGCATTGATGAGTGGGAAAAAGTGACGGTAAACTGGATATAATAACGGTAATTATGACACCTTGGGTTAGTTTTTTTGTAATTATGCCTAGTTTTTAAAGCTTCTTGTTTGTGTATCTTTACGAAGAAAAATTGAAAAGTATGTTTGTACCATACCTAACCAAACCTGAAACTACCAAGTATCGGTCAACTTCATACCTTCAAGGACCCATTAAGGGGTTCATGCAGAGGCATCCCTGCTGAAGCACAAGAGTTTTCCGCCACCTAGGAGGCCAATTACAACACGACACGTGTTAACATCAAAATAAAACTCTTAGAGTCCCACATCAACCGTGGATGAAAGCCAGAGACTCTATGATTATGCTTGAACCTATGTATTTGTGCTAGCCCTTCATTATTAATGAGAACTCCTCTACTCCGTGGATGTAGCCAAACTTAGGGTGAACCACGTACATCTTGTTGGAATTATGCCCACAAAGCCACTCATTTGATGTAATAGCTTTTTGGAATACTTAATGTATTAAACTTTTATATGTTTAATGAAGGGCAAAGCTTATTGTTAATCACTATTTATTGTATCTTGTGTTTAAGCAATAAGGGAATCCTAGGGATGTATTTGATCTAAGAGACAAGTGATCTAAGTGAGTTAGATTATCGAGACCATTCTCTTATGTTCATTCCTAAAATGTTCCTAGCCATAGGATTGCCAATTGGGTATTGACAATCCGCTAAGGTTAGTATGTGTTATGTTGACTCAAGCGTGAGTATGACTAGTCTCAAGTCATTTGGTGTTGGACACTAAGACAAACACATAGGTGCTCAAAAGAGTAATCGAGTACACTGAACAATGATCGAAAGAGAGTTCGAACATACATGTCATGTAAGAACTCGAAAGTTGCAATATGCAAAGTAGTCCTTTGACCTGAGGCATCATAGATGTCTAATGGTTAGGTCCTTGATCTTTGATCATGTCAACGGCATTCCATCGGAGTGTCCACGGCATTGTTGGGGTCAAGCTATCTAGTCATGTAGGCATATGAATGCACAACAAGGGATCTCTAACCTTCCATGGTGGAAGGAGTATACTCTAAGATATGATTCTAAAGTCTTTGGTCAAAGCATATGAATATGACTTAGGAAGTTTGTTCCAAATCATATTCAAGGGAATCATATAGATATGTATCACATTGGATAGTAGACATGAAACAAACTATCACTTAAACAATGTGATTAAGAGTATTGTATTAGAGAAGGACTGTATTGCATTGTAGTTGTAACTGGATAGGTTCTCCAACCAATTTTACTTAGCTTGGGTAACCATGACATACTGCTAGGTGTCACTCATGGTTTGTGGAAGCCCTAATGATTAGGCAACACTAATCATAAAAGGGAGAATTGAAATGTGGTTTCAATTCGCAATCGATCGTTAAGAGTAACAATCGCCCACTACCTCGCTAATTGGAACCTAATGGATCGTACACCGAGTAAGGGTGATAGTGAAGAAATTAAATGAAATGGATATGCAATTAAATGGTTTAATTGAAGAATGGTCAAGATTAATTAATTAGTTAATTAATTTTACGAAAGGTTCGTATTGGGCTTATATGTTGGTTTTGGGTTTTGGGGCCCAAAAGCGTTTTGGTCCAAAAGGCCCATTATGTTTAAGTTGTATGACAACTAAAACAAAATGGGCAAATAGCCCAATAACATTAATATGGCCGGCCATTAGGGTGAATGGGCAAGCTTGGATTAATTACAAGTTTGCCACTCACTTGAAATGAAGTATAAAAGGAACTTTATAGCTTTATTTCTCATTAGGGTTTTCTTAAAGAAATTGGGTGAAACACTTTCTCTCATTTTTCTCTAAAGAGGCCGGCCACTTAGAGAGATTAATCTAGCAATCTTTTCTTCTTTAAGTCATCCATTTCATCTTCACACTTAACCCTTGGTGTGGAGACTTAGAGACACCAAATCTTTGGTGTTTTGGAGATCCTTTCCTTACATCCACAAAGTCCAAAGGAGCACAAAAGGAGAAGGAAATCACAAGCAATATCCAAGGAGCTTGGAGGTGACTTGAAGGCCCTCCACTTAGGTGAATCCCTTGTGTAAACAAGGATGAGCTTCAAGGGTAAAGAAACTCTAAATCTTTACTTCTCTTTAATGTTGTTAAAGAGTTTATTGGTTCACCATATACTAGGCTTTGAAAGTCATGGGTTTTATGAATTGTTTTTGAATGCATGCCTACTTTAAAGTGTTAATAGTTTGCATATGTATTCAAATGTTCTTACATGTTCTTAGCTAGGACAAAATTTTTCCTTCACATCTTGTGTTTGCTTTCCTATCTCTATCTCTTTACATTTTATCCTATCTTTATCTCTTTACATTTTATCCTCACTAAGTGACCAGAGCAAAGGTCACAAACTTGACATTTTACGTTGTTCCAAAGTCTCGTTGATTTTGTGCATCAACAATTGGTGTCGTCTATGGGAACGACACTTATTCCTACTCTCTCCAGCTTTGTCTAGTTAGTTTCCATCGTTTGTACACTCTCCTTTGATGAAGCACCCCTGTCCAACATGGGAAGCGAAGGAAGTCATGGCATGCATAACGACACCCTTCTCATGCCTAATGCAAGGCAACGAAGAAGGGAAAGGAATAAGGTTTCTATTTAAGCTAAAGTTGAGGAGCTGGAAGCTCAAAACAACAAAATAACAACCAGTTTTATGTGGATCACCTTATAAGTACCCATTAACGTGAAGGTTTACATGTCTTCGACATGGGGGTTCTTAATAAGGAGTGACATTCTCACCCAAATATTGATCGACATGAGACTTCTCTCAACCTAACTGCTTCAAACCGAAGCATGAGATGTGGAAGTAGACATCTCTTCGCAAAAGGAATAGAAGGATCTAAAGCTATTTATCGCAACTATCAAGACTTCTTAAGGCAGCGTCGAGAAAAACTTATCCATATAGGCTCAAGAATCAACGACCGAAGCTAGCCCCCAATTCAAGAAATGAAAGATAGGGAAACAAGAGGGCATAAGAGACTCGGGGGACTTTCAATAGGCACATCCCGACATGCAGTACGATGAATCTAAGGAAATACAACATGCCCTTGACCAAGCTTCCTTACTTTCAAGAAATGATGAAAACTTATGAAAAAAGGTTCCAATGGTGCCTGACTTTACTCATAACCACTTTATCCTGCAGCTTCTTAAGGAAGTAAACAAGTTGAAGTTCGAGCTTTAAGACAAGATACCTGACTGGAATCAGCCAAGGCCAGGCCCTCAAGCAAGGAAGATCCTTTGCACCCCTCTACAAGGAAAATGAAACAGAAGCTTGGTTTACAATCATATACTAGGAGGGAAGATCCAATTGAGCATATCCACATCTTTGAATCAACCATGGCATATTGAAGACAAAATGATGAAGAACAATGTCTCATTTTCCCCTCAACTCCCTTTGGTGGAGCTCTCAATTGGTATTATTGTCTTTAACCTAATACTGTGGATTCCTCCGCTGAGCTAAGAAGACTCTTTGTAGCTCAACACATCTTCCAAGCTGATCGCTTACACTCCGCTGATGAGTTATACATTATTCGTCAGAAGTTGTGCGAGTCATTGCGTGAATATGCCCGTTGCTTCAACCATAAGTACTCTCGTTGCACTGAGGCAGATGATAAAACAGCACTCAAGGCCTATACTGTAAGCATACGTGAATGCTTCTTCAAGTACATGATCAATGTTAACACTTGGAAGACTTACTCTGAGATGATGATGCAAGCTTACAATCATGCATTTACCGAGGCAATGACATACCAAGAGAACCCTCATATGATTAACCCTTACCAACAAGTGGGGAGTATAAGTCAAGTTCTACCAAGTGAAACGGTTTGGGCCATTTAGATACCTATTGCATCCTCTATTGCCTCACTTAACTACCCGCTAAGTCACCAAACGTATTCGTCTCTGGCAAGAGGAAGAATTTTTACTCTCAGCAAGCTCATTACAACAAGAAGAATAATGGTTTGTATCAAGACAACCAAGGGTGAACGTACCTTCAACTATTATGACCATGGGATCAAGCCTCGCTCTTTCAAAGTGAGGGGACTAAGTGCTGAAGGAAATCTTATTATAAGAAGGTATACACGTTACAAATGTTTTGACCTTTAACCACTTGAGATCCTTTGTAATACAAGCCATTTGGCAAATATTTAATGAAGTAGGATTTCTGACAACTTCGTTTGAGTCTTTTACATTCCTAGCACTGGAACACTTGGTCTATGTTGACCTACCTTTATACTCTAACTTAGAGCTTCAACATACGTACTTTGACATAAAGTAAGTGAAACTAAGTGTTACAACCAATATAGTTCACATATCCAAACAATGGATTCCTTCATGCATAGCAAAACATTCATAAGCATCAGTTATGTCAATCAAAATAAATATCAAACCTTTTAACACATTTATACATAAGCCAACTAAGCTTTGAAGGAGTGTCAACATACATTTTGCCCTTCAACACTTGCTACAATGTGTTTTGGAAACTTGCCGTTATTCTCATCAACCAGGTAATGAAAGAACTCACCTTCATATCACCAACCAAGTGATGAAGGGTACAACCCTTACTCTAATATACACTTTTGTCATTCGACAACTTGTTACTCTTGCCACCAACTAGTTGAGGAAGGAACTTACCTTCGTATCACCAACCAGGCAATGAAGGGTACAACTAGTACTATTAGTAAATGTTTTTGCCTCGGCAACTCACCATTCTTCCCACCAACTAAGTGAGGAGTAGTACAACTTGTACATGTGAACTCATAGCTTTCAGAAATAATCAAAAACCATCAAGCCTTACAACTCAAAAAGGGGGATAAGCAAGCTTAACTTAACCTAACTAAGGGTGCACTTATGCCTAACAAGGGTTATAGTCACCAACAAAGTCTTATTTCCCCTCTGTAACATGCAAACACTACAAAGCAAAATCAATTTGGTTCCTCCGAACCTTCAACTACTACAATATGTGGTTTGCCTAATTATGACATGTGGAGGAGGCCAACAAAGCTTCAACACACAGGAGGCAACTACAACATGTCAAAAGCTTCACACACTCTTGATTAAGACAGTGTGAAGCAAAATCAATTTATGGTGCTCTACAATTAGCTTCAACTACTCAAGATATGTGCCTAAGCAAAAAGTTTCAACCAAAAAGCTTCAACACTACAACATGTAGAAAGCTTCATATACTCTTGATCAAGACAGTGTGAAGCAAAATCAATTTATGGGGTCGTATAACTAACTTCAACCACTCAAGCTATGTGCACAAAGGAAAATGCTAGCTTCAAGCATTCAAGCCATGTGTCTAAAGGAAAAAGCTTCAACCATTCAAGTTATATACACAAAGGAAAGAGTTTCAGCCACATTTTCTTTTTCTCACCAAAATGAAAGAAGAAATTGGACTTAAGGAAAAATATATATATATATATGCTTGGGCTACATCCCAAAAAAAAAAAAAAAAAAAAAAAAGAAGAGGAGAACATTTTTTGAAGTCTTTTTCTTCAATGACTCAAGAATATCAAGCCACCTCTTTCGGCTATCCTCTTCACTTGGGAACTTGGGGGACTCCTTCTGTATGCTACTACACTTTAGTACTAAAAAGTTTCGTGATTACTCAGTGACTTGGATTTTCAAGTCCCCAATTGAGAAGCTTTCCTCATTCGGGAACTTAGGGGAGCACTATTTGTACCATACTTGACCAATCCTGAAACTACCAAGTACCAGTCAACTTCATACCTTCAAGGACCTAATGAGGGGTTCATGCTGAGGCCACTCTTACCGAAGCACAAGAGTTTCCCTCCACTCAGGAGACCAATCACAACATGACACGTGTCAACGTTAGAAGAAAGCTCCTAGAGTCCCACATCGACTGCAAACTAAAGTTGGAGGCTCATTCAACTATAAAAGAAGACCATTCTCCTACAATTAATCCCCCAATGTCATTATTATACTTAAACTAGTCATTAGAACCCACTAATGATGATTATGCTTGAACCCATGTATTATGCTAACCCTTCGCTTTAATGAGAACTCCTCTACTCGGTGGACGTAGCCAAACTTAGGGTGAATCATGTACATCTTGTGTTTACTTCCCTATCTCTATCTCTTAACATATTATCCTCACTGGTGTCCGGAGCAACCGAATGAAGGTCACAAACTTGACACTTTATGTTGTTCCAAAGTCTCGCTGATTTTGTGCATCAACAATGTGCAAATATAAACAATATAAAGCGTCCGGCCAGTTGGTGACTATACATTGATAGTTTCAACAAGACATGGTTCGAAACTTGGTTGTTTTTACTTCATTTTTGTTTCTTTCTAAACCCATTCTTATGGTTTTAACTCATCATTTGAAGGACCTGTTGAAACCCAAAATCCAACACCTTGTATATACTAATAACAATATAGAAGCACGAGGCGAATCAAATGGAGATGACAAATGTGCATGTCATGTGCATATCGTGTACAATTTCTTACATATTGAACTAAGACTTGTAATTCACAAACATTTTTCAAACAAACACCAATCTAAGATTGAATTCACGAACATTTGCAAGTTCATAACAAAACTAACAAATATTGAGCATTCTGTAATAAACCCACAAAGCCAAATCCACCAACACAACTCCATGAACCTTTAATACCCTAAACAAAAATTAAAATGCAAAACTCCAAGATTGAAACCTAAAAATTGAAACCCTGAATCTAAAATAACAAAACCCTCATACAAATAAAGATTTCCATAACACATTCCGAGCCATTTCTTCCCCATCTCTCTTTTCTTCGACTTCCTATCTCTGCAAATCCAAAAAATCTAATTGAAAAAACAAGTAATTAGATGCAGAAATGGAGATGAAGACCAAGTTAGAGAGAGAAAGAGATGGGAGGGAGAGAGACGAACCGGATGGCTGTGGAAATATGACTGCTGAAGCTTCACTTGCTGGAAAAAATAAAACTTTCTGGCCAAAACGGAAGATCTGGTACAAAGGTCATATATTTAAGGATCAAAGACTGATGCAAACCAGAAAACCATACTTCGAAGCTTCACTCTCGACTTCCTTCTCTTCGAAATCGAAGCTCAGAAATCTAAGCTCAACCTAGAAACCCAAAGTTCATAGAGCTTTCTTTCAAATGACAAAAATGATGAAATGAGCTTAGGGCTTTTAGTATTTATATGTGGGTATTTTAATAATTTTGATTTTGTGCATGGTGTGCATGGCGTGTGCATAACTCGTTTGGCTTATTTTTGTCCCAAGATTAAGAAAAAAGGCGTAGCTTTGTCTATTTCCCTAAATTGTATGACGTGGTTTATATGATTGGATTATTACTAAAAGTGTTTATAGATTATTATTTTCCATTATTGACACATTACACAGTTTGCAAATGTGGTCTAAAAAGTTGGTCTACCTAACATACTCTATGAAATATTTGGCCCAAAAGGGTTCCCGCAAACTAAATCTAAAAATATTATAACAAGGCATCATCAATCATAAAACCTTGTATTACATGAAAATCTTGTGAAAAAACTCTCAAATCACATTGGGATAGAGAGTATGATGCCAGTGGACCTATTGAATCACCAAATCACTGCCATAATCACAAAACACCAAGTGAAGTAGATCTTGCAAATCAAATAGCTCCACCATTCGCATATAGATCCAAAAGAGATGTGGCACACCCGAACGAAAATTAAAATTAAGTAACTCTATATAAAGAGAAACAAAACTTGCAAACTCTCCTAAAGAGAGAAATCGAAACCAAACTCTAAGACAATTCTTGAAAATTATTAAACATAATCAAAACAAAAGAGAATAAAACCACTTTGCCGCTCCACATTCTCCCAATATCCCTAAACAAAGTCATAGCACCACAACGACTAAACACATAGTATCATACTAGCTAAACCCAATCTTGACGCACAAACATCTTTCATGATTTCTAGCTTCAAACTCAACATCCAATGTGTAACTGGATCAAAATCTTGGCCAAAATAAAATGACTATCTCAGTGACTACAACATTTTATGGAGCACGAGGTTCTTTGCAAATTAAATGTAAAAATATTATAATAAAGTTTCATCAATCATAAAACAGTTAGTACATTTCAAGCTCATTGGAAATCGCACGATTACACAACACAAATCAATAAAATCGTTAAACCTCGTATTATGTGAAGAACATGTGAAAAACTCTCAAATCATATTTGGATAGAGAGTATGATGCCAATCGGCCTAATCGAAACACCTAATCACCACCATAAACCCAGACCACTAAGTGAAGTAGATTTAGTAAATCAAACAGCTCCACCATTCATTCATACATTGATCCAAAAAAGATGTAGCACACCAAAACAAAAATTAAAATGAAGTAACTCTATATAGAGAGAATAAAACTAGCAAACTCTCCTAATGAGAGAAATCGAAACCTGTTAGGGGACTTTTAGGTTGAGCTAGACTTGAGCTTTGGTGACGCTGTTTTGCTTCCCCTGGTTCGTTTACGTACCGAGTCCCAGAATACCTCGAAAGAATTAGCGTGCTATAGGAAGTATCTCGGATGGATCAATGACTTGAAGAGAGTGTGATTAAGTAAATAATGACTTTTTTAAGTGAGGCATGGTGTGGAAGCAAAAAGTTTATCAGTTTAGCAAATAATGGTAAGATAAACCATAACAACCAGACCAGAAAAACACAAATTAAATATTCTCCTTAATTTTCATATCTGAAAAAAGAGAGCTTTGCATCCCTTGAGATTAAAAATAATTAATCAAAAACACTTAAAGGAAATTTATTATAATAAGGACAAAAAAGAGGTGGTGGAATTTTTGTAAATAAATAGAAGTTTAGTGGTAGTATCGTAAATATAGTTGAAGTTCATGAAAAAAATATTGGTGACATTTTTGTAAATAAGTTGAAGTTTGAGAGCAATCGCATTTTCTAAATAAGTTGGACTTTAGTGTCACCAACTGTTTATACACAATTAGGTCAAAGTTTAGGTTTTAGGATTTGGTGACCTGTGTATAAACGGTTGACCTAATCATGTATAAAAGGTTGACACCACCAAAGTTCAATTTATTTACAAGAATGCCATAGCCTTTTTTGTTGTTCTTATTATTAATACTAGCATCTTGCCACACGCGTGTGTAGGCCTGGCAAACGGGGTCATGTCTGTCGTGTTCGTGTTATTTTTGTATAACACCTGTTATTTTAACGGGTCGTGTCGTGTCACACCCGTTATCTTAACGGGTCCTTAACAGGTCAGGTCACTTTACCCAACAGGTAAAGTGACCCAACCCGTTATGACTCGTTAAGAAAAAAAAAATTCTTAAATTTGCACATACCACACATTGCCACATAAATATTACTTCAAAACATTAAAACACATTTGTTGTTTAAGTACTACAGCTACACTCGAAAATAAGAGCCTAATAAACAAACATCCATACACTACTAGTCTATTACAAAATATTAAATGTGCAAGGATATGCAAAATGAAAGAGTTTTTGTTTTCAAGGTTGTGAAGCATTTCTCAAAAGTTTAAACCATGCCAATGGAACTCAAAGCTTGCATGTTATTCCCTTTACAAAATCCTCAATTTTCATCGATCATCATGACATAAGATTTCCACTAGTGTAAATATTTTAAATTGAAGATCGAATTCATTCATTGTATTCATATAGAGTCAAGGAGTGTAGTTGTAAAAAAATCATCAAAATCGGAGTTAAAATAACCGTTAAATCGTGATTTTTCGTAGATAACTGTCGAAAAGTTTTGTCCCATTACTTGATCTCTGAATGTTTGATTTTTGTGATTTTTGGCTTATGCGATCTTGAAGCATATACAAACAAGTTTGACGGTTGGATCGTTGAAATTAGTTTCATAGAATGTGTATCCCATCAAAACGATAGATTCACTAACAGTTAGAGTTTATTTATACTTTCATTAAGTATAACATAAGATTTTGTGGTATCCACTAGTGTAAATATATTAAATTGAAGATCAAATTCGTTCATTGTATTCATATAGGGTCAAGGAGTGTACCTGTAAAACTCATCAAAATCGGAGTTAAAATAACCATTAACTCGTGATTTTTCGTTTATAACCGTCGAAAAGTTTTGTCCCGTTACTTGATCTCTGAATGTTTGTTTTTTGCAATTTTTGGCGTATGCGATCTTGAAGTATATACAAACATGTTTGACGGTTGGATTGTTGAAACTAATTTCGTAAAATGCGTATCCCATCAAGACAATAGATTCACTAACACTTAAGAGTTTATTCATACTTTCATTAAATATAACATAAGATTTTGTGGTATCCAATAGTGTAAATATTTTAAATTAAAGATCGATTTCATTCATTGTATTCGTATAGGGTCAAGGAGTGTAGCTGTAAAAAATCATCAAAATCGGAGTTAAAATAACTATTAAATAGCGATTTTTCGTTGATAACTGTCGAAAAGTTTTGTCTCGTTACTTGATCTCTCAATGTTTATTTTTTGCAATTTTCAGCGTATACGATCTCGAAGCATATACAAACAAGTTTGACCGTTGGATTGTTGAAATTAGTTTCATAGAATGTGTATCCCATCAAAATGGCAGATTCACTAACACTTAAGAGTATTCATATTTCATTAACTATAACATAAGATTTTGTGGTATCCACTAGTGTAAATATTTTAAATTGAAGATCGAGTTATTCATTGTATTCATATAGGGTCAAGGAGTGTAGGTGTAAAAAATCATCAAAATTGAAGTTAAAATAACCGTTAAATCGTCATTTTTCGTTGATAACCGTTGAAAAGTTTTGTCCCGTTACTTGATCTCTGAATGTTTGTTTTTTGCGATTTTTGGCGTATGCGATCTTGAAGCATATACAAACATGTTTGGATCGCTGAAATTAGTTTTGTAGAATGCGTATCCCATCAAAATAATAGATTCACTAACACTTAAGAGTTTATTCATACTTTCATTAAGTATAACATAAGATTTTGTGGTATCCACTAGTGTAAATATTTTAAATTGAAGAGTCATATAGGGTCAAGGGGTGTAACTGTAAAAAAAATCAAAATCGGAGTTAAAATAACCATTAAATCGTGATTTTTCGTTGATAACCGTTGAAAAGTTTTCTCCCGTTACTTGATCTCTGAATGTTTGTTTTTTGCGATTTTTGGCTTATGCGATCTTGAAGCATATACAAACAAGTTTGACGGTTGGATCATTAAAATTAGTTTTGTAGAATGCTTATCTTATCAAAACAATAGATTCACTACCACTTAAGAGTTTATTCCTACTTTCATTAAGTATAACATAAGATTTTGTGGTATCCACTAGTATAAATATTTTAAATTGAATATCGAATTCATTCATTGTATTCATATAGGGTCAAGGAGTGTAAGTGTAAAAAATCATCAGAATCGGAGTGAAAATAACCGTTAAATCGTGATTTTTTTTATAACCGTTGGAAAGTTTTGTATCATTACTTGATCTTTGAATGTTTGCTTTTTTGCAATTTTTGGCGTATGCGATCTTGAAGTATATACAAACATGTTTGACGGTTGGATCGTTGAAACAAGTTTCGTAGAATGCGTATCCCATCAAAACAATAGATTCACTAACACTTAAGAGTTTAGTCATACTTTCATTAAGTATAGCGTAAGATTTTGTGGTATCCACTAGTGTAAATATTTTAAATTGAAGGTCGAGTTCATTCATTATATACTAGTATTTGCCTACACACTTTGTGTGTATGAACACATTTTTTTAGAAAATGAGGAGAGAGTGAGAGAGAGAGAACGTGGGGGAGTGGGAGGTTTTTGTTTTTGGTCTTTTTTTTGTTTTTTTTAAGATTGGAGGTATTTTAACATCACATGTAGGTAAGGCTTCAATAAAAAAAAAGTAAAATTTGAACCTGTGAAATTACATTATTGCCCATCATTTTTTTTTGTGTGATAGAAGACTAATCTGTTTTTTCACCCTCTTTTGGTTGACAAAGAGGGTTTTATTAATTAGTAGAGATAATTATTATAGTATTTTTTTAGGGTTATAAAATTATAAAATTAATATTTTGCTTATCGTATATCGTGTTACCCACGTGTATACCCGAAACAACCCGTTATCTTAACAGGTGCATATCGGGTTACCCGATAACAACCAAATTCGTTATCTTGTCGACCCGAATACCTGTTAATTTCGTGTCATGTTGTGTTGGATTATCGCGTCGTGTCAGGAATGGCGTATGCGTGTGGCAACTGGCTCTTTTGATTTTTTATTTGAAAAAAACAAAAAAAAAAAAATAGCAAATTTGTTTAAACAATATATGACTATCCTTAATTAGACTTTTCTAACAAGGATGCGATCGATCGCAATATATTTTAAAAAATAAAAAACGTTAGTACCAACCACTTCGTGGGTTTTGTTTTTGTGAATTTCTTATTTTATTTGAAAATTTAATGGGAAAGGGTAATTTTGGGATAATAAATATTTTACCATTTTTGCTTTCTCCCTTTATGCGCCCGCGCGCGCACACACACACACATATATATATTATTATTAAGTTGATTAAGTGTTTTTGGTAAAAAAAGGAAAAAAGTTTGTGAGGACATTTTTATTAGTTTTCCCAAAAAAAAAATTTGCAAACACTAATTTTAATCAATTGAAAAATTGGAGTGAAAACAATAATTAGATTCAAGATAAACTTATACAATCAATCAATTGGAAAGAATTGCAAGGAAAATAAGAGAGAAACATCTAAAATGACAGAGAAGGAGGGCGTATAGAGACGAGGAGGAGAAAGAAAACTTGGGGTTGAAACAACAGTTGACCAATGACAATATAAATGATGCCCATACCATATTCGCTAGGGATAGTTGGAGAGAGTGAGAGAGCGAGTATACTTCTTGTCGAGGCAAATTTTTGCCGTCTCTAGCTTTGACAAAATGCACTTGCAAAACAATCAACACCTTTGGTCAAAGACCTAAGCCTCACGTGGCCGCAAGGATTTTTTTTTGGGGGGGGGGGGTTAGGCCAATGGATCTCCAATGCCTGAGTTAGTTTCTTTGAAAAAACAAAGGAAGTGTTTAGGGCTTTTAGAGATAGCTAAAGCTTACTGAAATTTGGTAAATATCCCTAATTGATTTAGATAGAGATTACTTACTTAAATGGCGTAAATCTTCAATTAGGAATGTATTAAAGATAGGATTTGGGTAATTAATCCTTATCTTTAATGCTTTGGCTTTTCCTTGCGAAGGGAAAGTGAGCTATGGGCAGTTGTATTTAACAGCATCGACCTTGAGGGGTGTGAGCTGTGCATGGGAGTATCTGAGGAGCCTGCCCATTTAATGAGGGCAATCTTGTCTTTCTTGAGCAAAAGTCCAAGTGTTGCCTATATAATTTTTGGGATTATTTTAGTCTCCACAAATGCCCCCACACCTGTTAGGCTGCACATAGGAAAAGAGTAGTAGCTGTAGAAATCTTAAGTTGCATGGGCTTGTAAAGTTGTTTCCCAATTTGAATTAGGTATCCTTCCTTGATTTGGAGATAGACTTCTTCTAGGAAAAGGAAACCAATTGTCCCCAATACCTATTTAATTCTGCCTTAAGCAGAGGATTAAATAAATTTGTAGAACAATCATCATTCCAACAAGGAAGAGATAAGCCAGAGGAAATTGTTCCACCACCCTTAGCTTTCTCCATCTATTGCCCTTGCAAAGAGTCGTCTCTCGTTGTTGTTCTTTTTCTTAGTGCCGCACCAAGGTAAGAAAGTTTGAATTTTCTTCTTCAGAATTTTTTGGAACTCCAAGGCTTGAAAAATTGGCTCGGCGAAGGCCGATGAGGCATGAGAAACGTGGCATGGGTGCCATGGTGCTGTTATGCTACAGGTGGTGCTGGGGCGGGAGTCAGCTGGCATGGGCCATGGGCCTGGCTTAGCTGGGCTGAGGTGACGCGTGGTAAGAACCACGGTTTGGAATGTGGGGGCGCGGAGCTGGGTAAGCCGTTAGGCTCTAGCCTATCTGGTTGGGCTTGGCACAGGCCAAGCATCATGCAACGTGCTTGGGCTTGCTATGGAGGAAAAGAAAGAGAGGCCGGCATGGGCCAGGTCTCTGATGTTGGCAAATTGGACCGAGAGGCCTTGGGCCCTATTGGGCGCGTTTGGCTCAAGAGAAATAAGAGCTGGGGTCTGGTTGTGGGGCCTGGAATGCTGCTGGGCTGATACCATTTTGGGCTTACACTAGAGGAGAGATCAAGTAACGGGACAAAGGAAGGACAAGCAGCCACACGTCAGATACTATGTCTCTCGGACCTTGAATGACGCTCAATTGAACTACTCTACGACCGAAAAAGAACTTCTTGCTGTTGTTTTTGCTTTAGATAAGTTTCGTTCTTATTTACTTATGAAGAAGGAGGCCAAACCAAGGCTTATTCTCTGGATGCTTCTTCTCCAAGAGTTCGATATCGAAATCTGGGATAAGAAAGGAAGTGAAAACGTGGTGGCTGACCATTTGAGCCATATGGTGCATGAAGAGGATGTCGTGCCTATCCTAGAGGCATTCTCAGATGAGCAGCTGCTGTCCGTTGAGGTAAGTGTGCCATGGTATGACGATTTAGTGAATTATTTGGTATCTAAACAAGTTCCAAGCACTCTAAACAAGCACTAACGTGATAAACTTAAGAAAGATACATAATTTTATGTATGGGATGATCCTTATTTGTGGAAATATTACTCTGATCAAATCATTCGTATGTGTGTGCATGATTCTGAGTTTAATTCAATTTTAACTTTTTGTCACACTTATGCATATGGAGGTCACTTTGGCACTCAAAAGACTGCACGTAAAGTACTTGAATGTGGTTTTTATTGGCCTACAATCTTTAAGGATGCTAGAACATTTTGCATAACATGTGATCGTTGTCAAAGAACCGGAAACATTGGTTCAAGGGACCAAATGCCGCAGGCCTCTATCTTTTGTGTTGAAATTTTTTATGTTTGGGGCATTGATTTCATGGGTTCTTTTCCTTCATCTCATGGTTTTGTTTATATTTTACTTGCGGTTGATTATGTTTCGAAATAGGTGGAAGCAAAAGCCACATGTACTAATGATTCCAAAGTGGTTGTAGATTTTGTGAAAACTAACATATTTGCTAGATTTGGAATGCCAAGAGTTCTTATCAGTGATGGGGGTTCCCATTTTTGCAATCGAACCATTGAGGCGCTTCTCAAGAAGTATAATGTCACGCATAAGGTGGCAACACCTTATCATCCTCAAACAAGTGGGCAACCCGAGGTTTCTAATCGGGAGATCAAGCAGATTTTGGAGAAGACTGTTGGGCCAAACCGGAAAGATTGGAGCTTGCGCTTAAATGATGCATTGTGGGCATATCGTACGGCCTATAAAACACCAATTGGACTTTTCCCATTTCGGCTCATCTATGGGAAACCATGCCATCTTCCAGTTGAATTGGAGCACAAAGCATATTGGGCCGTCAAAACTTTCAATTTGGACCTAGGTGCCACTGGAATTCATAGGAAGCTTCGATTGAATGAACTTGAAGAGATTCGGAATGAGGCATACGAGAACGCTCTTATTTACAAATAGAAGTCGAAGGCATTCCATGACAAGATGATTTGTACCAAGACGTTTGTTGTAGGGCAGAAAGTGTTACTCTTCAATTCCCACCTTCGTTTGTTTCTGGGTAAGTTACGTTCTAAGTGGATTGGCATTTTTGTTGTTACTAATGTTTTTCCTTATGGTGTAGTCCAAATTCAAAGTTTGAAGACTGGAAACGATTTCAAAGTGAATGGACATCGTTTGAAGCCATACTATGAGCACTTTGAGGAGCATGCCGTGTAGGACATACCCCTCCATGCCGTTGGCCCTATTGAAGCTTAAATGGAGGTATCGTCCGGCTGGAAGACGTTAAAGCAAGCGCTTCTTGGGAGGCAACCCATGTGAATAAAGAAGAACTAGGAAGCTCCATCATCAAAACCAGATTTGCATTCTTAAACTCTACTCTTTATTGCTTTCACTTTGTCATGCTTGTCGTGACTGTTAGTTGTGTCGTTTGCTTGCTTTTATGTGAGTCTATGTTTGAGTGTGGGGGGGGGGGGGTAACAAGTGTTTTTATTGCAAATTCGTGGGTTTTTATCACCTATACCATATAGAGTTGTTTTTCACTGTTTTTAAGTGTTTTAGTGTGTTTTGAACTGTTTTAGTGTGTCTTTAGTAGAAAATACAAAAATTTGAAAAACAAAATAGAAAACGTTTTGAAAAACCCAAAAAGAGTCATTTTAAAGTCGTTTTGGTGTGTTTGTGTCTTAGGGTACCTTCCAACACAATGATGAGGACTTGGTTTTTAATTGCATGACTGTTGAAGAAAGTTACAAACATGGGTGGAAGTTTGATATGCTCTTTGGTTTATGCTTGGTTGTAGTTGTCATTAACGAATTCACATGCAATCACAAAGGAAAACAAAATCAGTTTTTGTAACATGCTTGAAGGAAGGAACTCAAACTAACGCTATAATCCTGAGAGACTTGAGCCTAACCTTTATTTGAAGAGTTATTAATCTGTGATTTCTTGTTTTCTAAAGTCGTTGCATGATCACATTATTCTTTGCTTGGTTACTACTTAGAATGCGTTTAAACACTTTAGTTCCAAATACTAGAACTCATGCCATTTCATTCAAAGCTTAAAATTGAGTACATAACATATAACAAGATGAAGTTGTTTAGTAGTTACCACCAGAGCCAAAAAGCCTTCATCCCATGCATTTGTTTTGTAGGTTTAACCCCTTTGAGCTTGATTTAGCCTATTTTCGTTGTTAGCCACATTACCCCGACCTAGCCTAGAATAAGATTATCCATACCCTTGTTCTTAAAGTATAGTGGAGCATGACTTAGAGGGAATTCATTTTGATCAAACATATTGCATAAATTAAGTGTGGGGAAAGGTTATGTACACGGGTAGAAAGAAAACAAAAAGAGAAGAAAAAAAGAGAAAAAAAAAGTGAAAAAGAAAAAAAAGAAAGAGTTGTGAAATAAGTGAGAATAAACTCACAAGTATTGGTTGTTGAAGAAAGGGTCCAAAAAGTTTGACTATGACCTTAAGTTGTACAGAATCCCCTTAGTGTTTCAAGTTATTTGCTGCATTCAAGAGTGAAATCTAAGTTGATTTCATTACTTTGTTTACTATTACTTTAAGAACCTTTGCTTATCCTTACCTTTCTTTGTTAGCCAATACCCTTAGCCCCGTTACAACCCTTACACTTTAATGTTGGTTGTTGTGTGTTTCAATATGTGGAGTTTGGAATTGATATGAGCATATAGTATCCCTGGTTCTTGCGTCTAAGTAGTGGCATTCCGTTCATGAGATCATATATCTATACATGCATTAATAATTCCAGAAATTGCCTTCTTTGATTATAACATATGTGAGTGATAGTCTACATGTTTACATTAATCTTCTCACATATACCTAGTATAGGGAGTGTAGTCAGAAAATCTGTGTGAAAATAGAGTGTATATCCGGTGAGGAATTGAGGGAATTCTCTAAGGCATGTTACTACATTCAAAATGTTGTTTTAATTGTTTAAATGCGAGCTAGTGAGTGGTGACTGTGATTAAGTGTGTGCTTGAGGGTAAGGATAACTAAAATCTATGGGAGTAGTGATTTTTAACGTGTCATGTTTCATTGGAAATCCCTAAGGCGAATGTTGGAAGGTCTAGGTTATGCTTTGTATATTTTGTTTTCTTTGTTTTGCTCGAGAGCTAGCAAAAGCTAAGTGTGGGGGAATTTGATAGGAGCATATTTATGCGACTTAGTTAGCTTGTTTTCTTGCATTTTCATATCTAGTTTCTACTTATTATAGTGTTTTAAGTTGTTTTTGTGTGTTTGTAGGTTCAAATGACAAAGTTGGAAAGAAAATGCATTTTGGAGCATTTTGAAGCAGTTTTGGGCATCAAATGGATAGCTTATGAGTGGAGCAAGGTGGATGGATGAAATTGAAGTTCAAGAGACTAGGAATGTGCTGAAAAGATGAAGAAAATAAATCCAAGACAAAGAAGATAAGGAACCAACTCAAAAGAATGAGTCATTATCCAAAACCTTATCCAACCTTATCTTATCCAAATCAGTATGTGCCTTAATTCCAGCTATTTCTAAGGGATAATTATACATTTAAAACACATTAAAATTGGTTTCTAGAAGCCTTATCCCTATCCTACATTGGCACCACACCTATCCCTTTTAGAAGACCTTTCCCTTAAGTTTTCTAGAAGACCCTATTCCTTGTCCTTAAAACCTGGCGCCTGATCCCTTTAGTATTCTTTCTAGAAGCCGTGTGTCCCCTATCCTTGTTAGCCTTGGTTTCTGATTGTTTTAAACCCATTCCACTTAGGTTTTGGTTACATAATCCTTGACCCACTTTGATTTCTGAAACCTAGCCTAATCCTTAGGGATTGTGCCACACCTCAGCCCTATAAATATACATCTCTGCCGCACAACTCAAACCACCACCCTCTACCATATTTTCCTACACCACACACCAATATATTCAGATACAATTGAGAGAGTTCTTAGAGACCTTTTTCGTGCCTTGCCATTCAACATTGGATTGCTGGAGCATTCTTAGTTGTTTTCTATCTTTTATTTTCAAAGTCTAATTTAAGTTATCTTTGTTTAATTGCGAACATGAGGAGCTAATTTCTTTTTAGTTAGAGGTGAATTTGAAGCCATGATTATATGTTTTATATGAATTGATTACATCTAGTTATTGTTTCTTGAGTCTTGAATGTGATTTTCTTATTTGAGTTATCAAAACTTGTTTATGTATGTTGATTGAGGATGCATACTTAGTTTGCATGCATGAACTTGATGCTAGAGTATAAGGGAGTTTCACCTAATCGTTAGGAACTTATATTCACAAGTAGTGGAAGTCACTAGTCATGATTGTGTTAAGTAAATCCTTAGCAGGAGTATCATGCTTTTCATAGTTACGAATGCCTCGTCAATGCTTATGATTTTCAAAGAACTTAATGACCTTTGATATGTTTTCTATCATGCTTTTCATAGTTAGGGGACTTGAGAAGGATAATTTGGTTGTGATGTGTATCCCGTCCAATTCAATGAAATAAGGAAAATCTGATGGTTAATTTGTGCTATCACGGTTAACGTGGGGTGTTGTCATTCATGGTTTGAAGGAATAATAACTAGAAATTGGTTTGTTTGCATATGTCATGTGTGGAGAAGGACCCTCTAACTAGCTTTTTACCCTTTTCAATTCATCAAATTTGTTTTCTTAAAGTGTTTTATGCAAAGTTTCTGTTTTAAGTTTTAAATTCGTCAAAAACAATCCCCCATTCATTAAGTCTTGTTAGTTGAGTCATAATCTGTTTTCTTTTAGTTTTTTGAGTCAAGTTAAATCTTATTTTCGTCAAAATCACTTGTTAGGTCTAGAATTGAGTCTTTTTGATTGTTTGTTGCTGTTTTGAGTGTTTTGAGTCTGTTTTGAGTCATAAGAGTCTAGTTTTCTATTTTAAAGTCTAGTTTAGTGTTTTTGAGTCTCATTTGTGTTAATTAGCATCCCTAGTTAATCCCTGGTCTAGAACGATCCCTACTTACATCTTTACTACAATTGTCAACAATAGGGTTTAATTTGTGTGTCAAGTTAATTTTCACATCAGAGAGAAAGATCAAATCGTTTGATTTCTCATAAAGATGTAAATGAATTTTTGTTTACTAGGTTTACAAAAGATTAGTGGGAGTTAATCATATTCCTAAATTTGAACATATACATGATATATTAATTTTGGAAATGAAGGGAATTCTTCTTCATTAAAGTTATGACTTTAAACGTTCTATAATGATAGAATGTATATGGGAGACATAGTCTATATACATGGGATGGAAATCTATAATGATAGATTTCAAGATGTAATTGGATTACCTCAATCCTTATTGATAGACGATAGATGTAGGAAGTTTCTCGAATGATAAACTTCAAATGAAAGGATAATTCCAGTTAGACTGGGAAATTGCTCTTCTAAACGGGAATGTACCCTTTTGACTCCCAAAGAAGCATAATGCGTAAATAGAATCCTTTATGTATACGCAGAAAGGTGATTTATGTATTTCATATTATATGAAAAACATTGACATGAGTTGTGCCAAGATTGGTACAAGACAATATCAGTTGCAAGCCCAAGATCAAAACCATGGCAACTGTCAAGTGAGTCCTTAAGTATTTAAGAAATACTAAAGGATAGATTCCTCAAGAATGAGGAAGAATTAGAGTAACGCAATGGAAGCGTAAATGTATTAGATTATGAATCTAATATCGTATCCATCATTGGATGTCTCTTCATTTTGAATGAAGAGATAATTGAATATCTCTTTATTATGACTAAAGAGATATTTGGGTGGAAACGTTAAAAGTAATGACTTTCGTGTGCTCCATCATGCAAAATATATCACCATATAGAAGCTTACAACAATGTTGTTTGGATGGGAAAGTTCATTTATGAACTCTCCATTCAATTCCAACCAGAAAGTGTTTCTAGTGTACCGACACTATAACACTAATAGGGCGATAGCTCAAGCCAATGAATCAAGGTCTTATCAAGAACCGAACTCAAATGAGAGACTGAAACACATGATTGAGAATCATGTATAATGGTGATGTCGTTATTCTCAAGGTTGCTTTTATGGATAACATATAGATATCCATTGTCTAGGCCTACTGCTCAACCTTTTTTGAAATGAATTCATAAGAGGTATCATCATTGATGACCAAGCTGATTGGCTATAGCGCAAGTGGGAGATTGTTGGAAATGTGCCCTAAAGCCAATCATATGATGATACTGTACAAACATTTCACATGTTAAACTAATATAGTCTAATATAAAGGGCAAAGATTATTGTTTAAAGTCATCTCATATAAATATTATATGCTTAAACGATAAGACCAAGGAATATGTAATTGGGAGAATGTGATCTAAAGAAGTAAGATTCATGAGACCATTCTCTTTCGTATACATATCCTAAACGTTCCTGATCATAGGATTGCCAATTGGGCATTGACAGTCTGTTAAGATCAGTATGTGCTATGTCTTCTCTTACAGAGTGACTGGTCTCGAGTCATTGGTGTGACTAACACCAAGAAAAGTATGTAGGTGCTCAATAGAGAATGAGTCCACTGAACGGGATCAACAAGGAGTTCTCATACTCATGTCACATGAGAACTCATGGTTGGGATAATGCAAAGTAGTCATTTGACCTGAGGCATCAAAGTTATCTTATGGTTAGGTCATTGATCTTTGACTATGTCAAAGTTACTCTGTCAAAGGGTGTCCACGACATAGTTGGGGTTAAGCCACTTAGCCATAAAGGCAAGTGAATGCACAACAAGGGATCTCTAACCTTCAAACCATTTGAGGGAGAATACTCTATGATATGATTAAGAATCTCTGGCCAAAGTACGAATGAGATTTAGGAAGTCGTTCCAAATCATATTCAAGGTAATCATATAAGTAAATGAATCACATTGGATAGTAGACATGAATAAACTGAATAGGTCCTCCACCTCTTCTGATTATATTGGAGAGAACACAAGCTTTTCTTTTCTCTCTAAGAGGTCAGCCACCCTAGAGGAAAATAGCTAGCAATCTTTCTTCCTCTAGGTCACTCATCTCTTCCTCAATGCTCTCTTTGGTGTAAAGACTTAAAGGTTCCCTATTTTGGGAACTTGAAGAATCCATTCCTTCACCCATCCAAAATGTCATGGAGCCAAGAAGCAAAGTTCCTCCATCCACATCCATGGAGTCAAGGAGAAATGAGACTAAGGAAAGAAAGCCCTCACATGGGTGAATATCATTTGCTAAGCAAATGGGTGCTTCAAAGGTATAAAAGTTTCTCAACTCTTTTCTTTAAGATTTGAGATGAGTCTTGGCTCAACACAACTATTAGGCCTTGAATTTCATGGGTAAAGTTTTGTTTTTGAGTGCATACAAACATGATTCTACCTTTTAATTGTTAAATGCATGCATAGATGTTGCTCAAATGAACTTGTTTTCACAAATATTTCCTTCAGCATCTTACTTACAAAAGCAGACGACCCACGTGACCACTTTACGCGTTGACCTTAACTCTCGGAGGCATTTTAGGCTTAAGTTGTATGCAAAATTGCCACTCAGTGGTCATATCCTTTCGAGCTGCTATTTCTTAATCTTCTAAGTTGCACCCAGCTCGATACAGATCTCTTGTGCATCAATTGTAACTAATTCTACAGGTCGCTTAACTAGTATTGCAACAATTTAAAGTTGAGTTATGTTCATGAAGATTGCACGTCGTGGGTGAACCATCTAGTCACGCGAATCTTTCATAGGCAGGGATCCTGCACTTAGCGTCTTTTCCGGTTAGAAACCCAGGCTTCCATGGAATTGAATATTTCAGTCGGCTAAGTCTTTTTAGGAAAGAGTCTATTGTGGCCAATTTTGGGAGTGTCCGCTGCAGATAGTCAAAGCATTGAGAGGAACTAAGCAATCGAACAACCCATACATGTCTGGATATCCCGGATCAGTTTACCCACTCTTGATGGGACATCAGATGCCATGTCTGCTAGGGTAGAGGCATCTTCTGCTTCGACAGGGGTGGTCAATTGGGATGTTTATGCATTTGGCCCAAGCTTGTAAAATAATTCCTTCGATCTTCATTGAAAATAGAGAAATGTATTAACTTTGCTTGTAGGCAGAAATAGCATAACAATTGATAATCCGATGTGTGTGAGGTCTTGTTCATTGACCTGCTTAAGTCTTTGAACTTTATTTGTCTTGGACAGGGTCCAAAGAGTGGTAGGAGGTCACACATAGTGCTTTCTCAGGTTGTAGGCATTTCATTGCTTTTCAATCTCTTTATTGCTCATAGTGGTAAGGGTGTAGCTACCCTTCCCGCCTACTCGACTAATTTTATCTTTTTGGCCTTCCCAGCGGGTAGTTATGAAGGCTTTTCTGAGGACTAAGTCTCCTGGCTTGAACTTTTGGATCTTCGCCCTCTTATTGTAAATGGAGAGAAGCTGCTGCTGATAGGCCGCAATGTGAGGATAACCTTTTAACGTTTTTCATCTGCCAAGTCTAAGTTTATGGTGATCTCCTTCTTGTTCTGCTAAGGATTTGACAGTACAGTACTGATGTTGGGATGAATGATACCCTCAGAACCAAACGTGAAGGAAAATAAAGTTTCGTCGGTTGCTCGTCTCTTGGTGGTGTAATACGCCCATAGAACACTAGGGAGCTCGTCTAGCCACTTGCCCTTCTTATCTGAGAGGGACTTCTTTAGGCAGTCGAGAATGGTCTTGTTGGACATCTCGGCATGCCCATTGTCTGACGAATATCGGGTTGTGGACATATGCTACTTGATGCCATATTTTTCGAAGAACTTCTTCAAGTATTTGCCCACAAACTACGAGCCATTATCAGTGACGATGGAGTAAAGGATGCCGAAGCGGCAGATGATGTTCTTCCATACAAAGTGCTCTATGTCCGTCTGGGTAGGTGTGGTCATGGGTTTAGCTTTGACCCATTTTGTGAAGTAGTTGGTCATTACGATCATCATGCCTCTGCCCCTAGTGGCAGGCGACATAAGTCCCACCAGGTCGATCGCACATTGCATGAATGGCTAAGGGCTTATCTGCGAGTAGAGTTGACAAGCAGGTAGTGCGAGCACGAGCTTGAAGCATTGGGAGCTATTGCACCTTTGAACATACTTCTTAGCATCTTAATGCATGGTTGGCCAATAGTAGCCTGCGTTAAGAGCTTTTTGCACTAGGGAGCAGCCTCTAAAGTGGTTTCCACATACGCCTTCATGGATTAAGCTAAGAATCTTCAAGTCGTCGAGAGGTGATATGCAGCAAAGATGTGGTCCTGAAAAGCATCTACGAACGAGCATGTTGTTCCACATGTAATAGCATATTGCCTTCATCTGGAGCTTCCAATACTCCAATATGTCTGCAGGAGCATTCCATTGGCTATGTAGTCGATCATGGGATCTTGCCAACTCAGGATCATGTTAATCTACGCCACCTTAACTACTGGTTTTGCATCTATGCTCAGCTTCTCCATGTACTTAACTGGGATCGAGTGTTTGAGCTGATGGTCTAGGGCAGAGCCTAGGCCTGCTAATGTGTATGCATAGGCATTTTTTGCTCGTGGAACTTGAGTGACTATGTATGCATGGAATGTCGCTAACTACTTTCGTACCTTCTCAAGGTATCGGGCCATCCTTGGATGCTTCGATGCATACTCCCCTGAAGTTTGGTCGGTGATTAGTTGGGAATCAGAATAGATCGTGAGCTTTTTCACCGCTAGGTCATTGGCCAATAAGAGACCTACTAATAATGCTTTATACTCTGCTTCGTTGTTTGACATTTTGAAGCTTAGAGTGATTGCTTGCTCGAGATCGAACCGGCTAGGATAATGAGAACTAGGCCTACTCCAGATCTCTAGTAGTTAAATGATTTTATGATGTGTAAACGCTAGAAGTTTCCTGTAGGTGGGGCTAGTACGGTTACAGTGTGCTTGGTGCATTCGTCAAAATGTCTACCAAGTTCTGCGCTTTTGTCGTTGTGCATCTTAATTGTGCGTAATATTGCATCATGACGATGACTGCGTGTGCTTGAAGGTACAACTTGAGCTTCCGAGTTACAACAACTAGCACCAAAATCAAAGTTTTGATTTTTGAGTATCTGGTTTCCGCATCGATGAGAGCTTTTAAATTGTGGAATACAGGTAGTCGGGCCCCTAGCTCTTCTCATATAAGGTTAAAGCTCATTGCTGCTTCAGATAACACTATATAGATGTATATGTCTTCCGCTATTTTTGGCTTGGATAGTATAGGACATGATATCAGGTACCTTTTCAAGTGCTGGAATGCTTTCTCACACTTTGTCATTCCATTTGCCTCGCTATACCTCATGGTCGCCTTGAAAAAAGCTTGCATCGATCGGTAGGTCGTGAAAGGAAACGGTTGAGTGCAGCAGCCGTCAGGTCAGACCTTGGATCTCTTTCAGAGTAGTAGGGGACTTCATATCCAGGATCACTCAGATCTTCTTTGGATATGTGTTTGACGTGGTTTGACCACTGCTTAGGGTCAAGGAAGATGTGCTTGGTGTCTTCTTCGGGTTCCAGTCCTGATTCATCTCATATGCCAGGGCATTGTTGACCTTAACACCATATTCTTGACCTATTTGCTGTGATTGCTATTTGGTGTAGGTAGAATCATCTTTCTGCACTTCAGCTGTTACTGCTAGGGCAAAAGACTTATTCTTTGACTTCTTGAGAACTTGTACAGTACATCACCGAGACATGGCCTGGTCGCCTTTGATTTCTCAAACTACTCCTCCCGGGATTCGAAATTAGATTTTCTAATACTCGATCGAGGTCACAACTCTAATCTTCACTGGCCAAGGTCGGCCCAGAATCCTGTTATGGGGGATGGGTCGCTGATAATCATGAAGGTCTACGATGAGTTAATTGGAGGCCTGGTTACATCGAGTGTGATTGTGCCAATCACAGTTGACGTAAGTCCATTGAATCTGGTCAAGACCTCTTATTTGCATATGATCGTGCTTTCCAGGCCTATCTTCTAGATGACTAATAGTTATAGAATGTTGACCGAATTGTCGTTGTCCACCATGATTCTGTCAACGATGGCATGGGCCAGTTGGACAGATATCACTAAGGCGTCGTCATAGGGAAAATCTACTCCCTCAGCATCCTGCTTTATGAAGCTGACGATTAGTCCAGGTACAACATTTATGGCTTAAACCTGAAAAACCAATCTTACCTGCTAGATCTACCTTTTCTTGGAATTGTTGGTGGCCCTCAGATGTTCGGATTCGGCGAAGATGTCATTGATTCAGATTGTCTTGGCTCAGGGTTCGGCATCGACGTCTACTTCTCGCCTCGGCTAGGTAGCTGGTATGTTGATATACTGGTTGCATTTGCTTTCTTTCATGAGTTTCTCAAGGTATTTCATTCATGTGATGCAGTCATTCGTTGCTTGCTCTGGACCTCTGTGGAATGTGCAGTATTTCATCTAGTCCATCTTGGAGGTATGTCCCTTTATAGGTCGCAAAGGATCTGGTTAATTGGATTGAGAACTTGGTGTACACCTTAGGCGTTGAGCCTTCTTTCGCCAAGGATCGGCCCCTGCGTCTGCTTCCTAGCTTATTTTTGTCATTGAGCGGTTTATCGCTCGCCTTCTTCTGAGTTGGCTCTATGTCTTTGCGCGGCTGCTCAGGTGGCTAATAGGAGCACTTAACCTCATCTCAAGGGGAGTGTTTTTCTGCCAAAGCATAAGAATTTACCAGGGTCAAATTCTCGCCCATGATCAGCTCTTCAAAATGTGGGTGGTCTGCTGAGAGCCTCTTTTAGAAGATTGAGCTTGTAATGATATCATTGCATCTGACGATTTTTGTCTTCTCCATCTTGAACCTCTTAACGTATGTGTGGAGTGACTCATTCAGGTCCTTCTTCATATTTTTTGAACAAGGTATGTGACGAGCTAAACTTTCGTGCGGCTCCGTCTACTCTATCTCATCTATGAATGGTGACATGCTCATGTTCACCACATCTCTTCGAATAACATCGTCATGGTCTCAATGCTCTGGAATTCACGCAGCTGCTATGCTACAAGCCTTTGTACTTCCTCCTGGATTTGCCTCTGGAAGGGCAACAGAGCCTTCAACTGCCTCTGGTGTTAACCTACTAGTCTATGTTGTTCTTCTGCATTTCCTACTCGTCTCTGCCATGGTCGCGGTGCACGTGGTTCATTCTGTGCTACTCATCGTTATGCTTGGCAGGGGCTGCCAGTGGAACTCGATCAGGACTACTCTCGTGCTCTATTCGGTCTGCCATGTGGTTGCCTACTCCGATGCCTTACAAGAAGATCTCCTTGTGGGCCTACCCTCTTGTAGACGCTTCGCTTGGAATGTCTGGAATGCTCTTCAGAATGTGGACCCAACCTTGAATGCATACTGACTTATGAGCCGAGTCGGGAATGAACGCTTAGAATGTCTGAAATGCTATTCGAAGTGTGGACCCAACCTTGAATGCATATTGACTCGCGAGCCGAGTCGGGAATGAACACTTCTCTATGCACTAAGATGGGAGAAGACATTTTTCTGAGTGCCAAAACGAAGCACACACTACCCAAACACAGGGTCGTGGCGGGCTGAGCTATTGTTTACTAAGACGTCGTTAGAATGAGTCACGATCATCTACCCTTGTCTTACTTTGGGACACCTCATCTAAGGTGTGTTGCATCTCAATGTGCTCAAATGAACAAGTTCACCAAGGTGGTCTATTGTGCGAGGTCGCTGGTCAAGTTGGCAACATGCTAAGGCAGGTGATGTTCGCCATTTGGACTGGAAAAGTTTGGATAATAAGCATCTTCATGTGTGGTGGAAGTGTATTGGACTGCAGGTACAAAACTTAAGCCAGGACCGGGCATTCTTGCAGAAAAGTAGGGTGAAAATAACCCTGGGTCGATTGTGAGACTGGTGGCCTGAATCGAAATCACCAGAGGTGGCCTCGGATTGGATTAGGTTGCGGTATGGTCACCAAAGCAGGTTGCGAAGGGTGTGCGTGTGCTGTGTGTATATTCACATCTCTACCTAACACGAGGCCTTTTGGCAGCTCACTGGCTTAGTGTTTCATTGGAACTTCGAAGTTAAGCGAGTTCATGCTAGAGTAATCCTATGATGGGTGATCCACTAGGAAGTTCTTGTGTGAGTTCCTTGAAACAAAATCATGACGGAGTGGTCGGGGCCCAAAGCTGACAATATCGTGCTACGGCGGAGTCGAGCCCGGGATATGGTGAGGGCCTGGGCCAGGATGTGACAATTTGGTATCAGAGCCAATCCTTAGCCGAAAGTGTGCCGATGAGGACGTTGGGCCCCTAAGGGGGGGTGGATTGTAAGATCCCACATCGCCCAGGGGTGAGGATCCTGTAAGCCTTATATGTATATTCCCACCTCTACCTAGCACGAGGCTTTTTGGGAGCTCATTGGCTTCGGGTTCCATCAGAACTCTGAAGTTAAGCGAGTTCACGCGATAGTAATCCCATGATGGGTGACTCTCTGGGAAGTTCTTGTGTGAGTTCCCATAAACAAAACCATGAGGGTGTGGTTAGGGCCCAAAGAGAATAATATCGTGTTACGGCGAAGTCGAGCCCGAGATGTGGTGGGGGCCGGGGCCAGGATATGACACCAACCCAACTGGGTGACCAGAGCACGTGTGGGGACACGTTGGACTCGTGCATGTGGCAGCTAAGCTTGGGCCTGTTGTGCGATGGGTTGGAGTTGGTTCCTTGTGAGCTTGGGCTCCGCTTGCAATAGGCTAGGCTGGCAACGGCCTAGGCTTGGGCCTGAGCCGCCTACCCATAGGCTGCTCCTAGATGTTAGGCCAGTTATGTTGGGCTTCCGTGGGTCTGGGCCTCTTGGTTAGTAGCAAAAGCTGTTGCAATAGGTCGGGCCTCCTGCTATGGGACTTGGCTTAGGTCGTTACTGCTTCGGTGGTCCTTTCCGTGGGTTGCAAAGTGATGGCCATAGAGGTTGTGTGGCTCCGTGGCGGTATGTGTCTTCCCTTCGTCACTTTGAGTCTTAAGGATCGTCGTCGTAGGGCTACGTCCTCATCTTCGCTCTCTAGTCCAAATCCTTGTGCGTACAGGGTTCCGTTCGTCATGATTTTTGAATTTCCTACCATTGTATCCTTTTTCTAGGGATTGATCTAGAAATTTTTCTAGGAAAAATTAATTGATATGACTTGTGAGAAATTCAACGTAACAGAAAATTCTAAAAACCAATTGCGAGAGTTTTCTTAGAGTATTTGAATCAGCTCTCAATGAAAACGCCAATTTGTCAATGCAAATCTTTGATGAAAATGCACCTACAAAAAAATCAATACCTTTGATCAAACACCTAAGCCTCACACGCCCACAAGGTAGGGGGTTAAGCCAATGGATCTCCGATGCTTAAGTAAGTTTCTTTGAAAAAGAGTAAGTGTTTAGAGCTTTTAGAGGTAGCTAAAAATTATTAAAATTTGGTAGAATTGGGGATATATATATAGGGGAGAAGGCCGACCATAGTGTTAGGGTTTTACCCTACACATGGCGGCCTCCTATTGGCCAAGGTTTATAGAGAAATATTCTCAAGATATTAAATGTAACATCCCACATTGCCTAGGGGAGTGGATCATGTAAGTCTTATGTGTATATTCTCATCTCTACCTAGCACGAGGCATTTTGGGAGCTCATTGGCTTCGAGTTAAATCGGAACTCCGAAGTTAAGCGAGTTCGCACGAGAGCAATCCTAGGATGGGTGACCCATTGGGAAGTTCTTGTGTGAGTTCCCATAAACAAAACCGTGAGGGCGTGGTAGAGGCCAAAAGTGGACAATATCGTGCTATGGCAGAGTCGAGCCCGGGATGTGGTGGGGGCCCTGGCCGGGATGTAACAATTTGGTATCAGAGCCAATCCCTGGCCTGAAGTGTGCTGATGAGGACGTCGGGCTCCTAAAGGGGGTGGATTGTAACATTCCACATCGCCCGCGGGAGTGGAACCTGTAAGCCTTATATGTATATTCTCATCTCTATCTAGCACGAGGACTTTTGGGAGCTCACTGGCTTCAGGTTCCATCGGAACTCTAAAGTTAAGCGAGTTTGCGCGAGAGCAATCCCAGAATGGGTGACCCACTGGGAAGTTCTCGTGTGAGTTCCTAGAAACAAAATCGTGATGCGTGGTCGCGGCCCAAAGCAGACAATATCGTGTTACGGCAGAGTCGAGCCCAGGATGTGGTGGGGGCCGGGGCCAGGATGTGACATTAAATAGGAAATAATATCTTGAGATAATTGAGTAAATATCCCTAATTCATTTAAATAGGGATTACTTACTTGAATGGAGTCAATCTTCAATTGGTATTGTATTAAAGATACGATTTGGGTAATTAATCCTTATTTTTCATGCTTTGACTCTTCCTTGCCAATGGCAGGTGGGCTGTGGTGACACGCCTCGATCCCGATATTCCTCGAATACTAGGATAGGCACGTGTTGACCAACACCCAACGGTGACGAAAGCCATTTATTGAATGCAAATGCTGAGAATAGGAAATAGATAAGACCTAGAAATATAAAAGAATAATGAATATGCATTTAAGGAATGTGTTCAGAGTATACAACTAACCAGAATACTAAAAGAAATAATATAAAATTGAATGAACAAAAGAGTAAGTCCTATACCAAGAGAACTCGAAGATACCACTGTGGAAGTGCCTTGACGCCGGGATTGTATGCCTCGATTCTAAGTCCTGAATGGGGGCGCAAAACAAAGGTGAGTGGACCAAGTTCATATATACAATAATAATAAAAAGTTTATCAAGATACTAACCCCCACAGTTTATAAAAAGAAAACTATTAGCATAATAAGTGATAGTTTTACTGAAAACCCTAGCATGCCAAAAACATCTTAAAAGACATATCGTGGAAAAACATCGCGAAAATCAAAACATCAATCTTCTCACAGATCGTCTCGTATTCACGGTGTGCTGCCAGTAAGATCACTGAATAAATATAACTCCCGGCCCTATGCCAGCAATGTGGTCTCTGCGCCCGTAGCCAGAGATTACCAACTCCCGGCCCAATGCCTAATCCATGTCCCTCAGCCCGTAGCTAAAGATTATTTCTCCCGGCCTATCTGCCAACACCAGATCCTCGCCCCAGGCGGCATAGTGTCCACTAGGTACGCACAAATAGTTACACCCTCTCATAAATAACCACTTCATAGTATAAATTCATCCATTATCTATACTATAAAGAAGGGCTTCTAAAACATGTTCTAGCATCCTATCGTCATCCATCAGATAGTCTACCAGTTCATGGTTTTTATAGAAAATACGATATATTAAAATATAGCTCAATATAGGCCAACAATTAATTCCTCACCAAAAACAAGACGATAAACAACATATTCCATGAACATGCTTAACATAAAATCAGTTCATAAACTCGTAAGGCATGCTATTCATTTATGCAATTAAACTATGAAATCATGTAGTTTTAGAAGGGGTCCATTCATTGATACTCCGTAGCAGCAAAGTTGTGCAGAAAAGGATTAAGGAAATCTCCACTAGCAACTTCACCTAAGCACAAAAGTGTACAATTTATCAAACTATGCCCAAACGATAGAATACCAGGAAATGGACGCCAAAAACGGATTCAGAACATCGAAGTTGGCCTAGGAGAGATTTTGCATTTTGGGTCCTAAGGTTTTTGGTTAAAAAGGGTTAGGGTGAAAAGGGGTGGTTTGGGCTTAAGCCCAAACCCACATACACCACAAAACACACACACACGCACGCACGGCACAACTCACACACACACACGTGCACCACACACACTCACACACGCTTACACACACAAACACTCACATGGACACACACACACCATACACACACAGCACACTCACACACCCACACACTCGGCTCGCAGGTCTAATAATCAAAAGGGCTGGGTTTAAGGCCCTAGTTAAAAGGAGGTGGCCTAAGGCCTTAGTGTAACTTGGGTTTCTAAAAAGAAAGTAACTAAAATTAAAGAAAATGTGCGGGCCAGGGTATTGGACTAGTCTAAAATGGGCTAAGGCCCGTTAGTGTTCTGAACGGCCTGAAGGCCTACTTGGTGATCGGGGAAGAACACCATGAAGTTTGATCGGGATTCGTCCCGATTCCAATTTGGACCTAAAACTAAGTAAACATAGGAAGTTAAATCACAAAAATGATGCTAAGAGAGAAGGGAAGCAAGATTTTACCACAATTAGACTCAATTGGGGTCGAGATTTGCCGGGTTTGGTCCCGGAGCTCGCCAAATTTTCATACCGGGTTCTGGAAGAACAAAATTATATGCATGCCAGGTTTAAAGTACAAAATCACACTCAAACTTTATCTCAGATTAACCATAACCAACATCAAACAAAGGAGACAATCTAAATATACCTGAGATAGCAAATTTCGAGAGAGCTCAAGCTCTCAGGTCGACTGGTCACTGCACTCGCAGTGCACCGATGGTGCATGTAAGACCATCATCAAGTTCCCTGAGTCTCATTGATCTCGAAAATGTTGGTTCGGAGTTTGATTTGTGAAGAAATTTGGGTGGAAATGAGGGTTCTCTCTCTCGGTGTTATAGAGAGAGTGAGTTTGAGAGTTTTAGGAAATAGGAAGGGAGGTCACGAGGTGGGGGAAAAGGGAAGAAAAGAATGGGGAGTTAGGGTGCTGCCAAGTGGCAGCTAGGGAGTGGAGGAAAAAATAAAAATAAAAAGATTTGATTTCAATAAGACTTTGGGAATTTATAAAATTACATATAAATTCGGGGGTGGGGTTTAACAATCTACCCCCCTTTAAAGAATTTCGTCCTCGAAATTTAAAATCACTTACTAAATTGAAATACTCAAAAATAGGAAGAAGAATATATGTATAATGAGTAATCAAGTCAAAGTGGGTGCACAAAAGAGAATATGCCACACCGTCGCAAGCGGGTTGCAAAATCCTCTATCATGCCTCCAAGCTCTTACCTTATTCCCCATCAGTGTAAAAGTAGAAAACATACTTTACAAAGATATACAATCGAAAACGCATATTGAAGTAAGGTAAAAAATATGTAAGTAAAATACGATAATACCAAAATAGATAAGTAATAACATATAGTTCAAAAACTCGTGCTGAACTTAAAACTAAAAATGGAAATACTTCCCCCACAACATTTGTAATGACAAAAACAATTAACTAAAGTAAAGGAAGTTAAACTACTTATGCTGAAAACCAAAACAGGAAAATGAGAGTGGGTCTCGCCTAAGCATAGGAAATGTCACGCACTTTGAGAACAGATGTATCTTTGGGTCGAGCCCTAACAATCTCAAATCCCTACTGCTGAAGACGGGTCTTTCTACCCACTTGCTTTACGAACCCAATGAATAAGCCATCGATATCACAGTCAGCCGCCCGTGATATCGACCACCCATTTGTTGTCTAGTTAAGCAAATAGTGATTTCCTTAAGATGCATAAACTCCCACGTCGTAAATTCAATCCTCCAAATATTAGTCCACAATACTCCTCTGTCAACCAATGTTACCTGTAGGAAACTCTTGTACCATGTCGTAAAAAGTGCCATACACCAAACCGAACAAAACAGAAATTGTAGTCGTAAAACTCTATCCAACACCAAACATCATATTCTCCTCAGTTCTTCCAAATGTGACCAACTACTCCAGGATTTTGCCAACGAAGAACCCACTTGACAACTGTACTTTGGGATTCAAAAGAAGTGGCTACCATGATAGTACCATACCCAAAAGCTCGAGCTAAGAAAGCAGAAAACGACGAGTCACTTTCCCAACAAGCAGTATCTTTTGGGAATTGTTGCAAAGCTCAATCCACCTCTCCATTTTTGCTTAGTTGCATATTTCAAGTCAAGCAAGATCAATGTTGGTGGAAAGAAGAATAACTCTCAAGTGATCAATTTAAAAACCCCGTGAGAGTACACACCTTTCAAGAGAAATGTAGAGATTATCCAATTTTCGCCTCGACCACTCTATGGTGCCATCCTAGAATGCACCAAACAGATTTGCTAGAAGTGTTTTGACAACCATGTACTCACAAACAAAAGAGCCCTAGAGTGAAGCAGTGATAAGATGTGTTAAGACGGACACATATCGTTAGAAAAGAACTACTAGCATACGATATGTTGTCTATGAACTGCAACATGATAATGAGTGGTGACCATCCAATTCAGCATAAAGATAGTAATGCAATCTGCTAATCACCTGCTCTACAATCTTCACTAATCCCTTACCAAAAGACGGCTCAAACCTCACACCCATGTGGAATTCTTTCTGGTAAGTTTGGTAAGCTCGTGAAAAAGTTATGCTCCTAACGTTCCTGTCTGAATTGTTAAGAATTGGGCGCACATTTCCACCGAATCGATCGATCGTGAATTCCTCACTGATTGAGCGAGAAACCATGTCGAGAAGGCTGAAACAACACTCAAGAATTTGAGGGTCAAAACAAGCCCATTAAATCTAGAGTACAAGATATTGGGATTTGAACTAGAAACCATGCCGAGAACAAACGTTTTTTTTTTTCATCCTCTGTGTATTGTTCCAGCATGATCCAGTTTACATTAAGAAACAAACAAGCGAATGAACGTAAAGATGTAGAAATAGGAGTCACTGTCTATGATTATTTGGTTAATCATCATAGTAAGATCAACTAGTTTCTTAGCCAAAAGAAAATAGGTCTCAAGAATAGTTAAGAACTGTTAATAAGATTTGACAAGGCCAAGACATTTCGTAATTCATAATACTTTGTGAGAGCTGCTTCAAAGTTTAAAAATTTAAACATAGAACCTCTGAATTAACAAAATGACGAAGAAGAAAGATATGAAGTAGCATGCGTATGTATACAGTGACACGATTGGCTATCTTAAAGCGATGTCCTTGAGCAAACCAAAATTCAATGATTCCAGAGAAGTTCAGAATAAAGCTCGATCTTTGTACAATAATAAATATGGTAGTCTCAAGCCATTACACTGAAAATTTCAAGGCTGGACAGTTAGTGGACAAGAGCACTGATAAATTGGGCTACAAGCAAGATGTTAAGTTCACCTCTATTGAAAAGTACAAGGACAAGGAGCTAGGGTTTACCACCAAGTACCAAACCCAGGTGAAATTCAAGGAGTCCATTTATCTAAACAAGTTTTGATCTTCATCATCCAAGTCCAACTACAACAACAATAAGAATCGCAACTCCTTTTGAAAATTGATGAGAACGTCTGTTACCAAAGAGTTTCCCAAGAAAAGCAATTAATGTAAACGAAGTCAACACTTGAAGAATTTGGTGTAAAGCTGACGGTCAAAGGTTAGTGAACTTGACTTGTCGTTGGAATAAGCAAGAAGGTTATCGATAAAACAATCGCCGAAGATTCATTCTAAAGATTCACACGAATATCCTCAGTGGAAACGAGTATGAGAAATTGATTTGCTCCCACCAACTACTACTTACTAACCGTCGTCACCACTAGCACTTACTCGCTTCTTTAGCATGCACTTCGAATGTTTCGAGCAATTTCCTAGAGATATGACTCTGCCCGCCATTCCCAAGGAACGCATGTTGCAGAGTGGCCTCGCCATTTCAGATCTACAGCTAGTCTTGACCAGACTTTTGCAAACTGAGATTTCTAAAAAAAGTCACTTCCAAGTAACACCGACTTAGCCCGCCATTCCCAGGGAATGCTCGACGCAGAGTATCGTCCTATTTTGAAAGTCGTCCAACAAATCAAACACGTCACCGATGAGGCACAATCCCAACACAATTTCTTGAATTTCAACATGAATGTGACAATTCAAATAGAGAAAGGTTCGCACAACTGCGCCGAATGACACCAAATCTAAAAGTCCTGACATCCAAATGATGTCAAAATCAACACTTTACGAGAAAAGAAGAGAATCCTAAGTATGCTCTGAACAAACCATGCTCTGATACCAATTTGACATGCCCTGATCCCAATATTCCTCGAATACCAGGATAGGCACGTGCTGGCCGACACCCGAGGGTGACGAAAGTCATTTATTGAATGCAAATGCTGAGAATAGGAAATAGATAAGACCTAGAAATATAAAAGAATAATGAATATGCATTTAAGGAACATGTTCAGAGCATACAACTAACCAGAATATTAAAAGAAATAATATAAAATTGAATGAACAAAGGAGTAGGTCTTACACCAAGAGGACTCGAAGATACCGCTGCAGAAGTGCCTTGACGCTAGGATTGTATGCCTCGATCTAAAGTCCTGAATTGGGGCGCAAATCAAAGGTGAGTGGACCAAGTTCATTTATACAATAATAATAAAACAGTTATCAAGATACTAACCCCCATAGTTTATAAAAAGAAAACTACTAGCATAATAAGTAATAGTTTTATTGAAAACCCTAGCATGCCAAAAACATCTCAAAAGACATATCGCGGAAAAACATCACGGAAATCAAAACATCAATCGTCTCAGAGATCGTCTCATAATCGCGGTGTGCTGCCAGTAAGATCACTGAATAAATATAACTCCCGGCCCTATGCCAGCACCGTGGTCACCGCGCCTGTAGCTAGAGATTACCAACTCCCGTCCTAATGCCTACTCCGTGTTCCTCAGCCTGTAGCTAGGGATTATTTCTCCAGGCCTATCTGCCAACACTAAATCATCGCCCCAGGTGGCATAGTGTCCACTAGGTATGCACAAATAGTTACGCCTTTCATAAATAACCACTTCATAGTATAAAGTCATCCATCGTCTATACTATAAAGAGGGGTTTCTAAAACATGTTTATCATATCATCATCCATCAGATAGTCTACAAGTTTATGATTTTTATAGAAAATACAATATATTAAAATATAGCTCAATATAGGCCAACAATTAATTCCTCACCCAAAACGAGACGATAAACAATATATGCCATGAACATGCTTAACATAAAATCAATTCATAAACTCGTAAGGCATGATATTCATTTATGCAATTAAACTATGAAATCATGTAATTTTAGAAGGGGTCCACTCACAGATACTCCGTAGCAGCAGAGTTGTGCAGAAAAGGATTAAGGAAATCCCCACTAGTAACTTCACCTAAGCACAAAAATGTACAATTTATCAAACTATGCCCAAACGATAGAATTCCAGGAAATGGGCGCCAAAAACGGATTCAGAATATCGAAGTTGGCCTAGGAGAGATTTTAGGTTTTGGGTCCTAAGGTTTTTGGTTAAAAAGGGTTAGGGTGAAAGGGCGTGGTTTAGGCTTAAGCCCAAACCACACACACACACATAGCACAACACACACACACACGGCACAACTCACACACACACACGTGCACCACACACATTCACACACACTTACACACACACAAACTCACACGGACACACACACATCGTAGACACACAGCACACGCACACACCCACATGATAGGAGCATATTTATGCTACTTAATTGGCTTGTTCTCATGCATTTAGGTTGTGTTTACTTAGCTATTTTAGTGTTTAAAGTCACTTTTGTGTGTTTTCAGGTTCTAAGGTCAAAGTGTGCAAAAAGAAGCAAAATGGAGTTTGGAAAGCATGTCACATATTTGGAGCCAAGGTTTGGACGAATTTGAAGGCTTGAAGATGATGATTCCTACTTGAACAAGGTTTCCTAGTTGAAGTAGGAAAGTGCTTACATGAAGGAGGATTCCTAATCAACGAAGGATTCCTAATTGACGAAGGATTCCTAATTGAAGATGGATTCCTAATCACATGAGGATTCCTAGAAGAACAAGGATTCCTACTCCAACAAGGATTCCTACTTGAAGTAGGAAAGTTAAGCCAAGGTTTCCTACTTTGGTTTGATTTTTCCTAATTGTCCCTAAAAGTTCCAGCAATTATGAAGATTTTCTAAGCATTCTAGGACACAAAACAAAAGCCTAGAACCCTTATGGACCCCTTGCCACACTCCCTTGCCCTTTCCTCTTCCTTGCCGTGCAAGGGAGAGGGCTCTTTCCTGTTTTGGAGCATTAAAACACCTTCCTTTTATTGCTTTAAACCCTGGCCGAATTTCCTTGACCTTTCCTTTTAATTTTCTGATTTGTTTCCTTAATTCTAGAAGCTTTAAACTTAATTCCTGATTACCTAATTAGCCTAGGGTTTTTAATCTCCTAATCCCTTTAAATAAACAGGTTTGTGCAGCCACAAACATCACCATTCAGCCACACACTCTCCCAAATTCGTCAAACCCCATCCACAACCTCAGAAACCATTCCTCCTCCATCTCTGCCGATTTCCACCACCATTCTTCATCTCCACACCTTCCACACAACACCCATACACTACCCCCAAGCCTTGCCGTGCCCCTACACCATCCATAATCCATTCTACATCACACAAACCCCCTAGAAATCATCCTCACCCAATCTGCCGCAAGGAGAAGAGAAGGAGACAGTTCATGAAAATTGTTTGGCTCTTCAATCTGAGTTGTTGAACAATTTTAGGTGTATTCTATCTTATATTTCAATGTCTACTTCTTGTAATCTTTGTTTTTCATTGAGTATGATTGGCTAAATTCGTTTTGGCTAAGGGTGTATTCGAAACCATGTTTATTTATGTGAAATAAGTTGATTACTTCCAGTTATCGTTGCATAAGTCGTGAATACAATTTGCTTAACCGTTTAATTCAAAACTTATTCTTGTATGTTGATTGAGAGTGCACGCTTGATTTGCATGCTGGAATTTGGTGCTAGAATATAAGTTTGTTACACCTAATCGTTATGAATTTATATTCGCAAGTAGTGAAGATCGCTAGTCACGATCGTGTTAAGTAGATTCATGGCAGGAGTATCATGCTTTTCATAGTTACAATTGCCTTGTCGATGCTTATGATTTCCAAAGAACTTAATGATTCTAACTTGTATCTTTATCATGCTGTTCATATAGAGAATTTGTTAGGAATAATTTGTTTGCGATGCATATTCATCCAATTCAATGATTCTAAGGAAATCTGAAAGTTAATTTAAGCGGACCTAATTAACTTGGAGTGTCGAGGTTCATAACTTATTGAATTGATAACTGGAAATCGATTACGTTGCATAAATTTCATGTGTGGAGAAGAACCCCTTAGCCATTCCATCACCCATTGATTCATCACATTTAGTTTACAATCTGTTTTAATTTACAATCTGTGCATTTAGTTCAAATTCGTCCAAACACAATTCCCCCATATTTTGTTAAGTTTGAGTCTTCATAATCTGTCCTTTTTGGTGTTTTTAAGTATTTTGAGTCATAAGTTTTGTCAAATTCGTCCAAATCTTGTCTTAGTTGCTGTTTGAGTCAATTAACTTGTTTTACTCAGTTTTGGGCAGATTTGAGTGTTTCAAATCTGTTTTCAATCTTAGTAGTCTAATTAGAGTCTTTAAGTTTAGTTTTTGTGTTTCTAAGTCGATTTGTATTAGATTAGCACCCCTAGTTAATCCCCGGTTAGAACGATCCCTACTTACATCATTACTACAATTGTCACAAATAGGGTTTAATTTGTGTGTCAAGTTAATATTCACGCATCACCACACACTAGGCCCGCAAACCTGCTTGGTGATTAGGGAAGAACACCAGAAAGTTTGATTGGGATTCATCCCGATTCTGATTTGGACCTAAAACTAAGTAAAAATAGGAAGTTAAATCATAAAAATGATGCTAAGAGGGAAGGGAAGCAAGATTTTACCATAAATAGACTCAATTGGTGTCGAGATTGGCCGAGTTTGGTCTCGGAGCTTGCCAGATTTTCATGCCGGGTTCTGGAAGAACAAAATTATATGCATGCCAGGTTTAAAGTACAAAATCACACTCAAACTTTATCTTAGGTTAACCATAACCAACACCAAACAAAGGAGACAATCTAAATATACCTAAGATAGCAAATTTCGAGAGAGCTCAAGCTCTCGGGTCCACTGGTCACTGCACTCGCAGTGCACTGATGGTGCATGTAAGACCATCATCAGGTTCCTTGGGTCTCATTGATCTCGAAAATGTTGGTTTGGAGTTTGATTTGTGAAGAAATTTGGGTGGAAGTGAGGGTTCTCTCTCTCGATGTTATAGAGAGAGTGAGTTTGAGAGTTTCAGGAAATGGGAAGGGAGGTCACGAGTTAGGGAGTGGAGGAGAAAATAAAAATAAAAATATTTGATTTCAATAAGACTTTGGGAATTTATAAAATTACATATAAATTTGGGGGTGGGGTTTAACATGTGGGCAATCATATTCAGCAGCATAGACCTTCAGGGGTGTGAGCTATGCGTGGAAGTATCTGAGAAGCATGCCCATTTAATGAGGTCAATCTTGTTTTTCTTGAGCAAAAGTCCAAGTGTCGCCTTTAGAATTTTTGGGATTATTTTAAGTCCTTCCGTTTTTGCATTGGAAATGGATGAATTAACAAGACATATTCAAGATGATATTCCTTGGTGTATGCTTTTCGCAGACGATATAATGTTGATAGATGAAACTCAGGAAGGGGTAAATGCGAAGCTTAACCTTTGGAGATAAGTGTTGGAATCTAAAGGTCTTCGCCTAAATCGATCAAAGACAAAATATATGGAGTGCAAGTTCAGTGCAAATGAAGGCTCAAATGAGTTAGGGGTGAAGATCGGAGGCCAGGAAGTACCAAAAAGCGACCGTTTTCTCTACATAGGATCTATCTTGCAAAAGAACGGAGAATTAGATTGAGACCTTAACCATAGAATAGAAGCTGGATGGATGAAGTGGAAGAGTGCATCCTGCATGTTGTATAACCATCGTATGCCACTGAAGCTCAAGGGAAAATTTTATAAGACTGCAATAAGGCCGGCGATGCTGTATGACACAGAATGTTAAGTAGTGAAGCATCAACACGTACATAAAATGGGTGTAGCGGAGATGAGGATGCTTCGTTGGATGTGTGGGCACACGAGAAAGGATAAGATTAGGAGTGAGGATATCCGAGGTAAAGTAGGAATAGCCGAAATTGAAGGAAATATGAGAGAAAATCGGTTACAGTGGTTTGGACATGTGCAATGAAGGCCTACTGACGCTCCAGCTAGAAGTTGCGACTATGGAACAAAGGTCCAGAGCTGAAGGGGTAGAGGAAGACCTAGGAAGACTTTGGAAAAGACTCTAAGAAAAGACTTAGAGTACTTGGATCTAACGGATGACAGGACATAGAACTGAGTGTAAGGGCATTCTAGGATTCATATAGCCGACCCCACTCAGTGGGAAAAGACTTTGTTGTTGTTGTTGTTGTTGTTGTTATATTTTAGGCTCCACACTTCTTACTTGACTAAATAATGCATAGGTTTTGGAGTGATAAATGAGCGAGTTTGAACCAGCTAAAACATGTGGAGAAGTCCCAATCCCATAGAAACACCGAAGGATTGTGGAGGCTCTAAATGTTCATTCAATATAAGGCATGTTATGTTCTAGCTTGGTTTGGGCCTTGGGCCCACAAATGTACTTGAAAAAGGAAAATTAGGCTTAAATGAAAATTAAATAAAGTGTAATAGGGGTGGGCAAACAGATAGAGGAATCGCGGGTCGGGACAGGTAAGGGGTTGTTCCAATTTTTTGAAAAAGTAAACGGGGTGGAGTGGAGCGGGGCAATGACACTAAGGGTGTGTTTGTTTGGCCTCACTTTCACTAGGCTAGACTGGATTAGCTATCATTGAAATCCTGTGTTTGTTGCGTACACAGACTAAAGTTAATGAGACTAAAGGGGATTCGCTCTAACTATCTCCCTCGCTAGGAGGTCTTAGCGAGAGCTCCCCAAGACCATGGGATTGCTAAGCCCTTCGTCTGGTCTATCCTTGTCTCCTCTCATCCATTATTTGCTCTTTGTTTTCTTGAGCACCAACAACCACCATCACACCACCACTCCCAACTTCAGCGAGATACACTGTTAACCCAACACCACTCTCTCCCTCTCACCTCAAACCCAGGATTTCGAACGAGGAAATCTCGCTTTCTCCATTGTCCACCCCGCTCTAGCAATCCTCTAATTCAACTCCGAGGAAAATCTTGCTCTAGCACTCCTTGATTCAATTCCTTCGAGTTTCTGGAGGTTAATTCTTTGATTTCCTGTATTTTTTTGGGGGGCTTAATTTTGTTTGGTTGGTAGGAAAGCTGAGAAATTGGTTTCTATCGAGATCCAAGGAAAGCAAGCATCGTCGGCAATTTTTGGTAGAATTGCGGAGGAAGAAGAAACAAAACGAAAAGGCTGGAATTTGTTGTAGGCCATTGGATTTTTTTTTTGGGAAATCGGTGGTCTGGGATTTTTTTGTGGAAATTTGGAGATCATGCAGTTTATGGAACTCTTTAGATTGGATCAGTGAAAATATATGAATCAAAGGTAATAAAATATTAATAAAATAATTTAAAAGTAGTAAAAAAATATTTCTGCACCAAACGCTTCACTATTCTTGTCTTGCTTAGTCCATGCCAAGCCAGTCCAGCTTAATCCCTTAAGCTAGTCTAGTCCGAGATAATTCGGTGCAACAAACATATCCTAAAGGACCGGCCGAGTCCAAAAGTGTAAAAAAGCTGGCCCCGGACGGCCCATTTCTAATTATAATGAATGGACATCAACCGCAAGTTTTTCCCTAGTGCACCATTCTCTACCGAACTCTCTCTCAGTGACTCACTCTCTCTCGTCTCCTAACAAGTCCCACCCATAGAGTCTCCATCAGTAGTCTTCTCCACTTAGGGCCGGCCTTGAGGGTAGCCCAAGTAGGCACCCGCCTAGGACCCCCACTTCAGAAGGGCCCCCAAAAAATATTTATATCCTATAATTAACATATAAATACAACAAAAAATAAGAAATATCATAATTCATTTGTTAGTGCAGTGGAAGTGTTGGCTTCATTTTTCTTTTGGGTGTTGAGTTCGAAACACGAAGCTGCCTTTCAATCACTAGATTTTTCTTAATTTTTCTTGTTTTTCAAATTTACTGCCAATCCATATATCCAAATGCATATAAAGTTATAAAACTCAAGTCTCTTTGCAATCTTTTTTCTTTCAACTTCTCATTCTCTCTATTTCTATCGAATGTTTAAACTAACTTCTCATTCTCTCAATTTCTATCAAATGTTTAAATCAACCATCATATGGTCTTAAAGATTGTACTTTAAGGTAATCAAAACTTTGAATTATATATTTTTCTTTTCAATAACTTTTTATTCAATGGATTATTTTAATATTCAAATTGTTAGTGTGATGTTGTTTTAAAAGAAAAAAACACAAGAAAAACTGACACACCCCGATCCTAGAATCAAGGCGTGCTGGCCGTCACGTGGGCGTGACGTAACCAAAAGTGCGATGCGGAAGCAAAAGATAAAAGAAATACGAAGGAATAAAAAATCAACTACTAGCAATAATATCCAACTAACATGCTAGAGTGAGTTTAAGTGTGAAACACACATATTCAGAGCATAAGTACTAAGTGCAGTCAAGTAGGACCATAACTAAATTACAACACCCGAAGGTGAGTCATACATTTAAGTAGTCTGTTAGAATGCCATGGGAATCCTCGTGAGCCTCCAACACTGCTAACTAGAACCTGGAAGGGCGCAAAACAAGATTGAATGGGTCAGTAAAACAAAGCTTTTCGAAAATATTTCATTAAACAACACTTCTAACCCCTCATTGTAAAACCTATATAATTTCCCAGAAAAATAGTATATACATAATCATATATCACAACAAAACTCAAATCACAAGTCATTAACACTTTTCAAGAATATGTCATGCTATGATTCAAAACATGATAAGGATGCATCAATATAATAGGTGAAATAATGAATCAACCGGAGACCCTACAACTGTCCTGTACGGTTAATTCTATAGCTCAATATCCTACCCAACCGGAGTCACCACTGTGACCTGTACGACACTACTCTGCACATAAATCGGAACTACGTGAAGTAGTCTGTACGATAAGAATGGTGTAAGAATACGCTCTAGTGCTTCTCTCATCAACAACTGTATAATAATCTAAAGTCACCTACAAGTCGGAACCACCTCTAATGGTCTGTACGACATGTCGAAACCACCTCTAGTGATCTGTACGACATGCACCTACTTGGATCCAATGTGAGCGTGTGGTGCGGGGTGAATAATATAAGCACTAACACCAAGGGTGCAGGTTATGAGCTCTCAACACAATTCACATCATCAATAAACCATATGAACAACATAAAACTCACCTGATACTCACTTGTGCGTCCACAACACTATTTCACATATATGCATCAAATACTAATTCATATATTTCATATAATATGCATGCACGGCATTTTAAAACATACTTTCATTTGTATTCAATTTCTGGGAAAAATCAGTAGTATATAGGTATAAACAGAAAATAACTGCCCACTCACTGGTATGTCGAAGGGTCGTAACCCCCGTGACGCCCTTGAACGCGCTCGTCCTCGGGATAGGTCTAACCTATATACGAAACAACTATAAAAACGTTTTAAAGTACATAACAAACAATCCGTAATAACTTCTCATACGATGCTCAAATTGGGTATATGAATATACCACAGTGACCTACTCGAGGTTACAGACGTCGAGATATTTTTGGAAAAAATTTTGGATCAGTCATGCGCCCTCACGCGCCAGGAATGGCACAGACCTACGCGCCCCCACGCGCGTCGTCCCCTACCTCCAGTCGCCGGTTTCTGGAAAATTTTCAAACTTCTTATTCTCTGTTAATTCTCAACCATTTTTACGCAATTTATACCAAAATGAAGCCCTAAGCAAGAAGAATCATGATGTACTAATTTAAGGCTAAAAAACACACAAAATCTCACCAGAGAAAATCCAAGAAAATCGGCCAACTTCGAACCCTACGATCCCGACGTCCAAAACCTTCAAACTAAGTACTCCGAGCTTCCTTGGGACCTCACTAAGCTCCCTGTAGGCTTAGAATTCCCTGAAAACCAACATTTCACGTGTGCATGAACAGTGACGTTAAACTGGGTTACGGTTTCAACGTGATTTCGAGGGTTTCCAGTTCTAAAACTAGTACCAATCGATTCAGGAGGTGGCAAGGATGAAGAAACTCACCTTTTTTACGTCGATCTGCGAAGTTTTGAGGGTGTTTGGTTCTTGTCCGTACGAGTTCGAGAGGGAGAGAGAGAGAGTGAACTGAGAGGGAGGAGAGAGAGAGCACGGGGTGAGTGTGTTGTCCCATGTGTGTGTGTGGTCCACCCAAAACAAATCAAAATCCAAATTTCTTAAGTCCCTAACCACACAAATTGTGTACAATTTTAATCCACTTAAAATTTCCTAAGAACTTAGGAGAGTATGCAATATTCAAATAAACATGTCACACGTACCTTAGCAACCATTAAGGACAATTCTGTCATTTCACATCCACGATAAAAGAAATTTCGGGACAGGCTGTGACAAAAACAATTGGCGTTGAATTTATTATACTTGTCAATCAAGTTTTATTGTTATTTACTGTCTTGATCATCAAGTTTTATTGTTCTTCACTCATAATCTTAAACTCTTGATTGCAAACATTTAGTACATTTGTGTCTAAAAATGTGAATCGTGTAATGTTTAAATAATGTTTGTATATTTATCTTCTTTTGATATTAATTTTTAATGATATTAAATAGAACTTTTTATGTATTTAGTGAATTCTTTTTTATACAAATCAATATACAAAGAACCAGAGATCAGAGAATTTTAGGGCCCCACTTCGAAGGCTAGCCTAGGGCCCCAAATTCTCAGGGTCGGCCCTGTCTCCACCAGCCAGAACATCACCGCCGTTGCGAATCTTGTGACCACCATGACAGCACCACCCATCTTCTCGATTCTCCTCCCCGACGACATCCCAGACTAACCCACGTCCCAGAACCACGACGGCTTGATTCTTTGCTTCTCAACGATATCACCGCCGTCACAACAACCATCATCCCATCACCGCCGCCAGTTCAGGTAAATTCTTAGTTCTGATGTTAATTCCATGCTAAAACCTGCCAAATCTGAACCGATTCATTCCCATATTTTGCATAATTTGAACCGATTCCAAGCTCTTGTTCTGTTGGGTTTGTGATTTTTGTTCTGTGGAAAGCTGAACCCAGGTTGTACTAATGTGTGGAAATCTGTGAATTTTGCATAATTTGAATACGATGAACGAAGTTGGTTTCTGCTTGCATCTTTTACTTGATGCTTGATAGGCCACAAGCTCTGTATGTCTCCACATTTTGCATAGGTAGTCATTAGAGAATTGCTTATAAGAACATTGGACTCAACTCTTGTCGTAATCAGGTTTTGTCATTAGAGAAAACTTTTGTTGACTGAATATTATTGATTTCTTTCTAGGCAAGGGGAAATAAAACCACATTTAGGGATGAAAATTGCTAAAGTTTTGTGTGACAGTCTTTTGCATGTATATGCGTAGATTTCTGTTTAAGGATTTGTTGATGTGTACTACGTTGCTTGATTTGTATTTGATCTGGTGTAATATACTGTCAAATGAATCAAATTAGGACTAATTTTTGTTCCGTTGCTTAGGAATTTCATGTTGATTATAGAACTCCTCAGGCTGAATTTCGTGTTGCACTTGTTAAAGATGCCTACTTGACCAGGCCTTTGGGACTGCAAGACGGGTTTATTCTGAAACCCCAAAGTGAATATTTAAAAGACAAAATACTAAAAACCAAAAATAAAAGCATATGACAGGTTAGAGATCTTGGGTTGTTTCGTAGTTAATTGACAATAAAAAAGTGGCACAACTCCTTATCAGTTGTTTCGTAGTTTGTGCACTTCCCAACACAAGAGAACTATTAACATTGAAGATCAGGTTTGAGTGCTCAGAGACCTGCAATTGGGTTTTTTGAGATTGATCGTTTGGGTCCCAATTTTGGTTGTATTTCATGATTGGTTTTAACATGTATCAAGGCAAATGTACTAACAGTGGTAACTCAAGTGTAACCAAAGTTGTTCATCTATTAATGAAAATCCATTGCACTGATTTGTTCTAATGTTCTTATTCTTGCCAAGTAAACTTGCCAAATGATTTCTGTGCAGTGCAGAGCTCTTACCTCCATTTTTTTATATTAAAAAAAGCTCATATTTTGTCGTAGTTTTGCTCAAGGAAGAAAATATCGGTAATATCGGAAATATCGGTAGTCCGAAAACACGGAAATATCGATGGAAATATCGGGATAATATCGATATCGATAAAAATTACATGGAAACCACGGAAATTGTAAGAAAAACTTGGAAATTTTTATTGAAACTTTGCAGGATGTTTATTTAGTCAATTATCTATTAGTTTATCACAAAAAATTGGAAGGAAATGCATTGCATGATGGATTTAACTGATTTAAGTTGATTATATAGCGAGCTCGCAAACATTGTGAATGTAGAAAATATGTAGTAATTAATGAAAGAAGTTTAAACACACCATAATCATTTATATATAATGAATTAGTACAATATTTTACACTTTATACATTGCATGATAAGATACATGAGTGACTTAGTACCACATAGAGTTCCTATGAGATTCAAAATTTTCACTATCTTCATCATCTCTATTTGTAGAGTAAGTGTATTGTGAAGAGTAGTCAGCAACCATGGCAATGGTTTTCAAGAACCAAAACCCAAAAGTCAATAGGAAACCGAATACTTCGGTATTTTTCGGGATTACCAAACAAATGGGATTTGGAAACCAATCCCATATCGAAAATTTCGGTATTTTTCGGGATGGGATTCCCGAACTTCAGGATGGTTTTGGTTTGGGATTTTTCGGTTTGGTTTGGGATTTTCGGGAATTTTTTCCAGCCCTATGTAAGTGACCAAATAAAAAATAGAAAAATTAAAAACCACATGCCATTGACTAAGTAATTAATTGACACAATTTAAAATATAATACCACAAAAAATTTGGAATATGTGCAAATTTGTTTCTTGTAAAAAGAATTCAAAACAAAACAATATATATAAATATAGTAGCATATTATCACAACAACATAAGTGATATGGTGGTTAAGGCGTTAAGGACTCAAATGGGAGGGGGTTCGAATCCCTTTAGTCTCAAAATTGAGACTTTTCAGAAAATTTTAAGAATTTTTGGATGTCATATCGCGATATTATAACTAATGTCGCGATATTTTGATGATAAATCATTCAAACTCGTTTGTGCATTTTTTGGATTTGCAGTGAAGGCATTCCCCAAGGATGGCCCATCTAAACCTTGCAAGCTGACTGCTTTCCTCGGTTACAAGGCTGGAATGACTCACATTGTCAGAGATGTCAAGAAGCCTCGATCAAGTATGTGACTTTCTAACCAACATCTGTTTAGGTCACATATTTTGTTGATGGGTTTCCCATATATGATATAGTTCCTTAATTTCAAGATTTCTTTTGTGTTTGATAGAAAAGTTTACTTGAATGAAGTTGATCCCTAGGGTTGGAAAGATGTCTTTTTGTTTCATTTCGGACAACCAATTCGGGTTCATGCCAGGGCGCTCAACCATGGAGGCAATCTATCTCTTACGAAGATTGATGGAAAGATATAGAGATGGGAAAAAGGATTTACACATGGTCTTTATAGATTTGGAAAAAGCGTATGATAGGGTCCCAAGAGACATTCTTTGGAGGATTTTAGAGAAGAAAGGAGTACGAGTAGCATATATCCAAGCTATAAAGGATATGTATGAAGGAGCAAAGACTGCCGTAAGAACTCATGAAGGACAAACCGAAAGCTTTCCCATAACTGTAGGATTACATCAAGGCTCATCCATAAGTCCTTACCTTTTTGCGTTGGTAATGGATGAGTTAACACGACATATTCAAGATGATATTCCTTGGTGTATGCTTTTCACAGACGATATAGTGTTGATAGATGAAACTCAGGAAGGGGTAAATGCAAAGCTTAACCTTTGGAGAGAAGTGTTGGAATCTAAAGGTCTTCGCCTAAGCCGATCAAAGACAGAATATATGGAGTGCAAGTTCAGTGCAAATGGAGGCCAAAACGAGTTAGGGGTGAGGATCGGAGATCAAGAAATACCAAAGAGCGACCGTTTTCGTTACCTAGGATCTATCTTGCAAAAGAACGGAGAATTAGATGGAGATCTCAACCATAGAATACAAGCTGGATGGATGAAGTGGAAGAGTGCATCCGGCGTGTTGTGTGACCGTCGTATGCCACTGAAGCTCAAGGGAAAATTTTATAGGACGGCAATAAGGCCGGCGATGCTGTATGGCACAGAATGTTGGGCGGTGAAACATCAACACGTACACAAAATGGGTGTAGCGGAGATGAGGATGCTTCGTTGGATGTGTGGGCACACGAGAAAGGATAAGATTAGGAATGAGGATATCCGGGGTAAAGTAGGAGTAGCCGAAATTGAAGGAAAGATGAGAGAAAATCGGTTACGGTGGTTTGGACATGTGCAAAGAAGGCCTACTGACGTTCCGATTAGAAGATGCGACTATGGGACAGAGGTTCAGGGCCGAAGGGGTAGAGGAAGACCTAGGAAAACTTTGGAAGAGACTCTAAGAAAAGACTTAGAGTACTTGGATCTAACGAAGGACATGACACAGGATCGAGCACAATGGCGTTCTAAGATTCATATAGCCGATCCCACTCAGTGACTTGGATTTTCCAAGTCTCCAACCGAGAAGTTTTCCTCACTCGGGAAATTAAGGGAACACTACCCCAACCTACATGCTCCACTCAGAAAGCTTCAACATACAAGCTTTAACAAAAGAAAATTCAAAGAACTTAGCGAAGAAGGCTTTGGTGTATTTAACACAATACGTTGAAATGAAGGAAAGCTTATTTATTGATATCCCCGATAAGCTACAAATATGTACATATACATGAGTCAAAATAAGCACACAAGAGGGAGCCTTCACAAAGGTTGCTTAGGAGAAGTCTCAGCAGTCGGTAGAGCCCCAGAAAGAGAAGGCACCGGAGGGGGATCATTTGGAGCCTCAGTACTGGACAGAACCCTAGAAGGAGGAGGCATCAGAGGTTGATCATTTGGAGCTTCATTACGCGGTACAGCCCCAGAAGACGAAGGCAATAAATGCCTTTGGAACAAACCCACAAATCTCTGATGATCAAGTAAAACCTGACCATCAGTTTCCTTCATCTGGTCAAGCTTCCTTTTCATGTTTGTAGCATAGTCATGTGCGAGCCGGTGCAACTGTTTATTCTCATGCTTGAGCCCTCTAATCTCCTGTTTGAGACTCATCACTTCAGCCGCCAATGATTCAACTTGGCGGGTTCGAGCAAATAGGCGTTGGGCCATATTAGACACAGAACCTGCACACTGAACACTGAGAGCCAGCGAATCCTTAACAGCTAACTCATCAGACCGTTTGGAAAGTAGTCTGTTATCTTTGGGAGTGAGAAGGTTCCTGGCCACCACCGCAGCGGTCATATCATTCTTCATCACGGAATCCCCAACGGTAAGAGGACCAGTAGGGGAGACGAAGGATGGGCGCCATATGTTGTCTGGAGAAGGCGGGGCTGCCTCTTCAACAAGGTTCAAGTCAAAACGACGGTCGGAGGGGCCAGACATTTTCAAAGGTGTTGAAGAGAGAAGAGGTCGGACAAATCAAGATCTTAGAAGTGCAAGAATGAAGCTTCTACTGGTGGAGATTCAAGTGTGCTTTGGAACTTAATGCCAGCCCCTATAAAAATCTGCACTCGACGAAGCTTCAGAAATCGAAGAGGCGCCTGCTCAGAAATCGAAGAGGCGTTTGCTTTCTCAAAAGCTGGGCTGCTTAGAGATCACGAGGGTTGATCTCAGAAATCGAAGAGGCGTTTGCTTTCTCAAAAGTTGGGCTGCTCAAATACCACGAAGGCCGATCTCAAAAATCGAAGAGGCGCTCGCTTTCTCAAAAGCTGGGCTTCCCAGAGACCACGAGGGCCGATCTCAGAAATCGAAGAGGCACCTACTTTTCCAGCCTTTTCCAGCCTTGTCAGCACCTGTCACACGCACACTCAGTTTTGCGGAAATTATGGGCATTCTGTCAAAGACTTCTGGGGAAGTAGAAAACACATGAATCTTACTGTTCAATCACCCACTTCCCATACGCAACAATAGCTCATGGGTACCACAAATAACTTTGCCAAAGTTTTCTGCCAAAGTTGAGCACGTGAAGCTTGCAGCTCCCACTACATCGCTCTGACCAAGAAGGGTAAAAGAATAGCAAAGAAACAGCACTAACAAAGTTTAGACCCATAAATTTTGAAGGTCTAGCTACCATATTATTACCCACAAGGGTAAAGGAACAGTACCACTGCTGGATAATTGGAAAGTCCCTGTGTGTCAACCTCTGTGCTTCGTGGCAAGGTAGACTAGCAAACATGCCCAACCTTTACTCACATTCGAGAAAACACTCCCAATAAGATTGCTTGCTCCAAAATCGAAGAGGCACCGTCCTCCGAATCTCGAGAGCCAGACTCCCAACATGACTACTTTCTCAAAATCGAAGAGAGGGTAAAGGAACAGTACCATTGCTGGATAATTGGAAAGTCCCTGTGTGTCAACCTTTGTGCTTCGTGGCAAGGTAGACTAGCAAACATGCCCAACCTTTACTCACATTCGAGACAACACTCCCAACAAGATTGCTTGCTCCAAAATCGAAGAGGCACCGCCCTCCGAATCTCGAGAGCCAGACTCCCAACATGATTACTTCCTAAAAAATCGAAGAGACACTGCTCTCCGAATCTCGAGAGTCATACCCCCAGCATGATTGCTTTCTAAAAAATCGAAGAGGCATCGTTCTCCGAATCTCGAGAGCCAGATACCACAGACCACTTTTTCAAAGTGCTCTGACAGAGTTAAAACATGTGAAACTGGCAGCTCCCACTACCGTGCTATGACCAAGCAGGGTAAAGGAATAGCATTACTACTTGTTGTTAGGGAGACTCCTATATATGTCGACCTCCATCCCCAACGGACAGGCAGACCTGCAAAAATGCTCAACCCTTCTTCATATCTGAGAGGGCACTCCCAACGAAGCCTTTCGAAATATTCAGCTTTCTTTCCCCCCGATAATACCTCTGCAAACAAGCTATACTAGAGCAAGAATATCTCATATCATCAGGGTTAAAAGCAAGAGTATCCCATATCATGCTTTTTCCCTGTCTTTTCTTTTGGCCTTATTTTTACCTGCAAGACAAGGAGAAAGAGAGCAATCAGTCAGCACTTGGAATCAAGCTTCCAGCCAGGAACTGACTGCCTGGAACCCCTTACCTGATTACTTACCTGGCATTGCTCTCAAGTACTCATCTTCAACATCTTATGTTTCCAGGGAAGATTCCGCATCTGCTTGAGGAACAGATAGGGCAAGTGCGAAGGATACAAGGAAGCATGTGGAGACAAGCGTAACAGCACACGTGCCGATACATTCATTACTCTGTCAAAAGCAAAAGTATCCCATATCAGCAGGGTGGAACGTACTCTAGATTTGATGGACTTGTTTTGACCCTCAAATTCTTCAGTCGGCCTTATACTCTGGAGGAAACCAGAAAACCCTCCAGCTCAGTTCAAGAATAAGCCTGTGGAAAGTTACTTCTTCAAAAGCAAAAGTATCTCATATCATCTCTTCTCATTTTTCTTCTCTTTATCCTTCATGCTGCTGCAAGATGGGGAGAAGGTGAACAATCAGTCGGAGCTCTGATTGCTTACCTTGTCTGTCACCTCTTTCAGCAGACCCCCTAGCTCGGCGACTTGGGGGACTCCTACTACATGGTTTGTATCGCGCTTGACCAAGCCTGAAACTACAAGTAAGCTTCAAGTGAAATTGATACATTACCTTGTGCATCTCCACCAGTTAAAGATACCACCCCTGGATGGAGGAAGAGTACTTCCAGAGAAGATGCCACATCTACTTATGAGACAGATAAGGCAAGTCAAGACGACACCACACTCCGATACTTAGAAGTTTCGTGATTACGAGATCATTCTCCCACAATATTTCCTAATGTCATTTGTACTAAATCATTCACTTGTACTCACTAAATGAGAGCTTGAACCTATGTACTTGTGTAAACCCTTCACAATTAATGAGAACTCTTCTATTCCGTGGACGTAGCCAATCTGGGTGAACCACGTACATCTTGTGTTTGCTTTCCTATCTCTATCCATTTATATACTTATCCACACTAATGACCGGAGCAATCTAGCGAAGATCACAAAAAGCGATCGTTTTCGCTACCTAGGATCTATCTTGCAAGAGAACGGAGAATTAGATGGAGATCTCAACCATAGAATACGAGCTGGATGGAAAGAGTGCATCCGGCGTGTTGTGTGACCGTCGTAGGCCACTGAAGCTCAAGGGAAAATTTTATAGGACGGCAATAAGGCTAGCGATGTTGTATGGCACAGAATGTTGGGTGGTGAAGCATCAACACGTACACAAAATGGGTGTAGCGGAGATGAGGATGCTTCGTGGGATGTGTGGGCACACGAGAAAGGATAAGATTGGGAATGAGGATATCCGAGGTAAAGTAGGAGTAGCCGAAATTGTAGGAAATATGAGAGAAAATCGGCTCCGGTGATTTTGAACATGTGCAAAGAAGGCCGACTGACGCTCCGGTTCGAAGATGTGACTACGGGACAGAGGTTCAGGGCCGAAGGGGTAGAGGAAGACCTAGGACAACTTTGGAAGAGACTCTAAGAAAAGACTTAGAGTACTTGGATCTAACGGAGGACATGACACAAAACCGAGCGCAATGGCGTTCTAGGATTCATATAGCCGACCCCACTTAGTGGGAAAAGGCTTTGTTGTTGTTGTTGTTGTTGTTGTTGTTGTTTGGTTGACATGTGCATTCAAGTTGTTCAGAATTTCAGTTAGTTATTTAATCTAAAATTTATGTCTCTAGATGTTTAGCATGCAGAAAATGATGAGTTATGAGGTATCACTTTTAGTTCCATTTATTCTAACGAACCTTTAATTTCTTTAGAGCTTCACAAGAAGGAGATTTGCGAGGCTGTTACTATCATTGAGGCTCCTCCCATGGTGGTTGTTGGTTACGTGAAGACACCATGTGGCCTTCGTTCTCTGAACACGGTATGGGCTCACGCTCAGCATCTGAGTGAGGAGGTGAAGAGGAGGTTCTACAAGAACTAGTGCAAGTCCAAGAAGAAGGCTTTCTCAAAGTACTCAAAGAACTATGAAAGTGAGGAGGGAAAGAAGAGTATTGAATCCCAGTTTGAGAAGCTTATCAAATATGCTACTGTCATTCGTGTGTTGGCTAACACTCAGGTAGATTGAACTGAGTTTGTGGAATTGATTCTGTTTTTTTTTTTACCCTTTGTTGTTTGTTATGATATTTTATATTTACTTCATAGAACCTTCTGCCACTTTACACTACAAATTTCTTTTTTAAATACGTAAAGACGTGGTTCTGTTTTATGATGGTGTTATCTATTCAACTAGATGGAATTTATTGTTTGGAAGCAAATTTGCAACCCGTGTTATTTTGCTCTGTTTTTAAGATATTATGCCAAATATAGTTATTATAATAGCTGCAACTTTGCATTGAAACAAGTAATAATATGTTCCATGGAAATCCCGATTGATGTTTTCTGTGCATGTTAATTAACCGTGTTTTTTATTTAAGTAGTTTCTTATGATTGCTATATCTTGCTTTTTTGTCCTCCTTATGATCCTACAGTGATGAACTTGTGCTTTGTATTTTACGTGTGCAGATTAGGAAGATGAAGGGCTTGAAACAAAAGAAAGCGCATCTTATGGAGATCCAAGTCAACAGAGGAACCATTGCCCAGAAAGTTGAATTTGTCAGAAGCTTCTTTGAGAAGCAAATCCCTATTGATGCTGTTTTCCAGAAGGATGAGATGATTGACATTATTGGTGGCACAAAGGGTAAAGGTTATGAAGGTGTTGTTACTTGTTGGGGCGTAACCCGTCTTCCTCACAAGACTCATAGGGGTCTGAGGAAGGTGGCTTGTATTGGGGCCTGGCATCTTGCTAGAGTCTCATTTACTGGGCAGGAGTCACACACTGCTGTTACTGAGTTTGACAGGTTAGTAAACTTAATAAACCTGCGTGATGTTAGTACAGCATTTTGGTGTATGTTCAGGGTTCCTCTTTAGTTTTTGTTGGGTTCGTGTATTTGTGGTTTTACATGATGTCTGATGTTTTATTGTGTTTCAGGACTGAGAAGGATGTGGTGAAGGATGACTACATTGGTGGCTTCCCTCACTACGGTGTGGTGAAGGATGACTACATTCTGATCAAGGGATGCTGTGTTGGACCTAAGAAGAGGGTTGTTACTCTTCGCCAGTCCCTTCTCAAGCAGACCTCTCGTCTTGCTCTTGAGGATATCAAACTCAAGTTCATTGATACCTCCTCAAAGTTTGGTCACGGTCGCTTCCAGACAACACAGGAGAAACAGAAGTACTATGGACGACTCAAGGCATAAGGATGAGAACTGGCCAAGAATTATTAGGTATCGAAATAGTAGTCAAGTTTTTAGTATCCGTGCCAAAGACATTAAGTTGCAACAGTTCTGTTTTCACGGTTTTGGTTTGAATTCCCAATGACAATGAACGTTGTCAATTCAGTTTTGTTTCATTTGAGGTACTTATATTTGATGGTTATTTTCTAGAGTTACTTCTTGCGAACCTGCGTTTAAATCTAATTTAACGGCTAAATCTTGTGCGATGAGCGGAGAAACCAAGCGTAGGGAAATTGGTTGTTTTGCTGCATCTGCATTCAATTGTTGAACTAATGAATTTTGAAAGAATGAAAGGTCTATAAGAGCATTTAAGCTCGCCCCTCAACTATCGTCGTCATTCGATATCCTAATGGATAGAATGTTGAGTTTAAATTTTATGCGTTTCGGGTTTGAAATTCCCCTCTTCTAAATTATAATTTATAACAGCTTCAAATCCTCCCCTTCTCCATAAATAACAATAATACTAATTTAAAAATAAAATAATATTCCTACTCCAAGTTTGGAACATAATTCTAACTAGTCAATAAAACTGCAAAATGGACCCTAGAACCGTAGCTGGCTTTCCAATTTTAAAAGGAGGACCTAACCTCTCTCCCATTTCCGCCCCTCCTATTTAAACGATTACAAGCCAAGTCAGCATCTTGTATTGATTTTTTTGTAGAGAGAGATAAAAAGAAAACTGTAAGAGGTGGGGAGGGAAGGAGATGAGAATCGGAGGAGAGAAAATCTTATTCTATTTTAAGATGCATAGGAACAACTAGCATCGATGTGTTTGATCAATCATTTGAGTTTTTAATAAACCTCGCAGCACTTCTATCCATTTTTTGATTCATTACGAGTAATTTTTTAATTAGATATGTCCCATATACTTTACACAAAATCTTACTTTATTCATACGCTTTATCTTGTCTTACTTTACCCTATGTACTCCGAGTGGGTAGGTAGAAGCTATTTGGTCTTTCCGGCAGTGCGTAAAGGGATAGGTTGAAGAATTGGAGCAATTTGTTGTGCTAGGATCACTGTTCTAAAAATCTCCGTCTAGCAATGTCTAAGTCTCGCCTAGCGCCTCCTAAGTCCCGCCTAAGCACTAGGCGGCTGGTCAGTGCCTCAATTAGCTCCTAGGGGTTTGAAAATTAAAAAAGTACGCTATACCCCCTTAGGCATCTGCCTAGCCAGCTTAAGCGCCCTCCTAGCACGCCTAAACCTACCTAGGCACCCGCTTAGGTCGCGACTCTCACTTAAATAGAAAATTGATAACTATCATTTTGCACTTGTTAAATACTTGGATGAACACTCATTATATGCTTATTCCCCATGTTTTCAGTATGTTCTAATACTTTATAATCTATATGTCATTTTATTTTGCAATTGACATACCACAATGCAATTATGTGTTTTTTGAAGTATAAATAGGCACTTATTTACACCATATAATAAATTAATAGCCCCTAGGCCCTGCCCACTGTTCTAAAAAACCCAGCCTAGTACCCCCTAGGGCCTATCTAGGCGATTGGTCACCGCCCCGATTAATGTCTAGGCATTTGAAAATTAAAAAGGTCACCTAGACCTACTAAGACACCTGCCTAGGCACCGATCTAGGTTTCAACTTATGTAGGTGAAAAATAAATAACTTTCATTTTGCATTTTATTTTTTTCAATAAATTGTAAAAGACTTCATTGAATACTTAAATGAACACACATTATATGCTTGTTCCCTATGTTTTCATTGTGTTCCAATACTTCATAATATATATGTCATTCTATTTGGTTGTTTATGACGTAATTATATATATTTTAGGTATAAGCAGACATATATTTACACGAAATATAATAGATTTATTTAAATCTGCCTAGTACGCTTAGGCATTAGGCCCAAGTCTACTGCCCGACTAGCGCCTAGCATCTTTTAGAACCTTGCCGCCTAGCCGCCTAGGCGCTATGCCCCCTCGCCGCCCGACTAGCGCCTAGTGTTTCAGGACCTTGGCTAAGATAACACTAAACCAATTGGAAACAACCTCAAGGTAACTCACAGAAAATATACCAAATGAAATGCAAAAACAAAATAGATATGACACCAAGATTTAACAAGGTTCCTCAGCAGTCAGTGTGACTGGAGTACATCCTCAGAGCAGTAAAAGCTCACCGATAATCCAATATCAACCAAATATGAGTGTTTACAAAGTGTTTGGCAATCTCAGAACCCAAAACCTCAATACACCCAATTACCCTCACACACCAAAAAAAACAAATTGAAAAAGAAATACAGTGATTAATTTCCTCTATATACAAAGCTTAAAGCTAATATAATAACTACAACTTTGATGGATGGTTGCTAACAAAATGGGGGTAGCATATTCTTTTTTGGGGTTGTCGGCTGCTTCTCTATAGGGCAGCAACTGATGCGAAAATTTATTTAACACACAAATTAAACCCTCTTGTATCAATTGTAGTAAAGAATGTAAGTAGGGATCGTTCTAGACCGAGGATTAGGAGGGCTTGCTAATAACCTCTAAACTGACTTAAAAACATATGAACAAAGTTAAAAACACTAAACTAGACTCAAAGAATTCAAAACAAACTAAAAGAACTCAAAACAAGCTAAAAATACTCAAATCTGCCTAAAAACACAAACTGGGCAGATTTGGACTCTAAACACACTTTTGGACGAATTTTGGTTTTAACTTGGTTCGAAATACTTAAAAACACAAACTAAATCAGTTTCTAACTAATATGACTCAACAAGGTAAACGAGGTTTTGGTTTTGACGAATTTGAAACCAAAACAAGTAAATTAAAGAACTAATGAAATCTGCACGAATTTGAGTAAATTGAATGGATGGAAGGCTAGCTAGGAGGTTCTTCTTCACACATGACACACTTACAAACAAAACGATTTCCAGTTGCTTTTCAATAAACTATGAATTCTCAACGCCCTAAATTAACTGTGAATTGCACTAATTAACCCTCAGATTTTCCTAATTTCATTGAATTGGATGATTGCATACAACAACCCAAAGTATTCCCCACAAGTTCCCTACATGAATTGCATAATAGAGATACAAGCAAGAATCATTAAGTTCTATGAAAATCATAAGCATTGACGAAACACTTGTAACTATGAATTGCATGAAACTTATGCCAATAATTTACTTAACACGGTTGTGACGAGCAACCTTCACTACTTGTGAATATAAGTTCATAACGATTAGGTGAAACTCCCTTATATCCTAGCATCAGATTTATGCATGAAAATTAAGCGTGCACTCTCAACCAACACACATAAATCAGTTTTAATTCAAATGGATAAGTAGATTGAATTCACAACTTATGAATCACAACTGAAAGTAATTAAATCATATTGCAAGCATGAACATGGTTTTGAATTCCCCCTAGCTAAGGGGGGTTTAGTTCCTCATACTCACAAAGCAAAGATAAACAATTTTAGACATTGAAAACAAAAGAATGAAAACACCTAAAAACGCTTCAACAATCCAACTTGAATGGCAAGCACGTCCAAGGGTCCTCCTTCTTCTCTTTGTTGCAGCACAAGGTGTGGTTTGATGGATGCGTATGGATATATGGAAGGGAATGGCTGAATGTGTTTAGGTTGGATGGAGGTCATGGCAAGGAAAAGGAAATGACGGTGCATGGAATTGTGTTTTTGTTGTGGGAATGTGTAGAATGGTTAAGAAGAAAAGACTCTGCCTTGCGGCAAAATGTGTCTTCCTCCCTTCTCCCTAAACTGTCCGTGTGAATGTGTCTTTGGATGGATCTCCTCCCATTTTGTTATGGTGAAGGGTAGATGTATTTATAGGCTAGGGAGATGACCACCATCTAATTAAGGTGGTAATGGTGTATGTTGTGGTAATGAGTGGATGTAATGGGTGTAGTGGATGGATGTTTGGTAATGAGTGGATGTAATGGGTGTAGTGGGTGAATGTTTGGTAATGAATGGATGTAATGGGTGTAGTGGGTGATTGTTGTGGTAATGAGTGGATGTAATGGGTGTAGTGTGTGAGTGTTTGGTAATGAGTGGATATAATGGGTGTAGTAGATGGATGTTTGGTAATGAGTGGATGTAATGGGTGTAGTGGGTGAGTGTTGTGGTAATGAGTGGATGTAATGGGTGTAGTGGATGAATGTTTGTAGTTGTAGGTCAACACACTTGCACACCCACATGCTAATATCTAGCCTTCAAATCTTCAAAAATCGTTCATCCTCATGTCTCCAGGCTTGCACTATCCAATCTTGGCCCAAAAATGCTCCAAAATGCTCCAAATAGCACTTTGTTGCTAACTTTGTTATTTGAACCTACAAACACACAAAAATAGCTTAAAGTACTAAAATAACTAGAATTAAACTAAGTAAATGCCAAGAAACAAGCTAACTAAGTTGCATAAATATGCTCCTATCAAATTTTCTCACACTTAGCTTTTGCTAGTTCTCGAGCAAAACAAAAGAAACAAAACGAAACAAAACAAACAAAACACAACGTAACCTTCCAACATTTGCCTCAGGGATTTCCAATGCACATGACATGTTAAAAATCATCATTCCCACAAATTTTGGTTATCTTCACACTTGAGCACAAACTTAATCACAGTCACTACTTACTAGTTCACAATTAACCAATTAAAACAATGTTTTGAATGTAGTAACATGCCTTAGAGAATTTGCTCAACTCCTTACAAGATATTTTCTATTTTCACACACATTTTCTGACTACACACCCTACAGTAGAGACTGGGACTCACATATGTTATAACAAAGGAATCAATTTTCTGGAGTTATTAAGCATGTTTAGATATGATCTCATGAATGGTATGCTACTACTTAGATGCGAGAACCAGTGACACCATATGCTCATACCAATTTCGAACTCCACAAATTAAAACGCACAACACTCAAGATTGAAGTCAAGGGTTGTAACAGGGCTTGGGGGTAATGGCTAACAAAGAAAGGATAGGAATAACAAACGTTCTTAAAACGATAGCAAGCAAAGCAATGAAATAGACACTTGGAATTCACTTTAGAATGCAAAATCAACTTTTACATACAAAGGGAATATTCATGCAACACTTAGGGCCGAATTCAATGTTTTGGACCATTTTTTAACAAACAACACTTTAGAGCTCTTTTTCATATTTTTTTTTTCTTTTCTCTACCCTTGCCTTATTAAAGACTCTGGTACACACACACACAAAAATCACTTCCCCCACACTTGCTTTCTACAATACATTGAACAAAAAGGAGTTCATTTTAGGTCATGCTTTACTATGCTTCAAGAACAAGGGTATGGATGATCCTAAAACTAGGCTAGGTAAGGATAATGTGGGTTAACAAAGACATAGGCTTAACAAGGCTCAACGAGGTTAAACTTAAACACATAATGAAATAGGGGCACGGCAATTTGGCTTTGGTGGTCACTACACAACTTCATCTTGAATATGTGTTATGCAAATCAATAGCATGCTTTGAATGAAATAGGCATGAGTTCTAGCATTTGGAACTAAATGATGAAACGCTTTCTAAGTAGCAACCAAGCAAAGAATAATGAGATCATGGAACGACTTTAGAAAACAATGATGCACAGATTATTAACTCTCCAAATAAACGTTTAGGCTCAAGTCTCACAAGGTTGTAGCGTTCATTTGAGTTCCTTCTTTCAAGCATGTTACAAAAACTGATTTTTTTCTTTATGATTGCATGTGAATTCATAAATTATAACCACAACCAAGCATACACCAAAGAGTAAATCAAATTTTTATCCATGTTTATAACTCTCTTTAACAGTCATGTAATTAAAAACCAAATCCTCATCATTGTGTTGGAAGGTACCCTAAGACATAAATAAACACAAAAAAACAACTCTTTTTGGGTTTTTCAAAACAATTTTTCAAATTTTTATGAGATTTTCAGATTTTTATGTCAAAACACACTAAAACACTCCAAAACAGCTTAAAACACTTAAAAATAGCAAGGAACAACACTAGAAGTAATGGGTGATAAACTCCTACGAATTTCATGCAAAACAACTTGGTTACCCCCCCCCCCACACTTAAATCAAACATTGTCCTCAATGTTTCCAGCATAAACTCACACAAAAACAAGCAAACAAACAACCAACGAATAAACATGACAAGTATGGTAAAGTAAAAACCAGACAGAGTAGAGTTTAAGAACGCAAATCTGGTTTTGGAGATAGATGATCTTGGCGACTTTCCACAGCTTTGATCTCAAACTGGTTTGGAATTCTGAGCGAGGAATATCAGAGTTCCTTGGTTTCAAATTAGACTCATTCTGCTGGGTTAATTTGATTGTGCAGTCTGCATTCTTCTCTGCTTGTTTCTTCTGCACGGCAGGCAGGCACGAGGTAGAGGTGATGGTCTGTTTCTTTCTTCAATCTTTCCAAGTGTCCACCTCTTGCTTTCTTTCTCATTGTCCTTAGCTGATGATGAATTAACACATTGTCTCCACATGCTTCGAGGTATCATTTTCACTTCCCTTATTTGTTCCCCAGGCAAATGTGGTAGATGAAGAGGAAGCATAAGATGTTGAAGATGAGTACTCGAGAGTAGGGCTAGGTAAGCAATCAAGAAGGGGTTCCAGGCAATCGATTCCAGATCAGAAGATTGATACCAAGTGCTGGCTGATTGCTCTCTTTCTCCTTGTCCTGCAAATGAAAACAATGACAAGAAGAAGGACAGGGAGAAAGCATGATATGAGATACTATTGCTTTCAACCTTCATGATATGAAATACTTTTGCTTTAGATGAGTTGTTTATAGAGGTACCCTAAGGAATAAGAAACACTGAGTGACTCGAGAGGCTTCGTTGGGAAGGCATTCTCGGAGATGAAGAAAGGTTATGTATGTCTGCCTTGCAATGGAGGGTGAAGGTTGACATTTATAGGAATTAATAACCGGTAATATTCTTTCACTCTTGTTGGCAACCTTTTGATAATTTAACAGTAAATTTCACGTGCCTTCTACTTCACAAGAAATCTTCGACAGATTGCCCGTAATTTCCGCAAGGCTGAGTGTGCATGTGACATGCGTTGACACGTCTGGAAAAGTACATGCCTCTTCGATATCTGGAAAAGTAGATTGCCCGTAAAATTTTCCCTTGAGGTTTAGTGGCCTACGACGGTCACACAACACACCGGATGCACTCTTCCACTTCATCCATCCAGCTTGTATTCTATGGTTGAGATCTCCATCTAATTCTCCGTTTTTTTGCAAGATAGATCCTAGGTAGCGAAAAATGGTCGCTCTTTGGTATTTCCTGATCTCTTATCCTCACCCCTAACTCATTTTGGCCTCCATTTGCACTGAACTTGCACTCCATATATTCTGTCTTTGATCGGCTTAGGCGAAGACCTTTAGATTCCAACACTTCTCTCCAAAGATTAAGCTTCGCATTTACCCATCCTGAGTTTCATCTATCAACACTATATCGTTTGCGAAAAGCATACACCAAGGAATATCATCTTGAATATGTCCTGTTAACTCATCCATTACCAACGTAAAAATGTAAGGACTTAAGGATTTTTGAAGCACAAAATCAGTGACGACTTTGGTACAACAGAAAGTATTAAGTTTGTGATCTTCGCTAGATTGCTCTGGTCATTAGTGTGGATAAGTATGTAAATGGATAGAGACAGGAAAGTAAACACAAGATGTACGTGGTGTTGGAAATGTGCCCTAAAGCCAATCATATGATGATACTTTACGGACATTTCACATGTTAAACTAATCTAGTTTAAATATAAAGGGCAAATATTATTGTTTGAGCCGTCTCATATAAATGTTATATGCTTAAACGATAAAGTCCAAGGAATATGTGATTGAGAGAATGCAATCTAATGAAGTTAGATTCATGAGACCATTCTTTCGTAGACACATCCTAAATGTTCCTGATCATAGGATTGTCAATTGGGCATTGACAGTCCGTCAAGATCGGTACGTGCTATGTCTTCTCTCAGGGAGAGTGACTAGTCTCGAGTCATTGGTGTGTGTGACATCAAGACAAGTACGTAGGTGCTCAGTAGAGAATGAGTTCACTGAACGCGATCAACGAAGAGTTCTCATACTCATGTCACATGAGAACTCATGGTTCGGATAATGCAAAGTAGTCCTTTGACCTGAGGCATCACAGTTGTCTTGTGGTTAAGTCCTTGATCTTTGATTATGTCAAACGTCATTCCATTGGAGTGTCCATGGCATCGTTGGGGTTAAGCCACTTAGCCATGGAGGCAAGTGAATGCGCAACAAGGGATCTCTAACCTTCAAACCGTTGGGGGAGAATACTCTATGATATGATTTAGAATCTCTGGCCAGAGTATGAATGAGATTTAGGAATGCGTTCCAAATCACATTCAAGGTAATCATATAAGCACACAAATCACATTGGATAGTAGACATGAATAAATAAACTATCAAACCAAACAATGTGGTCAAGAGTATTGTATTAGAGAAATACCGTATTGCATTTGTAATCCCAAACTGAATAGGTTTTCTCTACCTCTTCTGATTAGCTTGGGTAACCATGATATGCTGCAAGGTGTCACTCATGGTTTGTGGAAGCCCTAAACGTGTGTAATCACTAAAGGGAGAATTGAAAGTAAGTTTCAATTCACAATCGATATAAAATGGTTTTAATCGCCCACTGCCTCGCTAAAAGGAACCTAATGGATTGCACACCGTGTAAGGTGGAGATTGAAGAAACAATGGAGATGAGTAAGAATGATTAAATGGTTTAATCACTTATTTATGGCAAGGATTAATTAATATGTTAATTAATCAAACGAATAAGTTCGTTAAAGACCTCGGGATAGTTTTGGACATTAAGGCCCAATGGGCTTCGAACGTCAAGCCCATTGACTTAAGTTGTATGACAACTTAATGAATAATGATTCACAAAGGCCTAATTAGCCCAAAAATACCCTAGGGCCGGCCATGATGCTAAGGGTAGTGAACTTGGACTTATTTACAAGTTTGCCACTCAAATGAATAAAGGTATAAATATGACTTTATAGCCTAAAATTCATTAGGGTTTGTTTTGGAGAAAATTGGTGAGAACTTGTCTCTCCATTTCTCTCTAAAGAGGCCGGCCACCTTGGGGGGTGCATCTTGCAATCCCACTACTCCAAGGTCACTCATTTCTTCTCCAATCTCTCCTTGGTGAAGAGACTTAGAGGTTCTCAATTTTGGGAACTTGGAGAAACCTATTCATCCATCCAAATCCATAGATTTTAGATGCAAGGAATGAATGCCCTCTCTTTGGGTGATTAGCCTTTGCTTATGCAAAGAGGAATCTACAAAGGTATAAATTTCAACTCACTTTGTTTTGAGTTGAGTTTTGGTTCACCAATCTACTAGGCTTTGAATTTCTTGGTTAAAGTTTTGTTTTTAAGTGCATGCAACCATGATTCCGCCTTTAATTGTTAATTGCATGCTTATTGATGTTGCTTAAATGAACTTGTTTTCAAAAAATATTCCTTCAAGTGGTATCAGAGCCTAGGTCTAGTAGTTGGTGAATCCTTTTGGGTTTTGTGGTTCATAGTTTGTGATTTAAAAGTTGTAATTGTTACAAGCTTTATTCTTGTTTCTTTGAATGTAAATTTTGTTAGAAAATTTGCCATCTCAAATGTTGTAGATGTAGTTCATATGAGCATGAATATTGGAGCTAAAATTTGGTGCCATGACTTTGGGGATTTTCGGCCAAATCCAAAGGGTGGATTTTTGGGTTCTTGTTTGACTTGTTAAAAGTGTTTTAAGGTGACTTTTGGAACCCCTATGTACCCTAGTTTGGTTAGATTTTATTTCCCTAAAGTTTGAATGGTTTTGGAATGTTTTTGGGTGAAAAATGTTCATGGAAAATTTTGAGTTTTTTCATGAGTGTTCTTCATTGTTCTTGACATTTTTGCCAAGAACAAAAAGGTTTGTGTTTTGATTCGAAGTTTTGATTTATTTCATAAAGTCTTTGTTTTGTGCTTTATCAAATGTTTTAAGGTGATAGAAATTGTGTAAGGTGATGGAAATGGTGATAGGTGTGTAAGAAGTACTTCTGTTACACACACATCACTTGCATGAATTTATGTCACAAATTCCACTTGCAAGGCTTTATGAAATTGTTGAAAAATTTTCCAAATTTTTGTGGACTTATCTCCACTCCCTTTCCCTCTCTAAAAACCGGCCATCCCTCAATGGGAGTACTTTTGGGTCTTTTATGCAATTACATAAAGTTTTGATACTTTTGTGTATTTGCACTTTGGCCCAAAGGTTTACGTTTTTACGTTTAGGTCCAAAAACGCTAAAGGACAAATTGTTTTGCTCCTTTAATGAAGTTTTTGCATTGATTAAATTTTGGGTTCTAGTGTAATTACATGAAGTAGTGGACTTTTGTGTCTTTACAAAGTGACCCCAAAAGTTTTGCAATATAGCCCTAAAGTTGAGGTTAATTGCTTTATGGCCCAAAAGTTGTGGTTATTGCATGATGGCCCAAATTAGGTAGAGAACAAAATTGTTTTGTCTCTTTAAATGAGAATTGGATTTTCATTTTGTTTAGCTCCATTTAAATCAATTTTATGGATACAAAAACCAAATGAAAATGTTGCATTGAATTTAATTAGTTAAAGTGTTAATTAATTAAAGGGTGATTATGAACCTATGCCTAATATAATTGAGCTATGTGAAAGGCCGTTTCAAATTTGTTTGAACCATGGGAATGTGTAGATTAGATTTTGGTTGTAATTTGATTTGATCAAATGTTGTAAAAGGGCTTAAGCTCTTCTTTACTTTAAAGTAATTTGTTTTATGCAAATGTTGTAATGAGCATAAGCTCACCTTTACTTTGATGTACTTCTTTCTTGCTTTATATGATATGCATGAAAATGAAGTAGTTGGGTCCAACGCCCCTAAGACAACACGCCTTAATGTGATTAAACGCGTAACTAAAATCAATCACCATCCCTAGACCGAGATTCAACACAAGGCTCGTGTTGAATCTAAACAAAGGTTCATAATCATCCTAAGGCCCTAAGGCAACTATATAGTCCATCAAATGAATGCAAAGGTTATGTTAGTAGTATCATATACTCTTGCTTTAAAAATCGTTTTATAAGCATAGTGGGAGTATTATATACAACTAAATCAATCATATGGACCAATAGTTGTAATAGGACCAAATAGTTTTAATAGAGATTAAAATGTATGTTTATATGTGATGAGACCTAAAACCCTCAACCAAACCAATATTAAGTTGAAAAGCATGAGAGTGCTTTGAACACTCTTTCGTGGCCTTCCACCGTGGTAGGCTTCAATCGTTTGTGACTCATACAATGTATTCGTCCAGTTCTGGGGTTGCAAAGTATGTGCTTACATTCAGGAGAAGCCTATAAACATATGATGAAGTGAAAGTAGGCAACGAGTATGGCCAATATGGAGTTCTTCTGAGGCCATTCTTGAACCCCTACTTGAACTAGCATGGTGGGAATGACTTAACTAAGTGCAATGGTGCCAATATGGAGTTCTTCTGAGGCATCATTCTCTAGAGGCCAAATAAGATGGGTACTTGCATTAGTTGCAAATGAGTAAGCGTACTATCTCATTATTATTGTTGCTAGCCAATATGGAGTTCTTCTGAGGTGGGCTTGGTAATAGTGAGCCTCCCATAACCAACTAAGAGTTTCCTCCAAAACTCTCGAATTCCAATGAGGGATATGGAATTTGCCAAAAATAGTGGGTGGTGCTATTTGATTTAAAGACCCGAATTAGATGGCTTAAAATCAATCAATTTATATTCGTTATGTATTTGTTTACCAATATATTTGCAAACGCTATCCAAAACTTGACAAAGAAAAGCCGAATGCTTTAGTTTCTGGACTTGGTAACACAATCCCAAAGATTGTCTTAAATGGATTGTATATGTACCTAAGTAGTCTCATCCTCAAAATTGTTCTATTGGTAATGTATCATTGAAAGAACATGTTAGATAAGTCTATCATGAAGAGGACAACACAAACAACCAATGCTTAATCCTTTGTTAAATGAACAAAGGAACTTACGAAGATTAGCATAATGACAAGGACACTTTTAGTGTTATTAGTTCTTCACTTACAAATTGTTGTATGAAGAAATAATACTTGCTTTGAACAACCCTTAGTCAATGCAAACACTAGTGCTTGTTTCTTTGTTAAATGAACAAAGAACTTGAGAAGAAAGCACAAAGGCATGGACACTTAATATGCCATGATTCTTCACTTACAATTTGTTGTATGAAGAAATGAGAGTTGCCTTGTACAACTCTTGAAGGTTTGTAATTATGTTTAGAACATAATGGTTGGTTGACAAAAATAGTCCATTAACATGGACTTATAATGATTTTGAATCATTAAGTGTTGAAGTGATAAACCACTTAATGAGACGGAAACTAGGCAAGGACTTCACCTTTGTGTCCCTATCCTTATGGTTCATTAAGTTTATTGTAAACTATATAAATGAACAATAACCACATGCTCTCCAAAATGTTTGATGTGTATAACACAATTGAAATAAGTTTCAAGAGAGATAGTGGGAGTTTAGGGACCATGACTATTATAGTCAAAGGAGAAGTCAAATGAAGAAGATTAAATTAACTCCAAGGGAACAAACTTTCTTTATGAAAGGATGGACATTGGAAAGGGTATTTACAAGAAATGTCTTGTAAGTGTCAAGAACACACCTTTCGAAGGTGTTGTAAATTGTTCTTGAATAGTTCGAAACAGTTGGTTCTTCTACTTGAATGCTTGATTCCGTATTAGTAACTATGTTTTACAATCGTTGTAAAAGTGTGACTAATAAGAAGTAGAAGATTAATGAGAGAAGAGAAAGTACTTCACATTCGAAACGTGAATCAAATGTAGATCTCTGCGAAAGCAGATGGTACTTACTTCCTCATATGAACTACCAAAGAAATTGGAAAAACAAAGATTGTCTTTATATTCCAATTTTAAGGAACTAAATTCCGTCACTATGTGAAATGGATAAATTTTTTGTTTGACAAAACAATGTTCTTTATTAATCAATGATTGGATTATGGTAATCTAATTAATTATCTCTATAGTAGAGATAATATGGTAGTGTTAACTGTTTAGAAAATAATGATGCTTAAAACCCAAAAGGTTGCAAGGTAGTGACTAATCCCAACTAAAGTTGTGATACCTCTAAAACATAAATTACGAGTTGGTCATAGATGGACGCTTTGGATCGTTAGATCCGGATCCAATACCTTCTTGTTAAAATTATATAGAGGCGAAATGTTCGAATCTTTATTCTTTTGGAAAGAAGAAAGAATCACAAAGTTGTTGAGGTTAATTCACTTAGATGTTAGTGGCACTTGTCCACAAACATAATACTACTCATGTTGGATAACATTCACCGAAGATCACTCTCGGTTGGACTATAGTTTATTTTGAATAAACACAAGCCCGAATACTTTGCAAAATGTTTCAAAGAATTCAAGAAATGTAAGTTGATGACTAAGACATCTAAAGTATTTACCTCCTTAGATTTGATCCAAGGAAAGGTAACACTTTAGATGAGTTTCCTTGAAAAATATCAAGGAAAATAGCATCATAAGATAATGTATTTCTCCATTAGGAGAAGAACGAACTCGAATAAGATTTAGTTCGTTAGTTGTTATCTATTACCCATATATAGGATATATACTTCTAAGACAATATGATTGTCAATTAGAAGATCTTCCAATATTTTCATGACTCCATAAGATGTAGTTGGAAAGAAAGACAAAATCTTAAAACATGTTAAGATTTGGGGTTGTGTGCTAATAAGCAATATTTGTTTGATAACAATCTTGTGGGATATCCTTAAATGAACTTTTGGATATCGCTTCTATATACCAACTAACAAATGTTGTTTTGTTGGGTAGTTCATTGTAATCCTACAATGTGATTTGCCTAAGAGCAAATGAACGAGGGATAGAACTCAAAGAATGGTTCTTTGAGAGACAAGAAAGTAATCAACAAATATAACAACCTAGTTCCTATACCTCAAGCTCCAAGGTAGTCGATAAGGATTTATAAACCGTCTCAGTTGAATGGTTTTTGAACTTTATGACTAAGTCATAGAGTTGCACCTCTTAATTCGAAAGAACTAAGAATGAAAATCCTTATGACTACAATGAGTGTATATATATGATATATACTCAAGGAAATGGTAAAGTACCATTTGACCCGAAATAATGAAACCTTCACAAGCTAATTGGTAGCTTAAGGTGACTACAATCAAAGAGAATGGTTGACTTTGAAGGAACCATTTTTGACGTAGTCTTAGTTTCAATTAATTCGAAGATTGCTAGCTACAATTAAATGGTGATTCAATGTTTGGACATAATATAGGTTTCCGAAACCATTATTAAGATAGTCTTGATAATATATGTCTAAAAATATGAATCACAAGACATGTAAGTTGTAGAGATCCATCCATTATGGATCTTAGCAAGCTAGTGGGAGCTATAAGCGTCTTATGAGAGAAAGGTCAAATCGTTTGCTTTCTCATAAAGATGTAAATGAATCTTTTGTTTACTAGGTTTACAAAAGATTAGTGGGAGTTAATCATATTCCTAAATTTGTATATATATATATATATAAATATATATGTGATATGTATGAATATATATATATGATATATTAATTTTGGAAGTGAAAAGAATATTTCTTCGTTAAAGTTATGACTTTAAGCATTCTATAACGATAGAATGTATATGGGAGACATAGTCTATATACATGGGATGGAAATCTATATTGATAGATTTCAAGATATAATTTGATTATATCAATCCCTAATAATAGACAAAAGTTGCTAGGAAGTTTCTCATATGATGATAAACTTCAATTAGAAGGATGACTCTAGTGTGACTAGCAAGTTGCCCTTCTCAAAGGGAACGTGCCCTTTTAACTCCCAAAGAAATAATGCGTAAATAGAATCCTTTATGCATACGCACAAAGGCGATTTATGTATTTCATATTATATGCAAAACATTGATATGAGTTGTACCTGGAAAGGTACAAGACGATATCAGTGCAAGCCCAGGATCAGAACCATGGCAACTGTCAAGTGAGTCCTTAAGTATTTAAGAAATACTAAAGGATAGATTCCTCAAAGAATGAGGAAGAATTAGAGTAACGTAAAGGAAGCGTAAATGTATTAGATTATGAATCTAATCCATCATTGGATGTTTCTTCATTATGAATGAAGAGATAAACGGATATCTCTTTATTATGACTAAAGAGATATTTGGATGGAAACATTAAAGTAATGACTTTAGTGTGTTCCATTATGAATGCAAAATATATTGCCATATAGAAGTTTGCAACAATGTTGTTTGGATGGGAAAGTTCATTTAGTGAACTCTCTATTCGGTTCCAACCAGAAAGTGTATCTAGTGTACTGACACTATGACACTAATGGGGCGATAGCTCAAGCCTGGGAATCAAGGTCTCATCAAGATCCGAACTCATATGAGAGACTGAACCACATGATTGAGAATCATGTATAATGGTGACGTCGTTATTCTCAAGGTTGCTTCTATGGATAACATATAGATATCCATTGTCTAGGCCTACTATTCAGCCATTTATGAAATGACCACAGAAGAGGTATCATCACAGATGATTAAGCTGATTGGCTCTAGTGCAAGTGGGAGATTGTTGGAAATGTGCCATAAAGCCAATCATATGATGATACTTTACGGACATTTCACATGTTAAACTAATCTAGTTTAAATATAAAGGGAAAATATTATTGTTTGAGCCGTCTCATATAAATGTTATATGCTTAAACGATAAAGTCCAAGGAATATGTGATTGGGAGAATGCAATCTAATGAAGTTAGATTCATGAGACCATTCTTTCGTAGACACATCCTAAATGTTCCTGATCATAGGATTGTCAATTGGGCATTGACAGTCCGTCAAGATCGGTACGTGCTATGTCTTCTTTCAGGGAGAGTGACTAGTCTCGAGTCATTGGTGTGTGGGACATCAAGACAAGTACGTAGGTGCTCAGTAGAGAATGAGTTCACTGAACGCGATCAACGAAGAGTTCTCATACTCATGTCACATGAGAACAAATGGTTGGGATAATGCAAAGTAGTCCTTTGACCTGAGGCATCACAGTTGTCTTGTGGTTAAGTCCTTGATCTTTGATTATGTCAAACGTCATTCCATTGGAGTGTCCACGGCATCGTTGGGGTTAAGCCACTTAGCCGTGGAGGCAAGTGAATGCGCAACAAGGGATCTCTAACCTTCAAACTGTTGGGGGAGAGTATGGATGAGATTTAGGAATGCGTTCCAAATCACATTCAAGGTAATCATATAAGCACACGAATCACATTGGATAGTAGACATGAATAAATAAACTATCAAACCAAACAATGTGGTCAAGAGTATTGTATTAGAGAAAGACCGTATTGCATTTGTAATCCCAAACTGAATAGGTTTTCTCTACCTCTTCTGATTAGCTTGGGTAACCATGATATGCTGCAAGGTGTCACTCATGGTTTGTGGAAGCCCTAAACGTGTGTAATCACTAAAAGGAGAATTGAATGTAAGTTTCAATTCACAATCGATATAAAATGGTTTTAATCGCCCACTGCCTCGCTAAAAGGAACCTAATGGATCGCACACCGTGTAAGGTGGAGATTGAAGAAACAATGGAGATTTGTAAGAATGATTAAATGGTTTAATCACTTATTTATGGCAAGGATTAATTAATATGTTAATTAATCAAACGAATAAGTTCGTTAAAGACCTCGGGATAGTTTTGGACATTAAGGCCCAATGGGCTTCGAACGTCAAGCCCATTGACTTAAGTTGTATGACAACTTAATGAATAATGATTCACAAAGGCCTAATTAGCCCAAAAATACCCTAGGGCCGGCCATGATTCTAAGGGTAGTGAACTTGGACTTATTTACAAGTTTGCCACTCAAATGAATAAAGGTATAAATATGACTTTATAGCCTAAAATTCATTAGGGTTTGTTTTGGAGAAAATTGGTGAGAACCTGTCTCTCCATTTCTCTCTAAAGAGGCCGGCCACCTTGGGGGGTGCATCTTGCAATCCCACTACTCCAAGGTCACTCATTTCTTCTCCAATCTCTCCTTGGTGAAGAGACTTAGAGGTTCTCAATTTTGGGAACTTGGAGAAACCTATTCATCCATCCAAATCCATAGATTTTAGATGCAAGGAATGAAGGCCCTCTCTTTGGGTGATTAGCCTTTGCTTATGCAAAGAGGAATCTACAAAGGTATAAATTTCAACTCACTTTGTTTTGAGTTGAGTTTTGGTTCACCAATCTACTAGGCTTTGAATTTCTTGGTTAAAGTTTTGTTTTAAGTGCATGCAACCATGATTCCGCCTTTAATTGTTATTTGCATGCTTATTGATGTTGCTTAAATGAACTTATTTTCAAAAAATATTCCTTCACGTGGTTCACCCAGATTGGCTACGTCCACGGAGTAGAAGAGTTCTCATTAATTGTGAAGGGTTTACACAAGTACATAGGTTCAAGCTCTCATTTAGTGAGTACAAGTGAATGATTTAGTACAAATGACATAGGTTCAAACTCTCGTCTTCACTTGCCTTATCTGTCTCATAGGTAGATGTGGCATCTTCTCTGGAAGTACTCTTCCTCCATCCATGGGTGGTATCTTTAATTGGTGGAGATGCACAAGGTAATGTATCAATTTCACTTGAAGCTTACTTGTAGTTTCAGGCTGGTCAAGCGCGATACAAACCATGTAGTAGGAGTCCCCCAAGTCGCCGAGCTAGGGGATCTGCTGAAAGAGGTGACAGACAAGGTAAACAATCAGAGCTCCAAGTAATCAGTCCCAGATCAGAAGTTTGATTTCGAGTTTCGACTGATTGTTCTCATTCTCCCTATCTTTCAGGCAGCATGAAGGATAAAGAGAAGAAAAGGAGAATATATGATATGAGATACTGTTGCTTTTGAAGAAGTAACTTTCCACAGGCTTATTCTTGAACTGGGCTGGAGGATTTTCTGGTTTCCTCCAGAGTATAAGGCCGACTGAAGAATTTGAGGGTCAAAACAAGTCTATCAAATCTAGAGTACGTTCGACCTTACTGATATGGGATACTTTTGCTGTTGACAAAGTAGTGGATGTATCGGCACGTTGTTCTGTTACGCTTGTCTCCACATGCTTCCTTGTATCATTCTCACTTTCCCTATCTGTTCCTTAGGCAGATATGGTATCTTCTCTGGAAGCATAAGATGTTGAAGATGAGTACTCGAGAGCAATGCCAGGTAAGTAATCAGGTAAGGGGTTCCAGCAGTCAGTTCCTGACTGGAAGCTTGATTCCAAGTGCTGACTGATTGCTCTCTTTCTCCTTGACCTGTAGGTAAGAATAAGGCCAAAGGAAAAGATAGGGAAAAAACATGATATGGGATACTCTTGCTTTTAACCCTGATGATATGAGATATTCTTGCTCTAGTGTAGCTTGTTTACAGAGGTATTATCGGGGGGAAAGAAAGATGAGTATTTCGAGAGGCTTCGTTGGGAGTGCCCTCTCAGATATGAGGAAGGGTTGAGTATTTTTGCAGGTCTGCCTGTCCGTTGAGGATGGAGGTCGACATATATAGGAGTTTCCCTAACAACAAGTAGTAATGCTATTCCTTTCCCCTGCTTGGTCATAGCATGGTAGTGGGAGCTGCCAGCTTCACGTGTGTCAGAGCACTTTGAAAAGGTGGTTTGTGGTATCTGGAAAGCTGATGTTGAGTGTGAAGATTACAGACAAGCTTTATCCAAGGAGATTTGGCTCTCAAAGTTGAGAAAGCGGTACCTCTTTGGTTTTCGTACAAGCAATCCTGTCGGGGATCTGGCTCTCGAGATTTAGAGAATGGTGCCTCTTCGATTTTTGAGAGAGCAATCCTGCTGGGAGTCTGGCTCTTGAGATTCGGAAAGCGGTGTCTCTTCGATTTTTGAGAAAGTAATCATGGTGGGAGTCTGGCTCTTGAGATTCGGAGGACGGTGCCTCTTCGATTTTGGAGCAAGCAATCTTGTTGGGAGTGTTTTCTCGAATGTGAGTAAAGGTTGGCCATGTTTACTAGTCTACCTTGCCACGGAGCACAGAGGTTGACACACAAGGACTTCCCAATTATCCAGCAGTGGTGCTGTTCCTTTACCCTTGTGGGTAATAATATGGTAGCTAGACCTTCAAAATTTATGTGTCTAAACTTTGTTAGTGATGTTTCTTTGCTATTCTTTTACCCTTCTTGGTCATAGCGATGTAGTGAGAGCTGCAAGCTTCACGTGTCTAAACTTTGTCAGAGATCTTGGGCAAAGTTATCTGTGGTATCCATGAGCTGATGGTGCGTGTGGAAAGTGGATGATTGAACAGTAAGATTCATGTGCTTTCTACTTCACCAGAAATCTTCAATAGAATGCCCGTAATTTCAGCAAAGCTGAGTGTGCATGTGATAGGTGCTGACAAGGCTAAAAAAAGCAGGTGCCTCTTCAATTTCTGAGATCTGCCCTCGTGGTCTCTGAGCAGCCCAACTTTTGAGAAAGTAAGCGCCTCTTCAATTTCTGAGAGCAGCCCAGCTTTCGATTTCTAGGCAGGCGCCTCTTCGATTTCTGAAGCTTTGTCGAGTGCAGATTTTTATAGAGGCTGACATTAAGTTCCAAAGCACACTTGAATCTTCACCAGTAGAAGCTCCCTTCTTGCACTTCTAAGATCTTGATTTGTCCGACCTCTTCTCTCTTCAACACCTTTGAAAATGTCTGGCCCCTCCGACCGTCGTTTTGACTTGAACCTTGTTGAAGAGGCAGCCACGCCTTCTCCAGACAACATATGGCGCCCATTTTTCTTATCCCCTAGTGGTCCTCTTACCGTTGGGGATTCCGTGATGAAGAATGATATGACTGCTGCGGTGGTGGCCAGGAACCTTCCCACTCCCAAAGATAACAGACTACTTTCCAAACGGTCTGATGAGTTGGCTGTTAAGGATTCTCTGGCTCTAAGTGTTCAGTGTGTAGGTTCTGTGTCTAATATGGCCCAACGCCTATTTGCTCGAACCCACCAAGTTGAATCATTGGCGGCTGAAGTGATGAGTCTCAAACAGGAGATTAGAGGGCTCAAGCATGAGAATAAACAGTTGCACCGGCTCGCACATGACTATGCTATAAACATGAAAAGGAAGCTTGACCAGATGAAGGAATCTGATGGTCAGGTTTTACTTGATCATCAGCGGTTTGTGGGTTTGTTCCAAAGGCATTTACTGTCTTCGTCTTCTGGGGCTGTACCGCATAATGAAGCTCCAAATGATTAACCTCCGATGCCTCCTCCTTCTAGGGTTCTGTCCAGTACTGAGGCTCCGAATGATCCCCCTCCGGTGCCTTCTCTTTTTGGGGCTCTACCGACTGCTGAGACTTCTCCTAAGCAACCTTTGTGAAGGCTCCCTCTTGTTTGTTTATTTTGACTCATGTATATGTACATATTTGTAACTTATCGGAGATATCAATAAATAAGCTTTGCTTCATTTCAACGTATTGTGTTAAATACACCAAAGCCTTCTTCACTGAGTGGGGTCGGCTATATGAATCTTAGAACGCCATTGTGCTCGTTCCTGTGTCATGTCCTCCGTTAGATCCAAATACTCTAAGTCTTTTCTTAGAGTTTCTTCCAAAGTTTTCCTAGGTCTTCCTTTACCCCTTCGGCCTTGAACCTCTGTCCCGTAGTCGCATCTTCTAACCGGAGCGTTAGTAGGCCTTCCTACAATTTCGGCTACTCCTACTTTACCTCGGATATCCTCATTCCTAATACATACATACAATCAAAGAAATACAATCAGTGTGGACGTAGCCCAAACCTTGGGGTGAACCACGATAACTCTTGTGTTATTTACATTTCATGCAGATTCACGGCCGAATTTACGTTGTTCCAAGACCTCCGATTTTGTGCATCAATATTTGGCACCTTCTATGGGAAACGACACGAAAAGCTATGTCGGTTCTCTCTCAAATTTTCATCTCACCACTATGAGACCCTCACAATCTCCACTGTGAATCTGCAAAAAACCAAAACTCACGGACCGATCACATTATCCGCCTCTCTCTCTTTTTCTCCCTGTCCTCTCTCTCTCCCTCTCTTCGCTCTGAGAACCCATGGTGGAGCCAGAACCAACTACCATGTCGCTGATGGACAAGATCTACAACCACCATTCCTCGTCTTCGTCCGACTCCGACGATGACAAGAAGGCCAAGCACGCTGCCGCCATCAAAACCACTCAAAGCTCAAACTTGACCGTTGCTGTTGAGTCACTTGAGAATCTCAATAACCCAGTTCAAACCCTTTTACAAAAACGAAGATAAAACTCACTGTATGCAAAGACACAAGCTTTAACAAATTCCCACTTCGAAGAGTTTCTAGATCGTGAGAAATGGCGGCTCTCGTTCTCAGGGTTGCGTAGGATGGCTCCAGTGATTTCTGGACTGTGCAGGAGACCATCGATGCTGTCCCTCTCTGCAAAACCTGTCGTACCGTGATTCGCATCGCTTCGGAAATCTACCAGCAGCCGGTGTGCGTGCCCAAGACGAAGAACTTCATCACGTTTGTGGGTCTGGCTCTGGAGCTTACTGTACTCACGTGAAACAATACCGTCACCAAGATTGAGCACCACCGTTTCTCTCTCGTCCACCCATCGTCTAAAGAGAGAGAGAGAGAGCAAGAAGGTCAGAGAAGATTGCAGAAAACCATATCAATTATGGCTGCGAGTGTTGTGACGGAGAATGAAGCACTAGCCACACAAGCTCCATATGCTCCTGTCACTTTTGAGAGGAGAGTCAGGAGTGACTTGGAAACCAAACTTCTTAAATGATATATGCCCAGAGCATTGGTTGCTGCAGACACAGACCATCCAATGGGAACAGTCAGCCATCAGCACCGTGACATGAGTGCTCTTCAGCAGCGAGCAGCCAGAGCAGCCTATTTCTGTTCCCGTTTCGCCCTTCGACATTCTGACCATGGTTTTCTAGGCAGATGGAACAATGCGGATGCAATCGGAGTAGGGGTAGCAAGCTTTCGAGGAAGAAAATGGTCGAAAGAGCCAGGCCTTGCATGCTGTTTATCTTTTGACTCAGTGGGGAAGAAAGTCTCCAACAACATCATTTCCATACCCATCTGTCTTTTTCCACACTCATGATAATTTTGAAAAAGAAAAGATAAGGGAAGAGCCCTTGTCGATCAGATCCACCAGATCCACACGTGAAAAAGAGATAAGTCTTTACCTAATTCAATTGTTTTTATTATTTAATATTTATCAAATGGTACTGGTTATTGTGTGATGGTGGAACAATGATGATATCTTTATTTTATTTTTTGAATGTTTTCCACTAACTGATGGTGGGTTTACAACAGATGCTGAAAGTGGATGTGGGTTGCCACACCCATGCATTTTAAATTATGTTGAAATTATCAACTCAAATCCAAAAGAACTAATCAACTTTTATAACCTAAAACTATGCTATAATACGCATGGCAAGGTTTAAGAAATATACATATTAAATAATTGTTGTTACCATATTTCTTTTACGTATTTACTATATTTATTTATTATACGCTCATGATTATACTGTCATTTATTGTCAGGAATTATTGAGCAACTAGGTCCACTAATCAACATTGTTGCTGATTAACGAGGTCTACCAACTTATAGACTGATGAGCCACGTGCTCGTGGTGATCTCTTGTCTGACCGGACACCCACTTGCTCGGACATTCGCTTATTGGGATACCTATGTGCCTGGACCCAACTCGATGACCATACGTATGGCCTTGACTTAAAGACCCGACTTGTGGACCCGATCCGCGGATCCGACACATAGACCCAATATGGTAACCCAACAAGCAGACCCAAGTCATGTCGAGAATCAACTCATACTGAGTGCATGTTGACATAAAGTAGATACTTGCAATGAGGAATACCACAAGCCGAGCTGCCTCGTAGCGAGCATAGCCTTTAGCTAGCTGCCTCACAACGAGCATCGCCTCTAGCCGAGCAAACGCCTCGCCGCGAGCATAGCCTTTAGCCTAGCAGCCTCGCAACGAGCATCGCCTCCAGCCGAGCAGTCTCGTAACGTGTGATACCTCTAGTCGAGTATTGCTTTATATTAAGCATTGCCTTGGGTTGAGTACTGGTTCAAGACATCTAGCCACTTCGGCTCGTACATGGATTAGATTTGAAGTCTCCACCCAAAAGACTCTCTTGACTGAAGACTTGGGGGACTACTGTTGGTACCACACATAAGGGGCATAAGAATTTGATACATTGGGCCTCATTACCCAGCCCATATGATTATGTAAAAGGAGGAGCCCCTTATTCTATAAAAGGTGACTCCTCCCCCTTCACAAATGAGAGTCAGTGAACCCAACAAAGGGCAATACCCTCACAAATACAACAAACACTCTCTTTCTCTGAGGGACCCCCCTCACCCTTGTAATCCATACATACAGTCAGAGAAATACAATCAGTGTGGACGTAGCCCAAACCTTGGGGTGAACCACGATAACTCTTGTGTTATTTACATTTCATGCAGATTGATGGATGGATTTATGTTGTTCCAAGACCTCTGGTTTTGTGCATCCACAAGAGTTTTCTACATGAAACACCTAATTTTGGGTGTGGCCTCCAGATTCCACACAATTTTCCATAGTGAGTTTGGGATGGTGGTCGATGTGGAAGACCTCAGATTTCTTTGGGGTCGGTTCCTTGCATAGGCCTAATGGTATCCGGATTTGACCGAATAAGTCCCCTTCTTCTCAAAAGGCCAAATGCAACCCTTTTTTGTTCCTGTTGATAGCTCGCTCGCAACCCATTTTTTCATATGTCTCATGGTTTTTCCTTTTCAAGCCTATTTAAGCCTCATTTTGGGTTTAGAATTAGAGTAAATGCAGCTTGAAATAGGAAATATCTATCGAGCTTCAAAACTATGTCCTAGTTGAGGTTGCAGGTCTGTTGTCTCCTAACTTCGTCTCCTACGTGTCTCATTTCTAATTGCTTGACACGTGTCCTTCAATTTAACATAGAATTAACACCATTAACTTCTACTATTTTGCATTATTAAAATAGAGTTCCAAAAATCCTTTGGGCACACCCATATCAACCCAGATCAACACGGATGACAAGACCCTATTTAGTAGTCGCTGGAAAAAAAATCCTCTTCTTTATCTCCATTTTCTCTACTTTCCTCCTTCTTATCTCTTATTAATATTATAATCCAATCTTCCAGCCAATGCAACACAACCTCAATTCACAAAATTATGTGCATGCCTGTACCTGGACAAAATCAGGATGAGAAAAATCGAGAGCTATGATGTAGATTTCAAATGTTTTAGAAATGAAACTGAGTTATAGTCGATAATTGAAATCTAATTAATTTGTTGCTTGCAATCACACTGGGTTGGTCATCGGTGATGACCATTCGGTGGCTGTCGGGGTTGATCAGTGGAGATTGATGGCGATTTAGTGAGGTGGGTTGGTCGTGGGTGATGACAATTTGGTGGCTGTAGAGCCTTGGCTGTCCACTGCCTTCATGTTTTTGGGGTTTATTTTATTTTATTTTATTTTATTTTTTATAAATATTTTTAATACAAAATACTAAAAGTTAATAGTGTTAAACCTTGTTAAGTTGAGAGACATGTGTCATACAATTAAAAAAGAGACATAAAAGATACATGAAATTTGGGGACAGCAGACCTGTGACCCCTAGTTAAAGGTAGAGATGTTCGTCATGAAAATAAATTCCTCCCTTTTCGTCATCAAAATTGTGTCCTAGTCAAACTTTCAAAATTGTGTCCTAGTTGAAGGTAAAGTGCATCCACTTCATTTTAGATATGTACAATTTACAAAGTTATCCAATCGATTTTAATCACAGAGACCAAACAAGGCCGTGACTAAGTGTGTATTGGTTTGGATCTGTATAACCTCATGTGTTGTGCAAGAGAATCCAATGTTGGACTTTAAAAGTTGCAAATTAATACAATGGTTTTTTTTTTTAATTTTTTTATATCATTAATAGTCTTTTATATTTTGCTAACTCATCAATTTGGTCATTTATGTTTCGAACTCATCAATTTCGTCTTTTATCTGTAGAGTCACTTATCAATTTTGTTTAGGCCTGGGCATAACAAATCGAGAATCAAAATTGAACCCAACTTGAACAAAAAAAAAACCAGTCGATTTGATTTTGTTTAAGTTTTGTTTTTCTTCTGATATCGATACAAAACCGAACTGGTATATATCATTTCTATTCGGTACTAGTTCTCTATATGTCCAAACCAAAACCAAACCTAGCACTGACTGAAAAAAACTGGTTGATTCGGTTTTGTTTAAGTTTATTTTTTTCCGATTACGATACAAAACCGAACCAGTATATATCATTTCGCTCAAAAATTTTTTAAAAATTTATTTTGCCACGTGGCTGGATTCAATTGGGTGGTAGCCGAGTCCATACATAGATTCTACCCCACGCGATCAGTTTATTTTCTCTCTCACCCCCTCGACTCGAGAGAACTCAATCTCTTAGGCCATCTCTAACCGAGGGCTGGCCAGAAGGCTCGTTTAAGCCCTCTGGTCCTCCAAGATTCCCCAAGATATTAATATTTTAATGAATAGTTAGGGCCATATTTGCCTCCATCTCCAATCGAGGGCCAAATGGCCAGAGGGCTCGTTTTAGCCCTGTCACAAAAAATCGTCTCCAACCGAGGGCCAAAGGGTCATAGGGCCAAACATAATTTATTATTTAAAAACTACAATTTATGTTGTATAATTTGTATGTTGGTTAATGTTATTTAATGTTGTTTCATATTGTTTAATGTTGTTTCATGTTACTTAATTTAATTTAATGTTGTATAAATGGCCTAGGAAGTTATAGGAAAACAATGGAATTGAAAAAAAATATGAAACAAATTTTGTGAAATAGAAGTTATAGGAAAAAAAATGGAATTTAAAAAAATATGAAACAAATTTTGTAAAATAGAAGTTATATGAAAAATATATATGAATCAAATTTTGTAAAATAGAAGTGTAAACACGAAATATTCTTGAAACGAAAGAGACAAGAACACGTGTACAAAATAATATTTGTATTTGATGATTTTGGAATCTCTCTCAAATTTGATCATCTGATTCGATCTCTGTAAGGTGTTGATTTGTGGATGTGCGATTGATCCAAAGGGCCGTTGGGCTTGATCTAAGGATGAACGTTCTTCAAGGGCCGTGGGCTTGATCTTGAGGATGATCGTTTCTTCAAGGGCCGTTGAGGCTTGATCTTGAATAACGGTGATGAACGGATCTTCAAGGGGCTTTTAAGCTTGATCTTGAAGAACAGTGATGAACGGATCTTCAAGGGGCTTTTGGGCTTTGATCTTGAAGGACGGTTGGATGTGTGGATTTGTCGACGTCGTTGATCCAAAGGGCTGTTAGGGCTTGATCTTGAAGGTGGATGATTATTGATCCAAGGGGCCATCGGGGCTTGATCTTGAAGGTGGATGATTGTTGATCCAAGGGGCCATCGGGGCTTGATCTTGGAAGAACGATGAACGAAGAACGAAGAAGGCTTGCTTGATTCTTCGGGAACCTAGATGCTTGAGAGCTTCAGAGTTTCATAGCTTCAAGGTGTAATATGAATTTGTCCCCCTAAATGAATGAAATTGGCTTCTATTTATAGAATTTTCCAAGGCCTAATTTTGAATATAATATTCCAGATGAAATAAGTCGTTTCTGCCAGGTGTTGACATGTGTCCTGTTTGATGACTTTTCTGACTCATTTCATTTTTTCGTCGAGTCACATGCTACGTGTAAAATTTATGTAATACATGAGCGTTGAAACTTTGATTTATCGGTCAACATTTATTTACCAAAATTTCAATGTCTACAAATGCCCCCACTTCAAGGCGCGTCGTATACATGTGCTTGTCACGTGTAGGAGATGTGTTTTGAAGTCCCTTAATGTAGATGTCGATCCAAGGGTCATTGGGGCTTGATCTTGAATTGGGCCCGAAATTTCTTCAAGGGCCGTTGAGGCTTGTTCTTGAACTTTGTTTGAAAATGTCTTCAAGGGCCATCTAGGCTTGATCTTGAGGGTTGAAATCGGACCACAAGGAGCTTCATGTGGTAGACAATCTTTGGCTTTGGTACTGGATGAATCGACACATATTTTGTTGCGCTTGTTGACTTTCCATAGCTTTGATCTTGAACTGGGTTGGAGGATTTTCTGGATTCCTCCAATTGTTGACTTTCCACAGGCTTATTCCTGAACTAGGTTGGAGGATTTTCTGGTTTCCTCTAATTGTTGACTTTGCACAGCTTATTCTTGAACTAGTTTTGATTCAAGGGTGGTAGACACTTGATCTTTGAATCGGACTTGTGATTTCCTCAAGGGTCGTCGAGACTTAATCTTAAATTTGGCTGGAAGCTTCTTCTAGGGTCGTTGAGGCTTGATTCTTGGAGGTTGACTCGAACACATGACAAGCAGGCACGAGGTGAAGGTGACGACTTGTTGCTTTGTTCAATCTTTCTAATTCACACCTGAGCAGTTTGGTCAACGGTATGATCTTCAAGATTGATGGGCTCTTCTTCCAGTTGGTGACTTGATCTTTAAGGATTTGATTCAAGGGTGGTGAATCGGCACGTGCAGCCTACAACGCCTAGCAAGTCGGCCTAAGAATTTGAGGGTCAAAATGAGTCCACTACCCAGAATGATTGCAACCCTGATGATATGAGATACTTTTGATTTTGAAGAAGTAGCAGATGAATCGGCACGTGCTTTGTTGTGCTTGTCTCCACATGCTTCAATGTATCATTTTCCCTTGCCTTATCTGTTCTTTGGGCATATGTGGTATCTTCTCTGGAAGCATAAGATGTTGAGATAATGGGTACTTCGAGAGTAGTGCTAGGTAAGCAATCAGGGAAGGGTTCCAAGCAGTTGGTTCCTAACTGGGAGTTTGACACCAAGTGCTGGCTGATTGCTCTTTTTCTCCTTGTCCCGCAGGTAAGAACAAGGACAAAGAAAAGGACAGGGAGAAAGCATGATATGAAATACTCTTGCTTTCGAAGAAGTGGTGGCGATTTGACAGCGTTGCATATCGAGGCTTTGCTCTTCGGCGATAGTGCCGTCAATATGTCGAGCTCTTGGATTCAACTCAGACTCCTTCTGCTGGGTTGGTCGATTATGTAGGGAAGGGGAGACTTGATTTTGAAGGAAATCAACACGTTGTCTCCGCATGCTTCAAGGTATCATTTTCACTTGCCTTATCTGTTCTCCAGGAAAATGTGGCATCTCCTCGAGTTCCTCAACTCAAACTTCTTCTGATGAGTTGACTGTGCAGGCTACATTCTTCTCTGCTTGTTTCTTCTGCACGTTGTCTCCACATGCTGCAAGGTATCATTTTTACTCTCCTTATCTATTTGGCAGCTTCTTTGGAAGTACAGCAGCAGTGGAAGACGAGTACTCGAGAGCAATACCATGTAAGTAACTAGGCAAAGGTTCCAGGTAGTCGATTCCTTACCTGGGTTTGAGTGGAGGTTCCGGCATATTGCTTTCTTTATCCTTGTCTTTGCAGGTAAGAACAAGGACAAAGGAAAAGACAGGGAGAAAGCATGATATGAGATACTCTTGCTTTATACCTTGGTGATATGAGATACTTTTGCTTTGGTGTCATTTGTTTGCAAAGGTACCCCAAGGAATAAGGAACACTAAGTGACTCGAGAGGCTTCGCTGGGAAGGCATTCTCGGAGATGAAGAAAGGTCATGTATGTCTGCCTTGCTATGGAAGGTAAAGGTAAACAGTTATAGGAAGTTCTTTAATACCTGTAGAGGTACTATTCTTTCACTCGTGTCGGCAACCATTGAGTGATTGATCAGTATGGCTTCACGCTCTTTCTTCTTCATCAGAAATCTTCGACAAATTGTCCGTAATTTCCTCAAAGCTGAGTGTGGATGTGACAGGTGTTGACGAGGCTGAAAAAGCCTGGCGCCTCTTCAATATCTGGGATCGGCGCTTCGATAAATTATCCGTGATTTCCGCAAAGTTGAGTTTGCGTGTGATGGGTGCTGACGCGTCTGGGAAAAGCAAGATGCCTCTTCGATTTTTGAATTGGCCTCTTTGATTTCTGAGCTCCGTCGAGTGCAGAGGTTGCATGTGACAAGTGCGGACAAATATAGAAAAGAAGATTGGCCCGTGTTTCCGAGCAAGCCCAGCTTTTGAGAAAGCTAGCGCCTCTTCGATTTCTGAGTTCGCCTCTTCGATCTCTGAAATCCCGTTGAGTGCTGATTTTTATAGAGGTACGCAGGACGTTTCAAAGCACACTTGAATTTCTACCTGTAAAAACTCCATTTTTGCACTTCTACGATCTTGACTTGTCCGACCTCTTCTTTCTTTCAACACCTTTCAAAATGTCTGGCCCCTCCGACCGTCGTTTTGACTTGAACCTTGGTGAAGAGGCAGTCCCACCTTCTCCAGACAACATATGGCGCCCATCCTTCATATCCCCTACTGGTCCTCTTACCATTGGGGATTCTGTGATGAAGAATGATATGACCGCTGCGGTGGTGGCTAGGAACCTTGTCATTCCCAAAGATAACAGACTACTTTCCAAACGGTCTGATGAGTTGGCTGTTAAGGATTCTCTGGCTCTCAGTGTGCAGTGTGCAAGTTCTGTGTCTAATATGGCCCAACGTCTATTTGCTCGAACCCGTCAAGTTGAATCATTGGCGGCTGAAGTGATGAGTCTCAAACAAGAGATTAGAGGGCTTAAGAGTGAAAACAGAGAGTTGCACATGCTTGCCAATAGTTACTCGACGAGCATGAAGAGAAAGCTCGACCAGCTGCAGGAATCCGAAGGTCAGATTCAGAGTGACCATCAGATGTTTGTGGCTTCACTCCAGAGGCACCTATTGCCTTCGTCCTCTAGAGTTCTACCGAGTGTTGAGGGTCCAAACAGTCAACCTCTGGTGCTTCTTCTTCCTGGAGCTTCCCCGAGTGGTGAGGCTTCAAACAGTCAACCTTTAGCGCCTCTTCTTCCTGGAGCTTCGCCGAGTGGTGAGGCTTCACACGAGCTACCTTCGTGAAGGCTCCCTCTTGTTTGTTTGCACATTTTTTTTTGTAATATATGTATATATATATATTTTTTTATTTTTTTATTTTTTTCATGTAAATGTACATTTCTGTAAAATTTTTTTTTAGAGAAATCAATAAACGAGCTTTTTTCACTCAGTGTACATTTGTGTATGTGTGTGTGTATATATATATATATTTAGTGCCAAAAGCATTAAGATTTTATTTTATTTTATTTTATTTATTTATTTTTTTGCAGATGGTGCCTGATGCACCATCCATTATATATATATATATATATATATATTTTAGGGTGGTGGTTGACACCATCATTTTTTTATATATTTTTTTATTTTTTATTTTTTTCGCTTTCGGTGCCGGGTGCACGATGTCTCCTCTTTTTCCTTTTTTTTTTATATTATAATTTTTTCATGCACACATACATACATACGTACATACATATACATATACATATATATATATATAGGGTGCGGGATAAGAGCTTGGAGGAGCAGCTGGCGTCATCGGTGCCCTTGATGACAGTTCTGGCGCAGATGTTGGTGTCCAGGATCAGCAGCGCAGCCGATGAGGAAGACGGCGACAGCTGGGTGGCCATGGATTCGTGGAGCACGCAGGAGGAAGGCGAGGGCTGAGGCCGTTGCGGCAGAGACGGCAAGGATGGTTGCTGCTGCGATCGGGGGAGGCGTTGACGGGCAACGAACAAGCTGCTGTCTCCGTTTGGTCTCCGTTTGCTCCTTCACCACTGAAGCCTCACTACATTCTCTGCTTCTTCACAACAATGGCAGTAGCAGAGCAGCAGAAGCACACCAACCTTCGAACTCAAGACCCTCGAAAGCGGAGCATGAGAGCCTGGTGGCGCAGAGAACACAGAAAGGGGGAGACAGAATTCCAGAAAATGACCTCTGAAAAAGCTTCTACCCCAGTCGGGGACTCGGGCTTGAACTGCTCATCTCCGTCACCTTGTCGTAACCTCCTCCCGCATCAAATGAGGACCTCTCATATAAATAAGGAACAATTGAGTTTGAATGAAGTGGTTGTACTGAAAAGCCAAAAGCTTTAAGCTTTTCTCTCCTTTTTCTCACAACTTAACTCGTAAAAATGGCGTTTCACTCATTCGACGGTCTCCACAATGCGGGGTGAAACGACGATGTCGTTATATCTCCGTCCGGGAAGAGCAGTAACTACGCACCCTTATTAATCATTCTCCACCGTACGATCAACGAATTCAATCACCATAAACGCATATCAAAGCTATGGCTCCAATCTGACGCTGTCAACATCGATTGCTCCTTCTATAGACGAACATGGAACTGATGCGAGAAGGGGATGGTGGTCTCAAAGAAAAGAGGAAATTGTTGCCCTTTATTCTGACCAAGCATCGTACGAGAAGAATGGAGCACATGGTGTCGGTGATAAACAGCATCACGGTGGGCTTATCTTTAGGGCCTTCAGGGCCTGTTTGAGGAACCCAACGAGAAGCGGGGAGGTTCTGGAAGCAGTAAGTGTGGATAAAAGCTTCCATCTTTTGATTTTATTTTGTTTTTCTTTTTTCTTCTTTTTTTTTTCTCTCTTTTTTATTTATTTATTTATTTTTTCTTTTTTTGTTTTATATATATATATATTGTTATGAAATTGACTTTCTTTAATAAAACATTTATTTATTTATTTATTTATTATTTTGATATGATGCTAAGAATCTTTAATTTTGGAGAAGGCAGAGCATTACGCTAGAACCCTCGCGAAGCTTTCAGAGACGTGGTATTTGGAGTGACCAGGACGTGGGCATATCTGTGCTTTCTACTGCCTAGGGCTTATGCAAGAGACTGCGACGGGGTTTCGCTGTGTAGTGCCTTTTGATCACAGTCTTCCCTCGGTGGTGCGCTGCCGTGTGGTGCTGTGCAAGAGACTGCAGCGGGGCTTCGCTGTGTAATGCCTTTTGGTCACAGTTCTCCCCTTGGTGGTGACGTCGCCGTGTAGTGCAAGAAATTGCTTGCGTAACCACTGCGGGGTTGCGTAGCATTTTGGTTTCTTTGCTACTGTAGTGTGCTTTGAAGGACTGTCTTGTAGCTGCCTCTTTGCCGTGCTTGCTACACCACTGTCGTTGCATTATTCGCTGCGCATCATTACACTACCCACCGTCCTTATTGCACTGTTTGTCGTCCTACTGCTTGGAGCTTGTTCCAGTGTGTCACTTTTACCGTGTGAGGTTGTGTCAAAGGCTGCAGCGAGTTTATGCTGTGTAGTGTCTTTTGGTCACAACTTTCCTTGGTGGTGACGTTGGTGTACACATTGACCTTGGTGCTTGTCGTGGGCTCTTTGCCGTTGCTGCTTGGAGCTTGTTCCAGTGTGTCACTTTTACCGTGTGAGGTTGTGTCAAAGATGAAGGGAAAATTATGAGTTTTCATAATTGGGATTTCTAAATGACTATCATGCATATACAAATCAAATTTAATATACGAAAGCAGCGGAAGCATTTATAACAAATTATCAAAGCTATAGTCATGCAAATCCCCTTCAAGGTTCATAAGTTTATATATAATGCATCAAATAAAATTTAGAGAAAAAGAACAAAGTGAAGGTTTAGTCTTATACCTCTTGATCTAGACTTGAGACCAAGGATGGACCACCTCCAAGCCCTTTGTTCCTTGAACTCCTTGAGCCTAGCTTCCCTCCTTGCCTCCTCCACTTTGATAGAATGTGTGCTCCTAGGTTCTCTTCAAGTTTCCAAAGTAGGAAACCTCTAAAGATCCTCACCCACTAGTGTAGTGAGAAGGATGAAGGAATAACCAAAGGGTGAAAAATATGTTAGCAAAATCACCCCAAGGTGGCCGGCCTTTGTGAAGTTTTTAGAGAGAAATTCTTTTGCCTCTTTGTTGTTTTTAACCACACAAAAACCCTAATGAACAATATCTTATAAAGTTCCTTATATAGACAAAAGAAACCTAGTCAACAACTTGACTAAATATCTCATCCTCTTCACCTTAAAGTGGCCGGCCCTCTTTGTGTTGTTTGGGCTTTGGGCTTTCATTTATTTCAAGTCATCCAATGCTTGAATAAAAGCCCAATGGGTTTAGGCCCAATGGGCCCAATTAAACCCGAACGTTTCTTTAAGCCCAAAACGATCTTTATCGCTTTTATGATTTCTTTAGACTTTCTAAATTAATCACAACACTTAATTAATCCAATTAATTATTTCCATCATCCATTAATTACTCACTACAAGAGTGTATCGGTGTACAATCATTTTAGGTTCCAATTAGCAAGGCAGTGAGGTGATTGGCATCAATCCAATTGATTATATTTAATTCAATCACTTAGTGAATTAAAACTTCATTTTAATTCACCTTTCTTCTTTGATGACTACATTTAATCATCTAGAAAAAACTCACAAGCTATGAGTGACATCTAACCATATGTCATAGCTACCCAAGCTAATGTAGAAGTTGTTCGGAGAACCTATTCATTTGGAATTACAATGTAATTCGATCCTTCTCTAAAACAATACTCTCAATCACATTACTAGGGTATGGATATATTATGTCAAACCCCTAATGTGATTATTCCTTCTTATATGATTCAATTGAGTCGTATAGGAACGCTTTCCTTTATTACGCTCGATACTTCGGCCGAAGATTCCCGAATCATATCTTAGAGTATTCTTCCTCTCTTATCGAGGATTAGAGATTCCTTGTTGCGCATACACTTGCCTTCATGACTAAGTGGCTTTACCCCAACTATGCCGTTGACATTCTGATAGAGTGACTTTTGACATAATCAAAGATCAAGTACTTAACCACAAGACAACGACGATACCTCAGGTCAAAGGACTACTTACATTATTCCAACCATTAGAGTTACTTGCTTGACATGTGAGTAGACCTCCATGCAAGTACTCTCATTCGATTGTGTTCAGTGAACTTATTCCCTTAATGAGCACCTACATACTTGTCTTAGTGTCACCACACGAATGGGATGAGACTTTCCATCCTTCCAATTGAAGCAGACACAGTATGTACCGGTCTAAGCATTGTCGTATCCCTCCGACAATCCAATGACTAGGAACCTTTTGGACATAATGGTTATGTGAAGAAGGTCTCTGTAGTCTAACATCATTAGATTACTTATTCAATCAATCCATTGTCCATGGATTCACTATTTAGGACATATATCGTTTATTGAGATAGTCTTAATTAGTATCTTTGCCATTCGATGTATAAGAGTCATCTATACATCGATTCATTTGTCCTGAAAGGTTTCTTCCAAAGATTGACTTTCAGGGCATATTTCCAACAAAAGACTGCAGCGAGTTTATGCTGTGTAGTGTCTTTTGGTCATAACTTTCCTCGGTGGTGACGTTGGTATGCACATTGACCTTGGTGCTTGCCGTGGGCTCTTTGCCGTTGCTGCTTGGAGCTTGTTGCAGTGTGTCACTTTTACCATGTGAGGTTGTGTCAAAGACTGCAGCGAGTTTATGCTGTGTAGTGTCTTTTGGTCACAACTTTCCTCGGTGGTGACGTTGGTGTGATGCTCACCTTTGTAATACGGCTTTGTAACCAAATCATTCATTTTAAAGAAATAAAGTATTCATATTCTGAACTTGCTTTTTATTCTTCAAAGTGTTTGTGTTTTTTTTTGTTGGTGATGTGACTGTACTTGAAGTTTTGAAGTTTCAAGTTGCCTACTTACCCTCGGTTGAGGAGGGATCAAGTCATGACGTAGTTCAAATGAGTGATGAATTTAACAACGATTTTGATGATGATTTCGCCGTACACAGTTTATGCTCTTGCGGGCAAGAGCTTTGGTTCATGCAGTTTAGGCTCGTGCGAACAAAGAGCTGGAGTTGTCGCTTTTTTTAGGAGTAGTAGCGTTTCAAGAATCTGCCATTGATAGGGCCGATCTTCAAGCCGTCTTCCGCCATGATTAAGTAGGCACCATTGGTGTAGACTTCTTGTATTACATATGGTCCATCCTATTTTGACGTGAACTTGCTCTTTGTCTTGTGAGTTGTGATGATAGGCCTATGTTGGAAATGTGCCCTAAAACCAATCATGTGATGATACTTTACGGACATTTCACATGTTAAACTAATCTAGTTTAATATAAAGGGCAAAGATTATTGTTTGAGCCGTCTCATATAAATGTTAGATGCTTAAACGATAAAGTCCAAGGAATATGTGATTGGGAGAATGCAATCTAATGAAGTTAGATTCATGAGACCTTCTTTTGTTGACACATCCTAAATGTTCCTGATCATAGGATTGCCAATTGGGCATTGACAGTCCGTCAAGATCGGTACGTGCTATGTCTTCTCTCAGGGAGAGTGACTAGTCTCGAGTCATTGGTGTGTGTGACATCAAGACAAGTACGTAGGTGCTCAGTAGAGAATGAGTTCACTGAACGCGATCAACGAAGAGTTCTCATACTCATGTCACATGAGAACTCATGGTTGGGATAATGCAAAGTAGTCCTTTGACCTGAGTCATCACAGTTGTCTTGTGGTTAAGTCCTTGATCTTTGATTATATCAAACGTCATTCCATTAGAGTGTCCACGGCATCGTTGGGGTTAAGCCACTTAGCCATGGAGGCAAGTGAATGCGCAACAAGGGATCTCTAACCTTCAAACTGTTTGAGGGAGAATACTCTATGATATGATTTAGAATCTCTGGCCAGAGTATGAATGAGATTTAGAAAAGTCGTTCTAAATCACATTCAAGGTAATCATATAAGCACACGAATCACATTGGATAGTAGACATGAATAAATAAACTATCAAACCAAACAATGTGGTCAAGAGTATTGTATTAGAGAAAGACCGTATTGCATTTGTAATCCTAAACTGAATAGGTTTTCTCTACCTCTTCTGATTAGCTTGGGTAACCATGTTATGCTGCAAGGTGTCACTCATGGTTTGTGGAAGCCCTAAACGTGTGTAATCACTAAAGGGAGAATTGAAAGTAAGTTTCAATTCACAATCGATATAAAATGGTTTTAATCGCCCACTGCCTCGCTAAAAGGAACCTAATGGATCGCACACCGTGTAAGGTGGAGATTGAAGAAACAATGGAGATGAGTAAGAATGATTAAATGGTTTAATCATTTATTTATGGCAAGGATTAATTAATATGTTAATTAATCAAACGAATAAGTTCGTTAAAGACCTCGGGATAGTTTTGGACCTTAAGGCCCAATGGGCTTCGAACTTCAAGCCCATTAACTTAAGTTGTATGACAACTTAATGAATAATGATTCACAAAGGCCCAATTAGTCCAAAATATCCTAATGGCCGGCCATATTGTTTAGGGTAGTGAACTTGGACTTATTTACAAGTTTGCCACTCAAATGAATAAAGGTATAAATATGACTTTATAGCCAAAATTCATTAGGGTTTGTTTTGGAGAAAATTGGAGAGAACATGTCTCTCCATTTCTCTCTAAAGAGGCCGGCCACCTTGGGGGTGCATCTTGCAATCCCACTACTCCAAGGTCACTCATTTCTTCTCCAATCTCTCCTTGGTGAAGAGACTTAGAGGTTCTCAATTTTGGGAACTTGGAGAAACCTATTCATCCATCCAAATCCATAGATTTATTATGCAAGGAATGAAGGCCCTCTCTTTGGGTGATTAGCCTTTGCTTATGCAAAGAGGAATCTACAAAGGTACAATTTCAACTCACTTTGTTTTGAGTTGAGTTTTGGTTCACCAATCTACTAGGCTTTGAATTTCTTGGTTAATGTTTTGTTTTTAAGTGCATGCTAGCATGATTCCGCCTTTAATTGTTAATTGCATGCTTATTGATGTTGCTTAAATGAACATGTTTTCCCTAAAATATTCCTTCAGCCTACGCAATGAAAGGACGAGATCTCCCATTTGAAAAGAACGAGGGAGAACTTTCTTGTTGAAGGCCTTGGAGAGTCGTGCTTGATAACACTCTAAGTGTTGTTGGGCTTCGAGTATTTTCCCATCCAGCGCTTCCAGCTCTTGAAAGCACAACTTTGCTTTCTCTTCGTCAGTCAAGCCTTCTTGTATAGCCATCCTTAGTGAGGGGATTTGACTTTCAAGCGGTAGAACAACTTCCACGCCATATACGAGAGAATAAGGTGTAGCTTGGGTAGGCATTCTATATGTCGTCCTGTATGCCCAAAGTGCTTCGCCTATTCTTTCATGCCAGTCTTTCTTTGTTCTGCCGATTACCTTCTTCAGGAGGTTGCACAATGTCTTGTTGAATGCTTCTGCAAGACCGTTGGCCGGGGCATGATACATGGAGGATTTATGCTGCTTGAACTTGTATTTCTTGCAGAGCTCGTCCAAGAGTCGGTTGGAAAATTGTTTTCCATTGTCAGTGATAATGTAGCGAGGCACACCATATCGGTGGATGATATGTTCCTTGATGAAACGGACGACAGTTTCCTTCTTGACTTCCTTCAGGGGTATAGCTTCAGCCCATTTGGAGAAGTAATCTGTTGCAGCCAGGATGTAAGCTTCTCCTGCAGATGACTTTGGCGCAATTGGTCCTACGACGTCCAATCCATATGCATCGAATGGCCATGAAGTAGCTGTGGGGTGTAATGGTTCAGGCGGTTGATGTATGAAGTTGGCGTGAAATTGGCAGGCTTGGCACCTTTTGGCATGTTCTAGGCAATCCTTTACCGTGTTTGGCCAGTAGTAACCCATTCTTTTGAGCTGGAAATGAAGCTTCGGTCCAGATTGATGCGCCCCACATATTCCTAAGTGTGATTCTTCTATGGCTTGATTGGCTTCTTCCTCGCCTAGGCATCTTAGAAGTACTCATTCAAAAGATCACCAGTAGAGTGTCCCTTTGTTATAGAGGAAGCGATGTGCTCGTCGACGTACTTCAGAGTGGTGTTTTGGATCATCTGGAAGTATTCCATGCTCCAAGTAGTTGATCAGAGGCTGTCTCCATTCTTCAACGTTGACCGGAAGTATTGAAATAACGTTTGTATCACTTAGTACCATTTTAGTGACAAGCGGGATTACCCATCTTTGGCAGACTGGCACGTTTGCAGCTTCGTCTTCTCCTAATGTCATGCTCGAGGCTAGGTTAGCGAGAGCGTCTGCCATTTGATTCTCTTTTCTTGGCACGTATTCTAGTGTTACGGCCTCAAACCTTTGTAGCAATTGCGTTGCCAACCGGAAGTATGGGACGAGATCATCTTTCCTCACCTCATATTCTGTCAAGAGTTGATTGATTATGAGCTTGGAGTCACCATATATCTCAAGGGCTGTGATTTCCATGTTGATTGGCATTTGGAGCCCGATGATCAGTGCTTGGTACTCAATGACGTTATTGGAGCACAATTCGCTTAGTTGGAATGAATAAGGTAGTATTTGCATTTATGGCGACATGAATACTACTCCTGCCCCCGCTCCATCTGCTCGTGCAGATCCGTCAAAGAACATCGTCCATGTCGGGAATATGTCGATGTAGAACACCTCTTCGTCAGGCAAGTTGTTTGAGATTTTCCAATCGGTTGGGATTGGATGGTCGGCAAGGAAGTCTGCTAGCGCTTGTCCCTTGACGGCTTTAGCTGGGACGTAGATGATCTCGTATTGATTGAGAAGTAATGCCCATTTAGCTAGTCGTCCTGTCAAAACTGGCTTAGACATGACGTATTTGACCGGGTCAGCTTTAGCAACCAAGTGGATGGTGTAAGCATGCATGTAATGTCTGAGCTTCTGGATGGCAAACATCAAGGCAAGGCACATTAGTTCCTCATCTTTAAGAGCCATACGAATTTGATTGTATCCAGAAGAGTTGTCCACGAATGATAGTACCTCATGGCCAGTGGTTGCGTCCACCATGATTTCAATGATTGGCAAGGGGAAGTCATCCTTTGAGCAAGCATCATTAAGGTTTCGGAAGTCTACGCAAACAGGTATTTGTCCAGATTTCTTAAGGACTATGACGATGTTGGAGATCCACTTAGGGTATTGCACCTCTCGAATGAAGCCTGCTTCGATCAACTTGTCAATCTCGGCCTCGATTTATGGGATGAGCTCGGATCGATAGCGTCTTTGAGTTTGCTTTATTGGTCGCGTTCCAGGCTTGACTGCAAGATGATGCACATCAATGATAGGGTCGAGGCCGGGCATTTCCTTGTAGGTCCAAGCAAAGACGTCCTTGTACTCTAATAGCAGCTGGTAATACTTCTCTATCTCGTCTGCACTTAGTAATGCACTTACGAAGATAGGCTTTGGTTCCTCACTTGTGCCTAAGTTGAGTTCTTTAAGATCGTCAACTGTGGCTTGCCCCCCATCTTCTAGTTGTGACGGTGCTGCAATGACATCTTCCTTGAGGATTTCATCTTCTTCACCTTCTTGGATTGTGATGTGGAAGACGTCTTGGGGCTCTTCTTCGGTGTTGATCTCTCGACCTTGTTGGCATGAAGATTGTCCAGTGTGGATGATGGTGCGCCTTTTCACTTTCAGTGATCCAATTGTGTTAACCTCTAAAATTGCTTGGCGCTTCATTCTTGAAGGAATGGAACTTCGAATGTCATCATTTTCTGCCAGACAATCGATCTTTTCTACTTCTGGTGTCGTCTTTCTCGTTCTGGAAGGCTCTTTGGCTTCTTCAAGTCTTTCCATAACTGACTGTTGTGGAGGAAAGCTAGTCATATTGCTTTGCTTCTTAGGTTTCGACAACCTTTTGAAAACAGAGCTTCGAGATGCTGACGTGTTAAGCCTTTTGAAGACGGAAGTTCTGTTTTGACCGCCAATGAGTTTAGGTGCCGAAACTTTGGGCTTTGAACGACTCATTCTATCGAATACTGACGTCTGGGGGGCAGGTTGAGGCTCCTCTTTATCTTGTATAATGCTCACGCTGATATGTTGAGCGCTAGCATTTTTTGCCTTGCTAGAGATCTTCACCGGTGGATTTGGTGTGAAGCCAAGTCCAGCTTTGTTGTTGTTGACCCCGTAACCATGCTCCTCTAACTTCTTCTGAGTGTTAGTAAGATCACGTTCGTTGTCTTTGACGGTGTTCAAATCCTTCTTTCCCAAATTTGCAGAGGAGGCGAAGTTGTACCCAACTTTCGACATGAATTTGTAGGCGTTTGGATCAAAACCTTCTTCGGTCCTCTTGGTTGGGAGAAAGCTTGGTTCTACCCCCTTTGGCAGGCCTTTTATGAAGCCTTGTGATGGTCTTGCAACCTTAGTGTCGCCTAGCTATGTCAGAGGCAAAACTACATTCGTTTTGAGCAACTTTACATTATCCATATGCCACTGTGCATCGGTTTTTCTTGCTGCAGTTTCAAATGGGGATTGACCATTCTTTCTTCTTGACGTTGGGATGTATCGGAAAATGGGTATGTTTGGTCCATTTGAGGGCGTCCTACTCCCTCTGGTTGTTGCAGGTTTAGCAAGCTCATTGTTGTAGATGGCATAGCTTCTTCTTCTTGCTTCTTGGGCACGGCTTGCCACTCCTGCTTTTTAGGTGTTGCTTTGCCCATGGATTTAATCTCTTTTGGAAGAGTTTCGGGCACCATGTCTTCATCCATGTAGAACTTGGCGTCTGCGAAATGTGATTCAGCTTCGGTGAATGGCTTGGTGTCGCCATAGATCACCTTTACTCCTTCTTGGTAAAATTTTAAGCATTGGTGAAGGGTGGACGGTACTACTCCATTTGCATGGATCCAAGGCCTTCTTAAGAGCAAATCGTAGGAAGTTCTTACATCAATCACGTGAAATATTGTGCTTGACTTGAGTTCACCAATGGTCATCTCCATTCGGATCATGCCTATCGCTCTTTGTCCTCTTTGGTTAAAACCTTGGATTAGTAGACGGCTTAGGGATAGTTCATCCACCTTGATGCCGATTGTGGTCATTGTTGACTTTGGCATGATATTTATGGCTGATCCGCCATCCACAAACATGCGGTTGACTTTGTGCTCCTTCACGTACCCAGAGACGAAAAGGGGACGGTTGTGAGGCTTGGATCCTAGCAGCAAGTCTTTGTCGGTGAAGTGGATTATGTCCTTGGCGGCATAACATGTGGCACACTCGTGTGGCCGAAGCCTCAAGCCTTCGTTCTTGATTTATTGCACTTCGTGGTCGTTTGGACTTGCTAAAACCGCTGCCAGTGCCCTTCGTATCTTCTTTGGCAATTGTAGAGCTTCCTTGATGCTAAAGTGTGTTGGCAGACCATCTTCAGGTGTAAGAGTATTTTCTCCTTCAGTGGCGACAACTTTGCCTTTTGAGGGTTCTTCCATTTCTATTTCGACCATGTGACATGCAACGATAATGCAATGTTGGAAGAAGTCCTTCGGGAAGTACTCGTGCAAGGAGACGGGAATGCGTGGCTTTTGCTCCGCAGGTTCCCCAGCATATATTGGCTTAGCAGCTCTTATGTTTCTTTTAGACTTCCTATTGCTGCGGCGGCGGTGCTTTCTCCCTTGTTCCCCATTTGGCTTTATAGCTTGCGGTCTTGGTTTCCTCGTCCTCTTATAGGTCACCAATGTCCATCCTTTGTCATCGTCAGTAGGTGCATCTTGGTTGCTTGCCCCCAATGACGGTGGTGCAGAAGGTGCAGTGTGGTTTGAGTATTGCCGAGCATGGTCAGGCATTTCTTGAAGAGGCACGAGATAAAAGGATTTGAACAAGACCGTAGTGGTGTGCGTTGCAGCTGTGTCTTCTAGGTCGAGCTCAATCCGCCCTTGTTGTGCCAACTTCATGATGAGTTCTTTTAGGATGAAACACTTGCCCACATGATGACCTACGATGCGATGGTACTTGCAGTACTTGGGATCATTGATGCGATTCATCTCTTCAGGGCATTTGCATTCGGGCAACTCAATCACCTTCTTCTTCAGCAGGTCATCCAGCATTACGTCCATGTCGGAGTCCGAAAAAGGGTATACCTTCTGCTCCAGTTCCCTCAAAGTGTTTTTGTACCTATCTTGGGTATGGGAAGGCTCACTTATTTTTATCTCTTTTGCTTTGTTATTGAAGGAGATTTTGACGGGTGCGGACGAGGTCTTGATAGGGGTGGTATTGGTGGTAAAAGCTTCCTTGGCGGGCTTTTTCCCATGATTGTCTGCTCTTGAAGTAAACACCTTATCCCTTTTGAAATCAGTGATTGGCTCCTTCTTTCCATGGTAGGCGATGCTTAGCTCCAAGTTGTGGGCACGGGTGGCTAATTCTTAAAAAATTCGTGGTTTGATACTTTGAAGGATGTATTGTAAACCCCATTGCATGCCCTGGATTCACATCTTGATTGAAGAAATCCCGGAGAGCCTGTCCTTACAGTCGAGGCTTAGATTACGCCATCAGTTGATGTAGTCCATGATTGGTTTTTCCTTCCATTGCTTCGTGCTCGTTAGCTCTAGCATGCTCACAGTACGGCGGGTACTGTAGAAGCGGTTGAGGAATTCCCTTTCCAACTGTTCCCAGCTGTTAATGGACTCGGGCTCCAGGTCCATGTACCACTCAAAGGTGTTTCCTTTTAACGAGCGCACAAACTGCTTGGCGAGGTAATCTCCTTCCGTCCCTGCATTGTGGCAGGTTTCGACAAAATGTGCGACATGTTGCTTCGGGTTTCCCTTTCCGTCAAATTGCATAAACTTCGGCAGTTGATAGCCCCTCGGCATCCTTAAGGCGTCGATCTTCCTGGAGTAAGGCTTCGAGTACAACGTGGAGGCATGGGAGCTTCCTTCGTATTGTTCCTTGATGGTGTTGGTGATCATCTTTTGGAGCTGTTGGATAGAAAGAGAGCCCATGAGTGCTGCTGCTTGGTCTGGCTCCGGTTTCACATCGATTTTCTTCACCGGAGGCTTCTCTTCTCCACCAGCTCCTCCCTTTAGTGGATCATCCTCTGGGTCGGGTTTCTCGCTGTCCTGTGCCTCCAATCGGTTGACTAGTGCTGCAATTTGCAAGTCTTTTTCTTCCACAGTTCGGGTTAACCTTGCGATTGCTTCATTCATTTGAGCCAGCTGCTCATCGATTGAAGTTGCTCAAGTGGTCATGACTTGCATGGCTGAACTGCCGCTTGAATCGGCATCGGAGAGCATGGATTCGGGGTATTTTCTTGGGCTTTCCCCCCTTGGTGCCCTTAGTGAGGCTAAGGTGATCACAGGCTCGTGCCTTGGGTGCTCTTGTTCCCTTGGCAGAGTTGATGCAAAGGTGAAAGAGGCGGCAGAAGTAGCTCTTGTCTTGCTTCGAGTCGTGGTGCCCAAAGTGACACCACTTGCGATGAGGACGCTCTTGTTCTTTGCGTCGGTTGCGGGAACAGTTTGAGCCTTCCTTGATGCCATTAATTTTGGAAGTGTGCTTAAATTTCTTGAACGGAGAAAGAGATGAGAGGTAAAGATAATGCCACCGGGCATGCCAAATTTGTAAACACGAAATATTCCTGAAACGACAGAGACAAGAACACGTGTACAAAATAATATTTGTATTTGATGATTTTGGGTTACAATCTCTCTCAAATTTGATCCTCTGATTCGATCTCCGTAAGGTGTTAATTTGTGGATGTGCGATTGATCCAAAGGGCCGTTGGGCTTGATCTAAGGATGAACATTCTTCAAGGGCCGTGGGCTTGATCTTGAAGGTGGATTTGAGCGGATCTTCAAGGAGCCGTTGGGGCTTGATCTTGAGGATGAGCGTTTCTTCAAGGGTTTTGACCTTGATTTTGAAGAACGGTTGAGCGGATCTTCAAGGGGTTTTGGGCTTGTTCTTGAAGAACTGTTGATGAACGAATCTTCAAGGGGCTTTTGGGCTTGATCTTGAAGAACAGTGATGAACGGATCTTCAAGGGGCTTTTGGGCTTTGATCTTGAAGGACGGTTGGATGTGTGGATTTGTCGACCTCATTGATCCAAAGGGCCGTTGGGGCTTGATCTTGAAGGTGGATGATTGTTGATCCAAGGGGCCGTTGGGGCTTGATCTTGGAAGAACGATGAACGAAGAACGAAAAAGGCTTTCTTGATTCTTCGGGAACCTGGATGCTTGAGAGCTTCGGAGTTTCAGAGCTTCAAAGCTTCAAGGTGTAATATGAATTCGTCCCCCTAAATGAATGAAATTGGCTTCTATTTATAGAATTTTCCAAGGCCTAATTTTGAATATAATATTCCAGATGAAATAAGTCGTTTCTACTAGGTGTTGACATGTGTCCTGTTTGATGACTTTTCCGACTCATTTCAATTTTTCGTCGAGTCACACGCTACGTGTAAAATTTATGTAATACATGAGCGTTGAAACTTTGATTTATCGGTCAACATTTATTTACAAAATTTCAATGTCTACAAGAAGTTATAGGAAAAAAATAGAATTTAAAAAAAAAAATTGAAACAAATTTTGTGAAATAGAAGTTATACGAAAAAATGGAATTTAAAAAAAATATGAAACAAATTTTGTAAAATAGAATTGAAAAAAAATATGAAACAAAATTTGATTCATATGAAAAGGAGAAAAAAGGGAAAAAAAGAAGTTTAAATTCATATAAAAAAAAAGTTAATACAACGGCTACTAGCCGTTATATTAAAAAAAATTTCAAACTATTAGTGTCGGTTATAACCGACACTAATAGTAATTAAAAAAAAATTGCCTTTGAATAACTATTACTGTCGGTTATAACCGACAGTATTAAAAAATCCTTCTTTAATGTTGTCGGTTATAACCGACAATAATGGGAAAACTACAAAAAAAAAATAGCCAGCCCTTTGGCCCTTTGAAATTCCGTGGGGCCCTCCCAGATTCCTGAGCCCTTTGGCCTAGCCCTCAGTTGGAGACGGTTTTAAGGCTATTTTCAGCCCTTTGGCCCTCTGGACCCTTCGGTTAGAGATGGCCTTAGTCTCACTCTCACTTGAAGTCAAACCTAGTTGCCTTCCTCCACCATCATTCTCTCCAGACTCTAGTTTCTCTCCCATCTCACTTTTGCGGTATCTCCTTCTCTCGAGTCTCGACTGAGACTCTCATCCCTCATTCTCCACCTCAGACAGACAAGCAGCCGCCTTCCAATCAACCCCGATTCATTCTTCGTCTGCTACAGATGCTGCTCACCTCGCCATACTCCGTCTACTCCAGTCGAACTCGCTGCCACTTTAATTGTAATGGTAAGTCAATCTCTTCAATTTTTTTGTTCTTTTAAAATTCAAATTTTGATTTTTAAGTTGAAAATCTCTGTTTGGCATATTCAATTTTCTTCGCTTTGTTCCTATCACTTGTAATCTCTCTGTAGGGTTTTAGGGTTGTAGGATTTATATGATAATTGTATTATATAAAACACAATATTAATCCACTCAATATATGGTGTGTTATTGATATGTGTTATTTGTCCCACATCGACCATTTCATTTATCATCCCCTCCTTGCCACTATATAAGGAGAGCTTTGGGGAAAGGAGAAGACACAATAAGAGAAACAATTCTCTTAGCTCTAAGAGAGAAGAGGAAAATCTCTTCACCCTACTACTAATCTTTTTCTCTTTTAGTTTAGCCTCTACGGTATCACTTTGATGCTATGAGGCATGATCAAAATAGTCCAATTCAAGAAGATGAGGGAGAGAATGATAAAATGCTCAAACATTGTTAATGCTATTAATGTTGAAGAAAGAGACATCTCACTTGCATTCGTTGAGTGAGTACTATTATAACTCTATGCTTAATGAAGTATATACATGCAAATTTGGCTCATACTTGTTTTGTAGTTGTATTTGAAGCATATGTGGTGAGAACTCAAATGAAGATTACATAATCAAGTTATCTATATCTATTTCGTGAAGTACTAAGCGATTTATCAACATGGGAAATTTAAGGAGATTGCGAATGACTTCTCACTCCTTAACTTTGGACTTAGAATATTTCTTCAACATTTCATGATTGAGCAATATTTTTCGGAATATTTGTCCCCTTCGATGTACCAACATTTGAAATGTTAAAATGCTTTGTAATTTTAAGACAAGTGTTTTTAAAGAAAAATACAGTCAAAGTATGGTACAGATGGGTTATTATTTGACTCACTCACTAAGTGATAAGCCATACTTTGATGTTCAAATCCAGCTCGAATTAATGAGCTAATTCACTACAATTGCAATTTTATTTTAGATGAGAGCACTAGTAAATGCTCCCTATAATATTCCGAAAATCTTATTATTTTTCGTACTACTCAAGGGCAGGTATTCTTTATTGTACATTGTCGTAGAACCTTGGTTTAACAACTTTATATTTAGATCAAAGAATATAGTCGATCACTCTTCTTGGAAAACCAAGAAATTGCGAGTAGGATTCCAATCACTTGGAAAGGATTTTTAATTTTTTTTGGGTAATGTCACACAACATTTTAAGGTGGTGTATGCGCAATTAAACTCTTCCAACCTAGTGGGAGACGTTTCTTGAAAGTTTGCTGCCTACAATTAGTCCATAAAACCCTAAATAAATTAAATGAGCGGAGATAGACTTTGCATTTTCAATTAGCTTACGCCACTTCTAACATATAGAGAGACGATTGTCTAGGATATAGACTTACAGGTTGACTAATTTCTTGTGACATCCTTATTAAATGTCTCTAAAAGATTGGAAGTTTAGTGGGAGTAAAACTAATGTATGTGTACCACTAGACTTTAGAGTTTCTCCAAGCATAAGGTTTTTGTGTTGGGCCTAGTGGGAGTACTACAAATGGAAATGTACCACTTGTCTGAAAGTAGTCTCAAAGCTGGAATACTAGCTTACATACAAAAGGTTGTAAGAGCGCGTTTATGTAAGGGTAATGGGAATAAAAAAACATAATTGAATTCTGATTACTGGTTACTCTGGTTTTTACTAAATACTGGGGAATCAATAGTGTGGTGGACCCCACCTGAAACAAGGAATTCAATTCCTGAAATTGGAGGAGTAAGATTCCCTGGATAGATGAGGTACTTGAATTCCAGGAGGGTGAGGGAATTAGGAATGCATTTTTTCTTCCTATTATGCCCTCATTCACATTATGCACAACTCCATGCATATGCCGAAGAGAAGAAACTATAATTTGAGCGAGAAAATTTAAATATTAAAGTAAATACTTAAATTTATAAAAAAAAATAAATAAAAGCATTTTAGTGTGTCTATGAAATAAAAAAGCAATTTTAATTTTTTTCTTACTATTATATGTTATATCAAATTTTATTAAAGAAAGTATATAAAATATTTGATTTGGGACAAGGGCATTTTAGTAATCATATTGGTTTATATTTCGATTCTACGGAATTAGTAAATAGCTTTATGAAATTAGTGTCATTTCTATTCTAATTCCAAAATATTTAAGTAAACAGCTTCAACAGGAATCCGATTCTGACCTCATTCCAACTCCTCCTCAACTCAATTCCTTCTATTTTCATTACGATTAAGTAAACGCGCCATAAATTTAGTGGGAATGTAACTAAAGGAAGTGTACCGCTAAACTACAAGCAATCTTCCTCCTTAGGGAAGTACAATCAAAGAGAGTGTACTAAACCATTGTGAAAGTACAGCTAAGGGAATCGTACCACTGCAGTTGTGTGAGACGAACAAAGTTCTCCCTCTTCGTCTCATTTTTTGGCTTGAAGAAAAGGGAATTCACAAATAAATATATATTGTGAAAATGATGTAGTCAATAATTGAGTGACTTGTAATAAAAGTCACGAAGTATGTGACTAGAAACTTATTAAAATTAGTGTGGTTTTAGAGGGTTCATATCCCACTTAGTAGTCGGATCAGCGAAGTGGCTGAAGTTTGTGGATCATTGAACTTAAAGATCCCACAAAAGGCTATTAAGTCTTAAAGATATTCTCCCTAGATGGTGAGAAATGTTTCTCCGCTTTGTTAAATGACTTAAGGAAATGGTATTCACAGACAAATCTTTCATTTAACAAGCGAAATTGATATTTTTTTCTTTGCATTAAAGAATGGTTTTCAATGTAGATGGAAGCTATGAGATGTCTTCCCAAGGTGGGGTGAGACGTGACTTATTTTTCAAGAACTAGCCTAAGTAAAAAATTCTCAATCTGAAAAGAGAATTGGGTTTACACACAATTGACTTCTAGAAATATGTCCTTATTTGGATTGACATTTGAAATCCGTCTAGTTGTTGTAACCTAAGGTGTTCTTGTCTTTCATGAGTGCTAACAATTGATGTCTCTATTGAAAAATAGATTGTCTCCATCATTGTGGTGTGAGACAAAACATTTTGACATGCTAGAGATGTTTCAGTGAAACTCTTAGATGCTTCATACTAAAGTTAACATAAATAAGCTCTACGGTTGCCAACTGGGCTATACTGAAACTCAAAGACATCCTAGAAGAGATAAGAGTGCCTTGTGATTCTAGATCAACGCTTCCTAGAGTGCGAAATGAGGAGTAGGGTTAACCAATGTCTTAAAATCGTGCATATAGACGATAAGAGAAGTCATACGCACTCCAATTGTAAGGTGGGATGTATGATCTACGTGTCTATATCTAGATAATAAAAGAGATAATAGGTGTGTCAATTATGAGACGACATATATGACTCTTTGTTTATGTTCCTACACGTACTAATTATGTAGCTGCATGTATGACACTCGTGTATGAATAAGAAATTATAAATACCATTTTAAAAGTGTTTGTATAAACTCATCAGTCATAACAACAACAACAGCAACAAAGTTTTTTCCCACTAAGTGGGGTTGGCTATATGAATCCTAGAACACTATTGCGCTCGGTTCTATGTCTAACAACAACAAAGCTTTTTCCCACTAAGTTGGGTTGGTTATATGAATCATACAATGCTATTGCGCTCGGTTCTATGTCATGTCTTCCGTTAGATCCAAGTACTCTAAGTCTTTTCTTAGAGACTCTTCGAAAGTTTTTGTATCAACTCATCAGTCCTCGTGATAAAATGTACGCTCGCTATTCACAAAACGTTGACGTGTAACTTATTAGAGAAGTGATGACTGTCCAAACCAAGCCATTTAAGAAGTAATCATAAATCACTGTTGAACTTAGAGTAGGGAAGAAGTTCTCAATGTCCATTAAACATTGTTTGTACCATACTTGACCAATCCCGAAACTACTGAGCACCAGTCAACGTTATACCGTTAAGGACCCAGAAGAGTTTCCCTTCAACCAGGAGGCCAATCATAGCACGACACATGTCGACATCAGAAGCCAATCATAGCGCAACACGTGTCAACATCAGAAGCCAATCACAACACGACACGTGTCAATATCAGAATGAAACTAGAAACTCTCTTCTATAAATAGAGATCATTCTCTCACAATATTTCCTAATGTCATATGTACTAAATCATTCACTAGTACTCACAAAAGGAGAGCTTGAACCTATGTACTTGTGTAAACCCTTCACAATTAATGAGAACTCCTCTATTTCGTGGACGTAGCCAATCTGGGTGAACCATGTACATCTTGTGTTTGCTTCCCTGTCTCTATCCATTTACATACTTATCCACACTAGTGACCGGAGCAATTTAGCGAAGGTCACAAACTTAACATTTTTTGTTGTACCAAAGTCTTTACTGATTTTATGCATCAACATTTGGCGCCGTCTGTGGGAACGACACTTATTCCCACTCTCTTTAGCTTTGCCAAGCTGGTTTCCACCATTCGTACACTCTCTTTTGACCAAGCATCCCTCTCCAACATGGGGAGCGAAGGAAGTCACAGCACACAGAATGACACCCCTCTTGCACCTAGTGCGAAACAACAAAAGAAGGAAGGAAAGAGGGTTGCTCTTCAAGGTAAAGTCAATGAGCTAGAAGCTCAGAACAACAAGATAGCAATGAAGAATGAGGTCTTCCAAGAGCAGTATGAGAAGCTCTTTAAGATGCTCCATAAAACTAGGCGTACTCAACCACGCGAGCTCGTTGCCCCTGTGGACATCAACCATCATCTGGGTGCCCCCCAACACGGAAGGTCACCTCCTTTCGACATGGGTATCCTTGATGAGGAGCGAGCTAATCATCAAAACATTGATCAACATGAGACTTCTTTCAACCCAGATGCTTCAACCCGAAGTAGAAGAAATGGAGGAAGCACCTTCTTGCAGAAGGGTTGGAAGGATCGAAAGCCGTTTATCGTGACTGCCAAGACTTCCTAAAGCAACGTCGAGAGAATCCGCTCCACATATGCTCGAAGATCAATGACCCAAGGGTTTTTGAAATACTCGGTCCCCTCCCACGACCCAGGCCAGCTGCCAATCTAGGGAAAGAATGATAGGTCCCAGAGGAACATGAAGGTATGGGGGACTCTAAGGTATTCCGACAGACTCGCCCTAGAAGTCAGTACGGCGAGTCCAAGAAAAAACCACACACCCTTGCTCAAAATTTCCTACTTCCAAGAGGCAATGGAGACTTACGAAAGAAAATTCCAGTGGTACATGACTCCACTAAGGACCCCCTTGTCCTACAGCTCCTTGAGGAAGTAAACAAGTTGAAGGCCGAACTTCAGGTCGAGATACCTGATTCGAACCAACCTAGGCCTGGCCCTTTCACAAGAAGGATCCTTGACACCCCCTTCAAGCGAAGACAAAACAAAAGCTTGGTTTATAACTCTATACTGGAAGGGAGGACCCAATTGAAAACCTTAACCTCTTTGAGTCCACCATGGCATATCGGATGCACACCGACGAAGAATGATGTCTTCTTTTCCCTTCCACCTTCTCTGGCGGAGCTCTAAACTGGTATTGCCGTCTTCCACCTGAGACAGTAGACTTATTTGAGGAATTGAGGAAACTATTTATTTCTCAACACATCTTCCAGATCAATCACTTGCATTCTGCAGATGACTTGTACACTATTCGCCCGAAGTCAGACGAGTCACTACGAGAGTATGCCGGTCGCTTCAGCCATGAGTATTCTTGCTGCGCTGAGGCAGATGACAAGACTGCCCTCAAGGCCTTCACGGCAGGCCTACGTGATTGTTTCTTCAAGTACATGATCAATGCCAACACTTGCAAGACTTACTCCGAGGTAATGGCACAGGCTTACAACCACGCCTCTGCCAAAGCAAGGACATACCAAGGGAACCCCTATATGGTTAACCCCTATCAGCTAAGAGGACGTGGAAGTCAAGTTCTACCAAGTGAGGAGATATTGGTCATTCAGACACCCATTGCATCATCTTCTGCCTCATTTAGCTACTCGCTAAGTCACCAAACGTATCTGTCTCTTGGTAAGAGGAATGATTTTTACTTTCAGTAAACACAACAAGAGGGATAAAAGTTCGTATCAAGACAACTAGGGGTGAACGTACCGTCGACTATTATGACTATGGGGCCAAGCCTCACTCTTTCAAAGTGGAGGACTAGGTACTGAAGGAAATGCTATTATAAGAAGGCATACATATTACAAATGTTTTGACTCTCAACCGCTTGAGATCTTTTGTCACACAAGCCATTCGGCAAATATTTAAAGAAGAGGGAATTCAGACAATTTCTTCTGAGTCTTTTGCGTTCCTAGCACTGAAACACTTAGTATACGCTGACCTACCCTTATACTCCAACTCAGAGCTTCAACATGCATACTTTGACACAAAGTATGTGATACTAAATGTTACAACCAACATGGTTCACATCCAAAAACATAGATCCCTTCATGCATAGCAAAACATTCATAAACATCACTCATATCAATCAACATAAACATTATACATTCCAACACATTCATATATAAACATCATACATTCCAACACATTCATACATAAACATCATACATTCCAACACATCCATACATAAGCCAACTGTGCTTCGAAAGGGTTCAACATACTTTATGTCTTCGACACTTGCTACAATGTGCCTCGACACCTTGCCCTTATTCTCACCAACCAGGTGATGAAATGTGAAGAAGGAACTTATCTTCATGCCACCAACCAGGTGATGAAATGTATAACCCGTACTCTCCTTCATGCCACTAACCAGGTGATGAAATGTATAACCCGTATTCTAATATCAATTGGCAACTTGCCACTCATGCCACCAACCAGGTGAAGAAGGAACTCATCTTCATGCCACCAACCAGATGAAGAAGGAACTCATCTTCATGCCACCAACCAGGTGATGAAATGTACAACTAGTACTCTAATATCATTTGGCAATTGCCACTCATGCCACCAACCAGGTGAAGAAGGAACTCATCTTCATGCCACCAACCAGGTGATGAAATGTACAACCTGTACTCTCCTTCACGCCACCAACCAGGTGATGAAATGTACAACCTGTACTCTAATGTCATTTGGCAACTTGCCATTCATGCCACCAACCAGGTGAAGAATGAACTCATCCTCGTGCCACCAACCAGGTGATGAAACGTGATAAAAGGTGATGAAGGAACTCACCTTCGTACCACTAACCAAGTGATGAAAGCAACTCACCATTCATTCCACTTACCAGAAGACGAGTGGTATAACTTGTACATGTGAACTCCTAGCATTCACAAATAATAAAAAACCCTCAAGCTTGACAACTCAACTAGGAGAGCAATTATGCCCAACAAGAGTTATAGTCACCAACAAAGTCTTATTGCAATCCAACAACAACTTCAATGCATGACATATGAAGATCAAGCTATTCAGCCCTCTTGCATCTGCTTCAGACATTCCTCCCTGTAAAAATTCAAACAATACAACTCGTAGAAAGCTTCACACTTTTGTTCAAGACAGTGTGAAGCAAAACCAATTTATGGTGCCAACAAAAGCTTCATCAAATGAGTTCAACCACGATTCTCAAAAACTTCACACACTCTTGATCAAGACAGTGTAAAGCAAATCCAATTTATGGTGCCAATAAGAGCTTCATCAATGGAGGGCAACCACAATTCTTAAAAGCTTCACACACTCTTGATCAAGACAGTGTGAAGCAAAGCCAATTTATGGTGCCAACAAAAGCTTCATCAAAGGAGTTCAACCACAATTCTTAAAAGCTTCACGCAAAACCAATTTATGGTGCCAATAAAAGCTTCATCAATGGAGGGCAACTACAATTCTCAAACTTTCGAGGCAAATTCAAGACTGTTCGAAACAAATTGAATTTATATGGTTCATCCAAACCTTCGACTACTACAAGGTGTGGCTTGCATCACAATCTCTTGCTCAACAATATGGAAGCAAAATTTGTATATGTTGTCTCTCCCACATTTTCAAATTTCTAGTTTCCCCCAAAAAAAAAAAAAAAGAAGGGAAATTCAACAAAGCTTCATCAATGGAGGACAACTACATTTTCAAATTTCTACCACATTTTCAAATTTGTATATGTTGTCTCTCCCACATTTTCAAATTTCTACTGCACCTTGATACTTGGAAGTCTCACGACCACTCAGTGACTTGGATTTTTTCAAGTCTCCAATCGAGAAGTTTTCCTCACTTGGGAAATTAAGGGAGCACTACCTCAACCTATGTGCTTCAGTCACAAAGCTTCAACATACAAGACTCAACAAAAGGAAAAATTCAAAGAACTTAGTGAAGAAGGCCTTGGTGTATTTAACACAATATGTTGAAATGAAGCAAATCTTGTTTATTGATATCTCTGATAAGTTACAAATATGTACATACACATGAATCAAAATAAACAAACAAGAAGGAGCCTTCACAAAGGTTGCTCAGGAGAAGTTTCAGCAGTTGGCAGAGCCCCAGAAATAGGAGGCACCATAGGGTGATTATTCGGAGCTTCAGTACTAGGCAGAACCTCAGAAGGAGGAGGCACCGAAGGTTGATCATTTGGAGCTTCATTACGCTGTACAGCCCCAGAAGAAGAAGGCAATAAATGCCTTTGGAACAAACCCACAAACCTCTGATGATCAAGTAAAATCTGACCATCAGATTCCTGCAGTTGGTCGAGCTTCCTCTTCATGTTTGTAACATAGTTATGTGTAAGCCTAAGCAACTGTTTATTCTCATGCTTGAGCCTTCTGATATCCTGTTTGAGACTTATCACTTCAGCCGCCAATGATTCAACTTGGAGGGTTCGAGCAAATAGGAGTTGGGCCATATTAGACACAGAACCTACACACTGAACACTGAGAGCCAGAGAATCCTTAACAGCCAACTCATCGGACTGTTTGGAAAGTAGTATATTATCTTTGGGAGTGAGAAGGTTCCTGACCACCATCGCAGTGGTCATATCATTCTTCATCACAGAGTCCCTAACGGTAAGAAGACCAGTAGGGGATAAGAAGGGTGGGCGCCATATGTTCTCTTGAAAAGGCATGGCTGCCTCCTCACCAAAGTTCAAGTCAAAACGACGGTCGGATGGGCCAGACATTCTCATAAATGATGAAGGAGAAATGAGGTGCAATTAATCTCTGAAGTAAGGGGAAAATTCCTACAAGCAATAACTCTCTGATGTACTTCTTGCACACAATTGGTGCCCTTATAAAAGAAAGGGCAACAGGGTTGTTGGTTCAAAAATCGAAGAGGCACCACTTTCCACACGCAACATCAGCTCCTTGGGTACCACAGATAACTTTGCCAAAGAACTATGACAAAGTTTAGACACATAAATTTGGAAGGTCCAGCTACCCTACTATTACCCACAAGGGTAAAGGAACAGCACCACTGCTTGATAACTAGAAAGTCCTAATGTATGTTAACCTTCGTGCTCCATGGCAAGGCAGACTGGCAAAAATGCCCAACCTTTACTCACATTCGAGAAAACACTCCTAACAAGATTGCTTGCTCAAAAATCGAAGAGGCACCGCCCTTCAAATCTCGAGAGCTAGACTCCTAACAAGATTACTTTCTCAAAAATCAAAGAGACACTGCTTTCCTAATCTCAAGAGTCAGACTCCTAACAGGATTGTTTTATCAAAAATCGAAGAGGCACCGCTCTCCGAATCTCGAGAGCCAAACTCCCAACAGGATTACGTGCTAAAAAATCAAAGAGGCACCGCCCTCCGAATCTCAAGAGCCAGACTCCCAACAGGATTACTTTCTCAAAAATTGAAGAGACACTGCTCTCAGAATCTCAAGAGTCAGACTCCCAACAGGATTGCTTTCTTAAAAATTAAAAAGGCACAATTCTCTGAATCTCGAGAGCCAGATCCCCGATAGGATTACTTGTTCAAAAACCGAAGAGGCATCTCTCTCCGAACTTCGAGAGCCAGATTTCCTTGGATAAAGCTTATCTGCAATCTTCACACACAACATCAGCTTTCCAAATACCACAGACTACTTTTTCAAAGTGCTCTGACAAAGTTAAAACACGTGAAGCTTGCAGCTCCCACTACATTGCTATGATCAAGAAGGGTAAATGAATAACACTACTACTTGTTGTTAGGGAGACTCATATATATGTCGACCTTCATCCTCCATAGCCAGGCAGACCTGCAAAAAAAAAAATGCTCAACTTTTCTTCACATCCGAGAGGGCACTCTCAGCAGAGTCTCTCGAAATACTCAGCTTCCTTTCCTCCCGATAATACCTCTGCAAACAAGCCACACCTGAGCAAGAGTATCTCATATAATCAGGGTTAAAAGCAAGAGTATCCCATATCATGCTTTTTCCCTATCTTTTCCTTTGGCCTTGTTCTTACCTGCAAGATAAGGAGAAAGAGAGCAATCAGTCAGCACTCGGAATCAGGCTTCTAGTCAGGAACTGACTGCCTGGAACCCTTTGCCCTATTACTTACCTAGCATTGCTCTCGAGTACTCATCTTCAACATCTTATGCTTCTAGAGAAGATACCACATCTGCCTGAGGAATAAATAGGGCAAGTGAGAAGGATACAAGGAAGCATGTGGAGACAAGTGTAACAGAACAGGTGCCGATACATCCACTACTTTGTCAACAACAAAAGTATCCCATATCATCAGGGTCAAACGTACTCTAGATTTGATGGACTTGTTTTGACCCTCAAATTCTTGAGTCGGCCTTATACTCTGGAGGAAACCAGAAAACCCTTAAGCCCAGTTCAAGAATAAGCCTGTGGAAAGTTACTTCTTCAAAAGCAAAAGTATCTCATATCATCTCTTCTCCATTTGGTTCTCCTTATCCTTGTTGCTGTTTACGACACAAGGAGAAGGAGAAACAATCAACCAGAAGCCGAAGTCGAACCTCCGATCCAAGTTGCTTGCTTGGAAGTCTGATTGCTTACCTTGTATGTTACCTTCTTCGGCAAATCTCCTAGCTCGGTGACTTGGGGGACTCCTATTATACGGTTTGTATCACACTTGACCAAGCCCGAAACTACAAGTAAGCTTCAAGTGAAATTGATACATTACCTTGTGCATCTTCATCGGTTAAAGATACCACCCCTGGATGGAGGAAAAGTACTTCCAGAGAAGATGCCACATCTACGTATGAGACAGATAAGGCAAGTGAAAATGATACCACACTTTGGTACTTAGAAGTTTCGTGATTACTCAATAACTTGGATCTTGCAAGTTCCCAACCGAGGAGCTTCCCTCACTCGGGAACTTAGGGCAGCACTGTTTGTACCATACTTGACCAATCCCGAAACTACTGAGCACCGGCCAACGTTATACCGTCAAGACCCAGAAGAGTTTGCCTTCAACCAGGAGGCCAATCACAGCGCGACACGTGTCGACTGTTGGAAGTATGCCCACAAAGCCACTCATTTGATGTAATAGCTTTTGGAATACTTATTGTATTAAACTTTTATATGTTTAATGAAGGGCAAAGCTTATTGTTAATCACTATTTATTGTATCATGTGTTTAAGCAATAAGGGAATCCAAGGAATGTATTTGTTCTAAGAGAGAAGTGATCTAATGAGTTAGATTATCGAGACCTCTCTCTTATGTTCATTCCTAAAACGTTCCTAGCCATAGGATTGCCAATTGGGCATTGACAATCCGCTAAGGTTAGTATGTGTTATGTTGACTCAAACGTGAGTATGAACTAGTCTCAAATCATTTGGTGTTGGACACTGAGACAAACACATAGGTGCTCGAAAGAGTAATCAAGTACACTGAACGTCGATCAAAAGAGAGTTCGAACATACATGTCATGTATGAACTCTAAAGTTGCAATATGCAAAGTAGTCCTTTGACCTGAGGCATCATAGATGTCTAATGGTTAGGTCCTTGATCTTTGATCATGTCAACGGCATTCCTTCGGATTGTCCACGGCATTGTTGGGGTCAAGCTATCTAGTCATGTAGGCATATGAATGCACAACAAGAGATCTCTAACCTTCCATGGTGGAAGGAGAATACTCTAAGATATGATTCTAAAGTCTTTGGCCAAAGCATATGAATATGACTTAGGAAGTTTGTTCCAAATCATATTCAAAGGAGTCATATAGGAAAGTATCACATTGGATAGTAGACATGAAACAAACTATCACTTAAACAATGTGATTAAGAGTATTGTATTAGAGAAGGACCGTATTGCATTGTAGTTGTAACTGGATAGGTTCTCCAACCAATTCTACTTAGCTTGGGTAACCATGATATGCTGCTAGGTGTCACTCATGGTTTGTGGAAGCCCTGAAGATTAGCAAACACCAATCTTAAGGGAGAATTGAAATGTGGTTTCAATTCACAATCGATCGTTAAGAGTAACATCGCCCACTGCCTCGCTAATTGGAACCTAATGGATCGCACACCACATAAGGATGTTAGTGAAGAAATTATATGAAATGGATAAGCAATTAAATGGTTTAATTGAAGAATGGTCAAGATTAATTAATTAGTTAATTAATTATACGAAAGGTTCGTATTGGGCTTATATGTTGGTTTTGGGTTTCGGGGCCCAAAAGTGTTTTGGTCCACAAGGCCCATTATGTTTAAGTTGTATGACAACTAAAACAAAATGGGCAAATTAGCCCAATAACAAGGAGAGGCCGGCCATTAGGGTGAATGGGCAAGCTTGCTTAATTACAAGTTTGCCACTCACCAAAGAAAATGTTATAAAAGCAACTTTATAGCAATTTTCTCATTAGGGTTTTCTAATAGAAATTGGGTGAAACATTTTCTCTCTTTTTCTACATAGAGGCCGGCCACTTAGAGGATTTTTACTAGCATCTAAAATCTCTCTAAGTCATCCATATCATCTTCACAATATACAACCTTGGTGAAGAGACTTAGAGACATCAAGCTTTTGATGTTTTTGGAGAACAAATCCTTTTTTCTCTAATCATCAAAGGAGCACTAAAGGGAGGAAAACACAAGGAGGATTCAAGGAGCTTGGAGGTGACTTGAAGGCCCTCCACTTGGGTGAATCCCTTGTGTAAACAAGGATGAGCTTCAAGGGTAAAGAATCACTAAATCTTTACTTCTCTTTAATTTTGTTAAAGAGTTTATTTTGGTTCACCATATACTAGGCTTTGAAAGTCATGGGTTTTATGAATTGTTTTTGGATGCATGCCTACTTTAAAGTGTTGATAGCTTGCATGTGTATTCAAATGTTCATACTTGTTCTTAGCTAGGACAAATTTTTTCCTTCAAGTGGTATCAAAGCCTAGGCCTAGTTTATGGTGAATCCTTTTGGGTTTTGTGATTTTCATAATATGTGATTTAAATGTTGTAAATGTTACAAGCTTTGTTCTTGCTTTTGAATATATAAATTTTGCTAGAAAATTTGGCATCTCAAATGTTGTAGATGTATTTCATTCAAGCATGAATATTGGAACTAAAATTTGGTGCCATGTGTTTTGGGAAATTCGGCCAGATCCTTAGGGTGACCTTTTGGGTTCATGTTTGTCTTGTTAAAATGGTTTTAAGGTGACTTTTGGAACCCCTAAGTACCCTAGGATATTAGCCCTCTTTTGAGAGGTGAAAAATTGAGTTTTGGTGAATGAAAACATCCATGGAGCTATTATGAGTTTTCATGGTGTTCTTCAAATGTTCTTGAAGTTCTTGCCAAGAACAAAAAGGTTTGAAGTTTTGATTCAAAAGTTTTATGTTTTTCATAAAGTTTTGGTTTAATTTTGATGGGTGATGGATATTGGTGAAGCATTAATTTTGGTTTTAATGTTAGACAAATATCTTTAATGTTTGTCTAAACTCATTAATGTTTTTACAAAACATTTTCTTACAAACCATCAATTTCACCTCACCCACCAAAATCAACTTGCATATTGCACATGCATGCACTAAAACCCTTTCACACTTGTTCACACCCTCCATGGCCGGCCACCCCAACAAGTGGGGTATTTTTGGGGCCTTTTGTGCAATTACATAAAGTTGTGAAAATTTTGTGTTTTTGCATTTTGGCCCAAAAGTTTACGTTTTTACGTTAAGGTCCTAAAACGCTAAAGGACGAATTGTTTTGATCCTTTAATGATGTTTTTACATTAATAAAATTTTGGGATCTAGTTGTATTTACATGAAGTTGTGGACTATTGTGTTTATACAAAGTGACCCCAAAAGTTTTTGTATTTACATTATGGCCCAATTGTTGTGGTCATAGTTTCCTTTTGGCCCAAATAAAATGAGAACAAAATTGTTTTGTCTCTTTAATGAGAATTTGATTTTCATTTCATTTAGTTCCATTTAAATCAATTCTATGGATCCAAAAAAACCAATTGTTTAAAGTTGTTTTCTTAGTTAATATGATTGATTAAGAAAAGGGTGATTATGAACCAAAGGCCACGATAATTGAGCTATGTGATTGGCCGATATACATTTTGAATGTTTGGGTTTTAGTAGTATAGATTTGAATGTAATTTGATTAATTCGAATTGTTGTAAATGGACATAAGTCCATCATTTGATTTATGTTGTAAAAGGGCATAAGCCCTTATTATTATTTCATGTATTCCTTTTGTTTATATGTATGCAAATGGAATAGTTGGGTCCAACGCCCAATAGGAAATAACGGTTTAATTGGATTAAACGCGTAACTAAAATCAACAACTATCTACCTTAAACCCAAGGTCCAACACAAGGCTCGTGTTGGATCAAATCAAATGGTTCATAATCATCCTAAAACCTAATATGACTATATAGTCCATATGAGGATGCAATGCATTCGTTAGTAGTTCCATATAGTCTCGCTTGTTTCAACGAAACAGTGGGAGTATTATATGCTACTAAATCATATTGACTTGGACCAATAGTTGTGATAGGCCCAAGTTCTTTTAATGTGATTAAAATGTTTTGATGTAGCCCAAAACTACTCCCTCAAATCAAATATTAAGTTGATAAGCGAGAGATGTTTTGAACATCTCTTCGTAGGCCTTCCACCGTGGTGGGTTCCAAGCGTTTGTGACTCATGCACCGGCTTCACCCTATCATGGGGAAGTACAAAGCATGTGCTTACATCCAGGAGGAATCCATATACATATGATGAGGTGAATGTAGGCAACGAGGATAGCCGACATCGTATCATCGTGAGGCTATTCTTGAACCCCTATACAAACTAAGCATGGTGGGAATAACTTAACTAAGTGCAATGAAGCCGACATCGTATCATCGTGAGGCAACATTCTCTAGAGGCCAAACGGATGGGTAATTACAAAAGTTGTAAATGAATAATGCGTTATTCTCTCATCATTATTTTTGCTAGCCAACATCGTATCATCGTGAGGTGGGCTTGGTAATGGTGAGTCTCCCATAACCCGCTAAGAGTTCAATATAACTCTCGAATTCTATTGAGGGATGTGGAATTTGCCAAAAATAGTGGGTGGTACTATTTGATTCAAAGACCCAATCAAATAGTTTTAAACAAACAATCTAATACGATTTCTGTTATGTTATGTAGTGAACGACATGCCTAAAATTATACCCACTATTATACTTGACAAAAGGGGCCTTAAGGGCCAACGTTTCCTTGCTTGGTATCGCCACATTGAGAATGTCTCAAAGGTGAAAGACATATTGTATGTGCTTAAGCAATCCCCTCCTCGTGTACCTCCTACGAAATTAGCTTCAAAGGAGGAGTGTCAAAACTATGTTAGACACTATGAGGATGACTTACAAGCCAAATGCTTAATCCTCACTTCACTTAGTAAGGAGCTTATGAAGCTACATAAGCACATGGACACTTCTTGTGCCATGGTTGAAAGTTTGCATAAGATGCATGACATTGAGACTAGTAATGTACGATTCTCAAATGTTTGTAGTCTAATGAATGCCAAAATGGCAATGGGGACATCGGTCCATAAACATGGACAAAAGTTGGAAAAGATATTTAAAGATCTTAAAAGTTTAGGAACTTCCATCGATGGGAAAATGGCCCAAGATTTTTTCCTTGCATCTCTCTCGGATGATTTCACTAAGTTTATTGTAAACTATAAAGTGAATAGATTCGATCATTCTTTGAAAGAGATGATTGACATGTGCTGTAAATTTGAAAAAGGTTTCAAAATAGACAGTGGGAGTGAGAATGCAAACATAAGGAAAAGGTTGCATAAGAAGAAGGCAAAGAAATCCAAAGGAACATGCTTTCATTGTGGAAAGGATGAACGTTGGAAGAAGAAATATAGGGTGCGCATTGCGAGCCTTATGACACGAACTTTTGAAGAGACTATTTCTGTCATAGAGAGTGCTTTTACAGTGAGCTCCAGTTCCTGGATATTTGATTCAGGCGCTAGTCAACATATCTGTAATACGATGCAGGGACTAGTGGGGAGCAAATCACTGCGCAATAATGAGATGGTTGTGCGAGTTGGGAACGGCACTAAAATCTCTGCAAAAGCAATAGGCACCTACATGCTTAACCTACCCTCTGGGGAAGTCCTGGAACTTAAAAATTGTTTATATTTTCCTTCATGTATAAAGAATTTGATTTCCATCTCTAAGCTTTTACGAGATGGGCACTCAGTATTGTTTGACAAAATGAGTTGCACTTTATACTTGAACGGTCGTATTATCTCTCATGGTAATATGATAGAGGGACTTTTTCACCTAGAGACGAATAGTGGGATGCACTGTATTGCGAGCAGGAATACCTCAAAATCCAAAAGGGCTAGAGAAGAAGTTAACCAAGAAAAGATGTGGCATCTTAAACTTGGACATGTGAACCTTGAAAAGATTCACAAGATGTCGAAAGACGGATACATCCACCCATTAGGTAATGACCGGATGGGTACTTGTGAATGTTGCTTGAAAGGGAAAATGACCAAATCTCCATTTACTGGAAAAGGAGAGCGTGCCACTGAAATTCTAGGGTTAATCCACACTGACGTATGTGGACCTATGTCTACTACGTCGAGAGAAGGCTTCTCCTACTATATCACATTCACCGATGATCACTCTCGGTTTGGCTATGTGTATCTTATGAAGTACAAGTCAGAATCCTTTGAAAGGTTCAAAGAATTCAAGAATGAAGTTGAGAAGCAAACTGGGAAACAGATAAAGATCCTAAGATCGGATCGAGGGGGTGAATATCTGAGTAACGAGTTCCTAGATTACCTCAAAGAGTGTGGAATAATATCACAGTGGACTCCACCGGGAACTCCACAACTCAATGGAGTTTCTGAAAGGAGAAATCGAACCTTGATGAACATGGTTCGTTCTATGATGAGTTCTGTTGATCTACCAGTAACATTCTGGGGATACGCTCTATATACAGCAGCTTACTTGCTTAATAGAGTACCTTCCAAATCAGTTTCACAAACGCCCTATGAGATATGGCATGGAAGAAAGCCAAGTCTTAAACACATTAAGATTTGGGGTTGTGAAGCATATGTCAAGAAGCTTGAAGCTACTAAGCTTGAAGCGAGATTAGTAAGATGCTATTTTGTGGGATATCCTAAAGAAACTATGGGATATGAGTTCTACCATCCTGACGACCAGAAAGTCTTTGTCGCCAGAACTGCTAAGTTTCTAGAGGACGAATTCGTTCTCAAAGGGACTATAAGCAAACAGATGGAAATTAATGAGATTAATAATGAACCACAAACAAGCACAAGACATATTGACAACCCTGTTCCTGAACCCCTGGCTCCACGTAGATCTGAACGGGTTAGTAAGCCACCTAAGAGGTATGGCTTAGACAATGACTTTGATGAATTGTACCTTCTGGGTGACAATGAAACAAAGGAGGACCCTAGAGACTACACTGAAGCAATGTCCGACATTGATTCAAAGAGATGGCAAGAGGCCATGAAATCCGAGATGGATTCCATGTATCAAAATCAGGTCTGGACTCTTGTAGACCCTCCAGAAGGTATTGTACCAGTTGGAAACAAATGGGTCTTCAAGAGGAAGATAGGCGTTGATGGGAACGTGGAGACTTATAAGGCTAGATTGGTAGCCAAGGGTTACAGGCAAAGAGAAGGGATTGACTATGAAGAAACTTTCTCTCCTGTAGCCATGATTAAGTCCATTCGGATTTTGCTTGCTATAGCTGCGTACCATGATTATGAGATCTGGCAAATGGACGTGAAGACGGCCTTTCTGAACGGCTACCTAGAGGAAGAGCTCTATATGACTCAACCCGAAGGTTTCGTGTCCAAGTCTGAAAAGACTAAGGTATGCAAGCTTCAAAGGTCCATTTATGGACTCAAGCAAGCCTCCAGGAGCTGGAACATTCGTTTCGACACTGAAATCAAAACGTTTGGTTTTACTCAAAACGAAGACGACAATTGTGTTTATCAAAAAGTCGTTGGGGATGCAGTTGTATTCCTAGTGTTATATGTAGATGACATATTACTATTCGGGAATGACACTGCAATACTTTCTTCTGTAAAAGTGTGGTTGTCCAAAACCTTCCACATGAAAGATTTAGGAGATGCATCTTATGTACTTGGGATAAAGCTCTATCGTGATAGATCCAGAAAATTAATTGGATTATCCCAATCTATGTACATTGATAAGGTGCTAAGTAGGTTCGAGATGGAACAATGTAAGAAAGGCTTTCTTCCTGTAAGACATGGAATTCACCTTTCTAAGTCCATGGAACCTAAGACTCCTGAAGAGATAAGGCATATGAGTAGAATTCCTTATGCTTCAGCCATAGGAAGTCTCATGTATGCCATGATATGCACAAGGCCTGATATCGCATATGCTGTGAGCATTACTAGTCGATATCAATCTAACCCAGGATTAGAACACTGGGCAACTGTCAAGACGGTCCTTAAGTACTTAAGAAGAACTAAGGACATGTTCCTCGTATATGGAGGAGCATCAGAGTTGCGAGTGGAAGGCTATACAGACGCAGATTTCCAATCTGACGTCGATGATAGAAGTTCCAACTCCGGATATGTATTCACTCTGAATGGTGGGGCTGTCAGTTGGAAAAGCAAGAAGCAAAGTGTAATTGCTGATTCCACGACAGAGGCTGAATATGTCGCTACAGCTGAAGCCGGCAAAGAAGCGTTCTGGATGAAGAAGTTCATTACTGAACTTGGAGTGGTTCCAACCATTACATCACCAGTAACTTTGTACTGTGATAATAGTGGGGCGATAGCTCAAGCCAAGGAACCCAGGGCACATCAAAAGAACAAGCATTTTGATAGGCGCTTTAATATCATTAGAAGATATGCTGCCGAGGGGAAAGTCAACATCCTCAAAGTTGCCTCAGCCGATAACGTAGCAGATCCACTGACAAAGCCAATGTCTCAAATCCAGCTTGATCGTCATATGGATAAGATGGGTATTAGATACATGGGAAGATGGCTTTGAGTGCAAGTGGGAGATTGTTGGAAGTATGCCCACAAAGCCACTCATTTGATGTAATAGCTTTTGGAATACTTATTGTATTAAACTTTTATATGTTTAATGAAGGGCAAAGCTTATTGTTAATCACTATTTATTGTATCATGTGTTTAAGCAATAAGGGAATCCAAGGAATGTATTTGTTCTAAGAGAGAAGTGATCTAATGAGTTAGATTATCGAGACCTCTCTCTTATGTTCATTCCTAAAACGTTCCTAGCCATAGGATTGCCAATTGGGCATTGACAATCCGCTAAGGTTAGTATGTGTTATGTTGACTCAAACGTGAGTATGAACTAGTCTCAAGTCATTTGGTGTTGGACACTGAGACAAACACATAGGTGCTCGAAAGAGTAATCAAGTACACTGAACGTCGATCAAAAGAGAGTTCGAACATACATGTCATGTATGAACTCTAAAGTTGCAATATGCAAAGTAGTCCTTTGACCTGAGGCATCATAGATGTCTAATGGTTAGGTCCTTGATCTTTGATCATGTCAACGGCATTCCTTCGGATTGTCCACGGCATTGTTGGGGTCAAGCTATCTAGTCATGTAGGCATATGAATGCACAACAAGAGATCTCTAACCTTCCATGGTGGAAGGAGAATACTCTAAGATATGATTCTAAAGTCTTTGGCCAAAGCATATGAATATGACTTAGGAAGTTTGTTCCAAATCATATTCAAAGGAGTCATATAGGAAAGTATCACATTGGATAGTAGACATGAAACAAACTATCACTTAAACAATGTGATTAAGAGTATTGTATTAGAGAAGGACCGTATTGCATTGTAGTTGTAACTGGATAGGTTCTCCAACCAATTCTACTTAGCTTGGGTAACCATGATATGCTGCTAGGTGTCACTCATGGTTTGTGGAAGCCCTGAAGATTAGCAAACACCAATCTTAAGGGAGAATTGAAATGTGGTTTCAATTCACAATCGATCGTTAAGAGTAACATCGCCCACTGCCTCGCTAATTGGAACCTAATGGATCGCACACCACATAAGGATGTTAGTGAAGAAATTATATGAAATGGATAAGCAATTAAATGGTTTAATTGAAGAATGGTCAAGATTAATTAATTAGTTAATTAATTATACGAAAGGTTCGTATTGGGCTTATATGTTGGTTTTGGGTTTCGGGGCCCAAAAGTGTTTTGGTCCACAAGGCCCATTATGTTTAAGTTGTATGACAACTAAAACAAAATGGGCAAATTAGCCCAATAACAAGGAGAGGCCGGCCATTAGGGTGAATGGGCAAGCTTGCTTAATTACAAGTTTGCCACTCACCAAAGAAAATGTTATAAAAGCAACTTTATAGCAATTTTCTCATTAGGGTTTTCTAATAGAAATTGGGTGAAACATTTTCTCTCTTTTTCTACATAGAGGCCGGCCACTTAGAGGATTTTTACTAGCATCTAAAATCTCTCTAAGTCATCCATATCATCTTCACAATATACAACCTTGGTGAAGAGACTTAGAGACATCAAGCTTTTGATGTTTTTGGAGAACAAATCCTTTTTTCTCTAATCATCAAAGGAGCACTAAAGGGAGGAAAACACAAGGAGGATTCAAGGAGCTTGGAGGTGACTTGAAGGCCCTCCACTTGGGTGAATCCCTTGTGTAAACAAGGATGAGCTTCAAGGGTAAAGAATCACTAAATCTTTACTTCTCTTTAATTTTGTTAAAGAGTTTATTTTGGTTCACCATATACTAGGCTTTGAAAGTCATGGGTTTTATGAATTGTTTTTGGATGCATGCCTACTTTAAAGTGTTGATAGCTTGCATGTGTATTCAAATGTTCATACTTGTTCTTAGCTAGGACAAATTTTTTCCTTCATCGACATCAGAAGCCAATCACAACACGACACGTGTCAATATCAGAATGAAACTAGAAACTCTCTTCTATAAATAGAGATCATTCTCTTACAATATTTCCTAATGTCATTTGTACTAAATCATTCACTAGTACTCACAAAAGGAGAGCTTGAACCTATGTACTTGTGTAAACCCTTCACAATTAATAAGAACTCCTCTACTCCGTGGACGTAGCCAATCTGGGTGAACCACGTACATCTTGTGTTTACTTCCCTGTCTCTATCCATTTACATACTTATCCACACTAGTGACCGGAGCAATCTAGTGAAGGTCACAAACTTAACATTTTCTGTTGTACCAAAGTCCTCACTGATCTTGTACATCAACAAACATCATTTTTGTTCTTATATCACCATAGAGTTGTTATAAGATCCTTCATGGGAAATGATTGTTCAAGGTGCCAGTAATTCCATGTTTACTCATGGTTGAAATACTTTCTCAATAGGGTGAAGAAATTATACTTGAGATGGGTGCTCAAGTAGGCGTTTGTGACAACGCCCCTAGATATATATGTTCATCTTGCAAGGTCGTACGCCCAATATCTTGTATGAAGAGGTAAACTATAACATATGAGAATTAAATTAGCTAATAGAGATGATGCCAACATCCTATGTGAGTCTTTAGAGTGTAACACCGTCATTTTCTCGCCTATAAGCTCTTAACATTTCATACAGGTTGCGAATCTAACATCTAATTGACCCTCCAAAGTTAACTCCATACACTATTCCTTTATGAACAATTACCAATGTACCCTCCAATGAATATCACATGTAAGTAATATGACTTAAATTGACGGAAAATCGAATATAGTAGCTTCAAATCTAATATTAGGGAAGTAGTTAGCAGATTTTTATAATTCAAGGACTGATTTTTCTGAAAAAAATAGTTTACGGACCTTATTTTTACTCAGATGCTGATTCAAGGACTAAATTGGCAGTTGACCAAATTAATCCACCCAATATATATAACACAATATTAATTCTCCCAATATAAGGTATGTTCTTCATATGTGTTCTTTGATCCACATTGACCATTTCATTTTCTCATCCCCTCCTAGCCACTATATAAAGAGGGCTTTGGGGAAAGGAGGAGACACACCAAGAGAAACAATTGTCTTAGCTCCAGAAATGAGAGGAAATTCTCTCCACTCTTATGGTAATCTTTGTCTCGCTTAGTTTAACCTTTAGGGTATCACTTTGACCCTAGGATTAGGAGGCTATTAAGAACTACAATGGTTTGATCCTTGTTCATTGGCACGAGGTACATAGGCAATCTAGCTAGGCTAGATCCAATTGACTCCTCTGGTGTCGTCCTTGTTCGTGGTTCGTCTAATGATTCATAGGAACGAGACGGCGATCCGGAATTTGTTATTTCCACTAGGTATGTTTCATATTGAATTTGTTTATCTTTAATTTATAGTTTTCCAACAAGGGTTTATGGTATTTGTTGATTGATTTGGTGATTGGGGTTTTAGGGTTTGCCTTTTGTTGGGGAGGTTTTGTTGAGGTTGTGTAATTGCTTGTTGTAGAACCACGATTTTCTAGGGCCAAAGTAAAACGGATCGGGATACGTATACCTCAGAAGTCCTGTCATGGACTCAATAACTCCGTTCGAGTTGGGCTGCTCAAACGGGCCAACAATGCCACCACAACTTGCATTCAGGAAAGGTAGGAGAAGTCTATTGACTTCGTTGAGATTGACCATTCTTGTTTCGGAAGACACGAAAACCTATTCTGATTGGGGATAGGATAAATTTCCTATATGCTTGGAGATTCCTACAATTACAATCTAGGGATTGGTGTGCGCCGCAAGTAATCATACTCCTTAAAGATAACAATATCTATCTTTAGATATCCTTTAAGATTCTCCTGGTTTAATATGAAATCCATATCCTAAAAGGTCTCTCCCCTGACTAGTATAAATACACCCATCTAGAGTTCATCTCTAGTAAATCAATTATCGTATACCTTTTTCTCTTGCCAACTGCTCGAGTCTCATATATTGGTTACTAACTTGACCGTTGGAAAGCCTTTGTCCAGGTACCCCACATGTGCAAACATTGTCTTACGTGTATTTGTTCTTTTATAGGTAGTTGAGTTTGTGCATCTCTTCCACACATGGTGGTGCGTGAATTTGGTACCAATAATTGGTGCTTTCATTGAGAATGAACTCATATTCCCCCAACCAAATCACTTTACCATAATCATGTCTGCTGAAGGCAGTTTGGCTAACATTGATGCCAACAACTCGACTGGAAACAATTTGATTCCCGACACCTCTGCCACCCTAGATGCAAGCAATCAACTCCCTGACACCTATATCGTCCTAGGGAACAACATGGTTCCTGCTACCGTAGCCTCTCCCATCATGGACCAGATATGAGAGACTTTACTGAAGATCAGCACCTTTGTTGGTTATATGTAAAAGACCTCCAAGGCTTCTCACGTGAAGAACCGCTTAAACTCAGTTGACATCGAGGGGAAGATGAAGGCCTTGGATAAATCATATAAGTATGTGTCAAATAAAAATAGTTAAACGTATGTAACTGGTTGTGTTTTCACGTCCTATCTTATAGGAAGATGACTAAAATGAGTCCATGTATAGATGTCTAAAATGAGTCCATGTATTCTGACCCTCTTTTTTACTCTCCCCTATTTGAGGGTCCGTTGATCCTTCCTTGAAAGCTTCGGTGGTTGTGGAATATCTCCAGTTCTGTTTCCAGATTCAGTTTGACTAGGTTAAGCTTGTTCTCCTTCTTTGCAACCTTTTTGTTTTTGTTCCTCTTGGGTCTTCCAAGTTGTTGAGTATATAAAGGGGGTTAGGATGATTTTTCAGTGACTTCTCATATAAACATTCCATTCATTGGCTAGATCAAGTGGGTTCAAGTAACATTGTCTTGGAATAACAAGCATCTATATAGTCTTCTAGTTTATCTCCCTTGTAATTACTGGTAGCAATGGCATTGTATGCATGTGAGGTCATATTTTTTACATGAACATGTTCGTTCAATCAATTAACCACATATTAGTCACCTCCTCTAGCATCAACTTGGACCATTGAGCACTACACCGACCACTCCCCACCTTTGCCTCTTCCAACTTCTTAATCTTGAGGCTCAAATCTTCATTTTCCTCCCTATAATGTTTCTCATCATTTGAATTCTTTTCATCAACATGGTACGAATGATTTGAAGCATTTATGATTGGCTTGAACATTCTATTCAATATCACAATTTTAAAGCTTTCACACAGATTGTGGAACAAAATTTCACACTTGGTAAAAGTTAAAAAATGAGATTTGCTCTAGTAAATGGCAGGCCTCTTCATGAGCCAATTGTAAACACGGAAATTCCTGCGATGAACGAGACAAGAACAGGTGTACAAAATAATATTTGTATTGATGATTTAGGGGTTACAATCTCTTCTACAAATTTAGCCTCTGATTCTATCTTTGTAATGGGTGGATTTGATGTTGTTGATCCAAAGGGCCGTCGGGGCTTGATCTTGGGATAAACAGTTGTGCGGATTTGTTGACGTCGTTGATCCAAAGGGCCGTCGGGGGCTTGATCTAGGGATGAACAAATGATGAATGATGAACACTTTATTCAAGGGCCGTGGGGAAGGGCTTGATCTTGAATTAGTGGAAGTTCTTCAAGGACCGTTGGGGCTTGCTTTTGAATGAGGATTTGACGAAGAACGAAGAGAGCTTTCTTGATCCTTTGGGATTTGCTTGGGAGCTTTGGAGTTTCAAAGCTTCAAGGTTGTGGTGTAAGGTGAATTGGTTATGAATTGGTGTCTAAAATGAATGCCTTGGCCTACTATTTATAGAATTCCAAAACTTGATTTTTTGGATTTAAATAATTAGATGAAATAAATCATTTCTGCCAGGTGTTGACACATGTCCTGTTTGATGACTTTTCCGATTTATTTTGATTTTTCGTTTAGTCACATGCTATGTGTAAAATTTATGTGACACATAAACGTTGAAATTTTAATTATTGATCAACATTTATTTTACCAAAATTTCGATGTCTACAAATGCCCCCACTTCAAGGCGCGTCGTATACATGTGCTTGTCATGTGTAGAAGATGCGTTTTGAAGTCCCTTACTGCAGATGTTGATCCAAGGGTCGTTGAGGCTTGATCTTGAACTGGGTTGGTAATTTCTTCAAGGGCCGTTGGGGCTTGATCTTGAACTTTGTTTGAAATTTCTTCAAAGGGCGTTGAGGCTTGATCTTGAAGGTTGAAATTTGACCATAAGGAGCTTCATGTGGTAGATGATCTTTTGCTTTGGTAGTGGGTGAATCGGCACGTATTTTGTTGCGCTTGTTGACTTTCCACAGCTTTGATCTTGAACTGGTTCGGAGGATTTTCTGGTTTCCTCCAATTGTTGACTTTCCACAGGCTTATTCTTGAACTGGGTTGGAGGATTTTCTGGTTTCCTCCAATTGTTGACTTTCCACAGGCTATTCATGAACTGGGCTGGAGGGTTTTTTGGTTTCCTCCAAAGGACTTTCCACATACTTAATCTTGAACTGGATTTGATTCAAGAGTGGTGGCCATTTGATCTTGAATCGGACTTGTGATTTCTTTAAGGGCCGTCGAGGCTTGATCTCAAACTTAAACATGACCACGAGCAGTTTCAGGACATGCATGCTTTGAAAGATCAAGGAAGTTCGCAGCATTTTCATATGAACCCTGAGCAGTTTGGTCAACGATATGATCTTCAAGATTGATGGGCTCTTCTTCCAGTTGGTGACTTGATCTTTAAGGATTATCGAGACATTGCTCTTTGGCGATAGTGCCAGCGAAAGATTGTTGAAGCTTATCGAGCTCTTTGATTATAGCAACGATGGCAGGCTTGGATTTGACTTAGACCCTTCCATCTGGATTATGCAGTTCTGCCGAGAAGGGTGTTCTGCCATAATGATTTGTTCCGGCTTATCGTGCTGCGTTTTTCTTTGCTTGTTTCTTTCACCTAGCCGAAGTGGTGCGCAACCTTTTGCCTTTAAATGGTTCTTCCAAGCATCACTTTTCAGCCACTCATCCATGCTTGGCAGCTTCAGTGTAAAGAGCCAACACCATATCAACTGTTTTGAAATATTTGCTGAGGAAATTCGAGATCCGTCAACAGTTGAAGATGAGTACTCGAGAGCAACGCTAGGTAAGCAACCAGGGAAAGGTTCCGGGCAATCAGTTCCTGATCGAACGTTTAATTTCAGGTTCGGACTGATTGCTTCCTTTCTCCTTGTTCTGCAGGCAAGAACAAGGGCAAAGGAAAGGATAGGGAAAAAGCATGATATGAGATACCTTTGCTTTCAACCTCGATGATATGAGAGACTTTTACTTTTGAAGAAGTAGGGGATGATCAGCACATGTATTTGTTGAGCTTGTCTCCACATGCTTCGATGCATCATTTTCACTCGCCTCTTCTATTCTCCCGGCAGATGTGGTATCTTCTCTAGAAGCATAAGATGTTGAGATAATGGGTACTTCGAGAGCAGTGCTAGGTGAGCAATCAGGAAAGGTTCCAAGCAGTCGGTTCCTTACCAGGAGCTTGAGTGATTGCTTTCTTTATCCTTGTCTTTGTAGGTAAGAACAAGGACAAAGGAAAGGACAGGGAGAAAGCATGTTATGAGATACTCTTGCTCTCAACCCCAGTGATATGAGATACCTTTGCTCCGGTGTGACTTGGTTGAAGAGGCGTTTCCAAGGAGGAAGAAAACTGAGTGTGTCAAGAGGTTTTAGTTGGAGATGTATTCTTGGTAAGGAATAAGAGTTAGGCGTTTGTATTTTCAGGGAGGAAGAAAACTGAGTTTTGGTTGCGGATACATTCAGCAAGGAAGAAGAGAAGTTGGATATGTGTCTTGCTATAGAGGATGGAGGTCGAATTATATGGTGAGCTCTCAACAGCAAGTGGCAGGGTGGATGTGGCCTTGTCTCCCATGCTTTGTCGGCCAAAAGGCAGGTAGGTGGGTATGATGGACTCCACATGTTTTCAACTTTGTCAGTGATCTCTGGCAAAGTTGAACGTGATAGTCGAAAGTTGAAACTGCGTCTGAAAAGTGTTGACGAATTTTACGCAGGAAAATCAGGGTTTTGAAATTCGAAGAGCGGTGTCTCTTCGATTATTTTTTTTTTTTTTTAACAAGTGGTTGTGTTGCCTCTTCTTTTTAAAGAGGTGTCAATTGTTTTCAACCTGCACACTTTGAAGATTGCCCGCCTTTGAAAATTGTCTTTGTTGTATTTCTGAGATTTTTACTCACTCCAACCCTTTTCTTTTACCATCTTTTTGGAAATGGCTAACCCATCTAACATTTGTTTAGATTTGAGTCTCAGCAGTGGCACAGGTGCACCGCGTCAGGGTAATATATGGCGCCCGTCCTTCTCATCTTTTAATGGCCCTCTTACAGTTGAAGACTCTGTAATGAGGTACGCAGCAACGGCTACGGTTGTAGCTAGGAACCTTATCACTTCTAAAGATAATAGGATAGTTTCACGACGGTCCGATGAATTAGCTGTTGGAGAGTCCCAGGCTCTCAGTGTCCAGTGTGTGAACTCTGTTTCCAACATGGGCCAACGCTTACTTGTTCGAACTCGCCAGGTTGAATCATTGACAGCCGAGGTGGTAGCTCTTAATCAAGTGATAAGACAGCTGAAGCACGAGAATAGAGAGTTGCACGTGCTTGCAAATTTGCTGGACTCTGAAGGTCGGATTCAAAGTGACAATCGGAGATTTATGGATGTATTCCAGAGGCACCTTTTGCCTTCGTCATCTGGAGTTCGACCAAGTATTGCGGCCCCGAATAATCCATCACCAATGCCTCCCTCTTCCAGGGTTCCGCCGAGTACTAAGGCTTTAAGTACTGAGGCTTCACATAACTGACATTTATGAAGGCTTCGTTTTTTTTTTTTTTTTTTTTTTTTTTTTTTTTTTTTGCGCACTTGTAATTTCTTAGAGATATCAATGGACATGCTTTATTTTTATTCAGTATGTTGTGCTAAAACGTATATCTGACTAAGATATGTTACTCATTTTTTTATTTTTTTATTTTTTATTTAGATGGTGCACACTATTCTTTTACCCCCTATTATGTCTCCACCACCATTTTCACTTTTTTATTTTTATTTATTTATTTATTTTTATTAGACGGAAAACCTTCTTCCTTTCAATCATTATGTCTCCACCATTTTTCACTTTTTTTTTAATGACGGAAACCTTTATTCCTTTCAATCATTATGTCTCCACCATTTTTTTTTTTTTTTTTATTAGATGGTGCCTGATGCATCCATTTCTCCATTCTTGACTTGCTAATAGTGGCATGCATCATGACCTGTCTTTCTTGCTTATTATCATTTCCTTTGGATGGTGCTTGTCAATCACTTCTTTTCTTTGCTTTCGGTGATGCTGGCACAATCATTACTTCTCATTCTGGTTTTCTTTTCCAAGCACGGGTGGTCATTTGCACAGTCACTATTATTTGCACAGTCACAGACCTGCGTTTTGAATAGCCACATCATTTCATTTGTTTCTCCGGGGACCTTTATATATATATATAGGATTGCTCCTTTGCTTGTACACTCATTATACAGCTTCAACCACTGCATTGCTTGCTGCCTTGTATCGCCACTACACCATTGTCTAGCAATCCTGCGCTGCTGCTTTTACTTGGTGAGTCACATGAGTATATACATATATATACACGGAAAGCTGCTGTTGTAGTTTGCTTTATCACCGTGCATACATACATATATGTAATATAATGTGCTTTGCCTTCTGCAATTCCTTCATGCTGCTTTTACTTGGTGAGTCACATGTGTATATATATATATATATATATATATATATATATATATATGTCTTTTGAGCCGTGCATACCATTTTCATCTTTTGAGCCATGCATATATGTATATATATATATTTGTCCCATCACCATCACCATTTGCGTCTTTTCAAGCCATATATATATATATATATATGGAAGTTGATCGTCCCGTGACCATCTCCATTCCGTGCACTTGTCCCATCACCAAACCGTGCACACATATGTCTATATATATATATATATATATATATAACATAATATAATGTGTTTTTTTTTTGTTTTTTTTTTACACAATGTGTGTGTCCCCACTGATGGATTTCTTTGTTTGTAATGTCAGGAATCTTTAATCTTGAGAAGGCAGAGCTTGACGCCAGGATCTTCGCGAAGCTTTTAGAGCCGTGGTAGCAGGCCGTGGGTGTGCTTGTGCAAGAGACTGCAACGAGGTTTCGTTGTGTAGTGCCTTTTGACCACAGTTTTCCCTCGGTGGCGCGCTGCCGTGTGGTGTTGTGCAAGAGACTGCAACGAGCTTTCGCTGTGTAGTGCCTTTTGACCACAGTTTTCTCTTGGCAGTAACGTCGATATGCAGTGCAAGAAACTGCTTGCGTAATCGCTGCGGGTTTACGTAGTGCGATTACGTAGCATTTTGGTTTCCTTTGCCATTGTAGCGTGCCTTGAAGGACCATCCTGTAGCTGCCATCTTTGTCGTGCTGCTCAAGTTTTGTGGCTGATTTGCGGTCATGGTATTTTTCAAATGTTTTAGGAACACCACCATCACCATTCTTGCGAAGGAAGGCGATTCACAAGATGAGGGAACAACGTTGAAGCTTTACCCGCCACTAACTGGTCCTAAGGCGCTTGCTTTTCTTGTGAAAGACAATTCCATGCATATTAGGTCGTGGTCTTCTGAAGTATCTTGGGAGGTGGTAGACACTGTTCAACCAAATACGAAGAAAAAGGTGTGCACATTGAGGGTTCTTATTTTGAACCATTCGCACCATGCTCGTGACCATCATCCGGCCTCGTTTAAGCTTCTTGGTGATCACATTCGCAGCGGAGCCATGGCTTGGAATGGTACCATGTCGACTACTGGAGAAGTCGTCTTTGATGAGTTTTATTGGGAGTGGCTTGAAGATGTCCTAAGCCAATCTAAAGATGTGCTTACTAAAGCGGGCCTTTACCACGCTGTGTACGCATCTTTGTTTAGTTATGATCGTCACCCTTCCATCATTCGTGCGTTCTTTGAGCATTGGTGTTCAGTGACCAACACACTTCACACGGTGCAAGGGGAGATGTCAATTTCACTTTGGGATCTTCACAGGATAGGAGGCTTGCCGATCCAAGGTAAGTTTTATGACAAGGTCGTTCCCAGCGCGGAGGAACTTTCTCTTTGCAATAGCCGAAGATTGCCTGCGAGTTGCTGCTGTTTGTTTTGGGCGTATCACAAGCTTTCCAGGACGCTCAAGGTAAATCAGGCGTGAGGATTTGCTCATGGATCCGATTTTGGTACTGGGAGGTATAAGAAGTCTTTGAACAAAAATGGCCGTAACAAGACCACTAGGCCAAAGGGAGACTCAGACCCATTTAGTGTTATTGGCTCAACCAGGCGCCGCTCTTCTGACGAGTTGAGAGCGTTTGAGGATATTGGCATAGCATCAGAGCATGTGGATGAGTCTTACTTAGCTGCTTTCTTAGCTTGCTGGCTTTGTAAGTTTGTTTTCCCGACAGGCGACGTCAACTTAATTCGTCCTGAAGTTTTCAAAATTGCTAGCAAGATGGCTGCAGGTGAGTCTTTTAGCCTTGCTATTATGGTTTTAGCCAACATTTACAATGACTTGAGCATTGTTTCGAACTCGGCAAGAACTGAAGATCGTGCTGCGGTGCTTCCCTACCACTATGTGTATGGTTGGTTGGGTGAATATTTTGGCACTCACTTTTCTTTGACGACTCTAGACAAGTCAAGGCCTTATTCATCAACTGCAGCCAAGATGGGGCCTTTGATGGCGAAGTATTCTGGCGTGCTCTCCGCAAAGAGCCTTGATGATTTGCAGGCACGAGCGCTATTTGAAAGTTGTGAAGATTTGAGGATGGACCCCTTAGCGAGAGTTGGCTCGGTGCGGCGAGGCATCGTAGACAACTCGCATCTCCGCTCATCAGACTTGTCTTATCTTATAAGTCTTCATTCGGGGTTTGTTTCTTTGCGGCAAGAAGACCGATGCATTGTTCAGCCATATAGTCCCCACCGTTTCAGCAGGCAATTTGGTTTATCCAAAACTTGCCAGGCAAGCTGAAGGAAAAGAACTTGTACCCGTGTATATGCATTGGGAGTCTTGTACCCGTGCATGTACAAATGCTGTTATCACGTTGCCAGCCAAGGACGAGTTCAAAAGTAATCTAGTGACCCGCGTTTATGCTCATTGGTGGTCAAAGGTATATTATAAGAACTTGGGGATGGCAAGTGGTACCAATTCTTCTCACTCGGGCAATGATATGTCGAGAGAGGGCTGTCATGTGGTTCCTATGCAAGTGGTAGCTCTTGATTGCACCAATGTGGCTCCCTTACAAGATAAACCTGTAGCTTTAGCTCATCAACGCCCATGCTTGTCTCCTCGACATCCAGATGCTTCTAAAGAGGCGGGAGATGAAGTTGACTCGCACGAAGATGGATTTATTTTGCAACAACGTCAACAAGTTTCAAACAAGCGACCACTTGAGGATGCTCAGGTTGACAGCGATGTCAATTTTCGTCATAAGAGGAAAGAAGTGTTTAGACCTCCTCTACTCGATGACCGTTTGCCATTTGAGAGAGATGTACGTACTTCATTTTCTGTCGTGATTTCTTATGCTTTCATCATTTTGGCTTTCGTTTCTAACATCTTTCTTTGTCTTCTTTAGGTTGGGCCTTCTTGTTCTTTTGATTTGGCAACTGCAGATGTTTATTCTTATACGGAGATGCTATTTGCGGGCAAACTACCTACAAATAGGGAGATCGGGGATCCGCCTGGTTAAGAGCTTGTTCCAAATCCGCCGAACTTCCCAAGTTTGCCATGTGTAGGTGAAGGTATGCAAGAACCCGTCATTCGTCCAACACCTTTGCCAGCTAGCTCTGAGATCTCTTTGAGAGGGCCGAACCTTAGCGGTACTGAGCAAGTCATCCATCGCATCAGTCTTGGTGCGACAATGGATATCAAGAGCTATATAGAGAAGAGAATTTCTAAGTGCCCGTTGGAAGACCTTACGTTGCTCAATGAGGATTTGTCGAAGTTTGTTTCTGTAATTGACAACCTTAACGTTGATTCTTCATCCTTGATGATCAAGATTGCCGAATTTATGGCCACCTCGACTGAGTATTCTTCCTTGCGTATTATTTCCTTGGAGAAGTTGAGTCCAGAGTTAGAGCTCATCGGCTAGCAATAATAAACTCGTCATTGGCTCAAGTCTAGTCTTTTCAGCAAGCTGCTTTAGGAAATTATCAAGTTACAGAGACTTCTTTAATTTCTGTCCAAGAGCGTCTAGATGCGTTGGCGAGAGAGCGAGAGCAGTTGGTAATCAAAGCATCGCAACTTGAAAGTGTTCTCGCGGAGCAGAGAACTACACTTTCTCAGTACCAGGAGGAGATTTCACGCCTAGAATGAGAGAAATGCATGACTATGGAGTTGCCCATCTTGTCTCCCACCGAGGCAGAGACTTTGAAGACTTTGGAAGGCTTGCTTGAAGATCGTCTTCGTAGTTTTGGGGACATAGTTTTCAAGTAGTATCTTTTGTTTTTTTTTTTTTTTTTTTTTGTAATAAGGTTTTTGGAGCCGACTCATTCTTTCAAAGAAATAAAGTATTTACATTCTTGAATTTGCTCTTCATTCTTCAAAGTGTTTTTTTTTTTAGATGGTGTGACTATACTTGAAGTTTTGACGTTTCAAGTTGCCTACGTACCCTCTGTTGAGGAGGGATCAAGTCATAACGTAGTTCAAATGAGCAATGAATTTAGCAGTGATTTTGATGATGATTTTGCCATACACAGTTTATGCTCTTGCGGGCCAGGAGCGTTGGTTGTCGCCTTTTAGGGGTAGTAGCGCTTCAAGAATCTTCCATTGATAGGGCCAATCTTCAAGCCGTCTTCTGCCATGATTAAGTAGGCGCCGTTGGTGTAGACTTCTTGTATTACGTATGGTCCATCCCACTTTGATGTGAACTTGCTTTTCGTCTTGTGAGTTGTGATGATAGGCCTACGCAATGCGAGGACGAGATCTCCAGTTTGGAAAGACCTTGGGCAGACCTTCTTGTTGAATGCCTTGGATAACCGTGCTTGGTAGCATTCCAAGTGTTGTTGAGCTTCGAGCCTTCTTTCGTCAAGTGCTTCCAACTCTTGAAGGCGCAACTTTGCATTCTCTTCATCAGTCAAGCCTTCTTGTATAGCCATTCTCAGTGAGGGGATCTGACTTTCGAGCGGTAGAACAGCTTCCACGCCATATACAAGAGAATAAGGCGTAGCTTGGGTAGGAGTCCTATGTGTCGTCCGATATGCCCAAAGTGCTTCGCTTATTCTTTCATGCCAGTCTCTCTTTGTTTGGCCGATCACCTTCTTTAAGAGATTGCACAATGTTTTGTTGAATGCTTCTGCAAGACCGTTGGCCGGGGCATGATACATGGAAGACTTGTGCTGCTTGAACTTGTATTTCTCACAGAGCTTATCCACGAGTCGGTTGGAGAATTGCTTTTCGTTGTCAGTGATGATGTAGCTAGGCACCCCATATCGGTGGATGAGGTGTTCCTTGATAAAACGGACGACAATTTCCTTCTTTACTTCTCTTAGGGGTATGGCTTCAGCCCACTTGGAGAAGTAATCTGTTGCAGCTAGGATGTAAGCTTCTCCTGCAGATGATTTCGGAGTAATTGGTCCTACGAGGTCCAATCCCCATGTATCAAATAGCCATGAAGCAGCTGTAGGGTATAATGGCTTAGGTGGTTGGTGTATGAAGTTGGCGTGGAATTGGCAGGCTTGGCACCTTTTGGCATGTTCCAGGCAATCCTTCACCATGCTTGGCCAGTAGTAACCCATTCTTTTAAGCTGGAAATGTTGCTTTGGTCCAGATTGATGCGCCCCGCATACACCTGAGTGTGCTTCTTCCATGGCTTGATTAACTTCTTCCTCACCTAGGCATCTCAGAAGTACTCCTTCGAAAGAGCGTCGGTAAAGTGTTTCTTTGTAATAAAGAAAGCACGGTGCTCGTCGACGTATTTCGGAGCGGTGTCTATGATCGTCTGGAAGTTTTCCATGCTCTAAGTAATCGATCAGTGGTTGTCTCCACTCTTCAACATCGACTGGAAGTACTGAGATAATATTTGTATCATCCAGTAGCATTTTGGTGACAAGGGGGATCACCCATCTTTGGTAGACTGGCACGTCTGCAGCTTCGTCTTCTCCTAATGTCATGCTTGAGGCTAGGTTGGCAAGAGCGTCTGCTATTTGGTTTTCTTTTCTTGGCACATGTTCTAGTGTCACAGTCTCAAACTCTTGTAGCCGTTGAGTTGCCAGCCGGAAGTATGGGACGAGATCATCTTACCTCACCTCATATTCAGTTAAGAGTTGATTGATTATGAGCTTGGAGTCGCCAAATACCTCAAGGGCTGTGATTCCCATGTTGATCGCCATTTGGAGTCCGATGATCAGTGCTTGGTACTCAGCGACGTTGTTGGAGCATAATTCACTTAGTTAAAAGGAATAAGGTAATACCTGCCTTTGTGGCGACATGAATACTACTCCTGCCCCTGCTCCGTCTGCTCGTGCATATCCGTCGAAGAACATCGTCCATGTTGGGAAGATGTCGATGTAGAACACTTCCTCGTCAGGCAAGTCGTCTGAGATTTTCCAATCAGCTGGGATTGGGTGATCGACAAGAAAGTCTGCTAGCGCTTGTCCCTTTACAGCTTTAGCTGGGACGTAGATGATCTCATATTGGTTAAGCATCAGCGCCCATTTAGCGAGTCGCCCTGTCAAGACTGGTTTGGACATGAAGTATTTGACCGGGTCAGCTTTAGCAACCAAGTGGATGGTGTAAGCATGCATGTAATGCCTGAGTTTCTGGATGGCGAACACTAAGGTAAGGCACATCTTTTCTATTGGGGAGTAGTTCCACTCGGCGCTGGTGAGGGTTCAGCTGAGGTAGTAGAGCGCTCATTCTTTCTGGGATTCATTCTCTTGTGCCAAGAGTGTTCCAACTGAACTTTCCTGAGTGGCGATGTATAATATGAGTGGTTTCCCAGGAACAGGCGCCCCCAAGACATGTGGACTTGACAAATACTTTTTTATGCTTTCAAAAGCATTGTGGCATGCTTCGTCCCATACAAACGAAACATCCTTCTTCATGAGTCGGCTAAACTGTTGACAACGCCCTGCAAGGTTAGAGATGAAGCGTCTGATGAAGGCTAGCCGTCCTTATAGACTTTTCAGCTCGTGCAGGTTTCTTGGTTTAGGCATGCTTTGAATGGCCTTGATTTTTGATTGGTCCACTTCAATACCATAGTGTTTGACGATGAAGCCGAGGAACTTTCCGGAGGTGACACCAAACACACATTTTAATGAGTTCATCTTGAGGTTGTATTTTCGCAGCCTTTCAAACACTACTCGCAAATCCTTCAAGTGATCTGATCTTTTCTTTGTTTTGACTACCAAATCGTCCACATAACATTCTACGTTCTTGTGTAGCATGTCATTGAAGATTTTCTGCATTGCGCGTTGATATGTAGCTCCAGCGTTTTTTAGACCAAAGGGCATCACCTTGTAACAGTAGATACCTTTTGGAGTGCGGAATGCTGTTAGTTCCTCGTCTTCAAGAGCCATACGAATTTGATTGTATCCAGAAAAGCCGTCCATGAATGACAGTGCCTCGTGGCCAGTGGTTGCGTCCACCATGATTTCGATGATTGGCAAGGGGAAGTCGTCCTTCGGGCAAGCGTCGTTAAGGTCCCGGAAGTCTACGCAAACACGTATTTGTCCAGATTTCTTAAGGACGATGACGATGTTGGAGATCCACTTGGGGTATTGCACTTCTCGAATGAATCCTGCTTCGATTAGCTTGTCAATCTCTGCCTCGATTTGTGGAATGAGCTCAAATCGATAACACCTTTGAGTTTGCTTTATTGGTCGCATTCCAGGCTTGACTGCAAGATGATGCACAACGATGATAGGGTCAAGGCCGGGCATTTCTTTGTAAGTCCAAGCAAAGACGTCTTTATACTCTGATAGCAGTTGGTAGTACTCCTCTATCTCGTCTGCTCTTAGCAGTGCACTTACAAAGATAGGTTTTTGCTCCTCTTTTGTGCCCAAGTTGAGCTCCTTGAGATCGTCAACCGTGGCTTGCCCCCCATCCTCAAGTTGCGGTGGTGCAACAGTGACATCTTCTTCGGGGATCTCGTCTTCTTTGCCTTTTTGGATCGTGATGTGGAAGACATCTTGGACTTCCTTTTTAGTGTCGTCCTCTTGGGCTTGTTGGTATGAAGATTGTCCAGTATGGATGATGGTGCGCCTTCTCACTATCAGCGGTCCATTTGCGTCAACCTCCAAGATTGCTTGGCGTTTCATCCTTGAAGGAATTGAGCTTCGAATGTCGCCTTTTTTTGCTAGCCTGTCGAGCTTTTCTTCCTTTGACGTTGTCTTCCTATTTCTAGAAAACTTCCTGTTGTCTTCAAGTCTTTCCAAAGCTGACTGACGAGGAGGAGAGCTAGCCTTGTTACTTTGCTTCTTAGGTTTTGACAACCTTTCAAAAATAGAGCTTCGGGAGGTTGGCCTGTTAAGCCTCTTGAAGACGGAGGTTCGATTTTGACCACCAATGTGATCAAGGGCTGACGTTCTGGGTCTTGAACGATTCATCCTATCGAAGACTGGCGTTCGAGGGGTGGATTTAGGCTCCTCTTGATCTTGTTCAATGCTCACGCTGATATGTTGAGTGCTAGCATTTTTTGCTTGGCTTGAAATCTTCACGGGTGCATTTGGTGTGAAGCCAAGTCTAGCTTTGTTGTTGTTAACTCCGTAACCATGCTTCTTCAACTTCTTTTGAGTCTCGGTGAGGTCACGTTCTTTATTGTTGACGGTGTTTGAAACCTTTTTCCCAGGATTCGAAGAAGAAGCGAAGTCGTACCCAGCTTTTGACATGAGTTTGTAGGCGTTCGGATCAAAACCTTCTTCGGTCCTCTTGGTTGGGAGAAAACTTGGTTCTGCCCTCTTTTACGAAGCCTTGTGGTAATCTTGCAACCTTAGCGTTGCTTAGCTGTGTCAGAGGTAGAACTGCATTCGTCTTGAGCAACTTTACATTATCCATGTGCCGCTGTGCATCGGCATTGCTTGCTTCAGTTTTGAACGGGGATTGACCATTCTTTCTTCTTGACATCGAGATGTATTGGAAAACGGGTGTGTTTGATCCATTTGAGGGCGTCCTACTCCCTTTGGTTGTTGCAGGTTTAGCAAGCTCATCATCGTTCTTGTTTGAAGACGGCATGGCTTCTCCTTCTTGCTTCTTGGGCATGGCTTGCCACTTCTGTTTTTTAGGTGTTGCTTTACCCATGGTTTTGATTTCTTTTGGAAGAGCTTCAGGTACCATGTCTTCATCCATGTAGAACTTGGCCACTGCGAAATGTGATTCGGCTTCAGTGAATGGTTTAGTGTCGCCATAGATCACTTTCACTCTTTCTCGGTAGAATTTTAAGCATTGGTGAAGGGTGGACGGTATTACTCCATTCGCATGGATCCAAGGTCTTCCTAAGAGCAAGCCGTAGGAAGTTCTTGCATCAATCACGTGGAATATCGTGCTTGACTTGAGTTCACCAATAGTCATCTCCACTCGGATCATGCCCATCGCTCTTTGTCCTCCTTGATTAAAACCTTGGATTAGTAGACGACTTAGGGACAGTTCATCTGCCTTGATGCCGATTGTATTCATTGTTGACTTTGGCATGATGTTGATGGCTGATCCACCGTCTACAAGCATGCGGTTGACTTTGTGCTCCCTTACATACCCAAAGACGAAGAGAGGACGGTTGTGAGGCTTGGATCCTAGCAGTAAGTCTTCGTCGGTGAAGTGAATTTCGTCCTTGATGGCACAGCATGTGGCACATTCATGTGGCCAAAGCTTCAAGCCTTCGTCTTTGCCTTCTTGTGCTTCGTGGTCATTGGGACTTTCCAAGACCGCTGCTAATGCTCTTCACATCTTATTTGGCAATCGTAGCGCTTCCTCAATGCTAAAGTGTGTTGGCAGACCTTCTTCGAGCGTGAGAGTTTTTTCTCCCTCAATGGTGATATCTTTGCCTTTTGAAGGTTCTTCCATTTCTACTTCGACCATGTGGCATACATCGATAGTGAACTGCTGGAAGAAGTCATTCGGGAAGTACTCGTGCAAGGAGATAGGAATGCGTGGCTCTTGCTCCATAGGTTCCCCAACATACGTTGGCTTATCAACTTTTACGTTTCTTTTGGGCTTCCTACTGTTGCGGCGACGGTGTTTTCTCACTTGTTCCACCTTTGGTCTTGTGGCTTGTGGTTTTGGTTTCCTTGTTTTTTTGTAGGTCACTAATGTCCATCCTTCTTCATCCTCGGTATGTGCATCATGTTCATTTGCCCCTGGCGATGGTTGTGCAGAAGGTATCGTGCAACTTGAGCAATGATAGGAACGGTCAGGTGTTGTTTGGAGAGGTATGGGATCGAAAGATCCAAATGCAATTGTAGTAGTATGTGTTGCGGCTGTGTCTTCAAGGTCGAGCTCGATTCGCCCTTGTTGTGCTAGCTTCATGAGGAGCTCTTTGAGGACGAAACACTTACCCACAAGATGGCTCACGATTCGATGGTACTTGCAGTATTTAGAATCGTTTATGCGATTCATTTCTTCAGGCCGCTTGCATTCGGGTAGCTCGATTACCTTCTTTTCTAGCAAGTCGTCTAACATTGCATCCATGTCTGAGTCAGGAAAAGGGTATGCCTTCTGCTCCAATTCCCTCAAGGTGTTTTTGTACCTTTCTTGGGTGCGAGGAGGTTCACCTCTCTTTATCTCCTTTGCTTTGGTTTTCGAGGAGATCTTGATAGGCGCGGAGGCGGTCTTAACGGGCGCAGTGTTGACAATGAACGCTTCCTTAGGGGGCTTCTTCCCAGTCTTGTCTACATTTGAGGAGAACACTTTATCCTTCTTGAAGTCGGTGATCGGCTCTTTCTTCACGTGATGGGCAATACTTAGCTCCATGTCGTGGGCACGGGTGGCTAACTCTTCAAATGTCCGTGGTTTGGTGCCTTGAAATATATAGTGTAACCCCCATTGCATGCCTTGGACACACATCTCGATCGAAGAGATCTCCGAGAGCTTGTCGTTGTAATCGAGGCTTAGATTGCGCCATCGGTTGATGTAGTCCACGACTGGCTCATCCCTCCATTGCTTTGTGCTTGTCAGCTCTAGCATGCTCACGGTGCGGCGGGTGCTGTAGAAGCGGTTGGGAATTCCTTTTCCAATTGCTCCCAACTGTTGATGGACTCAGGCTCTAGGTCCGTGTACCACTCAAAGGCATTTCCTTTCAACGAGCGTACAAACTGCTTAGCGAGGTAATCTCCTTCTGTCCCCGCGTTGTTGCAAGTCTCAATGAAATGGGCGACGTGTTGCTTCGGGTTTCCCTTTCCATCGAACTGCATGAAGTTTGGTGGCTGCTTCGGGTTTCCCTTTCAACGCGTCAATTTTCTTGGAGTAGGGTTTTGAGTATAGTATGGAGTCATGTGAACTTCCTTCGTACTGTGCCTTGATGGTGCTGGCAATCATCTCTTGCAGTTGTTGGATAGAAAGAAATCCCATGAGTGCCTTTGCTTGGCCTGGCTCCGGCTTCACATCGATTTTCTCCACCAGAGGCTTTTCATCCTCGTCGTTTTCCTTCTTTACTGAACCATCCCCTTGCTCGATTTTCACGTTGGGCTTTACATCTAGTTGGTTGACGAGTGCGGCGATTTGTTGGTCTTTTTCTTCCACAATCCGTGTTAGCCTTGCGATCACTTCATTCATATGAGCCAGCTGCTCATCGATTGAAGTCGCTCCAGTAGTCATGACTTGCATGGCTAAGTTGCTGCTTGAGTCGGCATCGGAAAGCATGAAACCAGAGTACTTCCTTGGGCTTTCCTTCCTTGGCGCCCTTAGCGAGGCCAGGATGATCACAGGTTCGTGCCTCAAGTGCTCTTGTTCCTTCGGCGGAGTTGATGCAGGGGTGGAAGAGGCGGCAGAAAGAGCTCTTGCCTTGCTTCGAGTTATGACGCCCGAAGTGACACTGCCTGCGGTGATGACGTTCTTGTTCCTTGCATTGGTTGCGAGAACAACTTGAGCCTTCTTTGATGCCATTTGTGCTTTTTGCGGATTCAAAGATAGAGATGAGAGGTAGAGATGGTCCCACTGGGCGTGCCAAATTTGTAAACACGGAAATTCCTGCGATGAACGAGACAAGAACAGGTGTACAAAATAATATTTGTATTGATGATTTAGGGGTTACAATCTTTTCTGCAAATTTAGCCTTTGATTCTATCTTTGTAATGGGTGGATTTGATGTTGTTGATCCAAAGGGCCGTCGGGCTTGATCTTGGGATAAACAGTTGTGCGGATTTGTTGACGTCGTTGATCCAAAGGGCCGTCAGGGCTTGATCTAGGGATGAACGAATGATGAATGATGAACACTTTATTCAAGGGCTGTGGGGGAGGGCTTGATCTTGAATTAGTGGAAGTTCTTCAAGGACCGTTGGGGCTTGCTTTTGAATGAGGATTTGACGAAGAACGAAGAGAGCTTTCTTGATTCTTTGGGATTTGCTTGGGAGCTTTGGAGTTTCAAAGCTTCAAGGTTGTGGTGTAAGGTGAATTGGTTATGAATTGGTGTCTAAAATGAATGCCTTGGCCTACTATTTATAGAATTCCAAAACTTGATTTTTTGGATTTAAATAATTAGATGAAATAAATCATTTCTGCCAGGTGTTGACACATGTCCTGTTTGATGACTTTTCCGATTTATTTTGATTTTTCGTTTAGTCACATGCTATGTGTAAAATTTATGTGACACATAAAGGTTGAAATTTTAATTATTGATCAACATTTATTTTACCGAAATTTCGATGTCTACACCAATCAAAGGCATCTTTGCTCAACAATTTAAGTTCCTCAATTTCTCTTTTGAAGTATGGATTTGTTCTGGTTTTGGCAATATAAAGCATCCTTCAAAGCTTTGCCCTTGAATTTGTTCTTTGTAGTTTGTATACAAATACCGCACACAAAACTTGTGGTGACATTTAGGAAGAATCCTCTAAAATGTCAGAATTAAACCCTTTTGCTTGTTGATTTACAATCTCAACGTCATCAGCCAAAAACTCCAAAAACCAAATCCATGTTGAGACTTTAAATGGGAGCCATCTAAACCAATTAAAGGTCTACACCCAATCTTGAAGAGTAAACTGTCGATTTGCCCCCTAAACTTTCACCTAGCTTTCGATTTCCCCTCTGAACTTTTCGATTGGAAAATTAAGGACTCAAACTAATGTTTTTAGCCAATTTGCCCCTTACCGTTAGTTTTTCAAACATTCCATCCATATTTCTGTTAAGTGAGATCATGTGCACAACATGTGAGGGTAGTTAAGTCATTTCACTCTTAAATATGATTAAAAAATTGAAAATAAATTTAAAAAAAATGGCAATGTTTTCAAATAATAAATTAATTACTATAAAAGAGAAGAAAGTGCAAAACTCAACCTAGAATCAAATGATGGATATTTCAACTGCATTATTGCACATTTAACACCATGAGCATTTGTCAAATTATTAATTTGTTAAAGAAAATAAAAATGGCAATACATGCTTCAAAAAAAAGACTAACTTAGATACTGTTGAAGATAATAACACCATATGTCATTTCTCATGCATAGGAATGAATGAAAAATAAAATTGAGGATAGGAATTAGAGGGAAAAAAAATTGAGGGAAAGGTTTTTTTTCTTCAGTTTTTTAATCATTTTTAAGAGTGAAATGACTTAACTACCCTCACATGTTGTGCACATGGTCTCACTTAATCATTTTCAATAAGTAGTCTACCCTTTCATGCATTAACTTGCACTAGCCTAATTTCTTGGATAACCACATTACTCGTAGCAACCAGCTCAAAGGACTTACTAAACTCTAACTCTTGAGAGACATTCTTTGGGTGTTATCCTCTCCATGTACACGTGAATCATCATGTGCTTTGGCACAAACTTGCACATATCAATCGCATTAGGATTTACCATCAAGGGTTGGCATCCTCTTTGTCGCAACAGTAAAAAAAAACAAAAAAACAAAAAAATCAACCTTGCCTCTAACATAGAAGTCATCATTGAGTCCCTACCATGATACATTTTAATTGTGTAAAGTTCGTTGGTCCTTGAAATTCATAACAAAGAAACCCTAATTTAAAATGATGAAACAAGTCAACACTAAACCCTAGGAAAAACAAAGTGCAACTTTACTTTAAAAACCCTAGGTCCACCATCCAATTACCCTTTTAATTCCACTGTACCAACAAAGTTTAGGACCACATTTTGATATGAATATTTAAAACTGTGCACAAGAATATTCACACACCCCAAAAGCACATTACAGACAAAGTAGAAAAAGATACAGAAAATGGTTATTTTCAAACTTGTTAAACCCAAGATATAAAATATCGATGATATCGGAAATATCGGTAATCCAAAAACACGGAAATTTCAATGGAAATATCGGGATATTATCGATATCGATAAAAATTGAATAAAAACCATGGAAATTGTAAGAAAAACTTGGAAATTTTTATTGAAACTTTGCAGGATGTTTATTTAGTCAATTATCTATTAGTTTATCACAAAAAATTGGAAGGAAATGCATTGCATGATGGATTTAACTGATTTAAGTTGATTATATAACGAGCTGGCAAACATTGTGAGTGTAGAAAATATGTAGTAATTAATGAAAGAAGTTTAAACACACCATAATCATTTATATATATTGAATTAGTATAATATTTTACACTTTATACATTGCATGGTAAGATACATGAGTGACTTACAACATAGAGTTCCTATGAGGTTCAAAAGTTTCACTATCTTCATCATCTCTATGTGTAGAGTAAGTGTATTGTGAAGAGTAGTCAGCAACCATGGCAATGGCTTTCAAGAACCAAAACCCAAAAGTCAATAGGAAACGAAATACTTCAGTATTTTTCGGGATTTCAGGATTACCAAACAAATGGGATTTGGAAACCAATCCCATATAAAAAAATTTGGTATTTTTCGGGATGGGATTCCCGAACTTCGGGATGGTTTTGGATGGGGATTTTTCCGTTTGGGTTTGGGACATTTTCGGTTTGGTTTGGGATTTTCAGGAATTTTTTCCAACCCTACCATGTAAGTGACCAAATAAAAAATAGAAAAATTAAAAACCACATGCCATTGACTAAGTAATTAATTGACACAATTTAAAATATAATACCACAAAAAATTTGGAATATGTTCAAATTTGTTTCTTGTAAAAAGAATTCAAAACAAAACCATATATATAAATATTTTAGCATATTATCACAAAAACATAAGTGATATGGTGGTTAAGGTGTTGAAGGAGTCAAATGGGAGGGGTTCGAATCCCTTTATGCTCAAAATTGAGACTGTTCAGAAATTTTCAAGTATTTTTGGATCTCATATCACGATATATTAATGATAATTAAGGAGATAAGTCACGAAATATCGTCATCTAAAAAAAACAATAATATCGGCGATATTTGGCTGATATTTTCGATATTTTGGCCCTTGGTTAAACCAGAAAGCACCACGAGAAAAATAACCCACACGCGTTTTACAACAAGATTAAACTGAGACTTTTTAGAAATTTTCAAGTGTTTTTGGATTTCATATCGTGATATATTAACGATAATTAAGGGGATAAGTCACGAAATATCATCATCTAAAAAAAATGATAATATCGGCGATATTTCGCCGATATTTTCGATATTTTGGTCCTTGGTTAAACCACAAAGCACCACAAGAAAAATAACCCACACGCTTTTTACAACAAGATTAAACAGAGACCGAACCCTAACATTTCTGACAAGACTAAATAGGGACCAAACCCCCACATTTCTCAAAAAAATCTGAACCTCCAACCAATTTACTTTGCTTCTTACAAATAAAAAAACAATGCACAAATCACTTATAGTATGTTGGCAATGGATCCAACGGATCTACTCACTTCCGCCAAGTCATGTTGCAACCGTCCGATCCTTCACTTCCAGGTTATCTTCCTCTTTGTTTCTCTTTAGAGAATTCCTCCTTCACTTCGAGTCCTTAGCAATGACATTAGCCTAGGGGTGCGACGGGGCGCTAGGGTTCTAAGCTTCTCGATTTGGGATTTTAGGTTTAAACTTGGGAGTATGTGGTGTACTCGATGGGAGTGAGGGTAGTTGAAAAGATCTAGGTGTTTGGGTTAAAACTTAAACTTTGGGCTCATAAGGGGGTTAGCCTAAAAGAAGATCCAGAAGGAAGGAAGCCGGAGCCCAGCCGAAGCCCAAAAAAAGGAAGAAGCCCTTTTCCCGACTAAGTGCAGATCACTTAAGCCACTTGCTCACCTACCTAAAGATGAAGTGGTGTAGACTAGCCAGCTAATCAGCCCAAAAGTACTTTATAATGGCAGTACAAGTAAAAAGCTGATGAGTCACTACCCTTTAGCTGCATTCGGGCAAGATTAATGCTGCAAGCAGCCAAGCCAAATCGTCTATAAAAAGGGAAAGAGAAATCAAAGATAAGGACACTCAAACAAACAAACAAATACACAAACTCTGCTCAAGCCAGATTTGCATACGAAGCTGTAGTCAGCACCAAACCTTCATCATTTTCGGGATCAACCTTCACCAAAAAACCCTTGTAAAAGCTCTGGTACCCTGTCTAAATCTTGTTGTAGTATCGATTCCTTCCTGTAAACTCATCCCCCAATCTCCCCTTCTAGCACTCAAATCCTTTGTAAATCACAAAGAGAGGAAGTTGCAAGACGATCAGCCTTACCCGACCCTCTTTGTTTTTTCTTTTCATTCATAAATCTAGTAATATGATGTATACTTCCATTTGCATCCAAGTTATTTCTAGCAAGTTTATAATTAAAAAACTTCTAAGTTATAACCTTTTGGGCATACAAGATTGATCAATTAAAAGTCCTTAGTCTCAAGGCATAAAAAAGAACTTTATGTGGACTTAACCCATCCACGACAGTCATTGATAACAAGAAGTCCGAAGTTACTTGGGGTGCAAGTAATCAGCCTATTTCTCAGTTTTACTTCTGCTATATTATGATTGCCATAGAACACTTGAGTTATAGAATTAACTTTGATGAGAAGCCTCAATGCTTATACTTAAGGCCTTACAAAGACATCTATCTGGGTTCGTTCTGCTCTTCGGGCATGAGCGATTAAAGGATAACAGTTGTGATACTTCTGTAACAATGAAACAACTAATATATATTCGAGTACTTAGTTAGTTTTGATTGGAAGCCTTAAGGTCTACACCTAAGACTCTACAAAGGCACCTTTCATAGCTAATTTGGTCTCTCGGTCATATATAACATATGTTTTACATCTGTCATGCTAAAGATGGCAGTGGCATGCCTGAACACCCAAAGTTAATTTTGATTATGAGCCTCAAGGCCTACACCTAAGGCCCCACAAAGGCACTTTTCAGAATTAACTAAGTCCTTCTCTTACAGCCTGCCAATAAGCAGAAGCCAGACAGATAATATCAGCCGGTGCTAACCTCTCGGGGAGTTGTGTGCTCGTTAGCCAGGAAACGTCCCTATCGGAAATTCCTCCAGATGAACATAGTTTTGGCACGTCCAGTGGGACCTCATTTCAATCTTGTATGTCAAAGAAGAAAAGCCATAAACCTTTCAGAAAGAGTACAAAGTACGAATCATCTCAAACTTCGCTAAAGATGACAGATCAACTAGGAAATCCTTCTTCTCCATCAGGACAGGCGGTCCTGGAAAGCCCGACTTCATCTGGAAGGTCTGAAGGAAAAAGAACTAATGAAGAACTGCAGGCTACTATGATACAAGTGTTGAAGAGCATGGAAAGGATTTCTTTGGAAACCAAGGGAGAAGTAAGTAGACTTTGTACCTTAATAGGAAATCTATAGAGGAGACTAGATATGGAGTTCTCTACCCCAAGAGGTGCTCAAGGAGGTGTGATGAGTCAAGCTACCTCCGGAAGTGAACCAGTTATTCCCCTATTTCCGTTATTTGAATAAGAAAAGGATAAGGGAAAGAAAAAGGAAGTTCTTGAAGGAAGTCAACCCATGATTGCACCAGTTCTAGAGAAAGAATTCCCTAGCTTCCCATTATTATCATTTAATAATAGGAAGCAGAGTGAACAAAGACCAAAGTATGGGATGCCCATAATGATCGGAAAATCCAGCAGAAAAGAAAGCTTTACAACTTCAGATAAGCCTCATCCTTATATGCCATCCTCGTTGGCCAATAAGGAAGGAGGATGAGTCAACTGGAGAAAGCCCGAATCAAAGAAGGAAGCAAGTGCGGGCACTGACCGAAGCCCAAAGAATGAGTCTAATTTTATCTTCCATGATAATACAGTTACTCAGCAACTAAGGGAGGAGTTGGCTGAATTAAGGAGGATGGTGGCTCATAATGCTCAACCACGAGCTCTTCCAGTATTCAGGGTTACCTATCAAAAACCTTATCCTGAATACATTGATGAGCAAAACCCATTTCCTCTCAACTTCAAAATGCCAGCATTCCCAACATTCATAGGAGAAGATAACAGTGTATCCTCCAGAGATCACATTTTCAAATTCTCCAATCATTGTGTGGCATATGAAGACAACCCGAACTACAAATTGAGGTTGTTTGAAAATTCATTGGCAGGGCTAGCATCTCAGTGGTACTCTCTATTGCCCCTAACTCTATTGCCAACTGGGGGGCAGATGAAGATGACCTTCCATGAACAGTTTTACAGAATAGAGCAAAAAATGACTATCAATGACCTGGTTGAAGTCAAACAATGCGACCATTAGTCCACAGAGGATTTCATGATGAGGTTCAGAAAGACAAGAATGAGATACCAAATCCCTGTTAACCAAGCTCAGCTTGTATCAATTGCTCAAAGGGCTTTGAGATTACCTCTGAGGTAAAGGTTCTATGATACGCAATTCAACGAGTTACAGGAGTTGGTAATCGCCGCCACCAAGTATGAAAGGTTGCTGCTAGAAGAACAGCAAGTGAAACATACTTCCAAGGTTCCTCCCTTTTACAAAAACAAAGACGCTATTCATCGTGTGAAGGTGGAAGAAGCAAGGCCAGAGCATGAAGATGGCCATGATAGAGAGGAAATTGATCTTTGTACTGCTGAAATGACCACGCCTTTTAAACCATTGATAGTGAAAGGGTTGGTTCAACCCATCAAAGACCAGAAAATCGTAATGAACGATGGAGGGTTCGTCCCTATGAAACCTCCCAAGTACCAGAGTTATTCATTTAATTTAGCCAAAGCACTTGAGATCTATGAAGAACTAGTGCGGGCAAGAGTAATTTTGCCCGACAGTTCTAAAAAGATGCCTAAACCAGAAGAGCTAAGGGGGAAGAAATATTGCAAGTTGCACTATACCTTTAACCATTCCATAGCTAATTATGTCCAGTTCAGAGATTGGATACAAGACCTTATAATGAAGGGAAAGTTGTTGCTTGACAAACCCCAAGCCAGTATGATGGTTGATACAAACCCTTTCCTGGAAGCCCCTATCAACGCGATCAACCTGATTTTGGGGTCATCATTTGTTGCTCCAACCCCCCCCCCCCACGACAATAATAAAAGCACATAAGAGGGACCAAGTGATCATAATCAAGTCCTAAAATTGGTATTAGTAGGGGAAGCAGAAAAGAAAGTAAAGAGTGGGCAGGGAGTTGCCCGAATATATAAACATGGGGTTTTTCAGACAGTTCCATGAGCAAGGAAAGCAGAGGTAAACACATGTTCATTCTGATAAAAAGAAGGGTTACAAGTGATCCTAGTCTAACAAATTTACATCTTCACTCAGAGTAATTATTCGGGAATGATAAGTCTACATGATTGCAAAAATTCTACTAGGTTCGGCCAGAATAGTGTTGCTATTAACAAGTTGAGATCTAGTGTGCTCTAGCTCTAAGTTTGACTTCTTCACTTCTTCAATTTGATGTTTAAAGGTGCCAAGAAGAGTTGTTTGCTCATCTTTAAGAGCAACGAGTTGTTCTTCTAGCTTTTGGATTTCAGAAGTTACCACTCCAATCCTTTCTTTTGTCAACAAGCCCTCATCCATCAACTGTTCAACCTAAGCAGAAGTACTTGATTCTTTCTCCTTGAAGCATCTTACACGATTGGCTTGTCTCTCAGCACTTTGATGTTGATCCCTGAGAGCCCTCAAGTTCTCAAAGAAAGAGAGGAAGGAATCATGTTAGGTTTTGGATAGCTGGCCGGCTTTAAAAAGCTCTATCGTAACCGTTTCTATGTAATGAAGAGCCTTGAGGCTGAATGAAGCTGAGAAGTCCTTCCTCACTCATTCTTGGAAAGCTCAGCATTGCTCTTGAAAGTTGGAAGATTCAGAAGAACGCTTTGAAGATTTCAGCCTTGTCTCAAGTTGCCCGAATTCTTCAAAACGTTCAGGCAAGTTAGAAGTTGTCGAAAATGAAAAAGAAGGGGGAGGGGTTTGTACTCCAGTTTTTTCTAATGAAGTAGTGACCACTATGAGGCCAGATCTCCAATTTCGGTCCCGGTCCTCTCAATTCCAGGAAAGGAAATCCCTGTACCTCCAGAAGTTGAAAGAGGTCGGGGGAACTCCGTCTTATGCACTAAACGTGGGGGAGATTTGCCCGAAACCTCTCCTAGGGCCTGCTGCAAGAACCAAAGAAGAGCAGGTTAAAACAAGAAAGACAGTTTAAGGTAGAGAGAAGCTTTGGGAAGAAGAAATATACCTGAATGTGTCCTGGGGTTTTAAAAAGAAGAGGATCACTATCACCAGCAAGGGAAGAAAAAGTTGTGCCCGAACCTTCACCAATGCCCTAACAGCATCCAGAGATTGTAGCAGTTGTTAGTAAACAAGTTATGAGAAGAAAACAGGAAGAAAAGATGCCTTCATACCTGAATATGAGGAGAAGAATGAGGTTTATCGGTAGTAGCTATTGGGCACGGAAGCACCTGCAAGATAGCTACCCTTGGGGTCACAGGAATCTCAGGGACTACGAGTTCTTTAAATGTCACCACTGATGGTCATTGTGATTCATGTATTGGAGATGGCTAGAGAAATGATACATAGAAAGTTAATATGGGCACAATGTATAGAAGTTCAATGTCAGGATAACTGCTCACCAAACTGCTATCCTCATCCACAACATGCAACATGACCCCTGTTGCTGGATTAAATTGAGAAGCTGGAGTTGCCTCCAGGGCAGAAGGAGAAATAGAAGACTTTGGAGGTGAACCTTGGCTAGGCAAGGGGGCAGATACCCCAACCTGGATAAAAGAGAGGAAGAGAAAGTTCGGTCATCTGTTCAAAAGACTATAAAGTTATTCAAGATTCAAGAATGAGGGAAATGCACTTCTAAAGGATTAGCCCGAAGAGGAGAGACACTTGTTTTTCGAGCAAATGATAAAGAGGCCTTGGGCAGAAGAATCTTTTCTTCCCTTATGGCCTAAATCAAGCAATCATGTTCAAAGTACAAACAAATACCTCAAGCTCCCTGAGGGTGACATTTTGCAGATCTTCAACTTTTTGATGCATTTCAGCTCCCAGTGGATCCTCCCTGAATGCAGTAGTTGGTTTCTTGGAGGCCTGAGGCTCTGATTTCAAAGAAAACAGGGACAATTAGATAAAGAAGAAGGGTGGCAGTCTGATAAAGGAAAGCAAAAAACTTACTTGAAGACTTTTGCTTCTTTATGCCTGCCTTAGAAATTGGAACCAACGAGGTTGAAGACTTAAAAGCCTGAATAGTCCTTGATCTCTTACTCTTTCTGGTGGGGATTGACCGTTTAGGTTTGGGTGGTGATGCAGGTTCAGATTCTAAGGTCTCGACCACAACTACTTTTCTCCGCTTAGGCGCCCTGATGTTTGCCTCGGGTACTTCTTCAGCTTCTGAATCTCCAAAAGATTCTGAAACATCTCTCTTCTCCAGTTTCTCATCTTTGAGCCTCTACTGCGGCTCCATGAAGAACTGCTACATCAGCTGAATCATCCTATGATTCAATGGATGCTAATTCAACATCTACTTGAGCTGAAGGATCAAGAAAAATGAGACTTAAATAAGGTTTAGGGTTTAGGGAGAGAAAAAACTTCGAAGGAAGGCAGAGTCGAGTCAGGGAGAGAAATACATATCAAGAGTAATCGGTTCTTCTGCTGAATCATTTCCTTCCAGTTTTCAAGTTCGCCCGAACTTGGGTATGATTTGAGGGAAAGTTGGCTAAAAAGACGGTCATGAGTTTCTCGCAAATCTCCTCCATATTTCTTAGTCCATTTGGCTTCCCACCAGGTGGAAAAGAGTGAAGTACATTCAAAGTTAAGAACTATAGACTTTCAGGCAGCCTGATTCATAACTTCAAGACTTCGTCGTGCCGCTTGAAAGGTTACCTCTGAAGGGGATAGTGACCGAAAGGAAGTGCCACAGTGAACAGAATCAAAGAATGGGATGGGAATGGCTTACCTAAAGCCTAATTGCTTGCTACAAAAATTAGGGTGATATACTTCCAACCCACGATCATAGTGGTTGCCACAAACTCCCCAGGCTATGTCTCTTGGTTGATTACCACTGATAAATTTCTCCCTGCAAAATGTGGTGGAATCTTCCCCGAGAGCGTCTTGGAAGGCTTGGTCCGAGAACCAAGGATATCTCCTCAAAACTGAAGCGCCACACTCCAATTATGATCGAGTTCTACAAACTTTGAAGAAATAAAAACAGGCGAAAGTAGAGTGATCTGTAGGAGCGGCTTCAGCTAATATTCGGGCAAAGGCCACACCTTCTGGGAATTCTAAGTTAATAGCCCGAAATTCTGGGAAATACCATTGGAGCCATATTTGGATCATCCATATGGGTCCATTCAGATTGGTTTCAAATGGCTCGCCTTGAGTCATTTCAAAGATGAGATAATAAAGATGAGAAAGAAGAAATGGACCTATGGCTACATCATCAAAGTTGTGGAGGGCTTCCACTAAGGGGATCCATTCAACCTTCACCCATTTAGATTTATTTGGGAAAACATGCTTGTTGAGCCAATATAAAAGGAAGTACATATGTTCCTGATCTTTATTGGCATGAGAGGAATCTGCACCAAAATTCTCCTTTACAAAGGGGATGAATCCCTTGAAAAAGGTCCCGTAACTCTTAAAAGTCGCAGAGTTATATTCTAATCGGAGGAACTGGAGCTTTCAGCAATTGAAGAGGAAGAGGGAACCCAGTCTTGAGTAACATCTACAATCCTGCCTGATGGTCTTAGCCCGAAGACTTGGGCCTTATCTAGATTAGTTGGAGACATGGGACCCATGCGAAAATCAAAAGTATTTGTGCCCGAGTTCCAGAAAAGAAGAGAAGTAGCAAGCAGTTCGGGCTTGGGAATAATGGTAGTTTTTTAGAGCATTATTAGTTCATAAATACCATTGTTCATCCACTTCTTCTTGAAGGTTGGTTCTAGTTCATCAAACCACTGAGTCTAAGCTGGGTCGTTCATTAGAGGAAAGCCACGACAATATGATAACCACTTAGATGAAGAGATGCCCGACTTGGCCAAGAAAGGATTTGGGGTAAACCAGTTACCCCTGGGCATATTACTCTCTATCACAGCAGGGACACGAGAAATCCATGCAGGACCCAACGATTGTACCCCGTGTGCTTCAAAGAAAAGTTCAGAGCACAAACCTGCCCGAGGGCGATGCAATCCGTTGAGTAAGCGACGTAAAGTAGCGATGCCTTCACCAGATTCGTATGATAGCTGGACTTGGACGGATCCTGAAGCCATTTGATAAGTTTGGACGAGGTGTGACAAGAAGGTTATGAGGGCAGAAGATATGGGGCGAAGAGCAAAAGGAAGTCTGAAAATTTGGAAGAAATGAAATATCTGGGAAGGTAGGAAATCGAAAAAGAGGGGATTTCGTATTAGGGATATCTGATGATTCGTGGGTCAGTAGAGAGATCGCAGGTAAGTGACGGTTGTTTTTGGAAAGGGTACAAATCCCAAGTAAAGACGTGGGTATGAAAGGCGGCTATTCAATCAATATTGGCGCCTGGAATTCCAGCTTAAATATTAATTGAAGGGGGCACTGTTTGGGTTAAAACTTGAACTTTGGGCTCAGAAAGGGGTTAGCTCAAAAAAAGATCTAGAAGGAAGGAAGCCGGAGCCCAGCCGAAGCCCAGAAGAAGGAAGAAGCCCTTTTCCCGACTAAGTGTATATCACTTAAGCCACTTGCTCACCTACCAAGAGATCAAGTGGTGTAGACTAGCCAGCTAATCAGCCCAAAAGTACTTTATAATGGCAGTACAAGTAAAAAGCTGATGAGTCACTACCCTTCAGCTGCATTCGAGCAAGATTAATACTGCAGGCAGCCAAGCCAAATCGTCTATAAAAGGGGAAAAAGAAATCAAAGATAAGGACACTCAAATAAACAAACAAATACATAAACTCTGCTCAAGCCAGATTTGCATACGAAGCTGTAGTTAGCACCAAGCTTTCATCATTTTCGGGATCAACCTTCACCAAAAAACCCTTGTAAAAGCTCTGCTACCCTATCTAAATCTTGTTGTAGTATCGATTCCCTCTTGTAAACTCATCCTCCAATCTCCCCTTCTAGCACTCAAATCCTTTGTAAATCACAAAGCGAGGAAGTTGCAAGACGATCAGCCTTGCCCGACCCTCTTTGCTTTTCTTTTCATTCATAAATCTAGTAATATGATGTATACGGCCATCTGCATCCAAGTTATTTCTAGCAAGTTTATGATTAAAAAACTTATAAGTTCTAACCTTTCGGGCATACAAGATTGATCACTTAAAAGTCCTTGGTCTCAAGGCATAAAAAAGAACTTTATCTAGACTTAACCCATCCATGACAGTCATTGATAACAAGAAGTCCGAAGTTACTTGGGGTGCAAGTAATCAACCTATTTCTCAGTTTTACTTATTTTATATTATGATTGCCATAGAACCCTTAAGTATAGAATTAACTCTGATGGGAAGCCTTAAGGCCTATACTTAAGGCCCTATAAAGGCATCTATCTGGGTTCGTTCTGCTCTTCGGGCACGGGCGATTAAGGATAACAGTTGTGATACTTCTGTAACAATGAAACAACCAATATATATTCGAGTACTTACTTAGTTTTGATTGGAAGCCTCAAGGCCTACACCTAAGGCCCTACAAAGGCACCTTTCATAGCTAATTTGGTCTCTCGGGCATATATAACATATGTTTTACATCTGTCATGCTAAAGATGGCAGTGGCACGCCTGAACACCCAAAGTTAATTTTGATTATGAGCCTCAAGGCCTACACCTAAGGCCCCACAAAGGAACTTTTCATAATTAACTCTGTCTTTCTCTTACAGCCCGCCAATAAGCAGAAGCCAGAGAAATAATATCAACCGGTGCCAACCTATCGGGGAGCTGTGTGCTCGTTGGCCAGGAAACGTCCCCATCGGAAATTCCTCCAGACGAACACTAGGTGCGTCCTTCAAGAAAAAAGTTATAATTTTGTTCTAAAAGCAATATGAATGCTTTCTATAAAAGCAGCACCCACTTGAAGAGTTTGAACATCAAGCCGTAGTTGTCAGATTCATCACCTAACTTTTGTATTTAATATTATGGGTAAATTATACAAAATTACCTTAATTATGGGTCGAACCAAAATCGCATATCTTATGATTTAAATATTGCAATGTCATACCTCAACTTATGAATTCATTGCAATGTTAGATCTCCGTTAAATTTTCTGTTAATTTGGTTGTTAAATGATGACGTGGCAGGAGCGGCCCCTCATTCGTCAACTTAAATAAAAAATTAATTAAAAAAAATCTCTCTCTCTGGTCGGATTCTGCAAGGAAGATTACTGAAAAATTCCGGCTTCGTTCAACACTTAAGGACAAGTTGTGGCCAAAGAATTGCCTGAGAACGTTGCTAGGGTTTAAGTTCTCTCTCATTTCCCTTATCTCTTCCACCTTCTTGCGAAACAGAAGAGAAAAATAAACATGTATCGGCCAGAGGCTGCAGGCTTCACCTGAGATATTCTACAATGAAGAGGAAGCTTGCAAGTACACTCGCAATCCCCAAGCTGCTCCTCGACATTGGTAATCCTTCAAAATCCAACTCCCCAAATCTTTCAATTCAATTTTTCGTAAAAAAAAATAAAAAAATAAAAAAATAAAAAAAAAGTTCCCAAAAGGGGTGTGATTTTATTCGCTGAAGGGGTGAAAGAGTGATTGAGTTTTTTACTGTAAACATGTGGGTCAAGGCTCAGCGGAGATTTGAGTGTTGAACGGAGCTACAATTTTCTGGTAATCTTCCTTGCAGAATCTGGCCAAAGGGAAAGATTTTTTTTAATTAATTTATATTGATAAATAAAAATTACTTTATTATTAAATTAATGTTTTATTCCAATTGGCGAAGGAGGGCCTGCTCCTGCCACATCGTTTAATAGCCAAATTGATAGATAATTTAACGGTTGTCTGATATTGCAACAAATTCATAAGTTCAGGTATAACATTGCAATGTTTAAGATATGAGATTGTGGTTTGACCCATAGTTTATCCTACTATTATTGACTAATGGAAAGGTGAGGTGGAATGACGAAAACTTCGACCCATAGTTGGGGTAGTTTTATGTAGTTTATCCTACTATTACTAACTAATGGAAAGGTGAGGTGGAATGAAGAAAACTATCTGCCTACAAAACCAATAGGAGAAGAGGAATATATCAATAAGCTATAAGGCTAGAGAAGAAAGAAAAATAGTGAAAGATATCTTAGTACTCCTATTATTTCAAATAATAAAAAAAAATATTGATGCCCCAAGGACGTAGGAACACTTGTCGAACCTTGTAAATATTGTCTTATTTACTTTATATTTCACTGCACACATATCCTCAATTTCACAACACGTTATCAGCACGAGAATCTCTCAGGTTAGTGGAAAGCACAATGCCATAAATCTAATGAAGCACTATCTACCTCCCACCTCTGTCGGCTGGAATCTCATAGATAAGAGAATCTTCTCGTTTCATGATCATATCTCAATAAGACTAATTTTCATAAAGTAAGTATGTATCTTGTTATATGACTGTATATCATTCTTTGCAGAAACAAAAAGGGCATGTACTTGAAATTCGCTGAAAAACCAACAATCATGTTACGAGTTCTAAAACTCCGACTTCCATTGCTCAAACATAAATGTTTCCTTCTTAAAGTTGTTCCATATTTTCTCTCCCATAACATATCAAAATTATAGAAAGATCTAACGGTTAATTCAATCCACATCTTATAAATACTACTATAGACCTAAAATCTATAGAAAAACTAACAGCCAAGTTAACGACTTTTGAACTCCAACTTCCTGACCTTAGAAACACTTTCTTCATTGAAGTTGTTCATTACCCTATTGTCGCTACTATACTAAATTTGAGTAAGGTCTAACTGTTTGATCTTCCTATAATCCTCAGACACTATCGTTGATACATGACCACGGTTAGAAAGAAAAAGGGAAGTATAGTAAGTTAATATTTACTTTTTCCTCATAATTATTAATTTTGTTATTCATGTGATTGGTGTGGTATAAGCGCGAATCTATAATGTATATATTATTATAGTATGAATGGTGCAGATTCATCGCCATTCCTTTATTAATATATATATATGTGTGTGTGTGTGTGTGTGTGTGTGTGCGGGCGCTTACGCGCGTGCATGTATGAATGGCCCGACACTATCGCCCTTCTTATAATAACATTTATAAAACTAGAAGAGAGGCAATTTTTCTATATATATACATGTACATACACATGAGTTACAATACAAAAAGGAAAAAACAAAAAAAATGAGCTTTCACAAACGTTGATCATTTGAAGCCTCAGTACTTGGCAAAACCCAGAAGATGGAGGCAACAGGTACCTTCATAATAAAGCCACGAACCTCTGGTGGTCACTTTAAATCCGACTTTCAGATTCTTGCAACTGGTCAAGCTTTCTTTTCATATTCATCAAGTAATTATTTGCAAGTATGTGCAACTCCATATTCTCATGCTTGAGCCCTCTAATCTCTAGTCTAAGACTTGTTGCGTGAGGTGGTTTAGAATAGGAATGTAAATATTGTGTAAATATTAGAGTCCTTTATTAGGAAGGATATTTCTTATGTCCTTTTTTAGTTTACCTTGGAGAACAAGGATTGTATGTATTATATTCCCAATTATGCAATACATGAACATTAAGCCATAAAATTCTATTTGGCATCAGAGCCAAGCCGCTGTAACTCTAGAAATTGCAAAACTTTTTTTCCTTCCACTAATGTGTCGGTCGAATTGGTTCCTGCGCAGTTGTTGCAGAAATCAATTTAGGTCGTGTATCCTGGTATTGCAGGCTATGATCCTGCTGCTGCTTCAAAGTACAAATTGTGCAGTGTCTTGAGGTGTGTGGATTTTTCCTATTTTATACTGTGATTGGTTGCTGCTGCTGACCAAAACAAAAGGGGATTTTGATGCTGCTTGTTGCATGATTGCAGCAAGTAAAGGTACTGACCAAATAATAAAATAGAAAAAGGATTTGCGCAACTCTGGCTGGGTGATAACCTTTAGCATGACAATTACGTGGTCTTCCCTTTTCTCGTGGTCATGTGGTCTTGTCTGTATTTCCATGAGTGGTGTTTCAAAAGCTGTAATCAAGCCTCAGAAGCAGTAATCATCGTGCCTTCTTGCTACAATTTTCGTGTATTGGGATAATTGTCGCGTTTTTGTGGTTGCCTTGTAATACTGTTTCATGTGTTATTACAATGGCAAATGCTGGCTGGATTTTGGATTTTGGTGCAATGGATCATATGACGTATGATAAAACCTTATTTCAATCTATGACACGTCCTCATAGAGAGTATATGGCAACTGCCAATGGTTCTACTGTTGTTGTTGTTGGAGCAGGAACAGTGTCTCTTACACCCTCTATTCCCTTACATAATTGTTTATTGGTTCCGTCATTGTCCCATCACTTATTGTCTGTACCTCAAGTCACTAAACAACTGGATTGTGTTGTATTAATGTATCCTTCATTTTGCTTGCTTCAGGATATTCAAACAAAGGAGATCATTAGGCGTGGCACTAAGAGAGATGGGCTATATTATGTGGATGACGTGGTTCCCGGAAGAGCTAATTTGGTTTGTGCGTCACATTAGTAATCTATAGAAGGTATTGTTATTACATCATCGTTTGGGGCATCAATCATTTAGTTATTTGAAACATATATTACCTAATTTGTTCAGTGGTATTGAAGATTCAAAATCAAAATGTGAAGTATGTATTTTAGCCAAAAGTCATCGTGCTTCATTCCCTCCAAGTATGAATAGAACATCTTCTCCGTTTGCGCTAGTACACTCTGATGTGTGGGGGTCTTCCCCTATTAGTACTAATTCGGGAATTAAATGGTTTATTACATTTGTTGATGATTGCACAAACATAAAAATGATGTTAGTATGATTATTCAATCTTTCTCTTAGATGGTGGCTACACAATATTCCTCCGTTATTAAGGTTCTTCATTCTGATAACGGGGGTGAATATGTTAACTCTAAGCTTTCTTCTTTTTTCCGAGATCAAGGAATTCTCCATGAGACCACTTTTCCTTATACCTCGCAACAAAATGGGATGGCTGAAAGGAAAAACCGTCATATTTTGGAAACTACTCGTGCATTGCTTATTGGCGCGTCCGTACCTAAGAGTTTTTGGCCGGACGCCGTTACGTATGCCGTGTATGTCATCAATCGCATGCCATCTCGGGTTGTAGAATTCTTTACTCCACTCCAAGTTCTGACAGAACATGTTCTAGTTGTCTTTACTAACACTCTTACTCCTCGAGTGTTTGGTTGTGTTGCTTACGTTCATATCCACAAGATTCATTGTAGTAAATTGGATCCTTGTGCTCTTCGATGTGTTTTTCTTGGCTTTGCATCCCAACAAAAAGGTTATAAATGCTATCATCCTGAAACCCACAACATGTATGTCACCATGGATGTGACACTTTCTCTGAATCTGAGTATTTTTATACTCTCGTATTCTCACCATTCGATCCCAAGGGAGAGTGTTTTTTGTAATCTTGATGGTGTGTTTAGGAGGTTGGATGTCCAAGACGTGCGTCCTTTAAAGGGAGATGACAATACCGTGCCAATGGAGGAAGCAAGGTCTCAGTTGCTTCCTCCCGAATATGATATAGATGGGCAACCATTGATTGTCACCGAGGAAACTTGTAATGAGACCCTCTGTGCTGTAAGTGGTGTTCAGCCAGCTGCTATTGAGGCTGAGCTAGCCTTACCACAAGCATTTGCCGAAGCTAGCAGCCATGAGATTTATGCTAAAGCTTCCCCCCTCTCTCTAGCTCGATCGTGCCATCATCTAATACGTCTTCTCTGAATATCCTGAGGTAAGTACTAGTGATGCGATGTTATAAGTACATATCAAATTGCCACCAAGGAAAAGTAAAGTATCCCATAGCAAATTATGTGTCGTGTGAAAACCTTTCACCTGAACGTCAAGCTTGGGTAAACAATGTGGAGTCAATTCAAGTGCCAACTCCGGTAGAGGAAGCTTTGAAGAGTCGAGAATGGGTGAAAGCAATGGATGAAGATATGAAGGCACTGCATAAAAATAGTACATGGGAAGTAGTAGAGTTGCTGAAAGGGAAAAAGCTAATTGGGTGCCGATGGGTTTTTACAGTTAAATACAAAGTTGACGGTTCACACAACAGGTATAAGGCGCGGTTGGTAGCAAAAGGATATACTCAGACATATGGTGTTGATTACCAAGAAACTTTTTCTCCAGTAGCTAAGATGAATACGGTACAAGTTCTTATCTCATTAGCTGCAAATTTAAATTGGCCATTGAAATAGTTTGATATAAAAAATGTGTTTCTTCATGGACATTTGGAGGAGGAAGTGTATATGGATTTTCCTCCAGGATGTGATAATGGAGGAAAAATGGGAGTGTGCCGATTGCGGAAGTCTCTTTATAGGCTAAAGCAGTCATCTCGTGCATGGTTTGGAAGATTCACTCAGACCATGAGAAAGAATGGGTATTATCAGAGTCATTCTGATCATACTCTATTTGTGAAATAGAGGAACGGTAAAGTAACAGCTTTAATTATTTATGTGGATGATATGATAATAACAGAGGATGATTCAGATGAGATTGTCAAACTGGAGAAGAACCTTGCGGCCGAGTTCAAGATGAAGAGTTTGGGTGACTTAAAGTATTTTCTAGGAGTTGACGTTGCTCGTTCGTCCAAAGGTATTTTCTTGTCTTAAAGGAAGTTTGTTCTCGATTTGTTAAAGGAAACATATATGCTTGGGTGTAAACCTGTGGATGCACCTACTATGGAGAAACATCACTTAGGGATTTATTCGGATCAAGAACCAGTGGATAAAGGCAGATATCAGAGGCTGGTAGGAAGACAAATTTATTTAGCTCATACCCGTCCAGATATAGCCTATGCAGTGAGTGTGGTAAGTCAATTTATGCACTCACCAAGTGTGGATCATATGGCTGCTGTTATGCGTATCTTAGCATATTTAAAATTGAACCCAGGGAAAGGAATCTCGTATAGAAATTTTGGTCATCTAAAAATTGAGGGGTTCACTAATGTTGATTGGGCAAGTGATGTGTCTGATAGGCGTTCTACTTTTGGATATTTTACATTCGTTGGTGGAAATTTGGTTACTTGGAGAAGCAAGAAACAGAATGTGATGTCTAGGTCTTCTGCGGAGGCCAAATTCAGAGGTATGGCGCATGGAGTGTGTGAAGTTCTTTGGTTACGTAAGTTGCTTTGGGGTCTTGGTTTCAAACCAAAGAATGCTATAGAGTCGTATTGTGACAATAAGTCGGCACGAGAAATTGCAGAGAATCTGGTACAACATGATAGAATGAAGCTTGTGGAGGTCGACATTTCATTAAGGAAAAGCTCGAGAAGAAGATTGTGTCAATACCATTTGTGAACTCAAAAGAGTAGCTTGCGGATATCCTCACTCATCCCATGTGTAGTAGAGTTTTTGGTGACTCACTTGTCAAGTTGAGCATGTGTGACATCTATGCTCCAACTTGAGGGGGAGTGTTGTGTGAGGTGGTTTAGAATAGGAATGTAAATATTGTGTAAATATTAGAGTCCTTTATTAGGAAGGATATTTCTTATGTCCTTTTTTAGTTTACCTTGGAGAACAAGAATTGTATGTATTGATTGCCAATTATGCAATACATGAAAATTAAGTTGTAAAATTGTATTGGACTTGCCACCTCAGTCATTAATGATTCAACTTGGCGAGCTCGAGCAAGTAGACGTTGGCTCTTGTTGGATAGGAACTCGCACACTTAATAATGAGAGCCAAAGAGTCTTGAACAACCAATTCATCAGACCCTTTTGAAAGTATTCTTTTATCTTTGGGAGTGAGAAGGTTCTTAGCTACTACTGTGATAGTTATATCATTCTTCATCATAGAATCTCCAACTATAAGAGGACCATTAGAGGACAAGAAGGATGGGCACCATATATGATCCTGAAAAGGCACGTATACATCTTCCATAGCATTCAAATCAAAACAACGGTTATATGGGCAAGCTATTTTTAGAAATGATGAAAGAAAAGGAAATCAGATAAATTGAAATGTCAAAAATGCAACAGGGGCAAATTCCATAGGCAAGCAACTTTCCAAGCATGCTTTTTGGACACAATTGATGCCTCTATAAAAGGAGAGGCAATACAACCACTTGTTCAAAAATCAAAGAGACACCATTTTCCGAATTTCAAAAGCTCGGAGTTTTCTAAATAAAGTTCTTAGTCATTTCTCAGACGTAATTTTAGCTTTCTAGATATCAAGGACCACTCCATCAAAATATCTTTGACAAAATTAAAACGCGTGAATTTCACAATTCCAACTACACCACTATTGCCGACAAGCATGGATGACAAGGTCCCAATAGCACCACTACCTGCTATTGAAAAATCCCTATATATGTCGACCTCCATCCTCCATGGAAAAGCAGACCTCCGAAATGCCTAATTGTTCTACCTTCTAGAGAATGAATTTCAACCAAGCCTCTCAAATACTCAGCTTTCATTCTCTCTGAGAATACCTCTTCAACCAAGTCCCTCAAAATGCCCAACTCATTTCCTTAACAAGAAAATACTTTTGATCGAGAATATATCAACATCAAATCCTTATATTGTTTTTCTTCAAAAGCAAAAGTATCTCATATCATCAGGGTTGAGAGCAAAAATATCACATATCATGCTTTTTTTCCTGTCTTTTCCTTTGCCCTTGCTTGCAAGACAAGGAGAGAAAAAAAACAATCAGTTGGAACCTGAAATCAAACTTTTGGTCTGGAACCGATTGCCTGGAACCTTGCATGATTACTTACCTTGCATTGCTCTCAATTAGTCATCTTCAACTGTTGTTAGATCCAGGTTTCAAATCACCAACATCGCAGAATCGTTGGTACGATGTTGGCTCTTTGCACCGAAGCTGCTAAGAATGGATGAGTTATCGAAAATTATGTTTTGAAGGATCATCCAAAGGCACAAGGTTACACACACCACTTCTGTTGTGCATAAGGCTAAAGCTGAAGGTTCAACGAAGAACCCATAGAAGTTCAAAGGGAGAAAATGAGCAGTTGACTAAATGGAAGACCAAAGTTCAATGATGGGAATCCCATTCATAACCCTTGCAAACTCTACCTAACTTTATGACGACCAAAGGACAAGGATGACTTCTGTTGATGCAAAAAATCAGCGAGGACTTTGGTACAACAGAAAGTGTCAGGTTTGTGACCTTCGCTTGGTTGCTTCGATCACTAGTGAAGATAAGTATGTAAATGAATAGGGACAGGGAAGCAAACACAAGATGTACGTGGTTCACCCAGATCGGCTACGTCCACGGAGTAGAGGAGTTCTCATTAATTGTGAAGGGTTTACACAAATACATAGGTTCAAGCTCTCATTTTGTGAGTTCTAGTGAATAGTTTAGTACAAAATGACATTCGAGATTATTGTGGGAGAATGATCCCTATTTATAGAAGAGAGTTTCTAGTTTTGTTCTAACATTGACACGTGTCGTGTTGTGATTGGCTTCTGATGTTGACATGTGTTGAGCTGTGATTGGCTTTTGATGTCGACACGTGTCACATTGTGATTGGCCTCTTGGTTGAAGGGAAGCTCTTCTGGGTCCTTGACGGTATAACGTTGACCGGTGCTCAGTAGTTTCGGGATTGGTCAAGTATGTTACAAACAGTGCTCCCCTAAGTTCCCGAGTGAGGGAAGCTCCTCGGTTGGGGACTTGCAAGATCCAAGCCATTGAGTAATCACGAAACTTCTAAGTACTGAAGTGTGGTATCATTTTCACGTGCCTTATCTGTCTCATATGTAGATGTGGCATCTTCTCTGGAAGTACTTTTCCTTCATCCATGGGTGGTATCTTTAACCAATGAAGATGCACAAGGTAATGTATCAATTTCACTTGAAGCTTACTTGTAGTTTCAGGCTTGGTCAAGTGCGATACAAACCCTATAGTAGGAGTCCCCCAAGTCGCCGAGCTAGGAGATCTGCCGAAAGAGGTGACAGACAAGGTAAGCAGTCAAACTTCCAAGCAAGCAACCCAGGATCGGAGGTTCGACTTTGGCTTCCGGTTGATTGTTCTCATTCTCCTTGTCTCTCATTCAGCTGCCAGGATAAGGAGAAAGAAATGGAGAAGAGATGATATGAGATACTTTTGCTTTTGAAGAAGTAACTTTCCACAGGCTTATTCTTGAACTATGCTGGAGGGTTTTCTGGTTCCCTTCAGAGTATAAGGCCGACTCAAGAATTTGAGGGTCAAAACAAGTCCATCAAATCTAGAGTACGTTCGACTTTGATGATATGGGATACTTTTGCGGTTGACGGAATAATGAATGTGGTATGGAAAGGTGTCGTGCTGTAGTGATCTGTTTCAGCTCACCGTTGAACCTTCTGCTTCAATCTTTTGCATGGCAGAAGTGGTGTGCAACCTTTGCATTTAAATGGTCATTCAGAACATTCCTTCATAGTGACTCATCCACGCTTGGCAGCTTCAGTGTAAAGAGCCAATATCCGATCAACTGTCATGAGGTATGTGTCGGTGGAATTCATGACCTTGACAGCAGTTGAGGATGAGTTCTCGAGAGCAATGCTAAGTAAGCAACCAGGCAAAGGTCTCAGGCAGTCAGTTCCAGATTGGAGGTTTGATTTCAGGTTCCGACTGACTGCTCTCTTTCTCTTTGTCCTGCAGGTGTGGACAAGGACGAAGACAAGGACATGGAGAAAGCATGATATGGGATACTCTTGCTTTCGACCCTGATGATATGAGATACTCTTGTTCTTGGTGTGGCTTATTTGCTGAGGTATTATCGGGGGGAAATAAAGCTGAGTATTTCGAAAGGTTATGTTGAGGGTGCATTCTCGAATGCGAGAAAGGGTTGAGCATTTTTGCAGGTTTGCCTGTCCGTTGAGAAGGGAGGTCGATGTATATAGGGATTTCCCAATAACAAGTAGTAATGCTATTCCTTTACCCTTCTTGGTCACAACAATGTAGTGGGAGCTGCCAGCTTCACGTGTTTTAACTTTGTCAGAGCACTTTGAAAAAATGGTATGTGGTATCTGGAAAGCTGATGTTGCATGTGAAGATTACAGACAAGCTTTATCTAAGGAAATCTGGCTCTTGAAGTTCTGAGAGCTGTGCCTCTTCGGTTTTCGAATAAGCAATCTCGTCGGGGATCTGGCTCTCGAGATTCAGAAAGCGGTGCCGCTTCGGTTTTTGAGAAAGTAATTATGTTGAGAGTCTTTTCTCGAATGTGAGTAAAGGTTGGACGTTCTTGCTAGCCTGTCTTGCCACGAAACACGGAGGTCGACACACATAGGGACTTTCCAGTTGTCAAGCAGTGGTGCTGTTCCTTTACCCTTGTGGGTAATAGTAGGGTAGCTGGAACTTCGAAATTCTCGTGCCTAAACTTTGTCAGAGATCTTTGGCAAAGTTATATGTGGTACCCGAGGAGTTGATGGTGCGTGTGGAGAGTGGTGATTGAACAGTAAGATTCACGTGCTTTCTACTTCACCAGAAATCTTCGACAGATTGCCCGTAATTTCCGTAGAGCTGAGTGTGCATGTGACAGGTGCTGACGAGGCTGAAAAAGCAGGTGCTTCTTCGATTTTTTAGATCGACCCTCGTGGTCTCTGAGTAGCTCAACTTTCGAGAAAGCAAACGCCTCTTTGATTCCTGAAGCTCCGTCAAGTGCAGATTTTTATAGAGGTTGGCATTAAGTTCCACAGCACACTTGAATCTCCATCAGTAGAAGCTCCATTTTTGCACTTCTAAGATCTTGATTTGTCTGACCTCTTCCCTCTTCAACACCTTTGAAAATGTCTGGCCCCTCCGACCGTCGTTTTGACTTGAACCTTGGAGAAGAGACAGCCACGCCTTCTCCCGACAACATATGGCACCCATCCTTCATATCCCCTACTAGTCCTCTTACCGTTGGGGATTCTGTGATGAAGAATGATATGACCGCTGCGGTGGTGGCTAGGAACCTTCTCACTCCCAAAGATAACAGACTACTTTCCAAACGGTCTGATGAGTTGGCTGTTAAGGATTCTCTGGCTCTTAATGTTTAGTGTGCAGGTTCTGTGTCTAATATGGCCCAACGCCTATTTGCTAGAACCCGCCAAGTTGAATCATTGGCTGCTGAAGTAATGAGTCTGAAACAGGAGATTAGAGGGCTCAAGCATGAGAATAAACAGTTGCACCGGCTCGCACATGACTATGCTACAAACATGAAAATGAAGCTTGACCAGATGAAGGAATCTGATGGTCAGGTTTTACTTGATCATCAGCGGTTTGTGGGTTTGTTCAAAAGACATTTATTGTCGTCATCTTCTGGGGCTGTACCGAGTAATGAAGCTCCAAATGATCAACCTCCGATCCCTCCTCCTTCTGGGGTTCTATCCAGTACTGAGGCTCCGGATAACCACCCTCCGGTGCTTTCTCTTTCTGGGGCTCTACCGACTGCTGAGACTTCCCCTGAGCAACCTTTGTGAAGGCTCCCTCTTGTTGGTTTATTTTGATTCATGTATATGTACATATTTGTAACTTATCGGAAATATCAATAAACAAGATTTGCTTCATTGCAACGTATTGTGTTAAATACACCAAGGCCTTCTTCACTAAGTTCTTTGAATTTTTCCTTTTGTTGAAGCTTGTATGTTGAAACTTTGTGAGTGAAGCATGTAGGTTGAGGTAGTGCTCCCTTAATTTCCCGAGTGAGGAAAACTTCTCGTTTGGAGACTTGAAAAATCCAAGTCACTAAGTGGTCATGAGACTTCCGAATATCAAGGTGCAGTAGCATATGGTAGGAGTCCCCCAAGTCTCTGGTCGAGGGAGTTGACGAATAAGGCATTTCCTTTCTAAGTGGTAGCCCAAAACTCCTTCTTCATATATATTTGTTATGAAAGTTGTTAGGCTCAAAGAAGAGGAGGCCTAGGCAATTTTTTTGATTTTTTTTTTAATTATTTTTTTTTTTGATTTTTTTTTTAATTTTTTTTTTTTTTTGAATTTTTTTTTTATTATTTTTTTGAATTTTCAAATTTCCGGATTTTTGAATTTTCAAATTTCCGTATTTTTGAATTTTCGAATTTCTGAAAAATAAAAATTAAAAATAATATATATATATATATATATTTAAAAGCTTTGTAGGTGAAACTTTGAGGTTGAAGCTTTGTTGGGCACCATGAATTGATTTTGCTTCACACTATCTTGATGAAGAGTGTGTGAAGCTTTTATATGTTTTGGTGTTGAAATTTTGTATTATAGGTGAAGCTTTGGGGTTGAAGCTTTGAGGTTGAAGCTTTGTAGGTGAAGCTTTGAGGTTGAAGCTTTGTTGGGCATCATGAATTGATTTTGCTTCACACTATCTTGATGAAGAGTGTGTGGAGCTTTTATATGTTTTGGTGTTGAAATTTTGTATTGTAGGTGGAGCTTTGGGGTTGAAGCTTGATAGGTGAAGCTTTGGTGTTGAAGCTTTATAAGTGAAGCTTTGGTGTTGAAGCTTTATAAGTGAAGCTTTGGTGTTGAAGGGTTGAAGCTTTATAGGTGAAGCTTTTGGTGTTAAAGCTTTATAGGTGAAGCTTTGGGCTTTATAGGTGAAGCTTTTGTTGGCACCATAAATTAATTTTGCTTCACACTATCTTGATGAAGATAGTGCAAAGCTTTTGAGATTGATATTTTTCCTCCATTGATGAAGCTTTTGTTGGCACCATAAATTGATCTTGCTTCACACTATCTTGATGAAGATAGTGCGAAGCTTTTGAGATTGATATTCGTCCTCCATTGATGAAGCTTTTGTTGGCACCATAAATTGATGTTGCTTCACACTATCTTGATGAAGATAGTGCAAAGCTTTTGAGATTGATATTTGTCCTCCATTGATGAAGCTTTTGTTGGCACCATAAATTGATCTTGCTTCACACTATCTTGATGAAGATAGTGCGAAGCTTTTGAGATTGATATTTGTCCTCCATTGATGAAGCTTTTGTTGGCACCATAAATTGATTGTGCTTCACACTATCTTGATGAAGATAGTGCAAAGCTTTTGAGATTGATATTTGTCCTCCATTGATGAAGCTTTTGTTGGCACCATAAATTGATTTTGCTTCACACTATCTTGATGAAGATAGTGCAAAGCTTTTGAGGATTGTAGTTGTGTTCCATTGATGAAGCTTTGTTGAATTTCCCAATTTCCAATTTCCTCTTTTTATTTTTTTTTTGGGAAAACTAGAAATTTGAAAATGTGGGAGAGGCAACGTATACAAATTTTTCTTCCATACTGTTAAGCATGAGATTGTGATGCAAGCCACATCTTGTAGTAGTCGAAGGTTTGGATGAACCATATAAATTGAATTTGCTTCGAACAGTCTTGATCAAGAGCGTGTGAAGCTTTCTATGAGTTGTAGTGTTTGCATTGTTACAGAGGAGAAATGTCTAAAGCAGATGCAAGAGGGCTGAAGAGCTTGATCTTCGTATACCATGCACTGAAGCCATTGTTGGCTTGCAATAAGACTTTGTTGGTGACTATAGCTCTTATTAGGCATAAGTGCTCCCCTAGTTGAGTTGTAAAGCTTGATGGTTTTTGATTATTTGTGAATGTTAGGAGTTCACATGTACAAGTTGTACCACTCGTCTTCTGGTTAGTGGAATGAATTGTGGGTTGCTTTCATCACTTGGTTGGTGGTACGAATGTGAATTCCTTAATCACCTTTCATCACATTTCATCACCTGGTTGGTGGCATGAAGGAGAGTACGCGTTGTACATTTCATCACCTGGTTGGTGGCATGAAGGAAAGTACGCGCTGTACATTTCATCACCTGGTTGGTGGCATGAAGATGAGTTCCTTCTTCACCTGATTGGTGATAAGGGTGGCAAGTTTCCAAATAATATTAGAGTACGGGTTGTACATTTCATCACCTAGTTGGTGGTACGAAGGTGAGTTCCTTTATCACCTAGTTGGTGAGAATAAGGGCAAGGTGTCGAGGCACATTGTGGCAAATGTCGAATGACACAAAGTGTGTTGAACCCTTTCGAAGCACAGTTGGCTTATGTATGGATGTGTTGGAATGTATGATGTTTATGCATGCATGTGTTGGAATGTATGATGTTTATGTATGAATGTATTGGAATGTATGATGTTTATGTATGAATGTGTTGGAATGTATGATGTTTATGTATGAATGTGTTGGAATGTATGATGTAGATCCTTTGTATAGTCTTGTTGACACATACTTAGATTTTGTTTTGTATTGGAAACATTTGCGTTGAAGCTTCAACACTTGAGTGTTTCATTGCTCAGAATGTAAAAGAGTTTAGGGCCGAGTTGGCTAAATCACCTCTTTATTGAATTCATACCAAATGGTCTTTGTTACATAGGATGCCGAACAGCTGTAGCTTAACACTTGTACAATGTGAGTCTATTTGTAATAGTACTTCAAGTGGTCAGCATTCCATGGATGGCCAAGGGTTTTACCGTCGGAGTTTCTGAGCTTATAGAAGCCAGGGCGGCTGATGCCGACGACCTCGAACGGTCCATCCCAGTTAGGACTGAGTGTTCCTTCACTCGGGACCCTATCACAGAGTAATCTTTTCTTCAGTACCCAGTCTCCCACTTTGAAAGAGCGAGGTTTGACCCTTGAGTCGTAGTAGTTGGAAATGCGCTGCTTGTAGGCGACATTCCTCAGGTGAGCCTGATTTCTGTGTTCCTCGACTAGATCCAGGTTGAGGGTGAGTTATTTGTCGTTCTCACTCTGCATGTAATTCTGGATTCGGTATGTTGCTTGCTCAAGCTCAACCGGGACAACTGCTTCTGTACCAAAAGCAAGTGAGAATGGAGTTTCTCCTGTGGAAGTCCGATATGAAGTGCGGTATGACCAAAGAACTTGGGGTACGAATTCTGGCCAACAACCTTTAGCTTTGTCCAAGCTAGTTTTCAGAGTGCGCTTGATTATTTTGTTAACGGCCTCGACTTGTCCATTAGACTGGGGATGGGCTAGAGAGGCAAAACATAAGTTGATGTTGAACTTAGAGCAGAACATCTTGAACTTCTTGTTGTCGAACTGCCGCCCATTGTCCGTGACTATCGCATTGGGAATGTCGAATCTACAGAGGATGTTCTTCCATACGAAGTCTTCTATTTTTCCCTCAGTAATGGTTGCCAAGGGTTCTACTTCAGCCCACTTTGTGAAGTAGTCAACTGCAATGATTGCATAGCAGACCTTGCCCTTCCGTGCAGGCATTGGGCCGATCAAATCAAGTCCCCATTGGGCGAAGGGCCAAGGGCTGATCATAAGAGTGAGCGGCTCGAGAGGGGAGTGAGGGATAGTTGCGTAGCGTTGACACTTATCACATGAGCGAGATATTCTGATGGCATCTTGGTGGAGTGTTGGCCAATAGTATCCTTGGCGAAAAGTCTTGTGTGCTAGGGATCGAGACCCAGCATGATCTCCGCAGACTCCTTCATGTATTTCTCGAAGGACAATTTCCGCCTCCGCAGGTGTAAGGCATCTTAGGTAGGGCAGGGTAAAACCGCGCTTGTAGAGTTGGTCATTAATGATCAGGTAGCGAGCAGACTTGTATCGAATTTGCTTAGCTTGGACTTTGTCATTTGGGAGGGTGCCATGGGCAAGGAATTTATAAATTGGGGTGATCCAACTATCTCCTTGTTGTAAATTGCATACTTCCGCGACCATGGTGCTTGGTGCTGCCAACAATTCGACATGAATTTTTCTCCCAATCTTGTCTTCCACTGCCGAGGCGAGGCAGGCCAAAGCGTCTGCATGACTGTTTGCCGCTCGAGGAACTTGGGTGATCTGGTAGTGGAAGTGCTTGAGCAAAAGTCGTGTTTGCGCAAGATATGCTGCCATGGAGCTATCCTTAGCATCAAAGTTGTTCGTGACTTGGTTGACCACTAATTGGGAGTCACTGAAGATATCAATTTTTTTAACTCCAAGATGCTTGGCCAAACGTAAGCCTGCTAGAAGGGCTTCGTATTCGGCCTCATTGTTCGATGCCTTGAATTTGAAACGAAGAGCGTATTCTATCGCCACTTTGTCAGGGGTAGTGAGGACTAATCCTGCTACGCAGCCCTGTTGGTTGGATGAGCCATCAACATACAGACTCCATGATAGGGTTGTTGATTCTATCTTCTGAGCTTTCGATGGTAATGAAGCTATTGCTTCAGGTGTAGAAGCAATGTCAACAGGATATGTGAAATCGGCGATGAAATCTGCTACTGCTTGACCCTTTTCGGCTAGTTTTGGTTGGTAGGAGATGTCAAACTCACCCAATGCTATCGCCTATTTGATCACTCACCTAGACGTGTCAGGACTCTGGAGTATCTGTCGAAGAGGGTGATTGGTAAGCACGATGATGGCATATGCTTGGAAATAAGGGCGAAGTTTTCGAGCAGACATGACCAATGCTAGAGCTAATTTCTCAATGTTGGAGTATCTTGTCTCCGCATCTTGTAGGGCCTTGCTAGCATAGTAGACGGGTCGTTCGACACCACTGTCATTTGGAATAAAAACAGAACTGACTGCTGAAGCCGAAACCGATAGATAGATAATGAGAGTGTCACCAACTTTTGGTTTGGAGAGCAGAGGGGCTTTACTCATGTACTCTTTGAGGTTCCTAAATGCCTTGGCACATTCCTCCGTCCATGTAATGTACTTCTTATTTCCCTTGAGTGCTTTGAAGAAAGGAGCACATCTGTCTGTGGCCTTAGAGATGAATCTGGTTAAGGCTGCCACCTTGCAGGTAAGGCTTTGGATGTCTTTTGAAGTTACTGGCTCTTTCATGTCTAGGATTGCTTTGATCTTTTCGGGGTTTGCTTCAATGCCTCGTTGGCTAATCATGAAGCCTAAGAATTTGCCAGAGCCAACGTCGAAGGCACATTTGTTGGGGTTCAACCTCATTCGATACCTCTTTAGAATGGTGAAAGTTTCAGATAGGTTGGTGATGTGTTGGTCAGCATGTTTGCTCTTGACTAACATATCATCAACGTAAACTTCCATGCTCTTCCCAATCTGTTCGGCGAACATTGAATTGACCAGTCTCTGATAAGTTGCTCCTGCATTCTTTAGACCGAAGGGCATGACTTTGTAGTAATATAGTCCCCTGTCAATAGTGAAGGCTGTGTGTTCTTGGTTTGAGGGGTTCATGAGGATTTGGTTGTATCCTGAATAAGCGTCCATGAAGCCCAAGAGCTCACACCCTGCCATAGAGTCTATAAGTCTATCAATGAGAGGAAGGGGGAAACTATCCTTCGGGCATCCTTTGTTTAGGTCGGTGTAATCGACACACATTCTCAACAAGACCTTTTGAAGCAGGAGACTTTCCTTGGTCGGATTTTTCTTAACAAGGACAACATTTGCTACCCATGTTGGGTAATTGACTTCACGGACGAAGCCTATGTCCTTGAGTTTTTCAACTTCTGCTTTCATCGCCTCGTATCGTTCAACATCATAAGATCTTTTCTTTTGTTTTACTGGCTTGGTCTTGGGATCAATACTCAAGTGGTGACAGATGATATCGGGAAAGATGCCCGGCATATCTTTATATGACCAAGCGAAGACCTCGGCGTTCTCTTGCAAAAAGGAGATCAGCGACAACCGAAGGGGTGGTGACAAAGTGGTGCCAATCTTCATCATGCGATCTGGATGGTCTTTTGAGATAGAGACATTCTCTAACTCTTCAGCGGGTTATGTTTGCTGGGTGAATGAGTCATCTCGAGGGTCGTCGGGTTGACTGTTGCCATCATGAAGATCCGAGTTGGCTTCATCTGGACTGATCTTTACTACCTGGTTATGTATAGAGAGGGTCTCCTTGGGGACAGGCAGGTGTTGTTGCTTAACTGAAGTGTTGTAACATGATCGAGCACTAAGTTGATCTCCCCTGATGTATCCATTGTCGAAAGGGGTTGGAAACTTCATCAACAACATATGTGTGGATACCATGGCCTTGAGATCATTGATGCCTGTGCGCCCAAAGATGACATTGTATGCCGTCGGGCAATTGACCACTAGGAAGTTAGTGGTAATAGTAGCTGTGTAAGAGCCTGTACTGAAGGATTATTTTGTGAAAACATGTTCATTTAAGCAACATCATATAGCATGCAATTAACAATTAAAGGCGGAATCATGCTAGCATGCACTTAAAAACAAAACATTAACCAAGAAATTCAAAGCCTAGTAGATTGGTGAATCATGAATCAACTCAAAACAAAGTGAGTTGAAATTTATACCTTTGTAGATTCCTCTTTGCATAAGCAAAGGCTAATCACCCAAAGAGAGGGCCTTCATTCCTTGCATCTAAAATCTATGGATTTGGATGGATGAATAGGTTTCTCCAAGTTCCCAAAATTGAGAACCTCTAAGTCTCTTCACCAAGGAGAGATTGGAGAAGAAATGAGTGACCTTGGAGTAGTGGGATTGCAAGATGCACCCCCCAAGGGGCCGGCCTCCTAGAGAGAAAATGGAGAGACAAGTTCTCACCAATTTTCTCTAAAAGAAACCCTAATGAATAAAAGGCTATAAAGTCATATTTATACCTTTATTCATTTGAGTGGCAAACTTGTAATTAAAGCAAGTTCACTACCCTTCCTCTAAATGGCCGGCCATGGGGTGTTGTTTGGGCTTTTGGGTCTTAGTGAATCATTATTCATTAAGTTGTCATACAACTTAAGTCAATGGGCTTGACGTTCGAAGCCCATTGGGCCTTAAGGTCCAAAACCTATCCCGAGGTCTTTAACGAACTTATTCGTTTGATTAATTAACATATTAATTAATCCTTGCCATAAATAAATGATTAAACCATTTAATCATTCTTACTCATCTCCGTTTAATCTCCAATCTCCACCTCTTATGGTGTGCGATCCATTAGGTTCCTTTTAGCGAGGCAGTGGGCGATTAAAACCATTTCAAATCGATTGTGAATTGAAACTTACTTTCAATTCTCCCTTTAGTGATTACACACGTTTAGGGCTTCCACAAACCATGAGTGACACCTTGCAGCATATCATGGTTACCCAAGCTAATCAGAAGAGGTAGAGAAAACCTATTCAGTTTGGGATTACAAATGCAATACGGTCTTTCTCTAATCTAATACTCCTGACCACATTGTTTGGTTTGATAGTTTATTTATTCATGTCTACTATCCAATGTGATTCGTGTGCTTATATGATTTCATTGAATGTGATTTAGAACGACTTTTCTAAATCTCATTCATACTCTGGCCAGAGATTCTAAATCATATCATAGAGTATTCTCCCTCAAACGATTTGAAGGTTAGAGATCCCTTGTTGCGCATTCACTTGCCTCCATGACTAAGTGGCTTAACCCCAACGATGCCGTGGACACCCCGATGGGGTGACTTTGACATAATCAAAGATCAAGGACTTAACCACAAGACAACTGTGATGCCTCAGGTCAAAGGACTAATTTGCATTATCCCAAACATGAGTTCTCATGTGACATGAGTATGAGAACTCTTCGTTGATCACGTTCAGTGAACTCATTCTCTACTGAGCACCTACGTACTTGTCTTGATGTCACACACACCAATGACTCGAGACTAGTCACTCTCCCTGAGAGAAGACATAGCACGTACCGATCTTGACGGACTGTCAATGCCCAATTGGCAATCCTATGATCAGGAACATTTAGGATGTGTCTACGAAAGAATGGTCTCATGAATCTAACTTCATTAGATTACATTCTTCCAATCACATATTCCTTGGACTTTATCGTTTAAGCATATAACATTTATATGAGACGGCTCAAATAATAATTTTTGCCCTTTATATTAAACTAGATTAGTTTAACATGTGAAATGTCCGTAAAGTATCATCACATGATTGGTTTTAGGGCACATTTCCAACAATCTCCCACTTGCACTAGAGCCAATCAGCTTGGTCATCAGTGATGATACCTCTTCTGTAGTCATTTCATAAATGGCTGAATAGTAGGCCTAGACAATGGATATCTATATGTTATCCATAGAAGCAACCTTGAGAATAACGACGTCACCATTATACATGATTCTCAATCATGTGGTTCAGTCTCTCATTTGAGTTCGGACCTTGATGAGACCTTGATTCCCAGGCTTGAGCTATCGCCCCATTAGTGTTATAGTGTTAGTACACTAGATACACTTTCTGGTTGGAACCGAATAGAGAGTTCACTAAATGAACTTTCCCATCCAAACAACATTGTTGCAAACTTCTATATGGCAATATATTTTGCATTCATAATGGAACACACTAAAGTCATTACTTTAATGTTTCCATCCAAATATCTCTTTAGTCATAATAAAGAGATATTCGTTTATCTCTTCATTCATAATGAAGAAACATCCAATGATGGATTAGATTCATAATCTAATACATTTACGCTTCCATTACGTTACTCTAATTCTTCCTCGATCTTTGAGGAATTTATCCTTTAGTATTTCTTAAATACTTAAGGACTCACTTGACAGTTGCCATGGTTCTGATCCTGGGCTTGCACTGATATCGTCTTGTACCGTTCTAGGTACAACTCATATCAATGTTTTTCATACAATATGAAATACATAAATCACCTTTATGTGTATGCATAAAGGATTCTTATTTACGCATTATTTCTTTGGGAGTCAAAGGGTACGTTCCCTTTGAGAAGAGCTACCTCCTAGTCTCACTAGAGTTGTTCTTCTGATTAAAGTTTATCATCATATGAGAAACTTCCTAGCATCTTTTGTCTATTATTAGGGATTTATATAATCAAATTATATCCTAAAATCTATCAATATAGATTTCCATCCCATGTATATAGACTATGTCTCCCATATACATTCTATCTTCATATAATGTTTAAAGTCATAACTTTAACGAAGAAATATTCTTTTCATTTCCAAAATTAATATATCATACATATATTCATATATATCACATATATATTTATATATATATATATATATATACAAATTTAGGAATATGATTAACTCCCACTAATCTTTTGTAAAACTAGTAAACAAAAGATTCATTTACATCTTTATGAGAAATCAAACGATTTGACCTTTCTCTCATAAGACGCTTATAGCTCCCACTAGCTTGCTAAGATCCATGATGGATGGATCTCTACAACTTACATGTCTTGTGATTCATAGTTTTAGACATATATTATCAAGACTATCTTAATAATGGTTTCGGAAACCTATATTATGTCCAAACATTGAATCACCATTTAGTTGTAGCTAGCAATCTTCGAATTAATTGAAACTAAGACTACGTCAAAAATGGTTCCTTCAAAGTCAACCATTCTCTTTGATTGTAGTCACCTTAAGCTACCAATTAGCTATGAAGGTTTCATTATTTCGAGTCAAATGGTACTTTACCATTTCCTTGAGTATATATCATATATATACACTCAATGTAGTCATAAGGATTTTCATTCTTATTTCTTTCGAATTAAGAGATGTAACTCTATGACATAGTCATAAAGTTCAAACCATTCAACTGAGACGGTTTATAAATCCTTCTCGACTACCTTGGAGCTTTTGGTATAGGAACTAGGTTGTTATATTTGTTGATTATTATCTTGTCTCTCAAAGAACCATTCTTTGAGTTCTATCCCTCGTTCATTTGCTCTTAGGCAAATCACATTGTAGGATTACAATGAACTACCCAACAAAACAACATTTGTTAGTTGGTTTATAGAAGCGATATCCAAAAGTTAATTTAAGGATATCCCACAAGATTGTTATCAAACAAATATTGCTTATTAGCACACAACCCCAAATCTTAACATGCTTGAGATTTGTCTTTCTTTCCAACTACATCTTATGGAGTCATGAAAAATTTGGAAGATCTTCTAATTGACAATCATATTGTTTTAGAAGCATATATATCCTATATATGGGTAATTGATAATATCCAACAAACTAAATCTTATTCAAGTTCGTTCTTCTCCTAATGGAGAAATCCATTATCTTATGATGCTTCTTTCCTTGATATCTTTCAAGGAAACTATTCTAAAGTGTTACCTTTCCTTGGATCAAATCTAAGGAGGTAAATACTTTAAACGTCTTACTCATCAACTTACATTTCTTGAATTCTTTGAAACCTTTTGCAAAGTATTTGGACTTGTGTTTATTTAAAATAAACTATAGTCCAACCGAGGGTGATCTTCGGTGAATGTCATCCAACATGAGTAGTATTATGTTTGTGGACAAGTGCCACTAACATCTAAGTGAATTAACCTCAACAACTTTGTGATTCTTTCTTCTTTCCAAAAGAATAAAGATTCAAACATTTCGCCTCTATACAATTTTAACAAGAAGGTATTGGATCCGGATCTAACAATCCAAAGCATCCATTTATTACCAACTCGTAATTTATGTTTTTAGAGGAATCACAACTTAGTTGGGATTAGTCACTACCTTGCAACCTTTTGGGTTTTAAGCATCGTTGTATTCTAAACAGTTAACACTACCATATCATCTCTACTATAGAGATAATTAATTAGATTACCATAATCCAATCATTGATTAATAAAGAACATTGTTTTGTCAAACAAAACATTTATCCATTTCACATAGTGACGGAATTTAGTTCCTTAAAATTGGAATGTAAAGACAGTCTTTGGTTTTTCCAATTTCTTTGGTAGTTCATATGAGGAAGTAAGTACCATCTGCTTTCGCAGAAATCTATATTTTATTCACTTTCTGAATGTGAAGTACTTTCTCTTCTCTCATATATCTTCTACTTCTTATTAGCCATACTTTTACAACGATTGTAAAACTTAGTTACTAATACGGAATCAAGCATTCAAGTAGAAGAACCAACTGTTTTGAACTATTCAAGAACAATTTACAACGCCTTCGAAAGGTGTGTTCTTGACACTTGCAAGACATTTCTTGCAAATACCCCTTCCAATGTCCATCCTTTCATAAAGAAAGTTTGTTCCCTTGGAGTTATTTCGCTTTCTTCATTTGACTTCTCCTTTGACTACCATAGTCAAGGTCCCTAAACTCCCACTATCTCTCTTGAAACTTATTTCAATTGTGTTATACACATCAAACATTTTGGAGAGCACGTGGTTATTTTACACTACATAGTTTACAATAAACTTAGTGAACGATTAGGATAGGGACACAAAGGTGAAGTCCTTGCCTAGTTCCCGTCTCTAGAAGTGTTTTAATACTTCAACACTCAATGATTCAAAATCATCATAAGTCCATGTTGATGGACTATTTTTGTCAACCAACCATTATGTTCTAAACATAATTACAAACCTTCAAGAGTTGTACAAGGCAACTCTCATTTCTTCATACAACAATTTGTAAGTGAAGAATCATGGCACATTAAGTGTCCATGCCTTTGTGCTTTCTTCTCAAGTTCTTTGTTCATTTAACAAAGAAACAAGCACTAGTGTTTGCATTGGCTAAGGGTTGTTCAAAGCAACTATTATTTCTTCATACAACGATTTGTAAGTGAAGAACTAATAACACTAAAAGTGTCCTTTTCTTTATGCTAATCTTCGTAAGTTCCTTTGTTCATATAACGAAGGAATAAGCATTGGTTGTTTGTGTTGTTCTCTTCATGATAGACTTTTCTAACATGTTCTTCCAATGATACATTATCATTAGGAAGATTGTGAGGATGAGACTACTTAGATACATATGCAATCCTTTTAAGACATTCTTTGGGATTGTGGTACCAAGTCCGGAAACTAAAACATTCGGTTTTATTTGTCAAGTGTTGGATAGCGTTTGCAAATATATTGGTAAACAAATACATAACGAATATAAATTGATTGATTTTAAGCCATTTGATTCAGGCCTTTAAATCAAAATAGCACCACCCACTATTTTTGGCAAATTCCATATCCCTCATTGGAATTCGAGAGTTTTGGATGAAACTCCTAGTAGGTTATGGGAGGCTCACTATTACCAAGCCCACCTCAGAATTATATCATGTTGGCTAGCGTTAATAATAATGAGAGAGTACACTTACTCATTTGCAACAACCTCTTGCAAGTACCCATCTTATTTGGCCTCTAGAAAATGATGCCTCAGAATTATATCATGTTGGCGTCATTGTACTTAGTTAAGTCATTCCCACCATGCCTAGTTCGTGTAGGGGTTCAAGCATAGCCTCAGAATTATATCATGTTGGCTAAACTCGTTGCCTACCTCACTTCATCATGTATGTATATAGAACTCCTCCTGAGTGTAAGCACGCACTTTGTACTCTCCCATTATAGGGTGAAGCCGGTGTACGAGTCACAAACGATCGGAGCCTACCACGGTGGAAGGCCACGAAAGAGTGTTCAAAGCACTCTCACGCTTATCAACTTAATAATGGTTTGGTTGAGGGTTTTAGGTCTCATCACATATAAACATACATTTTAATCTCTATTAAAACTATTTTGGTCCTATTACAACTATTGGTCCATATGATTGTTTTTAGTTGTATATAATACTCCCACTATGCTTATAAAACGGTTTTTAAAGCAAGAGTATATGATACTACTAACATAACCTTTGCATTCATTTGATGGACTATATAGTTGCCTTAGGGCCTTAGGATGACTATGAACCTTTGTTTAGATTCAACACGAGCCTTGTGTTGAATCTCGGTCTAGGGATGGTGATTGATTTTAGTTACGCGTTTAATCACATTAAGGCGTGTTGTCTTAGGGGCGTTGGACCCAACTACTTCATTTTCATGCATACCAAATAAAGCAAGAAAGAAGTACTTCAAAGTAAAGGTGAGCTTATGCTCATTACAACATTTGCATATAACAAATTACTTTAAAGTAAAGAAGAGCTTAAGCCCTTTTACAACATTTGATCAAATCAAATTACAACCAAAATTAATCTACACATTCCCATGGTTCAAACAAATTTGAAACGGCCTTTCACATAGCTCAATTATTTTAGGCTTAGGTTCATAATCACCCTTTAATTAATTAACACTTTAACTAATTAAATTGAATGCAACATTTTCATTTGGTTTTTGTATCCATAAAATTGATTTAAATGGAGCTAAACAAAATGAAAATCCAATTCTCATTTAAAGAGACAAAACAATTTTGTTCTCAACCTAATTTGGGCCATCATGCAATAACCACAACTTTTGGGCTATCTTGCAATTAACCTCAACTTTTGGGCTATATTGCAAAACTTTTGGGGTCACTTTGTAAAGACACAAAAGTCCACTACTTCATGTAATTACAATAGAACCCAAAATTTAATCAATGCAAAAACTTCATTAAAGGATCAAAACAATTTGTCCTTTAGCGTTTTTGGACCTTAACGTAAAAACGTAAACTTTTGGGCCAAAGTGCAAATACACAAAAGTATCAAAACTTTATGTAATTGCATAAAAGGCCTCAAAAGTACTCCCACTTGAGGGAGGGCCGGTTTTAGAGAGGGAAAGGGAGTGGAGATAATTCCACAAAATTTTAGAAATTTTTTTCAACAATTTCATAAAGCCTTGCAAGTGGAATTTGTGACATAAATTCATGCAAGTGGAATGTGACTTAAAGTCATGCAAGTGATGTGTGTGTAAGAGAAGTACTTCTTACACACCTATCACCATTTCCATCACCTTACACAATTTCTATCACATTAAAACATTTGATAAAACACAAAACAAAGACTTTATGAAATAAATCAAAACTTTGAATCAAAACACAAACCTTTTTGTTCTTGGCAAAAATGTCAAGAACAATGAAGAACACTCATGAAAAAACTCAAAATTTTCCATGAACATTTTTCACCCAAAAACATTCCAAAACCATTCAAACTTTAGGGAAATAACATCTAACCAAACTAGGGTACATAGGGGTTCCAAAAGTCACTTGAAAACACTTTTAACAAGTCAAACAAGAACCCAAAAATCCACCCTTTGGATTTGGCCGAAAATCCCCAAAGTCATGGCACCAAATTTTAGCTCCAATATTCATGCTCATATGAACTACATCTACAACATTTGAGATGGCAAATTTTCTAACAAAATTTACATTCAAAGAAACAAGAATAAAGCTTGTAACATATTACAACTTTTAAATCACAAACTATGAACTACAAAACCCAAAAGGATTCACCAACTACTAGACCTAGGCTCTGATACCACTTGAAGGATGATTTTGTGAAAACATGTTCATTTAAGCAACATCATATAGCATGCAATTAACAATTAAAGGCGGAATCATGCTAGCATGCACTTAAAAACAAAACATTAACCAAGAAATTCAAAGCCTAGTAGATTGGTGAATCATGAATCAACTCAAAACAAAGTGAGTTGAAATTTATACCTTTGTAGATTCCTCTTTGCATAAGCAAAGGCTAATCACCCAAAGAGAGGGCCTTCATTCCTTGCATCTAAAATCTATGGATTTGGATGGATGAATAGGTTTCTCCAAGTTCCCAAAATTGAGAACCTCTAAGTCTCTTCACCAAGGAGAGATTGGAGAAGAAATGAGTGACCTTGGAGTAGTGGGATTGCAAGATGCACCCCCCAAGGGGCCGGCCTCCTAGAGAGAAAATGGAGAGACAAGTTCTCACCAATTTTCTCTAAAAGAAACCCTAATGAATAAAAGGCTATAAAGTCATATTTATACCTTTATTCATTTGAGTGGCAAACTTGTAATTAAAGCAAGTTCACTACCCTTCCTCTAAATGGCCGGCCATGGGGTGTTGTTTGGGCTTTTGGGTCTTAGTGAATCATTATTCATTAAGTTGTCATACAACTTAAGTCAATGGGCTTGACGTTCGAAGCCCATTGGGCCTTAAGGTCCAAAACCTATCCCGACGTCTTTAACGAACTTATTCGTTTGATTAATTAACATATTAATTAATCCTTGCCATAAATAAATGATTAAACCATTTAATCATTCTTACTCATCTCCGTTTAATCTCCAATCTCCACCTTTTATGGTGTGCGATCCATTAGGTTCCTTTTAGCGAGGCAGTGGGCGATTAAAACCATTTCAAATCGATTGTGAATTGAAACTTACTTTCAATTCTCCCTTTAGTGATTACACACGTTTAGGGCTTCCACAAACCATGAGTGACACCTTGCAGCATATCATGGTTACCCAAGCTAATCAGAAGAGGTAGAGAAAACTTATTCAGTTTGGGATTACAAATGCAATACGGTCTTTCTCTAATCTAATACTCCTGACCACATTGTTTGGTTTGATAGTTTATTTATTCATGTCTACTATCCAATGTGATTCGTGTGCTTATATGATTTCATTGAATGTGATTTAGAACGACTTTTCTAAATCTCATTCATACTCTGGCCAGAGATTCTAAATCATATCATAGAGTATTCTCCCTCAAACGATTTGAAGGTTAGAGATCCCTTGTTGCGCATTCACTTGCCTCCATGACTAAGTGGCTTAACCCCAACGATGTCGTGGACACCCCGATGGGGTGACTTTGACATAATCAAAGATCAAGGACTTAACCACAAGACAACTGTGATGCCTCAGGTCAAAGGACTAATTTGCATTATCCCAAACATGAGTTCTCATGTGACATGAGTATGAGAACTCTTCGTTGATCACGTTCAGTGAACTCATTCTCTACTGAGCACCTACGTACTTGTCTTGATGTCACACACACCAATGACTCGAGACTAGTCACTCTCCCTGAGAGAAGACATAGCACGTACCGATCTTGACGGACTGTCAATGCCCAATTGGCAATCCTATGATCAGGAACATTTAGGATGTGTCTACGAAAGAATGGTCTCATGAATCTAACTTCATTAGATTACATTCTTCCAATCACATATTCCTTGGACTTTATCGTTTAAGCATATAACATTTATATGAGACAGCTCAAACAATAATCTTTGCCCTTTATATTAAACTAGATTAGTTTAACATGTGAAATGTCCGTAAAGTATCATCACATGATTGGTTTTAGGGCACATTTCCAACATGTACCAATGGTGAAGGGTAAGTGTATACTCCCTAAAGGTTGCACGATATCGCCAGAGAATCTTATCAGATGAGAAATCGAGCTATCGAGCAAGTGTTCAGCTACATTAAGTGCCTTGAAAGCTTCAGCAAACATGATATTGACTGAAGCACCTGTGTCTATCAAGATTCGTTTCACATCAAAATTTGCTATGTGAGCCTCCACGATCAGCGGATCGTTGTGAGGGTAGATGATACCTCTTTCTTCCTCAGGGTAGAAACATATTGGATCCCAGTTAGGTTTTTGATACTTGCCTCCCCTGATGTCTTCCACGTGAAACACTTGATGGCCATGTCTCAAAGTTCGTTCACTGTTTTTCATGGCCCTATTGGAAGATTCAGACATGGGTGTGCCGCCGCTTATGGAGTATATCACATTCACCTGGCGTTGTTTACGGTTATCCCTTGGAGGGTGAAGGAGGAACTGATCAATTTTTCCTTCACGTGCCAAAGCTTCGATATGATCACGGAGGATGATGCATTTCTCGTCATCATGGCCATTATACTCGTGGTAGCAGCAAAACACGCCCGTGTTCTTCGTGGACTTGTAATCTGGCTGCCTTGGCTTTAGCTTTGGTATCAGGTAAGCTATACTGGGGTAGATGGTCGCGCATGTAGCGTTCAAAGGTGTGTATGTCTCATACCTCGAGGTAGGGCCTGTCTTGACACGCGATTGGCCCAATGCGTTGACTGCCTAGGGATGGGTGTTATTGTGACGATATACTGAGTTATCGCGATAGTGCCCCTTATTCTTTTTATTAAAATGAGATTGGTGAGGATGGAAATCTTTCCTTTTGCCTTGGGATTGATATGTCTGCTGACTTGGCGAAGCATTAAATGAGGTCGGGGGGTATGCTGCTACCGTTTGGAAGGTTGAGGTCTTTTCATTCGGTTGGATCTGGCCTCCACTCCCTACTTGCTGATAAGAGGTGACTGTAGGGGGTTTCCCTTGATATGTCCTTGCCTCGGCAGAGGCATGGTTGTAAGCTTGTGCCATCACCTCAGAGTAAGTCTTCCAAGTGTTGGCATTGATCATGTACTTGAAGAAACAGTCACGTAAGCCTGCCGTGAAGGCCTTGAGGGCGGTCTTGTCATCTGCCTCAGCGCAGCGGGAATACTCATGGCTGAAGCGGCCAGCATACTTTCATAATGACTCGTCCGGCTTTTGGCGAATAATGTACAAGTCATCTGCGGAATGCAAGCGATCGGTCTGGAAGATGTGTTGAGAGACAAACAACTTCCTCAACTCTTCAAATGAGTCTACCGTCTTGGGTGGAAGACGGCAATACCAGTTTAAAGCTCCGCCAGAGAGGGTGGAGGGGAAGAGAAGGCACCGTTTTTCATCAGTGTGTCTCCGGTATACCATGGTGGACTCAAAGAGGTTAAGGTGTTCAATCGGGTCTTCCCTTCCAGTATAGAGTTGTAAGTCAAGCTTCTGCTTTGTCTTCGCTTGGAGGGGGGTGTTGAGGATCCTTCTTGTGAGGGGGCCGGGCCTGGGTTGGTTCTAGTCAGGTATCTCGGCTTGACGTTCAGCCTTCAACTTGTTTACTTCCTCTAGGAGCTGTAGGACGAGGGGGTCCTGAGTGGAGTCGTGCATCACTGAAGTTTTCTTCCATAAGTCCCCATCGCCTCTTGGAAGTAGGAAAGTTTGATCATGATAGCATGATTTTTCCTTGGACTCGTCACACTGACTCCTAGAGTGAGTATGTCGGAACATTTCCGAGTCCCCTGTACCTTCGTGTTCTTCTGGGACTTGTTGCCCATTCCCTAGATTAACTGCTGGCCTGGGTCGTGGGAGAGGACCGAGTCTTTCAGAAACTCTTAGGTCATTGATCTTCGAGCTTATGTGGATGGGATTCTCTCGACGTTGCTTTAGGAAGTCTCGACAATCACGATAGACGGCTTTTGATCCTTCCACTCCTTCTGTGAAGAGGTGCTTTCATCTACTCCTTCTGCTTCGGGTTGAAGCAGCTGGGTTGAGAGAAGTCTCATGTTGATTATCACATTGATGTGTAGCTCGATCCCTATCAGGGATGTCCGTGTTGGATATCGGTGACCCTCCGTGTTGGGGGGCATTCAGATGATTGTTGACCTCAGCAGGGGCGACGAGCTTGTGTGCTTGAGCATGCCTAGCCTCGTGAAGCATCTCGAAAATTTTTTCATACTGCTCCTGGAGGAACTCGTTCCTCATCACTATCTTGTTGTTCTGAGCTTCTAACTCATCGATTTTAGCTTGAAGAGTAACTCTATTTCCTTCCTGCTTTCGTTCCTTCATACTAGGTCCAATGGGGGTGTCATTCTGTGTGCTATGGCTTCTTTCGCTCCCCATGTTGGAGAGAGATGTTTGGCCAAAAGAAAGTGTACGAGCGGTGGAAACCAGCTTAACAAAGCTGAAGAGAGTGGGAGTAAGTGTCTTTCCCACAGACGGCGCCAAATGTTGATGCACAAAATCAGCGAAGACTTTGGTACAACAGAAAGTGTCAGGTTTGTGACCTTCGCTTGGTTGCTTCGATCACTAGTGAAGATAAGTACGTAAATGAATAAGGACAGGGAAGCAAACACAAGATGTACGTGGTTCACCCAGATCGGCTACGTCCACGGAGTAGAGGAGTTCTCATTAATTGTGAAGGGTTTACACAAATACATAGGTTCAAGCTCTCATTTTGTGAGTTCTAGTGAATAGTTTAGTACAAAATGACATTCGAGATTATTGTGGGAGAATGATCCCTATTTATAGAAGAGAGTTTCTAGTTTTGTTCTAACATTGACACGTGTCGTGTTGTGATTGGCTTCTGATGTTGACACGTGTCGAGCTGTGATTGGCTTCTGATGTCGACACGTGTCACATTGTGATTGGCCTCCTGGTTGAAGGGAAGCTCTTCTGGGTCCTTGACGGTATAACGTTGACCGGTGCTCAGTAGTTTCGGGATTGGTCAAGTATGGTACAAACAACTTCAACAATTATTCTGTCTCACTAGTTTATTCATTCCGATGATGTACAAAAGGCAGTACAATTTTCATGATTACTAATAAACTACCAAATGCATCAACAAGTTAAAAAGATGGTGCATGGATTGAAGTCTCAATAAGACTACCCATGCACTTGGCACTACTAAACTGTTCCATGCCTGAAGCATGACAGTCGCCACATGGATTCAAGTCACAATGGGACAATTCATGGACATGGCAATTTTAATATATCTCATGCCTAAAGTATGATAGACGTATAGGTTCCAATGACTCAACTCCTCGGAAGTAGAGTTAAAAATTTAAGCTCTATAACGTTCTATTGGAGGTCATGATTCAAATTCTCAATACAATTTATCTAATAAGAGATGACTGTCCTAGAAGAGACAATGTAAAGCCCCTGAAAAGGCAAGGATATCCAAAGTAATGAAATGCTTATAAACTGTACATGCACATGTACATGATAATTGTGGATCACGAATTGATGATAGCCATTGTTAATTTTGGTTTTACAATAACTACTAGATTCATCAATAATGTGTTGATATTGAACCATGTTCTTTTGTTTGTTGATGAAAAGATAAATTATTGGACAAAATGAAGAGAAGCAACTCTATTACTATTTAGTAAAATGGATCTATAGTGCAAATTGCCAAATGATGTTAAACTTAGAAGGTTACATATGGAGATTTGAAATACAGTGAAGTACACTCACATAATATGACACAAGGATCCTAATTGAAACCTGAAAGTTTAATACATTCCTGTAAACATGATTTCGCATTGTGAAACTTGTTCATTTCAATGGAGAATTATATATTATACGAAGGCTTCTGAAATTCCTGAAGCATATCTCCATAAATAAATCCCTCAATTATACATAGAAACAAACTGCTCTGTATAAATTTCAAAGGAGACTATGTCATGAAATGTAGAAAATTCATGAAGGATTCAAATTGCTTATAGTGAACCCTAGAAGGGTCAAGCAAAAGTATGTACTCAATACAAATGGATGGTATAAATTGCCTTAGTGAGTACTATCATTATGATATTGTTGCAACATACTAAATCTCTAGCAAGAGTTGATATTAGATTGAGACTTTTGAAAAGTCTAGAAAACTTACAATGTGTTGAAAAGAATATTGTCTCGAACTGCAGATCGAACAATATACAAACACGATTCTTATCCATCAAAATGTTTATGGTATTAAAGAGTCATATGGGTTGAAGATTGTGAGTTGAACACTCAAATGATTAACCAACATTTAGACAATAAGAAAGATCATTCATCCTCGTGACAGAAATAATGAATTGATATTTGGTTCAGAAGTACCATATCTTAGTGAAGTATGTGTCTTATTGTATTTAGCATAATACATTGAATTGGATGTTACATTTTATGTGAAGCACAATACCAACATATGGGTATTGGAATGAAGTGAAACTTATACATTGATATCTCCGAAAAATTATAGACATGTGCTTATTCTATTCCAAACAACTCACTAATAGCCACGGTCTTATTGGGCAAACAAAATCTTAATATCACTCTAGCATGCAAATAGATAGCTCACATAAAGGATTTGTATTTTCATATGGAAATAGATTAATCCTATAACGCTCAATGAAACAAACATTTGTTGTTACATCTTCATATCTCTCAGAAATATATATATCTTCAACATTTTTCAGTACACATGGGCTTCCGAAGGCTAAAGTTATTGAAGTTAGACAAATCAGTTCCAACAATAATCTTGCAGACCTCTTCACCAAATAACTACCAAAGTGTATATTCCATAAGTTGGTACATAATATCGGATTACACGATTTAGTAATCAGTTAGATTGAAGAATGTGGAATCAGGAGGAGATACTCACTAGGGGGAGCTACTCATTAAGGGGAGCATCCAATACACATGTGTGTTGTACTCTTGTTAATGTGGCAACCAATATTGACATATGGACCTCCATGGGAGAGTGTTGTAAAAGCAATGTGAATGTCCTCTATAAAAGCAACACCCACTTGAAGACTTTAGACATCACGTTGTGATTGGTAGGTTCATCACATAACTTTTGTATTTAATATTATTGACTACTGGAAATGTAAGGTTGAATGAAGAAAGGATGGTAAGCCATATGCCTATAAAACCAAGAGGAGAAGAAGTAGCAGAGGACATAGAAGAGAAATATATCAATAAGCTAAAAGGCTAGAGAGAAGAAAAAAAAAATAGTGAGAGATATCTTTGTAATCCTATTGATGTGGTAAAAACTAACACACAAATTAAACCCTATTAAGATAGTTGTAGTACGCGTAAGTAGGGATTGTTCTAGGCTAGGGATTAGTTAGGATGCTAATCAACACAAATTAAACTCAAAAACACAAAACTAGACTCTAAAACAGAAAACTAAACTTAAACTACTCAAAATAGACTAAACTGACTCCAAACACACAAACGAAGTTAAATTGACTCAAAACAAGAACTAGAGGGTGATTTGGACGAAAATTAAACTAAAAAGACTAAAAACAATGAAAAACAACCAATCTGGACAGATTCTAACCTAAGGACACGAAATAGAAAGGGGGTTTGGTTTTTGACAAATTTAAGACTAAAAGTAAACAGATTTAAAGACTCTAACTACTTTGGACAAAATTGGTGATTTAAAGGGTGAATGACTAGTTTGAGGGTCCTTCTCCACACATGACACACATGCATACAATTCGATTTCCAGTTATTCTTTCGATAAACCATGAATGACAATGCCCCAAATTAATCGTGAGAAGCACAAATTAACTTTTAGATTTTCCTAAATTCATTGAATTGGACTTAACGACACAACCAAATTATTCTTATCAAGTTCCCTATATGAACAGCATGATAGAGATACATATCAAAGATCATTAAGTTCTATGAAAATCATAAGCATTGACAAGGCATTCGTAACTATGAACTGCATGATACTCCTGCCAAGAATTCACTTAACACAATCATGACGTGACTTTTACTACTTGTGAATATAAGTTCATAATGATTAGGTGAAATTCTCTTATATTCTAGCATCAAATCCCTGCATCCAAACTAAGTAGGCCTTCTTAATCAACACACAAGAACAAGTTATCAATCAAACAGATAAGTAAATTGCATTCACGATTCATGAAATCATAATTGGATGTAATCAATTCATATCACATATATGTTCATGGCTTTGAATTCACCTCTAACTAAAACGAAATTAGTTCCACATGTACATCATAATTGAAAACCAAATTAAACTAAACATTGGACTAAAACTAAGGATAGAAAGAACCCAGAAATGCTCCAGCAATCCAATGGCAGATTTGGCATAATCCTTGGCTGCAGGGCACAGTACAAAGCTCCGTCTTCTCCTTGCAAAGATGCGGCACAAAGGTGTATTTTTCTCTCTGAATTCTCTCTTGTGTACGTGGTGCGAAATTATGGTGGTGGTGATTGAATTATGCGGCAAAGAAATGTATATATAAGGCTAGGGTTCGGAAAAGGCTAAGAAGGAAAGGAATCAGGACTCCAAATCTTCAAAGAAAAAGGACACTTCACATCAGATTCCAGGGGGGAAATGATTAGGGAGTTCGACACAAACCTTCTAGAAAGGCTAAGTGCGGCACTCTTTTAGGATCAGGAATAGGGTTTCTAGAAAGGGGTATTTAGGTGATTTAATGTGAAATTGATCCCCCTTGCAGCTGGAATTAAGGTAGGATATGATTAGGATAGGATAAGATAAGATAAGGTTAGTTTGGATAAGATAGGGTTTTGGATAATGTTCCTTCCTTTTAGCTGATTCCTTATCTTCTTTGTCTTGACTTTATTTTCTTCATCTCTTCAGCATATTCCTAGCCTCTTGAACTCCAAAAACGTCCATCCACCTTGCTCCATGCATGTGCTATTCATTCTTGGCCCAAAACTGCTCCAAATTGCTCCAAATTGCACTTTCTTGCCACTTTGTCAATTGAACATGAAAACACACGAAAATAGCTTAAAACACTCTAATAAGTAGCAACTAGCTATGAAAATGCAAGAAAACAAGCTAACTAAGTCGTATAAATACGCTCCTATCAAATTCCCTCACACTTAGCTTTCGCTAGTCCTCGAGCAAAACAAAACAAACAAAACATAACCTAGATCTTCCAACATTTGCCTCAAGGATTTCCAATGAAACATAACACGTTAAAAATCACTACTCCCACATATTTTTGCTATCCTTACCCTCAAGCCCATACTTAATCGCAGTCACCACTCACTAGCTCGCAATTAATCAATTAAAACAATAGTTTGAAAGTAGTAACATGCCTTAGAGAATTCCCTCAATTCCTCACCGGATGTACTCTCTATTTTCACACAGATTTTTTGACTACACTCCCTATACTAGGTATATGTGAGAAGATTGATGTAAACATGTAGACTAGCACTCACATACGTTATAATCAAAGAAGGCACTTTCTGGAATTATTAATGTATGCATATATATGATCTCATGAACGGAATGTCACTACTTAGAAGCGAGAACCAGGGATTCCATATGCTCGTACCGATTTCAAACTCCACAAATTGAAACACATAACAACCAAGATAAAAGTCTAAGGGTTGTAATGGGGCTAAGGGTATTGGCTAACAAAGAAATGTTAAGGATAAACAAAGGTTCTTAAAGCAATAGTAAGCAAAAATAATGAAATTGACAGTTAGAATTCACTTTTGAATGCAGCAACCAACTTTAAACACAAGGGAAAGATTCTTACAACACTTAGGGCTAGATTCAAACTTTTGGACCCTTTCTTCAACAACCAATACTTGTGAGTTCATTCTCACTTATTTCTCAACTATTTTCCTTTCTTTTCTTTTCTTTTCTTTTCTTTTCTTCTTTTTTTTCACGTGTTTTTCTCTCTTTCTTTTTTTTTAAATAACCTTCCCCCACACTTGTTTTCTGCAATATGTTTGATCAAAAGGAATTCCCTCTAAGTCATACTCCACTATACTTTAAGAACAAGGGTATGGATAGTCCTATTCTAGGCTAGGTAAGGATAATGTGGCTAACAAAGAAAATAGGCTAAATAAGGCTCAAGGGGGTTAAAACCTACAAAACATATGCAAGGGATAAAGGCTTTTTTGGCTCTGGTGGTAACTACTAAACAACTTCATCTTGTTATATGTTATGCACTCAATTTTAAGCTTTGAATGAAATGGGCATGAGTTCTAGTATTTGGAACTAAAATGATGAAAAAGCATTCTAAGTAGTAGCCAAGCAAAGAAATAATGAGATCATGCAACGACATTAGAAAACAAAAACATCATAGATTAATAACTCTCCAAATAAAGTTTAGGCTCAAGTCTCTCAGGGTTGTAGCGTTAGTTTGAGTTCCTTCCTTCAAGCATGTTACAAAAACTGATTTTTTTTCCTTTGTGATTACATGTGAATTCGTAAACGTCAACTACAACCAAGAATTAACCAAAGAGCATATCAAACTTCCACCCATGTTTGTAACTTTCTTTAACAGTCATGCAATTAAAAACCAAATCCTCATCATTGTGTTGGAAGGTACCCTAAGACACAAACACACAAAAACGACTCTTTTTGGGTTTTTCAAAATTGTTTCTAATTTTTTTTCAAATTTTCGTATTTTTCTTTCAAAACACACTAAAACGCTTCAAAACATAATAAAAACACTTAAAAACAATGAGAAACAACTCTAGAGGTGCTAGGTGGTAAAATCCCACGAAAATCAATGCAAAACACTTTGTTCCCCCCCCCCACACTTAAACCAAACATTGTCCTCAATGTTTCAAACATAGACTAACACGCAAGCAATCAAACAACACAACTAACAATCACAACAATCATGGCAAAGTAAAAGCAATAAAGAGTAGAGTTTAGGAACAAAAATCTGGTTGTGGAGCCGGAGATTCCTAGGTCTTCTTTATTTGAACGCATGGGTTGCCTCCCAAAAAGCGCTTGCTTTAACGGCTTCTAGCCAGATGGTACCACCATTTAAGCTTACTAGAGCCCACGGCATGGAGGGGTACATCCTCCACGACATGCTCCTCAAAATTCTCGTAGTAAGGCTTCAAACAGTGTCCATTCACTTTGAATTCATGTCCTGTCTTTAAACTTTGAATTTGGACTGCACTATAGGGAAAGACATTAGTAATAACAAAAGGACCAATCCATTTAGAACGCAACTTACCCAGAAACAATTGGAGGTGGGAGTTGAAAAGTAACACTTTCTGCCCTATAGAGAACGTCTTGCTACGAATCATCTTGTCATGGAATGCCTTCGTTTTCTCCTTGTAAATATGAGCGTTCTCGTACGCCTCATTCCTAATCTCCTCAAGCTCATTCAATTGAAGCTTTCTATGAATTCCAGTCGCATCTATGTCCATATTGAATGTTTTGACTGCCCAATGCGCTCTGTGCTCCACCTCAACCGGAAGATGGCACAATTTCCCATAAATAAGCCGAAATGGAGACATCCCAATTGGTGTTTTGTAGGTTGTACGATACACCCACAGTACATCGTTCAAACGCAAGCTCCAATCTTTCTGAGTTGGCCCAACTGTCTTCTCCAAAATCTGCTTGATTTCTCGGTTGGAAACTTCGGCTTGCCTACTTGTTTGAGGATGATAAGGTGTCGAAACCTTATATGTGACATTATACTTCTTGAGTAGTGCCTCGATGGCTCAATTGCAAAAATGGGATCCCTCATCACTTATAAGTATTCTTGGCATTCCAAATTTGGCAAATATGTTAGTTTTGACAAAATCTGCAACTACTTTGGAATCATTAGTACTGGTGGCTTTTGCTTCCACCCATTTCGACACATAATCCACAACAAGTAAAATATAATTGAAACCATGTGAAGAAGGAAAAGGACCCATGAAATCAATACCCCAAACATCAAAAATCTTAACAGAAAAGATAGGGGTTTACGGCATTTGATCTTTTGCACCTATATTGCCCATTCTTTGACAACGATCACAAGTCATACAAAAAGTTCTAACATCCTTAAAGATAGTAGGCCAATAAAATCCACATTCTAAAACCTTAAATGTTGTGCATTGTGTACCAAAATGACCCCCACATGCATAAGTGTGACAGAAAGTTAAAATAAAAGTAAATTTATAATCATGCACACACCTACGAAGAATCTGATCAGGGCAATATTTCCACAAGTATGGGTCATCCCATACATAAAATCGTGCGTCCTTTTTAAGTTTATCACGTTGGTGCTTGTTCAGGGTGCTTGGAACTTGTTTGGACACCAAATAATTCATTAAATCAGCATACCATGGCTCACTTACGTCAATGGACAGCAACTACTCGTCTGGGAATGCTTCTAGGATGGTTAAGGGCTTCTCATTGTGTACCAAACGGCTCAAGTGGTCAGCCACCACGTTTTCACTCCCTTTCTTGTCCCGGATTTCGATATTGAACTCTTGGAGAAGAAGCATCCAGTGAATAAGTCTTGGCTTAGCTTCTTTCTTTGTGAGTAAGTACTTCAAAGTTGTGTGGTCTGAGTAAATTATAACTTTAGTACCAAGTAAATACGAACAAAATTTATCTAAAGCAAACACAACAGCAAGAAGTTCTCTTTCAGTGGTGGAGTAGTTCAATTGAGCGTCATTCAAGGTCCGAGATGCATAATAGATGACATGCGGCTGCTTGTCCTTCCTTTGTCCCAAAACAGCCCCTATTGCATAATTTGAGGCATCGCACATAAGCTCGAAAGGAAGACTCCAATCTGGTGGAACTATGATGAGGGCCGAAGTTAGCATCTTTTTTAGGTGATTGAAGGCCTTCTCACATTCCTTATTAAATTCAAAGGGCACATCTTTTTGAAGCAGACGGCAAAGAGGTTGGGAAATCTTTGAAAAATCTTTGATGAATCGCCTATAGAATCTTGCATGTCCAAGAAAAGAACGAACCTCTCTCACCGAAGTGGGAGAGGGTAAGTAGCGTACAAGATCTATTTTCGATTTATCAACCTCAATTCCCTTTTCTGAGACTATGTGACCTAAAACTATGCCTTGTTTGACCATAAAGTGACATTTTTCCTAATTTAAAACAAGGTTAGTTTCAATGCAGTGTTTTAAGATTAAAGTGAGATTAGCTAGACAATCATCAAACGAATCACCAAAGACACTAAAATCATCCATGAAAACTTCAATAATCTTCTCAACAAAATCTAAAAAGATACTTACCAGGCATCTTTGAAACGTGGCTGGTGCATTATATAAACCGAATGGCATTCGACGATAAGCAAAAGTACCAAATGGACAAGTAAAAGTAGTATTTTTCTGGAGCTATAACAATATGGTTATATCCTGAATAACCATCAAGAAAGCAATAAAAAGAATGACCAGCTAACCTTTCAAGCATTTGATCAATGAACGGCAAAGGGAAGTGATCTTTCCTTGTGGTGGCGTTGAGCTTCCTATAGTCAATGCAAACTCTCCAACTTGTTTGGATATGAGTGGGCACAAGTTCATTCTTTGCATTCTTCACCACCGTGACTCCAGATTTCTTTGGAACAACTTGAACCGGTGAAACCCAACAGCTATCCGAAATTGGATAAATCACTCCACAATCAAGAAGCTTGATAATCTCTTTTTTCACAACCCATCATTGGAGGGTTGAGTCGACGTTGAGCCTCTCGAGTTGGTTTAGCCCCCTCCTTTAGAAGTATGCGATGCATGCATGTTGTAAAGCTAATTCCCTTAATGTCGGCCAAGGTCCATCCAATGGCTGTTTTGTACTCTTACAACACCCGAACCAATTTCTTCTCCTTCATTGCCGTGACTGATGAAGAAACTACGACAGGTAACGTCTCTTTATCTCCCAAGAAAACGTACTTCAAATGATTTGGTAATGGTTTAAGCTAGAGGGAGGGTGCCTGAATCACTGAGGGTAACAACTTATTAGTAGAAACGGGAATTGGAATTAGGATTGGAGGCTTACCAATGTGTTATGGCAAAGACTCAAAGGCAGCCACCATTTCGCCAATTTCTGCACAATTAGGCTCGGCCACTTTGGTTTTAAGTCCTATTCCTTCGGCAATGGTTGTTTGAAGGGGATCCCTCTCCAAGGAGTCAAGATATTCCTACACAAACAAATCAAATACATCAATAGAAAAACGAGAATGATCGTCTTTAGGATAACTTATAGCTTCAGAAATGTTAAAATCAATAATAGCTTCAGAAATGTTAAAATCAATAATCTCACCATCAAATTCCATTGTTAACCTACACCAAAATATCTTCGAAAACTCCTTTCGGATATGCATTAGAACGATCAGCTAATTGAATGATAACCCCATCGTTTTTTAGCTATCCTAGGTTCATAGATGCATAGATAGAGTATGGCATGACATTGATGGAAGCACCTAAATCTAGCATGGCATGTTCAAAATTGGTATTTCCAATAACACAAGGGATTGTGAAACTACCTGGATCTTTGCATTTAGGAGGCAGTTTCCTTTGTAAAACTGCTCAAACATTCTCACTTACTCGTACCACTTCCTTGTTCGAAATCCTTTTCCTTGTTGTGCAAAGCTCTTTCAAAAATTTAGCATACTTTGGAACTTGCTTGATTACATTAAGGAGTGGGACATTGACTTGTACTTTCCTGAAGGTTTCTAGAATGTCTTTTTCATTCTATTCTTTCTTAGATTGCTTGAACCTGCTAGGAAAAGGCACATTTGGTGGAATAGGGTTAGAAATAATCGAATTTGAACCAACCTTACCTGAATTGGATGGTGTGGAAGGCTTAGAAACCTGCGGCAAGGGTTGTTCTATCCTTGCCGTGGGTTTGTCCAATTCTTCTTCTTCAAGCAGCAGCTTCTCTTCCTCATTTTGGCTTGATTTGGATGTTTGTGGGTTGGTTCCAACCTCCTTGCCACTTCTTAACATGATTGCCTTGGCAGTCTCAAATCCTCCCTTCGGATTGATAATGGTTGAACTAGGCAGTTTGCCTTCTTCTCTAAACTGCCTTATGAATTTCGCCATCTGCCCCATTTGCTTCTTCACTTCGCCCATCTCTTTGGCTTGATTTTGTAATTCTTGCGTCAATGAAGTTAGTAGTTGAAGAACTTTATCATTATCCAATGACGAACCTGAGTTTGATTGGGTAGATTGTGGATGAGATTGAATTGGTGCGAATGGCCTTTGATAGAGTCCCGGACGTAGCTGTCTATATCCCCCTTGTTGTTGAGCTTGTTGAGGCTCCCTCCACTTCATATTTAGGTGATCTCTCTAGCCCGGATTGTAAGTGTTGGGAAATGGGTCATTCTTGGTTGATTTCGGCTTTGATAACCTATGACATTGTCACTTTCCCATCCCCCATTCTCTATCAGCTGAGGGCATTGATCATTAAGATGTCCTTGCATAGAGCACATGCCACAAGCATTTGTTCCTTGCCCTTTGGATCCTTCAACAACCTGTGACACAAGAACAGTGAGATTAGCCAATTGAGATTGAATTTCAGCCATTGAACTTACCTCATTAACTTGGTGTAGACCCGGCAGTTTCTGACACGACACAAAAATAACGGGTTTCGGGTCAACACGATAACTTATCGGGTCATTATCGGGTGACCCGTTAAGAACCCGCTAATAACGGGTTCTTAACGGGTATACACGCGGGTAACTCGTAGGTAACCCGTTTTGACCCGTTAAGAAAAATTTTATTTTGATAATTTTAAAGTTTAATTACTAAAATATTTATTATAAAATACAATAGCCATATTAATATATACAATATATTATATATTAAATATATAGTTTTGTATTATTATTCTATATAAGTTTTAAAAAAAAAAATTTAGTCATTATTTATTTTTATTATGAGAGTTCCTTATTATCATTACTAGGATAAATTTTACTTAACATGTTGTTGTCCAAAATTAAAATAAACTAATATAGTATTTGTATAGGCAAGAACTAAGAAGACATACATACAAGTATGAAAAATGTGAAAGAATATATAAACACTCGTGATTCATCATTATTCCTCCACGAGCAGATAATGGTTACACTTACATTATCGTTTAGATTTTTAAAATCCTCCAAACTTTCATGAATAATGTTTTTTATTTGAGGGAAAAATTAATAAAATTAATAATTATTATTGTACAAGTGTAAAAAATGTAAAAAAAAAAATATACAATCACTCATAGTGACAAACTTTACAACTTTCATGAAGGGGTCAGCTTCGAAATCCAACACTATAATTCATAAACCTTAAATTTATATTTAACCGTCAATTGCCATTTACGCTTTATTCTTCTTACTGAATTTCATTTTTAAAATTTTCTTTTTTGAAAACATGATCAACTAGCGGATGTAAGAAGATGAACGGTTCAGATCTTTGATATCATGTTTCGATATTTACGGTTAACTGAAATATGAGTCGATGACATATAGTTTGTAGAAACTTTATAAACATCAAGCAATATTTTCACTAACCGTAAAACTATGAATATAATATCAACAATCCAAACCGTTCATCTTCCTACATCCTCTAATAGATCAAGTTTTCAAAAAAGAAAATTTCAAAAAAAAAACAAAATTTGATAAGAACAATGAAGCGTAAATGTAAACAACAATCAACGGTTAAATTTTGATCTATGATTTATATGATTATAGTGGCGAATTTCAAAGTTAAGCTCTTCATGAAAGTTGTAAAGCTTGTCATTACGAGCGTTTCTACATTTTTTCTATATTTTTTTACACTTCTACATTAATTAAAAAACTATTAAAGACTTTAGGTAAGTGAAAATATACTTAAAAGAAAATTGTGTTTTTATGTTTTGGACGTGACAATATGGTATGTATATACTTATTTAGTATTATGTTTTTCATTTTACTATTTATTGGTTTAAAATATATTTTCCTTAACGGGTAAGGGTCGGGTCGATTTCGGGTCGGATCATTTTACACGTTTATTTTAACGGGTGTTACACGACACAACCTGTTAAGATATCGGGTATGACATGAAAACAACACGAACACGAAAAACATGACACGAATTCCAGGTCTAACTTGGTGTTGCCGTGGGGTGTCTCTCTGTCCAATTCCTTCGTATTGTTGTGCATTCAATGCTCAATTCGCTATTAAGATCTTGGCTGCAATGGGGGTTTTGTCAACCAAAGCACCACCTGCCGAGGCATCTAACATTTGTCTCTCAATTGGAAGTAGTCCTTCGTAGAAATATTGAATTAAAAGCTCTTCCTTCATTTGATGTTGTGGGCAGGATGCAACTAACATCTTAAAACACTCATAATACGTTGGAAAGGATTCTCCTTGGCTTTGTTGAATTCCACTAATTTTTTTCCTCAAAAGAATGACTCTTGAAGTTGGGAAGAATTTCTCTAAGAATGCTCTTTTCATGCTTTCCCAAGAAGTGATAGTTCCAGGTGCTAATTCATAGAGCCAATCTTTAGCCTTGTCCATAAGAGAGAATGGAAAGGCTTTCATCTTCAGAATATTGCCATCCACATTGATTGGTGTCATGCTTGAGCACACCACTTCAAATTCCTTCAAATGCTTGTTTGGATCTTCCATGGACAACCCATGGTATTTGGGAATGTGATGCAACAAACTAGACTTCAATTCAAACTCATTGGTCTTGCCTTAGGCTGCTGTAGGGTATTGAATGCAAAGGGGCACGACATTGTCCAATCCTGAGGCTGAAAGTTCCTTGATGGTTCGATTGTCAATAGCCATGTCTTGTTCCTCTTCGAATTCCTCTTCAATTTCCACTTCAGATTCTAATTCGGAACTAGAACTAGGTGGATTGGGTTCTGCCTGCTTCCTCTTCCTTCTCAACGTTCGTTCAAAATCGTCGTCAAACTCCAATATGTGTGCATGAACAGGTTGATAACTTCGAGTCATAAACTAGTACCTAAAACAAAGAAAATAAAATCAGAAAAACAAAAACAAAAACAAAGGGAAGATTAGCAATTTTGCTAATCCCCGGTAACAGAGCCAAAATTTGATGTGTTAAAAACTAACACACAAATTAAACCCTATTAAGATAGTTGTAGTACGTGTAAGTAGGGATCGTTCTAGGCCGGGGATTAGTTAGGGATGCTAATCAACACAAATTAAACTCTTAAACACAAAACTAGACTCTAAAACAGAAAACTAAACTTAAACTACTCAAAAAAGACTAAATTGACTCAAAACACACAAACGAAGTTAAATTGACTCAAAACAAGAACTAGAGGGTGATTTGGAAGAAAATTAAACTAAAAAGACTCAAAACAATGAAAAACAACCAATCTAGACGAATTCTAACCTAAGGACACGAAATAGAAAGGGGGTTTGGTTTTTGACGAATTTAAGACTAAAAGCAAACAGATTTAAAGACTCTAAATACTTTGGACGAAATTGGTGATTTAAAGGGTGAATGACTAGTTAGAGGGTCCTTCTCCACACATGACACACATGCATACAAATCGATTTCCAGTTATTCTTTCGATAAACCATAATGACAATGCCCCAAATTAATCGTGAGAAGCAAAAATTAACTTTCAGATTTTCATAAATTCATTGAATTGGACACAACAACACAACCAAATTATTCTTATCAAGTTCCCTATATGAACAGCATGATAGAGATACATATCAAAGATTATTAAGTTCTATGAAAATCATAAGCATTGACAAGGCATTCGTAACTATGAATTGCATGATACTCCTGCCAAGAATTCACTTAACACAATCATGACTAGTGACTTTTACTACTTGTGAATATAAGTTCATAACGATTAGGTGAAATTCCCTTATATTCTAGCATCAAATCTCTGCATGCAAACTAAGTAGGCCTCTTTAATCAACACACAAGAACAAGTTATCAACCAAATAGATAAGTAAATTGCATCCACGATTCATGAAATCATAACTGGATGTAATCAATTCATATCACATATATGTTCATGGCTTTGAATTCACCTCTAACTAAAATGAAATTAGTTCCACATGTCATCATAATTGAAAACCAAATTAAACTAAACATTGGACTAAAACTAAGGATAGAAAGAACCCAAAAACGCTCCAGCAATCCAATGGCATATTTGGCACAATCCTTGGTTGCAGGGCACGACACAAAGCTCCTTCTTCTCCTTGCAAAGATACGGCACACAGGTGTATTTTTGTCTCTAAATTCTCTCTTGTGTGTGTGGTGCTAAATTGTGGTGGTGATGATTGAATTATGCGGCAAAGATATGTATATATAAGGCTAGGGTTCGGCAAACGCTGAGAAGGAGAGGAATCAGGACTCCAAATCATCAAGGAAAAAGGACACTTCACATTAGATTCCAGGGGGAAAAGGATTAGGGAGTTCGGCACAAACCTTCTAGAAAGGCTAAGTGCGGCACTCTTTTAGGATCAGGAATAGGGCTTCTAGAAAGGGGTATTTAGGTAATTTTAATGTGAAGTTGATACCCCCTTGTAGCTGGAATTAAGGTAGGATATGATTAGGATAGGATAAGATAAGATAAGGTTAGTTTGGATAAGATAAGGTTTTGGATAATGTTCCTTCTTTTTAGCTGATTCCTTATCTTCTTTGTCTTAACTTTATTTTCTTCATCTCTTCAGCATATTCCTAGCCTCTTGAACTCCAATAACGTCCATCCACCTTGCTCCATGCATGTGCTATCCATTCTTGGCCCAAAATTGCTCCAAAATGCTCCAAATTGCATTTTTCTTGCCAACTTTGTCAATTGAACCTAAAAACACACGAAAATAGCTTAAAACACTCTAATAAGTAGAAACTAGCTATGAAAATGCAAGAAAACAAGCTAACTAAGTCGCATAAATACGTTCCTATCACCTATTATTTCAAATAATGAAAGAAATACTACTGTTGTCCCAAGGATGTAGGCACACTTGCCAAACCTCGTAAATATTGTATTTTATTTACCTTATATTCCACAGCACACGTATCCTCAATTTCACAACAAATTTAAGTTTTTTTTGTTTATAAAATTCCTAATAGTCTAGCTGGCCTAAGGTGGGGTTCAAGAGTTTTAATTGAACACAAAGTGGAGGGGGTAAACTGTAATTACCCTTTTAAAAAAGTTTATGAACTCCATAGAAATCGACATGTATTCATTCAAGATTTTAAAGTAGTCCTTAAGGCTGTGTATTCAACTAAGATATGATTTTAAAGTACTTTAAAGGTGAAGGATTTTGATGGATTTTCTAATGTTTTTAAGCTTTAGTATATCAAACCACTCCCTCTAAGATTTTGAATGAACTCATCTACAATTCACATGGAGTCTATGAAAATCCATTAAACTCCACAAACTTATAACTCTTGTAAAATCCTTTAAAATCTCAATTGAATGCAACACCTAAAATACATATTAGGTTATGTTTCCCTTTTTTGGCCCAAAAAAGTTCACAAAAAGCTTTTTTTTTTCTTCTGCTAACCTTGCAGTTTTTACATTTAACACATTTAGCTCGTTCAAGTTCCGACATTCTCCAACACCGAAAAAACCTTGGGGGGTGTATTCAATTAAGATTTTGAGGGATTTTATTCTTTTAATGAATCTAGGTATATTCAATCAGAATTTTAAGTGATTATTTGAAATTGAATCTGTATTCAATCAAGATTTTAAGATAGTTTTTAAAAATCCTTAGAAATCAGGGTGTATTTAATTAGAATTTTAAAGTAGTTTTTAACATTCCGGGTGTATTCAATTAGAATTTTATTTTAAAGAATTTGAAAAAGTTGAGGAATTAGAGGGAATTAGAAAGATTTTGAAATGTATTTTAAGCATCCACGAATCTCACATCTTCTCATAAGATTTCAAGAGAATTGAATAAAAAATTTACATGGAATCTCTACAAATCAATTAAACTCTATAAATTTCGACACACCGTCAACAAGAACAAAACAGTATTGGTTAATCTTCTTCTTCTTTTTTTTGGTCAAATATTGGTTAATCTTGTTGAATTGAGCTTTAGCAGCTCGTTTACTTGGACGCTCTAAGCATAGGCGTGGAAGAGTGTGCCTAATTTCTCAGTCACGGAGTACAAATTCTGAGCAGACACAATGCCATCTGGTATGCTCTTCTTCTTTTTTCCAATTCAAACCTCATGGGACTACACTAACTAATACTAATACTACTGTTAATGGTAGTCCTCTTCATTAATAAACAACAGTCTTGTGTTCAACTCATACGCCTACTTTGAAACTAGGAATGGATGACTCTTGCAAATGTTTTTTCTCCTTTTGTGAAAACGGGATTTTGTTCCAATTATTATTTAAGAACAGTAAATTCATTATATTTTCGGGATTCTGGACTATTTAGTTACTCAAAAGGGATTCGAGCTCGGATGCGTAGGGGTAGCACATCTATTATAGTCAAGGTAGCTTCTCCCACGTGTCCTTGGAAGTGAAAACGAGAGAGAGAGAGAGAGAGAGAGAGAGAGAGAGAGGGGGAGAGAGAGAGAGAGAGAGCACAAATGCTCAATTAAAGAGCAGGTTGAAACTAACAATCTAGGAAACGAAAAACAAAAAAACAAGGGGCAACATCACTGCATTTGTATGTGCTGCAAAAACTGAAAAAAAAAACAAAAACAAAAACAAAAATTAGGCATGTTGACCTTTTGGAACAAGCCAAACGTGCTTTTTAACTTTTAAGCCTACACAAAATATCTCCTGGATTTTGAGCTTCTCCGAAGGACCCTTTCTTTTGGTGATTGCAAAGCGGTCGTCGATTACGTGAAACTCCAAATTTACCCCGAACACCTACAAGTCCAATTACACACATAAACGTTCGTTACAACCCCGAAAATAAAAAACCAAGGACAAACGCTTGTTAATTTTGCTTTAGTTGGCATGATCAGTGGTCTACACAGCTCGATTAGCTTGATAACGAGACATTATTTAACAGATTATCGAACCCAACGAAAGAAAATGATGCTTTGCTCACAAGACAAAGAAAAGAAACGACTGGATAGCTTTGCCGATGGGTGGAAATGTTTTGAATGGAAACTAGTGCAGGAAAACGTAAGTTGGGGCATACGAAAACAAAGAATTACACGACGTATAACACAAAGGTTGAATACGCAGATGGCACATCCCTCGGCAAACCAAAGAGGAATTTCAATATCAGTGGGAGGGAAAATATGAACTCAAAAACGCGAAAAACAATATGGTTATCGAAGATTCATGCTAGGTAAACTTCAAATAGCAATGGAGATATAAACTGGCAGTGACATCCAGAAAGAACACCTGTATTTGTTTCTTTAGCGATCGTTGAGTCCTTGATTCCCTACCTCACTTGCAGGTTGGTCGGAACATAACTGAAAATAGAAAACCTTTAGTTCTTGCAAATCTAAGCGACAAAACTCCTAGAAGGCGCAGAGTCAACAAAAGTTGAGCTGGCAATCAAATGCTTGCATAGACTGATAGGATTAGTGATTTCCCTTGAACTCGAGTGTGATGCTCCAGGTAATGGCATAGGGGCAGTTTTACAACAAGGGAAGCCTATAGCCTTGACTAATCAGGCTCTAGGACCTAAGAACCAAAAACTGTCAACTTACGAACTTATGAAAGGGAGCTTATTGCTATAGTGTATGCTGTGACAAAATGGCATAGCTATCTTAAAGGAAGACACTTCATTATAAAAACTGATCACTGCAGTTTGAAGTACTTTCTCATTCAAAGGGCAAATACTCCTTTTCAACAAAAGTGGGTAACCAAATTACTAGGATTTGACTACGAGATCCGGTATAAGAAAGGGTGTGACAATGTGGTGACAGCTGCACTTTCAAGGGTTCATGGTTCTAACTAGTGATAACTCAGAATTGACAGAAATCAATTGTTCTTCCATTTCTTAACCCTATTTTGGGTGGTTAGATGAATTGAGAAGAGAAAATGAACAGGATGAGTGGATTAAGCAAAAACTCAAGATTGTGAAGAAGAAAACTCTATCCTTCTGGGGAACTTACTTAGTCTCATTACCAAATGGACAATGGCTTCTTGAAATATAAAAACAGGATTGTTATTAGTCCTAACTCTCTTTGGAACCTGAACATATTGGAAGAACACCCTTCCACCCCAATTGTTGGCCATCAAGGTGTACTGAAGACTTATCACAGGATCACAAAGGACTTCTACTGGCCTGGATTGAAGAAAGACATCAAAGCCTTCATTTCTAAATGCAACACTTGCCAACAGAATAAGTATGAAACTCTTTCTCCTCCAGGTTTGATTCAACCATTTCCAATTCCCGAGTAAATTTTGATTGATGTCAATATGGATTTCATTGTTGGCCTGCCACTATGTCACGGTAAATTGGTTATATTGGTTGTGGTTGATAGGCTCACGGAGTATCCCTATACTGACACCTTAGTAGCTCAGTTGTTTCTTGACAATGTGTTTAAACTACATGGGAAGCCCACTACCATTGTTAGTGACAAAGATCCAATATTCCTTGGTGCTTTTTGGAAGGAATTCTTTAAGTTACAAGGGTCAAAGCTATGCATGAGTCTTGGTTACCATCCACAAGGTGGTGGGCAAATTGAGGTGGTAAATAGATATCTTGAAACCTACCTGAAGTCTTTTGCAGGAAATTAGCCTAAGAAATGGGTTCATTGGTTACCCTGGGCTAAGTGGAATTACAACACTTTCTATCACACTTCTTCAAAGTTAGTGTATGGGTATCCACCACCTCATGTGACTGCCTATCAGAAGGGAACAGCTAACTTGGAGACAATGGAACAAGGTTTGCTAGACAAAGATAGGCTACTTTCGATGTTGAACACAAATTTAGAAGTTGCTCAGAATAGAATGAGAGTTCATGCCAATAAACATAGGACTGAGAGGGAGTTTGTGGTGGGCGACTGTGTATCTCAGGTTGGTTCCATACCAACTGCAGTCTCTAGCCTCTCATGCCAATCACAAATTACATCCCAGATTTTATGGTCCTTATGAGCTCATTGAAAGGATTGGTCCAATTGCTTATAAGTTGAAGCTACCTCCCATTTCCAAGATACACCTTGTGCTTCATGTCAGTTGCCTTAAGAAAGGCCTTGGAAGTCTGGTACAACCTAGTACTGCATTGCCTAAAGTAACTGATAATGGGAAAATGCAGGATCCTCCTTTGGCAATCTTTGCCAGGAGAATGTACAAGAAGGGTGTTGTTGCACGAGTACAGCTACTGGTACATTGGGCAGGTCAAAAGAGATTGATACTACTTGGGAAGACTATGAAGAGTTCCATTCCGGATGTCTAGATTTTCAGCTTTAATGACCTTGAGGACAAGGTTCTTCAAGGGGGGAGTGATGATAGGATTAGTGATTTCCTTATTCACTAATATTAATAATTAAAATTTCTGTTATGTTGATTTGCCTTTAGTAAAGATAGTTTGTTAGTGGAATGGCCAGCTGGCACCTTAGGTGGGGCTGAAGCTTTAAATGGAGCAATGGCTCTCTCTCTCTCTCTCTCTCTTCTCTCTCTCTCTCTCTCTCGTAACAGTTATGAACTTTTATTAACTGAAAAATAGCATTTCACCGGACCTCAGCTCCGTCTCCTTCCTTAATCCATTTCTGCCATATAGATGCAATTATAAGCAGGAACGGTAGGTGGTTTCTATCATAGACGAATAACAATGTGATGTTCAACATTCTCGGTATGCTGTCATCTATAATTTTCACTCAAACCAAAAGCAAAACAAACAAGGGTGGCGTATAACCTCCGAGATCCTAGGAAAAACAAAGTACAAGGTTTAATAACACGTTTTCTGGTAGTGTTAAAAACATTTAATTGTTTTGTTTCATAGAGAACACAATAGGAGAGTAAGTTGTTTCATATGTTCCTATATATGCCGAAATTAGCAAGACATTGCTTAGAATCGAATCGGATGGATGGGAGCTGAAAGCTTGGCCTAGTAACCGCATGAGATTCGTCAGTAGCATTCTTCCAAGAACATGTTTTTCCCCGGACTTACCTCGACTAAACAAGTCGTCACATTATTCCCAGAGAAACCAAAAGGTTTCAGAGTTCGAAGAAACAGCTGAATTTTTACAAAACATAATTACATATGATAGTTACAATTTGACAAGGCCCTAAAGTAAGTCTCAAAAAGACAGAAGAAAATAAGCCATATGGAATGAGTTTAACCTACAGATAATAAAATTACCGCGTACCACATGGTAGAGGCATACTGATGGAAAAAAGAAGAAGACAAAACCCTTCAACAGAGTCTTCTTTTTTCATAAACTGAAAAACATGACATCTGATCTGATGAACAACAACAAAGCTTTTTCCCACTAAGTGGGGTCGGCTATATAAAACCTAGAACGCCATTGCGCTCGTTTTGTGTCACTTCTTCCATTAGATCCAAGTACAAGTCTTTTCTTAGTCTCTTCCAAAGTCCTTCTAGGTCTTCCTCTACCCCTTCGGTCCTGAATCACTGTCTCGTAATCGCATCTTCTAACCGTAGTGTCAGTAGACCTTCGTTTCACATGTCCAAACCACCGTAACTGATTTTCTATCATCTTTCCTTCAATTTCGGCTACTCCTACTTTACCTTGGATATTCTCATTCCTAATCTTATCCTTTCTCGTGTGCCCACACATCCAACAAGAAAGGATGAACATGTCTATTCTTTTTGCATGCTTGCAATCAAGCAATCCAGTTTACAAAAACCATTATTTGCTCATGATCGCAATTTGCAACAGAAAACCTCTTCCTAGACTTTGCTGACACAAATACCCAAAGACAAACCCAAACACCGAACCTCTCCCTCCCCACATAGATCTTTACCCCTCACATCCTCAAATTTCTGCACATTCCTTTCTATCAAAATAACCCTAGTAATAGTCACCACTGATAAACATCTTCCCAAAACCAAACCCCAATTCCTTCCTTCAAATAATCTTCAAACGATAATATCAAATAATATCAAGTTATTTGTCAACTATTGATAGGAAGATAGATACCAAACGTTCCATCCTTCTCTAAAGATCATGGCCGTGAAAAGCCCATTTCTCCCAGGGGAAAAAAGTAACTAAAACAGAATGTGACAACTATCTTCAATTCTACATTCAAATCGAAGCAATATGATTCAAATGAATGCACCCTAGATTATTTCTCAACATTTTCTGAATTGAAACTGATGGGCTTACATCATATAGATGAGATGCAAAAATCATATTGTCTAATTGTTGGGTACATACCTGGATAGCCAGGATACTGGTATGGGTATGTGATATACTCCTGTTACATATTTGCTTGTGAAAACACAAAAGTACAACAACAACAACAACAACAACAACAAAGCCTTTTCCCACTAAGTGGGGTCGGCTATACATTTATAGAAATTATAATTTAATACTGGTACAACATTTTTCTTTATTTATGAAGATATTTTGGTGATTTTGGTATCTAGACATGCATGAACACTCACGAGCCAACTACTCTACAATATTGAAAATGTTGATGAAACCAGAACCATGTTCTACAAACAAATCACGGAATACAAGTATGCCTGCAGCAAGTGATGTAGTACCAGTATGTAACTTTAGATCAGAGAGATAGTAGATAGGGAAATAGGGAGGTTGAGGAGAATTTCGAAGAATCAGACAGGATTAGAATAAAACTATAGAGAGGACGATCGAGATAGAATAAAGACTCAGAAAAAATCCATTTAATCAATCATTCAACTGCCCGAATACAATTACAAAGCACATATTTATAATAAGTAACCTAATCCTACAACAAATATGAAAGAATCCTAAATGGCTTTTTAGCCAAAATGGTCCATGAGATTGCCATAACTACTCACTTTGGTCTCTGAGATTTTGAAATCGATAGAAGTGGTCCTTGAGTTTGTCCACCATCAAACATTTTGGTCCTTCCGTGAAAATTTTTGTTAAATAAGGACCAAAATAACAAAAATACCCTCAGTTTAATAACCAATGAGCGAAAATGATTTGACAAAAATTGAGGGAATTTTTGTCACTTTCTTCTTATTTAATGGAGATTTTTCACGGAATGACCAAAATAATTAGTGGACAAACTTAGCGACTACTTCTATCTATTTCAAATCTCAGGGATCAAATTGAGGAGTTACGCCAATCTCAGGACCATTTTGACTAAAAAGCCATCCTAAATCTACTAGAAATAGGAAAGTAATCTTAATTCCATAATAAATAGGTATATAAAATAATATAGGAAACTAAATAATAATATCCTAGATATTATTCTGCATCAGCAACCCCATCCAACCAGACATGTCACATCATATATAGCTCTACAATTCTACTTCCTAGGAAAGATGTTATAAAACCTAAGGACTTAATTACACAAAAATTACAACCACATAAGTTGCACCATATGAAAAGAAAAGAAAACAAGCAAATAGATTAGCCAACTGACAAAACTTTCAGAGATGCATGTTTTTCTAGAAAAAACATTCATACCAAAGTACAAAGTCACTGACACTACAAATAACTGAACGTGGATGTCTATGCAACCAGGAATGTAGACTATATATAGTTCGATCAAAAGAAGAATGATTCGCTAAACTGATCCATGAAGTAATAGAAAACGAAAACTAGCACATAAGTTTCACCATATGCAAAAAGCAGAAACAAACACATGAGTTGGCTGACTCATACTTCCAAAAGATGTGTTTTTCTCTAGAAAGAGCACATCACATATTGTTCAATCGCCCAAGGAAATATGTGCTAAACCTATTGCATTAATTAATATAAAACAAATACTATTATACTAGCACATAAATTTGATCATATGCAAAGAAAAAAAAATAGCCATAAGCCAGAGACGGGAAAATACCTATATGGGATAATAATTATCACTGTTGACTTCCAGACCCTCGCCCTGCTTGACTACCCATTTGCTGCTGCTGTTGTTGCTGCTGTAATTGGAGGAGGAGGTTAGCTGCAAATTGGAGCGTCGACTGATACCGATGATTTTTGTCAGCCTCACCATCTGGGGCGCTCTGACCAGCCCCAATAAGTGCAGACTGAAGTTGCTGCACTTGATTTGGGTATTCTGGGTTTACCTTTTCAGCCGCTAATGGCAGAATGGTCTGAGACTGCGAATTAGCACCATAAGTCTGATCAGAAAAGGCCATGGAATTATTATGTTGCTGAGAAACAGGTGGATTGTACAACCCAGTTCCATGTGCTGATTTCTGAGTACCAAGAGGAGCTTCAGCCAGATACTGGCTGAGATGAGAGGATCCAGTAACTTGTCCACCACCTTGAGAAGGGATTGTAAAATTATTCAAAGGCCTAGAAGGATTTGCAGACTGCAAGGGCTGACTGGTAGAAGAGTCTGGGATTTGGTTGATACCAAGGGCCAGTGGGGCAGAATGGTTGGATGAGTATGGAACAGATGGATAAGGCTGGTACTGCAAAAGATTCTGTTCGTGTGGATTAAACTGACTACCTAACTGTTGTAATGCATGACCAGTATGATCAGAAATTTGTTGATCTTGTTTCCATCCAGGAGAGGATACTTTACTTGGTGCAAAAGCAGGAAATGAATGCCTAGCTGCTGAGGATACTGGCACCCTAGCACCTTCTGGACCAGACGGCTGTGCATTTCCAGGCAGTAAAGTGGCCAGAGTGGCAATAAGTTCAGGAGTTAATGAAACTCCAGCTTGTGATACTGCAGCACTATTACTAGAAGCATAGTCTTGTGGTTGCACTCTAGAGGACTCACTAGTAGGTGGAAACAATGGTTTTGCAGAAAGCTTCGAGCCCTCATGCAAAACCCTGTTATAATCCATAGGTAAAATATGATCATCATTCGGTGGGATTACACTATACTCAACTTGTGAAGAAGGAATCTGCTGTCTGTCTATAAACTGTAAAGGTGGCATAGGCTGCATCTGTTCGTGCATGGAGGCAGTACTAGGACCTTGTTGTGGAAACTTGAGAACCACACCATACAGACGTTCAGGGCCTGCAACTTTCAAGACATTCTTCAAGAAATCTGAAGGAGGCACCAAAAATAAGGTCATCCCATCATCAAACTTTGCAACACCAGCACGGTTTTTTGCACCTAGATAACGAAGGAATTCAGTGTAGGAAGCAAAATCATCTTCACTATCTGGCAAGAAGAATACTATATCAAATTCAATGGCCTCAGCATAATGTTTTGTGAGCATATCCAGTCCAGTTCTAGCCGAACAATTAACAACTCCAGGACTGCAAAACAGAATACAAATACATTAAACACAAACAAGAGAATTCTCTAGTCACACACCAAACACAACCCATGCTGATATAAGATACAGGGCAACTAAGTTTAATTTCAAAGATTATCCAGAAATATAACAAAAGAAACATAATAAATATTTTGGAAGTCCAAAATCATAGAGTCTGGAAACGGTTTGAAAATAAAGAGGGATATTAGCAAGTCTGAACTCACTTTTGTGCTTTTAGTAATCATAATAAGGATTTAACTACATTATAACCAAGTTGTTTGATTTATACACTTCTAGAACTATCCACCTACGTACTGAAATACATATGGAACGTATGATTGCGAGTTAACTCAAATATTATTTCTTTAGGGTGAAGGATAGGTAAGAAGTATTAGTCTGAGACTATAAACTTGCAAAACCATAAAGAAGAAAAGTTTAAAGCATTGGTATAGCCGGATAGGTAGCCCTGAAAGGAAGATCATAATAAAAAATAAATAATTATGTGAATTTTTCACATAAATAATTAGGTGACTATTGTACCCTTCTATGCTAATAGTCTTATTAAGTTCAAAAGGGATGCTTCAGGGGATTCTAGCATAAAGTAGACAAACTGCTAATAGTAACGGGTTCATCTATCCATACATAAAATACATTAAATAAATAAAAAAGGGTGTCATGGAACATGCATTAGACCAAAAAAGCCTACACACTAAACGACTTTGTTTTATTAAGTGTGCAGTAAGGCGTCTGATCAACTTCACTTGGACCCTCTTTCAAGATACACCATTTGGAACATCAGTCGAAACCATAATTTAGTTTCCAAAATACTGAGAATGTATAACAGGACGAATAAGAAACGGTTATCAATGTAATCATGAGAAAGGTGATATTGCATGGATAAATATGAACAATTGTGAAATACTATGGTTTCTTGGTAACTTGACAATAAACTTTTACCCAAATACCATAGCAGATAGCACAGTGGAATCCATGTACATGTTCTTAGTAAAACAAATAAAATATGCCATTCGAGTGCCCAAAGAAAATGGGGAAAAAAAAAAGAAGATAAAAGGAAAATTGTACTCACAGCTCATTTCCTATTCCTTTTCCTATAGGGACACAGCGAGCATGGCAAACAGGTGTTCCACCCTTGGCAATAGTTCCACGCCATATAAAATCATTATCAGGAAGCCCTCCAACTGAGACCCTTACACCAGCTGGACTAAGGTGATTCTTCCCTTGGACATTCATAGATGGTCCAGAAGCACCTCCATCAATTACTGGACCAGGTCCGTAAGACGAGTCGAACCCTAATCCATGGTCATCAATCTTTCTCAACGGATATGGAGGGTCGTCTATGGACAAAGGACTATCTATCCTTGACCGTTTAGCATCCCTTTGAAATTGGTTAACATCCAAAACGTCCCATGCACTAGATGCAGGTCTCGTGTGTGACCTAATACCAGGCGCAGGAGAAGACACAACCCCAGGTGTGGGAGGAGACAGCTGCCTCCAGTTGAGACCCATCAGGTTCTTGGAACTTCCATCTTGATAATTATTATGCGACGCCAAATCATTAAGTTCGGGGCCTGAAAGCAGAGGGTCAAACCTACCTTGAGGACCTAAAGGCCTCATTGGAGCATTTGGTCCAAGAATGCCATTTTGTGGTAGAGCTCCAAGATAATTATTAGACATCATTGGACGGTTATGACCAAACATGTCCATCTGTAAAGGCCGAAATGGATGTTCATTGAATAACATATCTGATCTAGGTCCTTGGACTCCAGGATAAGGGCCAGGGTAATCTTTCCCAGGTGCCAGCCCACTGCTTGAGAACATAATTGTAATCCGAGGATCATTGAAAAGCCTGCCTTGCAAGCCCTCCTTGGCCCGCCGAGCTTCATCTACACTCCTAAATTCAACAAAGGAGTAGTGCCTTGAAGGAAAACTTTTAATTCTCTCAATCTCACCAAACAAAATCATGGCATTGTGGAGCATTTGTTCATCAATCTGAACAGAAGGAGGATAACCAACCCAAAGAACATTACTGGGTTGGCTGTCACCTTTTCGTCCCCCGGAAGATTGTGGATACTGCAACATGACACAAAACTTTGAGAAAATAATCACAACTGAGAAGTTTACTCCTACTTGGAATTCACATACAGATTTCCATCTTCTGTCTAACCCACAAATCCATAAATCAGATCCTAGGACCAAAGGTAAGTCTACAACTCAAGTTATATATTGGAGGTAAGATGCACCTTGTGTGACATAACCAGCAAACAAATCATTCTTATGAAGCAACAAACATATACACAATCAACATTCTAAAAGTTCACAATCTTTAGTAGAACACTGTATGTAGCTTATTACTCACCTGTTGTCTTTTGTGAGAATCAGGCCCCGTGTTTCTGGCTGGAAACTGTCCGTCTCTGTAGTCAGGCCACTGTTCCTGTTCAAAAGAGCAAAGGAAACCAGAAAGTGTTTTAATAAGTAACCGAAGACAGACATGTTACAGCGAACAAGCAAATCATGCATTAATCACAGTACACTGATCAATAAACAATTGTTAATAGATGCTCCTCCTGATTGTTTGATTCAAATTCTTGCTGATAATATGGCTGGTGTTTCCCGGCCTAGGTTAATTGTTTCTTAGTTTTTCTTTGGTCTTTTCTTTTTCCATGTAAACAACAAAATAATGATTATCAGTTTATGACATTCAAAAATATGCAATCATGGAAAATTATCATATTTACTAAAATGATTGAAATATTACACACGATAAGTATCTCCACAAAAATGCATAACCCTTCTAAAACAGTTAACTCCTTTCCTTCTATCCACTTAATAAGTGTAATATATTTGGCATTGTTACTCAGGTGGGAGTGTCATGTCCTTAGACACCCACATAGCCCTAGAAAGAATCCTTCAAAACAAAGTATCAGCACCAGAGTTTGCCACGCAGTGAGCCTATTACTGCTCTCTAGCGAATTTTCACTCGCAATATTTCTGCTAACCTACAAAGTCCTGGAACCGCAATAATATACACATGGAACTACCATTGAAGTTATGAATAATAAACTTACTCTTCTCGAGGGTTGCGATCGAAGATAATCAACACGTATCTGGTCACCAGCCAATCTCTTCCCGTTCATGTTTCTCATTGCTTGGGAAGCATCCTCCAATTTAAAATATTCAACAAATGCAGTATTACGGTCTCTAAGGAACTTGAAGTCCTCCATTTTTCCAAACTTACAAAACTCTTCTTCTAATTCTTCCTTTGAGACAGATGGGCTAATTCCACCTACCCATAGATTCTTGCAAGGTTTTGCCTGTAAATAGTGCGTAAGAACGACAAATTTCAGTTCCCCAAAAATGTAAAAAAAAGCTGCAAAAATTTATCTCAAGGTGAGGAAAAAAATAAACAACAAGTGAAACAAAGTGATCTCAGAGTAAAAACACTTTGTATAACAGTTTTTAAGCAGAGGAAGAAAATCCACATGTATTACGAATGCATCAAAAATTTGAAGTAAGCCACATCCGGACATGGGGGCTAATGCATGCATAGTTAAGAACACATCAGTGGAATGCCTGTGCCAGTGGTAGATATAACATTGGTAGGGATGCACAGTGCCCTACCTATTTTTTTTTGTCTTGCAACAAAAAGGTAGATATCTCTCTTATGTACTTGTATTGCAACAAAAAAAATAGAGAGATGCACAGTCCCATCATCTGATCCAATTAATATGAATTATACAATCATTTTGTAACTTTGGTTCCACAACACTTGTTCTCCTATTAATTCGTTTCTTGGAACACAGTTATGCTGAACTTATAAAAATCAAAGGATTTCAAACATACGTTATATGGGTGGTAAAAGAAGACTGTGAAGCTTAGTACGTAGTTAATTCAGGCCATCAAACTAGAATTTGTCAGATCTGGTCACCTCAACAGTTGATTAACTATCATTTGAGATTCTTGCTTACACAAACACTCACACTTCGGTGTTAGTTTGAAACAGAAACACGCCTTTGTGCACTTGAATTTGTCAGATCTGGTCACCTCAACAGTTGATTAACTATCATTTGAGATTCTTGCTTACACAAACACTCACACTTCGGTGTTAGCTTGAAACAGAAACATGCCTTTGTGCACTTGAATTTGTCAGATCTGGTCACCTCAACAGTTGATTAACTATCATTTGAGATTCGTGCTTACACAAACACTCACACTTCAGTGTTAGCTTGAAACAGAAACACGCCTTTGTGCACTTACTGGCATTGGTAAGTGTTTTAGTTATTTGTCGAGGTAATAAGTATTGTGTACAGTCAATGCGACTAAAATAAGATTTCAAATCATTTAATATAGGAATCGTAGTTGATCTTTCGCAGTTGGTAGTGTTTGTTTCACAGTTTTGATTCACAGGAGATAGTGTTTGTTTTGCAGTTTGGGAGCTTGGAAATGGTTATATAAACATTTCTGTTGTGTCTGCACCTAAAACATTGAAACTAAAGCACAACTAAGATTGGTGAGTGCACGTATATCAATTTTTGTGCTCAAGTTGAAATTAAAACTCGCCTATTTTGGTGCTAAATTAATATGAAACTGAAACACAACTTTTTTACGTTGGTTCATAATTTTGTGTTGTGCCTTTAAGTTGAAATCAATCACCTATCTGTACAATGGGATTTCAAATTAATCACCTATCATGTTACTGGGAGTTGTATTTAGTGATTCGCAGAGACCAACAAAGGCTGAAGTTGTGCGTTCGTTTTGCTGTTTTGGAGCATGGGGATGTTTAAGGGATTCATTTCAATGGTTTTTGGACTTCAAAATGTTCATAACTCATAACTGAGCCTTGAGATTGGTATGTGCACAAATATTGATTTTGGTGCTTCAGTTTCGACTGAAACCCCACTTTGTATTAACTGAGATCAATTCACAATTTTGAGTTGAGCATCTGTATATATGTTTTGTAACATCTGATATGCAGGTCACAATAATATTTGAAATCACTCCTATCCGTGGGGAAAAAAGAAGAAGAATATTTCAAATAACAGCTAAGTACTACCAAATTCTTATTATATTAGAAAAGTTATATATGGGGAGAGTCAGAGACCTAACCGCTGATGTAAATTCTGTTTCACAGTTTTGAGACTTAAATTGGTTATGGATTCAATTGGTCACAATAGCACGCATCTTGCTAATTGTTAAACTTTTACAACGAACAGGATTTCATGAAATGGTTGGAAAAATCCTAGCAATGGATGCATGATACATTATAAATATCCTTCATATCCTGAAAATTATCGACTTTTGCAGCATTTAGAAACGCTGGAATGAAAATTATTGATTCTAAGCACTCTAGAATGGGATACCTAAAAACATACGGTGGCGCAAAACAAGGGCTACTTAGTTTCCCACTAAAAACATACGCTGGAATCAAAATTATAAGCGTCCACATACTTCTTAGTTTCCCATTATAAATTATGTTTCTTCATGCCTAACCTTTTAGATTTGTAAGCGAAACTTTCCCAATTTCTTTAGTTTATAATCTAATAAGCGCATCACTCATACTCTAACTTTGCAAAAATCGGGAGGCACAATTTGATTGAAATCAAATAAACCCAAAACTCGTGTTTGAAAAACAAAGAAATCGATAAATATCATACAAAAACAACCAAATAAACCTAACGAAGCACAAAGATCAATACGAACCGGTCGGGCAAACTCAATCTTAACAGGGTTTCCGCGCAGAAGGGCACCCTGCAATGCCTCCTTGGCAGCGGCGGAGTCCTCGACGCGCTTGAAGAAGACGAAGGCGTAGCTCCGGGAGGAGTAGGTGGTGACGCTATCCAAAGCACCGAATTGGGCGAAAAGGTCCATGAGATCCGAGTCGGTGACGTCGCTGGCCAAATTCCCAACCCAGAGATTGTTGGACGGCGTCTCCGAATCGTCTGTGGCTAGCTTGTTGGGTTTGGTCGGAGGCGCCATTGCGATTGAATTGCATAGAATTGAAACCCTAGCAGTGTTTAGACTGAAGATGGCGAAAGTAATTAATTTTGTGGATATGTTTTTAGGGTTAGGGTTTGGGAGATTTGATTGATAGTGAAGAGGGCTCGAATTGTGTGTTTTAATACCAAGGACGAAGGAACTCAACTCAAGCAAGTGAAGATATGCCGGGAAAGCCAGTTAAGATATAATAGGCTTCTTCCCGAATCCAGACCCATCTAAAACATCAATTTATCGTCCGTACGTTTTCAAATTTGAAAATGGCATTTTGTCTAGTTATTTCTGACTGAGGCCCACACGGTCAGACATAAATTATTTGGCGCAATTGGACTATTTTCTTAACGAACGGTGTTATCTATTCTAACAACATCTCCAACTCATGAAATAAAACTTAAATATAAGTTTTAAAACTCCTTCAAAGCATGGTACAAAATATTGATATTTCGCCGATAATATCGTTTTTTTAAGAAAATGATATTTTTACACTTATCCATTTAATTATCGTTAATGTATCGCGATATTATCGATATTATCAATAATATCGCGATATATTAAGTGCCTCTCTCGCCTCTCTCTCTGCATCCCCAGAACCCCTTCCCCTTCCCTATAACCCCCCACCCCTTCGCCACCCCTTCCCTACCCCTTCCCTACCCACACTAACATTTCCCTCTCTCTCAGCTCACTCCCTCTTTCTCCCCCTCTCTCTCGCACAGACTCTCCCTCTCACCCCGATCTACACTCACGCACCCATTTACACACCCACACCCATCGACGACGGTACCAAAATCATCAATGGCGTTAACCCTCTCTCCTTTCGTCTCCGTGAAGCTCTGGGGCACCTAGAGGACACCCTACCCAGGTCCCGCGAGCCATGGGTGTGCGAGCCCAAGTCCCGGGTGGACCGTACCCGTCTAGGTGATTGCAAATCCCAAACGCGCAGCAACTCTGAATCTGCAACTTCCGATCTCGACGAGCTTCTGCAGATTTGCCGTCTGTGAGCAAATGAAGGAAGAGATAGTACGCGCAGAGAGAGAGAGAGAGAGAGAGAGAGAGAGAGAGAGGGTATTTGACATTTCAGTGTGGCGGTGCGACTATGTGAGCTGCATTTTCTGTTTCACTTTGTGGTTCTGATTCTTCTAAAAGAGATAAGGAAGATGAGAACCGAACAGATTTAATGGGAAATTGGGAAGGTGTTTTACTTTATTTGGGATGTGAGAGGTGGAGTGCACACTCACCTTGGGTAATGTGAGAGGTGGAGTGCACATTCAATGGATTTTAATTTCACAACAGCCCACTACGTGGGCTTTTCTCTTTCAAAAGTTTATATATATATATATATATATATATATATTAATATTTCATTTAATCTATACTCAATCTAATGCAATGATCATAAATAAGAATAATTTAGTCTATCATCCAACAATACTTCTCATTATGATTATATGCTTACCATTTTCTAAATATTGAACTTGTTGGATAGATGTACTTTGTGTATTAGTTTTGTATTTTATAATTCTTTTATTATCTATACAAGTATATTTTTAGTGTAAATAAGCATTTATTTAGAAGATATATAATAAATTTATATAAATCCGCCTAGGCGCTAGGCCTTTACCCGCCACCCGCCGCCCGCCGTCCGACTAGCGCCTAACGTTTTTTAGAACCTTGGTTTGTGATTACATATTTAGCATGTAATATTTATATGGTCATTAAGATGTCTGCAAGGCTTGCAAGCTAATATTTATTATCTAGGATAAATTTCTATATTTAAAAAAACACAAAGGGGATTCGAACCCCTCCCATTTTACTAAGTCACTCATAGGAACTCTATGTGGTACTAAGTCATCCATTTTACCATGAAGATAGTGAAAATTTTGAACCTTGTTGATGCACAAAATCAGTGAGGACTTTGGTACAACAGAAAATGTTAAGTTTGTGACCTTCGCTAGATTGCTCCAGTCACTGGTGTGGATAAGTATGTAAATGGATAGAGACAAGGAAGCAAACACAAGATGTACGTGGTTCACCCAGATTGGCTACGTCCACGGAGTAGAGGAGTTCTCATTAATTGTGAAGGGTTTACACAAGTACATAGGTTCAAGCTCCCCTTTAGTGAGTACAAGTGAATGATTTAGTACAAATGACATTAGGAAATATTGTGAGAGAATGATCTCTATTTATATAAGAGAGTTTCTAGTTTCATTTTGACATTGACACGTGTCGTGTTGTGATTGGCTTCTGATGTTGACATGTGTCGCGTTATGATTGGCTTCTGATGTCGACACGTGTTGCGCTGTGATTGGCCTCCTGGTTAGTGGGAAACTCTTCTGGGTCCTTGACGGTATAACGTTGACCGGTGCTCAGTAGTTTCGGGATTGGTCAAGTATGGTACAAACAATGCTCCCCTAAGTTCCCGAGTGAGGGAAGCTCCTTGGTTGGGGACTTGCAAGATCTAAGCCATTGAGTAATCACGAAACTTCTAAGTACCGAAGTGTGGTATCATTTTCACTTGCCTTATCTGTCTCATGCGTAGATGCGACATCTTCTCTAGAAGTATTTTTCCTTCATCCAGGGGTGGTATCTTTAACAGATGAAAATGCATAAGGTAATGCATCAATTTCACTTGAAGCTTACTTGTAGTTTCGGGATTGGTCAAGTGCGATACAAAACCCTATAGTAGGAGTCCCCCAAGTCGCCAAGCTAGGAGATTTACCGAAAGAGGTAACAGACAAGGTAAGCAATCAGACTTCCAAGCAAGCAACCTAGATTGGAGGTTCAACTTCGGCTTCCGGTTTATTGTTCTCCTTCTCTTTGTGTCGTAAACAGCAACAAGGATAAGGAGAAGCAAATGGAGAATAGATGATATGAGATACTTTTGCTTTTGAATAAGTAACTTTCCACAAGCTTATTCTTGAACTGGGCTGGAGGGTTTTCTGGTTTCCTCTAGAGTATAAGGCCGACTTAAGAATTTGAGGGTCAAAACAAGTCCATCAAATCTAAAGTACATTCAACCCTGATGATATGGGATACTTTTGCTGTTGACAAAGTAGTGGATGTATCAGTACGTGTTCTGTTAAGCTTGTCTCCACTTGTTTCCTTGTATCCTTCTCACTTGCCCTATCTGTTCCTCAGGCAGATGTGGTATCTTATCTGGAAGCATAAGATGTTGAAGATGAGTACTCAAGAGCAATGCCAGGTAAGTAATCAGGCAAGGGGTTCCAGGCAGTTAGTTCCTGACTGGAAGCTTAATTCCAAGTGCTGACTAATTGCTCTCTTTCTCCTTGTCTTGTAGGTAAGAACAAGGCCAAAGGAAAAGATAGGGAAAAAGCATGATATGGGATACTCTTGCTTTTAACCCTGATGATATAAGATACTCTTGCTCTGGTGTGGCTTGTTTGCAGAGGTATTATCGGGAAGAAAAAATGCTGAGTATTTTGAGAGACTCTGCTGAAAGTGCCATCTCGAATGTGAAGAACAGTTGAGCATTTTTTTTTATTTGAAGGTCTGCCTGGCTGTGGAGGATGGAGGTCGACATATATAAGAGTCTCCCTAACAACAAGTAGTAGTGCTATTTCTTTACCCTTCTTGGTCATAGCAATGTAGTGGGAGCTGCAAGTTTCACGTGTTTTAACTTTGTCAAAGCACTTTGAAAAAGTGGTATGTGGTATCTGGAAAGCTGATGTTGCTTGTGAAGATTGCAGACAAGCTTTATCCAAGGAAATCTGGCTCTCAAAGTTCGGAGAGCGGTGCCTCTTCGATTTTCGAACAAGCAATCCTGTCGAAGATCTGGCTCTCGAGATTCATAGAACGGTGCCTCTTCGATTTTTTAGAAAGCAATCCTATTGGGAGTCTGACTCTTGAGATTCGAAGAACAGTGTCTCTTTGATTTTTTAGAAAATAATCCTGTTGGGAGTCAGGCTCTCGAGATTCGGAGGACAGTGCCTCTTCGACTTTTGAGCACGTAATTCTGTTGGGAGTCTGGCTCTCGAGATTTGAAGAGCGGTTCCTCTTCAATTTTTGAGAAAGCAATCTTGTTAGGAGTCTGACTCTTGAGATTCGGAGAGCAGTGTCTTTTCGAGAGCAAGCAATCTTATTGGGAGTGTTTTCTCGAATATGAGTAAAGGTTGGGCATTTTTGCCAGTCTGCCTTACCACGGAGCACGGAGGTTGACACACATTGGGACTTTCTAGTTATTAAGTAGTGGTGTTGTTCCTTTACCCTTGTGGGTAATAGTAGGGTAGTTGGACCTTCAAAATTTATGTGTCTAAACTTTGTCAGAGATCTTTGGCAAAGTTATCTGCGGTACCCGAGGAGTTGATGTTGCGTGTGAAAAGTGGTGCCTTTTCGGAATCTGGAGAGTGGTGTCTTTTCGATTTTTGAACCAACGGCCCTGTTGTCCTTTCTTTTATAAGGGCACCAATTGTGTGCAAGAAGTACATTCAGAGAGTTATTGCTTGTAAGAATTTTCCCCTTACTTCAGAGATTTATTGCACCTCATTTCTCCTTCATCATTTCTGAGAATGTCTGGCCCATCTGACCGTCGTTTTGACTTGAACTTTAGTGAAGAGGCAGCCATGCCTTCTCAAGACAACATATGGCGCTCATTCTTCTTATCCCCTACTGGTCCTCTTACCGTTGGGGACTCTGTGATGAAGAATGATATGACCACTGAGGTGGTGGTTAGGAACCTTCTTACTCCCAAAGATAATAGACTACTTTCCAAACGGTTTGATGAGTTGGCTGTTAAGGATTCTCTGGCTCTCAGTGTTTAGTGTGCAGGTTATGTGTCTAATATGGCCCAACGCCTATTTGCTCGAACCCGCCAAGTTGAATCATTAGCGGCTGAAGTGATAAGTCTCAAACAGGAAATCAGAAGGCTCAAGCATGAGAATAAACAGTTGCACAGGCTCGCACATGACTATGCTACAAACATGAAGAGGAAGCTCGACCAGCTGCAAGAATCTGATGGTCAGATTTTACTTGATCATCAAAGGTTTGTGGATTTGTTCCACAGGCATTTATTACCTTCGTCTTTTATGGCTGTACCGCGTAATGAAGCTCCAAATGATCAACCTTCGGTGCCTCCTCCTTTTGGGGTTCTGCCTAGTACTGAGGCTCCGAATAATCACTCTCTAGTGCCTCCTCTTTCTGGGGCTCTGCCGACTGCTGAGACTTCTCCTGAGAAACCTTTGTGAATGCTCCCTCTTGTGTGTTTATTTTGATTCATGTATATGTACATATTTGTAACTTATCGGAGATATCAATAAAGAAGCTTTGCTTCATTTCAACGTATTGTGTTAAATACACCAAGGCCTTCTTCACTTAGTTCATTGAAATTTTCCTTTTGTTGAAGCTTTGTGAGTGAAGCATGTAGATTGAGGTAGTGCTCCCTTAATTTCCCGAATAAGGAAAACTTCTCGTTTGGAGACTTGAAAAATCCAAGTCACTGAGTGGTCATGAGACTTCCGAGTATCAAGGTGCAGTAGCATATAGTAGGAGTCCCCCAAGTCTCCGGTCGAGGGAGTTGATGAATGAGGCATTTCCTTTCTAAGTGGTAGCCCAAAACTCCTTCTTCATATATATTTGTTATGAAAGTTGTTAGGCCCAAAGAAGAGAAGGCCTAGGCAATTTTTTTTTTTGAATTTTCGAATTTTTGAATTTTTGAATTTTTGAATTTTTGAATTTTCGAATTTCCAAAAAAAAAAATTAAATATATATATATATGTATATATTTTAAAGCTTTGTAGGTGAAGCTTTGGTGTTGAAACTTGGTAGGTGAACCTTTGAGGTTGAAGCTTTGTTGGGCACCATGAATTGATTTTGCTTCACACAATCTTGATCAAGATAGTGTGAAGCTTTTGTAGGTGAAGCTTTTGTGTTGAAGTTTTGTAGGTGAAGCTTTTGTGGGTCAAGCTTTTGTAAGTGAAGCTTTTGTAAGTGAAGCTTTTGTGGGTCAAGCTTTTATGGGTGAAGCTTTTGTGGGTGAAGCTTTGTTGGGCACCATGAATTGATTTTGCTTCACACTATCTTGATCAAGATAGTGTGAAGCTTTTGTGTTGAAGTTTTGTAGTTGAATCTTTTGTGGGTGAAGCTTGTGTGGGTCAAGTTTTTGTGGGTGAAGTTTTTATGGGTCAAGCTTTTGTAGGTGAAGCTTTTGTGGGTCAAGCTTTTATGGGTCAAGCTTTTATGGGTCAAGCTTTTGTGGGTGAAGCTTTTGTGGGTGAAGCTTTTGTAGGTTAAGCTTTGTTGGGCACCATGAATTGACTTTGCTTCACATTATCTTGATCAAGATAGTGTGAAGCTTTTGAGAATTTGTAGTTGTCCTCCATTGATGAAGCTTTTCTTAGTGAAGCTTTGGAGTTGAAGCTTTGTAGGTGAAGCTTTGGAGTTGAAGCTTTTGTTGGTGAAGCTTTTGTTGGGTACCATGAATTGATTTTGCTTCACACTATCTTGATCAAGATAGTGTGAAGCTTTTGAGAATTTGTAGTTGTCCTCCATTGATGAAGCTTTTGTTGGTGAAGCTTTGGAGTTGAAGCTTTGTAGGTGAAGCTTTGGAGTTGAAGCTTTTGTTGGTGAAGCTTTTGTTGGGTACCATGAATTGATTTTGCTTCACACTCTCTCTTGATCAAGATAGTGTGACGTTTTTGAGAATTTGTAGTTGTCCTACATTGATGAAGCTTTTGTTGGTGAAGCTTTGGAGTTGAAGCTTTTGTTGGTGAAGCTTTGATGGGTGAAGCTTTTGTTGGGTACCATGAATTGATTTTGCTTCACACTATCTTGATCAATATAGTGTGAAGCTTTTGAGAATTTGTAGTTATCCTCCATTGATGAAATTTTTGTTGTTGAAGCTTTTGAGTTGAAGCTTTCGTTGAATTTCCCTTTTTTTTTTTTTTTTGGGAAACTAGAAATTTGAAAATGTGGGAGAGACAACATATACAAATTTTGCTTCCACACTGTTGAGCAAGAGATTGTGATGCAAGCCACACCTTGTAGTAGTCGAAGGTTTGGATGAACCATATAAATTGAATTTGCTTCGAACAGTCTTGAATTTGCTTCGAAGGTTTGAGAATTGTAGTTGCCCTCCATTGATGAAGATTTTATTGGGACCATAAATTGGTTTTGCTTCACACTGTCTTGATCAAGAGTGTGTGAAGCTTTTGAGAATTGTGGTTGAACTCCTTTGATGAAGCTTTTGTTGGCACCATAAATTGGTTTTGCTTCACACTGTCTTGATCAAGAGTGTGTGAAGCTTTTGAGAATTGTGGTTACCTTCCATTGATGAAGCTCTTGTTGGCACCATAAATTGGTTTTGCTTCACATTGTCTTGATCAAGAATGTGTGAAGCTTTTGAGAATTATGGTTGCCCTCCATTGATGAAGCTCTTGTTGGCACCATAAATTGGTTTTGCTTCACACTGTCTTGATCAAGAGTGTGAAGCTTTTGAGAATTGTGGTTGCCCTCCGTTGACCCTCCATTGAAGAAGCTCTTGTTGGCACCATAAATTGGGTTTGCTTCACACTGTCTTGATCAAGAGTGTGTGAAGCTTTTCAGAATTGTGGTTGCCTTCTATCGATGAAGCTCTTGTTGGCACCATAAATTGGTTTTGCTTCACACTGTCTTGATCAAGAGTGTGTGATGCTTTTGAGAATTGTGGTTGAACTCCTTTGATGAAGCTCTTGTTGTCACCATAAATTGGTTTTGCTTCACACTGTTTTGATTAAGAGTGTGTGAAGCTTTCTACGAGTTGTAGTGTTTGCATTATTACAGAGGGGAAATGTTTGAAGCAGATGCAAGAGAGCTGAATAGCTTGATCTTCGTATGCCATGCACTGAAGTTGCTGTTGGCTTACAATAAGACTTTGTTGGTGACTATAACTCTTGTTGGGCATAAGTGCTCCCCTAGTTGAGTTGTCAAGCTTGAGGGTTTTTGATTATTTGTGAATGCTAGGAGTTCACATGTACAAGTTGTACCACTTGTCTTCTGGTAGGTGGAATGAATGGTGAGTTGCTTTCATCAGTTGGTTGGTGGTACAAAGGTGAGTTCCTTCTTCCCCTGGTTGGTGGCATGAATGGCAAGTTGCCAAATGATATTAGAGTACGGCTTGTACATTTCATCACCTGGTTGGTGGCATGAAGTACAGGTTGTACATTTCATCACCTGGTTGGTGGCATAAAGATGCGTTCCTTCCTCACCTGGTTGGTGGCCTGAGTGGCAAGTTGCCAAATGATATTAAAGTTCGGGTTGTACATTTCATCACCTGGTAGGTGGCATGAAGGAGAGTACGGGTTGTACATTTCATCACCTGGTTGGTAGCATGAATGGCAAGTTGCCAAATCATATTTGGTGCGAAATATTCTAACACACAAATTAAAACCCTATAATTGTAGTATATGTAAGTAGGGATTGTTCTAGTCGGGGATTAGAAGGGATGCTAATCAACACAAATAATACTAAAAAACACTAAACTAGACTCTATAGACTCAAAACTAACTTCAAACACTCAAAACAGCAACAAACAATCAAAAGACTCAATTCTAGACCTAACAAGTGATTTTGACGAAAATAGAACTTGACTCAAAAGACTAAAAGAAAACAAGTTTTGACTCTAAAAACAAGACTTAAGGAAAAGGGATTTTGTTTTGACGAATTTAAACTTTAAAACAGAAACTTGTAAAACAAACTCAAAAGACATGAAATTGGGTGAATTAAGATGGTGAAAGGCTAGTTAGAGGGTGCTTCTCCACACATGACATATGCAACATAAACCAATTCCCAGTATTGTTCCTTTAAACCATGAATGACAACACCCCAAGTTAACCGTGAATTGCACTAATTAACCCTCAGATTTTCCTAAAGTTATTGAATTGGATGATTGCATACGACAACCCAAAGTATTCCCCACAAGTTCCCCACATGAATTGCATAATAGAGATACAAGCAAAGATCATTAAGTTCATTAAGTTCTATGAAAATCATAAGCATTGACGAGGCACTTGTTACTATGAATTGCATGAAACTTATGCCAAGAATTTACTTAACACGATTGTGACTAGCAACCTTTACTACTTGTGAATATAAGTTCATAACGATTAGGTGAAACTCCCTTATACTCTAGCATCAAATTCATGCATGCAAATTAAGTGTCGACCCTCAATTAACATACACAAACAAGTTTTAATAACCCAGATAAGCAAATCACATTCAAGACTCAAGAAACAATAACCGGATATAATCAATTCATATAAAACATATAATCATGGCTTTGAATTCACCTCCAACTATAAAGAAATTAGTTCCTCATGTTCGCAAATAAACAAAGATAACTTAAATTAAACGTTAAAAACAAAGATAGAATACACCTAGAAACGCTCCAACAATCCAACTTCTTGAATGGCAAGCACGGCTCCAAGTTTCTTCCTTCTTCTCCTTCCTTAGCTGCTGCACAATGAGGGATTTATGGTGAATGGTGTAGTGAATTGTGGTAGAGGGTGGTGGATTAATTGCTGCACAAAGGTTTGTATTTATAGGGAGAAAAGGTACAGCAAAAAGGGTTGAATTAGGGCTCCAAATTAGCAAAGAACAAGGACAATTCTCATCAGATTCCAAGGATGAAAAGGAGTAGGAAATTCGTCAGATTTCTAGGGGAGGGGATAAGGCTTCTAGAATCATATTTTTATGTGTCCAAATCTGAAAAGAACTCCCCCTTGCAGCTGGAATTAAGGTAGGATAAGATTAGGATTCGATAATACTAGATTAGGAAAGGATAAGATAAGATAAGGTTTGTTTGGATAAGATAAGGTTGGATAAGGTTTAAGATAATGTTTCTTCTTTTGAGCTAAGTTCTTATCTTCTTTGTCTTGGATTTATTTTCTTCATCTTCTCAGCACATTCCTAGCCTATTGAACTTCAAATTCGTCCATCCATCTTGCTCCATTCATAAGCTATCCATTTGGTGCCCAAAACTGCCTCAAAATGCTTCAAATTGCACTTTCTTGCTAACTTTGTCATTTGGACCTACAAACACACGAAAATAGCTTAAAACACTATAATAAACACAAACAAACTATGAAAATGCAAGAAAACAAGCTAACTAAGTCGCATAAATATGCTCCAATCAAATTCCCCCACACTTAGCTTTTGCTAGTCCTCGAGCAAAACGAAACAAACAAAACAAATAAAACATAACCTAGACCTTCCAACGTTTGCCTCAGGGATTTCCAATGAAACATGACACATTAAAAATCACTACTCACGTAGATTTTAGTCATCCCTACCCTTGAGCGCATACTTAATCATAGTCATCACTCACTAGCTCACATTTAATCAATTAAAACAATGTTTTTGAATGTAGTAACATGCCTTAGAGAATTCCCTTAATTCCTCACCGGTTATACACTTTATTTTCACACAGATTTTTTGACTACACTCCCTATACTAGGTATATGTGAGATGATTGATGTAAACATGAAAACTAACACTCACATATGTTATAATCAAAGAAAGCATTTTCTAGAATAATTAATGCATGTATATGATCTCATGAACGGAATGTCACTACATAAACGCGAGAACCAGGGATACCATATGCTCATACCAATCCCAAACTCCACATATTGAAACACATAACACCCAAGATAGAAGTCATAGGGTTGTAACGAGGCTAAGGGTATTGGCTTACAAAGAAAGGTAAGGGTAAACAAACGTTCTTAAAGCAATAGTGAGCAAAGTAATGATTTTGACACTTAGAATTCACTTTTGACTGCAAAAATCCACTTTAAACACAAAGGGAAAGTTCATGCAACACTTAGGGTCAAATTCAAGCTTTTTGGACCCTTTCGTCAACAACCAACACTTTAGAGCTCTTTTTCACATATTTTTCAACTCTTCTTCATTCTTTTCTTTTTTTTCTTTCTATTTTCCATGAATTTTTTTTCTTTTTCTTTTCTACCCGTGCCTCATTTAAGACTTTGGCACACACACACACACAAAAATCTCTTCCCCCACACTTGTTTTTCTGCAATATGTTTGATCAAAAGGAATTCCCTCTAAGTCATGCTTCACTATCCTTTAAGAACAAGGGTATGGGTAGTCCTAATCTAGGTTAGGTAAGGATAATGTGGCTAACAAAGAAAATAGGGCTGATCATAGGAGTGAGCGGCTCGGGAGGGGAGTGAGGAATAGTTGCGTAGCGTTGACACTTATCACACGAGCGAGATATTCTGATGACATCTTGGTGAGTGTTGGCCAGTAATATCCTTGGCAAAAAGCCTTGTGTGCTAGGGATCGAGATCCAGCATGATCTCCGCAAACTCCTTCATGTATTTCTCGAAGGACAGTTTCCGCCTCTGCGGGCGTAAGGCATCTTAGGTATGGTAGGTTAAAACCCCGCTTGTAGAGTTGGTCATTAATGATCAAGTAACGGGTAGCCTTGTATCGAATCTGCTTAGCTTAGACTTTGTCATTTGGAAGGGTGCCATGAGCAAGAAATCCATAAATCGGGGTAATCCAACTATCTCCTTGTTGTAAGTTGCACACTTCCGCAGTCATGGTGCTTGGTGCTGCCAACAATTCGACCTGAATTTTTCTCCCAATCTTGTCTTCCACCGCTGAGGCGAGGTGAGCCAAAGCATCTGCATGACTGTTTGCCACTCGAGGAATTTAGGTGATCTGGTAGTGGAAGTGCTTGAGCAACAATTGTGTTTATGCCAGATATGCTGCCATTGAGCTATCCTTAGCGTCAAAGTTGTTGGTGACCTGGTTAACCACCAATTGGGAATCACTGAAGATATCAATTCGTTTAACCCCAAGGTGTTTGGCCAAACGTAAGCCTGCTAGGAGGGCTTCATATTCAGCCTCATTGCTCGACGCCTTGAATTTGAAATGAAGAGCATACTCCATCGCCACTTTGTCAAGGGTCGTAAGGACTAGTCCTGCTCTATAACCCTGTTGGTTGGACCAGCCATCAACATATAGACTCCATGCTGGGGCTGTTGGTTCTATTTTCTGAGCTTCCGAGGGTAATGAAACCACTTCTTTAGGCGTAGAAACAATGTCAACAGGATATGTGAAGTCGGCGATGAAGTCTGCTACTGCTTGGCCCTTCTCAGCTGGCTTTTGTGTTGGAAATGCACCCTAAAACCAATCATGTGATGATACTTTACGGACATTTCACATGTTAAACTAATCTAGTTTAATATCAAGGGCAAAGATTATTGTTTTAAGCCGTCTCATATAAATGTTATATGCTTAAACGATAAGTCCAAGGAATATGTAATTAGGAGAATGTAATTTAAACAAGTTAGATTTATGAGACCATTCTCTTTTGTATACATATCCTAAACGTTCCTGATCATAGGATTGCCAATTGGGCATTGACAATCCGTTAAGATCAGTACGTGATGTGTCTTCTCTCATGGAGAGTGACTGGTCTCGAGTCATTGGTGTGATTGACGCCAATACAAGCATGTAGGTGCTCAATAGGGAATGAGTCCACTGAACACGATCAACGAGGAGTTCTTATACTCATGTCACATGAGAACTCATGGTTGGGATAATGCAAAGTAGTCATTTGACCTGAGGCATCATAGTTGTCTTGTGGTTAAGTCCTTGATCTTTGATTGTGTCAAAGTCACTCCATCAGAGGGTGTCTGATCGGATCATATTTATATATATTTTTACTTCGAATTCACTCGTCTTTTCTTAGTTAGTTCCTTATATTTTTGAACTATTTACGTATTTTTGTGTTTATAGGATTTGTTATGCAAAGAAAATAAAAATAGAACAAGTGAAATTTTATGTAATAAATTCGTCAAAACTGTCTGTGGAGATCAGCTTTTAAATAAAATTAAAAAGAAAAAAATAAATAAATAATAATCATGATTTATGTTTTGTAAAAGAAATGAAAGAAGACTCATGGCAGACACGGAATGGTGGAGAAAAGAGAATAAGCATATCTTATTATTTTCTTTGTTAGGTGGACAATATCAGTAAAGCTCTTCACAGTTGTGGGTATCAAATGCGTGGATTCGAGACCATGTATAATGGTCACATGGGCAGGCGGCTCAGCACTATGATATTCCTTGGCCCCACATACTACCAGAGACTGAAGCATATTGTCGACGATAAGATCCATTCACGTGGAGGGGGTCCAGGGGAGATCCTCACAAGGCAGCCAGCTGAGGGACGATCTCGTAAATGTGGTCTACGCTTCGGGGAAAATAAAAGGCTGCCTTTGGGCAGCATGAAAGGGGAGAGACTGCAACGGGATAGAGAAAAGAAGGAAAGACAAGGGCTGCCCTTGGCAGCGTGAGAGAGAGGCGCAGAGTGTGGGAGGCGGAAAGAATAAAATAAAAAAGAAAGCTGCCTTGCAGCACAGCGCCAGGCAGGACAGAGGGAAAGAAGGCGAGAGGAGAGGAACGCGGAGAGAGGATCAGTAGCACAGCAGAAATAGAAGGACAGGGAGGTCAGAAGTTAGGGGGGGCAGCACAGAAAACTGCAAGCAGAAGGCAGAGACACGTGCAGCAGAGGAAACTGTGCGGAGAGAACAGGGAGAAAAACAGAAGGAGCAAAGCTGTCCTCTCTCTCGGTTAAATCTTTCCAAACTTATATTTTATTTCTGTTTTAATAATGTGTAACTAAATTTATTTTGGCTAGAGGTTAATTCAAAGCCATGAATATGTTTGTAATATGAATTGATTACCTTCAGTTGTGATTTCTGAGTTGTGATTTAATTTGCTTAACTGCTTGATTGATAGCTTATTTTTGTATGTCGATTAAGAATGCATACTTAATTTACATGCATGAATTTGATGCTAGAATATAAGTGAATTTCACCTAATCGTTATGAACTTATATTCACAAGTAGTGAAGGTTGTTATCCACAATCGTGTTAAGTGAATTCTAGGCTGGATTAACATGCGTATTCCATAGTTATGAATGCCTAGTCAATGTTTATGATTTCCGTTGAACTTAATGATCTTTGTTGAATGTCTCTATCATGCGTATTCCATAGTTAGGGACTTTGATGAGGAATAATTTGGTTGTAATGCGTATTCCATTCAATCCAATGAATCTAGGGAAATCTAAGAGTTAATTTAAGCGGACCTAATTAACTTGGAACATTGTCATTCACAATTTATTGAAAGAACAACTGAAAATCAATTTAGGTTGCATATGTGTCATGTGTGGAGAAGAACCCTCTAGCTAGTCCGTTACCTATCCTTTCACCTTAATTCATGCTTTTGTCAATTCTGTAATTTATTTAAATTTAATTTACTTCTCGTCAAAACCAAACCCCCCCCCCCATTATTAAATTATATTATTTAGTTAGTTTTCATTGTTGTTAGTCTTTTAATTCAATTTCCGTCCATTTCAGTTCCTAGTGTCTAATTTGATTGTTTTCATTATTTTGAGTCATTCTAAGTGTGTTTCGAGTTATTAGAGTTTTTAGCCTAGTTTTGTGTCCTTGAGTCTTGTTTAATATTTTTAAATTAATTTAGAATAGATTAGCAATCCCTCCTAATCCCCGGCAACGATACCCTACTTACATCTATACTACAATTGTCAAAAAGAGGGTTTAATTTGTGTGTCAAGTAATTCTCACATCAGTGTCCACGGCATAGTTGGGGTTAAGCCACTTAGCCATGGAGGCAAGTGAATGCACAACAAGGGATCTCTAACCTTCAAACCGTTTGAAGGAGAATACTCTATGATATGATTAAGAATCTCTGGCCAGAGTATGAATGAGATTTAGGAAGTCATTCCAAATCACATTCAAGGTAATCATATAAGTAAATGAATCACATTGGATAGTAGACATGAATAAACTATCAATCAAAACAATGTGGTCAAGAGTATTGTATTAGAGAAAGACCGTATTGCATTGTAATCCTAAACTGAATAGGTTCTCCACCTCTTCTGATTAGCTTGGGTAACCATGACATACTGCTAGGTGTCACTCATGGTTTGTGGAAGCCCTAAACGTATATAATCACTAAAGGGAGAATTGAAAGTAAGTTTCAATTCACAATCGATTTGAAAGAGTTCTAATCGCCCACTGCCTCGCTAAAAGGAACCTAATGGATTGTACACCATGTAAGGTAAAGATTGAAGAAACAACTGAGATGACTAAGAATAATTAAATGGTTTAATTATTTATGGTAAGGATTAATTAATATGTTAATTAATCAAACGAATAAAGTTCGTTAAAAGACCTAGGGTTAGTTTTGGGCCTTAAGGCCCAATGGGCTTCGAATGTCAAGCCCATTGACTTAAGTTGTATGACAACTTAATGACTAAATATTCACAAAGGCCCAAACAACCCAATAACACCCTATGGCCGGCCATATTGATAATGGAGTGGGTTTTGGACTTATTACAAGTTTGCCACTCCAATGAAGGTAGGTATAAATATGACTTTATAGCCTTTTCTTCATTAGGGTTTCTTTTGGGAGAAAAAAGATGAGAACAAAAGCTCTCTTTGCTCTCTAAGAGGCCGGCCACCCTAGAGGAACATAGCTAGCAATCTTACTTCCTCTAGGTCACTCATTTCTTCATCAATCCTTCCTTGGTGTGGAGACTTAGAGGTTCTCAACTTTGAGAACTTGGAGAAACCAATTCTTCCATCCAAATCCATGGAGCAAAGAAGCAAGGAATGAAGGCCCTATCTCTTGGGTGATTATCCTTTGCTTATGCAAAGAGGAATCAACAAAGGTATAAATTTCTCAACTCACTTTGTTTTGAGTTGAGTCTTGGTTGACCTAACTACTAGGCTTTGAATTTCATGGGTAATGTTTTGTTTTGAGTGCATAAAAGCATGATTCCGCCTTTAATTTGTTAATTGCATGCTATAGATGTTGCTCAAATGAACATGTTTTTCACAAAATTTCCTTCAAGTGGTATCAGAGCCTAGGTCTAGTAGTTGGTGAATCCTTTTAGGTTTTGTATTTTCATAGTTTATGATTTGAATGTTGTAATTGTTACAAGCTTTATTCTTGCTTCTTTGAATGTAAATTTTGCTAGAAAATTTGCCAGCTCAAATGTTGTAGATGTAGTTCATATGAGCATGAATTTTGGAGCTAAAATTTGGTGCCATGTTTTTGGAGATTTTCGGCCAAATCCAAAGGGTGATTTTTTGGGTTCATGTTTGTCTTATTAAAAGTGTTTTAAGGTGACTTTTGGAACCCCTAAGTACCCTAGGATGTTAACCCCATTTTGAGTAGTGAAAATTTGAGTTTTATTGAGTGAAAATGTTAATGAACTCTTATGGGTTTTCATGGATGTTCTTCATTGTTCTTGAGGTTCTTACCAAGAACAAAAAGTTTGGTGTTTTGATTCAAAGTTTTGGTTAATTTCATAAAGTCTTTGTTTTGTGTTGGTTGGTGTGACTTTTCTATCAACATGACATTTAATTAATTAAAAGGTGATTTAAATGTTGATAAGAGTGTTTGAATTTATGTACATAATTGAATTTTTTCTTACACACATGTTTCCCACCAACCAATTTTCACTTGCATGGCTTTATGACTTTGTTGAAAAATTTTCAAAATTTTATGGCTTCACACTACTCCCAAACCGGCCACCCTACAGGTGGGGTAGTTTTGGGGCTTTTATGTAATTACATAAAGTTTTAATACTTTTGTGTATTTGTAGTTTGACCCAAAAATTTACGTTTCTTACGTAAAGGCCCAAAATCACTAAAGAACAAATTGTTTTGTTCCTTTAATGAAGTTTTTGAATTTGTTGAAATTTTTGGGTTCTAGTTGTAATTACATGAAGTAGTGGACTTTTGTGTTTTTACAAAGTGACCCCAAAAGTTTATGTTTTGCAATATAGCCCAAAAAGTTGAGGTTATTGCATTTCGGCCAAAATTAGGTTGAGAACAAAATGGTTTTTTCTCTTTAAATGAGAATTGGATTTTCATTTCATTTAGCTCCATTTAAATCAATTCTATGGATACAAAAACCAAATGACAATGTTGCGTTCAAGTTTAATTAGTTAAAGCGTTAATTAATTAAAGAAAGGGTGATTATGAACCTAAGCCTACGATAATTGAGCTTTGTGAAAGGCCGTCTCAAATTTGTTTGAACCATGGGAACGTGTAGATTAGATTTTGGTTGTAATTTGATATGATCAAATGTTGTAAAAGAGCATAAGCTCTTCTTTACTTTAAAGTAATTTGTTTTGATCAAATGTTGTAAAAGAGCATAAGCTCTTCTTTACTTTGAAGTACTCCTTTTCTTGTTTTGTTTGATATGCATGAAATTGGAGTAGTTGGGTCCAACGCCCAATAAGAAAACACGCCTTAATGTGATTAAACGCGTAACTAAAATCAATCACCATCCCTAGACCGAGATTCAACACTAGGCTCGTGTTGGATCTAATCAAAGGTTCATAGTCATCCTAAGGCCCTAAGGCAACTATATAGTGTTGGAAATATGCCCTGAAAGTCAATCTTTGAAAGAAACCTTTCAGGACAATAAATGGATGTATAGATGACTCTTATACATCAAATGGCAAAGATACTATTTAGGACTATCTCTATAAACGATATATGTCCTAAATAATGAATCCATGGACAATGGATCGATGGAAGAAGTAATCTAATGATGTTAGACTACAGAGACCTTCTTCACATAACCATCATGTCCAAAAAGGGTTCCTGGTCATATGGTTGTCAGAGGGACACTGACAATGCAAAGACCAGTACATACTATGTCCCCTTCAATTGGAAGGATGGAAAGTCTCATCCCATTCGTGTAGTGACACTAAGACAGGTATGTAGGTGCTCATTAAGGGAATGAGTTCACTGAACATAATCGAACGAGAGTACTTGCATGGAGGTCTACTCACATGTCAAGCAAGTAACTCTAATGGTTGGAATAATGTAAGTAGTCCTTTGACCTGAGGCATCGTAGTTGTCTTGTGGTTAGGTCCTTGATCTTTGATCATGTCAAAGTCACTCCATTCGCGGGTGTCCACGGCATAGTTGGGGTTAAGCCACTTAGCCATGGAGGCAAGTAAATGCGCAACAAGGGATCTCTAATCCTTGTTATGAGAGGAAGAATACGCTAAGATATGATTCGGGAATCTTCGGCCGAAGTATCGAGCGTAATAAAGGAAAGCGTTCCTATACGACTCAATTGAATCATATAACATGGAATAATCACATTAGGGGTTTGACATAATATATCCATACCCTAATAATGTGATTGAGAGTATTGTATTAGAGAAGGATCGAATTACATTGTAATTCCAACTGAATAGGTTCTCCGAACAAATTCTACATTAGCTTGGGTAGCCATGATATATGGTTAGATGTCACTCATGGCTTGTGAGTTCTTCTAGATGATTAAATGTAGTCGTGAAAGAAGAAGGTGAATTAAAAGTAAGTTTTAATTCACTAAGTGATTGGAATAAATATAATCAATTGGATTGGTGCCAATCACCTCACTGTCTTGCTAATTAGAACCTAAAATGATTGTACACCGATACACTCTTGTAGTAAGTAACTAATGGATGATGGAAATAATTAATTGGATTAATTAAGTGTTGTGATTAATTAGAAAGTCTAAAGAAATCATAAAATCGATAAAAGATCGTTTTGGGCTTAAAGAAAAGTTCGGGTTAATATGGGCCCATTAAGCCCAAACCCATTGGGCTTTTATTTAAGCATAGGATGACTTGAAATAATAAAAGCCCAAAGCCCAAACAACACTAAAGGGGGCCGGCCAAATAAAGGGAAAGGGAGAGAGAGAGGAAGTCAAGTGGTTGACTTGTTTCTTTGTATTATAAAAGGAACTTTATAGAGAAAAATTCATTAGGGTTTTGTGTGTTGTTTTTCACAAAAGGAAGAAAACATCTCTCTCTCTAAAACCACACAAGGCCGGCCACCATAAGGGAGATTTAGCTAATCATCTTCTCTCCCTTTTGGTTATTCCTCCATCCATCTCACTACACTAGTGGGTGTGGATCTTTAGAGGTCTTCTACTTTGGAGACTAAAGGAGAACCAAGGAGCACTCATTCTAACAAAGTGGAGGAGGCAAGGAGGGAGGCTAGGCTCAAGGAGTTCAAGGAACAAAGGGCTTGGAGGTGGTCCATCCTTGGTCTAAAGTCTAGATCAAGAGGTATAAAACTAAACCTACACTTTGTTCTTCACCAAAAATGTTTTGATGCATCTTATATAAACCTTTGCATCTTGAAGGGGATTTGCATGACTATAGCTTTGATATTATGTGATAACATGCTTCCGTTGCTTTCGTATATAAATTTTGAATTGTATATGCATGCTAGTCACTAGAAATCCCACATAAATCTCATATTATCCCTTCAAGTGGTATCAGAGCCAAAGGTTTATATTTGATGTGTCCTTTTGGATTTTATGCATATGGGTTTTAATTTTATGTTTGACATATTATTTCTTCATTCAAAGTATGTTTATCTTTTATTTTTCAAATGTTGAAAAATGTGTATCAAGAGTTGAAAAAGATATGCATGCAAAAAGTGTTTTGGATGCATGAATGAAAGATTGAGTTTTGGAACAAAATTTGGGGCTAAAGTTCCATAGGGGAGGGCACGGTTTTGGGGTGGTTTTTTGGCTTGTGTTTGTGTTTTATTGTAAGCCACTCACACATCCTTTTAAAGCTAGAAAGTAGAGATCTTGTCACTTTTGCTTTTGGGTTTGAAACATCACCAAGAATATACAAATCTTGAAATTATGTTCATGGTTTTGTTCTTGGTGTTCATGGTTTTGGTTTTGGTGAAAATGGTTTTATTTGATGTTTAAATAATGTTTTATGGTTTTGGATGATATACATACCATCCATAGCCTTCCCAAAAATTTAATTAAACCTAGACTTGACTAGGTGAATTTCCATCACCCTTTTCTTAAAGTCCTTAAACCTTAAGTCAAGTGACAAGTAAAATTTGGAATTTTTTCTACTTTGTATTGATTCAATGCAATGTGTAAGAAACCTCCCATCCTCCTTAATGTGGCCGGCCTCCCTAGTGGATTTATCCACTTGTGGGGCTATTTTGTAATCTTTGAAAAGTTGATAATTACTTTCAAGTATTTACGGTTTGACCTCTAACTTTTTGTATTTGCATTTAGGCCCCTACTAACTAGAAAGTTAAAATATTTGATTTTAATTTTGTTAGTTGTTTAAACTCATAATAATATTATGCCCATATGCACTAAATCTAAATGTTTATGTTGCATTCCATATGATTATTTAATGTGATTAAGTAGTTAGAAAAATGGGTGACTATGGACTTATGCCTTAAACGATAATTGAGCTATGAGATAAGGCGCTCAACTCAAATTGTTCGAACCTTGGGAATGTGTTTTAATTACTGTTTCAATTGGACCTTGTCACGTTGGACATTAATCTATCTCTCCCTCTTAGTATGTGTAATTTGTAGGAATTTGAACAAATCGGTTTGTAATTCTTATTACTTCTTAATCTCTTTTAGTTAGTTAATTCCCTCTAGTGCTAGACTAGAGTTTCTTTAACTATTGGTAAGGAGACATAACTAAAAGAGGGTTTTGACATGAGATTAAAGATTAAATGGGTCCAACGCCCTAATTAGCAATGAATGATCGTCTTTCATTTCTAATGGCTCAATGAAAATGTTTTAATTGGATTGAAAAACACGTAATTAAATTGACACAACCTCCCCGAGTTCTTATTCAACAATGTTGGCTCATTGTTGCAATAACCTAATAAGTCCATGGTCATCCAAGAGCCTAAGATAACCATAAAGTCCAAATTCAAAGGAATGCAAAAACCGTAGTAGTAGTAGTTACTTCCAATATTTGAAAAATTCGTTTTTGATATTGATTTGTTTTTTCTTAAAACAAATAGTGGGAGTATCATACGCTACTAAACTATAATGAATACAATTAGTAGTTATATATATCTCCAATATTTTGAAAAATGTTTTGATATTGATTTGTTTTATGAAAACGAATAGTGGGGATATCATATGCTACTAATTTCATTAACTTTGGACTAGTAGTTATAATAGGACACAATTTATTTGAATGTGATTAAATAAATAAAATTGATGAGACCTTAAAATCCTTCAACCAACATACAATATTAAGTTGAAAGCGTAAGAGTGCTTTGAACACTTTTTCGTGGCCTTCCACCGTGGTAGGCTCCAATCGTTTATGACTTGTACACCGCCTTCACCCTATCATGGGGGAGTGCAAAGTGCATGCTTATACTCAGGAGGAGTTTATTTAAAACATTTGATGAGGTGAAGGTAGGCAACGAGTGTGGCCAATATCGTATCATCGTGAGGTCATACTTGGACCCCTATCTAAACCAGCATGGTGGGAAAGAACTTAACTAAAAAAAATGGTGCCAATATCGTATCATCGTGAGACATTGTTTTCTAGAGGCAAAAAAGATGGGTAATCACAAGAGGTTGTTGTGAATGGGTAAGTGTACCCTCTCATTATTATTTTTGCTAGCCAATATCGTATCATTGTGAGGTGGGCTTGGTAATAGTGAGCCTCCCATAACCCGCTAGGAGCTTTCATTGAAATCTCCCGGATTCCATCTTGAGGGATATGGAATTTGCCAAAAATGGTGGGTGGTGTCATTCGGTTTAAAGACCCGAATCGTCATGTTTTTGGGGATTTTCGGCCAAATCCAAAGGGTGATTTTTTGGGTTCATGTTTGTCTTATTAAAAGTGTTTTAAGGTGACTTTTGGAACCCCTAAGTACCCTAGGATGTTAACCCCATTTTGAGTAGTGAAAATTTGAGTTTTATTGCTTGAAAACATTCATGGAGCTCTTATGGGTTTTCATGGATGTTCTTCATTGTTCTTGATGTTCTTACCAAGAACAAAAAGGTTTGGTGTTTTGATTCAAAGTTTTGGTTGATTTCATAAAGTCTTTGTTTTGTGTTGGTTGGTGTGACTTATCTATCAACAAAACATTTATTTGAAAAGGTGATGGAAATGTTGATAGAGTGTTTGAATTAATGTACACGATTATTTTTTTTTTCTTACACACCTATATCACACCAACCCATTTCCACTTGCATGGCTTTATGACTTGTTGAAAAAATTTCAAAATTTTATGGCTTCACTACTCCAAAACCGGCCACTCCCTCAATGGGAGTACTTTTGGGCCTTTTATGCAATTACATAAAGTTTTGATACTTTTGTGTATTTTGTAGTTTGACCCAAATGTTTACGTATTTACGTAAAGGCCCAAAATCATTAAAGGACAAATTGTTTTGTTCCTTTAATGAAGTTTTTAAATTTGTTGAAATTTTTGGGTTCTAGTTGTAATTACATGAAGTAGTGGACTTTTGTGTTTTTACAAAATTAGCTCAAAAGTTTAAGTTTTGCAACATAGCCCAAAAAGTTGAGGTTATTGCATTTTGGCCCAAATTAGGTTGAGAACAAAATGGTTTTGTCTCTTTAAATGAGAATTGGATTTTCATTTCATTTAGCTCCATTTAAATCAATTCTATGGATACAAAAACTAAATGACAATGTTGCATTCAAAGTTTAATTAGTTAAAGCGTTAATTAATTAAAGGATGATTATGAACCTAAGCCTACGATAATTGAGCTATGTGAAAGGCCGTTTCAAATTTGTTTGAACCATGGGAATGTGTAGATTAGATTTTGGTTGTAATTTGATTTGATCAAATGTTGTAAAAGAGCATAAGCTCTTCTTTACTTTAAAGTAATTTGTATTATTCAAATGTTGTAAAAGAGCATAAGCTCTTCTTTACTTTGAAGTACTCATTTTCTTGTTTTATTTGATATGCATGAAATTGGAGTAGTTGGGTCCAACGCCCAATAGGAGAAACACGCCTTAATATGATTAAATGCGTAACTAAAATCAATCACCATCCCTAGACCGAGATTCAACACTAGGCTCGTGTTGGATCTAATCAAAGGTTCATAGTCATCCTAAGGCCCTAAGGCAACTATATAGTCCATCAATGAATGCAAACCTTATGTTAGTAGTACCATATACTCTTGCTTTAAAAACCGTTTTACAAGCTTAGTGGGAGTATTATATACTACTAAGTCAATCACATGGACCAATAGTTGTAATAGGACCAAATTGTTTTAATAAGATTAAAATGTATATTTATATGTGATGAGACCTAAAACCCTCAACCAAACCATTATTAAGTTGATAAGCGTGAGAGTGCTTTGAACACTCTTTCGTGGCCTTCCACCGTGGTAGGCTCCGATCATTTGTGACTCGTACACCGACTTCACCCTATCATGGGGGAGTACAAAGGGCGTGCTTACACTCAGGATGAATCCTATAAGCATACATGATGTTGTGAAGGTAGGCAACGAGAATGATCAACATCATATCATTGTGAGGTTGTTCTTGAACCCCTACCCGAACTTGCATGGTGGGAATGACTTAACTAAGTGCAATGGAGCCAACATCATATCATTGTGAGGCTTCATTCTCTAGAGGCCAAATAAGATGGGTACTTGCAAGAGATGCAAATGAGTAAGTGTACTCTCTCATTATTATTGGTGCTAGCCAACATCATATCATTGTGAGGTGGGCTTGGTAATGATGAGTCTCCCATACCCTACTAAGAGTTTCCTCCAAAACTCTCGAATTCCGATGAGGGATATGGAATTTGCCAAAAATAGTGGGTGGTGCTATTTGATTTAAAGACCCGAATCAAATGGCTTAAAATCAATCAATTTATATTCGTTATGTACCAATATATTTGCAAACGCTATCCAAAACTTGACAAAGAAAAGCCGAATGCTTTAGTTTCCGGACTTGGTACCACCATCCCAAAGATTGTCTTAAATGGATTGTATATGTACTAAGTAGTCTAATCCTCACAATCTTCCTATTGATAATGTATCATTGGAAGAAGATGTTAGATAAGTCTATCATAAAGAGGACAACACTTTTAATGTCATAGTTCTTCACTTACAAATTGTTGTATGAAGAAATAAGAGTTGCTTTGAACAACCCTTAGCTAATGCAAACACTAGTGCTTATTTCTTTGTTAAATGAACAAAGAACTTGAGAAGAAAGCACAAGGGCATGGACACTTTATGTGCCATGATTCTTCACTTACAAATTGTTGTATGAAGAAATGAGAGTTGCCTTGAACAACTCTTGAAAGTTTGTAATTATGTCTAGAACATAATGGTTGGTTGACAAAAATAGTCCATCAACATGGACTTATGATGATTTTGAATCATTGAATGTTGAAGTGTTAAACCACTTCTAGAAACGGAAACTAGGCAAGGACTTCACCTTTGTGTCCCTATCCAAATGGTTCACTAAGTTTATTGTAAACTATATAGTGAACAATAACCACACACTCTCCAAATCGTTTGATGTGTATAACATAATTGAAATAAGTTTCAAGAGAGATAGTGGGAGTTTAGAGACCATGACTATTGTAGTCAAAGGAGCAGTCAAATGAAGAAAGCGAAATAAACTCCAAGGGAACAAACTTTCTTTATGAAAGGATGGACATTGGAAGGGGTATTTGCAAAAAATGTCTTGCAAGTGTCAAGAACACACCTTTCGAAGGTGTTGTAAAATGTTCTTGAAAAGTTCAAAACAGTTGGTTCTTTTACTTGAATGCTTGATTCTGTATTAGTAACTATGTTTTGCAATCGTTGTAAAAGTGTGGCTAATAAGAAGTAGAAGATTAATGAGAGAAGAGAAAGTACTTCACATTCGGAAAGTGAATCAAATGTAGATCTCTGCGAAAGCAGATGGTACTTACTTCCTCATATGAACTACCAAAGAAATTGGAAAAACCAAAGATTGTCTTTACATTCCAATTTTAAGGAACTTAATTCCATCACTATAAGGGATGGATGAATGTTTTGTTTGACAAAACATTGTTCTTTATTAATGAATGATTAGATTATTGTAATCTAATTGATTGTCTCTATAGTAGAGATGATGTGGTAGTGTGAACTGTTTAGAATATAACGATGCTTAAAACCCAAAAGGTTGCAAGGTGGTGATTAATCTCAACTGAGTTGTGATACCTCTAAAACATAAATTATGAGTTGGTCATAGATGGATGCTTTGGATCGTTAGATCCGGATCCAATGCCTTCTTGTTAAAATTGTATAGAGGCAAAATGTTTGAATCTTTATTCTTTTGGAAAGGAAGAAAGAATCACAAAGTTGTTGAGGTTAATTCACTTACATGTTAGTGGCACTTGTCCACAACATAATACTACTCATGTCGTATGACATTCACCGAAGATCGCTCTCGGTTGGACTATCATTTATTTTGAATAAACACAAGTCCGAATACTTTGCAAAAGGTTTCAAAGAATTCAATAAATGTAAGTTGATGAGTAAGATGTCTAAAGTATTTACCTCTTTAGATTTGATCCAAGGGAAGGTAACACTTTAGAACAATTTCCTTGAAAGATATCAAGGAAAGAAGCATCATATGATAATGGATTTCTCCATTAAGAGAAGAACGAACTAGAATAAGATTTAGTAAGTTGGATGTTATCAATTACCCATATATAGGATATATACTTCTAAAACAGTATGATTGTCAATTAGAAGATCTACCATAATTTTCATGACTCCATAGGATGTAGTTGGAAAGAAAGACAAATCTTAATCATGTTAAGATTTGGGGTTGTGTGCTAATAAGCAATATTTGTTTAAAAATTATCTTGTGGGTATCCTTAAATTAACATTTGGATATCACTTCTATAAACCAACTAACAAATGTTGTTTGTTGGGTAGTTCATTGTATTCCTACACTAGGATTTGCCTAAGATAGGGCAAATGAACGAGGGATAGAACTCAAAGAATGGGTTCTTTCAGAAACAAGATAGTGATCAACAAATATAACAACCTAGTTCCTATACCACAAGCTCCAAGGTAGTCGAGAAGGATTTATAAACTGTCTCAGTTGATTGGTTTGAACTTTATGACTATGTCATAGAGTTGCACCTCTTAATTCGAAATAAATAAGAATGAAAATCCTTATGACTACATTGAGTGTATATACGATATATAATCAAGGAAATGGTAAAGTACCATTTGACCCGAAATAATGAAACCTCCATAGCTAATTGGTAGCTTAAGGTGACTACAATTAAAGAGATTGGTTGACTTGGAAGAAACCATCTTTGACGTAGTCTTGGTTTCAATTAATTCGAAGATTGCTGGCTACAACTAAATGGTGATTCAATGTTTGGACATAATTTGGGTTTCTGAAACCATTATTAAGATAGTCTTGATAATATATGTCTAAAACTATGAATCACAAGACATGTAAGTTGTAGAGATCCATCCATCATGGATCTTAGCAAGCTAGTGGGAGCTATAAACGTCTTATGAGAGAAAGATCAAATCGTTTGATTTCTCATAAAGATGTAAATGAATCTTTTGTTTACTAGGTTTACAAAAGATTAGTGGGAGTTAATCATGTTCCTAAATTTGAATATATATATATATACAAATATATGATATATTAGTTTTGGAAATGAAAAAGAATACTTCTTCGTTAAAGTTATGACTTTAAACATTCTATAACGATAGAATGTATATGGGAGACATAGTCTATAAACTTGGGATGTAAATCTATAATGATAGATTTCAAGATATAATTGGATTATATCAATCCCTAATAATAGACAAAAGATGCTAGGAAGTTTCTCATATGATGATAAACTTCAATCAGAAGAACAACTCTAGTAAGACTAGGAGGTAGCTCTTCTCAAAGGGAACGTACCCTTTGACTCCCAAAGAAATAATGCGTAAATAGAATCCTTTATGCATACGCAAAAAAGTGATTTACGTATTTCATATTGTATGAAAACATTGATATGAGTTGTACCTAGAACGGTACAAGACGATATCAGTGCAAGCCTAGGATCAGAACCATGGCAACTGTCAAGTGAGTCCTTAAGTATTTAAGAAATACTAAAGGATAGATTCCTCAAAGAATGAGGAAGAATAAGAGTAACGTAATGGAAGCGTAAATGTATTAGATTATGAATCTAATCCATCATTGGATGTTTCTTCATTATGAATGAAGAGATAATCATATATCTCCTTATTATGACTAAAAGAGATATTTGGATGGAAACATTAAAAGTAATGACTTTAGTGTGTTCCATTGTGAATGCAAAATATATTGCCATATAGAAGCTTACAACAATGTTGTTTGGATGGGAAAGTTCATTTATGAACTCTCTATTCGGTTCCAACCAGAAAGTGTCTCTAGTGTACCGACACTACGACATTAATGGGGCGATAGCTCAAGCCAGGGAATCAAGGTCTCATCACGATCTGAACTCGAATGAGAGACTGAACCACATGATTGAGAATCATGTATAATGGTGACGTCGTTATTCTCAAGGTTGCTTCTATGGATAACATATAGATATCCATTGTCTAGGCCCACTACTCAACCATTTTTGAAATGACTACAGAAGAGGTATCATCACTGATGACCAAGCTGATTGGCTCTAGTGCAAGTGGGAGATTGTTAGAAATGTGCCCTAAAACCAATCATATGATGATACTTTACGGACATTTCACATGTTAAACTAATCTAGTTTAATATCAAGGGCATACATTATTGTTTTAAGCCGTCTCATATAAGTGTTATATGCTTAAACGATAAGTCCAAGGAATATGTAATTAAAAGAATGTAATTTAAACAAGTTAGATTAATGAGACCATTCTCTTTCGTATACATATCCTAAACGTTCCTGATCATAGGATTGCCAATTGGGCATTGACAATCCGTTAAGATCAGTACATGCTATGTGTTCTCTTAGAGAGAGTGACTAGTCTCGAGTCATTGGTGTGATTGACACCAAGACAAGCTTGTAGGTGCTCAATAACGAATGAGTCCACTGAACACGATCAACGAGGAGTTCTCATACTCATGTCACATGAGAACTCATGGTTGGGATAATGCAAAGTAGTCCTTTGACCTGTGGCATCATAGTTGTCTTATGGTTAAGTCCTTGATCTTTGACTATGTCAAAGTCACTCCATTCGAGGATGTCCACGGCATAGTTGGGGTTAAGCCACTTTGGCATGGAGGCAAGTGAATGCGCAACAAGGGATCTCTAACCTTCAAACCGTTTGAGGGAGAATACTCAATGATATGATTAAGAATCTCTGGCCAGAGTATGAATGAGATTTAGGAAGTCATTCCAAATCCCATTCAAGGTAATCATATAAGTAAATGAATCACATTGGATAGTAGACATGAATAAACTATCAAACCAAACAATGTGGTCAAGAGTATTGTATTAGAGAAAGACCGTACTGCATTGTAATCGTAAACTGAATAGGTTCTCCACCTCTTCTGATTAGCTTGGGTAACCATGACATACTGCTAGGTGTCACTCATGGTTTGTGGAAGCCCGAAACGTGTATAATCACTAAAGGGAGAATTGAAAGTAAGTTTCAATTCACAATCGATTTGAAAGAGTTCTAATCGCCCACTGCCTCGCTAAAAGGAACCTAATGGATCGTACACCGTATAAGGTAGAGATTGAAAAAACAAAGGAGATGAATAAGGATAATTAAATGGTTTAATTATTTATGGCAAGGATTAATTAATATGTTAATTAATCAAACGAATAAAGTTCGTTAAAAGACCACGGGTTAGTTTTGGGCCTCAAGGCCCAATGGGCTTTGAACGTCAAGCCCATTGACTTAAGTTGTATGACAACTTAAGGACAAATAATTCACAAAGGCCTAAAAAGCCCAATGAAACCCTATGGCCGGCCATATTGATAAAGGAGTGGGTTTTGGACTTAATTACAAGTTTGCCACTCCAATGAATATAGGTATAAATATGACTTTATAGCCAAAATTCATTTAGGGTTTTCTTTTGGAGAAAAGATGAGAACACAAGCTCTCTTTTCTCTCTAAGAGGCCGGCCACCCTAGAGGAATTTAGGTAGCAATCTTACTTCCTCTAGGTCACTCATTTCTTCATCAATCTTTCCTTGGTGTGGAGACTTAGAGGTTTTCAACTTTGAGAACTTGGAGAAACCAATTCTTCCATCCAAATCCATGGAGATAAGAAGCAAGGAATGAAGGCCCTATCTCTTGGGTAATTATCCTTTGCTTATACAAAGAGGAATCAACAAGGGTATAAATTTCTCAACTCACTTTGTTTTGAGTTGAGTCTTGGTTCACCTAACTACTAGGCTTTGAATTTCATGGGTAATGTTTTGTTTTGAGTGCATGCAAGCATGATTCCACCTTTAATTGTTAATTGCATGCTATATAGATGTTGCTCAAATGAACATGTTTTTCACAAAATTTCCTTCAAAAGTCACTCCATCAGAGGGTGTCCACGGCATAGTTGGGGTTAAGCCACTTAGCCATGGAGGCAATTGAATGCGCAACAAGGGATCTCTAACCTTCAAATCGTTTGAAGGAGAATACTCTATGATATGATTAAGAATCTCTAGCCAGAGTATGTATGAGATTTAGGAAGTCATTCCAAATCACATTCAAGGTATTCATATAAGTAAATGAATCACTTTGGATAGTAGACATGAATAAACTATCAATCCAAACAATGTGGTCAAGAGTATTATATTAGAGAAAGACCGTATTGCATTGTAATCCTAAACTGAATAGGTTCTCCACCTCTTCTGATTAGCTTGGGTAACCATGACATACTGCTAGGTGTCACTCATGGTTTGTGGAAGCCCTAAACGTGTATAATCACTAAAGGGAGAATTGAAAGTAAGTTTTAATTCACAATCGATTTGAAAGAGTTCTAATCGCCCACTGCCTCGCTAAAAGGAACCTAATGGATCGTACAACGTGTAAGGTAAAGATTGAAGAAACAACGGAGATGAGTAAGAATAATTAAATGGTTTAATTATTTATGGCAAGGATTAATTAATATGTTAATTAATCAAACGAATAAAGTTCGTTAAAAGACCTAGGGTTAGTTTTGGGCCTTAAGGCCCAATGGGCTTCGAACGTCAAGCCCATTGACTTAAGTTGTATGACAACTTAATGACTAAATATTCACAAAGGCCCAAACAACCCAATAACACCCTATGGCCGGCCATATTGATAATGGAGTGGGTTTTGGACCTATTACAAGTTTGCCACTCCAATGAAGGTAGGTATAAATATGACTTTATAGCCTTTTCTTCATTAGGGTTTCTTTTGGCAGAAAAAAGATGAGAACAAAAGCTCTCTTTGCTCTCTAAGAGGCCGGCCACCCTAGAGGAACATAGCTAGCAATCTTACTTCCTCTAGGTCACTCATTTCTTCATCAATCCTTCCTTGGTGTGGAGACTTAGAGGTTCTCAACTTTGAGAACTTGGAGAAACCAATTCTTCCATCCAAATCCATGGAGCAAAGAAGCAAGGAATGAAGGCCCTATCTCTTGGGTGATTATCCTTTGCCTATGCAAAGAGGAATCAACAAAGGTATAAATTTCTCAACTCACTTTGTTTTGAGTTGAGTCTTGGTTGACCTAACTACTAGGCTTTGAATTTCATGGGTAATGTTTTGTTTTGAGTGCATAAAAGCATGATTCCGCCTTTAATTTATTAATTGCATGCTATAGATGTTGCTCAAATGAACATGTTTTTCACAAAATTTCCTTCATTTCATTGGTAGGAGATGTCAAACTCACCTAATGCTATCGCCCATTTGATCATTCACCCGAAAATGTCAGGACTTTGGAGTATCTGTCGAAGAGGATGATTGGTAAGCACGATGATGGAGTGTGCTTGGAAGTAAGGGCGAAGTTTTCGAGTAGACATGACCAATGCTAGAGCCAATTTCTCAATGTTGGAGTATCGTGTCTCCGCATCTTGTAAGGCCTTGCTAGTGTAGTAGACAGGCCGTTCGACATTACCATCCTTTTGAATGAGAACATAACTTATTGCTGAAGCTGATACCGACACATAGATAATGAGAGTGTCACCAAGCTCAGGTTTGGAGAGCAAAAGGGCTTTACTCATGTAGTCTTTGAGGTTTTTTAATGCCTCAGCACATTCATTAGTCCATGTAATATACTTCTTACTTCCCTTAAGTGCTTTGAAAAACGAAGCACATATGTCGGTGGCCTTAGAAATGAACCTAGTTAAGGCTGCCACTTTGCCAGTAAGGCTTTGGATGTCGTTTTTTAATGTCGAGGATTGCTTTGATCTTCTAGGGATTAGCCTCAATGGCTCATTGGCTTATCATGAAGCCTAAGAATTTGCCAAAGCCTACGCCGAAGGCACATTTGTTGGGGTTTAACCTCATTCGATACCTTTTCAGAATGGTGAAAGTTTCAGATAGGTTGGTGATGTGTTGGTTAGCATGTTTGCTCTTGACTAACATATCATCAACATAAACTTCCATACTCTTCCCAATCTGTTCGGTGAACATTAAATTGACCAGTCTCTGATAAGTCTCTCCTGCATTCTTTAGGTCGAAGGGCATGACTTTATAGCAATATAGTCCCCTGTCAGTAATGAAAGCTGTGTTTTCTTGGTCCGGAGGGTTCATGAGGATTTGGTTGTATCCTAAGTAAGCATCCATGAAGCTCAGGAGTTCACACCCTGCTATAGAGTCTATAAGTCTGTCTATGAGAGGAAGAGGAAAGCTATCGTTCGGGCATCCTTTGTTTAGGTCGGCGTAATTGACACACATTCTCCACGAGACCTTTTGGAGCAGGAGACTTTCCTTGGTCGGATTCTTCTTAACAAGGACAACATTTACTACCCACGTTGGATAATTGACTTCGCGGACGAAACCTATGCCTTTGAGTTTTTCAACTTCTGCCTTCATTGCCTCGTACCATTTAGCGTCATAAGATCTTCGCTTCTGTCTCACTGGCTTGGTCTTGGGGTTAATACTTAAGCGATGAGAGATTATATCGAGAGAGATGCCTGGCATGTCCTCGTATGACCAAGTGAAGACCTCAGTGTTCTCTTACAAAAAAGAGATCAATGCCAACCGAATGGGTGGTGAGAAGGTGGTACCAATCTTCACTATGCGATCCGGATAATCTTTTGAGATAGAGACCTTCTCCAACTCTTCAGTGGGTTGTGCTTGCTAGGTGAAAGAGTCATCTCGAGGATCGTCGAGTTGACTGTTGCCACCATGAAGATCCAAGTTGGCTTCATCTGGGCTGGTCTTTATGACTTGGTCATGTATAGAAAGGGCTTCCATAGGCACAGGCAGGTGTTGTTGCTTGACCGAAGTGTTGTAACATGATCGTGCACTAAGTTGATCTCCTCTGATGTAACCATTGCCATAGGGGGTTGGAAATTTCATCAACAACATATGTGTGGATACCATGGCCTTGAGATCATTGATGCCTGTGCGTCTGAAGATAACATTGTATGTCGTTGGTCAATCAACCACCAGGAAGTTAGTGGTAATGGTAGCTGTGTAAGGGCATGTACCAATGGTGAAAGGTAAGTGTATGCTCCCCCAAGGTTGCACGATATCACCGGAGAAGCTTATCAGAGGGGAAATCGAGCGGTCAAGCAAGTGTTCAGCTACATTAAGTGCCCTAAAAGCTTCAGCAAACATGATATTGACCAAAGCCCCCGTGTCTACCAGGATTCTTCGTACTTCAAAGTTGGCTATGTGAGCTTCCACGATCAATGGGTCATTATGAGGGTAGATGATACCTTTTTCTTCCTCAAGGTAGAAACATATTGGATCCCAGTTTGGCTTTTGATACTTACCTCCCGTGATGTCTTCCACGTGAAACACTTGGTGGCTAGACCTTAAAGCTCGTTCACTATTTTTCATGGCCCTGTTGGAAGATTTAGATATGGGTGTGCCACCACTTATGGAATATATCACATTTCCCTGGCGTTGGTTACGATTACCCCTTGGAGGGTGAAGGAGGAATTGATCAATTTTTCCTTCACGTGCCAAAGCTTCAATACGATCACGAAGGGTGATACACTTCTCGCCGTCATAGCCGTTATGCTCGTGGTAGCAGCAAAACGTGCCCGTGTTCTTCGTGGGCTTGTAATCCGGGTGCCTCGGCTTTGGCTTCGGTATCAAGTGTGCTATGCTGGGGTAAATGGCCACGCATGTGCCGTTCAAACGTGTGTATGCCTCATACCTCGGGGTAGGGGTTGTCCTGACACGTGCTTGACCCACTGTGTTAACTGCTTGGGGTCGGGGATTATCATGGCGATACCCTTGGTTTTCGCGGTAGTGTCCCTTACTCCTTTTACTAAAATGAGACTGGTGAGGATGGAAATCTTTCCTTTTGCCCTGAGATTGATATGTCTGTTAACTTGGCAAAGTATTAAGTAAGGCAGGGGGAGGCACCGTTGCCGTTTGGAAGGTCGAGGTCTTCTCATTTGGTTAGATCTGGCTTTCACTCCCTACTTGCTGATAATAGGTGGTTGTGGGGGGTTTCCCTTGATATGTCCTTGCCTCGGCGGAGGCATGGTTGTAAGCCTGTGCCATCACCTCAGAGTAAGTCTTCCAAGTGTTGGCATTGATCATGTACTTGAATAAACAATCACGTAGGCCTGCCGTGAAGGCCTTGAGGGTGGTCTTGTCATCTGCCTCAGCACAGCGAGAATACTTATTGCTGAAACGACCGGCATACTTTCGTAGTGACTCGTCCAGCTTTTGACGAATAATGTACAAGTCATTTGCAGAATGCAAGTGATCGGTCTGGAATATGTGTTAAGAGATAAACAATTTCCTTAGTTCCTCAAATGAGTCTACTGTCTCAGGTGGAAGATGGTAATACCAGTTTAGAGCTCCGCCATAGAGCTCCGCCAGAGAGGGTGGAGGGGAAGAGAAGACATCGTTCTTCGTCGATGTGCATCCGATATGCCATGGTGGACTCAAAGAGGTTAAGGTGTTCAATTGGGTCTTCCCTTTCAGTATAGAGTTGTAAACCAAGCTTTTGTTTTGTCTTTGCTTGAAGGGGGTGTCGAGGATCCTCCTTGTGAAAGGGCCAGGCTTGGGTTGGTTCCAGTCAGGTATCTCGGCCTGACGTTCGGCCTTCAACTTGTTTACTTCCTTAAGGAGCTGTACGATAAGGGGGTCCTGAGTGGAGTCATATACCACTCAGATTTTCTTTCGTAAGTCTTCATCGCCTCTTGGAAGTAGAAAAGTTTGAGCAAAGGCGTGTGATTTTTCCTTGGACTCGCCGTACTGACTTTTAGGGCGAGTCTGTCGGAATACCTCAGAGTCCCATGTACCTTCATGTTCCTCTGGGACCTGTCGTTCATTCCCTAGATTGGCAGCTGGCCTGGGTCGTGGGAGGGGATCGAGTCTTTCAAAAACCCTTGGGTCATTGATCTTCGAGCATATATGGAGGGGATTCTCTCGACGTTGCTTTAGGAAGTCTCGGCAGCCACGATAAACGGCTTTCGATCCTTCCAACCCTTCTGCAAAGCGGTGTCTTCCTCTACTTCTTCTGCTTCGGGTCGAAGCAGCTGGGTTGAGAGAAGTCTCATGTTGATCAATGTTTTGATGATTAGCTCACTCCTCATCAGGGATACCCATGTCGAATAAAGGTGACCCTCCGTGTTGGGGGGCACCCAAGTGATGATTGATGTCCACAGGGGTAACGAGCTCGCATGTTTGAGTACGCCTAGTTTCGTGGAGCGTCTCAAAGAGCTTCTCATACTGCTCCTGGAAGACCTCATTCTTCATTGCTATCTTGTTGTTTTGAGCTTCTAGCTCATCGACTTTAGCTTGAAGAGCAACCCTCTTTCCTTCCTTCTTTCGTTGCTTCGCACTAGGTGCAAGATGGGTGTCATTCTGTGTGCTGTGGCTTCCTTCGCTCCCCATGTTGGAGAGGTATGCCTGGTCAAAAGAGAGTATACGAATGGTGGAAACCAGCTTGACAAAGTTGAAGAGAGTGGGAATAAGTGTCGTTCCCACATACGGCGCCAAATGTTGATGCACAAAATCAACGAGGACTTTGGTACAACATAAAGTGTTAAGTTTGTGACCTTCGCTAGATTGCTCCGGCCACTGGTGTGGATAAGTATGTAAATGGATAGAGACAGGGAAGCAAACACAAGAAGTACGTGGTTCATCCAAATTGGCTACGTCCACGGAGTAGAGGAGTTCTCATTAATTGTGAAGGGTATACACAAGTACATAGGTTCAAGCTCTCCTTTAGTGAGTACAAGTGAATGATTTAGTACAAATGACATTAGGAAATATTGTGAGATAATGATCTCTATTTATAGAAGAGAGTTTCTAGTTTCATTCTGACATTGACACGTGTCGTGTTGTGATTGGCTTCTGATGTTGACACGTGTCGCGCTATGATTGGCTTCTGATGTCGACACGTGTCACGCTGTGATTGGCCTCCTGGTTGGAGAGAAACTCTTCTGGGTCCTTGACGGTATAACGTTGACCGGTGCTTAGTAGTTTCAGGATTGGTCAAGTATGGTACAAACAAACCTCATAGAAACTCTATGTGGTACTAAGTCACTCATGTATCTTACCATGCAATGTATAAAGTGTAAAATATTGTACTAATTCATTATATATAAATGATTATGGTGTGTTTAAACTTCTTTCATTAATTACTACATATTTTCTACACTCACAATGTTTGCCAGCTCGCTATATAATCAACTTAAATCAATTAAATCCATCATGCAATGCATTTCCTTCCAATTTTTTGTGATAAACTAATAGATAATTGACTAAATAAACAACTTGCAAAGTTTCAATAAAAATTTCCAAGTTTTTCTTACAATTTCCGTGGTTTTTATTTATTTTTATCGATATCGATAATATCCCGATATTTCCATCGAAATTTCTGTGTTTTTGGACTACCGATATTTCTGATATCATCGATATTTTATACCTTGCTTCAAATGATCTTTAACTATTGGGCTAAAATAAGACCTAGGAACCAAATATATCTTTGGGCTAAACTCCCCTAAAAAATTAAGTCCGGCTTAAATAATTCTAGATCCATCAAACTATCATATTTTAAAACATTTTATTTATAATTCAACTGCTGTGATCAAATGAGATTAAATTGAATGACAAAAAAGGATTGATAGTCCAAAATTAAATCTACTGTCTAAATTAATTGTAAATGATTTCTTTTTAATTACTTATTAGAATTTAAAATATTCATAAAAATAAATTAAGAAATCTACATAAATTTTAATTTCAAAAAAGTTAGGCTAAAATCATTATTTAATAATCTTATGTTAAAATTTTAAGCCATAACCATTAGATGAGAAAAACAGTTTCTGGGTTTTGACTTTAGAATTTTCTAGCTTAAATTTTTAAGCTTTATCCTCAAGGGTTGGAGATGGTCTAAGAGAAAAAGGTAAGTTAAGCCTCACAAAGAGTTAGTAATGATGTGGTTCAAATTCTTATTTGGCGAGGATTGAACCTAAGAATTCTCATTTATAAGTAAAGAAAAATATCACTAGACTATAATACTAAGTGGCAACTGGGCGTTGCATATAAGTGACGGCGCAAGCCTCAGAGCATCCTCATGGGGGTTTTATCCTCCATGAAGTGAGTTGGAAAATGGAGCTAGGTCCGGGCTAGCAACTTCATTCCCCAAGTAGCAAAAAATTAGGCTACATCCAGCACCAAAAAGCAATGGGTCCCATAAGAAAAGTAGCTACCCATATGAGCCAAATTTTTCCACTCCCCCCCCCCCTTGCAAATATACTCATACTCTCTTTTGTTCCAAAGGTCCTCCTCCATTTTGTTTGTACGTTTAATGCTTGAGATATAAAATGATATAAGATGTTCTACGTCTAAAAGGGTTTACTTTTCTTAATTTCCAAATAAAAACGCATTGCATATTAAAATGACATTGGAAGTTTAGAGACCTAAACCGAAAACATAAACAAACAACATACCTAAATTGAAAGGCATTACAATTTAGTCATTAGATGAAATCTTATCTTGTCTGATTTTAGAGAAACAAACTAACGAATAAGATTGAAATATGAAAAACTAATCTAACGGTTCATAAGTGATGAAATCTAACTTTGCCAGAATTTGGCTTTTTCAAGGTTGAAATGTTCCCAAATTCTTTTTGAGATAACACGTCCAAAAATCCACTTAAGAAAGGTTAATACAAAAAAAAAAAATTGTCACAGAATCAAATTACTACATAATTAAATATACATAGCCCCGTATAGAGCTCGAAAGTAAATGGCCTCTCATTGGGGGGGGGGGGGATTCATTTATAGAGCCCCAAAGATACCTCAAAGCTCTAAAATTGGCTATATCCACCACTTTTCTAGCCTCATGTAAAGCCCTCACTGAGGATGCTCTAACAGACGCGACTTGGAGAAAAGTGGCAGCGCAAAATGTTGGCAACATGGCCTAGCCCCACATCTAGGCCACTTACTTTGCTCGGTTTAAGAAGGCTCTATAATGAACACGTGAAGGGACAATGTGATATGGCACCATGTGTATAATGATTTGATATAATTATCATATTTTATAGTGTGGGTAAAACAACATCGATTGACTAACATATTACATATTCTACTCACTGAGCAACGGTGATTGTTGCTCACCCCTCACCTTTTATTTTACAGATGAGTTTTTTGGCAAGACAGGTGATAGATGGCTGAGTTTGTGTTAGACGAGAGATTTAAGAGTTTTCTTTATTTTTGTGTACACCTTGTAAAATATTTGATTTTTTTATAAGAGAAGGTCAATTTTCGTATTTATTTTTATTTTTACTCACGCACTGGGTGCATGATTTATTTTTCCACCAACCTCAAGTCCCGAGTGTGACAATGGTATCAGAGCCCAGTTATTAGACACTTTTGGGAAACTATGGAGCCATTTAGGTTGAATTGAATTCAGCTAGCGAATAGAATTTTAAGAGTCTATGAATAAGGTTTAATAAATTTCGAAGATTTTAAATTTTTTTAAGGAGGGTAGATTGTAAGACCCTGTATTTTAAAGGGAATTGTTATTAGCATTCCAAAAATCTCATTCTACACTTCAAACTTTCTATATTAGAAAAGAAAAATACACTTGTGAGGAGTGTAGAATGAGATTTTTAAAGTGCCAATAACACTTCCCATTTTAAATTATATTTATTTACTTACGAGAAGTTTTGTGATATTTTACAAACTTGTATTAGTCACACTTAGGGATGGGCGAAAACCCATCGGTTATGGGTTACCCGCCCACTTAAATTTCACGGTTACGGTTATGGGTAACCGTTTAAATAATTAAATGGTTATGGGTATAACTGTTTATCCGTGAAATTTAAATGGATGGTTATGTGTATTAACCGTGGTTATAAATGGGTACCCGTTTATTTTAATATATGTGAAATAAAAAATAAAAACCCTAAACCGTTTATTTTAATAAAAGCACTTTTATTAAAAGTGATTATGAACATAAGTGAGTTTTGGACGAGTTGTGGAAACTTAATTATAAAAGTGAGCAACTGATCATTTGTGTTTATAATTTTTCTGAAAAGTTCAAGAACTGTATGTGTACATGAGAGGGACAGAGGCATGTGTGTTTTGATCCAAAACTTTCCCGAGAAAGAGGGAGATAGGTACAAGGTAATCTACAACTTCTACTTCGGAGACTATGGCCATATTTCAGTTCAGTGGGCTTATCCGACATACGAATTCGACATACGAGGACACTTATATGGCCGTGACTGGAGAAGATAGACTCCAATCAATCTCACTTGCTACACTCTTGTGCTTTATGTATAGATACAGAATATATGCATATATATATACACTATGGTCCCTTACCAATCCCTTCAAATTAACTTTACCAACTAATAAATTGGTAAACGGTAAAAAAGAAGAAGGGGCAAATGGGTAAAAAAATGGCTCAATGGATAAATGGGTAAACGGTTACAGTTAAATAGGTATGTGGTTATAAATATGGTTAACCGTTTATAAACGGTTATGGGTATGGGTATAACCGTTTAGGCAATTACCTAACGGGTAAACGATTATGCGGATATAAGTATAAACGGTTATGCGTAAATAACCGCGGTTATCCATCCGCCATAACCATTGCTCATTCCTTGTCACACTTAGCCTTGCATGACACCTATATAACTTAATTTGGTCTCACTATTAGTAATTTAGTATGTAATAATCCATTTAAGTGCGTGTCAATTGTTCCCTCATCTTATTTGCATGCATATCAGCTCACTACTGCCTACAAATTATGTCCAGCACTATCCCTTCCCAAGTGTCATGTCCTCAAGTCTTTGCTTTAGCCATTAGACACATCTAGTGCTTATTCACCAACATGGCCGACCTTTGTATTCATATCAGCTCACTACTAGAAATTTTGGCTTTACCGACAAAATTAGTTTGTCGCCAAAAGTTAAAATTTGTCGGCAAAGAGTCTTTTCCGACAAAAAATTTCGTCGGCCATTTTGTCGTGCAAGCACTTTGCCGACGCATTTTGGTATTTCGTCGACTAAGGTTCAACTTTTCCCAACAAACTCCTTTTTGTCGGCATTTACATCTTCCCCGACAAATATTTTCATCGATAGAGGCTATTTAAGCCGACAAATAATACTTTTCAACCAACAAAATGTGTTTGTCACCATGGATATTTTGTCAGCAAAGTCTTCTATCTCCCAACAAAATTAATTTCATCATGAAGACAATTAATTTATAAAAAAAATAAAATAAATGCTTTTATGCTTAGCTACTACATATGCACATCAAAATACAAGACACAAAAATCAAAATACAATACACAAAAATTGTAAAAAATAATACTTTATTTGATAGGTTTGGAACGCATATCTAGAGTACTTATACAAAAGCATATCACATAATAAAATTATCCTACTGTCATTCCTCAAAATTGGCTGCCACGTAACATCACAACACATCTTGCATCTTGCCCCTGCATAATCACAACCATCTAGCAATAGCACTTGCACAATCACAATCATGTTGCACCTGCAGCATACTAGAGAGCAAAGAACCTGTAACAAAATACCCAACAGGGAAGATTAATAGCTATATCACATATGACACAACTTCCTAGCCAACAAACACATTGCCAATATACTAAGAAAAGTACTGTCTACAGTTAATAATATCTTTGATGTGTATAATTTGAAGATCATTTCAAGTTACTAGTCATCAATTACCCAGATGAATCTTCACTTATTCCACCAAAACCTTATAAATCCTTTCATGCAGTTGTAGCTCATATTGACAATCCTAAATGTGAACCATCCACTATATGTAAAATTCAAAATGTATATGGCATAGCTATTTGTGATGAAGTTAAATAAAGATAAATTTATTGAATGACTACTGTTAATGTACAAAACTGGACGTCTTGGAACAACGTAAATTCGACCGTGAATCTGCAAGAAATGTAAATAACACAAGATGTATCGTGGTTCATCTCAAGGTTTGGGCTACGTCCACACTGATTGTATTGTATTTATCTGAGAGGTGAGGGAGAGAACCTCTGTAATGAGAGGAGATGTGAGAGGGGTGAGAAGGCTCCAGAAATGGCCTCTTCTAATTGTGAGGGTGAGGGGTCCTTTTATAGAATAAGGACTCCTCACTTATTACATATTTACCCCTTCCTTTATCACATAATTACATTTAAGTCCCTCGAGTATTTGTACGACATCTAAATACGAGACCCTAAATATGGTATAAACAGTAGTCCCCCAAGTCTTCAGTTAAGAGAGTCTTTTGGCTGGAGATTTGAAATTCAGTCCATGTGTGGGCCGAAGTAACTAGATGTTGTCTTAAACTGATATTCGATGTGAGGCGGTGCTCAATTTGAAATGATGCTAAACTAGAAATAGCACATGCTGCTAGGCTGCTCGGCTCGTGGCTTATGTTCCCTTGGTTGGCTCGGCTTGTGGCGTTGAAGGTAAGAGAACCCCTTTTATAGAATAAGGGCTTGCTCCTCAATACATAAATATGGGCTAGAGTTGATGCTCACGATGAGGCGGTTGCTTAGTAGGCGACGATGCTTCTAATGATGGTGAGGGAGTCCCTTTTATAGAATAAAGGCTCGCTCCTCAATACATAAGTGATGAGTTAGGAGTGAGGCTTGCGGCGAGGTGGTTGCTCAACTGGCGGCGTTGCTCTCTAATGAAGGTGAGGGAGTCCCTTTTATAGAATAAAGGCTCGCTCCTCAGTACATAGATAATGAGCTAAGTCCCCCAAGTATTTTCATGAGGCCTAGTTGAGGTCTAATATATGGTACATAATGTAGTCCCCTAAGTCTTCAGTCAATAGAGTCTGTTGGCTGGAGACTTCAAATTGAATCCATGTATGGGCCGAAGTGGCGATTGTTCGAGGCGGTATTTGTATACCCTGTACTGAAGCTTTGTGGGTGAAGCTTTGTAAGTGAAGCGTTGAAGCTGGAGCTTTTGTAAATGAAGCTTTCGAAGTTAGAGCTCTGTAAATGAAGCTTTTGAAGCTAGAGCTCTGTAAATGAAGCTTTTGAAGCTAGAGCTTGTGTAAATGAAGCTTTTGAAGCTGGAGCTCTGTAAGTGAAGCTTTTGAAGCTAGAGCTTTTGTAAATGAAGCTTTTGAAGCTGATTGACATGAGTGATGCTCATGAATGTTTATGTATGTTGACATGAGTGATGCTTATGGATGTTGACATGAGTGATGCTTATGAATGTTTATGTATGATTGATATGAGTAATGCTCATGAATGTTTATGTATGATTGACATGAGTAATGCTCATGTATAATTTGGGAGTACTGGACATACTTTTGATCACCTGGTTGGTGGTAATAGCGGCGGGTTGCCAAATAATTGTGGAGTACTGGGCGTACTTTTGATCACCTGGTTGGTGGTAATAGCGGTAGGTTGCCGAATAATTTTGGAGTACTGAGCGTACTTTTGATCACCTGGTTGGTGATAATAGCGGCGGGTTGCCGAATAATTTTGGAAGTACTAGGCGTACTTTTGATCACCTGGTTGGTGCTATTTTGGGCTTATGGGCCTTCGCCCTCCACAACACATTCCAGCCCATTTATTTTGGGCTTTGTCGTTTTTTTTATTTATTTATTTTTATTTTATACCCTCTAATGGGGTTTATCCAGATGTTTCCGAAAGATAAGGAAAATAAATTACATCATACAAAAATAAATCCGATCCTCTGCTCAATGGGTCATGCCCATAATTCCATTTTCTACACATCATCATCACTGTAATTATGTTTGCTTCTTTTTATCTTCTTTTGCTTTCTGCTTTTGCTTTTACTTTCTCTTTTCTCTTTTGGCAGATGGCAGACAACGCAAAAGCGGAATAATGAATTATTATGAGAACGGAATCTTATCTTCTGCCTGATTTTCCACTAGTGTTTGTGGTATTCGTAGGAGATGGGATCTGGGTCGGCGACCCCAACACCTTGCCCTGATACGTAATAGCCTGATGTCCCACTGCCATCACCATACTGGAAGGTGTAATGGGTTTGTGTACACATTGTTCTTCCTCTGTTTGATTCAATGGAACCCCATTCCGATTCCAATCCCCGTCACCATTCTCGACCCTGTTGATTTCTTGCTCAAACTACCACACTTCAACCCGAGAGGCCCGCCGCAAAGCCCGCTGTTCCCGGCAAAATCCGCCTTATCAAACCCGTCGAAAAACGAAGGGATAGACCCCTTCAATTTATTATTCGCCACTGAAAACGTCTTAAGCCTACCCAAGCTAGGAAATTCATAGGGAATCGAACCTGAAAGCTTGTTGTCCGAAAGGATCAGAACGTTCAGATACTCAGTGCTGCAGGTCCGGCGGGATCACGCCGGAGAAGTCATTCCCGGACAAATCAAAGGTCACCAAAAAAAACAACCAATTGTAAATATCCGGGGGAATCGGCCCGGAAATCTCATTTTCGCCGAGATCCAGCTCCGTGAGGCTGGCGCAGTACTCGATATCCTTCAGGACCTCATCGGTGATCTCTATGTCTTGGAGTTCCAGACTAAAGATCTGATTTTCCCGATTGTTCCAGCAGGTGATGCCGACGAAATCGCAGATGAATCCGACAGTGTGGTCCCTGAAATCCCTAGACACCAGCTTTCTGAGTGGGTCATTCAGCAACTGTTCAGCCCCTGAAGACACCTCACGTCGTCTTCGACCACCGCGGCGTAAGAGCCGAAATGGGTGTTTATACAGCCCCATAACAGTACCAGAATCCAAATCCTGGCGATGCGGGAATCCATATCCGGGCAATTAAGCAGGAAATACAAATTGTGGGTTCTTCTTAGTGATGTCTGAAATGCTCAAAGGTCCGAACTTTTTAGTCAACTTTGCACGTATGATCCTGTAAAGGAAGAAGAACGTGCGATACAAAAGACGAGGGCCATTGACTTCTCTGCTCTATATCTGATTAGGAACGCCTTTTTTGGTTGGAACTACCTTGCACCATGGTTCTCATATCCTCGGCGCAAAACCCTACTCGGCGGCAGAGGAAGCGGAGGCAGAGGAGGAGGAGAGTGTTTGCCTGAGTCTGAGCGCCCAGGACACAACCTATCTCATCAAAGCAATTATAAAGGCCGCTTTGTACCGTACGCGGCTCAGTCTCAAGCCCATGAGGACGCGTCGTCGATGACGAAGAAGCTCATCGGAGCAAATGCGAGCAGCGAAGAAACCATATCAAAAAAAGAAATACAGAGCAAGCAGATGAGGTGGCTCCGTGGGTTCTGTCTTGCAGTTGCAGAGAGAGACTGAGTGAGAGAGGAGGTGGCTCTCTGGGTTTTCTGGAAAAGTTTTGGGTTCTTGGTTTCTGCAGATTCATGGTGGTGAAATGAAAAAAATGAAAGAGAACCAACATAGCTTTTTGTGTCGTTTCCTACAGACGGTGCCAAATGTTGATGCACAAAACCGGAGATCTTGAAACAACGTAAATCCGACCGTAAATCTACCAGAAATGTAAATAACACAAGATGTATCGTGGTTCACCCCAAGGTTTGAGCTATGTCCACACTGATTGTATTGTATTTATCTGAGAGGTGAGGGAGATAACCTCTACAATGAGAGGAGATGTGAGAGGTGTGAGAAGGCTCTAGAAATAGCCTCATTTAATTGTGAGGGTGAGGGGTCCTTTTATAAAATAAGGATTCCTCACTTATTACATATTTGCCCCTTCCTTTATCACATAATTACATTTAAGTCCCTCGAGTATTTGTACGAGATCTAAATACAAGGCCCTAAATATGGTATAAACAACTACATGGTGAATAAAGGCTTTCAGTACAAAGTAGTAGTTGTTACAACATACTCCAAACCGACACATACAATTGTACAATAGCATTTAAGGGTTCAGGGATTTGAATTAACCTTGACTGGTGAACGCATTCTTTGTCCATGATAACAAGCCTTTCCCTCTACTACTACAAGTTAGTATGTCACAAGCTGCCAATGTATGAATTTTTGTCAGCGAAGAGGAATAAAACTTGCAAACTTTCAAAGAAACACTTTCAAGTCTAACTAAGTTTGTAAGGAAACTTACATCCATAGATTCCTTCTGTAACTTTAGTATTGACAATTGTATGAAAAATTTGCTACTTCATTCTAATCATAAGCAGTTCCTATAAAACCACCTTTAGTAAATAATTCCTTACCAACAAACGAAAAGGTATTTATGTTGCATAAAGAAATAATTCATATTCGAATAGAATTAAACTAATCAAAAGTTTCAAGGAAGAAAACTAATCATAGAATTTTAGCCACATGAATACATGTTGCAAAAAAAATGATTAAAGTATGTTAAGCATGGATACTCAGTCAACAATTAAATCATGAGCAACAAAAGGTTTGCAGTTAGGTACAAACAAACCCATTTCACCAAAATGCCAAAACAATACTAAACCACATTTATTAAATTGATAATAAAATCACAACATTACCTTTGTTCACTTTTGAATAGGCATGACATTACAGCCTGCTCGAATTGGTTAAGAATTCAGAAACCAGAAAAAGATCATTCCCAATTTTAGATCAAATGGTCAGCACAAACAAGAACAGTACAAACTACAACATACTTTAAAATAAGAATTCACCATCACAAGGCACTTGTAACTGTAAGAAGTTGTTATCAAGTATATGGTTGCCATTACTCACACCACCCCATCAACGCTATTTCATTGCTCTTAACATTTTGGGACCATTTTTCTTGCTAATTCAGTTTCAATGTCAAGCTTGGAATTTTAAAAATTAAAAAAAAAAAAAACAACTGTTTATTATACTAAAATAGTAAAATATACAGAAAATGACAATCTCACAAGTACCATGACCAAATTTCAATTGATTACACAGAGGAATTGATTATTATATTGCAAAGACTCACAATCAATTTTAACTATATAACTACTACTGCAGATTAATTGAAGTTTTCCATAAATTGAAGTTAAAAGTAATTTCCAGAACATGGATTAAGCATCCTCAATCCCAGAAACCCAGAAAGAAAAACTACAAACCCTAGCTAAGGATCCTCAATCAAATCATTGCCTAAAACCCCTTAAAATTACAAGGGAAAAATAGTATAAGGAAGGAACCATAAAATTGAGATTAAATAGAGAGCTGAGAGAAAAAATTAGAATAGATAGGGTTGAAAACATTACCCAAACGTTTAAGAGAAACGAAATGAAGAGAAACACTCTGTATTGGAGACGTCGAAGCTAGAATAGCAGGGGCCCTTCGACGGCAACAGCAGCAGCAATGGAGAGTAGATGAAGCCACTACAACGGCGAGAAAAAAAAAAAAAAAACAAAGTCGACGGAAAGTGAAGAGCAGCGCCTTGTGAAAGAGAGAAAGAAGAGGGGACGGTTATCCACAAATAATAAGGTTTGTCAAACATTGTATCTAAAGATTTAAGGGGAAAATTCTTTCGATGAAAAAAGTAAGCGGGGGAATCGAAAAGACAAAAAATAAAGGGGCGGAAGGAATTAATAATTTGCGCCCCTCTCTTGATGATGAACCGGCATGTTTTCGCCGACCTTTAGTTTATCCGTCGGCTTGAATGTTCTCTGCCAACAAAATTTTGGTCCGCGTAGGTCTGGAAGTTTGGAACCTACAAATTAAAATTTTCGTCGGGGGAAAGCTTTTGTGCTGACAAAAATTTGTTCCGTCAGCTTTATATTTGTCGGCAAAATGATATTTTTTAGTGGTGGCTCTTCACCTTTCTTTAGTTGCGTTGCACTCAAGGTCTTAAATGCCGATAGTATCGACGATATTTCGTCGATATTATCGGTTTTTCGCGTTACTGATATTTTAATGGTTATCCAATTAGTTTTCGTCAAAATATCGCGATAATATCGCGAAATTTTGGATCTGTGCAAATCGGAGAAGAACGTCGGAGCTTGTACAGCTCCGGCCGACTATAAAAGAGCACCCTAGGCTCCGATCTAGGTATCAAAATGAAATAGAAGACGAGAGGAATGTTTTTATAACTTCCGTTTGCCGTGAAACGGTCAGAGGTGTTCAGAAAGTTCGTTGACACCCACGGCCTCGTCGGAGATGGGTGTGCCTATTCCCGAGCCGATTTCATCCCAAAAACCTTGCAAAAACACGAGATAGAACTTCAATTTCACATCTAAGCTTCGATCTAGAACAGAAAGAGGTAAACCCGAAGCTTACCTAACCGAAGAAATTCAAGAAACTCACCGGAGGGTTCCTGCGTTCGTCGAGTTGCAAAGACGAGAATGAGAGGGAGAAAGACGAGATGGGTGTCTTCCTGAAGCAGGTGCGATGGTGTGCGTGTGTGTATGTGGGTCTCGGTGCAGAGAGAAAGGAGAGAGATGAGAGTTTCGAGAGAGAGACGGCACCGACGAGGCGGACGAGGAGGAATACCAGGGAGGAGCAGAAGGCCATGTGGGAGAAGGATCGAGAGACTGAGGTCTCTGTGCGTGTGTGTGGGAGAAGGGAGAAGAGAGATCGAGAGATCTCTGTGTGTGTGTGTGGGAGAATGGAGAAGAGAGATAAGAGAGAAGGATCGAGAGAGAGAGACTAAGGTCTCTGTGTGTCTGCGTGTGTGATGTTTGTGTGCGTGTGTGGTGGTGTGTCTGTGTGTGTATGTGTGGTTCTTGTCAGGACTCAGGAACTTGCTGACAACTTTTACAATTACTTTTGACAATTTCAGACCATGGACAAAAATAATGGTGATTTCATTGAAAAGAATCTAAATAATTCAAAACTTAGACAACTTTTACAATTATAACTTGTACAATTTCAGACCATGGATGGTGGTTTCATTCAAAACCGTGTGCCACTGTGATATTTTTTCACATTCTCAGAGGTGGAGTATCAGATCATCAGACATTTTTTGACCCTTCAAAAATTAAAACTCTATTACACCTTTTCGTTTCTTCTTCTTCCCTTACCCCTTTCAGAGCCATTCCAGATCCATTCCAGAGCTTCAACACAAAGGGTTCCATATTTAAGGTAAGTTTACAAACTTATATTTATATTATTGTAATTTATACAACAACAAAAAAAATTGTGTGGACTCGTATGTTAATTTTTTTAAGTAATTAATACTTGCATGTTAATTTTTTTAAGTAATTAAATAATGTTAACAATTACATGTTAATTTTTTTAAGTAATTAAGTAATGTTGTATAATTATTCCCTAGGATAATTTTAATATGTTTAATGCTATTTATTATTTTATTATATTAGGTTTTATTATCAAATTGGATTATTATTCATTAAATTGGATTATTATCAAATTGGATTATTCATTAAATTGGATTATTATCAAATTGGATTATTCATTAAATTGGATTATTATCAAATTGGATTATTATTCATTAGAATCATTACTATGTTTAATATTAGGATTATTTTTTTTTTTATCAAATTGGATTATTATTCAATAATATTAGGTTTTATTATTCCATATTATTTTTATAATTACTTAAATTTTTACAATCATTTTCTTTACTTCATATTTAATTCTTCTATATAATAACTTTATTATTTAGGTTCTCTTATATAACCGTCATCACTACTATATTTTTTGGCCAAAAAAATTGTCTAATTTTCATGAAAAATAAATATAGGTACGTTTAAGATGTCCAGTGGAGTTACTAAACGTGATCCAGCTTGGGAACATGGAGACCCAATAGACGGAAACAAACATGGCACAATTTGCAAATATTGTGGTCGAGTAATGAAGAGTGGCGGAGTGACAGGACTTAAATACCATCTTAGTGGATTAGATCCAGCAAAAAATGTCCAACGATGCGATAATGTCCCCCCCCCCAGAAGTGAAGGCATTCATCACCACATTATTAAAAAATAAAAAACAGCAAAAGGAAAAGATAACATATGGAATGGAAAATATTCTAGCTGGGCTACGAGGAGAAGTCATTGGCCAAGCGGTTGACAGTGATGATGATGACGATGAGGACGAATGTGATGATGACATGGGACCTGAAGAACGACGCAGTTTGAAACAAGCATTACGTGCCTCCAAACAGTCAGCATGGGAAAGAGAACACCTTCATAAAATTCCTAGTAGAGCATAAGGTTCCAGGACAAGTGGTGGTGCACAAATGAGACGGGGAGGCAGTGTTAGAGAATCACAACCAACAGCCCCAAGTTTATATAAGTCATCCAAAGCACGTCAAAAGAGTGTTTGGAGTTATTTCACTGGAGGTAATGTGAAGGAGGGAATGGGGCGTCTAATTAGCATGTTCTTTATCTATGAAAATGTCCTTGCTGAGACTGACCCGACCAGATTGTCTATCATAAACTTCATGGTATACTCCAAGGGAAAGACATTTTTTTGAAATCTGTTGATGCTTCAGACCATATAAAGAACTACAAGTATATTTACAAATTATTGAGGGATGTAATCATGGAGGTGGGAGAGCATAATGTTGTCCAAGTCGTGACCAACAATGGTTCTGCATTTGTCAAAGCTGGAAAAAAGTTAATGAAGCATCATAATGTGTTTTGGACATCATGTGCAGCACATTGTGTTGATCTCATGTTTGAGGCAATAGGGAAGAGAGAGAATGTTGCTACTGTGGTAAAAAGAGCTAGAACGATCACAAATTATATTTACAATCACGGTTGGTTGTTGGCAAAGATGCGTGAATTTTGCAAAGGAGAAATTATTCGTCAACTACCACTCGATTCGCCACCAACTATATTGCATTAGACAGCCTACTTAAGAAGAAAGCAAGGTTGAAGCAACTATTCACTAGTGACGATTGGGCCAACCATAATTTGAGCCGCTCAAATGCAGGTCATATGGTGGAAAGTATAGTGCTTAATCATGCTTTTTGGACGCAATCAGAACATATGTGCCAAGTGTTTAAACCTCTTTACAAAGTTTTACGGATCGTTGACACATAAGTGTATCCTACTCTGGGGGCAATATATGAGTTAATGCGTGTAGTGAAGGATGAATTGGAAAGAAAACATGGTGCAAGGTGGGTCATAAAGATAATTGAAGACTGATGGTATAAAACATTATACCACGATTTGCATGCAGCAGGTATAAATTATGTCATAATTTGCAATTCATTTCTTTAGTTGCATAAGTATTATTTCTCTTATTAGAGCATGTGTTTCTTTGAATAGCATATTATTTGAATCCTCGATACCAATACAGACCTGGTGTTGGAGATGATGGTACCTTTATACGTGCTGTACATAATGTATACTCTAAATTAGACCCTGAATCATCAGCAGTTGGCCAATTTGGAAATGAGGTACACAATTACTTAAATTATAATAATTACTTTGTTGGATTAAACTAACACGATTTATTGAATTCAGCTAACATGGTTTAAAGATGCAAGAAGAACTTTTGGATAACCAACATAAGTTGCTGCTTGAACAAAAATGTTTCCTAGTGAGTGTAAACATATTTCACTATAAGTTGCTGCTCAAACAAGAATTTGTTGGAGTTATTAGGCTTATCAACATTGTTTTTCTTTGTAGCTGAATGGTGGATCATGTATGAGACTGATGCACCAAATGTGAGAAAGTTAGCAATCAAAGTATTATCACAAATAGCTTCCTCATCTGCTTGTGAAAGAAATTAGAGCACATTTGCACTCATACACACAAAGCAAATAAATAGGTTGGCTCATAGTAGGTTGGAAAAATTAGTTTATTTCTACTACAACATGAAGCTTCAAATTCGAGATAAGGAAGCAGAAATAGATCATGTCGACCATGGTGACCCACTAGATGTGTTTGGTATTGTTGCTGAAGATGATGATACAGAGGGTAACCAACTTTATCAATGGATTAGACCTCTTCATTTAGATGATGATGAAGGCAACCCAGCTCCCAGAGTTGCTGAAGAAGCATGTAATGAAGGGATAAATGTAGAAAGAGTATTAGAGGAGGAGGTGGGATCTAGCAGCGCTAACTCTTTGGAAGAACTTTTGCTCCCAAGACCAAGAAACACTGGAATTCCACCTTCTTCCAATCCTACACAACCACAACATCGTGCTGATACTAATGATAACTTTAGTACAAGATTAGGAGACTCAACTACCACCGGAGGTGGGAATGATGAATAATATAGTGGAGCTGGAGGTAGTGGTGGTGGATATGGAAACTATGTTGGACCACCTCTTGGATTTATGAGCCCCTTCACTGGTGAGGCAAACTTCACGCATGCAACACAGGATGAAGACCATGGCAGTAGGCGGGCAAGACCAGGAATTGGTGCCATAGGGAAAGACTATACTCGTAGAGAAAGAGGCATGGGGATTTTGTCAAGTCAAGAAGATGAAGTAGTAACTATGGTTATACTCATAACCAACCATTTCCCTACCCTTCATATCCCATTCCTGTTGGGATGGAATCGAGCGACTCATGGAAACAATCCGAGACTCAATCTTCAAATGATTTTGCTATGGACAACGTCAACCAATCTCGGATCCATATGGGTGGCATGTTAACAATTACATGCAAAACTATTTTGGGGATTTATCATTTGATGACTACTCTTCACAATACACTCACTCTAGACATAGAGATGATGAAGATAGTGAAAAATTTGAACCTCATAGGAACTCTATGTGGTACTAAGTCACTCATGTATCTTACCATGCAATGTATAAAGTGTAAAATATTGTACTAATTCATTATATATAAATGATTATGGCGTGTTTAAACTTCTTTCATTAATTACTACATATTTTCTACACTCACAATGTTTGCCAGCTCGCTATATAATCAACTTAAATCAATTAAATCAATTAAATCCATCATGCAATGCATTTCCAAGTTTTTCTTACAATTTTCGTGGTTTCCATATTATTTTTATCGATATCGATAACATCCCGATATTTCCATCGATATTTCCGTGTTTTTGGACTACCGATATTTCCGATATCATCGATATTTTATACCTTGGTTGCACTGCATGCATATTATATAGTAGTAGTCTTGCATGTATAATGTTACTATAATATATATATATATATATATATATATATATGGAGACGTTAGGTTCACATCTCTATTTTTTCTATTTCATTGGTTAAAACTTTATTTTTTTTCAATTTTTTATCAAGGTCCTTAAGTTTTAATAAACGTCATTAATTACAAAAAATAAACTAGTTACATGTCAAGATAATTAAAATTTATTTCTAAATATATTCATTTAGTGTTTGAAATGTTACATTTGGTATATTAATATTTATAGCTAAACTTTTATCATATATTTCTATTTCTAGTTTGTTTATACCATATTTAGGGCCTCGTATTTAGATCTTGTACAAATACTCGGAGGACTTAAATGTAATTATATGGTAAAGGAAAGGGCAAATGTGTAATAAGTTAGGAGTCCTTATTCTATAAAAGGACCCCTCACCCTCACAATTAGAGGAGGCCAATTCTTAAGGCTCCTCACCCTCTCAACGCTCTCACTCTCAGAGCTCTCTCTCTCCCTCACTTCTTAGAGAAATACAATACAATTAGTGTGGACGTAGCCCAAACCTTGGGGTGAACCACGATACATCTTGTGTTATTTACATTTCATGCAGATTCACGATCGGATTTACGTTGTTCCAAGACCTCCGGTTTTGTGCATCAACATTTGGCGCCGTCTGTGGGAAACGACACGAAAAGCTATGTTGGTTCTCTTTCATTTTTTTCATATCACCACCGTGAATCTGCAAAATCACAAAAAACCAAGAACATCACTCTCACTCTATGTCTTTCGGTAGAAAGCTCTCATCTTTCTCTCTCTACATTTCTAGAAACACTACAGACTACATCAAGAAATTTGGGTATTTATAGATATCATCTCTCTGTTTCTCTGTGAGGGTACCCACTAGACCCTATTTACCACTCTGGTCCAAGCAGCTCAACGATGGATCTCTCCACCACCAAGACGACAACGACGACGTTATTGCCAGGACTCCCAAGACCAAGCAAGCCATCAAGGCCCTCACTGCCCATATCAAGGATATAGCATTAAAGGCCTCAGGAACCTATAAAAACTGCAAGCCCTGTTCACGGTCCTGCACTGACAACCATGAAATTTGAAGATTGCCTCGGTGTTCGGACGAACCAAGTCCAACAGCGGCGATAGGAACTGAGAGCAGTGAATTATGGGCTATCAAGGAGTGGATGACGACTTTAAAAGTTCAAGCTTCGATAGAAACCTTCAGTGGAAGAAGAAAAGCATGAGTTCAGATGTGAGGTCGAGAGGAATGAGAGGATTCTGGTGGCTGTGAAAGGCGGTTTCCGGTGGTTATGACGTTGAAAGAGAGAGGAGGGAGAGAATTCCAGAGAGAGAGGTCGAGAGATGGAGAGTGCAAATGGGTTTTTACTTAAAACGACACAGGGTAGGCGTAGGCACCAACATTTGGTGCCGCTTCAATGGACATCGCCGAAGATCCCATCTCAGATCTGCCTCAAGCAATGGATACGTCAGAGTCTGGAGCTCATAACCCAAGTGTTGCTGCTTCCAATTTGATTGAGGCGGCCTGAGCTCACGAGATTGAGGAAATAACCATGTGTCAAGGGCAAAAAGGGGATTCTCTGACGCCATTGATGGGTGTTCTGAGAAATGGGCTTTTACCATAACTAATGGATCTAAGGTTGATTTGGGTAAAGCAGCAGGCTTGAGTTCTCCATCAACTAAGAAGAGATTCATGCAAAAGGAGACTACTATGTTCAAGCACCTCCTCAGAGACATCAAATCCACATTGAACTCATAGCAGCCACACACCCCGGTAAAGCAGGATACAAATAAAGGAGCATCTTCTTTACAGGCTAGTAGCCATGTGAAATCACTTTCTGAAGGCCCAGAGGATATGTCTACTTGAGAAAAGAAACATAGTGGGAAACAGAAACAAAAGCAAAAGCAAAGCAGAAAAGAAAAGAGAAAGCAAAAGAGAAAGCAGAAAAAACACTACAAAGGCCCACCAAAATGAAGTAATTTATTTTTATTATCTTTCGAAGACATCTGTATAAACCCCATCAGAGGGTAATAATAGTAAAAAAAAAAAAAAAAAAAAAACGGAAAAGCCCAAAATAAATGGGCTGGAATATTATGTGGAAGAGCGAAGGCCCATAAGCCCAAAATAGCACAAATCAGGTGATCAAAAGTACACCCAGTACTCCACAATTATTCGGCAACCTGCCATTATTACCACTAACCAGGTGATCAAAAGTACGTCAGTACTCCAAAATTATTCAGGCAACCCGTCACTATTACCACCAACCAGGTGATGAAATGTACAACCCATACTCTAATATCATTTGGCAACTAGCCATTCATGCCACCAACCAAGTGATGAAATGTACAACCCGTACACTAAAATCATTTGGCAACTAGCCGTTCATTCCACCAACCAGGTGAAGAAATGTACAACCCGTACTCTCCTTCATGCCACCAACCAGGTGATCAAAAGTATGCCCAGTACTCCAAATTATACATGGGCATTACTCATGTCATTCATACATAAACATTCATGAGCATCGCTCATGACAATCATACATAAACATTCATGACCATCATTCATGTCAACATTCATGAGCATCACTCATGTTAACATTCATGAGCATCAATCATGACAACATCCATGAGCATCACTCATGTCAATCAACATAAACATTCATGAGCATCACTCATGTCAACTAGCTTCAAAAGCTTCATTTACAAAAGCTCTAGCTTCAAAAGCTTCATTTACAGAGCTCCAGCTTCAAAGCTTCACTTACAAAGCTTTAGTGCAGGGTATACAAATACCACCTCCGAACAACCGCCGATTCGGCCCATACATGGATTCAATTTCAAGTCTCCAGCCAACAGACTCTATTGATCGAAGACTTGGGGGATTACATTACATACCATATATTGGGCCTCAACTGGGCCTCATGAAAAATACTTGGGGGACTTAGCCCATTATTTATGTATTAAGGAGTGAGCCCTTATTCTATAAAAGGGACTCCCTCACTTTTATTAGAGAGCACCCATTATTCATGTATTGAGGAGCGAGCCCTTATTTTATAAAAGGGACTCCCTCACAATCATTAGAGAGCATCGCCGCCTACTGAGCAATCGCCTTACCACGAGCATCAACTCTAGCCCATCATTCATGTATTGAGGAGCAAACCCTTATTCTATAAAAGGGACTCCCTCACCTTCAACACCACAAGCCAAGCCAACCAAGGCAACATAAGCCACGAACCAAACAGCCTCGCAGCATATGCTACTTCTAGTTGAGCATCATTTCAGATGGAGCATCGCCTTATATCAAACATCAGTCCAAGACAACATCTAGTTACTTTAGCCTATACATGGACTGAATTTCAAGTCTCCGGCCAAAAGACTCTTGATAGGAGCATATTTATGCGACTTAATTGGCTTGTTCTTGTGCGTTTACGTTGTGTTTCTTTAGTTATTTTAGTGTTTAAAGCCATTTTCATTTGTTTGTAGGTCTTAATAACAACCTTGGCAAGAAAAGTGCATTTTGGTGCATGTTGGATCAATATTGGGCTCAAATGGATTGCATGCATGAGGATGGACGTTTTGGGCATATGTGTGTGCAAGTGTGTGTGTGTAATTGCAAGGATAAACAATGACAACTCATACACATGCAAAGAAGCCCACATGCAAAGTGAAAGACTCTAAGTACAAAGTATGCAAGAAGATGCATTTTGGAGGCCTTTGGAGCATGTTTCGGGCTTGGAATGGATAGCAAATGCATGGGCCAAAGTGGATGGACGAATTTGAGAACTAAAGAGGCCAAGAATGTGAAGAATTAGTGTCCAAAAGATAAAGAATTCAGCCCAAAAATTTGTCACTCCAAGTTGCACACTCCTTGCCATGCAAAACACATAGAATTCCTTTTGGATTCCCATGCCATGCTTGATCACTCTTGCCCCCTACATAATTTCTGATTTCATGCTTTAATTCATTTAATTATTTCACTCAATTGCTTGATACCTCTTGTTCCCTTCACCCATTAGATTTTAGACAACCTTTACATCCATTACATGCACCAATTGATGCTCCATCATTCACATTTGGAATCCAAGGGCATGTGTCACACATGTTGTTGCACCTTTGACCCATTTGTTGACACATTTCACCTCACTTTCCATCTCTATGCAATGTACACAATCATTCATGCTCCCTAGCTGCAACACCACTCCATTTTACCCTTCACACTTTGCATCATCACTTCATTTTCACCCTTGGACCATTGCACACCACACACACCAACTTGCCATGCATTTCATCCCTAGCCTAACCTGATTTTCTAAGGTTTTTGGGGCCTATAAATACATGTTTACACCCCTTGGCCAAAAAATAATCCCCCATATTCATCATTTTATCACAGAAATTCGTCCATACACACCCTAGGAAGCAAAACACCCCAAAAACACCGTTCTAGTGCCTAGAAAACATAACAGCCACTCCACCTTCTTCCACCGTCTTTGCCTAGTTCTCCACCACCTTCCAACCATCAAACACTCTTCCACACTCACCCTAAACCCCTCCATATCATTCCCCATCCATTCTACACCATAAATCCACCCAAAAATCTATCCACAAGCTTCATGCCGCAACAAGGAGGAAGGGAGATCCATTGATGCACTTGCTTTCCAAGTTGGAGCATTTTAGGTGTTTTCTTTCCTTGGATTTTAATGTCTAATTTTATGTATCTTTGTATTGCAAGAATGAGGAACTAAACACCCTTAGTTGGGGGGTGATTCGAAACCATGTACATGCTTGCAATATGATTTGATTACATTCAGTTGTTATTTCATAAGTTGCGGATTCAATTCGTTCATCTACTTGATTGATAACTTATTTGTGTATGTTGATTGAGAGTGCACGCTTAGTTTTCATGCATGAATATGATGCTAGATTATGAGGGAGTTTCACCTAATAGTTACAATCTTATAATCACAAGTAGTGAAGGTCGCTTGAAAACGATCGCGTTGAATGAATTCTTGGCACTAGTTTCATGCTCATCATAGTAACGAATGCCTCGTCAACACTTATAGTTCTCATTGTGTTTCATGATTCTTGATTGTATCTTTATTGTGCTCATCACGTAAGGAACCTTTGAGGAATGCTTTGAATTGTTGTATGCGCTTTTCCATCCAATTCATTAACTTAAGGAGAACTTGAAGGTTAATTTAAGCGTATCTAATTAACTTGGGGTGTTGAGTTTCATAATTTATTGAAAGAACAACTGAAAATCATTTTGTTTGCAAGTGTGTCATGTGTGGAGAAGAACCTCCTAACTAGCCTTTTATCCATCCTTTTCATCCAAAAACGTTTTACAATCTGTTTTGTTTTAAAGTTTCTGTTTTGTTTTCAATTTTCGTCCAAAACAAATCCCCCTTTATTTTGAAGTCTTAGATTAGTTAGAAAGTGTTTTGATTTGTGTTTCTAAGTGTTTTGATTCAAGTTTTCATCCAACTTCGTCCAAGTTCTTGTTAGGTTCTCAAAACTGCCCAGAAAGTGGTTTTTAGGCAGTTTTGAGTCATTAGGTTGCTGTTTTGAGTTTTCTGTTTGTTTAAGTATTTTAAAGTATAGTTTTGCATTCTTTGAGTCTAGTTTAGTGTTTTAAATTTTGTTTTTATGTTTTTAAGTCAGTTTTCAAGTGTTTAGCAATCCCTCCTAATCCCCGGCCTAGAACGATCCCTACTTACATACTTTACTACATTTGATAAAAACAGGGTTTAATTTTGTGTGTTAACTTATTTTTCACATCAAATTTTGGCGCCGTTGCCGGGGATTAGCAACTTTGCTAATCTCTTGGATTGTTTTCTTTCGAATTATTGTATTTTGTTTAAGTTTCTGTTTAAGTTGCTGATTTGTTTTGTTTTCTTTGTTTTTAGGTACTAGTTTATGACCCGTAGCTCACAACCTGTTCGTGAGCATATCTCCGACTTTGACGGTGATTTTGAGAGGACTTTGAGAAGGAAAAAGAAATTGCAAGAGTCTAATCCTCCTAGTCCCGAGCCTGAATTAGAAGAGCAAGAAGTTGAGGTTGAAGAGAAGGCCACGGCACAAGTGGGTGGAGAAGAGCAAGGTATAGCCATGGACAACCGTACGCTCAAGGAGCTTGCCGCCTCGGGTTTGGATAATGCCGCACCATTGTGTATCCAATATCCCATGGCTGCTCAAGGTAAAACCGAAGAGTTCGAGTTAAAGTCAAGTTTGCTCCACCACATTCCAAAGTTCCATGGGCTTTCCATGGAGGATCCGAACAAACATTTGAAGGAATTTGAAGTGGTGTGCTCAAGTATGACTCCGGTTACCGTTGACGGAAGTATTTTAAAGATGAAGGCTTTTCCATTCTCTTTAATGGACAAAGCCAAGGATTGGTTATACGAGTTGGCTCCCGGTATAGTTACATCTTGGGAGAGTATGAAGAGGGCGTTTCTGGAGAAGTTTTTCCCAACTTCTCGCATCATTCTTCTTCGTAAAAAAATAAGTGGAATTCAGCAAAGCCAAGGTGAATCTTTTCCATCTTATTATGAACGATTTAAATCACTTGTTGCTTCTTGTCCACAGCATCAGATGAAGGAAGAGTTACTTCTTCAATACTTTTACGAAGGTCTTTTACCACTTGAACGACAAATGTTGGATGCTTCCGCGGGAGGAGCTCTAGTGGATAAGACACCTAGGGATGCCAAAACTCTCATTGCGAATCGAGCACTCAATGCACAACAATATGAAGGTGTTGGGCAAAGAGACACCCCACGGCCACATCATGTCAATGAGGTAAGTTCTATTTCTGAGTTACAATCCCAAATGGCTAACCTTACGTCTATGTTATCGCAGTTGGTTGAAGGCCCCAAAACGCAAGGAACTACAATCTGTGGTGTATGCTCCATTCAAGGACACCAATCTGATCAATGCCCTCAATTAATTGAGAATGGAGGATGGGAATCGGCCAATGCTGTGGGTTATGGGAATCAAAACCAACCAAGGAATGATCCTTTCTCTAATACATACAACCCGGGATGGCGTGACCACCCCAATTTCAGATGGAGAGATGCACCACAATATGGCCAACAAAGTGGATTCCGACAACCCCCGGGTTTCTTTCCAAGGCCAATGGAACCACAACCACCTCCTCAAGCACAATCTTCCCAAACTAACCCAGGTACGTCTATGAATGATGATAAAACATATCAGTTACTAACCACCATGGCGCAGGGAATGCAGAACCAAGCAAAGGAGGTTAATGAGCTGAAGAAGCAAATGGGCCAAATGGCCGAATTTTTGGGGCAATTCCGTGAAAATGGTAAGTTACCAAGCACTACGGTGGTCAATCCAAAGGGTGGCTTCGAATCTGCAAAGGCTATCACATTACGAAGTGGAAAAGAGGTGAGAAACAAGGAAGATGAGAAGATACAACTCGAAGAAGATGAGAACACCTACCCCACGGCAAGGGTACCATCACCCATGCCGCAGCCATCTAAGACATCCCATCCGTCCATCTCAGGTAAGAATGTTCCAAATGTTGTGATTTCGAACACTAATCTGCCCAATGTCCCCTTTCCTAGCAGATTTTTGCAATCAAAGAACGAAGAGGAGGAAAAAGATGTTCTAGAGACATTTAGAAAGGTGCATGTCAACATTCCCCTCCTTGATGCCATAAAGCAAATCCCGAAGTATGCCAAGTGTTTAAAGAAGCTTTGTACAACAAAGAAACGTGTCCGGGAGAAAGGGGTGGTACATGTAAGTGAGAATGTCTCCGCCATCTTGCAACATAAACTACCCCCCAAATGCAAAGATCCGGGGAGTTTTACAATTCCGTGTGTCATTGGTAATACCCGTTTCAAATCTGCCATGCTTGATTTAGGTGCTTCAATAAATGTTATGCCATATTCCATTTATGCATCTATGAACTTAGGAGCATTGAAAAATGATGGTGTAATCATACAATTGGCCGATAGATCTAACGCTTATCCAAAGGGAGTTTTGGAAGACGTTTTAGTGCAGGTTGATCATTTAATCTTCCCAGCAGATTTCTATGTCCTCGAAATGGATGAATCGGACCATGCCCTTTCATTGCCCATCCTCCTTGGAAGGCCATTCATGAAAACGGCTCAAACGAAGATTGATGTGGCCAAAGGATTGGTCACTATGGCATTTGGTGGTGACATGATTAGTTTCAAAATTTCTGAATCCATTGAGACTCCTAATGTTGTTCATTCTTGTTGTGCCATTGATAAAATTGAAAAGATAGGACTGGACCGTTCAGCACCAGGCACAAAGGATGCATCAAGAACCATGCAAGACGAAGGAATTGGAGTGGCGCACAAGGACCATACGGCCACTGCTCTCAAAATGCTCAAATTGGCCGAACGCACCATGGGGAAGAATGTTCACATTGCTGCCACTTCATCACAACACATAGGTAAGCCACCTAATCCAAATCCAATTTCCATTAAAGTTGATAGGTGGTTCCCTTCTTTGGTGCAGGTACCCAAGCAAATCCCCGATGGTGGGCGTATGAACATGAACCTTAGGCAACACAACGCACCCATCAACAAACATCACTATCCATTTCCGTTCAAGGATGTAATCTATGAGAACTTTGTTGAGCATGTTGTGGAGGACATTCCCTTGCATGCCGTGGGCTCCAGTGGGGAGTAATTGTGTTCATCGTCTGGCTGGAAGACGTTAAAGCAAGCGCTTTAAGGGAGGCAACCCATTTATTCTGCTTGATTGTCAATTTTATTACTTGTTTAATTATTTTTGGTTGTGACTTTCTATTTTGAAACATTAACAAATATGCAAAGGATTTTAACATTAAACTTCGTGGAAATGAACAGCAAACTGGGAAATAAAGAAACATAGCATAATACAAGAGGGAGCCTTCACAAAGGCTGCTTGGGAGAGGTCGTAGTAGTCAGCGGAGTTGCAGTAGTCGGCGGAGTCTCAACAGTCGGTGGGGCCACAGAAGGAGGAGGTATCAGAGGTTGATCAGTTGGAGCTTCACTACGCGGTGCCGCCCCAGAAGACGAAGGCAGATGCTGTTGGAACAAACCCACAAACCTCCGGTGATCAAGTAAAATCTGACCATCAGTTTCCTGCAGCTGGTCAATTTTCCTCTTCATGTTTGTGGCATAACTGTGTGCAAGCTTGTGCAATTGTTTATTTTCATGCTTGAGTCCTCTAATCTCCTCTTTGAGACTCTGTATTTCAGCCACCAACGATTCAACGTGACGGGTTCGAGCAAATAGGCGTTGGGCCATGTTGGACACAGAACCCGCACACTGCACGCTAAGAGCCAGAGACTCCTTAACCGCCAATTCATCAGACCGTCTAGCGAGCAGTCTGTTATCTCTGGGGGTGACAAGGTTCCGGGCCACCACCGCAGCAGTCATGTCATTTTTCATCACCGAATCCCCAACGGTGAGAGGACCAGTAGGGGATATGAAGGACGGGCGCCATATGTTGTCTGGAGAAGGCGGGGCTGCACGTTCACCAAGGTTCAAATCAAAATGACGATCAGAAGGGCCAAACATTTTTCAGAGGTTTTGGAGAAAGAAGAGATCGGACAGATTAAGATTTCGGAAGTGCAAGAAGGGAGTTTTTACAGGAGGGAGCTCAAGTGTGTTGTGGAACAAAATTAATGCCTCTATAAAAAGAAGAAATCAAAGAGGCGCTCTTCAGAAATCGAAGAAGCGTCCTCTCGCAAATCGAAGAGTCAAGGCTCCTTTCTCAAAAGCCGGATTCTTTTCTCAAAAGAGGCGTTTCATTTCTCAAAAAATGGGCTTGCTCAGAAACCACGAGCCGAACCCCGGATTTCAAAAGATCAATTTGTCCAGACGTGTCGTCACTCGTCACATGCAACTTGCAGCTTTGCAGAAATTATGGGCAGCTTTGTCAGAAAGCGCGTAATTTGTACTATTCATCCATCCACCGGCTGCCGACAATGAGTGAGAGAATAGTTCCGGTTGTGAAGAAAAGCCCTATAAGTATCTACCTTCGCCTTCCACAGCAAAGGCACACCCTCTCAGCACTTCTTCATCTCTCTGAAATGGCTTTCCAACAAACCCTCTCGAGTCACTCTGTATTTCTCATCCCCTGGGATACCCTTGCAAACAACCCATCCAGAGCACAAGTATTTCATATCATACAGGTTGAGAGCACGAGGATCTCATATCATGCTTTCTCCCTGTCCTTTGTCCAGCCAGCACCTGCTCTCGAGTACTCATCATCTTATGTTTCCTCTTCGTCTCTCACGTATAAGGGAAGTGAAGATGATACCTCGAAGCATGTGGAGACAACGTGCTGATTCATCCTCAACTAGGGACAAGGAGAAAGAAAGCAAGAGGTGGGCAATTGGAAAGATTGAAGAAAGAAACAGACCAACACCTCTCCCTCGTGCCTGCCCGCCGTGCAGAAGAAATAAGCAGAGAAGAATGCAGACTGCACTCTGATATTCCCTGCTCAGAATTCCAAACCAGTTCAAGATCAAAGCTGTGGAAAGGCAACAAGATCATCTACCTCCATAACCAGATTTGCGTTCCTAAACTCTACTCCTTCTTGTTTTTACCTTGCTATATTTGTCATGTTCATTCATTGTTTGTTTATTTGTTTTTTTTTTTTTTTTTTGTGTGAGTTATGCTTGAAACATTGAGGACAATGTTTGATTTAAGTGTGGAGGGGGGTAACTAGTGTTTTACATGAAATTCGTAGAAATTTATCACCCATTACTTCTAGTGTTGTTTCTTGCTGTTTTAAGTATTTTTAAGCTGTTTTGGAGTGTTTCAGTGTGTTTTGATATAAAAATCCGAAAATTCATAAAAATTTGAAAAATTGTTTTTGAAAATCCCAAAAAGAGTTGTTTTTGTGTGCTTATTTGTGTCTTAGGGTACCTTCCAACACAATGATGAGGATTCAGTTTGTAATTGCATGACTGTTAAAGAGAGTTATAAACATGGATGAAAGTTTGATTTACTCTTTATTTATGCGTGATTGTGGTTATAACTTATGAAATCACATGTAATCATAAAAGAAAAAAATTAGTTTTTTGTAACATGCTTGAAGGAAAGAACTCAAACTAACGCTACAACCTTGTGAGACTTGAGCCTAAATGTTTATTTGGAGAGTTAAAATCTGTGCATTATTGTTTTCTAAAGTCGTTGCATGATCTCATTATTCTTTGCTTGGTTATTACTTAGAAGGCGTTTCATCATTTAGTTCCAAATGCTAGAACTCATGCCTATTTCATTCAAAGCATGCTATTGATTTGCATAACACATATTCAAGATGAAGTTGTGTAGTTACCACCACTAAAGCCAAACTGCCATGTATCCCATATCGTTATATGTTTAAGTTAACCCCATTGAACCTTTATAGCCTACATTCTTTGTTAAACCACATTATCCTTACCTAGCCTAGTTTAGGACCATCCATACCCTTGTTCTTGAAGCATAGTAAAGTATGAGTCAAATTGAATTCCTTTTGATTAATGTATGGCAGAAAACAAGTGTGGGGGAAGTGATTCTTGTGTGTGTGTATGCCAAAATCATTCATAAGGCACGAGTAGAAAAGAAAGATTTGTGAAAAATAGAATGAAAAGAAGAAGAGCTGTGAAGAGAAAAGGAGTTGAAAAATATGTGAAAAAGAGTTTTAAAGTGTTGCTTGTTGAAGAAAGGGTCCAAAACATTGAATTCGGCCCTAAATATTGCTTGAATCTTCCCTTCGTGTTTAAAAGTTGATTACTGCAATCTAAGTGAATTCTAAGTTTCCATTTCATTACTTTTCTTGCTATTGCTTTAAGAACGTTTGTTATCCCTATCCTTCATTTGTTAGCCAACACCCCAAGCCCGTTACAACCTTTGACTTCAATCTTGAGTGTTATGTGTTTCAATTTGTGGAGTTTGAATTTGGTATGAGCATATGGTGTCACTGGTTCTCACGTCTAAGTAATAGCATTCCATTCATGAGATCATATCTAAACATGCTTATTAACTCCAGAAATTGCTTTCTTTGTGATACATATATGTGAGCATTCGTTTTCATATCTACATCAATCTTCTCACATATAACTAGTATAGGGTGTGTAGTTGGAAAATCTGAGTGAAAATTGAGTGCATATCTTGTAAGGAATTGAGCGAATTCTCTAAGGCAGGTTACTACATCAAAAACATTGTTTTAATTGATTAATTGTGAACTAGTAAGTGGTGACTATGATTAAGTATGTGCTTAAGTGTAAAGATGACTCAAATATGTGGGGATGATGATTTTTAACATGTCATGTGCATTGGAAATCCTTGAGGCAAATGTTGGAAGGTTTAGGTTGTGTTTTATTTGTTTTGTTTCGTTTTATTTCTTTGTTTTGCTCGAGGACTAGCAAAAGCTAAGTGCGGGGGAATTTGATAGGAGCATATTTATGCGACTTAATTGGCTTGTTCTTGTGCGTTTACGTTGTGTTTCTTTAGTTATTTTAGTGTTTAAAGCCATTTTCATTTGTTTGTAGGTCTTAATAACAACCTTGGCAAGAAAAGTGCATTTTGGTGCATGTTGGATCAATATTGGGCTCAAATGGATTGCATGCATGAGGATGGACGTTTTGGGCATATGTGTGTGCAAGTGTGTGTGTGTAATTGCAAGGATAAACAATGACAACTCATACACATGCAAAGAAGCCCACATGCAAAGTGAAAGACTCTAAGTACAAAGTATGCAAGAAGATGCATTTTGGAGGCCTTTGGAGCATGTTTCGGGCTTGGAATGGATAGCAAATGCATGGGCCAAAGTGGATGGACGAATTTGAGAACTAAAGAGGCCAAGAATGTGAAGAATTAGTGTCCAAAAGATAAAGAATTCAGCCCAAAAATTTGTCACTCCAAGTTGCACACTCCTTGCCATGCAAAACACATAGAATTCCCTTTGGATTCCCATGCCATGCTTGATCACTCTTGTCCCCTACATAATTTCTGATTTCATGCTTTAATTCATTTAATTATTTCACTCAATTGCTTGATACCTCTTGTTCCCTTCACCCATTAGATTTTAGACAACCTTTACATCCATTACATGCACCAATTGATGCTCCATCATTCACATTTGGAATCCAAGGGCATGTGTCACACATGTTGTTGCACCTTTGACCCATTTGTTGACACATTTCACCTCACTTTCCATCTCTATGCAATGTACACAATCATTCATGCTCCCTAGCTGCAACACCACTCCATTTTACCCTTCACACTTTGCATCATCACTTCATTTTCACCCTTGGACCATTGCACACCACACACACCAACTTGCCATGCATTTCATCCCTAGCCTAACCTGATTTTCTAAGGTTTTTTGGGGCCTATAAATACATGTTTACACCCCTTGGCCAAAGAATAATCCCCCATATTCATCATTTTATCACAGAAATTCGTCCATACACACCCTAGGAAGCAAAACACCCCAAAAACACCATTCTAGTGCCTAGAAAACATAACAGCCACTCCACCTTCTTCCACCCTCTTTGCCTAGTTCTCCACCACCTTCCAACCATCAAACACTCTTCCACACTCACCCTAAACCCCTCCATATCATTCCCCATCCATTCTACACCATAAATCCACCCAAAAATCTGTCCACAAGCTTCATGCCGCAACAAGGAGGAAGGGAGATCCATTGATGCACTTGCTTTCCAAGTTGGAGCATTTTAGGTGTTTTCTTTCCTTGGATTTTAATGTCTAATTTTATGTATCTTTGTATTGCAAGAATGAGGAACTAAACCCCCTTAGTTGGGGGGTGATTCGAAACCATGTACATGCTTGCAATATGATTTGATTACATTCAGTTGTTATTTCATAAGTTGCGGATTCAATTCGTTCATCTACTTGATTGATAACTTATTTGTGTATGTTGATTGAGAGTGCACGCTTAGTTTTCATGCATGAATATGATGCTAGATTATGAGGGAGTTTCACCTAATAGTTACAATCTTATAATCACAAGTAGTGAAGGTCGCTTGAAAACGATCGCGTTGAATGAATTCTTGGCACTAGTTTCATGCTTATCATAGTAACGAATGCCTCGTCAACACTTATAGTTCTCATTGTGCTTCATGATTCTTGATTGTATCTTTATTGTGCTCATCACGTAAGGAACCTTTGAGGAATGCTTTGAATTGTTGTATGCGCTTTTCCATCCAATTCATTAACTTAAGGAGAACTTGAAGGTTAATTTAAGCGTATCTAATTAACTTGGGGTGTTGAGTTTCATAATTTATTGAAAGAACAACTGAAAATCATTTTGTTTGCAAGTGTGTCATGTGTGGAGAAGAACCTCCTAACTAGCCTTTTATCCATCCTTTTCATCCAAAAACGTTTTACAATCTGTTTTGTTTTAAAGTTTCTGTTTTGTTTTCAATTTTCGTCCAAAACAAATCCCCCTTTATTTTGAAGTCTTAGATTAGTTAGAAAGTGTTTTGATTTGTGTTTCTAAGTGTTTTGATTCAAGTTTTCATCCAACTTCGTCCAAGTTCTTGTTAGGTTCTCAAAACTGCCCAGAAAGTGGTTTTTAGGCAGTTTTGAGTCATTAGGTTGCTGTTTTGAGTTTTATGTTTGTTTAAGTATTTTAAAGTATAGTTTTGCATTCTTTGAGTCTAGTTTAGTGTTTTAAATTTTGTTTTTATGTTTTTAAGTCAGTTTTCAAGTGTTTAGCAATCCCTCCTAATCCCCGGCCTAGAACGATCCCTACTTACATACTTTACTACATTTGATAAAAAGAGGGTTTAATTTTGTGTGTTAACTTATTTTTCACATCAACTCTCTTAACTGAAGACTTGGGGGACTACTGTTTATACCATATTTAGGGCCTTGTATTTAGATCTCGTACAAATACTCGGGGGACTTAAATGTAATTATATGGTAAAGGAAAGGGAAAATGTGTAATAAGTGAGGAGTCCTTATTCTATAAAAGGACCCCTCACCCTCATAATTAGAAGAGGCCAATTCCTAAGGCTCCTCACCCTCTCAACGCTCTCTCTCTCATAGCTCTCTCTCCCTCACTTCTCAGAGAAATACAATACAGTCAATGTGGATGTAGCCCAAACCTTGGGGTGAACCACGATACATCTTGTGTTATTTACATTTCATGCAGATTCATGGTTGGATTTACATTGTTCCAAGACCTCCGGTTTTGTGCATCAACAAAGTTTGTAACCATTTTAATTTCCAACCCCTTTTTAAATTGTACCACCTTTTCTTTTCAATTTTAATTTGTACCCATATATTAATGACGCACCTTGACCCGGAATGTTCACTAGGACTCGTGATAGGAGCATATTTATGCGACTGAGTTAGCTTGTTCTCATGCATTTATGTTGTTATTGAAGGATGATTTTGTGAAAACATGTTCATTTGAATAACATCTATAGCATGTATTTAACAATTAAAAGGCGGAATCATGCTTGCATGCATTCAAAAACAAAACATTACCCATGAAATTCAAAGCCTAGTAGATTGGTGAACCAAGACTCAACTCAAATCAAAGTGAGTTGAGAAATTTATACCTTTGTAGATTCCTCTTTGCATAAGCAAAGACTAATCACCCAAAGAGAGGGCCTTCATTCCTTGCTTCTTAGATCCATGGTTTTGGATGGAAGAATATGGTTCTCCAAGTTCTCAAAATAGAGAACCTCTAAGTATCTTCACCAAGGTTAGATTGGAGAAGAAATGAGTGACCTTGGAGTGGTAGGATTGCTAGATACACCCTCCAAGGGGGCCGGCCTCCTAGAGAGAAAAGGAGAGACATTTTCTCTCCAATTTTCTCCAAAAGAACCCATTAATGAATTTTGGGCTATAAAGTTCTTTATATAGTCACTTCTTTAAATGACCTAAAGAACCAAAAACCCTAATTCAACACACATGGCCGGCCACATAAGGGATTTGGGCTTTTGGGCCTTTGTGAATCTTTATTCATTAAATTGTCATACAACTTAAGTCAATGGGCTTGACGTTCGAAGCCCATTGGGCCTTAAGGTCCAAAACTATCCCGAGGTCTTTAACGAACTTATTCGTTTGATTAATTAACATATTAATTAATCCTTGCCATAAATAATTAAACCATTTAATTATTCTTACTCATCTCTATTGTTTCTCCAATCTCCACCTTACACGGTGTACGATCCATTAGGTTCCTTTTAGCGAGGCAGTGGGCGATTAAAACTCCTTCAAATCGATTGTGAATTGAAACTTACTTTCAATTCTCCCATTAGTGTTTATACACGTTTAGGGCTTCCACAAACCAAGAGTGACACCTAGCAGCATATCATGGTTACTGATAGGATTTTTACTACTTATGTGAACAGGCTTAAATCTCCTATTTTACTTGCAAGAATCACAAGGTTATTGTAGTATAAACGGATTTCGCAAGGTCATCTCCACAGGGATTATTAAATAATTCGAACTAATCAGATTCCATTTAATTATTGTAAAATAGAAATTGAAGTGATTGATTTTATAACCTAATTAAAATAAAAAACGAATTTAATGAATTAAAATAAACAATATGCAATATTAGGACTAGAGAGAAGAAAACAGTTTTGAGAAAATCAAATTAAGAAAGCACTAGGGTTCCACCATCACCTAGCAATCCTATGAATTTTTACCCATTACTTATGATCTATACATGCTACTTTGAAGGTTAGATTTTCCTAATTCATATTCTACTTGGAACCTCCAACATAGAACGTATATCTAACATGCAACCCGTCCGGACGTTAGGATCAAATCTAAACATGAAAGACTCATTATGCTTTATGAAAATCCTTTGAAAAACCATGCAATCCTTAAGACGTGATATTCATCCTAAGAGAAATTACAATTATTAATCACAAGAAGCCAGCGTCAATTTCAGGGAACCTTCCGACCAAAATTGCATCAAATTACTTTTCTAAAGATCCTAATGGTGATCAGGCATTACGACAATTAGATAGTTTTTATCCCGGTGATTAACAATTCAAAGTACGCATGCAATCGATCATAAGCAATTAAATAAAAATCACATATTCATGCTAAGGCTCAAGGCTTCGCCCTAGCAAAAGAAATTAGTTCCGCATATTCATAATTGAAATCATAGAAATATCTATTAAGAAAAGGATTGAAAACACCTTCAAGTAGAAAATCTTCAAAACCCTAACAATTCTCTCTGTCTCCAATATTGCATAAAATAAAGCGTCCTTAAAACTGTAGACGGCCAAGCAATATATTTGCTAAGCCACCACACAAACCCTAGCCAACTAAAATTAATAAAAACCCTAAATGAAAATAGTAAAATTCGTCTAAAATCTGAACAGCCACGTTTTGGCCCATAAGCTGCTCCAAATCTGGCCCAATATAGCTGGATTTGATGTTTGGAATATTCTGAACACTTTTCCAGAAGGCCACGAACCCATCCGAGGTCATCTTGGGCTCCAAAAACGTCATTTAAGCCTAAAAACGTCATTTTCCAGCACTGCGCACTGCTTCTTTATTTCATCGCCAGAAAATAACCGCTTGGTGGAAAAATCCCAAATTTTGATACGATCAAGCTAAGTGACTCACGAACGTCCTCCAACTGGAATTACTCCAAAATTCGTCCATTTGATCCTATTTTGCTCCAGAGGAAGTCGAAAGTCCTATATTGAAAATATAATTCAAAGTATCAAAATTCTTCCAATATATTAACCAAAATATACTAAGATTAGGGTAAAATATATAATATAAAATCTACTCATCAGTTACCCAAGCTAATCAGAAGTGGTAGAGAACCTATTCAGTTTAGGATTACAAATGCAATACGGTCTTTCTCTAATACAATACTCTTGACCACATTGTTTGGTTTGATAGTTTATTCATGTCTACTATCCAATGTGATTCGTGTGCTTATATGATTACCTTGAATGTGATTTGGAACGACTTTCCTAAATCTCATTCATACTCTGGCCAGAGATTCTAAATCATATCATAGAGTATTCTCCCCCAAACGGTTTGAAGGTTAGAGATCCCTTGTTGCGCATTCACTTGCCTCCATAGCTAAGTGGCTTAACCCTAACGATGCCGTGGACACCCGCGGATGGGGTGACTTTGACATAATCAAAGATCAAGGACTTAACCACAAGACAACTGTGATGCCTCAGGTCAAATGACTACTTTGCATTATCCCAACCATGAGTTCTCATGTGACATGAATATGAGAACTCTTCGTTGATCGTGTTCAGTGAACTCATTCTTTATTGAGCACCTACGTACTTGTCTTGATGTCACACACACCAATGACTCGAGACTAGTCACTCTCCCTGAGAGAATACACAGCACGTACTGATCTTAACGGACTGTCAATGCGCAATTGGCAATCCTATGATCAGGAACGTTTAGGATGTGTCTACGAAAGAATGGTCTCATGAATCTAACTTCTTTAGATCGCATTTTCCCAATCACATATTCCTTGGACTTATCGTTTAAGCATATAACATTTATATGAGACGGCTCAAACAATAATCTTTGCCCTTGATATTAAACTAGATTAGTTTAACATGTGAAATGTCCGTAAAGTATCATCATATGATTGGTTTTAGGGCACATTTCCAACAATCTCCCACTTGCACTAGAGCCAATCAGCTTGGTCATCAGTGATGATACCTCTTCTGTAGTCATTTCATAAATGGCTGAATAGTAGGCCTAGACAATGGATATCTATATATTATCCATAGAAGCAACCTTGAGAATAATGACGTCACCATTATACATGATTCTCAATCATGTGGTTCAGTCTCTCATTTGAGTTCGGACCTTGATGAGACCTTGATTCCCAGGCTTGAGCTATCGCCCCATTAGTGTCATAGTGTCAGTACACTAGATACAGTTTCTGGTTGGAACCGAATAGAGAGTTCATAAATGAACTTTCCCATCCAAACAACATTGTTGTAAGCTTCTATATGGCAATATATTTTGCATTCATAATGGAACATACTAAAGTCATTACTTTTAATGTTTCCATCCAAATATCTTTGTAGTCATAATAAAGAGATATCTGATTATCTCTTCATTCATAATGAAGAAACATCCAATGATGGATTAGATTCATAATCTAATACATTTACGCTTCCTTTACGTTACTCTAATTCTTCCTCATTCTTTGAGGAATCTATCCTTTAGTATTTCTTAAATACTTAAGGACTCACTTGACAGTTGCCATGGTTCTGATCCTAGGCTTTCACTGATATTGTCTTGTACCGTTCTAGGTACAACTCATATCAATGTTTTTCATACAATATGAAATACATAAATCACCTTTATGCGTATGCATAAAGGATTCTATTTACGCATTATTTCTTTGGGAGTCAAAGAGTACGTTCTCTTTGAGAAGAGCAACTTCTTAGTCTCACTAGAGCTGTCCTTCTATTTGAAGTTTATCATCATATGAGAAACTTCCTAGCATCTATTGTCTATTATTAGGGATTGATATAATCCAATTATATCATGAAAGATATCATTATAGATTTCCATCCCATGTATATAGACTATATCTCCCATATACATTCTATCTTCATATAATATTTTAAAGTCATAACTTTAACAAAGAAGTATTCTTTTCATTTCCAAAATTAATATATCATATATATTTAAATTATAGGAACATGATTAACTCCCATATACATGATAGGAGCATATTTATGCGACTTAATTGGCTTGTTCTCGTGCATTTATGTTATGTTTCGTTAGCTATTTTAGTGTTTAAAGTTACTTTTGTGTATTTTCAGATTCTAAAGGCAAAGTATGCATTTTGGAGCCTTTTGGAGCAAAATGGAGCTTGGAATGATTATCACATGCTTGGAGCAAAAAGAATGGATGAATTGAAGACTTGAAGAAATTAGGATTCCTATTCAACGAAGGATTCCTAATCAACGAAGGATTCCTAATCAACGAAGGATTCCTAATTGACGAAGGATTCCTAATTGAAGATGGATTCCTAATCACATGAGGATTCCTAGAAGAACAAGGATTCCTACTCCAACAAGGATTCCTACTTGAAGTAGGAAAGTTAAGCCAAGGTTTCCTATTTTGGTTTAACCTTTCCTAATTCTAAAAGTCCTTATGTTCCAGCCACTTTGAAGACTTCATATGCATTCTAGGACACAAAACAAAGGCCCTAGAAACCTTTTGGACAAGTGCCGCACCCCCCTTACCCTTTCCTCTTCCTTGCCGTGCAAGGGAGAGGGCTCTTTCCTGATTTTAGGCATTAAAACACATACCTTTTGTGTTTTTATCTCCTTGCCGCATATCCCTTGCAATTTCCTTTAATTTCTGATTTGATTTCCTATTTCTAGAAGCTTTTGACTTAATTTCTGATTACCTAATTAGCCTAGGGTTTTTAATTTCCTAATCCCTTTAAATAAACATCCTTGTGTAGCCACAAAGATGACCATTCATTCCCATTCACGCCAGAAACATCATCACTCTCTCTGCCGCACCTATCCTTCACCATTCACCATATTTTCTGACCCAAAACCACCCTAGCCGTCCCATACACCTATTCCAGCCATAAACCCATCATTCTACACCATCAATAACCCCCAAAACTCACCCATTTGTGTGCTGTAGCAAGAAGAAAGAAGGAAGGACTCTTGGATGCTCAAGCTTCATCATTGGTGCATTCTAGGTGTAATTCGTTTTATGATTTCAATGTTTAATTTCTTTTCCTTTCGTTTTGCTATGAACATGAGTGGCTAAACACCTATTGGTTAGGGGTAATTTCGAAGCCATGACTATGTGTGCAAGTTGATTTGATAAATTCCAGTTATGATTTCTTGAATCGTGAATACAATTGGCTTAACTGTGCGAGTAATAACTTATTTGTGTTTGTTAATTAGGGGTCGACACTTAATTGGCTTGCATGAATATGTTGCTAGAATATAAGGTTGTTTCACATAATCGTCACACACTTATATTCATATGTAGTGAAGGTCGCTAGTCACGATCGCGTTAAGTCCAATTCCTAGCATGAGTGACATGATATCATAGTTGCAAGTGCTTTGTCAATGCTTATAGTTTTCATTGAACGTAATGATCTTTGATTGTATCTTTATTATGATGTCATGTAGGGAACTTTTGAGGAATGCTTTGGGTTGTCGAATGATGTCATCCAATCCAATAACACAAGGAAAACTTGAGAATTAACTAGTGATGTCACGGTTAATTTGGGGCATTGTCATTCACAATTCAATGAAGGAATAACTGGAAATCGAGTCGTTTGCATATTTGTCATGTGTGGAGAAAGAGCCTCTAACTAATCCATCATTCATTTAAAATCCCAAAATCGTTTTCAATTCTGTTTTTACTTTGCAATCTGTTTTGTTAGTTTATTTTCGTCCAAATCAAACCCCCATTTATTTTGGAGTCCTAGATTAGTTAGAAAGTGTTTTGGTTTATGTTTTTAAGTGTTTTGGTACAAGTTAAAACCCAAATTCGTCCAATTTGGTGCTTTGTGTTCAAAACTGCCCAGAAAGTGTTTTTAAGGCAGTTTTGAGTCCTTTGGTTGATGTTTTGAGTTTTTGGTTTGTTTTAGTGTTTTAAACTTTAGTTTTGCATTCTTTGAGTCTAATCTAGTGTTTTAAACTTTGTTTTTACGTTTCTAAGTCAGTTTTCAAGTGTTTACCAATCCCTCCTAATCCCCGGTCCAGAACGATTCCTACTTACATACTTTACTACAATTGACAAAAAGAGGGTTTAATGTGTGTGCTTAGTTATTTTACGCATCAATACATTCTATCTTCATATAATGTTTTAAAGTCATAACTTTAATGAAGAAGTATTCCTTTCATTTCCAAAATTAATATATCATATATATTTAAATTTTAGGAACATGATTAACTCCCACTAACCTTTTATAAACCTAGTAAACAAAAGATTCATTTACATCTTTATGAGAAATCAAACGATTTGATCCTTTTCTCATAAGATGCTTATAGCTCCCACAAGCTTGGTTAGATTCATGATGGATGGATCTCTACAACTTACATGTCTTGTGATTCATAGTTTTAGACATATATTATTAAGACTATCTTAATAATGGTTTCGGAAACCCATATTATGTCCAAACATTGAATTACCATTTAGTTGTAGCTTGCAATCTTCGAATTAATTGAAACCAAGACTATCTCAAAGATGGTTTCTTCAAAGTCAACCATTCTCTTTGATTGTAGTCACCTTAAGCTACCAATTAGCTTATGAAGGTTTCATTATTTCGGGTCAAATGGTACTTTACCATTTCCTTGAGTATATATCGTATATACACTCAATGTAGTCATAAGGATTTTCATTCTTATTTCTTTCGAATTAAGAGGTGCAACTCTATGACATAGTCATAAAGTTCAAACCATTCAACTTTGACGGTTTATAAATCCTTCTCGACTACCTTGGAGCTTTTGGTATAGGAACTAGGTTGTTTATATCTGTTGATTACTTTCTTGTCTCTCAAAGAACCCATTCTTTGAGTTCTATCTCTCGTTCATTTGCTTTTAGGCAAATCACATTGTAGTATTACAATGAACTACCCAACAAACAACATTTGTTAGTTGGTTTATAGAAGTGATATCCAAAAGTTAATTTAAGGATATCCCACAAGATTGTTATCAAACAAATATTGCTTATTAGCACACAACCCCAAATCTTAACATGCTTAAGATTTGTCTTTCTTTCCAACTACATCTTATGGAGTCATGAAAATTTTTGGAAGATCTTCTAATTGACAATCATATTGTTTTAGAAGTATATATCCTATATATGGGTAATAGATAACATCTAACGAACTAAATCTTATTCGAGTTCGTTCTTCTCCTTAATGGAGAAATTTATTATCTTATGATGCTTCTTTCCTTGATATCTTTCAAGGAGACTCATCTAAAGTGTTTCTTTTTCTTGGATCAAATCTAAGGAGGTAAATACTTTAGACGTCTTACTCATCAACTTACATTTCTTGAATTCTTTGAAAACTTTTGCAAAGTATTCGGACTTGTGTTTATTCAAAATAAACTATAGTCCAACCGAGAGTGATCTTCGGTGAATGTCATACAACATGAGTAGTATTATGTTTGTGGACAAGTGCCACTAACATCTAAGTGAATTAACCTCAACAACTTTGTGATTCTTTCTTCTTTCCAAAAGAATAAAGATTCAAACATTTCGCCTCTATACAATTTTAACAAGAAGGTATTGGATCCGGATCTAACGATCCAAAGCATCCATCTATGACCAACTCGTAATTTATGTTTTAGAGGTATCACAACTTTAGTTGGGATTAGTCACTACTTTGCAACCTTTTGGGTTTTAAGCATCATTATATTCTAAACAGTTAACACTACCATATCATCTCTACTATAGAGACAATCAATTAGATTACTATAATCCAATCATTGATTAATAAAGAACAATGTTTTGTCAAACAAAACATTCATCAATCTCTACTATAGTGACGGAATTAAATTCCTTAAAATTGGAATGTAAAGACAATCTTTGGTTTTCCAATTGCTTTGGTAGTTCATATGAGGAAGTAAGTACTATCTACCTTCGCAGAGATCTATATTTTATTCACGTTCCGAATGTGAAGTACCTTTTCTTCTCTCATATATCTTCTACTTCTTATTAGTCACACTTTTACAACGATTGTAAAACATAGTTACTAATACGGAATCAAGCATTCAAGTAGAAGAACCAACTGTTTTGAACTATTCAAGAACAATTTACAACACCTTCGAAAGGTGTGTTCTTGACACTTGCAAGACATTTCTAGCAAATACCTCTTCCAATGTCCATCCTTTCATAAAGAAAGTTTGTTCCCTTGGAGTTATTTTTATCTTCTTTATTTGACTTTCACCTTTGACTACATTAGTCATGGTCCCTAAACTCCCACTATCTCTCTTGAAACTTATTTCAATTGTGTTATACACATCAAACATTTTGGGCAGTATGTGTTTATTGTTTACCATACAGTTTACAATAAACTTAGTGAACCATTAGGATAGGGACATAAAGGTGAAGTTCTTGCCTAGTTTCCCTCTCGTTAAGTGGTTTATCACTTCAACACTCAATGATTCAAAATCATCATAAGTCCATGTTGATGGACTATTTTTGTCAAACAACCATTATGTTCCAAACATAATTACAAACTTTCAAGAGTTGTACAAGGCAACTCTCATTTCTTCATACAACAATTTGTAAGTGAAGAATCATGGCACATTAAGTTTCCATGCCTTTGTGCTTTCTTCTAAAGTTCCTTGTTCATGTAACAAAGAAACAAGCACTAATGTTTGCATTGATTAAGGGTTGTTCAAAGCAACTCTTATTTCTTCATACAACAAATTGTAATTGAAGAATTATGACATTAAAAGTGTTGTCCTCTTTATGATAGACTTTATCCAACATGTTCTTCCAATGATACATTATCAATAGGAAGATTGTGAGGATGAGACTACTTAGGTACATTTACAAGCCATTAAAGACAATCTATGGTTTTGTAGTACCAAGTCCGGAAATTAAAGCTTTCGGCTTTTATTTGTCAAGTGTTGGATAGCATTTGCAAATATATTGGTAAATAAATACATAACGAATATAAATTGATTGATTTTAAGCCATTTGATTCGGGTCTTTAAATCAAATAGCACCACCCACTATTTTTGGCAAATTCCATATCCCTCATTGGAATTCGAGAGTTTTGGATGAAACTCTTAGTAGGGTATGGGAGACTCACTACTACCAAGCCCACCTCACAATGATATGATGTTGGCTAGCATTAATAATAATGAGAGAGTACGCTTACTCATTTGCATCTCTTGCAAGTACCCATCTTATTTGGCCTCTAGAGAATGTTACCTCACAATGATATGATGTTGGCTCCATTGCACTTAGTTAAGTCATTCCTACCATGCTTAGTTCGTGAAGGGGTTCAAGAATAGCCTCACAATGATATGATGTTGGCCATCCTCGTTGCCTACACTAACCTCATCAAGTATGTATATAGACTCCTCCTAAGTATAAGCATGCACTTTGCACTCCCCCATGATAGGGTGAAGGCGGTGTACAAGTCATAAACGATTGGAGCCTACCACGGTGGAAGGCCACGAAAGAGTGTTCAAAGCACTCTCACGCTTATCAACTTAATAATGGTTTGGTTGAGGGTTTTAGGTCTCATCACATATAAACATTCATTTTAATCTTTATTAAAACAATTTTGGTCCTATTACAACTATTGGTCCATTTGATTGTTTTAGTTGTATATAATACTCCCACTATGCTTATAAAACGGTTTTTTAAAGCAAGAGTATATGATACTACTAACATAAGGTTTGCATTCATTGATGGACTATATAGTTGCCTTAGGGCCTTAGGATGATTATGAACCTTTTAATTAGATCCAACACGAGCCTTGTGTTGAATCTCGGTCTAGGGATGGTGATTGATTTTAGTTACGTGTTTAATCACATTAAGGCGTGTTGTCTTAGGGCGTTGGACCCAACTACTTCATTTTCATGCATATCAAATAAAGCAAGAAAGAAGTACTTCAAAGTAAAGGTGAGCTTATGCTCATTACAACATTTGCATAAATCAAATTACTTTAAAGTAAAGAAGAGCTTATGCTCTTTTACAACATTTGATCAAATCAAATTACAACCAAAATCTAATCTACACATTACCATGGTTCAAACAAGTTTGAAACGGCCTTTCACATAGCTCAATTATCGTAGGCTTAGGTTCATAATCACCCTTTAATTAATTAACACTTTAACTAATTAAATTGAATGCAACATTTTCATTTGGTTTTTGTATCCATAAGATTGATTTAAATGGAGCTAAATGAAATGAAAATCCAATTCTCATTTAAAGAGACAAAACAATTTTGTTCTCTACCTAATTTGGGCCAATATGCAATAACCACAACTTATTTGGGCCACAAAGCAATTAACCTCAACTTTTGGGCTATATTGCAAAACGTTTGGGGTCACTTTGTAAAAACACAAAAGTCCACTACTTCATGTAATTACAACTAGAACCCAAACTTTTAATAATGCAAAAACTTCATTAAAGGAGCAAAATAATTTGTCCTTTAGCGTTTTTGGACCTAAACGTATATCTAACACATTAAATCATTTGAAAAACATAAAACATAAACTTTATGAAATAAATCAAAACACAAAACTTTTTGTTCTTGGCAAAAATGTCAAGAACAATGAAGAACATTCATGAAAACCCCAAAAAATTTCCATGAACATTTTACTCCAGAAACATCCCAAAACCATTCAAACTTTAGGGAAATAACATATAACCAAACTAGGGTACATAGGGGTTCCAAAAGTCACTTGAAAACACTTTTAACAAGTCAAACAAGAACCCAAAAATCCACCCTTTGGATTTGGCCGAAAATTCCCAAAAACATGGCACCAAATTTTTAGCTCCAATATTCATGCTCATAAGAACTACATCTACAACATTTGAGATGGCAAATTTTCTAACAAAATTTACATTCAAAGAAACAAGAATAAAGCTTGTAACATATTACAACTTTTAAATCACAAACTATGAACCACAAAACCCAAAAGGATTCACCAACTACTAGACCTAGGCTCTGATACCACTTGAAGGATGATTTTGTGAAAACATGTTCATTTGAATAACATCTATAGCATGCATTTAACAATTAAAAGGCGGAATCATGCTTGCATGCATTCAAAAACAAAACATTACCCATGAAATTCAAAGCCTAGTAGATTGGTCAACCAAGACTCAACTCAAATCAAAGTGAGTTGAGAAATTTATACCTTTGTAGATTCCTCTTTGCATAAGCAAAGGCTAATCACCCGAAGAGAGGGCCTTCATTCCTTGCTTCTTAGATCCATGGTTTTGGATGGAAGAATATGGTTCTCCAAGTTCTCAAAATAGAGAACCTCTAATTATCTTCACCAAGGTTAGATTGGAGAAGAAATGAGTGACCTTGGAGTGGTAGGATTGCTAGATACACCCTCCAAGGGGGCCGGCCTCCTAGAGAGAAAAGGAGAGACATGTTCTCTCCAATTTTCTCCAAAAGAACCCATTAATGAATTTTGGGCTATAAAGTTCTTTATATAGTCACTTCTTTAAATGACCTAAAGAACCAAAAACCCTAATTCAACACACATGGCCGGCCACATAAGGGATTTGGGCTTTTGGGCCTTTGTGAATCTTTATTCATTAAATTGTCATACAACTTAAGTCAATGGGCTTGACGTTTGAAGCCCATTGGGCCTTAAGGTCCAAAACTATCCCGAGGTCTTTAACGAACTTATTCGTTTGATTAATTAACATATTAATTAATCCTTGCCATAAATAATTAAACCATTTAATTATTCTTACTCATCTCCATTGATTCTTCAATCTCCACCTTACACGGTGTACGATCCATTAGGTTCCTTTTAGCGAGGCAGTGGGCGATTAAAACTCTTTCAAATCGATTGTGAATTGAAACTTACTTTCAATTTTCCCTTTAGTGTTTATACACGTTTAGGGCTTCCACAAACCAAGAGTGACACCTAGCAGCATATCATGGTTACCCAAGCTAATCAGAAGAGGTAGAGAACCTATTCAGTTTAGGATTACAAATGCAATACGGTCTTTCTGTAATACAATACTCTTGACCACATTGTTTGGTTTGATAGTTTATTCATGTCTACTATCCAATGTGATTCGTGTGCTTATATGATTACCTTGAATGTGATTTGGAACGACTTTCCTAAATCTCATTCATACTCTGGCCAGAGATTCTAAATCATATCATAGAGTATTCTCCCCCAAATGGTTTGAAGGTTAGAAATCCCTTGTTGGGCATTCACTTGCCTCCATAGCTAAGTGGCTTAACCCCAACGATGTCGTGGACACCCGCGGATGGGGTGACTTTGACATAATCAAAGATCAAGGACGTAACCACAAGACAACTGTGATGCCTCATGTCAAAGGACTACTTTGCATTATCCCAACCATGAGTTCTCATGTGACATGAATATGAGAACTCTTCATTGATCGTGTTCAGTGAACTCATTCTCTATTGAGCATCTACGTACTTGTCTTGATGTCACACACATCAATGACTCGAGACTAGTCACTCTCCCTGAGAGAATACATAGCACGTACTGATCTTAACGGACTGTCAATGCCCAATTGGCAATCCTATGATCAGGAACGTTTAGGATGTGTCTACGAAAGAATGGTCTCATGAATCTAACTTCTTTAGATCGCATTCTCCCAATCACATATTCCTTGGACTTATCGTTTAAGCATATAACATTTATATGAGACGGCTCAAACAATAATCTTTGCCCTTGATATTAAACTAGATTAGTTTAACATGTGAAATGTCCGTAAAGTATCATCATATGATTGGTTTTAGGGCACATTTCCAACAGTTATTTCTTAGTTAATTATGTATTTTAAGCTATTTTCGTGTGTTTGTAGGTCCATAGGCCTTATAAAGCAATAAGATGCATTTTGGTGCATTTTGGAGCAATTTTGGGCTTGGAATGGATAGCACATGCATGGAGCAAGGTGGATGGATGAAATTGGAGACTAAAGAGGCTAGGAATGTGTTAAAGAGAAAGAAGAATTAGTGTAAAAAGGACAAAGAGGTCAGCCATAAAGGGGTGTCACTCCACCATTCACCTTTCTATCATTGCCGTGCACCACCATTGCACTCCCTTTGGATTCCTATGCCATGCATCATCATCCATGTTCCCTCCATTGACTCATTTGTTACATCATTCCACTTCTTTTCTTTTGTCTACCATGTGCACAACATCATTTCACCTCCTTGCACTCATTGATTCACCACTTACTTACCTTTCCACCCATGCCATGCATAATCACCCTTGTCCCCTTCATGCACCAGATTTCTTACACTCATTTCATGCACCATTACACTCATTATCCACCCATGCCGTGCACCACCCTTGTCTCCTTCATTATTTCTGATTTCATGCATCAAAACATTGAATCATTGCACTCAATTGTTGCACATTTCTTGTCCCCTTCACCCATCAGATTTCATACAACTTTTACCTCCACTACATGCACTCATTGATGAACCATCCACCACATTTGGAATCCCATGCCATGCATCATGAGTCTTGCTGCACCTTTGACTCATTTTTGCACCATTCCACCTCCTTTTCCTTTCTCTACCATGTGCACAATCATTCATATTCCCTAGCTGCAACACCACTCCATTTTACCCCCCATGCTTTGCATCATCACTTCACTTTCACCTTTGAATCATTTCAAACACCACTCAATGCACTCATTGCTGCAAAACCACTCCATTTTACCCCCCATTCTTTCAAATGATGATTTTGTGAAAACATGTTCATTTGAGCAACATCTATAAGCATGCAATTAACAATTAAAGGCGGAATCATGCTAGCATGCACTCAAAAACAAAACATTAACCATGAAATTCAAAGTCTAGTAGATTGGTGAACCAAGACTCAACTCAAATCAAACTGAGTTGAGAAATTTATACCTTTGTAGATTCCTCTTTGCATAAGCAAAGGCTAATCACCCAAGGAGAGGGCCTTCATTCCTTGCTTCTTAGATCCATGCATTTGGATGGAAGAATAGATTCTCCAAATTCCCAAAATTGAGAACCTCTAAGTTTCCACACCAAGGATGGATTGATGAAGAAATGAGTGACCTAGAGGAAGCAAGATTGCTAGTTAATTTCCTCTAGGGTGGGCGGCCTCTTTTGAGAGAAAAGAGAGCTTTGTGTTCTCATCTTTTCTCCAAAAGAAACCCTTAATGAATTTAGGCTATAAAGTCCTTTATATAGTCCCTTCAAATAAGTGACCTAAAGAACCAAAAAGCCATTCTTCTAACATGGCCGGCCACAAGGGTTTTATTGGGCTTTTGGGCCTTTGTGAATTAATAGTCATTAAGTTGTCATACAACTTAAGTCAATGGGCTTGACATTCGAAGCCCATTGGGCCTTGAGGCCCAAAACTAACCTGTGGTCTTTTAACGAACTTATTTGTTTGATTAATTAACATATTAATTAATCATTGCCATAAATAATTAAACCATTTAATTATTCTTACTCATCTCCGTTGTTTCTTCAATCTTTACCTTACACGGTGTACGATCCATTAGGTTCCTTTTAGCGAGGTAGTGGGCGATTAGAACTCTTTCAAACCGATTGTGAATTGAAACTTACTTTCAATTCTCCCTTTAGTGATTATACACGTTTAGGGCTTCCACAAACCATGAGTGACACCTAGTAGCATATCATGGTTACCCAAGCTAATAAGAAGAGGTGGAGAACCTATTCAGTTTAGGATTACAAATGCAATACGGTCTTTCTCTAATACAATACTCTTGACCACATTGTTTGGTTTGATAGTTTATTCATGTCTACTATCCAATGTGATTCGTTTACTTATATGATTACCTTGAATGTGATTTGGAACGCCTTCCTAAATCTCATTCATACTCTGATCAGAGATTTTCAATCATATCATAGAGTATTCTCCCCCAAACGGTTTGAAGGTTAGAGATCCCTTATTGTGCATTCAATTGCCTCCATTGCTAAGTGGCTTAACCCCAACGATGCCGTGGACACCCGCGGATGGGGTGACTTTGACATAATCAAAGATCAAGGACTTAACCACAAGACAACTGTGATGCCTCAGGTCAAAGGACTACTTTGCATTATCCCAACCATGAGTTCTCATGTGACATGAATATGAGAACTCTTCGTTGATCGTGTTCAGTGAACTCATTCTCTATTGAGCACCTACGTACTTGTCTTGATGTCACACACACCAATGACTCGAGACTAGTCACTCTCCCTAAGAGAAGACACAACACGTACAGATCTTAACGGACTGTCAATGCCCAATTGGCAATCCTATGATCAGGAACGTTTAGGATGTGTCTACGAAAGAATGGTCTCATGAATCTAACTTCTTTAGATTGCATTCTCCCAATCACATATTCCTTGGACTTATCGTTTAAGCATATAACATTTATATGAGACGGCTCAAACAATAATCTTTGCCTTTATATTTAAACTACATTAGTTTAACTTTGTGAAATGTCCGTAAAGTATCATCATATGATTGGTTTTAGGGCACATTTCCAACAATCTCCCACTTGCACTAGAGCCAATCAGCTTGGTCATCAGTGATGATACCTCTTCTGTAGTCATTTCATAAATGGCTGAGTAGTAGGCCTAGACAATGGATATCTATATGTTATCCATAGAAGTAACCTTGAGAATAACGACGTCACCATTATACATGATTCTCAATCATGTGGTTCAGTCTCTGATATGAGTTTGGATCTTGATGAGACCTTGATTCCCAGGCATGAGCTATCGCCCCATTAGTGTCGTAGTGTTGATACACTAGATACACTTTCTGGTTGGAACCGAATAGAGAGTTCATAAATGAACTTTCCCATCCAAACAACATTGATGTAAGCTTCTATATGGCAATATATTTTGCATTCATAATGGAACACACTAAAGTCATTACTTTAATGTTTCCATCCAAATATCTCTTTAGTCATAATAAAGAGATATCTGATTATTTCTTCATTCATAATGAAGAAACATCCAATGATGGATTAGATTCATAATCTAATACATTTACGCTTCCATTACGTTACTCTAATTCTTCCTCAATTATTGAGGAATCTATCCTTTAGTATTTCTTAAATACTTAAGGACTTACTTGACAGTTGCCATGGTTCTAATCCTGGGCTTGCACTGATATCGTCTTGTACCGTTCTAGGTACAACTCATATCAATGTTTTTCATACAATATGAAATACATAAATCACCTTTATGCGTATGCATAAAGGATTCTATTTACGCATTATTTCTTTGGGAGTCAAAGAGTACGTTCTCTTTGAGAAGAGCAACTTCTTAGTCTCACTAGAGTTGTCTTTCTAATTGAAGCTTATCATCATATGAGAAACTTCCTAGCATCTATTGTCTATTGTTAGGGATTGATATAATCCAATTATATCATGAAAGATATCATTATAGATTTCCATCCCATGTATATAGACTATATCTCCCATATACATTCTATCTTCATATAATGTTTTAAAGTCATAACTTTAACGAAGAAGAATTCTTTTCATTTCCAAAATTAATATATCATATATATTAAATTTTAGGGACATGATTAACTCCCATATACATTCTATCGTTATAGAATGTTTAAAGTCATAACTTTAACGAAGAAGTATTCTTTTCATTTCCAAAATTAATATATCATATATATTTAAATTTTAGGAACATGATTAACTCCCATTAATCTTTTGTAAACCTAGTAAACAAAAGATTCATTTACATCTTTATGAGAAATCAAACGATTTGATCCTTTTTCTCATAAGATGCTTATAGCTCCCACTAGCTTGCTAAGATTCATGATGGATGGATCTCTACAACTTACATGTCTTGTGATTTATAGTTTTAGACATATATTATCAAGACTATCTTAATAATGGTTTCGGAAACCCCTATTATGTCCAAACATTGAATCACCATTTAGTTGTAGCTAGCAATCTTCGAATTAATTGAAACCAAGACTATCTCAAAGATGGTTTCTTCAAAGTCAACCATTCTCTTTGATTGTAGTCACCTTAAGCTACCAATTAGCTTATGAAGGTTTCATTATTTCGGGTCAAATGGTACTTTACCATTTCCTTGAGTATATATCATATATACACTCAATGTAGTCATAAGGATTTTCATTGTTATTTCTTTCAAATTAAGAGGTGCAACTCTATGACATAGTTATAAAGTTCAAACCATTCAACTGAGACGGTTTATAAATCCTTCTCGACTACCTTGGAGCTTTTGGTATAGGAACTAGGTTGTTATATTTGTTGATTATTATCTTGTCTTTCAAAGAACCCATTCTTTGAGTTCTATCTCTCGTTCATTTTCCCTTAGGCAAATCACATTGTAGGATTACAATGAACTACCCAACAAAACAACATTTGTTAGTTGGTTTATAGAAGCGATATCCAAAAGTTAATTTAAGGATATCCCACAAGATTGTTATAAAACAAATATTGCTTATTAACACACAACCCCAAATGTTAACATGCTTAAGATTTGTCTTTCTTTGCAACTACATCTTATGGAGTTATGAAAATTTTGTAAGATCTTCTAATTGACAATCATATTGTCTTAGAAGTATATATCTTATATATGGGTAATAGATAACATCTAACGAACTAAACCTTATTCGAGTTCGTTCTTCTCCTAATGGAGAAATTTATTATCTTATGATGCTTCTTTCCTTGATATCTTTCAAGGAAACTCATCTAAAGTGTTACCTTTCCTTGGATCAAATCTAATGAGGTCAATACTTTAGATGTCTTACTCATCAACTTACATTTCTTGAATTCTTTGAAACCTTTTGCAAAGTATTCGGACTTGTGTTTATTCAAAATAAACTATAGTCCAACCGAGAGTGATCTTCGGTGAATGTCATACAACATGAGTAGTATTATGTTGTGGACAAGTGTCACTAACATCTAAGTGAATTAACCACAACAACTTTGTGATTCTTTCTTCTTTCCAAAAGAATAAAGATTCGAACATTTCGCCTCTATACAATTTTAACAAGAAGGTATTGGATCCGGATCTTACGATCCAAAGCATCCATCTATGACCAACTCGTAATTTATGTTTTAGAGGTATCACAACTCAGTTGGGATTAGTCACTACCTTGCAACCTTTTGGGTTTTAAGCATCATTATATTCTAAACAGTTAACACTACCATATCATCTCTACTATAGAGACAATCAATTAGATTACTATAATCCAATCATTGATTAATAAAGAACAATGTTTTGTCAAACAAAACATTCATCCATCTCTACAATAGTAACGGAATTAAGTTCCTTAAAATTGGAATGTAAAGACTATCTTTGGTTTTTCCAATTTCTTTGGTAGTTCATATGAGGAAGTAAGTACTATCTGTTTTCGCGGAGATCTATATTTTATTCACGTTCCGAATGTGAAGCACCTTTTCTTCTCTCATATATCTTCTACTTCTTATTAGTCACACTTTTACAACGATTGTAAAACATAGTTACTAATACAGAATCAAGCATTCAAGTAGAAGAACCAACTGTTTTGAACTATTCAAGAACAATTTACAACACCTTCGAAAGGTGTGTTCTTGACACTTGCAAGACATTTCTTGCACATACCCCTTCCAATGTCCATCCTTTCATAAAGAAAGTTTGTTCCCTTGGAGTTAATTTTATCTTCTTCTTTTGACTTCTCCTTTCATTACAATAGTCATGGTCCCTAAAATCCCACTATCTCTCTTGAAACTTATTTCAATTGTGTTATACACATCAAACATTTTGGAGAGCATGTGTTTATTGTTCACTACATAGTTTACAATAAACTTAGTGAACCATTAGGATAGGGACATAAAGGTGAAGTCGTAGCCTAGTTTCCGTCTCGTTAAGTGGTTTATCACTTCAACACTCAATGATTCAAAATCATCGTAAGTCCATGTTAATGGACTATTTTTGTCAAACAACCATTATGTTCTAAACATAATTACAAACTTTCAAGAGTTGTACAAGGCAACTCTCATTTCTTCATACAACAATTTGTAAGTGAAGAATCATGGCACATAAAGTGTCCATGCCCTTGTGCTTACTTCTAAAGTTCCTTGTTCATGTAACAAAGAAACAAGCACTAAGGGTTTGCATTGACTAAGGGTTGTTCAAAGCAACTCTTATTTCTTCATACAACAATTTGTATTTGAAGAATTATGACATAAAAAAAAAGAAGGTGTTGTCCTCTTTATGATAGACTTTTTCTAACATATTCTTCTAATGATACATTATCAATAGGAAGATTGTGAGGATGAGACTACTTAGGTACATTTACAAGCCATTAAAGACAATCTATGGTTTTGTAGTACCAAGTCCGGAGACTAAATCTTTCGGCTTTTATTTGTCAAGTGTTGGATAGCGTTTGCAAATATATTGGTAAATAAATACATAACGAATATAAATTGATTGATTTTAAGCCATTTGATCCGGGTCTTTAAATCAAATAGCACCACCCACTATTTTTGGCAAATTCCATATCCCTCATTGGAATTCGAGAGTTTTGGATGAAACTCTTAGTAGGGTATGGGAGACTCACTATTACCAAGCCCACCTCACAATGATATGATGCTGGCTAGCATTAATAATAATGAGAGAGTACGCTTACTCATTTGCATCTCTTGCAAGTACCCATCTTATTTGGCCTCTAGAGAATGTTACCTCACAATGATATGATGTTGGCTCCATTCCTCTTAGTTAAGTTCTTTCCCACCATGCCGGTTTAGAAAGGGGTTCAAGTATGACCTCACGATGATACGATGTTGGCCACACTCGTTGCCTACCTTAACCTCATCAAATGTTTTAAATAAACTCCTCCTGAGTATAAGCATGCACTTTGCACTCCCCCATGATAGGGTGAAGGCGGTGTACAAGTCATAAACGATTGGAGTCTACCATGGTGGAAGGCCACGAAAGAGTGTTCAAAGCACTCTCACGCTTATCAAACTTAATAATGGTTTGGTTTGAGGGTTTTAGGTCTCATCACATATAAATATTCATTTTAATCTTTATTAAAACAATTTTGGTCCTATTACAACTATTGGTCCATTTGATTGTTTTAGTTGTATATAATACTCCCACTATGCTTATAAAACGGTTTTTAAAGCAAGAGTATATGATACTACTAACATAACCTTTTGCATTCATTTGATGGACTATATAGTTGCCTTAGGGCCTTAGGATGACTATGAACCTTTGATTAGATTCAACATGAGCCTTGTGTTGAATCTCGGTCTAGGGATGGTGATTGATTTTAGTTACGCGTTTAATCACATTAAGGCGTGTTGTCTTAGGGGCGTTGGATCCAATTACTTCATTTTCATGCATATCAAATAAGGCAAGAAAGAAGTACTTCAAAGTAAAGGTGAGCTTATGCTCATTACAACATTTGAATAATTCAAATTACTTTAAAGTAAAGAAGAGCTTATGCTCTTTTACAAAATTTGATCAAATCAAATTACAACCAAAATCTAATCTACACATTCCCATGGTTCAAACAAATTTGAAACGGCCTATCACATAGCTCAATTATCATAGGCTTAGGTTCATAATCACCCTTTAATTAATTAACACTTTAACTAATTAAATTGAATGCAACATTTTCATTTGGTTTTTGTATCCATAAAATTGATTTAAATGGAGCTAAATGAAATGAAAATCCAATTCTCATTTAAAGAGACAAAACAATTTTGTTCTCAACCTAATTTGGGCCAAAATGCAATTACCACAACTTTTGGGCCATATTGCAAAAACATAAACTTTTGGGGTCACTTTGTAAAAACACAAAAGTTCACTACTTCATGTAATTACAACTAGAACCCAAAATTTAAACAATGCAAAAACTTCATTAAAGGAGCAAAACAATTTGTCCTTTAGCGTTTTTGGACCTAAACGTAAAAACGTAAACTTTTGGGCCAAAGTGCAAATACACAAAAGTATCAAAACTTTATGTAATTGTATAAAAGCCCCAAAAGTACTCCCTTTGAGGGAGTGGCCGGTTATAGGAAGCAAAGGGAGTGATGTGTGTGTTGATTTGTAGTTTTAGACATAAAGCATGCAAGTGGTGCATGACATAAATGTCATGCAAGTGGTGTGTGTGAAAGGAAATTAATCCTTTCACACCCACGAATATTTCTTACACCTTTTAAATAAATATCTAATACATTTAAATATATGACAAATCATAAAACAAAAACTTTATGAAATAAATCAAAACTTTGAATCAAAACACCAAACTTTTTGTTCTTGGCAAAAATGTCAAGAACAATGAAGAACACTCATGAAAAACTCAAAAAATTTCCATGAACATTTTTCACCCAAAAAACATCCCAAAACCACTCAAACTTTAGGGAAATAACATATAACCAAACTAGGGTACATAGGGGTTCCAAAAGTCACTTGAAAACACTTTTAACAAGTCAAACAAGAACCCAAAAATCCACCCTTTGGATTTGGCCGAATTTTCCCAAAAACATGGCACCAAATTTTAGCTCCAATATTCATGCTCATACGAACTACATCTACAACTTTTGAGATGGCAATTTTTCTAACAAAATTTACATTCAAAGAAACAAGAATAAAGCTTGTAACATATTACAACATTTAAATCAAAACTATGAACTACAAAACCCAAAAGGATTCACCAACTACTAGACCTAGGCTCTGATACCACTCAAAGGAAGATTTTGTGAAAACATGTTCATTTAAGCAACATCTATAAGCATGCAATTAACAATTAAAGACAGAATCATGCTAGCATGCACTCAAAAACAAAACATTAACCATGAAATTCAAAGCCTAGTAGATTGGTGAACCAAGACTCAACTCAAATCAAAGTGAGTTGAGAAATTTATACCTTTGTAGATTCCTCTTTGCATAAGCAAAGGCTAATCACCCAAGGAGAGGGCCTTCATTCCTTGCTTCTTAGATCCATGGATTTGGATGGAAGAATAGATTCTCCAAGTTCCCAAAATTGAGAACCTCTAAGTTTCCACACCAAGGATGGATTGATGAAGAAATGAGTGACCTAGAGGAAGCAAGATTGCTAGTTAATTTCCTCTAGGGTGGTCGGCCTCTTTAGAGAGAAAAGAGAGCTTTGTGTTCTCATCTTTTCTCCAAAAGAAACCCTTAATGAATTTAGGCTATAAAGTCCTTTATATAGTCCCTTCAAATAAGTGACCTAAAGAACCAAAAAGCCATTCTTCTAACATGGACGGCCACAAGGGTTTTATTGGGCTTTTGGGCCTTTGTGAATTAATAGTCATTAAGTTGTCATACAACTTAAGTCAATGGGCTTGACGTTCGAAGCCCATTGGGCCTTGAGGCCTAAAACTAACCCGTGGTCTTTTAATGAACTTATTCGTTTGATTAATTAACATATTAATTAATCCTTGCCATAAATAATTAAACCATTTAATTATTCTTACTCATCTCCGTTGTTTCTTCAATCTTTACATTACACGGTGTACGATCCATTAGGTTCCTTTTAGTGAGGTAGTGGGCGATTAGAACTCTTTCAAACCGATTGTGAATTGAAACTTACTTTCAATTCTCCCTTTAGTGATTATACACGTTTAGGGCTTCCACAAACCATGAGTGACACCTAGCAGCATATCATGGTTACCCAAGCTAATCAGAAGAGGTGGAGAACCTATTCAGTTTAGGATTACAAATGCAATACGGTCTTTCTCTAATACAATACTCTTGACCACATTGTTTGGTTTGATAGTTTATTCATGTCTACTATCCAATGTGATTCGTTTACTTATATGATTACCTTGAATGTGATTTGGAACGCCTTCCTAAATCTCATTCATACTCTGATCCGAGATTTTCAATCATATCATAGAGTATTCTCCCCCAAACGGTTTGAAGGTTAGAGATCCCTTGTTGCGCATTCAATTGCCTCCATGGCTAAGTGGCTTAACCCCAACGATGCCGTGGACACCCGCGGATGGGGTGACTTTGACATAATCAAAGATCAAGGACTTAACCACAAGACAACTGTGATGCCTCAGGTCAAAGGACTACTTTGCATTATTCCAACCATGAGTTCTCATGTGACATGAATATGAGAACTCTTCGTTGATCGTGTTCAGTGAACTCATTCTCTATTGAGCACCTACGTACTTGTCTTGATGTCACACACACCAATGACTCGAGACTAGTCACTCTCCCTGAGAGAAGACACAACACGTACTGATCTTAACGGACTGTCAATGCCCAATTGGCAATCCTATGATCAGGAACGTTTAGGATGTGTCTACGAAAGAATGGTCTCATGAATCTAACTTCTTTAGATTGCATTCTCCCAATCACATATTCCTTGGACTTATCGTTTAAGCATATAACATTTATATGAGACGGCTCAGACAATAATCTTTGCCCTTTATATTTAAACTACATTAGTTTAACTTTGTGAAATGTCCGTAAAGTATCATCATATGATTGGTTTTAGGGCACATTTCCAACATTCTTTACATCATTACTTCATTTTTACCCTTGAATCATTGCAAACACTACCAAATTCCCTCCATTGCCGTGTACTTCCTCTATAAAAGGAAGTGTGTGTGGCAGCCATATAGTTTAGTTTTTGCTTGATCATTCATCCCCATTTCAATACAACCTTCATCCAAACACATCCATTCATCTTTACATCCATTCCTCCATACAAACAAACCTTCAAACACTCACCAACACCTTGTTCCGTAGCAAAGGAAGGGAAGGAAAGTGCTTGGATATGCTTGCTGTCCAACTTGGATCGTTGGAGCGTTTAGGTGTTTTTTTTTTTTTTTTGTTTCCAATGTTTAAATTCATTTTCTTTCGTTTTGTTGTGAATATGAGTGGCTAAACCCCTCTTAGCTAGGGGTGATTTCAAAGCCATGATTATGTGTGTAATATGATTTGATAAATTCCAGTTATGAACTCTTGAATCGTGAATGCAATTGGCTTAACTATTTGATTGATAACTTATTTGTATTTGTTAATTAAGGGTTGACACTTAATTGACATGCATAAATCCGTTGCTAGAGTATAAGGAAGTTTCACATAATCGTTACGAACTTATATTCACATGTAGTGAAGGTTGCTTATAAACGATCGCGTTAAGTTCAATTCCTAGCATGAGTGATATGATGTCATAGTTGCAAGTGCCTTGTCAATGCTTATGATTTTCATTAAACGTAATGATCTTTGATTGTATCTCTATTATGATGTCATGTAGGGGACTTTTGAAGAATGTTTTGGGTTGTCAAATGATGTCATCCAATCCAATAAAACAAGGAAAATCTGAGAGTTAACTAGTGATGTCACGGTTAATTTGGAGCATTGTCGTTCATAATTCAATGAAGTAGTAACTGGAAATCGAGTTGTTTGCATACATATCATGTGTGGAGAAAAAGCCTCTAGCTATCCCATCCATCATCTTATTTCTCAAATTTGTTTTACAATCTGTCTAGTTTTTCATACTTGTTTGTTCGTTTCAACTTCGTCCAAAACTCACTCCCCCTTTACTTTAGTGTGTCTAATTAGTTAGAATCTGTTTTAATTTGTGTTTTTAAATGTTTTGATTCAAGTAAAAGTTAATTTTCATCCAAAGTCATTCCTAGTGTCTAGTTTAAGTTTATTTGGTTGTTTTAAGTTTTTTGAGTATTTTAAGTTTGCTTTGAGTCTTGTGAGTCTTGTTAAGTCTTTTTAAGTTTAATTTTATGTTTTTGAGTCAATTTAAAGGTTATTAGCAAGCCCTCCTAATCCTCGGTCCAGAACGATCCCTATTTATACTTATACTACAATTGTCAAAAGAGGGTTAAATTTGTGTGTTAAGTTAATTTTCGCATCAACTTTGAATCGAGCTATGTTGGCCGACATCTGGAAGGTGACGAAGCCATAAAGTATAGTGATGTGGAAACTGTGAATAAATTTAAACCTACAAGTACCTAAAGACAAGAGTGCGCTGTGAGTGGGAATGAACCCATTTCACACACGACGTCAGAGCATAAGTAAAGTACGGTAGTGTGGGTAAGGATCATACCCTTAGAGGTAGCCACCTATACTAAGATTTGCCAAGAATCCTCGTCGATACGGACTTTCAGCAGCTAAAACCAAGAGGGGCGCAAAACCAAGGGTGAGTGGGCCTGAAAATAAAGTTTTTAATAAAAACCTTTTGAAAACGTTATAACCCCTTGCAGTAAAACCCGTATAATTTCACAGAAAATAATAATACATACGTATATAGAAATCATGCTCGAGAGTAGTGAAAACAAAGTATATGCCATGTCAAGTATCTCAACAATGAAATAAGTAAGCCATGTGAAATTAATCAATGTAAAATGATATGCCAGCCGAAGTCACCTAATGTGACCTGTACGACTGAACCTGTAGCTCATCAACCAATTCTTGCACACAAGTCGGAACCACCTAATGTGGTCTATAAGACAGGGCTAGGTGTAAATAAGTATGCTCAAGTGCTACGATCACGTGAAGCCTGTGCGAATAATTGCGGGTCACCTACGACTCGGTGTTGGAAGTATGCCCACAAAGCCACTCATTTGATGTAATAGCTTTTGGAATACTTATTGTATTAAACTATTATATGTTTAATGAAGGGCAAAGCTTATTGTTAATCACTATTTATTGTATCATGTGTTTAAGCAATAAGGGAATCCAAGGAAAGTATTTAATCTGAGAGAGAAGTGATCTAAGTAAGTTAGATTAATGAGACCTTTCTCTTATATTCATTCCTAAGACGTTCCTAGCCATAGGAATGCCAATTGGGCATTGACAATCCGCTAAGGTTAGTATGTGTTATGTCAACTCAAGCGTGAGTATGACTAGTCTCAAATCATTTAGTGTTGGACACTCAGACAAACACGTAGGTGCTCGAAAGGGTAATCGAGTACACTGAACAACGATCAAAAGAGAGTTCGAACATACATGTCATGTAAGAACTCGTTAGTTGCAATATGCAAAGTAGTCCTTTGACCTAAGGCATCATAGATGTCTAATGGTTAGGTCATTGATCTTTGATCATGTCAAAGGCATTCCATCGAGAGTGCCCACGACATTGTTGGGGTCAAGATATCTAGTCATGTAGGCATATGAATGCACAACAAGGGATCTCTAAGCTTCCATGATGGAGGGAGAATACTCTAAGATATGATTCGGGAGTCTTTGGCCAAAGCATATGAATATGACTTAGGAAGTTTGTTCCAAATCATATTCAATTGAATGATATAAAGAAGTATCACATTGGATAGTAGACATGAAACAAACTATCACTCAAACAATGTGATTAAGAGTATTGTATTAGAGAAGGACCGTATTGCATTGTAATTGTAACTGGATAGGTTCTCCAACCACTTCTACTTAGCTTGGGTAGCCATGACATACTGCTAGGTGTCACTCATGGTTTATGGAAGCCCTGAAGATTAGCAAACACCAATCTTCAACAAAGGGAGAATTGAAATGTTGTTTCAATTCACAATTGATCGTTAAGAGTAACAATCGCCCATTGCCTCGCTAATTGGAACCTAATGGATCGTACACCGAGTAAGGATGAAAGTGAAGAAATATAAATGAGATGGATAAGCGATTATATGGTTTAATTGAGAATGGTCAAGATTAATTAATTAGTTAATTAATTTTATGAAAGGTTCGTATTGGGCTTTTAAGTTGGTTTTGGGTTTTCGGGGCCCAAAAGTGTTTTGGTCCATAAGGCCCATTATGTTTAAGTTGAATGACAACTAAAACAAAATGGGCAATTACAAGTTTGCCACTCACATGTGATGTAGTATAAAGTCAACTTTATAGCTTTTTCTCATTAGGGTTTTCTTGAGGAAAAGAAGAGAAACACTTTCTCTCTTTTTCTAAAAGGAGGCCGGCCACTTAAGGAAGAATTAGCTAGCAATCTTTTCTTCTCTAAGTCATCCATTTCATCTTCACACCTCATCCTTGGTGTGGAGACTTAGAGACACCAAATCTTTGGTGTTCTTAGAGATCCTTTCCTCATCCTCAAGGAGCAAAGGAGCATCAAAAGGAAGAAAAACACAAGGAAGATCCAAGGAGCTAGGAGGTGACTTGAAGGCCCTCCACTTGGGTGAATCCTTTGTGTAAACAAGGATGAGCTTCAAGGGTAATGAATCTCTAAATCCTTCCTTTTCTTTAATATTGTTAAAGAGTCTTGTGGTTCACCATTCACTAGGCTTTGAAAGTCATGGGTTTTAGAATTGTTTTGAATGCATGCCTACTTTAATGTGTTATTAGTTTGCATATGTGTTCAAATGTTCTCACATGTTCTTAGCTAGGACAAAAATTTTCCTTCAGTCGGAACCACCTAATGTGGTTTGTACGATAGGGTTGTGCACCAAACTTGGATCCAAGATGAGCATGTGGTGCAGGAGGTGAAGGATAATGAGCTATACATGTCTCTATGTATAACCATAACCAATGCAACCACTACCATCATACAGTACTCACCTAAACTTACCTAGCCTCTGCAACGTCATACAATAGTATGCATATACATACCAATGCATATAATAAAATGAAATGCAAGCATGACATGGCATTTAAAAGAACACACTCGTTTCAAAACAGTTTCCTGGGAAAATGTAAAGCATATATACGTATATATAGAAAAGCAAAGCCCACTCACCTAGAATCCGTGCTACAACTCCTTAACACAAACATCAAGGCATCACGAACAATCGGCGCCTAGAACATTTATCAAATCATGCCTAGAATTCTTATCAGTAGAATATGTAACTTACATATCCTATTCCGGTAGATCTATACATCGGATTCCCGATCTGTGAGTTTCTAATATCCTCAAATATTATGTACTACAACATATCAAAGTTTGGTAACGATCCAATGGTTGGATCGTCGGTTGCTATAATGATCAAGCGGCGGACCTTAATGGAACTATGCTCAAATGATGGAAATTCGTCAATCGAGCTTCACCAATGGAATCAGGGTATTCAAATTTAGCCTAGGAAGGTCAGGGGATGTCTCGCCCCACGCGCCGCCACAGGTGGTGGTTGGCTGCCCCGACTTGCTGGAAAAATCAACTATTTTTTAAAATTCTAAAAAATTATAGAAATGAAGATATCAGTGAGTGGAGCAACTTTCGTACATGTGACTAAAGCCAATTTGGTCGGAAAAAGCCTCAATTTCATGAAAACCCGCCAAACCCTAGGTTTGGCGTGTTCTTGATTCAACTCTAAAATAACTCTGACGCCCCAACCAGTGCTTGGGCTTTGTTCCAGGCCTCAAGGGGAGTCCAATGGTGGTGGTAATGGGAAGAAAACGTTTTAGATTTGGTGGATCTCGGCCACGGTCTCACGGCACCCACAAGATCATTTCTTCCTAATTCCGAACCTAATCTCCTCAAATTTGATGTAGAAATGGTAGAGGAAGGGTCAATATGAGGATTGGGAGTGGTAGATTGGCCCAATCCATCGGAAAAATGATGAATTTCACCGGAGAAACCTACGAGTCGTAACCGGGTTCGTGGGTCGCATGAGTCAAGGGTGATTCCGTGCTTCTCGTTTCTCTCCCTTCCCTTTATTTTTTCTACTTCTTATTCGTTCTCCTCACATCACTCCTCTTTTGATTTGTCTCAGCTCTCCCTCCTTTCTCTCCTTTATACTCCATCTGCACCGACCATCTTTTGTTCGTTTTAATCTGGGCCACACACGTGGCATCCCAGATTTTGCTCCAAAGACCTGGAATTTTCTATATATTAACCAATTTACTAAAATGCCCTAAACTTTTAACGTTAATAACTCATTCGTTATAACTCCAAATTGTGTTCCATTTGTGCCCACACATCCGTAGCGACAAGTACTACGAGGATACGCTAAGAAAATGAACCTTAGATGAAATGACAAGACGGTCAACAAAAAAAATCAACGCTTTGCCTCGAAGGGCATTTTCGTAAACTCACTTATTAAAATTATAAAAATCATAATTTTTAGGGATGGGCTAGTACAATCTACCCCCCTTAAGAAAATTTAAAATTACTTGCTAAATGTAAGATACTCGAAAATAGGGAGAAAATATGTATGTAAATACATACATAAGGAAGAAATCGAGTTAAATCGGATTGCAATTATTCCTCTTTCATGCCTCCAAGCTCAAACCTTCTTCCTTCCTCGATAATATAGTAGTATAATACCTGTATAAAATAATGTAGTAAAAAAAATATTTGTACAAAAAATCAAAACCCAAAATGAAAATGGACCTCGCCAAACATTCGTCGTGTCATGAATTTCGAAAATGAGCGTGTGTCACGAGACGAGTCCAAGCCTTTACTAACTAATAACTGCTGCCATAGATGAGCTGACTTTCTCACTTACTTAACGAACCCAACAATTAAACCACTGATATTACAGTCTGCAACCTGTAATGCTGATAATTAATTGTTGTTTCAATAAGCTAGTGAGAAGTTCTCTAGAATGCCAAAATATCGTCTTGCTCCTCATATGCGAATATACCTAGATTGTCCAATTCATGCCTCGATCGTGATGTTGTACTATCTAGAGCGCACTAATCCAGTTGCTAGAAGTGTTTTGATGTCCATGTAAGCCCAAACTATCAAATCCTAAAGTAAAGTAATGAAAATGCACTTGGACGAAAACTTATCGTAAAACATTTCTTTCGAGACTAACCACGATGATCGCTTTCCAAATTGATTGTATAAGATCTGAGAACTTGAATTAGAGAAACTATATCTCTGACCACATTCTTCAAATGACAGTTGTAGTTCCAAGCCACATATAAAAATTAACGCCATAATCGTCAGACTCAAAACCTACATTCATAACTTCACCAATTCCATGCTGAACTACTACTCAATCCTCAAAGCTGTTTGGAATTCTTTTTGGTAAGTCTGGTAAACTCGCAAGAAGATTATACTCCAATGGTTCCTACTAGCATCGATATGAAACTGGCGCACGCATCTGTCGAGTCGAACTAACATGAATTCCTCACTGATTGAGCGAGAAACCATGTCAAGAAGGCTAAAAGAACACTCAAGAATTTAAGAGTCAAAACAAGTTCATGAAATCTAGAGTACAAGATATCTCTGGATTGAGTATACAATTTCGATATCTGAACACGTGTAAATATTTAACTTAATCATGTGCTAGCAATGAAAGGGTTGGAAGGTAACTCAACTTGAACAATAGTTTAAGGAGGGTTAACGGACGGAAACTTAGAATTTTCCTTAACTCAAAATTCACAATAATTTGTTACCACAATAGCTCCAGGAATAATAAATCACCAATGGTAACGATTTGCTCGATAGAATGCTGATTGGGTGAGTTAAGGACTGATGGTCTAAACTAAAAGTTTTGACGTCTAAGTGGTCTTCCTGGACAGTCTATCAACATAAAAAATGATATGGGGAATAGATGAATGACTCAAAATCAACTAAAATACCTTTAATACCAGGAGGTGATACTGAGGGTATGAACAGAGCTGATGCGGACTAAAATATCAAAGAGTTGGACAATTCCAAAAATGATGAATTATGCCGAAAGACTAAATAATTCTATGGTTGTCTCAGGCCAAAAGTAGAATGGTCGAATTTTAAGAATGAGCTAACAAGGTTTCTTGATGATCGAAAAGTAACATCACAAAAGTATTAGAGCTACCAGGGACCAAAATTGATTTTTCCAAGATGTTCTTCCATTGAACGTTACCATTCTAGCACCATCGTCACATGAGACATTTCTAGGGTCTTCATAAAAGTAGACTTCATAGGAATTCTAATAGGTAGTATTCTAACGGATACTGCCAAAGAATCAAAACTATTTCGGATTTCCAATCTCAAAAGGTTTAATACTGATGGCTGGAGGATAAGGATGGAATTGGTTGGTAAAGTCTCTGTTGATACACAGTTATTGATACATTAGCCCTGCTTTAGGCCATCAACTTGCCTCAAATCTACATTTTTCCTTGACATGGAATTTCTTAGCTTTAAGTCTAAGAGCATTCGCCAAAGTGCTCTTCTAAGACGTCGACAAGTCGACAAAACTACCCAAAACTTAGGAAAAGTTAACACTTTTTTCGTATTTGACGAGGTGGCAAGAATCGAACATTAGGCTAAAAAACTGATAATGTTTACATCACGCGTGTGAGGAACGCAATACTACCCAACTTATGCTCTGATACCAAATTGACAAACCCCGACCTGGAATGTCCACTAGGACTACCAATTGAGCTGTGCTAGCCAACACTTGGAAGGTGACGAAGCCATAAAGTATAGTGATGTAGAAAATGTGAATAAATTTAAACTTACAAGTACTTAAAGACAAGAGTGCGCTATGAGTGGGAATGAACCCATTTCACACGCGATGTCAAAGCATAAGTAAAGTATAGTAGTGTGGGTAAGGATCATACCCTCGGAGGTAGCCACCTATACCGAGATTTGCCAAGAATCCTCGCCGATAAGGACTTTCAGCAGCTAAAACTTGGAAGGGCGTAAAAACAAGGGTGAGTGGGCCTGAAAATAAAGTTTTTAATAAAAACCTTTTGAAAAAGTTATAACCCCTCGCCATAAAACCTGTATAATTTTCTAGAAAATAATAATACATACGTATATAGAAATCATGCTCGAGAGTGGTGAAAACCAAGTATATGCCATATCAAGTATCTCAACAATGAAATAAGTAAGCGGGGTGAAATAAATCAATGTAAAATGATATGCCAGCTAGAGTCACCTAATGTGACCTGTACAGCTGAACCTATAGCTCATCAACCAATTCCTACACACGAGTCGGAACCACCTCATATGGTATGTACTGCAGGGCTGGGTGTAAATAAGTATGCTCAAGTGCTACGATCACGTGAAGGTTGTGCGAATAATCGCGGGTCACCTATGAGTCAGAACCACCTAATGTGGTATGTACGACAAGAATGTATACCAAACTTGGATCCAAGGTGAGCGTGTGTTGCGGGAGGTGAACTTCACATGAATGACTGTGCCCTGGCCACGGGTGGGAGCACTAACACTGGGGTGCAAGATAGTGAGCTTTACATATCTCTACGTATAACCACAACCAATGCAACCACTAACATCATACAATACTCACCTGAACTTACCTGGCCTCCGCAGCGTCATACAATAGTATGCATATACATACGATTGCATATAATAAAATGAAATGCAAGCATGACATGGCATTTAAAAGAATACACTCATTTCAAAACAGTTTATTGGGAAAATGTAAAGCATATATACGTATATATAGAAAAGCAAAAGCCCACTCACCTGGAGTCTGCGCTACAACTCCTTAGCACAAACATCAAGGCGTCACGAACGATCGACACCTAGAACATTTATCAAGTCATGTCTTAGATTTCTTATCAATAGAACATGTAACTTACATATCCTATTCGGGAAGATCTGTACGTCAAATTCCTAATTTGTAAGTTTCTAATATGCTCAAATATTATGTACTATAACGTATCAAAGTTTGATGACGATCCAATGGTCGGATCCTCGATAGCTATAATGATTAAGTGGCGGACCTTAATGGAACTACGCTCAAATGGCGGAAATTCATCAATCGAACTTCACCAATGGAATCAGGGTATTTAATTTTAGCCTAGGAAGGTCAGGGGACGTCTCGGCCCATGCGCCGCCTCAGGTGGCGGTTGGCCGCCCCGACTTGCCGAAAAAATCAAATATTTTTAAAAATTCTCAAAAATTACAAAAATGAAGATCTCAGTGAGTGGAGAAACTTTCATACCTGTGACTAAGGCCAATTTGGTTGGAAAAAGCCTCTATGTCATGAAAACCTTCTGGAACCCTAGGTTTGGTGTGTTCTTGATTCGACTCCAAAACAACTTCGACGCCCCAACCAGTGCTTGGGCTTTGTTCCAGGCCTCAAGGGGAATCCAATGGTGGTGGTAATGGGATGAAAATGTTTCAGATTTGGTGGATCTCGGCCACGGTCTCATAGCACCCACGGGATCATTTCTTCCCAATTCCGAACTTAATCTCCTCAAATTTGATGTAGAAATGGTAGAGGAAGGGTCAATATGAGGATTGGGAGTGGTAGATTGGCCTAATCCATCAGAAAAATGATGAATTTCACTGGAGAAACCTACGGGTGCAACCGGTTTCGCGGGTCGCACGGGTCAAGGGTGATTATGTGCTTCTCGTTTCTCTTCCTTCCTCTCCTTTCTTCTGCTTCCTATTGGTTCTCCTCACATCACTCCTCTTTTGATTTGTCTCAGCTCTCCCTCCTTTCTCTCCTTTATACTCCATCTACACCGACCATCTTTTGCTCCTTTTAATCTGGGCCACACACGTGGCATCCCAGATTTTGCTCCAAAAATCTGGAATTTTCTAGATATTAACCAATTAAAATGCCCCCAACTTTAAACGTTAATAACTCATTCGTTATAACTCCAAATTGCATTCTGTTTGCGCCCACGCGTCTGTAGCGACGAGTACTACAGGGATACGCTAAAAAGGAACTTGCATGACATGACAAGACGGTCAACAAAAAAATCAACGCTTTGCCTCGAAGGGCATTTTTGTAAACTCATTTATTAAAATTATAAAAATCATAATTTTTAGGGGCGGGCTGTTACATTAATTTATTTTGCCTATTATTTTTAAAACTTTTAAGTCATTTATTTGTACTCATAATTTTTTAACATTTTATTTATAAGGTACCCATTTTTCTTTACAAATGTACCACTTTATTATATACAAAATGTATCCTTTTTTTTTTGTGTAAGCACCATTTTTGATGTAAAATGTACCCATTTTTTAATGTAAAATCTATTTATTTTTTTAATCTACAATGCGCCTTTATATATATATTGTATCCATTGTTTTTTATATAAAATGTACTCATTTTTTGGTATATAAAACATGCCCCTTTTTTTGTATAAAATGTATCAAATTTTTGTATTTAAAATGTACCCATATTTTTATATAAATGTACCAATTTTATTATATAAGGTTGGGGTAATTTTTTTAAAAGCAGCTTATTAAAAAGCTGAGGTCAAAATTATGTTTGGTAAAGAGAAAAGAAGTTGTTTGTTTTCAAAATTGTATTGGCGGCGTTAAGCAGAAGCAGTTCAGATCATGCTTCTCTTCAAGGCGCTTATTGTTTTTAAAATTATGGGTCATTGGCGGCATTAAGCGGAGGCAGCTTAAACCATTATTCTCTTCAAGATGCTTATTTTTAAAGCATGCGGGTGAATAATGCCCTTTTAATGGAATTTTCAATCAGCAAACATTCCCCCCCCTTCTCCCCCCGCGTATATATTTTACAAAATTACAACATTTGCCCCTAAGGAAGAAAATTGGAATTTTTGGTAATATGAAGAATATCCCCCAACTTATTTATAAGCACATGCAATGTTTATTCTCCCATCAATGCATGATTCATTTTTAACATTTTTCCTCACATGTGACGAATTTTCAAGTCTAATACATGGATAACACAATAGGTTAACGTGGAGCATTTGTAGTCTTTGTGATTCACAGAGAAACAACTTGGACTTTGATACCATGAAAAAATTGAGGTTCCACCATAAAACGAATTAGCAATATGATGAGTAAGTCAACTTACTTATAAGCTCATGCAATATCCCTCTGCCCATAAATATGAGATTCATTCACAATACTTTACTCACTTCCGCGTCTTGGCCTAATTTCTCTGGGCGTTTTGTGACTCGCAGTTCTCACCTCTCACTATCCCAGCTCATCCTCCATGTTTGTGCTCGTTCTTCCCTGTTCGAAGAAGATCTAGTTTGGTGATCTGCAGAAGATTCTCCCTAATGTGCAGAACATTAATCTTGCCTCTTATTTTTTTAATGAAATAATTTAAAAGATTGTCGTCCTTTAGATCGAAGGCTGAAGACCATTAATTACCTGAAAAATCAACATGGAAAAATAGATAGATGGTTTTATGGAAGGTTTCCTAAGCACCCTTTACCCGTTTCCATAGCTACAACGTAAGTCCGCGTCACTGCCAAACTAATAAAGTATCTTGGTCCAGCTCGTGAGTTCCTATTTAAAGTATAAACCATCACTACTTAAGCACACAATTTAAATTACAACTCATGTATTATAAATAGACTCTACAGACTACATACTTTGATAAGTATGTATAATGATAACCAAACAAAACATACTTTATTAGTATGGTATAAATTTGTTATGCAAAATTGATATTGAGATGGGAAAAAGGATTTACAAATGGTCTTTATAGATTTGGAAAAAGCGTATGATAGGATCCCAAGAGACATTCTTTGGAGGATTTTAGAGAAGAAAGGAGTACGAGTAGCTTATATCCAAGCTATAAAGGATATGTATGATGGAGCAAAGACTCCCGTAAGAACTCATAAAGGACAAACCGAAAGCTTCCCCTTAACTGTTGGGTTACATCAAGGCTCATCCGTAAGTCCTTACCTTTTTGCATTGGTAATGGATAAGTTAACGGAACATATTCAAGATGATATTCCTTGGTTTATGCTTTTTGCAGATGATATAGTGTTGATAGATGAAACTTAGGAAGGGGTAAATGCGAAGCTTAACCTTTGGAGAGAAGTGTTGGATCGAAGACAGAATATATAGAGTGCAAGTTCAATGCAAGTTCAGTGCAAATGGAGACCAAAATGAGTTAGGGGTGAGGATCGAAGATTAGGAAGTACCATAGAGTGACTGCTTTTGCTACCTAGGATCTATCTTGCAAAAGAACGGAGAATTAGATGGAGACCTCAACCATAGAATACAAGCTAGATGGATGAAGTGGAAAAGTGCATCCGGCGTGTTGTGTGACCACCATATGCCACTGAAGCTCAAGGGAAAATTTTATAAGACGGCAATAAGGCCGACGATGTTGTATGGCAAGGAATGTTAGGCGGTGAAGCATCAACACGTACATAAAATGGGTGTAGCGGAGATGAGGATGCTTTGTTGGATGTGTGGGCACACAAGAAAGGATAAGATTAGGAATGAGGATATTCGAGGTAAAATAGGAGTAGCTGAAATTGAAGGAAAGATGAGAGAAAATCGGTTACGGTGGTTTGGACATGTGCAAAGAAGACCTACTAACACTCCAGTTAGAAGATGCGACTACAAGACAGAAGTCCAAGGCCGAAGGGGTAGAGGAAGACCAAGGAAAACTTTGGAATAGACTCTAAGAAAAGAGTTAGAGCACTTGGATCTAACGGAGGACATGACACAGAACCGAACGCAATGGCGTTTTAGGATTCATATAGTCGACCCCACTTAGTGGGAAAAAGGCTTTGTTGTTGTTGTTGTTGCTGTTGTACTTTATATAAAAGTTTATTTTATCCAAATGGTCATTGAAATTGGTATAACTCCTTACTTTGGTCTCTGAGAATTAAAATCAATAGAAGTGGTCCATGAGATTGTCCATCATCAATTATTTAGATCATTTTGTGAAAAATCTTCGTTAAATTGAGAATATTTTTGACAAATCAACTCCTCCCTTTGAAGTTGTGGTTTTTAGGTATCTAGACTACATATTAATGAAACCCTCATTGTCAACCAAAATATTATAAAATTACTGTCACATCTCGGCCCGGGCCCCTACCACATCCAGGCTCGACTCCGCCATAGCACGATATTGTCCTCTTTGGGCCCCCGCCACGCCCTCACAGTTTTGTTTCTGGGATCTTACACAAGAACTTCCCAATGGGTCACCCATCATGGGATTGCTTTCGTGCGAACTCGCTTAACTTCGGAGTTCCGATGGAACCCAAAGCCAGTGAGCTTCCAAAAAGTCTCGTGCTAGGTAGAGATGAGAATATACATATAAGGCTTAGATGATCCACTCCCAGGTGACGAAGCCAGCATAGCTTGATCCGGAGTCCTAGTAGACATTCTAGGTCGGGGTGTGTCAATTACCATTCTAACCCTCTAATTAAAACTGAACATAAATATAAAAAAAAATATGAACAGTCATGCAATTCATACAACCAATTTTTTTTTCAAAGCCTCACCTACATGTGGTTTTTAAAAAATAATAAATAAAAAATAACAAAATAAAGCTCTCTCCCTTCTCTCTCCACTCACACGTTTTGTTTCTCTTCCTATCTCATTTAATTTTTAAAACAAAACTAAAAATTTTTCCCATATGCTAGTTTTTGATTAAGAAAAGCGTTTTAGTACAATAAAATGCGAAAGAAATGAGAAAACCAAGAAAAAGAAGAAAAGAAAAGAAAGTAAAACACTGGGGAAATCCAACAAAAACGGTGAGTTAAACGGTGACGGAGGAGCTCCTCCTCAACCCTCTGTCTCTTCCAAAGATCTCATGCTAGCCTCTCTTCCTTAGGTAAGCTCCTCTCTCTCTCTCTCTGTTTGGATATTTACAACACAGTTTCACACATAAACATTTGTATCAATGATCCGATCACCGTTTGATCACCAATCAATTCCTAGATCCAATTCCACGTTTCAATTTTCATTCCGTGAGGGTGTAGTCAAATTCGGATTGAGAGGATTTTAAATGAGTTTAAAATCCTAGTGTAATCAACCAAAGAATTTTAAAGGATTTTTAGAATCCATACAAATTTAGGTGTAGTCAATCAAGATTTTAATAGCCATTTTTAAAATTCATCCAAGTGTATTGAAAAATTAAAGATTTTGTAGGATTGCATTAAGTTGTGAATTTTGTTAGATTTGAGAGCAAGAAGTATATATAATCAAGACCAAATAGAATCCTACCCCACACCTTAGGATTTCAAATCTAAGAACCTCTCTCTTTTCCTCTCACACCTTATCTTCTTCCTTCATCTTTGCAATTTTTATACATTCTTTCTGCAATTTTGTGCAAGTTTTTCTTCGTGATAGAGAAGGGGAATTGGAATTGGGTTGTGAAGGAAGAGGTGATGCAGTTCACGTAGAAGCTGCAAAGAATAGGAAGGGAATAACAACACGCAAGCTAATAAAAGAGAAGCTATAGTAAGCTAACTCAATAGAGATAAAATTATATTCCAACTTCATTTCTCAACTTCTCAAGTACACCTTATTTAAACTTGAAAATGACACTTGAAATAGTAAACAAGAATTAAAGGAAGAACCAACTTCTAGATACAACTATTAAGTGCAATAATCTTGGAACTTGATGGGTATTTTATTCTTCCTCTTTAGACGCTCCTCGGAAGTATCAGGTTTTTCGTTTACCGACGATTCATAATTGAGACCCAAGGGTCGCTCTTCAGCTGGTCCTCCATCAGTCTCTCCCGGTTGAAAATGACTCGCCCTCGAGTCAAAGTCTTCTAGTTGATCATCTCCATAATACGGTTGTAGATCAGCCATGTTGATTATTGTTGACACCACTATATCCGCGGGAAGTTCATACAGATGCGGAAGGACTCATTCGGGTACGGAAGAGAGACCCCAACATTCTCCTCTTTGATCCCAAAAGCATATACAGATGCGCCTTCTTCAATCAATTCCGCCATGGTAAGGCAGATTGTCCCCATCTTCTTTTCAGAGTTCACTATATGTTGTTTATTTTAAGGGCCCAAAATTACCTTCACTCCGTCTTTCAAAAAGGTGTATGTGTTTTTGAACCCATCATGAAGAACTTTTCAGTCATATTGCCAAGGTCTTCCTAACAAAAGATGGCAAGCATCCATCGGTACGACAATGCACCACACTTCATCATGATATGCTTTCCCAATAGAAAATGAGACTAGACTTCGCTTATCAACATGCCCCTCGTTTCCCTTTTGAAGCCATGCGAGCTTGTAAGGAATATGACACTTCTCTGTCTTTAGTTTGAGCTTGTTGACCATCTCTTGGGATACAACATTCTCGCAACTCCCACCATCAATTATCACATTACAGATCTTCCCATTGGTGGTGCACTTAGTGCGAAAAATGTTATGACGTAGCCAGTTGTCGTCATCAACACGTGCAGTAGTCATGCTTTGTTGTACAACCAAAGCTTCTCCATGGTCACTCCATGTGATGTCTTCATCATCTTCTTTATATTCATCATAGACTGGGGGTGTCTCATCCTCTTTTAAATCTCCCAAAAACAATTGCTCTTCAACAAGATTGACAAAACTTTGATTTGGACAATCTGCTTGCTTATGTCCAAAACCAGATCACTTGTAGCATTTCAAGGGTTGGTGTTTTGGAGCAAACGGTCGACTCGAACTTGAACCCGCTTCAACTCTGCTGCCACTTTCTTTGACTGAAACTTTGGAATTGAAGCTTCCTTTTCCACCTGAGTTAAACGTCTTCTCCCTTGGATTTGGATTGCAATTGTTGACCACAGCTGGTGCTCGAGTATTATGTTGTTTCAATTGCTTTTCTACCTTGACTGCCAGTTTGTAGATATCGTCATAGGACCAATATAGTTGCAACACAACTACATCATGAATCTCCCTACGCAGCCCACCAAGGTAACTTGCAATCGTCTGCTCCTCAGGCTCATTTATGCCACAACGGGTCATGAGCAAATCAAATTCCTCAGTATGCTCATCTACTAACATGCTTTCTTGGTGAAAATTATACATCTTCAAATACCACTCCTGAAGATAATTATCGAGCAAGAATATTTTTCTTAATTCTCTCTTCATCTTGTCATGAGGTGATTTGTGATTTTCCCATTCGTTCCCTTCGCACTGTTAATTGTTCCCACCAAGAGGATGCATACTTGGTTAGTTTAATGGCAACAATCTTCACCTTCTGATGATCTGGAACTTCTTTATAGTCAAAGACCCTTTCAACGGTATTCAGCCAATCAATGAACTCATCTAGCTTGATCTTCCCTTCGAATTTCGGGATGTCCACCTTCACCCGACTCTTCATCTGGAGCTCGAAAGTGAAAGGGATTGTCATCTTCATCACAGGTTTGGCCATCGCCGCGATGGTTCTGGGTTTCCAGCCCTTCCAAACGCTCTGTCAATTACTGCAATTGTCTCCTCAATTCCTCATTCTCGGCATCGCGAGGATCACATTGGTGATGACCATGCCCACCTCCACGTCGACCTCGAACCATCGAGTCAAAGTGACTGGCGGAAACGAGATCCCAAGAACTCTTGGCTCTGATGCCAATTGATGCAGTTCACGTAGAAGCTGTAGAGAATAGGAAGGGAATAACAACACGCAAGCTAATAAAAGAGAAGCTATAGTAAGCTAACTCAATAGAGATAAAATTATATTCCAACTTCATTTCTCAACTTCTCAAATCACCTTATTTAAACTTGAAAATGACACTTGAAATAGTAAATAAGAATTAAAGGAAGAACCAACTTTGGAAAGGGTACAGAAGGCGACCTTTGAATAGTTGGATTTATGTGATAATCTTGACTTTTTGTTTTGGCTCGAAGGGATGCATCTCCAGAGCATGACCAAAATGCAGCTTCATTTTATTGTGTTTATGACCCAGATGCATTTTTAACCATTTGATTTATTTGGCGGTCTAGATTCAACGCTGCAAAATTTATCAAAATCCACATAAATCTATTATATGAATCTTCTCAAATCTTCCAAAATCAATATGGATTTGTAGAAGTCTCGTAATCCTATGAAATCCATTACTTAACAAAATCTATTAAAATTCTTTCAAATCCTAAGTTGACTACACCATCTTTTTGGTTGTGCATTTTCCTTTCGCAGTTTATTGGATTTCTGGATTTGGTATTTGAGGTTTTTCCCATTTATTTTCCCCACTGTGTAATGGTAGTTGTGGAGGTTGAGGAGGAGAAGGAGAAGGAGAAGAAGAGGATAGGTAGTGGTTGCATTGGCGGGTTTCGGTTTTGATTAACTGTGGTATTAGCATGTCTTGTGGAGATGAAGAGGACAATCAATGTGGTTTTGGGAAATCAAGTGCTGCCATTAATTTGCAAAGAGTCGGTTCAATTGTGTGAGACATTGGCGACCCATGCCTCTCGCAGTCACCTATAAACGTGGTTATAGCTGTAAGATTCTCACATTACCAATATTTGTTTATGGCATATGAATTATCAATCCAACTATCTTTTATGTGCGTATTTGGGTTCTTTTGTTGTCAATGTTGATATTTGATTAAGTTTGAGAATATTGAATTTCGCACGCATATATATGTAGAAACGTTCCCTTATGAGATAGTTTGACATGTTATATTGTTCAACAATCTGATTGAACTGTTCTTTAGGTTGATTATTTATTATTATTTTTATCTAGCACGTCTGTTTTTTTTTTTTTTTTTTTTGAAGAACACCATGCCAAAAACATGGTGAAAGATTTATTGCAACAACAGAAACTTACAACCAAGGCCCAAAACAGATATACAAAGCAAAACGGGGCCAACCAAACACACCAAAACAAGCCCAACCAAAAGTTGGATCCGAAGAAAACAGAAAACGAGAACACCACAGCAACCCCCGCTGCAACCACCGCCGCGACCAACGCCCAAATCCCATCTCCCAACCGAGCCGTGTCTTAGCAAACCCAGCAACGAATTCTAATCTTCAGTCCAAACACAGCCACAAATCAACAACAACTTGCAGCAAAGAGAAAGAAGCGTGTGGAAATCCACGAGCAACACTGCCAACCAAGGCAGACAGCAAAGAGAAGGTGGGGGTGTTTGGAACACCCTACCCAGTGCAAGCACTAGATCTGATCTCACCGACTCAACAAGGCGCAACGCGCGGCGAAACTGGACCAAAGATCGGAAATTAGAGGAAGGAGGAGAAGAGATAGCAGTGGGAGGAGAAAAGGGAAAAGCGAACCAGAAAGCAGGGGAAAGAAGCATCGGAGGGGAGAAGAGAGGGAGACGAAAGCAAAAAAAGAAGAGCACCCACCGATCCCAGCCACAACCAGGATCGGCGGCTACAAACGAGAAACGAACGAGAACCACTCACACGAAAGGGTGAGAATCGCCCTCAGACAGAGGGAAGGTCTCTCACGGGGGAGAGATCTAGCACGTCTGTTAGGATTTACAATCTCGTTAGAGATATTTTTAGATATATGTGTATACATTGTATACGGTGTGTGCGCAGGTAGGGGATTATTAATTAGGTAGGGAGTGTAAGAGTTTCCCAAAAAAATTGTCAAATACAACAGTACTATGCCATGCCTATTTTCTGGTCAAAATCCAGCTCATATAACATAATAGGATTTGGTTTATGACTGATGTGAGATTGTACGTTCCATCACTTGTTTTTTTTTGGCGCATATCATGCACCAATGTCATTATTGAATCAAAGGAACTCCACTTGTACCTTGTTGGTAGGTTTCAATAGCCACAAACCAAGGAAGAAAAAATCGATAATATCGGCGATATTTCGCCGATATTATCGTTTTTTTTTTAGAAACGATATTTTTTTAACTATCCAAATGATTTTCGTCAAAATATCGCGATATTATCGATAATATCGCGATATTTTTAAAATTATCGATAATATCGCAATATAATATTCAAAAACACTTTAAAATGTTGAGAAATCTCAACACATACTACACTTGATCAAAGCCCAAAGGCCAACCAAGACATGCTTTTCTCAGCATGTGAATGTGCCTTTTATAGGCGTTCTTGGCTTGCTCACTGCCCTCGCTGGGCGATGTGGGACTCGACCAAGGAAGAAAATAGGAATTTCGGCCGAAAATCCACACTCACTTTAAACAGCCATAACTTTGTTAAAACTCAACAAAATCAAGCAAGACAAAAACGAAAGTTGTAGCCCTCGAAGAGACGAAGAGAATGGTACCTCACACGACGTCTGAATCGTCGTGGTTTGGCCGCAAAATGCCTCGAAAGTCACTGAGGTCGTCGGAAACTGGGTAAGATTCAAATGAGTATAACCTTTTCAATACTCAACGAAATTGAGTGAAACAAAAAAGAAAGTTGTACTACTTGACAAGACGAAGAGATTGATACCTTGTACGCCGGCCAACTCGCCGTGGTTTGGCCGGAAATTTCCTTGAAAGCCACTGAGGTCGCCGGAAACTGGGTAAGATTCAAATGAGTATAACTTTTTCAATACGCAACGAAATTGAGTGAAACAAAAAGGAAAGTTGTAGCCCTCGAAGAGTCTCACACGACATCTGACTCATTGTGGTTTGGCCGGAAATTGCCTCGAAAGCCACTGAGGTCGCCGGAAACTGGGTAAGATTCAAATGAGTATAACTTTTTCAATACTCAACGAAATTGAGTGAAACAAAAAGGAAAGTTGTACTACTCGACGAGACGAAGAGATTGATACCTTGCACGCCGGCCAACTCGCCGTGGTTTGGCCGGAAAACCAAAACGTTTTGTCTCAAGGGCTGGTACATGTGAACTTGTGACTCCAACTAGGTAAGAGCCAGATCTAATTTGGGGTCTTCTATCCTATATTTGTGGACAACCATCAAATGCTAAAGATTAAACAAACATAATATGTTCTACTGCTTAGCAAAAAAAGCTACAAACCCTTTGCTTATCAACAAAAAAAGACAAGTCCTTGCACTAGATATACTTTCAAATTACATTGAGTAGCAACCTGATATATGTATTCGGACGAATTATAAAACAATTGACACACTCCTGACTTCCAAAATTCAATTCTTTTACTTTATATAAACTTGAAAAAACATAATCGGCATCCAAATTAAAGTTTAGTCTTATTCAATGTATTGATTTTCAATCGTTAATTGATATACTATAATTTGGAACTTCAACGCCTAGACGCATGCTTATCTGTAAGAAATTTTAAGTGTCAAATTCGGCACATTATTCTTCATCATTTTATTCACTTCCCTTTTTTTTTTTTTAATATCCTAAATAAAACCTCCAAATATTGTACTAATTCATTATATATAAATGATTATGGTGTGTTTAGACTTCTTTCATTAATTACTACATATTTTCTACACTCACAATGTTTGTCAGCTCGCTATATAATCAACTTGATAATGTTAAATCCATCATGCAATGCATTTCTTTCCAATTTTTTGTGATAAACTAATAGATAATTGACTAAATAAACATCCTACAAAGTTTCAATAAAAATTTCCAAGTTTTTCTTACAATTTCCGTGGTTTCCATGTAATTTTTATCGATATCGATATTTTACCGATATTTCCATCGATATTTCCGTGTTTTCGGACTACCGATATTTCCGATATTACCGATATTTTCTTCCTTGCCACAGACTATGTCTTAATCTTCTGATAGTTTGGGTTTTTGGTCAAGGATGAGGGCATTAGAAATGAGTTACATATAAACTTAGGTCAGATCTTTCTATTATTTTGGAAGTTACATATGATACAGTAGAGTCATGGCTAGGCTGGAACATTTTGTGAATAGTGGACCACTAGTCGACCTCCATGTAATTAAATTACCATAATGAATTTTCTTTTGTTCATTGTTGTAATCGTGATAGAGCATTGTTGTTTTATGTTCCAATGGTTCAGGTGAACAAAATGCTTAAGCCGGAGAAGTGGCAGGCAACATTTGATACCGATGGGAAGATTTTTGGTTTTCAGAAGGCACTCAAATTAATAGTATTGGGGGTGTGTTGTTTTACCATGAAATATATTATGTGTCTCATATGTAGTGAGTTTCTTAAAACATTTCAATTGAATTTTCTATAAATTAAAGTTTTGTTTATGTTATATTTTAGGGATAATTTGATTGCAGTCCCTAATCCTTAACATTCTTTAATTAAAACCTTAATAGTATTCAAAGTTTGATCAAGATCCCTTGACTTTGTAGTTTTGACATTAATTGTTTGATATTTTATGAGATTTGTAATCGTATAAATTTAAAATCCCTCATTATAATACTATTAGAAACTGTTATAATAAAAAAATTCAAACATTTTAATTGAATAATTGGATAAAAACTATGTAAAAATAAGAAATAATAAATGATAAAAAAATGTATCCATAGTGTTAAAAAAATTGGACATTTTACAAAAAAATGGTACATTTCACATATAACAAAGTGGTACATTAATAAAGAAGAATGGGTACATTATAAATAAATTAGGGTACAAATAAAAGATTAAAAATTATGAGTACAAATGAATTTTTAAAAATGTAGGTGCTAAAAGAAATTAATAAATGGGTACAAAATAAAACTAAAAAGAAAATACTACAAATTTAAAAAAAAAATGTTGCAAATTAAAAGTGGGTGCAAACTAAAAATATAAATATATGATACAAAGTTTAGGCATAAAACATAAATATACCATATGTAATTTTTCTATCATTGATTAAATATACAATGTCACGTGATGGTATACACATGGGTACAAACACAAATAAAACTTTAAAAAATATGGGCACAAAAAAAAAACTAATATATGGGTACAAATTAAAAATGAAAAGAAAATTGGTACAAATTAAAAAAATATTTGCAAATTCAAAATTGGTACAAACTAAAAATAAAAATATATGATAAAAAATTTAACCATAAATATAAATATTCTAATTGTAACATTTTTAACAATAAAGGAATATATTTAAAAATAAAAATATTTTATTATTCAAATAATTAATGATGCTATTAATACCCAAGGACCTTAATAAAAAATTGAAAATGAATAAGATTTTAATCAATGGAGTAATAAAACTAAGGATGTGAACCTAATTTTCCCACAATGAATAGTGATTAGCAATAAGCTTTGCTCTTCATTAAACATATAATAGTTTAACAAAATAAGTATTCCAAAAGCTATTACATTAAATGAGTGGCTTTGTGGGCATACTTCCAACAATCTCCCACTTGCACTCAAAGCCACCTTCCCATGTATCCAATACCCATCTTTTCCATATGGCGGTCAAGTTGGATTTGAGACATTGGCTTTGTTATCGGCTGAGGCAACCTTGAGGATGTTGACTTTCCCCTCGGCAGCATATCTTCTAATGATGTTAAAGCATCTGTCAAAATGCTTGTTTCTTTTATGAGCCCTGGGTTCCTTAGCTTGAGCTATCGCCCCACTATTATCACAGTACAAAGTTACTGGTGATGTAATGGTTGGAACCACTCCAAGTTCAGTTATATCTTCATCCAGAACGCTTCTTTGCCAACTTCAGCTGCAGCGACATATTCAGCCTCCATTGTGGAATCAGCAATTGCATCTTGTTTCTTGCTTTTCCAGTTGACAGCCTCACCATTAAGAGTGAACACATATCCAGAGTTGGAACTTCTATCATCGACGTCAGATTGGAAATTTGCGTCTGTATAAGCTTCCACTCGCAACTTTGTCGCTCCTTCATAAACGAGGAACATGTCTTTAGTTCTTCTTACGTACTTATGGATTGTCTTGACAGCTGCCAGTGTTCTAATCATGGGTTAGATTGATATCGACTAGTAATGCTCACTTCATATGCGATATCAAGCCTTGTGCATATCATGGCATACATAAAACTTCCTATGGCGGAAGCATAAGGAACATCACTCAGCGGCCGTATTTTTTTAGAAGTCTTAGGTCCCATGGACTTAGAAAGGTGAATTCCATGTCTCACAGGAAGAAAACCTTTCTTAGATTGTTCCATCTGGAATCTACTTAGCACCTTATCTATGTACATAGATTGGGATAATCCAATTAATTTTCTAGATCTATCACAATAGAGCTTTATCCTAAGCACATAAGATGCATTTCCTAATTTTTTTCATGCAGAGGAGCGTGCATTCTCGATTAGGCCCACGGACGAGCATACGCTCACAGTTGGGGCCAGACTTCAATAATCAACATGAGCAACCTTTCAGGCGAAATGTTTATTCGCGACTAGGTCCGCAAGGAGCATCCTCCACCTCACATCAGAGTAGGCAGCACGACGGACGGAAAAAAGCAGTCACTTAATCAGGTTCAAGTTCAATCGACAACTTGTAAGAAATTCACTCGCCTGCTAGGAACGTACCACATACATCGCAGTCGTGGCATAGACGAGCTGAACACATGGAAGAGCAGCTTAGACCAGTGGTCAGAACCGGGGGCAGCCAAGAGCTCCGCTACCCCTAATAAAGGAAAATTCAGGAAGAAGTAGAGAGCCTCCACTGATGAGGCCACTGATGAGCCTCCACAATGGGACATGACCAACATAAATAGGTCATTCTTCACGGAAGAGATCGAGCAGGCAGAGCCTCCACGCAAGTTCAGTATGCCACATTTCACATCTTTCAAAGGAGATGGAGACCCAGAAAGACACCTAAAGCATTACCGAAGTGCAATGATCCTCCAACGATGCTCTCATGTGCAAGATATTCCCCACTACTCTACAAGGTGAGGCGCAAGATTGGTTCCATATCTTGCCACCACAATCTGTCCGGAGTTTCGACGAACTTTCTTTGGTTTTCACCAAAGAATATTCATCCTATTGCTCGATCAAGAAGAAGTCTGACCACTTGTTCAACGTCAAAAAGAACCCAAAGGAGTTGCTTCCTAACTATGTGAAGATGTTCAAAGAAGATAAGGCAAAGATAGTCGGATGCAACGACTCAATAGCTAGAGTAGCCTTCCAAAAAGGACTCCTAGTAGACCACCTACTAATTAGAGAATTGATCATGAAAGACGATCTAACTTTAGTAGACTCTTTCACTTTGGCAGAGAAGCATGCACGTTGGGACAAGACTTGCCGATGCACATTCAAGGACTTGAAGAAGTAGCTGACATCACATTCCTACTATCCAAATCGGAAACAGCGGAGGACCTATTCACATATTTGCCAGTATCTGAGTAGTAATAAGCTCTATCCTCATACAAGAAGAGCTGGGGGCCTGACTACCTGCATTATTCCACAGTTCAAAAGCTCTCTTCGATGTGAAAACCAACTACCAGAAATTTAAAAAGCTAACTTTACGGATAGTTGTGGCAACCCGAAAGCTCAAGTTATACCTTTAAACGCACTATTCCGCCCAATCCAGACGCTCGACTATAAAGGCGCAAACACTGGCGGATGCAAAGTTTTCTAACAAACGCAACAACTCAGCCCAAAAGGCGTGCCAAGGGCAGACGAACATTAGAAGGACACACTCGAAAGAGAGTTTTGTCCTCGTCACCCCTAGAAGATTATACATATGAGCAACATGTACTGGGAGTTGAACACCACCTTTTGTTGCACATCACACGACCCTAGCCGACCTTTGCTCCGTAATTCAGCTCTAGAGTAGCCCAATACCAGCAATTAAGCATCTCTTGCTGCGTGAAACATTGCCCTAGCTCTGCAGCTCCCTACCGAACCTATCTTGCATCATGACTCCCAACCGCGAGGAGTTTTACTTTGTGGCTTATTGCCACGCCAACTCAAGCTCATACAGTCATCATCATAACTTAGTATTCTCTATGATCAATACCACATGGTCAAAATGCTTCTCAACGAGTAATGAAATGGGTGTTGGAACTTTGGCCAGTACGGCTTAGGTTTTCGACCCTGCACGACAATAAAGGCCCAACGACGCCTTAGCAGACTTCATAGCAGAATTCACGCCTAGCCTAGGCGATGCAACAAAGTGACCCAACAACGCCCCAGAGGCAACTGAGCATGCCTTAGCCACGCTTGCTTCACCCAATGTAGACTTTTGACATTTGCACGTCGACGACGCATTTAACTACAAAGGCTCGGGACCAGGTGTGGTCCTTATCACCCCAGACGGTTCGATGCTTGAACAGGCCATCACTTTAGGCTTCAAAGCATTCAACAACGAAGCAGAGTGCGAAGCCTTACTAATAGGCCTCTGGATGGTAAAAGACTTGGTGGTGAAAAAGCTCGCAATTCATTCTGATTCCCAACTAATCACTAGCCAGACTAATGGAGAGTACACGACAAAACATCCGAAGATGGTGCAATATCTAGAAAAGGTACGAAAACAACTTAAGGAGTTTTAAACTTACCCCCTCACTTAAGTTCTACGGGCAGACAATGCCCATGTGGACGTGCTAGCCGGCCTAGGCTTTGCTCTACCATCAGCCGAGGTGTCACAGGATATTACAACTCCAAATTGGCAAGATTTCATTATAGACTACCTGGTCAATGACACAACCCATGGAAAGATTGGTGCCTAGAAAACTCTAAGCAAAGGCAGCACGTTACGACATGTGTTACGACATTCTAGTCCAAAGATCCTACACTGGACCACATCTTCATTGCCTAAAGCTTCCCGACGACCTAAAAGTTTTAAGTTCAGTCCATGAAGGTGTTTTGTGGAAATCACTCCGGAGGCCGATCCTTAGCACATAAGGCTTTTAACGCAAACTACTACTGGCCTACTATGCATCAAGACGCCAAGAAGTTAGTGCAAAAGTGCGAGTCCTTGGCTACCAATGAACTACACTCGGAGACAAGTCCTTAGTTATTCATGCAGTCGGTAATCAACTTGGTAGGGCTAATGTCACTCGCTACTAGGGGCAGAGGCATGATGATCATGGCAACTTACTACTTCACCAAGTGGGTGGAAGCAGAGCCCATGACAACCACAACTCAGATGGACATATAGCACTTCATATAGAAGAACATCATTTGTCGATTTGGCATCCCTCAATCCATCGTCATAGACAACCACTCGCAATTTGTAGGAAAAGATTTGGCGAAGTTCGTCCAGAAATATGGCATCAAGCAGCACATGTCCACTCCAACGTATCCCCTGATGTGGTATAAACTAACACACAAATTAAACCCTATAATTTAGATGATTGTAGTATGAGTAAGTAGGGATTGTTCTAGGCCAGGGATTAGGAGGGATGCTAATCAACTCAAATTAAACTTAAAAACTGAAAGCTAAGCTAGGCTAACACAAAATAAGAACTGAGGGGGGTAGGGTTTTGACTAATTTTAAGAAACAAAAGTAAATAGTAGCAATTAAATTGAGTTGTAAAGGGAATATGGGTGAAAAGCTAGCTAGAGGATTCTTCTCCACACATGAAACATATGCACATAAATCGATTTCTAGTTAATCTTTCTACAAACCATGAATGACAATGCTCCAAATTAATTGTGAATGCACTAATTAATTCTTAGATTTTCCTAAGTTCATTGAATTGGACTCAGCGACGCAACCAAATTATCCTTCTCAAGTTCCCTAACTATGAAAAGCATGATAGAGACGCATATAAAAGGTCATTAAGTTATGTGAAAATCATAAACATTGACAAGGCATTCGTAACTACTTATAAATATAATTTCATAACGATTAGGTGAAATTCCCTTATATTCTAGCATCAAATCTCTGCATGCAAACTAAGTAGGCCTCCTTAAGCAAAGGCTAATCACCCAAGGAGAGGGCCTTCATTCCTTGCTTCTTAGCTCCATGGATTTCTTGGATGAAGAAGGTTGAAAGGATTCTCCAAGTTCCCAAAGTTGAGAACCTCTAAGTCTCCACACCAAGGAAGGACTTGAAGAAGAGATGAGTGACCTAGAGGAATTAAGATTGCTAGCTAAAATCCTCTAGGGTGGCTAGCCTCTTAGAGAGAAAAGGGAGCTTGTGTTCTCATCTTTTCTCCAAAAGAAACCCTAATGAAGAAAAGGCTATAAAGTCATATTTATACCTACCTTCATTGGAGTGGCAAACTTGTAATAAATCCAAAACCCACTCCTTTATCAATATGGCCGGCCATAGAGTTTTATTGGGCTGTTTGGGCCTTTGTGAATTATTAGTCATTAAGTTGTCATACAACTTAAGTCAATGGACTTGACGTTCGAAGCCCATTGGGCCTTGAGGCCCAAAACTAACCCGAGGTCTTTAACGAACTTTATTCGTTTGATTAATTAACATATTAATTAATCCTTTCCATAAATAATTAAATCATTTAATTATCCTTACTCATCTCCGTTGTGTCTTCAATCTCTACCTTACACGGTGTACAATCCATTAGGTTCATTTTAGCGAGGCAGTGGGCGATTAGAACTCTTTCAAATCGATTGTGAATTGAAACTTACTTTCAATTCTCCCTTTAGTGATTATACATGTTTAGGGCTTCCACAAACCATGAGTGATACCTAGCAGTATGTCATGGTTACCCAAGCTAATCAGAAGAGGTGGAGAACCTATTCAGTTTAGGATTACAATGCAATACGGTCTTTCTCTAGTACACTACTCTTGACCACATTGTTTGGTTTAATAGTTTATTCATGTCTACTATCCAATGTGATTCTCTTACTTATATGATTACCTTGAATGTGATTGGGAACGATTTCCTAAATCTCATTCATACTCTGGCTAGAGATTCTTAATCATATCATAAAGTATTCTCCCTCAAATGGTTTAAAGGTTAGAGATCCCTTGTTGTGCATTCACTTGCCTCCATGGCTAAGTGGCTTAACCCCAACTATGCCGTGAACACCCTCTGACGGAGTGACTTTGACATAGTCAAAGATCAAGGACCTAACCACAAGACAACTATGATGCCTCAGGTCAAATGACTACTTTACATTATCCCAACCATGAGTTCTCATGTGACATGAGTATGAGAACTCCTTGTTGATCGTGTTCAGTGGACTCATTCTCTATTGAGCACCTACATGCTTATCTTGGTGTTAGTCACACCAATGACTCGAGACCAGTCACTCTCCCTAAGAGAAGACATAACACGTATTGATCTTAACGGACTGTCAATGCCCAATTGGCAATCCTATGATCAAGAACGTTTAGGATATGTATAGGAAAGAGAATGGTCTCATGAATCTAACTTCTTTAGATCGCATTCTCCCAATCACATATTCCTTGGACTTATTGTTTAAGCGTATAACATTTATATGAGACGACTGATATAATTCTGAGGCAATCATTCTTTAGAGGCCAAATAAGATGGGTACTTGCAAGAGATGCAAATGAGTAAGCGTACTCTCTCATTATTATTAACGCTAGCCAACATGATATAATTCTGAGGTGGGCTTGGTAGTAGTGAGTCTCCCATAACCCTACTAAGAGTTTCCTCCAAAACTCTCGAATTCCAATGAGGGATATGGAATTTGCCCAAAATAGTGGGTGGTGCTATTTGATTTAAAGACCCGAATCAAATGGCTTAAAATCAATCAATTTATATTCGTTATGTATTTGTTTACCAATATATTTGCAAACGTTACCCAAAAGTTGACAAAGAAAAGCCGAATGCTTTAGTTTCCGGACATGGTACAACAATCCCAAAGATTGTCTTAAATGGATTGTAGAAGTACCTAAGTAGTCTCATCCTCACAATCTTCCTATTGATAATGTATCATTGGAAGAACAAGTTAGATAAAGTCTATCATAAAGAGGACAACACTTTTAATGTCATAATTCTTCAATTACAATTTGTTGTATGAAGAAATAAGAGTTGCTTTGAACAACCCTTAATCAATACAAACATTAGTGCTTGTTTCTTTGTTACATGAACAAGGAACTTTAGAAGAAAGCACAAAGGCATGGACACTTAATGTGCCATGATTCTTCACTTACAAATTGTTGTATGAAGAAATGAGAGTTGCCTTGTACAACTCTTGAAAGTTTGTAATTATGTTTAGAACATAATGGTTGGTTGACAAAAATAGTCTATCAACATGGACTTATGATGATTTTGAATCATTGAGTGTTGAAGTGATAAACCACTTAACAAGACGGAAACTAGGCAAGGACTTCACCTTTATGTCCCTATCCTAATGGTTCACTAAGTTTATTGTAAACTGTGTAGTGAACAATAAACACATGCTCTCCAAAATGTTTGATGTGTATAACACAATTGAAATAAGTTTCAAGAGAGATAGTGGGAGTTTAGGGACCATGACTATTGTAGTCAAAGGAGAAGTCAAATGAAGAAGATAAAATTAACTCCAAGGGAACAAACTTTCTTTATGAAAGGATGGACATTGGAAGGGGTATTTGCAAGAAATGTCTTGCAAGTGTCAAGAACACACCTTTCGAAGGTGTTGTAAATCGTTCTTGAATAGTTCAAAATAGTTGGTTCTTCTACTTGAATGCTTGATTCCGTATTAGTAACTATGTTTTACAATCGTTGTAAAAGTGTGACTAATAAGAAGTAGAAGATATATGAGAGAAGAAAAGGTACTTCACATTCGGAACGTGAATAAAATATAGATCTCTGCGAAGGCAGATAGTACTTACTTCCTCATATGAACTACCAAAGAAATTGGAAAAACCAAAGATTGTCTTTACATTTCAAATTTTAAGGAATTTAATTCCGTCACTATAGTAGAGATGGATGAATGTTTTGTTTGACAAAACATTGTTCTTTATTAATCAATGATTGGATTATAGTAATCTAATTGATTGTCTCTATAGTAGAGATGATATGGTAGTGTTAACTGTTTAGAATATAATGATGCTTAAAACCCAAAAGGTTGCAAGGTAGTGACTAATCCCAACTAAAGTTGTGATATCTCTAAAACATAAATTACGAGTTGGTCATAGATGGATGCTTTGGATCGTTAGATCCGGATCCAATACCTTCTTGTTAAAATTGTATAGAGGCGAAATGTTCGAATCTTTATTCTTTTGGAAAGAAGAAAGAATCACAAAGTTGTTGAGGTTAATTCACTTAGATGTTGGTGGCACTTGTCCACAACATAAATACTACTCATGTTATATGACATTCAACGAAGATCACTCTCGGTTGGACTATAGTTTATTTTGAATAAACACAAGTCCGAATACTTTGCAAAAGGTTTCAAAGAATTCAAGAAATGTAAGTTGATGAGTAAGACGTCTAAAGTATTTACCTCCTTAGATTTGATCCAAGGAAAAGTAACACTTTAGATGAGTTTCCTTGAAAGATATCAAGGAAATAAGCATCATAAGATAATAGATTTCTCCATAAGGAGAAAAATGAACTTAAATAAGATTTAGTTCGTTGGATATTATCCATTACCCATATATAGGATATATACTTCTAAGACAATATGATTGTCAATTAGAAGATCTTCCAAAATTTTCATGACTCCATAAGATGTAGTTGGAAAGAAAGACAAAACTTAATCATGTTAAGATTTGGGGTTGTGAGCCAATAAGCAATATTTGTTTGATAACAATCTTGTGGGATATCCTTAAATTAACTTTTGGATATCGCTTCTATAAACCAATTGACAAATGTTGTTTGTTGGGTAGTTCATTGTAATCCTACAATGTGATTTGCCTAAAAGCAAATGAACGAGAGATAGAACTCAAAGAATGGGTTCTTTGAGAGACAAGAAAGTAATCAACAAATATAAACAACCTAGTTCCTATACCAAAAGCTCCAAGGTAGTCGAGAAGGATTTATAAACCGTCAAAGTTGAATGGTTTGAACTTTATGACTATGTCATAGAGTTGCACCTCTTAATTCGAAAGAAATAAGAATGAAAATCCTTATGACTACATTGAGTGTATATACGATATATACTCAAGGAAATGGTAAAGTACCATTTGACCCGAAATAATGAAACCTTCATAAGCTAATTGGTAGCTTAAGGTGACTACAATCAGGTTGACTTTGAAGAAACCATCTTTGAGATAGTCTTGGTTTCAATTAATTCGAAGATAGCTAGCTACAACTAAATGGTGACTCAATGTTTGGACATAATATGGGTTTCCGAAACCATTATTAAGATGGTCTTAATAATATATGTCTAAAACTATGAATCACAAGACATGTAAGTTGTAGAGATCCATCCATCATGAATCTAAGCAAGCTAGTGGGAGATATGAGCATCTTATGAGAAAAGGATCAAATCGTTTGATTTCTCATAAAGATGTAAATGAATCTTTTGTTTACTAGGTTTACAAAAGATTAAAGGGAGTTAATCATGTTCCTAAAATTTAAATATATATGATATATTAATTTTGGAAATGAAAAGAATACTTCTTCGTTAAAGTTATGACTTTAAAACATTATATGAAGATAGAATGTATATGGGAGATATAGTCTATATACATGGGATGGAAATCTATAATGATATATTTCATGATATAATTGGATTATATCAATCCCTAATAATAGACAATAGATGCTAGGAAGTTTCTCATATGATGATAAACATCAATTAGAAGGACAACTCTAGTGGGACTAAGAAGTTGCTCTTCTCAAAGAGAACGTACTCTTTGACTCCTAAAGAAATAATGCGTAAATAGAATCCTTTATGCATACGCATAAAGGTGATTTATGTATTTCATATTATATGAAAAACATTGATATGAGTTGTACCTAGAACGGTACAAGACGATATCAGTGCAAGCCCAGGATCAGAACCATGGCAACTGTCAAGTAAGTCCTTAAGTATTTAAGAAATACTAAAGGATAGATTCCTCAAAAATTGAGGAAGAATTAGAGTAACGTAATGGAAGCGTAAATGTATTAGATTATGAATCTAATCCATCATTGGATGTTTCTTCATTATGAATGAAGAGATAAACGAATATCTCTTTATTATGACTAAAGAGATATTTGGATGGAAACATTAAAGCAATGACTTTAGTGTGTTCCATTATGAATGCAAAATATATTGCCATATAGAAGCTTACAACAATGTTGTTTGGATGAGAAAGTTCATTTATGAACTCTCTATTCGGTTCCAACCAGAAAGTGTATCTAGTGTATCGACACTATGACACTAATGGGGCGATAGCTCAAGCCAGGGAATCAAGGTCTCATCAAGGTCCGAACTCATATGACAGACTGAACCACATGATTGAGAATCATGTATAATGGTGACGTCGTTATTCTCAAGGTTGCTTCTATGGATAACATATAGATATCCATTGTCTAGGCCTACTATTCAGCCATTTATGAAATGACTACGGAAGAGGTATCATCACAGATGACCAAGCTGATTGGCTCTAGTGCAAGTGGGAGATTGTTGGAAATGTGCCCTAAAGCCAATCATATGATGATACTTTACGGCTTTTGGTTCTTTAGGTCACTTATTTAAAGTGACTATATAAAGGACTTTATAGCCTAAATTCATTATGGGTTTTCTTTTAGAGAAAATTGGTGAGAACTTGTCTCTCCTTTTCTCTCTAGGAGGCCGGCCCCCTTAGAGGGTGTATCTAGCAATTCCACTACTCCAAGGTCACTCATTTCTTCTCCAATCTCTCCTTGGTGTGGAGACTTAGAGGTTCTCAATTTTGGGAACTTGGAGAAACCTTTTCATCCATCCAAATCCATAGATTTTAGATGCAAGGAATGAAGGCCCTCTCTTTGGGTGATTAGCCTTTGCTTATGCAAAGAGGAATCTACAAAGGTATATATTTCTCAACTCACTTTGATTTGAGTTGAGTCTTGGTTCACCAATCTACTAGGCTTTGAATTTCATGGGTAATGTTTTGTTTTTGAATGCATGCAAGCATGATTTCGCCTTTTAATTGTTAAATGCATGCTATATGATGTTATTCAAATGAACATGTTTTTCACAAATCATCCTTCACCTCTAACCAAAGCTCCTCATACCTTTCCCTTCCAACTGCTGCATACTTATCTGAATTGCTTGCCATCACCATCATTTATCCAATTCTCATGAAGGAAATCCCCATTGCACGTCTTGAAGTGTTCCGAGTAGAACAACTCCTTTTTCCAGCTGCTGAAATATTAGTTTCTAGCTAGCACTAGCCCAAGTATAATTCCCTGTATGGAACTAATATTTCGTCAGGCATCCAAAAGAAGCTAGAACCCCACGCAAAAAATTACAACATGCCAAGCAAAACGAAAGAAGAATATCTTCCTTAACATGCCAAGCCTAACAATGCAAATTCAAAGGCAAGCCTAACAATGCAAATCAATGCCATGCCTAACAATGCAAAATCAATGCCAAGCCTAACAATGTGAATTCAATGTGAAGCCAAACAAATACCAAGCCTAACAATGTACAATCAATGCCAAGCCTAGCAATGCAAAATCAATTTCAAGCCCAACAATGCAAAATCAATGCCAAGCCTAGCAATGCAAAATTAAGCCAATCAATGGCAAGCAAGTCAAGCTTTCCTAGTACGCTTTGATTCCCTTGGGAAACTAGCCTAAGTGTTCCCACCTTCCCTAAGGAAGCTTACTGGTTACTGGCAAAATGCAAAGTGCCAAAACCAGCCATCCTTGCCCATGAAACAAGCATATGCTCATGCCTGTATCTCAAAGCCTAACAGGGTTTCACTTAACAAATCCCCACACATGAAAAGTAAATACCAATGTCATTGCAAGACCAAATATGCCAAGCATAATGCCAAGTTCAACATTTCAAAGCCGAAGTAAACATAGAAATAAAAGTGAGATAAAACGTAGAAGGCCCCATGCCCATTGTCTGAGGGGACCCTTCAGAAAGAAAGATGCAGTAAAAGATCATGCTCTGCCAAGAAAAGGAAAGTGAAGGTCAAGCATAGCAAACGGCCAATTGACATGCATTGCTTGGGAAAAGCAAAAGACCAACCCGAGTGGGCTACATTTCCAAATGAACGTTGGAACCATCAACCTGCATTTGATTCGCCGCAAGCTGAAGGCAGTTTGCCATCTCCTTTGAACTCCCATGGCACATCTTCTTCAACTTGGACCTCTCATACTCTAACTCCTTACGCTTGAGCTCGAAGGCACGCTCTATCTCCCTTACTTTGGCAAATTGCCCCAAGATTCCTTTATCCTTCTCGAGGCAGAGGCAAAACATCATGTCGCAAAGCTTCTCCAATCTCTCAACCAATAAGTATATAGGCATGCCCAGGGTCGTCAAATCACTAATCATGTCATGCCAGCATAAAATCTTATGTTCTGTAAACTCAAAGTAAGGCACACTCTCCATGTCTAACAGCAAGACCATTACCTCCTTACGCTCTATGCTGCACATATAGGATGACAAGTTCCTCAAGTTACCATTGGCATCCCTTCACCTTCTCAAAAAACATGCCTAGGATGTTAGGCAACCCTGAGCGTACCTTCATACCCCTGAAGTCAATACGAGAGATGAAACCCTTCCCTGGGGAAGGAATTCATCGATCAAGTTTGGCACCTTTGCACCATTCTTAAACTTACCTTGAGAGCATCAAAAGCCTCGTGCCATGGCGTCCACTCTTCAAGAAAAAACTACAATTTCGAGAAAAGAGTCACAGGAGGATACACAATAGTCGAAGCATGAGGATCACTAGGGAAAACTCCACAACCCCCTGCCATTTCCTTGGGGAAAGCTATAGGCTCGAAAGGAACACCACTAGGGGCTTGAAGACCTAAGGCATGCATGGATAAAGGAATCACCATAACTGGACGATCAACATTTACCTGTGAGGAATAGATCAGTGAGCAGAAGCATGAAATATCACAAGCCACTAAGCCTATATGAGGTAAAGCCTCAACAAGCTAAGAGCATCTCTAAATGAGATGCCAAATTCAAAACTTCAAATTTCAATTTGATGGCTGACTTGGCAATTTTACATACTATCAATATTTTGCTTCCACTTTATATACCAACATTTATCATTCCATTTATCTTTTTCTTTGAACAAAAATAATAAAAGTTGGGTTGTTATTGGTTTAAAAATAATAAAATAATACTTAATTGTGCTAGCATTTAAGGTAAGGTAAGTGGAATGCCTTTGGAAATAGCAAAAATCATATTTGAAGGCAGCTTCAAATTTGACATCTCTTTGTCCATGCCAGCTTAGCCTTCTTTTCCATGTCAGCTTTGACATCTCAATTGGAGAAAATGGTATGTCATTTGTTACTGTTATATGTGTATGGGGCATTTTTGATATCTCCTTTGGAGATCATCTAAAATGCCTATACATGCACACATACAACATAAAGAAAGACAATACTGATGCTCAACTAGAATTACTCACCTCATACACGCACACATGAACCCATGCAGGCAAGCAATTATGAGAGCAACGAGGAACGAACAAACAATGGTGCAAATTCACACAGCGATATCCATGAGGAAAATAGGTGTCACAAATCAATGTGGTCATTCCATCACAATTTTGTTAAAAAAATCTATTAAGTGGTGATGTGGCACATAAATGGGCCCCATAAGTTATTTTTTCTCACAAATGGTCCTTAAAATTGACCCATGACATCAAAGTGGTCCTTGAAATTGACCTGCAACATCAAAATGGTCCCTAAAATTGAAAATTGATTATGTAGTCCCTCAAGTAAGTGTCTCAAATCAATGTAGTTATTCAGTCACAATTCCGGCAATGTGACACATAAATGGGTCACACAAGTCTAATTAAATTTAAAAAAAATTTGATCCCAATTCACATTTCTATAGCTCCTTCACTCTCTATTCTCTAAAAAACATAAAACAAATCTCAGTACACCCATATTTACACATTTCGATACCCTTCACTGAATTGAACCTGGATCGAGATCACATGTGGTGACGGCTTGGCCCATTGGAAACGACTTCTGGGACATCACCGTTAATATTTAGGTGATCATCCTCATAGCCTTAATCTTGGAGAGCTTGTTCGTCGCTTCCCTAGTGGTATAGTGATGCAAAGAACGATGAGGTCTGCCTTGAGATAATGAGGTTATAACTGACGTGCGTCCATTATTGGTTGAAAACTATTTCTACACCCCTTCTTAGGCCTTGGTTAAGCTTTGTGCCTTTGAGAATTTATGGAAGGGAGCTCTTTTCGGAGTAGGCCCTACTATAAGAAAAAAAGATTCCATTGTGCAAAAAGGTATTTTGACAAAATTTTAAATAATTATTAAACCCACATTAGCACATAACAATTTTTTTTTACATAATTGTGACGGAAGGATCATATTGATTTGCAACACCTATTTTTAAGAACTACATTGATTGATTTTCAATTTCAGGGACCATATTGATGGTATGGGTCAATTTCAAGGACCATCTTGATGTTGTGGGTCAATTTTAGAGACCATTTATGATAAAAACCCGTAAATCTTGTGGGGCCCATTTATGTGCCACATCAGCACTTAACGGAATTTTAACATAATTGTAACTGAAGGACCACATTGATTTGCAACACTTATTTTCAGGGACTACATTGATTGATTTTTAATTTCAGGGACCATCTTGATGGTAAGGGTCAATTTCAGGGATCGTTTGTGATAAAAACCCTTTTGAAAATAGTCCATGAGGTTCTATTTTTGTCATATTGCACCTAAAGTTTTAAAATTGTATCAATTTAAACATTTTGTCTCTTTGAATATCTAATCCTCCATTTATATTGATGAGTTTTTTTCGTCAATGTGATGCAAATTTTGCTTACATATTAACCCATATAAAGAGCATACACTCACCATGTCATCAATTAATCAGTGATCAAACCAATCAATCCGACCAAAGACATAAAAATGATACAATTATATTACCTTATGGTGTAAAAGCTGAGACATTTGCCCATTTAAAAATTACCTCAAACTTCAAGGATGTGAGATGTAGTTAGCCCTCGTATTTTAATATTTGAGTCGCAAAAGTGGTGGGTTTGAGTTTATCATTTTTCTCATCTAATACAAAGACTTATTATTATATTTTTTGAGTTTTAAGATTTGAGTCTTTGCATTGATGAAGTTGGAAACATTGGAATCAAAACCCAAATTTTTAGTTTTAGCAATTTGGGTATGTGCGTTGGAGAAAATTGGACTCAAAACTCAAATCTTACTTTTCCTAGCCTAATAATTTTTTTCTATGTTGGCATGAACTTCGCCTTGGAAAAAAATCTTATATTGAAACTCAAATTCGGGAGACCTTATTTGAGTTTTAAGTCTTCATTGATTGAGAGGCTTGGATTCATATTTAAACTTAGATATAAGGTTTGAGTCCCAAACATCCAGTGCATTAGAGATGCTCTCAGTCTCGGGACAAAGTTACGAACTTTGAAATTTTTGTATATCTAAAATGATATATTTTTCTTAATTATAAACGACGATGGATTCGAAACCTTCTACTGCAATTTGTTTGAGACCAAGCACAGTCCTATGGATCAATGGACCAGAGCTCATAAAACACGCAGAAAGTGGGAATATTTGAAAAGTGGGGTTGAAGTGATCCCACTTTCTGTAAACTCATGGCAGCCAAGCAGCACTAATAAGGGGCATGAAACAAAATAAAATGCTGGGTTTAGATTTCAACATCAAAGCCTCTAAAACAGATAAGGTGTTATATCCTTTTGGAGCTTATGAGTTTGATTTCAACCATATATATATATAATTACCGTACACAAAGATGGCCATATCCACAAAAATGAAAGTAATAAGAGAGAGAGAGAGAGAGAGATGGATATGGAATATAGTAAAATAGATTTGTAGGTACGAGAAGTGATGAGCGAAGAACAGTGATGGTCATTACCCACGTGTAGGCGCAGAATAGGAGAGCAATGAGTCATCGAACTGTAGTGAAGTCTTCCGACAAAACAGAAACATGCCCACTACCATTCCCATCTCAGTTTGATCTTCATAGGATATTGCCGTACCTCCAAACGCAGAAATGAATGCTCATCAGTCCTCAACTCAACTACTCTTGTCTAAACTTGCCCTTTTCCCATGTGGATGTGGAATGTGGAAATGGATGCTCCTCAGTCCTCACCTCAACTACTCTTGTCTAAACTTGCCATTTTCCAATGTGGATTGTGGACTCTCTCTCTCTCTCTCTCTCTCTCTCTCTCTCTCTCTCTCTCTCTCTCGTAAATTCCGGTTGGCATCTTTGAATTTTTTTAGAGTGCTACTAGACCCACCCCAGTGTCCTATTTTTCCAACCACATAATAATCCCACCCACCATAGAAAATTAAAAAAGTAAAATGTTATTTCCTCACCCACCATTATTCCCAAAATAACCATAATTTTTTTTTTAAATAACTCTGATATATCTTTAAATAATATTATAAATAAATAAATAAATAATATAAAAAATGAAAGAAAATGCAAGATCTAAGACCTAGTCATTCATCATCTCCTTCACACTTACTGCCGCAAAAACCCCGGATCCCCAAACCACTCTTCTTCCACCTTTTTTTGTCAAAACCGTAACTCACACCCAATTCTCTTTTTTCTCTATTGAAGTTTCTCGCCTTCATCTAGCACACGCCCATTCGTTCCTCCAACCTTTCCATCGATTCTAACCCAAATCTTTCCCAACCTCTTTCCACCAAAGATATCACACCCCACCCACCATTATTTATTTATTATTTTAGTACTGAATTAAATAGGGGTTTAAGAGTCTTCTTTTAAAAGGATAAATATGTTATTAACATTTTCATTAAATGGTGGATGGGGAAATAAGACACCAGGGTGGGAATATCACCACTCTTTTTTTATTAGCAAGTTTTTTATATCTTTCATTTTTTTTATTTTAGTCATCAACTTGTTATAGGATTCTTACCACTTGCAAAAATAGGAATAAAAACAAGTAAAAATAGTTGCAAGAGAACAAGATAATTGTTGTATAAACGGCTCAAGTAAGGTCGTTCTCTACAGAGATTGATATGAATAATTTTATTAAACTAATCCTTATTAATTATTTGAAACAGATCTTTAAGAAAAGATTGAGATTGTGAAATAAAAAGATGAAAAGCAGAAGCAAAACAATTTAAATTTAAGAAAACAACAACTCGGCAAAAAGGAAATTAAAATATTTTTTAAGAAAATCACTTATGGAAAAGACTATAGTTTAGCCGTCATCATTAACAATCCCATACAATTCTACCAATTACTTATGAATTACCACTTACATGCATTAAAGGTTAGGTTATCCTAATACATATTCTCCTTGTGATGTTCAAGCAAGAACGTATATCTAACATGCAATCCATATGTGATGTTCATATGCAATACACATGCAAGACTTATTAAGTATTGTGAAAACCTTTTGAAAAACCATGCAATGTTTAAAAACGTGATGTTCGCCATTACAATTATCAATCATAAGAACTCCTCAATTTCAAGGCGATGTTCCAACATAAATTGCATCAAATTACTTGTCTAAATATCCTAATGGTGATCAAGCATTAAAATATATAGATAGTTGAAACTTAAAGGGCAGTGATTAATAATTCAAAGCAAGTATCAATAATTCCATTAGTAAATTGAAAAGAAACTACATATCCATGCTATGGCTTGTGGCCTCGCCCTAGTAAAAGTGAGCAGTTACACATAACCATAATTGAAAGAAAAATATCATTAAAAAGAAAAGATAGAAAGCACCCTTGAAAGAATACAAGTCATGTAAGCCAAGCCAAGTTCTCTAAATTGATGTGTAGAGAAACCCTAAGGATCGGCTGGTGCTTATAAACAACACCTTATTTGTAATCCTACCTAAATACAGTCTTCTAGAAAACTACGAAACAAAATACCAAAATGATAACTTAAAATTACCATCCTAATCTAACTAGACAATCTGCCCTGTCAGAAATCCTTCACGTTTCTGGACCAACCCAACACCAAATCTAGCCCCAAATTGCTTATTTTAAGATCAAGACGCCTCTACAACTTTGTAGAAGGGCGTAACTCTAGAAAATTGTTACAATCTCAGAGACTATAATGTTAGTTGTCAAGAATGAATCGAAAATGGTGGTGAAGGTTTCTGGAAAAATCTCAGAGAATTGTAGAGAGAATGTTCTCACAGAAAGATGCTTGCATTCATTCACACCTCACACCAAACATGCGTGTGGGTATATTACCATTAAAGAGAGAGAGAGATTCTCTCTCAATATTACAAAATCAAATCCAACCATTCATGTAATCTACCCCATAAGATAGTCACATGTGTCAACACAAATACTAACTCTAAGATTACATCTCAACTGTCTAATTGGAATGTAATCCAATGGCTCACATTTAAACCTATTAACTAAGACTAAATACATGTTTATCTTAGCAAAACACTTATATTTCAACACTCCCTTCTAAGTGTTGTGCTGAGATTACTCCAAGCGTCCTTCTCAGGTATTCAAACCGATCCCTGGCCAATGCCTTGGTAAAAAATGTCTGCAACTAGCTCCTCAGTTTTGCAATACAACAAATCGATCTCTTCATCTTGCAATGCATCTCGGATGAAGTGAAATCTTTTGTTTATATGCCTTGTCTTATGATGATGCACATGATTCTTGCTTATGGCTATAGTTGAGGTATTATTACAAAGAATCGGTGTAGGCTCAACCTGCTCTTCACCATAATCTGAGAGAACAAATCTCAATCAAATTGCTTATGCAGTGGCTTCTGCTGCACTAACATATTTAGCTTCTGCAGTGGATAGTGCAACATTGCTTTGCATGATTGATGCCCAAGAAAATACACCTGGACCAAGATTAAATGCATATCCAAATGTACTTTTCATATCATCATCATTTCCTAACCAATCACTATCACAGTAGCCAATGAGCATTGCTTCTTTCCCTTTCTCATATGCTATACCATAATCAAGTGTGCCTTGAATGTACCTAAGTACTCTCTTGGCAGTTCCCATATGTTTTATGATAGGACCATGCATAAATCTAGCTAACAAGCTTGCTACAAACATGATGTCCGGCCTTGTAGTAGTCAAATATAGCAGACTTCCAACTATCTACCTATATAAGCTTTCATCAGCTTGTTCACTTCCATCTGTCTTAAACAATTTTTCATCTACTGCAAGAGGGGTAGCAATTGTTTTGCAACCTTGGAAGCCAAATTTATCTAGCAGTGTCTTTGCATATTTCTTCTGGTGCAAGAAAATGTAAGAGTCAGTTTGAATCATACCTAGACCCAAGAAGTGGTGTAACAACCCGAGATCAGTCATTTCATATTGTTTCATCGTCTTAATTTTGAACTTCTTCATCAACTCTTGTGAATTCCTAGTATATATGATATCATCCACATACAAAGAACAATGAGCAATCCACTTTTTGCAATCTTTACATATAGTGTTGGTTCAGTAGAACTTCTTTGGAAACCAGCCTTAGTAAAATAAGAATTGATCTCATCAATCCAAGGTCTTGGAGCTTACTTAAGACCATATAATGCCTTCTTGAGTCTATAAACTCCATCTTCCTTGTTCTTAATCACAAATCCAGGGGGTTGATCAACATACACTTCCTCATGCAATACTCCATTCAAAAATGCTGACTTCACATCTAATTGAAATAGTTTCCACCCTTTCTATGCAGCCAGTACAACCAATGTTCTAATTGTGTCAAGCCTAGCAACTGACGCAAAGGTTTCATTAAAATCTATTCCAAGCTTTTGGGAATAGCCATTTTCAACCAATCTAAATTTGTTTTTCTGCACTGAGCCATCAAGATTTAACTTGGTTTTGTAAACCCATTTAACACCAATCACTGGTTTATTAAATGGTCTACTAACTAACTCTCAAGTATTGTTCTTCTCTATCATTGCAATTTCATTCTCGATTGCTTTCTGCCATGCTTCATCCTTGGCAGCTTCTTCAAAAGTTTCAGGTTCAATAATGCACAATTTGTACTTTGCGCACACCTCTGCAATACTTTTATACTTGAGTAGAGTGTGATCGAAATCCTTTGGACCTGAACTTCCACTTTGTCCTACAACATCAATTCCTACATATGTTTCTCCAATATTATCTGATGTCTCACCATCATCTTCTGATATTTCAGCTTGAATTAAGCTTGATTCACCAGTCTCATTTTCTTTCTCAATAAGCATATCAATAAGTGAAACTGAAATACTACATTCCTTTTGTGCACTTTAATCCCAACTTGCTGCTTCATTGAATATTACATCTCTAGAAATGATAACTTTTCATATTCAATGTTATATAATTTGTAGCCTTTCTCACAACTTCCATACCCCAGAAACACTCATCTTGTCTCTGTTGTTTTGGAATATGTGCATAGCCCAGAGAACCAAAAACCCTCAAATGCTTAATTCCTGGCTTCCTTACACTGTAGGCTTCAAATAGGGTTTTCTTGTCCAAAGCTTTAGTTGGACACCTATTTAAGACATACACTGCATTGTTAACGGCCTCAGCCCAAAACTCCAGTGGTATCTTCTTCTCAAACATCATACACTTAGCCATCTCCACAATGGTCCTATTCTTCCTTTTAGCCACTCCATTCTGTTGTGATGAGTATGCCACAGTTAGTTATCTTTCCATTCTCATTTCTTCACAAAACTTGTTGAACTCCATGGATGTATACTCTCCTCCTTTGTCACTTCTCAGTTTCTTCAACTTATACCTGCTTTGTAGTTCAACAATAGCCTTAAACTTCTTAAAGACATTAAACACCTCATATTTGTTTCTCATAAAATAAACCCAACACATCTAAGTACTATCATTTATAAAGGTGAGGAAGTACCTATTTCTAGCCTTTGTAACAGTCTGCATTGGTCCACAAACATCAATGTGTACCAATTCCAGTGGAATAGTAGCCCTACTTGTTGTCTTTCTTGGAAATGAATCTCTGCAATGCTTTCCTAGAATACACCCTTCACACACTTCATTTGTGTTCTTGATTTCTGGCAAACCAAACACCATTTCTTGCTATTGAAGTAACTTCAAACTATTGGCATTCAAGTGTCCCATTCTCCTATGCCAGATCAATGTTGACTTACTCACATTTGTTCTTAATGCAATGTGTAAGTTTGTTTGAAGTTTCAAAGGAAAACTTTTGTTTCCTTTCATTGGTACCTTGGCAACCAGATTAGAAAGAGAAGAGTCATCATAAATTTCAACCTTGTTATCTCTAAAAATCAGAAAGTATCCATGCTCCATCATCTGCACTACACTGAGTAAATTCTCTTTTAGACCTGAGACAAGCATTACTTCTTTGATATACCTTCTTTCCATCTTAGTGTTAACCATTAAACTTCCTTTTCCAATTACATTAACCAAATGTCCTGTCCCCATTTCTACTTTTGCAGTTATGCTTTTGTCAATATCAACTAGCACATCCTCTTTGCCAGTCATATGGTTACTACAACCACTGTCCACATACCATACATCTTCAATGGACTTCTTATCAACTGCATTATTAGCATAGAACATAGTTGATGTAGGAAGGACCTGAGTTGCATAATGTAGTTGCTAAAAACCGTTCTTGTTATTGCAGTCCCTTGTAATGTGACCAATTTTCCCACAACAGTGACATTTGGGTTTGCCTTTAAGAAAGCATTCACCATAGTGATACTTATCACAATGCCTGCAAGGATTTCTACCACCTTCTGCAGCTACAATTTGCTTCTCAAATTGGTAAGTAGGTTTTTTATCCCACTTTTTAAATTTTGGTTTCCAATTCTTCTGGTACCGATTGTTTTCATTCCCAAAGGAATTGGCAGGTTTGGAGTTCACAATGAGACTTGCAAATGCTCTCTCAGTCTTATTCTCATTATGTCTCCCCAATCTCTGTGCGAAACTTTTTAACGAGTCAACTACCTCTTGAACCTCAATCACATCTATATCCCTTGAGTGTTCAATCACAGAGCATATAGAATCATATGTAGAGGGTAAACTAATCAACATTTTCAGCACAATTCTCTCTCTAGACAGTTCCTCTCCATAACTTCTCATTTGATTTATCAGATTAAACAATTTTGTAAGATAAACAAGCAAAGATTCATCATCTCTCATTTTGGTATATTCGAATTCTCTACGAAGACCTTGTAATTCAACACTTCTAACCTGTTTGTTGCCATGGAATTCTTGCATCAAGATATCCCATGCTCCCTTAGAAGTATCTTTGTGAGAGATCCAAGGAAATATCTCATCAGAAACCGCTCCCTGAATCAGCCCCAAAGCCTTAGCATCTTTCATGAGCTTTTTCGTGAGAGTTGCAGCATCACTTGATTCCTCCTTCACCTTCTTCTTTGCATCAAATTCATCAACTCCCTTCAAATCTGAGCACTCTACTCATTTTTCAACCAATTCCCATAATCCATGAGATTTGAAGATCGTCTTTATCCTTATGCTCCAGAATTCATAATTCTCGCCAGTGAAGATCAACACTCTCAACTCACCACCTCCAGACCCTGCCATGTTAGACACAGATCTCGCAAGTAATTTCTTCAAATTTCAGATCGTTTCCTTCACAGATTCAAATGCCAAATGTTAAACGATTGAACTTGGCTCTAAGGCCATGTTAGAATCTCAAAGACTATAATCTCAGTTGCAAGGAATGAATCGAAAATGGTGATGAAGGTTTCTGGAATAATCTAAGAGAATTGCAGAGAGAATGTTCTCACAGAAAGATGCTTGCATTCATTCACACCTCACACCAAACATACGTGTGGCTATATTACTGTTAGAGAGCTCTCTCTCTCTCTCTATTACAAAATCAAACCATTCATGTAATCTACCCTATAAGATAGTTACATGTGTCAACACAAATCACTAACTGTAAGATTACATCTCAGCTGTCCAATTGGAATGTAATCCAATGGCTCACATTTCAACATGTTAACTAAGACTAAATACAAGTTTATCTCAGCTAAAACACTTATATTTCAACAAAAATATCATCTTCATGCTCAAAAGTCACATCTAAGCCCAACAAGTCAATCTACCAGCACTGTTCGCTGGTCCTTTAATCCTTTGCCAGGATCAAATGTCTTGGAATTGAATGCTGAAATTTTGATACAACCTTCTTGACAGACTTGTGAGTCTAATCTAGTTGAAAATTCTCCAAAACTCTTATCATTTTGTCACTTTTTGCTAAGAGTAAAGTCACATGTCCTACACTGTATACAACAAAGTATCAAATTAATAACCAAAATACATTAAGAATAAGGAACTTGACAACTTAAAACATTATTGTTAAAAGGAAAAGTTCGTGGAAGTTTCACACCAATTATATTTGCGCGTTCCAAGAAACCAAGGAAGAGCAGACGAGAAGAGCTATTCTTAATGCATGCGTGAAATAAGTTGATTGTCAGTGCGTAAACTTAAGTCTTTCGCGGGAGTCTGTCTCGTTTGGTGGCTTGTACTAAACTAGATAAATGATCATATTTAATGTAAAGTAATGTTAACTTCATGTGGAAGGCATAAATTGTTTCATCTTAAATCGATCTACCTATAATTTTGGATAAATTAGAAGTTGATATCCATTTCTTAATTCTGAATATATTCTAACCACTATCGTACAAATTCGATATAGAGAATCCACCAAACGAGGCCTAGAGAGGGACACGTCGATATCATCGACTGATTAGCTAAGCGTTGGTAGTTTGAGTAAGGAATTAACGTTCCTTGGAATATTATGGCGATTTGGATATATATAACATGAAACTAAAGGAGTGCGTAGTTTCTTGCTTTGTGATGTGTCTGGGATTCAAAGACAATGTTCACCTCAATCATTGCCGACCTGCAAGATTGATCCCACAATCCTGGTGCAAAACAAATTTTATATTCTTTGATTTTGATTATGAAGATTATTAATTTATTTTAATTATCACTCTTTGGGAGCACATAGGGGAGTTAACTTTTCAGCCATCCTTCAGTATTATATCCCTTTGCCCATGTGGTCCGCTCTGAATTTGGATAATGCTAAACATTTATTTAAATTATATTTTGTAAATCATATGATCATGTGGGTGTTAATTTGTCATTAATAGAAAATAAATATGTTAATCAATACATAAATAATAATCCAATCATCAACACTCACATCATATGATTTACAAATGTGATCTTAAAAAATAGTCTAGCAAACAGTATCCTTTGACTTTATAGTTAATAGATTTTAAGAGAGTAGCAACAATTGTAAGGTAAACGGCTTGCATGACTAACGTTTCCAATCTGCAAAACACCGATATACTAAATTAGTATGTCCTAAAAAAAAAAAAAAAAAAAAAAATATATATATATATATATATAGTGGTAGACTCAAAATGTTTACAGTTTAAGTGAATTAGTAACATCATACTAACCAAACGCTACAATCACACACAATAAATCATGGTTTGAACTTGCTATACCTGTATCGGAAAATTGTAAACTCAACCGTTGCATGGTTATAATAAAACTAATCTATTTAAGTAATGTTATCTTTGTAAGAAATTTAAAGAAGGTGACTAGTAAATATGATAACATGTATGTATGTAGAAATGCTCTACAGTAAGAGAGCAATCTCCACAGTTTGTGAAATTTAAAGTGTATCCATAATTGTGGTTTAGTGTATATCAATTTGTAATTGCTTTTAAAATGGTTGATAGAAAATTATTTTTTGACAATTAGAATCGCTTTTAACTATATATGACAGAAGAACGTCAAAGTGCTTACCTTGCAAATCTTTTTGAGAGTACTTGAAATTTTAATTAATTTAATCTCAGCAAAGGAATAGCAAAACCTAGTTTACTGATTTGGTAGGGGAGTTATAACATTTTTTTCTTACATTCTACTTTTCCGAACCGGATCCTACCCCCAAAAAATAAAGGATTATTCGTTCTTTTGGGGGCCCTTCCATACTTAAAGGAGAATTATTAAGCGAACAAAAGTTAGCCGAAGAGTTCAAGTAGGAGTTTATTAAAAGCTAAAAAAGAGAAGACTGGGGCCTTTTTACAAAAGTTTTGGAAACCAGGAACGGAATACCTAAGTAACAAGCAAGGGAGGACGGAAGTTGTATTTTCTGTATTAGAGGAGATTATCTCTATTGCAATCATTTTATAGTTCCAGTGACAACACTCGGCCAATCAATACTTCTCACGTATTAGATATAATAAATAACATGTCCAATAAATATTTGTTATGTAGCGAAATGGTTGAAGATAGGGCCTCTGATACTACAGGTGATCATAAATAAGTACTACAATTACACTGCATCGAGGCAAGGAAAGGAATCCTGTGCGATCATTTCCACCTAATCCATCAAGGTCACAAATTCGGATTTTTGAAATTTGATCCAACAACCTTTAAAATGAATCTTTATTTTTAGCCGCTGGATCAAATTTCAGAAGCCTAGCTTTGTAGTCTGGGTGAATTAGGTGGAAGAGATCCGGATCCCTTTCCTCGAGGCAATATTAGTTTACTTAATGTCATTAGTTTCATATCATCTTTGTCAATATCTCGGAAGTTCAAGATCAGACACCATATCGTCTCTGTGGATGCAAATTTCTTCCTCCTTGATCTTGGACAATTTTGCACCTACAAAACAATTAACACCTTAGGTTAAGGCCAAGAGCCTCACGCGCCCACGATGAATGGGGGAGGCTTTGGCCGAAGAACCTCCGATGCCAAAGTTAGAATTTAGAGAGAAAGAGTGTTTAGAGAATTTTGGGATTTTTGCCAAAGTGTTGGAATTGGCTTTTTGGTGAGAAATGAGAGTATATTTATAGGGATAGGAGGTGGCTAGGGTTTTTTGGGTTTGATTTAGGTTTAATTAGCCAATTTATTTGGCTATTAAACATAAAATGAATGTTTTGGTGGTTTTTTGTATAATTGGCTAATCAATGTCACAAAAAAGGAAAATTATGGTGAAAAAAGAAGGAAATGGTCGGCTCCCTTTGGAGAAGGGATAACCGGCCTTTAGGGTGATTTTTGGGCTTAATTTGGTGATGTAATTAGCCTTTAATATATTGATTATATTAATTGGTTGAGGATGTTATGGAATGTTTGAAATAAATGGCTAATTGAATAAGGAAAAAATGAGGTCAAAACATATATGGAATGAAATAGGTTTTGAATTGTTACCCATTTTGGGTACTCCTGACTTGGTTGATGGATGATTCTCCACTGCTCGCGTGTAGGAAACCCGGTATGCCTCGAGGGTATTTTTGTCCTCTTTTGTCCAAAAGTCCACGTGTCACCTAGTGAATATTTTTGGCTCCACAAATGCCCCCACACCTGTTGGGCTGCTCGCAGAAAAGGGCAGTAGGTGTAGAGATCTTCTTGCTTTAGGAAACTTAAGACTGCTTCCTATTTTGATGTATATTCTCTCTTTAATAGGAAATTAGATCCTTCTAGGAAAGGGAAATAAATTTCTCTCAAAGCCTATTTAAATCCACCTTAAGTGGGTTATTAAATCAACTTTGGAGAGCGATTTATTCTACCCTACAAGAGAGAGATGGCTTAGAGGATATTTGTTCCCCCTCCTCTAGCAATCTTCTACATCTTGCCCGTGCAAAGGACCGTCTTTCGTTGATTTCTTCGTCTTCTTCGTGGATGGTGCTACCGCGGGGCAGCCGTCGGGGTGGTGCGGCACGTCGGCTGGCATGGGCCAGGAGTCGACTCGGCATGGGCCAAGAAGGTATTGTGGCAGGACCACTGCTTTAAGCTGCTCGACTTGGCTAGAACAAGGGCAGCTTGTGTGGCTGGGGCCTCGGATTGTGGCACTGGGGCGCAGTGCTAGGCAAGTCACATGGCTTATGTCTTTTTAGGCTTTTGGACATGACGCGAGCTAGGCCGGTGATTGAGAGAAATGAAGAGGTTGCGGTCCCCATGAGCTGCTAGAATGTTGGGTTGAACTTCCCTGCTAGGTACCATGAATGACATTGGCTACTTTAACTCTTTTCGTCAGAAGAAACGTGGGCTGCTCCCAAAAGAGGAGGTGAATAGGATCAAAGTGGATGCACTGGCTCGTCCAATCACCCTTGTGTATCCCGCTGCAACTGAAGGTGGGAAAATGGATCTTCTCAGCTTGCTCAAGAGATGCCGGCTGAGAAAAAACCAAAGACTTCTTTCGCTGCTCGAGCTGGTTCGCCGACTACCTCCAAGCTTGTGATTGACTTGACTTTTTCCAAGGGGATGAAAAATGAGGCTGCTAGATCTGAGCATGTGGCGCCTACCATGTTAAGAATGGCTAGTACGATTGCTGATAGGATTGTTCGGCATAAAGGTCTTGTCATGCCCTTAGTGCCGAATTTTGTACCAAGACGTCTGTTGGGAGCTAAGTCCAGTTCACCTTTGGAGAGGCTTTCTATTATGAAAAGTGATAAGGTGGACTCTACTGCTAAAGTGGCGCCAAGGCCAATTCCTTAGCTGCTGAGACTGATTCGCCTGTTGGGAATGAGGAGACTGCTCGCGTAGGCAGCTGTGAGAAATCCACTAAACCTGCTTCTGGGGATGCTGCTGAGATCTATGTGCTTTTGAAACCAGATCTCTTGAAAATATGGATGCTTGTGCCAAGTTTGTTGATGGCGTCAGAAAGGTTGTTTGCCCAAGCTCGTTTGCGAAGCATACAACCCAATATAGAAGGATCGTTCTGCTTGCTATGATGCAAATATAGCAAGGTTGCTAAGGAGATGGCAAATACTATGGCAGATTCTGAGTTCGTTGCTTTGAAAGGGTCTAATATTTCTTCCCCCACTTCTCTCAGATTCAAGATCTTAAGTATGCAGTTTCTGAGCTTCGTTTCGCTGCTTATGCTAAGAAGGGAGTGGATGAGCTGCAGCGCGTCCGTGTTAGTCTGCTTAAGAAGAATGAGCAGCTGAAGGGTGAGAATGATGGGCTTGAGGTTTTAAGACCTTCTCTATTTCTTCGGAAGACTTAGAGCCCAGGCTGGGGCAGCCGGGGGTGAAGCGCCGGATGATGCCGCTGCTAAGAGCGTTACGGCTGCTGAAGGTGTGGCGACCGAGTAGTCGTGGGATGTCCAAGCTGCTGTAGTGTAGTATTCTAGGTAGCCTTAAGGATTTTCTTTGTTTTTTCTTGTTTTGCTTGAACTCCTTCGGCCTTTGCTAGTTATTTATAAACATGTTTTCCTTCGTTTTTCTTCATCTTCGCTTCTTTTGTTCATGCCCTAACCTTTAGACTTGATAGACCAATGGCAGACATGCTACTTTTTTATAAGCAGACAAGCTCGCGTAGCCTATGCAGCCGTAGGTGTTGGTGTAGAACTTTGCAAAGTTGTTAGCCATAGGGTTGGCAGCCGGATGCCTTACTTACAAAAGCAGACAAGTCCGCGTAACCACTAGGCTGTTAACCTTGACTTTCTTCAATTCCGTAGGTTGCGTAGCAAGTATCACAACACTTTAGGACTTGGTGTAGGTTGTTCCGCGCTTGGCAGAGGTAAAGCTTATCGACTACGTAGCATGTCGGCAGTGGATAAAACTTCGTATATGCATGCTAGCTTGTTTAACCTTTCACAAGAATGTGCGGTTGTATAAATCTAGCGCTGCTTTACTGCTCGAAGGGCAAGCCGTAGGCAGTCTTCCGGAATCCGTAGGCTACCTTAGTGCACTCGGTAGCAGCTTTAGGGTTCCAGGGCAGCCGTCTATAGGGCGTACTACGTAATGTGCCCCCTCCGTCTCTAGGGCCCGGTTCCCCGTGGATTAGGCCAAGAGACCCAAAATCCTTCAGTTAGCTAAGCCTTGAAAAAGACCATTGTGGCTACTTCTAGGAATCCCGGCGTAAGCCATCGTGCATCTAGTTACACTAGGGCAACCAAGCTCATCCACGTCTGGATATTCGGAGTGTAAAGTTTATCCTCCCATCTTGGAGAGCTAACCCATATGGGTGTCGGGGAATTGGTTTACCCTCTCGCACTGGAGGGCATGGTTGGTCCCTCGGGGGGAGCAATTCCCGCGATGAGTCCCTAAGAAGGGCGCAGTCTTCTTTTGAAGTGCATGAGTGATTAGTTGTTGTAAGCATGCAGCCGAGCCAAGTTGTGATTACTTCTAAATTCCTCATTGAAAAACGAGTGAAACGAACGAGAACTTAGCTGTAAGGTAGGAATTGCATAACAACTGGATAGTCCTCAGCTTATGAGGTGGTGCCCGTCGAGCTTTTTGAGTCTTCGGGCTTTGATGTAGTGGGAGGTCACACACGGTACTTCTTCAGATTGTAGGCGCTCCACTACTTTTCGATCATTTTATTGTTTCATGGTGGTGAGAGTGTAATTACTCTTGCCGCCTACTCTGCTGATTTTGTACGGACCTTCTCTATGGGCAATGATGAAGGCTTTTCTTAGGACTAGATCTCTAGGCTGGAATTGCTGCTGGTAAGCTGCGATGCGAGTGAAGTCTACTCGCACTTCTTCTCTGCCAGATTTAAGCTTGTGGCCATCTCATTTCGGTTGCTCGTCTTTTGGTTGTGCGATATGCCCATAGACATCCTTGGAGTTTGTCTGGCCATTTTCTTTTCTTATTGGTGAAGTAGTCGGTTGCCACGATCATCATGCCTTTGCCCCTAGTAGTCTAGCTGGTGATTAGCTAGGACTTCGGAATGAATTGAAAGCTTTTTCACCACCAAGTCTTTTGTCATTCGAAAGCCTGCTAGTGGGGCTTCGTACTCTGCTTCGTTGTTAGATGCTTTGAAGCTTAGAGTGATTGCCTGCTTGAGCATTGAAACGTCTGGGTGGCAAGAACCACGACTGTTAACGAGCCTTCGTAGTTGGATGCGTCGTCGACATGCAAACGCCAGAAATCTCCATTGAGGGAGCAGGTGTGGCTAAAGTGTGCTCGGCTGCCTTCGAGGCGTCGTTGGGCAGAGTTGTTGCGTTCGTCAGAAAACTTTGCATCTGCCAGGGTCTACGCCTTTATCGTCGCCGGTTTGGATTCGGCGGAATAGTACGTCATGATGATGACTGCGTGCGCTTGAAGGTAAAACTTAAGCTTTTGGGTTACAACAATTATCGCCAAAGTTAGCTTTTGAATTTTTAATAGCATCGAGGAGAGCTTTTGAACTGTAGAATACAGAAAGCTATAGAATACAGGTAGCTGTAGAATACAGGTAGTCAGGCCCCTAGCTTTTCTCACATGATGGTAGAGCTTATTGCTACTTTAGATACCGTCAAACATGCGAATAAGTCCTCCACTGCTTCTAGGGAGGTGATGTCGGGTACTTCTTCAAGTCCTTGAATGTGCATTGGCGAGCCTCATCCCAAAGTGCATGCTTCTCTGCCAAAGCAAAAGAGTCTGCCAGAGTTAGATCTTCTTTCATGATCAATTTTCCGAATAGCGAGTGGTCTGCTGGAAGTTCTTTTTGGAAGGCTGCTCTAGCTATCGAGTCGTTGCATCCGACTATTTTTGTTTTCTCTACTTTAAACCTCCTCACATAGTCGCGAAGTGACTCCTTTGGGTTCTTCTTGACGTCGAACAAATGGTCAGACTTCTTTTTGATCAAGCGATAGGATGAATATTCTTTGGTGAAAACCAAAGAAAGTTCGTAGAAATTCCGGATGGATTGTGGCGGCAGGGTGTAGAACCAATCTTGCGCCTCGCCTTGTCGAGTGGTGGCGAATATCTTGCACATGAGATCATCGTTGTTTCGATAAAGGATCATTGCGCTTCAGTAGCGCTTTAAGTGTCTCTCCGGGTCTTCATCCCCTTTGAAAGATGTGAAATATGGCATGCTGAACTCGCGTGGAGGCTCTGCCTGCTCGATCTCATCCGTGAAGGGTGATCTGCTTATGTTGGTCATGTTCTGTCGTAGTGCCTCGTCGGTGACCTCGTTGCGTTGGAAATCATGCAATCGCTTGGTCAAGAGTCTCTCTACTTCTTCCTGAATTTGCCTTTGTTGGGGTAGCGGAGCTCTCGGCTGCCCCCAGCCATGACTTGCTGGTCTAGGCTGCTTTTCCATGTGTTGGCTCGTCTATGCCACGGATGCAGTGCATGTGGTGCGTTCCTAGCAGGCGAACGAGTTATTCGCAGGCTGCTGGTTGAACTTGAGCTGGATTGAGTGACTGCTTCTCTCCGTCCGTCGTGCTGCCTACTCTGATGTGAGGTGGAGGATGCTCCTTGTGGGCTTAGCCGCGAATAGAAAATTTGTCCGGAAGGTTGCTCATGTTGACTATCGGAGTATGACCCCATCCGTGAATGTATGCTCATCCGTGGGCCTAGTTGAGAGTGCATGCTCCTCCATGCGCTAAGACGGGAATGTACACTGCCCAAACGTTCGGCTCGTGGCTGGTCGAGTGGCTGCTTGCCGCAACGCTGCTGGAAAGGTCCGTCTGCCCTTGTCCTACTTCGGGATACCTCGTCCGGGGCACGTTGGATCCCGATGCGTTGCAAAAGTTGATTCACCAAGGTTATCTGTTGTGCAAGGGCACTCGTCAACTCTATGACTTGTTGAGACAAGTGTTGTTCGCCATTTGGATTGGAAGAGCTTGGAAGGAATGCGCCTCTTTGGGCAGTGAAAAGGTGGTAGACTCCGGACGCGAGATTTGAGTTAGGAAATGTCAAATCCGCGAAAAAATGTGGTGAGAATGCCCCCGGCTCGATGGTAGGTCCGGTTGGTTGAGATACTCTTGGGGTGACTTGGGCTGCTTGGAAAGCCACTAGAGCAGGATGGGCCGTGAGAGTGGGCTGCTCGACTGAAGCTGGCTGGGCCATGGGAGTGGACTGCTCATCGGGAGCAGGCTGGGTCACGTGAGCAGGCTGCTCGGCAGGAGCAGGTTGGGCCACGGGAGTGGACTGCTCGACGGAAGTAGGCTGGGCCACGGGAGTGGGCTGCTCGTCGGGAGCAGGATGGGTCACGAGAGCAGGCTGCTTGGCAGGAGCATGCTGGGCCACGAGAGTGGGCTGCTCGACGGAAGTAGGCTGGACCACGGGAGTGGGCTGCTTGTCGGGAGCAGGCTGGGCCACGGGAGTGAGCTGCTCGTCGGGAGCAAGCTGGGTCATGAGAGCAGGCTGCTTGGCAGGAGCATGCTGGGCCACGGGAGTGGGCTGCTTGGCAGGAGCGGGTTACTTAGTATGTGATGCATGCGAATGCGAGGCTTGGGCCCGGGCCCGTGCAAACTTGGAGGACACGACTTGGGTCGTGGCCTTAGTGCCGTGAACCTTGGATGGCACGGCTCAAGCCGTGGTGAAGGCACCATGGACCTCGCCACGGGTGGCTACCGAGGTAGCCACCGTGGTGGTTCCCATGGTGGAAACTCGTGGTGGTGCTGCTGCTCCACTTATTGTCGCATTTAGCCTCACGGATCTCCGCAATCCCATTTCTTGAACATTAGAATTTTCACTTGTGGAATTTTCTAAATTTCTAGCCATTATATTTTGCTTATACGTTTTATCAAAGAACCTTTGCAAGTAAAAAATTCTAATAATAAGAACGTATGAAAAATATTCAAATGGACTAGAAAATAAAGAAAAAAAACCTTTTTGTGCGAGAGTCTTCTACGAGTATGGATTTCAACTCTCAATGAAAGCACCAATTTGTGGATGCAAATTTCTTCCTCCTTGATCTTGGACAATTTTGCACCTACAAAACAATTAACACCTTAGGTTAAGGCCAAGAGCCTCACGCGCCCACGATGAATGGGGGGGGGGCTTTGGCCGAAGAACCTCCGATGCCAAGGTTAGAATTTAGAGAGAAAGAGTGTTTAGAGAATTTTGGGATTTTTGCCAAAGTGTTGGAATTGGCTTTTTGGTGAGAAATGAGAGTATATTTATAGGGATAGGAGGTGGCTAGGGTTTTTTGGGTTTGATTTAGGTTTAATTGGCCAATTTATTTGGCTATTAAACATAAAATGAATGTTTTGGTGGTTTTTTTGTATAATTGGCTAATCAATGTCACAAAAAAGGAAAATTATGGTGAAAAAAGAAGGAAATGGCCGGCTCCCTTTGGAGAAGGGATAGCCGGCCTTTAGGGTGATTTTTGGGCTTAATTTGGTGATGTAATTAGGCTTTAATATATTGATTATATTAATTGGTTGAGGATGTTATGGAATGTTTGAAATAAATGGCTAATTGAATAAGGAAAAAATGAGGTAAAAACATATATGGAATGAAATAGGTTTTGAATTGTTACCCATTTTTGGTACTCCTGACTTGGTTGATGGATGATTCTCCACTGCTCGCGTGTAGGAAACCCGGTATGCCTCGAGGGTATTTTTGTCCTCTTTTGTCCAAAAGTCCACGTGTCGCCTAGTGAACATTTTTGGCTCCACAGTCTCGAGTCCTCGGAAACAATTTTATAATATTCATCCTCCAACCATGTCATGTGGGAAACCAATAAATGTTACTGCATACCAGAAACATAAGTTTAAAAATCCAAAATTTGTAAATGGCTACCCGCAGACATAATGCATGAATTTAATTATCTTATGAACTCAGGAAAGTGTTGTAATTATCTTATGAATTCATGAAGCCTATATTATATGCTATGCATTGACGCAATTGATTTGAAGTTGATCTATCATAAGAAGGAAAGAGCTATGAAAGTCTTTAAAAATTCGAGACATAGAGAAGTTTGACCAATAACATATCCGTAGTTGCATGTATAATTTGTATTGAAGGGTTCAGTATAAGGGGACTTATAGGACTCTTAATAATCAGGACGGTGGTTCATGCACCATGGCATGCATATGTACTTCATCAATTATTCATTGTGATTATTAATTATCAATTATCATGTTCCTTGTTTAGTCTAGTTAACATGGTTTACCTTGTTTCCAATTGACTACTTATAATAGAAACTTGACAAGATATTGCATGATGTCTAACTCTTAGAGATAAGAGGAGATGGTGAATGATCAATAGGAATTGGACCCCATGATTAGAGGGGTAAATAAATTATCAACACCAGTTACAGAAAGTACTACGTTACATTAAACAAAGATAATTACTTGTGATGTAAAGGGGAAAATATTATAAGTTTATACTGTCTGATTATAAATAGAGTGTTGTCATTCTCATTTCATTGTCTTATTTCTCCACCCACTTTTCAAAGAAAATTTTAATTTCAAGTTTTCTTATTTGTAAAATGATAGATAAAGACTTTAAAAGATATAATAATAATAACTATAATATATTAGGCTCGAAAAGGTAACAGAAGTCGTAAACTTACATTGGGGTTGTGAAGTGAATGCACAATATGTAAGTTGAATTTGCTAAACAGACAAAATGGCTGAGGATAGAGGAAATTTTGGAATGATAAAGTGTGGACGCCCTTTTTAATTAAAAGGTATGAAACTAGGAATCGATGATGATTGGATATTAATGGTAGTTATTAGAGTGCATAATCATACAAAAACATAGCATTTGGAAGGTCGTTCATTTGCCAGTAGATTATCATCAGATGAGACTTTATTGTTGGAAAAATAACATTTCAATTTCTAGGAACAATAGTGGGTGGAAAAATAACATATTAGAGATTATTTTAGGTATATTAGTGAGTGGAAAAATAGGATTATAATTTTTCAACTTTTTATGATGGGGAGATTATAATGTGGGTGGGCAAATAGGACTAGTGGTGGGTCTAGTACGTAGCTCCCTATAAAAATTACTAGTTATGTTAACTAAATTTATAGTTCAGATTCAGTCTATCAATATAAATATTTGCAACATTACCCTCTATTTTATTACTTTCCATTAATTATTTACAGAGGAATACTTTGAAATTATTTATTTGGTTTTTATTCAAAATGGTCTTTGAGATTGACATAATTTCTCACTTTGATTTCTGAGATTTAAAATCTATAGAAGTGGTCCCTGAATTTGTTCACCGTCAATCATTTTGATCATTCCGTGAAAAATCTTTATTAAATGTATGATAAATTGACTAAAATACCCTCAATTTTTCTCAAATCATTTTGGCCCATTGTTTATTAAATTGAGGACACTTTTGTCATTTTAGGTCCTTGTGTAACATAGATTTTTTATTTTTATTTTTTTTTTATGGAAATATCAAAATAATTGATAGCAAACAAACTCAGAGACCACATCTATCAATTTAAAATCTCAAAAATTAAAATCATGTTGGCTAAAAAGCCTATTTAATTTGCATGGACCGACCAGGATTGAAATGGTGCTATCAACGGAGGCGACAACCCTTCGATTCCCAACTGATGTTTGCAGCTCTCTCTCTCTCTCTCTCTCTCTCTCTCTCTCTCTCTCTCTCTCTCTCTCTCTCTCTCTCTCTCTCTCTCTCTCTCTCTCTCTCTCTCTCTACCGGTATATGGCGTGGTACACAATATGTCACTAAACAAATAGTGGGATATGTGTGCTAATTAATAACTTAAAAAAATAAAATTTCTCACAATTCCTATTAAAACACGTGGTGTAGCATTTGTGTTCCCATCACAACTAAAAATTTCTCCTCTCTCTCTCTCTCTCACACACACACAGCGAGACATTGCTGACATTATTTCACTTCATTTACTAAAAATAAAATTTTTCACAATTCCTATTAAAACACATGGACGTGGTGTACCATTTGTGTTGGTACTACAACTAAAAATTTCTCCCCTCTCTCTCTCTCTCTCTCACACACACACACACAGAGCGAGACATTGCTGACATTATTTCACTTCATTTACTATTTTTTTTTTTTGGTGAACACTTCATTTACTATTTATGCCTACAGGATCGGTGCTGCTTTGAGACGCATGATATAATCCCATACAAACCCTCTCTCCTTCTACATCACAATATTCTTCTTTTCTCTTCAAACTTTCCTACCCTAACCCGAGCTATCTCTCTCTCTCATGGATTTTCAGCCAAATACTTCTCTTCATCTAAACCTACCCAACAACCGACTAAACTTGGAGCTTGTCCTGGAGCCATCATCCACTTCTTCCTCATCATCTTCTTTCGGTCCAACATTAGAACCCCAGCGCATGTTTTCATGCAACTACTGCCAAAGAAAGTTTTACAGCTCTCAAGCACTTGGGGGCCACCAAAATGCTCACAAACTTGAGCGCACATTAGCCAAGAAAAGCAGAGAGCAGCAGTTAAGCTCCGCGGCCCGAGCTCACAGTAGCATGAACCAACGGCCAGGATCTAATTACAGCTGCAGCAGCGATTCAAGTACTAGTCATGCAAGGGATATTCCGCAGGCACATCTTGGTGGGTTGAAAGTACGTCAAGGACATGCCGGTAGGTTTGTCGGTGAGATGAACTGTGGATTCAGACCTGAGAATGTTGAGGAAGATATTTGCCACCTTGACTTGTCTCTGAGGCTTTGAGTTATTTAGTTAATTTCCCTCATTAAATATCATGTATGGTGTCCAATCATATAATTCGATTCCCAAAAATTATACGAGTGACTCATAAAGCTGAATGCAAATCATATTACATACATTGATTTGAAAAATGAGATGGTAAGTTAAATATTCATTTTCAAGTACGAAAGAATGAAAAAGATTTTATTTCGTGAGTTGGTTTTACACTCTAATGTCAACTAATCATTCTACACTCATCTAAATAAGATATAATAGTTATAATAATTGTTTGCTATAATAATTCCGTTTGTTTTCTCATCATATTTAACTGCTTTATAGTTCTAAAAAAAAAAGTGCTTTATCGTGTGAGTGAGGTCCAAACAAAATTCAACAAACTCCATGATTCCAGCAAAATTTGTACGTTCCAAATTTTTTTGTCTATAAGAGATAAATTCATACAAAACTGACCAAAATGATAATTTTACAATTTTAATTGCTGAAAATGATAGTTTTTAGTATATGTTTAACATATGATTGGTATGTCACCATTTATTGCTACGGTCTAATGATATTTCTCTTCATTTGTAAGTAAAAGGTCTTAGGTTCAATCATCGCCAACATTGAATTTGAACCACATTATTGCTAGCCTATTTTGAGGCTAAGCCCACCTCCTCTCCCTTAGTATAGTTAATATCAATTGTTCAAATATATATATATATATATATATATATATATATATAATTGGTATGTCATCAATCTTTATTGCTAAATCTTTGATATTTGAGCGATATGTTATTGATATCTAATTTTAGTGACACATCCCCACCTAGATTGTCCACTAGGATTCTGAATTGAGTTGTGCCAGTCGACACCTGGAATGTGACGAAATCATAAAGTGTGGTGATGTGGAATATGTGAATAAATTTAAACCTAAAAGTGCCTAAACACGAAAGTGCGCTGTGAGCGGGAATGAATCCATTTCACATGTGACATTAGAGCATAAGTAAAGTACAGTAGAGTGGATTGAAAATCATACTATCGAAGATAATCTCCAATACCAAGACTTGCCACGAATCCACGTTGATACGAAAACTCTGCTACTAGAACCTGGAAGGATAAAAAAACCAATAGTGAGTGGGTCTGAGTATAAAGCTTTAATAAAGACCTTCTAAAAGATATAACCCCTCGCTGCACTACCTGTATAGTTTCCAGGAAATCATACTACATATAAGTATGAAGTCAAATGTAAATCAACATTAAATCCAAAAATAATCCAAAATCACTACAACAACATAATAAAATCAGGTGCTTATCACTCTATGATAACCCACGACTCGGAGTTGCCTAACGCAACATGTACAACTCATAAATCAATCTATAATAACACATGAGTCGGAGTTGCCTAATGCAACCTGTACGACTCTTAGGCAACCTGTACGATAGTGTCGGAGTTGCCTATTGCAACTTGTACGACAATGTCGGAGTTGCCTATTATTGCAACATGTACGATAATGTCAGAGTTGCCTATTATTGCAACTTGTATGACAATGTCAGAGTTGCATAAAACATAAATATAGTCATGCCATCAATCAATCATTCATTTCAAATAACACCATAAACTCACTTGAACTTACCTGCACGTCCCGCGTTCACCTTAGCACTTCAAAGCATTCACAACAATTATATGTAGGTAATATGCATATGGATATGCCATAATGCAATCTAAAACTCAACCATATCATAGTATTTGAGATTATATAAATATATATAAGACATGGCATAAAATACATAAATCAATTTAAAAGTGTTTGTGGAATTATCAATCATATATATACGATAAAAAGGAAAAGACCCACTCATCGGAGGTCCGTGCTATGACTCCCTAGCACGAATATTGAGACATCACGAACGATCCTCACCTAGAACAATTATTCAGTCACGTCTCAGAACTCTTATCAATAGAACATATAACTTACATAAAACACATCCCAAGGACGTTCTAGAATGATTTGAGACCCATTGATCAAAAGTCAACTGTCAGTCAAAGATCAATGGTAGGGTCCACAATCCTATGTAACTCAATCCGGAAGATCCGCATCTCGGATTTCCATTCCGTAACTTCCAAAGATGCACATTGTGCTTCTAAAACATGATACTAAAGTTTCATTACGATTCAACAGTTGGATCTCTGCCAACTGCCAATTCAAGTGGCGGTCATCATTTCATTTTACGAACTTACAAATATAATTCGGGAAGATTCATACGTCAGATTTCCAATTTGTAAGTTTCTAATATCCTCAAATATTACATACTATATTGTATTAAAGTTTGGTGATGATCCAACGGTCGGATCGTCGATTGTTATAACAATCAAGTGGCAGACCTTAATGGAACTAGGTTCAAACGATGGAAATTTGTCAATCGAACTTTACATATGGAATTAGAGTATCAAATTTAGCTTAAGAAGGTCAAGGGATACCTTGGCCCACGCACCACCGCAAGCGCTGCCGCATGTGGCAACTCGCTAGAAAATTCAACTATTTTTAAAAATTCCCAAATTTTACAGAAATGAAGATCTCAATTAGTCGAGCAAACTTTATAACCGTAGCTCCAAGTTCACTTCCGCTTGGGTCTATGCGTTTGTATCATCAAGTACTACGCAAAATACGCTGAAAGAATAAGTCGTATGTCTCACTATACGTTGATCAACGAAAGTCAACACCCTCGCCTTGAAGGGCATTTTCGTAAAATTATGCTTTTAAAATTTATAAAATTGTAAAATTTGGGACGGGTTGTCACAATCTACCCACCTTAAAAAAAATTTTGTCCCTAAAATTTGAAATCATTTACTAAACATAATGTACTCTAGAAGATAAGTGTGTATTAACTTTGGGTCGAGCCCAAACCATAAATAACTAATTAAATAAGTAAATACAAATACTAACGTAGAATGACCTACTTGATTACTTACTTAACAACCCAACGAATAAGTTATTGATATTACGGTCTGCACCAGCAATACCGATAACTCACTGTTGTCTCGATAAACAAGTAACAATTCTTAAGGGTGCAATATTACCATCATACCCCCCATTGAGAAATATACATACATCGTCTAGTTAGTGCCTCAACGGCGCTCACGTACCACCCTCTTAGGCAACATTGTCAATATCATAAAATTGTCTATATCACAATCTCAAGTATTTAATTACTTGTTTGCAATACTCTTCTGTAAATCACATACTACACATACAATACTTACACCATATCTTAAATGATACCATGCTCAAAACCAGGAATGTAGCCGCAGTTACACCTAACTCTAACAAAGGTAAGTTTCTATCAATCATGTATTATGCATAAATTTCTATATGTCAACTCCAATGGTACCATAACTAAACCAATATTGTAACCATAGTTACAAGCAACTAAAATAAACATAATGGTATGTTGCAACCATTCTAATTGTAGGACCAACAAAATGCAACACATCCACTAAGGTATGAGTAGCTCGTTTAAGACTAATCGTTAGTTTGAGGGTGAAATGTGATGTTGAAAAATCTAGTACTCATAACCTTCAAAAAGACTTCCCAAAGCTTGGAAGTGAACCGTGTAACACGATGAAATATAAATACGTCAAGATGATAATCAGTTCGGGTTTCTGTTTGCCTGAACTTGTATAGAAGTTTAGAAGCAGCTATCTTATAATACCATCATCCTCCGAAAGCAATTGGAGAAGAAATTGTGGTTGTCCAGAAAGTTGGACTTTATTTCCTCAAATATCCTCTCAACTTTAACCAAAGGTGGGGCACGCCTAGATTGAGGATTCTTTTCAAACACATCAAATGGAGCCTCAGTTTTAACTCCTTTTATATCTCCACATTTGATGAGATCACGAACGAGGACTTTTAGATCACAGTGCGCAGAAAAGTTAACATAGTCCAGTTTTTATCTCAGTTGGCTTCACAAGTGTCTTCTTGTTGAAATTTTAATGCCCATTTCAAGGAAGAATGCCATCGCCATTATTGACTTTAAACTTTAGGGCTAGAAGAATACGGCCTTCCATTTGAATAAAGCTACCACCTATTAAAGTACCACATGAGCATGGCATTGGTTGGGCATCATAATTATGAATTTTCATATTCCCTATATGTACAAAATAGCTCGTACCAAACTTATAGCGATATTTCTCCATCTCTATTTGGACACAAGAAGTGATTATAATCACACGAACAATTCCCCGATAATTCATAAATAACATCAACTCGATGCTTGTGATCTCTAACTGAAATAGGTTAGGACAAGCTAAAGATACTCAGGGTAGATATGTCTTTTGTTGCAATAAACAATAACTATGTTTGCCCAACCAAGATGATACACAGTGGTGCACCGTAGATGTTGATTTAATATCTTCATTGTCACTGTCAAAACTTTTTTTTCTTTGAATGTATTTCTCCACAGAGAAGTACCATTCAGTTTTGAAATGAGATGTCAACTCTAGGTCATAAGCAAGGTGGTTCCTTTCATACGATTCTAACCATTGGGAGATATAAGCAATTACTCCATCATGCTGCCTTTACACAGCTGAACATCTAAAGGACACGTTATCATGGATTTCCCAAGATGATCAACGTCATCGAAAGATGTAAAACAGAGACGAGGTGTGACAACACTTCAGTTGTCAGAAACTTTAATTATATCTAACATTCTAAACCAAACCAACTTTCCTCAATCGCAAGTGAGAAAAGACATGACAAGACTAGTTATATCTTGAATTTCCCAATACTTTTTGAAAGATTTAACTTCCTTCCATTACAACCTTCCTGGGAAAAAGAGAAGAACATCATCTCCAGAGATCACATCTCCCGAAAAGTACCAGACAAAACAAAATTGATGTCTAAGAATTTGGTATAAAGGTGATTGTTAGAATTTAAAGAATCTGGTCTCACTGCCGAGGTAGATGAGAATGTCATCGATACGACCACTATGAATTCATTAGGCTATGGAAGAAAACTCGAGTTACAAAGGTTGATCGGCTAGACTAGGGGTGGGTTCGGTTTAAATCAGTTTGGTTTTTTTGCCAAAACCGAAACCAAATTGAAATTTCGGTTCGGTTCGGTGTTCATTATTTTTTTGGTTTGTTTTTTTTTCGGTTTTGTTTTTCCGGTTCGGTTTTGGTTCGGTTTCCGTTTTTTGTTTTTTTTTTTCAAAAAATGAAAAACATTGAAATTTTAAATTTTAACATATCCAACACAATCATAACATAAGCATTCTAACTAGAATCAAAGACAATGAAAATAAACATTTAAAGTTGAACTAAAATCATCAATCAAGTCTTCCAAAGTCCATACTAACAACCTCACAACACAAAAATCGAACAAATGACTTAGAAAAGTTAAATTGTATGATGTTGTTCAAAGGTCAGGGTTGTTTGCTTGTAACTGCATGTTGACAACTTGATTGGTAAAAGTAATGCGTGGGTGAATTTATTTAGTGTGTGTTGGATTCTTTTCCATCACAAATTACCCAAGTAATCTACCGGAAATAAATGTTTATGGATTCTATTACATGTTATATGAGAGTAGATTTGGAAAAGAAAGATGGGGCAGAAGTAGACAGTGCTATGGAGATGGATGTAGGTATTTCAGGAGGAGGTTTGGTTCCGGAACCTTATATGGGGGAGAAATAATAGGTTAGGGTTTAGAGTTTTTATAGGCCTTTTTTTAATATTTTGAGCTTACAGTTTGGCAACACATTGGCTTTAACACATTTTAACTTACAAATTGGGTTTAGAAAATAATACCCAAAACAAATAATTAAATAAAAAAAATATTTAATTAATTCGGTTTGGTTCGGTTTGGTTCGGTTTCTAGATCACTAAAACCGAACCGAACCAAAAGAATTCGGTTCGGTTTGGTTTTTTCAATTCGGTTTGGTTTTTTCGTTCGGTTCGATTTTTTCGATTTCGGTTCGGTTTCATTTTCGGTTTTTTTCAATTTTCGATTTTTTGAACCCACCCCTAGGCTAGACCATCAATTCGAAATAAGAGATAACGATCTTTAATCGTCACCCGATTAAATTGCCACAATCTAGGTACCATCTCAGGGTTCAGCCTTTCACCATCGCTGATAAGTTTGACGTTCTCAAGATAACGTGTTTAGTCCTTGGTTAGGTAAATTCCTATTTGGTAAACTTCGTAACTAAGTTTCTCAATGACGTCGGAAATGTTCAATATGAAGCAAGGAAAAATTGGCGTAATACTAAGAAGTAGGTCAATAATGTACTCTGCTTCACCACTTGGTGATATCCCAAATAAAATTTTAGAAAATGCTGCCAAAGGTATTCATCCTTGAAACATACCATACTACTTCTTTTCCTTACGATACCTACCAATAGATCTTTATGGCTTTCTCACTACTCAACTTTCTCTTACAGCGGAAAATTAACTCATGCTTCAAATCAAATACTTATGGATGTAAATGACCACAAGGATGGATGGTTGAGAATGTTCTAGTTACCTAGATAGGTAAAACAATTAACACAACTGCGAGTTTACTGTCTTTCAAAAAGACTTGCTCTTAGATTTCTGAGATTTAGTTTCTTCGGCTCAAGTAGTCACTAATAATCAATCTACCAGCCGCGCCGCTAATCACGCATTTTGACTATGTTGGTATTATTCCTTACCCTAAAAATGTGAGCCATCGTCCTGATTTAAGGTGATGCGAAAATTAACTTAACATACAAATTTAACCCTCTTTTGACAATTGTAGTATAAGTATAAGTAGGGATTGTTCTGGACCGAGGATTAGGAGGGCTTGCTAATAACCTCTAAACTGACTCAAAAACATAAAACTAATCTTAAAACACTTAACAAGACTCACAAGACTCAAAGCAAACTTAAAATACTCAAAACAGCTTAAAACAACTAAATAAACTTAAACTAGACACTAGGAATAACTTTGGACGAAAATTGACTTTGACTTGAATCAAAACACTTAAAAACACAAACTAAAACAGATTTGAAACACTTTGAAACAAGAAACTAAAAGGGGGGTTTTGATTTGGATGAAGTTGTAACAAACAAACAAGTATGAAAAACTAGACAGATTGTAAAACGAATGTGAGAAATAAGATGATGGATGGGATAGCTAGAGGTTTTTTCTCCACACATGACATGTATGCAAATAACTCGATTTCCAGTTACTACTTCATTGAATTATGAATGACAATGCTCCAAATTAACCGTGACATCACTAGTTAACTCTCAGATTTTCCTTGTTTTATTGGATTGGATGACATCATTCGACAACCCAAAACATTCTTCAAAAGTTCCCTACATGACATCATAATAGAGATACAATCAAAGATGATTACGTTTAATGAAAATCATAAGCATTGACAAAGCACTTGCAACTATGACATCATGTCACTCATGCTAGGAATTGAACTTAATGCGATCGTTTATAAGCGACCTCCACTACTAATGAATATAAGTTTGTAACGATTATGTGAAACTTTCTTATATTCTAGCATCGGATTTATGCATGCCAATTAAGTGTCGACCTTTAATCAACAAATACAAATAAGTTATCAATCAAATAGTTAAGCCAATTGCATTCACGATTCAAGAGTTCATAACTGGAATTTATCAAATTATATTGCACTCATAGTCATGGCTTTGAAATCATCCCTAGCCAAGAGGGGTTTAGCCACTCATATTTACAACAAAACGAAAGGAAATGAATTTAAACATTAGAAACAAAAGAAAGAAAACACCTAAACGCTCCAACGATCCAAGTTGGACAGTAAGCACTTCCAAGCACTTTCCTTCCCTTCCTTCGCTATGGCACAAGGTGTTGGTGAGTGTTTGAAGGTTTGTTTGTATGGAGGAATGGATGTGAAGATGAATGGATGTGTTTGGATGAAGGTTGTATTGAAATAGGGATGAATGATCAAGCCAAAAGTCAACTATATGGCTGCCACACACACTTCCTTTTATAGAGGAAGTGCACGGCAATGGAGGGAAATTGGTGGTGTGTGCAATGATTCAGGGTGAAAATAAAGTAATGATGCAAAGCATGGGGGGTAAAATTGAGTGGTGTTCCAGCAATGAGTGCATGGAGTGGTGTTTGAAATGATTCAAAGGTGAAAGTGAAGTGATGATGCAAAGCATGGGGGGTAAAATGGAGTGTTGTTGCAGCTATGAATGCAAGTAGGGAATATGAATGATTGTGCACATGGTAGAGAAAGGAAAGGGAGGTGGAATGGTGCAGAAGTGAGTCTAAGGTGCAACAAGACTCATGATGCACATCATAGGATTCCAAATGTGGTGGATGGTGCATCAATGAGTGCATGTAGTGGAAGGAAAAGTTGTATGAAATTTGATGGGTGAAGGGGACAAGAAATGTGCAGCAATTGAGTGCAATGATTCAATGTTTTGATGCATGAAATCAGAAATAATGAAGAAGACAAATGTGGTGCATGGCATGGGTGGATAATGAGTGTAATGGTGTATGAAATGAGTGTAAGAAATCTGGTGCATGAAGGGGACAAAGGTGATTATGCATTGCATGGGTGGAAAGGTGAGTAAGTGGTGAATCAATTAGTGCAAGGAGGTGAAAGGATATTGTGCACATGGTAGACAAAGGAAAGGAAGTGGAATGGTGCAGCAAATAAGTGCAAGGAGGGAACATGGATGAATGTGCACGGCATGGGTGGTAAAATGGAGTGATTTATGGCAGAAAATAGGAAAGGAATGGCTCCCTTGCACAGCAAGGAAGAGAAATGGTGAAGGATGGTATGGCTTGGACTTTTAGGGCAGGTTTAGGACTTGTAGAATATGTAATGAAATGTCCCAAAGTATTTAGGAACCCTTCGTGTGACTAAATCTTTGGTAATTTAGGATTAGGAAAGGTAACGATAAGATAAGGCAAGTTTGACTAGTCTTTCCTCATTCTTAATGGTTTCCTTGTCTTCCTTGGTCCTCAATTTATTTTTTTCCTTTCCTTGGGACATTCCTAGCTTCTTTAGACCTTTAATTTCGTCCAACCACTTTGCTCCATGCATGTGATATCCATTCCATGCCCAAAACTGCTCCAAAAGGCACCAAAATGCACTTCTTTGCCTCTTTAACCCTTTGTACCTACAACCACACGAAAATGGCTTGAAATACTAAATCAACTAAGAAATAACAACATAAATGCATAAGAACAAGCTAACTAAGTCGCATAAATATGCTCCTATCATAAGGGCATCACTCCCAGATACTAGCATGTATTATGTATCAGAAGTCATACCACCTGAGTACTGTTTAACAATTCTACTAATTGCGGGTATACAATTCGTAATCCCATGCCTATAGTCATCAAAATGACGAGTATATCACCAGAAAGATTCTGGAAACCAGTGTACAGTTGAAAGGTTCCAAAGTCATGAATGTAATTTATTAATAATCTACTTTGAGATGAAATTTAACGAAATAAAATTTTCTTTCTGAAGCTCCATAATGATGCTAATTGCATTTGACAAGATTAGCATCGTCGGGGACCAAAAGTGATTGTCCCAAAATGTTCTTCCGTCGAGTACTACCACGTTGACACCACATTTTCACCCGAGACATTTCTAGAGTCTTGATAAGAGTAGACTTCATAGGAATTCTAATAGGTAGTATTCTAACTGATACAACCAATTTCCAATCTCGAAAGGTTTAGTACTGATGGTTGTAAAATAGGGATGAATTTGGTTGGTAAAGTCTTCGATGGTACACAATTATCGATACATTAGCCCTATTTTAAGGCCATCAACTTACCTCAATTCTACATCTCTCCTTGGCAGGGAATTTCTTCGCCTTAAGTCTAAGGCGTTCACCTAGGTGATCTTCTAAAATGTTGACAAAAATGCCCAGAACTTAAGAAAACCTAACACGTTTTTTGTATTTGACGAGGTGGCAAGATGCGACACTTATGCTCAAAACCCAAGAATGCTTACATCACACGTGTGATGAATGCAATACTGCCCAACGTATGCTCTGATACCAAACTGACACATATCGACCCGAATTGTCTACTAGGACTCCGAATCGAGTTGTGCTGGCCGATACCTGGAAGGTGACGAAGCCATAAAGTGTGGTGATGTAGAATAAGTGAATAAATTTAAACCTAAAAGTGCCTAAACACTAGAGTGCGCTATGGGCGGGAATGAACCCATTTCACATGTGGCGTCAAAGCGTAAGTAAAGTACAGTAAAGTGGATTGAAAATCATACCGTCGAAGGTAATCTCCAATACCAAGACTTGCCACGAATCCTCGTCGATACGAAAACTCTGCTACTAGAACTGTAAACCCCTAGAAATTTTATACGGAAGCTAACTACAATGATAGGCCCAAAAATGTCATAGTTACCCTTTATATTATTAACCATACTAACATTTTTTTCTTTGACGATTTTCCACCAATATTTAATCTCGTTTATATTATGGCCGCATCTAACTTCTCGTTAGACTGCCTACGTACCATTCGGAGGGATCAAGCCAATCGTAGTTCACAACTAAATAAGAAAAGTAACAATTTGAAATCTTCTTTCTTACCCGTAAGGTAGAGAACCAGCTAAAAGTTTTCCTTCAATTTGAAATAAAACTAATTAGGCCACTAGGACTACCTGTTTGTTGTACCGATGGTGCCATTACTATAGCAGCTCCCTTTTCCATCTTAATTAGACTTGCTACTCCTCACCATCACCAACGGACAACATCTAAATATCAATGATCTTCTTAACTCTCATATGTTGTCTTTGATCATCTTTTTCATATCCCCTTTCTTTCCACGCTTCTCTCCATCTCTACATAATCCAAACTTCAGACTCCAAACAACAGTTCTCTTCCCCTGTAATTGTAAGTAGCCCACCTCCCATGGTAGCAATGTCAGCGTTACACATCTTCAAACCTTTAGCTTTCTGCAAAGAATAGGGAAATCTCTCTCTTCTGCACTGTCGTGGCCCGTTTTTCTTTCTCCAGTTTCCCCCTTCGCTGATGGTGCATGTTGGTCCTATTCAATATCTCAGAATGACAGCAAAACAACACATCCTATTGGATGAATTGGTAGCCAGCACACCTGTCCTCTCAATGTGGATAAATGGTTGCTTGATCTCTACAACTCATGCCACGACTTACCTACATATCCCATTTGCATGTAACTTTATTGACACCTCCTAACTTAATCGGCCAGCAAGCTAAGCATATAGCTTAGTCATCTCCATTTCCACAAGGATTGATATCACATTTATATTTTCGAGTGTAGAAATCTCGAGGATGAGATTTATTTTAATAGGGGTTGAATGTAATACCTTGAATTTTTTACAGAAACGAAGATCTCAATGAGTAGAGCAAACTTTATACCTGTGGCCAAACCCAATTTGATCGGGAAAGGCTTCAATTTTGCTCGCACCTACTGGAAACCCTAGAATGGGTATTCTTGGGTTCACCTTCCATGGTGTTCCGACACCCTTACAACCAATTGGGCTTTGTTCTAGGGCTCAAGGAGAATCTAATAGTGGTGGAGATCGAAGGTATTCATTTCAGAAATGGTGGATTTCGCCACCATGCACCACGAACCCCTCTAGTGCTATCTCACAAGAACGTGGTCAATTCGTGTTGATTTATGGCTAAATATGGAAGAGGAGATGATGATGAGTTGGTTCTAGATGGTGGGTGGCTATAATCCGTTGGAAAACGCCATGAATGGCTCTAGAAACTTGGTGCTGCCGCTAGTCGGGTCGAACCAAAATAGGTCAGGAATCTGATCCCGTGCGTCACACTTCTCTCATTTCCCCTCCTTTCTTCTTCTTCTGATTGGTCTCTCCCTCTCTCTTTCCTTTCTCCCGATTGGGCAGCTCTTCCCCTTGTTCCTCTTTTTTCTTTTTCTCCTTTTACTCGTTGCCATTAGGCAGCTTCTTCTTCTTTTTTTTTTTTTTTTTTCACAAGATAACCTTAAACTAATTTAATAATACTTATGAAAATATAAAATAATAAATAATGGAAATCCTTAGAAACCTACTTTTTGGATTTGTAGCTCCGTAGAACTTTAACTGTAGCTCTAAGTTCACTTCCGCTTGCGTCTATGCGTTCGTATCATCAGGTACTACGCAAAATACGCTGAAAGAATAAGTCGTATGTATCACTATACGTTGATCAACGAAAGTCAACACCCTTGACTCTAAGGGCATTTTTGTAAAATCACACTTTTAAAATTTATAAAATTGTAAAATTAGAGACTGGTTATCACATTTAGTCAGTCCAATAATTAAAATGTAATTTCGGCTCATTTTAACTAATGTCTATTTTCATTCAACTAAATGTTAAGCTTCATCATTAATTCTTTTTTCTACTAATGCATGGTAATGAGTAAAATAAATGTGAGAGTAGGGTTGGGCACGGGTCGGGCTGGGCCCAAATTTGGAAGAACCAGACCTACCCGTTTTAAAATGTAACTGGGCGGGCAGGGTGAAGTATAGGGATTTAAGTTTGGGAACAGGACCTAACCCGGCCAGTATCAAACGGGCCGGTTTGGGCGGGTCCATGGGTCCAATAACCTTGTTTTGTTTTGTTTTTCCTGTTATGGGTATACTAAGATTGAAGCAGGAGGAGCGGTTCCAGTGCCAATCGAAAAAGAAGAAGCTTGTAGAACCAAAGAGCAGGTTACGTCCATCATGAAAATTTTCTGTTACAAATTCAACAAAAACCAGAAAATTAGATGATTTCTAATGCATGGTCAATGAACTACATAGGAAAGAAAAAATACCTACAAAACCCATATTAGAAGATTTTCCCAAACCCCTCAAAAATCTAGAAAAACCCAAATTAAATTTCCCTACAGAGCCATCGGGGAACCCAAATCAAAACCAATTTGGGTTTTTTGAAAATTGGAAGCATAATCGCAGCAGGGGGCTCACCAACCACAAGTTCTTGGCGTTGATGAACTCATTCAACGAAGATGGTGGTTAAGTGGTGTATGGCAGGGACCTTGTTCAAGGTTGATGGTGACATGGTGCTAAAGACTCAACCTGTAGATCCATACGGTGACCCCTATGGCAGCGAATAATAATAAACCTACATGCATACAATACAATGCCGGATTGAAAGTCGAGCTAACAGAATCAAAGCCAATCTAGCACAAAACGAAAGGAAAAGATCAAGTATCAGAGGTAGATCTACACTTACCTCGGGCCTTAGCCAGCGATTCGCAGCCATTGATTGAAACGCACCGTACGGAGATTACCACTCAACTGTTGTGTTGGTCTCGACGGCAGTGAGCACTGTGAGAGTAAGTGTGTGAGCCTGAGAGAGTATGAGAGTTGAAGTTGAGGGAAGGAAGGGATAGGGAGAGGGAGTCGAGGGAGAGTCTGAGAATCTGAGAGACTGAAGTCTGAGGGTGCTTCTGGAACTCGACTCGAGAGGTGGAATTGGCTAGGGTTGAAACTGACGGTTGAGATTGGATGGAGAGATGTATCTTAAATCTTGTTCGTCCATTGTAACACACACTTTCCGGTCCGGGTACCCGCGGTTCCTATACTTTTGGAACCGGCCCGAATCAAATACTTCAATTACCCAGCCCGACCCGCCCCGATCTGTTTTTACAAAATTAAGAACTGGCCTGTACCCGCCCCCGAACTGCCATTACCCGCCTCGACCCGCGGTTCCTATACCCGTTTGCCCACTCCTATGTGAGAGTGCCCACATGCACACATAGTTGCTTGAAATGCTTCAGCGGATAGCTTTAAGGAGAATTTGATGTTCTTTTTGGATTCAGCTTCTTCTTTTTTCTTTTCTTTTTTCTTTTTTTTCCCCAAAAATACTTCATCATATAAAACTAATGCTCATTAGTTTTCAAAATAAAAAAAAAATTAAATAAATGAAATATCAAACATGTCCTTATATATTCAGTCCGACAAACTAAAACAATTGTTAACATGTCCTTACTTCACCTCCTTATGTTAAAGAATTGTTAACTTCAGGATATTTTATACTTTTTACACATCTATTTACCTCTAGCCTACACACTAAAACAATCTCAATTCCATTTTTGACAACCTAATTCAAACCTTATGATTAGGGCATTTTTTTAAAATAAATTATTCAATCAATAGAAAAATTCCAAGCAACAATCACTACAAGAAAACATGGAATAGGTGACCAAATTTTCTGTGGCGCCCAAAAATTTGTCACATGTTTTTTCTATATGTGACATTGTTTAGACGCGTCATGCATGACTAGTTTGCTAGGAAAGAAACTTTAGAACACGTAGGTGACGATAAATGCGTCACATATTATAGAATTACATGACGGATATCATAAGCATCACCTATAATTATTTTGTTTCTTTTAAGATGAAAAAGTGGTGACACAGTTTTTGAAGTTCTTACTAAATATATGGCAGGGAACAATGGTGCCCTAATGAAATATGATATGTGAGGAATTTTAAGATGGGTCACATATATGTATTCTCGGTGATTAAAGTGGGTTCCTCACATTTCCAACAATGAATAAAAGTTCCGAAAACAAAAACACAAAGAAACTGAGTATAATTTGAGAAAGCCCATCTAATTTCCAAACCATGTTCATTCACTTTCCTTTTCTCTGTCTCCCAGAGACTTAGAGTTTTCTCTCTCAATGACCCAAGTCATCGACTCACCTCTCAATCTTCTCTCTTTACTACGACATACCTCTAAGCCAAAAAGCTCAAATCCTCTTTCATCTTTTCATTGGCACACTCACAACCAAAAATCCTAGAGACCCATTCAACCAACAAGCCAAATTCATGCCCCACACCAACCATACCACCTCAATCTGTTGCACCTCCACCTTATCCCAGTTTCTTGCTCCACCACCGAAAACCCAAGAACCCTAGAAACCCGTTCCACCAACGACATAAATCTTTGCCAAAATTCCCCATGCCTACGAGACTACTTTGTTGCCCAATGCTTTAAGGTTAAATGTGTTAGGATAGTGGAATATTAGGCAGCTATCCTTTATGGTATTTTGTCTTTCCATGTAAGTGTTGGTTTCATTAAACGGTAGGGTAAGTGGAGTTGTGTTCCAATCGTGAGCACTTCCCCCTCTAGGGTTGTATATAAGCTTCCTTTCACCATTTGGGAAAGGCATGAATGAAAATCAAATGTCTTAGTTTATTCTTTTTCTTTTTTCCTTACCCACTGCACTATTTCAATCACTGAACCTATTATCTAGTATTAGTGATAGGTTGCTACCATCCATGGGCAAAAGCAAAGCCTCCGTGGTAATGGCTGACGTCACAGAGGCCGACCTGGAACTGGAGTACCAACAACACCAAATCTTGGAGCAGCTTAATTGGTTTCACGATTTAATGTCTCTGTTAGCCACTCGCCAAGAATACTTCCAGTCGAACTTGACAGATATCCAAGCTCCCTTGGCTAATATTAGCCTTGTCCATAACCATTTGATAGAGGAGCTCCACGTCTCCAAGCAACAGCCGCCAACAACAACCCCTATTTCCCAGATTCCGATCGACTCTCTTTACATTCCTGTGGGTACAATATCCACTTCACTACCCTAACCTTCCCAACCCACTTCCATTGGTTCGCCTCTGACATGGGGTACCCACTACTCCTGCTCTCTCTATCCTTTATTCCCCTACTTTAGTCCCCGGTTACCCATAAGTGTCCTCGCTCATCTCGACATCTACCATCACACTCTATCCCCACCTCCCATCCTTTTCGTTTCACCCTCCCTAACCGTCGCCCTTCCTTCTGGGGGCACCACCTACCTTCACCAACCTGAAACACAAGAAGAATGAGCTAACCTAATTTTTCGAGGATGATCCGTACAGTTGGCTGACCTTAGCGGAGGAATATATAGATTAGAACGGGGTTGACGCCACCAACCAGGTCACAATCGCGGGGCTCCACTTCACAGGTGATGCTGCCCTTTGGTTCAAATGGTACAAGTTGCACATCGGGTCTGGGCTTTAGGCCGCCTTTACCGAATCTCTTCTCCAAAGGTTTAGGCCTCATGACCAACTGGACTTTAACATGTTTTTTTCCCATGTGTCTTAAAAAGGCTTGTTGGAGGACTATATCAATGATTTCATTCGGTTGACATGTGGGACCTAAGGTTGGTATGACTCTTAACTCTTAGGAGTTTTCCTTGGTGGGCTTAAATTGGAACTTCAGGATGATATTTTAGCCCAGGCTCTTTGCTCTTTGGCCCGTGCCATCAACTGGTCTATATCTACGATAATAAGTACCAACGTCGACGATGCCCATTCCACCATTTCCCCACCCGACCCAACTTTACAATACCTACCTCATCGTCATCTTCTCCACCTCTACCTTCATCTCCCAAACCAGTTCCGTCTTCTCCAGCTAGGCCACCACTGTGCCTCTCCCCCGCGGAAGTTTGTGAGTTTCATGCCCAGGGCCAATGCCTTTATTACCTTGATAAATACTACCACTGCCATATGCCACCCCCACCTCCTACTTCTTGATGCCACCACCATCTTCGAGGTCACCTCTAAACCACATACTGAAGGTCATCCACTAATGCCTGATGAAACTTTGCTGGATGACCCCATTCCCATCACCTTCAACGCGCTGGTTTTTCCCAAACACATTCGCGGTCGTGCTATGCACCTGGTGGGTCACATTGGGACTCTGCTCATTCAGGTTTTTGTGGACTCCAAGGCCAATCTTAACTTTCTCAACCCCATCATAGCGATTCAACTTGGTCTCCGCATCGATTGCTCTCAAATCAAACCCATTGCGGCTGCTAATGGTTGTATCAGTTACACCAAAGAGCTTTCTTACAATGTCTTTGGATATATAGCTCTTGTCAGTTCTAGGGTACGATTTGGTTTTGGAATCCTTGGGTTACATTGGCTGGCACTTCAAAAACAAAATCATGGAATTCCAGGTCAATAGCAGTAACTATCGATTAATGGGCCTGCAATCAACATATACCTCTCATACCCTGCCTTTGTCCACCTCCGTCCCTTCACGAGTGGACATGGATCCGCTTGAGGGAGCTTCTACCATTCTATTACCTATTGAGCCGTTTCTAAACACCTATTTAGACCTTTTCATGCCCCCAACAGGTCTTCCCACTACACGGCCAACTGATCATCGCATCACCTAGTTGTCGAGCATCCACTCGGTGAATGTCCGTCCATATTGTTACGCCCATGCTTAGAAGGTGGAGCTTGAACATTAAGTGGATGATATGCTCGCTGTCGATGTTATTTGCCCCAGCTTGAGACCCTTTTCTTCTCCTTCTTTGTTGGTCAATAAGGCTGATGGTACTTGGCGATTCTATATCGATTATCGTGGCCTTAATCAGGTTATGGTCAAGTTCCACTTTCCCATTCCGATCATCGATGAACTGTTAGACGAACATTGCGGTGCTACAGTTTTCTCCAAATTAGACCTCAGATCGGGTTTTCACCAAATCAGAATGTATAAGCACGACATCCCCAAAACCGTGTTTCGCACACATGATGGACACTTCAAATTTTTGGGGATGCCATTTGGGCTCTGCAATGCCCCTTCCATTTTTCAGGCCTTAATGAATTCTATCTTCAAACCCTTTTTACGGCAATTTATCCTGGTTTTCTTTGACAATATTCTCTTCTTTAGTCCGAACTTCAAGACCTACCTCACATATTTGGTCTCGGTGTTTGAGGTCATGCATAATCACAACTTGAAACTCAAGGCTTTAAAATGTTGGACAATCCATAGTGGCATACCTTGGGCACATCATCTCGGCTAAGGGCGTGGCGGTCAATTCTCAAAAAGTGCAGTGCATTTTGGTGTGGCCTCAACCTCGCACACTCAAATGATTAAAGGGATTTTTGCCCCTTGTGGGCTATTACCACAAATTTGTCCGTCATTTTGGTTTACTTGTCTACCCATTGATCGAGCTATTGAAGAAAGATAACTTCAAGTGGAACTCGGCTGTAAATCATGCTTTCTCAGCTTTAAAGAATGGCCTCATGTCCACCCCTATTTTAGCCCTTCCGGACTTCACCATACCATTTACCAATGAATGTGATGTGTTCGACGCTGGTATTGGGGTTGTTCTCTCCCAAAACCAACACCTTATTGCTTTCCTTAACAAATCCTTGGTGGAGAAATCAGTGTATGATAAAGAGATGATGGCAATTGTTTTCACAGTACAAAAGTGGCGTCCTTACTTGCTCGGGCACCCATTCAAAATTCTGACCGATGACTAAACCTTGAAGTACTTTCTCAACCAACGAATCACCACTCCCACTCAATAGAAATGGCTTCTCAAACTGTTGGGCTATAACTACACACTTGAATACCACTCGGGGTTTTTTGAACACAGCTGCAGATGCCTTATATCGACAACATGAGTGCTTGGCCTTTATGGGTCTTTCCCAACCCATCTTCGATAGTATCTCGAAGATCCAAGCCGAATATGCCTAACATTTGGAAGCCTTTGCTATTCTCCAAGCTCTACATAACTTTAGGCCGAAGCGCTCCCATTTTTCTCTCCACTGCAGGCCACTCGGGGTTCCTTTGCACTTATAAATGGGTTCACCTAAATTTCAATTGGCCGGGCTTAAAGAAAGCGGTTAAGTCCTTTGTTTCTACTTGTGATATATATCATTGCACCAACTATGAATCAATTAAACCACCGGGGTTGCTTCAGCCACTTCCCATTCCATCTCAAATTTGGACAAATATGGCTATGGATTTTATTGAAGACCTTCCTTCTACCTAAAGACACAATGCGAAATGGTGGTGGTCGATTAACTCTATAAATATGTGCACTTTATCACCATTAAACACCCCTACTCGGTTGCAAAGGTGGCTGATATTTTTCTCCATGAGGTGTTCTACCTCCACGACATGCTCGCGACAATTGTTAGCAACTGCGACCTGATTTTCATCAGCCATTTATGGGAATCTTTCTTCAAGCTACAGAACTCTCAGCTTTTCCACAGCTCGGCTTACGACCCTCAATTGGATGGCCAAACAGAGGTCTTAAATCGCACCTTGGAGCACTACCTGCGTAGCTTTATGGGCGTCAAACCCAGCTCTTGGGTTGAATGGTGGTACAATACCACCTTTTATTCGGCCACCCAAATGACTCAATTTGAAGCGGTTTACAGATACCCTCCATCGTGCATCTCCTTGTACTTGCCGAGTTCTTCACCAGTCCACCTCGTGGACATAACACTTCGTGATCGAGATGCCTTGCTGCGCATCTTTCGTGAAAATCTGCAGCTCGCTTAAGATCGGATGAGCCAGTATGCTAACAAAAACGCTCTGAGCGTGAGTTCATAGTGGGTGATTGGGTTTTCCTTTGCCTCCAACCTTATCGTAAATCTTCTGTCAACCACAACAATTGCCCCAAATTAGCACCTAGGTTTTATGGCCCTTACAAGGTCCTCATGCATGTCAGGAAAGTCGCCTACAGCATGGGCTTGCCTCCGGACTCCCGTATCCATCCCATCTTCCATGTTTCTCTCCTTAAGCCTAAACTAGGCTCTAATGTGTTTGCTTTATCTGGGCTTCCTCCTATTCCCGACAAAGGACTTGTGGCTTGGACATCAGAAACAATTCTGCAGCGCGGCATGTTCAAGCGCATGAATCGTGCTGTCATGCATTGGCTGATTAAATAGTTAGGTTTACCTAAGCATGATGCTACTTGGGAGGATGTCGATGCCATTATTGAACGCTTTTCGGATTTCAACGCTTGAGGGCAAGCTCTTTCTAAGGGGCAGGATTGTTAGGATATTAGAATATTAGGTAGCTATCCTTTATGGTATTTTATCTTTTCCTTGTAATTGTTGGTTTCATCCAATGGTAGGGTAAGTAGAGATGTGTTCCAATCATGAGCCCTTCCCCCTCTAAGGTTGTAGATAATCTTCCTTTCATCATTTGGGAAGGGTACGAATGAAAACCAAATGTCTTAGTTTATTCTTTTCCTCGTTTCCTTACCCACTGCACTATTTCAATCACTGAACCTATCAAAATGAATTCCATTTTTTAATATTCTTTTTAACTTAGGGTTTTGGATTTGCAGGTAATTCCCTCCAAATTGGGCACGACTGTAGCCTTCCATCCTTGCATCCATCTTCGAAGGCCTCTAATTAGATAAAATTTGGTTTTTATTTTTTAGATTTTTATAAATAATACATATATCTCTCTGGATTTTTCTATTTGTTTTTTGAACTTGCAGTTTTACATCCATGAATTTTCTAACATACATACACACACACACATATATATATATATATATATATTTGTGTAGTATTGGCTTTGGCCTAAAAAAAGGGAACATTAATTAATAACTTTAGCAAAGAAACCTAAAAGAATTTCTTCTTTTCTTTTGTTGCTAGGTTATGTTTCCTTCTGTGCACTAGTAAAAAACAAACTCTTGCGTGAGGAAACACACATCGTCGCACAAAGTCTTTACAAAAATAAATAAAATAACAAAATTATTTTTTTAAATCTTTGAGTGACGTAATTCAAATATTTCATGGCCTAAACCAATTTATTTTCGTTTTTTATTTTCTACGTATAACACTTAAGAAATTGAAAGGTATATATATATTTATTAAGTAGCTTTAAATTTATTATTGTAGTTTAGATCGGGTTCTAACAAAATATATTATTGTAGTTTGGATCGGATTTTTGTTAGAAAAATATTTTTTAAATTGACGATCGAATTAGTTCATTGTATTCATATAGGGTCGAGGAGTGTAGCTGTAAAAAATCATCAAAATCGGAGTTGAAATAACCGTTAAATCATGATTTTTTGTTTATAACCATCGAAAAGTTTTGTCCCATTACTTGATCTTTGAATGTCATAGCCCGTCCCGAATTATTACTATCGACGATGTAAAATGATGGTTTTATCCTTGGACGTTGAAATTGTAGTGTGTGTGTTATGCTTTGGGAATTAGATAATATTTTCTTTGGTTGGTTGGTGACCCACATGGAACACACATACACACTTTCACTTTCACTCTCTCTTTCCCGTGCACTCTCTCTTTCCTCCCTCTCGATTTTCTCCTGTTTCTGTCAACCTTGTACGGACGAACGTCAAGTTCACATTCCCACACGGATCAACGGTAAAAAGGTAAGATTCTTGTTCCCTACAAGCTCCTGAGTCCATTTGTACCATTTTTAGGACCTGAAAACCTCCAAAACCCTGACAACTCTAACCTCCGATTTGGTGCACTGTTCATACACACGTAAATGTGAAGGCTTTAGTGGATTTTAAGCTCACAGGGAGCTTTAGAAGGCCCTCACGAAGCTCAGAGAAGAAAAACCAAACAATTTGGACGTCGGGATCGTCAGTTTCAAGTTTGGCCGGTTTTCCTCAAATTTCTCCGGTAAGATTCCGTGATCTTTGGGGCTTTAAATAGCTAAGGAAATGTTCTACAAGTTAAGAACTTCAATTTGGTACTGGTTTCATGAATTTTGGTTGAAAAACGAGTGAGATATCAAGGTTTAAAGAAATTCCCAATTTCCGGCGCTGGTGACGGTCGCCGGAGTTCTGAGGTTAGGGATGATAGAATATTTCGTCAAACGGTTGCCGGAGTTCTGAGGTTAGGATGACGGAATATTTCGTCAACTTTGACGGAATATTTCGTCAACTTTGACGGAATATTCCTAACGGCGTTGGTTAGTTTTAACGGTTTCCGTTACTTTTAACAGAATATTCCATGGAATATTCCTAACAGCGTCATCGTTATCGTCAGTGTGCCTGGCACGTGCCCGCGCGTGGGTGGCGCGTCTGGCCGTGCCTTGGTCGGCGCGTGGGTAGTCGAAAAATCTTTCTAAAAATATGGGGATGCTCGTGAGGTTGTGTAGATCACATTGGTATATTCAAACACCCCATTTAAGCATTGTATGAGAAGTTATTAGCTAGTTTTGTCTATGTGCTTTAAATAACGTTTTTATAGTTATTTCGCATATAGGGGAGGCTTATCCCGAGGACGAGCGCAGTCAAGGGCGACTCGGGGGCTACGACCCTTCGACATATCAATGAGTGGGCTTTTGGTTTTCAGTATATATTTATATAGTTGATATTTTCCCAGAAAAATGCGTTTAAATGAAAGTATGCTTTGAATGCCATGTATCTAAATTTATATTTCGTATATGATGCATATATATTATTGTGGTGTTGTGGACGCTCAGGTAAGCCCAGGTGAGTTATGAATTGTGAATGTGATTAAGGTGATGATTAATTGAGAAGCTTTGAGCTCATAAACCTGCACCTAGGGTGTTAATGATTAGCCAGAGATATGTCACAGGCATGTGATTATAATGTCACCTCCCGTACCATATGCTCATATTGGATCTAATTTAGGTGCACAGTCCTATCGTACAGACCATCATAGGTGGTTCCAACTTGTAGGTGACTAGCAATTTATCGCCCAGTTATCATTAGAGAATAATATCGAGCATAATTGTATTACACCTAGTCTTGTCGTACAGACCCTTTTTAGTGGTTCTAACTTATGTGCAATGTAGTGCCATACAGGTCATAGTAATGACTCCGGCTAGATTGACTAATGAGCTATGAATTCAATCGTATAGATTTATGCAGAGGTTCCGGCTAATATGTTACTTACTCTGTTATATCTTGGCATGGCATACTAATGATTATGAATATGTGAAGCATGAATTGAATTGATATATTTACGTATATATATTTATGCATATGCTTATATTCTATTTCTGGGAAACATTATACATGTTTTACAGCGAGGGGTTAGAACTGCTGAGAAATCAAATGGTTTTGTAAAACATTTGTTTTTGCCCACTCATGTTTTTTGTTTTGCGCCCCTCCAGGTTTTAGGTTGGCTTTCTGTTGGTGGCGTTTGAGGATTTCAGTTGTTCTAACAAAATATATATTTAGTAGGACATCTTCTGGTACTATATAATTAGTACTTGTCCTACTGGACTGCACCTAGACTTTCTATGCTCTGATTAGGAGTATTTACTTTTGTATCTCACTCCTAACACTTCCTGTTTATTAGTGCACTTTAGTAGCTTTTGGTTTTTAATTATTCGTATATTTCTTATCTTTATTGCTTCCGCACTGTGCACATGGCTATGTCACCCTCATGTGATGGCCAGCATGCCTCGATCTCTATCGAGGTGTGTCACTCCAGGTGAGTGGGTCTTTTCCCTTTATCATAGGTATATAATTGATAGTTCCTCAAATGCTTCTAAATTGAATTATGCATGTTACCTACAATTAATTATTGTGAACTACAAATGGCTTGATCCCTATTTAGGGTACGTAGGCAGTCTAACGAGACGTTAGATACAGCCATACAATAAATCAGACTAAATAACTGAGACAACAGCCTTGTTTAGGGAATTGAGTAATGTGACGGACATTAGTGAAAAATATAAGATTTAACCTTATGACTTGGTGGTTAAATATTGGTCATAAATCAATGTATGAAGAATCAGGAATTTGAAGTAAGGAAACGCAAGTAATGATAGTTAATTAAACTAGTATCTAGTTAGGCTTGTCATTGATAATTATCTCCGAAAATAAGTAGTTCGAGAGTAGGGCATACGGATTATGCATTTTATACCATATTATATATATATGTATATATATATATATATATATATATATATTTACGAATACTATGTTATGGTTGAATTTTGATTGCATCATGGCATATTCATATGTATATTACCTGTACGTAATCATTGTAAATGCTTAGAAGCGCGAAGGTGAACTCAGGACACCCAGGTAAGTTCCGGTGAGTTTATGGTATTAGTTGATATGGTGGGGTTATGGCATGACTATATTATGTCTTAAGCAACACCGACACTGTCTTACGGGTTGCTCATGAATCGTACATGTTTTGTTGAGATGCATTAAGAGCTCATAAACCAGCACCCCAGTGTTAGTGCTCCTGCCCGTGGCCATGGTACAGTCCTTCATGTGATGTCACCTCCCACACCATATGCTTACCTTGGATCCAAGGTAGGTGCACAGTCCTGTCGTACAGACCACTATAGGTGGTTCTGACTAGTAGATGACCCACGATTATTCGCACAGTCTTCACGTGATCGTAGCACTTGAGCGTACTTACTTATACCCAGTCCTGTTGTACAGACCACTATAAGTGGTTCCGACTCGTGTGCAGGGTTAGTGCCGTATAGGGCACTTAAGGTGCCTCTGATTAGATTGATTTATGAGCTATAAATAAAGTCGTACAGGTTATTATAAGTGACTCCGACTTATATGCTAGAAATGATTAATGAGACATATGAGAAGATACAAATAAGTCGTACAGGTCACTAGAGGTGACTCCGACTTATAAGCTAGCATATGTGATAAATATGTGATAAGCTAGCACATGTGATGAATATGTGATAAGCTAACATATGTGATGAATATGTGATGAGCTAGCATATGTGATGAATATGTGATAAACTAGCATATGTGATGAATATGTGATAAGCTAGCAAATGTGATGAATATGTGATAAGCTAGCATAAGTGATGAATATGCAATAAGCTAGCATATGGGATGAATATGCGATAAGCTAGCATATGCGATGAAATATGTGATGAACTAGTATATGTGATGAGATATGGGTAAGTCGTACAGGTCACCATAGGTGACTCCGACTTGTGTACTAGTATGAGTTATTAATCACATGATTATTTGATATTGCTGACGAGACGCTATCTTGTGGTATATTTATGATATTTTCTGGAAATTATATAGGTGTTGTAGCGAAGGGTTATAATGTTGTATATGGTTTCTATTAAAATTTTAAATACAGGGCTATTCACCTTTGTCTTGTCTTCACCCTCCAGGTTTTATTAGTTGAGCTTTCTTATCGTCCAAGATTCATGGCGATTCTTAGTATTGGAGATTATTTCGAGGGTACGATTCTTAATTCACTCTTTTGTACTTGCTTATGCTCTAACTCACGTGTGAAGTGGGTTCATTCCCGCTCACCGGTGTCTCTGGTATTTAGGCACTCTTAGGTTTAAATTTATTCACATTTTTCCACATCATCACACTTTATGGCTTCGTCGCCTTCCAGGTGTCGGCGAGCACAGCTCAATTCGAAGTCCTAGTGGACATTCCAAGTCGGGGTGTGTCATAACCCATATTTACTTTTTTATTTTATATTGTTAAACTAAATTATTTTTTTATTTTTTATTATTTTATTTGCACCTCGTACACATTTGGTCGCCTAAACTGTGACAACCAATCCCGAATGTATATATTATTTTATCCTTGATAGCGTGAAGTGAAGGTTATGCCCTTGAGCGTTTAGTGGTTGTGTGTGTGTAAATGGGCTAAGGATTTGGACCATGAAGTGTTTTTCCTAAATTTTTGGACCCAATTAGATTTTAGTTTTAATTGTTTTTGTTTGGTAGCCCAAAGTTGGACCACACACACACCCTCACACTTCCGTTGACTCTCTCTCTTTCCTCCCTCAAGGATTTTTCCATTCAGCCATACAATTGTATGGACAAGCTTTCAACTCTCGTCATATCTCACAGATCGAGGTTATGGATGTTATTTTCGTGCTTTCTCGAGCTCAGGAGTCGAACTATAGTTTTAGTTGGACGTGAGGACCTCGAAAACCCAAGAACCAAAAACCCCCGAGAGGTGCACAGTGATTCGGTCGTAATTGCTGAGGTTTTATCGAGTTTTAAGGATTTTGAAAAGTTTTGGACATCAGAAAGTTCAAGTTCGTGGAGTTGCAGAGGTGGCCGGAGTATCAAAGTTTTCCCAGTGAGATTCCGTTGGTTTTAGGTCCCTAAAGTGGTAAGGAAGTGTTCCTCTAGTCCTAAGCTTCAATTTGATATAAACTTCATGGATTTTGGTGCTAAAATGAGTGAGAAATGATGGTTTGAAGTTTTTTCCAATTATCGACAGCGACGACGGAATCCAGTGACTCATCGGAGAAGAAGACGAATATTCTGTCAAAGTTGACAGAATATTCCTGTCGGTGACTAACGGCGTCAGGTAAAAATAACAGCATATGCTTTTATTTAATGGAATATTCCCTAACGCCGTTAGGGAATCTGTCAGTGTGCCAGGCACGTGCCTGCCTGTCGGTGGCGCGTCTGGCCGTGCCTTGGCCAGCGCGTGAGGGCCCGTGGGACAATGAAATTATTTTCTAAAAATATAGGGATGTTCCTGAGGTTGAGTAGGCCACAGTGGTATATTCAAATACCCCAATTGAGCAATGTATGAGAAGTTATCACCTACTTTTGTTTATATGCTTAAAAATAATGTTTAAATAGTTGTTTCCCATATAGGTGAGACTTATCTTGAGGACGAGCGCAGTCAAGCAAGGCTCGGGGGTTACAACCCTTCCACATCTCAGTGAGTGGGCTTTTGGTTTTCAGTATATATATATACTTGGTATTGTTTCCCAAAAAACTTAATTAAATGGTTTGATACTTTGAAATGCCATGTCAAATGCTCTCTATGTTTAATTGTGCATTAGTATGGTTATATATATTAGTGCTCGACATTGTGGACGTTCAAGTAAGCTTCATGTGAGTATATTGATGGTAGTGATGGTAATGAGTATATTAGTGCTGAGATATATTTCGAGTTTATTATCCTGCACCTCGGTGTTAGTGCTCCGCCCGAGGACAGGACCTAGCCTTGACGTGATCATTCTCCTCCCGCACCACACGCTCACCTTGGATCCAAGGCAGATGCCAGCCTGTCGTACAAACCACTTTAGGTGGTTCCGATTAGTAGGTGACTTGCGATACTTCGCACAGCCTTCACGTGACCATAGCACTTGAACGTACTTATTTACACCCAGCCTGTCGTACATACCACTTTAGGTGGTTCCGACTTGTGTGTAGAGAACTAGTTGATGAGTTATAGATCCAATCGTATAGGTCACGTTATATGACTCTGGCTTGCATACTATTTTATATTGATTTATTTAAACTGGCTTACTTATTTCTTTATGAGATTTGACATGGTATATTAGGTGGATTTTCTATTTTGAATATGATTCTGGGATATAATCGTGTATGATATTTTCTGGGAATTATACAGGTTTTACGGCGAGGGGTTACTACTTTTGATAAATGAAATGGTTTTGAAAAGCTTTGTTTTAGCCCACTCACACTTTCTGTTTTGCGCCCCTCCAGGTTTTAGGTAGGAGTGCTCGTTGGTGGCTCCCGAGGAATTCACGGCAGCTCTGACAAATTATCACTAATGTAGGACCATCTTTAGTATTGTATAATTAGTAATTATCTTACTAGACTGCACCTAGGATACCTACACTCTGGTTATGTGTAGTCACACTTAATTTCGTCTTGCACTTATTCTTATCTAGTGTTTTTAGTCAGTTTGGTTTTTGTTTATTCGCATTCCTTATATTATTATTGCTTCCGCACTATGCACATGGCTACGTCACCCTCACGTGACGGCCAACATGCCTCGATCTTGGTCAGGGTGTGGCAGTTTGGTATCAAAGCCTAGGTTTGGCAGTCCTGCGTATCTTATGAATATTCTAATTATCTTGGTGTCTTTTATCAAAACTATGCTTCTTCGTAGAAAGCCACGTCCTTCAGCTGAACCTATTTTCCTTGATATTACTTAGTTTGGGGAAGCTATAGCTAATGTTATTCAGTCTTCACTTCGTCTGCCCTAAAATACACCTCTGGAGACTGTGTATAATCTGAAGTTGAATCATTTCATGGGTGATGAAGGACATGAAGTAGCAGAGCGGTGACTTAATCATATTGAGAAGACTTCAGTGTGATGCACAGTCAGATGAGTCTTCCTCTTGATAGGTGGGTCGAGACGACTACCTGGTTTTTAGGTCCGGAACCTGCATCTTGGTGGAGACATGAGTCTTATCACTTATCACCAAAGGAAACTACTGATTGGGAAGTTTTTAAGCAGTTATTTCAGAAGAGATTCATTCCTCCAGAGTATATAAATCGCAAGAAGCAAGAATTCACGCACTTAAAACAGGGGAAGTTGTCAGCTAATGAGTACTACATGAGGTTTACTGATTTGTCGCACTATGATTCGGAGGTTGCTACTGATCCGGTTGAGATACTTTGTCGTTTCAGGTTAGGTACTCGAAAGAAATGGTGTTCTATGGCGACCACGACTCCTTGTGCTACTTACGAGGAGTTTTATGAGATTTTGCTGCGGATTAAAGATTCAGAAAATATGCCTATTGAAAGTGAGGAGGAAAAAGATAACCAGAAGAAGAAAGATGATAAAGATAAGGGTAAATCATCTCAGGGACCTCGTAAGACTCAAAGTTTTAAAAGCAGTGGTGCCAGTTCTAGTTCTTCTAGTGGAGGTATGAGTTCCACTGGGCAGATGAGAGGTGGTAGATTTTCTGTAGGTCTTCGTTTTCAGAGGCAGAGAGATTCTAGTGGTTCTGGTAAACCGTTTTGTCGTAGATGTAATAGCCAACATTTTGGAGAGTGCATGCAGGGTAATAGATGATGTTTTATCTGTGGTCAATTGGGGCATAGGGCTATACATTGTCTTTAGAATCAGCAGAGGCCCAACAGCCATCTTTACCACCAACAGTGCAGATCCAGCTAGTTTCAAGACCTAGTGGTTATGCCCAAGTGGGTTGTGGGGGTACTTATCATTACCAGGGCAATGTAACTCCTTATTCTGCAGGGCAGTATCAGTACCCACATGACCCGTATCAGAAGAGTGGTTATCCTTAGTATTATAGAGGTTATATGCCATATCCGCCATATTCAGCTGGTGAATCACAATGGTACCTGGAGGACAATCCCAGCACGTGGAGGTTGCTTCTAGTAGTGGAGGATCATCGAGGCAGTCTAATCAGCCAGTCCAGGTGTGTAATGTGCAAGGTCGTAGTGGTCAGGCTAGCAGAGGTCGTGGAGGTCGACAGTAGGCTCAGGGACGTATTCACCACATGACATTGCAGGATGCTCAGAATAATCCTGATTTGATCATGGGTACGTTGAATATTCTTGGTCATTTTGCTGGAGTATTAATTGATTGTGGTCCTATGCATTCTGTTATTTCTCATATGTTCCCTCAGTTGATTGAACCTCATCCCACACCTCCAGGGTATGATTTAGAGTTTGCTATGCCTAGAGGGGAGAAATGTTATGTTAGTTATGTATATCTAGGATGTCCTATGTTAGTGGAGGATGTTGTTATGTCCGCTAACCTCATCCCATTAGACATTGTTGATTTTGATGTCATTTTGGGCACATAATGGTTGCATTATAATCATGCCAATATAGATTGCTATGGGAAATCAGTTACTTTTCATCGTCCTGGATTGCCTGAGGTTTCATTTATGGGCGAGCGTAGTGGAGTGAGGTATGGTATTATTTCTGCCATAAGAGAAAAAAGGTTGTTAACGAAAGGTTGTTAGGGATATTTGGCTCATGTGGTGTTGAATGATAATACTCCTAATAGTGTGGAGAATGTTCGTGTGGTCAGGCATTTTCCTGACGTATTCCCTGATGATTTACCTGGATTGCCGCCAAACCGAGACGTGGAGTTCACTATTGATTTACTTCCAGGTACAGATCCTATATCCTTAACTCCTTATCGAATGGCTGCTGCTGAATTGAGGGAATTGAAAATCCAGTTGCAGGAATTAATTGATAAAGGTTTTATTCAACCTAGTACTTAACCCTGGGGAGCTTCGGTGTTATTTGTGAGAAAGAAAGACGAGACTTTGATTATAGGCAATTGAATCGGGTAACAATTAAAAACTGTTATCCGTTGTCATTTATAGATGTTTTATTTAATCAGCTTGGAGGTGCCTATGTGTTTTCTAAGATTGATTTGAGGTCAGGTTATTATAAATTCAAGATTAAAAGTGAGCATGTTCCTAAGACAACTTTTAGGAATCGATATAGTCATTATGAATTTCTTGTGATGCCTTTCGGGTTAACTAATGCACCTGCAGCTTTTATGGATTTGATGAACCGAGTATTCCAACAATATTTAGATAGGTTTGTCATTGTCTTTATTGATGATATTCTGGTGTACTTTAAGTCTAAATCAGAGCATGTTCAACATCTTACTTTGGTGTTGAAGAAATTGAGGGAATATTAGTTGTATGCTAAGTTTAACAAATGCCAATTTTGGCTAGATCAAGTGGCATTTTTAGGGCATGTTATATCAGCTCAAGGTATTTCGGTGGATCCTCAAAAGGTAGCAACTGTTGAAAATTGGGAGCAACCATGAACCGTCACTAAAGTACGGAGTTTTCTTGGCCTAGCTGATTATTATAGACGGTTTCTTAACAGTTATTGCATTACTGTTGACGAGGTTAACCAAGAAAGATGTTAAGTTTGAGTGGGATGATAATTGTGAGCAAAGTTTCCAGCAGTTGAAATATTGTCTCACTCATTCACCTGTTTTAGCACTTCCAGATGATAATGGTAACTTTGAGATTTACAGTGATGCTTCCTTGAATGGTCTAGGTTGTGTGTTGATGCAGCATGGTAGGGTGATTGCTTATGCTTAGAGACAGTTGAAGCCTCATGAGATGAATTATCCTACTCATGACCTTGAGTTAGTAGCTATTATGTTTTCCATGAAGATGTGGAGACATTACCTTTATGGTGAAAAATGTAAGATTTTTACAGATCATAAAAGTCTTTAGTATCTTTTCACTCAGAGGGATCTTAATCTTCAACAACGAAGATGGATAGAGTTGCTTAGTGATTATGATTGCACGATTGATTATCACCCTGGTCGTGCAAATGTGGTGGCAAATGCACTTACTAGGAAGCCTCAAGCGAGAATTAATGCTTTGTACGCTTGTCATGTTCCTCTTCTTGTGGATTTAAGGTCCACTGGAGTAAAGTTATGGGTGGAAGAAAGAGAGGAAGCCTTACTTGCTAATTTTCAGGTTAGACCAATTTTACTTGATAAAGTGCTCGCGGCTTAGATGAATGATAAGGAAACCTAGGAATTAATACAGGCAAGAAATGATGAAAAAAAGAAAGATCTAAGGATTAGAGAATCGAATGGCATGCTTATGCAGAAAGGAAGAATGTATGTGCTGAATAATGCGGATGTAAAGAAAGAAATTCTTGATGAAGCGCATGTATCGGCGTATGCAATGCATCCTGGAGGTACTAAAATATATCATACCATTCGACCATTTTATTATTGGCCGGGTATGAAAAGGGAAATTGCTGAGCACGTGAGTAGGTATGCCATTTGTCAACAAGTCAAAGCTGAGAGGAAAAAGCCATTTGGATTGATGCAGCCATATCTCGTTCCACAATGGAAGTGGGAAGATATTACTATGGATTTTGTGTACAAGCTTCCTCATACACAAAATGGTTATAATGGCATTTGGGTGATAGTTGATCGGCTTACTAAGTCAGTGCATTTTATTCCAGTGAGGGAGAAATATTCTTTAAGCCGATTAGCTGAATTGTTCATATCAAAGATTGTTAAGTATCATGGAGTTTCGGTTAGTATTATCTCGGATTAGGATCCTAGATTCACTTCTAAGTTCTGGATGGCATTTTAGGAGGCTCTTGGTTCGAGGTTAGTTTATAGTACGACATATCATCCTCATACAGACGAACAATCTAAGAGGACTATTCAGACTTTAAAGGATATGCTAAGATCTTCTATCTTACAGTTTGGCGACACCTGGCATCAGCGGTTAGATTTGATGGAGTTTACATATAATAATAGCTACCATTTGAGTATTGGTATGTCACCATTTGAGGCACTTTATGGCAAGTCTTGTCGTACACCTTTATGTTGGTCAGAGGTTGGTGAAAGAGTTTTGGTGGGCCCTGAGATTGTAGAGGAGACTACTTAGAATATTTAGGTAATTAAGTCTAACCTGAAAGCGGCCTAGGATCATCAGAAGAGTCTAGCAGACAGGCATGCCACTGATCGAGTGTATAAAGTTGGTGATTGGGTGTTTTTGAAGCTATCGCCGTGGAGAGGTGTCGTGTGGTTCGGTAAAAAGGGTAAGCTAAGTCCTAGGTACATCGTACTGTATCAGATCACCGAGCGAGTCGGTGAAGTTGCTTACAGGCTCAAGTTGCCTTCAAAGCTGTCTAAAGTGCACGATGTGTTCCATGTTTCCATGGTTTGTCATTATGTTTCTGATCCATCACATGTGATACCTCCTTAACCATTGGAAATTAATCCAGAATTGACTTATAATGAGGAGCAAGTGACGATTTTGGATTGGAAAGATAAGGTTTTGAGGAATAAGACTGTGCGCTGAGTGAAAGTTCTGTGGAGAAATCATTCGGTGGAAGAAGCTACTTGGGAGATAGAGGATCGAATGCAAGAAATGTATCCATGCTTATTTTATGGTTATTAGTGGTTGTACATTATTGTACGGAATTTTGGGGATGAAATTTTCTTAGGGGGGATAGGTTGTGACAGCCCTTCTCGAATGTATATATTATTTTATCCTTGGTAGCGTGAAGTGACGGTTATGCCCTTGAGCATTTAGTGGTTGTGTGTGTGTAAACAGGCTAAAGATTTGGACCATGAGTGTTTTTCCTAACGTTTTGGACCCAATTAGATTTTAGTTTTAATTGTTTTTTTTTTGGTAGCCCAAAGCTGGACCACACACACACCCTCACACTCCCATTGACTCACTCTCTCTCCTCCTTCTTGAATTTTTCCATTCGTCCGTACAATTGTACGGACTAGCTTTAAACTCTCGTCATCTCTCACGTATCGAGGTTGTGGATGTTATTTTCGTGCTTCTCTCGAGCTCAGGAGTCAAACAAGAGTTTTGGTTGGACGTAAGGCCCTCGAAAACCCGAGAACCAAAAACCCCTAATGAGGTGCACAGTGACTCCATCGTGATCGCGGAGGTTTCATCAAGTTTTAAGGTTCTAGTGAGCCTTAGAACTTCTTCACGAAGCTTAGAGAGGGATTTTGAAAAGTTTTGGACGTTGGGAAGTCCAAGTTAGTGAAGTTACAGAGGTGGCTGGAGTATCGAAGTTTTCCCGCCTAGATTCTGTTGGTTTTAGGTCCCCAAAGTGGTAAGGAAGTGTTCCTCTAGTCCTAAGCTTCATTTTGACATAAATTTCATGGATTTTGGTGCTAAAATGAGTGAGAAATGATGGTTTGAAGTTTTTCCTAGTTTCCGACAACAGCGACGAAATCCGATGACTCATCGGAGAAGAAGACGAATATTCCGTCTAAGTTGACAGAATATTCCTATCGGCGACTAACGGCTTTAGGTAAAAAAAACAGCATATGCTTTTATCTAACGGAATATTCCCTAATGCCGTTAGGGAATCTGTTAGTATGCCAGGCACATGCCTGCACGTGGGTGGCGCGTCTGGCAGTGCCTTGGCCAGCGTGTGAGGGCGCGTAGGACACTAGAAATTTTTTCTAAAAATATGGGGATGTTCCTGAGGTTGAGTGGGCCACAGCGGTATATTCAAATACCCCAATTGAGCAATGTATGATAAGCTATTACCTAGTTTTGCTTATGTGCTTAAAAATAACGTTTAAATAGTTGTTTCGCATATAGGTGAGACCTATCCTGAGGACAAGCGCAGTCAAGCAAGGCTCGGGGGTTACGACCCTTCCACATATCAGTGAATGGGCTTTTGGTTTTCAGTATATATATATATATATATATATATATATATATATATATATATATATATATATATATATAAATATATATATATATAAATATAAATATATATATACATATATATATATATATATTATATACACTTGGTATTTTTTCCCAGAAAACTTAATTAAATGGTTTGATACTTTGAAATGCCAGGTCAAATGCTCTCTATGTTTAATTGTGCATTCGTATGGTTATATATATATATTGTTGCTCGATGCTGTGGACGCTTAGGTAAGCTTCAGGAAGAGTATATTGATGGCAGTGATGGTAATGAGTGTATTAGTGCTGAGATGTATTTCGAGTTTATTATCTTGCACCCCGGTGTTAGTGCTCCGCCAAAGGACAAGGCCTAGCCTTCACGTGATCATTCACCTCATGCATCACATGCTCACCCTAGATCGAAGGCAGGTGCCAACCTGTCGTACAAACCACTTTAGGTGGTTCCGACTCGTAGGTGACTTGCGATACTTCGAACAACCTTCACATGACCATAGCACTTGTGCGTACTTATTTATACCCAGCCTGTCGTACAGACCACTTTAGGTGGTTCTGACTTGTGTGCAGCGAACTAGTTGATGACTTATAGATCCAGTTGTACAGGTCACGTTATGTGACTCCGGCTTGCATACTATTTTATATTGATTTATTTCACTTGGCTTACTTACTTCTTTATGAGATTTGACATGGTATATTCGGTGGATTTGTTATTTTGAATATGATTTTGGGATATAATCGTGTATGCTATTTTCTGGGAATTATACAGGTTTTACGGCGATGAGTTACTACTTTGGATAAATGAAATGGTTTTGAAAAACTTTGTTTTTGCCCACTCACACTTTCTGTTTTTGTGCCTTTCCAAGTTGTAGGTAGGAGTGCTTGTTGGTGGCTCACGTGGAATTCACGGCAGCTCTGACAGATTATCACTAATGTAGGACCATCTTTGGTATTGTATAATGAGTAATTGTCCCACTGGATTGCACCTAGGATACCTACGCTCTGGTTATGTGTAGTCACACTTAATTTCGTCCTGCACTAATTCTTATCTAGTGTTTTTAGTCAGTTTGGTTTTTGTTTATTCGCATTCCTTATATTATTATTGTTTCCGCACTGTGCACATGGCTATGTCACCCTTACGTGACGGCCAGCATGCCTTGATCTAGGTCGGGGTGTGTCATAAACCTTATTCATTTTAATTTATTTATATTTTAAATTGTAAAATAAAATTATTATTTTTTATTATTTATAGAAATTATTTTTATAAATTTTGCACGACGAACCAATATTTTGTCATGCAAAATCCTTAAATTTGGACGGGTGCCAAAAATGGGATGCGGGAATTTTTTTTAAGACTTTGTTGCACGACCAACACTTTGTTGCGCAAAGCTCTAAAAATTTGAGTGGACACCAAAAATGGGACGTGGGAAATATTTTTTTTTTAATTTTAATTCAGACTTTGCGCGACCAATTTTTTGTTGCTCAAAACTTTGACCCACCAACACTTCGTTGTGCAAAACTCTAAAAATTTGGGCCGGCAAAAAAAATGGGATGCGGGAAATTTTTTTTGAAAAATTATTTTAAGACTTTGCGCGACCAATATTTCGTCGCGAAAACTTGTATCATTTGTCGCGCAATGTGATACACTTTTTAAAACCAAAATAACTCGTCCACCATTTTCTCAATGTCTTTCTCTACTCTTACGTCTCCTCTCTCTTTCCCTATCCCCAAATGACCCTCTCTCTCACACTCACTCCACTCACTTAATCTCTCTTCTCTCTCTTCACTATCTCTCACTCTCAGTCACTTTCTCATCTCTCTCTCACTATCTCCTCTAGTTCTCTCACACTTACTCCTCCCTCTAATTCTCACTCACTCTCAATCTTGCCTAAAGGTATATTCTCCCCAAATTTTAATCTTTTTTCATTAATATGTATTTTTGGAGTTAGTTTGGTGCGGGGTTTAGGGTCGAGTATAGGATGAGGAGTGGAGTTTGGGTTGGATTTGGGGTATACCAATTTTAGGGGAGATTATGCCAATTTTTTTGGTATTATTTTATGTTATTTTTTTGTTATTTGACCATATTTCTTTTGTTGTAGGGAATCGTCGACACTTTGACGGATAAAGTTGAGGATTAGGACGCTATTGAACCATATCTGCCACCACTACCACCAGAATAGACTTGTATTAGGATTTTATTATTGTACTTTGTTATTTTATGTGTACATTTTGAATAATATTATATATATTGGATAATTTGATTATTATTTTTCATATGTAATTTTATTTTGAATATGTCAATTTAAATTAAAGTAATTAAAAAAATATAATTATACAATTAAATTAAATTACAAAAAAAAAAATTCAAAAAATCTTGTGCTACCAAATATTTCTTTGCGCAAACAATTAATATAATTAAATTAATATAAGAGAAACAATAAAACAAAAAGTCAAAAACCTTGCACAACAAAATATTTCGACGTGCAAAATATTAAATTAAGGCTTTTTAGCCAAAATGGTCCCTGAGATTTGCATAACAAATCACTTTGGTCCCTGAGATTAAAAATCAATAGAAATGGTCTCTGAGATTGTCCATTATCCATTATTTTGGTCATTTCGTTAAAAACTCTGTTAAGTGTTCCAGAGCTCTTGGCCGGAAGTTTGGGCAATTTTCAAAGCTTCATAACTCAATCGTTTCTTAACCAAATTCGATTCATAATATATCAAAATGAAGATAGGAAAGTGTAGAACAAGATTATACCATTTTGAAGCCAAATGAATGTCGGAGATGGCCGAAAAATAGCCTGAAAGGTGACTGGTGTGCTGGAAAACTAGAAAACTAGTCGGAAATGGGGTAAATTTTAAATGTTCATAACTTCTTCAATACTCAACGAAATCAAGTGATTCAAAATGAAAATCATACTTCTCGACGAGATGAAGAGAATGGTACCTTTCTCAACGACTAATTCGACACGGTTTGGGAGAAACAATTTGAACATATGATGACTTTCTATGTGGTGGACAGCCCGTCTCTATACAATGTTATCCTAGGATGGGAATGGTTACATTGACATGGGGAATGACACACCTCAACCTTAGGAGTTCAAAGCATACTAGCCGTCTCCGTGTGGTGATGTAACCATAAGGGTAAGTGATGTGAAAAGTGAATAAATTAATGTCAGAATTGCCGAAGGTTCCTCGAATGCCACAAAGGGTACAATTATATAGGTCCTGGAGGGGCGAAAAACAAAGTTGAGTGGGTCATCACAACGTTTGTAAGAAAACCTTTATTTTCAAACATACTAACCCCTCACCATAAAACAAGTATAGTTTCCTTAAAACATACTATGTAAGTATGTAAACAACAATACAACAGCAATATAACGAAAAATATGCTAATTCATGATATATCAAATACCACAGTAATATAATCATGTGATAATCAAATATAACTAAGGGCTTATCCATCTAAGCTGACACACGAGTTCGTATAGATAATTTCTGACACAAACAGGACTGGGTGTAATCAATATGCTCTAGTACTACGATCACTTGAAGGCTGGTGCAAAAGAACAGTCACATATGAGTCGCAATTGCCTAATACAAATTGTACGACAAGACTGGCACCTAACTTGGATCCAAGGCAAGCGAACAGTGAGGATATGAACATACACGTGAAAGACTGGCCCTGGCCCTAGGGCGAGTACTAACACCGGTGCAGCAAGATGAGCATGTACAAGTATATATGAATGTCATGACAGTAATATCCCAATCATATAGCATCATTTATCATAATTAGTATCACAATAATGATAATTGGCAATATAAGCGTAAAAGTGAAGTAAATACGCATTTATGGAAGCTATAATCATGTATAGGTACAAAAACAAACTGCCTACTCACAAATACGTCGTCGAATCGTAGCCCCCGAGCCTTAGCTGAACCCTTAAGTCCTCGGGATATGTTTCCCCTATATGTGAAATAACTATAGACTTGGCATTTTGGACCCAACCCTACCCGTTAATATTAGTATGTGGGTGGATGCTTAATTGGTCGGGTCGTTAACAAGTAAACCTGTTAACAACCTGTTAAATAACGGGTCACTTTGGGTCAACCTGCTAGACCCGTTAGCACTCGTTAGTTGAGGATGTTTGAGTTTCTTTTTCTTGTGATACATGCTGCTTTATTTGATCATATCTTCCCCATTCCAACTCTTTCGAGTTTCTTTTTATTGGTTCCAAAATGTTATAGTCTATTTCTTTTTTTATCATCGACAATCCATTGAATCAAACGAGTCAGCAAATCTGGAAGGTTTTGAAGGGATGCTTGATAGAGTTTGAGAGAAGGACATATCGTCAAATATGAAGTCTAAGCCCATGTTTGGCTTGCCACCTTTGCAACGTTTGCGGAAGGCTCATGTGCAACAAAAACTAAACTAGATATACAAGTTAGCACCCTTTTATACATCATTGTAGTTAATATGTGTAATTGTATTAGAATGCAAAAAAAAAAAATGTTAATGGGTGTTAACAGGTGAAACGGGTCGAGTTCGGGTGACCTGTTAACTTAACAGGTCGGATTGAACCCGACCCAAACCCAATAAACTTGACTCGTTTACAGGTCTAAATAACTATATTTAAATTAATTAAACACATATATGGAAACTTAAATAAAACCCCCATAGTTTACTCAAACTTAGGGTTTAAATACATGAAATCGATCTACTCGACGTCACGAACCTACACAAATTTTTAGAATAATTTTTGGACATTGGACGTGCTCTCACGTGCCAGCCAAGGCACGGCCACACACACCGGCCATACGCAGTAGGTGAGATTCGTGTGACTAATGGCATTAGGAATATTCCTTTAAAACCTTAACAAAAATTAACGACGTTACCTGACACCGTTAGAATATTCTGTCGTAGTTGACGGAATATTCCATCGTCTCCTCCGGTCGTCCTCGCCGGTCACCGCCATTCGCCATCGTTTGAACTCATCGAAAACTGGAAAATTTCGCCAGTTTTTGGGAAAATTTTCAAACCTTCATATCTTCTTCATTCCTCAACCATTTTTCACAAATTTATATGGAAATGAAGCTTATGATGAGTATAATCGCGTTATACCTTTTTGGAGTCGAAAAAATGGACGGAGGTGGCCTGAAAATGCCTCGAAAAGTACGGCTAAAACAGGGACTTCTCGAAACCTTGTATTTCGAGTTTGTTTCCTCACAAAACCTTCACTAAAGACCTCAGGGGGTTGTAAGAAAGCTTCCCCGACCTTAAAAAATCCTTGACTCGGCTTGAGACTTGTTGAACTCAAACTCACTGAGTTCGGACCTTCCGAGTTCGATGTCCAAAACATGGTCAGTGTGTGATCTAGTGGTATGGTTGTGTTTATGGAGTCGAGATGAACACAATGGTGTAGGTTTCAGGTTACGTTGGTGAAGTTTAGTGTTTGTTTGAGAGAGTTGCAGAGTGAGAGAGTGCCTTTGGAGGGAGAAAGAATTGTTTTCTGAGTTTCTGATTGGTGACTGGTGTGAGTGAGTGACTTGATTGGTGGCTTTTGAAGAAAATTATTTGATTGTGTGGTGAGGAAAGAAACTGGGAAAATGAATAGATGAGAGTGATTGGTGGAAAGGAAATGAGTTTGTTGTTGATTGGGGAGACACGAATCCGGTTTTAAAAGAAGAAAATGATAGGATTTTTCAGATTTCCTACAATAAAATAATCTATCTGCAACAGTGTTTCTATCACTAATGAAATTAAGGTACACTCGTAACAACAAATACAATTTAATTATGATTGCAAGAATAATAATGTATGAGTGAACAAATACGTCCACGTTACTTTCCAACAAGGGCATAAATGTCAATTCACATGCTCGGGGAGAAATTACATAGAAAATTAGGGACGGGTCATCATAGGAAAGGTCTCCTTTAAAGACAGAATCTCACCTCACTCCAAAGTGTTACCGAGCAGTGAAGAATTCAGTTATGTGGAAACTAGAGGAACTATGCTAGGAGATGAAGTCCCTACTGAAGACAATCAAAGCCATTGCAGACTGCTCTAGTTGACCTAAGACAAAGACCACACGAACTACACGCGGTTTGATTCGTTTTCCAGGATATGTAGGTAGTCCTCTCCAGACCTAATCGCAACGCCACCATATGTGCGAAGACAAGTCCATAGAGAACTTATCTCTTAACACCCAACTATATGCTTAATTGTCAAAAGTGATCCCTAATGTAATTTTTATGTCATACCATATTTTCTTTAGAACTACACTAGTGATTTGATTCTCCATCCCGGAGATATGTAGGCAATCATTCTCGGATTCAATCACACCCTCCTTGTAAACCAACTTTACTTGGATCATGAATAAAGAGCATATATTCGTCTTAAATGTGCATTCTTTCTTCTTTTCTTTTTTTTTTTGGGTGATGCAGGGAGTACCCTACTCTATCAAAATAGGGCCCTAACTTTGGAAACTTCACGACAGTGCAAGTCTAAAAATGCTCAAAGGAGCGTCCTTTAGCCCAATCCATCTAGAATGGTTAGCGGCATATGAGACTTGAACCGTAATTAGTGCGGCAACGATTGGTGGGCTACGAGCACGGGCACATGGTACTTTGACCCAGAAGTGCAACGCACCATCCGGCCTCTAAAAGTTTATGCAACTACCAAGGTTATGGGTTATAACATTCAAACCCAGGCTCTACGCAATTCGTGGGAATATCGAAAGGGTGATCCAGAACTCATCTAGGGTGGCTCTAAAATTCGACCCCAAGTAAGCTCTGTGATACCAAGTTTCAGTTGGTCCAAATGAGGCATCCAAACTAGGAAATCCCCAAGGGGAATTTATTCTGAGGGAACGCTAATACACAAAAATGCATTGGCCAAACCAACTAAAGTAGTCTAATCGAAAACGCTCAGGTCTGACCCTTAGGGTCTAATAAAAGGATTCAAAACATGTTTTTGTCCCACATTCTAACGTTCAAGTTTCCAAAAAACTTTCACTTAAGATTCACCACAAATGAACATGCAATCTAAACCAAGGAAGAATCCTACTGGTACCACATTGCGATAATCGAAGTCCTTGCCCCAAGAGTCGGGGCAAGGTGTGAAGAAACCAGCTCCCATTTAAATGAATCATCAGGTATACATTGAAACTCTTACATTTGATGAATGTATTACAATAAGCATAGAAGTAAGGGTGTTCTCATGGATTTAATTTCTGATACCAAGATAAGGTGGCATTTTGGATATTGCGATAATAATACTTTATGAATACCGAGTTTGTGAGGCAACGCTCCCCTCGAATTATTGTTGTCAAGAGGAGCTGAAGTTCGTTTACTTTAAAGAAATTCATCGGATTAAGATTTATGCCTAGTGGAGAAGAGAATGAAAGAAACAAACTATTGCAACAACAATGTATGAAAGGGACATGCCTCGTTTGTAACATCCTACATCACCTAGGGGAGTGGATCCTCTAAGCCTTATATGTACATGCCCACCTTTTCCTAGCACGAGGCCTTTTGGGAACTCACTGGCTTCGAGTTCTATCAGAACTCCGAAGTTAAAAGAGTTTATGCGAGAGCAATCCCAAGATGGGTGACCCACTAGGAAGTTCTCGTGTGAGTTCCTAGAAACAAAACCGTGAGGGCGTGGTTAGGGCCTAAAGCAGAAAATATCGAGCTACACTAGAGTCGAGCTTGGGATGTGGTAGGGTCCGTGCTGGGATGTGACAATTTGGTATCGGAGCCAATTCCTGGCCGGAAGTCTGTCAAAGAGGACGTCGGGCTCCTAAAGGGGGTGGATTGCAACATCCCACATCACCCAGGGGAGTGGATCCTCTAAGCCTTATATGTACATACCCACCTCGTGTGAATTCCCAGAAACAAAATCGTGAGGGCGTGGTCGAGGTCGAAAGTGGACAATATCGTGTTACAGTAAAGTCGAGCCCGGGATGTGGTGGGGGCTCGGGTCGGGATGTGACTTTGTTTCTAAGTAGAAGCATGTTTACATCAACCTTCTTTTGGAACATTTTTCCCTTTGAGGGTAGAAAAAGGTTCGGCAGGGGCATCCAATACTAGGTCGTTCTTGGGGTCGCACTCTTCTTGCTCCTTCTTTAAGTCTAACATTTCATCCAACAAATGTTGGTGAGGAGGAAAGTCCATGAGCTTGATCTCCTTTTAAATTCTGAAGACACTCCATCCTCTGGGATGCTCTCGCTAAGCGTAGCCAGTAAAGAATCCGACATAGAACTCCTCTCGAAGTGCAGACATCTAGGAAAAATTTATGTTAGTAAGCTATTAGAGTTCAGCAATGTGTTCGTCATCTTTACGGTTGACCTCTAATGACCATTTTTAACTGCTTTTAGAAGAGCCTCCCGTTCCTTGGCCCAAGCATTCCGTTCAGAAGTTAACACGCTCTTTGATTTTTCCCTCAAGGCAATAAGAACGTGGTATGTTTTTGCCCTGGACAGCCTCTAAAGCCTTCAAGCCTTAATTCCTCTCGAAATTGCTCAAAGCTTTCCTGGTAATCTTTGGCTTTCACCTCTTCAACGGTGGCTAGGTCGATATAATGAATTATTTCTGCCTCATAGGCAGAGTTTGAAGCTTGATGTTTAGCATGTGCACTCTTGAGTTCGTCAATTTGGGCTAGCACCCACAGCTTTGCTTCAATCCTTGTTAGATAGCTCATAGCTACTTACATGGCACTGCATCAAAACATCGTTAAGAGAGGTACAGGTTCCTTTGAAGTCGATGTAGCACATGGGCATAGTTCATGTTTCAAAGACTGCTGACATTTGACGATAGAGTAATTCGATCAATTGAAGGCCGGATCATAAGAGAAGGGTGTGTTGTCCCCTGGAATATTAATTAGAACATTGGCAGAAGATCATCATGATTGAAGGGTTCATCTGCAAACACCCATGCGGAAAGACAAAAGTTGGCACCAACATAATAGAAGGCACGACAACTTCACTTAACACAGATAGGATACTCGGTTGAAGAACCGAATAAGCAAAATGGGACTCTGAATTTGAAAAATTTGGTAGCACCACCGGGGGAAACAATGAGATTAAAGTAGGGACAGAGACATTGGGAGTCGACGACACAAGAACAGCCATGTGTCTTCTTCGAAGAGGGATTTCTTCTTCCTTTCCAAGGCATTCAAAGGGCATGTCGCTAATCATTAGTTAAGGTTAAGGAGTCGCAATAACTGGATGAGAAAAAGAGTTCCCAAGATATTTTCTCTTCCTTCAAATAGGTGATAGAGCTGTTGCTAGTTTAAATGAACGAGTCATTCTGTGGGCATTATGAGCGTCAACCCACTCCAGATCCTTTAGAAGAGATCTAGAACAGTGAAAAGCATCGATGTCTTTCTACTAGTCATTGAAGTGCTCAGTGGAGAATAGCCATCACCAGTTACGAAAGATAGCCGGAATTCAGATTGCTCAACAAATCAAGTCTGGACGGCACACTCCAATATCAAACAACTCATCTTTGAAGCTAGGAATAGTTTGAGGGCTAGATCAAATCTCAACTCTGCTAATGTCTCATTCCCATGGTCTGTCCACAACTAGTATGGTTTCAGACCAATCTTTATCATGACAAAGAATGTCCTGAATATAAGTCTCCCAAGCACAACTAGCTTTAGCCTCGAAATAATAATGGTCGTTGGAACTTGACCTAATGTTATGCAACATCCTAAACTTAGGGATATCTAACTCAACCCCGAACCACTGATTCAAGAACTCAAAACAAGCAAGAAGATTAAAGGTGGCAGAAAAAAGATTGCAAATGGCAACGTCGTAACACAACAAAATGCCCTTCATAAAGGTAGGTAGGGGAAAATGAAAACCCAAATAAAAAAACGAGGGATAGATTCTGGTGCAAGGATGACTAGGATCATACGACGACTGCATATCAGCAAAAATATTGTGGCCAGGCTCCTACCAGACATTGCAATCATTTAGACTATCGTGATGCCTTTCGACAAAAGATTCACCTTCTTCATAACTCTCATAAGAGGAACCCTGATTGTAAGGAGAAACCCTAATCTATTTGGATTTCTACTCAAAAACGCTATTGGATGAAGATTCAAGAAGGTCAGAGAATTTTGAAATAGATATGAATAAAAGTTGGAACCTTTTTTTTTTAATAATGAAGGTTTATGATGAAAGAATGAAGAATCGAAAGATATATAGACATCATTTGAAGTGGTCATCTAGCAGTTGAATTCGGACCGACTTCTTTAGACCAATCAATTTGACGGTTGGGAGAGGCAAAAAAGTTCAAAAGAAATTTCTCGTGTCTCGTGCCCAAACTTTAAACATGACGTTTCATCATCGCAAGTTTTATGGCACGGTGCATGCAGATACATGCCTGAATCTGAAACAATGTCATGTCAAAGTTAAAAGTCACCTCGCATTCGTGAAAACCAAACAGTAAGTATACCAACTTACTACGAAAGGTATGGTCTATGGTAGAAATCCATCCTTAAGGGGAACAAATTGCCTCTAAGAAGGATAGTTAGGGGCAATTATGGCATCATTATTTTCCAGGGCTAGAGTAAGGTTGATTCGAATACTGTTACCTCAGGTGTCAGGTCATGGACTCACCAACTCCGAGCGAAGCTGTATCATATGGAGTAGGATGCCACCATCATTCTATTTCAGGGTACTAGGTGAAGCCTAAATGACTCCGCCAGATGACCATGCTTGTTCTGTAGGACACTTGATTTGATCCGGATATGAACTCAATCAAATCCTATAAGTCTTGGAGTTCTTACAACCTAAGGATAGGCATGCGCCATAAATAATCACACTCCTAAGAGGATGCAATATCTACTTATTAGATATCCTCTTGGATTCTCCGGGCTTAGAACAAGGATTCAATCCTAAAAAAGTATCTCTGCCACGGTATAAATACACCCATCTAGGTTTCATCTACAATAACGCAATCTATACACTTCAATTCTCTTGCCCACTGCGTAAGTCTCAAATTATTCACTAACTTGACATTGGAGAGCCTTTGGCCAACACACCTCCCTTGGCCAGGGGTTTGCTTATGGTTGCTTAATGTTTTGTAGGTTGTTCTAGACTACACAGAATTGTGCTCAACCAATGCGTACGAAGGTGAGCATATATGGTTCCAACAACAGTGGTGTCAAAAAAGAAAAACTTTTTGCTTTTGCCCAAATCGCAAGACTCTTTGGCGATCTAATAAGAGGTGAATCGTATTCCCAAAAGGACATGGACGTAGTGCATTGATCCATACTTAACAATTGTGATGAGCTTGTGCCATACCTCGGTGATCTTCCCCGATACGTTGCACCTGAGGGTTCGAACGCCGATGGTGACCTACCTATCGATGAGGAATGAAATTCTGAAAAATGATGATAGTGATATTTATTATATTTAGATTCTGATTAATGTCTTATACACACACACACACACACAAACACACACACACACATATGTCGAGAAATCGTAAAATTATGAAATTGAAAAGTACATTTATTAGCTTCAAGTTTTTTTTATTTTATATGTAAAATACATTTATAGGTTGAAAACAATTGAAAGAAAAATATTTTATTGAAAATTATAAATTAGAAAATAGTAAGTAAAATTCGTCTTGCAAACAATAAACTTTGTCACCTAAAGAAGCTTTGCATGATGAATGGAGGAAAATGCGTCACTTAAGGACATGTTGCGTTACAAAACCCAGGAAGTTTGTTGCGCAAGGATAGGTTGCGTGACAAAACATCGTATCTTCGTTGCGTAAGGTAAAAAATAATTAAAATCCTAAATGTCATTTTATTTATGGCATCAAAGACTTTTGTTGCGTAAAAGTTTAGGCGACGCATACCCTAAATCCTAATTAAATAAAATATATTTTTGTTAATTAGTTGCAACAAAGATCTTTGTTTGCTGCGTAAAAGTGTTTGGTGCGATGAACTGGTCTACATTCGTCGCACAAAAGCCCTTTGTGCAACCAATTTCCTATTTTCGTCACCTTTACTTTTCCTAATTAATTCTATTTATTTATGGTTTTGTGTTGTTCAAGGCTATAGTATTGCATGCACTTTGATATTGAGAATGATTCATTACAACAATGTGGCCATATATACCATAATGTTTCTTTTTATTTATGTTCGCTATCATATGAATTACATAATGCTCACAATAGAGTATGGCTTGGTATTATTATATCACAAACGACATTTTAGTATACAAAATAATGCTTGTACTTTAGCCATGATTTGGGACCATGATTTTCCAGGGCTGAAGTAAGGCTGATCCGAATACTATTAGCTTAGAAATCCGATTATGGACTCACGAGTGAAGGGAAATCTTTGAGTTTCTAGAATGGGATTTCAAATAGACTATCATGCATATACAAATCATATTGAATATACGAAAGCAGCGGAAGCATTTATAACATATTATCAAAGCTATAGTCATGCAAATCCCCTTCAAGGTTCATAGGTTTATATATAATGCATCAAAACATTTTAAAGAATCAAGAACAAAGTGAAGGTTAGTCTTATACCTCTTGATCTAGACTTGAGACCAAGGATGGACCACCTCCAAGCCCTTTGCTACTTGAAATCCTTGAGCCTAGCTTCCCTCCTTGCCTCCTCCACTTTGTTACAATGAGTGCTCCTAGGTTCTCTTCAAGTTCCCAAAGTAGGAAACCTCTAAAGATCCTCACCCACTAGTGTAGTGAGAAGGATGAAGGAATAACCAAAAGGGTGTAAGAGATGTTAGTAAAAACCGCCTTTGGTGGCCGGCCTTTGTGGTTCAAGAGAGCTATTTTCTTTTGCCCCTTTTGTTGTTCAAAACTCACAAAAACCCTAATGAACTTTATCTCTATAAAGTTCTTTATATAGACAAAAGAAACCTAGTCAACACTTGACTAAATATCTCACCCTTTCACCTTAAAGTGGCCGGCCTCTTTGTTGTTTGTTTGGGCTTTGGGCTTTTATTATTTCAAGTCATCCAATGCTTGAATAAAAGCCCAATGGGTTTAGGCCCAATGGGCCCAATTAAACCCGAACGTTTCTTAAGCCCAAAACGATCTTTATCGCTTTTATGATTTCTTTAGACTTTCTAAATTAATCACAACGATTAATTGATCCAATTAATTATTTCCATCATCCATTAGTTACTCACTACAATAGTGTTGTGGCGAACAATCTTTTAGGTTCTAATTAGCAAGGCAGTGAGGTGATTGGCATCAATCCAATTGCTTATATTTAATTCAATCACTTAGTGAATTAAAACTTCATTTTAATTCACCTTTCTTCTTTGACGACTACATTTAATCATCTAGAAGAACTCACAAGCTATGAGTGACATCTAACCATATGTCATAGCTACCCAAGCTAATGTAGAAGTTTATTCGAAGAACCTAGTCAGTTGGAATTATAATGTAATTCAATCCTTCTCTAATACAATACTCTCAATCACATCATTAGGGTATGGATATATCATGTCAAACCCCTAATGTGATTATTCCTTCTTATATGATCCAATTGAGTCGTGTAGGAACGCTTTCCTTTATTACGCTCGATACTTCGGCCGAAGATTCCCGAATCATATCTTAGAGTATTCTTCCTCTCTTATCGAGGATTAGAGATTCCTTGTTGCGCATACACTTGCCTTCATGAGTAAGTGGCTTAACCCCAATTATGCCGTGGACACCCTCGAATGGGGAGACTTTGACATAATCAAAGATTAAGTACTTAACCACAAGACAACGATGATGCCTCAGGTCTAAGGATTACTTACATCTTTCCAACCATTAGAGTTACTTGCTTGACATGTGAGTAGACCTCCATGCAAGTACTCTCGTTCGATTGTGTTCAGTGAACTCATTCCCCTAATGAGCACCTACATACTTGTCTTAGTGTCACAACACGAATGGGTTGAGACTTTCCATCCTTCCAATTGAAGCAGACACAGTATGTACCGGTCTACGCATTGTCAGTATCCCTCCGACAATCCAACGACCAAGAACCTTTTGGACATAATGGTTATGTGAAGAAGGTCTCTGTAGTCTAACTTCATTAGATTACTTCTTCAATCGATCCATTGTCCATGGATTCACTATTCAGGACATATATCATTTATTGAGATAGTCCTAATTAGTATCTTTGCCATTTGATGTATAAGAATCATCCATACATCGATTCATTTGTCCTGAAAGATTTCTTCCAAAGATTGACTTTCAGGGCATATTTCCAACAACGAGCCCGAGTGGAGCTGTATGACACGGACTAGGATGCCACCATCATTCTACCCTGGGGCACTAGATGGAGCCCCTAACAACTCCACTGGATGACCATGCTTGTCCCACAAGACATACGATTTGATCCGGATATGGACTTAATCAAATTCTATAAGTCTTGAAGTCTTTACAACCTAGGGTTAAGCAGGCGTTGCAAGTAATCACACTTCAAAGATGATGCAATATCTGCTTACTAGATATCCTCTCGGATTCTCACGGCTTAGAAGAAGGATTTTATCCTAAAAAGGTCTCTATCTCACCGTATAAATACACTCATCTAGGGTTCATCTATGGTAACGCAATCTATTTACTAGAATTCTCTTGCTCACTGCTTCAGTCTGAAATCATTTATTAACTAGACAATCGAAGAGCCTTTGGCAGGCAAACCCCCCAACCCCCCCCCCCCCCCCCCCCGGCAGGCCAATGACTTGGTTATAGTTGTTTACTATTTTGTAGGTTGTTCTAGACTATCTACACTACACCGATTTGTGCTCAACGACCACTTACGAAGGTGTGCAAATTTAGTTCCAATACATGAGATCACTTTAGCATAAGATATACTAGTTGATTACCTTCAAGTTTGCTAGTGTTACTATTAGATATGACTTTGAAATTAGATATCAAAACAACATATGTAACCAAACATTATCAATACCAGCGAGTATGTTACAAAATATTTTCTACATCTTGCGCGTGAAAAATCTGCGTTCATTCCAATAAAAAAACAAAAGAAAAAGAGAAGTCTAGATTCACGGAAAAACAGGAGGGGTGGTGTCATTGTCTATGTCGACGAAATGCATACGCACCCAGATTACACTTTTTCCCTCCCATGAAAAATACTAGTATAAATCTTGTTTGTACCATACTTGACTAATCCTGAAACTACTGAGCACCGGTCAACGTTATATCGCCAAGGACCTAGAAGAGTTTCCCTTCAACCAGGAGGCCAATCACAGCGTGACACCTGTCGACATCAAAAGCCAATCATAGCGCGACATGTGTCAACATCATAAACCAATCACAACACGACACGTGTCAATGTCAGAATGAAACTAGAAACTCTCTTCTATAAATAGAGATCATTCTCTCACAATATTTCCTAATGTCATTTGTACTAAATCATTCACTAGGACTCACTAAAGGAGAGCTTGAACCTATGTACTTGTGTAAACCTTTCACAATTAATGAGAAGCCCTCTACTCTGTGGACGTAACCAATCTGGTTGAACCACGCACATCTTCTGTTTGTTTCCTTGTCCCTATCCATTTACATACTTGTACACAATAGTGACCGGAGCAATCTAGCGTAGGTCATAAACTTAACACTTTCTGTTGTACCAAAGTCCTCACTAATTTTGTGCATCAACATTTGGCGCCATCTGTGGGAATGGCACTTATTCTCACTTTCTTCAGCTTTGTCAAGCTGGTTTCCACCATTCGTACACTCTCTTTTGACCAGGCATTCCTCTCCAACATAGGGAGCGAAGGAAGCCACAACACACAGAATGACACCCATCTTGCACCTAGTGTGAAGCAACGAAAAAAGGAAGGAAAGAGGGTTGCTCTTCAAGCTAAAGTCGATGAGCTAGAATCTTAAAACAACAAGATAGCAATGAAGAATGAGGTCCTCCAGGAGCAGTATGAGAAGCTCTTTGAGATACTCCATGAAACTAGGCGTACTCAAACACGCGAACTCGTTACCCCTGTGGACATCAACCATCATCTGGATGCCTCCCAACTAGGTCACCTTCCTTCAACATGGGTATCCCTGATGAAGAGCGAGCTAATCATCAAAACATTGATCAATATGAGACTTCTCTCAACCTAGCTACTTTGACCCGAAGTAGAAGAAGTGGAGGAAGACACCTCCTTGTAGAAAGGTTGGAAGGATCGAAAGCCATTTATCGTGACTGCCGAGACTTCCTAAAGCAACGTCGAGAGAATCCCCTTCATATAAGCTCGAAGATCAATGACCCAAGGGTTTCTGAAAGACTCGGTCCCCTCCTACGTCCCAAGTCGGCTACTAATTTGGGGAAGGGGCAACAAGTCTTAGAAAAACACGAAGGCATAGGAGACTTAGAGATGTTTCGACAGACATACCTTGAAAGTCAGTACAGCGAGTCCAGGGAAAAATCACATGCTCTGGATCAAACATTCCTACTTCCAAGAGGAGATGGAGATTTACGAAAGAAAGCTCCAATGGTACATGACTCTACTCAGGACCCTCTTGTCCTACAGCTTCTTAAGGAAGTAAACAAGTTGAAGGCCAAACGACAAGCTGAGATACCTGATTGGAACCAACCTAGGCCTGGCCCTCTTACAAGGAGGATCCTCGACACCCTCCTCCAAGCAAAGACAAAGCAGAAGCTTGGTTTGCAACTTTATACTGGAAATGAGGACCCGATTGAACATCTTAACCTCTTTGAGCCTACCATGGCATACTGGATGCACATTGATGAAGAGCAATGTCTTCTTTTCCCCTCCACCTTCTCTGGCGGAGCTCTAAACTGGTATTGCCATCTTCCACCTGAGACGGTAGACTCATTTGAGGAATTAAGGAAACTGTTTGTTTCTTAAAACATTTTCCAGACCAATCGCTTAAATTCTGCAAATGACTTGCACACTATTTGCCAGAAGCCGGATGAGTCACTACGAGAGTATGCCGGTCGCTTCAGCCATGAGTATTCTCGCTGCGTTGAGGAAGATGACAAGGCCGCCTTCAAGGCCTTCACGGCAACCCTACGTGATTGTTTCTTCAAGTACATGATCAATGCCAACACTTGGAAGACTTACTCTGAGGTGATGGAACATGCTTACTGAAGGAAATTTTGTGAAAAACATGTTCATTTGAGCAACATCTATAGCATGCAATTAACAATTAAAAGGCAGAATCATGCTTGCATGCACTTAAAAACAAAACATTGCCCATTAAATTCAAAGCCTAGTAGTTAGGTGAACCAAGACTCAACTCAAAACAAAGTGAGTTGAGAAATTTATACCTTTGTAGATTCCTCTTTGTAAAAGCAAAGGATAATCACCCAAGAGATAGGGCCTTCATTCCTTGCATCTTAGATCCATGGATTTGGATGGAAGAATAGGTTTCTCCAAGTTCCCAAAATTGAGAACCTCTAAGTCTCCACACCAAGGTCAGATGTGAAGAAGAGATGAGTGACCTTGGAGGAGAAAGATTACTAGCTAATCCCTCCAAGGGTGGCCGGCCTCTTTAGAGAGAAAGGAGAGCTTTATGTTCTCTCCAATTTCCTCAAAAAACCCTAAATGAATTTTGGCTATAAAGTCATATTTATACCTTTATTCATTGGAGTGGCAAACTTGTAATTAAAGCAAGTTCACTACCCTTCCTCTAAATGGCCGGCCTTAGGGTATTATTGGGCTATTTGGGCCTTTGTGAATTATTATTCATTAAGTTGTCATACAACTTAAGTCAATGGACTTGACGTTCAAAGCCCATTGGGCCTTAAGGTCCAATACTATCCCGAGGTCTTTAACGAACTTATTCGTTTGATTAATTAACATATTAATTAATCCTTGCCATAAATAATTAAACCATTTAATTATTCTTACTCATCTCCGTTGTTTCTTCAATCTCTACCTTACACGGTGTACGATCCATTAGGTTCCTTTTAGCGAGGCAGTGGGCAATTAAAACTCTTTCAAATCGATTGTGAATTGAAACTTACTTTCAATTCTCCCTTTAGTGTTTATACACATTTAGGGCTTCCACAAACCATGAGTGACACCTAGCAGCATATCATGGTTACCCAAGTTAATCAGAAGAGGTGGAGAACCTATTCAGTTTAGGATTACAATGCAATACGGTCTTTCTCTAATACAATACTCTTGACCACATTGTTTGGTTTGATAGTTTATTCATGTCTACTATCCAATGTGATTCATTTACTTATATGATTACTTTGAATGTAATTTGGAACGACTTCCTAAATCTCATTCATACTCTGGCCAAAGATTCTTAATCATATCATATAGTATTCTCCCTCAAACGGTTTGAAGGTTAGAGATCCCTTGTTGTGCATTCCCTTGCCTCCATGGCTAAGTGGCTTAACCCCAACTATGCCGTGGAGACCCGCGAATGGAGTGACTTTGACATAATCAAAGATCAAGGACCTAACCACAAGACAACTATGATGCCTCAGGTCAAAGGACTACTTTGCATTATCCCAACCATGAGTTCTCATGGGACATGAGTATGAGAACGCTTCGTTGATCGTGTTCAGTGGACTCAATCATACCAATGACTCGAGACCAGTCACTCTCACTAAGAGAAGACATAGCACATACTGATCTTAACGAACTGTCAATGCCCAATTGGCAATTCTATGATCAAGAACGTTAGGATATGTATATGAAAGAGAATGGTCTCATGAATCTCACTTCTTTAAATTACATTCTCCTAATTACATATTTGTTGGACTCATCGTTTAAGCATATAACATTTATATGAGACGGCTTAAAACAATAATCTATGCCCTTGATATTAAACTAGATTAGTTTAACATGTGAAATGTCCGTAAAGTATCATCATATGATTGGTTTTAGGGCACATTTCCAACAATCTCCCACTTGCACTAGAGCCAATCAGCTTGGTCATCAGTGATGATACCTTTTCTGTAGTCATTTCAAAAATGGCTGAGTAGTAGGCCTAGACAATGGATACCTATATGTTATCCATAGAAGCAACCTTGAGAATAACGATGTCACCATTATGCATGATTCTTAATCATGTGGTTCAGTCTCTCATTTGAGTTCAGATCGTGATGAGACCTTGATTCCCTGGCTTGAGCTATCGCCCCATTAGTGTCGTAGTGTCAGTACATTAGAGACACTTTCTGGTTGAAACCGAATAGAGAGTTCATAAATGAAGTTTCCCATCCAAACAACATTGTTGTAAGCTTCTATATATATTTTGCATTCATAATGGAACACACTAAACTCATTACTTTTAATGTTTCCATCCAAATATCTCTTTAGTCATAATAAAGAGATATCTGATTATCTCTTCATTCATAATGAAGAAACATCCAATGATGAATTAGATTCATAATCTAATACATTTACGCTTCCTTTACGTTACTCTAATTCTTCCTCATTCTTTGAGGAATCTATCCTTTAGTATTTCTTAAATACTTAAGGACTCACTTGACAGTTGCCATGGTTCTGATCCTGGGCTTGCATTGATATTGTCTTGTACCGATCTAGGTACAATTCATATCAATGTTTTTCATACAATATGAAATACGTAAATCACCTTACTGCGTATGCATAAAGGATTCTATTTATGCATTATGTTTCTTTAGGAGTCAAAAGGGTACGTTTGAGAAGAGCTACCTCCTAGTCTTACTAGAGTTGTTCTTCTGATTGAAGTTTATCATCATATGAGAAACTTCCTAGCATCTTTTGTCTATCATTAGGGATTGATATAATCTAATTATATCTTGAAATCTATTATTGTAGATTTCCATCCCATGTATATAGACTATGTCTCCCATATCCATTCTATCGTTATACAATGTTTAAAGTCATAACTTTAACGAAGAAGTATTCTTTTCATTTACAAAATTAATATATCATATATGTGTGTATATATATATATATTTAAATTTAGGAACATGATTAACTCCCACTAATCTTTTGTAAACCTAGGAAACAAAAGATTCATTTACATGTTTATGAGAAATCAAACAATTTGATCTTTCTCTCATAAGACGTTTATAGCTCCCACTAGCTTGCTAAGATCCATGATGGATGGATCTCTACAACTTACATGTCTTGTGATTCATAGTTTTAGACATATATATTATCAAGACTATCTTAATAATGGTTTCGGAAACCCATATAATGTCCAAACATTGAATCACCATTTAGTTGTAGCTAGCAATCTTCGAATTAATTGAAACTAAGACTACGTCAAAGATGGTTTCTTCAAAGTCAACCATTCTCTTTGATTGTAGTCACCTTAAGCTACCAATTAGCTATAAAGGTTTCATTATTTCGGGTCAAATGGTACTTTACCATTTCCTTGAGTATATGTCGTATATATACTCAATGTAGTCATAAGGATTTTCATTCTTATTTCTTTCGAATTAAAAGGTGTAACTCTATGACATAGTCATAAAGTTCAAACCATTCAACTGAGACAGTTTATAAATCCTTCTCGACTACCTTGGAGCTTGTGGTGTAGGAACTAGGTTGTTATATTTGTTGATTATCATCTTGTCTCTCAAAGAACCCATTCTTTGAGTTCTATCCCTCGTTCATTTGCTCTATCTTAGGCAAATCCTAGTGTAGGATTACAATGAACTACCCAACAAACAACATTTGTTAGTTGGTTTATAGAAGTGATATCCAAATGTTAATTTAAGGATACCCACAAGATAATTTTTAAATAAATATTGCTTATTAGCACACAACCCCAAATCTTAACATGATTAAGATTTGTCTTTCTTTCCAACTACATCTTATGGAGTCATGAAAATTTTGGAAGATCTTCTAATTGACAATCATATTGTCTTAGAAGTATATATCCTATATATGGGTAATTGATAACATCCAACGAACTAAATCTTATTCGAGTTCGTTCTTCTCTTAATGGAGAAATCCATTATCATATGATGCTTCTTTCCTTGATATTTTTAAGGAAACTGTTCTAAAGTGTTATCTTTCCTTGGATCAAATCTAAGGAGGCAAATACTTTAGACGTCTTACTCATCAACTTACATTTCTTGAATTCTTTGAAACCTTTTGCAAAGTATTCGGACTTGTGTTTATTCAAAATAAACTATAGTCCAACCGAGAGCGATCTTCGGTGAATGTCATACAACATGAGTAGTATTATGTTGTGGACAAGTGCCACTAACATCTAAGTGAATTAACCTCAACAACTTTGTGATTCTTTCTTCTTTCCAAAAGAATAAAGATTCGAACATTTCCCCTCTATACAATTTTAATAAGAAGGTATTGGATCCGCATCTAACGATCCAAAGCATCCATCTATGACCAACTGATAATTTATGTTTTAGAGGTATCACAACTTAGTTGGGATTAGTCACCACCTTGCAACCTTTTGGGTTTTAAGCATCGTTATATTCTACACAATTAACACTACCATATCATCTCTACTATAGAGACAATCAATTAGATTACAATAATCTAATTATTCATTAATAAAGAACAATGTTTTTTCAAACAAAACATTCATCCATCCCTTATAGTGATGGAATTAAGTTCCTTAAAATTGGAATGTAAAGACAATCTTTGGTTTTTCCAATTTCTTTGGTAGTTCATATGAGGAAGTAAGTACCATCTGCTTTCGCAGAGATCTACATTTGATTCACGTTCCGAATGTGAAGTACTTTCTCTTCTCTCATTAATCTTCTACTTTTTATTAGCCACACTTTTACAACGATTGTAAAACATAGTTACTAATACAGAATCAAACATTCAAGTAGAAGAACCAACTATTTTGAACTTTTCAAGAACAATTTACAACACCTTCGAAAGGTGTGTTCTTGACACTTGCAAGACATTTCTTGCAAATACCCCTTCCAATGTCCATCATTTCATAAAGAAAGTTTGTTCCCTTGGAGTTTATTTCGCTTTCTTCATTTGACTTCTCCTTTTGACTACAATAGTCATGGTCCCTAAACTCCCACTATCTCTCTTGAAACTTATTTCAATTGTGTTATACACATCAAACGATTTGGAGAGTGTGTGGTTATTGTTCACTATATAGTTTACAATAAACTTAGTGAACCATTTTAGATAGGGACACAAAGGTGAAGTCCTTGCCTAGTTTCCGTTTCTAGAAGTGGTTTAACACTTCAACACTCAATGATTCAAAATCATCATAAGTCCATGTTGATGGACTATTTTTGTCAACCAACCATTATGTTCTAAACATAATTACAAACTTTCAAGAGTTGTTCAAGGCAACTCTCATTTCTTCATACAACAATTTGTAAGTGAAGAATCATGGCACATAAAGTGTCCATGCCCTTGTGCTTTCTTCTCAAGTTCTTTGTTCATTTAACAAAGAAACAAGCACTAGTGTTTGCATTAGCTAAGGGTTGTTCAAAGCAACTCTTATTTCTTCATACAACGATTTGTAAGTGAAGAACTATCACATTAAAAGTGTTGTCCTCTTTATGATAGACTTATCTAACATGTTCTTCAAATGATACATTATCAATAGGAAGATTGAGAGGATTAGACTACTTAGGTACATATACAATCCATTTAAGACAATCTTTAGGATTGTGGTACCAAGTCCGGAAACTAAAGCATTCGGCTTTTCTTAGTCAAGTTTTGGATAGCGTTTGCAAATATATTGGTAAACAAATACATAACGAATATAAATTGATTGATTTTAAGCCATTTCATTCAGGTCTTTAAATCAAATAGCACCACCCACTATTTTTGGCAAATTCCATATCCCTCATTGGAATTCGAGAGTTTTGGAGGAAACTCTTAGTAGGGTATGGGATACTCACTATTACCAAGCCCACCTCACAATGATATGATGTTGGCTAGCATCAATAATAATGAGAGAGTACACTTACTCATTTGCATCTCTTGCAAGTACCCATCTTATTTGGCCTCTAGAGAATGAAGCCTCACAATGATATGATGTTGGCTCCATTGCACTTAGTTAAGTCATTCCCACCATGCAAGTTCGGGTAGGGGTTCAAGAACAACCTCACAATGATATGATGTTGATCATTCTCGTTGCCTACCTTCACAACATCATGTATGTGTATAGGATTCATCCTGAGTGTAAGCACGCACTTTGTACTCCCCCATGATAGTCGGTGCATGAGTCACAAACGATCGGAGCCTACCACGGTGGAAGGCCACGAAAGAGTGTTCAAAGCACTCTCACGCTTATCAACTTAATAATGGTTTGGTTGAGGGTTTTAGGTCTCATCATATATAAACATTCATTTTAATCTTATTAAAACAATTTGGTCCTATTACAACTATTGGTCCATGTGATTGATTTAGTTGTACATGATACTCCCACTATGCTTGTAAAACGGTTTTTAAAGCAAGAGTATATGGTAATACTAACATAAGGTTTGCATTCATTGATGGACTATATAGTTGCCTTAGGGCCTTAGGATGACTATGAACCTTTGATTAGATCCAACACGAGCCTAGTGTTGAATCTCGGTCTAGGGATGGTGATTGATTTTAGTTACGCGTTTAATCACATTAAGGCGTGTTGTCTTATTGGGCGTTGGACCCGCTACTCCATTTTCATGCATATCAAATAAAACAAGAAAGGAGTACTTCAAAGTAAAGATGAGCTTATGCTCTTTACAACATTTGAATAGTACAAATTACTTTAAAGTAAAGAAGAGCTTATGCTCTTTTACAACATTTGATCAAATCAAATTACAACCAAAATCTAATCTACACATTCCCATGGTTCAAACAAATTTGAGATGGTCTTTCACATAGCTCAATTATCGTAGGCTTAGGTTCATAATCACCCTTTAATTAATTAACGCTTTAACTAATTAAACTTTGAATGCAACATTGTCATTTGGTTTTTGTATCCATAGAATTGATTTAAATGGAGCTAAATGAAATGAAAGTCCAATTCTCATTTAAAGAGACAAAACCATTTTGTTCTCAACCTAATTTGGGCCAAAATGCAATAACCTCAACTTTTTGGGCTATGTTGCAAAACTTAAACTTTTGAGCTCATATTGCAAAAACACAAAAGTCCATTACTTCATGTAATTACAACTAGAACCCAAAAATTTCAACAAATTCAAAAACTTCATTAAAGGAACAAAACAATTTGTCCTTTAATGATTTTGGGCCTTTACGTAAATACGTAAACTTTTGGGTCAAACTGCAAATACACAAAAGTATCAAAACTTTATGTAATTGCATAAAAGCCCCAAAATAACCCTATTTTAATAGGATGGCCGGTTATAGAGAGTGAAGGGAGTGATGTGTGTGTTGATTTGTAGGTTTGACATAAAGTCATTCAAGTGGTGCAAGTGGTGTGTGACATAAATTCATGCAAGTGGTGCATGAAATAAATTCATGCAAGTGGTGTGTGTGTAAGAGAAGTACTTCTTACACACCCATCACCATTTCTATCACCTTTCAAAATTTCAATCACATTTAAACATTTGAAAAAGCACAAAACAAAGACTTTATGAAATAAATCAAAACTTTGAATCAAAACACCAAACTTTTTGTTCTTGGCTAAAACATCAAGAACAATGAAGAACATTCATGAAAAACCCATAAAAGCTCCATGAACATTTTTCACCCAAAGACATCCCAAAAACACTCAAACTTAAGGGAAATAACATATAACCATACTAGGGTACATAGGGGTTCCAAAAGTCACTTTAAAACACTTTTAACAAGTCAAACAAGAACCCAAAAATCCACCCTTTGGATTTGGCCGAATTTCCCAAAAAACATGGCACCAAATTTTAGCTCCAAAATTCATGCTCATATGAACTACATCTACAACATTTGAGATGGCAAATTTTCTAACAAAATTTACATTCAAAGAAGCAAGAATAAAGCTTGTAACAATTACAACATTTAAATCAAAGACTATGAACTACAAAACCCAAAAGGATTCACCAACTACTAGACCTAGGCTCTGATACCACCTGAAGGAAATTTTGTGAAAAACATGTTCATTTGAGCAACATCTATAGCATGCAATTAACAATTAAAAGGCGGAATCATGCTTGCATGCACTCAAAAACAAAACATTACCCATTAAATTCAAAGCCTAGTAGTTAGGTGAACCAAGACTCAACTCAAAACAAAGTGAGTTGAGAAATTTATACCTTTGTAGATTCCCCTTTGCAAAAGCAAAGGATAATCACCCAAGAGATAGGGCCTTCATTCCTTGCTTCTTAGATCCATGGATTTGGATGGAAGAATAGGTTTCTCCAAGTTCCCAAAATTGAGAACCTCTAAGTCTCCACACCAAGGTAAGATGTGAAGAAGAGATGAGTGACCTTGGAGGAAAAAGATTACTAGCTAATCCCTCCAACGGTGGCCGGCCTCTTTAGAGAGAAAGGAGAGCTTTATGTTCTCTCCAATTTCCTCAAAAAACCCTAAATGAATTTTGGCTATAAAGTCATATTTATACCTTTATTCATTGGAGTGGCAAACTTGTAATTAAAGCAAGTTCACTACCCTTCCTCTAAATGGCCGGCCTTAGGGTATTATTGGGCTATTTGGGCCTTTGTGAATCATTATTCATTAAGTTATCATACAACTTAAGTCAATGGACTTGACGTTCAAAGCCCATTGGGCCTTAAGGTCCAATACTATCCCGAGGTCTTTAACGAACTTATTCGTTTGATTAATTAACATATTAATTAATCCTTGCCATAAATAATTACACCATTTAATTATTCTTACTCATCTCCGTTGTTTCTTCAATCTCTACCTTACACGGTGTACGACCCATTAGGTTCCTTTTAGCGAGGCAGTGGGCGATTAAAACTCTTTCAAATCGATTGTGAATTGAAACTTACTTTCAATTCTCCCTTTAGTGTTTATACACGTTTAGGGCTTCCACAAACCATGAGTGACACCTAGCAGCATATCATGGTTACCCAAGCTAATCAGAAGAGGTGGAGAACCTATTCAGTTTAGGATTACAATGAAATACGGTCTTTCTCTAATACAATACTCTTGACCACATTGTTTGGTTTGATAGTTTATACATGTCTACTATCCAATGTGATTCATTTACTTATATGATTACTTTGAATGTAATTTAGAACGACTTCCTAAATCTCATTCATACTCTGGCCAGAGATTCTTAATCATATCATAGAGTATTCTCCCTCAAACGGTTTGAAGGTTAGAGATCCCTTGTTGCGCATTCACTTGCCTCCATGGCTAAGTGGCTTATCACCAACTATGCCGTGGACACCCGCGAATGGAGTGACTTTGACATAATCAAAGATCAAGGACCTAACCACAAGACAACTATGATGCCTCAGGTCAAAGGACTACTTTGCATTATCCCAACCATGAGTTCTCATGTGACATGAGTATGAGAACTCTTCGTTGATCGTGTTCAGTGGACTCATTCGCTATTGAGCACCTACATGCTTGTCTTGGTGTCAATCACACCAATGACTCGAGACCAATCACTCTCACTAAGAGAAGACATAGCACATACTGATCTTAACGGACTGTCAATGCCCAATTGGCAATTCTATGATCAGGAACGTTTAGGATATGTATACGAAAGAGAATGGTCTCATGAATCTAACTTCTTTAAATTACATTCTCCTAATTACATATTTCTTGGACTCATCGTTTAAGCGTATAACATTTATATGAGACGGCTTAAAACAATAATCTTTGCCCTTGATATTAAACTAGATTAGTTTAACATGTGAAATGTTCGTAAAGTATCATCATATGATTGGTTTTAGGGCACATTTCCAACACTTACAACCAAGCCTCCGCCGAGGCAATGACATATCAAAGGAAACCCCCCCCACAACCACCCCTTATCAGCAAGTAGGGAGTGGAAGCCAGATCCAACCAAATGAGAAGACCTCGACCTTCCAAACGGCAACGGTGCCTCCCCCTGCCTTACTTAATACTTTGCCAAGTCAACAGACATATCAATCTCAGGGCAAAAGGAAAGATTTCCATCCTCACTAGTCTCATTTTAGTAAAATGAGTAAGGAACACTACCGCGATAACCAAGGGTATCGCCATGATAATCCCCGACCCCAGGTAGTCAACACAGTGGGTCAAACACGTGTCAGGACAGCCCCTACCCCTAGGTATGAGGCATACACACCTTTGAACACCACATGTGTGGCCATTTACCCGATCATAGCACACTTGATACCGAAGCTACAGCCGAGGCACCTGGATTACAAGTCCACGAAGAACACGGGCACGTTTTCCTGCTACCACGAGTCTAACGGCCATGACGGCGAGAAGTGTATCACCCTTCGTGATCATATTGAAGCTTTGGCACGTGAAGGAAAAATTAATCAATTCCTCCTTCACCCTCCAACGGGTAATTGTAACCAACGCCAGGTGAATGTGATATATTCCATAAGTGGTGGCACACCCATATCTAAATCTTCCAACAGGGCCATGAAAAATAGTGAACGAGCTTTAAGGTCTGGCCACCAAGTGTTTCACGTGGAAGACATCAGGGGAGGCAAGTATCAAAAACCTAACTGGGATCCAATATGTTTCTACCCTGAGGAAGAAAGAGGTATCATCTACCTTCACAACGACCCACTGATCGTGAAAGCTCACATAGCCAACTTTGAAGTACGACGAATCCTGGTAGACACGGGGGCTTCGGTTAATATCATGTTTGCTGAAGCTTTCAGGGTACTTAATGTAGCTGAACACTCGCTCGATTTCTCGATTTCCCCTCTGATAAGCTTCTCCGGTGATATCGTGCAACCTTTGGGGAGCATACACTTACCTTTCACTATTGGTACAGGCCTTTACACAGCTACCATTACCACTAACTTCCTGGTGGTTGATTGCCCAACGGCATACAATGTCATTTTCGGGCGCATATGCATCAATGATCTCAAGGCCATGGTATCCACACATATGTTGTTGATGAAATTTCCAACCCTCTCTGGCAATGGTTACATCAGAGGAGATCAACTTAGTGCACGATCATGTTACAACACTTCGATCAAGCAACAACACCTGCCTGTGCCTAAGGAAACCCTTTCTATACATGACCAAGTCATAAAGACCAGCCCAGATGAAGCTAACTTGGATCTTCACGGTGGCAACAGTCAACCCAACGATCCTCAAGATGACTCTTTCACCCAGCAAGCACAACCCGCTGAAGAGTTGGAGAAGGTCTCTATCTTAAAAGATTATCCGGATCGCATGGTGAAGATTGGCACCACCTTGTCACCACCCATTCAGTTGGCATTGATCTCCCTTTTTGCAAGAGAACACTAAGGTCTTCGCCTGGTCATACGAGGACATGCCAGGCATCTCTCCCGATATCATCTGTCATCGCTTAAGTATTGATCCCAAGACCAAGCCAGTGAGACAGAAGCGAAAATCCTATGACGCTGAACGGTACGAGGCAATGAAGGCAGAAGTTGAAAAACTCAAAGGCATAGGCTTCGTCCGCGAAGTCAATTATCCAACGTGGTTAGCAAATGTTGTCCTTGTTAAGAAGAATCCGACCAAGGAAAGTCTCCTACTCCAAAAGGTCTTGTGGAGAATATGTGTCGATTACACCGACCTAAACAAAGGATGCCCGAAGGATAGCTTTCCTCTTCCTCTCATAGACAGACTTATAGACTTTACAGCAGGGTGTGAACTCCTGAGCTTCATGAATGCTTACTCAGGATACAACCAAATCCTCATGAACCCTCCGGACCAAGAACACACAGCCTTCACTACTGACAAGGGACTATATTGCTATAAAGTCATAACCTTTGGCCTAAAGAATGCAGGGGCGACTTATCAGAGACTAGTCAATTCAATGTTCGTCGAACTGATTGGGAAGAGCATGGAAGTTTACGTTGATGATATGCTAGTCAAGAGCAAACTTGCTGACCAACACATCACTAACTTATCTGAAACTTTCACCATTCTGAAGAGGTATCGAATGAGGTTGAACCCCAACAAATGTGCCTTCAGCGTAAGCTCTGGCAAATTCTTACGCTTCATGATAAGCCAACGAGGCATTGAGGCTAATCCCAAGAAGATTAAAGCAATCCTCGACATGAAGGAACCGGTAACTTCAAAAGACATCCAAAGCCTTACTGGCAAGGTGGCAGCCTTAACTAGGTTCATCTCTAAAGCCACAGACAGATGTGCTCATTTCTTCAAAGCACTTTAGGGAAGTAAGAAGTACATTACATGGACTGATGAATATGCTGAGGCATTCAAGAACCTAAAAGACTACATGAGTAAAGCTCTTCTATTTTCCAAACCTGAGGTTAGTGACACTTTCATTATCTATCTGTCGGTATCGGCTTCAGCAGTAAGTTCCGTTCTCATTCGAAAGGATGGTAATGTTGAACGGCTTGTCTACTACGCTAACTAGGCCTTGCAAGATGCGAAGACACGATACTCCAACATTGAGAAATTGGCTCTAGCATTGGTCATGTCTGCTCGAAAACTTCGCCCTTACTTCCAAGCACACTCCATCATCGTTCTTACCAATCATCCTTTACGACAGATACTCCAAAGGCCTGACACTTCCAGGCAAATGATCAAATGAGCGATAGCATTGGGTGAGTTTGACATCTCTTACCAACCAAAGCCAGCTGAGAAGGGCCAAGCAGTGGCAGACTTCATCGCTGACTTCACATATCATGTTGATATCGTTTCTACGCCTAAAGAAGTAGTTTCATTACCCTCGAAAGCTCAGAAAATAGAACCACAGCCCCTACATGGAGTCTAGGAACATAGAAACCAGGCTCACTTGAGGAATGTAGCCTACAAGCAGCGCATCTCCAACTACTATGACTCAAGGGTCAAACCTCGTTCTTTCAAAGTGAGGGACTGGGTATTGAAGAAAAGATTACTCTGCGACAGAGTCCCGAGTGAAGAACACTTAGTCCAAACTGGGATGGACCGTTTGAAGTTGTTGGCATCAGTCGCCCTGGCTTCTACAAGCTTAGAAGCTCCGATGGCAAGACCCTTAGCCATCCATGGAACGCTGATCACTTGAAGTACTATTACAAGTAAACTCACATTGTACAAGTGTTAAGCATCAGCCGTTCGACATCCTATGTAACGAGACTATTTGGCATGAATTCAATAAAGAGGTGATTTAGACAACTCTATCATAATCCTCTTACATTCTTGGCAATGAAACACTCGGGTTCAAAGCTTCAACATGAATGCTTCCAACAGGAAACAAGTCTAAGTATATGTCAACAAGACTATACAAATAAACGAACAGCTTCACAGTATATTCGTTCAATCATACATTCCAACACATTCATACATAAGCCAACTGTGCTTTGAAAGGGTTCAACATACTTTGTGTCATTCGACACTTGCTACAATGTGCCTAGACACCTTGCCCTTATTCTCACCAACTAGGTGATGAAATGTGAAGAAGGAACTCATCTTCATGCCACCAACCAGTTGATGAAATGTACAACCCGTACTCTCCTTCATGCCACCAACCAGGTGATGAAATGTACAACCCGTACTCTAATATCATTTGGCAACTTGCCACTCATGCCACCAAGTAGGTGAAGAAAGAACTCATCTTCATGCCACCAACCAGGTGATGAAATGTACAACTCGTACTTTAATATCATTTGGCAACTAGCCATTCATGCCACCAACCAGGTGATGAAATGTACAACCCGTACTCTCCTTCATGCCACCAACCAAGTGATGAAATGTACAACCCGTACTCTAATATCATTTGGCAACTTGCCACTCATGCCACCAACCCGGTGAAGAAGAAACTCATCTTCATTCCACCAACCAGGTGATGAAATGTACAACCCGTACTCTAATATCATTTGGCAACTTGCCATTCATACCACCAACTAGGTGAAGAAGGAACTCATTCTGGTGCCACCAACCAGGTGATGAAATGTGATGAAAGGTGATGAAGGAACTCACCTTCGTACCACCAACCAAGTGATCAAAGCAACTCACATTCCACCTACCAGAAGATTAGTAGTACAACTTGTACATGTGAACTCCTAGCATTCACAAATAATCAAAAACCCTCAAGCTTGACAACTCAACTAGGGGAGCACTTATGCCCAACAAGAGTTATAGTCACCAACAAAGTCTTATTGGAAGCTAATAACAACTTCAATGCATGGCATACGAAGATCAAGCTATTCAGCCCTCTTGCATCTGCTTCAGACATTTCTCCTCTGTAACAATGCAAACACTACAACTCGTAGAAAGCTTCACACACTCTTGATCAAGATAGTGTGAAGCAAAACCAATTTATAATGCCAACAAGAGCTTCATCAATGGAGGGCAACCACAATTCTCAAAAGCTTCACACACTTTTGATCAAGACAGTGTGAAGCAAAACCAATTTATGGTGCCAACAAAAGCTTCATCAATGGAGGGCAACCACAATTCTCAAAAGCTTCACACACTCTTTATCAAGACAGTGTGAAGCAAAACCAATTTATGGTGCCAACAAGAACTTCATCAATGGAGGGCAACCACAATTCTCAAAAGCTTCACACACTCTTAATCAAAACAGTGTGAAGCAAAACCAATTTGTGGTGCCAACAAAAGCTTCATCAAAGGAGTTCAACCACAAATCTCAAAAGCTTCACACACTCTTGATTAAGACAGTATGAAGCAAAACCAATTTATGGTGCCAACAAGAGCTTCATTAATGAAGGGCAACCACAATTCTCAAAAGCTTCACACACTCTTGATCAAGACAGTGTGAAGCAAAACCAATTTATGGTGCCAACAAAAGCTTCATCAATGGAGGACAACTACAATTCTCAAACCTTCGAGGCAAATTCAAGACTGTTCGAAGCAAATTCAATTTATATGGTTCATCCAAACCTTCGACTACTACAAGGTGTGGCTTGCATCACAATCTCTTGCTCAATAGTGTGGAAGCAAAATTTGTATATGTTGTCTCTCCCACATTTTCAAATTTCTAGTTTCCCAAAAACAAAAAAAAAAACAAAAGCGAAATTCAACAAAGCTTCATCAATGGAGGACACCTACAAATTCTCAAAAGCTTCACAATATCTTGATGAAGATAGTGTGAAGCAAAATCAATTCATGGTACCCAACAAAAGCTTCAACTCCAAAGGTTCACCTACAAAAGCTTCAACACAAAAGCATCACCCACAAAAGCTTCAACATAAAAGCTTCACCCACAAAAGCTTCACCTACAAAAGCTTGACCCACAAAAGCTTGAACTACAAAAGTTTCACCCACAAAAGCTTCACCTACAAAAGCTTGACCCACAAAAGCTTGACCCACAAAAGTTTGACCCACAAAAGCTTGACCCACAAAAGCTTCACCTACAAAACTTCAACTCAAAAGCTTCACCTACAAAAACTTCACACTATCTTGATCAAGATAGTGTAAAGCAAAATCAATTCTGGTGCCCAACAAAGCTTCAACCACAAAGCTTCACCTACAAAGCTTTAACACCGAAGCTTCACCTACAAAGCTTTAACACCGAAGCTTCACCTACAAAGCTTTAACACCGAAGCTTCACCTACAAAGCTTTAAAATATATATATATATATATATATATATTTTTGGAAATTTGAAAATTCAAAAATTCAGAAATTCGAAAATTCAAAAATTCTGAAATTCAAAAATTCAAAAATTAGAAAAAAAAATCGAAAAAAAAAAATTTCGAAACAAGAAAAAATTGCCTAGGCCTCGTCTTCTTTGGGCCTAACAACTTTCATAAAAAATATATATGAAGAAGGAGTTTTGGGCTACCACTTAGAAAGGAAATGCCTCATTTGTCAACTTCCTCGACCGGAGACTTGGAGGACTCCTATCATATGCTATTGCACCTTGATACTCGGAAGTCTCACGACCACTCAGTGACCTAGATTTTTCAAGTCTCTAAACGAGAAGTTTTCCTCATTCGGGGAATTAAGGGAGCACTACCTCAACCTACATACTTCACTCACACAGCTTCAACATACAAGCTTCAACAAAAGGAAAAATTCAAAGAACTTAGTGAAGAAGGCCTTGGTGTATTTAACACAATACGTTGAAATGAAGCAAAGCTTGTTTATTGATATCTCCGATAAATTACAAATATGTACATATACATGAATCAAAATAAACAAACAAGAGGGAGTCTTCACAAAGGTTGCTCAGGAGAAGTCTCAGCAGTCGGCAGAACCCCAGAAAAATGAGGCACCAGAGGGTGATTATTCGGAACCTCAGTACTAGGCAGAACCCTAGAAGAAGGGGGCACCAAAGGTTGATCATTTGGAGCTTCATTACGCGGTACAGCCCCAGAAGACGAAGGCAATAAATTCCTTTGGAACAAACCCACAAACCTTTGATGATCAAGTAAAATCTAACCATCAGATTCCTGCAGCTGGTCGAGCTTCCTCTTCATGTTTGTAGCATAGTCATGTGCGAGCCTGTGCAACTGTTTATTCTCATGCTTGAGCCCTCTGATCTCCTGTTTGAGATTTATCACTTCAGCCACCAATAATTCAACCTGGCAGGTTCGAGCAAATAGGCGTTTGGCCATATTAGACACTGAACACTGAGAGCCAGAGAATCCTTAACAGCCAACTCATCAGACTGTTTGGAAAGTAGTCTGTTATCTTTGGGAGTGAAAAGGTTCCTGGCCACCACCGCAGGGGTCATATCATTCTTCATCACAAAGTCCCCAACGGTAAGAGGACCAGTAGGGGATAAGAAGGATGGGTGCCATATATTGTCTTGAGAAGGCATGGTTGCCTCTTCACCAAAGTTCAAGTCAAAATGACGGTCGGATGGGCCAAACATTCTCATAAATGATGAAGGAGAAATGAGGTGCAATAAATCTCTGAAGTAAGGGAAAAATTTCTACAAGTAATAACTCTCTGAATGTACTCCTTGCACACAATTGGTGCCCTTATAAAAGAAATGGCAACATGGCCGTTGGTTCAAAAATCGAAGAGGCACCACTCTCCGGATTCCAAAGAGGCGCCACTTTCCACACGTAACATCAACTCCTTGGGTACCACCGATAACTTTGCCAAAGATCTCTGACAAAGTTTAGGCACATAAATTTTGAAGGTCCAGCTACCCTACTATTATCCACAAAGGTACAAGAACAACATCACTGCTTGATAACTAGAAAGTCCCAATGTGTGTCAACCTCCGTGCTTCGTGGCAAGGCAGACTGGCAAAAATGCCCAACCTTTACTCACATTCGAGAAAACACTCCTAACAGGATTATTTTCTCAAAAATTGAAGAGACACCGCCCTCCGAATCTCAAAAGTCAGACTCCCAACAGGATTGCTTTCTCAAAAATCGAAGAGGCACCGCTCTCCGAATCTCGAGAGCTAGACTCCCAACAGGATTACATGCTCAAAAATCGAAGAGGCACCGCCTTCTGAATCTCGAGAGCCATACTCCCAACAGGATTATTTTCTCAAAAATCGAAGAGACACTGCTATCCGAATCTCAAGAGTCAGACTTCCAACAAGATTGCTTTCTCAAAAATCGAAGAGGCACCGTTCTCTAAATCTCAAGAGCCAGATCCCCTACAGGATTGCTTGTTCGAAAATCGAAGAGGCAACGCTTTCCGAACTTCGAGAGCCAGATTTCCTTGGATAAAGCTTGTCTGCAATCTTCACACGCAACATCAGCTTTCCAAATACCACAAACCACTTTTTCAAAGTGTTGTGACAAAGTTAAAACACGTGAAGCTTGCCGCTCTCACTACATTGCTATGACCAAGAAGGGTAAAGGAATAGCACTACTACTTGTTGTTAGGGAGACTCCTATATATGTTGACCTTCATCCTCCACAACCAGGCAGACCTACAAATAAAAAAAATGCTAAACTTTTCTTCATATCCAATAGGACACTCTCAGCAGAGTCTCTCAAAATACTCAGCTTCTTTTCCTCCCGATAATACCTATGCAAACAAGCCATACCAGAGCAAGAGTATCTCATATCATCAGGGTTAAAAGAAAAAGTATCCCATATCATGTTTTTCCCTGTCTTTTCCTTTGGCATTGTTCTTACCTGCAAGACAAGGAGAAAGAGAGCAATCAGTCAGCACTTGAAATCAATCTTCCAGTCAGGAACTGACTGCCTGGAACCCCTTGCCTGATTACTTACCTGGTATTGCTTTGAGTACTCATCTTCAACATCTTATGCTTCCAGAGAAGATACCACATCTGCCTGAGGAACAATAGGGCAAGTGAGAAGGATACAAGGAAGCATGTGGAGATAAGCGTAACAGAACACGTGCCGATACATCCACTACTTTGTCAACAACAAAAGTATCCCATATCATTAGGGTCGAACGTACTCTAGATTTGATGGACTTGTTTTGACCCTCAAATTCTTTAGTCGGCCTTATACTTTGGAGGAAACCAAAAAACCCTCCATCTTAGTTTAAGAATAAGCCTGTGGAAAGTTACTTCTTCAAAAGCAAAAGTATCTCATATCATCTCTTCTCCATTTTCTTCTCCTTATCCTTGTTGCTATTTACGACATAAGGAGAAGGAGAACAATCAACCGGAAGCCAAAATTGAACCTCCGATCCAGGTTGTTTGCTTGGAAGTCTGATTGTTTACCTTGTCTGTTACCTCCTTCGGCAAATCTCCTAGCTTGGCAACTTGGGGGACTCCTACTATAGGTTTTGTATCGCACTTGACCAAGCCCGAAACTACAAGTAAACTTCAAGTGAAATTGATACATTACCTTATGCATCTTCATCGGTTAAAGATACTACCCCCGGATGGAGGAAAAGTACTTCTAGAGAAGATGCCACATCTACATATGAGACAGATAAAGCAAGTAAAAATGATACCACACTTCGGTTCTAAGAAGTTTCGTGATTACTCAATAGCTTGGATCTTGCAAGTCCCCAACCGAGGAGCTTCCCTCACTCGGGAACTTAGGGGAGCACTGTTTGTACCATACTTGACCAATCCTGAAACTACTGAGCACCGGTCCACGTTATACTGGCAAGGACCCAGAAGAGTTTCTCTCCAACCAGGAGGTCAATCACAGCATGACACGTGTCGACATGAGAAGCCAATCATAGCGCGACACGTGTCAACATCAGAAACCAATCACAACACGACACGTGTCAATGTCAGAATGAAACTAGAAACTCTCTTCTATAAATAGAGATCATTCTCTCACAATATTTCCTAATGTCATTTGTACTAAATCATTCACTAGGACTCACTAAATGAGAGCTTGAACCTATGTACTTGTGTAAACCCTTCACAATTAATTAGAACTCCTCTACTCTGTGGACGTAGCCAATCTGGGTGAACCACGTACATCTTGTGTTTGCTTCCCTGTCCCTATCCATTTACATACTTGTCCACACTAGTGACCGGAGCAATCTAGCGAAGGTCATAAACTTAACACTTTCTGTTGTACCAAAGTCCTCATTGATTTTGTGCATCAACAAATCTAACCAATGCTGAAATGGTAAAAGCCTATTAGAAGAGCAAAGTACCAACATTACGAAACTTCTAGCTCAAGTACTTAAGAATGTTTATTTTTGCACCTCAAATTTTATGTCTAAATCCCTTATCCCTTAATATCAAATGTATAAAAAGAATTTCAATCATCAGCACTAAAATATTAGAAAACTAAGCCAATATTAATTGGCTATTGCTCAACTGCAGTACATAAATTTCTTCAATCAAACTCTCCTCATACACCTTTTAATAAAGTTAGGTTGTAATAAAGAGAGAAAGCTAACAAATCATCTTTAACAATTTTTCATGCCATTTTCAGTTGCATACTCGACCAACTTTCCAACTTCTCACAAGAATTCATAGACACACGCATGTCCAGTTTTCACAGGATGTAGTATTTCAGTCCTTGTCCCCCTTAAACTTATGACAATTATTTTTTTCCACTGAACTAGTGAAAGATGTCTTTGTTCTACATCTAGCCATGTGACTGAATTGGTAGTTACGTCCAGAAACTGAATTACGGTGGTTCATTATCAGAGTCACTACTTTAAAGTATAAGACAAATTGCTTTTTCTGATTATTTGAATAATTAAGCATTTCAATAATTTTTGGAGGAGTGGTAGTAAGCAACGTGCTAACCAACTAAGGTACAAGCCACTTGCATATGTAGCACGATTGAGAACACATAAGTTTAAATAATCACATGTACCACTTGAATTTTCTTCTAAATATGTATTAATTCCACTTCTATTTCTGCTATTAGCTTAATGGCATAAGCTAACCCTTCATCCAGCCATATCAACCCTTTCCTTCCCCCTTGGTGCATGTCCTAGGAGCATCCAAAGTTGGGTTACGGTGCCATATTGGTGGAAAGATGTGTAAATTTCAATTAAAAGTATATTTATGATTGGTTGCTCTTAATGAAGAAATCTTATATCGTTTCGGCAATATTTACAACTTTACTTCTCAAACATTGCTACGTTCTTTTTTTTCTTTATAATTAATATATTACAGATTGGACTTTTTTCCAAGTCAAACGAATTACTTCAAGTTAAAAACAATTCCCGTGGCAAAAGAAAAGGAAATAAAACCCCTAGCCACTGATTGGATTTTTGGCGTTGGGTTTGCGGGAATCATTCTTGACAACTCCGATTCGGATAGCCTTCAAGCTAGCGGTAGAAAATGTGCTAGCTGACACTAGATTGACCATAAAACCCCACCGGAAAAGTGACAAAACACTATTAACTTAGTGATAAAGCCATGAGAAAGAAAATTATGATGTGAAATATTTTGAACCGAAAGACTCGTTTATTAATAAAAGTTAAACTATTCTATAAGTTCCCGGCACAACCTCCCCACTTGGGGCACATCCTAGAATTAAGTTTCGTTTTTAATTATATCACATCAATCAGAGCATAACAGTAGTGCATACAACAGGAAACCACAAATTACGTGTTGTGCCATATATAATCAAAACTAAGTTGTAAAATTGATTATACTTTGATAAAGAGTAAACAGAAGTAAAACTACCCTAAATCTGGACTACTGCTAAGCACACTCGTCCTCCTCATCACACACCATGCACTCGCTAGGTCCCAAGGGGCACAAAAGAAAGTGTGAGTAGATCATAATCAATCCTTTATCAAATTAAAATAATTTTCAACATACTAACCCCCGTTTTTAGAAATTCATTAAATATTTAACAAAAAAACTAGTATAGTATTCTAAACACGAAAATTTTGTAACGAATGAATCGAGAACACGTGTACAAAGTAGATATGTACTGATGAATTTGTGGGGTTACAATCTCTGTTTACAATTTTCCTCTGATTTAGTCTTCAAATTTGATGTAGTTGTGTAGGTTGTTGATACAAGGGTCGCGATGACTTGATCTCGGACAAACGATTGAACGATTGCTTCAAGTTTTGAGCTTGAAACAATGTATGGATAGTCTTCACCTCAGGTTTAAGGTTACGGCAAAGGGAGTGTTGATGTAGAATTTCGTTGATTCAAGGGTCTTGGCGACTTGATCTTGAATCGAACGTCATTACAAGTTTTGAGCTTGCAACAAAGTCTTAAAGGAATTGGCACAGGTGCTTATTGATTCTTCAAGGGAATGATTCGGCTTTGATTGTGCATTCTTTGAAGAGAGTTTTGGTAACGTATTAGTCTTCAAAGATTTGGTGTAGAGGTTCTTTTGGATGTAGAATTGCTCACCCCTATTTGTGCCTGGGGACCTTGTATTTATATACTTCCAAAATGATGCGAAAATAACTTAACACACAAATTAAACCCTCTTGTTGTCAATTGTAGTGAAGAATGTAAGTAGGGATCATTCTAGGCCAGGGATTAGGAGGGATTGCTAAAACACTTGAAACTGACTTAAATATGCGAAAACAAACTTAAAAGCATGAAATCAAATTTACAAGACTCAAAACAAAGTCACAAGACTCAAAATAGATTATAGAGACTCAAAACTGCCTAAAAACAACTCTAAGGCAGTTTCTGCCACTAACACAAAGTTTGGATGAAAATTGATTTTATCTTGACTTAAAACACTTAAAAACACAATCTAAAATAAGTACTAACTAATATGACTTAATAAAATAAAGGGGATTTTGGTTTTGGACGAAGATAAGGGAAACAAAGCAAGAACAATTTAAACAGATTCTTAGACAAATTTAGGTGAATTGATGGGTGATGGGTTAAACTATGGATGATGGGCTAGCTAGAGGGTTCTTCTCCACACATGACATACTTGCACATAAACCAATTTTCAGTTGTTCTTTAGATCAATCATGAAACTCAACACCCCAGGTTAATTAAGTCCGCTTAAATTAACCTTCAAGTTCCGCTTAAGTTATTGAATTGGATGGGAAAGCGCATACAACAATTCAAGCATTCTTCAAAAGTCCTTTACGTGAATAGCACAATAAAGATACAATCAAAGATCATTAAGCATCATGAAAACTATAAGTATTGACGAGGCATTCGTTACTATGATGAGCATGAAACTCCTGCCAAGATTTCATTTAACGCGATCGTTTATAAGCGACCTCCACTACTTGTGAATATAAATTCGTAACTATTAGGTAAAACTCCTTTATACTCTAGCATCATATTCATGCATGCAAACTAAGTGTGCACTCTTAATAAACATACACGAATAAGTTATCAATCAAGCAGTTAAACAAATTGAATTCATAACTTATGAAATCACAACTGAAGGTAATCAATTCATATTGCAAGTATGAACATGGTTTCGAATTCCCCCTAGCTAAGGGGGTTTAGTTCCTCATACTTACAAAGCAAAGATAAACAAATTTAGACATTGAAAACAAAAGAAAGAAAACACCTAAATGCTCCAACGATCCAAGTTGGACAGCATGCATGTCCAAGAACTTTCCTTCCCTTCCTTTGCTACGGCACAAGGTGTTGGTGAGTGTTTGAAGGTTTGGTTGTATGGAGGAATGGATGTGAAGGTGAATGGATGTGTTTGGATGAAAGTTGTATTGAATTGGGGATGAATTATCAAGCAAAAACTGAATGTAATGGCTGCCACACACACTTCCTTTTATAGAGGAAATGCATGGCATGGAGGGATCGATGGTGGTGTGAGCAATGATTCAAAGGTGAAAGTGAAGTAATGATGCAAAACATGGGGGGTGAAATGAAGTGGTGTTGCAGCTATGAATGCAAGTGGGGAACATGAATGATTGTGCACATGGTAGATAAAGGAAAGGGAGGTGGAATGGTGCAGAAATTAGTCATAGGTGCAGGTGGATTCATGATGCACGACATGGGCAAGGAAAGTGAAGGAGTGGTGCATCAATGAGTGCATGTAGTGGAGGTGAAAATGAATGAAATCTGATGGGTGAAGGGGACAAGGGATGTGCACCACTTGAGTGCAATGATTAAATGTAATGGTGCATGAAAACAGAAATAATGAAGGGGACAAGGGTGAGTGTTGCGGTAATGAGTGAATGTAGTGGTGTATTTTATGCCCATGCCGTGCCTTTCCTTTGCCCATGTGTGTGTGTTTCCTTTGCCCATTTGCACACACATGTTCCTCATCATTTCAACCACAAAACAAACACATTTTCTATCCTCCAACCTATCCATGCAGTTTGCATGTGTGTGAATGTCATCCTTGCATGTGTGTGAGCTATTTGATGTCTTCTCTTTCTAGCTGTGCATTTCCACTTGCTCCAAAGCCAAATGAGTGCAATCATAACCCCATTTGTTGCTGAGTGTTGATGACAAAGCAAAACACAAAACAAGTGCCTTTACTTTCTCATTTTATTAGCCAAATCTGCTTAGCCCTTTTCTGAACCTTTCAGTGTTACAATGCCCATAACTTCTTCTAGAAAAAGGATATTAACAATCTGTAAATTTCTCCAGAAAATAGACATCTGTAGCTTTCCAAGCATATAAGGGTCATTCTCTCATTCATTCTGAGCTGTTCGTGACATGCTTCCAAAGTTAGCTAATTTGCACAGGCAGTTTTGACGAATTTGTTACTTAATATCTCACTTGTGCTACTTTTCTTTTCTTTGCTTTATAAATCACACAAAACACAAAAACATAGTAAATAGCTAAAAAATATAAGGAACTAACTAAGAAAAGACAAGTGAATTTTATGTAAAATATATATATATGAGCTTATCACAAAGCCATACCTTTGGATGGATTTGACTTTGATTTGTGTCTTGATTCATCCATGGGAGAATTTAGATATGTTTTTTTCTTGATTTCAACCACTTTTGCTTGGCCGAAGTCTATAGGGCTTGTTGCCTATTTTGTGAGTAATCTTCAATTCTTGCTTTTTGTGTGAAGATGCTTTAGCTTTCTTTCCATTTTTGGGAGCAACTTTGACCCCTTCCTTATTTTAAGAGGGATTTTCTCCCTTTTGCTGACTTTTGGGAAGGGTTTGTACTTCCTTTGCTTGATTTGTGCCACATGTCATTGATGACTTGTCTATTTGTGATGAGTCATATGCCACGTGGAGCTTTGTGATGCATCATTTGAATGCAACGAAATTTGCATCTCTACAAATGCCCCCACTTCAAGGCACGTTGTAGGCATGTGCTTGTCACATGTTGGAAACGTGTTTTGAAGTCCTACAATTTGAATGTTCTAACTCGAGGGTCGTCAAAACTTCATCTTGAATTAATTTGCTTCTTCAAGGGCCGTAGAGATGTATTTCTTGAACGAAACATTTCTTCAAGGGCCGTAGAGGCGTATTTCTTGAATTGAAATGATGAAATTTGTCAAGGGTCGTTGAGGCCTATTTCTTAGATGAAACATTTCTTCAAGGGCCATTGAGGCTTGGTCTTGAATGAAATGAAAATTTTCTTCCTGGGGCTGTAAAGGTTTGATCTTGAGTGAAAAGGAAAATTTACTTCATGGGCCATGGAGGCTTGATCTTGAAAGAAAATGAAAATTTTCTTCAAGGGCTGTGGAGGCTTGATCTTGAATGAAATGAAAACTTTGAAAATGGGTTGGGATATTTTGAGACTTGGATTTTTTTCCTTGTGGTTGTGGCAAAAATGCTTTTCCTTCCTTAGCTAGGAATCTCCTTCAATTTCGGTAATGAGGGTGATTTCCTTCAAAATGTTGGAAAGCTTTGGTGATTTTCTTCAAGGTTTTGGAAAGATTTAATGCTTGTCCTTGGGTAAGTAGGATTGGCATTTTTCCTCCCTTTCTTCTTTTTATTTTTTTCGGCCGAGGTGGTGTTTTCCCCTTTGGTTTGGGAAACTTGAAGGCATGTCCTTGCTTTGGAAGGGTTCCCTTTTGTATTTTGGCAAGGAAAAGTAGTTTCCTTTGATAGTTTGGAAATTTTAAAGCCCTTTCCTTATATTTTTTTTGTTTGCTTTTCTTTTCTTTGCTGATTTTATTGTAAAAGCAACATGCTTTTTTCCTTTGTGGCTGAAATCACCTTGCCATTTTTTGCTTCGAATTTGCTCCCTTCTTTTGGTTGGAATATACATCTTTGTTTTGATTTTCCTTTTGCTATTTAGTATGTATTCTCCCTATTGCATTAGGAAGCAATTGATCCTTATTTATAGGACAATTAGGTTTTTGTTTTTATCACAAACTACCCTTGTCGTGCACTGCCACTATGCTTGCTGATGTGCAGTGTGCAATTGCTACTTGTTGCCGTGAATTTTGTTGTTTGGTGCTTGTTGCAGTGCGTCACTTTTTATCACGTGGTGTTGTGCAAAAGACTGTGTGGTTACGCTGTGTAGTGCCTTTTGGTCATAATTTTCCCTCAATGGTGACTTTGTCGTCAGTGCAAGAAACTACTTGCGTAATCGTTGCGAGGTTGCATAGTGCAATTGAATAGCATTTTGGTTTTCTTTGCTATTGTAGTGTGCTTTTCCAGGACCATCTTGTAGCTACCCTCTTGATGTGCTGCTCAACCTTGTCATCATCATCCTTCAATGCTCACGAGGTTTGTCTCGCATGTCTTTTGCTTTAGTGAAGTAATTTTTTTTTCTTGCCGGCCCACTCTTATGCTTATGTTGTTTGTTTGTTTTGTTGTAGCCATGGTATTTTTCAAGTGCTTTAAGAGCAATACCATCACCATTCTTGCGAAGGAAGGCAATTCGCAAGATAGGGGAACAATGTTGAAGCTTTGTGCGCTGTTAATTGGCCCTAAGGCTCTTGTTCTTCTTGCGAAAGAAAACTCAATGCATATCAAGTCGTGGTCTTCTGAAGTATCTTAGGAGATGACAGATTTTGGTCGACCAAATACGAAGAAGAAAGCGTGTACATTGAGGATTCTTATCTTGAATCCTTCCTACCATGTTCGTGACAATCCATTGGCTCCGTTTGAGCTTCTTAGTGATCACATATGTAGCAGAGCTATGACTTGGAATAACACCTTGTTGACTACTAGAGAAGCTGTCTTTGCTGAGTTTTACTGGGAGTGGCTTGAAGATGTCTTAAGCCGATCTAAAGATGTGCTTACGAACGTGGGCCTTTATCACATTGTGTACGCATCTTTATTTAATTTTGATAGTAATCCTTCCGTCCTTCGTGCATTCTTTGAGCATTGGTGTTCGGCAACCAACACACTTCACACGTCACTTTGGGATCTCCACAAGATAAGAGGCTTGCCGATCTAAGGTAAGTTTTACAACGAGATTGTTCCTAGTGTGGAGGAATTTTCTCATCGCAATAGGCGAGCATTGCTTGTGAGTTACACCTATTTGTTTTGGGCGTAATACAAGCTTTCCCAGAAGGCTCAGGGTAAGTCAGGTGTGAAGATTTCTTCATGGATCCAATTTTGGTATTGGGATGCCATGAAGTACAAGAAGCCTTTGAAGAAAAATGGTCGCAACATGACCACTAAGCCAAAGCGAGACTCAGACCTGTCAGGTGCCATTAGTTTAGCTAGGTGCCATGCCCCTGCTGAGTTGAAAGCGTTTAAGGATCTTGGCGTAACGTTAAAGCATGTGGAAGAATCTTACCTAGCCGCTTTCTTAGTTTGTTGGCTTTGTAAGTGTGTTTTCCCAAAAAATGACGTCAACTTTATCTACCCAGAGCCTTCCAAGTGGCTAACAAGATGGCTGCAGGTGAATCTTTCAGCCTTGCTACTCTAGTTTTACCCAATATTTATGATGGCTTGAGTGTTGTTTCGAACTTAGTGAGCACCAAAGATCATGCTGCAATACTTCCCTACCACTATGTGTACGGTTGGTTGGGTAAGTACTTTGGTACTCATTTTTCTTCGTTGAGTTTAGACAAGTTGGGGCCTTCTTCATCAACTTCGGCCAAGCTGGGGCCTTTGATGGCAAATTACTCTGGCATGCGTTTTGCAAAAAGCCTTGATGATTTGCAGGTGCATGCATTGTTTAGAAGCTGTGAAGGTTTGAAAATGGACCATCTAGCAAGGGTTGACTCTGCATGGCAAGGCCTCATAGATGATTCGCACCTTTATTTCTCAGACTTGTCTTATCTTACAAGGCTTCGCTCGGGGTATGTTTCTTTGCGGTAAGGAGACCGATGTATTGTTCAGTCATATAGCCCTTATCATTTTAGCAGGCAATTTGGTTTTGTCCAACATGTGATAGGCAAGATTAAGGAAAACACACAGTCGAAATCTTTGCAAGCCGTGTAAATGCATTGAGAGTTTTGTACCCGTTCATGTACAAATGTTACTATCACCCTGTCGGCCAAGGATGAGTTCAAGAGAAATACAGTGACCCGTGCCTACGTAGGTTAGTGGTTAAAGGTGCATCATGAAGACCTAGGAATGGCAATTGGCACCAATTCTTCTCATTCAAGCCATGACGCGCCAAGAGGGGGTTGTTCTGCTATTTCTACAGAGCTGGCACCTTTTGATTGTGCAAGTGCAGCTCCTCTGCAAGATGGACCTGCGACTTTAGCTTCTCAATGCCCGTGTTTATCTTCTCAGTGTTCGGATGCTTCTGAAGAGGAAGGTGACGAAGTTGACTCGTAAGAAGATGAACTTATTTTACGGTAACATCAACAAGTTTTGAACAAGTGACCACTTGAAGGTGCTCAGGATCACATCGATGTCAATTTTCATCATAAGAAAAAGAAGGTGTTTAAGCTTCCTCAATTTGATGGCCGCATGTCACTTGAGAAAGATGTATATATTTCCTTCATTCTTGTGATTTCCTTTACTTTCATTGGTTTAGCTTTTGGTTCTAACATCTTTCTTTGTCTTCTTTAGGTTGGGCCCTTTTATTCTTTTGATTTGGCGAACATAGGCATTCATTCCTTTACAGAGATGCTATTTGGAGGCAATCTACCTACAGACGAAGAGATTGGAGATTCCCCTGGCGCAGAGCTTGTTCTGAATTTGCCAAGTAACCCAAGGTTGCCGAATGTAGATGTAGGCATGCCAGAGCTTGTCATGTATCCAATACCTTTGCCAGCTAGTTCTAAGATCTCTCATAGAGGACCGAACCTTAGTGGCACTGAACAGCTCATCCATCACATCAACCTTCATGCAACTCTACATGTCAAGAGCCATATTGAGAAGGGGATTTCAAAGTGCCCATTGGAAGACCTTGCATTGCTCAAGGAAGACTTGTCAAAGCTTGTTTCTGCGATTGACAACCTTAACGTTGATTCCTCATGCTTCATAGTCAGGATTGCCAAGCTTATGGCTACCTTAATTGAGCATTCTTCTTTGCATGTTGTTTCCTCGTAGAAGTTGAATCTAGAGGTTAAAGCTCAGTAACTTGTGGCAATAGACTTATCAATTGCCCAGGTTCGGTTTTCGCAGCAAGTCATTTCGGAAGGTTATCAAACCATAGGGACTTCTTTGGCTTCTGTCTAGGCGCGTCTAAAAGAGTTGATGCAAGAACAAGAACAATTGGAAGTCGAAGCATCACGACTCTCGGGTGTTTTCTCTGAGCAAGAAGCTATAGTTTCTCAGCATCAAGAGGAGATTTCATGCCTAGAGCAAGAGAAAGGCATGGCTATGAAGTTGCCCATCTTGTCTTCCACCAACGTGGAGACTTTGAAGACTTTTGAAGGCTTGCTTGAAGATCGTCCTCGTAGTTTTAAGGACATAGCTTTCAAGTAGTGTCTTCCGTTCTTTGAACTTTAAGCCTTTTTTTTTTTTTTTGTTTTTTTTTTTTTTTTGCAATAAGGCTTTGGAACCGACTTCTTCCTCTAAAGAAATAAAGTATTCACATTTTGAATTTGCTCCTTATTCTTCAAAGTGTTCACATTTTTTTTTTTGTTGGTGATGTGACTATACTTAAAGTTTCGAAGTCTCAAGTTGCCTACGTACCCTCGGTTGAGGAGGGATCAAGTCGTGATGTAGTTCAAAGGAAATGATGGATTGTTTTTTTTGATGGTTTTGATGGTGATTTTGCAGCACTCTGTTTATGCTCTTGTAGGCCAGGAGTGTTGGGTGTTGCTTGATGAGTAGATTTTATATTATATATTTAACCATATTCTTAGTATATTTTGGAAGAATTTTGATACTTTGAATTGCATTTTCAATATAGGACTTTCGACTTCCTCTGGAGAAAAATATAGTCAAATTGATGAATTTTGGAGTAATTCTAGTTGGAGGACGTTCATGAGTCAGTTAGCTTGATCGTACCAAAATATCAGACTTTTCCATCAGGCGGTTATTTTCAGGCAATAGAATAAAGGAGCAGTGCGCGATGCTGGAATAATGACGTTTGGGCTTGAATTACGTTTTTGAAGCCCAAGATGACCTCAGATGGGCCGGATTTGGAGGATATTTAAGACTAAAACGTGGCTGGACAATTACTTGGCAGATTCTCCTAGCTTAATTAGGATTTTATTTTCTAACATATTTTATTATTATTCTTAGTTTCCTAGTTGGAATAAAGGATCTGGTTTTTAGGGTTTGTGCGATGGCATAGCAACTTATATTGCTTTGCCGTCCACAGTTTTTCACTACGCTTTCTTTTATGCAACTTTGGAGACAGAGAGAAATGCTAGGGTTCTTGGAGACTTTCTATTTTAAGGTGTTTTTAATCCTTTTCTTAATAATATTTTCTGTGATTTTAATTATGAATATGCGTAACTAATTCCTTTTGCTAGGGCTAAACCTTGAGCCTTAGCATGAATATGTGATTTTTATTTAATTACTTATGGTTGATTGCATGCACACTTGAATTATTAATCACCGTGATTAAAACTATATATTTGTCTTAATGCCTGATCACCATTAGGATCTTTAGACAAGTAATATGATGCAATTTTGGTCGGAAGGTTCCCTGAAATTGGTGTTGGCTTCTAGTGATTAATAATTGTAATTTCACTTAAGATGAACCCCACGTCTTAAAGGTTGCATGGTTTTTCAAAGGGTTTTCATAAAGCATAATGAGTCTCCAAGTAGAATATAAATTACAAAAACCTAACCTTCAATGTGGCATGTGTAGATCATAAGTAATTGGTAAAAGTTCATAGGATTGCTTGGTGATGGTGGAACCCTAGTGCTTGCTTAATTTGATTTCTCCAAAACTTTTCCTTTTTCTTCATCTTTAAAATTGCAAATTAGTTTATTTTTATTAGTTAAATTCGTTTTTATTAAATTAGGTCATAAAAATCAATCATCTCAAATTCCTATTTTACAATAATCAATTGGAATTTGGTTTGCTTCAAATTATTTAATAATCCCTATTGAGAACGACCTTGCGAGATCGGTTTATACTACAATAACCTTGTCATTCTTGCAAGTAATATAGGAGTTTTTATCCTTACTTTTGTAGGTGGTAAAAATCTCTATCATCGCCTTTTAAGCTCGTGCGAACAAGGAGCATTGTTGCCGTGTGCAGTTTAGGCTCGTGCAGGCAAGGAGCTTTGTACCGTGTGCAGTTTAGGCTTATGCAGGCAAGGAACATTGCTTGTTTGGTTTAGGGGTAGTAACATTTCAAGAATCTGCCATTGATGGGGCCAATCTTTAAGCCGTCTTCCACCATGATTAAGTAGGCGCCCTTGGTCTAAACATCTTGTATTACGTAAGGTCCATCCCACTTTGTTGTGAACTTGCTTTTTGTCTTGTGAGTTGTGATGATAGGCCTTCGTAATACCAAGACAAGGTCTCCAATTTGGAAATACCTTGGGCGGACCTTCTTATTGAATGCCTTGGATAGCTGTGCTTGGTAGCATTCCAAGTGTTGTTGAGCTTTGAGCCTCCTTTCATGGAGTGCTTCCCAAGTCTTGAAGTTGTAGCTTTGCATTTTCTTCTTCAGTCAAGCCTTCTTGTATAGCCATTCTTAGTGAGAGGATTTGACTTTCGAGTGGCAGGACAACTTTCATGCCATATACGAGAGAATAAGGTGTAGCTTGGGTGGGAGTTTTATTTGTCGTCCTAAATGCCCAAAGTGCTTCACTTATTCTTTCATGCCAGTCTTTCTTTGTTTGGCCGATTACCTTCTTCAGAAGGTTCCACAACGTTTTGTTGAATGCTTTCGCGAGACTGTTGTTCGGAGTATGATACATGGAAGACTTGTGCTGCTTGAACTTGTATTTCTTGCAGAGCTCGTCCATGAGTCGATTGGAGAACTATTTTCCATTGTCGGTGATGATGTAGCAAGGCACACCATATCGGTGGATGATATGTGCCTTGATAAAATGGACTACAGTTTCCTTCTTAACTTCCCTTAGGGGTATGGCTTCAGCCCACTTGGAGAAGTAATATGTTATATCTAGGATGTAAGCTTCTCTTGCATATGACTTTGGTGTGATTGGCCCAACAATATCCAATCCCCATGCATCAAACGGCCATAAAGCAACTGTAGGGTGTAATAGCTCAGGTGGTTGATGTATGAAGTTAACGTGGAATTGGTAGGCTTGGAACCTTTTAGGGTGTTCCAAGCAGTCTTTTACCATGCCAGGCCAGTAGCAACCATTCTCTTGAGCTGGAAGTGTAGTTTTGGTCCAGACTAATGCGCACCGCATACGCCTGAATGTGTTTATTCCATGGCTTGATTGGCTTATTCCTCACCTAAGCATCTTAGAAGTACTCCTTCATGTCGGCAGAGTGTTCCTTTGTAATGGAGGAAGCGAGGTGCTCATCGACGTATTTCAGAGCGGTGTCTAGGATCATCTGAAAGCTTTCCATGCTCCAAGAAGTCAATTATTGGCTGTCTCCATTCTTCAGTGTCGACTGGAAGTACTGAGACGATGTTTATGTCATCTAGTAGCATTTTAGTAATGAGTGGGATCACCCATCTTAGGTAAACTGACACGTCCGTAGCTTTGTCTTCTTCTAATGCCATACTTAAGGTTAGGTTAGCGAGAGTGTTTGCCATTTAATTTTCTTTTCTTGGCACATGTTCTAGCATCACAGCCTCGAACTTTTGTAATAGTTGAGTTGCTAGCTGAAAGTATGGGACGAGATCATCTTTCCTTCCTTCATATTCAGTTAAGAGTTGATTACTTACGAGTTTGGAGTCGCCATACACTTCTAGTGTTGTGATTTCCATGTCGATCATCATTTGGAGTCTAATTATCAGTGTTTGGTACTCAGCGACGTTGTTCAAGCATAGCTCATTTGGTCGGAAGGAATATGGTGGTACTTGTCTTCGTGCGGATCCGTCGAAGAACATTGTCCATGTGAGGACGATGTCGATGTAGAACACCTCCTTATCAGGCAAGTCATCTGAGACTTTCCAATCGGCTGCGATTGGATGATCCGTAAGGAAGTTTGCTAGTGCTTGTTCCTTGACGACTTTAGCTGGGAAGTAGATGATCTCGTATTGATTAAGAAGCAACGCCCATTTAGCTAGTCGTCCTGTCAGAATGGGTTTGGACCTAATGTACTTAACTGGGTTGTCTTTATCAACCAAGTGGATGGTGTAAGCATACATGTAGTATCTTAGCTTTTAGATGGCAAAGACTAGGGCAAGGCACATATTCTTGATCGATGAGTAGTTAAGCTCAACATCAACGAGAGTTCTGCTTAGGTAGTAGAGTGCTCTTTCCTTTTAGTCTTCATTTTCTTATGCCAAGAGTGCTCCAATGGAACCCTCTTGTGCGATAATGTATAGGATGAACGACTTTCCAAGCATGGGAGCTCCTAAGATAAGTGGGTTTGCCAAGTACCTTTTTATGCTCTCAAAGGCATTGCGACATGCATCATCCCATGACAAAGCGTTCTTCTTCATGAGTCGACTGAAGGGTTGACGGCGTCTAGCGAGGTTAGAGATGAAGCGTCTGATGAAAGCTAGTTACCCTTGTAGACTTTTCAGCTCGTGTAAGTTCATTGGTTCAGGCATGCTTTGGATAGCCTTAATCTTTGATTGGTCTACTTCAATGCCATGGTGCTTGACAATGAAGTTAAGGAACTTCCTAGAAGAGACGCCAAATGCACACTTCAATGGGTTCATTTTGAGGTTATAGTGCCATAGTTTGTTGAACATCATTCGTAAATCCTTCAAGTGATCGGATCTTTTTTTGGTCTTGACAACTACGTCATCCACATAACATTCTACATTTTTGTGTGGCATGTTGTTGAACATCCTTTGCATTGTGTGTTAATATGTAGCTCCAGCATTCTTTAAGCCAAAAGGCATTACTTTGTAGCAGTAGATAACTTTTGGAATGCGGAAGACTGTTAGTTCCTCGTCTTCAGAAGCCATGCGGATTTGAGTGTATCCAGAGGAGCCGTCCATGAATGATAGTGCCTCGTGGCCAGTGGTTACGTCCACCATGATTTCAATGATTGGCAAGGGAAAGTCATCCTTCGGGCAAGCATCATTGAGGTCGCAGAAGTCTACACAAACACGTATTTGTCCTGATTTCTTAAGAATAATGACAATGTCAGAGATCCATTTAGAGTATTGCACCTTTCGAATGAAGCCTGTTTCGATTAGCTTGTCAATCTCGACCTTAGTTTGTGGGATGAGTTTAGATAGATAGCGTCTTTGAATTTGCTTTATCGGACGCGTTGACTACAAGAAGATGCACGACAATGGTAAGGTTAAGGCCAAGCATTTCTTTATAGGCATTGGTTCCTCCCTTGTACCTAAGTTGAGCTCTTTTAGATCATCAACCGTGGCTTGCCCTTCATCCTCAAGCTGTGGTGGCGCAGTAATGACGTCTTCCTTGGGGATTTCATCTTCTTTGTCTTCTTGGATTATGATATGGGAAACTTCTTGGACCTTTTCTTCAGTGTTGTCCTCTTGGGCTTATTAGGGTGAAGATTGGCCAATGTGGATGATGGTGTGCCTTTTTACCTTCAGTTGTCCTTTTGTGTCAATTTCTAAGGTTGCTTGGCGTTTCATCCTCGAAAGAATCGAGCTTCGAAAGTCGTCATTTGCTGCTAGACCATCAAGCTTTTCTTCTTTTGGCTTTGTCTTCCTCTTTCTAAAAGGCTACTTAGTTTCTTCAAGTTTTTTCAATGGCAACCATCGTGGAGGAAAGCTAGCCATGTTGCTTTGTTTCTTAGGTTTTGACAACCTTTTGAAAAAAGAGCTTTGGGGTGTTGGCATGTTAAGCTGCTTAAAGACAGAAGTTTGGTCTTGACCACCAATGCGATCAGGTGCCAAAATTCTAGGTTTTTCACAATTCAACCTATGAAAGACTGACGTTCGAGGGGCATGTTTAGGCTTCTCTTGATTTTGTTCAACGCTCACGCCGATATGCTGAGCACTAACGCTTGTCGCTTTTCCTGAAATTTTCATGGGTGTATTTGGTGTGAAGCCAAGTCCAACATTATTGTTGTCAACTCCGTAACCATGCTTCTTCAACTTCTTTTGAGTCTTGGTGAGGTCACGTTCTTTGTCGTTGATGGTGTTTGCATTCTTCTTTCCAAGATTTCAAGAGGAGGCAAAATCGTAGAAGAGAATGGACTACAAAAGCTTCCTTAGCGGGGTTTTTCCCAATCTTGTCTACCTTTGAAATGACCACCTTATCCTTTTTTAAGTCGGTGATCGGTTCTTTCTTCCTATGAATGGTAATACTTAACTCCATGTCATGGGATCGAGTTGCCAATTCTTCAAAAGTTCTTGATTTTATGCCTTAGAGGATGTAATCTAGCCCCCAGTGCATGCCTTGAACGCACATCTTAATGGCGAAGGTTTTAGAAAGTCGATCTTTGTAATCCAGACTTAATGAACGCCATCTATTGATGTAGTCAATGACAGGTTCGTCCTTCCGCTGCTTTGTACTCCTCAGCTCCATCATGCTTACGGTGCGGCAAATGTTATAGAAGTGGTTGAGGAATTCCCTTTCAAGCTGGTCCAACTGTTTATAGACTTAAGCTTGAGGTCGGTGTATCGGTCAAAGGCATTACCTTTTAGAGAGCGCATGAAACTGCTGATGAGGTAGTCTCCCTCCATTCAGCATTGTTACAGGTTTTAATGAAATGGGCAATATGTTGTTTAGGATTGCCTTTTCCATCGAATTGCATGAATTTGGGTGGCTGATAACCCTTTGGCATCCTCAAGGCATCAATCTTTTTAGAGTATGGCTTTGAGTATAGCATAGATTCATGCGAGTTTCCTTCATATTGCACCGTGATCGTGCTTGTGATCATTTCTTACAGCTGCTCGATAGATAGAGATCCCTAGAGTGTCGTAACTCGATCCACCTCTAGCTACTCCTCGTCTTTGTTCATCAGAGGCTCCTCCTTTTTGTCAGTTTCCTTCTTTGGTGGATTAACCTTCGGGTCAGTTTTCTCGTCGTGATGTGCTTCCAGATGATTAACGAGTGTAGCAATTTGTAAGTCATTTTCCTCCACGGTCCTTGTCAGCCTTACAATTGCTTCACTTATTTGTACCAGCTGTTCCTTGATTGAAATCGCACCAGTAGTCATGACTTGCATGGCTATGGGATATGAGCTGCTGCTTGAGTTAGCATTGAAAGTCAATGACTCGGAGTACCTAATCGGGCTTTCTTCCCTTGACATTCTTAGTGAGGCCAGGGTGATCATAGGCTCGTGCCTCGGGTGCTCTTGCTCCTTCAGCATAGTTGATGTAGGGGTGGAAGGCACGACAGAGAGATCTCTTGCCTTACTTAGGGTTGTGATGCCCAAAGTGCCACCATTTACAGCAAGGATGTTCTTGTTCTTCACGTTGGTTCCGGGAATAGCTTGATCCTTTCTTGATGCCATGTGTATTTCTTGTGGATTTGAAGACAGAGATGTCCCATTGGGCGTGCCAAATTTGTAAACACGAAAATTTTGTAACGAATGAAAAGAGAACACGTGTACAAAGTAGATTTGTATTGATGAATTTGCAATGTTACAATCTCTATTTAAAATTTTCCTCTAGTTTAGTCTTCAAATTTGATGTAGATGAGTAGTTTATTTATCCAAGGGTCGTAATAACTTGATCTCGGACAAACAATTGAATGATTGCTTCAAGTTTTGCGCTTGAAACAATGCGTGGATAGTCTTTACCTCAGGTTTAGGGCTGCAGCAAAGGGAGTGTTAATGTAGAATTTCATTGATTCAAGGGTCTTGGCAACTTAATCTTGAATCGAATGTCGTTACAAGTTTTGAGCTTGCAACAAAGTCTTGAAGGAATCAGCACAGGTGCTTGTTGATTCTTCAAGGGAATCCTTCGACTTTGGTCAAAAGAAAGCTTTAGCTTTGGTTGTGTATTCTTTGAAGAGAACTTTGGCAAATTATTAGTCTTCAAAGATTTGGTGCAGAGTTTCCTAGGGATGCAGAATTGCTCACCCCTATTTGTGTCTGGGGAGCTTGTATTTATGGACTTCCAAATTCATGCCCTTGCATGGATTTGGCTTTGATTTGTGTCTTGATTCATCCATGGGAGAATATAAGCATGTTTTGTGTCTTAATTTCAACTATTTTCCCTTGCTTGGCCTAAAGTTATAAGGCTTGTTGCCTATTTTGTGAGCAACCTTTAATTCTTGCTTGTTTTGTGAAGATGCTTTAGCTGTCTTTCCTGTTTTAGGAGCAACTTGGAGCCCTTGCCGATTTTAAGAGGGATTTTCTCCCTTTTGCCGATTTTTGGGAAGTTTTTGTACTTCCTTGGCTTGATTTGTGCCACATGTCATTGATGACTTGTCTATTTGTGATGAGTCATATGCCATGTGGAGCTTTCTGATGCATCATTTGTATGCAATGAAATTTACATGTGTACAAGTATAGCAAGCAAGTGGAAAGCCATCAACCAATTATTAGTTAGCATCAACTAGAAACATCAGTAGCTACAAATATCCTACGGTTATAGCTAGCTATATGAAACATATATGCATGATAACTATGTGGTGAAAATAAATTACCTAAGTCATAACTAATATCACTTCTCAATAAACTCATTAAGTCTCATCAAAGACTATATCATAACATGTATCACGAACATTTATTTAAAATATTTCTTTTTTAAGGGATCCACTCACCGATAATGTGAACACAAAACCTTAATAGGCACCATGTCTTTGTTTGCACCATTTATACTTGCACCTATATTATTTAACTTTACTAACCACTTCCTAATATTACACAAATTTTATCACCTAAACATGATAAACGACTTGAAATTAGCCTTCACAGAGTGCACCGTGCGATTCGAAATGTCGAAAAACCTAAAGAAGGTCTCGGGTCCCACACGCGTTGCTATGCGAATGGCCACAGGCTGTCGTACAGACAGTTATGAGCCGCCAAGAGTCAGTGAATACCGTAAAGTCATTGCCGCATTCGCTAGCAGATGCACCACCTCACTTGCCTACAGTCGTAGTCACCGACGCCAGTGGCCACATACCAGTCATTGATTTTAGATTTGAAGCCAGAACCGTCAGATTTTCCAACGAAACAAGCCTGAGAACTTGGTGATGTTTCATGGGGCTAGGGAGAGTAGCAAAAAAAGGTTGAGTTAGAAGGAGAGTGATGAGAGAAAGTGAGGGAGAAAAGGGACAAAGAAGAATATACAATTTTACCCTCCATTAACTACAAACCACAACTCATTTTTCGAAACTCCAAATTCGATTCTGTTTTTGCCCACGCACTCATGATTATGAAAACTAATTTAATAAAATAGGAAATTTGAGAAATCTCAAGGGTCCATAATTATTCAAGACACCTAACCAGGGGCATTTTTGTCATTTCACATCCACTCTTCAACTTCATTCCAACACAGAGAAGTTATGTCAACTTTACCATACAAAACCTTGAACGGTAACATACCGAGAGTCGTATGTAAACTGTTGTTATGGGAAAATTCTATCACAAATAGATGGCAATCCGAATTCTCATCGAACTGGATCACAGTTACGCTTAATATACCTCCAACATCTGAATAGTCTTCTCAAACCTGTCCATCTGTCGGAGAATAGAAGTCCGTATTGCATTGTAGATGAGTACCCACGACTTGCCGAGAAGCCCTCTAAAACTTGGATGTGAATCGGGTATTCCGATCAAGAATAAGTATTACATGTACTCCAAGCAAACGAACAATATGGTCGATACAGTGTTTAGCCAATTCAGCAATAAAATATGTTTGCCCAAAGATAAAGTTGACACGTTGAGGTCAAATCCACGTTGGACTTAGACGAGTGCTCGCCGGATTCACTTGCCGTATTTTGGGAATCAAAACCAGAGAAATTATAGAGGTCGGTACCCTAATTATCACTCCAAATTGGGGTTAATTACACTAACACCCCTGAACCCCTTCACGTTTGAAACATAACACTAACACCCCTTGAAGTTTTAGTTCACCTTCACATAACCTTTTTAGTTCTTTGAATAAATAGAATAAAGATTCAAATTAATTCAACAATAAAAAAATTAAAGAAATATCTTTATCCTCTACCATGGACTCGAATTTTCTGCAAAATTCGACATAAAAAAAGTTTGAGGTTTCCATATTTTTTTATGGCAGAGAGTGAGGCCAAGCTTGTGGAGAGATTGATTGATTGAAAAACCGAGACGAATGAGTAGCTTCTTGTGAGGATGGCTAGGGAAGAGGTTAAGACTTTCTATTATGTTGTTGTGAATGTGAAGGGGATGCCCTAAACCCTATATTGATTTATAAAAAGATTTTTATTTTATTTTAAAGTAATTAAAAATAAGGGCAAATTTGTCTTTAAAAAAATATTTTAAGGTGATTTTAGCCCTAAAGGGTTTATGTGAAAGTAGATTAGAATCTCAAGGGATGTTAGTGTTATGTTTCAAACGTGGGGGGGTTTTGTGAAAACACGATAAACTTGAGGGGGTGTTAGTGTAATTAACCCCTCCAAATTGCAACCAAGGCAACCAGAAAACTTACCTAGAGTCTCAAGTAGAGAAGTTCAAACTCAACTGATGGTAAAGCAGTCGAATTTCCCAATAGAACAAGCCAAAGAACTCAAAGGGTTGAGTGCTCAAACATGTCCACCCCCAGGCACCAAAATGTGCATGCAGAACCATAATTATGATCCTCAAACCAAGGTTGTGGATGCAAATTTCCACCTTCCTTTATTTGACGAATCTGCACCTATAAAATAATAACACCTAAGATTAAGGCCAAAAGCCGCATGCGCCCACGATGAATGTGGGGGCTTTGGCCGAAGAATCTCTGATGCTAAAGTTAGAATTCTTAAAATAATGTGTTTAGAAATTTGCGGGTACCAAAAGCCTCCTGAATTTTGGAGATAAGGTGAGTATTTATAAAAGAAAATGAGGAAGTCGGTCAAGCCTCTAGGGTTTAGGGGTGGGTCGTCCCTCTAGGGTTTAGGGGTGGCTAGTCCTAGGTGGTATTTTAGGTGAAAATATTCCAAGATATTTGTGTAAATAAATATATTGGAGTAATTAGGTAAATATCCTAAATAAATGGAATTAGGATTACTTATTTGAAAGAGGTCTTCTCTGATTAGGAATGTATTTATGATAGGAATAAGGGATTATTCTATCATAAATACCTTTGACTTTTCCTACGGGCAATGATGCCTTGAGCAGTCGTTGATCTCTGCCTGCTCTACCTTAGCTGCGCAGGGTGAATAAGAGTACTCCCTGCTCATTTAATAGAGGCACCCTTGTCTTTCTTGGGAAATAATCCACATCTTAGCTCCATGATTTTTAGGATTATTTTTGGCTCCACAAATGCCCCCATACATGCTAGGCTGCTCACAAGAAAGGGCAAGATATGTAAGAATCCAGAGCTACATAGGTAGACATGGAGTTTGTGTCTCAATTTGATGTAGATTCCCACTTTGACTTGGAATTTAAATTCTTCTAGGAAATGGAATGTAATTGCCACCAAAACTTATTTAAGTTTGCATGAAGTAAAGGGTGTCATATCCCAGACTCGACTTCGCCGTAGCACGATATTGTCCGCTCTGGGCTTACCATTCCCACACGGTTTTGTTTTTGGGTTTCGACACGAGAACTTCCCAAGGGGTCACCCATCCTAAGACTGCTCTAGCCCAAACTCACTTAACTTCGGAGTTCTTATGGGATCCGAAGCCAATGAGTTCCCAAAAGGCCTCATGCTATAGGGAAGGGAGCATGTACATATAAGGCACATCACCCCCTCTCCATTAGTCGATGTGGGATTTTACAAGGGGTTAAATAAATTTGGAATGCAACCAAAACCCTGCAAGAAATTGAGAAAGCGAGAGGATATTTGTTCCCCCTCCCCTAGCAATCTTCTTTACTTGCCCGTGCAAAGAATTGTGCTCCATTGTTTTTCTTCTCCAAGGTAGGAAAATTTTAATTTTCTTTTTCTTCTTCATTTTTCGGGGTCTCGGGGCTTGAATTTTGGCTCGACGAATACGGAGAATTGTGTAGTCACTAGGGCTTTGGTTGGGGCTAACGTGTTAGGCTAGGCACGGAGGAGGACGGCCAGCACGAGCTGGGGTTTCTAGGCAACGTTGCCGGGCTCGCGCCTGTGCGCAAGAGGATAGAAAGTGTGGGAAGGAAGCCCACGCCTCCTTACGTGAGTGGGCCAGGCGAGATCGAATGAGAGAGAAGGCAGTGCTGGGGTGCCTGCCCCCTGCCTTGCAAATTAGACTGCTATGCGTTTTGGACCATGAAAAGAAGAACGAAGCTGTGAGGCCGGGCGTGGCTGCTAGGCTCTTGTAGTCTTGTTTTGTATTTATTTTTTTTCCTTCTTCAAGTAGCCTTTTAACAACTTTTCTTGCATTATTGTAGGATTTTTTTTAACATGTCTTCCTCGAGCCACAAGAATGATGAATTTATTATGTTGTTGTATCACCAGGGTAGATCTGCGAGTAAGCTAGGCTACTTCAGGGTTGCTCATGTCAAGATAGATTTCGATTAGCAGTTTAGGGACTTCCTTAAGATGTTTAAGCACCCAATTCCATATGGGTTTGCATAAAAGGGGCCAAGGAAAGTAGCATAAACCATGTAGGTCTAAGAAAGCTATCAAGTTTCATCCCTGCTACTTCATGTTGGGATTCACCTTTCCAATGCCTCAATTCTTCTAGGAGGTGATCTGCTCCATGAAGTGTGCTCCTTCTCAGTGCTCTCCGAACTTGGTCCGTAAGATAGTTAGGTTTCACAACTTAAGTAGGTACTTCTTTGACATAGGCCACATCAATGGTGTTGGGCAGTTGAGGACCCGTCATAAGCTCTTCGATCATTCGAGCAAAAGATATCATGATTAAGCCAAGGAGACCCTAGAAATTAGCGAAGTGTGGGAATCCGATTCCTCTTCTATGTTGCGGGTTCCGACTGCTTTCATCGATGGTAAGTGGGCTACATAGTCTCTAAGCTACTTTATACTTTTTGTTGAGCTGCCTTCTAATTTAACATTTTCTGTTTATGTAGACATAGAATTCGGCTCAACTACCAAGATTTCTCCAAACTTGAAGAAGGTGCACATCGCTTTGGGATCACTTCTAAATATCACGAGTGATGCTGGCTAATCAGTCCTCTTCGTCAAAAGAAAGATGGGTGTTGGAAATGTGCCCTAAAACCAATCATATGATGACACTTTACGAACGTTTCACATGTTAAACTAATCTAGTTTAATATAAAGGGCAAAGATTATTGTTTTAAGCCATCTCATATAAATGTTATATGCTTAAACAATAAGTCCAAGGAATATGCAATTGGGAGAATGTGATCTAAAGAAGTTAGATTCATGAGACCATTTTTTTCGTATACATATCCTAAATGTTCCTAATCATAGGATTGCCAATTAGGCGTTAACAGTCCGTTAAGATCAGTACATGCTATGTCTTCTCTTAGGGAGAGTGACGGGTCTCGAGTCATTGGTTTGACTGACACCAAGACAAGCATGTAGGTGCTCAATAGAGAATGAGTCCACTGAACACGATCAACAAGGAGTTCTCATACTCATGTCACATGAGAACTCATGGTTGGGGTTAAGCCACTTAGCCATGGAGGTAAGTGAATGCACAACAAATGATCTCTAACCTTCAAACCGTTTGAGAGAAAATACTCTATGATATGATTAAGAATCTCTGGCTATAGTATGAATGAGATTTAGGAAGTCGTTCCAAATTACATTCAAGGTAATCATATAAGTAAAAGAATCACATTGGATAGTAGACATGAATAAACTATCAAACCAAACAATGTGGTCAAGAGTATTGTATTAGAGAAAGACTGTATTGCATTGTAAACTGAATAGGTTATCCACCTCTTCTGATTAGCTTAGGTAGCCATGACACATTGCTAGGTGTCACTCATGGTTTGTGGAAGCCTTGGTAATCTTCATCAAAGGGAGAATTGAAATGTTGTTCAATTCACAATCGATCGTTAAGAGTAACAATCGCCCACTTCCTCGCTAAAAGGAACCTAAGTTTGTTTTAGACCTAAGTTTGTAGAGATTGAAGAAATAACAGAGTTGAGTAAGAACAATTAAATGGTTTAATTTTTTATGGCTAGGATTAATTAATATGTTAATTAATCAAACAAATAAGTTCGTTTTAGACCTCGGGTTAGTTTTGGGCCTCAAAGCCTAATGGGCTTCGAATGTCAAGCCTATTGACTTAAATTGTATGACAACTTAATGAATAAAGATGTTGGAAATATGCCCTGAAAGTCAATCTTTGGAAGAAACCTTTCAGGACAATGAATGTGTGTATAGATAACTCTTATACATCAAAAGGCAAAGATACTAATTAGGACAATCTCAATAAACGATATATGTCCTAAATAATGAATCCATGGACAATGGATCGATGGAAGAAGTAATCTAATGATGTTAGATTACAGAGACCTTCTTCACATAACCATCATGTCCAAAAAGGTTCCTGGTCATATGATTGTCAGAGGGATACTGACAATGCAAAGACTAGTACATACTATGTCCCCTTCAATTGGAAGGATGGAAAGTCTCATCCCATTCGTGTAGTGACACTAAGACAGGTATGTAGGTGCTCATTAAGGGAATGAGTTCACTGAACACAATCGAACGAGAGTACTTGCATGGAGGTTTACTCACATGTCAAGCAAGTAACTCTAATGGTTGGAATAATGTAAGTAGTCCTTTGACCTGAGGCATCATAGTTGTCTTGTGGTTAGGTCCTTGATCTTTGATTATGTCAAAGTCACTCCATTCGCGGGTGTCCACGACATAGTTGGGGTTAAGCCACTTAGCCATGGAGGCAAGTAAATGCGCAACAAGGGATCTCTAATCCTCGTTATGAGAGGATGAATACTCTAAGATATGATTCGGGAATCTTCGGCCGAAGTATCGAGCGTAATAAAGGAAAGCGTTCCTATACGACTCAATTGAATCATATAACATGGAATAATCACATTAGGGGTTTGACATAATATATCCATACCCTAATAGTGTGATTGAGAGTATTGTTTTAGAGAAGGATCGAATTACATTGTAATTCCAACTGAATAGGTTCTGCGAACAAATTCTACATTAGCTTGGGTAGCCATGATATATGGTTAGATGTCACTCATGGCTTGTGAGTTCTTCTAGATGACTAAATAAGTAGTCGTCAAAGAAGAAGGAGAATTAAAAGTAAGTTTTAATTCACTAAGTGATTGGATTAAATATAATCAATTGGATTGGTGCCAATCACCTCACTGCCTTGCTAATTAGAACCTAAAATGATTGTACACCGATACACTCTTGTAGTGAGACAACTAATGGATGATGGAAATAATTAATTGGATTAATTAAGTGTTGTGATTAATTAGAAAGTCTAAAGAAATCATAAAAGCGATAAAAGATCGTTTTGGGCTTAAAGAAAAGTTCGGGTTCATTTGGGCCATTAAGCCCAAACCCATTGGGCTTTTATTTAAGCATAGGATGACTTGAAATAATAAAAGCCCAAAGCCCAAACAACACTAAAGGGGCCGGCCAAATAAAGGGAAAGGGAGAGAGAGAGGAAGTCAAGTTGTTGACTTGTTTCTTTGTGTTATAAAAGGAACTTTATAGTGAAAAGTTTCACCAAAAATTGAGAAAACACAATCTCTCTCTCTACTCACAAGGCCGGCCACCAAGAGGAGTTCTAGCTAATCATCTTTTCTCCTTTTGGTCATTCCTCCATCCATCTCACTACACTAGTGGATGTGGATCTTTAGAGGTCTTCTAACTTGGAGACTAAAGGAGAAGCAAGGAGCACTCATTCTAGCAAAGTGGAGGAGGCAAGGAGGGAGGCTAGGCTCAAGGAGTTCCAAGAGCAAAGAACTTGGAGGTGGTCCATCCTTGGTCTCAAGTCTAGATCAAGAGGTATAAATCTACTCCTACACTTTGTTCTTCAATAAAATGTTTTGATGCATCTTATATAAACCTATGCTTCTTGAAGGGGATTTGCATGACTATAGCTTTGATATTATATGATAACATGCTTCCATTGCTTATGTATATAAATTTTGAATTGTATATGCATGCTAGTCACTAGAAATCCCACATAAATCTCATTATTTCCCTTCAAAAGATTCAAGAGGGCCGAAACAAGCCAAAGACCATAGAAGGCCGGCCATATTGATGAAATAGGGTTTATGTTCTTTTTGTCACTTAAGTGAAGTGACTATATAAAGAACTTTATAGCCAAAATTCATGTAGGGTTCTTTTAGAGGAAATTGAATAGAATAAGTCTCTCCCTTTCTCTCTAGGAGGCCGGTCCCTTGGAGGAGATTAGCTAGCAATCTTCCCTCCTCCAAGGTTACTCATCTCTTCTTCCAGTCTCTCCTTGGTGTGGAGACTTAGAGGTTCTCTATTTTGGGAAGTTGGAGAATCCATTCTACCATCCTTATCCAAGAAATCCATGGAGCTAAGAAGTAAGGAATGAAGGCCCTATCTCTTGGGTGATTAGTCTTTACTTATGCAAAGAGGAATCAACAAAGATATAATATTTCTCAACTCACTTTGTTCTTGAGTTGAGTCTTGGTTCACCACACTCACTAGGCCTTGAATTTCATGGGTAAAGTTTTGTTTTTGAGTGCATACAAGCATGATTCCGCCTTTAGTTGTTAATTGCATGTTGTAGATGTTGCTCAAATGAACTTGTTTTCACAAATTTTTCCTTCAAGTTCTATCAGAGCTTAGGTCTAGTAGTTGGTGAATCCTTTTGGGTTTTGTAGTTCATAGTCTTTGATTTAAATGTTGTTATTGTTACAAGCTTTATTCTTCCTTCTTTAAATGTAAATTTTGCTAGAAAATTTGTCATCTCAAATGTTGTAGATGTAGTTCATATGAGCATGAAATTTGGTGCTAAAATTTGGTGCCATGTTTTTGGGGAAATTCGGCCAAATCCAAAGGGTGGATTTTTGAGTTTATGTTTGTCTTGTTAAAAGTGTTTTAAAGTGACTTTTGGAACCCCTAAGTACCCTAGTGTGGTAATATGTTATTTCCCTTAAGTTTGAGAGTTTTTGGGGTGTCTTTGGGCGAAAAATGTTCATGGAGCTCTTATGGGTTTTCATGGATGTTCTTCATTGTTCTTGTTATGTTCTTGGCAAGAACAAAAAAAAAAAGTTGGGAATTTTGACTCAAAATTTTTGGTTGTTTACATAAAGTTTTGTTTTATGATGGATGGTGTGACTTTTCAATCAACAAGTTTTTTTAAAAAAAATTAAAAAAAAAATTGATTGAATTTGTTGAAAGAGTGTTTGAAATTTTGTACATGATTGGTACTTTTCTTACACACCCATACCTATTTTTTCAACACCAACCCATCACCAACCTTTTCAACATACTTGACTTTATAACTTTGTTTTTCAACAAAAACCAATCCAACCACTCACACTACCATAACGGGCCAACCCTATACAATGGGTACTTTTGAAGCTTTTATGCAATTACATAAAGTTTTGATACTGTTGTGCATTTGCATGTTGACACGAAAGTTTACGTTTTTACGTAAAGGCTCAAAATAAAGGACAAATTGTTTTGCTCCTTTAATGAAGTTTTTGAATTTGTTGAAATTTTTGGGTTCTAGTTGTAATTACATGAAGTAGTGGACTTGTGTGTTTTTACAAAGTGACCCCAAAAGTTTGTGTTTTGCAATATAGCCCAAAAGTTGAGGGTATTGCATTTTGGCCCAAATTAGTTGAGAACAAAATAGTTTTGTATCTTTAAATGAGAATTTCATTTTCATTTCATTTAGCTCCATCTAAATCAATTCTATGGATACAAAAAGCAAATGATAATGTTGCATTCAAGTTTAATTAGTTAAAGCATTAATTATAATTAATTAAAGAAAGGGTATTATGAACCTAAGCCTACGATAATTGAGTTATGTGAAAGGCCGTCTCTCAAGTTGTTTGAACCATGGTAATGTGTAGATTAGATTTTGGTTGTAATTTGATATGATCAAATGTTGTAAAAGAGCATAAGCTTTTCTTTACTTTAAAGTAATTTAGTTTGTTCAAATGTTGTAAAAGAGCATAAGCTCTTCTTTACTTTGAAGTACTCCTTTCTTGTTTTATTTGATATGCATAAAATTGGAGTAGAGGATCCAAGGCCCAATAAGAAAACACGCCTTAATGTGATTAAAAGTGTAACTAAAATCAATCACCGTCCCTAGACCGAGATCCAACACTAGGCTCGTGTTGGATCAAATCAAAGGTTCATAGTCATCCTAAGGCCCTAATGCAACTATATAGTCCATCAATGAATGCAAAGCTTACGTTAGTAGTACCATATATTCTTTCTTTGAAAACCGTTTTACAAGCATAGTGGGAGTATCATATACTACTAAATCAATCACATGGACCAATAGTTGTAATAGGACCAAATTTTTTTAATAAGATTAAAAAGCATGCTTATATATGATGAGACCTAAAACCCTCAACCAAACCATTATTAAGTTGATAAGCGTGAGAGTGCTTTGAACACTCTTTCGTGGCCTTCCATCTTGGTAGGCTTCGATCGTTTGTGACTCGTACACCGACTTCACCTTATCATGGGGGAGTACAAAGTACGTGCTTACACTCAAGAGGAATCCTATGCGCATACATGATGTTGTGAAGGTAGGCAACGAGAATGATCAACATCATATCATTGTGAGGTTGTTCTTGAACCCCTACCCGAACTTGCATGGTGGGAATGACTTAATTAAGTGCAATGGAGCTAACATCATATCATTGTGAGGCATCATTCTCTAAAGGCCAAATAAGATGGGTACTTACATGAGATGTAAATGAGTAAGCGTACTCTCTCATTATTATTGTTGCTAGCCAACATCATATCATTGTGAGGTGGGCTTGGTAATAGTGAGTCTCCCATACCCTACTAAGAGTTTCCTCCGAAACTCTCGAATTCCGATGAGGGATATGGAATTTGCCAAAAATAGTGGGTGGTGCTATTTGATTTAAAGACTGAGATCAAATAGCTTAAAATAAATCAATTTATATTCATTATGTATTTATTTACCAATATATTTGTAAACGCTATCCAAAACTTGACAAAGAAAAGCCGAAGGCTTTAGTTTCCGAACTTGGTACCACAATCCCATAGATTGTCTTGAATGGATTGTATATGTACCTAAGTAGTCTCACTTTCACATTCTTCCTATTGATAATGTATCATTGGAAGCACATGTTAGATAAGTCTACCATAAAGAGTGTCATAATTCTTCACTTACAAATCGTTGTATGAAGAAATAAGAGTTGCTTTGAACAACCCTTAATTAACGCAAACACTAGTGCTTGTTTCTTTGTTAAATGAACAAGGAACTTGAGAAGTAAGCACAAGGGCATGGACATGTTATGTGCCATGATTCTTCACTTACAAATTGTTGTATGAAGAAATGAGAGTTGCCTTGAACAATTCTTGAAAGTTTGTAATTATGTTTAGAACATAATGGTTGATTGACAAAAATAGTCCATCAACATGGACATATGATGATTTTGAATCATTAAGTGTTGAAGTGTTAAACCACTTCAAGAGATGGAAACTAGGCAAGGACTTCACCTTTGTGTCCCTATCCAAAGGGTTCACTAAGTTTATTGTAAACTATATAGTGAACATCAACCACACACTCTCCAAATCATTTGATGTGTAGTTTCAAGAGAGATAGTGGGAGTTTAGGAACCATGACTATTGAAGTCAAAGGAGAAGTCAAATCAAGACAGCGAAAAACTCCAAGAGAACAAACTTTCTTTATGAAAGGATGGACATTGGAAGGGGTATTTGCAAGAAATGTCTTGCAAGTGTCAAGAACACACATTTCGAAGGTGTTGTAAATTGTTCGTGAAAAAGTTCAAAAGAGTTGGTTCTTCGACTTGAATGCTTGGTTCCGTATTGGTAACTATGTTTTACAATAGTTGTTAAAGTGTGGCTAATACGAAGTAGAAGATTAATTAGAGAAAAGAAAGTACTTCACATTCAGAAAGTGAATAAAATATAGATCTTTGCGAAAGCAGATAATACTTACTTCCTCATATGAACTACCAAAGATTGTCTTTACATTCCAATTTGAATAAGGAACTTAATTCTGTCACTTTAAGAGATGGATGAATATTTTGTTTGACAAAACGTTATTCTTTATTAATAAATGATTGGATTATTGTAATCTAATTTATTGTCTATATAGTAGAGATGATGTGGCAGTGTTAACTGTTTAGAATATAACGATGCTTAAAACCCACAAGGTTGCAAGATAGTGACTAATCCCACTGAGTTGTGACACCTCTAAAACATAAATTAAAAGTTGGTCATAAATGGATGCTTTGGATCATTAGATCCGGATCCAATGCCTTCTTGTTAAAATTGTATAGAGGCGAAATGTTCAAATCTTTATTCTTTTGGAAAGAATAATGAATCACAAAGTTTTTGAGGTTAATTCACTTAGATGTTAGTGGCACTTGTCCACAACATAATACTACTCATGTTGCATGACATTCACCGAAGATCGCTCTTGGTTGGACTATCGTTTATTTTGAATAAACATAAGTCCGAATACTTTGCAAAAAGTTTCAAAGATTTCAAGAATGTAAGTTGATGAGTAAGACATCTAAAGTATTTACCTCCTTAGATTTGATCCAAGGAAAAATAACACTTTAGAAGAGTTTCCTTGAAAGATATCAAGGAAAGTAGCATCATAAGATAATGGATTTTTCCATTGGGAGAAGAACGAACTCGAATAAGATTTAGTTCATTGGAAGTTATCAATTACCCATATATAGGATATATACTTCTAAGACAATATGATTGTCATTTAGAAGATCTTTCAAAAAAAAATTCATGACTCCATAGGATGTAGTTAGAAAGAAAGACAAGTCTTAAGCATGTTAAGAGTTGAGGTTGTGTGCTAATAAGCAATATTTGTTTGAGAACAATCTTGTGTGATATCCTTATATTAACCTTTGGATATCACTTCTACAAACCAACTAACAAATGTTGTTTGTTGAGCAGTTCATTGTAAACCTACACTAGGATTTGCCTAAGATAGAGCAAATGAATGAGAGATAGAACTCAAAGAACCCATTCTTTGAGAGAGAAGATAATAATCAACAAATATAACAATCTAGTTCCTACACCACAAGCTCCAAGGTAGGCGAGAAGAATTTATAAACCCTCTCAGTTGAATGGTTTGAACTTTATGACTATGTCATAGAGCTACACCTCTTAATTCGAAAGAAATAAGAATGAAAATCCTTATGACTACATTGAGTGTATATATAACATATACTCAAGGAAATGGTATAGTACCATTTGACCCGAAATAATGAAACATGCATAGCTAAATGGTAGCTTAAGGTGACTACAATCAACGAGATAGGTTGACTTGGAAGAAACCATCTTTGATGTAGTCTTGGTTTCAATTAATTCGAAGATTGCTATTACAACTAAATGGTGATTCAATGTTTGGACATATGGGTTTCCAAAACCATTATCAAGATAATCTTGATAATATATGTCTAAAACTAGGAATCACAAGACGTGTAAGTTGTAGAGATCCATCCATAATGAATCTTAGCAAGCTAGTGGGAGCCATAAGTGTCATATGAGAGAAAGATCAATCGTTTGATTTCTCATAAGGATGTAAATGAATCTTTGTTTACTAGGTTTATAAAAGATTAGTGGGAGTTAATCATATTCCTCAATTTGAACATATATATGATATATTAATTTTTGAAATGAAAGGAATTCTTCTTCGTTAAAGTTATGACTTTAAACATTCTATAATGATAGAATGTATATGGGAGACATAGTTTATATACATGGGATGGGAATCTATAATGATAGATTTCAAGATATAATTAGATTATCTCAATCCCTACTGATAGACGATAGATGTAGGAAGTTTCTCGAATGATAAACTTCAAATGAAAGGACAATTGCAGTCAAACTGGGAGTTGTTCTTGTAAAAGGGAATGTACCCTTTTGACTCCCAAAGAAGAATAATGCGTAAATAGAATCCTTTATGCATACGCATAAAGGTGATTTACATATTTCATATTGTATGAAAAACATTGATATGAGTTGTGCCAAGATCGATACAAGACGGTATCAGTGCAAGCCGAGGATCAGAACCATGGTAACTGTTAAGTGAGTCCTTAAGTATTTAAGAAATACTAAAGGATAGATTCCTCAAGAATGAGGAAGAATTAGAGTAACACAATGGAAGCATAAATGTATTAGATTATGAATCTAATATCGTATCCATCATTGGATATCTCTTCATTTTTGAATGAAGAGATAATTGGATATCTCTTTACTATGACTAAAGAGATATTTGGGTGGAAACATTAAAAGTAATGACTTTAGTGTGTTCCATTGTGCATGCAAAATATATCACCATATAGAAGCTTACAACAATGTTGTTTGGTTGGGAAAGTTCATTTATGAACCCTCCATTCAGTTCCAACCAGAAAGTGTCACTAGTGTGCCGACACTATGATACTAATGGGGTGATAGCTCAAGCTAGGGAATCAAGGTCTCATCAAGATCTGAACTCAAATGAAAGACTAAACCATATGATTAAGAATCATGTATAATGGTGATGTCGTTATTCTCAAGGTTGCTTCTATGGATAACATATAGATATCCATTGTCTAGGCCTACTATTCAGCCATTTTTTAAATGAATTCAGAAGAGGTATCATCATTAATGACCAAACTGATTGGCTCTAGTGCAAGTGGGAGATTGTTGGAAATGTGCCCTAAAATCAATCATATGATGACACTTTACGGACGTTTCACATGTTAAACTAATCTAGTTTAATATAAAGGGCAAAGATTATTATTTTAAGCTGTCTCATATAAATGTTATATGCTTAAACAATAAGTCCAAGGAGTATGCAATTGAGAGAATGTGATCTAAAGAAGTTAGATTCATGAGACCATTCTCTTTCGTATACATATCATAAACGTTCCTGATCATAGGATTGCCGATTAGGCATTAACAATCCGCTAAGATCAGTATTTGCTATGTCTTCGCTTAGGGAGAGTGACTAGTCTCAAGATATTGGTGTGACTGACACCAAGACAAGCATGTAGGTGCTCAATAAAGAATGAGTCCACTGAACACGATCAACAAAGAGTTCTCATACTCATGTCACATAAGAACTCATGGTTGGGATAATGCAAAGTAGTCCTTTGACCTGAGGCATCATAGTTGTCTTATGGTTAGGTCCTTGATCTTTGACTATGTCAAAGTCACTCCGTCAGAAGGTGACCACAGCATAGTTGGGGTTAAGCCACTTAGCCATAGAGGCAAGTGAATGCACAACAAGGGTTCTCTAACCTTCAAACCATTTGAGGGAGAATACTCTGTGATATGATTATGAATCTCTAGCCACAGTATGAATGAGATTTAGGAAGTCGTTCCAAATTACATTCAAGGTAATCATATAAGTAAGAGAATCACATTGGATAGTAGACATGAATAAACTATCAAACCAAACAATGTGGTCAAGAGTATTGTATTAGAGAAAGACCGTATTGCATTATAATCCTATACTGAATAGGTTCTCCACTTCTTCTGATTAGCTTGGGTAGCCATGACATACTACTAGGCCCTATCTCTTGGGTGATTAGCCTTTGCTTATGCAAAGAGGAGTCAACAAAAGTATAATATTTCTCAACTCACTTTGTTCTTGAGTTGAGTCTTGGTTCACCACACTCACTTGGCCTTGAATTTCATGGGTAAAGTTTTGTTTTTTAGTGCATACAAGCATGATACCGCCTTCATTTTGTTAATTACATGTTGTAGATGTTGCTCAAATGAACTTGTTTTCACAAATTTTTCCTTCAATGGGTTGCCCACGAGGGAGGAGATCAAGAGGTTCAAAGATGAGGCATTTGCTCGTATGATTGTTACCGTGGAGCCTATTACTAATGGGGGCGAGAGAAAGAGATCTTTGTCACTTGCTTGAGAACCATCGTTGGAGAAGAAGTTGAAGACTTTCTCTGCTGCTTGCAAGGGTTCATCCATAGCTAGGAGGCTCATGATTGACTTAACTTCTCCCAAGGGGAAGAATGAGGCTGCTGGATCTAAGACTATGAAGCTTGCTGCTCCGAGAGTTGCCAAACAAGATTGTGCAGCATAGGAGTTCTGTCATGCCTCATGTGCCTAGGTTTATTCATGAAGAGGTTCCCTGCTTGCTAGGATGCAAAAATTTGTGATCTTGGCAGCCGAGTACACGCATATGAAGTAGGATGACTCCAAGGTTGCCAGGGAGATAACAGCAGCCATTGTAGCTTAAGCTTGCTCAGTTGTTGGGAAAATTAAAGAGTTGGAGTCTAAACTTACCTTTTTGAAGGGATTTGATGTCTCTGCCCCCACTGCTCTGCAACTTTAGACCACTCACCAAGGGATCAGTGACTTGAAGGCTCAGCTTGACGTGGTCCAGGGGAAGTATGGCTTTGTAAAGAAAAAGATTGATGTTCAGAAAACGCTAGTGCAGAACCTCGAGTGTGCCATTTCAGAACTTCGGTCTCCCCTTGATGTCAAGGACGTAAAGCTACTCGCCATGCATAATGATGAGGTTTGACTCAAGAAAGCTTTCAATAGACTTGAGTCCAAGGAAGTAGAGCTGCAATGAGCGTTATCTACCAACGAGAACTTAAAAAATGAACTAGATGAGTTGTAGAGTGCTTGTATTGACTTGATTGAGGAGAATAAGCAGCTAAAGAGTGAGAAGTCTAGTCTTGAGGTTATTCTTGGCCAAGGTCAAGCTGACTTTTACAAGCTTGGCTATATAGATCATTTCCTTGGCATGTTGTCTAACTACGCCTTTTCTGACAAGGACCTCGAGCTTTCTGCTTAAGTTTCCATTCGAATAGTGCTGCTGGTGGAGCATCTGAAAATCAGGCTACCCAAATAGGTGCGGCTGAAGGTGGTGCCACCCAGGCAAGGGTGACTAGTGACAATGCTGCTCAGGATGAGGCAGTTGTAAATAAAGAGCAGGAGGTTGATGCTGCTAGAAGTGATATGGCTGCTGAAGATGTCCAAGCTGCTGAGGAGTAGTCTTTTTAGATAAACTTTAGGATTTACTTTCTTTTCCTTTCCTTCTTTGCTGTTTCCTTTGCTTGAACTCTGTTGGCCTTCGTACTAGCTTACCAATTTGCTAGAAATTAATAAACTATTTTTCTTCGCTTTACTTTATCTTTGTCTCTTTGCCTTACTTCAAGCTTTTTTCGAAGACGACCAACTACTTAGGCTTATGTCAGTTGGCTATTAGTGCCGCGGGCTTCCTGCCCTAGGGTTTCCTAATCATGAGTGAGGCTTGCCTTATGGGCTATTACACCCTATTACAGCGGCTGTTGCTGGTACTGGCATGGCCACAGTACCCTGTGGAGGCAAAGGTATAGTGCTTGTTGTGGTAAGCCTCGAGGAGCAACGGCGTGGAGCCATATCGAGATCTTTATTGGTTGGTCCCTATCCTTCAATGTAAGAGGTCCTGTTGGTTATAGTTTCTGAATTTCCTACCATCGTAGTCGTGGATCTACGAACAAAGAAAGTTGAAAACAAGAGTCTTCTTCAAGTCCTCGAATCAAAGCTCTCAATGAAAGCACCAATTTGTGGATGCAAATTTCCACCTTCCTTTGATTGACAAATCAGCCCCTGCAAAATAATAACACTTAAGATTAAGGCCAAAGGCCTTACGCGCCCATGATGAATTTTTGGGGGAGGGGGCTTTGGCCGACGAATCTCTGATGCCAAAGTTAGAATTCTGAAAAGAATATGTTTAAAAGTTTGCGGGTAGCAAAAGCCTCCTAAATTTGGGAGATGAGGTCGGTATTTATAGGAAAACATGAGGAAGTGGGCCGGCTCTCTGGGGTTTAGGGGTGGCTGGCCCTAGGTGGTATTTTTGGTGGGAATATTCTAAGATATTTGTGTAAATAAATATTTTTGAGTAATTAGGTAAATATCCTAAATAAATGAAATTAGGATTACGTACTTGAAAGAGGTCATATCTGATTAGGAAATAAGGGATTATTGTATCATAAATACCTTTGACTTTGTCTACGAGCAAGGGTGCCTTGAGGAGTCGTTGACCTCTGTCTGCTCTACCTCAGCTTCGCGTAGTGAATGAGAATGCTCCCTGCTCATTTAATAGGGCCGCAATTTTGTCTTTCTTGGGAAATAATCCACATGTCAGCTCCATAATTTTTGGGATTATTTTTTACTCCAAAAAAGTGAAACAAGATTCGTAGGTCTAGGGTTACGATTTGGCTAGATTTGAAGGTGTTGGTGGTGATATTTCACGGGGCTAGGGAGAGTTGCAGAGAGAGGTTAAGAGTTATTGGGAGAGTGACGGAAGAAGGTGAGGGAGAAAAGGGAAAACGAAGTGGTTAAGTCCACTAAATAATTTTTCCCAAGTCCTCCCCTAACTAAAAATCACAACTCATTTTTCGAAACTCCAAAGTCAATTCTGCATTCGCCAATGCACTCGCGAGTATGAAAATTAATTTAATAAAAGAGGAAAGTATACGAAATTGAAATTTATCTCAAAGGTCCGTAATTATTCAAGACGTCCAACTAGGAGCATTTTGGTCATTTCACATCCTTTGAGAATAAAATACATTCTTTTAAGGTATGGGTTTTATCAACTCTTGATCTTCTTTTACACTCTTTGTTTATAATTGTAGTCACTTCTTGCTCTGTCGAGGAGATCTTTTAGTTCGTAGTTTTGGTTGCTGTTTCTTTTTTTAGGAGATATTTTGTGGTTGTGATCATGGTTGTGGTTTGTTCAACCTCAGATTTAGAGTAGCGATTGATGTTCAAATATGAGGTGGTGGTGTTTGTGGTTTGTGCTCGGCAAAGGACTATGAGAAGGAACCTCAACATTTGTTGCAGGGCACTTATAGCAGGGTTCTTTGCCAACGATTGCAAAATCATCATAAATTGGTGTCCTATTTTCCTCATGGAGCCTCTACGATAGTTATTGAGCATGCAATGTTTAGTCATTGCGACTAAGGTTTAGGGTTTAAGCCTAAGGGTCCTCCATGATTGAAGAATTGTATTGTATGTTTTTATGTGTTTAGAATTGTATTGTTGTAATGATCTTTTGACATGTATAGTCTCTTGAATGTTATAAGAGACATGTTTAACATGTATGTAGGTATATGCATTTTTTACTATTTTTAATGAAACTTCTTTCGCTAAAATAATTTATTTTTTCATGCTAGACTACAAGGAGAAAAAAAGAAACCTGAAACACATGCAGTAGATTATAGAGTAAGACCCAATCTACCAGACAATCCCTCACTTACAATAGTACATTAGACTTGTATTCTTACAATATTGAAGAGCCTACAAAAAGTAGTATGTTCCTTCTCCGCTAAATAATTAATTAATCAAGGGAAATTGAACGAACTACCCATGCTGAATCACTGATTTTTTTGTTTGCTAATATTAAGCATGTCATTGTGATTACTCTTTTGTGGTAAATTTCACTCCATTCTTAATCACAATCGCTTTTGTTTCCCGAACAGGATGCTTAATGACATAAATATTAGGCAATTTCACACGCAATGAAACCTTAAGGACCTCACGACCATTTAACCAGTTTATGGCCAAATAATATGCGCTTAAAGCCGTGTCATAAAGATGCAGCATGTAGTGGGCGAAACAATATCAGATCTACATTAGCACAACCTTCCTTGAATCCGTTGAGTCTGGGCAAGAATACCCAAAAAAAAAAAAAAAAAAGGAGAGAGAAAAATTACGAGAAAATTTTCAATTGTATCAAATCATGTACCACACGTGTATCACATTTTCGTGGCCTTCCCAGGAGGATACGACTTGCATCCATCAGAACTGCATCGACCGCACATTATCTTTTTATTTAGTGCCAATAGAAGGGAATAATAGCCCTCTTCGAAACTGTTGCATCGTTAATTTTCTGCAACCATAAAAGCTTGCATTACCACTACCAGAAATTTGGCCGTGCCTTGTGCAATTTTGCCCAACAAATCACATTTTGACAAGGCATTTTACCCAACGAAGTTTCAGTTGATCGAGCAAAGTTGGTTAACAATTAGGGTTTACTCTAATTCTTTATGCGACGGGCAACTTTTGTAGGGCATGTGTAATTGGTCGGGCAAAATTTTGGCACCAAAACGGTAAAATTGGCGCACAGCTTTCCAAGGTTTGCCCGGCAAAACCGAGGTTAGTCTGCTCGATGTCCTTTGCCCGACGGCCTTGTTCGTAAACTCAAATTTTCATGTCGTTAGGCAAAGGCCCACAATGGCCTGCAAAACATCCACTGAGAAAACTTCAATGGACGTCCTCCTTGTCTGTTAAGTGAAATTTTGAATTTGTGTGTTGCTGAAATATATGTAGCCGAATTTAATTTGAGTATTTATCAAATATAACCAAATATTAGCCCTTAATTTCAAAAATGTTATTTTTTATAAAAACTTTCAAATGTATCCAAAATATCACTTAAATAGACATAAATACCCTTAAGCTTTTGAACCTAGTAAATTAAAAAATCAAAACCCTATTAGATTAAGAATTCTAGGTAAGGTAGTCCGATCGGAAATGCTCATATCGGACGCATAGGGTTTGGCAAAAGAATTCAAAAAGTGTTCTTGACCCATATGCCGATGAACAAGTCTCCAAAGAACTTTTGTTTAAGCTTCACTAGAGATGGACACGCAATTCGAGCTAGGAAATACACATTGCAAGCATTTGAGTTCTTGGCCCATGAATCGAGGTAAGGCACAGAACAATTAGCCTATTTTTACAAGTCGTCTTCAAGTACAATTCAAAATTCTTAATCTGGTAATGTGCTTCAATAAGTGCAGAACACAAGTTTTCTCATGGGTTTAATGTTTAATTTCTGGTACCAGAGTAATGTGGTATTCCAGATTTTGCTATGAGAATACTTTACTAATGCTAAGTTTAGGAGGCAATGTTTTTCCAAATTAGCATTGCCGAGGTGGCTTTTGAGCTTTGTCCTGAGCGCACAAACTTACTTGTATTCCACTCTATCACTTATTTCTCCTATAAAGTTCGTTTACTTTAGAGAGGTTTATCGGATTGGGATTTTTCCATGGGTGACAAAAAAGCAAAAGAAATTTATATCACAACAAAAAGACAAATTTGGATCGCAGAAGGGATAGGCCCCCTTCCTTGCTAGGAAACACTAAGCCTGGTTTCATTTTGCAACTTCTTTCCCCTTAGTGGAAGTTGAAGGCTCTTCAAGTGCAACAGGTGATGGTTCGTCACTTTTAGAGTCGAACTCCTCATCTTGTTCAGCCTCTAAGTTTGAAATTTCATTTAGTAGATGCTCTGGAACAAGAAAGTCCATGTGTTTGATCTCATCCAAGATCTTATATACATCCCAACACTTGAGGTGATCTTGTCAAGCGTAACATGTAAGATACACTAAGTTGTATCCTTCGTCATATTCCTCTATGAACATTTTCTGGTGGGTATCACGAATGACTGATATTTCAAAGATGTGGATGTTAGTGAGCCATTGAAAGTCCGCGATACAAGCATTTTATTTTTGGTTAACCTCTTGGCGAAGCTGTCCAACTCCAGCTGAAAAGCAACCAATTCCACTGCCCAAGCATTGTGCTCAGAAGACAGTATACGCTATCATTCGTCCCTCAAATTTGCAAAGGCTCAATCTACTTCAGCCTCTACTTGTTGCTCCAACCTTAATTCCTCTCTCACCCTCATGAGGTCTTTCTAATAGTCATTGGCCTTTATCATAGCAACATAGATGTATTTATGTATTTTCACCTCATGGTTTCCTTTAAAGCTTACTGGTCGGCTTGGATCCTCTTAAGCTCATCTGGTGATAACTATCACTCTAACTATAAACTTGTCTACCTCTCTTGATAGGAAATTTGCTCAAGTTCTCAGATCCACCTCAATTTGACGGAATAGAGCCATCTTCATCCATACATTAACATAACAAACAAAATCCATTTAGAAGAACAACAATGTTGAAATATACTCACGAAAAGGAAACAAGGGAATGGAAAATTACCTTGTAGTGATTTCTATAACACCGCATCAAGACGTCCTCAAGGGATATGCAGACTTTTTTATAGTCCGCAAGCCAATTATAACCGCCAAGAAAAGCTCGAGGCTAGTCCATGTTCTGAAGATCGCTAGCATAAAAAGGAAGAGCTACGTGATGAATTGAGGGCCTAATCATGAGATGAGGTCTTGCCATCCCTTCTAACCTGATTAAGGCTACAGGTAAAGGATTGTTGGTCCGAGAAACTACCTCCACGAGCCTCTTTGATGGAAGAACGGGAATGGAGAATGCAGGAGAATAAGTTGTAACACCGCTTAATTATGGTGGATGAGCTAGTGAAAATGCCAAAAATGGAAGTTCAGGATTAGGCTTGAGTATTTGCTGGGTGATGGCTCTAAAAGTAAGGAAGATTGAAGTTGGTGGTTCACTAACCAAGGATGATGAAACAAGTTTTATGAGGATTGTGGGCTCCAAATGAGCTATGTGTCTTTTCCTTCGCAAGGGTCTTCTCCCCATCCCCAAGACCTTTGAGCGTGGCATCTGTGATCAGCAATCGTGGTTGAGAAAGGGCAACCAATGATTGTAAGAAAAAGTTGCCGGATCACTTTTTCTTCTTTCCTTTAGAAGACGGAGTGACTTTAGACTTAAAGGAACAAATCCTTCTGTAACCATCCTCGGCTTCAACCCATGATAGGTCTAGTATAGGGAATTACCAGCAGTGATCGATGGAAGGATTCTTTCCTCGATTGGTGAAGCATTAAGATGAGAGTAGCCCCTTCCAGTTGCGATGTGTGGTAGGAATTTGCATTGCCTGGTGGATCAATTCCTGACGACACACCCTAATGCCTCAAACTCATTGTAGGACAATGAAAACGAAAACCTCTAACCCTAACTCCATCAATCTCTCCCTCCCAATTCCTTTGACAGCTAGGATGTCCCTAAACCAATCTTTGTCTTGACAAGGGACATCCTGAATGTATGACTCCTAAAAGAGGCTAGGTTTGGCTAAGAAGTAGGAATGGTCAGCAAAACCATCTTGATGTTGTGTAGCATCCTAAATTCTTGAATGCCCAGGTTAGCTCTATACCACTAGTTTAGTATTCGAAGCAGATGATAAGTCTAAAGGCTGTTGGGAAAAGACTGCAAATGACATAACAAGATGCCTTTAGTAATTCGAAGAATCTTGATGGCCATGTCATGGCACAGCAAGACGCCGTTCAAGAAATCAGAAAGAGGGAAGCATAGACCCATTTCCAAGAACCAAGGATAAATACTAGTGTAGGGACGCTGAGGATTAAATGGTACCGGGAGTGTGGCATGAATGTCTTGACCTGGCTCCCACTAGACTTTACTTTAGCCCAAAAGATCTTTGAGGTTTTCAACTAAGGTTTGGCCATCTTCCTGGTTATGAACCCTGGTTAGAGGAAGGTTATAGGGCAAAATTTTGGGTGATTTGGTGCTCTTACTTGAAAACGCCATAGATAAGGCTTTGGGAAAACAAGGGGAGTTTGTTAATTAGTATGAGACGAAAGTTGGAGCCTTTTTTAACAACGAGTGATTTGAGGGTTCTGGTAAAATGGAAAGATAGGATCCATGGTTATATGGGCGTCATTTAACAGAATCATCTAGGGTAGAATACAAACCACTTACTTTGAGATCAGTGAATCTGACGGTTCAAACATCATTACCTAATATTGAAGGAGATTTCTCATTTTTTGTGTACACGTCTTAAATGAAAATCTCATCATTACAAATTTTATGGCACGATATTCAAGGACGTATGTCTGAATCCAAATGCCTCCATTTTAACGCCAAGAGTCGTAACAACACACGAAGGTAGAAGACTAAATGGTATGTATTCCATCTTACTCTGAAATGCATGGTTTTTGGACAATAATCCATTCTCAAATGGAACATGTTGCCTCTCAAATGCATAGTTAGGAGCAATTGTGGGATTTAAGGCCCGTATAAGGCTAACCTAAATACAAATACCTTAAATTTCCGATCATGGACTCACCAGCTCCGCATGAAGCTGGATCTAACAAAGCAACGATGCCACCATCACCCTATTGTAGGGCAATAAGTGGAGCCCTAGTGTCACGCCTTGAACCCGGGTTGGTGGCAACCCCGTGCCTGGCGAAAGTAAAAATAAAGCTAAAATGAAATACTAAACTAATAAGGTAATCTCAGTTTATTACCCTGAAGTTTCTTGGTTTTCAACATTTCATACATCAAGTTTTTTTCCTCCCAATCTGGTACCTAAAGTCATAATTTTAGGAAACTTCCATACATCCGCTAAGTTTTCCGTCACAATCTCTGTTAATTGTTGACCTAGCGCCCTCGTGGACAATGATTAGGCAACATGTGGGCACTAAAAATATAAAAATTAAGAATCTAAAAACCTAAAAAGGTTTATGTCCGGAAAAAAAAAAAGGGTTGTTTTATTAACACCCCACATCTACTTTTTCAATCAAAATTTATCTTAGTACACCCTACATACTTTCCTATACTACGCTCACACCTCAAACTTTCTACATACACCCCACATTCTTCACATACATTCAACATTCTCTCATTATTCATTCTCACCACACCTCCAAATTTCAAGACTCCTGTTAAACATTTAAATGCTAATTATGAGATCGACTACATGACATTCGATTGTTGGTTTATTTTACTGGTAGAGCACAAATCCAAAATTTGTATCCCTCTCTGTTACTCCTCTAGAATCAATCTCACAAAATTTTTTACACACTCCGACCCGAAATGTCCACTAAGACTCCGAATCGAGCTGTGCTGGCCAACACCTGGAAGGTAACGAAGCCATAAAGTATAATGATGTGGAAAATGTGAATAAATTTAAACCTAAAAGTGCCTAAAGACAAGAGTGCGCTATGAGCGGGAATAAGCCCATTTCACACGCGACGTCAAAGCATAAGTAAAGTACAGTAGTATGGGTAAGGATCATACCCTTAGAGGTAACCACATATACTGAGATTTGCCAAGAATCTTTGCCGATACGTACTTTCAGCAGCAAAAACCTGGAAGGGTGCAAAACAAGGGTGAGTGGGCCTGAAAATAAAGTTTTTAATAAAAACCTTTTGAAAACGTTATAACCCCTCGCCGTAAAACACGTATAATTTCCCACAAAATAATAATACATACGTATATAGAAATCATGCTCGAGAGTAGTGAAAACCAAGTATATGCCATGTCAAGTATCTCAGCAATGAAATAAGTAAGTAAGGTGAAACAAATCAATGTAAAATGATATACCAGCTGGAGTCACCTAACGTGACCTGTACGGCTGAACCTATAGCTCATTAACCAATTCCTGCACATGAGTCGGAACCACCTAATGTGGTCTATAAGACAGGCTGAGTGTAAATAAACATGCTCAAGTGCTACAATCACGTGAAGGTCATGCGAAGTATCGCAAGTCACCTACGAGTCAGAACGACCTAATGTCATCTGTACGACAGGCTAGCACCTACCTTGGATCCAAGGTGAGCGTACGGTGCGGGAGGTGAACTATCACGTGAAGCCTGGCCTTGGCCTCGGGCGGAGCATTAACACGGGGTGCAGGATAATGAGCACTAAATGCATGTAAACATAACCATACACACTGCAATCACTATCATCAAAATGTACTCACTTGAAACTTACCTGGGCGTCAGTAGCATCATGCAATAATATGCTTATCTATACTAATGCATATACTAAAATGTAATGCAATTAACATGGCATTTAAAAATGGAAATCCATTTAAAACAGTTTCTGAGAAAATAGAAAACATATATACGTATATATAGAAAACCAAAAGTCCACTCACCTAGAGTCCACGCTACCACTCCCTAGCACAAACTCAAAGGATGATTTTGTGAAGAAATGAGTGACCTAGAGGAAGCAAGATTGCTAGTTAATTTCCTCTAGGGTGGCCGGCCTCTTTAGAGAGAAAAGGGAGCTTTGTGTTCTCATCTTTTCTCCAAAAGAAACCCTTAATGAATTTAGGCTATAAAGTCCTTTATATAGTCCCTTCACATAAGTGACCTAAAGAACCAAAAAGCCATTCTTCTAACATGGCCGGCCACAAGGGTTTTATTGGGCTTTTGGGCCTTTGTGAATTAATAGTCATTAAGTTGTCATACAACTTAAGTCAATGGGCTTGACGTTCGAAGCCCATTGGGCCTTGAGGCCCAAAACTAACCCGTGGTCTTTTAACGAACTTATTCGTTTCATTAATTAACATATTAATTAATCCTTGCCATAAATAATTAAACCATTTAATTATTCTTACTCATCTCCGTTGTTTCTTCAATCTTTACCTTACACGGTGTACGATCCATTAGGTTCCTTTTAGCGAGGTAGTGGGCGATTAGAACTCTTTCAAACCGATTGTGAATTGAAACTTACTTTCAATTCTCCCTTTAGTGATTATACACGTTTAGGGCTTCCACAAACCATGAGTGACACCTAGCAGCATATCATGGTTACCTAAGCTAATCAGAAGAGGTGGAGAACCTATTCAGTTTAGGATTACAAATGCAATACGATCTTTCTCTAATACAATACTCTTGACCACATTGTTTGGTTTGATAGTTTATTCATGTCTACTATCCAATGTGATTCGTGTGCTTATATGATTACCTTGAATGTGATTTGGAACGCCTTCCTAAATCTCATTCATACTCTGATCAGAGATTTTCAATCATATCATAGAGTATTCTCCCCCAAACGGTTTGAAGGTTAGAGATCCCTTGTTGCGCATTCAATTGCCTCCATGGCTAAGTGGCTTAACCCCAACGATGCCGTGGACACCCGCTGATGGGGTGACTTTGACATAATCAAAGATCAAGGACTTAACCACAAGACAACTGTGATGCCTCAGGTCAAAGGACTACTTTACATTATCCCAACCATGAGTTCTCATGTGACATGAATATGAGAACTCTTCGTTGATCGTGTTCAGTGAACTCATTCTCTATTGAGCACCTACGTACTTGTCTTGATGTCACACACACCAATGACTCGAGACTAGTCACTCTCCCTGAAAGAAGACACAGTACGTACTGATCTTAACGGACTGTCAATGCCCAATTGGCAATCCTATGATCAGGAACGTTTAGGATGTGTCTACGAAAGAATGGTCTCATGAATCTAACTTCTTTAGATTGCATTCTCCCAATCACATTTCCTTGGACTTATCATTTAAGCATATAACATTTATATGAGACGGTTCAAACAATAATCTTTGCCCTTTATATTTAAACTACATTAGTTTAACTTTGTGAAATGTCCGTAAAGTATCATCATATGATTGGTTTTAGGGCACATTTCCAACACAAACAACAAGGCGTCACGAACGATCGGCGCCTAGAACAATTATCAAATCATGTCTTAGAAATCAATAGAATATGTAACTTACATATCCTATTCATGAAGATCCATAAGTCGGATTTCCGATCCGCAAGTTTCTAATATCCTCAAATATTACGTACTATATCGTATCAAGGTTTGGTGACGATCCAATGGTTGGATCGTCGATTCATATAATTATCAAGTAGCACACCTTAATCAAACCAGATTCACAATACTCAAATCACATCATGTGGATATCAAATCTTGTTGGAAATGTGCCCTAAAACCAATCATATGATGATACTTTACGGACATTTCACATGTTAAACTAATATAGTTTAATTTAAAGGGCAAAGATTATTGTTTGAAGCCGTCTCATATAAATGTTATACGCTTAAACGATAAGTCCAAGGAATATGTAATTGGGAGAATGCGATCTAAAGAAGTTAGATTCATGAGACCATTCTCTTTCGTATACATATCCTAAACGTTCATGATCATAGGATTGCCAATTGGGCATTGACAGTCCGTTAAGATCAGTACATGCTATGTCTTCTCTTAAGATCAGTAATGCTTGAAGGATTTGACGAAGATGAGTAAGGACAATTAAATGGTTTAATTGTTTATGGCAAGAATTAATTAATATGTTAATTAATCAAACGAATAAGTTCGTTTTAAATCTTGAGTTAGTTTTGGGCCTTAAAGCGCAAATTGGGCTTCGAATCGTCAAGCCCATTAGCTTAAGTTGTATGACAACTTAACAAACAAAATTCAAGAAGCCCAAAACAGCCCAAGGGCTTGGGAAAACCGGCCATAGAGAGAGGAAGGGCCTTTTGGTCCAAAATGCATACAAAAGTTGAAAGCATAGAAGGGGTATCATTGCTCCATCCTCATTAGGGTTTTCTAAGGATGAAAAGTGAGAAAAACTCTCTCTCTTTTCTCTCTAGAATAGCCGGCCACCATGGGAGAGTTTACTAGCATCTAACACTTCCATGGCCACTCATCTTCTTCCTCAACCATCTTTGGTGTCGGAACTTAAAGGTCTCCAACTTTGGGGACTTTTGGAGATACCAATTCTTTCATCCATATTCAAGAAGGGATGGAGCCAAGAAGCAAAGTTCCTCCATCCACATCCATGGAGCCAAGGATTAAGGTGACAAAGGAAAGAAGGCCCTCACATGGGTGATTAACCTTTGCTAAGCAAAGAGATGCTTCAAAGGTATAAAGTTTATCAACTCACTTTGTTTTGAGTTGAGTCTTGGTTCACCCTTCTACTTGGCTTTGAATTTCATGGGTAATGTTTTGTTTTGAGTGCATACAAGCATGATTCCGCCTTTAATTGTTAATTGCATGCCATAGATGTTGCTCAAATGAACATGTTTCTCACAAAATTTCCTTCAAGTGGTATCAGAGCCTAGGTCTAGTAGTTGGTGAATCCTTTTGGGTTTTGTATTTTCATAGTTTATGATTTGAATGTTGTAATTGTTACAAGCTTTATTCTTGCTTCTTTGAATGTAAATTTTGTTAGAAAATTTGCTATCTCAAATGTTGTAGATGTAGTTCATATGAGCATGAATTTTGGAGCTAAAATTTGGTGCCATGTAATTACAGGAAGTAGTGGACTTTTGTGTTTTTACAAAGGGACCTCAAAAGTTTATGTTTTGCAATATAGCCCAATAGTTGAGGTTATTGTTTTTCGGCCCAAATTAGTTGAGAACAAAATAGTTTTGTATCTTTAAATGAGAATTGGATTTTCATTTCATTTAGCTCCATTTAAATCAATTCTATGGTTACAAAAACCAAATGAAAATGTTGCATTCAAGTTTAATTAGTAAAAGCGTTAATTAATTAAAGAAAGGATGATTATGAACCTAAGCCTATGATAATTGAGCTATGTGAAAGGCCGTCTCAAATTTGTTTGAACCATGGGAATGTGTAGATTAGATTTTGGTTGTAATTTGATATGATCAAATATTGTAAAAGAGCATAAGCTCTTCTTTACTTTAAAGTAATTTGTTTTGATCAAATGTTGTAAAAGAGCATAAGCTCTTCTTTACTTTGAAGTACTTCTTTCTTGCTTTATTTGATATGCATGAAAATGAAGTAGAGGGTCCAACGCCCAATAAGAGAACACGCCTTAATGTGATTAAATGCATAACTAAAATCAATCACCATCCCTAGACCGAGATTCAACACTAGGCTCGTGTTGGATCAAATCAAAGGTTCATAGTCATCCTAAGGCCCTAAGGCAACTATATAGTCCGTCAATGAATGCAAAGCTTATGTTAGTAGTACCATATACTCTTGCTTTAAAAACCGTTTTACAAGCATAGTGGGAGTATCATATACAACCAAAACAATCACATGGACCAATAGTTGTAATAGGACCAAATTGTTTTAATAAGATTAAAATGCATGCTTATATGTGATGAGATCTAAAACCCTCAACCAAACCATTATTAAGTTGATAAGCGTGAGAGTGCTTTGAACACTCTTTCGTGGCCTTCCACCGTGATAGGCTCCGATCGTTTGTGACTCGTACACCAACTTCACCCTATCATGGGGGAGTACAAAGTGCGTGCTTACACTCAGGAGGAGTTCTATATGCATACATGATGTTGTGAAGGTAGGCAACAATAATGATCAACATCATATCATTGTGAGGTGCGCTTGGTAATGGAGAGTCTCCCATACCCTACTAAGAGTTTCCTCCAAAAACTCTCAAATTCCGATGAGGGATATGGAATTTGCCAAAAATAGTGGGTGGTGCTATTTGATTTAAAGACCCGGATCAAATGGCTTAAAATCAATCAATTTATATTCGTTATGTATTTGTTTACCAATATATTTGCAAACACTATCCAAAACTTGACAAAGAAAAGCCGAATGCTTTAGTTTCCGGACTTGGTACCACAATATCATAGATTGTCTTAAATGGATTGTATATGTACCTAAGTAGTCTCATCCTCACAATCTTCCTATTGATAATGTATCATTGGAAGAACATGTTAGATAAGTCTATCATAAAGAGGACAACACAAACAACCAATGCTTATTCCTTTGTTATATGAACAAAGGAACTTATGAAGATTAGCATAAAGACAATGACACTTTTAGTGTCATAGTTCTTCACTTACAAATCGTTGTATAAAGAAATAAGAGTTGTTTTGAACAACCCTTAGTTAATGCAAACACTAGTGCTTGTTTCTTTGTTAAATGAACAAAGAACTTGACAAGTAAGCACAAGGGCATGGACACTTTATGTGCCATGATTCTTCACTTACAAATTGTTGTATGAAGAAATGAGATTTGCCTTGAACAACTCTTGAAAGTTTGTAATTATGTTTAGAACATAATGGTTGATTGACAAAAATAGTCCATCAACATTGACTTATGATGATTTTGAATCATTGAGTGTTGAAGTGTTAAACCACTTCACAAGATGGAAACTAGGCAAGGACTTCACTTTTGTGTCCCTATCCAAATGGTTCACTAAGTTTATTGTAAACTATATAGTGAACAATAACCACACGCTCTCCAAATTGTTTGATGTGTATAACACAATTGAAATGAGTTTCAAGAGAGATAGTGAGAGTTTAGGGACCATAACTATTGTAGTTAAAGGAGAAGTCAAATGAAGAAGGCAAAATAACTCCAAGGGAACAAACTTTCTTTATGAAAGGATGGACATTTGAAGGGGTATTTGCAAGAAATGTCTTGCAAGTGTCAAGAACACACCTTTCGAAGGTGTTGTAAATTGTTCTTGAATAGTTCAAAACAGTTGGTTCTTCTACTTGAATGCTTGATTTCGTATTAGTAACTATGTTTTATAATCGTTGTAAAAGCGTGGCTAATAAGAAGTAGAAGATTAATGACAGAAGAGAAAGTACTTCACATTCTGAACGTGAATGAAATGTAGATCTCTGCGAAAGCAGGTAGTACTTACTTCCTCATATGAACTACCAAAGAAAATGGAAAAACAAAGATTGTCTTTACATTCCATTTGAATAAACGAACTTAATTCCGTATGAGAAATGGATAAATGTTTTGTTTGACAAAACATTGTTCATGATTAATGAATGATTAGATTATTGTAATCTAATTGATTATCTCTATAGTAGAGATGATATGGTAGTGTCACCTATTTTGAATATAACGATGCTTAAAACCCATAAGGTTGCAAGATAGTGACTAATCCCAACTGAGTTGTGATACCTCTAGAACATAAATTATGAGTTGGTCATAGATGGATGTTTTGGATCGTTAGATCCGGATCCAATGCCTTTTTGTTAAAATTGTATAGAGGCAAAATGTTTGAATCTTTATTCTTTTGGAAAGGAAGAAAGAATAACAAAGTTGTTGAGGTTAATTCACTTAGATGTTAGTGGCACTTGTCCACAACATAATACTACTCATATTGTATGACATTCACCGAAGATCGCTCTCGGTTGGACTATCGTTTATTTTGAATAAACACAAGTCCGAATACTTTGCAAAAGGTTTCAAAGAATTCAAGAATGTAAGTTGATGAGTAAGACGTCTAAAGTATTTACCTCCTTAGAGTTGATCCAAGGAAACGTAACACTTTAGAACAGTTTCCTTGAAAGATATCAAGGAAAGAAGCATCATAAGATAATGGATTTCTCCATTAAGAGAAGAACGAACTTGAATAAGATTTAGTTTGTTGGATGTTATCAATTACCCATATATAGGATATATACTTCTAAGACAATATGATTGTCAATTAGAAGATTTTCCAAAATTTTCATGACTCCATAGGATGTAGTTTGAAAGAAAGATAAGTCTTAATCATGTTAAGATTTGGGGTTGTGTGCTAATAAGCAATATTTGTTTGAGAATTATCTTGTGGATATCCTTAAATTAACCTTTGGATATCACTTTTATAAACCAACTAACAAATGTTGTTTTGTTGGGTAGTTCATTGTAATCCTACAATATGATTTGCCTAAGCGCAAATGAACGAGAGATAGAACTCAAAGAATGGGTTCTTTGAGAGACAAGATGATAATCAACAAATATAACAACCTAGTTCCTACACCACAAGCTCCAAGGTAGTCGAGAAGGATTTATAAACCATCTGAATTGAATGGTTTGAACTTTATGACTATGTCATAGAGTTACACCTCTTAATTCGAAAGAAATAAGAATGAAAATCCTTATGACTACATTGAGTGTACATACGACATATACTCAAGGAAATGGTAAAGTACCATTTGACCCGAAATAGTGAAACCTTTAATAGCTAATTGGTAGCTTAAGGTGACTGCAATCAAAGAGATTGGTTGACTTGGAAGAAACCATCTTTGACGTAGTCTTGGTTTCAATTAATTCAAAGATTGCTAGCTACAACTAAATGGTGATTCAATGTTTGGACATAATATGGGTTTCCGAAACCATTATTAAGATAGTCTTGATAATATATGTCTAAAACTATGAATCACAAGACATGTAAGTTGTAGAGATCCATCGATCATGAATCTTAGCAAGCTAGTGGGAGCTATAAGCGTCTTATGAGAGAAAGATCAAATTGTTTGATTTCTCATAAAGATGTAAATGAATCTTTTGTTTACTATGTTTAAGAAAGATTAGTGGGAGTCAATCATGTTCCTAAATTTGAATATATGTACATATATGATATATTAATTCTGGAAATGAAAAGAATACTTCTTCGTTAAAGTTATGACTTTAAACATTCTATAATGATTGAATGTATATGGGAAACATAGTCTATAAACATGGGATAGAAATCTATAATGATAGATTTCAGGATATAATTGGATTATATCAAGCCCTAATGATAGACAAAAGAAGCTAGGAAGTTTCTCATATGATGATAAACTTCGATTAGAAGAACAACTCTAGTGAGACTAGGAGGTAGCTCTTTTCAAAGGGAACTTACCCTTTCCCAAAGAAATAATGCGTAAATAGAATCCTTTATGTATACGCAGAAAGGTGATTTATGTATATCATATTGTATGAAAAACATTGATATGAGTTGTACCAAGATCGGTACAAGACGATATCAATGCAAGCCCAGGATCATAACCATGGCAACTGTCAAGTGAATCCTTAAGTATTTGAGAAATAATCAAGGATGGATTCCTCAAGAATGAGGAAGAATTAGAGTAACGTTATGGAAGCGTAAATGTATTAGATTATGAATCTAATCCATCATTGGTTGTTTCTTCATTATGAATGAAGAGATAATCAGATATCTCTTTATTATGACTAAAGAGATATTTGGATGGAAACATTAAAAGTAATGACTTTAGTGTGTTCCATTGTGAATGCAAAATATATTGCCATATAGAAGCTTACAACAATGTTGTTTGGATGAGAAAGTTCATTCATGAACTCTCTATTCGGTTCCAACCATAAAGTTTCTCTAGTGTACTGACACTACGACACTAATGGGGCTGCTGGAAATGTGCCCTAAAACCAATCATATGATGATACTTTACGGACATTTCACAAAGTCAAACTAATGTAGTTTAAATATAAAGGGCAAAGGTTATTGTTTGAGCCTTCTCATATAAATGTTATATGCTTAAACGATAAGTCCAAGGAATATGTGATTGGGAGAATGCAATCTAAAGAAGTTAGATTCATGAGACCATTCTTTCGTAGACAAATCCTAAACGTTCCTGATCATAGGATTGCCAATTGGGCATTGACAATCCGTTAAGATCAGTACGTGCTATGTCTTCTCTCAGGGAGAGTGACTAGTCTCGAGTCATTGGTGTGTGTGACATCAAGACAAGTACGTAGGTGCTCAATAGAGAATGAGTTCACTGAACACGATCAACGAAGAGTTCTCATATTCATGTCACATGAGAACTCATGGTTGGGATAATGCAAAGTAGTCCTTTGACCTAAGGCATCACAGTTGTCTTGTGGTTAAGTCCTTGATCTTTGATTATGTCAAAGTCACCCCATCCGCGGGTGTCCACGGCATCGTTGGGGTTAAACCACTTAGCCATGGAGGCAAGTGAATGCGCAACAAGGGATCTCTAACCTTCAAATCGTTTGAGGTAGAATACTCTATGATATGATTGAAAATCTCTGATCAGAGTATGAATGAGATTTAGGAAGGCGTTCCAAATCACACTCAAGGTAATCATATAAGCACACGAATCACATTGGATAGTAGACATGAATAAACTATCAAACCAAACAATGTGGTCAAGAGTATTGTATTAGAGAAAGATCGTATTGCATTTGTAATCCTAAACTGAATAGGTTCTCCACCTCTTCTGATTAGCTTGGGTAACCATGATATACTGCTAGGTGTCACTCATGGTTTGTGGAAGCCCTAAACGTGTATAATCACTAAAGGGAGATTTGAAAGTAAGTTTCAATTCACAATCGATTTGAAATGGTTTTAATCGCCCACTGCCTCGCTAAAAGGAACCTAATGGATCGTACACCGTGTAAGGTGGAGATTGAAGAAACAATGGAGATGAGTAAGAATAATTAAATGGTTTAATTATTTAATAATTCATGGCAAGGATTAATTAATATGTTAATTAATCAAACGAATAAAGTTCGTTAAAAGACCAAGGGTTAGTTTTGGGCCTCAAGGCCCAATGGACTTCGAACGTCAAGCCCATTGACTTAAGTTGTATGACAACTTAATTCACAAAGGCCCAAAAGCCCAATAAAACCCTTATGGCCGGCCATGTTAGAGAGAATGGCTTTTTCGTTCTTTAGGTCACTTATTTGAAGGGACTATATAAAGGACTTTATAGCCTAAATTCATTAAGGGTTTCTTTTTGGAGAAAATTGGAGAGAATATGTCTCTCCCTTTCTCTCTAAAGAGGCCGGCCCCCTTGGAGGGATTAGCTAGCAATACTACTCCTCCAAGGTCACTCATTTCTTATCCAATCTAACCTTGGTGAAGATACTTAGAGGTTCTCTATTTTGGGAACTTGGAGAAACCTATTCTTCCATCCAAATCCATAGATTTAAGAAGCAAGGAATGAAGGCCCTCTCTTTGGGTGATTAGCCTTTGCTTATACAAAGAGGAATCTACAAAGGTATAAATTTCAACTCACTTTGTTTTGAGTTGAGTATTGGTTCACCAATCTACTAGGCTTTGAATTTCATGGGTAATGTTTTGTTTTTGAGTGCATGCTAGCATGATTCCGCCTTTAATTGTTAATTGCATGCTTATAGATGTTGCTCAAATGAACATGTTTTCACAAAATCTTCCTTCAGGGGCGATAGCTCAAGCCAGGGAATCAAGGTCTCAACATGATCCGAACTCAAATGAGAGACTAAACCACATGATTAAGAATCATGTATAATGGTGACGTCGTTATTCTCAAGGTTGCTTCTATGGATAACATATAGATATCCATTGTCTAGGCCTACTACTCAGCCATTTTTGAAATGACTACAGAAGAGGTATCATCATTGATGACCAAGTTGATTGGCTCTAGTGCAAGTGGGAGATTGTTGGAAATGTGCCCTAAAACCAATCATATGATAATACTTTACGGACATTTCACATGTTAAACTAATATAGTTTCATTTAAAGGGCAAAGATTATTGTTTGAAGCCGTCTCATATAAATGTTATACGCTTAAACGATAAGTCCAAGGAATATGTAATTGGGAGAATGCGATCTAAAGAAGTTAGATTCATGAGACCATTCTCTTTCGTATACATTTCCTAAACGTTCCTGATCATAGGATTGCCAATTGGGCATTAACAGTCCGTTAAGATCAGTACGTGCTATGTCTTCTCTTAGGGAAAGTGACTGGTCTCGAGTCATTGGTGTGACTAACACCAAGACAAGTACGTAGGTGCTCAATAGAGAATGAGTTCACTAAACGCGATCAACAAGGAGTTCTCATACTCATGTCACATGAGAACTCATGGTTGGGATAATGCAAAGTAATCCTTTGACCTGAGGCATCATAGTTGTCTTGTGGTTAGGTCCTTGATCGTTGACTATGTCAAAGTCACTCCATCCGAGGGTGTCCACGACATAGTTGGGGTTAAGCCACTTAGCCATGGAGGCGCAACAAGGGATCTCTAACCTTCAAACTGTTTGAGGGAGAATACTCTATGATATGATTAAGAATCTCTCGCCAGAGTATGAATGAGATTTAGGAAGTCGTTCGAAATCACATTCAAGGTAATCATATAAGTAAATGAATCACATTGGATAGTAGACATGAATAAACTATCAAACCAAACAATGTGGTCAAGAGTATTGTATTAGAGAAAGACCGTATTGCATTGTAATCCTAAACTGAATAGGTTCTCCACCTCTTTTGATTAGCTTGGGTAACCATGACATACTGCTAGGTGTCACTCATTGTTTGTGGAAGCCCTAAACGTGTATAATCACTAAAGGGAGAATTGAAAGTAAGTTTCAATTCACAATCGATTTGAAAGAGTTCTAATCGCCCACTGCCTCGCTAAAATGAACCTAATGGATCGCGCACCGTGTAAGGTAATGCTTGAAGCATTTGACGGAGATGAGTAAGGAAAATTAAATGGTTTAATTGTTTATGGCAAGTATTAAGTAATATGTTAATTAATTAAACGAATAAGTTCATTTTAAACCTTGAGTTAGTTTTGGGCCTTAAAGCCCAAATTGGGCTTCAAATCGTCAAGCCCATTAGTAGTTGTATGACAACTTAACAAATAAAATTCAAGAAGCCCAAAACAGCACAAAGTCTTGGGAAAACCTGCCATAGAGAGAGGAAGGGCCTTTTGGTCCAAAATGCATTCAAAAGTTGAAAGCATAGAAAAGGTATCTTTGCTCCATCCTCATTAGGGTTTTCTAAGGATGAAAAGTGAGAAAAACTCTCCCTCTTTTCTCTCTAGAATAGCCAGCCACCATGGGAGAGTTTACTAGCATCTAACACTTCCATGGCCACTCATCTTCTTCCTCAACCATCTTTGGTGTCGGAACTTAGAGGTCTCCAACTTTGGGGACTTTTGGAGAAACCAATTCTTCCATCCATATCCAAGAAGGCATGGAGACAAGAAGCAAAGTTCCTCTATCCACATCCATGGAGCCAAGGATTAAGGTGACAAGGAAAGAAGGCCCTCACATGGGTGATTAACCTTTGCTAAGCAAAGAGGTGTTTCGAAGGTATAAAGTTTCTCAACTCACTTTGTTTTGAGTTGAGTCTTGGTTCACCCTTCTACTAGGCCTTGAATTTCATGGGTAATGTTTTGTTTTGAGTGCATACAAGCATGATTCCGCCTTTAATTGTTAATTGCATGCCATAGATGTTGCTCAAATGAACATGTTTCTCACAAAATTTCCTTTAAATCTGAGATCAGGATATTAATTTAGTGTAAAATAGCATCGGCGGCCCACTGGCCACGCGCCGCTGCAGGTGGCGGTCGACCACCCCAACTCGCCGGAAAATTCATCTATTTCTAAAAATTACCAAATTGTGCAGGAATAAAGATCTCAGTGAGTAGATCAACTTTCATACCTATGACTATGGCCAATTTTGCTGGGAAAGGCTCCAATTTAAATCAAACCCGTCGGAAACCCTAGAAAGGGTGAGCTTCAATTCTCCTTCATCGATGTTCCGCCGCCCCTAAAATTGATTGGGCTTTGTTTCTAGGTTCATGGAGAGTCTATTATTGGTGTTAATTGAATGAAAACATTTCAGGTTTGATGGACCTCGGCCGAGGGTCCTCACGGCCCCTATGGTTCCCGCCGGGATGTTTTCCCCAAAATACAACCAAATTCATTATAATTTTAGGTGGAAAAGGAAGAGGGAGGGTAGTGGTATGTTTTACAGGTGATGCATGGCAGCGATTCGCCAAAAAAAGCGCCTAAAAAGGCGACAGAAGGTGTGGAGGAGCCGGGTTAGGTACAGGTCTAGGGGAACAGGTTCGGTTCCCCTCCTTCTCCTCCCTCCCTTCCCTCCTTTCTCTCTTCTTTGATTGGTCACCCTCACCTCTCTCTTTTTCTGATTCGCCTCACCTCTGCCTCCTTTCTCACCTTTATTTCCTATCTCCACCGCCCATCTTTGATTCCTTTTAATTTGGGCCACACACATGGCTCCACTAGATTTTGCTCCAAAAATCTGGAGCTTTCTAGAAATAAATAAATTTACAATTTTTCCCTCGACTTCATTCTTTAATATCTCCTTCGTTATAACTTCAAATCACGATCTGTTTGCGCCCACGCGTTCGTAAAGACAAGTACTACGATGATACGCCAAGAAAATGAATCTTATGTAACTCGACAAAGTAGTTAACAAAAGCCAATGCATTTGCCTCGAAGGGCATTTTCGAAAATTCACTTTTTAAAATTATAAAAATCATAATAATTGGGGTCATTACAATTTTGACCCAAAAAAGAATGATAGGACATGGGTGAATTTGTTTTTTTCAAAATTATAATGGGTTCAATTCTTTTTACTGTACAAAACTTAAAAGAAAGTAGTGACGACTGCCAAGTTTACCACTTAGAGAAAAATTTGTTTATATTATAATGGATTTATTCTTTTTTTTTTTTTTTGAGAAATCAAAATTTTGTTTTGGAGTAGTTATAAATTTTGATAATAAAAAAATGTTGTTGTTCTTACAAAATCCATAATGAAGTACGTCTGGTTACGAATTCGTAACATTTTTTTTATTTTTAGGTTTTAGGTTTCTATCAATTTGGGGCTTTTTGTCAATTAGGGGTTTTAGGATTTTAGGGTTCGGGTTTAGACAACCAATGTTAGGGTTCATATTAGTAAATAATTTGTGTATTCAATTTCTTTTAAATTTTTTGGGGCTACATGGTCATTTCATGTTTAAATGTTTTGTATTCAGCAATATGTGGAGTGCTAATAAAAAAAACCCAAAAAAAAACCTTAAAAGGTGAAGGATCTGAGCCCAAAACTGTTGGAAATGTGCCCTAAAGCCAATTATATGATGATACTTTACGAACATTTCACATGTTAAACTAATCTAGTTTAATATAAAGGGCAAAGATTATTGTTTAAAGTCGTCTCAAATAAATGTTATATGCTTAAACGATAAGTCCAAAGAATATGTAATTGCGAGAATGTAATCTAAAGAAGTTCGATTCATGAGACCATTCTCTTTCGTATACATATGCTAAACATTCTTAATCATAGGATTGCCAATTGGGCATTGATAGTCCGTTAAGATTAGTACATGCTATGTCTTTTCTTGGAGAGAGTGACTGGTCTCAAGTCATTGGTGTGACTGACACCAAAACAAGCATGTAGGTGCTCAATAGAAAATGAGTCCACTGAACATGATTAACAAGGAGTTCTCATACTCATGTCACATGAAAACTCATAGTTGGGATAATGGAAAGTAGTCATTTGACCTGAGGCATCATAGTTGTCTTATGGTTAGGTCTTTGATCTTTGACTATGTCAAAGTCACTCCGTCAAAGGGTGTCCACGGCATAGTTGGGGTTAAGCAATTTAGCCATGGAGGCAAGTGAATGCACAACAAGGGATCTCTAACCTTCAAACCGTTTGAGGGAGAATACACTATGATATGATTAAAAATCTCTAGCTAGAGTATGAATCAGATTTAGGAATTCGTTTCAAATCACATTCAAGGTAATCATATAAGTAAAAGAATCACATTGTATAGAAGACATGAATAAACTATCCAATCAAACAATGTGGTCAAGAGTATTGTACTAGAGAAATACCGTATTGTATTGTAATCCCAAACTGAATAGGTTCTCCACCTCTTCTGATTAGCTTGGGTAGCCATGACATATTGCTAGGTGTCACTCATGGTTTGTTGAAGCCCTAGAGGTGTATACTCACAAAAGGGAGAATTGAAAAGTAAGTTTCAATTTACAATCGATTTGAAGAGTTCTAATTGCCCACTGCTTCGCTAAAATGAACCAAATGGATCGTACACTATGTAAGGTAGAGATTGAAGAAACAACAAAGATAAGTAAGGATAATTAAATGGTTTAATTATATATGGCTAGGATTTATTAATATGTTAATTAATCAAACAAATAAGTTCATTTTAGACCTCGGGTTAGTTTTGGCCCTCAATGCCCAATGGGCTTCAAATGTCAAGTCCAATAACTCAAGTTGTATGACAACTTGAAAACACAAAGGGCTATAGAAAGGAAATTATAACCCATTTTCTAATAAGGGTTTGCTAAAGAGAAAAACAAAAAAAGCTATATCTTCTCTTAGGGAGGCCGGCCACCCTAGGAAGAATGAACTAGCATCTATTTCTTCCTAGGTCACTCATCTCTTCCTCAATGCTCTCCTTGGTGTGGAAACTTAGAGGTTCCCTTTCTTGGGAACTTGGAGAATCCATTCCTTCATCCATATCCAAGAAGTCATGGAGCCAAGAAGCAAAGTTCCTCCATCCACATCCATGGAGCTAAGAAGCAAGGGGACTAAGGAAAGAAGACCTCACATGGATGAATATCCTTTGCTAAGCAAAGAGGTGCTTTAAAGATTTGAGTGGAGTCTTAGTTCACCACAACTACAACTAGGCCTTGAATTTCATGGGTAAATTTTTAATTTTTTTTTAGTGCATACAAGCATGATTCCGCCTTAAATTGTTAATTGCATGCATAGATGATGCTCAAATGAACTTGTTTTCACAAATGATTCCTTTAAGAACCCCTATTCCAAATCCTTGACGCTAAGAGGTGTATTTAATTAGGATTTTGAGGGATTTTAATTTGTTTAATGAATCTAAGGGTATTCAATCCGGATTTTAAGTGATTCTCTGAAATTCAATGTGTATTCAATCAGGATTTTAAGATAGTTTATTAAAATCCTTAGAAATCCGGGTGTATTCAATTAGAATTATAAAGAAATTTATGACATTCCATGTGTATTCAATTAAAATTTGAATTTAAAGAATTTGGAAAAGTTGAGGAATTAGAGGGAATTGGAGAGATTTTGTAGTGTATATTAAGCATCCACAAATCTCACCTCTCACCATGAGATTTCGAGATAATTGAATCAAAATTTTACATGGAATCTCTACAAATCAGTTAAAACTCCATAAAAATCCATGGATTTATAAATTCATTAAAATCTCTCAAATTCCCAATTGAATACACATCTCAATACTTGGTGCACATGCCTCTAGCTTCCCCACAAGCATATCAGAACAAACTGGCTTCCCCGGTGATGAAGGGTCCAGATCCTAGACCCGGCAGTTTCTGACACGACACGGTAACACGACACGAAATAACGGGTTTCAGGTCAACATGATAACCTATCGGATCATTATCGGGTGAACTGTTAAGAACCCGTTAAGAAAATAATTATTTTGATAATTTTAAAGTTTAATTACTAAAAGATTTATTATAAAATACAATAGCCATATTAATATATACAATATATTCTATTATGAGAGTTCCTTATTATCATTACTAGGATAAATTTTACTTAACATGTTGTTGTCCAAAATTAAAATAAACTAATATACTATTTGTATAGACAAGAACTAATAAGACATGCATACAAGTATGAAAAATTTGAAAGAATATATAAATACTCGTGATTCATCACTATTCCTCCATGAATAAATAATGGTTACACTTACATTATCGTTTAGATTTTTAAAATCTTCCAAACCTTCATAAATAATATTTTTTATTTGAGGGAAAAATTAATAAAATTAATAACAATTATTGTAGAAGTGTAAAAAATGTAAAAGAAATATACAATCACTCATAGTGACAAACTTTACAACTTTCATGAAGGGGTCAGCTTCGAAATCCAACACTATAATTCATAAACCTTAAATTTATATTTAACTATCGATTGTCATTTACGCTTTATTATTCTTACTGAATTTCATTTTTTAAATTTTCTTTTTTGAAAACATGATCATCTGGCGGATGTAAGAAGATGAACGGTTCAAATCTTTGATATCATGTTTCGATATTTACAATTAACTGAAATATGAGTCAATATCATATAGTTTGTAGAAACTTTATAAATATCAAACAATATTTTCACTAACCGTAAAACTCTAAATATAATATCAACGATCCAAACCGTTCATCTTTTTGCATCCTCTACTAGGTCAAGTTTTCAAAAAAGAAAATCTGAAAAAACAAAATTTGATGAAAACAATGAAGCGTAAATGTAAACAACAATCAACGATTAAATTTTGATCTATGATTTATATGATTATAGTGGCGAATTTCAAAGTTAAGTTCTTCATGAACATTGTAAAGCTTGTCATTACGAGAGTTTATATATTTTTTCTATATTTTTTTACACTTCTACATGAATTAAAAAACTATTAAAGACTTTAGATAAGTGAAAATATACTTAAAAGAAAATTGTGTTTTTATGTTTTAGATGTGACAATATGGTATGTATATACTTATTTAGCATTATATTTTTCATTTGATTATTTATTGATTTAAAATACATTTTTCTTAACGGGTAACGGGTCGGGTCATATTACCTGTTAATATTATCGGATTGATTTCGAATCGGGTCATTTTACCTGTGTATTTTAACAGGTGTTACACGACACGATCCGTAAGATATCGGGTATGACACGAAAATGACACGAACACGAAAAATACGATACGAATGTCAGGTTTACCAAATCCTGACGGAAGGGAACTGAGGGATTCGAAGGGCTCGGGTCAGGTCCTCGAATCTTCTGATCAACGTGAGGAACCAAGTCAAGATCTCCGATTTCGGAGTGAGTCGGATTTTGGCTCATACCATTGACCCCTGCAGTTTTTCCGCCAAATCAGACGAATTGTGGCACCCAATTAATTCAGGAGATGGGAACATACTTATGCGGTCAACTAACGATGTGAAAGATGTTCGTCAGTTGGAGAATGAGAGCTCTGGAGTGAGTCCAAAATTTGAATCAAGGATCGAACTTCTTCCTTTTCGAGGCGTCATGCTTTTTACCGAACCTGGGGGGAAGGTCTTCGACGGTCCGCGACAGCTCGTTTCTTGGGTGGTGGTGGTGGTGGTTTGATTGGGACTCGAGATGACCAAATTATGGTTAAGGGCTTGTGGGTTTTGAGGGGTGGCGGCTGAGAGAGGAGTGGAAGGAGCAATTTTTTTTTTTCATTTTAATTTTATTTATTTATTATTTTTAATTTTTAATATTCACGTGGAGCCATGTTAACACGTGACGCACAGTCACTGTCCACGTGGGTGCCACATTATCAGCTAGCTGATGTTTTGACAGAAAACATAACGGATGTATAAAAATGTCTCATAATTATGATTTTAGGTACCAGATTGGGACTAAAAAAAACTTGATGTATGAAATGTTAAAAACCAAGAAACTTCAGGGTAGTAAACTAAGATTATCCCTTTATTTTATTATTTTGTACACCTTGTAAGCTTTTCAAAATATTTTTATAAGAGAGATTTAGTTTTTCATTTTATTTTTATTTTTACTTTCGCCAGGCACGGGTTTTATTTTTTATTTTTTATAAACCCTTAGATTTCAAGGTCATAAACTGAGTTTAAATTGAAATTAACCCTTAAATAAAACCCTTAGATTTCTCTTCTAATAGAACCTCAACTCGTCTACCTTCGTTAATCTCGTACCAAACCTGCAAGGTCTAAAATGCATAAGGTGAGCAAAATCATAGCTTAGTAGGGACATAAGTCTTATCAAGGACAATTGTTAAGGCTAAACCGAGTGTCATGTAACACGTAATCAACTATAACATATTATCATTAATCACTATTTAATTGATAAACCATGAATGCAACTTAACTTCAATTACCAATACTATTTAATTGATAAACCATGATTGCATCGTTACTTCAATTACCCCAACCCGTTAATCTATATAATAAAACACACGAACCTGCATGTCCCATACCCTACATTTTACAACAATAGTTGAATGTTCTATTATACAAACTTGCCCCCATAACTCAATCATCCCAAAATTCCCCATTTTGTTGGTCACCTTGTTCTCCTCTCGGCCGCCAGAGTCCCCACTACTTCATACCATTCCAATAATTACACTTTTCTCGCCCTTGCAGGTCCCAACGAGAGTTGAACTCAACCACACAAAATATAGTTTCCTTTTCATTACCCAATCTCTGAATATACCAATAAAAACAATATGAAATGTTATATGCATATAATTATCAACATTATCACAACATCCACATTATTGAAAATAACAATAATATCAAAACAGTTATATCAGTTATAAACATATTAAGTATAACTCATATTTCACAAAGCTTAAATAAGACAAACACCTAATAGTGATAAGCAAACACCCCAATAGCGATAAGTTCCCCAAGAAACCCTTCCAAAGCTAAACGAAGATCTACATCACTACCAACAAAGCTAAATTTCTTGATCACTCCTAACACTGTATTTCTTCCATTCTATTTTCTTTTCTAAAATCCTTCTCTAAACATATATAATATATACACACAAGTACATACATATTATATTTACACCAACCTCCACGTAAAAATAAAAAATAAATAAAAAATAAACAGTTCATACTTGCATTAATAGTATGCACTAGAAATATTGCCCGCATGTTGCTGCAAGAATAGAAATCGCATGAAAAAATGTTTCAAAGCTATAATATATTGTTACAGAATGTTAATGTTATCTAGACCGAAAGATGTTTGAACTTATTGAAAGAATTTTTACATGAAGAGCATAAATTGGATGAATGAAGCTTTTGAAATTCTTTGAACCACTCTAAATAGCATTACCTGTGAATGATTGATTGTGTAACAAAAATTAGTAAAAGAGTATAATAGATGAAACTTTCATATGTATAATTCAAACTTCTACACATTTATCCGTACTTTACAAATTGCTAGAAACTGCTAAGATAACAATTGGTATCACATAATTGGTATGCTATTAAACATAATGAATTCCATGAAGCAAAAATAAAAAATGATATGCAATTTTAACTTACGATGCTAAAGAAGCTCTATAAGAGTAGTTGGATCCTCTGTGTTTTATCCATCAAAGGCATTGCAACAGTAGATCCTGGAAACTATAAAAATTCATCCAGTCAAGAGACAAAATTCAATAGTTATGGGTAAAGTGAATATGGAACCACGAATGTAAGATATACATGACAAATTTGCAAATTCATTACAATTTCAATTGAATTTCCAACTTGATTTTCTCGCTTAAAAATCTTAATCTGCAAAACCAAATTAGTTTTACCAAACATTCAAAAATAAAATCAAGTAAAGGAAAAGATCAATTGAATAACCTGAATAAGTGGAAGCATTCATACCTCAATTTAATTTCCAGCTTAATTTTGCTGCTTAAAATTTATGGTATGCAAAACAAAATCAGTTTTTGCCAAAACCCGTCCCAGAATTACATTATCGTTGATGTGAAAAGACGAAATTGCCCTTAACTGTTGCTAAGGTATGTGTGACATATTAATTTGAATATTGCATACCTTCCTAAATTCTTGGAAGAAATTGAGTTGGATTAAAAAATTGTTTGTATTTTGTGTGGTTAGGGGAAATTCACACACAAAACAAACCCCTCACTCTTCCTCTCTCTCCTATCCCGTATATCTCTTTTCCCTCTCAGTTTCTCTCTCTCTCTCTCCCTTCGAACTGTACGAACACATTCACCCACGATCATCCGAGCACGGATCGAGGGTTTCAAGGGTACCATTGTATTCGTGAGGACCCTACGAACTCACCCGTACCCATTTCAGGTAAGAAATCTTTCGATTTCACATTGAAAACCCGAGGTCCGATTTGAGTACTATTCATGAACTTTGTAATGGTTGGTTTTGAGGACAATCCAAGCTCATAGTGAGCTTTAGGAGGTTCTCACGAGGCTCGGGGACGTTCGTTTGAAGGTTTTGGACGTCGGGATCACAAGGTTCGAAGGTGGCCGGTTTTGGGTGAAATTTCCTGACGTGATTTCAAAGGATTTGGAAGTTTTTAAAGGTATAGCCTTCGTCCTCTCGTAATTTGTGAAGTTTTGGTGAAAATTTCATGGAAAACGGCTGAGAATCGAGGGAGAAAAGGGCGATTACAGGTTTGCCCAGTTTCCGACGCCGGCGAGTTTTTCCGGCAACTGGACGTAGGGGATGATGTGCGTGGGGGCGCGTGGACCCGTGCCTATCCTGACGCATGGGGGTGTGTGGCAAGTCCAAAAATTATTTTAAAAATATCTTGACGTCCGTGACGTTGAGTAGGTCACTGTGGTATATTCATATACCCAATTTGAGCATCCTATGATAAGTTATTACGCATTGTCGGTTATGTGCTTTAAATAACGTTTTTTGTAGTTGTTTCGCTTATAGGTGATACCTATCCCGAGGACGAGCGCATTCAAGGACGTCACGGGGGTTACGACTCTTCGACTTACCAATGAGTGGGCAGTATTTTCTGTATTTACCTACATACTATTGATTTTTCCCAGAAATTGAATTTAAATGAAAGTGTGTTTTAAAATGCCATGCATGCATATTATGAAATATGTGAATTAGTATTTGATGCATATATATATATATGTGAATTGGTGTCGTGGACGCACAGGTGAGTATCAGATGAGTTTTATGTTAATCATGTGATTTATTACGATGTGAATTGTATTGAAAGCTCAAACCTGCACCCTTGGTGTTAGTGCTTATATTATTCACCCCGCACCACACGCTCACCTTGGATCCAAGTAGGTGCATGTCGTACAGACCATTAGAGGGTTCCGACATGTCTTATAGACCATGAGAGGTGGTTCTGACTTGTAGGTGATTTTAGATTATTTTACAGTTGTTGATGAGAGAAGCACTAGAGCGTATTCTTACACCTTTCTTATCATACAGACTACTTCAGGTAGTTCCGATGTATGTGCAAAGTAGCATCGTACAGGTCACTGTGGTGACTCCGGTTGGATTGGATATTGAGTTTTAGAATTAACCGTACAGGACCAACTGCAGGGTCTCCGGTTGATTCCTTATTTCACTTGTTATAATGTTGCATTCTTATTCTGTTGTTGACGTTTATGGCATGGCATGCTTTCTGGTTTTTTATAAAGATTGGTGATTCAAGATATATGAAGATTTATATGTATATTATGTTATTTTCTGGGAAAATATACAGGTTTTACAGCGAGGGGTTAGAAATGTTATTAAATGAAATGTTTTGAAAAAGCTTTGTTTTACTGACCCACTCAATTTTGTTTTACACCCCTCTAGGTTCTAGTTAGCGGTGTGGTGGCTCACGAGGATTTACGCAGCGTTCTGACAGACTACATAAATGTAGGACTCACCTTCGGGTGTTGTAATTTAGTTATGTTTCTACTTGACTGCACCTAGTACTTATGCTCTGAATATGTGTGTTTCACACTTAAACTCACTCTAGCATATTGCTTGGATATTTTTGCTAGTAGTTGGCTTTTATTCCTTCATATTGATCTTATCTATTGCTTCCGCGTCACACTTTTGGTTACGTCACGCCCACATGACGGCCAGCACGCCTTGATTTTAGGATCGGGGTGTGTCAGTTTGGTATCAGAGCCTAGGTTGCAGTCCTGTATAAATTGTTAATGCTCTAATGATCTTTTGTTGTCTTCTGTCAGAACTATGTCGCCTCGTAGGGAATCACGTCGTGCTTCTGAGCCTAATTTCCCTGATATAGCTCAATTAAGGGAAGCGATGGCCTATGCTTTTCAGAATGCAATCCGTCATCCTCCTCCTCAGAGAACACGCCTGTGGACTATGTATAATCTGAAATTGGACCGCTTCAGGGGTAATGAGGGTCATGAAGGGGCAGAAAAGTGGTTAGACCATATTGAGAAGACTTTTCAGGTGATGCAGAGTCAAGGGAATCTTCCTGCTAATAGATGGGTTGAGAGCACTACTTGGTTTTTAGGACGAGAGCCAGCAGCTTGGTGGGTAAATCAAACTCAGTTTATGTCACCTGAGATGGCATCGGATTGGGAAGTATTCAAAGAGAATTTTAAGAAAAGATTTATTCCTCCGGAGTACATTGATCGTAAGAAGCAGGAGTTCACTCAATTGAAGCAAAAGAATACGTCGGCGTATGAGTATTACATGAAGTTTACAGACTTATCTCGTTATGATCCTGATATAGCTGGTAATCAGGCAGAGATGCTTCACCTTTTTAAGCTGGGAACTAAGAGGAAATGGCGGACTTTTGCTAGTGCGCTTCCTTGCACCACTTATCATGAGTTTTCTGAGATTTTAGTTCGGATGGAAGATTCCGACAACCTTCTTAGTAATAGTGAGGAAGATGAAAATAAGAATGATAATCAGAAGAAAGATGATAAGGGTAAAGGTATATCCACTCAGGGACCCCGTAAGACACATAATTTCAAGAAAAGTGGAGCGAGCTCGAGTTCTTCTAGCGGAGGATTTAGTGTCACAGGTTCGAGGAGAGGTGGAAGATTTGCTGGTGGACCCAGGTTTCAGAGGCAGAGAGACTTTGGTGGTGCTGGTGGTTCTGGTGCTCCGTTGTGCCGCTGTTGTAACTTCAGACATCATGGAGAGTGTACGAGAAGTAGTGGTGGTTGCTACACTTGTGGACAGATAGGACATAGAGCTGCTCAGTGTCCCCAGAGTCAGCAGAGGTCTCAGCAGTCTACTATGCCACCTCCAGCACCGATTCAGCAGAACTTTGGGTCAGGCAGTTATGGTCAGACGGGTCGTGGTAGTGCTTACCACTATCAGGGTGACGCTGCTCCCTATGCTCCCAGATAATATCAGTATTCTCAGGATCCTTATTATCAGACTGGGTATTCCCAAGATCCTGGAGGTTATACTTTATATCCTTCCATGCCAGCTAGCGGATCTGAGTGGTATCAGGGAGGTCAGCCCCGACAGGGAGAGGTTGCTGCTAGCAGTGCAGGACCGTCTAGCCAGTCTAGCCAGTCAGGACAGGGACGTACTTCTTAGGGGCGAGGTAACCAAGGTAACAGAGGTCGTGGTGGACGACAGCAAGCTCAGGGACGTGTTACTCATATCTCACTACAAGATGCTCAGAACCATCCGGACTTGATTATGGGTACGTTAAATATCCTTGGTCACTTTGCTAGAGTTTTGATTGATTGTGATGCTACCCATTCTGTGATTTCTCATACGTTTGCTCAAATGACTTAACCTCACCCTTCGCCTCTAGGATTTGATTTAGAGTTTGCTATGCCTGGAGGGGACAAATGTTATGTTGATAGTGTTTATCCAGAGTGTCCAGTGATGATAGATGGTGTAGTTATGCCAGCTAATCTTATCCCGTTAGATATTGTGGATTTTGATGTGATTTTAAGGGCAGATTGGTTGCATTATAATCATGCCCATATAGATTGTTACGGGAAATCAGTTACTTTTCATCGTCCTGGACTACCAGAGGTTACTTTTGTGGGTGAAAGAAGTGGGGTGAAACATGGTGTTATTTCGGCCATGAAAGCGAAGAAGTTGTTATCGAAAGGTTGTCAAGGATACTTAGCACATGTGGTGTTAAATGTTGTTCCTAGCAGTGTGGAGGAAGTTGGAGTAGTAAGGCACTATCCTGATGTATTCCCAGATGATTTGCCTGGATTGCCGCCAGACAGAGATGTGGAGTTTTCGATTGATTTGCTTCTAGGTACGGATCTATATCTTTGACTCCATATAGAATGGCCCCAGCTGAATTGAGAGAATTGAAAATTCAGTTACAGGAATTAACTGATAAAGTTTTCATTCAACCTAGTACGTCACCTTGGGGAGCTCCGGTGTTGTTTGTAAGAAATAAAGACGGAACTTTGAGATTGTGTATTGATTACAGGCAATTGAATCGGGTAACAATTAAAAACCGTTATCCATTACCTCGTATCAATGATTTATTTGATCAGCTTAAAGGTGCGTGTATGTTCCCTAAGATTGATTTGAGATCTGGCTATTATCAGTTGAAGATTAAAGATGAAGATGTACCTAAAACAGCTTTCAGGACCTGTTATGGACATTATGAGTTTTTGGTGATGCCATTTGGATTGACTAATGCACCTACAGCTTTCATGAGGCTAATGAATGAAGTATTCCAGCAATATCTTGATAGATTTGTCATTGTTTTTATCGATGATATACTGGTATACTCTAAGTCAAAAGCAGATCATATTCAACATCTTAACTTGGTATTAAAGAAATTGAGGGAGCATCAGTTGTATGCCAAGTTTAGCAAATGCCAGTTTTGGTTGAATCAAGTGGCATTTTTGGGACATGTAGTACGGCACAAAGAATTCAAGTAGATTCTTAAAAGATTGCAGCAGTGGAGAATTGGGAACAGCCACGAACCGTCACTGAGGTGCGGAGTTTTCTTGGTCTAGCAGGTTATTATCGACGGTTTGTTCAAGAATTTCCTATGATTGCTTTACCACTAACGAAGTTAACTAGGAAGGATGTTAAGTTTGAGTGGGACGAGAATTGCGAGCAAAGTTTCCAGCAGTTGAAATTTTGCCTCACTCATGCTCCAGTATTGGTACTTCCTGATAATAGCGATAACTTTGAGATTTACAGTGATGCTTCCTTGAATGGTTTAGGATGTGTTTTGATGCAGCATAATAGAGTGATTGCTTATGCTTCTCGACAATTGAAAATTCATGAAAGGAATTATCCTACTCACGATTTTGAGTTGGCAACCATTGTCTTTGCTTTGAAGATTTGGAGGCATTATCTCTATGGTGAGAAGTGTAAGATCTTCACTGATCATAAGAGTCTTCAGTATCTTTATACTCAGCATGATCTTAATCTTCGTCAGAGAACATGGATGGAGTTACTAAGTGATTATGATTGCACTATTGAGTATCATCCGGGTCGTGCAAATGTGGTAGCTGATGCACTGAGTAGGAAACCTCAAGGTCGACTAAATGCTTTGTATGCTTGCCGTGTTCCTCTTCTTGCAGATTTGAGAGCTACTGGAGTAAACTTGAAGGTAGAAGAACGAAGAGAAGCTTTTCTTGCTAGTTTCCAAGTCAGGCCAGTTTTAGTCGATCGTGTACTTGAAGCTCAAATGGTTGATGAAGAGATTCAAGAAATGATCCAATTGAGAAATGAAGGGAAAAAGAAAGACCTCAGGATTCGAGAATCAGATGGCATGCTTATGCAGGAGAACAGAATGTATGTATCGAATAATGAGGAATTAAAGAAGGAAATTTTGGATAAAGCACATTGTTCAGCTTATGCGATGCATCCAAGAGGGACTAAGATGTACCATACCATTCGACCATTTTATTATTGGCCGAGTATGAAAAGGGAAATTGCAGAATATGTAAGTAGGTGTATTGTTTGCCAACAAGTCAAAGCAGAAAGAAAGAAGCCTTTTGGGCGGATGCAACCACTCCCAGTTCCTCAGTGGAAATGGGAAAATATAACTATCGATTTTGTGTATAAGCTTCCACGTACACAGAATGGATTTGATGGCGTTTGGGTGATTGTTGATCGACTTACCAAGTCAGCACACTTCATTCCAGTGAGGGAAAAGTATCCTCTGAATAAATTGGCTAAGTTGTTCATCACGAAGATTGTGAAGTATCATGGAGTTCCAGTGAATATTATTTCTGATCGAGATCCAAGATTTACTTCTAAGTTTTGGATAGCTTTTCAGGAAGGTCTTGGTACGAAACTACTTTACAGCACTGCTTATCACCCTCAAACAGATGGACAATCAGAGAAGACTATTCAGACGTTAAAGGATATGTTGAGATCTTCAGTGTTACAGTTTGGTGATTCTTGGCATGATCGCCTAGACTTGATGGAATTTGCCTACAATAATAGTTTTCATTAGAGCATTGGTATGTCACCATTTGAGGCACTTTATGGTAGAGCTTGTCGTACGCCCTTCTGTTGGTCAAAGGTTGGTGAAAGAGTGCTAGAGGGCCCAGAGATTGTGGATGAAACTACTCAAAATGTTCAGGTGATTAAGTCTAACCTGAAAGCGGCCCAGGATCGACAAAAGAGTTTAGCAGATAGACATGCTACTGATCGAGTATATGATGTGGGTAATTTGGTATTCTTGAAATTATCATCTTGGAGAGGTGTAGTGCGGTTTGGAAAGAAAGGCAAGCTAAGTCCTAGGTACATAGGACCTTATGAGATCACCGAAAGGATTGGTGAAGTTGCTTACAGATTGGAGTTGCCTCCGGAGTTATCTAAGGTACATAATGTGTTCCATGTCTCGATGCTTCGACATTATGTTTCAGATCTTTCACATGTGATTCCTCCTCAACCTTTGGAGATTAATCCGGATTTGACGTACGATGAGGAACCAATGACTATCTTGGATCGGAAAGACAAGGTTCTAAGGAATAAGATAGTGAGCTTGGTAAAAGTATTGTGGAGGAACCACTCAGTAGAAGAAGCCACTTGGGAGACAGAAGATCGAATGAGAGAGATGTATCCAAGGTTGTTTTATGAATATTAATGGATTGATTGGTTGTATGAATTTCGAGGACGAAATTCTATAGGGAGGGTAGATTGTCACAACCCATCTCGAAATTATATTATCGTTGATGTGAAAAGATGAAATTGCCCTTAATTGTTGCTAAGGTATGTGTGACATATTAATTTGAATATTGCATACCTTCCTAAATTCTTGGAAGAAATTGAGTTGGATTAAAAAATTGTTTGTATTTTGTGTGGTTAAGGGAAATTCACACACAAAACAAACCCCTCACTCTTCCTCCCTCTCTATCTCTCTCTCTCCCTTCGAACTGTACGGACACACTCACCCACTATCATCAGAGCACGGATCGAGGGTTTCAAGGGTACCATTGTACTCGTGAGGACCCTACGAACTCACCCATAACCATTTCAGGTAAGAAATCTTTCGATTTCACGTTGAAAACCCAGGGTTCGATTTGAGTACTGTTCACGAACTTTGTAATGGTTGGTTTTTAGGACAATCCAAGCTCATAGTGAGCTTTAGGAGGTTTTCACGAGGCTCGGGGACGTTCGTTTGAAGGTTTTGGACGTCGGGATCACAAGGTTCGAAGGTGGCCGGTTTTGGGTGAAATTTCCCGACGTGATTTCGAAAGATTTGGAAGTTTTTAAAGGTATAGCCTTCTTCCTCTCGTAATTTGTGAAGTTTTGGTGAAAATTTCATGGAAAACGGTTGAGAATCGAGCGAGAAAAGGGCGATTGCAGGTTTGCCCAGTTTTCGGCGCCGGTGAGTTTTTCCGGCAACTGGAGGTAGGGGATGACGCGCGTGGAGGCACGTGGACCCATGCCTATCCCGGCGCGTAGGGGTGCGTGGCAAGTCAAAAAATTATTTTAAAAATACCTCGACGTCCGTGACGTCGAGTAGGTCACCGTGGTATATTCATATACCCAATTTGAGCATCGTATGAGAAGTTATTACGCATTGTCGGTTATGTGCTTTAAATAATGTGTGGGGGTGCGTGGCAAGTCCAAAAATAATTTAAAAATACCTCGACGTCCATGACGTCGAGTAGGTCATTGTGGTATATTCATATACCCAATTTGAGCATCGTATGAGAAGTTATTACACATTGTCGGTTATGTGCTTTAAATAACATTTTTGTAGTTGTTTCGCATATAGGTGATACCTATCCCAAGGACGAGCGTATTCAAGGACGTCACGGGAGTTATGACCCTTCGACTTACCAGTGAGTGGGTAGTATTTTTTGTATTTACCTATATACTATTGATTTTTCCCAGAAATTAAATTTAAATGAAAGTGTGTTTTAAAATCCCATGCATGCATATTATGAAATATGTGAATTAGTATTTGATGCATATATATATATATATATGTGAATTGGTGCCGTGGACGCACGGGTGAGTATCAGGTGAGTTTTATGTTAATCATGTGATTTATTATGCTGTGAATTTTATTGAAAGCTCAAACCTGCACCCTTGGTGTTAGTGCTTATACTATTCACCCCGCACCACACGCTCACCTTGGATCCAAGTAGGTGCATGTCGTACAGACCATTAGAGGGTTCCGATATGTCGTACAAACCATGAGAGGTGGTTCCGACTTGTAGGTGATTTTAGATTATTATACAGCTTTTGATGAGAGAAACACTAGAGCGTATTCTTACACTTTTCTTATCGTACAGACTACTTCATGTAGTTCCGATGTATGTGCAGAGTAGCGTCGTACAGGTCACTGTGGTGACTCCAGTTAGATTGGATATTGAGCTTTAGAATTAACCGTACATGACCAACTGCAGGGTCTCCGGTTGATTCCTTATTTCACTTGTTATAATGTTGCATTCTTATTATGTTGTTGACGTTTATGGCATGACACACTTTCTGGTTATTGATAAAGATTGGTGATTTGAGATATATGAAGATTTATATGTATATTATGTTATTTTCTGGGAAAATATACAGGTTTTACAACGAGGGGTTAGAAATGTTATTAAATGAAATGTTTTGAAAAAGCTTTGTTTTACTAACCCACTCAATTTTGTTTTGCGCCCCTCCAGGTTCTAGTTAGCGGTGTGGTGGCTCACGAGGATTTACGCAGCGTTTTGACAGACTACATAAATGTAGGACTCACCTTCGGGTGTTGTAATATAGTTATGTTTCTACTTGACTGCACCTAGTACTTATGCTCTGAATATGTGTGTTTCACACTTAAACTCACTCTAGCATGTTGCTTGGATATTATTGCTAGTAGTTGGCTTTTATTCCTTCATATTGCTCTTATCCATTGCTTACGCGTCGCACTTTTGGTTACGTCACGCCCACGTGACGGCCAGCACGCCTTGATTTTAGGATCGGGGTGTGTCAGTTTTATCAACAATTAATTATCAATTTCTGAAAGCAAAGACAACACATAAAAAGTACATTAAAACTGGAAACCAAGTCGTGATACTTCACCATTTGACATAGAAATTTTATCTTGCCTACATACACTGAAATCATTTTTTGTATCTATACACTGATAATTTGACATTCAATACGGAAAAATTAATCATGACCATTCCTCTCTTTTTGAAAATTTGAACCACAAACAATCAAAAAACCCAAATAAAAAATAAATTTAACATCAAAGAGATAAAGTATATTCCTGACCCAAAAATGGCTTGCAAGCTCCATAATAAAACCCTAAAAGACACCAAAATCTAATATATATATATATATATATATATATATATATATATATATATATATATATATATATATATATAATTCCCACATATTTGACTTTCACACTATAGGAAACACAACTTCACAATATTAAAAAATAAATAAATAAAATTTGTTGCAGAAAATGCTAAAAGGAAAAAACTGAAATTATTTACCTTGAGCATAAATGCCTTCGAAGCTGCACATAGAAGCCCCAAAAAACGAAGAGCAAAGTGTCCTGAAACAAATAAAAAAAAAAGTAAATCATACCACCAAACGACAATTCCAAGGATATAAACAAAACACCAAAAATTACAAAAACTAAATTCCAAAAAACATAGAGCCGTTGTAAATGGGTATGTTTGCCCACATGTGTATAGTGTTTATACCATACTTAGGGCCTCCGTATTTAGACCTCATATAAATACTCGGGGGACTTAAATGTAATTATGTAATAAAGGAAGGGGCAAATATGTAATAAGTAAAGAGCCCTTATTCTATAGAAGGACCCCTCGCCCTCACAATTAGGGGGAGCCTCGCATCCCCTCTCATATTCAGATAAGCTCATCCTCACATAAGGAAGCTCTCTCTCCCTCTTAATCCTCTCACAAACAGAGAAATACAATATCAGTGTGGACGTAGCCCAAACATTGGGGTGAACCACGATACATCTTGTGTTATTTACTTTCTTGCAGATTTACGGTTGGATTTACGTTGTTCCAAGACCCCTCCGATTTTGTGCATCAACATTTGGCACCATCTGTGGGAATCGACACGAAAAGCTATGTCGGATCTCTTTCATTTTTTCATCTCACCACCGTGAGACCTCACCACACCATCCACCGTTAATCTGCAAAATCTACAAAATCAACACTGGAAAATCTGCAGAAACTCAAAACCTCCTTAGGCTTTTCCAGAAAACCCCCACAAACATAAAAACCCAATAAACCAGTCCCCCATAAACACAAAAATCATCTGACTCACTTCCTGATTTAGTCTCATCTTTCTCTCTTTTTAGTCAGTATACCCACTCCTTCTTCCTTATACTGGCTCTCCCAACCATGGAAGCTTTCAGCTTGCTCAAGTACTGGCGAGGCGGTGGTGCTGTGTATGGCACCCCTTTCCTAATTGCCCCGACACTTCTGATTCTACTAAAATGCGCACCCCTACCACCACTTCACCCACCACCACAATCCTTACTGCCGTCGCCCAAAATGACGACGAAGACACCGACGACGACGATGCCCCTTTCTTCGACTTGGAGTTTGTCGTCCCTAACGAAGATGAAGCGCCCGCCGCCCAAACCCAGCAGCCTTGTGAAAACGAAGATTGTACGGACGACAGCGACGAGGAGGCCCGACGGGAAGACGACAACGGAGATGACGAGTCTGATGATTGCACTGTCTCTTCCAAGTCGAGCCAAGACCGTACTGACGACCCGAATCTGACTCTCTCTCCCTCCGATAACTTGTTCTTCAAAGGGAAGCTTGTGCCCATCGAGCCATCATTGATTGAGTTTAACCCATCTGAAAAATCCAACTCCAAGCCCCAATTCACCGGCTCATTGTTGAAATCGGCCACCAAGTTTCGTGTTTTCATGCTGGGTTTGAAGAAATCGAAGTCGAATTCAAACGCGTCAGAAAAACCAAAGAAAATGGAGCCGCCGGCTGTAAGGTCTGTTGTGGCGGTAGCGAAAGAAGCGCCATAAAAAAAACCCAGGAAAAACCATTGGAAGAGGAACCGCCGCAAAAGCAGAAATAACAGGGGAAGCTTTTCACGGTGAAATTCAAGGTGGAGGATGTCACCATTGTGTCTTTGTTTACACGAGACAATAGCTCGAGAATCCCTACAGGTAAAAAGTCTCAAACGACCCAGGAGAAGCCGACGCCGATAAGCGCTTCTGAAGAATCAGCTTCTAAGGAAAAGTGCTTTTCCAAAGAGGTAATACAAAAGTACTTGAAAATGGTTAAGCCACTCTACGTTCGCATTTTAAAGAGGCACGGCGAGAAGCTTAGACTGTCCGGGCAGCTCATCTTGAACGGCTCGACAGCAGCAGCGACTGTGGCTGAGAAGACCTAACCGGGAGTAGAAATGTCGGAGCCTCCGCCAGTTGAACAACCGCCTCGTCGGCGAGTTTTACACTTAGAACTCCATATTTGAACATTGGAATGATAATCATATGCTATGGGTCCTCTTTCGGAAAAAAGAAAGAAAAGCAAAAGTAAGAAAAAGAAAAATGAGGAGAATATATCTTGACCAGGCTGCACATGCTCCCACTTTTTTCTGAAGAAGCCACTGGAAAGCAAGATAATTCTAATACTTTGAAACCTCAACTTGACCAACGGAAAGTTGTTGTTGATAATCTTATGTCTAATACACGGCTTGTAAAAAGCAAGATACAGGAGGCAAGATACCCTCAAACCACGTGCTCAGTCTGCGAAGACTGCAACTAAAGTGAGTGAGAAGGTGGAAAACGTCAATACAAGTAGTGCTCTCTCAGCTTTTTATAAGATGGAAGAGAAAGGAATTACCTTTATTTCGTCAAAAAGAAGAAAGAGTAAGGCCGAAGTGACAGCAATAAAGGAAGACAATGATAGCTGTGATGCTCATCAGAGAAGCAAAGATAGTTGCGGTGGTGATGGCGTGCATAAAAGGGAATTATGGGCGTGACCCATTGAGCAAAGGGTTGGATTTATTTTTTGAATGATGTAATTTATTTTTCTTATCTTTCGGAGATATGTGTATAAACCCCATCAGAAGGTACTAAAAAAAAAAAAAACGACAAGCCCAAAATAATGGGCTAGAATGTTATGTTGAGGACGAATGCCCATATGCCCAAAAGAGCCAGGCCCTTTATTATCACCAACCAGGTGATCAAAAGTACGCCCAGTACTCCAAAATTATACATGAGCATTACTCATGTCAATCATACATAAACATTTGATGAGCATCACTCATGTCAATCATACATAAACATTCATGACCATCATTCATGTCAACATTCATGAGCATCACTCATGTCAACATTCATGAGCATCACTCATGTCAACATTCATGAGCATCACTCATGTCAACATCCATGAGCATCACTCATGTCAATCAACATAGACATTCATGAGCATCACTCACGTCAATCTAGCTTCAAAAGCTTCATTTACAGAGCTCTAGCTTCAAAAGCTTCATTTACAAAAGCTCTAGCTTTAAAAGCTTCATTTACATAGCTCCAGCTTCAAAAGCTTCATTTACAAAAGCTCTAGCTTCAAAAGCTTCATTTACAGAGCTCTAGCTTCAAAAGCTTCATTTACAAAAGCTCTAGCTTCAAAAGCTTCATTTACAGAGCTCCAGCTTCAAAGCTTCACTTGCAAAGCTTCACCTACAAAGCTTTAATGTAGGGTATACAAATACCGCGTCCGAACAACCGCTACTTCGGCCCATACATGGATTCAATTTGAAGTCTCCAGCCAACAGACTCTATTGACCGAAGACTTGGGGGACTACACTATACACCATATATTGGGCCTCAACTGGGCCTCATGAAAAATACTTGGGGGACTTAGCCCATTATTTATGTACTGAGGAGCGAGCCCTTATTCTATAAAAGGGACTCCCTCACCATCATTAGAGAGCATCGTCGCCAACTGAGCAACCGCCTTGCCACAAGCATCACTCCTAGCCCATCACTTGTGTATTGAGGAGCGAGCCCTTATTCTATAAAAAGGACTCCCTCACCATCATTAGAAAGCATCGCCGCCTACTGAGCAACCGCCTCGCCACGAGCATCAACTCTAACCCATCATTCATGTATTGAGGAGCGAGCCCTTATTCTATAAAAGGGACTCCCTCACCTTCAACACCACAAGCTGAGCCAACCAAGGCAACATAAGCCACGAGCCGAGCAGCCTCACAGCATGTGCTACTTCTAGTTGAGCATCATTTCAGATTGAGCATCGCCTCATATCGAGCATTAGTTCAAGACAACATCTAGTTACTTTGGCCCACACATGGACTGAATTTCAAGTCTCCAGCCAAAAGACTCTCTTGACTGAAGACTTGGGGGACTACTGTTTATACCATACTTAGGGCCTTCGTATTTAGACCACGTATAAATACTCGGGGGACTTAAATGTAATTATGTAATAAAGGAAGGGGCAAATATTTAATAAGTGAGGAGCCCTTATTCTATAAAATGACCCCTCACCCTCACAATTAGGGGGAGCCTCACATCCCTTCTCATATTCAGAGAAGCTCATCCTTACATAAGGAAGCTCTCTCTCCCTCTCAATCCTCTCACAAACAGAGAAATACAATATCAGTGTGAACGTAGCCCAAACATTGGGGTGAACCACGATACATTTTGTGTTATTTACTTTCTTGCAGATTCACAGTCAGATTTACGTTGTTCTAAGATCCCTCCGGTTTTGTGCATCAATATATAATATAGACTCACAAGCTAAATAGTAATCCTTTTGTAATTTTCCATTGAAGTGGCTCTATAAATAGAGCACTTCAATTGTTCAAAGTTAGAGAAGAAGAATAAGAGAAAAGGAAGAAATATAATACTCTCAGTATCCCTCATTTTCTAATATCTACAATACTTTTGTCAGTGTGATATTTTGCACCACTTCGTCCTCGCTCTTAGCAAAGATTATTTCTCTACTTTTTTCTATTTATAACACGTTATCATCACGGCTCTCTAATCATTTCTCATTTCCCTTCACGGAAAGAAAAAAAAAATGTTTCCTCTAAGGTTTTTACTGTTCTTCTTCTTCCTTTGCCTCAATTGCTAGATATACCCTCGCGAAGAACTGTTTGCACCATGTTTACTTCTAGTTCTCAAACTAATAGTTACTTATATCTTTGATTTCTTGTTTGGTGTAGATATTGACTACAAACCCACTGATTATTTATGCAATCCAAGATGGTGCAGTACTATTGCCTATCTTGGACTATAGATCTAATTTTACTGCAAATTTTAAGTGAAGCGGTATAATCGCCCACCTTATCCTGCATATTTAAATTTACCTGCTATTTAATTTTATCGCAATTTTAGGTGGTGTGGAATAATCACCCACTTTGCTCTGCATATTTAATTTTATCGCAATTTTAGGTGGTGTAGTATAATCGTCCACCCTGCTTTGCATATTTAAATTTTATCGCAATTTCAGGTGGTGCGGTATAATCATCCACCCTACTTTGCATATTTAAATTTTATCACAATTTTAGGTGGTGTTGTATAATCGTCCACCCTGCTTTGCATATTTAAATTTTATCCAATTTTAGGTGTGCGGTATAATCGTCCACCTTGCTCTACATATTTAAATTTTTCTGTTGTTTAAAGTAGTGCGGAATAATCGCCCATCCTATACTTGTTTCGATGAGAATGGTGCAGTACAATTGCCCTTCTCATTAATCATGTAAATCTCGAGCCTGAAGTTTCGATACTTAACATTTTGGCCTGAAGATCAAAAATTTGTAAGAAACAGAAGTTCTAACAATATATTCCTCCAGAACACATATTATTGCAAGTTCTTACACACCCCATTTTTCTTTCAGAAAAGAAAATGGCAAACTTAGTAAAGCTTGATTTCGTTGCCTTAGACATTACTGGAAAGAATTACCTTACCTGGGTACTGGATACCAAGATCCATCTGGAAGCAATGAATCTTGGAGATACCATTAGGGAAGAGCGCAACTCATGTTCTCAAGATCGGGCGAAGGCCATGATTTTTATTCGTCGCCATCTTGATGAGGCATTAAAGAGCGAGTACTTAACGGTTGAAGATCCATTAGCCCTATGGAAGGCCTTGAGAAACAAATAAAATCACCAGACAACGGTGATTCTTCCAAGAGCTCACTATGACTGGACTCACGTAAGGATCCAGGATTTCAAGTCAATGGCTAAGTACAATTCGGCGTTGTTCAGAATTACCTCTCAGATGAAGCTCTGTGAGGATACTATTACTGAGGAGATGTTATTGGAAAAGACTTTCAGCACATTCCATGCCCCTAACATGCTCCTGCAACAGCAGTATAGAGTGCGAGGCTTCACTGAATACAACTAGCTGATATTTGTGCTCCTAGTAGCTGAACAGAACAATGAGCTCCTGATGAAAAACCATAATTCTCGACCTACTGGATCAGCACCTTTCCCAGAAGTGAATGCTGCTTATCTTAAAAGGAATACCATATCCTCCCATGGCAATAATTACAAACGAGAACGTGGCTACAAGCGAGGCCGGTGGAACGGGAAAGGCAAGAACCATGGTGTCCAGTTTCATAACCAGTTTCACAACCAGGTTCCAAGGCATAATCCAAGCCCGAGCTTTAAAAATGAAAATCGCTAGAAAGGAAAAGCTCATATGAACACTCCTAGAAATCCTGAAGGAGTTTGCCATTGTGTGGTGGCAACAGACATTGGGCGCGTACTTGTCGAACCCCAAAGTATCTAGTGAAGCTGTATCAAGCCTCCTTCAAGGAGAAGGGTGTCGAGATCAATTTCTTCGACCAGGCTCAACCAATGGAAACCCCTGATCCAGTGACCAATTTATCAGGACAGTTAAACACAACCCACCTGGATGCTACAGACTTTATTAATGAAAGGAGGAATGAAGTTTATAGGCCCGATTGAATTATTTATGTTTAATGTACTCTTGTTATTTGTACTTGTGGTTTAATGCCCGCATTTTCAATTCAATAAAAGTAGTATTCCAGGATGAATAAACTGCTTTTTCTTTACTCAGAGAACATGGATAAAAATTATGGTTATTCTCAAAACAAGAGCAATGGCGGAGACTTTTGTCCTGCAGACATCACAACCACGCATTCAATACTTCGAGATCAAAAGTATTTCTCGAATTTGGTACTTGCAAAAGTAAAGGTAACAACAATATCAGGGCAATCAGATGTAATTGAAGGGTCAGGAAAAGCCCATATTATGTTACCAAATGGAACAATATTGTCTATAAAGAATGCATTATATGATACTCGATCCATTCGAAATTTGTTGAGTTTTAAAGACATACGTCTAAATGGATACCACATTGAAACGAAAAGTGTAGAAAATGTGGAATATTTATGCATTACCTCCAGTGATACCCAGAAGCGTATATTGGAAAAGTTGCATGGCTTATTGGTGCGAAAATTATCTTAACACACAAATTTAACCCTCTTTTATCAATTGTAGTAAAGAATGTAAGTAGGGATCGTTCTGGACCGGGGATTAGGAAGGCTTGCTAATAACCTCTAAACTGACTCAAAAACATAAAACTAAATTTAAAAACACTTAACAAGACTCACAAGACTCAAAGCAAACTTAAAATACTCAAAATAGCTCAAAACAACCAAATAAACTTAAACTAGACACTATGAATGACTTTGGACGAAAATGGACTTTTACTTGAATCAAAACACTTAAAAACACGAACTAAAACAGATTTGAAACACTTTGAAACAAGAACTAAAAGGGGGGTTTTGATTTGGATGAAGTTGTAACAAACAAACAAGTATGAAAATCTAGACAGATTGTAAAACGAATGTGAGAAATAAGATGATGGATGGGATAGCTAGAGGTTTTTTCTCCACACATGACATGTATGCAAATAGCTTGATTTCCAGTTACTACTTCATTGAATTATGAACGACAATGCTCCAAATTAACCGTGACATCACTAGTTAACTCTCAGATTTTCCTTGTTTTATTGGATTGGATGACATCATTCGACAACCCAAAACATTCTTCAAAAGTTCCCTACATGACATCATAATAGAGATACAATCAAATATCACTACGTTTAATAAAAATCATAAGCATTGACAAAGCACTTGCAACTATGACATCATGTCGCTTATGCTAGGAATTTAACTTAACGCGATCGTTTATAAGCGACCTTCACTACATGTGAATATAAGTTTGTAACGATTATGTGAAACTTCCTTATATTCTAGCAATGGATTTATGCATGCCAATTAAGTGTCGACCCTTAATTAACAAATACAAATAAGTTATCAATCAAATAGTTAAGCCAATTGCATTCACGATTCAAGAGTTCATACCTGGAATTTATCAAATTTTATTGCACACATAATCATGGCTTGAAATCACCCCTAGCCAAGAAGGGTTTAGCCACTCATATTTACAACAAAACAAAAGGAAATGAATTTAAACATTAGAAACAAAAGAAAGAAAACACATAAACGCTCCAACGATCCAAGTTGGACAGCAAGCACGTCCAAGCACTTTCCTTCCCTTCCTTTCCTACGGCACAAGGTGTTGGTGAGTGTTTGAAGGTTTGTTTGTATGGAGGAATGGATGTAAAGATGAATGGATGTGTTTGGATGAAGGTTGTATTGAAATGGGGATGAATGATCAAGCAAAAACAAAGCTAAATTTATGTTATACACACTTCCTTTTATAGAGGAAGGGCATGGCAATGGAGGAGAACATGGAGTGGTGTAGCAATTGAGTGCAATGATGCATGAAATCTGAAATGATGGAGGGAACAAGGAATGGTGTAGCAATTAAGTGCAATGATTCAATGTAATGATGCATGAAATCTGAAATAATGAAGGGGACAAGGGTGGTTATGCATGGCATGGGTGGAAAGGTGAGTAAGTGGTGAATCAATAAGTGCAAGGAGGTGAAAGGATATTGTGCACATGGTAGACAAAGGAAAGGAAGTGGAATGATGCAACAAATGAGTCAATGGAGGGAACATGGATGATGATGCACGGCATAGGAATCCAAAGGGAGTGCAATGGTGGTGCATGGCAATGATGGAAAGGTGAATGGTAGAGTGACAACCCTTTGTGGCTGAGCTCTTTGTCCTTTTTACATTAATTCTTCTTTCTCTTTAACACATTCCTAGCCTCTTTAGTCTTCAATTTCATCCATCCACCTTGCTTCATGCATGTGCTATTCATTCCAAGCTCAAAACTGCTCCAAAATGCATCTTATTGCTTTATAAGGCCTATGGACCTACAAACACACGAAAATAGCTTAAAATACATAATTAACTAAGAAATAACAACATAAATGCATGAGAACAAGCTAACTCAATCGCATAAATATGCTCCTATCACTTATCGAGTGGATTGTATTATACATACATAAAGACAGTTGAGACATATACTGTCATGAACCAGAAGTTCATTGATTCAAAGGTTTACATGCTTTGGCATGACCGTCTAGGTTATCCAGGATCTACCATGATGTGTAGAATCATTACCAACTCTAATGGACATCCATTATTGAGCAGACACATTGATGTCTCAAATGATAACCCTTGCAAGGCTTGTTCCCAAGGGAAGTTGGTAATTAGACCATTACAACTAAAGGTTGATGATGAATTCCCATCATTTTTGCAAAGAATTCAAGGGGATATTTGTGGACCTATTCAACCACCTTGTGGACCATTTCAATATTTTATGGTTTTGGTTGATGCATCTACCTAATGGTTGCCTATTATCTACTCGAAATGTAGCTTTTGCAAGACTTCTTGCTCAGATAATTAAGTTGCGAGCACAGTTCCCAGATCATCCCATTAACTCAATCTGACTTGATAACGCTGGTGAATTTACATCTCAAACCTTTGATGATTATTGTATGGCACTGGGCATTGATGTTGAACACCCTGTTCCTCACGTCCATACTTAAAATGGATTAGCAGAGGCATTTATCAAGCCACTTTAATTAATAGCCCGCACTCTACTCATGAAAACGAAATTGCCAGTGTCTGCATGGGGACATGCCATATTACATGCTGCATCATTGGTTAGATTGTGACCTATGGCCAACCACCAATACTCATCAATACAACTCGTGTTTGGACATCAGCCAAACATTTCACACTTATGAGTTTTTGGTTGTGCTGTTTATGTGCCTATAGCACTGCCACAACGAACTAAAATGGGACCTCAGCGCAGACTGGGAATTTATGTGGGTTTTGATTCACCATCTATCATTAGATATATGGAACCTTTGACTGGTGATATGTTTACAGCTCATTTTGCTGATTGTCATTTTGATGAGACAGTTTTCCCGTCATTAGGGGGAGAAAAGACCGTTCCAGAAGAACGACAAGAGCTGACATGGGTTGTTCCCACTTTATCTCATTTTGATCCACGAAGCACTCAATGTGAAAATGAAGTGAAAAAGATCGTTCATCTTCAAGCTATTGCTAATCAAATGCCAAATGCATTTAATGATGCCTCGAAAGTGATACAGTCACATATACCAGTTGCAAACGCACCTGCAAGAATTAATGTCCCTGTTGGACAAAATAAAATGGCAGCGAATGATTCATCTAGTGCACGCCTGAAGTGTGGTAAACCCCCAGGTTTAAAAGATTCAACCACTCGAAAGAGAAAGATGAGGGCACAGTTGAACCCAAATGAAATCATTCATGAAAACAAAATGAATGATAAATCCACAATTCATGATTCTGTACTTCCAGAAAAAGAAAATGTCCTTGATGAGACACATGTCCCTGAAGAGACAGAAGTACATGAAAACAAAGAAATATCCATAAATTATGCATGTACTAATGAATTGTGGGATCGAAATGAAATAATCATTGACGACATGTTTGCATTTGCAATAGCCACTAAAATTATATTAAGTGATGATATTGAGCCCCGCTTTGTTGATGAATGCAGACAGAGACAAGATTGGCCTAAATGGAAAGATGCAATCCAGGCAGAATTAAATTCCTTGGAAAGACGAAGTGTTTTTGGACCAGTAGTCCAAACCCCGCCTGGTGTGAACCCCGTAGGTTACAAATGGTATTCACAAGGAAACGCAACGAGAAAAATGAGATTGCAAGATATAAAGCACGACTCGTTGCACAAGGTTTTTCACAAAGACTTGGAATTGATTATGAAGAGACATACTTTCCTGTAATGGACATAATTACATTCCATTACTTAGTAAGTTTCGTGATTTCAGAAAAACTTAACATGCGACTTCTGGATGTCATCACCGCATATCTATATGGAGAATTAGATACAGACAATTATATGAAAGTCCCAAAAGAACTTAAGTTGCCTGAAGCAACTAACAAACCACGAGGTATGTTCTCAATCAAATTAAGGCGATCACTGTATGGGCTGAAACAATCTGGGCGAATGCGGTATAATCATCTCGGTGAGTATTTGATTAAAGAAGGGTATACCAACAATGTCATCTGCCCTTGTGTGTTCATTAAGAAATCAAGTACTGGATTTTCTATAGTGGCAGTATACGTCGATGATATGAACCTAGTTGGAACCCCTGAAGAGCTCAACAAAACTGCTGAATATCTGAAAAGCGAATTTGAAATGAAAGACCTTGGGAAAACAAAATATTGTCTCGGCCTGCAGATCGAGTATTGTGATAATGGAATTTTGGTCCATCAATCAGCTTACATTGAAAAAATACTGAAGTGATTTGGCATGGACAAGGCTTATCCACTTAGCACCCCAATGGTCGTTCGTTCTTTGGACATTAAGAAAGATCCATTCCATCCAAAAGAAGATGATGAACTGGTCCTTGGTCCAGAAGTACCATTTTTTAGCGTAATAGGTGCTTTATTGTATTTAGCACAATGTACTAGACCAAATATAGCTTTTTCAGTTAACTTGTTAGCCAAGTACAGCTCTGCTCCAACAATTCGTCATTGGAAGGGAGTAGAAGATGTTCTACGATACCTTCGTGGGACAACAGATATAGGTCTCTTCTACTCAGACAAGCCCATAAATGAACAGATCCTTGTTGGATACGTAGATGCTGGTTTTCTTGATCCGCATAAAGCCCGCTCACAAAATGGATATGTGTTCACTTATGGAGATATTGCAATTTCATGGCGATCAACGAAGCAAACGCTAGTTGCTGCATCTTCCAATCACTCGGAAATAATTGCTTTACATGAAGCAAGTCGTGAATGTTCTTGGTTAAGATCAATGATCCATCACATCCGAAATTCATGTGGTCTACCTTCAAAGACAGACACTCCAATTGTCATCCATGAAAATAATGCAGCCTGTGTCGCCTAGATGAAGGAAGGATTTATTAAGGGTGATAAGACTAAACACATATCTCCAAGATTTTTCAGTGCACATGAGCTTTAGAAGGGTAAAGTTATTGAAGTCAGACAAATCTGTTCAAATAAAAATTTAGCAAACTTGTTCACCAAATCTCTACCAAAGTGCACATTTCAGAAGTTGGTGCAAGGAATCAGATTACGTCGGCTTACAAATTTGAAGAATGCGAAATTAGGGGGAGATACAATTCAGGGGGAGCATCCATGATACATGCATGTTGTACTCTTTTTCCTTCGATTAGGATTTTTCCCACTGGTTTTTCCTATCAAGGTTTTAACAAGGCAACGTAAGCATGCTCAACACCATCCAGGTAAAGTTGTACTCTTTTTCCCTTGCTATGGTTTTTTTCCCACTGGGTTTTTCCAAGCAAGGTTTTAACGAGGCAACTGATACTGATATGTGGGCATCCAAGGGGGAGTGTTGTAAATGGGTATGTTTGCCCACATGTGTATAGTAATGTGTATAGTAAAGTATCACATCTGTATAGTATAAACTCACAAGCTAAATAGTAATCCTTTTGTAATTTTCCATTGAAGTGGCTCTATAAATAGAGCACTTCAATTTTTCAAAGTTAGAGAAAAAGAAGAAGAGAAAAGGAAGAAATATAATACTCTCAGTATCCCTCATTTTCTAATATCTGCAATACTTTTGTCAGTGTGATATTTTGCACCACTTCGTCCTCGCTCTTAGCAAAGACATGTTTGTTAAAAGAAACGGACCCAACTTACTTCGAATCTTTTTTTCTTTATTTTAAACGAATTTAATGGCCAAAAAAATACATGATCCGTATCAAAATAATAACAAAAAAGCACAAAAATCTATTAAATCAAATCAATTTCTAAAGAACCTTTTTAATATGCTCTGATTGGAAGTATCATGAAATTTTGAGGAAAAGCATATTATCACCTTCACTTGTGGACTGATGATAATTTGATAATGCCCTCGGAAAAGGGTGCAAGCCGCATGCTCATATTTTATTGAATTTTCGAAAAAAAATTGGAAAAATGTGCCATATTATCTAACATTACAAGTTTGCGTGATGAATTGTAAAACAAATAAAGTTTGGAATGTGGATAGTAAATACATAAAAATAAAAATTTCATTTGACATTTGACATTTGTCACGCCATACATCAATCGTAAAAAAAAGATTCATCAATATATGACAATAATATTGGACAACTCGGTTGAAAAACATTAAATTTGACAAAACACTTCATATTGTCATATGATCCATCAATTATAGTTTAACTCTTATAATTTGACATTCCCTTTAAAAATGCTCTTACGTAAGAAAATAGAAAAAAGGCTTGCACACTTACGTAGATGTTTTAAATATGTTATATAATTCTTTTATTATCAAAACCATGCCTTAGGAGGATTTCAAGTTTCATCCTTTGATAAGTAATAGAGAGGTTTGGTTTACAAATAAAAAAAATTGTGGGCGCTTGGGAATAAAGACGATCTTAGCTTTAAGACTAGCACGCATATATAATATGCATCAACCAATCCGAAAACCCCACAATTTCCGTATCATATCATATCATATCATAGTCCCTTTCACACCCTCCAACTCACAGAGCCAATTGCGTCAAATGCCCCACAAAACCCTCATCTCAAGATCAAATATTAACTTCCCTTTCCACGTTCTATCTTTCTTCTCTCTCTACCCCCACATAACAGGCAAAGAAAGAGATAGGAGGAGGGATGCCCAACGTGTACGGGAAGTTTCTCCCACTAATACTATCACAACCAGAGTACCTCTTGATATAAGTATATATGATGTATGTCACTTATTATTACAGTCTATTAGTATTCCTCTTCATTTGTAAGTGAGAGGTTTTAGGTTCGATTCTCGCCAAAGACGAATTTGAATCACATTATTGCTAGATTAAGCTTATTTCTCTCATTCTTAATATAGATAATATCGTTTATTCATGAAAAAAAAAGTATATCCATGTATAAAAAAAATTCGGGCCATGGTACAGAGACTAGCCAGGGAGGGCCACTGGGAGGATTTTCAAATGAGTGAGAGTGAGTGAGAGAAAGGAGAAGAGTATAAATTAATGGGGGGATTCCTTCAGAGGATGACTATATGGTCTTCAATTCTTGGGCCTTAGGCACCCCAAGCACAAAAATAAGAAGATAAAAATAAAGACTACTTATCGCCGTACCGAAACAATGAACAAATGATCCAATCCAAATAGTGTTTCCCATCCCATAATCTTGTCGTGTCGTGGACTCATAAAAGACACTAGCATATATCTACACATTTTGTATGTGTTAATATTTTTTATTTTTGTTTTAAAATGGGGAAGAAGAGAGGGAAAACGAGAAGGTGGGAGTCGGAGCGGGCAAAGAAGTTTTTGTTTTTTATTTTTAACTTTTTAATTTTTCATATTAGATATATGCTAAAATCACATGTAGGTGAGACTTAAATAAAAAACAGCAAAATTTGGTTACTCTTCGTAATTTTGTTGTTGGGATAGAAGATGTTTTATTTACCCTCTTTTGATTGACAAATAAAACTTTGTTAATAGGTAGTTTAGATTGATAAAAATACTACAGAATTGAGAAACAGAATATATGAACGTCAGGGGAAGGAGTAATACCTAATCCAACAAGAAACAAATCCAAGCTAGGTATATATTAGTTTGCACTTTCAGATTTGGTTTGAAGCAAGCTGACAGAGAAGATTTTCCAACTTGAAACAAATTATAACCAGCAGCCACCGAAACTACATAAACCAAAAGCCTAACAAAGAGGACAAAATATTGAATAGATCATATAAGCTGAGGGACTGCATTAGATAAACACACAACAACAACAACAACAAAGTCTTTTCCCACTAAGTGGGGTCGGCTATATGAATCCTAGAACGCCATTGCGCTCGGTTTTGTGTCATATCCTCCGTTAGATCCAAGTACTCTAAGTCTTTTCTTAGGGTCTCTTCCAAAGTTTTCCTAGGTCTTCCTCTACCCCTTCAGCCCTGAACCTCTGTCCCGTGGTCACATCTTCGAACCGGAGCGTCAGTAGGCCTTCTTTGCACATGTCCAAACCACCGTAACCGATTTTCTCTCCTCTTTCCTTCAATTTCGGCTACTCCTACTTTACCTCGGATATCCTCATTCCTAATCTTATCCTTTCTCGTGTGCCCACACATCCAACGAAGCATCCTCATCTCCACTACACCTACGTGTTGATGCTTCACCGCCCAACATTCTATGCCATACAGCATTGTCGGCCTTATTGTCGTCCTATAAAATTTTCCCTTGAGCTTCAGTGGCCTACGACGGTCACACAACACGCCGGATGCACTCTTCCACTTCATCCATCCAGCTTGTATTCTATGGGTGAGATCTCCATCAAATTCTCCGTTCTTTTGCAAGATAGATCCTAGGTAGCGAAAACAGTCGCTCTTTGGTATTTCCTGATCTCCGATCCTCACCCCTAACTCATTTTGGCCTCCGTTTGCACTGAACTTGCACTCCATATATTCTGTCTTTGATCGGCTTAGGCGAGGACCTTTAGATTCCAACACTTCTCTCCAAAGGTTAAGCTTCGCGTTTACCCCTTCCTGCGTTTCATCTATCAACACTATATCGTTTGCGAAAAGCATACACCAAAGAATATCATCTTAAATATTAAGTTTGTGATCTTCGCTAGATTGCTCCGGTCATTAGTGTGGATAAGTATGTAAATGGATAGAGACAGGAAGCAAACACCAGATGTACGTGGTTCACCCAGAGTGGCTACGTCCACGGAGTAAAAGAGTTCTCATTAATTGTGAAGGGTTTACACAGCATATAGGTTCAAGCTCTCCTTTAGTGAGTACAAGTGAATGATTTAGTACAAATGACATTAGGAAATATTGTGGAAGAATGATCTCGTAATCACGAAACTTTTAAGTACCGAAGTGTGGTATCGTCTTCACTTGCCTTATCTGTCTCATAGGTAGATGTGGCATCTTCTTTGGAAGTACTCTTCCTCCCTCCAGGGGTGGTATCTTTAACTGGTGGAGATGCACACGGTAATGTATCAATTTCACTTGACGCTTACTTGTAGTTTCAGGCTTGGTCAAGCGCAATACAAACCATGTAGTAGGAGTCCCCCGAGTCGCCGAGCTAGGGGATCTGCTGAAAGAGGTGACACACAAGGTAAGCAATCAGAGCTCCAAGCAATCAGTCCCAGATCAGAAGTTTGATTTCGAGTTCCGGCTGATTGTTATCCTTCTCCTTATCTTGCAGGTAGCATGAAGGATAAAGAGAAGAAAAGGAGAAAAGGTGATATGAGATACTTTTGCTTTTGAAGAAGTAACTTTCCACAGGCTTATTCTTGAACTGGGCTGGAAGGTTTTCTTGTTTCCGCCAGAGTATAAGGCCAACTGAAGAATTTGAGGGTCAAAACAAGTCCATCAAATCTAGAGTACGTTCGACCCTGCTGATATGGGATACTTTTGCTGTTGACAAAGTAGTGGATGTATCGGCACGTGTTCTGTTGCGCTTGTCTCCACATGCTTCCTTGTATCCTTCTCACTTGCCCTATTTGTTCCTCAGGCAGATGTGGTATCTTCTCGGGAAGCATAAGATTTTGAAGATGAGTACTCGAGAGCAATGGGGTTCCAGGCAGTCAGTTCCGGACTGGAAGCTTGATTCCAAGTGCTGACTGATTGCTCTCTTTCTCCTTGTCTTGCAGGTAAGAACAAGGCCAAAGGAAAAGACAGGGAAAAAGCATGATATGGGATACTCTTGCTTTTAACCCTGATGATATGAGATATTCTTGCTCTAGTGTAGCTTGTTTGCAGAGGTATTCTCGGGGGGAAAGAAAGCTGAGTATTTCAAGAGGCTTCGTTGGGAGTGCCCTCTCAGATATGAGGAAGGGTTGAGCATTTTTGCAGGTCTGCCTGTCCGTTGAGGATGGAGGTCGACATATATAGGAGTCTCCCTAACAAGGAGTAATACTATTCTTTTACCCTGCTTGGTCATAGCACGGTAGTGGGAGCTGCCAGCTTCACGTGTTTTAACTCTGTCAGAGCACTTTGAAAAAGTGGTCTGTGGTATCTAGAAAGCTGATGTTACGTGTGAAGATTACAGACAAGCTTTATCCAAGGAGATCTGGCTCTCGAAGTTGAGAAAGCGGTGTGAGGATTACAGACAAGTTTTATCTAAAGGGCTCTCGAAGTTGAGAAAGCGGTGCCTCTTCGGTTTTCGAACAAGCAATCCTGTCGGGGATCTGTCTCTCGAGATTCGGAGAACGGTGCCTCTTCGATTTTTGAGAAAGCAATCCTGCTAGGAGTCTGGCTCTCGAGATTCGGAGAGCGTGTCTCGTCGCATTTTGAGAAAGTAATCATGTTGGGAGTCTGGCTCTCGAGATTCGGAGGACAGTGCCTCTTCGATCTTGAAGCAAGCAATCTTGTTGGGAGTGTTTTCTCGAATGTGAGTAAAGGTTAGGCCTGTTTGCTAGTCTACCTTGCCACGGAGCACAGAGGTTGACCCACATGGACTTTCCAATTATCCAGCAATGGTCCTGTTCCTTTACCCTTGTGGGTAATAATATGGTAGCTAGACCTTCAAAATTTATGTGTCTAAACTTTGTTAGTGTTGTTTCTTTGCTATTCTTTTACCCTTCTTGGTCATAGCGATGTAATGGGAGCTGCAAGCTTCACGTGTCTAAACTTTGTCAGAGATTTTTGGCAAAGTTATCTGTGGTACCCGTGAGCTGATGTTGCGTGTGGAAAGTGAATGATTGAACAGTAACATTCACGTGCTTTCTACTTCACTAGAAATCTTCGACAGAATGCCCGTAATTTCCGCAAAGTTGAGTGTGCATGTGACAGGTGCTGACAAGGCTGAAAAAGCAGGTGCTTCTTCGATTTCTAAGATCGGCCCTCGTGGTCTCTGAGCAGCCCAGCTTTTGAGAAAGCAAGCGCCTCTTCGATTTCTACGATCGACCTTCGTGGTCTTTGAGCAGCCCAGCTTTTGAGAAAGCAAACGCCTCTTCGATTCCTGAGATCGGCCCTAGTGGTCTCTGAGCAGCCCAGCTTTTAAGAAAGCAAACGCCTTTTCGATTTCTGAGCAGGCGCCTCTTCGATTTCTGAAGCTCCATCGAGTGCGGATTTTTATAGAGGCTGGTATTAAGTTCCAAAGCACACATGAATCTCCACCAGTAGAAGTTCCCTTCTTGATTTGTCCGACCTCTTTTCTCTTCAACACCTTTGAAAATGTCTGGCCCCTCCGACCGTCGTTTTGACTTGAACCTTGTTGAAGAGGCAGCCACGCCTTCTCCAGACAACATATGGCGCCCATCCTTCTTATCCCCTACTGGTCCTCTTACCGTTGGGGATTCCGTGATGAAGAATGATATGACCGCTGCGGTGGTGGCCAGGAACCTTCTCACTCCCAAAGATAACAGACTACTTTCCAAACGGTCTGATGAGTTGGCTGTTAAGGATTCTCTGGCTCTCAGTGTTCAGTGTGCAGGTTCTGTGTCTAATATGGCCCAACGCCTATTTGCTCGAACCCGCCAAGTTGAATCATTGGCGGCTGAAGTGATGAGTCTCAAACAGGAGATTAGAGGGCTCAAGCATGAGAATAAACAGTTGCACCGGCTCGCTCATGACTATGCTACAAACATGAAGAGGAAGCTTGACCAGATGAAGGAATCTGATGATCAGATTTTACATGATCATCAGAGGTTTGTGGGTTTGTTCCAAAGGCATTTATTGCCTTCGTCTTCTGGGGCTATACCGCGTAATGAAGCTCCAAATGACCAACCTCCGATGCCTCCTCCTTCTAGGGTGCTGTCCAGTACTGAGGCTCCGAATGATCCCCCTCCGGTGCCTTCTCTTTCTAGGGCTCTGCCGACTGCTGAGACTTCTCCTAAGCAACCTTTGTGAAGGCTCCCTCTTGTTTGTTTATTTTGACTCGTGTATATGTACATATTTGTAACTTCTTAGAGATATCAATAAATAAGCTTTGTTTCATTTCAACGTATTGTGTTAAATACACCAAAGCCTTCTTCACTAAGTTCTTTGAATTTTTCTTTTGTTGAAGCTTGTATGTTGAAGCTTTGTGAATGGAGCATGTAGGTTGAGGTAGTGTTCCCTTAATTTCCCGAGTAGGGAAAACTTCTCGATTGGAGACTTGAAAAATCCAAATCACTGAGTCAGGTCGGCTATATGAATCTTAGAACGCCATTGTGCTCGATCCTGTGTCATGTCCTCCGTTAGATCCAAGTACTCTAAGTCTTTTCTTAGAGTCTCTTCCAAAGTTTTCCTAGGTCTTCCTCTACCCCTTCGGCCCTGAACCTCTGTCCCATAGTCGCATCTTCTAACCGGAGCGTCAGTAGGCCTTCTTTGCACATGTCCAAACCACCGTAACCGATTTTCTCTCAGTTTTCCTTCAATTTCGGCTACTCCTACTTTACCTCGGATATCCTCATTCCTAATCTTATCCTTTCTCGTATGCCCACACATCCAATGAAGCATCCTCATCTCCACTACACCCATTTTGTGTACGTGTTGGTGCTTCACCGCCCAACATTCTGTGTCATACAGCATCGCCGGCCTTATTACCGTCCTATAAAATTTTCCCTTAAGCTTCAATGGCATACGACGATCACACAACACGCCGGATGCACTCTTCCACTTCATCCATCCATTTTGTATTCTATGGTTGAGATCTCCATCTAATTCTCCGTTCTTTTGCAAGATAGATCCTAGGTAGCGAAAACGGTCGCTCTTTGGTATTTCCTGATCTCCGATCCTCACCCCTAACTCATTTTGGCCTTCATTTGCACTGAACTTGCACTCCATATATTCTGTCTTTGATCGGCTTAGGCGAAGACCTTTACATTCCAACACTTCTCTCCAAAGGTTAAGCTTCGCATTTACCCCTTCCTGAGTTTCATCTATCAACACTATATCGTCTGCAAAAAGCATACACCAAGGAATATCATCTTGAATATGTCCTGTTAACTCATCCATTACCAACACAAAAAGGTAAGGACTTAAGGATGAGCCTTGATGTAATCCTACAATTATGGGGAAGCTTTCGGTTTGTCCTTCATGAGTTCTTACGGCAGTCTTTGCTCCTTCATACATATCCTTTATAGCTTGGATATATGCTACTCGTACTCCTTTCTTCTCTAAAATCCTCCAAAGAATGTCTCTTGGGACCCTATCATACGCTTTTTCCAAATCTATAAAGACCATGTGTAAATCCTTTTTCCCATCTCTATATCTTTCCATCAATCTTCGTAAGAGATAGATTGCCTCCATGGTTGAGCGCCCTGGCATGAACCCGAATTGGTTGTCCGAAACCCGTGTCTCTTGCCTCAATCTATGCTCAATGACTCTCTCCCAGAGCTTCATTGTATGACTCATTAGCTTAATACCCCTATAGTTCATGCAATTTTGTACATCGCCCTTATTCTTGTAAATAGGCACCAAGGTGCTCTTTCGCCACTCGTTTGGCATCTTCTTCGTTTTCAAAATCCTATTGAAAAGGTCAGTGAGCCATGCTATACCTGTCTCTCCCAAGGCTTTCCACACTTCAATCGGTATATCGTCTGGGCCCACTGCTTTTCTATGCTTCATCTTCTTCAAGGCTACAACCACTTCTTCATTCCTGATTCGACGATAAAAGAAGTAGTTTCTACACTCTTCTGAGTTACTCAACTCCCCTAAAGGAGTACTCCTTTCATGTCCTTCATTGAAAAGATTATGAAAATAACCTCTCCATCTGTCTTTGACCGCGTTCTCTGTAGCAAGAACCTTTCCATCCTCATCCTTGATGCACCTCACTTGGTTTAGGTCCCTTGTCTTCTTTTCCCTTGCTCTAGCTAGTTTATAGATATCCAACTCTCCTTCTTTGGTATCTAGTCGCTTATACATATCGTCATAAGCCGCTAACTTAGCTTCTCTCACAGCTTTCTTCGCCTCTTGCTTCGCACTTCTATACCTTTCACCATTTTCATCGGTCCTATCCTTGTATAAGGCTTTACAACATTCCTTCTTAGCCTTCACCTTTGTTTGTACCTCCTCATTCCACCACCAAGATTCCTTTTGGTGTGGAGCAAAGCCCTTGGACTCTCCTAATACCTCTTTTGCTACTTTTCGGATACAGCTAGCCATGGAATCCCACATTTGGCTAGCTTTTCCCTCTCTATCCCACACACACTGGGTGATTACTTGCTCTTTGAAAATGACTTGTTTTTCTCCTTTTAGATTCCACCATCTAGTCTTTGGGCACTTCCAAGTCTTGTTCTTTTTTCTCACTCTTTTGATATGTACATCCATCACCAACAAGCGATGTTGATTAGCCAAGCTCTCCCCCGATATAACTTTGCAATCCTTACAAGTTATATGATCCCCTTTCCTCATTAGAAGAAAATCTATTTGTGTTTTTGACGACCCACTCTTGTAGGTGATCACATGTTCTTCTCTCTTCTTAAAGAATGTGTTGGCTAAGAAGAGATCATATGCCATTGCAAAATCCAAGATAGCTTCCCCATCCTCATTTCTCTCCCCAAAACCATGGCCACCATGAAAACCTCCATAGTTGCCTGTCTCCCTGCCCACGTGTCCATTTAAATCTCCTCCTATAAATAACTTCTCCGTCTGAGCAATTCCTTGCACCAAGTCTCCAAGGTCTTCCCAAAATTTCTCCTTCGAACTCGTATCCAACCCTACTTGAGGTGCGTACGCACTAATCACATTGATGAGTTATTGTCCTATTACAATCTTGATTGCCATGATTCTATCTCCTACCCTCTTGACATCTACAACATCTTGTGTCAAGGTCTTGTCCACAATGATGCCAACATCGTTTCTCGTTCTATTTGTGCCCGAATACCAAAGCTTAAACCCTGAGTTTTCTAGATCCTTTGCCTTAAGACCAACCCACTTAGTTTCTTGTAGGCACATAATATTTATCCTTCTCCTCACCATAACTTCCACTACTTCCATAGATTTTCCCGTTAAGGTTCCTATATTCCACGTTCCTAAACGCATTCTACTCTCTTGAACTCTACCCTTCTGTCCTAGCTTCTTCACCATCCCTCGTCTAATAGGATCAAAGTACTTCTTTTGTGTGTCCTGTGTAAAGTTGATAAGAGCATATGCTCCCAAACAACTTTGAGTGGAGTCGTTCGAAAAGAAGTTTCTATGGCCCCCTTGCTCATTTAACACTGCATCCGGGTGCCGATGGAGATACAGCGACCCTTGCTCACTTATCACTGTGCTCGGGCCACACAGCGCGCCACTTACGGGTGACGTCCTAGCTTTAGCGCGATTTCGTTCTGGATTCATTGTCATAAGGATTCGACGTAACTGTGGAGTGCCGGCTGTCGACTACCTGACGTCCTCCCCCTCCTCCTTTATCCGGGCTTGGGACCGGCAATATAAGATAAACTTACATATGCGGAGTTGCATCAGATAAACACAGAAAAAAAAAATTTAACAGATCTTACAAGAGGGCATTCAAATCTCTGAATGTGTCTTTTCGATAGAAGAAAACTACATATTTGATTTGGGTATCAAATCCTACTAAACATGCAGTAAGGACTAGTATTAAAACTGCAGAAAGCCTTAGAAAAGCCTCCGTTTCTGCCATGCCATACTTCATTTTCTCTGACTGAATAATCTGGTTCATATTCCTTCTTTTCATTGCTCCATGACTTCATTTATTGGAGAGGATGAATGGAACATTGGGTTTGGAGAGCACAGCAGTTCTAGACTAATGGTATGAAAATTTCCACGTTGTCCACGAAAGTGACAAGTCCCACATACTAAAGATAGCAAGTGAAATAAAGTTTTTTTCACTGAAATACAGCTGATTTATGGTTGAGCCCCATCACCCTATAAACTTAAGTTTTTTCAGATGAAGTGGGATTACAAATATGTTCTATCAAATTAGTTAAGATTCAGGCTTTCTACTGTAAGGATACTTTCATACGTTATTGATACAATTAGAACTATCTATATTTTAGATCCTTATTCAACGTTCATCTTGAAAAAAAATAAACCATCTAAATTAAAAAATGTTTGGTCATATAAAATGTGAATGATCGATTATATAAAGATGAAATGAAATGCAGATAATTAAACGACTTTCTAATTACTGATTGGAGCGATTTTTAACATTCAAAGAGAATTCAGAAACTAAACAGTTCTTATTGTTGAATCACACCTTCAAAAAAAAAAAAAGCTAATAACATTTATCGTTAAAATGTCTATATTAAAATTTATAATTAGACAAGATGAAAGTGGGAAAAGAAAAAGCTCTTCCTATGACTCTGTGCCCTTTTCTCACATCCAGAAACCTCTAAAGCTTTGAAACCCTTCCTGCCGTTGGTTCCTTGCTCCGGCTTGGGGTCGGTGGCACTCCTCCCTCTTCTCCTTTCTTCCACCCTCTGAACCCTTCCTTTCTCCCCTTCTCTACTTGTTTTTCGTCCCCCTTTCTTCCACCCTATTACCTCCATATCTACCCTTCTCTCCCTCAGTTTTCCCCTACCTTCTCATCTCCTCCTTCCCCCCCCCCCCCGACTCCACCCCAATTTTCAATTCTCCAAACCACCATGGTTGGTGATTTCAGCTTTCTCATTTCTGAGCATTTTATGTCTCAAATTGCTCTGAGTTTGGTCTCAATTGTCCTTGAGTTTATCTCAGTTCTGGCTTCTATGCCCTGCTCCTCTCCAAATATCGCTCCTCACTATGAATTTACAACCATCCACCCTTGCTACTTGTGTCATTGGGTGTCTCTTCCTAGGATCTCCTGTAGAGATGCACTTTGGTGGCTCGTAGCATTTAAAGTGCATTTTGTACTATCTGGTAGGATTATGGGAGCGCTCTCAGCGTAGGTAGCTTGCCTACCCCCATTTTCCATTCATCCACTTGGTTCTTCGGCCCTTCTTTCGAATGATGGCGACAAATCTACGGTGGCAGTAGTGCTATTTTGGTGGAGGTGGCTACTTTACATTTTTATGTCTAGGCATTTATGGTTGTTAGTTGCCTTGGGTTGCACACTTTGGGGCCATTTTATTGTAAATTTTTTATATGGAGTTGGGTTTTTGGTTGGCTATTCTGAATTCTTTTTTTGAATTGTCTTTACCTTGTACTAGCTTTATTTTTATAATAAAATTTACTTTGATTGAAAGAAAAAAAAAAAGGAAAGAGGGAGACAAGATGAGGGCGGTTGGAATATTTATCTTGGTCTATAATTGATTTACAGTTAATAATTCTTAAACAAAAACAGTAGAGTGGGTGGGAACTTTTGGAAACTCAGCGTGGACGTATTTTATGTTATTTTAATAATAAAACAAATAAATAGACTTAATAACTCCAACTCCAATGCTCGGAAGGGAGGAGTTTAGCTACCCCTGCTGCAAACCCGTGATAATCAAGAAAATATGATTGTCAAGGTCCAAGGAGCTTTAATATATAGTAGGATTCAAAGTTTCAAACTATTCAAGATTTTGATTGTTCATGCCCAACGGTACCAAGCGTGTCATTTTCATTCATAAATGTGAGATTAATATGAAACTTGTGATAAGGATATTACCACCTACAAAAGTAGAGAGAAAAATATTTTAAATACTTGCAAGAGTACAAGGTAATTGTAGTATAGATGGCTTTAGCAAAGTCGTTCTCCACACGGATTCAATGAATAATTTATATCAAACCAAATCTTAATTAATTATTTAAAATAAAGTTTGAGCAAATTGCATCAAATTGCATCAAATTACTTTTCTAAAGATTCTAATGGTAACTAAGCATTAAGAAAATTAGATAGTTTATACCAATGATTAATAATTCAAAATCTGCATACATAATATCATAAGCAAATTGAAAAGATACTACATATTCTTGCTAAGGCTCGTGGCCTCACCCTAGCAAAAAGAGAATCAGTTACGCATATTCAAAATAAATATCACAAAGTTCTTTATTGAAATAATAAAATATCGAAAACACCTTAAATGTAAAAGTCTGAAAATCTCTACGCTTGGCCAATTTCCTCTCTTCAAGAACGCATGGAAAAGTAGAAGAAATAATAAGGCCGGCCAAGCTTATTTAACCTAGTAAAAATTAAATCCTCTTAATAAAGGTCTCCCTATCAAACTAGGAAACAAAATACCAAAATAAAATATGAAACATAACCCTAATTTAAATGATAAAATTCGCCTAAAATCTGCACAGCCACGTTTTGAACCCCTAATCCAAAATCGGCCCAATATAGATGAATTTAAAGTTTGGAATATTCTGAACACTCCTCCAAAAGGCCATGAACTAGGCCTGGCAATTCCTGACACCCGATAACCCGACACGACACGACACGACACGAAATTAACAGGTGTTCAGGGCGACACGATAACGAATCGGGTCGTTATCGAGTAACCCGATAAGCACCTGTTAAGATAACGGGTTGGTTCGGGTATACACGTGGGTAACACGATACACGATAAGCAAAATATTAATTTTATAATTTTATAACCCTAAAAAATACTATAATAATTATATACATTAATTTAACAAAAACTATAATAATTATATATATATATATATATAATTAAATATTAAAAATTTGTGACCATTAAATCGGCTTAAATATACATACCATTCAATTTCTTAAGTGCATACAAAATAAATAAATTTAAATCTACTTAATAAATATATATATATACACACACCATTGAACTTGATGGGATACGAATTCTACGAAACTAATTTCAACAATCCAGCCGTCAAACTTGTTTGTATATGCTTCAAGATCACATCAGCAAAAAATTGAAAAAAACAAACATTCAGAGATTAAGTAACAGGATAAAAAATTTCAACGGTTATCAACGAAAAATCAAAATTTAACGGTTATTTTAACTCCGATTTTGATGATTTTTTACAGTTACACTCCTTGTCCCTATATGAATACAATGAATGAACTCGATCTTCAATTTAAAATATTTACACTAGTAGATACCATAAAATCTTATGTTATATTTAATGAAAATATGAATAAACTCTTAAGTGTTAGTGAATCTATTGTTTTGATGGGATACGCATTCTACGAAATTAGTTTCAACAATCCAACCGTCAAACATGTTTGTATATACTTCAAGATCGCATACGCCAAAAATTGCAAAAAACAAACCTTCAGAGATCAAGTAATGGGACAAAACTTTTCGACGATTATCAACGAAAAATCACGGTTATTTTAACTTCGATTTTGATGATTTTTTACAGCTACACTCCTTGACCTTATATGAATACAATCAATGAACTTGATCTTCAATTTAAAATATTTATACTAGTGGATACCACAAAATCTTATGTTATACTTGATGAAAATATGAATAAACTCTTAAGTGTTAGTGAATCTATTGTTTTGATGCGATATGCATTCTACGAAACTAGTTTCAACGATCCAACCGTCAAATATGTTTGTATATACTTCAAGATCGCATACGTCATACATTGCAAAAAACAAACATTCAAAGATCAAGTAATAGGACAAAAAAATTTGACGGTTATAAACGAAAATCACGATTTAACGGTTATTTTAACTTCGATTTTGATGATTTTTTACAGCTACACTCCTTGACCCTATATGAATACAAGGAATGAACTCGATCTTCAATTTAAAATATTTACACTAGTGGATTATGTTATACTTAATGAAAGTATGAATAAACTTTTAAGTGTTAGCGAATCTATTGTTTTGAAGGGATACGCATTCTACGAAACTAGTTTCAACGATCCAACTGTCAAACATATTTGTATATACTTCAAGATCGCATACGCCAAAAATTGCAAAAAACAAACATTCAGAGATCAAGTAACAGAACAAAACATTTCAACGGTTATAAACGAAAAATCACAATTTAACGGTTATTTTAACTTCAATTTTGATAATTTTTTACAGCTACACTCCTTGATCCTATATGAATACAATGAATGAACTTGATTTTCAATTTAAAATATTTACACTAGTGGATACCATAAAATCTTATGTTATTCTTAATGAAAGTATGAATAAACTCTTAAATGTTAATAAATCCATCGTTTTGATGAGATACACATTCTACAAAACTAATTTCAACGATCCAACCGTCAAACTTGTTTGTATATGCTTCGAGATCGTATACGCTAAAAATCGCTAAAAAAACAAATATTCAGAAATCAAGTAACGAGACAAAACTTTTCGACGGTTATCAACGAAAAATCACGATTTAACGGTTATTTTAACTTCGATTTTGATGATTTTTTACAACTACACTCCTTGACCCTATATGAATACAATGAATGAACTCGATCTTCAATTTAAAATATTTACATTAGTGGATACCACAAAATCTTATGTTATACTTAATGAAAGTATGAATAAACTCTTAAGTGTTAGTGAATCTATTATTTTAATGGGATACGCATTCTACGAAACTAGTTTCAACGATCCAACCGTCAAACATGTTTGTATATGCTTCGAGATTGCATACGCCAAAAATTACAAAAAACAAACAATCAGAGATCAAGTAAAGGGACAAAACTTTTCAACGGTTATCAACGAAAAATCACGATTTAACGGTTACATTAACTTTGATTTTGATGAGTTTTTACAGCTATACTTCTTGACCCTATATGAATACAATGAATGAATTCGATCTTCAATTAAAATATTTACACTAGTAGATACCACAAAATCTTATGTTATACTTAATGAAAGTATAAATAAACTCTAAGTGTTAGTGAATCTATCGTTTTGATGTGATACGAATTCTACGAAACTAATTTCAGAGATCCAACCGTTAAAGTTGTTTGTATATTCTTCAAGATCGCATACGCCAAAAATCGTAAAAAACAAACATTCAGAGATCAAGTAACAGGACAAAACTTTTCGACGATTATCAACGAAAAATCATGATTTAATGGTTATTTTAACTTTGATTTTGATGATTTTTTACAGCTACACTCCTTGACCCTATATGAATACAATGAATGAATTCGATCTTCAATTTAAAATATCTACACTAGTGGATACCACAAAATCTTATGTCATGATGATCAATGAAAATTGAGGATTTTGTAAAAGGAATAACATGATTTCCATTGGTAAGGTTTAACCTTTTGAGAAAGGCTTCACAACCTTGAAAACAAAAACTGTCATTTTGCATATCCTTGCACATTTAGTATTTTGTAATAGACTATTAGTGTATGGATGTTTGTTTATTAGGCTCTTATTTTTTTAGTGTAGATGTAGTACTTAAACGACAAATGTGTTTTAATGTTTTGAAGTAATATTTATGTGGCAATGTGTGGTACATGCAAATTTAGGGAAAAAATATATTTTTTTTAACAGGTCATAATGGGTCATAACAGGTCGGGTCACTTTACCCGACCTGTTAAGGACCCGTTAAGATAACGAGTGTGACACGACACAACCCATTAAGATAACAGGTGATACATGAAAACGACACGAACATGACAGACATGACCCGTTTGCCAGACTTGCCATGAACCCATCAAAGGTCATTTTCGGCTCCAAAAACGTATTTTAAGCCCAAAAAGTCATTTTTCAGCTCAGTGCACTTCTCCTTTATTCCATCGCCAGAAAATAACTAATTGGTAGAAAAATCCAAAATTTTGATACGAACACAATAAGAGACACACGAACGTCCTCCAACTTGAATCACTCCAAATTTCGTCCATTTGATCATGTTTTTCTCCAGAGGAAGTCGAATGTCCTATATTGAAAATATAAAGCAAAGTATCAAAATTCTTACAAAATAACCACTAAATTATAACTAAGAATAGAGTAAAATATATAATATAATATCGACTCATAAAATACCCCCAAACTTAACTTTTTGCTTATCCTCAAGCAAAACAAAACTAACAAACTAGAAACTTAACTAAAACTTGACTAAGACATTTTTTCACTTTAAGTTGCAAGCCATAGAAAACGTTAAAAATCATAACATCTTTTCAAAAGTTCTAACTAATCCCACTATAGAGTCTAAGCCATTTAGAATCAATTAGAAAAGAATTCATGCACTTCATTTGGTGTAAAGTGAACTAACATGGTTAAGGAGACTCGATTAAAACTCTTACCACTTGTCCTTTTACATACTAACTTCAAACATAGCTATATGTATTTTTTCTTCCTTCTTTTCGATTTTTCTCAATTTTTTTTTTCTTTTTCACACATTTTTTTCAGTAACAGTAGTGGTCTTGCAATGTCAATTCACTTAAGCTTTCGATTCAACCCATGTAACGAGCTTTAGGTTAATGACTCTGAACCCACAAGGGCTTTAGGGCACTAGGTGTAAAACATCCCCAAGGACTTACTAACTCGAGCTGAAAAGGCTATGAAACTAACTAACCAACCTGCCCCATGCCAAAACTCAACCATTTGACGCGAGAATCACTGCTGATTAGGCAGGACTGGCCCAGTTACTAAGCAAAGCATCAGATGAAATAATTATTACTTTATTTATAACAACTAAACTTCACTTTATTTAGAACGAAAACTAAAAATTAACTTAGACTAAAAGCAAGTGTTTCAATCTTACTCCCCACAAACTATGTTGGTGTGAATGTGCAAATTTTCAAAGTATAACACATGAATTTCAAAGTATAACTCATGAATTAGTTTCTAAGCAACGATAAATAGAAAAAGACTATATTGTGAGAGTAATCTTCACCATGTCCATTTGTTCTTAGGTTTAAAATAATATTAACTTAAAAAGAATTTAACTTGACTCAAAAATTAAAAATCTAAAAATTCTTATTTCCTACCTCCAAACTTAAATCACACATTTTCCTGAAGGTGTGGAAAATAAAACAAAAGTAATAAGAAACTTAAAACAACAAAAAGAAAAATAAACAAAGTGTTGTAGGCATAATTTACTGAACAATTATGGAGGCCATAGAGAGAAATGTGCGGCAATAGTAGAGAGAAGAGAGAGATATGTAATTGTGGGTGTGTTCTATTCCATCCCATTGTGCCTTTATTTATAGTAGTAGGGAAGATTAATTCCTTACCCTTTTAGGATTACAACTTTTAATAGGTAATCAACTCCTAACAGGAATATAAGAGATATTCCAAGATATACTAGGATTTACACAATCACATTCCTAATTTAATAGGACTGCAACACTCCCCCTTGAGTGTGTAAATACTCAAGTAAATGGTGCATCAGGTCTTCAGTGATGAAACAAGTATAGTTGATGAAGTCATCGGCACAATGAGCAAATGCGAGTCTCAAATCAACAGAAGAATGCAAAAAAAGTAAAACTCATAAAACCTTGCTATGGTAAAACCCAAGGTGGGAGAAAAACTCATAGACTAAGGAGAAAAGTGAGAAGTTGCATTAAGTCAAAACTATACGTCTCTTGGACGCAAGTAGAAGAACTCACAATGGTATGATCAGCCCAGGATGGGTGCCTTGTTTAAACCCAGTTAGGTAGCAAAAACCCAATGGGAAAAATGCTCCTAATCATAGGGAAAAATAGTACATTAAGATCAAGTGAGTACACTTCTGGATACTCCCCCTGAGTGTGACATAACCTCCAAATGAGAACTACTAGCATTGCTTATGATAGTTAGGCATACCAATTCCTCGGATAACCTTTCTGGAAGGTTGACTTCGGTAGTAACATCGTGTAGAGGTCGGCAAGGTTGTCTGGGATCGGCTTACATGACTTCAATCTCATGATGCTTTGCTGATATAGATGTAGATACAATATGTCTTGGTGTTGACTTCGTTGATGTATCATGGCTTGGTCGGGTTGATACATGCGACATAATCTTTATAGATCGTCGTTGGGACTCAACGATGGATGAAAACACAGCAAGTACTTCAAATATGCTCAACAAGAACTCCAAACCAAGTCTCACTTGTGGCAAAGTGAAGTGAGATGAGTCTTGGAACAATTCGAAGATTTCGCAACTAAGGTCATATTGTAGACCTCCAACATATTGCGATATCCCTAATGGTAAAGACATAACCATTTGGGGATTTTGCCTTGTATGGGTCTGATAAGTAACTGCGTCAACATAACAAACAAGGCAAGCATCATTTCGAGGATCAAGGGGGTTGGATCCACTGAGATGTGTTGGGATTTGCCCGCGTAGTACCTTCAGGGAACGTCTTTAATACCAATTCAGTAGTTGCATGTAGGCACAGTGCTGTATCTTTACCAAGATCAACATCGAATGACATGTCCTGTCTAAATACAATAAGCTAAGTACAACGAAGTGCAAAGTTGAACTTAGATATGGAATTTCGGATTCCATAACCTCTTCAAGGGTCTTATTTGCATATAACGTATAGACGATCTAATGTATACTTAACGGTAACACCTTCAAGGTGTAGTTTGACTAGTAGACTGAAATACCGTCAGAATAATGCTTCAACTTCAAGTTAAGGCATAAACGAGTTTTCCCAAGATCCTTTATCTCAAATTCCATCTTCAAGTGCGAGGCAGTTTTCTCAAGCTCTTCTAAAGTCTTAGTGAGATTTGTGTTAATGACATAAACTGTAACTCTACCAATTCGGAATAAGACTTCATAGTTTAACATGCAAGGGCATAATTCATATCCTTAAGTGATCAAATAATCACTTAGACGGGTATACCACATCCGTCGAATTGTAAGTGAACGCCTTAAACAAGTTAAGAGGGTGTTCTGTAGTTTTGGAACTATTTGAACCAGTCCATGTAATTCTCCGGGAACTTATATGTAAATTTCCATATCTATATCCTCATAGAGAAATACTAACCACATTTCATAATGATGCTATCAATCACAAGACGTTTTGAGAGAAACCTTACGCCATAAGGCATGCATCATATCGTACTATTTCATTCATCTCATAACGCTTCCTTTCCAACTTGTAACACAACGGGGTTACCTTGGGCAGTGTAGGAATGATAGGTCCAATACAAACTTTGGTAAGGAATTTAACCTAGATTGTAATTTCAATTGTCCAATCAGTTTTACGTTGTTGCTTAATCAACGGAACACGGTTCGATATCGTCGCTTTTCATTTATATCGGTAGCTACAATATAAGTGAAAACATCATCGATGATAATCTCATTTCAATTCCATTTAGTTTATCCAAACTAGTATACTAGACCAAGAACTTCAAGTCTCGGGAGTAATCCGGATTAATCTCATGAGATGGAAATGATTTGAGAGAGCGATCAAGCATGGATTCATTGTTGTGCCGTGTCTTCCTCTTCTAGGGAAGTGAATCCTACAAACCGAATGATCTGTCATGCTTCATTCTAAGACAGACTGATTGACTATCCGCTGGTGTACCAGACCATCCAACAAGGGCAACACACCCTTTAGGGATGTTGACTCAACATCCGTTAAGTACATCTATCCTTGCAAGCATGTTTGCAACTGGTATATGATCTCGTCAATTTAGCTAGATCAAAGCAATGCGTCTGGAGCAACATCCTGAAATCTAGAATTCATCGCACTTGCTTATCATACTTATGCAGTATAGGGATTGAGATGAGACATAATGGGCTTCATCCACGTAAATTTGTGTCGTTCTCCACGAACGTTGGCGTTCTTATCTCCCCTAACGATGGGAAGACTGTCTCATTAAAGTGACAACCCGCAAATGAGCGGTAAAAAGATCGCGTGCAAGTGCTCTAAGTGAGCTAGTGTAAAGGAGAATCATGATCGACATAAGATACACATCCTTCTTTTGAGGACCTATGTTGGTACATTGCGACAACGCAACTTGGCACATGGAATGCACACCCAAATGCGTAAATACGAAAATCGTTAGGTTCGTACCCAGTAACCAATTGTAACGTCAAATAGGTTGGGTGACAATCGGCCTCAAGGTGGACCAACATAGCTACTTACAAGATTGCATAGCCCTAGGCAGAAATCGAAAACTTTGTACGTTCACCAAAATCCGAGCGATCATTCAAATTGCGCTTTATGATCACTAGGCGAGGCTATTTGGGGTAAATATGAGAATTTGATGTTCAATTATAAACCCAAAATACATGCAATACTTTATCGAAAACCGTCAATATAAACTCTCCGGCATTATCCAGTCTCTTGGACTTTAAGGGATAAGTAGGATGGTGAGCCCTTAATCGACTATAAGGTTTAGCAACAATGTGTGTGGACAAACATGTGACTAGTTTGTCGATTCATCAACCAAAACCATAAGTATTTATATGGTCCACATTTTGGTTGGATTAGTCCACATATATTCCCTTGAATCCACTGTGAAAAGATGGTCGTTTCGTATCTTTGCGAGGAATAATATAGAAAATCAATTTCCCTAATGAGCAGGCTTGGCAAAGTGTGCTTATTAGCACATGATCCTTACTTCGGGTAAGGAGATGTGTTGTAGCATCATTATTCGACCTAAGTGTCCCAAAAGGCCATGCTAAAGCAAGTAAACTGTTCGAATCACCCGGCCACATGTGGCGTGTTTTCAGTTGGGAGACAACTCATTGGCCCCAAATCAAAGTTTCAGGCTCATTTTTATAGGTGTTGCAAAAATATTTCACTCTATTTTCTTCAGTGCTTTCATTTATGATCATTGTCATCTCGAATATCCTTAAAAACTCAACAACAAGGAGAATTTAAGGTTCCTTAAATGATAATTCAGTACCATTCTTACAATGAGGAGCGTGCCAAATGCTCTTAATCAAGTTGGATAGACATGAAGTCATTGTTAGAGATGTGATTTAGGTGTAAAGTTAGTGTGCGTAGTACGCATTCATCTAGACAACTAACTTTCCCACATTCCTACTTAATCATGTGTTTAATTAAATTGGTCACATGTATTAAGAAACATGATTCAATTAACTCATATTCAAGGACAATATCAATAAGATTATCCACAAGTAAGACAAACACCAAATTTGAATCTAAGAACATGGAAAAATGTTCACAAAGTAAACAGTTTACTAAGGGGATTCGGCCAACAAGGCCATCCATGTCAAAATTCTGCTATTCCAACGACGTTTGGTGGAACAAAATTAGTCTCACAGATTGACTACTAGAATGGTACTCCTCAACAATATTGGTAGAGGCACGAATAGGTGCATAACCAATGATCTATTCCATTGAGACGAAAGTAGGTTTTGTAGGGTTGAGATTCGAGAATATTATCCCTTATTCTCTAAGTTTTAGGTTTTAGGTGCCAAGGACCATGCTTTGGGCATGATGCGACACCTTGGCAGACCTTGATTCTACCATATGTTTATGGTAGTAATCAGATCCAAGAATTTAGTAAACTTTCGTTTTCTACAATGTTGCTTCAGGGGCAAGTTAGAAGCATGGAAGGACGAGAAAATTATTCTCCAGTCAAAATTCAATCGGATGAATTGTACTCATTCATGGACGTAATCATGGTTTGCTTCAGGCAATGTCTTTCATGATTAGACAGTCTGTAGGAGCGAGCCAAAGAGCCATGGAATCCTCGTTCGGGAGGTATTTCCATTTGTAATGCTTCAAGCATATGTCTTCGAATGAAGATCATGGCGGAGGCTTATTCAGCTATTCCATACCATTGTTAGCTTCAATGGTTTCTCAGCTTCTTGATAGTCAAGTGGAGATTTACGTCTTGTACCCCACATAAAGTGGTTTCTCTTAGAAACGTCTAAATCAAGAAACTCGAATTTGTTACGGTTCGACAATCCACTGAATTGGAGGGAACAAGATTGTGATTGGTGCTATGGGAATGAATCATCCATAAGCATCAAAGTTAGAACATTTGAGTTCTAAGATATGGTTTCATGAACACGTCAAGTTTTCATGGGTGTATTGTTTTATGAAAACTTCAGGTTTCATGAACACGTCAAGTTTTCATGGGTGTATTAGTTTATGAACTTTAGTTCATAAAAGAAAGGTTCCTGCAAGAACAAAGAATGCAATATGCTGATTTAAGTGTAGTAGATTTGAGGTTCTTCGGGAATTCAAGTGTGAGCACTTCGGGACTACGAAAGTGAGTCCACAGTTCAAAGAAATGAAATAATTTATGGAATCGTTAATGTCCAAAAGTGGGCTTCAGGTCAATAATTTTAGATTCATTATCAGATTAATAGACTGCATGTCACTTTTAATTAATTCAATAAATCGAAACCCTTCGGGTCAATCGTAGAAGCAAAATAATGACATTCGGGTCATATTAACTTCAATTGGTTTCATGCCAAGCAATAACGAAAATATAGCCTAGTGTGGCTTTAACCAAAAACGTCCCACAAATATTTGGGTATGGTTAAGAAGCGGGGGTTGCCAAAATATGGCATTGTGTCGAAAAAATGATGCAACCCAGCACATGTGGGCTAGCTGCAACACATGGCCCTGTAAAAAAATTGCAGGTCATTGGGCTTGGGGGCACGACTGCAAGGCAGCCTAGTCTACTGCACGTTAAGCTGCAGGCTTGCTGCAGCATTAGGGCCGAAGGAATGGGTGGAGCCCAGCAATGCAAAGACTGCTAGAGGCGGTCCAATAGTGCGTAGGGAGCAAAAGCTCATACATTTGCTGGCTTTGGGCTGGTTGCGTGAGAAGCCTAGCTTCGCTGGCTTTAGTATGGCGCAGGACAAGCACATCAGCTCATAGGCTTTCGGCCAGGATGCAGAAGTCCAACAGGTCTGGTGTCTGGTAAGGCATGCATTGATCGAGGCTGTAGGCCCAATCGTGTGGAACCCAAGCATGTGGGTCCAACGGCTTCAAAAACCCAGTCCGTGGCCTGCCCAAAAAAAAATTCCCATTCCTTGTTTTTCAATTTTTCGATTTCTATTATGTAGGGCTTTCAGAACCCAAAAAATAGTAAATGATGCTTCTATTTTATTTCGTTTCTTTGACTCACAAATTCCACATAACAAAAATTGGGTAGTGCATGAAACAAATATATATATATATATATATATATATATATATATATATATATATATATTAACAAATATATGAACATATACCATATATATATTGGAAGGAAAATATAAACATAGGGGGTTCATGCATCATGAGGAATGTTTTTATTCTTCAAGGTCGTTTCAAATATCTTACTTTATTTGTAGAAAACAACAAGAGCCTTTGAATTTGTAGAAGATCCTTCTCAAAAAACCGGAATTACATCTTCAATGCGTTGTATCACGTTTAACACAAAACAAATAAATAAATAAATTAAATTGAATCAATAGCATGTAGATCAATTCAATAAAATAATAAATTAATTATAAAAAGAATGATTAAAACGTAATACCTCCTTATTGAAGAATAAACTCTCATTAACGTAGTGTCAAGAGCGTGCTGATAACGTGTTGTAGGCATAATTTACTGAACGATTATGGAGGCCATAGTGAGAGAGAAATGTGCAGCAATAGTAGAGAGAAGAGAGAGATATGTAATTGTGGGTGTGTTCTATTACACCTCATTGTATCTTTATTTATAGTAGTATGGAAGGTTAATTCCTTACCCTTTTAGGATTACAACTCTTAATAGGTAATCAACTCTTAATAGGAATATAAAAGATATTCCAAGATATACTAGGATTTACATAATCATATTCCTAATCTAATATGACTGGAACACAAAGATCCTATTTTACAAAAAAGAAAAGACAAAAATGAAAACTAGAAGATAAAATAATAATAATAATAATAAACAAAACAGAAAATAAAAGAAATGAGAGGGAATTGGACACACCCAGATTTGAAAGAATGACCTCGTGCTTGATGGATTGATGTGAACTATTGGGCTAGGAACAATCCAAGTCAGCTACGAACCTGAGCAACCCATTTGTTTGTTTCAGTTCAATCTCGGTAGCAAGCCCAGAACCAAAATGAGATAAAAATGATGAATCTCTATTAATTAATGAAACCATCTTTGTCAACCAAAAGAGGGTGAAAATATTACTTAATCTTCTATCACAAAATAATAATAATAATAATAATAGGCAATAATGTAATTTCACAAGTCCAAATTTTACTGTTTTTTATTGAAGCCTCACCTACAAATGATATTAAAATACCTCCAATATTAAAGAAAAAAATAAATAAAACCAAAAACGAAACCATCCCACTCCCCCCACGTTCTCTCTCTCTCTCTCTCTCCCTCTCCTTCTCATTTTCTAAAAAAATGTGTTCATACACACAAAATGTGTAAACAAATGTTAGTATGTAATAAGAAAACACCATCATGAGGTGTCCAACTCGTGAATTGCTGGTCCAACATGAGGCGTTAAGCCCCTTCATGCGGACCACACGTGTTGATGGGAACCCTACCAGATTCATATATAAATAAGTTTTAGTTCTAACTAGAAATAATACCCACGCGCGTTGCTGCGGGATTAGAAATTGTATGAAAAATTATGTTTCAAAAGGACAAAAGATTGTTACAGAAAGTCAATATTTTTTTTTTTGAAGAACTGGAAATAACACCAGGGCCGAAGCCAAACGAACAAAGAAGCCCACAGAAGGCAAGCAACAAAGAAAGCAACAAAGAACGCAACAAACAACAAGCAGAGGGGGAGGGTACATAAGTATAAGACGCTGCACCTAGTGCAAAGACGTGGCCCCCTCCATGGCCAGAACAAAAATTAAGGAGGACATGGTAAACCATCTTTTTTTCAGAACTTGGACCAGCGAAGATGAAGGGTGATTAACCCAAGTTATAGCACATATCTCCGTAATACTCCTTGACGCCAACCGACACTCCGCCATATTGGCTGATCCTGGAACCCAAGACCAGCCGCAATCTTGAAAGGATTTCCTCAGCCGTAAAGTTTTTGAGAGGATAGGGAAAGCCTCCCAACTGCTCGATGAAGAAACATTAACCAAGTTAGAGATATTCTCCTTCAAGTCCGACTCAACAATTATCCTATCCAACCCCAACGAAAGAGCCAAATCACAGCCAAACAAAATCGCAGCAGCCTCCGCTGCTGCAACATTTGGCGCATTAATCTACATTATTCTTGCAACCATAAAACTTCCATCATTGTTCCTAACCACAACTCCAACATAGCCACTTTTAGAAGCCTCAACCCAACTCGCATCGACATTCAACTTCGTGAAACGAGGGCAAGGAGGGGACCAACTAGCTGAAGGGACAAAAGTCGATTGAGCAATCCGAGAACAACCTTCTGGAACATTAGAGGCCTCTAGAAAACCACCAACAAAAATAGAGATAGACATAATGACATGATGATGGGATATAATATTGTGATTGAAAACAGAGTTGCACCTTGCCTTCCAAATGTGCCGACAAGTAAAAGCCACATAAGATAAAATTCGATTAATATCGTCATTGGATCCCAAGTTAGACTCAATAAAGGAAGATAGCCATGCGGCTAGAGTAGGAACGGTAGTTTGATTCACTCGATAATTTAAAGGGCCTCCAAACCAGATAGGTTCAATCCACGGGCACAAAAGAAGCAAATGTTCCACATATTCAACCTGAGCATGGCAAATCAGACATAAAGGGGAGGGGGAGCAATGATGCTTAAACAAGTCCTCCATAGTGGCTAGAGCTCAATTTAAAGCCCTCCATATAAAATTTCGAAGCTTCAGGGTGGGTCATCAACTTCCAAAGAAACCTCCAGATATGGGATGGAATCACAGAGGAAGAGGAAGAAGCCCTACTAGCCAAATGCAACAAGTACGCATGCTTCCAATGGTAGCCAGATCGCACTGTATAAAGCCCATTCCTATTGCCAGACTAGACAAGTCTATCCCCCCTCATCGTGTCACCGATGCAAGTGCCCTGGATGGCATCAAAATCCTCCAAAGAAATAAAGGGTTTCAAGAAGTCCATGTCCTAGTTTCCCAACATCTCACAAATAATAATGTCCACTCACATATTCCTTAACACCCGCACATCCCTAAGAAGCGTGAGATGTCCAACAGGGAGAGATGGGAGCCAACTATCCTACCATAACCTTACATTTCTACCATTCATTATCTGCCAGTGGGCTCCTCGAAGTAAATATCACGTCCAACCAAAAGACTGGACCAACCCATGAAGCCCGACCTCCGCGTTTAGCTTCCAGGAAAGAACAATATGGAAAATAGTGTGCCCTAAGAATTTGCCCCCACAACGTATTTGGTTCTTGGATGATTCTCCAGCACTGTTTAGCAAGCAGTGCATCATTGAAATCTTTAAAACTTCTGAAACCCATACCTCCAACCTACTTCTGGAGCCCTAACAGATCTCGAGTAACCTAATGGATTTACTTCTCCCCACCCTTTTGACCCCACCAAAAATTTGCAATTAACGAATCAAATTTCGAACACAACGTAGTTGGGAATTTAAAAATGTTCATCAGATAAGCAGGGATAGCTTGAATCACGGCCTTAATCATAATCTTTTTCCCTGCTTGTGAGAGAGTGCATTGCTTCCATCCCTGAATTTTCTCTAGAATCCTACCTTTCACATAAGCAAGATTCTGTTTTTTAGAACAGCCCTAAAAGGAAGGGAGGCCTAAATACTTCCCCGGATTATCCACAATAGGCACACCTAGAACATGACTTAACTCGGCTGAGAAGCATCTTGGCAAATTAGCACCAAAGAAAACGTAGGATTTCTGAACATTTACCTTTTGACCAGATGCAATGCAATACGCATCAATGATCTTCATCAGATTGCCACAATTTTGTTTATCAACCCTAAAAAAGAACAAGGTGTCATCTGCGAAAAACATATGAGAGATAACCGGATAACCAGGGTTCATAGAGATGCCCGTGAGTTGCTGCCTATCGACAGCCAGTTGAATAAGTCTAGGAAAGACCTCACTGAGGAGGATGAAGAGGTACGGAGATAAAGGATCTCCTTGGCAGATGCCCCTTGACGGGTTAAACTTCCTCTCTGGCTGTTCGTTCATGATCACAACAAAATCCAGAGGCTTGACACACCCCATAACCAGATTCCTCCATTGAGAGCAGAAACCCATCTTTTCCATGACTGCCTCCAGAAAGTCTCATTCAACCTGATCATATGCTTTATGCATATCAAACTTAATTCCCTTCTCGAATTTGCGCTTCGCCTTCCTCAGTTTCAAAAAGTGGAACATCTCATGTGCAATGCCAATATTATCCTGTATTTGTCTCCCCACCACGAAGGCACTTTGCATAAGAAAGATAAGCTCCGGCAGGAAAGGCTTGAGACGATTAGCAAGGATTTTTTAGATGATCTTGTAGGAGTAATTACATAAGCTGATAGGTCTGAATTGCCCTACAAACTCAGGGTTCATGACTTTTGGAACCAGCACTATATGGGTCGAATTGAGACGTTGCGGTGAGCAAACCCCCTGCATAAAATCCTGCACAATACCGTTAACTTCATCAATAAGAGAGTTCCAAAAAGTGTGGTAGAATAATCCCGGGAAACCATTAGGTCCCGGAGCTTTCAAACCTCCCATTTGGAAGGCAGCAGTTTTTATTTCCTCCATCAAAACCGGCCTTATCAAGGCCGCATTCATCTCTTCACTCACCTTATGCTGGATGCAATACAAAGTCTGTCCCCAATCTCTTTGACCCGAGGAAGTAAAAAGATTGACATAGTGGTCTTCAATAATATTTCGAACACCTCCCTGATTCTCGACCTAAGCTCCAGTCCTATCTTTGATTTTAACTACACTATTTCTCATTCGTCGTTGAAGTATAGATTGGTGGGAAAAATCAATATTCGCATCACCTTCCCGGAGCCACTTCAACCTAGATTGTTGTTGCCAAAACTGCTCTTCAATCTCCCAAAGTTTATCAATACGCAAGGATAACGTTTTGATCTCCTCCCAATTTTTGCTCCAGTTATGTTGAAGGTCCCCCAACTTATAGATTAGGCATTTAAGATCTCTACCTCTCGACTTGAATTTCTGTCGACTCCAACTAGCTAGCTGTGAACGACAATTATTCAGTTTTTTCTGCCATCTTGAGATTCCATCCCCAACACACTGTTGCCTTCAACATCGTTCCACAATTTCCTTACACTGCTCCTCCTTGGCCTAAAAAGCTTTGAAGCGAAAGAGTTTCTTCGATCTCTTAACTTGGGGTTGACACTGAATGATTAGAGGGCAGTGGTCCGACCCAATAACGGTTTCATGAATAACCAAAGTGTTTGGCCAGCAGTCCTGCCACAGTTTATTGGATAGTCCCCTGTCAAGCTGTTCCTCCATAAGTTGCCCATTCCTCGTGCCACGCCAAGTAAAGCGAGGCCCATTAAAATCCAGGTCCATAAGCTCCATAGTGTTTAAGAACTCCTCTAAAAACCTCGACCTAGTATAGCTCATAACAGTTCCCCCCAACTTCTCAAAATCCCATAAAACCTCATTGAAATCTCCTCCACAAAGCCAAGGGATATTGAAAAGTTTAAACCAGCTGTGCATCCACCTTCAAAAATCCAATTTCTTGGCCCGATAAGAAGTGTCGTACACCCATGTGACACGAGCCCAGCACTCTGAGCCCACATTATTTATACAAGCATCGATAATATGTTTGGATGAGAACCCAACCTCCACTTCTAAAGAGTCATCCCACCACATAGTTAATCCCTCAGCTCTCCCAATAGGGACCTCATATACCCCATTCTTCTTCTCACTCCATTAACTCTATGATCTTTCATTTTTGTTTCAGACAGAAAGATCATAGCGGGTCTATATTTTCGTATTAGCTCATGAAGGGCCCGAACTACCGTGTCCGACCCTAGACCACGACAGTTCCATAGAAAATGTATCATGGTTCCCTTGCGGCTGTTGAGGGTCAGCCGCCACCACCCTGTGATCCATCTTCCTCACGTTGTGTTGTCATCGCAGGTTTCTCCTGCTCGAAGATTTCTTCAAGATATTCCCACATAATAGGCTAAAGGAACTTCCTGCAACTCCTTCTTAGCATATATTACTTTTTCCATCTCAAGATATCTCTCCATCACTGTCATATTCCTGAGTCGTGTGATTGCCAATTTTTTCCTCTCACAGCTACTTTCCCCCGACTTAGTCTTTTTCAGGGAGTAATGGCCTATCTCCAAAATTCCCCTCTTAGCACCCCTTTTGTTATTTCCTTATAAAATCCTTTGTTGCCCACTAGGCTCAACAATCTGCATGATTCCTTTCATTCATGGCTCTGGTAGAGGAGGAGACGCGTCCATAGCAGACTCATGTTGCTCGCTTAGTTCAGTATGTACCAAATTGGACTTAATAAGTTGCATACCTGTTTCCATGCCTGAGCCTTGAGTATTATCTTCATCGTCTACATAGATCTCATGTAGCCGTGCAGCCTGGAGTTAATGCTTGGGCTTGGAAAGTTAAAAGGGGTATTTGGCAAGGGGTCCAGATGCACAATTCCCATAACCACATGGTGTGTCACGTGGGGAATATTTCTTTCCACCAGCCACTGCTGAGAATCCACTTCCTGACCTTTCATTCTATTCCTCACCCTATGCCACGTTCTCAGCCCTTTCCTTGGGTTATGTGCCACCGCATGGTGTGCAAGCCCCATCGAAGGGCCGCTTTTATCCATACTGCCAGTAGCCTCCGTGGTCCCTACCCGCTGCTGCAAATTGTTTCGAGCCCCACCTCTGATGGCTCTAGCAAGTCTCATTTCTCCGATATGAACTGCCAGAGGTCTTGGTGTTTCAACTTCATCTCTAATAGGACCAGTTTTCGTCCAGTCGCCATACCCAGCAGCAACCCCTTGCCCAATCTCAAACGAGCATTCGTTATTTACATGTCATATCCACTTATATCTATACCAAAAATCTTGAAGCCTTTCATATCGAAATTCAATCCACGAGTCATTGTTATTTTCCCTCGGTATCCAACATCTTGTGGCTAAAGGATTTTTAGTATTGACTATCACCTTCACCGGGAGAAAGCCTCGAGCCTTTGCAAGATCCTCCATTTCCACGAAGTCCCCAATCGCTTTAGCCAGACGTCTCACATTTATTTATGTACAAAGACATAGTGGAACCCCCAGATTTGGACCTAGAAAAGGGACCAGCTCTATTAGGATCTCCTCTATCGCTAATTCTGGTGGCCACCTTTTGATAGAAAAGTTCTCTTTCATGACATCCCAGGGAACCTGATTCAAAATCCTCACAGTCGTGCTTTCATCCTGTACTGTTATGATGAAAGTGTTATCAGGGACCCATTTAACTTTAATTTCACCCATCTCCTTCCATGCCGATCTAAGGATATTCTTGACCCCCCATTTATTTAGAGTTTTGTTGGTAAGAGCAGCCCCCACCAGCTTTATCCCACGTTCCATTGTCGATAGATCCATTGACTTCTCCATATGGACCACCAACTCCTCCACTTCCTAATGCGCCATGTTTCCGTTGCTGTCGCTTTCTCCTTGTTCCCTGATAGAAAATTTGATAGAGATGGCTTTTGTAGATTCAATTCTAAGCTTTGACTTCCGATTGTATCCACGCTCCACGACCAGATCTTCCGATTGCACTTCTCCTAACTGGATAACTAGAAAAAGTACTACAAAGAGGACGTTGAGGTTTGAATACTAGTATTTTCCCAAAGGATATTTACTTTTGCAGCAGAGTTCTAGTTTAGAAGTAGGCGGACTTCCTTTATTCTCATTAACTATATTTGAGGTAGCTTCCAGTAATAAATTCCCCTAATTCCTTCCATGATGGTTGGATTGGAGAAATAAATTCTTGAAAACCCAACACACAAAGTTCAAAACACCCAATGGACCAGAACAAAGAAAAAACAAAAACGATCACACCACACTTGAGAAAACCAACCAGTTTGGGGAAGAAAAGGAAATAGGATAATCAAACACACTCCCACAAGGAGAGAAAGAACACTCACAATGGAGGAAGTTTACCCTTGAAGGGGAAGCTTTTTGAAAGAATTTTTACATGAAGAGGAGAAATTGGGTGAATCAAGCTTTTGGAACTCTTCAAACCACTTTCTGAATAGCAAAAGATAGTGTAAGAGTATTATATGTTGGAGCAATATTAGAAAATATGAAAAATAACAATATAATTCCAATGATAATAATCATAAAGAAATTTACAACATCAATTATATATGAGATTAATATAAACAACTAGAGATAAAGTTAGAAAAACTGACAAACTTGGAGATTGAGGCTTGCATAAATGCAATGTCCTAAAGATAGAATTTTGCCCATACTCTTGTGCTTGTAGTTCGATAGGCGTCCATCTCCCAGGATTCAACAATCTAGAATCCGAAGTCAAAGCATTTCAATCTTCGGACTCTGACGAACTTTATATATTCTGTACTCTCAAAACACGACTAGGAATATGACACACAAAGCATGAGAGAAATAAAGTGGAGAAACCATATTTTTCAAGAGTAAAAATTAATTATAATTTTCTATATTTTAATGATAATGGTTTCATGAGTTTATATAGAACCCAAGTACTTCTTGTTAAAGAGATGTAACTTTTCATCTATAAGTATACATCACTTATCAAGAGAATACACCTAAACAACATAACCTTTCTAAGAAATTGGTTAACACTATTTTTCATTCAATTATTAAAATTATGTATTACAATATTTTATACTATAATATATAATTTCCAACAATCCCCCACATGAATGAAAAAACCAGGAAGAATTTGAGAGTATATGCGGACAAGAGATGCATCAGGAGAGGTGTCTTTTGGACTTGAACCTACCCTAGTGAATACTTATCGAATTTACTTGGTGACGCAGTGAATATAAAATCTTGAACTGTTCACCGCAGTAGTAAACCAAGACAATAAGCAACACACATCACTAATCCTAATGTATTCCAGTTCATACGGTTGTGTTCATTTTGGTCTTGAACAAATCCCGAATTCATGAGAGCTTTAGAGAATTTAGCCATCTCATACTCATAGAAGCGACCCACTTCTACTCTCACATAGATGACCACTGATTAAAAATAGTCTGCTCTACTCCTCTTATTTATAAGATATCACTGTCATTAACTATAAATATACACCCTAAAACTTCTGCAGACAACGCACTTCTTCCATCATAAGAATGAGGTATATAGTGTGTTAACTTCTTTGAATCATGCCCAACCAATTTGCCTATTGAACTTAGACCATGGGATCTCCAATCAACTAAGTTAGGTTTCCGCTCGGTTGATTCATTAGTTATGTTGGCTTTAGCCTCATTCCCCTCGATGATCAACTTACTCTTTAGTCTAACCTTGAATAATTGGATCCACTACTAGGTTGACTTAATAGTGTACACAATCCATCTTATGAAATTGTATTTCATATGAGAGTAGTTATTTAACATTGTTTGAAATATCAAGTCCTCAAAATTATATTAGGACTTAATTGCTAAGTAATTTGCTAACACTAAGCTCTTTGGTAAACTCCCCCACATTTAAGGTATTTGTAAGAAGGTCTCTAACCTTGCCATACCTTAAACAATTACTCATTACAAGAGATGACATTTTGATTGTCTCACTCAATTAGCAAATTACATTTCCATTCTTCTTATGCAATCATTCAATCGATCACATTTTCCACTTTAATAAGTAATGAACAACTAAGATAGACTTTATCTATCTTTTTAGGCATTCATGCCTCACTAGCCATTATGGAAAAAGCACTTCTTGGCTTTCGTCCCTTCCGCACTATGACTAACATACATGACCCAATGTCCATGTCCATTAATATGCTTAATAAGTATCATTAGACATGTCTAATACAATTATGCGAAATGCCCCCATTTTTAGTGTCGTCTTCTCCTTTGTGAAAGACCCCCACAGTTTCAAGATTATTTCTCTATATTGATAACATTTTGAATAACACTCCATAATATTAATTTTCTCCACGACTGACATGGCAAATGCATCACTGTCCTCAACAAAGAGGCAAAACACATACACTAAATGCTTCTCAAGAAATCTTCCAGAAAGTTAAGTGTTGCATCATATATGACTACAATCATATAATTGTTCGTAATAATATGATGATATCATTCTAGGCCTCTTGAAATTGATGAATTAATCTCTTCGAAGAAATCAGATAAATGATTTTGCAACATTATTATCACTATATGATAATACATCCAGTCAGTATGTAGAACTTTACATACCAGCCCATGAACACGTATTCAAATTTAAGAATGGTAATGACTAGTTGGAAAGGTCGTACCCTTTCACTGTCAAAAGCACCACTTTAAATGGCATGCTTTTTCCTTGGATCTCGCATGGTAGATTCCAATATTTAGTTCCACCACATTAGAAAACCATCGATTTGTCAAATTTTTGCATCCTTTTGCAACTTAACCACCACACGGCGCGTGACCCAAGATTAACCTCCACATGGTTTCTATATGATCCAAGATCCTTTACTCAAATGGATATCAAACCGTTGTTCTCTTTTTCTGGAATCTCCAATTGGTCAATTGTGACGGGTTTCTACATATAAGATATATATTTTATAGAACACCCAATGAACCAATCCCAGGACTCTTCACATATGAATGCAACAACCAAATCAAGGCATGCATCTGAATGTCCATTCTATCTTGACACGAGTTTATATGCCACAACTATTAAGTGAAAAGAAACATCCTTTCTTGAGAAAGGTATTTCCCTTTTTCTCAGATTTCCTTATCACCCAAAAAAATTGCCACAACCACAGGCCTATGAACGAACCAATTAACTAACAAAATAATGTATATACATGCGTTGAAATAATTAGAATTATTACCATATATCACACCAGTGGCTGTATATGCATGTATATGCATGCCTTGCTACAAAACATGGTGAAGAACTAGTCACAACTGGGAAAATGGGCAACGGAAACACTTATTTCCAAAAAATACCAGTTCCGACTTTCCTGATAAACAGCCATATAAGTCATTGAATCAACCGTATATATTACAGAACCTTTGAGTGCTTTCTTTTGGAAGAGACGTCTTGTTCGATTTGAACAGATACAATCCTATCTAAATCGTATCGGTTCAACAACTCAGATATATATAATAAATATATGTTCAAATCGACCGACATTTCTCTTCACACTAGATGCCCCTTTAGTTATATATCTGGTTATAAGGCAGAGTAAAATCAGAGAACTCACAGAGATGAAAATATGAAAATGACAACATTGTTTTCTCCAGAGTTGCAACCATGATTGTGCATATGAAACAAAAGTATTAAACAAACACGCCATTTTTATTTGTCTGATCATTCTTCCTTTACCAGAAGGTACTGACTTGTTGCCTTAATAACTGCCAATATTTAAAATCATACTATGCAAAAGGCACGAATCAAATAAAGGCTAATACTTACCTTCCCCTTTGCTTTTCCCGTAAACTGCATATGCATCTTACAAACACATCATCATATTTTCTAATTATTCCATAGAGATAAAATTCTATCTTTAGATTGTTGGAGCAATATTAGAAAATATGAAAAATAACAATATAATTCCAATGATAATAATCATAAAGACATTTACAACATCAATTATATATGAGATTAATATAAACAACTAGAGATAAAGTTAGAAAACTGACAAACTTGAAGATTGAGGCTTGCATAAATGCAATGTCCTAAAGATAGAATTTCGCCCCTACTCTTGTGCTTGTAGTTCGATAGGCGTCCATCTCACAGGACTCAACAATCTATAATCCGAAGTCAAAGCACTTTAATCTTCAGACTCTGGCGAACTTTATATATTCCGTACTCTCAAAACACGACTCGGAATTTGACACACAAAGCATGAGAGAAATAAAGTGGAGAAACCCTATTTCTCAAGAGTAAAAATTAACTATAATTGTCTATATTTTAATGATAATGGTTTCATGAGTTTATATAGAACCCAAGTACTTCTTGTTAAGGAGATGTAACTTTTCATCTATAAGTATACATCACTTATCAAGAGAATACACCTAAACAACATAACATTTCTAAGAAATTGGTTAACACTATTTTTCATTCAATTATTAAAATTATATATTACAATATTTTATACTATAATATATAATTTCCAACATTATATACAAAATTATATTATTGGAACCACTTTATAGAAAGGTGGTAGTCTTCTGATATTTTCACTTGGAGTTTCAAAACCAATAAAAGAATGCAAAACAGAATATATATACACAGAAATCTAAAAAAACTGAAATACGTGAAGATACTAAAAGCCGAAAAAGGTTTGAATTCCTATGTTTCAAAATGAAGGAAAATCTAACTGGCTTCTTTGGTTGTTACAACTAAAGGTTTTAGTATTATTAAACAATTCTTATCGAGGAAGATGAAAAAGAAGGGAAAAAAATCTGTTATGTAAATTGGTTTGGGAAACATAGACAAATTTCTATCTTTACTGTAGTTGGAGGATTTAAAAGACCAGGTTGATCGACAAAAAAATAAAATAAAATATGTAGGGGTAGACAGGCAATGAGTTCATATGAATCTCATCTTTATATAAACTGATGCAATTTGATGCAAAGAGTTCAGCCTCTCACTTTCATCAGCATAATCAAGGCTCAAACTGGTGCAATTTTAGTAAATGCAAACACCAGTATCAACGAAAGAAAAGAAAATAAATAAAGAACAAAGAAATTTAAGTTAAAATTATACAATAATTTATAGATAAATTGAGAATGCAGGAAATAAAATTAGCAAAAATCTATGGACAAACAACAGTTAAACTACTGTAACAACATACTAACACAATGAATATGGAAATTCATGCACCATCTGACAAAACCAATTTGAACAGTTCAGTTTAGTAAGAAAAATAGGGATTTTTGAAAATCAAAATCGGTATAGATTGGTAACTTACTCCTGAATTTCTTCAGAGTGATACCTTCAGACTTGGAACAGCTCACAAATTTATAGGTTCTCAACATCTCATCCCTACAACAATTCAAAAAATGGTTAGAGTGGATACCTATGACTTTTCTTATAACAATTTGACAGGTTAAGGATATTCCATTTTCTCCACGCCAAATGGGCACATATGAGAAACGAAACAAAAGCCTTAAGGGGGAAGAAGAAAGAAAAAAGAAACAAAAGAAAGGTACTGTTCGACTAATACAGTAATGATTTACCTTATGTTTTGGCAAAAGTTTCCCATTTTGTTGGAGGTTTAGGCACTGGCAGCTGTAGAAAACAAAAGGATATGTGGCAGTCAAACGTTTATGCTAAGAATACATTAGCAACTCTTAAATCAGTTACAGAAAAAAAATAAATAAAAAAATAACCCAGTAGCATCAACAACCCTTTTGCATACACTAACATTTTTGTCAACCAATTTACATGATAGGAACCGTAAATTGGCATCATGACAAAAGGGGATCACCAAAAATCTCGACAATTACCTGAAACTACCATTCCACTTCTTTTCAATTGTGAAGCATACATGTATTCACTATCAAATGCTTATACACATCATCAAACCTATCAAAAAAACGTCGTTGGAAAATCGTAAACTAAGAGGAATGACTACATGCTTCTGTCTCTGTACTACATGCAATGAATGTATAGCTTGGATACCAGACTTGCTCCTAGCTCAAGCTGTTTCCAAAGAAGGAAAATTTAACATTATTTTGCAATAAATTGCAAAGAGTGCCTTGCACAACTCTCCATGCTGCAGAAGAAAATAAAAACAGTGAACCAATGATGCACGATGATAAAATCGTGGGACAAAATCAAAAGGTAATATCCAGAGAACCCATGGTGACACTATTGATCTATAGTGTGCAGATTGAATTGCCCTTCAATTCTTATCAATCACAAACAAAAATCTTTTAAACGACAGGAAATGCAGCTGGTACATCACAGACAACTACACATGCATGAATATTCAATCAGTACCCGCATCCAAAACTGTACATGCATGAATATTTTTCCATTCCAGCTAGTACATCACGGACAACCATACAGGAAATACAGAGATGAAAAATAAAAGCTGATACCAGTAGAACATGCATTGATTTGTACATCACAACTTCGAAACATGAACCGCAATGAAGCAAAACAAAAAAGTACTGCTGCACACCATAGATTGGCCAAAAAAACACATAAGATCAGGAGAATTTGCATCTGCAAAGAACATTGACATCCTGATAAAACAAAACATAACAAATAGAATTAATATTACCAGCTGAATCAAGATTACAAACCATAGACATTAGCAATATATGACCAAAATGAAGTTGGTTTTTAGTCTACAAAAGTTCCACCAGGAGAACATAAGCATGATATAGAAAGATAGAAATCCACATGCCATTTGGTTTTTTTCCCAACCAACGAAAAGGCCAAATATAAGATAATGGAACCATTTAAAACACTAAATCGCTCTCCCAATAAAGGAGAACATAAGCATGACATAGAAAGATCCAAAGGCACATTTAATTTGGTTTCTTCAAAACCAGTGAAAAGGACCCTTAAATCAGATTGAATTCAACAAAATCCTAACACAATGAAGCTCCATTTAAAAACCCATCACTAATAAAAATTATCTCTAGGTAAACTGGGTATGAATGAAGCTACTGACCTTCGCCGGACATGTCGTGTTCAAAGGTGGAAGAATTTGAGATGCGATTAGGGTGGAAAATAGGTAGTGCTGCGGAGATAGAAAGCAAAACCAAATTAATCGAAAACAGATCTTCCAATTTTCAGTACTATTAAAGTTCACTGTTTTAATAAACATTCTTGCTTTTACTATGTTTGTTAATGTTAATATTAAAAGATGATTCAAGTTAAAACCTGCAATATAACTATTTGTTTAATTAGAACATGAATCAAAGCTAACTGTTGCGATTCATGTTTGGATACTTCACCTTGGCGAAGGTCCCTTCGCCGATCGTCCTCCCAACCTCATCCTTTCCCACTTTCCTCACCACCATCTCCCAACCTCGTATTCATCATTCATGTTATGTGAAAAGCTCATTCTAACTTCTGTAGTAAGTTACAAAAAAAATGAAAATAAATTATATTAGACAAAAAAGTTGGTGAGAATAAAAAAGAACCAATTGGAGAGATGAATAACCATTCTAACCAATCAGGAAAAAATACTTTTAAATCCAAGAAAAAAAAAAGTTGAGAGAAGTTTGAAAAAAAAAAAGAAAAAAAAAGAGAACATTATTTTCCAGTCTTTCAATTGAGAAAATATTATTAAAAATCATAACTTTCTCAGAAAACTACAACTATTTTACAAATTTCATCACCTAGCACAGCAAAGACACCATAATATTTTTTTTATTTTAAAAATTCCCACAGATTCAACTTTCACACTAAAGAAAACACAACTTTCACAGTATTAAAAAATATTCTTACATAAAAGGCTCAAATGAAAAAATCAAAATTTTTTAACTTGAGCGTGCTTCTGGGTTATGGAGAACTTCGGGAAGCACTTCCAAGTGTTTCTCAAGTTGTTTTTAATAAAAATATAAACTTGTTCATAATAAAAGCACCTCTAGCAAAAGTGTTTCCTAGAGAAATAGTTTTCAAAACAGGCTCCAAACAACAATATAAGAGAGAGAGAGAGAGAGAGAGAGAGAGAGAGAGAGAGAGAGAGAGAGAGAGAGAGAGAGAGAGAGAGAGAGAGAGAGCAGACACAAAAGCAAATTCAAGAGGAGTTTTGAGAGAAGGCTCAGGGTACTTTTCCTCAATGATCCCAACCATGACATCAGAATCCGCCACCCATTTGTCATCAAACTTCACCACAGGCACCTTCCCCTCTGGATTCACTTCCGTAAACCTACAAATCACCAACAAAAACCCCAAACCCAATTCCCTGGACACTCCAAAAAAAAACACATCAAAATCCATTAAAAGTACAAAAATCACATATTTCCATCTATGCCTGCATGTATTTTCGGGATAAAAAATTCAAAACAAAGTAAAATACCACTGGGTTTGTCGCTAAGATTGATTAAGTGCAATTTGTAGGGCACTTTCTTCTCCTCCAAGGTTAGAAGAACCCTTTGGCTGAAAGGACTTGTCAGAAACGAAAAATGGAAAATTTTACCAAATTAACAAAATTTGATCAAACCCTAGAAAGGAAATCGAGGGAAATAGAGAGAAATGTGAACGTACAGTCGCCAAGAAGATGAGGGGTGCCGAAGGCGGCCTTGATAGCAACCTCGAGAGCCATCTGAGAGCAGAGGAGAGCGAGAGAGAGTAGAAGATGAAACTGAAAGGTAATGGGGCTTAACGGTTATGGAGAGAGAGTAGAAGATGAAACCAAACCTTTCAATATCTTCTTCTCATCCCTATCTCCGCTCTTGGATCTCATCGACAACCCAATTCCCTCCAGCAAGTCCCACAAAGTCACAACAAAAATAAAAATAAAATAATCAAATAATCAAATCAAATGAAAACCTATTTCTAAATCCAAAATCACAAAACCCCATATTTGAACAAAAGAAAACCCCACATGTAGGATCCGAATAACTCAACCAGAAACGCTATCCTTTCCGAGTAAAATTTTTCTTCGATTCAAACCGATATCATCTACTGGTTGGGTGGTTTTTTAGCAAAGCAGAGATTTGTGTGAGAAAAAGCGAGATTGAGGGGTAGAAACTGAAGGAATTGTCCAGAAGATGTAGTCGAAGCAGAGCCTTCGACGCTGAAGGAATATTCCAGAAGATAGTCGAAGCAGAGCCTTCGACGATGGGCGCATGGCCTAAGAGGACAAAACCGTCTTTTAACTGTGTATAAAGTGGGAAAAATGGATGATAACAAAAGAATTGAAAGGCAAATTAGTCTGCACACTATAAAGCCTAGGTTCCACCGTCATACCACTTCGACCAAAGATATTCACTAGGATTCCAAATCGAACTATGTTGGCCGACATCTGAAATGTGATGAAGCCATAAAGTGTAGTGATGTGAAAAATGTGAATAAATTTATACCTAAAAGTGCCTAAATATAGGAGTGCGCGGTGAGCGGAAATGAACTCATTTTACACGTGATGACAAAGGATAAGTACAGTACAATAAAAATGGGGGAGAATTATATCATCGATGGTAATCGTCTGCACCAAGATTTACCAATAATCCTTGTTGGTACAAAAACTCTACTACTAGAACCTGGAGGGGCGAAAAATAAGGGTGGGTGGGTCTGAAAATAAAGTTTTATAAAAACCTTTTTGAAAACGTTATAACCCCTTGCCGTAAAACATGTATACTTTCCAAAATATCATACTAAGTATAAGTATGAAAATCAAATGCATGCTAACTGTAAGTCCATAAATATGCCACAGCAGAATAACTTAATAGGAATATAGATATGATCATGTGCTCAATAATCTATACTAGCATGTCAGTCGAAGTCACATAATGTGACCTATACGACTGCAACTATCGCTCATCAGTCATATGCTAACACACAAATCGGAGTCACCTAATGTGACATGTACGACAAGGCTAGGTGTAAAAATAATTGCTCTACTGCTACGATCACGTAAAAGCTTGCGCTAAGCTCAGTCACCTAATGTGACCTATACAACAGGGCTAGCACCTACTTGGATCTAAGGCAAGCGTGCAATGCTGGGAGGTGAACATACACGTGAAGGACTAGCCTGGCCTCGGGCTGAGCACTCACCTGGGGTGTAGCAATGATGAGCATTCTATATGTAAGCATGCCATAAGATTCAACCATTTCATTCCACAACAATTTCTTACCTACGCGTCCCGTGTTCATCTTAGCATTTAAAATATTTACAACAATTATATGCATATAGATATGCCATGATGCAATCTAAAACTCAACCATATCACAGTATTTAAAAAAAAAAAAAAAAATATATATATATATATATATATATAAGACATGGTATAAAATGCATATATCATTTTAAAAGCATTTGTGGAAACTATCAATTATATATATACTATGAAAAGGAAAAGTCCCACTCACTTGGAGTCTGCGCTACAACTCCCCAGCACGAATATCAAGGCATCATAAACGATCGTCGCCTAGAACAATTATCAAATCACGTCTTAGAATTGTTATCGATAGAACACGTAACTTACATAAAAAAGATCCCCCAAGGACGTTCTAAAATGATTTGTAACCCATTGACCAAAAGTCAACCGTCAGTCAATGGTTGACGGTAAGGTCCACAACCCTACGTAACTCGATCTGGAAGATCCGCTACTAAGATTTCTGATCCATAACCTCCAGAGATTCACATTATGCTTCTAGAACAACATCCTAAAGTTTCGGAAGGATCCAACGGTCGGATCTCCGCCAATTGCAAATTCAAGTGGCGGTCAATGTTTTATTTTATAAACTTACAAATCCAATTCGAGAATATCCGTACATCGGATTCTCGATCCGTAAGTTCATAAGGTTCTCAAAAATAACGAATAATAACCTATTAAAGTTTGATGACGATCCAACAATCGGATCGTTAATTCTTATAATGACCAAGTAGCGGACCTTAGCAAAATTGTACCCAAATAATGGAATTTTGTTAATCAGACGTCACATATGGAATTGGGGTATCAAGTTTAGCCTAGGAAGGTTAGGGGTGTCTGGCCCCACGCACCGCCGCACGTTGCGGTCGGCCATTCTAACTCGCTTGAAAATTCCACTATTTCTAAAAATTCTCAAATTTTACAAGAATGAAGATATCAACGAGTAGAGCAAGTTTCATATATGTGGCCAAGTCCAATTTAGTTGGGAAAAGCTTCAAATCATCAAGAACCCGCCGGAACCCTAGAATTTGGGTGTTCTTCAATTCAATCAATCTGCAACACCACCACCCCTAAAACTATTTGGGCTTTGTTCCTGACCTCCAAAGTAGTGTTTTGGTGGTGGTGATTGAAAGTAAGTGGTTCAGAAATGGGTGGATCGCCACCTAGTACCCAAGAAGCCGTGCGTCAAAGTCCACATGAATGATTTGCATGTGATGGATGGGAGGCCAAAACTCTCTATTTTTTGGCTGAGATAGTGGATGGGAGGCCACATGAGTGATTTTCATGTGATGGATCGTGGTGATCAACGAGAAAAATGGCAGAAATTCGTTGGATTTGGGTTAGGTGGTGTGCGGGTGTATGGACCGACGGGAAGGTTAGAGCTCCCCCTTTTTTTTTTCTTCCTGATTTCTGATTGGTCCTTACCCTTTAATTTGACTAGTCCGTTATTATTTGCTTAAAACTGATTGGGCTTCTTTCCCACAAGGTAGGGGTTCAAATAATTTAAAATCTAAAATGTAAGTAACAAATTTCAAAAGTTCGTAACTATACCGTTATAATCTGAACTCACAAACAGCTTTCGCATATGCGTTCGTACCATCAAGTACTACGCAAATAAGCCAAAAGAATAAGTCATACATTTCTCTAGACGATGGTCAACATAAGTCAAAGTCCTTACCTCTAAGGCATTTTCGTCAATTCATGCTTTTAAAATTAATAAAAACGTAAAATTAGGGACAGGTTGTCACATTAACAATCATATGTAGTTATTCCAATTACTTATGAATTACACATGCATAATTTGAAGGTTAAGTTTTCCTAATATATGCCTACTTGGACTCCTAACATAGAGCGTATATCAAACATGCAACCCGTCTGTGGTATTCAGATCAAATCTAAACATGCACGACTCATTAAGTTTTGTGAAACCTTTTGAAAAACCATTAAACCCTTAAGACGTGGTATTCATCCTAAGTGAACTTGCACATATTAATCACAAGAAGTTTTCGTCAATTTCAGGGACCAACCTCCGACCAAAATTGCATCAAATTACTTTTCTAAAGATCCTAATGGTACCTAAGCATTAAGAAAATTAGATAGTGTAAACCGGTGATTAATAATTCAAAATCTTCATGCATAATATCATAAGCAAATTGAAAAAAAACTACATATTCTTACTAAGGCTCGTGGCCTCACCCTAACAAAAAGAGAATCAATTACGCATATTCATAATAAAAATCACAAAGTTCTTTATTGAAATAATAAAAGATTGAAAACACCTTGAATGTAAAAGTTTGAAAATCTCTACGCTTAGCCAATTTCCTCTCTTCAAGAACGCATGGAGAAGAAGTAGAAGAAATAATAGGGCCAGCCAAGCTTATTTTACCTAATAAAAATTAAATCCTCTTAATAAATGTCTCCCAATCAAACTAGGAAACTAAATACCAAAATAAAATAGGAAACATAACCTTAAATTAAATGATAAAATTCGCCTAAAATCTGCACACCCATGTTTTGGACCCCTAATCTGCTCCAAAATTGGTCCAATATAGTTGAATTTAAATTTTGGAATATTCTGAACACTTCTCCAGAAGGCCACGAACTAATCAAAGGTCATCTTGGGCTCCAAAAACGTAATTTAAGCCCAAAAACGTCCTTTTTCAGCACCACGCACTGTTCCTTTATTCTCTCGCCAGAAAATAACTGCTTGGTAGAAAAATCCCAAATTTTGACACGAACACGCCAAGAGACACATGAATGTCCTCCAACTTGAATCACTCCAAATTTCATCCATTTGATCATGTTTTGCTCCAGAAGAAGTCGAATGTCCTATATTAAAAATATAAAGCAAAATATCAAAATTCTCGCAAAATAACTACTAAATTATAACTAAGAATAGGGTAAAATATATAGTATAATATCGACTCATCAACTTGACTAAAACTAGAATACTATTCCGCCATATCTACAATCTCGCCCTTCCTCGAGCATTTTCAAAACTTTAGTTGTTGAATTGGTATAAATAGAATTTTCAAAATGCTTATGCTTTGCTTTTTCTATGAAAAAAATAAGAAAAGAGTACGAGCTCACATGTGGTTCAATATCTTAAAAAATAGGATGTTGAGTTTCTACTTGTGTATTATGTTCTCCGTCCTCCTAAATTAATGTAACAATTTTAAATCTTTTCCCCTCGACTTAATAATAATAATTTTGAAGAAAAAAATTGAGCTTATAGAATCTGTGATTTCAACAACACAAGTTATATACTAACTAGTTCTTGATTTAGTGTGATTTGCATAAACCCTATAATTCAACAATCCAAGACTTCAATGAAACATAAAATGCAAATTTCGCCAAACTAGTTGACACCTCGCTGATGGATATTTAAGGGAGAAACAAACATGAGAACAAGCAAAGGACACATTCAATTCTCGAAATCATCCTCCAAAATTCAAAAGACTGAGATGATACTCCAATAGTTAAAGAACCTCCATTCCTAATTAAAAAGCAACACTTTGCAAACTAGCACCCAAGAAATTATGTGCACAAAAATTACAATATAACCCACAAGATGACACTTTTTTACAACGAGCAACGCTGACTGTTGAGATAATTGTAAGTTTACAATATCGCTCAAGTAATATAATGATGCTTTAACACGTATCAGATTAATCTATATTTACTATCGTGATAATTACAATTTAAAAATTAATAAATCAAGAATTATGATGACAAAATCCGATATGCAAGGACTAAACACATTAAAGATAACAATTCATTGAAAACAACGTAAAAGTGAATGAAACAATAACAATTCGACTTTCACCTAACCAACACTACCTAAAAGCGTATAGCATATTATCCCTAATTACTATCCATGTTGACAGTTAACTTTCCTCCACTTTTTTTTTTTTTTTTTGGTTGTTAACAAACGATATTATAATACTAAGAGGGAGGGGGTGGACTTAACATCATAATGAGCTAGCAATAATATGGTTCAAATTTACCTTTAGCAAAAATTGAACATAAGACCTCTCACTTACACGTGAAGGAAAATATCACTAGACGATATTTCCATGTTGACAGTTAACTTTCCTCCTTTTCTTTTTTTTTTTTTTTTTTTTTTTTTTGGTTGTTAACAAACGATATTATAATACTAATAGGGAAAGGGTGGACTTAGCATCATAATGGGCTAGCAATAATATGGTTCAAATTTGCCTTTAACGAAAATTGAACATAAGACCTCTCACTTACACGTGAAAAAAAATATCACTAGACGATATTACTAAGTGGCAACTTTCCCTAATTATTTGATATTCTTTTCACGCTCAACCAAAAGTATTCTTGATTAACAATCCATTCTTTCCAAACAATGAATTTAGAAAACCAAGACCCCATTACGTAATACGAAAAATCTACAAAGAAAAACCTACATGAACCATGTTAATCTATTCATGAAACTCATTCAAGACATAATTCGTTACAACAAGCATACACCAAATATCTTCTTTCAGTCTCAATTTGGTCATCAATTCAATTAAATGTTGGCCAGACATTCAAAGCATTAAGAATGTTAATGTACACTCAACATAAAATAATAACAAGAAATTAATATAACCATAAACTTTGTGTATCCATATCTAGAATACATCTTATCTCTAGCAAAATAAATTTGGCTCACAGTAAATTTAAATAACAACATGATTGAAATCGAAACAATAGAAAGAATCAATGTTCTAAAAATTCCCGCCTAGCACCGCCTAGGCCCTGCCTAGCTAAACGGCTGGCAACAACCTTCATTAATGTCTAGACATTTGAAAATTAAGAAATGAAGCCTAGACTTGCTAAGGCGCTCACCTAGCCCGCCCAGACCTGCCTAGGCACCTACCTAGGTTGTAACTTTCAATTTGCATTTTATGTTTTTCAATAAATCATAAGAGACTTGTTAAATACTTAAATGAACACACATTATATATTTGTTCCCCATATTTCATTATGTTCCAATACTTCATAATATATATGTCATTCTATTTTGTAGTTTATGATGAAATTATATATATTTTAAGTATAACCAGATACTTATTTACACGAAATATAATTGACACACCACATCCCGAAGGAGGGCATGCTGGCCGTCACGTGAGAGTGACGTAACCATTTACACAGTCCGGAAGCTTTAAAGATACAATTTCTAAGATATAACTCCCGAGGGTGAATCCTACTTTTGTGAATTCTGTCAGAACACCGATGGATTCTTCGTGGCCACCAAAGCTCTGCTAACTAGAACCTGGAGGGGCGAAAAACAAAATTGAGTGGGTCAGTAAAACATAGTTTTTCGAAAACTTTTTATTTAAAACATTTCTAACCCCTCGCTTTAAAACCTGTATACTTCCCCAGAAAAATAGTATATAAACATATATATACACATATCCTTAAAACTCAGCTCATATCCATCAACATAACATATCAGAAATAATATGCCATGCCATGCCAAAAATAATCAGAAATGCATCAATATCCATCAGGTGAAATAATAAATCAACCGGAGACCCTACACTGGTCCTGTACGGCTGATTCTAAAGCTCAACATCCCACTCAGCCGGAGTCACCACAGTGACCTATACGGCCCTGCCGGAGTCACCAACTGTGACCTGTACGGCAATACACTGCACATCACTCGGAACTACGTATAGTAGTATGTACGATGAAAGGTGTATAAATACGCTCTAGTGCTTCTCTTATCAATCATCAGCGCGCATAACTAAGGTCACCCACTAGTCAGAATCACATCTAGTGATCTATACGACTAGCATGTCGGAACCCTCACATGGTCTGTACGACATCCATCTACTTGGATCCAAGGCGAGCGTGCGGTGTGGTGAATAATAATATAAGCACTAACACCTAGGGTGCAGGTTAAGAGCTTTCAATGCAATTCTCATAAAATAACTCATCTGAATAATATAAAAACTCACATGTGCGTCCACCGCGTCAATTAACATATATATGCATCGATTATCAAACTAAATATCTCAACATTTGATGCATGGCAATTTAAATCATAATTTTCATATAAACGCATTTTCTGGGAAAAACAGTTGTATATAGGTAATACGAAAACAAAACTACCCACTCACCTGGAGTTCGCCCAACAACTCCATAGCACAATACGTCAAGGCGTCATGACGATCGGCGCCTAAAACAATAATCGAATCAAATCTCAGAAATCATATCGATAGAATATATAACTTATATACAACACGTCACTACGCAGTTCGATCCGGAAGATCTGCAACTCAGATTTCAAATCCATAACTTCCAAAGGTCCACAATATACCTCTAGGACAACTTCCTAAAATTTCATTACCATCCAACGGTCGGATCTCCGTCAATTTCCAAAACTAAGTGACGGTTAACATTCTATTTTATGAACTCACAACTCCAATTCCAGAAGATCCGTAACTCGGATTCCCAATCCGTAAGTTCCTATAATCCTTAAATATTACGTATTACAACGTATCAAAGTTTGGTGACGATCCAACAGTCGGATCGTCAATTCACGTTTTCGCCTAACCACGAATCGTACCCAACTTAGGTTCAATTACTCAATTTACGTCCATCAATTATCAAAACTGAACCTAGAACCTTAAACACATGATAAGAATGACATTGGCGGGTCATTGGTCACGCACTGCCGCGGTGAATACTATATAAACGTTATTTAAAGCATATAACCAACAATTCTCAATAACTTCTCATACGGTGCTCAATTTGGGTATATGAATATACCACAGTGACCTACTCGACGTCACGGACGTCGACATATTTTTAAAATAATTTTTTGATGTGGCACGCGCCCCCACGCGCCGAGGACAGGCACGGTACACGCGCGGTTACGCGCAGGCCACGCGCCGCGCGTGTCATCTTCCTCACTGGGCTCGCCGGACTGGTTTTGTCGGTGGCCGGATTCCGGCGAATTTTGTAATTCCTTGTTCTCCTTCGTTTCTTAACCGTTTTCTTCGAATTTTATATCAATTTGAAGCTCTCAACATGTAGATTCACGCTATACTACTTTAAAGCTCTAAAAATCACGAAATCTCACCGAAGAATTTCCAAGAAAATCGGCCAACTTCGAACTCGACGATCCCGACGTCGAAAACCTTCAAACGAAGCACGCCGAGCTTCCTTAGGACCTCACTAAGCTCACTATAAGCTTAGAATTCCCTGAAAATCAACATTTCACGTCCACATGAACAGTACTAAAAAACTGGGGTTCGAATTTCAGGAGTTTTCGAAGGTTTCCAGTTCAAAAATTAGTACCATTCGAATCAGAGAGTTGAAAGGATGAAGAATCTCACCTTTTTGGCGTTGATCCGTGATGAGTTGGAGGGTTGGTGCTTCGTCCGTACATATTCGAGAGGGAGAGAGTGAGAATCGTGAGGGAAGAGAGAAAGAGGGCACGGAATAGGAGAGAGAGAGAAAGCAGGTTGTGTGGTCCAAAACAAACCTAACCATACAAAATGTATAAATTTTTTAATCCAACTTAATTTTTCCAAAACTTAGGAAAATATGCATTATTCAATGATATGTCACACACACCTTAGTACCCGTCAAGGGCAATTTCGTCATTTCACCACCTCAATACATAAAATCTCGGGATGGACTGTGACAATCTACCCTCCTTATAGAATTTCGTCCTCGAAATTCATACAACCAATCAATCCACTAAATACTCATAAAACAACCTCGGATACCTCTCTCTCATTCGATCTTCTATCTCCCAAGTAGCTTCTTCTACTGAGTGATTCCTCCACAATACTTTTACCAAGCTCACTGTCTTATTCCTGAGCACCTTATGTCACCAATCAAGTATCGTCACCGGCTCCTCTTCGTAACACAAATCGAGGTTAAACTCTAAGGGTTATAGAGGGATCACATGCGACGGATTTGTAACATAATGTCGAAGCACCGAAACGTGAAACACATTATGTACGCTGGACAGCTCTGACGGCAATTTAAGCCTGTAACATCTTCACCGACTCGCTCGGTGATCTGATAAGGTTCGGTGTACCTAGGACTCAACTTACCTTTCTTTCCAAATCGAACAACACCTCGCCACGGTGATAACTTCATAAATACCCAATCACATACCTTGTACACTCGATCAGTGGCATGTCTGTCTGTTAAACTTTTCTGGCGATCTTGGGCCGCTTCCCAAGTTAAAATTAATCACTCGAACATTCCAAGTAGACTCATTCATAACCTCAGGGCCCGCAAGAACTCTTTTGACAACTTCTGTCCAACACAAAGGTGTACTACAATCTTTACCAAAAAGTGCCTCAAATGGTCTCATACCCATGCTCGAACGAACGCTATAGATGTAGGCAATTCCCCTCAAATCCAACCGCTTAATCTAAGTGTCGCCAACTACAATACTGAAGATCTCAGCATATCCTCCAAAGTCTGGATAGTGCTCTCTGATTAACCATCTATTTGAGGGCGATAAGTTGTACTATAAGGTAACTTGGTAACCAAGCTTCCTGTACGATATCCAAAACTTAGAAGTAACCAACATACCCAAAAAGCTTAACAGTATACATCGTCAAAATTGCTTTCTTTAATTCCACATAATTTGGCACATACGTCCCATTCTCTTGCATAACATGCCATCCAATTCTGCCTCGGTTAATTCTTGAATTCCTTCGTCAAATTTCTGGGCATCAAGTATACAATCAACTAAAATTGGTCTAACCTGAAAATTAGTCAATAAAGCTTCTTCTCAACTTTTACCTTAAGTTTCACTCCAGGGTCCCAAATCCGCAAGAAGGGAAAACACAACAAGCATACAAAGCATTAATTCTTATTGGAGCCTTCCTACCAAGTGCATCAGTCACAACAATTTCACGATCACCCTGGTCGTGCAATCATAATTATTTAGTAACTCAATCCACCTTCGTTGCCTAAGATTAGAATACCTCCGAGTAAGCAGACATTGGAGACTCATTTGATTCGTAAAAAAAAATCTTACACTTTTCACTATAAAAGTAATGTCTCCAAAACTTCCAAGTAAAGATGGTAGCTACTAACTCCAAATTGTGAGTAGAGTAATTCATTTCATGAAGTTTCAATTGCCGTGAAGCATAGGCAATCTCCCTACCTTGCTGCATTAACACTTATCCAAGACCAACCAAAGAAGCATCACTACAGACCTCATAATTACCGCTATCTTCTGGGAGTGCTAAAATACGTGTATGAGTGAGGAAATACTTCAACTGTTGAAACCTTTGCTCACAATTATTATCCACTCAAACTTAACCTCTATTCTCGACAATCTCGTCAGTGGCAAAGCAATGATTGGGAAATCTTTCACGAACCGATCACGATAACCTGCCAAACTAAGAAAACTTCGAATCTCAATCACAATTCGTGGTTGTTCCAAATTCTCAATTTCCGCTACCTTTTAAAAATTCACTTGAATACCTTTAGCAAATATAACTTATCTCATAAATGCTTCTTGATTCATCCAACATTGGCATTTGCTAAACTTAGCATACAATCGACGTTCCCTCAAACTTTGTAACATCAACTTAAAATATCTAACATGCTCTGCTCTAGGCTTAGAGTATACCAGAATATCGTCTATGAAAACAATAACAAACTTGTCAATGCATTCCTGGAATACTTCATCCATCAAACTCATAAAACAGCAAGAGAATCCATCAATCTGAATAACATCACTAAAACTCATAATGACTGTAACGAGTCCTGAACACAATCTTAGGAACGTTATCATTAACTCTTTAATCGGTAACAACCAGACCTTAAGTCAATCTTAGGAAATACGCAGGCCTCTAAGTTGATCAACGAATCATCAATACGCAACAATGGATAACGGTTCTTGATCATTACCCGATTCAATTGCCTATAATTAAAACATAGCCTTAATGTCCATTTTCTTCCTCACCAATAAATTGGTGCTCCCCCAACGTGATGTACTTTAAATGATACCTTTATCAACCAATTCCTGTAACCGAATTTTCAATTCCCTTAACTCATCATGAACCAATCTTTAACATAAAATTTGTGCCTGGAGACAAATCAATAGTGAACTCCATATCTCCGCCTAACGGCAATCCAGATAATTCATCAGGGAAAACATCAAGAAAATGTCTAACCACCTTTACATCTCCCAAACTACTAGAAGCAACATCATTTAGCACCATATGAGCTAAGTATCCTTGGCGGCCTTTCGATAACAATCTCTTTGCTCTCACAACATAAATAACGGCCTAACTCAATCCACTTTGCATACCCACAAAAGTAAACTCTGGTCATTCAGATCGATGGAAAGTAACTGATTTCTCGTAGTAATCTATCCTGGCACGATTTAATGCTACTAATGTGTGCCTAAAATCACATCCAAATCTCCAACGAAATATGATTCACTGGCATAACTATATCTTCCACTATCACTGGGCATCCTGAATAAACCAAATCAACATAGAGTGCCCTACCTGTTTACTTGCTTAACGAATCCAACAAATAAGTTATAAATATTACGGTCTGCAGCCCGCAATACAAATAACTCACTGTTGTCTCGATAAGTAAGTAACAATTCCTGAAGGCGTAATATTATCATCTTGTTCTTCCTTAGAAATACATAAATACGCCTCGATCGTGCTCCAACATTACTCTCTTTCGCAACATCGTCCATAATAAGAAATATATCAGTCGGAGTCAGCTAGAATGACCTGTACGGCTGATTCTCTAGCTCAACCATCCATGCTAGCACATAAGTCGAAGTCAACTATAGTGACCTGTACGACTTACTCATCAATTTTCCAAATAATATGTCCGCCGGATCCACCTCTTGTGGCCTGTACGGTTGGACTTATAACTCATCAAATATCCCTGTACCCACGGCCCATCTGAACAAACTACTCAGTCCATAAACCTGTTGGGTCGATATTGTGGTGTCAGGGAAGACTGCTGGGTAACAACTGATTCTAGGGACCATTCATACCTCTATGTCTCATCTAACCACATGAACACATTCACTGTTTCCCACACTCTCCAAAGTGTCTAATATTGTACATACGGTATAAAGGTACATTTCCTCTACCAGAGTCACCTTGCCTCTGAGATCTGGGATCACTAGCAAATCTATCACTTCGTCTTTGACCAGTGGCATTAAAATCTTAGCTGGAAGAATTAGTTCTAACTTCACTTCTTTTGAAGCTCTGAGTCTTTCGATGTCCTTGATATGACGGATCTTTAACTTTATCGTCTTTCCTCTAATTACCATTCTTTTCTTATTCTTCTTTACTCTCGCTGATCATGCTTTCAGAGTCCTCAATTCTCAACAACATCTCGTAAATTCTTGGTAAAAAGTACATTAAATAGTGGTCGCCAAAGAACGTCACTTATTCTTATTATCCAGACTAAAGCAACGTAACACCTCGATCGGATTAGCAATAACATCCGAATGGAAACGAGGCAAGTCTGTAAACTTTCTATAATATTCATCCGTCGTCATTTTCCTTGTCTCACATTTGCAAATTCTTGCTTACTACCATCACAATATGCCGGAGGAATGAACTTTTTCTTAAACAATTCTTTAAACAACTTCCAAACAACTGTTCATCCGGTAACATCGGATAACATTTCTATCTCCAACTGAATATAGATTCAATACTCAGAAACCAAGTAGTCGTCTCGACCCACCTGTCGAGAGGAAGATTCCTTTGATTTTGCATAATCCAAAACGTCTTTTCAAATGATTAAGTCATCACTCTATTCCCTCAGGTTCTTCATTTCCATAAAGCGATTCAAATTCGACTTATAACCAGTCTCAAAGGTTCCTTTAGATAATAGACTAAATCATAATGGCAATAATTTCCCCCCAAACTACTATATCTGGAAAATTAGGTTCATCCGAACTACGTGGCTCGCTACAAGGCGGTATAGTTCTGACAGAAGACACTAGGAAATTCTCAAGATGTCCAGAATTGCAACCTAGGCTCTGATACCAACTGACACACCCCATCCTGAAGGAGGGCATGCTGGCCGTCACGTGAGAGTGACGTAACCATTTACACAGTCCGGAAGCTTTAAAGATACAATTTCTAAGATATAACTCCCGAGGGTGAATCCTACTTTTGTGAATTCTGTCAGAACACCGATGGATTCCTCGTGGCCACCAAAGCTCTGCTAACTAGAACCTGGAGGGGCGAAAAACAAAATTGAGTGGGTCAGTAAAACATAGTTTTTCGAAAACTTTTCATTTAAAACATTTCTAACCCCTCGCTTTAAAACCTGTATACTTCCCCAGAAAAATAGTATATAAACATATATATACACATATCCTCAAAACTCAGCTCATATCCATCAACATAACATATCAGAAATAATATGCCACGCCATGCCAAAAATAATCAGAAATGCATCAATATCCATCAGGTGAAATAATAAATCAACCGGAGACCCTACAATGGTCCTGTACGGCTGATTCTAAAGCTCAACATCCCACTCAGCCGGAGTCACCACAGTGACCTATACGGCCCTGCCGGAGTCACCAACTGTGACCTGTACGGCAATACACTGCACATCACTCGGAACTACGTATAGTAGTCTGTACGATGAAAGGTGTATAAATACGCTCTAGTGCTTCTCTTATCAATCATCAGCGCGCATAACTAAGGTCACCCACTAGTCAGAATCACATCTAGTGATCTATACGACTAGCATGTCGGAACCCTCACATGGTCTGTACGACATCCACCTACTTGGATCCAAGGCGAGCGTGCGGTGTGGTGAATAATAATATAAGCACTAACACCTAGGGTGCAGGTTATGAGCTTTCAATGCAATTCTCATAAAATAACTCATCTGAATAATATAAAAACTCACATGTGCGTCCACCGCGTCAATTAACATATATATGCATCATATCAAACTAAATATCTCAACATTTGCATGCATGGCAATTTAAATCATAATTTTCATATAAACGCATTTTCTGGGAAAAACAGTTGTATATAGGTAATACGAAAACAAAACTGCCCACTCACCTGGAGTTCGGCCAACAACTCCATAGCACAATACGTCAAGGTGTCATGACGATCGGCGCCTAAAACAATAATAGAATCAAATCTCAGAAATCATATCGATAGAATATATAACTTATATACAACACGTCACTACGCAGTTCGATCCGGAAGATCTGCAACTCAGATTTCAAATCCATAACTTCCAGAGGTTCACAATATACCTCTAGGACAACTTCCTAAAATTTCATTACCATCCAACGGTCGGATCTCCGTCAATTTCCAAAACTAAGTGACGGTTAACGTTCTATTTTATGAACTCACAACTCCAATTCCAGAAGATCCGTAACTCGGATTCCCAATCCGTAAGTTCCTATAATCCTTAAATATTACGTATTACAACGTATCAAAGTTTGGTGACGATCCAACGGTCGGATCGTCAATTCACGTTTTCGCCTAACCACGAATCGTACCCAACTTAGGTTCAATTACTCAATTTACGTCCATCAATTATCAAAACTGAACCTAGAACCTTAAACACATGATAAGAATGACATTGGCGAGTCATTGGTCACGCGCTGCCGCACGGGCCGCCGCGGTGAATACTATATAAACATTATTTAAAGCATATAAGCAACAATTCTCAATAACTTCTCATACGGTGCTCAATTTGGGTATATGAATATACCACAGTGACCTACTCGACGTCACGGACGTCGACATATTTTTAAAATAATTTTTTGATGTGGCACGCGCCCCCACGCGCCGAGGACAGGCACGGTACACGCGCGGTTACGCGCAGGCCACGCGCCGCGCGTGTCATCTTCTTCACTGGGCTCGCCGGACTGGTTTTCCTGGTGGCCGGATTCCGGCGAGTTTTGTAATTCCTTGTTCTCCTTCGTTTCTTAACCGTTTTCTTCGAATTTTATATCAATTTGAAGCCCTCAACATGTAGATTCACGCTATACTACTTTAAAGCTCTAAAAATCACGAAATCTCACCGAAGAATTTCCAAGAAAATCGGCCAACTTCGAACTCGACGATCCCGACGTCCAAAACCTTCAAACGAAGCACTCCGAGCTTCCTTAGGACCTCACTAAGCTCACTATAAGCTTAGAATTCCCTGAAAATCAACATTTCACGTCCACATGAACAGTACTCAAAAACTGGGGTTCGGATTTTAGGAGTTTTCAAAGGTTTCCAGTTCAAAAATTAGTACCATTCGAATCAGGGAGTTGAAAGGATGAAGAATCTCACCTTTTTGGCGTTGATCCGTGATGAGTTGGAGGGTTGGTGCTTCGTCCGTACATATTCGAGAGGGAGAGAGTGAGAATCGTGAGGGAAGAGAGAAAGAGGGCACGGAATAGGAGAGAGAGAGAAAGCAGGTTGTGTGGTCCAAAACAAACCTAACCATACAAAATGTATAAAATTTTTAATCCAACTTAATTTTTCCAAAACTTAGGAAAATATGCATTATTCAATGATATGTCACACACACCTTAGTACCCGTCAAGGGCAATTTCGTCATTTCACCACCTCAATACATAAAATCTCGGGACGGACTGTGACAATAATAGATTTACTTAAATCCGCATAGTCCGCCTAGGTACCCTCCTAGGCTGATGTGTATTTATACTAACCTAAAAAATAGATTAATTTAAACCAAATTAAACTCGCAAGTGCACAAATCAATTGTAGTAATATATGCAAATACGAGGTCGATCCCACAGGGATTGCTTTAACACCAATTTAACCAATTAATCACGCTAGAATTAATTAAACAAACAAATGGTAGATTGAATTGAATACTTGAGTAATTGATCAAGACTAAAATTAACAAGAAAAATAAAAGACAATTAATTAAAATAAACACACGAGACAAGAAAACCTAAGGTTATGAATCCACCAATAACAATTCTATTTACTTTTCCTAGAGCCAACTACTATCCAATTACCATGTCAATGTTAAAGGTTGTTCTTTCTAAGGTATGAATTAATCTGTGGTCAGGCATCAACTCTTGTATCTCTACATGATAATTATATCCTATTGGTCAAGCATACAATTAAACACATAAAACCCCATTAAGCGTAGAAGAATCATGTCAACCAAGTAGGACTAGCTTGATATTAGTCATCCTCACTAGTTTGTCTACTCTTCTTAATCTTAGTTCCAATAAACCTAATGGATTGGTCATCCTCATAGATTTATCTAAATATCTAGATGCAAAATTCCTAAATGTGATCAGTCATAAGAAATCCGAATCTAGAATAAAATACTCACAAAGATTAAGAATATAACATGACATATAATCAGATAATAATTAACAAAGTACTTCACAAATATTCATGTCATGGCTTCACCATAAACCTTAGAAAATAACTTAGTTATACATAGAAATAAAAATAAAAGAAAGATAGAACCCGGAATCCATGGCAAAGCACGTCCCTAAGCTCTTCTTCACTAATTATGGAGATGGTCAATGGTAGTATGGATGTGGGTGTTATGGAATATGTGGGGGTGGATGGATATCTTAGTGAGATCATAGGGCACCTTATTTATACTAGGAAAAACCCTAAAAAAGGTCTGGTAAAAACTTTCCTATAAGAAAACAAACTCCTAAACAATTAATGACACAAACTAGGAAAGAATCCTTCTTGGCTTGGGAAACACGTCATCTGTCTTGCACGCTAGTTTTAGGCTTGATTTATCTTCTGGAAAATTATGTAAAAATATGGAAAACATAGCTTTATCTCTTATCTTTCCAAAAATATATCGCACGTCATTAGGAAAAATCAGGAAAGCCTCCAAATCTTCATTCTCCCACAACTGCACAATTCTGACGGGAAAACAACTTATGCAGAATTGATTTGTGAAACTGCAATGAATGGCTTCATGGAAAATTATGAAATTCGGACACAATGATCTTCAGCCTTTTAGCTTCCTTCTCCAATTGGCTTTGCGTCAAAAATCCTCCGGAAAGTAGAATTATCACCAAAAACATCTTGTATGCGCATAATGGCTGAAACTGAGAAAAAGAAAGTAATAAAGCTCTTTTATAATCAATTCCTTAACAAAACAAAGGGATATATGATATGAAAATATGATAAATAATGCACCTATCATAGGCCCCGCCTAGCCACTAGTATGAATGAGCATGTTTATCGACGCTTAAATAATAATTTAATTATCAACTTTCATGTCATTTAATTTATAAAATATTATCTACAAATTTAGTCTCCCTTACTAATCTCAATCCTTATTATTATTATTTTTTTTTAAAGGAGGACAACTGGCGGCACGATTATCCATTCCTTCTGGGGGCTAGGAAGACTCACAAAGGTATTTCAGGCTCCTCTTGGCTACAAGTCTTCCATATCAACATTGGGTTTCGAACCTAATCCTTATTGGAAACACAAAGCCGCACCGCAATTAGGAAACGTCATCTCCTTCCATCTTCATTGAGGCTAATCTTGCAATAGTCCAATCCTAAATTTGTACCGTTCCTAACCATTTTGGCCCACAAATTCTCACCTGTTGGACCAATTTGCAGCAGCCCAATCTCTAATCTTCCTTGAAATTGCTCTTTTGATCCACCCAATCCTCACGAGCTCAACTTGACATTTACTGGGGTTTCTCGTAGTTTTCTGTAAAATCTATATTTTGTTTTACAAGACTCGCACAAAACACATTAAAGAAATTGACAAGAAACTAACTAGTGCACGTATCAACAGAATCTTAAGAACTTTGTACTCAATGGCATCAGCTGAACCACCAAAAACAACGTAGTAGACCCATGAGTTGTTCTCGAGGGATTCTCATTGGGGATCTCGAGCAATGATAACTAGACAGAGAGTTTGAATGTGATTAAAGGAGATAGGACGATGAGTTAGGGTTTAAGAGAGACAAATTGTCTAAACAGACTGTGAGAGTTATCACGTCTGAACTTTACTTTAAAAATAATAATAACGAAAAGAAGGTAACTAAGGTCCTTATTAGTCATTTTACAAATGGACAAATTTGTAATTAAAAAATTCATTACAAGGTGGGTAGGAATATAAGACATTTGGATAAGAATAACAGCACTCATTTTAAAAAGGTGAAACAAAAATATTTTTGAACTTCTAAAAGGATTTTATTAGAAATTTATATTAGGAAACTACACAGGTGCTTTTTATTTCCCATTGTGCTGCTAGCATATCCGGCTGTTCGAAACACATAGAATGACCAATTATCTTTTTCTTTGTTTTCCTCAGCTAAGTAGGTAATAAGATATCTTCAAAATTTTGATACACAATTTGACCCTCCAAGACTCTGCCTCAGGCATTTCCCATGCCTCATTGCTGCCTCCAAATACCCTCATATACCAATTATCGATTCCAAAATTCCATTCACATTCTAATGTGAACGTGAACTTCTTACAGGATCTATTGTTTTAGTTCATTCTCTCTCAATTCATAGAATGAGACATGTGAAAGGAATCTTACTTCGCATCTTAAAAATCCTTGGACTTAATTAAAATGAGACATTTTAAATTTCTCACTTTCGGAAAGTTAATACTGGGAAGGTGGCATTTGATTAGCAAATGCAAGGATTATCCTTTTTATAAAACTTAGTAGGTTGCGTAAGGGAGCTTTATATAGAGAGACAAGAAATTTCATTATATTTCAAAGAATTACACTAGTTTTTTAACATGTCAAGAAAAGATAAAAATATAAAAACAACTAAAGCCCAACCCAAAAACATGGAAACAATGTTTTAAAATACCATATATATCTCTAAGGCTTATGGTTGTTAATAGAACTCAACCCCTCACAACTCCAACAAAATTAATACATGTTATAAGTTCAACCCATCCTCGACTATTTCTGTATAATTAGTTTTAAAACTATATATAGAATCAATTTGTATCCTTTATTACTAGAATCAGTTCAACCCGTCCTCGACTATTTTTGCAGAATCAGTTCAATCAGGAATTGACTATTTTTGTAGAACTAGTTCAACCCGTTTTCAACCAATTTGCAAAATCAGTTCAACATGTTCTCGACCATTTTTGCAAAATTAATTCAACTCATTATCGACCTTTTTTTTTCATAATCAGTTCAATCAGTTTTTGACCATTTTGCAGAATCAATTCAATCAGTCCTCAATCATTTTTGCAGAACCAATTCAACCCACCATTTTTGCAGAATCAGTTCAACCTATCTTCAACCATTTTTGCAGAATCAGTTCAACCCGTCCTCAACTTTTTTTTTGCAAAATCAATTCAATCAATCATCGACCATTTTTGCAAAATAAGTTCAATCATTCATTGACCATTTTTGCATAATCAATTAAACCCTCCATTTTTGCAGAATCAATTCAACTCGTCATCAACCATTTTTGCAGAATCAGTTCAACTCGTCTTTGACAATTTTTTTTTTTTTTTCAGAATCAGTTCAACCCCTTCTTAACCATTTTTGCAGAATCAGTTCAACCCATCTTATATCATTTTTGCACAATCAATTCAATCAGTCTCGACCATTTTTGCAGAATTGGTTCAATCCGTCATTGACCATTTTTGCATAATCAGTTCAATCAGTCATAGACCATTTTTTCATAATCAGTTTAACCCATCCTCGACAATTTTTACAAAATCAATTCAACTCGTCTTCAATCAGGTTTGCATAATCAATTCAACCAGAGTGTTTTTTTTTTTTTTTTTTAAATTGTGATTATAAACCCACCCAATTTATTGGATCTCTTAGCAATGCCTAGTGCTTGAATAGTACCCCAAACAAAAACCATTTATCGATAATATGAATATCAATTCATCAGAAGACAGAAACGCGAGCTCAGTGTGGACAAATTTTTTGGGGCTCCCAGCACAAAAGCCAACAGGTGTTCCCACCAATTGAAATTTGACACCTAAATATTATTTTATATATTTATTTCTTAAAAACTGAGATGCTGAACCGTCGACGGAAATCTTTTCACTGATTCAGAAATCACTACAAAATTTACCAGCACCCAAAAAATGAAAACATGAGATAGAGAAAGAGGGAGATAATCAGGTTTGGGCGCGGCATGCCTTGGGATTTAGAAGTACACCTCCGTTAGTTCTTTTCTCTCCTTTTAGACTACAATTTTTGATTCAAAAGTAGAGGGCGAGTGCTGGGCAAACAAGATTAAATTCAAAGTCGAATAGGAAATATGATGGAATTCGAAATCAAGTTGCAGAAGCGCTTGATGGGAAAGTTTAATCCTTTAGTTTTTGTATGACTATTGGACTTCCAGCTTTTAAGAATTTATTTTATTAAAAAGAAATAAAAGAAGATTTAGATGTCAAATTTCTATAGGTAGGGAAGACCACTTGGCTTTTGTACAGAAGGGATCAATAGATGAAGATATAAAAGTGTGAAAAAAAAAATTCTACTGTAAAGGGTAATTTTGTAACTTACACTCCTGAAAAAGAAAATAATGATGTCATATTTCACATGTATTAACTTTTATCTCTCCTTCTAATATTTAAAAATGTTGTTTCAATATACAATTAAGTATTAAAAATATATTCTATGTGTAATTTTTCCTTTACGTAAAAAATCTTTTTTCATAGAATAATGTATTTAGATGAAAATAAAAAAAAGAGCACTTGACTTGTGACTCAGTTAATTAAAAAAAAAATTGTATTTTAGGTTTCGATTTCGAATTTGTCTCGAGTTTAGATCTCCCTGCATTAAAATCATTTATATCAGGAAAAGAAAAATAAAAAGGAGATTATAATGCTACTCTTTAGAAACCTAATGAATGCAAAGCCATTATGATATCTTATCTGGCAATCATACGCTTGCTTACATAGTTTTTTATTACAAGGGGTCATATATAATATTAGTCTACATGTCGATATATTTTTTTCTTCCATATTCTTTCTAAAAAATCTGTAGAAATTAAAAGAGCAATCAGTACTTCTTTCTTTATAAACTCAGAAAAATTATAAAAACAATTCCTATTTTTGACTTTTATATTGACTGCTTAGGATCCCTTTCTCCTAATCCACCAAATCAAGGAATCCGAATCATTAAAATTTGATTTAACGGCTACAAATAGGAGTCCACTTTAAAAGTTATAATAACTTTAGCCGTTGAATCAAATTTCAATAATTCAGATCCCATAATTTAATGGATTAAGAGGAAGGGATCTGGAGATGATCATTTTCCATGAAACAAATCAAACATCCCCCTTATTGCATGAAGCACCCCGCCTCAGTTGACCAAAGATATAAATATATTAATGTAATCCAAATTCTTACTTTCTATAAATAGATGGAAAAGCCTTGCCACAAGGTACCCACGACAAAGCAACCTGTTAATCCATATTTCAATCTAAACTTCAACCGACTATTCACCTATGGCTTCCCTTCAAATCTCCAACTGGGAAACCCAAATTCCTGCCGAGCTTCTCATTGCACGCGTTACACAACTTCATTCGAGCATTTCCAAACTCAACTCTCTTTGTCCTTGAAAACAAGTTAATTCTCTCTTCACTCAGCTGGTGAATTTATGTACTCTTCCGTGTAACATAGATATCATGGACTTGTCCCAAGAAGTTCAAACTATCCGCCAGAGTCTTATCGATCTATGTAGCCACACTGAAGGCCTTTTGGAGCTTGAATTCTCCAAATTCCTAGTGAAAGTTTCACAGCCCCTAAACAGTCTTAGCTCTGGTTTGGTACTGAGGTGATTATGAAAAAAGTGGTTATCAAAAAAAGCTGGGAGTTTTTTTATGTTTGGTAAACATTCAGCTTCAGCTTTTTATTTCACAGTTTTGAATGAAAAAAAGCCAAAAACACAAAGCTGCAAAACCCAACTTTGAAAAACCAATTTTTTTTCACATCTGTTTTACATAAAAGTTTATCAAACACTATAATACTGTTTTTTTTTTCAAAAGCATTTTTACAAAAAAGTTTACTAAACACAGCTGTTTATTCTCACATCACAGCATAAACAGTTTTTTTTTATAAGCACAGCAATTCCAAACCAGCCCTCAATATCTTCCCTTACTATGACAACTATGTCCTACTAGCCAATTTGGAGCACAAGATTCTCGTTGACAATGGGGTGGTGCATCCCAACAAGGTAGCCTTTGTTGGGTCGGGGCCAATGCCTCTTACTTCCTTCATATTGGCCACTTATCACATGAAATCCACTCATTTCGACAACTTTGATATCGATGAGAAGGCTAATGATGTGGCTCAAAAGATTGTTTTTACAGACGTTGAGCTATCGAAGAGGATGAAGTTTGAGACAAATGATATTATGAAAGTTAGAGAGAAGCTTGCAGAATATGAGTGCATATTTTTGGCAGCTTTGGTGGGGATGAATAAGGAAAATAAGGTAAAGATTCTTCAGCATATTAGGAAGTATATGAAGGATGGAAGCGTTTTGCTTGTGAGGAGCGCCAAAGGGGCTTGAGCATTTTTGTACCCAGTTGTTGAGGAGCATGACTTGCCCGGCTTTGAGCTTCTTACAATCTTCCATCCAAATAATGAGGTGATAAACTCTGTTGTTCTCGTGCGCAAGCCTATCTTCTAGGGTAATTGTTTCTGCTTCTTTAAATTGTTAAGCTATATATGTATAATGTATCTTTAAAGTGTGATGTTTTTTTTGTTTTACTTCATGTCGTCAATAAATTGAGGGTATACTTCCCCTAGTTCTATTGGTTTCTGCAACTAAGGGTGTAGTATCATATTGTAAACATTAAAACTTTGGTGAAATAAATGTTTCTCAAAACGTTAAATTTTGACTCCTTGAGACTTTATGGCGCACTCTATGTGTCTCGCAAATTGTACACATTGCATGTGACTCATCAAAGACAAACAAGTCGTCAAGAGTGACACATGTTGATATCTGAAACCTCCGTCAAACAATTCAAATCAAGTAAAAAAAATGTAAATTAACCCTAATTGATCAAATCCCTCAATTATGATTTAATTCCTTAAATTACTGATTCTGATTTAATTAAATAAATCAAATCAGATACAAAGAAACTATTAACTCTAATTTGATCAAATTATATCAATCGGGCTTTAAATTTCTTAAATTAAAACCATGGAGGCAATCTATCTCTTACAGAGATCGATAGAAAGATGTAGAGATATGAAAAAGGATTTGCACATGGTCTTTATAGATTTAGAAAAAACGTATGATAGGCCCCAAGAGATATTCTTCGGAAGATTTAGAGGAGAAATGAGTATGAGTAGCATCTATCCAAGCTAGGATATGTATGATGGAGCAAGAATTGCCCAAAGAATTCATGAAAGACAAACCAAAAGCTTCGCCATAACTATGGGATTACATCAAGGCTCATCTTTAAGTCCTTACCTTTTTGCACAGATAATGTATGAGTTGACGGGACATATCCAAAATGATATTCCTTGGTGTATGCTTTTCGCAGACAATATAGTGTTGATAGATAAAACTTAGAAGGGAGTAAATGTGAAGCTTAACCTTGGGCATGAAGTTTATCTAAAGGTCTTCGTCTAAGTAGGTCAAAGACAAAGTATATGGAGTGCAAGTTCAATGGGAACAGATGTTCAAATGAGTTAGGGTGAGGATTGGAGATCAAGAAGTACCAAAGAACGAATGCTTTAGCTATCTTGGATCTATCTTGCAAAAGAACGGAGAATTGGATAGAGCCATCAATCATAGAATACAAGCTGGATGGATGAAGTGCAAGAGTTCATCGGGTGTGTTGTACGATCGTTGTATGCCACTATGCTCAAGGGGAAATTTTATAGGATGATAATAAGGCCAACAATGCTTTATGGCACATAATGTTGGATAGTGAAGCATCAATACGTTGACAAAATGAGTGTAGTAGAGATGAGAATGCTTCGTTGGATGTGTGGGAGCACGAGAAAGGGCAAGATTAGAAATGAGGATATCCGAGGTAAATTAGGAGTAGCTGAAATTGAAGATAAGATGAGAGAAAATCAGTTACGGTGATTTGGACATGTCAAACGAAGATCTACAGATGCTCTGATTAGAAAATGTGATTATGAGATAGAGATCCATGGACAAAGGGGTAGAGGAAGACCTATGAAGATTTGGAAAGACTCTAGGAAAAGACTTGGATTACTTGGATCTAACGTTAGACATGACACAAAATTAAGCGCAGTGGCGTTTTAGGATTCATATAACCGACCTCACTGAGTATGATAAGGCTTTGTTGCTGTTGTAAAGATTATGATTTAATTAAAAAAAGGCAAAACAGTACTTCTTACTGTTAACTCAAAATATATATATATATATATATATATATATATATATATATATATTGTTGAATATATGTCAACAATCTGTGATAATTTATATATGCTAATAAATAATAAATGCAATAGGAATTAACAGAATATAAACTAGAATACGAATTATAAAAACAGACAACTTGAAGATCGAGGCTTGCGTACCGCAATGTCCTTGAAACAGAAATTTCATCCGTACTATGTGCTTGTAGTTCTACGGATGTCTGCTTCACCAGGATTTAACGATCAAGTTAAAATTCCAGCACCGGAAAATTTAACTTCTGGCGAATTTTGTGTGGTTCTCTCAGTAAGAAGGTTTAGGAATGTAGAAGATAAAGTTGATTATTTTCTGTGTTTTAAATGCCATGCAGATGGATATATATATAGCAGATGGATGCCTGCTTGCAATAGGTATGAGAATGGGGAGTGACTGTTGGGAGACATCTCTTCAGAGGGGTACTTTACTCTGTGTTCAGAAAGAACTCTCAGACTTCATTTGAAATGACGAGTTTTTTCATAAAAAATAAATAAATAATTAAATTCGAATTTAATTAAAACTAATTAATTAAATCCGAAAAATAATTAATTAAATAATTTAATTATTAGAGCCCAAGGCCCATCTTTTGATAATTAATTATATATTAATTATTTACTATTTATAGTTAATTTTATATTAATTACCAATTAATTAATACACCCCAAAGCCCAACCCCAAGGGTGAGCCCAATTTTAGTCTCCAGTCCTATTACTCCAATCACTTTCTATAAAGGACAAAGCCTTATAAAGTGATAATTTTTTTTGGGAATGGCCAATGTGGGACAAAGAAATTTCTACTCAAACTACTCAAATTTCCAACAATACCCCACATTTGAGTTGAAATTTCATTCAAACTCCAACAATTACCCCACATTTGAATGCAAATGTAAATGCAAATGGATGACTAGGCTGCCTAAAACTGAGAGAGAATAGGCATGATATGCATCGGGTGAAGTGTCTATTGGACTTGAACTTACCCTAGTGAAAACATATCGGGTTTACTTGGTGACGCAGTGGATGTGGAAGATCTTGAACTGTTCACCACAGTAGTAAACCGAGACAATATGCTACACACATATCATGTCTGTCACACGTCAATTCATACGGTTGTGTTCATTTTGGCCCTGAATAGATCCCGGATTTTGTAGGAGCTTTAGAGAATTTAGCCATGTCAATTCTCATAAATGTGGCCCCATTTACTCCTATATAGGTGACATTAATTAAGAATAGTTTGCCATATTCCTCTTGATAACAAGATATTAATGTCATTAAATGTATAAAACATAACCCCTCAAACGTCAACAGACAACACACATTTTATCATAAGAATGGGTAAGTTGTGCGTTCAACTTTTGAATCAAACTCAACCAGTTTGCCTATTGAACCTAGACCATGGGATCTCCAATCAGCTAGGTTAGGTTTCCGCCTAGTTCGATTCATTGAATTGGCTTAAGACCCATTCCCCTCGATGTAAATAATATTTGCTCTCTTGGTAGGCCTTTTGTCAAAGGATCAGCTATATTTTCCTTTGACTTTACATAATCAATGGATATTATTCCATTGGAAAGCAACTTCTTAAGAGTCTTATGTCGACGTCTGATGTGACGTGACTTCCTATTATATACATGACTTTTGGCCCTTGATTGCGTGGCCATACTATCACAATGTATACATATAGCCGTTACTGGCTTTGGCCACATTGGAATATCCTCCAGAAAATTTTTGAGCCATTAGGCTTCTTCGCTAGCCAAGTCTAAAGCTATAAACTCGGACTCCATGGTGGACCAAGCTATACATTTCTGTTTAGAGGATTTCCAAGATATTGCTGCACCTCCAAAGGTAAAAACATATCCATTTGTTGACTTGGATTCTGTAGTGTCAGAAATCCAATTGGCATCACTGAAGCCTTCTACAATAGGTGGATATTTTGTGTAGTGTAATCCGTAGTCAATGTATTTTTCAAATACCTTAACACTCGTACTAAAGCATCCCAATGCTCTTGTGCCGGATTACTTGTATATCTACTAAGCCTACTTACTGCATAAGCTAAGTCGGGCCTAGTTGAATTCATCAAGTACACTAGACTTCCAATTACTTGAGAATATTCAAGTTGAGATATGGCATCACCTTTATTTTTCTCCAACTTGCGTTCAACATCAAAAGGAGTTGCAGCAGGTTTGCAGTCAAATTGACCAAACCTTCGTAATATTTTTTCTGCATAATGGGATTGTGTAAGGACATATCCTTCACTATTTCTCTTAATTTGAATTCCTAAAATGACATCGGCTTAACCTAAGTCTTTCATGTCAAAACTGGAATTCAACATTTTCTTTGCTTTGTTTATGACATCTTTATTACTTCCCATTATGAGTATATCATCCACATACAAGCACACAATAACACAAGTTTTATTATTACTCTTAATGTAGACACATTTATCAGATTCATTTATTTTGAACCCATGTATCAACAAAGTATGATCAAACTTCTCGTGCCATTGTTTTGGTGCTTGTTTAAGTCCATATAATGACTTAACTAATTTGCACACTTTGCTTTCTTGTCCTTTAAGCACAAACCCTTCAGGTTGTTCCATGTATATTTCTTCATCTAGTTCTCCATTTAAAAATGCTGTTTTTACATCCATTTGATGTATATCAAAGTTGTATACAGCCGTAATCACTATTAACGTCCTAATTGACGTTATGCGAGAAACCGGAGAATAGGTGTCGAAATAATCCAACCCTTCTTTTTGGCGATAACCTTTGGCTACTAAACGTGCCTTGAACTTATCAATGGTTCCATCCGTCTTAAGTTTCTTCTTGAAAATCCATTTATGGCCAATTGGTTTACTACTAGGAGGTAAATCAACCAATTCCCATGTGTTATTTTCCATAATGGATTCCATTTCACTTTTAATTGCTTCCTTCCAAAAAGGAGTCTTAGAAGAAGACATTGCTTCTTTAAAAGTGCTAGGTTCATTCTCCGACAAGAAAACAATGAAATCTGGTCCAAAGTTTTTAGAAACTTTGATTCTTTTTTCTCTTCTTGGTTCCACATCATTTCCTTGGACACCAGAAGAAGAGGCTTCATCATGACTATGATCATGAACCCTTTTTGTATTAGAACCAGATTCCTTTTCTTTGTAAGGAAATATATCCTCAAAGAATTCTGTATCCGCTGATTCTAATATAGTGTTGACATGTATGTCAGAAATCGAAGATTTTACAACAAGGAACCTATAAGCATCACTATTGTTTGCATATCCAATGAATACACAATCAATAGTTTTAGGTCCTAGTTTCGTTCTTTTTGGTAACAGAACTTGCACCTTTGCTAAGCAACCCCACACTTTGAGGGTTTTATAAGTGGGTCTATGTCATTTCCATAGTTCATAAGGTGACTCGTCAATCTTCTTTAGAGGAACCTTATTCAATATGGTATTTTCAGTAAGTAAAGCTTTACCCCACAAACTGTGTGGAAGCCCTGAACTATTTAACATGGAATTAATCATATCTTTGAATGTTCTATTTTTTCTTTCGGCAACACCATTTTGTTGTGGTGTGTATGGAGCCGTTGTTTGATGTATAATTCCATTTTGTGCACAAAAATCTGAGAAGGCAGTAGACTCATACTCTCCTCTTCTATAAGACCTAAGTGCTTTGATTTTTCTCTCAAGTTGATTTTTAACTTCGGCTTTATATGTCTTAAACATATTCAAAGGTTCGTCCTTGCTATGAATCAAATAAACATAGCAATACTTACTGCAATCATCAATAAACGTGACATAATAATTCTTTCCTCCACAAGTTGGTGTGGATTTAAAGTCACAAAGATCACTATGAATTAATCCAAGTAATTCATTTGATCTTTCCAGAATTGACTTTCTTGTTTGCTTAGCAAATTTCGATTCAGTACATGTTTCACACTTATGATTAAAATCAATTTCGAATTTAGGTAATAAGTCTAATTTAACCATTCTATGCATGGAACGAAAATTAACATGTCCTAATTTAGCATGCCAAATATTAAAAGACTCAACAATATAAGTAGAAGCATTTATTTTATTAGCATCGTCAATGGCAATTACATTGAGTTTCACGAGGCCATCAGCCACATAACCCTTTCCAACAAACATCCCACCCTTGGTAAGTAAAAATTTGTTGGATTCCATTACAACCTTAAAGCCCTTAGCAATTAGAATAGGTCCAGAAACCAAGTTCCTCCTTATTTCAGGAACATGCAGCACATTCAGCAAGGTGAGACTCTTTCCAGATGTGAATTTGAGTACCACTTTGCCTTTGCCCTCCACCGCAGATGAGGCAGAATTGCCCATATACAGCTTTTCTCCATGGGCAGCAGAATGATATTCAGTGAATAGATTTTTGTCAACGCATATGTGCTTAGTAGCACCAGTATCCAACAGCCATTCACTCACATTTGAGACCATGTTGACCTCAGACACAACAGCAGCCAATTCTTCATTGGTGGTTGCCATGTTAGCATGGTTGTTGTTGTTTCCGTTGGCATGATTTCCATCCTTGCGATGATAACAATCTTGTGCCTTGTGACCAGATTTGCCACACACATAGCATGCACCCTTAATCTTCTTCAGATTCTTGTCTTTGGGTGCAATGGCAGATTGTACAAACTGCTTGTAGGAGCCTTATTCTTCTTCGGCTTGGCCTTGGAGTTTCCTCCCTCAACATAATTTGCATTGGCTTCAATGGCAGCAAACCCTCTAGAACGGTCTACCTTTCTGTGGTCTTCTTCCACTCGTAGCCTCAAGATCAAATCCTCCATATTCATCTCACGACACTTGTGCTTGAGATAAATTTTGAAGTCATTCCACGAAGTTGGCAATTTTTCAATTATCGCTCCAACTTGGAAATGCTCATTGATCTCGCATCCCTTGAAGTGCAGTTCATAGATCAATTTCTAGATTTCATCGACCTGAGAAACAACAGATTTGGAATCCACCATTGTATATTTGAGAAACTTACCGATAACAAATTTCTTTGAACCGGCATCATCAATCTTATACTTTTTCTCCAGGGATTCCCACAACTCCTTCGCTGTCTTGCACAGAGAATAAATGTCGTAGAGATTGTCATCCAAACTATTCAGAATATAATTCCTGCAACAAAACTCGGAATGATTCCAAGCTTCGATTGCCATGACAGTCTCTTTCGTCATTGGATTCTCATTAGACTTCGGAGCTTCTTCCTTGACAACATGAGCGAGATTCATTGTTGTCAGGAAGAACAACATCTTCTGTTGCTATCTCTTGAAGTCCAACCCTTTGAACTTCTCAGGCTTTTCAGAGTATTTTGGCACAGCGCCATTCACATTCACAGATTGTTGATCCTTAAATTTCTGTTTCAAGATTGTTGAATATATGTCAACAATCTGTGATAATTTATATATGCTAATAAATAATAAATGCAATAGAAATTAACAGAATATAAACTAGAATACGAATTATAAAAACAGACAACTTGAAGATCAAGGCTTGCGTACCGCAATGTCCTTGAAACATAAATTTCGTCCCTACTCTGTGCTTGTAGTTCTACGGACGTCTACTTCACCAGGATTCAACGATCAAGTTAAAATTCCAGCACCGAAAAATTTAACTTCTGGCGAATTTAGTGTGGTTCTCTCAGTAAGAAGGTTTAGGAATGTAGAAGATGAAGCTGATTATTTTCTGTGTTTTAAATGCCATGCAGATGAATGTATATAGCAGATGGATGCCTGTTTGCAATAGGTATGAGAATGAGGTGTGACTGTTGGGAGACATCTCTTCAGAGGGGTGCTTTACTCTGTGTTCAGAAAGAACTCTCAAACTTCATCTAAAAGGATGAGTCTTTTCATAAAAAATAAATAAATAATTAAATTTGAATTTAATTAAAACTAATTAATTAAATCCGAAAAATAATTAATTAAATAATTTAATTATTAGAGCCCAAGGCCCATCTTTTGATAATTAATTATATATTAATGATTTACTATTTATAATTAATTTTATATTAATTACCAATTAATTAATACACCCCAAAGCCCAACCCCAATGATGAGTCCAATTTTAGTCTCCAGGCCTATTACTCCAATAACTTTCTATAAAGGACAAAGCCTTATAAAGTGATAAAATCTTTTGGGAATGACCAATGTGGGACAAAGAAATTTCTACTCAAACTACTCAAATTTCCAACATATATATATATATATATATATATATATATATAAATTCCTATTTTTGACTTTTATATTGACCTACGAAACAAATCAAAGATCCCTCTTACTGCATGAAGCACCCCGCCTCAGTTGACCAAAGAATTCAATATATTAATGCAATCCAAATTCTTACTTTCGATAAATAGGTGGAAAAGGCTTGCCACAAGGGACCCAAGACAAAGCAATCTGCTAATCCATATTTCAATTCAATCTAAACTTCAACATACCTCTTCACCTATGGCTTCCCTCCAAATCTATAACTTGGAAACCCAAATTCTCGTTGAGCTTCTCATTGCTCGTGTTACACAACTGCATTCTAGCATTTCAAACAAGTCAGTTCTCTCTTCACTCAGTTGGTGAATCTATGTACCATGCTGTGTGACATAGATATCATGGACTTGTCCCAAGAAGTTCAAACTAATCGCCAGAGTCTTATCGATCTATATGGCCGCGCTGATGGCCTTTTGGAGCTTCAATTCTCCAAATTCCTGGTGAAAGTTTGACAGCCCCTAAACAATCTCAATCTCTTCCCTTACTATGGCAATTATGTCCTATTAGCCAATTTGAAGCACAAGATTTTCGTTGACAATAAAGTAGTGCATCCCAAAAAGGTAGCCTTTGCTGGGTCAGAGCCAATGCCTCTCACTTCCTTCATATTGGCCACTCAGCACATGAAATCCACTCATTTCGACAACTTTGATATCGATGAGAAGGCTAATGATGAGCGTCAAAAATTGTTGCTATGGACGTTGAGCTATCAAAGAAGATGAAGTTTGAGACAAATGATATCATGAAAACTAGAGAGAAGCTTGGAGAATATGACTGCATATTTTTGGCTGCTTAATTTGGTGGGGATGAATAAGGAAAATGAGAGATTCTTAAGCATATTAGGAAGTATATGAATGGTGGAAGCGTTTTGCTAGTGAGGAGCGCTAAAGGGGCCAGAGCATTTTTGTACCCTGTTGTTGACGAGCATGACTTGCCGGTCTTTGAGCTTCTTACAATCTTCCATCCAAATAATGAGGTGATTAATTCCGTTGTTCTCGTGCGCAAGCCTATTTTCTAGGGTAATTGTTTCTGTTATTTTTAATTATTAAGCTATATATATGTGATGTATCTCTTAAGTGTGATGTTGTTTTTTGTTTTACTTCATGTTGTCAATAAAATAAGGGTATACCTCTCTAATTCTATTGGTTTCTGCAGCTAAGGGTGTGGTATCATATAAATGAGAAAACGAGTGATCTTCTTATTTTTTATTTTTATTTTTTTTATTATTTTATCGAGATGGATTAGGCGAGATTAGCTCTTTGTCAACAGTCGTGTGTGAGGCACCAACTCTCTCCTGAAGGAGAAAGGACCGTTGCACTCAAAACAACCCCCCCTCACTCCCATCGCCTCTCTACTAGATTTTATTAATAATATGAAGAAAAAAATGAAAAGTAATACAAGTCGGGGGGGGGGGGGGAATAGGCCAATACCCGCTAAAACAATTTTTGAAGACAAACCCTAACAAGAAGTAGAAAACTACTTAAAACACTGAAACCTAGTTACCAAAAAACAATGTAAATCCCATCCTAACAAAATAGAAAATTTGGGCAAAGAGAAAGATTCTGATGATACGTATAAATAGCACAAGGAGGACAAGAGTCGCACCAATAAACCCCAGTATGGTCCACTCCAAAATTTGCCAAATAGTCAGCCACCTGATTCCCTTTGCACAAAATATGTGTGACTCTTATGCACATAGAAGAGAGCAACACTTGACAATTCAACCAACGTACCCTTAAATGCCAGGGAACACCATTATGAGAAGCAGAAATGAAAAGAACAGCTAAGGATGAATCACACTCATTCCCTTCCCTTCTCCCAAGCTAAGTTTACCACATGAAATACAACATGCAATTCAACATCACAAAAGATACTGCCAGTACCAAAATGATCACGAAAGGTACCGCCAGTATAAGCCAATCCTGGTGATCCACAAGCTGCACCATTGGTATTCACCTTTACCCAATGTAGAGAAGGTGGTTTCCATAAAACTTCAATAACATGAGGTGACTTGGCAGGACGATCAAACAAACCAATAACGCGAAGAATACAAAGTTCGTCCACATAATTTTTCATGTTTCCCTTGCTAAGTGAATGAATTTCAAGAAGCTGAAAATTAATTGAGTGAACAATATCAGTAATGGATGGTTGAATATCATCAGAACGAAGCTTATTACGTGTTGTCGAAAGACAATATAAACAATCTCCAACTAAACCCCACCATAAGAGTGGAATCTGAGAGCAATAGCCTTTGTGAAGAGGATAAGTGAAGGTCATAATATCATCAAAAGGAGAGATCACCCCAAACCAATTTGAATATGAAGACCAAATTGACATGAGAAGGAACATTCTGAAAACAAATGTCTCGGAGTTTACACATGTTAGCAACAAAGGGAACACATGGAGGGAGGAGCAAAGCCTCTATCCTGTAATAAAGAATCTGTAACAATTTTCCCATGCATGAATTTCCATAAAAAAAAAATAGAATTTTTAGGACGAAAACAAGAATTCCAAACCCAATGGTCTCAAACCACCAAGGGTTGCTCGCTTCGTTTAATATCATAAGCACGAGAAAGCGTGAGATGACCATCAGAACAATCAGTCCAAATCGAAGTATTTATCATCAATTTCAGTAGTCTTAGGTAAGCAATAGAACAAGTTTGACCCCAAATAAGATGTAAACTATCATGGAGAGAGGCAAGACAAATCTAATTCCCATCAATAATAAAATTGGAGACCTGTGCATGCAAAGTTTTACCCAAAGCCTTTGGAATGTTTAAAACTTCAATTAAGGATTAATCCAACAATTGGCATGCCAAAAGGAAACATTTTTACCTGAACCAATAATCCAACGTGAGTTTTGTTGTAATTCAGAAAAATTAGGACGAAGACCAGGCCATATAGAAGAAATCTTATACGTGGACGAGGGCAAACCATGATTATTGAAAAACTGACCGCAAAAAAAATGAAGAAGCCAAAGTAAAGGTGACCAAGGTGTCCCAAATTTTTTTTCAGAATAAAAGCCTGATTCAAAGAAACGAAACTCCGTATGCCAAGACCTCCTTTATTCAGTGGAGCACAACACCTCTTCCTTGAAAAAAAGCCACGAGAGTCCACACAACCTGTCTAGATAAAATTACGAGCCCAATTTCTACTTGCACCAACACGGTAAAAGGCCATCGGTAAACTGAAAAACTGTGAGAAAGCATACTAATAACAACCGATTTAATTAAAGCAACACGTCCGGCCATAGACAACAAACGTCCTTGCCATTGAGATATTCATTGACGCACTCTATCAGCCAATGATTGGAAATAAACCCTCTTCAGGCGACCTTGAAAAAGGGGAACACTAGGATAAATAAAAGGAAGGTCCCCCAAATTTACACCAAGCCAAGAAACAATTTGGGAACAATGATGAAATGCAGCTTTCCCAATATACACTCTAGATTTTTGCTAATTGATATATTGCCCAGACGAACACCACGACTGCAACTGAAAAAGCCCACCGGAGAGCCATTAAAAAGAACTGATAAACACGTTGAATGAAGAATAAAGCTAATCCACTGAACAAAAGAAGAATGAAAACCAAAAGCCTATAGCACTCAAGTCAGGAAAGCCCAATTAAGAGTGTCAAAAGCTTTAGCAATGTCAAACTTAATTGCGACATTGCCCCCATAGCATTTATTGTCGAGCAAATTAATACATTCCGAGGCAAGAAGTAGGCAGTCTGAAATATGACGACCTTTGAGAAAACAAACTGATTTGGAAAAGTGATCCGAGCTACAATAAAAGCAAGACGATCTGCCAAAATTTTGGTAATCACTTCAATCATAAAATTAGTCATGGCAATGGGGCGAAACTGTGAAATAGAATCAGCTTCTTGAGTTTTTGGAATTAGCATTACAAAATTACAATTAAGATTGGGGAGGATATAACCTGATATAAAGAAAGATCTAACTGCTTCGACCACATCACCACTAATAAAATCCCGAGTGGCCCAGAAAAAATGATCACCATAACCGTTAGGACCAGGAGCACTGTCAAGGTCCATGAAAAAAAATGGTATTTTTTTACCTCTTCAAATGTAGGAATAGCAAGCAGAGAAGCATTTTCAAAGTCTGTCACCAAGGACGAAATAAGTCGAGAAACTAAACCGGTATCCATTGTGGTGCCATCATCAGTAAAAGCAATGGAGAAGTGCTCGACAACATGAGTGCGTAAAACATGAACATCATCCTCCAAACTGGGACCAATCCGCAAAGTAGAGATAAAATTCCTAACACGACGAATTTTAGCAAGATTATGAAAATAATTTGTGTTCCGATGAACATCAGGCAACCAACGGACACGAGCTTTGTCACTCCAGAATTTTTCTTGAACTATAAGAGCTTGAGAAAGACAAGAATGAGCTTGTAACTTTGTAGCATAACGGTCCTTAGAAAACCCCATAGTTGATATTTCAAGTTGAACTGCCTCAAGAAAAGCATGAGCCGCATCCACCTATGCGTTGACATTCCCAAACACATTCAAAATTCAAAGATTTGAGAATAGGCTTCAACAGTTTAAGCTTAGCTTGCAGAATAAACATTGGGCAGCCATAAATGGAAAAAGAATCCCAAGCAGCACGCACCATTGTTAAGAAATCCGGATGATCCAACCAAACATTTTGAAATCGGAACAGTGTTGGAAATTAAGCGATAAACTTCTGAAATGAATTAGCAGAGGATTACGATCAGAAGTATGACCGTAGACATCGAAATTTCAGTGAAATAAATGTTGACTAATAATTACAATTTCAATGCTCATGTGTCACATAAATTTTACACGTAGCGTGTGACTAAATGAAAAATCAAAATAAATCGGAAAAGTCATCAAATAAGAACACGTGTCAACACCTGGTAGAAATGATTTATTTCATCTGAATATTATATTCAAAATTAGGCCTTGAAAAATTTCTATAAATACAAGGCCATTTCATTCATAACCAATTCACATCACACCAAAACCTTGAAGCTTTGAAACTCTAAAGCTCCCAAGCCAATCCTGAAGGATTAAGAAAGCTCTCTTCGTTCTTCGTCAAATCGTCCTTCAAGATCAAGCCCCAACGGCTCTTGAAGAACTTCCACCAATTCAAGATCAAGCCTCGACGGCCCTTGAAGAAAGTGTTCATTGTTCATCGTCCATTCATCCTAAGATCAAGCCTCAACGGCCCTTTGGATCAACAACATCAACAAATCCACACATCCAACCGTTCTTCAAGATCAAGTCTAAAAGCCCTTGAAAATCTGTTCACCTATCAACCTTCAAGATTAAGCCCAAAAGCCCTTGAAGAAATCCGCACAACCATTCTTCAAAATCATGCCCAAAAGCCCCTTGAAGATCCATTTGTCAACCTTCAAGATCAAGCCTCAACGGCCCTTGGATCAACAACACAATCCACAAATTTAAGCATTACGAAGATCGAATCAGAGGCTAAATTTGTAGAAGAGATTGTAACCCCTAAATCATTAATACAAATATTATTTTGTACATGTGTTCTTGTCTCATTCATTGCAGGAATATTTGTGTTTTCAAATTTGGCACGCCTAGTGGGACAATCTCTACCTCTCATCTCTATCTGCAAATCCATAAAAAGCACAAATGGCATCAAGGAAGGCTCAAGCTGTTCCTATAACCAACGCGAAGAATAAGAGCGTCCTCGTCGTAGGCGGTGCCACTTCGGGCATCGCAACTCGAAGAAAGGCAAGAGCTCTTTCTGCTGTCTCTTCCACCCCTGCATCAACTCTGCCGAAGGAACAAAAGCACCTGAGGTACGAGCCCGTGATCACCTTGGCCTCACTAAAGGTGCCAAGGGAAGAAAGCCCTAGGAAGTATTCCGAGTCCTTGCTTTCCGATGCCGACTCGAGCGACAGCACAGCCATGCAAGTCATGGCTACCGGAGCAACTTCAATTGAGGAGTAGTTGGCCCAAATGAATGAAGCGATCGCAAAACTCACACGGACTATGGAGGAAAAAGACTTGCAAATCGCCGCACTTGTCAACCAACTAGATGCAAAACCCGATGTGAAAGTCGACCCAATGGTTAATCCATTAAGGAAAGAAGTCGATGTAGAATATGAGCCTCCAGCAGAGAAAGTCGAAGAGAAGCCGGAGCTAGACCAAGCAATGACATTCATGGGATCTCTCTCTATCCAGCAGCTGCAGGAGATGATTGCCAGCACCATCAAGGTGCAATATGAAGAAAGCTCGCATGACTCCGTACTATACTCAAAGCCCTACTCCAAGAAGATTGACGCTTTGAAGATGCTGAGAGGTTCCGAGAGGTTATCAGCCGCTAAAGTTCATGCAGTTCGATGGAAAGGGAAACCCGAAGCAACATGTTGCCTATTTCATTGAAACCTGCAACAATGCTGGAACGGAGAGAGACTACCTCGTTAAGCAGTTCGTGTGCTCGCTGAAGGGCAACGCCTTTTACTGGTACACTGACCTTGAGCCCGACTCTGTCAACAGTTGGGATTAGCTAGAAAGGGAATTCCTCAACAGCTTCTACAGCAGTTGCTACACCGTAGGCATGCATTGGGGTTACATTACATCCTCCGAGGTATAAAACTGAGAACATTTGAGGAGCTGGCAACTCGATCCCACAACATGGAGTTGAGTATCGCCAATCATGGGAAGAAAGAATCTATCATTGACTTCAAGAAGGATAAAGTGTTCTCCCCAAATGTAGACAAGACTGGAAAAAATACCCTCAAATGAACTTTTACTGTCAACACCGCACCCATCAAGACCTCCCCCGTGCCCATCAAGACCTCATCCGCACTTATCAAGATCTCCTCTAAGACCAAAGCAAATAAGATAAAAAGAGGTGAGCTTCCTCACACCCAAGACAAGTACAAAAACACCTTTAGGGAGCTGGAGCAAAAGACGTACCCTTTTCCTGACTCAGACATGGATGCAATGTTAGACGACTTGCTCGAAAAGAAGGTGATTGAGTTACCGGAATGCAAGCGCCTTGAAGAGATGAATCGCGTAAACAATCCTAACTACTGCAAGTACTATCGTATCGTGAGCCATCCTGTTGGCAAATGTTTCATCCTCAAAGAACTCATCATGAAGCTAGCACAACAAGGGCAAATCGAGCTAGACCTTGAAGACACGGTCGCACCACATACTACTACAATTGCATTTGGATCATTCGATCCCGTGCCTCTCCAAGTGACACCTGACACCTTCTGCACAACCATCATTGAGGGCAAGTGACCAAGATGCACATACCGATGACGAAGAAGAATGGACATTGGTGACCTACAAAAAGACAAGGAAACCAAAACCACAAGCCACAAGGCCAAAAGTGGAACAAGGGAGAAAGAACAGTCGTCGTAATAATAGGAAGCCCAAAAGAAACATAAAAACTGCTAAGCCAACGTACACTGGGGAACCTGTGGAGCAAGAGCCACGTATTCCTGTTTCCTTGCATGAGTACTTCCCGAATGACTTCTTCCAACAGTGCACTATCGCTGCATGTCACATGGTCGAAGTAGAAATGGAAGAACTTTCAAAAGGTAAAGTCATCGCCATCGAGGGAGAAATTACCCTTACACCCAAAGAAGGCCTGCCGACACACTTTAGCATTGAGGAAGTGCTATGATTGCCAAAGAAGATGCGAAGAGCACTAGCAGTGGTCTTGGCAAGTCCCGACGACCACGAAGTGCAAGAAAGCCAGGACGAAGGCTTGAAACTTCGACCACATGAGTATGCCACTTGTTGTGTGACCTAGGACACAATCCACTTCACTGATGAAGACTTGATGCTAGGATCCAAGAAACAGTCCTCTCTTTGTCTCGGGGTACGTAAGGGAGCATAAAGTCAGCCACATGCTTGTGGATGGTGGATCGGCCATAAACATCATGCCAAAGTCAACAATGACCATAATCAGCATCAAGATGGATGAATTATCCCTAAGCCGTCTACTAATCCAAGGTTTTAATCAAGGAGGACAAAGAGTGATGGGCATGATTCGAGTATAGATGACCATTGGTGAACTTAAATCAAGCATAATATTCCATGTGATTGATGCAAGAACTTCCTACAGCCTGCTCCTAGGAAGACCTTGGATCCACAGAAATGGAGTAGTACTATCCACCCTCCACCAATGCTTAAAATTCTACCGGGAAGGGGTAAAGGTTATCTAAGGTGATACCAAGCCATTCACCGAAGCAGAATCACACTTCACAGACGCCAAGTTCTACATGGATGAAGACATAGTGCCTGAAGCTCTTCCAAAAGATATCAAATCCACGGGCAAAATAGCACCTAAAAAGTAAGACTGGCAAGCCGTGCCATTTTTAGGCAAAAACGATGACGAGCCTGTTAAACCTACAACAACCAAAGGGAGTAGGACGTCTTCAGAAGGATCGAACACACCCATATTTCGATACATCCTGATGTTAAGAAGAAAGAATGGTCAATCCTGGTTCAAAATCGGAGCAAGCAAAGCTGAAACACAATGGCACAAGGATAATGTGAAGTTGCTCAATATGAATGCAGTTTTGCCTCTGACACAGCTAGGCGGTGCTAAGGTTGCAAGACTACGACAAGGCTTCATATAAGCTCTGCCAAAGGGGGTGGAACTAAGCTTTCTTCCAACCAAGAGGACTGAAGAAGGTTTTGATCCAAATGTCTACAAGCTCATGTTGAAAGCTGGGTACGACTTCGCTTCCTCTTCGAATCCTGGAGAGAAGGTTTCAAACACCGTCAACGTCAAAGAACATAACCTCACCAAGACTCAAAAGAAGTTGAAGGAGCATGGTTACGGAGTTGACAACAACAAAGCTGGGCTCCGCTTCACACCAAATGCACCCGTGAAGATTTCAAGCATAGCGAAAAATGCTAGCACTCAACACATCAGCGTGAGCATTGAACAAAGTAAAGAGAATCCTAAGTCCGCTTCTCGGACGTCAATCTTCGATAGGATGAATCGTTCAAAGCCTAGAATTTCGGCACTTGATCGCATTGGTGGTCAAGACCAAACCTCCGTTTTCAAGAGGCTTAACACACCAACATCCCAAAGCTTTGTTTTTGAAAGGTTGTCAAAACCCAAGCAGCGAAGCAACATGGCTAACTCTCATTCGTGATGGTCAGCTTTGGAAAAACTTGAAGACAACAAGAAGCCTTCTAGAAAGAGGGAAATAACGCCAAAGGAAGAAAAGCTCGACGGTCTGGCAAGAAAAGATGATGTTCGAAGCTTTATTCCTTTAAGGATGAAATGCCAAGCAATCTTGGAGGTTGACACAATTGGATCATTGAAAGTGAGAAGGTGCACCATAATTTACACCAGCCAATCTTCACGCCAACAAGCCTAAAAATACGGCACTGAAGAGGAAGTCCAAGATGCCTGAAAAGAAGGCAAAGAAGACGAAATCCCCAAGGAAGACGTCACTGCCGCACCACCACAACTGGAAGATGGGGGGCAAGCCACGGTTGATGATCTCAAGAAGCTCAACTTAGGCACAAAAGAGGAGTCGAAGTCTATCTTTGTAAGTGCGCTGCTAAGTGCGGATGAGACAGAAGAGTATTACCAACTGCTACTAGAGTACAAAGATGTCTTTGCTATGCATCATCCTAGTCATCGCTGTCATTGCGAGTGACCCTATCATTGGCCCTGTCTTGACCCTACAAGGAAATGCCCGGCCTTGACCCTGTCATCGTTGTGCATCATCTTACAGTTAAGACTGGAACGTGACCGATAAAGCAAACTCAAAAGCGATATTGATAGGGGCTCATCCCGCAAATTAAGGTTGAGATTGACAAGCTAATTGAAGTAGGCTTCATTCAAGAGGTGCAATACCCTAAGTGGATTTCCAACATCGTCATCGCCCTTAAGAAATATGGACAAATACGTGTTTGCGTGGACTTCCGGGACCTTAACGATGCTTGCCCAAAAGACGACTTCCTCTTGCCAATCATCAAAATCATGGTGGATGTAACCACTTGCCATGAAGCACTGTAATTCATGGATGACTCTTCTGGATACAATCAAATTTGTATTGCTCTTGAAGACAAGGAAATAGCCTTCCGCACTCCAAAAGGTATCTCCTGCTACAAGGTGATGCCCTTTGGTCTAAAAAACGATGGAGCCACATATCAATGCGCAATGTAGAAAATCTTCAATGACATGCTACACAAAAACGTAGAATGTTATGTAGACGATGTGGTGGTCAGGACAAAGAAAGGATCAGATCACTTGAAGAATTTGCAAATAGTGTTTGAAAGGTTGCGAAAATATAACTTTAAGATGAACTTGTTAAAGTGCGCATTTGGCGTCACCTCTGGAAAGTTCCTCAGCTTCATTGTCAAGCACCGTGGCATTGAAGTGGACCAATCAAAGATCATGGCCATTCAAAGCATGCCTGAACCAAGAAACTTGCACTAGCTGAAGAGTCTACTAGGACGACTAGCCTTTATCAGGCGTTTCCTCTCCAACCTTGCAGGGCATTGTCAACTGTTTAGTCGACTCATGAAGAAGGATGTTCCGTTCGTATGGGATGAAATATGCCACAATGCTTTTGAAAGCATAAAAAAGTATTTATCAAGTCTACCTATCCTAGGGGTGCCTATGCCCGGAAAACCTCTCATATTGTACATCGCCGCTCAGGAAAGTTCAGTTGGAGCACTATTGGCACAAGAGAATGAATCCCAAAAAGAAGGAGCGCTCTACTACCTCAGCCGAACTCTCACAGGCGTCGAGTTGAACTACTCCCTAATAGAAAAGATGTGCCTCGCCTTGGTGTTCGCCATCCAAAAGCTCAGGCATTACATGCATGCTTACACAATCCATCTGGTTGCTAAGGCTGACCCAGTCAAATATGTAATGTCTAAACTAGTTTTGACAAGCCGACTAGCTAAATGGGCATTGCTTCTTAATTAATACGAGATCATCTACATCTTAGCTAAAGCCGTCAAGGGACAAGCGCTAGCAGACTTCCTCGCCGATCATCCAATCTCAGTCGATTGGAAAATCTCAGACGACTTGCCTGATGAGGAGGTGTTCTACATTGACATCTTCCCGACATGGATGATGTTCTTCGACGGATCCGCACGAGCAGATGGAGTGGGGGCAAGAGTAGTATTCATGTCGCCACAAAGGCAAATACTACCTTACTTCTTCCAACTAAGCGAACTATGCTTCAACAACGTTGCTGAGTACTAAGCACTGATCATCGGGCTCCAAATGGTGATCAACATGGAAATCATAGCCCTTGAGATATATGGTGACTCCAAGCTCATAATCAATCAACTCTTAATTGAATATAAGGTGAAGAAAGATGATCTTGTCCCATACTTCTGGCTGGCAACTCAGCTGCTACAAAAGTTCGAGGCTGTGACACTAGAACATGTGACAAGAAAAGAAAATCAAATGGCAGACGCTCTTGCCACCCTAGCCTCGAGTATGACACTAGGAGAAGACGAAGCTGCAGACGTGCCAGTTTGCCAAAGATGGGTGATCTTGCTCGTTACTGAAATGATATTGGATGATACAAACGTCATCTCGATACTTCCAGTCGACACTGAAGAGTGAAGACAACCAATGATCTACTACTTGAAGCATGGAAAGATGATCTTAGACATCACTTTGAAATACGTCGACGAGTACCTCGCTTCCTCTACTACAAAGAAACACTCTACCGACACTCTTTTGAAGGAGTACTTTTGAGATGCCTAGGCGAGGAAGAAGCCAATCAAGCCATAGAAGAAGCACACTCAGGTGTATGCGAAGCGCATTAGTTTGGACCAAAGCTACATTTCCAACTCAAAAGGATGGGTTACTATTGGCCAAGCATGGTGAAAGATTGCCTGGAACATGCCAAAAGGTGCCAAGCCTGCCAATTCCACGCCAACTTCATACATCAACCGCCTGAACCATTACACCCTACAGCTGCCTCATGGCCATTCGATGCATGAGGATTGGATGTTGTAGGACCAATTACGCCAAAGTCATCTGCAGGAGAAGCTTACATCCTAGCAGCAACTGATTACTTCTCCAAGTGGGCAGAAACCATACTTTTAAGGGAAGTCAAGAAGGAAACTGTCATTCGTTTCATCAAGGAACATATCATCCAACGATATGGTGTGCCTCGCTACATCATCACTGACAATGGAAGACAGTTATCCAACTGACTCATTGACAAGCTCTGCGAGAAATACAAGTTCAAGCAACACAAGTCTTTCATGTATCATGCTCCGGCCAACGGTCTTGCGAAACATTCAACAAAACATTGTGCAACCTCCTAAAGAAGGTGATCGACCGAATAAAGAGAGACTGGCACGAAAGAATAATCGAAGCACTTTGGGCATATAGGACAACATATAGGACTCCAACCTAAGCTACACCTTATTCTCTATATGGCGTGGAAGTTGTTCTACCGCTCGAGAGTCAAATCCCCTCACTAAAGATAGCCATACAAGAAGGCTTGACTAACGAAGAAAATGCAAAGTTACGCTTTCAAGAGCTGGAAGCGCTGGATGAGAGAAGGCTCGAAGCGCTGGATGAGAGAAGGCTCGAAGCTCAGTAACATTTGGAGTGTTATCAAGCACGACTTTCCAAAGCCTTCAACAAGAAAGTTCGCCTTCGTTCTTTTCAAATGGGAGATCTCGTCCTTGCATTGAGTAGGCCTATCATCATAACTCACAAAACAAAAAGCAAGTTCACATCAAAGTGGGATGGACCTTATGTAATACAAGAAGTCTACACTAATGGCGTATACTTAATCATGGCAAAAGACGACTTGAAGATCGGCCCCATCAATGGCAGATTCTTGAAGTGCTACTACCCCTAAAACAAACGGACCATGCTCCTGGCTCGCAAGAGCATAAACTGGGCACATCAAAAAAAAAAAAAAAATCTAATAAAAAAATGTATTTTTACTACGTCATGACTTGATCCCTCCTCAACCGAGGGTACGTAGGCAACTTGAAACTTTAAAACTTCAAGTACAGTTACATCATCAATAAAAACGCAAACACTTTGAAGAAAAAGAGCAAATTCAAAATGTGAATACTTTATTTCTTTAAAATGAAGGATTTGGCTACAAAACTTTATTACAATGATCAACAGCAACCAAGGCTTAAGGAAGACATTACTAGAGAACTATGTCTCTAAAACTACGAAAACGATCCTCAAGCAGGCCTTCCAAAGTCTTCAAAGTCTCTACATCGGTGAGAGACAAGGTGGGCAACTTCATAGCCATGCCTTTCTTTTGCTCTAGGCATGACATTTCCTTCTGGTACTGAGAAATTGTAGCTTCCTGCTTCGAGAGAACACCTTCAAGTTGTGATGCTTCGATTCCTAACTGCCCTCGTTCCCGCTCCAACTCTTCTAGACGCACTTTGACGGAAGCTAAAGAGGTCCTTGTAACTTGATAATTTTCCGAAACAGCTTGCTGAGAAAACCAGACTTGGGCAATTGATAAATCCATTGCCGCAAGTTGTTGAGCTCTAACATCTAGACTTAACTTCTTCGAGGAAATAACATGCAAGGAATAATACTCAATTGAGGTGGCCATAAATACTCAGTCGAGGTGGCCATAAGTTTGGCAATCTGGACCTTTAAGGGCGAGGAATCAACGTTAAGGTTGTCAATCACAGAAACAAGTTTCGACAAATCCTCCTTAAGCAACGTAAGGTCTTCCCATGGGCACTTTGAAATCCTCTCCTCAATATGGCTTTTAGCATCCATGGCCGCATTAAGTCTGATGCAATGGATAAGTTGCTCAGTACCACAAAGGTTCGGCCCTTTTAAAGACACCTCAGAGCTAACTGGCAAAGGTGTTAGACGCATGACAGGCCCTTGCATACCCTTACTTACATGCGGAAAACTAGGGCAACTTGGCGGATTCAAAACGGGCTCTGCACCATGTGGATTCCCAATCTCCTTGTCTGTAGGTAAATTACCTTCAAATAACATCTCCATATAAGAATAAATGCATGTGTTCACCAAATCAAAAGAATAAGAAGGCCCAGCCTAAACAAGACAAAGAAAGATGTTAGAAATCAAAGCTAAAACAATGAAAGCAAAGTAAGTCATAAGAAAGAAATGAATATGTACATCTTTATCAAGTGACACACGACCACCAAATTGAGAAGGCTTAAATGCTTCTTTCTTCTTATGACAAAAATTGACGTTGCTATCTGTTGGAAATGTGCCCTAAAACCAATCATATGATGATACTTTACGGACATTTCGCATGTTAAACTAATCTAGTTTAACTATAAAGGGCAAAGATTATTGTTTGAGCCGTCTCATATAAATGTTATATGCTTAAACGATAAAGTCCAAGGAATATGTGATTGGAAGAATGTAATCTAATGAAGTTAGATTCATGAGACCATTCTTTTGTAGACACATCCTAAATGTTCCTGATCATAGGATTGCCAATTGGGCATTGACAGTCCGTCAAGATCGGTACGTGCTATGTCTTCTCTCAGGGAGAGTGACTAGTCTCGAGTCATTGGTGTGTGTGACATCAAGACAAGTACGTAGGTGCTCAGTAGAGAATGAGTTCACTGAACGCGATCAACGAAGAGTTCTCATACTCATGTCACATGAGAACTCATGTTTGGGATAATGCAAATTAGTCCTTTGACCTGAGGCATCACAGTTGTCTTGTGGTTAAGTCCTTGATCTTTGATTATGTCAATGTCACCCCATCGGGGTGTCCACGACATCGTTGGGGTTAAGCCACTTAGTCATGGAGGCAAGTGAATGCGCAACAAGGGATCTCTAACCTTCAAACCGTTTGAGGGAGAATACTCTATGATATGATTTAGAATCTCTGGCCAGAGTATGAATGAGATTTAGGAATGCGTTCCAAATCACATTCAAAGTAATCATATATGCACAAGATTCACATTGGATAGTAGACATGAATAAACTATCAAACCAAACAATGTGGTCAAGAGTATTGTATTAGAGAATGACCGTATTGCATTTGTAATCCTAAACTGAATAGGTTCTTAACCTCTTCTGATTAGCTTGGGTAACCATGACATACGGCTAGGTGTCACTCATGGTTTGTGGAAGCCCTAAAAGTGTATTATCACTAAAGGGAGAATTGAAAGTAAGTTTCAATTCATAATCGATTTGAAAGAGTTTTGATCGCCCACTGCCTCGCTAAAAGGAACCTAATGGATCGTACACCGTATAAGGTGGAGATGGATGAAACAAACTAAATGAGTAAGAATAATTGAATAGTTTAATTATTTATGGCAAGGATTAATTAATATGTTAATTAATCAAACGAATAAGTTCGTTAAAGACCTCGGGATAGGTTTTGGACCTTAAGGCCCAATGGGCTTCGAACGTCAAGCCCATTGACTTAAGTTGTATGACAACTTAATGAATAATGATTCACTAAGACCCAAAAGCCCAAACAACCCCCCATGGCCGGCCATATAGAGAAAGGGTAGTGAACTTGCTTTAATTACAAGTTTGCCACTCAAATGAATAAAGGTATAAATATGACTTTATAGCCTTTTATTCATTAAGGGTTTGTTTTGGGGAAAATTGGTGAGAATTGTCTCTCCATTTCTCTCTAGAAAGGCCGGCCACCATGGAAGTTGTAGCTAGCCATCTATTCTTCCATGGTCACTCATTTATCATCCATGCTCTCCTTGGTGTAGATCCATCCAAATCCATGGATCTAAGATTCAAGGAATGAAGGCCCTATCTCTTGGGTGATTAGCCTTTGTTTAAATACAAAGAGGAATCTACAAAGGTATAAATTTCAACTCACTATGTTTTGAGTTGATTCTTGGTTCACCAATCTACTAGGCTTTGAATTTCATGGTTAATGTTTTGTTTTTAAGTGCATGCTAGCATGATTCCGCCTTTAATTGTTAATTGCATGCTTATAGATGTTGCTTAAATGAACATGTTTTCACAAAATCAACCTTCAAGTGGTATCAGAGCCTAGGTCTAGTAGTTGGTGAATCCTTTTGGGTTTTGTAGTTCATAGTTTGTGATTTAAAAGTTGTAATATGTTACAAGCTTTATTCTTGTTTCTTTGAATGTAAATTTTGTTAGAAAATTTGCCATCTCAAATGTTGTAGATGTAGTTCATATGAGCATGAATATTGGAGCTAAAATTTGGTGCCATGACTTTGGGAAAATTCGGCCAAATCCAAAGGGTGGATTTTTGGGTTCTTGTTTGACTTGTTAAAAGTGTTTTAAGGTGACTTTTGGAACCCCTATGTACCCTAGTTTGGTTAGATGTTATTTCCCTAAAGTTTGAATGGTTTTGGAATGTTTTTGGGTGAAAAATGTTCATGGAAAATTTTGAGTTTTTTCATGAGTGTTCTTCTTTGTTCTTGACTTTTTTGCCAAGAACAAAAAGGTTTGTGTTTTGATTCAAAGTTTTGATTTATTTCATAAAGTTTATGTTTTATGTTTTTCAAATGTTTAAATGTTTTAGATATTTGTTTAAATGGCAATAGAAATAATGGTGGGTGTGAAAGGATTAAAACCCTTTCACACACACCACTTGTGCACTTGCATGCTTTATGTCAAACTCAAGTGGGAGTACTTTTGGGGCTTTTATGCAATTACATAAAGTTTTGATACTTTTGTGTATTTGCACTTTGGCCCAAAAGTTAACGTTTTTACGTTTAGGTCCAAAAACGCTAAAGGACAAATTGTTTTGCTCCTTTAATGAAGTTTTTGCATTGATTAAATTTTGGGTTCTAATGTAATTACATGAAGTAGTGGACTTTTGTGTCTTTACAAAGTGACCCCAAAAGTTTTGCAATATAGCCCAAAAGTTGAGGTTAATTGCTTTATGACCCAAATAAGTTGTGGTTATTGCATATTGGCCCAAATTAATTAGAGAACAAAATTGTTTTGTCTCTTTAAATGAGAATTGGATTTTCATTTTGTTTAGCTCCATTTAAATCAATTTTATGGATACAAAAACCAAATGAAAATGTTGCATTCAATTTAATTAGTTAAAGTGTTAATTAATTAAAGGGTGATTATGAACCTAAGCCTAATATAATTGAGCTATGTGAAAGGCCGTTTCAAATTTGTTTGAACCATGGGAATGTGTAGATTAGATTTTGGTTGTAATTTGATTTGATCAAATGTTGTAAAAGGGCTTAAGCTCTTCTTTACTTTAAAGTAATTTGTTTTATGCAAATGTTGTAATGAGCATACGCTCACCTTTACTTTGAAGTACTTCTTTCTTGCTTTATTTGATATGCATGAAAATGAAGTAGTTGGGTCCAACGCCCCTAAGACAACACGCCTCAATGTGATTAAACGCGTAACTAAAATCAATCACCATTCCTAGACCGAGATTCAACACAAGGCTCGTGTTGAATCTAAACCAAGGTTCATAATCATCCTAAGGCCCTAAGGCAACTATATAGTCCATCAAATGAATGCAAAGGTTGTGTTAGTAGTATCATATACTCTTGCTTTAAAAACCGTTTTATAAGCATAGTGGGAGTATTATATACAACTAAAAACAATCATATGGACCAATAGTTGTAATAGGACCAAAATTGTTTTAATAGAGATTAAAATGTATATTTATATGTGATGAGACCTAAAACCCTCAACCAAACAATTATTAAGTTGATAAGCGTGAGAGTGCTTTGAACACTCTTTCGTAGGCCTTCCACCGTGGTGGCTCCAATCGTTTATGACTTGTACACCGGCTTCACCCTATCATGGGGGAGTACAAAGTGCATGCTTATACTCAGGAGGAATCCATAAACATATGATGAGGTTAGTGTAGGCAACGAGGATGGCCGACATCGTATCATCGTGAGGCTATTCTTGAACCCCTTCACGAACTAAGCATGGTGGGAATGACTTAACTAAGTGCAATGGAGCCAACATCATATCATTGTGAGGTGACATTCTCTAGAGGCCAAATAAGATGGGTACTTGCATTAGTTGCAAATGAGTAAGAGTACTCTCTCATTATTATTAATGCTAGCCAACATCATATCATTGTGAGGTGGGCTTGGTAATAGTGAGCCTCCCATACCCTACTAAGAGTTTCATCCAAAACTCTCGAATTCCAATGAGGGATATGGAATTTGCCAAAAATAGTGGGTGGTGCTATTTTGATTTAAAGACTCGAATCAAATGGCTTAAAATCAATCAATTTATATTCGTTATGTATTTGTTTACCAATATATTTGCAAACGCTATCCAAAACTTGACAAATAAAAACCGAATGTTTTAGTTTCCGGACTTGGTACCACAATCCCAAAGAATGTCTTAAAAGGATTGCATATGTACCTAAGTAGTCTCATCCTCACAATCTTCCTAATGATAATGTATCATTGGAAGAACATGTTAGAAAAGTCTATCATGAAGAGAACAACACAAACAACCAATGCTTATTCCTTCGTTATATGAACAAAGGAACTTACGAAGATTAGCATAAAGAAAAGGACACTTTTAGTGTTATTAGTTCTTCACTTACAAATCGTTGTATGAAGAAATAATAGTTGCTTTGAACAACCCTTAGCCAATGCAAACACTAGTGCTTGTTTCTTTGTTAAATGAACAAAGAACTTGAGAAGAAAGCACAAAGGCATGGACACTTAATGTGCCATGATTCTTCACTTACAAATTGTTGTATGAAGAAATGAGAGTTGCCTTGTACAACTCTTGAAGGTTTGTAATTATGTTTAGAACATAATGGTTGGTTGACAAAAATAGTCCATTAACATGGACTTATGATGATTTTGAATCATTGAGTGTTGAAGTGATAAACCACTTAACGAGACGGAAACTAGGCAAGGACTTCACCTTTGTGTCCCTATCCTTATAGTTCACTAAGTTTATTGTAAACTATATAGTGAACAATAACCACAAGCTCTCCAAATTGTTTGATGTGTATAACACAATTGAAAAAGGTTTCAAGAGAGATAGTGGGAGTTTAGGGACCATGACTATTGTAGTCAAATGAGAAGTCAAATGAAGAAGATAAAATTAACTCCAAGGGAACAAACTTTCTTTATGAAAGGATGGACATTGGAAGGGGTATTTGCAAGAAATGTCTTGCAAATGTCAAGAACACACCTTTCGAAGGTGTTGTAAATTGTTCTTGAAAAGTTCAAAACAGTTGGTTCTTCTACTTGAATGCTTGATTCCGTATTAGTAACTATGTTTTACAATCGTTGTAAAAATGTGACTAATAAGAAGTAGAAGATATATGAGAGAAGGAAAATGTGCTTCACATTCGGAACGTGAATAAAATATAGATCTCTGCGAAAGCAGATAGTACTTACTTCCTCATATGAACTACCAAAGAAATTGGAAAAACAAAGATTGTCTTTACATTCCAATTTTAAGGAATTTAATTCCGTCACTATAGTAGAGATGGATGAATGTTTTGTTTGACAAAACATTGTTCTTTATTAATCAATGATTGGATTATAGTAATCTAATTGATTGTCTCTATAGTAGAGATAATATGGTGGTGTTAACTGTTTAGAATAAAATGATGCTTAAAACCCAAAAGGTTGCAAGGTAGTGACTAATCCCAACTAAAGTTGTGATACCTCTAAAACATAAATTACGAGTTGGTCATAGATGGACGCTTTGGATTGTTAGATCCGGATCCAATACCTTCTTGTTAAAATTGTATAGAGGCGAAATGTTTGAATCTTTATTCTTTTGGAAAGAAGAAAGAATCACAAAGTTGTTGAGGTTAATTCACTTAGATGTTAGTGGCACTTGTCCACAACATAATACTACTCATGTTGTATGACATTCACCGAAGATCACTCTCGGTTGGACTATAGTTTATTTTGAATAAACACAAGTCCGAATACTTTGCAAAATGTTTCAAAGAATTCAAGAAATGTAAGTTGATGAGTAAGACATCTAAAGTATTTACCTCCTTAGATTTGATCCAAGGAAAGGTAACACTTTAGATGAGTTTCCTTGAAAGATATCAAGGAAAATAGCATCATAAGATAATGTATTTCTCCATTAGGAGAAGAACGAACTCGAATAAGATTTAGTTCGTTAGATATTATCAATTACCCATATATAGGATATATATGCTTCTAAGACAATATGATTGTCAATTAGAAGATCTTCCATATTTTTCATGACTCCATAAGATGTAGTTGGAAAGAAAGACAAGTCTCAAGCATGTTAAGATTTGGGGTTGTGTGCTAATAAACAATATTTGTTTGATAACAGTCTTGTGGGATATCCTTAAAATTAACTTTTGGATATCACTTCTATAAACCAACTAACAAATGTTGTTTTGTTGGGTAGTTCATTGTAATCATACAATGTGATTTGCCTAAAAGCAAATAAACGAGAGATAGAACTCAAAGAATGGGTTCTTTGAGAGACAAGATAATAATCAACAAATATAAACAACCTAGTTCCTATATCAAAAGCTCCAAGGTAGTCGAGAAGGATTTATAAACCGTCTCAGTTGAATGGTTTGAACTTTATGACTATGTCATAGAGTTACACCTCTTAATTCGAAAGAAATAAGAATGAAAATCCTTATGACTACATTGAGTGTATATATATGATATATACTCAAGGAAATGGTAAAGTACCATTTGACTCGAAATAATGAAACCTTCATAGCTAATTGGTAGCTTAAGGTGACTACAATCAAAGAGAATGGTTGACTTTGAAGGAACCATTTTTGACGTAGTCTTAGTTTCAATTAATTCGAAGATTGCTAGCTACAACTAAATGGTGATTCAATGTTTGGACATAATATAGGTTTCCGAAACCATTATTAAGATAGTCTTGATAATATATGTCTAAAACTATGAATCACAAGACATGTAAGTTGTAGAGATCCATCCATCATGGATCTTAGCAAGCTAGTGGGAGCTATAAGCGTCTTATGAGAGAAAGGTCAAATCGTTTGCTTTCTCATAAAGATGTAAATGAATCTTTTGTTTACTAGGTTTACAAAAGATTAGTGGGAGTTAATCATATTCCTAAATTTGTATATATATATATATATATATATATATAAATATATATGTGATATGTATGAATATATATATGATATATTAATTTTGGAAGTGAAAATTATATTTCTTTGTTAAAGTTATGACTTTAAGTATTCTATAACGATAGAATGTATATGGGAGACATAGTCTATATACATGGGATGGAAATCTATATTGATAGATTTTAAGATATAATTTGATTATATAAATCCCTAATAATAGACAAAAGATGCTAGGAAGTTTCTCATATGATGATAAACTTTAATCGGAAGAACAACTTTAGTGAGACTAGGAGGTAGCTCTTCTCAAAGGGAACGTACCCTTTGACTCCCAAAGAAATAATGTGTAAATAAGAATCCTTTATGCATACACATAAAGGTGATTTATGTATTTCATATTGTATGAAAAACATTGATATGAGTTGTACCTAGAACGGTACAAGACGATATCAGTGTAAGCCCAGGATCAGAACCATGGCAACTGTCAAGTGAATCCTTAAGTATTTAAGAAATACTAAAGGATAGATTCCTCAAAGAACGAGGAAGAATTAGAGTAACATAATGGAAGCGTAAATGTATTAGATTATGAATCTAATCCATCATTGGATGTTTCTTCATTATGAATGAAGAGATAAACAGATATCTCTTTATTATGACTAAAGAGATATTTGGATGGAAACATTAAAGTAATGACTTTAGTGTGTTCCATTATGAATGCAAAATATATTGCCATATAGAAGTTTGCAACAATGTTGTTTGGATGGGAAAGTTCATTTAGTGAACTCTCTATACGGTTCCAACCAGAAAGTGTATCTAGTGTACTGACACTATGACACTAATGGGGCGATAGCTCAAGCCTGGGAATCAAGGTCTCATCAAGATCCGAACTCATATGAGAGACTGAACCACATGATTGAGAATCATGTATAATGGTGACGTCGTTATTCTCAAGGTTGCTTCTATGGATAACATATAGATATCCATTGCCTAGGCCTACTATTCAGCCATTTATGAAATGACTACAGAAGAGATATCATCACTGATGACTAAGCTGATTGGCTCTAGTGCAAGTGGGAGATTGTTGGAAATGTGCCCTAAAACCAATCATATGATGATACTTTACGGACATTTCGCATGTTAAACTAATCTAGTTTAACTATAAAGGGCAAAGATTATTGTTTGAGCCGTCTCATATAAATGTTATATGCTTAAACGATAAAGTCCAAGGAATATGTGATTGGAAGAATGTAATCTAATGAAGTTAGATTCATGAGACCATTCTTTCGTAGACACATCCTAAATGTTCCTGATCATAGGATTGCCAATTGGGCATTGACAGTCCGTCAAGATCGGTACGTGCTATGTCTTCTCTTAGGGAGAGTGACTAGTCTCGAGTCATTGGTGTGTGTGACATCAAGACAAGTACGTAGGTGCTCAGTAGAGAATGAGTTCACTGAACGCGATCAACGAAGAGTTCTCATACTCATGTCACATGAGAACTCATGTTTGGGATAATGCAAATTAGTCCTTTGACCTGAGGCATCACAGTTGTCTTGTGGTTAAGTCCTTGATCTTTGATTATGTCAATGTCACCCCATCGGGGTGTCCACGGCATCGTTGGGGTTAAGCCACTTAGTCATGGAGGCAAGTGAATGCGCAACAAGGGATCTCTAACCTTCAAACCGTTTGAGGGAGAATACTCTATGATATGATTTAGAATCTCTGGCCAGAGTATGAATGAGATTTAGGAATGCGTTCCAAATCACATTCAAAGTAATCATATATGCACAAGATTCACATTGGATAGTAGACATGAATAAACTATCAAACCAAACAATGTGGTCAAGAGTATTGTATTAGAGAAGGACCGTATTGCATTTGTAATCCTAAACTGAATAGGTTCTTAACCTCTTCTGATTAGCTTGGGTAACCATGACATACGGCTAGGTGTCACTCATGGTTTGTGGAAGCCCTAAAAGTGTATTATCACTAAAGGGAGAATTGAAAGTAAGTTTCAATTCATAATCGATTTGAAAGAGTTTTGATCGCCCACTGCCTCGCTAAAAGGAACCTAATGGATCGTACACCGTATAAGGTGGAGATGGATGAAACAAACTAAATGAGTAAGAATAATTGAATAGTTTAATTATTTATGGCAAGGATTAATTAATATGTTAATTAATCAAACGAATAAGTTCGTTAAAGACCTCGGGATAGGTTTTGGACCTTAAGGCCCAATGGGCTTCGAACGTCAAGCCCATTGACTTAAGTTGTATGACAACTTAATGAATAATGATTCACTAAGACCCAAAAGCCCAAACAACCCCCCATGGCCGGCCATATAGAGAAAGGGTAGTGAACTTGCTTTAATTACAAGTTTGCCACTCAAATGAATAAAGGTATAATTATGACTTTATAGCCTTTTATTCATTAAGGGTTTGTTTTGGGGAAAATTGGTGAGAATTGTCTCTCCATTTCTCTCTAGAAAGGCCGGCCACCATGGAAGTTGTAGCTAGCCATCTATTCTTCCATGGTCACTCATTTATCATCCATGCTCTCCTTGGTGTAGATCCATCCAAATCCATGGATCTAAGATGCAAGGAATGAAGGCCCTATCTCTTGGGTGATTAGCCTTTGTTTAAATACAAAGAGGAATCTACAAAGGTATAAATTTCAACTCACTATGTTTAGAGTTGATTCTTGGTTCACCAATCTACTAGGCTTTGAATTTCATGGTTAATGTTTTGTTTTTAAGTGCATGCTAGCATGATTCCACCTTTAATTGTTAATTGCATGCTTATAGATGTTGCTTAAATGAACATGTTTTCACAAAATTTATCCTTCACTATCAGCCTGAGCACCTTTAAGTGGTCACTTGTTTATAATTTGTTGACACTGCTGCAAAGCAAATCCATATTTGCACAAATCAACTTCATCATCCACCTCTTCATAAGAATCTGGATGTTGAGGAGACAAGCATGGGCGCTGAGGAACTAAAACCACAGGTCCATCTTGCAAAGGAGCTGCACTCGCACAATCAAGCGATATTAGCTGCGTAGAAATCACAGAATAACCCTCTCTCGGCGCATCATTACATAAGCAAGAAGAATTGGTACCACTTGCCGTCCCTAAGTTTTCATAATGTACATTTGACCACCAATTTACGTAAGCACGAGTCACTGGATTGTTCTTGAACTTATATTTGGCCGGCAGGGTGATAGAAGCATTTGTACATGCATGGGTACAAGACTTCCAATGCATATACACGGCTTGCAAGGATTCCAATCGGGTTTTTTCTTCAGTTTGCCCGGCACATTTTGGACAAAACCAAATTGCCTGCTAAAATGGTGAGGACTATATGGTTGAACGATGCATCAGTCTTCTTGTTGTAAAGAAACATACCCCAAGTGAAGACTTATAAGATATGACAAGTTCGAGAAGCGAAGATACGAATCATCCATGATGCCTCACCACACCGAGCCCACTCTCGCCAGGTGATCCATCCTCAAGCTTTCATAACTTTTAAACAACGCTTGCGCCTACAAATCATCAAGGCCCTTCGCAAAAAACACGCCAGATCATCATCAAAGGCCCCAACTTAACTGAAGTCAGTCAAGAAAGCCCTGACTTGTCTAAAGTTGACGAAGAAAAATGAGTGCCAAAGTACTCACCCAACCAACCATACACGTAGTGGTAGGGAAATACCGCAGCATGATCTTCAGTGCTGGGTTAAGTTTGAAACAACACCCAAGCCATTGTAAATGTTGGTTAAGACTGAAATAGCAAGGTTAAAAGATTCGCCTGCGGCTATCTTGTTAACAACTTTGAAGATTCCAGGAAGGACGAAATTGACTTCATCTTTGGGGAAAAAGAACTTACGAAGCCAACAAGCTAAGAAAGCGGCTAGATAAGATTCTTCCAAGTGCTCTGACGCCAAGCCAAGATCCTCAAATGCCTTCAACTCGGTAGGGGTACGGGGCCCAGCTTGACCAATGACACTTGACGGATCTGAGTCTCCCTTAAGCTTGGTTGTCTTGTTACGACCACTTTTCTTCGAACACCTCTGGTACTTCATGACATCCTAATACCAAAACTGGATCTATGAAGAAATCTTCACGCCTGACATACCCGTGGCCTCTTGGGAAAGCTTATGCTACGCCCAAAATAAATAGCGGCAACTCGCAGGCAATCCTCGACTGTTGCAATAAGAAAAATCCTCCACCCTAGGAACAACCTCGTTATAAAATTTTCCTTGGATTGGCAAGCCTCCTATATTGTGAAGATCCCTAAGTGAAATCAACATCTCCCCTTGAGCTGTGTGAAGTGTGTTGGTTGTTGAACACCAATGCTCAAAGAATGCACGAAGGATGGAAGGATGACAATCATAACTGAACAAAGATGCATATATAGCATGATGAAGGCCCATGTTGGTAAGCACATCTTTGGAACAGCTTAAGACATCTTCAAGCCATTCCCAGTAAAACTCAACGAAGGCGGCTCCTCTAATAGTCGATAGGGTGCTACTCCAAGTCACAACTTCGCTACGAATACGATCACCAAGAAGCTCAGACGAGGCCAGATGATTGTCACGAACATGGTGCGAAGAGTTCAAGATAAGACTCCTCGAGGTGCACGCCTTCTTCTTCGTATCTGGTTGAACATAATCTACCACTTCCCAAGATACTTCAGAAGATCACGACTGAATATGCATGGAGTTGTCTTTTGCAGGAAGAACAAGCACCTTAGAACCAGTCAGTGGCGCGTAAAGCTTTAACGTCGTTCCTCTGTCTTGCGAATTGCCTTCCTTCTCAAGAATGGTGATGGTGCTACTCTTAAAGCACTTGAAAAATACCATGACCTCAAAAAAAAAAAAAAAATCAGCCACAAAACTTGAGCATCACGGCAAAGAGGGTAGCTATAAGACAGTCATTCCAAGCGGCGGCAAGAGGCACGATGAAGTCACCATCGAGGAAAGTCATGACCAAAAGGCACTACACAACATAAACTCGCTGCAGTCTTTTGCACAACCCCACACGGTAAAAGTGACGCACTGCAACAAGCTCTAAGTAGCGGCAAGAGGCACGACTAAGTCACTACCGAGGAAAGTCGTGACCAAAAAACACTACACAACATAAACTCGCTGCAGTCTTTTGCACAACCCCACATGATAAAAGTGATGCACTACAACAAGCTCCAAGTAGCGGTGATGCGTAAAATAACTAAACACAAATTAAACCCTCTTGTTGACAATTGTAGTATATGTATAAGTAGGGATCATTCTTAAACCGGGGATTAGGAGGGATTGCTAAACACTCTAAACTGACTCAAATAGATAAAACTAAGCTTTAAAACACTAAACTAGACTCAAAAGACTCAAAACAAACTCAAAAGACTCAAAACAAGCTAAAAACACTCAAAACTGCCTAAAAACATAAACTGGGCAGTTTTGAGCTCTAAACACAATTTGGACGAAATTTGGGTTTCTAAAGGCTCAAAAAACTTAAAAACACAATCTAAGACAAGTTCTAACTAATATGACTTAACAAAGTAAAGGGGGGTTTGGTTTTGGATGAAAATAAGTAAATTAAAACAAGAACAATTTAAATAGATTCTTAAGCAAATTTAGGTGAATTGATGAGATATGGGGTAACTAGAGGGTTCTTCTCCACACATGACACACTTGCATTCAAATTGATTTCCAATTGCTTCTCTCAATAAGTCATGAAACTCAATACTCCAGGTTAACTGTGACAACACTTTTTTAACCTTCAAGTTCTCCTTAAGTTAATGAATTGGATGAGAAAGCACATACAACAATTCAAAGCATTCTCTAAAAGTTCCCTAAATGAAAAGCATAATAAAGGTACAATTAAAGATCATTAAGTTTCATGAAAACTGTAAGCATTGACAAGGCAATTGTTACTATGAAAAGCATGAAACTTTTGCCAAGAATTCACTTAACACGATCGTTTATAAGTGACCTCCACTACTTGCAAATATAAGTTTGTAACTATTAGGTGAAACTCACTTATATTTTAGCTTCAAATCCTTGCATGAAAACTAAGTGTGCACTCTTAATAAACATACAAGAATAAGTTATCAATCAAACGGTTAAGCAAATTGAATTCACAACTTATGAAATAACAACTGAAGGTAATCAATTCATAATGCAAATATAATCATGGTTTTGAATAGCCCCCTAGCCAAGAAGGGCTTAGTTCCTCATGTCCACAAAACAAAGATACATAAATTTAGACATTAAAAACAAAGAATGAAAACACCTAGAAACGCTCCAACAATCCAACGTCTTGAATGGCAAGCACGTCCAAGGGTCTCCTTCCTTCTTTGTTGCGGCACAAGGGATGGGTGAAGGTTTTTGTGGTGATTTGTGGTGGTGGATGGATATAGGTTGGTTATGGTGAAGGGTGGAGTGCTTAGAATGGTCAGAAAGGGGTCTTATTTATAGGGAAAGGAAGGGCTACGAATTTATTAAATTTGGAATCAGAAATCAATGGAAAATAGGCAAGAAAGGTGCAGGAATTAAAGAGAATAGGAAAGGAAATTCGGAAGAGAGTGTAGGACAGATTTAGGAATGTGTTTTGAGGCACAAAATAGGTAAGAATCCTCTCCCCTTGTGCAGCAAGAATTGAAACAAAAGGGAATGCAATTTTGGGTCAGAAAATAGGTAAGAAAGGAGAGAAAGGTGCGGCAATGCCTAGAACTAAAGGGGAATGTGAATTAAAATCAGAAAATAGGAAAGGAGAGGATCCCTTGTGCGGCAAGGAAAGGAAAAAGCCTAGGGTGGTGCGGTAATATCTAGGGCAGGTTCTAGGACTTCTAGAAATATGTAATTAGGCAACCTAACATGTTTTGAAACCCTTTTGTGGCTGGAACATAGGTGAGGAAGGATTAGGAAACTTCCAAGCCAAGAATAGAAACTTTCAAGAATGGAAACCTCCAAGAATAGAAACTTTGGTTTCCAATTCTGAACTCTTTGTTCTTCATTTTCATTTCTTCATTTCATTATTCATTCCTAGCCTCCTTTGATCTTCAATTTCATCCATCCACCTTGCTCCAAGCATAAGCTATCCATTCCATGCCCAAAATTGCTCACAAATGCACATGTTTGCATACTTTGTCCTTAAAACCTGAAATTGCACGAAAATAGCTTAAAAAACTAAAATTACTAAGTACTAGCAACGTAAATGCAAGGAAACAAGCTAATTAAGTCGCATAAATATGCTCCTATCAAGTGGCAAGAGGCACGATGAAGTCGCCACCGAGGAAAGTCGTGACCAAAAGGTACTACACAGTATAAACTTGCTGCGGTCTTTTGAACAACCCTACATGGTAAAAGTGATGCACTGTAACAAGTCACATGAAAGTTAAAACCCACCAGCCGTGTGTGTGCATATGTGTATGTGTGTATGTGTGTGTGTGTATATATATACATACACACACGTACACGAAGAAAAAAAAATCACAGCAAGACCTGAACCTGTGGCAACAAGCGTAATAAATAAAGCGCAACGAGAAGTGATCAGTGGTAGTCGTGGCACAGCCCAAGCACTCTACAACTTAAAGGAAATTGGATGGGGATCAGATACCTGTCTAAAGCCTTATAGGAGGGTCTATTTATATACTACTGGATTCAAGAAACTTGATTGACATTGCAGAACATATGTAATGCAATGATGATGCCTTTTCTTCCCTTTTGGGAAAGCAAAAGTTATTTTAATTATTTTGTAATTTGCTAAGTGCAATTGGACGGATAGATGCAATGCAATGATGATGCCTTTTCTTCCCTTTTGGGAAAGCAAAAGTTATTTTAATTGTTTTGTAATTTGCTAAGTGCAATTGGACGAATAACAAAAAAAAGGAGGAGTCTTAGCACCAAAAGCAAGAGCATGGAGACAGATAGCAAGATACAATGCAATGATGATGCCTTTTCTTCCCTTTTGAGAAAGCAAAAGTTATTTTAATTGTTTTGTAATTTGCTGAGTGTAATTGGACGGATAACAAAAAAAGGAGTCTTAGCACCAAAAGAAAGAGCATGGAGACAAACAGCAAGATACAATGCAATGATGATGCCTTTTCTTCCCTTTTGAGAAAGCAAAAGTTATTTTAATTGTTTTGTAATTTGCTAAGTGCAATTGGACGGATAACAAAAAAGAAAGGAGTCTTAGCACCGAAAGCAAGAGCATGGAGACAAACAACAAGATGTAGTGCAAGCAACAGAGCAAAGAAGAGCGTCCACGGTAGAAGGAAGTTATGGCCGTACTATTTGGTTTATGGCCAATTTATGGGATCAACATTGCTTGAATAAAGCAATTAGATGATCACAATATCACAATATGAGGAAACAGATTCACACATCCAAAAAAAAAAAAAAACAGAAAAGAAGGGTAAAATAATAAAAAAAGGCAATGATGGCCATCATTACTTTGAAAGATGGTGTCGTATGAATATATATATATATATATATATATATATAATAAAGTAAAAAAAATAATAATAATAAAAAAAAGAAATACATTGAATGAAACGAAACTCATTTATTGATTTCTCTAAAAATTTACATAAATGTACATTTTACATGAGTCAAAAAAAAAAAAAAAAAAAGAAAAAAAAAGGAGCCTTCACAAAGGTTAATAGGGTGGCGCCTCATCATTTGGCGAAACTCTAGGAAGAAGAGGTGCCGGAGGTTGATTGTTTGGAGCCTCAACACTCGGTAAAACTCTAGAGGATGAAGGCAATAGGTGTCTTTGGAGTAAAGCCACAAACATCTGATGGTCAATCTGAATCCGACTTTTGGATTCCTGAAGTTGGTCAAGCTTTCTCTTCATGCTTGTCGAGTAACTATTGGCAAGTATGTGCAACTCTCTGTTTTCATGCTTAAGCCTTCTAATCTCTTGCTTAAGACTTGCCACCTCAGCCCTCAGTGACTCAACTTGACGAGTTCGAACAAGAAGGCGTTGGCCCATATTTGATACGGAACTCGCACACTGAACAATGAAAGCCCAAGAGTCCTGAACAACCAGCTCATCAGACCGCCTAGAAAGGATCCTGTTGTCCTTGGGGTTGAGAAGATTTCTAGCTACCACCGTAGCGGTTATGTCATTTTTCATCACAAAGTCCCCAACTGTAAGAGAACCGGTGGCGGATAAGAGGGGTGCCATACGTTGTCTGGAGAAGATATATCAACATCTTCCCCAACATTCAAATCAAGACGACGATCAGATGGGCAAGCCATTTGCAAAAAAATGATGAAGGAAGAAGAGGTCGGGTAAATCGAATTCTTAGAAATACAAAAAAAAAAAAAGGAAATTCCTACATGCGGCAACTCTCTAAGTGTGTTTTCGAACACGATTAATGCCTCTATAAAAAAAAAGAGGCAACATGGTCGTTTAGAGATCGAAGAGGCACTGCTTTCCTAATTTCAAAAGGACCGGCTTTTCAGGATTTGTCAGCACCTTTCACACGTAACCTCAGCTTTGCAGAAAGCACATGTAACTTTGTCAAAGATTTCTGACAAAGTCGAAAACGCGTGAATCTTACTGTTTCAATTACCCAACGGTTGTCGACAAGAGTAAAAGAATAGTACCACTACTGGCTATTGGGAAATTCTTATATATGTTGACCTTCATATTCCATGCAAATCAAACCTGCAAAAATGCCCAACTCTTCCTCACCTCCGAGAGTACATTCCCAGCAGAACTTTTCAAAATACTCAGTTTTCTTCCTCTTCGGGAATACCTCTGCAAACAAATGACACCAAAGCAAAAGTATCTCATATCATCAGGGTAGAAAGCAAGAGTATCTCATATCATGCTTTTTCCCTGTCTTTTCCTTTGCCATTTCTCTTACTTGCAAGACAAGGAGAAAGAAGGCAATCAGTCAGAACCTTAAATCAAATTTTCGATCTGGAACTGATTGCCTGGAACCTTTGCCTGTTTGCTTACCTTGCATTGCTCTCGAGTATTCATCATCACTGAGAAGTAATGCTCTGAAGGACCATTTAAATGCAAAGGTTGCATTCCACTCCTGCATCGGGGGCAAATACTGCAAGAGATCGAAGCAGAAGGATCAATGATGAGCCGGAGCCCATCGGGGGAAAATACTGCAAGAGATTGAAGCAGAAGGATCAATGATGAGCCAGAACAGATCACTATATCACGATGCCATTCCCTGCAAAACCGCATAACCTAGATGGTGGAGTCTAAATCAAATCCAAGATCAGCATTGTTGCCCTAATCAAAGAGCTCGAGAAGCTTCAATAGCTTTTCACTGGCACCATCGCCGAAGAGCAAAGCCTCGCTGTCCAACGCTGTCAAATCACCATCACTCATTTGAAAGCAAGAGTATCTCATATCATGCTTTCTCCCTGTCCTTTTCTTTGTCCTTGTTCTTACCTGTAGGACAATAAGAAAGAGAGCAATCAGTCAGAACTTGAAGTTAAACTCTTAGTCAGGAACTGACTGCCTGGAAACCTTCCCTGATTGCTTACCTAGCATCGCTCTGCCAGGGAAATAGACAAGGCAGCAGAAGATACCACATCTGCCTGAAGAACAGATAAGGCAAGTGAAAATGATACATTGAAGCATGTGGAAACAAGCACAGCAAAACACGTGCCGATTCATCTGCTACTTCTTCAAAAGTAAAAATATCTCATATCATCAGGGTTGCAAGTACTCTAGATTTGACGGACTTGTTTCGACCCTCATATTCTTGAGTCGACTCACTAGGCATTGTAAGCTGCACGTGCAGATTCACCACTCTTGAATCAAATCCTCAAAGACCAAGTCACCAACTTGAAGAAATCACGTCTGATTCAAGATCAAGTATCCACCCTCCTTGAACCAAATTCAGCTCTAGATAAAGGGAGTAAATCTAGGCATTTTGATGCAAGTCTAGTAGAAGAAACCCCTAGTTCAGTTCAAGAATAAGCCTGTGGAAAGTCAACAATTGGAGGAAACCAGAAAATCCTCCAACTCAGTTCAAGATCAAAGCTGTGGAAAGTCAACAAACGCAACAAAATATGTACCGATTCATCCACTACCAAAGCCAAAGATCACCTACAATGTGAAGCTTCTTGTGGTCCAATTTAATTCAAGATTAAGCCTCGATGGCCCTTGAAGAAATTTCAAACAAAGTTCAAGAACAAGCCTCAACGGGCCTTGAAGAAATCTCCAGCCCAATTTAAGATCAAGTCTCGATGGCCCTTAGATCAACATCTACATTAAGGGACTTCAAAATGCATCTCCTACACGTGACAAGCACATGTACATAACGCACCTTAAAGTGGGGGCATTTGTAGACATTGAAATTTGGGTGAAATAAATGTTGACCAATAATTACAATTTCAACGCTCATGCGTCACATAAATTTTTACACGTAGCGTGTGACGAAACGAAAAATCAAATAAATCGGAAAAGTCATCAAATAAGGACATGTGTCAACACCTGGCATAAATGATTTATTTCATCAGAATATTATATTCAAAATTAGGCCTTGAAAAATTTCTATAAATACAAGGCCATTTCATTCATTTTAGGACACCAATTCATAACCAATTCACATCACACCAAAACCTTGAAGCTTTGAAACCCTAAAGCTCCCAAGCTAATCCCGAAGGATCAAGAAAGCTCTCTTCGTTCTTCGTCAAATCCTCTTTCAAGATCAAGCCCTAACGGCCCTTGAAGAACTTCCACCAATTCAAGATCAAGCCTCGATGGCCCTTGAAGAAAATGTTCATCGTTCATTGTCCGTTCATCGTCTGTTCATCCTAAGATCAAGCCCCAATGACCCTTTGGATCAATAACATCAACAAATCCACACATCCAACCGTTCTTCAAGATCAAGTCTAAAAGCCCTTGAAGATCCGTTCACCCATCAACCTTGAAGATTAAGCCCAAAAGCCCTTGAAGAAATCCACACAACCGTTCTTCAAAATCAAGCCCAAAAGCCCCTTGAAGATCCATTCGTCAACCTTCAAGATCAAGCCCTAACGGCCCTCGGATCAATAGCACAATCCACAAATTTACACATTACGAAGATCGAATCAGGGGCTAAATTTGTTGTAACCCCTAAATCATTAATACAAATATTATTTTGTATACGTGTTCTTGTCTCATTCATTGCAGAAATATTCGTGTTTACAATGATGGGCCAACGTAGAGCATGTAGTCACAGGTCAGGAGTCCAACCATGGAAAAGAGCAGAAGCATCTGTCTAGAAGCATTTCGATGTGGGAAGAAATACCCCTTCCATTTGTCCAAGTAAAAGGAGAGCCTTTGGTGTCAACTAGAATTAGATTACAGGTGTTAACCATTGTTTGAAATTCTGCACAAGCACCATGGCGAGGGAGAGTTCCACTCATCTTCTCATAAGCATAAAAAACCACGTTGAAGTCACACAAAACTAAATGAGGACTAGAGAAAATAGAACAATCATGTGCCAAAGATAACCACAATGGTCTCCTTTCCACCACAGTAGTTGCCACATAAACAAAAGAAAGACCATTAAGAATACCATTATTAAAAAATTGAATGAAAATATTGTTCGAATTAATGCACTACCTTAAATGGTTAGACTCTAGACATTTTTTCTAGGGGCTAAAGCTTCTCCAGAAGAAAAGCATGGTGAAAGGGTTACCGAAAATTGAAGCAACAACTGATGCTTGTGAAGGGTGCGTCATGGGCAAGCAGCACCGTAATTCGTTCCTAAGTCAATGCACGTGGAGAGCAAAGGCACCGCTGGAACTTATGCATACCGATATTTGTGGAAAAATGCCAACTCATTCCTTAAGCCAGCACAGGTACTTTCTCACATTCATTGATGATTTTTCGAGGATGACATGGGTTTACTTTTTGAAGGAGAAATCATAAACTTTCACTATCTTCAAATAATTCAAAGCTTTAGTAGAAAAGCAAAGTGGTTGCAGCATCAAAATCATTCGAAGTGACCGAGGAGGCGAATATACCTCTCATGAATTTGAAGACTACTGCAAAGATGAAGGAATTTGGAAGCAATTGACAGCAGGGTATAGTCCCCAGCAAAATGGGATTACCGAAATAAAGAACCAAATTATCGTGGAGATGGCTAGATCCATGATGAATGAGATAGGGCTACCAAAACATTTTTTGGGTAGAAGCTGTGTATACAGCAGTATACATTCTTAATAGATGCCCAACCAAAATCTTAAAGAACAAAACTCCATTTGAAGCTTGAGCGAATTCAAACCTTCGGTGAGTCATTTCAAATTTTTTGGATGCATTTGTTATGCTCATATTCCCACTGAAAAGAGAACTAAGCTTGATGAAAAAAAGCCAAAAATGTATCTTTCTTGGCTATTGTTCCAGCACCAAAAGTTATTGGCTTTATAATGTTGAAACTAAGAAATTGATTGTGAGTAGAGATGTGATTTTTAATGAACAAGCTAGCTGTGATTGGAATGAAAATAAAGTGCAGGAGATGCCATATGCAATTGTGCAAGAAGAAGGTGAAATTCCAAGAGAGTAGCAGCAAGAAGAAATCACGCCTCAGACTCCAGTGGTTGTCGGAATAAGAAGTTCAACTGAAGCTGGAAGCAATTCGAATGCAGAATCTATTTCTCCGAACTACTCTTCATTAGAAAGTCCTCCATTAAGAACTTGGAGTTTGTGAGAAGTGTATGAGACTTGCAATTTCGTTGGTGTAGAGCCAAAAAGCTTCGAAGAGGCACAAAATCATGAAATATGGGTGAAAGCCATCAATGAGGAGATGAGAATGATCGAGAAAAATCAAACATGGGGGCTGGTTGATTATTGATAGCGATTTTACCACTTGTAAAACAAAGGGTTAAACCATAGAAATTCTTTTTAAGAGAACAAGTGTTGTAGTATAGAATGGCTCAAGCAAGGTCGATCTCCTCAGGGACTGGTATAAACAATTTATGAGCTTCTGTGTATTTAACTTAGTTAACTCTAAGAACTACACTAATTCAACAAAACTAAATACTATTGTACGTGACTTAAACAAACATTTAAAAAGGGAAATGGCTTATAGATATAATGATTCAACTAAACAAAACAAGTAAATGAGGAAATTCAAGATAAAATAAATGATTGAAGAAAAATAGATTGACAATATGCTAGAGTTCAACCTTTACCAACAACACTCCTACGTAGCTCTTCCAATTGCTTAAGTATATGCTTTGAAGGTTGAGTTTTCCTTGTGTATGTTTTACTTGTGACATTCAAGTTAAAATGCATACCACTACATGCAATTTATCCATGACATTTGGATTAAATATAAACATGAATGATTCATTAATCTTGATGAAAATCCTTTTGTTAAACCATGTAATCCCTAAGAGTATGATATTTACCTTAGGAGAAATTACAATCCTCAATCACAAGAAGCATAACCAATTTTAACATGACATTCGTTCAAAATTGCATCCAATGACTTTTCTAAGCATCCTAATGGTGATCAATCATCAAGACACATAGATAGTTTAATTTAGAGATTGAAAATATCAAAGCAAGCATGTAACAACACTTAAGCAATTGAAAGAGAAATCTACATAACCATGTTACGGCTCATGGCCTCACTCTAGCGAAAAGAAATTAGTTACACATAATTATTTGAATACATAAGAAATTATCCATGAAGAATCAAAGAAAGAGACAACCCTTTTTTACAAGGAGGTTATCTCCTTATGCTCTCTAATCCTCCTTCCATGTGGAGCTGCGGCTCCCTTATTTTTCTGCTATGTTGCTCTCTGCAACTTTGTTCGTTCCTTTTCTTCTTCTCTGCTATCCTTTCTTTTGCTCTCTGCCGTGTGCCTTAAACAAAGGGCAATGATTTTTCAAAGCACCAAGGCCACAAGTGGAAGACAAACCTCATCCCACTTCCTAGTGCTCCACTTTATCCTCACTCCCCCACTTTGCTTTCTGATTTCTTTTTCAAACACCGCCCATGGAGACAAGCTCCACTTCCAATTCTTTTGTTTGTTTTTATTATTTCCTTTCTCCTTTTTGCTTGAAATTGATCCTAAAGCAAATTTAACTGCACACTAACACAAGGTAAGGTAAAATGCAACCATTTTAACACAAAAACATCACAAAGACTTTAGAAATGGATGGTAGAAATGCATGAAATATATGAGTGATCAATTATCCACAAGATAGAGATATCATGGACGAGAAGTGGATTTTCAAGACGAAATTCAATCAAGATGGGAGCATTCAAAAGCACAAAGCTAGGCTCGTGGCAAGAGGCTTTACTCAAAAGCCAGGTATTGACTTTTCTGAGACCTTTGCTCCAGTTGCACGGTTGGAAACTATTAGAACTTTGATTGCTGTTGTTGCTCAAAAGAATTGGTTGATTTATCAACTTGATGTGAAGTGTGCATTTTTGAATGGAGTGTTGGAAGAAGAAGTTTACGTTAAACAACCCTCAGGTTTCATGCTTGAAAGGGGAGAAGACAAAGTTTACAAGCTACAAAAGGCCCTTTACGGGTTAAAGCAAGCACCTCAAACGTGGTATGCTAAAATTGATAATTATTTTGTCAAGCATGGTTTCGAAAAGAGCCAAAGTGAGCCTACGCTCCATGTTTTAAAGAGATGAGCTTCCATTCTCATTGTTTCCGTATATGCGGATGACTTAGTCTTCACTGGAAATGATCAAAGTTTGTTACAGTAGTTCAAGAAAGATATGATGAGCACCTATGAGATGAGTGATCTAGGTTTGCTTCATTATTTCTTGGGAATTGAAGTTTCTAAACCAAAAATGGGATATTTGCTTCTCAAAAGAACTATGCAAAAAATCTGCTCAAGAAGTTCAATTTGTCTAATTGCAAAACAGTGGCTACTCCTTTGATGCTGAATGAAAAGATGAAGAAATGTGATGGTGCAAAGAAAGCAGATGCCACAAAGTATCAAAGTTTGATCGATAGTCTTTTATATCTCACTGCCACTAGGCCGAATATCATGTTTGCTTCAAGATGCTTTCAAGTATGCTCTAAGTCAACTTCACTTTGGTGCCAGAAAAAGGGTTTTAAGATATGTGCAAGGCATGCTTGACTATGGAATTATGTACAAGGCTGAAGCACGAAGTTCAAGGCTTATCAGGTACATCGATAGTGATTGGGCTGGATGTCTTGATGATATGAAAAGTACGTCGGCCTACGTTTTCTCTCTTGGCTCAGGGATATGTTCTTGGCGTACGAAGAAACAATGTGTGGTCGCACAATCATCTGTCGAAGCAGAGTACATGGCAGCAGCAAAAGCAGCATCTCAAGCCGTATGGCTTCGAAGAATTCTTGAAGATATCGGAGAAAAGCAAAAAGAAGGCACTGTATTGTACTGTGACAACAAATCAGCCATTTCAATTGGAAAAAATCCAATCAATCATGATCCTACCAAGCACATTGTAGTCAAATATCATTTTTTCAGAGAAGCTATTGAGAAGAAAGAAATTCAGCTTGAATATTGCCGAACAGATGACCAACTAGCAGACTTACTCACCAAGGCACTTCTAAAAGAAAAGTTTTGCTACCTTAGAGAGCTCATTGGAGTTGTGAAGAAAGTGCATTAAGATGGAGTGTTGGAATTAATGCACTACCGCTAAATGTTAAGACTCTAGACATTTCCAAGAACAATTATTCATGCACTACCCTATATGATTAGACTCTAGATTCCCAAGAACAATTATTCTAGAGTCCTTGTTCCCAACCTATGTCTGTTAAGTTATCTAGGAAGAACTCTCTAGTACTTTGTATTCACTATATATATAGCCTTTGGCATATCATTTTGAATCAAGAGAGTTACAATAAGAAGTAATACAAGAGCTTTGTTGTAGCAACTTAGATTTCCCATAAACTTGTTAAGTATTTCCATCCCTCTACACTTCCTACAAATATATTGGTTAGAAATTGAAACCACAGTAGGAGAAGAAACATTAATTGAACAAAAAACCCATAAACTTGAAAGGCGAGACACACGATGGTTGACACCCAACAAATGCATACCAATAGAATGTCAATAAGTCTGTTTGATTCATGAAAAAGAAGTCATTGGTTCAGCCAAACAAAGAAAATCTGGAGAGTACTTCCGAATGATACTATGTAAATTTCTACGTGTAGGGCGATTAGCAACACCCCGAATATTCCAGTAAATAGCTTTCATGAGGAAGGACGTAAAAAAGCAGACCTAGCCCTTGTCTCTATGGGCTCTGGACGCAAATCACTGTCATGTGTCTTCTTTCGCATACGCCTCTTTTGGGACTTAGAAAGAACCGGGGTCATTCCAATCATAGCATCAATATTTACAATAACATCAGCTGGTTCAACACCTAAATCAGATTGAGCCATATCATACTAAGAGGAAACACGACGTACCTCATCCTCAACCATTGGACTTAACAAAATCACACCAAGATCAGTCTCATTCCGATGTTCAAAGCCAGGAGGAGGGCCAGAAAAGTCAACCTCAGTACTCCCATCATCGCTGACATTAGTGGATGCCCATCACTATTATTGTGCATCCCTATAGAATTAATTCTAGGTGCTGAACTATTCCCAAAACCTCATTTTCATGGCTAATAAAACCAACAGCAGCAGCGTGAATATCTGAAGCTTCTATGATACTATTAAAAGGTCAATACTTAGGACGGGGAAGAGCACTAATCCCATTGGAAGCAGCAGGAATCATTGGACCACCATCAATATTTTGTTGAGTGGTCCCTATAGCTTTTGTAGCATCATTAACTCTATTCATAGGATGATACTCACAATGAGTAGGAGTCTTGCTAAGAGAGCGGCCTTGGGTTTGATTTTGTTTTTGGAGTTGATGACATTGAGAAGCATCATGGCTAATCAAACCATAATGCCCACATTTAGAAGGGAGGTTTTCATAAACAATTTCAACAGGTAAGCCGTGATTTTCTCGCTCAACCATGATCGAAGCAGGTAACTCACCAGAGAGATCAACATCAACCAAAATTCGAGCATAGTACCTATACAGATGTTCACGAGTGGCCTTGTCGAACTGCAGGGGGTGCCAATGCCACAAGCAATTACCATTAAATGGCGTGGGTGCCAATACTCTTGGCTTAAGCCATATATTTTAACCCAAACCTGGGCATGTGATTATGGGAGCACATTACCAGGTTTAAAATCTGGTTGCCAATGCCATTGAGATAGACGAAAAATTCCTTGTGCTAACGTACAAGTGCCTTCACCCCAAAATGCGTCTCATGTTGTCTTCAGTAGAAAAATGAAAATCATAATAACCTTTGCCTATTGGAACAAGCCGCCATGGCATGTTAAGAGACCACAATGAGACAAGAGATACTTTGAGATCAGCCGTCTTCAATGGTACGGTGCCCTTCTTCAATAGCAAGCTGCCCAAAAGATTGGTGCGGCATGATTTAATTTGTTCCTGATAGATATCTTCCCTGATCTTAACATAGGTATAATCTCCTCTAATCGTTGGAGTTAGTAATTGGCTAAGCGTGACAGAATTTTCTAAACCATCAGTCAAAATCACAGCGAAGGTTTTGGGTTTGGGAACTGAAACATGGGTGATGGGAGCAGGAATTGGAGAATTAGAATCAACGAAAAACCATGGGCATACAACAGGAGGGGATGAGACACCCATTGGCGCCGCCCCAGAGATCCGTCGACATCAATTTCGTGCCTATGTCCTCATAGTCATGCAAGAAGAATCAAAATCTTAAAAACAAAATAATAAGTTTAAACAAAAATATAAAGAACGTAAAACAGACTGCCTTTAACATTTGAAGAATGTTTATGTTTTGTTGGGACCAAATTAAATCACAGGTAAACACACTTCTTCTGCAGAGACTAAATGAATCATTTTGTATGAGCTGTGCTGTGACCCCTCTAGTGCAAATTGGTAAGATAGCATTCTGGGGCAAATCCTTGAGGAAATTGCTTTACGTCTGTGCAGTAATTGTAGATCATATAATTCTTTTGCACCCATTGCATCCACCCTTGATCCGCAATGTTAAGATTCTTCCAATACCATGCTCCTTTATTTGAATTTGAATCGCAAGAAGAAGTGCCATAAGACCAGACGCAAGCATTGAAGTTCATGTAGGAGGCAGTGAATGGCGACTGTGTCCAATCTATCTTTACAAGTCCACCTCTTGTGGCCCAGTTATCAGCATTCCAGAGACTGGAGTATAATCTCATAGCTTGGTTTTTGGGGAATGGAGTACCAAATGACTCCTGGTTCTTGAACTGTTGGAAGTTCATCAACCAAGAATCTACATATACACGCACCAGTGTTATAGCACATTATTTCTTACAAAGCTATGTAATTAGTGATAAGATAATCAATACATAGGACTTGAGGTTCCTGATCGAATTAAGAATAGAGATATCACATATGATTTGTTGACATTAATGTTGGAATTTAGGATTATTTTATTGTTTGAATTTGGGCTTAGCCCATTAGTATTAGGGTTTCGTTTTCTTGCTTATTAGGGTTATGTTAGTTCTCTATATATATGATGTTTTGTAGCTTGTAGAATTACAAGTTAGTCACAATGTAGCCTTCTAGGGTTTTGTAGCCGTTCCGGCATTCTCGTTAGTTTAATAATATTCCTATTATTTTGTAGTCTTGTTTGTTGCACACTCTGATATTCAACTTGGTATCAGAGCAGGTTTGATCCTTCGGGATTTAATATGCCCTTGATTCGTATTAGTTTGTTTGTTCGTCTTGTTCATTGTTTAGATAGTCGTTGGTTTAGTTTGAAAATTATATATATATATAAAATGTCATTGCCCAAAAACCGCTCAGGTTTCACTTGCTCCTGCATTTGCACCAGCTCAAACCGCCGCCTACCATTGATCAACACTGCCGCACCACCACCAACTCACTGCAAATACAAACTAGTTTGCTGCCAACCTTCCCACTTCGTTGCACCAATGCTTAACTGTCCAATGCAACCCACCTATTGCCTGCATCCGCTGCCCCACCACCGTTGCTGCTCGACCCTATACTCCGCTTTCATCTTGAACCCACTGAACCACCGCGGCAACAGAAACCCATCGCCACTGCACTCGCATCAACCCTATCTGCACAATGCCGCTGCAACCAAAAACCTAGCACATCTGCTGTCCGAATGGATTGTTCATTTGTTCGCTTCAATCGATTGCCTTGTCATGTCCGCCTAACAGAGCTTGCCTTGTCATGTCCGCCTAACGGAGCTTGTCTTGTCTTGTCCGCCTAACGGATCTTGCATCCACATCTTCTTGTTGCAAACTCTTGCCGTGTACCGCCATGAGTTTGACAGGAGGTGTTGGAATTTAGGATTATTTTATTGTTTGAATTTGGGCTTAACCCGTTAGTATAAGGGTTTCGTTTTCTTGCTTATTAGGGTTAGGTCAGTTCTCTATATATATGATGATTTGTAGCTCGTAGAATAACAAGTTAGTCACAATGTAGCCTTCTAGGTTTTGTAGCCATTTCGGCATCCTCGTTAGTTTAATAATATTCCTATTATTTTATAGTCTTGTTCGTTGCGCACTCTAATATTCAACTATTAATTGATCATAACATTTACCACGTTGGTGGCATGTACTTAACAATTTGATCATAATAATTTTTCTTTCTATAAATTAAAAAGTTAACTCCGTCTATGTAAGTTTATCTTACATTGCCGGTCCCAAGCCCGGATAAAGGAGGAGGGGGAGGGCGTCAAGTAGTCGACAGCCGGCACTCCATGGTTACGTCGAATCCTTATGAAAATGAATCCAGAATGAAATCGCGCTAAAGCTAGGGCGTCACCCGTAAGTGGCGCGTTGTGTGGCCCGAGCACAGTGATAAGTGAGCAAGGGTCGCTGTATCTCCATCGGCACCCGGATGCAGTGTTAAATGAGCAAGGGGGCCATAGAAACTTCTTTTCGAACGACTCCACTCAAAGTTGTTTGGGAGCATATGCTCCTATCAACTTTACACGGGACACACAAAAGAAGTACTTTGATCCTATTAGACGGGGGAGGGTGAAGAAGCTAGGACAGAAGGGTAGAGTTCAAGAGAGCAGAATGCGTTTAGGAATGTGGAATATAGGAACCTTAACGGGAAAATCTATGGAAGTAGTGGAAGTTATGGTGAGGAGAAGGATAAATATTATGTGCCTACAAGAAACTAAGTGGGTTGGTCGTAAGGCAAAGGATCTAGAAAACTCAGGGTTTAAACTTAGGTATTCGGGCACAAATAGAACGAGAAACGGTGTTGGCATCATTGTGGACAAGACCTTGACACAAGATGTTGTAGATGTCAAGAGGGTAGGAGATAGAATCATGGCAATCAAGATTGTAATAGGACAAGAACTTATCAATGTGATTAGTGTGTACGCACCTCAAGTAGGGTTGGATACGAGTTCGAAGGAGAAATTTTGGGAAAACCTTGGAGACTTGGTGCAAAGAATTGCTCGGACGGAGAAGTTATTTATAGGAGGAGATTTAAATGGACACGTGGGCAGGGAGACAGGCAACTATGGAGGTTTTCATGGTGGCCATGGTTTTGGGGAGAGAAACGAGGATGGGGAAGCTATCTTGGATTTTGCAATGGCATATGATATCTTCTTAGCCAACACCTTCTTTAAGAAGAGAGAAGAACATGTGATCACCTACAAGAGTGGGTCGTCAAAAACACAAATAGATTTTTTTCTAATGAGGAAAGGGGATCGTATAACTTGTAAGGATTGCAAAGTTATACCGGGAGAGAGCTTGGCTAATCAACATCGCTTGTTGGTGATGGATGTACATATCAAAAGAGTGAGAAAAAAGAACAAGACTTGGAAGTGCCCAAGGACTAGATGGTGGAATCTAAAAGAAGAAAAACAAGCCATTTTCAAAGAGAAAGTTGTTGGAAATGTGCCCTAAAACCAATCATATGATGATACTTTACGGACATTTCACATGTTAAACTAATCTAGTTTAATATCAAGGGCAAAGATTATTGTTTGAGCCGTCTCATATAAATGTTATATGCTTAAACGATACGTCCAAGGAATATGTGATTGGGAGAATGCGATCTAAAGAAGTTAGATTCATGAGACCATTCTTTCGTAGACACATCCTAAATGTTCCTGATCATAGGATTGCCAATTGGGCATTGACAGTCCGTTAAGATCAGTACGTGCTGTGTCTTCTCTCAGGGAGAGTGACTAGTCTCGAGTCATTGGTGTGTGTGACATCAAGACAAGTATGTAGGTGCTCAATAGAGAATGAGTTCACTGAACACGATCGACGAAGAGTTCTCATATTCATGTCACATGAGAACTCATGGTTGGGATAATGCAAAGTAGTCCTTTGACCTGAGGCATCATAGTTGTCTTGTGGTTAAGTCCTTGATCTTTGATTATGTCAAAGTCACTCCATCAGGAGGGTGTCCACGACATAGTTGGGGTTAAGCCACTTAGCTATGAAGGAAAGTGAATGCGCAACAAGGGATCTCTAACCTTCAAACTGTTTGAGGGAGAATACTCTATGATATGATTAAGAATCTCTGGCCAGAGTATGAATGAGATTTAGGAAGTTGTTCCAAATCACATTCAAGGTAATCATATAAGCACACGAATCACATTGGATAGTAGACATGAATAAACTATCAAACCAAACAATGTGGTCAAGAGTATTGTATTAGAGAAAGACCGTATTGCATTTGTAATCCTAAACTGAATAGGTTCTCTACCTCTTCTGATTAGCTTGGGTAACCATGATATGCTGCTAGGTGTCACTCTTGGTTTATGGAAGCCCTAAACGTGTATAAACACTAAAGGGAGAATTGAAAAGTAAGTTTCAATTCACAATCGATTTGAAAGAGTTTTAATCGCCCACTGACTCGCTAAAAGGAACCTAATGGATCGTACACCGTGTAAGGTAGAGATTGAAGAAACAAAGGAGATGAGTAAGAATAATTAAATGGTTTAATTATTTATGGCAATGATTAATTAATATGTTAATTAATCAAACGAATAAGTTCGTTAAAAGACCACGAGTTAGTTTTGGGCCTCAAGGCCCAATGGGCTTCGAATGTCAAGCCCATTGACTTAAGTTGTATGACAACTTAATGACAAATAATTCACAAAGGCCTTAAAAGCCCAATGAAACCCTATGGCCGGCCATTTAGTTAAAGGAGTGGGTTTTGGACTTATTTACAAGTTTGCCACTCCAATGAATTAAGGTATAAATATGACTTTATAGCCAAAATTCATTAAGGGTTTCTTTTAGGAAATTGGAGAGAACACAAAGCTCTCCTTTCTCTCTAAAGAGGCCGGTCACCCTAGAGGAAATTAACTAGCAATCTTGCTTCCTCTAGGTCACTCATTTCTTCATCAATCCATCCTTGGTGTGGAGACTTAGAGGTTCTCAATTTTGGGAACTTGGAGAACCATATTCTTCCATCCAAATCTATGGATCTAAGAAGCAAGGAATGAAGGCCCTCTCCTTGGGTGATTAGCCTTTGCTTATGCAAAGAGGAATCTACAAAGGTATAAATTTCTCAACTCACTTTGATTTGAGTTGAGTCTTGGTTCACCAATCTACTAGGCTTTGAATTTCATGGGTAATGTTTTGTTTTTGAGTGCATGCAAGCATGATTCCGCCTTTAATTGTTAATTGCATGCTATATGATGTTGCTCAAATGAACATGTTTTCACAAAATAATCCCTTCAAAAGTAATCACCCAGTGTGTGTGGGATAGAAAGGGGGAAGCTAGCCAAAGGTGGGATTCCATGGCTAGTTGTATCCGAAAAGTAGCAAAAGAGGTATTAGGAGAGTCTAAGGGCTTTGCTCCACACCAAAAGGAATCTTGGTGGTGGAATGAGGAGGTACAAATAAAGGTGAAGGCTAAGAAGGTGAAGGAAATATTTGTAAAAACATGTTCATTTGAGCAATATCTATAAGCATGCAATTAACAATTAAAGGCGGAATCATGCTAGCATGCACTCAAAAACAAAACATCAACCATGAAATTCAAAGCCTAGTAGATTGGTGAACCAAGACTCAACTCAAATCAAAGTGAGTTGAGAAATTTATACCTTTGTAGATTCCTCTTTGCATAAGCAAAGGCTAATCACCCAAAGAGAGGGCTTTCATTCCTTGCTTCTTAAATCCATGGATTTGGATGGAAGAATAGATTCTCCAAGTTCCCAAAATTGAGAACCTCTAAGTTTCCACACCAAGGATGGATTGATGAAGAAATGAGTGACCTAGAGGAAGCAAGATTGCTAGTTAATTTCTTCTAGGGTGGCCGGCCTCTTTAGAGAGAAAAGAGAGCTTTGTGTTCTCATCTTTTCTCCAAAAGAAACCCTAAATGAATTTTGGCTATAAAGTCACATTTATACCTTAATTCATTGGAGTGGCAAACTTGTAAATAAGTGAAAAACCCACTCCATCTCTAAATGGCCGGCCATTGGGTTTCATTGGGCTTTTAGGGCCTTTGTGAATTATTAGTCATTAAGTTGTCATACAACTTAAGTCAATGGGCTTGACGTTCGAAGCCCATTGGGCCTTGAGGCCCAAAACTAACCCGTGGTCTTTTAACGAACTTATTCGTTTGATTAATTAACATATTAATTAATCCTTGCCATAAATAATTAAACCATTTAATTATTCTTACTCATCTCCGTTGTTTCTTCAATCTTTACCTTACACGGTGTATGATCAATTAGGTTCCTTTTAGCGAGGCAGTGGGCGATTAGAACTCTTTCAAACCGATTGTGAATTGAAACTTACTTTCAATTCTCCCTTTAGTGATTATACACGTTTAGGGCATCCACAAACCATGAGTGACACCTAGCAGCATATCATGGTTACCCAAGCTAATCAGAAGAGGTGGAGAACCTATTCAGTTTAGGATTACAAATGCAATACGGTCTTTCTCTAATACAATACTCTTGACCACATTGTTTGGTTTGATAGTTTATTCATGTCTACTATCCAATGTGATTCGTTTACTTATATGATTACCTTGAATGTGATTTGGAACTCCTTCCTAAATCTCATTCATACTCTGATCAGAGATTTTCAATCATATCATAGAGTATTCTCCCCCAAACGGTTTGAAGGTTAGAGATCCCTTGTTGTGCATTCAATTGCCTCCAAGGCTAAGTGGCTTAACCCCAACGATGCCGTGGACACCCGCGGATGGGGTGACTTTGACATAATCAAAGATCAAGGACTTAACCACAAGACAACTGTGATGCCTCAGGTCAAATGACTACTTTGCATTATCCCAACCATGAGTTCTCATGTGACATGAATATGAGAACTCTTCGTTGATCGTGTTCAGTGAACTCATTCTCTATTGAGCATCTACGTACTTGTCTTGATGTCAAACACACCAATGACTCGAGACTAGTCACTCTCCCTGAGAGAAGACACATCAAGTACTGATCTTAACGGACTGTCAATGCCCAATTGGCAATCCTATGATCAGGAACGTTTAGGATGTGTCTACGAAAGAATGGTCTCATGAATCTAACTTCTTTAGATTGCATTCTCCCAATCACATATTCCTTGGACTTATCGTTTAAGCATATAACATTTATATGAGACGGCTCAAACAATAATCTTTCCCCTTTATATTTAAACTACATTAGTTTAACTTTGTGAAATGTCCGTAAAGTATCATCATATGATTGGTTTTAGGGCACATTTCCAACAGAAGGAATGTTGTAAAGCCTTATACAAGGATAGGACCGATGAAAATGGTGAAAGGTATAGAAAAGCGAAGCAAGAGGCGAAGAAAGCTGTGAGAGAAGCTAAGTTAGCGGCTTATGACGATATGTATAAGCGACTAGATACCAAAGAAGGAGAGTTGGATATCTATAAACTAGCTAGAGCAAGGGAAAAGAAGACAAGGGACCTAAACCAAGTGAGGTGCATCAAGGATGAGGATGGAAAGGTTCTTGCTACAGAGAACGCGGTCAAAGACAGATGGAGAGGTTATTTTCATAATCTTTTCAATGAAGGACATGAAAGGAGTGCTTCTTTAGGGGAGTTGAGTAACTCAGAAGAGTGTAGAAACTACTCCTTTTATCGTCGAATCCGGAAGGAAGAAGTGGTGGTAGCTTTGAAAAAGATGAAGCATAGAAAAGCAGTGGGCCCAGACGATATACCGATAGAAGTGTGGAAAGTTTTGGGAGAGATAGGTATAACATGGCTCACTGACTTTTTCAATAGGATTTTGAAAACGAAGAAAATGCCAAATGAGTGGCGAACGAGCACTTTGGTGCCTATCTACAAGAATAAGGGCGACGTACAAAATTGCATGAACTATAGGGGTATTAAGCTAATGAGTCATACAATGAAGCTCTGGGAGAGAGTCATTGAGCATAGATTGAGGCAAGAGACACGGGTTTTGGACAACCAATTCGGGTTCATGCCAGGGCGCTCAACCATGGAGGCAATCTATCTCTTACGAAAATTGATGGAAAGATATAGAGATGGGAAAAAGGATTTACACATGGTCTTTATAGATTTGGAAAAAGCGTATGATAGGGTCCCAAGAGACATTCTTTGGAAGATTTTAGAGAAGAAAGGAGTACGAGTAGCATATATCCAAGTTATAAAGGATATATATGAAGGAGCAAAGACTGCCGTAAGAACTCATGAAGGACAAACCGAAAGCTTTCCCATAACTGTAGGATTACATCAAGGCTCATCCTTAAGTCCTTACCTTTTTACGTTGGTAATGGATGAGTTAACAGGACATATTCAAGATGATATTCCTTGGTGTATGCATTTCACAGACGATATAGTGTTGATAGATGAAACTCAGGAAGGGGTAAATGCAAAGCTTAACCTTTGGAGAGAAGTGTTGGAATCTAAAGGTCTTTGCCTAAGCCGATCAAAGACAGAATATATGGAGTGCAAGTTCAGTGCAAATGGAGGCCAAAACGAGTTAGGGGTGAGGATCGAAGATCAAGAAATACCAAAGAGCGACCATTTTCGTTACCTAGGATCTATCTTGCAAAAGAACGGAGAATTAGATGGAGATCTCAACAATAGAATACAAGCTGGATGGATGAAGTGGAAGAGTGCATCCGGCTTGTTGTGTGACCGCCGTATGCCACTGAAGCTCAAGGGAAAATTTTATAGGACGGCAATAAGGTCGGCAATGCTGTATGGCACAGAATGTTGGGCGGTAAAGCATCAACACGTACACAAAATGGGTGTAGTGGAGATGAGGATGCTTCGTTGGATGTGTGGGCACACGAGAAAGGATAAGATTAGGAATGAGGATATCCGGGGTAAAGTAGGAGTAGCCGAAATTGAAGGAAAGATGAGAGAAAATCGGTTACGGTGGTTTGGACATGTGCAAAGAAGGCCTACTGACGCTCCGATTAGAAGATGTGACTATGAGACAGAGGTTCAGGGCTGAAGGGGTAGAGGAAGACCTAGGAAAACTTTGGAAGAGACTCTAAGAAAAGACTTAGAGTCCTTGGATCTAACAGAGGACATGAAACAGGACCGAGCACAATGGCGTTCTAAGATTCATATAGCCGACCCCACTCAGTGACTTGGATTTTTCAAGTCTCCAACTGAGAAGTTTTCCTCACTTGGGAAATTAAGGGAACACTACCTCAACCTACATGCTCCACTCACAAAGCTTCAACATACAAGCTTCAACAAAAGAAAAATTCAAAGAACTTAGAGAAGAAGGCTTTGGTGTATTTAACACAATACGTTGAAATGAAGCAAAGCTTATTTATTGATATCCCCGAAAAGTTACAAATATGTACATATACATGAGTCAAAATAAACAAACAAGAGGGAGCCTTCATAAAGGTTGCTTAGGAGAAGTCTCAGCAGTCGGTAGAGCCCCAGAAAGAGAAGGCACCGGAGGGGGATCATTCGGAGCCTTAGTACTGGACAGAACCCTAGAAGGAGGAGGTATCAGAGATTGATCATTTGGAGCTTCATTACGTGGTACAGCCCCAGAAGACGAAGGTAATAAATGCCTTTGGAACAAACCCACAAACCTCTGATGATCAAGTAAAACCTGACCATCAGATTCCTTCATCTGGTCAAGCTTCCTCTTCATGTTTGTAGCATAGTCATGTGCGAGCCGGTGCAACTGTTTATTCTCATGTTTGAGCCCTCTAATCTCTTGTTTGAGACTTATCACTTCAGCCGCCAATGATTCAACTTGGCGGGTTCGAGCAAATAGGCGTTGGGCCATATTAGACACAGAACCTGCACACTGAACACTAAGAGCCAGAGAATCCGTAACAGCCAACTCATCAGACCGTTTGGAAAGTAGTCTGTTATCTTTGGGAGTGAGAAAGTTCCAGGCCACCACCGCAGCGGTCATATCATTCTTCATCACGGAATCCCCAACGGTAAGAAGACCAGTAGGGGAGACGAAGGATGGGCGCCATATGTTGTCTGGAGAAGGCGTGGCTGCCTCTTCAACAAGGTTCAAGTCAAAACGACGGTCGGAGGGGCCAGACATTTTCAAAGGTGTTGAAGAGAGAAGAGGTCGGACAAATCAAGATCTTAGAAGTGCAAGAATGGAGCTTCTACTGGTGGAGATTCAAGTGTGCTTTGGAACTTAATGCCAGCCTCTATAAAAATCTGCACTCGATGGAGCTTCGGAAATCGAAGAGGCGCCTGCTCAGAAATCGAAGAGGCGTTTGCTTTCTCAAAAGCTGGGCTGCTCAGAGACCATGAGGGTCGATCTCAGAAATCGAAGAGGCGTTTGCTTTCTCAAAAGCTGGGCTGCTCAAAGACCACGAAGGCCGATCTCAGAAATCGAAGATACACTTGCTTTCTCAAAAACTGGGCTGCTCAGAGACCACGAGGGCGGTTCTCAGAAATCGAAGAAACACCTACTTTTTCAGCCTTGTCAGCACCTATCACACGCACACTCAGCTTTGCGGAAATTACGGGGATTCTGTCGAATATTTCTGGTGAAGTAGAAAGCACATGAATCTTACTGTTCAATCACCCACTTTCCACACGCAACATTAGCTCATGGGTACCACAGATAACTTTGCCAAAGTTATCTGACAAAGTTGAGACACGTGAAGCTTGCAGCTCCCACTACATCGCTCTGACCAAGAAGGGTAAAAGAATAGCAAAGAAACAGCACTAACAAAGTTTAGACACATAAATTTTGAAGGTCTAGCTAACATATTATTACCCACAAGGGTAAAAGAACAGTACCACTGCTGGATAATTGGAAAGTCCCTGTGTGTCAACCTCTGTGCTCCGTAGCAAGGTAGACTAGCAAACATGCTCAACCTTTACTCACATTCAAGAGTTGTCCGAATCTCGAGAGCCAGATCCCCGACAGGATTGCTTGTTCGAAAACCGAAGAGGCACCACTTTCTCAACTTCGAGAGCCAGATCTCCTTGGATAAAGCTTGTCTGTAATCTTCACACACAACATCAGCTTTCCAGATACCACAGACCACTTTTTCAAAGTGCTCTGACAGAGTTAAAACATGTGAACCTGGCAGCTCCCACTACCGTGCTATGACCAAGCAGGGTAAAGGAATAGCATTACTACTTGTTGTTAGGGAGACCTGCAAAAATGATCAACCCTTTCTCATATCTGAGAGGGCACTCCCAACGAAGCCTTTCGAAATATTCAGCTTTCTTTCCCCCCGATAATACCTCTGTAAACAAGCTATACCAGAGCAAGAATATCTCATATCATCAGGGTTAAAAGCAAGAGTATCCCATATCATGCTTTTTCCCTATCTTTTCCTTTGGCCTTATTCTTACCTGCAAGACAAGGAGAAAGAGAGCAATCAGTCAGCACTTGGAATCAAGCTCCCAGTCAGGAACTGATTGCCTGGAACCCCTTACCTGATTACTTACCTGGCATTGCTCTTGAGTACTCATCTTCAACATCTTATGCTTCCAGGGAAGATACCGCGTCTGCCTGAGGAACAGATAGGGCAAGTGAGAAGGATACAAGGAAGCATGTGGAGACAAGCGTAACAGCATACGTGCCGATACATCCACTACTTTGTCAAAAGAAAAAGTATCCCATATCAGCAGGGTCGAACGTACTCTAGATTTGATGGACTTGTTTTAACCCTCAAATTCTTCAGTCGGCCTTATACTCTGGAGGAAACCAGAAAACCCTCCAGCTCAGTTCAAGAATAAGCCTGTGGAAAGTTACTTCTTCAAAAGCAAAAGTATCTCATATCATCTCTTCTCATTTTTCTTCTCTTTATCCTTCATGCTGCCTGCAAGATAGGGAGAATGAGAACAATCAGCCGGAACTCGAAATCAAACTTCTGATCTGGGACTGATTGCTTGGAGCTCTGATTGCTTACCTTGTCTGTCACCTCTTTCAGCAGACCCCCTAGCTCGGCGACTTGGGGGACTCCTATTACATGGTTTGTATCGCGCTTGACCAAGCCTGAAACTACAAGTAAGCTTCAAGTGAAATTGATACATTACCTTGTGCATCTCCACCAGTTAAAGATACCACCCCTGGATGGAGGAAGAGTACTTCCAGAGAAGATGCTACATCTACCTATGAGACAATAAGGCAAGTGAAGACGATACCACACTTGGGTACTTAGAAGTTTCGTGATTATGAGATCATTCTCCCACAATATTTCCTAATGTAATTTGTACTAAATCATTCACTTGTACTCACTAAAGGAGAGCTTGAACCTATGTACTTGTGTAAACCTTTCATAATTAATGAGAACTCCTATATTCCGTGGACGTAGCCAATCTGGGTGAACCACGTACATCTTGTGTTTCCTTTCCTGTCTCTATCCATTTATATACTTATCCACACTAATGACCAGAGCAATCTAGCGAAGATCACAAAAAGCGACCGTTTTCGCTACCTAGGATCTATCTTGCAAAAGAACGGAGAATTAGATGAAGATCTCAACCATAAAATACAAGCTGGATGGATGAAGTGGAAGAGTGCATCCGGCGTGTTGTGTGACCGTCGTAGGCCACTGAAGCTCAAGGGAAAATTTTATAGGACGACAATAAGGCCAGCGATGCTGTATGGCACAGAATGTTGGGCGGTGAAGCATCAACACATACACAAACTGGGTGTAGCGGAGATGAGGATGCTTCGTGGGATGTGTGGGCACACGAGAAAGGATAAGATTGGGAATGAAGATATCCGAGGTAAAGTAGGAGTAGCCGAAATTGAAGGAAAGATGAGAGAAAATCGGTTACGGTAGTTTGGACATGTGTAAAGAATGCCTACTGACGCTCCGGTTCGAAGATGTGACTACGGGACAGAGGTTCAGGTCCGAAGGGGTAGAGGAAGACCTAAGAAAACTTTGGAAGAGACCCTAAGAAAAGACTTAGAGCACTTGGATCTAACGGAGGACATGACACAAAACCGAGCGCAATGGCGTTCTAGGATTCATATAGCCGACCCCACTTAGTGGGAAAAGGCTTTGTTGTTGTTGTTGTTGTATAAATTAAAAAGTTATCATTTCCACAATCTACTTTTTTTTAATTATATATATATAATCTCATATTTCATTGGAGAGTGTTATAATTGACTGCATCACAAAAATGAGATTAGAAAATTGATAAAAATAAATAAATAAAGGAGGAGAATTTGGACAATAATTGATGATAGGAGGATATGTAAATTGGCATGCACAATTTATAACCACATAAAGCAAATTCAGGCTTCATGTTAGTAAAATGTGAGATTAGCTCTTGCCACATTATCACTTAACAATCAATTTAACAAATTAGCTAACGGATACGTGAATTGCAATAGTTTGATGATCATGGATGGGGTTACAATTGAACCCAAACTTGAGAGTGCAAAATGTAATTTAATGTAGTTTATATAACAATTTTTTTCCCTATGTTATAGATGTTTACTTACATAACATTTTGGGGATTCCAAAGTATAGAATAGGTGTGGAAATCAGCAGTGGGATCAAACCAAAGATAGAATTGCTGTTCTCTACCCTTGCCTTGGTAGAACACATTAGTATGAAGAATGTAAGGCTCACCAGTAACATTCCCTAAGAATTCAAAGTCTATCTCATCTTGGGATGAACCAGTTGATGATAACTGAAACATACAAATGTACAAGAATACTGTAAGCATCAGAATTTAATATATAAAGTACTCTTGCAATTTTCACTATGTGATTTCATGGCAAAAAACCTCTCATCTATTGTCCAATAAATCACTTACATTAATGTGTGTGTGTGTTTGTAACTTTCAGGATACATACATAGAAGGTAGTGACAGTGCCAGCACAGTTTCCAGCAATAAGCTTGATCCGTATATCAATCATTGCATATAGGTATTTATGGAGCCTACAATAATCCCAAAAATTCTAGAGACAACGCGTGGATTTTTACTCAAGAAAGACAAGATTGCCCTCATTAAATAGGCAAGCTCCTCACAAACTCTCACGCCCAGCTCACACCCATAAAGGTCCCAACAACTAAATACGACTGTCCATAGCTCACCTGCCCTTGGCAAGGAAAAGTCAAAGCATTAAAGATAAGGTAATTACCCAAATCCTATCTTTAATACATTCCAAATTGAAGATTGACTCCATTCAAGTAAGTAATCCCTATTTAAAGGGAAAATTAGGTTCACATCCTTCTTTTTATTACTCCATTGATTAAAATCCTATTCATTTTCAATTTTTGATTAAGGTCCTTTGGTATTAATAACATCATTAATTATTTGAATAATAAAATATTTTTATTTTTAAATATATTCATTTAGTGTTAAAATGCTACAATTAGTATATTTATATTTATGGCTAGATTTTTTATCATATATTTTTATTTTTAGTTTGTACCCATTTTTAATTTGCAAATATTTGTTAATTTGTACCAATTTTCTTTTCATTTTTAATTTTTACCCATATATTAGTTTCTTTTTGTGCCCAATTTTTAAAATTTTTATTTGTGTTTGTACTCATGTGTATACCGTCATGTAACATTGTATATTTAATCAATGATAGAAAAATTACATATGGTATATTTATGTTTTATGCCTAAACTTTGTATCATATATTTATATTTTTAGTTTTTCATCTTTTATCTGTACCCTAATTTATTTATAATGTACCCATTCTTCTTTATTAATGTACCACTTTGTTATATGTGAAATGTACCTTTTTTTTTTTGTAAAATATACCAATTTTTTTAACACTATGGATACATTCTTTTGCCATTTATTATTTCTTATTTTTACATAGTTTTTATCCATTTATTAAATCAAAATGTTTGAATTTTTTTTATTGTAACCGTTTCTAATAGTATTATAATGAGGGATTTTAAATTTATAGGATTATAAATCTCATAAAATATCAAACAATTAATGTCAAAACTATAAAAATATAAATAGTAATAGTAATATAATGAGGTGTACAAAGTTTAGAGACTTTGATCAAACTTTGAATACTATCTTTAATACATTCCAAATTGAAGATTGACTCCATTCAAGTAAGTAATCCCTATTTAAATCTATTAGGGATAATTACTCCATTATCTCAAGATATTGAGGCAGCTGAGGTTGAGAAATATGGTGCCTTTGAGCTAGTAATTAACCAATTGAATGGAGACTACAAGTGCAGACACATCACAATGGCAGGTTATTATTTGGCAGCCTCTAAATTGTTGAGTTATTGGGGAACTGAAGTATCAAATAACCATATTCCCAGGGGAGCAAATTTAATTGCTAATGAGATGGCACAGTTGGCTTCTAGAGCACATATTTAAGAAAGAAGATTTGAGGTGAATGTAGATGTACAAAGGAGGAATCTCCCTTCTATCTTTGAAAAAGGGTTCAACCTTGATGTAATGACCAAAGAACCTGAAATAGAAGACGGGAGAACATCAATTATTCAGTACTTGAAAGACCCTTCTTTTCCCACAAGTAAGAAGATTAGGCAGCGAGCAACTAAGTTTGTCATTTGGGACAAAACTTTGTTAAGGAAGACCCTAGATGGGCTTCTATTGAAATGCTTAGGCTTAGAAGAATCAATAAGAGTGATGACTGAAATGCATGAAGGCATTTGTGGAGCACATTAAGCTGGAACCAAGATGAGATGGTTGTTGAGAAGATATGGCTATTTCTGGCCCGATATGGAGAAGAATTGTAAGCCTTATGCCAGAGGGTGTGAAGAATGTCAAAGACATAGACCTCTTCAACATGTACCCTCAGTACCCATAAATCCAGTAGTGAAGCCATGACCTTTTAGAAGATGGGCAATGGACTTCATTGGGAAAATTTATCTAGCTTCCAGCAAGGGGCACACCTTTATAATTGTGGCAACTGACTACTTTGCCAAGTGGGTAGAAGCTTTAATTGTGAAGACTATCACTTCAACTGCTATGAAGAAATTCATTGAAACCAAGATCCTACGTAGATACGGGGTGCCCGAGACAATTGTTGTAGGTCGAGGGCCATCTTTTATCTCGAAAGAAGTGGAGGAATTAGTAAACAAGTTCAAGATAAAGATGATCCAGTCTAGCCCCTATTATCCCCAATCAAATGGTCAACCAGAAGCTAGCAATAAGATCTTGGTAAATATTATTAAAAGAATGGTGGCAAATATCCTAGAGAAATGGCATGAGAAGTTAGGAGATACTGTTTGGGCCTACAAACCCTCAAAGAGAGCAGGAACTAGGACCACCCCTTATGCATTAACCTTCGGGCAAGATGTTGTACTCCCTATGGAAATCAATGTAAGTTCTGTAAGGCTTCAAAACCAGTTCGGTCTACATAGTGACGAATAAATTTAGGCCATGTGTCAAGGGATTGAAGATTTGGATGTAGCCCAAATTGAAGCCTTCAACAAAATCCAAGAGGGGAAGAAAGCTGTTGCCCGAGCTTATAACAAAACAGTGAAATTGAAAACCTTCAAGGAAGGAGAGTTGTTCTTGAAGGCAGTTCTACCCTTGGGAGCTCAAGTTAGAGGTTTTGGGAAGTGGTGTCCCAGTTGGGAATGTCCTTTCATTATCAACCAAGGGTTGGGTAGAGGAGGGTACTACTTGACAGATTTAGAGAGAAACTTGAAAAGACATCCAGTTAAGGCCATGTTTTACAAAAAGTATCACCTAACTCTGTGAGATGTTAAAGACTGTTATATTGATGAAGTTTGAACACAGGAAGAAGTGTTGGAGCCCTTTTGATTTGAAACAATTAGGTATAAATGGACAAGTCCAAGTAGGGGAAAATGGATCATTTATTCATAATGGAAGAAAGTTACAAAAATCTTAGCCTAACAAGTTCACATCCCTAGCTAATGCAGCTATCCTAGAGTGATAGGTCTGCATGATGGTGAAAATCTGGCCAGGTTCTTCTAGGGCAATGTTGCTGTTGGCTAGTTGGGCCTCAGAGTCCTCCACGTCTTAGTTGGCTCTCTTCACTTCTTCAATCTTCTGGTAGAGTTTTCTCGAGAGGGTAATTTACTCGACCTTTAGTGCTCAAGGTTGCTTTTCCAACTTTTGGATCTCGGAGGCCACCACCATGATTCTGTCTTCCATAGCCGAGCCCTCTTCCACTAATTGTTGTAGAGAAGATAAAGTTATGGAGTGCTTCTCCTTGTAGCACTTCACTCGGTTTGCTTGCCTCTTTGCCAGAAGGTGCTGATCCCTTAGAACCCAAAAATTCTCGAAGAATGATAGAAGTGACTCGTATTGAACCTTTGGCATTTAATGATTTTGGTACGACTCAGTAAGGGTTTTCTAAGCTTCTTGGAGAGCCTTTAGGCTAAAGAAGGCAGTGAAGTGCCTCTATATCCACTCCTTGAAGACTCAGCGTAAATCTTAAAAATGTTGGGGCTCAGAAGGGCACCTTGGAGACCTTAGCTTGGTCCTGATTTACCTTAACTCTTTGACTAGTTCGAGCAATGAGGTCTTGGCTGGAATAGAGGCAAGATGGAAAGGTATTACTCTAGCATCCCCAAAGGTAGCTTCAGTTGAAATGGAAGGAAGAGGCCCAGAAATGGAGGTGGCAACATCAGCAGTCTTCTTAGGCCTAAGGATGAGGATCCCTATGACCCTAGAGGCCTTAGGATGCTTAGGAATAACCGCTTTGCTCCCAGAAGGCTAGGGAGACTTGCTCGAGCCCTCGCCAGAAGCTTGTTTTACATAAAGGAAAAAGTGAGTTAGAGATTTAGTTCACATTTAAACTGGAGAATGGACAAAAATTGAAGGACTTATGTACCTGATCTGGCCTTTGAGCTTTGGGTTATGGGGCCTCTATTATTGTAGCTGTTTTAGGAGAAGCAGACGGGTTGGCTTGAGAATGAACCTGGGGAGCCTTCGGGCTAGTCACCTCTGAGACCACAAGGATCTCAAGGAATATAGGCTCCCCAAAAGATGGTGGTGGCTAGTTGGTGGCCTTGTGAACTGTAGAAGACTGGCAAAGGCAATGCAGATGTTAAAGGTTATTGAAGAGCTTGAAGAAAAATTTTAAGAAAAGTTTGGGGAAAAAGAAACTTATTGAAGTACAGTCATCTTCCACGTAGTGCAACAACTCCCCCAGTAGTAGGATTAAACTGGGAAATGGGAGTCACCACCATGGCTGGGGGGGAGTAGAAGAAGTAGGGGCTGAGATTTGCTCAATCTAAGGTATAGATGTCCCAACCTTCACCTAGGACATAATAAAGGTGAGGGTTAGTTTTGAAACTTGGAAAATAACAAACGTGACCACAACTGAGGAAGAAGTATACCTATGAGGGCTTGGTCCGAGAAAACTAAGAACGCACTGATCGAGCTAAAGGAGAAGAAGGCTCGAGTTGGGAAATTCCTTCCGCTCTAGTATCCTATTTCAAACAAACAAACAAAGGATTAGCACAAGTGTCCAAGAAAGTGGACTTCAAAAGTAACTTAGTATTTAAGGTATGAAAGCTATACCTTCAACTCCTCGAGAATCATGTCGATAACCTTTTTGTCTTATTGTTGTACCTCTGCACCTGACTGCGATCCTTGGGGAATGGGGGCATATTTCTTAGTAGCAGGAGGCCCTTAGTACAAAGGATGGGGAGTGTTAGTTCAAACTTGAGGAAATTTGTAACTGAGAAAGAAGATTAAGGCTAAATCACTTACTGGAAGATTATTGTTTCTTCTTGTCCGCTTCGACTAGGTGGGCATATGAGAATTTGGAAGCCTGAGAAGTTTGAGCTCTGGTAATTTTCTTGGTAGAAGTTACCCTCGGACCAGGTAGAGCAAGCTAAGGCTGAGGCCTCTCATCGGGCTCTGACTTCGAAGACTCTACAAGCTTCTTGGAGAACAAGAGCATCTGTAGCTTCTTCTTCTGGTTTGACATCCACTTTTTCGATGTTGCCTTGGGCTGCAAAATAAAATTAAAGTTAGTTAGTCATGAACTACAAAAACATTATCTAAGAAAGACAAGATAGAGGCAATGTAATGTACCTATAAGAAGAAGCTAGTTCTTCTGGTTGATTGCCTCATTCCAGCTCTTTAACTTCTCATTCTTAGGGAGAAAGTTGAAAAAGACATGCCATCATGGGCCTCTCTGATGTCCCCATCATACTTCTTTAACCACTTGGCCTCCCACCAAATGGAAAAATAAGAAGTGTATTCAAAGTTGAGTGCACAGGCTTGTAGGTGCTGCTTATCACCTCCAAGCTGCACCGAGCTACCCGAAACGGGACCTCAAGAGGGAGCGAATGTGGTAGGAAGTCCCACAATGCATAAAGTTAAAGAGAAGCACTGGAATTGCCTGCCTGAATCCCAGCTACCTACCACAGAAGTTGGGGTGGTAGACTTCCAGCCCGCGCTCATAGCCCATCTGGTTGCTATGCACTCCCCAAGCCAGGTCCCATTGTTAGATGCAGCTTATGAATTTATCCTTGCAATGGCCACTAGCATCTTCTCCAAAGGCATCTTGGAAGATTTGGTCTAAGAACCATGGGTACCTCCAAAGGCATCCTAGAAGATTTGGTCCAAAAATCCTAGAAGATCTACCCGAGTTCGGCAAACTCTGAAGAAGTAGAGGCAGGCAAGGGTCAAATGATTCGTGGGGGAAACCTTTGCCAAGATGCCTACTTCTTCGAGGAACTCCGGGTTAGGCGCCCGAAACTCAGGGAAGTACCACTTGAGCCAAAGTTTGACCATCCAGGTAGGCCCGTTAAGGTTGGTCTCGAAGGTTTCTCTCATGGAGGAGATGGTAAAGGTGTGCTAAGAGGAAGGGCCCCATGGCGACGTCATCAAAAGAGTGCAGTGCCTCCACCAAGGGAATCCACTCCAATTTTACTCTCTTGGACTTGTTTGGGAACACATGCTAAATGAGAAAGTACATGTGTTCTTGGTTCTATCTACCTTGGGAAAAGGCGGGCTGAACATGTTCTTGGAAAATGGGATAAAACCTCCGACGGACATCCCATAGCTTGTGAACGTTGAAGAGTTGTACTCCAGATGGGTGATGGACTCAGAGGTATTCGAGCTTTGAGCAATTGGACGAGAAGGCGAAGACCAATCATAGGTGACGTCCACATGCCTGCCCGAGGGTTTTAGTCTGAAGACTTGAGCCATGTCGAGGACAGTATAAGACATGGAATCCATTCTAAAATAGAACGTGTTGGTCCCATTGTTCCAGAAAATCAGAGCAGTGGTCTGGAGCTCGAGCTTGGCTATGACTGTGAACTTGGAGAGCATGTTAAGCTTATAGATGCCGTTGGCCATCCACTTTTGCTTCCAGATGGGCTTAAGCTCGTCCTCCCATTGTGACCAGGCTTCATCCCTCATCAGTGGAAAACCCTTCTTGAAGTTTAACCACTTAATAGCTGAGATTCCAGCTATGGCAGAGTAAGGATTGTGGGTGAACCAGTTGGCATAAGACATGTTGTTCTCCACAGTAACACGGACGGGCAGTCCAGGTAGGCCCTAGAGAATGCACTCCTCCCTCTTCAAGGAAAATAAAAAGATTCAGGCTAGCCTGAGGGTAATGAAAGTTGTTGAGTTAGTGGTGCAAGTTGACGATCCCTTCACCAGACTTGCATCCAGGGTGAAGTTTAGGTACCATGATTGATTTTTGGGAAAAAGAAAAAAGAGTTGAAGGCAAAAAGCAAGAGAAGGCTGAGAATGCAAAAGATTCTGGAAATTTTGGAAAATCAGAGAATAAGGATTGCTAGAAGTGTTGGCCGAAGAAATTTAAATCGAGGTTATATAACGGGCAGTTAGTTAACGTTGGAAATCATGGGTTAGTGCAGAGGTTGATTCGAAGCAATTGGATAACTGGTGCAAGTCCCAAGTTAAAGCGTGCGGTCAATGTTTACTCATTATTAATGTCTTGGTTTGCAGACTTAACAATGATTAAAGGGGGCACTGTTTGGGTTAATATTTAACATTGGGCTTTATGATATTAAGGCCCAAGGATGTCAAAGCAAATGAGACTTGCCTGAAGCTCAAATGATAGGCCCAAAGAAAATTAAAGCCATTTCACCTAGGGCATGGGCCATGTGCCTATGATTGAAGTGATGGATGGCAGAGAACAACTCACAACCAACCAAAAAGCACTTTCTAATGGCTTGAAGAAGTAAATAGATGATGACTCATGGCCCTCCGTGTAATCTCAGTTAAAAGCAAGGCAAAAAGGGTTAGGCCAAATCATCTATAAAAGGAGAAAGAGACATCAGAGATAAGGACACTCAACCAACCAATCAAAAGACATACAAACTCTGCTCTCAAGCCAGGTCGTACCCAGAAAAGCTGAATCTTATCTAGATCCAGACCTTTTAGTTGTAGTTCCTTTAGGAAAATCCATCTTTTGTCTAGTGTAAAAGCTTTGTAACCTTCCCTTAGTGTTGTAGTATCGATTCCCTTGTGCATAACCTATTTACCTTCCATCTTTTTTAGCATACAACCTCTGTAAACTCAAAAAGAAGTTGTTTCAAGAAGTTCGACCTTGCCCGACAAGGTGAAATCTTGCCCGAGTCTCTTTGTTTGTACTTGCATTTAGTAGATCTGTCACTTAATATACTTTCCATCATGTATTCAAATCATTATCAACTGTTTTCTACTTAAGAGTTCTATTTGTATTCAAATCTGGTTAAGTTAATCAACCTATTTTTATTAAAAGCAAATTGTGATGGAGGAAGTGGTTGAAATGGCCTTGAACTCCCTTCCTTTTGGACATACAAGATTATGAACTAAAAGTCCTTGTTTACAATGCAAGAAAAAGAACTTAATGCTAACTTAACCCATCTGTGACAATCCTTTGATAAACAAGAAGTTTGAGTAACTTGGGGCGCAAGTAATCAACTTAATCCACACATATTCGACAATCTATTATACTAAGATAACAGTTGCATGCTTAGATCCTTGTTATTTTTTATTGTGAGCCTCAAAGCCAACACCAAAGGCCCCACAAATGCACCTCTCAAACTAACTAAAAATTCATTTAGTAGCTCACCCAACAGCAAGAACTTGCTTGACAACCAACAAAGTGCCACCTTCTTGCAGAGCTGTGTGAGGGAAATCTTGCCCGAACAATGTCTGTCTTTGATGTGTGCATGCTGGTTTTCCTCTTATATACCTTTTTTTGGGGGTAATGCTAGCAAGATTGAATTTGTAGACTAAATTTACAAACTAAATGACGTGTCACTAATATGAATGAGCACATTTATCAATGGTTAAGTAATAATTTAATCATTAACTTTCATGTCATTTAGTTTACAAAATCTTATTTACAAATTTAGTCTTTCTAGCTGGGATCTAATCCCAATCCTTATTAGAAACATAAACCCGCACCGCAATTGGGAAACGTCATCTCCTTCCATCTTCATTGGGCTAATCTTGCAGTAGCCTAATCCTAAATTTGAACCGCTCCTAACCATCTTGGCCCACAAATTCTCACCTCTTGGACCAATTTGCAACAACCCAATCTCTAATCTTCCTTGAAATCGCTCTTTGATCAACCCAATCCTCATGAGCTTAAGTTGACAGTTACTGGGCTTTCTCGTATTTTCTTGTAAAATCTATATTTTGTTTTACAGGACTTGCACATAACACATTAAATAAAAAAATTAACACAAAAAACAATTGACAAGAAACTAACTAGTGTTTAAAACTTTCCTAGTTTAAGTGTGATTGTGTAAATCCTAGATTAGATTTGATTCTAGTTATCCTTTCTTATTACAACTTGTATTCCTTGGGGATGAAGGAATTTCTTCTCTCCTTTTACTACTATAAATAAAGGTGCTATGTAGGAGGGATAACACACACATTCCCCTACAATTCTACGAACACATCTCTCTCAATCTCTCTTCTCATTGCCGCCGGCCCCCTTAACCTTGTCAAATAAAATAGGCTACAACACGTTATTAGCACACTCCTACTGCTGCGCTTAAGAATCTAACGTTAAAGAATTTTTCTGCATCAAACCAGTTCATCCATATCATCACACAATCAGGTTTTTTCAAAATAACGTTTTTTATCTCGATATTTTTGCAGCCCTGATAGCATGAACATTCACCATAATGCATGACCTAACTTTACGTTTTTCGAATTTTAGATTCTACATACATTGTGTATGCATTATATTCATAATTGTTGAATTATGTGAATTAGATATTTGCCATGAATTGCCATCTACATGCATTAAAATATTGAATTGCATATACATCAAATTGAATTATATATGAATTGAATTGAAAAAAAAAATCAAAATTGCCACCTGGGTTCTTCGAACCCGTGACCCCGAGCAAGCATGCACCATCAAAGCTCCTTTGAAACACGACACTTATAGCGTCCAAACCTAGAAAATCCACATTGCCTGAAGTGAGACCATGGCTTTGTCGTGCAATTTTCTGACCAAATCCGACATGGTATCGTAATTTTGATTCGGTAACATTGAAATTCCTGAAGACATTTCATCGAATTTGGGTGAAATTCTAGTTTGAATTTCTTAGGGTTTTTTCTCCAATGTCGAGGTACTCTTTTCATCCCTTAGAACTTGCTCGCTGTCGAACCTATGACCTTGAACTGAGAAATTTTTCCCAAAACACGACCGCCTGCAGCGGTGGCACTGAGCTTCGTCTTCAGTGACTGCACCCAGCTCCGGCTAGGGTTTTTTTTTTTTTTTGTTGAAACCCTAAGCCCTAAATCTTTGGGTTGACCTTCTCAGCCTAAAAAAAAAAAGAATTTTTTTTAGGAACAAGGCTCTCAAGATGCTGCCCAATCCTTAGCTCGACCCAAAACCGGCCTAAGGGGCCATGGTGTTCTGGCATTGTGTGTCGCACTAGATCCCAGCTCCCGTTTAAGCCCGACTCCTTTTATGCAGCCTGTCTACTATATTGGGCCTGCAACCCACTATTAATATTAGGGCCTGATCAGCCTATGAAAAAAAAAACACAAAAATCTTGGGCCTGCCTACAGCGGGCCATGTAGATTTTTTTGGGGCCTTGCTTGATGCGGCCTGTTTTGTCTTTCTTCTCCTCATGGGCCAGAAGCATGCACCCGAGAAACCCTAGCCCAATTTTTGGGCCCCGAGCTTCGTTGTTTAATACTTTTAGACAATTTGGGTTATATATTTTTTTCACCCACACTTTAAATTATGGCCTTAAGTCCAAATACTTAATTCAATTATAACTATAGACCCGAAGTTCTGTTTGCATATTTTTGTTGCATATTTTTTAGTATATATTTGTGTTTGCCTGCGGGAACATATGAACCTGAAGTTCATAATTATTTTGAGACCTGAAGTTTCTTATAAACATGCCTTTTTTGGAAACCTGAAGTTTTCTTTAAAAACATCACCCATGAAAACCCGAAGTTTTTTCATGCAAAATTAAACAAATACATGTCTATTAGAACCTGTATGTTCTACTCATATGTGAATGGATTGATTTTTCTCCATTACACTCACCACATCTTGTCCATCTATTCTGTGATAGGAACATGTCGAATTTGGACAAACTTGACTTCACTACTTTGGAGGTCTCTGGAAGGAACTACCTCAAGTGGGTCCAAGATGTGAAGCTCCACCTTAGTGCAAAAAACTTGCATCCCGCCATTGAAGAAGAAACGGACAATAAAAAACCACTGCTATGATCTTCATCCGAAGACATATCCATGATGCCTTGCAAACTGAATACCTTGTTGAGGAGGATCCACGTGCACTATGGGTCACTTTGGTTGATCATTTTGATCACCAAAAGGACATATTCTTGCTTGAAGCAAGACATGACTGGCAGCATTTGCGCTTCCAAGACTTTAAGTTTGTGAATGAATACAATTCTAAAGTTTGTCAAATCCGATCACTTCTTAAGTTTTGTAACGAAACTTTGACTGAAGATGATCTCCTAGAGAAGACCTATTTGACCTTTTCTATTTCTAATATTGTCCTGCAATAACAATATAGAGCTTAGAAGTTCACTAATTTCTCAGATTTAATCTCTGTTTTACTTCTCGCTGAAAAGCAAAACTCGCTGTTAATGAAGAATTATCAAGCTCGACCTACTAGGGGAATATTGTGCCTGAAGCACATTATAGCACAAATCAACGCCTAAAACACCAAAAGAAGCATGGTAGGGGCAGCCATAAGCCATCCCACCAAGGTCAACAGAGTCAAGGCCCATCCAAGGGAGGAAACAAAGCCCAGAAACGCTCAAACCTCGCTCCCAAGAACCCGAACTTGAAGAATAAGGGCAAAGCACCTAAAACCATGGAGGCAGATATGTGCTATCGTTGTGGTTCAAAGGACCATTGGTCCCGTGTTTGCCGAGCTCCCCAGAAGGTTGTAGCTGAATATCATTCTCGTCGTAAGAAGTTTGAATCAAACTTTGTGCAAGTGGAAGAACCGGAGACTACAAAGATGGAGATTTCTAACTTTCAAGAAGATACCACCCCTATAGAAGATTAGAATCTTATACATAAACAATTTTAGTTAGTTAAAATTGCACTATGGGGCCGAATTCCACCTAGTGGCCAAACCCCTCCCCCTTTGTTTTGTGGTTGATTTTTGAACAATTTTCCTTTATGTTTGGATTATTTGTTAGTGATTTGTTTTTGGATATTAAGTTTTAATTAATTACCATCCTTGAATAAATGAAATTTTTTTTAATTGATATTTGTTTTTAGAACTTTTATGCATGTGACCGATTCAAATTAATTTTTCATTCTAGGTGTGACTAGTGGGGAAGTGAGTTGGCTGGCAGATAGTGTAACCACACACACAGTTTTGTGTGAACACATCTATTTCACTAACTTCATACCTAAGAATGCACTTCTGACAACCCTTTAAGGCCCATCCAACATGATAGAAAGATACGGTAAGCCACATATAATGTTGTCCAATGGTACAATCTTGACCATTTCTGAGGCACTCTATTCTTCATGCTCCGGAAGAATGTTGTTAATTTTTAAGGACATTAAAGATAACAATTGCCATGCTGAAACCCACGTAGAAAACGGAGTTGAATTTCTGTGCATAACTTCCTATGAATATGGCCAAAAGCATATTCTAGAAAAGATGTAGTGTATCCCGAGTGGTCTGTATACTATGACCATATGCCCTACAGAATGCCACTATATGACCGGCCCTACTACTGGGACCGCACATGAAATTACACTTTGGCATGATCGTTTGGGACATCTTGGACGAATAACAATGCGCAGAATCTTTAAATCATCACACGGGCATCCACTAACCCGAGGTTTAAGTTCGATCCAAGGAATCGCATGTCAAACATGTTCCATGGGACAGCTTATTACTAAACCTTCTTATGACAAGATTCGTACGAATCCTCCCATTTTTATATAAAGGATTCAGAGGGACATTTATGGACCGATTCACCCTCCTTGCGGACCATTTAGTCACTTTATGGTTTTGGTTGACATTTCCACACGTTGGTCACATGTGTGCTTGTTGTCCATAAGAAACGTTGCATTCTCCAAACTGTTGGCTAAGGTTATCAAGCTCAGGGCTCACCACCCTGATTATCTGATTAAATATATTCGATTAGATAATGCTGCATAATTCACATCTAAAACTTTTGATGATTATTGCATGTTGGTTAAGGTTGAAGTTGAACATCTCGTACCCCATGTTCACACCCAGAACGACCTGGCAGAGGCTTTCATTAAGCGCTTACAAATGAATGCTCGATCGTTGGTCATACGTACCAAGCTCCCGATCGCTGCTTGGGCCCATGCAATATTACACGCAAAGTTAGTCCGCCTGAGGCCTGTTGTGACACAACCATTTAGTGCCATTCAGTTGGTTACTGGATACGAACTTGACGTATCACATTTGCGCATTTTTGGTTGTGCGGTATATATGCTGATCTCGCAGCCCTTACGTACAAAAATGGCCCCTCAGCGAAGGATGGGAATCTATGTTGGATACTATTCTCCTTTGATTATTCGTTACTTAGAACCTTTGATAGGTGATTTGTTTATCGCTCGTTTTGTGGATTGTCACTTCTATGAAATAGTCTTCCCGTCATTAAGGGGAGATAAAAACATCAATGTTCTTGAAAAACAGTGCTAATTATCGTGGACGACCCCCACTTTGTCTCATTTAGATCCTCGCACCGCTCAATCTGAAACTGAAGTGCAGCGCATATTAGGTTTTCAGAGCATAGCTCAAAGTATGCCAAATACTTTAATCGATCTAGCGGGCGTGACAAGATCACATATTCCAACTGCAAATATGCCTGCAAAGATGGATGTACCAAATGTACGACGGACTTCTCGCCTGGAAGCCCGGGATGTTGATCATGGTGATCCACATACATAAGCGGCTAGCAAATCATCTACCCCTACACAAAAGCGTGGAAGACCTTTTGGTTCAAAATATTCACACCCCCGAAAGAGGAAATCCACGACATAAGGTCCCGAAGAGCCTATCGTGAATCCGACTATCGCTTACTCATTCTATCAAACTCATTAGGAAATTCTAGATTATGAAAGTATCCTTGAAGAGACGAATCCTCCTCCCGAGAATCGTGAGATTTCGGTCTATTATGCTAGCTTAGATGATGTGTGGCGTAGAAATGAGATGATTATTGATGATGCATTAGCATTTGAAGTAGCTACTAAGATCATGTTGAGCGATGACATTAAACCGCATTCCGTTGATGAATGTTGACGCAGAACTGATTGGTCAAACTGGAAACAAGCAATCCAAGTCAAACTCGATTCACTTATGAAACTGGTGTGAAAAATAAGTTAACACACAAAATTAAACCCTCTTTTTATCAATTGTAGTAAAGTATGTAAGTAGGGATCGTTCTAGGCCGGGGATTAGGAGGGATTGCTAAATCACTTGGAAACTGACTTGAAAACGTAAAAACAAAGTTTAAAACACTAACTAGACTCAAAGAATGCAAAACTATACTTTAAAACACTAAAACAAACCAAAAGACTCAAAACAGCCCCTAAACACTCAAAACTACCTTAAACACACAATCTGGGCAGTTTTGGGACTCTAACACAAACTTGGACGAATTTTGGTTTTCTAATGAACTAAAACACTTAAAAACATAATCTAAGACAAGTTCTAATTAATATGACTCAAAGAAATAAGATGGGGTTGATTTTGGACGAAAATAATTAAATTAAGACAAGAACAAAGTAAACAAATTCTTAGACAAATTTAAGTGAATCAAAACAGATTGTAAAATGAATTTGAATGAAACTTATGGATGGAAAGCTAGCTAGGAGGTTCTTCTCCACACATGTCACACTTGCATACAAAACGATTTCCAGTTGCTTTTCGATAAGCTATGAATACTCAACGCCCCAAATTAACCGTGAATTGCACTAATTAACCCTCAGTTTTTCCACAAGTTATTGGATTGGATGATTGCATACGACAACCCAAAACATTCCCTACAAGTTCCCTACATGAATTGCATAATAGAGATACAAGCAAGAATCATTAAGTTCTATGAAAAACATAAGCATTGACGAGGCACTCGTTACTATGATTTGCATGAAACTTATGCCAAGAATTTACTTAACGTGATTGTGACTAGCAACCTTCACTACTTGTGAATATAAGTTCATAACGATTAGGTGAAACTCCCTTATATTCTAGCGTTAAATTCATGCATGAAAATTAAGCGTGCACTCTCAACCAACATACACAAATCATTTTTTATATGATCGGATAAGTAAATTGAATTCACAACTTATGAATCACAACTGGATGTAATCAAATCATATTACAAGTATGAACATGGTTTCGAATCACCCCTAACTAAGAGGGGTTTAGTTCCTCATACTCACAAAGCAAAGATACATAAAATTAGACATTAAAATCAAAGGAAAGAAAACACCTAAAATGCTCCAACTTGGGTAGCAAGTGCATCCAAGAATTCTCCTTTGCTTGCTTGCGGCAGATTGCTTTGTGGACAGATTTTTGGGTAGTTTTATGATGTAGAATGGATGGGGAATGGTATGAAAAGGTTTATGGTGAGTGTAGAGGAGTGTTTGATGGTGGAAGGGTGGTGGAGAACCTCGGCAAAGAGGGTGGAAGAAGGTGGAGTGGCTGTGATATTTTCTGGGCACTAGAATGGTGTTTTTGGGGTATTTTGCTGCCTAGGGTGAGTATGGACGAATTTCTGTGATGAATGGTGAATATGAGAGTGTGAACCCTTTGCCAAGGGGTGTAAACATGTATATATAGGCGCCAAAAACCTTAGAGAATCAGGTTAGGCTAGGGAGAATGCACGGCAAAGAGTGTATGTGGTGTGCAATGGTCCAAGGGTGAAAATGAAGTGATGATGCAAAGTGTGAAGGGTAAAATGGAGTGGTCTTGTAGCTAGGGGGCATGAATGATTGTGTACATTGCATAGAGATGGAAAGGGAGGTGAAAATGTGTCAATAAATGGGTCAAAGGTGCAGCAACATGTGGTACACAAGGCATGGGATTCCAAATGTGAATGATGGAGCATCAATTGGTGCATGTTATGGTTGTGAAAGTTGTATAAAATTTTGTGGGTGAAGGGAACAAGAGGTATCAAGCAATTAAGTGTAATAATTAAATGAATTGAAGCATGAAATCAGAAATTATGTAGGGGACAAGAGTGATCAAGCATGGCATGGGAATCCAAAGGGAATTCTATGTTGTTTTGCATGGCAATGAAGGCAAGTTGGGGTGACAAATTTTTGGGCTGAGTTCTTCATCTTTTGGACCATAATTCTTCACATTCTTGGCCTCTTTAGTTCTCAAATTCGTCCATCCACTTTGGCCCAAATATGTGACATGCATTCCAAGCTCCATTTTGCTCCAAAATGCTCCAAAATGCATCTTCTTGCCTACTTTGTCCATAAAATCTGAAAACACACGAAAATGACTTTAAACATTAAAATAACTAAGGAAACACGACATAAATGCACAAGAACAAGCCAACTAAGTCGCATAAATATGCTCCTATCAGAAACGTAAGGTGTTTGGACCTATAGCTCATACTCGTCCACATGTAAAGCCTGTTAGCTACAAGTGGGTTTTCGTTCGAAAGCGTAATGAGAATAACGAAATTGTGCGTTACAAAGCTCGTCTTGTTGCATAAGGCTTCTCACAATTCCCAGCGATTGACTATGACGAAACTTATTCATCCGTTATGGATGTGATTAGTTTTCGCTACCTTATCAGTTTGGTAGTTTTCGAAAAACTGAGGATGCAACTGATGGACGTAGTAACCGCGTATCTCTATAGGGATCTTGATAGAAAAATTTACATGAAAGTTCTCAAAGGATTTACATTGACTGGTTCAAATATTTCCAAACCTCGGTACATGCTCTCGATTCGATTGAGGCATTCACTCTACGGTTTTAAACAATCCGGAAGAATGTGATATAACCGTCTAAGTGAGTATTTGGCTAGTTAGGTATATGTGAACAACAAACTAAGCCCTTGTGTGTTCATTAACAAGTCACATTCCGGATTTATGATTGCTGCAGTATATGTTGATAACATGAATCTCATTAGAACTCCTGAAGACCTCGTAAGAACTGCTGCACACCTGAAGTTGGAATTTGAGATGAAAGATCTAGGTAAGACTCAATACTGTCTTAGTCTTAAGATAGGGCATTGTTCAGATGGAATCCTAGTACATCAATTGAACTGTACCCAGAAGGTGTTGCGCCGCTTTAATGAGGATAAAGTGAAGCCTTCGAGTACTCCTATGGTCGTTTGATCACTAGATGCAAAATGAGATCCCTTCTGTTTGAAGAAGGGTGATGAAGAGATTTTGGAGCCTGAAGTTCCTTATCTAAATACGATAAGCACTCTATTGTACTTAGCTCAATGCACTAGACCCGAAATCTCTTTTGTTGTTAATCTTTTGGCAAGATACAGTAATGCACCTACACGCAGACACTGGACTGGCGTGAAAGACATCTTCTGTTACCTTAAGGATACTATGGATTTGGGCTTGTTCTATCCCTACGAATCCTCGAGTGATGACGCACCATCTGCTTCTCGAGTCGATTCTCGCCTTGTTGGTTATGCCGACGAAGGATACTTGTCTGATCCGCATAAGGCGCGTTCTCGAATAGGTTATGTCTTTACCATTTGAGGCACTGCAATCTCTTAAAGGTCAACTAAACAGACCTTAGTTGTCACTTCGTCTAACCATGCTGAAATTCTTGCCTTACATGAAGCAACTCAGGAATGTTTTTAGTTGACACCATTAGTGGGCCATATTCGAAGCTCCTGCGATCTTTATCTCACCGTTGATGTCCCGAGGACTATCTTTGAAGACAACGTAGCATGCATCAAACAACTTAAGAAAGGTTATATCAAAGGAGACAACACCAAGCACATTGCGTTGAAGTTCTTCTTTTCACATAAAAAACAAGAGTATCAGAAGATTGAAGTCACGCAAATCCATTCACAAGACAATCTGGCCGACCTCTTCACCAAATCACTACCGAAGACGATGTTTCAGAAGCTTGTTCATGGAATTGGTATGCGTAAACTTTTTGAGTTGTAACATTGCTATTTCTCTTTCGAATTGTATCAAACTCAGGGGGAGTATCCTGAATAATACTTGCTTGATCTTAATGTACTCTTTTTCCCTACAATTAGGAGCATTTTTCCCATTGGGTTTTTGCTACCTAACTAGGTTTTAACGAGGCACCCACCTTGGGCTGGTCATATCCCTAATAACGTCCCGTAGACGTTCTTTTTTTTTTACTTTGCATTTCTCACACATTTTTCCATAGACTATGGATTTTGTCCCTCCTTGGGTTTTTTCCATAGCCTTAGGGTTTTTTAGTGAGACTCACTTACTTATACAAGTTCCTACCTTATTGAGAATAAGCGTTGTTCCTTAGAATCAGTGTTGATGAGTCAACTTCCTCAACTTCTGCATGATGATAAATCTACCTTGAGTATTTACACACTCAATGGGGAGTGTTGTAAACTTTCCTAGTTTAAGTGTGATTGTGTAAATCCTAGATTAGATTTGATTCTAGTTATCCTTTCCTATTACAACTTGTATTCCTTGGGGATGAAGGAATTTCTTCTCTCCTTTTACTACTATAAATAAAGGCACTATGTATGAGGGATAACACACACATTGACCTACAATTCTACAAACACATCTCTCTCAATCTCTCTTCTCTTTGTCGTCGGCCCCTTTAACCTTGTCAGATAAAATAGGCTACAACAACTAGTGCATGTATCAACAGAATTTTAAGAATTTTGTAGTCAATGGCATCAGCTGAGGCACCAAAAATAACGTAGTAGACCCATCAGTTGTTCTCGAGGGATTCTTAATGGGGATCTCAAGCAATGAGAACTAGACAGAGTATTTGAATTAGACTCGGTATTAATTTTTTATACGACTTGTTAACACGACATGAAAATAATAGGTTTCGGGTCGACACAATAACTAATTAGGTATTTAACGGGTCATACAATAAGAACCTGTTAATAACGGATCCTTAACATTACACGAGAATGACACCCAGTTTGACATGTTAAAAAATGTTATTTTGATGATTTTAATTTTTTAAACTACTAAAAAAAAACTTACTATAAAACACAATAGTCATAATGTATATGTATATATTGTATATCAAATATGTATTATTGTATTATTATTCTATATAAATTTAGAAAATTTAAGTTTTATTTACTTATTTATTTATTTTTATAGTATACTATAGGCAAATAGTGGGATTGAAAAATTATAGAACAAATAGTGAGATTGAAAAATTATAGAACACATTAAAAATAAAAATATCAAGTATTTAAAAATACCAAACACATTAAAAAATTATAATAATTAATTTACAAGTGCAAAAAAAGTGGAAAAATAGACAAATGCTCGTGATCGCCTCTTCTAGGATGGGTAATTGCCGTTTGGATTTTTAGAACCATACAAATCAGCATGAATAGTATTTTTAAGGGAGTTCAAAATAAAATTCATAATCATTAATGTATAAGTTTGACAAATGTGAAAGCATATATAAATGCATGTGATTGCATCCTTATCCTTGAAATGTAACTCCCTTCTTTTTGCATATCCTTGAAAATGTGGTATTTTGTAGTAATGTAGTAATGTTTTTTTATTACATAACACGACCCATTAAGATATCAGGTATGTCACGAAAAAGACACGGACACAAGAAACACGACACGGATGTCAGGTCTAGTTTGAATATAATTAAGGTTAGTTAAGTATTTTCACACTTCAAAATGGTAAGTTCCAAGAATTTTAAAAAGGTGTAACAAAAATATTTTTGAACTTCATAAATGGTTTTCTTAGAAATTTTATATCAAGAAAATTACAAGTGTGGTTATCTTTTTCTTTAATTTTTCTCTGCTAAGTAGTTAATAAGATATCTTTAAAATTTAGACATACACTTTGACCCTCCAAGACTCTGCCCCTCCAAGACTCTGCCCCAGGCATTTCCCATGCCTCATTGCTGCCTCCAAATTCCCTTCATATTCCAATTATCGTTTCCAAATTCCATTCACATTCTAATGTGAACGTGAACTTCTTATAGGATCTATAGTTTTAATCCATTTTCTTTCAATCCATAAAATGAGACATGTGTAAGGAATCTTACTTCGCATCTTAAATACTTAAATCTCTCACTTCCAGATAGTTAATGAGATATTTGATTATCAAATGCAAGCATTATCCTATTTATAAAGCTTAGGCTTTATTTTGGAAGTTATCATGGTCAAATAACGTGACAGGTGAAGTTCTTTTGTGTGGGAGACAATGACGGAGCTAGAAATTTTTCATCGGTGGACTAGCTTAAAGATTTAAATTTTTATAAACAAAGAAATTTGATACTGTATTTTTCACAATATCAGTAAGCTTAAGAAAATATTAACAAGGTGAGCTAAGAGTTTTCATTATTAAACAAATATGTTTTTAAATTCAAACTTGTACATGTACAAGCGTTGAGAAAAAAGATGTAAGAAAACAAAGATGATTTGTAAACTGTATTATATAATTTTAAATATTTAAATCGAGAAAATTCGGATAAGTGATTAAATATATAGTGGGTTGCATTTGAAAGAGCTTCTACAGTGGGTTACATTTGATTAAATATATTCGGATCAGTCCTTAACTTGGCTCCACTAGTGATGGAAGTGACACACCCCGACCCAGAGGATCAAGGCGTGCTGGCCGTCATGTGAGCGTGACGTAGCCAAAAGTGCGACACAGAAGCAAGATACAACAGAAATATGAAGGAATTTAAACCAATCACTAGCAGAACAACCTACTAGCATGAAAAGGGAGTTATAAAGTAAAACACACAAATTCAGAGCATAGGTTTAAGTGCAGTCAAGTAGGACCAAAATAAAAATACAACACCCGCAGGTGAGTCCTACATGCAGTACGTCTGTCAGAATGCCGAAAAAGAGCTCGAGAGCCACCAACTGCTAACTAGAACCTGGAGGGGCGCAAAACAAAGGTGAGTGGGTCAGTAAAACCAAAGATTTTCCAAAACATTTCATTTAAAACATTTCTAACCCCTCTCCGTAAAACCTGTATACTTTCCCAGAAAATAGAATATAAACATATATATATACATATATCATCAAAACTCCGCTCATCATCTAACAATATAACATCTCAGAAAGAATATGCCATGCCGTGCTAAAATATAATAAGAATGCATCAATATAAATCAGGTGAAATAATAAATCAACCGGAGACCCTATAGTGGTCCTGTACGGCTGATTCTATAGCTCAATATCCCATCCAACCGGAGTCACCAACTGTGACCTGTACGGCCCTGCCAGAGTCACCAACTGTGACATGTACGGCACTACATTGCACATAAGTCGGAACTACGTATAGTAGTCTGTACGACTAAAATGGTGAAATAATACGCTCTAGTGCTTCTCTCATCAATCATCTGCACGCATAATCTAAGGTCACCCACCAGTCGGAACCCCTCTAATGGTCTGTACGACTGGCATGTCGGAACCACCTCTAGTGGTTTGTACGACATCCACCTACTTGGATCCAAGGCGAGCGTGCGGTGTGGTGAATACTATAAGCACTAATACCAAAGGTGCAGTTTATGAGCTTTCAATGCCATTCACATAAATACATCGTCTGAATAATATAAAAACTCACATGTGCATCCACCGCGTCAATTTACGTATATATGCATCAATTATCAACCCAAATATCTCAACAATTGCATGCATGGCAATTTAAATCATAATTTTCAAATAAACACATTTTCTGGGAAAAACAATAGTATATAGGTAATACGAAAACAAAACTGCCCACTCACTGATAAGTCGATGGGTCGTAACCCCCGTGACGTCCCTGGATACGCTCGTCCTCGGGATAGGTGTCACCTATATGCGAAACAACTATAAAAATGTTAATTTAAACACATAACCAACAATTCGAAATAACTTCTCATACGATGCTCAATTTGGGTATATGAATATACCACATCGACCTACTCGACGTCACGGACGTCGAGAAATTTTTAGATAAATTTTTGGAGGTCGCACACGCCCCCACGCGCCGGGACAAGCACGGGGATACGCACCCCCACGCGCATCATCCCTAACCTCGGCTCGCCGGACTGGTTTTTCCGACGGCCGGTTTCCGGCCAAACTTCAAATGCCTTGTTCTCCTTCATTTCTCAACCATTTTCTTCGTATTTTATACCAAAATGAAGCCCCAAACATGTAGAATCACGATACACTACTTTTAAGCTCCAAAAACAACTAAATCTCACCGGAAAAATCCAAGCAAAACCGGCCAAAATCAAACCTCGTGATCCCGACGTCCAAATCCTTCAAACAAAGCACTCCGAGCTTCCTTGGGACCTCACTAAGCTCACTATAAGCTTAGAATTCCCTGAAACACAACATTTCACGTGTGCATGAACAGTGACCAAAAATGAGGGTTCGAGTTTCACGTGATATCGAAGGTTTCACCCTCTAAAATTAGTACCATTCAACTCAGGACGACGAAAGGATGAAGAATCTTACCTCAATAGCTTCGATCCGTGAAGTTTTGAATGGTTTTGGGTGTGGCCGTACGATATGGGTGTGAGAGAGAGAGAGTGTCGTGAGGGAGGAGAGAGAGAGAGAGTTACGGGAAAGAGAGAGGGTAAGGGGTTTAGATGGTCCACATTCAATCCTCACCATCCATCATCTAAATCCCTAACCAAAATTTACAAAAACCAAAATTATAATCCAACTCCTCTTAATTATTTTTCTCCAAAACTAATATAAGGTTAAACCAAATAATGTCACACACATACCTTAATACCCGCTAAGGGTAAATCCGTCGTTTTACGTCCCCGACATCAAAAGTTCGGGACGGGCTGTGACAATCTCCCCTCCTTATAGAATTTCATCCTCGAAATTCCCATAACTAAATAAACCACTTAATACCCATAGAACAACCTTGGGTACATCTCTCTCATTCGATCTTCTGTCTCCCAGGTAGCTTCTTCTACGGAATGGTTCCTCCACAACACCTTCACCAAACTCACCGTCTTGTTCCTTAGAACCTTATCCTTCCAATCCAAGATAGTGACTGGTTCCTCATCATATGTCAAATCCGGATTAATCTCTAGCGGTTGGGGAGGGATCACATGCGAAGGATCAGAAATATAATGTCAAAGCATAGAGACGTGGAACACATATAGACCTTAGATAACTCCGGAGGCAACTCCAACCGGTAGGCAACTTCACCAATTCTTTCAATGATCACATAGGGTCCAATATATCTCGGACTTAGCTTTCCTCTTTTTCCAAATCGTACCACACCTCTCCAAGGTGACAATTTCAAAAATACCCAATCGCCCACATTATACACTCGATCAGTGGCATGTCGATCTGCTAAACTCTTCTGTCGATCCTGGGCTACTTTCAGGTTAGACTTAATCACCTGAATATTTTGAGTAGTCTCATCCACAATCTCTGGGCCTTCTAACACTCTTTCACCAACCTCAGACCAACACAATGGCGTACGACACGCCCTACCATAAAGTGCCTCAAATGGTGACATACCAATGCTCGAGTGAAAACTATTATTGTAGGCAAATTCCATCAAGTCCAGACGATCATGCCAGGAATCACAAAATTGTAACACTAAAGATCTCAACATATCCTCCAACTTCTGAATCGTCCTCTCTGATTGCCCATCAGTTTGAGGATGATAAGCAGTGCTATAAAGCAATTGCGTACCAAGAGCTTCCTGAAAAGCCACCCAAAATTTAAAAGTAAATCTTGGGTCTCGATCAGAAATAATATTCACTGGAACTCCATGATACTTCACTATCTTCGTGATGAATAACTTAGCCAATTTATTCAGAGGATACTTCTCCCTCACAGGAATGAAATGCGCTGACTTGGTAAGTCGATCCACAATCACCCAAATACCATCGAATCCATTTCGGGTACGAGGAAGCTTATACACGAAATCCATGGTTATATTTTCCCATTTCCACTAGGGAACGGGAAGTGGCTGTATTCGCCCAAAAGGCTTCTTTCTTTCTGCTTTAACTTGCTGGCAAATAATACATCTACTCACATACTCAGCAATTTCCCTCTTCATACCCGGCCAATAATAAAATGGTCGAATGGTATGGTACATTTTAGTTCCTCCTGGGTGCATCGCATAAGCTGAACAATGCGCTTCATCCAAAATTTCCTTCTTTAATTCCTCATTATTCGGTACATACATTCTGCTTTCCTGCATAAGCATGCCATCTAATTCTCGAATCTTGAGGTCTTTCTTTTTCCCTTCATTTCTTAATTGAACCATTTCTTGAATTTCCTCATCCACCATCTGAGCTTTGAGTATACGATCCACCAAAACTGGCCTGACTTGAAAACTGGCAAGAAAAGCTCCACTTCGATCTTCCAACTCCAACCTTACTCCAGTTGCCCTCAGTTCAGTAAGAAGAGGAACACGGCAAGCATATAAAGCATTGAGTCTACCCTGAGGTTTCCTACTTAGTGCATCAGCTACCACATTAGCACGACCCGGATGATACTCAATAGTACAGTCATAATCACTTAATAATTCCATCCATATTCGCTGATGAAGATTAAGATCATGCTGAGTAAATAGATACTGGAGACTCTTGTGATCAGTGAAGATCTTACACTTCTCACCATATAGATAATGCCTCCAAATCTTCAAGGCAAAGATAATGGCTACCAATTCAAGATCGTGAGTAGGATAGTTCCTTTCATGATTTTTCAAATGCCGAGAAGCATAGGCAATCACTCTATTATGCTGCATCAAAACACATCCCAAACCATTCAAGGAAGCATCACTATAAATCTCAAAATTACCGCTATCATCAGGAAGTACCAATACTGGAGCATGAGTGAGGCAATACTTCAATTGCTGGAAACTCTGCTCACAATTCTCATCCTACTCAAATTTAACATCCTTCCTGGTCAACTTCGTTAACGGCAAAGCAATCATAGAAAAATCCTGAACAAACCATCGGTAATAACCTGCCAAACCAAGAAAACTCTGTACCTCAGTGACGGTTCGAGGTTGTTCCCAATTCTCCACTGCTGCTATCTTTTGAGGGTCTACCTGAATTCCTTGAGCCGATACGACATGCCCCAAAAATGCCACTTCAGTCAACCAAAACTGACATTTACTGAACTTGGCATACAACTGATGTTCCCTCAATTTCTTTAATACCAGGTTAAGATGTCGGATATGATCTTCTTGAGACATAGAGTATACCAGAATATCATCAATAAAAACAATAACAAATTTATCAAGATATTGCTGGAATACCTCGTTCATCAACCTCATGAAAGCTGCAGGTGCATTGGTTAACCCAAATGGCATAACCAGAAATTCATAATGTCTATAACGGGTTCGGAAAGCCGTCTTAGGTACATCTTCATCTTTAATCTTCAACTGATAATAACCAGATCTCAAATCAATCTTAGAGAATACACACGCACCTTTCAGCTGATCAAACAAATCATCGATGCGAGGCAATGGATAACGGTTTTTAATCGTTACCCAGTTCAATTGCCTATTATCAATACACAATCTCAGAGTTCCATCTTTCTTCCTCACAAATAATACTGGAGCTCCCTAAGGTGACGAACTAGGTTGAATGAAACCTTTATCAAGTAATTCTTGCAACTGAATTTTAATTCTCTCAACTCAGCAGGAGCCATTCTATAAAGAGTTAGAGATATAGGGTTCGTACCTGGAAGCAAATCAATAGAGAATTCCACATCTCTGTCTGGCAGCAACCCCGGCAAATCATCAGGAAATACATCAGGATAATGCTTGACCACACCAACTTCTTCTATACTGGTAGGAACAACATCATTTAACACCACATGTTCTAAATATCCCTGACAACCCTTCAATAATAATTTCCTTGCTCTTATGGCAGAGATAACACCATGTCTCACCCCACCTCTTTCGCCCACAAAAGTAACCTCGGGTAGTCCAGGGCGATAAAAAGTAACTGATTTCCCATAACAATCAATATGGGCACGATTATAATGCAACCAATCAGCCCCTATAATCACATCAAAATCCACAATATCTAACGGAATAAGATCAGCTGGCATAACTACGCCCTCTACCATCACTGGACACCCAAGATACACACTATCAACATAACATTTATCTCCTCTAGGCATGGCAAACTCTAAATCAAATCCTAGAGGTGAAGGGTGAGGTTGAGTCATTTGAGCAAACGTATGAGAAATCACAGAATGCGTAGCACCACAATCAATCAAAACCCTAGCAAAATGACCAAGAACATTTAACGTACCCATGATCAAGTCTGGATGGTTCTGAGCCTCTTGCAGTGAGATGTGATTAACACGCCCCTGAGCTTGCTGTCGTCCACCACGACCTCTACTGCCTTGATTACCTCGCCCCTGGGAGTACGTCCCTGGCCTAACTGACTAGGCTGCCTAGATGATCCTGCACCACCAGTAGCAACTTCCCCCTGACGGGGCTGACATCCCTGATGCCACTGAGATCCTCAAGCTGGCATGGATGAATAAGAAGAATAACCCCCAAAGTCCTGAGAATACCCTGTCTGAGAATAAGGCTCCTGGGGATACTGATAAGGTCCAGAAGAATACGACTCGACTGGCCATAACTGCCTGGTCCAAAACTCTGCTGAATCGGCGCTGAAGGTGGCATAGTGGTCTGCTGAGGTCTCTGCTGACCCTGGGGACAGTGAGAAGCCCGATGTCCCATTTGCCCACAAGTATAACAAGCACCACCACCTCTCCTGCACTCACCATGATGACAAAAATTACAACGACGGCACCACGGAGCGCCAGAACCACCAGCACCACCAGAATCCCTCTGCCTCTGAAATCTGGGCCCACCAGAAAATCTTCCACCACCTCTCCTCGGGCCAGTAATACTATATCCACCATTAGAAGAACTCGAACTTGCCCCACTCTTCTTAAAATTCTGCGTCTTGCGAGGTCCCGGAATAGAGATACCTTTACCTTTATCATCCTTCTTCTGACCATCATTCTTGTCCTCGTCATCCTCACTGTCACTGGGGAGATTATCGGAGTCCTCCATCCTAACCAAAATCTCGAAAAACTCATGATAATCGGCGCAGGGAAGTGCACTGGCAAAAGTCCGCCACTTTTTCTTAGATCCCAACTTGAAACGTCGAAGCATCTTTCCCTGATTACCAGCTGTATCAGGGTCATAGCGAGACAAATCAGTAAACTTTCTGTAGTACTCATGAGGTGACATATTCTTCTGTTTCAATCGAGTAAATTCCTGTTTCTTGCGATCAATATACTCTGGGGGGACAAATCTCTTCATAAAGTTCTCCTTTAATACTTTCCAGTCAACAGCCGTCTCAGGTGACAAGAACCTAGTCTGATTTTCCCACCAAGCTGCTGGCTCTCGACCCAAAAACCAGGTAGTGGTCTCAACCCACCTATCAGCCGGAAAGTTCCCCTGACTTTGCATCACCTGAAATGTCTTTTCAATATGATCTAGCCATTTCTCTGCCCCCTCGTGACCTTCATTACCCATAAAACGATCCAGTTTCAAATTGTACATGGTCTCCAGGGGTGTCCTCTAAGGTGGGGGAGGAGGACGAATTACATTCTGAAAAGCCTGGGCCATTGCTTCCCCTATCAAAGGATATCCGGGAAATTAGGTTCAGCAGCATGGCGAGACTCCCTACGCTTTCTACAAGGCGGCATAATTCTGACAGAAAACATCAAAAGATCATTAAAGCGTTAACAATTATACAGGACTGCAACCTAGGCTCTGATACCAAACTGACACACCCCGACCCAGAGGATCAAGGCGTGCTGGCCGTCACGTGAGCGTGACGTAGCCAAAAGTGCGACACAGAAGCAAGATACAACAGAAATATGAAGGAATTTAAACCAATCACTAGCAGAACAACCTACTAGCATGAAAAGGGAGTTATAAAGTAAAACACACAAATTCAGAGCATAGGTTTAAGTGCAGTCAAGTAGGACCAAAATAAAAATACAACACCCGCAGGTGAGTCCTACATACAGTACGTCTGTCAGAATGCAGAAAAAGACCTCGAGAGCCACCAACTGCTAACTATAACCCGGAGGGGCGCAAAACAAAGGTGAGTGGGTCAGTAAAACCAAAGATTTTCCAAAACATTTCATTTAAAACATTTCTAACCCCTTTCCGTAAAACCTGTATACTTTCCCAGAAAATAGAATATAAACATATATATATACACATATCATCAAAACTCAGTTCATCATCGAACAATATAACATCTCAGAAAGAATATGCCATGCCGTGCCAAAATATAATAAGAATGCATCAATATAAATCAGGTGAAATAGTAAATCAACCAGAGACCCTATAGTGGTCCTCTACAGCTGATTCTATAGCTCAATATCCCATCAAGCTGGAGTCACCAACTGTAACCTGTACGGCCCTGCGGAGTCACCAACTATGACCTGTACGGCACTACACTGCACATAAGTCGAAACTACGTGTAGTAGTCTGTACGACTAAAATGGTGAAATAATACGCTCTAGTGCTTCTCTCATCAATCATCTGCGCGCATAATCTAAGGTCACCCACCAGTCGGAACCCCTCTAATGGTCTGTATGACTGGCACGTCGGAACCACCTCTAGTGGTTTGTACGACATCCACCTACTTGGATCCAAGGCGAGCGTACGGTGTGGTGAATACTATAAGCACTAATACCAAAGGTGCAGTTTATGAGCTTTCAATGCCATTCACATAAATACATCGTCTGAATAATATAAAAACTCACCTGTGTATCCACCGCGTCAATTTACGTATATATGCATCAATTATCAACCCAAATATCTCAACAATTGCATGCATGGCAATTTAAATCATAATTTTCAAATAAACGCATTTTCTAGGAAAAACAATAGTATATAGGTAATACGAAAACAAAACTGCCCACTCACTGATAAGTCGATGGGTCGTAACCCCCGTGACGTCCCTGGATGCGCTCGTCCTCGGGATAGGTGTCACCTATATGCGAAACAACTATAAAAATGTTAATTTAAACACATAACCAACAATTCGAAATAACTTCTCATACGATGCTCAATTTGGGTATATGAATATACCACATCGACCTACTCGACGTCACGGACGTCGAGAAATTTTTAGATAAATTTTTGGAGGCCGCACGGGCCCCCACGCACCGGGACAGGCACAGGGACACGCGCCCCCACGCGCATCATCCCTAACCTCGGCTCGCCGGACTGGTTTTTCCGACGGTCGGTTTCCAGCCAAACTTCAAATGCCTTGTTCTCCTTCGTTTCTCAACCATTTTCTTCGTATTTTATACCAAAATGAAGCCCCAAACATGTAGAATCACGATACACTACTTTTAAGCTCCAAAAACAACTAAATCTCACGGGAAAAATCCAAGCAAAACCGGCCAAAATCAAACCTCGTGATCCCGACGTCCAAATCCTTCAAACGAAGCACTCCGAGCTTCCTTGGGACCTCACTAAGCTCACTATAAGCTTAGAATTCCCTGAAACACAACATTTCACTTGTGCATGAACAGTGACCAAAAATGAGGGTTCGGGTTTCACGTGATATCGAAGGTTTCACCCTCTAAAATTAGTACCATTCAACTCAGGACGATGAAAGGATGAAGAATCTTACCTCAATAGCTTCGATCCGTGAAGTTTTGAATGGTTTTGGGTGTGGCCGTACGATATGGGTGTGAGAGAGAGAGAGTGTCGTGAGGGAGGAGAGAGAGAGAGAGTTACGCGAAAGAGAGAGGGTAAGGGGTTTAGATGGTCCACATTCAATCCTCACCATCCATCATCTAAATCCCTAATCAAAATTAACAAAAACCAAAATTATAATCCAACTCCTCTTAATTATTTTTCTCCAAAACTAATATAAGGTTAAACCAAATAATGTCACACACATACCTTAATACCCGCTAAGGGTAAATCCGTCGTTTTACGTCCCCGACATTAAAAGTTCAGGACGGGCTGTGACAGAAGAGCTTCTACTTCTCCACTAAATAAAAGAAAAAAAAAGTTTGTGTAAGAAATCTTTTTCACATAATAATGTATTTAGATGAAAAAAGAGAGCATGTGACTTGTGGCTCAGTTGATTAAAAATATTTTTATTTGTATTTGAGGTTTTGAGTTCGAATTTGTCTCGAGTTTAGATCTCTCTACCTTAAAATCATATATATCAGGAAAAAAAAATAAAAAGGAGATTATAATGCCACTCTTTAGAAACTTACTGAATGCAAAACCATTATGATATCTTATATAGCAATAATATTAGTCTACATGTTCATATAATTTTTTCTTCCATATTCTTTCTAAAAAATCTGTAGAAATTAAAAGAGAGGCCAATTTGTTCAACCCAAAAAAAAAAAAAAAAAAAGAGAGCCCAATCGGTACTTCTTTCCCAACAGGATTCTATCTGGAGAGAAATTTTTTATTGTGACAGGAACATGGGTGGTACACCACGTTTTTTATATAAGTGGTGAATATTTTTACTTTTTAAGTTATTAACTTTTTAACACATATATCTCACCATTTGTATAATGACATGTAGTGTATCACCTCGTGTGCCAGTCACATTGAAAAATCTCTGGTTTTAATGCCCTTGCCATGTATCCCTTATGCTTGCTTTTCTCTTTTTTTTTTGTCTTATCTGCCTTCTTGTGTGCTCCTCTCTTGTCCTCTTTTTGTCGATTTCTTTGCGTGCTTTTTCAGTCAATCTCCCCCCGTGCTTTTCTGTCTCCTCCCCCCATTTATAGACTTAGGGTGACAGGGACTGTGGGATGAGAAAGTGGGAAGTTTTTCACCAACTTCCTTTTGCACGTTGGAGGGAATGGACAATTGCTCACACGTTCCAACAACATGGTTCTGTAATTTTTTTTTCTGATTTAATTCATTTTTTTAATTGTTAAAAAAAAACAATGAATGGTGTAGATATTTTTGGTTAATCTTCACCGTAGACTTTAATTGTCATTGTCATCTCCACTTTCTTTTTCTTGAGGAGCCACTTCTTTTTTTTTTTTTCATCATTTATTTTTACCTCAACACCATTGTCAACGAGACTCTTGCCGTCCAAATTGGCTAGTAGGACATAGGCGCCATGGTAAGGGAAGATATTTAGATTGTTTAGGGGCTGTGAAACTTTCAGTAGGAATGTGAAGAATTCAAGCTCCGAAAGGCCTTCAGCGCGGCCACATAGATCGATAACACTCTAGCGGATAGTTTGAGCTTCTTTGGACAAGTCCATGATATCTATGTCACATGGAAGAGTACATAGATTCACCAGCTGAGTGAAGAGAGAATTAACTTGTTTTGAAGGACGAAGAGAGTTGAGTTTGAAAATGCTTGAGTGAAGTTGTATACCGCAAGCAATGAGAAGCTCAGCCGGAATTTGGGTTTCTGAGTTGGAGATTTGGAGGCAGTGGATTTCTTGAGAGGAGAGGCGAACTTAAAAGAGTACAAGGTTGACAAGGATCATTTTGGAGATAGTGTCTACGAATTGCTTCACAATAATGAGGTGGATAATCAAACATTTGACATCTATGTCCAGGGCCTACAGGAAGGTTAGCCAATATTTCATCAAACTCAGTGGCCTCACTTTGTTATGAACTACTCGGAATATTCGAAGGAGTCCTCTTGGAATATTTGAAGGAGGAGGAGGACTACTCGGAATATTTGAAGGAGAAGGACTACCCGAAATGTTTGAAGGATGATTTAAGCATTGTTTCTTATAGTATTGTTCCATTACGTAATTGTAAAATGAAAAGAAAAAGAAAATTCTAAGACTCTTAATCCTAGAGTAGACTATACTAATATGCATAATAACTAATCCAACCAACAATTCAATTAATCAATACCAATAAGCATACAAATTATTCAATAAATAAATATTCAATTCAACTAATCATATGAATAATTGTATACATTATGTAATAATTCAATTAATTAATCAATAATCAAGAATTCAAATTTTAATTTTCACCCTAAAAAATAATTTCATAATTTCATATCAATAATCAATAACCAATAACCATATTAGTGCATTACATATGATTTTATACCAACAACAACAACAACAACAAAGCCTTTTCCCACTAAGTGGCCAAGTAAACAAAATTTGTATTAATTAATTAATTAGGGTTGGAGATTATAAATTTAGGGGGCAAAATTTGTATTAAACTGGCCTGGGTGTTTGAGCACAGTGTTCTTCCTGTGTTACCCTCGCTCATTCTATGTTATTACAAGTCTGCCACATTACTTTTGACACGTGGGATCGCACTCCCCTTCCTCCTCACTTCTTCCTTCCTATTCGACTACCTTTCCAGTCAAAACCTTCTACTCAAAGGGCATACAAAAACAACTGCCCTCTCTTACCTTGGACGAAGACGAAGGAAGACGTCACCTACCACCCACCACCCATCCTTCTGCTCCTCCTCCACTCCAACCTTCGGTGGAATTTCCCCGTGTTTCCTCGATTCCAAGAAGAGCAACAACAACAAAATCAGTCGGTTTTCCGACGAGGGGAGGGGCTGAACCACCGCTCCAGTCTTGTTTTCTTGCGAGAGGAGTGGTGGCCACCACTCCTCGCCCTCATGTGGCTTCACCACTGTTTGGAGGGAAGCCGTAGGTGGATAGGTACGTAGAAGTTTAATTAGATAGAAGTATGGATTAGCATATTGCTTTGTCTTGGGTACCTTGTTGCATGGGTTTTCCATCTATTTATAGAAAGTAAGAATTTGGATTACATTAATATACTGAAATCTTCGGTCAACTGAGGCGGGTGCTTTATGCAATAAGGGGAGAAATTTTTCCATATACTTGAAACATATGCTGAAATGAAGTTCCCCACTAATAAGCTTCTGTCACCTATTCTTTACTCTTTAAGTGAAACTAAAATACCTATTTTGTCCTTGTATTCATTTCAGAAAATAAATAAAATAATTAAAAAAAAAGAAGTCAAGCCGTCAGCACCCTTTCCCATCCCCATCCCCCGCCCACACCGCCGTTCCGGTCACCTCTCTCTCTCCCCTTCTCTTTTTTATGTTTCTCTCTTCCCCTATTATTTCATAAAGAAATTAGGTTCACATCCTTCTTTTTGCTACTCCATTGATTAAAATCGTATTCATTTTTAATTTTTGATCAAGGGCCTTAGGTATTAATAATATCATTAATTATTTGAATTATAAAATATTTTTATTTTTAAATATATTCCTTTAGTGTTAAAAATGTTACAATTAGTATATTTATATTTATAGCTAAATTTTTTATCATATATTTTTATTTTTTGTTTGTACCTATTTTTAATTTGTACCAATTTTTTTTTCATTTTTAATTTGTACCCATATATATTAGTTTCTTTTTGTGTGCATATTTTTTAAAGTTTTATTTGCGTTTGTACCCATGTGTATACCGTCACATGACATTGTATATTTAATCATTGATAGAAAAATTACATATGATATATTTATGTTTTATGCCTAAACTTTGTATCATATATTTATATTTTTAGTTTGTACCCACTTTTAATTTGCAACATTTTTTTAAATTTTTAGTATTTTATTTTTAGTTTTATTTTGTACCCATGTATTAACTTCTTTTAGCGCCTATATTTTTTAAAAATTCATTTGTACTCATAATTTTTTAATCTTTTATTTGTACCCTAATTTATTTATAATGTATCCCTTCTTCTTTATTAATGTACCACTTTGTTATATGTGAAATGTACCAATTTTTTTGTAAAATGTACCAATTTTTTTTAACACTATGGATACATTCTGTCACAGCTCGTCCCGAGATTCTATTTATCGAGGTTGTGAAATGACGAAAGTACCCTTGACGGTTACTAAGGTATGTGTGTGGCATGTTTTGAATAATGCATATTTTCCTAAGTTTTGGAAAATTTAAGTTGGATTAAAAGATGTGTGTATATTTGTGTGGTTAGGGAATTAAAGAGTGACTTGTTTTGGGTGGACCACACACACACAAACACGGGACAAACCCTTTCCTTCCCCGTGCTCTCTCTCTCTTCCCTTGCAGTTTTCGCTCTTCCTCTCGAACCCGTACAGACCAAAGCACCAATCCCTCAATTTCTTCGCGGATTGAAGCTAAACAGGTGAGTTTCTTCATCCTTTTAACCTCCTTATTCAGGTGTTACTTTTAGAACTGGAAACCTTCGAAATCACATGAAATCCGAACCCCAGTTTGATGTCACTGTTCATGCACACGTGAATTGTTGACTTTCACGGGATTCTAATCTTACAGGGAGCTTAGTGAGGTCTCAAGGAAACTCAGAGTGTTTAGTTTGAAGGTTTTGGACGTCGGGATCGCCGAGTTCGAAGTTGGCCGGTTTTCTTGGAATTTCTCCAGTGAGATTTCGTATGTTTTTGAACCTTAAAGTAGTGTAACGTGATTCTACATGCTTAGGGCTTCATTTTGATATAAAATGCGTGAAAAATGGTTGAGAAATGACGGAGAACAAGGAGATTGAAAAATCTCTAGTTTTCCGGCGAACGGCAAAACCAGTCCGGCGACTGGAGGAAGAAGGTGACGCGCGTAGGGGCGCGTGGGTCCGTGCCACTCCCGGCACGTGGGGACGCGTGCGGCCTCGAAATTTTTTTCTAAAAATACCTTGACGTCCGTGACGTCGAGTAGGTCACTGTGGTATATTCATATACCCAAATTGAGCATCGTATGAGACGTTATTTCGAATTGTCGGTTATGTGCTTTAATTAACGTTTTTATAGTTGTTTCGCATATAGGTGATACCTATCCCGAGGACGAACGCATTCAAGGATGTCACGGGGGTTACGAGCCTTCGACTTATCAGTGAGTGGGCAGTTATTTTCTGTTATTACCTATATACTACTGAATTTCCCAGAAATCGAATTTAAATGAAAGTATGTTTTTAAAATGCCATGCATGCATATTATGAATTCTATGAATTAGTAATTGATGCATATATATATGAAATGGTGTTGTGGACGCACAGGTGAGTATCAGGTGAGTTTATGTTATTCATGTGAGCTATTGATGATGTGAATTGTGTTGAGAGCTCATAACCTGAACCTTTGGTGTTAGTGCTTATATTATTCACCCGCACCACACGCTCACCTTGGATCCAAGTAGGTGCATGTCGTACAGACCATGAGAGGGTTTTGACATGTGGTACAGACCATGAGAGGGTTCCGACATGTCGTACAGACCATAGAATGGTTCCGACTGGAGGTGATTTTAGATTATTATACAGCTGTTGATGAGAGAAGCACTAGATCGTATTCTTACACCTTTCTTATCGTACAAACTACTTCAGGTAGTTCCAATTTATGTGCAGAGTAGCGCCGTACAGGTCACTGCGATGACTCTGGTTGGATGGGATATTGAGCTTTAGAATTAACCGTACAGGACCAACTGCAGGGTCTCCGGTTGATTCCTTATTTCACCTGTTATAATGTTGCATTCTTATTCTGTTGTTGACATTTATAGCATGGCATAACTTCTGATTTTTTTATTAAGAATTGTGATTTGAGATATATGAAGATTATATGCATATTATGTTATTTTCTGGGAAAGTATACAGGTTTTACAGCGAGGGGTTAGAAATATTATTATTTGAAACGTTTTCGAAAAGCTTTGTTTTACTGACCCACTTAACTTTGTTTTGCGCCCCTCCAGGTTCTAGTTATCAGCGTTGGTGGCCCAATAGGATTTCCACAACATTCTGACAGACTATTCATGTAGGACTCACCTTTGGGTGTTGTAATTTAGTTATGGTCCTACTTGACTGCACCTAGTACTTATGCTCTGAATATGCGTGTTTCACACTTAAACTTACTCTAGCACGTTGCTTGGTTATTATTGCTAGTATTTGGTTTTTATTTCTTCGTAATTCTCTTACCTATTGCTTCTGCATCGCACTTTTGGTTACGTCACACTCACATGACGGCCAGCATGCCTTGATTCTAGGATCGGGGTGTGTCAGTTTGGTATCAGAGCCTAGGTTGCAGTCTTGTATAAATTGTTAATGCTCTAATGATCTTTTGATGCCTTCTGTCAGAACTATGTCGCCTCGTAAGGAATCACGTCGTGCTTCTGAGCCTAATTTCCCTGATATAACTCAATTAGGGGAAGCAATGGCCCATGCCTTTCAGAATGCAATCCGTCCTCTTCCTCCTCAAAGAACACCCCTGGAGACTATGTATAATCTGAAATTGGACCGTTTCATGGGTAATGAGGGTCATGAAGGGGCAGAAAAGTGGTTAGACCATATTGAGAAGACTTTTCAAGTGATGCAGAGTCAAGGGAATCTTCCTACTAATAGATGGGTTGAGACCACTACTTGGTTTTTAGGACGAGAGCCAGCAGCTTAGTGGGTAAATTAGACTCAGTTTATGTCACCTGAGATGGCAGCTGATTGGAAGTATTCAAAGAGAATTTTAAGAAAAGATTTGTTCCTCCGAAGTACATTGATCGTAAGAAGCAGAAGTTCACTCAATTGAAGCAAAAGAATATGTCGGCGTATGAGTATTACAGGAAGTTTATAGACTTATCTCGTTATGATCCTGATATAGCTGGTAATCAGGCAGAGATGCTTTGCCATTTTAAGCTGGGAACTAAGAGGAAATGGCGGACTTTTGCTAGTGCACTTCCTTGCACCACTTATCATGAGTTTTCTGAGATTTTGGTTCGGATGGAGGATTCCGACAACCTTCCTAGTAATAGTGAGGATGATGAAGATAAGAATGATAATCAGAAGAAAGATGATAGGGGTAAAGGTATCTCCACTCAGGGACCCCATAAGACACAAAATTTCAAGAAAAGTGGATCGAGCTCGAGTTCTTCCAACGGATGATTTAGTGTCACAGGCCCGATGAGAGGTGGAAGATTTGCTGGTGGACCCAGCTTTCAGTGGCAGAGAGACTTTGGTGGTGCTGGTGGTTCTGGTGCTCCGTTGTGCCGCCGTTGTAACTTCAGACATCATGGAGAGTGTAGGAGAAGTGGTGGTGCTTGCTAGACTTATAGACATATGGGACATAGGGCTGCTCAGTGTCCCTAGAGTCAGCAGAGATCTCAACAGTCTGTTATGCCACCTCCAGCACCGATTCAGCAGAACTTTGGATCAGGCAGTTATGGTCAGACGGGTCGTGGTGGTGCTTACCATTATTAGGGTGATGCTGCTCCCTATGCTTTCGGACATAATCAGTACTTCCAGGATCCTTATTTTCAGACTGGGTATTCCCAAGATCCTGGATGTTATACTTCTTATCCTTCCATGCTAGCTAGCGGATCTCAGTGGTATCAGGGAGGTCAGCCCCGACAGGGAGAGGTTGCTGCTAGCGGTACAGGACCTTCTAGACAGTCTAATCAGCCAAGAAAGGGACGTCGTTCTCAGGGGCGAGGTAACCAAGGTCACAGAGGTCGTGGTGGACGACAGCAAGCTCAGGGACGTGTTAATCACATATCACTGCAAGATGCTCAGAATCATCCAGATTTGATTATGGGTACGTTAAATATTCTTGGTCACTTTGCTAGAGTTTTGATTGATTGTGGTGCTACACATTCTGTGATTTCTCATACGTTTGCTCAAATGACTCAACCTAACCCTACACCTCTAGGATTTGATTTAGAGTTTGCTATGCCTAGAGGGGACAAATGTTATGTTGATAATGTTTATCCTGGGTGTCCAGTGATGGTAGATGGTGTAGTTATGCCAGCTAATCTTATCCCGTTAGATATTATGGATTTTGATGTGATGTTAGGGGCAGATTGGTTGCATTGTAATCGTGCCCATATAGATTGTTACGAGAAATCAGTTACTTTTTATCGTCCTGGACTACCAGAGGTTACTTTTATGGGTGAAAGAAGTGGGGTGAGACATGGTGTTATTTCAGCCATGAGAGCAAATAAGTTGTTATCGAAAGGTTGTCAAGGATACTTGGCACATGTGGTGTTAAATGATGTTGTTCCTAACAGTGTGGAGGAAGTTGGAGTAGTCAGGCACTATCCTGATGTATTCCCAGATGATTTGCCTAGATTGCCGCCAGACAGAGATGTGGAGTTTTCGATTGATTTGCTTCCATGTACGGATCCTATATCCTTGACTCCCTATAGAATAGCTCCAGCAGAATTGAGAGAGTTGAAAATTCACTTACAGGATTTAACTGATAAAGGTTTCATTCAACCTAGTACTTCACCTTGAGGAGCTCAGGTGTTATTTGTAAGAAAGAAAGATGGAACTTTGAGATTATGTATTGATTACAGGCAATTGAATCGGGTAACGATTAAAAACCGTTATCCATTGCCTCATATCGATGATTTGTTTGATCAGCTTAAAGGTGCGTGTGTGTTCTCTAAGATTGATTTGAGATCTGGCTATTATCAGTTGAAGATTAAAGATGAAGATGTACCTAAAACGGCTTTCAGGACCCGTTACGAACACTATGAGTTTTTGGTGATGCCATTTGGATTGACTAATGCACCTGTAGCTTTCATGAGGCTAATGAATGAAGTATTCCGGCAATATCTTGATAGATTTGTCATTGTTTTTATCGATGATATTTTGGTATACTCTAAGTCGAAAGCAGATCATATTCGACATTTTAACTTGGTATTAAAGAAATTGAGGGAGCATCAGTTGTATGCCAAGTTTAGTAAATGTCATTTTTGGTTGAATCAAGTGGCATTTTTGGGACATGTAGTATCGGCACAAGGAATTCAAGTAGATCCTCAAAAGATAGCAGCAGTGGAGAATTGGGAACAACCACGAACCGTCACTAAGGTACGGAGTTTTCTTGGTCTAGCAAGTTACTATCGACGGTTTGTTCAAGATTTTTCTATGATTGCTTTGCCACTAACGAAATTAACCAGGAATGATGTTAAGTTCGAGTGGGACGAGAATTGTGAGCAAAGTTTCCAGCAGCTGAAATATTGCCTCACTTATGCTCCAGTATTAGTACTTCCTGATGATAGCGATAACTTTGAGATTTACAGTGATGCTTCTTTGAATGGTTTGGGATGTGTTTTGATGCAACATAATAGAGTGATTGCCTATGCTTCTCGACAGTTGAAGATTCATGAAAGGAATTATCCTACTCATGATCTTGATTTGGCAGCCATTGTCTTTGCTTTGAAGATTTGGAGGCATTATCTCTATGGTGAGAAGTGTAAGATCTTCACAGATCATAAGAGTCTTCAGTATCTTTTCACTCAGCTTGATCTTAATCTTCGTCAACAAAGGTGGATGGAGTTACTAAGTGATTATGACTGCACTATTGAGTATCATCCAGGTCGTGCAAATGTGGTAGCTGATGTACTAAGTAGGAAACCTCAAGGTCGACTCAATGCTTTGTATGCTTGTCGTGTTCCTCTTCTTGCAGAATTGAGAGCTACTGGAGTAAAGTTGGAGTTAGAAGATCGAAGAGAAGCTTTTCTTGCTAGTTTCCAAGTTAGGCCAGTTTTGGTCGATCGTGTACTTGAAGCTCAGATGGTTGATGATGAGATTCAAGAAATTATCCAATTGAGAAATGAAGGGAAAAAGAAAGACCTCAGGATTCGAGAATCAGATGGCTTGCTTATGCAGGAGAACAGAATGTATGTGTCGAATAATGAGGAATTAAAGAAGGAAATTTTGGATGAAGCACATTGTTCAGCTTATGCGATGCATCCAGGAGGAACTAAGATATACCATACCATTCGACCATTTTATTATTGGCTGGGCATGAAAAGGGAAATTGCAGAATATGTAAGTAGGTGTATTGTTTGCCAGCAAGTCAAAGCAGAAAGAAAGAAGCATTTTGGACAGATGCAACCACTGCCCGTTCCTCAGTGGAAATGGGAAAATATAACTATGGATTTCGTGTATAAGCTTCCACGTACACGAAATGGATTTGATGGAGTTTGGGTAATTGTAGATCGGCTTACCAAGTCAGCACACTTCATTCCAGTAAGGGAAAAGTATCCCCTGAATAAATTGGCTAAGTTGTTCATCACAAAGATTGTGAAGTATCATGGAGTTCTAGTGAATATTATTTCTGATCAAGATTTACTTCTATGTTTTGGGTAGCTTTTTAGGAAGCTCTTGGTTCGAAACTGCTGTACAGTATTGCTTATCATCCTCAAACCGATGGACAATCAGAGAGGACTATTCAGACGTTAGAGGATATGCTGAGATCTTCAGTGTTACAGTTTGGTGATTCTTGGCATGATCGCCTAGACTTGATGGAATTTGCCTACAATAATAGTTTTCATTCGAGCATTGGTATGTCATCATTTGAGGCACTTTATGGTAGAGCTTGTCGTACGCCATTGTGTTGGTCAGAGGTTGGTGAAAGAGTGCTAAAAAGCCCAGAGATTGGAGATGAGACTACTCAAAATGTTCAGGTGATTAAGTCTAACCTGAAAGCAACCCAAGATTGACAAAAGAGTTTAGCAGATAGACATGCTACTGATCGAGTATATGACGTGGGTAATTTGGTATTCTTGAAATTGTCACCTTGGAGAGGTGTAGTGCGGTTTGGAAAGAAAGGCAAGCTAAGTCCTAGGTACATAGGACCTTATGAGATCACTGAGAGGATTGGTGAAGTTGCTTACAGATTGGAGTTGCCTCCAGAGTTATCTAAGGTACATAATGTGTTTCATGTCTCGATGCTTCGACATTATGTTTCAGATCCTTCACATATGATTCCTCCTCAACCTTTGTAGATTAATTCGGATTTGATGTACGATGAGGAACCAGTGACTATCTTGGATTGGAAAGACAAGGTTTTAAGGAATAAGACAGGGAGCTTGGTAAAAGTATTGTGGGGGAACCACTCAGTAGAAGAAGCTACTTGGGAGACAGAAGAACGAATGAGAGAGATGTATCCAAGGTTATTTTATGAGTATTAAGTGGATTGTTTGGTTGTGTGAATTTTGAGGACGAAATTCTATAAGGAGAGGAGATTGTCACAGCTCGTCCCGAGATTCTATTTATCGAGGTTGTGAAATGACGAAAGTACCCTTGACGGTTACTAAGGTATGTGTGTGGCATGTGTTTGAATAATGCATATTTTCCTAAGTTTTCGAAAATTTAAGTTGGATTAAAAGATGTGCGTATATTTGTGTGGTTAGGGAATTAAAGAGTGACTTGTTTTGGGTGGACCACATACACACAAACACGGGACAAACCCTTTCCTTCCCCGTGCTCTCTCTCTTCCCTCGCAGTTTTCTCTCTTCCTCTCGAACCCGTACGGACCAAAGCACCAATCCCTCAATTTCTTCGCGGATCGAAGCTAAAAAGGTGAGTTTCTTCATCCTTTTAACCTCTTTATTCGAATGGTGTTACTTTTAGAACTGGAAACCTTCAAAATCACGTGAAATCCAAACCCCAGTTTGATGTCACTGTTCATGCACACGTGAATTGTTGACTTTCACGGGATTCTAAGCTTACAGGGAGCTTAGTGAGGTCTCAAGGAAGCTCAGAGTGTTAAGTTTGAAGGTTTTGGACGTCGGGATCGCCGGGTTCGAAGTTGGCCGATTTTCTTGGAATTTCTCCGGTGAGATTTCGTATGTTTTTTAACCTTAAAGTAGTGTAACGTGATTCTACATGCTTAGGGCTTCATTTTGATATAAAATGCATGAAAAATGGTTGAGAAATAACGGAGAACAAGGAGATTGAAAAATCTCCAGTTTTCCGGCGACCAGCAAAACCAGTCTGGTGACTGGAGGAAGAAGGTGACGCGCGTGGGGGCGCGTGGGTCCGTGCCCCTCCCGACACGTAGGGGCGCGTGCGGCCTCGAAATTTTTTTCTAAAAATACCTCGACGTCCGTGACGTCGAGTAGGTCACTGTGGTATATTCATATACCCAAATTGAGCATCGTATGAGAAGTTATTTCGAATTGTTGGTTATGTGCTTTAATTAATATTTTTATAGTTGTTTCGCATATAGGTGATACCTATCCCGAGGACAAACGCATTCAAGGATGTCACGGGGGTTACGACCCTTCGACTTATCAGTGAGTGGGCAGTTATTTTTTGTTATTACCTATATACTACTGAATTTCCCAGAAATCGAATTTAAATGAAAGTATGTTTTTAAAATGCCATGCATGCATGTTATGAATTATATGAATTAGTAATTGATGCATATATATGTGAAATGGTGTTGTGGACGCACAGGTGAATATCAGGTGAGTTTATGCTATTCATGTGAGCTATTGATGATGTGAATTGTGTTGAGAGCTCATAACCTGCACCTTTGGTGTTAGTGCTTATATTATTCACCCGCACCACACGCTCACCTTGGATCCAAGTAGGTGCATGTCGTATAGACCATAGAGTGGCTCCGACTGTAGGTGATTTTAGATTATGATACAGCTGTTGATGAGAGAAGCACTAGAGCGTATTCTTACACCTTTCTTATCGTACAGACTACTTCAGGTAGTTCCGATTTATATGCATAGTAGCGCTTTACAGGTCACTGCGGTGACTCTGGTTGGATGGGATATTGAGCTTTAGAATTAACCGTACAGGACCAACTGCAAGGTCTCCGATTGATTCCTTATTTCATCTGTTATAATGTTGCATTCTTATTCTGTTGTTGACATTTATAGCATGGCATACATTCTGATTTTTTATTAAGAATTGTGATTTGAGATCTATGAAGATTATATGCATATTATGTTATTTTCTGGGAAAGTATACAGGTTTTACAGCGAGGGGTTAGAAATATTATTATTTGAAACATTTTCGAAAAGCTTTGTTTTACTGACCGACTCAACTTTGTTCTGCGCCCCTCCAGGTTATAGTTATCAGCATTGGTGGCCCACGAGGATTTCCACGGCATTCTGATAGACTACTCAGGTAGGACTCACCTTCGAGTGTTGTAATTTAGTTATGGTCTTACTTTACTGTACCTAGTACTTATACTCTGAATATGCGTGTTTCACACTTAAACTTACTCTAGCACGTTGCTTGGTTATTATTGCTAGTATTTGGTTTTTATTTCTTTGTAATTCTCTTACCTATTGCTTCCGCGTCGCACTTTTGGTTATGTCACACTCACGTGACGGCCAGCACGCCCTGATTCTAGGATCGGGGTGTGTCACATTCTTTTGCCATTTATTATTTCTTATTTTTACATAGTTTTTATCCATTTATTCAATCAAAATGTTTTAATTTTTTTATTGTAACCGTTTCTAATAGTAGTATAATGAGGGATTTTAAATTTATAGGATTATAAATCTCTTAAAATATCAAACAATTGATGTCAAAACTACAAAAATATAAATATTAATTGTAATATAATGAGGTGTACAAAGTCAAAGGACTTTGATCAAACTTTGAATACCATTAAGGTTTTAGTCAAAGAATGTTAACGATTAGAGACCACATCCAAAGTATCCCTTATTTCTTATTTCTTGCTCCAGAATAAGAACAAATGTGATGCCTTGTATTCATTTCCGAAGATAATTAAAATAACTTTAAAAAAAGGCAAGCCGTCAGCACCCTTTCCCATCCCCATCCCCCTCTCACCTTGCCCTTCTTATCACCTCTCTCTCCCTTTCTCTTTCTTTTTGTTTCTCTCTTCCCCTTATTATTTCTTCTTTCTTGCTCCAGAATAAGAACAAACATGATGCCTTGTATTCATTTCAGAAAATAATTAAAATACCTTTAAAAAAAACAGGCAAGCCATCAGCACCTTTTCCCATCCCCATCCCCCATCCGTCGCCCACCTTGCCCTTCCCGTCACCTCTCTCTCCCTTTCTCTTTCTTTCTATTTCTCTCTTCCCCTTATTATTTCTTCTTTCTCGCTCCAGAATAAGAACAAATGTGATGCCAGCAATCTCCAGCCGAAAGATAGAGATTGACGACAGCCGATCTGAATTGGAATCACCGTCGACAATTTTTGGGTTCCATGTGGAAGTAAGAGTGAGAGAGAAAGAGAGGAAAGGAAAGAAAGAGAGTCAAATAGAGAAAAGGGATAATGACGCCTGAAAAATCGTCGGCCGATGATACAGGTGAGTGTGGGTGGTTCGGCATCGTCAAGCTCGTGGACTTCTGATATCTTAATTATTGTGAAACAATTGGAATTTTTTGTAACTTAAAAGAATAAATTATACAGGTATCAAATGTTTATTTGTGGAACTCCAGGTCAGCATATGTGCCTGGTACATGGAAAAATTTCTCCATTAAAACAAGGTGACTTTATTGTTTTTAATGGTTCATTTGTCATAGTGCTTCAACTTTTGCAGAGAAGAAAGGAGGACCTTTGCTTTCCCACTCCCCTAAGCAAAGAAAATGGTGGGGCTTCCACCAATTCCTAGAAAAATTAGGAGGATCAACCTCCTTTTTCCTTATCAAACTTCCAGGGATTCTTACCCTCCATTTTCTCGGCAAAATGGAGCAAAACCATAGGATGGCTTCATCGCTTCTCCCATCGCAGCACCACCATCATTGCGATTTCAAACCAAAGTATAAAGCCATACGCCTCTGGAGTTCTGCAACTGAAGAAAGGTTGAAACCAGCCTCTCAATAGGAGAGGCAGCAACCTCCTCACATCCCCGGTCGCTGCGTCACCGGTCACAAGCAGCGGAAGTAGCAAGCTTGTCATTTCTTTTAATTCCGTCAACAAAAGGAATCCTTGTATCAGCACCACCGCCACCTCTCTCGAGCCATCACTCTCATCTCCCAAGTCACGGCATCCATTACGGCTATTCTGAACTAGAAAATAAAGTCGTAGGCCTCTGGAAATCTGCCATGCCTTCTTCTTCTCCACCAATAGAGATATTCGCAACACCATTGCCAACACCCAAACAAACGTAGCAACAAACTAGCTTCCCACAGCCTCCTGCAACCTCTTGGTGTCTAAAGAGGTTTAGACATCTTTTTTTTCTCTCTTCACAGATGCAACGAAGAAGAAACCATCATCCTCCACGTTTGCACAAGTGGAGAAGAAGAACCTATTATGCCCAGCGAATCAGCGATGGTCCCTAAACTCCCCGATGATGCAAGGACAGTTTTGAACAAGGCAATAGCAGTGACGGATGCACAAGCAGCGGTCGCCGATCACTTCAACACCACCGCCTAACAATGGTGCTGAAGTAGCAGTGGGAGAGCTGCCACGAGAAAGCAAAATGGGTAGTAGGTTTTCATGGTCATTAGTCACTTAGTTCTTCGAGCCCAGTAATCGCAGCAATGGTTCAACTCGCGCGGCTTAATCACCAACCGCGCGACTTAATCACCAATTGGAAAATTTTCAAAACTTCATATCTTCTTCATTTCTCAACCAAAATTCACGAAATTTGAACCAAATTGAAGCTTAGGATGAAAGGAACAAAACCTTACCACTTGTAGGTCCTAAATCCACAGGAAACTCGCTGGAAAATTATTGAGAATTATTGAGAGAATAGTTGACTTGGCATACAAGTTAATGAAATCTCTAGGACTCTCAGTGCCTTAAGGAAATAAATATATTAGAATCCTAATCACATGTAATCAATTAAGGGCCTTTATTAAGTAAATACAAGGAATGAGAGTCATGATGGGACTCTAATTGATTTGACATGATTTGGGTTGATATCCTTTCCGATCATAGGAAGGAATTGGTTGAAAACCCTAGCTATAAAACCAAGGAGCAGTCCCTGCTTCCATACCAGCTGAAACTCACGAAAACTACAAACCTATTTTGATAATAGAGTTCATTGAGAGGTACTGGAAGTAGAATACTACTTCTACTTTGCTCGCAATGATCAATGGCTTCATCTTCATAACCATGTCTTCCGTATTCTCCTGATAAGTTTAATATAATTAGTCGATCTCTATTTTATATTGATTTGATTTATTCATGATCCTAATGTCTTGTTGTTGTGCTTTCAAAATATATCTTACATGTAACCCTTCAGCCGAGACTTAGAGGCAAAGGAAGAATACAAATCTTTAGTTTAATATTTGTTTCAAGTTTAAATTAGAGTTGTTGGATCATAGTCCATATGGCTGCTCTCACTTGTATCTAGCTTAAGTGATAGATTATAATAAATGGCATCATCTCATAGGGTGATAGCAATTAAGGGCTGAGATTTAATTTTGCTTGATGAGCGAAAGATCTCCCTTCCTTTTCCTTGTATAATGGTAACAACCTCCCATGTTTGTTGAGAGGAATATCGAAATCAATTCCATCATCATTCTTTTAAATTCTCTCTACCATTTTTTGGTTTTCTCATACCTTCATCAAACTTTCATAGAAGCTTATCAAATATTCCAATACTCTAACATTTAAATGGGATCCTAACCCTTCTCAAACTTTATTGGGAAAGGCACAGCAATGATGTAGTTTTAACTAGGCATCACAAATTGGAAATTGGGCCAAAATAATAAATGAGCAGGAGTCCAATAGCGTGATGGAGGCACATCATGTGTGAAGACGATGCCGACATCGAATCCGTGGAGGACATAAATCACTTCAAATACGGTAAATGTGAACCATCGCAAAGCACAAATCTCAATGGACTTACACTATGTCAAATTTAATGGATCAAATTCCCAAAGTGGCCAATGGCATGAAGCCGTATCAAATACCAAATGGTACGAAGTCGTATCAAATACCAAATGGTACGAAGATCAAATACCAAATGGTACGAAGTCGTATCAAATACCAAATGGTACGAAGCCGTATCAAATACCAAATGGCACGAAGCCGCAACAACACTCAAATGGCATGAAGCTGCGTTCAGCTCCAATGGCTTAAAGTCCTCGTCCGCACAAGCTGAAACTACACAAGGCATCAAACGCTCCTTGTCTGCATGAGCTGAAATTGCACAAGGCACCAAACCCAAAGAACACAACAATACAAATCTTTATTTAGTGAGTCATCCACTCACTGAAAATACCAAATCATTATGAACTACGTTGGTTTGATTCTGCCAAGGATATTGATGAGTCCATATTATACCATATATTTTACCCTATTCTTAGTTATAATTTATTGGTTATTTTGGTAGAATTTTGATACTTTGTTATCTATTTTCAATATAGGACATTATACTTCCTCTAGAGAAAAACATGATCAAACAGATGAATTTTAGAGTGATTCTAATTGGAGGATGTTCGTAAGTCTGTTGACTTGATCATGTCAAAGTTTCATAATTTTCTACCAAGCGGTTTATTTATGGCGATGAAATAAAGAAGCAGCATGCAATGTTGTCAAACTAATGTTTTGGACTTCTTTGGGCTTTTTGGCATCCAAGATGATGTCTTTTAGGTTCAAGGCCTTTTGGAATTATGTTCAGGACATCTCAAGCTTTAATTCTAGCCATTTTGGACCTGTTTTGGAGCCCTGAAGATCCAGAAACATGGCTGTTTTGAGACTATGCAGATTTTGGCCAATTTTACTAGTCAATTTAGGATTATGTTTCCTAATTTATTTTAATTTATTTGGTTTCCTAGTATTATTCTAAGACTTTTTCTAGGTAGGGTTTTATTTTCTAGTAGTATAAATAAGGCTTTTTAGCCATTAGGGTTTAGAGGGGGGAAAGAAGAGAACGCACGCACACTTTAGAGAGCTTTTGGATTCAAGTTTATTTTCAAGGTATTTTCTATCCTTGTTTTTAATAATATTTTGTTTATGATTGTTCGTAACTAGTTTCGTTTGCTAGGCCACGAGCCTTAGCAAGAATATGTAGTTTATTTTCAACTTACTTATGATATTATGTATGCAGATTTTGAATTATTAATCACCGATCTATACTGTCTAATTGTCTTAATGCTTAACTACCATTAGGATCTTTAGAAAAGTAAATTGATGCAATTTTGGTCGGAGGTCGGTCCTTGAAATTGACGAAGGCTTATTGTGATTAATATGTGCAAGTTCACTTAGGATGAATACCACGTCTTAAGGGTTGTATGGTTTTTCAAAAGGTTTCACAAAGTTTAATGAGTCATGCATGTTTAGATTTGATTTGAATACCATAGAGAGCATTTGACATGGTATTTCAAAGTATCAAACCATTTAATTAAGTTTTCTGGGAAAAATACCAAGTATATATACTGAAAACCAAAAGCCCACTCACTGATATGTGGAAGGGTCGTAACCCCTGAGCCTTGCTTGACTGTGCTCGTCCTCAGGATAGGTCTCACCTATATGCGAAACAACTATTTAAACGTTATTTTTAAGCACATAATCAAAACTAGGTAATAACTTCTCATACATTGCTCAATTGGGGTATTTGAATATACCACCATAACCTACTCAACCTCAAGAACATCCTCATATTTTTAGAAAAAAATTCAGACCACTTATGCGCCGGCCAAGGCACGGCCAGACGCGCAACCTCTGCGCAGGCACGTGCCTGGCACACTGACGAATTCCCTAATGGCGTTAGGGAATATTCCGTTAAATATTAGAATATGTTGTTAAATATACTTGACGCCGTTAGAATATTCCGTCAACTTCGATGGAATATTCTTCTTCTTCTCCGGCGATTCACCGAATTCCTTCGCCGCTGCCATCTGTGTCATTAGAAACTAGAAAATTTTCAAATCTTCATATCGTCTTCATTTCTCAACCAAAATTCACGAAATTTGAACCAAATTGAAGCTTGGGATGAGAGGAACAAAACCTTACCACTTTTAGGTCTTAAATCCACCGGAAACTCGTCAGAAAAACCCACAATAATCCAGTCACCACTGCAACTCACTAACTCGAGCTTCCTGATGTCCAAAACACTTCAAATTTCTTCCCTAAGCTTCGCAAAGACGTTTTAAGGCTCCCTAGCACCCTAAAACTCGACAAAAAGTCCGCGATCATGACAAGTGAACAGTGCACCTCATCGGAGCTTCTTGGTTCTGAAGTTTCAGAAGTCCCCACGTTGAACTAAGGGTATGGATGAGCTCCTGGACTCGCAAGGAACACAAAGACCAACTTCTCAGCCTCGATCCGTGCAAGGAAATACTGGTTTAGCAAATGACCGTACAGTTGTATGGAAATGGAAGAAAATCCTAGAGGGAGGAGAGAGAGTCAACGATTGATGTGCATGTGTTGGTCTAGGTTGGGTCACCAACCAAAAACAAATAAAACTTAAAATCTAATTGGTCCAAAAGCTAAGAAGGAAAATGGATTGGTCCCAACCTAGTTCAATTACACCCTCACCATGTAACGTTCAAGAGTAAATTAGTAACTTCCACGCTCTTGACGACAAAATAATATAAACATTCGGGATGGGTTGTCACACCTAGGCTTTTACAATTTAATTTTCAAAAACCGTTTTCTTTTAGTTTATTTTAGTTTGTCACTTTATTTAATTATTTTCTATTAAATTCGTCTTTATTATTTAAATCACAAAATCACATTTTTCTCAAACTTTGTTTTAAATAATTAATTAAGATTTGATTTAACATAAATTATTTATTCAATCCTGAGGAGAACGACCTTACTAGAGCCATCTATACTACAATTGTCTTGTACTCTTGCAAGTATTTTAGTGTTTTTATCCCTTGTAAAATCCCTATCAGATATGTAGGCAGTCTATTACCATATTCACCCAAATAAACCAAACACCAATTCTTTGTAGTGGGTCATTCATTTACTAAAAATCCCCAAACCAAATGAACTACGAGTGACTTCATCCCTTAAAGGGGTTCGTTCAATCAAATTCACCCAAAGGGGTATTGTTATTGCACCATACAGAATCCTGTTATAGATAAAATATGATGAACATTGACAAACAAGGATCAACAAACAATACCCACCAAAACACACTAAGAAAATATATCAACCGAACAATAACACAAGATTCTTACAAGGTCCTACAGTTCGTGCCTACATCCGCATCGTCATGCAAGAAGAATCAAAATCTTAAAAACAAAATAGTAAGCTTAAACAAAAATAAAACGAACGTAAACAAACTGCCTTTAACATGTTAAGAATGTTTATGTTTTCTTGGGTCCAATTCAAAGCAAAGGTAAACACACTTCTTCTGCAGAGACTAAATGAATAATTATGTATGAGCTGCGCTGTGACCCCTCTAGGGAAAAATGGTAAGATAGCATTCTGGGGCAAATCCTCGAGGGAATCGCTTTACGTCTGTGCAGTAGTTGTAGATCATATAATTCTTTTGCACCCATTGCATCCTCCCTTGATCCGCAATGTTAAGAGTCTTCCAGTACCATGCTCCTTTATTTGATTTTGAATCGCAAGAAGAAGTGCCATAAGAGCAGATGCAAGCATCGGCATTGAAGTTCATGTAGGAGGCAGTGAAGGGCGATTGTGTCCAATCTATCTTTACAAGTCCACCTCTTGTGGCCCAGTTATCAGCATTCCAGAGACTGGAGTATAATCTCATAGCCTGGTTTTTGGGGAATGGAATACCAAACGACTCCTGGTTCTTGAACTGTCGAATTGGAAGGTCATCAACCAAGAATCTACATATACACGCAGCAGTATTAGAGAGCATCCTTTCTTACAAAGCCATGTAACTATTGATAAGATAATCAATACATAGGACTTGAGGTTTCTGATCGAAATTAGAATAATGCTAGAGATATCACATATGATTTGTTGACATTAATTGAACATAATATCTACCTCGTTGGTGACATGTACTTAACAATTTGATCATACTAATTTTTCTTCCTATAAATTAAAAAAAAAATTGGTGAGTGTTAAGAAAAATTGCATCACAAAAAATGACCGTTAGAAAATTAAAAAATAAATAAAGGAGGAGAATTTGGACAGTAATTGATCATAGGTGGATATGTTAATTGACATGCACAGTTTTTAACCACGTAACGAAATTCGGGCACCATGTCAGCAAAATGTGAGATTAGCCCTTTCCACATCATCACTTAACAATCAATTTAACAAATTAGCTAACGGATATGTGATGTTGCAATGGTTTGAAGATGATATATGGGGTTGCAATGGTTTGATATATGGGGTTGCAATGGTTGCAATTGCACCAAACATGAGGGGACAAAATGCAATTTATTGTATTTTATATAACATTTTTTTTTTCTATGTGATAGATGCTTACTTACATAACATTTTGGGGATTCCAAAGTATAGAATAGGTGTGGAAATCAGCAGTGGGGTCAAACCAAAGATAGAATTGCTGCTCTCTGTTACCCTTGCCTTGGCAGAACACATTAGTATGAAGAATGTAAGGCTCACCAGTAACATTCCCCAAGAATTCAAAGTCTATCTCGTCATGGGATGACCCAGTTGATGATAACTGAAACATATAAATGTACCAGTATACCGTAAGCATTAGAATTTAATATATGAAGTACTCTTGCAATTTTCACTTGAGTGATTTCATGGCAAAAAACCTCTCATCTATTTTCCCATAAATCACTTATATTACTGTGTGTGTGTGTATAAGTTTCAGGATACTTACATAGAAGGTAGTGACAGTGCCAGCAGAGTTTCCAGCAACAAGCTTGATCCGTATATCAATCTTTGCATATAGGTATTGATTATATGACTCAAAAGCTGAGCCACTGACATTGTCAAGAGAGAGAGCAAGGAGGTCCCCGTTGTTGAGCATCTTTGCATGATAGTCCCCTCCCCATGTTATGTAGAAATCTTGGTAAAACTTGCCAGCAAAGGTAACCGTGGAAGTGTTGATCATGAAAATAAAAATCAACAATAATGCTGCTGAAACATTGGAAGAATAATAAGCAGAAACCATTGCTCTTGATTTTTAATGGTTAATAGTGCTCTTCAGAATTTGTAGAAAAAAAAAAACTTAATTAGTGGTACTGGAAAGCAGCTTATTTATAAGCTCAAAGATGTGCAAGGATTTATACTATGGGATTTGTTCGTGGCTTGCATTTTATTCAAACACAGATGATTAAAAGTTGTCATTCATTGGTCATCTATTATTTAAATATATATTCAAAAACCATGTCAAAATGAGAGAATCTGAAGAGTAAAAAACTTTGTTCGTGGCTTGCATTTTATTCAAACACAGATGATTAAAAGTTGTCATTCATTGGTCATCTATTATTTAAATATATATTCAAAAACCATGTCAAAATGAGAGAATCTGAAGAGTAAAAAACTGTTTTACTTGATTTCAGAAGTTCATACGTCACTGTTTGAGTTGAACGTGGTGGCCACCAGTTTATGGAGAGCAGCTAGCCAGCTACCAACCATATTGTTTCACACTTGCTTAACAAACCTTTGTTTTATGTCGAACCAGCTAGTGCCTTGCTCGTCTTCACTACGAGGGTTCACTATTTTTTTTTATTTATTAATTTCCCTTTTCATTTTTTTAAAGAAAATTATTTATTACAAAACTATCAAAAATGTACATAGGACATGCACATGGAACGTAACCAAGAGATCACACACGATAAAAATCACTGCACAAATTCACAATACAAACTATCATCATGAATATAATACGATTCTTCAACTACTGTGGAGACCTCCATCTAACCAATAAAAAAGATAATAACCTTGCGAGTCATAGAACCATAGTAACATAATCACGAGGAAAAAATTTCACCACCTCTGATGATCTTGCAATTGTCAGCAAAGAAGCACTGCTATGACTATGAGTCACCTATAACAAATGTCGAACTTCCTCTTCATAATCTTTTGCCAAACCAAAACAAAAAAATAAAAATAAAAATAAAAAACTAACCTTAACTCTATATATTAGTCATTGCTTAAAGATCTAAGTTTGATTCGTAAATCATAGCCATCACTAAGGCTCTCCTTGACAGAATGAGAGAGGGACTACAATCATGAAAACTCTTCTTGCCATACTGAAAGAATGTCTGCAACAAAAAAAACAAAAAAAAGGAATGGACTTATTGAGATTACTGCCGACCCAAGCCCAACGGCCGAGGTCTTAGGTTGAGGGATTTTCTTACTGTAGGTTTTTTTCTCTAGAAAGCGGCTATAGTTTGTTTAAGTGTCAGTTAGATTGCTTAAGGATTGAGCAAAAATTATATATTCTAAAACCCAGTTGAACGGCACTGTTCATCATGTGAGAGAGCGTACTGTTCACCAACAATGAAAGGACGGAACTGCCATTGGTTTCTGCTTGGGTTCCTGTACTGTTCACACTTTGCTACAGTAAAAAATCCGTTTTGTCCTCTGTCTCTTATCAGAATGTACTGTGCTCTGTGCTATATCCGAAGCCTTTGAAAAAAGCCAAAAGAAAAAGTGCGAGACCCATACCTTGAAAAGAGATAATAAATGCGAAGACTCATTTCTCAAAAAGACAGAGGACAAGAGGGATGCCACAGTTGCGTGATGGTAGCAACGAAGGCCCATTTGAAAAAGAGATAATAAATGTGAAGTGGGGGAAAGACAATGTTCATCCTGTGTTCTTGGTTTTTTAAACTCACATGCAGCATTTGTGGGATAGAAAAGATACAACAACAACAACAACAACAACAAAGCCTTTTCCCACTAAGTGGGGTCGGCTATATGAATCCTAGAACGCCATTGCGCTCGGTTTTGTGTCATGTCCTCCGTTAGATCCAAGTACTCAAGTCTTTTCCTAGGGTCTCTTCCAAAGTTTTCCTAGGTCTTCCTCTACCCCTTCGGCCCTGAACCTCTGTCCCGTAGTCACATTTTCGAACCGGAGCGTCAGTAGACCTTCTTTGCACATGTCCAAACCACCGAAACCGATTTTCTCTCATATTTCCTTCAATTTTGGCTACTCCTACTTTACCTCGGATATCCTCATTCCCAATCTTATCCTTTCTCGTGTGCCCATACATCCCACGAAGCATCCTCATCTCCGCTACACCCATTTTGTGTACGTGTTGATGCTTCACCGCCCAACATTCTGTGCCATACAACATCGCGGCCTTATTGCCGTCCTATAAAATTTTCCCTTGAGCTTCAGTGGCCTACGACGGTCACACAACACGCCGGATGCACTCTTACACTTCATCCATCCAGCTTGTATTCTATGGTTGAGATCTCCATCTAAGTCTCCGTTCTCTTGCAAGATAGATCCTAGGTAGCGAAAACGGTCACTTTTTGTGATCTTCGCTAGATTGCTCCGGTCATTAGTGTGGATAAGTATATAAATGGATAGAGATAGGAAAGCAAACACAAGATGTACGTGGTTTACCCAGATTGGCTACGTCCACGGAATAAAGGAGTTCTCATTAATTGTGAAGGGTTTACACAAGTACATAGGTTCAAGCTCTCCTTTAGTGAGTACAAGTGAATGATTTAATACAAATGACATTAGGAAATATTGTGGGAGAATGATCTCGTAACCACGAAACTTCTAAGTACCGGAGTGTGGTATCATCTTGACTTGCCTTATCTGTCTCATAGGTAGATGTGGCATCTTCTCTGGAAGTACTCTTCTTCCATCCAGGGGTGGCTGTAACTGGTGGAGATGCACAAGGTAATGTATCAATTTCACTTGAAGCTTACTTGTAGTTTCAGGCTTGGTCAAGCGCAATACAAACCATGTAGGGGATCTGCTGAAAGAGGTGACAGACAAGGTAAGCAATCAGAGCTCCGGCTGATTGTTCACATTCTCCCTATCTTGCAGGCAGCATGAAGGATAAAGAGAACAAAAATGAGAAGAGATGATATGGGATACTTTTGCTTTTGAAGAAGTAACTTTCCACAAGCTTATTCTTGAACTGGGCTGGAGGGTTTTCTGGTTTCCTCCAGAGTATAAGGCCGACTGAAGAATTTGAGGGTCAAAACAAGTCCATCAAATCTAGAGTACGTTCGACCCTGCTGATATGGGATACTTTTGCTTTTGACAGAGTAGTGGATGTATCGGCACGTGTGCTGTTACGCTTGTCTCCACATGCTTCCTTGTATCCTTCTCACTTGCCCTATCTGTTCCTCAGGCAGATGCGGTATCTTCCCTGGAAGCATAAGATGTTGAAGATGAGTACTCGAGAGCAATGCCAGGTAAGGGGTTCCAGGCAGTCAGTTCCTGGCTGGAAGCTTGATTCCAAGTGCTGACTGATTGCTCTCTTTCTCCTTGTCTTGCAGGTAAGAACAAGGCCAAAGGAAAAGATAGGGAAAAAGCATGATATGGGATACTCTTGCTTTTAACCCTGATGATATGAGATATTCTTGCTCTAGTATAGCTTGTTTACAGAGGTGTTATTGGGGGGGAAAGAAAGCTGAATATTTCGAAAGGCTTCGTTGGGAGTGCCCTCTCAGATAAGAGGAAGGGTTGAGCATTTTTGCAGGTCTGCCTGTCCGTTGGGGATGGAGGTCGACATATATAGGAGTCTCCCTAACATCAAGTAATAATGATATTCCTTTACCCTGCTTGGTCATAGCACGGTAGTGGGAGCTGGCAGCTTCACATGTTTTAACTCTGTCAGAGCACTTTGAAAAAGTGGTCTGTGGTATCTGGAAAGTTGATGTTGCGTGTGAAGATTACAGACAAGCTTTATCCAAGGAGATCCAGCTCTTAAAGTTGGGAAAGTGGTGCCTCTTCGGTTTTTGAACAAGCAATCCTGTCGGGGATCTGGCTCTCGAGATTCGGAGAACGATGCCTCTTCGATTTTTGAGAAAGCAATCTTGCTGGAGGTCTGGCTCTCCAGATTCAGAGAACGGTGTCTCTTCGATTTTTGAGAAAGTAATCATGTTGGGAGTCTGGCTCTCGAGATTCGGAGGGCGGTGCCTCTTCGATTTTGGAGCAAGCAATCTTGTTGGGAGTGTTTTCTCGAATGTGAGTAAAGGTTGGGCATGTTTGCTAGTCTACCTTGCCACGAAGCACAGAGGTTGACACACAGGGACTTTCCAATTATCCAGCAGTGGTACTGTTCCTTTACCCTCTTTTCGATTTTTGAGAAAGTGATCATGTTGGGAGTCTGGCTCTCGAGATTCGGAGGGCGGTGCCTCTTCGATTTTGGAGCAAGCAATCTTGTTGGGAGTGTTTTCTCGAATGTGAGTAAAGGTTGGGCATGTTTGCTAGTCTACCTTGCCACGAAGCACAGAGGTTGACACACAGGGACTTTCCAATTATCCAGCAGTGGTACTGTTCCTTTACCCTCTCTTCGATTTTTTAGAAAGTGATCATGTTGGGAGTCTGGCTCTCGAGATTCGGAGGGCGGTGCCTCTTCGATTTTGGAGCAAGCAATCTTGTTGGGAGTGTTTTCTCGAATGTGAGTAAAGGTTGGGCATGTTTGCTAGTCTACCTTGCCACGAAGCACAGAGGTTGACACACAGGGACTTTTCAATTATCCAGCAGTGGTACTGTTCCTTTACCCTCTCTTCGATTTTTGAGAAAGTGATTATGTTGGGAGTCTGGCTCTCGAGATTCGGAGGGCGGTGCCTCTTCGATTTTGGAGCAAGCAATCTTGTTGGGAGTGTTTTCTCGAATGTCAGTAAAGGTTGGGCATGTTTGCTAGTCTACCTTACCACGAAGCACAGAGGTTGACACACCGGGACTTTCCAATTATCCAGTAGTAGTACTGTTCCTTTACCCTTGTGGGTAATAATATGGTAGCTAGACCTTCAAAATTTATGTGTCTAAACTTTGTTAGTGTTGTTTCTTTGCTATTCTTTTACCCTTCTTGGTCAGAGCGATGTAGTGGGAGCTGCAAGCTTCACGTGTCTCAACTTTGTCAGAGAACTTTGGCAAAGTTATCTGTGGTACCCATGAGCTACTGTTGCGTGTGGGAAGTGGGTAATTGAACAGTACGATTCATGTGCTTTCTACTTCGCCAGAAATCTTTGACAGAATGCCCATAATTTCCGCAAAGCTGAGTGTGCGTGTGACAGGTGCTGACAAGGCTGGAAAAGTAGGTGCCTCTTCGATTTCTGAGATCGGCCCTCGTGGTCTCTGAGCAGCCCAGCTTTTGAGAAAGCAAGCCTCTTCGATTTCTGAGATCGGCCTTCGTGGTCTTTGAGCAGCCCAGCTTTTGAGAAAGCGAACGCCTCTTCGATTTCTGATATCAACCCTCGTGGTCTCTGAGCAGCCCAGCTTTTGAGAAAGCAAACGCCTCTTCGATTTCTGAGCAGGCGCCTCTTCAATTTCTGAAGCTTCGTCGAGTGCAGATTTTTATAGGGACTGACATTAAGTTCCAAAGCACACTTGAATATCCACCAGTAGAAGCTCCATTCTTGCACTTCTAAGATCTTGATTTGTCCGACTCTCTTCAACACCTTTGAAAATGTCTGGCCCCTCCGACCGTCGTTTTGACTTGAACCTTGTTGAAGAGGCAACCCTGCCTTCTCCAGAAAACATATGGCGCCCATCCTTCGTCTCCCCTACTGGTCCTCTTACCGTTGGGGATTCCGTGATGAAGAATGATATGACCGCTGCGGTAGTGGCCAGGAACCATCTCACTCCCAAAGATAACATACTACTTTCCAAACGGTCTGATGAGTTGGCTGTTAAGGATTCTCTGGCTCTCAGTGTTCAGTGTGCAGGTTATGTGTCTAATATGGCCCAACGCCTATTTGCTCGAACCCGCCAAGTTGAATCATTGGCAGCTGAAGTGATGAGTCTCAAACAGGAGATTAGAGGGCTCAAGCATGAGAATAAACAGTTGCACCGGCTCGCACATGACTATGCTACAAACATGAAGAGGAAGCTTGACCAGATGAAGGAATCTGATGGTCAGGTTTTACTTGATCATCAGAGACTTGTGGGTTTGTTCCAAAGGCATTTATTGCCTTCGTCTTCTGGGGCTGTACCGCGTAATGAAGCTCCAAATGATAAATCTCTGATGCCTTCTCCTTCTAGGGTTCTGTCCAGTACTGAGGCTCCGAATGATCCCCCTCCGGTGCCTTCTCTTTCTGGGGCTCTACCGACTGCTGAGACTTCTCCTAAGCAACCTTTGTGAAGGCTCCCTCTTGTTTGTTTATTTTGACTCAAGTATATGTACATATTTGTAACTTATCGGGGATATCAATAAATAAGCTTTCCTTCATTTCAACGTATTGTGTTAAATACACCAAAGCCTTCTTCGCTAAGTTCTTTGAATTTTCTTTTGTTGAAGCTTGTATGTTGAAGCTTTGTGAGTGGAGCATGTAGGTTGAGGTAGTGTTCCCTTAATTTCCCGAGTGAGGAAAACTTCTCGGTTGGAGACTTGGAAAATCCAAGTCACTGAGTGGGATCGGCTATATGAATCTTAGAACGCCATTGTGTTCTGTCCTGTGTCATGTCCTCTGTTAGATCCAAGTACTCTAAGTCTTTTCTTAGGGTCTCTTCCAAAGTTTTCCTAGGTCTTCCTCTACCCCTTCGGCCTTGAACCTTTGTCCCATAGTCGCATCTTCTAATCGGAGCGTCAGTAGGCCTTATTTGCACATGTCCAAACCACCGTAACCGATTTTCTCTCATCTTTCCTTCAATTTCGGCTACTCCTACTTTACCCCGGATATCCTCATTCCTAATCTTATCCTTTCTCGTGTGCCCACACATCCAACGAAGCATCCTCATCTCCGCTACACCCATTTTGTGTACGTGTTGATGCTTCACCGCCCAACATTCTGTGCCATACAGCATCGCCGGCCTTATTGTCGTCCTATAAAATTTTCCCTTGAGCTTCAGTGGCATACGGCGGTCACACAACACGCCGGATGCACTCTTCCACTTCATCCATCCAGCTTGTATTCTATGGTTGAGATCTCCATCTAATTCTCCATTCTTTTGCAAGATAGATCCTAGGTAACGAAAACGGTCGTTCTTTGGTATTTCTTGATCTCCAATCCTCACCCCTAACTCGTTTTGGCCTCCATTTGCACTGAACTTGCACTCCATATATTCTGTCTTTGATCGGCTTAGGCGAAGACCTTTAGATTCCAACACTTCTCTCCAAAGGTTAAGCTTTGCATTTACCCCTTCCTGAGTTTCATCTATCAACACTATATCGTCTGCAAAAAGCATACACCAAGGAATATCATCTTGAATATGTCCTGTTAACTCATCCATTACCAATGCAAAAAGGTAAAGACTTAAGGATGAACCTTGATGTAATCCAACAGTTATGGGAAAGCTTTCGGTTTGTCCTTCATGAGTTCTTACGGCAGTCTTTGCTCCTTCATACATATCCTGTATAGCTTGGATATATGCTACTCGTACTCCTTTCTTCTCTAAAATCCTCCAAAGAATGTCTCTTGGGACCCTATCATACGCTTTTTCCAAATCTATAAAGACCATGTGTAAATCCTTTTTCCCATCTCTATATCTTTCCATCAATCTTCGTAAGAGATAGATTGCCTCCATGGTTGAGCGCCCTGGCATGAACCCGAATTGGTTGTCCGAAACCCGTGTCTCTTGCCTCAATCTATGCTCAATGACTCTCTCCCAGAGCTTCATTGTATGACTCATTAGCTTAATACCCCTATAGTTTATGCAATTTTGTACATCGCCCTTATTCTTGTAGATAGGCACCAAAGTGCTCGTTCGCCACTCATTTGGCATCTTCTTCGTTTTCAAAATCCTATTGAAAAGGTCAGTGAGCCATGTTATACCTGTCTCTCCCAAAACTTTCCACACTTCGATTGGTATATCGTCTGGGTCTACTGCTTTTCTATGCTTCATCTTCTTCAAAGCTACAACCACTTCTTCCTTCCGGATTTTACGATAAAAAGAGTAGTTTCTACACTCTTTCTGAGTTACTCAACTCCCCTAAAGAAGCACTCCTTTCATGTCCTTCATTGAAAAGATTATAAAAATAACATTTCCATCTGTCTTTAACCGCGTTCTCTGTAGCAAGAACTTTTCCATCCTCATCCTTGATGCACCTCACTTAGTTTAGGTCCCTTGTCTTCTTTTCCCTTACTCTAGCTAGTTTATAGATATCCAACTCTCCTTCTTTGGTATCTAGTCGCTTATACATATCGTCATAAGCCGCTAACTTAGCTTCTCTCACAGCTTTCTTCGCCTCTTGCTTCGCTTTTCTATACCTTTCACCATTTTCATCGGTCCTATCCTTGTATAAGGCTTTACAACATTCCTTCTTAGCCTTCACCTTTGTTTGTACCTCCTCATTCCACCACCAAGATTCCTTTTGGTGCGGGGCAAAGCCCTTGGACTCTCCTAATACCTCTTTTGCTACTTTTCGGATACAACTAGCCATGGAATCCCACATTTGGTTAGCTTCCCCCTCTCTATCCCACACACACTAGGTGATTACTTTCTCTTTGAAAATGGCTTGTTTTTCTTCTTTTAGATTCCACCATCTAGTCCTTGGGCACTTCCAAGTCTTGTTCTTTTTTCTCACTCTTTTGATATGTACATCCATCACCAACAAGCGATGTTGATTAGCCACGCTCTCTCCTGGTATAACTTTGCAATCCTTACAAGTTATACGATCCCCTTTCCTCATTAGAAGAAAATCTATTTGTGTTTTTGACGACCCACTCTTGTAGGTGATCACATGTTCTTCTCTCTTCTTAAAGAAGGTGTTGGCTAAGAAGATATCATATGCCATTGCAAAATCCAAGATAGCTTCCCCATCCTCGTTTCTCTCCCCAAAACCATGGCCACCATGAAAACCTCCATAGTTGCCTGTCTCCCTGCCCACGTGTCCATTTAAATCTCCTCCTATAAATAACTTCTCCGTCTGAGCAATTCCTTGCACCAAGTCTCCAAGGTCTTCCCAAAATTTCTCCTTCGAACTCGTATCCAACCCTACTTGAGGTGCGTACGCACTAATCACATTGATAAGTTCTTGTCCTATTACAATCTTGATTGCCATGATTCTATCTCCTACCCTCTTGACATCTACAACATCTTGTGTCAAGGTCTTGTCCACGATGATGCCAACACCGTTTCTCGTTCTATTTGTGCCCGAATACCATAGTTTAAACCCTGAGTTTTCTAGATCCTTTGCCTTACGACCAACCCACTTAGTTTCTTGTAGGCACATAATATTTATCCTTCTCCTCACCATAACTTCTACTACTTCCATAGATTTTCCCGTCAAGGTTCCTATATTCCACGTTCCTAAACGCATTTTTCTCTCTTGAACTCTACCCTTCTGTCCTAGATTCTTCACCATTCCCCGTCTAATAGGATCAAAGTACTTCTTTTGTGTGTCCCGTGTAAAGTTGATAGGAGCATATGCTCCCAAACAACTTTGAGTGGAGTCGTTCGAAAAGAAGTTTCTATAGCTCCCTTACTCATTTAACACTGCATCCGGGTGCCGATGGAGATACAGTGACCCTTGCTCACTTATCACTGTGCTCGGGCCACACAACGCGCCACTTACGGGTGACGCCCTAGCTTTAGCGCGATTTCGTTCTGGATTCATTTTCATAAGGATTCGACGTAATCATGGAGTGCCGGCTGTCGACTACCTGACGCCCTCCCCCTCCTCCTTTATCCGGGCTTGGGACCGGCAATGTAAGATAAACTTACACGGCGGAGTTGTGGGATAGAAAAGATAAAAACAATAATTAAAAAATTGACCGGGTGGACAAAAAAAATATTTAAAAAATAAGAGTTAAACCAGACCACATGTTTGTGGCATAGCAAACAATAAAAAATTATAAAAAAATTGAATACATGCAAAAACAATTATTAAAAATTGTGAGAAGCCGTGATATTTTTTTACTGCTATTATAAGTCAAACTCTAGGTTAGCCTGCTGTCTCTCATTACTTTGCCTCTGGTTATTTTATTTTATTGGTTTTGCTCTGATTTTTGTCTTCTGCGTGTTGATCATCGGGGGCTTTCTGTTGAGAGACTCTTCGATTTTGTCAACACGTGTTGTTCCAATGGATTCCAGTTGCTTCCACAGATTCCACACGTTGTTCGTCGATGCATGCTTTCTTTTGGTTTCCTCCTTTCACGCCTCCACCGTTCTCTCTGGAGTTTTCTTTTCGCTTTTCATTTCTCTCTCCGATTCTTGATTTTCTTTGTTTGTTTCTTGGCTGATTGCACTTCTTTTTCGTTATTTTTGGTGCAGATATGAAGAGGATTTGTGAAGTGCCTGTGATTTCATGCTAAGTTTCTTTGAACGGATTTGAGAATTTGGGATCGTTTGGGGTGTTTTAAAGTTTTTTTTATGGGGACAAGAAACGCTTGCTTCCTCCCTCTTCGCGTTCTCCTCCACGATTTGTGCCCTTAGTTCTCAATTGGATTCATAGTAAAAACCCAGAAACTTGAAGTACGAAAATTTCAAATTTTGTTGTGTTTTTTATTAATTTTCGGTGTTAATTTCTGATTAAATTATTATTTTTGATAAACCCGTTTAAAATATGATCTGGGTTTTACCTGGATTCCAGAGTTAAAACCTTGAAACTTAAAGGTATAAAAATTTCAATTTTTTTATTTATATTTATTTTCAGTGTTACTCTCTGATTAATATTATTCTGGGTTTTGCATAAATACTATTCTTGCTGAAGACCTGCCATGTGAGTGATTTAATTTTTGCTTTTCGAATTTCTACTTTTCATGCATAATTATGAATATGTAGATGATTTGTGGGTAATTTTTTTTACTTAATCTCCAATTCAAAGTGAAGGATATTGAATTTGTTATCATTTTAGTTAAAACGTGTTACCATTTTAGTTAAATTTAATCCCTCATTGATCTGACTAACCAGCCAAAAAGGATTATATAGAAAATGTCTGCAAATAGATGGAATTCTATTAATGAAAATTAATCCTCAATACTTCCATCTGAATAAATGATAGTATTTTGTGGCTAAACAAAGTTTTTACTCGATGCAATATTTACCAACTTACATTGACTAATTCTTCTCCTTCATTTGAAGATCAAAAACCAAACCACACATGGATCCCCAAACTTTAGCTTTACCATTACTAATTCTCTTGCTTGGGAGTTTTAAAATAAAATCATAGGAAAACATGAATCTTATTATATACCAAACTCAGGATATTATGATAAAAATCAATTGATACGAAAGAATAGAGCTAATAAAGACCTTGCAAATTGTATCAAGAGATTGAGCAGATTGAAACGTAGATTTGTCCATGTTTTTCGAGAGCTATAAATAATATTTTGGTCTTTTATCGATCTCATGATCCTTGCTGTAAAGCGTTTACAATTGGACTTTATTTTAGTCTCCGACAGCTCAATTGATATCGGTTTATTTATGCTAATTCATTGGTTTTTTATGTTTTTCAAATTTGCAGTATTATTTTGAGGACGGATATGATTTGGTCATATTCATCAAGCTGGTGTAACAAGCAGGCCTATTTGTTAATCTCCAGATTGGGCCTTATGTTTGCGCTGAATGGAACCTCAGGTAATTATTTTTGTTAAGAATATTTTTTTGTGTTTTTCTGTTTCTGAAACAAAGGATTCCCAGTTTGGCCGAAATATGTCTCCGGAATCGCTTTTTGAAGGACAATGAGCCTTTCAAGTTAGGATATTATAAATCTTCCGTTACTCCAACGCAATTTAATTTTTTTAATAAATAATTTTAAAGCTAAATTTAACTGGTCGGGTTTTCTTAGTATTTATGTGAAACATTGTTAGAATTGCTTTTCAGTGATAGAAAAAACTTTTAGTCATTTTATAAGCAAATCTCAAACATGACGCAAATATTTTAACTTAATAATCTATTTGTTACTAACTTTTTCCTTCTTCGTTCAATCATGTAGAAAGAAAGATGCGATCCAAGCTACCGTCACAGAAATAGATTATAATTTATTGACAATATGTGCTTATCAACATTTTTTAAACATTTTAAAGAAATCTTACAAAGCTAATTGGCAAATTGCAAGATATTTTGAAATACAATACTGTAGTACAACCTTTGGAAAAAAAATGGTTGCCAATGAAAGATTTGAGACCAATAGATATGAGGTACAAAGTATAATAAAGCATTTATAAAAGGATGTCTAATAAAGAATTTATAAAAGGACGATTACCCTTTTTTTTAATACATTTTTAAAGATCTTATAAATCTTTTCCTACATCTATGCATTTGTTTCTCTCAGTTCACAATTAAGCAGAATGAGAGTATATTTATGTTTGCAATAAGATGTGAATTATAACCTTTATTCATACTTGCAGGCTAAGAATTGTGGTAGAAGAGTTTATTGTGGTTAGCTTAGAGGAAAATGTGAGATTAGCAATTTGAAGAGTACTTTCTCCTCATATGTTTTCTTTGACATTTGTAAGTCATAATTTTTATTTATCTCTTCATGGCTTACTTAAATTTTTAGATCAGTATATGTATTTGTTTTTGACATTTCTTATTATATGTATTAGAAAACTGACCGAAGAAAGTATCCAATTTTATAGCAATTAAAAAAATTCACCTCAATAATTACAGTTTTATTCCAATTTGTAAGCAAGGGAAAAAAGCTCTGAAGTTTCAATGAAGAGAGTCGGAAGTTCTGAATAGTATATTTGTGTAAAGAGGATTGTAAATATGGATGTACATATATATATATATGTGTAAATAGAGATGTAAACATTGTTGTTAATGGCTAAATAGAATTGTAAACCCGCAGCAACGCGCGGGCTTATTTGCTAGTTGATTTCTATTTTCAGCTATATATATATATATATATATATAAAGCTGTAAAAACTCTTGTATTCATTCATTTGAGACAATAGCAAACATCAGTTTCTCTCTTCTTCTTGACTCCCTCTTCCAATCCCTCTGTTTTGTTCTTGCTTGATTCCTTTTGCTAGGGTACCAATCGCCAGGGGAAGAAAGTAAAGGGGAAAGAGAGAAAATGTGGAGAAACTAAAAAGATTAATTCATTTCATAACGAGGATAGAAATACATGGGGCTAATATATACCCTTTAGCCAAGTCAGACAAAATATTTAGTAACCCTAGTCATGAGTCATCTTACAACAACCATTTCAAAAAATAAAGTACAATGAAATATTGGTAGCAGCAATTCAAAGAAAGCATGGCTATGACTCCTTGGTAAGGCTTCATGGAACCCCCTTAAAACGAGCCTGCTCTCATGCGACAAACTCTGGAAAATGGGTCAACATAGAATCTGCATCCTCCCATTTTATGTCATGCTCCGGAATGCCTTCTCATTTGACTAACCAACGAATGACTGACATGTCAACAGAGTTTCGAAAGATGATTCAACGAAGGTCTATATATCGAGAACCTTTTCGTCCACCAATCTGGTGAAGTCAATAACTCCCACAATGACACAGCTGCTCTGACGAGTATATCAGAGTCCCAGCATAGGAAGAAATTCACTAAGGAAAGTCACCCTTAGAAAAAGCACAAGCATCAACTCTAAAACAGAGCAACGACCATACTTCGAAGCCAAGAAGCAAGGGCAGGTTAGGCAATGCGTGGACCAAAACCTCATCGCGAGTTCGACTCTTAGACCTCTTGTCTGAAGACTACAATCTGCCTTTCATGCAACTCAATCAAGTGCATTAACATATTGACTGGGGCAATGTATAATCATGCCTAAAACCCATTTTGTGCACTTGAATAACTTTTAACGGAAAACCAACTTCCCGGATGAACTTTGACACAAGGCCAATGGGAGACGAAAGGCAAGACTCTGAGGATCCTTTTATCTAATTTTCAAAATTTTCTGCATAGCCAATCTTTTCAGTTGTTCGAACAAAGACAGCCAAGGTTGCATTCCCGTCAGGACTGGACATCTGTGGAAAAAAGAAGATTTCAAAGCCTTCCCAATTTTTCCAAGTGACATGCCATATATGTCTGAAAAGCTAAGAACCAAAGCTACAATGAAACTATTTTCCTAGAAGTTTCCAATGCAGAACAGTCTCCAATCTGGCGCACAAAGCAGCTGGACAGTCAGCTAGCCAGTACATCGCAGTAGCACTTTTAACTTGACATATTAAACTGTACCCGCTCGAAATGAAATTGGTTTCGCCATACACCATCGCGAAGATACAAATGTTCGCTTTCTATTAAAAAAAAATCAAAGTGCAATTTTGAGCTACATGGAGAACATTACCGCCATTTTACCACTCATACCGCATGCTGGAATCTTCTGTGGAATTTCTCGAGTTCTTCCTCCAAACTCATATCAAATGATGTACAATGTGCAGCAACAATCAATGAGTTTAGGAAACACATAGTCATGATTAAGTTAACGGCCAACTTAAGGGTTCCAACCAATGGAAGTCCCCTCTGATGAGCTAAAAACCAAAGTCACTCGCAAAGCACTACGTGACAACTTCTCCACTACTAACTTGAAATGGAAAAGGACAGGGCGCATATTATGTGGAGTCAAGGTTCTAAAAGACGCTAGGTGCTAGTCGGGCGGCAGGTTGGGGTCTAGTGCCTAGGCGGACTAGGCGGATTTAAATATGCCTAATGCAGGTCCTAGGCGGCATGTAGACTAGGAAATCCTTAAGAGGAATTTCATTTCAATGGAGCTCTAATACATAATGTCTGCATCTAACCTTGTCGTTAGACTGCCTAGGTAGACCTACGCTAGTCAGGCGGCAAGCTGGGGTCATGTGTCTAATGCAGGTCCAAGGAGGCATCTAGACTAGGAAATCCTTAAGAGGAATTTCATTTCAATGGAGCTCTGATACATAATGTCTGACCATAGGTGTTTCTGACCCACATGTAGGCGACCAAGTCCCTAACCAACTTTCTTTGGAGCCTTTGCAAAATGTCCATAAATGCCAATAGATCGAAGAATGCAAAGCTCTTTCACATAATTGATGGAAATGACCTTCTCATCAAAATGACAAGCATTGTGAGCATGTGAAATAGAACTCTAAATATGTCCAAAACATTCAATGGCAAAGCTATAGAGGTGCAAGGGGGTGCCGCCGCACCTCCGGCCATTAGGAACTGACCTTAAGAGCAACAATCCGCCCCTTTGCTAGACTATTGTCGCGCTTTAGCGGATAGTACTCTAGGCGGAGCTATGCAAGTCTTGGCGGGGTTGGGGGCTAAGCGAGCGTATGTGTAGAATGCCTAAATTTGAACATAATTTTATTACAGAAACGGCGTGTGCAAGGAAGAAGATGATATCCTCTCCTTTAATGAAAAAGGCTTCTCCAAAACTTTTATTAACCAAAAACCATCTAACTCAATGAGATCCCCTTCGAATCAAACAAGGAAAGAGGGGTAAGTCCCGTTGAGTTCTTAATCATTTTAATATTTTTTTTAGAGATGTTTTAAAAGCCTCCACCTTTTTATGATGATGCTTTTGAAAAATGAACTTCGAAAGGGTGTAAACTTTAACCAGAAGGACTTAAAACTTTAATAAAAAGGATAAAACTAAAAGAGAACGAGCCAAACAATAAACCCCACGTGCAGAAAAAAAAAAAAATCCTTTTCCATCCATGCCCTAACTTCCGTCAGCCCACCTAAGTTAGACATAAATTTTCACTTATTTACAAATATACCATTGCCTCATTAAAGCCCAATAGCCACATAAAAATTTAAAATAGGGAGTTTTAATAAAAATAGCTTCTCCAAACTTTTTATTAACCAAAAACAATATACTAACTTTATTTAATAAAAAAAACTTAAATTTTAATAAAAAGGACAAAAACTAAAAGAAAACAGCCCAACAATAAAACCCCACGTGCAAAATAAAAATTTATTTTCCAGCCATGCCCCTAACTTCCATTAGACCTATTAGAATTATTTAGAATTAAACTTTCATTTGTTTACGAATATGCCATTGCCTCATTAAAGCCTAAAAATCACATAAAATTTTAAAATAAAGTCAAACATTTTCTTAAGGATACGAATCAACACCCAATGTAATTAATTAGCTCCTAATGGTATACCAGTTGAAACCAGCGGAAAGGGTATGCTTGTGAAAATTAACATGGATGGAGTCCATGTTACCTCTTCAAGTTTTCTATCATCTAAAGACTCTGTTGCCTTGGAAAATATCTTGAGAGTTAGAGCTAACGGCACCTTACAATTACAAAGACATAAACCTCTTGTATAATTATAGCAAATAGTAAACATAATCATGTATGAATTATAACTTTTACCATTTATTTTTTCTTTCTTCTACTATAGATATTGAGGGACAAGCTCCAGATTTCGAGAGTAAATGTGAAATGCTTTTAACCAACTTAGTTATAAGTTTTTGTTATTTTAGCCATATTTAAAAGGACGAACTTAGTAAAATCCGGGGTATATGTATACTAGCAGGATGTGTAGATGCTTATGTTGTCAAATTCTCAAATGGTACCATTATTGACCGTATATATTTTTTTTTATTAGAGTATATCATTCTAATTCTCCTTAAAATAAGGAGACACTATATATGAAACTTGACCAATAAGTATACACTATTTATGAAACCAAATCAAGAATGATACACTATTTCTAAAACTAAACCAATAGGTGAAAACTTTTTATGAAACTAGACCAAGAAAAAGACACAATTTATGAAAATAGACAAAGAAAGATATACTATTTATGAAATTGTACCAATTGCTATACACTATTTAGAAACGGGACAAAAAACTAGGCAATATTTATGAAACTAGACCAAGAACTAAGTCACTATTATGAAAGTGGACCAAGAACTAAGCCACTATTCATGAAAGTGGACCAAGAACTAAACACTATTTATGAAACTGGACTAATAAGGAAACACTATTTATGAAATTAGATCAATAAATGGACACTTTTTATGAAACCAAATAAAAAATGAGACACTATTTCTAAAACAAAACCAATAGGTGGAAATTATTAATGAAACAAGATCAAGAAAGAAACACTATTTATGAAACTGAACCAAGAACTAAGCATTATTTATGAAACTGGATCAAGAACTAGACATTATTTATTAAACTAGACCAATAAGTAAACACTATTTATGAAACTAACTGAACAAATATACACTATTTATGAAACCAAACAAAAAATTAGGCACTATTTCTAAAACTGAATCAATAGATGAATATGCATTATTACAGAGGATCTAAGAGGAGTGATTTATGGTTTTTTGTGTCTTAAGATGTGGTACTATTATTCGAGAAATGTCATAAATTCTGGAATTTCTCTCATAAAACATCAAATAGATGTCGGAAATAGTACAGCTCCGTAAGTAATCAACTAACCTCTTTAGGCCCTTTGATCTAGAATTTCCCTCATAAAACACCCAATGTGCCAAGAATAAAGAAACCATATTTTACCAACGGGGACTTTTTTGCAAGCTTTCCAAATTAGTATAATCCAAAGTTTTCGAGACAAGCAAATTTATGATAAAAATATTATCAGATTTACAATCCTGGAACTGGGCTATCCCACGAGACAAAATAAAAATATAAGGCACAGGTGACTCAAATCAGAAGTTAGAACACTGGATATGCATATGACCTTTGAGACTAAACAATGCTTCAAAATATCCAAAGACATTGACAAGTCATCATAATCAAATTATTCACTTTCATCTTCATTTCAAACTTTTAAGCTCATAACAAAATGTGGCAAACGCAACTATTAGCATCATCACATCTTTTTTGATATCCTTAAACCTCGAATCTTTTCCCCGTTGATACAACTGTGGAAAACCCATTTTAAATCAGCCTTGAACCCAAAATGGTATTCCAAAAACACAAAATTGAACTCAAATTCCACAAGAAAACAGTAAAACCCATTTTTCACAAAATATGGAAGAAAGATTCGACATGGGACTACAACTTTTTGATGAAGGCTATCTCGGTCGACCGCAATGCCAACGATTGAATCCCCTGCAACGACGACAGGAAGTTGAACTTGAAGAGGTTCTCGAGCTCGCAGTCGAACAACATCGCTAGGTTCTCGAACTCGTTTGGCCGGTGCTTCATTGATAAAAGATCCGCGTCGGCCGAGTACTTCACTTCCCTCCACCCTTTCGACATGAAGGAGAAGGCGTTGGAGGAGGCCGAAGCTTGGCCTTCCCTTCAATGGCGAATGAAGAGTTGGATCTTGATTTAGTTTGAAGAGAAAATTACCTGGTCAATCGGAGAGCTATAGACTCAAGTGAGATGGGATCTCATTGATTTAACGGAGAAAAAATCGGCGACTGGGGTGATGAAATGGGAAAATTGCATAGAGAAAAGGAATATGAGATCTGTAGAAAATGTACAAAGCTTTTATCTCTTTTCGTATGAAGTGAAACAAAACAAATAAACACAGCAAGGTTTGCTGTCAGGGTAAAATTGAAAACTAGGTGCTTGGACAATTTTATTGGGTTGGTTTTATGTTGGATTTGTCCTAACTATTAAATAAAGTTAGTGGATGGTTTTTTGTTAAAACTCAAAGTTTTGAAGTTCTTTTTATTAGTTTTCCTTTTAAAAAGAAGTTAACATTTTCTAGAGGATCACTTACCAATCAAATAAATTCAAAAATCAGATTCCAAAAATTACTTCCAAATAATGAACTTTAAATTGGAAAAGGACATATCATTTTACCACATTGAACGTTCACTTGTATAGTCCAAACTTGTACAACAAAAGCAAGTTCTTAATTAAGCCACTCATCTATTAACTGAAACAAATCGAATAATTGTTTTGTTTGGGATTGTTGAACAAAATATTCTATAAGAGAGAGGAAGCCTGCAACAACCTGGGAAAATTAGGACCCCAATCATGTGATGAGCATGTTTTCAATCATGCTGCAATTGTAAGGATATCAAAGCAAGTGATCCAAGTGATAATCCAAGTGAAAATAATACAATGATTAAGATTGTGTCATGTGTCATTAGATGAAGAGGGTTGTTATAAAGGTTGTTAGGATTGTAGTTTGTTGCAATATGGTGCTAGCACATTGTATTAGCTTAACTAGCAAGCTTTGTAATGGATTAGTATATAAGACTCTTTGTAATACAATTACTTGTTAATGAAGAAAGAACAATTCACAAAAACTCTCAAGCTCTCTCTCTAATTCCCTCTGCATTCTTTTATGCATAATCTCTGCATTTCTTGGTATCCTTGCCAAGAAATGATCCGGCACTTCCACAATCACATTGAAAATTTCTCTCTTCTCTTCTCAATCCGCTAGTTTGTATACCTTCTAAGATAAAATTGGACATGTACAATCATCCGATTCACAAGAAAATTGGAGTTCTTGATCACGAAGATCAATTGTTTGATAAAATGCAGCAGTGAAGAATTTCTCTCTTTCTACGACAATGGTTACAGCAGCACAACTACACATTGTTTAGTCACCAATCACCAGTCTTATTCCGACAGTATCAACATCTGTTACAATGAAATTGGATGACACCAACTATTTGACATAGTGTTTTCAGATCACATTACTTCTTAAAGGTCATGGGATCTTGGAATTTGTGGATGGCACCAAGAAATGTCCATCAAAATTTGTCAATGATTCGAATGTGGAAGGTGTGGAGACAAATGCTTACCAAGTTTGGAAACTACACAACTGTGCAACTATGTAGCTCATTACTGCAACTTTGTCATCCACTGCAGTGTCTTGTATCATTGGTAGTATTAGTTCTAATGAAATGTGGGTGAATCTCAAGGAAAAGTTCTCATTTGTGACTAAAGCAAGCATCTTTCAATTAAACACTGACCTTCAAAACATAAAAAAAAAAAAAATGTCTGATTCAATTTTTTAGTATGTGCAGAAGATTAAAGATACAAGAGATCATCTTGCAGCAGCTGGGGTTGTTTTTGAAGATGATGATATCATCAGTCTTGCTCTCAAGGGTCTCACTGCATAATACAACACATTTCGATGTGTTGTTAGAAGCAAGGAAAATGGCATCTCCATTAAAGATTTTTGTTCTCAGTTGGTTGCTGAAGAAGCAAGTATCAATCAATCTCTAGAGCCTAGTATGTCTTTTGGCACTGCAATGGTAGCAAGTACTCAAGCTTCAAAAGGGAAAGCATTGGTTCTTGGTTCTAGTTCCACAGAGTCAAACTGAAATACCCTAAAAAGTTTTAGATATATGAATTAAATATCCATGATTAAGAATATGTGGAGGAAATCGGGAAATAAATCGATTTATGGTTACGAAATTCAAGTGGGGGAAATGTGAAATCCTGTTCCTGGATTTATTATTAAATTAAGTATTTTGTTGTCGTATTCATAGAAACGACACATTTATGCTTACGGCGTATATTTGTTTGATAAGGGAAAAAGACAAAAATGCCCCTAGTTGGCTAAACATAAGTATACAAGGATGAATTTTATGCTTATATACTTTGTTGTATTTCTTGGCATATTTGGATAGAGTTCAATCCCATGAGTGTGTAGGCAAAAGCTATGAGTGAACCGGAGTTATAACGAAGAAGTTAGAGGCTCTTAAGTTTAGGGGCACTTCGGTAATTTTGCCCTAACCAGGAGACCCGAAGAAAAAGAAGGAAAAATAAAAAGAAAGGAAACGGAGGGAACTCTGGAGCCTTCCAATTTCTTCACTGTATTTTCATAACTTTAGTTAAGTCAGATTACAGTCAAATTTTCATCTCAGTGATCGGGGAGTCGAATCCAAGTATATGAGGGTGCAAATCAATTTAGAAAAAGGATTCGTGAGATGTACGTGAAGTCGAATGGTGATTTTCGAGCCAAGCATATTTGACTCGCATATTCAACAAGTCGATTTTCGATTTATTCCCGGCCTACCATCTTACTCATCCTTCCACATCATTGTCAAAGAACTATTTGTCAAACTCGTTTTAGTTTCTTTTTATTTATTTTAGTTTTATTCGCGCACTGGGTGTGGAATCAATTCTTTCATTGATTCCGGGTCCGGGGCGTGACAAAATGGTTTGAATCTTGTATTGAATTCACCATTTGAATATTTTAGAAAATGGTTTAATCGATGATGAACTACGAATGACTTAATCCCCTTGTAGGCTACGTAGGCAGTCTAACGACAAGGTTAGATGCAGCCATAAAATAACCAACTGAACTTTTGTGAATAATTGTCAAGGAAATAAATTTATTTTGGTTAATAATGTAAAGATTAACAACGACTTTATTTTGGCCTATCACCGATTCTAGCTTCCAAATTAATTTTTGGGTCCTTACAAAAAATGGTATCAGAGCAAAGGATCCTACTTTAAATATGTGATATTATTGAGTTTTGTGGATGCAAATTATGATTTGCATTGATATTGCTTTATTTCATAATTCCTATGATTAAAGTGGCATTTATGCGAAATACATAAGTATTGTGAATCTCTCACTTGTAGGGGGTGAATGCAGATATATTCTTGTGTTCTTGATGGTGTGAAATATGATTACAATGATGTTGCATTATTTATTCAATTCTATGAATAATGAGGCATTTAGGTGAAATGCATATATATTGTGAATCACTCACGTGTGTGGTTGTGAGTGCAGGTTCCATGGATGGTTTTGATGACCTAAGAGTGAAAGGGACTATGTGGTTCTCCTGGATTTCAATCCCCTAAACCTTTAGAGGGTGTTGTATAGACAGGCTACTCTTGCGGGATAGTCTATGTGCTATAGCTGGTGAAATGGACACTCCAAGATTGACAGGCACTAGGAATGAGGGGCACCATGCACTTCCTTGGGTTTCGATCCCCTCAACCTTTGGAGACCTACACAGATGGACTTGTACCCATAGTCCTTAGGGAGGGTACTTGGATATGTGGTGTAGGGTTAAATGGACATTCTCATTACCCTACTTTGCGTTGTTGTGAGATTGAAGTGAGGTTAATCGGCCATAGGACTAGTCATCAGGTTGGATTATTTTTATATGAGTTCTGAGAGAGAATTGTGGTAACGGCTGTGTATAGCCAATGATGGTAAGTGGTTTAGCCAATGAAGTTAATGGCTAAAATCTCTAATATTTGTTTTGCTAATGTTGATTATGGCTAAAAATTTTGATATTGATATTTGCCAATGATGATTATGGCTGAAATTTCTGATATTGGTATAGCTAATGTGGATTGTGGTTGGAAATTTTGATTATTGGTTTTGCCAATGATGTTTGTGGCTAGAAACTCTTATTATTGGTATTTCCAATATTTGTGGCTACAAAATTCCAATAATTGTGGCTGGAAATTTAAATATGTGTGAAAAACATAAAGATTATTTATTGATTTATTCTCGAGCTTGAACAAAATCATAGACTGAGGTTATGATTTTATTCAATATAAATGATAACACACCCGACCTAGAATGTCCACCTGGACACCTGAATCGTGATGTGTTGGCCGATATCTGGAAGGTGACGAAGCCATAAAGTGTAGTGAAGTGGAAAAATGTGAATAAATTAAAATCTAAAAATGACTAATTTAGAGTGCGCATGTGAGTGGGGATTGAACCTATATCACACGAGTGATGTCAGAGCATAGATAAATTGCAGTAAAAGAAGAGTAATGACATTTATACCGAAAGGAGAAGTCTCCTACATAACAACTTTTGCCAACAATCCTCGTCATCATGAAACCTCTGCCACTAAAATCTTGAAGGGGCGAAAAACAAGGGTGAGTGGGCCTGAAAATAAAGTTTTATAGAACTTTTTCGAAAAGTGTAACCCCTTGCTGTAAAACAAGTATATGGATTCTCAAAAAAATATTATAATAATAGTATTTAATAGGTACCCTACAGCAGAAGTGGGTCAAAGATGTAGGGTACAACAACAAGGCATCTCAACATTAAATCTTAAACTGTTTTTCTAAGAAATCAATGCTCATTAATTTATGTAGGCACACAAGTCCATTGCAAGGATATTCAGACAATGGAACAAGTTGGGTGTAAGTTTTACATTCTAGTACTACATCACGTGAGCTGCGCTAATTGCATCACATACGAGTCCAAAACATCACACAAAAGGACAGGCTGGCACCTAACTCTGGATCCAAAGCGAATGTAAAAGGTGCATGTGAACTACACGTGAAGCTAGTCCTCGTCCCAGGACAGTACAAATCACTAAGAGACACTGTGGAAACATGTAATAATGAGTAGATAAAATGCAAGGATGTCATGCCACAAGTTTATGCTCACAAATAATATTAAAAACATAAAGTGTACGAAAAGTCTATTTGTAAAGCTAAACATGACATGTCACATCATAATATATAAAAGCAATTGTCGAGAAAATCACATATATATATATATATAAACAAAATATATATATATATATATATATATATATATATATAAACAAAAAGACTCACTCACAAGTAATTGCGATGTCATAACCATTCGAGCTAGAAAAGCTGGAGTCTCTTATAGTAATCACACCTAAGCATAATATTGGGTCCCGTTAGTAAAACTCAACTAAAACGATTAAATTTGGCAAAACGAACTGCGGATTTTGAGTCAGTGCGTCGAAATATGCGCTGACAAATTTTTTAAAGAGTCAACAGTCAACCTTAAAAGTCAACCGAGACACCCCAATGATCAACTATGTTAAAACTTCATAATTTTCCTAAATGGATGTCAAAAATGGACTCGGGATGTCGATATTAGCCTATAAGGATTTTTGAGAAAATTTCGAAAAAGTCAACACAAGGAATATTCCAAAGATTATTCTAGGGAATATTCCATAATCCATTTAGAATTTGGGCTGGGCCGAATCCCAGGTTTGGCCCGGTTCCATGTTTGGACCAAAGGTTTGGGCTTAGGACCCTTTTTGATTTTTTTTTTGTACCGGGTCAGGTTGACCCGATTAGACTTACGGATCGCCCCAAAGGTTTAGGCAGAATCGGATCTGGGCCACGGTTCCGGTTGACCCTTTTTTTTTTCTCTCTTCTTCTTCTTCAGCAGATTTTCGTTGGAAAATATGGGGAAGATTCAAACCCTCCGTTCAGACCCAAAACTCAACTAAAACTAGCAACCCAGTATATCAAATCGAAGCCTCAGAAACAAGGAATCGAAATATACCATTGGGGTTCTCATCTGTGGTCGCATTTAGCCCGAAAATGGCCTGTAAGGGCCAGGTATCTTCGCCAGAAATCTGGGAAACGAGATGCAGTTTGCATGCATGTCAAACCTTAGTAATTTCCAACTAATTTTCACATGCAAAGAGGTATTTAAGTACCTTTCAAGTAGAATATGAGCTCCAAAGGACTCAAACTCACTGAGTTTACTCGAAGAAGGTGACCGGAAACTGGGCAAAGTTTCAAAGAAATAGCAGGGGATTAAACCTCTGGTTTTGAACTGGAAAACACCACAACTCTTGTCCCAAGCAACATTAAAACATAATGAAACAAGATTTGCATATAGAACCTCACCTAGGTTCGAGTTTCAAAGCTTGAAGCTCTTGGCTTCAATGGTGGTTTACACCGTGATGGTCCAATGACCCATGCAGCTAGGATCCTCTACTAGTCCCAAATATTTAGGTTTCATGGTTTTTGGATTTTGATTTGTTTAAATTTGGAAGAGGAAAGGGAAGGAGAGCTCTCAGAGCTCTAGAGAGAGTGACAATGTCGAGAGCTTAAAGAGAGAGAGAGAGAGAGAATCGGTCAAAAAGGAAGAGAAAGTGAGAGGGAAAAGAGAGAAAAAGTTAATGAGGGAAGGAGGCAGATTGTCTGCCCTCCTGTTTGGGTGCCCTTCTCATGCCCTCCTATTTTGTGCGGTCACGGTTAAGCCACGTCAACATTTTATATTAGTTTTTTTTATAGAGATAATCTGCCATGAACGCACAAATAGGAGGGGAAGGGAAAGACACCCAAACAGGAGGGCAGATAATCTGCCTCCGTGAAGGAAAAATGGGGTGTTGAAAACCCAAATAAACCATTATTTTAGTTCCTACTTGCATCTCACTTCAATTTCCACCAAAAACAAAAACATGTCTTCCCATTGTACGAAAACTCACTTAGACATTCAATAATGTTCCAGCAAGGGTGCGTGCTGCACGAGGGAAATTTCCAAGTTTAGGATTTGTCTTAGGTATTTTTACATAGTTTCGAACATAACTTGTTCGTTATAACTTCGAATTAAGGGTGAGCATGATGCGGTTAGGTGCGGTTTCGAATGAAACCACAACCGAAATTGAAATCTTTTGCGATGTGGTTCTGTGCGGTTTTGAAGGCAAAACTGAAAAGAAACCAAACTGTTTGGTTCAATGCGGTGCGGTTTCAAACGGTTTCGATTTGGTTTTTGAGAAAAAAATGTACAATTAACATATACACCTATTTACGCATAAGACGATCTTATTTTCCTCATATATATTAATTAATGAACATGCAGCAAAAACAGCAACAAGAATGCAGCAAAATGCAATAACAATGCAGCAAAACTGCAGCAAAAAATAGCTGCAAAACTGCAAAAAAAAAAAAAAAAAAAAAAAAGCTGCATCAAAACTACAACAAAACTGCAGAAAAATTGCATCAAAACTGCAGCAAAAAATTGCATCAACCCTTTTTCATTTAGTGTTCTTAAATCCTCAGTTTCCACTAGAAGAAACTTCTAATAAAGCATGTTTCAGATAGCGCAATGTATACCACACACATAGCAGCACAAACGATTGAAAGAATGGTAGTAAGGATCCACATTGAAAATGCCGAACACTAGCAAGGATACATGCATACAAGCCCACGCAACATAACATCACAACTAGTAGTTACAATCTGCCATTAAAAATACTCTTATTTCTCTACATCCAAAGAGAAGCAGATGAAATTGAAAACAGTGGACAATCTCAAGCCATGGGATAATTGGGAAGCCTCCAACTGTGAAGTGGTCTCTATCTGTGACTCTGCTAATTCAATTACATAGCTCAAGCCATGCTTCTGATGAACAAAAATCCTATGAGAATACCTCTATCGTGACTCTGGAATTTGGTTGGAAAGTGTTTTTTATACAGTTATTTGGCTTCATCAATGATCAGAGGCTTTTCTTCTAATAAATACCAAATTTTTTGAACTTTAATTATCATGATACATTCGTCGTTTTTGTTACATTTAGGCAAGCACACAAGGCATTGCCTAAAGAAATTAATAATTTAGAACTTAAATTGATACTTGGGTGGTTCCTAATCTAGTTCCCCTTTTGATTCACAAACCCTATCCCTAAAATTAATTATAAACCCTAACCCAGTTCCCCTTTTGAATCTTTGATTCAAACGAACCCTAACTCTAAAATTAATTTAATTACAAATTATTAACTAAACTAACTAATACAAGTTCTAAGTTCTTACCATATTAGCTGGAACAAAGAGCACTAGAGCAGGTGAATGGCTTGTAGATAAAGGGGATCTGGGGATGCAAGCAGCCAGGTCATAGAGATGCAAGCATCGAGGGCACTGATGTCGACTATGGAAGGGATAAAGATGAGTTTTGAGAGAGAGACAGACAAATGAATATGGTGACTTGAATAGTGTAGTTGAAGTTGAACTAATTAAAAGTTAAAACATAACATTCAAAATATATGGCGCGGTTTCGGTTTTGGTTTTAGTTTCGGTGCGGTTTTGAAAACCCAAAACCAAAACCAAACCGTTTTCTTTGTTGCGGTTCAATTTCAAAACCGCAACCGTTTCAAAACCACAAAACCAAACCATTTGGTGTGGTCCGATTTGATTTGTGTTTTGGTTTTAGTCTTCGGTTCCAAGTGCCCACCCCTACTCTGAATTGAGTTCCATCCGTGGCCACGTGTTCGTAAAAATGAGTACTATTCAAAAATAGTAAAATAAGACTGGAAAAGTGAAAGGAAAATTGAAGTGCATGTGTAGGGATGATAATTTAATCTGTCAAATTCGATACCCGCAGGTAACTGGCCCGAACAGTTCAGTTTCGGGGAGCAAATTTCGGGTTTTTTTATTGTTATGGGTAACCGTTGGGTAAAATTTTCAGTTTCGGGTTCGGTTTTGGATATAGGGGTATCTGCTCTGAACCCATACCCAAACCCGCCCCATTTTCATTCTTTAATAAAAAATATAAATATTTATTATATTTAAAACCTTTGAGTTCTTTAATACTACATGGGAGACTACAAAAATCTTGAGCACCACATACACGTACACGCGTACCCACGCATGCAAAAGTCTTGAGACTACAACAGTTCCATTTTTGTGCTTTGTGCTTCTCCTTTCCCCAAGCACCTTTCTCTTCTTCCCGTGCTCTGTCCCTCACCTCACTTCTCTGCAAGTCTCTCTCTCTCTCTGTCTTTCTCTCCTTCTCCTTATTACACACCACACCACCATCTTCTCGCCCTCATCGATCCCTCACCTTTCTCTTGTTCCTGTGCTTTCTCCCTCACCTCAATTCTCTACAAGTCTCTCTCTCTGCCTTTCTCTCTTTCTCCTCATTACACTATCCTCACCTCTTCCGAGCTACGTACACACGGCACCGCCACCCACACCACCCCATTGTCTCTGGCGAGCCCTCAAACCACACCCTCTAAACCCCCACCATGTTTGCAACCTCTCACTCTCTCTCCTAGTACCTCTTGCACCATAACCTCAAACTCCCCCGAGAACCAACCATCGAAACACCAGTGGCCTCCTCGTCTTTCTAACTGTTCAATCAGTTAAATTTTACGGTTACAGGAAAACCGTTACCCGATGTATTTGGTTACAAGGAATACTCGGTTGGGTTTTTTACGGTTTCGGGTACGGGAAAAATAAACAAGTTTGGTTATGGGGATGGCACATCCAAACCCAATCCACCTCGTTGCCATCCATATCCACGTGGAAGGCCTATGTGGCATCTCAGGGGCATTTTGATAATTTCACTACTACTTCGAGACGGGATGTCACAATCTATCCCCTTAAGAAAATTTCATCGTAGAAATTCGAAACAACATAATTTAATCAAGGAAAAATACGAATACAAGTCTCTCGCATGTTCTTCCATTTGCCATGAAGCCTCTTCAACATAGTGGTCTCTTCGAATTTTGTATCGCTTGCAGACATGCGATCGTAGCGGCTAGCACTACGAGAGCAAGTGTGTGTGTGTGTGTGTGTATGTCTTTGGGTCAAGCCCATACAACAACTAGTTAGGCATGAGGCCTAATTAATAAAATACTACCGGAGATGGGCCTACTTGCCCACTCGCTTAATGAACCCAACGAATATGTTATCGATATTTCAATCTGTAACCTGCAATACCAACAACCGATTATTGTCTCGATAAACAAGTAATGGGACCCCAAGGGTGCAAAATTATTATTTTGCCCCTTAAGGAGAAAAGTGCATAAATCGTCCGATTTACACATCATTTGCACTCACGTGTTCATAAGAACACGTACTACCTAGAAAGATGTGAAAATGAACAAAGAGTAATAAGGACTCAGATGTCCACGTATGAAATCCACATGGGATTTCCTTTTAGTTGACTATGGGTGTTTCGTAAATTTCTAGCGTTAGGGAATAAAATAAGAATAAATGTGGGATAAGATTCTGTCAAGTGGTCTAGAAGGTGTCCCCGTGGACCGACAGAAGATGGGAACATTAGTAAGTCGGGTCGACAATCATCGAAACATCATCATAGTCTCCATGTGTACAAGGTGACTTATACATGAAGTCCATGGTGATATTCTCTCCTATCCATCTGGATATAAGGAGTGACTGTGACAACTCGAACGATTCTTTCTTCCTACTTTGACTAGTTGACAAATCAAGTTTTTGCTTAATACCTAAGCGATCTCCTTTTCCATCCCAAGTCAAAAATGGAAGGGTTGGATTTGGAAATTAGTTAACAAGGTTTCTTGATGATTTGTAAGTAACGTCACATCAATACTTGTGAGTTGTAACTGAAATAGGATTTAACGGCCGAGTCATTCATGTGTTTTTTTGCTGAGATCATGAGTAACTACGTTTACACAAACTGGGGTAGTACACGATGGTGTAATCGTAGACGTTGATTAATTTCTTCCTTTGTTGCCGTCTACAATCAAGCTCATTCTAAATGAAGATGTAATTGAGGGGTTAAAGGGAGTCGATGAAGATTTTGGCATGTTTCTCCATAGCGAAACCACCATCAAGTTTTTAGTGTAAAGGTAGCAATTGTCAACTCTAAGTTGTAAGTAAGAAAGTTCACTTCATGTCGTTCCAACTGTCGGAAGGCATAAGCGGTTACCCTACCATGCTGCATAGCACGCAGCTAGATCATTCAGTGAACTGTCACTACAAATTCCGAAATAAGGTGTCATCGAAAAGTGTAAGAACGATAGTTGGTAAGAGACAACATCTCAGTTGTCAGAAACTTAATCACATTCACCTTTCAAATGAAACTAACTTCTTTCCTGGTCAACTTGTAAGGAATATGGCTAAGGTGGAGAAAGTTAGCACATAACGTCAATGGTAATCGACAAGACCAAAGATACCTAGTATTTCGCAAAACCTTGTAGGGGTTTCCAATTTTCCTACAACTACAACATTTTTGGGGATTGACAAGTATGTCGTTTGCTGAGCTCATGTCTCCCAAAAAGAAACATGATCTAAACAAAACTAGCATTTAGGGAACATAGTTAAAGCTAGTTCTCCTTGAAATTGCTCAGATGAAATCATCGATGTTTAGAAAGTTTAACTTCATTATTAGAGTAAACAAAGAAGTTCTCGATATGGTTATCACGAATTTCATGGGACATAGGCGAAATGTACAGTGTATCAGGTTCATAAACAATATTTCAGCATTCGTCAACCCACATGACGTCACAAGGAACTCATAATGAACATCTCGAGTACTAAACGTAGTCTTAGGAGCATCATCGTTTTTGATCTTTAGCTGGTTGCAACCAAACTTCAGATTAATCTCAAAGAAAGCTTGGGTTCTATAGAGTTGGTAAGAGGGATCTTCACTTCAAGACATAGATTAACGGTTTTTAATCATCACCCAATTAAATTGCTAGTAAACAATGTACAATCTTAAGGTTTAGTCTTTGCTCTTCATGCATGGAAGCAGAGGTCTTTGCAGTCAAGGTTCGAGGAAAATAGGTTTTATACTTGGACATAGACCAATGATGCCTCACAGGTAGATATTTATGAATGATGTCAAGAATTTAGTTTGACCGGATTCACAATTTCCAATTGTACCAGATTGTCGTCCTCTTCTACAACACGTGCTAATAAGCCTTCACATTTACTCTCAATGACTGTTTCGCCTGTACGGCATGGATTTTGTACTTCAGTTTTTTATGTTTGCCAGTTTAACTGACCATAGGAATAACAAGTCGTAAAAAAATGACTACTTTCAGTTAATGCTCCACCAGAGGAATAATAATAATGTAGTCGATCCATCTCTTGGATTACGTGGAATTCCACGATATCTAATAAAATAAGATTAACTGGAATTACCGGATTGGTAATGGAAACGGTGCAATCACTACACTCGTATTGGCATAACAAACTTGCCTCGTGGCATAGGAATTGTCAAGACGTACCCGACTAAGGTAACATGTGATTGAAGTATTTGAACAACAAGGATCAAATGACTGACTGGTGATTAATGTCGTTGTCATGACTATGGGTTTCCTGTTCTCCTATAGACTTGTCCCCAAGTTTCCACAATTTTAATTTCTTCAGCTCAGGTAGTCACTATTAATCAGTCTACCAGTCACGTTGCTAATTAACGCATTTATGATATTTTGATATTGTTCATTACTCTGAAACTGTGAACCAGCATTCTGGCACAAAGGTATCACTCCCAGATACTGTTAATCAGTCTATCAATCACGTTGCTAATTAACGCATTTATGATATTTTGATATCGTTCATTACCCTGAAACTGTGAACCAGCATTCTGGCACAAAGGTATCACTCCCAGATACTAGCATTTGTCTAGTATAAAAAATCATATCACTTGAATACTAGTTTACAGTTCCTGGGTATCAGACAACATCGTCAACGAGTGGCGCTACTGTAGGCTGATTACAGGTTAGAGCCCGCTCGGGTGGATGGTTTTGGACGATTGGTTAAAAATTGGTCCTATGAGGTGGTTTCATAATTCTAGGGAAAATACTTACTACTTTAGAGATTTCTACTAACCGTAGGTATAACAACTCGTTCTTTGATGCCTATACTCATCGAAATGATGAGTACATCACCAAAAGAAATTCTGGGAACTAGTATTGGTTGGAGTGTTCTAAAGTCGAAAAAAGGAAATTGCTAATAATCTACTTTAGGACAGATTTAATGAGATTTGATCTTCCTCCTAAAGATTCAAAATCATATCTGCTATGTTGGAAAGATTGACGTTGTCGGGGACAAAATGTGATTGTCCCCCTAGATGTTCTTCTATTGAGTGCAACCACTTCAGCACTAACATAGTCATTCGAGACATTTTCGAAACTTCGAGGTGAAGCAAAACCTCGAGGAAACTTTGGGAGGTGGCACAAAAATAAAGATGGCAAAGGATGAAAGCGCTTGTGGTTTCCTAACAAAGAAGGGTTGGTAGCGATGGTTAGACTATAGTTGTGTTTAATCGATAAATTTCCAATGGTACACAATTATCGATATGATTTCCTTGCTTCAGGGTCAATAAAATGTCTCCCTTTCGGGTCTTTCTTTGGCAAGGAGGTTCTTCACATAAACTCTAGTGGGGGTTGCGAAAGTGTTCTTCTAGAAGGTCGGTAAGTCGTAAAAAAAATGTCAGCGATAGTTGTTCCAAGTTGCCAAAAAGTCATGAAAAGTTGGCATATTTCATGTTTGACAAGGTGGCATAATTAGGACGTTAGAATTCAAGAACCGAGAATGCTTACATCACGTGTGTGATGATGGCAATACTGTCTAACTTATGCTCTGATACCAAACTGACACACCCTCACCCGGAATGTCCACTTGGGCACCTGAATCGCGATGTGCTTGCCGACACTTGGAAGATGACGAAGCCATATAGTGTAGTGATGTGGAAAAATATGAATAAATTAAAACCTAAAAGTGACAAATTTAGAGTGCGCATATGAACAGGGATTGAACCCATATCACACAAGTGATGTTAGAACATAGGTAAACTGCAGTAAAAGAAGAGTAATGACATTTATACCGAAAGGAGAAGTCTCCTACATAACAACTTTTGCCAACAATCCTCGTCGTCACAAAACATCTGCCACTAAAATCCTAGAAGGCGAAAAATAAGGGTGAGTGGGCCTGAAAATAAAGTTTTGTAAAACCTTTTCGAAAAGTGTAACCCCTCGTTCTAAACTAAGTATATGGATTCCCAAAAAAAATATTATAATAATAGTATGTAATAGATACCTTGCAGCAGAAGTGAGTCAAAGATGTAGGGTACACCAATAAGGCATCTCAACATTAAATCTCAAACCATTATTATAGGAAATCAATGCTCATTAATTTATGTAGGCGCACAAGTCCACTGCAGGGATATTCAGACAATGGAACAGGTTGGGTGTAGGTTTTACATTCTAGTACTACATCACATATGAGTCCAAAACTTCACACAAAAGGACAGGTTGGCACCTAACTTTGGATCTCAAGTGAATGTAAACGGTGCATGTGAACTACATGTGAAGTTAGTCATTGACCCAGGATAGCACAAATAACTAAGAGACACCGTGCAAACATGTAATAATGAGCAGATAAAATACAAGGATGTCATGCCATAAGTTTATGCTCACAAATAATATTAAAAACATAAAGTGTATGAAAAGTCTATTTGTAAAGCTAAACATGGCATGTCACATCATAATATATTAAAGCGGTTGTCGGGAAAATCATAGACACACACACACACACACACATATATATATATAAAGATCCACTCACAGGTACTTGAGATGTCACAACCATTCGAGCTAGGAAAGTGGGAGTCTCTGATAGTAATCGCACCTAAGCATAATATTGGGTATCGTCAGTAAAAATCAACTACAATGATTAAATTTAGAAAAACGGAAGGCAGATTCAAAATCAGCTTGTCGAAATACGCTAAGAAGGGTCCCGGACAAATTTTGTAAAAAGTCAACGATCAACCCTAAAAGTTTATCGAGACACCCCGGTGGTCAACTATATTAAAACATCAAAATTTTCCTAAATGGATGTCAAAAATGGACTTGGGACGTCGAAATTAGCTTAGGAGGTCAAGAAAATTTTGAAAAAGTCAACAAAAAGAATTTTCTAGAGAATATTCCAAAATCCATTTAGAATTTAGGCTGGGTTGGATCTCGAGTTCGGATCTGGGTTTGGGCCGGTTCTAGGTTTGGGCTTAGCCTCATTTTTGTTTTTGTTTTTTTTTTTTTTGGTACTCGGTCGGGTTAACCTGAATGAACTTGTGGGTTCCACCAAAGGTTTGGGCCGAGTTGGATCTAGCCCATGGATCCGTTTGGCCCTTTTTTTTTCTTCTTCTTCTGCAGATTTTCGTCGAAAAATCTAGGGAGGATTAAAACCCTCCGTTCAGACCCAAAACTCAACTAAAACTAGCAACCCAATATATCAAATTGAAGCCCCAGAAACAAGGAATCGAAATATACCATTGGTGTTCTCATCTGTGGTTGCATTTGGCAGGAAAATGGCATGCAAGGGCCAGGTTTCTTCCCCGGAAATCTGGGAAACGAGATGCAATTTGCATGCATGTCAAACCTTAGTAATTTCCAACAAATTTTCACATGCAAAGAGGTATTTAAGTACCTGTGATTGTTCTAAGTAGAACATGAGCTCCAAAGGCCTCAAACTTGTCAGAGTTTGCTCGGAGAAGGTGACTGGAAACTGGGCAAAGTTTCAAAGAAATTGTAGGGGGTTAAACTTCTGGTTTTGAATTGGAAAACACCACAAATCTTGTCCCAAGCAACATTAAAACATAATGAAACAAGACTTGCATTGAGAACCTCACCTGGGTTTGAGTTTCAAAGCTTGAAGCTCTCGGCTTCAATGGTGGTTTACACCGTGATGGTCCAATGATGCATGCAATGGTGTAGCTATGATCCTCTAGTCCCAGAGATTAAGGTTTCATTGTTTTGGAGTTTGATTTGTTTAAATTTGGAAGAGGAAAGGGAAGGAGAGCTCTCAGAACTCTAGAGAGAGTGAGAGTGTCGAGGGCTTAAAGAGAGTTTTAGAGGGAGAGAGTTATGAAAATAATGAGGGAAAAGTTGAGTGGGTAGAGAGGGAGGGAGGGAGGGAGAGAGAGAGAGAGGGAGAGAGAGAGAGAGAGAGAGAGAGAGAGAGAGAGAGAGAGAGAGAGAGGGAGAGAGAGAGAGAGAGAGAGAGAGAGAGAGAGAGAGAGAGAGAGAGAGAGAGAGAGAGAGAGAGAGAGAGAGGGGGTGGGGGGGGGGGGGAAGGAGAACCGGTCAAAAAGGAAAAGAAAGTGAGAGGGAAAATAGAGAGAAAGTTAGTGAGGGAAATGATGGTGTCAGATGAGGTCGGAAAAATTGGAGAAATTATTTTAATTCCTACTTGCATCTCATTTCAATTTCAACCAAAAACAAAAGCATGTCTTCCCATTGTACAAAGACCCACTCAGACACACAATAATGTTGCAGCAAGGGTGCGTGCTGCACGAGGGAAATTTCCAAGTTTAGGATTTGCCTTAGGTATTTTTACATAGTTTTGAACATACCTTGTTCGTTATAACTTCGAATTGAGTTCTGTCTGCTGCCAAGTGTTCGTAAAAATAAGTATTATTTAAAAATAGTAAAATAAGACTGGAAATATGAAAGGAAAATTGAGGTCCACGTGGAAGGCCTACGTAGCATCTTAGGGCATTTTGATAATTTCACTACCACTGAGGATAAAGCACGATAAATTTCGGGACAAGATGTCACAAATGATATGGTGGGATGGGTTTTAAAACCTTTTCCATTATTTAGTGGCTGAAATCTCAGGGACGAGATTTATTTTAATGGGGGTCGAATGCAATACCTATTGTGTAAGTTATATAACAAAAATTAAACTTATTAAGTCTCGAATTTTAGTGCTCACAAGTATACGAATCGAATGATTGCATAGCATATAAACACAGATATCGTCCCACAAATATCAAATTGATTCTAAATGTCTCATTAACTAAATTGAAACAGATTATAATTGGGAAGCTTTAACGGCAAAGATAGAAGATTTGAATTAAACTAAAAATGAAATATGACTTTAATATAAAATACATGAAATAATAAAATTATAAATATAAGAAAATAAAACCTAGGGCATCCGAATTCACTGTTACCAATTATACTTAATTCCCTTAATATGTTATGCTCAAGTAATTCCTTGATATTGATGATCGATTTTCCCTAAATTGTTCAATGGCCATGGCATCTGGTTCCATCAAAAGTATCCTTACATGTTAATCCTTTATGGCATCTAGATGAATATAAACAAATAAGAACCCATTAAGCTCTATGGAAATCGTTGGAAAATCATATAAACCCTAATTGCATGATGTCTACAAATAGATGTTTATGGTATCAGTTGCAAGAAGCTAAACCCAAGTTAAGTATGACATCTACTATAACTTACATCAAATCAACTTAACTAAAACTTAGACGGTGATCACGCATCTAAATAAAAATCAAGAGCATATGAATAGCAAAAGATACTCAATAAGGATGAAAAACTTGTTAATAACAATGCCACAAGGCAATTAAGTATTCATGATTAGGCTACATCAGTAAAGAAAAGAAACTAGAAAAGCTCTCCCCTCTTCTCTTCCTTGCCACAGCCCCCTATGAAAAATGATGTTATTTGGTGGATTGGTGGCTAGTAATTCACAATGGAGAATCAATCTCCATATAAAGACCCACGGCGAAGACAAGAAAAAAAAAATTAAACCCCACTAAAATTCTAACTAATGCACTTTCTTATTAAATAAAAAGAAAATAAACGGAAATAATAAAAACAAATAGTTATGTCTCTCCTTAAATCCATTGAATAGCACTCCCATGTCCATTTGATTTCCAAAACTGTTGCAGTCTCATCTTCTTGTTGTAACACATATGCCTTGGTGCAGTTGAATTTACTCTACACACCCGAAAAGCTTATTTTTCACTTCATTTTTGCATAACTCTAGTGTTGAATGCCTACAAATTAAAACAAAATAAATTAGTGCATTTAACCCATTCATATATACAAAATCCAAAGGAAGTATATGATAAAAATATATGAGAATATGCACCCATCAAATATCCCCAAACTTAGATTTTGCTTGTCCTTGAGCAAAACAAAAGAAAACACAAAGACGCGACGAAAACAAATGATAAGTAACTTCCCAAAGTTTAATATAGAGAAAATCTAACCGTAAGATAATATTCAAGAAATAAGCAACAATAGTTCAATACAATATCCAAGAGTTAACCAAATTTGAATCGAACCAACTTGGAGTGTAGTGTGTGTAATAGCCATGTCAATTCAATTCTAAGCTTCTTAAAATCATCATATGCATACAAGTGAACTTTTCACAAGGCATACATTCATTCACTCATATTTGTAGGTTAATGTGTTTCACTCAAAAGATCTCATTGTATCTCGCCATATACTTGTTTGTCTACCTAACTCGGTATCAATATAACGAGGCTGAGGGTTAATTGGTTACACAAGAAAAGAGTATGGAAAAACACAAAGTCTAAATAACTTGTCACAATTGTATTTGAGAGATGAAGAAACTTTAAACCCATGAAGCACATTAGAACTTGAGCACATAATAGAACTTTATTTCACTCTTTTTTTTTATAAAGCATACAATAGTTTTTTTTTCTTTTCATTTTTTTTATCAGCTTTTTTTTCTTCTCAATATTTTTTTCATCAGCTTTTTTTTCTTCTCAATATTTTTTTCTTGTCTATTATAAATGCTTAAGCCCCAAGACTTGGCATTCTCTCCTCTTAAGAAAAAAATTACTCTACAAGCTTTTAGACATGTAGGAAATTCTTTACAAGGCTAGGTAGGGAAAATTTAGGTTAAAGAAATTAAAAATAAAAAATAAAAAAAAGGCTCACATAAAGGGTCAACGGGGCTAACTAGGGAAAATAATAACAAGGATTGGCTAGGAAGGATCAAATGAAAGAAGAAAAAAAAAATGCCTATGTCATTTCCAAGATTAAGTTTAAATCTCTTGAAAGTTATGAAAAAATTAAGACCAAATCTCATCACTGAATTCGAAAGTAGCCAATAACATCAGGACCCCAAGAAAAATAAAATGTTTTTGGATATATTTTTTATGTTTTTTTTTTAAGAAATAAAGCAAAAGGATTGAAAAAACAAATGAAGATAAGAATAATGGAAATAGACAACAAACGTATAGAAAAAAAAAAGAATAAATGCGTAAGCTCTTGGACAAAGAAACTTCCTGGGTTTAAAGGAGACATGCAAGTGAAGATATACATGGAATCCACCCCCCAAACTTGAATTTTGTAGTGGCATCAAAGTTGGGTGATTTCAATTTATGCAAAAATACAATATAATGGGTAAGCTAAACAAGAGATTGAGGAAAATAATTTATTATTAAAAAAAAACTAAAAGTAAACATTAAAGCTAAACCAACTAAAAAAATGTAACAATCCAATTAAGTAAGGAATCGAATCAAATTCGATCCCCGGCAACGACCAGAAACTTGTTATGTAAATTAGATAATAAAAATTAAACTCATTAAGTCTCGAATTTTAGTGCTAGCATGTAACATCCCACAATGACCAACGAAAAGAGGGTGATGTGCCTTATATGTACATGCTCCCCTCCCTATAGCACGAGGCCTTTTGGGAACTCACTGGCTTCGGATTCCATCAAAACTCTAAAGTTAAGTGAGTTCGGGTGAGAGCAATCTTAGGATGGGTGACTTACTGGGAAGTTCTTGTTTGAGTTCCAAGAAACAAAACCATGAGGGCGTGGCCCAAAGCAGACAATATTGTACTACGGCGAAGTCGAGACTGGGATGTGGCAGAATGGTATTAGAGCCACTCTGCCGTTCAGTGCGAGAGTGCTAACGAGGACTTCGGGCTCCTAAAGGGGGTGGATCGTAACATCCCACATCGACCAATGGAGAGGGAGTGATGTGCCATATATGTACATGCTCCCTTCCTTATAGCACGAGGCCTTTTGGGAACTCATTAGCTTTGGATTCCATTGGAACTCCGAAGTTAAGCAAGTTCGGGCGAGAGCAATCCCAGGATGGGTGACCCACTGGGAAATTGTTGTGTGAGTTCCCAAAAACAAAATCGTGAGGGTGTGGCCCAAAGCGGACAATATCATGCTACGGTGGAGTCGAGATTGGGATGTGACATAACAAGTATACGAATCAGATGATTATATAGTATATAAGCACGGATATTGTCCCACAGGTACCATTTGGTATGTGGGATGGGACAGAACACAGTGGGATGAGGCATTCCGTCCCACGTTTGGTGCGCCAAAAATAGGTGGAACGCGTTGTTCCAGGGGACAAGTTTTGGCTGAATTTTGGTTCCACCTCACCCCTAGAACGACTCGTTCTACATCCATGGAACACAAATTTATAACATTTTAAGACAAAAATATCCCTTATCTTTTTCAATATTTACACCATCCAAAAAATAAACCCTAAAATTCTATCTTATTTGCAAGGTCTAAAATATCGATATTATCGGCGAAATATCGCCGATAATATCGTTTTTTTTAGAGGGCGATATTTTCACACTTATCCACTTAATTATCGTCAATATATCGCGATATTATCGATAATATCGTCAAGGCTTCGGCGTCGCAATTGCAGCCGAGGCTCCATCGTCACAACTGCCAAGATATGTGCCTCTATCTGGAATCCATGCTCAGACCCATCGAAATGAGCAATCCCTTTTCTCCGGATCCCAAAACCAGCTCATGTTTGATGGATCATCCACCTCGTACGACCTAAACAAGGCTTCCCCTTGCCTGATGGTGCTTGCCGGGAAGTGAGAAAGGGAGGAGGAACGGTCCATAGGTGGTGATGGTGCTCGTCGGAGTGTGCGCCACTGTGGTGCTTCCCAATCTTCTTCAACACCTCGGCCGTAATCGGGACCGTAGAGTTGACTGGGTTGCTAATCATGTTGATCAGCGCCTATCAAAAACAATCACCCAACATCCCAATTTGATCAAATACTCAAGATTTCCAAAACTTTCATAGAAATGAAGGGGACAAAAGGGATACTCACATTGGGGCAGTACTTAGCGATAGCGGTAGTGAGACCCTTGATGGTACCGACATTAATGTTGAAGAGATCATCTCGGGTCATGCCGGGCTTTCGGGGCACTTCGGCGAGGATAATTATGACGTCGGCTCCCTCCAAGGCTTGAGCAAGCTGCTCTTCTCCGGTGTAACCTTTGACCTAATCACCACCATTCATCAAATCCCCGAATTAATAAAAAAAGTTGAAAAATTTAAGATCGAATTGGAAACACCCGATCGGCGAAGAGGAAGTATTAGAGAGGGTTCGGAGTACCTCAGATCTGGTGTTGATGTGGCTGACGTCAATGACGACACCGGGGGTTCCGGTGATATCGTAGAGGGAGACTCGGTGTACGGATCTGGTGATAGACATTGAAAGCCTCATGTTTTACTTTGGGAGTGTCGAAAGCTCTCTACTTAGCTTTGTTTCGCGAGTTACAAATACTGATACAACAAGAAGTAATTTACAGAGCAAGCGATTGTGCCTGCTATTGGTATATATCTATGGCTAGTTCCTAGGGATTCTTGGTGTTGAATATTATTTTCAACGTGTAATTTTAAGAGGTCTTCAAATAATAAATAATTATTACATGGTCCCTTACCTTTTTTGACAAATGATAAAATATGTAAATAAATTTAGACGTAAAGGGCAATTCAAACACAGGATCTCAGTTGTAGTTTGAATGCTCTTAACAAAATTACAAACATCTTTAATCGTTGGGCTATGGCATCCAGTTAAGAGAGAGGTTTCTATCTTGATTATCGCACTTCATGGGTTGAGTTGCACGGCTGCTAGGCTCCAATAAAGGGCCTTCACCTTCTCTTGCATTTTCCAAGAAGATTACCTATTTTAGGCGACACCATTGGCTATCACAATGGTAGAGAGATGTGTTGCCCTTACACTACGATGTGGATTCAAATCTCGTTGGTTACCTAATCTAATATTACCATGCAATTTATAAAGTGTAAAATATTGTATTAATTCATTATATATAAATGATTATGGTGTGTTTAAACTTCTTTCATTAATTACTACATATTTTCTACACTCACAATGTTTGCCATCTCGCTATATAATCAACTTAAATAAGTTAAATCCATCATGCAATGCATTTTCTTCTAATTTTTTGTGATAAACTAATAGATAATTGACTAAATAAACATCCTGCAATATTTCAATAAAAATTTCCAAGTTTTTCTTACAATTTCTGTGGTTTTTATTCAATTTTTATCGATATCGATAATATCCCGATAAATTTATCGAAATTTCCATGTTTTGGACTACCGATATTTCCAATATCATCGATATTTTAGACCTTGCTTCTTCGTTCCATCTTCTCTGCCTGCTGATGCTTTTTCCCATAGCCTTCCTCCTCATCCTCTCCCGTAGCAGTTGCATCTCCAGGTTCGATCTTGATCTTCTCCCGTAGCCGCTGCATCTCCAGGTTCGTTGTCTTGATTTTTCCATGGAAAATTTCAATTTTCTAGGAAAATAGGATGATTATGAGAAAATAAGTTAGTTTTCTTGGTTTCTCTGGTTTAACTTGTGCTTGGGAAAAAGAACAAAGTCTGAATATTAAGGTTTATTTCGATTCTAGTTTGTAAAGATTGGATTTGGTTCCGAGCTGTGCGATTTAGTGGGTTTGGGTGTGAGCTTGGCTTTGAGAATGTGGGGGAAAGTAATTGAAATTTAATCTTGTTCTTGGTTTTTTTGATCTTTGAGATGCTTAGTTTTAAGTAAATTAATGGAGGATTAATGACAAATGTGTTTTGTTTTTGTTGGGTGGGTATTGAATTGCACAAAAATGCCAGAGATTTGTTGCTCTGAAAGTGCAAAAGAGTGCTGACCACTACACCGAGACGGCCATGGATGAGATAACCATCTTGAAACAGATTGCAGAGGGAGACCCAGATGATAAAAAATGCGTGGTGAAGCTTCTAGACCATTTTAAGCATTCGGGTCCGAATGGGCAACATGTTTGTACGGTTTTTGAGTACTTGGGTGATAATCTGTTGACGCTTATTAAGTATAGTGATTACCGGGGAGTGCCACTACATAAGGTTAAGGAGATTAGTTATCATTTTTTAGTTAGATTGGATTATTTGCACAGACAGCTGTCGATTATAACACTGATTTGAAGCCAGAGAATATCTTGTTGATGTCAATGATAGACCGGACCGGCTCAAGGATCCAACAAAGTCGAGCACCTTTTATTCTTCTAGGTGGTAAAGACAAGGATGCATCAGATTCAGGGTATGCAAAAGCGTTAAATTGGGATATGAGTCGGAACCAGAAGAAAAAGATTAGAAGAAAGGCGAAGCGTGCAGCTCAATAGTGCGTCGATAGAGATGAAGCTGATGCTGATGTAGAAACATCCACTGAGGTAGAGGCATCTCCTAACACAAGATTGAATGTGCGTACTGTCGAAGACCAGTCTACTAGTTCTGTCAATGCGAATAGATCATCAGATGCGGGTGGGCCAAATGGCTCTCGTCCAGGAAGTCAGTGTAGTAAGAGAGGCAATCGCACTACAAGGCAGAAGTTGTTGGCATCAATTTACCTGAAGTTCAAATTGGTTGATTTTGGGAATGCATGTTGGACGTGCAAATTGGTTGATTTTCGGAATGCATGTTGTTACCCATTATGATAGCGCTAGCAAAGATGACACTAGAGAGGATGAATATGATGATTGATGCTCTCTTTAGAATTGTGACAACTCAGTATGGCTCTGCAGACACATCAGTATGAAGGTTATACATCAGCAAGGCAGTTAGTTGAGATTGTAAGAAGGTTGTTAGTCTGTTGGGATTTGTAGGGATATAAGGAAGTTGGTTAGTAGCTCATGAGTGAAGCAAAGAATACTTGTATAAATAACAAACACCTCTCTCTGTAATTCATTCATTGTTCAAAGAATACAATCTGTAGTCATTCATTTTCTCTCTCTAAATTCTCTGCCATTGTTTTTGACACACCCCGATCCTAGAATCAAGGTGTGCTGGCCGTCACGTGAGCGTGACGTAGCCAAAAGTGCGACACGGAAGCGAGAGATAAAAGAAATATGAAGGAATTTAAACCAACCACTAGCAGTAATAACCTACTAGCATAAAAGAGGGAATTATAAAGTAAAACACACGAATTCAGAGCGTAGGTATCAAGTGCAGTCAAGTAGGACCATAATTAAAAGTACAACACCCGCAAGTGAGTCCTACATGCAGAATGTCTATCAGAATGTCAAAAAAAGACCTCGTGAGTCACCAACTGCTAACTAGAACCTGGAGGGGCGCAAAACAAAGATGAGTGGGTCAGTAAAACCGAAGATTTTCCAAAACATTTCATTTAAAACATTTCTAACCCCTCACCGTAAAACCTGTATACTTTCCTAGAAAAATAGTATATAAACATATATATACATATATCATCAAAACTCAGCTCACCATCTATCAACATAACATCTCAGAAAGAATATGCCATGCCATGCCAAAATTTAATATGAATGCATTGATATAAATCAGGTGAAATAATAAATCAACCGGAGACCCTATAGTGGTCCTGTACGGCTGATTCTATAGCTTAATATCCCATCCAGCCGGAGTCACCAACTGTGACATGTACGGCCCTGCCGGAGTCACCAACTGTGACCTGTATGGCACTACACTGCACATAAGTCAGAATTACCTATAGTAGTCTGTACGACTAAGATGGTGAAATAATACGCTCTAGTGCTTCTCTCTGTTGGAAATGTGCCCTAAAACCAATCATATGATGATACTTTACGGACATTTCAAATGTTAAACTAATCTAGTTTAACATATAAAGGGCAAAGATTATTGTTTGAGCCGTCTCATATAAATGTTATATGCTTAAACGATAAAGTCCAAGGAATATGTGATTGGGAGAATGCAATCTAATGAAGTTAGATTAATGAGACCATTCTTTCGTAGACACATCCTAAATGTTCCTGATCATAGGATTACCAATTGGGCATTGACAGTCCGTTAAGATCAGTACGTACTGTGTCTTCTCTCAGGGAGAGTGACTAGTCTCGAGTCATTGGTGTGTGTGACATCAAGACAAGTACGTAGGTGCTCAATAAGAGAATGAGTTCACTGAACGTGATCAACGAAGAGTTCTTATATTCCATGTCACATGAGAACTCATGGTTGGGATAATGCAAAGTAGTCATTTGACCTGAGGCATCACAGTTGTCTTGTGGTTAAGTCCTTAATCTTTGATTATGTCTAATTCACCCCCTAGGGGTGTCACGGCATCGTTGGGGTTAAGCCACTTAGCTATGGAGACAAGTAAATGCGCAACAAGGGATCTCTAACCTTCAAACAGTTGAGGGAGAATACTCTATGATATGATTTGGAATCTCTGGCCAGAGTATGAATGAGATTGGGGAATGCGTTCCAAATCACATTCAAGGAAATCATATAAGCAAAATCACATTGGATAGTAGACATGAATAAATAAACTATCATACCAAACAATGTGGTCAAGAGTATTAGATTAGAGAATGACCGTATTGCATTTGTAATCCCGAACTGAATAGGTTCTCTAACCTCTTCTGATTAGCTTGGGTAACCATGACATGCTGCTAGGCGTCAACCATGGTTTGTGGAAGCCCTATACGTGTATAACCACTAAAGGGAGAATTGAAAATTGTTTCAATTCACAATCGATGTAAAATTGTTTTAATCGCCCACTGCCTCGCTAAAAGGAACCTAATGGATCGCACACCGTAAAAGGTAGAGATTGGAGATTAAACAGAAATGAGTAAGAATGATTAAATGGTTTAATCATTTAATTTATGGCAAGGATTAATTAATATGTTAATTAATCAAACGAATAAGTTCGTTAAAGACCTCGGGATAGTTTTGGACCTTAAGGCCCAATGGGCTTCGAACGTCAAGCCCATTGACTTAAGTTGTATGACAACTTAATGAATAAAGATTCACAAAGGCCCAAAAGCCCAAAATTCCCAAGGTAGGCCGGCCATGAGGAATGAATTAGGGTTTTGGTTATTTAGGTCACTTAAAGAAGTGACTATATAAATGACTTTATAGCCAAATATTCATTAATGTGATTAAGGGTTTATTTTGGGTGAAAATGGGTGAGAATTGTCTCTCCATTTTCTCTCTAAAGAGGCCAACACCTTGGAGGGTACATCTAGCAATCCTACTACTCCAAGGTCACTCATTTCTTCTACAATCTAACCTTGGTGAAGAGACTTAGAGGTTCTCAATTTTGGGAACTTGGAGAACCTATTCTTCCATCCAAATCCATGGATCTAAGAAGCAAGGAATGAAGACCCTATCTCTTTGGGTGATTAGCCTTTGCTTATGCAAAGAGGAATCTACAAAGGTATTAATTTCAACTCACTTTGTTTTGAGTTGATTATTGGTTCACCAATCTACTAGGCTTTGAATTTCATGGTAATGTTTTGTTTTTGAGTGCATGCAAGCATGATTCCGCCTTTTAATTGTTAATTGCATGCTATATGATGTTGCTCAAATGAACATGTTTTTCAAGATAAATCCTTCAGTGGTATCAGAGCCTAGGTCTAGTAGTTGGTGAATCCTTTTGGGTTTTGTAGTTCATAAGTTTATGATTTAAAAGTTGTAATTGTTACAAGCTTTATTCTTGCTTCTTTGAATGTAAATTTTGTTTGAAAATTTGCCATCTCAAATGTTGTAGATGTAGTTCATATGAGGATGAATATTGGAGCTAAAATTTGGTGCCATGATTTTGGGGATTTTCGGCCAAATCCAAAGGGTGATTTTTTGGGTTCATGTTTGTCTTGTTAAAAATGTTTTAAGGTGACTTTTGGAACCCCTAAGTACCCTAGGATGTTAACACCATTTTGAATGGTGAAAATTTGAGTTTTATGGCTTGAAAACATTCATGGAGCTCTTATGGGTTTTCATGGATGTTCTTCATTGTTCTTGATGTTCTTGCCAAGAACAAAAAGGTTTTGTGTTTTGATTCAAAGTTTTGAATATTTCATAAAGTTTATGTTATATGTTTTTCAAATGATTTATCATGTATTTAAAGTGTTAAATATTTGAATAAATGATGATGGAAACATCAATCATCAAAACATATATTAATTTTATGAAAGTATTTAAAGTGTTAAATATTTGTATAAATGATGATGGAAACATCAATCATCAAAACATATATTATTTTTATGAAAGGTGAAAGCACTACTTGATTGTTTTTTGACAAAAATAATAAATCAAAACACCCATCACTCATTTTTATCCCTAAAAACCGGCCACCCTAATAAAATAGGGTATTTTTGGGGCTTTTATGCAATTACATAAAGTTTTGATACTTTTGTGTATTTGTACTTTGACCCGAAAGTTTACGTTTTGACGTTAAGGCCTAAAAACGCTAAAGGACAAATTGTTTTGCTCCTTTAATGAAGTTTTTGAATTTATTTAAATTTTGGGTTCTAGTTGTATTTACATGAAGTAGTGACTTTTGTGTTTTTACAAAGTGACCCCAAAAGTGTATGTTTTCGCAATATGGCCCAAAAAGTTGTGGTTATTGCATGATGGCCCAAATAGGATGAGAACAAAATTGTTTTGTCTCTTTAAATGAGAATTGGATTTTCATTTTGTTTAGCTCCACTTAAATCAATTTTATGGATACAAAAACCAAATGAAAATGTTGCATTCAATTAATTAGTTAAAGCGTTAATTAATTAAAGGATGATTATGAACCTAAGCCTAATATAATTGAGCTATGTGAAAGGCGTTTCAAATTTGTTTGAACCATGGGAATGTGTAGATTAGATTTTGGTTGTAATTTGATTTAATCAAATGTTGTAAAAGGGCATAAGTCCTTCTTTACTTTAAGGTAATTTGTTTTATGCAAATGTTGTAATGAGCATAAGCTCATCCTTTACTTTGAAGTATTTCTTTCTTGCTTTATATGATATGCATGAAAATGAAGTAATTGGGTCCAACGCCCCTAAGACAACACGCCTTAATGTGATTAAACGCGTAACTAAAATCAATCTCCATCCCTAGACCGAGATTCAACACAAGGCTCGTGTTGAATCTAAACAAAGGTTCATAGTCATCCTAAGGCCCTAAGGCAACTATATAGTCCATTAAATGAATGCAAAGGTTATGATAGTAGTATCATATACTCTTGCTTTAAAAACCGTTTTATAAGCATAGTGGGAGTATTATATACAACTAAAACAATCCAATGGACCAATAGTTGTAATAGGACCAAAATTGTTTTAATAGAGATTAAAATGTATATTGATATGTGATGAGACCTAAAACCCTCAACCAAACCAATATTAAGTTGAAAGCGTGAGAGTGCTTAGAACATTCTTTCGTGGCCTTCTACCATGGTAGTTCCAATCGTTTATGACTTGTACACCGGCTTCACCCTATCATGGGGAAGTACAAAGTGCATGCTTATACTCAGGAGGAGTCTATATACATATGATGAGGTGAGTGTAGGCAACGAGGATAGCTATATATCGTATCATCGTGAGGCTATTCTTGAACCCCTTCACGCACTAAGCATGGTGGGAAGAACTTAACTAAGTGCAATGGAACCAATATCATATCATTGTGAGGTTACATTCTCTAGAGGCCAAATAAGATGGGTACTTGCATTAGTTGCAAATGAGTAAGCGTACTCTCTCATTATTATTAATGCTAGCCAATATCATATCATTGTGAGGTGGGCTTGATAATAGTGAGCCTCCCATAACCTACTAAGAGTTTCATCCAAAACTCTCGAATTCCAATGAGGGATATGGAATTTGCCAAAAATAGTGGGTGATGCTATTTGATTTAAAGACCCGAATCAAATGGCTTAAAATCAATCAATTTATATACGTTATGTATTTGTTTACCAATATATTTGCAAACGCTATCCAACACTTGACAAATAAAAGCCGAACGTTTAGTTTACGGACTTGGTACTACAAAACCATAGATTGTCTTTAATGGCTTGTAAATGTACCTAAGTAGTCTCATCCTCACAATCTTCCTATTGATAATGTATCATTAGAAGAATATGTTAGAAAAGGTCTATCATAAAGAGGACAACACTTTTAATGTCATAATTCTTCAATTACAAATTGTTGTATGAAGAAATAAGAGTTGCTTTGAACAACCTTTAATCAATGCAAACACTTAGTGCTTGTTTCTTTGTTACATGAACAAGGAACTTGAGAAGAAAGCACAAAGGCTTGGACACTTAATGTGCCATGATTCTTCACTTCCAAATGTTGTATGAAGAAATGAGAGTTGCCTTGTACAACTCTTGAAAGTTTGTAATTATGTTTAGAACATAATGGTTGGTTGACAAAAATAGTCCATTAACATGGACTTATGATGATTTTGAATCATTAAGTGTTGAAGTGTTAAACCACTTAACGAGACGGAAACTAGGCAAGGACTTCACCTTTGTTTCCCTATCCTAATGGTTCACTAAGTTTATGGTAAACTATGTAATGAACAATAACCACATACTCTCCAAATTGTTTGATGTGTATAACACAATTGAAAAAGGTTTCAAGAGAGATAGTGGGAGTTTAGGGACCATGACTAATGTAGTCAAAGGTGAAAGTCAAATAAAGAAGATAAATAACTCCAAGGGAACAAACTTTCTTTATGAAAGGATGGACATTGGAAGGGGTATTTGCAAGAAATGTCTTGCAAGTGTCAAGAACACACCTTTCGAAGGTGTTGTAAAATGTTCTTGAAAAGTTCAAAACAGTTGGTTCTTCTACTTGAATGTATGATTCCGTATTAGTAACTATGTTTTACAAATCGTTGTAAAAGTGTGACTAATAAGAAGTAGAAGATATATGAGAGAAGAAAAGGTACTTCACATACGGAACGTGAATAAGATATAGATCTCTGCGAAAGCAGATAGTACTTACTTCCTCATATGAACTACCAAAGAAATTGGATTATAGTAATCTAATTGATTGTCTCTATAGTAGAGATGATATGGTAGTGTTAACTGTTTAGAATATAATGATGCTTAAAACCCAAAAGGTTGCAAGGTAGTGACTAATCCCAACTAAATTGTGATACCTCTAAAACATAAGTTACGAGTTGGTGAAACAAGGATGCTTTGGATCGTTAGATCCGGATCCAATACCTTCTTGTTAAAATTGTATAGAGGCGAAATGTTCGAATCTTTATTCTTTTGGAAAGAAGAAAGAATCACAAAAGTTGTTGAGGTTAATTCACTTAGATGTTAGTGGCACTTGTCCTCAACATAATACTACTCATGTTATATGACATTCACCGAAGATCACTCTCGGTTGGACTATAGTTTATTTTGAATAAACACAAGTCCGAATACTTTGCAAAAAGTTTCAAAGAATTCAAGAAATGTAAATAGATGAGTAAGATATCTAAAGTATTTACCTCTTTAGATTTGATCCAAGGAAAGGTAACACTTTAGATGAGTTTCCTTGAATGATATCAAGGAAAATAGCATCATAAGATAATGTATTTCTCCATTAGGAGAAGAACGAACTAAAATAAGATTTAGTTCGTTAGATGTTATCTATTACCCATATATAGGATATATACTTCTAAAACAATATGATTGTCAATTAGAAGATCTTCCAAAATTTTCATAACTCCATAAGATGTAGTTGGAAAGAAAGACAAATCTTAAGCATGTTAAGATTTGAGGTTGTGTGCTAATAAGCAATATTTGTTTGATAACAATCTTGTGGGATATCCTTAAATTAACTTTTGGATATCGCTTCTATAATCCAACTAACAAATGTTGTTTTGTTGGGAAGTTCATTGTAATCCTACAATGTGATTTGCCTAAGAGCAAATGAACGAGAGATAGAACTCAAAGAATGGGTTCTTTGAGAGACAAGGAAGTAATCAACAAATATAACAACCTAGTTCCTATACCACAAGCTCCAAGGTAGTCGATAAGAATGAAAATCCTTATGACTACATTGAGTGCATATACGATATATACTCAAGGAAATGGTAAAGTACCATTTGACTCGAAATAATGAAACCTTCATAACTAATTGGTAGCTTAAGGTAACTACAATCAAAGAGAATGGTTGACTTTGAAGAAACCATCTTTGAGGTAGGCTTGGTTTCAATTAAATTCGAAGATTGCTAGCTACAACTAAAATGGTGATTCAATGTTTTGACATAATATGGGTTTCCGAAACCATTATTAAAGATAGTCTTGATAATATATGTCCAAAACTATAAATCACAAGACATGTAAGTTGTAGAGATCCATCCATCATGGATCTTAGCAAGTTAGTGGGAGCTATTTGCATTTTATGAGGAAAAAGGATCAAATCGTTTGATTTCTCATCAAGATGTAAATGAATCTTTTGTTTACGAGTTTTACAAAAGATTAGTGGGAGTTAATCATGTTCCTAAAATTTAAGTATATATGATATATTAATTTTGGAAATGAAAAGAATACTTCTTCGTTAAAGTTATGACTTTAATACATTATATGAAGATAGAATGTATATGGGAGATATAGTCTATATACATGGGATGGAAATCTATAATGATATATTTCATGATATAATTGGATTATATCAATCCCTAATAATAGACAATGGATGCTAGGAAGTTTCTCATATGATGATAAACTTCAATAAGAAGGACGATTCTAGTGAGACTAGCAAGTTGCCCTTCTCAAAGGGAACGTACCCTTTGACTCCCATAAAAAAAAAAAAAAAAAAAAAAAAAAAAAATAATGCGTAAATTGAATCCTTTATGCATAAGCAGAAAGGTGATTTATGTATTTCATATTGTATGAAAAACATTGATATGAGTTGTACCTAGAACGGTACAAGACGATATCAGTGCAAGCCCAGGATCAGAACCGTGGCAACTGTCAAGTGAGTCCTTAAGTATTTAAGAAATACTTAAGGATAGATTCCTCAAAGAATGAGGAAGAATTAGAGTAACGTAATGGAAGCGTAAATGTATTAGATTATGAATCTAATTCATCATTGGATGTTTCTTCATTATGAATGAAGAGATAAACAAATATCTCTTTATTATGACTAAAGAGATATTTGGATGGAAACATTAAAGTAATGACTTTAGTGTGTTCCATTATGAATGCAAGATATATTGCCATATAGAAGTTTACAACAATGTTGTTTGGATGAGAAAGTTCATTTATGAACTCTCTATTCGGTTCCAACCAGAAAGTGTATGACACTAATGGGGCGATAGCTCAAGCCTGGGAATCAAGGTCTCATCAAGATCCGAACACAAATGAGAGACTGAACCACATGATTGAGAATCATGTATAATGGTGACGTCGTTATTCTCAAGGTTGCTTCTGTGGATAACACATATAGATATCCATTGTCTAGGCCTACTACTCAGCCATTTATGAAATGACGACAGAAGAGGTATCATCACTGATGACCAATGCTGATTGGCTCTAGTGCAAGTGGGAGATTGTTGGAAATGTGCCCTAAAACCAATCATATGATGATACTTTACGGACATTTCAAATGTTAAACTAATCTAGTTTAACATATAAAGGGCAAAGATTATTGTTTGAGCCGTCTCATATAAATGTTATATGCTTAAACGATAAAGTCCAAGGAATATGTGATTGGGAGAATGCAATCTAATGAAGTTAGATTAATGAGACCATTCTTTCGTAGACACATCCTAAATGTTCCTGATCATAGGATTACCAATTGGGCATTGACAGTCCGTTAAGATCAGTACGTACTGTGTCTTCTCTCAGGGAGAGTGACTAGTCTCGAGTCATTGGTGTGTGTGACATCAAGACAAGTACGTAGGTGCTCAATAAGAGAATGAGTTCACTGAACGTGATCAACGAAGAGTTCTTATATTCCATGTCACATGAGAACTCATGGTTGGGATAATGCAAAGTAGTCATTTGACCTGAGGCATCACAGTTGTCTTGTGGTTAAGTCCTTAATCTTTGATTATGTCTAATTCACCCCCTAGGGGTGTCACGGCATCGTTGGGGTTAAGCCACTTAGCTATGGAGACAAGTAAATGCGCAACAAGGGATCTCTAACCTTCAAACAGTTGAGGGAGAATACTCTATGATATGATTTGGAATCTCTGGCCAGAGTATGAATGAGATTGGGGAATGCGTTCCAAATCACATTCAAGGAAATCATATAAGCAAAATCACATTGGATAGTAGACATGAATAAATAAACTATCATACCAAACAATGTGGTCAAGAGTATTAGATTAGAGAATGACCGTATTGCATTTGTAATCCCGAACTGAATAGGTTCTCTAACCTCTTCTGATTAGCTTGGGTAACCATGACATGCTGCTAGGCGTCAACCATGGTTTGTGGAAGCCCTATACGTGTATAACCACTAAAGGGAGAATTGAAAATTGTTTCAATTCACAATCGATGTAAAATTGTTTTAATCGCCCACTGCCTCGCTAAAAGGAACCTAATGGATCGCACACCGTAAAAGGTAGAGATTGGAGATTAAACAGAAATGAGTAAGAATGATTAAATGGTTTAATCATTTAATTTATGGCAAGGATTAATTAATATGTTAATTAATCAAACGAATAAGTTCGTTAAAGACCTCGGGATAGTTTTGGACCTTAAGGCCCAATGGGCTTCGAACGTCAAGCCCATTGACTTAAGTTGTATGACAACTTAATGAATAAAGATTCACAAAGGCCCAAAAGCCCAAAATTCCCAAGGTAGGCCGGCCATGAGGAATGAATTAGGGTTTTGGTTATTTAGGTCACTTAAAGAAGTGACTATATAAATGACTTTATAGCCAAATATTCATTAATGTGATTAAGGGTTTATTTTGGGTGAAAATGGGTGAGAATTGTCTCTCCATTTTCTCTCTAAAGAGGCCAACACCTTGGAGGGTACATCTAGCAATCCTACTACTCCAAGGTCACTCATTTCTTCTACAATCTAACCTTGGTGAAGAGACTTAGAGGTTCTCAATTTTGGGAACTTGGAGAACCTATTCTTCCATCCAAATCCATGGATCTAAGAAGCAAGGAATGAAGACCCTATCTCTTTGGGTGATTAGCCTTTGCTTATGCAAAGAGGAATCTACAAAGGTATTAATTTCAACTCACTTTGTTTTGAGTTGATTATTGGTTCACCAATCTACTAGGCTTTGAATTTCATGGTAATGTTTTGTTTTTGAGTGCATGCAAGCATGATTCCGCCTTTTAATTGTTAATTGCATGCTATATGATGTTGCTCAAATGAACATGTTTTTCAAGATAAATCCTTCACTCTCATCAATCATCTGTGCACATAATTTAAGGTCACCTACCAGTCGGAACCCCTTTAATGGTCTGTACGACTGGCATGTCGGAACCACCTCTAGTGGTCTGTACGACATCCACCTATTTGGATCCAAGGCGAGCGTGCGGTGTGGTGAATAATATAAGCACTAACACCTAGGGTGCAGGTTATGAGCTTCCAATGCAATTCACATAAAATAAATCGTATGAATAATGTAAAAACTCACATGTGCGTCAACAGCGTCAATTCACATATATATATATATATATGCATCAATTATCAATTCAAATATCTCATCGATTGCATGCATGGCATTTTAAAACATATTTTCATATAATTGCATTTTCTGGGAAAAACAGTAGTATATAGGTAATACGAAAACAAAACTACCCACTCACTGATAAGTCAATGGGTCGTAACCCCCGTGACGTCCCTGGATGCGCTCTTCCTCGGGATAGGTGTCACCTATATGTGAAACAACTATAAAAACGTTAATTAAACACATAACCAACAATTCAAAATAACTTCTCATACGATGCTCAATTTGGGTATATGAATATACCACATCGACCTACTCGACGTCACGGACGTCGAGGAATTTTTAGAATTAATTTTGGGCTTGTCACGCGCCCCCACGCGCCGTGGGTGGCACGGACCTACGCGCCCCCACGTGCGTCTTTTTCCTCAGCCAGTCGTCGGACTGGTTTTTCTGGTGGCCGGATTCCGGCGAGTTTTAAAAAATGCTTGTTCTCCTTCGTTTCTTAACCGTTTTCTTCGAATTTTATATCAAAATGAAGCCCTAAACATGTAGTTACACGCTATACTACTTTAAGGCTCTAAAAATAATGAAATCTCACTGGAGAAATTTCACAAAAACCGGCCAACTTTGAACGTGGTGATCCCGACGTCCAAAACTTCCAAACGAATGTCCCCGAGCTTCCTTAGAACCTCTCTAAGCTCACTATACGCTTGGATTGTCCTAAAAATCAACCAACACTAAGCTCATGAACAATGCCAAAATCGGTGCTTATGGTTTCGACGTGAAATCGAAAGATTTCTTACCTGAAATGGGTGTGGTTGAGTTCGTAGAGTCCTCACGAGCACGATGGTGTCTTCAAAATCCTCGATCTATGAAGTTTTAGGGGGTTTTGGCGTTGGTCTGTACAGTTCAAGAATGAGAGAGAGACTGAATGGAGAGGAGAGAGAGAGACACGGGGAAGGAAAGGGAAAATGTCCCGAGGGTGTGTGTGGTCACCAAACAAATCCCACGTCAAACCCTAACCACACAAATTTACAAAACCATTTTTTTATCCAAACTTAAATTATTTTCCAAGAACTTAGGGGTGTATATATTTAACCAATAATGTGACACACGTACCTTAGTCCCCGCTAAGGGGTAATTCCATCATTTCACGCTCCCGATATAGAATTTTTGGGACGGGCTGTGACAGTTTTTCGTTTTGCTTCTTCTGCCATGTCTTCAGTCAAGAAATTGCATAACATATCTTCAGTCAAGAAATTGCATAACATATCTTCAGTCATGTACTACTATAAAAAAATATATCATAGATAAGCATATATGTGTTCAAACATGAACAAGTTAAAAAAAAAAATTAAATTGTCCTGTCCCGTCCCACTCATAAACATTGTACCAAACAATAGACGAAACAAGGGTAAGTTAGTCATTCAATCTTTTGGTTTTGTTTTGTCCAGTGCGTACCAAACGCAGAACGAAACAACGGTCTCGTTCCCTCCTACGTGTACCAAACATAACACGGAACCTTCGTTCTGTCCCGTCCCATCTGAGTTCCAAACGGTACCACAGAGATCGAATTGATTCTAAAAGTCTTACTAACTAAATTGAAACAAATTATAATTGGGAAGCTTTAACGGAAAAGATAGAAGATTTGAATTAAACTAAAAAGGAAATATGACTTTAAAATAAAATACATGAAATAATAAAATTATAAATATAAGAAAATAAAACCTAGGGCATCCGAATTCACTGTAACCAATTATACTTAATTCCCTTAATATGTTATGCTCAAGTAATTCCCTGATATTGATACTTGATTTTCCCTAAATTGTTCAATGGCCATGGCATCTAGTTCCATCAAAAGTATCCTTACATATTGATGCACAAAACCGGAGGTCTTGGAACAACGTAAATCCGACCGTGAATCTGCAAGTAATGTAAATAACACAAGATGTATTGTGGTTCACCCCAAGGTTAGGGCTACGTCCACACTGATTATATATTTCACTGTTTGTGAGGGAGAGATTCAGAGCCTCTAAGGGAGAGAGTGAGGTCTCTGATGGCCTAGGAATTGGCCTTATCTAATTATGAGGGTGAGGAGTACTTTTATAGAATAAGGGCTCCTCACTTATTACATATTTGCCCCTTCCTTTATTACGTAATTACATTTAAGTCCCCCGATCATTTGTACGAGATCTAAATACGGAGGCCCTAAGTATGGTATAAATAGTAGTCCCCAAGTCTTCAGTCAAAAGAGTCTTTTGGCTGGAGACTTGAAATTTAGTCCATGTGTGGGCCGAAGTAACTAGATGTCGTCTAGAGCTGAATACTCGATATGAGGCGGTGCTCAATGTGAAATGAGGCTCAACTAGAAGTGGCACATGTTGCGAGGCTGCTCAGCTTGTGGCTTATGTTGCCTTGGTTGGCTCGGGTTGTGGCGTTGAAGGTGAGGGAGTCCCTTTTATAAAATAAGGGCTTGCTCCTCAATACATGAATGATGGGCTAGAGTTGATGCTCTCTAATGATGGTGAGAGAGTCCCTTTTATAGAATAAGGGCTCGCTCCTCAATACATGAATAATGGGTGCTTTCTAATGAAAGTGAAGGAGTCCTTTTTATAGAATAAAGGCTCGCTCCTCAATACATAAATAATGGGCTAAGTCCCCCGAGTATTTTTTATGAGGCCCAATATATGGTACATAGTGTAGTTCCCCAAGTCTTCGGTCAATAGAGTTTGTTGGCTGGAAACTTTAAATTGAATCCATGTATGGGCCAAAGTGGCGGTTGTTCGGAGGCGGTATTTGTATACCCTGCACTGAAGCTTTGTAGGTGAAGCTTTGCAAGTGATGCTTTTGAAGATGGAGCTCTGTAAATGAAGCTTTTGAAGCTAGAGCTTTTGTAAATGTAGCTTTTGAAGCTAGAGCTCTGTAAATGAAGTTGTTTGAAGCTAGAGCTTTTGTAAATGACGCTTTTGAAGCTGATTGACATGAGTGATGCTCATAAATGTTTATGTTGATTTATATGAGTGATGCTCATGGATGTTGACATGAGTGATGCTTCTGAATGTTGACATGAGTGATGCTCATGAATGTTTATGTATGATTGATATGAGTAATGCTCATGAATGTTTATGTATGATTGACATGAGTAATGCTTATGTATAATTTGGGAGTACTGGACGTACTTTTGATCACCTAGTTGGTGGTAATAGCGGCAGGTTGCCGAATAATTTTGGAGTACTGGGCGTACTTTTGATCACCTGGTTGGTGGTAATAGCGGCTGGTTGTAGAATAATTGTGGAGTACTGGGCGTACTTTTGATTGCCTGGTTGGAGCTATTTTGGGCTTATGGGCCTTCGCCCTCTACACAACATTCCAGTCCATTTATTTTGGGCTTTGTCGTTTGTTTTATTACCCTCTGATGGGGTTTATACAGATTTCTTTGAAAGATAAGAAAAATAAATTACATCAGTCAAAAGTAAATCCGACCCTCTGATCAATAGGTCACACCCATAATTTTCTTTTCTCTTTTGCAAATGGCAGACAAGGAAATCACGTGGAGTGTCTCTTTTTCCCTTCTATTTTTGCCGATAAAATCAGTGGAGTCTTCAGATTGCAGATGGCTTTTACTTTCTCAAAAATCAGGAAATGATTTCACATGCAAACCGCGAACACTTTCTCCTTTTGCTTTCTCTGAAATAAAAAAATGATGGCTTTTTTCTTTTGCTTTTGTTTCCCATGTGCTCTTGCAGAGGAAAGCTCATGGCTCACAATGTTCTATATCTGGAACTGGGCCAATGCCTTTTCCTGCTCCTGTGCCTGGAAACGAGGGAGCAGAGATGATTCACGGCGTCTTCCGACGCTGGCCACCGATGACGGCGATGGCGGGAAGAGAGTCCCAAAGAGTTGGTAATGCGCTACCTTCGCCATAGTCACCTAGAGCAGTATAAGCTCTCTGGGTTTTGTCCACCAACGAGATCAGGTTCTCCATTCTTGGGACACATCCAATCTCCCCTCTTCACTTCAACGTCTTGAGATAGCTCATCACCAATGAAATTGGATAATTTTTCTTTTTCTCAACAACCCTTTCATTGAGTTGAAGCAACTCAGAAAGCAGCTTCTTGCAGATGTTTCTAGAATCTCTCTACCAGGCAGTTTCTCTCCTTCATAAAAAACAATGGGATCCAACGCATTAAAACAATAGTATTTGCACTATACCCACTGTACGTGCTGCTGCTTCAGATTCCTTAAGAATCACATAAGCTCTATCACAGGAACCTCGGAGATTACAACCACTGCAAACCTCCCCTTCATCCAGTCTCAAATGGAATCTCAATATTTTTGTTGAATTCATAGCTTTCCAGCAAAGATTGGGACATCCACCCTCCGCAACTACTTAAATATCTTCCATAGATAACAATTTGAAAACATCATAGCGGTCACGAGCAAAGTTGAAAGAGGCCTTCTTTACTTCATTTATATTCGTGTAACCATCGCTTTCTTTCGGCGGCATTCTGGTGAAGTACCTCTTGGCCTTCAAGTGGTCGACGAAGGGCACCCACTTGGTCCAGGGGTGGTGCGGGGGGGCATTTCTGTGTTGTTGGCCGGGACGGTGTCAATACTTTCAATTGCATCCGAAAAGGAGGCGTACTGGGGGAAGTGCAGTCCAGTGGCGAAGGGCATAACTTTCTTACAGGTCCACTGGGTTTTTTATCAGATTCTTTTCTGGAATCCCCCTTTTCGAACCTGAGGAAGATGGAGAAATTGAAGAGAGAGATAGAGAGAGAGCAGGTCAGAGACCTGTACCTGATACCTCTTACCGGTCCTCTCGTCGATGATGGTCAAAGGTCCCTAGAGGTTCCCGGGCGGTGGTACCATGTTCTGAGCAGACACGCAGTGCAGCTCGAGAGCGGGTCTGAACTCATAAAGCTCGATGGTTACAGCTTCCAGGTGAGACTGTGTATTGAGCTTGGCGGGGTTAAAGACTGAGGGGTCGACGTGGCCGGTGCTCTACTCAAAATCCGTGATGGTATTAGGTTTGATCAAAGACCAGCTCGAAAAGCCGATTTGGGAAGTACCCAGATGCAGAAAGGTTTGAAAGATTGCAAGTTTGCAACGTTTTTCATGAAGGGGGCCCATTTTGCTGGATGAGCCCACCTTAGGGTTGGACTCCACTACAGCTCAGCGGATCCTGATCACACTAAAAAGGCTTGCTAGTGGGGTCTGTGTCTTCTCCATTTCATGTGCTCTGCTTCTGCAGTTGAGCTCTCTGTAAGAGCATGGTTACCTAGAAAGATAAGAGAGAGAGAGAGATGGAAAATGGGTTTTTTGGATGGTTTCTTAAAACTGCATAGAGTCTGCGAATGTTTTCTGGAAAAGCCCAAAGAGTGAGGTTTTCTAGGTTCTTGGGTTTCTGCAGGTTCACGACGGATGTGAAAAAATGAAAGAGAACCAACATAACTTTTTGTGTCAATTCCCACAGACGGCACCAAATGTTGATGCACAAAACCGGAGGTATTGGAACAACGTAAATCCGACCGTGAATCTGCAAGTAATGTAAATAACACAAGATGTATCGTGGTTCACCCCAAGGTTTTGGCTACGTCCACACTGATTATATATTTCACTGTTTATGAGGGAGAGAGATTCAGAGCCTCTGAGGGAGAGAGTGAAGTCTCTGATGGCCTAGGAATTGGCCTTCTCTAATTGTGAGGGTGAGGAGTCCTTTTATAGAATAAGGGCTCCTCACTTATTACATATTTGCCCATTCCTTTATTACATAATTACATTTAAGTCCCCCGAGTATTTGTACGAGATCTAAATACGAAGGCCCTAAGTATGGTATAAACACCCTTAATATGTTATGCCCAAGTAATTCCCTGATATTGATACTCGATTTTCCCTAAATTGTTCAATGGCCATGGCATCTGGTTCCATCAAAAGTATCCTTACATGTTAATCCTCTATGACATCTAGATGAATTTAAACAAATAAGAATCCATTAAGCTGTATGGAAATCGTTGGAAAATCACATAAACCCTAATTGCATGGCATCTACAAATAGATGTTTATGGTATCAGTTGCAAAAAGCTAAACCCAAGTCAAGTATGGCATCTACTATAACTTGCATCAAATCAACTTAACTAAAACTTAAACAGTGATCACGCATCTAAATAAAAATCGAGCGCATTACGAATAGCAAAAGATATTCAATAAAGATGAAAAACTTGATAATAACAATTCCGCAAGGCAATTAAGTATTCATGATCAGCCTACATCGTAGCTCTAGCAAAGGAAAGAAACTAGAAAAGCTGTCCCCTCTTCTTCTCCTTAAATCCATTGAATAGCACCCTCATGTCCATTTAATTTCCAAAACCATTGTAGTCTCATCTTCTTGTTGTAATGCATATGCCTTGGTGCAATTAATTAGCCTCTTGGTCCACTGAAATTACAATACACACCCGAAAAGCTTATTTTTCACTTCATTTTTGCATAACTCCAGTATTGAATGCCTATAAATTAAAACAATATAAATTAGTGCATTTAACCCATTCATAAATACAAAATCCAAGGGAAGTATATGATAAAAATATATTAGAATATGCACCCATGAATACCCTGAAATGTTTTAGATATATGAATTAAATATCCATGATGAAGAATATGTGAAGGAAATCGAGAAATAAATCAATTTATGGTTATGAAATTATGGGGAAATGTGAATTCCCATTCTTGGATTTTATTATTAAATTAAGTATTTTGTAGTCGTATTCGTAGTTACGACACATTTATGTTTACGGTGTATATTTGTTTGATAAGCGGAAAAGATGAAAATGCCCCTAGTTGGCTAAACATAATTATACGAGGACGAATTTTATTCTTATTTGCTTTGTTGTATTTCTTCGCATAAGATAGAGTTCAATCCTATGAGCGTGTAGGCGAAAACCGTGCGCGAACCAGAGTAATAACAAAGAAGTTAAATGCTCTTAAGTTTAGGGACACTTTGGTAATTTTGCCCCAACTTTTGTTTTTTTTCCCCAAAAAAAACCTACAGCAGCAGGGAATCAGGATGGGAGACCCGAAGAAAAAGAAGGAAAAATAAAAAGAAAGGAAACAGAGGGAACTCTGGAGCCTTCCAACTTCTTCACTGTATTTTCATAACTTAAGTCAAATTATAGTCAAATTTTCACCTCAGTGATCGGTGGGTTGAATCCAGGTAAATGAGGGTGCCAATCAATTTAGAGAAGGGATTCGTTAGACGTACGTGAAGTCGAATGGTGATTTTCGAGCCAAGCATATTTGACTCACATATTCAATAAGTCGATTCTCGATTCATTCCCGGCCTACTAGCTTATTCATCATTCCGCATCATTTTCAAAGAACTATTTGTCAAACTTGTTTTAGTTTCTTTTTATTTATTTAGTTTTATTCGCGGACTGGGTGCGGAATCAATTCTTTCAGCGATTCCGGGTACGAGGTGTGACAAAATGGTTTGAATCTAGTATTGAATATATTCACCATTTGAATATTTTAGAAAACGGTTTAATCGATGGTGAACTACAAATGACTTGATCTATTCGTAGGGTACATAAGCAGTGTAACGAGAAGGTTAGATGCAGCCATAAAATAACTTAAATTTACTTTAATGAATAATTGTCAAGGAAAGAAATTCCTTTCGTTAATATTGTAAAGATTAACGATGACTTTATTTTGGCCTATCATTTAGCTTCTAAATTACTTTTTGGGTCGTTACACGAACACATATGGTTCAGCTTTTGGGGGTGGATCTACTCAACCCAATAGCTCAAACAATCAAGGTTATTACTCTGGCAATCAAAATGGTGGCTACAATAATGGTCCACTAAACTACATCGGTGGCTACAATGGTGGATACAGAAGCAACAATTATAGAGGCAAAGGTAGAGGGAAATTCAACTACAATTTAGGGTCAAGATTCAATACACTAAACAATAACCCTGGAATTCTTGGCACTCCTAAACCTTATCAATCAACTTGTCTTGACCATCCTTTTGAAATTCCAACATGCCAAATCTGCAACAAAAGAGGATACATTGCAGCTGACTATTTACAAAGGTATACTGGTTCTTCTAATAGTTCTTCATCACCTATTCAATGCCTGATTTGCTGCAAATTTGGGCACAACTATCCAATGTTATCACAGAGGCAATTTTGCCTATCAAGGAAGGCCTCCTGCACCTTCTCTCAGTGCCATGCATGTGAATCATCACCCTTCAGCTCCACTAAATCAATTTTGGATTGCTGACACCGGAGCTACATCTCACATGACATCTGAGCTTGCTAATCTTGAACTAGCTAACCAATATCAAGGAATTAAAACAGTAACCATTGCTAGTGGTTCAGGTTTGGCTATTATCAACATTGGTTCTTCAAAATTGCATACTCCAAATCATACTCTTGAGTTAAAAAATGTTCTTCATATACCAAAATTGTGATAACATTAACTTTTCATTTATCAACTCTGCAAAGACAATAGATGCAGGTTTATATGTGATGAAATTTCTTTTTGGGTTCAAGACAATATCACAGGGACAATACACCTCAAGGGGCTGTGTAGGAATGGCTATTACTCTATTCCATTTTACATACCAAAGTAGCTGCTATTTGCATCATCTCACAAACATGCATGCTACCTTGCAAAGCCAGTACATACAACCTTGTGGCATAAGGAGACTAAGACATCTATGAAATGCAATCCCTTCTGTCATATTGCACAATAATCAAGTTCTTGCATCACAAGATACTACCGCAAACATTTGTACACCTTGTTTAAAAGGAAAAATTACCAAACTACCTTTCTTGTATTCTTCAAATAAGTCTATACAACCTCTAGAGGTCATTCACAACGATGTATGGGAACCTTCCCCTTCGCTATCAATTGAAGGTTTTTGATACTATGTAAGTTTCATAGATGAATGTACTCAATATACATGGATTTTTCTATTACATAATAAAACAGAAGTGTTTCCAATATTTGTTCAGTTCAATGCATATCTATGTACTTAATTCTCTGCAAAAATGAAAGTTTTTCAAAGTGATGGGGGTGGTGAATATAAAAGTAACAAGCTTAAAAGCCATCTTCTTGATATTCGAATTATACACCAGATTTCTAGTCCATACATGAACAAAATAGACTTGCAGAAAGAAAACACATACACATTATTGAGACTAGTGTCACTATACTACAAGCTGCACATCTTACTTCCAAATTATGGTTTTATGCTTGTGCTTCTTTAAAGTGAAATCTCCCTATTTGTTGTTATATGGTCAAGTTCCTAGTATAAGTCACCTTAAAATTTTTGGATGTGCTTGTTTTCCATTACTTAAATCATATAACACAGAAAAGTTTCAACCAAAACCAAGATGTGCTTATTTTTGGGATATGCAGGTCATTACAAAGGATTCATTTGTTTTAATCCTGAAACAAAAGAAAACTTATGTATCTAGGCATGTTCATTTTTATGAAACAGTTTCCATATCACACTAGTTTCAAAATTATAAAATTCACCTGGCACCCACAAATACAAATACAGGTCACTGCATTACCAAGCATTTCATTTCAAACTCAAACATTGTCACCCTCATGTCATGAACATTCATCATTATCATTATCTTCAAATTCTATGGAGAACAACTCATCTAGAGTCTTAGATTTTTTGTCTGCATCACCATCTAGTGCCTCAAATTCCTTGAAAACAAATGCATCCAGAGCCTCAGATTATATTCAAAACCTATACATAACATGATCATTCCCCACTGTCTAAGCTTAACGACAGAGTTCAATTCCTCTACCCAATCACCTATCCATATGGATCCTAATTTACAACATGAATAGCTCACTGTTGTTCTTCATATATCAATGAATTTGCATCCAATACAAATAAGAGAAAAAAAGGAATTATGAAGAAGAAAGCTTTATCTGCAACTATTGATTTAGTTTCACCTACATTGGAACCAAATACATTCAATGCAGCTAATAAAGTTCTAGAATGGAAATATGCAATGCAAGAAGAAATAGATGTTTTGCATTCTCAACAGACATGGTCTCTTGTTCCATTGCTACAAAACAAGAATCTATTAGGTTGTAAGTAGGCTTACAGGATCAAGAAGAACGCAGATGGTTCCATAGCAAGGTATAAGGCCATATTAGTGGCAAAGGGCTGCAATCAAGAGGAAAGAATTGACTATGGTGAAACTTTTAGTCCAGTAGTCAAATCAACAACCATTAGGCTTGTTTTGGCATTGGCTGCTCAGTTCAAATGGCCTCTTAGGCAATTGGATGTCAAAAATGCCTTTTTGCATATTGTTCTCGAAGAAGAAGTTTACCAGGTTTTGTCAGTGACCAATGTCCATCCAACTTTGTGTGCAAGTTACAAAAGTCTCTCTATGGACTTAAACATGCTCCCAGATCATGGAATGAACGATTTACAAGTTTCTTACCTGGTTTGAGGTTTGAAAGTTCACAAGTTGGCCCATCATTGATTGTCAAGCATTCATCACTTGGTGCTGAGGAATTGTTGTTGTATGTAGATGATGTGATTTTAACAAGCATCAATTAACATCTTATATCAACAGTCATTAAAGATCTTACTGCAGAATTTGATATGAAAGACTGGTTAATTGAACTATTTTTTGGGATTACAAATTAGTTATACACTAGAAGGGCTCTTTGTGTCTCAATCCAAGTATATACCAGAATTGATAGACAAGGTTGATTTGTAGGATTGTAAACCTTGTCCTACACCATGCTTGCCATATCACAAGTTGTTAAAAGATGATGGAAAACCATATCATAGCCCTAATATACAGTGATGCAGATTGGGCAAGATATCCCAATGATAGATGTTCTAATTCTGGTTTTATTGTGTTTTTGGGATCCAATCCCATGTCTTGGGCCTCAAAGAAACAACATACAGTGTCACGCTCATCTATTGAAGCTAAGTATCGGGCATTGGCTTTCACAACATCTGAACTTGCTTGGATAAAACAGCTCTTCTGTAATTTGCGTCTTCCACTTCTCACATCTCTAATACTATATTGTGACAACATCTAGGCCATTGCACTGTCTACAAATCCAGTATTTCATTCCGAGTCAAAGCACATCGAAATTGACTACCATTTTGTTTGAGAAAGAGTCACAAAGGTGATCTTCATGTTCAACATGCATCCTTTGCAGAGCAATTCGCAGACATTCTAACCAAAAAGCTATCATCATCACTGTTTTATCAACAGTGGAGCAATCTCATGCTCAATTCTATAAAGCATGAGCTTGAAGGGGATGTAAGAATATAAAAGCTAATGATACAAGTGATGATCTAAGTGAAAAGAATACAATGGTTAAGGTTGTGCCATGTGTCATTAGATGAAGACGGTTGTTATAAAGGTTGTTAGGATTGTAGTTTGTTGTAATATGGTGCTTGCACATTGTATTAGCTTAACTAGCAAGCTTTGTAATGGATTAGTATATAAAACTCTTTGTAAAACAATTACTTGTTAATGAAGAAAGAAAAATTCACAAAAACTCTCAAGCTCTCTCTAATTCTCTCGGCATTATTTTCTGCATAATCTTTGCATTTCTTCAATTCTCACAACAATTACTCTCTTATAATGCATTTTAAACCTTCTTCGTCTTTGGAAGTTCAATAGAATAATCAAGAAATAAGAACAATTATTAATTATGCTATGTGTGATCCATGGTGCCATCAACTTATGAAACTCTTATGTGGCCATTTTATATGTATGATTAATTATGGTCAAACATTGTTAATTATAAGGATCATTATCATATTATATATTTCTGGATTCCTGCACGCAGAGATCTTTGATACCAATTTGATACCATTATAAAAACATGGAATGTCTTCACAATGTAAAATCTTCAAACTCAACATTATTTCAAAAACTGAACACTACCATTATTTTTAGAATTGAGCACTGGTACTACCAGTATTTATATAACTAAACAATGACTATTTGTAGAACTGAACAATGACTATTTCTTAAACTAATCATTGGTACTAACAATATTGTAGTTCCAAAAATAATCTTGGTTATTTTGGTTTAGTTTCATAAATAGTTTTGGATATTTTGCTATAGTTTTAAAAATAGTGTGAGTTAGTTCCAGAAATAGTGTAGGTTATTTTGGTTCAGTTTCAAAAATGGTGTGGTTGTTTTGCTGTCGTTCCAGAAATAGTGTGAGTTATTTTACAATAGTTCCAGAAATAGTGTAGTTCCTGAAATAATGTTTATTTTGTTCATTTCCAGAAATAGTGCTAGTTATCTTGGTTCAGTTTAAAAATTAGGGTCGGTTATTTTGTTATAGATCCAAAAATAATGTGCGTTATTTTACAGTAGTTCAGGAATAGTGTGAGTTATTTTGGTTTAGTTTCATAAATAGTATGGTTATTGTGTTGTAGTTCTAGAAATAGTATTTATTTTGTTTTTTTTCCAGAAACAGTGTGGGTTATTTTGATTCAGTTTTCAAAAATAGTGTGCAATTTTGCTGTAATTCTAGAAATAATGTGGGTTGTTCTGGTTCAGTTTTCATATCAATGCCCCCTTGTTGATATGATTTTGTGTATTAGATTAGAGGTCCATGATGTGTATAAATGTATGCACAAACACACGAAAGTCAAGAATAAGAATAATTTCTATACTTATTTTATGTAAATAAAATGTGGATGAAGAGAAAATAATTTTTGAAAGGGTACTAGTCCCCATGTTTAGAATTAGAAAATAGATGGGAGGTTTGTACTAGTCCCCATGTTTAGAATTAGAAAATAGACAAGGGGTTTCATTGTCTATTTCTTGATTCACTTTTGCAAACTAAACTAGGGGTTGTTTAGTTTAGTTGCTCACAGGCTCAAATATCTTTTGATGTAATTACAAGAAAATTTTTCACCAAATAAAAAATTTGCACCATTGTAATTTTTAAGTAGAATGCACAATGCACAATGTGTGTTAAAATGTTATTAACTTAAAAATAAAATTTCTCATCACTTACATAAAAATACGTGATGTACCACTTGTGTTCTCGTCACACATGACACCGATTTCTGCACTCTTATCTTCTCTCTCTAACTCCTCACTGCCTCTCCACAATTCTATGCTCAAACGCTACTCACTCCACAACTTCCTCTCTAATCCAACCAACACAACTCTTCTCTCCTCCATCACCACCACCCTAATCTCCTGCCATTCACTGATTCTCCGCTGACCCATCTCCGCCTCCAAGCTCCTCGCCATGGTCGAGCACACTTCGAGCAACCCAGCCCCTACCTTTTGCAACATGCCCATAACCCTGTAAGTCTGAATTTCCAAACTAGGTTCTTTGTTCTTTGTTTCTTTGTTGTTTGGATTGCTTTGCGAGCTAAAAGATTGAAACTTGATTGCGTTTACCAGGTGGATTGGCAATTTGGCATCTGTGGGGAAAAGAAGCTTTAGGGACGTTCCCATCTTCTTATCAAATTCCATCAAAAAGTCAGTCAAGATACACAAATTCACACAGATTTCAATACCAACTTTTTCATCATTTTCTCATCAACCAAACAGAAAAAAATATAAAAAATAAAAAATTTCGATTCTATTCAGTTTACCTAACGTAGCGAGAGACGAGGTTGATGAATCTGTTCTTCTCATCTTCACTGCAAAAAAAAGAAAGAGTTGTTGATAGGGATTTTACAATACACGCAAACGGGCTAAAAACTCCTATAATACTTGCAAGAATGACAAGGTTATTGTAGTATAAACGGATCTCGCAAGGTCGTTCTTTATATGGATTATTAAATAAATCGAAGCAAATCAAATTCCAATTAATTGTTGTAAAGGAGAAAATTGAGTTGATTGATATTTATGACCTAATTTAATAAAACGAATTTAACAAATAAAAATAAGACAATCTGCAATATTAAAACTGAAAGGAAAAAGAAAACAGTTTTGGAAAAATCAATTTAAGAAAGCACTAGGAATCCGCCGTCCTTAACAATCCTATAGAGTTCTCTCAATTACTTATAAATTATACATGCATATTTCGAAGGTTAGGTTTTCCTGATATATGCCTACTTGGACCCCCAACATAGAGCGTATATCAAACATGCAATCCGTCTGTGGTATTCAGATCAAATCTAAACATGCATAACTCATTATGTTTTGTGAAACCTTTTGAAAAACTATGCAACCCTTAAGACGTGGTATTCATCCTACGTGAACTTGCACATATTAATCACTAGAAGCCTTCGTCAATTTCAGGGACCGACCTCCTACCAAAATTAGTTACACATATTCATAATAAAAATCATAGAGTTCTTTATTGAAATAATAAAGATAGAAAAACAGCTTGAATGGAAAAAGTTTGAAAATCTCTACGCTTGGCCAATTTCCTCTCTTCAATAACACACGGAGAATAAGAAGACCCCCAACATAGAGCGGCCAAGCTTATTTAACCTAAAAATTAAATCATCATAATAAAAGGTCTTCCAATCGAACTAGGAAACTAAATAACTAAAATAAAATAGGAAACATAACACTAAATTAAATGGTAAAATTCGCCTAAAATCTAAACAGCCATGTTTTGGACCGTAGAACTGCTCCAAAACCGACCCAATATAGCTGGATTTAAGGTTTGGAATATTCTGAACACTTCTCCAAAAGGCCACGAACCCATCACAGGTTATCTTGAGCTCCAAAAACGCAATTTAAACCCAGAAACGTCATTTTCCAACGCTGCACACTGCTCCTTTATTCTGTTATCAGAAAATAACCACTTGGTAGAAAAATCTCAAATTTTGATACAAGTACGCCAAGAGACACACGAACGTCCTCCAATTTGAATCACTCCAAAATTCATCTGTTTGATAATGTTTTGCTCCAGAGGAAGTCGGATGTCCTATATTGAAAATATAAATCAAAGTATCAAAATTCTACGAAATCATGAAAATCCAGAAATTGGATCTAGGGAAACTCATAAACCAACTTTCGTTTTTTTTTTTTTGGAAAACTAACCAAAAGCCCTTGAAAAACTTTCATTTAACCATAAGGACAAATAATTTCAAAAATGCCAAGGTTACCCTTGACAGAAAAGGCAAAGTATTATGACTGCCAACATTCAGCAAAGTTCACATGAAAGCAAATACAAAAAAAAATGACAAAGTTATGGGTCCCAGGAGACAAACCATGCAGCAAATTCACATGCAGAAGGAGACAGGCAAGTTCACATGCAAATCAAAAGCTAGACCACGTTTCAGAAACAATACTGACAATTTTAGCAACAGTAAAAGCAAAGTGACAAATGACAAGTACCAAGGAGATGTATGTGCACACCATTTATTTATAAATAATTTTAATACCATTGTATCCTTATTCAGTCTATATAAGTGGAGTTCCATTCATTGTAAAACATACCTGAACACCCTACTCACACCATCTTCATACTCTCAAGAATCCGTAGTCTTTATAGCATCCTTTGTAAACACTTCGCTTTGTAAACATTCTATATATCAATAAAAGTTCAAGTGTACATATTCAAGCAATCTTCAAGTCTTACGTAAGTTTTCTTTTCTTTCTTTAGTGTGTTTATTTAATTAGACTTCTAATCCAAAACAGGAAAACACTATTGTAGTTATATTATTAACCTGCTAAACTGACAATCATATTTTGTTTGAGCAACTCTGTTATAGTTGAATGCTTGTTATACAAATAACTGGACATTAACCAGGGTACCTCTGAGTTCAGCCGTTAAGGCCTTATATTTGTACTGTGAGTGGTCGTCCTGCTGAAACATGTCGAGTTCCATGTGCAAGGTTTTATGTCTAGTTGTTATAATGGTCACTCGACTATTTAATCGGGTCTGCTGTGCGAATCTGGTATCAAAACCAAGTTTAGCATTTGATAAGAGTATATTTATGCGACTTAGTTAGCTTGTTCTTGTGCATTTATGTTGTTATTTCTTAGTTGATTTAGTATTTCAAGCCATTTTCATGTGGTTGTACGTACAAAGGGTTAAAGAGGCAAAGAAGTGCATTTTGGAGCAGTTTTGGGCATGGAATGGATATCACATGCATGGAGCAAAGTGGTTGGACGAAATTAAAGATCTAAAGAAGCTAGGAATGTGCCAAGGAAAGGAAGAAAATAAATTGAGGACCAAGGAAGACAAGGAAACCATTAAGAATGAGGGAAGACTAGTCAAACTTACCTTATCTTGTCATTACCTTTCCTAATCCTAAATTACCAAAGATTTAGTCACACGAAAGGTTCCTAAATACTTTGGGACATTTCATTACATATTCTACAAGTCCTAAACCTGCCCTAAAAGTCCAAGCCATACCATCTTTCACCATTTCTCTTCCTTGTCGTGCAAGGGAGCCATTCCTTTCCTATTTTCTGCCATAAATCACTCCATGTCGTGCACATTCATCCATGTTCCCTCCTTGCACTCATTTGCTGCACCATTCCACTTCCTTTCCTTTGTCTACCATGTGCACAATATCCTTTCACCTCATTGCACTCATTGATTTACCACTTACTCACCTTTCCACCCATGCCATGCATAATCACCCTTGTCCCCTTCATGCACCAAATTTCTTGTACTCATTTCATGCACCATTACAATCATTATCCACCCATGCCGTGCACCACCCTTGTCTCCTTCATTATTTCTGATTTCATGTATCAAAACATTGAATCATTGCACTCAATTGCTGCACATTTCTTGTCCCCTTCACCCATCAGATTTCATATAACTTTTACCTCCACTACATGCACTCGTTGATGCACCATCCACCACATTTGGAATCCCATGTCATGCATCATGAGTCTTGCTGCACCTTTGACTCATTTCTGCATCATTCCACCTCTATTTCCTTTCTCTACCATGTGCACAATCATTCATGTTCCTTACTTTCATTCATAGCTGCAACACCACTCCATTTTACCCCCTTGCTTTGCATCATTACTTCATTTTCACCCTTGAATCATTGCACACACCACCAATTTCCCTCCATTGTCGTGCACTTCCTCTATAAAAGGAAATGTGTGTAGCAGCCATATAGTTTAGTTTTGGCTTGATCATTCATCCCCATTACAATACAACCTTCATCCAAACACATCCATTCATCTTCACATCCATTCCTCCATACAAACAAACCTTCAAACACTCACCAACACCTTGTGCCGTAGAAAAGGAAGGGAAGGAAAGTGTTTGGACGTGCTTGTTGTCCAACTTGGATCGTTTGAGCGTTTAGGTGTTTTCTTTCTTTTGTTTCCAATGTTTAAATTCATTTTCTTTCATTTTGTTGTGAACATGAGTGGCTAAACCCCTCTTAGCTAGGGGTGATTTAAAAGCCATGATTATGTGTGTAATATGAATTGATAAATTCCAGTTATGAACTCTTGAATCGTGAATGCAATTGGCTTAACTATTTGATTGATAACTTATTTGTATTTGTTGATTAAGGGTCGACACTTAATTGGCATGCATAAATCCGATGCTAGAATATAAGAAAGTTTCACATAATCGTTACAAGCTTATATTCATAAATAGTGGAGGTGGCTTATAAACGATCGCGTTAAGTTTAATTATAGCATGAGTGACATGATGTCATAGTTGCAAGTGCTTTGTCAATGCTTATGATTTTCATTAAATGTAATGATCTTTGATTGTATCTCTATTATGATGTCATGTAGGGAACTTTTGAAGAATGTGTTGGGTTGTCGAATGATGTCATCCAATCCAATAAAACAAGGAAAATCTGAGGGTTAACTAGTGATGTCATAGATAATTTGGGGCATTGTCGTTCATAATTCAATGAAGTAGTAACTGGAAATTGAGTTGTTTGCATACATGTCATGTGTGGAGAAAAAGCCTCTAGCTATCCCATCCGTCATCTTATTTCTCAAATTTGTTTTACAATCTGTCTAGTTTTTCATACTTGTTTGTTTGTTTCAACTTCATCCAAATCAAAACCCTCCTTTTAGTTTCTTGTTTCAAAGTGTTTCAAATCTGTTTTAGTTTGTGTTTTTAAGTGTTTTGATTCGAGTAAAAGTCAATTTTCGTGCAAAGTCATTCCTAGTGTCTAGTTTAAGTTTATTTGGTTGTTTTAAGCTGTTTTAAGTATTTTAAGTTTGCTTTGAGTCTTGTGAGTCTTGTTAAGTGTTTTTAAGTTTAGTTTTATGTTTTTGAGTCAGTTTAGAGGTTATTAGCAAGCCCTCCTAATCCCCGGACCAGAACGATCCCCACTTATACTTATACTACAATTGTTAAAAGAGGGTTAAATTTGTGTGTGAAGTTAATTTTCACATCAAGTTTTTGGTGCCGTTGCCGAGGATTAGCAACTTTGCTAATCCCTTGTTATTTCTTTTTGTTTATTTTCTTGTGTTTATGTTCCTAGTTTCTGATTTTACTTGTTTTCTTGTTTTAGGTGGTTTATGACTCGAAGTTCTCAACCTGTTCATAAGCACATCCTTGACTTTGATGACGATTTTGAACGAACTTTGAGACGAGCAATGAATCAACAAGAACCCCAACCATCTCAACCTGCACCAGATCTTGAAGAAGACAAAGTAGAAAAGCAAGAGGAGGCCACGGCAAGGACTTTTGAAGAAGTCCAAGATATGGCAGTAGACAATCAAACAATCGAGGAGCTTTCCTCTTCGGGATTGGACAATGCTCTGCCTTTATGCATTCAATATCCAAAGGCGGCCCAAAACAAGACCGACGAGTTCGAATTAAAGTCTAGTTTATTGCACCATATTCTTAAGTTCCATGGGTTGTCCATGGAAGATCCTAATAAACATTTGAAAGAGTTCGAGGTTGTTTGTTTGAGCATGACTCCTGTGAATGTTGACGGAAGCATTCTAAAAATAAAGGCTTTTCCCTTTTCTCTCTTGGAAAAGGCTAAAAATTGGTTGTATGAGCTAGCCCCCGGAACTGTCACATCAAAGGAGAGTATGAAACGAGCATTTTTGGAGAAGTTTTTCCCAACTTCTCGAGTCATTCTACTACGCAAAAGGATTAGTGGCATTCAGCAAAACCAAGGTGAATCCTTTCCCACTTACTATAAGCGTTTCAAAACCCTTGTTGCTTCATGTCCACAGCACCAGATGAAGGAGGAGCTTCTTCTTCAATATTTCTACGAAGGGCTTCTACCAATTGAACGCCAAATGCTAGACGCCTCAGCGGGAGGAGCTTTGGTGGACAAAACACCCATGGCTGCCAAGACCTTAATTGCTAACCGAGCATTGAATGCTCAACAATATGAAAGCGTTGGTCAAAGAGACAACCCACGGCAGCAACAAGTTAATGAGGTAAGTGCTATTTTTGAACTTCAAAATCAAATGGCTAAGCTTACTACTCTTCTTTCACAGGTGGTTGAAAACCCAAAAGAACAAAGTGTAGCTACTTGTGGCGTGTGCTCAATGAATGGACATCTCACGGATAAGTGCCCTCAATTGATCGAGAACGGAGGGTGGGAATCTGCCAACGCCGTGGGTTTTGGGAGTCAAAACCAACCAAGGAATGATCCGTTCTCGAATACATACAATCCAGGTTGGAAAGATAATCCAAATTTCAAATGGAGGGAGCCCCAACAAACCCAACAACAAAGTGCATTCAGACAACAACCTCCAGGATTCTATCAAAGGCTATATGCACCCGCACAACCCCAAACACAACCTGCCTGAAATAACTCAGGTTCGTCTTTTGATAATGCTCAAGTTATTCAGTTACTAACTACATTGGCGAAGGGTCAAGAAAATCAAGCCAAAGATATGCACAATTACGCCAAGGAAGTGCAAAATCAAGCTCGAGAGGTGACTGAATTAAAGAGACAAATGGGACAAATGGCTGAGTTCATGGGGCAATTTAGAAGAGAACAAGGTAAGTTACCTAGTTCGACGGATGTGAATCCAAATGGAGGCTTCAAATCTGCCAAAGCCATCACCTTGCGAAGTGGAAAAGAAGTTGGATCTGATCCTAACCCATCTAAATCCAATCAAAAGGAGGACGAAAACATGAAATCTGAGGAGAAGGAACAAGGCCTGCCCTCGGCAAGGATTGAGCAATCTTTGCCGCAGCCACCTACACACCCTAATTCGACCACCAAAGGTAAGTTGGGTTCAAATTCCATGACTTCTAATTCCATTCCACCCTATGCACCCTTTCCTCGCAAGTTTATGCAATCAAAGAAGGATGAGAGTGACAAAGACATCCTTGACACATTCAGAAAGGTGCAAGTCAACATTCCACTTCTAGATGCAATTAAACAAGTCCCCAAGTATGCTAAGTTCCTGAAGCAGCTATGCACTACAAGGAAGAGGGCTTCGAACAAAGAGGTGGTAAGGGTAAGTGAGAATGTCTTAGCTGTGTTGCAACGAAAATTACCTCCTAAGTGCAAAGATCTCGACAGTTTTACAATTCCTTGTGCTATAGGAAATACTCGCTTTGAATCTGCCATGTTAGATCTAGGTGCATCAATAAATGTCATGCCTTATTCAATATATGCATCTATGAACTTGGGAGAATTAAAAAAATGATAGAGTGATCATTCAACTGGCCGATAGATCTAATGCGTATCCAAAAGGTGTTTTGAAGGATGTTTTAGTGCAGGTGAATCACCTAGTCTTTCTGGCGGACTTCTACGTGCTTGAAACGGAAGACTCGAACCATTCCCCTCAATTACCAATCTTACTTGGCCAACCATTCATGAAGACTGCCCATACAAAGATAGATGTATTCAAGGGAACATTGACCATGGAATTTGATGGGGAAGTTATTGATTTCAATATTTATCATGCTATTAGATATCCTCATGATGGTCACTCTTGTTTCTCTATTGATGTGATTGACTCTTGGGCGCAGGAATTCCTTGATGATTTAAGTGAGGATGCACTTGAAAAGACTCTCACGCAAATCATTGGACTCAAAAACAAAGGGTTAGCACTTAGGCATGCACACGGCAACAACAAGGAACACCTTGCTGTGCCTATTCAAGAAGAGTTGGTGGAGATGGTTGCTGCCCTAGAGTCAAATCCAAGGCATATAGGTAAGTCTCCTTACCTAATTTCAATTCCCATTTCGACTAACAAGTTGCTTCATTCTGTAATCCAGCCACCTTCCTTAGAACTTAAACCATTGCCTAGCCATTTGAAATATGTGTTTTTGGAAGAACAAGAGACGTTGCCCGTCATCATCTCTTCTTCACTCACTGCACAAGAGGAGGACAAGTTGGTGAGGGTGCTTCGGGAATACAAAACTGCCATTGGGTGTACATTGGCCAATATCAAGGGAATTAGCCCTACCACTTGCATGCATCGAATACTCTTGGAAGAAGAAGCCAAACCATCTAGAGAAGCACAACGCCAACTCAATCCACCTATGATGGACGTTGTGAAGAAGGAAATCATCAAGCTATTAGATTGTGGAGTGATTTACCCAATTTCTGATAGCCATTGGGTCTCGCCGGTCCAAGTTGTTGCTAAGAAGTCTGGAGTTACTATGGTAAAAAATGAAGATAATGAGCTTGTGCCCACCCGAATCCAAACCGGATGGAGAGTTTGTATTGACTATTAGAAGCTCAATGCTACGACAAGAAAAGATCACTTCCCACTGCCCCTTATTGATCAAATGCTGGAAAGGTTAGCTGGTCATTCATTTTATTGTTTTCTTGATGGCTATTAGGACTATAATCAAATTGTGATAGCTCCCAATGACCAAGAAAAGACTACCTTCACATGTCCCTTTGGTACCTTTGCTTATCGACGCATGCCATTTGGGCTATGCAACGCACCAGCCACATTCTAAAGGTGTATGGTAAGTATTTTCTCAGAATTTGTGGAAAAGATCATTGAAGTGTTTATGGATGACTTTAGTGTTTTTGGTGACTCATTTGATGCATGCTTGAATAATCTTACTTCGATCTTACAAGGATGCATCGAAACTAATCTTGTCTTGAATTGGGAAAAGTGTCATTTTATGGTAAAACAAGGTATAGTTTTGGGGCATATCATATCAGAAAAAGGGATTGAGGTTGATAAATCTAAAATAGATCTTGTACGTCACTTACCCTCTCCCACTTCGGTGAGGGAGGTTCGTTCTTTTCTTGGCCATGTAGGATTTTATAGGAGATTCATCAAGGATTTCTCAAAAATCGCCCAACCCCTTTGTTGTTTACTCTAAAAAGAAGTAACCTTCGAGTGCAACAAGGAGTGTGAGACCGCTTTCAAAACCCTTAAGGACATGTTGACTTCGGCCCCTATCATCATGCCACCAGATTGGAGCCTTCCATTTGAGCTAATGTGCGATGCATCCGATTATGCCATTGGTGTTGTTTTAGGCCAAAGGAGGAACAAACAACCCCACGTCATCCACTACGCATCCCGGACCCTAAATGATGCTCAATTGAATTATTCTACCACTGAGAAAGAACTTTTTGCAGTTGTATTTACTTTAGATAAATTTCGTTCATACTTACTTAGCACTAAAGTGATTGTATATTCTGACCATGCAGCGTTGAAGTATCTCCTCACCAAGAAGGAGGCCAAACAAAGGCTGATTCATTGGATGCTCCTACTTCAAGAGTTCAACATTGAAATAAGAGACAAAAAGGGGAGTAAAAACGTGGTGGCTGACCACCTCAGCCGTTTGGTGCACAAGGAGGACTCCTTAACCATTCTAGAGACATTCCTTGACGAGCAATTGCTGTCCCTAGAGGTAACTGAGCCCTGGTATGCTGATCTGGTTAATTATTTGGTCACAAAACAAGTTCCTAGCACTCTAGATAAATACAAGCGTGATAAACTCAGAAATGATGCATGATTTTATGTGTGGGATGGTCCATATATGTGGAAGTATTGTCCTGACCAGATTATCCGTAGATGTGTGCACAATTCTTAGTTTAATTCAATTCTTGCATTCTGCCATAGTTATGCATGTGGGGGTCATTTTGGCACCTAAAGGACAGCCCTTAAGGTTTTAGAGAGTGGTTTCTACTGACCTACATTGTTTAAGGATACTAGAACATTTTGTATAACTTGTGATAGATGCCAAAGAACAGGTACAATAGGTGCCAAGGACCAAATGCCGCAAACCCCGTCTTTAATGTGGCGATATTTGATGTATGGGGTATGGATTTCATGGGACCCTTTCCGCCCTCACAGGGTTTTACTTATATTTTGCTAGCCGTTGACTATGTGTCGAAATGGGTGGAAGCCAAAGCCACCCGTACTAACAATTCTAGAGTGGTGGCAGATTTTATCAAGGCTAACATCTTTTCCAGATTTGGCATGTCGAGGGTGTTCATAAGCGATGGAAGCTCCCACTTTTGCAATCGCATCATTGAGGCGCTGTTTAAAAAGTACAATGTGAAGCATTGGGTTTCCACGCCATACCACCCTCAAACAAGTGGCCAAGCCGAAGTCTCGAATAGAGAAATCAAGCAAATCTTGGAGAAGACTGTTGGGCCAAACCGGAAGGATTGGAGCTTGCGTTTAGATGATGCACTGTGGGCATATCACACTGCCTACAAAACACCTCTAGGGATGTCTCCATTTCGACTAATCTATGGCAAGCCGTGTCACCTACCCGTGGAACTGGAGCACAAAGCGCATTGGGCTGTGAAAACATTCAATTTGGACTTAAATGCTACTGGAATGAATAGGAAGCTCCAACTGAATGAACTTGAGGAGATACGAAATGAAGCCTATAAGAATGCACGAATTTACAAGGAGAAAACAAAGGCGTTTCATGACAAAATGATTTGGGGAAAAACATTCTCAATTGGACAGAAAGTGCTACTATTTAATTCCCGTCTACGATTCTTCCCTGGTAAGTTACGGTCTAAGTGGATTGGGCCATTTGTTGTCACTAATGTTTTTCCCCATGGTGCAGTCCAAGTTAAAAGCTTAAGGAACGACGACGAATTCAAAGTGAACAGGCATAGTCTGAAGCTATACTATGAGAGTGATGTGGGGCAGATTGTGGAAGAAATCCCACTCAGTGCCGTGGGCCCTATCCAAGCTTTGAAGGAAGTTTCATCCGGCTGCAAGATGTTAAAGCAAACACTTTTTGGGAGGCAATCCATGTTTTGCGTTCCTAAAAACCTTCCATTTTCTGCAGTTTTATTTTGCCATGATTGTCATTTTTATTTGTTGCTTGTTTAATTGTTTTTGGTGTGGGTTTATTTTTGAAACATTGACAGATATGCAAGGTATTTTTACATTAAAATTTGTTGAAAATGAATAGGAGGTAGAAAAATAAAACAGATAGCCTTCACAAAGGCTGCTTAGGAAAAATCTTAGTAGTCGGCGGAGCCCCAAAAGGAGAAGGTATCGGAGGTTGATCATTTGGAGCTTCATTACGCGGTACAGCCCCAGAAGACGAAGGCAAATACTGTTGGAACAAACCCACAAACCTTTGATGATCAAGTAAAATCTGACCATCAGATTCCTGCATCTGGTCAATCTTCCTCTTCATGCTTGTAGCATAGTTATGTGCAAGCTTGTGCAACTGTTTATTCTCATGCTTGAGCCCTCTAATCTCCTGTTTGAGACTCATCACTTCAGCCGCCAATGATTCAACTTGACGGGTTCGAGAAAATAGACGTTGGGCCATATTAGACACAGAACCTGCACACTGCACACTGAGAGCCAGAGAATCCTTAACAACCAACTCATCAGACCGTTTGGAAAGTAGTCTGTTATCTTTGGGAGTAACAAGGTTTCGGGCCACCACCGCAGCGGTCAGTGTTATCATTCTTCATCACCGAATCCCCAACGATAAGATGACCAGTAGGGGATATGAAGGATGGGCGCCATATGTTGTCTGGAGAAGGCATGGATGCCTCTCACCAAGGTTCAAGTCAAAACGACGGTCGGAGGGGCCAGACATTTTCAAAGGTGTTGAAGAAAGAAGAAGTCGGACAAATCAAAATCTTAGAAGTGCAATGAAAGGAGTTTCTACAGGCGAAAATTCAAGTATGCTTTGAAACGAACTGAGTGCCTCTATAAAAATCAACACTCGACGGGATTTCAGAGATCGAAGAGGCGAGCTCAGAAATCGAAGAGGCCAATTCAAAAATCGAAGAGGCACTAGCTTTCTCAAAAGCTGGGCTTGCTCAGAAACCACGGGCCATCTTCTTTTCTAGATTTGTCCGCACTTGTCACATGCAACCTCTGCACTCAACAGAGCTCAGAAATCGAAGAGGCAAGCTCAGAAATCGGAGAGGCATTTGCTTTTCTAGACGTGTCAGCATCTGTCACATTCACACTCAGCTTTGCGGAAATCACGGGTAATTTATCGAAGCGCCGATTTCAGATATCAAAGAGGAACCTGCTTTTCCAGACGTGTCAGCACCTGTCACATGCACACTCAACCTTGCAAATATTATAGGCAATCTGTTGAAGATTTCTAGTGACGTAGAAAGCACGTGAAGTTTACTGTTCAATCATCCAACGGTTGCCGACAAGAGTGAAAGAATAGTACCGGTTATTAATTCATATAAATGTCGACCTTCACCCTCTATAGCAAGGCAAACATACATAACCCTTCTTCATATCTGAGAATGCCTTCCCAACAAAGCCTCTCGAGTAACTCATTGTTCTTTATTCCTTGGGGTACCTCTGCAAACAACTCATCAAAAGCAAAAGTATTTCATATCATGAAGGTTGAAAGCAAGAGTATCTCATATCATACTTTCTCCTTGTCCTTCTCCTTGTCATTGTTTTCACCTGCGGGACAAGGAGAAAGAAAGCAATCAGCTAGCACTTGGTATCAATCTTCCGATCTGGAACCGACTGCCTGGAACCCCTTCCTGATTGCTTACTTAGCCTTGCTCTCGAGTACTCATTTTCAACATCTTATGCTTCCTCAAAAGCTACCACATCTGCCTGGAGAACAGATAAGGGAAGTGAAAATGATACCTCGAAGCATGTGGAGACAATGTGCTAATTCATCATCAGCTAGGGACAAGGAGAAAGAAAGAAAATGGTCGACACTTGGAAAGATTGAAAAAGGAAACAGACTATCACCTCTACCTTGTGCCTACCTGCCGTGCAGAATAAACAAGCAGAGAAGAATGCAGACTGCACAATCAAATCAACCCAGCAAAAGGAGTCTGATTTGAAACCAAGGAACTCACATATTCCTCGCTCAGAATTCCAAACCAGTTCGAGATCAAAGCTGTGGAAAGTCAACAAGATCATCTATCTCCAAAACCAGATTTGCGTTCTTAAACTCTACTCTGTCTGGTTTTTACTTTGTCATACTTGTCATGTTTATTCATTGTTTGTTTGTTTGCTTGTTTTTGTGTGAGTTTATGCTTGAAACATTGAGGACAATGTTTGATTTAAGTGTGGGGGGGGGGGGTAACCAAGTTGTTTTGCATAAAATTCGTAGGAGTTTATCACCCATTACTTCTAGTGTTGTTCCTTACTGTTTTTAAGTGTTTTTAAGCCGTTTTGGAGTGTTTTAGTGTGTTTTGACATAAAAATCCGAAAATCCCATAAAAATTTGAAAAATTGTTTTGAAAAACCCAAAAAGAGTTGTTTTTATGTGTTTATTTGTGTCTTAGGGTACCTTCTAACACAATGATGATGATTTGGTTTTTAATTACATGACTGTTAAAGAGAGTTATAAACATGGATGAAAATTTGATTTACTCTTTGGTGTATGCTTGGTTGTGGTTATAATTTATGAATTCACATGCAATCATAAAGGAAAAATCTGTTTTTGTAACATGCTTGAAGGAAGGAACTCAAATGAACGCTACAACCTTGTGAGACTTGAGCCTAAACGTTTATTTGGAGAGTTAATAATCTGTGCATCATTGTTTTCTAAAGTCGTTGCATGATCTCATTATTCTTTGCTTGGTTGCTACTTAGAAGGCGTTTCATCATTTAGTTCCAAATGCTAGAACTCATGCCTATTTCATTCAAAGCATGCTATTGATTTGCATAACACATATTCAAGATGAAGTTGTGTAGTGACCACCAAAGCCAAATTGCCGTGCCCCTATTTCATTATGTGTTTAAGTTTAACCCCGTTGAGCCTTGTTAAGCCTATGTTCTTTGTTAATCCACACTATCCTTACCTAGCCTAGTTTTAGGACCATCCATACCCTTATTCTTAAAGCATAGTAAAGCATGACTTAAAATGAACTCATTTTTTATCAATGTATTGCAGAGAGCAAGTGTGGGGGAAGTGATTCTTGTGTGTGTGTGTGTGCCAAAGTCCTTAATAAGGCACGGGTAGAAAAGAAAAAAGAATTGAAAAGAGTATGAAAAAGAGCTCTAAAGTGTTGTTTGTTAAAAAAGGGTCCAAAACATTGAATTCGGCCCTAAGTGTTGCATGAATCTTCCCTTTGTATTTAAAAGTTGATTCTGCATTCTAAAGTGAATTCCAAGTGTCTATTTCATTGCTTTGCTTGCTATCGATTTAAGAACGTTTGTTATTCCTATCCTTTCTTTATTAGCCATTACCCCCAAGCTCTGTTACAACCCTTGACTTCAATCTTGAGTGTTGTGTGTTTCAATTTTTGGAGTTCAAAATTGGTATGAGCATATGGTGTCACTGGTTCTCGCATCTAAGTAGTAGAATTCCATTCATGAGATCATATCTAAACATGCTTAATAACTCCAGAAAATTGCTTTCTTTGTTATAACATATGTGAGTCCTAGTCTTTCGTGTTTACATTAATCTTCTCACATATACTAGTGTAGGGTGTGTAGTCAGAAAATGTGTGTGAAAATAGAGCGTATCTTGTAAGAAATTGAGCAAATTCTCTAAGGCATGTTACTACATTCAAAACATCGTTTTAATTGGTTAATTGTGAACTAGTAAGTGGTGACTGTGATTAAGTATGTGCTAAAGTGTAAAGATGACCAAAATCTGTGGGAATGATGATTTTTAACATATCATGTTTCATTAAAAATTCCTGAGGCAAATGTTGGAAGGTCTAGGTTGTATTTTGTTTGTTTTGATTGTTTTGTTTCGTTTTGCTTCTTTTGTTTTGCTAAAGGACTAGCAAAAGCTAAGTGTGGGGGAATTTGATAGGAGCATATTTATGCGACTTAGTTAGCTTGTTCTTGTGCATTTATGTTGTTATTTCTTAGTTGATTTAGTATTTCAAGCCATTTTCGTGTGGTTGTAGGTACAAAGGGTTAAAGAGGCAAAGAAGTGCATTTTGGTGCCTTTTGGAGCAGTTTTGGGCATGGAATGGATATCACATGCATGGAGCAAAGTGGTTGGACAAAATTAAAGATCTAAAGAAGCTAGGAATGTGCAAAGGAAAGGAAGAAAATAAATTGAGGACCAAGGAAGACAAGGAAACCATTAAGAATGAGGAAAGACTAGTCAAACTTGCCTTATCTTGTCGTTACCTTTCCTAATCCCAAATTACCAAAGATTTAGTCACACAAAGGGTTCCTAAATACTTTGGGATATTTCATTACATATTCTACATGTCCTAAACCTGCCCTAAAAGTCCAAGCCATACCATCCTTCACCATTTTTCTTCCTTGCCATACAAGGGAGCCATTTCATTCTTATTTTCTGCCATAAATCACTCCATGTCATGCACATTCATCCATGTTCCATCCTTGCACTCATTTGTTGCACCATTCCACTTCCTTTCCTTTGTCTACCATGTGCACAATATCCTTTCACCTCCTTGCACTCATTGATTCACCACTTACTCATCTTTCCACCCATGCCATGCATAATCACCATTGTCCCCTTCATGCACCAGATTTCTTGCACTCATTTCATGCACCATTACACTCATTATCCACCTATGCCGTGCACCACCCTTGTCTCCTTCATTATTTCTAATTTCATGCATCAAAACATTGAATCATTGCACTCAATTTTTGCACATTTCGTGTCCCCCTCACCCATCAGATTTCATACAACTTTTACCTCCACTGCATGCACTCATTGATGCACCATCCACCACATTTGGAATCCCATGCCGTGCATCATGAGTCTTGCTGCGCCTTTGACTCATTTCTGCACCATTCCACCTCAATTTCCTTTCTCTACCATGTGCACAATCATTCATGTTCCCTACTTGCATTCATAGATGCAACACCACTCCATTTTACCCCCCCATGCTTTGCATCATTACTTCATTTTCACCCTTGAATCATTGCACACACCACCAATTTCCCTCCATTGCCATGCACTTCCTCTATAAAAGGAAGTGTGTGTGGCAGCCATATAGTTCAGTTTTGGCTTGATCATTCATCCCCATTTCAATACAACCTTCATCCAAACACATCCATTCATCTTCATATCCATTCCTCCATACAAACAAACCTTCAAACACTCACCAACACCTTGTGTTGTAGCAAAGGAAGGGAAGGAAAGTGTTTGGACGTGCTTGCTGTCCAACTTGGATCGTTGGAGCTTTTAGGTGTTTTCTTTCTTTTGTTTCCAATGTTTAAATTCATTTTCTTTCGTTTTGTTGTGAACATGGGTGGCTAAACCCCTCTTAGCTAGGGGTGATTTCAAAGCCATGATTATGTGTGTAATATGATTTGATAAATTCCAGTTATGAACTCTTGAATCGTGAATGCAATTGGCTTAACTATTTGATTGATAACTTATTTGTATTTGTTGATTAAGGTTCGACACTTAATTGGCATGCATAAATCCAATGCTAGAATATAAGAAAGTTTCACATAATTGTTACAAACTTATATTCATAAGTAGTGGAGGTCACTTATAAAAGATCGCGTTAAGTTTAATTCTAGCCTGAGTGACATGATGTCATAGTTGCAAGTGCTTTGTCAATGCTTATGATTTTCATTAAACGTAATGATCTTTGATTGTATCTCTATTATGATGTCATGTAGGGAACTTTTGATGAATGTTTTGGGTTGTCGAATGATGTCACCCAATCCAATAAAACAAGGAAAATCTGAGGGTTAACTAGTGATGTCACAGTTAATTTGGGGCATTGTCGTTCATAATTCAATGAAGTAGTAACTGGAAATCGAGTTGTTTGCATACATGTCATGTGTGGAGAAAAAGCCTCTAGCTATCCCATCCATCATCTTATTTCTCAAATTTGTTTTACAATCTGTCTAGTTTTTCATACTTGTTTGTTTGTTTCAACTTCATCCAAATCAAAACCCCCCTTTTAGTTTCTTGTTTCAAAATGTTTCAAATCTGTTTTAGTTTGTGTTTTTAAGTGTTTTGATTCAAGTAAGAGTCAATTTTTGTCCAAAGTCATTCCTAGTGTCTAGTTTAAGTTTATTTGGTTGTTTTAAGCTGTTTTGAGTATTTTAAGTTTGCTTTGAGTCTTGTGAGTCTTGTTAAGTGTTTTTAAGTTTAGTTTTATGTTTTTGACTCAGTTTAGAGGTTATTAGCAAGCCCTCCTAATCCCCGGTCTAGAACAATCCCTACTTATACTTATACTACAATTGTCAAAAGAAGGTTAAATTTGTGTGTTAAGTTAATTTTCGCATCAACATTTTAATAGTATAATTATAATAGCAAAGTACCTTAAGGACAGAAGCCAATAACGCAACTGATATCAGACTTGTTTATTTTGTATGAACAACAGATATTATTGTCCTTGTAGACCTTGTCAACCACAACCACCAGGTATTTATTGCCCTAGACACCCAACTATAATTAGCATAAAGAGAAGATTAGTATATATATCCAAAAGAATTAGCAAGACTTTGAAGAAGCAGAAGTTTTATCTTGGTTATCTTGAACATCCTTCATTTATTTGTAAATCTAATAACACAGAAGGGTAGCATAAAGTTTTAGAAGCAACAAGAGCAATAAATCAAATTTTAGAGACCTTGAAAGAAGAAAGAGAGTTTCTAAGAAACCAGTTAGCCGTAACTCTAGAGAAAGGTAAACTATAGTTTATGATAGATTATCTTAATTTAGAAATTAGTGAACCTCAAAAAAGAAAAATAACCTTAGACTAAAATAGTTTAATTTGTTATTTTCCATTGATAAATCATAATCATATTTTGCATAGTGAAGAAAATCTACAAGCCAATAGTATTGTAGATCTTATTATTAGTCAAGCAGAAAACATAAAATTAGAAAATAATAAGCATAATCATTTGTTAAACCAGTTGTTAGAGCATTTTCAGAAAAAATTTCATAAAAACAATTAGACAAAATTTAGATTATATTACATCTCAGTTAGAAGATAATAATAAAAATATTCAAAGGTTTCCTAGCAAAAGAGAGATAAAAGAGCTTATTGACCTCATATATAGTAAGCCTAACCAAGTAGAACTTAGATCACTAGAAATAGTTGAGCAGTTAAAATTAGAAGTTAAAAAAATTCAATTAGTGCAAAAGGAGTTGAGTGCACAAGTAGATAAGTTGCATAATAAAATAAATAAATTATTAGTTTAATGACCGATTCTAGAACTAGCAGAAAATATATCCAAGCTTTGAAAGAAATTAGTAAGCTAGATAAAGAACCAGTAGGTTTAATAGATTTTTCAACACAAGTAGCCAGTAGTAATATTCCCATTAGGAAAAATAATTTAATTATTCAATTAGTTTTAAGTTTGGCTGAAAAATTAGATCAAGTTGAAGAACAAATAGCATAAATAAACCAAGTTTTACATAAAGCATCTTCATGACTTGCACCATCTTTGTTAGAAAAATTAGAAAATTTAACATTAAGTACAAATAATCATATTAGAAGACCTAAGATAAATCCTTTTGATAACAGAAAATGGAACTCATTAGGAGAAAACGAAAAAAAGTAGTTAGAGCTGAAGATATTTATCCAAATGAAGAAGAAGCACAAGAATTTATTAGAAGAGTATTTGAGAGAACACAAAAAAATAAATATAATTGGTATCAATTAGGTTTATTTGAAAATAGAAGCAGAATTGTAAGTAGCCTCAGTCAACATGAAGTTAGTTGTATTGATAAAGAAGTTACACTTAATTTAATTAGTAAAGAAGCAGTTACTCATTTGAGAAAATCACATTTCAGTTAGATTCACATAGAAACAATATTAATTGGAATAGCAGGATTAACCAGAGCACAAGTAGGCACAAAAACTTTAGTATACATATATGATGATATATGGGATAATCACCAACAAGCAGCAATAGCAACAACTAAAGTAGACTTAAGTTCAAACTTAGCAGTCATAGGATGTATTCCAAATTATGTTATGACAATTAATGAATTTAGTAAATATATTAAAGTAAGCTTAAGAACAAAAAATTATAATATAAAAGGAGAGTATAAAAATTTATGTATTAGCTTAATGTATATTGGTAAAATGTCTGATAGATATAATCATAAGTTTAATTTAGAATTTCACAATTTAGTTCAAACATTTGGTAGTAAACATGTAAATATGATAGACAACCAGATAAAGTACAAATATATGAAACTAGTACAGGTCAAGCAATAAGTAGGTTTAGTAATTACAAGCAACTAGAAAAAATAGAAGAGGATGAAAGTGAGATCGAAAATGAGAATATTCATATGACTTTTGATCATTTAGATATTAATTTAGTTGAGCAAAATTTTGATCATATTGTAGATAAGCTTATATAAGATATTGATCATTTAGATGAAGAACAATATTTAGAAAAATATAAAACATATAATTTAGGACTACACAGAATTTCAGATGAAGAGATGAAAATTTTAATTTTAGAAATAGGGGTAGAACATATATTAGGATCAAAAGAATATAATAATTTATTAGAATTGAAAGTAGAATGTAATCCAGCAAAAGAAAGTAGTATATCAGGAGTAGAAAATCCAGGACACACAGGTAGAATTGATGAACAATTTTTGAGACCAACAAATGAACAATATAAAAAACAAGCTAGAGTAGATTATATGGATGAAAGTATAATGACACCACCTAGAAAAAATAGGATTCCATATTTGAGAGGATTAGAACAAATTAATATAGCAGGAAATATATTAAATTTAGATAATTTAGATCTACAAGATTGGGAGAGAACAATTGAGAGATGGGAGAAAGGTTGCATACATGCAGCATTAATGTTAGATTTTAGTAATTCACAAAATATGTTAGACTATTTTGAACATACCTTCGATGGTTTAGTTTTTGATTATTTTCAGTCATGGAAAGTTCAAAATCTAGAATAGCATCAGGCAGCTAAAACACATTTTAATATTGATAGTTTTGTTACTTTGATTAAACAAAAATTTTTAGATCATAATAGGCTAGATGGCAAAAGCGAACAAGAACAAATAAGAGCAATTAGAAATTTAGAACAATTACAAATTTGTGATTTACAATATATAGCCGAGTATACTACATATTTCTTTAAATATTTAGGAAGAACAGTTAGAATTAGTGATACCAATTTATTAGATACTTATATGACAAAAATAAAAGGACCAATAGGTAAAAAGATTTGGAATGAATGACAAAAGCATCCAAAGAAAAATGATATTGCAATAGGACCTAGAATTCAACATGTATATGATATACTTAGACAAGAGTGTAGTCAAAATAAAAGCAAAGAGACAGATTAGGAAACAATTTTACATGAGTTGTAAAAATATAGATTTACCACAACAGTATGGTTGTCATAAGTAAAATAAGCATAAGAAAACATACAAAAAGAAATATAAGTCATATAAACCCTACAAACAACATAAGAATTTCAGTATAAGACCTTCAACAACATATCGGAAGAGAAAATATATTCCAAAACAATTTAGAAAAAGAAGTGGCAAACCTTGGATTAGAAAATATAAAGCACCAAAAGATAAGAGTAACAATGTTATTCATGTGGAGAGGTTGGACACATTAGACCTAAATGTCCAAAATTAGATAAACAGCCGAGAGAAAAAGTACATTTAATGGAGTTGTTTAAGTTAGAAGAGGATGAGGATATACAATCAATATATGGTTTAGATGATTTAAGTGATAGTGAGAGTATTTATAGTATAGAGAGTATTAATATGATAGATTCATATTCGGAAAATTCAAGTAGCACAAATAGTGATTTAGAACAGTATATGTGTGCATTGTTGGAAATTATATATTATAATTAATATTTTAATGTTTAATTTTTATATGAATGAAAAATAAAAGTCATGTGTCGTAGTTGAATTCAAATTCATGAGTTGCGTCTGTTATTTGGAACTTTAGGCAACGGTCATAATATTTCAAAAGGGGGTGACTTGAGTTCTATATAAACTCAAACATCCCACATATCTAATAGAAAAAAAGAGAGAAGAGTTTTCTCAAATGTCTTGGTTAAACTCCGAGTCGTGTCTTGAGTGTACGGAATATATAAAGTTCGTCAGAGTCTGAAGATTGAAGTGCTTTGACTTCGGATTATAGATTGTTGAATCTTGGGAGACGGACGCCTACCGAACTACAAGCACAAGAGTAGGGGTGAAATTCTATCCTTAGGACATTGCATTTATGCAAGCCTCAATCTCCAAATTTGTCAATTTTTCTAACTTTCTTTCTAGTTGTTTATATTAATCTCATATATAATTGATGTTGTGAATTTCTTGATGATTATTATGTTGGAATTCTTGTGTTATTTTCATATTTTCTAATATTGCTCCAACAAACTAAAGACAGAAATATTTTATCCAAGTTTGCAATAATTGGAAAATATGGTTGTGAGAATTAAATTGAGAAAAATAGAGAAAGCGGCAAGGAAGTTGATTATTTGTTGATGAGTCTGGTGTTAGATCATTTGGCAAGATACATTCCACTTGTTGTATATTCAATATACAAAATAGCGAAAGATCAATTGCCATTTAGGGACTGGTTTTGGATTAAAGTGGAGTTCCAAATTCTGGAAAAATTGATTTGCCTTGAATACAACACATGATAAAATGTGTGTATTTCAATTTAATACATTTATGCGTTTCTTATTTTTATAAGTTGAGATCTAATATGTAGCATGGCTGTTTGGTTTGGTAATCTGAATAAAGTTTCTCAACATATATACGTGCAGAGTCCTGTTAACTAAAGACAGTGGAATTGTTTGAATTCATTTTGCATTATCATCTGTTTATATTAGTATGTGGCGAAGAATTTGTTGGCATGGTTTATAATATGTTATATGTATGGCTGTTCATTCATGAGTAATTAATTGAGATATATGAAGATATATTGTTGCTAATCGCATAATTAGGCATGATGAAAACGCCATGATATAATATTCTTTGTATGCTTTTATGCTTACAGACCCTCATATAATTTGAGTTATCTTTGTGTCAAACGGTTACCGTTGGTGATGACAATTGGTTACCGTTGTAATGTCAATCTGTTATGTTTGCAAATTTATGGATGAACCGATATGACTGCTGGTTGACACCGCATAGACACATGCATATCCTTACAAGTAAGATTTTACTTATGTGAGGCATATCATGAAGATTCATCTACAAAACAAAGTTTGACGTTGACTCTTTGTAGAAGAGAATTGTTGGTTACCAAGTGCAATTTTATAGTTTAAAAATTTGTATCATCTACGAGTGCAGAACGACCATTGTTGTATACTGGGTTTCAATTGGATGCTAGATGTGGTTCTGCCAACTCATAGCAGTTCTTGGAAAGTTCCTTTTGCAGAAAGGAATTGCATTTGTATAATTGATGCAGTATTACATTGGTTCAGAGAATCCATTTATTTAAAATGGAAGATTGAGTGGCTTCATGATCCAGACAAATCATGTCTTGATAGGGTAAGATGCAAACTGCGGCATCATTGAAAATTATTGAAGCCAGGATTAGGCATAAGTGCTTAAATCCCTGGCTTAATTTTGGTCAATCGGTTTTTGCATATCATTGGGAATATCCTTTCTGCCCATGTAAGATGGTGAAAGGAAAAATAAAAATAAAATGGAAAGATGAATCTGCCATGCGAGATCCAAACTTAAGGAAAGGCACGTCATGTGAACTGTGTCTGCGTTTGGTAGTGAATATAACCTCTACGATCAGTCACCACCAACCTTGAAGTTAAAGCTTTTGAGAAAAGCATATGTACTTGGGTTGGTGGGTGCTCATCTATGAATTGGGTATTTTCATACACTGAAGATATTTCTGTCACAAAATCCTATATTTGGTTTTGCGCAGAGATGAACTCACTTTGGACAGAGCCCGGAGAAAGATAGAAGTGAGATGAGTAAATGAAAAGGATTGCCCAACTGATATGTTTCATATGGAATAAAGTCCATATTTAAATTTCAGTTCTGGTGTCTTCGACAGCTGGATTTATCACCAACAAGATGTATTTCCTATTACACCAATGAGTTAAAGTGTTGAGTCTTTCGTAAAAGGAATGACTAGACACATAAATATTGCTTATTCAGTAAGCATACATAATTGAATTAGACAGGATGATGCTTATTAAGTAAGCATATAAATCGAATGTACATAGCCATTGGGTTGTGTTATTTATAGTTAAGAGCATTTTATATGTACTAGATGAATTCAATAATGCTAACTAATTAAATCATTGGCAATGTGAAGGCAAAGTACATAGATGGAAATACATGCATTTCAATAAAGAAATCCTCAAATGAAAGTACATTACAATCCGGATAGGAAGCATATTCGCTTCAAAATGTTGTTGGGGATAATTTTATGCATGTATTGTGATGGTTTGCGAATAAGGCAAAGAACAAATTAGAAGGAGTAATTTGCATATAACAGAGATAATAGTCTCTTATAATGAATGAGTTTTAAGGTGCGAAGAGGTTATAGACCTTCTTTCAAATACCTTAAATGTGGGGGAAGTCTATTTCCCAGTGTTAGTAAATTACTTGAATGAGTTTTAAGTCCTAATAAAATTTTGAGGACTGACATTTCAAACAATTTCAAACAATTACTCTGGTATGAAATATAATTTCATAACATGAATTGTGCACACCATTAAAAATAGTCAACCTAGTAGTGGATCCAATTATTAAAGGTTAGACTAGAGAGTAAGTTGATCATAGAGGGGAATGAGGCTAAAGCCAACATAACTAATGAATCAGCCGAGCGGAAACCTAACTTAGTTGATTGGAGATCCCATGGTCTTAGTTCAATAGGCAAACTGGTTGGGCATGATTCAAAGAAGTTAACACACTATATACCTCATTCCTATGATGAAAAAAGTGTGTTGTCTGCAGAAGTTTTAGGATGTATATTTATACTTAATGACAGTGATATCTTATAAATAAGAGGAATATTGTAGAGTATTCTTAATCAGTGGTTACCTATGTGAGAGTAGAAGTAGGTCGCTTCTATGAGTATGAGATGGCTAAATTCTCTAAAGCTTTCATGAATCTGGGATTTGTTCATGACCAAAATGAAGACAACCGTATGAACTGGAATATATTAGGATTAGTGATGTGTTTTGCTTATTGTCTCAGTTTAATACTGCGATGAATAGTTCAAGATTCTATATTTACTGCGTCACCAAGTAAATCCGATAAGTATTCACTAGGGTAGGTTCAAGTCCAAAAGACACCTTTCCCGATGCATCTCTTGTCCACATGTACTCTCAAATTCTTCCTAATTTTTCATTCATGTAGGGGATTGTTGGAAATTATATATTATAATTAATATTATAATATTTAATTTTTTATGAATAAAAAATAAAAGTCATGTGTCATAGTTGAATTCAAATTCCTGAGTTGCGTCTGTTAGTTGGAACTTTAGGCAACGGTCACAATGTTTAAAATGGGGGTGGCTTGAAGGATGATTTTGTGAAAACATGTTCATTTGAATAACATCTATAGCATGCAATTAACAATTAAAAGGCGGAATCATGCTTGCATGCACTCAAAAACAAAACATTACCCATGAAATTCAAAGCCTAGTAGATTGGTGAACCAAGACTCAACTCAAATCAAAGTGAGTTGAGAAATTATACCTTTGTAGATTCCTCTTTGCATAAGCAAATGCTAATCACCCAAAGAGAGGGCCTTCATTCCTTGCATCTTAGATCTATGGATTTGGATGGATGAAATGGTTCTCCAAGTTCCCAAAATTGAGAACCTCTAAGTCTCTTCACCAAGGTTAGATTGGAGAAGAAATGAGTGACCTTGGAGTAGTAGAATTGCTAGCTACACCCTCCAAAGAGGTCGGCCTCTTTAGAGAGAAAGGAAGAGACATGTTCTCTCCAATTTTCTCCAAAAGAAACCCTAAATGAATTTTGGCTATAAAGTCATATTTATACCTTAATTCATTGGAGTGGCAAACTTGTAAATAAGTCCAAAACTCACTCCATCTCTAAATGGCCGGCCTTAGGGTATTATTGGGCTAATTGGGCCTTTGTGAATCATTATTCATTAAGTTGTCATACAACTTAATTCAATGGGCTTGACGTTCGAAGCCCATTGGGCCTTAAGGTCCAAAACTATCCCGAGATCTTTAACGAACTTATTCGTTTGATTAATTAACATATTAATTAATCCTTGCCATAAATAATTAATCCATTTAATTATTCTTACTCATCTCCATTGTTTCTTCAATCTCCACCTTACACGGTGTATGATCCATTAGGTTCCTTTCAGCGAGGCAGTGGGCGATTAAAACCATTTCAAATCGATTGTGAATTGAAACTTACTTTCAATTCTCCCTTTAGTGATTATACACGTTTAGGGCTTCCACAAACTATGAGTGACACCTAGCAGCATATCATGGTTATCCAAGCTAATCAGAAGAGGTGGAGAACCTATTCAGTTTAGGATTACAAATGCAATACGGTCTTTCTCTAATACAATACTCTTGACCACATTGTTTGGTTTGATAGTTTATTCATGTCTATTATCCAATGTGATTCGTGTGCTTATATGATTACCTTGAATGTGATTTGGAACGACTTCCTAAATCTCATTCATACTCTGGCCAGAGATTCTTAATCATATCATAGAGTATTCTCCCCCAAACGGTTTGAAGGTTAGAGATCCCTTGTTGCGCATTCACTTGCCTCCATGGCTAAGTGGCTTAACCCCGACGATGCCGTGGACACCCTCCTGATGGAGTGACTTTGACATAATAAAAGATCAAGGACTTAACCACAAGACAACTATGATGCCTCAGGTCAAAGGACTAATTTGCATTATCACAACCATGAGTTCTTATGTGACATGAGTATGAGAACTCCTCGTTGATCGTGTTCGGTGGACTCATTCATTATTGAGCACCTACATGCTTGTCTTGATGTCACACACACCAATGACTCGAGACTAGTCACTCTCCCTGAGAGAAGACACAGCACGTACTGATCTTAACGGACTGTCAATGCCCAATTGGCAATCCTATGATCAGGAACGTTTAGGATGTGTCTACGAAAGAATGGTCTCATGAATCTAACTTCTTTAGATCGCATTCTCCCAATCACATATTCCTTAGACTTATCGTTTAAGCGTATAACATTTATATGAGACGGCTCAAACAATAATCTTTGCCCTTGATATTAAACTAGATTAGTTTAACATGTGAAATGTCCGTAAAGTATCATCATATGATTGGTTTTAGGGCACATTTCCAACATGGCTTGAGTTCTATATAAACTCAAACATCCCACATATCTAATAGAAAAGAGAAGATTTTTCTCTAATGTCTTAGTTAAACTCCAAGTTGTGTCTTGAGAGTACGGAATATATAAAGTTCGCTAGAGTCCGAAGATTGAAGTGCTTTAACTTCGGATTATAGATTGTTGAATCTTGGGAGACGGACGCCTACCGAACTACAAGCACAAGAATAAGGGCGAAATTCTATCTTCAGGACATTGCATTTATGCAAGCTTCATTATCCAAATTTGTCAGTTTTTCTAACTTTCTCTCTGGTTGTTTGTATTAATCTCATATATAATAGATGTTGTGAATTTCTTGATGATTATTATTGTTGGAATTCTTGTGTTATTTTCACATTTTCTATTATTGCTCCAACAATCATAGAAGAACAACATGAAGAAGAGTATAAATAAATAAATTTAGGTTGGACAGAAAAATGTCATAAGTATAGCAAGTTAGTTGCAAATAAGTACTATAATACATATTCAATATTATGTTAAAAGTGTTATTGTAATAGGTTATTAGAAGTTAATTCAGCAGAATCATAGTATAGAAAAGACAAAAAATAGTTCTTTAATTACCATAAATTGTGAAATAGAATTAGCAAAAGAACATAAGATACAAAAATAGCTATGGTAGATACAGGGAGTACAAAGAGTGTCATAAGAGAAGAACTAGTACAGAAAAATGTAAACAAAAATTAGCAAAACCAGTGAGAATAACACAGTTTGATGAGAGACCAGTTTCACTAGTAGGATCATACCCATTCATTTGTTTAAATTTTTTGAAAAGTTTGCAAGGTTTTTTATTTATGAACCCTAACATAACATTTTTCAAAAGAGGTATTACAATAACTGATCAAAGTAATATTGTAGAAGCATACAAAAAGCATAAGTATGGAAGAATCTAGTAGTCAAGATAGTTATTATTTGGAAAAATAAAAAAAAATGATTAGAAAAATAATATAGAAGAGTTTGATGAAGAAATATTTGAACATGAATATCCAATTTTAAAAGAAGGAACCCGTTTAAAAATATTACAATTAGATAAACCAAAGAGTTTAGAAGAATTGTTACAATTAGCAGAACAAACTAAGATTATAGGAGAAGACCCACAGTTACATTGGAGTAAAAATAAAATATTAGCAAAATTAGATATAATTAACCCAGATTTAACCATTAAAACAGCTGATATGCCTTGTAGTTTATTAAATTTAAAAGTAATTAGACCCTCTAAGTCTAGACATAGATTAACAACATTTATTGTGAGAAAACATTCAGAGCTTAAGAGAGGTAAAGCTAGAATAGTTTATAATTACAAGAAATTAAATGATAATACATATGAAGATAGTTATAAGCTACCAAATAAGGATGAGCTTATAAATAAAATTCAAGAGAGTAAATATTTTAGTAAATTTGATTGTAAATCAAGATTTTGGCAAATACGATTAGCAGAAGAATCAATTGAGTGGACAGTTTTTACTTGTCTAGAAGGACAATGTAAGTGGCTTGTTATGTCATTTGGACTTAAAAATGCTCTATCGATCTTTCAAAGAAAGATGGATCAAATTTCAAGAAATATGATAATTTTTGTAGTGTTTATGTAGATGATATTTTGGTACATAGTGAAAATAGAAATGAATATAGAAAGCATTTAGAGATAGTTTTACAAGAATTTATCAATAATGGAATTGTGATTTGCAAAAATAATATAGGATTAGAAAAGCAGGATATAGAATTTTTAGGAATGTATATCAAGTCAGGGACAATACAATTACAAAATCATATAGCTAGAAAGGTTTTAGAATTTCCAGATAAGTTAGAAGATAAAAAATACTTACAAACATTTTTAGGATTGTTAAATTATGCAAGAAATTTTATCCTTGATTTAGGAATAAAAATAGCAATATTACACAGTAAAACTAGCAAAACTAGACAAAATTATTTTAATATTGAAGATATTAAATTAGTTCAAAATATAAAAGAAGAAATTACTAAACTTAAGCCATTAACATTACCATTAGATGATAGTTACAAAATAGTTGAAACATATGTTTCATCATTAAGATGGGCAGGTATACTATACCAGAAAAAGAATAAGGAGTCTTCAAAGTCTGACGAACAAGTTTGTAGATATTCATCAAGAAAATTTAGTGATGTACAGTCAAGATTACCATCAATGGATTTAGAAATTTTAGGAATAATTAACTCACTTGAGGCATTTTCTTTCCTTTTACATGATGAAGTATTTACTATTAGAACAGACTGTCAAAATATAGTTTCTCATTATAACAAAATACATGTTAATAAACAGGCAGCCCGATGATGGGTTAATTTTATTGATTCAATTACAAGAAATGGTTTTAAACCAATTTTTGAACATATAAAAGGTAATGACAATACATTAGCTAATATCTTATCAAGATTAATTTGTTGAACATGAATGGAATATCGTGGACAATCATCATCAAATAACAAAAGACCACAAGGCAAAAGAGCACCCTTCAATAGTATAATGATGCACCATGGACCTCTATTATTCAATGGATTCCAAAATAACATAAGCAGACCATCATCACCATCAGTACTCACTTTCAACTTTCATGGCAATATTGTTGAAGGAATCAGAAATCCAACTCTAAGGTATAGGTCAAGAGTATCAGGGCTTTTTGATAGGCAGCATGTTCTCCTAGATAATTTTTGAAATATTCAAATCAAATAGCCAAGCATGAGGTTAGGTCATGAAAAATTAATTAGAGCCTTAGAACAAGAGTTTGATAGCTTTAATTTTTGTATCCATCAAAGTCAGCATCATATTCATTCTCTTGAGCACAACCTTCAAGTCATTTCTAGGGACCATGAGTCATTACTTAGTAAGTTTACCAAAATGAACTAAAAACTCCAATCTCTTAGAATGCAGTAAAAGACAAATGACACCCTGAAAATATAATTGAAAATAGGTTTGGAAATTGATCAGCATAAGAATAAAGAAAAAAAGGTTATTGAACCCATAGAACAAGAGGCTAATGAGCCCATAGAAGAGATTAAGATTGAGCTCTTAGAAGAAGACATTGAAATGGAGCAGCATGAACATAATGAGCAGCATCAGCATCTGAGTGACAAAGAAAAACAAGAAAGATATGAAAGTTTTCCTAGGAATGTATCTTTAGACTTAATAATAGATGATATCCTATTAGAAGAAATTTCAAAAGAAAAATTAAGAATAATGCCACCAGATATGCAAAATGAGATCATAAGCAGAGCATCACAGTCCATGAAAAAGTTACAATTACAATTACAATGTGCTTTGTATCAGTCAATCTTTGATCGAAAACCAGGGATGTTTATTATTACAAAGATGTATCCACCATGTCCTTATGATAGTACAGAGAATTGTATTTGTAAACCAGAAGTTAGCATAGTTGTGACCAGGATTAACATGAGAGATTTTAGATCATGAAATTTTAGTTATGAGCATCAGAAAAAACATAATGTGGTAGAAGTTATCCCTGCCTTACTATTAGAGTTTGACTATCTTGATAAGATATTTATTAACCATATTTCCCAACTAGAATCATTTCCTGAAAAACTTATAAAAGTAGTAGAAGATTATCTGTAAAAGTGGAAAGAAATTTGCATAAGTTTTATTAGTAGTCCCCCAGATTGGTATGTATATATGCATAAAGAGAAAGTTAGGCATATAGCCATGATTAATGAAGAATCCTTTAGACTATCCCCTATCTCCTGACATAGGTGAACTCCTTCATACAAAAATATTCTAAAATTCCGAGGAATTCAAATGTTAGATTTAGATAAGTTTGAAGATTTTAGGTATGATATGGAATTAGTAGCAAAAGAAGAAGAAATGTATATTTACAGTAAGATAATGATCAATCATCAGCCCTATTGGAAGCCTTAAAATTTCAAAGAAGAAACAGCGGAAATGTACTACAAGATGAAAGAAGATAGAGAAAGAGATTTAGAGCTAGTAGAAAGTGATGAACAGTACTAGAACAATTTGACAGAAGAAGAGTTGCATAACATCGACAACATGATCCAAGCGTGAAGAGCTGACAGCAAATTGGCATAAGTTGAATAATATCATGTAAAATAATGTATTTCTAGACAGAAATGTCAACACCATTGTGGACCCCGCATAAGAGTAAATAAAGAAAATAGTTTGATCCATCATGGATTTTTCATACACAAAATGTCATTTTGATTAAGAATGAATAATACTATGCCATTTTCGTTAAAACTCCCTTTTTTTTTATTTTATGTTTTTTTGTTTGTTTGGAGGAAATGCAGCAGAGGTAGGAGGAGAGAGGGACGGCATGCTGTTTTGCTGTCCGGGGCAAAATCAAAATTTTGGATCATTTTAATTAAACTGATTTTGTGTTGAACATATCTTGTATCCATTTTTTACTTTTACAATGGTCCGTACCATCTTTTCGTTTCCCAAATTTTATATTCTTTTATTTATTTTTTTCTCTTAACCAATTTCTAACTTTTTTGTTTTTTATTCATTTTTTGTAATGTTTTATTAACTATTTATTTTTAGGAAATTTTATTTGGATCATGTAACTTCTTTCTATGCCTAATTTAAACTTTAATTTCCCTCAAAAAAAAAAATTAAACTTTAATTGTGAATTGTGTTTTTTTTTTATCCTATGGTATAATTACCATCAAGTACAAGATAAAATTAATAATAACACACAACCAATAATCAAACCTAAACATGACATCATATCCTACCATCTCGTAATATTTATCGTACATTCATTCTAGCTAAAACCCTGAGACGCCTTCACTGAAAAAAAAAACAAGTTTTTTTTGCCAATGGATAATGATTTTGAAGTTTTAAGTACCCCAACTAAATATGATCGATTTATTCAAGGTTTTTTTTTTTTTTTTTTTGGTTTGATATCAATTTTTTTTCAAAGCACTTTTTTCAAAGGATTCTTACTAGTAAAAACTTATATAAGATTATTATTTTTTTAATTATCTATATGAGATTAAGAAAAATTAGCAAAAAGGATTAATTAAAACACATACTGAATTTTTTTTCAAAGCACTTTTTTCAAAGGATTCTTACTAGTAAAAACTTATATAAGATTATTATTTTTTTAATTATCTATATGAGATTAAGAAAAATTAGCAAAAAGGATTAATTAAAACACATACTGAAGAAACATTCAGACGAAATTACATAATTTAAGAAATGTTGTTAGGGAAGCATCCACGCTCTCTGATTAGGAGAACGACAAGCATGATTGAGATTACCATTGATCTGAGCGACGTGGAAGGCCAGAAACCGATTAATGATCTCCGAAATACACAACCGTACCGCCAACCCAAAACCAACCCCCCGCGCGCCATCAACAATGCGCATGCAGCTGTTGCAGCAACAGTGGTGAACCCCCCAGGACCTTCTCCTGTGATTAATAGTAATAATCATAATTGCAATATTGAAAGTATGAACTTCGGCTACCATGAAGAGAACTGTTTCTTGGCCATGTTTTCACCCAGAAAACATATATGAGATTAAGCAAAATCAGTAAACAAAGGATTAAGTGAGACAAATATGTGAGAGAGACCAATTTTGAGTTTTTATCTTTTAGATGGGTGTAAAGATAAGGGTTTTTTTTATATTAGCATCCCACAAAATGTTGAATGCACCTCACATTTAAATTTAATATTAAATGACTTATTTACCTCACTATGCAATGACAATTTTGACCTTATTAAGTTAAAAAAAAAATTTAAATACACCCCAAATCACTTTTAGCGTATTATTTATCTTCTCAACTATCAAATTGTGGAATCGCACAACTAACCATTTGTACTTGTACCTCCATTTATATCCATCAATGTAAAGATGCAGCTTCAAATATCTCAAATTCGTTTGGAAGTGCAGCTTCAAATATTTCAAATATTTCCAAGAGTATACGTCTTAAAACCAGCCACGCAATAATCAAAATAAAATTCCCACATTGCAAAAATGAAGTTCGTGAAAGTTAAAACAAAAATTTGCATACCATGAAGTTAAACTTATTATAAGCCATTGCTGATGTTACCCTACTTAACGAAGGTAGACATCTGTCGATGCAAACTATACTAAGATGATTTCAAATCATCATTTTGAAATCATTCGGCAAGCTAAACGTTTAGATGATTTGAAATCTTTTGGCAAACTAAACGTTCAAATGGTTAGATTCAATCCCTGAAAATTAAAAATGAGTGTTATAAGATTTGAGAAATGTGGGGTGTATGTGCAAAATATAAGGTGTATATTGAGAATGTGGGGTGTGGGGTGTGGGACGTGGGGGTATTATGGGAAAGTATGTGGAGTATATTAAGATAATTTTTAAGTGAAAAAGCAAATGTAGGGTTTATTAAGAATGTGTGGTTTCTTCAACAATTTGTGAGGTGTTAATAATATAATAAGCCAAGATAAATTTCTATATTAAATTAGTTTGTGATGGTAGTTTTGGTAATAAATTTGGGTTTAAAGAGATATTGATAGTTTAATTAAAAGTAATATGGGTGTAGAGAGTAAGTTGGGTGTAAAAAGAGGTTGTATGGGTTCAAATAAAATTTTCCTTTATTCTTTTATAAAACTTGTACCAAATTTTTGTAACTATTTATTATATAACTTTGGCTAAATTTGTCATCTTTAGATTATATGTGTTTTGAGACTGCTTTGGAAATGATTAAAACTCTTGAATTTTAGATTGAAAATATTTAATGATATTAGATTTTCTTTTGGTTTCTTAGTTTTTGGGTTGTGAATATCTTTTGATGTGTAGCATGGTCGATAGATAGGTTTTATATTGTTTAGTTACTAAGTGTGATGTTATAGGTTTTATGTTGTAGTTACTAAGTGTGATGTTGTGCACCGAGATTTTGTGTCGAACAATGTGAATGTTGCATTAGAAGTGATACTTATTCTTGTGATTTCGTGTTCAATTTTTGCACCTTCAGAACTTGAGCTGCTCTTGTTAAATTTGATAACAAACCAAACTACTTATTTTTTTGAAAATAAGAAGTAATAATAATAACCAACTAACAAATCTTGGACTATCTGTGAATCTCTTTGTTGATAACTCTCTCAATTTTTTAACATTTTCTAAGCAGTTCAGTATATTTAAAATGACGATAAAAGTTGAACCTTTGGCTCTCACCCCCTCCCTTCCACCCGGCCTTCCCACTCGTCAGTTCCTGGCTTCGCCACTAAAAACAGTAGATCAAATTTGACGTGCCAAAGAGCACTCAAATAAAATATGTGAAGCAGTTTCCATACCTTTGCAACAAATAGAGCACATCAATGCTATTGCAAAACCTCCCTCCTGAAAGAAATCATCAGTTAAGGTCTTAACATATATATATATATATATATGCCACAGTACAGAGAATTATAAGGACGAAAGCAAGAGTTCCAAACCAATCGATCTAATTGTACCAGAGTTTTGTGAGCCTAAAAGATAGTATGGATAGAGAATCCTAGGGCGAATCATGATACATCCCAAAAAAAAAAATAGGGTGTGGATGCTCTTTTATAGGTGACGGTCAAGTCTCCCTTGTTTCATGTTTTCATGTAGTTTTATTGAGGCCCAAATTATTGTATAAACACTAATTAAGGGCTTATTTGTTAACTTGCTTAGTGAGGCCCAAGTTGGGTTAATAACATATTTTGTTTTCTCTTGCCTCATCCACCCACCTACTTAGGGCTCGTTTCTTTTGCCTCGTTTGTTGATTATTTCGTTTTTAGGAGGAAATATATGAAATACATAATGCATGAAGAATTGTAGTGGGAGGGGGGCGAAGAAGCAAAAACAGATGACTAGAAATAAATTTGTTTGAAAGTGAATACAACTAAAATAATTTTTCATTTTTAGTTTTTATTTTGTGTACCTTTCCTCATCAACCTATCTTTCATCCACTATTATTGTTGTTCATACGTCTTTCCTTCATATGGTTGTCCCATATTTCAAGTACAAAGAGTGAAAAGTAGAAGTACAAACAAAATGATTAACAAAAGGACCTAAATAAATTGAATGAATCAAAACTTATAATTTACACGATTTAGCTGATGAAGGTTTAAGATGTGTTGCTGGCAGTGCATTCTAGAGGGAGGCCTTGCGGGAATCGCTTTGTGTCTGCGCAGTAATTATAAACCATGTAATTCTTTTGCACCCATTGAAGCCTCTCTTGGCTTGTGGAGTCCAATTCTTGTGAGAGCAAGACAGAGCTCGTTGAGTTTGAATTTGAACTGCAAGAAGTAGAACCCGAAGACCACCAAATGCAAGCATTATCAGCATTGAAATTCCTGTACGAAGCAGTAAAGGGAGCTTGGGACCAATCTGTCTTGACCAGACCTCCTCTAGTGGCCCAGTCATCAGCGTTCCAGAGGCTTGAATATATCCTCATGGACTGGTTCTTTGGGTATGAAACACCAATTGACTCCAAGTTCTTGAACTCTCTAATGGGTGTGCCATCAACATAGAGGCTGCAAGATAGAGACCAAAGAAAAATCTCAATAAGTCAGAGGAAATAAAAACAAGAACGTCAAAACAAAAAAACAAGCGCCTCAATTTTCCCTATTGTGAGGATGCTTGGTAGATTGGATAGGAAATTTTCTAATCTCACTATTTTGTTTAAAAAACATTATATCCTGGTACCAAATTAGGAAGGCCTTATTGCATTTTCGTCTTTAGCATTTGCATTGCGACGACTCAAAAAATAATGAGTGCAAGTGCACAACGTATATATTGGAGTGTGAACGATATTATATATGCCAGTTTCAAATTTATTGCTGGACAACATCACATGTTAGAACATTAACAGAATTTTTTTTTTTTTTTGCTACGGATTATTCAGTCAAATAAAAAGAGAAATAAGCATGAGTGTGTGGTTCAGCACTTACACAATATGTTGGGCATTCCAAAGGATAGAGTAGGTGTGAAAATCAGCAGTTGGGTCGAACCAGAGGTAGAATTGCTGCTCTTTGTTGCCTTTGCCTTGGCTGAATATATTGGTATGAACAATATAAGGGTCGCCACTAAGATTCCCCAAGAATTCAAAGTCTATCTCATCCCACGAAGACCCTTCTGAGCGCAACTGCAGCATACACAAAAGTTAAGGTTCGTGCATACATTAGCAATTTGATTTAGCCTGGAAATCTAACTCTTAAGCGACATAAGCATATATGTGTGGAGAATAGAGTCCCACATCGGGCATATGACAAAATATAATACAACTTATATAGGGGATATTCCACTCTTAATATCACCCAGGTCTTTTGTGATAAAACTAGGGCTGGGTTCGGTTTGAAACGGTTCGGTTTTTTGCTAAAACCGAAACCGAACCGAAATTTCGGTTCGGTTCGGTTCGGTCCGATTTTTTTTCGGTTTTTTTCGGTTCGGTTTTTTTCGGTTTTGATTTTTTTCGGTTCGGTTTCGGTTTTTTTTCGGTTTTTTCATGATTTTTTTTTTTTAATATCTGGAGCTTGAAGCACATTTTTTTTCTGCATTCGGCTGCAAATTTACCCTTTCTCTCCATTAACCCTCGTCGAAACAGTAACGATTTGAGGCATGCAACAACTGTTTCTTGTTCCTGTGATCTGAGGAGGAAAAGGATTTCATCCACCCAACTTCAGTGCCCACTGCAAAACGAAAAGATTAAAACTTTAGTCACAAAAAATCCACCGAAAAATATAAAGATTACAAAAATAATTGGAAACATTACCCAGAAAAAAAATTGAACTTCAAACGGAATTTAAAAATCAACATTGACATAAAAAAAATTATCAAAAACAAACAAAAAAGGTCAATTGAGAAAGGAGTATGCAAAAATGAAGAAAAGAATTGCGAAAAAAGGGGATAATCAAATATAGATATCAAGGTAGAAAAAAAGAAAGGGAAAGAAATGGGTGAGACTCTCACAACACAAAAATCAAACAAATCTACAATACAAAACAAAACAACAACCCATAAATTTACACCAAAATTTCAGATTCCCTCCATGGAATTTACTCTAAAAAAACCCATAAATCGACAAAATAAATAAGAGAGATTGGAGATCTTACCCTGGAGTGAGAAGATCGAGAAACGGAGAGAGAAGAATGGAGAAGAATGGAGAAATTTGGACAAGAAGGGAGTCTGGAGGCGCAGGGCAGAGAGAGAGAGAAGAGGGGAATGAAAAAAGAAAAGGTTGGCTGCTACTACTAGTGGCTAGGGTTTTGTTGATTTCTAATTGCACAAAAGGCTATAGATTTATATCTTTATAAATAGTTTAGTTATACAACTATAACAAAACAATACCAATTGCCATGTTGGTTTCGTTGAAACCTCTCAACAGGAGTGCACGGGTTCAAACCCACATGCCTCCAGAACTTTAGAGATTTTTTTATTTTTTATAATTAAAATATTATAAAAAAAATAATTAAATATATATTCGGTTCGGTTCGGTTTTCGAACCTCAAAAACCGAAACCGAACCAGCCATATTCGGTTCGGTTCGGTTTGACAGTTTTCGGTTCGGTTTTTTTCGGTCTCGGTTCGGTTTGGTTCTCGGTTTTTTTCGGTTTTCGGTTTTTTGAACCCACCCCTAGATAAAACTCCAACTAGGAATAGGTGATTAAGTTGGGACACTATTGATGATATTGGTGGTGGACATATACATGGGCCTATAAATTAGTTTATCAATATGTAGGGGAACTAACAAATATGAGATATCCAAAAAAAAAGAACTAAGAAATATATGAAAATTAACATGACGGAAAATTTCAACTTACGTAATAGGTAGTGACAGTGCCTGCAGAGTTACCAGGAACAAGCTTAATTTGCATATCAATTTTTCCAAAAAGATATTGATTTGTGGATTGGAAGCCAGAACCAGAGGACTTGTCAAGTGAGAGAGTAAGAAGCTCGCTGTTGTTTAGTATCTTACCGCGGCCATCACCCCATGTAACCTGAATATCCTGGTAGAAGTTTCCAGCAGAAGCAACCATCAAAGAGGTAACCATGAGGGAAAATAGCAGAATATAACTGGAAGAAGATAAAACAGAAGCCATTTCTCAAAGTAATTGGTCTTAGAGGAAGAAGCTGTTAAGGATTTGTGTAAAGGCAAGACAAGGTTCTGCTTTGAGTTGATTTGGAAAAGGGTGATCTCAGTTGTGGTATTTATAGAGCATTGAAACTGCATGCGCGTGCTGGAAGGTTCTTCATTCTCAATAGTCAATATTTGATAATATGATGAATTGTAGTTGGTGATCAGCGTGTGGGGAGAAGGGAGAAGGCTAGATGTAACCAGCTGGATGCCAAATATGTTTTTTGCTCCATCATTTTCATGCCAATTATTAAAAGTGGCTATATTCTCCATAGCTATAGCTAGGGAAGGCTGTGCCCAAAATTTGGTTTACTCGTTAATTATAATAATTGCATCCGATTGTTATTGCAATATTTTATATAGTTTGATTTGAGTGTTTCTCATAACAAAACTAACAAGGAAACTAGTTTAATTCGATTTTCCTTTCTTTCTGTCCTATTTTTAAATTACCCGGTTCCCTATTTCTCTTTTTTCCTGTTAAGTAAAGATGCCATAATTATTCCAAAACAAAAATGGAAATCAGCTGGTGCGAGACAATGGTCGTCTCGTCTACGATACTTAGACAATCTAGGGAGTTCGCCTTTTTCACATGATTCTGTTGACCTTAAAAACTACCAAGCCTACATGGCGTGCAGGCCGAGTAACTAATGAGCTAACTATGTCCTTCGGTTATGTGTGGGGTGTGCCAACTCGACGACCGGGCTCAGCCGGTGAGTAAAATGAGTTGATGTGGTGTTGAGCGCGCGGTTGATTTCTTGATCTTGCGAATGCGGCCGAGAAAGGAACACTTCTCGGCCTTCGGGTTCTAGAGCCTGAAGACAAGGCTGCTAGTTCTGCGAAGTGCACAAATCGTCGGCACTAGATTCGATCACAGTGATTATATTCGTAAGAGTATAAGCACATCAAATCGACACCAAATTATATGGGCACAAGTACTCAAAGCAAATGTACGTCTTTATCGTAAACGTAGTTTGGCCGTCAGAATGCCGAACTCTAAATCCCACTTGTGAGTATCCAATCATAAAATAACTCATCGTTCAATGTGCCGAGATTGCTAGTTAAGTCGTCTTCAAAGAAACGACCTAGTTGGGGGATCAAAGCCTTCACCACCATCTTCATCGCAGTCCTCCACTGTTGGAAATTTCTGTGTTGCGAGGCTGGGCACCAAGACCAACTTCCTTTTCTCGGTGTGTCACACTTGCAGCCTTAGGTGTCACAATAACAAGAGGATTTTGTGCATGTGACAAATTTTGTCTGGGGCTCTAAACTAGTAGGTCGGTTGTTGACTTTCCCATGATTGTTTTCTTTTTAACCGATTGTGTTTCGACGGGCATGAACTTCGTAATTTTAGCACTAAAGTTCCACTGGGCATGCCAAAATGTTGACCCTAAAAACTATCGAGCCTATGTGGCACGCATGCCGAGTAACTAATGAGCTAACTACGTCCTTTGGTGATGTGCGGGGCATGCCAACTCTACGGCTGGGCTTGGCCAGTGAGTAAAATGAGTTGATGTGGTGTTGAGTGCGCTGCTGACTTCTTGATCTTGTGACTGCGGCCGAGGAAGGAACATGTCTCGGCCAATCCTACCTCCATTAGGACCTTGAACCAAACTCTTTATCCGGCCACATTCACTTCTCAAATCTCAGCATCCTCATTCCATTAAGACTCCTTATCATACTAGGACTCGGCCCATTCGCTCTTATCTAGATCAATCATTCTTGCAATAGGACTCGGCCGACCTGACTGGGCGGCTCATGACCACTGGACGGCCCATAGTATTTTTGGAAGAGCTTTTAACTGGACATAAAACTATGCTATGCCCAATAATATTATTTTGGTCCCAAACAGATTCCTACATACTAATTGCACAACTAAGAAACTATTGGCGGCATAAAGTCAACCACCACCTCATCCCCAAACCATTTTCAGTCCATGATTTTATTCATAGTTAATTTAATTACGTTAGGTGGATACGCGGAATAAGGTTTCATCTGAAACGTCCTGCAAGTAACTTAAACAAATATTCGACCCATATTTTTCATTTCAACATCAAACTAGCATCATCAAGGTTCTACACCAAGTTCCATCCCTTAATAGACCATGTCAAATGCTTGAGTTTTTCTAGGAAACTTTAACGAAAAGCTCCCGGTACTGTTCACTTTAACGAAAAACTATATTTTTACACTGAAAAGTCAATCTTGGTACTATTCACTTTTCTCTTTATTTTGTCTTTATTGTTAAAACTTAAAGTTTTCAAGTCATTTTTATTAGTTTTCTTTTTTTTCTTTTTTTATAGTTTCAAACAATTTCTTCTAGATGCTTGCCAAGTCTAGCAAGCAGGCCGGCTCGTAGGCTATTTTGCACCAATAGGATGGGATTCTCACCCCTTTGTTTTTCCCTTCCCTCCTCTCCTAGATTTTTTGTTCTTCTCTCTCTTTCTACAAAGATGAAATCTTGCGCATTCAAATAGAAGGAAAGGGAAGGAGAGGGGAAAAAAGAGCGGAGAGAATCCTTGTCTGCTATAGCAAATTTTAATATATATAGTTATATATATACTTTTATATATATATATATATATATATATATATATATATATATATATATATATATAATATAGGCATGGTTGCCTATATACGCAAACATTTTTAATTCATGGATTTCTGTACTTTATGTTTTTGTGTTCTATTTCTAATAAAAAGTCCCAAGAAAAGTAGTTTTATTCTAAGCACTCTATTTGACATAAACAGAGGATCCAAACTCAATTTGTGATTAGAATTTGTTTTGAGTGCAGAAGGAAAAAAAAAAACAAACATACAATCATTAGATTCAAAACCATTCGCAATTTCTTGTGTTTGCTTGTATGGCAAGAAATTCTTCGGGGAAGAGTTGAAAGTACAAATTGACCAGTTGGTAACAAAGATTGGTAAAGATTTATTTAAACACACACAATAACTGTGCCATAGAAAGTTTGTCACGGGAAAAAAGCCTAGAGAACTGAAAAAATTAAGTTCATAGTGGTCAAGGGGAAAAAAAATCCTAATTGAGACGCTTGATTCTCACAAAGACTATATAATACCTATGCCATGTTTTTTTTTTTTTTTTTTGAGAACTAGGAATAGTATTCCAGGGCACAGAGGCCAAAGAAAATACAAGAAAGCCTATGCAAAGGCAAACAACAAGCTTGAGAAAGCAAAGAAGGCAGTGACAAGAGGTACAGAGAAAGGGATGCTGCAACCAAGTGGAAGACCATCATTGTTCAAAACAAAAACCAGCGAAGATGGGGGTCTATCAACCCAAACAACATCACACGTCTCCGTACAATCTCGCGATGTAAGAACATCCGCCGCCATATTGGCTGTTCTTAGAAACCAAGACTAGCGATAATTCTGAAAGGTTTCCCCTAGCTGTTTCACCCTTGCTAAAGTAGGAAAAGCCTCCCAACTGCCATCATCAAGAGAATCAGAGAGGCGAGAGATGGCCTCGAGTGAATCCGATTCAAGAATTACCGCCGAAAAACCCATTGAAGCACCCAATTCGCACCTGTGAAGCAGCGCCAAAGCTTCAGCAGCTGTAGCATTGGGAGCCTTGATCGAGTAATGCGCAGCTGCAATAAACTGCTTCTCAACGTCTTGCAAAACTACACCCACGAATCTCGACATGGACATCTTAAACCAACTAGCGTCGACGTTAATTTTTGTATAAGGGGAAGATGGGGGAGTCCAACAAGACTTCAGAATTGTAACCTGGCCGACACTTTCCCTCGACCCAATGACCTCTGTCTTCCTAACTGCAGCAAAAAAAGATCCCACCTCATTAGAGATAGCTAAAACAACTCTAGTGGGGTTGATTCTCACATAATTAAAAACAAAATCCCACCGTGCTTTCCAAATGAACCAACAGGTAAAAGCCACGATCGTGCGAACCAACATCCAATCTGCAGAGGCTCCAAAATTAGAAATAAAAATAGCCTGCAACCAAAGCATCCAATAACTAATAGCTGATCTATTAACTTTATAACTCAAAACACCACCAAACCAAACATGTTGGACCCATGGACAGAGGAGGAAAATATGTTCAGTTGTTTCATCTTCACATTGACAAATAGGGCAGGTTGGGGAAGTGGAAGATTGTCACTTAAATAGAGTAGCGTTGGTGGCAAGGGCATTATGAAGAGAACTCCATAAAAAGTGGCATATCTTAGGAGGCACCTTAATCTTCCAGATACATTTCCATAGCTCCTCTGGAACTGAGTGAGCATGAGGAAGGCGAATATCCCTCAAGCTCAAGGACCTTGATTGAATCCACTGATACGCAGATTTAACCGAGTACCTTCCATTATTTGTTGCCACCCAAATTAATCGATCTCTTCTACTTATATCACCAATTGGCGTTTCTCTAATTGCCTGTTGATCAGCGTCCGATAAAAATGGATGCAGGAAATTAAGATCCCACTCTCGAGATAAAGGACAGATGAGGTTGCAAACCCGAAGATTTCTTGTCACCGCTACCTCACCAAGTGGAGTTGGATGCCCCGCGGGGAAGGAAGGTAACCAGTGGTCCACCCAAACTTTCACATCCTCACCTCCCATAATTTTCCAGTGAGTTCCTTTAAGCATCAAGTCTCGTCCCGTAAACAAGCTACTCCAGGCCCAAGAAGCTCGACCCCCTTTTGATGCATCCAAGAAAGAGCAGTGCGGGAAGTAGCGGGCCTTCAGAAATCTAGCCCAAAGCGAGCACGGGTCACAAATTAAACGCCAACATTGTTGTGCCAGTAACACATCGTTAAACTCCTTAAAGTTCTGAAATCCCATTCTTCCTATATTCTTAGGAAGTCCTAAGACCTCATTTGACACCCAGTGAATTTTTCTGCCTCCTCCATTGTTCCCCCACCAAAATCCTACAACCAGTGCATCCAACTCCTTACAAACCACTATCGGAAATTTAAAAATGCTCATGGGATATGTGGGTATAGCCTGGGCAACCGCTTTGATTAAGACTTCCTTACCTACCTTCGATAGAGTATTTTGTTTCCATCCTTACAATTTCCCCGCAATTCTTCCCTTCACATAAGCAAGGCCCTGCTTCTTTGAGCGTCCCCATAATGTCGGGACACCCAAATACGTGCCCGGGTTGTCAACCACTAGCATTCCAAGGATCTGACCCAATTCCTCAGATACTTCTATCGGAGTATTGGCCTTAAAGTACACATTGGATTTTTGCATATTCACCTTCTGACTCGAGGCATCACAATATGTCCGAAGCAGCTTGACAAGATTCCTATAGTTTTTCTCATCAGCCCGCATAAAAATTAAGGTATCATTAGCAAAGAAAATGTGCGAAAGTACCGGCCCCGTGACACCCATTCGCACACCATCCAGCGTTTTTTTCTCCATCGCCACTTGGATCATTCTCAACAATACCTCTCCAACCAGAAGAAATAAATACGGGGAGAGGGGGTCTCCTTGCCTAAGGCCCCTTGACGGAGCAAACTTGTGTCCGGGTTGCCCGTTGAGGATGACAGCAAATTTGACAGAAGTCACACACCTCATGATGAGCTTTCTCCATAGATTGCAAAACCCCATTCGCTCTATTATCGCATCCAAGAAGTCCCATTCCACCCTGTCATATGCTTTTTGCATGTCAATTTTAATACCCAGTTCAAACTTGTGTTTCAATTTTCGCCCTTTCAAATAATGAAAAACCTCATGGGCAATCCCAATATTGTCTTGAATTTGTCTACCCACTACAAACGCATTCTGAAAAGGAGAAATCAGCAGTGGCAGAAGAGCTTTCAGTCTGTTTCCAGAACTTTTGAAAGAACCTTATAAGAATAATTGCATAGACTTATAGGCCTGAATTGAGACATAGACTCTGGATTCTGAACCTTGAGGATCAACACAATATGGGTACTATTGAGCATTATCGGGCTGACCGAATCATGTATAAGGGTCTGAACTAAATTGTTGACATCTTCCACTATATTATCCCAGAAAGATTGGTAGAAAATCCCCTGAAAACCATCCGGACCCGGAGCCTTGAATCCCCCCATTTGAAGTGCTGCATTCTTAATTTCCTCCCAAGAGACTGATGCCATGAGAGCCAAGTTCATTTCATCTGTAATTCCTGGATTTACACAGTCCAACAGATTTCCCCAGTCCCTATGTCCCCCCGTTCTAAATAGTTTAAGGAAATGATCATCCACCAGCTGACAAATACAGTTGGGGTGCTCCACCCATATACCATCACCATCCTTTATCTTCAAAACTTTATTCCATCTGCACCTTTGTAAATTGGATTGATGGAAGAAATTAGTGTTTGCATCTCCCTCCCATAACCATTTCACCCGAGACCGCTGATGCCAAAAGCTTTCCTCCTGAACCCTTAACTCATCAAGAAATCTGAACTTCTCCTGAATCATATCCACATTTTTACCCCAATTCATTTGAAGTTCCCTTAATTGGCCGAGTAACTCCTCAATCTGTCTTCCCCTATTCTTAAATTTATTTATGCTCCATTTGATCAATTGAAAGCGACAATCATCAATTTTCTTCACCCACCTCCCCTAAACCTCCCCATCAATCTGCTGAGCCCAGCAATTCCTCACCAGATTCTTACAATCTTCCTCCCTAGCTCAGAAAGTTTCAAAACAAAATCATTTCCTTCCCCTCCGCCCTTCCAACTCTGTCTTGATGATAATCAGGCAGTGATCAGACCCTAAGACCACCCCGTGAATAGCAGTGGAGTTAGGCCACAAGTTCTGCCATTGTTTATTAACCAGGCCCTGATCTAAACGTTCATCCACCAGCCTGCCATTTCTCATACCACGCCAAGTGAAAGAAAGGCCATTAAAATCTAAATTCAACAAATTTGTGTGATTTATGAATTCCTCCAAAAAACGAGGTCGGTTGTAAAGTACCTCTGCCCCACCTACCTTCTTATGATCCCAAATGAATTCATTGAAATCCCCCCCCCCCACATAGCCAAGGAGTATCCGTTGAAGAGAAATGATCATTCATCCAACCCCAGAATTCTGCTTTTTCACCTCTATAATCAGTACCATAAATACCAGTAACCCAAACCCAAAGTTTGGTCTCATAATCCCTCACAATGGTATCAATCACATGCTTGGAGGAGAACAAAACATGCACTTCCAACTCATCATCCCACCACAAACTTAGATCGCCAGCCCTTCCAACTGGAGGCACATTAAACCCCTTAGAAAAACCCATTTGTCGCCGCACTCCATCGATTCTATGATCTTAGTTTCAAATAGAAAGATCATAGAGGGTCTCAAGTTCCTTATTTGCCCGAACTACCTTGTCCGACCCAAGTCCACGGCAGTTTCAAAATAGATAAATCATGGCGATCTTGCGGCTGTTGAGGGCCAGCCGCCACCACCCCGACCCAAACTGCCTGCTTGTTTTCCATGGAGCGCACTCCTTTTAGCTTCCGATGCCTCCTCCATGTATTCCTACCTCTCACGATACTCTAGGGGGACTTCCTGCAAATCCTTATCTGCATAGATGACACGTTCTAATATCAGACTTCTTTCCTTGATGCTTATTGCCTTCATTTTCTCAGCCATCCTAATGTTTCTGCTTTCATGGCTTTATGAACCCCTGACTTTCTTTTACGGGGATTGAGATATCTCTATGGTCTGTGGTTCCTTACCCCTTTTTTGTCTGGTACCTTCCATTATGTAAAAAGTAGGAAAGCTCAATGGACTGCTATCACCCTGAGCAATCGTGGTACCCACTACATCAACACCTGGCAGGGTCTGAGCATCCTCATTAATTTCTTGTATGATAACCGAGTGTAGATCAGCCCCCGACTATTGCATAGTGATATTCTGGAAAAATGGATAACAACTTGTCCCAGAGCCCCATAACGACTGCCTAAGACTTTGTGGAACAATCCAGTTGAGATGTCCAGTAGTCCCCTTAGCACGAGATTTCCTATGCCATTTCTTCCTTTCACGGGGAAGTGTAGCAATTTCATCCCTTTGTTCCACTCTCAAAGCCTTGTTACCATCATTTTGACTCCCCGTCAAGTCAAAAGCTTGAGGCTTACTATGAGGCGATGAAGAAGCTTCCACTCTCACCGCACCAGCTCTTCTTCAGTTTTTTGCTCTTACTGTTAAGGGTCTTGAAACCTCTACCACATCCCTAACTAGTGGTGCCTTTGTCCACTCTCCAAAACCTGTTTCCCCACCTTTACTTGCCTCAAAAGTACATTCATTGTTGACATGATTTAGATGACCGCATCTATAACAGAAATCTTGTAATCTCTCATAACGGAACTCCACCCAGGTATCACGGTTGTTCTCCCTACTTAGCCAACAACCATTTACTAGTGGTTTAGCTGTGTTAATCAGGAGTCTTACCCTCTGGAACCCACGTGCCTTAGCCGGATCCTCCATTTTAATAAAATCCCCAACCTCTCTAGTCAACCATTTAACATTATCTAGAGAAATAAGGCAAATAGGGACTCCCCTTATTTGAACCCAAAACGGGACATGCTCCAACTCCACTTCCTCTAAAGCAAGCTTTGGGGGGCCACATCTTGACAGAGAAATTCTTTTTCATTACTCTCCAAGGCACCTGGTCAAGAATTTTTGCTGCCACACTTTCATCCGGGACCGTGATAATAAAAGTGTTTTCTTTTACCCATTTAATCTCAATTTCTCCATAATCCATCCAAGCCGTTTTGAGTATGTTCCTGACTCCCCATTTGTTCAGAGCTTTGTACGCCAATGTCGAGCCCACCAGTTTCACTCCATGTTCCATTGCCAAAAGATCCAAGGACTGTTCCAAATGGATGACAAGCTCATCCACACCTTGTTGTGCCATTTCTTTCCAACTGTGTTTCGTTGGTTGACTTGTTTGCACCACTGAGTACGACAAATACAAAGTAGACGCTTTCCCCAGGTAAACTACTGAGTAACTATTAGCCTTTTGTACCCCATAGGCAATTCTTTTGTTTGTTGTAAACAAACTAAAAAAGCAATAAATAAGGGTGGTTGGAAATACCTGTGTCTGGTGGAAATTGAATAATTTAAGCAGTTACCTGTTGTGGATGTTAAACCTGTAGTTTTATCCTTGACAATTAGTGTCTGAAACCCTTGTGGCCATTTATTCCTTTTCCTTTTGTTGGAGTCAATTCCTCTGTGCTTCCCTATTGTGTCGCAAAGCAAGATGTACCAACCACTCCCCCCGAATCAGCTAATACCAGATCTGGGATATTAAAGAGGGAGAAGAGCAATAACTAAAATTTCAGAATTGATTAACCATCCCCACCCATTCAAGGGCATAATCAAGCAGAAACGGCTAGTAGTTGACAGGAATGAATGAATTTAGGACGAAAATTGGGGCATGGGAAAAAGAACCTCAACACAGACTAACAGGGACCACCCCACAAGAACCAAAGGTGAAATAAAGAGATAGGGAGGGGATGCAAAGAGAGAAAATGGAAAGAAAGAGAACAGGGAGTCTTGAAATCACATGAATCAGATTAAAATTAGGGCACGCACTTCGGCGAAATCTCATAGGGGAGAAAAAGCTCTCACGGAGGAGAGAAAAAAAATCCCCAATTGTCAATATTGTTTGATGTCCCTATGCCATGTTTGGCAAGTCATTGGCGGTTTTCACAAGTCATTGGTCATAGTTTTTTTTTTTTTTTTTTTTTTTTTTTTTTTTTTTTTTTGCAACAGCCATTGGTTATAGTTAGCATTGTCAATTTCTAAAGATAAATCCCAGAAATATTGGTGCCGTTGATACCCGTTAAGTTATTGAGGAATCTGGATTGGAAGGTATAAATGTTGATGATTGTTTTGGATGCAAATTTTCGCCTTTTTCTTCTTGGACGAAAATGCACCTACAAAATAATTAACACCTCAGGTCAAGGCCAAAAGCCTCACGTGCCCACAATGAATGGGGGGTGTTTTGGCTGAAAAACCTCTAATGCCAAAGTTAAAATTTGATGGAGAAAGTGTATAGAGAAATTTGGAGAGTTTAGCAAGAAAATTGGACTTAGGTTTTTGGAAGAAATGGTAGCTATTTATAGGGATGTGGCCAGCCCCCTATTTGGAGAAAAGCGGTCCGGCCACTTATGGTGATTTTTAGGTGCAATTGTAGTCAATTAGGCAATTAATCAACTAATTGGGTAATTAATCAATTAATTAGCTAATTAATCCTATTTTGAAAAGAATAAATAGGAATTACCTTATGGGGATGATTTGTTGAGGATTGATGAAATAGGTTTTGAATAAATACCTATTTTGATCACCTTTGACCTTGATTGAGCCATTATTGTCTACTTCTTACATGTGGGAGTTTTGGTGTGCCTTGAGGGTAATTTTATTTTTTTCACCCAAGAATCCACGTGTCGCCTCCATATTTTTCTTGGTTATTTTTGGCTCCACAAATGCCCCCACATCTCTTGGGCTACTCGCAGGAGATGGCAGCAGGTGTAGAGATCTTCTTGCTTTAGGAGACATAGTATTGTTTCCTATTTTGTTGTAGATTCTCTCTTTAATTGGAAATTAGATTCTTCTAGGAAATGGAAATAAATCACTTTCAAAGTCTATTTAAGTCTACCTTAAATAGATGATTAAATCAACTTTAAAGAGGAATTTATTCTACCCTACAAGAGAGAGAAAGCTAGAGGATATTTGTTCCCCCTTCCCTAGCAATCTTCTACACTTTCCCGTGCAAAGGACCATCTTTCGTTACTTTCTTCATCTTCTCCGCGCTGCACCGAGGTAAGAAAATTTAATTTTCCTTGTATTCTCCTTGGATAACACTGTAGTAGGGCAGCCATTGGGATGGTGTGGCATGTTGGCTGGCAGGGGTCAAGAGTCAACTCGGCATGGGTCGAGGAGTGTTGTGGTAGGGACCACTGCTTGGGTTGCTCGGCTTGGCTAGAGCCAAGGGTAGTTGTGCTGCTAGGGCTACGGATTGAGGCGTAACTCTAGGAGAGCTATATGACTCATGTCTTTTGGGCTCTTGGACCTGACGCTAGCCAGGTCGGTGATTGAGAAAAAATGATGAGGTCGAGGGCCTCATTAACTGCTAGAATGCTGGGCATGCAGGCCTCTTGCTTGCTGGTCCGGGAGAAAAAATGAGGGAAAAGCCATCATGGGTTAAGCTCTCCTGTTGAGTACCATGAATGGCATTGGCTGTTTAGTCCTCTTTGCTGGGAGAAAGATGGGTTGCTCCCGAGAGAGAAGATAAATAGGATCACAGTGGATACATTGTTTGTCCTATCACTGTCGTGGAACCTACTATGAATGAAGGTTGAAAGAAGAGATTTTCCATGCCTGCTCAAAAGATGTCGATTAAGAAAAAACTGAAGATTTTCTCCGCTGCTCATGAGGGTCTACCTGCTGCCGAAAAGCTTTTGATTGATTTGACTTCTTCAAATGGGAAGAAAAATAAGCCTACTATATATGAGCCTATGGCATCTACCATTCTGAAAATGGCTAGTACGATCGCTGATAGGATGTTTTAGCATAGAGGTTCTATCATGCTCCTAGTGTCGAAGTCTGTACTAAGACATCCGTTGGGAGTTAAGTTGGTTCACCTTTGGAGAGGCTTGCTACTATGAAGAGCAATAAGGTGGACTATGCTGCTAAAGTGGCACCATGGCCCACTCTCCTTGCTACTGAGACTAATTCGCCTGCTGAGAAAGAGGAATCTGCTCGAGTGGGCAGCTATGAGAAATCCACTATGCCTACTTTTAGGGAGGCTGCTGAGATCTTTACACTTTTGAAACCAAATTTGCCTGAAGACATGGACGTTTATGCCATGTTTGTTGATGGCGTTAGATGAGTTGTTTGCCCTAGTTCCTTTGCGAAGCATACGGCCGAGTATAGGAAGACTGCTTTACTTACGATGATGCAGAAGATGACTATTCTGGCGGCCGAGTTTGTGATCCTTGACCAAGAGGATACCAAGGTTGTCGAGGATGTGGCAGATGTTGTGGCAGTCGAAGCTTATTCTTCTACCGAGAAGATCAAGAGGTTGGAATCTAAGCTCGATGCTTTGAAGTGGTCTAATATCTCTGCCTCTAATTCTCTGCATCTTGAGACCGCTCGCCAAGAGATCGTTGACTTAAAGACTAGGCTTAACGTAATCCAAGTTAAGTATGAAAGTACAGAGAAAGAGATCGGATGTTACATACCTCATATTTAAGATCTTGAGCATGTCATTTCTAAGCTTCGTTCCACTACTTATGCAAAGGATGAAGAGTTAATTGCTACTTATAACCAAGTGATCCACTTCAAGAAGGTCGTCAATAAGTGCCCTAAGTGTTGGAACTCCAAGGTGCGCTGAAGATTAACAAAAGTTTTGAAGAAAGAAGTAGATGAGTTGTAGCGTTTCTGTGCTGGTCTGCCTGAAGGGAATGGGTAGCTAAAAGGTGAGAAGGTTGGGCTAGAGGCTTTGCTTGTTCAGAGTCAGGCCAATTTCTACAAGCTGGGTAGATCATTTCTTTGGTAGGCCGTCTGCTTTCGAGTTTACTGGGAAAGACTTCAAAACCTTCTCTATTTCTCCAGAAAACTTGCTTGCCTTTACTTTTGAGGCTTCCATTAGCGAAGTAGTCAAAGAAGTTGAGGCCAAGTTAGAGCAGCCGGGGGTGAAGCGTCGAATGGTGTCGTTGCTAAGGATGTTGCAGCTACTGAAGGTGTGGCGATCGAGTAGTCATGGAGTGTCCAAGCTACTGTAATGTAGTCTTCTAGGCAGTCTTTAGAATTTTCTTTGTTTTCCTTGTTGCTTTTTGCTTTGCTTAAATTCATTCGGTCTTTACTAGCCGTTTATCAATTTTGCTAGAAAATTTAATAAACTTGCTGCCTTCACTTTTTTCCATCTTCGCTTCTTTAATTCATGCCCTAACCTTAGACTTTATAGGCCAGTGGCAGGTATGCTACTTTTCTAGAAGCAGATAGGTTCGCGCAGCCTATGCAGCCGTAGGTGTTTGCATAGATGCTACTCACCGATTGCGTAGCATGTCAGCAATAGATGAAGCTCCGTATATGTGAGCTAACTTATTTAACCTTTCACAAAAATGTGCATTTGTATAAGTTTAACACGGCTTACTGCTCGAAGGGCAAGCCATAGGCAATCTTCTGGAAACCACAGGCTACCTTAATGCACTCGGTAGTAGCTTTAGGGTTCCAGGGTAGTTGTTCGTAAGGCCAAAAGACCCAAAATCCTTTAGCTAGCTAAGTCTTGAAAAAGACCATTGTGGCTACTTCTAGGAATCTGGCACAAGCCATCATGCACCTAATTATACTAGGGCAGCCTGGCTCATTCACGTCTAGATATTTGGAGTGTAAAGTTTATCATTCCACCTTAGATAGCAAACCCATATGGGTGTCCAGGAATTGGTTTACCCTATCGCACTGGAGAGAAATTAGTTTATCCTCTCGCACTGGAGAGCAAACCCAGTTGGGTGTCCAGGAATTGGTTTACCCTCTCGCACTAGAAAGCATAGTTGGTCTTTCTAGGGGCGCAATTCCTGTGATGAGACCTTAAGAAGGGCGCGGTCTTCTTTTGAAGTGCATGAATGATCAATTGTTGTAAGCATGCAGCCAAGCTAAGTTGTAGATTACTTCTGAATTCCTCATTGAAAAATGAGTGAAATGAACGAGTACTTAGCTGTAAGGTAGGAACTGCATAGCAACTGGATAGTCTTCAGCTTGTGAGGTGGTGTCCATCAAGCTACTTGAGTCTTCGAGCTTTGATGTAATGGAAGGTCACACATAGTACTTCCTCAGATTGTAGGCGTTCCACTACTATTTGATATCTTTGTTGTTCATGATGGTGAGGGTGTAATTACCTTTGTTGTCCACTCTATTGATCTTGTACTGACCTTCCCATATGGGATTCATCCTTTTGGAGTCTTCTTACTAGGCAATGATGAAGGATTTTCTTAGGACTAGATCTCCGGGTTGGAACTGCCTGATCTTGGCCCTTTTATTGTAGTTGGAGAGGAGTTTCTGCTGGTAGGCTGTGATGCGGGTGATGGTCTGCTCGCGCTTCTCCTCTGCCAGATCTAAGCTTGTGGCTATCTCCTTAATGTTCTGCTCAATGTTTGGCAGTAGAGTGCTAATACTTGGCATCATGACATTAGGAGAAATGATTACTTTTGAACCAAATGCCAAAGAGAAATGTGTCACTCTGATGGCTCATCGTTTGGTCGTACGATATGCCCATAGACATCCAGGGAGTTTATGTAGCCACTTTCCTTTCTTGTCGGAGAAAGATTTCTTGAGGCAGTCGAGGATTATCTTGTTGGATGCCTTGGCCTGCCCATTGCCTTAAGGATATCTCGGCGTTGACAAATGCTGCTTGATATCATACTTTTGGAAGAATTTCTCTAGGTCTTTGCCCATGAACTGCAGATTGTTATTGGTGACGATGGATTAAGGGATGCCAAATCGGCAAATGATGTTCCTCCATAAGAAGAACTCTATGTTTGTCTAAGTCATGGTTGTCATGGGCTCTACTTCTACCCATTTGTGAAGTAATCAGTTGCCACGATCATCATGCCTCTGCCCCCAGTAGCAGGCAGCATTGGCCCTACCAAGTCAATTACCCACTACATGAAATACTTAGGACTCGTCGACCGACTTGACATGTCAACTCACTTTCCGTTAGTCTAGAGGGACGACATTTTAGACGACTTGGTAAAATACCTCATTCTTGAAATTATCATATTTTCTGGTGTTTTGATCAACGTATATTTTGACTATGATTCCATAATCTCCTTATTGTGTTGGAAAACATTCTAGTCAACCTTAAGTACGTGTTTACCCTACTACACTTCATATTAATTTTTTAGGCAGACAGACTGTCTAGGCGAGCCTGTTGGGCATTTAAACTTTAGTTGTGACCATTAATTCCTCAATCACCTGACAAATATTACGTTGTACGAATCCTTACTGTTGGTGATTGAATCTCCTGGAAGCTACCATTGTAGCGAGATGTCATGCATTCAATCCAGTTACTTGTATTCTAGATTTGATGTACATGTTTTGACCCTCAAATTCTTGGGTGTTCTTTTATTCTTCTCAACATAGTTTTTCGCTTAATTCGAGAGAAATTGACTATGAATCTGCTTGCTAAGGCGTTGTGAACTACATTGTTCAGCTGCATGGTGTGTATATCACTATTGTATCTCACAGTGATACTCATTTCACTTCTAAATCTTGGGAAGTCTTCTTGAAAGCTATGGGTACTAAGTTGTTATTCAATACCACATTTCACCCCCAGACTAACGACCAATCTAAATGAGCTATCTGGACTTTGGAGAACAAATAAATTTTGTATGTTATGCAATTTTTGCATGGTTATGATAGATATCTACCTTTTTTAAGTTGCGTACAACGATAGTTATTATTCTGGTTTAGCTTTGGTACTGTTTGAGTCGTGGTATAGAGATTTTATGCACAATACATGTTTGACATTCGGGTGTAGCTTGCTGGCAGGCAGTACTGGTACAGACTTTTACTGTTGGTAGTGGTCACACTTTTGTATTAATTCCTTAGCATCTTGATGCATGGTAGGCCAGTAGTAGCCAGCGTTAAGAGCCTTATGCGCTAAGGATCAGCCTCCATAGTGATTTCCACAAACATCGTCGTGGATTAAACTTAGAACCTTTGGGTCGTCGGGAGGGGCTAGGCAGCGGAGATGTGGTCTAGTGTAGGTTTTCAGGCGAGAATATCGTTCCACATGTAGTAGCGTGCTGCCTTTATTTTGAGCCTTCTAGACTCTAACCTTTCTGTGGGGAGTGTGCCATTGACCAGGTAGTCTATAATAGAACTTTGCTAGTTTGAAATTGTACTAACCTTGACACTTCGGCTGCCAGCTCTGCCTTTATGCTTGGCTTGTCTAGATTGTTTGAGTTGGTGGTCGAGGGCAAAGCCTAGGCCGGCTAGTGCATCCCCGTGCGCATCGACTACCCGCGAAACTTGAGTGAGGGTGTAAGTCTGAAATGCCTCAAGTTACTTGCGTACTGTCTCTAAGTATTGTGCCATCCTTGGATGTTTTATCGTGTACTCCCCAGTAGTCTGCTTGGTGATTAGCTGGGAATCGGAATGAATTGCAAGCTTTTTCACCGCCACGTCTTTTACCATTCGGAGGCCTATTAGTAAGGATTTGTACTCTGCTTCGTTGTTGTGGTCGGACTTCAGTTGGAAATGTGCCCTAAAGCCAATCATATGATGATACTTTACGGATATTTAAACTAACCTAGTTTAATATAAAGGGCAAAGATTATTGTTTAAAGTCGTCTCATATAAATGTTATATACATAAACGATAAGTATAAGAAATATGTAATTGGGAGAATGTGAGATCATTCTCTTTCGTATACATATCCTAAATGTTCCTGATCATAGGATTGCCAATTGGGCATTGATAGTCCATTAAGATCAGTAAGCGTTATGTTTTCTCTTAGGGAAAGTGACTGACTGGTCTCGAGTCATTGGTGAGACTGACACCAAGACAAGCATGTAGGTGCTCAATAGAGAATGAGTCCACTAAATGCTATCAACAAGGAATTCTCATACTCATGTCATATGAAAACTCATGGTTAGGATAATGCAAAGTAGTCATTTGACCTCAGGCATCATAGTTGTCTTATGGTTAGGTCCTTGATCTTTGACTATGTCAAAGTCACTCCGTCAAAGGGTGTCCATGACATAGTTGGGGTTAAGTCACTTAGCCATGGAGGCAAGTGAATGCACAACAAGGGATCTTTAACCTTTCAAACCATTTGAGGGAGAATACTCTATGATATGATTAAGAATCTCTGGCCAGAGTATGAATGAGATTTAGGAAGTCGTTCCAAATCACATTCAAGGTAATCATATAAGTAAAAGAATCACATTGGATAGTAGACATGAATAAACTATCAAACCAAACAATGTGGTTAAAATTATTGTATTAGAGAAATACCGTATTGCATTGTAAACTAAACTGAATAGGTTCTCCACCTCTTCTGATTAGCTTGGGTAGCCATGATATACTGCTAGGTGTCATTCATGGTTTATGGAAGCCCTAAAGATGTATAATCACTAAAGGAAGAATGGAAAGTATGTTTCAATTCACAATCGATTTGAAGAGTTCTAATCGCTCATTGCCTCGCTAAAAGGAGGCTAATGGATCGTACACCGTGTAAGGTAGAGTTTGAAGAAACATCGGAGATGAGTATGGGTAATTAAATGGTTTAATTATTTATGACTAGGATTAATTAATATGTTAATTAATCAAACGAATAAGTTCGTATTAGACCTTAGGTTAGTTTTGGGGCTCAAGGTCCAATGGGATTTAAATGTCAAGTTTAATAACTCAAGTTGTATGACAACTTGAAAACACAAAGGGCTTGAAAGCCTAATAAACCCATCAAGGCTGGCCATAAGAGTAAGGGGTAGTGAACTGGGCTTAATTGCAAGTTTGTCACTCAATTGTGAGGTGGTATAAATGCATCTTTATAGCCATTTCATCATTAAGGTTTTCTTTAAGGAAATTGGAGAGAACACAAGCTCTCCTATTCCCTCTAAGAGGCCGGCCACCCTAGAGGAAAAGAGCTAGCAATCTTTCTTCCTCTTGGTCACTCATGTCTTCCTCAATGCTTTCCTTGGTGTGGAGGCTTAGAGGTTCCCTATTTTGGGAACTTGGAGAATCCATTCCTTCATCCATCTAAGAAGTCATGGAGCCAAGAAGCAAAGTTCCTCCATCCATATCCATGGAGTCAAGGAGCAAGGAGACTAAGGAAAGAAGGCCTTCACATGGGTGAATATCCTTTGCTAAGCAAAGAGGTGCTTCAAAGGTATAAAAGTTTCTCAACTCTTTTCTTTAAGATTTGAGTTGAGTCTTGGTTCACCACAACTACTAGGCCTTGAATTTGATGGGTAAAGTTTTGTTTTTGAGTGCATACAAGGATGATGTCGCCTTTTAATTGTTAATTGCATGCGTAGATGTTGCTCAAATGAACTAGTTTTCACAATTATTTCCTTCAACTTCTTCTTGATTGAGCGATATGATGAATATTCTTTGGTGAAAACCATAGAAAGTTTGTCAAAACTCTATATAGATTGTGGTGGCAGGGTGTAGAACTAATCTTGTGCCTCGCCTTGTAAAGTGGTGGCGAATATCTTTCACATAAGAGCATTATTGTTTCAATAAAGGACCATTGTGCTTTGGTAGTGCTTCAAGTGTCTCTCCGGGGCTCCATTGTATTTGAAGGATGTGAAATGTGGCATGCTGAACTTACATGGAGGCTTTGCCTACTCTATCTCGTCCGTGAGGGGTGACTTGCTTATGTTGGTCATGTCCTGTCGTAGTGCCTCATTGTTGATCTCATTGTGTTAAGAGTCGCTCAATCGCTCGGTCAAGAGTTTCTCTACTTCTTCCTGAATTTACCTTGGTTGGGGTAGCAGAGCTCTCGATTACCCCCAGTTGTGACCTGCTGGTCTAGGCTGCTCTTTTATGTGCTTGGCTCGTCTATGCCGCGACTGTGGTGCATGTGGTATGTTCCTAGCAGGCAAGTGAATTCCTTGCAAGCTACCGGTTGAACTTGAGCCGGATTGAGTGATTGCTTCTTTCCTTTCGCCACGGTGCCTACTCCGATGTGCAGTGGATGATGCTCCTTACAGGCCTAGCTTCGAATGAACACTTCACTTGGAAGGTTGCTCATGTTGATTATCAGAGTGTGATCCCAACCATGAGTGTATGCTCGTCCATGAACCTAGTTAAGCGCGCTAAGACCAGAGTATACACTATCAGAACGCTCAGTTCGGAGGCCTAGTCGGGAGTGTACACTACCAGAACCCTCAGTTCGTGGCTGGTCTAGCGGCTGCTTGTTGGGACGTTGTTGGTGAAATTCGTTATTTGCCCTTGTCCTACTTCGGGACACCTCGTCTAGGGCACGTTGCATCTTGGTATGCTGCAAGAGCTGATTCACCAAGGTCGTTTGTTGTGTGAGGGTGCTTGTCGACTCTATGACTTGTCGAGGCAAGTGTTGTTTGCCACTGGGATGGGAAAAGCTTGGATGGTATACGTCTTTTTAAGTAGCAGAAGTGTAATGGACTCCGGCATCAACCAAATCTACATAAAATAGGTCAAAAATATTTAAAAAATGGGTCGAATCAACAAAAAATGGGTCAAAATAGCCCCAAAATAGGATTGTATGGGTGTTAGGGGTCACAGATTTGGATCATGGGCAAGAGGGCGCGGATCTGGGTCAACTTGACTCGCTAACTGCGGCTGGGTTGCTTATGCATTGGGCTTGAGCATGGATGAGGTCTGCTCGCGCTAGAGGTTGGGCCCGCTGTTGGAAATGTGCCCTAAAACCAATCATATGATGATACTTTACGGACATTTCACATGTTAAACTAATCTAGTTTAATATAAAGGGCAAAGATTATTGTTTGAGCCGTCTCATATAAATGTTATATGCTTAAACGATAAAGTCCAAGGAGTATGTGATTGGGAGAATGCGATCTAATGAAGTTAGATTCATGAGACCATTCTTTCGTAGACACATCCTAAATGTTCCTGATCATAGGATTGCCAATTGGGCATTGACAGTCCGTCAAGATCGGTACGTGCTATGTCTTCTCTCAGGGAGAGTGACTAGTCTCGAGTCATTGGTGTGTGTGACATCAAGACAAGTACGTAGGTGCTCAATAGGGAATGAGTTCACTGAACGCGATCAACGAAGAGTTCTCATACTCATGTCACATGAGAACTCATGTTTGGGATAATGCAAATTAGTCCTTTGACCTGAGGCATCACAGTTGTCTTGTGGTTAAGTCCTTGATCTTTGATTATGTCAATGTCACCCCATCGGGGTGTCCACGGCATCGTTGGGGTTAAGCCACTTAGTCATGGAGGCAAGTGAATGCGCAACAAGGGATCTCTAACCTTCAAACCGTTTGAGGGAGAATACTCTATGATATGATTTAGAATCTCTGGCCAGAGTATGAATGAGATTTAGAAAAGTCGTTCTAAATCACATTCAAGGAAATCATATAAGAACACGATTCACATTGGATAGTAGACATGAATAAACTATCAAACCAAACAATGTGGTCAAGAGTATTGTATTAGAGAAGGACCGTATTGCATTTGTAATCCTAAACTGAATAGGTTCTTAACCTCTTCTGATTAGCTTGGGTAACCATGACATACGGCTAGGTGTCACTCATGGTATGTGGAAGCCCTAAAAGTGTATTATCACTAAAGGGAGAATTGAAAGTAAGTTTCAATTCATAATCGATTTGAAAGAGTTTTGATCGCCCACTGCCTCGCTAAAAGGAACCTAATGGATCGTACACCGTATAAGGTGGAGATGGATGAAACAAACTAAATGAGTAAGAATAATTGAATAGTTTAATTATATATGGCAAGGATTAATTAATATGTTAATTAATCAAACGAATAAGTTCGTTAAAGACCTCGGGATAGGTTTTGGACCTTAAGGCCCAATGGGCTTCGAACATCAAGCCCATTGACTTAAGTTGTATGACAACTTAATGAATAATGATTCACTAAGACCCAAAAGCCCAAACAACCCCCCATGGCCGGCCATATAGAGAAAGGGTAGTGAACTTGCTTTAATTACAAGTTTGCCACTCAAATGAATAAAGGTATAAATATGACTTTATAGCCTTTTATTCATAAGGGTTTGTTTTGGGGAAAATTGGTGAGAATTGTCTCTCCATTTCTCTCTAGAAAAGCCGGCCACCATGGAAGTTGTAGCTAGCCATCTATTCTTCCATGGTCACTCATTTATCATCCATGCTCTCCTTGGTGTAGATCCATCCAAATCCATGGATCTAAGATGCAAGGAATGAAGGCCCTATCTCTTGGGTGATTAGCCTTTGTTTAAATACAAAGAGGAATCTACAAAGGTATATATTTCAACTCACTTTGTTTTGAGTTGATTAATGGTTCACCAATCTACTAGGCTTTGAATTTCATGGTTAATGTTTTGTTTTTAAGTGCATGCTAGCATGATTCCGCCTTTAATTGTTAATTGCATGCTTATTGATGTTGCTTAAAAGAACATGTTTTCACAAAATCATCCTTCAAGTGGTATCAGAGCCTAGGTCTAGTAGTTGGTGAATCCTTTTGGGTTTTGTAGTTCATAGTTTGTGATTTAAAAGTTGTAATATGTTACAAGCTTTATTCTTGTTTCTTTGAATGTAAATTTTGTTAGAAAATTTGCCATCTCAAATGTTGTAGATGTAGTTCATATGAGCATGAATATTGGAGCTAAAATTTGGTGCCATGACTTTGGGGATTTTCGGCCAAATCCAAAGGGTGGATTTTTGGGTTCTTGTTTGACTTGTTAAAAGTGTTTTCAAGTGACTTTTGGAACCCCTATGTACCCTAGTTTGGTTAGATGTTATTTCCCTAAAGTTTGAATGGTTTTGGAATGTTTTTGGGTAAAAAAAGTTCATGGAAAAATTTTGGGTTTTTCATGAATGTTCTTCATTGTTCTTGACATTTTTGCCAAGAACAAAAAGGTTTGTGTTTTGATTCAAAGTTTTGATTTATTTCATAAAGTTTATGTTTCATGTTTTTCAAATGTTTTAATGCATAAGATATTTATTTGAAGGGTGATGGAAATGGTGATGGGTGTGTAAGGATTAATTTCCTTTCACACACACCACTTGCACCACTTGTTGCTTTATGTCTAAAACTCACAAATCAACACACACATCACTCTATCCTCTTCCAAAACCGGCCACCCTTGCAAGTGGGGTACTTTTGGGTCTTTTATGCAATTACATAAAGTTTTGATACTTTTGTGTATTTGCACTTTGGCCCAAAAGTTTACGTTTTTACGTTTAGGTCCAAAAACGCTAAAGGACAAATTGTTTTGATCCTTTAATGAAGTTTTTGCATTGATTAAATTTTGGGTTCTAATGTAATTACATGAAGTAGTGGACTTTTGTGTCTTTACAAAGTGACCCCAAAAGTTTTGCAATATAGCCCAAAAGTTGAGGTTAATTGCTTTATAGCCCAAAAGTTGTGGTTATTGCATATTGGCCCAAATTAGGTAGAGAACAAAAATTGTTTTGTCTCTTTAAATGAGAATTGGATTTTCATTTTGTTTAGCTCCATTTAAATCAATTTTATGGATACAAAAACCAAATGAAAATGTTGCATTCAATTTAATTAGTTAAAGTGTTAATTAATTAAAGGGTGATTATGAACCTAAGCCTAATATAATTGAGCTATGTGATAGGCCGTTTCAAATTTGTTTGAACCATGGGAATGTGTAGATTAATTTTGGTTGTAATTTGATTTGATCAAATGTTGTAAAAGGGCTTAAGCTCTTCTTTACTTTAAAGTAATTTGTTTTATGCAAATGTTGTAATGAGCATAAGCTCACCTTTACTTTGAAGTACTTCTTTCTTGCTTTATATGATATGCATGAAAATGAAGTAGTTGGGTCCAACGCCCCTAAGACAACACGCCTTAATGTGATTAAACGCGTAACTAAAATCAATCACCATCCCTAGACCGAGATTCAACACAAGGCTCGTGTTGAATCTAAACAAAGGTTCATAGTCATCCTAAGGCCCTAAGGCAACTATATAGTCCATCAAATGAATGCAAATGTTATGTTAGTAGTATCATATACTCTTGCTTTAAAAACCGTTTTATAAGCATAGTGGGAGTATTATATACAACTAAAAACAATCATATGGACCAATAGTTGTAATAGGACCAAAATTGTTTTAATAGAGATTAAAATGTATGTTTATATGTGATGAGACCTAAAACCCTCAACCAAACCAATATTAAGTTGATAAGCGAGAGATGTTTAGAATATCTCTTCGTGGCCTTCCACCGTGGTGGGATCCAATCGTTTATGACTTGTACACCGGCTTCACCCTATCATGGGGGAGTACACAGTGCATGCTTATACTCAGGAGGAATCCATATACATATGATGAGGTGAGTGTAGGCAACGAGGATAGCTATATATCGTATCATCGTGAGGCTATTCTTGAACCCCTTCACACACTAAGCATGGTGGGAAGAACTTAACTAAGTGCAATGGAACCAATATCATATCATTGTGAGGTTACATTCTCTAGAGGCCAAATAAGATGGGTACTTGCATGAGTTGCAAATGAGTAAGCGTACTCTCTCATTATTATTATTGCTAGCCATATATCGTATCATCGTGAGGTGGGCTTGGTAATAGTGAGCCTCCCATACCCTACTAAGAGTTTCATCCAAAACTCTCGAATTCCAATGAGGGATATGGAATTTGCCAAAAATAGTGGGTGGTGCTATTTTGATTTAAAGACCCGAATCAAATGGCTTAAAATCAATCTATTTATATTCGTTATGTATTTGTTTACCAATATATTTGCAAACGCTATCCAACACTTGACAAATAAAAACCGAATGTTTTAGTTTCCGGACTTAGGTACCACAATCCCAAAGAATGTCTTAGAAGGATTGCATATGTATCTAAGTAGTCTCATCCTCACAATCTTCCTAATGATAATGTATCATTGGAAGAACATGTTAGAAATGTCTATCATGAAGAGGACAACACAAACAACCAATGCTTAATCCTTTGTTATATGAACAAAGGAACTTACGAAGATTAGCATAATGACAAGGACACTTTTAAATGTCATAATTCTTCAATTACAAATTGTTGTATGAAGAAATAGGAGTTGCTTTGAACAACTCTTAGTCAATGCAAACACTTAGTGCTTGTTTCTTTGTTACATGAACAAGGAACTTGGGAAGAAAGCACAAAGGCATGGACACTTTATGTGCCATGATTCTTCACTTACAAATTGTTGTATGAAGAAATGAGAGTTGCCTTGTACAACTCTTGAAGGTTTGTAATTATGCTTAGAACATAATGGTTGGTTGACAAAAATAGTCCATTAACATGGACTAATGATGACTTTGAATCATTGAGTGTTGAAGTGATAAACCTCTTAACGAGACGGAAACTAGGCAAGGACTTCACCTTTGTTTCCCTATCCTAATGGTTCACTAAGTTTATTGTAAACTATGTAGTGAACAATAACCACATGCTCTCCAAAAATGTTTGATGTGTATAACACAATTGAAATAAGTTTCAAGAGAGATAGTGGGAGTTTAGGGACCATGACTATTGTAGTCAAAGGAGAAGTCAAATGAAGAAAGCGAAATAACTCCAAGGGAACAAACTTTCTTTATGAAAGGATGGACATTGGAAGGGGTATTTGCAAGAAATGTCTTGCAAGTGTCAAGAACACGCCTTTCGAAGGTGTTGTAAAATGTTCTTGAATAGTTCAAAACAGTTGATTCTTCTACTTGAATGCTTGATTCCGTATTAGTAACTATGTTTTACAATCGTTGTAAAAGTGTGGCTAATAAGAAGTAGAAGATTAATGAGAGAAGAGAAAGTACTTCACATTCGGAAAGTGAATAAAATATAGATCTCTGCGAAAGCAGATGGTACTTACTTCCTCATATGAACTACCAAAGAAATTGGAAAAACATAGATTGTCTTTATATTCCAATTTTAAGGAACTAAATTCCGTCACTATGTGAAATGGATAAATGTTTTGTTTGACAAAACATTGTTCTTTATTAATCAATGATTGGATTATAGTAATCTAATTGATTGTCTCTATAGTAGAGATGATATGGTAGTGTTAACTGTTTAGAATACAACGATGCTTAAAACCCAAAAGGTTGCAAGGTAGTGACTAATCCCAACTAAAGTTGTGATACCTCTAAAAACATAAATTACGAGTTGGTCATAGATGGACGCTTTGGATCATTAGATCCGGATCCAATACCTTCTTGTTAAAATTGTATAGAGGCGAAATGTTCGAATCTTTATTTTTTTTTGGAAAGAAGAAAGAATCACAAAGTTGTTGAGGTTAATTCACTTAGATGTTAGTGGCACTTGTCCACAAACATAATACTACTCATGTTGGATGACATTCACCGAAGATCACCCTCGGTTGGACTATAGTTTATTTTAAATAAACACAAGTCCGAATACTTTGCAAAAGGTTTCAAAGAATTCAAGAAATGTAAGTTGATGAGTAAGACGTCTAAAGTATTTACATCCTTAGATTTGATCCAAGGAATGGTAACACTTTAGAATAGTTTTCTTGAAAGATATCAAGGAAAGAAGCATCATAAGATAATAGATTTCTCCATTAGGAGAAGAACGAACTTGAATAAAGATTTAGTTCGTTGGATATTATCAATTACCCATATATAGGATATATACTTCTAAAAACAATATGATTGTAAATTAGAAGATCTTCCAATATTTTCATGACTCCATAAGATGTAGTTGGAAAGAAAGACAAATCTTAAAACATGTTAAGATTTGGGGTTGTGTGCTTATAAGCAATATTTGTTTGATAACAATCTTGTAGGATATCCTTAAATTAACTTTTGGATATTGCTTCTATAAACCAATTAACAAATGTTGTTTTGTTGGGTAGTTCATTGTAATCCTACAATGTGATTTGCCTAAGAGCAAATGAACGAGGGATAGAACTCAAAGAATGGTTCTTTGAGAGACAAGATAATAATCAACAAATATAACAACCTAGTTCCTATACCAAAAGCTCCAAGGTAGTCGAGAAGGATTTATAAACCGTCTCAGTTAAATGGTTTGAACTTTATGACTATGTCATAGAGTTGCACCTCTTAATTCGAAAGAAATAAGAATGAAAATCCTTATGACTACATTGAGTGTATATATGATATATACTCAAGGAAATGGTAAAGTACCATTTAACCCGAAATAATGAAACCTTCATAAGCTAATTGGTAGCTTAAGGTGACTACAATCAAAGAGAATGGTTGACTTTGAAGGAACCATTTTTGACGTAGTCTTAGTTTCAATTAATTCGAAGATTGCTAGCTACAACTAAATGGTGATTCAATGTTTGGACATAATATAGGTTTCCGAAACCATTATTAAGATAGTCTTGATAATATATGTCTAAAACTATGAATCACAAGACATGTAAGTTGTAGAGATCCATCCATCATGGATCTTAGCAAGCTAGTGGGAGCTATAAGCGTCTTATGAGAGAAAGGTCAAATCGTTTGCTTTCTCATAAAGATGTAAATGAATCTTTTGTTTACTAGGTTTACAAAAGATTAGTGGGAGTTAGTCATATTCCTAAATTTGTATGTATATATATATATAAATATATATGTGATATATATGAATGTATATATGATTTATTAATTTTGGAAATGAAATGAATACTTCTTCGTTAAAGTTATGACTTTAAACATTCGTTAAAGTTATGACTTTAAACATTCTATAAAGATAGAATGTATATGGGAGACATAGTCTATATACATGGGATGGAAATCTATATTGATAGATTTTAGGATATAATTTGATTATATCAATCCCTAATAATAGACAAAAGATGCTAGGAAGTTTCTCATATGATGATAAACTTTAATCAGAAGAACAACTCTAGTGAGACTAGGAGGTAGCTCTTCTCAAAGGGAACGTACCCTTTGACTCCCAAAGAAATAATGCGTAAATAAGAATCCTTTATGCATACGCATAAAGGTGATTTATGTATTTCATATTGTATGAAAAACATTGATATGGGTTGTACCTAGAACGGTACAAGACGATATCAGTGCAAGCCCAGGATCAGAACCATGGCAACTGTCAAGTGAGTCCTTAAGTATTTAAGAAATACTAAAGGATAGATTCCTCAAAGAATGAGGAAGAATTAGAGTAACGTAATGGAAGCGTAAATGTATTAGATTATGAATCTAATCCATCATTGGATGTTTCTTCATTATGAATGAAGAGATAAACGAATATCTCTTTATTATGACTAAAGAGATATTTGGATGGAAACATTAAAGTAATGACTTTAGTGTGTTCCATTATGAATGCAAAATATATTGCCATAAAGAAGTTTACAACAGTGTTGTTTGGATGGGAAAGTTCATTTAGTGAACTCTCTATTCGGTTCCAACCAGAAAGTGTATCTAGTGTACTGACACTATGACACTAATGGGGCGATAGCTCAAGCCAGGGAATCAAGGTCTCATCAAGATCCGAACTCATATGAGAGACTGAACCACATGATTGAGAATCATGTATAATGGTGACGTCGTTATTCTCAAGGTTGCTTCTATGGATAACATATAGATATCCATTGTCTAGGCCTACTACTCAGCCATTTATGAAATGACTACAGAAGAGGTATCATCACTGATGACCAAGCTGATTGGCTCTAGTGCAAGTGGGAGATTGTTGGAAATGTGCCCTAAAACCAATCATATGATGATACTTTACGGACATTTCACATGTTAAACTAATCTAGTTTAATATAAAGGGCAAAGATTATTGTTTGAGCCGTCTCATATAAATGTTATATGCTTAAACGATAAAGTCCAAGGAGTATGTGATTGGGAGAATGCGATCTAATGAAGTTAGATTCATGAGACCATTCTTCGTAGACACATCCTAAATGTTCCTGATCATAGGATTGCCAATTGGGCATTGACAGTCCGTCAAGATCGGTACGTGCTATGTCTTCTCTCAGGGAGAGTGACTAGTCTCGAGTCATTGGTGTGTGTGACATCAAGACAAGTACGTAGGTGCTCAATAGGGAATGAGTTCACTGAACGCGATCAACGAAGAGTTCTCATACTCATGTCACATGAGAACTCATGTTTGGGATAATGCAAATTAGTCCTTTGACCTGAGGCATCACAGTTGTCTTGTGGTTAAGTCCTTGATCTTTGATTATGTCAATGTCACCCCATCGGGGTGTCCACGGCATCGTTGGGGTTAAGCCACTTAGTCATGGAGGCAAGTGAATGCGCAACAAGGGATCTCTAACCTTCAAACCGTTTGAGGGAGAATACTCTATGATATGATTTAGAATCTCTGGCCAGAGTATGAATGAGATTTAGAAAAGTCGTTCTAAATCACATTCAAGGAAATCATATAAGAACACGATTCACATTGGATAGTAGACATGAATAAACTATCAAACCAAACAATGTGGTCAAGAGTATTGTATTAGAGAAGGACCGTATTGCATTTGTAATCCTAAACTGAATAGGTTCTTAACCTCTTCTGATTAGCTTGGGTAACCATGACATACGGCTAGGTGTCACTCATGGTATGTGGAAGCCCTAAAAGTGTATTATCACTAAAGGGAGAATTGAAAGTAAGTTTCAATTCATAATCGATTTGAAAGAGTTTTGATCGCCCACTGCCTCGCTAAAAGGAACCTAATGGATCGTACACCGTATAAGGTGGAGATGGATGAAACAAACTAAATGAGTAAGAATAATTGAATAGTTTAATTATATATGGCAAGGATTAATTAATATGTTAATTAATCAAACGAATAAGTTCGTTAAAGACCTCGGGATAGGTTTTGGACCTTAAGGCCCAATGGGCTTCGAACATCAAGCCCATTGACTTAAGTTGTATGACAACTTAATGAATAATGATTCACTAAGACCCAAAAGCCCAAACAACCCCCCATGGCCGGCCATATAGAGAAAGGGTAGTGAACTTGCTTTAATTACAAGTTTGCCACTCAAATGAATAAAGGTATAAATATGACTTTATAGCCTTTTATTCATAAGGGTTTGTTTTGGGGAAAATTGGTGAGAATTGTCTCTCCATTTCTCTCTAGAAAAGCCGGCCACCATGGAAGTTGTAGCTAGCCATCTATTCTTCCATGGTCACTCATTTATCATCCATGCTCTCCTTGGTGTAGATCCATCCAAATCCATGGATCTAAGATGCAAGGAATGAAGGCCCTATCTCTTGGGTGATTAGCCTTTGTTTAAATACAAAGAGGAATCTACAAAGGTATATATTTCAACTCACTTTGTTTTGAGTTGATTAATGGTTCACCAATCTACTAGGCTTTGAATTTCATGGTTAATGTTTTGTTTTTAAGTGCATGCTAGCATGATTCCGCCTTTAATTGTTAATTGCATGCTTATTGATGTTGCTTAAAAGAACATGTTTTCACAAAATCATCCTTCACCCGCACCTTTTGAAGCTTGGATTATGGGCTTACGCAACGCCTTAGGCCTGGGCATGGCTCGGGAGGTCCTGGGCTTGGGCTTGTGAAGCTTGGAACGGCATGGATGGGCCTTGGGATGCCTTGGGCTCGTGCTGGCCTTGGGCCCGCAAGACCTGGGCTGTTGCTTTGGCAGTTGCGGCTGCGATCTGGGTCTCCTCATGCTGGGTCGTGCGCGGAGCTTGGGCTCATGCAGCTAGGGCAGCAGTTTGGGCTGTTTTTGGTGCCTAGGCTTGCTACTCACCGTGGGTTGGAGACTAGCCAAAGGTTGCCACGGTGGTGGCTGTCGTGGTGGCCACCTTGGTGGCTGCTACGGTGGTGCCACTCCACTTGTTGTCGTGTTGAGCCTTGTAGATCGTCGTGGTCCAATTCCTTGAATGTAGGAAGTTCTGTTCGTCGTGGTTTCCGAGTTTCTAGTCATTGTACTTTTCTTTTATGTTTTATCAAAGAATTTTTATAAGTAAAAATTCCAAGAATAAGAACATACAAAAAATCTACAAATGAACAAGAAAACAAAAACCTTGAATGCGAGAGTTTTTTTACAAGCGTGTGAATCGAGACTCTCAATGAAAGCACCAATTTGTGGATGCAAATTTCCACCTTCTTCTTCTTGGACGAAAATGCACCTGCAAAACAATTAACACATTAGGTCAAGGCCAAAAGCCTCATGCCCCCACGATGAATTTTGGGGGGGGGGGGGGTAAGGGCGCTTTGGCCGAAGAACCTCCAATGTCAAAGTTAGAGTTTGAGAGAGAAAGTGTTTAGAGAAATTCGGAGAATTTAGCAAGAGAATTGAACTTAGGTTTTTGGGAGAAATGGTGGCTATTTATAGGGGTGTGGCCGGCCCTTATTTGGAGAAAAGGGGTCCGACCACTTATGGTGATTTTTTGGTGTAATTGTAATCAATTAGGAAATTAATCAATTAATTAGCTAATTAATCCTATTTTGAAAAGAATAAATAGGAATTACCTTATGGAGAGGATTTGATGAGGATTTGATGAGGATTTGATGAGGATTTATGGAGAGGATTTGATCACATTTGACCTTAATTGAGCCGTTATTGTCTACTTCTTACACGTGGGAGTTCCGGTTTTGTCTTTTTCATCCAAGAATTCAAGTGTCGCCTCCATATTTTTCTTGGTTATTTTTTACTCCACAATTGTGGAATGGAAGGATTCCTGATAAAGGTTCTTGTTCAAGGAGACCATCATCACCTGTAACAAAACCACATTAATTAAATAACAATACAAAATAAAAATAGTATCCATTGTTGTTATATTCATTCTTGTTAAACAACAAGTGAGATTTAGGATCTTGGGTTTGAGGAGGATGACATAATCCGTAAGAATCATGTCCGTTGTCTTCTGGCATACGTTCATCATTTGGTTGTATCTGAATTTGGATACCACTTGATTTTTTTGAAACTTTCAATTTATCGTCCTTCTTATATATCGTACACAAAAGCCGGTCATCGAGCTGCAAGAACGAAAAATGTGTCAGGAGGCTCAATAAAAATTTTGAGGAAAAAAACAAGGAATTAAGAATTAATTAATTCTTCAGAGGAAATAGTATTAAAAGTATTGTATATTTTCAAACCCTCATAATATTTTTTCTATTTGCCTTCCTAGAAGTAGGCTTGGCAATTCCTGATACGACCTGATAACCCAACACGATACGACATGAAATTAACAGATGTTCGGGTCGACATGATAACGAATAAGGTGTTATGGGGTAACCCGATAAGCACCTGTTAAGATAACAGGTTAGTTCGGGTATACACGTGGATAACATGATACACGATAAGCAGAATATTAATTTAATAATTTTATAACCCTAAAAAATACTATAATAATTATATATATTAATTTAACAATTTTATACCCCTAAAAAGTTTAAAACTATAATAATTATATATATATATATATATATATATATTAAATTAACTATAATAATTATATATATTATAATAATTATACCCCCAAAATATTAACTGTTTGTACCATACTTGACCAATCCCGAAACTACTGAGCACCGGTCAACGTTATACTGTCAAGGACCCAGAAGAGTTTCCCTACAACCAGGAGGCCAATTATAGCGCGACACGTGTCAACATCAGAAGCCAATCATAGTGCGACACATGTCAACATCAGAAGCCAATCACAACACGACACGTGTCAATGTTAGAATGAAACTAGAAACTCTCTTCTATAAATAGAGATCATTCTCTCACAATATTTCCTAATATCATTTGTACTAAATCATTCACTTGTACTCACTAAAGGAGAGCTTGAACCTATGTACTTGTGTAAACCCTTCACAATTAATGAGAACTCCTCTACTCCGTGGACGTAACCAATCTGGGTGAACCACATACATCTTATGTTTGCTTCCCTGTCTCCATCCATTTACATACTTATCTACACTAGTGACCGGAGCAATCTAGCGAAGGTTACAAACTTAACATTTTCTATTGTACCAAAGTCCCCACTGATTTTGTGCATCAACATTTGGCGCCATCTGTGGGAACGACACTTATTCCCACTCTCTTCAGCTTTGTTAAGCTGGTTTCCACCATGCGTACACTCTTTTTTGACCAGGCATCCCTCTCCAACATGGGGAGCGAAGGAAGCCACAGCACACAAAATGACAGCAACGAAAGAAGAAAGGAAAGAGGGTTACTCTTCAAGCTAAAGTCGATGAGATAGAAGCTTAAAACAACAATATAGCAATGAAGAATGAGGTCCTCTAAGAGCAGTATGAGAAGCTCTTTGAGACACTCCACGAAACTATGCGTACTCAAACACGCGAGCTTGTTGCCCCTGTGGACATCAACCATCATCTGGGTGCCCCCCAACACGGAGGGTCACTTTCCTTCAACATGGGTATCCCTGATGAGGAGCGAGCTAATCATCAAAAAATTGATCAACATGAGACTTTTCTCAACCCAGCTGCTTCGACTCGAACCAGGAAAAGTGGAGGAAGACACCTCCTTGCAGAAGGGTTGGAAGGATCGAAAGCCATTTATCGTGACTGCATAGACTTCCTAAAACAACATCGAGAAAATCTCATCCACATATGCTCGAAGATCAGGGACCCAAGGGTTTCTGAAAGACTCGGTCCCCTCCCACGACCCAGGCCAGCTGCCAATCTAGGGAAGGAATGACATGTCCTAGAGGAACATGAAGGTACAGCGGACTCTGAGGTATTCCGACAAACTCGCCCTAGAAGTCAATACGGCGAGTCCAAGGAAAAATCACATGCCCTTGCTCAAACTTTCCTACTTTCACGAGGCAATGGAGACTTACGAAAGAAAATCCCAGTGGTACATGACTCCACTCAAGACCCTCTTGTCCTACAGCTCATTGAGGAAGTAAACAAGTTGAAGGCCGAACATTAGGCCGAGATACTTGACTGGAACCAACCCAGGCCTGGCCCTCTCACAAGAAGGATCCTTGACACCCTCTTCAAGTGAAGACAAAACAAAAGCTTGGTTTACAACTCTATACTGGAAGGGAGGACCCAATTGAACACCTTAACCTCTTTGAGTCCACCATGGCATATCAGATGCACACTGACGAAGAACAATGTCTTCTCTTCCCCTCCAACCTTTCTGGCGGAGCTCTAAACTGGTATTGTTGTCTTCCACCTGAGACAGTAGACTCATTAGAGGAACTGAGGAAACTGTTTGTCTCTCAACACATTTTCCAGACTGATCGCTTGCATTCTGCAGATGACTTGTACACTATTCGCCAGAAGCCGGACGAGTCACTACGAGAGTATGCTGGTCGTTTCAGCCATGAGTATTCTCGCTACGCTGAGGCAGATGACAAGACTGCCCTCAAAGCTTTCACGGCAGGCTTACGTGATTGTTTCTTCAAGTACATGATCAATGCCAACACTTTGAAGACTTACTCTGAGGTGATGGCACAGGCTTACAACCATGCCTCCTCCGAGGCAATGACATATCAAGGGAAACCCCCCACAACCACCCCTTATGAGCAAGTAGAGAGTGGAAGCTAGATCCAACCAAATGAGAAGACCTCGACCTTCCAAACGGCAGTGGTGCCTCCTCTTGCCTTACTTAATACTTTGCCAAGTCAACAGACATATCAATCTCAGGGCAAAAGGAAAGATTTCCATCCTCACCAATCTCATTTTAGTAAAAGGAGTAAGGGACACTACCGCGATAACCAAGGGTATCACCATGATAATCCGCGACCCCAGGCAGTCAACACAGGGGGTCAAGCATGTGTCAGGACAGCCCCTACCCCGAGGTATGAGGCATACACACCTTTGAACGCAATATGCATGGCCATTTACCCCAGCATAGCACACTTGATACCGAAGCCAAAGCCGGGGCACCCGGATTACAAGCCCACGAAGAACACGGCCACGTTTTGCTGCTACCACAAGCATAATGGCCATGACGGCGAGAAGTGTATCACTCTTCGTGATCATATTGAAGCTTTGGCACGTGAAAGAAAAATTGATCAATTCCTCCTTCACCCTCCAAGGGGTAACCGTAACCAACGCCAAGTAAATATGATATATTCTATAGGTGGGGCACACCCATATCTAAATCTTCCAACAGGGCCATGAAAAATAGTAAACGAGCTTTAAGGTCTGGCCACCAAGTGTTTCACGTGGAAGACATCATGAAAGGTAAGTATCAAAAGCCTAGCTGGGGTCCAATATGTTTCTACCTTGAGGAAGAAAGAGGTATCATTTACCCTCACAACGACGCACTGATCGTGGAAGCTCACATAGCCAACTTTGAAGTACGACGAATCCTGGTAGACACAGGGGCTTCGGTCAATATCATGTTTGCTGAAGCTTTCAGGGCACTTAATGTAGCTGAACACTTGCTCGACCGCTCGATTTCCCCTCTAATAAGCTTCTCCGGTGATATCGTGCAACCTTTGGGGAGCATACACCTACCTTTCACCATTGGTACAGGCCCTTACACAGCTACCATTACCACTAACTTCCTGGTGGTTGATTGCCTAATGGCATACAATGTCATCTTCGGACGCATAGGCATCAATGATCTCAAGCCATGGTATCCACACATATGTTGTTGATGAAATTTCCAACCCCCTATGGCAATGGTTACATCAGAGGAGATCAACTTAGTGCATGATCATGTTACAACACTTCGATCAAGCAACAACACTTGCATGTGCCCAAGGAAACCCTTTCTATACATGACCAAGTCATAAAGACCAGCCCAGACGAAGCCAACTTGGATCTTCACGGTGGCAACAGTCAACCCGACGATCCTCGAGATGACTTTTTCACCCAGCAAGGACAACTTACTGAAGAGTTTGAGAAGGTCTCTATCTCAAAAGATTATCCGGATCGCATGGTGAAGATTGGTACCACCTTGTCACCACCCATTCGGTTGGCATTGATCTCTTTTTTACAAGAGAACACTGAGGTTTTCGCCTGGTCATACGAGGACATGTCAGGCATCTCTCCTGATATAATCTATCATCGCTTAAGTATTGACCCCAAGACCAAGCCAGTGAGACAGAAGCAAAGATCTTATGACCCTGAATGGTACGAGGCAATGAAGGCAAAAGTTGAAAAACTCAAAGGCATAGGCTTCATCCGCGAAGTCAATTATCCAACGTAGGTAGCAAATGTTGTCCTTGTTAAGAAGAATCTGACTAAGGAAAATCTCCTGCTCCAAAAGGTCTTGTGGAGAATGTGTGTCGATTACACCGACCTAAACAAAGGATGCCCGAATGATAGCTTTCCTCTTCCTCTTATAGATAGACTTATAGACTTTACGGCAGGGTGTGAACTCCTGAGCTTCATGGATGCTTAGTCAGGATACAACCAAATCCTCATGAACCCTCCAAACCAAGAACACACATCCTTCACTACTGACAGAGGACTATATTGCTATAAAGTCATGCCATTCGGCCTAAAGAATGCAGGAGCGACTTATTAGAGACTGGTCAATTCAATGTTCGCCGAACAGATTGGGAAGAGCATGCAAGTTTACGCTGATGATATGCTAGTCAAGAGCAAACATGCTGACCAACACATCACCAACCTATCTGAAACTTTCACCATTCTGAAGAGGTATCGAATGAGGTTGAACCCCAACAAATGTGCCTTCGGCGTAGGCTCTGGCAAATTCTTAGGCTTCATGATAAGCCAACGAGGCATTGAGGCTAATCCCGAGAAGATAAAAGCAATCCTCGACATGAAGGAACCGGTAACTTCAAAAAACATCCAGAGCCTTACTGGCAAGGTGGCAGCCTTAACTAGGTTCATCTCTAAGGCCACAAACAGATGTGCTCATTTCTTCAAAGCACTTAAGGGAAGTAAGAAGTACATTACATGGACTGATGAATGTACTGAGGCATTCAAGAACCTCAAAGACTACATGAGTAAAGCCCATTTGCTCTCCAAACCTGAGGTTGGTGACACTCTCATTATCTATCTGTCGGTATCGGTTTCAGCAATAAGTTTCGTTCTCATTCGGAAGGATGGTAATGTCAAACGGCCTGTCTACTACGCTAGCAAAGCCTTACAAGATGCGGAGACACGATACTCCAACATTGAGAAATTGGCTTTAGCATTGGTTGTGTCTGCTCGAAAACTTCGCCCTTACTTCCAAGCACATTCCATCATCGTGCTTACCAATCATCCTCTTCGATAAATACTCCAAAGTCCTGACACTTCCGGGCGAATGATCAAATGGGCGATAGCATTGGGTGAGTTTGACATCTCCTACCAACCAAAGCCAGCTAAGAAGGGCCAAGCAGTGGCAGACTTTATCACTTACTTCACATATCCTGTTGACATTGTTTCTAGGCCTAAAGAAGTGGTTTCATTACCCTCGGAAGCTCAAAAAATAGAACCAACAGCCCCAGCATGGAGTCTATATGTTGATAGCTCGTCCAACCAACAAGGTTGTGGAGCAAGACTAGTCCTTACGACCCCTGACAAAGTGGCGATAGAGTATGCTCTTCGTTTCAAATTCAAGGCGTCGAACAATGAGGCCGAATATGAAGCCCTCCTAGCAGGCTTACATTTGGCCAAACACCTTGGGGTTAAACGAATTGATATCTTTAGTGACTCCCAATTGGTGGTTAACCAGGTCACCAACAACTTTGACGCTAAGGATAGCTCCATGGTAGCATATCTAGCATAAACACAATTGTTGCTCAAGAATTTCCACTACCAGATCACCCATATTCCTCGAGTGGCAAATAGTCATGCAGATGCTTTAGCTCGCCTCGCCTCAGCGGTGGAAGACAAGTGTGCAACTTACAACATGGAGATAGTTGGATTACCCCGATTTATAGATTCCTTGCTCATGGAACCTTTCCAAATGACAAAGTCCAAGCTAAGCAGATTCGATACAAGGCTACCCGTTACTTGATCATTAATGACCAACTCTACAAGCGGGGTTTTAACCTACCATACCTAAGATGCCTTAGGCCCACAGAGGCGGAAATTGTCCTTCGAGAAATACATGAAGAAGTTTGCGGAGATCATGCTGAATCTCGATCCTTAGCACACAAGGCTTTTCGCCATGGATATTACTGGCCAACACTCCACCAAGATGCCATCAGAATATCCCGCTCATGGGATAAGTGTCAACACTACGTAACTATTCCTCACTCCTCTCCCGAGCCGCTCACTCCTATGATCAGCCATTGGCCTTTTGCCCAATGGGGACTTGATTTGATCGGCCCAATGCCTGCAGGGAAGGGCAAGGTTTGCTATGGAATCATTGCAGTTGACTACTTCACAAAATGGGCCAAAGTAGAACCCTTGGCAACCATTACTGAGGCAAAAATAGAAGACTTCGTATGGAAAAACATCATTTGCAGATTCGGCATTCCCAATGCTATAGTCACTGACAACGAGCGAAAGTTCGACAACAATAAGTTCAGGATGTTATGCTCTAAGTTTAACATCAACTTATGTTTTACCTCCTCAGCTCATCCCCAGTCTAATGGACAAGTTAAAGCCATCAACAAAATAATCAAGCGAACTTTGAAAACCAGCTTGGACAAGGCTAAAGGTTGTTGGCCAGAATTTGTACCCCAAGTTCTTTGGTCATACCGCACTTCGTATCAGACATCAACATGAGAAACCCCATTCTCACTTACTTTGGTACAAAGACAGTTGTCCCAGTTGAGCTTAAGCAAGCAACGTTCCGAGTCCAGAACTACGTGCAAAGCGAAAATGACAAACAACTTAGCCTCAACTTAGATCTAGTCGAGGAACACAGAAACCAGACTCACTTGAGGAATGTCGCCTATAAGCAGCGCATCTCCAACTACTATGACCTAAGGGTCAAACCTCGTTCTTTCAAAGTGGGGGACTGGGTATTGAAGAAAATATTACTCTGGCACAGAGTCCCAAGTGAAGGAACACTTAGTCCAAACTGGGGATGGACCGTTTGAAGTTGTTGGCATCAGTTGCCTTGGCTCCTACAAGCTTAGAAGCTCTGATGGCAAAGACCCTTGGCCATCCATGGAATGCTGATCACTTGTAGTACTATTATAAGTAAACTCACATTGTACAAGTGTTAAGCTTCAGCCGTTCGGCATCCTATGTAACAAAGACTATTTGGCATGAATTCAATAAAGAGGTGATTTAGACAACTCGATCCTAATCCTCTTACATTCCTAGCAATGAAAAACTCGAGTTCAAAGCTTCAACATGAATGCTTCCGACATGAAACAAAGTCTAAGTATATGTCAACAAGACTATACAAATAAACAAACAGATTCACAGTATATTCGTTCAATCATACATTCCAACACATTTAATATAAGCCAACTGTGCTTTGAAAGGGTTCAACATATTTTGTGTCATTCGACACTTGCTACAATGTGCCTAGACACCTTGCCCTTATTCTCACCAACCAGATGATGAAATGTGAAGAAAGAACTCATCTTCATGCCACCAACCAGGTGATGAAATGTACAACCCGTACTCTAATATCATTTGGCAACTTATCATTCATGCCACCAACCAGGTGATGAAATGTACAACCCGTACTCTTTTTCATGCCACCAACCAGGTGATGAAATGTACAACCCGTACTCTAATATCATTTGGCAACTTGCTACTCATGCCACCAACCAGGTGAAAAAGGAACTCACCTTCATGCCACCAACCAGGTGATGAAATGTACAACCCGTACTCTAATATCATTTGGCAACTTGCCATTCATGCCACCAACCAGGAGAAGAAGGAACTCACTTTCGTACCACCAACCAAGTGATGAAAGCAACTCACCATTCATTCCACCTACCAGAAGACGAGTGGTACAACTTGTACATGTGAACTCCTAGCATTCACAAATAATCATAAATCCTCAAGCTTGACAACTTAACTAAGGGAGCACTTATGCCCAACAAGAGTTATAGTCACCAAGAAAGTCTTATTGCAAGCCAACAACCACTTCAATGCATGGCATACAAAGATTAAGCTATTCAGCCCTCTTGCATCTGCTTCAAACATTTCCCCTCTGTAACAATGCAAACATTACAATTCTCAAAAGCTTCACACACTCTTGATCAAGACAGTGTGAAGCAAAACCAATTTATGGTGCCAACAAGAGCTTCATCAAAGGAGTTCAACCACAATTCTCAAAAGCTTCACACACTCTTTATCAAGACAGTGTGAAGCAAAACCAATTTATGGTGCCAACAAGAGCTTCATCAATAGAGGGCAACCATAATTCTCAAAAGCTTCACACACTCTTGATCAAGACAGTGTGAAGCAAAACCAATTTATGCTGCCAACAAAAGCTTCACCGAAGAGTTCAACCACAATTCTCAAAAGTTTCACACACTCTTGATCAAGACAGTGTGAAGCAAAACCAATTTATGGTGCTAACAAAAGCTTCATCAATGAAGGGCAACTACAATTCTCAGACCTTCAAAGCAAATTCAATTTATATGGTTCATCTAAACCTTCGACTACTACAAGGTGTGGCTTGCATCACAATCTCTTGCTCAACAATATGGAAGCAAAATTTGTATATGTTGTCTCTCCCACATTTTCAAATTTCTAGTTTCCCAAAAAAAAAAATGGGAAATTCAACAAAGCTTCATCAATGGAGGACAACTACAAATTCTCAAAAGCTTCACACTATCTTGATCAAGATAGTGTGAAGCAAAATCAATTCATGGTACCCAACAAAAGCTTCAACTCCAAAGCTTCACCTACAAAGTTTCAACACAAAAGCTTCACCCATAAAAGCTTTAGCACAAAAGCTTCACCCACAAAAGCTTCACCCACAAAAGCTTGACCCACAAAAGCTTCACCTACAAAAGCTTGACCCACAAAAGCTTGACCCACAAAAGCTTCACCCACAAAAGCTTGACCCACAAAAGCTTGACCCACAAAAGCTTGACCCACAAAAGCTTCAACACAAAAGCTTCACCTACAAAAGCTTCACACTATCTTGATCAAGATAGTGTGAAGCATAATCAATTCATGGTGCCCAACAAAGCTTCAACCTCAAAGCTTCAACACTAAAGCTTCACCTACAAAGCTTCAACACCAAAGCTTCACCTACAAAACTTTAAAATATTTATATATATATATATATTTTTTTTTTTTTTAGGAAATTCAAAAATTCGAAAATTGCCTAAAAAAAAAATTGAAAAAAAAAATTGCCTAGGCCTCATCTTCTTTGGGCCTAACAACTTTCATAACAAATATATATGAAGAAGGAGTATTGGGCTACCACTTAAAAAGGAAATGCCTCATTTGTCAACTCCCTCGACCGGAGACTTGGGGGACTCCAACCATATGCTACTGCACCTTGATACTCGGAAGTCTCACGACCATTAAGTGACTTGGATTTTTCAAGTCTCCAAACGAGAAGTTTACCTCACTCGGGAAATTAAGGGAGCACTACCTCAACCTACATGCTTCACTCACAAAGCATCAACATATAAGCTTCAACAAAAGGAAAAATTCAAAGAACTTAGTGAAGAAGGCCTTGGTGTATTTAACACAATACGTTGAAATGAAGCAAAACTTGTTTATTGATATCTCCGATAAGTTACAAATATGTACATATACATGAATCAAAATAAACAAACAAGAGGGAGCTTTCACAAAGGTTGCTTAGGAGAAGTCTCAGCAGTCGGCAAAACCTCAGAAAGAGGAGGCACCAAAAGGTGATTATTCGGAGCCTCAGTACTAGGCAGAACCCCAGAAGGAGGAGGCACCGAAGGTTGATCATTTGGAGCTTCATTACGTGGTACAGCCCTAGAAGACGAAGGCAATAAATGCCTTTGGAACAAACCCACAAACCTCTGATGATCAAGTAAAATCTGACCATCAGATTCCTGCAGCTGGTCGAGCTTCTTCTTCATGTTTGTAGCATAGTCATGTGCGAGCCTGTGCAACTGTTTATTCTCATGCTTGAGCCCTATGATCTCCTGTTTGAGATTTATCACTTCAGCCACCAATGATTCAACTTGGCGTGTTCGAGCAAATAGGCGTTGGGCCATATTAGACACAGAACCTGCACACTGAACACTGAGAGCCAGAGAATCCTTAACAGCCAACTCATCAGACCGTTTGGAAAGTAGTTTGTTATCTTTGGGATTGAGAAGGTTCCTGGCCACCACCGCAGCGGTTATATCATTCTTCATCACAGTAGGGGATAAGAAGGATGGGCGCCATATGTTGTCTTGAGAAGGTATGGCTGCCTCTTCACCAAAGTTCAAGTCAAAACGACGGTCGGATGGGCCAGACATTTTCAGAAATGATGAAGGAGAAATGAGGTGCAATAAATCTCTGAAGTAAGGGGAAAATTCCTACAAGCAATAACTCTCTGAATGTACTCCTTGCACACAATTGATGCCCTTATAAAAGAAAGGGCAATAGGGTCGTTGGTTCAAAAATCGAAGAGGCACCACTCTCCGGATTCCGAAGAGGCACCACTCTCCGAATTTCGAAGATGCACCACTTTCCACATGCAACATCAGCTCCTCGGGTACTACAGATAACTTTGCCAAAGATCTCTGACAAAGTTTAGACACATAAATTTTGAAGGTCCAGCTACCCTACAATTACCCATAAGGGTAAAGGAACAGCACCACTGCTTGATAACTAGAAAGTCTCAATGTGTGTCAACCTCCGTGCTCCGTGGCAAGGCAGACTGGCAAAAATGCCCAACCTTTACTCACATTCAAGAAAACACTCCCAACATGATTGCTTGCTCAAAAATCGAAGAGGAACCACTCTCGAAATCTTGAGAGCCAGACTCCTAACAGGATTACTTTCTCAAAAATCGAAGAGACACTATTCTCTGAATCTCAAAAGTCAGACTCCCAACAGGATTGCTTTCTCAAAAATTAAAGATGCACCGTTCTCTGAATCTCAAGAGTCAGATCCCCGACATAATTGCTTGTTCGAAAACTGAAGAGGCACCGCTCTCCGAACTTCGAGAGCCAGATTTCCTTGGATAAAGCTTGTCTGCAATCTTCACACGCAACATCAACTTTCCAGATACCACAGACCATTTTTTCAAAGTGCTCTGACAAAGTTAAAACATGTGAAGCTTGCAGCTCCCATTACATTGCTATGACCAAGAAGGGTAAAGGAATAGCATTATTACTTGCTCAAAAATCGAAGAGGCACCGCCTTCCGAATCTCGAGAGCCAGACTCCCAACAGGATTACTTTCTCAAAAATTGAAGAGGCACCGCTCTCCGAATCTCAAGAGCCAGACTCCCAACAAGATTGCTTTCTAAAAAATTGAAGAGGTACCGCTCTCCGAATCTCGAGAGCCAAATCCCCGACATGATTGCTTGTTCGAAAACCGAAGAGGCATCGCTCTTCAAACTTTGAGAGCCAGATTTCCTTGGATAAAGCTTGTCTGCAATCTTCACACGCAACATCAGCTTTCCAGATACCACATACTACTTTTTCAAAATGCTCTGACAAAGTTCAAACACGTGAAGCTTGCAGCTCCCACTACAATGCTATGACCAAGAAGGGTAAAGGAATAGCACTACTACTTTTCCAAAATGCTTTGTCATTGATCGTCAATTTAAAATATTTACACAAGTGGATAGTGGATACCACAAAATCTTATGGTATACTTAATAGAAGTATAAATAAACTCTAAGTGTTAGTGAATCTATCGTTTTGATGGGATACGAATTCTATGAAACTAATTTTAACGATCCAACCGTCAAACTTGTTTGTATATGCTTCGAGATCGCATACGCCAAAAATCACAAAAAACAAACATTCAGAGATCAAGAAATGAGACAAAACTTTTTGACGTTTATAAAACAAAAATCACGATTTAACGGTTATTTTAACTCCGATTTTGATGATTTTTTACAACTACACTCCTTGACCCTATACGAATACAATGAATGAATTTGATCGTCAATTTAAAATATTTACACAAGTGGATACCACAAAATCTTATGTTATACTTGTTGATGCACAAAATCAGCGAAGACTTTGGTACAACAGAAAGTGTCAGGTTTTGTGACCTTCGCTTGGTTGCTTCGGTCACTAGTGAGGATAAGTACGTAAATGAATAGAGACAGAGAAGCAAACACAGGATGTACGTGGTTCACCCAGATTGGCTACGTCCACGGAGTAGAGGAGTTCTTATTAGTAGTGAAGGGCTTACACAAGTACAAAGGATCAAGCTCTCAATTTAGTGAGTTCTTGTGAATGATTTAACACAAATGGCATTAGGCCATATTGTGGGGGAATGACCCCTATTTATAGAAAAACTTGTAGCTTTGTCACATTGACATGTGTCATGTTATGATTGGTTCTTGATGTCGACACGTGCTGCGCTCTGATTGGCTTCTAATCTTGACACGTGTCGAGTAGTGATTGGCCTCCTGGTCGGAGGGGAACTCTTCTGGGTCCTTGACAGTATAGCGTTGGCCGGTGCTCGGTAGTTTCGGGATTGGTCAAGTATGGTACAAACAGTGCTCCCCTAAGTTCCCGAGTGAGGGAAACTCCTCGGTTGGGGACTTGCAAGATCCAATCCCTTGAGTAATCACGAAACTTCTAAGTACCGAAGTGTGGTCTGATCTTCATCTGCCCTTCTCTGGAAGTACCTTTCCTCCATCCGGGAATGGTGTATTTAGCTGATGTTGACGCACAAGGTAATGTATCAATTTCACTTGAAGCTTAGTTGTAGTTTCGGGCTTAGTCAAGTGTGATACAAACCCTATAGTAGGAGTCCCCCAAGTCGCCGAGCTAGGAGATCTGCCGAAAGAGGTGACAGACAAGGTAAGCAGTCAAATTTCCAAGTAAGCAACCCAGGATCAGAGGTTTGACTTCGGCTTCCGGTTGATCGTTCTTCTTCTCCTTGTCTCTCATTCAACTGTCAGGATAAGGAGAAGCAAATGGATAAGAGATGATATGAGATACTTTTGCTTTTGAAGAAGTAACTTTCCACAGGCTTATTCTTGAACTGTGCTGGAGGGTTTTCTGGTGCCCTTCAGAGTATAAGGCCGACTCAAAAATTTGAGGGTCAAAACAAGTCCATCAAATCTAGAGTACGTTCGACCTTGATGATATGGGATACTTTTGCTGTTGATGGAATAATGAATGTGGTATGGAAAGGTGTCGTGTTGTAGTGATCTGTTTCAGCCCACCGTTGAACCTTCTGCTTCAATCTTTTGCATGGCAGAAGTGGTGTGCAACCTTTACATTTAAATGGTCCTTCAGAACATTCCTTCATAGTGACTCATCCCCGCTTGGCAGCTTCAGTGTAAAGAGCCAATATCTGATCAACTGTCATGAGGTATTTGCCGGTGGAATTCGTGACCTTGACAGCAGTTGAGGATGAGTACTCGAGAGCAATGCTAAGTAAGCAACCAGGCAAAGGCTCCAGGCAGTCAGTTCCAAATTGGAGGTTTGATTTCAGGTTCCGACTGACTGCTCTCTTTCTCCTTGTCCTGCAGGTGTGGACAAGGACAAAGACAAAGACAGGGAGAAAGCATGATATGGGATACTCTTGCTTTCGACCCTGATGATATGAGATACTCTTGTTCTTGGTGTGGCTTATTTGCTGAGGTATTATCGGGGGGAAATAAAGCTGAGTATTTCGAGAGGTTATGTTGAGGGTGCCTTTTCGAATGCGAGAAAGGGTTGAGCATTTTTGCAGGTTTTGCCTGTCCGTTGAGGAGGGAGGTCAATGTATATAGGGATTTCCCAATAACAAGTAGTAATGCTATTCCTTTACCTTTCTTGGTCACAGCAATGTAGTGGGAGCTGCCAGCTTCACGTGTTTTAATTTTGTCAGAGCACTTTGAAAAAGTGGTATGTGGTATCTGGAAAGCTGATATTACGTGTGAAGATTACAGACAAGCTTTATCTAAGGAAATCTGGCTCTCGAAGTTCTGAGAGTTGTGCCTCTTCGGTTTTCGAACAAGCAATCCCGTCGAGGATCTGACTCTCGAGATTCGGAAAGCGGTGCTACTCCGGTTTTTGAGAAAGTAATTATGTTGGGAGTCTTTTCTCGAATGTGAGTAAAGGTTGGACGTTCTTGCCAACCTGTCTTGCCGCAAAACACGGAGGTCGACACACATAGGGACTTTCCAGTTGTCAAGCAGTGGTGCTGTTCCTTTACCCTTATGGGTAATAGTAGGGTAGCTGGAACTTCGAAATTCTCGTGCCTAAACTTTGTCAGAGATCTTTGACAAAGTTATATGTGGTACCCGAGGAGTTGATGGTGCATATGGAGAGCGGTGATTGAACAGTAAGATTCACGTGCTTTCTACTTCACCAGAAATCTTCGACAGATTGCTCGTAATTTCCGCAAAGCTGATTGTGCATGTGACAGGTGCTGACGAGGCTGAAAAAGCAGGTGCTTCTTCGATTTCTGAGATCGGCCCTCGTGGTCTCTGAGCAGCCCAGCTTTTGAGAAAGCAAACGCCTCTTCGATTTCTGAAGCTCCGTCGAGTGCAGATTTTTATAGAGGCTGGCATTAAGTTCCACAGCACACTTGAATCTCTACCAGTAGAAGCTCATTTCTTGCACTTCTAAGATCTTGATTTGTCTGACCTCTTCCTTCTTCAACACATTTGAAAATGTCTGGACCCTCCGACCGTCGTTTTGACTTGAACCTTGGAGAAGAGACAGCCACGCCTTCTCCAGACAACATATGGCGCCCATCCTTCATATCCCCTACTGGTCCTCTTACCGTTGGGGATTCTGTGATGAAGAATGATATGACCGCTGCAGTGGTGGCCAGGAACCTTCTCACTCCCAAAGATAACAGACTACTTTCCAAACGGTCTGATGAGTTGGCTGTTAAGGACTCTCTGGCTCTTAGTGTTCAGTGTGCAGGTTCTGTGTCTAATATGGCCCAACGCCTATTTGCTAGAACCCGCCAAGTTGAATCATTGGCTGCTGAAGTGATGAGTCTCAAACAGGAGATTAGAGGGCTCAAGCATGAGAATAAGCAGTTGCACCGGCTCGCCCATGACTATGCTACAAACATGAAGAGGAAGCTTGACCAGATGAAGGAATCTGATGGTAAGGTTTTACTTGATCATCAGCGGTTTGTGGGTTTGTTCCAAAGGCATTTATTGCCTTCGTCCTCTGGGGCTGTACCTGGTAATGAAGCTTCAAATGATGAACCTCCAATACCTCCTCCTTCTGGGGTTTTGTCAAGTACTGAGGCTCCGGATAACCACCCTCCGGTGCTTTCTCTTTCTGGGGCTCTACCGACTGCTGAGACTTCCCCTAAGCAACCTTTGTGAAGGCTTCCTTTTGTTTGTTTATTTTGACTCATGTATATGTACATATTTGTGGCTTATCGAAAATATTAATAAATAAGCTTTGCTTCATTTCAACATATTGTGTTAAATACACCAAAGCCTTCTTCATAAAGTTCTTTGAATTTTTGCTTTTGTTGAAACCTGTATTGTTGAAGCTTTGTGAGTGAAGCATGTAGTTTGAGGTAGTGTTCCCTTAATTTCCCGAGTGAGGAAAACTTCTCGGTTGGAGACTTGAAAAATCCAAGTCACTGAGTGGTTGTGAGACTGCCGAGTGTCAAGGTGCAGTAGCATATGGTGGGAGTCCCCCAAGTCTTCAGGCGAAGAGAGTTGCCGAATGAGGTGTCTAGCTAGTAGTCAATGTCATGAGTAGGAAAACTTCACTTGTTTCTTTTCGAAGTGGTAACCCAGGGCTCGTTCTTCATATATTGTTTTTTTTGTTATGAAGATGTGTTAGGCCCAAAGAAGTGGAGGCCTAGGCCCTTTTTTTTTTTTTTTTTTTTTTTTTTTTTTTTTTTTTTTTTTTTTTTTTTTTTTTTTTTTGTGTTTTTTTTTTTTTTTTTTAGGGTGGAGGCCTAGGCCCTTTTTTTTTTTTTTTTTTTGTCGACTGAGTGGGATGTTTTCAGCTGAATCCAAATAGGGGGATGTTTTCAGCCGAATCCAAGGAGGGGGGAAAGCATGACTCATCATCATTTGTCATGATGTTGTTCCCACACTTCATCATCATGTACTACTTTTCCTTTTCTTCTTTCATAATATGCCATCAATGTGTTTAATTTTCTTTTGCTTTGCCTTTCCTTTTTGGCTGGAAAGATTGCCATCTTTCCTCACAATCGGATTTGCTGCAGTCTTGTTGAAGGAAATGTGGGTGTTGGAGCTAGGTAAACCAAGGAGGGTGTCTACGTAGAGGGATGGTAGCTCTTCAATATAACACCATTTTCTGTGGCTCAAATCGCAAAACCATCTTCATGAAAGTTGTTCCTTAGCTCGTGAACTACAACATATCCGAATTGGAGATCTATCGGAGCAGTACAACTCCAGAAATTCAGGTATGATGAGTGATTGTTCGTCATTTGTATATCAACGCGTCAGACTTGTTGTGAGCTTCAAAAACTCCATTTTCTCTTGCTCAGATCAACATACTTTCTTCATCGAAGTTGTTCCTTAACTTGTGAACTACAACATATCCAAATTTGAGGTCCCTCGGAGCAGTATAACTCCAGAAATCCAGGTATGATGAGTGACTGTTTATCATTTGTCTGTCAACCCGTCAGATTTGTTGTGAGCTTTGAAACTCTATTTTCTCTTGCTCAGATCAGCATGCTTTCTTCATCGAAGTTGTTCCTTAACTTGTGAACTACAACATATCCAAATTTGAGGTCCCTCGGAGCAGTATAACTCCAGAAATCCAGGTATGATGAGTGACTGTTTATCATTTGTCTGTCAACCCGTCAGATTTGTTGTGAGCTTTGAAACTCTATTTTCTCTTGCTCAGATCAGCATGCTTTCTTCATTGAAGTTGTTCCTCATCGACTCTTTCATAACATATCAAAAATTCAGGATGAACTAACGGTTAAATATTTCCAGATCTTCGAAACATCACAACAGCTTCGAAATCTGCAAGAAGCCGACCATCATGTTTGGAGCTTCAACACTTTAATTTCCGTCGCTCAAACAGAAACGATTCCTTCTTGAAAGTTGTTCATCTGCTCAAGAACTAGAGGGTGTCCAAAATTCAGCTCCATTGGAGAAAAGAAGCAGCTGCAAAAATTTGATAGGGGAAAGGAGGCGAAGCTTTGTTGGATTTCTAGGCTGGGGAAGATTCCAGTTTTTGTAGCAACTTCAGTACTGGTGAATTGCTTGTATTTTTGTCCATAACTAAATTTTGGACTTTGAATTATTATTTGATCTATTATAATATGTTTGGGAACATATATAAGTGAATAAATAAGAAGGAAGATTTTGGGCCCTTGTGGGTGTAAAACAAAAAATGTTTATGTTTACCCAAGTGTTTTTGTACAAGTTCAAGGGCATCTTGGGTTTTGTGAACAAAATTTGTTTATTTGGAGCAAGGTTTTGTGTTGAAGCTTTGTAGGTGAAGCTTTGGTGTTGAAGCTTTCTAGGTGAAGCTTTGATGGTGAAGCTTTGTAGATGAAGCTTTGTAGATGAAGCTTTCTAGGTGAAGCTTTGATGGTGAAAGTATGTAGAGGGAGCTTTCTAGGTGAAGCTTTTTTAGGTGAAGCTTTGTAGGTGAAGCTTTTTTAAGTGAAGCTTTTCGGGTGAAGTTTTTTGGGTGAAGCTTTGTGGGTGAAGCTTTTTAGGTGAAGCTTTGGAGGTGAAGCTTTTCGGGTGAAGCTTTTTGGATGAAGCTGTTTTTTTTTTTTTTTTTTTTTTTTTTTTGGCGCTTGACACGGTCTTCATTTGCTTGTTTTGTAGTGACTGTAGAAGACGGATTGCTTTCTGATTGAGAAGGGTTCCGGCATCGCTTTGCACCATCTTCATGTGGGTAATATAGGAACTTCCTTATGTTTTGATCATGCATGTAGTGATAGAATTTGTTTCTTCTTATTGTAGATGTCAGAGCCTGGAAGTTCTAGTGATGAGGGCTCTTCTAGCTTTAGCTCTAAGTCTGAGTCTGCAATGTCGGAGTCTTCAGGGTCTTTGTTAGAGTCCGGTACTAGAGAAACATTGGATGATCTTCCCAACCGTCAAACTTTAGCTATTGCTAGTTCTTCCTCCATGGCGTTGGGTGAGGGGGTTGTTTTTGATGCCATACCCATAGTTCGCTCTGAGTTCACAGCAGACCATCTAAAGAATAACTTGTTAGATAATGAGAAGCAGGTTGAGGCGCTAAGGCAGTCATGTAATATCCCTCGTAGTGTAGGGATACGTTTGGTACATGATGAAGAATGGCCTTCTGAGCCTCCCCAGGGTCATGTTATGTTCTACACCCAGATATTACTAACTTTAGGGGTGAGACTACCTTTACATCCGTGGTTGCAAAAGATGTTATCTTTGATCGGATATGCACCTGGGCAACTCAATCCTGGTTTCTGGGATACTTTGATTGGATTTTATATCATTTGGATGGAGTGTGGGTTGTGTGAGCCTTCCTTCCATCAGTGGCGTTACTGTTACAAGATGCGCCCAGCAAAATCATGCACTGGTTATGCCGAGTGTGCATGTCGGAGTGAGAGAAAGCGTATTGTGTATGGTAAGAAAAAGGCATACTACACATGGAAAAACCGTTGGTGCTTTCTGTATAATGATTGGGAGTATGATAAGGGTGTCACGCCTGAGCGACGTGTGCTTACTCACTTCCAGACTGTAGGTTGTAACGTATCAACCGTTCGTACTATTTGCTATTTGTTGTGGTCTTTTCTTGCTTCTAACACTTTGCTTCATGTAGTGACGCGGGGCACCATCAAACTGTTTGGGCATGAGCTATCTGACATAGAGAAGGTGTTGAGGGTGCCCAAAGAGGATAGACACTTAAGCAAGCTACGACCCTTATTTCGTCGGTACGGTTTCCAACCCTTAGTTTCCGAGAGCCAGGGACGATCGAGTAAGTTGTATCCTTCATGTAAACTTTGCTCTTTTCCTTACTTTATTTGGAAAGTTGTATTTCTTATTTTGATTTTCCTTATGCAGTGGAGAAGGTAAGCAAGAAAACAGGGACTAGCACCCATAAAAGGAAAGCACCAGTGTTAGTTCCTTCGGAAGACATCCTACCGCATAAGAAAATTCATAAGTTCCGAGGGGAACCATCCGTTAGACCTAAGTCCCAAGATGGGGTCCTTAAGGGGCTTGCCTTTAGGAAGACTGGAGTCGAGGCCGTTGAAAATGCTGCTACCGTAGTTGCAGGAGAAGGGAGCCGACTGTTGCCTCCTCCTCTTACTATGGAGCACACTGTCCAGGAAAGTGATCCTGGTTCCCGCCATGAGGGGAAAGGCAAGGAAAGAGCTGGCAGTGTCCCGTGGAAGGACTTGAGGGTTGCCACGCGGCCAAAGGATTTTGGGGATATCAACAATTGCTTGGCAGGGCGTCGATTCGCCTTCGATGAGCTCGGAGAGCCCTTAGCTAAGGATGAATCGGATTGCGACCGGATGTTGAAGCTGTCTTCATATGTGAGTGTTACTTTGTCATTTCCTTACTTTTTCCTCTTTATTATCATTATTTAGGTAGTGATGATCGTCTTGCCATGCAGGTCATGGCCGAGTATCACGACAGACTGCAAGAGGTTGAGCGGTACAAGGCAAAATTGAAGGAGAATAAGCAGCTTGTGGACGAGGCCCGAAGGAATAAGGGACTTTTGACTCAGGCTCTCCAACTGAAGGACGAAACCATGGAGAGCTTGAAAAGGCGAAATGGTGAGAACCTAAGGCTTAAGAAATTGTTTGAGGTAACTAAAAAACAGTTGGAGGTGGCTACCTTGGAGGTATCCAAGGTTAGGGGAGAATTGGATGGTGCCTTAGTTGAGATTTCTGAACTGGAGAAGAGCATTCCAACTGAAAGGGAGGCTGCTGTGCAAGAATACTTAAGTTCTTCGACCTTTCATCTTGCTATTAAACCCTACTGTGCTCAAGAAGCTCGCTTTGAAAAAAGGAAATGGATGGCCGTCCTTGATCGTTATGATGATGGGAGCATTCTTCGAAAATACCACGAAGATATAGATGAGCATCATCGAAAGGGCGAGACATTTGTCCTTGCTGTTGATCCTAGCAGCGAAGATGAGTCTGATAATGAAGGTAATGCTGATGCACAGACTCAGCATGGTGAAGAGGATCTTGGGGATGCAGAGGATGATGGTAGGATGCGGAGTGATACTGCCAGGGGTTCGGCTTCAGATGAGAATGAATAGCAGTGTCTTTACTATCTGCATGTATTCTGGATGTAGTAGTCTGATGTGTGTATAACATGTGCCCATGTTATAAGCTTGAGAGTTTTGGATTTTAGGTGTTTATGAGTGTTTGCACTATTATTAATGCATGTTTGGCTATGTATGAATAGATCTATTGTTTGGATATAAGCCATTGTTTGGTTGTTCCTTTCTTTGTATAGTCTTGTCGACACATACTTAGATTTTGTTTCGTGTTGGATATATCTGCTTTGAGGTTTCAACACTTGAGTGTTCCCTTGCTAGGAATGTAAAAGAGTGAGGGCTGAGTTGGCTAAATTACCTCTTTATTGAATTCATTGCCAAATGGCCTTCATTACATAGGATGCCGAACGGCTATAGCTCAACACTTGTACATCGTGAGTCTATTTGTAGTAGTACTTCAAGTGATCAGCGTTCCATGGATGGCCAAGGGTCTTGCCATCGGAGCTTCTAAGTGTGTAAGAGCCAGGGCGACTGATGCCAATGACTTCATACGGTCCATCCCAGTTTGGACTAAGTGTGCCTTCACTCGGGACTCTGTTGCAGAGTAATCTTTTCTTTAAGACCCAGTCTCCTATTTTGAAAGAACGAGGCTTGACCCTAGAGTCATAATAGTTGGAGATGCGCTGCTTGTAGGCGACATTCCTCAAGTGAGCTTGGTTTCTGTGTTCCTCGACTAAATCCAAGTTGAGGGTGAGTTGTTTGTCATTTTCACTTTGAATGTAGTTCTGGACTCGGAATGTTGCTCATAGGAGTAAGAGGCTCTGGAGGGGAATGAGGAATAGTTGCATATCGTTGACATTTGTCACATGAGCGGGATACTTTGATGGCATCCTGGTGGAGTGTTGGCCAGTAATATCCTTGGCGAAAAGTCTTGTGTGCTAGGGACCGAGATCCAGCATGATCTCCACAGACTCCCTCATGTATTTCCCGAAGGACGATTTCCGCCTCGGCAGGCGTAAGACACCTTAAGTATGGCAGGCTAAAACCTCGCTTATAGAGTTGATCATTGATGATCAGGTAACGGGTAGACTTGTATCGAATTTGCTTAGCCTGGACTTTATCATTTGGGAGGGTGCCATGAGCAAGGAAATTATAGATCGGGGTGATCCAACTATCCCCCTGTTGTAAGTTGCATACTTCTGCGGCCATGGTGCTTGGTGTTGCCAACAGTTCGACATGAATTTTTCTTCCAATCTTGTCTTCCACAGCTGAGGCGAGGCGAGCCAGGGCGTCTGCATGACTGTTTGCCGCTCGAGGAACTTGGGTGATCTGGTAGTGGAAGTGCTTGAGCAAAAGTTACGTTTGCGCAAGATATGCTGCCATGGAGCTGTCCTTAGCATCAAAGTTGTTGGTAACCTGGTTGACCACTAATTGGGAGTCACTGAAAATATCAATTTGTTTAACCCCGAGGTGTTTGGCCAAACGTAATCCTGCTAGAAGGGCTTCATACTCGGCCTCATTGTTTGATGCCTTGAATTTGAAACGAAGAGCATACTCCATTGCTACTTTGTCGGGCGTAGTCAAGACTAGTCCTGCTACACAGCCCTGTTGGTTGGATGAGCCATCAACATACAGACTCTATGCTGAGGTCGTTGATTCTACTTTCTGAGCTTCCGATGGTAATGAAGCTACTGCTTCAGGTGTAGAAGCAATGTCAACAGGATATGTGAAGTCGGCGATGAAATCTGCTACTGCTTGACCTTTTTTGGCTGGTTTTGGTTGGTAGGAGATGTCAAACTCACCCAATGCTATTGCCCATTTGATCATTCGTCCAGACGTGTCAGGACTCTGGAGTATCTGTGGAAGAGGGTGATTGGTAAGCACGATGATGGCGTGTGCTTGGAAATAAGGGCGAAGTTTCCGAGCAGACATGACCAATGCTAGAGCTAATTTCTCAATGTTGGAATATCGTGTCTCCGCATCTTGTAGGGCCTTGCTAGCGTAGTAGACGGGCCGTTCGACACCACTTTCCATTCGAATAAGAACAGAACTGACTGCTGAAGCCGAAACCGATAGATAGATAATGAGAGTGTCACCAACTTCTGGTTTGGAGAGCAGAGGGGCTTTACTCATGTACTCTTTGAGGTTCCTGAATGCCTTGGCACATTCCTCCGTCCATGTAATGTACTTCTTATTTCCCTTGAGTGCTTTGAAGAAAGGAGCACATCTGTCTGTGGCCTTAGAGATGAATCTGGTTAAGGCTGCCACCTTGCCAGTAAGGCTTTGGATGTCTTTTGAAGTTATTGGCTCTTTCATGTCGAGGATTGCTTTGATCTTTTCAGGGTTAGCTTCAATGCCTCGCTGGCTAATCATGAAGCCTAAGAATTTGCCAGAGCCCACGCCGAAGGCACATTTGTTGGGGTTCAACCTCATTCGATACCTCTTTAGAATGGTGAAAGTTTCAGATAGGTTGGTGATGTGTTGGTCAGCATGTTTGCTTTTGACTAGCATATCATCAACGTAAACTTCCATGTTCTTCCCAATTTGTTCGGCGAACATTGAATTGACCAGTCTCTGATAAGTTGCTCCTGCGTTCTTTAGGCCGAAAGGCATGACTTTATAGCAATATAGTCCCCTGTCAGTAGTGAAGGCCGTGTGTTCTTGGTCTGAGGGGTTCATGAGGATTTGGTTGTATCCTGAATAAGCGTCCATAAAGCTCAAGAGCTCACACCCTGCCGTAGAGTCTATAAGCCTGTCAATAAAAGGAAGAGGGAAACTATCTTTCGGACACCCTTTGTTTAGGTCGGTGTAGTCAACACACATCCTCCATAAGACCTTTTGAAGCGAAAGACTTTCTTTGGTCGGATTTTTCCTAACAAGGACCACATTTGCTACCCATGTCGGGTAATTGACTTCGCGGACAAAGCCTATGCCTTTGAGTTTTTCAACTTCTGCTTTCATTGCCTCGTATCGTTCAGCGTCATAAGATCTTCGCTTCTGTCTCACCGGCTTGATCTTGGGGTCAATACTCAAACGATGACAGATGACATCGGGAGAGATGCCTGGCATGTCCTCGTATGACCAGGCGAAGACTTCAGTGTTCTCTTTCAAAAAAGATATCAATGCTAACCGAAGGGGTGGTGACAAAGTGGTGCCAATATTCACCATGCGGTCTGGATGATCTCTTGAGATAGGTACCTTCTCCAACTCTTCAGCAGGTTGGGCTTGCTGGGTGAAAGAGTCATCTCGAGGATCATCGGGTTGATTGTTGCTATCAGGAAGATCCAAGTTCGCTTCATCTAGGCTGGTCTTTGTGACTTGGTCATGTACAGACAGGGTTTCCTTGGGTCCGGGCAAGTGTTGTTGCTTAACTGAAGTGTTGTAACATGATCGTACACTAAGCTGATCTCCTCTGATGTAGCCGTTGCCATGGGGGGTTGGAAATTTCATCAACAGCATATGCGTGGATACCATAGCCTTGAGATCATTGATGCCTGTGCGCCCAAAGATGACATTGTATGCCGTTGGGCAGTCAACCACTAGGAAGTTAGTGGTAATGGTAGCCGTGTAAGGGCCTGTACCAATAGTAAAGGGTAAATGTATGCTCCCTAAGGGTTGCACGATATCACCGGAGAAGCTTATCAAAGGAGAAATCGAGCGATCGAGCAAGTGTTCAGCTACACTGAGTGCCTTGAAAGCTTCGGCAAACATGATATTGACCGAAGCCCCTGTGTCTACGAGGATTCGTCGAACATCAAAGTTGGCTATGTGAGCCTCCACGATCAATGGGTCGTTATGAGGGTAGATGATGCCTCTTTCTTCCTCAGGGTAGAAACATATCGTATCCCAGTTAGGTTTTTGATACTTCCCTCCCCTGATGTCTTCCACGTGAAACACTTGGTGACCAGGCCTCAGACTTCGTTCACTGTTTTTCATGGCCCTATTGGAAGATTCAGATATGGGTGTGCCGCCGCTTATGGAATATATGACATTCACCTGGTGTTGGTTACGGTTATCCCTTTGAGGGTGAAGAAGGAATTGATCAATTTTTCCTTCTCGTGCCAAAGCTTCAATACGATCACGGAGGATGATACATTTCTCGCTATCATGGCCGTTATGCTCATGGTAGCAACAAAACATGCCCGCGTTATTCGGGGGCGTGTAATCTGGGTGCCTCGGCTTTGGCTTTGGTATCAGGTGAGCTATGCTGGGGTAAATGGCCGCGCATGTGGCATTCAAGGGCGTGTATGTCTCATACCTTGGGGTAGGGGGTATCTTGACGCGGGTTTGACCCACTGCATTGACTGCCTGGGGGCGAGCGTTATTGTGGCGATACCCTTGGTTATCGGGATAATGTCCCTTACTCTTTTTACTGAAAGGAGAGTGGTGAGGATGGAAATCCTTCCTCTTGCCTTGAAATTGATATGTCTGTTGATTCGGTGAAGCATTATGCAAGGCATGGGGAGGTGCCACTGCTGTTTGGAAAGTCGAGGTCTTCTCATTTAGGTGAGTCTGGCTTCCACCTCCCACTTGTTGATAAAGGATGGTTGTAGGGGGTTTCTCCTGATATGTCTTTGCCTCGGCGGAGGCATGGTTATAAGCCTGCGCCATCACCTCAGAGTAAGTCTTCCAAGTATTGCCATTGATCATGTATTTAAAGAAACAATCACGTAGGCCTGTCGTGAAGGCTTTGAGGGCAGTCTTGTCGTCTGCCTCGGCACACCGGGAGTATTCATGGCTGAAGCGGCCAGCATACATACGTAATGACTCGTCTGGCTTCTGGCGGATAGTGTACAAGTCATCTGCAGAGTGCAAGCGATCGGTTTGGAAAATGTGTTGGGAAACAAATAGTTTCCTCAATTCCTCAAATAAGTCTACCGTCTCAGGTGTAAGACGACAATACCAATTTAGAGCTCCACCAGAGAGGGTGGAGGGGAAGAGAAGACATCGCTCTTCGTCGGTGTGCATCCGGTATGCCATGGTGGACTCAAAGAGGTTAAGGTGCTCAATCGGGTCCTCTTTTCCATTATAAAGTTGCAAGCCAAGCTTTTGCTTTGTCTTTGCTTGAAGGGGGGTGTTGAGGATCCTCCTTGTAAGAGGGCTAGGCCTGGGTTGGTTCCAGTAAGGTATTTCAGCCTGACGTTCAGCCTTCAACTTGTTTACTTCCTCAAGAAGTTGTAGGACAAGGGGGTCCTGAGCGGAGTTATGTGTCACTGGAGCTTTCTTTCGTAAATCTCCATCTCCTATTGGAATTAGGAAGGTTTGATCAAGGGCATGTGATTTTTCCCTGGACTCGCTGTACTGGCTTCCAGGGTATGTCTGTCGGAACACCTCTGAGTCCCCTGTACCCTCATGTCTCTCTAGGACTTGTTGCCCCTTCCCCAAATTGGTGGCCGGCTTGGGCCGTGGCAGGGGACCGAGTCTCTCAGAAATCCTTGGGTCATTAATCTTTGAGCTTATATGGATGGAATTCTCTCGACGTTGCTTCAGGAAATCCCGACAATCGCGAAAGACGGCTTTCGATCCTTCTGCCCCTTCAGCAAAGAGGTGTCTCCCTCCACTTCTCATGGTTCGGGTCGAAGCAACTGGGTTAAGAGAAGCCTCATGTTGATTATCAAATCGAGGGGTAATCTGTTCCCTATCAGGGATATCTATGTCGAATGCATGTGACCCTCCATGTTGGAGGGCACCCAGTTGATGGTTGACTTCCACGGGGGCAACAAGCTCGCGTGTCTGAGCTTGCCTATCTTCGTGGAGTGTCTCGAAGAGCTTCTCATATTGCTCCTGGAGGACCTCATTCCTCATTGCTATCTTGTTGTTCTGAGCTTCCAACTCATCGACTTTAGCTTGAAGAAGAACTCGTTTTCCTTCCTTCTTTCGTTGTTTCGCACTATGTGCAAGGGGGGTGTCATTCTGTGTGCTGTGGCTTCCTTCGCTTCCCATGTTGGAGAGGGATGCCTGATCAAAAGAAAGTGTACGAATGATAGAAACCAGCTTGACACAGCTGAAGAGAGTAGGAATAAGTGTCGTTTCCCACAGACGCCGCCAAATGTTGATGCACAAAATCAGCGAAGACTTTGGTACAACAGAAAGTGTCAGGTTTTGTGACCTTCGCTTGGTTGCTTCGGTCACTAGTGAGGATAAGTACGTAAATGAATAGAGACAGAGAAGCAAACACAGGATGTACGTGGTTCACCCAGATTGGCTACGTCCACGGAGTAGAGGAGTTCTTATTAGTAGTGAAGGGCTTACACAAGTACAAAGGATCAAGCTCTCAATTTAGTGAGTTCTTGTGAATGATTTAACACAAATGGCATTAGGCCATATTGTGGGGGAATGACCCCTATTTATAGAAAAACTTGTAGCTTTGTCACATTGACATGTGTCATGTTATGATTGGTTCTTGATGTCGACACGTGCTGCGCTCTGATTGGCTTCTAATCTTGACACGTGTCGAGTAGTGATTGGCCTCCTGGTCGGAGGGAAACTCTTCTGGGTCCTTGACAGTATAGCGTTGGCCGGTGCTCGGTAGTTTCGGGATTGGTCAAGTATGGTACAAACAATACTTAATGAAAGTATAAATAAATTCTAAGTGTTAGTGAATCTATCGTTTTGATGGGATACGAATTCTATGAAACTAATTTTAATGATCCAACCGTCAAATTTGTTTTTTATTAGGCTCTTATTTTCGAGTGTAGATGTAGTACTTAAATGACAAATATGTTTTAATGTTTTGAAGTAATATTTATGTGGTAATGTGTGGTATGTGCAAATTTAAGAAAAAAATATATTTTTCTTAACGGGTCATAACGAGTCGGGTCACTTTACCCAACGGGTAAAGTGACCCGACCTGTTAAGGACCAGTTAAGATAACAGATGTGACACGACACGACCCGTTAAGATAACAGGTGTTACACGAAAATGACACGAACACGACAAACACGATCCGTTTGCCAGGCCTACCTAGAAGGATCATCCACTCTAAATTAATGCATCTTCCATTCAGTCTTCACCCTTGGGCGGCTTTCCTTGGTAGAATATTATAGCGTTCTCTTACAACCTACTTTAACATTATCAAATGTCACTTCTTTTCAGACCCAGTAGCTTTCTAATAACCAAGGAAGAAAATATCGGTAATATCGGAAATATCGGTAGTCCGAAAACACGGAAATATCGATGGAAATATCGGGATAATATCGATATCGATAAAAATTACATGGAAACCACGGAAATTGTAAGAAAAACTTGGAAATTTTTAATGAAACTTTGTAGGATGTTTATTTAGTCAATTATCTATTAGTTTATCACAAAAAATTGGAAGGAAATGCATTGCATGATGGATTTAACTGATTTAAGTTGATTATATAGCGAGCTGGCAAACATTGTGAGTGTAGAAAATATGTAGTAATTAATGAAAGAAGTTTAAACACACCATAATCATTTATATATAATTAATTAGTACAATATTTGGAGGTTTTATTTAGGATATTAAAAAAAAAAAAAAGGGAAGTGAATAAAATGATGAAGAATAATGTGCCGAATTTGACAATTTAAATTTCTTACACATAAGCATGCGTCTAGGCGTTGAAGTTCCAAATTATAGTATATCAATTAACGATTGAAAATCAATACATTGAATAAGATTAAACTTTAATTTGGATGCCGATTATGTTTTTTCAACTTGATATAAAGTAAAAGTATTGAATTTTGGAAGCTAGGAGTGTGTCAATTGAATTTTGGCTGACGTGCAAGGTATCAATCTCTTCGTCTCTTCGAGGGCTACAACTTTCCTTTTTGTTTCACTCAATTTCGTTGCGTATTGAAAAAGTTATACTCATTTGAATCTTACCTCGTTTCCGGCGACCTCAGTAGATTTCGAGGAAATTTCCGGCCAAACCACAACGAGTCAGACGTCGTGTGAGGTACCATTCTCTTCGTCTCTTCGAGGGCTACAACTTTCCTTTTTGTTTCACTCAATTTCGTTGCGTATTGAAAAAGTTATACTCATTTGAATCTTACCCAGTTTCCGACGACCTCAGCGACCTCAGTGACTTTCGAGGAATTTTCCGGCCAAACCACTACGATTCAGACATCGTGTGAGGTACCATTCTCTTCGTCTCTTCGAGGGCTACAACTTTTCTTTTTGTTTCACGCAATTTCGTTGCGTATTGAAAAAGTTATACTCATTTGAATCTTACCCAGTTTCCGACGACCTCAGCGACCTCAGTGACTTTCGAGACATTTTCCGGCCAAAAAAATACGATTCAGACATCGTGTGAGGTACCATTCTCTTCGTCTCTTCGAGGGCTACAACTTTAGTTTTTGTATTGCTTGATTTCGTTGAGTTTTGACAAAGTTATAGCCGTTTAAAGTGGGTGTAAAATTTCGGCCGAAATTTTGATTTTTTCCCCCATTGGGCGAGTCCCACATCGCCCATGCAAGGAAGTGAGCAATGAATTTTTCCTATAAAACTCACACTCCCCTGGTGAGATAACCAAAACTTGTTTGGCCTTTGGGCCATGATCAAGTTAACTATGTGTTGAGTTTTCTCAACATATTTAAGTATTTTTTTAATAAAATATTGTGATATTGTTGATAATTTCGATAATATCGTGATATTTTGACGAAAATAGGTTGGATAGTTAAAAAAGTTTCGGAATTTGAAAAAAACGACAATATCGGCGATATTTTGCCGATATTATCGATTTTTTCCTCCTTGCTAATAACCGTCACCTGCTCTACTTTTTGTCCCTGGGTGTGAAAAAGTATCATATCTTCTCCATCACACTTGTATTTTTCTGCGCATTGTCAACAAAATATACAAACATTACAAATGGAAAATCAACCATTAAACTCGTCTGATTATTCAATGTCAAACAAGAGAGACACAGAGAGAATATTACTTGTACCAAATCCACCTGTACTTCACATTTAAATAAACCCTACCACTATATTAAAAAAGAGTGAATAACAGTGAAGTTTAGCAAATGATGGATTGTTGGTGGTTAGGCATCTGCATTTTACAATCAAACCCTCACCCCTCCCTTTAGAGTAGTTTATAATAGAAACATCGATTGTATTAAAACTCCCTTGTTTACTTTAGGTTAAGCAAACCAAAATGTTTAAGAGTATAAGGACATATAGGTTTAAATGCCTTGGAGCTTAACCCAACTCCTTGTTCTCTTAAAAAGGAAAAAAGTAATTTTACATGTTAAAAAAGAAGTATGGGTAAGTAACTACTTAATCCAGATAAATAGTTAGAAAATTAGGGTTAGGCACTATTCATCTTGCCTATGAAAGTGGAATTCAATTTTGAGTTAATAACAATTGAGCCATTGTGTGTGTCTGGGCTTTGCTTCAGCCTGGTTGGGCATTTTTTTTGGGGTGACACAACCTATTGAAAAGCAGCCTTGAAAGGTCGAATGTTGTTTTGCCCTCTCTACATCCCAAATCCAACTGACAGATTGGAAAATGACATGTCATTCAACAATTGGGGGGGGGGGGGGGGTTTCTGGGTTCGATGGGATTGAATGAGTGGGTGAGGATTGTGGTGGTGTTACTGAGGGTAAGAGTATGTCGACCAATGGTCATTTGATGGTATGGCCTTGCACAACTTCAAGGATAGAGAGAGTGAGGGAGAAAGAGGGAGAGAGTGCTTGCCAGATAGAAGGACACAGAAGGGAGAGAGAGAGAGCACGCGCAGAGACAGGAAGGCCGAAAATTGAAGACGAAGGCCATGCTTGTAAAAAGTGACTGAGATTTGAAGCCCATGCCTGCCTCAACTGATTGAAAAGGTGAGAAGTCGTTTTCAAATCTTTTGTGCTTTAGGGTTAGATTTACAAGCTCTATTTATTTCATGGACCTTCATATTTGAATTATAATTGTGGTCAGCAAGAATTCTAGGGTTTGTGAGGTTTACAGAGTCTATGTTTTGAATTCTCATTACTGTGTTCGAATACAAACTCTTATTCTCTCTAATTTTTTACAGAGCAATCGAACATGCAAAGGTAGTGATTGAAGCTTTAAGAAGTAAAGGTGTTTCAGGATTAGTGTTATAGACTTATGTTGGGCTGGTGAGTTTAATTTCCTACTTCAAAGACCATTGTTTTTTGCTGGGATCCCTCAGTTTGGTTGCAAAAAGTTGATGTTAGTTTTTTGCTAAATCTGTTATCTTGCTCATTGTTTTCTTGAATGTAGTTATTTATTTTTATTTTTTTTGTTTGCTTGATATGGTTAGATGGCTGAGTTGGCAGGTATATTTTTGTTTGCAAAAACATGAATTGTATCGAACCAATTTACTGTTGTACTTTTATGCACAAACATAAGCGAATTCTAATAAAGTACTAAATACCAATGTCATATGCGAAAGTTAAAAACAATCTCAAAAATAAGAACACAAAGGACTTAACATGGTTTAGCGTAAAGCTTACGTCCACGGGTGAAGCACGGGAAAAAATTTCACTAAACAAATGGAGATAACAAAAGAGTGTTTAAACTCTTACAATCCAAATCCCACAAATTACAAACTCTAAACCAAACGAACAAAGAACTCAAAACTAACAGAGAAGATTCTCCCAAATTGTTGTCTAACTCACAAATTAACTCTCACCAAATTACCACACGAAGAGCAACACAAAATAAACAAATCCTAATGTTCTATTTATAGAGCATAGGACTTAGGTTTACATAGGAATCCTAATAGGAAGTGAACCCAAATCCTAATCATGTAGGTAATTAACAAAATCTCTCCACCAAGTAAGGAAACCAACCAAGAAGTCAAAATCCAAACCCAAATAGGACACTAAAACAAAATAGGTAACACATACCTAATTTCGAGACGCAAAACCCAACAATCTCCACTTTGGCGAGAAATTAATGAACTTCTAAAAAATAAACTTCAAATTGGGATACCAAAAGTGATCACCAAATTCTTCAAGAACAGATGTCCACCTAGACTCAGAAAATCCAAAAGTCTTCAAGCTTGAAATTTCCTCCAATGCCTTCTCCAACAAATTCCATTACGGAAACTAACATATGATGCAAATCCAAACAAAAGCTTGAACAAATGAACCAACAGTGTGAATTGCACTCCACCAAAAGAGCTTGAGTACCAAGCTCCACCTCCTTAAATAACCTTTAAAGGAGTCTAGAACAACAATCTTCTGCAATATTTGCCTCAACACTAGTAAAGGACTTATTATGAAGAGTATGCAAACTTTTCTTCACTACAACCGTTTAGCAAGGGATTTGGCCATATACAAGCTCCCCAATTTGAGCCACAATTTCGGTGCAGATTTGACATTACCAACTTCACACAAGACTTCATTAGATAAAGTTAGCATGATTGCTCCAAGTACCCGCTCCATAATGTCTTCATTTTCTTCATCAGTCCACGAATTTGGCAAAGCCTTCACAACCTTTAGCATTTTCAAAAGCCATTGTTGAACTAAAAAAGCATGCATCTTCAATTGCCAAATATCAAAGTCATTCCCATTGTACTTTTCAACATCAACTTTCATCGACGTCTTCATAGTGACTGGCAAGCAAAGCCTAAGCCAAAACTTGGGCTTTAATACCACTTGTTATACTTTTATGCGCAAATGGAAATGAATTCTAACACAGTACCAAATACCGATGTCATAAGCGAAAGCTCATTAAAAACAATCTCAAAAATAAGAACACAAGGGATTTAATGTGGTTCAACATATACGTCCATGGGCGAAGCACGAAGAGGGATTTCACTAAACAAATGAAGAAGATAACAAAATAGTGTTTAAACTCTTATAATCCAAATCCCACAAATTACAAACTCTAAATCAAATGAGTACAGAACCCTAAAACTAACGGAGAAGATTCTCTTAAATTGCTTTCTAACTCACAAATTGACTATCACTGAATTGCCCCACGAATGAGCCATACAAAATAAACCAATCCTAATGTCTTATTTATAGAGCATAGGACTTAGGTTTACATAGGAATCCCATAGGAAGTGAATCCAAATGCTAATCAAATAGGTCGTACCCAGTGCACAAGGCTCCCGCTTTACGCAGGGTCTGGGAGAGGTGAATGTCGGCTAGCCTTACCTCCATTTATGGAGAGGCTGCTCCCAAGTCTCGAACCCGAGACCTACCGCTCATGGGCGAAGACACTTGCCATTGCACAAAATCTCTCCACCAAGCAAGGAAACCAACCAAAATGTCAAAATTCAAACCCAAATAGGACACTAAAACAAAATAGGAAACACATATCTAATTTTGAGACGCAAAACCCAACATTTACAACCTCTCGAGCTCAAACATTTATTTATTTATTTTTCATTTTTGGTAGAGATCAACATCATGAAGATTCTAGAATAGAACCTGCAAATCCAAAATAATGTGCAAACACAAATAAAGAGTTTAAGGTTGAGTAGAACCTGTAAGTTGGGTAGCATTTGTTAAGTGTTGAGTAGGACTTGTAAATTGGGTAGCATTGGTTTAGGGTAGGGTAGGACTTGTAAATTGGGTAGCATTGGTTTAGGGTTGGGTAGAACCTGTAAAGGAGAGAGTTTATCTTATTGATTGATGGCTTACATATATATATATATAACAATTTTAATGAAATATTTCTAGTACTGTTCACTTTTAATTTTAAGGACATTTTCAGTATGAAAAGCCCTTAATGGGCGAAACTCTTTTCTTTATTTAATCTTATGTCATTATATTATTATTATTATTATAGTGAGCTCCACAATGATGTTGACATTTTTGTCTAGTTAAAATACATTATTTTGCATAATGATATTCAACTTATGCTACTTTACATCGTTTCCTAATGTGCTGCCAGCTCTTCTACTCTTCAGGTTCCCATCATGTTGTCGATATTGTGCAGCTCCTCTTCTGTCAAATTGTTCCAGTACTGTTCATCTCTTCCTACTAGCCCTGCTTCTCTTTGTCTATCTTTTTTTACCTTGTAACACATATTTGCTGTTTCTCCTTTGAAATTTTGAGGCTTCCAATATGGCTGATGATTGATTTTTGTCTTACTATAAATATACTTTTCTTCTTCTTCTGCTACTAATATCATATCATACCTAAAATCTTCAAACTCATATAAGGCTAACATTTGTATGGGGAGATAAAGGATAGTCTGAAAGACTCTTCATTAATCTAGCTTTCTCCTTATGCATATGTACATACCAATCTGGAGAAATACTAATAAAACTTATGCAAATTTCTTTCCACTCTTCTAAATAAGATTATGCTACTTTTATAAGCTTTTCAAGAAATGATTCTAATTGAGAAATATGGTTAATGAATATTTTATCAAGATAGTCAAACTCTAATAGTAAGGCTAGGGTAACTTCTACTACATTATGCTTCTTTTGATGCTCAAAATTAAAATGTCATGGTCTAAAATCTCTCATGTTAATCCTGGTCACAGCTATGCTAACCTCTGGTTTACAAATGCAACTCTCTGTACTACCATAAAGAAATGGTGGATACATGCTTCTAATAAAATTCATCCCTGGTTTTGGATCAAAGATGGACTGATACAAAGCACATTGTAATTGTAATTTTTTTCATGGACTGTAATGCTTTGCTCAAGATTTCTTTTTGCATATCTGGTGGCATTATTCTTAATTTTGCTTTTGAAATTTCTTCTAAAAAATATCATCTATTATTAAGTCTAACAATATATTCCTAAGAAATCTTTCTTATCTTTCTTGTTTTTCTTTGTCACTCAGATGCTGATGTTACTCCATTTCAATATCTTATTCTAAGAGCTCAATCTTAATCTCTCTTTCTTCTATGGGCTCATTAGTCTCTTGTTCTATGGGTTCAATAACATTTTTTTCTTTATTCTTATGCTGATTAGTTTCTATGTCTATTTCCAGTTCTCATTTCAGGGTCTTACTTGCCTTTTGCTGAATTCTAAGAGATTGGAGTTCTTGGTTCATTTTGGTGAATTGGTTAAGCAATGACTCATGGTCTTTAGAAATGGCTTGGATGCTGTGTTCAAGAGAATGAATATGATGTTGGCTTTGATGAAAATTAAATTAAACCTATCAAATTCTTGTTCTAAGGCTCTAATTAATTTTCATGACCTAACCTCATGCTCAGCTGTTTAATTTGAACATTCCAAAAGTTATCTAAGAGAACTTGTTGCTTATCAGTGAGTCATGGTACCATTGACCTATACCTCAAAGTTGAATTTCAGATTCCTTCAACTATGGTGCCATTAAATTTAAAGGTGGGTATTGGTGGTGATGCTGGTCTGTTTATCCTATTTTGAAATTGACTGAATAGTGGAGGTCCATGATGCATCATTATGTTATTGAAATGTGCTTTTCTGCCTTGTGATCTTGTGCTATTTGAGGATGATGGTCCACGATATTTCATTCATGTTCAATGAATTAGTCTTGATAAGATAATCAGCTAATGTATTATCACTACCTTTAATATGTTCAAAAATTGGTTTAAAATCATTTTTTGTAATTGAATTAATAAAATTGACCCATCTTCCGGCTGCTTGTTTATTAGTATATATCTTATTATAATGCGAAACTATATTTTGACAATCTATTCTTATTGTAAATAATGTAAAAATAAAGAAAATGCTTCAACTGAGTTAATTATTCCTAGAATTGCTAAATCTGTCGCTAGTAATCTTGAGTCTTAACTACACATCACTAAATTTTCCTGATAAATGTCTACAAACTTGTTCATCAGACTCTAGTGACTCCTTATGCTTTTTCTGATAGTATTCATTCCCATCCTAATGATGATGCATGTGTTTCAACTATCTTATAACTATCATCTAATGGTAATGCTAATGGTTTAAGTTTAGTAATTTCTTCTTTTATTTTTTGAACTAATTTAATATCCTCACTATTAAAATACTTTTGTCTTGTTTTGCTAGTTTTACTATGTAATACTACTATTTTTCTTCCTAAATCAGGTATAAAATTTCTAGCATCGTTTAACAATCCTAAAATGGTTGTAACTGTTTTTTTATCTTCTAATTTATCTGGAAATTCTAAAATTTTCTTGGCTATATGATCTTGTAATTGTATTGTACCTCACTTATTATATATTCCTAAAAATTCCATATCTTGCTTTTCTAATGTTATTTTATTTTTCCTAATCACAATTCCATTATTGATAAATTCTTGTAAAACTACCTCTAAGTGTTTCATATGTTCATTTCTATTTTTACTATGCACTAAAATATCATCTACATAAACACTACAAAAATTATCATATTTCTTAAAAATTTGATACATCTTTCTTTGAAAAATCGATGGAGCATTTTAAAGTCCAAATGGCATAACAAGCCAATCAAAATGTGCATCTGGACAAGTAAAAGCTATCCACTCAATTGATTCTTCTACTAATCTTATTTGCCAAAATCCTAATTTGCAATTAGATTTACCAAAATATTTAATCTCTTGTATTTTATTTGTAAACTCATTATTTGGTAACTTATAACTATCTTCATATGTATTATCATTTTATCTCTTATAATTATAAACTATTCTGGCCTTACCTCTCTTTAGCTTTGAATGTTTTCTCACTATGAATGCTAATGATCTATGTCTAGACTTAAAGGGTTTAATTACTTTTAAATTTAACAACTCTTTTATTTGTTGCTCAAACTCTTGCTTTATAATAACCTACAAGACATATCAGCTATCTTAATAGTTAAATTTGTATTAATAATATCTAATTTTGCTAAGATTTTATTTTTACTCCAATATAACTATGGGTCTTCTCCTATGATTTTTGTTTGTTTTGTTAATTGCAACAATTCTTCTAAGCTTTTTGGTCTATTCAATTGTAATATTTCTATACAATTTCCTTCTTCTAAGACTGGATAATCATGTTCAAATATTTCTTCATCAAATTCTTCTATATTATTATGCTTATCATTTTCTTTTGAGTTTTCTGAATAATAATTATCTTGACTACAACTAGACATACAACCTTGCACATGGAACTCGACATGTTTCAGCATGACGGCCACTCACAATGCATGTATAAGGCTTTAAAGGCTGAACTCAGATGTACCTTGGTTAATATCTAATTATTTTTATGTCAAACATTCAACTATAACAAAGTACTCGAACAAAGTATGATCGTCAGTTTAACACATTAATAATATAACTACAATAGTGTTTCCCTATTTTGGACTGGAAGTCTAATTAAACAAACACACTAAAGAAAGAAAGAAAACTTACTTAAGACTTGGAGATTGCTTGAATTTGTACACTTGAACTTTTATTAATATATAAAATGTCTACAAAGAGAAGTGTTTACAAAGGATGCTAGGAAGGCTTTAGATGCTTGATTGTTTGCAGATTGAAGTATGGTATGGTGTAGGGGTGTCCTCTGCATGATAGGAAAAGTTCCCTTATATACAAATCAATTTCCTAAATGAAAAAACAACTTTTCAAAAAGCAAACAACTATTTACAACTTTTTTAAATAGTAACTTTGCACTGTTTTTGAAAAATGTCGGTGACATTGTATTTAAATGTGTCGGTTTATTTATTTTTGATTGAATTGTCCTTTCCTTCTTTTGGTTGTATTTTCTTTGTCCTCTTGTGTATTATTTTGATGATGAAGAGCACGTGAACTCTGCTGAATGCTGGGCTACTTTTGTCTAAATGTTTGAAGGGTATGATTGGGATTTTCAAAAAAAATTGTACTAAAGATTAAACATAAAGTTTTTAGGGACCTTTCATTAGTTTTCCATATATATAATGCATTCTTACTGATTTATAGTTTGTCGGGATAGTTTGTATTGGTAGGCCATATAATAACATTTTGGCGAGATTGATAGTTTGTATGGATGTCATTTTTTGTTAGTAATGTATTGTGTTTTTGAAAATATGAATAAATTTCGACAAGGGTTGTATTTAATTGCGATTTTGAATTAAATTATTATTTTTATATAAATTTAGAGGTATTCAATCATAATGGTTATAGGCCATATAATAACAAGGTTATTGAAATTTAGGTGTATACAATTAGAATTTTGAAGAAGTCTATATGGGGATCTTCATGGTAAATGCAAATTTGACATGCAAAAGTCATATTTACATCCTATTTTACATTCTGGCACATGTAAGTGAAAGTTCTACTCTGCTGGGAAAGTTGACATCCAATTTAATTTTCTTTCTTTCATTAGTGGGTACTCATCCCCAAAAGATGTAAAAACGAATGTAAGTTTAGATTTTTATTTACATCTTCGGGTGAAATATAAGTTTAGATTTTTATTTTTGCAAGTCTTCTTTGATGCGTCCCTCCGATTCTGAAAGTGAGAAATTGGTTAAACTAAGATCTACATTTTTAGATTAATCTAATTGAAAATGCATTACGAAATCAGAAGCTGCAGCAACATGCGGGCATTTTTCTAGAATCATCAATAAGAAAACCCAGAATAACATTCTTTTGATGGACTCTAATCTCTTTCTCACCAAATATATACTTACCCCAGAAACAAATACAACGACACAAAAATACAAATTGTCGCATATACATTAATTTAGAATTACAACAGAAACTAGTTAGCATACAAATTAGGAGTGACCTATTAGTGTGTCATGGCTGAATTTGTATAGTTCGACTTCATGGATAATATTTTAAGGCAACGATTGATTCGTGATTTTTCTCATCAAGTAGAAATCCACGAGTTCTCCGTCCAAGGGTTTGAACCGGTACCTATGTGGAATTGAATAATAAAAATAAAAAAATCGTAACTGCCGCTGTGTCCGCCATGAAGGGCACTGCCGTCATTTCAAGTTAGAACGAAGACCTTGCTATTTATACTACGCCTCTCCATGGTTTTTTTTTAGACCGATTCCGGTTTTGATGCTCCTGGGACTTTAGGAATTAGGAGAGACGTAGTTGAAACTTCTTGTAATTGTCAACTTTAGAGTTCTAGTTGGATTTGGTTGCTAATTTTTCTGGGAAGAGTGATAATATCATCAATTTTAATTTGAGTCCTCTCACCATTCTATCGGACCATCAATAATTATCTTGTTTTTTTTTTTTTTTTGGGTCAAGGGTAAATTCATTACCAACACGACAACTATACATAATAGGAGGCTCAATTATATGTCAAGCACAAAGTAAGAAATGAGCCCCCCAAGCAAAACAAAGCCCAAAACAGACAATTGGGCCTAGACAAAAAACAAAACAAGTCGAAGTAGCCTGCACCACAACCGCCGTCAACCGAAATCCGTCACTATGCACCACCATCCGTAGCCAATCGACGCCTAGAAGTGGTGGAAACAAAAGCTCCAACCGTCCTCCATCAAACACCAAATGGATCTGAGTCACAGATTGTGGTCTGAGCCACAGATTGAATGAAACCAAGGGAAAGAGATCGCACTAGTAACAATGCCAATAAAGGCATATCCATAGAAGGTGATGGTGTGTCCACCGAAGCCAAAGTTGTACACACCTTCCGAGAAGTTTGCAACAAGTAGCGTAAAGAACAATGGACTGCAAATCCAAAATCGTGTGAGATCAAGAAAGAAGAAAAATAGGGAGGTGGACGGGAAACAAAGATTGGATGAAGAAGGTATCGGAGCTTGGATCAAAGAATGGGGTGGATTGGGTCAAAACATCGGGGACAAAACGCAGGCCAACAAGGCATAGAAAATAAAAGGAAAAAAAAGAGAAACAAGAGACGGCCACCGACCCTATACTCAACTAGAGCCAATGACAAAAGAGGAAGGAAGATGTTAACTGCAAACTCTCACAAGGAAAGAAGGAACTTTCACGAAGAGAGAGAAGGAAATCTCACGAAGGGGAGAGAAACTTCTATTTCTATAGTTGATATCATTGTTTCTAGCAATTCACACATGTTATAATTGTGTGAGATAAAAATGAGGAAGAATTTAATTTTTTTTAACAAACTATATTATGTACACTAAGGGGTAGGGGAGCCAGCTCAGCCTCATAGTGGGCTAGCAATAATGTGGTTTAAATTTGCATTTGGCGAGAATCGAATATAAGACCTCTCACTTACAAGCAATGTTTAAAATATTGGTATCGGTGCAAATATCCATATGAAAATTTGTGCAAATATCGACAGATATATATCGAATATCGGTATCGATATAGGTTGCTTTCGATGAAAATTTAAAATGAAACTTTAAGGAATGTCAAACATTAGTTTGGACGAAATATAAAAGTTTCTCCAATATTTAATGTTGAGAAAATTACAAGAAAAATGTAATATTGTTTTAAAAAGCACGTAGATAATGAGGCTGATGTGCTGGTATCTCCCTCTCTTTAAGGAGATTCAAGCCTACTGCAGTTTATGGGAAAATGCTAATAATTATATATTTATATTGATGCACAAAATCAGTGAGGACTTTGGTACAACAAAAAGTGTTAAGTTTGTGACCTTTGCTAGATTGCTCCGGTCACTAGTGTGGATAAGTATGTAAATGGATAGAGACAGGGAAGCAAACACAAGAGGTACGTGGTTCACCCAGATTGGTTACGTCCACGGAGTAGAGGAGTTCTCATTAATTGTGAAGGGTTTACACAAGTACATACGTTCAAGCTCTCATTTAGTGAGTACTAGTGAATGATTTAGAACAAATGACATTAGGAAATATTGTGAGAGAATGATCTTTATTTATAGAAGAGAGTTTCTAGTTTCATTCTGACATTGATACATGTCGTGTTGTGATTGGCTTCTGATGTTGACATGTGTCGCGCTATGATTGGTTTCTGATGTCGACACGTGTTGCGCTGTGATTGGCCTCCTGGTTGGAGGGAAACTCTTCTGGGTCCTTGACGGTATAACGTTGACCGATGCTCAGTAGTTTCGGGATTGGTCAAGTATGGTACAAACAGTGCTTCCCTAAGTTCCCGAGTGAGGAAAGCTCCTCGGTTGGGGACTTGCAAGATCCAAGCCATTGAGTAATCACGAAACTTCTAAGTACCTGTCTCATATGTAGATGTGGCATCTTCTCTGGAAGTACTTTTCCTCCATCCAGGGGTGGTATCTTTAATCAATGAAGATGCACAAGGTAATGTATCAATTTCACTTGAAGCTTACTTGTAGTTTTGGGCTTGGTCAAGTGCGATACAAACCCTATAGTAGGAGTCCCCCAAGTTGCCGAGCTAGGAGATTTGCCGAAAGAGGTAACAGACAAGGTAAGCAATCAGACTTCCAAGCAAGCAACCTAGATCGGAGTTCAACTTCAGCTTCCGGTTGATTGTTCTCTTTCTCATTGTGTCGTAAACAGCAACCAGGATAAGGAGAATCAAATGGTGATACGAGATACTTTTGCTTTTGAAGAAGTAACTTTCCACAGGCTTATTCTTGAACTGGGCTGGAGGGTTTTCTGGTTTCCTCTAGAGTATAAGGCCGACTCAAGAATTTGAGGGTCAAAACAAGTCCATCAAATCTAGAGTACGTTCGACCTTAATGATATGGGATACTTTTGCTGTCGACAAAGTAGTGGGTGTGGTATAACGAGGCTTTGCTCTTTGGCGATGGTGTCAGCAAAAAGTTGTTGAAGCTTCTCGAGTTCGTCGGATAGGGCAACGATGCTGGGTTTGGATTTGATTTAGACTCATCTGTTTGGGTTGTGTGGTTCTGCAGGAAGGGCATCGTGCTGTAGTGATCTGTTCCAGCTCATCATTGATCCTTCTGCTTCAATCTCTTACAGCATTTGTCCTCGATGCAGGAGTGGAATGCAACCTTTGCATTTAAATGGTCCTTCAAAGCACTACTTCTTAGCAACTCATCCATGTGTGGCAGCTTCAGTGTAAAGCGTCAATACCGTATCAACTGTTCTGAGTTATTTGCCGAAAGACTTCGTGACCTTGACAACAGTTGAAGATGATTACTCGAGAGCAATGTTAGGCAAACAACCATGCAAAGATTCTGGGCAATCAGTTCCAGATCGGAAGTTCGATTTCAGGTTCTGACTAATTGTGTTTTTTCTCCTTGTCCTACAGGTAAGAGCAAGGGCAAAGGAAAAGACAGGGAAAAAGCATGATATGGTATACTCTTGCTTTTAACCCTGATGATATGTGATACTCTTGCTCTGGTGTGGCTGGTTTGCATAAGTATTGTTGAGGGGGAAGAAAGCTGGGTATTTCGAAAGGCTTCGTTGGGAGTGCCTTATCAGATATGAGGAAGGGTTGAGCATTTTTGCAGGTTTGCCTGTCCGTGGAGGATGAAGGTCGACATATATATGAGTCTCCCTAACAACAAGTAGTAATGCTATTCCTTTACCCTTCTTGGTCATAGCAATGTAGTGGAAGCTGCAAGCTTCATGTGTTTTAACTTTGTTTGAGCACTTTGAAAAAATGGTCTGTGGTATCTGGAAAGCTGATGTTGCGTGTGAAGATTGCAGACAAGCTATATCTAAGAAAATCTGGCTTTCGAAGTTCGGACAGCAGTGCCTCTTCGATTTTTGGACAAGCAATCCTGTCGGAGATCTAGCTCTCGAGATTCGGAGAACGGTGCCTCTTTGATTTTTGAGAAAGCAATCCTGTTGGGAGTCTGGGTCTTGAGATTCAGATAGCGGTGTCTCTTCGATTTTTAAGAAAGTAATCTTGTTGGGAGTCCGGCTCTCGAGGTTCGGAGGGCGGTGCCTCTTCGATTTTTAAGCAAGTAATCTTATTGGGAGTCTAGCTCTAGAGAATCGGAGAGCGGTGCCTCTTCGATTTTTGAGCAAGCAATCTTGTTGGGAGTGTTTTCTCGAATGTGAGTAAAGGTTGGGTATTTTTGTCAATCTGCCTTGCCACAGAGCATAGAGGTTGACACACATAGGGACTTTCCAGTTATCAAGCAGTGGTGTTGTTCCTTTACCATTGTGGGTAATAGTAGGGTAGCTGGACCTTCAAAATTTATGTGTTTAAACTTTGTCAGAGATCTTTGGCAAAGTTATCTGTGGTACCCGATGAGCTGATGTTGCGTGTGGAAAGTGGTGCCTCTTCGAAATCCGGAGAGTGGTGCTGTTCCTTTACCTTTGTGGGTAATAGTAGGGTAGCTGGACCTTCAAATTTTTTGTGTCTAAACTTTGTCAAAGATCTTTGGAAAAGTTATATGTGGTACCTGAGGAGCTGATGTTGCGTGTGGAAAGTGGTGCCTTTTCGAAATTCGGAGAGTGGTGCCTTTTCGATTTTTGAACCAATGGCCGTGTTGCCCTTTCTTTTATAAGGGCACCAATTGTGTGCAAGAAGTACATTCAAAGAGTTATTGCTTGTAGGAATTTTCCCCTTATTTTTGTACTTCAGAGATTTATTGGACCTCATTTCTCCTTCATCATTTTTGAAAATTTCTGGCCCATCCGACCGTCGTTTTGACTTGAATTTTGGTGAAGAGGCAGCTATGTCTCCTCAAGACAACATATGGTGTCCATCCTTCTTCTCCCCTACTGGTCCTCTTACCGTTAGAGACTCTGTAATGAAGAATGATATGACCGCTGCGGTGGTGGCCAGGAACTTTCTCACTCCCAAAGATAACAGACTACTTTCTAAACGGTCTGATGAGTTGGCAGTTAAGGATTCCCTGGCTTTCAGTGTTCAGTGTGCAGGTTCTGTGTCTAATATAGCTCAACGCCTATTTGCTCGAACCCGCCAAGTTGAATCATTGGCAGCTGAAGTGATAAGTCTCAAACAGAAGATTAGAGGGCTTAAGCATAAGAATAAACAGTTGCATAGGCTCGCACATGACTATGCTACAAACATGAAGAGGAAGCTTGACCAGATGCAAGAATCTGATGGTCAGATTTTACTTGATCATCAGAGGTTTGTGGGTTTGTTCCAAAGGCATTTATTACCTTCATCTTCTGGGGCTGTACCGCGTAATGAAGCTCCAAATGATCAACCTCCAATGCCTCCTCCTTCTGGGGTTCTGTCCAGTACTGAGGCTCCGAATGATCACCCTCCGGTGCCTTCTCTTTCTGGGGCTCTACCGACTGTTGAGACTTCTCCTAAGCAACCTTTGTGAAGGCTCCCTCTTGTTTGTTTATTTTGACTCATGTATATGTACATATTTGTAACTTATCGGAGATATCAATAAATAAGCTTTGGTTCATTTCAACGTATTGTGTTAAATACACCAAAGCCTTCTTCACTAAGTTATTTGAATTTTTTCTTTTGTTGAAGCTTGTATGTTGAAGCTTTGTGAGTGAAGCATGTAGGTTGAGGTAGTGTTCCCTTAATTTCATAAGTGAGGAAAACTTATCGGTTGGAGACTTGAAAAATCCAAGTTACTGAGTGGTTGTGGGACTTCCAAGTATGAAGGTGCAGTAACATATGGTCGGAGTCCTCTAAGTCTCCGGTTGAGGGAGTTGACGAAGGAGGTGTCTTGCTAGTAGCCAAGCTTCTAAAGTAACAAAACTTCACCATTTTCCTTTCTAAGTGGTAGCCCAAAACTCCTCCTTCATATATATTTGTTATGAAAGTTGTTAGGGCCAAAGAAGAGGAGGCCTAGGCAAATATTTTTTTCGAAATTTTTTTTCTTTTCGATTTTTCGAATTTCTGAATTTCCGAATTTTCAAATTTCTGAATTTCCGAATTTTCAAATTTCTGAATTTCTGAATTTTTGAATTTTCGAAAATATATATATATATATATATATATTTTTTTTTTTTAAGCTTTGTCGGTGAAGCTTTGGTGTTGAAGCTTTGTAGGTGAAGCTTTGAGGTTGAAGCTTTGTTGGGTACTATGAATTGATTTTGCTTCACACTATCTTGATCAAGAGTGTGTGAAGCTTTTGTAGGTGAAGCTTTTGTGTTGAAGCTTTGTGGGTCAAGCTTTTGTGGGTCAAGCTTTTGTGGGTGAAACTTTTGTAGGTGAAGCTTTTGTAGGTGAAGCTTTTGTGGGTCAAGTTTTTGTGGGTGAAGCTTTTGTGGGTCAAGCTTTTGTGGGTCAAGCTTTTGTGGGCGAAGCTTTGGTGTTGAAGCTTTTGTAGGTGAAGCTTTGGAGTTGAAGCTTTGTAGGTGAAGCTTTGGAGTTGAAGCTTTTGTTGGGTACCATGAATTGATTTTGCTTCACACTATCTTGATCAAGATAGTGTGAAGCTTTTGAGAATTTGTAGTTGTCCACCATTGATGAAGCTTTTGTTGGTGAAGCTTTTGTGGTGAAGCTTTGTTGGGTACCATGAATTGATTTTGCTTCACACTATCTTGATCAAGATAGTGTGAAGCTTTTGAGAATTTGTGGTTGTCGTCCATTGATGAAGCTTTGTTGAATTTCCCAATTTCCTTTTTTTTTTGGGGAAAATTAGAAATTTGAAAATGTGGGAGAGGCAACATATACAAATTTTGCTTCCACACTGTTGAGCAAGAAATTGTGATGCAAGCCACACCATGTAGTAGTTGAAGGTTTGGATGAACCATATAAATTGAATTTGCTTCGAACGGTCTTGATCAAGAGTGTGTGAAGCTTTCTACGAGTTGTAGTTGCCCTTCATTGATGAAGCTTTTGTTGGCACCATAAATTGGTTTTGCTTCACACTGTCTTGATCAAGAGTGTGTAAAGCTTTTGAGAATTGTGGTTAAACTCCTTTGATGAAGCTCTTGTTGGCACCATAAATTGGTTTTGCTTCACATTGTCTTGATCAAGAGTGTGTGGAGCTTTTGAGAATTGTGGTTGAACTCCTTTGATGAAGCTCTTGTTGGCACCATAAATTGGTTTTGCTTCACACTGTCTTGATCAAGAGTGTGTGAAGATTTTAAGAATTATGGTTTCCCTCCATTGATGAAGCTCTTGTTGGCACCATAAATTGGTTTTACTTCACACTGTCTTGATCAAGAGTGTGAAGCTTTTGAGAATTGTGGTTGTCCTCCATTGATGAAGCTCTTGTTGGCACTATAAATTGGTTTTGCTTCACACTGTCTTGATCAAGAGTGTGTGAAGCTTTCTACGAGTTGTAGTGTTTGCATTGTTACAAAGGAGAAATGTTTAAAGCAAATGCAAGAGGGTTGAATAACTTGATCTTCGTATGCCATGCATTGAAGTTGTTGTTGGCTTGCAATAAGACTTTGTTGGTAACTATAACTCTTGTTGGGCATAAGTGCTCCCCTAGTTGAGTTGTAAAACTTGAGGGTTTTTGATTATTTGTGAATGCTAGGAGTTCACATGTACAAGTTGTACCACTCATTTTCTGGTTGGTGGAATGAATGGTGAGTTGCTTTCATCACTTGGTTGGTGGTACGAAGGTGAGTTCCTTCATCACCTTTTATCACATTTCATCACCTGATTGGTGGCACGAAGATGAGTTCCTTCTTCATCTGGTTGGCGGCATGAGGTGGCAAGTTGCCAAATGATATTAGAGTACGGGTTGTACATTTCATGACCTGGTTGGTGGCATGAATGAGAGTACGGGTTGTACATTTCATCACTTGGTTGGTGGCATGAAAATGAGTTCTTTCTTCACCTGGTTGGTGGTATGAGTGGCAAGTTGCCAAATGATATTAGAGTACAGGTTATACATTTCATCACTTGGTTGGTGGCATGAATAAGAGTACGGGTTGTACATTTCATCACCTGGTTGGTGGCATGAAGATGAGTTCATTCTTCACATTTCATCACCTGGTTGGTGAGAATAAGGGCAAGGTGTTGAGGCATATTGTAGCAAGTGTCGAAGACACAAAGTATGTTGAACCCTTTCGAAGCATAGTTAGCTTATGTATGGATTTGTTGGAATGTATGATGTTTATGTATGAATGTGTTGGAATGTATGATGCTTATGTTGATTGATATGAGTGATGCTTATGAATGTTTTGCCATGCATGAAGGGATCCATGCTTTTGATATGTGAACCATGTTGGTTGTAACACTTAGTATCACATATGTTGTGTCAAAGTATGCATGTTGAAGCTCTGAGTTGGAGTTTAAGGGTAGGTCAGCGTAGACCAAGTGTTCCAGTGCTAGGAACGCAAAAGACTCATAAGAAGTTGTTTGAATTCCCTCTTCTTTAAATATTTTCCAAATGGCTTGTGTGACAAAAGATCTCAATCGGTTGAGAGTCAAAACATTTGTAATGTGTATGCCTTCTTATAATAGCATTTCCTTCAGTACCTAGTCCTCCACTTTGAAAGAGTGAGGCTTGGCCCCACAGTCATAATAGTCGACGGTACGTTCACCCCTGGTTGTCTTGATACGAACTTTTATCCTTCTTGTTGTAATGGGCTTGCTGAGAGTAAAAATCCTTCTTCTTACCAAGAGACAGATACGTTTGGTAACTTAGCGAGTAGATAAATGAGGCAGGAGATGATGCAATGGGTGTCCAATATTTCCTCACTTGGTAGAACTTGACTTCCACTTCCCACTTGTTGATAGGGGTTAACCATATGGGGGTTCCTTTGGTATGTCCTTGCTTCGACGAAAGCGTGGTTGTAAACCTAAGCCATTACCTCAGAGTAAGTCTTCCAAGTGTTGGCATTGATCATGTACTTGAAGAAACAATCATGTAGGCCTGCCGTGAAGGCCTTGAGGGCGATCTTGTCATTTGCCTCAGCACAGCGAGAATACTCATGGCTGAAGCTACCGGCATACTCTCGTAGTGACTTATCCAGCTTCTAACGAATAGTGTACAAGTCATCTGCAGAATGCAAGTGATCGATCTGGAAGATGTGTTGAGAGACAAACAGTTTTCTTAGTTCCTTAAATGAGTCTACTGTCTCAGGTGAAAGACGGTAATAACAGTTTAGAGCTCCACCAGAGAGGGTGGAGGGGAAGAGAAGACATCGCTCTTCATCGGTGTGCATCTGATATGCCATAGTGGACTCAAAGAGGTTAAGGTGTTCAATTAGGTCCTCCTTTCCAGTATAGAGTTGTAAACCAAGCTTTTGTTTTGTCTTTGCTTGAAGGGGTGTCGAGGATCCTTCTTATGAGAGGGTCAGGCCTGTGTTGGTTCCAGTCAGGTATCTTGGCTTAACGTTGAGCCTTCAACTTGTTTACTTCCTCAACGAGCTGTAGGACAAAGGGGTCCTGAGTGGAGTCATGTACCATTGGAATTTTCTTTCGTAAGTCTCCATCGCCTTTTGGAAGTAGGAAAGTTTGAGCAAGGGTGTGTGATTTTTCCTTGGACTCGCCGTACTGACTTCTAGGGCGAGTCTGTCAGAATACCTCAGAGTCCTCTGTACCTTCATGTTCCTCTGGGACCTTTCATTCCTTCTCTAAATTGGCACCTGGCCTGGGTCGTGGGAGGGGATCGAGTCTTTCAGAAACCCTTGGGTCATTGATCTTTGAGCATATGTGGAGGGGATTCTCTTGACGTTGCTTTAGGAAGTCTTGGCAGTCACGATAAACGATTTTTTATCCTTCCAACCTTTCTGCAAGAAGGAGTCTTCCTCCACTTCTTCTGTTTCGGGTTGAAGCATCTGGGTTGAGAGAAGTCTGATGTTGATCAATGTTTTGATGATTAGCTCGCTCTTCATCAGGGATACCCATGTTGAAGGGAGGTGACCCTCGTGTTGGGGGGCACCCAGATAATGGTTGATGTCCACAAGGGCAACGAGCTCGCGTGTTTGAGTACGCCTAGTTTCGTGGAGCGTCTCAAAAAGGTTCTTATACTGCTTCTGGAGGACCTCATTCTTCATTGCCATCTTGTTGTTTTGAGCTTCTAGCTCATCGATTTAGCTTGAAGAACAACCCTTTTTCCTTCTTTGTTTCGTTGCTTCGCACTAGGTGCAAGAAGGGTGTCATTTTGTGTGATGTGGCTTCCTTCACTCCCCATGTTGGAGAGGGATGCCTGGACAAAAGAGAGTGTACGAATGGTGGAAACCAGTTTGGCAAAGCTGAATAGAGTGGGAATAAGTGTCGTTCCCACAGACGACGCCAAATGTTGATGCACAAAATCAGTGAGGATTTTGGTACAACAGAAAGTGTTAAGTTTGTGACCTTCGCTAGATTGCTTCGGTCACTAGTGTGGATAAGTAATGGATAGAGACAGGAAAGCAAACACAAGATGTACGTGGTTCACCCAGATTGGCTACATCCACGGAGTAGAGGAGTTCTCATTAATTGTGAAGGGTTTACACAAGTATATAGGTTCAAGCTCTCCTTTAGTGAGTACTAGTGAATGATTTAGTACAAATGACATTAGGAAATATTGTGAGACAATGATCTCTATTTATAGAAGAGATTTTCTAGTTTCATTCTGACATTGACACGTGTCGTGTTGTGATTGGCTTCTGATGTTGACATGTGTCGTGCTATGATTGGCTTCTGATGTCGACACGTGTCACGCTGTGATTGGCCTTCTGGTTGGAGGGAAACTCTTCTGGGTCCTTGATGGTATAACGTTGATCAGTGCTCAGTAGTTTCGGGATTGGTCAAGTATGGTACAAACAATTTATTATCACCCTTAGTGAATAGGATAATAAACACAAATTAACAAAGAAAAAAGGTTACAAAAGTTACTAAAGATGAAAAGCTAAAGACTACATCCTAGTTTCCCACTAACCATAAATAATGACAAATAAACTTACTTTCCTACTAACAACAAAATAATGACAATGAAAATTAATTTAATTTATTGAATATTAAAAATGAGCCAACATTCCCCCACTCATTTTTAATATTGGTTATGAAGAAAAGAAGGAAAATAATACTGGCCAAAGACAGATCATTATGCATTATTAAGGTGTGACTCTGCATTGAACCTCCATTTGTGAAACAATAATTCCTACTCCAGAGTTAATAATGGTCTCAGACTTAAACTACAACTACTTAAGGGAAAATAACAATTATTGCTCACACATAATAATCCAGGTTTTAATTTGAGCTTTAATAGCTTGCTTGTTACAACCTTGTGCTAATCCCAGGTTTTATGAGTGTATTTGAGAACAAGCCCCATTCTCATAGAAAACAACCTCACTCTCGCACTTATATCGGTAAAATCTATCAAGGATGCTCCTGTAATTATAACATCCCACTCAAAACGAGCTACAAATTTTATTAAGAGTTTAAATAAACTCCACCTCCAAAAAACATTACAGGATAAATGCACTTACCCTATACGGATGAGTAAAAATAATAGTGCATCTCTTACGGCCATCATATGATTCGTTTTCCCATTGAACCCAATTCTTAGGATCTCTAATTACCAGGTTGGGTGTCCTCACACATGGCTCATGATTTTAAGGGTTTGGGATCCCCTCGATGTAAGTTGAATATCAGAGTGCACAACGAACAAGACTACAAAATAATATGAATATTATTAAACAAACGAGAATGCCGGAATGGCTACAAAACCTTAAGAGGCTACATTGTGACTAACTTGATAGTCTACGAGCTACAAAACATCATATATATAGAGAACTATGTTGGAAATGTGCCCTAAAACCAATCATATGATGATACTTTACGAACATTTCACATGTTAAACTAATCTAGTTTAATATCAAGGGCAAAGATTATTGTTTGAGCCGTCTCATATAAATGTTATACGCTTAAACGATAAGTCCAAGGAATATGTGATTGGGAGAATGCAATCTAAAGAAGTTAGATTCATGAGACCATTCTTTTGTAGACACATCCTAAACGTTTCTGATCATAGGATTGCCAATTGGGCATTGACAGTCCGTTAAGATCAGTACATGCTGTGTCTTCTCTCAGTGAGAGTGACTGGTCTCGAGTCATTGGTGTGACTGACACCAAGACAAGTACGTAGGTGCTCAATAAGGAATGAGTTCACTGAACACGATCAACGAAGAGTTCTCATACTCATGTCACATGAGAACTCATGGTTGGGATAATGCAAAGTAGTCCTTTGACCTGAGGCATCATAGTTGTCTTGTGGTTAGGTACTTGATCTTTGATTATGTCAAAGTCACCCCATCCGCGGGTGTCCACGGCATCGTCGGGGTTAAGCCACTTAGCCATGGAGGCAAGTGAATGCGCAACAAGGGATCTTTAACCTTCAAACCGTTTGGGGGAGAATACTCTATGATATGATTAAGAATCTCTGGCCAGAGTATGAATGAGATTTAGGAAGTCGTTCCAAATCACGTTCAAGGTAATCATATAAGCACACGAATCACATTGGATAGTAGACATGAATAAACTATCAAACCAAACAATGTGGTCAAGAGTATTGTATTAGAGAAAGACCGTATTGCATTTGTAATCCTAAACTGAATAGGTTCTCCACCTCTTCTGATTAGCTTGGGTAACCATGATATGCTGCTAGGTGTCACTCATGGTTTGTGGAAGCCTTAAACGTGTATAATCACTAAAGGGAGAATTGAAAGTAAGTTTCAATTCACAATCGATTTGAAATGGTTTTAATACCCCACTGCCTCGCTAAAAGGAACCTAATGGATCGTACACCGTGTAAGGTGGAGATTGAAGAAACAATGGAGATGAGTAAGAATAATTAAATGGTTTAATTATTTATGGCAAGGATTAATTAATATGTTAATTAATCAAACGAATAAGTTCATTAAAGACCTCGGGATAGTTTTGGACCTTAAGGCCCAATGGGCTTCGAATGTCAAGCCCATTGACTTAAGTTGTATGACAACTTAATGAATAATGATTCACAAAGGCCCAATTAGCTCAATAATACCCTAAGGCCGGCCATTTAGAGATGGAGTGAATTTTGGACTTATTTACAAGTTTGCCACTCCAATGAATTAAGGTATAAATATGACTTTATAGCCAAAATTCATTTAGTGTTTTCTTTTGGGGAAAGGATGAGAACATAAGCTCTCCTTTCTCTCTAAAGTGGCCGGCCTCCTTGGAGGGTTTAGCTAGCAATCCTACTACTCCAAGGTCACTCATTTCTTCTCCAATCTAACCTTGGTGAAGAGACTTAGAGGTTCTCAATTTTGGGAACTTGGAGAACCATTTCATCCATCCAAATCCATAGATCTAAGATGCAAGGAATGAAGGCCCTCTCTTTGGGTGATTAGCCTTTGCTTATGCAAAGAGGAATCTACAAAGGTATAATTTCTCAACTAACTAATGTTGTTTTAAGTTGAGTCAAGGTTCACCAATCTACTAGGCTTTGAATTTCATGGTTAATGTTTTGGTTTTAAGTGCATACAAGCATGATTCCGCCTTTTAATTGTTAATTGCATGCTATAGATGTTGCTTAAATGAACATGTTTTTCACAAAATTTCCTTCAAACTAACCTAACCCTAATAAGCAAGAAAATGAAACCCTAATACTAACGGGCTAAGCCCAAATTCAAACAATAAAATAATCCTAAATTCCAACACCCCCCGTCAAAGTCATGGCGGTACACGTCATGAGTTTGCCAACAAGCAGATGCGGATGCAAGCTCTGTTAGGCAGAAAAGACAAGATAAGCTCTGTTACGCGGATACGACAATGCAAACTCCCTTAGGCGGACACGACAAGGCAAGCTCCATTAGGCGGACACAACAAGGCAAGCGGGCGAGCAATCAAGTGAGCAAATGAACAATCCAGGCTTCAATCAACAAGGCCCAACCAATGGCCTCCAAACAAATCATAATAGCCCAACATATTGTGAGCTCTATACTTTTTCTTCTTTTTTTTCCTTTTTTTCCTCTTTTCCTGTTTTCTTTTTTTATTTTCGGCTTCTGTTTCCTTATTCCCTTCTTCTATCTGGGCAGTGTTCTCCAGAGAAAACAAATCCAAGTGCAGGTATGGAATCTCAAATCTGAGATTCTCGACACAATGGAATAGCAGTGATGGTGAAGTGCGGATCAAAGCGGTGGCGAGGATGTGGGTACGGTGCGAAGGCAGCGCAGTCAGTGGTGGGTAGACGATTTCACGGGTCTGGTGCGGAGGTGCAGGTGGTGCGGGTCTGGTCAAAGGGTGCAGATGTAGTGCAGGAAACGGTTTGGTGATGCGGCTTGTGTTGGATTGCAGGTTGACTTTTACATTAGAAGAAGACGATGACGTGATGTAGCAAATAGATTCATGTGGCGAGATTTCAAGAAATGGCGGTGGCATGAATGGATGGCTTGGTGGCGGGGTGGATTCGGATAGTAGATGTGCTAGGTTTCTGGTTGCAACGGTAGTGTGTAGATGCGGTTTTCGGTCTGGGTTAGAGTGGTCCAGGCAGGCCTGGATGTGGTGATGCAGCGATGGGGCTGGAGGCTTGGCGCGATTCTAGATCCAAACTTCAACAGATTTTTTTAAACGACAAACAAGGGTTAACCCAAAACAAAAAACAAAAAAGTTTCACAGAATGAAACTGGACAAAACAAACAACGGGATAGACAAATTGAAACGAACAAAATAGAAGCAGATTAAATCCTGAAGGATCAAACCTGCTCTGATACCAAGTTGAATATTAGAGTGCGCAACAAACAAGACTACAAAATAATAGGAATATTATTAAACAAACGAGAATGCCGGGATGACTACAAAACCCTAAGAGGCTACATTGCGACTAACTTGATATTCTACGAGCTACAAAGCATCATATATATAAAGAACTAACCTAACCCTAATAAGCAAGAAAACGAAACCCTAATACTAACGGGCTAAGCCTAAATTCACACAATAAAATAATCCTAATTTCCAACACTTTAGACCTTTTCTTCTGCCAAGGCCTTGGTTAATGGATCTGCAAGATTACCACCATATTTAGTATTATTCATAGTAATGGTACCATTGCTCAAATGAGATCTCATAACACTATGTTTTCTTCTTATAGGTCTGGATTTATTATCATAATAACTGTTTTTTATCATGCAGATAACAACAGTGCTATCACAATGAATTACAATAGGTGGTATTGGTTTTTCTCAAAGTGGGATGTCATATAAAAATCCCTTAACCATTCTACTTCTTTAGTGACTGATGTCAAAGCAATAAGTCCAGCCTTCATGGTTGAATCAGCAATAATAGTTTGTTTCTTTGATTTCCAACAAAAAGCACAACCACCTATTGTAAAAATATAACCAATAGTAGAAAGAGAATCATCTGACATAATGTTCCAGTCAGCATCACTGAAACCCATAAGTACTGCAGGATATTTTTTATAAAGTAAACCATAATTCTTAGTAAATATTTCTGTAGACATCGAAATTTTGATGAAATAAATGTTGACCAATAGTTACAATTTCAACGCTCACGTGTCACATAAATTTTACATGTAGCGTGTGACTAAACGAAAAATCAAAATAAATCGGAAAAGTCATCAAATAGGACACATGTCAACACCTGGCAAAAACGATTTATTTCATCTGCATATTATATTCAAAATTAGGCCATGGAAAATTCTATAAATAGAAGCCATTTCATTCATTTTAAAAAAAAATTGATAACCAATTCATAACCCATTCACCTCACACCAAAAACTTGAACCTTTGAAACTCCAAAGCTCCCAAGCAAATCCCGAAGGATCAAGAAAGCTCTCTTCGTTCTTCGTCAACCCAACCTTCAAGATCAAGCCCCAACGGCCCTTTGAAGGAACTTCCACCAATTCAAGATCAAGCCCCGACGGCCCTTGAAGAAAGCGTTCATCGTTCATCATTCGTTCATCCTAAGATCAAGCCCCAACGACCCTTTGGATCAACAACATCAACAAATCCACACATCCAATCGTTTTTCAAGATAAAGCCCAAAAGCCCTTGAAGATCCATTCATCAACTGTTCATCAAGATCAAGCCCCAAAGGCCCTTGAAGATTCGTTCATCAACAGTTCTTCAAGATCAAGCCCAAAAGCCCTTGAAGATCCATCCATCAACTGTTCATCAAGATCAAGCCTCAAAAGCCCTTGAAGATCCGTTCATCACCGTCATTCAAGATCAAGCCTCAACGGCCCTTGAAGAAACTTTCAACCGTTCATCCAAGATCAAGCCTCGACGGTCCCTGGATCAATCGCACATCCACAAATACACACCTTACGGAGATCGAATCAGAGGATCAAATTAGAGAGAGATTGTAACCCAAAATCATCAAATACAAAATATTATTTTGTACACGTGTTCTTGTCTCGTTTGTTTCAGGAAATTTTCATGTTTACAAATTGGGCATGCCCAGTGGGACTATCTCTACCTCTCATCTCTTTCTCCGTTCAAGAAATTTAAGCACACTTCCAAAATCAATGGCATCAAGGAAGGCTCAAGTTGTTCCCACAACCAACGTGAAGAACAAGAGCATCATCGCCGCAGGCGGCGCCATTTCGGGCATCATAACTTGAAGCAAGGCAAGAGCTCTTGCTGCCTCATCTTCCACCCCTGCATCAACCCTCCCGAAGGAACAAGAGCACCCGAGGCACGAACCTGTGATCACCTTGGCCTCGCTAAGGGCGCCAAGGGAGGAAAGCCCGAGGAAGTACTCCAAGTCTTTATTTTCCGATGCTGACTCAAGCAACAGCATAGCCATGCAAGTTATGGCTACCGGAGCAACTTCAATCGATGAGCAGCTCACTCAGATGAATGAAGCAATTGCAAGGCTAACCCGAACTGTGGAAGAAAAAGACTTGCAAATCGCTGAACTTGTCAGCCGACTGGGGCCACAGGACGGCGAGAACCCCAACCCAGAGGATGATCCACTCAGGTGGAGAAAATCGATGTGAAGTCGGAGCCAGACCAAGCAACGGCACTCATGGGATCTCTTTCTATCTAGCAGCTGTAAGAGATGATCACTAACACCATCAAGGCGCAGTACGAATGGAGCTCACATACCTCCTTGTTCTACTCGAAGCCCTACTCCAAGAAGATTGATGCCCTAAAGATGCCAAGGGGTTATCAACCACCAAAGTTCATGCAGTTTGATGGAAAAGGAAACCCAAAGCAGCACGTTGCACATTTCGTCTAAACTTGCAACAATGAGGGGATAGAGGGAGACTACCTAGCCAAGCAGTTTGTGCGCTCGCTGAAAGGAAACGCCTTTGAGTGGTACACGAACCTAGAGCCTGAGTCCATCAACAATTGGGAGCAATTAGAAAGAGAATTCCTTAATCGCTTCTACAGCACCCGCCGCACTGTAAGCGTGTTGGAGCTAACAAGTACGAAGCAATGGAAAGATGAGCCAGTTGTGGACTACATCAACCGATGACGCACTCTAAGTCTTGACTGCAAAGACAAACTTTTGGAGACCTCCTCGATCGAGATGTGTGCTTAAGGTATGCAGTGGGGATTACACTACATCCTTTAAGGCATCAAACCACAGACCTTTGAGGAGTTAGCCACCTGCGCCCATGACATAGAGTTGAGCATCGCCCATCATGGAAAGAAAGAACAGATCATCGACTACAAGAACGACAAAGCTCTTGGGACAAAGGTGGAGAAGGTTGCGTGGAAATCCACCAAGGAAGCAATGACGGTCAACACAGCTCCCGTCAAAATCTCTACACGAGGCAAGGCGATTCAAGCTGAAGCTTTTCGTAATCAAGAGATGCGTAGACGTACTTTGAAGGAGCTCGAGGAGAAGACTTATCCATTCCTCGACTCTGATGTGGTTGCCATGTTGAAAGACCTGCTTGACAAAAAGGTGATCAACCTACCTGAGTGCAGACGGCCAGAAGAGATGAATCGTACTGATAGTCCAAGGTACTGTAAATTCCACTGTTTCATCAATCATCCAACGGAAAAGTGCTTCGTACTGAAAGATCTCATCCTGAAGCTAGCACAACAAGGGAAAATCGAGCTTGACCTCGAAGACACGGTTGCGGCACACACTACTACTACCATGTTTGGATCACTCGATCCTGTGCATCTCCGAACCATGCATGACCATTCTCGTCAATGTTCAAGTCACACGGCACCTCCTACACAACCATCATCGGGGGTAAGCAACCAAGATGCATCTACTGGTGATAAGGAAGGGTGGACATCGGCCACCTACAAAAAAACGAGGAAGCCAAGACCATAAGCCACAAGGCCAAAAGAGGAGCCTAAACCCGCCCCTCGAACTTCAGTCTTCGACAGGCTGAATCATTCAAATCCTAGAATTTCGGCACTTGATCGCATCAGTGGTCGAGACCGAACTTCCGTCTTCAAAACGCTTAAGACGCCAACATTGCAAAGATCTGTCTTTGAAAGGTTATCAAAACCCAAGAAATAAAGCGGCACATCTAGATCTCCTCCGCAACGATCGACTGCAAACAGACTTGAAGAAACTAAGAAGCCTTCTAGAAACAGGAAGACAACGCCAAAGGAAGAAAAACTCGACAGTCTAGCAGGAAAAGATGATGTTCAAAGCTTGATTCCCTCAAGGATGAAGCACCAAGCAGCTCTGGAGGTCGACACAAAAGGACCACTGAAGGTAAGGAGGTGCACCATCACCTACACCGGCCAATCTTCACGCCAACAAACCTAAGAAGACCGCACTGAAGAGGAGGCCCAAGAAGATAAAGAAGATGAAATCCCAGAAAAAGACGTCACTTTCGTCTTTGTCAACTCAAAATTTTCACCTCAATCGCTGGGGGCATGCTCCAAAACCATGCCAGTCAAGCTAAGTGAAGTTGAAGGATGGACTCATGTCACTCCGAAGAAACTGCACAAGAAGCATATGACTTCTCCACAAGTTCACCCATCGGAAAGAGGGCAAAGCAACTTTCACCAACCTCTAAAGCAATGTGAAAGTGTTGAAGATGGGGAAATTTCGACACAAAGATCGACCATGCGCGATCTCTCATTCTTCAGAAAATTATTCAGCTACTCGGTCAAGGCTCCTTGCTATAAAGATTGTGAGGAACGCCTCTCCAGGCAGCAACCATCTCTTCCACAAGTTCACCAATGGGAAAGGGGGCAAAGCAGCTCCTGTCAACCTCCAGAACGATGTGAAAGTGTTGAAGATAATGAAACTTTGACATGAAGATCATCCATCCCTATCACGATGTGTGACATCTTCCCAGAAGACTTCTTCAACTACTCAGTCAAGGCTCCTTGCTATGAAGATTGCGAGGAACGACTCTCCCGGATCGCTTGACGAACCAACAATGCTCCTTGTTCGTAAGAGCCTAAACTGCACGAACCAAAGCTCCTTGTCCGCATGAGCTTAAACTGTAGGACATGAGGCTCCTCGCCCGCACGAGCCTAAATTGCATGGCACTACACTCTTGGTCTGCACGAGCATAAAAGGCAACATCAAAGCTTTTGGTCCGCACGAGTTTAAAAGGCGACACAACATGCTCCTTGCGCATGAGTTGAAACTGCATCACGGCATCAAACGCTCCTTGCTTGCATGAGCGGAAACTGCAAATGGCACCAAACACTCTTGGCCCGCAAGAGCATAAACTGCTTACGGCACAAAAAAAAAAAAAAGTATTTGAACTGCGTTATGACTTGATCTCTTCTTTAGAAGAGTACGTAGGCAACTTGAAACCTCAAAACTTCAAGTACAGTCACATAAAAAAAAAAGAATTTTATTACAAATACAAACAATATTCTTCGTACAAAAAAAAAAGAAAAAAGAAAAAAGAATACATATATATATATATATGTACATATACATATATGTAAACAACTCCAAAAAGCCCAAGCTTTCCTCACGAAGACAGGTCTCTTCCCCCATCAAGAGCCTCATCAACAAACTGCAGAAACCACATTTGCATCTTGGATTGCAGATGAGTGGCAAGCTCGACTGTGTCTTTCATTCTGTGACCCTTCGTCCACATCACCATCAACTGTTTCTCCTCGCGGATCTGGGAGACATCACTGCTAAGCACATCAAAATCCATGGCAGTAGCTTTCTTCATATTACTAAGCTTAGAACTGTGCAGCAAATATGTCAGGAACAAGGTTGAAGCTGCAGTGCCTTGCTGGCTCTGTCGATGTTTTTGACGGCTTGAAGAATTGTTCGGTGCTCTAGTCTTGGAGGCTTACGCGAGGACAGATCCAATCCTTCGCCGACACTCAAAGCTCATTGACCTTCGGTATAAGGTCAGACACCCAAATGGATGGTGGTAACCCGCACTCTGGTTCTGCAAATTATTTACAGCCGCCTGTGTTGACTAATGCTGTTTCGCCTATGCTTGATCGTGGAACTGAGAGCCATGGGAACACTAATCCTGTAGCATCTGCAATGCTTGGTCAATATTCTTCGTCCAATAATTTGCAGTTTCAACAAGCTGCAGTTTGTAAGTTCAAATGCTACTGTTAGCAATGAGTATGGGAGATCTGCGAACATAGTATTACCTATAACATCACCATGTTCCCCATCTCCGCCATGAAAAAAAGAAAAAAACATGATGACGGTGGACGGCCACTATGTAAAAAGAAAAAAAAAATATATATATATATATAATAATAATAATAATAAATAAATAAATAAATAAATAAAGGGGAATGAGAGGCAAAGAAACAAAGCCTTTCGGTGCATAACATAAAGAAAGAAAATGGGAGACACCATGATGTTGCTTTTCTTTCTTTTGGAAAACAACAGCATGGGGATAGACAGCAAGATGCAGAAGCACAGCGACATAGCATGGCAAAGAGGGCAGCGTCTCCGGCGTTAAACATTATCCTTTGCAGCAATTGGCAGTAGCAAGAAACAAGGCGAGCCCATCATCCTTCGCAGTGAGCATCATTCCCTATCGCATCTCAGCCCCCTTGCAGCAGCTTTTGTGCAGCAAGCGTAGCAAACGGCAACGGCAGTGCAACAACCCTTGTACAACAACCCTCATGCAGCACCAAGACTCATGGCAAAGTCACCACCGAGGGAAAACTATGACCAAAAGGCACTACAAAGCAAAATCCCGCTGCAGCCTTTTGCACAGCACGACATGGCAGTACACCACCGAGGGAAAACTATGACCAAAAGGCACTACACAACGAAACCCTGCTACAGTCTTTTGTACAGCACCACACAGTAAAAAGTAACGTTTTGCACCACTTCAAGCTCCAGCTGCTTCTACACCTCCGCCATCGCTGCTGCCTTCGAATGAGATTGACAAAACCGAAGTTTGTCAACACACGCACAAAGACCTCCTCCGTCTCTCTCTCGCAACTTCCAACAACTTCAAAGACCGCCGTCAAACGACTAGCTGGTCGTGAAGCTTGACGCATTGCACTACCTCCAAGCTCGACCCCGTGCCTTCCATTGCTAAAGCACTGGTGCCCCGAAACACCGTTCCATCTTCTGCGCATCATCAAAATTTATACAAAAAAATATATATTAAAAAAAGGGATGGTGGGGCAAAGGTGGTGCCTCAGCCAGCACCATGAAAGAAAGAAGAAAAAAAATGATAGTGCATCAGCACCATGAAAAAAATAATAATATAAAAAAAGAAGGTGGAATCTTGGTGCATCTGGCACCATGTGTGGAAACCAAAGAAAATAATATATATATATATATATATATGTAAAAGATAAAGGTTTCGAAATGATGCATCTGGCACCATATGGAAAAAAGGATAGTGGGTGCATGATTAAAAAAAAAAATGTAAAAGAATGATGGTGCATCTGGCATCATGTGCAAAAAAAGAAAAGAAAAGAAAAAAAATTATATATATAGAATGAAAAAAGCCTCATTTATTGATTTCTCTGAAAATTTATAGAAATGTACATTTTACATCAGTAAAAAAAAAACAAAAAAAAGAAGAGCAAACAGGAGGGAGCCTTCACGAAGGTTGCTCGTGTGAAGCCTCATCACTCGGCGGAACCCTAGGAGGAGGAGGCACCGAAGGTTGATCATTTGGAGCTTCATTACGCGGTACAACCCCAGAAGACGAAGGCAAATGCTGTTGGAACAAACCCACAAACCTCTGATGATCAAGTAAAATCTAACCATCAGATTCTTGCATCTGGTCAATTTTCCTCTTCATGTTTGTAGCATAGTTATGTGCGAGCCTGTGCAACTGTTTATTCTCATGCTTAAGACCTCTAATCTCCTGTTTGAGACTTATCACTTCAGCCGCCAATGATTCAACTTGACGGGTTCGAGCAAATAGACGTTGGGCCATATTAGACATAGAACCTGCACACTGCACACTGAGAGCCAGAGAATCCTTAATAGCCAACTCATCAGACCGTTTGGAAAGTAGTTTGTTATCTTTGGGAGTGACAAGGTTTTAGGCCACCACCGCAGTGATCATATCATTCTTTATCATCGAATCCCCAACGGTAAGAAGACCAGTAAGGGATATGAAGGATGGGCGCCATATGTTGTCTGTAGAAGGCGGGACTGCCTCTTCACTAAGGTTCAAGTCAAAATGACGGTCGGAGGGTCTAGACACTTTCAAAGGTGTTGAAGAAAGAAGAGGTCGGACAAATCAAGATCTTAGAAGTGCAAGAAGGGAGTTTCTACAAGCGAAAATTCAAGTGTGCTTTGAAACAAATTGCATGCCTCTATAAAAATCAGCATTCGATGAGATTTCAGAGATCGAAGAGGCGAGCTTAGAATTTGAAGAGGCTAATTCAAAAATCGAAGAGGTGCTAGCCCTCAAAAGTTGGGTTTGCTCGGAAACCACGGGCCAATCTTCCTTTCTAGACTTGTCCGCACTTGTCACATGCAACCTCTGCACTCGACGGAGCTCAGAAATCGAAGAGGCCAATTCAAAAATCGAAGAGGCAAGCTTAGAAATCGGAGAGGCATCTTGCTTTTCCAGACACGTCAGCACCCGTCACACGCAAACTCAGCTTTACGGAAATCACGGGCAATTTGTCAAAGCGCCGATCCCAGATATCGAAGAGGCGCCAATCTTTTTCAGCCTCGTCAACACCTGTCACTTGCACACTCAGCTTGGCGAAAATTACGAACAATTTGTCTAAGATTTCTGATGAAGAAGAAAGCACGTAAAGCCATACTGATCAATCACTCGATGGTTGTCGACAAGAGTGAAAGAATAGTACCTTTACAGGTATTAAAGAACTTCCTATAACTGTCCACCTTCACCCTCCATAGCAAGGCAGACATACAGAACCTTTCTTCATCTCCGAGAATGCCTTCCCAACGAAGCGTCTCGAGTCACTCAGTGTTCCTTATTCCATGGGGTACCTCTGCAAACAAATGACACCAAAGCAAAAGTATCTCATATCACCAGGGTAGAAAGTAAGAGTATCTCATATCATGCTTTCTCCATGTCCCTTCCTTTGTCCTTGTTCTTACCTGCAAAGACAAGGATAAACAAAGTAATATGCCGGAACCTCCACTCAAACTCGGGTAAGGAATCGACTACCTAGAACCTTTGCCTGGTTGCTTACTTGGCATTGCTCTCGAGTACTCGTCTTTAGCTGCTGATGTACTTCCGAAGAAGATGCCACATTTTCCTGGAGAACAAATAAGGCAAGTGAAAATGATACCTTGCAGCATGTGGAGACAACGTGCAAAAGAAACAAGCAGAGAATAATGCAGCCTGCATAGTCAACTTAGCAGAATGAGTCTGAGTTGATGAACTCAAGACGCTGCCACATCTGCCTGGAGAACAAATAAGGAAATGCGGCATGCATAATCAACTCAGCAGAAGGAGTCCGAGTTGAAAAAAAAATTAGAGAGAATAAGGGGTCTGAGTTGAATCCAAGAGCTTGAGAAGCTTCAACAACATATTGACGGCACCATCGCTAAAGAGCAAAGCCTCGCTGTGCAACGCTGTCAAACGCCACCACTTCTTCGAAAGCAAGAGTATTTCATATCATGCTTTCTCCTTGTCATTTTCGTTGTCCTTGTTCTTACCTGCGGGACAAGGAGAAAGAAAGCAATCAGCCAGCACTTGGTATCAATCTTCCGATCTGGAACCGACTGCCTGGAACCCTTCCCTGATTGCTTACCTAGCACTGCTCTCAAAGTACCCATTATCTCAACATCTTATGCTTATAGAGAAGATACCACATCTGCCAGAAGAACAGATAAGGCAAGGGAAAATGATACATTGAAGCATGTAGAGACAAGCACAACAAAACACGTGCCGATTCATCCGCTACTTCTTCAAAATCAAAAGTATCTCATATCATCATGGTTGCAATCACTCTGGGTGGAAGACTCGTTTTGACCCTCAAATTCTTAGGTCGACTCGCTAGGCGTTGTGGGCTGCATAGGGCGATTCACCACCCTTGAATCAAATCCTTAAAGATCAAGTCACCAACTGGAAGAAGAGCCCATCAATCTTGAAGATCATACCATTGACCAAACGGCTCAGGTGTGAATTAGAAAGATTAAACAAAGCAAAAAGTCGTCACCTTCACCTCGTGCCTGCTTGCTATGTGTTCGAGTCAACCTTCAAGAATCAAGCCTCAACGGCCCTTGAAGAAATCTCCAGCTAAATTCAAGATCAAGTCTCGACGGCCCTTGAGAAAATCACAAGTCCGATTCAAGATCAAGCGTCCACCATTCTTAAATCAAATCCAGTCCAAGAATAAGCTGTGGAAAGTCAACAATTGGAGGAATCCAGAAAATCCTCCAACCCAGTTTAAGATCAAAGCTGTGGAAAGTCAACAAGCACAAAAACAAATACGTACCAATTCATCCACTACCAAAGCCAAAGATCATCTACCACATGAAGCTCCTTGTGGTCCAATTTCAACCTTCAAGATCACGCCTCGACGGCCCTTGAAGAAATTTCAAACGAAGTTAAAAAACAAGCCTCAACGGCCCTTGAAGAAAATTTCAGCCCAATGCAAGATCAAGCCTCAACGGCCCTTGAAGAAACTTTCAGTCCGATTCAAGATCAAGCCTCAACGGCTCTTGAAGAAATCTCAAGCCCAATTCAAGATCAAGCCTCAACGGCCCTTGAAGAAATCTCCAGCCCAATTCAAGATCAAGCCTCGATGACCCTTGGATCGACATCTACATTAAGGTACTTCAAAACGCATCTCCTACACGTGACAAGCACATGTATACGACGCGCCTTGAATGTTGGAAATATGCCCTAAAAGTCAATCTTTGGAAGAAACCTTTCAGGACAAATGAATGGATGTATAGATGACTATTATACATCAAATGGCAAAGATACTAATTAGGACTATCTCAATGAACGATATATGTCCTAAATAGTGAATCCATGGACAATGGATCGATTGAAGAAGTAATCTAATGATGTTAGACTACAGAGACCTTCTTCACATAACTGTCATGTCCAAAAGGTTCCTGGTCATAGGATTGTTGGAGGGAAACTGACAATGCATAGACCGGTACATACTATGTCCGCTTCAATTGGAAGGATGGAAAGTCTCATCCCATTCATGTAGTGACACTAAGACAAGTATGTAGGTGCTCATTAAGGGAATGAGTTCACTGAACACAATCGAACGAGAGTACTTGCATGGAGGTCTACTCACATGTCAAGCAAGTAACTCTTATGGTTGGAATAATGTAAGTAGTCCTTTGACCTGAGGCATCGTCGTTGTCTTGTAGTTAAGTACTTGATCTTTGATTATGCTAAAGTCACCCCATTCGCGGGTGTCCACGGCATAGTTGGGGTTAAGCCATTTAGTCATGAAGGCAAGTGAATGCGCAACAAGGAATCTCTAATCTTCATTAAGAGAGGAAGAATACTCTAAGATATGATTCGGGAATCTTCGGCCGAAGTATCGAGCGTAATAAAGGAAAGCGTTCCTGTACGACTCAATTGAATCATATAAGAAGGAATAATCACATTAGGGGTTTGACATAATATATCCATACCCTAGTGATGTGATTGAGAGTATTGTTTTAGAGAAGGATCGAATTACATTGTAATTCCAACTGAATAGGTTCTCCGAACAAATTCTACATTAGCTTGGGTAGCCATGATATATGGTTAGATGTCACTCATGGCTTGTGAGTTCTTCTAGATGATTAAATGTAGTAGTCAAAGAAGAAGGTGAATGAAAAGTAAGTTTTAATTCACTAAGTGATTGGATTAAATATAATCAATTGGATTGATGCCAATCACCACACTGCCTTGCTAATTAGAACCTAAAACGATTGTTCACCAATACACTCTTGTAGTGAGTAATTAATGGATGATGGAAATAATTAATTGGATTAATTAAGTGTTGTGATTAATTAGAAAGTCTAAAGAAATCATAAAAGCGATATAAGATCGTTTTGGGCTTAAAAAAACGTTCGGGTTTAATTGGGCCTATTGGGCCTAAACCCATTGGGCTTTTATTCAAGCATTGGATGACTTGAAATAAATAAAAGCCCAAAGCCCAAACAACACTAAGGGGGAATGGCCATATAGAGTGAAAGAGGGAGAGAAAGGTCAAATGTTGACTTGTTTCTTTTTGGCTATATAAGGAACTTTATAGCATATATTTTCATTAGGGTTTTTGAAGTGTTGAAAGAACAAAAGGAGAAAAGAAAAATTATCTCTCTAACACTTACAAAGGCCGGCCACCATAAGGGTGATTTTAACTAATCATCTTCTCACCCTTTTGGTTATTCCTTCATTCTTCTCACTACACTAGTGGGTGAGGATCTTTAGAGGTTTTCAACTTTGGAAACTTGAAGAGAACCTAGGAGCATTCATTCTAACAAAGTGGAGGAGGCAAGGAAGGAGGCTAGGCTCAAGGACTTCAAGGAGCAAAGGTCTTGGAGGTGGTCCATCCTTGGTCTAAGATCTAGATCAAGAGGTATAATACTACTCCTAAACTTTGTCCTTAAATAAATTTGTTTTTGATGCATCTTACATAAACCTATGAACCTTGAAGGGGATTTACATGACTAGAGATTTGATATTATTTGTTAAAATGCTTCCGTTGCTTTCGTATATAAATTTTGAATTGTATATGCATGCTAGTCACTAGAAATCCCAATATGAAATCTCATAAATTTCCCTTCAAGTGGTATCAGACCCAAAGGTTTATGTATGATGTGTCCTTTTGGATTTTATGCATATGGGTTTTAATATTATGTATGACATGATTATTTCTTCATTCAAAGTATGTTTATCTTTTGTTTTTCAATAGTTGAAAAATGTGAATCAATAGTTGAAAAGATATGTATGCAAAAGGGTTTTGGATGCATGAATGAAGATTGAGTTTAGAACTAAAATTTGGGGTTTTTATTCCAAAAGGGAGGGCACGGTTTTGGGGGTGGTTTTGGGTTGTGTTTGTGTTTTATTGTAAACCACTCTCACATCCTTTTAAAGCTAGAAAAAAGTGTTCTTGTCACTTTTGTTTTTGGGTTTGAAAAATCACCAAGAATATACAAATCTTGAAAATGTGTTCATGGTTTTGTTCTTGGTGTTCATGGTTTGGTTTTGGTGAAAATGGTATTATTTGGCTTTCATGCATTGTTTTGTGGTTTTGGATGATGAACATACCATCCATAGCCATATCAAAAATTTATTAAATCCTAGACTTCACTAGGAGAATTTCCATCACCTTTTTCACTAAATCTTCAAAGCAAAACCAAGTGACAAGCAAAATTTAATTTTTTCTACATAATGTTGTTTTAATGCTTGTTGTGTAAGAATGTGCAAGAGACTTCCCATCTCCCCTTAATGTGGCCGGCCTCCCCTAGTGGATTACCCACTTGTGGGGCTATTTTGTAATCTTAGAAAAGTTGATATTTATACTTTCAAATATTTACATTTTGACCCCTAACTTTTGATATTTGCATAATAGTCCCCATCCATCTAAAAAGTTAAAATATTTGATTTTAATTTTATTGGTTGTTTAAACTCATAATACTATTATGCCCATATGCACTAAATCTAAATGTTTATGTTGCATTCCATTTAATTATTTAATGTGATTAAGTAGTTAGAAAATGGGTGACTATGGACTTATGCCTTAAACGATAATTGAGCTATAAGATAAGGCGCTAAAATCAAATTGTTTGAACCTTGGGAATGTGTTTTAATTACTGTTTTAATTGGACCTTGTCACCTTTGACATTAATCTATCTCTCCCTCTTAGTATATGTAATTTGTAGGAATTTGTACAGAACGGTTTGTAATTCTTATTACTCCTTAATCTCTTTTAGTTAGTTGATTCCCTCTAGTACTAGACTAGAGTTTCTTTAACTATTGGTAAGGAGACATAACTAAAATAGGGTTTTGACATGAGATTAAAGATTAAATGGGTCCAATGCCCTAATTAGCAATGAATGATTGTCTTTCATTTCTAATGGCTCAATGAAAATGTTTTAATTGGATTGAAAAGCACGTAATTAAATTGACACAACCTCCCCAAGTTTATATTCAACAATGTTGGCTCGTTGTTGCAATAACCTAATAAGTCCATGGTCATCCAAGAGCCTAAGATAACTATAAAGTCCAATTTCAAAGGAATGCAAAATTATAACCTAGTAATAGTTACTTCCAATATTTGAAAAATTCGTTTTTGATATTGATTTGTTTTTCTCAAAACAAATAGTGGGAGTATCATACGCTACTAAATTATAAATGAATACAATTAGTAGTTATATATATCTCCAATATTTTGAAAATTGTTTTGATATTGATTTGTTTTATGAAAATGAATAATGGGGATATCATATGCTACTAATTTCATTAACTTTGGACTAGTAGTTATAATAGGACAATTTATTTGAATGTGATTAAATAAATAAAATTGATGAGACCTTAAAATCCCTCAACCAACATACAATATTAAGTTGAAAGCGTAAGAGTGCTTTGAACACTTTTTTGTGGCCTTCCACCGTGGTAGGCTCCAAGCGTTTATGACTTGTACACCGCCTTCACCCTATCATGGGGGAGTGCAAAGTGCCTGCTTATATTCAGGAGGAGTTTATTTAAAACATTTGATGAGGTTAAGGTAGGCAACGAGTGTGGCCAACATAGTATCATCGTGAGGTCATACTTGAACCCCTAGCTAAACCGGCATGGTGGGAAAGAACTTAACTAAGAGAAATGATGCCAACATCGTATCATCGTGAGGCATTGTTTTCTAGAGGCCAAAAAGATGGGTAATCACAAGAGGTTGTTGTGAATGGGTACTTGTACCCTCTCATTATTATTTTTGCTAGCCGACATCGTATCATCGTGAGGTGGGCTTGGTAATAGTGAGCCTCCCATAACCCGCTAGGAGTTTTCTTTGAAATCTCCCGGATTCCATCTTGAGGGATATGGAATTTGCCAAAAATGGTGGGTGGTGTCATTCGGTTTAAAGATCCGAATCGTTTGACTTAATCAACAATCAAACTAATTATTTTATTGTTTATGTATTTAGATATGGTTGGAAGCACACTCGCAAAAATACTCGACAAACATTGCCTAGAGGGGCACAATTTCCCATCATGGTACCGTAATGTCAAGATTCTCCTAACATTGGAGAAGATTGTTTACGTGCTAGACAAGGCTCCACCTCACATACCTCTCGGCCCTGAGGCCACTGAGGATGAACGTGCTAAGTATGACAAGCACGTTGAGGATGACACACAAGCCAAGTGCTATCTGTTGGCTTCCATGAATGAGGAGCTACAGAGACAGCACGAGGGCATGGACAGTGCATCTTCCATCATACTCCATCTTACGGAGTTATATGGTGAAGGGACGCGTAACCGTCGCTTTAGCACTGTTGGTGAACTTGTGAACACCAAGATGGTCAAAGGGGCTCCAGTGCATCAACATGTACTGAAGATGATAGGATTCATTGAACAATTGGAGAACCTTGGTACTCCACTTGACGGGGATTTGGCCCAGGACTTCATATTGGCTTCTCATTCTGATTCATTCTCGTAGTTCGTAATGAACTACAATATGAATAAGATGGATAATACTCTCTCTGAGTTACTAAACATGTTAGTAACTGCCGAGAAGACTATGAAGAAAGAGAACGTTGTAGGGACTGTTGCAGTAGCCTACAACAAGCCATCCTCTTCCAAGGCTAAGCCACAAGGCAAAGGCAAAAGGAAGGAGAAGAAGTCTCCCACTCCTAAGCCGCAAGGAGGAGTGAGGAAAAAGAAGGCAAAGGAGCCCAAGGGGACTTGCCACCACTGTGGAAAGGAGGGGCATTGGAAGAGGAATTGTAGGTTATACCTTGCAACTCTTAAGGACAAGCCACAAGGTATGGTTTATGTTCTTATCTTCAATTCTAATTGTTAGATCTTCTAAATATTTATATTTGATATAAAGGGCTAATCACTTGTATAAATGTATATAGATGGAGGAGCCAAGTAGAAGAGGAACAAGCAAAGAGAAGTGTGGAGAAGGGTTCGGCCACCATGTTTTTTGCTAACTACTTAGGAAGTTTGTTAGGCATTAAAGATAGTCTTTAAACTTTCTTATTTTGTTAAGAACTTAATGTGGCTTCATATGATGGAAGATCACTATTAGTGCCTAAATATATAAAGGTATTTATATTAGTCTCTAAATGTATAGAGCTAATACTTTTTGTATTAAACATTATGAATGTTTGAATTATCATATTAATGTAATGTGATGTATACCTTCTAATATATTATTTCCTTAAAAGTAGTGTTATGAATTGAATATTGTCTTGTTGTATCCTAGTTGAGATACAAGATTTATATCACTTATTGTAATGTGATAAACCAAATTTTAGACTTATCAATTATGGATAGATCTCACATGTAGGACATAGAAGGATACAATGAATCTTTAGATTTGGTTCCAATTGTCTACCTATGAGTTCTATATGAATTGACAAAGGTCTAGAGATTCCTTTCTTGAAGAAAAGGAAGATCACATTATAATGATATAAGTAATAGAAAAACGTTTCTTATATGGTTATCACTTAGAACACAATAATCAAGATCACTCTTGATTCAATTAGTAGTTTTGAACAACTAATTGGGCATTCTTTAAATTGTTTTAAAATGTCAATTGTGTTAGTGATTAAACCAAGAAAGAAGTGTCTAAATCTATAAAATGTTTAAAGACTTTAGTCACTTATTAACGAGACATTAACTTAGTGAAGATTGAAACAAACGAGCTTGAAAGGTTTTAAAGCCACTACACAATGTCTTCTACCCGTATACTCCACGTTTATACATTTTGAATGTATGAAAAGATTTCTCATTAAAATCATGTGAAATAGTGGGAGGTGTGAAAATGGATATAAACTTGAATATGATTGGTTTATAGTTGTCAAAAGAATAATAGTACTTGACTATTATTGAGAGTTTGTGACTTTAATTGTTAAAAGACTCAAGCTCTTCAAATGTTAAAATTCCATGTTGTGTAACATTCTAAAGAATAGTCTATTAATGTTGGTTTCGTCAACCTAGCATAAAATGGTTATATGTTGGGAGTTGTCCATCATTCTCTTTTATGAGAACAAGCTAATAACAAAGCATATGGACAAGTTGATAAAACAAAAGAGAATAGTCTTTGAATGTTGGTTTCGTCAACCTAGCATAAAATGGTTATATGTTGGGAGTTGTCCATCATTCTCTTTTATGAGAACAAGCTAATAACAAAGCATTTGGACAAGTTGATGAAACAAAAGGGAATAGTTTCAAAATGAGTCACAACATATGGTTTAACAACAAGACAATCCAAATTCAATATCTCATGTAACTATAACGCTCTATGTAGTTTTGATAAAGAATTATATCAACCACCTAGAAGGAATGGTTGAGTTTCTATATCCTTAGTAGGAGCCATGCTTCCACTAAAGACTTGGATAATTCTTATATGACTACATTAAAAGATCTTAGTATGACTAAAACTTGAAGTATGGTGTATGACACCATATAATTTAAATGAATAGACTTGATAAAGCAAGTTACACATTTCAAATTGAATTACTTGAGAAGGAATTCTTTTGTGTATGATTCGTTTAAATAACTTGTGTTAGCTAGTGTTGTTGATAGTCTCAAAATTGTTGAGACATCATCAATAAGCTAATGGATCTCAATGATTGTCAATGGATCCAAGACAAGTTAGTGGGAGCAGTATGCATTCAAATCAAGAAAATATAATCGTTAAGTTTCTGAATGAATGCTAAGTTACAACAAGGCCAGTGGGAGTGATGTCATATTTTGAGCAACAAGATATGAATAAAGTCTATTTGATAGACTTGATAAAACATAAATGTTACTCGAAAAATGACAAAAAGTGACACGGTCAATTTTAAAGTATAGACTTGAAATTGGACTTATTGATGTAGCAAGGCTATCTCAAGGATATTATTTGGGAAATTAAATCTCAAATGTTGAAGATTTAGGAAAGCATTTTCCTATATGATAGAAAATCACTTTCGTAACCCTTATAATGAATGTGTCATAAAATCACAAAAAGGGACACATGTATGGACTTGTAAAGTAGATACCCAAAAGTGAAGAACCACAGGGGTTGTCACTTTAAGATATTACTATATCTCAGGATCAGAACCAAAGCAACTGATAGAGTATTATTCCCTTTAAGAAAGGAACATCAGAGTGGGACTCTGGAAGCGTGCGTTCACTTAGGTTATTAACCAAAGTGAAAAATAACCCATTTTAACAAATGGAACTTCATAATGGATGAAGTACTAATCATATGAATGTATTGTAAGTATTGTACTACAATGGTCTCAAGGTTGGAGCAAAATTTGTATAAAGTATACAAACGAAATATATAATGATATATTGTTTTAGAAACTGCTTCAAAAGGTGTTTTGAATGGAAAGGGTTCTTTTAGAACCAATGATTGAATCCAAACCATAAGGTCGTTAGTAGGATACTACGACGTAATGGGGCGATAGCTCAAGCCATGGAATCAAGGTCCCATCAAAGTATTCGAACACAAGAAAGAGACATCATCAAATGTTTTGGAAACATTTGATAAATGAATCCTTTTAAATAAAAAGGGATTAATACATAACCAATTTAACCTACAAGCATAAGTTCTCTCAACTAGCTTGTATAAGATACACTAGTGATTGACTTTAGTGCAAGTGGGAGATTATTGGAAATATGCCCTGAAAGTCAATCTTTGGTAGAAACCTTTCAGGACAAATGAATGGATGTATAGATGACTATTATACATCAAATGGCAAAGATACTAATTAGGACTATCTCAATGAACGATATATGTCCTAAATAGTGAATCCATGGACAATGGATCGATTGAAGAAGTAATCTAATGATGTTAGACTACAGATACCTTCTTCACATAACCGTCATGTCCAAAAGGTTCATGGTCATAGGATTGTCGGAGGGAAACTGACAATGCATAGACCGGTACATACTATGTCCCCTTCAATTGGAAGGATGGAAAGTCTCATCCCATTCGTGTAGTGACACTAAGACAAGTATGTAGGTGCTCATTAAGGGAATGAGTTCACTGAACACAATCGAACGAGAGTACTTGCATGGAGGTCTACTCACATGTCAAGCAAGTAACTCTTATGGTTGGAATAATGTAAGTAGTCCTTTGACCTGAGGCATCGTCGTTGTCTTGTGGTTAAGTACTTGATCTTTGATTATGCTAAAGTCACCCCATTCGCGGGTGTCCACGGCATAGTTGGGGTTAAGCCATTTAGTCATGAAGGCAAGTGAATGCGCAACAAGGAATCTCTAATCTTCATTAAGAGAGGAAGAATACTCTAAGATATGATTCGGGAATCTTCGGCCGAAGTATCGAGCGTAATAAAGGAAAGCGTTCCTGTACGACTCAATTGAATCATATAAGAAGGAATAATCACATTAGGGGTTTGACATAATATATCCATACCCTAGTGATGTGATTGAGAGTATTGTTTTAGAGAAGGATCGAATTACATTGTAATTCCAACTAAATAGGTTCTCCGAACAAATTCTACATTAGCTTGGGTAGCCATGATATATGGTTAGATGTCACTCATGGCTTGTGAGTTCTTCTAGATGATTAAATGTAGTAGTCAAAGAAGAAGGTGAATTAAAAGTAAGTCTTAATTCACTAAGTGATTGGATTAAATATAATCAATTGGATTGATGCCAATCACCACACTGCCTTGCTAATTAGAACCTAAAACGATTGTTCACCAATACACTCTTGTAGTGAGTAATTAATGGATGATGGAAATAATTAATTGGATTAATTAAGTGTTGTGATTAATTAGAAAGTCTAAAGAAATCATAAAAGCGATATAAGATCGTTTTGGGCTTAAAGAAACGTTCGGGTTTAATTGGGCCTATTGGGCCTAAACCCATTGGGCTTTTATTCAAGCATTGGATGACTTGAAATAAATAAAAACCCAAAGCCCAAACAACACTAAGGGGGGCCGGCCATATAGAGTGAAAGAGGGAGAGAAAGGTCAAATGTTGACTTGTTTCTTTTTGGCTATGTAAGGAACTTTATAGCATATATTTTCATTAGGGTTTTTGAAGTGTTGAAAGAACAAAAGGAGAAAAGAAAAATTATCTCTCTAACACTTACAAAGGCCGGTCACCATAAGGGTGATTTTAACTAATCATCTTCTCACCCTTTTGGTTATTCCTTCATCCTTCTCACTACACTAGTGGGTGAGGATCTTTAGAGGTTTTCAACTTTGGAAACTTGAAGAGAACCTAGGAGCACTCATTCTAACAAAGTGGAGGAGGCAAGGAAGGAGGCTAGGCTCAAGGACTTCAAGGAGCAAAGGTCTTGGAGGTGGTCCATCCTTGGTCTAAGATCTAGATCAAGAGGTATAATACTACTCCTAAATTTTGTCCTTAAATAAATTTGTTTTTGATGCATCTTACATAAACCTATGAACCTTGAAGGGGATTTACATGACTAGAGCGTTGATATTATTTGTTAAAATGCTTCCGTTGCTTTCGTATATAAATTTTGAATTGTATATGCATGCTAGTCACTAGAAATCCCAATATGAAATCTCATAAATTTCCCTTCATTGAAGTGGGGGCATTTGTAGACATCGAAATTTCGATGAAATAAATGTTAACCAATAGTTACAATTTCAACGCTCACGTGTCACATAAATTTTACACGTAGCGTGTGACTAAACGAAAAATCAAAATAAATCGAAAAAGTCATCAAATAAGACACATGTCAACACCTGACAGAAACGATTTATTTCATCTGCATATTATATTCAAAATTAGGCCTTGGAAAATTCTATAAATAGAAGCCATTTCATTCATTTAAAAAAAAAAAATTGATAACCAATTCATAACCCATTCACCTCACACCAAAAACTTGAAGCTTTGAAACTCCAAAGCTCCCAAGCAAATCCCGAAGGATCAAGAAAGCTCTATTCGTTCTTCATCAACCAAACCTTCAAGATCAAGCCCCAACGGCCCTTTGAAGGAACTTCTACCAATTCAAGATCAAACCCCGACGGCCCTTGAAGAGAGCGTTCATCGTTCATCATTCGTTCATCCTAAGATCAAGCCCTAAAGGCCCTTTGGATCAACAACATCAACAAATCCACACATCCAACCGTTATTCAAGATAAAGCCCAAAAGCCCTTGAAAATCCATTCATCAACTGTTCATCAAGATCAAGCCCCAAAGGCCCTTGAAGATCCGTTCATCAACATTTCTTCAAGATCAAGCCCAAAAGCCTTTGAAGATCCATCCATCAGCTGTTCATCAAGATCAAGCCTCAAAAGCCCTTGAAGATCCGTTCATCACCATCATTCAAGATCAAGCCTCAACGGCCCTTGAAGAAACTTCAACTGTTCATCCAAGATCAAGCCTCGACGGCCCCTAGATCAATCGTGCGTCCACAAATACACACCTTACGGAGATCAAATCAGAGGATCAAATTAGAGAGGGATTGTAACCCAAAATCATCAAATACAAAATATTATTTTGTACACGTATTCTTGTCTCGTTTGTTTCAGGAAAATTTCATGTTTACAATTTCATTACTCTTTCTATGGCATGCCAATGCTCTTTACCTGACTTATTGGTAAACCTGCTAAGCACTCCAGCTGCATATGCAATATCAGGTCTATACAATCAATCGCATATCTCAAACTACCAATTATGCTAGAATTTTCCTTTTGATTAATCACATCATTTTCTTTTTCAACAGGAAAAAAGTGAACACTTGAATCAAAATGAGTGGAAACATGCTTGCAAATAAAATTATGTTTTCTCAAAATTTTCTCAATATAATGTGACTGATTAAGAAAAATACCACCAAATGTTTTTGTAATTTTCATTCCTAAAATAAAATTAGGCTCACCAAGATCTTTCATGTCAAAATGGCTCATAAGCATATTTTTTGTTTCGTTAATCACAAATATATTTGATCCAAAAATTAACAAATCATCAACATAGAGGCTAATAATAACATCTGTGTCATTCCATGATTTATAATTTATGCACTTGTCATTCTCATTAGTTTTATAACCATTCTTAATCATGCATGAATCAAATTTTTCATGCCACTGTATAGGTGTCTGCTTTAAGCCATAAAGAGATTTAGTCAACTTACAAACTTTGTTTTCTTGGCCAGGTTCAACAAAACCTTCGGGTTAGTCCATAAAGATTTAATCATCTAAATGTCCATTCAAAAACACTATTTTCACATCCATTTGATGAATAATCAAATCATGAATAAGGCAATAACAATCAACAATCCAATGGATGTTACTCTAGTAACTAGAGAAAAAAGTATCAAAAAATCTAGATCAGCTTTTTGTTTAAAGCCCTTTGCAACAAGTCTGGTTTTAAATTTATCTATACTTCCATCTGGTTTGAGTTTCTTTATAAGGACCCATTTGCACCCTATAGTTTTACAACTTGGTGGCAAATCTACCAAGTTCGAAGTATTAATAGAAATTAGTGATTCTATTTCATCATTAACAGTTTTTTGCCAAAAAATAGCATTAGGTTAGGATAAAGCATCTTTCAAAGTAAGTGAATTTTCCTCAACATTGTAAACAAAATAATATGGGCCAAAATCTTTTTGTATTCCAGCACTTTAAACCCTCCTTGGTTCAATCTTAATATTTTCTTCATCCTGAAAATTAGGAGTAGAAGAAGGTTCATATGAATTAGTTTGTTGACCCCCACTATTTTTAGATTTAAAAGGAAAATTTTCTTCATGAAAAATAGCATCACCTAGTTCTATAATAACAGTATTTTCAATATCAAGAAATCTGTAAGATGTACTATTTAGAGCATATCAAACACTAGTAGCTTTGCACCCAATTTGGCCCTTTTCGATTAGTTAACCATACATAGGCTAAACAACCCCACACTCTTAAATATCACATATTTGGTTTATGGCCTTTTTGTAATAATCCATCCCAAATTTTACGGCTTTATTAATTTTAAAAAGTATGAAATGACCAAAATGCCCATAGAGGAGAGATTGTTGACTTTCGTTGACCGTCATTTCGTGACGCATATGAGATATTATTTTACTGTATTCTCAAAATACTCGACTGTATGAACGTGTAGGCGCAAGCGGAATCGAAATGGAGTTACGGTTAAGATTTTACGGAAATACGAACGTGAAGGTACTTTAGTAATTTTGCATTTTAGAGTTTTGGTCCTTGATTATTTTAATAATTTTTGGTTGGATATTTTATTATTTTAATTTTTTTTGGCCCACGAAGCCCACACATTCCTTAACTCTCATCTCATCTCTTGCCACGTGTTCCTTTCTCCCTCACTTCATCTTTCTCACTCTCATTTAGCTATCTTTCTTTCATACTCCCTCCTATTTCTCTCTGTGGAAACTCGACAAAAACCTGAGACCACCACCACCTCTCGCCACTCAGGCAAACACGACTGTACCCCCACCTTCACCAACCTTTCTTTAGTGATCGAAGTCGAACCCACAAACCCCCAAAAAAAAAAAGATGATTTCTCTTTCTGCACAGTGGTACCCCCACTGTTTTAAATCTTGCTCCAGTGAGTTCGCGACGTCTCTGATAATGTAAGTTTCAAAACCACCCGAAATCTTTGTGGATCGTGATGTGGTGTGAGTTTCTAGTAATTTTAAGGATTTTTGGTGATGTTTGAACACATAAACACCTCGGGGATGGTCTCCCTAGTTTTTCGACGAGGAACCCAAGCTTTGTAGGCTATTTCCAGCCAACTCCGGCCACTGCTCAACCCTATCTTGGTATACTCTTGTTCCTGATCTCTTGAGCTTCATTTTTTTTTACTTTTATTTCATTGAAAATATTTAAGAATCCAACCTAGAGCCGGCCTTCTTCTTCGTTGGGTCCAACTGGTACGACTCACGAGCCCAAACGGGTCAACCCGACCAGATAAAAAAAGAAGAAAAAAAGGTCCAAACGCTTGACCCATTAACCTTAACTTAGACATTGACCTAGCCCATTTCCGAAATGGATCCAGAATTTTCTGGAATATTCCTTGGTTGACTTTTTTGAAATTTTCTCGGAAACTCTCCTAGTCTAATTTCAATTTCCCGAGTCCATTTTTGACATCCATTATTGAAATTCCGAAGTTTTAACATGGTTGACCGCCTTGGTGGCTCGCTTGACTTTTTGGGGTTGACCATTGACTTTTCATAGACTTTTTACGAAAACTTCCTGAGACCCTTCTTAGCTTATTTTGACGCTTTGATTCCAAATCCGCACTCCGATCGTTTTAGTTGAGTTTTACTAATGGCACCCAATATTATGTTTAGGTGCGATTACTATCGGAGACTCCAGCTTTCCTAGTTCAAATTGCTATGACCTCACAAGTATCTGTGAGTGGGTCGTTTATTTTAATAGTGTGTGTGTGTGTGTGTCTATATATTTGTCTAGTTTCCACATATATATTTAATAATGAATTTTCTATGTGATTGCCATAATTAAATTAACGTTTATAAGAAAGGTCGTAATGTTGAGAATTATGAAATTATTCTGAATCGTGCGGGATGCCTTAATTATATCTGCGGCCATGAATAGTGTTATGTTGACTAGAATTATCGATTTACCATTATAGATCATAATTATGATATCTGTTCATTGTGTGCTACACTAGTGTTAGTACTTGCCTGGGCCAGGCCAGTCTTCATGTGTATGTTCACATCACACCATATGCTCACTTTGGATCCATTATAGGTGTCGATCCTGTCCTAGATTGCTATAGGTAAATCATTATTACACCCAATCCCTGTTCATGTCAAAATCTCTCTGTATGAACCCTTGTGTTAGCATAGGTCGATGAGCATTCGATATCATATGTTTGTTTAGACAAAATTATGTGATTACCAGACATTATGTGTGTCGTGAAATATGCAGTCTTGAGATATTGCTGGTTATGGTAAGTATTTTCATACTATATGTAATAGATAAATATTTGGAAACTATACTTATTTTACAACGAGGGGCTATTATGTTTTCGAAAAGGATTTAGGCCCACTCACCCATGTTTTTCGCCCCTCCAGGTTTTAGTGATAGAGCTTTCATGTCGACAAGGATTCTTGGAAAATGTTGGTATAGGAGATTACTTCCGATGGTATAACTCTTATTTTACTTTTATTGTACTTTTCTTATGCTCTAGCATCAATTGTGAATTGGGTTCAATCTTGCTCACATGCGCACTCTTGCATTTAGTTACTTTTAGGTTTAAATTTATTCATATTTTCCACATCACCACACTTTTATGGCTTCGTTACCTTCTAGATGTCAGCCAACACAGCTCGATCCGGAGTCCAATTGGACATTCCGGGTCGGGTTTATCACTTTCCATACCTCAAAAGGTGTAAATTTTGTTTTCTTGTGTTCAACCCTGTTCAACAAATAACAAGCAGTTAAAACAAGTTCACCCCAAAGATTAGAAGGAGCACTTGAATCAATTAGCATAGCTTTTGTCAAATCAATCAAAGTTCTATTTTTTCTTTCCGCTACACCATTAGATGCAGGAGAATATGGTTGTGTAGTTTCATGTATTGTTCCTAAAGATTGTACATAGGAATTAAACTCATAAGACTCATATTCTATCCCTCTATCACTTTGAAGTTTTTTAATTTTTCTTCCTAGTTGATTTTCAACTTCAAGGAGGAACTCTTTAAATTATTTAAAGCATCACTTTTATTTTTCATCAAATAAACATAAGTATATTTGGAATAATCAACAATAAAAGTGATAAAATATTGATTTCCTCCACAAGTTAAAATTCCTTCAAATTCACAAATGTCAGTATGAATTAATTCCAAAAATTCAGAATTTCTTTCAACATTTTTATGAGGCATTTTAGTGATTTTAGCCTTACTACAACTTTCACATTTTTCAAAGTCCTTTTTCACATATTGGAATTAAATTCAAATTGCTCATGATTCCTACATACTTGCTATTTATATGGCATAAACGTGCATGCCAAAAATTTAAACAAGAAAGCATATAAATTGAAGTAGAAGTTTTATTACCATTTTCAACATTCATCTTAAACATGCCATGACACACCCTAACTTGGGATGTCCACTAGGACTACGAATCAAGCTGTGTTGGCTAACACCTGGAAGGTGACGAAGCCATAAAGTGTATTGATGTGGAAGATGTGAATAAATTTAAACTAAAAGTGCCTAAGTACAAGAGTGCGCAGTGAGCGGGTATGAACCCATGTCACACGTGATGACAGAGCATAAGTACAATATATTAAAATAGGGTGATAATTGTACCAACGATGGTAATCGTCTACCCCAAGATTTGCCGATAATCCTCATCAGTACGAAAAATCTGCTACTAGAACCTGAAGGGGCCAAAAACACAGGTGAATGGGCCTGAAAATAAAGTTTAAATAAAAACTTGTTGAAAACGTTATAACTCCTCACCGTAAAACCCATATAGTTTCCAGAAAATAATACTACGTAGGTACGAAAAATGAATGCACAAGTCCAGTAAAAACAGAAGCATGCCATGCCACAATATCTTAACAATAATAAATGTAAGCCAGGTGTGAAACCAATATAAAATAGTATGTCAATCGGAGTCACATAATGTGACCTGTACGACTGGACCCGTAGCTCATCAATCTAGGCTAGCACACGAGTCGGAGTCACCTAGTATGACCTGTACGACATGCCGGGTATAAATATGTACGCTCAAGTGCTACGATCACATGAAGGTTGTGCGATAATTCGCAAGTCACCTACGAGTCAGAGCCACCTATTGTGGTATGTACGATAGGCTAGCGCCAGACTTGGATCCAAGGTGAGTGTGCAGTGCAAGAGGTGAACAATCACGTGAAGGCTGGCCCTAGCCCCAGGTGAGAGCACTAATACCGGGGTGCAACCATGATGAGCTCTAAATAAATGTGTGCATACCAATGCAATACAACCCATTCAATCACATAATACTCACTTGAAGCTTACATGAGTCTCTGCAGCATCACACAATACAATTCACAAGTGTAACAATGCAATATATAAAATGTAACTTATTTATGACATGGCAAGCAAAACATAGTTCCATATAAAAAACGTTTCTGGAAACCGTAAAGTTTATATATATATATATATATATATATATATATACACACACACTATAAAAAGGAAAAAGACCCACTCACTTGAGGTCCGCGGTACAACTCCCTGGCATCAATATCGAGGCATTACGAACGATCGTCTTCTAGAACAAATATTCAGTCACGTCTCAGAATTCTTATCAATAGAACATATACCTTATATAAAACACATCCCCAAGGACGTTCTAGAATGATTTGAGACCTATTGACCAAAAGTCAACCGTCAGTCATAGATCGACTGTAGGGTCTACAACCCTACGTAACTCGATCCGGATGATCCGCATCATAAATTTCCAATCCATAACTTCCAAAGATCCACAGTATGCTTATAAAATATCATACTAAAGTTTCATTACGATCCAACGGTCGGATCTCTGCCAATTGTAAATTCAAGTGGCGGTCAACATTTTATTTTACGAACTTAGGAATCCAATCCGGGAAGATCCACACGTTGGATTCCCAATCCGTCAGTCCCTATTGTTCTCAAATATTATGAATAATAACTTACTAAAGCTTGGTGACGATCCAACGGTTAGTCATTGATTCAAATAAGGATCAAGTGGCGGACCTTAGCGAAATTGTACCTAAACAATGGAATTTCATTAATCGGGCTTCACCTATGCAATTGGAGTATCAGACGTAGCTTAGGAAGGTCATGTGGGGTCTCGGCCCATGCACCGTTGCACATGGCGGTCGGCCGCCCCGACTCGCTCGAAAAATCAACTATTTCTAAATATTCTCAAATTTCACATAAATGAAGATCTCAATGAGTAGAGCAAGTCTCATACCTACAGCCAAGTCCAATTTGATCAGAAAAATCCTCAAATCGCCACGAACCGGTCGGAAACACTAGAAATAAGTGGTTTTGATTCGACTCCAAACAAGCTTCGATGTCCCAACCAATGCATATACTTTGTTCTTGAGCTTGAGTGGTGGTGGTGGTTGGTTGAGTTTGCTTCAGGAATGGGGGATCACTGCCATGAGACCCGTCTCACCCATCGGTGCTATTCTCCACGGAATGAAACCAAATCTCGTCGAGTTTGGGGTGGAATTCATAGCGAAAATGTCGTAATGATGTTTACAGGCGATGGTTGGCCGTGAAAAGCTAGGAAAACCCGTGAAAAGCATAAAAAAAGTGGCGGAACACTAGATCAGAGATCGGGTCGCGACATGGAAATGGGTCCGAGGGTCCGATCGGCTACGCCCTCAACTCTCTCCTTTCCCTTCCTTTTCCCCTCTCCTATTGGTTCTCTCATTTTCTCCCTTTCCTAATTGGTCTGGTTCCCTCTCCTTTCTCTCATTTATCTTCGACATTTTAGAGAATAAGGAAAACTGCCTAGTTCAACCGTTGTTAATCCAAAGGGAGGATTTGAAACCACCAAGGCTATCACATTGCGAAGTGGCAAGAAGGTCGGAGCCGACCCACAAACGTCCAAATCCAGCCAAAAGGAGGATGAGAAGCTGCTACTCGAGGAGGAAGAAGAAAACAATGCCACGACAAGGGTAGAACAGAAGAAGAAGACAAGGCCACGACAAGAGTAGAACAACTCTTGCCACAGCCTCATAAAGCCTTTAAACCGTCCAACATAGGTAAGTTAGGTCCAAGTTCAAATACTACTAACCCTATTCCATCGAATGTTCCTTTCCCTCGCAGATTTATGTAATCTAAGAAAGAAGAGAGTGAAAAAGACATTCTCGACACATTTAGAAGGTGCAAGTCAATATCCCGCTCCTTGATGCAATCAAACAAGTTTCAAAATATGCCAAATTTTTTAAAGAACTTTACACAACAAGGAAGAGGATTTCGAACAAAGAAGTGGTACGGGTAAGTGAGAACGTTTCAGCAGTTTTACAAAGAAAAATGCCGCCTAAATGCAATGATTCAGGTAGTTTCACAATCCCTTGTGTTATTGGCAATACTAAATTCGAGCATGCTATGTTAGACTTAGGTGCATCCATTAATGTCATGCCCTACTTTATTTATGCATTTATGAACTTAGGAAAGCTGAAAAATGATGGAGTTATTATTCAATTAGACGATCGCTCTAATGCATATTCGAAAGGAGTTTTGGAAGATGTTTTTGTGCAGGTTAATCATTTAATCTTTTCAGCCGATTTCTATGTGCTTAAGATGAAATATTCAGCTCATTCTACTCCATTACCGATCTTACTTGGAAGACCCTTCATGAAAACAGCCCGTACCAAGATAGATGTGTTCAAGGGGACGTTGACAATGGAATTTGATGGCGACATTATTTATTTCAATATTTCTGAAGCCATAAGGTATCCTATTGATGATCACTCTTGTTTTTCTATTGATATACTTGATTTGTTGGCACAGGAATATCTTCAAGACCTAAATAGGGATGCCTTTGAAACTACCATTGCAAAAGGAATGGGACTGAAAAACCAAGGGGTAGAAATTGTGCACACTCATGGCAGGAATGAGGATGTCCTTACCATGCCCAATTGTGAAAAAGTGGCCAAGATGGTGGTTGTCCTTGAATCATTGCCACAGTATGTTGGTAAGCCTTCAAACCCAAATTCAATTCCCATTTCTACTAATAAGTTGTTACCCTCAGTAATTCAGGCACCCACCCTCGAGCTTAAACCATTACCAAATCATTTGAAGTACGTTTTCTTAGGAGACCAAGAGACTTTGCCGGTCATAGTCTCTTATACACTCACGGTAGGAGAGGAGGAGAAATTGGTTAGGGTATTGAAGGAGTACAAAACGGCCATTGGGTGGACCTTGGCCGATATCAAGGGAATAAGTCATACAACATGCATGCATCACATACTTTTAGAGGAGGGTGCTAAACCATCTCGAGAGGCTCAACACTGACTCAACCCTCCAATGATGGAAGTTATGAAGAAGAAGATTATCAAGCTTCTTGATTGTGGAGTGATCTACCCAATTTCGGATAGTCATTGGGTTTCATCAGTTCAAGTTGTTCCAAAGAAATCGGGAGTCACTGTGGTGAAGAATCCAGAAAATGAACTTGTGCCCACCTGTATCCAAACAAGCTGGAGAGTTTGCATCGATTATAGGAAGCTCAACGCCACCTCAAGAAAGGACCACTTCCCCCTGCCATTCATTGATCAAATGCTTGAAAGGTTAGTTGGTCATTGGTTTTATTGCTTTCTTGATGGTTATTCGGGATAAAATCAGATTGTTATAGCTCCGGATGATCAAGAAAAAACCACTTTTACTTGTCCATTTGGTACCTTTGCTTATCGTCGAATGCCATTCGATTTATGCAATGCACCAGCCATGTTTCAAAGATGCATGGTAAGTATCTTTCCAGATTTTGTTGTGAAGATTATTAAAGTCTTCTTGGACGATTTTAGTGTTTTTGGTGATTCGTTTGATGATTGTTTAGCTAATCTCACATTAATCTTGAAACGATGCATTGAAACTAACCTTGTTTGAAATTGGGAAAAATGTCACTTTATGGTAAAACAAGGCATAGTTTTAGGTCACATAGTTTCAGAAAAAGGAATTGAGGTTGATAAATCGAAAATAGATCTTCTACACTACTTACCCTCTCCCACTTCGGTAAGTGAGGTTCGATCTTTTCTTGGACATGCAGGATTCTATAGACGATTCATCAAAGATTTCTCGAAGATATCCACACCCCTATGCTGACTCCTATAGAAGGATGTGCCATTTAAGTTTGACGATGAATGTGAGAAGGCCTTCAATCACCTCAAAAAGATGTTAATTTCGACGATGAATGGAGTATTCCTTTTTAGCTTATGTGCGATGCCTCAGATTATGCAATAAGGGCTATTTTGGGACAAAGGAAGGACAAGCAGCCGTATGTCATCTATTATGCATCTCAGACCTTGAATGACACTCAATTGAACTACTCCACCATTGAAAAAGAACTCCTTGATGTTGTGTTTGCTTTAGATAAGTTTCGTTTTTATTTACTTGGAACTACAATCATCATTTATTCTGATCATGCAGCTTTGAAATATTTACTCACAAAGAAAGAGCCCAAACCAAGGCTTATTCGTTGGATGCTTCTTCTCCAAGAGTTCGATATCGAAATCCAGGATAAGAAAGGAAGTGAGAACATGGTGGCTGACCACTTGAGTCATTTGGTTCATGATGAGGAGCCATTACCCATCCCAGAAACATTCCTAGATGAGCAACTGTTGTCCATTGAGGTAAATGAGCCATGGTATGTCGATTTAGTGATATATTTGGTGTCTAAACAAGTTCCAAGCACCCTAAACAAGCACCAACATGACAAACTTAAAAAGGATGCCCAGTTTTATGTGTGGGATGACCCTTATTTGTGGAAATATTACCCTGATCAAATTCTTCGTATGTGTGTGCGTGATTCTGAATTCAATTTAATTTTAACTTTTTGTCACACTTATGCATGTGGGGGTCATTTTGGTACACAACGCACAGCACTGAAGGTTTTAGAATGTCGATTTTATTGGCCTACTATCTTTAAGGATGCTAGAACTTTTTGTATGACTTGTGATCATTGTCAAAGAACTGGCAATATAGGTGCAAAAGATCAAATGACGCAAACCCCTATCTTTTCTATTGAGATTTTTTATGTTTAGGGTATTGATTTCATGGGTCATTTTACTTGCTGTGGATTATGTGTCAAAATGGGTGGAAGCAAGAGCCACCCATACTAATGATTCCAAAGTGGTTGCAGATTTTGTCAAAACTAACATATTTGCCAGATTTGGGATGCCAAGAGTATTTATAAGTAATGGGGGTTCCCCTTTTTGCAATCGAACCATCAAGGCGCTACTCAAGAAGTATAACGTCATCATAAAGTTTCAACACCTTATCATCCTTAAACAAGTGAGCAAGCCGAGGTTTCTAATCAAGAAATCAAGCAGATTTTGGAGAAGACAGTTGGGCCAACTCGAAAAGATTGGAGCTTACGTTTGAATGATGCACTGTGGGTGTATCGTACAGCCTAAAAAACACCAATTGGGATGTCTCCATTTCAGCTCATCTATGGGAAACCGTGCCATCTTCTGGTTGAGTTAGAGCATATAGCGCATTGGGCAGTCAAAACGTTCAATATGGACATAGATGTGGCTGACATTCATAGGAAATTGAATGAGCTTAAGGAGATTAGGAACGCGGCTTATGAGAATGCTCATATTTACAATGAGAAAACGAAGGTATTCCATGACAAGATGATTCGTGGCAAGACGGTCTCTATAGGGCATAAAGTGTTACTTTTCAACTCCCGCCTTTGATTGTTTCCAGGTAAGTTGTGTTCTAAATGGATTGGTCCTTTTGTTGTTAAACACAGGACATGAATTCAAAGTGAATGGACACTGTTTGAAGCCTTACTACGAGAATTTCGAGGAGCATGTCGTGGAGGAAATACGCCTTCATGCTGTGGACCCTAATGGAGCCTAAAATGAGGTATCGTCCGGCTGGAAGACGTTAAAGCAAGTGCTTATTGGGAGGCAACCCATGTGTTCGAATAAAGAAGACCTAGGAATCTTCGGCTCCAAAACCAGATTTGCATTCCTTAACCCTACTCTTTATTGCTTTTACTTTGCCATAATTGTCATGTCTGTTAATTTGTTTGATTGCTTGCGTATGAGTCTATGTTTGAAACATTGAGGACAATGTTTGGTTTAAGTGTGGGGGGGGGGGGTAAACAAAGTGTTTTTCATGAATGTTCGTTGGATTTCACCACCTATCACTTCTAGAGTTGTTTCTCACTATTTTTAAGTGTTTTTTTATTGTGTTTTGAAGTGTTTTAATGTGTTTTGAAATACAAATACAAAAATTTGAAAAAGTTTTGAAAAACCCAAAATGAGTTTTTTTTAGAGTCGTTTTTGTGTGTTTGTGTCTTAGGGTACCTTCCAACACAATGATGAGGATTTGGTTTTTAATTGCATGACTGTTAAAGAAAATTACAAACATGGATGAAAGTTTGATATGCTCTTTGGTTTATGCTTAGTTGTAGTTGACGTTTATGAATTCACATGTAATCACAAAAGGAAAAAAAATCAGTTTTTGTAACATGCTTGAAGGAAGAAACTTAAACTAACGCTACAACCCTGAGAGACTTGAGCCTATACTTTATTTGGAGAGTTATTAATCTATGATGTTTTTGTTTTCTAAAGTCGTTGCGTGATCTCATTATTTCTTTGCTTGGTTGCTACTTAGAATGAGTTTTCATCATTATAGATCCAAATACTAGAACTCATACCTGTTTCATTCAAGGCATGAAATTGAGTGCATAAAATATAACAAGATGAAGTTGTTTAGATACCACCAGAGCCAAAAAGCCTTATTCCCTTGCATATGTTTTGTAGGTTTACCCCTTTGAGCCTTATTTAACCTATTTTCTTTGTTAGCCTACATTATCCCTACCTAGCCTAGAATAGGACTATCTATACCCTTGTTCTTAAAGAATAGTGAAGCATGACTTGTTGGGAATTCCTTTTGATCAACATTATGCAGAAAAACAAATGTGGGGGAAGGTTTTTCATTGGAAATCTATGAGGTTGTACGTTTTATGTGCCAAAGAGAAGGGCACAGGAAGAAAAAAAAAAGACGTTGAAAGAAAAAAGAGAAAAAAAAACTAGAAAAGAAAAGAAAGGAAAAAAAAAGTTGAAAAGAAGTGAGAATGAGCTCACAAGTGTTGGTTGTTGAAGAAGGGTCCAAAAATGTGAATCTGACCCTAAAGTTGTACAAATTTCCCCCTTGTGTTTAAAGTTAGATGCTGCAATCAAAAGTTGAATTCGAAGTGTTGATTTCATTACTTTGCTTACTATCACTTTAAGAACCTTTGTTTATACTTGACCATTTTGTGTCAGCCAATACCTTGGCCCCATTACAACCCTTAGACTTTTATCTTGATTGTTATGTGTTTCAATATGTGGAGTTTGAAATTGGTACGAGCATATGGAATCCCTGGTTCTTGCTTCTAAGTAGTGGCATTCCGTTCATGAGATCATATACATGTTATATTAATAATTCCTGAAAGTGCCTTCTTTGTTATAACATATGTGAGTGCTAGTTTACATATTTACATCGATCTTCTCACATATACTTAGTATAGGGAGTGTAGTCAGAAAATCTGTGTGAAAATAGAGAGTATATCCGGTGAGGAATTGAGTGAATTCTCTAAGGCATGTTACTACATTCAAAATGTTCTTTTAATTGATTAAATGCGAGCTAGTGAGTGGTGACTGCGATTAAATATAAGCTCAAGGGTAAGGATAGCTGAAATCTATGTGAGTAGTGATTTTTAACGTGTCATGTTTCATTGGAAATCCCTGAGGCTAGGAATGTGCTAAAGAGTTCAAGAAATTAATCAAGACTTTGAAGATAAGGAATCAGCTAAAATGAAGGAACATTATCCAAAACCTTATCTTATCCTAACGTTATCCTAATCCTATTCTACCTAAATTCCAGCTGCAAGGGGGAGTTATTTTCATATTAGGACACCTAAAAACTTGATTTATAGAAGGCCTCACCTTTTCCTAAAAAGGTGACACATACCTTATCCCTTGTCCTTCTAGAAACCTGCCACAACACCCCCTTTCTAGAAGCCTAGAAATCTGCCGCACCCTAGATCCTTCTCCTTGTTGGTTGGTGCTGTGCAATCCCTTTCCAACACAACCTTTGGAGTGCCAAATCCTTCTCCAAAACTACCTTGTGCCGTGTGCCCTCAGCCTATAAATACACCATAATGCCTCACCATTCAAAAACACACACAATAGCCTAAAATAAAAAAAAACACACTTGTGCCGCAGCTTTGCAATGAAGGAAGGAGAAGAAAAAGCTTGGAGCTGTGCCTGCCATTCAAGACCTTTGGATTGTTGGAGCATTTATAGTGTATTCTATCTTTTGTTTTCAATGTTTAGTTTTAATTGTCTTTGTTTAATTGCAAACATGTGGAACTAATTTTGTTTTAGCTAGAGGTGAATTCAAAGCCATGAACATATGTATGATATGAATTAATTACATCCAGTTATTGTTTCATAAATCGTGAATGCAATTTACTTATCTGTTTGATTGATAACTTATTCTTGTATCTTGATCAAGGAGGCCTACTTAGTTTGCATGCTGAGATTTGATGCTAGAATATAAGGGAATTTCACCTAATCGTTATGAACTTATATTTACGAGTAGTAAAAGTTACTAGTCATGATTGTGTTAAGTAAATTCCTGGCAGGAGTATCATGCAGTTCATAGTTATGAATGCCTTGTCAATGCTTATGATTTTCATAGAACTTAATGATCTTTGACATGTATCTCTATTATACAGTTCATGTAGGGAACTTGATAAGAATAATTTGGTTGCGTTGCTGAGTCCAATTCAATGAATTTAGGAAAATCTGATTGGTTAATTTGTACAATTCACGGTTAACTTGAGGCATTGTCATTCATGGTTTATAGGAAGAACAATTGGAAATCGATTTGTATGCATATGTGTCATGTGTGGAGAATGACCTTCTAGTTAGCCTTTCACCCCCTTAATTCATCCAATTTCGTACCCTTTAGTTTGTTTTAGCAAGTTTGTTTGTTTAAATCTTAAATTCATCAAAACAACCCCCCATTTAGTATTCTGAGTCTTTTTAGTTTAATTTTTGTCCAAATCACCCTTTAGTTCCTGTTTTGAGTCAATTTGTTTGTTTTGTGTTATTTAGAGTCATTCTGGTCAGTTTTGAGCCACTAGAGTCTAGTTTTGTGTTTTTGAGTTAAATTTATATAGATTAGCATCCCTCCTAATCCATGGCCTAGAACGATCCCTACTTACACATACTACAACTATCAAAAAAGGGTTTAAGTTTTTGCATTATTTTATATCACATCAATTGTTACAATCTACCCCCCTTAAGAAAATTTTGTCCCCGAAATTTAAAATAACTTGTTATACAAGAATAGTGAAAAGACAGTAGAAAAACAACTATGTAAAGAAGATATCAAGTTAGAGCAATAAAAGAGAATGTTATTCTGTCGCAATCAGAGTGCAATTATTCCTCTTTCATGCCTCCAAGCTCATACCTTCACATCTTCTGCGTCAATGCACTTTATGGCTTCGTCACCTTCCAAATGTCGGCCAACGCAGCTCGATTCGGAGTCCTAATGAATATCCTGGGTTGGGGTGTGTCAGAATTGTATCACAACCACTCTGCCGTGTGGTGCGAGTGTGCCGACGAGGAAGTCGGGCCCCTAAAGGGGGTGGATTGTAACATGCCACATCGACCAACGGATAGGGGGTGATGTGCCTTATCTGTACAAGCCCACCACCCTATAGCACGAGGCCTTTTGGGAACTCACTGGCTTCGGGTTCTATCGGAACTCCAAAGTTAAGCGAGTTCAGGCGAGACCAATCCTAGGATGGGTGACCCACTGGGAAGTTATCGTCTGAGTTCCCAGAAACAAAACCGTGATGGAATGGTAAGCCCAAAACGAATAATATCGTGCTACAGCGGAGTTGAGACTAGGATGTGACAACTGTAACATCCCACATCGATCAACAGAGAGGGGGTGATGTGGCTTATATGTACATGCTCCTTTCCCTATAGCACAAGGCCTTTTGGGAACTCACTGGCTTCCGATTCCATCGGAACTCCGAAGTTAAGCGAGTTTGGGCAAGAAACAAAACCGTGAGGGCGTGGCTGGGGTCTAAAGCGGACAATATTGTGCTATGGCAGAACTGGGACTGGGATGTGACATGCCATCACAAGCATAACCCTTGCCCACAAATACAATTTTGTTTTGGTGATTACATATTGATCAGATTCCATGGTTTGTTTAAAACCAACCGTATTAAAAAGATAACTTGACATAAGATTTTTTCCTCATAGAAGGAGTATGAAGTACATCTTTCAAAATTAAAGTCTAACTAGAGGTAAATTTGAGATCAACCTTACCACTTCCAAGCACTTGAGTTGTATGTGAGTCACCAAGCATAATTGTCTTCGGCTCCTTGTAAGGATTATAATTTTTGAACAAATCTTTGTTAAAACAAATATGCCTATTGGCTCCAGAATCTGCCCACCATCCTTCATCACTTGTAACCATGTTCACATCAATAATCATTGCAACAAACGGTTCTTCGGTAACATGAGCTTAAGGATTAGGCTCACATTTTCGATATCTGCAAAAGAGAGCAATATGCCCACTCTTGCCACAAACATAACAACATGAAGGAGATTGTTCGTTCTTACTCAGATAGCTTGGGTTTTCTTTATTTTGTTGGTAAGGCTTTCCAAATTTCTTCATATTACTAATCATTTTTAGGAAAATTATTTTTGGCCGTGTTATTGTTTGATGAGATTAGATTTACCTTGGTAGAATTACCATTGTTCTCTTGCATAAGAACGTCTTGTCCCTTTGCCTCTACCTCTACACGGATGTGTGTAATCAAGGTCTCCAAGGAAATTTCCTTTTGCTTGTGACGCATTGTTTCTTTGGAACTGTCTCCAAGAAGATGGTAATTTGTCTATGATACTAGCAACAATTAGATTGTCACCAATCTTGACACATTTGGATGTGATTTTCGCTACAATCATTTGGAAATCTTGGACTTGCTCCACAACTGATTTCCCATCCCCCATTTTGGTAACCGAAAAAACGGGTTGCTACATATTTCTTTGCACTTGCCTCCTCGGTGTCATATTTACTCTGCAAAGCTTTCCATATATTTTTTGCAGAAGAGTAAGTGGTATCATAATAATCATAAAAATGATTAGAAAGACAATTTAAGAGATAAAACCGACACTTGTATTCATCCTTTTCATATTGTTGGACTTTGTCTTCTTTGGTCATAGAACTCATCTTCATTTATGATCTCCATGCTATCTTTGTTTGGATTTTTATCGGTGATAACGTAGGCAGCTTTGAGAAGATTGAGATAGAAAAGGACTTTCCCCTTCCACCTTTTGAAGTGAGCACACTTGAAATGGAATGGCTTGTTGAGATCCCCAACATTGTCAAACGGCTTCCACATATGAGTTCCATGCTTATTCTCTTTAAAATTGTTGGGAAAATACAAGAAAAATGTAATCTTCTTCTAAAAAGTACATAGACAATTAGGCTGAGGCGCGAGATCTCGCTCTCTTTAAGGAGATTCAAGCCCACTGGGTTTTACAAAAGTTCACGAACCGGTGCGACAGTATATCTCTTGACCTGTCCCCTCTAGGATGCAACAACCCAACTAAATTGTGTTTGACTCAAACCTTTTTGCAAAAAAAAGAGAAGAGTCCAAAGCTCCACCACAAGGACACCCTTCTTTAGCTAATATAAGTAAAAGATACAAAGTATGGAGGAGTAAAGATTGTAGTTATTAGGAAATTGGTAGTGGGATCATAAATAAAAAGACAATGGAAAAATGCTAATATTTATATGTTTATTATCACGCTTAGTGAATAGGATAATAAACACAAATTAAAAAAGAAAAAAGGTTACAAAAGATGAAAATCTAAGGACTCCATCTTAATTTTCCATTAACCACAAATAATGACAAATAAACTTACTTTCCCACTAACAACCAAATAATGACAAATATAATTAATTTAATACTAAAAATGAATCAACATTTAACAGATGTGTTAAAAATATCAATGATATATGCCGATTTTAGCCTAAACTTAAGAGTTTCACAGATATACGGTGAAGTTTGGACTTTGCCCCCCATTTCCATATCTTTCAATAATTTTTGGATATTTCCACAGAAATATCGACCATATCAAAGAAATTTTAAACACTTTTTGTTTTGAACAAAAGATATTATCCATACTAAGGAGGAGGAGGGGGTGGGCTTAGCCTCACAATGAGGTAGCAATAATGTGGTTCAATTCGCCTTTGGCGAGAATCGAACCTAAGACCTCTCACTTAAAAGTGAAGAGGAATACCACTATACAGTATTACACTTCTTACAAGTAAAGAGAAATATCACTAGATCGCAATACTAATTGGCAATTTATTTTAATATTTAAATATTTAAATTTATTAATTTTTTTTATTATGTAAATATTGTTTATTAGATAATCTTTAAAAGATTTTTAAATATTTTGCTAAATTAGCTAATGAACTGTGTCAAAGAGTCAAAGAGTTTTCTTGTAAGCCAAATGAGAGAGAATGAAGATAATTTTTTTTTTCTTTCTAAATTAGCTAGTGAACAATGTCCAAAAAATAAAATTTAATCCCTGTTTGGTGGGCTAAATGAGATAGGTTGTGTGGAGCAAAAAATAATCACAAGGCGACACGTGGATTTTTGGACATAAAAGGACAAAAATACCCTTAATGTACAACGGGATTCCCATGCGCAAGTAGCAAGCAATCATCTTTCAACCAAGTCAAAAAAGGCCCGGAAAAGGTAACAATTCAAAAATTCATCTCATCAAATCCTTCTACAAGGTAATTCCTAAAATTTATTTCACCCCATATATCTTTTACCTAATTTCCCTTTTTTAGCTAAATCAATTAGCTAATTATTACATAACCTAATTATCTATTTATTCTAAATATTCTATAACCACCAAAACATTCCCCTTATGTTTAATTAGCCAATTAATACCTATTAAAATTGGCTAATTAAACCAAAATTAAACCTAAACACCCACCTAATGTCCGGCCACTCTTTCTCCAAAGAGGACTGACCTATCCTTATAAATAGACTCCCATTTTCACCAAAAGACCATTCCAACACTCTTGCTAAAATTCCCCAAAATTTTCAAACACTTTCTCTCTAAATTCTAACTTTGGCATCAAAGGTTCTTCGGCCAAAGCCCCCGCCATTCATCGTGGGCGCATGAGGCTCTTGGCTTTGACCTAAGGTGTTAATTGTTTTGTAGGTGCAATTTTGTCCAAGATCAAGGAGGAAGAAATTTACATCCACAAATTCGTACTTTCATTGAGAGAAGAAATCCACACTCATAGAAGACTCTCACACAAAAAAGGTTTTTCTCTATTTTCTAGTCTACTTGTATTTTTTCGTACGTTCTTATTCTTAGAATTTTTTATTTGCAAAGATTCTTTGATAAAACGTAAAAGAAGAATACAATGCTAGAAATTTAGAAAATTCGACAAGTGAAAATTCCAATATCCAAGGAATGGGACCGTGGCAATCCACGAGGCTAAATGCGACAATAAGTGGAACGGCGCCACCACCACAAGTTTCCCTCACGGGAACCACCGCGGTGGCTATTTCGGTAGCTACCCGCGGCGAGGTCCATGGTGCCTACACCACGGCCTTAGCCGTGCCATCTAAGGCGGCTCACGGTACTAAGTCCACGGCCCAAGCTTCACTCTCACATGCATCACGCATCGAGCAACCCACTTTTGTGGCCCAACCTGCTCCCACCAAGCAGCCTGCTCTCATCAAGCAGCCTGCTCCCGTGGTCTCCTAAGCAGCCCAAGTTGGCCCGAGATCATCTCGACCAATCATCGAGCCAGGAGCATTTTCACCGTATTTCTCCACGAATTTGACATTTCCCAACTTGAATTTTGTGCTCGGGGCTTACCACCCTTCCACTGCTCAAGGAAACATATTCCTTCCAAGCTTTTCCAACCCGAATGGTGAACAACATTTGTCTCGACAAGTCATAGAGTTGACAAGCGCCCTTGCACAATAGACGACATTGGTGAATCAACTCTTACAACGCACCAAGATCCAACGTGCCCCAAACGAGGAGTCTCAAAGTAAGATAAGGGCAGGCGAACCTTTCCAGCAGCATCCCGGCAAGCAGCCACTTGACCAACCACAAAATAAGAATTTAGGTAGCATACATTCCTAATTGGGCCCCCGAGATACCATATACTCCCGTCTTAGCGCACCGAGGAGCATGCACTCTCGATGAGGCCCAATGGCAAGTATTCGTTCACGGTTGGGACCACGTTCTGATAATCAACATGAACAACCTTTTAGGCAAAGCGTCCATTCACGGCTAGGCCCACAAGGAGCATTCTTCACATCACATCGGAGCAGACAGCATGACGAACGGAGAGAAGCAGTCACGCGATCGGGTTCAAGTTTAACCAGCAGCTTGCGAAGAAACCCCTAACTTGCAAAGAACCTATATCATACACCACAGCCACAACGTAGAATAGCCAAACGTGTAGAAGAGCATCCTAGACCAAAGGGTGAAGACCAGGGGCAGTCGAGAACTCCCCTCCCCCAACAAAGGCAAATCCAAGAAGAGGTAGAAAGACTCTTCAATGAACGGTTGCGTGATTTCTGACACAACGAAGTGGCTGATGAAGCATTAAAGCAGGATATGACTAACATAAGTCGATCACCTTTCACGGATGAGATCGAATAGGTAGAGCCTCCACGTAAGTTTAGCATGCCGCACTTCACATCTTTCAAAAGAGATAGAGATCCGAAAAGGCACTTGAAGCACTACCGAAGCGCGATGGTCCTTTATCGGAACAATGACGCCCTTATGTGCAAAATATTTGCCACCACTCTATAAGGCTAGGCACAAGATTGGTTTCATACCTTGCCATCGTGATCCATCCAGAATTTTGATGATCTTTCCTTAGTTTTCACCAAAGAATACTCATCTTACCACTCGATCAAGAAAAAATCCGATCATTTGTTCAACGTAAAGAAAAACCCAAATGAGTCATTTCGCGACTACGTGAAGAGATTCAAAGCAGAGAAGGTGAAGATCGTCGGATGCAATGACACGATAGCAAGTGCAGCCTTCCAAAAAGGACTCCTAGCAGACCATCTATTGTTAGGAGAAATGATCATGAAAGAATACCTAACTCTAGCAGATTCCTTTGCCCTGGCAAAGAAGCATGCACTTTGGGACAAGGCTCGACGAGCAGAAAAAACGCCCGAGAAGCCTCGAAAAGTGCTGCTCAAAGGAAGGAGGATGAAAAGCAGCACAATAAGTGCAGGCAGGAGGCCAAGCGCAGGGACTGACCCATGACCAAAGAAGGCCTGATAACCAAGAGCTATTCTAAGTTCTCAATTTTGATTCATCAAATCCTTCGTGACATCAAGAACGAGCCATGGTTCAAGCTGCCGAAACAATCAAAATGAGATACTTCCAAGTTGGACCATACCAAGTATTGCGCATTCCACCGAGGTCGTGAAAGAAGGCAAAGTCGATAGATACTTGAACAAGCCAGCTGCGCAGCCAAGAAGGAATGCAGACGATGATGAGGAGCTGCCAACAAAGATGATTCGAATCAATGGCATTTTCGCCGAATCCGAGCACTTGGGGGCCACTGATATCTAAAAAGAGGAAGATCCAGCATGTGTTACTAATCTCACAAGTCCAAGCAGTCGATACCCAATCTGGACCCATTATCAGCTTCACTGAGCAAGATGCAGAAGGTGTCGATTTCCCACACGATGATGCACTAGTAGTATCTGTCCAACTAGCCCATGCTATAGTTGACAGAATGATGGTTGACAATGGAAGTGCAGTCAACCTACTTCAACTCTCAGTCATTCAAAAGATGGGTCTGGAAAGCAAAATCATACGCCGAGCAGAGGTAGTTACCGGATTCAATGGACATACCTCAACTGCAATCGGATACATCACACTTGACGTCAAAACACCGGCAATCGTCTCAAAGCAAACATTCACAATCATAAACGATCCATCTCCTTACAATGAGATTCTTGGGAGACCTTGGTTGATCAAGCTAGATGCCGTCACTTCCGTCAAGTATTAAAAAATCTGATTCTGCATCCTAAGGTGAGGAGTCAGAGAGATCAAGTCTAACCAGGCCTCATCCCGACAATGCACTATGCAAATGTTGAAAGAATCAAAGAAGAAGACCTTTACCCCCGTAAAAGCTACCGAAGTCCAAAGGGACAAAGAGGTTACCAAATAGCAATTATAGCAAGTGGATCGAGAAGATGGCGCCCAAGCAGACGAGATAGGATGGAAACCCGAAGAGGACACCGAAGACATAATTCTTGATTCCCAGCAGCCGAAAAAAACGGCTAAAATTGGCTCACTCTAAACCCAGCCGAAAAGGAAGAGCTCACGACTTTCCTTAGAGAAAACCGAGACGTCTTTGCATGGTCACCATCCGACATGTCAGGCATTGACCCCGAAGTGGCCTGCCACAAGCTGTACGTCGACCCCGCTGCCAAACAAGTGATCCAAAAGAAAAGACATTTCACACCCGAGCAAGTAGCGATCATCGAGGCAGAAATTGACAAGTTATTAGAGGCCGGATTTGTTGGAAATATGCCCTGAAAGTCAATCTTTGGAAGAAACCTTTCAGGACAATAAATGGATGTATAGATGACTCTTATACATCAAATGGCAAAGATACTATTTAGGACTATCTCTTTAAACGATATATGTCCTAAATGGTGAATCCATGGACAATGGATCGATTGAAGAATTAATCTAATGAAGTTAGACTACAGAGACCTTCTTCACATAACCATCATGTCCAAAAGGTTCCTGGTCATAGGATTGTCGGAGGGATACTGACAATGCATAGACCGGTACATACTATGTCCGCTTCAATTAGAAGGATGGAAAGTCTCATCCCATTCGTGTAGTGACACTAAGACAAGTATGTAGGTGCTCATTAAGGGAATGAGTTCACTGAACACAATCGAACGAGAGTACTTGCATGGAGGTCTACTCACATGTCAAGCAAGTAACTCTAATGGTTGGAATAATGTAAGTAGTCATTTGACCTGAGGCATCATCGTTGTCTTGTGGTTAAGTACTTGATCTTTGATTATGTCAAAGTCACTCCATCCGCGAGTGTCCACGGCATAGTCGGGGTTAAGCCACTTAGTCATGAAGGCAAGTGAATGCGCAACAAGGAATCTCTAATCCTCGTTAAGAGATGATGAGTACTCTAAGATATGATTCTGGAATCTTCGGCCGAAGTATCGAGCGTAATAAAGGAAAGCATTCCTATACGACTCAATTGAATCATATAAGAAGGAATAATCACATTAGGGGTTTGACATAATATATCCATGCCTTAGTGATGTGATTGAGAGTATTGTTTTAGAGAATGATCGAATTACATTGTAATTCCAACTGAATAGGTTTTCCGAACAACTTCTACATTAGCTTGGGTAGCCATGATATAGATGTCACTCATGGCTTGTGAGTTCTTCTAGATGATTAAATGTAGTCGTCAAAGAAGAAGGTGAATTAAAAGTAAGTTTTAATTCACTAGGTGATTGGATTAAATATAATCAATTGGATTGGTACCAATCACCTCACTGCCTTGCTAATTAGAACGATTGTTCACCAATACACTCTTGTAGTGAGTAATTAATGGATGATGGAAATAATTAATTGGATTAATTAAGTGTTGTGATTAATTAGAAAGTCTAAAGAAATCATAAAAGCGATATAAGATCGTTTTGGGCTTAAAGAAACGTTCGGGTTTAATTGGGCCTAAACCCATTGGGCTTTTATTCAAGCATTGGATGACTTGAAATAAATAAAACCCCAAAGCCCAAACAACACAAAGGGGCCGGCCAAAGGAGGGAGAGAAAGGTCAAATGTTGACTTGTTTCTTTTTGGCTATAAAAGGAACTTTATAGCAAATGTTTCATTAGGGTTTTTTGAAGTGTTAAAAGAACAAAAGAGAAAAAGAAAAATATCTCTCTAACACTCAAAGGGCCGGCCACCATAGGGGGATTTAGCTAATCATCTTTTCACCCCTTTGGTTATTCCTTCATCCTTCTCACTACACTAGTGGGTGAGGATCTTTAGAGGTTTTCAATTTTGGAAACTTGAAGAGAACCTAGGAGCACTCATTATAAACAAAGTGGAGGAGGCAAGGAAAGAGGCTAGGCTTAAGGAGTTCAAGGAGCAAAGGGCTTGGAGGTGTTCCATCCTTGGTCTAAGATCTAGATTAAGAGGTATAAAACTACTCATAAACTTTGTTCTTATATAAATTTGTTTTTGATGCATCTTACATAAACCTATGCATCTTGAAGGGGGTTTACATGACTATTGCTTTGATATTATTTGATAACATGCTTCCGTTGCTTTCGTATATAAATTTTGAATTGTATATGCATGCTAGTCATTAGAAATCCCACATGAATCTCATAGTATTCCCTTCAGGATTCATAGAAGAGGTAGCACACTCAGCATGGCTTGCCAATGTCTTACTAGTCATGAAGAAAGAGAAAGGCAAATGGAGGGTTTGCATAGACTATACCGACCTCAACAAAGCATGCCCAAAAAACCCTTATCCTGTCCCCTGGATCGATCTATTAGTAGATTCAACTTCTGGGAACCAGCTACTCAGCTTCTTAGATGCATACTCTGACTACAACCAAATAGCCACGTACGAGCCCGACAAGGAGAAAACCGTGCTTGTGATAGAGCGGGGCACCTACTGCTACAAGGTCATGCCATTTGGTCTCAAGAACAGGGGAGCCACTTACCAAAAGCTAGTAAATATGATGTTCAAGAAGTAAATTGAGGTAACCATGGAGGTCTATGTGGATGATATCATGATAAAGGGCAAGCAGCGGTCAGATCACATTCGCAATGTGGCAGAAACTTTCAATATCCTTAGAAAGTACAAGATGAAGCTCAATCCTACCAAATGCACGTTTGGAGTATCTTCAGGCCAATTCTTAAGGTACTTAGTAACCCAACGAGGAATTGAAGCACAATCCTAGGGATGAAGTCTCCAACTACCTTGAAAGAGATCCAAAGCTTGACCGGACGAGTAGCTGACCTCAACCGCTTCCACTCACGATCCACTGATCGATGCAAGCCTTTTTTCAAAGCTATTAAGAGGGCAGAACGAGAAAAATAGGATGACAAGTGTGAAAAAGCTTTCCAAGACTTGAAGAAGTATCTCACATCACCTCATTTACTATCCAAGCCGAAAGCAGCGGAGGATTTATACATTTACTTGGCAGTCTCCGAAGTAGCAGTGAGCTTTGCCCTCATACGAGAAGAGCTGGGGGCCCAACTACCGGTATTATACACTTCTAAAGCTCTTCTCAATGCGGAAACAAGATATCTGAAGATTGAAAAATTAATTTTGGCATTAGTTGTTGCGGCTCAGAAGCTCAGACCATATTTTCAAGCTCATACAGTCATTATCATGACTCAGTATCCTCTACAATTAATCTTACATGGTCCGGATGCTTCTTAACAAGTGATGAAATGGGCATTGGAACTTGGCTAATATGGTTTAGTTTTTCGACCTCACACAGCGATAAAGGCCTAAGCCTTAGCATAATTCACACCTAGCTTAGGCAATGCAACAGAGCAGCCTAGCAATACTCCAAAAGCCGAACAGACCTCAGCCATGCTTACACCCCCAAGCGAAGATTTCTGGCATTTACATGTTGACGGTGCATCCAACAACAAAGGTTCAGGAGCAGACGTGGTCCTTGTTACCCCAGACGGCTTAATGCTCGAACAAGCGATCAATTTAGGCTTCAAAGCATCCAATAACGAAGCAAAGTACGAGGCCCTACTAGCAGGCCTTCGAATGGAAAAAGAGTTGGCAATGAAGAAGCTCACAAATCATTCTGATTTGTAACTAATCACCAGCTAGGCTACTGGGGAATACACTGTAAAACACCAAAGGATGGCACAATACCTAGAGAAAGTACGCCAGCAGCTTGAGGCATTTCAGACTTACACTCTCACTCAAGTTTCACCGGTTGACAACGCCCATGTAGATGCGCTAGCCGATTTAGGCTCCGCCCTCGACCACCAATTTAAACGCTCCATTCCAGTGGAATACCTAGACAAGCCAAGCATAGAGATGGAGTCGATAGCCGAAGTGTCACAGGTTAGTGTAACTCCCAACTGGTAAAGTTCTATTATAGACTACTTGGTTAGCGACACACTACCCATTGAAAGATTGTAGTCAATCAAGCTCCAAATCAAGGCAGCATGCTACTATATGTGGAATGACATTCTCGTCTGAATATCCTACAAATAATCGCATATCCGCTGCCTAGCACCTCCCGATAACTTTAAGGTTCTAAGTTCAAACTACAAAAGTATTTGTGGGAATCACTCCGGAGGTCGATCCTTAGCACAGAAGGCTCTTAACGCAAGCTACTATTGGCTTACCATGCACCAAGATGCTAAGGAGTTAGTACAAAAGTGCGACCGCTGCCAACGTTACAAACCGGTACCAACACTGCCTACCAGTGATGGGCAATCGACCTGGTAGGGCCTATGAAGCCTGCTACTGGGGGCAGATGCATGATGATCGTGGCAACCGATTACTTCACCAAATGGGTAGAAGCAGAACCTATGACAACCATGACTCAAAAGGACATAGAGCGCTTCATATAGAGGAACATCATTTGCCAATTTGGCATCCCTCAGTCCATCATCACTGACAACGGCCCGTAATTTGTGGGAAAAGATTTGGCGAAGTTCTTCCAAAAGTACGGCATCAAACAACACATGTCCACGCCAAGATATCCTCAAGGCAATGGGCAGGCCGAAGCATCCAACAAGACAATCCTCGATTGCCTCAAGAAATCCCTTACCGACAAAAAGGGAAAATGGCCAGATGAACTCCCCTGATGTTTATAGGCATATCGCACCACCAAAAGATGAGCGATTGATAAGACTCCTTTCTCTTTGGCATTTGGTTCGGAAGCAATCATTCCTCCCAACATCATCGTGCCAAGCATCAACACTCTACTGCCAAGCATTGAGCATAATAGTAAAGAAATGGCCACAAACTTGGATCTGGCAGAAGAAAAGCGCGAACAAACCATCACCTGCATCGCAACCTACCAGCAGCAGCTCATTTCCAGCTACAATAAAAGGGCCAACATCCGGCAATTCCAACCTGGAGATCTAGTCTTAAGAAAGGCCTTCACCACTACCCGCAGAGGAGGCTCGAAAAAGATAGATCCCATCTATGAAGGTCCATACAAGATCAGTAGAGTAGGCGGCAAGGGTAACTACACCTTTGCCACCATGAATGACAAAGAGATCGAGAAGCAATGGAACGCCTACAATTTGAGGAAATACCATGTGTGACTTCCCACTATATCAAGACCCAAAGACTCAAGCAGCTCAACGGGCACCACCTCGTAAGCCAAGGACTATCCAGTCGTCATGCAGTCTTTTATAGCTAAGTTGTTCGTTCATTTTGTTTATTTTTTCAATAAAGAATTCAGAAGTAATTTGCAACTTGGCTCAACTACATGTCTACAAAAACTTATCTTTCCTACACTTTAAAAGAAGATCGCACCCCCTTTTACGACTTACCGCAGGAATTGCACCCCCCGAGGGACTAACCATGCTCTCCAAAGCAGGAGGATAAACTTAACACTCCGAATATCTAGACGTGGATGAGCCTGGCTGCCTTAGTATAACTAGATGCACAATGGCTTGCGCCGGGATTCCTAGAGGTAGGCACAATGGTCTTTTTCAAGGCTTAGCTAGTTGAAGGATTTTGGGTCTCTTGGCCTAATCCCCAGGGAATCGGGCCCTAGAGACGGAAAGGGCACATTACGTAGTACACCCTACGGACGGCTGCCCTGGAAACCTAAAGCTGCTACCGAGTGCACTAAGGTAGCCTACGGTTTTTCTGAATACTGCCTACGGCTTGCCCTTCGAGCAGTAAAACCATGCTAGACTTATGCAACCACACATTCTTGTGAAAGGTTAAACAAGCTAACGTGCATACATGAAGATTTTATCCACTGCCGACATGCTACGTAATCGATAAGCTTCACCTCTGCCAAGCACTGAACAACCTACACCAAGTCCTAAAGTGTTGTGATACTTGCTACACAACCTACGGAATTGGAAAAAGCCAAGGTTAACAGCCTAGTGGTTACGCGGATTCGTCTGCTTCTGTAAGTAAGGCATTTAGCTGCCAACCCTATGGCTAACAACTTTGCAAAAGTTCTACACCAACACCTACGGCTGCGTAAGCTATGCAGGCCTGTCTGCTTATGGAAAAGTAGCACGCCTGCCACTGGTCTATAAGGTCTAAAGGTTAGGGCATTGACAAAAAGAAGCAAAGATGGAGAAAAGCAAAGGAAGCAAGTTTATTAAATTTTCTAGCAAAATTGATAAACAACTAGCAAATACCAAAGAAGTTCAAGCAAAAGCAACAAAAGAAAACAAAGAAAATCCTAAAGGCTACCTAGAAGACTACTCTTCAATAGCTTGGACATCTCACGACTACTCGGTCGCCACACTTTCAGCAGCCTTGATGTTCTCAGCAGCGGCATCCTCCGGCGCTTTACCCTCGGCTGCCCTAGCCTGGGCACCAACTTCTCCAACTACTTCACCGATAGAAGACACAAAAGTAAAAGTAAGCAAGTCTTCTGGAGAAATAAAGAAGGTCTCAAAGTCTTTACCGGAAAACTCAAAGTCAGACAATTGCCCATAGAGATGATCTACATAACCCAGCTTGTAGAAATAGGCTTGACTCTGAGTACTCGAAGCCTCGAACCCAGCCTTCTCACTCTTCAACTGCTCATTCTCCTCAAGTAGGCAAGCACAAACCCACTACAACTCCTCAATTTCCTTCTTCAAATTGTCGTTGATCTTCAAGGCACTCTGAAGTTCCAACACTTGAGACTCAAACAGATCAACAACCTTTTTGAAATGGATCACTTGGTTGTAAGCAGGGATCAATTCTTCATCCTTTGCATAAGCAGTGGAGAGGAATTCAGATGGAACGCTCAAGATCTTGAATTTGAGGTATGTAACCCTCAATTTCCTTCTCTGCACTTTCGTACTTTACTTGGATCGCATCAAGCCTAGTGTTCAAAACCATGATCTCTTGGTAAGTGGCCTCAAGCTGCAGAGAAGTACGGGCACAAATGTTAGATTCCTTCAAAGCAGCAAGCTCAGATTCCAATTTCTTTATTTTTTTTTACCGAGGAGTAAGCTTCGGCAGCCATGGTTCTTGCCATCTCTTTAGCAGCCTTGGTATCCTCTTAGTTAAGGAACATAGACTCGGCTGCCAGAATTGTTGTTTTCTACATCATGGCTAGCAGAGAGCAGTCTTCTTATACTCGGATGTGTACTTCGCGAAAAGACTCAAACCAATAATCTCCTTGATGCCATCAACAAACTTGGCACATATATCCATGTCTTCAAGTAGATCTGGCTTCAAAAGCGTGCAAATCTTAGCAACTTCCCCAGAAACAATCTTGGTGGATTCTTCAAGCCTGCCTAAATAAGCAGTTTCCTTCTTATCAGCAGACGAGTTGGTTGCAGCAGAGGAAGAAGCAGGTTTTGGCGCCATTTTAGCAGGCAGGGGCACCTTGTCACTTTTCATAGTAGTAAGCCTCTTTAAAGGTGAGCCAGACTTAGCTCCAGACGAACGCTTTGGTGCAAATTTTAGCACCAGAGGCACGGAGGAACTTTTACGCTGGGCAATCCTTTCAGCAATCGAGCTAGCAGCCTTTGAAGCAATAAGCGTTACCGCAACAAATTTAGCAGTTCTTTCTTTCTTGCCCTTAAAGGAAGTCAAGTCAATCACAAACTTGGGAGCAGTTGATGAACCCTCGCGAGCAGTAGAAGCAATCTTCGATTTCTTCTCAATAAGTATCTCTTGAGCAGCCGGAGAACCCATGCAGTCCTCAGCTTCTTTTCAGAATGCATCTCTTGAGCAGGCGAGGAATGTTTCTTTTCCCACCTTCATTGATAACAGGCTCCATCACAATGATAGGACAAGCCATCGCATTTGTCTTGATCTGTTTTATCTCCTCTTTTGGGGGCAGCCCACTTTTTTCCTTACGAAAACGACTAAGCAGCCAACGCCACTCACGATATTCGAAAATGATACCCAGAGCGACATGTACTTTCTTCATGTCTAGAGAAAACTTAGGAGTTGAGCCGAATTCCGAATCTACAAAAAATAGCGGAAGACAATTAGAAAATTAAAGAGTAGCTTGGCAATAAAGCAAAGCAGCCGAGAATATTAAGCAGCCTGCTTACCAGATATAAAGACCATTGGTACATGCAGCTCGTGGGAGGAATCAGACTCCCACTCTCCACTTATCTCCAAAGTTTCCTTGGCCCAGTCATGATCTCCCTTGCTCGAGTTATCAAAAAGCCTATGGCGAGATCGCAGCTGCCCAACTCCATCAATGTGACCGATATAAAAAAAGTACCAGAATTCGTTGACGGTCAAATCTAAGTCAAAGAATTGGCTAAGATTGTGGAATCCAACCATCAGACGAACTGCATTCGGAGACAATTGGGCAGGAGCACATCTCATGGACCAGAGCACTTTTTGGAAGAAACGCGACATGGGAAAGGTGAACCCTAACACAAAATAGTAGGGGTGGAACTTGATGGCTCACGACTGCTACCATCCTTAACTCGCTTTACACGCATTCCCGACGGAATGGCATGCCAATATGCCTCAAGGAAGTCTCTAAACAAATCATCAGAGCTAATCTGGAAGTGACCAACCTTGAAGTGGCCAACCTTGCTCAAAGACCCACCTTGACAATACAACGGCGGCACATCATCATCATTCTTATGGCTAGAGGAAGACATACTTGAAGAAATTCTACAAAAAAAGTACAAGGAAGATTCATTAGAGGATCGTTCAAAAAAAAACAAAAAACAAAAAACAAAGCAAGCACAACAAGTCCCTCAGCCCAAAAAGCATTCAGCCTCATCCTTTTTTCTCCCCCAGGCACGGGCCTGAGCCCAGCCTTCTTTAAAAAAAATAAAAATAAAAATTAGAAAGGCCTAAAGCCGCAAAGCCCAGTAAGCCTGCCAAGCCCCACGGCCTGGCCTATTCCTCTTCACGTCCGCAGCCTAGCACCCAAATCAAAGAAGCTATCCACGGCACAATCATGCCATGGCCTCCCAAGCTACCCTCTCATAGATCCTCGAACCTTGTCGAGCCAAATTTCAAATCCCGAGATCCCAAGAAAATTATTATTTTTTTCTTACCAAGAAGCAACAAGAAGACGATGCATGCAACGAAAGACGATCCTTTGCACGGGCAAGATGAAGAAGATTGCTAGAGGAGGGGGAACAAATATCCTCTAAGCTCTCTCTCTCTCTTGTAAGGTAGAATAATTTTCTCTCCAAAGTTGATTTAATAATCCACTTAAGGTGGACTTAAATAGGCTTAGAGAGAAAATTATTTCATTTTCCTAGAAGGATCTAATTTCCTATTAAAAGAGAGGATCAACATTAAAGAAGGAAACAAATTCAAAGTTTCCTAAAGCAAGAAAATCTCTACACCTGTTGCCCTTTTTTGTGAGCAGCCCAACAGGTGTAGGGGCATTTGTGGAGCCAAAAATAATCACAAGGCGACACGTGGATTTTTGGACAAAAGATGACAAAAATACCCTTGAGGTACAATGGGATTCCCACGCGCAAGTAGCAGACAGTCATCTTTCAACCAAGTCAAAAAAGGCCCAGAAAAGGTAACAATTCAAAAATTCATCTCATCAAATCCTTCTACAAGGTAATTCCTAAAATTTATTTCACCCCATATATCTTTTACCTAATTTCCCTTTTTTAGCTAAATCAATTAGCTAATTATTACATAACCTAATTATCTATTTATTCAAAATATTCTATAACCACCAAAACATTCCCCTTATGTTTAATTAGCCAATTAATACCTATTAAAATTGGCTAATTAAACCAAAATTTAACCTAAAAGCCCACCTAGTGGCCGGCCACTCTTTCTCCAAAGAGGACCGGCCTATAATATAAATAGGCTCCCATTTTCACCAAAAGACCATTCCAACACTCTTGCTAAAATTCCCCAAAATTCTCAAACACTTTCTCTCTAAATTCTAACTTTGGCATCAGAGGTTCTTCGACCAAAGCCTCCCCCCCCGCCCTGATTCATCGTGGGCGCGTGAGGCTCTTAGCTTTAACCTAAGGTGTTAATTGTTTTGTAGGTGCAATTTTGTCCAAGATCCAGGAGGAAGAAATTTACATCCACAAGTTGTGATCAATTAAAATGGACTTGAGTCCGGTCATTGTTTGTTATGTCAAATGTGACAAGACTAGACATGATAGGTTATGAGTAAACCTGGCAATTTCATACACGACCCGTTAACACGACACGTAAATGATACAAAAATAACGGGTTTCGAGTCAAAATGATAACTAATTGGGTCATTATCGTGTTACATGATAAGAACCTGTTAATAGCAGGTCCTAAACAGGTAACCCATTTCAACATAGTAAGAAAAAAGTTATTTTGATGATTTAAATTTTTTAAGGGGGCACTTTGATTCAGGTCCAAAAAAATCAAATGTTTTTTAATTGGATCCAATTTTATTTGATTTTTTATTACACCTGTTTTGCCCCTTGAAAATAATTTTTTTTTAATTCTTTAAATTTGAATTTTTTAAATTCGAATCTTCGAATACCTTTATCTACCTGTTTTCTAATTAAAAAGACATTATTACAAATCTTATAAGTTTATCAAAAACTAAAAGAAACATTGCCAAAGATAGATAAAAAATAAAATAAAAATTTTGTGATGTAGGTAGAATCTATGATAGAGGTAGACCATGAACAAAAACCTATTGTACAGATAGATATGACAAAATAATCTGTGATACAGATAGACTATGAACAAAAGCATATTGTATAGGTAGATAACACAATTAATTTGTGATATATAGGTAGATAAACACAATTAATCTTAGATAAATTATCAACAAAATATGGAATATATATATAGGTAGATAAATACAATTATTCATGATACATGCACATTATAATATAAAAAGATTATAAAAAAAAAAGGACAAGTGATATAGGTAGATAAAAATCACAAAAAATCGTGAAGAAAAATGATAGAGGGAGGAAACACTAGAGAAAATGCTAATTCAATAAAACTTCAAAGTTTAAAAAATATATATAAAAAGGGGAATGAACCCCAAACACAAGATTGATTAATGCAATTTCCTAATCAAATGTATATTGATCATCCTTATGGAAGGAGGAGGAGGAGAAGAATATTATGGAAGAAGATTACTAGGCAAAATAATGCAGGAAGAGAAAGATATTGTGAGGGTGAAACAAGAAAAGAGAAATGAACGGTTTGGGGAAGGAGAAAAAAAAACAGGAGATTTTAATCCCTAATCCTATAATTAAGGATAAGATTAACATTAATCACAAACTTAAAAAAAACATTAATTACTTAATTGGTCAATTTAAGGGTAAATTTGGTAAGAGAATACAAATAAGCTTATGTGGATAATGAATCACTAGACCCAACCCAAAAATTAAACAAAATTGGACTATAACTAATAATGGCTCATAAAATTGGACTCATATTAAATTTCCCCTTTTTTAAACTACTAAAAAAACTTACTACAAAATGCAGCAGCCATAGTGTATATGCATATATTGTATATTAAATATGTATTATTGTATTATTATTCTATTTAAATTTTAAAAAAAATAAGTTTTATTTATTTATTTATTTCTATAGTTTACTATAGGCAAAGAGTAAGATTAAAAAATTATAAAAAACATTAAAAATAAAAATATCAAGTAATTTAAAAATACCAAAAACATTAAAAAAATAAAAATAATAATAATTTATAAGTGAAAAAAATGTGCAAATGCACGTGATTGCATCCTTTACGCTTTGAGGATGGGTACATCGTCGTTTGAATTTTTTAAACCATACAAACTTTCATGAATACTATTTTAAAGGGAATTCAAAATAAATAAAATTCATGATCATTAATGTACTAGCTTGAAAATTGTGAAAGCATATATAAACGCTCATGATCCTCTACACTTAGATGATGATTACATAGTCGTTTCGACTTTTAAAACCCTCCAAATCTCGTGAATAATGTTTTTTATTTGAGTGCAAAATTAATAAAATTAAAAATATACAATCACTCTTAATGACAAACTTTACAACTTTCATGAGAGGGTCAACTTCAAAATCCGATACCATAATCATAAACCTTAGATTTAAATTTAAACGTCGATTGTCGTTTACACTTTATTCTACTCACCGAATTATATCTTTTAGATTTTCATTATTTATAGATTGAAAATGTATTTTCTTTAATGGGTAACGGGTTGGGTAATGTTACCTAATAATATTAACGGGTCAACTTCAGGTCGGGTCATATTACTTATTTACTTTAACGGGTGTTACACGCCACAGCCTGTTAAGATATTGAGTATGTCACGAAAACGACACGAACATGAAAAACAAGACACGAATGACAGATCTAGTTATGAGTCTATAATAGAGTGAGTTATCTAACCTATCCTTATACAAGGGTTACAAGTCATGTCTTGCAAATATGTGTCAATCCAATCATATCCTTAAACTAATTCTCATTCGGTCCACCAAACTGACCCTTAGAGTTATTAGTTGTTTGTTAGAGGATTGCTTAAGCGGTTAGCCGTTGGAATTGAGCTCACAGGTCATTCTCTGTAACAAATTAAGTGCAGCGCGATGAATATTGTAATCAGTTTCTTCTTGTTCAATGAAGGTTGGTTCTTTTGCAATTGTGTGAGGAGGAAGTTTGATTAAAAAATGGGAATAGAAGAAAGACGACGGTGCGTCAGTTTCTGCTGCCGGTCAACTCGTTTTTATGCAGTTTTTTAATAGGGAGTTTTAACGAAAAACCACATTTTTACACTAAAAAGTCAAACCTAATACTATTTATTTTACCCTTTATTTTGTCCTTATCGTTAAAACTTAAAGTTTTCAAGCTCCTTTCATTAGTTTTCCTTTTTAAATTTTGTAATTCTCTTATTTATTAGGTTGTATTCTGTTGTTGTTTGACATATTTATTCATAATTTATTAAGTTACATTATTGGGGTGTAATCATATACAGAACATAATCGTTATTTTATGGACCTTCGATTGACAAAGGGCGTTTACTTAATAAATAGGGAATTTTGCGTAAGTACCAGCTGAACTTAAAAGTATGTGCAACAATACTACCTGAAAAACTTTCAATTTTAGTTTTTTACCACCTAAACTCTCATAGTGGTTGAAATCTGCCAACTTCTGTTACGTTCCATCCACTTTGCCGTCATATCACTTGTGGGGGTATTTTTGTCAACTAACATGATAGGGCTGGTTATAATAAAATAGCTCCTAAATAAAACTGCCCAAGTCAATACGGTGCCAAAATTGGACGCATAAGTCAAACCCCCAATTTTGTAAAAAAATTACTAGATTTTTGCATAAATTCATTGAGTCTGCTATAGTTATGATTGCATAGTTCTGTAACATTTTACCTGCAGGATGGCAAGTCAACTGATGAACAACGTCATGCCTCCAACTGTAGTGGACAGCCTGTGACCTAAAATTCTGATTGCTGCTCTTCTTAGAGGGGGTAAAATAATTGGTGTGGTGGGAAAATGATAACTATCCGGTGTTTTTCGTGTAAAACTAGTTTTTTCATCATAACCATATATTCATGATTTTTGTAATTCCATAAAATTTAAAAATAACATAAATCACCCATAGTAAACTTGTGCTTCATCAGCTATAACAAATAAGTTATGGGAAATCAGGTATATACCAAGTACCAAAATAAGCTCTACTAAGCTTAGAATTCATGTTTAAATCAATGGATTATCAGCAAAAGTCTTCATATGCCTAAATTTAAGTCTCAAAACAAGTCTTCATAGTGCCTAACAAGTCTTCAACCCCCGTTCTGATTTCAACGTAGTCAGAGCATCTACAATTGGCAAAACAAGTCTTCATAATGCCAAAATTTAAGTCTCAAAACACAACTGCATCCCTATATGGACATGCTCATATTAAACGCCAAACCAATTACATCAAACACTTAAATCCTCTATGATTCCCAAACCTTTCTCTTCTTGGCAGGAGATCACTTGAGCCTATATTTCTTGGTTTTCTTGATTGTCATACAAGAAATGAGTTGTGATTCCATTGGCATGCTAGACCTTGGTTGACTTGCTTTATTTCCGAAGTTTGGTTAGCCTCTTGGTGCACTTGTAGAGCTTGGTTGGTCTCTTGGTTCCAACAAGTCAATACATATGTAAATAATGACAGATAAATATCTTAGTCCCAAATTTAACCAACCAGCTTACTTTCCAACCCATTTTCGCACTCTGTACCTGGCACTCTATTGTAATATTCAAGAGGTTCTCGGTATCCCAAAGCTTTGCAAAGTCTTCAAAATCAAATTTTGACATGTAGTCCCGATTTAAATTGTCTACCTAAACCACACTACCACCAGAATATCTTGTGGCCATAACCTAATTCTAGTAGTTCACCTCCATGATATATTTCAGTTGTCCATAAGGCTGGGTCTAAATTCTCTGTATATTTTCCAATCAAATGACACAAGTTATCACAATGAAATAGTCTAACTAAATAAATAAAATGATTAAAATGAAATTCAAGTTTTGATATTTGTCTATTGCAATTGGAGATTGCAACCTACGAAACTAGTATAGAAAGCAATAAGAGTTTGCAATCTATGAAACTAGTACATATTGCAATTACAGAGTGCAAGCTACGAAAAAGAACTAAAATAAATTGCAATTAGAGATTGCAATCCATGCCTTCATTTTAACCTCTAATAAATTGAATAGAAAAGGAACTCAAATCACAACAAATCGCAACGAAATTCATTCCTTCACTTTAACCTCGAAAGGAAAAAATCACAACAAACCCAGAAAATCTGTAAATTTGACAAACCAAGTTACAAAACTAAACCCGAATTACAGATCAAAGAAAGGTGTCATATTTACCAGAATTTGGGACTTCCCCAGCAGATCTGAACTGATTATCCTCCATCCCCTTTCACTTGACGCCAAAATCGATGCCAACAATCAATTTTTTCTTCAATTATTCAACAATCCTTGCCAAAATCAAACATGGTTGTTTTCCTTTCTTCCATATGCTGGTTTATCAGTTTTCTTCGTACAAAGTGATTTCAGGAAACCTAGAAATTTAAGGACAAAAATACCCCCACAAATGATATGTTTTAGCAGCATAATGGATAGAAAGTAAGAGCAGTTCCCCCGGCCAAAAAACAAGGCTGGCACTCAGCCAATCCAATCCAGCCCGTTCCATTGTCTGGTATCCAGCCCAAGCTGATCTCCAGGCCAGCTCAAAATTGACAGACCTTGGGACCGGTCCATCTGACGTCAGCGTGGCGTCGAAGGGCATATGATGTCAGCCTTTTTTCTTTTTTTTTTTTTGCTCCAGAGAGGGAGTTGTTGTGGAGGCTGAGGAGCAGAGCTGGTTGAGGTAGGAAAGGGTGTCGGGAGGGAAGGAGCCACAGAGGGAGAAGGATGGGAGGACGAAGCAACAGTGTTGAAGGACAAGAGGTGTGGAGATGCAGAAGGTGTAGAGGAGCTTGTTGTTGAGGTCGGCTTGGGATTTGAAGGACAGGAGGGCAACGGCGTCGGAGGATGGGAGGAGGAGTTTGGAGGCGGCGGTGGGAATGGATTATATGTGCTGGGGTGGATGGCGTGTAGGAATGGAAGGGAAGGGAAGTGTGGAAGATGAGAAAATAAAAATATTTTAATAATTTTTTTATTTTTTTATTTTTTTATAAAGTCAGAAATTCAAAATAAAATTATTATTTTTTATTATTTTATAATAAAAAAAATATTTTAATAAACTGACTTTAGGGGTAGAGATGCTTTGGCCTATTACTGTTCACTAGAGTCTATTATTGTTCACTTGAGTGGATAAATGCGCTGGGTGCTGGTGCTAAGTCTTTAGGGGTGGAATTGCTCTAATGGTAGGTGGTAGATTACAATTAAGAAAGTTCAGGTGGTAAAAATAAAAAATTGAAAGTTTAGGTGGTATTGGCGCACATGCTTTCAAGTTCAGGTGGTACTTGTGCAAAATTCCCTAAATAATAGGTTTTTATCACAAATGGTTCCTGAAATTAATTCACTCCATGAAAATGGTCATTGAAATCGAAAATCGATATAATCCTTAAAAATGGGTGTCATAATTTAATGTGTTCCTTCCGTTATAATTTTGTTAAAAATTATGTTATGTGCTGATGTGAAATATAACTAGGGGCTGGTTTGGTATTGTTGTGCTTTGAAAAAAAACTGTTTCTGCTGTGTTGTGAGAATAAGCAGCATGGTGTTTGGTAAACTTTTTTGTAAAAGTGCTTTTGGAAAAAAAATAAAATAAAAATATGATAGTGTTTGGTAAACTTTTATGTAAAGCAACTATAACTGTGTGAAATTACCAAAAAAGGTATAACACTAGATATGCTATTAATTTAATTTTCTTAACAAACAAAGGTGAATTACTAAATATACTTTATTTTTAAAAGAAAAATATTTATAAACTTTATGACAAACTACTTCAATTGAAATATTTTAGACTGAATAGATAGGATTCATTAGTACAATATTCTTAACATTTGGTTATTAATCTTCTTCAATTCATTCGATCCGATGGCTGAAATTTGAAAAAGACGTGTGAAAAGTAAAAATGAATGTGTGAATAACAATATTCTAAATAACTTTGGCCTTTACTTTTCCCTTCATTTTATTATTTTTATTCTATCATGCTATTGATTAACAGTTCTAGTCTTCCAGACAAAACCATGAACAAAGCCCATGGAAATATGGAGGAAGACGGAGGAGAACCACCATGACCGCTCCATCAGACGAGCTCCGAAGCCCAAACCTCAGACCCACGCCTCGATCCACGATCCACGTGTCCTAATTCCACACTTGATCCCAGTGAAGACAACCGCACCGATTTAAAACCTCCTCCAATGAACCAGATCGAGATTTTTCGAGCTCTCGAAGTGGTTAAATTTAACGCAAAGAGCAAGAAATATACTCACAGTTTAGCGAACGAAGCTCGCGATGCCGTGAGATTGCTACGATTATGGCTTAACAGATCTTGATTTCAATTTGGGTTCGTCGAAAAGGAACTAGAATCGCTAGGGTTTTTGGTGGAAGCTTGAAGACGGCATGCGAGAGAGTCTGAAAGTGTGAGGAAGGCAGGAGAAAGAAGGGCAACGTTGGCAAATTGAAAAATTCATTAGCAAATTACAGTTCACCCGTGTTTTTTCACAATAAGCTGTTTTTCTGAAGCTGCTTTTTGCAGCTTCAGGTTTCTGTCTTTTTTTCATCTAAACCCTTGAAATAAAGCTGGTTTAAAGTGTTTACCGAACACCAAAAACTCTCCCAACTTTTTTAGATACCCATTTTTTTAAAAATCACCTCAGTACCAAACCTTACCTAGGTCTCACAAAATTAATTAAATATTACATGCAAATTAAAATTATTTAAATAGAAAATAATAGAAAGAACAGAAGAGAAAAAAGCAAGGCCTCATGAGTGAAATACTTTGCAACGATTCACAGTTCACCCTATCTGTAACGTAGAAAGACTCTTAAACCCAGAAATTATGCTCATCCTAAAACCCAAAAATGGCATAAATGATAAGAAGAACCGCTATTGGAATAGGCAAGAAGCTCGCCAAACCATCCACCCTCTCCATCTCCAAAGTAACCTTAATCCCCTTCTCTATTAACACAAATGAAATATAGGTTTTTCAGTAGAAAAGATTTGAAGAAGAAGAGAGAAATGTAGAGAGATAAGATGAAAGGATATTTCTTATTTCTGTAAATGTTTCTTACCAGAAAAGATGCTACATTCTACTATTTATAGCCTACTACATTTAGTAATTGCCTTCTTAACTATTAAGCAACTATACAATCATCTTAGCCATTGTATAACTAACACATGGCACCTTAACTACCCTTTGATATTTACTGTCATTAGCCTCTATTTGATCTTTGCAATCATCTTAGCCATTGTATAACTGACACAAGGTTAGGATTGTAACAATGATGAACAAATGAAGGACTGAAAACTCTTAGTCAGTATGTCTGCAACCTGCTTCTTAGTGGGAATGTACTGAATAATCAAGTCACCTTTTTGAACTTTTTGCATCACAAATGATAGTCTATCAACATGTTTGATACAAGAATGATAGGATTGGAAGTTAATGCCAAAGCAGAAAAATTATCACAATGTGGAATGGGAGGAGAAGGCAGAAACACATGTAAGCCATTCAGTAATGATCTAAGCCACCAAACATTGGCTGCACAGTAGGCTAATGCTTTGTACTCGGCCTCAATGGAACTTCTGGAAACAGAAGCCTGCTTTTTAGATTGCCATGACACATGATTTAAACCTAAATAGACCACATATCCAGTAATGAACCTGTGAGTTGATATCAGTTGCCCAGTCCAAATCAGAGAAGGCTGAAATGGTGTGATCAGTGAAGCTCTTGTATGTTAAACCACATTGTAATGTACCCTGTATATATCACAGTATTCGTTTGACCAAAAAATAATGAGAATCAGTGGGTTGATGTATAAATTAGCAAATCACACTGACAGCATAAGCTATACGGGTCTGGTAAAGGTAAGATACTACAAAGCTCCCACATGACTTCTATAAAGAGTACGATCTGAAAGAGGTGTGCTTCTGAAATAAGTAGTTGTGTGTGAGGTTTTGAGCATATAAGAGAGGGCTTACAATGCTTCATTCCAGCCTTAATCAGTAACGCCTTCGCATATTTACTTTGACAAACAAATCAACATTATCCTTATACTAGATTTGAAGACCAAGAAAATAAGTGAGTTGTCCCATGTCTTTAAGTTCAAATAATTCCCCAAGTTTTAGTTACCACATCTTGAACTTGAGAAGAACTAGAGCCTGTAAGAATAATGCCATCTATATATAAAGGTAGAATGACCACATGTATACCATCATGCTTCACAAAGAGGCTAGTATCAAATTGTGAGGCTATAAAACCCAAGATAGGAAGAACTTCTGTAAATTTAGAATGCCATGCTCTTGGAGCTTGTTTAAGCCCATATAGAGATTTGACAAGTCTGGAAACATGAGAGGGATATTTAGAATTCATAAACCCCTGCAGTTGATGCATATAAACCTCCTTATGTAAATCTCCATGACAAAATGCATTTTTAATGTTTAATGCCTTAGCTTCCAATTGCAGTTTGTAGTTAGAGCTAGGATAAGCCTGACTGTAGAATGCCTAACTACTAGGCTGAATGTTTCAGAATAATCAACACCATGCTCTTGAGTAAAGCCTTGAGCCACTAAGTGAGCTTTATATCTGGCAACAGTACCATCTCTATTCCTTTTGATTTTGTAAATCCATTTACAAACAACAATGGACCTGTTTTCAAGTGGATGAACTAAAACCAAGTTCCTTGTGTCTATAATGCATCATACTCCTTTTGCATGGCTTTTTACTATTGAGAATGAGAGCTAACACTTCTAAAAGTTTTAGGCTCATCCACATCAACAATATCATCCATAAAAGTATAACCAGAAAAAGTTGTAAAATCTTCATCGATATGCAAAGATTGAAGTTTTGGGATAGCAACAAGAAATGCAGATTAATCCTTCATAGTAATAGTACCAGTTTTAAGCCTAGTTTTAATGGATGAACTTGAAGGAGGAAGAATTACTTGAAGTTAGGATGGATGGAGGACATGTAACAAAGGAAGATGATCTTGAGGAGTAGCAGTGGAATGAGTAGTTGAAGTAGATGTTTCAGATTCCTGTGAATGTTCAAAACCAAAGGATAAGCCAGCATTTGTTGATACCTCTGATAAAGAATACTCTGGTAAATCAATATTGGAAGATGAAGTAGGCACTGAATTTATGGGGACTGCAGTTGTACCAAATATGGGAATTGGGACAATAACTGGTGGTGACCTTTGAGATATGAACTGTATAGATGTCTGAGATGAGGATGATGTAGGTAATTAAGCAGGAAACAAAGTTTTATCATAAACCACATGTCTAGAGAGTATCAACTTCTTTGACCACAAATGATAGCAAATAATTCCTTTATAATCAATAGCATATCCCAGAAAAACACATAATGCAGATCTTGGTTGTAACTTGTTCTGATTATATGGTCTGAGATATGGATAAACAGCTAACCCAAATATTCTCAAATGATCCAATTATGGATGTTTGTGATGCAGCATAAAGTAAGGAGAATTCATATGAAGTGAAGGACAAGATATTCAATTAATTAAGTAGACAACATGAGCACAAGCACATAACCAAACACCTGAGACAATCTTGCTGCATTTATCAAAGTGATAGTTGTCTCCACTATGTGTTTGTGCCTTCTCTCAACAAATCCATTTTGTTGAGATGTATAAGGACAAGATATCCTATGTACCATACCCTTAAGTGTAATAAGGTTATAAAATTGCTTGGGTCATAAACTCACCACCCCCATCAGATAGAATGATTTTAATGCTAGAACCAAGCATGAAACTTCACAAAAATACTGAACACATCTGATTTATTGAAGAGTAGTAAAATCCACACAAATTTAGTACAATCATCTACAAATGTTACATAATATCTATGGCCTTCACTAATTTTGACAGGAGAACAACCCTAAGCATATGAGTGGATCTTTTCAAAAGGAAACAGACGCCTATTTGAATTATAAGAAAAAGGTAATCTTGCCATTTTGCCATGAATACAATCTGTACACATTGTATATGTATCATTTAACACTTGAGAAATCTTAGACTCATGTAACATAGATAACATTACTTCATTTGTAGGATGTCCCAACCGCTGATGCCAAATAGATGACTTTATTAGCTATCCAAGATGTGCTGAAGTTGAAAACTGACTTGAAGAAGACATTGGTTTGAACATAGGAATCTGAAACAACTCATTAGGCCTACTCTTTCCTCTGTAAATGATCTCCTTTGTTACCTTGGCCTGCACAAAAAACCAAATATCATTACAGATAAACCAACATCTGTTATCTTTGCATAATTGTTTTACAGATAAAAGACCTTCAGCAATATGAGGAACATGAAGAAATTTATGTAATTTCAGAGATTGTGTAGGAGTGGTAAGAGTGGTAGATCCAATATGCTCAATATTTTAACCTTGACCATTTCCAATTTTGATCATGTTAGACCCTTCAAATGTTGTAGCATGATTGAGAGTGGTGATGTCGGTATCAACTATCCAAGCATCTCCAGTTGGGTAAGAACCAATAGATGTGCTGCCATAGCATTTATGTTCTAACCAGAAGAATTTGGAACTGGAAATGATGAAGAAGATAACTAATACTCAAAGTCCCGTGTTGTTTGGAAAGATTATGGTGGAGGAGCTCATTACAACAACAACAACAACAACAAAGCCTTTTCCCACTAAGTGGGGTCGGCTATGTGAATCCTAGAACGCCATTGCGCTCGGTTTTGTGTCATGTTCTCCGTTAGATCCAAGTACTCTAAGTCTTTTCTTAGGGTCTCTTCCAAAGTTTTCCTAGGTCTTCCTCTACCCCTTCGGCCCTGAACCTCTGTCCCGTAGTCACATCTTCAAACTGGAGCGTCAGTAGGCCTTCTTTGCACATGTCCAACCCACTCATTCCTAATCTTATCCTTTCTCGTGAGCCCACACCTCCAACGAAGCATCCTCATCTCCGCTACACCCATTTTATGTACGTGTTGATGCTTCACCGCCTAACATTCTATGCCATACAGCATCGCCGACCTTATTACCATCCTATAAAATTTTCCCTTGAGCTTCAATGGCATACGACAGTCATATAACACGCCGGATACACTCTTCCACTTCATCCATCCCGCTTGTATTCCATATATTCTGTCTTTGATCGACTTAGGCGAAGACCTATAGATTCCAACACTTCTCTCCAAAGGTTAAGCTTCGCATTTACCCCTTCCTGAGTTTCATCTATCAACCCTATATCGTCTGCGTAAAGCATACACCAAGGAATAACATCTTGAATATGTCCTGTTAACTCATCCATTACCAATGCAAAAAGGTAACAACTTAAGGATTGTTGATGCACAAAATCAGTGAGGACTTTGGTACAACAAAAAGTATTAAGTTTGTGACCTTCGCTAGATTGCTCCGGTCATTAGTGTGGATAAGTATGTAAAAGGATAGAGACAAGAGAGCAAACACAAGATGTACGTGGTTCACCCAGATTGGCTACGTCCACGGAGTAGAGGAGTTCTCATTAATTATGAAGGGTTTACACAAGTACATAGGTTCAAGCTCTCCTTTAGTGGGTACAAGTGAATGATTTAGTACAAATGGCATTAGGAAATATTTTGGGAAAATGATCTCCTTTTATACAAGAGAGTTTCTAGCCTTGTTCTGACATGGACACGTGTCATGTTATGCTTGGCTTCCGATGTTGACACGTGTCGCGCTATGATTGGCTTCTGATGTCGACACGTGTCGCTCTGTGATTGGCCTCCTGGTTAGAAGGGAAGCTCCTCGGTTGGGGACTTGCAAGATCCAAGCCGCTGAGTAATCACGAAACTTCTAAGTACCAAAGTGTGGTATCGTCTTCACTTGCCTTATCTGTCTCATAGGTAGATGTGGCATCTTCTCTGGAAGTACTCTTCCTCCGTCCAGGGGTGGTATCTTTAACTGGTAGAGATGCACAAGGTAATGTATCAATTTCACTTGAAGCTTACTTGTAGTTTCAGGCTTGGTCAAGCGCGATACAAACCATGTAGTAGGAGTCTCCCAAGTCGCCGAGCTAGGGGATCTGCTGAAAGAGGTGACAGACAAGGTAAGCAATCAGAGCTCCAAGCAATCAGTCCCAGATCAGAAGTTTGATTTTGAGTTCCGGCTGGTTGTTCTCATTCTCTTTATCTTGTAGGCAGCATGAAGGATAAAGAGAAGAAAAGGAGATGAGATGATATGAGATACTTTTGCTTTTGAATAAGTAACTTTCCACAGGCTTATTTTTGAACTGGGCTGGAGGGTTTTCTGGTTACCTCCAGAGTATAAGGCCGACTGAAGAATTTTAGGGTCAAAACAAGTCCATCAAATCTAGAGTACGTTCGACCCTGCTGATATGGGATACTTTTACTGTTGACAAAGTAGTGGAAGTATCGGCACGTGTTCTGTTACGCTTATCTCCACATGCTTCCTTGTATCCTTCTCACTTGCCCTATCTGTTCCTCAGGCAGATGTGGTATCTTCTCTGGAAGCATAAGATGTTGAAGATGAGTACTCGAGAGCAATGCCAGGTAAGTAATCAGGTAAGGGGTTCCAGGCAGTCAGTTCATGACTGGAAGCTTGATTCCAAGTGCTGACTGATTACTCTCTTTCTCCTTGTCTTGCAGGTAAGAACAAGGCCAAAGGAAAAGATAGCGAAAAAGTATGATATGGGATACTCTTGCTTTTAACCCTGATGATATGAGATATTCTTACTCTGGTGTAGCTTGTTTGCAGAGGTATTATCGGGGGGAAAGAAAGCTGAGTATTTCGAGAGGCTTTGTTAGGAGTGCCCTCTCAGATATGAGGAAGGGTTGAGCATTTTTGCAGGTCTGACTGTCCGTTGAGGATGGAGGTCGACATATATAGGAGTCTCCCTAACAACAAGTAGTAATGTTATTCCTTTACCCTTCTTGGTCATAACACTGTAGTGGGAGCTGTCAGTTTCACGTGTTTTAACTCTGTCAGAGCACTTTGAAAAAGTGGTCTGTGGTATCTGGAAAGCTGATGTTGCATGTGAAGATTACAGACAAGCTTTATCCAAGGAGATATGGCTCTCGAAGTTGATAAAGCGATGCCTCTTTGGTTTTCGAACAAGCGATCCTGTCGGGGATCTGGCTCTCGAGATTCGGAGAACGGTGCCTCTTCGATTTTTGAGAAAGCAATCCTGCTGAGAGTCTGTCTCTTGAAATTCGAGGAGCGGTGTCTCTTCGATTTTTGAGAAAGTAATCTTGATGGGAGTCTGGCTCTCGAGATTCGGAGGGCAGTGCCTCTTCGATTTTGGAGCAAGCAATCTTGTCGGGAGTGTTTTCTCGAATGTGAGTACAGGTTGGGCATTTTTGCCAGTCTACCTTGCCACGGAGCACAGAGGTTGACACACAGGGACTTTCCAATTATCCAGCAATGGTGCTGTTCCTTTACCCTTATGGGTAATAATATGGTAGCTAAACCTTCAAAATTTATATGTCTAAACTTTGTTAGTGCTGTTTCTTTGCTGTTCTTTTACCCTTCTTAGTCATAGCGATGTAGTGGGAGCTGCAAGCTTCACGTGTCTAAACTTTGTCAGAGATCTTTGGCAAAGTTATATGTGGTACCCATGAGCTGATGTTGCGTGTGGAAAGTGGATGATTGAACAGTAAGATTCACGTGCTTTCTACTTCACCAGAAATTTTCGACAAATTGCCCGTAATTTCTGCAAGGCTGAGTGTGCATGTGATAGGTGCTGACAAGGCTGAGAAAGCAGGTCTCTCTTCGATTTCTGAGATCGACCCTCGTGGTCTCTGAGCAGCCCAACTTTTGAGAAAGCAAGGGCCTCTTCGATTTTTGAGATCGACCCTCGTGGTCTTTGAGCAGCCCAGCTTTTGAGAAAGCAAACACCTCTTCGATTTCTGAGCAGGCGCCTCTTCGATTTCTGAAACTCCGTCGAGTGCAGATTTTTATAGAGGCTGACATTAAGTTCCAAAGCACACTTGAATCTCCACCAGTAGAAGCTCCCTTGTTGCACTTCTAAGATCTTGATTTGTTTGACCTCTTCTCTCTTCAACACCTTTGAAAATGTCTGGCCCTTCCGACCGTCGTTTTGACTTGAACCTTGGTGAAGAGGCAGCTGTGCCTTCTCCAGACAACATATGGTGCCCTCCTTCTTATCCCCTACTGATCCTCTTACCGTTGGGGATTTCGTGATGAAGAATGATATGACCGCTGTGGTGATGGCCAGGAACATTCTCACTCCCAAAGATAACAGACTTCTTTCCAAACAGTCTGATGAGTTGGCTGTTAAGGATTCTCTGGCTCTTAGTGTTCAGTGTGCAGGTTCTGTGTCGAATATGGCCCAACGCCTATTTGCTCTAACCCGCCAAGTTGAATCATTGGCGGCTGAAGTGATGAGTCTCAAGCAAGAGATTAGAGGGCTCAAGCATGAGAATAAACAGTTGCACAGGCTCGCACATGACTATGCTACAAATATGAAGAGGAAGCTTGACCAGGTGAAGGAATCTAATGGTCAGATTTTACTTGATCATTAGAGGTTTGTTGGTTTGTTCCAAAAGCATTTATTGCCTTCGTCTTCTGGGGCTGTACCGCCTAATGAAGCTGAAGGGAAATCTTAGAGATTAATATGGGATTTCGAAATGACTAGCATGCATATCCAATTCAAAATTAATATACATAAGCAATGGAAGCATGTTATCAAATAATATCAAAGCTATAGTCATGCAAATCCCCTTCAAGGTTCATAGGTTTATATATAAAGCATCTAAAACATTTAAGTTAAGAACAAAGTGAAGGAATAGATCTATACCTCTTGATCTAGATTTTAGACCAAGGATGGACCACCTCCAAGCCCTTTGCTCCTTGAACTCCTTGAGCCTCTCCTCCCTCCTTGTCTCCTCCACTTTGTTGGTAAGAGTGCTCCTAGGTTCTCCTTTAGTCTCCAAAGGAGAAGACCTCTAAAGATCCACACCCACTAGTGTAGTGAGATGGATGGAGGAATAACCAAAAGAGTGAAAAATGATTAGCTAAATCACCCTTAAGGTGGCCGGCCTTTGTGTAGTTTTAGAGAGCTATTTCTTTTGCCTCTTTGTTGTTTTAAACACACAAAAATCCTAAGGAATAAATCTCTATAAAGTTCCTTATATAGACAAAAAGAAACCTAGTCAACAACTTGACTTAATATCTCTCCCTCTCCACTTTAAATGGCCGGCCCCTTTGTGTTGGTTTGGGCTTTGGGCTTTTATTTATTTCTAGTCATCCAATGCTTGAATAAAAGCCTAATGGGTTTAGGCCCAATGGGCCCAATTAAACCCGAACGTTTCTTTAAGCCCAAAACGATTTTTTATCGCTTTTATGATTTCTTTAGACTTTCTAAATTAATCACAACACTTAATTAATCCAATTAATTATTTCCATCATCCATTAATTACTCACCACAAGAGTGTATCGGTGTACAATCATTTTAGGTTCTAATTAGCAAAGTAGTGAGGTGATTGACATCAATCCAATTGATTATATTTAATTCAATCACTTAGTGAATTAAAACTTCCTTTTAATTCACCTTCTTCTTTGATGACTACATTTAATCATCTAGAAGAACTCACAAGCTATGAGTGACATCTAACCATATATCATAGCTACCCAAGCTAATGTAGAAGTTGTTCGGAGAACCTATTCAGTTGGAATTACAATGTAATTCGATCATTCTCTAAAACAATACTCTCAATCACATTACTAGGGTATGGATATATTATGTCAAACCCCTAATGTGATTATTCCTTCTTGTATGATTCAATTGAGTCGTATAGGAACGCTTTCCTTTATTACGCTCGATACTTCGGCCGAAGATTCCCGAATCATATCTTAGAGTATTCTTCCTCTCTTATCGAGGATTAGAGATTCCTTGTTGCGCATTCACTTGCCTTCATGACTAAGTGGCTTAACCCCAATTATGCCGTGGACACCCACGAATGGGGTGACTTTGACATAATCAAAGATTAAGTACTTAGCCACAAGACAACGACGATGCCTTAGGTCAAAGGACTACTTACATTATTCCAACCATTAGAGTTACTTGCTCAACATGTGAGTAGACCTCCATGCAAGTACTCTCGTTCGATTGTGTTCAGTGAACTCATTCCCTTAATGAGCACCTACATACTTATCTTAGTGTCACCACACGAATGGGATGAGACTTTCCATCCTTCTATTTGAAGCAGACACAGTATGTACCGATCTAAGCATTGTCAGTATCCCTCCGACAATCCAATGACCAGGAACCTTTTTGGACATTATGGTTATGTGAAGAATATCTCTGTAGTCTAACATCATTAGATTACTTCTTCAATCGATCCATTGTCCATAGATTCACTATTTAGGACATATATCGTTTATTGAGATAGTCCTAATTAGTATCTTTGCCATTTGATGTATAAGAATCATCTATACATCCATTCATTTGTCCTGAAAGGTTTCTTCCAAAGATTGACTTTCAGGGCATATTTCCAACAGAAGCTCCAAATGATCAGCCTCTGATGCCTCTTCCTTCTAGGGTTCTGTCCAGTACTGAGGCTCCGAGTGATCACCCTCCGGTGCCTTCTCTTTCTGGGGCTCTACCGACTGTTGAGACTTCTCCTAAGCAACCTTTATGAATGCCCCCTCTTGTTTGTTTATTTTGACTAATGTATATGTACATATTTGTAACTTATCGGAGATATCAATAAATAAGCTTTGCTTCATTTCAACGTATTGTATTAAATACACCAAAGCCTACTTCACTAAGTTCTTTGAATTTTTCTTTTGTTGAAGCTTGTATGTTGAAGCTTTGTGAGTGAAGCATGTAGGTTGAGGTAGTGTTCCCTTAATTTCTCGAGTGAGGAAAACTTCTCGGTTGAAGACTTGAAAAATCCAAGTCACTGAGTGGGGTCGGCTATATGAATCTTAGAACGCCATTGTGCTCGGTCCTGTGTCATGTCATCCGTTAGATCCAAGTACTCTAAGTCTTTTCTTAGAGTCTCTTCCAAAGTTTTCCTAGTTCTTCCTCTACCCCTTCGGCCCTGAACCTCTATCCCGTAGTCGCATCTTCTAACCGGAGCGTAACCGATTTTCTCTCAGCTTTCCTACAATTTCGGCTACTCCTACTTTACCTCGGATATCCTCATTCCTAATCTTATCCTTTCTCGTGTGCCCACACATCCAACGAAGTTTCCTCATCTCCGCTACACTCATTTTGTGTACATGTTGATGCTTCACCGCCCAACATTCTGTGCCATACAGCATCGCCGGCCTTATTGCCGTCCTATAAAATTTTCCCTTGAGCTTCAGTGGCATACGACGGTCACACAACATGCTGGATGCACTCTTCCACTTCATCCATCCAGCTTGTATTCTATGGTTGAGAACTCCATCTAATTCTCTGTTCTTTTGCAAGATAGATCCTAGGTAGTGAAAGTAGTCGCTCTTTGGTATTTCCTGATCTCCGATCCTCACCCCTAACTCATTTTGGCCTCCATTTGCACTGAACTTGCACTCCATATATTCTGTCTTTGATCGGCTTAGGTGAAGACCTTTAGATTCCAACACTTCTCTCCAAAGGTTAAGCTTCACATTTACCTCTTCCTGAGTTTCATCTATCAACATTATATCGTCTGCGAAAAGCATACACCAAGGAATATCATCTTGAATATGTCCTGTTAACTCATCCATTACCAACGCAAAAAGGTAAGGACTTAAGGATGAGCCTTGATGTAATCCTACAGTTATGGGGAAGCTTTCGGTTTGTCCTTCATGAGTTCTTACGGCAGTCTTTGCTCCTTCATACATATCCTTTATAGCTTGGATATATGCTACTCGTACTCCTTTCTTCTCCAAAATCCTCCAGAGAATGTCTCTTAGGACCCTATCATACGTTTTTTCCAAATCTATAAAGGCCATGTGTAAATCCTTTTTCCCCTCTCTATATCTTTCCCTCAATCTTCGTAAGAGATAGATTGCCTCCATGGTTGAGCGTCCTGGCATGAACCCGAATTGGTTGTTTGAAACCCGTGTCTCTTGCCTCAATCTATGCTCAATGACTCTCTCCCAGAGCTTCATTGTATGACTCATTAGCTTAATACCCCTATAGTTCATGCAATTTTGTAGTCGCCCTTATTCTTGTAGATAGACACCAAAGTGCTCTTTCGCCTCTCATTTGGCATCTTCTTCGTTTTCAAAATCCTATTGAAAAGGTCAGTGAGCCATGCTATACCTGTCTCTCCCAAGACTTTCCACACTTCGATCGATATATCATCTGGGCCCACTGCTTTTCTATGCTTCATCTTCTTCAAAGCTACAACCACTTCTTCCTTCCTGATTCGACGATAAAAGGAGTAGTTTCTACACTTTTCTGAGTTAGTCAACTCCCCTAAAGAAGTACTCCTTTCATGTCCTTCATTGAAAAGATTATGAAAATAACCTCTCCATCTGTCTTTGACCGCGTTCTCTGTAGTAAGAACCTTTCCATCCTCATCCTTGATGCACCTCACTTGGTTTAGGTCCCTTGTCTTCTTTTCCCTTGCTTTAGCTAGTTTATAGATATTCAACTCTCCTTCTTTGGCATCTAGTCGCTTATACATATCATCATAAGCCACTAACTTGGCTTCTCTCACAGCTTTCTTCGCCTCTTGCTTCACTCTTCTATACCTTTCACCATTTTCATCGGTCCTATCCTTGTATAAGGCTTTACAACATTCCTTCTTAGCCTTCACCTTTGTTTGTACCTCTTCATTCCACCACCAAGATTCCTTTTGGTGTGGAGCAAAGCCCTTGGACTCTCCTAATACCTCTTTTGCTACTTTTCGGATACAACTAGCCATGGAATCCCACCTTAGGCTAGCTTCCCCCTCTCTATCCCACACACACTGGGTGATTACTTTCTCTTTGAAAATGGCTTGTTTTTTCTCCTTTTAGGTTCTACCATCTAGTCCTTGGGCACTTCCAAGTCTTGTTCTTTTTTCTCACTCTTTTGATATGTACATCCATCACCAACAAGCGATGTTGATTAGCCAAGCTCTCTCCCGGTATAACTTTGCAATCCTTACAAGTTATACGATCCCCTTTCCTCATTAGAAGAAAATCTATTTGTGTTTTGGACGACCCACTCTTGTAGGTGATCACATGTTCTTCTCTCTTCTTAAAGAAGGTGTTGGCTAAGAAGAGATCATATGCCATTGCAAAATCCAAGATAGCTTCCCCATCCTCATTTCTCTCCCCAAAACCATGGCCACCATGAAAACATCCATAGTTGCCTATCTCCTTGCCCACGTGTCCATTTAAATCTTCTCCTATAAATAACTTCTCCGTCTAAGTAATTCCGTGCACCAAGTCTCCAAGGTCTTCCCAAAATTTCTCCTTCGAACTCGTATCCAACCCTACTTGAGGTGCGTACGCACTAATCACATTGATGAGTTCTTGTCCTATTACAATCTTGATTGCCATGATTCTATCTCCTACCCTCTTGACATCTACAACATCTTGTGTCAAGGTCTTGTCCACGATGATGCCAACACCGTTTCTCGTTCTATTTGTGCCCGAATACCAGAGTTTAAACCCTGAGTTTTCTAGATCCTTTGCCTTAAGACCAACCCACTTAGTTTCTTGTAGGCACATAATATTTATCCTTCTCCTCACCATAACTTCCACTACTTCCATAGATTTTCCCGTTAGGGTTCCTATATTCCACGTTCCTAAACGCATTCTACTCTCTTGAACTCTACCCTTCTGTCCTAGCTTCTTTAACCTCCCCCGTCTAATAGGATCAAAGTACTTCTTTTGTGTGTCCTGTGTAAAGTTGATAGGAGCATATGCTCCTAAACAACTTTGAGTGGAGTCGTTCGAAAAGAAGTTTCTATGGCCCCCTAGCTCATTTAACACTGCATCCGGATGCCGATGGAGATACAGCGACCCTTGCTCACTTATCACTGTGCTCGGGCCACACAGCGCGCCACTTACGGGTGACGCCCTAGCTTTAGCGCGATTTCGTTCTGGATTCATTTTCATTAGGATTCGACGTAAACCAGGAGTGACGGCTGTCGACTACCTGACGCCCTCCCCCTCCTCCTTTATCCGGTCTTGGGACCGGCAATATAAGAAAAACTTACACAGGCGGAGTTGGTGGAGGAGCTCATTGATATGCAAAATTCCCTTGATGATAGCACTCAAGAGCTATATGACTGTGCTTACCACAAATTTGACATTCGACCAAGTTAGGTGTAGTATTTGGACTTCTGTAAAAACTGTTAGGGGTTGTGTGACCTCTTCGTTGACAAATTTGACACTCAAGCTACATAGTGAATCTGTTATCAATATTACCAATCTAAGCTTGCCATCCTTACCTATAGTTGTTACCATAACCTTTTCCTTTATTGTAAAAAGGCTTATAACCCCCTTTTTGTTGTCCTCCAAAAGAGTTCCTGGAATTATTAGAAGACCTAGGCCCTAGATTGAAATTATTTGAAGCACTTCCAGTGAATCCAAAACCATAACGATAAAGCATAGTTGACGGTGATGGAAATTGTTGAGGCATAGGTGAAGGCATAGGTGAAGGCATAGGTAGTGTGCCAGAGCTACGAAAATGCATTGGAGAAGGAGCATTGGTAGGATAGAATGATCTTGGTGTGGCTTACTGACTATTGCAAAAGGCAGATCATCATGAGAATTAGAGCTCGAAGAAGACCCTGCAACAGAATTCTGTGAAGAAGAACCTCCTTGCATAAACATAGCTGCCAAGGGATGAGATAAAGTGTTTTCCATGCCCTTAATTTCACTTTCAGTAATTAACAATTGAGCTCTTAATTCTTTTAGAGAAATAGAGGACTCCTTAGCCAAAATAACTATTCGAATGATAACACACTCCCCTGGTAACTCAGCCAATGCAGCAATGATCATATCATTTTCAGAAACGAATTCCCCTACTGCAATAAGTTGATCTCTAATGGATTTCAGCCTTGACAGATACTTGTAAATAGAATCAGCACCCTTTTGAAGTATCTGAACTCAGTTTTGAGCATATTAATTCTGGATTTTGACACAGTAGCATACCTATCTTCAAGAGTAGTCCAAGCTTCATGAGTTGTTTTGCAACCAAGAACATGTTCAATGGCATCATCAGACAATGTAGCAATGAGAAGACTAAGCAAGGAAGATTAGTAGTTTCCCATTCTTGAAATGCAATTGTAACTTCTTTAGTGACACCAGTTTCTATATTTATCACAAACTTTGGAGGACACACAGATGAGCCATCATAGTGATCAAATAACTTGTAACGTTTAAGCAATGACTTGAATTGGAAAGCCCATTTAGAGTAGTTGGAATCTCTCAGTCGAATTGTGAGCATACCAAGAACATTTTCAATTTTGACAGATGATGAATTCATGATGTAATAAGCAGATCAACAATTCATCTCAATTTCACAACATCAATCCAGTAAACATGGCATTGCCCTTCAAACAATTCTTCAATAGATTCACAATATACTATGGCATTGGCCTTTATACTACTTCAATATGCTAAGATGAACAAAAAAAGCAAGGCTCAGAAAATATAAATAAAATAAAATAAAAACACAACGTGAAAAACGCAAGCAGAAATCACCGCCATGGATGGGAAATCAAGAATCCAGATCCTCAAATAATGAATCTTGAAATTTTGCAGAGCTAATCAACTGTAAGAACTTCTTTGAAACCAACAACAAAACGTCAAAGATTGAATAGGATCTTGAAAAAAAAAAAATATATTCTAAACGAACCAGCACCGACTTTAGAAAAATTGCTCAAAGAATCAGCACCAATACATGCAGCAGACTCCGAAGAATATTTTACTGAAAGATCAGTAACTCCACAAAGGAATCATTGGCTCTCGATACCATATTAACAAAAATGAAAATCTAGGGTTTTTGGTACAAAAGCTTCAAAGAAGAAGAGAGAATGGCTGAGAGATAAGCTCATAGGATATTTCAAATTTCTGTAAATGTTTCTTACAAGCAAGCAAGAAAATATCGGTAATATCAAAAATATCAGTAGTCCGAAAACACGGAAATATCGATGGAAATATCGGGATAATATCGATATCGATAAAAATTACATGGAAACCACGGAAATTGTAAGAAAAACTTGGAAATTTTTATTGAAACTTTGCAGGATGTTTATTTAGTCAATTATCTATTAGTTTATCACAAAAAATTGGAAGGAAATGCATTGCATGATGGATTTAACATTATCAAGTTGATTATATAGCGAGCTGACAAACATTGTGAGTGTAGAAAATATGTAGAAATTAATGAAAGAAGTCTAAACACACCATAATCATTTATATATAATGAATTAGTACAATATTTTACACTTTATACATTGCATGGTAAGATACATGAGTGACTTAGTACCACATAGAGTTCCTATGAGGTTCAAAATTTTCACTATCTTCATCATCTCTATGTGTAGAGTGAGTGTATTTTGAAGAGTAGTTAGCAACCATGGCAATGGTTTTCAAGAACCAAAACCCAAAAGTCAATAGGAAACCGAATACTTCGGTATTTTTCGGGATTACCAAACAAATGGGATTTGGAAACCAATCCCATATCGAAAATTTCGGTATTTTTCGGGATGGGATTCCCGAACTTCAGGATGGTTTTGGTTTGGGATTTTTCGGTTTGGGTTTGGGACTTTTTCTGTTTGGTTTGGGATTTTCCGGAATTTTTTCCAGCCCTACCATGAAAGTGACCAAATAAAAAATAGAAAAATTAAAAACCACATGCCATTGACTAAGTAATTAATTGACACAATTTAAAATATAATACCACAAAAAATTTGGAATATGTGCAAATTTGTTTCTTGTAAAAAGAATTCAAAACAAAACCATATATATAAATATTGTAGCATATTATCACAACAACATAAGTGGTATAGTGGTTAAAGCGTTAAGGAGTTAAGTGGGAGGGGTTCGAACCCCTCTATGCTCAAAATTGAGACTTTTCCAAATTTTCAAGAATTTTTGGACTAATATCACAATATTATAGTTAATATCGCGATATTATCGATATTATAGCTAATATCGCGATATTTTGACGAAAACTCATTGGATACTCATTAAAATATCGGTAATTCAAAAAAACGAAAATATCGGCGAAATATCGCCGATATTTTGGATATTTTCTTCCATACTTACAAGAGATACTACATTCTACTATTTATAGCCTGCTACATTTAGTAATTACTTTTCTTAACTGTTAAGCAACTATACAATAATCTTAGCCATTGTATAACTGACACATGGCACCTTAACTACCCTGTGATCTTTACTGTCATTATTCTCCACTTCCTACAACAGCGGATCTTTACTGTCATTATTCTCCACTTCCTACAACAGCGGTCGCGGCGGCCCATCTCCCCCTGTCAGTTCCACTCGGTTGCCCCAAACGACGTCACGGGCCAACCCGATTCTAACGAGCCCAAATCTAACCCTTCTGCATCCGTGCATGGAATCGGCCGTTGGCGCGGCAAACCCTTGGCTTCGTCTAATCCACTATCTTCATTTTCTTCCTTTTCTTCCTCGTGCGGCCATGGGTGTGGCGGCAGCGATGGTATAAGAGGCAAAGGAATGAATTACATACATCATTAACCAAGCAAGAAAATCGATCAATTCGTTTGTACTGCCAATGCACCAGAAGAATCATAACTACATTAAACATTACAAATGTTTGTGTGGTGGGTCATGCACATGCGAATTCTATTTCATGGTCCCTGAAATTGAAGAAGATGATGATCTGTTCATCATCATCTTCTTCTTTTTTTATTTTTCAAGTTTTTAATTATACAAATAAAAAATTTTATTTTTATTTGTTTAAATATTTTATTGACATGGGAATATTTAATTAGACTTATAAGATCCATTTATGTCACATTAACACGAAACTAAATATTTGATAGAAAAATCTCATTGATTTGCGAAACATATTTTCACGGGTTACACTGATTGATTTTTATTTTCAGGAACCATCTTAATGGAGATGGTCAATTTCAAGAACTATTTGTAATAAAACCCTAAATAGTATAGATACATGTAAAAATAGCTTATTAAATTAGTATTATGCATATGTAAAATTGCTTATTTTTCTTAGATTTATTATTATTACAGTGAGGGTTCAAAACTATTATACTAATTTAAGGAAGTAGGAGTTTTGAATCCTAGACACATGGGTGGAAACCCAACACTCTATTTACTAGGAAATTGGACCACATGCAATTGTGATTTATGGTAATAAATGATTTTATCCATGTAAAAATATTTTTTTTCATTGTTCTAAAAATCTCCTCCTAGCATTGCCTAAGCCCCGCCTAAGTGCTAGGTGATTGCCACCATCCCGATTAGTTTTTAGGCATTTGAAAATTAAGAAAGCGTGTCTAGACTAACTTAGGTGTTTGCCTAGCCCGCCTAAACCTGTATCGACAACCGTCTAGGTCGCGATACTCACTTGGACAGAAAATTGATAACTTTCGTTTTGCATTTTAATTTTTCAATAAATTATAAGCAACTTGTTGAATACCTGGATGAACACTCACTATATGCTTGTTCCCCATGTTCTCAATATATATTCTAATACTTTATAATCTATGGTCATTTTATTTTTGCAATTTATGTATCCCAAGACAATTATGTGTGTTTTTTAAATTATAAATAGGCACTTATTTATACAAATCTAATAAATTTACATAAATCCATCTAGTCTGCCTAGGCTTTGCCGCCTGGGTGCTAGGTCCCAACCCGCCACTCGATTAATGTCTAACGTCTTTTAGAACCTTATTTTTTTAAATTAATATGCTTCAAGCTAAGAGTATCTCCAAATGAGACGTCAAATTCAAAACATCATATTCAATTTCACGGTTGACATGACAATTTGACATATAGTGTGACAACCCGTCCCTAATTTAACGATTTAATTAATTTTAAATCAGTGAATTGATGAAAATGTCCTAGAGACGAGATTGTTGAATTTCATTTCCGCCATTTCTTGATGTGTACGAGTTATTATTTTACTGTATTTTTTGAAGCACTCAATGGTACGAACGTATAGGAGCAAGCGAAATCGAATTCGGAGTTACAACGAAGATTCTAGGAAATACTAATGTGAGGGTACTTTAGTAATTTTATATTTTTGAATTTAGGCCCTTGGTTATTTTAATATTTTATGTTGGGTTATTTTAATTTTTTGAATTGTGGGGCCCACACTCACACTAAACTCTCCATTCTTTCCTCACCATGTGTCAGTTTTTCCCCACACTTTAGGGGACATTCTCAAACTCTCTTATCCCTCAGTCTCTCGTCCCTCTCTCTCTGATAACTGATAGGAGCATATTTACGCGACTTAGTTAGCTTGTTTCTTGGCATTTATGTTGTTAGTTCATAGTTATTTTAGTATTTTAAGCCATTTTCATGTGTTTTAGGTCCAAAGGGTTAATGTGGCAAAGAAGTGCATTTTGGAGCATTTTGGAGCATTTTTTGGCATGGAATGGATAGCATATGCTTGGAGCAAAAGGAATAGATGAAATTTGAAGTTTGTGCATCATCCTCTCTCTATAAATAACCATTTTAGCACACTCATTTCACCCAACACATTCACCTACCACTACATCCACTCATTTCACCCAACACATCCACTCATTACAACCACCCAACACATTCACCTACCACTACATCCACTCATTTCACCCAACACATTCATTCACCTACCACTACATCCACTCATTTCAACCACCAAACACATTCACCTACCACTACATCCACTAATTACCACCACCCACTACATTCTCTCCCTAGCCTAGAAATATATCCATCCAAAGACACATTCGGGGGGACAGTTTAGGGAGAAGGGAAGAAGACACATTCTGCCCTAAGGCAGAGTCTTTTCTTCTTAACCATTCTACACATTCCCACAACAAAAACACAATTCCATGCACCTTCATTTCCCTTTCCTTGCCGTGACCTCCATCCAACCTAAACACATTTAGCCATTCCCTTCCATATATCCATATGCATCCATCAAACCACACCTTATGCTGCAACAAAGAGAAGAAGGAGGACCCTTGGACGTGCTTGCCATTCAAGTTGGATTGTTGGAGCGTTTTTAGGTGTTTTCATTCTTTTATTCTCAATGTCTAAATTTGTTTATCTTTGCTTTGTGAGTATGAGGAACTAAACCCCCCTTAGCTAGGGGGAATTCAAAGCCATGAACATACTTGCAATATGAATTGATTACCTTCAGTTGTGATTTCATAAGTTGTGAATTCAATTTGTTTAACTGCTTGATTGATAACTTATTCGTGTATGTTTATTAAGAGTGCACACTTAGTTTGCATGCATGAATATGATGCTACAGTATAAGGGAGTTTCACCTAATAGTTACAAACTTATATTCACAAGTAGTGGAGGTTGCTTATAAACGATCGCGTTAAATGAATTCTTGGCAGGAGTTTCATGCTCATCATAGTAACGAATGCCTCGTCAATACTTATAGTTTTCATAATGCTTAATGATCTTTGATTGTATCTTTATTGTGCTGTTCACGAAAAGGACTTTTGAAGAATGCTTGAATTGTTGTATGCGCTTTCCCATCCAATTCAATAACTTAAGGAGAACTCGAAGGTTAATTTAAGCGGACTTAATTAACCTGGGGTGTTGAGTTTCATGATTTATCGAAAGAACAACTGAAAATTGGTTTATGTGCAAGTGTGGAGAAGAACCCTCTAGCTAGCCCATCATCCATAGTTTACCCAAATTTGTCCAAAATCTGTTTTAGTTTACAATCTGTTTGTTTTGTTTTCAAATTCGTCAAAATCAAATCCCCCTTTACTTTAAAGTGTTTTATTAGTCAAAATCTGTTTTGATTTGTGTTTTTAAGTGTCTTGAGTCAAGTTAGAACCTAATTTTGTCCAAAATCATCCCTAGAGTCAGTTTAGAGTCTAATTCATTGTTTTAAGTTGTTTTGAGTCTTTTAAACTAGTTTTGAATCTTTCTAGTTTGTATTGCATCTTTTGAGTCTAGTTTGGTGTTTTAAACTTAATTTTATGTTTTTAAGTCAGTTTCAGGTGTTTTAGCAATCCCTCATAATCTCCGGCCTAGAACGATCCCTACTTACATTCTTTACTACAATTGACAACAAGAGGGTTTAATTTGTGTGTTAAGTAATTTTCGCATCAAATTTTTAGCGCCGTTGCCGGGGATTAGCAAGTTGGTAATCCCTTGTTATTTCTTTTTGTATATTTTCGTGTCTTTTGTTTTTAGTTACTGACTTTGTTTGTGTTTGTGTTTTTTTTTTTTTTTTTTTTTTTGTTTTACTTTTGATATTTGATTTAGTTTTGTTTCCTTGATTTCAGGTACTAGAGAAGTAAGATATGGATTTTGCTACCATTCAAGCTCAATTGGCGAAACTTACTTCTCAATTGTCACAATATCCCGAAAGGACCACAACGCAAAGTGTCCCTACATATGGTGTGTCCTATGGGCAAGGATATCCAACTCATCAATGTTCTCAATTCGCTGCGAATGAAAATGCTTGGGGTTATTAAGGCCATAGCCAATCATGGGACAACATGTTTTCCAACGCTTACAATTCGGATTGGAGAGATTATTCAGATTACATGTGGGGAGAACCTCAACAATTCCAACAAGATGGATATTGGCAGCAAGAAGAGGAGTTCTATTCAAGACCTATGCAGCCACCACAACCTCCTCCACAACAATTCCAATCAAATTCAAGTATGCTTATGAGTTATGATGAAATTCTTGATGTACTAACCTCGTTGACGCAGGGCTCACAACAAGAAGAATATTTGCTGCCATCGGATGAGTTTTATCACTGGCCATATGAACCATCACAACCACCACAACAATCTGCCCAATTCAATTCAGGTACTTCTTTGAAGAATGCTTGAATTGTTGTATGCGCTTTCCCATCCAATTCAATAACTTAAGGAGAACTTGAAGGTTAATTTAAGCGGACTTAATTAACCTGGGGTGTTGAGTTTCATGATTTATCGAAAGAACAACTAAAAATTGGTTTATGTGCAAGTGTGTCAAGTGTGGAGAAGAACCCTCTAGCTAGCCCATCATCCATAGTTTACCCAAATTCGTCCAAAATCTGTTTTAGTTTACAATCTGTTTGTTTTGTTTTCAAATTCGTCAAAATCAAATCCCCCTTTACTTTAAAGTGTTTTATTAGTCAAAATCTGTTTTAATTTGTGTTTTTAAGTGTCTTGAGTCAAGTTAGAACCTAATTTCGTCCAAAACCATCCCTAAAGTCAGTTTAGAGTCTAATTCATTGTTTTAAGCTGTTTTGAGTCTTTTAAACTAGTTTTGAGTCTTTTTAGTTTGTATTGCATCTTTTGAGTCTAGTTTGGTGTTTTAAACTTAATTTTATGTTTTTAAGTCAGTTTCAGGTGTTTTAGCAATCCCTCATAATCCCCGGCCTAGAACGATCCCTACTTACGTTCTTTATTACAATTGACAACAAGAGGGTTTAATTTGTGTGTTAAGTAATTTTCAATGAAACATGACATGTTAAAAATTATCATTCTCACAGATTTTGGTCATCTTCACACTTGAGCTCATACTTAATCGCAGTCACCACTTACTAGTTCACAATTAACCAATTAAAACGATGTTTTGAATGTAGTAACATGCCTTAGAGAATTTGCTCAATTCCTTACAAGATACTTTCTATTTTCACACATTTTCTGACTACACACCCTACACTAGTTATATGTGAGAAGATTGATGTAAACACGAAAGACTAGGACTCACATATGTTATAACAAAAAAGCAATTTTCTGGAGTTATTAAGCATGTTTAGATATGATCTCATGAATGGAATGATACTACTTAGATGTGAGAACCAGTGACACCATATGCTCATACCAATTTCAAACTCCACAAATTGAAACACACAACACTCAAGATTGAAGTCAAGGGTTGTAACAGGGCTTAGGGGTAATGGCTAACAAAGAAAGGATAGGAATTACAAACGTTCTTAAAGCGATAGCAAGCAAAGCAATGAAATAGACACTTGGAAATCACTTTAGAATGCAGAATCAACTTTTAAATACAAAGGGAAGATTCATGCAACACTTAGGGCCGAATTCAATGTTTTGGACTCTTTCTTTAACGAACAACACTTTAGAGCTCTTTTTCATACTCTTTTCAATTCTTTTTTTTTTCTTTTCTACCCGTGCCTTATTAAGGACTTTGGCACACACACACACACACACAAGAATCACTTCCCCCACACTTGCTCTCTGCAATACATTGATAAAAAATGAGTTCATTTTAAGTCATGCTTTACTATGCTTTAAGAATAAGGGTATGGATGGTCCTAAAATTAGGCTAGGTAAGGATAGTGTGGATTAACAAAGAACATAGGCTTAACAAGGCTCAACGGGGTTAAACTTAAACACATAATGAAATAGGGGCACGGCAATTTGGCTTTGGTGGTCACTACACAACTTCATCTTGAATATGTGTTATGCAAATCAATAGCATGCTTTGAATGAAATAGGCATGAGTTCTAGCATTTGGAACTAAATGATGAAACGCCTTCTAAGTAGCAACCAAGCAAAGAATAATGAGATCATGCAACGACTTTAGAAAACAATGATGCACATATTATTAACTCTCCAAATAAACGTTTAGGCTCAAGTCTCACAAGGTTGTAGCGTTCATTTCAGTTCCTTCCTTCAAGCATGTTACAAAAACTGATTTTTCCTTTATGATTGCATGTGAATTCATAAATTATAACCACAACCAAGCAAACACCAAAGAGTAAATCAAATTTTCATCCATGTTTATAACTCTCTTTAACAGTCATGTAATTAAAAACCAAATCATCATCATTGTGTTGGAAGGTACCCTAAGACACAAATAAACACACAAAAACAACTCTTTTTTTGGGTTTTTCAAAACAATTTTTCAAAATTTTATGAGATTTTTGGATTTTTTGTCAAAACACACTAAAACACTCCAAAACAGCTTAAAAACACTTAAGAACAGCAAGGAACAACACTAGAAGTAATGGGTGATAAACTCCTACGAATTTTATGCAAAACAACTTGGTTACCCCCCCCCCACACTTAAATCAAACATTGTCCTAAATGTTTCAAGCATAAACTCACACAAAAACAAGCAAACAAACAAACAACGAATAAACATGACAAGTATAGCAAAGTAAAAACCAGACAGAGTATAGTTTAAGAACGCAAATCTGGTTTTGGAGATAGATGATCTTGTTGACTTTCCACAGCTTTGATCTCAAACTGGTTTGGAATTTTGAGCGAGGGATATAAGAGTTCCTTGGTTGTGCAGTCTGCATTCCTCTCTGCTTGTTTCTTCTGCACGGCAGACAGGCACGAGGTAGAAGTGCTGGTCTGTTTCTTTCTTCAATCTTTCCAAGTGCCAACCATTTGCTTTCTTTCTCCTTGTCCCTAGCTGAGGATGAATTAGCACATTGTCTCCACATGCTTCGAGGTATCATTTTCACTTCCGTTATCTGTTCCCCAGGCAGATGTGGTAGCTTGAGGAAGCATAAGATGTTGAAAATGAGTACTTGAGAGCAAGGCTAGGTAAGCAATCAGGAAGGGGTTCCAGGCAGTCGGTTCCAGATCGGAAGATTGATACCAAGTGCTGGCTGATTGCTCTCTTTCTCCTTGTCTCGCAGGTGAAAAACAATGACAAGGAGAATGACAGGCAGAAAACATGATATGAGATACTCTTGCTTTCAACCTTCATGATATGAAATACTTTTGCTTTTGATGGGTTGTTTGTAGAGGTATCCCAGGGAATAAGGAACACTGAGTGACTAGAGAGGCTTTGTTGGGAAGGCATTCTCGGAGATGAAGAAGGGTTATGTATGTCTGCCTTGTAATGGGGGGTGAAGGTCGACATTTATATGAATTAATAACCGGTACTATTCTTTCACTCTTGTCGGCAACCGTTGGATGATTGAATAGTAATCTTCATGTGTTTTCTACGTCACCAGAAATCTTCGACAGATTGCCCGTAATTTTCGCAAGGCTGAGTGTGCATGTGACAGATGCTGACACGTCTGGAAAAGCAAATGCCTCTTCGATATTTGAAATCGGCGCTTCGACAAATTGCCCGTGATTTCCGCAAGATGAGTGTGCATGTGACAGATGCTGACACGTCTGGAAAAGCAAATGCCTCTCTGATTTTTGAGCTTGCCTCTTCGATTTCTGAGCTCCATCGAGTGCAGAGGTTGCATGTGACAAGTCCAGACAAATCTGGAATAAATGATGGCCCATGGTTTCTAAGCAAGCCCAGCTTTTGAGAAAGCTAGCGCCTCTTCGATTTTTGAATTAGCCTCTTCGATTTCTGAGCTCGCCTCTTCGATCTCTGAAACCCCGTCAAGTGCTGATTTTTCTAGAGGATAAGCAATTCGTGTCTAAGCACACTTGAATTTCTGCCCATAGAAACTCCCTTTATTGCACTTCTAAGATCTCGATTTGTTCGACCTCTTTTTTCTTTAACACCTTTGAAAATGTCTGGCCCCTCCAACTGTCGTTTTGACTTGAACCTTGGTGAAGAGGCATCCATGCCTTCTCCAGACAACATGTGGCGCCTATCCTTCATATCCCATACTGGTCCTCTTACCGTTAGGGATTCGGTGATGAAGAATGATATGACCGCTGCGGTGGTGGCCCGGAACCTTGTCACTCCCAAAGATAATAGACTACTTTCCAAACGGTCTGATGAGTTGGCTGTTAAGGATTCTCTGGCTCTCAGTGTGCAATGTGCGGGTTCTGTGTCTAATATGGCCCAACGTCTATTTGCTCGAACCCGTCAAGTTGAATCATTGGCGGCTGAAGTGATGAGTCTCAAACAGGATATTAGAGGGCTCAAGCATGAGAATAAACAGTTGCACAAGCTTGCACATAACTATGCTACAAACATGAAGAGGAAGATTGACCCGATGCAGGAATCTGATGGTCAGATTTTACTTAATCATCAGAGGTTTGTGGGTTTGTTCCAACATCATTTGCCTTCGTCTTCTAGGGCTGTACCACTTAGTGAAGCTCCAAATGATCAACCTCTGATACCTCCTCCTTCTGTGGCTCCGCCGACTGCTAATGCTCCACCGACTACTAAGACTTCTCCTAAGCAACCTTTGTGAAGGCTCCCTCTTGTATTTTTCTGCCTCCTGTTCATTTTAACGAATTTTAATGTAAAATACCTTGCATATCTGTCAATGTTTCAAACATAAACCCACAACAAAAACAATTAAACAAGCAACAAATAAAAATGACAATCATGGCAAAATAAAATTGCAGAAAAGGGAAGGTTTTTAGGAACACAAAACATGGGTTGCCTCTCAAGAAACGCTTGCTTTAACATTTTGCAACCGAACGAAACTTCCTTCTAAGCTTGGATAGGGCCCACGACACTGAGTGGGATTTCTTCCATAATCTGCCCCACATCACTCTCATAGTATAGCTTCAGGCGATGCCCATTCACTTTGAATTCGTCGCCGTTCCTTAAGCTTTTAACTTGGACTGCACCATGGGGAAAAACATTAGTGACAACAAATGGCCTAATCCACTTAGACCGTAACTTACCAGGGAACAATCGTAGACGGGAATTGAATAATAGCACTTTCTGTATAATTGAGAATGTTTTTCCCCGAATCATTTTGTCATGAAACGTCTTTGTTTTCTCCTTGTAAATTCGTGCATTCTCATAGGCTTCATTCCGTATCTCCTCAAGTTCATTCAGTTGGAGCTTCATATTCATTCCAGCAGCATCTAAGTCTAAATTGAATGTTTTCATAGCCCAATGCGCTTTGTGCTCCAGTTCCACAGGTAGGTGACACGGCTTGCCGTAGATTAGTCGAAATGGAGACATCCCTAGAGGTGTTTTGTAAGCAGTGTGATATGCCCATAGTGCATCATCTAAATGCAAGCTCCAATCCTTCCGGTTTGGCCCAACAGTCTTCTCCAAGATTTGCTTGATTTCTCTATTCGAGACTTCGGCTTGGCCACTTGTTTGAGGGTGATATGGCGTGGAAACCCGATGCTTCACATTGTACTTTTTAAACAGCGCCTCAATGGTGCGATTGCAAAAGTGGGAGCCTTCATCGCTTATGAACACCCTCGGCATGCCAAATCTGGAAAAGATGTTAGCCTTGATAAAATCTGCCACCACTCTAGAATTGTTAGTATGGGTGGCTTTGGCTTCCACCCATTTCGACACATAATCAACGGTTAGCAAAATATAAGTAAAACCATATGAGGGCGAAAAGGGTCCCATGAAATCCATACCCTATACATTAAAGATCTCCACATTAAAGATGGGGGTTTGCGACATTTGGTCTTTGGCACCGATTGTACCTGTTCTTTGACATCTATCACAAGTTATACAAAATGTTCTAGCATCCTTAAACAATGTAGGCCAATAGAAACCACTCTATAAAACCTTAAGGGCTGTCCTTTGGGTGCCAAAATGACCCCCACATGCATAACTATGGCAAAATGCAAGAATTGAATTAAACTCGGAATTGTGCACACATCTACGAATAATCTGGTCAGGACAATACTTCCACAAATATGGATCATCCCACACATAAAATCGTGCATCATTTCTGAGTTTATCATGCTTGTATTTATCTAGAGTGCTAGGAACTTGTTTTGTGACCAAATAATTGACCAAATCAGCATAGCAGGGCTCACTTACCTCTAGGGACAACAATTGCTCGTCAGGGAAGGTCTCTAGAATGGGTAAAGAGTCCTCCTTGTGCACCAAACAGCTGAGGTGGTCAGCCACCATGTTTTCACTCCCCTTTTTGTCTTTTATTTCAATGTTGAACTCTTGAAGTATGAGCATCCAACGAATCAGCCTTGGTTTGGCTTCCTTCTTGGTGAGGAGGTACTTCAACACTGCATGGTCAGAATATATAATCACTTTAGTACCAAGTAAGTATGAACGAAATTTATCTAAAGCAAATACAACTGCAAGAAGTTCTTTCTCAGTGGTAGAATAATTCAATTAAGTATCATTTAGTGTCCGGGAAGCGTAGTGGATGACGTGGGGCTGTTTGTTCCTCCTTTGGCTTAAAACAGCACCAATGGCATAATCGGATGCATCACACATTAGCTCAAATGGAAGGCTCCAATCTGGTGGCATGATGATGGAGGCCGAAGTCAACATGTCCTTAAGGGTTTTGAAAGCGGTCTCACACTCCTTGTTGAACTTGAAGGCTACTTCCTTTTGGAGTAAACGGCAAAGGGGTTGGGTGATTTTTGAGAAATCTTTGATGAATCTCCTATAAAATTCTGCATGGCCAAGAAAAGAACGAACCTTCCTCACCGAAGTGAGAGTGGGTAAGTGACGTACAAGATCTATTTTAGATTTATCAACCTCAATCCCTTTTTCTGATATGATATGCCCCAAAACTATACCTTGTTTTACCATAAAATGGCACTTTTCCCAATTCAAGACAAGATTAGTTTCGATGCATCTTTGTAAGATCAGAGTAAGATTATTCAAGCATGCATCAAATGAGTCACCAAAAACACTAAAGTCATCCATAAACACTTCAATGATCTTTTCCACAAATTCTGAGAAAATACTTACCATACACCTTTGGAATGTGGCTCGTGCGTTGTATAGCCCAAATGGCATGCGTCGATAAGCACAGGTACCAAAGGGACATGTGAAGGTAGTCTTTTCTTGGTCATCGGGAGCTATCACAATCTGATTATAACCCGAATAGCCATCAAGAAAATAATAAAATAAATGACCGGCTAACCTTTCTAGTATTTGATCAATAAATGGCAGCGGGAAGTGATGTTTTCTTGTCGTAGCGTTGAGCTTCTGATAGTCAATACAAACTCTCCATCCAGTTTAGATTCGAGTGGGCACAAGCTCATTATCTTCATTTTTTACCACAGTGACTCCGGACTTCTTAGGAACAACTTGGACCGGCGAGACCCAATGGCTATCAGAAATTGGGTAAATCACTCCACAATCTAGTAGCTTGATGATTTCCTTCTTCACAACGTCCATCATGGGTGGATTGAGCTAGCGTTGTGCTTCTCTAGATGGTTTGGCTCCTTCTTCCAAGAGTATTCGATGCATGCAAATGGTAGGGCTAATTCCCTTGATATCGGCCAATGTCCACCCAATGGCAGTTTTGTATTCCTGAAGCACCCTCACCAACTTGTCCTCCTCTTGTGCAGTAAGTGAAGAAGAGATAATGACGGGCAGCGTCTCTTGTTCTCCCAAAAACACATATTTCAAATGGCTCGGCAATGGTTTAAGCTCTAGGGAAGGGGGCTGGATTACAGAAGGAAGCAACTTGTTAGTCGAATTGGGATTTGAAATTAGGTTAGGAGACTTACCAATATGCCTTGGATTTGACTCTAGGGCAGCAAGCATCTCCACCAATTCTTCTTGAATAGGCACGGCAAGATGTTCCTTGTTGTTGCTGTGTGCATGCCTAAGTGCTTACCCTTCGTTTTTGAGTCCAACGCTTTGTGTGAGAGTCTTTTCAAGTGCATCCTCACTCAAATCATCAAGGAATTTCTGCGCCCAAGAGTCAATCACATCAATAGAGAAACAAGAGTGACCATCATGAGGATATCTCATAGCATCAGAAATATTGAAATCAATAACTTCCCCATCAAATTCCATGGTCAATGTTCCCTTGAATACATCTATCTTTGTACGGGCAGTCTTCATGAATGGTCGGCCAAGTAATATTGGTAATTGAGGGGAACGGTTCGAGTCTTCCATTTCAAGCACGTAGAAGTCTGCCGGAAAGACTAGGTGATTCACCTGCACTAAAACATCTTCCAAAACACCTTTTGGATACGCATTAGATCTATCGGCTAGTTGAATGATCACTCCATCATTTTTTAATTCTCCCAAGTTCATAGATGCATATATTGAATAAGGCATGACATTTATTGATGCACCTAGATCTAACATGGCAGATTCAAAGCGAGTATTTCCTATAACACAAGGAATTGTAAAACTGCTTGGATCTTTGCACTTAGGAGGTAATTTTCGTTGCAACACAGCTGAGACATTCTCACTTACCCTTACCACCTCTTTGTTCAAAGCCCTCTTCCTTGTAATGCACAGCTCCTTCAGGAACTTAGCATACTTGGGGACTTGTTTAATTGCATCTAGAAGTGGAATGTTGACTTGCACCTTTCTGAATGTGTCAAGGATGTCTTTGTCACTCTCATCCTTCTTTGATTGCATAAACCTGCGAGGAAATGGTGCATTGGTTGGAATGGAATTAGAAGTCATGGAATTTGAACCCAACTTACCTTTGGTGGTCGAATTAGGGTGTGTAGATGGCTGCATCAAAGATTGCTCAATCCTTGCCGAGGGCAGACCTTGTTCCTTCTCCTCAAATTGCATCTTTTCGTCCTCCTTTTGATTGGATTTAAATGGGCTGGGATCAGATCCAGCTTCTTTTCTACTTTGCAAGGTGATGGCTTTGGCAGATTCGAAGCCTCCATTTGGATTCACATCCATTGAACTAGGTAACTTACCTGGTTCTCTACTAAATTGACCCATAAACTTCACCATTTGTCCCATTTGTCTCTTCAATTCAGTCACCTCTCGAGCTTGATTTTGCACTTATTTGGCGTAATTGTGCATATCTTTGGCTTGATTTTCCTGACCCTTCGCCAACATAGTTACTAACTGAATAACTTGAGCATTATCAAAAGACGAACCTGAGTTATTTTGGGCAGGTTGTGTTTGGGGTTGTGCGGGTGTATACGGCATTTGATAGAATCCCGGAGGTTGCTATTTGAATGCACTTTGTTGTTGGGTTTGTTGGGGCTCCCTTCATTTGAAATTTGGATGATCTCTCCAACCTGGATTGTATGTATTCGAGAACGAATCATTCCTTGGTTGGTTGTGACTCCCAAAACCCACGACGTTGGCAGATTCCCACCTTCTGTTCTCGATCAATTGAGGGCACTTATCTGTGAGATGTCCATTCATTGAGCACACGCCACAAGCAGCTACATTTTGTTCTTTTGGTTTTTCAACCACCTGTGAAAGAAGAGTAGTAAGATTAGCCATTTGATTTTGAAGTTCGGAAATAACACTTACTTCATTAACTTGTTGCTGCCGTGGGTTGTCTCTTTGACCAACGCCTTCATATTGTTGATCATTCAATGCTCGGTTAGCAATTAAGGTCTTGGTAGCCATGGGTGTTTTGTCCACCAAAGCTCCTCCCGCTGAGGCGTCTAACATTTGGCGTTCAATTGGTAGAAGCCCTTCGTAGAAATATTGAAGAATAAGTTCATCCTTCATCTGGTGCTATGGACATGAAGCAACAAGGGTTTTAAAACGCTCATAGTAAGTGGGAAAGGATTCACCTTGGTTTTGCTGAATGCCACTAATCCTTTTGCCTAGTAGAATGACTCGAGAAGTTGGGAAAAACTTCTCCAAAAATGCCCGTTTCATACTCTCTCATGATGTGACAGTTCCGGGGGCTAGCTCGTACAACCAAGCTTTAGCCTTTTCCAAGAGAGAAAAGGGAAAAGCCTTCATTTTCAGAATGCTCCCATCAACATTCACAGGGGTCATGCTCGAACAAACAACCTCGAACTCCTTCAAATGTTTATTAGGATCTTCCATGGACAACCCATATAACTTAGGAATATGATGCAATAAACTGGACTTTAATTTGAACTTGTCGGTCTTGTTTTGGGCCGCCCTTGGATATTGAATACATAAAGGCAGAACATTGTCCAATCCCGAAGCGAAAAGCTCTTTGATTGTTCGATTGTCTACTGCCATATCTTGGACTTCTTCTAAAGTCCTTGTCGTGGCCTCCTCTTGCTCTTCTACTTTGTCTTCTTCAAGATTTGGTGCAGGTTGAGATGGTTGGGGATCTTGTTGATTCCTTGCTCGTCTCAAAGTTCGTTCAAAATCGTCGTCAAAGTCAAAGATGTGCTTATGAACAGGTTGAGAACTTCGAGTCATAAACCACCTAAAACAAGAAAACAAGTAAAATCAGCAACTAGGAACAAAAACACATGAAAATAAACAAAAATAAATAATAAGGGATTAGCAAAGTTGCTAATCCCTGGCAACGGCGCCAAAAACTTGATGCGAAAATTATCTTACCACACAAATTTAACCCTCTTTTATCAATTGTAGTAAAGAATGTAAGTAAGGATCGTTCTGGACCGGGGATTATGAGGGCTTACTAATAACCTCTAAACTGACTCAAAAACATAAAACTAAACTTAAAAATACTTAACAAGACTCACAAGACTCAAAGCAAACTTAAAATACTCAAAACAACTTAAAACAACTAAATAAACTTAAACTAGACACTAGGAATGACTTTGGACGAAAATTGACTATTACTTGAATCAAAACATTTAAAAACAATTTCCAGTTACTACTTCATTGAATTATGAACGACAATGCTCCAAATTAACCGTGACATCACTAGTTAACTCTCATATTTTCCTTGTTTTATTGGATTGGATGACATCATTCGACAACCCAAAACATTCTTCAAAAGTTCCCTACATGACATCATAATAAAGATACAATCAAAGATCATTACGTTTAATGAAAATCATAAGCATTGACAAAGCACTTGCAACTATGACATCACCCCTAGCCAAGAGGGGTTTAGCCACTCATATTTACAACAAAACGAAAGGAAATGAATTTAAACATTAGAAACAAAAGAAAGAAAACACCTAAACGCTCCAACGATCCAAGTTGTACAGCATGCACGTTCAAGCACTTTCCTTCCCTTCCTTTGCTACGGCACAAGGTGTTGGTGAGTGTTTGAAGGTTTGTTTGTATGGAGGAATGGATGTGAAGATGAATGGATGTGTTTGGATGAAGGTTGTGTTGAATGCGGCAAAGAGTAGAGAATTGTGTAGATGATGTGTGTGTGTGTGTTTTGGATTGATGTCCCCCCCCTGATGAAGGGTGGATGAATGTATTTATAGGCTAGGAAGAGGATGTAGTGGGTGGTGGTAATGAGTGGATGTAGTGGTAGGTGAATGTGTTGGGTGGTTGTAATGAGTGGATGTGTTGGGTGAAATGAGTGGATGTAGTGGTAGGTGAATGTGTTGGGTGAAATGAGTGTGCTAAAATGGTTATTTATAGGGAGAGGATGATGCACAAACTTCAAATTTCATCCATTCCTTTTGCTCCAAGCATATGTTATCCATTCCATGCCCAAAAATGCTCCAAAATGCTCCAAAATGCACTTCTTTGCCACATTAGCCCTTTGGACCTAAAACACACGAAAATAGCTTAAAATACTAAAATAACATTGAACTAACAACATAAATGCCAAGAAACAAGCTAACTAAGTCGCATAAATATGCTCCTATCAGTACGCCTAGATTCGCTTAACATTTATAAGATTTAGCACATTGATAGAAATTATGAAATTATACTATGTCCTATGTGATGCACAAGTATGCATACTGTTATAGGATGCCTTAATTATATTTGCGGCCATGAATAGTGTTATGTTGACTAGAATTATCGATTTACTATTGAATGATCATATTTACGTTATCTGCTCATCGTTGTTGAACTGGTGTTAGTACTTGCCTGGGGCCATGGCCAGTCTTTCACGTGTTTGTTCAAATAGCACGGTACGCTCACTTTGGATCCATTATAAGTGCCAGTCCTATCTTAGATTGCTATATGCAATTAAGACTCGTATGTGATGCGCATAGCGCTAGTCTTCACGTGATTGTAGTACTAGAGCGCGTAAATCACTATTACACCAAGCCCTGTTTATGTCTAAATATCTTTGCATGAACTCGGGTGTCATCATATGTCGATGAGCACCTGATATGATATGTTTATTTATGTGAGATATTATTAGTTTCGAAAGTGATATGCTTATTTATGCATTATTGTGAAATATTGCATTATTGAGATATTGCTGCTTACGGTAAGTATTTTCATACTATACGTAGTATGTTATACGTGGAAACTATACTTGTTTTACGGCGAGTGGTTACTAAGTTTTTGAAAACGTTATACAAAGCTTTATTTTTAGGCCCACTCACATTTGTTTTTCTCCCCTCCAGGTTTTAGTAGCTGAGCTTTCGTATCGACGAGGATTCTTAACAAACTTGGTATTGGTGATTACCTTCGATGGTATAATTCTTATCCTACCTTTACTGTACTTTATATGCTCTGACATCACATGTGGAATGGGTTCATTCCCGTTTACAAGTGCACTCTTACATTAAGGCACTTTTAGGTTTAAATTTACTCACATTTTCCACATCACTACACTTTATAGCTTTGTCACCCTCCTTGTATCGGCCATCATAGCTTGATTCGGAGTCCATGTCAATATTCCGTGTCAGGGTGTGTCAGTTTGGTATCAAAGGATAAGTTTGGGCAGTTTGTGTTCATCACACGCACGATGTAAGCATTCTCAGTCATTGAGCCTAATTTTTGAATCTTCTCACCTAGTCGAATACAAAAAATGTATTGGTTTTTTCTAAGTTTTGGGCATCTTAGACGATTTATTGATCTTCTAGAAGAACATCTTCACGACCACCTCTAGACTTGAACAAAGAACCTCACTATTTTTGGTTCATCACACGCACGATGTAGGGCTAATGTATCGGTAATTGCGTGCCACCAGAGAATTACCAATTAATCCCATCACTATTTGATGCTAAAATTATCTTAACACATAAATTTAACCCTCTTTTGACAATTGTAGTACAAGTATAAGTAGGGATCGTTCTGGACCGGGGATTAGGAGGGCTTGCTAATAACCTCTAAACTGACTATAAAACATAAAACTAAACTTAAAAACACTTAACAAGACTCACAAGACTCAAAGCAAACTTAAAATACTCAAAACAGCTTAAAACAACTAAATAAACTTAAACTAGACACTAGGAATGACTTTAGACGAAAATTGACTTTTACTTGAATCAAAACACTTAAAAACACAAACTAAAACAGATTTGAAACACTTTGAAACAAGAAACTAAAAGGGGGGGTTTTGATTTGGATGAAGTTGAAACAAACAAACAAGTATGAAAAACTAGACAGATTGTAAAACAAATTTGAGAAATAAGATGATGGATGGGATAGCTAGAGGCTTTTTCTCCACACATGACATGTATGCAAATAACTTGATTTCCAGTTACTACTTCATTGAATTATGAACGACAATGCTCCAAATTAACCGTGACATCACTAGTTAACTCTCAGATTTTTCTTGTTTTATTGGATTGGATGACATCATTCGACAACCCAAAACATTCTTCAAAAGTTCCCTACATGACATCGTAATAGAGATACAATCAAAGATCATTACGTTTAATGAAAATCATAAGCATTGACAAAGCGCTTGCAACTATGACATCATGTCGCTTATGCTAGGAATTGAACTTAACACGATCGTTTATAAGCGACCTTCACTACATGTGAATATAAATTTGTAACGATTATGTGAAACTTCCTTATATTCTAGCAACGGATTTATGCATGCCAATTAAGTGTCGACCCTTAATTAACAAGTACAAATAAGTTATCAATCAAATAGTTAAGCCAATTGCATTCACGATTCAAGAGTTCATAACTGGAATTTATCAAATTATGTTGCACACATAATCATGGCTTGAAATCACCCCTAGCCAAGAGGAGTTTAGCCACTCATATTTACAACAAAACAAAAGGAAATGAATTTAAACATTAGAAACAAAAGAAAGAAAACACCTAAACGCTCCAACGATCCAAGTTGGACTGCAAGCACGTCCAAGCACTTTCCTTCCCTTCCTTTGCTACGGCACAAGGTGTTGGTGAGTGTTTGAAGGTTTGTTTGTATGGAGGAATGGATGTAAAGATGAATGGATGTGTTTGGATGAAGGTTGTATTGAAATAGGGATGAATGATCAAGCAAAAACTAAGCTCTATGGCTGCCACACACACTTCCTTTTATAGAGGAAGTGCACGGCAAGGAAGGTGAATTGGTGGTGTGTGCAATGATTCAATGGTGAAAATGAAGTAATGATGGAGAGCATGGGGGTAAAATGAAGTGGTGTTACAACAATGAGTGCAAGGAGTGGTGTTGAAATGATTCAAAGGTGAAAATGAAGTGATGATGCAAAGCATGGGGGTAAAATGGAGTGGTGTTGCAATTAGGGAACATGAATGATTGTGCACATGGTATAGAAACAAAAGGGAGTGGAATGGTGCAGAAATGAGTCAAAGGTGCAGTAAAATGTCATGATGCATGGCATGGGATTCCAAAGGTGGTGGATGGTGCATCAATGAGTGCATGTAGTGGAGGTAAAAGTTGTATGAAATCTGATGGGTGAAGGGAACAAGGAGTGTATAGCAATTGAGTGTAATGCTTCAATGTATTGATGCATGAAATCAGAAATAATGAAGGTGACAAGGGTGGTGCACGGCAATGAAGTATAATGAGTGTAATGGTGCATGAAATGAGTGCAAGAAATCTGGTGCATGAAGGGGACAAGGGTGATTATGCATGGCATGGGTGGAAAGGTGAGTAAGTGGTGAATCAATGAGTGCAAGGAGGTGAAAGGATATTGTGCACATGGTAGATAAAGGAAAGGAAGTGGAATGATGCAACAAATGAGTCAATGGAGGGAACATGGATGATGATGCATGGCATAGGAATCCAAAGGGAGTGCAATGGTGGTGCACGGCAATGATGGAAAGGTGAATGGTGGAGTGACACCCCTTTGTGGCTGAGCTCTTTGTCCTTCTTACACTAATTGTTCTTTCTTTTAAACACATTCCTAGCCTCTTTAGTCTTCAATTTCGTCCATCCACCTTGCTCCATGCATGTGCTATCCATTCTAAGCCCAAAACTGCTCCAAAATGCATCTTATTGCTTTATAAGGCCTATGGACCTACAAACACACGAAAATAGCTTAAAATACATAATTAACTAAGAAATAACAACATAAATGCATGAGAACAAGCTAACTCAGTCGCATAAATATGCTCCTATCACTATTTGCTGGTCACCATTACCAAACGATGCAACCACTCTAACTTGATTTCTTCTTTATATATATTTTCTTTCTATCTTAGGTATTTTACGTATAAAAGCTTATTCTAAATTTTGGGGACAAAATTTTTTAAGGTGTGTCCTTGTGACAACCCGTCTCTAATTTTACGATTTAATTAATTTTAAATAAGTGAATTGACAAAAATGTCCCTAGAGACAAGATTGTTGACTTTCCTTGACCGTCATCTCGTGACGTGTACGAGTTATTATTTTACTATATTTTTAAAGCACTCGACGCTACAAACACGTAGGCGCAAGTTGAATCGAATTCGGAGTTACGACGAAGATTCTACAGAAATACGAACGTGAGGGTACTTTAGTCTTCAATTTCATCCATCCACCTTGCTCCATGCATATGCTATCCATTCCAAGCCCAAAACTGCTCCAAAATGCACCAAAATGCATCTTATTGCTTTATAAGGCCTATGGACCTACAAACACACGAAAATAGCTTAAAATACATAATTAACTAAGAAATAACAACATAAATGCATAAGAACAAGCTAACTCAGTGGCATAAATATGCTCCTATCACTATTTGCTGGTCATCATTACCAAACGATGCAACCACTCTAACTTGATTTCTTCTTTATATATATTTTCTTTCTATCTTAAGTATTTTACGTATAAAAACTTATTCTAAATTTTGGGGACAAAATTTTTTAAGGTGTGTACTTGTGACAACCCGTCTCTAATTTTACGATTTAATTAATTTTAAATAAGTGAATTGACAAAAATGTCGCTAGAGACGAGATTGTTGACTTTCCTTGACCGTCATTTCATGACGTGTACGAGTTATTATTTTACTATATTTTTAAAGCACTCGACGGTACAAACACGTAGGCCCAAGTCGAATCGAATTCGGAGTTACAACGAAGATTCTACAAAAATACGAACGTGAGGGTACTTTAGTAATTTTATATTTTTGAATTTGGGCCCTTGATTATTTTAATATTTTCTGGTGGGATATTTTAATTATTTTATTAATTTGTTGAACTATGGGGCCTACACTCACACCAAACTCTCCGCTTTTTCCTCGCCACGTGTCAAATTTTCCCCACACTTTAGGCGACACTCTCGAACTCTCTCATACCTCAGTCTCTCGTCCTTCTCTCTTTGATAACTCTTTCTACCTCCCCTCTCTCTCTGTGAGATTTGCTGGACCACCATCACCCACCATCCTCTCAGACAAGCATCATGGCCACAAACCTGAAGCCCACCTCATTACTTGGCCATGAAACTGCATACCCAGATCCCGAGCTGCAAACATGAACCCAGACCTCGATCTCCATGTTTCTCGGTGAGTCACCATGTTTTCCAACCAAGCTAGGCCTCAGGAACCCCCTTCTTTCGTCATTTTTCGTCATTATGAAAGATTTTAAGGTTTTAGGCCTTCATTGTAGGGTTTGGGGACATAAACTACTATGGGAAAAACATTCCCAAGTTTTCAACAAAGGACTGCGGAATTGCAGGCCATTTATGGCTAGTTCCAGCCACAACTCATGTCCCACTTGGTATATTTTTATTCCTTACCCCTTGAGCTTCATTTTAACTTTTGAATCTTTGAATTTGGTTAAAAAGTGAACCCGTTATGACCATTTGAAGTTTCCAACCACCTTTCTTGCGATTCGGCGTTTTTTTTCGTTAAGTCCAATGACCCGCGAGCCCAAACGGGTCATCAGACCGTGTACAGAAAAAAAGGGCCTAAGCCCAAACCCGACCCAAACCTTAAGCCCAAAATGGGCCATTGTTCTTACCCAGCCCATTTTCTAAATGGGCTCAGAATATTCTAGGAATATTCCTTGTGTTGACTTTTTCAAATTTGTCTTAAAAACCCTCATAACCTAATTTCAATGCCTCGAGTCTATTTTTGAAATCCATTTAGTGAAATTCTGACGTTTTAACGTAGTTGACCGGCTCGGCATCACGGTTAAGTTTTTAGGGTTGACCGTTGACTTTTTACAAAATATGCTTGAGATCCTTCTTATCGTATTTCGACGCGCTGATTCTGAATCCTCTGTCCGTTTCTCTAAATTCAAACATTTTAATTGAGTTTTACTAATGGGTCCCAATATTATGCTTAGGTGCGATTACTATCGGAGACTCCAGCTTCACTCATTCAAACGACTACAACTTCGCAAGTATCTGTGAGTAGGTCCTTTCTTTTATATAGTATATATATATTTGTTAGTTTCCATTTATATATTTTATAAAGAATTTTCTACGGTATGCCTAGATTAGCTTAACGTTTATAAGAGTTAGCGCATTGATAGATATTATGAAATTATGCTACGTCCTATGGGATGCACAGATATGCATACAGTTATGGGATGCCTTAATTATATTTGCGGCCATGAATAGTGTTATGTTGACTAGAATTATCGATATATTGTTGCATGATGATATTTATGTTATCTGCTCATCGTTGCTGCACTAGTGTTAATACTCGCTTGGGGTCAGGGCCAGTCTTTCACGTTTATATTCACATAGCACCGTACGCTCACTTTGGATCCATTGTAGGTGCTAGTCCAGTCCTAGATTGCTATTGGTAATTAGGATTCGTATGTGATGCGCATAACACCAGTCTTCACGTAAAGTAGTATTAGAGCGTAAATCATTATTACACCCAGTCCTGTTCATGTCAGAATATCGCTGCATGAACTCCTGTGTCAACATATATCGATGAGCACCTGATATGATAATGTTTATTTATGTGAGACATTATTTTTAATGGAAGTTATATGCTTATTTACGCATTATTGTGAAATATTGCATTATTGAGATATTGCTGGCTATGGTAAGTATTTTCATACTATATGTAGTATGTTATATGTGGAAACTATATTTGTTTTACAGCGATGGGTTATTATGTTTTTGAAAAGGTTTTACAAAGGTTTATTTTTAGGCCCACTCACATTTGTTTTTCGCCCCTCCAGGTTTTATTAGCTGAGCTTTCGTATGGACGAAGATTCTTGGCAAATCTTGGTATTGGTGATTACCTTCGATGGTATAATTCTTAACCTACCTTTACTGTACTTTACTTATGCTCTGACATCACGTGTGAAATGAGTTCATTCCCGCTCACAAGCGCACTCTTACATTTAGGCACTTTTAGGTTTAAATTTACTCACATTTTCCACATCACTACACTTTATGCCTTTCGTCACATTCTAGTGTTAGCCAGTATAGCTCGATTCGGAGTCCAGTGGACATTCTGGGTCGAGGTATGTCATATTGTCAATATTTTTCTTCCCCCCGATATGCCAAAATTTATTGCTTCATTTATGTTTTTTTATAAAAAATAATAATAAAAGTTGGGTTGTTGGTTGTTTAAAAATAATAAAATAATACTTAAATATGTTAGCATTTAAGGTAAGGCAAGTAGAATGCCTTTGGAAATAGCAAAAACCATATTTGAAGGTAGTTTCAAATTTGGCATTTCTTTGTCCATGCCAGCTTTGAACATCTTGGTTGGAGTAAATAGCACGTCATTTGTTACTATTATATATATATATATATGTTTATGTGGCACTTTTGACATCTCCTTTGAATATGAACTAAACTTCCAGTAGTATAACAAGCTTTTACATGCATCTACTAATATTATTTAGGTTTGTATTAGGGGGAGGAAGGACCAGCTAAACTAAGCTAAGCTAGCTAAGTGTGGTGATTAGTAGTTAGTAGTTTGACCAAATCCAGTAGGCTGGGTAGCCAGCTGGGCAGTTTGCCAAAATAAGATCTGGCCTAGCTAAAAAAAAAACTAAGCTAATCTAGCTAAGTGTTATCTAGTGAAGGTTTGCATGGCTTAGTTGTGCACTTGCGTTACATGTACCATTTCACACATGGAAACAAGCAACTAGTATTTCTCATTCGTTGCCACCTGTGTCCACCTGTTCCTCCAAACATCCCCAACTTGGCACTCTAGGATTTTTATCTCATCCCTTCGTTAAACTCTCTCTCTCTCTCTCTCTCTCTCTCTCTCTCTCTCTCTCTCTTTCATACGTTATATCCTCTTTTAAATGGCCAAACCCACATCTCGAAGTTCACCAACCCATCAAGTATTACCCCACACTGTATACTTACATTACTAGCTCTCTTACCCATATTATTTAAATCATTTCTGTTCTTACCAAAACTAATATCTAATCAAAGTGTAGAAATAGCAGTACAACCAGAGTTAGCCAATGGCTTCCTTTCTAATGTTGTCCATGTTCTTATTGGTTACTACAATTCTGGGTACCTCTGCTGGAAATTTCGACGATGACTTCGTCATCACGTGGGGACATGGCCGTGGTAAAATACTCGACAATGGCCAGCTTCTTACAAGAGAAAAATTTTGCGTGATGAAAATCTTTCAGTCGCCCAAAACTTAGGGCTAGTACATATTTCGTAGCTTGAAAGTACTAGTGACGAAATTTTAACTAAAAAAAAATAATCAAAAACTAAATATGCGAGTAAAGATTTCGTTGTGCCTTGGTTTACCCGACGATGTTTCTAGTTGCTCAACGTTTTTTGAGATGAAGTTGGTTCGCCGCCTAAACTTTAGCACCATGAAGGCATTTGTCACCTTAAGTATGTTGTGACAAGGTGCTTCATCACCTCAATTTTAGCGTCTTTTTTTGCGATAAGTTTCTTGAGACAAAGTTTTTTGTCGTGTTTCTGATCTAAATTTCATTGTGTAAACATTCATGCACGATGAAGCTTTATTGTTCGTCGTGCAAACATTTGTGTCTAGAACTTTGCTCGAGTGCAGAGGGACAGCGAAATGTTCGTCGCTCAAATTTTTGCACGATGAATTGTATTTTGTTCAATTCGCCGGGAAAACACTTTTCTGTAGTATGTGGTAAAAAATGTGGCGTACGCATGTTTTCTCCTGGCTGGGATGCACACATGTGGACTTTGGTAGGACACTATTGTCGGTGGCAGATAAATGCAAAAAATGTTGGTAAAGTCCGAAGGTACCCAATCCCAACACCCCCATCAAACACTTTCCTCACATAAAATCTGTTCAAAACCCGCGATCCGGTTTATTGGGTTTTGGCTCCATTTCCCCTTGCATATTGCATAAGTGATGAGCTCAGGATCTAACTGGGCACAGCTAGCAAATTGAACAATCCTATTCTCTTTCCCCTCAGCCAAACCACATCTGCTCCATCCATTACTACATAAACCCTAAGCCATGCATTGCTACCTACATCAAACTCACCACCTTATAGCTGTCTCCTTTCTACTCCCATTTCCAAACAAAACCCATGGCTTCCTTCAAATCACTTATTTCATTATTAACGCTGCTGACTCCTCTTGCTATAAGCTCTTTAATATTTGCCTCTGCTGGTAACTTTAACCAGGAATTTGAGATTACATGGGGAGACGGTCGAGCTAAGATACTCAACAATGGCGAACTTCTCACTCTTTCACTTGACATAGTCTCTGGCTCTGCATTCGAATCCAAAAATGAGTATTTGTTCGGCAAGATTGACATGCAGATCAAGCTTGTCCCTGGAAACTCTGCTGGCACTGTCACAGCCTACTATGTATGTTTTCATCCATTTTCAAAACTCATTTCACTCTTCAAGTTTTGTAGTATTTGATAACAGATTCTTAGGCTTGTTCGCTAGGAGCCCATGACAGTGTGTCCCCCTCTTGTTTGCACAGGGGTTCGAATTCCTTTCTGATCGATTCATTAACAATTTAACAGTAATGTTGTTAATACTTGCAGTTATCATCAAAAGGATCAGCATGGGATGAGATAGATTTTGAGTTCTTGGGTAACTTGACTGGAGACCCTTACATTCTTCACACCAATGTCTTTAGCCAAGGCAAAGGCAACAGAGAGCAACAATTCTACCTCTGGTTTGACCCAACGGCTGACTTTCACACCTATTCCATCCTCTGGAATCCACATTGCATAATGTAAATAACTCACTTGTCCAAATTTTCAATATTTATCCTTCCAAAAATTCTTGCTTTAATTAATTCTCTAACAATTTTTTCTTTCCTTTTTCTGTTACAGTTTCTCTGTGGATGGTACTCCAATTAGAGAGTTCAAGAACTTGGAATCAATTGATGTTCCTTTTCCAAAGCACCAACCAATGAGGATACACTCTAGCCTCTGGAATGCGGATGATTGGGCCACAAGGGGTGGACTTATCAAAACAGATTGGAGTAGTGCTCCTTTCACTGCTTCATACAGGAATTTCACTGCCGATAACGCTTGTGTTTGGTCATCAAATGGAGAATCTTCATGCAAATCTTCACCATCACAAAGTAATGCATGGCTATCAGAAGAGCTCGATTCAATTAGGAAGAAGAGGCTTAGCTGGGTCCAAAACAACTACATGATCTATAATTACTGCACTGACGGAAAGCGATTTCCCCAGGGTTTCCCTGTTGAATGCAAATCTTAACTGATGTGTTTTCATGTAGCAATTATTTTGATTTAATTTCCTCTATTGTTTTCTCTACGTATCATAACTATAATCAATATTAGTTCTTTCGTAATTTTACATTTCAATATATACAGTCCCCTTCTGTTGTTTTAAAACACCTTGTGGTGCCCATTTTAGCGCAACGAAAATGTTACTTCTAACATAAAAGTTACCGGTTCGAGTCTTGAAAATAGTCTCTTTGCAAAATAAGAGTAGAATCGTATAGATAGATGTTCCCCTAACCCTCACAAATTTGAGAACCTTGTTAGGTTGAGGTCACCCTTTCTTCATAAATCTTTTCAAAAAATTTAAAAAATTTAAACTCCGATTAAAATAAACGGAACGGAATATAATACTAGCCGGGCATTAATTATCACGTGTAATAATATGGTTACAATTTCCTCTTAGATTATATATCGTTAGGCATAGGGATGCAACTTTCTACCGTAAAACAAATTCAAATATTAACGGAAAATTCCAAATATTAATGGCAATCAAATTTCACTGGCTACAGAGGGAACTCCATTTGTATTAGAGCAGACCAGGACATAACTGTTTCTAGGGTTTCCGCAAGCACTTAGTGATGTAGGCACTGCAATAAGTATGGTCCCTGTATAAAATATGGATGTTGATGGTTTTTTATTTATCAAAGTCATGTTTTGATCTATTTTAATTAGGTTGCATTATAACTACAATATGTTAATAAATGTCTATCCTACCAATGTAAGGTAACCTCCTACTTAAAGGGCTCCATATGTAAGCTTAAGTACCCAATTAGTGAATTAAAGTTAATCTAAGAAGAGAGTGGTTTTTCTCCTTCCTTAAATCACGTGTTAGGCTTGGTCGTGTTGAGTGAATCCACGATTGGCGATGTTGATCAAATCTGTTGCCCCTGGTTAGTGATTCCTAGGTATATCTATCCCCTGTCCTTTCTATTTCCCTAGGTCCTTTGGTTCTCTACTGCATCAAGTGACACCGGAGCAGGTTTTCCGCTGTGATTGAAGATCATGGCTATGATTATCAATCCGTTTCAAGATCACATCGTTGAAGAAAGTAGTTGTGTCCAATGGTGGATCCAGAAAAAATATTTCGGGGGGTCACATATAAAAGTTTACAAACATTTCTTAGACATATAATAACCTTAAAAATTAAACTATAGTTCCATCATTCATAACTTATAAAACAAATAAACCACCATATTATCACTCAACCATTGATCTCTCATTCGGTTACGCAATGGAGTCTTCACAATATTCATAACAGAAAAAACTCTCTCCACTGAAGCAGTAGCAATGGGTAGAACCAAAGTCAATGTAATTAGCAAAATACACATGATTATATACTCTATTCCTCCCAATGTCCACCATTTTTTTGCAAGGCTACCAATTCCTTTCAATTGAGAAAATTTACTACTCAAACGCATTTCAAGAATATAATGCCCAAGTTGATCTTCAAGTGCCAAGAGTTGACAAGTAGTAAATTCATTGGGATAAAATTGCACAAAACATATTAGCTTTTGTTCATCAAAAGCCGAGAATGAATCATCCAGGCTCAAACTTGCCAACACAAAGAAGCAACTCTGTATTTACCTCATTAAAACGACTATTTAATTCCACAAGTTGTTTATCAACAATAACAATAAAGAGCTCCACATGATAATGATGGAAGTTTGTCATTCTTTGAGCTCCATGCCGTGATCTCCCTCGAGTAACAATCCATCATCCATGCATTTATTTTTTTGGCACTTGTTGTTCATTTTTTTTCCTTAAACTAAGGGTCCAAAACTATTTACTTTTGACAAAGTAATATTTATTAAAGAAAAATAATAAGAAGAGCCACTCTTACAGTTGGAGGGCATGTATGAAGCCAACTACAATCTTCAAAGGGGCACCATCCAAGTTATCCAGGAACATTCACCGAAGTTTGGGGGTCAACACTCAAGTTATCTATGGACATTCACCGAAGTTTAGAGGGTCAATTGACCCCCCTGCCCCTCAATGCATAAGTATGATAATGAAGACGACTATACTGTTGATGTGGCTCATCAAAAAGTTAATCCGTTACTAGGAGATAAGGCTTTGTGGATTGGGGTTATCCACATGATGTAAGTACAATGGTGGAAATGTTTTATGTACAACTTCATAAAGGTAAAAACTTTGCATGAGAATAATTATTGCGTTTGTGAAGATTTCATTACTCACAATCTAGAGAGGAAACTTTTGAAGAAAAGAATCAGTGAAGATAATTTTGATTCCCTAATATCCTTCCAACCTTACTCAACACAAGAAACATTTTAGATTTATGTTGTCAATTTCAATCAAGAAAAAGGAACTAGGGCCTACAACGTTTGGAAGAATTAGGGAAGTGAAATTGCCTCTTTTTTGCCTTGGAACACTTTGACCGCCTTGAACTTCATTTTGCAAGTGTGGTTGCTGTGGAAGAATTTGCAAGGTCATCCAAAAGATCGAGGAAAACGAAATGAAACTCAAGGACGAGTTTTTTCGAGAAGCGGAGTATGATGTAGGCACTACAATAAGTATGGTTCCTATATTAAATATGGATGCTGGTGGCTTCTCATCTATTAAAGCCATGCTTTGATCTATTTTAATTATGTTGCATTGTAACTAGAATATGTTAGTAGTTGTCTATTCTACCTATGTAGGATAACCTCCTATTTAAAGGGCTCAATATGTAAGGTTCAGTAGTCAAATAGTGAATTAAAATCAATCTAAGAAGAGAGTGAGTTTTTCCTCTTAAAGCAAGATTTAAACTTGATCGTGTTGAGCAAATCCACAATTAGCGACGTCGAGTGAATCTTTTTCCTTTGGTTGAGTGATTCATGGGTTACTACCCCTTGTCTCTTCGAGACCCTTCGTCTTTTCTACGTCACTTAGCTCCACATCGGCTAAGCACTAAATGCAAAGGGGGATGTCTCACTGGAAATCACACCCAACAAAAGTGACACTCTTGTTGGCCAACGTACTCTTCAGGCCTCACGTGTTATAGTAAAAAAAAAAAAAAGGAGTTGGCTCAACCCACTAAATAGAGTTGGTAGGCATACCAAGCTTAGTCAAGTGTAGATACTCTCACTATGTCCAGAAGGACTTGTCGAAAGATTGAGCCCAACAAAGTTCAACATGGAAAGATCCAGCATGATCACATAGAACGCCAATCCCTATAATTGTGGCTCAAATATAGGTCATTCTTGATGCTATTAAGAATCTTCCCTAAACCAGAATCCTGATTGATGTCCTTGATCATATCTCCCATATCAACTATTCTTGGCTAAATGTTCAGTATAAACAACTGATCACCTTATCTGAAGATTGAACTCAAGCCGCCCAAGATTGTTCGGAGGCGGCAAGGTAGGCTCTAAGCAGATTCATATAGCTTTATGGTTTGGAGGCTAATACAACAAATTGCAGGAAAGGCTTTATAGGGCTGGCAGTGGAGTTGGACGTAGGTAGCAAAGGGGCCATCTCACTACTAGGAAACCAGTTATTAGTGGCGTTTTGAAAACCGACAAAAAACATATATTATTGTCGAATTTTAAGCAAAATCCGATAGAAAATGGATGCAATGGCGGATTTAATAAGCGACAGAATTGGCTGCGTCAAGAAATTAATTTTCCAACAGAAAATACTCTAAAACCGACAGAAATTGTGTCAGATATAATCGACAGAAAGTATTTCTGTCGGATAAAACCGACACAAAATGCTTAAACCATTCGATAGAAATGAATTAATAATGAATAAATAAAACAATTTCCTGTCGGTTTTAACTGACAGGAAGAAATTAATAATGAATAAATAAAAACATTTTTTGTCGGATAAAATCGACATGAATGATATTAAAAATAAAAAAAATATATATATAAATCACTTTTTGCATTTTCCATATCCGCATTCACCATCCAACCTTACCGGAGCTCGATCTCACCGCCGCCCATCGCCATCGTATGTCACCATTGTCTGCCTCCCTCCATCACTTCATCTAACCCTGGTTCAACATGAGGAATATCATGAGGAATATCAGAGCAGGAAAAAAAGTGAATATGGTAAGATAGAAAGTTTTTTGGTAAAATGACGGATAACTTTTGAGATGCTCACCAATTGGGATGGCTCCTGCAGCCATATACTCCACAACACTTATTCCAAAGTGTTCATCCATCATTGAATGGATTCCTGCGATGGCCCCTCCCAGAAGTTGCACCAAGTCCTTGTAGATGTGACAAATAACCAAGGCAAAGAAAGCAAAAACAAATCCAAACAGGGTGCATTATTACAAGAACAAAAGAGAGCTGATAATAGTTGACATTGAGGAAAAATATGTTTACGAAAACAGCAGCTAAAATGGTTTTGAGAAGATGTTCACACCACACAGTTTGTATTTGTCTAATTCAGCTACATACTATGTAGCTTATTCGAATTCACCTAGGCAGACGCACAAAAAAAATGCTAATTATCTGAGTCATTCATGCTGTATATATTAGGATCACTACTTGTACGAATCAATCCTCAGATGGGAAGCAATTAACAATGCAAGCCAACCAAAGATAAGAAACTTGTGAACAGATTATGCATGGTTTACGTTTAACAGAGAGAGAGCAAGAGCAAGAAGAACAAGTTATCTAGACATTTACATTAAAGGATGCAGAACATGAAATCCTTGGCACAGACCTGTATAATACATTTTTATGAAATTCTACGTCCCCGTCAACCTTCAGTTCAACTGCTTTATCTTTCAAATGTTGCAATCTTTCCTCATCTGCCTTATTCCGACAGCTACCCACAAACTGAAGCTTAGGTCTGGGCAAGTGTGCATCTAATTTTCCTATGGCAACTGCAAGGGCCTCAAGTTGGAGACCATGTGCTTGAGAAAGGAACAACCAAATTAGAAAGGACTTGCAATATCCACAAATAATAAGGCCCCATAAACGAGCCGCAAAAATCTTAGTACCTTGTGCTCATAAGGTTTATATTCCCACATTCTCTGGCCGAAACTGAGCAACAGATAGAAATTTTGCCGGTTCAGCAAGCCTTTCCAACGGAAGCACCTACACAGACATCAACTTGTTAACAACCACACAGAAAGACAATTGCACATTTGCAGCTCATCTCACTCAAAGACTAGTCAAATCGTTGAAAACCACGTTTCAAAGTAATATGTTAAGATATTACTGAGAACAAACCTGAAGTCCAGAAGTGTCATAAGGAGGGTAGACCCGCTTAGTCCGTGTGGGAATGTTCCAGAGCTTTTCGATATGGGACTGAGTCTAGGACGAATTAACCATAACAAGATCAGCACAAGAGCCTACAATCCCTATTCACTTTAACGAGATGACTAATAACTTTCTGTTAGTGATGAGTAGATTTTATATTATATATTTTACCCTAATCTTAGTATATTTTGGTTAGTATTTTGGAAGAATTTTGATGCTTTGAATTGTATTTTCAATATAGGACTTTCGACTTCCTCTGGAGCAAAACAGGACCAAATGGACGAATTTTGGAGTAACTCTAGTTGGAGGACGTTCATGAGTCACTTAGTTTGACTGTATCAAAATCTGGGATTTTTCCATCAAGCGGTTATTTTCTGGTTATAAAATAAAGGAGTGATGCGCAGTGCTGGAAAATGACGTTTTTGGAGCCCAAGATGACCTCGGATGGGTTCGTGGCCTTATGGAGAAGTGTTCAGAATATTCCAACCATTAAATCTAGCTATATTGGACCAGTTTTGGAATAGCTTATGGGTCTAAAACGTGGCTGTTCAGATTTTAGGCGAATTTTACCATTTAATTTAGGGTTATGTTTCCTATTTTATTTAATTTTTTTTTTTTAGTTTCCTAGGGGGAATAAAGGACCTGTTTTTAGGGTTTGTGTGGGGGCTTAGCAGATATAATGGCTTGGTCGTCTACAGTTTTTCACTACGCTTTATTTTATGCAATTTTGGAGACAGAGAGAATCGCTAGGGTTCTTGGAGATTTTCTACTTTAAGGTGTTTTCAATCATTTTCTTAATAATATTTTCTATGATTTCAATTATGAATATGCATAACTAATTCCTTGTTGCTAGGGCGAAGCCTTGAGCCTTAGCATGAATATGTGATTTATACTTAATTTCTTATGATTGATTGCATGCATACTTTGAATTGTTAATCACCAGGATAAAAACTATCTAATTGTCTTAATGCCTGATCACCTTTAGGATATTTAGAAAAGTAATTTGATGCAATTTTGGTCGGAAGGTTCCCTGAAATTGACGCTGGCTTCTTGTGATTAATAATTGTAATTTCACTTAGGATGAACATCACGTCTTAAGGGTTGTTTGGTTTTTCAAAAGGTTTTCATAAAGCATAATGAGTCTTTCATGTTCAGATTTGATCCAAACATCCGGACAGGTTGCATGTTAGATATACGTTCTATGTTGGAGGTTCCAAGTAGAATATAAATTAGGAAAACCTAACCTTCAAAGTGGCATGTGTAGATCATAAGTAATTAGTAAAAGTTCATAGGATTTCTAGGTAATGGTGGAACCCTAGTGCTTTCTTAATTTGATTTATCCCAAAACTGTTTTCTTTTCCTTCTAGTTTTAATATTGCAAATTGTCTTATCTTTAATAGTTAAATTCATTTTTAATTTAAGTAAGTTATAAAATCAATCATCTCAATTTCTACTTTACAATAATTAATTAAAATTTGGTTTGCGTTGATTTATTTAATAATCCCTGTGGAAATCAACCTTGCGAGATTCGTTTATACTACAACAACCTTGTGATTCCTGCAAGTATAATAGGAGTTTTTAGCCCATTCACATGAGTAGGAAAATTCCTATTAGTTAGCTAGCTAAGCTTGGTAGCTAGACTCAAGTACTACTGTGCTGTGAGTGCGAGATAGACACCAACGAGAGAGAGTGACTCTGTCTGCAGTGTGTGTGGAATTGTTGGTTGGAATTGGTTGCAAGTGTTCGAACATAGTAGAAAAGAATAGAGGAGAAGGAGAAGGAAATGAGGACAGGAGAATAGAGGGAAAGATGGAGGGGTTTTAAAAATTTAGGTTATTTTAATTACTGTCGGTTAAAACCGATAGAAATATTTTTTTGAAATAAAAACCGACAGAAAAATTTCATTACTGTCGGTTATAACCGACAGAAAAAAAAATGGCTGAAAAATTCCATCTAAAAATTTTAAATTCCGCCCAAAATTTTGTTACGATTTTAAAAAATAAAATAATAATTGTTTGGTTTAATAAATAAATAATATGTATTTAAATAGAATATTTTTTTTAAAATTAAATAAATAATTTATTTGTTTCTTTATCGCATATTTTATTACATGGATTATTCTCTATTAATTCTTTTTATACATATTATTTAAATACATATTCTATTTAAATTATTTATTTTATTTAATAGAGAATAAATAGAGAATAATAGAATTTGTATTTAAATAGAATATGTATTTAAATAATATCTTTTTACATGTAAAATATGCGATAAAGAAACAAAAAAAGAATTAATAGAGAATAATTTTTAAAATAAATAAATAAATAAATAATATGTATTTAAATAGAATATGTTTTTAAAAATTAATAAATAAATTAATTATTTAAATTATTATCTATATAGATAATTTTTACACTTTTGGTTTAATAGAGAATAATCCATGTAAAATATGCGATAAAGAAACAAAAAAAGAATTGTATAATAAAAATGTCATCACACAAACTAAATATTGTCTAATCAATACTTGAAAAACATAAATAAACATTGTCTAATGAATAAATTTGATATTCAATTTAAAATATTTACACTTATACTTAATGGAAGTATAACATTAACTCTAAGCGTTTGTTTAATCTACCGTTTTGATGCGATACGCATTCTACGAAGCGTTTTTCAATGATCCAACTGTCAAACTTGTTTGTACACACTCTGAGATCACATACGTAAAAAATCACAAAAAATAAACATTAAGAGATTAGGTAACAAAACAAAAGTTTTCAACGGTTATAAACGAAAAATCACAATTTAACGGTTACTTTAGCTCTGATTTTGATGATTTTTTTACAGCTACACTCCTTGATCCTATAAGAATGCATTGAACGAATTCGATCTTCAATTTAAAATATTTACACTAGTGGATAAATCTTATTTTATACTTAATGGAAGTATAACATTAACTCTAAGTGTTTGTTTAATCTACCGTTTTGATGCAATACGCATTCTACGAAGTGTTTTCAACGATCGAACCGTCAAACTTATTTGTACACACTCCGAGATTGCATACGTAAAAATCGTACAAAACAAACATTCACAGATTACGTAACGGAACAAAAGTTTTCGACGGTTATAAACGAAAAATCACAATTTAATGGTTATTTTAGCTCCAATTTTAATGATTTTTTACAGCTACAGTCCTCGACCCTATAAGAATGCAATGAATGAATTTGATTTTCAATTTAAAATATTTACACTAGTGGATATCTTATTTTATACTTAATGGAAGTATAACATTAACTCTTAAGTGTTTATTTAATCTACCGTTTTGACGCGATACACATTCTACTAAACTTTTTTCAATGCACATTTTAATGCAAAGTTGAGTGAGGGAATAGAGACCCATAGGCATACTTATATTTATATGAGTCACTCATTCATGCTACAAGGTGTTTAATGAAACACCCCCGCTTAACTGTCTCTCTCTTGAATGCCATGCTCATGAGTTATTGTAAAGAGAATCCATGGGAAGACACCTTGTATCTCTTCCATAACATGATATTTGAGTTAAGAGGCAATGATAAACTCGATAATTTCACCATTCCTATCACTCAGAAGGCATGTGAGAGGTTAAGGCACTCACATATGAGAAAAAAAAATACATGGGTTTGTGAAGAAACATGACAAGGTTGGATTGAATATGTTTGTTAGTTATGCTGACACACCCCGTCCCGAAGGAGGGCATGCTGGCCGTCACGTGAGAGTGACGTAACCATTTGCACAGTATGGAAGCATTAATTATACAATTTATAATTTGATACACCCGAAGGTGAGTCCTAATTTTGTCCAATCTGTCAGAAGCCCGCTGAATTCCTCGTAGTCACCACACCTTTGTGATTCCTGAACCTGGAGGGGCGCAAAACCAAAATTGAGTGGGAAGGAAATTGTGAGCAAAGGATTCAACAACTGAAGTATTTCCTCACTCATGCACGTATTTTGGTATTCCCAGAGAATAGTGGTAATCATAAATTTTTAGTGATGTTTCTTGAATGGTATTGGAGGCATGTTGATGCAAATGTTAGGGTGATTGCATACGTTTCACGATAAATGGAACCTCATGAGATGAATTACCCTACTGGTGATTTGGAAATCACGATTACCATCCTTGCTGTGAAGTTATGAAGGCATTATATTTGGTAAGAATGCAAGATTTTTACGAATCCAAAAAGTCTTCAATATCCATTACTCGGAAGGATTTTGATCTAAGGTAGCGAAGGTAAATTTAATTGTTTAATGTATATGATTGTACGACCAGGGTGATCGTAAAATTGTTCTAGCTGATACACTTGGTGAAAAGATTGCAGTAAGATTAATGTCTGGCACGTTGCCAAGAGTATCATCTTGTGGATTGAAAACCAACGGAAGAAAAATTAAGAATGGAAGATCGAGAAGAAGTTATACTTGTTAATTTTCAAGTTAGGCCTGTTTGGTAAGGTCGTACTCGAGACTCAAATGGTTAACGAAGAAATTTAAGAATTAACCAAGGCAGAGAAAGAAGGGAAAAAGAATGAGTACATGATTCGTGAATCAAATGGTATGTGGATACAAGAAAACAAAAAGTATGTGCCTAATGCTAAGGATTTAAAGCAAGCAATTTTGGACAAAGTACACTGTTCAGCTTCTGCAATATTCCAAAAGTAATAAGATTTATCATACCACTCGACAGTTTTATTTGATCAGCAGATTGAGGCAGAAAGAGATAAACCTTTGGATTGAGACAGCTATTTTCTGTTTCGCAGCGGAAATGGAAAAAGATTACTTTGGATTATGTGTACAAGCTTCCTTGTACACATAATGGTTATGGTCGAATTTGAAGTGTTAGTTGGTCAATGTACCAAGTTAGTACAATTACTCCAGTGCTGAGTAATAACTTTTTCCCAGACAGAGCAACGGTACTTATTTGTTTTATGGAAAGAGAATTGGATTACGGAACTGCTGAGTTTCTTAAGTATGTTGGGTGCGCAGTTTCCGAAGTAACGCCATAAGGACCATGAAATGTGTCATGTGAGTCGGTTTTTGTTGACTTGTGGATGGAATGTTGCTGGTTAGAGAAAGATTCGATCACGAAAGAAGTTTAGTATACCCAGAAACTATGGAGGAGTCTCCTAAAAGTATTCAGGTGATTAAGTGAACCTGAAAGTAACCAGGAGTGGCAAAAGAGATTAACAGATGGATATACCACTAATCGAGTGTGTAAGGTAAATGGTTTGATATTTTTGGAATTTCACCATGAACAGAAATAGTAAGATTCAGAAAGGAAGATAAGATAAGACTTAAACACAACAGTCCGTTTTGATCACTAAGGGAATCGACGAAGTTGCATACAAGTTTGTGATGCCTTCAGAATTGGCTAAGGCACATAATGTATTTTGGGTTCGATACGTTGTCACTAGGTGGCAGATTCGTCACATGAGATTCTGGTGCAACTATTGAGAATTAAATTGGATTCGACTTGATAAGGAGCCAAGGACGACTTTGGATTGGAAAAAGAAGGTCCTGAAAAGTAAGACAGAGTAAGTGGTAAAAGCTTTGTGAAGGAAATCATTCAGTAGAAAATTATGTTGGAGAAAGAGAATCGAATGAGAGAGATTTACCCGAAGCGATTGTTGGAGTATGGTTGATTTAGTTGGTTGCTGGAATTTCGGGGACGAAATTCTATAAGGAGGGGAGATTGTCACAGCCCGTTCCAAAATATTACATTCGTGGCTGTGAATGGACGAAATTGCCCTTAAGAAATACTAAGTATGTGAAGCTCAAGTTGTTAATTATCTAGGTTCCTAAGTTTTGAAAATAAAATGGAATTTATTAAGGATGGAACTTAGATTTTTAGGTTAAAATTTTGTGGTTTGGAGTTGGGGATTGGAAAAGGACCACGAGGGATCCCCACATCCCTCAATCCTCTCCCTATTTTCTGCATACTGTCTCTCTCTCTTCCCTCACGACTCTCTCACTCTCTCTGTCACTCTTCTTCTTCGAACAAACCAACCACAAAACAACCCTAAACTTCTACCAACGACGGAGTTAAGACCACCATCAAACTCCTGGAACCTCCACGATCACGATGGTATCCATTTCAGGTAAGTTTTGCTTCGGAAAAACCCTAGTTTCAAAGTTCCCGTGAAGAGCACTGTTCATGAACTTCGAATTGGCTTTGTTTTAGGTGAAACCAAACTCACAGTGAGCTTTAGGAAGTCACAAGGAAGCTCGGAGTGCTTCGTTGGCATGGATTGGACGTCGGGATCACGAGTTGTAAGTTTGGCCGATTTCTTGAATTTTTGAAAAGTTTGATCTCGTAGTTTTTAGGCCCTAAAACCATTCCAACGTGATAGTAGGTGTTTAGGGCTTCATTTTGGTATAAAGTACGAAAAAAATGGACGAAAAACGAGTGAGAATAGTTAAATAGAAAATTTTCCCAGTTTTCCGGTGACCGGAGTCCGGCGAGAGTCCATCGGAGAAGAAGCAGGAATATTCGGTTAGTTCTAACGGAATATTCCTGACGCCGTTAACGGAACGGTTAGGTTTTAACGGAATATTCCGGGGTTTAACGGAATATTCCTGACGGCGTCAATTGACACCGTCAGTGTGCTTGGCACGTGGCCGCGCGTGGGGGGCGCGTAGGTCAGTGCCACGTCAGGCGCGTGGGGGCGCGTGAGGACTCCAAAAATTATTTTAAAAATATGGGGATGATTCTGAGGTTGTGTAGGTCACGGTGGTATATTCATATACCCAATTTGAGCAATATATGAGGAGTTATTAGCTAAGAGTGGGATTATGCGTTAAATAACGTCAATTTGGTTACTTCTCGTATAGGCGAGGATTATACGGACATCGGGCATGGCCAAAGGATGCTCAGGGACCTACGAGACGTCGATGTAATCTGTGAGTGGGCAGTTTTGTTTTCCGTATATATATATACTTGACGCTTTCCCAGAAATTGAATTAGAATGAAATTATGTTTTAAATGAAAGGTATATAGAATGATATGAAAACGTGAATTGAAAGATCATGCATAGAAGTATATGAAATATATATGGAAATGTAAATTGAATTGCCATGCATGAAATGATATGAAAAGTATGATTTGAGATATATGATGCATATGAATGAATGGTGCGGCGGACACACAGGTGAGTATCAGGTGAGTATTTAATTACTGTTATGATGATGTTGATGTATATTGAGCTCAAATCCTGCACCTTGGTTTAGTGCTTATAGTATTCACCGCATCGCACACTCGCCTTGGATCCAAGTAGATGCTGGTCGCACAGTCCACGCGGAGTGGGTGCGACGGGCCAGTCGAAGAGTGTTAGTGAGATTTCGACTGGTGGGTGACCTTAGATTATGTGCACAGATGATTAATGAGAGAAGCACTAGAGCGTAACCTATGTGCAGAAGGCCGTACAGGTCACAGAGGTGACTCCGGCAGAGTGATAGTGATAGATTTTGAGCTCTAGATTCAACCGTACAGGGCTATTAGAGGGCCTCCGGTTGATTTCTTTCTTGCACCTGATATGATTATTGTTGATGCATTCATACTTAACTGTTCAATTTAGACATGGCATGGCATAACTGATATGAAAATGTTGAGTTAATGAAAAGTAAGTATTGAGAATATATATGTATATTTATATTTTACATTTCTGGGAAAGTATACAGGTTTTACGGAGAGGGGTTACAACGTTTTGAGAAATGTTTGGAATTGGAAAAGAATTGTTTTACTGACCCACTCAATTTTGGTTTTGCGCCCCTCCAGGTTCAGGAATCACAAAGGTGTGGTGACTACGAGGAATTCAGCGGGCTTCTGACAGATTGGACAAAATTAGGACTCACCTTCGGGTGTATCAAATTATAAATTGTATAATTAATGCTTCCGTACTGTGCAAATGGTTACGTCACTCTCACGTGACGGCCAGCATGCCCTCCTTCGGGACGGGGTGTGTCATATGCATTGATTGAATTGTATTCCAAATGCGGAGAAATGGACGAGACTGTGGAAGTGCTTGACGAGTTTTCGCACCCCCCCCCCAAATTTATGGCTTCGCCACCAGTTGAGTTATATAGGAAGGTGTCAAAGATAATTAATCTAGGTCACATCGATAAAACTTTTTTCCCCTTACTGCCCAATGAAGCTTCAAAGTCATGTCTCTTGAAAAAAATGAAGCCTTCATTTGTTTTCTTTCAATTTTTTTGAAAATTGAAGAACTTTTTTAAAATTATTATTAAAGGAAGGGAAAGTGTTTGAAACTATTACAATAATTTAAGGAATGGAGTTTCAAATTCATAACGGATGGGTGGAAATTCAACACCATATTAGTTCACCTACTTGCAAACTGAAAAACTTATTTGGTAATTGTTTTCACTATTTTAAGAAAAATGAAAGCAGAAAACAAAATTGTTACCAAACAAGTTTAAATCATAAATATTTGATAAAGAATGATATATAAACATTTGATAAAGAATGATATCTAGATACAAGAGAATTTGGAAACCTATAAGATTTTCTCCGATGATAGATCTGTAAAATTTAAGACATTAAAATGGAATAACATTAGGGAGTTGTTATTGACAATTCAAAATAATTATTGTGCACTCTAACCATATAGAAATACAAGAGAAAAAAAAAACACACTTGAAAAGAGTGTCAAATAACTTTTTTAAAGTGTCAATAACACTATTTAATATTTTTTTCCAATCATGTATTGTCAACCTCTCAATCCATCTCGACTAAAAACACTCAAAAATGAAGGTACAAACCATAGTATTGAGTGCATCTGTCCAAACTACACTAAAAGATGAAAATACTACATCATATTTATCACGCATGGACGATAAAAGATAATTGTAGGGAAAAAATAACAAACTCCAAATAGAGGTAAATGAATGTGAATTCATATATCTATGGACGGCTAACTAATCTCCCTTTTCAAACAATCTTTGTACCACATAATGCGAGTGCAGTTGTGTATTTTCGGTTTCTGAGTTAAATGGTATGTTAAATTAGAACCGGTGATGCCAAAAAATACATTCTAAGAGCTCAAACTCAAAGTTTGAGTTCTAAACTTTGCTCGTTTTCCACTAAACCAAACCTATGTACACAAGTGCCCGAGTGGCTTGGTTGTTGACATTCACTGTTCAGAACTTCAATGGGTCACTTGGTGTCTTGCACTTGAACTCCCACCATTTTATAAACTAAACTAAAATTCAAGAAACAAATTTTATTATTCATGAAATAAATAATAATTGGGGTTAAATATTACAACAACAACAATAATAACAAAGCTTTTTTCCACTAAAATACTAAAATAATAACTGCCATAAAGTAAAATATTAAAATAGTCAATTTCTGTCGGTTATAACCGCCACCATTAACTTAAAAACCGCCAGAATATGTAAAAATATTAAAAAAAAAAATTCAAAAATACTATTGGGATAACTGACAGTATTTTCTTGATATCCGCCAGCAAATATCCGACAGGAATTGATGTCGGATATAACCGACATGATTTTTCTAATATCCGCCAGTAATTAAATGATGTGTCGGATATAATTTATCCGATAGTATTTTCTAATATCCGTCACCATCATCCGCCATCTAGAGCTAATATTGTAGTAGTGTCTCCATGGAAGATATGGCGTCTAAATTTTCTGGGAGATTTTCGATTACAGAAGATGAACAACAAACCATTGTGGTAGATAAGGAGGAGGCGTCAATGTTGAAATCTTCACAAGTATTTCCGGTGGGTAAGGCATAAAACACATAAACCTTTCAACAAGGAAAACTTCAAATGACAGATGAGAAGTTTGTGGAAGCCTAAAGCAAGTGTGGTTATCGTTGATCTGGAAGATGATAGGTTTGTTTTTTGTTTTAATATGAAGCAGGAGTGGACAATGATTTGAGAGGGGCCGTGGTTGTACAATAAGCAATTCCTACTAGTCATGGAAGATACGGATGATGTTATGCAGCCAACGAAGGTGCCACTATCGTTCTAGGAAGTTTGGATTTAGATTAAAGGACACCCAATATATTACATGACGAGGCAAATGGGTAAACTCATTGGAAACCACTTGGGCGAGTATGTTTTATCAGATCAATGTAGAAAGAAAGAACAGTTTGGGAGTATTGTATGAATTACGGTTCGCCTTAATGTCCTCAACCTTTGAGAAGATGTGTGGCGGGGTTGGTGTTTGCTATAAAAAATTACCACTCACGTGTTTTCTTTGTGGTATAATGAACCATGTGGAAGACCAATGTGAAAGGTATTGTGGAGAAATTGAAGACGACAAAGAGAAACCCTATAGGAGATGGTCCCAGGACGATGTTTTGGCCATTGATTACAGGAAAACAGCAGGAAAACGATTTAGGTTAGGCCCCGAGAATGGGTGGTCCATGAGAGCTCCATCTTTTCATGGGAGGCAATTACAACAGTTATTACCCAATCTTAATGATGTTGCTCCATTTACTGAGGAGAATGATGAATCAATGACGATCATGCCAAATGAAGCCAACGGTGCTATGAATGCTAGTCAACGCAATAATGTACCCGATAATTGTTGTTTGGTCATGCTGCAATCTTTGGGAGTTCATAATGCCGTTATGATTTTTGGTACGCCACTTGGCAGAGAGGAACGCCAAAACCCAACTGTGGACGTCGTTATGTCTTGTGAAAGTCCCAGGATAAGTTTTGGCTGCTGAGGATTTGGGCAGAACTAGGGGATTGGGATTAGAATCCATTTCATGGGACTTAAGGAAAAAGTTAGAACATGTGGGACTTCCACAAGAGAAGAGCATAAGGACACTGCAAGGGCAGCGGAGGAAGGTACCTACATACAATGATAGGTCTGGTTGGTAGATGGGGTCTGACCCATTTATTATGGTACCTTCATCTATGGTAGTTAGGCATGTAACCAGAGAAAGACCATGAGAGTCGAGGGTACTAAAAGCATAGCCTAAAAGAAATCGAAATGGATCCAAAGAAAGCTTCTTGATTTGGGAAATAGTGGTGACTAAGGTGGTCCTGCACCCAAATGCTGGTCTATTATGATTGATTCCATGAACTCTACAAAGGCGGAGGCTGACGAGCATCAGCCCCACCGAGAGCAATGAGTTGTATAAGTTGGAATTGTCGGAGGCTTGAGAATCTCTTGGCAATTTGCACACTAAAGTGACTATTTCTCAGTAAAGATCCCATTGTGATTTTTCTATGTGAATCTATTTACTGATATCACAATTGAATTTTGATTGTATTTTTACTATACCTAGTAGTGGCTGTTGATGAGTAGATTTTATATTATATATTTTACCCTATTCTTAGTATATTTTGGTTAATATTTTGGAAGAATTTTGATACTTTGAATTGTATTTTCAGTATAGAACTTTCAACTTCCTCTAGAGCAAAACAGGACCACATGGACGAATTTTGGAGTAATTCCACTTGGAGGACGTTCGTGAGTCACTTAGCTTGATCATAACAAAATTTGGGATTTTTACACCAAGCGGTTATTCTGGCCATAAATTAAAGGAGCGATGCGCAGTACTGGAAAATGACGTTTTAGGGCTTAAATTGCGTTTTTTGGAGCCCAAGATGACCTTGGATGGTTTCGTGGCCTTCTGGAGATGTGTTCGGAATGTCCTGATCTTTTAAAAAAGCTATCTTGTGTCAGATTTGGAGGAGATCTGAGGGTAAAACGTGGCTGGACAAGTACTTGGCAGATTCTCCTAGTTTAATTAGGGTTTTATTTTCTGAGATATTTTATTATTTTTCTTAGTTTCCTAATCGGAATAAGAGACCTATGTTTTAGAGTTTGTGGATGGCTTAGCAAATATATTGCTTGGCCGTTCTTAGTTTTTTAGCTACGCTTGTTTTTATGAAACTTTGGAGACAGAGAGAATTGCTAGGGTTCTTGAAGATTTTCTACCCGGAGGCGTTTTCATTCTTATTCATTTTAATGATTTTTCCTTTGATTTTTATTATGAGTATGCGTAACTAATTCTTTTGCTAGGGTTAGGCCATGATCATTAGCAAGAATATGTAGTTTTATTAATTTGCTTATGAATGGATGCATGCTTGCTTTGAATTATTAATCACTGCGATTAAAACTATCTATATATTTTAATGATTGATCACCATTAGGGTATTTAGACAAGTAATTTGATGCAATTTCTGTTGGAACATCACATTGAAATTGGGGAGGGCTTCTTGTGATTAGTAATTGTAAGTTCATTTAAGGCGAACATCAAGCTCTTAAGGGTTGCATGGTTTTTTAAAAGGTTTTCACGAAGCTTAGTGAATCTTACATGTTTATATTTGATCTGAACATCACACACGGATTGAATGTTAGATATACGTTTTGGCTTGAACATCACAAGGAAAATATGCATTAGGAAAACTTAACCTTCAAAGCATGGATGTGGAAATTCATAAGTAATTGATAGAATTGCATATGATTGTGACGGTGACGGCTAAACCCTAGTCTTTCCCTAAATTGATTTTAATTAAAAACAGGTTTTTCTGTTTGCTGCCTTTATTTTCTAACTTCTAGGTTTCTTTAATTGTTAATTCAATATTTTCAAACTCAAAAATCTCAACTCTTTGATAAAAATCTGTTTTAATAGTTAATTAAGAGTTGATTTAATTACGAATTAGTCAAACAATCTTTGGGGACAACGACCTTGCATGAGCAATTATATTACAATTAACTTGTATTCTTGCAAGTATTTTCAGTGATTTTAACCCTATTTGCGCAGGTACAAAAAAATCCTATCAGCTGTTCTAGGGGTTTATGTGCTATGTTGAAGGAGGGGCTAATCTCTCATTGAGAACTTATTCTCAAAATCATTTAGATTTTGAAGTAGGAGGTTTGGAAGAAAAGTGTGCACTAGAGAATCACATTCTTTTATGGTTTTCCAGCGAAAAAGGATCGCCACAAATCATGGTAGCTGCTTGAACATTTGTATGCGAATTCATATTTGCTGTGGTGTTGCATTGGAGATTTTAATGAAATTTTACGTGCAGAGGAACTAGAAGGTGGCGCCCTGAGAAGTGATGGACAAATGGCAGGCTTCCAGAATGCTCTTGTAAACTGTCAACTTATTGATATGGGATTGACTGGAAATAAATTTACCTGGGCAACGACACATGGTGAGGGGATTAAGCTACGAAGCACGGACACGCCAACTTAAGAGCGTATCCCGTATCAGATACGGTCTGGGATACGATACGCGCTCGATACGTGCCGATACGCTATGGATACGTATCTGAACGTATCCGTTGACCAGTGGACATCTGGATACGTCGTCGATACGCTTTTGATACGCGAATCCGACATTTTGAATACGCAACAAAAGCACCTTGACGATGAAATGATCTAACCAGATGAGGGGGAGAGAGCGGGAGGGGGAGAGAGAGAGAGAGCTCTGTGAAGAAACGGCGAGATCTGCAATTGAAAAGAAGGCGACGGCGGCAGATTCTATTGTGCTAGGTACTTAGGGTTTTTTTGAAGTCACGTGATATTTTCTTTTCAAACCAGGGCTTCCGTTTTATGAGAAAATAAGGCCATATATTTATATTTATATTAGAAAATAATGCATATTTTTTAGCATCCATGCCGTATATATTTATATACAACTATTAATATATATATATATATATATTTATTTATTTATTAATATACATCAATGTATATTTTTAATTAACGTATCCACGCCGTATCGTATCCTAATATTTAGAAAATAACCGTATCGCCGTGTCGTATCGTGTCGTATCGCCGTATCCGTATCCGTATCCATGCTACATAGGGATTAAGGTACGGCTGGACCGAGCAATGGCTAATAAAAAATGGCTCGATTTATTTTCTAAATTTCGAGTAGTACATCTTAACCCAACATCATCGGACCATGTACCCATCCTACTGGATTGGCTGGGAAGGAAAAATATAAAGCAGAAGAAAATGTTTCGATATAAGGAAGGGTGGACGCCTAAGAAGGGCTGTGTGGAGGTGGTACGAGTAGGGTGGTCAGCGGAGTACACAAGTTCACCTATGTTTCAAGTTACAGAAAACATAAAAGCAACTAGAGTCCAATTGCTCCAATGAGCAAAGAATTCGGAGCGGTCCAGTTCGAAGGATACTGCTACAATGGAGGATCAATTAAACATGTTATTTAGGCAACCATTTACGGAAACAACAATTGCTTATTGCCATGACTTGTTTACGAAGCTCCATTGTTCACTTGCAGAGGAGGAGGCTTTTTGGAAGCAAAGGTTGAAGGAAAATTGGTTAAAGCTTGGGACCAAAATACGAGATTTTTTCATCAAAAAGCAAAATAGAAGATAAAAGGGTAATTGCTTGAATGGGTTATATGATGATAATGGAGTTTGGCGGAATGATAATCATAAAATCACAGAATGGGATTGTGATATTCGATGTATATTCAACAACTAGGTTTACAGCTTTTATACAATGATTCAGTCAATGGGATCCTAAACTATTGCCTACAAGCAAGGCTTGATCAGGAACTAAATAGGAAAGGAAATAACTACAATATCAATTTACAATATTGACTAAGTAATAGAGATATTTTCCTTTGTTTGTACCATACTTGACCAATCCCGAAACTACTGAGCACCGATCAACGTTATACCGTCAAGAACCCAGAAGAGCTTCCCTTCAACTAGGAGGCCAATCACAATGTGACACGTGTCGACATCAAAAGCCAATCACAGCGCGACACGTGTCAACATCAGAAGCCAATCACAACACGACACGTGTCAATGTCAGAACAAAACTAGAAACTCTCTTTTATAAATAGGGATCATTCTCCCACAATAATCTTTAATGTCATTTTGTACTAAACTATTCACTAGAACTCACAAAAGGAGAGCTTGAACCTTTGTATTTGTGTAAACCCTTCACAATCAATGAGAACTCCTCTACTCCGTGGACGTAGCCAATCTGGGTGAACCACGTACATCTTGTGTTTGCTTCCCTGTCCCTATTCATTTACATACTTATCTTCACTAGTGATCGAAGCAACCAAGCGAAGGTCACAAACCTGACACTTTCTGTTGTACCAAAGTCCTCGCTGATTTTGTGCATCAACATTTGGCGCCGTTTGTGGGAAAGACACTTGTTCCCACTCTCTTCAGCTTTGTCAAGTTGGTTTCCACCGCTCGTACACTTTCTTTTGGTCAAGCATCTCTCTCCGACATGGGGAGCGAAAGAAGCCATAGCACACAGAATGACACCCCCCTTGGACCTAGTATGAAGCAACGAAAGCAGGAAGGAAATAGAGTTACTCTTCAAGCTAAAGTCGATGAGCTAGAGGTTCAGAACAACAAGATAACGATGAAGAATGAGGTCCTCCAGGAACAATATGAAAAACTTTTCGAGATGCTTCACGAGGCTAGGCATGCTCAAACACACAAGATCGTTGCCCCTGTTGAGGTCAACAATCATCTGAATGCCCCCCAACACGGAGGGTCACCGATATCCAACACGGACATCCCTGATAAGGATCGAGCTACACATCAATGTGATAATCAACATGAGACTTCTCTCAACCCAACTGCTTCAACCCGAAGCAGGAGAAGTAGAGGAAAGCACCTCCTCATAGAGGGAGTGGAAGGATCAAAAGCCGTCTATCGCGATTGTCGAGACTTCCTAAAACAATGTTGAGAGAATCTCATCCACGTAAGCTCGAAGATCAATGATCCGAGAGTTTCTGAAAGACTCGGTACTCTTCCACAACCCAGGCCAGCAGCCAATCTAGGGAATGGGCAACAGGTCCCAGAAGAACATGAAGGTATAGGGGACTCGGAAATATTCCGACATACTCACTCTAGAAGTCAGTGTGGCGAGTCCAAGGAAAAATCACACTATCTTGATCAAACTTTCCTACTTCCAAGAGGCGATGGGGACTTACGGAAGAAAACTTCAGTGGTGCACGATTCCACTCAGGACCCCCTTGTCCTACAGCTCCTTGAGGAAGTAAACAAGTTGAAGGTTGAACGTCAAGCCGAGATACCTGACTGGAACCAACCCAGGCCTAGCCCCCTCACAAGAAGGATCCTCAACACCCCTATCCAAGCGAAGACAAAGCAGAAGCTTGACTTACAACTCTATACTGGAAGGGAAGACCCGATTGAACACCTTAACCTCTTTGAGTCCACCATGGTATACCGGAGACACACCGATGAAGAACGGTGCCTTCTCTTCCCCTCCACCCTCTCTGGCGGAGCTTTAAACTGGTATTGCCGTCTTCCACCTGAGACAGTAGACTCATTTGAAGAGTTGAGGAAGCTGTTTGTCTCTCAACGCATCTTCCAGATCGATCGCTTGCATTCCGCAGATGACTTGTACACTATTCACCAGAAGCCGGACGAGTCATTACGAAAGTATGCTGGCCGCTTCAGCCATGAGTATTCTCGTTGCGCTGAGGCAGATGACAAGACCGCCCTCAAGGCCTTCACGGCAGGCTTACGTGACTGTTTCTTCAAGTACATGATCAATGCCAACACTTGGAAGACTTACTCTGAGGTGATGGCATAAGCTTACAACCATGCCTCCGCCGAGGTAAGGACATATCAAGGGAAACCCCCTACAGTCACCCCTTATCAGCAAGTAGGGAGTGGAGGCCAGATCTAACCGAATGAGATGACCTCAACCTTCCGAACGGTAGCAGCACACCCCCTGCCTCATTTAATGCTTCGCCAAGTCAACAGACATATCAATCCCAGGGCAAAAGGAAAGATTTCCATCCTCACCAATCTCATTTTAATAAAAAGAATAAGGGGCACTATCGCGATAACTCAGGATATTATCACAATAACGCCCGTCCCCAGGCAGTCAACGCAGTGGGCCAATCATGTGTCAAGACAGGCCCTACCCCGAGGTATGAGACATACACACCTTTGAACGCTACATGCGTGGCCATCTACCCCAGTATAGCTCACCTGATACCAAAGCCAAAGCCAAGACAGCCATATTACAAGTCCACAAAGAACACGGGCGTGTTTTGTTGCTACCACGAGTATAATGGCCATGATGGCGAGAAGTGCATCATCCTCCGTGATCATATTGAAGCTTTGGCACGTGAAGGAAAAATTGATCAGTTCCTCCTTCACCCTCCAAGGGATAACCGTAACCAACGCCAGGTGAATGTGATATACTCCATAAGCGGCAGCACACCCATGTCTGAATCTTCCAATAGGGCCATGAAAAACAGTGAACGAACTTTGAGACCTGGCCATCAAGTGTTTCACGTGGAAGACATCAGGGGAGGCAAGTATCAAAAGCCTAACTGGGATCCAATATGTTTCTACCCTGAGGAAGAAAGAGGTATCATTTACCCTCATAACGACCCGCTGATTGTGGAAGCTCACATAGCAAATTTTGATGTGAAACGAATCCTGATAGACACAGGTGCTTCAGTCAATATCATGTTTGCTGAAGCTTTCAAGGCACTTAATGTAGTTGAACACTTGCTCGATCGCTCGATTTCTCCTCTGATAAGCTTCTCTGGCGATATCGTGTAACCTTTAGGGAGTATACACTTACCCCTTACCATTAGTACAAGCCCCTACACAGCTACTATTACCACTAACTTCCTAGTGGTCAATTACCCGACGGCATACAATGTCACCTTTGGGCGCACATGCATCAATGATCTCAAGGCCATGGTATCCACACATATGTTGTTGATGAAGTTTCCAACCCATTTCGGCAATGGATACATTAGGGGAGATCAACTTAGTGCTCGATCATGTTACAACACTTTAGTTAAGCAACAACACCTGCCTGTCCCCAAGGAGACCCTCTCTATACATAACCAAGTAGTAAAGACCAGTCCAGATGAAGCCAACTCTGATCTTCATAATGGCAACAGTCAACCCGATGACCCTCGAGATGACTCCTTCACCCAGCAAGCACAACCCGCTGAAGAGTTAGAGAATGTCTCTATCTCCAAAGACCATCCAGATCGCATGGTGAAGATTGGCACCACTTTGTCACCACCCCTTCGGTTGTCGCTCATCTAATTTTTGCAAGAGAACGCCGAGGTCTTCGCTTGGTCATATAAAGATATGCCGGGCATCTCTCCCGATATCATCTGTCACCACTTGAGTATTGATCCCAAGACCAAACCAGTAAAACAGAAGGGAAGATCTTATGATGTTGAATGATATGAGGCGATGAAAGCAGAAGTTGAAAAACTCAAGGACATAGGCTTTGTCCGTGAAGTCAATTACCCAACATGGGTAGCAAATGTTGTCCTTGTTAAGAAAAATCCGACCAAGGAAAGTCTCATGCTTCAAAAGGTATTGTGGAGAATGTGTGTCGACTACACTGACCTAAACAAAGGATGCCCGAAGGATAGTTTCCCCCTTCCTCTCATTGATAGACTTAGACTCTACGGCAGGGTGTGAGCTCTTGAGCTTCATGGACGCTTATTCATGATACAACCAAATCTTTATGAACCCCTCAGACCAAGAACACACAGCTTTCACTACTGACAGGGGACTATATTGCTACAAAGTCATGCCTTTCGGCCTAAAGAATGCAGGAGCAACTTATCAGAGACTGGTCAATTCAATGTTCACCGAACAGGTTGGGAAGAGCATGGAAGTTTACGTTGATGATATGTTAGTCAAGAGCAAACATGCTGACCAACACATCACCAACTTATCTGAAACTTTCACCATTCTAAAGAGGTATCGAATGAGGTTGAACCCCAACAAATGTGCCTTCGGCGTGGGCTCTGGCAAATTCTTAGGCTTCATGATTAGCCAACGAGGCATTGAAGCTAACCCAGAAAAGATCAAAGCAATCCTCGACATGAAAGAGCGAGTAACTTCAAAAGACATCCAAAGCCTTACTGGCAATGTGGCAGCCTTAACCAGATTCATCTCTAAGGCCACAGACAGATGTGCTCCTTTCTTCAAAGTACTCAAGAGAAATAAGAAGTACATTACATGGACGGAGGAATGTGCCAAGGCATTCAGGAACCTCATAGAGTACATGAGTAAAGCCCCTCTGCTCTCCAAACCAGAAGTTGGTGACACTCTCATTATCTATCTATCGATTTCGGCTTCAGCAGTCAGTTCTGTTCTTATTCGAAAGGACAGTGGTGTCGAACGGCCCGTCTACTATGCTAGCAAGGCCCTACAAGATGCGGAGACACAATACTCCAACATTGAGAAATTAGCTCTAGCATTGGTCATGTCTGCTCGAAAACTTCGTCCTTATTTCCAAGCACACGCGATCATCATGCTTACTAATCACCTTCTTCGACAGATACTCCAGATTCCTGACACGTCTGGGCAAATGATCAAATGGGCGATAGCATTGGGTGAGTTTGACATCTCCTACCAACCAAAACCAGCCGAAAAAGGTCAAGCAGTAGCAGATTTCATCGCCGACTTCACATATCCTGTTGACATTACTTCTACACCTGAAGCAGTAGCTTCATTACCATCGGAAGCTCAGAAGATATAATCAACAACCCCAGTATGGAGTCTGTATATTGATGGCTCATCCAACCAACAGGGCTGCGGAGCAGGATTAGTCCTCACTACCCCTGACAAAGTGGCGATAGAATACGTTCTTCGTTTCAAATTCAAGGCATCGAACAACGAGGCCGAATACGAAGCCCTTCTAGCAGACTTACGTTTGGCCAAACATCTTGGGGTTAAACGAATTGATATCTTCAGTGACTCCCAATTAGTGGTCAACCAAGTCACAAACAACTGTGATGCTAAGGATAGCTCCATGGCAGCATATCTTGCGCAAACGCGACTTTTGCTCAAGCATTTCCACTACCAGATCACCCAAGTTCCTCGAGTGGCAAACAGTCATGCAGACGCTTTGGCTCGCCTCGCCTCGACAGTGGAAGACAAGATTGGGAGAAAAATTCATGTCGAATTATTGGCAGTACCAAGCACCATGGTCGCAGAAGTGTGCAATTTACAACAAGGAGATAGTTGGATTACCCCAATTTATAAATTCCTTGCTCATGGCACCCTCCCAATTGACAAAGTCCAAGCTAAGCAGATTCGATACAAGTCTGCCCGCTACCTGATCATTAATGACCAACTCTACAAGCACGGTTTTACCCTACCATACCTAAGATGCCTTACACCTGCGGAGGCGGAAATTGTCCTTCGGGAAATACATAGAGGAGTCTGCGGAGATCATGCTGGGTCTCGATCCCTAGCACATAAGACTTTTCGCCAAGGATACTATTGCCCAACACTCCACCAAGATGCCATCATAATATCTCGCTCATGTGATAAGTGTCAACCCTAAGCAACTATCCCTCACTCCCCTCCCGAGCCGCTCATTCCTATGATCAGGCCTTGGCCCTTCGCTCAATGGGGACTTGATTTGATCGGCCCAATGCCTGCAGGGAAGGGCAAGGTCTGCTATGCAATCGTTGCAGTTGACTACTTCACAAAGTGGGCTGAAGTAGAACCCTTGGCAACCATTACTGAGGGAAAAATAGAAGACTTCGTATGGAAGAACATCCTCTGCAGATTCGGCATTCCCAATGCGATAGTCACGAACAATGGGCGGCAGTTCGACAACAAGAAATTCAAGATGTTCTGCTCTAAGTTCAACATCAACTTATGTTTTGCCTCTCCAACCCATCCCCAGTCTAATGGACAAGTCGAGGCTGTTAACAAAATAATCAAGTGCACTCTGAAAACTAGCTTGGACAAAGCTAAAGGTTGTTGGCCAGAATTCGTACCCCAAGTTCTTTGGTCATACCGCACTTCATATCGGACTTCCACAAGAGAAACTCCATTCTCACTTGCTTTTGGTACAGAAGCAGTTGTCCCGGTTGAGCTTCAGCAAGCAACATACCGAATCTAGAATTACATGCAGAGTGAGAACGACAAACAACTCACCCTCAACCTGGATCTAGTCGAGGAACACAGAAATCAGGCTCACCTGAGGAATGTCGCCTACAAGCAGCGCATTTCCAACTACTACGACTCAAGGGTCAAACCTCACTCTTTCAAAGTGGGAGACTGGGTACTGAAGAAAAGATTACTCTGTGATAGGGTCCCGAGTGAAGGAACACTCAGTCCTAACTGGGACAGACCGTTCGAGGTCGTCGGCATCAGCCGCCCTGGCTCCTACAAGCTCAGAAGCTCAGACGGCAAGACCTTTGGCCATCCATGGAATGCTGACCACTTGAAGTACTATTACAAATAGACTCACATTGTACAAGTGTTAAGCTACAGCCATTCGGCATCCTATGTAACAAAGATCATTTGGTATGAATTCAATAAAGAGGTGATTTAGCCAACTCGGCCCTAAACTCTTTTACATTCTGAGCAATGAAACACTCAAGTGTTGAAGCTTCAACGCAAATGTTTCCAATACAAAATCAAATCTAAGTATGTGTCAACAAGACTATACAAAGGATCTATGCAAACATAGCCAAACATTCATCAATGATAGGGCAAACACTTGAAGCTTGATAATGCAAACACTTGAAGCTTGATAATACAAACACTTGCTTGATAATGCAAACACTCATAAACATGCAAAACAAAACAAAACAAAAAAAAAAAAAAAAAACTCTCAGGCTTATCACATGGCACATGCCATACAAACAATGCATGTAGAGTACATGCAGAAAGTGAAAGCACTTCTAGTCATCCTCATCTGAGGTTGAACCCCTGATCATATCACTCTGAGTCCTATCGCCATTTTCTGCATTTCCAAACTCATCATCACCCTGATGACTCTGCTCATCAGCACTAGCCTCATCACCAGACTCATCTGCACTGCTAGAATAAACGGCAAGGTCGAAGGTTTCACCTTTTCGATGATGCTCATCTATTTCTTCACGGTATTTTCGAAGAACGCTTCCATCATCATAACGATCAAGGACAGCCATCCATTTCCTTTTTTCAAAGTGAACTTCCCAGATACAGCGAGGTCTAAGGACATGGAGAAAGGCCGGGGAACCCAAGAACTCCTTCATAACAGCTTCATTCTAAGTCGGGATACTACTCTTCAGCTCAGAAACCTCAACCAAGGCACTATCCAACTCCCCTTTAACCTTGGAAACCTCGAGCATAATTGTCTCCAACTGTTTCTTAGTCGCCTCCAACTGTACCTTGAGTCTCAAGTTCTCACCTTTCCGCCTCTTCAAACTCTCAAAATGTTGATCCCTGACTTGGATGGCCTCAGTCAAAGCTTTGCTCGTCTTCTTGGCATCATTCATAAGCTGCTTATTCTCTTTCAGTTTCACCTTGCACCGTTCAGCTTCTCCCAGTCTGTCGTGATACTCAGCCATGACCTGCATGACAAGACGATCATCGCTACCAAAATAATGCTAATAAAGAGGAGAAAACAAGGAAATGACAAAGTAACACTCACATATGAAGACAGCTTCAACATCCGGTCACAATCCGATTCATCTTTAGCTAAAGGCTCTCCGAGCTCATCGAAAGTGAATCGACACCCTGCTAGGCAATTGTTGATATACCCAAAGTCCTTTGGCCGCATGGCAACCTTCAAATCTTTCTAAGGGACACTGCCAACCTCTTCTTTATCTTTACCCTTGCTGCTAGAACTAGGATCACCTTTCTGCCTAATGTGCTCCCTAACTGGAGGAAAGATAGGATTGATAGTAGGAAGAGGAGGCAACAATCGCCTATCTTCCCCGACAACTATGGTAGCAGCACATCCAATGGCCTCAGCTTCAGCTTTCTTCGTGGCAGCAACCTTGAGGACTTCTTCTCGAGACTTAGTTTTAATGATTGATCTCACTCGGTGCTTGCGAGCTTCCTTGTGAAACAGGATGTCTTCTGAAGGAACTAACATGGGCACTCTCCTTTTCTTGGTGCTAGTCTCCACTTTCTTGCCCACCTTCTCCACTGAACAAGGAAAATCAAAGTAAGGAATACCACATTATATATCTATATATATATATATATATATATATATATATATATATATATATATATAAAAAAAGGAAGAACAAGGATCAAGTGAGGATACAACTTACTCGCTCATCTCTGGCACTCGGAAACTAAGGGCTGGAAACCGTACTTTCGAAACAAGGGTCGTAGCTTACCCAAGTGTCTATCTTCTTTGGGCACCCTCATCACTTTCTCTACATCAGCTAGCTCCTGTCCGGAGAGTTTGATGGTGCCTCGTGTCACTGCATGAAGAAAAATCTTAGAAGCAAGAGAAAATCACAACAATAGCAAATAATGAGAAAATGGATACATTACAACTTACAGTTTGGAAGTGAGTAGGAACACGTCGCTCAGGCGTGACACCCTTAGCATGCTCCCAATCATTATAAATAAAGCACCAACGTTTCTTCCATGTGCAGTACGCCTTTCTCTTATCAAAGACAACACGCTCTCTCTTACTCCGACATGCACATTCGGCATAACCAGTACATGCTTTCACCGGGCGCATCTTATAACAGTAGCGCCACTGATGGAAGGAAGGCTCACCTAATCCACACTCTATCCAAATAATATAAAACCCGATCAAGGTATCCCAGAAACCAGGGTTGAGTTGCCTCGGTGCATAACCAATAAAAGACAGCATCCGTTGCAACCACGGATGCAAAGGTAAATTTACCCCCAAGGTCATTAATGTCTGGGTATAGAACATAACATGACCCGTGGGCGGCTCAGAAGGCAATTCTTCACAACGCACCAAACGTATTCCTACACTACGGGGGATACTACATGATCACCTTAGGGCCTCAAGCTGTTTTTCGCTATCTAACAAGTTATTTTCTAAATGGGCCACTGTGAACTCAGAGCAAAATATGGGTATGGCGTCACAAACAACCCCCTCACCCACTAGCATGGAGGAAGAACCAATATTAGCTAAGGTTTGACAATTGTGAGGATCAGAACGAAATATGGGTATGGCGTCATAAACAACCCTCTCACCCACTAGCATGGAGGAAGAACCAATATTGGCTAAGGTTTGACAATTGTGAGGATCATCCAACGTTTCTTTCATACCAGACTTTAACAAAGGCCATGAAGACCCTGACATGGCAGGCTCAAACCTAGAGTTAGAGCTAGGGGAGCCCTCATCACTAAGACTTCCAGACTCCGACATCTACAACAAACAGAAACAAACTCTATCACTACATGAATGATCAAAACATAAGGAAGCTCATAGGGCATGCAGAAAAGCTCAACCAGTTCATTATGTTCTTAACAAAATACATGAACACTCAAACAATTCAACAAGAATGAAAACATCCGATCTAGTGGAAAAGACTACCAACCTGAAGATGGTGCACCAAAGCAATGCTAGAATCCCTTTCAAGTAAAGAGCACTATGTCTTCAAAAATCACTACAAGATGAGCAAATGAAGGTAAGGTAAAGAATAGAAACTTATCCTTCTTATATATAGTTCAACATGGCTATTGATATTCAAAATTCAAATTCAAATTCAAACCGTGAGAAAGCCCCACATGGAAAATCTTCAAACTTCTAACACTAGGGAGTTTCAAATTTCAAATGTTTCAGTTCCCCCATTCAAAAAAAAAAAAAAAAAAAAATCCGAAGAGGGAACACAGTAGCTTCATCAATGGGATTCAACTACCAATCAAAAAAAAAAAAAAAAACTTCGCACTATCTTCATCAAGATAGTGCGAAGCACAATCAATTTATGGTGCCAACAAAAGCTTCATCAATGGAGGACAAATATCAATCTCAAAAGCTTCGCACTATCTTCATCAAAATAGTGTGAAGCAAAATCAATTTATGGTGCCAACAAAAGCTTCATTAATGGAGGACAAATATCAATCTCAAAAGCTTCGCATTATCTTCATCAAGATAGTGTGAAGCAAAATCAATTTATGGTGCCAACAAAAGCTTCACCTATAAAGCTTCAACACCAAAGCTTCACCTATAAAGCTTCAACCCCAAAGCTTCACCTATAAAGCTTCAACCCCAAAGCTTCACCTATCAAGGTTCAACCCCAAAGCTTCACATATAAAGCTTCAAACACAAAGCTTCACCTATAAAGCTTCAACACCAAAGCTTCACCTATCAAGCTTCAACCCCAAAGCTTCACCTATAAAGCTTCAAACACAAAGCTTCACCTATAAAGCTTCAACACCAAAGCTTCACCTATAAAGCTTCACCTATCAAGCTTCAACCCCAATGCTTCACCTACAATACAAAATTTCAACACCAAAACATATAAAAGCTTCGCACACTCTTCATCAAGATAGTGCGAAGCTAATTCAAGTTTTGTATCCTAAAAATAGCTTCAACTAGTCACGCTATATACCCAAGCAAAAATCTATAGTCAATAAACCTTACCTATTAAGCTATTTTCCAAACACAAAACCTTGTGACAAATAAATAAATTTTGTTCACAAAACCAAGATTCCCTTGAACCTGTACAAAAACACGGGTCAACGCAAACATTTGTTTTGTTCTACACCCACAACATCCCTGTCATAAACAAACAAGCAATTATGTATATGTTTCCAAACATATTATAATAAATCAAACAACAAGCCAAAATCCCAAGTTTAACTAGAAATCCAACCCAAGCAACCTCTTTCCCTCTCTTCCTCTTCCGCCTCCTTTCATCTATCAAATTTCTGCAACCTTTGCTCTTCTCCAGTGGAGCTGAATTTTGGATACCCTATATTTCTTGAGCAGATGAACAACTTTCAAGAAGGAATCGTTTCTGTTTGAGTGACGGAAATTAAAGTGTTGAGGCTCCAAACACGACAGTCGGATTCCCGGAAATTTAAAAGCTGCTGTGATCTTTCGAAGATCTGGAAATATTTAACCGTTAGTTCATCCTGCATTTTTGATATGTCATGAAAGAGATGATAAGGAACAACTTCGATGAAGAAAGTATGTTGATCTGAACAAGAGAAAATGGAGTTTCGAAGCTCAAAACAAGTCTGACAGGTTGACAGAAAAATGATGAACAGTTACTCATCATACCTGAATTTCTGGATTTGTACTGCTCCGATGGATCTCAAATTTGGATTTGTTGTAGCTGACAAGGTGAGGAACAACTTCAATGAAGAAAGTATGTTGAGCTGACCAAGAAAAAATGGAGTTTCGAAGCTCACAACAAGTCTGACACGTTGACAGAAAAATAATGAACAGTTACTCATCATACCTGAATTTCTAGATTTGTACTGCTCCGATGGATCTCAAATTTGGATATGTTGTAGCTGAAAAGGTGAGGAACAACTTCGATGAAGAAAGTATGTTGAGATGAACAAGAAAAAATGGAGTTTCGAAGCTCACAACAAGTCTGATGGGTTAACAGAAAATTGATGAACAGTTACTCATCATACCTGAATTTCTGGAGTTGTACTACTCCGATGGATCTCAAATTTGGATATGTTGTAGTTCACAAGATAAGGAACAACTTTCATGAAGACGACTTTGCGATCTGAGCTATAGAAAATGGTGTTATATTGCATCGACTCAGGCTGATTAGTGGAAACGAAAAGCAATTCCACCAAAAAAAAAAGCTCCCATACACCAAAGAAAAGATGAAAAAGAAGAATAACACAAAAAAGGGAGCTGGGTAGGACACAGGTACTCATCAAAAAGAGAGAAAAGCTACTAATTGCACTTGATCTTGTCTAGTCAGTAGCATGCAGCATCAAACACACAAAAGTTGGAAATATTTTTAGATAAGACATATACGAAGGTGTGACATCAAAACAAGGCTTCGTTACTTTGACAAATTAGTAACAAACAAGACACCTCATTTGGCAACTCTCCTCGCCTGAAGACTTGGGGGACTCCCACCATATGCTACTGCACCTTGATACTCGGAAGTTTCACAACCACTCAGTGACTTGGATTTTTCAAGTCTCCAACCGAGAAGTTTTCCTCACTCGGGAAATTAAGGGAACACTACCTCAAACTACATGCTTCACTCACAAAGCTTCAACAATACAAATTTCAACAAAAGAAAAAATTCAAAGAACTTTCTGAAGAAGGCTTTGGTGTATTTAACACAATATGTTGAAATGAAGCAAAGCTTATTTATTAATATTTCTGATAAGCCACAAATATGTACATATACATGAGTCAAAATAAACAAACAAAAGGGAGCCTTCACAAAGGTTGCTTAGGGTAAGTCTCAGCAGTCGGTAGAGCCCCAGAAAGAGAAAGCACCGGAGGGTGGTTATCCGGAGCCTCAGTACTGGACAGAACCCCAGAAGGAGGAGGCATTGGAGGTTGATCATTTGGAGCTTCATTATGCGGTACAACCCCAGAAGACGAAGGCAATAAATGCCTTTGGAACAAACCCACAAACCTTTTATGATCAAGTAAAGCCTGACCATCAAATTCCTGCATCTGGTCAAGCTTCCTCTTCATGTTTGTAGCATAGTCATGCATGAGCCTGTGCAACTGTTTATTCTCATGCTTGAGCCCTCTAATCTCCTGTTTGAGACTAATCACTTCAGCAGCCAATGATTCAACTTGGCGGGTTCTAGCAAATAGGCGTTGGGCCATATTAGACACAGAAGTTGTACACTGAACACTAAGAGCCAGAGAATCCTTAACAGCCAACTCATCAGACCGTTTGGAAAGTAGTCTGTTATCTTTGGGAGTGAGAAGGTTCCTGGCCACCACCGCAGCGGTCATATCATTCTTCATCACAGAATCCCCAACGGTAAGAGGACTAGTATAGGATATGAAGGATGGGCACCATATGTTGTCTGGAAAAGGCGTGGCTACCTCTTCTCCAAGGTTCAAGTCAAAACGACGGTCGGAGGGGCCAGACATTTTCAAAGGTGTTGAAGAGAGAAGAGGTCAGACAAATCAAGATCTTAGAAGTGCAAGAAGGGAGCTTCTACTGGTGGAGATTCAAGTGTGCTGTGGAACTTAATGCCAGCCTCTATAAAAATCTGCACTCGACGGAGCTTCAGAAATCGAAGAGGCGTTTGCTTTCTCAAAAGCTGGGCTGCTTAAAGACCACGAGGGCCGATCTCAAAAATCGAATAGGCGCTTCCTTTCTCAAAAGCTGGGCTACTCAGAGACCACGAGGGCCGATCTCAGAAATCGAAGAAGCACCTGCTTTTTCAGCCTCGTCAGCACCTGTCATATGCACACTCAGCTTTACGGAAATTACGGGTAATCTGTCGAAGATTTCTGGTGAAGTAGAAAGCACGCGAATCTTGTTGTTCAATCACCACACTCCACACGCACCATCAACTCCTCGGGTACCACATATAACTTTGCCAAAGATCTCTGACAAAGTTTAGGCACGAGAATTTCGAAGTTCCAGCTACCCTACTATTACCCACAAGGGTAAAGGAACATCACCACTGCTTGACAACTGGAAAGTCCCTATGTGTGTCGACCTCCGTGTTCCGTGGCAAGACAGGCTGGCAAGAACGTCCAACCTTTACTCACATTCGAGAAAAGATTCCCAACATAATTACTTTCTCAAAAACCGAAGCGGCACCGCTTTCCAAATCTCGAGAGCCAGATCCCCGACGGGATTGCTTGTTCGAAAACTGAAGAGGCACAGCTCTCAGAACTTCGAGAGCCAGATTTCCTTAGATAAAGCTTGTCTGTAATCTTCACACGCAACATCAGATTTCCAGATACCACATACCACTTTTTCAAAGTGCTCTGACAAAGTTAAAACAAGTGAAGCTGGCAGCTCCCACTACATTGCTGTGACCAAGAAGGGTAAAGGAATAGCATTACTACTTGCTATTGGGAAATCCCTATATACGTCGACCTCTCTCCTCCACGAACATGCAAACCTGCAAAAATGCTTAACCCTTTCTCGCATTCGAGAAGGCACCCTCAACATAACCTCTCGAAATACTCAGCTTTATTTCCCCCCGATAATACCTCAGCAAATAAGCCACGCCAAGAACAAGAGTATCTCATATCATCAGGGTCGAAAGCAAGAGTATCCCATATCATGCTTTCTCCTTGTCCTTGTCTTTGTCCTTGTCCACACCTGCAGGACAAGGAGAAAGAGAGCAGTCAGTCGGAACCTGAAATCAAACCTCCAATCTGGAACTGACTGCCTGAGACCTTTGCCTGGTTGCTTACTTAGCATTGCTCTCGAGTACTCATCCTCACCGGCAAATACCTCATGACAGTTGATCAGATATTGGCTCTTTACACTGAATCTTCCAAGCGTGGATAAGTCACTATGAAGGAATGTTCTGAAGGACCATTTAAATGCAAAGGTTGCACACCACTTCTGACATGCAAAAGATTGAAGCAGAAGGTTCAACGGTGAGCTGAAACGGATCACTACAGCACGACACCTTTCCATACCACATTCACTATTCTGTCAACAGCAAAAGTATCCAATATCATCAAGGTCGAACGTACTCTAGATTTGATGGACTTGTTTTGACCCTCAAATTCTTGAGTCGGCCTTATACTCTGGAGGGAACCAGAAAACCCTCCAGCCTAGTTCAAGAATAAGCCTATGGAAAGTTACTTCTTCAAAAGCAAAAGTATTTCATATCATCTCTTCTCCATTTGCTTCTCCTTATCCTTGGTGCTATTTATGACACAAGGAGAAGGAGAACAATCAACAGGAAGCCGAGGTCGAACCTCCGATCCAGGTTGCTTGCTTGGAAGTCTGATTGCTTACCTTGTCTGTTACCTCCTTCGACAAATCTCCTAGCTCGGCGACTTGGGGGACTCCTACTATAGGGTTTGTATCGCACTTAACCAAGCCCGAAACTACAAGTAAGCTTTAAGTGAAATTGCTACATTACCTTGTGCATCTTCATCGGTTAAAGATACCACCCTTGGATGGAGGAAAAGTACCTCCAGAGAAGATGCCACATCTACATATGAGACAGATAAGGCACGTGAAAATGATACCACACTTCGGTACTTAGAAGTTTCATGATTACTCAGTGGCTTGGATCTTGCAAGTCCTCAACGAAGGGGCTTCCCTCACTCGGGAACTTAGGGGAGCACTGTTTGTACCATACTTGACCAATCCCGAAACTACTGAGCACCAGTCAACGTTATACCGTCAAGAACCCAGAAGAGCTTCCCTTCAACCAGGAGGCCAATCACAATGTGACACGTGTTGACATCAAAAGCCAATCATAGCGCGACACGTGTCAACATCAGAAGCCAATCACAACACAACACGTGTCAATGTCAGAACAAAACTAGAAACTCTCTTCTATAAATAGGGATCATTCTCCCACAATAATCTCTAATGTCATTTTGTACTAAACTATTCACTAGAACTCACAAAAGGAGAGCTTGAACCTTTGTATTTGTGTAAACCCTTCACAATCAATGAGAACTCCTCTACTCCGTGAACGTAGCCAATCTGGGTGAACCACATACATCTTGTGTTTGCTTCCCTGTCCCTATTCATTTACATACTTATCTTCACTAGTGATCGAAGCAACCAAGCGAAGGTCACAAACCTGACACTTTCTGTTGTACCAAAGTCCTCGCTGATTTTGTGCATCAACATCCTTAATACTCCCCCTCAAGTTGGAGTGTATGTTAATAACACCCAACTTGCTAAGTAAAACTTCGAACTGTGTTGAACTCAACGGCTTAGTGAATATATCAGCTGGTTGATCAGTTGTCCGTATGTAAGCCATGCGTATCATTCCTTCTTGAATCTTTTCTCGTACTAGATGACAATCGATTTCTATGTGCTTCGTTCGTTCATGGAAAACAGGATTTGAAGCTATGTGTAATGCTGCTTGATTGTCACAAAATAACTTGACTAGCTAAGGATGGTTCACTCTTAGGTCTTTCAAGATATTCTTCAGCCATATGATTTCACAACATGTGGTGGCCATGGAATGGTACTCAGCCTCTGCACTTGAGCGAGATATTGTTGTTTGCTTCTTAGTTTTCCAGGAAATAGGTGCGTGACCAAGCAAAACGCAGTACCCCGTTATCGACCTTCTAGTATCTCGACATCTAACCCAACCAGCATCACAAAATGCTTGTAATTGCAATGAGCCTGTGGAAGGAAGAAAAATTCCTTGTCCAGGTGCTTGTTTAATGTACTTGAGGACCTTGTGTGCAGCATCAAGATGTGGTTGCCGAGGTTTCTCCATGAACTGACTTAGCATGTGAACAACATAAGCTAAGTCAGGCCTTGTTATGGTCAAGTATATTAACCTGCCCACAAGTCGTCTATACGATGGAAGATCATTCAGCTCATTTCCTTCCATTTGTGTGAGCGACAAATTTTGATCCACAGGGAATCGAGAGGGCTTAACGCCTAGAAACCCAGCATCATCTAATATTTCTAGGGCATATTTTCGTTGACATAGAGTAATGCCATGCTTTGATCGTGCAATTTCTATTCCTAAGAAATATTTGAGTTGCCCCAAGTCTTTCAGTTTGAAACGCTGAGAGAGGAACTACTTGGTTTCTTCAATTTCATGCAGATTATTCCCTGCTAATATCACATCATCAACATAGACTAGTAAAGCAATGAAGTTACCATGACGACTTTGGACGAATAATGAATAGTCAGACCATGATTGATGAAATCCAGCAGCCTTGAGAGCATTGGACAACTTAATGAACCATTGCCTCGAAGCTTGCTTTAAACCGTATAGGGATTTATTCAACTTGCAAACTCGAGTCTCCCCATTTTGTCTGAAACCAAGAGTCAAGGTCATGTAGACGTCCTCGTCGAGATCACCATTTAAGAAAGCATTGTTCACATCCAGCTGATGAAGATGCCAACCTTGCACAGCGGCGACACTGGGGAGTACACGAACTGTGGTTAACTTGGCGACAGAAGCAAAGGTTTCTCGATAATCAACACCTTCAATTTGACTGTGACCTTTGGCAACGAAGCAGGCTTTGTACCGGTCAATGGTGCCATCAGGTTTGAGTTTGATCTTGTAAGCCCATTTACAACCAATGGGACATTTGTGCAACGACAAAGTCACAATTGTCCAGGTATGATTGGCTTGAAGAGCAGCAAGTTCACGTTGCATGACATCATGCCAGTGTGGATCACGGATAGCCTGTGAAAAACTGGTAGGTTCTCTGAGGAGGGAAAGGTTAGTGATATAGGTTTTATGGTGAGAAGAGAGTCGGTCGTAAGACAAATAAGTAGAGAAAGGATAAGAAGTACCTGACGAGGAGAGGGCCACGTTCGTAGAAGATGTGGGAGCAGGCCTGGACGGGAGAGCAACCTCGACATGAAAGTCCTGCAAAAAGGTACAGGGTTTGGTAGGGCAGGTGCTACATCGGGGTGGAGTTGGTGGGACATTGTGGGTTGGGGAAGGAGAGGGTAGGGTGATGATTGCGGTGTCTGGAGATGGTGTAGGTGGCGGTGTGGAAGGTGGAGAAGAAGAATGTGGTGTGTTGAAGGATGAAGGCTCAGATGGTGAGAAAGTAGGAACGGAGGTCGGAAGTTCAATGGAGATGGGAGGTAGAAGTGGTCGCGGGACAGGAGAAGAATCCACATCAAGTTGGGATAGGGAAGGGGTTGGGGTGGTAGATTGTGGGTGAGTAGCAGAAGTGTCAGAGTGATAAGGGAAGTGGTCTTAAAAAAAGAACACGTCCTGTGAGACAAAAACTTTGTTAAGATGTAGGTCGAAAAGTCGATAACCCTTTTGGCCATATGGATACCCAAGAAGAACACAACGACGGGCACGAGGATCAAATTTGGAAGGTTTATATGCGTGAGTGGAAGCAAAACATAAATAACCAAAAACTCGTAAGTGTGAGTAACTGGGTGCTTTTTGAAACAACATTTCATAAGGTGTCTTCCCTTGGAGAAGAGGTGTGGGTGTGCAGTTGATGAGATAGGCTGAAGTGAGTATGGCGCCCCCCCCCCCCAAAACCGTTTTGGCATGTTGGCTTGAAAGAGTAAAGCTCAGGCAACATTTAATAAATGTCAATGCTTACGTTCAGCAACACCATTTTGCTGTGGTGTGTGAATGCAATTGGTTTGATGAACAATACCTTTCGTGACATAAAAACTATCAAGCTTAAACTCGGGACCATTATCACTGCGAATGATTTTGACTTTAGTATTAAATTGGGTTTCGACCAAATGAACAAATTGCACAAGAAGCTGTTGTGTGTCAGATTTATATTTCATTAAGTAAATCCAGATGCTCCTAGTGTAATCATCAACGATAGTGAGAAAGTATTTTGCACCAGAAAGAGAAGGAACGTGATATCCCCCCAGATATCAACATGTATCAATTCAAAACATGATTTAGTGGATATGGAACTCAGTGAAAACGGTGCTCTTGTTTGCTTGGCTAAAGGGAAAATGACACACTTATTTGAATCACAAAAATTTTGTTTGAAAAAAGGAAATGACATGGAAACAGTTTTGGATAGATGTCCAAGACGTTGGTGCCAAAGATGATGGTTGGTTATGCTAATGGTGTTGCATGTTCCTTTCTTTGTTGGATCGAGATAGTAGAGGCCCCCCCGTTCAATTCCCGTCTCAATCATCTTCCCCGAGCGTAGATTCTGTATGACACAAAACTGTTTTAGGAAGATGGTAATATAAAGGGAATCATAGGCGAGTTTGCTAATGGATATCAGATTTAAGGTAAAGAATGGGACACACAAAACATTATCAAGCACAAGGTTGGAAGAGAAGACCATTTGGCCAATGTGAGTGACCGTGGCAAGAAAACCATTGGGTAGTTCAACCGTGTGATTTGTAACTGGCCTTGACGACGTGAGATAATGAGGGCTGCAAACAACGTGGTCTGTTACACCACTATCCAAGATCCAAACATTTTTAATGCCATTATGCATGAAGGAAAATGCTTTACCTGAAAGTTCTTCATTATTCGAAGAATTACCCACGTGATTTGCAAATGAGGAATGATTTTTGTTTAACATGGCAAGGATCTACTTACAATCTTCCTGGGAAAATGGAAAATTTGGCATCCCGTCTCTCTTGTCATGCACGGAAACTTGATTGCCCTTGGAAGTGGATGAGCGGCTTTGTTCCGTTTCAACAGCCGCTTTGCGTTTGCGGCAATAGTCGAAGGTATGACCCTTCCACCCACAAAAGGTGCATTTGAGATGGGCATGGCAATTTTTGGTGCTGTGGTTTGTCTTTTTACATTTGCCACAACAAAGACCACCATCCTCGAGTTCAAGTTCACGGCCATCATTCTTCACAGCAAAAGCTGCCGCTTCAGATTGAGAAGTATGCTTTCCACTTGAGACTTCCGCCTATTTCTCATGGCGAAGAACAAGAGAATAAGCTTTGTTCACTGTGGGTAAAGGCTCAAGAAGAAGGGTATTACTACGGACAATGGAAAAAGAATCATTTAAACCAATGAGAAATTTCATTGTTTTTTGGGTCTCAACATAAGAGATGATTTCCTTCTTCGTATCGCAGCTACATACAGGGATAGAGCATAGCACGTCACGTTCGTCCCACAAGCTTTTTAGTTTGGTAAAGTATGAACTCACCGTCATGTTACCTTGCACACAATCATGGATCTCGTTTTCTACATGAAACAATTGAATGATATTTGCATGAGAAAACCGTTCTTGTAAATCAAGCCACATCTGCCCTACATCCTTGCAGTTGATGATGCTACTTGAGATTTCCTTTGACATGGATCCTAAGAGCCACGTCTTAACCAAATTATTGCAACGATTCCATTGCTGCAATTCTGCATGTTCATCTTCACTCGGCGTCTTGACAGTCCCATCAACAAGCCCTAATTTGTTCTTGACCGTTAAGGCCATGGTCATGGATTGAATCCATGTACTGTAATTATCTTCCACCAATGGCTACGGCACAAATACTACTCCAGGTTGATCTGAATGGTGGAGATAAAGTGGATGATTAGGATTCTCCCACTTTAGATATGAAGTCATGCTCGAGGAAGTTGACTTCGTGTCTGTGTTATCACCCATGGCTATGTTTTGCTAGGGTTGTTTTGGTGTTTGTGTGTTTGCTTATTATTTTCCCAGATATCAATCACTCTGGTACCATCATAAAATCACAGAATGGGATTGTGATATTCGATGTATATTCAACAACTAGGTTTACAGCTTTTATACAATGATTCAGTCAATGGGATCCTAAACTATTGCCTACAAGCAAGGCTTGATCAGGAACTAAATAGGAAAGAAAATCACTACAATATCAATTTACAATATTGACTAAGTAATAGAGATATTTTCCTTAACAGATAAAGAAGGCATGAAGGATATCATCATCAATTATTTTCACACCTCTTTGACTCAAAGGGACCGACGGAATGTGAGGCAGTCTTGGAAAATACTGTTCCACGGGTGACAGAGAGCATGAATGCGGAGCTTCTTCTTCCATTTTCGAATGAGGAAATTAAGTTTGCAATATTTCAAATGCATCCTATGAAGGCTCAGGGACTGGATGGGATGTCCCCAAGTTTCCATAAAAAACATTAGAAGATCGTTGGACAAGACGTTTGTAATGGGGTATGATCGTTACTTTCTTCCGGATTTATGTTGCGGAAATTAAATTTCACTCTTGTAACTTTAATTCTGAAGAATAAAGACCCAACGTTGATGACACAACTCCGACCGATTAGCTTGTGCAATGTTATTTATAAAGTGTGCTCTAAAGTGCTAACAAGCAGGCTCAAATGGGTAATGCCGAAAATTATTTCGCCTTCACAAAGTGCCTTTGTTCCTAGAAGACTAATTTTGGACAATAGTATGGTAGCCAAGGAATTAGCTCATTACATGCGAAGAAATCCAGTGGTTGTGACATAATTATGACGTTGAAACTGGATATTAGCAAAGCTTACTATAGAATTGAATGGAGCTTTCTCGAGCAAATAATGAGGAAAATGGGTTTTGCTGAGGCATGGATTACTTTGATTATGATGTGTATCATGACTGTGTCTTACTCCTTTAAATTGAATGGGGAACCCATGGGATATGTTCATCCAAAAACGGGGAATCCGCAAGTGGATCCCCTCTCACCTTTTCTGTTTATGTTATGTGCGAAGGGGTCATCAGCGTTGTTTCGTGCCTGGGAGAGACGGGGACGAATAATAGGGGTTAAAGTTTGTAAATAGGCATAGAGTGTAAACCATTTACGCTTTTCAGATGACAACTTTATCTTTGCTCGAAGCACAATTGAAGAGTGTCTCCAGGTGAAACTTCTATTAAAAACACATGAAGATGCGTCTAGGCAACCTATTAACCATATGAAAAGTTGAGTGGCGTTTAGTGGAAATCTCACTGATTATGATGAACAATTACTAGCAGATTGCCTAGGCATGGCTACGGTGAAGCACCACAATCACTACCTTGGTCTTTCGGTATTTTTAGGGAAGGCAAAGAAAGAGACTTTTTCTTATATTAAAGATCGACTTTGGAAAAAGCTTCATGGTTGGAGAGAGAGTTTTTTAAGTAGTGTGGGAAAGGAAATATTGATCAAGGTTGTTGTCCAAACTATGCCACTTTATACTATGCAAATGTTCTTATTACCAAGGAATTTGTGTGAAGAATAGAATTAACATATGAGGTGATAATTGGTCGCCCTGGAAAAAAATTTCTAAGTTTTAAGCCCTATGCTATGGAAGGTGGATCATGATACAAACGTAAGTGCTTTGGTTTTAGTGGAGGGGAGTCTTGCTTGGAATATGGAAATAGTGAATAGCTTATTTTGTGAGGAAGAGGCCAATTTAATCAAGAGTATTCCTTTAAGTTTATTTCAAACGAATGGCATCATAATTTGGAATGTGGAGAAGAATGGAGGATTTACAATGTGAAGTGCCTAGAATCTGGCATGTTCTTGTGGAGAGGTATATGGAGATGAACCTAGTGGGTCGGCAATGATAGGAGAGGTGAAATTCCTATGGAAAGTGTTGGAAATTCAAATAAAAAAGCCGTGTGATGTCTAGCTGTCTGTCCATGTGATGCTAGCTATTCTTTCCAGGTTGTTTCCAGCAACTACAAACATCATTGCTCCCTCCATCTGTTAACCGAAAGTGTGTTGATTGCAAGCTGGAAAGATAGCTGCATATGTGTGCTAGACTGTCCAATGTTCATATGATCCGTTTGTGTGTGCTGTTGTGTTTATTTTATTAAAAGCACTTGAGTGGTCCTTCATTTTCTGCTTGTATAAATAAGCCTCTCGTAAGGCTTTAGAAAATGTCTCTGATTTGTCATTCCATTTTAGAAGTGTGTTTGCAAACTCTTTTAAATATATCAAAGTGCATTGTTTGCCGAAGCTTGTAGCTTCCCTCATTTCTCTATTTCTTTGTCCAATTTTATTGAGAATGAAAAGTGAGAGGTGTGATAGAGTTTGTAAACTTATCACCCACATATTTTGGTATTGAGTTAGTAAACTCTTGTGAATACCAACAATTGGTATCAGAGCCAGAATACCATTCTGGCAAGTGTTGCAGTTATGGCGTCCAACTTAGTGCAGCTCCAGGTTCCCACATTGAAGAAAGAAATACGAAAGATGGTGCATCCAATTCAAAGCATTGTTTGGATCATAGGAGCTATGGGAAATAGTCAGTAGTGGGTATGTTATACCCACTGCCGAGCAAGAAGCCGCATATACTACAGAACAAAGGAACACTAACAAGGACTTACGAAAGAAGGACCAAAAGGCATTGTATCTTCTATACCAGGGTCTGGAAGATTCAACGTTCGAGAAGGTTGCAGAAGCAACAACGAGCAAGCAAGTATGAGACACACTCAGTACAATCTACAAAGGAGTAGATCGAGTCAAGAAAGTGAGGTTAGAGTCACTTCGAGCAGATTTTAAAACTGCTCACATGAATGAAGGGGAGAGCATGTCCGACTATCACTCAAGGCTCATTGTGATAGTAAATCAGATAAGGAGAAATGGCGAGAGACTCGATGAAGTACGAGTTGTGGAGAAGATACTCCGGTCATTCACATCTAAGTTTGAGCATGTGGTGACTGCCATTGAGGAATCCAAGGATTTGGAAGCGATGAGCGCAGAGGAGCTACTAGGATCCCTCCTAGTTCACGAGCAACGCATTCAGAAGAATGCAAGCCCCACAACGCTAGAGCAAGCTTTGGAGTCAAAGTTGAATATTGACAAACCAAATGGAGGTTGTGGGCCGTGGAACTCACATCATGGGAGTTCATCCAACCATAGCTGAGGACGAGCCCAAGGAAGAGGTTGAGGCTATGTACAAAATCAAGGTCAGTCTCAGGAGTGGAGATCTACTCGAGGAAAGGCGCATATCCAGTGTCACAGTTGCAAGCAATATGGACATTATGCCAATGAATGTTCATATAAAAATGGTGAGCATGTCAACATGGCAGAATCAAGAGGAAATGCTGGTGAGGAATTTACAGTCTTACTAGCACACCATGATTCCAGTAGCCAACAAGATGTTTGGTATTTGGACTCTAGTGCAAGCAACCATATGTGTGGAAAGAAAAAGTTTTTTGCCAAACTAAAAAATGAGGCATATGGATCTGTGAGTCTTGGTGACTCCTCAAAGCTGCCAGTTGAAGGCAAAGGGAAGATCAAGATCATCCAGAAGGATGGTAAAGAAGAATACATCTTCGATACCTACTACATAGCAGGTATGAAGAACAACATTTTGAGCATTGGTCAACTGCTCTAGAAAGGGTATATTATACATATAGAGGATATGTTTCTCACTCTCAGGTATGCAAGGAGAAAACTTATTACACGTGTTCAAATGTCAAAGAACCGAATGTTCCCGTTGAAGTTGAACACAAAGATTGGGAGTTGCAACATCGGTGTAATGGAAGATGAGTCATGGAAATGGCATCTTCGGTTTGGCCATCTTCATTTCAATGGCCTAAAATTGTTGTCAAGTGGAGGAATGGTTCGTGGTCTACCCCAGATTGAAACCACACGCCAAGTATGTGAAGGTTGTGTGCTTGGCAAGCAAGCACGACTATTGTTCCCTGTTAGTGATACATGGAGAGCAAAGGTACCACTGCAGTTGGTGCACACAGATATATGTGGTCCATTGGATCCCATGTCTTATGGAGGTAATAGGTATTTTATTACTTTCATTGATGATTTTAGTAGGAAGACTTGGGTTTATTTTCTCAAGGAGAAGTCGGCTGCCCTAAGAATCTTCAAGGAGTTCAAGGCACTCACAGAGGCTAAAAGCAACCACAAGCTTGTGGCTGTGAGATTAGATAGAGGTGGAGAGTACACCTCCAATGCTTTCCAAGCATACTGCAAGGAGCAAGGAATTAGGCATCAACTGATTGCTTCCTATACCCCACAGCAAAATGGGTAGCCAAAAGAAAGAATCGAACCATTTTTGACATGACAAGGTCCATGCTTAAGGAGAAGAATTTGCCAAAAGAATTATGGGCAGAAGCTATAGCTTGTTCGATTTATTTGTTGAATCGATATCCAACAAAGAGTGTCAAGAAGATGACACCACAAGAGGCTTGGAGTGGATATAAGCCGAATGTTGCACACCTAAGAGTTTTTGGGTGTGTTGCATATGCTCAGGTTCCAGAAGCCAAGAGGAGAAAACTCGATGATTGAGGTGAGAAGTGTGTGTTTGTGGGCTATAGTGAAGAGTCCAAGGCATACAAGCTCTACAACCCACAAACTGGCAAATTAGTGGTTAGTAGAGATGTCATCTTCAGTGAGGAAAAGGCATGGAATAGGAACAACAAAGAAGTCAGTAAAGGGAAGATCGTCTTCACTGATTTTGAAGAAACAGAAGTTGTACCACCTGTTGAGCAACAACCTGCTCAAACAAACACAACAACTCCATTGCACAGAACTGCAAAGAGTGGTCCTACATCCACTGAGGAAAGCAGCTCATCAACTCCAGTGAGGTTAAAGAGTCTTATAGAGATTTATGGACAATAAGAAGAAGAAGAAACCAACTTTTTCTGCTTCTATGCAGACCATGAACCTCTCTCATTCAATGAAGCTGTGGAAGAAGATTGTTGGAAGAAAGCCATGGAAGAAGAAATCCATGCCATCGAGAAGAATGACACTTGGGAGTTGACAAAGCTCCCACCAAATTAGAAGGCTATTGGTGTCAAGTGGGTTTACAAGATCAAATGCACTGCAGATGGGAGTGTGGATCGATACAAATCAAGGCTTGTAGCAAAGGGCTACAAACAGAAGTATGAAGTGAACTATGATGAAGTCTATGCTCCAGTTGCAAGACTTGACACGGTAAGATTACTAATCTCTCTTGCCGCTCAGCATAAATGGAAAATTTATCAATTAGATGTCAAGTCAGCCTTCCTTAGTGGAGTTCTTGAGGAAGAAGTGTATGTGGAACAACCAGAAGGCTTCCAAGTACAAGGAAAAAAAGATAAGGTGTATCGTTTGAAGAAGGCTTTGTATGGCCTTAAGTAAGCACCACGAGCTTGGAACTCAAGGATTGATAACTACCTTCACCAAAATGGATTTCAGAAATGTCCATACGAACATTCAGTTTACATGAAGAAGGGTGCAAAAAGGGAGTTCTTAATTATTTGTCTTTATGTAGATGACTTGTTGTTTACAGGAAACAATGAAGCACTGTTCTATGAGTTCAAGCAATCCATGTTCAGCGAATTCGAGATGACTGACAATGGATTAATGTCATACTTTCTTGGCATAGAGGGGAGGCAAGAAAGTGACGGTATCTACATCTCTCAACAAAAGTACATGAGAGATATATTGGAGAAATTCAATATGGACAAGTGCAATATTGTCAACACTCCAGTTGCAACTGGATTGAAGCTGTCCAAGGAAGGAGAAGGTGAGTTTGTAAACTCAACCGTGTACAAAAGTCTCGTTAGAAGTCTAAGGTACCTTACAATCACAAGACCTGATATAGTTTATGGTGTTGGACTCGTGAGTCGGTACATGGAAACACCAAGGGAGTCTGAGAATTTTGAGGTACATAAGAGGTACTCTAAACTATGGTTTGTTTTATAATTTTGGTGAAGATGCAAAATTATTTGGTTATTCAGATAGCGATTGGGGAGGTGACCAAGATGAAAGGAAAAGCACAACTAGCTATGTGTTTTTTCTTGGATCAACAGTTTTCTCATAGACTTCAAAGAAGCAATCAATTGTTGCTTTGTCATCATGTGAAGCCGAGTATGTTGATGTAGCCTCAACCATGTGTGAGGCAATTTAGTTAAGAAATCTGTTGAAGTCAGTGTGTCATCCACAAATGGAATCAACTATGATTCATGTGGATAACATGTCTGCAATTAAGCTTGCAAAGAATCCTGTTCAACATGGAAGGAGTAAGCACATTGATACCAGGTTCCATTTTCTAAGGGACCATGTGAAGCAAACGACAATTGAGCTTGTCTATTGTCACACGAAGGAACAAGTGGCAGACATCTTCACTAAGCCACTGCCAGTTGAATCATTCCGGCTGCTACGTAAGAGGGCCGGCCATGGTGTTAAGGTTTTACCCTACACATGGTGGCATTGTCTTGGCCAAGGTTGATAGAGAGAATATTCTCAAGATATTAAATAGGAAATAATATCTTGAGATAATGAAGTAAATATCCCTTCATTGTTTGGTCAGATGTGGTGTATTTAAATATTAAAGATTTGTGGTGTATGGAGACTCATGGATTACTTCTTGGTAGTCATGATACATCAGAAGACTAAGAGATTATTCTCTAGTAGCCATGACACATCAGAAGATTAAGAGGTTTACGGCTTGGCCATCAGTGAGAGCATCATTATAAATACAGAGACACTTTGCATCATTGAGCCCCCTCCAAATAACCACACAAATTGCCCTGAGAAAACTTCTCAACAACCTTTGAGATTTTATCCCCTTCCTCTTTCTTCTCACCAAGACATCTTCAGTTTAGATAAATAGCATTGTGAAGGCAACTGGCGACATCTTTAGTTTAGATAGACAGCACTGGAGCCGTATAATCAGTTGATCGAAGAGCACCTTCAGTTTGGATAGACAACACTACTTCAAGGCTGACTGGTTATTATCCAAGTCTCAATCGACAAGGATTTTCGAGTCCTTGTTAAAAGAGGTCATCTCATTAGCCTTCTCGGCGAAGTGAGGTCTTACCAGGTTATTAGGCTCGGCACATTGAAAGCTGAGTTTTATTTTATGATTGGATATTCTCAAGTACATTTTAGAGTTCGTCATTCCTACGACGAAACCACATTTACCATCAAGACATTGATCTCTTTTAAGTATTTGTGTCCATATAGTCTGATACCAATTCGGCGTACTTATACTCTCATGAATATAATTACCGAGACCAAACTCGGCGTCGACGATTTGTGAACTTTGCAGAACTTGCCGCTTTGTCTTCAGGCTTTAGAACTCGAAGGCCGAGACATGTTTCTTCCTCGGTCGTAGTCTCAAGATCGAAAAGTCAGCAGCATGCTCAACACTATCAACACATTTTACTCCCTGACCAAGCTCGATCGACGAGTTGGCATGCCCCGCACATAATTGAATGACGTAGTTAGCTTATTAGTTACTCGGCTTGGGCGCCACATAGGCTTGGTAGTTTTTAGGATCAATAAAAGTAGTGGGGTTGAGCTTCATCGATGGTTTTAATGCACTAGAATCAGCTCAAATACTCTACTACAAGCCTTTGTGCTTCCTTATGGATTTGCCTTTATTGGGGCAGCGAAGCCTTCAGCTACCTCCGATGTTGACATTCTAGCACTTGTTGCTCTTCCACATGTCTTGCTCGTCTGTGTTGCGATTGCAGTGCATGTGGTTCGTTTCTGGCTGGTGAGCGAGTTACTCGCTGTCCCACTTGGCGTGTTCTGCTAGTTGAACTTGAGTCGGACTGCTCTCGTGCTCTCCTTGGTCCGTTGTGCAACTACCTATTTAGGTGCCTCGCAGGAGGATCTCCTTATGGGCATAGCCTCATATAGAGGCTTTACTTGGAATGTTCGGAGTGTTTGTTGAAGTGTGAACCCAACCTCGAACACACACTGACTCGTGGGCCGAGTCGGGAATAAACGCTTCTCCATGCATTAAGGCTGGAGAAGGCATTTTCCCGAGGGCCAAGCTGAGAGTGCACACTACCCGAACATTCAATTTGTTGTGGCCGAGCAGCTACTTGTTAGGACGTCGTTGGAAAAAGTCATGATCATCTACCCTTGTCATACTTCTAGACACTTCGTCTCAGGTGTGTTGCGTCTCGATGCGTTCAAGGAGCTAATTCACCAAGGTTGTCTGTTGGGCGAGGGCGCTAATTAGGTTGGCGACATGACGAGACAGGTGATGTTCACCATTTGGGGTGGAAGAGTCTAGATAATGGGCGTTTCCATGTGTGGTGGGAGTATGATGAGTTGCATGTACGAAACTCAGGTTTGGAATAGGCATATCTGCGAAAAATTGAGGTGAAAATATCCCTAGGTCTATCTATATCCCTTTGTAACTATTTATATTATTTTCACATAACCTCTTGAAAGAAAATTCTATTTATGATTTCTTATGTAGGAAATACTTTTATTTGTAAAAGTTTCTACTGGAATTCATTTTATTAAAAACACCTTAATTTTTTATGAAAATTTCAAAATTCATAAATAAATACATGGAAATCTTTCAAAAAATGTTTCATCGATATTTTTAGTACATTGATTGTTTGTAAGGGGAGGGGGAGTTTGAATAAGCCACACAATAGGCAACCTAATTTGGTATTGAATTCGCCATCCACGAGATTCGAACCTAAGACCTCTCACTTCCAAGTGAAGAGTAATACCACCAGACTGTAGTATTGAGTGGCTCTTCAAAAAGTGTTTTTATGTCTAAAATTAGGCTTATTTGATTAACACCTCACATATTGTTGAATACATCCCATATATTTAATACCCTTCACAATTGCTTTTTAATTAAAATTTATCTTAATATATCTCATTTATTTTTCCATAATACCCTCACACCCCACACTATCAACATACATCCCACATTTCCTACATACACTCCACACTCTTTACGTTTTAGATCCAAATATATATTTTATGTTTTTATTTTTATTTTTTACACCCCCATGCTATTCATATCTTCAAATTGTGAGGTGGTTTCTATGTTGTTCCTCCTCCCTTTCAAAGAATGTAGATATAGATTTGGGAATCCATCATTGACAACAAAAATAAAAAAATAAAAAAAATTGAAAACCTCATGAAAAATATTTTTCTAAAATGTTGATTTCATGTTCAACTTGTCAGAAATATATATATTTTTCAATCAATGTGTTTGTAATTCTATGGGGTTAGGAAATAAATGGTGAGAGTGGTTTTTGCTGACTATCACTGACTAAGACAAAATGCCAACTCAGCTTAGTCTGTTGAGATATATGGTTATGCGGTCAAGATAAAAGTTTAGCTTGTAAGGAAAGACACAACAGCTATAAGCTGATATTCTCTGTAATAATTGGTGCGAAGCATTTCATTCATACAATACAAGATTACATTTTTCCTTTGTTTTCTCTCTACCTCCATAGCTTTCTTGTTCTTTAAGCTTACTACTATAACTTTCTGTATTCTTGTTCTATATTGTCAACATGGTATCATCGCCATGGATTGATCTTTGGCTATCCTCTTGCGCTGTGGGTGAATGATTTTTCGTACAAGCTTGAATGTTCGAGTTTGTTTTCTGGGTTTCAAGATTCAAGTTCTCAAGTTTTGTTTTCGATTACTAGTTTTCTTTCCAGCATATCAACTGTTTGTGATAATGTCTCAGTGAGAATTTTCTTGGGAATTTTAGAAGTGTCAAGGCCGATTGTCGTACACTTCAGATTTGTTAAGACTTCAAGACCGAATGCCATATTTGAGAATCTTTATGGCCAATTGCCATTTCTCAGCTGCTATGAAATTGTTGATTGTATTTCCCTAAGGCCGATTGCTGGGATTTTATGTTATCTAAAAGATTGTTTGTTAATTGGGTTTTCTGTGATATTGTATCTTGTGCTCCTTCAAGGCCAATAGTCGGAGTATAAAGTTGTTTGAAAGTGGTCTTTCTTGCGTGGTTGCTTTGTGACAAGTTGAATTCTTGGTGGGTGATATTTGGTTGTTTCTGAGTTTTGATTCAATTTTTGAAGTTCTTGTGATAATGGCTGAGTCTACGGTAAAGATTGAAGGGTTATTAGGAATGCTAACAATAAAGTTAGGTGATGATAATTTTGTTAAGTGGAGTTATTAGTTTCAATCAGTACTAAGAGGATATGATCTATTTGATTTCTTCAATGGTGAATCTGTTTGTCCACAAAAATTTGTGATTAATACAGAATCAGGAGTTACAAAAGAAATTACTCTGGCTTATAAAGAATGGGTTAAAAAGGATTTAGCATTGCTCAGTTTATTGATTGATACGCTAACTGATGATGCTATGGATCATGTAATTGGATGTAAAACATCTCATGAGGCTTGGATTGTTTTGCAAGAAAGATATGGGTCAGTTTCAGGAGTTCGAATTAATCAGTTGAAAACTGAGTTTCACACCTCACAGAAAGGTGGGGAAACTGTGGATAAGTTCTTGTTAAGATTGAAAGGCATTAGGGAGCAGTTTATGTCTGTAGGAGAGAAAATTACTGATAATGATTACATAATTGCAGTGTTGACTGGTTTGCCAACTGAGTTTGAAATGATCAAAACTGTAATTTTGGCAAGGGAAACACCAATTTCTATGAAAGATTTTAGGGCACAATTGTTGAGTGCAGAAGGAACAATTGATTCAAGGATTCAATCTGTAACATCCTGTATGTCTGCAATGTATGTCAATGGTGCAAATTCTGATAATCAAAGGTTCCAAGGTGGTTTTGAACAGGGAGAAAGTTCGAATGCTCAAAGATTTCAAGAAGATCAGTTCAGTAATGGTTTTCAAGGAGGATCTGGTTTTATGGGACATGGGAATAGAGGTCTCCATCCTCAACAGAGAGATAATAATTACAGCAACAGAAAGTTTGCTGGTGGTAATAACTATTCTAGTGGGAGCAATAACTCACAATTTTATTCTGGTGGAAATAATGTGGGAAATAGAAGTGGAGGAAATGGAGGAAATTTCTCTGGCAATAATAATTACTCTACTAGAGGTAATTCTTACTCTACTGGAGGTAATTCTTCTGGTGGGAATAATAGGAATTCATTCTCTAGTAATGGTTCAAACATAGGTAAATGGAATGGCAACCCTAGTTTCAAGGTTGGTGTTTCTCCTGAATGTCAGATTTGCTCTAGGAGAGGGCATACAGCTCCTAATTGCTACTATAGGTCTGAAAATGGAAATTCTCAATCATCTGGGATTACAATGTGTCAAATTTGTGGAAAAAGGGGGCATATTGCTCTCGAATGCTACCGTAGGAACAATTATGCATATCAATGGAGTCCACCACCACCATATCTTGCTGCAATGACTGCACAAACACAGATTGATAAGAATGAAGGTACTCTGATTGATAATGGTCATGGTTTTGATATCAATGATCAGTGGATAATTGACACAGGTGTAACACATCATATGACAGCCAATATCAATAATCTTAATCAAGCTATACCTTATCTTGGTGATGAACAGATAACTGTTGGTAATGGTGAAGGATTAAAAGTTTCTCATATTGGTTCTAGTACACTATCTACTTTTAAACATCCTTTGTTACTAGAGAGTGTGTTATATGTTCCTCGGATTACTGTGAATTTACTTTATGTTAAATAGTTATGCAAAGATAATGGATGTTGGTTTATATGTGATGATGTGGTAGTTTTTATACAGGACAAGGCAACAAAGGTGATCATGTACCAAGGCAAGAGTGATGGTGGGGAATTGTTCACTATACCAGTCAATGTCTTCAATAATTCCTTTGCTGCAAGGTTGAATAAGTGTGTTGCTTTTCTTGGAAAGAAGGTTCAAGTTTCAGCATGGCATAAAAGATTAGGACATCCTGCAGAATATATCCTGGCACTTATGTTGAAGAATTCACAGATTTCAGTTAATTCAGATTTCTGTCCTTCTTTTTGTGTATCTTGTATTCATGGAAAAATGACTAAACAATCTTTCCCTATAAAGCAAGTTAGGGCTACACATTTGTTTGAAAAGATTCATTCTGATGTATGGGGTCTATCTCCAAAGTTGTACATCGAAGGATGTAGGTACTACATAAGCTTTGTAGATGAATTTTCAAGGTTCTTGTGGATTTTTCCAATGAATAATACATCAGAGGCATTTCAGATATTTGTTAAGTTTTACTCTTTTATTTTGAATCAGTTCAATGTATCTATCAAATGTTTACAAACAAATGGAGGGGGAGAATAAATGAGTAAACAGTTTGTGAGTTTCCTTGAGAATAAAGGAATTGTTCATATGGTGTCATGTCCATATACCCCTCAGCAAAATGGTCTTGCTGAGAGAAAGCACAAGCATGTGGTTGAGACAGCCATAACTCTAATGTCTAATGCAAATGTAAATTTTACATTCTGGTATCATGCATGTTCACATGCTGCATTTTTAATTAACAGAATGCCATGTAGAACACTGCAAGTGAAATCACCGTATCAAGTCTTATTTGGTCAAAATCCAGAGATACATCATCTAAGGGTTTTTGGATCAGTTGTCTATCCATTGTTAAGGCCCTATAATGAGAGCAAACTGCAGCAAAGATCTGCTCAGTGCGTGTTTCTTGGCTTTGTAATGGGATACAAAGGTGTAGTATGTTACAATCTGAATACAAAGAAATTGATATTGTCCAGACATGTTATACACGATGAGGAGATATTTCCATGTAAAAATATAGGAGTTCAACTACAACAAGGCAACAGCAATCCGGTAATGTTTCTCAAGTTCCAATTGTAATACAGTTGCCTCATATTGGCTCTGCAATTCAGAATGCAGATCTACACTCCTCAAGACATCTAAGTCATGAATTTTCTGGATACAATGACACATTCTCTTTAGGCAACTCATTGAATTCTGGTAGTACAAGTCCGGTTGTTTCAGCACAAAATGAATTAGTATCTGCCACTAGTAATTCTATGGAATCAGTACACTCTGGAATTGCAAATCTCAGTCCCCATCAACACCATCACCATCACTCTGGTATAGAAGCTATATCACAATCACCCTTGTTTCCTATGTATCAAAGTTCTCAATTAGAGGTAATTCTTCCTCCCATCTCATCATCATCTCAGCATTCCTTATCTGGAAATTCTAGTGATACTCAAACTGTGACATCAGTTCATCTAATGGTGACAAGATTAAGAAGTGGTGCAATAGAGAGGAAACATTATGCTGGTTTCTTAGCTACTTTTCTTGAACTTCACACATTACAATTGAGTGATGAGGATTTATTTCATGGAGGATATTCTTTTATTTCAGAAGTCACAGATTCAACTGAGCCTTCATGTGTCATGAAAGCTGTTTCAATTCCTCAGTGGCAATGTGCAATACAAGAGGAATATGATTCACTAATAGCTCAAGGTACATGGATTTTAGTTCGAGCCCCTGAAGATAGATCTATTGTTGGTAGCAAGTGGGTTTACAAAGTTAAAAAGAACCCAGATGGAAGTGTGTCAAGGTACAAGGCCAGATTAGTTGCATAAGGTTTTTCTCAGGAGCATGGAGTTGATTACACTGAAACCTTCAGTCCAGTAGTGAGACACTCCACAGTGAGAATTATACTTGTTATTGCTACAATGAATCATTGGGAATTGAGACAATTAGATGTAAATAACACATTTTTGCATGGAGATTTGCAGGAGGAGGTGTATATGAAACAACCACAAGGCTTTGTTGATAGTTCTCATCCAACACATGTCTGCAAATTGTTAAAGTCTCTCTATAGTCTGAAACAAGCTCCAAGAGCTTGGAATTCGAAATTTACAAGTAATCTTTTAATCATGGGATTTTCCGCATCACTCTCAGATTCAAGTTATTCATGAAAATAGAAGATGGTGAGACTATTATACTATTGTTGTATGTAGATGATATAATTCTAACTGGATCCAATTCTGTCAAAATCCAGAAAAAAATTGAAGAACTCTCTGCAATGTTTAACTTGAAGAATTTGGGAAGACTTACATATTTTTTGGGTTTACAGATTCAATATAGGCAGAATGGTGACATTTTTGTGAATCAAGCTAAGTATGTAAAGGATTTAATTCACAAGGCAGGTTTGGATTCTTGTAAATCAGCAACAACTCCTTGCAAACCTCATCATCAATTACTTGCCTCAGAAGAGACAATGCTATCAGATCCAAGTATGTACAGAAGTATTGTAGGATCATTACAATATCTAACCTTTACTAGGCCTGATATTTCTTTTTCTATCAACTCAATTTGCTAATTTATGACATCACCAACAGATGTACACTTTGGGGCAGTAAAAAGGATATTAAGATATCTCCAAGGAACAATAAATCATGGTATAGTATATTCAACACAGTCAGAATCCAACTTAACAGCATTTTCTGATTCAAACTGGGCTGGTGACTTGAACACCAGAAGATCTGTGACAGGTTATGTAGTGTTTATTGGGAACAATCCTGTGTCTTGGCAATCAAAGAAACAGTCTTCAGTTTCAAGGAGTTCTACTGAAGCTGAATATAAAGCACTTGCTCATACTGCAACCGACATTGCTTGGATGAGACCAAGGTATTAAATATCGATGATATTGGAAATATCGGTAGTCCGAAAACACGGAAATATTGATGGAAATATCGGGATATTATCGATATCGATAAAAATTATATGGAAACCACAAAAATTGTAAGAAAAACTTGAAAATTTTTATTGAAACTTTGCAGGATGTTTATTTAGTCAATTATCTATTAGTTTATCACAAAAAATTGGAAGGAAATGCATTGCATGATGGATTTAACTGATTTATGTTGATTATATAGCGAGCTGGCAAACATTGTGAGTGTAGAAAATATGTAGTAATTAATTAAAGAAGTTTAAACACATCATAATCATTTATATATAATGAATTAGTACAATATTTTACACTTTATACATTGCATGGTAAGATACATGAGTGACTTAGTACGAAATAGAGTTCCTGAGTTTTTTTGGTTCTTCTGAGCAAAGTCACTTCCAATTATTTCATACAAAACCGTGTGCCCCTCACACACACACACACACACCCTCAATGTTTTTTTTTTCTCTCGGATAACACAAAACCGTGTGCCCCAAAACTGTGTGGTTTCATACAAAACTGTGTGCCACACACACACACATACACACACCCTCAATGTTTTTTGTTTTGCTCTCGGATAACACACACACACACACCCTCCCTCTCCTTGCTGCCTGTGGATTCCTATATTTTTATACCCTCTCTCTTTCTCTTTCTCTCTCTCTCTCTGTGCGTGTACTCTCTCTTCCTTCATTTGCTCACAAACGGCAAAGCTGCAGAAGCTCGCCGAGATCGGAAGTTGCAGATTCAGAGTTGCAATCGCCTAGATGGGTACGGCCTGCCCGGGACTTGGGCTCGCACACTTATGGATCGTCGGACCTGGGTTGGGTGTCCTCTGGGTGCCTCGGAGCTTCATGGAGACGAAGGGAGAGATGGTTGACGTCAGTGATGATTTTGGTACCATCGTCGATGGGTGTGGGTGTGTAAATGGGTGCGTGAGTGTAGATCGGGGTGAGAGGGAGAGTCTGTGCGAGAGAGAGGGGGAGAAAGAGGGAGTGAGTTGAGAGAGAGGGAGATATTGGCGTGGGTGGGGAAGGGGTGGAGGGTTGTAGGGAAGGGGAAGGGGGGGAGATGGGAATGGGTTCTAGGGATGCAGAGAAGAGAGAGGCGATAGAGAGATTTAATATATCACGATATTATTGATAATATCGCGATATTTTGACAAAAACTCTTTAGATACCTATTAAAATATCGGTCCGGTGAAAAACCGATAATATCGGCGATATATCGCCGATATTATCAGCATTTTGTTCCTTGGGTGAGACAGATTCTGAAAGATGTCCAGTTTCATGTTCCTTTTCCACCAATCATACATTGTGATAATATGTCAGCCATATCATTAAGTGCTAATCCAGTCTTTCATTCAAGGATTAAGCATCTTGATACTGACTATCACTTTGTGAGGGAGAGAGTACAAAAGGGTGATTTGGAGGTACTCTACATAACTACTGAAGAACAGACTGCATATGTCTTAACCAAAGGTCTACACAGCCCTTCATTTCTTCAGCATTACTTCAATCTTAAGCTGGGGAACCCTAGTTAAGATTGAGGGGGGATGTTGACTATCACTGACTAAGACAAAATGCCAACTCAGCATGCCAACTCAGCTTAGTTTGTTGAGATATATGGTTATGCGGTTAACTTGTTCTTTAAGCTTACTACTATAACTTTTTGTATTCTTGTTCTATATCGTCAACAGTTTTGAGAGTTGAATGGGATATACATGTTAATAGTGATTTGTGGTGTATTTAGACTTTTTTTTTTAAACCTTATGATGTCAAAATTGTCTTATTTAGTTTTAAATTTTAATGTTGAGTGGCCACTTAGTACTTTGGTCTAGGGGTAGTCTTCTTCACTTGTAAGTAAAGGGTCTTAGGTTCGATTCTCGCCAAAAGCGAATTTGAACCACTTTATTTCTAGCCTATTGACGAGGCTAAACCCTCTCACTTCTCTTTAGTGTAGATGATATCATTTGTTAAGAAAATAAAAACCAATTTTTTCTAAATACAGCCAGAAGAGCATTTAGGCTATACCATTTATACTTCAAAAACGCACATTTATTTTGCATATGTACTTTATGTTTTCTGAACAAATTGGTACATACATCATCCGGACTGTGTTTTTGCTTGAATACGGACTGTTGAGGTAACATTATTGTAGTATGCTCATTCATCCATATTCAATAAAATAAAATATTTACGCTTGATCCATACATTAAAGATTAGGATTTGGATAATTCAAATTGTGGGGATCTTAGGGATCCTCACATCTTAACCGTTTATCGTACATTGTGCGATTAGAAATCATTTTGAATTTTTTATTTAAAATTAAATACAAATATTACCTAACGAAAACTGACCGCACGATATACGATGAAAAATCATGATGTGAGGATCACTAGGATCTCCACAAAGAAAATCCAATGAGGATCCTCATAACTTTAATATATTATTGATTACGGAGACCAGTCGAGACGTCATTTTGAACATTTTTTGCCGTTTGCCTCTAAACCTTCTCCATTTATCCATTAAAGAACAAAATAAAAATTATTTAGCCAGCATGCAAAATATAAAAAAAATATAAATTGAAAACGGGTACGTAGTCCACAGCACAGAGGGCATAGAAGGCATATAACAAAAACTAAAAGTCTCTCTTCTGAGCTTTTAGGACAAGAGGATGCATTCTTGAGGAAATCCTTGGGGAAATCTCTTTGTGTCTTTGCAGTAACTATAAATCATGTAGTTCTTTTGCACCCATCTCAGTCTCTCCTGACCCCTCAAACCAACTGTTGTGAGAGCCATGCATTAGAATCACTAATTGAATATGGAGATTTTGAAGTGCAAGAAGATGTCCCAGAGGACCAAATACAGGCATTATTACCATTGAAGTTCCTGTAGGAGGCTGTGAATGGAACTTTTGTCCAGTCTGTCTTTACTAGACCACAGGCTAGTATATTCACATTGGCTGGTTCTTTGGGAATGGAACTCCAATTGTCTCCAAGTTTTTGAACTCCCTTATTGGGATACCATCAACAGAGAACCTGACATAAATAAAAATAATCCATGTAAATAATTAAAAATACCGATATTATGGTAATGACAACTAAATTGAGTAAATGATCGGATTAGAAACGCAAACACCATCTGGTTTCGTGAACAAATTTGAATAATTCTGACAATTGTTTGCAAATAAATTGAAACTACATCTGTATGTTACGGACGTATCATAAGTTATTGCTAAGACCATCTCCAACCGAAGGGTCCAAATGGCAGAAAATAGCCCGAACACCTTCTCCAACCGAGGGTTAGGCCAGAGATTTCGTGGGCCCCACAGAATCTGAAAGGGCCAAAAGGCCAACTGGCTAGCCCAAAGGAGCCAGCCAGCCAACCCTGGGTTGGGCCAGGAATTTAAGAATTGTCATCGGATATAACTAACAGCATTGTTATTAATCTTGTCGGTTATATTTGACAGACAAATTTTTTAATCCAACGGCTAGCTGACGCCAGTTAATGTCGGACTCAAAATTTTTTTTTTTAAATTCTTAAAAATTCTAATTTTTTTCCTATAAATACCTAAACCATTCATTCATCATTCCTCACAATTTTTTTCACCATTTCAATTCTCATATTTTCTTACCTCTTTCAAAAATATTTCCTTCAATTATTTCAATAATTTTCAAATGGCTTCGTCTGCAATAAAAGGTAGGGTTTGGACTCGAAAAGAAGATGAAACTCTTTGTGTGAGGGGGAGTTCTCAAACAAGTGAAGGTGTTTGGACTCGTGTGTCCAAAAAATACTTAGAGTTTTACGAAGGCACCACTCCACTGAATGTCCGAAACCACGAGATTTGTTCTTGAAGATGGAAGAAACATCTTCACCCAAGTCTGAACAAATGGCATCAAGCACTGTTAGCAGCCGCAAGTAGACATGGAAGCGACGCCAACTACTACGACGAAGTAAGTGTTTTCACAATTTAATTTAAATATTTAATTATATTACATTTAATTTCATGAATTACTTTCCTTTAATTTTTGTAAATACATTTAATTTCATAAATTAATTTCCTTTAATTTTTGTAATTATATTTTCTAGGTATGCCAAGCGGAGGAATTGTATATGGAGGACAGCTCGAAACCCTTTCGGTTTCACAGTTGTTGGGAAATTTGTAAACGGTGTGTGTTATTTGAAGATCCACCTCAACATAGATTAGGTCCTACGCCGGTGTTCAAAACTGCATCCTCAGCTGCGGATATGGATGAAGATGGATCTCCTACCATTCAATAAACAAGGGTAGAAAATCCGTCTTCGGGTGAAGGTTCCATACCTAGGGCTATGGGATGAAACAAGGCACAAAGGTTGAAGGAAAAGGGCAAGGCAAATGATGATTACGCCGCTCAATAGGAAGTAGTGGCCTCATTGTGATTAATGGCGGAGCAAATTGCCGTTAAGGAGGAAGAAAGGAATCGTAGGCATGAAGAATGGGCCAAACAAATACAAGAAGAGATGAATGATAAGAATATGGAAAGAAACACTTCGAATTACACTCCAATGAGTAAGGCCTATTTTGATAGGAAAAAAGAAGAAGAAATTATGACCCCGACGGTAGTTGTTTACCTCTGACTATACTCATACAATGGCGGATGATGAAGATGATGTTGATTATGGATATTAAATTTAAGTTGTTGTAGTTTTTAAATTTAAGTTAATGTTGTTTTTAAATTTAATTTGTCGTTTTTAAATTTAAGTTGTAATTTTTAAATATAAGTTGTAGTTTTTAAATTTAAGTTGTTGTTTTTAAATTTAAGTTGTTGTAGTTTTTAAATTTAAATAATAAATTATGTTTGGCCCTATGGCCCTTTGGCCCTCAGTTGGAGATGGAAGCAAATATGGCTCTGTACTGTTCATTAAAATATTAATTTCTTGGAGGGCCAGAGGGCTAAAACGAGCCCTCTGGCCAGCATTCGGTTGGAGATGGCCTAAAAGACGTAGCATAGTAGCAAGAGAGAAATGTTTTCTTTTTATTTTATAAAAAAAATGATATGTTTACATTAAAAAGTAGGAAATTAAATTGATTTTAAGTTGGACATCAACTAAATTCGAATATAAGACATTTCACTTTCAAATAAAGAAGAATTCTTCTTTCACTGCCCTATAGTAGTAAGTAAGTTAACTTACTCGATATTTAAAACATAAAATTGCCACTTTACACCATATGGTTGACAAACAAGATTATCTTAACATATTTAAAAAAAAAATTATCAAAACATAGAGTACCTTGATAGATGATTTGAGTGCAATACTTATATAATCCGTTGAGAATTCCAAAGGATTGAATAAGTGTGAAAATTAGCAGTCACTAGTAGAAAAAACAGTTTGCGCGATGATATTTCGTCGCACAAGACGTACTTGCGACGAATATTTTCGTTGGGCAAGAATACTTAGCATTACGACTAACCGTCGTCGTCGCGTAAAGTCAGCAAGAAAGCGTGGGGTAATTTTTTTGGTGCGAAGAACTTGTGCGACGAAGGTGGGCCTTTGCACGACCAATTGTTTGTCGTGCAAGTTCCTGTCAGTTTTGACCATTTACTGCAGGTGAATCAAAGGAATTGATATGGCATTTAATACTGATGTTTGCGCAACAAATACTTCGTCGTGCAAAGGTCCAAACTTTCCTATAAATAGGTGCTTCTATTGTTCTTTTTCTTCACAATTCTGTTCTTCTTTCGTGCTGGGATGGCAGATAAAAACAAGGATGAGAGTGTGCGTGACGCCAACTCTCATGATTTGCGGGACCATTTTGAGTTTGCGCATGTGATTGTTGCAGCCATAGGAAATAATTGTCCCACTGCTGAGTGGCATTCTTGGGAAGATGTGCCTGGGAATGTGAAGAAGGTTGTGATGGATGAACTATTAGTAAGTATATTGTTGATGAATCAATAATTAAGTTTGTGATATTTTTAGTTATATGTTGGAATTAATTAATTGCATATATGTGTAACAGTGTAAGTATACTCTTGATGATGATACGAATGAACAATTGATCAAGTTGATGGATGGTGCGTTGGAGGGAGGTTACAATCGGGGGCGTTATGAAGTCTTGCGTAATGGACCAGGACCATCCAAATAGTAGTTTTAAATTTATGTTTTGTATGACAATATTTAAATTGAAGGTGTTTTTTTTAAGTTATGTACTTGGACTTAATTATGTTTTAATTCATGTTTGGTTATTTAAAGAATTCAATGGTTTATGATATTAATTATTTTTAGAATAAATATTTAAGGTAATATTAATATTGATTGTAATTATAAAGTTTACGTAAACATAGATATATTTATGTAAACTTTATAATTACAATTGATAATGTCATAGCAAAAAATATTGCGTGACGAAGTTGTCATTGCTAAAGATCACTTTGTGCGACAAACATGTTTTTTTGTCGCGCAATAAAAAGGTAAATTTGTGTTCAACCATCCCATTTATTGCGCATTTATGTCTTGTTTGCGCGACGAAATAGATTATTGCGCGACCAATGTATTCGTTGCGCAAAGCCTTCCTATTTGTTAAATAAACACAAGTTCAGAACCCTAATTTCAAAAAAAATTTGTTTCAAAAACCATTGCCGATTCTAGAGAAGGTTCTTGTAACATCCCACATCGCCCAGGGGAGTGGATCCTGTAAGCCTTATATGTATATTCCCATCTCTACCTAGCATAAGGCCTTTTGGGAGCTCACTGGCTTCGAGTTCCATCGGAACTCTGAAGTTAAGAGAGTTCGCACGAGAGCAATCCCATGATGGGTGACCCATTAGGAAGTTCTCGTGTGAGTTCCCAAAAACAAAACCGTGAGGGCGTGGTCGGGGCCCAAAGTGGACAATATCGTGTTACTGTGGAGTCGAGCCCGATATGTGGTGGGGGCCCGGGCCAGGGTGTGACAATTTAGTATCAAAGCCAATCCCTGGACAGAAGTGTGCTAACGAGGATGTCGAACCCCTAAAGGTGGGTGGATTGTCACATCCCACATCGCTCAAGGGAGTGGATCCTGTAAGCCTTATATGTATATTCCCATCTCTACCTAGCACGAGGCCTTTTGGGAGCTCACTAGAATCGGGTCCCATCGGAACTCCGAAGTTAAGCGAGTTCACATGAGAGCAATCCCATGATGGGTGACCCATTGGGATGTTCTCGTGTGAGTTCTCAGAAACAAAACCATGAGGGCATGGTCGAGGCCCAAAGCAGACAATATCATGTTACGGTGGAGTCGAGCCCCGGATGTGGTGGGGGCTCAGGTTGGGATGTGACAGTTCTGGCAAAAAGAAAGTTGTGCGAATTGAGAGGTATCAACGAAAGCAAGTGCCGTACTTTGCAGAGAAAAAATAGGAATGGGTTGGGCCGTACGCGGAACTTATTTATGATATTGGCAATTTAGTGTAGAGGGAATGTTCTGTTGAGTTTGAGTCTTGGAAAAAGGTGCCTGAGGAGTTGAAGAAGTCCATGCTATAGGAGTTATCAGTAAGTTCGTATGAAATAATGTATATTTATTTTTGTTAAAATGTAGTACTTTTGAAATTACTAATTTATTGTTATTGGCATTAATGGAGGTGCATTGGGATGTTGACGAAATCGATGAGAAGCAGTAGAAGCGTCTGGATGAGCTTTTTAGGCAACGTTTCTGGCAGTGGAAGTTTGATGTGCTGAAGAATTTACATTACATAAAAAGAAAAAAAAAACTTATAAAATATACGAAATAAAATAAAAAAAGGTAAACTTGTGCGACGAAAGCTTTATTTTGTCAAGCAAAGGGTATTTGCAGAACGAACACATTATCTTTCATGCAAAATTTTCATCCTAAGGTCAACTTTATTATTAAGGATTCAGATTGTGTAGACTGCAAAGGTTGCATAGTTGAAAAGAATAAATTATTATGTAAAGGAAATAAATTATAAAAATGGTAAACATGCGCGACAAATACTTTATTTTTGTTGCGCAAATTTCCTTTAAGCGACGAATATGTTTTTAGTCGTACAAATATTCTTTGAGTGACGCAAGGTGTATTTGTCGTGCAAAATAATTCGGCCAAGCGTTAAAATTATAATTTGGATTGAACTTGTGTAGAGGCAAACTGCACAAAAATTGCAGATTTAGCCTCTGCACTCATCCTCTTCCGTTTCGCCCAATTCGGCATCTGTCATTTCTATTTTCTCTCAATTTCATCATCTAAAACTCCCTCCATCTTGTTTTCTAGGTTGATCGAGCTATCTTGGTCTGTCTGGTAAGCTTTTTTTTTTTTGTTAGGGTAAGGGTATTAATGTAAATTGATACTAACACCATGACTTTTGTTGTGTATAGGGATATTGTGTGTGATTTGCAATTGGTGGAGAAGAATTGAGAAGGTTTTCTCTTCGTTATATTTTTTAAAAATATCAAATTAATTAAATTATGTTGAACTTATGTTGTTATGTTTATATTGTGTTGTGAAATTATATTTATATTATGTTGTGGAATTTGTACGTGACGTACAAATTTGTGTTGTGATGTACGGAGTTAATTGAAATTAACTTCGTACTTGTTTTTTATTTTTAGTAAAACTTGGTTTCCCGTTCGAGGATTAGTTGGATTTCGCATATGGATGCGAAAGCACGACTACGGTCCAATTAATTCTTGAATTGTCCCATTATTTGGATAGTTTAGGAATGCACATTTATGACGTGTAGTTTATGGTTGAAGGACAAGATTTCGGTGTCATCTATGTACGTTCTTCGGGTTGTACACTTGAAGAATTGTATCGAGATGCTACCGAAAATTACGTGACATGACTATGCATTCTCGAATGGGATAAGGCCCTTACCGGAGGCATAACGTGACATTATCATTTTGTATGACGTTTTTGTGATTCTTGTATTGTTATTGTGGTTCTAGGAATTATGGATAGGACATGGATACAAAACCCGAATAGATGCGTGGACGAATACTTGGATGGAATTGAGGATTTTATTGACTTTGCATGTACACACAACCTAGGTGCAACTAGAATCCGATGTCCTTGTAGGAGGTGTAACAACACGTTAAGGGAGACAATTGAAAATGTTCGATTTCATTTAGTAAGGAATGGAATGATTGAGACATATAATACTTGGAACCATCATGGGGAACAATTAGACAATGCTTCATCTTCAAACGCAACAACAGTGGACAATGTTGAACCTATTGTGGATCTTAATGAACAAGTCATGGATATTATAAATGATGCTTTTCCATTTGCATTGTCAAACACCAATCAAGAAGGGAAAGATGATGTGCCTACACCAATGGATAGTGCAGAGTTCAAACAATATGAAAAACCATTAAAAAATGCCAACCAAGAGTTATACCCAGGGTGCAAGAGCTTTTCCATTCTCACGACCATTGTGGAACTAATGCACGGAAAAATAAAGTATCGTATGTCGAACCAGTGTTTTGATTACTTTTTGGGGGTTTTTAAGAGAATGCTTTCGAAAGACAATTGTTCGTTGAAAGACCATAGACATGCGCAAAAGGTGTTGAATGGTCTTGGATTGGTTTATGAAAAAATTCACGCTTGCAAAAACAATTGTATTTTATTCTACAAAGAGAATAAAGCATTGGATAAATGCCTTGTATGCTATGAGTCAAGGTTCAAAATGACATCTCATAATAGAACAATTAAGATAGCACCCTCATGCATTATCTACCCTGAAACCTAGGTTGCAGCAATTATATATGTCGATGCATACTCCCACAAACATGGGATGGCATAAGGAAAAACGGGTAGACGATGATGTGATGAGGCATCCTGCAGATGGGGAGACATGGAAAGAGTTCGATCGAACGTTCCCTGAGTTTACTGCTGATCCTTGGAATGTTAGATTAGGACTTGCCACTGACGGATTCAATCCGTTCGGGGTTCTAAACCAACACCACAACACTTAGCCAATTTTTTTATTCCCATATAATTTTCCGCCTTGGAAATGCATGAAAAAAGAATACATGATGATGACTCTTTTGATAATCGAGGATCCTGGCAAGTCAATCGATGTTTACTTAAGGTCGTTGGTTGATGAGCTAAAAGATTTATGGATAAACGATGTGCGCATGTATGATAAGTCCACTGGGAAGATGCTCACTTTGCGGGCAACAGTTATGTTGACTGTGAATGATTTCCCCATATATGCAATGGTATCTGGGTGGAGTACTAAGGGTTATATGGCATGCCCTGTATGCAAGGATGATGTAACATATGGTTGGCACACGAAAAACGTTTGTTACCTTGGTCATCGGAGATGGTTGCCATGGGACCACGAGTGTCGCAAAAAGGATAAAGAGTTCGATAGGAACACAGAGCATCGCCTTAGACCTAGAGAATGGTCTGGTGATCAGATTTTGGAACAGGTTAACTGTTTGGATTTTGCTTCGTTCCGGAAAACAATGAATCAGACCAGACCTTCTACACATATGAACTGGACGTACAAGCCTATGTTTTTTGAGCTTCCGTATTAGTCAAAACTAAAATTGAGACAACCTTGACGTTATGCATGTTGAGAAAAATAGCTTCGACACATTGGTGGACACCATTCTAGATATTGAGGGCAAAACAAAGGACATGATCAAAGCTCATCTTGATTTGGAAAGAATGGGCATACAGAGGGGTTTAAGGATGAATAGGGATAGTGATAAAGCGAGAAAGGATATTGTATTTTTTTCTTCATGAAACCAAATGACAAAAAAGAGTTTTTAAAGTTTGTATCGTCTGTAAAGTTTCCCGATGGGTATGCTTCTAATATCGCTCATTGCGTGAATGTTGACGGGAGTAAATTTGTTGGTCTACAGAGCCATGACTGCCATGTGTTTATGCAACGCCTACTTCCTGTGGGTATTCGACACCTATTTCCGGAAGATGTAGTGAAGCCAATCATGTTATTGTCTAGATTTTTTTCCCAACTAATGGCAAGAACGTTGTGAAACACATACATTAATCAGTTGCGCCATGACATTGTCCAAGTCCTATGCAAGTTTGAGATGATATTCCCTTCACCTTTCTTCTAAGTATGATCCACGTGATGGTTCACTTGCCCGAAGAGGCATTGCTTGCTGGTTCTATCAACTGTCACTGGATGTATCCAATATAAAGGTATATAATCCTCATCATTTGTTTATACATCATTAGCCCACACTTACTAATGTGTATCATATTGTTTTATTTTGGCAGGCTTTTCGGGGAGCTGAAAAAAATTGTACGTAACAGGGTGAATCGTCCTCAGCGCAATAATGATAGGGGTGTGAGAAAGGAGAAACTTTCTATTTTTAATCAAAGCGCACGACCCTTTGGAGATCTTGTACGAGGAGAGTCGTTTTCCAGAAATGACATGGAGGTAGCGCATTGGTTCGTACTAAAAAATTGTAATGAGATAATGGCATACTTAGATGAGCATGAAGAGATGATGAAGCGAGAACATCCATCACACTTGTATGTCAAGAAACACCGAGAATTTTTTCCACGGTGGTTTCTCGAATATGTAAGCTATAAGTGTTTTGTATTTGACATATATATTGTAGTATTTAATTTTCTCAAACTAACATGTGCATGTTTTTGTATAATATTAGGTGAAATTTTTTAAAGCATCGAATTCCCCCACTTACAGTGAAGAGTTATATAACTTGGCGTTCGACCCAATTCACGCTGAATTGTTCTCGGGTTGCCATGTTAATGGTGTCAATTTTTTGGGGACTACACGAGATGACAAGTTGTGTGCACAAAACAGCGGTGTCCATGTCCTAGGTGGAAGCGAAAGTATGGACATTCATTTCTATGGCAAACTAACAACTGTCTTGCAATTGCTTTACAAAGACCGATACCAAGTGATCATGTTTAAGTGTTGATGGTTTGATACAAACCCAAATAGGCAGGAAGTGTAAAAATTGACCATGGCTTACTATCTGTGAACATTAAAAGAACTTGGTACGATGACGACCCTTACATTTTGGCAAACATGGAAAAACATATTGTGTATCTAGATGACCCTAAAGCCGGGAGAGGTTGGAAAGTTGTTCAGAAGATGGATCACAGGAACAGGTATGTTATACCAAAACAAGAACCAACTGACTATGACATCGACAATGTTGCTTACCAACATTTACAATCTTCAATGGAAAATGATGCGGAAACACTTCAAGATACAAATCTTATCCAAGAACCGTTTCAGATACAAGGAGTGTCTTCCATCAAAATACCAATTCAGTCAATTACAATTAACCTTGGTGATCTTCCACAATACGATGTTACAGTGGGCCTGAACGACGACGGTGACGTAGTTATGAAGGAAGAGGATTGGGAGACCGAAAGTGATGATAGCGACGACATCGAAAGTTATTATAGTTCAGATGATGAATAATGAAATTTATTGGCAACTTGCCATGTAAAACATAGTAAATGAATTTTTTTGTAATTTAATTAGCTTATGTCATAAATAAATTGGTTTTATTTCAATAACTATAAATTTGAAAAAATTTACTCGCGTAAATTAAAATTTTAGCTCTTTGCGCGACGAACAAATTATTATTCATCGCGCGAATGTCATTTGAGAAACAATTAATTAATGTTCGTCGTGCAATCAACTGAAAATTGGGCGCGCACAAAATTAATTTCATGAAAATTTGAATTTATTGCGCAACGAATATCTTATGTTCGTCGCGCAATAACCTTGAGATTAAACTAAAATCGTAAACACTTTTCCACTTTCCCCTCACCTTTCCTCTCTGTAAACTATCCCTCTGACGGCCATCTCCCTCAGCTCTTCCTCGCACTGTCTCTTCCTCCTCTGATAGCACTCTCTCTTCCTCCTCCAGCACCCCCTCTCTCTTCCTCCTCCGACAAGCCTATCTCTTCCTCCTTTGACAACGCTCTCCCTCTAAGGTAAATTTCAATTTACTTAACTCTAGTCAATTTAGGAATTAGGGTTATACAATTAGGGTTCTAATGTTTTGAATAATTCCTTTTATTAGATAAATGCTTTGATTTGATGGTTGCTTTGAATTAGGGTTCCAATTTTTCAATTTTTAGGGTTTACATTTTGGGGATTAGGGTTTACAATTTAGGTACTGTTGAACTTATAAGCTATTGCATTTAGAAACTCTTGCTCCAAACTTGTTAGTTAACTTGTAATTTATTAATTAAATCCATTGATCAACAATCCTTACCACCTCTAACTAACTCTTTATCCAAATTATTATCCAAATCTTCTTATCCAAGTCAAAAATCATGTAATCAACTTCTATCATCCAAATTAACATTTGTACCACAAAGAAAAATTAAACTTGTGTTGTACAGTCAATTTAACTGACGAATATAGTGAGGGAAATAGAGGGTGCGTTGGCAAGGAGAAGCGAGAGAGTTTGATGTAATTCATATTGTGCCTCTATTTTTAATAGCAGGAAACATAAAATCTTGACCCAACAGGTACTACATTTTTAACCGGAGATTATTTTTAGGATACTATCTAAAAATTAAGATATGGTACAATCTCATAAGCATTTTGAAGAATTTACAACGTTATATTTCTAACTTGAGTTTCAGATATGATACTATCTAAAACTCAAGTTTATTTCTTTCCCTCTCCTCCTGAAACTTGATGGGAGATGAAATGATTTATGGGATGGAGACACATTGATATTATGTTAATTTATGAGAGATGAAATCTTTTATTGGATGGAGAGACATTGATATTATGGGATTAATTAGTTAAATTACAATATGTGTGTTGAGAATTTAGGGATTAATTAGTTGATTTTTGGGTACTTTGATATGAAGGCACAATTTACCGGAATCTGTAGGTACTATACGGATTTATTAGTTGCTTTTATGTTGATGTTATTTGTTAACGTGTGTGTATATATACATATTTATTATATAAGGCAGGTAGGGAAAGTGAGTTTATTAGAACAAACAATGATGTTGTATTGACTTACCTGAGTTTTTGAGACTTTATTAAATATGTCGCTGATATTATTTGGGAATGTTTTTGTTTCTCCTTCAATGAAATGCATATAGGTAAGTGGATTGGTTTTTTGTTCTTCCTTTAATGAAATGCATCTAGGTCAAGATGCTTTTATGGGGTTGGTGTGAGTGATATGCCACATAATTAGGCATGTTGAAGGATATGTTTGTGCAGATGTATAGTTACTGAAATTATTATTATTTTTTTGAATTGTTTTCATGTCAAACCTTATTAGAAGTCGTAAGGCGGTGACGACTGCACCCTATTCACCTCCCCCAGTTCATTCGTTAGCTACCACTGCTCTTGCACAAATGCACCACTTGCTGGTTGGTCCCAGGGTCTCCCAGGCACCGGCCTCATCAGCCTCATTAGTGGCGCTACCTATTAGCACCAGGCATGGTCACCGCCGCCCTCGCACGCCCGACACACCATCGGCATCCACTACTGATGCCTCGAGGTCACAACAAGGTAAAGTTTAATAATGCCCCGCACATTGATAACTGTTTTTTTCCTATAGTGCCTTGCCGGTTTAATGAGGTTTGTAGTTAAAGTGGAATGCAAATTATTGTCAATACAATTGTGTATGTTATTGACATGGTCATGTACTGGTATAGTAAGAGTTACCAATCCCATTTACATTGCATCACAAAGTAAAGTTTTAATTTTTTATTTGATTGAACTTGTTGGTCAGTTTCTAGATTGAAAATTGATGATGTTGGTGCTGTGTATAACTTGTTTTCTGGTGTTTGTTGGAATGTGGGACTTTTCCCTCTTTCTCTTAGCTTCTTGTAGAGAAATTTGTTATGGAATTTTCAGAGTTGATCTTGTACGCTTATTCTTTTTTTTTTGTTTCCGTTTATCTTGAGCATAAATAGTTCAAATTAGAGTCTTTTCGAAGGTACATTAATTTCTTTCTTATTATATATAATCAACTTGTTAGCAGTCATTCTAGCTTTTTAGATCCCTAAAATGCCAACTGTAGTTGAGATAAAGGCTAAAATAAGTTAAAGGCTAAAATGGTATCCAAAAGTACAAACCTTATAAGGAATACCAAATATGAAATATGATAAGAATTTGGTTAACTTAGTTTTGTTATTTTAGGTTAAGTTTGTTAAGTTATGTCATTTAAGGATTAAACAGTTATTATATATATTGTTTATTATTGTCATCGTTTTGAACCTATTATTAAACATTTGTGATCATTATGTTGGATACATATATTGTTTATGTTATTTTCAGGTCTTTGGGAAATGTTTTAATTATAGGGAGGTTATGCCGAACTTTTAGTAGGATTTGTTATTAGTTTAGGGTTAACCTTAATTTTATATTTCAGTGCAGCCAAGAAAAACACCAGGGGACCTTGTCGCCAGTTGAAGACGACGAAGATCACCCGAGTGACTAACGGACGTATCACTCTCGGGTATGACGAGTGACATCGGGCTGCACCAGCAGTGAAGCAGCATAGTGAATTGGCCCATGACATTGGTCACGTCGTTCGGACCTATTGCCCTATGCAATGGAAGTCTTGGAAGGTGATGCCAAACGAGGTGAGGAACAAGGTGCGCATACAGTTGTCGGTAAGTATCCTATCTTTTAATTGTTTTTCCTTCAACTTTTACATATTTATATTACTTAATATATGTAATTAATTTGTTACATTGCAAATGAACTACAATTTTGAGGACATATACGACAATATGTTGGTGTACGTCAACATGCTCTTCTCTGAATGGTACAAGCAGTGGAAAAGCGACATGCACCAATATTTTGAGACATTTGAAGATCCGCAGGTCGCTCTTGAGGAGGGTTGCACGAAGGAGTTTGAGGGTCGGGAGGATAATTGGGCGTGGCTCTGCAGTCATTTTCAGGAGCCCAGCTATGTGGTATTTTTTTATATTAAGTTTAAAATTATTGTACATTTCTTACTAATATTTATTGATTTTTTTTATATTTCTTTTAAATTTGAACTAATACGTTTATTTTTTGTATAACAGAAGAAGGCGAAAGCCAACAAGAGCAATAGGGACAAGAAAACTCTTTTCCACCTTTCCAGTTCGAGGCCCTTCTCATATAGGATGGAGGCGCGGCGACGGGTAATAATAAAGTTTTTCATATTCAATTTTTAATATGTCATTAATATTAATTTTTTTTTTCATACTAACATTTTTCTTCTCTTGCTCTATTTAGGGGGGTTCAAAATTCCCAGCGATCGTTGTCTTTAGCGATGTTTATGTTCGACCTGAGGATGAGTTGGCCAAGTCCCTTCATGTAAGTATTCTTCAATTTTAATTATTATCTTACGCATTCAAGTCTCATGGTTATTATATGAATGTTATAATTAATATTTGATGTTATATTACACAGGCGACGATGATGGAGAAGAGGCAGTTGGTTCTTCAGAAGTCCGCCTCCCAGCTTCCTCCCGATACTTTGCACGAGTCTGTGGATCCCCTACAGGATGCGGGGTTTTAGATTGTTACGTAAGCCTTGGATCAAACTCTCAGGCGGAGGCTGGGGACATATTATAGGGGGATGGAGAATGCCCGATGGTGGGAACCTAGTGTCCCTTCATCATCACAGTCAAAGAGTCAGGTGACAACTTTGACAGTAGAGGTGGCCGACCTTAGGACTGAGCTCACCTTGTATAGGAGCCAGATGTCATAGATTGTATGCGCTCTCAGTTAGTCCAGCATTCATCTCCCGGATCTTCCTCCCTCATCGACCTCCGAGCCCCTCCAACCCGAGCATGGCCACACCTCTGCCCCTTCGACGTCTCAGCCTCTCAAGACCTTCCAGCCGCCTCCACATGATGACCACATAAATTATGCTGCATTATTTTCTTAGTTTTTTACTTCCTTACTTTGTAAACATTTTTCTTGTACATAGGACATACATTTATATTACTTTAAATGTATTATGCTTCTCTTCATTACATTTTTTAATTGCAATTTAATTTTATTACCACAAAAAAATGCAATTTATTTTTATTACATAATAAAAAAAACATAGCGTAAAATTAAATTTCAAAAATATAATTTTTATTTTTATTTTTGCACGACGAAAACCTTCGTCTCACAAAACTCAAGCGACAAGGCAGGTTTCGTCGCACAATAATAAATTGTCGTCGCGCAAAGTTTAGAGAGATGAATAATAGTTGTCCCACGTATGTATCCTGGTATTTTGTGCGACGAAAACATTCATTCCTAAAAATTTTGTGAGACGAAGGCTAAACCGTTGCGCCATGTTAGTGCGACCAATAATTTTTTTCGTCGCACAAAGTCTTTCTTCACGATCTTTGCGTGATGAAGCTTCTATCGCTTTGAATTTTGTGCGACGAAAGTATGCTTTGCGCGACCAACTTTGGTTCGTCGCGCAAATAGTAAAACATAGTAGTGAGTTGGATCAAACCAAATATAGAATTGTTGCTCTCTATTCCCTTTGCCTTGGCTATACACATTGGAGTGAAGGATGTAAGGATCCCCACTCAAGTTCCCCAAGAATTCAAAATCAATCTCATCCCATGCTGACCCTTTTGAGGACAACTTCAAATCCAACAAACAAAATTTTAGTTAGTTATTTATTTTTAATAGCACAAACACCATTTGGGCTTGTACTGAAACTGATGTTATTCAATAATTATAGCTGGTATTAAAACTTACGTAGTAGGCAGTGACAGTGCCTGCAGAGTTTCCTGGGACAAGCTTGATTTGCATGTCAATCTTTCCAGAAAGATACTCATATTTGGGCTCAAATCCTGAGCCTGAGGCTCTGTCGAGAGAGAGCACAAGAAGCTCGTTGTTATTTAAAATCTGACCTCGACCATCACCCCATGTAATCTGAGAATCTTGATTGAAATTACTGGCAGAGATAATACCGATCAAAGAGCCAATAATAAAAAACCCTAGCACAAATTTAGAAGCCATGATAATTGTTTTTGCAATAAACTTTGGAGGAAGTGTAATCACTGGTTGTGGTATTTATATATATGCTTGGGTACATAGGGCATCAAATACAATAAATTGACTATAGATAATTCTCAAAAAAAAAAAAATAATTAGATAAAATCAAAAGTAGTTAGCTAGCATGAGAAGGTCCAGTGAGCTTCGAGCTTTGGGGCGGTTGGCGGTGATCACTGGGAAGGAAAAAGACGAAGAAATGTTGGTGTCAAAACGCACTGGCTATTAGCTAATGCACAACAAAGGAAAAGAAATGGTAAGGTGACGCTATCAAAACTGAGGCTCTGCAACTTTATAATTTAATATTTTCGGGTTAACATTATAAAATATTATGTTAAAAATAAAAAGTTATAAAAATTTCATAAAGAGTTTTACATTCTTTATCATTCCTCACAGAGCAAAGCAGCTATATATAGAATAGAACCCGGTTTTCTTGCATTAATATTAGCATCGACGACATTACACAGCAGAAGTTGTCTGCCAGTTACATCAGAGTTTATCCTTTTTCTAGAACAGGGAGATTAATTCAATTCACCGCCAAAAGATTTTTTTTTGAAAGATAAAAATGATGGGCTATTTCCCTTTTAGTATAAAAGGATAATATTTCAAATATAAATAAGAATTTTTTTTGGCTTTTTATATTAGCACCTCACAAAATATTGAATGCACCCCACATTAAATTTAATATTAAATAACTTATTTATCCTACTATACAATAACAATTTTAACCTTGTTAGGTTAAAAAAAAAAAAATTCTATGTACACCCCAAATCACTTTTAACGTATTATTTATCTTCTTCAAGTATCAAAACCCCTCCGACCCTCAATTGTTGAACAAAATCCTAACCATTGAAACTACAAACATGTTGATTAAGAAAAATAAAAATAACACTTTGGCAAAAAAAATAAATATAAATAACACTCAAATTTTGCTCGAAAAATAAATTCACCGGGCTACCCTTTAAATTTTTATAATATTCTATATTAAAACAATATTTAATATAAATAATTTATATAATTCTAATTATATATTGATCTATAAAACTAAAATTAATCACAACATTAAAAAGATTATTTAAGTATATTAAAAATAAAATTGTTCGTACATAATGTAAAAAAAGAAACTAAACTAATTAACTACATCTAGTGGCTGATGGAAAGGCGCTGGAAGGTCGCTCGGGGCTTAGGATGTGAGTACCAGAAGTTGACATTGCATGGGTTATCCCAGTAATGTGTTGTCGAATATATTCGTCGTGTTGGCGCATGGCGTCTCGCTCTCTAGCAGCTTATTCTCTTAGAGCAACTCCACCCATGGAACCTTTCTCCCTGGCAATCCACTATTGAATCCACCATTTTGAACAGTAACTGCCTTTAATGAATAGTAACTTCCATTAATGAACAGTAATTGTCATTTGCATCTCCACTCTTGGAGCCCTCCCCTCTGGCAATAGGCAATAAAATATTAGTTTTTTTTGTTTGTTTAAATAATACAAAATAAAATTATTTGTAATTTCGGATAAGATTTTTTAAATCGTTCTCGTTGCGCCACGTGTCATTTTATAAAAAAAAAACAATTATTTAGCGATGGATTTCGATAAGATTTTTATCCAATGTCATCGTGCCACGTGTCGTTATCTTTTGAGAATCTTTGACGATAAATTTTGATCAGATTTTAACTCGTTCAAAATTACGTCACGTGTCATTATTCGAAAATATAATTATTGGAGATCGATTTCGATAAGATTTTTATTCAATACGATCGTGCCACGTGTCATTATATTTTCAGAATCTTTGAGGATAGATTTTGATCAGATTTTTAACGAATGACGGCATGCCACGTGGCCTTATCTACAATCCAATCCTTTCTGAATCGTCCATATAATCCACCATCCATCCTCACAAATCTCACGCCAATTTTCTCAACATTTCTATCTCATTATTCATAGTTTCTGCTTCTTCTTCACCATCCATCATTACAATGTCTTCTTCTTCATCAAGGATGATGTGGGAAATCGATCAGCAAGAGGAAGAATTGTTTAACCAATCTGAAGGAATGTTCAACCTTCAGATAGCCGAAAATGAGATGGAAGAGGATGAGGAGCGTAGAAGGAGAGATGACGAAACAAGAATGGCCAGAGCCTCACATTCCCGTCGAGTCATCCAGACTGTTGCTCAGATATGCAGGCCCAACCGTTCAAGAAACCTTGATAGAAGCAGGCAACGACGGGGTGAAGAGCTGTTGGACGATTACTTTGTCCATAACAGTGCATTTCCTGATACGTACTTCAGACGCCGTTTTAGAATGGAACGACATTTGTTCAACAGAATCATGACTGATGTTTGCAACCATTATTCTTACTTTATGCAAAAGCAGGATGCTTGTGGTGTTATAGGTCTCCTACCTGAGCAAAAAATCACTGCTGCGTTGCGGATGCTTGCGTATGGAGCATCTGCAGACCAAGTGGATGAGATAACGAGAATGGGGAAATCAACCATTCTTGAGGTCCTGATGAGGTTTTGCGGAGCAGTCGAATCTTTGTACACCGCAGAGTACCTCCGAAAACCTACTCGCTGGGACTTGCAAAGGCTTCTGAAGAAGGGCGAGATGCGAGGTTTTCCTGGGATGATAGGAAGCATCGATTGTATGCACTGGACGTGGAAAAATTGTCCAAGTGCATGGCAAGGCGCATATGGGGACAGAAAAGGATCAAAATCTATCATTTTGGAGGCAGTGGCATATTTTGATACATGGATATGGCACGCCTTTTTTCGGGGTTCCGGGGGCTCAAAATGATCTCAACGTCCTTGCCCAATCCCCAGTGTTCAACGACGTCCTGCAAGGAAAGGCACCAAAAGTCACGTACGTCGTCAACGGACGTAGGTACGAAGGGGCATACTACCTAGCTGACGGCATTTACCCACGGTGGGAAACATTTGTCAAAACAGTGCCACGTCCACGAAGTGCAAAGGAAAAACACTTTGCAAGCTGTCAAGAGGGGTGCAGGAAGGATGTGGAGCGTTGTTTTGGTATCCTTCAAGCTCGTTGGGCGATCGTCAGGGGTGCTGCCAGAATGTTCGATGTAGAGTCACTTCGATCCATCATGATGACGTGCGTCATTCTTCACAACATGATTGTGGAAGATGAGTTCGATTATGATGCGGTTGATGAATATGAGCCAGAGGCAGACACGATGAACAATTCAAGAACACGGATATATTGTGCGCATGATGCCACCGAAGAACCCGTGCAACACGACCCATTAGAAAGGGATGGACGCTACAATGAAAGGGTCATTCAACGATATACTGCACTTCAAAGGTCATCTATGCACATTGATCGGCAAATTGACTTGATAGAGCACCAGTGGGCATTGAAACAAGCTAAAGATACTTAAGTTTATTTAGTATGTTTGTTTGTATTTGGTGTGTTTATGTAATTTTATTTGGTGTGTTTTTTGTAGTGAGTTTTTTATTATTTCGTATGTTTATGTAATTTTATTTGGTGTGTTTATGTAATTCCAATTGGTGAGTTTTTTAGTTTTATTTGGTGTGTTTTATAATTTCATTATACGTGAACAATTTGATGAATAAAGATTCTATTGTTAGGATAAATATATTACGAAATTAAATACATGTACTCTCACTTTTAATAAAGTACTAACTTCAATAAAATGGAAACAACATAAATAATAAATTACATAAGTACCCTATTCCGATTACATGGAAACAACATAAATAATAAATTACAACCTAAAGTGATTGGAAAACTATGGGCTCCGATTACAAAAGTACCCTATTCCTCACCACTTAACCAATTTGTGGTGCTAGGATCATCTTGTCTTGTTGTGCTAGGACCATCTTGTCTTGATCTCGCTTCTCTTGCACGCCTCCTTTGCACCATATCCGCTTTCTCCGACTGCCAAAAATATTTAGAATTTGGAGACATCCCTTCTAAACGCGTGTTCATAATGTCACGATCTCGTTGTGCAATTCTTTCTTCTCTAAGCAACTCCCTTTCTTGCCTAAGTAGATCTCTTTCCCTCTGTTCAGCTTGAAATGCTTGTTGAATAGCTGCAGCTTTTACCTCATCTCTAGCCTTGTCAGCCTCATATTTCGCCAATTCCCGCGCCAACGTCAATTCACCTTGACGAGCAAGTTCTTGCATGTACTTTCCATAATCATTCTTGGAAGCACTCCCTTTCCTCTTTGAAGCCTTCTTACCTAGAGGCCTAATTGGATAACGGGTCGACCCCGACGCTTGTTCAGGAATGGGCGTTTCAGGCACTTCTTCTCCATCTTCTTCATCAACATGGGAGCCATGATCGGGTGTAGAGTGTGGAGGGGTGCTGTGTACAAAGGTGCTGTGTAGAGGGATGCTGTTCATGCAGACTTCTGGACCAACAGGCACAACTTTGAATTTAGGACAATCTTTAACAATATTCCAACATTCCCACCGGGTGAATGATTTGTTTCTTGATTTGATTTTGGCAGCATACCATGCTTGTGCTTGAAGTTGCTACAAATAATAATATTGAAATTATTAGGTAACAAATAAATAATACAAACAAATAATAATAATGAAATTATTAGGTAACAAATAAATAATACAAACAAATAATAATAATGAAATTAGGTCACAAATAAATAATACAAACAAATAATAATAATAATGAAATTAGGTCACAAATAAATAATACAAACAAATAATAATAATAATGAAATTAGGTCACAAATAAATAATGCAAACAAATAATAATACTGAAATTAGGTCACAAATAAATAATGCAAACAAATAATTATAATAATGAAATTAGGTAACAAATAAATAATACAAATAAATAATAATAATGAAATTATTAGGTAACAAATAAATAATACAAACAAATAATAATAATGAAATTAGGTCACAAATAAATAATGCAAACAAATAATAATAATAATGAAATTAGGTAACAAATAAATAATACAAACAAATAATTATAATCAAATTAGGTAACAAAATAATAATACAAACAAATAATTATAATATATTCTTACCTCATCCACATAATTTGCCCCACTTCGAACATTACTACTAGCTTGTGTCAATGCATCTCTCCACGTACTAAAGGAATGGCTAAGTATTTTCCAACGACTGGACATCGATTCTTTGGTTCTTTTCCCACTCATTTGCTCAAGAAATTTGGTATGAATTAAACTCCACATTTCTCGCAATTGCATCTCATTACCCGTAAGGGAATTATGAGTAACTTCAACCCAGCTAGTGCACAATGCAACATCTTCAAGAAGCGACCAATTCGTACCTGCATCAGTAGTCATTTTGTGGAAAAAAATTGGATTGAAACTTTGAGAGAAAGATAGGAATTTGATTGAAAGTAGTTGAGAAAATATGAAATTGTGGTGTAAGGTAGATGGTGAAGAAGTGGTATTTATAGAAAAGTAAAAACAATTTTTTTACAATTTTTTTTTAGATTTTTTACAATTTTTTTCGGATTCTTTCCATTTTTTTTAATTTTTATTCAAATAATTAATCTCTGCCGTTGGATTTAAAAAAATTTGAATTCCAACACTCCAGATTGTGCCACGTGTCACAACGGTAATTTTAAAACTATTTTTTCTTTATTTATAAAGCATATTAATATCAACCGTTGATCTCAGATCGAACGGTTGATATTAAATAAGAATTTTTTTATTTTTTTTACCGTTGAGATCCAACGGTCCAAATGAAGGAGCCGTTGAGATCGAACGGACCGTGGGAAGCCACGTGGCTTCCCAACGGTAACTTTTCTGTCTGAAAAGTCGGCTGACTTTTCTGAAAACTGGTCTGGCGACGCGCCCCCACTCGCGAGTGGGGTGCACGCGCCTGACAGAAAAAAATAAAAAATAGGCTTGGAGCTCGGGCTCCGGGGCTGTCACAAATTGACAGGCCCCCTGCTCGGGCCTTCTCCACGAGCTCGGGCCCTTCAAGGCTGGACGTGATTGACAGGCCCTCGGGCCCTTTCTTCTCCACTGTCCCCCGGCCTATTTACAAGGCTGGAACTGCTCTTAGGCGTGTGACTTTTTCTTTTTGGAGCTCAACTTCTTCTCTTTGGCGTGCTAGCTCCATCTCTACTTGTTGTAGTCTGGAAGACGTCTTAGTCAGAAGATGAGAGCTTGATAAAGAGGATACCCTAGGTCTAGAACCCGACCTGCTCCTAGGCCACAAAATATTTTGCCTTTCTGCCGGCTAATCCGGTCCATCAACAACTGTAAAGACACTTTTGGATCAAGTGGCAGCTCCTCCATTCATGTGTTCTATTGATTATTAAAAATATTATTTAAGTATTCTTCCAAAAAAAAATAAAAAATATTATTTAAGTATATTAAAAATAAAATTGTTCGTACATAATGTAAAAAATGAAACTAAACTAATTAACTACAACTAGTGGCTAGCGGAAAAGCGCTGGAAGGTCGCTCGGGGCTTAGGATGTGAATACCAAAAGTTGACATTGCATGGGTTATCCCAGTAATGTGTTGTCGAATATATTCATCGCGTTGCCACATGGCGTCTCACTCGCGAGCAGCTTCTTCTCTTAGGCGTGCGGCTTTTTCTTTTTGGCGCTTAATTTCTGTTCTTTGGTGTGCTAGCTCCATCTCTACTTGCTGTAGTCTGGAAGACATCTTAGTCGGAAGATGAAAGCTAGATAAAGAGGATCCCCTAGGTCTAGAACCTGACCAGCTCCTAGGTCGCAAAATTCTTTGCCTTTTTGCCGGCCAATCTTGTTCATCAACAACTATAAAAGACACTTCTGGATCAAGTGTTAGCTCCTCCATTGGCGTGTTCTATTGCTGATGAGATAGATAAGCGAGGTACTTGTCCTTCTTCTACGACATAGAAGCCTAAAAAAGAAAATAAGAGAAACCAATTAAGATTATCGACCATAATTTAAACCTTTTTTTGTGTAATGAGTTTGAATTTAAATGTAGAACGTAATATTTGAATAAATGTCGTCAACGACTTGATTGCCATAATTGGCATGCGTTTCACCCCAAATCTCAACTTCTGGAAAATGAGATCCCTTCGCCCGCTGTTCCTCGACCCAGTAACACAGGAAGTGATGACTGTACGACACCAAATTCATGTTACCTTTATTTTGCCGCCAATTTAAGTTGTAAATTAAAAAAACAAACTTAAATAAGAAAAAACAAAAAAAATTAAACTAAAATTAAAATATAAATAAAAATTAACAAAAATTGTTCGCCCTGAAAATGATTGCACAACCACTGCCACTTTCTTATCCGCTCCCGAAACTTCTCAAATCGATAGATAAAAGCTACATCAAGAGACTCATATGTCTTGTGGCAGCAGTACAGTTCGTATTTCCACTCATTGTACCGCTTCCTCCATGTTGACTCGTTCGCATGAATCGAGTTGTAATCGACCCAGATATGAGAGTGTGAGGCCACCCGGCAGTTTGAGTCATTGACCCGGATGGCACATGATACTGGTGATAGGAATTTGATAGGAGCATATTTATGCGACTTTGTTATCTTATTTCTTTGCATATATTTAGTTAATTTCCATTTATTTTGGTAATTTAAGTTTTTTTTCGTATTATTGTAGGTCCAGTTGGTAAAGATGACAATAAATAACCAAATGGAGCAGTTATGGACTTGGACTGGATAGCATGCATGGATAGCATATGGGCTGGAAGTTTTTGGTGTTTAAATGGTGCTAGACATGTGCTAAAATCTAGAGAAATTAAAGTTGAAGCTTGGAAGACAAGGAATTACACAAGAAAGAAGAATCATATTCCAATACTCTCTACCTGATTCTTAGGCCTCGTTTGGCAGCGCGGACTGTACTGACTATTTCTGTCGAATATGATAAATAGTCATCGGATAGTACTAACTAAATTAGTCGGGCGTTTGGTGCAGTATCGGACTAATGACTGTATTATTTATACTGTGTTTGGTATTATACCGGATAGAAGGAATCAAACTTAAAATAAAATTAAAAAAAAAAAGAAAACTGAAATCATCTCTCTTTTCCAGATCTCTCCGCTGCACCCCCCCAAACTCCCTCCCTTTCTATCCCTTCTTCTTCTTCCCCGTTTGCTCCCCTGAACTAAACCCCACCACAAAGGCAGCAACAAGAAACCCAGCAAAACCCATCTTTCAAATTCTCATCATTTTTTTCCCAATCCTTCTCTTTTTTTTAGCTACAAATCAACCCAGCAAAAAAACACACCACAAACCAAGAAAATTCACACAAAGGACTTTGTTTTCTATTAGTCCTAAAAAACAATTGGAAGGAAATTCACGGAGGACACCTTTTTTTCAACAAACCAAGAACACTCATCGGAGAGAAAAATGGGGCTGACTGTGATTTTGGGCATTAGGTTGGGGAAAAGAATTGACAAAATTCGATTTGGAAGAGGGGAAGAGCTGAGTGACGTCTCCAGTTGGCGAATTCCTCAGCTTCCATCCGCCCCTTTCTGTATATCCCTGTGGAATATGTTGTTTCGCTACTGGTCTCCTTTTGTCTCTTTCTCACTCTCTTCTTTGTTACTCTGTGTGCTTTTCGTCGGACGAGACGGGAAATTAGTCGGCGAATGACTGCAGAGGAGTGGCGCCCGGGGTGGAGAACTCGTCGAGGAACTGCTTGAAGGCCCACTTTGAGAAGTCGTTAACGGCAGCTTCGTGAAGTTGGAGAGGACAGCGCCCTGACTAATTATCCCGAGCTTTTGGGCTATTTTAATAATACGGTGTCAACCGTATAAAATTTGATGGGCCGGATAATTAAGTGGGTGCTTATTTAGTACGAGAATGTGCCAAACAACTGCTCCCGTATTATTTATCATATCCGCTGCTTTATACGGTGTGCCAAACGAGGCCTTAGAGTCCTAAAATAATTCAAAATTCTAAAACCTCTTCCTCTTTGGATTCAGCCATTCCCCCCTATATATATGAAATTCCTACAACGATTTAGGGTGTGCTACACTTGCCATTCATCCATTGAAGTTGCTGGAGTTTTTAGAGTTCTTTCTCTCTTTGTTTTAAGTTTCAATGTTTATTTTAGATTGCTTTTCAGTTATGATGAACATGTGTAACTAAGTTTCTTTTTAGCTAAAGGTGAATTCGAAGCCATGATCATATGTTTTATATAAGTTTCATAAGACATGAATGCGACTTACTTATCTGCTTTATAGAAAACTTATTCTTGTATGTTTATCAAAGGTGCATACTTAGTTTGCATGCAGGGATTTGATGCTAGAATATAAGGGAATTTCACCTAATCATTATGAACTTATATTTGTAAGTAGTAAAAGTCACTAGTCATGATTGAGTTAAGTAAATTTTTGGCAGGAGTATCATGCTTTTCATAGTTACGAATGCTTTGTCAATGTTTATGATTTTCACAAAACTTAATGATCTTCAAGATGTATCTTTATCATAATTTTCATAGTTAGGGAACTTGAGAAGAATAATTTGGTTGCGTCACTAAGTCCAATCCAATGACCTTAGGAAAATCCGAGAGTTAATTAGTGCTATTCACGATTAATTTGGGGCATTGTCATTCATGGTTTATAGAAAGAATAACTGGAAATCGATTTGTATGCATATGATTCATGTGTGGAGAAGAATCATTTAGCTATCCTTTCATCCATATTTCATTCACAACTTAATTTACTTGCTGCCATTTACTTTTGTTTTAATCAAATTTGTCCAAAATCCCCTCAGTCATTGTTTTGTTGTTAGTTTAACTTAGTTTTTAGTTTTATAAGTTTAATTTGTGTTGATTACCATCCCTTCTAATCCCCGGAATAAAACGATCCCTACTTATTCATACTACGATTGCATAATTTATAGGGTTTAATTTGTGTGTTAGATTCTACCTCATCAAAATTTGGCACTGTTACCGGGGATTAGTAAAATTGCTAATCACTCAGTTTTTTGTTTATTTTACTTTTGATATTTGATTTAGTTTTATTTCTTTGATTTCAGTTCTAGAGAAGCAAGACATGGCAATTGCTAATCTTCAAGCCCAAATGGTGAATCTTACTTTTCTTATGTCACAGTATATTGAAAGGTCCATAATGCAAAGTGTGGCAACGTTTGGTGTGTCTTATAGGCAAGGATATCAAACTAATCAACATCCTCAATTAATTGAGAATGGAGGTTGGGAAAGTGTCAATGCTAGGCGTTATCAAGGCCATAATCAAATCAATGAACGACTTGTTTTCCAACACTTACAATCCAGGTGGGAGAGATCATTCAAACTTTATGTGGAGGGAACCTCAACATGTTCAACAAGAAGAATAATGTCAGCAACCTCAAGAGTTTTATTCAAGACATATCTAGCCACCACAAATTCCCCCGCAACAATTCCAACCAAATTCAAGTATGTCCACGGATCATGTTAAAATTCTTCAAACACTAAATATTTCTTGTGCTTCTTTGACTCAGGATCTAGAAAACCATGCTAAAGAGATGGTTGAATTGAAAATCAACTTGGACAGATTGCAGAATTCATGGGACAAATTCGAGAACAAAGCGAACTTTCCAGTTCAACTATTGTCAATTCGAAGGGAGATTTTGAAATCGCTGAAGCTATCAATTTGTGTGTCGGTTATAGACTCCAAATCCTCATCAGCAGTATACACTACCACCCATATGAGCAGTTGATACCGATTGCACACAGAATTCAGAGATCCTTCAACAAAGACAGGTATAGACATAACAATTTCCAATGCAGTAGTCTGGGTGGTATAGGTCTCTTATGCAATCTGATACATAGTGGCAGCCTTTCCCAGCTTATATGTTTTCACAATACTTAGTGTCCAATCTCTTCATTACAGGCATTACAAGATCTACATGCATATATGAGTAGTCTGAATAAACAATGATTTCATAAAATTGAGCAAGATGTTCCAAGAAGGCATAAACCCCAGCTTTTTTGATAGTCTGCTAGCCCTTTTCTCACATCCTAAAAGAGTGCAGTAATATCTCTTGGAACTCTAGTACAGGGGAAAAAACATGTTTCTTCATGGGATGCAAATTTGGAAGAAGCTTCTCTGCGTATGGTTTAGTATAACCTCAAATTTGTTCTGCAATCGTTCTCTCAATCTCCATACCAAAGGGCCTAGCACACAGCAACTAACTGGCGCATTCCATATTTTTATTCTCAAAATCACTCAGTTGATGTTCTCCCCTCCCTTGTTCAACTCTATTTTTTAGAACCACTAAATCCACAACATCAGTGACAAATATGTAGGAATCTATGGGTGTTATCTTCTGTAAGATTACATCTTCGTTGGGAGGAAAATACTCAGCTTTCATCTCAGAGACCAACTGAAAAAGCAAGTCATTGGAAACCCCAAGAAATAAAGGCACCATATCAAGGGGTTCTTGTTGCTACAGATCTTTCGAGTCTGTTTTGTACTTCAGACACAGGTGTGCAAGCATCTGATCCTGCAGGCATTGAGACAGGTGGTAATATTTGACATCGAAGTCACTTGGCACACCATTTGCACTGGCCTGTAATTTTGCAATAACGAAATTAGAATCCTGTTCATATGAGACAACAACTTCATCCAAAATTGGAACAAGCTTTTTACAGTGTTGACAACAAGGAGCATAGAACTCCATCAACACATATTTTCCATACTTGACATACTCCTAGATCCTGTCAGTGACTACGAACCTATCTATAAGGTTTACGGTAAGGAATTGTGTCTCAACAACAAGCTCAAACTTGTAGTGGACTTTAATAAGCCAGTCAACGAGAATTGCCCTCATTTTCTTGTTGATGTCAGGTTGGTAAGCCATGTAGCTTGGGGAGACAGAGCTTAACTTCACTTGAGCTTTTAAAATGGACACTTGAGTTTTATGACATGGGAAATACCACTGAGACCTTGCCTTAGCCATAACAGCCTCTAATGTAGCCTAGGAAAATGTCAATGAAAGCCATTGTTGCGCAAAGGCCCTCTTATTGTGTTCTACCACAAGCCAAGACTCCAAAGTTGAAAAAAATAAAAAAGTATCATTGCCTCCCCATAGAACAACTTTGATATCTTTTCCCAAAAGAACTCAATTTCCAGTATGTAGTCTGTAATGGTTAACGCATTCCAAAAAGACTTGAGCATCTGCCATGAAGTGGTAATGTGCAACTCCGAATTTCCATGAGTAGTCAAGTGAAAGATCTTAGGCAACATGAAATGGAAGAGAGTTCACTTATTGTTCAGTGCCTCTTGGCATGCATTGTACCATGCTACTGTAGCAGTGTTGTTAGTTACAAACCACACAAACTTTGCCATTGGATGCTTCTCCCACAAAGCTCTCTTGGACATTTCCTCAAACAGTTCTAATGCATAAAAATCTTTCGTCACAAATTTTCCCATAAGATACCAATTAACGCATCCATTAATTTCAGTTAATAAAACATCATAGAGGACCACAATAACACCAAGATAATACACCAAAATAAACTACAAAAGCCAATGCCATTTGGCCTTCCTAAGTAACAAATTGAAAATCAAGGATTCCAATACCTCATGGCGACTTTTTGTGGTCCTCGTATTTGTTTCCTTGTCTGCCAGTTGAGAGAAACCTATAGATTTAGTGGCTCTTACAGTTCTGAGAGGAACACCCAGACCCTGCACACTTGCTGCAATGGGCATGGCTTTCTTAATATCTTGTAATGGAATTGTGGCTGCCACTAGATTGTTCAAGTGTGGCTTTGTTGACCCTAAAAACTACCAAGCCTACGTGGTGCGCAGGCCGAGTAATCTATAAGCTAACTACGTCATTCGGTTGAATGCGGGGCGTGCCAACTCGTTGGCCGAGCTCGGCCGAGGAGTAAAATTTGTTGATGTTGCGTTGGGTGCGCGGCTGACTTCTACGTCTTGTGACTGTGACCGAGGAAGGAACACGTCTCAGCCTCTTGGGTTCTCGAACCTGAAGACAAGGCTACTATTCTTACAAAGTTCACGAATCGTCGTCGTTGGATTCAGTCACAGTAATGGTATTCGTCAGAGTAAACTCCCGCCGAATCGACACCAAAGTGTAAGGGCACAAATACTCAAAGCAGATATAAGTCTTAATAGTGAATGTGGTTTGGCCGTCTGAATGCCGAACTCTAAATCCCACTTAAGAGTATCCAATCATAAAACAACTCGTCGTGCAATGCGTCGAGCTCAGTAAGCTGTAACACCTCACTTTGCCGAGAAAGCTAATAAGATGACCTCGATCAATAAGGATTCAAAAATCCTTCTCGACCGAGACTTGGATAGGTAACCAACCGCTCTCACTGCAGTGCTATTGATGCCAACGAAAGATGCTGCGAGATCGGCTGATTATACGACGACAGAGCTATCTATGCCGACTGAAGATATCACCGGTTGCTTTCACAGTGTTGTTGATGCCAACGGAATATGTGTCAAAAAAAAGAGAAAATAAAAATCTCAAAGTTGTTGAGAGAGTTTGCGCAGGGCAGTTGTGTGTTAAATTGGAAAACTTTGAATGTTGCACAGCCTCCTCTATTTATAGCACCAGATACCTTCTAGAATCGGATTAGGACTTTTTCTCCTAACCAAACACCATCCGACCAGTCCTATTTTCACTATGATTTTGAACCCAGTCCTTTATCAGGCTGGATTCACTTATGGGTTATTCATATCCATATCTCGCCAAGACTCTTTATTGCGCCAGGATTCGATTACTCTTCTTGCAGCATAACCAACCTACGTTTAGAAGCCCACGAACTAAACGATCCATGATAACCTTGTCGTAATGCCTTCTGGGCCGAGAATGATTCTATACTCGGTCCAAACAAATATTTTGGGCCCAAACATTGCCCCCTCGCTTCTGAGGTCTTCGGCCTGAATTCTCTGGTCGAGCTCCGACCTTGAAGAAGCGAAACTAAACCTAAGAATCCGAATACTCTATTTCCAAGGTGCATTAATGGAGCACGATTGCATGATCTTCCTATCGTCAGGTATCTCGTCAAGTGTCCTCTTCTCAGCACGACCTTAGGTGTCCTTTCATCATCATCCCCTTGATCCGCGAGATTCTTGAATTCCTCAAGGCGTGCAGATGTCCAAACGTCCTGAAATCATTATAGCAGTCACCGCATGCCATCATGCAATCTCGATTTACGAATCTTTCGGTACCCTCGAGATCGTGTAGACACCAAAACATCCTTTCTTCATACAAGTACGCCGTCACGATATCATCATGACCCCTTAATCTGCGAGTTTTTTGGTTATTTCTTCTGAGTCTGTTAATATTCTCCATCAATCCATAATTATCAGGAATCCTCCCAATCACTCTCCCCGTTTGATCTTCCATTCCACAAGTCTATAAATACCTGGCTTTCTATTACTCATCCTTTACGCTTTCAAAATCTCCAAACTCTCCTGTTTAAAGACCCAGAGGAAAATCCTTGAATTCTTCAGGAAACCTTTCAACCTTTCAAGATTATCTTCAATGGCCTCATTTTTCTCCAAACTTTCTAAAGAATGCGTCAGGTGCGAGACGATCATCGATCAACGCTCAATTAAGACTATGCGCTTTGAGAGCTACATGATCACCACCCATCAGATCCTTGGTCCACTTTTCAAAAAACCAGTGCCGCCGGCCATCACAGAACTCTTCAAGGAGCAATGTCTAACATCCCTTCTGCAAGGGTTTGAATGGTCGATGTGGGATTCAGCAAAACCCCAAGGCTCTTGGCCCTCAACCACTGCGACCTAGGTAGCCTGGGTTGCACGGATGGAAAAGATCTTTGGCGAGCAATAGAAAGCTCTTGGTATTTACGACGCCATTCGCCTTTCGTCCATGGAACTTGTCGTGGACAAGGAGCTTCTTATGGCAGCCTCAAGTTTCTGGTGCTCAGCTACCAACATTATGGTCCTTCCCCTCGGCCCCATTAGCCCTACTGTTCTTAGTATTACCGCGATCTTGGGGACTTCCCTTTTTGGCATCCCGATTGATGTTACCTTCTCTGGGTACCCATTGGCCATCGACTTGAAGGCACTTTTCAACGATCGAGCCATCGAGATGTTGAGCAGAGAGGGTCAAAAACCCTTAAAGGAGGAAGTTCAGAAACTTTATAAGAACTTCCTCAACTACAACACTCTTTACCTCCACTTTGCCGGCCGAGGAGAGGAGAACCTACGACGGGGAGAACATGAAGCCTTCCTCTTCTACTGGTATAACAATTTTATTTGTTGTACCAAGTCCAACAAATGTTTGGTTGAGAACATGCCGGTGGCGGAAGCCCTAGCTAGCGGTCACACGCTGGCGTTTAGTCCAGCCATTCTTGCACATCTCCTGCGCTGTTTGGCCGAGATAACCCTTCACAAGATCGACCGACACCAGAGTGGCCCTCTCTGGGTATTCCAACTCTGGCTACAGGTTTACTTCGTTAATCTTCAGTCAGAGCTTGCTAGCTTCTCGTCTGCTGAAGCGTTCGGCCTTCAGGTGGCTTCTAGACCAGTACCTTCTCACCAAGCTGAAGACGTGTTCAGATACTTCTTTGGCCTTGACACCTTTTCCGACGATGAATTCTTGATCTACTGTCGTCGCGAATATCCTTTGTCGATCAAGCTCCCTACATCAGCGTGGAGTGCAGATGATGATGTTGATCTCCGCCAATCCTGGGGGTCGTTTATGGTTACCCGCGACCTTCCTCTTGGGTGTGACCTTCACCGAGTAAGTTGGGAGGTATATCACCCCCAATTCACTGCTCGGCAACTCGGCTATCTTCAAGGTTGTTCAGTACCTCTTATTACCTTTTGCTCATTGTTGAGCCGGGGATGCCTCTCTGGCTCTTCAGAAAAAGAGTGCAAGGATGCCGAAAAAGAGTTTCAGGAACGGTGTCAAAAATTTCACCTTCGACCAACCATTCCAGAATCTCTTTATACTGACATTTTCGACGATTGGTGGGAAAAATATACCCAACATTTTTTCGGTACTCCGGTCGAAGATGTCCTGAGCAAGGTCTTCAGTGGTCGACCTAAAAAGGCTTCTGCCCCCCAATCCAAAAGTAATTGTCTATTTCCACCTTCTTCCTTCGACTTTGAACTTTACTGATTTGCTTTTACTTTCTCAGGTAGTCGGTCGCTGAAAAAGGTAGAAGTGGTCGCTGCGGCTGTGGCTAAGAAGAAATCGACTTTCTCCAAGAAAGCTAAGACCACCGCACAGGCCTTACTGAGCAAACAGCCTCGCCAAAAAGTCGAGGCGACTATCGACTCCCCTCGACCTGCCAAACGGGTCAAGAAACTGGCGAAGAAAGGAGAACAGGAGATTCATGTTATCTTCAGCCAGACTACGGGGACAACAACTCCTAGTGTTTCTCCTTCTGCCCCCGTACTCCTGCTTCAACAGAGAGACGACCCCTTTTAGCCAAAGACACAACCCCAATCCAGCCTGTTTCCAAAGTTGTTGAAGCAGCTATTGCTCCATCGGTCGAGACGCATGTAGCTTCGGGGCCAACTGCTGTGCCTGTCTTAGAAGGGGCGATCCCCTCGGTTGAGCAAACCCTTCCCAAAACTCCAAAACAAACAGCGGTCGTTCTAGAAGAGAGCGATGGGAGCGACGAACTTCCCTTGGTAAGTCACCTCCAACCACACAATCAACCTCCTTCTGTGTTCGAGGCGATTGTTCAAGTTGGTCCTTCGGTGGTCGACCGTGGAAAACGACATGTCGTAGATCCAGAGGCAACGGCGGAAAAGCCTGTTCACCCATAGGACCAGGATGAGGCGGTTATTCCAGTCGGCCCTTCTATGGCTGACCGTGACCCGTCGTAAAGCCAGAGGCGACGGTCGAAACATCAATTCACCCGCAGGACCAGGATCTCAACGTTCCTCCCCAAGAAGCCATTTCGGCCTTCGTAAGTACCCTACTACCTCTTTTTTGGTTACTTTTCTACCTTAGAATTCTAAACCAGGAAGATACCGAATGTCAGGTGCTTACCTATTATTTTCATCAAAAATTCTATGCGCCGAAGGGTGTTATCTATATTTCTTGGCCGCCTCTGTGGCCATCGAACGTAAATAACCTTCATCGACCGCGTGAATTGAGAAGCAGTCTAAGGCATTGGGCTCAGCCATTAAGTTCTTTAGGTTCGAGCAATGAACCTGAAGACATGGCCTAAGTTTCCTCTCGGCAGGTTTAAAACAAAACCTTCTTGTTATGTTCCTTCATGATATCCTTGAGCTTAAGCTGATTTTTGTGTGCAGCAGTTTAAAGCCTTCCTATCAAGCACTACTGGAGCGGCTGGCCTTTTGACCACTACAATTGAACCTGCCGATTCAACTGCTCTGGTTCAGGTGCAAGAAGTTTTGTCTCTCTCTGAGTCGCACCCTTAAGTGCAAAGGCCTCGATTTATTGGGTGCATGCCTAAACGACCTCGGCACAGATGGTCAAATGAACGCCGAAGCCATCGTTCAGGCGTCATCCGCCTTAGAGCGAGTTCGAGAAACCTTTAGTGTCCTTGAGAACACTCTTCGGGCTGAATAAGATCTGAAAGTTGCCATGGCTGTCCAAGACACTCTTCGTCCGAAGATTGATGCTTTAAAGGTGAAAGGGGAAAACGAAGGTCGGCTATTGCTTCTGAGCTTGCGAAAAACTTTGAGTCGGGTGGCAAAGATTGTTTAACCGAGTATGCGGTGAGCACGAAACGAATCGAGCAGTTGAAGATCGACAAGAAGAACCGGCAGGCCGAGGTCATAATGGGCGAGGTGCAGTGGCTGGAGCTGAAGCCCTTCTCGGCACTCTTCTCCCTTCTTCGCCCTGAATTTATTTAAATGTAAACTGATCGACCTACTCAATTTGTGTATTCTTTTATCGATTTTTTAATGAAATGGATTTCTATTCCCGCATTTCCTATGTGCCCGATAGTACTTCTTCAAAAACTTCCCATTGATAGGTGCTTTATGAACTAAACCGGTCTGGTCTCTAAGATGATATGCCCTTTTGCCGTATACTTTATGTACAACAAACGGGCCTTCCCAATTTGGTGACCATTTGCCGAACCTGGGGTCTTTAAGTCCTACAGGCAACACCGTTTGCCAATCCAATTCTCCCTCGCCAAATGTTTTCTGTCGGACCTTTTGATTATAGGCTCGCTCGGCAATCTATTTTTGTGCCACCAATAAGTTATAAGCATCAAGTCGCCTTTCTTCTAAATCTTCTAACTCTTGTCTCATGGACTGATTATATTCGACACTGAGCAGACTACTTTGTTCAATTATTCGCAATGAATTTATGCTTAACTCGACTAGTAACATTGCATCGTGTCCGTAGGTTAGTGCATACGGGGTTGTCCCAGTCGCCGATCGGAGCGATGTTTGATATGCCCATAAAGCCTCATTCAACTTTAAATGCCACATGCCAGGCCTTTCTTTTATTATTTTCTCGAGAATACCGATCAACACTTTGTTACTTGCCTCGGCCTGCCCATTTGCTTGTGGATAATACGGTGTAGACTGTTCAAGCTGAATTTTCAAACTTGCCGTATATTCTTTAAACCTCTCGGCTGTAAAGATTGTGCCATTGTCAGTTATGATCGTTTCTGGTATGCCGAATCTGGTCACAATGTGTTCTTCCACAAAGTCGCAAACTTCTTTAGACGTTAGCTCGGCATACGATTTTGCTTCGACCCACTTAGTGAAGTAATCGGTTGCTACCAGTATCCATGCATGCTTGGCAGCCCTTTAGTATTCTTGGCCAAAAATAACCGTGTCGTCGAAGCAGCCATCGCATTTTACGTCCGGACCGATGAGCTCCACAAACCCCTTCATGGACTTGTGTGATTGCTTAAGCACCCTCTTGGGGGCTGAGGCATAGCAGTAATAGACCATCTTCACCTTTTTGGTATAACTCGTTTTGATACATAACATAGTTTGTGGCATGAACTCTTGTCTTGCGACTATATTTGCCATTGGGATTGTCAAGATACTGCATAATGGGCTTTCTCCAATCATCTGGTACTGCCTCGACGACACAAACATCTATAAGGTCTTGTCGGTCTAACAACGAAGGTAAGGACATGACTCTTGTGCGTATCACATTGTCGCGTCGGAGGACTTGTTAGTTAACCAAGGCCGGGTATAGCTGTCGTAACACAGGTATTTCTCGGCCTAGCTTGCCCCCCAGGAGTTGTGCACCGGAGGTGATTTGAGCCAATTCGTCTGCGTCGGTATTATGAATCTGGGAAATATGTTCAAATGTAATACCGTCGAAGGATTCGGCCAAATAGCTAGCAACCATATGGTAGGGTGCCAGGGTACAACTCATGCATCGAAAAGAACCATTAAGTTGGTTAATCACAAGTTCGGAGTCACCGAGGATGAGGGCACGGGTCGCCCGCAAGTCATGAAGGATTCCAAGGCCGATGATAAGGGCTTCGTATTCGGCATGATTATATGTGCATTCAAAATCCAGCTTGAGCGAAAAATACCAGCGATTGTGGTTTGGGGATTGAATGACAATTCCAACACTAGCCGAGGATGAAGTACTTGAGCCGTCAAAGTACATCGTCCAGTAGTTATCACGCGTTTTAACCATGCCGATTTCGACGTCGTTGCCCCCAAAACCATATGAGGAAGGATGTTGAGCAAGGAAATCAGCCAGTGCCTGGCCTTTGACAGCTTTCTGGGGCACGTATTACAAGATAAACTCAGACAACGCCATTGTCCACTTCCCAATTCGGCCTTTTACAATTGGTCGGGTGAGCATATAGTGGATGACATCGGTCTGGGAATGACTTGGGTGACCGATGGGAGCATGTAATGCCTAAGCTTGGAAGCGGCAAAAAATACGGCTAGGCAGAGCTTCTCGACGGCAGAATAATTGATCTCTGGTTGATTGAGGTTTCGACTTAGATAAAAAATAGCCTGCTCTCATCCGGCGTCATTGTCTTGCGCGAGGAGGCAGCCGATGGACTCTTCGGCCATCGAGATATATAGCTTGAGAGGCTTACCGCGTCGAGGTGGGACAAGGACAGGTGGTGTCATGAGGGAGACTTTGATTTTCGTAAACGCCGCCTGATGCCTGTCTTTCCACTCAAATTTATCTGAGTCTTTGAGTTTCAAAAGCATAGAGAACGCTTTCATTTTACCCACCGAGTTATCTATAAATCGGCGGAGAAAATTTATCTTACCGAGTAAGGACTGTAATTGTTTCTTCGTCGTCGGGGGTGGAGCATTGATGATTGCGCGTGCTTTATTTTCATCCACTTCAATCCCACGGTGATGCACGAGGAAACCGAGAAAATTACCGGCTGACACACCAAAGGCACATTTGGCAGGATTCATTTTGAGGTTATGTTGACGCATGCGGAGGAAAGCCTGTTAGAGATAATCCAGATGTGTCTGCCAGCGTTTAGATTTGATTACAACATCGTCGATGTAGACTTCGACGATGGTTCCAATTAAATCATGAAATATGGTGTTCATTGCTCTTTGGTACGTGGGACCGGTGTTCTTGAGGTCCAATGGCATGACAACCTATTCGTATGTACCAAGTTCCCCCGGGCAACGAAAAGCTGTCTTGTGCATATCAGCTTCGGCAATGAAAATTTGGTTGTACCCGGCATGTCCATCCATAAAAGATAAGATCGCATGATTCGCTGCAGCATCGATTAACAAATCCAAAATTGACATTGTATACTCATCTTTGGGAGTTGCCAGATTCAGATTTCTGAAGTTGATGCAAATGCGCAATGCACCATTTTTCTTTAAAATAGGAACGATATTTGCCAACCATTCCACGTATCGAGCTGTCCGAATGAACCCTGCTTTCAAGAGACGAACAAGTTCATCCTTGATGCCGAAGTGCACTTCGATCGAGAATCGTCGAGGTGGTTGACGGAAGGGTTTACACCCATGTTTAATACGTAACTCATGCTCAACGAGAGTGAGATCTAAGCCAGGCATCTGGTGGTAGCTCCAAGCAAAACAATCTTTGAACTCCTCAAGCAGAGCATGAAGTTCGACTTTCATAGGTTGGGGGAGCAAAGCACTAATAAATAAAAGCCGTGGGTCATCGACTATCCCAACATTAATTTTTTCCAATGGGTCCTTGACTTAGGGCTGATTGTCTTCGAGCTCGGCCGGGGTAGCTTGAATTTTGTCAAGAGTTAAGACAAGACCATTATCTCCTTCGACGAGGAACTCTACGAGGTTAACGCCTAAATTTGGTTGCTTAGATATAGTATACCAATGAGCCAGCAGTCGTTCCATAGTAGATGAAACCACGGCCCAATGTTTTTCCCGATCAGTGTCAGACATCATGGTCGGGGATCAAGTCAGCTAACCCGAGTCTCGCCGAATCCTGGTGGACAGTTTCGGCGCCAACCTCGATAGCTTTCTGAACAGAAATCTAAGTCGGCTGTCCTTCATCATTGAAACCTTGTAGGGTGATGTAGCCGACGTGGTCATCATAATACCGTGCTTGGATCATGTTAGCTTCGGAGGGCTGATTATCAACCGGGTGAACAATGATCGATTTACCGTCCCAAAAAACAAGCACTTGATATAATGACGAAGGAATACAACTGGTTTGATGAATCCAATCTCGACCGAGCAGTGCATTATACTTGATCTTGGAGTCGATGATGAAAAAGGTGGTCATATGATTACGGCCGACGATGTTTACCGTTAAAGGAAGCACCCATTTGGTTTGGGATTTATCTCCGACGAAACTGCTCATTGTGATCCTAGAGGGGATAAGTTCATCGTTAGAGCGACGTAATGCCTTCATGATGTTTACAGGCATGATATTGATGGTGGCTCCACAGTCGACAAAAACTTTGGAGACTGGATACCCTTCAATATGGGCCGTGACATACAATGGCTTCAAATGATGAAGTTTGGCCGATGATGATCGAGGAAATAATTCGGCCAAAGCTGCCTTGAGGTTGTCATCTTTTATTGTTGACTCGACTTCAGCAACAGTTACAAAATCAATGTGACCGGCTTTCTCGGCAACTACGTCGCCGTCGAGGAAATTCGGTTAAGATGTGCTCAGCTGAAAATCAGCAGGAAAAATATGGACCATACTGATTTCCATGTTATCCAGGATCGACGGGCCCATCAGGTTACGATCCCCCTCTTCAGGCTCTTCTCTTTCCTGGTCAAACACTACTGCATCTGCTTCCGTCAGAGTTGTACTAAGAGACTCCTCTGCTCTTTCTTCGATGGTTTGTTCCCGCGATGTCTCTTCGAAAGTCTGTTTGTTCTGTTTAGGTGCCTTAGGTTCGTCTGAAATCAGAATTGTGCCTGGGATTGGTGCCAGGAGACGAGCTTGCTCTTGGTACATTATACGGGCATCCTTAGTGTTGAGATAGGCATCCAACCGTAAGACTCGTGTTATTTCATCGGCCGTAAGGCCGAAGAGAGAAACGACCGAAAAGACTTCGAAGTGGTATCATAAATACTGAAGGTCTTCTAATGAGAAAGGAAAGTCTGCCGCATCGATATTAGTGTATGGGTCGACTTCAAAGCCAAGGACTTGAGCTTCTCGTATGTGCTGGAACCTAGCTTTCAACCCTAGGTCTGAGGTCTTTTGAATAATTCGCTCGGTATCCGGGCAAGTTAGGACTAGATCAATTGTATCTTGACATGCTTTCTGCAAACCATATAGATCGTTAGCCGAATGCTTTTTATGAAACTCTCGCATATATTCCAAGGCCTCCCCGTGGAATGGCGGATGTAAATTCCATCAAATTTTTATCAAAGGTTCTTGTGGGGTTAACGGTGGAGTTTGTTTTTAGCCTCCTGCCTGAAGTGCTCGAAGCGTGCCTTCATTTCCCAGGTCGAAGAAGAAGTTTGATTCATTTATCAGCCTCCTCAAATGTGGTTTCAAAATCTCGATCGACCAGCCGTTTCCCTTGAACCAGCTCTGTCATAATAGTTGGGGATGGTCGTTCATCATCATTGGCAACTGTTTCCTTCAACCGCCATTTAGGGACCGAAGTTTCTTGGGCTGCCCGTTGATGGGCCATGCAGTCTATTCTTTGGTGCCGACGTTTCTGGGATTTGGACAGTGCAGTGTAGACGCCTTTTGAAGAGTGATATGTATACCATCGCTGGTCTCGAGGTTCGGGAGGTTTGAAAGTTTTCTGAATCTACGATGATTCCGAGCTGCCAGAATTACGTATGTAATAATCTTCGTCACAAAACGGAGCATCAAAGTCGAGGCGTCGTCTGACTGAAGGTTTCTCTTCAACCTGTATTTTAGGGCCGAGCCTATCAAAAACCCCTTGATGTTGACCTGCGTCAAGCACCTTCCGTTGTGTTGCGGCTGTAGATTGTTCTATCGTGGCCAGAGATGACTCTTCCTTCGGCTCGACACTGACATTTGCTTTACATTTTCTGCATAAAACCGCCGACCCACTTTCTTCATCAGTGCTGTAATTAGTCATGAGCTTGACAATAGCGGGTCCCGTGAGAGCTGTAGGCGGTTTGTTTGAACAGAAATCAGCATTGAAACGTGGTTGAGAATTCTGATTCAGAGAGCGTTGCATTGTAAGGACCTCTACCTTCCCTTTTCCTTTGTCCCTAGGTAGGTGAGCATCTACCATATTTATTGTTACCGTGGGAAATGGGTCGGTATCAATATTTATTTTCTTCTTCGAAAATCTGAGTTTGCCGTTATCAATCTAGCTTTGGACGTTGTCTCGAAACACAACGCAGTTATTTGTCGTATGTTTGCTTGAATTATGATTTTTGCAATATATCTTTCCTTTAAGCTCTTCGACCTTGGGAATGTTATGCCCAGGCTGAAGTTTGATGATCTTCGCTGATAACAATTGATCAAAAATTACGTCGGCCTTTGTAATATCAAAAGTATAAAATTTTGATGTTTTTATTGTTTCTTCAGTGACCGAGCGGGTTTTGACATTCTTAGAGTCAATTTGAGTCAGCGCCTTGCAAACGTATGGCTTATCTATTACTATCTCAACTGCGTCCACGCTGACGCATTCACCTTCGGTCGATGCGTAACTGACAGTGGGATTTTTGTAGATCATCCCTCAGGATAGAGCTTTTGAGATCTTCTCTTCACGGAGCAAATAATCATATTGCTTGACATGCTGGGCTAGTTCATACATATCCCAAAAGTTTGCCCCCAAGAATTTCCTTTTGTATTCTACGTCAAGACTGTTCAGAGCAAGTCTAACAAATTCGACTTCGGGGATAGGTACTCGGCACCAATTCCTGGCCGATAAAACTACTCATGAAATTTCTCGACCAACTCCTCCCAGCTCTGGACAAAATTCGATGGGAGGTTGATATACCAAGCAAATGCTGAACCGGTCAATGAAAAGTTGAAAAGTCGTAGCTTGTGAAGGTCGCTATTGACATCTCCGCATTGCACGGTGAAACGAGCCATATGTTCTAACGAGGATAAGGATGATTCTCCGGCAAAAAGGCCAAAATCTGGGATTTTGAAACCTTTAGGGTATTCGAACTGTTCCACATAAGCTGGATACGGATGGATAAATTTAGGGAACTTCGACCCTTTTTTCATGGCCGAATCGATCATCCGCTGAACCTCGGTCATATCAACGGGTGTGGCTTCTACTCTATGGTCGGACCCGCCTGACCTACTATTCGATCCTCCTCCTTTTTCAGAGTCAATTGGCTTGAGCCGAGCAGGAATTAACTCGACCTGTACAATTGGTGATAGAATATTTCTTGGTGGCAAGTGCTGGAAAAGATCGAAAGACCTGCCATCGCTGACCTTACTAACCAGTATTTCGAGCAATCTGGTTTGTGTCTCACTGGTACTGCGTATCACGTCATGCAGTTTATCGATTCCTCGACTAAGCGTCTGTTCAATCGTCCGAGACTGCTCGTCAAGTCATTTTCGAAGAAACGATCTTGTTGGTGGATCAGATCCTTCGCCACCATCCTCGTCACAATCCTCCATTATCCCTTCATTGAGAACGTAGGTGTTTTTGTTAGGGACTTCTAGACTACGAAGCTGACCGCCAAGATTAACTTCCCTTTCTCGACGAGTCGCGCTTGTGGACTCAGGTGTCACGGCGTTAAGGGGATTCTGCGCCTGTGGCACACTTTATCCTATGTTCTAGATTGGCAAATCGGTTGTTGATTTTCCCATAGTTGTTTTCTTTTTTACCGATCGCGTTTCAATTGGCATGAACTTTGTAGTTTAGCACTAGGTCCCACTGGGCATGCCAAAATGTTGACCCTAAAAACTACCAAGCCTACGTGGTGCGTAAGCCAAGTAATCTATAAGCTAACTACGTCCTTCGGTTGAATGCTGGGCGTGCCAACTCGTCGATCGAGCTCGGCCGAGGAGTAAAATTTGTTGATGTTGCATTGGCTGTGTGGCTAACTTCTGCGTCTTGTGACTGCAACTGAGGAAAGAACACGTCTCGGCCTCTTGGGTTCTCGAACCTGAAGACATGGCTACTATTCTTACGAAGTTCACGAATCGTCGTCGTTGGATTCGGTCACAGTGATGGTATTCGTCAGAGTAAACTCTCGCCGAATTGACACCAAAATGTAAGGGCACAAATACTCAAAGCGGATATAAGTCTTAATAGTGAACGTGGTTTGGCCGTCTGAATGCCGAACTCTAAATCCCACTTGAGAGTATCCAATCATAAAACAACTCGGCGTGCAATGCGCCGAGCTCAGTAAGCTGTAACACCTCACTTCGCCAAGAAGGCTAATAAGATGACCTCGATCAATAAGGATTCGAAAATCCTTCTCGACCGAGACTTGGATAGGTAACCAACCGCTCTTGCCGCAATGTTGTTGATGCCAACGGAAGATGCTGCGAGATCGGCTGATTCTACGGCGACAAAGCTATCTATGCAGACTGAAGATATCACCGGTTGCTTTTCAAAAAGATCAACAACATTGAAGGTAGGAGAAATGCCCATAGAAGAAGGAAGATCCACAACATAAGCATTATCATTAATCTTCTGTAGAATCTTATAGGGTCCATACTTGAGAGGCTTGAGCTTGCTGTAAGTTCTGATTGGAAATCTTTCTTTCCTAAAAAACACCATCACAGCATCACCGACCTAAATCACATGGGTATGTTGGTCAACCGCCGCTTTGTATTTTGCATTTGTTTGTGCCAGACGTTCACAAACCTTTGCCTTAATAGCCTGGATGCTTTCTGCCATCTTTTCAGCAGCAACACTCACACTTGGACCCTTAGGGAGCTTGATGAGGTCCACTACATGCTTGGGGACAATAGTATACACTAGGGAGAAAGGAGACTTGCCAGTTACTCTGTGAACAACACTGTTGTAGGCAAGTTCAATTTGAGGAAGAGCAAGGTCCCACAAACACTACGAACCATGTTACCCATGGTGCGGTTTGTAACCTCGGTTTGACCATCTGTTTGTGGGTGAGTCGTAGCACTACGCCGTAAATCTGTACCAAATAATTTCCACAAGGTAATCCAAAAATGACTGAGAAATGTTGAATCACGGTAAGAAGTAACAGATTGGAGCACTCCATATAGTCGCACAATTTCTCGAAATAAAAGTTAAGCAATGTGGAATCATGGTCATTATTATTGTTATTGAAAAACGTTCGAATGAACCTAAACATTTTTTAAATCATTCAATTTGAAAGTATTCGGCAAACTAATGTTCAAATGGTTTGAAATCATTCAGCAAAATTAAAAATGAGTGTTATAAGATTTGAGAAATATGAGGTGTATAAAAAATGTGGGGTGTATGTAGAAAATGTATAGTGTATATTGATAATGTGGGTGTGAGGGTATTATGGGAAAGGAAGTGGGGTGTATTAAGATAATTTTTAATTAAAAAAGTAAATGTGGGGTGTATTAAGTATGTGGGGTTTATTCAACAATTTGTGGGGTGTTAATAAAATAAGCCTAATTAAAAAGATGTTAAATTAACTAGGGCTTACTTTGTCTCCAAAATCAATAAAAGGTCCTGAAAGCATAGCATCCCCCAACGAATGGTCACCACCAGCCCCATCATGCCATCACCTCCAAACACAGCACAAAACCACTAACTCCACCCTACAACTCTAGACACCAATATCGAGAAGAAGGTCATGGAGGTTACTGAAATGTATGGACTATCTTGATGCGGCCACCACCATCTTCACCACCCACAAAGAAGAACTGGAAGCTTTATGACCCAAGAATCGACGTATGAGGAAATCATATAAGCAGACCAAAGCTCCTTGTAACCTTATCTAATTTCTTAACCTTCTTTGTTAGAAGATTGCACTCGTAATATAATTTCAATTTGGGTCCATTTTCGATTCAATTCAATACTCGTATGTTCATTGGGTTCCATATTACATAATCTATGTTTGAAATTCAAATTATGAGGCAACTAATATTAATGTTGACCACGATATACCCAATTAGTAGATTTTGAACATAATCTATATTTGAAAAATTAACTGGGGCTTAACGAATGTAACATTTTTATTAGGTTGGATACTTGTTTGGAATGTTTAAAAAGGTTGAGATCAATTTGGAATGACACTAAAAGATTGGAATGACCCGCATGGCCAGCAGCAATAGGCCGCTAGGCCTTCCTTTGCATCCCAGGCCGCATACCATAGCCCATTGGACTCGGCTCCAGCCTCGACTGGGCCTCGTGAGATCCAAACCTGCAAGCCAGCTTTCGTTGGGCTTGCTTTCCCACGTAAGACCACAGACCAGCACTGTGTTGGGCCTTGACCTGAAACCCAACTGCGATGATGTTTCTCCCACTCCCGTAGGCCTTTGGGCCTGCCCTTGTCTCTGGACCCTTGACCTACAGTCACCCTATAGGCTGCATACTGCAGCCAACCCGTGCCCCTTGCTTACAGCACCCAGCCCAAATATTTTTGACCCAATAATATTATTTTAATATTATTTTGCTTCTACAATCGACCTCGTATGGCCCGATTTATTAAATTAATTAAAAGTGACCTGCAGTCTATTAATCTAATAATGAATCCAAAATTATTGACTTGAAAATCAGTTTTGGACATTAACGATTCAATAATTTATTTTTTATGCTTTGAACCATTGACATACTTTCGTAGTAACGAAGCTCTCACACTTGAGTTTCCTAAGAAACTCAAATCCACCACACTTAGTTGTATATTGCATTCTGTGTTCTTGTAGGAACCTCTATTTTATGAACTAAATGTTCATAAACTAAAATTTAACCTATAGTTTCAAATTTAGCGCCTTTGAAACCCGAAGTTTTCTTAAAACAATACACCGATGAAAGCCCGACATTTTTCATGAAAACCATGTCTTAGAACTCGAATGTTCTAACTTTGATGCTTATGGATGACTCATTCTGATAGCACCAATCACAATCTTGTTCCCTCCAATTCAGTGGATTTTTGAACCGTCACAAGTTCGATTTCCCTTATTTGGACGTTTCTAATAGAAACTACTTTATGTGGGGTACAAGACATGAATCTCCACTTGACTATCAAGAAGCTGAGAAACCATTGAAGCCAACAATGGCAAGGAAGAGCTGATTAAGCCTCCGCCATGATCTTCATTTGAAGACTTATGCCCGAAGCATTACAAATGGAAATACCTCCTAAACGAGGATTCCATGGCTCTTTGGCTCGCTCTTACGGACTGTCTAATCATGAAAGACATTGCCTAAAGCACACCATGATTACGTCTATGAATGAGTACAATTTTGAAGTTTATAAATCCGAATGAATTTTGACTAGATAATACTTTTCTCGTCCTTCCTTGTTTCTAACTCGCTTCTGAAGCGGTAGTGTAGAAAGCGGAAGTTTACCAAATTCTCGGATCTAATTACTACCACAGACATGTGGTAGAATCAAGGCCTACCAAGGTGTGGCATCATACCCGAAGCGTGATCCTTGGCACCTAAGACTTAAAACTTCAAGAATAAAGGCTAGTATTCCCAAACCTTAACCCAGCAGAATCTACTTCCATCTTGATGGAATAGATCATTGGTTATGCACTTGTTCGTGCCCCTACCAATGTTGTTAAGGAGTACCATTCTAGTAGTCAATATGTGTGACCAATTTTGATCCACCAAACTGAAGGATAATTTTGTGAAAACATGTTCATTTGAATAACATATATAGCATGCAATTAACAATTAAAAGGCGGAATCATGCTTGCATGCACTTAAAAACAAAACATTAGCCATGAAATTCAAAGCCTAGTAGATTGGTGAACCAAAGACTCAACTCAAATCAAAGTGAGTTGAGAAATTATACCTTTGTAGATTCCTCTTTGCATAAGCAAAGGCTAATCACCCAAAGAAAGGGCCTTCATTCCTTGCATCTTAGATCTATGGATTTGGATGGATGAAATGGTTCTCCAAGTTCCCAAAATTGAGAACCTCTAAGTCTCTTCACCAAGGTTAGATTGGAGAAGAAATGAGTGACCTTGGAGGAGTAGGATTGCTAGCTAATCCCTCCAAGGGGGCCGGCCTCTTTAGAGAGAAAGGAGAGCTTGTGTTCTCATCCTTTCCCCAAAAGAAAATCCTAAATGAATTTTGGCTATAAAGTCATATTTATACCTTAATTCATTGGAGTGGCAAACTTGTAAATAAGTCCAAAACCCACTCCATCTCTAAATGGCCGGCCATAGGGATTCATTGGGCTATTTGGGCCTTTGTGAATCATTATTCATTAAGTTGTCATACAACTTAAGTCAATGGACTTGACGTTCGAAGCCCATTGGGCCTTAAGGTCCAAAACTATCCCGAGGTCTTTAACGAACTTATTAGTTTGATTAATTAACATATTAATTAATCCTTGCCATAAATAATTAAGCCATTTAATTATTCTTACTCATCTCCGTTGTTTCTTCAATCTCTACCTTACACGGTGTACGATCCATTAGGTTCCTTTTAGCGAGGCAGTGGGCGATTAAAACTCTTTCAAATCGATTGTGAATTGAAACTTACTTTCAATTCTCCCTTTAGTGTTTATACACGTTTAGGGCTTCCACAAACCATGAGTGACACCTAGCAGCATATCATGGTTACCCAAGCTAATCAGAAGAGGTGGAGAACCTATTCAGTTTAGGATTACAATGCAATACGGTCTTTCTCTAATACAATACTCTTGACCACATTGTTTGGTTTGATAGTTTATTCATGTCTACTATCCAATGTGTTTCATTTACTTCTATGATTACCTTGAATATGATTTGGAACGCCATCCTAAATCTCATTCATACTTTGGCCAAAGATTCTTAATCATATCATAGAGTATTCTCCCTCAAACGGTTTGAAGGTTAGAAATCCCTTGTTGCGCATTCACTTGCCTCCATGGCTAAGTGGCTTAACCCCAACTATGCCGTGGACACCCGCGAATGGAGTGACTTTGACATAATCAAAGATCAAGGACCTAACCACAAGACAACTATGATGCCTCAGGTCAAAGGACTACTTTGCATTATCCCAACCATGAGTTCTCATGTGACATGAGTTATGAGAACTCCTCGTTGATCGTGTTCAGTGGACTCATTCGCTATTGAGCACCTACATGCTTGTCTTGGTGTCAGTCACACCAATGACTCGAGACTAGTCACTCTCCCTAAGAGAAGACACAGCACGTACTGATCTTAACGGACTATCAATGCCCAATTGGCAATCCTATGATCAGGAACGTTTAGGACATGTATACGAAAGAGAATGGTCTCATGAATCTAACTTCTTTAGATCGCATTCTCCTAATCACATATTCCTTGGACTTATCGTTTAAGCATATAACATTTATATGAGACGGCTCAAACAATAACCTTTGTCCTTTATATTTAAACTACATTAGTTTAACTTGTGAAATGTCCGTAAAGTATCATCATATGATTGGTTTTAGGGCACATTTCCAACAATCTCCCACTTGCACTAGAGCCAATCAGCTTGGTCATCAGTGATGATACCTCTTCTATAGTCATTTCAAAAATGGCTGAGTAGTAGGCCTAGACAATGGATATCTATATGTTATCCATAGAAACAACCTTGAGAATAACGACGTCACCATTATACATGATTCTCAATCATGTGGTTTAGTCTCTCATTTGAGTTCGGACCTTGATGAGACCTTGATTCCTTGGCTTGAGCTATCGCCCCATTAGTGTCATAGTGTCAGTACACTAGATACACTTTCTGGTTGGAACCGAATAGAGAGTTCATAAATGAATTTTCCCATCCAAACAACATTGTTGTATACTTCTATATGGCAATATATTTTGCATTCATAATGGAACACACTAAAGTCATTACTTTAATGTTTCCATCCAAATATCTCTTTAGTCATAATAAAGAGATATCTGTTTATCTCTTCATTCATAATGAAGAAACATCCAATGATGGATTAGATTCATAATCTAATACATTTACGCTTCCATTACGTTACTCTAATTCTTCCTCGATCTTTGAGGAATTTATCCTTTAGTATTTCTTAAATACTTAAGGACTCACTTGACAGTTGCCATGGTTCTGATCCTGGGCTTGCACTGATATCATCTTGTACCGTGCATGGTACAACTCATATCAATGTTTTCATACAATATGAAATACATAAATCACCTTTCTGCTTATGCATAAAGGATTCTATTTACGCATTATTTCTTTGGGAGTCAAAGAGTACGTTCCCTTTGAAAAGAGCAACTTCTTAGTCTTACTAGAGTTGTCCATTTGATTGAAGTTTATCATCATATGAGAAACTTCCTAGCATCTCTTGTCTATTATTAGGGATTGATATAATCCAATTATATCCTAAAATCTATCATTATAGATTTACATCCCATGTATATAGACTATGTCTCCCATATACATTCTATCTTCATATAATGTTTTAAAGTCATAACTTTAATGAATAAGTATTCTTTTCATTTCCAAAATTAATATATCATATATATTTAAATTTTAGGAACATGATTAACTCCCACTAATCTTTTGTAAACCTAGTAAACAAAAGATTCATTTACTTCTTTATGAGAAATCAAACGATTTGATCCTTTTCTCATAAGATGCTTATAGCTCCCACTAGCTTGCTAAGATTCATGATGGATGGATCTCTACAACTTACATGTCATGTGATTTATAGTTTTAGACATATATTATCAAGACTATCTTAATAATGGTTTCGGAAACTCATATTATGTCCAAACATTAAATCACCATTTAGTTGTAGCTAGCAATCTTTGAATTAATTGAAACCAAGACTATGTCAAAGATGGTTTCTTCAAAGTCAACCATTCTCTTTGATTGTAGTCATCTTAAGCTACCAATTAGCTATGAAGGTTTCATTATTTCGGGTCAAATGGTACTTTACCATTTCCTTGAGTATATATCGTATATACACTCAATGTAGTCATAAGGATTTTCATTCTTATTTCTTTCGAATTAAGAGATGCAACTCTATGACATAGTCATAAAGTTCAAACCATTCAACTGAGACGGTTTATAAATCCTTCTCGACTACCTTGGAGCTTTTGGTGTAGGAACTAGGTTGTTATATTTGTTGATTATTATCTTGTCTCTCAAAGAACCCATTCTTTGAGTTCTATTCCTCGTTCATTTGCATTTAGGCAAATCATATTGTAGAATTACAATGAACTACCCAACAAAACAACATTTGTTAGTTGGTTTATAGAAGTGATATCCAAAAGTTAATTTAAGGATATCCCACAAGATTGTTATCAAACAAATATTGCTTATTAGCACACAACCCCAAATCTTAACATGCTTGAGATTTGTCTTTCTTTCCAACTACATCTTATGGAGTCATGAATATTTTTGGAAGATCTTCTAATAGACAATCATATTGTTTTTAGAAGTATATATCCTATATATGGGTAATAGATAACATCCAACGAACTAAATCTTATTCGAGTTCGTTCTTCTCCTAATGGAGAAATTCATTATCTTATGATGCTTTTTTCCTTGATATCTTTCAAGGAAACTCATCTAAAGTGTTACCTTTCCTTGGATCAAATCTAAGGAGGTAAATACTTTAGACGTCTTACTCATCAACTTACATTTCTTGAATTCTTTGAAACCTTTTGCAAAGTATTCGGACTTGTGTTTATTCAAAATAAACTATAGTCCAACCGAGAGTGATCTTCGGTGAATGTCATATAACATGAGAAGTATTATGTTGTGGACAAGTGCCACTAACATCTAAGTGAATTAACCTCAACAACTTTGTGATTCTTTCTTCTTTCCAAAAGAATAAAGATTCGAACATTGAAAAAATAACTTTTACATGCATATCTTTTCAACTCTTGATTTATATTTTTCAACCATTGAAAAAACAAAAGATAAACATACTTTAAATGAAGAAATAATATCTCAAACTAATTCAAAACTCAATTTTCATTCATGCATACAAAACATCTTTTGCATACATATCTTTCTCAACTATTGACTAACATTTTTCAACTATTGAAAAACAAAAGATAAACATATTTTGAATGAAGCAATAATTATGTCATACATAATATTAATGCCCATATGCATAAAATCTAAAAGGACACATTATACATAAACCTTTGGCTCTGATACCACTTGAAGGGAAAATTATGAGCTTAACATGTGGGATTTCTAAATGACTAGCATGCACATACAATTCAAAATTTATATACATGAGCAACGGAAGCAATTTATCAAATAAAATCAAAGCTATAGTCATGCAAATCCCCTTCAAGGCTCATAGGTTTATATATAATGCATCAAAACATTTTAGTAAAGAACAAAGTGAAAGTTTAGTCTTATACCTCTTGATCTAGACTTGAGACCAAGGATGGACCACCTCCAAGCCCTTTGTTCCTTGAAGTCCTTGAGCCTAGCCTCCCTCCTTGCCTCCTCCACTTTGTTAGTAAGAGTGCTCCAAGGTTCTCCTTAAGTCTCCAAAGGAGAAGACCTCTAAAGATCCACACCCACTAGTGTAGTGAGATGGATGGAGGAATAACCAAAAGGGTGAAAGATTGTTAGTAAATTCACCCTCTAGGTGGCCGGCCTTTGTGGTTTTAGAGAGCTATTTTCTTTTGCCTCTTTGTTGTTCAAAAACACACAAAAACCCTAATGAACTTTGTGCTATAAAGTTCCTTATATAGACAAAAAGAAACCTAGTCAACAACTTGACTAAATATCTCTCCCAAACCCTTTAAGTGGCCGGCCCTTTAGTGTTTGGTTTGGGCTTTGGGCTTTTATTATTTCAAGTCATCCTATGCTTGAATAAAAGCCCAATGGGTTGAGGCCCAATGGGCCCAATTAAACCCAAACGTTTCTTTAAGCCCAAAACGATCTTTTATCGCTTTCATGATTTCTTTAGACTTTCTAAATTAATCACAACACTTAATTAATCCAATTAATTATTTCCTTCATCCATTAATTACTCACTACAAGAGTGTATCGGTGTACAATCATTTTAGGTTCTAATTAGCAAGGCAGTGAGGTGATTGACATCAATTCATTTGATTATATTTAATCCAATCACTTAGTGAATTAAAACTTCATTTTAATTCACCTTTCTTCTTTGATGACTACATTTAATCATCTAGAAGAACTCACAAGCTATGAGTGACATCTAACCATATGTCATAGCTACCCAAGCTAATGTAGAAGTTGTTCGGAGAACCTATTCAGTTGGAATTACAATGCAATTCGATCCTTCTCTAAAACAATACTCTCAATTACATTATTAGGGTATGGATATATTATGTCAAACCCCTAATATGATTATTCCTTCTTATATGATTCCATTGAGTCGTATAGGAACGCTTTCCTTTATTACGCTCGATACTTCGGCCCAAGATTCCCGAATCACATCTTAGAGTATTCTTCCTCTCTAATCGAGGATTAGAGATTCCTTGTTGCGCATTCACTTGCCTTCATGACTAAGTGGCTTAACCCCAATTATGCCGTGGACATCCGCGAATGGGGTGACTTTGATATAATCAAAGATTAAGTACTTAGCCACAAGACAACGACGATGCCTCAGGTCAAAGGACTACTTACATTATTCCAACCATTAGAGTTACTTGCTTGACATGTGAGTAGACCTCCATGCAAGTACTCTCGTTCGATTGTGTTCAGTGAACTTATTCCCTTAATGAGCACCTACATACTTGTCTTAGTGTCACAACACGAATGGGATGAGACTTTCCATCCTTCCATTTGAAGCGGACACAGTATGTACCGGTCTAAGCATTGTCAGTTTCCTTCTGACAATCCAATGACTAGGAACCTTTTGGACATAATGGTTATGTGAAGAAGGTCTCTGTAGTCTAACATCATTAGATTACTTCTTCAATCAATCCATTATCCATGGATACACTATTTAGGACATATATCGTTTATTGAGATAGTCATAATTCGTGTCTTTGCCATTTGATGTATAAGAGTCATCCATACATCGATTCATTTGTCCTGAAAGGTTTCTTCCAAAGACTGACTTTCAGGGCATATTTCCAACAATCTCCCACTTGCACTAAAGTCAATCACTAGTGTATCTTATACATCTTGTTGAGTGAGCTTATGCTCGTAGGTTAACTTGGTTATGTATTAATCCCTTTTATTATTAAAAAAAAAGGGATTTTCTTATCAAATGTTTCCAAAACATTTGATGATGTCTCTTTATTATGTTCGAATACTTTGATGAGACCTTGATTCCATGGCTTGAGCTATCGCCCCATTACGTCATAGTACCCTACTGACGACCTTATGGTTTGGATTCAATCATTGGTTCTAAAAGAACCCCTTCCATTCAAAAAACCTTTTGAAGCAGTTTCTAAAACTATATATCGACATATATTTCGTTTGTATACTTTATACAAACTTTGCTCCAACCTTGAGACCATTGTAGTACAATACTAACAATCATTCATATGATTAGTACTTCATCCATTATGAAGTTCCATTTGTTAAAATGGCTTATTTTCACTTTGGTTAACAATCTAAGTGAATGCACGCTTCCAGAGTCCCACTCTGATGTTTCTTTCTTAAAGGCAATAATGCTCTTTCAGTTGCTTTGGTTCTGATCCTGGGATATAGTAATATCATAAAGTGACAACCCCTGTTGTTCTTCACTTTTGGATATCTACTTCACAAGTCAATACATGTGTCCCTTTTGTGATTTTATGACACATTCATTATAAGGGTTATGAAAGTGATTTCCTATCACATAGGAAAATGCTTTCTTAAATCTACAACATTTGAGATTTAATTCCCATATAACATTATTGAGATAGCCTTGCTATATCAATAAGTCCAATTTCAAGTCCATACTTCAAAATTGACCGTGTCATGTTTTGTCATTTTTCGAGTAACCTCTATGTTTTATCAAGTCTATCGAATAGACTTTATTCACATCTTGTTGCTCAAATTATGACATCACTCCCACTGGCCTTGTTGTAACTTAGAATTCATTCAAAAATAACAATTATATTTTCTTGATTTGAATGCATATTGCTCCCACTAACTTAAATGAATCACACAAAAGAATTCCTTCTCAAGTAATTCCATTTGAAATGTGTGACTTGTTCCATTAAGTCTATTCATTTAAATTATATGGTGTCATACACCATATTTCAAGTTTTAGTCATACTAAGACCTTTAATGTAGTCATATAAGAATTATCCAAGTCTTTAGTGGAAGCATGGCTCCTACTAAGGATATAGAAACTCAACCATTCCTTCTAGGTGGTTGATATAATTCTTTATCAAAACTACATAGAGCAATATTGTTACATGAGATGTTGAACTTGGTTTGTCTTGTTGTTAAACCATATGTTGTGACTCATTTTGAAACTTATTCCCTTTTGTTTCATCAACTTGTCCATATGCTTGGTTATTTAGCTTGTTCTCATAAAAGAGAATTATGGACAACTCCCAACATATAACCATTTTATGCTAGGTTGACGAAACCAACATTCAAAGACTATTCTTTAGAATGTCACACAACATAGAATTTTAACGTTTTGAAGAGCTTGAGTCCTTTTAACAATTAAAATTGCAAACTCTTAATAATAGTCAAATACTATTATTCTTTAGACAACTATAAACCAATCATATTCAAGTTTATATCCATTTTCACACCTCCCACTATTTCTCATGACTTTAATGAGAAATCATTTCATATATTCAAAATGTATGAAAGTGGAGTATATTGGAAGAAGACATTGTGTAGTAGCTTTAAAACATTTCAAGCTTTATTTGTTTCAATCTTCACTAAGTTAATGTCTTTTTATTAAGTGACTAAAGTCTTTAAACATTTTATAGATTTAGACACTTCTTTCTTGGTTTAATCACTAACACAATTGACATTTTAAAACCTTTTAAAGAATGCCCAATTAGTTGTTCAAAACTACTAATTGAATCAAGAGTGATCTTGATCATTGTGTTTCAAGTGATAACCATATAAGAAACGTTTTTCTTATTACTTATATCATTATAATGTGATCTTCCTTTTCTTCAAGAAAGGATACTCTAGACTTTTGTCAATTCATATAGAACTCATAAGTAGACAAATGGAACCAAATCTAAAGATTCATTGTATCCTTTTATGTCCTACATGTGAGATCTATCCATAATTGATAAATCTAAAGTTTGGTTATCACATTACAATAAGTGATATAACTCTTGTATCTCATCTAGGATACAACAAGACAATTTTCAATTCATAACACTACTTTAAGGAAATAGTATATTAAAAAGGCATTTTTCATATTACATTAATATGATATTTCAAACATTCATAATGTTTAATACAAAAAGTATTAGCTCTATACATTTAGAGACTAATATAAATACCTTTATACATTTAGGCACTAATAGTGGTCTTCCATCATATGAAGCCACATAATAAGTTCTTAACAAAATAAGAAAGTTTAAAGACAATCTTTAATGCCTAACAAACTTCCTAAGTAGTAAGCAAAAAATATAGTGGCCGAACCCTTCACCACATTTTCCTTGCTTGTTCATCTTCTACTTGGCTTCTCCACCTATATACAATTATACAAGTGATTAGCTCTTTATATCAAATATAAATATTTAGAAGATCTAACATTTAGAATTGAAGATAAGAACATAAACCATACCTTGTGGCTTGTCCTTAAGACTTGCAAGGTATAATCTGCAATTCCTCCTCCAATGCCCCTCCTTTCCACAGTGGTGGCAAGTCCCTTTGGGCTCCTTTGCCTTTTTCCTCACTCCTCCTTTCGGCTTAGGAGTGGGTGGCTTCTTCTCCTTCCCTTTGCCTTTGCCTTGCGGCTTGGCCTTGGAAGAGGATGGCTTGTTGTAGACTACTGCAGAAGTCCCTACAACGTTCTCTTTCTTCATAGTCTTCTCGGCAGTTACTAACATATTTAGTAACTCAGAGAGAGTACTATCCATCTTATTCATATTGTAGTTCATTACGAACTGCGCGAATGAATCAGAAAGAGAAGCCAATATGAAGTCCTGGGCCAATTCCCCGTCAAGTGGAGTACCAAGGTTCTCCAATTGTTCAATGAATCCTATCATCTTCAGTACATGTTGATGCACTGGAGCCCCCTTGACCATCTTGCTCTTCACAAGTTCACAAACAGTGCTAAAGTGACGGTTGCGCGTCCCTTCACCATATAACTCCGTAAGATGGAGTATTATGGAAGATGCACTGTCCATGCCCTCGTGCTGTCTCTGTAGCTCCTCATTCATAGAAGCCAACAGATAGCACTTGGCTTGTGTGTCATCCTCAACGTGCTTGTCAAACTTAGCACGTTCATCCTCAGTAGCCCCAGGGCCGAGAGGTATGTGAGGTAGAGCCTTGTCTAGTACGTAAACAATCTTCTCCAATGTTAGGAGAATCTTGACATTACGATACTATGATGGGAAATTGTGCCCCTCTAGGCAATGTTTGTCGAGTATTTTCGCGAGTGTGCTTCCAACCATATCTAAATACATAAACAATAAAATAATTAGTTTGATTGTTGATTAAGTCAAACGATTCGGGTCTTTAAACCGAATGACACCACCCACCATTTTTGGCAAATTCCATATCCCTCAAGATGGAATCCGGGAGTTTTCAAAGAAAGCTCCTAGCGGGTTATGGGAGGCTCACTATTACCAAGCCCACCTCACGATGATACGATGTTGGCTAGCAAAAATAATAATGAGAGGGTACAATTACCCATTCACAACAACTTCTTGTGATTACCCATCTTTTTGGCCTCTAGAGAGTAATGCCTCACGATGATACGATGTTGGCATTATTTCTCTTAGTTAAGTTCTTTCCCACCATGCCGGTTTAGATAGGGGTTCAAGCATGACCTCACGATGATACGATGTCGGCCACACTCGTTGCCTACCTTAACCTCATCAAATGTTTTAAATAAACTCCTCCTAAGTATAAGCATGCACTTTGCACTCCCCCATGATAGGGTGAAGGCGATGTACAAGTCATAAACGATTGGAGCCTACCACGGTGGAAGGCCACGAAAAAGTGTTCAAAGCACTTTTACGCTTTCAACTTAATATTGTATGTTGGTTAAGGGATTTTAAGGTCTCATCAATTTTTATTTATTTAATCATATTCAAATAAATAATGTCCTATTACAACTACTAGTCCAAAGTTAATGAAATTAGTAGCATATGATATCCCCACTATTCGTTTTCATAAAACAAATCAATATCAAAACATTTTTCAAAATATTGGAGATATATATAACTACTAATTGTATTCATTATAGTTTAGTAGCGTATGATACTCCCACTATTTGTTTTAAGAAAAAACAAATCAATATCAAAAACGAATTTTTCAAAATATTGGAAGTAACTACCATTACTAAGGTTTTTGCATTCCTTTTAAATTGGACTTTATAGTTATCTTAGGCTCTTGGATGACCATGGACTTATTAGGTTATTGCAACAACGAGCCAACATTGTTGAATATAAACTCGGGGAGGTTGTGTCAATTTAATTACGTGCTTTTCAATCCAATTAAAACATTTTTCATTGAGCCATTAGAAATGAAAGACAATCATTCATTGCTAATTAGGGCATTGGACCCATTTAATCTTTAATCTCATGTCAAAACCCTCTTTTAGTTATGTCTCCTTACCAATAGTTAAAGAAACTCTAGTCTAGCACTAGAGGGAATCAACTAACTAAAAGAGATTAAGAAATAATAAGAATTACAAACCGATTTGTACAAATTCCTACAAATTACACATACTAAGAGGGAGAGATAGATTAATGTCAAATGTGACAAGGTCCATTAAAAACAGTAATTAAAACACATTCCCAAGGTTCAAACAATTTGATTTTAGCGCCTTATCTCATAGCTCAATTATCGTTTAAGGCATAAGTCCATAGTCACCCTTTTTCTAACTACTTAATCACATTAAATAATCAAAATGGAATGCAACATGAACATTTAGATTTAGTGCATATGGGCATAATATAATTATGAGTTTAAACAACTAACAAAATTAAAATCAAATATTTTAACTTCTAGTTAGTAGGGGCCTAAATGCAAATAAGAAAAAGTTAGGGGTCAAACCGTAAATACTCAAAAGTATAAAATATCTTTTTCCAAATTACAAAAGACCCCCAAGTGGATAAATCCACTAGGGTGGCCGGCCACATTAAGGGGAGATGGGAAGTCTCACCCATCTTGCTTTAATTCAATGCAAGGTAGAAAAATCAAAATTTGCATGTCACTTGGTTTTGGTTTAAATGACTTTAATGAAAAAGGTGATGGAAATCTCCTAGACAAGTCTAGGATTTTATAAGTTTTAATATGGTTATGGATGGTAAGAACATCATCCAAAACCATAAAACTATGCATGAAAACCAAATAAAACCATTTTCACCCAAAACCAAACTATGAACACCAAGAACAAAACCATGAACACTTTTTCAAGATTTGTGTATTCTTGGTGATTTTTCAAACCCAAAAACTAAAGTGACAAGGTTTCTACTTTCTAGCTTTAAAATGATGTGTGAGTGTCTTACAATAAAACACAAACACATGCCCAAAAACCCCCAAAACCGTGCCAACCACAAAGAACAAAACCCCAAAATTTTGTTCATGACTTATTCTTTATTCATGCATACAAAACAACTTTTACATGCATATCTTTTCAACTCTTGATTTATATTTTTCAACCATTGAAAAAACAAAAGATAAACATACTTTAAATGAAGAAATAATATCTCAAACTAGTTCAAAACTCAATTTTCATTCATGCATACAAAACATCTTTTGCATACATATCTTTCTCAACTATTGACTAACATTTTTCAACTATTGAAAAACAAAAGATAAACATATTTTGAATGAAGCAATAATTATGTCATACATAATATTAATACCCATATGCATAAAATCTAAAAGGACACATTATACATAAACCTTTGGCTCTGATACCACTTGAAGGGAAAATTATGAGCTTAACATGTGGGATTTCTAAATGACTAGCATGCACATACAATTCAAAATTTATATACATGAGCAACGGAAGCAATTTATCAAATAAAATCAAAGCTATAGTCATGCAAATCCCCTTCAAGGCTCATAGGTTTATATATAATGCATCAAAACATTTTAGTAAAGAACAAAGTGAAAGTTTAGTCTTATACCTCTTGATCTAGACTTGAGACCAAGGATGGACCACCTCCAAGCCCTTTGTTCCTTGATGTCCTTGAGCCTAGCCTCCCTCCTTGCCTCCTCCACTTTGTTAGTAAGAGTGCTCCAAGGTTCTCCTTAAGTCTCCAAAGGAGAAGACCTCTAAAGATCCACACCCACTAGTGTAGTGAGATAGATGGAGGAATAACCAAAAGGGTGAAAGATTGTTAGTAAATTCACCCTCTAGGTGGCCGGCCTTTGTGGTTTTAGAGAGCTATTTTATTTTGCCTCTTTGTTGTTCAAAAACACACAAAAACCCTAATGAACTTTGTGCTATAAAGTTCCTTATATAGACAAAAAGAAACCTAGTCAACAACTTGACTAAATATCTCTCCCAAACCCTTTAAGTGGCCGGCCCTTTAGTGTTTGGTTTGGGCTTTGGGCTTTTATTATTTCAAGTCATCCTATGCTTGAATAAAAGCCCAATGGGTTTAGGCCCAATGGGCCCAATTAAACCCGAACGTTTCTTTAAGCCCAAAACGATCTTTTATCGCTTTCATGATTTCTTTAGACTTTCTAAATTAATCACAACACTTAATTAATCCAATTAATTATTTCCTTCATCCATTAATTACTCACTACAAGAGTGTATCGGTGTACAATCATTTTAGGTTCTAATTAGCAAGGCAGTGAGGTGATTGACATCAATTCATTTGATTATATTTAATCCAATCACTTAGTGAATTAAAACTTCATTTTAATTCACCTTTCTTCTTTGATGACTACATTTAATCATCTAGAAGAACTCACAAGCTATGAGTGACATCTAACCATATGTCATAGCTACCCAAGCTAATGTAGAAGTTGTTCGGAGAACCTATTCAGTTGGAATTACAATGCAATTCGATCCTTCTCTATTCTTCCTCTCTAATCGAGGATTAGAGATTCCTTGTTGCGCATTCACTTGCCTTCATGACTAAGTGGCTTAACCCCAATTATGCCGTGGACAACCGCGAATGGGGTGACTTTGATATAATCAAAGATTAAGTACTTAGCCATAAGACAACGACGATGCCTCAGGTCAAATGACTACTTACATTATTCCAACCATTAGAGTTACTTGCTTGACATGTGAGTAGACCTCCATGCAAGTACTCTCGTTCGATTGTGTTCAGTGAACTCATTCCCTTAATGAGCACCTACATACTTGTCTTAGTGTCACAACACGAATGGGATGAGACTTTCCATCCTTTCATTTGAAGCGGACACAGTATGTACTGGTCTAAGCATTGTCAGTTTCCCTCTGACAATCCAATGACTAGGAACCTTTTGGACATAATGGTTATGTGAAAAAGGTCTCTGTAGTCTAACATCATTAGATTACTTCTTCAATCAATCCATTATCCATGGATACACTATTTAGGACATATATCGTTTATTGAGATAGTCCTAATTCGTGTCTTTGCCATTTGATGTATAAGAGTCATCCATACATCGATTCATTTGTCCTGAAAGGTTTCTTCCAAAGATTGACTTTCAGGGCATATTTCCAACAGGCTACCCAAGCTAATCAGAAGAGGTGGAGAACCTATTCAGTTTAGGATTACAATGCAATACGGTCTTTCTCTAATACAATACTCTTGACCACATTGTTTGGTTTGATAGTTTATTCATGTCTACTATCCAATGTGTTTCATTTACTTATATGATTACCTTGAATGTGATTTGGAACACCTTCCTAAATCTCATTCATACTTTGGCCAAAGATTCTTAATCATATCATAGAGTATTCTCCCTCAAACGGTTTGAAGGTTAGATATCCCTTGTTGCGCATTCACTTGCCTCCATGGCTAAGTGGCTTAACCCCAACTATGACGTGGACACCCGCGAATGGAGTGACTTTGACATAATCAAAAATCAAGGACCTAACCACAAGACAACTATGATGCCTCAGGTCAAATGACTACTTTGCATTATCCCAACCATAAGTTCTCATGTGACATGAGTTATGAGAACTCCTCGTTGATCGTGTTCAGTGGACTCATTCGCTATTGAGCACCTACATGCTTGTCTTGGTGTCAGTCACACCAATGACTCGAGACTAGTCACTCTCCCTGAGAGAAGACACAGCACGTACTGATCTTAACGAACTGTCAATGCCCAATTGGCAATCCTATGATCAGGAACGTTTAGGACATGTATACGAAAGAGAATGGTCTCATGAATCTAACTTCTTTAGATCGCATTCTCCTAATCACATATTCCTTGGACTTATCGTTTAAGCATATAACATTTATATGAGACGGCCCAAACAATAACCTTTGCCCTTTATATTTAAACTACATTAGTTTAACTTGTGAAATGTCCGTAAAGTATCATCATATGATTGGTTTTAGGGCACATTTCCAACACAAAAACCGTTGAAAGGGCAGAATTTTGACATGGATGGCCTTGTTGGTCGAATCCTTTAGTAAACCATTTACTTTGTGAACATTTTTCCATGTTCTTGGATTCAAGTTTGGTGTATGTTTTACTTATTGATAATCTTATTGATATTGTCCTCGAATATGAGTTAATTGAATGATGTTTCTTAACACATGTGACCAATTCAATTAAACACATGCTTAGGTAGGAATGTGGGAAAGTTAGTTGTCTGGATGAATGCATACTACGCACACTAACTTTACACCTAAATCACATCTCTAACAATGCCTTCAGGTCTATCCAACTTGATTAAGAGCATTGGCATGCTCCTCGTTATATGAATGGTACTAAATTACCATTTAAGGAACCTTAAATTCTCCCTGTCGTTGAGTTTTTTTAAGGATATTCGAGAGAACTGATGGGAGCATATTTATGCAACTTAGTTAGCTTGTTCTTGTGCATTTATGTTGTTATTCCTTAGTTGATTTAGTATTGCAAGCCATTTTCATGTGGTTGTAGGTACAAAGGGTTAAAGAGGCAAAGAAGTGCATTTTGGTGCCTTTTGGAGCAGTTTTGGGCATGGAATGGATATCACATGCATGGAGCAAAGTGGTTGGACGAAATTAAAGATCTAAAGAAGCTAGGAATGTGCCAAGGAAAGGAAGAAAATAAATTGAGGACCAAGGAAGACAAGGAAACCGTTAAGAATGAGGAAAGACTGGTCAAACTTGCCTTATCTTGTCGTTACCTTTCCTAATCCTAAATTACCAAAGATTTAGTCACACGAAGGGTTCCTAAATACTTTGGGACATTTCATTACATATTCTACAAGTCCTAAACCTGCCCTAAAAGTCCAAGCCATACCATCCTTCACCATTTCTCTTCCTTGCCGTGCAAAGGAGCCATTCATTTCCTATTTTCTGCCATAAATCACTCCATGCCGTGCACATTCATCCATGTTCCCTCCTTGCACTCATTTGCTGCACCATTCAACTTCCTTTCCTTTGTCTACCATGTGCACAATATCCTTTCACCTCCTTGCACTCATTCATTCACCACTTACTCACATTTCCACCCATGCCATGCATAATCACCCTTGTCCCCTTCATGCACCAGATTTCTTGCACTTATTTCATACACCATTACACTCATTATCCACTCATGCCGTGCACTACCCTTGTCTCCTTCATTATTTCTGATTTCATGCATCAAAATATTGAATCATTGCACTCAATTGTTGCACAATTCTTGTCCCCTTCACCCATTAGATTTCATACAACTTTTACCTCCACTACATGCACTCATTGATGCACCATCCACCACATTTGGAATCTCATGTCATGCATCATTAGTCTTGCTGCACCTTTGACTCATTTCTGCACCATTCCACCTCCCTTTCCTTTCTCTACCATGTGCACAATCCCTACTAGCATTCATAGCTGCAACACCACTCCATTTTACCCCCCATGCTTTGAATCATCACTCACTTTCACCTTTGAATCATTTCAAACACCACTCCATGCACTCATTGCTACAACACCACTTCATTTTACCCCTTATGCTTTGCATCATTACTTCATTTTAACCCTTGAATCATTGCACACACCATCATTTTTCCCCTCCTTGCCGTGCACTTCCTCTATAAAAGGAAGTGTGTGTGGCAGCCATATAGTTTAGTTTTTGCTTGATCATTCATCCCCATTTCAATACAACCTTCATCCAAACACATCCATTTCATCTTCACATCCATTCCTCCATACAAACAAACCTTCAAACACTCACCAACACCTTGTGCCGTAGCAAAGGAAGGGAAGGAAAGTGATTGGATGTGCTTGCTGTCCAACTTGGATCGTTCGAGCGTTTAGGTGTTTTCTTTCTTTTGTTTCCAATGTTTAAATTCATTTTCTTTCGTTTTGTTGTGAATATGAGTGGCTAAACCACTCTTAGCTAGGGGTGATTTCAAAGCCATGATTATGTGTGTAATATGATTTGATAAATTCCAGTTATGAACTCTTGAATCGTAAATGCAATTGGCTTAACTATTTGATTGATAACTTATTTGTATTTGTTAATTAAGGGTCGACACTTAATTGGCATGCATAAATCCGTTGCTAGAGTATAAGGAAGTTTCACATAATCGTTACAAACTTATATTCACATGTAGTGAAGGTCGCTTATAAACGATCGCGTAGAGTTCAATTCCTAGCATGAGTGACATGATGTCATAGTTGCAAGTGCTTTGTCAATGCTTATGATTTTCATTAAACGTAATGATCTTTGATTGTATCTCTATTATGATGTCATGTAGGGAACTTTTGAAGAATGTTTTGGGTTGTCGAATGATGTCATCCAATCCAATAAAACAAGGAAAATATGAGAGTTAACTAGTGATGTCACAGTTAATTTGGAGCATTGTCATTCATAATTCAATGAAGTAGTAACTGGAAATCGAATTATTTGCATACATGTCATGTGTGGAGAAAAAGCCTCTAGCTATCCCATCCATGATCTTATTTCTCACATTCGTTTTACAATTTGTCTAGATTTTCATACTTGTTTGTTTGTTACAACTTCATCCAAATCAAAACCCCCCTTTTAGTTTCTTGTTTGAAAGTGTTTCAAATCTGTTCTAGTTTGTGTTTTTAAGTGTTTTTAGTTTGTGTTTTTAAGTTTATTTGGTTGTTTTGAGCTGTTTTGATTATTTTAAGTTTGCTTTGAGTCTTGTGAATCTTGTTAAGTGTTTTTTAAGTTTAGTTTTATGTGTTTGAGTCAGTTTAGAGATTATTAGCAAGCCCTCCTAATCCCTGGTCCAGAACAATCCCTACTTATACTTATACTACAATTGTCAAAAGAGGGTCAAATTTGTGTGTTAAGTTAATTTTCGCATCAAGTTTTTGGCGCCGTTGTCGGGGATTAGCAACTTTGCTAATCCTTTGTTATTTCTTTTTTTTTATTTTCACGTGTTTTTGTTCCTAGTTGCTGATTTTACTTGTTTTCTTGTTTTAGGTGGTTTATGACTCGAAGTTCTCAACCTATTCATAAGCACATCCTTGACTTTGACGACTATTTTGAATGAACTTTGAGACGAGCAAGGAATCAACAAGAACCCCAACCATCTCAACCTGCAGCCGATCTTGAAGAAGACAAAGTAGAAGAGCAAGAGGAGGCCACGACAAGGTCTTTTGAAGAAGTCTAAGAAATGGCAGTAGACAATCGAACAATCAAGGAGCTTTCTGCTTCAGGATTGGACAATGCTCTGCCTTTATGCATTCAATATCGAAGGGCGGCCCAAAACAAGACCGACAAGTTTGAATTAAAGTCCAGCTTATTGCACCATATTCCTAAGTTCCATGGGTTGTCCATGGAAGATCCTAATAAACATTTGAAGGAGTTCGAGGTTGTTTGTTCGAGCATGACCCCTGTGAATGTTGATGAGAGCATTATGAAAATGAAGGCTTTTCCCTTTTCTCTCTTGGAAAAGGCTAAAGATTGGTTGTATAAGCTAGCCCCCGAAACTGTCATATCATGGGAGAGTATGAAACAGGCATTTTTGGAGAAGTTTTTCCCAACTTCTCGAGTCATTCTTGAAGGGAATACTATGAGATTCATGTGGGATTTCTAGTGACTAGCATGCATATACAATTCAAAATTTATATACGAAAGCAACGGAAGCATATTATCAAATAATATCAATGCAATAGTCATGTAAACCCCCTTCAAGATGCATAGGTTTGTGTAAGATGCATCAAAAACAAATTTATATAAGAACAAAGTTTATGAGTAGTTTTATACCTCTTGATCTAGATCTTAGACCAAGGATGGACCACCTCCAAGCCCTTTGCTCCTTGAACTCCTTGAGCCTAGCCTCCTTCCTTGCCTCCTCCACTTTGTTTAGAATGAGTGCTCCTAGGTTCTCTTCAAGTTTCCAAAATTGAAAACCTCTAAAGATCCTCACCCACTAGTGTAGTGAGAAGGATGAAGGAATAACCAAAGGGGTGAAAAGATGATTAGCTAAATCCCCCTATGGTGGCCGACCCTTTGAGTGTTAGAGAGATATTTTTCTTTTTCTCTTTTGTTCTTTTAACACTTCAAAAAACCCTAATGAAACATTTGCTATAAAGTTCCTTTTATAGACAAAAAGAAACAAATCAGCATTTGACCTTTCTCTCCCTCCTTTGGCCGGCCCCTTTGTGTTGTTTGGGCTTTGGGCTTTTATTTATTTCAAGTCATCCAATGCTTGAATAAAAGGCCAATGGGTTTAGGCCCAATGGGCCCAATTAAACCTGAACGTTTCTTTAAGCCCAAAACGATCTTATATCGCTTTTATGATTTCTTTAGACTTTCTAATTAATCCAATTAATTATTTCCATCATCCATTAGTTACTCACTATAAGAGTGTATTGGTGAACAATCGTTTTAGGTTCTAATTAGCAAGGCAGTGAGGTGATTGGCACCAATCCAATTGATTATATTTAATCCAATCACTTAGTGAATTAAAAACTTACTTTTAATTCACCTTCTTCTTTGACGACTACATTTAATCATCTAGAAGAACTCACAAGCCATGAGTGACATCTAACCATATATCATGGCTACCCAAGCTAATGTAGAAGTTGTTCGGAGAACCTATTCAGTTGGAATTACAATGTAATTCGATCCTTCTCTAAAACAATACTCTCAATCACATCACTAGGGTATGGATATATTATGTCAAACCCCTAATGTGATTATTCCTTCTTATATGATTCAATTGAGTCGTATAGGAACGCTTTCCTTTATTACGCTCGATACTTCGGCCGAAGATTCCAGAATCATATCTTAGAGTATCCATCCTCTCTTAACGAGGATTAGAGATTCCTTGTTGCGCATTCACTTGCCTTCATGACTAAGTGGCTTAACCCCGACTATGCCGTGGACACCCGCGGATGGAGTGACCTTGACATAATCAAAGATCAAGTACTTAACCACAAGACAATGATAATGCCTCAGGTCAAGGAACTACTTACATTATTCCAACTATTAGAGTTACTTGCTTGACATGTGAGTAGACCTCCATGCAAGTACTCTCGTTCGATTGTGTTCAGTGAACTCATTCCCTTAATGAGCACCTACATACTTGTCTTAGTGTCACTACACGAATGGGGTGAGACTTTCCATCCTTCTAATTGAAGCGGACATAGTATGTACTGGTCTATGCATTGTCAGTATCCCTCCGACAATCCTATGACCAGGAACCTTTTGGACATGATGGTTATGTGAAGAAGGTCTCTGTAGTCTAACTTCATTAGATTACTTCTTCAATCGAACCATTGTCCATGGATTCACCATTTAGGACATATATCGTTTATAGAGATAGTCCTAAATAGTATCTTTGCCATTTGATGTATAAGAGTCATCTATACATCCATTTATTGTCCTGAAAGGTTTCTTCCAAAGATTGACTTTCAGGGCATATTTCCAACAATTCTACTACGCAAAAGGATTAGTGGCATTCAGCAAAACCAAGGTGAATCCTTTCCCACTTACTATGAGCGCTTTAAAACCCTTGCTGCTTTATGTCCACATCACCAGATGAATGAGGAGTTTCTTCAGCAATATTTCTACGAAGGGCTTCTACCAATTGAATGCCAAATGCTAGATGCCTCAGTGGGAGGAGCTTTGGTGGACAAAACACCCATGGTTGCGAATACCTTAATTGCTAACTGAGCATTAAATGCTCAACAATATGAAGGCGTTGGTCAGAGAGACAACCCACAGCAGCAACAAGTTAATGAGGTAAGTGCTATTTCCGAACTTCAAAATCAAATGGCTAATCTTACTACTCTTCTTTCACAGGTGGTTGAAAAACCAAAAGAACAAAGTGTAGCTGCTTGTGGCGTGTGCTCAATGAATGGACATCTAACGGATAAGTGCCCTCAATTGATCGAGAACAGAGGGTGAGAATCTGCCAACGCCGTGGGTTTTGGGAGTCAAAACCAACCAAGGAATGATCCATTCTCGAATACACACAATCCAGGCTAGAAAGATCATCCAAATTTCAAATGGAGGGAGCCCCAACAAACCCAACAACAAAGTGCATTCAGCCAGCAACCTCCGGGCTTCTATCAAAGGTCGTATGCACCCGCACAACCCCAAACACAACCTGCCCAAAATAACTCATGTTTGTCTTTTGATAATGCTCAAGTTATTCAGTTACTAACTACGTTGGCGAAGGGTCAGGAAAATCAAGCCAAAGGTATGCACAATTACACCAAGAAAGTGCAAAATCAAGCTCGAGAGGTAACTGAATTGAAGAGACAAATGAGACAAATAGCTGAGTTCATAGGGCAATTTAGTAGACAATAAGGTAAGTTACCTAGTTTGACGGATGTGAATCCAAATGGAGGCTTCAAATCTGCCAAAGCCATCACCTTGCGAAGTGGAAAAGAAGTTGGATCTGATCCCAGCCCATCTAAATCCAATCAAAAGGAGGACGAAAAGATGCAATCTGAGGAGTGAAGGGAAATCTTAGAGATTAATATGGGATTTCGAAATGACTAGCATGCATATACAATTCAAAATTAATATACATAAGCAACGGAAGCATGTTATCAAATAATATCAAAGCTATAGACATGCAAATCCCCTTCAAGGTTCATAGGTTTATATATAATGCATCTAAAACATTTAAGTTAAGAACAAAGTGAAGGAATAGATCTATACCTCTTGATCTAGATTTTAGACCAAGGATGGACCACCTCCAAGCCCATTGCTCCTTGAACTCCTTGAGCCTAGCCTCCCTCCTTGCCTCCTCCACTTTGTTGGTATGAGTGCTCCTAGGTTCTCCTTTAGTCTCCAAAGGAGAAGACCTCTAAAGATCCACACCCACTAGTGTAGTGAGATGGATGGAGGAATAACCAAAAGAGTGAAAAAGGATTAGCTAAATCACCCTTAAGGTGGCCGGCCTTTGTGTAGTTTTAGAGAGCTATTTCTTTTGCCTCTTTGTTGTTTTAAACACACAAAAACCCTAAGGAATAAATCTCTATAAAGTTCCTTATATAGACAAAAAGAAACCTAGTCAACAACTTGACTTAATATCTCTCCCTCTCCACTTTAAATGGCCGGCCCCTTTGTGTTGGTTTGGGCTTTGGGCTTTTATTTATTTCTAGTCATCCAATGCTTGAATAAAAGCCCAATGGGTTTAGGCCCAATGGGCCCAATTAAACCCGAATGTTTCTTCAAGCCCAAAACGATCTTTTATCGCTTTTATGATTTCTTTAGACTTTCTAAATTAATCACAACACTTAATTAATCCAATTAATTATTTCCATCATCCATTAATTATTCACCACAAGAGTGTATCGGTGTACAATCATTTTAGGTTCTAATTAGCAAGGTAGTGAGGTGATTGACATCAATCCAATTGATTATATTTAATTCAATCACTTAGTGAATTAAAACTTCCTTTTAATTCACCTTCTTCTTTGATGACTACATTTAATCATCTAGAAGAACTCACAAGCTATGAGTGACATCTAACCATATATCATAGCTACCCAAGCTAATGTAGAAGTTGTTCGGAGAACCTATTCAGTTCGAATTACAATGTAATTCGATCCTTCTCTAAAACAATACTCTCAATCACATTACTAGGGTATGGATATATCATGTCAAACCCCTAATGTGATTATTCCTTCTTATATGATTCAATTGAGTCGTATAGGAACGCTTTCCTTTATTATGCTCGATACTTCGGCCGAAGATTCCTGAATCATATCTTAGAGTATTCTTCCTCTCTTATCGAGGATTAGAGATTCCTTGTTGCGAATTCACTGTTGGAAATGTGCCCTAAAACCAATCATATGATGATACTTTACGGACATTTCAAATGTTAAACTAATCTAGTTTAACATATAAAGGGCAAATATTATTGTTTGAGCCGTCTCATATAAATGTTATATGCTTAAACGATAAAGTCCAAGGAATATGTGATTGGGAGAATGCAATCTAATGAAGTTAGATTAATGAGACCATTCTTTCGTGGACACATCCTAAATGTTCCTGATCATAGGATTACCAATTGGGCATTGACAGTCCGTTAAGATCAGTACGTACTGTGTCTTCTCTCAGGGAGAGTGACTAGTCTCGAGTCATTGGTGTGTGTGACATCAAGACAAGTACGTAGGTGCTCAATAAGAGAATGAGTTCACTGAACGTGATCAACGAAGAGTTCTTATATTCCATGTCACATGAGAACTCATGGTTGGGATAATGCAAAGTAGTCCTTTGACCTGAGGCATCACAGTTGTCTTGTGGTTAAGTCCTTAATCTTTGATTATGTCTAATTCACCCCCTCGGGGTGTCACGGCATCGTTGGGGTTAAGCCACTTAGCTATGGAGACAAGTGAATGCGCAACAAGGGATCTCTAACCTTCAAACAGTTGAGGGAGAATACTCTATGATATGATTTGGAATCTCTGGCCAGAGTATGAATGAGATTGGGGAATGCGTTCCAAATCACATTCAAGGAAATCATATAAGCAAACGATTCACATTGGATAGTAGACATGAGTAAATAAACTATCATACCAAACAATGTGGTCAAGAGTATTAGATTAGAGAAGGACCGTATTGCATTTGTAATCCCGAACTGAATAGGTTCTCTAACCTCTTCTGATTAGCTTGGGTAACCATGACATGCTGCTAGGCGTCAACCATGGTTTGTGGAAGCCCTATACGTGTATAACCACTAAAGGGAGAATTGAAAATTGTTTCAATTCACAATCGATGTAAAAATGGTTTTAATCGCCCACTGCCTCGCTAAAAGGAACCTAATGGATCGCACACCATAAAAGGTGGAGATTGAAGATTAAACGGAAATGAGTAAGAATGATTAAATGGTTTAATCATTTATTTATGGCAAGGATTAATTAATATGTTAATTAATCAAACGAATAAGTTCGTTAAAGACCTCGGGATAGTTTTGGACCTTAAGGCCCAATGGGCTTCGAATGTCAAGCCCATTGACTTAAGATGTATGACAACTTAATGAATAAAGATTCACAAAGGCCCAAAAGCCCAAACATCCCTAAATGGCCGGCCATATTAGATGAATTAGGGTTTTGGTTGTTTAGGTTACTTAAAGAAGTGACTATATAAATGACTTTATAGCCAAAATTCATTAAGGAAAAATTAAGGGTTTATTTTGGGTGAAAATGGGTGAGAATAGTCTCTCCATTTTCTCTCTAAAGAGGCCAACACCTTGGAGGGTACATCTAGCAATCCTACTACTCCAAGGTCACTCATTTCTTCTACAATCAAACCTTGGTGAAGAGACTTAGAGGTTCCCTATTTTGGGAACTTGGAGAAACCTATTTTTCTATCCAAATCCATGGATCTAAGAAGCAAGGAATGAAGGCCCTATCTCTTTGGGTGATTAGCCTTTGCTTATGCAAAGAGGAATCTACAAAGGTAATAATTTCAACTCACTTTGTTTTGAGTTGATTATTGGTTCACCAATCTACTAGGCTTTGAATTTCATGGTCATGTTTTGTTTTTGAGTGCATACAAGCATGATTCCGCCTTTAATTGTTAATTGCATGTTATATGATGTTGCTCAAATGAACATGTTTTTTCAAAATAAATCCTTCAAGTGGTATCAGAGCCTAGGTCTAGTAGTTGGTGAATCCTTTTGGGTTTTGTAGTTCATAAGTTTATGATTTAAAAGTTGTAATTGTTACAAGCTTTATTCTTGCTTCTTTGAATGTAAATTTTGTTTGAAAATTTGCCATCTCAAATGTTGTAGATGTAGTTCATATGAGGATGAATATTGGAGCTAAAATTTGGTGCCATGATTTTAGGGATTTTCGGCCAAATCCAAAGGGTGATTTTTTGGGTTCATGTTTGTCTTGTTAAAATGGTTTTAAGGTGACTTTTGGAACCCCTAAGTACCCTAGGATGTTAGCCTCATTTTGAATGATAAAAATTTGAGTTTTATTGCATGAAAACATTCATGGAGCTCTTATGGGTTTTCATGGATGTTCTTCATATGTTCTTGATGTTCTTGCCAAGAACACAAAGGTTTGTGTTTTGATTCAAAGTTTTGATTTATTTCATAAAGTTTATGATATATGTTTTTCAAATGATTTATCATGTATTTAAAGTGTTAAATATTTGTATAAATGATGATGGAAACATCAATCATCAAAACATATATTAATTTTATGAAAGTATTTAAAGTGTTAAATATTTGTATAAATGATGATGGAAACATCAATCATCAAAACATATATTATTTTTATGAAAGGTGAAAGCACTACTTGATTGTTTTTGACAAAACTAATAAATCAAAACACCCACCACTCCATTTTATCCCTAAAAACCGGCCACCCTAATAAAATAGGGTAATTTTGGGGCTTTTATGCAATTACATAAAGTTTTGATACTTTTGTGTATTTGTACTTTGACCCGAAAGTTTACGTTTTGACGTTAAGGCCTAAAAACGCTAAAGGACAAATTGTTTTGCTCCTTTAATGAAGTTTTTGAATTTATTTAAATTTTGGGTTCTAGTTGTATTTACATGAAGTAGTGACTTTTGTGTTTTTACAAAGTGACCCCAAAAGTTTATGTTTTCGCAATATGGCCCAAAAAGTTGTGGTTATTGCATGATGGCCCAAATAGGATGAGAACAAAATTGTTTTGTCTCTTTAAATGATAATTGGATTTTCATTTTGTTTAGCTCCACTTAAATCAATTTTATGGATACAAAAACCAAATGAAAATGTTGCATTCAATTAATTAGTTAAAGCGTTAATTAATTAAAGGATGATTATGAACCTAAGCCTAATATAATTGAGCTATGTGAAAGGCGTTTCAAATTTGTTTGAACCATGGGAATGTGTAGATTAGATTTTGGTTGTAATTTGATTTGATCAAATGTTGTAAAAGGGCATAAGTCCTTCTTTACTTTAAGGTAATTTGTTTTATGCAAATGTTGTAATGAGCATAAGCTCATCCTTTACTTTGAAGTATTTCTTTCTTGCTTTATATGATATGCATGAAAATGAAGTAATTGGGTCCAACGCCCCTAAGACAACACGCCTTAATGTGATTAAACGCGTAACTAAAATCAATCTCCATCCCTAGACCGAGATTCAACACAAGGCTCGTGTTGAATCTAAACAAAGGTTCATAGTCATCCTAAGGCCCTAAGGCAACTATATAGTCCATCAAATGAATGCAAACCTAATGTTAGTAGTAACATATACTCTTGCTTTAAAAACCGTTTTAAAAGTATAGTGGGAGTATTATGTACAACTAAAACAATCATATGGACCAATAGTTGTAATAGGACCAAAATTGTTTTAATAGAGATTAAAATGTATATTGATATATGATGAGACCTAAAACCCTCAACCAACCCAATATTAAGTTGAAAGCGTGAGAGTGCTTTGAACACTCTTTCGTGGCCTTCCATCGTGGTAGGCTCCAATCGTTTATGACTTGTACACCGCCTTCACCCTATAATGGGGAAGTACAAAGTGCATGCTTATACTCAGGAGGAGTCTATACGCATATGATGAGGTGAGTGTAGGCAACGAGTTTAGCCAACATGATATAATTCTGAGGCTATGCTTGAACCCCTACATGAACTAAGCATGGTGGGAATGACTTAACTAAGTGCAATGGAGCCAACATGATATAATTCTGAGGCAATCATTCTCTAGAGGCCAAATAAGATGGGTACTTGCATTAGTTGCAAATGAGTAAGCGTACTCTCTCATTATCATTAACGCTAGCCAACATGATATAATTCTGAGGTGGGCTTGGTAATAGTGAGCCTCCCATAACCTACTAAGAGTTTCATCCAAAACTCTCGAATTCCAATGAGGGATATGGAATTTGCCAAAAATAGTGGGTGATGCTATTTGATTTAAAGACCCAAATCAAATGGCTTAAATTCAATCAATTTATATTCGTTATGTATTTGTTTACCAATATATTTGCAAACGCTATCCAACACTTGACAAATAAAAGCCGAACGTTTAGTTTACGGACTTGGTACTACAAAACCATAGATTGTCTTTAATGGCTTGTAAAAGTACCTAAGTAGTCTCATCCTCACAATCTTCCTATTGATAATGTATCATTAGAAGAATATGTTAGAAAAGGTCTATCATAGAGAGGACAACACTTTTAATGTCATAATTCTTCAATTACAAATTGTTGTATGAAGAAATAAGAGTTGCTTTGAACAACCCTTAGTCAATACAAACACTTAGTGCTTATTTCTTTGTTAATTGAACAAAGAACTTGAGAAGTAAGCACAAGGGCATGGACACTTCATGTGCCATGATTCTTCACTTACAAATTGTTGTATGAAGAAATGAGAATTGCCTTGTACAACTCTTGAAAGTTTGTAATTATGTTTAGAACATAATGGTTGGTTGACAAAAATAGTCCATTAACATGGACTTATGATGATTTTGAATCATTGAGTGTTGAAGTGTTAAACCACTTAACGAGACGGAAACTAGGCAAGGACTTCACCTTTGTTTCCCTATCCTAATGGTTCACTAAGTTTATGGTAAACTATGTAGTGAACAATAACCACATACTCTCCAAATTGTTTGATGTGTATAACACAATTGAAAAAGGTTTCAAGAGAGATAGTGGGAGTTTAGGGACCATGACTAATGTAGTCAAAGGTGAAAGTCAAATAAAGAAGATAAATAACTCCAAGGGAACAAACTTTCTTTATGAAAGGATGGACATTGGAAGAGGTATTTGCAAGAAATGTCTTGCAAGTGTCAAGAACACACCTTTCGAAGGTGTTGTAAATTGTTCTTGAATAGTTCAAAACAGTTGGTTCTTCTACTTGAATGTATGATTCCGTATTAGTAACTATGTTTTACAAATCGTTGTAAAAGTGTGACTAATAAGAAGTAGAAGATATATGAGAGAAGAAAAGGTGCTTCACATACGGAACGTGAATAAGATATAGATCTCTGCGAAAGCAGATAGTACTTACTTCCTCATATGAACTACCAAAGAAATTGGATTATAGTAATCTAATTGATTGTCTCTATAGTAGAGATGATATGGTAGTGTTAACTGTTTAGAATATAATGATGCTTAAAACCCAAAAGGTTGTAAGGTAGTGACTAATCCCAACTAAATTGTGATACCTCTAAAACATAAGTTACGAGTTGGTGAAACAAGGATGCTTTGGATCGTTAGATCCGGATCCAATACCTTCTTGTTAAAATTGTATAGAGGCGAAATGTTCGAATCTTTATTCTTTTGGAAAGAAGAAAGAATCACAAAGTTGTTGAGGTTAATTCACTTAGATGTTAGTGGCACTTGTCCACAACATAATACTACTCATGTTATATGACATTCACCGAAGATCACTCTCGGTTGGACTATAGTTTATTTTGAATAAACACAAGTCCGAATACTTTGCAAAAGGTTTCAAAGAATTCAAGAAATGTAAATAGATGAGTAAGATATCTAAAGTATTTACCTCCTTAGATTTGATCCAAGGAAAGGTAACACTTTAGATGAGTTTCCTTGAAAGATATCAAGGAAAATAGCATCATAAGATAATGTATTTCTCCATTAGGAGAAGAACGAACTCAAATAAGATTTAGTTCGTTAGATGTTATCTATTACCCATATATAGGATATATACTTCTAAAAACAATATGATTGTCAATTAGAAGATCTTCCAAAATTTTCATAACTCCATAAGATGTAGTTGGAAAGAAAGACAAATCTTAAGCATGTTAAGATTTGAGGTTGTGTGCTAATAAGCAATATTTGTTTGATAACAATCTTGTAGGATATCCTTAAATTAACTTTTGGATATCGCTTCTATAAACCAACTAACAAATGTTGTTTTGTTGGGTAGTTCATTGTAATTCTACAATGTGATTTGCCTAAAAGCAAATGAACGAGAGATAGAACTCGAAGAATGGGTTCTTTGAGAGACAAGGAAGTAATCAACAAATATAACAACCTAGTTCCTATACCTCAAGCTCCAAGGTAGTCAATAAGAATTTATAAACCGTCTCAGTTGAATGGTTTTGAACTTTATGACTATGTCATAGAGTTGCACCTCTTAATTCGAAAGAAGTAAGAATGAAAATCCTTATACACTGAGTGCATATACAATATATACTCAAGGAAATGGTAAAGTACCATTTGACTCGAAATAAGGAAACCTTCATAGCTAATTGGTAGCTTAAGGTGACTACAATCAAAGAAAATGGTTGACTTTGAAGAAACCATCTTTGAGATAGTCTTAGTTTCAATTAATTCGAAGATTGCTAGCTACAACTAAATGGTGATTCAATGTTTGGACATTATTAAGATAGTCTTGATAATATATGTCTAAAACTATGAATCACAAGACATGTAAGTTGTAGAGATCCATCCATCATGGATCTTAGCAAGCTAGTGGGAGCTATTTGCATCTTATGAGAAAAAGATCAAATCGTTTGATTGCTTATAAAGATGTAAATGAATCTTTTGTTTACTAGGTTTACAAAAGATTAGTGGGAGTTAATCATGTTCCTAAAATTTAAAATATATATGATATATTAATTTTGGAAATGAAATGAATTCTTCTTCGTTAAAGTTATGACTTTAAGCATTCTATAAACGATAGAATGTATATGGGAGATATAGTCTATATACATGGGAATTAAATCTATATTGATAGATTTTAGGATATAATTGGATTGTATCAATCCCTAATAATAGACAAGAGATGCTGGGAAGTTTCTCATATGATGATAAACTTCAATCAAATGGACAATTCTAGTAAGACTAAGAAGTTGTTGACTCCCAAAGAAATAATGCGTAAATAGAATCCTTTATGCGTAAGCAGAAAGGTGATTTATGTATTTCATATTGTATGAAAAACATTGATATGAGTTGTACCTAGAACGGTACAAGACGATATCAATACAAGCCCAGGATCAGAACCATGGCAACTGTCAAGTGAGTCCTTAAGTATTTAAGAAATACTAAAGGATAGATTCCTCAAAGAATGAGGGAGAATTAGAGTAACGTAATGGAAGCGTAAATGTATTAGATTATGAATCTGATCCATCATTGGATGTTTCTTCATTATGAATGAAGAGATAAACAAATATCTCTTTATTATGACTAAAGAGATATTTGGATGGAAACATTAAAGTAATGACTTTAGTGTGTTCCATTATGAATGCAAGATATATTGCCATATAGAAGTTTACAACAATGTTGTTTAGATGGGAAAGTTCATTTATGAACTCTCTATTCGATTCCAACCAGAAAGTGTATGACACTAATGGGGCGATAGCTCAAGCCTGGGAATCAAGGTCTCATCAAGATCCGAACACAAATGAGAGACTGAACCACATGATTGAGAATCATGTATAATGGTGACGTCGTTATTCTCAAGGTTGCTTCTGTGGATAACACATATAGATATCCATTGTCTAGGCCTACTTTTCAACCATTTATGAAATGACTACAGAAGAGGTATCATCACTGATGACCAATGCTGATTGGCTCTAGTGCAAGTGGGAGATTGTTGGAAATGTGCCCTAAAACCAATCATATGATGATACTTTACGGACATTTCAAATGTTAAACTAATCTAGTTTAACATATAAAGGGCAAATATTATTGTTTGAGCCGTCTCATATAAATGTTATATGCTTAAACGATAAAGTCCAAGGAATATGTGATTGGGAGAATGCAATCTAATGAAGTTAGATTAATGAGACCATTCTTTCGTGGACACATCCTAAATGTTCCTGATCATAGGATTACCAATTGGGCATTGACAGTCCGTTAAGATCAGTACGTACTGTGTCTTCTCTCAGGGAGAGTGACTAGTCTCGAGTCATTGGTGTGTGTGACATCAAGACAAGTACGTAGGTGCTCAATAAGAGAATGAGTTCACTGAACGTGATCAACGAAGAGTTCTTATATTCCATGTCACATGAGAACTCATGGTTGGGATAATGCAAAGTAGTCCTTTGACCTGAGGCATCACAGTTGTCTTGTGGTTAAGTCCTTAATCTTTGATTATGTCTAATTCACCCCCTCGGGGTGTCACGGCATCGTTGGGGTTAAGCCACTTAGCTATGGAGACAAGTGAATGCGCAACAAGGGATCTCTAACCTTCAAACAGTTGAGGGAGAATACTCTATGATATGATTTGGAATCTCTGGCCAGAGTATGAATGAGATTGGGGAATGCGTTCCAAATCACATTCAAGGAAATCATATAAGCAAACGATTCACATTGGATAGTAGACATGAGTAAATAAACTATCATACCAAACAATGTGGTCAAGAGTATTAGATTAGAGAAGGACCGTATTGCATTTGTAATCCCGAACTGAATAGGTTCTCTAACCTCTTCTGATTAGCTTGGGTAACCATGACATGCTGCTAGGCGTCAACCATGGTTTGTGGAAGCCCTATACGTGTATAACCACTAAAGGGAGAATTGAAAATTGTTTCAATTCACAATCGATGTAAAAATGGTTTTAATCGCCCACTGCCTCGCTAAAAGGAACCTAATGGATCGCACACCATAAAAGGTGGAGATTGAAGATTAAACGGAAATGAGTAAGAATGATTAAATGGTTTAATCATTTATTTATGGCAAGGATTAATTAATATGTTAATTAATCAAACGAATAAGTTCGTTAAAGACCTCGGGATAGTTTTGGACCTTAAGGCCCAATGGGCTTCGAATGTCAAGCCCATTGACTTAAGATGTATGACAACTTAATGAATAAAGATTCACAAAGGCCCAAAAGCCCAAACATCCCTAAATGGCCGGCCATATTAGATGAATTAGGGTTTTGGTTGTTTAGGTTACTTAAAGAAGTGACTATATAAATGACTTTATAGCCAAAATTCATTAAGGAAAAATTAAGGGTTTATTTTGGGTGAAAATGGGTGAGAATAGTCTCTCCATTTTCTCTCTAAAGAGGCCAACACCTTGGAGGGTACATCTAGCAATCCTACTACTCCAAGGTCACTCATTTCTTCTACAATCAAACCTTGGTGAAGAGACTTAGAGGTTCCCTATTTTGGGAACTTGGAGAAACCTATTTTTCTATCCAAATCCATGGATCTAAGAAGCAAGGAATGAAGGCCCTATCTCTTTGGGTGATTAGCCTTTGCTTATGCAAAGAGGAATCTACAAAGGTAATAATTTCAACTCACTTTGTTTTGAGTTGATTATTGGTTCACCAATCTACTAGGCTTTGAATTTCATGGTCATGTTTTGTTTTTGAGTGCATACAAGCATGATTCCGCCTTTAATTGTTAATTGCATGTTATATGATGTTGCTCAAATGAACATGTTTTTTCAAAATAAATCCTTCATTCACTTGCCTTCATGACTAAGTGGCTTAACCCCAATTATGCCGTGGACACCCACGAATGGGGTGACTTTGACATAATCAAAGATTAAGTACTTAGCCACAAGACAACGACGATGCCTCAGGTCAAAGGACTACTTACATTATTCCAACCAGTAGAGTTACTTACTTGACATGTGAGTAGACCTCCATGCAAGTACTCTCGTTCGATTGTGTTCAGTGAACTCATTCCCTTAATGAGCACCTACATACTTGTCTTAGTGTCACCACACGAATGGGATGAGACTTTCCATCCTTCCATTTGAAGTGGACACAGTATGTACCGGTCTAAGCATTGTCAGTATCCCTCTAACAATCCAATGACCAAGAACCTTTTTGGACATTATGGTTATGTGAAGAAGGTTTCTGTAGTCTAACATCATTAGATTACTTCTTCGATCGATCCATTGTCCATGGATTCACTATTTAGGACATATATCGTTTATTGAGATAGTCCTAATTAGTATCTTTGCCATTTGATGTATATGAATCATCTATACATCCATTCATTTGTCCTGAAAGGTTTCTTCCAAAGATTGACTTTCAGGGCATATTTCCAACAAGGAGAAGGAACAAGGCCAGCCCTCGGCAAGGATTGAGCAATCATTGCCGCAGCCACCTTCACACCCTAATTCGACCACCAAAGGTAGGTTGGGTTCAAATTCCATGACTTCTAATTCCATTCCACCCAATACCCCCTTTCCTCGCAGGTTTATGCAATCAAAGAAGTATAAGAGTGACAAAGACATCCTGGACACATTCAGAAAGGTGCAAGTCAACATTCCACTTCTAGATGCAATTAAACAAGTCCCCAAGTATGCTAAGTTCCTGAAGGAGCTGTGCACTACAAGGAAGAGGGCTTCGAACAAAGAGGTGGTAAGGGTAAGTGAGAATGTCTCAGCTGTGTTGCAACGAAAATTACCTCCTAAGTGCAAAGATCCCGGCAATTTTACAATTCCTTGTGTTATAGGAAATACTCGCTTTGAATATGCCATGTTAGATCTAGGTGCATCAATAAATGTCATGCCTTATTCAATATATGCATCTATGAACTTGGGAGAATTAAAAAATGATGGAGTGATCATTCAACTGGCCGATAGATCTAATGCGTATCCAAAAGGTGTTTTGGAGGATGTTTTAGTACAGGTGAATCACCTAGTCTTTTCGGCGGACTTCTACGTGCTTTAAATGGAAGACTCGAACCATTCCCCTCAATTGCCAATATTACTTGGCCGACCATTCATGAAGACTTCCCGTACAAAGATAGATGTATTGAAGGGAACATTGACCATGGAATTTGATGGGGAAGTTATTGATTTCAATATTTCTGATGCTATGAGATATCCACATGATGGTCACTCTTGTTTCTCTATTGATGTGATTGACTCTTAGGCGCAGGAATTCCTTGATGATTTGAGTGAGGATGCACTTGAAAAGACTCTCACGCAAAGCATTGGACTCAAAAACGAAGGGTTAGCACTTAGGCATGCACATGGCAACAACAAGGAACATCTTGCCGTGCCTATTCAAGAAGAATTGGTGGAGATGGTTACTGCCCTAGAGTCAAATCCAAGACATATTGGTAAGTCTCCTAACCTAATTTCAATTCCCATTTCGACTAACAAGTTGCTTCCTTCTGTAATCCAACCCCCTTCCCTAGAGCTTAAACCATTGCCTAGCCATTTGAAATATGTGTTTATGGGAGAACAAGAGACGTTGCCCGTCATCATCTCTTCTTCACTCACTGCACAAGAGAAGGACAAGTTGGTGAGGGTGCTTCGGGAATACAAAACTACCATTAGGTCGACATTAGCCGATATCAAAGGAATTAGCCCTACCACTTGCATCCATCGAATACTCTTGGAAGAAAGAGCCAAACCATCTAGAGAAGCACAACGCCAACTCAATCCACCCATAATGGATGTTATGAAGAAGGAAATCATCAAGCTATTAGATTGTGGAGTGATTTACCTAATTTCTGATAGCCATTAGGCCTCGCCGGTTCAAGTTGTTCCTAAGAAGTCCGGAGTCACTGTGGTAAAAAATGAAGATAATGAGCTTGTGCCCACCCAAATCCAAACCGGATGGAGAGTTTGTATTGACTATCGGAAGCTCAACGCTACGACAAGAAAAGATCACTTCCCGCTGCCCTTTATTGATCAAATGTTGGAAAGGTTAGCCAGTCATTCATTTTATTGTTTTCTTGATGGCTATTCGGGTTATAATCAGATTGTGATAGCTCACGATGACCAAGAAAATACTACCCTCACATGTCCCTTTGGTACCTTCGCTTATCAACGCATGCCATTTGGGCTATGCAACGCACCGGCCACATTCCAAATGTGTATCGTAAGTATTTTCTCAGAATTTGTGGAAAAGATCATTGAAGTGTTTATGGATGACTTTAGTGTTTTTGGTGACTCATTTGATGCATGCTTGAATAATCTTACTCTGATCTTACAACGATGCATCGAAACTAATCTTGTCTTGAATTGGGAAAAGTGCCATTTTATGGTAAAACAAGGTATAGTTTTGGGGGCATATCATATCAGAAAAAGGGATTGAGGTTGATAAATCTAAAATAGATCTTGTACGTCACTTACCCTCTCCCACTTCGGTGAGGGAGGTTCATTCTTTTCTTGGCCATGCAGGATTTTATAAGAGATTCATCAAGGATTTCTCAAAAATCGCCCAACCCTTTTGCCGTTTACTCCAAAAGGAAGTAGCCTTCGAGTTCAACAAGGAGTGTGAGACCACTTTCAAAACCCTCAAGGACATGTTGACTTCAGCCCCCATCATCATGCCACCAGATTGGAGACTTCCATTTAAGCTAATGTGTGATGCATCCGATTATGCCATTGGTGCTGTTTTAGGCCAATGGAGGAACAAACAGCCCCACATCATCCATTACGCTTCCCGGACCCTAAATGATGCTCAATTGAATTATTCTACCACTGAGAAAGAACTTCTTGCAGTTGTATTTGCTTTAGATAAATTTCGTTCATACTTACTTGGCACTAAAGTGATTGTATATTTTGACCATGCAGTGTTGAAGTATCTTTTCACCAAGAAAAAGGCCAAACCAAGGCTGATTCTTTGGATGCTCCTACTTCAAGAGTTCAACATTGAAATAAGAGACAAAAAGGGGAGTGAAAACGTGGTGGCTGACCACCTCAGCCGTTTGGTGCACGAGGAGGACTCCTTACCCATTCTAGAGACCTTCCTTGACGAGCAATTGTTGTCCCTAGAGGTAAGTAAGCCCTGGTATGCTGATTTGGTCAATTATTTTGTCACAAAACAAGTTCCTAGCACTCTAGATAAATACAAGTGTGATAAACTCAGAAATGATGCACGATTTTATGTGTGGGATGATCCATATTTGTGGAAGTATTGTCCTGACCAGATTATTCGTAGATGTGTGCACAATTCCGAGTTTAATTCAATTCTTGCATTCTGCCACAGTTATGCATGTGGGGGTCATTTTGGCACCCAAATGACAGCCCTTAAGGTTTTAGAGAGTGGTGTCTATTGGCCTACATTGTTTAAGGATGCTAGAACATTTCGTATAACTTGTGATAGATGCCAAAGAACAGGTACAATAGGTGCCAAGGACCAAATGCCGCAAACCCCTATCTTTAATGTGGAGATCTTTGATGTATGGGGTATGGATTTCATGGGACCCTTTCTGCCCTTATATGGTTTTACTTATATTTTGCTAGCCGTTGATTATGTGTCAAAATGGGTGGAAGCCAAAAGCACCCGTACTAACGATTCTAGAGTGGTGGCAGATTTTATCAAGGCTAACATATTTTCCAGATTTGGCATGCCAAGGGTGTTCATAAGCGATGGAGGCTCCCATTTTTGCAATCGCACCATTGAGGCGCTGTTTAAAAAGTACAATGTGAAGCATCGGGTTTCCACACCATACTACCCTCAAACAAGTGGCCAAGCCGAAGTCTCGAATAGAGAAATCAAGCAAATCTTGGAGAAGACTGTTGGGCCAAACCAGAAGGATTGGAGCTTGCGTTTAGATGATGCACTGTGGGCATATCGCACTGCCTACAAAACACCTCTAGGGATGTCTCCATTTCGACTAATCTACGGAAAGCCGTGTCACCTAGCTGTGGAACTAGAGCACAAAGCGCACTGGGCTGTGAAAACATTCAATTTGGACATAGATGCTGCTGGAATGAATAGGAAGCTCCAACTGAATGAACTTGAGGAGATACGGAATGAAGCCTATGCGAATGCGCGAATTTACAAGGAGAAAATAAAGGCGTTTCATGACAAAATGATTTGGGGAAAAACATTCTCAATTGGACAGAAAGTGCTATTATTCAATTCCCGTCTACGATTGCTCGCTGGTAAGTTACGGTCTAAGTGGATTGGGCCATTTGTTGTCACTAATGTTTTTCCCCATGGTGCAGTCCAAGTTAAAAGCTTAAGGAACGACGACGAATTCAAAGTGAACGGGCATCGTCTGAAGCTATACTATGAGAGTGATGTGGGGCAGATTGTGGAAGAAATCCCACTCAGTGCCGTGGGCCCTATCCAAGCTTAGAAGGAAGTTTCGTCCAGCTGCAAGATGTTAAAGCAAGCGCTTGAGGCAACCCATGTTTTGCATTCCTAAAAACCTTCCCTTTTCTGCAGTTTTATTTTGCCATGATTGTCATTTTTATTTGTTCCTTATTTAATTATTTTTGGTGTGGGTTTATTTTTGAAACATTGACAGATATGCAAGGTATTTTTACATTAAAATTTGTTGAAAATGAACATGAGGCAGAAAAATACAAGAGGAAGCCTTCACAAAGGTTGCTTAGGAGAAGTCTCAATAGTCGGCGGAGCCTCAGCAATCGGCGGAGCCACAGAATGAGGAGGTATCGGAGGTTGATCATTTGGAGCTTCACTACGCGGTACAGCCCCAGAAGACGAAGGAAAATGCTGTTGGAACAAACCCACAAACCTCTGATGATCAAGTAAAATCTGACCATCAGGTTCCTGCATCTGGTCAATCTTCCTCTTCATGTTTGTAGCATAGTTATGTGCATGCCTTGCAACTGTTTATTCTTATGTTTGAGCCCTCTAATCTCCTGTTTGAGACTTATCACTTCAGCCGCCAATGATTCAACTTGACGGGTTCGAGCAAATAGATGTTGGGCCATAATAGACACAGAACCTGCACACTGCACACTGAGAGCCAAAGAATCCTTAACAGCCAACTCATCAGACCGTTTGGAAAGTAATCTGTTATCTTTGGGAGTGACAAGGTTCCAGGCCACCACCGCAGCGGTCATATCATTCTTCATCACCGAATCCCCAACGGTAAGAGGACCAGTAGGGGATATGAAGGATGGGCGCCATATGTTGTCTGGAGAAGGCATGGATGCCTCTTTACAAAGGTTCAAGTCAAAACGATCATCGATGGGGCCAGACATTTTCAAAGGTGTTGAAGAAAGAAGAGGTCAGACAAATCGAGATCTTAGAAGCGCAATGAAGGGAGTTTCTGCAGGCGGAAATTCAAGTGTGCTTTGAAACGAACTGCGTGCCTCTATAAAAATCAGCATTCGACGAGATTTCAGAGATCGAAGAGGCGAGCTCAGAAATCAAAGAGGCCAATTCAAAAATCGAAGAGGCGTTAGCTTTCTCAAAAGTTGGGCTTGCTCAGAAACCACGGGCCATCCTCTTTTCTGGATTTGTCCACACTAGTCACATGCAACCTCTGCACTCGACGGAGCTCAGAAATCGAAGAGGCAAGCTCAAAAATCGGATAGGCATTTGCTTTTCCAAACGTGTCAGCATCTGTCACATGCACACTCAGCTTTGCAAAAATCATGGGCAATTTGTCGAAGCGCCAATTCCAGATATCGAAGAGGCACCTGCTTTTCCAGACGTGTCAGCATCTGTCACATGCACACTCAGCCTTGCGGAAATTACAGGCAATCTGTCGAAGATTTCTGGTGACGTAGAAAGCACGTGAAGTTTACTGTTCAATCATCCAACGGTTGCCGACAAGAGTGAAAGAATAGTACCGGTTATTAATTCATATAAATGTCGACCTTCACCCTCCATAGCAAGGCAGACATATCTTCATCTCCGAGAATGCCTTCCCAACAAAGCCTCTCGAGTCACTCAGTGTTCCTTATTCCTTGGGGTACCTCTGCAAACAACTCATCAAAAGCAAAAGTATTTCATATCATGAAGATTGAAAGCAAAAGTATCTCATATCATGCTTTCTCCCTGTCCTTCTCCTTGTCGTTGTTTTCACTTGCGGGATAAGAAGAAAGAAAGCAATCAGCCAGCACTTGGTATCAATCTTCCGATCTGGAACCGACTGCCTGGAACCCCTTCCTGATTGCTTACCTAGCCTTGCTCTCGGGTACTCATTTTCAACATCTTATGCTTCCTCAAAAGCTACCACATCTGCCTGGAGAACAGATAAGGGAAGTAAAAATGATACCTCGAAGCATGTGAAGACAATGTGCTAATTCATCCTCAGCTAGGGACAAGGAGAAAGAAAGCAAATGGTCGGCACTTGGAAAGATTGAAAAAGGAAACAAACCATCACCTCTACCTCGTGCCTGCCTGCCGTGCAGAAGAAACAAGCAGAGAAGAATGCAGACTACACAATCAAATCAACCCAGCATAAGGAGTCTGATTTGAAACCAAGGAACTCTCATATTCCTTGCTCAGAATTCCAAACCAGTTCGAGATCAAAGCTGTGGAAAGTCAACAAGATCATCTATCTCCAAAACCATATTTGCGTTCTTAAACTCTACTCTCTCTGGTTTTTACTTTTCCATACTTGTCATGTTTATTCGTTGTTTGTTTGTTTGCTTGTTTTTGTGTGAGTTTATGCTTGAAACATTGAGGACAATGTTTTAAGTGTGGGGGGTAACCAAGTTGTTTTGCATAAAATTCGTAGGAGTTTATCACCCATTACTTCTAGTGTTGTTCCTTGCTGTTTTTAAGTGTTTTTAAGCTGTTTTGGAGTGTTTTAGTGTGTTTTGACATAAAAATCCAAAAATCTCATAAAAATTTGAAAATTGTTTTGAAAAACCCAAAAAGAGTTGTTTTTGTTTGTTTATTTGTGTCTTAGGATACCTTCCAACACAATGATGAGGATTTGGTTTTTAATTACATGACTGTTAAAAAGAGTTATAAACATGGATGAAAATTTGATTTACTCTTTGGTGTATGCTTGATTGTGATTTATGAATTCACATGCAATCATAAACGAAAAATCAGTTTTTGTAACATGCTTGAAAGAAGGAACTCAAATGAACGCTACAACCTTATGAGACTTGAGCCTAAACATTTATTTGGAAAGCTAATAATATGTGCATCATTGTTTTCTAAAGTCGTTGCATGATCTCATTATTCTTTTTATGGTTGCTACTTAGAAGGCGTTTCATCATTTAGTTCCAAATGCTAGACCTCATGCCTATTTCATTCAAAGCATGCTATTGATTTGCATAACACATATTCAAGATGAAGTTGTGTAGTGACCACCAAAGCCAAATTAACGTGCCCCTATTTCATTATGTGTTTAAGTTTAACCCCGTTGAGCCTTGTTAAGCCTATGTTCTTTGTTAATCCACACTATCCTTACCTAGCCTAGTTTTAGGACCATCCATACCCTTGTTCTTGAAGCATAGTAAAGCATGACTTAAAATGAACTGTTTTTTTATCAATGTATTGCAGAAAGCAAGTGTGGGGGAAGTGATTCTTGTGTATATGTGTGTGCCAAAGTCCTTAATAAGGCACGGGTAGAAAAGAAAAAAAAGAGTAGAAAAGAAAAAAGAATTGAAAAGAGTATGAAAAAGAGCTCTAAAGTGTTGTTTGTTAAAAAAGGGTCCAAAACATTGAATTCGGCCCTAAGTGTTGCATGAATCTTCCCTTTGTATTTAAAAATTGATTATGCATTCTAAAGTGAATTCCAAGTGTCTATTTCATTGCTTTGCTTGCTATCGCTTTAAGAACGTTTGTTATCCCTATCCTTTCTGTATTAGCCATTACCCCCAAGCCCTGTTACAACCCTTGACTTCAATCTGAAGTGTTGTGTGTTTCAATTTGTGGAGTTCGAAATTGGTACGAGCATATGGTGTCACTGGTTCTCGCATCTAAGTAGTAGCATTCAATTCATGAGATCATATCTAAACATGCTTAATAACTCCAGAAAATTGCTTTCTTTGTTATAACATATGTGAATCCTAGTCTTTCGTGTTTACATTAATCTTCTCACATATACTAGTCTAGGATGTGTAGTCAGAAAATGTGTGTGAAAATAGAGAGTATCTTGTAAGAAATTGAGCAAATTCTCTAAGGCATGTTACTACATTCAAAACATCGTTTTAATTGGTTAATTGTGAACTAGTAAGTGGTGATTGTGATTAAGTATGTGCTCAAGTGTAAAGAAGACCAAAATCTATGGGAATGATGATTTTTAACATGTCATGTTTCATTAAAAATCCCTGAGGCAAATGTTGGAAGGTCTAGGTTGTGTTTTGTTTGTTTTGTTTGTTTTGTTTCGTTTTGTTTCTTTTGTTTTGCTCGAGGACTAGCAAAAGCTAAGTGTGGGGGAATTTGATAGGAGCATATTTATGCAACTTAGTTAGCTTGTTCTTGTGCATTTATGTTGTTATTTCTTAGTTGATTTAGTATTTCAAGCCATTTTCGTGTGGTTGTAGGTACAAAGGGTTAAAGAGGCAAAGAAGTGCATTTTGGTGCCTTTTGGAGCAGTTTTGGGCATGGAATGGATATCACATGCATGGAGCAAAGTGGTTGGACGAAATTAAGGATCTAAAGAAGCTAGGAATGTGCCAAGGAAAGGAAGAAAATAAATTGAGGACCAAGGAAGACAAGGAAACCATTAAGAATGAGGAAAGACTAGTCAAACTTGCCTTATCTTGTCGTTACCTTTCCTAATCCTAAATTACCAAAGATTTAGTCACACGAAGGGTTCCTAAATACTTTGGGACATTTCATTACATATTCTACAAGTCCTAAACCTGCCCTAAAAAGTCCAAGCAATACCATCCTTCACCATTTCTCTTCCTTGTCATGCAAGGGAGCCATTCCTTTCCTATTTTCTGCCATTAATCACTCCATGTTGTGCACATTCATCCATGTTCCCTCTTTGCACTCATTTGCTGCACCATTCCACTTCCTTTCCTTTGTCTACCATGTGCACAATATTCTTTCACCTCCTTGCACTCATTCATTCACCACTTACTCACCTTTCCACCCATGCCATACATAATGACCCTTGTCCCCTTCATGCACCAGATTTCTTGCACTCATTTCATACACCATTACACTCATTATCCACCCATGTTGTGCACTACCCTTGTCTCCTTCATTATTTCTAATTTCTTGCATCAAAACAATGAATCATTGCACTCAATTGTTGTACAATTCTTGTCCCCTTCACCCATCAGATTTCAAACAACTTTTACCTCCACTACATGCACTCATTGATGCACCATCCACCACATTTGGAATCTCATGCTGTGCATCATTAGTCTTGCTGCACCTTTGACTCATTTTTGCACTATTCCACCTCCCTTTCCTTTCTCTACCATGTGCACAATCATTCATGTTCCCTACTTGCATTCATAGCTGCAACACCACTCCATTTTACCCCCCATGCTTTGCATCATCACTTCACTTTCACCTTTGAATCATTTCAAACACCACTCCATGCACTCATTGCTGCAACACCACTCCATTTTACCCCTCATGCTTTGCATCATTACTTCATTTTCACCCTTGAATCATTGCACACACCATCATTTTTCCCCTCCTTGTCGTGCACTTCCTCTATAAAAGGAAGTGTGTGTGGTAGCCATATAGTTTAGTTTTTGCTTGATCATTCATCCCTATTTCAATACAACCTTCATCCAAACACATCCATTTCTCCATACAAACAAACCTTCAAACACTCACCAACACCTTATGCCGTAGCAAAGGAAGGGAAGGAAAGTGCTTGGACGTGCTTGCTGTCCAACTTGGATCGTTCGAGCTTTTAGGTGTTTTCTTTCTTTTGTTTCCAATGTTTAAATTCATTTTCTTTCGTTTTGTTGTGAATATGAGTGGCTAAACCCCTCTTAGCTAGGGGTGATTTCAAAGCCATATGTGTGTAATATGATTTGATAAATTCCAGTTATGAACTCTTGAATTGTGAATGCAATTGGCTTAACTATTTGATTGATAACTTATTTGTATTTGTTAATTAAGGGTCGACACTTAATTGGCATGCATAAATCCGTTGCTAGAGTATAAGGAAGTTTCACATAATCGTTACAAACTTATATTCACATGTAGTGAAGGTCGCTTATAAACGATCGCATTAAGTTCAATTCCTAGCATGAGTGACATGATGTCATAGTTGCAAGTGCTTTGTCAATGCTTATGATTTTCATTAAACGTAATGATCTTTGATTGTATCTCTATTATGATGTCATGTAGGGAACTTTAGAAGAATGTTTTGGGTTGTCGAATGATGTCATCCAATCCAATAAAACAAGGAAAATCTGAGAGTTAACTAGTGATGTCATGGTTAATTTGGAGCATTGTCGTTCATAATTCAATGAAGTAGTAACTGGAAATCAAGTTGTTTGCATACATATCATGTGTGGAGAAAAAGCCTCTAGCTATCCCATCCATCATCTTATTTCTCAAATTTGTTTTACAATTTGTCTACTTTTTCATACTTGTTTGTTTGTTTCACATAATCGTTACAAACTTATATTCACATGTAGTGAAGGTCGCTTATAAACGATCGCATTAAGTTCAATTCCTAGCATGAGTGACATGATGTCATAGTTGCAAGTGCTTTGTCAATGCTTATGATTTTCATTAAACGTAATGATCTTTGATTGTATCTCTATTATGATGTCATGTAAGGAACTTTTGAAGAATGTTTTGGGTTGTCGAATGATGTCATCCAATCCAATAAAACAAGAAAAATCTTAGAGTTAACTAGTGATGTCACGGTTAATTTGGAGCATTGTCGTTCATAATTCAATGAAGTAGTAACTGGAAATTGAATTATTTGCATACATGTCATGTGTGGAGAAAAAGCCTCTAGCTATCCTATCCATCATCTTATTTCTCACATTCGTTTTACAATCTGTCTAGATTTTCATACTTGTTTGTTTGTTACAACTTCATCCAAATCAAAACCCCCCCTTTTAGTTTCTTGTTTCAAAGTGTTTCAAATCTGCTTTAGTTAGTGTTTTTAAGTGTTTTGATTCAAAGTAAAAGTCAATTTTCGTCCAAAGTCATTCCTAGTGTCTAGTTTAAGTTTATTTGGTTGTTTTGAGCTGTTTTGATTATTTTAAGTTTTCTTTGAGTCTTGTGAATCTTGTTAAGTGTTTTTAAGTTTATTTTTATGTTTTTGAGTCAGTTTAGAAGTTATTAGCAAGCCCTCCTAATCCCTGGTCCAAAAGAATCCCTACTTATACTTATACTACAATTGTCAAAAGAGGGTTAAATTTGTGTGTTAAGTTAATTTTCGTATCAAGAACAATGATCGTCAATGAAACCACTGAAGAAAATAGAGTGAAATATCTTTGCATTACCTCCAAGAATGAGCCTGAAGCTTTGATTTGGGGCCAATGGGTTGTCCCCTAACTAGAAACACGCCACGTGTGCCAGGCCCGGAGCCTGGTGATTCGAGCAGTTTACTTGTTTTAGCACGACATTTTAGGACACTTAGGTCGAACAATGATGCTACAACACATCATCTTACCCGAAGTAAGGATCTTGTGCCTACAAGTGCCTCCTCATTAGGGAAATTCATTTCTATATCATTCCTCGCAAAGATACGACATGACTCTCTTTTCGTAGTGGATTCAATAGAATATATTGGACTAATCCAACCAAAATGCGGACCATATAAAGACTTATGGTTTTGGTTGATGAATCGACAAATTGGTCACATGTTTGTCCACACACATTGCTGCTAAACCTCTTGGCCGATTAAGGGTTCACCACACTACTTATCCCTTAAAGTCCGAGAGACTGGATAATGCTAGAGAGTTTATATCGACGGTTTTTCAATAAAGTATTGCATGTATTTTGGGTTTATAATTGAACATTGAATTCCCATGTTCACCCCCAAATAGCCTCACCTAGTGATTATAAAACGCAATTTAAATGATCGCCTGGACCTTGGTGAACGTACCAAGTTTTTCAGTTTCTTCCTAAGACTATGCAATCTTGTATGCAGCTATGTTGGTCTACTTTGAGGCCCATTGCCACCCAACCTATATGACGTTAAAGCTGGTTACTAGGTACTAACCTGACGATTTTCGTATTTGGGTGTGCATTCCATGTGCCAAGTTACGCCGCAACGTAGCAATATAGGTCCTCAAAGAAGGATGTGAATCTTTGTCGATTATGATTCTCTTTCACCTTTGCTCTCTTAAAGCCCTTGCATGTGATCTCTTTACCGCTCATTTGTGGGTTGTCACTTTAATGAGACAGTCTTCCTGCCGTTAGGGGGAGATAAGAACGTCAACGTTCCTAGAGAACAACACGAATTTGCGTGGACGTTGCCCACTATGTCTCATCTAGATCCCCGTATAGCACAAGTGTGATAAGCAAATGCGATAAATTCTAGCTTTCAGAATGTTGCTCCAGACGCATTCATCTGATCTGGCTAAAGTGACGAGATCATATACTAGCTACAAACATGCCCGCAAGAATAGACATACTTAACGAACGTTGAGTCAACATCCCTGAAAGGCGGCGGATAGCCAATCAATCTGTCTTGGCTTGGTGCATGACAGATCATTTTGTTTGTAGGATTCACCCGAGACTTGAAGTTCTTGGTCCAGTATACTAGTTTGGATAAGCTAAATGGAATTGAAATGAGATTACCATCAATGATGTTTTCACTTATATGGTAGCTACCGACATTAATTAAGTGACAACGTCGATGATGGTACCATCGATATCGAACCGTGTTCCATTGATTAAGTGACAACGTAAAACTGATTGGACAACCGAAATTACAATCCAGGTCAAATTCCTTACCAAAGTGTGTATTGGACCTTTTGTTCCTACACTGCCCAAGGTAACCTTATTGTGTTACAAGTGGGAAAGGAAGCATTATGAGATGAATGAAATAGTGCAATATGATGCACGCCTTATGGCGCAAGGTTTCTCTCAAACGTCATGTGATTGATAACAGCATTATGAAATGTGGTTACTGTTTCTCCATGGGGATATAGATATAGAGATTTACATGGAATTTTCCAAAGAATTACATGGACTGGTTCAAATAATTCCAAACCATGGAACACACTCTTAACTTGTTTGAGGTGTTCACTTACAATCCTACAGATATGTTGTCTAAGTGATTATTTGATCATTCAAGGATGAATTATGCTCTTGCATGTTAAACTATGAAGTCTTATTCCGAATTGCTAGAGTTACAGTTTATGTCACTAACAGAAATCTCATTAAGACTCCGGAAGAGCTTGAGAAAACTACCTCGCACGTGAAAATGGAATTTGAGATGAAGGATCTTGGGAAAGCTCGTTTATGCCTTGACCTGAAGTTCAAGCGTTGTTCTGATGGTACCTTGGTCTACCAGTCGAACGACACCCTGAAGATATCACATTTGAGTATACCGTTGATCGTCCATACGTTATATGCAAATGAGACCTTTGAAGAGGTTATGGAATCTGAAGTTCCATATCTAAGTTCAACTTTGCGCTTCGTTGTACTTAGATCAATGTATTTAGATAGGATATCTCATTCATTGTTGATCTTGGTAAAGATGCAGCATCGTGCCTACATGCATCCACTGAATTGGTATTAAAGACGTACCCTGAAGGTACCACAAGGGCAAATCCCAACACATCTCGAGCAGATCCAACCCCTTAATCCTCAAAATGATGCTTGCCTTGTTTGTTATGCTAAAGCTGGTTACTTCTCAAACCCACACAAGGCAAAATTCCCAAATGATTAAGTCTTTAGCATTAGGGATATCGCAATATCTTGGAGGTCCATGATATGACCTTAGTTGCGAAATCTTCGAAACGTTCCAAGACTAACCTTACTTCACTATGCCATAAGTGAGACATGGTTAGGAGTTCTTGTTGAGCATATTCGAAGTATTTGCTATATTTTTCATCCATCGTTGAGTCCCAACAACGATCCATGAAGATTATGCCGCATGTATCAACTCGACCAAGACATGATACATCAACAAAGTCAATGCCAAGACATATTGCGTCTACATCTACATCAGCAAAGCATCATGAGATTGAAGTCATGCAAGCCAATCCCAAACAACCTTGCTGACCTCTACACGACGTCGTTGCTGAAGTCAACTTTTCAAAAGCTTGTCCTAGGAATTGGTACGCCTAACTATTCATATGCAATGCTTGTAGTTCTCATTTGGAAGTTATATTAAACTCAGGAGGAGTATCTAGAAGTATACTCACTTGATCTTAATGTACACTTTTTCCCTACAATTAAGAGCATTTTTCCACTGGGTTTTTGCTACCCAACTAAGTTTTAACGAGGCACCCATCTTGGGTTAATCATACCCTTGTGAGCTCTTCTACTTGCGTCCAAAAGACATATAGTTTTGACTAAATGCAATTTCTCACTTTTCTCCTTAGTCTATGGGTTTTTCTCCCACCTTGGGTTTTACCATAGCGAGGTTTTGTGAGTTTTACTTTTTATGCAATCTTCCGTTGATTTGAGACTCGCATTTGATCATTGTGCTGACGACTTTATCACTGAAGACCTGATGCGCCATTTACTTGAGTATTTACACACTCAAGGGTGAGTGTTGCAGTCCTATTAGATTAGGAATATGATTGTGTAAATCCTAGTATATCTTGGAATATCTCTTCCTATTAGAAGTCGATTACCTATTATGAGTTGTAATCCTAAAAGGGTAAGGATTTAACCTTCCCTACTACTATAAATAAAGGCACAATGGGGTGGAATAGAACACACCTCACAATTACACATCTCTCTCTTCTCTACTATTGCCTCACCTTTCTCTCTCTTTATGGCCTCCATAATTGTTCAATCAATTATGCCTACAACAACACTCGCTTTTTCCCACCTATTGTGAAATGTCTCATTTCTTCAAAATTGAAAGTTAGACCTTATCCCATTATACTTGGACGAGCTTTGGATACCCAATGCTACTTTGAATGCCAAGTAAAATATAATCGCTCCAATTACTACTAGTTAACTTTCAATTATGAACTCCCTAATTTTGTTTCGAAATTTATTGCTGTAACAAAGATCTAGGGATACTAAAATGGTGCGGTAAGAATCCTTGATCAGCTCAAATGATGGGAAGTGAATAGAATGATTAGTGTGTCGATACTTGACGGATTTGATTTCGTCAGTCATGTTTAAGTAATCAACTAGAAAATTTTGCACATGCATTGTTGCGGGATTGAAAATTGTATGAAAAATTACGTTTGCAATTGAAAATTGTATTAAAGATTATGTTTGCAAGATATAAAAGATTGCGTTTCAAAACATTACTATTTACACTGAATTTGGAAAATGGTTACATACAAAAGTTTTGATCGACACTTTCCTCAAGTTGCTCCTTGTGGGCTCTCATGACTCTGCCTTGGCCCCTTTGTTATCTGGATCCCTGTTCTAGCTCTTTTCTTGGGGTCTGATCTCACAATCTTGCATGTCTGAATTAAGTGCCTTCAAATATGTATATAACCACATAAGCATAGGCTTAGGATCGGGGGGAAGGTTACAGGGTAATTCTTTTCAAAACCGTATAATGTAAAAATATATATGATAAGCAATACTATTTACATACAAGTGGAGTGTAGGCAGGTATTTATTGACCTTTTTTCTGAATCAAGAACACTAATTCCAAAATACAACTTCAAGAACCCTTTCCAGGCAGTTGAACATTAAGAACGACGCTAAGTTGAAATAGAGACAATCAACTTATGTAAGTAATTATATATGTTTTAGATAAGCACCTGGCTTGTGGCAGAAGTATAAATTTTTCCTTAAACGTCATGGCCACTTTCATGCTTTATTGTAATTCATCTTCACCAGATACAGAAGAGTGACTCCTCAAAGTAACCAATTTTTACATGCAACACATTTAACAAAATTCAGTGACTAATCATTGAGGCATGGCATGCAGGTACAATTATTAATAACAGTGAATTTAGGATAAATAAATCCCGTAATTTTTGTATAAAACAACATGAAGGTATGCACAAAATTTTTTTGTGAGCAAATGAATATCCAGCTGTACTGACACTTGCATCATGCTCCAACCAATTCGGTCTAATACGTAAGAAAAATGTTGTACTTCGTATTTGCATTAGAAGTACATTGGATATCCTTAACTATTGTTCTAAGGATAGTTTCGAAAATCCCAGAAAGGTCTTTATTTATAGTGCAATGGAAACTTTGTTATTATTTTAAGACATAATGATAAGATGGCCTAGGACTAGGAAAAGAACCTACAACTGCATAATAACAAGGACGAAAGATTTACTATACTTACCGTACCATGTCTTATGTCCATGTCCATTAGTTAAGTCAATGTCGTCTGACCAACAGAGCATTCTTCCACATGAGCATACAAATTCGCAACCTGGATCTATGTCACACAATCTTTCTTCCAGTGAAGTGTACATTTGGACTTCCGCTATTCAACCTCATCTAGATAATTTAAATACAAATTATTTGTAAAATATATCAAGATTCATACAACATTCGTGCCATCTAATTATTTATAACATTACTATCAATACTAAAAATGCACACATTGTAAATAGTATTATGCATAACCGCTAATCAGACAACGCAAAAATACACTGACAGCAAAAAATATACATAATTGGAATACAAAAAAATTAATTTTACACCAAACACAACAGACTCCTTTCTCTCCTTTGCTATTCTTGAAAAACTTAGATTCATGTAAAAATTGGGTTATGCCAAGATACTTCTTACAAAGTTCATTTCAAATAAGAACCAAACAAAAAATGCACATAAAAGCTCACTGAAAAAATTTGGACTATTATGTCACAGCCCGTCCCAGAAGTGCTTTTGACGGGAATAGGAAATGACGAGTTTGCCCTTGACGTTACTAAGGTACGTGTGTGTGAGACTTTATTGGTTCAAATATTATGCAAGAGTATTAGAAAATATTTTGAAAGATGGATTTTGTTATGTATGGCTAGGATGAAATGGAGGGTGTGGGTTAATCTGGACCACACAAGACCTCTCCTTCCCTCTCCTTCCCCCGTGCCTTCCCTGTCTCTCCCTCTCCCTCACGAACTCACGCGCACACACCCATCGTACGGCACACACCCAAACCCTCCACAAACTCGACGGATCGAGGCAAATAAGGTATGTATCTTCATCCTTTTGACGTCCTGAGTTCATTGATGCTAGTTTTAGGAAGTGAAACCTTCGAAAAACCCCTGAAACCCGAACCCCAGTTTTTTGGTACTGTTCATGCGAACGTAAAATGTTGTGTTTCAGGGGAATCCAAGCTTATAGCAAGCTTAGTGAGGTCCTAAGGAAGCTCGGGGACGTTCGTTTGAAGGATTTGGACGTCGGGATCGTGGGTTTCAAGGTTGGCCGAATCTTTGGTTTTTGCAAGGTGAGATTTCTTGGTTTTTAGGCCCTAAAACTAGTCCAACGTGATAGTACACTCTTAGGGCTTCAATTTGGTATAAAATACGAAGAAAATGGGTGAAAAACGAAGGAGAACAAGGAGTTTGAAAACTGGCCGGAGTTTGGCCGGAGTCCGGCCGCCGGAAAAACCAGTCCGGCGAGCCCTGCGAAGGGGATGACACGTGCTGCACGTGCTGCGCGTGGCCTGCGCGTGGACCCGTGCCACGTGTGGTGCGTGGGGGCGCGTGGCACATCAAAAAAATAATCTAAAAATATGTCGACGTTCGTGACGTCGAGTAGATCACTGTGGTATATTCATATACCCAAATTGAGCACCGTATGAGAAAGTTATTACGATTATTGGTTAGGTGCTTTAAATAACGTTTTATAGTTTTCGCATTTAGGTGAAAATGTGAATTGACGATCCGACCGTTGGATCGTCACCAAACTCTGATACGTTGTAATACGTAATATTTGAGGATTATTGGAACTTACGGATTGGGAATCCGAGTTACGGATCTTCCGGAATTGGAGTTGTAAGTTCATAAAATAAAATGTTAACCGTCACTTAATTTTGGAAATTGACGGAGAGCCGACCGTTGGATGGTAATGAAATTTCAGGATGTTGTCCTAGAGATATATTGTGGACCTCTGGAAGTTATGGATTTAAAATCTGAGTTGCAGATCTTTCGGATCGAACTGCGTAGTGATGTGTTTTATATAAGTTATATTCTATCGATATGATTTCTGAGGTTGGATTTGATTATTGTTCTAGGCGGCGATCGTCATGACGCCTTGATGAGTTGTGCTAGGGAGTTGTAGGGCGAACTCCAGGTGAGTGGGCAGTTTTGTTTTCGTATTACCTATATACTATTGAGTTTTCCCAGAAATTGAATTTAAATGAAAGTATGATTTAAAATGCCATGGATAGATTTATATGAAAAGTATGATTTGAAATGCCATGCATAGAAGTATATGAAAAGCATGAATTGATATATGATGCATATATATATGTGAATTGGTGCTGTGGACGCACAGGTAAGTATCAGGTGAGTTTTATATTATTCATGTGCATTGTTGATGTGTATATTGTGGATAGCTCATAACCTGCAATCATGGTGTTAGTGCTTATATTATTCACCACACCGCACGCTCGTCTTGGATCCAAGTAGGTGGATGTCGTACAGACCAAGTGAGGGTTCCGACATGCTAGTCGTATAGATTACTAGATGTGATTCCGACTAGTGGGTGACCTTAGATTATGTGCACAGATGATTGATGAGAGAAGCACTAGAGCGTATTATTACACCATCCATGCCGTACAGGCCACAAGAGGTGGATCCGGCGAACATATTATTTGGAAAATTGAGGAGTAAGCCGTACAGGTCATTCTAGCTGACTCCGGCTGATATATTTCTTATTATGGACGATGTTGCCAAAGAGAGTAATGTTGGAGCACGATCGAGGCGTATTTATGTATTTCTAATGAAGAACAAGATGATAATATTACACCTTCAGGGTGTCCAGTGATGGTGGAAGAAGTACTTATGCCAGTGAATCTTATCGTATTAGACATTGTGGATTTCGATGTGATTTTAAGCACAGATTGGTTAGGTTATAATCTTGCCAATATGGATTATCAGAGGTTACTTTTATGGGTATGCAAAGTGGATTGAGTTAGGCCATTATTTATGCTGTGAGAGCAAAGAGATTGTTATCGAAAAGCTGCCAAGGATACTTAACTCATAGGGTGCTAAATGATGTTGCTTCTAATGGTATGAGAGATGTAAGGCGGTTAGACATTTTCTTGATGTTTTCCCTGAGGAATTACCTGGATTGCCGTTAGGCGGAGATATGGAGTTCACTAATGATTTGTCTCCAGGCACAAATTTTATGTTAAAGATTGGTTCATGATGAGTTAAGGGAATTGAAAGTTCGGTTACAGGAATTGGTTGACAAAGGTATCATTTAAAGTACATCGTTGGGGGGAGCACCAGTTTATTGGTGAGGAAGAAAATGGACATTAAGGCTATGTTTTAATTATAAGTAATTGAATCGGGTAATGATCAAGAACCGTTATCCATTGTTGCGTATTGATGATTTATTGATCAACTTAGAGGTCTGCGTATTTCCTAAGATTGACTTAAGGTCTGGTTGTTACCGATTGAAGAGTTAATGATAATGTTCCTACGATTGTGTTCATGACTCGTTACGGTCATTATGAGTTTTCGTGATGCTATTCGAAGTGACGGATTCTCCTGTTGTTTTATAAGTTGATGGATGAAGTTTTCCAAGAATATCTTGACAGGTTCGTTATTGTTTTCATTGACGATACTCTGGGATACTCTAAGCCGAGAGCAGAGCATGTTAGAAATTTAAGTTGATGTTACAAAGATTGAAGGAACGTTGATTGTATGCTAAGTTTAGCAAATGTCAATGTTGTATGAATCAACAACAATTATAAAATGCGTTATATATGGTTAAGGTATTCAAGCGAAATTTTAAAAGGTAGCAGCGATTGAGAATTTGGAACAACCGCGAATCGTGGCTGAAGTTTGGAATTTTCTTGGCTTAGCAGGGTGTTATAGATGGTTTGTTGAAGGTTTTAATGATGCTTCTTTGAGTGGTGTTGGATGTGTTAAAGTGGAAGTGTTAAGGTAATTGTCTATGCTCCGCGACAATGGAAACCTCATGAGATAAATTACTCTACTCGTGATTTGGAATTAACAACTATCATCTTTGCTGGGAAGATTGGGAGACATTATCTTTATGAAGAAAAGTGTAAGATTTCTACGAATCATGAGAGTCTCCAATATCTGTTTACTCAGATGAATCTAATCTTAGGCAACGAAGATGGATTTGGTTGCTTAGTGATTATGATTGCACGACCAGGGTGATCTTGAAATTTTTGCGACCAAAGCACTTGGTAGGAAAGCTCCAGTAAGAATTGATGCTTTGTATACTTGTTATGTTTTCCTTCTTGCGGATTTGAGACCTACTGGGATGAAGCTTAAGGTAAAAGTTAAGAAGAAGTTTTATTGGCTAATTTTCAAGTTAGGCTGATTTTAGTTGATTGTCTACTTGACGCCTAGAAAAGTGAGGAAGGAAATTTTGGATGAAGCGCATTGTTCGGCTTATGCGATGCACCCAGGAGGAACTAAAATGTATCATACCATTCGACCATTTTATTATTGGCCTGGTATGAAAAGAGAAATTACTGAGTATGTGAGTAGATGTATTATTTGCCAGCAAGTGAAGGCAGAAAGAAAGAAACCTTTTGGTCGGATGCGGCCACTTCCCGTTCCTCAGTGGAAATGGGAAAATATCACTATGGATTCTGTGTATAAGCTTCCACGTACACAGAATGGATTTGATAGCGTTTGGGTGGTTGTAGATCGGCTTACCAAGCCAGCACACTTCATTTCAGTGGGAGAAAAGTATCATTTGAATAAATTGGCTAAGTTGTTCATCACAAAGATTGTGAGGTATCATGGAGTTCCAGTAAATATTATCTCTGATCGAGACCCGAGATTTACTTCTAAATTCTGGGTGGCTTTTCAGGAAGCTCTGGGTACACAATTACTGTATAGCACAGCTTATCATCCTCAAACTGATGGGCAATCAGAGAGGACCATTCAGACGTTGGAGGATATGTTGAGATCTTCAGTACTGCAATTTGGTGATTCCTGGCAGGATCGTCTGGACTTGATGGAGTTTGCTTATAATAACAGTTTTCACTCGGGCATTGGTATGTCACCATTTGAGGCACTTTATGGTAGGGCGTGTCGAACGCCATTATGTTGGTATGAGATTGGTGAAAGGGTGTTAGAAGGCCCAGAGATTATAGATGAGACTACTCAAAATGTTCAGGTAATTAAGTCAAACCTGAAAGCAGCCCAGGATCGACAGAAAAGTTTAGCAGATCGGCATACTACTGATCGAGTGTATAATGTGGGTGATTGGGTGTTTTTGAAATTGTCACCTTGGAGAGGTGTGGTACGATTTGGGAAAAGAGGAACGCTAAGTCTGAGATACATCGGACCTTATGTGATCATCGAAAGAGTTGGTGAAGTTGCCTACCGGTTGGAGCTGCCTCCGGAGTTATCTAAGGTCCATAATGTGTTTCACGTCTCTATGCTTCGACATTATATTTCTGATCCTTCTCATGTGATCCCTCCTCAACCGCTAGAGATTAATCCGGATTTGACTTATGATGAGGAACCAATCACAATATTGGATTGGAAGGACAAGGTTCTAAGGAACAAGACGGTGAGTTTGGTGAAGGAGTTATGGAGAAATCATTCTGTAGAGGAAGCTACGTGGGAGACGGAAGACCGGATGAGAGAGATGTACACAAGATTATTCTACGAGTATTAATTGATTTATTTGGTTATGGGAATTTCGGGGACGAAATTCTATAAGGAGGGAAGATTGTCACAGCCCGTCCCAGAAGTGCTTTTGACGGGAATAGGAAATGACGAGTTTGCCCTTGACGTTACTAAGGTACGTGTGTGTGAGACTTTATTGGTTCAAATATTATGCAAGAGTATTAGAAAATATTTTGAAAGATGGATTTTGTTATGTATGGCTAGGATGAAATGGAGGGTGTGGGTTAATCTGGACCACACAAGACCTCTCCTTCCCTCTCCTTCCCCCGTGCCTTCCCTGTCTCTCCCTCTCCCTCACGAACTCACGCACACACACCCATCGTACGGCACACACCCAAACCCTCCACAAACTCGACGGATCGAGGCAAATAAGGTATGTATCTTCATCCTTTTGACGTCCTGAGTTCATTGATGCTAGTTTTAGGAAGTGAAACCTTCGAAAAACCCCTGAAACCCGAACCCCAGTTTTTTGGTACTGTTCATGCGAACGTAAAATGTTGTGTTTCAGGGGAATCCAAGCTTATAGCAAGCTTAGTGAGGTCCTAAGGAAGCTCGGGGACGTTCGTTTGAAGGATTTGGACGTCGGGATCGTGGGTTTCAAGGTTGGCCGAATCTTTGGTTTTTGCAAGGTGAGATTTCTTGGTTTTTAGGCCCTAAAACTAGTCCAACGTGATAGTACACTCTTAGGGCTTCAATTTGGTATAAAATACGAAGAAAATGGGTGAAAAACGAAGGAGAACAAGGAGTTTGAAAACTGGCCGGAGTTTGGCCGGAGTCCGGCCGCCGGAAAAACCAGTCCGGCGAGCCCTGCGAAGGGGATGACACGTGCTGCACGTGCTGCGCGTGGCCTGCGCGTGGACCCGTGCCACGTGTGGTGCGTGGGGGCGCGTGGCACATCAAAAAAATAATCTAAAAATATGTCGACGTTCGTGACGTCGAGTAGATCACTGTGGTATATTCATATACCCAAATTGAGCACCGTATGAGAAAGTTATTACGATTATTGGTTAGGTGCTTTAAATAACGTTTTATAGTTTTCGCATTTAGGTGAAAATGTGAATTGACGATCCGACCGTTGGATCGTCACCAAACTCTGATACGTTGTAATACGTAATATTTGAGGATTATTGGAACTTACGGATTGGGAATCCGAGTTACGGATCTTCCGGAATTGGAGTTGTAAGTTCATAAAATAAAATGTTAACCGTCACTTAATTTTGGAAATTGACGGAGAGCCGACCGTTGGATGGTAATGAAATTTCAGGATGTTGTCCTAGAGATATATTGTGGACCTCTGGAAGTTATGGATTTAAAATCTGAGTTGCAGATCTTTCGGATCGAACTGCGTAGTGATGTGTTTTATATAAGTTATATTCTATCGATATGATTTCTGAGGTTGGATTTGATTATTGTTCTAGGCGGCGATCGTCATGACGCCTTGATGAGTTGTGCTAGGGAGTTGTAGGGCGAACTCCAGGTGAGTGGGCAGTTTTGTTTTCGTATTACCTATATACTATTGAGTTTTCCCAGAAATTGAATTTAAATGAAAGTATGATTTAAAATGCCATGGATAGATTTATATGAAAAGTATGATTTGAAATGCCATGCATAGAAGTATATGAAAAGCATGAATTGATATATGATGCATATATATATGTGAATTGGTGCTGTGGACGCACAGGTAAGTATCAGGTGAGTTTTATATTATTCATGTGCATTGTTGATGTGTATATTGTGGATAGCTCATAACCTGCAATCATGGTGTTAGTGCTTATATTATTCACCACACCGCACGCTCGTCTTGGATCCAAGTAGGTGGATGTCGTACAGACCAAGTGAGGGTTCCGACATGCTAGTCGTATAGATTACTAGATGTGATTCCGACTAGTGGGTGACCTTAGATTATGTGCACAGATGATTGATGAGAGAAGCACTAGAGCGTATTATTACACCATCCATGCCGTACAGGCCACAAGAGGTGGATCCGGCGAACATATTATTTGGAAAATTGAGGAGTAAGCCGTACAGGTCATTCTAGCTGACTCCGGCTGATATATTTCTTATTATGGACGATGTTGCCAAAGAGAGTAATGTTGGAGCACGATCGAGGCGTATTTATGTATTTCTAATGAAGAACAAGATGATAATATTACACCTTCAGGGTGTCCAGTGATGGTGGAAGAAGTACTTATGCCAGTGAATCTTATCGTATTAGACATTGTGGATTTCGATGTGATTTTAAGCACAGATTGGTTAGGTTATAATCTTGCCAATATGGATTATCAGAGGTTACTTTTATGGGTATGCAAAGTGGATTGAGTTAGGCCATTATTTATGCTGTGAGAGCAAAGAGATTGTTATCGAAAAGCTGCCAAGGATACTTAACTCATAGGGTGCTAAATGATGTTGCTTCTAATGGTATGAGAGATGTAAGGCGGTTAGACATTTTCTTGATGTTTTCCCTGAGGAATTACCTGGATTGCCGTTAGGCGGAGATATGGAGTTCACTAATGATTTGTCTCCAGGCACAAATTTTATGTTAAAGATTGGTTCATGATGAGTTAAGGGAATTGAAAGTTCGGTTACAGGAATTGGTTGACAAAGGTATCATTTAAAGTACATCGTTGGGGGGAGCACCAGTTTATTGGTGAGGAAGAAAATGGACATTAAGGCTATGTTTTAATTATAAGTAATTGAATCGGGTAATGATCAAGAACCGTTATCCATTGTTGCGTATTGATGATTTATTGATCAACTTAGAGGTCTGCGTATTTCCTAAGATTGACTTAAGGTCTGGTTGTTACCGATTGAAGAGTTAATGATAATGTTCCTACGATTGTGTTCATGACTCGTTACGGTCATTATGAGTTTTCGTGATGCTATTCGAAGTGACGGATTCTCCTGTTGTTTTATAAGTTGATGGATGAAGTTTTCCAAGAATATCTTGACAGGTTCGTTATTGTTTTCATTGACGATACTCTGGGATACTCTAAGCCGAGAGCAGAGCATGTTAGAAATTTAAGTTGATGTTACAAAGATTGAAGGAACGTTGATTGTATGCTAAGTTTAGCAAATGTCAATGTTGTATGAATCAACAACAATTATAAAATGCGTTATATATGGTTAAGGTATTCAAGCGAAATTTTAAAAGGTAGCAGCGATTGAGAATTTGGAACAACCGCGAATCGTGGCTGAAGTTTGGAATTTTCTTGGCTTAGCAGGGTGTTATAGATGGTTTGTTGAAGGTTTTAATGATGCTTCTTTGAGTGGTGTTGGATGTGTTAAAGTGGAAGTGTTAAGGTAATTGTCTATGCTCCGCGACAATGGAAACCTCATGAGATAAATTACTCTACTCGTGATTTGGAATTAACAACTATCATCTTTGCTGGGAAGATTGGGAGACATTATCTTTATGAAGAAAAGTGTAAGATTTCTACGAATCATGAGAGTCTCCAATATCTGTTTACTCAGATGAATCTAATCTTAGGCAACGAAGATGGATTTGGTTGCTTAGTGATTATGATTGCACGACCAGGGTGATCTTGAAATTTTTGCGACCAAAGCACTTGGTAGGAAAGCTCCAGTAAGAATTGATGCTTTGTATACTTGTTATGTTTTCCTTCTTGCGGATTTGAGACCTACTGGGATGAAGCTTAAGGTAAAAGTTAAGAAGAAGTTTTATTGGCTAATTTTCAAGTTAGGCTGATTTTAGTTGATTGTCTACTTGACGCCTAGAAAAGTGAGGAAGGAAATTTTGGATGAAGCGCATTGTTCGGCTTATGCGATGCACCCAGGAGGAACTAAAATGTATCATACCATTCGACCATTTTATTATTGGCCTGGTATGAAAAGAGAAATTACTGAGTATGTGAGTAGATGTATTATTTGCCAGCAAGTGAAGGCAGAAAGAAAGAAACCTTTTGGTCGGATGCGGCCACTTCCCGTTCCTCAGTGGAAATGGGAAAATATCACTATGGATTCTGTGTATAAGCTTCCACGTACACAGAATGGATTTGATAGCGTTTGGGTGGTTGTAGATCGGCTTACCAAGCCAGCACACTTCATTTCAGTGGGAGAAAAGTATCATTTGAATAAATTGGCTAAGTTGTTCATCACAAAGATTGTGAGGTATCATGGAGTTCCAGTAAATATTATCTCTGATCGAGACCCGAGATTTACTTCTAAATTCTGGGTGGCTTTTCAGGAAGCTCTGGGTACACAATTACTGTATAGCACAGCTTATCATCCTCAAACTGATGGGCAATCAGAGAGGACCATTCAGACGTTGGAGGATATGTTGAGATCTTCAGTACTGCAATTTGGTGATTCCTGGCAGGATCGTCTGGACTTGATGGAGTTTGCTTATAATAACAGTTTTCACTCGGGCATTGGTATGTCACCATTTGAGGCACTTTATGGTAGGGCGTGTCGAACGCCATTATGTTGGTATGAGATTGGTGAAAGGGTGTTAGAAGGCCCAGAGATTATAGATGAGACTACTCAAAATGTTCAGGTAATTAAGTCAAACCTGAAAGCAGCCCAGGATCGACAGAAAAGTTTAGCAGATCGGCATACTACTGATCGAGTGTATAATGTGGGTGATTGGGTGTTTTTGAAATTGTCACCTTGGAGAGGTGTGGTACGATTTGGGAAAAGAGGAACGCTAAGTCTGAGATACATCGGACCTTATGTGATCATCGAAAGAGTTGGTGAAGTTGCCTACCGGTTGGAGCTGCCTCCGGAGTTATCTAAGGTCCATAATGTGTTTCACGTCTCTATGCTTCGACATTATATTTCTGATCCTTCTCATGTGATCCCTCCTCAACCGCTAGAGATTAATCCGGATTTGACTTATGATGAGGAACCAATCACAATATTGGATTGGAAGGACAAGGTTCTAAGGAACAAGACGGTGAGTTTGGTGAAGGAGTTATGGAGAAATCATTCTGTAGAGGAAGCTACGTGGGAGACGGAAGACCGGATGAGAGAGATGTACACAAGATTATTCTACGAGTATTAATTGATTTATTTGGTTATGGGAATTTCGGGGACGAAATTCTATAAGGAGGGAAGATTGTCACAGCCCGTCCCAGAAGTGCTTTTGACGGGAATAGGAAATGATGAGTTTGCCCTTGACGTTACTAAGGTACGTGTGTGTGAGACTTTATTGGTTCAAATATTATGCAAGAGTATTAGAAAATATTTTGAAAGATGGATTTTGTTATGTATGGCTAGGATGAAATGGAGGGTGTGGGTTAATCTGGACCACACAAGACCTCTCCTTCCCTCTCCTTCCCCCGTGCCTTCCCTGTCTCTCCCTCTCCCTCACGAACTCACGCACACACACCCATCGTACGGCACACACCCAAACCCTCCACAAACTCGACGGATCGAGGCAAATAAGGTATGTATCTTCATCCTTTTGACGTCCTGAGTTCATTGATGCTAGTTTTAGGAAGTGAAACCTTCGAAAAACCCCTGAAACCCGAACCCCAGTTTTTTGGTACTGTTCATGCGAACGTAAAATGTTGTGTTTCAGGGGAATCCAAGCTTATAGCAAGCTTAGTGAGGTCCTAAGGAAGCTCGGGGACGTTCGTTTGAAGGATTTGGACGTCGGGATCGTGGGTTTCAAGGTTGGCCGAATCTTTGGTTTTTGCAAGGTGAGATTTCTTGGTTTTTAGGCCCTAAAACTAGTCCAACGTGATAGTACACTCTTAGGGCTTCAATTTGGTATAAAATACGAAGAAAATGGGTGAAAAACGAAGGAGAACAAGGAGTTTGAAAACTGGCCGGAGTTTGGCCGGAGTCCGGCCGCCGGAAAAACCAGTCCGGCGAGCCCTGCGAAGGGGATGACACGTGCTGCACGTGCTGCGCGTGGCCTGCGCGTGGACCCGTGCCACGTGTGGCGCGTGGGGGCGCGTGGCACATCAAAAAAATAATCTAAAAATATGTCGACGTTCGTGACGTCGAGTAGATCACTGTGGTATATTCATATACCCAAATTGAGCACCGTATGAGAAAGTTATTACGATTATTGGTTAGGTGCTTTAAATAACGTTTTATAGTTTTCGCATTTAGGTGAAAATGTGAATTGACGATCCGACCGTTGGATCGTCACCAAACTCTGATACGTTGTAATACGTAATATTTGAGGATTATTGGAACTTACGGATTGGGAATCCGAGTTACGGATCTTCCGGAATTGGAGTTGTAAGTTCATAAAATAAAATGTTAACCGTCACTTAATTTTGGAAATTGACGGAGAGCCGACCGTTGGATGGTAATGAAATTTCAGGATGTTGTCCTAGAGATATATTGTGGACCTCTGGAAGTTATGGATTTAAAATCTGAGTTGCAGATCTTTCGGATCGAACTGCGTAGTGATGTGTTTTATATAAGTTATATTCTATCGATATGATTTCTGAGGTTGGATTTGATTATTGTTCTAGGCGGCGATCGTCATGACGCCTTGATGAGTTGTGCTAGGGAGTTGTAGGGCGAACTCCAGGTGAGTGGGCAGTTTTGTTTTCGTATTACCTATATACTATTGAGTTTTCCCAGAAATTGAATTTAAATGAAAGTATGATTTAAAATGCCATGGATAGATTTATATGAAAAGTATGATTTGAAATGCCATGCATAGAAGTATATGAAAAGCATGAATTGATATATGATGCATATATATATGTGAATTGGTGCTGTGGACGCACAGGTAAGTATCAGGTGAGTTTTATATTATTCATGTGCATTGTTGATGTGTATATTGTGGATAGCTCATAACCTGCAATCATGGTGTTAGTGCTTATATTATTCACCACACCGCACGCTCGTCTTGGATCCAAGTAGGTGGATGTCGTACAGACCAAGTGAGGGTTCCGACATGCTAGTCGTATAGATTACTAGATGTGATTCCGACTAGTGGGTGACCTTAGATTATGTGCACAGATGATTGATGAGAGAAGCACTAGAGCGTATTATTACACCATCCATGTCGTACAGACTACTTTAGGTAGTTCCGACTTATCTGCAGTGTAGTGCCGTACAGGTCATCGAGGTGACTCCGGTTGGATTGGATGTTGAGCTATGGAATTAACCGTACAGGACCAACTGCAGGGTCTCCGGTTAATTCAACTTTTCACCTGTTACATTGATGCATCATTTATTTTGTTTTCGAAATTAAATCATGGCATACTTTCGGGTTTTAAAGCAAAATTGATGATTCGAGATTTATGAAAAGTATTATGTTATTATACTATTTTCTGGGAAAAGTATACAGGTTTTACAGTGAGGGGTTAGAATTATTTTTGGCGAAATGTTTTTGAAAAGCTTGGTTTTACTGACCCACTCAATTTTGTTTTTCGCCCCTCCAGGTTCTTGATAGCAGAGTTTTGGTGGCTACGAGGAATCCAACGGTATTCTGACAGAATTCACAAAAGTAGGACTCACCCTCGAGGGTTTCCATTTTAATAATTGTATTTTAAAAGCTTCCGAACTGTGTAAATGGTTACGTCACTCTCATGTGACGGCCAGCATGCCCTCCTTCGGGACGGGGTGTGTCATATTAAGTATCCTCAAAACAATTCAAAGAGCAATATTTTAGCAAAAAATATATAAATAAATAAACATATAAACAAAAGAAGGACAAAAAAGGGGATATTGAGATTAAAAAAGGCAGCAGACACACAAAAAATTGAATATGATGTTAGTGCTAACAACGACTATATATAAAATAAAGGGATTTGAGTGATTTGATCAATGTACCATATAACATGAAGAGCAACTGCATTTGAACCTCTCTTAACTTTTATGTAGCTGTCACCAACTGTGTTGCTAAAGAATTCACAGGAAGACTTGAAATGAGCTCTTTTGCTGTTGGGATGCCTACAAAAAAAAAAAAAAAAAAAAAAACAATGAGAAAATTTTGACTTTAATGGGCTCTCATCCAAACTGGGTACACTATCATCCACAAATTACATACCACCTTGAAAGACAGAAGCATCGCAACTGCCTATTTCACCTAACCTGCATGCAATGTGATCTTTAATTTTTTTTTTTTTTCATAAAACATTTTAAGCAAAAAAGAAACCATGTGTAAAACCAGTATCATACCTATTTATCTCATCTTCACTAAACGTTTGACCAAAACAAAGAGTTGTATCAAGCCATTGAACTCCATTCAAATCGTGGTCATTTTCAGCCAAAAGCGAGGGAGCAATCAAGTGGTTCCTCTTCAAACCAAGACCAGCTTCGATAACTGACATATAGTACCATTCAAATGGTTCCTGCATACCGATGAGATTTTCTTAGTGCCTAAAAATATAATAAGCCCTGAGAACTGGCAAGAGGAGATATGAGTTCAAAAGAATAAAATTTAAATATGAAAAAGCAGAAACAATTGCTCAAGTCAAGGATAGTTAAACTTACTAAGACATTAATACTTACTTTGGAATTAGATCGAAAAGTTTTTATTACGCATTTAGCCTCAAAGAGGTACGCATCACTGTCAAACGTAATGCAAACATCTACATGATTGTCGCCATTTAACTGGGCACAGAGTGCTTCAATCTCTCCTTTTGCTTTTAAAATAGGCATCCCAAGAAATTTAAGTTGTTCCTTTAAACTACATTTAGTAAATAACTGATAAGCATTCCAAATGCTCCACCAACTAACCAAAATTTATCTATTGGGGACAAAGAAATATTACATATTCTAACAGGATTAAATTGATCACAAAGTTTTCAGGGGAAAAAACTGATCACAAGATTTCAATAAGTTGAACAGATGTTGAAATAAAACAACTGAAGCATGGGATTCATTAGCTTTTGTAATGCCATGTACCAAAATTCAAAACTAACGGGTTCATATTGAGATCACCAATCAAATCACGAAATAAATTCACAGCAAAATGGAAAATAAAAACGGAAGCTCACTTCGCATCAGCTTTTCCAGGAACAGTAGCTATGATTTCCCCATGTTCAACTAAATCTGTACACAAAACCGCAAAGCACAGAGAACCAAAAAATAAAAATCTACTTTCAAAATTGATGATTCAGTGCAGCAACAGGGTTCCAGAAAGGAATTCAGAGTCCTGTGATTGGTGGCATATTATCTTTGAATCTTGATTTCTTGATCTGCAAATGGATCACAACCCAAAAAAAAAATTTTAATTTTGTTCACCATAAGATATAATAGAAAAAACAGAAATTATATACCTTGATCAGAAAGGGCTTCCAAGCTTGCATGCAAAAACCCGAAAATTCGAACTCCAGCTTTTCCTAAAAGCAAAAGCCAAATCAAATCAGGCAGCCACGCACAAACCACAAATATTTTTTTTTTTCCAAGCACTTTGAGAAAGACGGAAAACTCACTAGGAAACACCAGGTTATGCGAGAAAAAAATGGATTCCGATCGAATTCAATAATGGCAGAAACTTGAAGGGCTGGGGGCTTTCAATAAGAATTTCTCAAGAGCGCAGGAGATTTTAGGCAAGAAAAACTGGCGTCGACAATCGGCGAGAGGAAAAAAAAGTGAGTGCAGGAAATGGCGAGAGAGAGAAGCAAAACGAAAGGTAGACAACGAAAAAGCAGAGAAATCAAACTAGAAAAGCCAGCGATGAAGGACACGCGTGCCCAGCGAGGGTAAAACCGAGGATTAACTGTACAAAGAAGGCAACAGAAAGGCAAAGCAAGAGAAGTCGAGGGCATTTCCGACATTTTAGCGTTCACAAACAGTGAAAAACAATGCCAAAAGAACCGAATTTTAGTATATAGATAATGTTGAAGAAATGAATTAGATTTAAAATAGACAACTTATTTGATTTACTCATTCTGATGCACCGATGTGTAATCAGGATGAGACAAAACATACAACTGTTAAAATTAGAAGAGGTAATTGATTTATCTAATCCTGACACATTTGGTGTGTGTAATGTGTATGCCGGCTTTACGATGGATGTACAGGTACTGTGTACAGCCCTCCGTTGCACAAATTGCGTCAACCTTTATCTTTTTTCTGTTTTCGCCCGCCTTCATTTCAGGCCGCCGGTGTCTGGTGACTTATTATTTATGGGTTTCCAAAACAAATTTTAGTAAACCTGTGAGGACATTTTTGTTTGACTTCCATCTAGACCTGTAAACGGGTCGGGTTTATTGGGTTTGGGTTGGGTTCAACACGACCCGTTAAGTTAACAGGTCACCCGAACCCAACCTGTTAAGCTAACGGGTCACCCGAACCCGACCCGTTACCCGTTTCACCCGTTAACAATTATTATTATTATTTTTTTTGCATAAAGTTTATTTTTTGTTATTAAGATTTTCCTAAATTACTAAAATATCCTCAACTAACGGGTGTTAACGGGTCCTAACGGGTCTAACGGGTTGACCCAAAGTGACCCGTTATTTAACGGGTTGTTAACGGGTTCACCCAACTCCGCCTATGTAATTTTACATTGCCGGTCCCAAGCCCGGATAAAGGAGGAGGGGGAGGGCGTCAGGTAGTCGACAGCCGGCACTCCATGATCACGTCGAATCCTTATGAAAATGAATCTCACATTCGAGAAAACACTTCCAACAAGATTGCTTGCTCCAAAATCGAAGAGGCACCGCCTTCCGAATCTCGAGAGCCAGACTCCCAACATGATTACTTTCTCAAAAATCGAAGAAACACTGCTCCCCGAATCTCGAGAGCCAGACCCTCAGCATGATTGCTTTCTCAAAAATCGAAGAGGCATCGTTCTCCGAATTAATCGAAGAGGCGCTCGCTTTCTCAAAAGCTGGGCTGCTCAGAGATCACGAGGGCCGATCTCAGAAATCGAAGAGGCACCTACTTTTCTAGCCTTGTCAGCACCTGTCACACGCACACTCAGCTTTGCGGAAATTATGGGCATTCTATCGAAGACTTCTGGTGAAGTCGAAAGCACATGAATCTTACTGTTCAATCACCCACTTCCCACACGCAACAATAGCTCATGGATACCACAGATAACTTTGCCAAAGTCTCTGCCAAAGTTGAGCACGTGAAGCTTGCAGCTCCCACTACATCGCTCTGACCAAGAAAGGTAAAAGAATAGCAAAGAAACAGCACTAACAAAGTTTAGATACATAAATTTTGAAGGTCTAGCTACCATATTATTACCCACAAGGGTAAAGGAACAGTACCACTGCTGGATAATTGGAAAGTCCCTGTATGTCAACCTGTGTGCCTCGTGGCAAGGTAGACTAGCAAACATGCCCAACCTTTACTCACATCCGAGAAAACACTCCCAACAAGATTGCTTACTAAAAAAATCGAAGAGGCACCGCCCTCCGAATCTCGAGAGCCAGACTCCCAACATGATTACTTTCTCAAAAATCGAAGAGACACTGCTCCCCGAATCTCGAGAGCCAGACCCCCAGCATGATTGCTTTCTCAAAAATCGAAGAAGCATCGTTCTCCGAATCTCGAGAGCCAGATACCACATACCACTTTTTCAAAGTGCTCTGACAAAGTTAAAACATGTGAAGCTAGCAGCTCCCACTACCGTGCTATGACCAAGCAGGGTAAAGGAATATCATTACTACTTGTTGTTAGGGAGACTCCTATATATGTCGACATCCATCCCCAACGGACAGGCAGACCTGCAAAAATGCTTAACCCTTCCTCATATCTGAGAGGGCACTCCCAACGAAGCCTTTCGAAATATTCAGCTTTCTTTCCCCCCGATAATACCTCTGCAAACAAGCTATACTAGAGCAAGAATATCTCATATCATCAGGGTTAAAAGCAAGAGTATCCCATATCATGCTTTTTCCCTGTCTTTTCCTTTGGCCTTGTTTTTACCTGCAAGACAAGGAGAAAGAGAGCAATCAGTCAGCACTTGAAATCAAGCTCCCAACCAGGAACTGACTGCCTGGAACCCCTTACCTGATTACTTACCTGGCATTGCTCTCGAGTACTCATCTTCAACATCTTATGTTTCCAGGGAAGATACCGCATCTGCTTGAGGAACAGATAGGGCAAGTGCGAAGGATACAAGGAAGCATGTGGAGACAAGCGTAACAGCACACGTGCCTATACATCCATTACTCTGTCAAAAGCAAAAGTATCCCATATCAGCAGGGTCGAACGTACTCTAGATTTGATGGACTTGTTTTGACCCTCAAATTCTTCAGTCGGCCTTATACTCTGGAGGAAACCAGAAAACCTTCCAGCTCAGTTCAAGAATAAGCCTGTGGAAAGTTACTTCTTCAAAAGCAAAAGTATCCCATATCATCTCTTCTCATTTTTCTTCTCTTTATCCTTCATGCTGCTGCAAGATGGGGAGAAGGTGAACAATCAGCCGGAGCTCTCATTGCTTACCTTGTCTGTCACCTCTTTCAGCAGATCCCCTAGCTCGGCGACTTGGGGGACTCCTACTACATGGTTTGTATCGCGCTTGACCAAGCCTGAAACTACAAGTAAGCTTCAAGTGAAATTGATACATTACCTTGTGCATCTCCACCAGTTAAAGATACCACCCCTGGATGGAGGAAGAGTACTTCCAGAGAAGCTGCCACATCTACCTATGAGACAGATAAGGCAAGTCAAGATGATACCACACTCCGATACTTAGAAGTTTCGTGATTACGAGATCATTCTCTCACAATATTTCCTAATGTCATTTGTACTCTAATGTCATTTGTACTAAATCATTCACTTGTACTCACTAAAGGAGAGCTTAAACCTATGTACTTGTGTAAACCCTTCACAATTAATGAGAACTCTTCTATTCCGTGGACGTAGCCAATCTGGGTGAACCACGTACATCTTGTGTTTGCTTTCCTATCTCTATCCATTTATATACTTATCCACACTAATGACCGGAGCAATCTAGCGAAGATCACAAAAAGCGACCGTTTTCACTACCTAGGATCTATCTTGCAAGAGAACGGAGAATTAGATGGAGATCTCAACTATAGAATACGAGCTGGATGGATGAAGTGTAAGAGTGCATCAGGCGTGTTGTGTGACCGTCGTAGGCCACTGAAGCTCAAGGGAAAATTTTATAGGACGGCAATAAGGCCAGCGATGTTGTATGGCACAGAATGTTGGGCGGTGAAACATCAACACGTACACAAAATGGGTGTAGCAGAGATGAGGATGCTTCGTGGGATGTGTGGGCACACGAGAAAGGATAAGATTGAGAATGAGGATATCCGAGGTAAAGTAGGAGTAGCCGAAATTGAAGGAAAGATGAGAGAAAATCGGTTCCGGTGATTTGGACATGTGCAAAGAAGGCCGACTGACGCTCCGGTTCGAAGATGTGACTACGGGACAGAGGTTCAGGGCCGAAGGGGTAGAGGAAGACCTAGGAAAACTTTGGAAGAGACTCTAAGAAAAGGCTTAGAGTACTTGGATCTAACGGAGGACATGACACAAAACCGAGCGCAATGGCGTTCTAGGATTCATATAGCCGACCCCACTTAGTGGGAAAAGGCTTTGTTGTTGTTGTTGTTGTTGTTGTTAACGGGTTCACCCGTTAGCGACCCGACCCGTTAAGCATCCACCCAAATACAAATATTAACGGGTTGGGTCGGATCGGGTTAACGGGTTGGGTCCAAAATGACATGCCTACTTCCATCCACTAATTGGCACCGCATCAAGTGCTGAGTCATGCGTGCTCGTGAACGCTTGTCCCAAGCACCCCTAAAAGCAAATTAGCTCATGTCAGCTTTTGAGTGAAATTCCGGAATAGGATCCTATCCGGATCCTTTTGTAAGAATCCCAATCATCACTTCATCGTGTCCATTCATCTGTCATGCCAGAAATCAGTTTGAATTTTGTTTATTTAAAATTGAACACAAACAATACCCGACAACAATTAACCGCAATATCTACAATAAACGAACACGATGAAATGACCTCTAGAATTCTCTGTGAGAGGATCCGGAGAGGTTCCTCTGCCGTGAAATTCCGAAGGGAATAAAGATACGAACAGGACTTGCAGGCTGAATTGGTCGGTTCATAACAATCGGGATTAAAGTCCCACGCAGTCAAAAGATGATCCTCCCTACTTCAATTGTGCCAACATTTTACCGAAGCACGCAAACAAACAAAAAACATTCAGTAAAACCAAAGCCAAATGCAATTCCATAACAGAAAAAAAATTGAAACCAGAGGGCGTTGAACCAATACTCCTGTGTGTGAACAGAAGATATTTCCAGTCATAAAAGACTCCGCAGAATTACATGATTTCTGGTACGTATTTGAAGCCTAATTGCGGTATGAACTGCATCCAATCATCGTCACAAATCCCATTTGGCCTCCACATGTCAACCTTTAGATTCCAGTATAAACCTCCACATCCAATTAACAGAATCGAAAACTCAACAAGATATTACCAGACCTCAGTATGTTACGCTGATTTCAGTACTAAAAACACGGAAACTCAAATTCAAGACTAGGTGAAAAAAAAAAAAAAAAAAAAAACAGGTTATGAATGTCTAACGTACAAGAATTCCAGTCAATTCAAATTACAAAAGCAACTAGCACAATCATATAAAACACTAGCCAGCACCCGCGTGCAATGTTTAACCAAAACAACAGATGATAGTCATCCTAAAATATGTCAACAAGAGGTAATAAGAAATTTACCCGTTAGAAGCCAGGGGCCAATGTCATTCACAGAGTGATGACAGAAATCTTCACGAGTAAGAAAAATAAACAGAAATGACTTACTGTACAGGTAGCTACAAGAATAGATTCCTTTCCATCCAACAGATATCCACAAATGTCGGTCATTTATCAAGACTTCTGAAACTGACATCTTCAGTCCGCCTAAAACATCAAGCTGTAGCAGGCACTCATAAAAAGTTAACTATCATAGCAAGACCCTTGTATCAGCTTTGAATGGGCTTCTATTCATCCTCTATCTCCACAATCTGTGCCCTTCTCTCAGCAGCTTTCTTCCTCACAAAAAAACCCCATCTCATTGCTGCCTTAATTTTGAGCCACCCCACAACAGCTTTTCCAGGACGGGTGCGATCTTCCTCATAGTTGGGCATTGGTGATGGCATATATGAGGGGAATGAAAACCCATCATCGGGCACATCAATTGAGCCATGGCCTCCTCCCATACTGAAGATTCTGAGCAAGTGCTGCATATCCTCATTTTCGAGCATCTCATGACTTCTAATACGAATCTCTTCCTCTGAAATAAAATCTCGGTTGGTTGTCCAGTCATCTATAGGATTAAGAGTGGATGTCTGAGCAGAATTGATAGTCTGTAATCCTGATGTGGATGATTGTGGAGGACCAAGAGCCAAACCAACAGTATTGGGGTCATTTCTTGTGCTTTGTGCCTGATGAGAATTGCTGATCAATTGGTCATCCAGTGTAAATCCGGCGCCATCAAACTGGGTATGAGAATTGGAATTTACGAGTGGCTGGGTCAAGTATCTTGTTGATAGACCGTCATTATAACCTGACAAGGACCCAAAAAACAGGCCAAAACAGAATCATAATTAGGACCCTGTCTAGCTCTGTGCGTGTGTGTGTGTGTGTTTAGAATTAAATTATAGCATGGTTTGAATCTCACTCCACCGAAGACGTGGGTGTCAACCTTAGCATCTATTACATATTGACAGTTTGAATAACAAGGGAAGGAAATTAAGTGCAAGGCATTTCCGTAAAAACTCGACAAGTGTATAGATATATGGTGCAAGTGTGCGACCAAAAGTTCACTCACATTCCAATGGCATTTTTTATTACGCGCTTAGGCTCAGTTTTGTAACGTAAATTATACAAATTATAATTAAATATAAATTATAAATGCACTAATATGGGTATAGATATACAAGTTTTACGTAGTTATATAGACTGGCACTTCTAAAACTATACAGCTTTGATTCGCTGTGGTGTTTGTAAATACCATCTATAAAGTTTTAAAAGTAGCAGTAGATCCTAATTCCTAAGTCATATTTGGGAAATAATAAAGGTCATCCTATTAATCATAAATTGTTTCTCAAGCCACATTTTTCATTGCAAAAGACCAAGGTGAAGATTAAATTTTGGTTTAGTACTCATCCTAATGTCCTTAACATGGCCACCAGGAGTCGCTACAGATTGAATTTTGGTTTAATGATCCTGGAATTTTTATTGTACTTTTATGCGCAAACGGAAGCGAATTCTAACAAAGTACCAATATCAACGTCGTAGGTGAAAGCTAAAACAAACAATCTCAAACTAACACGAGATTTACGTGGTTCGGCATAAAGCCTACGTCCATGAGTGAAGCACGGCGAGGAATTTCACTAAACAAATGAAGATTACAAAAGAGTGTTTAAACTCTCATAACCCAAATCCCACAAATTACAAACCCTAAACCAAACGAGTCGAGAACCCAAAACTAATGGAGAAGATTCTCCCACATTGCTCTCTAACTCACAAACTCACAAATTGACTCTCACCAAATTGCCACACTAAATACACTAACCCTAAGGTCCTATTTATAGTGCATAGGACTTAGGTTACAATAAGAATATTAATAGGAAATAAATCCAAATCCTAATCAAATAGGTAATTAACAAAATCTCTCCACCAAGGAAACTAATTAAAAAGTCAAAACCAAACCCAAATAGGACACCAAAACCAAATATGTAACACAAACCTAATTGATTGCATCATCCTAAATTTGAGCCAAAAACCCAACAATTTTAGACCAAGGTGAGCTACTTAAGATGCTGATGAGTAGTCAGGCAAGTGTCAGATGAATTTTCTGCTCATTTTTGGAGGATTCGACATCCCATAGCTTCAGAATATTCCAGGTTCGGTTCTGTAAACCTAGCCAACGTAGCATTATTTATAAATCCTACACTTTCATATTTCACCTGAAGTCATATTCCACACAAGCAAAGGACACTTAACACTCACTGTTTTAGCTCACCTTTATTAATTAGTTATTCTTTTTCTGACTCTAAATAATTACTTCCACAAATAAGTTTCAGGAGGACAACCTTGAGTGGATGGGATTTACTCCCTCTCCCACCGAAAACAAAATCAAAAAACAAAATCAAAAAACAAAAAAAAAAACAAAGGTTCAAAGCTCATGCAGACAGCAATGTTTACCTCCGATTGGTAGCGGATCCAATGGAGGCTGCTCTGAGTGAACTGAATTTGGCAGGCGATGTAGTTGCAGTTGATCTGAAGCTTCAGAGTAACTGATTGGGCCCATTTGAATTTCAGTTCGGGGTGCAGCCGACCTCTTAATCTGTTTGAAATTTAGAAGTGACTTGCCATCATACTGAATAACTTGCTCCCAGTTGTCATATGCTTTCTTCACCAGCCCATCTACATAGACCTGCACGAACATAAGCATTATAGAAATTTTTGTATTTGACCTTTCCATTGTCAATTATTTACCATAGAAGATTAAAAATGACTGTAGTATCTAGAACTCTAGGACTTTCAACTGCCCAAGACTTTAGAAAGAACACCATTGTTCGGTCAGCAACACGAAGTACATAACTAGTTCAAAAACATTGGCGTTGCAGGGACCTCTTCATAACTTCCATACTTTTACTAGTAATAACAAAAAATCAAAAGAAGAACAGAAATCTATAGCACTTAAAAAAGCACATCCTTCAAACTTAGAATTATCAGAAAAATTCATCTCCCTCGTGCTAATGCTCCTTGGTGATGATATCATTTTCAAGTTCTCCAAAAACAAAAAAAGTATTACATATGTGTCAAATATAAATCCTTTAGGACAAGGAAATGTGATTTGTTGAAATATGTAAATCCAAAAATACAAACAGATTGACCACCTAGTAATAGTATAGTGAGAACATATTTCCAAGATACAATATGGTTCATATTCACCTTCTGGCTGTCAGAAAGATCATCAGCAGAGTGAAACTGCTCCCCGGTGATGAGGCCACTCAGCTGATAGATGTTGTTAAAAACAACACCAACATTTCTTGTATCTTCAGGATAATAAACATAAAGCTTCCCGCTCAAGACACAAGTCTTTGCATGTTCTAAAAGAGCATCCCACATCTTATTTGACATTCCGCTTCCAAGGATCTATAAACAAGAGCACAACATAAACATCTACAAGGTATCAAAGTATTTGTGTTTTTGCGTGTGTTTTTACAATTCAAACCAAGTCCTGCACTTACATTCCGTAATTTTTGAGAATCTCGGACCACAAGCTGAAGAAACTCTTCAACTGTGAATATTCCTGCTTTGCTTAACCTCTTATGGAATGCCCCATCCTTACCAATCTTCTCCAATCTCCATACTTCATCATTTAATGCTGGTGGGTAGTGTTTCTTGTACACTGGCAAGATCAAAGGAAAAAGAAATCACCAACAGTGCACTAGCACAGTTAGGACAAAAAAATAAAATAAAAAAAATTAAAAAAAAATTGTCTGGAGCATGAACCTACATTCCCCTCTGTGATCCTTAACAGTAAAAGCTTCTGTTTTAGCTTCTCGTATGCGCATGCCCTCACAAAACCCCAAAGCTACTTTCAATCCAAGTCTGAACTTCCTGCTTCGTATCCAACTTGAGTTGTCTGTGAAGGTCAGATCCCCTAGAGTTCCTACCCCTTCTTTGAGGGTCACTTGCAGGTCCCCAGTCAATAGAGGTCTCTTTCCTTCACGCTCTTTCACCACATGGCTATCAAATTCTTCTTGAGTCCAGCCTTCATCATCTTCATTGTTGAAATCACCTTCAAGCACAACAATATCTAGTTTTACAGAGGATTCAGCCCCAGAAGTCACAACTCGGCCAGTGTTTGCATCAACTAAAACAACATGAATTGCAGCACCCTGCTCGCCTTCAACTTTCCCTCCTGTGAATATCGGAAGAGCCAAATTGGACTTAAACTCTAGTTGCAAGTTTTGCCCATTTGGACCTTCAATTCGTTTTGGAGAAGACCTGAAATGTCAAATATCAGAAACTATGTTACCACTACGTGTTGACTATTCGTCATAGTTTGAACATTTTTATTTTGCTAATATAGTTCATGATGGTTATAATTCTAATATCCGGGAACATCAAAACAAAAGTTCTTACACCAGAAGACACCTGCCATTTCTGTTCTCTCTTTTCTTGTTCTTTTTTTTCCAATAAATACTTTCTGGAATTATATATGATTACAAATCTAGAAACAGTTATAAAACAAAAACAACGAAGTTCTCTGAACTTCATACTTTTGAAATATGAGAAATCTCTGGTAAATCTAAAAGCTTTCAGCCTCTGTGTGTATCATATAGAAGCATACAAATTCCTTAACACAACAAATATCTTATCCAGAAAAATTTTCCAAATGTAAAATATGAACACAAATATGTAGCAAGTGAAGACCTTTACAAAATTCAAATTATTCTATAAACTAATTTTAAGATTTATACACATGATCATCATTGGTCATTGGTTAAGCTCTGTAAGAAAAACTCAACAGAAGAAGATCATACTTCAGAGAGCCCATAAACACCCTTGTCAGCTCATGTAAGTATTTGAGTGTTTAAGAATACCTCTTATCGGTCTACCAAAGGAAGGCATTACAAATAAGAACCAATCAATTAAGTAGGCAACTGAACTACTCCAGAAAAATGGATAAATGCTTTAACAATTAGGGATAACCAATCCTGTAAATATATGCTAAGTATTCAACTATTCTTCTTCTTAGTGAGTAGAAAAGTTTTGTTTATGACTGCTTTTTTCTTTTCTAGATGTGTTGCTCTGCTTCCTAAATATGGTGGTGTTGGCATCAGATGGACTACAGGTCTTCCCATTATTTCAGACTGTTTAAAAGATTTGGTTTGTAAATGGAAGAGAAAGAACGAGAGAGAGAGAAAGAGAGAGAGAGAGAGAGAGCATCACTAGGCATACACCCACAAAATAAACAATAAAGAAAAATTATTCTGTTCATTAAACAAATATCATAAATAATTTTTTTTCACCTTCCATTAACTCTCGTAGGGCCTAACTTAGCCAAAGCACGCTCCACTTCTTCGCTTACCTGTTAACCAGTAAATTGAAATAAAAAACGAGAATAAGGGCTACAGAGCAAGAGCATAGACAGAAAATCACAATAGATATGTTATGTTTTTTTTGCCATAACTTCAGTATATTGTATCACGTGGTAGACAAATAGTTCAGTCATAAGAAACCATCTATCCTTCATACGGATAGCACAAGAATCATCCCAACCTATAGAAGTTCAAATATTCCAAATTTTCTTCGTTTTATACATGGTACCAACATCAGACAAAGACAAATTGGAAGTACATTAATGAACATAAAGTTTAGTATTTAATTTGAATTAGGTGCAGTTATTGAACTGATGGTATTTTAATGAAACGAATTTAATGACATACGACGTCAGCCTAAAAATAATTCCAGCTCATAAGATTAATCACTACTCCAGGTGCCAAGAACACTTAACCCAGCACTAAATAAATTTAGCTTCCGCCGCTTTATATCAATATAAACAAAACTAATATAACCTGAAAATTCTTGCTCACATTTAAATCTACAGTAATAAAATTTGGGTGGTATCAGAGGAGTCACCCACAGAAAGAGAATTAAGGGATGAACTTCAGCACAAATAATCAGTAGTATCCACACAAATAACCATATCCAGGTTATCGTGATCTTCAACAAACAAGAACCTAGATGTTTATCCAACTCAGTTAATGGATAAAATAGTCCAGGCATCAAAACATGAGAGCATAAAAAGGTATCGACTATTCAACAAGCATCAAGATATAATAAAGTCTTCACTGAGCATGTTAATCACTGTTTCAAGCTCACCTGTGTGGAACAAGAGTACAGTTTAAACTCTCTTTTGATTTGTTCAACTTTATTAGCCCAAATATATACATTATATAACTGGTAACGGTAACTATTAATTCTATTAGAAAGGAGGGATAAACATGTCACATATAAAACGTACTAAAACAACTTACAACTCTGCGAAGAATAGGTTCCAATGACGAGCATAGCTTCTGCAGACTGTCCACCTTGAGAGCTTCTATAATTACACTGCAGAAATATACTAAACGAAATATTAAACACGAATAGAAAACATATTGAAGCTTTGGACACAAAAGTTCATTAAGTGGCGAGTCAATGCATATAGAAAATCAAAGGTTTTTATTCTCCAATCACACAAGGTAACAAAGTACTCAAAGACAATCAAGCACCAGAACTTTTCTCAATGCAAATATCTTTTATGAAATCATAAAGGAACCACAACAATAACAACTCATTTGGCTTTTCTGGACGACAAGGCATCATACCAAATACACAATATTCACAACCAGATAAGAACAACATGGTTGGTGGTGGTGCTGGCTATGGTAATTAAATAAGCTGAAGTCATAAGCAAATGCTACAGTTTATCTGTTTTAAAGACTGTGAGGTAAACTTAACATTTAGTCAAAAACCACTTCTAATCACCAACTAGTGTTTGGATGCGCTTTTAAAATGACTGAAACTGCTTTTGATGAAAGTGTTTCTGGAACCAATCCACAGTAAAAAAATGCAAGTGAAATGTGGAAAGCACTTGAAGTGCTTCCTGCATGAAGTACATTATTGGTGCTTCTTTCAAATTGTACTTCAAGTGCTTTTGGAAACCAATAACACTTTGACCAAAATCTTCAATCATTTTAAAAGCACTTACATACGAGTCAACTACTCAAAGAAACAATTGCTCCACTCCTAGAGTGAGCATCAGTACAACTTGATTGTCCAAGTATAGCCATATCACCTCTCAAACTAAAGGGTTTTTTACAAATCTCAATTACGCGACTAATTATTCAAATTAGCAAACAAAAAACATAATCAACCAAACTAATTCACATAATCAATTGAAACCAAACAAGAAGAAGTCCATTACCTAGCGAGAGCCGGTCGTTTTCGCTCGGGTTGCTCCTCCTCTCCCCCTTCCATTTGCCTCTTCTCTCTCATAGAGTTGGTCCTCTCCATAAGCCTAGTCTGCCTCATTTTATCTCCAAACCCTAGATTTCCAGATCTGCAGCCCAACAAAAAAACTACAAAATTCACAACAAATAATTACAAAATCACAAATCTAATACAGCAGGAAACACATAGTAATCCACAAAAATCGCAAACTCCAAATTCAAATCCACAAAAATCACCAAATTCAAACCCTAATACCCTGTTTTCCAGCTGAAATTTGAAGTGGTAAGACAGCTACACTCCGTGTCTGGAGAGGCTGTAGAATTTCTGTCGGGATTCCCAAAATTTTCCCGAGAAAACGCGCGAGAAAGTGAGAAAGTATGTTTCTGTTTGGAAGGAGAAAGCGAGAAAATCAGGAATCTGGAATAATGGCAGGAGGCAGTCTCTGTTAAGTCTACCCTGGCGACTCTGCGGCACAATAGTGTCAGTTATCCAGTGTCTCTGGGACCACGGTAACTAGGGATGGGCGCGGTCATAACCGCAGTTACCCAACCGTTTACACTTCACGTTACGGTCCGTTTAGATAAATAAATGGTTATGGGTATAACCGTTTACTCGTGAAATTTAAATTGATGATTATGGGTATTAACCGCGGTTATAAACGGGTAACCGTTTACTCGTTTATTTTTTATATGTAACGTTGAATATTTTAAAAATAAACTTTTATATATATATATATGCGGATGTTTGACAAGAGATGGGAAGTTGTGTTATTAACCCAACAATCACATCTCTTCAATTTAAATGTTGTATCTTTTGATTGTTGCCGAAAAGACATGTTTCATGGTCAATAAGTGTAATCCTTCCCCTAACCATGTTTTCTATCAGACAAAACTTAAATCAATATTATTGACTATAGTGCATGGTTTATATAGCTAATTATAATAAAATGTAGCTCATTATATATATTATGTTAATACTTTACATTATGGGTTAAATAACCCAATAATACTATCTTCTAAACAGTTTTCGTAACCCAAGAATACTTAGCAAATATTATATTACCTTCATTGGTAACAGTTAAAAATATCGTTCGTAAACTATTATTTCAATTATTGGAATGGTATAAGGACTTAAAAAATTATAATACGGAAATGTATAATGAATGTACCTATAACACTGTTTAATTGTCAAAAATAAAATAAAATTATGACAATTTTTTTTAATTTTAAAGTTGTTAAAAAAATATGTAGACGGGTAAAAAAAGGGTAATGGTATAAAAAAGAAGGATAAACGGGTTAAAAATAGTAAATGGGTAAATAGGTATTAAACGGTTACAGTTAAATAGGTATGCGATTATGGGTATGGTTAACTGTTTATAAACAGTTATGGGTATAGACATAACCGTTTAGACAATTACCCAACGGGTAAACGGTTATGCAGGTATAAGCATAAACGGTTATGGGTAAATAATCATGGTTACTCGCCAACCATAACCGCTGCCCATCCCTAGCGGTAACTCGCATTTCGAGTCATGTCGTTTTGACAATGGAAGTGGATTGTCTGCCCTCCCATTTCCATACTCTTCTCATCCCCTCCTATTTTGTATGGTCACGGTTAAGCCACGTCAATATTTTATATTCCTATTACTTTTTACTTTATTATTTTTATAAAAAAAATTAATATAAAATGTTGACGTGATTTAACCGTGACCACACAAATAAGAGAAGATGGGAAAAGTATGGAAATGGGAAGGCAGACAATCCACGAAGATATGTATGGAGGTATAAACACGTGGTTTGTCCCTGTTGGTTACTAGAAAGTGTTGACGTTGGATTGCATATTTTTGTCTGAAGGCAATACAGTTTTGAATCTAGACCGTACATTGGAGGACGAAGACGGATAATAAAAATAACATAAATTACCGACCGATAAAGGATATCCATTAAAATGGCGTCGCTTGACGTAGTTTGGCTTACGTCCTTTCTGTCTCCTTGTTTTGTTATATGTATTTTTTTTTAAGGAAATTTAATGAAAAAGATTTGAAAATTTTGAGTTCTAACGATAAGGACAAAATAAAGGGTAAAGTGAATAGTATTAGAATTGATTTTTTAGTGTAAAAATGTGATTTTTCGTTGAAATGAACAATATGAAAACTTTTCGTTAAAGTTCCTTTTTTTTAAGAGCATTTTGATGTAGACGCTTTATTTTTTTTATGTCGTTAATTAAATATTTGTTATTTTTTCAAGAATTTGATTCAATATATGTTTTTTAAATTTATTAGAGGCATATTTGGTTACTTACTTATTTTTTTAGTATATTTGAATTTTTAATACATTCTTTAGAATTTAAACGTATCCAAAGTTGGTACGTTTAATTTCATATGTATTTTAAAATTTTATAGTTTTTGACACACCCCATCCCCAAGGAGGGCATGTTGGTCGTCACGTGAGCGTGACGTAACCATTTACACAGTTTGGAAGCTTAAAAAAAAAACAGTTACTAAGATGAAACACCCGAGGGTGAGTCCTACTTTTGTGAATTCTGTCAGAACACCGTTGGATTCCTCATGGCCACCAAAGCTCTGCTAACTTGAACCTAGAGGGGCACAAAACAAAATTGAGTGAGTCAGTAAAACAAAGTTTTTCGAAAACTTTTTATTTAAAACATTTCTAACCCCTCGCTGTAAAACCTGTATATTTTCCCAGAAAATAGCATAATAGCATAATACTTTTCATAAATCTCAAATCATCAATTTTTCTCAAAAACCAGAAAGTATGTCATGTTATAATTTCAAAAACAGAATGAATGATGCATCAATGTAACAGGTGAAATGGTGAATTAACCGGAGACCCTAGAGCACCAACTCAAATTGCAACACCAACTCAAACATTGCAACACCAACTCAAATTGACTAGCATGCTTTACTATCAATGTTCCCTCAAACATTGTAACACCAACTCAAATTGACTAGCATGCTTTACTTTCAACTTAAGAGTATACCAGACCTCAACTCTTTCCTTGAAAACACATAGGCACCTCTAAGCTGATCAAACAATCATCAATGCGCGGCAATGGATAACGGTTCTTACTCGTTACCCGATTCAATTACCTAATATCCATACATATTCTTAAGGTCCCGTCTTTCTTCCTTATAAACAAAGCTGGGGTTTTCCAAAGTAACATACTAGGTTGACTGAAACCTTTATCAACCAATTCCTGTGACTGAATTTTCAATTCCTTTAACTCTGTAGGAACCAATCTATAGCATAAAGTCTGTACTTGGAGACAATTCAATAGTGAACACCACATCTCTGTCTGATGGCAATCCATGTAAATCATTCCGGAAACACATTAGGAGAATGTCTACCACTCGTACGTCATCCACAATACTAGGAGTACGATCCTGCAACACCACATGAGCTAGGTATCCTTGGCAACCTTTTGATAACAATCTCTTTGCTCTCACAACAGAAATAACGGTACGCCTCACTCCACTTTGCTCAATCACAAAAGTAACCTCTGATAATCCAAGACAATGGAAAGTAACTGATTTTCCGTAGCAATCCATATTGGCACGATTATAATGCATCTAATCTACATCTAAAATCATGTCAAAATCCTTAATGTCTAACGGGATAAGATTCACGAGCATAACTATATCTTCCACCATCACTGGACACCCTGAATAATCATAACCGACATAGAATGACCTACCTATTTACTTGCTTAACGAATCCAACAAATAAGTTATGGATATTACGGTCTGCAGCCCACAATAACGATAACTTACTGTCGTCTCGATAAGTAAGCAACAATTCTTAAGGGTGCAATATTATCATCTTGCTCTTCATCAGAAATACATATATACGCCTCGATCGTGCTCCAACATTACTCTCTTTGGCAACATCGTCAATAACATAAAATTTCTACATCACAATCAATTAAAACTCTAGTAAAGTAACCAAGAATGTTTAACGTGCCCATGATCAAGCCCGAAAGATTCTGAGTATCTTGTAGCTCTATTTCCCATTTGTCCACGTGTAAAGCATCCTCTGCTTTCCCGCCTACACTCTCCAAAGTGTATGCTATTGTACTTACGGCACAAAGGTACATTTCCTCTACCAGAGTCACCTCGCCTCTGTAATCTAGAATCTCCAGTAAATCTACCACCTCGCATATGACCAATGGTACTAAAATCTCTGCTAGCAGAACTAGAATTAACTCCACTTCTTTTAAAGCTCTAAGTCTTGTGAGGTTCTTGAGACACATGACCTTAACCGTGGTCATCTTTCCTTTGATCCTCATTCTTTTCCTTGTCTCAAATTGTAAACTCTTGTTTCTTACCGTCCATATATGCCGGAGGAATAAACCTTTTCTTAAACAACTCTTTAAACAATTCTCATTCAGCTGTTTCTTCCGGTGACATCGTATAAGACTCCTATCTCCACCAGGATGCAATTTCAATACTCAGAAACCAGGTAGTCATCTCGACCTACCTTTCCAAAGAAAGATTCCCTTAACTTGCAGAATCTGAAACGCCTTTTCCAAATGATTAAGCCATCGATCTGCTCCCTCCGGTCTTTCATTTCCATAAAGTGATTCAAATTTAACTTATAACAAGTCTCAAAGGTTCCTTTAGATAATAGACTGAATCACAATGGCAATAGTTTCCCCCCAAACTATTATATCAGGGAAATTAGGCTCATCCGAACTACGTGGCTCGCTACGAGGCGGTATAGTTCTGACAGAAGACACTAGGAAATTCTCAAGATGTCCAGAATTACAACCTAAGCTCTGATACCAACTGACACACCCCATCCCGAAGGAGGGCATGCTGGCCGTCACGTGAGAGTGACGTAACCATTTACACAGTTTGGAAGCTTAAAAAAAAACAGTTACTAAGATGAAACACCCGAGGGTGAGTCCTACTTTTGTGAATTCTGTCAGAACACCGTTGGATTCCTCGTGGCCACCAAAGCTCTGCTAACTTGAACCTGGAGGGGCGCAAAACAAAATTGAGTGGGTCAGTAAAACAAATTTTTTCGAAAACTTTTCATTTAAAACATTTCTAACCCCTCGCTGTAAAACCTGTATACTTTCCCAGAAAATAGCATAATAGCATAATACTTTTCATAATTCTCAAATCATCAAGTTTTCTCAAAAACCAGAAAGTATGCCATGTTATAATTTCAAAAATAGAATGAATGATGCATCAATGTAACAGGTGAAATGGTGAATTAACCGGAGACCCTACAGTTGGTCATGTACGGTTAATTCTATAGCTCAATATCCATTCCATATCGGAGTCACCTCGGTGACCTGTACGGCACTACACTGCATATAAGTTGGAACTACCTTAAGTAGTCTGTACGACATGAATGGTGTAATAATACGCTCTAGTGCTTCTCTCATCAATAATCTGTGCACATATCTAAGGTCACCTATCAGTCGGAACCCTCTCATGGTCTGTACGACATGTCGGAACCCTCTCATGGTCTGTACGACATGCACCTACTTGGATCCAAGGTGAGCGTGCGGTGCGGATGAATCATATAAGCACTAACACCATGATTGCAGGTTATGAGCTATCCACATAATATACATCATCAATGATTCACATGAATAAAATAAAACTCACCTGATACTCACCTGTGCGTCCACAGCACCAATTCACATATATATATGCATCAATTATCAATTCATATAACTCATATATGCATGCATGGCATTTTAGAAAAACACTTTCATTTGAACTCAATTTCTGGGAATTTCGATAGCATATAGGTATAAATAGAAATACTGCCCACTCACCTGGAGTTCGCCCTACAACTCCCTAGCACAACACATCAAGGCGTCATGACGATCGGCGCCTAGAACAACAATCAAATCCAACTTTAGAAATCATATCGATAGAATATATAACTTATATAAAATACGTCACTACGTTGTTCAATCCGGAAGATCTGCAACTCAGATTTCCAATCCATAACTTCCAGAGGTCCACAATATATCTCTAGAACAACATCCTAAAATTTCCTTACCATCCAACGGTCGGATCTCCGTCAATTGTCAAAACCAAGAGACCGTTAACATTCTATTTTATGAACTTACAACTCCAATTCCGGAAGATCCGTAAGTCAGATTTCCAATCCGTAAGTTCCTATAATCCTCAAATATTACGTATTATAACGTACCAAATTTTGGTGACGATCCAACGGTCGGATCGTCAATTTACATTTTCACCTAACCACGAATCGTAACAAACTTAGGTTCAATTACTCAATTTATGTCCATCAATTATCAAAACTGAACCTAGAGCATTAAACACATGCTAAGAATGACATTGGCGGGCCATTGGCCAAGCGCCGCCGCACGGGCCGTCGCGGGTGGCGGTTGGCCGTCCCGGCTCGCCGGAAAATCCAACTATTTCCAAAAATTCTCAAAAAATACAAAATTGAAGATCTCAATGAGTAGAGCAAACTTTATACCTGAGGCCAAGGCCAATTTGGCTTGGAAACACTTCAATTTCACCAAAACCATGAAGAACCCTAGAATTTGGGTGTTTTCAATTCGACCTTCAAATCAATTCCGCCGTCCCAACCAATGCTTAGGTTTTGTTCCAGGTCCTAAAGGAATGCTAATGGTGTTAGTAATTGAAAGAAAACATTTCAAGATTTGAAGAATTTGAACAACAAAGTTGCGACACCCACGGGTGCGGTTTTCACCAAATCACCATCAAATTTCATGATTTTTGGGGTGAAACATGAAGAGGGAAGGCCTAGGTGTTGATTGGGAGTGGTACCTTGACCCAATTCGTGAGAAATCTGGTGAAAATCGTCGGAAAAATGGAGGTGGGTGCACGGGTAAACGGGTTGGGGGAAAACCCGTTTCCTTCCTTCTCTCCTCCGCTTCTCGCCCTCTCTCCTTTCCTTCTTTTTTCTCCCTCTGATTGGTCCTCCACTTTCTCTTTTTTCTGGTTGGCCCAACTCCTCCCTCTCCTGTTCCGATTGGGCAACTTTGCCCAATCCTCCATCTTCTTCTTCTTCCTTTCACGTACACACACAAAAACCTTTCAACATCTTTTTTTTTTTTTCATTTCCTTTCCCTTACATCCAAGCCATCCATTTCAGATTTCCTTTAATCTGGGCCATCCAAATTTTAATAATAAAATTCATAAAATGCCCAAACTTCAAACTTTAAAATCTTTTTCGTTATAACTCCAAATAATGAACCGTCAGCGCCCACGTGTCCGTAGCGACGAGTACTACGAGGATATGTCAAGAAAACAAATCTTAGATGGCACGACACAACGATTAATCTCGAATAATGCGCGTGCCTCAAATGGCATTTTTGTAAAATCCTTTATTAAAACTTTAAAAACTCTTAAAATTAGGGACGGGCTATCACAATCTACCCACCTTAAAAAAATTTCGAGGACGAAATTTACACAATCTTTACAATCCATCAATATCCATAGGACAACCTGAAGCACATCTCTCTCATTCGATCTTTTGTCTCCCAAGTAGTTTCTTCTGCTGAATGATTCCTCCATAAAACTTTCACTAACTTCACTGTTTTATTCCTTAGATCTTGTCCTTCCAATCCCAGATAATCATTGGTTCCTCATCATAAATCAAATCCGGATTAACTTCCAAAGATTAAGGAGGAATCATATGTGAAGGATCTGAAACATAATATCGAAGCATGGAAACCTGGAACACATTATGCACTTTCGACAACTCTAGAGGCAACTCAAGCCTGTAAGCAACTTCAGCGACTCTCTCGATGGTCACATATGGCCTAATGTACCTAGGACTTAATTTACCTTTCTTCTCGAACCGAACCCCACCTTTCTAAGGTTAAAGCTTCAGAAATACTCAATCACCTACATTATACACCCGACCAGTGGCATGTCTATCGGCAAAGCTTTTCTATCAACCCTGGCCCACTTTCAGGTTAGACTTAATTACTTGAATATTCCGAGTAGTCTCCTCCACTAACTCAGGGCCTTGAATACCATCCATCCACAATTCTAACAATTTCGAAACACAAGACACAGCTTTCCACGGCCTTATGGCGTTGCTCTAGGGAACAAATTGAAAGGACCAACATACCCAAGAAGTTCAACAGATCCGTAAGCCCAAATCTCTTTTCCATAAGACAGATAAATAACTGTTGCACTTCTGGAAAGGTTACTGCTCTTTCATTGAAGAATATTGCGCTGATTTAGTAAACCAATCAATAATCACCTCAATTTCATCATAACCATCTCGTGAACGAGGAAACTTGCACACATAATCTATATTAATATTTTCTCATTTCCGCTTTAACCTGCTGACGGATGATACGCCTACTTACATACTCCACCATTTCTCTTCTCATACTCGGTCAATAGTAAAATGTTCGAATGATATGATACATTTTAATACTTTCATAATGCCTTGTATAAGTTGAACAGTACGCAAATTCCAAAATTGCTTCCTTTAATTCCATAACATTAGGTATAAACACCTTGTTCTCTTGCATAAGCTTGCCATTTGATTCTCTAACTCTGAGGTCTTTCTTTTTCCCGTTATTCCTTGCTTTAAATAAATTCTTGAATTTCTTCGTCAAACGCTTGAGTCTCGAGTACGACCTACCAAATAGGCCTAACTTGAAAATTAGCAAGTACGTTTTCTTTTCAATCTTCCATTCCCAACTTTACTCCAGTAGATCTCAAATCCACAACAAGATGAACATGGCAATCGTACCAAGCATTAATTCTCACTGGGGTTTTCCTACTAAAAGCATTGACCACAACATTTGCAAGATCATCCTGGTCGTGCAATCATAATCACTAAGCAACTCAATCCACCTTCATTGCCTAAGATTAAGATACCTCTGAATAAACAGATATTGGATACTCTTTTGATTCATAAAAAAATCTTGCACTTTTCTTCCCATAAAGACAATGTCTCCAAATTTTCAAAGCAAAGATGATAGCTGCTAATTCCAAATCATAATTAGGGTAATTCATCTCATGAAGTTTCAATTGCCGTGAAACATAGGTAATCACCCTACCATGTTGCATCAACGCGCATTCAAGAACATCCAACGTAGCATCACTATAAACCTCATAATTACCGCTATAATTTGGAAGCGTTAAAACATGAGTGTGAGTGATATAATACTTCAGCTGCTGAAACCTTGCTTACCATTTCATCCACTCCAACCTAACCTCTTTTCTAGTCGATCCCGTCAATGGCAAAGCAATGACTGCAAAATCCTTTACAAACGTCTATAGTAGCCTGCTAGACCAAGAAAACTCAGTACCACAGTGACGGTTTGAGGTTGTTCCCAATTCTCAATCGCTGCTACCTTTTAAGGATCCACTTGAATACCTTAAGCGGATATAACATGTCCCAGAAATGTCACTTGATTTGTCCAAAATTGACATTTGTCAAACTTTGCATACTATCAATGTTCCCTCAAACATTGCAACACCAACTCAAACTGACTAGCATGCTTTACTTTCAACTTAAGAGTATACCAGACCTCAACTCTTTCCTTAAAAACACATAGGCACCTCTAAGCTGATCAAACAATCATCAGTGCGCGGCAATGGATAACGGTTCTTACTCGTTACCCGATTCAATTACCTAATATCCATACATATTCTTAAGGTCCCGTCTTTCTTCCTTATAAACAAAGCTGGGGTTTTCCAAAGTAACGTACTAGGTTGACTGAAACCTTTATCAACCAATTCCTGTGACTGAATTTTCAATTCCTTTAACTCTGTAGGAACCAATCTATAGCATAAAGTCTGTACTTGGAGACAATTCAATAGTGAACACCACATCTCTGTCTCATGGCAATCCATGTAAATCATTCCAGAAACACATTAGGAGAATGTCTACCACTCGTACGTCATCCACAATACTAGGAGTACGATCCTACAACACCACATGAGCTAGGTATCCTTGTCAACCTTTTGATAACAATCTCTTTGCTTTCACAACAGAAATAACGGTACGCCTCACTCCACTTTGCTCAATCACAAAAGTAACCTCTGATAATCCAAGACAATGGAAAGTAACTGATTTCCCGTAGCAATCCATATTGGCACGATTATAATGCATCTAATCTGCGTCTAAAATCATGTCAAAATTCTTAATGTCTAACGGGATAAGATTCATGGGCATAACTATATCTTCCACCATCACTGGACACCCTGAATAATCATAACCGACATAGAATGACCTACCTGTTTACTTGCTTAACGAATCCAACAAATAAGTTATGGATATTACGGTCTGCAGCCCGCAATAACGATAACTCACTGTCGTCTCGATAAGTAAGCAACAATTCTTAAGGGTGCAATATTATCATCTTGCTCTTCATCAGAAATACATATATACGCCTCGATCGTGCTCCAACATTACTCTATTTGGCAACATCGTCAATAACATAAAATTTCTACATCACAATCAATTAAAACTCTAGTAAAGTAACCAAGAATGTTTAACGTGCCCATGATCAAGCCCGAAAGATTCTGAGTATCTTGTAGCTCTATTTCCCATTAGTCCACATGTAAAGCATCCTCTGTTTTCCCGCCTACACTCTCCAAAGTGTATGCTATTGTACTTACGGCACAAAGGTACATTTCTTCTACCAGAGTCACCTCGCCTCTGTAATCTAGGATCTCCAATAAATCTACCACCTCGCATCTGACCAATGGTACTAAAATCTCTACTGGCAGAACTAGAATTAACTCCATTTCTTTTAAAGCTCTAAGTCTTGTGAGGTTCTTGAGACACATGACCTTAACCGTGGTCATCTTTCCTTTGATTCTCATTCTTTTCCTTGTCTCAAATTGTAAACTCTTGTTTCTTACCGTCCATATATGCCGGAGGAATAAACCTTTTCTTAAACAACTCTTTAAACAATTCTCATTCAGCTGTTTCTTCCGGTGACATCGTATAAGACTCCTATCTCCACCAGGATGCAATTTCAATACTCAGAAACCAGGTAGTCATCTCGACCTACCTTTCCAAAGAAAGATTCCCTTAACTTGCAGAATCTGAAACGCCTTTTCCAAATGATTAAGCCATTGATTTGCTCCCTCCGGTCTTTCATTTCCATAAAGTGATTCAAATTTAACTTATAACCAGTCTCAAAGGTTCCTTTAGATAATAGACTGAATCACAATGGCAATAGTTTCCCCCCAAACTATTATATCAGGGAAATTAGGCTCATCCGAACTACGTGGCTCGCTACGAGGCGGTATAGTTCTGACAGAAGACACTAGGAAATTCTCAAGCTGTCGAGAATTGCAACCTAGGCTCTGATACCAACTGACACACCCCATCCCGAAGGAGGGCATGTTGGCCGTCACGTGAGAGTGACGTAACCATTTACACAGTTTGTAAGCTTAAAAAAAACAGTTACTAAGATGAAACACCCGAGGGTGAGTCCTACTTTTGTGAATTTTGTCAGAACACCGTTGGATTCCTTGTGGCCACCAAAGCTCTGCTAACCTGAACCTGGAGAGGCGCAAAACAAAATTGAGTGGGTCAGTAAAACAAAGTTTTTCGAAAAATTTTCATTTAAAACATTTTTAACCCCTCGCTGTAAAACCTGTATACTTTCCCAGAAAATAGCATAATAGCATAATACTTTTCATAAATCTCAAATCATCAATTTTTCTCAAAAACCAGAAAGTATGCCATGTTATAATTTCAAAAATAGAATGAATGATGCATCACTGTAACAGGTGAAATGGTGAATTAACCGGAGACCCTGCAGTTGGTCCTGTACGGTTAATTCTATAGCTCAATATCCAATCCAAACCGGAGTCACCTCGGTGACCTGTACAACACTACACTGCATATAAGTTGGAACTACCTGAAGTAGTCTGTACATCATGAATGGTGTAATAATACGTTCTAGTGCTTCTCTCATCAATAATCTGTGCACATATCTAAGGTCACCTATCAGTCGGAACCCTCTCATGGTCTGTACGACATGCACCTACTTGGATCCAAGGTGAGCGTGCAGTGCGGGTGAATAATATAAGCACTAACACCATGATTGCAGGTTATGAGCTATCCACATAATATACATCATCAAAGATTCACATGAATAAAATAAAACTCACCTGATACTCACATGTGCGTCCACAGCACCAATTCACATATATATATGCATCAATTATCAATTCATATAACTCATATATGCATGCATGGCATTTTAGAAAAACACTTTCATTTGAACTCAATTTCTGGGAATTTCGATAGCATATAGGTATAAACAGAAATACTGCCCACTCACCTGGAGTTCGCTCTACAACTCCCTAGCACAACACATCAAGGCGTCATGACGATCGTGAAGGGAATTCTATGAGATTCATGTGGGATTTCTAGTGACTAGCATGCATATACAATTCAAGATTTATATACGAAAGCAACGGAAGCATGTTATCAAATAATATCAAAGCTCTAGTCATGAAAATCCCCTTTAAGATGCATAGGTTTATGTAAGATGCATCAAAAATAAATTTATATAAGAACAAAGTTTAGGAGTAGTTTTATACCTCTTGATCTAGATCTTAGACCAAGGATGGACCACCTCCAAGCCCTTTGCTCCTTGAACTCCTTGAGCCTAGCCTCCTTCCTTGCCTCCTCCAGTTTGTTTAGTATGAGTGCTCCTAGGTTCTCTTCAAGTTTCCAAAATTGAAAACCTCTAAAGATCCTCACCCACTAGTGTAGTGAGAAGGATGAAGGAATAACCAAATGGGTGAAAAGATGATTAGCTAAAATCCCCCTATGGTGGCCGGCCCTTTGAGTGTTAGAGAGATATTTTTCTTTTTCTCTTTTGTTCTTTTAACACTTCAAAAACCCTAATGAAACATTTGCTATAAAGTTCCTTTTATAGCCAAAAAGAAACAAGTCAACATTTGACCTTTCTCTCCCTCCTTTGGCCGGCCCCCTTTGTGTTGTTTGGGCTTTGGGCTTTTATTTATTTCAAGTCATCCAATGCTTGTATAAAAGCCCAATGGGTTTAGGCCCAATGGGCCCAATTAAACTCGAACGTTTCTTTAAGCCCAAAACGATCTTATATCGCTTTTATGATTTCTTTAGACTTTCTAATTAATCACAACACTTAATTAATCCAATTAATTATTTCCATCATCCATTAGTTACTCACTACAAGAGTGTATTGGTGAACAATCATTTTAGGTTCTAATTAGCAAGGCAGTGAGGTGATTGGCACCAATCCAATTGATTATATTTAATCCAATCACTTAGTGAATTAAAACTTACTTTTAATTCACCTTCTTCTTTGACGACTACATTTAATCATCTAGAAGAACTCACAAGCCATGAATGACATCTAACCATATATCATGGCTACCCAAGCTAATGTAGAAGTTGTTCGGAGAACCTATTCAGTTGGAATTACAATGCAATTCGATCCTTCTCTAAAACAATACTCTCAATCACATCACTAGGGTATGGATATATTATGTCAAACCCTTAATGTGATTATTCCTTCTTATATGATTCAATTGAGTCGTATAGGAACGCTTTCCTTCATTACGCTCGATACTTCGGCCGAAGATTCCAGAATCATATCTTAGAGTATTCATCCTCTCTTAACGAGGATTAGAGATTCCTTGTTGCGCATTCACTTGCCTTCATGACTAAGTGGCTTAACCCCGACTATGCTGTGGACACCCGCGGATGGAGTGACTTTGACATAATCAAAGATCAAGTACTTAACCACAAGACAACGATGATGTCTCAGGTCAAAGGACTACTTACATTATTCCAACTATTAGAGTTACTTGCTTGACATGTGAGTAGACCTCCATGCAAGTACTCTCGTTCGATTGTGTTCAGTGAACTCATTCCCTTAATGAGCACCTACATACTTGTCTTAGTATCACTACACGAATGGGATGAGACTTTCCATCCTTCTAATTGAAGAGGACATAGTATGTACCGGTCTATGCATTGTTAGTATCCCTCCGACAATCCTATGACCATGAACCTTTTTGGACATGATGGTTATGTGAAGAAGGTCTCTGTAGTCTAACTTCATTAGATTACTTCTTCAATCGATCCATTGTCCATGGATTCACCATATAGGACATATATCGTTTATAGAGATAGTCCTAAATAGTATCTTTGCCATTTGATGTATAAGAGTCATCTATACATCCATTTATTGTCCTGAAAGGTTTCTTCCAAAGATTGACTTTCAGGGCATATTTCCAACAATCTCCCACTTACACTAAAGTCAATCACTAGTGTATCTTATACATGCTAGTTGAGAGAGCTTATTCTCGTAGGTTAACTTGGTTATGTATTAATCCTTTTTATTTAAAAGGGATTCACTTATCAAATGTTTCCAAAACATTTGATGATGTCTCTTTCTTGTGTTCGAATACTTTGATGAGACCTTGATTCCATGGCTTAAGCTATCGCCCCATTACGTCGTAGTGTCCTACTAACGACCTTATGGTTTGGATTCAATCATTGGTTCTAAAAGAACCCCTTCCATTCAAAACACCTAGTGAAGCAGTTTCTAAAACAATATATCGTCATATATTTCGTTTGTATACTTTATACAAACTTTGCTCCAACCTTGAGACCATTGTAGTACAATACTTACAATACATTCATCTGATTAGTACTTCATCCATTATGAAGTTCCATTTGTTAAAATGGGTTATTTTCACTTTGGTTAATAACCTAAGTGAATGCACGCTTCCAGAGTCCTACTCTGATGTTCCTTTCTTAAAGGCAATAATACTTTATCAATTGCTTTGGTTCTGATCCTGGGATATAGTAATATCTTAAAGTGACAACCCCTGTGGTTCTTCACTTTTGGATATCTACTCACAAGTCCATACATGTGTCCCTTTTGTGATTTTGTGACACATTCATTATAAGGGTTACGAAAGTGATTTTTCTATCATATAGGAAAATGCTTTCTTAAATCTTCAACATTTGAGATTTAATCTTCCCACATAACATCCTTGAGATAGCCTTGCTATATCAATAAGTCCAATTTCAAGTCTATACTTTAAAATTGACCGTGTCATGTTTTGTCAATTTTTGAGTAACATCTATGTTCTATCAAGTCTATCAAATAGACTTTATTCATATCTTGTTGCTCAAATTATGACATCACTCCCACTGGCCTTGTTGTAACTTAGCATTCATTCAAAAACTTAACAATTATATTTTCCTGATTTGAATGCATATTGCTCCCACTAACTTGTCTTGGATCTATTGACAATCATTAAGATCCATTAGCTTATTGAAGATGTCTCAACTATTTTGAGACTATCAACAATTCTAGCTAACACAAGTTATTTAAACGAATCATACACAAAAGAATTCCTTCTCAAGTAATTCCTTTTGAAATGTGTGACTTGCTTTGTCAAGTCTATTCATTTAAATTATATGGTGTCATACACCATACTACAAGTTTTAGTCATACTAAGACCTTTAATGTAGTCATATAAGAATTATCCAAGTCTTTAGTGGAAGCATGGCTCCTACTAAGGATATAGAAACTCAACCATTCCTTCCAGGTGGTTGTTATAATTCTTTATCAAAACTACATAGAGCGTTATAGTTACATAAGATGTTGAATTTGGATTGTCTTGTTGTTAAACTATATGTTGTGACTCATTTTGAAACTATTCCCTTTTGTTTCATCAAATTTGTTCATGGGCTTTGTTATTAGCTTGTTCTCATAAAAGAGAATGATGGACAACCCCCAACATATAACCATTTTATGTTAGGTTGACGAAACCAACATTCAAAGACTATTCTTTAGAATGTTACACAACATAGAATTTTAACGTTTGAAGAGCTTGAGTCCTTTAACAATTAAAATTACAAACTCTTAATAATAGTCAAGTACTATTATTCTTTAGACAACTATAAACCAATCATATTTGAGTTTATATCCATTTTCACACCTCCCACTGTTTCTCATGACTTTAATGAGAAATCACTTCATACATTCAAAATGTATAAACGTGGAGTATACGGGTAGAGGACATTGTGTAATAGCTTTAAAACCTTTCAACCTCGTTTGTTTCAATCTTCACTAAGTTAATGTCTCGTTATTAAGTGACTAAAGTCTTTAAACATTTTATAGATTTAGACACTTCTTTCTTGGTTTAATCACTAACACAATTGACATTTTAAAACAATTTAAAGAATGCCCAATTAGTTGTTCAAAACTACTAATTGAATCAAGAGTGATCTTGATTATTGTGGTTTAAGTGATAACCATATAAGAAATGTTTTTCTTATTACTTATATCATTATAATGTGATCTTCCTTTTCTTCAAGAAAGGAATCTCTAGATCTTTGTCAATTCTTATAGAACTCATAGGTAGACAATTGGAACCAAATCTAAAGATTCATTGTATCCTTCTATGTCCTACATGTGAGATCTATCCATAATTGATAAGTCTAAAGTTTGGTTATCACATTACAATAAGTGATATAAATCTTGTATCTCAACTAGGATACAACAAGACAATATTCAATTCATAACACTACTTTAAGGAAATAATATATTAGAAGGCATTCATCACATTACATTAATATGATAATTCAAACATTCATAATGTTTAATACAAAAAGAATTAGCTCTATACATTTAGAGACTAATTATATACCTTCATGTAGGCACTAATAGTGGTTTTCCATCATATCAAGCCACATTATAAGTTCTTAACAAAATAAGAAAGTTTAAAGACTATCTTTAAATGCCTAACAAACTTCCTAAGTAGTAAGCAAAAACATGGTGGCCGAACCCTTCTCCACACTTTTCTTTGCTTGTTCCTCTTCTACTTGGCTCCTCCACCTATATACAATTATACAAGTAATTAGCCCTTTATATCAAATATAAATTTTAGAAGATCTAACAATTAGAATTGACAATAAGAACATAAACCATACCTTGTGGCTTGTCCTTAAGAGTTGCAAGGTATAACCTGCAATTCCTTTTCCAATGCCCCTCCTTTCCACAGTGGTGGCAAGTCCCCTTGGGCTCCTTTGCCTTCTTTTTCCTCACTCCTCCTTGCGGTTTGGCCTTGGAAGATGATGGCTTGTTGTAGGCTACTGCAGCAGTCCCTACAACGTTCTCTTTCTTCATAGTCTTCTCGGCAGTTACTAACATGTTTAGTAACTCAGAGATAGTACTATCCATCTTATTCATATTGTAGTTCATTACGAACTGTGAGAATGAATCAAAAAGAGAAGCCAATATGAAGTCCTGGGCCAATTCCCCGTCAAGTGGAGTACCTAGGTTCTCCAATTGTTCAATGAGTCCTATCATCTTCAGTACATGTTGATGCACTGGAGCCCCCTTGACCATCTTGGTCTTCACAAGTTCACTGACAGTGCTAAAGCGACGGTTGCGCGTCCCTTCACCATATAACTCCTTAAGATGGAGTATGATGGAAGATGCACTGTCCATACCCTCGTGCTGTCTCTGTAGCTCCTCATTCATGGAAGCCAACAGATAGCACTTGGCTTGTGTATCATCCTCAACGTGCTTGTCATACTTAGCACGTTCATCCTCAGTGGCCTCGGGGCCGAGAGGTATGTGAGGTGGGGCCTTGTCTAGCACGTAAACAATCTTCTCCAATGTTAGGAGAATCTTGACATTACGATACCATGATGGGAAATTGTGCCCCTCTAGGCAATGTTTGTCAAGTATTTTCGCGAGTGTGCTTCCAACCATATCTAAATACATAAACAATAAAATAATTAGTTTGATTGTTGATTAAGTCAAACGATTCGGGTCTTTAAACTGAATGACACCACCCACCATTTTTGGCAAATTCCATATCCCTCAAGATGGAATCCGGGAGATTTCAATGAAAGCTCCTAGCGGGTTATGGGAGGCTCACTATTACCAAGCCCACCTCACGATGATACGATGTCGGCTAGCAAAAATAATAATGAGAGGGTATTACTACCCATTCACAACAACCTCTTGTGATTACCCATCTTTTTGGCCTCTAGAGAACAATGCCTCACAATGATATGATGTTGGCACCATTTCTCTTAGTTAAGTTTTGTCCCACCATGCCGGTTTAGATAGGGGTTCAAGTATGACCTCACGATGATACGATGTTGGCCACACTCGTTGCCTACCTTAACCTCATCAAATGTTTTAAATAAACTCCTCCTGAGTATAAGCATGCACTTTGCACTCTCCCATGATAGGGTGAAGGCGGTGTACAAGTCATAAACGATTGGAGCCTACCACGGTGGAAGGCCACGAAAAAGTGTTCAAAGCACTCTTACGCTTTCAACTTAATATTGTATGTTGGTTGAGGGATTTTAAGGTCTCATCAATTTGATTTATTTAATCACATTCAAATAAATTGTGTCCTATTATAACTACTAGTCCAAAGTTAATGAAATTAGTAGCATTTGATATCCCCACTATTCGTTTTCATAAAACAAATCAATATCAAAACATTTTTCAAAATATTGGAGATATATATAACTACTAATTGTATTTATTATAGTTTAGTAGCGTATGATACTCCCACTATTTGTTTTAAGAAAAACAAATCAATATCAAAAAACGAACTTTTCAAATATTGGAAGTAACTACTACTACTACGGTTTTTGCATTCCTTTGAATTTGGACTTTATAGTTATCTTAGGCTCTTGGATGACCATGGACTTATTAGGTTATTGCAACAATGAGCCAACATTGTTGAATAAGAACTCGGGAATGTTGTGTCAATTTAATTACGTGCTTTTCAATCCAATTAAAACATTTTCATTGAGCCATTAGAAATGAAAGACGATCATTCATTGCTAATTAGGGCGTTGGACCCATTTAATCTTTAATCTCATGTCAAAAACCCTCTTTTAGTTATGTCTCCTTACCAATAGTTAAAGAAACTCTAGTCTAGCACTAGAGGGAATCAACTAACTAAAAGAGATTAAGAAGTAATAAGAATTACAAACCGGTTTGTTCAAATTCCTACAAATTACATATACGAAGAGGGAGAGATAAATTAATGTCCAACGTGACAAGGTCCAAATGAAACAGTAATTAAAACACATTCCCAAGGTTTAAACAATTTGAGTTTAGCGCCTTATCTCATAACTCAATTATCGTTTAAGGCATAAGTCCATAGTCACCCATTTTTCTAACTACTTAATCACATTAAATAATCATATGGAATGCAACATAAACATTTAGATTTAGTGCATATGGGCATAATATTAATATGAGTTTAAACAACTAACAAAATTAAAATCAAATATTTTAACTTTCTAGTTAGTAGGGGCCTAAATGCAAATACAAAACGTTAGGGGTCAAACCGTAAATACTTGAAAGTAAATATCAACTTTTCAAAAATACAAAATAGCCCCACAAGTGGATAAATCCACTAGGGAGGCCGGCCACATAATGGGGATGAGGGGTTTCTTACACAAAGCATTAAATCAACATAATGTAGAAAAAATCCAAATTTTACTTGTCACTTGACTTAGGCTTTAAGGACTTTAAGAAAAAGTGATGGAAATTCACCTAGTCAAGTCTAGAATTTATTAAATTTTTGGGAAGGCTATGGATGGTAAGTATACCATCTAAAACCAAATAATGAAGTAAGAACACAAAACAAAACCATTTTCACCAAAACCAAAATCATGAACACCAAGAACAAAACCATGAACACTATTTCAAGATTTGTACATTCTTGGTGATTTTTCAAACCCAAAACCAAAAGTGACAAGATCTCTTCTTTCTAGCTTTAAAAAGGATGTGTGAGTGGTTTACAATAAAACACAAACACAAGCCAAAACCACCCCCAAAACCGTGCCCTCCCCTATGGAAAAAACCCCAAATTTTGTTCAAAACTCAATCTTCATTCATGCATCCAAAACACCTTTTTGCATGCATATCTTTTTCAACTCTTGATTCACATTTTTCAACATTTGAAAAACAAAAGATAAACATACTTTGAATGAAGAAATAATATGTCATACATCATATTAAAACCCATATGCATAAAATCCAAAAGGACACATCATACATAAACCTTTGGCTCTGATACCACTTGAAAGGGAATTCTATGAGATTCATGTGGGATTTCTAGTGACTAGCATGCATATACAATTCAAGATTTATATACGAAAGCAACGGAAGCATGTTATCAAATAATATCAAAGCTCTAGTCATGAAAATCCCCTTCAAGATGCATAGGTTTATGTAAGATGCATCAAAAACAAATTTATATAAGAACAAAGTTTAGGAGTAGTTTTATACCTCTTGATCTAGATCTTAGACCAAGGATGGACCACCTCCAAGCCCTTTGCTCCTTGAACTCCTTGAGCCTAGCCTCCTTCCTTGCCTCCTCCACTTTCTTTAGTATGAGTGCTCCTAGGTTCTCTTCAAGTTTCCAAAATTGAAAACCTCTAAAGATCCTCACCCACTAGTATAGTGAGAAGGATGAAGGAATAACCAAAGGGGTGAAAAGATGATTAGCTAAAATCCCCCTATGGTGGCCGGCCCTTTGAGTGTTAGAGAGATATTTTTCTTTTTCTCTTTTGTTCTTTTAACACTTCAAAAACCCTAATGAAACATTTGCTATAAAGTTCCTTTTATAGCCAAAAAGAAACAAGTCAACATTTGACCTTTCTCTCCCTCCTTTGGCCGGCCCCCTTTGTGTTGTTTGGGCTTTGGGCTTTTATTTATTTCAAGTCATCCAATGCTTGAATAAAAGCCCAATGGGTTTAGGCCCAATGGGCCCAATTAAACCCGAAAGTTTCTTTAAGCCCAAAACGATCTTATATCGCTTTTATGATTTCTTTAGACTTTCTAATTAATCACAACACTTAATTAATCCAATTAATTATTTCCATCATCCATTAGTTACTCACTACAAGAGTGTATTGGTGAACAATCGTTTTAGGTTCTAATTAGCAAGGCAGTGAGGTGATTGGCACCCATCCAATTGATTATATTTAATCCAATCACTTAGTGAATTAAAACTTACTTTTAATTCACCTTCTTCTTTGACGACTACATTTAATTATCTAGAAGAACTCACAAGCCATGAGTGACATCTAACCATATATCATGGCTACCCAAGCTAATGTAGAAGTTGTTCGAAGAACCTATTCAGTTGGAATTACAATGCAATTCGATCCTTCTCTAAAACAATACTCTCAATCACATCACTAGGGTATGGATATATTATGTCAAACCCCTAATGTGATTATTCCTTCTTATATGATTCAATTGAGTTGTATAGGAACGCTTTCCTTCATTACGCTCGATACTTCGGCCGAAGATTCCAGAATCATATCTTAGAGTATTCATCCTCTCTTAACGAGGATTAGAGATTCCTTGTTGCGCATTCACTTGCCTTCATGACTAAGTGGCTTAACCCTGACTATGCCGTGGACACCCACGGATGGAGTGACTTTGACATAATCAAAGATCAAGTACTTAACCACAAGACAACGATGATGCCTCAGGTCAAAGGACTACCTACATTATTCCAACTATTAGAGTTACTTGCTTGACATGTGAGTAGACCTCCATGCAAGTACTCTCGTTCGATTGTGTTCAGTGAACTCATTCCCTTAATGAGCACCTACATACTTATCTTAGTGTCACTACACGAATGGGATGAGACTTTCTATCCTTCTAATTAAAGCGGACATAGTATGTACCGGTATATGCATTGTCAGTATCCCTCCGACAATCCTATGACCAGGAACCTTTTGGACATGATGGTTATGTGAAGAAGGTCTCTGTAGTCCAACTTCATTAGATTACTTCTTCAATCGATCCATTGTCCATGGATTCACCATTTAGGACATATATCGTTTATAGAGATAGTCCTAAATAGTATCTTTGCCATTTGATGTATAAGAGTCATCTATACATCCATTTATTGTCTTGAAAGGTTTCTTCTAAAGATTGACTTTCAGGGCATATTTCCAACAAATCGGCGCCTAGAACAATAATCAAATCCAACTTCAGAAATCATATCGATAGAATATATAACTTATATAAAATACGTCACTACATTGTTCAATCCGGAAGATCTGCAACTCAGATTTCCAATCCATAACTTCCAGAGGTCCACAATATATCTCTAGAACAACATCCTAAAAATTCCTTACCATCCAACGGTCGGATCTCCGTCAATTGTCAAAACCAAGAGACCGTTAACATTCTATTTTATGAACTTACAACTCCAATTCCAGAAGATCCGTAAATCGGATTCCCAATCCGTAAGTTCCTATAGTCCTCAAATATTACGTATTACAACGTATCAAAGTTTGGTGACGATCCAACGGTCGGATCGTCAATTTACATTTTCACCTAACCACGAATCGTAACGAACTTAGGTTCAATTACTCAATTTACGTCCATCAATTATCAAAACTGAACCTAGAGCATTAAACACATGCTAAGAATGACATTGGCGGGCCATTGGCCACACGCCGCCACACGGGCCGCCGCGGGTGGCGGTTGGCCGTCCCGGCTCGCCGGAAAATCAAACTATTTCCAAAAATTCTCAAAAAATACAGAATTGAAGATCTCAATGAGTAGAGCAAACTTTATACCTGAGGCCAAGGCCAATTTGGCTTGGAAACACTTCAATTTCACCAAAACCGTGAAGAACCCTAGAATTTGGGTGTTTTCAATTCGACCTTCAAATCAATTCCGCCGTCCCAACCAATGCTTGGGTTTTGTTCCAGGTCCTAAAGGAATGCTAATGGTGTTAGTAATTGAAAGAAAACATTTCAAGATTTGAAGAATTTGAACAACAAAGTCGCGGCACCCACGGGTGCGGTTTTCACCAAATCACCATCAAATTTCATGATTTTTGGGGTGAAACATGAAGAGGGAAGGCCTAGGTGTTGATTGGGAGTGGTACCTTGATCCAATTCGTGAGAAATCCGGTGAAAATCGTCGAAAAAATGGAGGTGGGTGCGCGGGTAAACGGGTTGGGGGAAAACCCGTTTCCTTCATTCTCTCCTCCGCTTCTCACCCTCTCTCATTTCCTCCTTTCTTCTCCATCTGATTGGTCCTCCACTTTCTCTTCTTTCTGGTTGGCCCAACTCCTCCCTCTCCTATTTCGATTGGGCAGCTTTGCCTAATCCTCCATCTTCTTCTTCGTCCTTTCACGTACACACACAAAAACCTTTCAACATCTTTTTTTTTATTTCCTTTCCCTTACATCCAAGCCATCCATTTCAGATTTCCTTTAATATGGGCCATCCAAATTTTAATAATAAAATTCATAAAATGCCCAAACTTCAAACTTTAAAATCTTTTTCGTTATAACTCCAAATAACGAACCGTCAGTGCCCACGCGTCCGTAGCGACGAGTACTATGAGTATATGTCAAGAAAGCAAATCTTAGATGGCACGACACAACGATTAATCTCGAATAATGCGCGTGCCTCAAAGGGCATTTTTGTAAAATCCTTTATTAAAGGGTAAATTACATAGTAGCCCCTCAGGTTTGAGGTCTATTGCAATCTTATACAACATCTTTAAAACATTTCACTTTCATACCTCAAGTACTATTTTATTTCAATTTCATACAGCCGTTAGATTTTCCATCCATGGATCTGTTAAATGCTGACGTGACTGCCACATATATGATGCGTGGCTGCCAAATGTCTGCCACATGGCAAATAAAATAATTTTTTAATTTTTTTTTAAAAACCTGAAATTGGAAGAAGAAAAAAAAAAAAAAAAGGGACCGAACCCAGAAGAAGAAGAGAAGAAGAAAGATGAGGGAGGAGAAAGAAGAAGAAGAAGAAAAAAAAAAAAGAAAAAAAAAAGAAAGGGGTCCGAACCCAGAAGAAGGAGGAAGAAGAAGAAAGAGGAGGAGGAGGAGGAGGAAGAAGAAGAAGAAGAAAAAAAAAAAAAAAAAAAAAGAGGGACCGAACCCAGAAAAAGGAGGAAGAAGAAGAAGAGAAGAAGAAAGAGGAGGAGGAGGAGGATGAGGAAGAAGAAGAAGAAGAAGAAAAAAAAAAAAAAAAAGAAAGGGACCGAACCCAGAAGAAGGAGGAAGAAGAAGAAGAGAAGAAGAAAGAGGAGGAGGAGGGAGAAGAAGAAGAAGAAGAAGAAAAAAAAAAAAAAAAAAAAGGGGTCTGAACCCAGAAGAAGAAGAAAGAGAAAGAGAAGAAGAAGAAGAAAGAGAAAGAGAAGAAGAAGAAGAAAGAGAAAGAGAAAGAGAAGAAGAAGAAGAAAGAGAAAGAGAAAGAGAAGAAGAAGAAAGAGAAAGAGAAAGAGAAGAAGAAGAAAGAGAAAAAAAAAAACTGGCAGATATGTTTTTTTTTTTTAAATTAAAAAATTATTTTATTTGCCACGTGGCAGACATTTGGTAGTCACGCGTCATATATGTGGCAGCTACGTCAGCATTTAACAGATCTATGGATGGAAAATCTAACGGTTGTATGAAATTGAAATAAAATAGTACTTGAGGTATGAAAGTGAAATGTTTTAAAGATGTTGTATAAGATTGCAATAGACCTCAAACCTGAGGGGTTACTATGTAATTTACCCTTTATTAAAACTTTAAAAACTCTTAAAATTAGGGATAGGCTGTCACAGTTTTCTTATGAAAGTATTAATGAATTTTTTTAATGAAAGAAGAGACTAATTCAATATAATAACAAAAATAAAAATTTACTTTTATTTAGTGATATGAGGAATTATTTTAATAAAGCCACAAATTTAACATTCCTAGATTGTAGAAAATTAGTTCTTTTGTTTTTTGAGAAAAGTATAGTATTCATTGATAGGAAACAAAATACGTACATCATGAAGGATAGGATGCATTCAGTGGGCCTTGATAAAAACCTTGTCAGAGATTTCAACCTGATTGAAGGGAAAAAGAGCGTCTCGCACTACTACAATAATAAACAGTACTATCCTCAAATAAAAGATCAAGTACTACATCTGGAGGTTCCTCAAACCAAATGGCAAGATTATCTAGGGTTAAACTCAATCTAGCTAACATGTGCGCCACCTTGTTTGTTGCTCAGCCATTATTAAACATGGTCTTTCTCTTTTTTTTTTTTTTTTTTAAAACATTAAACATGGTCTTTCTTTGTGTGAAAGCTTGCATTGCTTGTTGGATGTCAGCAATGATATTCCCAATAGGAGACAAATCTCTTTCCCCTTCATTTTGTAAAGCAAACATAACCATCAATGCATCCCCTTCCAACTCCACTCTCTGTTGTTGCTGCTCCTGTGCAAAACATGCAGCATCTCTAGCTGCCAAAAACTCCACTCTTTGTCTTTTGAGCCCACGCTGCAATGAATTTAACATTCTTAGATTTTAGAAAATTAGTTCTTAGCTAACTTAAATGAATATATATTAAATAATAGAGAAATGTTAAGTTGATCATTGATAAAAGCATCTTAAGCAAATTTTGTAAAGGAACAAATATCTAGTCAAACAAGTTGGAAAAAAATGTAGGGGATTCTAATTATTCATTTTTCTATTGCCCTAACAAATTAGATTTTTTAGTTAAAACTAGCAATTCAGTCCACGCAGTGAAATCCCATCCATGGATTTCATGGGATTTCACTATTAACATTCGTATTTCGTAGTGCTGCGACGCGTTTATATTTATGGCATAGAATTTTTTTATGTAAATGGACGAAAATGCCCCTATAGTGCTAAACAGGATTCTTCATGGACATATTAGATACTTTCATGTTTCGTCACTTTTCTTGGCATATTTGGATAGTACGTGTCGATACAAACGCGTAGGCGCAAGCAGAATGAAATTCGAAGCTAGAAAGAAGATTCTACAAGTCGAGGCCATTTTGGTCATTTTGCCAATAAGTGGCACATGCGTTTTGTGGCTTTAGGGTGTGTGCCACGTGGGGACCACCCCACTTATCTAGAACACTCTCTTACTTTCTTTTCTCTCGTTTCTCTCTCGGTCTCCCTCTTTTCTCTTGAACTATCTCTTCCTCACCAAACCACACCATCACTATCCATAAACTTTTCAAACGAGTTAGACCCTGCCAACATCATCATTGTGTTCACCATCATCTTAGAAGCCTAGTTCATGCTTTGATGCTCAAAGTATCTCATTATCAAGAAATCGTGGACCTCTAATTTGGAATTGAGTCTTTCTCGCAATTTTTCCGTTAATTTTGACCAAAGTGATACTTCTAATCACCCTAGTTCAATTCGTAGTGATGCACATATGAATTTTCATGTTTGGATCGTTTAATTTGGTGGAAAAATGAACGAGATATGGTAGTTTAAAGATTTACCCAGTTTATCGACAAAAATCTGCAGAATTCGACGACTATGCAAGGCAGTGCATGGCGGACGGTGGCTATGCCGACGATCGAAGAAAGGTTGAAAGAAGAGGAATATTTTGTTCATGTACCGAGTATTCCATGAGGACTGTTAGGCATATACTCTGAAATTCTGTTATATTGCCCCCCCCGATTTGTGGAGGACTCTAAGAGAAGTGATAGGTGAAGAAATGAAGAGCGTTTGGGACCGGCTCGAGGATATTGAGCACTCGTCCAAACCCAAGAACCCCAATTATTCCAAAAGGGAAGTGTCACTGCCCTTGTTCAAAGAGCTCGTGGATGAGCCAACGAGCGAAGAAACTCGAGCGCTCAAGATGCAGAGCTACAGAAGGCTTACTGACCCGTATGACCATCTCGATGGGTTCATTTATGCAGTTGAGGGTCAGGGGAACAACGATGCCACCAAATGCAAGCTATTATCGACAACCCTCATAGCAGCTGTTCAAGATTGGTTCAAGTAAATCTACCCAGGGTCCATACCGTCTTTCTCAGGATTGAGACAGGTTTTCATGAACACCTGCATGATTATCTCTAAGAGACAGTATACCTCAACCGACCACACTTCCGTGAAGTAGGGTCCAGATAAATCTCTATGAGATTACATATCTAGATCCAATAATGAGTATACCATATGCAAGGGGTGTGATGAAGCAACGACCCAAAATGCCCTTATAAGGAGATTTATAGGAGGCAATTTCTACTTTTAGTTGACTCGAAATCCTCCCGAGACTTTCAAAGGCAATGTTCTTAAAGGTAACCAGTACTCTTAGGGCGAGTAGCTGAACAAGACTAGGATGCTGATATGTCCTCTTGCAGTAAGGGTTGACCGGTCAAGCAAAGCGGGAAGTTACATATGGTCAGCCGTCTAAAAAGAAAAGGTTTGAGAATTACCAGCCCAAAGCTGAAAGTTGCCCCAAGCGATATAACACGTACAAATCCTATACACCCATGACCATGTCTCAGGAAGAGATGTTTCCACTTGTGGAATGTTAACTACTGGCCACTTGAATGGTGACCTGGCTTTCACAGGCAAAGGGATGAAACCAAGTATTATCAGTTTCATAGAGACCATGGTCACCTTACCGACAACTGCATGGATCTCAAGGATGACATAAAAAACAATTGTTCAGTGGGGGCAACTTGCAAAACGCGTGGCCAACCGATCGATGACTTAATGCTCCGATGGTAGGGCCTGTGATAGGAGCATATTTATGCGACTTAGTTAGCTTGTTTCTTGGCATTTATGTTGTTAGTTCGTAGTTATTTTAGTATTTTAAGCTATTTTCGTGTGTTTGTAGGTCCAAAGGGTTAATGTGGCAAAGAAGTGCATTTTGGAGCATTTTAGAGCATTTTTGGGCATGGAATGGATGACATATGCTTGGAGCAAAATGAATGGACGAAATTTGAAGTTTGTGCATCATCCTCTCCCTATAAATAACCATTTTAGCACACTCATTTCACCCAACACATCCATTCACCTAACACTACATCCATTCATTTCACCCAACACATCCATTCTCCAAACATCTATCCACTACACCCATTACATCCACTCATTACCAAACACTCATCCACTACACCCATTACATCCACTCATTACCACAACCCACTACAGCCATTACATCCACTCATTACCACAACACTCACCCACTGCACTCACTACAACCACTCATTACAACTCCATACACTCCTCTCCCTAGCCTATAAATACATCCACCCTTCACCATAATTTGGGGGCCATCATCCAAAGACACTACATTTCACATCTCACAACTTCATTCACAAACACAATTTCCTTGCTGTGACCTCCATCCATTCATCTAGCCATACTACATCTCACCGAAACATACACTTTCATCTCTTAGCCGTGCAAATCCATTCCATCCATATATCCATACACATCCTAGACACTTGTGCTACAACAAGGTGGTGAAAACAAAGGTCCTTGACGTTTCAAGCTTGGAACTTTGGAGCGTTTTAGGTGTACTCCGTTCTTGCTTTCAATGTCTACTTTGTTATTTTCTAATTTTGTTGCAATTATGAGTGGCTAAACCCCTATTTAGTTAGGGGGAAGTTTGAAGCCATGAACATGCTTGAGATTTAAATTGATTTCTTCCAATTGTGATTTGATAAGTTGTGATTGCAATTCAATTATCTATTTTATTCATAACTGATTCTTGTATGTTTATTAAGGATGCATACTTAGTTTTCATGCATGAATTAGATGCTAGAATATAAATGAGTTTCACCTAATCATTACAAGTTTATATTCATGAGTAGTGAAGGTTGTCTATCACAATCGCGTTAATTGAATTCTTGGCAATTGTATCATGCATTCATAGTTATAATTGTCTCGTCAACACTTATGATTTTCATTGAACGTAATGATCTCTGATTGTATCTCTATTATGCATTCATATAGGGGACTTTTAGAGAATGATTTGGGTTGTCGCATGCATTCATCCAATTCAATGAGTAAAGGAAAATCTGAGGGTTAATTTGTGCATCACGGTTAATCTGGGGTGTTGAGTATCATAGTTTATTGAAAAGCAATTGGAAATCGATTCATGTACAAGTGTGTCATGTGTGAAGAACAGACCTCTAACTAATCCATCCATCATTTTATTTCTCAAATTCATTTTATAATCTGCCTAGTTTTATAACTTGCTTGTTTATTTCAAATTCATCCAAATCAAAACCCCCATTTTACTTTCTTGTTTCAAAGTGTTAAATTTCGATTTTGTTTGTGTTTTAGAGTGTTTTGATTTAAGTCAAAACACTAAATTCGTCCAAAGTTGTGTTAGAGTCAAATTTGCCCAGTTTGTGTTTTTAGGCAGTTTTGAGTGTTTTTAAGTTGTTTTGAGTCTTTAGAATCTGTTTTGAGTCCCTTGAGTCTATTCAAACGTTTTTAACTTTGTTTTTATGTTTTTGAGTAAGTTTAGAGGTTTTAGCAAGCCCTCCTAATCCCCGGTTTAGAACGATCCCTACTTGCATTTATACCACAATTTGACAACAAGAGGGTTTAATTTGAGTGCTTAAATTTCATCGCATCAAATTTTGGCGCCGTTGCCGGGGATTAGCAACTTTGCTAATCCCCCGTTGTTTGTTTTTCATGTTTTTTGTTTTAGTTACTGACTTTGTTTCTATTTATGTCTTTTATTTTTACTTATGATATTTGATTTAGTTTTGTTTCATTGATTTGAAGTACTAGAGAAGTAAGATATGGATTTTGCTACCATTCAAGCTCAATTGGCGAAACTTACTTCTCAATTGTCACAATATGCCGAAAGGACCACAATGCAAAGTGTCCCTACAGATGGTGTGTCCTATGGGCAAGGATATCCAACTCATCAATGTTCTAAATTCGCTGCAAATGAAAATGCTTGGGGTTATCAAGGCCATAGCCAATTAAGGGACAACATGCTTTCCAACGCTTACAATTCGGATTGGAGAGATTATTCAGATTACATGTGGGGAGAACCTCAACAATTCCAACAAGATGGGTATTGGCAGCAAGAAGAGGAGTTCTATTCAAGACCTATGCAACCACCACAACAATCTGCCCAATTCAATTCAGGTACGTCTTTGGATAATGATATGTTTAATAAGTTACTCACCTCTTTGAACCAGGAAGTAGAAAATGGAAACAAAAAGATGAAAAATCAAGCCAAGAAGATGGGAGAATTGGAGAAGCAAATTGGGTAGATTATGGAGTTCATGGCACAAATTCAAGAGCAAAGTGAACTCTCCAACTCAACTATTGAAAATTTGAAGGAAGATTTTGAAATCCATGATGCTATCACTTTGGGAAGTGCTATGAAGGTTGGAGGTGAACCCAAGACATCCAAACCAAGCCAAAACATGGATGAATAGCTGCTGCTCGAAGAAGAGGAGAATAACAAGGCCACGACAAGGGAAGAACCACCCTTGCCGCAGCCCCATATGCTATCTATGCCGTCCACTACAACCAAGGTAAGCCTAAATTCAATTTGTCCTGACCCCGTTTCACCAAATGTCCTTATTCCTTGCAGGATCATGCAATCTAAGGAAGAAGAAGGTGAGAAAGGCATCTTCGAAACCTTTCCAAAGAATCAAGAGCAAGAAGCGGATGGGGAATGTCTAGAATTCATCAAAGAAGATACACTTGAGACGAAAATTCCTAAAGAAGTTGGATTTTATGACACGGGACAAGTCATAACTCTTAAAACACCAAATCTGGCTAAGTCCCATATCCCTGCAACCTTCAAAGATGTGGTGTTCGTAATTGAGTTTGTGTTGGAGCAAGCAAGTAAGCCATATTCTCTAACTTCGATTTTATTATATACTAACTTGCTGATTTTGATGATTCAGGCACCTATACTAGAATTTAAACCATTGCCGGATCACGTCAAGTATCACCGTCCATTCAAGGATCAATTCCATGCTATGGGCCCTATCCAAGTTTAGAAGGAAGTTTCGTCCGGTTGGAAGACGTTAAAGCAAGCGCTTCTTGGGAGGCAATCCATGTATTCAAATAAGAAAGTTTTTTGAATTGCTCCACAATCAGTTTAGCGTTTCTAAAAACCTTCCCTTTTCTGTTATTTTGCCATGATTGTCATTTTTATTTGTTGCTTGTTTAATTGTTTTTGGTGTGGGTTTTGAAACATTGACAGTTATGCAAGATATTTTTACATTCATAAAAAAAAGAAAGGAACATTAAGCAGATAAATACAAGAGGGAGCCTTCACAAAGGCTGCTTAGGAGAAATCTCAGTAGTCGGCGGAGCCTTAGCAGTCGGCGAAGCCCCAGAAGGAGGAGGCATCGAAGGTTGATCATTTGGAGCTTCATTACACGGTACAGCCTCAGAAGATGAAGGCAAATGCTGTTGGAACAAACCCACAAACCTCTGATGATCAAGTAAAATCTAACCATCAGATTCCTGCATCTGGTCAATCTTCCTCTTCATGTTTGTAGCATAGTTATGTGTGAGCTTGTGCAACTGTTTATTCTCATGCTTAAGCCCTTTAATCTCATGTTTGAGACTCATCACTTCAGCCGCCAATGATTCAACTTGACGGGTTCGAGCAAATAGGTGTTGGGCCATATTAGACACAGAACCTACGCACTGCATATTGAGAGCTAGAGAATCCTTAACAGCCAACTCATCAGACCATTTGGCAAGTAGTCTGTTATCTTTGGGAGTGACAAGGTTCCTGGCCACCACCGCAGCTATTATATCATTTTTCATCACTGAATCTCCAACGGTAAGGGGACCAATAGGGGATATGAAGGATGGGCGCCATATGTTGTCTGGAGAAGGCGGGGCTGCCTCTTCACCAAGGTTCAAGTCAAAACGACGGTCGGAGGGGCCAGAGATTTTTAGAGGTGTTAAAGAAAGAAGAGGTCGGACAAGTCAAGATCGTAGAAGTGCAAGAAGTGAGTTTTTACAGGCAGAAATTCAAGTGTGCTTTGAACGTCCTGCGTACCTCTATAAAAATCAGCACACGATAGGATTTCAGAGATCGAAGAGGCGAGCTTAGAAATCGAAGAGGCCAACTCAAAAATCAAAGAGGCGCTAGCTTTCTCAAAAGCTGGGCTTGCTCAGAAACCACGGCCAATCTTCTTTTCCAGATTTGTCCGCACTTGTCACATGCAACCTCTTCACTCGACGGGATTTCAGAGATCGAAGAGGCAAGCTCAGAAATCGGAGAGGCATCTGATTTTCCAGACGTGTCAGTATCTGTCACATGCAGAGTCAGCTTTGCGGAAATCACGGGCAGTTTGTCGAAGCGCCAATTCCAGATATCGGAAAGGCATCTGCTTTTCCAGACGTGTCAACATCTGTCACATGCAGAGTAAGCTTTGTGAAAATCACGGGCAGTTTGTCAAAGCGCCGATTCCAGATATCGAAGAGGCAATTGTTTTTCCAAACGTGTCAGCATTTGTCACATGCAGAGTCAGCTTTACGGAAATCACGGGCAGTTTGTCGAAGCGCCGATTCCAGATATCGGAGAAGCATCTGCTTTTCCAAACGTGTCAGCGCCTGTCACATGTAGACTCAGCCTTGCGAAAATTACGGGCAATCTGTTGAAGATCTCTTGTGAAGTAGAAAGCACGTGAAGTTCACTATTAAATCATCCAACGGTTGCTGACAAGAGTGAAATAATAGTATTGGTTATTAATTCCTATAAATGGCACCCTTCACCCTCTATTTCAAGGCAGACATACATAACCCTTCTTCTTCTTCGAAAATGCCTTTCCAATGAACCCTCTCGAGTCACTCAGTGTTCCTTATTCCTTGGGGTACCTCTGCAAACAACTCATCCAAAGAAAAAGTGTTTCATATCATGAAGGTTGAAAGCAAGAGTATCTCATATCATGCTTTCTCCCTGTCCTTCTCTTTGTCGTTGTTTTGGGACAAGGAGAAAGAGAGCAATCAGCCAGCACTTGGTATCAATCTTCCGATCTGGAACCGACTGCCTGGAACCCCTTCCTGATTGCTTACCTAGCCTTGCTCTCGAGTACTCATCTTCATCATTTTATGCTTTCTCTTCGTCTACCACATCTACCTGGGGAACATATAAGGGAAGTGAAAATGATACCTCGAAGCATGTGGAGACAATTTGCCAATTCATCCTCAGCTAGGGACAAGGGGGAAGTAAGCAAGAGGTGGGCACTTGGAAAGATTGAAGAAAGAAACAGACCAACACCTCTACCTCGTGCCTACCTGCTGTGCAGAAGAAACAAGCAGAGAAGAATGCAGACTGCAGAATCAAATCAACCCAGCAGAAGGAGTCTAATTTGAAACCAAGGAACTCTGATATTCCTCGCTCAGAATTCCAAACCAGTTCGAGATCAAAGCTGTGGAAAGTCAACAAGATCATCTATCTCCAAAACCAGATTTGCGTTCTTAAACTCTACTTTGTCTGTTTTTTTTTACTTTGCTATACTTGTCACGTTTATTCGTTGTTTCTTTATTTGCTTGTTTTTATGTGAGTTTATGCTTGAAACATTGAGGACAATGTTTGATTTAAGTGTGGGGGGGGGGGTAACCATTGTTTTGCATGAAATTCGTAAGAGTTTATCACTCATTACTTCTAATGCTATTCATTGTTGTTTTAAGTGTTTTTAAGCTGTTTTGGAGTTGTTTTGCATGAAATTCGTAGGAGTTTATCACCCATTACTTTTAGTGTTGTTCCTTGCTGTTTTAAGTGTTTTTAAGCTGTTTTAGAGTGTTTCAGTGTGTTTTGACATAAAAATCCGAAAATCTCATAAAATTTTGAAAAATTGTTTTGAAAAACCCAAAAAGAGTTGTTTTTGTATGTTTATTTGTGTCTTAGGGTACCTTCTAACACAATGATAAGGATTTGATTTTTAATTACATGACTGTTAAAAAGAGTTATAAACATGGATGAAAATTTGATTTACTCTTTGGTGTATGCTTGGTTGTGGTTATAATTTATGAATTCACATGCAATCATAAAGGAAAAATCAATTTTTGTAACATGCTTGAAGGAAGGAACTCAAATGAACGCTACAACCTTGTGAGACTTGAGCCTAAACGTTTATTTGGAGAGTTAATAATCTGTGCATCATTGTTTCCTAAAGTCGTTGCATGATCTCATTATTCTTTGCTTGGTTGCTACTTAGAAGGCGTTTCATCATTTAGTTCCAAATGCTAGAACTCATGCCTATTTCATTCAAAGCATGCTATTGATTTGCATAACACATTTTCAAGATGAAGTTGTGTAGCGACCACCAAAGCCAAATTGCCGTGCCCCTATTTCATTATGTGTTTAAGTTTAACCCCGTTGAGCCTTGTTAAGCCTATGTTCTTTGTTAAACCACACTATCCTTACCTAGCCTAGTTTTAGGACCATCCATACCCTTGTTCTTGAAGCATAGTAAAGCATGACTTAAAATGAACTCCTTTTTGATCAATGTATTGCAGAAAGCAAGTGTGGGGGAAGTGATTCTTATGTGTGTGTGTGTGCCAAAGTCCTTAATAAGGCACGGGTAGAAAAGAAAAAAAAAAGAGTGAAAAGAAAAAAAAGTTTGTTAAAAAATGGTCCAAAACATTGAATTCGGCCCTAAGTGTTGCATGAATCTTCCCTTTGTATTTAAAAGTTGATTATGCATTCTAAAGTGAATTCCAAGTGTCTATTTCATTGCTTTGCTTGCTATCGCTTTAAGAACGTTTGTTATTCCTATCCTTTCTTTATTAGCCATTACCCCCAAGCCCTGTTACAACCCTTGACTTCAATCTTAAGTGTTGTGTGTTTCAATTTGTGGAGTTTGAAATTGATATGAGCATATGGTGTCACTGGTTCTCGCATCTAAGTAGTAGCATTCCATTAATGAGATCATATATATACATGAATTAATAATTCCAGAAATTGCTTCTTTGTTGAAAAACATATGTGAGTACTAGTTTTTACGTTTACATCAATCTTCTCACATATAACTAGTATGGGAGTGTAGTCAGAAATTCTTGTGTGAAAATAAGAGTGCATCTAGTAAGGAATTGAGGAAATTCTCTAAGGCATGTTACTATATTCAAATTGCTATTTTAATTGATTAAATGTGAGCCAGTGAATGGTGACTATGATTAAGTATGCTCAAGGGTAAGGAATGCTTAAATCTATGTAAGTCGTAATCTTTGGCATGTCATTTTTCATTGAAAATCCCTAACGCAATTGTTGGAAGGTCTAGGTTGTGTTTTGTTTTGTTTTGTTTTGTTTTGTTTGTTTTGTTTTGCTCGAGGACTAGCAAAAGCTAAGTGTGGGGGAATTTGATAGGAGCATATTTATGTGACTTAGTTAGCTTGTTTCTTGGCATTTATGTTGTTAGTTCGTAGTTATTTTAGTATTTTAAGCTATTTTCGTGTGTTTGTAGGTCCAAAGGGTTAATGTGGCAAAGAAGTGCATTTTGGAGCATTTTTGGGCATGGAATGGATGGCATATGCTTGGAGCAAAAGGAATGGACGAAATTTGAAGTTTGTGCATCATCCTCTCCCTATAAATAACCATTTTAGCACACTCATTTCACCCAACACATCCATTCACCTACCACTACATCCACTCATTTCACCCAACACATTCACCTACCACTACATCCACTCATTTCACCCAACACATCCATTCTCTAAACATCTATCCACTGCACCCATTACATCCACTCATTACCAAACACTCATCCACTACACCCATTACATCCACTCATTACCAAACATCCACCCACTGTACCCATTACATCCACTCATTACCACAACACTCACCCACTACACCCATTACATCCACTAATTACAACTCCATACACTCCTCTCCCTAGCCTATAAATACATCCATCCTTCACCATAATTTGGGGGCCATCATCCAAAGACACTACATTTCACATCTCACAACTTCATTCACAAACACAATTTCCCGTGACCTCCATCAATTCATCTAGCCATACTACATCTCATCGATCCATACACTTTCATCTCTTAGCCGTGCAAATCCATTCCATCCATATATCCATACACATCCTAGACACTTGTGCTACAACAAGGTGGTGAAAACAAGGGACCTTGACATTTCAAGCTTGGAACTTTGGAGCGTTTTAGGTGTACTCCGTTCTTGCTTTCAATGTCTACTTTGTTATTTTCTAATTTTGTTGCAATTATGAGTGGCTAAACCCCTATTTAGTTAGGGGGAAGTTTGAAGCCATGAACATGCTTGAGATTTGAATTGATTTCTTCCAATTGTGATTTGATAAGTTGTGATTGCAATTCAATTATCTATTTTATTCATAACTGATTCTTGTATGTTTATTAAGGATGCATACTTAGTTTTCATGCTGTTGGAAATATGCCCTGAAAGTCAATCTTTGGAAGAAACCTTTCAGGACAAATGAATCGATGTATAGATGACTCTTATACATCAAATGGCAAAGATACTAATTAGGACTATCTCAACAAACGATATATGTCCTAAATAGTGTATCCATGGACAATGGATCGATTGAAGAAGTAATCTAATGATGTTAGATTACAGAGACCTTCTTCACATAACCATAATGTCCAAAAAGGTTCCTGGTCATTGGATTGTCGGAGGGATACTGACAATGCTTAGACCGGTACATACTGTGTCTGCTTCAATTGGAAGGATGGAAAGTCTCATCCCATTCGTGTGGTGACACTAAGACAAGTATGTAGGTGCTCATTAAGGGAATGAGTTCACTGAACACAATCGAACGAGAGTACTTGCATGGAGGTCTACTCACATGTCAAGCAAGTAACTCTAATGGTTGGAATAATGTAAGTAATCCTTTGACCTGAGGCATCGACGTTGTCATGTGGTTAAGTACTTAATCTTTGATTATGTCAAAGTCTCCCCATTCGCGGGTGTCCACGGCATAATTGGGGTTAAGCCACTTAGTCATGAAGGCAAGTGTATGTGCAACAAGGAATCTCTAATCCTCGATAAGAGAGGAAGAATATTCTAAGATATGATTCGGGAATCTTCGGCCGAAGTATCGAGCGTAATAAAGGAAAGCGTTCCTATACGACTCAATAGAATCATATAAGAAGGAATAATCACATTAGGGGTTTGACATAATATATCCATACCCTAGTAATGTGATTGAGAGTATTGTTTTAGAGAAGGATCGAATTACATTGTAATTCCAACTGAATAGGTTCTCCGAACAACTTCTACATTAGCTTGGGTAGCTATGACATATGGTTAGATGTCACTCATAGCTTGTGAGTTCTTCTAGATGATTAAATGTAGTCATCAAAGAAGAAGGTGAATTAAAAGGAAGTTTTAATTCACTAAGTGATTGAATTAAATATAATCAATTGGATTGATGCCAATCACCTCACTGCCTTGCTAATTAAAACCTAAAATGATTGTACACCGACACACTATTGTAGTGAGTAATTAATGGATGAAGGAATAATTAATTGGATTAATTAAGTGTTGTGATTAATTTAGAAAGTCTAAAGAAATCATAAAAGCGATAAAGATCATTTTGGGCTTAAAGAAACGTTCGGGTTTTATTGGGCCCATTGGGCCTAAACCCATTGGGCTTTTATTCAAGCATAGGATGACTTGAAATAATAAAAGCCTAAAGCCCAAACCAAACACTAAAGGGCCGGCCACTTAAAGGGTTTGGGAGAGATATTTAGTCAAGTTGTTGACTAGGTTTCTTTTTGTCTATATAAGGAACTTTATAGAGATTTATTCCTTAGGGTTTTTGTGTGTTTAAAACATCAAAGAGGCAAAAGATATATCTCTCTAAAACTACACAAAGGCCGGCCACCTTGAGGGTGTTTTAGCTAACAATTTTCACCCTTTTGGTTATTCCTCCATCCATCTCACTACACTAGTGGGTGTGGATCTTCAGAGGTCTTCTCCTTTGGAGACTAAAGGAGAACCTTGGAGCACTCTTACCAACAAAGTGGAGGAGGCAAGGAGGGAGGCTAGGCTCAAGGAGTTCAAGGAGCAAAGGGCTTGGAGGTGGTCCATCCTTGGTCTCAAGTCTAGATCAAGAGGTATAAGACTAAACCTTCACTTTGTTCTTCTCTAAAATGTTATGATGTATTATATATAAACCTATGAACCTTGAAGGGGATTTGCATGACTATAGCTTTGATAATTTGTGTTAAATGCTTCCGCTGCTTTCGTATATAAAATTTGATTTGTATATGCATGATAGTCATTTCGAAATCCCTATGTGTAAAACTCATAATTTTCCCTTCAAATGCATGAATTAGATGCTAGAATATAAATGAGTTTCACCTAATCATTACAAGTTTATATTCATGAGTAGTGAAGGTTGTCTATCACAATCGCGTTAATTGAATTCTTGGCAATTGTATCATGCATTCATATTTATAATTGTCTCGTCAACACTTATGATTTTCATTGAACGTAATGATCTCTGATTGTATCTTTATTATGCATTCATATAGGGGACTTTTAGAGAATGATTTGGGTTGTCACATGCATTTATCCAATTCAATGAGTAAAGGAAAATCTGAGGGTTAATTTGTGCATCACGGTTAATCTGGGGTGTTGAGTATCATAGTTTATTGAAAAGCAATTGGAAATCGATTCATGTACAAGTGTGTCATGTGTGAAGAACGGACCTCTAACTAATCCATCCATCATTTTATTTCTCAAATTCATTTTATAATCTGCCTAGTTTTATAACTTGCTTGTTTATTTCAAATTCATCCAAATCAAAACCCCCATTTTACTTTCTTGTTTCAAAGCGTTAAATTTCGGTTTTGTTTGTGTTTTAGAGTGTTTTGATTTAAGTCAAAACACTAAATTCGTCCAAAGTTGTGTTAGAGTCAAATCTGCCCAGTTTGTGTTTTTAGGCAGTTTTGAGTGTTTTTAAGTTGTTTTGAGTCTTTAGAATCTGTTTTGAGTCCCTTAAGTCTATTCAAACGTTTTTAACTTTGTTTTTATGTTTTTGAGTAAGTTTAGAGGTTTTAGCAAGCCCTCCTAATCCCCAGTTTAGAACGATCTCTACTTGTATTTATACTACAATTTGACAACAAAAGGGTTTAATTTGAGTGCTTAACTTTCATCGCATCAGCCTGACGCAAATTGTGATATAGTAAGAAGGAAAATGATTTACACCTTGTCTGGAGGATCTTTGTTATCCGGAAATTTCAATTGAGCTAGGAAAGCTTATGCTCGGGAGTCTTGCAGATGGTTCTGCATTCCTATTCGATCGAAGAGATGGGCTAACCCTTGAAGCTGGGGAGAATGTCGAAGGATGTTTAATGAAGAGCATAGGTTCGTAGCCTTGCAACCCTATGAAGATCCCTTGGTCATCTCTACAAAAGTAGCTAACTATGAGGTAAGACGAGTCTTTATCAACAATGGCATCTTTGTTAACGTTATCTCTTTCGATGTTCAATCAGTTGGGTTTAATCGAAACCTTATGTGCATAGATATGGCACCCTTCATAGGTTTAAGGGGGGTAGTCTAATACAACCAATAAAAAAGATGAATCTCACGCTGTTAATAGAGGTCCATCTTAAGACAGCTAGCCTAATGACTAGATTCATCATCGTGGATTGCCCATTGTTTTATAATGTGATCTTAGGCTAACCATTCTTCACAGAGATAGACGGGATAATTAACCAGAAGATGCTGCTAATGAAGTTCCTGACTCCTTCGGTGGTAGGGGTAGTCAAGGGAGATCAAGCGTCAACGAGATTGTGTTATGCATCGGCAGTGAAAGTGAAGACTAAAGTGACAATCGAGCGGTTATGTACAAGTGCTCAAAGGATCACCTGCATTAGACACCAACACTTGTTGAGCAACCAAACTGCTCATCCAAGAGGAAAGGTTGCCTTGGAGGTATTATCTAGGAAGAGGGGGAAGAAGGTGCTAAAAGAAGAAACTGGTTGGAGGCATATGCACCGAGCTTCAGGTAAGACGATTACTGCACCGAGCGAGAAGAAGGGTCATGAGCCACCGGTGTTGGCCGACTATTTGTGTGCAACGCCCAATGCGTTTATCCTCCCTATGGTTTGGCAGGCCACCCACTTGCCTTCCTTATCCAACTCAGCCATTTCTTCTTCTAAAAAGTCCAAAAGAGTCAAGAACAAACAAGCAGGAGAGTGCCCATTCAGAATAAGAACAAGCATTGAAAAGCTGTAATTTACCTCTTAAAAGATCGATCGCTCTTAAATGGGAGTTGGTTAAGAGGGCAAAGGTGGAAAATTCTTTAGAAAGTAGAAAAGTGATAACCACCAACTAGAGGTCTTCCTCATTTGAAAGAGAAATTTACTTAGACTAGTCAACTGCAAAAGACAAAAGCAAAAGTATATTTAGAATAGAATCATGGTAGTTTACGAAATAATACAAAAAAGACAGATTATGTTGTTATAACCTTTCTTCGTAAAACACCTAGCGACCCAAGAACATAACGCTTCTACTTATGCCGAGCTTTCCCAGATACCACTCACAAAGAACCAACTTTCCTTATAAGGGTGTTGATTCTATGGGTTGTTAACGAATAGAAAACATGAGTCCAGCACGTGGAAAATTCAAATAGGCCAGGCTATTGCGAAGTTTGTAACAATGTTAGATGAGGGTGAGGCTAGGGTCGGTTTTTAAGAACTCTTTCGAAAACATGTTCATGTTAAGGAAGAAATGGAATGCATTGGGATTTAAGCTGGTGAGGGCCAAACTGGTGCAGACTATGACACGATGTAAAAAAGGGTGCATAGGTAGCTAAACACTAGGCTTGAAGAGCTCAACAGAGAAAACCACTAAACTGTGGGGCGGTCGGCTAGGTTTGTCCCACACAGTCAGTGCTAAGAGAATGACGTCGAATGAATGCTATACTGGTGCCTCACTTTTAACCTCGTCTGGGTTATAAAGCTGGGCTTATAGTTAGCACTATATTCCTAAGCATCATACTGAAAACGGGTTGGCAGGATCATCGACCCTATAGACGGAGGAACATCATTTCAGAATGGGCGACAAGGAATGAGGGACTAGTAATCCACGACACTCGGACACGTTGGACAAGCCTTTATCTCTCTTCTCGCTAAGGACCACTCGATCGACATCACGCTCAAGGTCTCTTTCGTGGTAGCCAAAAGTGGACCCTTCTCCAAGAATAGATGGAAGGGGATAATTCGTCAAGTCCACTATCGACGACCAGGTCTATGGCCCGCAAGGGGGTATGATATGCTACCAGACGAAGGCTCATCTAGCATCTTGGAGGAGCTAACTGATGTAGTGGCATCAACCATGTTACTGCCAGCTAACTGGTTGTAATCGTATGTTTCTCGCTTGTAACTTTCCGAGCCCAAGACAATCAATATCGTGCACCTGTGAATATTCTATAAGCAGTGTCGCTATCTCAGAATTGGAAAATGGGGAATCATCAGAAATTAAGATCAAGCGTTCGGACCTAGTGCTATGCTCAGTCGAGTTAGCCATTATGGAACTATGTGACCTAAACATTGGGGGTACAAAATGTTGACTTTTGTATTTTAGGTAGGATCCCTAATTGATATGTAATCCCATGTAATCACTTGTAATTAGTTTTCTTTCCTTTTATGTTAGGGTTGTACACCTATAAGTTCCTCTTATTGAGAAGAATATATTATTATTCAAAGCATTCTTTTCTTGGCATCAGAGCCAGGTCGAAAAAAAAAAGAAAAAAAATACCCCATAGCTGCGATAGCACTGTTGTGGCTCAGCCGTGTGTGGTGCGTCGACCTCGATCAGCGAGCGACTGTTGTCGTTGCTACCCTATCTGAATTTGAAATGAACAGCGAGCGACGCCGTCGTTGCTGATTCAAATTCATCGAATCGTTTGACTCTCTGTTGTGTGACACGACAGACCAATTGGCCTATTTGCTTCTGATTTGATCTGAAGCCGTGAAACATTGAAGCTTCTTGGGCTTGGTTTGCCTGGAAATTTGGGCTTTATCAATCACCGAGTGACGTATTGATTGAAGTTGCTTAGGAATGGCAGTCTGGACTTGTGATTCTGCTAATACAGGTAACAATGGTAAGGCTTTAAAGGTTTCTACCTCTGTTACGAATAATACATGGATAATTGATTCTGGTGCTACTGAACATATGACTTGTGATTCTAGACAGGTAGAAACCCTAAAACCATCCACCAAAACTGTCGTCAGTGTCGCCAATGGTAATCCTGCCCCTGTTATCGGGGAAGGAACCGTCTCCCTTTCAGATACCCTTAGTCTTGATACCATACTTGTTGTGCCTTCTCTTGACTATAATTTATTATCTGTTGCTTAAATAACTGTCGTCCTGCATTGCCTTGTGATTTTTTGGCCTTCTTTTTGTGTGTTTTAAGGATATTCGGACTCGCAAGACGATTGGTTATGGTATTAGGAAAGGGAAGCTCTACTACTTGGAGCTGACATCAAACAGTTCTCGAATGTTGACTCAAGCTCTTGCAGTGGAAGGAAATCCGGGGGATAGGAATAAAGCTTCGGAGGTTTGGTTGTGGCATCGTCGACTTGGACATGCTTCTTTCGGCTATCTACGGAGGTTGTTTCCTAGCCTCTTTGGTAAGCATGATGTTTCTAGCTTTAAATGTGGTGTTTGTGAACTAGCTAAAAGTCATCGTGCTTCGTTTCCATCCAGTTTGAATAAAAGTTCTGTTCCATTTATGATAATTCATTCTGATGTTTGGGGTCCATCTAAAACTGCTACATTTGGTGGTGCTCATTGGTTCGTTACTTTTATTGATGACTGCACACGTATGACTTGGGTTTGTTTGATGAAATCCAAAGGTGAAGTTACTTCTTTGTTTCAACAGTTTTACAAAATGGTACAAGTACAATATAAGTCACAAATACAGGTTCTCAGGAGTGATAATGGTGGCGAATATGTTAACTCTGAACTTCGTGCCTTTCTTGATCATCATGGGATTGTTCATCAAACTACATGTCCATATACTCCACAACAAAATGGGGTTGCCGAACGCAAGAACCGTCAGCTTCTAGAGGTTGTTTGTGCTTCCTTACTCGAGGCTCGTCTCCCGTTATCCTATTGGGGAGAAGCTCTCACCTCAGCTGCGTATCTCATTAATCGTGTTCCATCCCGATCGGTTGATTTTCAGACACCCCTTCAGGCACTTTCTTCACATGTTGATGCTCCTACAGTCCTTAATCTTCCACCTCATGTGTTTGGTTGTGTGGCATTCGTTCATCTTCAGAAACAACAACGAAGTAAGCTTGAACCTCGAGCCTTACGATGTGTGTTTGTGGGGTATGCATCAAGGCAGAAAGGATACCGTTGTTATCACCCACCGACGAATAAGTTGTTTGTCACTATGGATGTTGCGTTTCATGAGAATGATATGTACGTTGCCAATCCCGAGTTTTCACTTCAGGGGGAGAATCAGAAAGAAGTTCAAACTCTTGATTATACTATTCCAGATATAGATAGAGTGAATGATTTGGATTTAAGTGGTGATGTCTTGGAAATAAGTGGTGATCATTCACACGAAAATAATGATGTGAATGAATTGGAATTAAGTGGTAATGTCTTGGAGACAAGTGGTGATCATTCACATGGAAACAATGTTGAAAACCTTGAAAGGGACGAGTCGACATCGCCAGATAACTCACTGCCTGATAGCTCACTGCCAGTTTCCTCACCACCGGACAGCCCTGTGTCGCCAGCTACCTCACAGTCGATCTTGAGTCCCAATAACCATAATCAATCGTCTTCGATCCCGGATGCACCACCACCACGTCGTCTCCCTGACCGCGTCAACCGAGGTATTCCTAAACTTACTTATGAAGCCGACCCTAAATGCAAAACTAGGTATCCAGTGAGTAAGCCCAACCCTGAGTCTAATGTGTTATACCCGTTAAGTAATTATGTGTCTACCAGTCACCTGTCAGAATCAAATAAGTCGTTTGTGCATCAATTATCTACTGTATCTATTCCTAACAGTGTGCAGAAGGCTTTAATTGATCCACGTTGGCAAGTAGCAATGAATGAAGAGTTGAAGTCTTTGAAGAAGAATGCTACCTGGGAAATCACAGATTTGCCAGCTGGTAAGAAACCTGTGGGATGCAAATGGGTCTATACTGTGAAATACAAAGCAGATGGGACGGTGGATCGTTTCAAGGCAAGACTGGTAGCAAAAGGATACACTAAAAAATATGGAATCGACTACACAGATACATTTGCACCTGTAGCCAAGATCAACACAGTTCGTGTTTTGTTGTCATTGGCTGCAAATCTTAATTGGCCTTTACAACAGTTCGATGTGAAGAACGCCTTCTTGCATGGAGACTTGACAGAAGAGATTTATATGGATCTTCCACCGGAATGTAATGCTCCAGATAAATACAAAAGAAAAGTGTGCAGGTTGAAGAAATCCTTGTATGGCTTGAAGCAGTCTCCTCGAGCATGGTTCGGAAGATTCACAAAATCTATGAGAGCATTCGGTTACATACAAAGTAACTTTGTCCATACTTTGTTCTTGAAAAGACAGAATGGGAAGCTTACTGCACTTATTGTGTATGTAGACGATATGGTGGTAACAGGTAATGATCCAGAAGAACGTGGGGCCTTGCAAAGATACCTGTCTACAGAATTTGAAATGAAGGACCTTGGATCCCTGAAATATTTTTTAGGGATTGAGGTGTTGAGAAATAGTTCTGGAATTTTCTTGTCTCAGAGGAAGTATATTATTGATTTGTTGCACGAAACTGGCATGTCAGCTTGTCAGCCAGTAGCTACACCATTAGAAGAAGGATTGAAGCTTAGTGTTTATCCTAATCAAGTACCAGTTGACAAAGGAAGATACCAAAGGTTAGTAGGCCGTTTGATGTATTTGGCACACACAAGACCGGACATTGCTTATGCCTTGAGTGTAGTGAGTCAATACATGCATGATCCTGGAGAACAACATATGAATGCCGTGATGAGAATATTGTGATATTTGAAGGGAAGTGCGGGCAAAGGAATTTTGTTTAAGAGGAATAATCACTTTAGTGTTGAAGGTTATACTGATGCAGACTGGGCAGGTTCCATTGATGATAGACGCTCAACATCAGGTTACTTTACGTTTGTTGGGGGTAACTTGGTTACATGGAGAAGTAAGAAACATAATGTGGTTGCCCGTTCTAGTGCAGAAGCAGAATACAAAGGTATGGCTTTGGGGATTTGTGAAATTTTGTGGCTTAAGCTTCTGTTAAGCGATTTGGGTATACAACATGATCAGCCCATGAAATTATTTTGTGATAATAAAGCTGCTCGTGACATTGCACATAATCCGGTACAACATGATAGAACAAAGCATGTTGAAGTTGATCGGTTCTTCATCAAAGAAAAATTGGAAGGGAAAATAATTGAAGTACCGGCGATAAGAACAGAAGATCAGTTGGCAGATATCCTCACAAAAGCTGTTTCGAGTCACAAGTTTTCAAGTTTCTTACACAAGTTGGGCATGAGCGACATATATGCACCAACTTGAGGAGGAGTGTTGACTTTTGTATTTTAGGTAGGATCCCTAATTGATATGTAATCCCATGTAATCACTTGTAATTAGTTTTCTTTCCTTTTATGTTAGGGTTGTACACCTATAAGTTCCTCTTATTGAGAAGAATATATTATTATTCAAAGCATTCTCTTTATGTTAGAACAGCTTGTATAAAAGCCCGCTGGCTAGCGTTGGAAATGAAGATTACGACCAGTAAAGTCAACAAAAATGGTGATGCATTTTCTCTGATTTACGAAATAAATAGGGCAAAAAAAAAAGAACAAAATTTACCTGGAAGATTGTGGAGGAAAACTAGTAGAGCTTCAGTATAGGTGTGAAATAGGAAGAACTAATTAGGTCGAGGTTTATATAGCCTCGAGGGTAAGATCTCAACCGTAGATGACGGGAGGCTGAAACTACGAGATGGTGATATTCTTAACAACTAAAGAAATGCAGAAGAAATCTTAGAGAGAAATCGAAGAAGAAGGAAGGAAGGAATAGAGAGAGAGAAAGAAAGGAAACTGAACAGTCTTTCTGTATATTGTATTGAATGAATGATTACACATGGTTTGCTATACATATAGCTGTTTACATTTGATGACTCAGCACTCTCTTTCTTAACCAACTAACTAACTAACTTGTAACTGACGGCATGTGGTGAATGATAAGCTATGATACACCCTCAGTTATTATCCCCCCTCAATCTCAGCTAGGGTAACCTAGTCTGAGATTGCAACAATGGCGAATAAAAGCAGGACCATGCAACCCTTTTGTCAAGATATCTGCAGTCTGATGGTCAGTAGGCACATACTGAACTTGTAAATCCTTCATTTGAACCTTTTCGCGAACAAAATGAAAATCCGTGTCCAAATGTTTAATTCGTGTATGAAATACAGGGTTTGAACAGAGAGCTAAAGCATAAAGATTGTCACATTGCAACAATGGTGGTTCAGACATGAACTGATGTAGATCTTTTAACAGTAGTCGTATCCAGACAATATCAGCTGCACAATGTGCCAAGGCTTTATATTCTACCTCCGTTGAACTTCTTAAGACTGAGGCTTGCTTCTTAGACTGCCACGATATAGGATTGGACCCCATGAAAACCACAAACCCAGTAACAGATCTCCTTGTATTCGGATCGGCAGCCCAATCAGAATCTGAGAAAGCAGTTAAGGATGTGTCCTGTGATGCTGAATATGTAATTCCACACTGCAAAGTACCTTGTATATACCTTAAGATTCTTTTAACTAGATCAAAATGTATATCAGTAGGAGTGTTCATATATTGACAAGCCACACCCACAACATAGGACAAATCAGGTCTAGTAAAAGTTAGGTATTGCAAAGCACCAACTAGACTCCTATATGCACTTGGGTCTTCCAAAATCGTACCTTCAGTAGCCAGAAGTTGAGTATGAGGCTTGCATGGAGTTGCAGTAGGTTTACAGCCATCCATTCCAGCTTTATGAAGCAAATCTCTTGCATACTTAGACTGATTGATGAAAATATCCCCATTGACTTTATACTCAACTTGTAATCCCAGAAAATAAGCCAATCTACCCATATCCTTTAATTCAAACACATCTCCAAGTTCCTGAATTATAGCTTGAACTTGATTCTTATTGGATCCAGTGAGAATGATGTCATCTACATATAGTAATAGAACAACAATATCAGTGCCATCATGTTTCACAAATAAACTTGTATCTGATTGAGACATTTGAAAACCCATTGCAGGTAAGTATCCTGTAAATTTGGCATTCCATACTCGTGGGGCCTGTTTCAAGCCATACAAAGACTTCATCAACTTGCATACATATCCAGGATAAGTAGAATCCACAAACCCTTGTGGTTGTTTCATATAAACCTCTTTATCCAATTCACCATGCAAGAATGCATTCTTAACATTTAACTGTCTTAATTCCTACTGAAATTGAGCTGCAAGAGAAATGATTAACCGAACTGTGGTATGTCGCACAACAGGACTGAATGTCTCAAAATAATCTAGTCCATGCTCTTGATTATACCCTTGAGCTACTAATCTAGCTTTATATCTTGAAATAGACCCATCAGGATGAAGGAAAAAATTTGTCCTAGCTAAGAACAAGTATGAACATTTGAATACATATGCTAGCAATTAACACTTTAAAGTAGGCATGCATCCAAAAACAATTCATAAAACCCATGACTTTCAAAGCCTAGTATATGGTGAACCAAAATAAACTCTTTAACAACATTAAAGAGAAGTAAAGATTTAGTGTTTCTTTACCCTTGAAGATCATCCTTGTTTACACAAGGGATTCACCCAAGTGGAGGGCCTTCAAGTCACCTCCAAGCTCCTTGAATCCTCCTTGTGTTTTCCTCCCTTTGGTGCTCCTTTGAAGATTTGAGAAATAAGGATTTGTTCTCCAAAACACCAAAAGCTTGATGTCTCTAATTCTCTACACCAAGGATGTATTTTGTGAGGATGATATGGATGACTTAAGGAAGAAGAGATTGCTAGATGTCCCTTCCTTTAGTGGCTGTCCTCTTGGAAGAAAATGGAGAGAACGTTTCACCCAATTTCAATTAGAAAACACCTTAATGAAAATAAAGCTATAAAATTCCTTTTATACTTCATTTCTTTGGTGAGTGGCAAGCTTGCAATTAAGCAAACTTGCAATTCACCCTAATGGCCGGCCCTCCTTATTGTTATTGGGCTATTTGCCCATTTTGTTTTAGTTGTCATACAACTTAAACATAATGGGCCTTTTGGTCCAAAACGCTTTTGGGCCCCGTAACCCAAAACCAACATATAAGCCCAATACGAACCTTTCGTATAATTAATTAACTAATTAATTAATCTTGACCATTCTTCAATTAAACCATTTAATTGCTAATCCATTTCATATAATTTCTTCACATACATCCTTACTCGGTGTACGATCCATTAGGTTCCAATTAGCGAGGCAGTGGGCGATGTTACTCTTAACTATCGATTGTGAATTGAAACCACATTTCAATTCTCCCTTTAATGATTAGTGTTACCTAATCATTTGGGCTTCCACAAACCATGAGTGACACCTAGCAGTATGTCATGGTTACCCAAGCTAAGTAGAATTGGTTGGAGAACCTATCCAGTTACAATTACAATGCAATACGGTCCTTCTCTAATACAATACTCTTAATCACATTGTTTAAGTGATAGTTGGTTTCATGTCTACTATCCAATGTGATACTTTCCTATATGATTCCCTTGAATATGATTTGGAACAATCTTCCTAAGTCATATTCATTTGCTTTGGCCAAAGACTTTAGAATCATATCTTAGAGTATTCTCCCTCCACCATGGAAGGTTAGAGATCCCTTGTTGTACATTCATATGCCTACATGACTAGATAGCTTGACCCCAACAATGCCGTGGACACTCCAAAGGAATGCCGTTGACAGGATCAAAGATCAAGGACCTAACCATTAGACATCGATGATGCCTCAGGTCAAAGGACTACTTTGCATATTGCAACCTTAGAGTTCATACATGACATGTATGTTCGAACTCTCTTTTGATCGTAGTTCAGTGTACTCGAGTACTCTTTCGAGCACCTATGTGTTTGTCTTAGTGTCCAACACCAAATGACTTGAGACTAGTTATACTCACGATTGAGTCAACATAACACATACTAGCCTTAGCGGATTGTCAATGCCCAATTAGCAATCCTATGGCTAGGAACGTTTTAGGAATGAACATAAGAGAAAGGTCTCGATAATCTAACTCATTAGATCATTTATCTCTTAGAACAAATACATTCCTTGGATTCCCTTATTGCTTAAACACATGATACAAATAAATAGTGATTAACAATAAGATTGCCCTCCATTAAACATATAATAGTTTAACACAATAAGTATTCCAAAAAGCTATTACATCAAATGAGTGGCTTTGTGGGCATACTTCCAACAATCTCCCACTTGCACTCAAAGCCACCTTCCCATGTATCTAATACCCATCTTTTCCATATGACGGTCAAGCTGGATCTGAGACATTGGCTTTGTCAGTGGATCTGCTACGTTATCGGCTGAAGCAACTTTGAGGATATTGATTTTCCCCTCGGCAGCATATCTTCTAATGATATTAAAGCGTCTGTCAATATGCTTGTTCTTTTGATGTGCCCTGGGTTCCTTGGCTTGAGCTATCGCCCCACTATTATCACAGTACAAAGTTACTGGTGATGTAATGGTTGGAACCACCCCAAGTTCAGCGATGAACTTCTTCATCCAGAACGCTTCTTTGCCGGCTTCAGCTGCAGCGACATATTCAGCCTCTGTCGTGGAATCAGCAATTACACTTTGCTTCTTGCTTTTCCAACTGACAGCCCCACCATTCAGAGTGAATACATATCCGGAGTTGGAACTTCTATCATCGACGTCAGATTGGAAATCTGCGTCTGTATAGCCTTCCACTCGCAACTCTGATGCTCCTCCATACACGAGGAACATGTCCTTAGTTCTTCTTAAGTACTTAAGAACCGTCTTGACAGCTCCCCAGTGTTCTGATCCTGGGTTAGATTGATATCGACTAGTAATGCTCACAGCATATGCAATATCTGGCCTTGTGCATATCATGGCATACATGAGACTTCCTATGGCTGAAGCATAAGGAACACAACTCATTTGCCGTATCTCTTCAGGAGTTTTAGGTTCCATGGATTTAGAAAGGTGAATTCCATGTCCAACAGGAAGAAAACCTTTCTTAGATTGTTCCATCTGGAACCTACTTAGCACCTTATCAATGTACATAGATTGGGATAATCCAATTAATTTTCTGGATCTATCACGATAGAGCTTTATCCCAAGTACATAAGATGCATCTCCCAAATCTTTCATGTGGAAGGTTTTGGACAACCACACTTTTACAGAAGAAAGTACTGCAGTGTCATTCCCGAATAGTAATATGTCATCTACATATAACACTAGGAATACTACTGCATCCCCAACGACCTTTTGATAAACACAATTGTCGTCTTCGTTTTGAGTAAAACCAAACGTTTTGATTTCAGTGTCGAAACGAATGTTCCAGCTCCTGGAGGCTTGCTTAAGTCCATAAATGGACCTTTGGAGCTTGCATACCTTAGTCTTTTCAGACTTGGACACGAAACCTTCGGGTTGAGTCATATAGAGCTCTTCCTCTAGGTAGCCGTTCAGAAAGGCCGTCTTCACGTCCATTTGCCATATCTCATAATCATGGTACGCAGCTATCGCAAGCAAAATCCGAATGGACTTAATCATGGCTACAGGAGAGAAGGTTTCTTCATAGTCAATCCCTTCTCTTTGCCTATAACCCTTGGCTACTAATCTAGCCTTATAAGTCTCCACGTTCCCATCAACGCCTATCTTCCTCTTGAAGACCCATTTGTTTCCAATAGGTACAATACCTTCTGGAGGGTCTACAAGAGTCCAGACCTGATTTTGATACATGGAATCCATCTCGGATTTCATGGCCTCTTGCCATCTCTTTGAATCAATGTCGGACATTGCTTCAGTGTAGTCTCTAGGGTCCTCCTTTGTTTCATTGTCACCTAGAAGGCACAATTCATCAAAGTCATTGTCTAAGCCATACCTCTCAGGTGGCTTACTAACCCGTTCAGATCTACGTGGAGCTAGGGGTTTAGGAACAGGGTTGTCAACTTGTCGAGTGCTTATTTGTGGTTCATAATTAATCTCATTAATTTCTTTCAATTCTATCTTGCTAGTTCCTTTAAGAACGAATTCATCTTCCATGAATATAGCAGTTCTGGCGACAAAGACTTTCTGGTCGTCAGGGTGATAGAATTCGTATCCATAAGTCTGTTTAGGATACCCCACAAAATAGCATTTAACGGATCTCGCTTCAAGTTTTCCAGCATCTTGTTTCTTAACATATGCTGGACAACCCCAAATCTTAAGATGTTTAAGACTTGGCTTCTTCCCATACCATATCTCATATGGTGTTTGTGGAACAGATTTAGATAGTACTGCATTTAGCAAATAAGCTGCTGTGTGTAATGCATATCCCCAGAATGATATTGGTAGATCAGCGGAACTCATCATAGAACGAACCATGTTCATCAAGGTTCGGTTTCTCCTTTCAGAAACTCCGTTATGTTGAGGAGTTCCTGGAGGAGTCCACTGTGATATTATTCCACACTCTTTGAGATAATCTAGGAACTCATTACTCAGATATTCACCCCCTCGATCTGATCTTAGGGTCTTTATCTGTTTCCCAGTTTGCTTCTCAACTTCATTCTTGAATTCTTTGAACCTTTCAAAGGATTCTGACTTGTACTTCATAAGATACACATAGCCAAACCGAGAGCGATCGTCGGTGAATGTGATATAGTAGGAGAAGCCTCCTCTCGACGTAGTAGACATAGGTCCACAAACGTCAGTGTGGATTAACCCTAGAATTTCAGTGGCACGCTCTCCTTTTCCTGTAAATGGAGATTTGGTCATCTTCCCTTTCAAGCAACATTCACAAGTACCCATTCGGTCATTACCTAATGGGCGGATATATCCGTCTTTCGACATCTTGCGAATCTTATCAAGGTTCACATGTCCAAGTTTAAGATGCCACATCTTTTCTTGGTTAACTTCTTCTCTAGCCCTTTTGGGTTTTGAGGTATTCCTGCTTTCAATACAGTGCGTCCCACTATTTGTCTCTAGGTGAAAAAGTCCCTCTATCATATTACCATGAGAGATAATACGACCGTTCAAGTATAAAGTGCAACTCATTTTGTCAAACAATACTGAGTGCCCATCTCGTAAAAGCTTAGAGATAGAAATCAAATTCTTTATACATGAAGGAAAATATAAACAATTTTTAAGTTCCAGGACTTCCCCAGAGGGTAGGTTAAGCATGTAGGTGCCTATTGCTTTTGCAGAGATTTTAGTGCCGTTCCCAACTCGCACAACCATCTCCCCATTGCGCAGTGACCTGCTCCTTGCTAGTCCCTGCAACGTATTGCAAATATGTTGACTAGCGCCTGAATCAAATATCCAGGAATTGGAGCTCACTGTAAAAGCACTCTCTATGACATAAATAGTCTCTTCAAAAGTTCGTGTCATAAGGCTCGCAATGTGCACCCTGTATTTCTTCTTCCAACGTTCATCCTTTCCACAATGAAAGCATGTTCCTTTGGATTTCTTTGCCTTCTTCTTATGCAACCTTTTCCTTATGTTTGCATTCTCACTCCCACTGTCCATTTTGAAACCTTTTTCAAATCTACAGCACATGTCAATCATCTCTTTCAAAGAATGATCGAATCTATTCACTTTATAGTTTACAATAAACTTAGTGAAATCATCCGAGAGAGATGCAAGGAAAAAGTCTTGGGCCATTTTCCCATCGATGGAAGTTCCTAAACTTTTAAGATCTTTAAATATCTTTTCCATCTTTTGTCCATGTTCATGGACCGATGTCCCCTTTGCCATCTTGGCATTCATTAGACTACAAACATTTGAGAATCGTACGTTACTAGTCTCAATGTCATGCATCTTATGCAAACTTTCAACCATGGCACATGAAGTGTCCATGTGCTTATGTAGCTTCATAAGCTCCTCACTAAGTGAAGTGAGGATTAAGCATTTGGCTTGTAAGTCATCCTCATAGTGTCTAACATAATTTTGACACTCCTCCTTTGAAGCTAGTTTCGTAGGAGGTACATGAGGAGGGGATTGCTTAAGCACATACAATATGTCTATCACCTTTGAGACATTCTCAATATGGCGATACCAAGCAAGGAAACGATGGCCCTTAAGGCCCCTTTTGTCAAGTATTATGGTGGGTATAATTTTAGGCATGTCGTTCACTACATAACATAACAGAAATCGTATTAGATTGTTTGTTTAAAACTATTTGATTGGGTCTTTGAATCAAATAGTACCACCCACTATTTTTGGCAAATTCCACATCCCTCAATAGAATTCGAGAGTTATATTGAACTCTTAGCGGGTTATGGGAGACTCACCATTACCAAGCCCACCTCAGAATTATATCATGTTGGTTAGCAAAAATAATGATGAGAGAATAACGCATTATTCATTTACAACTCTTGTAATTACCCATCTTGTTTGGCCTCTAGAGAATGATTACCTCAGAATTATATCATGTTGGCACCATTGCACTTAGTTAAGTCATTCCCACCATGCTTAGTTTATGTAGAGGTTCAAGCACATCCTCAGAATTATATCATGTTGGTTATACTTGTTGTCTACACTCACCTCATCATATGTTTATGGGTTCCTCCTGGATGTAAACACATACTTTGTACTTCCCCATTATAGGGTGAAGCCGGTGCATGAGTCACAAACGATTGGATCCCACCACGGTGGAAGGCCTACGAAGAGATGTTCAAAGCATCTCTCGCTTATCAACTTAATATTCATTTTGAGGGAGTAGTTTTGGGCTACATCAAAACATTTTTAATCACATTAAAAGAACTTGGGCCTATCACAACCATTGGTCCAAGTTAATATGAATTAGTAGCATATAATACTCCCACTGTTTCGTTGAAACAAGCGAGACTATATGGAACTACTAACGAACGCATTGCGTCCTCATATGGACTATATAGTCATATTAGGTTTTTAGGATGATTATGAACCGTTCGATTTGATCCAACACGAGCCTTGTGTTGGACCTTGGGTTTAAGGTAGATAGTTGTTGATTTTAGTTACGCGTTTAATCCAATTAAACCGTTATTTCCTATTGGGCGTTGGACCCAACTATTCCATTTTGCATACAAATAAACAAAAGGAATACATGAAATAATAATAAGGGCTTATGCCCTTTTACAACACAAATCAAATAATGGACTTATGTCCATTTACAACAACTTGAATTAATCAAATTACATTCAAATCTACACTACTAAAACCCAAACATTCATAATGTTTATCGGCCAATCACATAGCTCAATTATCGTGGCCTTTGGTTCATAATCACCCTTTTCTTAATCAATCATATTAACTAAGAAAACAACTTTAAACAATTGGTTTTTGGATCCATTGAATTGATTTAAATGGAACTAATATGAAATGAAAATCCAATTCTCATTAAAGAGACAAAACAATTTTGTTCTCATCCTTTTGGGCCAATAGGAAACTATGACCACAACAATTGGGCCATAATGCAAATACAAAAACTTTTGGGGTCACTTTGCAAAAACACAATAGTCCACAACTTCATGTAATTACAACTAGATCCCAAAATTTTAATAATGCAAAACCATCATTAAAGGATCAAAACAATTTGTCCTTTAGAGTTTTTGGGCCTTAACGTAAAAACGTAAATTTTTGGACCAAAATGCAAATACACAAAAGTATCAAAACTTTATTTAATTGCACAAAAGACCCAAAAATACCCCACTTGATGGGGTGGCCGGCCAAGGAGATAAGATAAATGAAAAATTCTAAAAGTTTTGCAAGTTGATTTTATTAGGTGATGTAAATGTGATAAGGATAAGTTTGTAAGAAATTTTTGTCAAACAATAATGAAATTTTGTCTAACAATTAATATATTTATTATCCTTCATCAATAATCATCACCCATCAAATATAAACCAAAACTTTATGAAAAACATAAAACTTTTGAATCAAAACTTCAAAACTTTATGTTCTTGGCAAGAACTTCAAGAACATTGAAGAACACTCATGAAAACTCATAATAGCCCCATGAATGTTTTCACTCACCAAAACTCAATTTTTCACCACTCAAAAGAGGGCTTATATCCTAGGGTACTTAGGGGTTCCATAAGTCACTTTAAAACCATTTTAACAAGCCAAACATGAACCCTAAAAATCACCCTTTGGATTTGGCCGAATTTCCCAAAACACATGGCACCAAATTTTAGTTCCAATATTCATGCTTAAATGAAATACATCTACAACATTTGAGATGCTAAATTTTCTAGCAAAATTTATATATTCAAAAGCAAGAACAAAGCTTGTAACATTTACAACATTTAAATCACAAAACATGAACATCACAAAACCCAAAAGGATTCACCATAAACTAGGCCTAGGCTCTGATACCACTTGAAGGAAAAAATTTGTCCTAGCTAAGAACAAGTATGAACATTTGAATACATATGCTAGCAATTAACACTTTAAAGTAGGCATGCATCCAAAAACAATTCATAAAACCCATGACTTTCAAAGCCTAGTATATGGTGAACCAAAATAAACTCTTTAACAACATTAAAGAGAAGTAAAGATTTAGTGTTTCTTTACCCTTGAAGATCATCCTTGTTTACACAAGGGATTCACCCAAGTGGAGGGCCTTCAAGTCACCTCCAAGCTCCTTGAATCCTCCTTGTGTTTTCCTCCCTTTGGTGCTCCTTTGAAGATTTGAGAAATAAGGATTTGTTCTCCAAAACACCAAAAGCTTGATGTCTCTAATTCTCTACACCAAGGATGTATTTTGTGAGGATGATATGGATGACTTAAGGAAGAAGAGATTGCTAGATGTCCCTTCCTTTAGTGGCTGTCCTCTTGGAAGAAAATGGAGAGAACGTTTCACCCAATTTCAATTAGAAAACACCTTAATGAAAATAAAGCTATAAAATTCCTTTTATACTTCATTTCTTTGGTGAGTGGCAAGCTTGCAATTAAGCAAACTTGCAATTCACCCTAATGGCCGGCCCTCCTTATTGTTATTGGGCTATTTGCCCATTTTGTTTTAGTTGTCATACAACTTAAACATAATGGGCCTTTTGGTCCAAAACGCTTTTGGGCCCCGTAACCCAAAACCAACATATAAGCCCAATACGAACCTTTCGTATAATTAATTAACTAATTAATTAATCTTGACCATTCTTCAATTAAACCATTTAATTGCTAATCCATTTCATATAATTTCTTCACATACATCCTTACTCGGTGTACGATCCATTAGGTTCCAATTAGCGAGGCAGTGGGCGATGTTACTCTTAACTATCGATTGTGAATTGAAACCACATTTCAATTCTCCCTTTAATGATTAGTGTTACCTAATCATTTGGGCTTCCACAAACCATGAGTGACACCTAGCAGTATGTCATGGTTACCCAAGCTAAGTAGAATTGGTTGGAGAACCTATCCAGTTACAATTACAATGCAATACGGTCCTTCTCTAATACAATACTCTTAATCACATTGTTTAAGTGATAGTTGGTTTCATGTCTACTATCCAATGTGATACTTTCCTATATGATTCCCTTGAATATGATTTGGAACAATCTTCCTAAGTCATATTCATTTGCTTTGGCCAAAGACTTTAGAATCATATCTTAGAGTATTCTCCCTCCACCATGGAAGGTTAGAGATCCCTTGTTGTACATTCATATGCCTACATGACTAGATAGCTTGACCCCAACAATGCCGTGGACACTCCAAAGGAATGCCGTTGACAGGATCAAAGATCAAGGACCTAACCATTAGACATCGATGATGCCTCAGGTCAAAGGACTACTTTGCATATTGCAACCTTAGAGTTCATACATGACATGTATGTTCGAACTCTCTTTTGATCGTAGTTCAGTGTACTCGAGTACTCTTTCGAGCACCTATGTGTTTGTCTTAGTGTCCAACACCAAATGACTTGAGACTAGTTATACTCACGATTGAGTCAACATAACACATACTAGCCTTAGCGGATTGTCAATGCCCAATTAGCAATCCTATGGCTAGGAACGTTTTAGGAATGAACATAAGAGAAAGGTCTCGATAATCTAACTCATTAGATCATTTATCTCTTAGAACAAATACATTCCTTGGATTCCCTTATTGCTTAAACACATGATACAAATAAATAGTGATTAACAATAAGATTGCCCTCCATTAAACATATAATAGTTTAACACAATAAGTATTCCAAAAAGCTATTACATCAAATGAGTGGCTTTGTGGGCATACTTCCAACACAGGATTCTTTTTCAGCTTGTAAACCCATTTGCTACCAATAATTGCTCTGTGTGTAGGTGGAGGGACAAGCTTCCATGTGGCTTGACCTTTCAATGCATCGAACTCTTCTTGCATTGCTCTTTGCCAATTAATATTTGTAGCTGCACTTCGAAAGTTCGTAGGTTCTGCTAGATCATTAATTTGAGCCAAAAAGGAAAACCCCCCAGTACCATAGTTATCATGTTCATCAATCTGTAAAGTTGACAACTGAGGAAAACTAGCTATAAAGGCTGAATAATCTTTTCTTGAAATAGCCCATGTTTGTAACCTAGTTTGCATCCTTGGAACAAAATTATCAGATTGAATATGCTCAGATACTTCAGAAGAAATTAGAGGAAGAGTTACCTCTAATTGTGCAGGATTGTGGATAGGTAACATCAAAGCTGTGTGTGGAGGGGATGAATGAGTTGTTTCAGTTGACGGAGAAGATGCTGTTGTTGAAATATGAGGGCTTGTCCCAACTGTACTTGCACTAATCTCATTAGCTGGTGCACTGATAGAATGTGGAGAACTTACACCTACTGAATCAGATGTCATATTTCTGCCATCAAAAGTACCAGAACGAGGCTGCACTGGAAGTGTAACAATAATAGGACCATTCACAGATCTATCTCTGAAAGATTCACTCGAAGAAGAAAAATTTGTAGTACAACTCATGACTTTGTAAGGAAACACACTCTCATCATGTATAACATGCCTGGATATAATCAGTTTCTGAGACTGCATATGAAAACATAGTGCTCCCTTATAACCTTCTACATAACCAACAAACACACATTGAACAGCCCTTGGTTGCAATTTGTTCTCATTATAGGGTCGGATATAGGGATATACTGCTGTTCCAAATATCTTAATATCTTGTAAACTAGGCTTTGTACCAAACAACAACTGATAAGGGGATTTCATCCCTAATGTTTTACTTGGCATCCTATTTATGAGATATACAGAATGTGCACAAGCATGAAACCATAAGTTCTTAGACAAATTAGCAGTGGTCATTAAAGTAATGGCAGTCTCTATGATGTGTCTATGCTTCCTTTCAGCCATCCCATTCTGTTGAGGGGTGTAGGGACACGAAATCTTATGTACTATACCTTTAAGTTTCAAGAAATCATCAAACTGCTTACTTATAAACTCTCCACCCCCACCAGTTTGAAGACATTTAATGCTAACATTAAACTGATTATGAATAAAGCTGAAAAATCTCTGAAAGACACCAAAAACTTCTGATTTATTGATTAAAGGAAATATCCATACATGCCTTGTGAATTCATCGACAAAACTAACATAGTATCTATATCCTTCTATAGACCTAGTTGGTGAAGGACCCCAGAGATCGGAGTGAACCTTCTGAAATGAAAAAGTACATGTATTTGTCCTATCTAAAAACACCTGCCTTGACATTTTTCAGAAATACAGAAGGAACATACATGCTGATTATCATCCACTGTAATAGCTATATCTGATAGTTTCATCATCTCTAAAAGCACTTCATTGCTGGGATGTCCAAGTCTTTGGTGCCACACTGTAGACTTCACCTTATGACCAAGTAATGCTACTGACTTCTGAACTGATGGAGACAAACACCTTGGGAACAGCTTGACTGGAATCCGAAACAATTCACCATCCTCACTCCTTCCTTGGTAAAGAACAGCTTTGGTTACCTTGTCCTGCACATAGAAATTTATATCATCACATATGAACCAGCAGAAGTTATCTTTGCACAATTGTTTAACTGAGAGTAAATTCACAACTATAGTTGGCACATGTAAAACATTCCTCAAGATCAAAGAGTAAGGTGATGTATTTAAATGTGTAGACCCAATATGTGTGATTGGCAAACCTTCACCATTGCCAATTATAATTTTGTCATTGCCTGCATATGAAGTGACTTGTTGCAAAGAATCAATGTTTGCAGTCATGTGATGAGAAGCCCCAGTATCTATAATCCAGGAATCATTAGGTAAAACTGTTGGTGGAGCATGAGCTTGCATTGCTGTGAGAGTAGGAGCAGGTGGTGTCCCTTGATAGGCAAAGTTATTTCTGTGATAACAGTCTAATGCATTGTGCCCTTTCTTGCCACAAATCTGACATTCCATACCCTGTCCACCTGAGCTTGATTGAGTAGGCCTTTTCCAGCAATTAGGGGCTGTATGCCCTCTTTTGAAACAAATCTGACATTCAGGCACTATGTTAGGCTTTATCTCAGTATTACCAGACCAAGATTGCCAGCTTCCTCCATTTGATCTGCCCCCAGACTGACCACCTCTATTGTTTCCATAATTCTGAGATCTGTATGCACCATTCCCATTCGGCTTGGAACCATACTGAGGTCGAGAACCATTATTATGGAACTGGCGTGGAGTGTTGGCTGTCCCCACAAAACCATAAGCACTGGCATTCTCATGATATCCTAAATCATGATGTTGTGGAAAGGGATAAGATGGAGGAAACATCACTGGTGCTGAAGACTGTGGAAAGGGCAAATGTATCGGAGCTTAAGACTGGGAAACAGGATATGGCATCTGTGCACTATTTGAAGATGATGCCCCTGAGCTATAGTGTTCTTGAGACTGAGAGAACGGATATGGAATCTATGCAACTTTGGAAGATGATACTCCTGAGTTATAATGTTCTTGTGACTGTGGAAAAAGAGATGGCATCTGAATAGCATTCGAAGAAGATGCTCCTGAACTATAATGTCCTCCAAAAACAGAATGTGCACCTGGTATTGGTGTTAAAGTACCTTCACTAATGAAAGGCACATTAGCAGAGTTACTAGAAAACCCTTGAGCCATGGAGGAATAAGAACCAGAACCAGAATTCCCTTGCATATACAATCCAGCAATATTTGGAGACAAATTTTGAATAACAGAATCAGCTTCTCTTTCTGCACACAATAACTGCTCCCTAAACTCTCTTAGCGTCATATTTGTATCTCTTGTAAAAATTACAGTTCTTATAACCGAATACTCTCTTGGTAAACCAGACAATGTTGCAACAACAAAATCATTATCACTGACTACTTCTCCAGCTGCAACTAACTGATCTTTAATATTTCTAAGACGAGACAGATAATGATCAATTGAACTTGCCCATTTCTGCATAGTCTGAAACTCTGTCTTGAGGGTATTAACACGAGCTTTAGAAACAGATGCATATCGATCTTGCAAATTTCTCCAAGCTTCATGCGCAGTTCTAGACCCTAAAACATACTCAATTGACTTATCCGACAAGGTAGCAATCAATAAACTAAGAAGAGCAAGATCCACAGACTCCCATTCCAAGAATGCATCAGAAACTGTATTTGTAACCCCTTGATCCGTACTAACTACATACTTTGGTGGACATGAAATAGAACCATCAAAATGACCAAACAGTTTATAGCCTTTGAGAACAGAAGTAAACTGAAACACCCACTTCACAAAATTCTTATCATTCAGCTTAATGGTCAGCATGCCTAAAAGGCTCTCCACTTTCACAAATGACGACATTATGTGTACAATTTGTAAGAAAACAAAGAATCGACACACAGAACTTCAAGAACCTTCAATCTAGAACAGTAAACACCCAATTCAACAAACTACACAAATCAAGAAATGACTTTGTGCCCACAAAAATCTACAGCAAAGTAATCACCAATGGCTTTGTGCCCACTACAAATCAAAACTCAAGAATTGGCTTCGTGCCTTCACAAACTACAGAAAAACCCAGAAAGATTTCGTGCCCACTACAAATCAAGACGCAAGAAATGGCTTCGTGCCTTCACAAACTACAGAAAACCAGAAATTGCTTCGTGCCTCCAAATTGACATATTTGCTTACAACTTTGAACAATCAGGCCAAGAAAAAAAAATTAGAGAAATTTCACCTGAATCTGTCTTCAACTCACAAAACGAAGAACACCAAAATCACCATTGATGTAGCACACGAACCCATTATCTATACAGAAGAATCACTGGCTCGATACCATCTTAACAACTAAAGAAATGCAGAAGAAATCTTAGAGAGAAATCGAAGAAGAAGGAAGGAAGGAATAGAGAGAGAGAAAGAAAGGAAACTGAACAGTCTTTCTGTATATTGTATTGAATGAATGATTACACATGGTTTGCTATACATATAGCTGTTTACATTTGATGACTCAGCACTCTCTTTCTTAACCAACTAACTAACTTGTAACTGACGGCATGTGGTGAATGATAAGCTATGATACACCCTCAGTTATTAGATATGTGGCGGTTCATTTACTGCTCTGAATTGAAGTGGTGTGGGGAGAAAATGCAATACCCGAGGCACCACCTAATGGCACCACCATCAATATATAAACTAATACACCTCGACCCGGAATGTCCACTAGGACTTCAAATCGAGCTGTGCTGGTCGACATCTAGAAGGTGACGAATCCATAAAGTGTAGTGATATGGGAAATGTGAATAAATTTAAACCTAAAAGTGCCTAAATATAAAAGTGTGTTGTGAGCAGGAATGGACTCATTTCACACGTGATGTCAGAGCATAAATACTGTATAGTAAGATAGGGTGAGAATTATACCATTGAAGGTAATTGTCTACATCAAGTTTTGCCAAGAATCCTTGTCGATATCAAAGTTCATCTACTAAAACCTAGAAGGGCGAAAAACAAGGGTGAGTGGGCCTAAAAACAAAGTTTTATAAAAACCTTTTTGAAAACATTGTAACCCCTCGTTGTAAGTTTTGCCAAGAATGCTCGTCGATATGAAAGCTCATATACTAAAACCCAGAGGGGCGAAAAACAAGGGTGATTGAGCCTAAAAATAAAGTTTTATAAAAACCTTTTTGAAAACATTGTAACCTCTAGCTGTAAAACAAGTATAGTTTCCAAAATATACATACTACGTATAGTATGAAAATACCTACCGTAGCCTACAAAATCACAAGATTGCCATACGTCGCAATATTGCGTAAATGAACATATAACAACCAATAACACATAATCTCGCCTAAGCGAACATATCATATCGAGTGCTCATCGACACATTATGATACACAAGTTCATGCAGAGGTATTCTGACATGAACAGGATTGGGTGTAACAATAATATACACTCTAGTGCTACAATCACATGAAGACTGGCGCTATTCGCGGTCACATGAGTCGGAGTTACCTATTGCAATCTGTACGACAAGACTGGCACCTACTTGGATCCAAGGCGAGTGTGCGGTGCGGATGTGAACATACATGTGAAAGACTAACCCTGACCCTGGGCGAGCACTAACACTGATGCAACAACAATGAGCAAATAACATAATTATAATCATGCCAGCTATTCAACATTTCTAGTCAATATCATATTATTCATGACCATAAATATAATCCCGTAAGATTATTTCATCATTTCCCAACAATAAGGCATTTCTTATAAACGTAAGTTTAATCATGACAATCACGTAGATAATTTATTAATAGTTGTATATATGGAAACTAACCAATTTAATAATTGTATATATGGAAACTAACCAATATATATATATATATATATATATATATCAAAGAAAAGAAAAGACCCACTCACAGATCATGTCGTCATGTTGAACCCGCCTCGTAGCATTGAGAATCCTTGCAAAGCGTTTCGCCTAGAAACGAAACCATTTAGGTAAATATAACGTACTAATGTAATTATGCATTTTCATACAAAGTACAACTAATAAAGGAACTATCTTAAAACAGTTGAATTTCGGAAAATGGACGACGGATTTGAAATTAGGATGTCGAAATATGCTAAGGAGGGTCCCTGGCAAATTTTGTAAAAAGTCAACGAAATAGTCAACGGTCAACCCTAAAAAGCCAACCGAAACGCCCCGATGGTCAACTACGTTAAAACTTTGGAATTTCACTAAATGGGTGTCATAAAGGGAATTGGGACGTCGAAATTAGCCTAGGAGGGTTCCCGAGAAATTTTGAAAATAACAATATAAGGAATATTTCTGGCCCAATGAGAATTGGGCTGGGCTAAGGATTTGGGCCTAAGGCCCTTTTTTTTTTCTTCTTCTTCTCCAGCGGTTCGTCGGATTTTGAGGAAAGATTTGGATGGGAAATTTCAAAGGGCTATATTATGTTCATTTCTCAACCAAAATAAAAAATTCAAAAGCCAAAGTAAAGCTCAGGAGTTAGGGAATCGAAATATACCAATTTGGGGTTAAGTCGTGACGACAAATGGTCGAAATGGCCTACACAGTGCTGGAGTCTCATCGGAAAACTGGGGAGTTTTCCCTCGCGTCGTTTTTGCACCAAAACTCCTACCAAAAACCTTAGAAAAAGCTAAAAATACAAACCAAAACACGATCAACTAAGTTTTAGTTTATTTTTGAGACTCACCCACACTGAAATCTGAGAGGTCCTCGTCGTTAAATATGGTGGTCGAGTTCTAGAGTTCGAGTTCTAACCTTGGTTCTAGTTTTGGGCTGGAATGTTGATAACCTTCATTGACCTGGAGAGATTTGGTGGAGGCTTAAAGGTTTGGTTTCTTGGAGACGACGAGTGGTGATGGTTCAAGTGCTTGGACCTTCTCGGTGCTTGCCGAGGAAGAAGAAAGAGAGAGTTGAGAGAGATAAGTGAGGAAAGAAAGTTGAGTGGTGAGGTGGCAGTCATCCATTAGGAAAGTGAGGTGAAAGAGATTTGCCCGGGGAATAGGAAGGAGAGAGCACATGATTTGAGGAAGGAATGGGGAGTCTCACTAGATAGAAAGCTTAAAGAAAATATTAAAACAATAAAATACCCTCAAATTTCATAAAACACCTCAAGTTTTGTAGTTCCATAAAATCTTAGTCGTAGCTCCAAATCCCGCTTGCGCCTATGCGTTTGTATTGTCGAGTACTTCGAGAATACGCTAAAGTAGTAGCTTATACACGTCATGAACAGATGGTCAATGAAAGTCAACAACCTTGCCTCCAGGGACATTATCATCAATTCACTCATTTAAAATTAATAAGATCGTAATATTAGGGACGGGTTGTCACAATCTACCCACCTTAAAAAAATTTTGTCCTTAAAATTTGAAATCATTCGCTATACATAATATACTCCATATAGGTAGGAATAAAGTATATATAAGGAAGAAATCAAGCTAGAGTGGTTGCATAAAAGAGAATGCCATTCCGTTGCGATTGGAGTGCAGTGATTCCTCTTTCATGCCCCCCAAACTCATACTTTCCTTCTCCTTCAACACCATACTATAATGTAATACCTTTAAAAAAGCATAAGGTCAAAAATATATACATAATAACGCATCGTAAAAAATACGTATATAATATCATGAAAATTTTAAAATAGTTATATTGAAATCCAAATTGAACACAGAAAAATTTCACCTACGCACTCGTAGCGTCACGTACTCCGAAAATAAGGGTGTAGTATCTTTGGGTCACGCCTAAAAATAAATAAATAAATATATAACTATATAAACAAATAGATGAAAATACTAACATAGACGGCGTAATTGTATACTAACTTAATGAACCCAACGAATAAGTTATTGATACTACGGTATGTAGCCCGCAATACCGACAACTCATTGTTGTCCCGATAAGTAAGTAACCAATTCCCAAGGGTGCAATATTACCATCAGGCCCCCATTGGGAAATACATATACATCGTCTAATTAGCACCTCAACCGTGCTCACGTACTAACCTCTCTGGCGACAACGCAACTAGCACAATTTCCTAAATGGTAATCACAATTACTCGAATACATATTCAAATTACTTATCTATCAATCATGTATTGTGTGTAGAATCTCTATACCACAACTCAACAATACCTTAGCTAAACCAGAATAATAAATATCGTCGTACGCAACATAAGCAGATATAAGTGTCTAACATAACTGGCTAAAGCTGTAAAACATACAAAAGCAATATGGTCACTAAGGTCTGGATAGTTCATTCAAACCGACCGTTAGTCTGAGGGTGAAATGTGGTATTGACAAAACTTAATACACATAACCTTCAAGAAGACTTCCCAAGACTTTGGAAGTGAAACGTGCATCACAGTGAGATACAGTAGTGTCATGTACACTATGCAACCAAACATTGTAATTCACATATGCCTCAACAAGTAGATTCATTATGAAATTTTCTCTCGAATTTAGTGAAAAACTGTGTCGAGAAGACTAAAAGAACAATCAAGAATTGAGAGTCGAAACAAGTCCATCAATCTAGAATACAAAGTAACTAGATTAATGCATAACATCTCACTACAACAGTAGTTTCTAGAATATTCAATCACCAATGATAACGATTTGCTTAATAGAGTATTTGTTGGGTGATTGAAAAATTAATGGTCACAACTAAAACTTTTGTTTGTACCATACTTGACCAATCCTAAAACTACTAAGCACCGGTCAACGTTATATCGTTAACGACCCAGAAGAGTTTCCCTCCAACCAAGAGGCCAATCACAGCGCGACGCGTGTCGACATCAGAAGCCAATCATAGCGTGACACGTGTCAACATCAGAAGTCAATCACAACACGACACGTGTCAATGTCAGAATGAAATTAGAAACTCTCTTCTATAAATAGAGATCATTCTCTCACAAGATTTCCTAATGTCATTTGTACTAAATTATTCACTTGTACTCACTAAAGGAGAGCTTGAACCTATGTACTTGTGTAAACCCTTCACAATTAATGAGAACTCCTCTACTCTGTGGACGTAGCCAATCTGGGTGAACCACGTACATCTTATGTTTGCTTCCTTGTCTCTATCCATTTACATACTTATGTTAGCCAATCTAGCGAAGGTCACAAACTTAACACTTTCTGTTGTACGAAAGTCCTCACTGATTTTGTGCATCAACATTTGGCTTCACAAACTTAACACTTTCTGTTGTACAAAAGCTTCACAGACTCTTGATCAAGATAGTGTGAAGCAAAACCAATTTATGGTGCCAACAAGAGCTTCATCAAAAGAGTTCAACCACAATTCTCAAAAGCTTCACACATTCTTGATCAAGACAGTGTGAAGCAAAACCAATTTATGGTGCCAACAAGAGCTTCATCAATGGGGGCCAACCACAATTCTCAAAAGCTTCACACACTTTTAATCAAGACAGTGTGAATCAAAACCAATTTATGGTGCCAACAAAAGCTTCATCAATGGAGGGCAACTACAATTCTCAAACTTTCAAAGCAAATTCAAGACGGTTCGAAGCAAATTCAATTTATATGGTTCATCCAAACCTTCGACTACTACAAGGTGTGGCTTGCATCACAATCTCTTGCTCAATAGTGTAAAAGCAAAATTTGTATATGTTGTCTCTCCCACATTTTCAAATTTCTAGTTTCCCAAAAAAAAAAAATGGGAAATTCAACAAAGCTTCATCAATGGAGGACAACTACAAATTCTCAAAAAACTTCACACTATCTTGATCAAGATAGTGTGAAGCAAAATCAATTCGTGGTACCCAACAAAGCTTCACCACAAAAGCTTCACCAACAAAAGCTTCATCAATGGAGGACAACTACAAATTCTCAAAAGCTTCACACTATCTTGATCAAGATAGTGTGAAGCAAATTCAATTCGTGGTACCCAATAAAGCTTCACCACCAAAGCTTCACCAATAAAAGCTTCATCAATGGAGGACAACGACAAATTCTCAAAAGGTTCACCCTATCTTGATCAAGATAATGTGAAGCAAAATCAATTCATGGTACCCAACAAAAGCTTCAACTCCAAAGTTTCACCTATAAAGCTTCAACTCCAAAGCTTCACCTACAAAAGCTTTACCCACAATAGCTTCACCTACAAAAGCTTCACCCATAAAATCTTCACCAACTAAAGCTTCACCCACAAAAGCTTCACCCACCACAAAACCTTCACCTACAAAAGCTTCACCCATAAAAGCTTCACCAACAAAAGCTTCACCCATAAAAGCTTCCCCCACCACAAAAGCTTCACCTACAAAGCTTCAACACAAAAGCTTCACCTACAAAAGCTTCACACTATCTTGATCAAGATAGTGTGAAGCAAAATCAATTCATGGTACCCAACAAAGCTTCAACCTCAAAGCTTCACCTACAAAGCTTCAACACCAAAGCTTCACCTACAAAGCTTTAATATATATATATATATATATTTTTTTTTTTTCAGAAATTTGAAAATTCAAAAATTCGAAAATTCGAAAATTCGAAAAAAAAATCGAAAAGAAAAAAATCGAAAAAAAAAATTGCCTAGGCCTCCTCTTCTTTGGGCCTAATAACTTTCATAACAAATATATATGAAGAAGGAGTTTTGGGCTACCACTTAGAAAGGAAATGCGTCATTTGTTAACTCCCTCTACCGGAGACTTGGGGGACTCCTACCATATGCTACTGCACCTTGATACTTGGAAGTCTCACGACCACTTAGTGACTTGGATTTTTCAAGTCTCCAAACGAGAAGTTTTCCTCACTTAGGAAATTAAGGGAGCACTACCTCAACCTACATGCTTCACTCACAAAGCTTCAACATACAAGCTTCAACAAAAGGAAAAATTCAAAGAACTTAGTGAAGAAGGCCTTGGTGTATTTAACATAGTACGTTGAAATGAAGCAAAGCTTGTTTATTGATATCTTTGATAAGTTACAAATATTTACATATACATGAATCAAAATAAACAAACAAGAAAGAGCTTTAACAAAGGTTGCTCAGGAGAAGTCTCAGCAGTCGGCAGAGCCTCCAAAAAAAGAAGAGGCACCAGATGGTGATTATTCGGAGCCTCAGTACTAGGCAGAACCCCAGAAGTAGGAGGCACCAAAGGTTGATCATTTGGAGCTTCATTATGCGGTACAACCCCATAAGACGAAGGTAATAAATGCCTTTGGAACAAACCCACAAACTTCTGATGATCAAGTAAAATATGACCATCAGATTCCTGCAGCTGGTCGAGCTTTCTCTTCATGTTTGTAGCATAGTCATGTGCGAGCTTGTGCAATTGTTTATTCTCATGTTTGAGCCCTCTGATCTCCTGTTTGAGACTTATCACTTCAGTCGCCAATGATTCAACTTGGCGGGTTCGAGCAAATAGGTGTTGGGCCATATTAGACACAGAACCTGTACACTGAATACTGAGAACTAGAGAATCCTTAACAGCCAACTCATCAGACCGTTTGGAAAGTAGTCTGTTATCTTTGGGAGTGAGAAGGTTCCTGGCCACCACCGCAGCGGTCATATCATTCTTCATCACAGAGTCCCCAACGGTAAGAGGACCAGTAAAGGATAAGAAGGATGGGCGCCATATGTTGTCTTAAGAAGGCATGGCTGCCTCTTCACCAAAGTTCAAGTCAAAACGACGATCAGATGGGCCAGACATTCTTATAAATGATGAAGGAGAAATGAGGTGCAATAAATCTTTGAAGTAAAGGGAAAATTCCTACAAGCAATAACTCTCTGAATGTACTTCTTGTACACAATTGGTGCCCTTATAAAAGAAAGGGCAACAGGGCTATTGGTTCAAAAATTAAAGGGGCACCACTCTCCGGATTTCGAAGAGGCACAATTTTCCACACGCAACATTAGCTCCTCGGGTACCACATATAACTTTGCAAAAGATCTCTGACAAAGTTTAGACATATAAATTTTGAAGGTCCAGCTACCCTACTATTACCCATAAGGGTAAAGGAACTGCATCACTGCTTGATAACTAAAAGTCCCAATGTGTGTCAACCTCCGTGCTCCGTGGTAAGGCAGACTGGCAAAAATGCCCAACCTTTACTCACATTCGAGAAAACACTCCCAACAAGATTGCTTGCTAAAAAATCGAAGAGGCACCGCTCTCCGAATCTCGAGAGTCAGACTCCCAACAGGATTACGTGCTCAAAAATCGAAGAGGCACCGCCCTCCGAATCTCGAGAGCCAGACTCCCAACAGGATTACTTTCTCAAAAATCGAAGAGACATTGCTCTCCGAATCTACGAGCCAGACTCCCAACAGGATTACGTGTTTAAAAATTAAAGAGGCACCACCCTCCGAATCTCGAGAGCCAAACTCCCAACAAGATTACTTTCTCAAAAATCGAAGAGACACTGCTCTCCGAATCTCAAAAGTCAGACTCCCAACAGGATTGCTTTCTCAAAAATCGAAGAGGCACCGTTCTCTGAATCTCGAGAGCTAGATCTTCGACATGATTGCTTGTTCGAAATCGAATAGGCACCGCTCTCCCAACTTCAAGAGCCAGATTTCCTTAGATAAAGCTTGTCTGCAATCGTCACACGCAGCATCAGCTTTCCAGATACCACATACCACTTTTTCAAAGTGCTTTGACAAAGTTAAAACACGTGAAGCTTGCAGCTCCCACTACATTGCTATGACCAAGAAGGGTAAAGGAATAGCACTACTACTTGTTGTTAAGGAGACTCCTATATATGTCGACCTCCATCTTCCACAGCCAGGTCGACTTGCAAATAAAAAAAATGCTAAACTTTTCTTCACATCTGAAAGGGCACTCTCAGCAGAGTTTCTCGAAATACTCAGCTTCTTTTCCTCCCGATAATACCTCTGCAAACAAGCCACACCAGAGCAAAAGTATCTCATATCATCAGGGTTAAAAGGAAGAGTATCCAATATCATGCTTTTTCCCTGTCTTTTCCTTTGGCCTTGTTCTTACCTGCAAGACAAGGAGAAAGAGAGCAATCAGTCAGCACTTGGAATCAAGCTTCCAGTCAGGAACTGATTGCCTGGAACCCCTTGCCTGATTACTTACCTGGCATTGCTCTCGAGTACTCATCTTTAACATCTTATGCTTCCAGAAAAGATACCACATTTGCCTAAGGAACAGATAAGGCAAGTGAGAAGGATACAAGGAAGCATGTGGAGACAAGCGTAACAGAACATGTGTCGATACATCCGCTACTTTGTCAACAGCAAAAGTATCCCATATCATCAGGGTCGAACGTACTCTAGATTTGATAGACTTGTTTTGACCCTCAAATTCTTGAGTCGGCCTTATACTCTGGAGGAAACCAGAATATCTTCGAGCCCAGTTCAAGAATATGCCTGTGGAAAGTTACTTATTCAAAAGCAAAAGTATCTCATATCATCTCTTATCCATTTGCTTCTTCTTATCCTTGTTGCTGTTTACGACACAAGGAGAAGGAGAACAATCAACCGGAAGCCGAAGTCGAACCTCCGATCCAGGTTGCTTGCTTGGAAGTTTGATTGCTTACCTTGTCTGTTACTTCCTTCAGCAAATCTCCTAACTCGGCGACTTGGGGGACCTCTACTATAAGATTTGTATCGCACTTGACCAAGCCCAAAACTACAAGTAAGCTTCAAGTGAAATTGATACATTACCTTGTGCATCTTCATTGGTTAAAGATACCACCCCTGGATGGAGGAAAAGTACTTCCAAAGAAGATGCCACATCTATATATGAGATAGATAAGGCAAGTGAAAATGATACCACACTTCAGTACTTAGAAGTTTCATGATTACTCAATGGCTTGGATCTTACAAGTCCCTAACCGAGGAGTTTCCCTCACTCAGGAACTTAAGGGAGCATTGTTTGTACCATACTTGACCAATCCCAAAACTACTAAGCACCGGTCAACATTATACCGTCAAGGACCCAGAAGAGTTTCCCTCCAACCAAGAGGCCAATCACAGCGCGACACGTGTCGATATCAGAAGCCAATCATAGCGCGACATTTGTCAACATCAGAAGCCAATCACAACACGACACATGTCAATGTCAGAATGAACCTAGAAACTATCTTCTATAAATAGATATCATTCTTTCACAATATTTCCTAATGTCATTTGTACTAAATCATTCACTTGTACTCACTAAAGGAGAGCTTGAACCTATGTACTTGTGTAAACCCTTTACAATTAATGAGAACTCCTCTACTCCGTGGACGTAGCCAATCTGGGTGAACCACGTACATCTTGTGCTTACTTCCCTGTCTCTATCCATTTACATACTTATCCACACTAGTGACCGGAGCAATCTAGTGAAGGTCACAAACTTAACATTTTCTGTTATACCAAAGTCCTCACTGATTTTGTGCATCAACAACTTCAATGTTCAAGCAATTCTTCTAGACAGTTTGTTTGCATAAAAAATAATATGAAGTGCAGTGGGGTCGACGCGTACCCAAGGTTGACTGGAATGCCTTTCGGCACAAAGATGTGACTATGGAATCACAGTCAAAGTAGATGTCAATCGAAACGTCAGAAAGTCTGATAAGTTCAAGAATGAGAAATTTTGATAAGTGGTCTAAAATATGGTTCTTCCAGACCAACGGAAGGTGAGCTGACTTGTTAAGTCGATAGAGAATCACTGAAACATCATCATAATATCCATATGTACAAGATACCTCGTACTGGGAGATTATGGTGATATTTTCCATCTCTTTTCAAATACAGTAAGTGATTATAACCACTCGAATGATTTCTTGAGGATTTGTAGGTAACGTCATGTCGGTACTCCTGAATCCTAACTAGAATGGAATAAGACAAGCTAAAGATGTTCTAGGGTAGATATGTCTTTTGCTGTTATAACAACAATTACATTTGCACAACCGGGGTAATACATGATAGTGCAAGCGTAGACATTGATTTGGTATCTCCATCATCGCTGTAAAAAGTTTAGCCCTTTTCAAGAGAAAGTGCATGGGAAAAGTTTGTGAGATTGGTGAAAGTTATGGACATGTTTTTCCATAGAGAAGTGTCATCCAATTTTCGAATGAAGAAGATGATTGTTGACTCTAGGTCATGTATATGATGGTTCTTTTCGAACGATTATAACTGTTGGAAAATATAAGCGATACTCTGTCATGCTGCCTCTACACATCCGAAACATTCAAAGAACACATCATCATGAATTTCGGAAATGATTGATGTCAATGAAAGGTGTAAAACAAAGGTGAGATGAGACAATAGTTCAGTTGTCAGAAACTTTATTCATATCCAGCATCCCAAACCAAGCTAACTTTCCTCGGTTGATGAGTGAGGAAAAATACTATAGCCAAAAGATCACCAACAAATTATCGATAAAATCGACAAGACCAAAGATATCTCGAATTTCACAATACTTTGTGAGAATTTCAACTATCTGCCACTACAACCTTTTGGGAAAAAGAAAAGAATATAGTCTACTGAGATCACGTCTCCTAAGAAAAGTACCAATTTGAACAACTAACATTTGAGAAATTTGGTATAAAGCTGATTGTCAGTATTTAGGAAGTTTGATCTCGCTGCTAAAATAGAGGGAAAGTCATATGTAAGGCTACAATGAATTCAACCAGCTACGAAAGAAAACTCGAGTTCTAAAAATGGTCCGGTAGACCATCAATTCGAAGTATGGGTTAACAGTTTTGATCATCATCTAATTCAGTTGCTAAAATCTAGGTGCGAACCTAAAGTTCGATCTTTCGCCTTTGTGAATAGGTTCAAGGTTCCCTAGATAAGGTGTTTGGCTGGGTAAATTCCTAATAGATAACTTTAGTGACTAAGTTTTCTCAATAATGTAAGACTTGATCGAAAAAGATGCAAGGGAAAACTGATGTAGTACGAGAAAGTGGATCGATGGTGTACTTTGCTTCACCATTTCATGATATCCCAGGTAAAATTTTGAGAAATAACTCCAAAAGCATATGTCCTCGAAATGTACCATACTACTTCCTTTCACTACGCCACGTGCTAATAGATCTTCATAGCTTTCTGATACTAGATTCACTCTACCAGTGAGAAATTAACTCATACTTCGATTCTACTATCTACCTGTGGAAGTGATTGAAAAGGTGGCTAGTCGAAAAGGTTTTGTTTACCTAGATAAGTGATGAGGTAGAAAAACCATGAGTTTACTGTCCTAATACAAAGCTTGCTCCTAAGTTTCTACAATTAATTTCTTCGGCTCATATGGTCATTGTTAATCAGTCTAACACACATAAGATGTTTTGATATTGTTCGCTACCTTGAAACTTTGAACCGACGTTTTGGCATAAAGGTATCACTCCCAGATACTAGCTCATGGCCGGTATCAGAAATCATACCGCTGGAATACTAGTTGATAATTTCTGAATATCGGACAGTATTGGCATTTAGTAGCACCACCATAGGCTGATTACAGGTTAGAGCCCACTTGGATGGATGGTTTCATATATTTGGTAAGGAAATGGTCCTGTGAGATGGTTTCATTAATTCTAGGAAAGATACTTACCACTTCGGGGATCTCTACTAACCATAGGTATAACAACTCGTACACCTGTGCCTATGCTCATCGAAATGACGAGTACATCACCAAAAGAAATTTGGGAAACTAGTATTGGTTGGAACGTCATAAAGCCAAAAAAAAAATTGCCAATAATCTACTTTAGAACGGACTTATGGAAGCTGATCTTCCTCCTGAAGATTCGGAGTGATCAGTGTGTTTGAAAAGATTAGTGTTATCAGGGACCAAAAGTGATTATCCTAAGATGTTCTTCCATCGAGTGCTACAACTTTAGCACCACATCATCACTCGAGACATTTCTGGAAATTTCGACAAAAGTAAAACTTCGTAGGGATTCAAATAGGTGGTATACTAACGGGTACTGCCAAGGAATCAAAGTTATACTTTGTTCCTAATTTGAAAGGGTTGGTAGAAATGACTAGATGGTAGTGGGATTAATCGATAAACCTCTAGTGGCACACAATTATCTATACGTTAGCCAGCCCTACTTCAAGGCCATCAACTCATTCCAAAACAGGATTTTCTTTGGCAAGAAAGTTCTTCGTTTAAGTCTAGAGGTGGCCATCAAATATTCTTCTACAAAGGCAATAAGTCATCTAAGTCACTCAGAACTTAGAAAAAGTTAACACGCTTTTCGTATTAGACAATGTGGCAAGATTCAAAGATTAGGTTCAAGAACTAAGAATGCTTATATCACGTGTGTGATGAACGCAATACTGCCAAACTTATGCTCTAATACCAAACTGACACAGCCCGACCTGAAATGTCCATTGGGATTCCAAACTGTAAGCGGGAATGAATCCATTTCACACGTGATGTTAGAGCATAAGTACAGTACAGTAAGATAGGGTGAGAATTACACCATCAAATGTAATAGTCTGCACCAAGATTTTCCAAAAATCCTCGTCGATATGAAAGCTCAGCTACTAAAACTTGGATGAGCGAAAAACAAGGGTGAGTGGGCCTGATAAGAAAGTTTTATAAAAGCCTTTCTGAAAACATTGTAACCCCTCACCGTAAAACAAGTATAATTTCCAAAATATACATATTATGTATAGTATGAAAATACCTACCGTAGCCTGCAAAATCACAAGATTTCCATACGTCGCAATATTGCATAAATGAACATATGACAACCAATAACACATAATCTCGCCTAAGCGAACATATCATATTGGGTGCTCATAGACCCATGATGATACACAAGTTCATGCAGAGGTACTCTGACATGAACAAGACTGGGTGTAACAATAATATACGCTCTAATGCTACAATCACGTGAAGACTGGCGCTATTGGTAGTCATATACGAGTCGGAGTTGCCTATTGCAACATGTACGACAAGACTGGCACTTACTTGGTGTTGGAAATGTGCACTAAAACCAATCATATGATGATACTTTACGGACATTTCACATGTTAAACTAATCTAGTTTAAATATAAAAGGCAAAGATTATTGTTTGAGCCGTCTCATATAAATGTTATATGCTTGAACGATAAGTCCAAGGAATATGTGATTGGGAGAATACGATCTAAAGAAGTTAGATTCATGAGACCGTTCTTTCGTAGACACATCCTAAACGTTCCTGATCATAGGATTGCCAATTGGGCATTGACAGTCCATTAAGATCAGTACGTGCTGTGTCTTCTCTCAGGGAGAGTGACTAGTCTCGAGTCATTGGTGTGTGTGACATCAAGACAAGTACATAGGTGCTCAATAGAGAACGAGTTCACTGAACACGATCAACGAAGAGTTCTCATATTCATGTCACATGAGAACTCATGGTTGGGATAATGCAAAGTAGTCCTTTGACCTGAGGCATCATAGTTGTCTTGTGGTTAAGTCCTTGATCTTTGATTATGTCAAAGTCACTCCATTTGGAGGGTGTCCACGGCATCGTTGGGGTTAAGCCACTTAGCCATGGAGACAAGCGAATGCGCAACAAGGGATCTCTAACCTTCAAACTGTTTGAGGGAGAATACTCTATGATATGATTTAGAATCTCTGGCGCCAGAGTATGAATGAGATTTAGGAAGTCGTTCCAAATCACATTCCAGGTAATCATATAAGCACACGGATCACATTGGATCGTAGACATGAATAAATAAACTATCAAACCAAACAATGTGGTCAAGAGTATTGTATTAGAGAAAGACCGTATTGCATTTGTAATCCTAAACTGAATAGGTTCTCTACCTCTTCTGATTAGCTTGGGTAACCATGATATGCTGCTAGGTGTCACTCATGGTTTGTGGAAGCCCTAAACGTGTGTAATCACTAAAGGGAGAATTGAAAGTAAGTTTCAATTCACAATTGATTTGAAAGAGTTCTAATCGCCCACTGCCTCGCTAAAAGGAACCTAATGGATCGTACACCGTGTAAGGTGGAGATTGAAGAAACAATGGAGATGAGTAAGAATAATTAAATGGTTTAATTATTTATGGCAAGGATTAATTAATATGTTAATTAATCAAACGAATAAGTTCGTTAAAGACCTCGGGATAATTTTGGACCTTAAGGCCCAATGGGCTTCGAACGTTAAGCCCATTGACTTAAGTTGTATGACAACTTAATGACTAATAATTCACAAAGGCCTTAAAAGCCCAATGAAACCCTTAAGGTCGGCCATTTAGAGATGGAGTGGGTTTTGGACTTATTTACAAGTTTGCCACTCCAATGAATTAAGGTATAAATATGACTTTATAGCCAAAATTCATTTAGGGTTTCTTTTGGAGAAAATTGGAGAGAACATGTCTCTCCCTTTCTCTTTAAAGAGGCTGGCCCCCTTGGAGGGATTAGCTAGGAATCTTTCTCCTCCAAGGTCACTCATTTCTTCATTAATCTTACCTTGGTGTGGAGACTTAGAGGTTCTCAATTTTGGGAACTTGGAGAACCATTTCATCCATCCAAATCCATAGATCTAAGATGCAAGGAATGAAGGCCCTCTCTGTGGGTGATTAGCCTTTGCTTATGCAAAGAGGAATCTACAAAGGTATAATTTCTCAACTCACTTTGATTTGAGTTGAGTCTTGGTTCACCAATCTACTAGGCTTTGAATTTCGTGGGTAATGTTTTGTTTTTTAATGCATGCAAGCATGATTCCACCTTTTAATTGTTAAATGCATGCTATAGATGTTATTCAAATGAACATGTTTTCACAAAATAATCCTTCACTTGGATCTAAGGCGAGCGTGCAGTGCGGATGTGAACATACACGTGAAAGACTGACCCTGGCCCTAGGCGAGCACTAACACCGGTGCAGCAACAATGAGCAAATAACATAATTATAATCATGCCACATCCATTTGACAAGTCTAGTCCATATCATACTATTCATGACCATAAACATAATTAAGGCATCCCTCTATAGTAAGTTTACCTGTGCATCCCGTAGGATTATTTCTTCATTTCCCAACAATAAAGCATTTCTTATAAACGTAAGTTTAATCATGACAATCACGTAGAGAATTTATTAAGAATTGTATATATGGAAACTAATATATATATATATATATATATATATATCGAAGAAAGGACCCATTCACAGATCATGTCGTCGAGTCGAAGTCGCCTTCTAAGACAATATGATTGTCAATTAGAAGATCTTCCAAAATTTTCATGACTCCATAGGATGTAGTTGGAAAGAAAGATAAGTCTTAATCGTGTTAAGATTTGGGGTTGTGTGCTAATAAGCAATATTTGTTTGAGAATTATCTTGTGGTTATCCTTAAATTAACCTTTGGATATCACTTCTATAAACCAACTAACAAATGTTGTTTTGTTGGGTAGGTCATTGTAATCCTACAATATGATTTGCCTAAGCGCAAATGAACGAGAATAGAACTCAAAGAATGGGTTCTTTCAGAGACAAGATGATAATCAAAAAATATAACAACCTAGTTCCTACACCACAAGCTCCAAGGTAGTCGAGAAGGATTTATAAACTGTCACAGTTGAATGGTTTGAACTTTATGACTATTTCATAGAGTTACACCTCTTAATTCGAAAGAAATAAGAATGAAAATCCTTATGACTACATTGAGTGTATATACGACATATACTTAAGGAAATGGTAAAGTACCATTTGACCCGAAATAATGAAACCTTCATAGCTAATTGGTAGCTTAAGGTGACTACAATCAAAGAGAATGGTTGACTTGGAAGAAACCATCTTTGACATAGTCTTGGTTTCAATTGATTCAAAGATTGCTAGCTACAACTAAATGGTGATTCAATGTTTGGACGTAATATGGGTTTCCGAAACCATTATTAAGATAGTCTTGATAATATATGTCTGAAACTATAAATCACAAGACATGTAAGTTGTAAAGATCCATTCATCATGAATCTTAGCAAGCTAGTGGGAGCTATAAGCATCTTATGAGAGAAAGATCAAATCGTTTGATTTCTCATAAAAATGTAAGTGAATCTTTTGTTTACTAGGTTTACAAAAGATTAGTGGGAGTTAATCAAATTCCTAAATTTGAATATATATATATGATATATTAATTTTGAAAATGAAAAGAATACTTCTTCGTTAAAGTTATGACTTTAAACATTCTATAACGATAGAATGTATATGGGAGACATAGTCTATAAACATGGGATGGAAATCTATAATGATAGATTTCAGGATATAATTGGATTATATTAAGCCCTAATGACAGACAAAAGATGCTAGGAAGTTTCTCATATGATTATAAACTTCAATCAGAAGGACAACTCTAGTGAGACTAGGAAGTTGCTATTCTCAAAGGGAACGTACCCTTTTGACTCCTAAAGAAACATAATGCATAAATAGAATCCATTATGCATACGCAGAAAGGTGATTTACGTATTTCATATTGTATGAAAAACATTGTTATGAGTTGTACTAAGATCAGTACAAGACGATTTCAATGCAAGCCCAGGATCAAAACCATGACAACTGTCAAGTGAGTCCTTAAGTATTTAAGAAATACTAAAGGATATATTCCTCAAAGAATGAGGAAGAATTAGAGTAACGTAATGGAAGCGTAAATATATTAGATTATGAATCTAATCCATCATTGGATGTTTCTTCATTATGAATGAAGAGATAATCAGATATCCTTTTATTATGACTAAAGAGATATTTGGATGGAAACATTAAAAGTAATGAGTTTAGTGTGTTCCATTGTGAATGCAAAAGATATGGCAATATAGAAGCTTACAACAATGTTGTTTGGATGGGAAAGTTCATTTATGAGCTCTCTATTCGGTTCGAACCAGAAAGTGTCTCCAGTGTACCGACACGATGACACTAATGGGGCGATAGCTCAAGCCAGGGAATCGAGGTCTCATCAAGATCCGAACTCAAATGAGAGACTAAACCACATGATTAAGAATCATGTATAATGGTGACCTCATTATTCTCAAGGTTGCTTCTACGGATAACATACAGATATCCATTGTCTAGGCCTACTACTCAGCCATTTTTGAAATCACTACAGAAGAGGTATCATCATTGATGACCAAGCTAATTGGCTATAGTGCAAGTGGGAGATTGTTGGAAATGTGCCCTAAAACCAATCATATGATGATACTTTACTGACATTTCACATGTTAAACTAATATAGTTTAATTTAAAGGGCAAAGATTATTATTTGAAGCCATCTCATATAAATGTTATATGCTTAAATGATAAGTCCAAGGAATATGTAATTGGGAGAATGCCATCTAAAGAAGTTAGATTCATGAGACCATTCTCTTCCGTATACATATCCTAAACGTTCCTGATCATAGGATTGCCAATTGGGCATTGACAGTCGGTTAAGATCAGTACATGTTATGTCTTCTCTTAGGGAGAGTGACTGGTCTCGAGTCATTGGTGTGACTGACACCAAGACAAGCATGTAGGTGCTCAATAGAGAATAAGTCGACTGAACACGATCAACAAGGAGTTCTCATACTCATGTCACATGAGAACTCATGGTTGGGATAATGCAAAGTAGTCCTTTGACTTGAGGCATCATAGTTGTCTTGTGGTTAGGTCCTTGATCTTTGACTATGTCAAAGTCACTCCGTCAGAGGGTGTCCACGGCATAGTTGGGGTTAAGCCACTTAGCCATGGAGGCAAGTGAATGCTGTTGGAAATGTGCCCTAAAACCAATCATATGATGATACTTTACAGACATTTCACATGTTAAACTAATCTAGTTTAATATCAAGGGCAAAGATTATTGTTTGAGCTGTCTCATATAAATGTTATACGCTTAAACGATAAGTCCAAGGAATATGTGATTGGGAGAATGCGATCTAAAGAAGTTAGATTCATGAGACCATTCTTTCGTAGACACATCCTAAACGTTCCTGATCATAGGATTGCCAATTGGGCATTGACAGTCCGTTAAGATCAGTACGTGCTGTGTCTTCTCTTAGGGAGAGTGACTAGTCTCGAGTCATTGGTGTGTTTGACATCAAGACAAGTACGTATGTGCTCAATAGAGAATGAGTTCACTGAACATGATCAACGAAGAGTTCTCATACTCATGTCACATGAGAACTCATGGTTGGGATAATGCAAAGTAGTCCTTTGACCTGAGGCATCATAGTTGTCTTGTGGTTAGGTCCTTGATCTTTGATTATGTCAAAGTCACCCCATCCGCGGGTGTCCACTACATCGTCGGGGTTAAACCACTTAGCCATGGAGGCAAGTGAATGCGGAACAAGGGATCTCTAACTTTCAAACCATTAAGGGGAGAATACTCTATGATATGATTAAGAATCTCTGATCAGAGTATGAATGAGATTTAGGAAGTCGTTCGAAATCACATTCAAGGTAATCATATAAGCACACGAATCACATTGGATAGTAGACATGAATAAACTATCAAACCAAACAATGTGGTCAAGAGTATTGTATTAGAGAAAGACCGTATTGCATTTGTAATCCTAAACTGAATAGGTTCTCCACCTCTTCTGATTAGCTTGGGTAACCATGTGTATGCTGCTAGGTGTCACTCATGGTTTGTGGAAGCCCTAAACGTGTATAATCACTAAAGGGAGAATTGAAAGTAAGTTTCAATTCACAATCGATTTGAAATGGTTTTAATCGCCCACTGCCTCGCTAAAAGGAACCTAATGGATCGTACACCGTGTAAGGTGGAGATTGAAGAAACAATGGAGATGAGTAAGAATAGTTAAATGGTTTAATTATTTATGGCAAGGATTAATTAATAGGTTAATTAATCAAACGAATAAGTTCGTTAAAGACCTCGGGATAGTTTTGGACCTTAAGGCCCAATGGGCTTCGAACGTCAAGCCCATTGACTTAAGTTGTATGACAACTTAATGAATAATGATTCACAAAGTCCCAATTAGCCCAATAATACCCTAAGGCCGGCCATTTAGAGATGGAGTGAGTTTTGGACTTATTTACAAGTTTGCCACTCCAATGAATTAAAGATAACTATGACTTTATAGCCAAATTTCATTTAGGGTTTTCTTTTGGGGAAAGGATGAGAACATAAGCTCTCCTTTCTCTCTAAAGTGGCCGGCCTCCTTGGAGGGTTTAGCTAGCAATCCTACTACTCCAAGGTCACTAATTTCTTCTCCAATCTAACCTTGGTGAAGAGACTTAGAGGTTCTCAATTTTGGGAACTTGGAGAACCATTTCATCCATCCAAATCCATAGATCTAAGATGCAAGGAATGAAGGCCCTCTCTTTGGATGATTAGCCTTTGCTTATGCAAAGAGGAATCTACAAAGGTATAATTTCTCAACTAACAAATGTTGTTTTAAGTTGAGTCAAGGTTCACCAATCTACTAGGCTTTGAATTTCGTGGTTAATGTTTTGCTTTTGAGTGCATGCAAGCATGATTCCGCCTTTTAATTGTTAATTGCATGCTATAGATGTTGCTCAAATGAACATGTTTTTCACAATTTTTCGTTCAAATGCGCAACAAGGGATCTTTAACCTTCAAACAGTTTGAGGGAGAATACTCTATGATAATATGATTAAGAATCTCTGGCCAGAGTATGAATAAGATTTAGGAAGTCGTTCCGAATCACATTTAAGGTAATCATATAAGTAAAAGAATCACATTGGATAGTAGACATGAATAAACTATCAAACCAAACAATGTGGTCAGGAGTATTGTTTTAGAGAAAGACAGTATTGCATTGTAATCTTAAACTGAATAGGTTCTCCACCTCTTCTAATTAGCTTGGGTAACCATGACATACTGCTAGGTGTCACTCATGGTTTGTGGAGCCCTAAACGTGTATAATCACTAAGGGGAGAATTGAAAGTAAGTTTCAATTCACAATCGATTTGAAAGAGTTCTAATCGCCAACTGCCTCGCTAAAATGAACCTAATGGATCGTACACCGTGTAAGGTAGAGATTGAAGAAACAACGAAGATGAGTAAGGACAATTAAATGGTTTAATTGTTTATGGCAAGAATTAATTAATATGTTAATTAATCAAACGAATAAGTTCGTTTTAAACCTTGAGTTAGTTTTGGGCCTTAAAGCCCAAATTGGGCTTCGAATCGTCAAGCCCATTAGCTTAAGTTGTATGACAACTTAACAAACAAAATTTAAGAAACCCAAAACAGCCCAAAGGCTTGGGAAAACCGGTCATATAGAGAGGGGTAATGAACTTGGCTTAATTGCAAGTTTGCCACTCCATTGTGAGGTGGTATAAAGGCAACTTTATGGCCATTTCATCCTTAGGGTTTTCTTTTAGAGAAAAGATGAGAACACAAGCTCCATTTTTCTCTCTAAGAGGCCGGCCACCCTTGAGGATTTTAGCTAGCAATCTTACTTCCTCTAGGTCACTCATCTCTTCTTCAAGTCTTACCTTGGTGTGGAGCCTTAGAGGTTCTCAACTTTGGGAACTTGGAGAATCCTTTCAACCATCCTCTTCCAAGAAATCCATAGAGCTAAGAATCAAGAATGAAGGCCCTATCCTTGGGTGATTAGCCTTTGCTTATGCCAAGAGGAATCAACAAAGGTATAAAGTTTCTCAACTCACTTTGTTTTGAGTTGAGTCTTGGTTCACCTTTCTACTAAGCTTTGAATTTCATGGGTAATGTTTTGTTTTTGAGTGCATACAAGCATGATTCCGCCTTTAATTGTTAATTGCATGTCATAGATGTTGCTCAAATGAACATGTTTGTCACAAAATTTCCTTCAGATAGGTGAAAAATGGTCAGAAAGATAGTACAAGTAGTTGGCACATTAAATGTCGATTTGAGAGGCCTCAAGGGGGCAAGGTGTCATATCCCAATCTGGGCTCAACTCCTCCGTAGCACGATATTGTCTGCTTTGGGCCCCGACCACGCCCTCACGGTTTTGTTTCTAGGAACTCACATGAGAACTTCTTAGTGGGTCACCCATCCTGGGGTTGCTCTCATGCGAACTTACTTAACTTCGGAGTTCCGATGGAACCTGAAGCCAGTGAGCTCACAAAAGGCCTCATGTTATATGGAGGTGGGCATGTACATATAAGATACATCACCGCCTCTCCGTTGGTCAATGTGGGATGTTACAATCCACCTCCCTTAGGGGCCCGACATCTTCATCGGCACACTCGCACCACGGTAGAATGGCTCTGATACCAAATTGCCACATCCTGACCCGGGCTTGACTTAGCCGTAACACGATATTGTCCGCTTTGGGCCCCGACCACGCCCCGACGGTTTTGTGATAGGAGCATATTTATGCAACTGAGTTAGCTTGTTCTCATGCATTTATGTTGTTATTTCTTAATTATGTATTTTAAGCTATTTTTGTGTGTTTGTAGGTCCATAGGCCTTATAAAGCAATAAGATGCACTTTGGTGCATTTTGGAGCAGTTTTGGGCTTGGAATGGATAGCACATGCATGGAGCAAGGTGGATGGACAAAATTGAAGACTAAAGAGGCTAGGAATGTGTTAAAGAGAAAGAAGAATTAATGTAAAAAGGACAAAGAGCTCAGCCACAAAGGGGTGTCACTCCACTATTCACCTTTCCATCATTGTCGTGCACCACCATTGCACTCTATTTGGATTCCTATGCAGTGCATCATCATCCATGTTCCCTCCATTGACTCATTTGCTGCACCATTCCACCCCCATTTCCTTTCTCTACCATGTGCACAATCATTCATGTTCCCTAGCTGCAACACCACTCCATTTTACCCCATGCTTTGCAGCATCACTTCACTTTCACCTTTGAATCATTTCAAAAACCACTCATTGCACTCAATTGCTACACCATTCCTTGTTCCCTCCATCATTTCAGATTTCATGCATCATTACATTGAATCATCGCACTCAATTGTTGGAAATGTGCCCTAAAACCAATCATATGATGATACTTTACGGACATTTCACAAGTTAAACTAATGTAGTATAAATATAAAGGGCAAAGATTATTGTTTTAAGCCGTCTCATATAAATGTTATATGCTTAAACTATAAGTCCAAGGAATATGTGATTGGGAGAATGCAATCTAAAGAAGTTAGATTCATGAGACCATTCTTTCGTATACATATCTTAAACGTTCCTGATCATAGGATTGCCAATTGGGCATTGACAGTCCGTTAAGATCAGTACGTGTTGTGTCTTCCCTCAGGGAGAGTGACTAGTCTCGAGTCATTGGTGTGTGTGACATCAAGACAAGTACGTAGGTGCTCAATAGAGAATAAGTTCACTGAACACGATCAACGAAGAGTTCTCATATTCATGTCACATGAGAACTCATGGTTGGGATAATGCAAAGTAGTCCTTTGACCTGAGGCATCATAGTTGTCTTGTGGTTAAGTCCTTGATCTTTGATTATGTCAAAAGTCACTCCAAAAGAAGGGTGTCCACGGCATAGTTGGGGTTAAGCCACTTAGCCATGGAGGCAAGTGAATGCGCAACAAGGGATCTCTAACCTTCAAACTGTTTGAGGGAGAATACTCTATGATATGATTAAGAATCTCTGGCCAGAGTATGAATGAGATTTAGGAAGTCGTTCCAAATCACATTCAAGGTAATCATATAAGCACACGAATCACATTGGATAGTAGACATGAATAAACTATCAAACCAAACAATGTGGTCAAGAGTATTGTATTAGAGAAAGACCGTATTTCATTTGTAATCCTAAACTGAATAGGTTCTTCACCTCTTCTGATTAGCTTGGGTAACCATGATATGCTGCTAGGTGTCACTCATGGTTTGTGGAAGCCCTAAACGTGTATAATCACTAAAGGGAGAATTGAAAGTAAGTTTCAATTCACAATCGATTTGAAATGGTTTTAATCGCCCACTGCCTCGCTAAAAGGAACCTAATGGATCGTACACCGTGTAAGGTGGAGATTGAAGAAACAAAGGAGATGAGTAAGGATAATTAAATGGTTTAATTATTTATGGCAAGGATTAATTAATATGTTAATTAATCAAACGAATAAGTTCGTTAAAGACCGCGGGTTTAGTTATGGGCCTCAAGGCCCAATGGGCTTCGAACGTCAAGCCCATTGACTTAAGTTGTATGACAACTTAATGACTAATAATTCACAAAGGCCTTAAAAGCCCAATGAAACCCTTAAGGTCGGCCATTTAGAGATGGAGTGGGTTTTGGACTTATTTATAAGTTTGCCACTCCAATGAATTAAGGTATAAATATGACTTTATAGCCAAAATTCATTTAGGGTTTCTTTTGGAGAAAATTGGAGAGAACATGTCTCTCCCTTTCTCTTTAAAGAGGCCGGCCCCCTTGGAGGGATTAGCTAGTAATCTTTCTCCTCCAAGGTCACTCATTTCTTCATTAATCTTACCTTGGTGTGGAGACTTAGAGGTTCTCAATTTTGGGAACTTGGAGAACCATTTCATCCATCCAAATCCATAGATCTAAGATGCAAGGAATGAAGGCCCTCTCTGTGGGTGATTAGCCTTTGCTTATGCAAAGAGGAATCTACAAAGGTATAATTTCTCAACTCACTTTGATTTGAGTTGAGTCTTGGTTCACCAATCTACTAGGCTTTGAATTTCATGGTTAATGTTTTGTTTTTAAGTGCATGCAAGCATGATTCCGTCTTTAATTGTTAATTTTATGCTTATAGATGTTGCTTAAATGAACACGTTTTTCACAAATCTTCCTTCAAGTGGTATCAGAGCCTAGGTCTAGTAGTTGGTGAATCCTTTTGGGATTTGTAGTTCATATTCTTTGATTTAAATGTTGTAATATGTTACAAGCTTTATTCTTGCTTCTTTGAATGTAAATTTTGTTGGAAAATTTTCCATCTCAAATGTTGTAGATGTAGTTCATATGAGCATGAATATTGGAGCTAAAATTTGGTGCCATGTTTTTGGGGATTTTCGGCCAAATCCAAAGGGTTATTTTTTGGGTTCTTGTTTGACTTGTTAAAAGTGTTTTCAAGTAACTTTTGGAACTCCTATGTACCCTAGTTTGGTTATATGTTATTTCCCTTAAGTTTGAGTGGTTTTGGGATTTCTTTGGATGAAAAATGTTCATGGAGCTCTTATGGGTTTTTCATGAATGTTCTTCATTGTTCTTGACATTTTAGCCAGGAACAAAAAGTTTGGTGTTTTGATTCAAAGTTTTGATTCATTTCATAAAGTCTTTGTTTTGTGCTTTATCAAATGTTTTAATGTGATTGAAATTGTGTAAGGTGATAGAAATGGTGATGGGTGTGTAAGAAGTTCTTCTCTTACACACACATCACTTGTATGAATTTATGTCACAAACCACTTGCAAGGCTTTATGACTTAGTTGAAAAAAAAAAAATTCCAAATTTTGTGGCTTCAATTTTTTCCCTCCCTCTCTCCTAAAACCGGCCACCCTATTAAAATAGGGTAATTTTGGGGCTTTTATGCAATTACATAAAGTTTTGGTACTTTTATGTAATTTGTAGTTTGACCCAAAAGTTTACATATTTATGTAAAGGCCCAAAATCATTAAAGGACAAATTGTTTTGTTCCTTTAATGAAGTTTTTGAATTTATTGAAATTTTTGGGTTCTAGTTGTGATTACATGAAGTAATGGACTTTTGAGTTTTTACAAAATGAGCTCAAAAGTTTAAGTTTTGCAACATAGCCTAAAGGTTGAGGTTATTGCATTTTGGCCCAAATTAGGTTGAGAACAAAATGGTTTTGTCTCTTTAAATGAGAATTGGATTTTCATTTCATTTAGCTCCATTTAAATCAATTCTATGGATACAAAAACCAAATGAAAATGTTGCATTCAAATTTAATTGGTTAAAGCGTTAATTGATTAAAGAAGGGGTGATTATGAACCTAAGCCTAATATAATTGAGCTATGTGAAAGGCCGTTTCAAATTTGTTTGAACCATGGGAATGTGTAGATTAGATTTTGGTTGTAATTTGATTTGATCAAATGTTGTAAAAGAGCATAAGCTCTTCTTTACTTTAAAGTAATTTATTTTGATCAATTGTTGTAAAAGAGCATAAGCTCTTCTTTACTTTAAAGTACTCATTTTCTTGTTTTATTTGATATGCATGAAATTGGAGTAGTTGGGTCCAACGCCCCTAGGAACAACACGCCTTAATATGATTAAACGCGTAACTAAAATCAATCACCATCCCTAGACCAAGATTCAACACAAGGCTCGTGTTGGATCTAATTAAAAGGTTCATAGTCATCCTAAGGCCCTAAGGCAACTATATAGTCCATCAATGAATGCAAACCTTATGTTAGTAGTATCATATACTCTTGCTTAAAAAACCATTTTATAAGCATAGTGAGAGTATTATATACAACTAAAACAATCAAATGGACCAATAGTTGTAATAGGACAAAAATTGTTTTAATAAGATTAAAATGTATGTTTATATATGATGAGACCTAAAAACCCTCAACCAAACCATTATTAAGTTGATAAGCGTGAGAGTGCTTTGAACACTCTTTCGTGGCCTTCCACCGTGGTAGGCTCCAATCGTTTATGACTTGTACACCGCCTTCACCCTATCATGGGCGAGTGCAAAGTGCATGCTTATACTCAGGAGGAGTTTATTTAAAACATTTGATGAGGTTAACGTAGGCAACGAGTGTGGCCAACATCGTATCATCTTGAGGTCATACTTGAACCCCTATCTAAACCGGCATGGTGGGAAAGAACTTAACTAAGAGAAATGGTGCCAACATCGTATCATCGTGAAGCATTGTTTTCTAGAGGCCAAAAAGATGGGTAATCACAAGAGGTTGTTGTGAATGAGTAAGCGTACTCTCTCATTATTATTAATGCTAGCCAACATCATATCATTGTGAGGTGGGCTTGGTAGTAGTGAGTCTCCCATACCCTACTAAGAGTTTCCTCCAAAACTCTCGAATTCCAATGAGGGATATGGAATTTGCCAAAAATAGTGGGTGGTGCTATTTGATTTAAAGACCCGGATCAAATGGCTTAAAATCAATCAATTTATATTCGTTATGTATTTATTTACCAATATATTTGCAAACGCTATCCAAAACTTGACAAAGAAAAGCCGAATGCTTTAGTTTCCAGACTTGGTACCACAATCCCAAAGATTGTCTTAAATGGATTATATATGTACCTAAGTAGTCTAATCCTCACAATCTTCCTATTGGTAATGTATCATTGGAAGAACATGTTAGATAAGTCTATCATAAAGAGGACAACACTTTTAATGTCATAGTTCTTCACTTACAAATCGTTGTATGAAGAAATAAGAGTTGTTTTGAACAACCCTTAGTCAATGCAAACACTAGTGCTTGTTTCTTTGTTAAATGAACAAAGAACATAAGAAGAAAGCACAATGGCATGGACACTTTATGTGCCATGATTCTTCACTTACAAATTGTTGTATGAAGAAATGAGAGTTGCCTTGAACAACTCTTGAAAGTTTGTAATTATGTTTAGAACATAATGGTTGGTTGACAAAAATAGTCCATCAACATGGACTTATGATGATTTTGAATCATTGAGTGTTGAAGTGTTAAACCACTTCTAGAGACGGAAAAATAGGCTAGGACTTCACCTTTATGTCCCTATCCTAATGGTTCACTAAGTTTATTGGAAACTATATAGTGAACAATAACCACACGCTCTCCAAATCGTTTGATGTGTATAACACAATTGAAATACGTTTCAAGAGAGATAGTGGGAGTTTAGGGACCATGACTATTGTAGTCAAAGGAGAAGTCAAATGAAGAAAGTGAAATAAACTCCAAGGGAACAAACTTTCTTTATGAAAGGATGGACATTGGAAGGGGTATTTGCAAGAAATGTCTTGCAAGTGTCATGAACACACCTTTCAAAGGTGTTGTAAATTGTTCTTGAATAGTTCAAAACAGTTGGTTCTTCTACTTGAATGCTTGATTCCGTATTAGTAACTAAGTTTTACAATCGTTGTAAAAGTGTGACTAATAAGAAGTAGAAGATATATGAGAGAAGAAAAAGGTGCTTCACATTCGGAACGTGAATAAAATATAGATCTCTGCGAAAGCAGATAGTACTTACTTCCTCATATGAACTACCAAAGAAATTGGAAAAACCAAAGATTGTCTTTACATTCCAATTTTAAGGAACTTAATTCCGTCACTATAGTAGAGATGGATGAATGTTTTGTTTGACAAAACATTGTTCTTTATTAATCAATGATTGGATTATAGTAATCTAATTGATTGTCTCTATAGTAGAGATGATATGGTAGTGTTAACTGTTTAGAATACAATGATGCTTAAAACCCAAAAGGTTGCAAGATAGTGACTAATCCTAACTGAGTTGTGATACCTCTAAAACATAAATTACGAGTTGGTCATAGATGGATGCTTTGGATCGTTAGATCCGGATCCAATACATTCTTGTTAAAATTGTACAGAGGCAAAATGTTTGAATCTTTATTCTTTTGGAAAGAATAAAGAATCACAAAGTTGTTGAGGTTAATTCACTTAGATGTTAGTGGCACTTGTCCACAACATAATACTACTCATGTTGTATGACATTCACTGAAGATCACTCTTGGTTGGACTATAGTTTATTTTGAATAAACACAAGTCCGAATACTTTGCAAAATGTTTCAAAGAATTCAAGAAATGTAAGTTGATGAGTAAGACGTCTAAAGTATTTGCCTCCTTAGATTTGATCCAAGGAAAGATAACACTTTAGAACAGTTTCCTTGAAAAATATCAAGGAAAGAAGCATCAAAAGATAATGGATTTCTCCATTAGGAGAAGAACGAACTTGAATAAGATTTAGTTCGTTGGATGTTATCAATTACCCATATATATAGGATATATACTTCTAAGACAATATGATTGTCAATTAGAAGATCTTCCAAAATTTTCATGACTCCATAGGATGTAGTTGGAAAGAAAGACAAGCCTTAATTGTATTAAGATTTGGGGTTGGGTGCTAATAAGCAATATTTGTTTGAAAATTATCTTGTGCTAATAAGCAAAGGCTAATCACCCAAAGAGAGGGCCTTCATTCCTTGCATCTTAGATCTATGGATTTGGATGGATGAAATGGTTCTCCAAATTCCCAAAATTGAGAACCTCTAAGTCTCCACACCAAGGTAATATTGATGAAGAAATGAGTGACCTTGGAGGAGAAAGATTACTAGCTAATCCCTCCAAGGGGGCCCGCCTCTTTAGAGAGAAAGGGAGAGACATGTTCTCTCCAATTTTCTCCAAAAGAAACCCTTAATGAATTTTGGATATAAAGTGATATTTATCCCTTAATTCATTGGAGTGGCAAACTTGTAAATAAGTCCAAAACCCACTCCATCTCTAAATGGCTGGCCTTAAGGGTTTCATTGGGCTTTTAAGGCCTTTGTGAATTATTAGTCATTAAGTTGTCATACAACTTAAGTCAATGGGCTTGACGTTCGAAGCCCATTAGGCCTTGAGGCCCATAACTAAACCTGTGGTCTTTAACGAACTTATTCGTTTGATTAATTAACATATTAATTAATCCTTGCCATAAATAATTAAACCATTTAATTATCCTTACTCATCTCCTTTGTTTCTTCAATCTCCACCTTACACGGTGTACGATCCATTAGATTCCTTTTAGCGAGGCAGTGGGCGATTAAAACCATTTCAAATCGATTGTGAATTGAAACTTACTTTCAATTCTCCCTTTAGTGATTATACACGTTTAGGGCTTCCACAAACCATGAGTGACACCTAGCAGCATATCATGGTTACCCAAGCTAATCAAAAGAGGTGGAGAACCTATTCAGTTCAGGATTACAAATGCAATACGGTCTTTCTCTAATGCAATACTCTTGACCACATTGTTTGGTTTGATAGTTTATTCATGTCTACTATCCAATGTGATTCGTGTGCTTATATGATTACCTTGAATGTGATTTGGAACGACTTCCTAAATCTCATTCATACTCTGGCCAGAGATTCTTAATCATATCATAGAGTATTCTCCCTCAAACAGTTTGAAGGTTAGAGATCCCTTGTTGCGCATTCAGTTGCCTCCATGGCTAAGTGGCCTAACCCCAACTATGTCGTGGACACCCTCCTTTTGGAGTGACTTTTGACATAATCAAAGATCAAAGACTTAACCACAAGACAACTATGATGCCTCAAGTCAAAGGACTACTTTGCATTATCCCAACCATGAGTTCTCATGTGACATGAATATGAGAACTCTTCGTTGATCGTGTTCAGTGAACTCATTCTCTATTGAGCACCTACATACTTGTCTTGATGTCACACACACCAATGACTCGACACTAGTCACTCTCCCTGAGAGAAGACACAGCACGTACTGATCTTAACGGACTGTCAATGCCCAATTGGCAATCCTATGATCAGGAACGTTTAGGATATGTATACGAAAGAATGGTCTCATGAATCTAACTTCTTTAGATTGCATTCTCCCAATCACATATTCCTTGGACTTATCGTTTAAGCATATAACATTTATATGAGACGGCTTAAAACAATAATCTTTGCCCTTTATATTTAAACTACATTAGTTTAACTTGTGAAATGTCCGTAAAGTATCTTCATATGATTGGTTTTAGGGCACATTTCCAACAATCTCCCACTTGCACTAGAGCCAATCAGCTTGGTCATCAGTGATGATACCTCTTCTGTAGTCATTTCATAAATGGCTGAGTAGTAGGCCTAGACAATGGATATCTATATGTTATCCATAGATGCAACCTTGAGAATAACGACGTCACCATTATACATGATTCTTAATCATGTGGTTCAATCTCTCGTTTGATTTCGGATCTTGATGAGATCTTGATTCCCTGGCTTGAGCTATCGCCCCATTAGGATCGTAGTGTCGGTACACTAGAGACACTTTCTGGTTGGAACCGAATAGAGAGTTCATAAATGAACTTTCCCATCCAAACAACAATGTTGTAAGCTTCTATATGGCAATATATTTTGCATTCATAATGGAACATACTAAAGTCATTACTTTTAATGTTTCCATCCAAATATCTCTTTAGTCATAATAAAGAGATATCTGATTATCTCTTCATTCATAATGAAGAAACATCCAATGATGGATTAGATTCATAATCTAATACATTTACGCTTCCTTTACGTTACTCTAATTCTTCCTCATTCTTTGAGGAATCTATCCTTTAGTATTTCTTAAATACTTAAGGACTCACTTGACAGTTGCCATGGTTCTGATCCTGGGCTTGCACTGATATCGTCTTGTACCGTTCTAGGTACAACTCATATCAATGTTTTTCATACAATATGAAATACATAAATCACCTTTATGCGTATGCATAAAGGATTCTATTTACGCATTATTTCTTTGGGAGTCAAAGAGTACGTTCTCTTTGAGAAGAGCAACTTCTTAGTCTCACTAGAGTTGTCCTTCTAATTGAAGTTTATCATCATATGAGAAACTTCCTAGCATCTATTGTCTATTATTAGGGATTGATATAATCCAATTATATCATGAAATATATCATTATAGATTTCCATCCCATGTATATAGACTATATCTCCCATATACATTCTATCTTCATATAATGTTTTAAAGTCATAACTTTAACGAAGAAGAATTCTTTTCATTTCCAAAATTAATATATCAAATATATATATTTAAATTTTAGGAACATGATTAACTCCCACTAATCTTTTGTAAACCTAGTAAACAAAAGATTCATTTACATCTTTATGAGAAATCAAACGATTTGATCCTTTTCTCATAAGATGCTCATAGCTCCCACTAGCTTGCTTAGATTCATGATGGATGGATCTCTACAACTTGCATGTCTTGTGATTCATAGTTTTAGACATATATTATTAAGACTATTTTAATAATGGTTTCGGAAACCCATATTTTGTCCAAACATTGAATCACCATTTAGTTGTAGCTAGCTATCTTCGAATTAATTGAAACCAAGACTACGTCAAAGATGGTTTCTTGAAAGTCAACCATTCTTTTGATTGTAGTTACCTTAAGCTACCAATTAGCTTATGAAGGTTTCATTATTTCGCGTCAAATGGTACTTTACCATTTCCTTGAGTATATGTCGTATATACACTCAACGTAGTCATAAGGATTTTCTTTCTTATTTCTTTCGAATTAAGAGGTGTAACTCTATGACATAGTCATAAAGTTCAAACCATTCAACTGAGACGGTTTATAAATCCTTCTCGACTACCTTGGAGCTTGTGGTATAAGAACTAGGTTGTTATATTCAAGGAGTTAATTTTATCTTCTTTATTTGACTTCTCCTTTTACTACAATAGTCATGGTCCCTAAACTCCCACTATCTCTCTTGAAACTTATTTCAATTGTGTTATACACATCAAACACATCAAACGATTTGGAGAGTGTGTGGTTATTGTTCACTATATAGTTTCCAATAAACTTAGTGAACCATTTGGATAGGGACACAAAGGGGAAGTCCTTGCCTAGTTTCCGTTTCTAGAAGTGGTTTAACACTTCAACACTCAATGATTCAAAATCATCATAAGTCCATGTTGATGGACTATTTTTGTCAACCAACCATTATGTTCTAAATATAATTACAAACTTTCAAGAGTTGTTCAAGGCAACTCTCATTTCTTCATACAACAATTTGTAAGTGAAGAATCATGGCACATAAAGTGTCCATGCCCTTGTGCTTACTTCTAAAGTTCCTTGTTCATTTAACAAAGAAACAAGCACTAATGTTTGCATTGACTAAGGGTTGTTCAAAGCAACTCTTATTTCTTCATACAACGATTTGTAAGTGAAGAATTATGACATTAAAAGTGTTGTCCTCCTTATGATAGACTTATCTAACATTTTCTTCCAATGGTACATTATCAATAGGAAGATTGTGAGGATGAGACCACTTAGGTACATATGCAATCCATTTAAGACAATCTTTGGGATTGTTGTACCAAGTCCGGAAACTAAAGCATTCGGCTTTTATTTGTCAAGTGTTGGATAGCGTTTGCAAATATATTGGTAAACAAATACATAACGAATATAAATTGATTGATTTTAAGCCATTTGATTCGGGTCTTTAAATCAAATAGCACCACTCACTATTTTTGGCAAATTCCATATCCCTCATTGGAATTCGAGAGTTTTGGAGGAAACTCTTAGTAGGGTATGGGAGACTCACTACTACCAAGCCCACCTCACAATGATATGATATTGGCTAGCATTAATAATAATGAGAGAGTACGCTTACTCATTTGCATCTCTTGCAAGTACCCATCTTATTTGGCCTCTAGAGAATGTAACCTCACAATGATATGATATTAGTTCCATTGCACTTAGTTAAGTCATTCCCACCATGCAAGTTCGGGTAGGGGTTCAAGAACAACCTCACAATGATATGATATTGATCATTCTCGTTGCCTACGTCTCACATCATCAAGTATGCATATAGACTCCTCCTGAGTGTAAGCACGCACTTTGTACTCCCCCATGATAGGGTGAAGCCGGTGTACGAGTCACAAACGATTGGAGCCTACCACGGTGGAAGGCCACGAAAGAGTGTTCAAAGCACTCTCACGCTTGTCAACTTAATAATGGTTTGGTTGAGGGTTTTTAGGTCTCATCATATATAAACATTCATTTTAATCTTTATTAAAACAATTTTGGTCCTATTACAACTATTGGTCCATTTGATTGTTTTAGTTGTATATAATACTCCCACTATGCTTATAAAACGGTTTTTAAAGCAAGAGTATATGATACTACTAACATAAGGTTTGCATTCATTGATGGACTATATAGTTGCCTTAGGGCCTTAGGATGACTATGAACCTTTTAATTAGATCCAACACCAGCCTTGTGTTGAATCTCGGTCTAGGGATGGTGATTGATTTTAGTTACGCGTTTAATCATATTAAGGCGTGTTGTCTTAGGGGCGTTGGACCCAACTACTCCAATTTCATGCATATCAAATAAAACAAGAAAAGGAGTACTTTAAAGTAAAGAAGAGCTTATGCTCTTTTACAACAATTGATCAAAATAAATTACTTTAAAGTAAAGAAGAGCTTATGCTCTTTTACAACATTTGATCAAATCAAATTACAACCAAAATCTAATCTACACATTCCCATGGTTCAAACAAATTTGAAATGGCATTTCACATAGCTCAATTATCGTAGCCTTAGGTTCATAATCACCCTTTAATTAATTAACGCTTTAACTAATTAAACTTGAATGCAACATTTTCATTTGGTTTTTGTATCCATAAAATTGATTTAAATGGAGCTAAATGAAATGAAAATCCAATTCTCATTTAAAGAGACAAAACCATTTTGTTCTCAACCTAATTTGGGCCAAAATGCAATAACCTCAACCTTTGGGCTATGTTGCAAAACTTAAACTTTTGAGCTCATTTTGTAAAAACACAAAAGTCCATTACTTCATGTAATCACAACTAGAACCCAAAAATTTCAATAAATTCAAAAACTTCATTAAAGGAACAAAACAATTTGTCCTTTAATGATTTTGGGCCTTTACGTAAATACGTAAACTTTTGGGTCAAACTACAAATTACACAAAAGTACCAAAACTTTATGTAATTGCATAAAAGCCCCAAAAGCACCCCACTTGAGGGAGGGCCGGTTTTGGGAGGATGAGTCCACAAAAATTTTGAAAATTTTTCAACAAAGTCATAAAGCCATGCAAGTTGAAATTGGTTGGTGGGAACATGTGTGTAAGAAAGAAAAACAATTATGTACATAAATTAAACACTCTTACAACATTTCAATCACCTTTTCAAATAAAAGTTTTTGATGATGGAAAAGTCACACCAACCAACTTAAAACAAAGACTTTATGAAATTAACCAAAACTTTGAATCAAAACACCAAACTTTTTGTTCTTGGCTAAAATGTCAAGAACAATGAAGAACATTCATGAAAAACCCATAAGAGCTCCATGAACATTTTTCATCCAAAGAAATCCCAAAACCACTCAAACTTAAGGGAAATAACATATAACCATACTAGGATACATAGGGGTTCCAAAAGTCACTTGAAAACACTTTTAACAAGTCAAACAAGAACCCAAAAATCCACCCTTTGGATTTGGCCGAAAATTCCCAAAAACATGGCACCAAATTTTAGCTCCAATATTCATGCTCATATGAACTACATCTACAACATTTGAGATGGCAAATTTTCTAACAAAATTTACATTCAAAGAAACAAGAATAAAGCTTGTAACATATTAAAACATTGAAATCAAAAACTATGAACTACAAAACCCAAAAGGATTCACCAACTACTAGACCTAGGCTCTGATATCACTTGAAGGAAGATTTGTGAAAAACATGTTCATTTAAGCAACATCTATAAGCATGCAATTAACAATTAAAGGCGGAATCATGCTTGCATACACTTAAAAACAAAACATTAACCATGAAATTCAAAGCCTAGTAGATTGGTGAACCAAGACTAAAATCAAATCAAAGTGAGTTGAGAAATTATACCTTTGTAGATTCCTCTTTGCATAAGCAAAGGCTAATCACCCAAAGAGAGGGCCTTCACTCCTTGCATCTTAGATCTATGGATTTGGATGGATGAAATGGTTCTCCAAGTTCCCAAAATTGAGAACCTCTAAGTCTCCACACCAAGGTAAGATTGATGAAGAAATGAGTGACCTTGGAGGAGAAAGATTACTAGCTAATCCCTCCAAGGGGGCCGGCCTCTTTAGAGAGAAAGGGAGAGACATGTTCTCTCCAATTTTCTCCATAAGAAACCCTTAATGAATTTTGGCTATAAAGTGATATTTATACCATAATTCATTGGAGTGGCAAACTTGTAAATAAGTCCAAAACCCACTCCATCTCTAAATGGCCGGCCTTAAGGGTTTCATTGGGCTTTTAAGGCCTTTGTGAATTATTAGTCATTAAGTTGTCATACAACTTAAGTCAATGGGCTTGACGTTCGAAGCCCATTGGGCCTTGAGGCCCATAACTAAACCTGTGGTCTTTAACGAACTTATTCGTTTGATTAATTAACATATTAATTAATCCTTGCCATAAATAATTAAACCATTTAATTATCCTTACTCATCTCCTTTGTTTCTTCAATCTCCACCTTACACGGTGTACGATCCATTAGGTTCCTTTTAGCGAGGCAGTGGGCGATTAAAACCATTTCAAATCGATTGTGAATTGAAACTTACTTTCAATTCTCCCTTTAGTGATTATACACGTTTAGGGCTTCCATAAACCATGAGTGACACCTAGCAGCATATCATGGATACCCAAGCTAATTAGAAGAGGTGGAGAACCTATTCAATTTAGGATTACAAATGCAATACGGTCTTTCTCTAATGCAATACTCTTGACCACATTGTTTGGTTTGATAGTTTATTCATGTCTACTATCCAATGTGATTCGTGTGCTTATATGATTACCTTGAATGTGATTTGGAACGACTTCCTAAATCTCATTCATACTCTGGCCAGAGATTTTTAATCATATCATAGAGTATTCTCCCTCAAACAGTTTGAAGGTTAGAGATCCCTTGTTGCGCATTCAGTTGCCTCCATGGCTAAGTGGCTTAACCCCAACTATGCCGTGGACACCCTCCTTTTGGAGTGACTTTTGACATAATCAAAGATCAAGGACTTAACCACAAGACAACTATGATGCCTCAGGTCGAAGGACTACTTTGCATTATCCCAACCATGAGTTCTCATGTGACATGAATATGAGAACTCTTCGTTGATCGTGTTCAGTGAACTCATTCTCTATTGAGTACCTACGTACTTGTCTTGATGTCACACACACCAATTACTCGAGACTAGTCACTCTCCCTGAGAGAATACACAGCACAGACTGATCTTAACGGACTGTCAATGCCCAATTGGCAATCCTATGATCAGGAACGTTTAAGATATGTATACGAAAGAATGGTCTCATGAATCTAACTTCTTTAGATTGCATTCTCCCAATCACATATTCCTTGGACTTATCGTTTAAGCATATAACATTTATATGAGACGGCTTAAAACAATAATCTTTGCCCTTTATATTTAAACTACATTAGTTTAACTTGTGAAATGTCCGTAAAGTATCATCATATGATTGGTTTTAGGGCACATTTCCAACAGCTTATGCAAAGAGGAATCTACAACGGTATAATTTCTCAACTCACTTTGATTTGAGTTGAGTCTTGGTTCACCAATCTACTAGGCTTTGAATTTCATGGTTAATGTTTTGTTTTTAAGTGCGTGCAAGCATGATTCCGCCTTTAATTGTTAATTGCATGCTTATAGATGTTGCTTAAATGAACATGTTTTTCACAAATCTTCCTTCATCAATTGCTACACCATTCCTTGGTCCATCCATCATTTCAGATTCATGCATCATTACATTGAATCATTGCACTCAATTGCTACACCATTCCTTGTTCCCTCCATCATTTCAGATTTCATGCATCATTACATTGAATCATTGCATTCAATTGCTACACCATTCCTTGTTCCCTCCATCATTTCAGATTTCATGCATCATTGCACTCAATTGCTACACCACTTCATGTTCCCTTCCATTGCCATGCACTTCCTCTATAAAAGGAAGTGTGTGTAACATAAATTTAGTTCATACTTTGTTAGATCATTCACTCCCATTTCAGCACAACCTTCACCCAAACACATCCATTCATCTTCACATCCATTCCTCCATACAAACAAACCTTCAAACACTCACCAACACCTTGTGCCGTAGCAAAGGAAGGGAAGGAAAGTGCTTGGACGTGCTTGCTGTCCAACTTGGATCGTTGGAGCGTTTAGGTGTTGTCTTTCTTTTGTTTCTAATGTTTGAATTCATTTCCTTTCGTTTTGTTGTAAATATGAGTGGCTAAACCCCTCTTGGCTAGGGATGATTTCAAAGCCATGATTATGTGTGCAATATAATTTGATAAATTCTAGTTATGAACTCTTGAATCGTGAATGCAATTGGCTTAACTATTTGATTGATAACTTATTTGTATTTGTTAATTAAGGGTCAGCACTTAATAGAAATGCATAAATCCATTGCTAGAATATAAGGAAGTTTCACATAATCGTTACAAACTTATATTCACATGTAGTGAAGGTCGCTTATAAACGATCGCGTTAAGTTCAATTCCTAGCATGAGTGACATGATGTCATAGTTGCAAGTGCTTTGTCAATGCTTATGATTTTCATTAAACATAATGATCTTTGATTGTATCTCTATTATGATGTCATGTAGGGAACTTTTGAAGAACGTTTTGGGTTGTCGAATGATATCATCCAATCCAATAAAACAAGGAAAATCTGAGAGTTAACTAGTGATGTCACGGTTAATTTGGAGTATTGTCATAAATAATTCAATGAAGTAGTAACTGGAAATCAAGTTATTTGCAAACATGTCATGTGTGGAGAAAAAACCTCTAGCTATTGAAGGGAAAATTATGAGTTTTACACATAGGGATTTCAAAATGACTATCATGCATATACAAATCAAATTTTATATACGAAAGCAGCGGAAGCATTTAACACAAATTATCAAAGCTATAGTCATGCAAATCCCCTTCAAGGTTCATAGGTTTATATATAATGCATCATAACATTTTAGAGAAGAACAAAGTGAAGGTTGAGTCTTATACCTCTTGATCTAGACTTGAGACCAAGGATGGACCACCTCCAAGCCCTTTGCTCCTTGAACTCCTTGAGCCTAGCCTCCCTCCTTGCCTCCTCCACTTTGTTGGTAAGAGTGCTCCAAGGTTCTCCTTTAGTCTCCAAAGGAGAAGACCTCTAAAGATCCACACCCACTAGTGTAGTGAGATGGATGGAGGAATAACCAAAAGGGTGAAAAATTGTTAGCTAAAACACCCTCAAGGTGGCCGGCCTTTGTGTAGTTTTTAGAGAGATATATCTTTTGCCTCTTTGATGTTTTAAACACACAAAAACCCTAAGGAATAAATCTCTATAAAGTTCCTTATATAGACAAAAAGAAACCTAGTCAACAACTTGACTAAATATCTCTCCCAAACCCTTTAAGTGGCCGGCCCTTTAGTGTTTGGTTTGGGCTTTGGGCTTTTATTATTTCAAGTCATCCTATGCTTGAATAAAAAGCCCAATGGGTTTAGGCCCAATGGGCCCAATAAAACCCGAACGTTTCTTTAAGCCCAAAACGATCTTTATCGCTTTTATGATTTCTTTAGACTTTCTAAATTAATCACAACACTTAATTAATCCAATTAATTATTCCTTCATCCATTAATTACTCACTACAATAGTGTGTCGGTGTACAATCATTTTAGGTTCTCATTAGCAAGGCAGTGAGGTGATTGGCATCAATCCAATTGATTATATTTAATTCAATCACTTAGTGAATTAAAACTTCCTTTTAATTCACCTTCTTCTTTGATGACTACATTTAATCATCTAGAAGAACTCACAAGCTATGAGTGACATCTAACCATATGTCATAGCTACCCAAGCTAATGTAGAAGTTGTTCGGAGAACCTATTCAGTTGGAATTACAATGTAATTCGATCCTTCTCTAAAACAATACTCTCAATCACATTACTAGGGTATGGATATATTATGTCAAACCCCTAATGTGATTATTCCTTCTTATATGATTCTATTGATTCGTATAGGAACGCTTTCCTTTATTACGCTCGATACTTCGGCCGAAGATTCCCGAATCATATCTTAGAGTATTCTTTCTCTCTTATCGAGGATTAGAGATTCCTTGTTGCGCATACACTGAAGGATTATTTTGTGAAAACATGTTCATTTAAGCAACATCTATAAGCATGAAATTAACAATTAAAGGCGGAATCATGCTTGCATGCACTTAAAAACAAAACATTAACCATGAAATTCAAAGCCTAGTAGATTGGTGAACCAATAATCAACTCATAACAAAGTGAGTTGAGATTTATACCTTTGTAGATTCCTCTTTGCATAAGCAAAGGCTAATCACCCAAAGAGAGGGCCTTCATTCCTTGCATCTTAAATCTATGGATTTGGATGGAAGAATAGGTTTCTCCAAGTTCCCAAAATTGAGAACCTCTAAGTCTCTTCACCAAGGAGAGATTGGAGAAGAAATGAGTGACCTTGGAGTAGTGGGATTGCAAGATGCACCCCCCCAAGGTGGCCGGCCTCTTTAGAGAGAAATGGAGAGACAAGTTCTCACCAATTTTCTCCAAAAGAAAAACCCTTAATGAATTTTGGCTATAAAGTCATATTTATACCTTTATTCATTTGAGTGGCAAACTTGTAAATAAGTCCAAGTTCACTACCCTAAACAATATGGCCGGCCATTAGGATATTTTGGACTAATTGGGCCTTTGTGAATCATTATTCATTAAGTTGTCATACAACTCAAGTTAATGGGCTTGACGTTCGAAGCCCATTGGGCCTTAAGGTCCAAAACTATCCCGAGGGCTTTAACGAACTTATTCGTTTGATTAATTAACATATTAATTAATCCTTGCCATAAATAAATGATTAAACCATTTAATCATTCTTACTCATCTCCATTGTTTCTTCAATCTCCACCTTACACGGTGTGCGATCCATTAGGTTTCTTTTAGCGAGGCAGTGGGCGATTAAAACCATTTTACATCGATTGTGAATTGCAACTTACTTTCAATTCTCCCTTTAGTGATTACACACGTTTAGGGCTTCCACAAACCATGAGTGACACCTTGCAGCATATCATGGTTACCCAAGCTAATCAGAAGAGGTAGAGAAAACCTATTCAGTTTGGGATTACAAATGCAATACGGTCTTTCTCTAATCTAATACTCCCGACCACATTGTTTGGTTTGATAGTTTATTTATTCATGTCTACTATCCAATGTGATTCGTGTGCTTATATGATTTCCTTGAATGTGATTTAGAACGACTTTTCTAAATCTCATTCATACTCTGGCCAGAGATTCTAAATCATATCATAGAGTATTCTCCCTCAAACGGTTTGAAGGTTAGAGATCCCTTGTTGCGCATTCACTTGCCTCCATGACTAAGTGGCTTAACCCCAACGATGCCGTGGACACCCCGATGGGGTGACTTTGACATAATCAAAGATCAAGGACTTAACCACAAGACAACTGTGATGCCTCAGGTCAAAGGACTAATTTGCATTATCCCAAACATGAGTTCTCATGTGACATGAGTATGAGAACTCTTCGTTGATCGCGTTCAGTGAACTCATTCTCTACTGAGCACCTACGTACTTGTCTTGATGTCACACACACCAATGACTCGAGACTAGTCACTCTCCCTGAGAGAAGACACAATACGTACTGATCTTAACGGACTGTCAATGCCCAATTGACAATCCTATGATCAAGAACATTTAGGATGTGTCTACGAAAGAATGGTCTCATGAATCTAACTTCATTAGATCGCATTCTCCCAATCACATATTCCTTGGACTTTATCGTTTAAGCATATAACATTTATATGAGACGGCTCAAACAATAATCTTTGCCCTTTATATTAAACTAGATTAGTTTAACATGTGAAATGTCCGTAAAGTATCATCACATGATTGGTTTTAGGGCACATTTCCAACATACACTTGCCTTCATGACTAAGTGGCTTAACCCCAATTATGCCGTGGACACCCGCGAATGGGGAGACTTTGACATAATCAAAGATTAAGTACTTAACCACAAGACAACGACGATGCCTCAGGTCAAAGGATTACTTACATTATTCCAACCATTAGAGTTACTTGCTTGACATGTGAGTAGACCTCCATGCAAGTACTCTCGTTCGATTGTGTTCAGTGAACTCATTCCCTTAATGAGCACCTACATACTTGTCTTAGTGTCACCACATGAATAGGATGAGACTTTCCATCCTTCCAATTGAAGCAGACACAATATGTACCGGTCTAAGCATTGTCAGTATCCCTCCGACAATCTAATGACCAGGAACCTTTTTGGACATTATGGTTATGTGAAGAAGGTCTCTGTAATCTAACATCATTAGATTACTTCTTCAATCGATCCATTGCCCATGGATACACTATTTAGGACATATATCGTTTGTTGAGATAGTCCTAATTAGTATCTTTGCCATTTGATGTATAAGAGTCATCTATACATCGATTCATTTGTCCTGAAAGGTTTCTTCCAAAGATTGACTTTCAGGGCATATTTCCAACAGCTATCCCATCCATCATCTTATTTCTCACATTCGTTTTACAATCTGTCTAGATTTTCATACTTGTTTGTTTGTTACAACTTCATCCAAATCAAAACCCCCCTTTTAGTTCTTGTTTCAAAGTGTTTCAAATCTGTTTTAGTTTGTGTTTTTAAGTGTTTTGATTCAAGTAAAAGTCCATTTTCGTCCAAAGTCATTCCTAGTGTCTTGTTAAGTGTTTTTAAGTTTAGTTTTATGTTTTTGAGTCAATTTAGAGGTTATTAGCAAGCCCTCCTAGTCCCCGGTCCAGAACGATCCCTACTTATACTATTACTACAATTGTCAAAAGAGGGTTAAATTTGTGTGTTAAGTTAATTTTCGCATCAAGTTTTTGGCACCGTTGCCGGGGATTAGCAACTTTGCTAATCCCTTATTATTTCTGTTTGTTTATTTTCATGTGTTTTTGTTCCTAGTTGCTGATTTTACTTATTTTCTTGTTTTAGGTGGTTTATGACTCGAAGTTCTCAACCTGTTCATAAGCACATCTTTGACTTTGACGACGATTTTGAACGAACTTTTAGACGAGCAAGGAATCAACAAGATCCCTAACCATATCAACCTGCACCAGATCTTGAAGAAGACAAAGTAGAAGAGCAAGAGGAGGCCACGACAAGGACTTTTGAAGAAGTCCAAGATATGGCAGTAGACAATCGAACAATCAAGGAGCTTTCCGCTTCGGGATTGGACAATGCTCTGCCTTTATGCATTCAATATCCATGGGCGGCCCAAAACAAGACCGACGAGTTCGAATTAAAGTCCAACTTATTGCATCATATTCCTAAGTTCCATAGGTTGTCCATGGAAGATCCTAATAAACATTTGAAGGAGTTCGAGGTTGTTTGTTTGAGCATGACCCCTATGAATGTTGATGGGAGCATTCTGAAAATGAAGGCTTTTCCCTTTTCTCTCTTGGAAAAGGCTAAAGATTGGTTGTTTGAGCTAGCCCCCGGAACTGTCACATCATGGGAGAGTATGAAACGAGCATTTTTGGAGAAGTTTTTCCCAACTTCTCGAGTCATTCTACTATGCAAAAGGATTAGTGGCATTCAGCAAAACCAAGGTGAATCTTTTCCCACTTACTATGAGCGTTTTAAAACTCTTGTTGCTTCATGTCCACAACACCAGATGAAGGAGGAGCTTCTTCTTCAATATTTCTGTGAAATGTTTCTACCAATTGAACGCCAAATGTTAGATGCCTCAACGGGAGGAGCTTTGGTGGATAAAACACCAATGGCTGCCAAGACCTTAATTGCTAACCGAGCATTAAATGCCCAACAATATGAAAGCATTGGTCAAAGAGACAACCCACGACAACAACAAGTTAATAAGGTAAGTGCTATTTCCGAACTTCAAAATCAAATGGCTAATCTTACTACTCTTCTTTCACAGGTGGTTGAAAAACCAAAAGAACAAAGATAGCTGCTTGTGGCATGTGCTCAATGAATGGACATCTCACAGATAAGTGCCCTCAATTGATCAAGAATGGAGGGTGGGAATCTGCCAACGCTGTGGGTTTTGGGAGTCAAAACCAATCAAGGAATGATCCGTTCTCGAATACATACAATCCAGGTTGGAGAGATCATCCAAATTTCAAATGGAGGGAGCCCCAACAAACCCAACAACAAAGTGCATTCAAACAGCAACCTCCGGGATTCTATCAAATGCCGTATGCACTCGCACAACCCCAAACATAATCTGCCCAAAATAACTCAAGTTCACCTTTTAATAATGCTCAAGTTACTCAGTTACTAACTATGTTGGCGAAGGGTCAGGAAAATCAGGCCAAAGATATGCACAATTACGCCAAGGAAGTGCAAAATCAAGCTCGAGAGGTGACTGAATTGAAGAGACAAGTGGGAGAAATGGCTGAATTCATGTGGCAATTTAGTAGAGAACAAGGTAAGTTACCTAGTTCGACGGATGTGAATCCAAATGGAGGCTTCGAATCTGCCAAAGCCATCACCTTGCAAAGTGGAAAAAAAGCTGGATCTGATCCCAGCCCATCTAAATCCAATCAAAATGAGGACAAAAAGATGCAATCTGAGGAAAAGGAACAAGGCCTGCCCTCGGCAAGGATTGAGCAATTTTTGCCACAGCCACCTACACACCCTAATTCGACCACCAAAGGTAAGTTGGGTTCAAATTCCATGACTTCTAATTCCATTCCAACCAATGCACCCTTTCCTAGCAGGTTTATGCAATCAAAGAAAGATGAGAGTGACAAAGACATCCTTGACACATTCAGAAAGGTGCAAGTCAACATTCCACTTCTAGATACAATTAAACAAGTCCCCAGGTATGCTAAGTTCCTGAAGGAGCTGTGCACTACAAGGAAGAGGGCTTCGAACAAAGAGGTGGTAAGGGTAAGTGAGAATGTCTCAGCTGTGTTGCAACGAAAATTACCTCCTAAGTGCAAAGATCCAGGCAGTTTTACAATTCTTTATGTTATAGGAAATACTCGCTTTGAATCTGCCATGTTAGATCTAGGTGCATCAATAAATGTCATGCCTAATTCAATATATGCATCTATGAACTTGGGAGAATTAAAAAATGATGGAGTGATCATTCAACTGGCCGATAGATCTAATGCGTATCCAAAAGGTGTTTTGGAGGATGTTTTAGTGCAGGTGAATCACCTAGTCTTTCCGGCGGACTTCTACGTGCTTGAAATGGAAGATTCGAACCATTCCCCTCAATTACCAATATTACTTGGCTGACCATTCATGAAGACTGCCCATACAAAGATAGATGTATTCAAGGGAACATTGACCATGGAATTTGATAGGGAAGTTATTGATTTCAATATTTCTGATGCTATGAGATATCCTTATGATGGTCACTCTTGTTTCTCTATTGATGTGATTGACTCTTGGGTGCAGGAGAACCTTGATGATTTGAGCGAGGATGCACTTGAAAAGACTCTCACGCAAAGCATTGGACTAAAAAACGAAGGGTTAGCACTTAGGCATGCACACGGCAACAAGGAACATCTTGTTGTGCCTATTCAAGAAGAATTGGTGGAGTTGGTTGTGTTGGAAATGTGCCCTAAAACCAATCATATGATGATACTTTATGGACATTTCACATGTTAAACTAATCTAGTTTAACTATAAAGGGCAAACATTATTGTTTGAGCCGTCTCATATAAATGTTATATGCTTAAACGATAAAGTCCAAGGAATATGTGATTGGGAGAATACGATCTAAAGAAGTTAGATTCATGAGACCATTCTTTCGTAGACACATCCTAAATGTTCCTGATCATAGGATTGCCAATTGGGCATTGACAGTCCGTTAAGATCAGTACGTACTGTGTCTTCTCTCAGGGAGAGTGACTAGTCTCGAGTCATTGGTGTGTGTGACATCAAGACAAGTACGTAGGTGCTCAATAGAGAATGAGTTCACTGAACACGATCAACGAAGAGTTCTCATATTCATGTCACATGAGAACTCATGGTTGGGATAATGCAAAGTAGTCCTTTGACCTGAGGCATCACAGCTGTCTTGTGGTTAAGTCCTTGATCTTTGATTATGTCAAAAGTCACTCCAAAAGGAGGGTGTCCACGGCATCGTTGGGGTTAAGCCACTTAGTCATGGAGGCAAGTGAATGCGCAACAAGGGATCTCTAACCTTCAAACCATTTGAGGGAGAATACTCTATGATATGATTAAGAATCTTTGGCCAAAGTATGAATGAGATTTAGGAAAGCGTTCCAAATCACATTCAACGTAATCATATAAGCACACGAATCACATTGGATAGTAGACATGAATAAATAAACTATCAAACCAAACAATGTGGTCAAGAGTATTGTATTAGAGAAAGACCGTATTGCATTTGTAATCCTAAACTGAATAGGTTCTCCACCTCTTCTGATTAGCTTGGGTAACCATGATATGCTGCTAGGTGTCACTCATGGTTTGTGGAAGCCCTAAACGTGTGTAATCACTAAAGGGAGAATTGAAAGTAAGTTTCAATTCACAATCGATGTGAAATGGTTTTAATCGCCCACTGCCTCGCTGAAAGGAACCTAATGGATCGTACACCGTGTAAGGTGAAGATTGAAGAAACAATGGAGATGAGTAAGAATAATTAAATGGTTTAATTATTTATGGCAAGGATTAATTAATATGTTAATTAATCAAACGAATAAGTTCGTTAAAGACCTCGGGATAGTTTTTGGACCTTAAGGCCCAATGGGCTTCGAACGTCAAGCCCATTGACTTAAGTTGTATGACAACTTAATGACTAAATATTCAGAAAGGCCCAAACAACCCAAATACACCCTAAGGCCGGCCATATTGTTAAGGGTAGTGAACTTGGACTTATTTACAAGTTTGCCACTCAAATGAATGAAGGTATAAATATGACTTTATAGCCAAAATTCATTAAGTTTTTGTTTTGGAGAAAATTGGAGAGAACATGTCTCTCCATTTCTCTCTAAAGAGGCCGGCCCCTTGGAGGGTGCATCTAGCAATCCCACTACTCCAAGGTCACTCATTTCTTCTCCAATCTAACCTTGGTGAAGAGACTTAGAGGTTCTCAATTTTGGGAACTTGGAGAAACCTTTTCATCCATCCAAATCCATAGATTTTAGATGCAAGGAATGAAGGCCCTCTCATTGGGTGATTAGCCTTTGCTTATGCAAAGAGGAATCTACAAAGGTATAAATCTCAACTCACTTTGTTTTGAGTTGATTAATGGTTCACCAATCTACTAGGCTTTGAATTTCATGGTTAATGTTTTGTTTTTGAATGCATGAAAGCATGATTCCGCCTTTTAATTGTTAAATGCATGCTATAGATGTTATTCAAATGAACATGTTTTCACAAAATCTTCCTTCAAGTGGTATCAGAGCCTAGGTCTAGTAGTTGGTGAATCCTTTTGGGTTTTGTAGTTCATAGTTTTGATTTAAAAGTTGTAATATGTTACAAGCTTTATTCTTGTTTCTTTGAATGTAAATTTTGTTAGAAAATTTGCCATCTCAAATGTTGTAGATGTAGTTCATATGAGCATGAATATTGAAGCTAAAATTTGGTGCCATGCTTTTGGGAAAATTCGGCCAAATCCAAAGGGTGGATTTTTGGGTTCTTGTTTGACTTGTTAAAAGTGTTTTCAAGTGACTTTTGGAACCCCTATGTACCCTAGTTTGGTTAGATGTTATTTCCCTTAAGTTTGATTGGTTTTGGAATGTTTTTGGGTGAAACATGTTCATGGAAAAATTTTGGGTTTTTCATGAGTGTTCTTCATTGTTCTTGACATTTTAGCCAAGAACAAAAAGGTTTGTGTTTTGATTCAAAGTTTTGATTTATTTCATAAAGTTTATGTTTTATGTTTTTCAAATGATTTATTGCATTAGATATTTATTTGAATGGTGATGGAAATGGTGATGGGTGTGTAAGGATTAATTTCCTTTCACACACACCACTTGCACCACTTGTTGCTTTATGTCTAAAACTCACAAATCAACACACACATCACTCTATCTTCTTCCAAAACCGGCCACCCCTAGTGGGGGTACTTTTGGGGCCTTTTATGCAATTACATAAAGTTTTGATACTTTTGTGTATTTGCACTTTGGCCCAAAAGTTTACGTTTTTACGTTTAGGTCCAAAAACGCTAAAGGACAAATTGTTTTGCTCCTTTAATGAAGTTTTTACATTGTTTAAATTTTGGGTTCTAGTGTAATTACATGAAGTAGTGGACTTTTGTGTTCTTACAAAGTGACCCCAAAAGTTTATGTTTTCGCAATATTGCCCAAAAAGTTGTGGTTATTGCATGATGGCCCAAATTAGGTTGAGAACAAAATTGTTTTGTCTCTTTAAATGAGAATTGGATTTTCATTTTGTTTAGCTCCATTTAAATCAATTTTATGGATACAAAAACCAAATGAAAATGTTGCATTCAATTTAATTAGTTAAAGTGTTAATTAATTAAAGGGTGATTATGAACCTAAGCCTAATATAATTGAGCTATGTGATAGGCCGTTTCAAATTTGTTTGAACCATGGGAATGTGTAGATTAGATTTTGGTTGTAATTTGATTTGATCAAATGTTGTAAAAGAGCATAAGCTCTTCTTTACTTTAAAGTAATTTATTTTGATCAATTGTTGTAAAAGAGCATAAGCTCTTCTTTACTTTAAAGTACTCCTTTTCTTGTTTTATTTGATATGCATGAAATTGGAGTAGTTGGGTCCAACGCCCCTAAGACAACACGCCTTAATATGATTAAACGCGTAACTAAAATCAATCACCATCCCTAGACCGAGATTCAACACAAGGCTGGTGTTGGATCTAATTAAAAGGTTCATAGTCATCCTAAGGCCCTAAGGCAACTATATAGTCCATCAATGAATGCAAACCTTATGTTAGTAGTATCATATACTCTTGCTTTAAAAACCGTTTTATAAGCATAGTGGGAGTATTATATACAACTAAAACAATCAAATGGACCAATAGTTGTAATAGGACCAAAATTGTTTTAATAAAGATTAAAATGAATGTTTATATATGATGAGACCTAAAAACCCTCAACCAAACCATTATTAAGTTGACAAGCGTGAGAGTGCTTTGAACACTCTTTCGTGGCCTTCCACCGTGGTAGGCTCCAATCGTTTGTGACTCGTACACCGGCTTCACCCTATCATGGGGGAGTGCAAAGTGCATGCTTATACTCAGGAGGAGTCTATATACATACTTGATGAGGTGAGTGTAGGCAACGAGGATGGCCGACATCGTATCATCGTGAGGCTATTCTTGAACCCCTTCACGAACTAAGCATGGTGGGAATGACTTAACTAAGTGCAATGGAGCCAACATCATATCATTGTGAGGTGACATTCTCTAGAGGCCAAATAAGATAGGTACTTGCATTAGTTGCAAATGAGTAAGCGTACTCTCTCATTATTATTAATGCTAGCCAACATCATATCATTGTGAGGTGGGCTTGGTAATAGTGAGCCTCCCATACCCTACTAAGAGTTTCATCCAAAACTCTCGAATTCCAATGAGGGATATGGAATTTGCCAAAAATAGTGGGTGGTGCTATTTGATTTAAAGACCCGAATCAAATGGCTTAAAATCAATCAATTTATATTCGTTATGTATTTGTTTACCAATATATTTGCAAACGCTATCCAACACTTGACAAATAAAAGCCGAAAGCTTTAGTTCCCGGACTTGGTACTACAAAACCATAGATTGTCTTTAATGGCTTGTAAATGTACCTAAGTAGTCTCTTCCTCACAATCTTTCTATTGATAATGTATCATTAGAAGAATATGTTAGAAAAGGTCTATCATAAAGAGGACAATACTTTTAATGTCATAATTCTTCAATTACAATTTGTTGTATGAAGAAATAGGAATTGCTTTGAACAACTCTTAGTCAATGCAAACACTTAGTGCTTGTTTCTTTGTTACATGAACAAGGAACTTGAGAAGAAAGCACAAAGGCATGGACACTTAATGTGCCATGATTCTTCACTTACAAATTGTTGTATGAAGAAATGAGAGTTGCTTTGAACAACTCTTGAAAGTTTGTAATTATGTTTAGAACATAATGGTTGGTTGACAAAAATAGTCCATCAACATGGACTTATGATGATTTTGAATCATTGAGTGTTGAAGTGATAAACCACTTAACGAGACGGAAACTAGGCAAGGACTTCACCTTTATGTCCCTATCCTAATGGTTCACTAAGTTTATTGTAAACTATGTAGTGAACAATAAACACATGCTCTCCAAAATGTTTGATGTGTATAACACAATTGAAATAAGTTTCAAGAGAGATAGTGGGAGTTTAGGGACCATGACTATTGTAGTCAAAGGAGAAGTCAAATGAAGAAAGCGAAATAACTCCAAGGGAACAAACTTTCTTTATGAAAGGATGGACATTGGAAGGGGTATTTGCAAGAAATGTCTTGCAAGTGTCAAGAACACACCTTTCGAAGGTGTTGTAAATTGTTCTTGAATAGTTCAAAACAGTTGGTTCTTCTACTTGAATGCTTGATTCCGTATTAGTAACTATGTTTTACAAATCGTTGTAAAAGTGTGACTAATAAGAAGTAGAAGATATATGAGAGAAGAAAAAGGTGCTTCACATTCGGAACGTGAATAAAATAAAGATCTCTGCGAAAGCAGATAGTACTTACTTCCTCATATGAACTACCAAAGAAATTGGAAAAACCAAAGATTGTCTTTACATTCCAATTTTAAGGAATTTAATTCCGTCACTATAGTAGAGATGGATGAATGTTTTGTTTGACAAAACATTGTTCTTTATTAATCAATGATTGGATTATGGTAATCTAATTGATTGTCTCTATAGTAGAGATGATATGGTAGTGTTAACTGTTTAAAATATAATGATGCTTAAAACCCAAAAGGTTGCAAGGTAGTGACTAATCCCAACTAAGTTGTGATACCTCTAAAAACATAAGTTACGAGTTGGTGAAAGATGGATGCTTTGGATCGTTAGATCCGGATCCAATACCTTCTTGTTAAAATTGTATAGAGGCGAAATGTTCGAATCTTTATTCTTTTGGAAAGAAGAAAGAATCACAAAGTTGTTGAGGTTAATTCACTTAGATGTTAGTGGCACTTGTCCACAACATAATCATACTCATGTTATATGACATTCACCGAAGATCACTCTCGGTTGGACTATAGTTTGTTTTGAATAAACACAAGTCCGAATACTTTGTAAAATGTTTCAAAGAATTCAAGAAATGTAAGTTGATGAGTAAGACATCTAAAGTAATTACCTCCTTAGATTTGATCCAAGGAAAAGTAACACTTTAGATGAGTTTCCTTGATAGATATCAAGGAAAATAGCATCATAAGATAATGAATTTCTCCATTAGGAGAAGAACGAACTCGAATAAGATTTGGTTCGTTAGATGTTATCTATTACCCATATATAGGATATATATACTTCTAAAACAATATGATTGTCAATTAGAAGATCTTCCAAAATTTTCATAACTCCATAAGATGTAGTTGGAAAGAAAGACAAATCTTAAGCATGTTAAGATTTGGGGTTGTGTGCTAAAAGCAATATTTGTTTGATAACAATCTTGTAGGATATCCTTAAAATTAACTTTTGGATATCACTTCTATAAACCAACTAACAAATGTTGTTTTGTTGGGTAGTTCATTGTAATCCTACAATGTGATTTGCCTAAGAGCAAATGAACGAGAGATAGAACTCAAAAGAATAGGTTTTTTGAGAGACAAGAAAGTAATCAACAAATATAACAACCTAGTTCCTGTACCAAAAGCTCTAATGTAGTCGAGAAGGATTTATAAACCGTCAAAGTTGAATGGTTTGAACTTTATGACTATGTCATAGAGTTGCACCTCTTAATTCGAAAGAAATAAGAATGAAAATCCTTATGACTACATTGAGTGTATATACGACATATACTCAAGGAAATGGTAAAGTACCATTTGACCCGAAATAATGAAACCTTCATAAGCTAATTGGTAGCTTAAGGTGACTACAATCATAGAGAATGGTTGACTTTGAAGGAACCATTTTTGACGTAGTCTTAGTTTCAATTCATTCGAAGATTGCTAGCTACAACTAAATGGTGATTCAATGTTTGGACATAATATGGGTTTTCGAAACCATTATTAAGATAGTCTTGATAATATATGTCTAAAACTATGAATCACAAGACATGTAAGTTGTATAGATCCATCCATCATGGATCTTAGCAAGCTAGTGGGAGCTATAAGCGTCTTATGAGAGAAAGATCAAATCGTTTGATTTCTCATAAAGATGTAAATGAATCTTTTGTTTACTAGGTTTACAAAAGATTAGTGGGAGTTAATCATATTCCTAAATTTGTATATATATATATAAATATATATGTGATATATATGAATATATATATATATGATATATTAATTTTGGAAATGAAAAGAATATTTCTTCGTTGAAGTTATGACTTTAAACATTATATGAAGATAGAATGTATATGAGAGACATAGTCTATAAACATGGGAAGTAAATCTATAATGATAGATTTCAAGATATAATTTTGATTATATCAATCACTAATAATAGACAAAAGATGCTAGGAAGTTTCTCATATGATGATAAACTTCAATTAGAAGGATGAGTCTAGTGAGACTAGCAAGTTGCCCTTCTCAAAGGGAACGTAGCCTTTGACTCCCAAATAAATAATGCGTAAATAGAATCCTTTATGCATACGCATAAAGGTGATTTATGTATTTCATATTGTATGAAAAACATTGATATGAGTTGTACCTAGAACGGTACAAGACGATATCTGTGCAAGCCCAGGATCAGAACCATGGCAACTGTCAAGTGAGTCCTTAAGTATTTAAGAAATACTAAAGGATAAATTCCTCAAAGATCGAGGAAGAATTAGAGTAACGTAATGGAAGCGTAAATGTATTAGATTATGAATCTAATCCATCATTGGATGTTTCTTCATTATGAATGAAGAGATAAACGAATATCTCTTTATTATGACTAAAGAGATATTTGGATGGAAACATTAAAGTAATGACTTTAGTGTGTTCCATTATGAATGCAAAATATATTGCCATTTAGAAGCTTACAACAATGTTGTTTGGATGAGAAAGTTCATTTATGAACTCTCTATTCGGTTCCAACCAGAAAGTGTATGACACTAATGGGGCAATAGCTCAAGCCAGGGAATCAAGGTCTCATCAAGATCCGAACTCAAATGAGAGACTGAACCACATGATTGAGAATCATGTATAATGGTGACGTCGTTATTCTCAAGGTTGCTTCTATGGATAACATATAGATATCCATTGTCTAGGCCTACTATTCAGCCATTTATGAAATGACTACAGAAGAGGTATCATCACTGATGACCAAGCTGATTGGCTCTAGTGCAAATGGGAGATTGTTGGAAATGTGCCCTAAAACCAATCATATGATGATACTTTATGGACATTTCACATGTTAAACTAATCTAGTTTAACTATAAAGGGCAAACATTATTGTTTGAGCCGTCTCATATAAATGTTATATGCTTAAACGATAAAGTCCAAGGAATATGTGATTGGGAGAATACGATCTAAAGAAGTTAGATTCATGAGACCATTCTTTCGTAGACACATCCTAAATGTTCCTGATCATAGGATTGCCAATTGGGCATTGACAGTCCGTTAAGATCAGTACGTATTGTGTCTTCTCTCAGGGAGAGTAACTAGTCTCGAGTCATTGGTGTGTGTGACATCAAGACAAGTACGTAGGTGCTCAATAGAGAATGAGTTCACTGAACACGATCAACGAAGAGTTCTCATATTCATGTCACATGAGAACTCATGGTTGGGATAATGCAAAGTAGTCCTTTGACCTGAGGCATCACAGCTGTCTTGTGGTTAAGTCCTTGATCTTTGATTATGTCAAAAGTCACTCCAAAAGGAGGGTGTCCACGGCATCGTTGGGGTTAAGCCACTTAGTCATGGAGGCAAGTGAATGCGCAACAAGGGATCTCTAACCTTCAAACCGTTTGAGGGAGAATACTCTATGATATGATTAAGAATCTTTGGCCAAAGTATGAATGAGATTTAGGAAAGCGTTCCAAATCACATTCAACGTAATCATATAAGCACACGAATCACATTGGATAGTAGACATGAATAAATAAACTATCAAACCAAACAATGTGGTCAAGAGTATTGTATTAGAGAAAGACCGTATTGCATTTGTAATCCTAAACTGAATAGGTTCTCCACCTCTTCTGATTAGCTTGGGTAACCATGATATGCTGCTAGGTGTCACTCATGGTTTGTGGAAGCCCTAAACGTGTGTAATCACTAAAGGGAGAATTGAAAGTAAGTTTCAATTCACAATCGATGTGAAATGGTTTTAATCACCCACTGCCTCGCTGAAAGGAACCTAATGGATCGTACACCGTGTAAGGTGAAGATTGAAGAAACAATGGAGATGAGTAAGAATAATTAAATGGTTTAATTATTTATGGCAAGGATTAATTAATATGTTAATTAATCAAACGAATAAGTTCGTTAAAGACCTCGGGATAGTTTTTGGACCTAAAGGCCCAATGGGCTTCGAACGTCAAGCCCATTGACTTAAGTTGTATGACAACTTAATGACTAAATATTCACAAAGGCCCAAACAACCCAAATACACCCTAAGGCCGGCCATATTGTTAAGGGTAGTGAACTTGGACTTATTTACAAGTTTGCCACTCAAATGAATAAAGGTATAAATATGACTTTACAGCCAAAATTCATTAAGTTTTTGTTTTGGAGAAAATTGGAGAGAACATGTCTCTCCATTTATCTCTAAAGAGGCCGGCCCCTTTGAGGGTGCATCTAGCAATCCCACTACTCCAAGGTCACTCATTTCTTCTCCAATCTAACCTTGGTGAAGAGACTTAGAGGTTCTCAATTTTGGGAACTTGGAGAAACCTTTTCATCCATCCAAATCCATAGATTTTAGATGCAAGGAATGAAGGCCCTCTCCTTGGGTGATTAGCCTTTGCTTATGCAAAGAGGAATCTACAAAGGTATAAATCTCAACTCACTTTGTTTTGAGTTGATTAATGGTTCACCAATCTACTAGGCTTTGAATTTCATGGTTAATGTTTTGTTTTTGAATGCATGAAAGCATGATTCCGCCTTTTAATTGTTAAATGCATGCTATAGATGTTATTCAAATGAACATGTTTTCACAAAATCTTCCTTCAGGTTGCTACCCTAGAGTCAAATCCAAGGCATATTGGTAAGTCTCCTGACCTAATTTCAATTCCCAATTCGACTAACAAGTTGCTTCCTTCTGTAATCCAGCCCCCCTCCCTAGAGCTTAAACCATTGCCGAGCCATTTGAAATATGTGTTTTTGGGAGAACAAGAGATGTTGCCCATCATCATCTCTTCTTCACTCGTTGCACAAGAGGAGGACAAGTTGGTGAGGGTACTTTAGGAATACAAAACTGCCATTGGGTGGACATTGGCCGATATCAAGGGAATTAGCCCTACCACTTGCATGCATCGAATACTCTTGGAAGAAGGAGCCAAACCATCTAGAGAAGCACAACGCCGGCTCAATCCACCCATGATGGACATTGTGAAGAAGGAAATCGTCAAGCTACTAGATTGTGGAAAAGATCATTGAAGTGTTTATGGATACTTTAGTGTTTTTGGTGACTCATTTGATGCATGCTTGAATAATCTTACTTTGATCTTACAACAATGCATCGAAACTAATCTTGTCTTGAATTGGGAAAAATGCCATTTTATGGTAAAACAAGGTACAGTTTTGGGGCATATCATATCAGAAAAAGGGATTGAGGTTGATAAATCTAAAATAGATCTTGTACGTCACTTACCCTCTCCCATTTCGATGAGGGAGGTTCGTTCTTTTCTTGGCCATGCAGGATTTTAAAGGAGATTCATCAAGGATTTCTCAAAAATCGCTCAACCTCTTTGCCGTTTACTCCAAAAGAAAGTAGCCTTCGAGTTTAACAAGGAGTGTGAGACCGCTTTCAAAACCCTCAAGGACATGTTGACTTCGACCCCCATCATCATGCCACCAGATTGGAGCCTTCCATTTGAGCTAATGTGCGATGCATACGATTATGCCATTGGTGTTGTTTTAGGCCAAAGGGGGAACAAACAGCCCCACGTCATCCACTACGCTTCCTAGACCCTAAACGATGCTCAATTGAATTATTCTACCACTGAGAAAGAACTTCTTGCAGTTATATTTGCTTTAGATAAATTTCGTTCATACTTACTTGGCACTAAAGTGATTGTATATTTTGACCATGCAGCATTGAAGTATCTTCTCACCAAGAAGGAGGCCAAACCAAGGTTGATTCGTTGGATGCTCTTACTTCAAGAGTTCAACATTGAAATAAGAGATAAAAAGGGGAGTGAAAATGTGGTGGGTGACCACCTCAGCCGTTTGGTGCATGAGGAGGACTCCTTACCCATTCTAGAGACCATCCATGACGAGCAATTGCTGTTCCTAGAGGTAAGTGAGCCCTGGTATGCTGATTTGGTCAATTATTTGGTCACAAAACAAGTTCCTAGCACTCTAGATAAATACAAGCATGATAAACTCATAAATAATGCACGATTTCATGTGTGGGATGATCCATATTTGTGGAAGTATTGTCCTGACCAGATTATTCGTAGATGTGTGCACAATTCCGAGTTTAATTCAATTTTTGCATTTTGCCATAGTTATGCATGTGGGGGTCATTTTGGCACCCAAAGGACAGTCATTAAGGTTTTGGAGAGTGGTTTCTATTGGATGCTAGAACATTTTGTATAACTTGTGATAGATGCCAAAGAATAGGTACAATAGGTACCAAGGACCAAATGCCGCAAACCCCCATCTTTAATGTGGAGATCTTTGATGTATGGGGTATGGATTTCATGGGACCCTTTCTGCCCTCATATGGTTTTACGTAAATTTTGCTAGCCGTTGATTATGTCTCAAAATGGGTGGAAGCCAAAGTCACCCATACTAACGATTCTAGAGTGGTGACAGATTTTATCAAGGCTAAAATCTTTTCCAGATTTGACATGCTGAGGGTGTTCATAAGCGATGGAGGCTCCCACTTTTGCAATCGCAACATTGAGGTGCTGTTTAAAAAGTACAATGTGAAGCATCGGGTTTCCATGCCATACCACCCTCAAACAAGTGGCCAAGCCGAAGTCTCGAATAGAGAAATCAAGCAAATCTTGGAGAAGACTGATGGGCCAAACCGAAAAGATTGGAGCTTGCGTTTAGAAGATGCACTGTGGGCATATCGCACTGCCTATAAAACACCTCTAGGGATGTCTCCATTTCGACTAATCTACGGTAAGCCGTGTCACCTACTTGTGGAACTGGAGCACAAAGCGCATTGGGCTGTGAAAACATTCAATTTGGACTTAAATGCTGCTGGAATGAATAAGAAGCTCCAACTGAATGAACTTGAGGAGATACGGAACGAAGCCTATGAGAATGCGCGAATTTACAAGGAGAAAACAAAGGCGTTTCATGACAAAATGATTAAGGGAAAAAACATTCTCAATTGGACAGAAAGTGCTACTATTCAATTCCCGTCTACGATTGTTCCCTGGTAAGTTATGGTCTAAGTGGATTGGGCCATTTGTTGTCACTAATGTTTTTCCCCATGGTTCAGTCCAAGTTAAAAGCTTAAGGAACGACGATGAGTTCAAAGTGAACGGGCATCGCCTGAAGCTATACTATGAGAGTGATGTGGGGCAGATTGTGGAAAAAATCCCACTCAGTGTCGTGGGCCCTATCCAAGCTTAGAAGGAAGTTTCGTCCAGCTGCAAGACTTTAAAGCAAGCCTTCTTGGGAGGTAACCCATATGTTGCGTTCTTAAAAACCATCCCAGGTTTAGGTTGAGTCATGATGCACGGCATGGGATTCCAAAGATGGTGGATTGTGCATCAATGAGTGCATGTAGTGGAGGTAAAAGTTGTATGAAATCTGATGGGTGAAGGGGACAAGGAATGTGCAGCAATTGAGTGTAATGATTCAATGTTTTGGTGCATGAAATCAGAAATAATGAAGGAGACAAGGATGGTACATGGCAAGGAGGGATAATGAGTGTAATGGTGCATGAAATGAGTGCAAGAAATCTGGTGCATAAAGGGGACAAGAGTAATTATGCATGGCATAGGTGGAAAGGTGAGTAAGTGGTGAATCAGTGAGTGCAAGGAGGTGAAAGGATATTGTGCACATGGTAGACAAAGGAAGGGAAGTGGAATGGTGCATCAAATGAGTGCAAGGAAGGAGCATGGATGAATGTGCATGGAATGGGTGGTAAAATGTAGTTATTTATGGCAGAAAATTGGAAAGTAATCGTTCCCTTGCACGACAAGGAAGAGAAATGGTGAAGGATGGTATGGCTTGGACTTTTAGGGCAGGTTTAGGACTTGTAGAATATGTAATGAAATGTCCCAAAGTATTTAGGAACCCTTCGTGTGACTAAATCTTTGGTAATTTAGGATTAGGAAAGGTAACGACAGGATAAGGCAAGTTTGACTAGTCTTTCCTCATTCTTAATGGTTTCCTTGTCTTCCTTGGTCCTCAATTTATTTTCTTCCTTTCCTTGGCACATTCCTAGCTTCTTTTGATCTTTAATTTCGTCCAACCACTTTGCTCCATGCATGTGATATCCATTCCATGCCCAAAACTGCTCCAAAAGGCACCAAAATGCACTTCTTTGCCTCTTTAACCCTTTGTACCTACAACCACACGAAAAATGGCTTGAAATACTAAATCAACTAAGAAATAACAACATAAATGCACAAGAACAAGCTACCTAAGTTGCATAAATATGGTCCTATCAAATTCCCCCACACTTAGCTTTTGCTAGTCCTCGAGCAAAACAAAGAAACAAAACGAAACAAAACAAACAAAACACAACCTAACCTTCCAACATTTGCCTCAGGGATTTCCAATGCACATGACATGTTAAAAATCATCATTCCCACGGATTTTGGTCATCTTCACACTTGAGCACATACTTAATCACAATCACCACTTACTAGTTCACAATTAACCAATTAAAGCGATGTTTTGAATGTAGTAACATGCCTTAGAGAATTTGCTCAATTCCTTACAAGATACTCTCTATTTTCACACATATTTTCTGACTACACACCCTACACTAGTTATATGTGAGAAGATTGATGTAAACACGAAGGACTGGGACTCACATATGTTATAACAAAAAAAGCAATTTTCCAGAGTTATTAAGCATGTTTAGATATGATCTCATAAATGGAATGCTACTACTTAGATGCGAGAACTAGTGACCCCATATGCTCATACCAATTTTTAACTCCACAAATTGAAACACACAACACTCAAGATTGAAGTCAAGGGTTGTAACAGGGCTTGGGGGTAATGGATTACAAAGAAAGGATAGAAATAACAAACGTTCTTAAAGCGATAGCAAGCAAAGCAATGAAATAGACACTTGGAATTCACTTTAGAATGCAGAATCAACTTTTAAATACAAAAGGAAGATTCATGCAACACTTAGGGCCGAATTCAATGTTTTGGACCCTTTTTTAACAAACAACACTTTAGAGCTCTTTTTCATACTCTTTTTTTTTTTCTCTCTTTTTTTCTTTTCTCTACCCTTGCCTTATTAAGGACTTTGGCACACACACACACAAAAGAATCACTTCCCCCACACTTGCTTTTTGCAATACATTGATAAAAAAAGGAGTTCATTTTAAATCATGTTTTACTATGCTTCAAGAACAAGGGTATGGATGGTCCTAAAACTAGGCTAGGTAAAGATAGTGTGGGTTAACAAAGAACATAGGCTTAACAAGGCTCAATGGGGTTAAACTTAAACACATAATGAAATAGGGGCACGGCAAATTGGCTTTGGTGGTCACTACACAACTTCATCTTGAATATGTGTTATGCAAATCAATAGCATGCTTTGAATGAAATAGGCATGAGTTCTAGCATTTGGAACTAAATGATGAAACGCCTTCTAAGTAGCAACCAAGCAAAGAATAATGAGATCATGCAACGACTTTAGAAAACAATGATGCACAGATTATTAACTCTCCAAATAAACGTTTAGGCTCAAGTCGCACAAGGTTGTAGCGTTCATTTGAGTTCCTTCCTTCAAGCATGTTACAAAAACTGATTTTTCCTTTATGATTGCATGTGAATTCATAAATTATAACCACAACCAAGCATACACCAAAGAGTAAATCAAATTTTCATTCATGTTTATAACTCTCTTTATCAGTCATGTAATTAAAAACCAAATCCTCATCATCGTGTTGGAACGTACCCTAAGACACAAACAAACACACAAAAACAACTCTTTTTGGGTTTTTCAAAACAATTTTTCAAATTTTTATGAGATTTTCGGATTTTTATGTCAAAACACACTAAAACACTCCAAAACAGCTTAAAAACACTTAAAAACAGCAAGGAACAACACTAGAAGTAATGGGTGATAAACTCCTACGAATTTCATGCAAAACAACTTGGTTAGCCCCCCCCCCCCCCCCACACTTAAATCAAACATTGTCCTCAATGTGTCAAGCATAAACTCGCCTAAAAACAAGCAAACAAACAAACAAACAAACAACGAATAAACATGACAAGTATGGCAAAGTAAAAACCAGACAGAGTAGAGTTTAAGAACGCAAATCTGGTTTTGGAGATAGATGATCATGTTAACTTTCCACAGCTTTGATCTCGAACTGGTTTGGAATTCTAAGCAAGGAATGTGAGAGTTCCTTGGTTTCAAATCAGACTCATTCTGCTGGGTTGATTTGATTGTGCAGTCTGCATTCTTCTCTGCTTGTTTCTTCTGTACGGTAGGCAGGCACGAGGTAAAGGTGATGGTCTGTTTCCTTTTTCAATCTTCCCAAATGCCAACCATTTGCTCTTTTTCTCCTTGTCCCTAGCTGAGGATGAATTAGCACATTGTCTCCACATGCTTCGAGGTATCATTTTCACTTCCCTTATATGTTCTCCAGGCAGATGTGGTAGCTTTTAAGGAAGCATAAGATGTTGAGGATGAGTACTCAAGAACAAGGCTATGTAAGCAATCAGGAAGGGGTTCCAGGCAGTCGGTTCCAGATCGGAAGATTGATACCAAGTGTTGGCGATTGCTCTCTTTCTCTTTATCCCGCAAGTGAAAACAACGACAATGAGAAGGACAAGGAGAAAGCATGATATGAGATACTCTTGCTTTCAACCTTCATGATATGAAATACTTTTGCTTTTGATGAGTTGTTTGCAGAGGTACCCCAAGGAATAAAGAACACTGAGTGACTCGAGAGGCTTCGTTGGGAAGGCATTCTCGGAGATGAAGAAAGGTTATGTATGTCTGCTATGCTATGGAGGGTGAAGGTTGACATTTATATGAATTAATAACTGGTACTATTCTTTCACTCCTGTCGACAACCGTTGGATGATTGAACAGTAAACTTCACGTGTTTTCTACATCACCAAAAATCTTCGACAAATTGCCCGTAATTTCCGCAAGGCTGAGTATGCATGTGACAGGTGCTGACACGTCTGGAAAAGCAGGTGCCTCTTCGATATCTGAAATCGGTGCTTCAACAAATTACCCGTGATTTCCATAAAGTTGAGTGTGCATGTGACAGATGCTGACACGTCTGGAAAAGCAAATGCCTCTCCAATTTCTGAGCTTGCCTCTTTGATTTCTGAGCTCCGTCGAGTGCAGAGGTTGCATGTGACAAGTGTGGACAAGTCTGGAAAAGAAGATTGGCCCGTGGTTTCTGAGCAAGCCCAGCTTTTGAAAAAGCTAGGGCCTCTTCGATTTTTGCATTGGCCTCTTCGATTTCTGAGCTCACCTCTTCGATCTCTGAAATCTCGTCGAGTGCTAATTTTTATCGAGGCATCCAGTACGTTTCAAAGCACACTTGAATTTCTGCCTATAGAAACTCCCTTCTTGCACTTCTAAGATCTTGATTTGTCCGACCTCTTCTTTCTTCAACACCTTTGAAAATGTATGGCCCCTCCGACCGTCGTTTTGACTTGAACCTTGGTGAAGAGGCAGCCATGCCTTCTCAAGACAACATATGGCGCCCATCCTTCATATCCTCTACTGGTCCTCTTGCCGTTGGGGAATCGGTGATGAAGAATGATATGACCGCTGTGGTGGTGGCCAGGAACCTTGTCACTCCCAAAGATAACAGACTACTTTCAAAACTGTCTGATGAGTTGGCTGTTAAGGATTCTCTGGCTCTCAGTGTGCAGTGTGCAGGTTCTGTGTCTAATATGGCCCAACGCCTGTTGGAAATGTGCCCTAAAACAAATCATATGATGATACTTTACGGACATTTCACATGTTAAACTAATCTAGTTTAATATAAAGGGCAAAGATTATTGTTTGAGCCGTCTCATATAAATGTTATATGCTTAAACGATAAAGTCCAAGGAGTATGTGATTGGGAGAATGCGATCTAATGAAGTTAGATTCATGAGACCATTCTTTCGTAGACACATCCTAAATGTTCCTGATCATAGGATTGCCAATTGGGCATTGACAGTCCGTCAAGATCGGTACGTGCTATGTCTTCTCTCAGGGAGAGTGACTAGTCTCGAGTCATTGGTGTGTGTGACATCAAGACAAGTACGTAGGTGCTCAATAGGGAATGAGTTCACTGAACGCGATCAACGAAGAGTTCTCATACTCATGTCACATGAGAACTCATGGTTGGGATAATGCAAAGTAGTCCTTTGACTTGAGCCATCATAGTTGTCTTGTGGTTAAGTCCTTGATCTTTGATTATGTCAAAGTCACTCCATTAGGAGGGTGTCCACGGCATCGTTGGGGTTAAGCCACTTAGCCATGGAGGCAAGTGAATGCGCAACAAGGGATCTCTAACCTTCAAACTGTTTGAGGGAGAATACTCTATGATATGATTTAGAATCTCTGGCCAGAGTATGAATGGGATTTGGGAATGCGTTCCGAATCACATTCAAGGAAATCATATAAGCACACGAATCACATTGGATAGTAGACATGAATAAATAAACTATCAAACCAAACAATGTGGTCAAGAGTATTGTATTAGAGAAAGACCGTATTGCATTTGTAATCCCAAACTGAATAGGTTTTCTTAACCTCTTCTGATTAGCTTGGGTAACCATGACATACGGCTAGGTGTCACTCATGGTTTGTGGAAGCCCTAAAAGTGTATTATCACTAAAGGGAGAATTGAAAGTAAGTTTCAATTCATAATCGATTTGAAAGAGTTTTGATCGCCCACTGCCTCGCTAAAAGGAACCTAATGGATCGTACACCGTATAAGGTGGAGATGGATGAAACAAACTAAATGAGTAAGAACAATTGAATAGTTTAATTATTTATGGCAAGGATTAATTAATATGTTAATTAATCAAACGAATAAGTTCGTTAAAGACCTCGGGATAGGTTTTGGACCTTAAGGCCCAATGGGCTTCGAACGTCAAGCCCATTGACTTAAGTTGTATGACAACTTAATGAATATTGATTCACTAAGACCCAAAAGCCCAAACAACCCCCCATGGCCGGCCATATAGAGAAAGGGTAGTGAACTTGCTTTAATTACAAGTTTGCCACTCAAATGAATAAAGGTATAAATATGACTTTATAGCCTTTTATTCATTAAGGGGTTTGTTTTGGGAAAATTGATCCATCCAAATCCATGGATCTAAGATGCAAGGAATGAAGGCCCTATCTCTTGGGTGATTAGCCTTTGTTTAAATACAAAGAGGAATCTACAAAGGTATATATTTCAACTCACTTTGTTTTGAGTTGATTAATGGTTCACCAATCTACTAGGCTTTGAATTTCTTGGTTAATGTTTTGTTTTTAAGTGCATGCTAGCATGATTCCGCCTTTAATTGTTAATTGCATGCTTATTGATGTTGCTTAAATGAACATGTTTTCACAAAATTTTCCTTCAAGTGGTATCAGAGCCTAGGTCTAGTAGTTGGTGAATCCTTTTGGGTTTTGTAGTTCATAGTTTGTGATTTAAAAGTTGTAATATGTTACAAGCTTTATTCTTGTTTCTTTGAATGTAAATTTTGTTAGAAAATTTGCCATCTCAAATGTTGTAGATGTAGTTCATATGAGCATGAATATTGGAGCTAAAATTTGGTGCCATGACTTTGGGGATTTTCGGCCAAATCCAAAGGGTGGATTTTTGGGTTCTTGTTTGACTTGTTAAAAGTGTTTTCAAGTGACTTTTGGAACCCCTATGTACCCTAGTTTGGTTAGATGTTATTTCCCTAAAGTTTGAATGGTTTTGGAATGTTTTTGGGTGAAAAATGTTCATGGAAAATTTTGAGTTTTTTCATGAGTGTTCTTCATTGTTCTTGACATTTTTGCCAAGAACAAAAAGGTTTGTGTTTTGATTCAAAGTTTTGATTTATTTCATAAAGTCTTTGTTTTGTGTTTTCTCAAATGTTTTAATGTGATAGAAATTGTGTAAGGTGATGGAAATGGTGATAGGTGTGTAAGAAGTACTTCTCTTACACACACATCACTTGCATGACTTTAAGTCACATTCCACTTGCATGAATTTATGTCACAAATTCCACTTGCATGAATTTATGTCACAAATTCCACTTGCAAGGCTTTATGAATTTGTTGAAAAATTTTCAAAATTTTTGTGGACTAACACTCCAAAACCGGCCACCCTATTATTAGGGTTCTTTTGGGTCTTTTATGCAATTACATAAAGTTTTGATACTTTTGTGTATTTGCACTTTGGCCCAAAAGTTTACGTTTTTACGTTTAGGTCCAAAAACGCTAAAGGACAAATTGTTTTGCTCCTTTAATGAAGTTTTTGCATTGATTAAATTTTGGGTTCTAGTGTAATTACATGAAGTAGTGGACTTTTGTGTCTTTACAAAGTGACCCCAAAAGTTTTGCAACATAGCCCAAAAGTTGAGGTTAATTGCAAGATAGCCCAAAAGTTGTGGTTATTGCATGATGGCCCAAATTAGGTTGAGAACAAAATTGTTTTGTCTCTTTAAATGAGAATTGGATTTTCATTTTGTTTAGCTCCATTTAAATCAATTTTATGGATACAAAAACCAAATGAAAATGTTGCATTCAATTTAATTAGTTAAAGTGTTAATTAATTAAAGGGTGATTATGAACCTAAGCCTAATATAATTGAGCTATGTGATAGGCCGTTTCAAATTTGTTTGAACCATGGGAATGTGTAGATTAATTTTGGTTGTAATTTGATTTGATCAAATGTTGTAAAAGGGCTTAAGCTCTTCTTTACTTTAAAGTAATTTGTTTTATGCAAATGTTGTAATGAGCATAAGCTCACCTTTACTTTGAAGTACTTCTTTCTTGCTTTATATGATATGCATGAAAATGAAGTAGTTGGGTCCAACGCCCCTAAGACAACACGCCTTAATGTGATTAAACGCGTAACTAAAATCAATCACCATCCCTAGACCGAGATTCAACACAAGGCTCGTGTTGAATCTAAACAAAGGTTCATAGTCATCCTAAGGCCCTAAGGCAACTATATAGTCCATCAAATGAATGCAAAGGTTATGTTAGTAGTATCATATACTCTTGCTTTAAAAACCGTTTTATAAGCATAGTGGGAGTATTATATACAACTAAATCAATCATATGGACCAATAGTTGTAATAGGACCAAATAGTTTTAATAGAGATTAAAATGTATATTTATATGTGATGAGACCTAAAACCCTCAACCAAACAATTATTAAGTTGATAAGCGTGAGAGTGCTTTGAACACTCTTTCGTAGGCCTTCCACCGTGGTGGGCTCCAATCGTTTATGACTTGTACACCGGCTTCACCCTATCATGGGGGAGTACAAAGTGCATGCTTATACTCAGGAGGAATCCATAAACATATGATGAGGTTACTGTAGGCAACGAGGATGGCCGACATCGTATCATCGTGAGGCTATTCTTGAACCCCTTCACGAACTAAGCATGGTGGGAATGACTTAACTAAGTGCAATGGAACCAACATCATATCATTGTGAGGTGACATTCTCTAGAGGCCAAATAAGATGGGTACTTGCATTAGTTGCAAATGAGTAAGTGTACTCTCTCATTATTATTAATGCTAGCCAACATCATATCATTGTGAGGTGGGCTTGGTAATAGTGAGCCTCCCATACCCTACTAAGAGTTTCATCCAAAACTCTCGAATTCCAATGAGGGATATGGAATTTGCCAAAAATAGTGGGTGGTGCTATTTTGATTTAAAGACCCGAATCAAATGGCTTAAAATCAATCAATTTATATTCGTTATGTATTTGTTTACCAATATATTTGCAAACGCTATCCAACACTTGACAAATAAAAACCGAATGTTTTAGTTTCCGGACTTGGTACCACAATCCCAAAGAATGTCTTAAATGGATTGTATATGTACCTAAGTAGTCTCATCCTCACAATCTTCCTAATGATAATGTATCATTGGAAGAACATGTTAGAAAAGTCTATCATGAAGAGAACAACACAAACAACCAATGCTTATTCCTTCGTTATATGAACAAAGGAACTTACGAAGATTAGCATAAAGAAAAGGACACTTTTAGTGTTATTAGTTCTTCACTTACAAATCGTTGTATGAAGAAATAATGAGTTGTTTTGAACAACCCTTAGTCAATGCAAACACTTAGTGCTTGTTTCTTTGTTAAATGAACAAAGAACTTGAGAAGAAAGCACAAAGGCATGGACACTTAATATGCCATGATTCTTCACTTACAATTTGTTGTATGAAGAAATGAGAGTTGCCTTGTACAACTCTTGAAAGTTTGTAGTTATGTTTAGAACATAATGGTTGGTTGACAAAAATAGTCCATCAACATGGACTTATGATGATTTTGAATCATTGAGTGTTGAAGTGTTAAAACACTTCTAGAGACGGGAACTAGGCAAGGACTTCACCTTTGTGTCCCTATCCTTATGGTTCACTAAGTTTATTGTAAACTATATAAATGAACAATAACCACATGCTCTCCAAAATGTTTGATGTGTATAACACAATTGAAATAAGTTTCAAGAGAGATAGTGGGAGTTTAGGGACCATGACTATTGTAGTCAAAGGAGAAGTCAAATGAAGAAGATAAAATTAACTCCAAGGGAACAAACTTTCTTTATGAAAGGATGGACATTGGAAGGGGTATTTGCAAGAAATGTCTTGCAAATGTCAAGAACACACCTTTCGAAGGTGTTGTAAATTGTTCTTGAAAAGTTCAAAACAGTTGGTTCTTCTACTTGAATGCTTGATTCCGTATTAGTAACTATGTTTTACAATCGTTGTAAAAGTGTGACTAATAAGAAGTAGAAGATATATGAGAGAAGGAAAAGGTGCTTCACATTCGGAAAGTGAATCAAATATAGATCTCTGCGAAAGCAGATGGTACTTACTTCCTCATATGAACTACCAAAGAAATTGGAAAAACATAGATTGTCTTTATATTCCAATTTTAAGGAACTAAATTCCGTCACTATGTGAAATGGATAAATGTTTTGTTTGACAAAACAATGTTCTTTATTAATCAATGGTTGGATTATGGTAATCTAATTAATTATCTCTATAGTAGAGATGATATGGTAGTGTTAACTGTTTAGAATACAACGATGCTTAAAACCCAAAAGGTTGCAAGGTAGTGACTAATCCCAACTAAGTTGTGATTCCTCTAAAAACATAAATTACAAGTTGGTAATAAATGGATGCTTTGGATTGTTAGATCCGGATCCAATACCTTCTTGTTAAAATTGTATAGAGGCGAAATGTTTGAATCTTTATTCTTTTGGAAAGAAGAAAGAATCACAAAGTTGTTGAGGTTAATTCACTTAGATGTTAGTGGCACTTGTCCACAAACATAATACTACTCATGTTGGATGACATTCACCGAAGATCACCCTCGGTTGGACTATAGTTTATTTTAAATAAACACAAGTCCAAATACTTTGCAAAAGGTTTCAAAGAATTCAAGAAATGTAAGTTGATGAGTAAGACGTTTAAAGTATTTACCTCCTTAGATTTGATCCAAGGAAAGGTAACACTTTAGAATAGTTTCCTTGAAAGATATCAAGGAAAGAAGCATCATAAGATAATGGATTTCTCCATTAGGAGAAGAACGAACTTGAATAAGATTTAGTTCGTTGGATATTATCAATTACCCATATATAGGATATATATGCTTCTAAAACAATATGATTGTCAATTAGAAGATCTTCCAAATTTTTCATGACTCCATAAGATGTAGTTGGAAAGAAAGACAAATCTTAAGCATGTTAAGATTTGGGGTTGTGTGTTAATACACAATATTTGTTTGATAACAATCTTGTAGGATATCCTTAAATTAACTTTTGGATATCGCTTCTATAAACCAACTAACAAATGTTGTTTTGTTGGGTAGTTCATTGTAATCCTACAATGTGATTTGCCTAAGAGCAAATGAACGAAGGATAGAACTCAAAGAATGGGTTCTTTGAGAGACAAGAAAGTAATCAACAAATATAACAACCTAGTTCCTATACCACAAGCTCCAAGGTAGTCGAGAAGGATTTATAAACCGTCTCAGTTGAATGGTTTGAACTTTATGACTATGTCATAGAGTTGCACCTCTTAATTCGAAAGAAATAAGAATGAAAATCCTTATGACTACATTGAGTGCATATACGATATATACTCATGGGAATGGTAAAGTACCATTTGACCCGAAATAATGAAACCTTCATAAGCTAATTGGTAGCTTAAGGTGACTACAATCAAAGAGAATGGTTGACTTTGAAGGAACCATTTTTGACGTAGTCTTAGTTTCAATTAATTCGAAGATTGCTAGCTACAATTAAATGGTGATTCAATGTTTGGACATAATATAGGTTTCCGAAACCATTATTAAGATAGTCTTGATAATATATGTCTAAAACTATGAATCACAAGACATGTAAGTTGTAGAGATCCATCCATCATGGATCTTAGCAAGCTAGTGGGAGCTATAAGCGTCTTATGAGAGAAAGGTCAAATCGTTTGCTTTCTCATAAAGATGTAAATGAATCTTTTGTTTACTAGGTTTACAAAAGATTAGTGGGAGTTAGTCATATTCCTAAATTTGTATGTATATATATATATATATAAATATATATGTGATATATATGAATGTATATATGATTTATTAATTTTGGAAATGAAATGAATACTTCTTCGTTAAAGTTATGACTTTAAACATTCGTTAAAGTTATGACTTTAAACATTCTATAAAGATAGAATGTATATGGGAGACATAGTCTATATACATGGGATGGAAATCTATATTGATAGATTTTAGGATATAATTTGATTATATCAATCCCTAATAATAGACAAAAGATGCTAGGAAGTTTCTCATATGATGATAAACTTTAATCAGAAGAACAACTCTAGTGAGACTAGGAGGTAGCTCTTCTCAAAGGGAACGTACCCTTTGACTCCCAAAGAAATAATGCGTAAATAAGAATCCTTTATGCATACGCATAAAGGTGATTTATGTATTTCATATTGTATGAAAAACATTGATATGGGTTGTACCTAGAAAGGTACAAGACGATATCAGTGCAAGCCCAGGATCAGAACCATGGCAACTGTCAAGTGAGTCCTTAAGTATTTAAGAAATACTAAAGGATAGATTCCTCAAAGAATGAGGAAGAATTAGAGTAACGTAATGGAAGCGTAAATGTATTAGATTATGAATCTAATCCATCATTGGATGTTTCTTCATTATGAATGAAGAGATAAACAGATATCTCTTTATTATGACTAAAGAGATATTTGGATGGAAACATTAAAGTAATAACTTTAGTGTGTTCCATTATGAATGCAAGGTATATTGCCATATAGAAGTTTGCAACAATGTTGTTTGGATAGGAAAGTTCATTTATGAACTCTCTATTCGGTTCCAACCAGAAAGTGTATCTAGTGTACTGACACTATGACACTAATGGGGCGATAGCTCAAGCCAGGGAATCAAGGTCTCATCAAGGTCCGAACTCATATGAGAGACTGAACCACATGATTAAGAATCATGTATAATGGTGACGTCGTTATTCTCAAGGTTGCTTCTATGGATAACATATAGATATCCATTGTCTAGGCCTACTACTCAGCCATTTATGAAATGACTACAGAAGAGGTATCATCACTGATGACCAAGCTGATTGGCTCTAGTGCAAGTGGGAGATTGTTGGAAATGTGCCCTAAAACAAATCATATGATGATACTTTACGGACATTTCACATGTTAAACTAATCTAGTTTAATATAAAGGGCAAAGATTATTGTTTGAGCCGTCTCATATAAATGTTATATGCTTAAACGATAAAGTCCAAGGAGTATGTGATTGGGAGAATGCGATCTAATGAAGTTAGATTCATGAGACCATTCTTTCGTAGACACATCCTAAATGTTCCTGATCATAGGATTGCCAATTGGGCATTGACAGTCCGTCAAGATCGGTACGTGCTATGTCTTCTCTCAGGGAGAGTGACTAGTCTCGAGTCATTGGTGTGTGTGACATCAAGACAAGTACGTAGGTGCTCAATAGGGAATGAGTTCACTGAACGCGATCAACGAAGAGTTCTCATACTCATGTCACATGAGAACTCATGGTTGGGATAATGCAAAGTAGTCCTTTGACTTGAGCCATCATAGTTGTCTTGTGGTTAAGTCCTTGATCTTTGATTATGTCAAAGTCACTCCATTAGGAGGGTGTCCACGGCATCGTTGGGGTTAAGCCACTTAGCCATGGAGGCAAGTGAATGCGCAACAAGGGATCTCTAACCTTCAAACTGTTTGAGGGAGAATACTCTATGATATGATTTAGAATCTCTGGCCAGAGTATGAATGGGATTTGGGAATGCGTTCCGAATCACATTCAAGGAAATCATATAAGCACACGAATCACATTGGATAGTAGACATGAATAAATAAACTATCAAACCAAACAATGTGGTCAAGAGTATTGTATTAGAGAAAGACCGTATTGCATTTGTAATCCCAAACTGAATAGGTTTTCTTAACCTCTTCTGATTAGCTTGGGTAACCATGACATACGGCTAGGTGTCACTCATGGTTTGTGGAAGCCCTAAAAGTGTATTATCACTAAAGGGAGAATTGAAAGTAAGTTTCAATTCATAATCGATTTGAAAGAGTTTTGATCGCCCACTGCCTCGCTAAAAGGAACCTAATGGATCGTACACCGTATAAGGTGGAGATGGATGAAACAAACTAAATGAGTAAGAACAATTGAATAGTTTAATTATTTATGGCAAGGATTAATTAATATGTTAATTAATCAAACGAATAAGTTCGTTAAAGACCTCGGGATAGGTTTTGGACCTTAAGGCCCAATGGGCTTCGAACGTCAAGCCCATTGACTTAAGTTGTATGACAACTTAATGAATATTGATTCACTAAGACCCAAAAGCCCAAACAACCCCCCATGGCCGGCCATATAGAGAAAGGGTAGTGAACTTGCTTTAATTACAAGTTTGCCACTCAAATGAATAAAGGTATAAATATGACTTTATAGCCTTTTATTCATTAAGGGGTTTGTTTTGGGAAAATTGATCCATCCAAATCCATGGATCTAAGATGCAGGGAATGAAGGCCCTATCTCTTGGGTGATTAGCCTTTGTTTAAATACAAAGAGGAATCTACAAAGGTATATATTTCAACTCACTTTGTTTTGAGTTGATTAATGGTTCACCAATCTACTAGGCTTTGAATTTCTTGGTTAATGTTTTGTTTTTAAGTGCATGCTAGCATGATTCCGCCTTTAATTGTTAATTGCATGCTTATTGATGTTGCTTAAATGAACATGTTTTCACAAAATTTTCCTTCAACGCCTATTTGCTCGAACCCGTCAAGTTGAATCATTGGCAGCTGAAGTGATGAGTCTCAAATAGGAGATTAGAGGGCTCAAGCATGAGAATAAACAGTTGCACAAGCTCGCACATAACTATGCTACAAACATGAAGAGGAAGATTAACCAGATGCAAGAATCTGATGGTCAGATTTTACTTGATCATCATAGGTTTGTGGGTTTGTTCCTACAGCATTTGCCTTCGTCTTCTGGGGCTGTACCGTGTAATAAAGCTCCAAATGATCAACCTCCGATGCCTCCTCCTTCTGGGGCTCCGCCGACTGCTGAGGCTCTGAATGATCACCCTCCGGTGCCTTTTCTTTCTGGGGCTTCGTCGATTACGGAGACTTCTCCTAAGCCACCTTTGTGAAGGCTCATTCTTGTATTTTTCTGCCTCCAGTTCATTTTCCACGAATTTTAATGTAAAAATACCTTGCATATCTGTCAATGTTTCAAAAATAAACCCACACCAAAAATAATTAAACAAGCAACAAATAAAAATGACAATCATGGCAAAATAAAACTGCAGAAAAGAGAAGGTTTCTAGGAACGCAAAACTAATCATGGAGCAATTCAAAGATCTTCCTTATTTGAATACATGGGTTGCCTCCCAAGAAGCGCTTGCTTTAATGTCTTGCAGCCAGACGAAACTTCCTTCTAAGCTTGGATAAGGCCCATGGCACTGAGTGGGATTTCTTCCACAATCTGCCCCATATCACTCTCATAGTATAGCTTCAGACGATGCCCGTTCACTTTGAATTCGTCGCCGTTCCTTAAGCTTTTAACTTGGACTGCACCATGGGGAAAAACATTAGTGACAACAAATGGCCCAATCCACTTAGACCGTAACTTACCATGGAACAATCGTAGACGGGAATTGAATAATAGTACTTTCTGTCCAATTGAGAATGTTTTTCCCCGAATCATTTTGTCATGAAATGCCTTTGTTTTCTCCTTCTAAATTTGTGCATTCTCATAGGCTTCGTTCCGTATCTCCTTAAGTTCATTCAGTTGGAGCTTCCTATTCATTCCAGCAGCATTTAAGTCCAAATTGAATGTTTTCACAGCCCAATGCGCCTTGTGCTCCAGTTCCATGGGTAGGTGACACGACTTGCCGTAGATTAGTCGAAATGGAGACATCCCTAAAAGTGTTTTGTAGGCAGTGCGATATGCCCACAGTGCATCATCTAAACGCAAGCTCCAATCCTTCTGGTTTGGCCCAACAGTCTTCTCCAATATTTGCTTGATTTCTCTATTCGAGACTTCAGCTTGGCCACTTGTTTGAGGGTGGTATGGCGTGGAAACCCGATGCTTCACATTGTACTTTTTAAACAGCGCCTCAATGGTGCGATTGCAAAAATGGGAGCCTCCATGACTTATGAACACCCTCGGCATGCTAAATCTGGAAAAAAATGTTAGCCTTGATAAAATCTGCCACCACTCTAGAATCGTTAGTATGGGTGGCTTTGGCTTCCACCCATTTCGACACATAATCAATGGCTAGCAAAATATAAGTAAAACGATATGAGGGTGGAAAGGGTCCCTTGAAATCCATACCCCATACATCAAAGATCTCCACATTAAAGATGGGGGTTTGCGGCATTTGGTCCTTGGCACCTATTGTACCTATTTTTTGGCATCTATCACAAGTTATGCAAAATGTTCTAGCATCCTTAAACAATGTAGGCCAATAGAAACCACTCTCTAAAACCTTAAGGGTTATCCTTTAGGTGCCAAAATGACCCCCACATGCATAACTATGGCAAAATGCAAGAATTGAATTAAACTAATAATTGTGCACACATCTACAAATAATCTGGTCAGGACAATACTTCCGTAAATATGGATCATCCCACACATAAAATCGTGCATCATTTATGAGTTTATCATGCTTGTATTTATCTAGAGTGCTAGGAACTTATTTTGTGACCAAATCAGCATACCAGGGCTCACTTACCTCTAGGAAGGTCTCTAGAATGGGTAAGGTCTCTAGAATGGGTAAGGAGTCATCCTCGTGCACCAAACAGCTGAGGTGGTCAACCACCACGTTTTCACTCCCCCTTTTATCTCTTATTTCAATGTTGAACTCTTGAAGTAGGAGCATCCAATGAATCAGCCTTGGTTTGGCCTCCTTCTTGGTGAGAAGATACTTCAACGCTGCATGGTCAGAATATACAATCACTTTAGTGCCAAGTAAGTATGAATGAAATTTATCTAAAGCAAATACAACTGCAAGAAGTTCTTTCTCAGTGGTAGAATAATTCAATTGAGCATCATTTAGGGTCCGGGAAGCGTAGTGGATGACGTGGGGCTGTTTGTTCCTTCTTTGGCCTAAAACAGCACCAATGGCATAGTCAGATGCATCACACATTAGCTCAAATGGAAGGCTCCAATCTGGTTGCATGATGATGGGGGCCGAAGTCAACATGTCCTTGAGGGTTTTGAAAACGGTCTCACACTCCTTGTTGAACTCGAAGGCTACTGCCTTTTGGATACGCATAGATCTATCGGCCAGTTAAATGATCACTCCATCATTTTTTAATTCTCCCAAGTTCATAGATGCATATATTGAATAAGGCATGACATTTATTGATGCACCTAGATCTAACATGGTAGATTCAAAGCGAGTATTTCCTATAACACAAGGAATTGTAAAACTGTCGGGATCTTTGCAATTAGGAGGTAATTTTCGTTGCAAGACAGCTGAGACATTCTCACTTACCCTTACCACTTCTTTGTTCGAAGCCCTCTTCCTTGTAGTGCACAGCTCCTTAAGAAACTTAGCATACTTGGGGACTTGTTTAATTGCATCTAGAAGTGGAATGTTGACTTGCACCTTTCTGAATGTGTCAAGGATGTCTTTGTCACTCTCACCTTCTTTGATTGCATAAACCTACGAGGAAAGGGTGCATTGGGTGGAATGGAATTAGAAGTCATGGAATTTGAACCCAACTTAACTTTGGTGGTCGAATTAGGGTGTGTAGGTGGTTGCGGCAAAGATTGCTCAATCCTTGGCTAGGCCAGGCCTTGTTCTTCTCCTCAGATTGCATCTTTTCGTCCTCCTTTTGATTGGATTTAGATGGGCTGGGATCAAATACAACTTTTTTTTCACTTCGCAAGGTGATGGCTTTGGCAGATTTGAAGCCTCCCTTTGGATTCACATCCATCGAACTAGGTAACTTACCTTGTTCTCTACTAAATTGCCCCATGAATTCAACCATTTGTCCCATTTGTCTCTTCAATTCAGTCACCTCTCGAGCTTGATTTTGCACTTCCTTGGCGTAATTATGCATATCTTTGGCTTGATTTTCCTGACCCTTCACCAACGTAGTTAGTAACTGAATAACTTGAGCATTACCAAAAGATGAACCTGAGTTATTTTGGGCAGGTTGTGTTTGGGGTTGTGCCGGTGCATACGGCCTTTGATAGAATCCCGGAGGTTGCTGTCTAAATGCACTTTGTTGTTGGGTTTGTTGGGGCTCCCTCCATTTGAAATTTGGATGATCTTTCCAGCTTGGATTGTATGTATTCGAGAACGGATCATTCCTTGGTTGGTTTTGACTCCCAAAACCCACGGCGTTGGCAGATTCCCACCCTCCGTTCTCGATCAATTAAGGGCATTTATCCGTAAGATGTCCATTCATTGAGCACACGCCACAAGCAGCTACACTTTGTTCTTTTGGTTTTTCAACCACCTGTGAAAGAAGAGTAGTAAGATTAGCCATTTGATTTTGAAGTTCGGAAATAGCACTTACCTCATTAACTTATTGTTGTCATGGGTTGTCTCTTTGACCAACGCCTTCATATTGTTGAGCATTCAATGCTCGGTTAGCAATTAAGGTCTTGGCAGCCATGGGTGTTTTATCCACCAAAGCTCCTCCCGCTGAGGCGTCTAGCATTTGGGGTTCAATTGGTAGAAACTCTTCATAGAAATATTGAAGAAAAAGCTCCTCCTTCATTTAGTGTTGTGCAAATAAAGCAACAAGGGTTTTAAAACACTCATAGGAAGTGGGAAAGGATTCACCTTGGTTTTGTTGAATGCCACTAATCCTTTTGCGTAGTAGAATGACTCGAGAAGTTGGGAAAAACTTATCCAAAAATGCTCGTTTCATACTCTCCCATGATGTGACAATTCTGGTGGCTAGTTCATACAACCAATCTTTAGCCTTTTCCAAGAGAGAAAAGGGAAAAGCCTTCATTTTCAGAATGCTCCCATCAAAATTCATAGGGGTCATGCTCGAACAAACAACCTCGAACTCCTTCAAATGTTTATTAGGATCTTCCATGGACAATCCATAGAACTTAGGAATATGGTGATATAACCTGGACTTTAATTCGAAGTCGTCGGTCTTGTTTTGGGCCGCCCTTGGATATTGAATGCATAAAGGCAGAGCACTATCCAATCCCAAAGCGGAAAGCTCCTTGATTGTTCGATTGCCTACTGCCATATCTTGGACTTCTTCAAAAGTCCTTGTTGTGGCCTCCTCTTGCTCTTCTACTTTGTCTTCTTCAAGATCTGGTGCAGGTTGAGGTGGTTGGGGTTCTTGTTGATTCCTTGCTCGTCTCAAAGTTCGTTCAAAATCATCGTCAAAGTCAAGGATGTGCTTATGAACAGGTTGAGAACTTCGAGTCATGAACCACTTAAAACAAGAAAACAAGTAAAGTCAGCAACTAGGAACAAAAACATATGAAAATAAACAAAAAGAAATAATAAGGGATTAGCAAAATTGCTAATCCCCAGCAACGACGCCAAAAACTTGATGCAAAAATTAACTTAACACATAAATTTAACCCTCTTTTGACAATTGTAGTATAAGTATAAGTAGGGATCGTTCTGGACCGGAGATTAGAAGGGCTTGCTAATAACCTCTAAACTGACTCAAAAACATAAAACTAAACTTAAAAACACTTAACAAGAATCACAAGACTCAAACCAAACTTAAAATACTCAAAACAGCTTAAAACAACCAAATAAACTTAAACTAGACACTAGGAATGACTTTGGATGAAAATTGACTTTTACTTGAATCAACACACTTAAAAACACAAACTAAAACAGATTTGCAACACTTTGAAACAAGAAACTAAAAGGGGGGTTTTGATTTGGATGAAGTTGAAACAAACAAACAAGTATGAAAAACTAGACAGATTGTAGAACAAATTTGAGAAATAAGATAATGGATGGGATAGCTAGAGGCTTTTTCTCCACACATGACATGTATGCAAACAACTCGATTTCCAGTTACTACTTCATTGAATTATGAAGGACAATGCCCCAAATTAACTGTGACATCACTAGTTAACCCTCAAATTTTCCTTGTTTTATTGGATTGGATGACATCATTCGACAACCCAAAACATTCTTCAAAAGTTCCCTACATGACATCATAATAGAGATACAATCAAAGATCATTACATTTAATGAAAATCATAAGCATTAACAAAGCACTTGCAACTATGACATCATGTCACTCATGCTAGAATTAAACTTAACGCGATCGTTTATAAGCGACCTCCACTACTTATGAATATAAGTTTGTAACAATTATGTGAAACTTTTCTTATATTCTAGCATCGGATTTATGCATGCCAATTAAGTGTCGACCCTTAATCAACAAATACAAATAAGTTATCAATCAAATAGTTAAGCCAATTGCATTCACGATTCAAGAGATCATAACTGGAATTTATCAAATCATATTACACACATAATCATGGCTTTGAAATCACCCCTAGCTAAGAGGGGTTTAGCCACTCATGTTCACAATAAAACGAAAGAAAATGAATTTAAACATTGGAAACAAAAGAAAGAAAACACCTAAACGCTCCAACGATCCAAGTTGGATAGCAAGCACGTCCAAGCACTTTCCTTCCCTTCCTTTGCTACGGCACAAGGTATTGGTGAGTGTTTGAAGGTTTGTTTATATGGAGGAATAGATGTGAAGATGAATGGATGTGTTTGGATGAAGGTTGTATTGAAATGGGGATGAATGATCAAGCCAAAACTAAACTCTATAGCTGCCATACACACTTCCTTTTATAGAGGAAATGCACGGCAATGGAGGGAAATTGGTGGTGTGTGTAATGATTCACGGGTGAAAATGAAGTAATGATGCAAAGCATGAGGGGTAAAATGGAGTGGTGTTGCAGCAATGAGTGCATGGAGCGGTGTTGAAATGATTCAAAGGTGAAAATGAAGTGATGATGCAAAGCATGGGGGGTAAAATGGAGTGGTGTTGCAGCTATGAATGCAAGTGGGGAACATGAATGATTGTGCACATGGTAGAGAAAGGAAAGGGAGGTGGAATGGTGCAGAAATGAGTCAAAGGTGCAGGTTGAGTCATGATGCACGGCATGGGATTCCAAAGGTGGTGGATGGTGCATCAATGAGTGCATGTAGTGGAGGTAAAAGTTGTATGAAATATGATGGGTGTAGGGGACAAGGAATGTGCAACAATTGAGTGTAATGATTCAATGTTTTGGTGCATAAAATCAGAAATAATGAAGGAGACAAGGATGGTGCACGGCAAGGAGGGATAATGAGTGTAATGGTGCATGAAATGAGTGCAAGAAATCTGGTGCATGAAGGTGACAAGGGTGATTATGCATGGCATGGGTGGAAAAGTGAGTAAGTGGTGAATCAATGAGTGCAAGGAGGTGAAAGGATATTGTGCACATGGTAGACAAAGGAAAGGAAGTGGAATAGTATAGCAAATGAGTGCAAGGAGGGAGCATGGATGAATGTGCACGGCATGGGTGGTAAAATGGAGTGATTTATGGCAAAAAATAAGAAAGGAATGGCTCCCTTGCATGGCAAGGAAGAGAAATGGTGAAGGATGGTACGGCTTGGACTTTTAGGGAAGGTTTAGGACTTGTAGAATATGTAATGAAATGTCCCAAAGTATTTAGGAACCCTTCGTGTGACTAAATCTTTGGTAATTTAGGATTAGGAAAGGTAATGACAAGATAAGGCAAGTTTAACTAATCTTTCCTCATTTTTAATGGTTTCCTTGTCTTCCTTGGTCCTCAATTTATTTTCTTCCTTTCCTTGGCACATTCCTAGCTTCTTTAGATCTTTAATTTTATCCAATCACTTTGCTGCATGCATGAGATATCCATTCCATGCCCAAAACTGCTTCAAAAGGCACCAAAATGCACTTCTTTGCCTCTTTAACCCTTTGTACTTACAACCACACAAAAATGGCTTGAAATACTAAATCAACTAAGAAATAACAACATAAATGCACAAGAACAAGCTAACTAAGTCGTATAAATATGCTCTTATCACTTCACACTGTCTTGATCAAGAGTGTATGAAGCTTTTGAGAATTGTGGTTGAACTCCTTTGATGAAGCTCTTGTTGGCACCATAAATTGGTTTTGCTTCACACTGTCTTGATCAAGAGTGTGTGAAGCTTTCTACGAGTTGTAGTGTTTGCATTGTTACAGATGAGAAATGTCTGAAGCAGATGCAAGACGGCTCAATAGCTTGATCTTCGTATGCCATGCACTGAAGTTATTGTTGGCTTGCAATAAGACTTTATTGGTGACTATAACTCTTGTTAGGCATAAATGCTCCCCTAGTTAAGTTGTTAAGCTTAAGGGTTTTTGATTATTTGTGAATGCTAGGAGTTCACATGTACAAGTTGTACCACTCGTCTTCTGATAGGTGGAATGAATGGTGAGTTGCTTTCATCACTTGGTTGGTGGTACAAAGGTGAGTTCCTTCATCACATTTCATCACCGGTTAGTGGCACGAGGATGAGTTCCTTCTTCACCTGGTTGGTGGCATGAATGGCAAGTTGCCAAATGATATTAGAGTACGGGTTGTACATTTCATCACCTGGTTGGTGGCATGAAGATGAGTTCCTTCTTCACCTGGTTGGTGGCATGAGTGGCAAGTTTCCAAATGATATTAGAATATGAGTTGTACATTTCATCACCTGGTTGGTGGCATGAAGGAGAGTACGGGTTGTACATTTCATCACCTGGTTGGTGGCATGATGATGAGTTCCTTCTTCACATTTCATCACCTAGTTGGTGAGAATAAGGGCAAGGTGTCGAGGAACATTGTAGCAAGTGTTGAATGACACAAAGTATATTAAACCCTTTCGAAACACAGTTGGCTTATGTATGAATGTGTTGGAATGTATGATTGAACGAATATACTGTGAAGCTGTTCGTTTATTTGTATAGTCTTGTTGACATAGACTTTGTTTCATGTTGGAAGCATTCATGTTGAAGTTTTGAACCCGAGTGTTTCATTGCTAGGAATGTAAGAGGATTAGGACCGAGTTTTCTAAATCACCTCTTTATTGCATTCATGCCAAATAGTCTTCGTTACATAGGATGCCGGCTGAAGCTTAACACTTGTACAATGTGAGTTTAATTGTAATAGTACTTCAAGTGATCAGCGTTCCAGGGATGGCCAAGGGTTTTGCCATCGGAGCTTCTAAGTTTGTAAGAGCCAGGGCGACTGATGCCAACAACTTCAAACGGTCCATCCCAATTTGGATTAAGTGTTCCTTCACTCAGGACTCTGTCCCAAAGTAATCTTTTCTTCAATACCCAATCCCTTACTTTGAAAGAACGAGGTTTGACCCTTAAGTCATAGTAGTTGGAGATGCGATCCTTGTAAGCGACATTCCTCAAGTGAGATTGGTTTCTGTGTTCCTCGACTAGATCTAAGTTGAGGGTAAGTTGTTTGTCATTTTCGCTTTACACGTAGTTCTGGACTCGGAAAGTTACTTGCTCAAGCGCAACTGGGACAACTGCCTCTATACCAAAGGCAAGTAAGAATGGGGTTTCTCCAGTTGATGTCCGATACGAAGTGCGGTATGACCAAAGAACTTGGGGTACAAATTCTGGCCAACAACCTTTAGCCTTATCCAAGCTGGTTTTCAAAGTTCGCTTGGTTATTTTATTGATGGCTTCAACTTGTCCATTAGACTGGGGATGAGCTGGGGAGGCAAAACATAAGTTGATGTTGAACTTAGAGCAAAACATCATAAACTTATTGTTATCGAACTGTCGCCCGTTGTCAGTGACTATCGCATTGGGAATGCCGAATCTGCAAAGGATGTTCTTCCATACGAAGTCTTCTATTTTTGCCTCAGTAATGGTTGCCAAGGGTTCTACTTCAACCCACTTTGTGAAGTAGTCAACTGCAACAATTGCATAGCGGACCTTACCCTTCCCTGCAGGCATTGGGCCGATCAAATCAAGTCCCCATTGGGTGAAGGGCCAAGGGCTGATCATAGGAGTGAGCGTCTCGGGAGGGGAGTGAGGAATAGTTGCGTAGCATTGACACTTATCACATGAGCGGGATATTCTAATAGCATCTTGGTGAAGTGTTGGCCAGTAATATCTTTGGCGAAAAGCCTTGTGTGCTAGGGATCGAGATCCAGCATGATCTCCGCAGACTCCTTCATGTATTTCCCGAATGACAGTTTCCACCGCTGCGGGCGTAAGGCATCTTAAGTATGGTAGGTTAAAACCCCGTTTGTAGAGTTGGTCATTAATGATCAAGTAATAATAGCCTTCTATCGAATCTGCTTAGCTTGGACTTTGTCATTTGGAAGGGTGCCATGAGCAAGGAATTTATAAATCGACGTAATCCAACTATCCCCTTGTTGTAAGTTACACACTTCCGCAGCCATAGTGCTTGGTGCTGCCAACAATTTGACCTGAATTTTTCTCCTAATCTTGTCTTCCACCGCTGAGGCGAGGTGAGCCAAAGCATCTGCATGACTGTTTGCCGCTCGAGGAATTTGGGTAATCTAGTAGTGGAAGTGCTGGAGCAACAATTGTGTATGTGCCAGATATGCTGCCAATGAGCTAACCTTAGCGTCAAAGTTGTTGGTGACCTGGTTAACCACCAATTGGGAGTCACTGAAGATATCAATTCATTTAACCCCAAGGTGTTTAGCCAAACATAAGCCTGCTATGAGGGCTTCATAATCGGCCTCATTGTTCGACGCATTGAATTTGAAACGAAGAGCATACTCCATAGCCTTTTTGTCAGGGGTCGTAAGGACTAGTCCTGTTCCACAACCCTATTGGTTGGACGAGCCATCAACATATAGACTCCATGCTAGGGTTATTGGTTCTATTTTCTAAGCTTCCGAGGGTAATGAAACCACTTCTTTAGGCGTAGAAACAATGTCAACATGATATGTGAAGTTGATGATGAAGTCTGCCACTGCTTGGCCCTTCTCAGTTGGCTTTGGTTGGTAGGAGATGTCAAACTCACCCAATGTTATCGCCCATTTGATCATTCACCCGGAAGTGTCAGGACTTTGGAGTATCTATTAAAAAGGATGATTGGTAAGCACGATGATGGAGTATGCTTGGAAGTAAGGGCGAAGTTTTCAAGCAGACATGACCAATGCTAGAGCCAATTTCTCAACGTTTGAGTATCGTGTCTCTGCATCTTGTAAGGCCTTGTTAGCGTAGTAGACAAGCCGTTCGACATTACCATCATTTCAAATGAGAACAGAACCTACTACTGAAGTTGATACCGACAGTAGATAATGAGAGTGTCACCAACCTCAGGTTTGGAGAGGAGATGGGCTTTACTCATGTAGTCTTTGAGGTTTTTGAATGCCTCAGCACATTCATCAGTCTATGTAATGTACTTCTTACTTCCCTTGAGTGCTTTGAAGAAAGGAGCACATATGTCTGTGGCCTTAAAGATGAACCTAGTTAAGGCTGCCACCTTGCCAGTAAGGCTTTAGATGTCTTTTGAAGTTACCGGTTCCTTCATGTCGAGGATTGCTTTGATCTTCTCAGGATTAGCCTCAATGCCTCGGTAGCTTATCATGAAGCCTAAGAATTTGCCAGAGCCTACACCGAAGGCACATTTGTTGGGGTTCAACCTCATTTAATACCTCTTCAGAATGGTGAAAGTTTCAGATAGGTTGGTGATGTGTTGGTCAGCATGTTTTCTCTTGACAAGCATATCATCAACGTAAACTTCCATACTCTTCCCAATCTGTTCGGCGAACATTGAATTGACCAGTCTCTGATAAGTTGCTCCGGCATTATTTAGGCCGAAGGGCATGACTTTATAGCAATATAGTCCCCTGCCAGTAGTGAAGGCTGTGTGTTCTTGGTTCAGAGGGTTCATGAGGATTAAGTTGTATCCTGAGAAAGCATCCATGAAGCTCAGAAGTTCACACCCTGCCGTAGAGTCTATAAGTCTGTCTATGAGAGGAAAAGGAAAGCTATCCTTCAGGCATCCTTTGTTTAGGTTGGTGTAATTGACACATATTCTCCATAAGAGCTTTTGGAGTAGGAGACTTTCCTTAGTCGGATTCTTCTTAACAAGGACAACATTTGTTACCCACGTTGGATAATTGACTTCGTGGACGAAGCTTATGCCTTTGAGTTTTTCAACTTCTGCCTTCATTGCCTCGTACCATTCAGCGTCATAAGATCTTCGCTTCTGTCTCACTGGCTTGGTCTTGGGGTCAATACTTAAGCGATGATAGATGATATCGGGAGAGATGCCTGGCATGTCCTCGTATGACCAGGCGAAGACCTTAGTGTTCTCTTGCAAAAATGAGATCAATGCTAACTGAATAGGTGGTGATAAGGTGGTGCCAATCTTCACCATACGATCCAAATAATCTTTTGAGATAAAGACCTTCTCCAACTCTTCAGCAAGTTGTGCTTGTTGGGTGAAAAAGTCATCTCGAGGATCGTCGGGTTGACTGTTGCCACCGTGAAGATCCAAGTTGGCTTCGTCTAGGCTGGTCTCTATAACTTGGTTATGTATAGAAAAGGTTTCCTTGGGCACAAGCAGGTGTTGTTGCTTGACCGAAGTGTTGTAACATGATCGTGCACTAAATTGATCTTCTCTGATGTAACCATTGCCATAGGGGGTTGGAAATTTCATCAACAACATATGTGTGGATACCATGGCCTTGAGATCATTGATGCCTGTGCGTCCGAAGATGACATTGTATGCCGTTGGGCAATCAACCACCAAGAAGTTAGTGGTAATGGTAGCTGTGTAAGGGCCTGTACCAATGGTGAAAGGTAAGTGTATGTTCCCCAAAGGTTGCACGATATCACCGGAGAAGCTTATCAGAGGGGAAATCGAGCGATCGAGCAAATGTTCAGCTACATTAAGTGCCCTAAAAGCTTCAGCAAACATGATATTGACCGAAGCCCCCGTGTCTACCAGGATTTGTCGTACTTCAAAGTTGGCTATGTGAGCTTCCACGATCAGTGGGTCGTTGTGAGGGTAGATGATACCTCTTTCTTCCTCAGGGTAGAAAAATATTGGATCCCAATTAGGCTTTTGATACTTGCCTCCCCTGATGTCTTCCACGTGAAACACTTGGTGGCCAGACTTTAAAGCTCGTTCACTATTTTTCATGGCCCTGTTGGAAGATTTAGACATGGGTGTGCCACCACTTATGGAATATATCACATTCACCTGGCGTTGGTTATGGTTACCCCTTGGAGGGTGAAGGAGGAATTGATCAAATTTTCCTTCACGTGCCAAAGCTTCAATATGATCACGAAGGGTGATACATTTCTCGCCGTCATGGCCGTTATGCTCGTGGTAGCAGTAAAACGTGCCCGTGTTCTTCGTGGGCTTGTAATCCAGGTGCCTCGGCTTTGGCTTCGGTATCAGGTGTGATATGTTAGGGTAAATGGCCACGTATGTGGCGTTCAAAAGTATGTATGCCTCATACCTCGAGGTAGAGGCTGTCCTGACACGTGCATGACCCACTGTGTTGACTGCCTAGGGTCGGGGATTATCATGGTGATACCCTTGGTTATCGCGGTAGTGTCCCTTACTCCTTTTACTAAAATGAGACTGGTGAAGATGGAAATTTTTCCTTTTGCCCTGAGATTGATATGTCTGTTGACTTGGCAAAGTATTAAGTAAGGCAAGGGAGGCACCGTTGCCGTTTGGAAGGTCGAGGTATTCTCATTTGGTTGGATCTGGCTTCCACTCCCTACTTGCTGATAAGGGGTGGCTGTGGGGGGGTTTCCCTTGATATGTCCTTGCCTTGGCGGAGGCATAGTTGTAAGCCTGTGCCATCACCTCAGAGTAAGTCTTCCAAGTGTTGGCATTAATCATGTACTTGAAGAAACAATCACGTAGGCCTGCCGTGAAGGCCTTGAGGGCGGTATTGTCATCTGCCTCCGCGCAGCGAGAATACTCATGGCTGAAACGACCGGCATACTCTTATAGTGACTCGTCCGGCTTCTGGTAAATAGTGTACAAGTCATCTACAGAATGCAAGCGATCAGTCTGGAAGATGTGTTAAAAGACAAACAGTTTCCTCAATTCCTCAAATGAGTCTACTGTCTCAGGTGGAAGATAGCAATACCAGTTTAGAGCTCCACCAGAGAGGGTGGAGGGGAAGAGAAGACATCGCTCTTCGTCGGTATGCATCTGATAGGCCATGGTGGACTCAAAGAGGTTAAGGTGTTCAATTGGGTCCTCCCTTCCAATATAGAGTTGTAAACCAAGCTTTTGTTTTATCTTTGCTTGAATGAGGGTGTCGAGGATCCTCCTTGTGAGAGGGCCAGGCCTGGGTTGGTTCCAGTCAGGTATCTCGGCCTAACGTTCGGCCTTCAACTTGTTTACTTCCTCAATGAGTTGTAAGACAATGGGGTCCTGAGTGGAGTCATGTACTACTGGGATTTTCTTTCGTAAATCTCCATCACATTTTGGAAGTAGGAAAGTTTGAGCAAGGGCGTGTGATTTTTCCTTGGACTCACCGTACTGACTTCTAAGGCGAGTCTGTCGAAATACCTCAGAGTCCCATGTACCTTCATGTTCCTCTGGGACCTGTCGTTCCTTTCCTAGATTGGCAGCTGGCCTGGGTCGTGGGAGGAGACCGAGTCTTTCAGAAACCCTTAGGTCATTGATCTTCGAGCATATGTGGAGGGGATTCTCTCGACATTGCTTTAGGAAGTCTCGGCAGTCACGATAAACGGCTTTCGATCCTTCTAACCCTTATGCAAGGAGGTGTCTTCCTCCACTTCTCCTACTTCAGGTCGAAGCAGCTGGGTTGAGAGAAGTCTCATGTTGATCAATGTTTTGATGATTAGCTCGCTCCTCATCTGAGATACCCATGTCGAAGGAAGGTGACCCTCCGTGTTGGGGGCACCCAGATGATGGTTGATGTCCATAGGGGTAACGAGCTCGCGTGTTTGAGTACGTCTAGTTTCATGGAGCGTCTCAAAGAGCTTCTCATACTACTCCTGGAGGACCTCATTCTTCATTGCTATCTTGTTGTTCTGAGCTTCTAGCTCATCAACTTTAGCTTGAAGAGCAACCCTCTTTCCTTCCTTCTTTTGTTTCTTCGCACTAGGTACAAGAGGGGTGTCATTCTGTGTGTTGTGGCTTCCTTCGCTCCCCATGTTAGAGAATGATGTCTGGTCAAAAGAGAGTGTACGAATGGTGGAAACCAACTTGACAAAGCTGAAGAGAGTGGGAATAAGTGTCGTTCTCACAAACGGCGCCAAATGTTGATGCACAAAATCAGTGAGGACTTTGGTACAACAGAAAGTGTTAAGTTTGTGACCTTCACTATATTACTCCGGTCATTAGTATGGATAAATATACAAATGGATAGAGATAGAGAAGCAAACACAAGATGTACGTGGTTCATCCAAATTGGCTACGTCCACAGAGTAAAGGAGTTCTCATTAATTATGAAGGGTTTACACAAGTACATAGGTTCAAGATCTCCTTTAGTGAGTACTAATGAATGATTTAGTACAAATGACATTAGGAAATATTGTGAGAGAATGATCTCTATTTATAGAAGAGAGTTTCTAGTTTCATTCTAACATTGACACGTGTCGTGTTATGATTGGCTTTTGATGTTGACACGTGTTGCGCTATGATTGGCTTCTGATGTCAACATGTGTCGTGCTGTGATTGGCCTCCTAGTTGGAGGGAAACTCTTTTGGGTCCTTGACAGTATAATGTTGACCGGTGATCGGTAGTTTCAGGATTGGTCAAGTATGGTACAAACATATTCCATTTTAACAGAAGTAGATTCTACAGGGTAAAGGTTTGGAAATATTATCCCTTATTCTTGAAGTTTTAGGTCTTAGGTGTCAAGGATCACGCTTTAGGCATGATGCACACCTTGGTAGGCCCTGATTCTACCATATGATGTAAAAACAAACTCTAAATTGGATTCTGCAGGCTCCAACCGAAGCTAAAGGGGTTTGTTCGGTAGGCCTCTGCTGATAAGCTCATATTTATATATATTTTACATAAAATTCACTTGTCTTTTCTTAGTTAGTTCCTTATATTTTTGAGCTATTTACTATGTTTTTGTGTTTTGTGTGATTTATCAAGCAAAGAAAAGAAAAGTAGCACAAGTGAGATATTAAGTAACAAATTCGTCAAAACTGCCTGTGCAGATTAGCTGACTTTTAAAGCATGTTACGAACAGCTCATAATGAATGAGAGAATGAGCCTTATATACTTGGAAAGCTACGGATGTCTATTTTCTGGAGCAATTTACGGATTGTTAATATCATTTTTCGAGAAGAAGTTATGAGCATTGTAACACTGAAAGGTTCAGAAAAGGGCTAAGCAGATTTGGCTAATAAAATGAGAAAGTAAAGGCACTTGTTTTATGTTTTGCTTTGTCATCAACACTCAGCAGCAAATGGGGTTATGATTGCACTCATTTGGCTTTGGAGCAAGTGGAAATGCACAGCTAGAAAGAGAAGGCATGGCACATGCAAAAGAGAAACATGGACAGCTACACACATGCAAACTGCACAGGTTGGAGAGCATACACACACTCTACATGGACAGCACACACACAACAAGAAAGGCACGGCATGGAGGGCTTGGCATGGGCAGAAAATGGGTGGATTGTTGGCTGAAATAATGAAGAACATGTGTGTGCAAATGCAAAGGAAAAACACACACACATGGGCAAAGGAAACACACACACATGGGCAAAGGAAACACACACACATGGGCAGAAAATGGGTTGATTTGTGGCTGAAATGATGAAGATCATGTGTGTAAATGTAAAGGAGAAACATGGCAGAAAATGTGTTTGTTTTGTGGCTGAAATGATGGAGGTCATGTGTGTGCAAATGTAAAGGGAAACATGGACATCACACACCCATACAAACTGCACATGCAAGGAATTGAAGTGGTCCTCTCCTTAGCCTATAAATACATCCACCATTCCCCTTCCTAAGAAGCATCTTGATCCATCAAAAAAGAGCTACATTCACAAACACAAATACCATCTTCATCCATTCATTCCCACATATCCATACACATCCTAGACATTTGTGCTACAACAAGGTGGTGAAAACAAAGGTCCTTGGCGTTTCAAGCTTGGAAGATTGAAGCGTTTTAGGTGTACTTCATTCTTGCTTTTAATGTCTACTTTGTTATTTTCTGATTTTGTTGCAACTATGAGTGGCTAAACCCCTATTTAGTTAGGGGGAATTTCAAAACCATGACTATATTTGCAATATGAATTGATTACTTTCAGTTGTGATTTCATAAATTGTGAATGCAATTTACTTAACTGTTTGATTCAAAACTTATTCTTGTATGTTAATTGAGGGTCGACACTTAGTTGGCATGCATGAATTTGATGCTAGAATATAAGGGAGTTTCACCTAATCGTTATGAACTTATATTCACAAGTAGTGAAGGTTGCTAGTCACAATCGCGTTAAGTAAATTCTTGGCATAAGTTTCATACAATTCATAGTTACAAGTGCCTCGTCAATGCTTATGATTTTCATAGAACTTAATGATCTTTGCTCGTATCTCTATTATGCAATTCATGTAGGGAACTTGTGAGGAATAATTTGGGTTGTCGCATGCAATCATCCAATTCAATGAAAATAGGAAAATCTAAGGGTTAATTAGTGCAATTCACGGTTAATCTGGGCCATTGAGATTTATGGTTTATCGAAAGAACAACTGAACATCAATTTGTATGCAAGTGTGTCATGTGTGGAGAAGGACTTTCTAGCTAGCCCATCAACCATCCAATTTACCAAATTCGTGCAACTTTCTGTTTGAGCTTTTAGTTTACTTGTTTTGCTTCAAATTAGACAAAAACAAAACCCCCTTTTACTTTCTTGTTTCAAAGTGTTAAATTCTTGTTTTGTTTGTGTTTTTGAGTGTTTTGATTCAAGTCAAAACACTAAATTCGTCCAAAGTTGTTTTAGAGTCCAAATCTGCCCAATTTGTGTTTTTAGGCAGTTTTGAGTGTTATTAAGTTGTTCTGAATCTTTAGAATCTGTTTTGAATCCCTTGAGTCTATTCAAACGTTTTTAATATTGTTTTTATGTTTTTGAGTCAGTTTAGAGGTTTTAGCAAGCCCTCCTAATCCCTGGTTTAAGAACGATCCCTACTTGCATTTATGCTACAATTTGACAACAAGAGGGTTTAATTTGAGTGCTTAACTTTTATCGCAAGCATCTGCTGAAGCAGAGTAATACATTTTAGTGGGCCCCAGCCAAAACTAGGAATCACCATTCGGTAGGCCTTGACCAAATTGGATCGAGCCATTCGATAGACTCCAACCGAGCTGGGTTTATACCGTTCAGTACCTCACAGCCGAATTGCTGAGGGTACCTTGCTCTCATAAGTGTGGTAGTAATTAGATTTGAGAATTTGGTAAACTTCCGCTCTCTACATTGTTGTTTCAGGAACGAGTGAGAAACAAGGAATGACGAGAAAAGTATTCTCCAGTCAAAATTCGATCGGATTTATAAACTTTAGAATCATACTCATTCATAGACTTAATCATGGTGTGCTTCAGGCAATATCGTTCATGATTAGACGGTCCGTAGGATCGAGCCAAAGAGCCATGGAATCCTCGTTCTGGAGGTACTTCCATTTATAGTGCTTCAGGCATAGGTCTTCGAGTGAAGATCATGGCAGAGGCTTATTTAGCTCTTCCATGCCACTGTTGGCTTCAATGGTTTCTCAGCTTCTTGATAGTCAAGTGGAGATTCATGTCTTGTACCCATATAAAGTGGTTTATGTTAGAAACGTCTAAATCAAGGAAATCGAACTTGTTGCAGTTCGACAATCCATTGAATTGAGGGAACAAGATTGTGAATAGTGCTATGGGAAATAAAATATCTATAAGCATCAAAGTTAGAACATTCGAGTTCTAAACAATACACCCATGAAAACATCAGGTTTTCATGAGTGTATACTAAATTTGAAACTACAAGTTCAATTTCGTTTATGCACGTTTAGTTCATAAAAGAGAGGTTCCTGCAAGAATACATAATACAATGTACTGATTGAAGTGCAGTGGATTTGAGTTGCTTCGGGAACTCAAGTATGAGCGTTTCAGGATTACGAAAGGATATCAACGGTTTAAAGAAAAGAAATAAATTATTGAATCGTTAATGTCCAAAAGTGATCTTCAGGTCAATAATTTTGGATTTCTTGTCAAATTAATGGATTGTTGGTCATTTTTAATTAATTCAATAGATCGGAACCATACGGGGTCGTTCGTAGAAGCAAAATAATATAAAGATTCAGGCTTACGCACATAAATCATGTTGGCTGTAGAAGGCAACCCAAAAATATGGGATCAAATCTGCTGTGGACAACCTCAGCCTAAGCTGGGTTGCAGGCCGATCAAGAGAAGCCCAATTGGGCTCAATCTGTGAAAAAAAGGCAGTTATGCTGCTGGTTATGGAACCTAGCGTGAGCTGGTGTGGGTTGCAAGTTATGTAAGTCAACATCAAGTGCTGCAGTAAAGACGGGCCGATGGGTAACAGGCCCAAAAACCTAAATGGCCAATCTGGGCTTGGAAACCCACTGATCTGGTTCGTGGTCCAGGCTGGGTCTTTCTGAGCAGTGGGTTCGAAACAATCCCAGAAAAGCTGGGTTGTGGTGTTTGTACTCAAAATATACCCATTTTTACTTATTTGGGCAATTTGGGTAAAATATGGCATTTGGAGGATTAATGAGCAAGAAGACTAACTTTGAAGATATTTAGCTATCAAGTGGAGGGGTTTGACACTATAATATTGTTTCTCCCATTTGTTTGGGTGGTGGAGATTTGTCAAGCCTTTGTTTAATCAACAAATTGCATACTTGCAAATGGGTTGGAAGGCAACATACGGATGTGGATGCAAAGAACATGTGAAAGAAGCCAACTTGCTTCTTTTAAATGTTAGTTTACTACAAGTGGGAAGACATGTGATGAAAGCATGTGGTGGAAATGCAAGTTCCCCTTTTAATATTATTTCTCCATGCAAGTTGGCAAGTGAAATACAAACTGCCCAAGTTTCTTTCAGGCAGATGCAGTGTCTTCAGCAGAGGGGTTTCCTCCAGATCTCTATTTAAAGGAGCCCAAACACAAGGATTATGGACTCTCAATCAAACAAACAAATACAAGTACAAACTCTGCTCAAACCAGATTTGCCTTCACAAAGCTATAGTCAGCTCCCAAGCCTTCATCCTTTTTAGGATCAGCCCTCTCAAAAGTCATCTTTTGTCTAGTTTATTAGCTCTACTACTCACTTGTAGTATCGATCTCCTTTGTAGCTTTTATGTACTCATCTTCAGTCATTTAATTTACAAGCATTCTGCAAATTAGCCACTTTCCTCTATCATTTACATTTCCGAGCAACCTTGTCATTTACATATTGTTCTATCTCTCCATATAAGTAAAGTCCTTATTTTTAAGGCAAAGAAAGAACCTTGATTTGAGCAACTCCCACTCAAATGACACAATCTCTTGATTTAAAGTCAAAAGGCGCAACCTCAATCATTCAAATCCCGTCTACTAGCGGCATCTAGTAGTGGCTCGCCCGCACCCCACCAATCTCGTATGTGAAGTAAATCCCAGGCTTGCCCGCGAGCCCCATGGTGGATTTAGGGAGCAAACATATTTTGGCACGCCCGGTGGGATCCTTATATGAAGTTAGATCATGAACAATCCTTATGTTCATGATTTTTCTACTTTTTCGGAGGATGACGGTGTGGAAGAGCGCCCAAGCTATGGCTATCACATAGAGCCAACCTATGAGTTACCAACTTATGGGTACATGGCTGAAGAATACTCAAGTCCCATGGAATATGATTGTCGGCCAACTCATGGCCATCAAATAAATAATAATCTTGAAGATTTGCCAACTTATGGCTATGATGAAGGTTATTATTCTTTTGAAGACAATCGCATTCATGAATACTATGATAGGCCAACAAATGGCTTTGAGTATCAAAATGCTTCCAATGAGTACATATAGCCAATATATGAGATGCCAACTCATGATCATCCGGATGAAAAGCTCTACAAAGAGGATGTGGGCAAATTAGAGACGGTGTCCAAACTCCATGTGGCAAGCATCGAATATGGTGAAGAGGTGACTAAGTGTTTTAGAAAGGTGGAGGAAAGCTATACAACTTTTGGAGAAACTTTGAGAAAGTTGATAGATCAACTGTGTCAAATCCCCTCTACAAAGAACACTCACCCTACTACAACCAAGGAAGAACAAATCATACACGTTGATGAAGGCCAAACAATGGCCCCACCTAATGAAAAATCTATGAAAATAGATATGGTTGTAGAAGACCAAGCAGACATCGAAACCGATAACGGCTAAGATGGAGCTTGTGGCTATTATAGGCCAAACACCAACGCTCAGGTGGCTCGAACTCACACCTCATGTGGAGCCCGAAGAAAAAGAAAAAAGCTCATACACTCCTCCCCGCCAACACAAGCATGTCATCCAAACTGAGATCTCAAGGAGGACAAAGCTTGGGGTCAAACATGAATGGCCATCTCCTATGGTTCCCAAGCTACATGGCATGGCCAATTTAAATGGTGAGTCTGATCTCTCTACACTCAATTTTAAAAAGACGAAATGATTTGAGTGTTGAGAGAAGAATAATACTTGAGCAGCCAAGGGGCTTCACCCAATTTGCCCGAATAACGTTCTCTTGTGTTATTCTTTTGTACATTTTCTCTAGTACCCTTCTCCTCCTTTTCTCTTTCTTTCCTGTCTCTTTCTAGCTCTTTCTGTCCTATCCTTTGCTTTGCCCGAAAGGGCTATGTTTATATATATATATATATATATATCTATATATTATATGTGAAAAAGGGCAATGGAAGTTCTTTGCCTGAATGGGCTTGTCATACTTATATTATATATATATATATATATATATATATATATATATATATATATATATATAGTATATTATATTATAGTTTTGAGAAAAGACAACAAAGAAAAAGATATAAAAATTAAAAATTCCAAAAACCACAAAAAGATTTTGCTTTCTTGTTTTTGTTTTTATTTCTTACTTTCTTGTTGGGGGGCTTTATTCCTCTCTTTCTTTGTTCTTTTCAAGTTAGATGATGTACAGAAAAATAACAGAAAATATAACGAGTTGGACAGTTTGTGAGTAGTCATTTTCACCCTTCTTTCCATTTTTCTCTTATCCAATGGATGTATTTAGCCCGAACCCAAAAGTTGAAATTAGAAAACCATCCAGTGGCTATACCCAAATTCGTGGAAAGAAGAGCTTCATAAACAGCCAAAATTATGGCTTTCCTGCTGAAAAGCATGTCATTTTGTTTCTCAATGGCTATTGCAAGTGGAGTATGAATATCTTGCCCGACTGGCCTATCTTACCCAAGGAGTGGTTGCCCGATGAAGCTGTAACCTTGCCCGACAGACATGTCATTTTCTCCACTGGTTTTTATATCATCGTTGTTGCCCGATGGATTGCTAGAAGCTGCAGCCAATCCTACTTTATTTGTCTTCAAATCATTGGAAGACTTTTACCAGCTAGAAGGGCCCAGATAGGCTCAGTTATTCATCAAAGGCTTCTTCAGCACAAGTTTATAAAGTTCTTCAGTTCACGTTCACAAAGACAACGTCGTCCTAACATGGGAATGATAGCGAGGTATGCCAGATGCAGCAATGGTTGGTCCAAGTTTGACACAGGATCAAGAAATCAGCAGATTGCAAGAAGTACAACCGTTTTTCTCATAATACCCCTTGTGGAACACTACAAGTACACATGGAAGATCTTCCGTAAAAAGAAAAAGGATCAGACATTGAAAGTGGTTTGTCTGCTGAGGTTTATAGTCGCCAACAAATATCTGTTGTTGGTGATAATGTGCCTCCATCGTTTACTTCATCTACTGGCTTCCCATCTGAGATTCTTAATGAGGTACAACAAGAAGTTTTCTCGGCCCCAACTCCAATTCAAGATCAATCTTGGCCGATTGCTTTTCAAAATAAAGATATAGCAGCCATTGCTAAAACTGGTTCCATAAAGACCTTGGAGTATTTACTTCCAGGATTTAGCCATCCATATTACGGCGTTCCCCTCAATTTCTCTATCAAGGTTAGAGAGTCGGAAAACACACGGTTCGATGGTCGTGAGCGAGGGAAGTACACCAGCGACCAGATCCTACAACTTAGAGAGATGGTTGTGCTCCCTGATGAAATTGTAAAAGTAAAACAAGAAGTTAAAGCTGATGAAGATCAGAGCTGGGGTCGTACAAAAACCAACCTACCAGCTAATCTCGAACTCCATCTCCAACCCAAAATCGATTATTCGAAGCCCGACAGTCAAGATTGACATGGCATTTCTGCACCAGTCCCTGCCTTTAGAGAAGAACGATCTTGGAATACTCTTCGGGAGAATAAAGGGTCTGGTAATCGATTTGGGTACAGACAGCAAGATGCAAATCAGGCTTAATTGGCGAGGACAGAACCAAGGGGGAAGGCTTGCTCTTATTTTAATCAAAACTGAGGTGCCATGGTCAGCTAAATGGGGTACTCTATCTGATAAGGACCACGTGGAAGATTGTGAAAAGGATTCTGAAAAAGCTGACTTTGAAGGAGTTTGAAAGCATTACGTTGGCTGATATTTTAAAGGGGTACTACTTTATTCCTTTTTATTATTATTTCTTTCTTCCTCTCTCTCTCTCTCCCATTCATTTTCCCCTTCTTTCTCTTTTGTTTCTTCCGTCCCCTTCTTGCCCGAAATGGCACTCCTCTCTTTCTCCCTTTTTCTTGTTTTTATTGTCTCTCTCTTTCTTCTACTTTGCCTGAAAGGGCTCTATATTTATCTATATTATATGTCTTTTTATTATATTATATGTAGAGGAAAGAAAAGTCACTCAAGATGGCTGTCGCTATCTTTCCTTTTCTTTCTCTCATTTCCCTTTCTTTTCCTTTCTTCCTTTCTCTTTCCTTCACTTTGCCCGAAAGGGCACCTCGCTCTTTCTTCATTTTTCTTTTTTTATTATTTCTCTCTCTCTCTCTCTCTTTCTTCTTGTCTCCTTGTTTCTCTTTCTTCCATTTTGCCCGAAATGGGCTATATATGTATTATATTATATTATATTATATTACATATGAAAAGAGGCAAAAATGAAAAAGAAGAATAAAAAGGATAGTTGCCCAAGTTTATTTATCTCTTATCCCTCTTTTTTAGTTTGTCCGACTTCGGGCATTTTTCTGGTTTATCATCGTGCTCCCATGTTTTTTGGTATCAACAAGAAGGAACACAAGCCAGACAACCTTCTTTCCAATGCTAGTTACACTAACAATTACCTTGCTCCCTTTGCCAAGTTTATCAACGACAAAAGAACCGAGGAGGTAGACGTGCCTCTTCCTTCAAAATCATTCCTGACAGCACTGGAGAGCAAACAAAGTTGCCCTTTGTGGAGTTGTAAGTTTCACAAACTTTGCTCAAATTTGTAAAACTTGGGGGGCACTGTTTGTACTCAAAATATACCCATTTTTACTTATTTGGGCAATTTGGGTAAAATATGGCATTTGGAGGATTAATGAGCAAGAAGACTAACTTTGAAGATATTTAGCTATCAAGTGGAGGGGTTTGACACTATAATATTGTTTCTCCCATTTGTTTAGGTGGTGGAGGTTTGTCAAGCCTTTGTTTAATCAACAAATTGCATACTTGCAAATGGGCTAGAAGGCAACATACAGATGTGGATGCAAAGAACATGTGAAAGTAGCCAACTTGCTTCTTTTAAATGTTAGTTTACTACAAGTGGGAAGACATGTGATGAAAGCATGTGGTGGAAATGCAAGTTCCCCTTTTAATATTATTTCTCCATGCAAGTTGGCAAGTGAAATACAAACTGCCCAAGTTTCTTTCGGGCAGATGCAGTGTCTTCAGCAGAGGGGTTTCCTCCAGATCTCTATTTAAAGGAGCCCAAACACAAGGATTTTGGACACTCAATCAAACAAACAAATACAAGTACAAACTCTGCTCAAACCAGATTTGCCTTCACGAGCTGTTGTCAGCTCCCAAGCCTTCATCCTTTTTAGGATCAACCCTCACAAAAGTCATCTTTTGTCTAGTTTATTAGCTCTGCTACTCACTTGTAGTATCGATCTCCTTTGTAGCTTTTATGTACTCATCTTCAGTCATTTAATTTACAAGCAATCTGCAATATTAGCCACTTTCCTCTGTCATTTACATTTCCGAGCAACCTTGTCATTTACATATTGTTCTATCTCTCCATATAAGTAAAGTCCTTATTTTTAAGGCAAAGAAAGAACCTTGATTTGAGCAACTCCCACTCAAATGACACAATCTCTTGATTTGAAGTCAAAAGGCGCAACCTCAATCATTCAAATCCCGTCTACTAGCGGTATCTAGTAGTGGCACGCCCACATCCCACCAATCTCATATGTGAAGTAAATCTAAGGCTTGCCCGCGAGCCCCATGGTGGATTTAGGGAGCAAACATGTGGGTTACGTCGGAAAAAGGGAATGGCGCCGCTTCAAGCGGCTGTTCAAGGCTATCAGTCGCGATAAGCAACGACAAAGAAGAAATCGAGCACACAGGTGGCAGTGAACTGCAACGGTGTCCAAAAAAAAATCGATGCGATTTAATCGGAATCGCCCAAAACCCAACCAAGATTCTACTGGAATCTCATTGATTGCCATCAAGGACGATGGTTCTCACCTAAGGATTGACTTCAAGTCATCGATAGTGGTGGCTTTCGAGGGTTGGCTGGGCGAGATGACGGCCCAGATTAATGGAGGAGATGACGCGAGAATGCTGTCGTTTGGGTGACCTCGGGCTTGACAACTCACGGCTTGGCTACCTAGTGTGGCTTGGTTTGGCAACTCAGCACGAGCGCGTGGCTTCAACGCATCTGCTTGGCTTGGCAGTGCAGCTGCAAGCCGGGGCTCAGCCGAGTTTTCCCTTTTCTTTTCACTTTTCTTTTCACTTTTTTTTCTTTTTCCCTATTTTTGCTAGGGTTTGAAATAAAAATAAATAAACCTAATTGCTTCTAATTTATTTCGATTCTTTGACTCACAAATTCCACATAGCAAAAATTGCATAATGCATGAAACGTATATATATATATATATATATATATATATATATAGACAAATATATTAACATATACAATATATATCGGAAGGTAAATATAAATGTAAGGGATTCATGCATCATGGGGTATGTTTTCATGCTTCATAGTCGTTTCAAATATCTTCCTTTATTTTAAGCGTACATGATTGGCAGAAAACTATAAAAGCCTTTGAATTTGTAGAAGATCGAATTTGTAGATGACCCTTCTCGGAAAGCTGAAATTGCATCTTCAATGTGTTGTATCACATTTAACACAAAAAAATTAAATTGAATCAATAGCATATAGATCAATTTAATAAAATAATAACTTAATCATAAAAAGAATGATTAAAGCGTAATACTCTCCTGATTCAAGATCAAACTCTATTTAGCGCATCGTCAAGAGCGAGCTGATAATGTGTTGTAGGCATAATTTACTGAACAATTATGGAGGTCGTAGAGGGAGAGAGAGGGGGATGTGGCACATAAAGAGAAGAGAGATGTGTAATTGTGAGATGTGTGTCATCTCGTCTAATTGCGCTTTTATTTATAGTAGTAGGGAAACTTAATTCCTTACCCTAATAGGATTACAACTTTAATAGGATAATGTCTAACCCTAGAGAATATTCCAAGATATCTTTAGATACACTAGGATTTACACAATCACATTCCTAATCTAATAGGATTGCAACAATATATATTATTATGTCTTTAATTTTTTTTTTTTTCATTTTTAAGTAAAATGTCTTATGTTTGATTCTCGTTAAAAAAGAGTTTGAACAACATTATTATAACTGGCCGATTGTAAAGTTTACCTTACTCTCTCACTCCTTAGCATATATAATATTGTTTGTTTCAAAAAAAAAAAAAAAAGTTCTCAACGAGAAAATCAGAGACGTGAAAGAAAAGAAAAAAGAGATGAAAGAGAAAAATAACCTATTGAATTTGTTGTGGTATCTCTCTATGGCATAATTGACAAAAGATATTTATAGGGCAGCACCAGTTATGGAGGGGCTGGAGGGATATAATTGGTATATTAAATGCCACCGCAGGCAGTATAAACATCCCACCCTCCAATCATTGGGAATAAAATCTATCCGAATCCTTAAAATCCTAAAGATTATTTCATCATATTCGTTCATTAGTCATTCTACAATGAGAAAGCGTTTTGAATTTTTTATTTAAAATTAAACACAAATAATATCTAACAAAAGCTGACCGTACGATGTAAATAAATGACTAATATAAATTAAGGAAAAGGATTCTCGCCGAATCCTTTTCATATGGATCCTAGAGATCCCGCGATTGTAACCGTTCATCGTACATCATGCGGTCAGTTTTAGTTAGGCACTATTTATATTTAATTTTAAATTTTAAAATTTTAAAATAATTTCTGACCTCATGATGTACGATACACAATCACGATCACGGGATTCCTAGGAAAAAGATTCGACGAGGATCCTTTTCCATAAATTAATTTCTATGATCTTATAAAGAAAATCCAGATGAGATCCTCATTCCAACCATTGGGACATATTAGTGGGAGTTCAAGAGTAGGGTCAGAAAGAGGAGGATGATAAGGGAAACTAGATAATGAGGAAGAAAACTTGGCTCTACACAAATTGTGCAGAATATCTTAAACAAAACAGTGTGTGGTCGTTTTACAAAACTTTCTACTTACAGTCGGAATCGTTTTTATTATATTCAGTCTGTAAAGATTATCTCAACAAAAAATCAATAAAAACTTCCAAGTCATTTACTATATAAAAACAAAGATAAAATCGATTAAAGTATTTCAAACCATTTATTATTTACCGCGGTTGACTGACGAAACAACCATGATCTTCAAAGAGTGATTTACAACATGAAGTGTTTCTAATGATAAGCATGAAACAGTCATAAGTGTTTTGAGGAAGACTTCCTTCAAAACCATGAGCAGCCAAGACTATAATACTATACAACAAGAAAAAAATGGAAGCAAAAGGAAGCAAAAGGAAAACCCTTGACTCCTTGCTTCTTCCAACGAACAAATCAACATTACTCATGTGCACAAATTCATGTTTATTGCATTTTATTGAGTTATGTTTGCACATATATTAAACTGTGATATACAAATAATAAGGAATGAATATGTAGGACGAAAACAAATAGTCCTTGTAAAATTTGTAGTACATAACTCATTTATCCTAAAACAACAATATAAAAAGATCAGATAGAATACATCAACTTTGCTTCCCTTATTTGTTTTCCCCCATCCAATCGAATTATACAAAATATAAGCAGATGAACTGTCACATTCCCTCCCTTGTTCATAAGCAGGTGAGGGAAGGCATTATTAGGGCTAAAAGCAATTGGCATGCGAACAACACATGAGATAAATGTAAATAACAAACAAGAACAGAAAGTTGTGGATAGATTACTTGAATTCTCAGTTGCAGATATTTTAATCGTTTTCAGTTTGGCTAAGTTCTTCGAGTCTTCTACAAACTTTAACGAGTACTAGCTTGCAAACCTTAGGAGACGTGCAGGGTCCGCCCATGAGATATATGACATGTCCCAGCGCCCTCATGTAAACTCCATCTTCCCGGAGCTTCTTCAAAAGAGAGCTTGCATAGAGTGACCCATACCTATTCAACATCCATAGAACAAAACATTTCAAACAACGTTTATAAACAAATAGACTCAATACATGCACATGATACTTCAACTCGTACTTTTCAATGGTATAACATGTATAATCAAATCTAAATAACAAATATGCATGGTAGGCACCACATAAAATATAAATGATGGAGTAATACGATCATACCCAGCATTGGAGCCTTCTACTCGAAGCTCTACAGCACAGAGTGTCCCCAACACAACCACTCTTTGAATTGCAGGATGTGAAGAGATCTGGTACACTAGCTTTTCATCCCATAACTGCAAGCATTTGAACGTGATGCCATGTGGTCAAAGAAAATAAAAGGAAGCAAAGCTAAAAACATACCGCACAATGACGGAGCAAAGACAGCGGGCTTTGGTAAAATTTAATATAAACAGTTTCAGCAGTTAATAATTTAGGAATCCAGTACCACCATATTAAAATATGGAATCATTTAATGACCATCTTCATGTAAAGCCCTTTTTTAGTCTCGTAATTAACTAAATCCCAGTAATGAAAAAACATTAAGTTACCCCTTTTGTATTTTGTAGCATACAAGTGTGACACAAGCACAAGTAAATGATATTACACATACCTCGCTAAGCAAGCTTCCTTTGGACGTGATATTAGGATTTCTCTGCGAATCCTTAAACCATCTTATGGATTTAGCAGCTGCTGTGCACCCGATGGCATGTGCAGAATATGAGTGTCCATGCAGAAGGGCCTTTAGCTATAAAATCAACAGCAGGGGCTTCTTAGTCTATGCATAACACCAAATGTAGGTCCAAAATATTAAAATAGAGACAACAAATTCCATTAAAAACTTGGGGGTTAACCCAAGTGGTGACGGAGAGAGAGAATAATGGGTTATAGGTCAAGGGTTTGATTCCCTCCAATGTAACCAATAAAATTATAATTTATCTTCAAAAGGCCGTTATACTGGCCAATATTAATCTGTTTATTCATGATTTGTCTTTAGAGTGAATAATGCTAAACAAATGTATAATAACATATACAATCGAACCAAGTTCAAAATAAAATGAAGTGCTTCTCATACAAGGCAGTACACCGCAATAAATTACCTTTGAGTCTCCAATAAATGAGTCAAATATGGCACTTGTAGTCAATGTGGCAGCCAAGGGCACAGTCCCACCAGTCAGCAACTTCCCGAAGCATGCTATATCTGGAAAACAACATAGTAATTCTGCTGCAGACTGTAAAACAAAAATAACTTTCCCAATCAATTAAATAAAACATATAGAAACTTTTTAAGGAGAGCATGAAATGTTACAAAGAGAGTCGAACCTCTGTTCCTAGCCGCCAGAAACCAGTGAACACCTCATCAAAGATAATGGGAATATTTCTAGTCCGGCACTCATTTACAAGAACCCGCTGGAAAAGTGGATCAACCATATGCATTCCTCCGGCAGCTTGTATGACTACAGAACAATTCCAAACAAAGAATGAAAAAATTGCTAAATACATATAAAAGGGAAAGACATAAAGCAACTGAGGGTATATAATCTTTATTTATTAAAAGTTAACTCAGGTCATAATTCTCAGCCTCATCGAACAATAGACGCCAAACACAGCTGTGCTCACTTTATAGACTAGAAGAAAGCCCAATAAAAGAACTTCAAATGTAAGACGTCTCAAAGATGTAAAACAAGTGGTAGCTCAGAAGCGACAATGCTCAAAAAAAAAAAAAAAAATGTGCAGATTCAGTAAATGAAGGTCGGGCTTGGGAATTCATAATTAACTATATTTCATCTTCGGAATGAAGTGAAATTTCATTGCCTATCCAAATATTAGAGACATTATTAAATATATCACCTGACTGATAAAGAAAGAAACAAAAAACAGCAATCGCATCCAATCAGAAATAGGAATAAAGTTACTGATATGAGTAACCTTGCCTGGTTCAATAATCAAAGATCCAATTAACCCTTTTGATTCAGGGAACTTTGATAACTGTTCTGATATGTGTGTTGAATAAAGAGCAGCAATATCTGACTTGTCCCTGCTCTTGTCGAAAACATTATCACGGGAACAGAAGGCTGTAGACGTGCCAACAAAATGTAAGAAAATGTAACCGAATTAACAGGTCTGAATATAATAGGTTAACTGTGACAAGAAAGGTCTCTTACTCAAATTTTTAAGATCCAAAATCTGAGAATCCAACCCTTTAGGTAGCGAAAGGCTCCACATATTGTTGTACAAAAAGATTGTGGGAGGATCAAGGAAAAAACCTCTTCCATTATACCTGCAGGTAAAATATATAAATCTTGAAAAGGTTCTTCTATAATGCTAAAATCTGTCTATATTCCTAGACACAACTCTGGAATCAAGAAATAAATGATCAAGGTGACGAAATGGCATATGCCCTCCTTATGGCATTGATGTCTAATTCTTACATATGAATATATACCTGATATTTACATGTCTTGCAAGAGAATGAATGATAGACAGTCAAGAATACCATTTATTGATTTGGAAGAAATGTAGTAATGTTGCTTGTAACAGAACATCCCATACCATGGTTGTTGGAGAAAGCCTGTATAAGATGATGGTGCCTGTGCTTCCATAGCACCCAAAGTATCGCCATGATAAGATCCTCTCAGAGCAAGGACCTGAAATATACAACTCCTAGGTCAACAGAATTGAAGAAAATTCTCACCATAACTCCAAGATTACATCACATTAATGGATCACTACAATAGGCAAGGCAATGAATCCTACCTGTGCAAAAGGTAGCCTACCAATCACAAATAAAAATAAATAAACATACAGCAGGTAAAGGTTAATTTATCTGTAAACGTGAAACAGGGGAGAGAAGAACATTGAATTCAGGACATCCTTCTAAGTTTCGACTCTATGGGGTACCAAATTTATAAATTTTTCCAAAATAGTGTGCTCTCACTACCATTTGTCTTCTCAACCCTTTCTATTATTGTTAAAGAAAATACTGAAAATTCAAACTATGCTGCAAAAGATATAAATACGGTCAAGCTAACACTAGGAAAAACAGACATATTATTAGTCTTACTCCTAAGTCAATTAATGAAAGGGATAGTCCAACAAAATTTGATTCACTCACCACAATGCAGTTGTGCATTAGTTGATTCACATCATAACACATGTTCCACAAATTATGTTAAACCAATAATGCCTAGAAGACTGCTTAGTTAATGCTGGCTTAGAGGTAGGTGTTCACATCAAGCCTCAATCAGAAAATTTCTGAAAGTGCACACTTTCTTAGTTCATTGCTATGTAAAATATTTTTTGGATAGAGATATTAGATGCTATCTATTAAAAAATACCTGATACTCATTGAGTATACTTCACCATCCAAGTAGTATGTCAAGCTGGAATTGGAGTATGTTATTTTACAACTGTGTTAATAGATTATTAGTTTCTCAGTACAGATACAAAGGTTGAACAACAATGTGCGCCAGGCAGAGAAGCTTACGACTTTTTTGACCAACAAAACTGTTTCTTTTACTGTTTTCAGGGAACAGAGCTTTTATCAAGTTAGAAATCACGCATTAGAAGTACTTGTCTAATCTGATAAAGACAGTGGTTATGTAGATGAAGAGAAGAATTAATGTGACCCACCACAAGCTCCGGATGTCTCTCAGCTGAGTTATCCTTGAGATGATCTAAAAGAATTCCATGATCATAAGAGAATTTACGGAACGCCATCTTCAATGCAATCTCAATTGCTGTCGATCCATTATCCGAAAAATATGTTCGAGAAGCCCAACCTGCATAAATGGTCATCAGTCGCATATAAGCAAATGTAGAAAAAATAAGGAAAACAGGTAGAATATAGATGACAAATTTAAGATATTTTAAAACAAACTTTGATTCTGCATGTACCACAGATAATACTCAAATAAAAGATTCATTACCCAAAAAATAAAGCACCGAAAAGTTAGAACAAGTATGTTTTAAGAATACAGAAAACAGCATACAAGAAAAGAAATTAAAGGAATAAAAGCGACACCATAACAACCTTTTCCAACACCTTCAAGCAAAAGTTCAGCACATTCTAAGGCTGGCTCATAAACATTCTCAGGAAACATCACATGCCCAAATCTTGCAGCGGCATAACCCATATCCCTTGCAAGCTCAGTCTGAAACCACCTAAACAAAAACCAGATTAAAAAACTTTAGGCATTGCATATTATTCTTTTGTACTTTTATTAATAAATTTATTGAAACAACCGGGAGGCACAATCAGTGTCAATGAGATATAACTTCCAAAACTAAAAACACAAAGAAACGAAAAAAACCCAAGAAAGATTGAAAAGTGTGAACACAGGGGGAACAGTCTTTGTCCTGACCATCCATATGGAAGCCAAAAACTAATAACAGAAAATATTTGCTCTCAATGAGAGGGTTCAACACCAGTTGGATAGACCAAAAGGTGCGAATGGACAACATTATAAATAGTCTAAGAAAAAAGAGAGCGAGTGAATTAACAACGATTCAAATGGGCAACAGCATAATAAACTTACAAGATGCATACTATCATAGGCATCCATTCCAGGAATGACACAATCAAGGATTTGGAAATTATAAATTTGCAAGATGATTGTGAACTATGTCAAAGTCTGACCACCAATTATCTAGATTGAAATCGAGTCCCAGTGAAAACATTTAACAGAAAGATATTTATAAAGATGACCTGTAAAGTAGCATCGGGTCCTTGAGTCCACCAACTTGCACATGCGTCAAATTGTTGAATCATAACATCATCATTCCGAGCCTAAAATGAAATAAACCAAAAGTTAGGTAGGCATGCTAGGAAAGAGTCAATTATAATTATAACCTAGGAAGAAACAACAAACGGTCGAGCATGACATATTCTGCCTTCATTGGTAATTTGTGAAGCCACATACACAAACCTTGAAGACTGAAAAGTTTTCACCACAGCGTGAATCGATCACTGTAACATCTCCTTCTGGTACAAATGTGTGCTGAGTAAATGGCCACCAAAAAACATCTACGGCCCTTTTCGGCATGTTATGCAATCTCTTGATTCGTTCAGAGTGGGCTAATAGCATTATTTCCATCAACGAATCAAATACATTCTGAGTATCGTCATACCATTCCACAAGGTCATCTGACAAGTCTTGTGGAATAGGCGGCAGCACAAGTACTGGAACACTAAAAAAAAATTATAACAGTTACCATATCTGGATTTTTACATGAGTAGAAGGATATTAAACACGTCCGACAACAAAAACATTATTATCATATCCGTTCAAAGGCAATGAAATGCAAATATGCGAGCCATGTTTGCGTATTATGTCCACATGTTGACATATAGGTACATACAGATCAGTATATAGCCACTGTAAAAAAAAAAAGTAATCAGATTACCTGTTTCGAAAATATGATCCTAACGGAACCTCATTTACAAGGCCATGATCCTCAAGAACAACAGCAACAACATCATAACCTCTGAGTTTCAAACTTTCATAAGCTGAAATGGTTCCAGAAATACCACCTAGCCGTCCATCTCCAACAAGAATTGCAGGTAAACGGAAAGGTCTGCACACATGCACCAAGTTCTCACATTTATAATTTGACTGATTAAAAGAATAACAATAACAAGGATATACAGAGCATATGTTATCAACTACGAATTTGAAGTACCTGTACAAGTCACATTGAAGCGATCCAGAAGGCCCTGGACTAGCAACCCCACCAGCGGTCTCAATCACACAGAAAGAATCCATTTTCTCCTTTCCAAACCCAATTTCCAAACACCTCTGCAGCAATTCGAGCAAGGTCGAGTCCTCCACCGCACCACTTTCTCTCTCAGCCGCTAAGTGAGGCGAGACAGGGTCTCCCCAAGCGTACATTGTCTTACAAACCAGCTCCGAATTCGGAGCATTCCCAGAATTGCCACCATCAACCCTGCTCTCTTCACACCAGTCCAAATCACACATGCCCTTGCCGTGATTTGGCGGAATTTGGGGGGCTAAGATGGAGCTGGCGGCGGAGGCAGAGGCCTTGAGAACGTGATTGGAGGCGAGGAGGGAGAGGTGGGGAGAGCGGCGGGGGGCGAGGGAGGTGAGTTTGGAGAAGACGAAATGGGAGTCGGAGTCGGCCGGGTAGCCGGTTTGGATGGGCTTGAGATAGAGGAAAGAGCGGCGGCGGGGGTGGCGATTGGAGAGGAGAGAGGAGGCGGCGAGACCGGTGGAGACTAGGGTTTTGCCGAGGGAGGTGTTGGCGGACCATATGAGGTAGATGGGGTGAGAGAGGGGGACGGTGAGAGGAGGCGGAGGAGTGGTGGCGGTGGAGGCGGTTCTGGTGGAGAGGGGTTTGACGAAGTGGCGGGCGGGGCGCAGAAGGAGAGAAGTGAGGGTGAGCATGGTGGTCGTGGAGGTTTTGGGGGGTTTACGAGGGTTTAACGGAGGTGGGAAAATGTCGGTGGGAGTAAGTTGGATATAAAATGCGTTACTGGTTTCAACTACGACCTTATCCAAAGGACACGTGGCAAGTTCCACCACAAGATACAAGTCTCGTATAATAATAAAAAGTGAAACGGGTTGTTTTATTAACGGACTTGGATTGTCTGCCCTCCTATTTCGGTACCTTCCTGTTTTGTGTAGTCACGGTTAAGTCACGTCAATATTTTATATTATTTTTTTATAAAAATAATAAAACAAAAAGAAATAGTAATATAAAATGTTGACGTGGCTTAATCGTGACCACAAAAACAGGAGGGTACGGGGAGGGCACCACAATTAGAGGGCAGACAATCCAAGTCCTTTATTAACACCGCATATTTTGTTGACCACACCCCAAGTACTGAAAACACCCTACTTTTAATTTTTAAATTAAAAATTATCTTAATTCATCCCACATAATTTCTTACACTACCCTTACACCCCACAAGGAAATAAGAAAGGTTGTTGCTGCCTTGTTGGGAGATTTATCCAGTGTTAGAAAGAATTGCTTCTGTTTGTCGAATTCCAGGAAATAAAATGCGCCTAGCTTCTAGTGTATTGCTATCTGTATAATTTAGCTGTTTTTGTTTGACCTCTTACATTTTTATCCTATTTTGCTCTGGGATTTCAAACTTCAGCTAGCTTTTCTCTTCTTGAAGTCTCTCATTTCAACCGAAAAAATGAGAAATGAAACTCTCTTTTCCAGACATTCTTAACTGCCAAATGGAATCAGTTTTTGATTCATAATTAATGATTATGCATGTATCAACATCAATATATTTCCCTTACGAAAAATCTCATGGGTTCCTTGTAGCATTTGCGATTACACCCCCAGCTTATGAAAATTATCTTTAAAAAAGTGATATCGGAATTTGCAGAATTTTTATTTTCAAATTTGAACTCTTAGACTACAGCTCGAAAACAAGAAAAATCGATCTCAACATGTTCTTGAATTATTATTAGGCTTTGCTGTTAAAAGAACTTACGGAGTGTACTATTTAAGGCTTAAATAGTCATTTTATATCAAGATATATGAGTTATTTATTATTAAATTTTATGTGGGGTGAAGTCAACAAAATGTGGAGTATTAATAAAAAAACCCAAAGTGAAACTCTTTTTCTTCCAAATTTGATTTTTCCCGCTCTTATTCTTTCTTTTTTTTTCTGGTAAACGCTCTTATTCATTAAAGAAAACACAAAATTCAAAAATATCATCTGGAATGTAAATGTAGAGTTGTGTTTGTATCTGTTTGAATTAATTACAGTTGTTATATTGAATGTAATATCATATTTTCTATTTCTATTTCCAAAAATATGTATCATTCAATATCAGATTTTTTATTTCCAAAAAATATGTATCAAATCGTAAAAAAATTCGCGTAGGTAACTTCAACAATGATTTGAAAGTTGCATGTTGTAACATCCCACATTGTTCAGGGGAGTGGATCCTCTATACCTTATATGTACATGCTCATCTCCATATACCACGAGGTCTTTTGAGAGCTCACTAGTTTCGGATTCCATTGGAACTCCGAAGTTAAGCGAGTTCGCGCGAGAGTAATCCCATGATGGGTGACCTACTAGGAAGTTCTTATGTGAGTTCCCAAAAACAAAACAATGAGGGCGTGGTCGGTCCCAAAGCGGACAATATTATGCTACGACGAAGTCAAGCCCATGATGTAGTGGGGCTCCGAGTCGGGATGTGACACGTGTAGCTTGCGTCCACACACATTTTATTATTTTGAAGTATGCAAAGACTATATTATTTAAGTCACTTAGTACTACGGTATAATGGTATTCATCTTCACTTGTAAGTCGCTAAGGACGAATTCGAACCACATTATTGTTAACTCATTGTAAGGCTTAGCACATTCCCCGCTCCCTTTTATGTAGATAATATCGCTTGTTCAAAAAGACTGTATCATTTAATTTTTAACTAGCATTTGTTTATATCAATCTTCTTATTTTGATTATATCAATTTTCTTATTTTGACAATAGATGAAGCCACACACTATGTGTGTGTAAATATAAATGTGAGATCATATTTTTTAGCTCTCCACAACAGTGATTCGTATGGTGGTTAGGTCTTCACCTTAATCTAGATCCTATTAAGATCCACGTCCATTCGAAATGAGTAGAGCTACTTGAGCCATATAACGACAATCTAATTGCACGAATCCGTCGACTCAGGGTGGTTATTGAAAGGGGTTCTAAACAGACCCATTGACTGAAGTCTTAATGGGAGTATGTGGTCTACCGCCACATAGGGTCTATACCCAATAACCAGAGTCCTTGTGAAGGACAAGGATTGTCTACCCTCCCTTTTTCCATGCCCTTCCATGCCCTTCTGTTTGTGTGGTCACGGTTAAGCCACGTCAACATTTTATATTACTATTCATTTTTGTCTTATTATCTTTATAAAAAATTCATATAAAATGTTAACATGGCTTAACCGTGACCACACAAAACAGGAGAGCATGGAAGAGCATGGAAAAAATGAGGGCAGACAATCCTTGTCCCCTTATGAGAGTATGTTGTCCGCTACCCCACTATCTGGGAAAGTCGAATAGGGAAGAGATGTTGGACAGTTGCGTAGGGAATTGACGCGGTCGAGGTTGTTATGAATACGACAAATATACATCAGACTTTTGATGGATGAGGTTCCAGTTTGCCATTCAACGTAAGTTCTCCATGTTATGTTCAACCACTATCCACTCATGTGTCATGAGGTCCAGTTAAGTCTCAACTGCCAACCCTAACTACTTATCTAATGGGGGACTGTAGCATCAGGCCATAATGCACATGGTCTGACTTCTCTAAGCCATAGATCTGATTCTAACTACTCTGACACTTCAGACAGTTGGCAGAGTGTTCTAGAGATATATTGTGAATGCCTATAAATAGGCACCTCGACTCCTCACAATGTAAGAGACGCTTATTTCCCATTGAAAGCATTATGCTCATATTCTCTCTCAGATACTAACTTGATCATTAGAGAACCTACCCGCCCCTCCCCTGGATGCCTGGTTTCACAACCATTTTTTTGTCTTTGTTCTTGTAGACTCAATCTGGTGTTAGAAGTATGCCCACAAAGTCACTCATTTGATGTAATAGCTTTTTGGAATACTTAATGTATTAAACTTTTATATGTTTAATGAAGGGCAAAGCTTATTGTTGATCACTATTTATTGTATCATGTGTTTAAGTAATAAGGGAATCCAAGGGATGTATTTGATCTAAGAGACAAGTGATCTAAGTGAGTTAGATTATCGAGACCATTCTCTTATGTTCATTCCTAAAACGTTCCTAGCCATAGGATTGCCAATTGGGTATTGACAATCCGCTAAGGTTAGTATGTGTTATGTCGACTCAAGCTTGAGTATGACTAGTCTCAAGTCATTTGGTGTTGGACACTAATACAAACACATAGGTGTTGGACACTAAGACAAACACATAGGTGCTCGAAAGAGTAATCGAGTACACTGAACAACGATCGAAAGAGAGTTCGAACATACATGTCATGTAAGAACTCGAAAGTTGCAATATGCAAAGTAGTCCTTTGACCTGAGGCATCATAGATGTCTAATGGTTAGGTCCTTGATCTTTGATCATGTCAATGGCATTCCATCGGAGTGTCCACGGCATTGTTGGGGTCAAGCTATCTAGTCATGTAGGCATATGAATGCACAACAAGGGATCTCTAACCTTCCATGGTGGAAGGAGAATACTCTAAGATATGATTCGTAAGTCTTTGGCCAAAGCAAATGAATATGACTTAGGAAGTTTGTTCCAATTCATATTCAAATGAATCATATAGAAAAGTATCACATTGGATAGTAGACATGAAACAAACTATCACTTAAACAATGTGATTAAGAGTGTTGTATTAGAGAAGGACCGTATTGCATTGTAGTTGTAACTGGATAGGTTCTCCAACCAATTCTACTTAGCTTGGGTAACCATGACATACTGCTAGGTGTCACTCATGGTTTGTGGAAGCCCTAATGACTAGCAAACACTAATCATAAAGGGAGAATTGAAATGTGGTTTCAATTCACAATCGATCGTTAAGAGTAACAATCGCCCACTACCTAGCTAATTGGAACCTAATGGATCGTACACCGAGTAAGGGCGATAGTGAAGAAATTAAATGAAATGGATATGCAATTAAATGGTTTAATTGAAGAATGGTCAAGATTAATTAATTAGTTAATTAATTATACGAAAGGTTCGTATTGGGCTTTTAAGTTGGTTTTGGGTTTCGGGGCCCAAGAGTGTTTTGGTCCATAAGGCCCATTATGTTTAAGTTGTATGACAACTAAAACAAAATGGGCAATAAGCCCAATCACAACATATAGGCCGGCCATGGTGAGGAGATGGTGAAAGTTTGCTTAATTGCAAGTTTGCCACTCACCAAAGAAAAGTGTTATAAAAGCAACTTTATAGCTATTTTCTCATTAGGGTTTTCTTTGAGGCAAAGAGGTGAAACATTTTCTCTCTTTCTCTCTACAAAGAGGCCGGCCACTTAGGGAGATTAATCTAGCAATCTCTTCTTCCCTAAGTCATCCATTTCATCTTCACACTTAACCCTTGGTGTGGAGACTTAGAGACACCAAACTTTTGGTGTTTTGGAGATCCTTTCCTTACATCCACAAAGTCCAAAGGAGCACAAAAGGAGAAGGAAATCACAAGCAATATCCAAGGAGCTAGGAGGTGACTTGAAGGCCCTCCACTTGGGTGAATCCCTTGTGTAAACAAGGATGAGCTTCAAGGGTAAAGAAACTCTAAATCTTTACTTCTCTTTAATGTTGTTAAAGAGTCTTTTTGGTTCACCATATACTAGGCTTTGAAAGTCATGGGTTTTATGAATCGTTTTTGAATGCATGCCTACTTTAAAGTGTTAATAGTTTGCATATGTATTCAAATGTTCTTACATGTTCTTAGCTAGGACAAAATTTTTCCTTCATCTGGCTATAGGAATCACATGTGTAAAAATTGTTCCAACAGTTGATGCTTTCATTGAGATTTCAACTCATATTACCCTGCAAATCGCTCTACCTAGATAGATACATGGTAGATCAACACGAGAAACCCGACCCGATTCAGGCACCCGTGCCATTGTCGAGGCCAATGCCACCTCCACAGGAATCCCTACTCAGACCTTATCCCGAAGAAAGAGGCCCTTGCCCAAGCCACGACCACATTCATGGACCATATTAAGAAGATGTTCAGGAGGTTGAATGATACCCTCACGAACCTTCAAAAGAGCCACTCTAAAACTAAAGGAATGAAATCATATGTGTCAATACATCCAATAAGTCATAAGCAATCATTTTATATCCAACCAAGCAGATCAATATCAATAAATCAACATATAATAATCAGAATATATAGACAAATTGTTATAAAGTTTCCCAAGCACCCCTTACCTGGTTCCAAAGCTACAACGTATGTCCACGTAACTACCACACTAATCAAGTATCTTGGCCCAGCCCGTGAGTTCCTATTCAAAGTATAAACTATCACTATTTAAGCACACAATTTAAAATACAACTCATGTATTATAAACAGACTTTGTAGAATACATACTTTGATGAGTATGTATAATGAGAACCCAAACAAAACATGCTTCAGTTCTCTAGTAAAATAGTTTTAAAACTAAAAGTTTTTGTATGGTGTAAATTTGTTATGCACAATTAATAATGCATACCAGCACAAACCCACCAATCATATCTAAATATATTATTACAATCAAAACTTGTTTCCAAAGCCAAAATTTGTTTATTGACTTAGATGACTAGTTCAAAAGTTTCACGTTTCAAAATTTCACCTTGAAATCCCTTCCTTCCTAGCAATCCATAACCAAAACCTCGACATAAAAGACTCTTTCTTTTTTAGTTTGTGGAAGCTCCCTGTATTTAAACTATACATAACAGAACATAAGTATATTTTGAAATCAAAGAGGAAACTGAACATTTTTATAATATGAAATTATAGGGTTTTGGCTGAAAAAGATTGACCATTGATTAACCAACATCTTGAAACCCCACCAAAATTATTGAAAAGATGAATCAAATAAAAGGAATGAGAAGTTTAACCAAATAAAAGATTACATCAACTCTTAGCATTCTTTCTCCTTCACTAGCCTTCTGAAACTATAATGCTTTTTGTTTGACATTTCTATTATCGTTGATTCTCAAGAGAACTGACTCCCTATTTATACAGGTTCTTGCTTCTTTTTAACTGGCTAAAAACTCAAATAAATCCTAACAATCATGAGGCCTAACTCTAGACTCTTGACCACCTACTTCTTAGACCTCCACCTCATGCTTCCTTAGGTGACACAAGTCACTGAGCCACATAAATTGGACACCTCTTGCTTTCTAACAGTAAGAGGAGGATTCACCTAACTCCTACATGGTAACTAGATTGAGTTGAAAAGTCGTAGCAAATGAAAATCATACACCTCCTGATTTTAAATTCTTACGTGGTGGTAAGAGAGAGAGGTATGGAAATCACAAGCTCAATTGTACAGTCATAAGGAAATAAAAACAAACTTACCTCATAAATTACTTGTTGGCTATTACAATTTGACTCTAGATAAGCATGGAATTGTAGACCCAAAGACAAAATTGATCTCTTGCTTCTGAAATTCGAAGAGAGAAAAAGCTAGGGCTTTTTTCCCCTTTTCAGACCACGGTAGATTTGAGAAACGGAGTTTGTGAACTCCTTCTTGGAGTTATCGTCCAGGAAGAAAGAAACAAATATTAAAAAAAAATCAATAGATTTATAACAACTAAATATTATATTTGTCCTTTTTGCCAAAAATATATATGTATTTTATATATAACGAATCTCAAACATATGGACCAATTTGCATACTAATCTAACTATATAAATTAGAGAGTTAAATCATATAGTTGCACTACTAACTAATTAATAATACAAAAATTTGGGTTCTTACAAAGGGGGCAAAGGAACCTATAATCTGGACCATATGGATGGAAATCTGATCACTAAAATATGGAATATCACCAAGCTTTGGTGTTATTACACTTAAACGTTGTAGACTGCAAATACAAGTCCCTGGAGAACTCATATCTTTACCACCTCACCATGGGCTACTCAACAAAAATGATCCCCAATAAGGTTTGAGTCTCCTTTAGCCCAATCTGTAGTGTTCGGTTAACATCTTGGGAGGCTCAAGTCATATTTAGCGTAGTTCTGATAGGTGGGCTACGGTCATAGGGACATAGCCCGCTGACCTAGAAGTCCAATGCACCATCCAGCTTCTAGAAAGTTTATACAACTTAATGGTTGTGGGTTATAACATTCAAACCTAGGTTCTACAACATTCAAAGGAATGGTTGAATGGGAAATTCTAGAATCATCTGAGGGGTGGCTCTGAGTTCTGACCTCGAGTATGATTACTTCCATCCTAGACTAGCTTAGCAAGTACATTTTGCGACACCATGTGTTTAAGTAGGCCCGAATGAGGCATCCAGACTAGGAAATCCTCAAGAGGAATTTTATTCTAAAGGTGTTCCAATACTTGAAAATGCCTTGGCCAATTTAGCTAGGTGTAGTCCAATCGGAAATGCTCAAGTCCAATGCATAAGGTCTGACAAAAGGATTCTAAAACCGACATGCAAGTGACCCAGTCCTTAATGAACTTTTGTCAAAAATTCACTAAGAACAGACATGCAAATCGAACTATGAGGGAAGCCACTTTTTACACGTTGCAATCTTTAAAATCCTTAGACTAGGAATGGAACAAAGTGAACGAACAAACTTACAAAGGCCAATAATCGAGCTAATTTAAAAGAAGACCCAAAAGAGCTGGAGGACATTGCAGGTATTATTCAACTGTTAGAACCATATTTGCACACTGTCATAAGAGGTGGAGATGTTCAAAATCATTTACCTGTAAAAGAACACACAACCCTGAGTAAGTAAAGACCAGTGGAGGGAGTGTGCCAGTCAAAGGCTCTCCGACGGTCAAGTTAGTAAGCAATATTAAGACTCAAGCAATGGGCAAGAGGATAAGTGTGTAAAGATTGCGTTACCAGATATGAACCCTAGAGATTGTTTTACCAACATTTGGTTGACAAAGAGAGTTTTTTAATAAGTAGTTTAGATATGTAAAAAAATATGTTTAGGATAGGGGTGGGCATAAAAACTGGGGACCGTGAAACCGAACCGAATTATTCTAGTGTTGTTTATTTTTAGAATGTTGTTGAGACTTGATAGAGCTTAGTTGACTTATCATGATGACTTGTCATTTTTGACTGACACGTATCTCGATTTACATGCTAGGGGCACGTGGTCTCATTTCAGGTGTCGGCCTTACTAAGTTTCCTAAGAGGGGAATTGTGTATTGTATTAGGTTCATTGGAGTAGTGTTGGTGCATCTGGAAATGCGGAGGATTTATGTGAGTGATTTAATATTATGTGATATGGTTATTACTCATTAAACTTTCTTGTTATACACTATGTGGATATAACACATATTTACAATTGATTTTATGGAAGTGTGTGTTACTATATTATGTATACTTGATAGTGTTATAAAAAAAATATTCTTATGCTATATTTCAAATGATTGTTAAATATGAGGGCTAGTAGAGGACCGCTAACCTAGTACATAAGGTGATGTGGCATCCAATTTGCACCATTTAGCAGTGGTACACGGATGGTCCCACCTGGTTAATCTGCATTAGGGGACCGTACTGTTTAAGAGTTGTGCCCGGTTAATCCGCATTGGGCGATCTTGGTTACCTAGGTATGGCCATAAGTAGTTTAGGGCTGATCATGTTTGGTTAATCCGTAGTGGGTGATCACCCCCAAACAATGTTCATAGGAGTGATTCTGCTTAGTTAATCCGCATTGATGGGTTACTACCTACATGGTTGCTTGTTCTCAGGAGTGGTCTTCTTGGTTAGTCTGCATTGGGAAACCACATCCTATTCGGTTACCTATTGTAGGTTTAAGCCAAACTGTGTCTTTCTATAGCCCTAGTATGTTGTTACATATATGAAAGAAAAGATTGGAAGCCTAAAAGAGATGCAATGATGAAAGAAATACCAATCTCATTCTTACACGTGGTTGTAGTATTGATGGTGTGTCATTCCTGCACAATAGCCAATTGTCTGATGACTGATTGTTATCTCGAAAGACGTATGGTGAGGTTTGACATTAAGAACTGTTTTTATATGTATTACTGAGGCGTATGATGGTTAAATTATGTAAACTGTGGTAATTGGATATTTGTAATCATTAGGAAAATGATGAAAGGCGAGTGGTGAATCACAACCCCAATAAAATGATAGAATGATAATGATGGTAGTTAGATCGAAATATTGAGAAAGTATTCAAAGGGAATTCGTGTATGGAAGCAATTAGTATTCTATATTCTGATCATTTGATTTTACTTATATTCCTATATATGGTATTACTGTCACTCACATGAGCTTTGCATCTAATCTTGGTTTTTCTTTGCCCAGTGCTCTATTTCCACGACGTTGGGTTATTTTGCAGAGTAGCGAGTAGCTGTTAAAAAAGAAAAATTCAAGTGGAGTAGTTGTGTGGGTAGTACACTTGAGAATAGGTTATTGGCACCTTTTATTGTTAAATTATTTCTACTGAAGTTCTAACGTAGATTTTATGTATGAGTCTCAGTGATTCTATGTTGTACTGCTACTGTTCTACTGGCACATGTTGATTCTCGCATATCTCGGGATTGGGGCATGACATCACGGACGTAACCAAAGCCTGCCCCAAGAATCCGTACCTACTCTCGCAAATCGATTTGTTGGTGGATTCTATAGGGTGCATAATGATAAGTGCATTATTTTTTTATTATTGTCATTTATCCCTATGCTTTGTTAATGAATTGGTCTTAAAAGAACCTTAGTATGTTTTTTTTTTCTATTACAGCCAATATGCACACTCAGGATGTTTTTTTTGTGATAATTCAACTTTCCGAAGGAATTTTGATGCAAGGCCAATTGGAAAAGGAAGCTAAGAGGTTGAAGACCGTTTTGTCCAAATTTCATAACTTTCCATGAAGTCAAATATTCTAGTTTTGCAAGTTAATCCCGCAGAAGTTGCAATCACATTAGTGTTGCATAGCTATGAGAGAATGATGATTGATTTTTCCTAGTGGTGTGCAATATCTGCTTGGAAATATGAGAGATAAAGCTATGTTTCCCACTATTTTTTTTTAGATTTTTCTAGAAGATAAATCGACCATAAATTTGGTGTGCAAGTTAGATGATGTGTTTCCCAAGCCAAGAAGGATTCTTTCCTAGTTTGTTTATTAATTATTTAGGAATTTATTTTGTTTTAGGAGAGTTTCTACTAGACTTTTAGGGTTTTCCTAGACTAAATATAATACCCTAGGCTCACTTAAGACCACCTAATACACAAAATTCGTCAAAAGTGAAGGCGGGAAGCTTAGCGTGCGTTTTATCATTCTTTTCCAGGTTTTATCTTCTTCCATGACTCCTTTTATGATACTTATTATGACTGTGTAAGTAAACTACTTTTCTAAGGTTTATGATGAAACCATGACATGATTATTTTTGAAGTATTTTTTTTTAATATTATCTGATTACATGCCATGCTTAATTCTTAATCTTTGTGTGCAATTTATTCTAGTTTCGAATGTTCTTGTGACTGGCCATCATTGCGAACTTGTTTCTACATAATTAATTAAATCTAAAAGGATGACCAATCAATTAGATTTATTGTAACTAAGATTAAGAAGAGTAGAAAAACTAGTGAGGATGACCAATATCAAACTAGTCCTATTTGGTTGACATGATTCTTCAGTGGTTGATGTGTTTTTATGTGTTTAATTGTATGCCTTAACCAATAGGATATAGTTGTCACATATAGACGCACGAGTTGATGCTTGACCACGGATTAGTTCATATCTCAGAAAGAACAACCTTAAATATTGGCATGGTAATTGGATAGTAATTGGCTTGAAGAAAGGGAATAAGATTGTTATTGGTGGATTCATGACCTTAGGCTTTCATCACTTTAACTTGTTTAAACTTTCATTCATTGTGTGTTTTCATTATCCATCTTTTTGGTTTTATTATAAGTTGAAGTTTTAGTTACTTTTCACAATCAAACAATCATTCATTTTCTAAGTTAAGTTTCGCGTAATTAGTTGGTTAAATTGGTGTTAAAGCAATCCCTGTGGGATCGACCTCATATTTGCATATATTCTTACAATTGATTCGTGTGCTTGCGAGTTTAATTTGGTTTAAATTAATCTATTATTTAGGTTAGTTTAAATATACATCACATAAGCTACTGAGCATGGACACCTACTTCGGCTATAACCAGATCAAGGCCGGACATAGAGAAGATGAGCAAGGATTTACTCTGGACGGACGAGTGTGAAGATGGTTTCTTGAAGTTAAAGGAGTACTTGTCTAACCCACCGCTACTATCCAAACCAGTGGATAAGGACTTTGTATTTATATCTAGTACTCATTCAACTCTGATTCGAGAAGACTCGAGGAAGCAGAACCCTTATATTACGTGTCTAAAGCTTTTTTCAAACCAGAAACCCGATACCTGAAGATCGAAAAGCTTATCCTAACATTGGTAACAACAGCTAGAAAACTCTGTTCGTACTTCCAGTCATTCCAAGTGGTGTACATGATGAATTGCCCATCTGATCCATCCTATACAGCCCATATGCATTATCTAGGATTACTAAATGGGCTATTAAGCTGGGACAATACAAAATCATTTATCGTCTTAAAACGTTGATTAAGGCGCAAGTGCTCGCGAACTTTGTGGCGGAATTCACCTCGGTGAATCAAGATATCCATTCCTTCGTAAATCAGAAGAAAACACCCAAGAATCCCCGTCTATGGAAACTCTACATGGACAGATCGTCAAACATAAATGGAGTAGAGCATGGATGGTCTTGATGACGCTAGATGGATCTATACTTGAGCAAGCTTAGAAGCTTAGATTCAAGGCCATCAAAAATGAAACAAAATACAAAATGCTGCTCGCCAAACTAAGGATCGAGGTGGAATTACAAGTTAATTAAGTCAAAGATGACTACGCTACCTATCATCCGACGATGGAACTTAGCACTCTAACAGGGGCAAGGCCTTTTATGCAATTGGGGCATCGATCTTGTCGGACCACTGAAAAAACTCAAGGAAATAAAGAGTACTTAATAATGGCTACTGATTACTTCTCCAAGTGGATCGAAGCAGAGCCCTTGTCTAGGATCACATGGCCAGCATTACAGTTTGTCGTCTAGAAGAACATCATCTTTCGTTTTGATATCCCCATACCATACTTACAAATAACAAACTGCAATTTACTAACTTTAACGTCACATAATGGTACAAAAAGCTTGGCATTCATCATTTCACATGTACTTTAAGTTACCCATAAGGAAATGGGGAGGGAGAAGCGTCAAACAAAACCATCCTAAATGCTTGAATAATAGACTAGAGAAGAAGATAAAGTGATCTGAAGAACTGCTTAGAGAAACTAGAAAAACTCTGTTCTCCATGGCTTACAGAATAGAAGCTGTCATCGTGGTCCGAGTCATTATAATGTCAAACTTGCACTCCAGAGGAACAGACCACCCTGGAGAATGCTAAATTCCTGAAGTCTGACGTTGACTTTGCCGAATAACGCCGAGAATACGCTCAAGTCCAACTTGTGGCTTACTAACAACAAATGTAATCATACTACAATAAAGGTGTTAAGCCTTTAAGCCTTCAAGTAGAGGTAAGGTCCTGAGGAAATCTTCTAAAAACGAAGGTGCCAGTAGAAGGCAAGCTCAAAGCAAGTTGGAAAGGACCTTACAAGGTAGTCGGAGTAAGGGGCAAATGAACCTATAATCTAGATCATATGAATGGAAATTTGATCACCAAAAGATGGAATATTGCCAAGCTTAGGTGTTATTACGCTTAAACGCCATAGTCTACGTGAAGACAAGTCCCTGGATAACTCAACTCCTTATCACCCTACCATGTGCTACTCGACAAAAATGATCCCCAATATGGTTCGAGTCTCTTTTAGCCCACTCTGTAATGTTTGGTTAGCAGCTTAGGAGGCTCGAGCCGTATTAAGCGTGGTTACAATAAGCGGGCTATGGTCATAGGAACATAGCCCCATAATCTAGAAATCCAATGCACCATTCGGCTTCCAAAAAGTTTATGCAACCTAATGGTTATGAGTTATAACATTCAAACCGAGGTTCTGTGCTATTCAAGGGAATGGTTAAAAGGGCGATTTGAGAATCATTCGAGATGTGGCTCTGAATCTTAACCTCGAGTATGATTACTTCCATCCTAGACCAGCGTGCTAAGTCAAGTACATTTTACGACACTGTGTGTTTAAGCAGGTCCGAATGAGGCATCCAGACTAGGAAATCCTCGAGAGGAATTTTATTCTCATGGTGCTCTAATACTCTGAAATGCCTTGGCCAAGTCAACTAAGTGTAGTCTAATCAGAAACGCTCAGGTCCAACGCATAAGGTCTGACAAAAAGATTCTAAAGGCGTTGACCCCCACATGTAAGCGACCAAGTCTTTAACGAACTTTTGCCAAAGATTCTCTAAGGACAGGCATGCAATTCGAACTAGGAAGGAAAATGAATGAACAAACTTAAGAAGGCTAATAATCAAGCTAATCCAAAAGAAGACCCAAAAGAGCTGGGGGACATTACAGATATTACCCGATTGTTAGAGCGATATTTGCAAACCTCCATAAGAGGTAAAGATGCTTAAAATCATTTACCTATAAAAGAACACACAACCGTGAGTAAGTAAAGACCAATAGAGGGGTGTGCCGATCAAAGGCTCTCCGACGGTCAAGTTAGTAAGCAATATTATGACTCAAGCAGCTGCAAGAGAATAAGTGTGTAGAGCTTACGTTACCAGATATGAACTATAGAGATTGTGTTACCATCATTTGGTTGACAAATAGAGTTTTTTAATAAGTAGTTTAGATATATATATAAAAAAGATGTTTGGGGTAGGGGTGGGCGTAAAAATTGGGGACTATAAACCGAACGGAATTGGATGAAAAAAATCGTAAAAAAAAATAGGTTGACCAAAACCGTTCAAACTTGGACTGGATTCGAACCAAACTAGTTTAAAACGATTCCGGTTTCTAATTCTCAAGAACTGTAGGAACCGCACCAGACCATTTATATTAATTTTTTTTTAAATCTAATTCCTTGTTTTATATAAATACTAAGCTAAAATAAAAATCTATATAAAAAAATTCTCAAACCTAAAAGCCAAACCCTTGGTAATTACGTCACCTCATATGTGGAGCAAAAAATAATCCCAAAAATCATGGAGTTGACACATGGATTATTCCTCATGGAAGACAAGACTGCCCCTATTAAATGAGCAGGGAGCAGTCTCATTCACCACATGTAGTTGAGGTAGAGTAGGTAAAGATCAACGACTACTCAAGGCACCTTTGCCCGTAGGAAAAGTCAAAGGTATTTATGATAGAATAATTCTTTATTCTGATCATAAATACATTCCTAATTCGAGAAGACATTTTTCAAGTAAATAATCATAATCCCATTTATTTAGGATATTTACCTAATTACTCCAAGATATTTATTTACACAAATATCTTGAAATATTCTCACCCAAATTCCACCTTAGGCCAGCCACCCCTAAACCCTAAAGGGTCGGCCCACTTCCTCATTTTCTCCTATAAATACTCCATTTATCTCCAAAATTCATGAGGCTTTTTGCTATTCACAAATACTCAAACACAATCTTTCTAAAATTCTAACTTTGGTATCAGAGATTCTTTGGCCAAAGCCCCCCATTCATCATGGGTGTGTGAGGCTTTTGGCCTTAATCTTAGGTGTTATTATTTTGCAGGTGTAGATTCATCAATCAAAGGAAGACGGAAATTTACATCCACAAATTGATGCTTTCATTGAAAGCTCTAATTTGAAGACTCTCATTTTCAACTTCCTTCGTTCATAGATCCACGACTACGATGGCAGGAAACTCAGAAACTACAACCAACGGGACCCTCTATGTTAAAGGACATGGACCACCTGATAGAGATCCCAACGTGGCTCCACGCCGTCAATCCTTGACGCTTACCATGGCAAAGACTGTACCTTTGCCACCATGAGGTACCGTGGCCCACGAGACAACCTCCATTCAATGCGAGGAAACCATTGGGCAATGAGGCCCATGGCGCAAGCAGCCAGCATACGCAAGCTCAACCAGCAGCCCTTGGCACCAACTACCCTCACTTGGATGCGAGCTGCCCAGATCGAAGCAGCCAAAGCTGGGCCAACCGTGACACAAACTGCAGCCCAACGCATCTCCAGCTTGAGGCTAAGGAGGACAAACTAAGACGGCCTAGTGCCCATGCCCTCGACCTGCTTCTACAACGGTCTAGCATGGTCCTAGACTAGTTCAACCAACCCAGATCTAGATTCTGAGGCCGACGGTTGAACCAAAGGTATTTTAACCGCACCTTACTATAGATCTGACCTATCCTTACACAAACTTTGCACCTATAGTCCATTACACTTCCATTACTCAAACAACGTCTACCGTCCCAACTCTTCCACTCCAAATGATGAATAACACCTATCCCGATAGGTCGCTGAACTGACAAGCACCCTTACATAGAAGACTACCTTGGTGAATAAGCTCTTACAGTGCATCGAGATATAGAGTGCCCCAGACGAGGTGTTCCGAAGTAGGACAACGGTAGGTGATGACATTTTTCTCCAGTATCGTCCTGGCAAGCAGCTCCTCGACCAGCCACGAACTGAGTGTTATGGTAGTATACACTCCTGCCTGGGCCTCCGAGATAGTGTATACTCTCGTCTTAGCACGCAGATGAGCATGCACTCTCGGTCAAGCCCACAAATGAGCATACTTTAAAGGTTGGGGCCACATTCTAATAATCAACATGGACAACCTTCCAGATGAAGTGTTCATTTGCGACTAGGCCCGCAAGGAGCATCATCCACCTTATATTGGAGTGGGCATCAAGACGGACAGAGAGAAACAGTCACTTAGGGCTGGTTTGGTATTGCTGTGCTTTGAAAAAAAACTGTTTCTGCTGTGCTGTGAGAATAAGCAGCTGTGAAATAAAGCAGCAGAGTGTTTGGTAAACTTTTTTGTAAAAATGCTTTTGAAAAAAAAAATAGCAGTATTATAGTGTTTGGTAAACTTTTATGTAAAACAGATGTGAAAAAAACCGGTTTTTCAAAGCTGGGTTTTGCAGCTCCCAGCTTTTTTTTATGCCAGCTTTTTTCAGAATCACCTCAGTACCAAACCAGGGCTTAATCAGGCTCAAGTTCAACTAGCAGCCTACGAGTAATTCACTCACTTACCAGGAACGTACCATTTGTATTGTAGCTGTAACATAGACGACCTGAGTATAGAAAAGAGTAGCGGAGGCCAGCGGGTCATGACCAGGGGTAGCCAGAAGCTTTACTGCCCTAACAGAGGCAAATTCAAGAAGAAGTAGAAAGGCCCTAGACTAAGCGGTTGCGCAGATTCCAGTGCATCAAGACCACATATAAGGACATTTGTAGAGACGTGGCACACATGGGCATATTACCTTTTACGGATGAGGTCAAGCAAATAGAGCCCCCACGTAAGTTCAATATGCCATATTTTGCCTTATTCAAAGGAGACGGAGACCTGGAAAGGAACTTGAAGCATTACCATATTGCGATGATCCTCTACATGGTTGATGACACTTTAATGAGCAAGATATTCCCCATGACTTTGCAAGGCGAGGCCCAGGATTGGTTCCATACCTTACCTCCACAATCCGAGTTTCGACAAGCTTTTCATAGTTTTCACTAAGGAATGCTCATCCCACCACTTGATCAAGAAGAAGTCTGATAATCTCTTCAACATCAAGAAAAATCTGAAAGAGTCGCTCTGCGAGTATGTGAAGAGGTTCAAGGCGGAGAAGGCAAAGATAGTTAGTTGCAATCACTCGATCACTAGTGCAGCCTTTTAAAAGAGACTCTCGATAGATCATCTTCTATTCAGAGAATTGATCATGAAAGAAGACCTAACTCTAGCAAACTCATTCGCTCTAGCAGAAAATCATGCGCTTTGGGATGAGGCCCAATGAGTGAACAAGGCACTTGAACAACATCAAAAAGAGTCCAAGACAGCTCAGAATGAGGTAGAAAAAACGAAGTCCAACGACTGAAGTAGGCAAGGGGCTAAGCGCAGAGATTGGTCCCTGGCAAGAGGAGGTTAGGCTACCCAGAACCATACCAAGTTCTCGATCATAATCAACTAGATCCTCCGTGACCTCAAGAATGAACCTTGGTTTAAGCTGCTAAGACTACCCAAAAAAGACACTTCCAAACTAGATCACACCAAGTATTGCGTGTTCTACCGAGGTTCTGGTCACACGACCGACATCTGCTATACCTGGAGGGACTACCTAGAAAAGCTGGGGAATGAGGGTAAATGCGACAAATAACTAGACAAGCCAGCTGCATAGCCTAGGAAGAATGCAGATGCAGATGAGGAGCCGCATGCCAATACCATCAAGATCAACGGCATCTTTGTCGAGTCTATATACTTTAGGGCAACAAATAACTCTAAAAAGAGGAAAATCTAACAGGCTATAGCAATCTCCTAGGTTTAGGCAGCCGACGCCAAACACAGGCCCGTCGTTGGTTTCACCAAGCAGGATGCTGAGGGAGTTGACTTCCCATACGATGATGCTTTGGTAGTGTCCATTCAACTAAGACATGTCATAGTTGACATAGTGATAGTGGACAACAGCAGTTCAGTAAATCTACTTCAGTTATCCATCATTCAGAAGATGGGCCTGGAAATCTACTTCAGTTATCCGTCATTTAACAGAAACACCTCAACTGTTATTGGAGCATAAGAACACCACTAGTAATCTCAAAGCAGACATTTATTATAGTCAGCGACCTGTCTCCCTATAAAGAGATTCCAGGAAGGCCCTGGCTAATGGAACTGGGCGTCGTAACCTCTGTTGAGTACTGGAAAATTTGATTTCGCATCCTAGGAGGAAGAGTCGGAGAGATCAAGTCTGATCAGGGCGTATCCCGACGATGCAAATGCTGAAGTAATCAAAGAAGAAGTCTTTCACCCCCATAAAAGCTACTGAAGTTGAGAAGGACAAACCTGCTACCAAATAGTAACCACAGCATGCTGATTAAGATGGTGGTGGTCATAAGGACACCCCAACAGAAGAAACATGATGGAAGCTAGAAGAGGACGTCGAATACATCATTCTTGATCTTGAGTAGTCAAAGAAGACGGTTAGAATCGGCTCACGACTAAACCCAACTGCACTCAACCATTTCCTTTTGCGCTCAACTGATTGATGCAAGCCCTTCTTCAAGGACATCAAGAAGGCGCAAAGAGACAAGTGGGACGACAAGTGCGATAAAGCATTTCAAGACTTGAAGAGATATTTGACATCCTCTCCACTTTATCCAAGGCCGAAGCAGTCAAGTAATTATACATCTACTTGGCAATCTCAGATATAGCAGTAAGCTTTGCCCTTATACGGGAAGAGTTAGAGGCACAACTGTAAGTATTCTACACTTTTAAAGCTCTCATCGATGCCAAAACAAGATACATGAGGCCTTGGCATGGCGATAAGAGCTCAGGCCTTGGCAGACTTTATAGCGGAGTTCATTCCTGGCCTATAATGCAATAACACAACCCAAAGGGACCCTTGAAGCAGCAGAGCACACCCTGGCAACACCAACCTTTTCTAACAAAGACTTTTGGCACCTGCACGTCGATGGTTCATCCAACTACAAAGGTTATGTAGCAGGCTTGGATCTCATCACCTCAGATGGCTCGATGCTTGAGAAAGCAATCATTATAGGCTTCAAAGCATCAAACAACGAAGTAAAGTACGAGGCCTTATTGGTAGGCTTCCAAATGGCATAAGATCTGGCAATCAAGAAGCTCACAATCCATTCCAATTCTCAGCTCATCACTAGCCAGACTATCGGGGAGTATGTGGCAAAGCATCTAAGGATGGCATTATACCTTGAAAAGGTACGAAAGTAGCTTGAGGCATTTCAGACTTACACCCTCACACAAGTGCCATGGGCAGATAACATTCACGCAGACGCCCTGGCAGCCTTAGCTCCAATTTGGACTACCAGTTCAGACACTTCATCCCGATCGAGTATTTTGGAAACTCGAGCATAAAAAAAGAACTAATAGTCGAGGTGTTACAAGTCAATACAACCCCAAGCTAGTAAGATCCCATCATTGACTACCTAGTCAATAAAACACTCCCTACAAAAAGATTGGAAGTTAGGAAGCTCCAAATAAAGGTGACATGCTACTATATGTGGAACAACATTCTCGTCCGAAGATTATTTTTAGGCCCATATCTTCGCTGCCTAACGCTTTCCAACGACTTGAAAGTTCTGAGCTTGATCCACGAAGGCATTTGTGGAAACCACTCAAGAGGTCGATCATTAGCACATAAAGTCTTCAACACCAGTTACTACTGGCCCACCATGCATCAAGACACAAAAATTTGTTCAAAAGTGTGACAACTACCAACGCTTTAAGCATGTACCTGCACTTTTTGCCAATGAGCTCCACCCATAAATAAGCCCACAATCATTCATGTAGTGGGCAATCGACCTGGCAGGGCTCTTACCACCCGCTATTGAGGCAGTGGCATGATGATCGATCGTGGCTATCGACTACTTCACCAAGTGGGTAGAAGTTGAGCCCATGACCACCACTACTCAACCAAACATAGAGCACTTCATATGGAGGAACATCATATGCCGGTTCGACATCCCTCAATCTATTGTCACCAATAACAACCTGTAATTCGTGGGCAAAGACTTGGCGAAGTTATTCCAGAAATATGGCATCAAGTAGCACATGTCTATACCTAGATATCCCTAAGGCAACAGGCAGGCAGAGGCATCCAACAAGACAATCCTGGACTACCTCAAGAAATCCCTCACATACAAGTAGGGAAAGTGGCCAGACGAACTTCTCGGTGTCCTATAAGCGTATCGCACAACCAAAAGATGAGCAACTTGTGAAACTCTTTTCTCCTTGGCATTCAATTCAGAAGCAATCATCACTCCCAATGTTATCATGCCGAGCATTAGCACCATACTGCCAACTTTGGAGCATAACAGAAAGGAGATGGTCATAAATTTAGATCTGACAAAGGAGGGACACGAGAAGGTTATCACTCGCATTGTAACCTACCACCAGCAGCTCATCTCTAGCTACAACAAAAGGGCAAAGATCAGGCAGTTTCAGCTTGAAGATCTAGTCATAAGAAAATCATTCATCACTACCGAAGAAAAGACTCTAAGAAGATGAATCTTATCTGGGAAAGTCCGTACAAAGTTAGCAGAGAAGGCGACAAGGGTAGTTACACCCTCACCACCATGAGCGATAAAGAGATCAACAAACAATAGAATGCCTACAACCTACGGAAGTACTACGCATGACCTCTCACTTCTCCTTTAGCTCTGCTTGGATGAAATAAAGCTCGAAGACTCAAGCAGCTCAACGAACACTACCTTGCAAGCCGAGGACTATCTAGTTGTTACGCAATTTCTACCTTTCAGCTAAGTTCGATATCCTTCTTCTCATTTTTCAATGATGATTTTTAAAGTTATTCATCACTTGGCTCGGTTGTGTATCTAGGATAACTGTCTACTACTCTCATTGAAGATCGAGCCCAATCAGGGACCCATCGCAGGAATTGTGCCTCCCCAAGGACCAACCTTGTTCTCTCTTTGGGATAGGATAAACTACGTACTCCGAATATCTAGACGTGGATGGGTCGGACTACCCTAGTGTAACTAAAGAATGCCAACATCCCTAGAAGTAGCCACAATGGTTTTTTTTCAAGGCTTAGCTAGATTGAAGGATTTTAGGCCTTTGGCTTGATCTGCGGGGACCCGAGCCTCAGAGACGGAGGAAGCCCGCTACGCAGCTCGCCCTTTAAACGGGCTGTACACGAAGATGGACCGTAGTTGAGCATTCTTATTGTGACCAGCTGCTAGCAACCCCCAGCTGAGCATCCTATATATGACCAACTAGGAATCTTCGTGTTTTGGAATAATATTCCCTCTACCCATTAGAGGAACATCCCTTTTGAGCATCTGCGATGTGACCAACTAACATTCGCAGCTGAGCATCCCTGGAGCAATACATAGGTGATCTTTGCGAGGATATGGAATTCTAGCTCCGGCTACACCATGGTTCTTAAAAATGCTATGCACTAGTCGGGCGACAGGCAAGAGCCTAGTGCCTAGGCGGACTAGGCGGATTTAAGTAATATATAATATAAATTAGTTAAATTTTCCATATAATATATAATAAACGTTGAGTAATTAAAAAGTAAATACATGTGTGATCCTTTTAAGTTAAGAAGTAACAAAACATTATCTAAATAATTTATATAAATATATATAACATATATGAAATTGGTACTAATGGAATAACCTGTATATAAAAATTATAATTCACTAGACTGACTAGTCAAGCCCGCTAGTCAACTAAGATAGATTTGTTAGTCAATAAATCTGAGATTCAAAAACCAATTTCAGTACCCAAAAGCTATCATAGTCAGCAAGGTTGTAGTTCGTTGCAAGTTATTAATGTGCCAAGTGAGCATGACAGTGAGCACATACCATTTAAATGTTCAACAAATATATGCACCATGTATGTGTATGTAGGATGTGTGACACAATAAACATAACTTGAACATAAGATATTTTTGGCCGAAAAAACCCACCTCTAGATTAAAAAACCAGGGACTCTCCACTGAGTCCAATCCACTAATGTAAGCAAAGGTTCATACAAAGATCCACACAATGCTCAATTTTTAGAACCCTATCTAAGGAGTAGCTTTACCTTTGTGTAACCTGGCTTTACACGAGACGGACTCCTTCGGTCTTCATGAAGTAGCAGCTCCTCTTGAGCTCATCACCTTATGGCATCGAGATTAACACGATCTATGATATGATATGATTTTATGATGTACACATGAATATGGATTCAAATGACTAGTCATATTCTCCAGTCAAACTGTTGAAGAAAGAATCTAACTTGAATCCAAAAGCTTGGTCTAAAAATGAATTTAAAGTTTAAAACTAGACCAAGACATAAATGCAAAACCTTAAAAACAATGCAACCCTAATAGACAATGATTGGGTGTTTAATGCATGAGGAAGGTTTGGCAATTAGGGTTCATAAATGGAGAAGATGCAAGCTTCAAAGCCTTAAAGCAACTCTTTCTCTTTCTCTAAAACTAAGTTCTAAACCCCCAAAGAACAAACTGAAACCCTAGAAGCAAATATACCCCAAGGAGATCAGAATTTCCATCAGCCAACTTGTCTCAAGGACACTTGTCGGCTGCAAAAGAGATCTAGCTAGATCAATGGCCAGAAACTGACTACCATCAGAAATGTGTCAGTCAGCCCATGTATGCTATCTTAATCTGTGTGCCTAGACAGCTGGAAGTCAGCGCCCTAAACTGGCTAGACAATCAAACTAGACAGAATGTAACATAAATAAAGATATGAAGTGCTTATGCATGAACAGACATTTGAGTTGAAATGTGCCACTTTTTGAACATTTACGCCAGCAGCAACAACCTATAATTTGAGTACATTCTAAAGCTAGATTGAGTATGTGTAATGGTTCAATTACAATATTTGACAAGGAAAGCCAAACATTTAAAGCTAGACTTTATAATATATATGTATAGACTACAGATATATGTATATATATCCAAGCTTTTTAAAATGACAAAAATCCCCCACGTAGTGGTAGTGGGTGGTAATTTAAAGAATTAAAAACCAAAGCATTCAATAACCCATCTAATTTTGACCCATCCAATCCCACTCTTTTACTTCACCCAAGATTTCTGAACAGTCGAGCTTATATCATTATCACATTTTGACTCCTTGGAAAATGAAAAACTCTTCAATTTGTGATTTTTCATTTCTTCTTTTTCCTTTAGGAATCAAAACATCGAATTGGATCTCAAATCCAAATCCTGCTGCCATGGACTGATATGTTAAAAGTTACGCTCTCTCTCTCTCTCATCGCATTCTCTCTTCCTTTTTCTATGCATAAACAGTGAGTTCAGAAATTTTCTCGAGGCTGATACGATTCGAGATTCGGAGTTGCAGATCTTATGTGAGAATTGTAGAGCCGCCTAGACTACTGCTTAGAACCTCCCAGACCACCTAGAGCGCCTAAGCGGTTGCCTAAATCCTCCCCGCTTTACCTGACCGTTTTGTCCTAAATCGAGTTGAAGCTCCACTGCCTGGCGCTTAGGCACCACCTAGACCGATTTGTAGAACACTGGGCTACACACACAAGGTTCACATGGTTGAGCATCCTTAATGTGACCAGTTAGCGAAAGTAGCTGAGCATCTTGTATGTGACCAGCTAGCGATCTATGTGTATCCTTGGAAACCTAAAGCCGTTGCCTATTCAACGACCAGCCTACGATTTCTAGAAGATACTTGGGAACCTAAAACTGCTGCCAATTCAACGAGCAGCCTACGGTTTTTGGAAGATCCCTAGGAACCTAAAGCCCCTGCCTACTCAAGTCTATTGACGGCTTTCTTGAGTCAAACAACGTCATTATGCATGGCGAGTAGCTCTACATCATTGGCATCACGTGCATACTTAAATTCTAAAATGGCACGCTCAAGGTCCTACACTAGCAATGCTTAGACTTCAATCTCTTTCTCTGCAATGCCATACTTCCCCTAGATCGCATCAAGTTGAGCCTTCAAGTCATTGATCTTTTGGCGAGCTGTCTCAAGGTGTTGAGCACTGGAGGCAAAGACATCAGATCCCTTAAAAAATGCAAGTTCAAACTCCAACTTTTTAATTTTTTTCAGCAGCCGAGCAAGCTTCTGCTACCATTGTTACCGCTTCTCTATAGCAGCATTGGCGTCATCCTGCTTCATGTGCGTGTACTCGGCAGCCAAGATCACAAGATTCTTGCATCATAGTGAGTAGGAAACCCCTCTGTGAGTGAGCTTCACGCCTTGCGTAGAAACTGGAGTCAACAACCTTACTTATGCCATCAACAAACTTGGCACATGCTTCCATTTCCTCAAGCAGATCAGGCTTTAACAGTGCATGGATCTCAGAAAACTCCCATAAGGCTAGTTTGGCATGCTGTTCACGGTTGCTTATGTGGGCATGTGCTTCATTCTTCATAGAATGGGCTAGCCTTGGCACCACCTTGGCAGTAGAACCAACATCCTCGCTCTTCACCACTACATACACCTCTAGAATCGAATTAGACTTAGGCATAAAAGGTTGTCTCGGAATAAACCTAGGCGCAGAGGGCACGATAGAACTTCTCCACTGCGCAATCCTGTTAGCAACTGTTCTAGCAACCCTTAGAGCAGCAAGCTTCATAAGCTCATTTCCAGCAGCATCTTTCTTCCACTTGGAAGAAGTCAAGTCAACCACGAGCCTCCCAGCAATAGACGAACCCTCGCAAGCAATAGAGGAAGTCTTCGACTTTTTCTTCACTGATGGCTCTCAAGTAGGCGACAAAGATCTCTTTCTTCCACCTCCACTAGCAACAGGTTCCACGATGACGATCAGACGAGCAAACGCCTCACTCTTGATCTTCCTAATCTCTTCATTTAGAAGCAGCCTACCTTTTTCCCTACAAAGAGGACTGAGCAGCCAACGCCATTCGCGATATTCAACAAGGATCCCCAAAGCGATGTGTGCCTTCTTCATGTCTGGAGAAGTCTTTGAGCCGAATTCCAAATCTACATAAACAGAGAAGGACAAATTAGAAGGCAGCTCCATAAAAGTAAAAAAAAAGCCCACTTACCATCGATGAACACAATCGAAACGCACAGCCCAAGCAAGGAGTCTAATTCCCATTCTCCGCTGATCTTTAGGGTCTCCCTGGCCCAGTTATGATCCTTTTTGCTCGAGTGATCGAAAAGCCTATGGCGGGTCTTCAGCTACCCAACACCATCGATGAGACCTATGTCAAAGAAGTACCAAACTCGCTAGCAGTTAGGTCCATGTCAAAGAACCTGCTTAAGTTTTGGAAAGCATTAAGCGGGAGCACATTTCATGGAGTAGATCGCTTATTGGAAGAATCGAGGCATGGGAAAGGTGAACTCCAACACGAAGTAGTAGGGGTGAAACTTGATAGCTTTCCTAGACCCACACGGTTCACAGCTGCTATCATCATTGGCCCGTTTCAAGTGAACCCTAGATGGAATTGCATGCTTAAACATCTCAAGGAAGTCTTAGAACTGCTCATTGGAACCTACCTTGACATGAGCAGCCCTAAAGTAGCCTAGCTTACTTGCAGATCCGCCTTGACTATATAACGGTGGAATAAATTCATCATTCTTGTGGCTCGAGGAAAATATGTTTGAAAATCCTGCAATGGCGTAAGGAAAAATGATTAGAATGCTGCTTGAAGAAGAAACAAAACAAAATAAGACCAAGACCGAATAAGCCCAGCAACCACGCTAGGCTTACAGCCTGGTCTTCTTCTCTCGGCCTAAAGGGCACAGCAACCCACATTTCAAGGCATGGGGTTGGCGCCCTAGTGCTACCTTCCCCTTTTTTTCCATCGTAACCCAACGACGTTGTGGCCCAAACCAATTGGAGGGGGGCTAACGCCCTTGGGCCTCCCTTTATCTCCCATATCTCTCAACGCTGCATAGGCCCAAGCCTAGCAACCCAAGACTGGCGCCCCAGCGCTAAGGTCCACGCGCACAGGCCTGAGCCCAGCGCTCGAGCCGAGTTGGTCCAGCTGCCAGCCCTCAGCCCATGCCGAGCCTACCTGTAGCAACCTAGCTACCACTGCAGCAGCATAGCAACTCAACGACTACACTTTTTGCCACTTCCTCGACCCTCATCGAGCCAAAATTCAAGCCCCGAGGCTTCGAAAAATCAAGAAGAAAGAGAAGATTAATTTTTTCTTACCTTGGAAAAGAAGAAGATTGCTAGGGGATAAGGAACAAATATCCTTTGGCTTTCTCTGTTTCTTGCGGGGTTTTAATTGCATTCCAAACTTATTTAACCCCCTGCTTGACACAAACTTAAATAGGTTTTGGTGCAATTACATTCCATTTCCTCGAAGAATTTAAATTCCAATTCAAAGAGGGAATCTACATCAAATTAGGACACAAACTCCATTGCAACTTTGGATTCCTACACCTCCTGCCTCGTAGTAGCCCAGTAGCTGTGTGGGCATTTGTGGAGCCAAAAATAATTCTAAAAATCATGGAGTTGACACGAGGATTATTTCATAAGAATGACAAGAATGCCCCTATTAAATGAGCAGGAAGTAGTCTCGTTCACCATTCGCAATTGAGGTAGAGCAGGTAGTGATCAACGACTACTCAAGGCACCCTTACCTGTAGGAACAGTTAAGGGTATTTATGTTAGAATAATCTCTTATTCTTAACATAAATACTTTCCTAATCAGGGAAGACCTCTTTCAAGTAAGTAATCATAATTCCATTTATTTATATGTATTATGTACACCTAAAATGAAATTAAAGTGTACAATTTTCATCCCTCTCTCTCATCTCTTCTTTTCCTCATTTATCTATATGCCTTATGTACACTTTAATTTTGATTTTAGGATGTACACTTTGGTCTTGATCTAAGACTTTCTATCTTTTTATTTTTATGTATATATAAACTTTCTATCATTTGGTTACAAATCTTGTAGATCTAGTATTGGGAACTCAAATTTGCTTGAATTTGTGATTAAAATATGAGTTTGGTATTGGAAGTAGAAGATTAATATATACATATATGTATATATTAATCCGGTTTACGGTTCTAAGGTTAGAATTGTGAACCGGCAAAAATAGAATCGGAATCGACGTAAATTAAACCGTACAACTTTAATAATAAATTTAAGTGCAATCGCACCGAACCACACCATTAATGTTTTCAAGTTCAAGATTCGATTCAAGAGTAGAACTGAGCCGGACCAGACCCTGCCAACCCCTAGATTAGGACATGCAGCACGATACTAACGATACTACAGGCTAAAGAAAAAGGCCATATAGAATGACGTATGTGATTTTATATTTTGGGCGTATAGGGTCCGTGACAAAATAAAGGTCTCTAATGATAATCTATTAATCGTGATCAGATTATCAGAAAACTGAAATGAAAGAACGGCAGAAAAAGAAAGAGAGAAATGTCTGGTAAAGGAAGGGGTTGGTCTGATTCAGCACCACTACTTGCCCACCAACAATCCCAATCACAGAAGCAGCACCAGCAACAACAGCATAATCTCCGTCAGTTTCAGGGTCGCTCCTCTTCAAATTCTCACTCCTCAGTCTCTCTCGAGATGACCTCCTCCGCCGTCCCAACCGCCACCGCCCGCTCCGTCTTCCTCGGCATAGATGTTGGCACCGGTAGCGCCCGCGCAGGTCCCCTCCCTCTCTCTCTGTGTTTTATATAACGGAGAAAATAATAAAATCGTCGATGTATAGGATTGAATATTCGCATGCTTGTTTTATTGGTTAGTTTAAGGTGAATCATATCAGATGATCAGAAATTATTGACATTTAATTAAATTGGTATCGATTTACCGCGAATTTCCTGCGCGTGTGGTGCATGTCTAAAATATCCATAATAGCCCGATATTTTCATCGAAATTTCCGTATTTTTTTACTACTGACTTTTTTTAGACTACCGATATTTCCGATATCATCGATATTTTAGACTTTGCTAAGTCACTCATGTATCTTACCATGCAATGTATAAAGTGTAAAATATTGTACTAATTCATTATATATAAATGATTATGGTGTGTTTAAACTTCTTTAATTAATTACTACATATTTTCTACGCTCACAATATTTGTCAGCTCGCTATATAATCAACTTAAATTAGTTATATCTATCATGCAATGCATTTCATTCTAATTTTTTGTGATAAACTAGTAGATAATTGACTAAATAAACATCCTGCAAAGTTTCAATAAAAATTTCCAAGTTTTCTTACAATTTCCGTGGTTTTTATTTAATTTTTATCGATATCGATAATATCTTGATATTTCAATCGAAATTTATGTGTTTTTGGACTACCGATATTTCCGATATCATCGATATTAAATGTTAGGTTGTTAAGAATCAGTGAATTGCAATTGTTGTTTAGTGCATTGTAATTGGTGCTGGATGCAGGTCTGTTTGACGAGGACGGGAAACTTCTAGGTTCTTCGAGCAGTTCGATTCAGATTTGGAAAGATGGCGATTCTGTTGAGGTAATAATAATTAAGAAGTGAATTTCATCAGTACTTGTAGTAGCTAACGAATTCATTAGTACTTGTAGTAGCTAACGAATGCGGTGTTAAGTAGACTTACGGTGGTGAGTTGCACAACTGGTAGTTGCTGCAGTATGTAGAGGACGAATGTGGCATTTGAATGATTCCTTGTAACTTTTACTTTTTATTTTTTTGTGCAAAATTAGCAATCGTCCACAGATATTTGGCATGCAATAAGTGCGGCTGTGAAAGCAGCGTGCTCCCTTGCAAAAGTTTCCAAGGAAGAAGTGAAGGGTATGGGATTTGCGGCTACTTGTTCACTTGGTGCGTAACTTTCTGTTTGTGTTTTACCACACTGTTCTAATGAAGAAAATTGGTTATGTAATATTCTTAGTATATATTATGCACAACAGAAAGTATGAAAACTGCTTGCTAGCATTAATCAGTAGCAGATGGTTTCTCTTTGCAGTTGCAGTGGATGCTGACGGCTCTCCTGTTACGGTTTCTTGGAGTGGTGATTCAAGAAGAAACATAATAGTATGGATGGACCATAGAGCTGTTGAACAAGCTGAAAGGATTAATTCACGTAACTCAACCGTATTGCAGTACTGTGGTGGAGCTCTTTCCCCTGAGATGCAGCCTCCAAAGGTACGTACACATCATAGCATGGTCCATCCATACTAAGTTATTACATTCCTGCATGAATTATGAATTATTTATTTATAAGTTTAAACATATTCCATGTTCATTGCGTCTATCTTACATCTAGGCGTCTCAATGATCTACACGTGTATCAAAAGGTTGTATAGGAGGGATGTAGATGTACATCACAGACTAGTTACTGATATGGTGTGCTAGGATATTTTCTTTCCTTATATATATGTATAAAATTATCCATTGGTTCCTTTTTTTTGCTTTACATTTCTTTTTAAAAGATAAAGACCATCTTTATGCAGCTTCTATGGGTGAAAGAAAATCTTCCTGAGTCTTGGTCAATGGTCTTCAGGTGGATGGACCTGAGTGATTGGTTATCATACAGGTACTTGAATCCATTCGATATGTGATCCTTTTGTCCTAGTCAAGTTTGACTTGAATTTGTTGAACAAACTGATGTATTTGCATATCGTTAGGGCCACAGGAGATGATACTCGGAGTCTCTGTACGACAGTGTGCAAGTGGACATATCTTGGTCATGCACATATGCAGCTAAACAATGAGAAAGATTCTCGAGATATGGAAGCTTGTGGGTGGGATGATGATTTCTTGGAGGAGATTGGATTGGGTGATCTTGTAGATGGTCATCATGCTAAGATAGGTAAGGACTTGTAGATACAAGTTCTCTATATGTCTTCTTTATGGAGGAAATGTAAAATCCTGTAGTTTTCTAACGAATGGTGCTTTGACATGCTGATGATTGAGAATTTAACAAGATCTTAAAAATCTAGTGATTTCTTCATTTATTATTAGTAGATATATTAATGATTGGTAGATTTCTTAAGATGAAGAAGAGCACACCATTTATGTTCAATTAGATAAGATTCACCTGCATCGTTCGAATATGGTAAGAAATTTAGTATCGAGTATACATCGACTTATTCCTTTTCAGATGCCCCTTAACTTCTAAGAGGTTTCTTGTGATGCATTTCCCCCCCTTAAATGATTTCTGGATATGGTATAAGTTTCAGTGTTGACTGACTGATAGTTTGGTAGTAACTTTTCAACTTTGTTTTCGGAGAGGGGTACATAATGGTCTTATTAGAATTCGTATATGTGGTGATAAATATTTCTCAGTCATTTTATCTTGCCAAGATCTTTATCCTAGTATGACTATCTTTATATTGGAACAGTGGAATTATGCATTGCATATGCATATCCCTGCTTTTGTCTTATTTAAAATTATTGCTCTACCGCAAATGGACTGTCACGTTATCAGATACTTGCATTTGAATATTCATTGTTTTGTCAATGTTAATGAATCTTTAGAGAAGTGCTAGGGAATAGGATTCTCTGTTGAAGAGAAAAGGTTGTGCTATAATTTAACGATGAAACAATCCAAAAGTCTTGTCTTGTATCCTTCTCCCATTTGGTTCTGGGGTTTCTGAATGACTATTAGTTATTGATTCCTGATCTTCTGTATATACACTTCGGTTTACTTCAACTCTGCGTTAATCAACTATGTCTTTATCTGAAAATAGTTCACAGGTCAACTTGAGTGTATTCGCAACTATTATTTATGTCTTGGTTATTGCGCCAAGTCTTTCAAATGCTTTGTGCTACCATTGGGTACTTTTGGCTTTGGTTATAACTTGAGATTGAAACAGGACGAAGTGTAGCCTTCCCTGGCCATCCTCTGGGTTCTGGTCTCACACCAACTGCTGCGAAGGCAAGATATTTTGTACTGAAGATTTCACTTTGATTTCAAGTGGCGCTCCCTTGAGGTCCATTAACTATGCATACACATTTTATTTGCTGCTAGAGTATGAGCACATCCTTTTTGGGTGGCTTTGGAAGTTTGGAGGGTGATTTCACATGAATTTTTTTTTTTTTGACTCTTGCTGTGGTTAGTCTTTTATTATTCAAAGTAATTTGAATTTCCAGGAATTAGATCTTGTAGCAGGAATCCCTGTTGGAACTTCCCTAATTGATGCTCATGCCGGTGGTGTGGGGGTAATGGAAAGTGTGCCTGTGACATATTCTGAGCCTAAAGGTTGCTAAGTCCTATCCATTTTCGCTTTTAGTTATTCTAATTAATTTTTTAGCTAAAGTGATGTATTCTTCTAAACAACTGTTATGTGTTCAGAGTCTGATGGTGAACCTCTCTGCCATCGTATGGTGTTAGTCTGTGGAACTTCTACATGCCATATGGTTGTATCTCGGGACAAACTTTTCATTCCAGGGGTCTGGGGCCCATACTGGTCAGGTATGGGAACAAGCTTTCCAGCTGTAGTATTGTTATCATTGTCAACATACTTTACCTACTCTTTTTCCTCTTTAAATTTTCAGCTATGGTGCCCGAATATTGGCTCACAGAAGGTGGACAGAGTGCTACAGGTGCATTATTGGATCACATAATTGAAAGCCATCTTGCGGCTCCTTACCTTGCAAATCGTGCTGCTTCTCAGTGTGAGAGTCATTGATCAACTTATTTTATGCTAATTGCTGTACTAGGATAGATGGTTTAAATCTTGAATGCCATTCATGGGCAACTTAATTTGATCTCTGCATCTCTCTCTAGGCATTTCTTTGTTTGAACTACTAAAGAAGTTACTGAACATAATGATGCATGATCTGAAGCGTCCATTTGTTGCTTCTTTGACTGAAGACATGCATGTTCTTCCAGATTTTCATGGGAACAGGTTTATCCTTATGCATTGAGCTTAATTTCACTTGTCATAGTGCCCCCCCCCCCCCCCCCCCCCCCACAAAAAAAAAAAATCTTTTCATTAAGCTACTGAATTTGTGATGGCGTAGGTCTCCCAATGCAGACCCAAAGGCAAAAGGTATGGTATGTGGCTTAACACTTGATACAAGTCAGAATCAGTTGGCTCTTCAGTATCTTGCCACAGTACAAGGTATTGCATATGGCACACGTCACATTGTAGAGCACTGCAACGCCAATGGTCACAAAGTAAGAATGCATACTTCTCAGTTCTCTTATTCTGTATGCATCAGTTGTAAACAGACAATTTCAAAGAATGACCAACCTTATGAAACTTATAATATTCTTTAGTTTCTTTCAATTGTTTTCCCTTATTCAGAAGTACTAATTTAACTCCAAAAATGTCTTGAAGTATTTAAAGTAATTAAGCCACATGCATACGATTTCTAAAACCATATAATTTTGATTTTGAACTTTTTATACGGCATGCAATATTTGTAGATCATAGTATTAAGGGCAAAGTGCTCATGTATTTGTAGGTCATAGTACATGATTCTTTGGTGGAAGTTGTATCTGTTTAGGAAATGTTTTCTTCTACTTTGTGTTTTAACCTTTCCTCCTTAGGTTATTTGAATTGGTAAGAATACAACTAGGAGAGAATTTATAACATGGTTCCATGGTTAACTCCTGCTTGGAACAAAGGTTTGTGATTCTATTTAGGAATCAGACTCAACATGGCTACTGGACCTCATTTCCTCCACTTTTGAGGAGAACTATCATTGTTACACTTTGGTCTCTAGAGTAATCGGAACCTAAAAAATGTAACCTTCTTTGAGTATCTGTTTCATTCTTTGCAGATTGACACAATACTAGCATGTGGAGGCCTTGCTAAGAATGCACTATTCATTCAAGAACATGCAGATATAATAGGTCTCTCTCTCTCTCTCTCTCATAAACATTAAATGCCCCCATCTCCTTTGTGTTTTCATCTGTCTAATGTTCAGTCATCTGACTTCTGCTGTCCTCCTTCAAAATGAACTATTATTGTCATTTTAGATTTGTCTGATTGTTCTTCTCTGTTATTGAAGTTTATTGCAGAACCTATGTTTGTTTTGTTGCATCGATCGTTTGGATTCTCAAATTAGTAATGTAATTTGTTCAATGACTGAACTGTTTTTGTATGCTGAAGATTCTTCCTAAAATGTTGGATCTACTGTGGGACTGGATTGGCGAAAGAAAACTTCGGGATAATTAATGATGCTTTAGAGTACACAAGTCAAAGTCTTTTGTTTATGCATTTACATAACCCTTGCCCCTTGGACCCCTTGTCTGTGATTTATTCAGGTTGCCCTATAATTCTTCCACGAGAAAGTGAACCTGTGCTCTTGGGTGCTGCCATTCTTGGTGCTGTTGCTGCAAGGAAATATTCTAGTCTGCATGAGGCCATGAAGGCTCTGAATGCAGCGGGCCAGGTAATAATGGTGGATTTTTTTAGATTTCATTTTTCAAAACAAATATTTTATTCCTTTCTGATGGAGAATATTTAGGTCTGAACTCTGAAGCGAAATGTCCCAGCAGTTTTCTTTTCTTTCTTAGCAGTTTAGGAGGGTAGTAATTTTTTGTACCTTTCTGAGGGAGAATATTTAGGTCTGAAGTGAAACCTCCCAGCAGTTTTCAGGCAGAGCGGGCATTTAATTGTTTTGTAACCTACTTTAGGACATAGGGTTGTATTTGAATGTTTTCTTCTTTCTCCTCAAATTTCCAAGCCTATAATAGAGGTAAAAAAATCGCGAGATGAGTGCATTATTAGGAATATTTACGAGGGTAAACACAAAAAGTATCCTCGTTTATACTTCTTGTGTCGATACTGTACTTGCGTCCACAATGACATTTCATGATTTAGCATTTCAGGTTTATATTGCAAAATAATTAACTAAAATAGTATGATTTTGAGGTCAAAGATGTATATGTGTATGACTTTTGAGTCACGGGTAGGGTTCTACAATGCAAGGTGGACTGCTATTGGAAATTCCAACCTCTTGGTGTTTGCCATATTACGGTTTATATATATCTTTTTTAGGGCGCAAAAAAAGTGAATGAAATTTGTTTACGAGTGTGTAATTGTGGTGAACTTTATATTATACTTTTACCCGCAGACTGGTTTCCCATATTTTGTTTACAAGTTTCAGATACCATCTTCCTCATTTGGCAGGTCATCCATCCATCCAAAGATCCTAGGGTGAAGAAGTACCATGATGCCAAGTACCGCATTTTTCGCGAGCTTTATGAGCAGCAGCTATCTCATCGTTCTCTGATGGCTCAAGCCTTGGCTTAATTGATTCATTCGTGACGCATGGCGCTTGTTATATTGGAAGAGAAAAATGCACGGCCTTTGTGATGTTATGAGATTTAACCGAAGATTTTTTTTTTCCCTTCTTAATCATGTAAAAGCCTTGACTTTGGCAACTCGTAAGGAATTCTTCAAAAGGCCAAACTATACAGGGAAAGGATTGCCAAAGAAATTCAGCACAGCCAAATATGTATCGGCACTGGCTAAGCGCGTTTCCGTAAGTGCTTTTTGCCGAATTACTTTTGGCATTATCAATTGTTGGTAGCAGGAGATATTTCTACCAACATCATCAAAGATTGCAAACGAAATTATGAATGTCAACAACCATATATTTTCAGTGTCAAATTTCAGTAATGCTGGCTGTAATTTACTCGGGTGTTCACTTTCGTCCGTGTAGTCCTTTTTTCTTGCATATTTGTCTTCCCAGTTGATCGACTAAGTTAGCGGATTTTGAAAAGCCAATTTGATTTCTTCGTTTTTTCTTGTAACGAGTTCCTCTTCATTTTGGGTCGGACTGAAACAAGATCGTATTTGGATTCTTGCTAGACCTGGCATTCGTGTCGTTTTCATGTCATACTCGATATCTTAACGAGTCGTATCGGGTAACATCCGTTAAAATAAACGGGTAAAATGATCCGACCTGAAATCAACCCTATAATATTAACAGGTATGATCCGATCCGTCACCCGTTAAGGAAAATATATTTTAAACCAATAAATAATCAAATGAAAAACATAATACTAAATAAATATATACATACCATTCTATCACATCCAAAACATAAAAACGCGTTTTTATTATAAGTATATTTTCGCTTACCTAAATTGATCATATGGTAAAATTGGAATAGAGAAGGGGTTTTTTCTTCCAAAAAAGTTCTAATAATATAAGTGAAATAGAATCCAACGGTACATATTTACTCTCATTTATCTTATGACTGTTACTTAAGTAAAGTCTTTAATAGTTTTTAATTAATGTAGAAGTGTAAAAAATATAGAAAAAAATATAAACGCTCGTAATGACAAGCTTTACAACTTTCATAAAGAGTTTAACTTCAAAATTCGCCACTATAATCATATAAATCATAGATCAAAATTTAACTGTTGATTGTTTTTTACATTTACGCTTCATTGTTCTCATCAAATTTTGTTTTTTCAAATTTTCTTTTTTGAAAACATGATTTATTAGAGGATGCAAGAAGATGAACGGTTTGGATCGTTGATATTATATTCAGAGTTTTACGGTTAGTGAAAATATTGCTTGATGTTTATAAAGTTTCTACAAACTATATGACATTGACTCATATTTCAGTTAACCGTAAATATCGAAACGTGATATCAAAGATCTGAACCGTTCATCTTCTTACATCTGCCAGATGATCATGTTTTCAAAAAATAAAATTAAAAAAATAAAATTCAGTAAGAAAAATAAAGCGTAAATGACAATCGACGGTTAAATATAAATTTAAGGTTTATGGATTATAGTGTTGGATTTCGAAGCTAACCCCTTCATGAAAGTTGTAAAGCTTGTCACTATGAGTGATTGTATTTTATTAATTTTTTTACATTTTTTACACTTCTACAATAATTATTATTAATTTTATTAATTTTTCCCTCAAATAAAAACATTATTTATGAGGGTTTGGAGGATTTTAAAAATCTAAACGATAATGTAAGTGTTGTTGTAGGCCTATTTGATTGAACGATCTAGGGTTTAGAGAGAGAGAAGGGGCCGGCCACTGTTAGAGAGAAGAGAGATTGATTTAATTGTAAGGTGTGTTTGATTCACCCCATTGTGCCTTTATTTATGGTAGTAGGAAGGGTAAAACCTTTTCCTTTAGGATTACAACATTTAATAGGTAATCTAATCCTAATAGGAATATAAGATACATTCCCAGATTCCCTAGGATTTACACAATTACATTCTTATTCTAAATATGACTGCAACACTCCCCCTTGAGTGTGTATATACTCAACAAACCATCGCATCATATCTTCAGCAGATAAGGTAGAATAGTTGATGAAGTCATCGGTACAACGGGTGATCGCGAGTCTCAAATTTACTTTGAAGTATGCATTTGCAAAAACTCACAAAAACCTTGCTATGGTAAAACTCAAGATAGGCAAAAACCCATAGACTAAGGAGAAAAGTAAGAAAATATGCATAATGTCTAAAACACTCGTCAAACTGGACGAAGGTGGTGAACTCATCATAGTATGATCATCCCAGGATGGGTGCCTCATTAAAACCTCGTTAGGTAGCAAAAACCCAGTTAGAAAAATGCTCCTAATCGTAGGAAAAAGAGTACATTAAGATCATATGAGTATGCTTCTAGATACTCCCCCTGAGTTAGACATAACTTCTAAATAAGAGAACTACAAGCGATTCAACTTAGATAATTTACTCATGCCGATTCCTTGGACGAGCTTCTGAAATGTAGACTTGGGCAATGACTTGGTAAAGAGATCGGCCAGGTTGTCCTGGGAACAGATTTGCTTGACTTCAATATTCTGATGTTGTTGCTGCTGGTGTGAGTAAAAGAACTTCGGCGTTATGTGTTTGGTGTTGTCTCCCTTGATGTATCCTTTCTTCAACTGCTCGATACATGCTGCATTGTCTTCAAAGATCGTCATAAGAAGGTCAACGACTGATGTAAGACCACTAGTGCTTCGAATATGTTCCATAACTTCTCTTAGCCAAAAGCACTCATGCAAAGCTTCATGTAGGGCGAAAATCTCAGCATGGTTAGACGAAGTCGCAACTAGCGTTTGCTTGGTAGACCTCCAAGATATAGCGGTGTCTCCAATGGTAAAGACATAACTCGTTTGAGAACGTGCTCTACGTGGGTCAGACAGATATCCAGCATCTGCATAACCAACAAGGAGAGAATCAATCCGAGGACCATAGGGGGCGGCAACACTTGGAGATTTACGGGTATAGAGCAAACCCAAATCCGTAGTACCTTTGAGGTAGCGAAAAATATCTTTAACACCATTCCAGTGCCTGCATGTGGGCGCATTGCTGTATCTAGCCAATAGATTCACAGCGAAGGAGATGTCGGGTCTAGTGCACTGAGCCAAGTACAATAAAGCCCTAATTGCACTTAGGTAAGGAGCTTCGGGTTCTAAAATCTCTTCCTCATCCTCATTTGGACGGAAGGGATCTCGTTTAGCATCTAGAGTTCGAACGACCATGGATGTACTCGAAAGCTTTGCTTTATCTTCATTAAAATGTCGCAACACCTTTTGGGTGCAGTTCGATTGATGTACTAGGATTCCATCCGAACAATGCTCGATTTCTAGGCATAGACAGTATCGAGTTTTCCGTAGATCCTTCATCTCAAATTTCGATTTCAAATGTGTAGCAATTTCCTCAAGCTCTGTAGGAGTCCCAATGAAGTTCATGTCGTCGACATAAACTGTAACAATTAGAAATCCGGAATGTGACTTCTTTATGAACACGCATGGGCATAGTTCATTGTTCACATAACCCTGACTTGTCAAATATTCACTCAGACGGTTATACCACATCCGCCCAAATTGTTTTAATTCGTAGAGTGACCTTCTCAACCTAATTGAGAGAGTGTTCCGTGGTCTAGAACTATTTGAGCCAGTCAATGGAAGTCTTTCTGGATTTTTCATATAAATTTCCGTATCTAGATCCCCATAGAGATACGCGGTTACCACGTCCATAAGTTGCATATTCAGTTTTTTGGAAACTACCAAATTGATTAGGTAGCGGAACGTTATAACGTCCATTACGGGGGAATATGTCTCCTCGTAATCAATTCCTGGGTGCTAAAAGAAACCTTGCGCTACGAGGCATGCTTTGTATGGCACTATTTCATTCTTCTCATTACGCTTCCTCATGAAAACCCACTTGTAGCCAACGGGCTTCACGCATGGTGGTGTAGGAACGATAGGTCCAAATACCTTACGTTTCACGAGCGAATCGAGTTCGACCCAGATTGCTTATTTCCAGTTTGACCAATCGGTTCTACGTCGGCATTCATCGATGAAATATGGTCAAACTGGAAATAAGCAATCCATCTTCAGGGTAGGAGCAGATGATTGGCTAGCCGCCAATGTACCTTGCCGCGTGGAGGGTGCGGCCTCCCCATCTTCGGGGACGATCTAGCCTTCCCAGGTAGATTGTTAACATACGCGGGGTACATTTATCCTTGCAAATGTGTTTGCAGCGGGTATGTGTGATCTTGTCACCTTTGCTAGATCATTAAAAGCATCCGACATGCTTTGAACAATGCTCTGAAGATCTATAATTCGACGCACCTCAGTTTCAGACTGGGCAGTACGGGGATCTAAATGAGACATAGGGGGAGCATACCACAACAATTTGCGGCATTCTACAGGAACGTTAGCATGCTTATCTCCCCCTAACGATGGGAAGACTGTCTCATCAAAGTGAAAATCTGCAAAACATGTGGTAAAAAGATCTCTTGTCAAAGGTTTTATGTAGTGAACAATTGATGGCGAATCATAACCGACATAGATTCTCATTTTTCTCTGAGGACCCATTTTGGTACGTAGCGGTGACGCTATTGGCACATAAATGGCTCACCCAAACATCCGTAAATGCGAAACGTCAGGCTTGTATCCAGTGACCAACTATAACGGTGAATGTGGTTGGGTAGCGGTAGGCCTCAGGCGGACCAACATAGCTGCATGCAATATTGCATAGCCCTAGGCAGATACTGGCAGTTTGGTTCTCATAACCAAAGTTCAAGCTATCAATTGAAGACGCTTTATGAAAGATTCTGCCAGGCCGTTTTGGGTGTGAACATAGGGTACATAATGTTCCACATTTATCCCTACTGACATGCAATAATCGTCAAAAGTCAGTGACGTAAACTCTTCAACGTTATCCAGTCAAATGGAATTGATCGGATAATCAGGGTGGTGAGCCCTTAGCTTAATGATTTGAGCTAAAAGTTTAGCAAACGCGGTGTTGCGTGTGGACCACAAGCAAACATGTGACCATCTTGTCGATGCATCAACTAACACCATAAAGTATCTGAATGGTCCGTAGGTTGGTTGGATAAGTCCACAAATGTCCCCTTAAATCCTCTGAAGAAATTTAAGGGGTCTCGTGAATAATCTTTGTATATGAGGGTTGAGTATTCAACTTCCTTAAAGAACATGCTTTGCATGGTGGGAGTCTAATATAAGGATGTAACTTGTGCCCGTGTGAAGATTTGAGGATACGGCGCATCATGTCACGTCCAGGATGTCCCAAACAATCATGCCAAAGCAACAAAGTGTCCGGGAACTCAGGCATAGGTCCGGCCACACTATGGGCTTTTATGCCGCGAATGGTTGTGATGTACAACCCACTCGGCAAGCATTCCAACTTTTCGTGAATATGCTTCTGGCCATTTTCATACGAAGTGATACAAAGAAATTCAGAACCATGATCTTCAGTGGTTTCAAGATGATATTTATTATCTCGAATATCTCTAAAACTCAGCAACGTTCTTCCAGAACGTGGAGAATAGAGGGCCTCCTTAATGGTCAAAATTGTACCATTAGACAACATGATACGTGCCTTTTCGTATCCTTCAATCAGGTTGGATGAGCCTGAGAGAGTTGTTAAAGGAGCTTTCTTGGGTATGAAGTTAGTAAAATAGTGTTGTTCACGCAAGATGGTGTGCGTGGTTGCACTATCTGCCAGACAAATAACTTTCCCACTAGACATACTTAGAAATAAATTGATTGAATTGGTCATATGTATAATATATAAGTCCATTCATTCAATTAAGCAATTCGAGAAAATAATATCTATTCAAATAACAATCCATAATTCAAAACAAACCAAAACCAAACAAATTATTCCAAATAATTAGAAAAATTGTTCAAAATTAAACCATAAACCTAGCAAAATAGAGGGGGGGTTGGGCCGGCCACTCCCAGTGGGTTAAGCCACTAGGGGTAAACACCCTAAATACATGTCTAATTTATTCATCCATAGGTGCTGACAGGTGCGAAAATTATCTTAACACACAAATTTAGCCCTCTTTTGACAATTGTAGTACAAGTATAAGTAGGGATCGTTCTGGACCGAGGATTAGGAGGGCTTGCTAAAAACCTCTAAACTGACTCAAAAACATAAAACTAAACTTAAAAACACTTAACAAGATCACAAGACTTAAAGCCAACTTAAAATACTCAAAACAGCTTAAAACAGCCAAATAAACTTAAACTAGACACTAGGAATGACTTTGGACGAAAATTGACTTTTATTTAAGTCAAAACACTTAAAAACACAAACTAAAACAGATTTGAAACACTTTGAAACAAGAAACTAAAATGGGGGGGGGGGTTTGATTTGGATGAAGTTGAAACAAACAAACAAGTATGAAAAACTAGACGGATTGTAAAATGAATGTGAGAAACAAGATGATGGATGGGATAGCTAGAGGCTTTTTCTCCACACATGACATGTATGCAAATAACTCGATTTCCAGTTACTACTTCATTGAATTATGAACGACAATGCTCCAAATTAACCGTGACATCACTAGTTAACTCTCAGATTTTCCTTGTTTTATTGGATTGGATGACATCATTCGACAACCCAAAACATTCTTCTAAAGTTCCTTACATGACATCATAATAGAGATACAATCAAAGATCATTACGTTTAATGAAAATCATAAGCATTGACAAAGCACTTGCAACTATGACATCATGTCACTCATGCTAGGAATTGAACTTAACGCGATCATTTATAAGCGACCTTCACTACATGTGAATATAAGTTTGTAATGATTATGTGAAACTTCCTTATATTCTAGCAACAAATTTATGCATGCCAATTAAGTGTCGACCCTTAATTAACAAATACAAATAAGTTATCAATCAAATAGTTAAGCCAATTGCATTCACGATTCAAGAGTTCATAACTGGAATTTATCAAATTATATTGCACACATAATCATGGCTTTGAAATCACCCCTAGCCAAGAGGGGTTTAGCCACTCATATTTACAACAAAACGAAAGGAAATGAATTTAAACATTAGAAACAAAAGAAAGAAAACACCTAAACGCTCAAACGATCCAAGTTGGACAACAAGCACGTCCAAGCACTTTCCTTCCCTTCCTTTGCTACGGCACAAGGTGTTGGTGAGTGTTTGAAGGTTTGTTTGTATGGAGGAATGGATGTGAAGATGAATGGATGTGTTTGGATGAAGGTTGTGTTGAAATGGGAGTGAATGATCTAACCAAGTATGAACTCAATTTATGTTACACACACTTCCTTTTATAGAGGAAGTGCAAGGCAAAGCATGGGTAAAATGGAGTGGTGTTGAAATGATTCAAAGGTGAAAGTGAAGTAATGGTGCAAAGCATGGGTAAAATGGAGTGGTGTTGAAATGATTCAAAGGTGAAAGTGAAGTAAAGATGCAAAGCATGGGTAAAAGTGAAGTAATGATGCAAAGCATGGGTAAAATGGAGTGGTGTTGAAATGATTCAAAGGTGAAAGTGAAATGATTCAAAGGTGAAAGTGAAGTAATGATGCAAAGCATGGGTAAAATGGAGTGGTGTTGAAATGATTTAAAGGTGAAAGTGAAGTAATGATGCAAAGCATGTGTAAAATGGAGTGGTGATGAAATGATTCAAAGGTGAAAGTGAAGTGATGATTGATGCAAGAATTAAACATGGATGGAGTGCACGGCAAATGTTTGTTATGGTACAAGGAACCCTTAATTTGTGTCCTAAAATGCATAGGAAACCTTCAATGTTGCTGGAACTTAGGGACATTTAGGATTTAGGAAAGATCAAACCAAAATAGGAAACCTTGGCTTAACTTTCCTACTTCAAGTAGGAATCCTCATCTTTAGGTCTTCAATTTCATCCATTCCTTTAGTTCCAAGCATGTGATATTTATTCCAAGCCCAAAATTGCTCCAAAAGGCTCCAAAATGCACATTTTTGCATACTTTGTCCTTAGAACCTGAAATTGCACAAAAATGACTTTAAACACTAAAACTACTAAGGAATAACAACATAAATGCATGAGAACAAGCTAACTCAGTCGCATAAATATGCTCCTATCAAATTCCCCCACACTTAGCTTTTGCTAGTCCTCGAGCAAAACAAAAGAAACAAACGAATCAAAACAAACAGAACACAACTTAACCTTCCAACATTTGCCTCAGGTATTTCCAATGCACTTGACATGTTAAAAATCATCATTCCCACAACTTTTAGTCATCTTCATACTTGAGCACATACTTAATTACAGTTACCACTTACTAGTTCGCAATTAACCAATTAAAACGATATTTTGAATGTAGTAACATGCCTTAGAGAATTTGCTCCATTCCTTACAAGATACTCTCTATTTTCACACACGTTTTCTGACTACACACCCTACACTAGTTATATGTAAGCAGATTGATGTAAACATGGAAGACTAGTACTCACATATGTTATAACAAAGAAAGCAATTTCTGGAGTTAATAAGCATGTTTAGATATGTTCTCATGAATGAAATGCTACTACTTAGATGCAAGAACCAGTGACACCATATGCTCATACCAATTTCGAACTCCACAAATTGAAACACACAACACTCAAGATTGAAGTCAAGGGTTGTAACAGGGTTTGGGGGTAATGGCTAATAAAGAAAGGATAGCAATAACAAACGTTCTTAAAGCGATAGCAAGCAAAGCAATGAAATAGACACTTGGAATTTACTTTAGAATGCAGAATCAACTTTTAAATACAAAGGGAAGATTCATGCAACACTTAGGGCCGAATTCAATGTTTTAGACCCTTTTTTAACAAACTTTTTTCTTTTCACTCGTTTTTTTTTCTTTTCTACCCATGCCTTATTAAGGACTTTGGTACACACACACACACACAAGAATCACTTCCCCCACACTTGCTTTCTGTAATACATTGATAAAAAAGGAGTTCATTTTAAGTTATGCTTTACTATGCTTCAAGAACAAGGGTATGGATGGTCCTAAAACTAGGCTAGGTAAGGATAGTGTGGATTAACAAAGAACATAGGCTTAACAAGGCTCAACGAGGCTCAACGAGGTTAAACTTAAACACATAATGAAATAGGGGCACGTCAATTTGGCTTTGGTGGTCACTACACAACTTCATCTTGAATATGTGTTATGCAAATCAATAGCATGCTTTGAATGAAATAGGCATGAGTTCTAGCATTTGGAACTAAATGATGAAACGCCTTCTAAGTAGCAACCAAGCAAAGAATAATGAGATCATGCAACGACTTTGGAAAACAATGATGCACAGATTATTAACTCTCCAAATAAACGTTTAGGCTCAAGTCTCACAAGGTTGTAGCGTTCATTTGAGTTCCTTCCTTCTAGCATGTTACAAAAACTGATTTTTCCTTTATGATTGCATGTGAATTCATAAATTATAACCACAACCAAGCATACACCAAAGAGTAAATCAAATTTTCATCCATGTTTATAACTCTCTTTAACAGTCATGTAATTAAAAACCAAATCCTCATCATTGTGTTGGAAGGTACCCTAAGACACAAATAAACACACAAAAACAACTCTTTTTGGGTTTTTCAAAACAATTTTTCAAATTTTTATGAGATTTTTGGATTTTTATGTCAAAACACACTAAAACACTCCAAAACAACTTAAAAACACTTAAAAACAGCAAGGAACAACACTTGAAGTAATGGGTGATAAACTCCTATGAATTTCATGCAAATCAATTTGGTTACCCCCCCACACTTAAATCAAACATTGTCCTCAATGTTTCAAGCATAAACTCACACAAAAACAAGCAAACAAACAAACAAAGAATAAACATGACAAGTATAGCAAAGTAAAAACTAGACAAAGTAGAGTTTAAGAACGCAAATCTGGTTTTGGAGATAGATGATCTTGTTGACTTTCCACATCTTTGATCTTGAACTGGTTTGGAATTCTGAGTGAGGAATATCAGAGTTCCTTGGTTGTGCAATATGCATTCTTCTCTGCTTGTTTCTTCTGCACGACAAGCAGGCACGAGGTAGAGGTGATGGGTCTATTTCTTTCTTCAATCTTTCCAAGTGCCGACCATTTGCTTTCTTTCTCCTTGTCCCTAGTTGAGGATAAATTAGCACATTGTCTCCACATGCTTCGAGGTATCATTTTCACTTCCCTTATCTGTTCCCCAGGCAGAAGTGGTAGACGAAGAGGAAGCATAAGATGTTGAAGATGAGTACTCGAGAGCAAAGCTAGGTAAGCAATCAGGAAGGGGTTCCAGGCAGTCGGTTCTAGATCGGAAGATTGATACCAAGTGCTGGCTGATTGCTCTCTTTCTCCTTATCCCGCAAATGAAAAAAACGACAAGGAGAAAGACAGGGAGAAAACATGATATAAGATACTCTTGCTTTCAACCTTTATGATATGAAATACTTTTGCTTTTGATGGGTTGTTTGCAGAGGTATCCCAGGGAATAAGGAACACTGAGTGACTCGAGAGGCTTTGTTGGGAAGGCATTCTCGGAGATGAAGAAGGGTTATGTATGTCTGCCTTGCAATGGGGGGTGAAGGTCGACATTTATATGAATTAATAACCGGTACTATTCTTTCACTCTTGTCTGCAACCGTTGGATGATTGAATAGTAATCTTCACGTGCTTTCTACGTCACCAGAAATCTTCGACAAATTGCCCGTAATTTTCGCAAGGCTGAGTGTGCATGTGACAGATGCTAACACGTCTGGAAAAGCAAATGCCTCTTCGATATCTGAAATCGACGCTTCGACAAAATGCCCATGATTTCCGCAAGCTGAGTGTGCATGTGACAGATGCTGACATGTTTGGAAAAGCAAATGCCTCTCCGATTTCTGAGCTTGCCTCTTCGATTTCTGAGCTCCGTCAAGTGCAGAGGTTGTATGTGACAAGTGCGGACAAATATGGAATAGAGGATGGCCCGTGGTTTCTGAGCAAGCCCAGCTTTTGAGAAAGTTAGCGCCTCTTCGATTTTTGAATTGGCCTCTTCGATTTCTGAGCTCGCCTATTCGATCTCTGAAATCCCGTCAAGTGTTGATTTTTATAGAGCATAAGCAGTTCGTTTCTAAGCACACTTGAATTTCTGCCCATAGAAACTCCCTTCATTGCACTTCTGAGATCTCGATTTGTCCGACCTTTTTTTTCTTCAACACCTTTGAAAATGTCTGGCCCCTCCGATCGTCGTTTTGATTTGAACCTTGTTGAAGAGGCATCCATGCCTTATCCAGACAACATATGGCGCCCATCTTTCATATCCCCTACTGGTCCTCTTACCGTTAGGGATTCGGTGATGAAGAATGATATGACCGCTGCGGTGGTGGCCCAGAACCTTGTCACTCCCAAAGATAGCAGACTACTTTGATGAGTTGGCTATTAAGGATTCTCTGGCTTTCAGTGTGCAGTGTGCGGGTTCTGTGTCTAATATAGCCCAACGTCTATTTGCTCGAACCCGTCAAGTTGAATCATTGGCGGCTGAAGTGATGAGTCTCAAACAGGAGATTAGAGGGCTCAAGCATGAGAATAAACAGTTGCACAAGCTTGCACATAACTATGCTACAAACATGAAGAGGAAGATTGACCAGATGCAGGAATCTGATGGTCAGATTTTACTTGATCATCAGAGGTTTATGGGTTTGTTCCAACAACATTTGCCTTCGTCTTCTGAGGCTGTACCACGTAGTGAAGCTCTAAATGATCAACCTCCAATACCTCCTCTTTCTGCTCCGCCGAGTGATAATGCTCCGCCGACTACTAAGACTTCTCCTAAGCAGCCTTTGTGAAGGCTCCCTCTTGTATTTTTCTGCCTCTTGTTCATTTTCAACAAATTTTAATGTAAAATCCCTTGCATATCTGTCAATGTTTCAAAAATAAACCCACAACAAAAACAATTAAACAAGCAACAAACAAAAAATGACAATCATGGCAAAATAAAATTGCAGAAAAGGGAAGGTTTTTAGGAACACAAAACATGGGTTGCCTCCCAAGAAGCACTTGCTTTAATGTCTTGCAGCCCGACGAAACTTCCTTCTATGCTTGGATAGGGCCCACGACACTGAGTGGGATTTCTTCCACAATCTGCCCCACATCACTCTCATAGTATAGCTTCAGGCAATGCCCGTTCACTTTGAATTCGTCGCCGTTCCTTAAGCTTTTAACTTGGACTGCACCATGGGGAAAAACATTAGTGACAACAAATGTCCCAATCCACTTAAACCGTAACTTACCAGGGAACAATTGTAGACATGAATTGAATAGTAGCGCACTTTCTGTCCAATTGAGAATGTTTTTCCCCGAATCATTTTGTCATGAAATGCCTTTGTTTTCTCCTTGTAAATTTGTGCATTCTCATAGGCTTCATTCCGTATCTCCTCAAGTTCATTCAGTTAGAGCTTCATATTCATTCCAGCAGCATCTAAGTCCAAATTGAATGTTTTCACAACCCAGTGTGCTTTGTGCTCTAGTTCCATAGGTAGGTGACACGGCTTGCCGTAGATTAGTCAAAATGGAGACATCCCTAGAGGTGTTTTGTAGGCAGTGCGATATGCCCACAGTGCATCATCTAAACGCAAGCTCTAATCCTTCCGGTTTGGCCCAATAGTCTTCTCCAAGATTTGCTTGATTTCTCTATTCGAGACTTCAGCTTGGCCACTTGTTTGAGGGTGGTATGGTGTGGAAACCCGATGCTTCACATTGTACTTTTTAAACAGCGCCTCAATGGTGCGATTGCAAAAGTGGGAGCCTCCATTGCTTATGAACACCCTCAGCATGCCAAATCTGGAAAAGATGTTAGCCTTGATAAAATCTGCCACCACTCTAGAATCGTTAGTATGGGTGGCTTTGGCTTCCACCCATTTCGACGCATAATCAACGGCTAGCAAAATATAAGTAAAACCATATGAGGGCGGAAAGGGTCTCATGAAATCCATACCCCATACATCAAAGATCTCCACATTAAAGATGGGGGTTTGCGGCATCCTTAAACAAAGTAGGCCAATAGAAACCACTTTCTAAAACCTTAAGGGCTGTCCTTTGGGTGCCAAAATGACCCCCACATGCACAACTATGGCAAAATGCAAGAATTGAATTAAACTCGGAATTGTGCACACATCTACGAATAATCTGGTCAGGACAATACTTCCACAAATATGGATCATCCCACACATAAAATCGTGCATCATTTATGAGTTTATCATGCTTGTATTTATCTAGAGTGCTACGAACTTGTTTTGTGACCAAATAATTGACTAAATCAGCATACCAGGGCTCACTTACCTCTAGGGATAGCAATTGCTCGTCAGGGAAGGTCTCTAGAATGGGTAAAGAGTCATCCTCGTGCACCAAACGGCTGAGGTGGTCAGCCACCATGTTTTCACTCCCCTTTTTGTCTCTTATTTCAATGTTGAACTCTTGAAGTAGGAGCATCCAACGAATCAGCTTTAGTTTGGCCTCCTTCTTGGTGATGAGGTACTTCAACGCTGCATGGTCAGAATATACAATCACTTTAGTGCTAAGTAAGTATGAACGAAATTTATCTAAAGCAAATACAACTGCAAGAAGTTTTTTCTCAGTGGTAGAATAATTTAATTGAGCATCATTTAGTGTCCGGGAAGCGTAGTGGATGACGTGGGGATGTTTGTTCCTCCTTTGGCCTAAAACAGCACCAATGGCATAATCAGATGCATCACACATTAGCTCAAATGGAAGGCTCCAATCTGGTGGCATGATGATGGGGGCCGACGTCAACATGTCCTTGAGGGTTTTGAAAGCGGTCTCACACTCCTTGTTGAACTCGAAGGCTACTTCCTTTTGGAGTAAACGGCAAAGGGGTTGGGCGATTTTTGAGAAATCCTTGATGAATCTCCTATAAAATCCTGCATGGCCAAGAAAAGAACGAACCTCCCTCACCGAAGTGGGAGAGGGTAAGTGACGTACAAGATCTATTTTAGATTTATCAACCTTAATCCCTTTTTCTGATATGATATGCCCCAAAACTATACCTTGTTTTACCATAAAATGACACTTTTCCCAATTCAAGACAAGATTAGTTTCGATGCATCGTTGTAAGATCAGAGTAAGATTATTCAAGCATGCATCAAATGAGTCACCAAAGACACTAAAGTCATCCATAAACACTTCAATGATCTTTTCCACATTCTGAGAAATACTTACCATACACCTTTGGAATGTGGCTGGTGCGTTGCATAGCCCAAATGGCATGCGTCGGTAAGCAAAGGTACCAAAGGGACATGTGAAGTTAGTCTTTTCCTGGTCATCGGGAGCTATCACAATCTGATTATAATCCGAATAGCCATCAAGAAAACAATAAAATGAATGACCGGCTAACCTTTCCAGCATTTGATCAATAAAGGGCAGTGGGAAATGATCTTTTCTTGTCGTAGCGTTGAGATTCCGATAGTCAATACAAACTCTCCATCCGGTTTGGATTCGGGTGGGCACAAGCTCATTATCTTCATTTTTTACCACAGTGACTTCGGACTTCTTAGGAACAACTTGGACCGGCGAGACCCAATGGCTATTAGAAATTGGGTAAATCACTCCACAATCTAGTAGCTTGATGATTTCCTTCTTCACAACGTCTATCATGGGTGGATTGAGCTGGCGTTGTGCTTCTCTAGATGGTTTGGCTCCTTCTTCCAAGAGTATTCGATGCATACAAGTGGTAGGGCTAATTCCCTTGATATCGGCCAATGTCCACCCAATGGCAGTTCTGTATTCCCGAAGCACCCTCACCAACTTGTCCGCCTCTTGTGCAGTGAGTGAAGAAGAGATTATGATAGGTAGCATCTCTTGCTCTCACAAAAACACATATTTCAAATGGCTAGGCAATGGTTTAAGCTCTAGGGAAGGGGGCTGGATTACAGAAGGAAGGAACTTGTTAGTCGAAATGGGAATTGAAATTAGGTTAGGAGACTTACCAATATGCCTTGGATATGACTCTAGGGCAGCAACCATCTCCACCAATTCTTCTTGAATAGGCACGGCAAGATGTTCCTTGTTGTTGCAGTGTGCATGCCTAAGTGCTAACCCTTCATTTTTTAGTCCAATGCTTTGCGTGAGAGTCTTTTCAAGTGCATCCTCATTCAAATCATCAAGGAATTCCTGCGCCTAAGAGTCAATCACATCAATAGAGAAACAAGAGTGACCATCATGAGGATATCTTATAGCATCAGAAATATTGAAATCAATAACTTCCCCATCAAATTCCATGGTCAATGTTCCCTTGAATACATCTATCTTTGTACGGGCAGTCTTCATGAATGGTCGGCCAAGTAATATTGGTAATTAAGAGGAATGGTTCGAGTCTTCCATTGCAAGCACATAGAAGTCCGCCGGAAAGACTAGGTGATTCACCTGCACTAAAACATCCTCCAAAACACCTTTTGGATACGCATTAGATCTATTGGCCAGTTGAATGATCACTCCATCATTTTTTAATTCTCCCAAGTTCATAGATGCATATATTGAATAAGGCATCACATTTATTGATGCACCTAGATCTAACATGGCAGATTCAAAGCGAGTATTTCCTATAACACAAGGAATTGTAAAACTACCTGGATCTTTGCACTTAGGAGGTAGTTTTCGTTGCAACACAGCTGAGACATTCTCATTTACCCTTACCACCTCTTTGTTTAAAGCCCTTTTCCTTGTAGTGCACAGCTCCTTCAGGAACTTATCATACTTGGGGACTTGTTTAATTGCATCTAGAAGTGGACTGTTGACTTGTACCTTTCTAAATGTGTCAAGGATCCTTTGTCACTCTCATCCTTCTTTGATTGCATAAACCTATGAGGAAAGAGTGCATTGGTTGGAATGGAATTAGAAGTCATGGAATTTGAACCCAACTTACCTTTGGTGGTCGAATTAGGGTGTGTAGGTGGCTGCGGCAACGATTGTTCAATCTTTTCTGAGGGCATGCCTTGTTCTTTCTCCTCAGATTGCATCTTTTCGTCCTTCTTTTGATTGGATTTAGATGGGCTGGGATCAGATCCAACTTCTTGTCCACTTCGCAAGGTGATGGCTTTGGCAGATTCGAAGCCTCCCTTTAGATTCACATCCGTCGAACTAGGTAACTTACCTGGCTCTCTACTAAATTGCCCTATGAACACAACCATTTGTCCCATCTGTCTCTTCAATTCAGTCACCTCTCGAGCTTGATTTTGCACTTCCTTGGCGTAATTGTACATATCTTTGGGTTGATTTTCCTGACCCTTCGCCAACGTAGTTAGTAACTGAATAACTTGAGCATTATCAAAAGACGAGCCTGAGTTATTTTGGGCAGGTTGTGTTTGGGGTTGTAAGGGTGCATACGGCTTTTGATAGAATCCTGGAGGTTGTTGTCTGAATGAACTTTGTTGTTGGGTTTGTTGGGGCTCCCTTCATTTGAAATTTGGATGATCTCTCCAACCTGGATTGTATGTATTCGAGAACGGATCATTCCTTGGTTGGTTTTGACTCCCAAAACCTATTGCATTGGCAGATTCCTACCCTCCGTTCTCGATCAATTGAGGGCACTTATTCGTGAGATGTCCATTCATTGAGCACATGCCACAAGCAGTTATACTTTGTTCTTTTGGTTTTTCAACCACCTGTGAAAGAAGAGTAGTAAGATTAGCCATTTGATTTTGAAGTTCGGAAATATCACTTACCTCATTAACTTGTTGCTGCCGTGGGTTGTCTCTTTGACCAACGCCTTCATATTGTTGAGCATTCAATGCTCGATTAGCAATTAAGGTCTTGGCAGCCATGGGTGTTTTGTCTACCAAAGCTCCTCCCGCTGAGGCGTCTAACATTTGGCGTTCAATTGATAAAAGCCTTTCGTAGAAATATTGAAGAAAAAGCTCCTTCTTCATCTGGTGCTGTGGACATGAAGCAACAAGGGTTTTAAAACACTCATAGTAAGTGGGAAATGATTCACCTTGGTTTTGCTGAATGCCACTAATCTTTTTGTGTATAGAATGACTCGAGAAGTTGAGAAAAACTTCTCCAAAAATGCCCGTTTCATACTCTCCCATGATGTGACAGTTCCGGGGGCTAGCTCATACAACCAATCTTTATCCTTTTCCAAGAGAGAAAAGGGAAAAGCCTTCATTTTCAGAATGCTCCCATCAACATTCACAGGGGTCATGCTCGAACAAACAACCTCGAACTCCTTCAAATGTTTATTAGGATCTTCCATGGATAACCCATGGAACTTAGGAATATGATGCAATAAACTGAACTTTAATTCGAACTCGTCGGTCTTGTTTTGGGCTACCCTTGGATATTGAATGCATAAAGGCAAAGCATTGTCTAATCCCGAAGTGGAAAGCTCATTGATTGTTCGATTGTCCACTACCATATCTTGGACTTCTTCAAAAATCCTTGCCGTGGCCTTCTCTTGCTCTTCTACTTTGTCTTCTTCAATATCTGGTGCAGGTTGAGATGGTTGGGGATGTAGTTGATTCCTTGCTCATCACAAAGTTCGTTCAAAATCGTCGTCAAATTCAAAGATGTGCTTATGAACAGGTTGAGAACTTTGAGTCATAAACCACCTAAAACAACAAAAACAAGTAAAATCAGCAACTAGGAACAAAAATACATGAAAATAAACAAAAAGAAATAATAAGGGATTAGCAAAGTTGCTAATCCCCGGCAACGGCGCCAAAAATTTGGTGCGAAAATTATCTTAACACACAAATTTAACCCTCTTTTGACAATTGTAGTACAAGTATAAGTAGGGATCGTTCTGGACCGGGGATTAGGAGGGCTTGCTAATAACCTCTAAACTGACTCAAAAACATAAAACTAAACTTAAAAACACTTAACAAGACTCACAAGACTCAAAGCCAACTTAAAATACTCAAAATAGCTTAAAACAACCAAATAAACTTAAACTAGACACTAGGAATGACTTTGGACGAAAATTGACTTTTACTTAAATCAAAACACTTAAAAACACAAACTAAAACAGATTTGAAACACTTTGAAACAAGAAACTAAAAAGGGGGGGGGGTTTTGATTTGGATGAAGTTGAAACAAACAAACAAGTATGAAAAACTAGACAGATTGTAAAACGAATGTGAGAAATAAGATGATGGATGGGATAGCTAGAGGCTTTTTCTCCACACATGACATGTATGCAAATAACTCGATTTCCAGTTACTACTTCATTGAATTATGAACGATAATGCTCCAAATTAACCGTGACATCACTAGTTAACTCTCAGATTTTCCTTGTTTTATTGGATTGGATGACATCATTCGACAACCCAAAACATTCTTCTAAGGTTCCCTACATGACATCATAATAGAGATACAATCAAAGATCATTACGTTTAATGAAAATCATAAGCATTGACAAAGCACTTGCAACTATGACATCATGTCACTCATACTAAGAATTGAACTTAACGCGATCATTTATAAGATACCTTCACTACATGTGAATATAAGTTTGTAACAATTATGTGAAACTTCCTTCTATTCTAGCAACGGATTTATACATGCCAATTAAGTGTCGACCCTTAATTAACAAATACAAATAAGTTATCAATCAAATAGTTAAGCCAATTGCATTCATGATTCAAGAGTTCATAACTGGAATTTATCATATTATATTGCACACATAATCATGGCTTTTAAATCACCCCTAGCCAAGAAGGCTTTAGCCACTCATATTTACAACAAAATGAAAGGAAATGAATTTAAACATTAGAAACAAAAGAAAGAAAACACCTAAACGCTCCAACGATCCAAGTTGGACAGCAAGCACGTCCAAGCACTTTCCTTCCCTTCCTTTGCTACGGCACAAGGTGTTGGTGAGTGTTTAAAGGTTTGTTTGTATGGAGGAATGGATGTGAAGATGAATGGATGTGTTTGGATAAAGGCTGTGTTGAAATGAGAGTGAATGATCTAACCAAGTATGAACTCAATTTATGTTACACACACTTCCTTTTATAGAGGAAGTGCAAGGCAAAGCATGGGTAAAATGGAGTGTGTGTTGAAATGATTCAAAGGTGAAAGTGAAGTAATGATGCAAAGGATGGGTACAATGGAGTGGTGTTGAAATGATTCAAAGGTGAAAGTGAAATGATTCAAAGGTGAAAGTGAAGTAATGATGCAAAGCATGGGTAAAATGGAGCGGTGTTGAAATGATTCAAAGGTGAAAGTGAAGTAATGATGCAAAGCATGTGTAAAATGGAGTGGTGTTGAAATGATTCAAAGGTGAAAGTGAAGTGATGATTGATGCAAGAATTAAACATGGATGGAGTGCACGGCAAAGGTTTGTTATGGTACAAGGAACCCTTAATTTGTGTCCTAAAATGCATAGGAAACCTTCAATGTTGCTCGAACTTAGGGACATTTAGGATTTAGGAAAGATCACACCAAAATAGGAAACCTTGGCTTAACTTTCCTACTTCAAGTAGGAATCCTCATCTTTAGATCTTCAATTTCGTCCATTCCTTTAGTTCCAAGCATGTGATATTTATTCCAAGCCCAAAATTCCTCCAAAAGGCTCCAAAATGCACATTTTTGCATACTTTGTCCTTAGAACCTGAAATTGCACAAAAATGACTTTAAACACTAAAACTACTAAGGAATAACAACATAAATGCATGAGAACAAGCTAACTCAGTCGCATAAATATGCTCCTATCATTGACGCCTCTTGAAAATCCGATATCTCCATTGATGTAGTTGCATCTTTCAGATGATCCATATGTGCAAAGTTAGACTCACGACGAGAATGATACTTGGCTATAACCTCAGGGGAAGCTCGGCATACGCGTGACCAATGATCCCTTGAGCCACAACGATAACACATTTCCAGTTGAGTAGAAGCAGCCTGAACGAGAGCTTTGCCCTTGTTCTTGAAGTTGGGGACCTTAGGGGCGAGTGGTAGACGCTGCTGGGTCACATTTCTTCCCTTAGGTACGGCACTCTGTTGACCTTGGGCCCGTTTTTGGGCTTGCAACCCATTGCCATGGCCACGACGGGTCTTTCGTCGTTTATGGCTGCTAGAATAAGTCGCATGCGCTTCAGGCGCGGCTTTTGAGCTAGTGGGTTAAGCTTGATGATTCTTCATCAAAAGCTGGTTCTGCTTCTTAGCGAGAAGTAAAACAGAGATCAAATCCGAAAACTTGGTGAATTTCTGTGCCCTATATTGTTGCTGCAGGAAAATATTGGTGGCATCGAAGGTCGAATAGGTCTTCTCTAGAAGATCTGATTCGGTTAGTTCCACTTTGTAGAATTTCAACAGAGAATGGATTTTACAAACTTCAGAGTTGTATTCATTCATGGACTTAAAGTCCTGGAAGCGAAGATGCTACCAGTCGTGTCTTGCTTCAGGCAAGTATATGTCGTTTTGGTGATCGAAACAGTCGGCCAGAGCAAGCCAGAGGGTGCGTGGGTCCTCCTCAGCGAGATACTCAGTCTGTAGTGCATCATGAATGTGTCTTTGGATGAAGATCATTGCAGTAGCCTTCTAAGCTTCGTCAATAGGTTTGTCGGCGATAGGTGCCTCGACGGTGGCTCTAATACCCTTTGCAGTGAGATGGAGCTTCACGTCTTAAACCCACTTCAGATAGTTTCTTCCAGAGACTTCTAGAGTGGAGAAATCGAGCTTGTTCAAGTTCGACATGTCCCTAAAGCAGAGGGAGAAAATGTGATTAGTCATATGGTAAGCCATAGACATATATCGTAAAACATATAGGTTCTATAGACATGTATTGGTTTAATTTATGCATGAAAACTACGGGTTTCATATGGTATGTTTTGAATGAAAACTTTGGGTTTCAAAGGCACTAAATTTGAAACTACAAGTTCAATTTAGTTTTCTGAACAATTAGTTCATAATGAGAGGTTTCTGCAAGAAATACATAATGCAATATACTAACTAAGTGTAGTGGATTTGAGGTTTTTCGGGAACTCAAGTGTGAGAGCTTTGTTACTACGAAAGTATGTGACGGTTTAAAGTATAAAAATAAATTATTGAATCGTTAATGTCCAAAAGTGATCTTCAGGTCAATAATTTTGGATTCATTATTAGATTAATTGACTGCAGGTCACTTTTAATTAATTTAATAAATCGGGCCATACGGAGTCGATTGTAGAAGCTAAATAATATTAAAATAATATTATTGGATCGAAAAACATAGCCCTAAAATAATTTTGGGCTTGGTGTCGTGGGTAAGGGCACGGGTGCGGGTGCCTTAAGCATAAGGCGAGGCCCAAGAAAAACCTTGGGGTGGTCTGCAGGCCATGGTGAAGGGAGGAAACCCCAGTCGCAAGCTGGGCTTCAAAATTAGACCCTGAGGGGGGCATGGAAACAAGCCCAGCAGAAGCTGACTTGTGGGCGAGCACGCGACAAGGCCTAGTGAAGGCTGGGACTTGGGTCGTGGGCACGGGAAGCTAAGCCCAGCCCATAGGCTAGCTGCTGATGATGCAAGCCGTGACACAGGGGGCCCAGCAAACTAGGCTTATGGGATGTGGACCAAAAACTAAGGTTGCAGGCCCGTGGTTATGGAGCAGCAAGCCCTACAAGGGCTGCGTCCAAGGGCATCAGGGTGATGTAGGCTTATTTGATTGAATGATCTAGGGTTTAGAGAGAGAGAGCTAGCCACTATTAGAGAGAAGAGAGATTGATTTAATTGTGAGGTGTGTTTGATTCATCCCATTGTGCCTTTATTTATAGTAGTAGGAAGGGTAAAACCTTTTCCTTTAGGATTACAACATTTAATAGGTAATCTAATCCTAATAGGAATATAAGATACATTCCCAGATTCCCTAAGATTTACACAATCACATTCCTATTCTAAATATGACTGCAACAAGTGTAACAATTATCTACTCGTGGAGGAATAATGATGAATCACAAGTGTTTATATATTCTTGCACATTTTCCATACTTATATGTATGTCTTCTTAGCTCTTGCCTATACAAATATTATACTAGTTTATTTTAATTTTGGACAACAACATGTTAAATAAAATTTATCCTAGTAATGATAATAAGGAACTCTCAAAATAAAAATAAATAATGGCTAAAACTTTTTTTTTTTTTTTAACTTATGTAGAATAATAATACAAAACTATATATTTAATATAGAATATATTGTATATATTAATATGGCTATTGTATTTTATAATAAATCTTTTAGTAATTAAACTTTAAAATTATCAAAATAATTTTTTTCTTAATGGGTTAAAACGGGTTACCCACGTGTTACCCGCGTGTATACCCGTTAATAATGGATTCTTAATGGGTCACCCGATAATGACCTGATTAGTTATCGTGTTGACCCGAAACCCGTTATTTTCATGTCGTTTTCGTGTCGTGTCAGAAATTGCCGGGTCTAATTCTTGCCCCCTAAACTCAATCCCTCGAGGATGCTTGCACTTCAAGACAACCAGCTGGAATGAAGAGTCGGTTATTCAATAGCAACTCGATAACAACTGCATTGAAGGTTTCATTCCAGATGAGCTATGTGATATCACTGGCAAACAATGTACAGTTGGTGGATTGATGCCAAGTTGCATAGGAAACATCAGACACCTTCAAAGAGTTTTCCTAAATTCCAACAAATTGAACTCACCAATACTAGTCAATTTGTTTTGGAACTGAATTTCTGGAGACATTCCGAGCATCATAGGATCTTTTCAGAGCATAAACTCTCTAAATTTGTCAAACAACTTGTTCATAGGATCCATTTCCACAAAAATTTGGTAATTGAACTCATCAATGCAAGTCTTCAAAGTTTAGAAGAATTGTAATTGGCTACAGGACATAGAATGGTATCGTATCATGAACTCCGTTGGGAAAGCAGCTTTCTGTGAGTCGCAAGTTTTGGCTCTGTGTACAAGGGGAATCTTTCCCATGGGACAACCATTACTATCAAAGTTCAAAGTATGCAAATAGAAGGTGCCTCGAAAAGTTTCATTGTAGAATGAAAAGAATGGCGGGCAATTCGACATTGAAATCTTCTCAAGGTGATAATTATGTGCTCGGGTCTGGAGGTATTAGTTTCGGTGCTGCAATACATGTCTAATGGTAGTCTTTAGGAGTGGTTCTACTCTCACAGTTATTGTCTCAATCTTTTTCAAAGAGTTAGCGTGTTGGTCGACATTGCATCAGCTTGGGGATATATCCATCAAGGTCAATCAGAGCCTGTAGTGCACTGTGATTTGGAGCCTATGAATATCTTTCTTGACAAGGACATAGTTGCACATGTGGGAGACTTCGGTCTTGCTACGATTTTAGCAGGAAATAAGGATGCAACACAAACCAGAACTCTTGGTACACTTGGTTATGTTGCACCTATAATACATATTCTGAAAACACAACAACAAGACATTAGGATCACAAATAAATCAAATCAATATAAAGTAGATACGAAGTTATGAACTAATTATATTGAACTTATCTATAGAATTCGGAAGACATGGTTATGAAGATGAAGCCATTGATGAACTATAGGTTGTCTTCTCCTTCCAATACTCCAAAATATCCTTCTACTATATGACTAGGTTTTAGTATTATGAGGAATTCAATAATGGAAATAGGGACTTAACCTAGTATTTATATACCATTGGAGTTCCTTATTAGCCGGCCTATTAATAGCTAAGAAGGTTAACCCTATCACCTTGATTGAGTCCTATCATGATGGAATATCATTGTATTTGAACCTCTAGATGATTCTCCTAGATTAGCTGCAATGATTTAAAACTCCACAATTCTTACCTAACTAGGACTCTTAATTTACTCAAATTGAACATCACAGAATAATCAAGTGATTTGTTCCTCAAGTAAACCAATTGTCACACATTGCCATTCACAGAACTTTACATTCTCCCACTTGAATGTCAATGTTATGTCTTGATAAGAACTCGTGGTGATCACTGAGTCTTCATGAGTTTGCAATCAATCTTTCCTAGTAACTTGTCACTTTTGAATCAAGTGCAGAACCACAAAAAAGAAGGCACTTATTGGACAATTCTTTGCACTCCATGATTACATGCACACTTAACTAAAAGCACTATGTTACTAACAAAGTCATGATATTAAGAGCTAATAGTCAAAACATTAGCTCACAATAGTTGAACTGAAAATATGAAGATATATTTCAGTACAAATGTAGTTCACAAAAGAACTCAACAACATTGGTAACAACATCCAACTTTTCTGTCAATTTAGAATATAATAAGAGAACAAGTAAAATACGACATACTATTTACAAAATCAGGACCTCTGATTAAAACTTGGGGGTGTGATATCCACACACCCCATTTTACTTCTCACACACCTTTCTAATTTTCGGCCGTCAGATCGGATGAATTGAAGAAGATCAACGGATAGAAATTAACAAAGGGTGTGTGAGAAGTAATTTGGGGTGTGTAGATAGCAAACCCCTAAAACTTATGAACAAAACTTAAACAAAATTTACTCTTAAAATATCAGGCACTAACACTTCAAGTTTTAACACAAAAGGTAATCTCTTATTCCCACTGATTAGCAGAGATAAAATATATAAACAAATTATTACTCCCACTAGCAAAACATTAGTCATGGGATCTAGACATAAAATTTATGAGCTCAACATCTTTATTCTAGATATCTGTAAGGAAGTGATTCTTGTGACTGAAAAACTATACAAAATTACTTGGTCAGTTTTGTTCATCTAACAATTGATAGAAATAGAAAACTTTAACTGAATATTTTCTTATTGCATCAAACGCATATAATTCCATAATCATCTTTGGACAGAAACTAATTATATTAAGTTTGCATAGCCAAACATAAAATACAAGGGCAAACGTATATAGCTTCAACACTTTTGAGCAGATGAAGTATATGTAATCTTATCAATTTCATGTTTCACTATACATTGATTTATAGTTGTACTGAATAAGAAAACATTTTTAGCAGATTAATTATCCATCATAACATTTAAATCACAAGTTCAATTTCTTGAACAACAAGCAAGAATTAATAAGTAGAGCACTTTTGAGTAGAATGTATTCATGAATATGAATATGGTCGTATTGTATTTATCAGTTCAATATTGATAAATAACGATTGTGATTTAAACTAAAATTTCCTGCAAGGTTAGTTGCATATAACAAATAAAATATAAACAAGTATGATGATTTACATCTTATCTTCCCTCAACATGACTTTAAATGGATGCAAAATTAATGAATGTGAAGCCCATAATATATGCAAAATTAATGAGTGTGAAGCCCATAATATATTATTTCTCCCACTTGGGAAACACTCCTCAAAACTTCAAGGTTCACAATAAAAGTTTCATAAATAAAATAAAATAAAATAATGATCACGATTTTTTTTTTAATTTTATTTAGTATTCGCTATGACACACATGACGTAACCATGTGCGCAGTACGGAAGAATAATGATATAAAGAAATGCGAATTAGTAAACCCAACTGACTAAAACACTAGATAAGATAAGAAGAAAGACGAGAATAAGTGTGACTTCACATAACCAGAGCGTAGGTATCCTAGATGTAGTCCAGTAGGAAAAATGTTAACTATACAATACCAAAGATGGTCCTACATTTGTGATGATCTGTCAGAACCACCGTCAATTTCTCATGAGCCACCAACGAGCACTCCTACCTAAAACCTGGAGGGGCGCAAAATAGAAAGTGTGAGTGGGCAAAAACAAAGCTTTTCAAAACCATTTCACTTATCAAAGTAGTAACCTCTCGCCGTAAAACCTGTATAATTCCCAGAAAATAGCATACATGTTTATATCTCAAAACCAAATTCGAAATATCAATTCCACAAATATACCATGTCAAATCTCAGCAAGAAATAAGTAAGCTAGGTGAAATAAACCAATATGAAATGGTATGCCAGCCGGAGTCACCTAACATGACCTGTACGGTTGGATCTATAACTCATCAACTAGTTCTCTGCACACAAATCGGAACCACTTAAAGTGGTCTGTACGATAGGCTGGGTGTAAATAAATACGCTCAAGTGCTACAGTCACATAAAGGTTGTGTTAAGTATTGCAAGTCACCTACGAGTCAAAACCACCTAAAGTGGTTTGTACAACAGGCTGGCACTTGCCTTGGATCCAAGGTAAGCGTGTGGTGCAGGAGCTGAACGATCACATGAAGGCTAGGCCCTGTCCTAGGGCGGAGCACTAACACCGGGGTGCAGGATAATAAGCTTGAAATATATCTCAGCACTATTATGCTCACTACCATCACTACCATCAATACACTCACCTGAAACTTACCTGAGCGTCCGCAGCATCGAGCAATAATATATATAACCATACTAATGCACAATTAAACATAGAGAGCATTTGACATGGCATTTTAAAATATCAAACCATTTAATTAAGTTTTCTGGGAAAAATACCAAGTGTGTGTGTGTGCGTGTGTGTGTGTGTATATATATATATACTGAAAACCAAAAGCCCACTCACTGATATGTGGAAGGGTCGTAACCCCCGAGCCTTGCTTGACTGCGCTTGTCCTCAGGATAGGTCTCACCTATATGCGAAACAACTATATTAATATTATTTTTAAGCACATAACCAAAACTAGGTAATAACTTCTCATACATTGCTCAATTGGGGTGTTTGAATATACCAACGTGACCTACACAACCCCACAAACATCCCTTTATTTTTAGAATAATTTTTCAATGTCCCACGCACCCTCACGCGCCAGCTAAGGCACGGCCACAAGCACCGCCCACGTGCAGGCACGTGCCTGGCACACTGATGGATTCCTTAACGGCGTTAGGGAATATTCTATTAAATATTAGAATATACCATTATTTTTACCTGACACCGTTACCATATTCCGTCAAAATTGATGGAATATTCTTCTCCTTCTTCTCTGGCTTGTCCGAGTCTGGCGCCATCCACCACTGCTATCGCCGGATTCTGGAAAATTTCAAAACTTAATAACTCATCCATTTCTCAGCCAAAATTCATAAAATTTGTACCAATTTGAAGTTTAGGACGAAAATAACACATCTTACCACTTTTTGGACCTAAAACCAATGGAATCTCGCCTGAAAAATCTCGATAGTTTGGGCACCTCTGCAACTCGACGAACTCAAGTGTTCTGACGTCTAAAACCTTCCAAAACTCCTCTCTAAGCTTTGTGAAGAAGTTCTAAAGCTCCCTAGCACCCTAAAACTCAACGAAAAGTCCGCGATCACGATGGATGAACAATGCACTTCATCGGAGCTCTCTGGTTCTAGAGTTTTTGAGGTTCTCAATTCCAACCCAAGGTATAGTAGAGTTCGTAAGGTTACTAGGAATGTGATAATGGTATCCACAAACTCGATCCATGAATGGAAAGCTGGTTTGAAAGAGTGACCGCACAATTGTACGGAAAATGGAAGAGAATCCGAGAGGGAAGAGAGAGAGAGTCAACGGGAGGGTGAGTGTGTGTGTGGTCCAGATTTGGCTACCAACCAAACAAAAGAAAAAAAAAAATAAAGCCTAAGTTCTAATTGGTTCCAAAAGCTAAGGAAGAAAATAAATTGGACCACAACCTAAGTTCACTTCACACAACATAACTCAACGTCCAAGGGCAAAATAGCAACTTCAATGCTTTTGAGGATAAAATAATATATACATTCGTGACGGGTTGTCACACACATATGTGAATATTAAAAAAAAAATTATGTTAGATCCCACATCGCCCAGGGGAGTGGATCCTCTATGCCTTGTATGTATATGCCCACCTCCATATAGCACGAGGCCTTTTGGGAGCTCACTAGTTTCGGGTTTTGTAGGAATGCAAGAAAGGGGCCAGAGCATTCCTAGGATGGGTGACCCACGGGGAAGTTCTACTCGCGTGAGTTCCCAGAAACAAAACCATAAGGGCATGGTCGGGGCCCAAAGCGGATAATATCGTGCTACGGCGGAGTCGAGCCCGGGTCGGGATGTGACAATTTGGTATCAGAGCCAATCCCTGGCTAGAAGTGTGCCGACCAGGACGTTGGGCCCCTAAGGGGTGGATTGTTTGATCCCACATCGCCTGGGGGAGTGGATCCTCTATGCCTTATATGTACATGCCCACCTCCATATAGCATGAGGCCTTTTGGCTTTGGGTTTCGTAGGAACTCCGAAGTTAAGCGAGAAATGGGCCAGAGCATTCCCAAGATGGGTGACCCACTGGAAGTTCTGCTCACGTGAGTTCCCGTAAACAAAACCGTGATGACGTGGTCGTGGCCCAAAGCGGACAATATCGTGCTACGACAAAGTCGAGCCCGAGATGTGGTGGAGCCCAGGTCAGGATGTGACAAATTAGGTCACAAATTAAATTGAAACCCTATAAGAGAATCCAAAATCAATTTTTTATTTTAATTATAAAACAAAGTCGATTAAAATAACACTTAATTTAGATATCTCAATAATATCATTTTTTCAATAATAACTTAATCAATTTAGAATCCAGAGAACATTAAGGCAAAAGATAGGCACATTTACCTATTTTGTTCTTGATTCTGCAAAATACACCATGGATGTAATCAAGTTGTGGAAGGTCGAACCAATTGTAAATTGCATGATTGTTACACCTTTGGGCAGAAATAAATCATGTGAAGAAAATACTTGCATTGCTAACCATAAAATACACAAAATACATGTAGTTTCAACAACTTTGGCTAGATGAAAATATGTTGCAAGTACTTTATGATTTGCGATAATACTAATTTATAGCTGGTGAATGATTTCCTGAAATTCCCTTTGGGACAAAAGTAGTCACCGTCAAGGATTGAAATATCGGTCGATACACCGATATATCGATATTTTCAACTGTCGATACCGATACTGGGGGGTAAGGCCATATCTTCCCCTATATCGATGATATATCCCCGATAAGTGCGATATCTTCAATATTTTGCCGATATTCTCGATATTTCCCGATGCCTATAACAAAACCCAAAAAAATTCAAAAGTTTTGAAGCAAATTGAAACCCAAAAGATTTTTTTGGAGGTATGTGGGCAGTAATTAAATATGTGTGATTCGGTATGTGGGCAGTGATTAGATATGTGTGAAGACAATATAGCCCATTTACTATCGAGGCTGATTTTACTCATGCCACCCAAGATGAGGATCATGGATGAAGAGAAGCTGGACTAGGCATTGGCGTAATTGGGAAGCAATACTCAGGGAAAAGAAGCCAACCAATCAATCCATCTGAAGATGACATGGTGATCAGTTTTGGATCTATGAGCATAGGAACTATACCTAGTACTAACTCAAATGAATCTTATGACGGCTATGGGTATGTCATGTTTGATTATAGTGGAACTAGTTATGGAGCTCAAGATGATGAAACAGACTATGGACCTACTAGTTGGGTTAATCCTAACTATCCCATGTATGGGAGGACAATAGGGAGCTCAAGAGAGACATATGTGCAACATGTTCAAACATGGCTTACAAACTGCTCGGGTTACATGACTTGGTATGACTATTGTATGAATCTAGATGGTTGTTCCTCATTGTTTGAACCTCATAGGAGCTCTTCATTTATGTAGTTGGACACTTATCTAAATTGTAATCTAATGTTTAAATAAACTATGGATTTATGCATGGTTTATTCATTCTAATAAACATTTTATTAGAAAACTTTTCGTTAACGCACATTACATACCATTTATATTTCATCATATGTATATCTTATTATTAGTAAATTTTGAGTTTTATTTGTTCAATACATTCATTGATAATGTACATAACATCTATGAAAGTTTTAGACCAAAATTATGTGTCTCAATGCCTATATCTGTCATTTTTGTTGATTTTTTCCCGATACCTAAAACGATAACGATATATCCCCCGAAATATCAGTAAATTGGAGGCCCGATATTATCTGCATGGCCGATATTTTAATCCTTGGTCATCGTATAAATCAAAATTCTGATTTTTCAAAAATAATCATTTAGAACAGTAGTAAATAATCCGTTTTGTTAGATATTTAATGATTCTCAAAAGATTAAATCAAATACAAGAGTATGTTGTTATTAACATTGAACAATACAGTTCTTAAAAGAGAAAACATGATTATTGAATTATTAGATAGGGACTAAAATGATCAATTAGTAAACTGATATCGCTTTCCAATTTTTGTCTTAAATGATAATGATCATCGTAATCAGAATTGATGACCAAACAAAACATTAGTTTGAGCAAATTAAACCAATATACTTTTTCAACCAAAATTTAATCAGTGTTGACTAATAAAAGTTATTAGAATTGAGAATTTGCATAGACATCAGGACATATTGGAGCAAATAAACATGTCAAACAATTGATACCATTGGATGTGCACAAATTAGTGAAACAATATTACATACAAAACTAGTTTTGAAGTACCAAAATTCAGCAGTATTCTTTAGTTTGCAAATTCACTAAAAAACTAAATTCTCTTTAGATTGTCATGAAAATTTTTAGGTATGCACTAGACATATATGACTACTGTTTCAAAAAAATTCATGATTTTTATAATTTCTACATGTGAGTAAAAAACGAATTCGAAAAGAGATGTGCTGCAGAAACTGTACAAACTCTCCAGTACCTCCCTGAGATTAAAAAATTACTAAATATTCTATGTCAATCAGATATGCATGAAAATTTCCATAAAAGTAAACATACAAAGCTGTTATTTCCCAAAATTTCATAATTTTTGAGATTTTACAAGTGTATTAAAAGAAAATTAGAAATGGGATGTGCTGCAAAAATGGCAAAAATTATGCAGTACATACCTGACACTAAATAATTCACCAAAAATTCAATTTTTTCTCCAATGTGACGACCCGTCCCTAATTTTTTGTTTTTACAAATTTTAAAAACGTGATTTTACGAAAATGGTCTTAGAGGCGAGGGTATTGACTTTCGTTGATCAACGTATAGTGAGATGTATGAATGATTCCTTTAGTGTATTCCAAAAGTAATCGATAATACGGTCATGTAGGCACAAGCAAAAGCAGATTGGAGTATTGATATTACCATTTATTATTTTATATATTTTCATAAGTACCATTATATTATTTTAAGATTATCTTTGGTAAGAAATGAGAGAAGGAGAAGAACAAACTGAGGGAGAAGGGAAAAAGAAGAAAGGTGTTGGCTGCCCAATCAGAGAAGAAAGGAGAGAGCTTCGGCCAGGGGAAGAAAAAGAGAGAGTGAAGGTGACCAACCAGAGAGAAGGAAAGGAGGGGAAATGAGGGAGGCATGGAGCACCCAACCCATTTGACCCATACACCCACAGCAACCCGGTTTCGAACCGGTGGAGTTTTCCAACGATATCCATCAAATTTTAAGGTGATTTTCACCCATTCACCACCACTAAACCTCATCACCATGTCTTAACATCCAATTCTAGCCAAAATTGACCCGAAATGGTGGAGATTTCATGAAGAACACCCGTGGGTGCCGCGGGGAACCTTGCTCATGATTTATCAATTGTGAAACCATCTCCTCCAATTACCACCACTAGAGCACTCCCCTAGAACCCAGGAACAAAGCCCAGGCAGTGGTGGAGGCGTCGGAGCAACTTTTAATGAAATTGAAGCTCTTCCCGGCCTATTTGGCCATGGTCATAGGTATGAAGGTTTCATTCCTGTAAATTTTGGTAATTTTTGGAAATAGTTGGATTTTCTGGAGAGTCGGGACGGCCGACCTCCACACACGGCAGAGCGTGTGGTGGCATGTGACTAGGGGACCAACGATGTTATTCTTAGGCTAAATTAGATGTCTTGAGTTCAGTTTTGGTAATTGTATAACGTAGGTTGATCGTTTGGACCTAAATTCATTAAGATACGTTACTTGGTAAAGATGTGAATCGACGATCCGACCGTTGGATCGTCACCAAACTTTAATACATTATAGTACATAATATTTAAGGAGCATAGGTACTTACAGATCAGGAATCCGATATGGATCTTCTCAAATTGGATTTGTAAGTTCACAAAATAAAATGTTAACCGCCACTTGGTTTTGGCAGTTGGCGGAGATCCGACCGTTGGATCGTAATGGAACTTTAGGATGTTGTTCTAGAAGTATAATGTGAATCTTTGGAAGTAAGGGATCAGAAATCCGTTATGCGGATCTTCCAAATCGAACTACATAGTGATGTGTGTTATTTAAGTTACATATTCTATCGATAAGATTTCTGAGACATGATTTGATAATTGTTCTAGTCGCCGATTGTTCGTGATGTCTCGATGGTTGTGCTAGGGAGTTGTAGCTTGAACTCCAGGTGAGTGGGCTTTTGTTTTCAGTATATATATGTATGCTTGGTATTTTTCCCAGAAAATGCGTTTAAATGGAATTATGTTTTGAAATGCCATGCCTTATGATTTATACTTAGATTATGAGTTAGTATAGTATGCATATTGTGATATGACGCTATGGATGCTCAGGTAAGTACCAGGTGAGTTATAGATTGTTAATGTGAGTTGATGAGTATGTTGAGATGCATTGAAAGCTCATAAACCTACACCTCGGTGTTAGTGCTCCCCCCGTGGCCAGGGCACAGGCCTTCACGTGATGTTAACCTCCGCATCGCACGCTCACCTTGGATCTAAGTTAGGTGCACAAGCCTGTCGTACATACCACTATAGGTGGTTCCGACTCATAGGTGACCCGCGATTATTCGCACAGTCTTCACGTGATCGTAAGACTTGAGCGTATTTATTTACACCCAGTTTTATCGTACAAACCACTATAGGTGGTTCTGACTCATGTGCAAGTATACTTTATGAGCTATGGATTCAGCCGTACAGGCCACAATAGATGGATCCGGCCGACATATTACCTTCATTGATGCTGAGATATTTGACATGGCATATATGTGGATTTTGCTAATTCGAGTATGGTTTCGATATATGTATATATTCTATTTTCTGGGAAATTATACAGGTTTTACGGCGATGGGTTACTACATTTAATAATTGAAATGGTTTTTGAAAAGCTTTGTTTTTGCCCACTCACACTTTCTGTTTTGCGCCCCTCTAGGTTTAATTTGCTAAAAGTTCATATCGACAAGGATTCTTGGCAAATCTCAGGATATGTGGTTACTTCTGAGTGTATAATCCTTATCCATTCCACTGTACTTACTTATGCTCTAACGTCACATGTGAAGTGGGTTCATTCTTGCTCACCAGCACATTCTGGTATTTAGGCAGTCTTAGGTTCAAATTTATTCACATTTTTCCACCTCATCACACTTTATGGCTTTGTCACATTCCATGTGTCGGCCAACACAGCTTGATTTGGAGTCCTAGTGGATATTCCGGGTCGGGGTATGTCAGTTTGGTATGAGAGCCAATCCCTGGCTAGAAGTGTGCTGACGAGGACATCGGGCCTCTAAGGAGGGTGGATTGTAACATCCCACATCGCCCAGGGGAGTGGGTCCTCTAAGCCTTATATGTATATTCCTATCTCTACTTAGCACGAGGCCTTTTGGGAACTTACTAGCTTCAGGTTCCATCGGAACTCCGAAGTTAAGCGAGTTCGCGAGAGAGGATTCCCAGGATGGGTGACCCACTGGGAAGTTCTCATGTGAGTTCCCAGAAACAAAACCGTGAGGGTGTGGTCGAGGCCCAAAGCGGACAATATCATGCTACGGCGGAGTCGAGCCCTGGTTGTGGTAAGGGTCTAGGTCGGAATGTGGCAATTTGGTATCAAAGCATAAGTTGGACAATATTGCATCCATCATACGCATGATGAAATCATTTTATGTTCTTGATTCTAATCTTCGAAACTTGCCACCTCGTCGATTACAAAAAATGTGTTAGTTTTTCCTAAGTTTTAGGCTGTTTTGCCGTCTTGTCGATATTTTAGAAGGTCACTCTGGCGAACATTTTTAGACTTAAAGCGAATAACTTTCCTACCAAGGAAGATGGAGATTTGAGACTAGTTAATGGTCTTAAAGCATGGTTAATTTATCGATGTCAGTGTATAACCAGGGAGTTATAAATCAATTCCATCATTATTTTTTAGCCATCATTATCAATCTTTTTGAGAATGGAAACCATAACTGATTTTGATTCCTTGGCAGTACCCATTAGTATACGATTTAGTAGGATTTCTACGAAGCTTACTTAGTCAAGATTCCAAAATTGTCCTAAGAGAGAACTTGGTGCTAAAGTGGTGGCACTCGACAAAAGAAACATCTGGGAAACAATCACTTTTGATTCCTTATAGTACTAGCCTTCCTAATCGCACTAGTTATTATTTCAGATTTTCAAGAGAAAGATCGACTTCCGTTTAAGCCGTTCTAAAGTAAATTATTAGTAAATTCTTCTTTCTGGCTTTGGGAATCCTAACCAATACTAGTTTTCGAATTTCTTTTGGTGATGTACTCGTCATTTCGATGAGTATAGGCACCAAAGTGTGACTTGTTAGACTGATGAGTGGTGCAAAATTTTTGAGATAGTGAGTATTTTTCCCCCTAGAATTATGGAACCCTATCAGATGACCAATTCCTTATTAGTTGTCCAAAAACCATCACTCGAGCAGGCTTTAGTCTGTAATTAGCCTATAGTGGCGCTACTAATTGACAATATTGTCCGATATCCATGAACTGTCAACCAGTATTCAGGCGGTATGATTTTTGATACCAGAGACATGCTAGTATCTAGAAGTGATACCCTTGTGCCAGAACGCCGATTTACAGTTTTAGGGTAGCGAACAATATTAAAATTATCATATATGCGTCAATTAGCGGCACGACTAATAGGTTGATTAACAGCGACTGTTGAAGCCGAAGAAGCAAAATTTTGGAAAATTTGGAGCAAGCTTTGTATTAGGACAGTAAACTCATAGTTGTTTCTACCTTATCACCTATCTAGGTAAACAAAATCTCTTCGGCTAGCCACCTTCTGGATCACTTCCACGGGTACATAGAAGAATCGAAGTACGAGTTAATTTCTCACTGTTGAAGTGATCTGAGTATTGAGAAAGCTGTAAAGACCTTTTAGCACGTGGCGTGGTGAAAGAAAATATTATGGTACGTTTTGAGGATGTACATTCAGGCGTCATATTCCAAAGCCTTACCTGAGATATTATCATCAATCTACTTTCTCATATTCACCAGTCTCCTTGCGTCATTTCGAGTAATTTCTACCATTTGGAAGAATTTAGTTACTAAAGCGTATCGAGTAGGGAATTACCAAACAAACATTTACTTAGGGAACTTCAAACCTTTTGCTAAGGTGAAAGACTGAAACCTAGGATTGTGCCTAGACTTTGGCAACTTGATCGGGTGGCGATTAGAACCCATTTAAACCCTACTTCAAACTGATGGTCTAGTTGACTGACCTTTATAAATCCGAGTTTGCCTCCATGGTCTGACGAATTCGTAGTGATATTATCGGTGATTTTCTTATCTACATCGATAGCGAGGCCAAATTCTTTAAACTTTGTTAATTAGCTATATACCAGATTCCTCGATTTTAAACTTGGATTAAATTGATACTCTTCTTGAGATATGCGATCTCAAAGGATGAGATTATTTTTCTCCAAAAAGCTTGTAACGGAAGAAAGTTGACATTCTCACAAAAGGGTTGTGAATTCGAGATATTCTTGGTCTTGTCAATTTTATCGACAATTTGTCAGTGAATTCTCGACTACAATATCCTTCTTCACTTTTCGGCTGAGAAAAGTTAGCTTGTTTTGAAAAGTTGGATATGAATAAAGTTTCTGGTAATCAAATTATTGTCTCAGTTCACCATTGCTTTACATTCTTCGATGATGTTGATCTTCTGGGAGATTCATGATGATGTTTCAGTTGTGCAGAAGCAGCATAACGGATTATCATCTATATTTCCAATGTGTAGAATTGTTTAGAATGAGCCATCTCATTTATGACTTAGAGTCGACATTTACCATCTTTGCCTTTAAATCAAATGACATTTCTCTATGGAGAACGGGTCTAAAATCCTTATCAACCTTAGAATTTCCTAAATACATTTACTCTTGGAATGAGTTAAGTTTTCATGGCGGCAGTAAAAGGACATAGCTATCCTTGATCATTTTCATCTTGTCCTATCCTATTGTAGTTAGAGAATTCGAGTATCGTTATGGAGTTACTTTTAACTCATCAAGAATAGTTCGAATGGAAAATCACTTTTGTATATGACTGGAGTTGGGAAGTATCATTATACGCTCTCAGTACGAGGTATTTTGTACGGGTAGTGAATATGAAAGTCAATAATCTTGATGCCGAACCAAGGTTATGCTTATGTAGTGTTTCAATTGGTGGTATCTTTATTTAAGTGGGAAGCCGTATTCTTCCAGCTTCAAGGCTTTAAGTATTGGCGATGATTTCATTCCTGAAAATAGGCATTGGAATTTCAACAACAAAACACTTGTGAAGACAACTAAGATAGAAGTGGGACGCTGTTAACTTCTCCATGTGATATGATCAAGAAGTTCTCGTTGTGACATGATCAAATGTAGAGGTAAGAAAGGAATGAAATCGAGGCTTCCTTTGATGTGTTTGAAGAGAATCCTCATTCTAGATACACCTCGCTTTTGACATTGAGAGGATTTTGAGGATATGGAGTTCAAACTTCCTGGACAACTACAGTTTTTCTAATTGCGTCCAGAGGATAATGGCATTATGAGAAAGCTACTTCTAGACTTCTATACAAGTTTAGGCAAACAGAAACCCGAGAAGATTATCAACTTGGTGTATTTATATTTCATCATGCTACATGTTTCACTTCCAAGCCTTTGGAAGTCTTTATGAAGATTATGAGTATTAGATGTTGTTAGTATCATATTTCTACCCCTAGACTAATGATTAGCCTGAAACAAGTTACTCAAACCTTAGTGGACGAATTGCATCTTGTTTGTTCCACCATTAGCATGGTTGCAACATACCATTATCTCTATTTTAGTTGCTTGTAACCACGGTTACAATTTTGGGTTAGCTATGTCACCATTGGAGTTGACATATAGAGACCTTATGCATAGTGTGTATTTGGTAGACGTTTACTTTTGTTAGAGTTATGGGTAACTACGGTTACATTCCTGATTAAGAGTATGATATCATTTGAGCTATAATATAAATATTGTATGCGCAGCTTGTGATTTACAGAAGAGTATTGCGAACAAATATTTGAATGATTGAATTTGTGATGTAGAAAATTTTATGTTATTAACGATGTTGCCTAAGAAGGTAGTGAATGAGCACAATCGTATGTGTATTTCCCAATGAGGGGCAAGATGGTAATATTGCACCCTCAGGAATTGTTACTTGCTTATCGAGACAACAATGAGTTGTCGTTATTGCGGGCTACAGACCGTAATATCAATAACTTATTCGTTAGATTCATTAAGCAAGTAAGCAAGTAGGCCATTCTACGTTAGTATTTGTATTTACTTATTTAATTAGTTATTTCTTTTGTTTGGGCTCGACCCAAAGATAATACATACTTATTTTCGAAGTACGTTACGCTACGAGCTCGTTTGTGAAAAATATTTTATGCTCGTTTTTTATTTTAGTGCAACTATTTTAACTTTACTTCACTACATGCATATTCTGATGTTATGTTTTATACCTCTATTTTTGGACCCTATGTTTTAATAAAATATTATATTTTGGCATGGTACTGAAAAAGAAGGAAAGTTTGAGCTTAGAGGTAAAAGATGAATCATTGCACTCCGTTCGCGACAAAATGGCATTCTCTTTTATGCAAGCACTCTCGTTTGATTTCTTCTTTATGTGTACATTACGATCTTTCAGAGCATTTTATGTATAACTAGTGATTTCAAATTTCGGGGACAAAATTTTTTTTAAGGAGGGTAGATTGTGACGACCCGTCACTAATTTTATGTTTTTACAAATTTTAAAAGCGTGATTTTATGAAAATGCCCTTATAGGCAAGGGTATTGACTTTCGTTGATGAACCTATAGTGAAGTGTATGAATTATTCCTTTAGCGTATTCCTGAAGTACTTGATAATACGACCGTGTAGGCGCAAGCAGAAGCTGATTGGACTATTGATATTACCATTTATTATTTTATATATTTTCATGCGTACCATTATATTATTTTAAGATTATCTTTGGAAAGAAATTAGAGAAGGAGAAAAAGAAACGGAGGGAGAAGGAAAAAAGAAGAAAGGGTGTTGGCTGCCCAATCAGAGAAGAAATGAGAAAACTTCGGCAAAGGGAAAGAAGAGAAAGAGTGAAGGTGACCAACCAGAGAGAAGGAAATGAGGGGAAAGGAGGGAGGTGTGGAGCACCCAACACATCTGACTCGTACACCCATAGCAACCCGGCTTCGAACCGATGGAGTTTTCCGACGATATCCATCAAAACTTCAGGTGATTTTCACCCATTCACCACCACCAAACCTCATCACCATATCTTAACATCCAATTCTAGCAAAAATTGACCCGAAATGGTGGAGATTTCATAAAGAACACCCGTGGGTGCCGCTGGGAACCTTGCTCATGATTTACCAATTGTGAAACCATCTCCTCCAATTACCACCACCAGAGCACTCCCCTAGAACCCAGGAACAAAGCCTAGGCAATGGTGGAGGCTAGGGGCGAGCAAACGGTATAGGAACTGTGGGTCGGGGCAGTTAATATAGGTACGGGGCGGGTACGGGTTGGTTCCTAATTTTTAAAAAGAGAAACTGGGCGGGCCGGGCTGGGCCTTTGAAACTTTAGGTTCGGGCCGGTTCCATAAGTGTAGAAAAATGGGTACCCGGACTGACCCGTTTCTAATTATAATGAACAACCCAGATTGGATGATAAGTTATCATCCAATCTCAATTGTTAATTTTAAGATCAACCCTAGTTAATTCCTTCAGGTTCCAGAATCACTCATTTGCCTTTCCCTCGACTCCCTCGACTTCATCGCCTCTCCCTGGACAACCTCGCCTTTCCCTGGACTCCCTCTACTCTATCGCCTCTCCCTCGACTCCCTCGACTCTAACTCTCAATCGTCTTCCCCTCACCTCACAGTGCTCACACGTCACACCAGCCTACTATCTGGGTTTTAATTTTCTAGGTCCAAGGTGTGGGGGTTGCAGGCTTGATGGAGGTGGGTTCTGGGTTTCCAATTTGAGCTCGCTGAGCGACGGGTATGTAGAGAAATAGGGACCAAGAGTTGAAAGGGTTTAAGAGAGAGAGCTGCGACCTTAGGGTTTCAAAGGTAGAAATGGAAGGATGGATGGCGATTGTACAATCTATACGATGTAAGATCGAGAGTTGTAAAGGAAGCTCAGTTTCTCTTCCAGTTTTTTAGTTTTTGTTTGGTTTAATTTGTGGATAACCTGGGCTCAATTCCAACTATAGTTTTTGTTTGGTAATTGCAGAAGTGAAAATTCTATGCTACTGTGTATAACCTGGGCTCTGTTGATGAAGCATTTCCCTTTGTTGTCTGAATCAGAAAGATGTTTGAGGGCTGCTGCTGATGGTTCTGAGGGATCAAGGTTACTCTCTCTACGCCGTTGTAGAATGGAGCTCACAAAATGTGGTCTTTTGGGGATAGCGTGGTCGTTTCAACTCTGATGGACGGCGTGGCCTTGGCGGAGGGAGGCAGAGACATCAAGGAAGGTGAAGGTTTAGAGTAATAAAAACAAACAAACAAAGAACCTATGGACCCAACCTGAACCGCCCCGTTCCAACCGGGCCGGGTAAGGTCCAATTCCTGTATAAAATTTGCTATCCGCGGCCCAGCCTGGCCCGTTTCCTTTGCATCCAAGTTCGGTTCGGTCCTTCTAAAAATAGGCCTGGCTTGGCCCATGCCCACCCCTAATGAAGGCGTCAGAGCAAGTTTGGAGGTCAAATCAAGCACACTTAAGTATAGGGTTTCCGACGGGTTTTAATGAAATTGAAGCTCTTCCCGGCCGATTTGGCCTTGATCATAGGTATGAAAGTTACTCTACTCATTGAGATCTTCATTCCTGTAAATTTTTGGTAAATTTTGGAAAAAGTTGGATTTTCCAGCGAGTCTGGGCGGCCGATCGCCACCCACGGCGGTGCATGGCCAGGGGACCGTCGATGTTATTCTTAGGCTAAATTAGATGTCTTGAGTTCAGTTTTGGTAATTGTATAACGTAGGTTGATCGTTTGGACCCAAATTCATTAAGATACGTTACTTGGTAAAGATGTGAATCGACGATCCGACCGTTGGATCGTCACCATACTTTAATACATTATAGTACGTAATATTTAAGGACCATAGGAACTTACAAATAGGGTATCCGATATATGGATCTTCCCGAATTGGATTTGTAAGTTCATAAAATAAAATGTTAACCGCCACTTGGTTTTGGCAATCGGTGGAGATCCGACCGTTGGATTGTAATGGAACTTTAAGATGTTGTTCTAGAAGTATAATGTGGATCTTTGGAAGTAAGGGATCAGAAATCCATAATGCGGATCTTCCAAATCGAACTACGTAAGGATGTGTGTTATGTAAGTTACATATTCTATCGATAAGATTTCTGAGACATGATTTGATAATTGTTCTAGGCGCCGATTGTTCGTGACGCCTTGATGGTTGTGCTAGGGAGTTGTAGCATGAACTCTAGGTGATGAGCTTTTGTTTTCAGTATATATATGTATGCTTGGTATTTTTCCCAGAAAATGCGTTTAAATGGAATTATGTTTTGAAATGCCATGCCTTATGATTTATACTTAGATTATGGTTAGTAAAGTATGCATATTGTGATATGACGCTATGGATGCTCAGGTAAGTACCAGGTGAGTTATAAATTGTTAATGTGAGTTGATGAGTATGTTGAGATGCATTGAAAGCTCATAAACCTGCACCCTGGTGTTAGTGCTCCCGCCCGTGGCCAGGGCACATGCCTTCACGTGATGTTCACCTCCGCACCGCACGCTCACCTTAGATCCAAGTTAGGTGCACAGGCCTATCTTATAGACCACTATAGGTGGTTCCAACTCGTAGGTGACCCGCGATTATTCACAGAGTCTTGACGTGATCGTAGCACTTGAGCGTATTTATTTTCACCCAGTCCTGTCGTACACATCACTATAGGTGGTTTCGACTCGTGTGCAGTATACTTGATGAGCTATGGATTCAGCCGTACAGGCCACAATAGGTGGATTCAGTTGACATATTACTTTCATTGATTTACTTCACCTGGTTTACTCATTATTGATGCTGAGATATTTGACATGGCATATATGTGGATTTTGATAATTCGAGCATGGTTTCGATATATGTATATATTCTATTTTTTGGGAAATTATACAGGTTTTACGGCGAGGGGTTACTACCTTTAATAATTGAAATGATTTTTGAAAAGCTTTGTTTTTGCCCACTCACACTTTCTGTTTTGCGCCCCTCCAAGTTTAATTTGCTGAAAGTTCGTATCGACAAGGATTCTTGGCAAATCTCAAGATAGGTGGTTACTTTTGAGGGTATAATCCTTATCCATTCCAATGTACTTACTTATGCTCTAACGTCACATGTGAAGTTGGCTCATTCCTGCTCACCAGCACACTCTGGTATTTAGGCAGTCTTAGGTTCAAATTTATTTACATTTTTCCACCTCATCACACTTTATGGCTTTGTCACCTTCCAGGTGTCGGCCAACACAGCTCAGTTCAAAGTCCAAGTGGACATTCCGGGTCAGGGTGTATCGTGCAATATGCATGAAAATTTCCATAAATAAAGTAGACATATAAATTTATTGTCACCCAAAATTCCATAATTTTATTTCGATTTTAGAAGTGGGCTAAAGATAAAATCGAAATGGAATGTGTTGCAGAAACCACATAAATTCTATAGTACAGTCCCTAGATTAAAAATTCACCAATAATTCATTTTCAAACCAATGCTCATGAAAATTTGCACATTTAAAATAAACATCTCAATATATATCATACTAAAATTTCATGAATTTATGAATTACATAGATATATCAAAATAATGTCACAAATAGACTATGGTGCCGAATTCCAGTAAAATAGTGTCACACTTAAAATTTTACCATAAATCCATTTGTTGTTCGAAAGACGTGAAACTTTTTGCACGTGTAGAATTCATTATATAACATAACAAGAAATAATTTCATCAAAATTGGAGATAGAAAAATTTACCAAATTATTGTTCTCAAGCGGTGAATGAAATTTACAAAATCTTCTAATCATATCACAATGAAATGAGATACATATACATTGATGAGAATTTGGCTAACAATGACCATTCACTATATATTTGCTACACAAAATGCAAATAGGTAACAAAAATTCATTCTTTTGGTGATTACAACAAACAAGGCATCCCTTTTCACCATAAAAGAAAATGATTTAGTCATTTAGACAACTTCACTTAAACTCTACATCAGCAAAATATCCAAATTTGTTAACCATATCAAATTTCAATGCAAAAGCCACACTACTCCTTTTAATTCATTATTCCAAAAATTATGGACCGAACTACAATATTTAATCATGCAATCAATAAGCCAATGTAGTTAAAATATAAGTTACTATAGGCAGAAAATCTCAACACTACCACTTCAATTCTTCTCTTCAATACAAGTGTAAAGGATTCATGAATAATAATAGAATAAGAGTGAGTTGAAGCATGAAAATCCTAGAAACACATAACGATAAGAAAATTTGAGAGGATCCGTGTATACACGAAAAATGAGGGAAAGCAAGAAGACAAACCTCACAAACTCATAACAAAATTTCATATTAATCTATAGAAGGATTTATATATCAGAGTTCGAAAATAATCGATATCATGTAATTTATACAAAAGCATAATTCAATTAAATCATACCCATGTTTCCTAACAACGAGTGATTCTAGCTGAAAGACTCCGAAAATCACCAAAATTTTAAACTTGACTATTGACAGCGTGAGCAGTGACTAAAGGACGGCTTGCCGTTGACTAGTGTGCGAGAGAAAAATTTGAAACACCATGAGAAGCCATAGTAATTATTATTGTAAATGGGATTCCAAAACAAGGAACCCTAAAGATTGCCCAACAACAACAACAATGACATCCAAGTCAATCTTGATATTAATCATATTAAAATAATTAAATCAAACTATTTAGATGCAAATTGTGACAAGCCTCCAAACTCCAGAAATTGATAATATACACACATATTAATTAAGGTCATAACAAATTAAGAAGAATTTATCAAATTAACCAGGCGAAGATCAAAATTCAATGCAAAACTATATATATATATATAGCTTTCATCAAATAAGTATAGCTATAAACAAAGCAATCAGATTTGCTTCTTAATTAATATCACGACATGGCTAAGAAAACTCATCTTTACGTCTTCTCCATGAAAGCAAAACAAATCACTTTTGATAATTACATGAGAGTCCCAAATAAGAATTCATCAATACTAATTAGCAGTAGCAATATGCATCGCTATCTAGACCAGTACTGATATTATAGTTAATACAGTCATACCAATGGATGCAAATTATATTACGTAACTTTACTCATAATAAGGTTGAAAGGAATCATGAAATTAACCAAGAAGGAGCCCAATGGAGAAGTGTATATGTATCCTTAGTCGTATACATGGTTTCCAACACTAAGACTCATTAGGTAAAACCCCAGCATGATAAAGCAGCGGACGTGTTTGATCATCTATGAAATTATAATCAAACACCTTACCTTTAATCTGAGCCCTAAGCTTGTTGTGTGGCTCTGATAAGACATGTAAGACATATCTTGAAAACACAACAACAAGACATTAGGATTACAAATAAATCAAATCAATATAAAGTAGATACGAAGTTATGAACTAATTATATTGAACTGATTTGTAGAATTCGGAAGACATGGTTATGAAGATGAAGCCATTGATGAACTATAGGTTGTCTTCTCCTTCCAATACTCCAATAATGGAAGCAGGAACTTAACCTAGTATTTATATACCATTGGAGTTCCTTATTAGTTGGTCTATTAACAACTAAGAAGGTCAACCCTATCACCTTGATTGAGTCCTATCATGATGCAATATCTTTGTATTTGAACCTCGAGATGATTCTCCTAGATTAGCTACAATGATTTAAGACTCCACAATTCTTACCTAACTAGGACTTTTAATTTACTCGAATTGCACATCACAAAATAATCAAGTGATTTGTTCCTCAAGTAAACCAATTGTCACACATTGCCATTCACTGAACTTTACAGCACTAGGTAAATCTATTTACTTTTGTTTATTACTGGAAGCCTGGAAAACAATCTAATGTTGGTTAATTACTTTGTAGATAGGATAAATTGTTCTGGTGCTACCGTGCTAAGTGGGATAAACCTTGTTAGATGCATTACCTTACAATCTAACAAATATGAAAATTGCATGGTTCTTAGTTGAATTATCATTGATCACTTGTCGATTACCTTAACGTTTGTTGTCAAATATTGTACCTTAATATTGAAAAAATGAAAATTACAATGTTCTTACTTTTGAGCCAGCTCAATGATGATATCGTAGTATTAGCTCTTTGTATATAGATTTCCACATTGCTTTTGTATTTGTTTGCATATTTGCATATGTTCCATAGGAAAAGTGTCGACAAGAAGTGATGTGTATAGCTATGGAATCATGTTGTTTGAAATAATTGTGAGAAAGAAGCCAACAAATGAAAAGTTTGCGGAAGAACTGACCTTGAGGAAATGGATAAATGCTCCGCTTACTGACGATATCTGGGAGTAGTGAATTTGGTTTTTGAGTGTAAAAGGGGGAAAGAGATGAATGCCATAAAATATATCATTTTATCAATCATGGAAATAGGCTTGAAGTGTTCCGACGAAGTGCCAGAGGAAAGAATAGATATCAAAGATGTGTTGCTGAAGCTCATAAAAATAAAATTGGCACTTGAAAAGTATAGAAACAAAGTGTTCATGTCCATCATATTGTCTTGGTAGTTTCTGTACGTATGTTGGTTGTTTTTCAGTTTTCATTTCCTGCTGTTCGTTCTACATATGTATCAGTTTGCAAAATTTCTACACTTGTCGATGTTTTCATCTCAGTGGAAACTAAATTATGAGAGGTTCAAATCTCAGATTTTCCTTTCAGTGATTTCAACGCTACAATTTCATTTGATTAACAAGTTAGAAGCGGTTGTCTCCTCAGCACAAGGTATTGCCTATGGTACACCTCACAGCACTGTAAGGCCATGGTTATAGAGAATGCGTATATCTCAATCTCTTATGCTATATGATTTAGGGAAATAATATATGCACGCTTCTTTTCTCCTTTTGCACATTTTTATTTATTTTTCTTGATTCTCTTGTTGATTCATTCAATCCAAAGGCCAGAAATAAACATGGGTGTGCAAGGAGAAAGAACGGGTGTGTTGAATTGACTTCTCTATATTTATAACATGCAATATTTATAGGTTATGAAAAATATAAAAGCATACATCATTTGTGCGGATAAAAACTCTAAAGAGATGGTGTTTGGAGTACTATTTCGAAGATGATTTTCTTCTTTCCCCTTTAGGTTATCTGAACAGTTTACAGAATAGGCATGAAAGAAAATAAATATAACATGGTTACAGAATGATCAAAGATAGAATAGTTAACTCTTCCTTGGATCTAACACAGATTGCCATAATATTGATGTTGTATCTAGTTGAAGAAGGTGTGTGGATCTTATTACGTCTGCCTGCCGTTGCGGATAGGCATCATTTTTCCGGTTTGATCGTTGCTTTGAAGTCATCATTTGAAGTGACTGGTGTTGCCAGATTCGCTTACCGAGGGCTCTCTCAAGATTTATGGTTCATGTATCTAATGTTACTGCAGAAGACTATGATCAGGTTCCTAGGGTCCCTAGTTAGTTCCAATAATAAACACAGAAAGGATCGACTAAAGAAAGGAAGTACACTAGTATGCCACGTACTTACAATTTTGCAGCGGACTGTAACACCCCTGGATGAGTGACCCTTTCAGATTGGACTCTTTTTTTTTTTTTAGTACATCGATATTTTTACACTAAAGGGAGGGGGAGTTTGATTGAGCCACACAATGGGCAACCTAATTTGGTATCGAATTTGCCATCCACAAGATTCGAACATAAGACCTCTCACTTCCAAGAGAAGGGAAATACTACTGACTGTAGTACTAAGTGGCTTTTAGATTGGACTCTTGGTGTGACAGCCTATCCCTAATTTTACATTTTATTAATTTTGATGAGTGAAATTACAAAAATGCCCTTGAGTCAATGACACACCTCGACCTAAATCAGGGCATGCTGGGCGTCATGTGAGGGTGATGTAACCATGTGCACAGAGCAGAAGCAATAGAGATACAAGGAATTATGAATAAACAAAAACCAAATCAACTAGAGTGCTAGGTAGGATAAGGTGCAAGTGCGAGATTAAGTGTGAAATACACAACCAGAGCATAAATAGCCTAAGTGCAGTCAAGCAGGACAAATACTAATCACACAACACCCAAAGGTGATCCTATATTTGTGATGTTTTGTCAGAACCACTGTTGAAATCCCCGTGAGCCATCAAAACACTTCTACCTAAAACCTGGAGGGGCGCAAAACAAAAAGTGTGAGTGAGCAAAAACAAAGTTTTTCAAAATCATTTCATTTCTCAAAAGTTCTAACCCCTCGCCTTAAAACCTGTATAATTTCCCAGAAAAATATATATACGATAACATAAATCATACTCAAGATGAAAACCCATAGAAATATACCATACCAAAGTATCTTAATGAAATGCTAAAAGTAATCCAATTAAAATGTATCAATGCCAGATATCATATCAGCCGGATCCACCTAACGTCACCTGCTCAGCTGAGTATATAGCTCATAATCAATCTCAATCATATCAAATCAAATCCTCCACACGAGTCGAAACCACCTAAAGTGGTTTGTACGACAAGACTAGGTGTAAAATAAATATGCTCTACTGCTACGATCACGTGAAGACTGTGCAAATAATCGCGGGTTACCTACGAGTCGGAACCACCTAAAGTGGTTTGTATGACAAGCTTGTGCACCTAACTTGGATCCAAGGTGAGCATATGGTGTGGGAGGTGAACATCACATGAAGGACTGTGCCCTAACTCTGGGCGGGAGCATTAACATCGGGGTGCAGGTTTATGAGCTATCAATGCATCACATCATATCTCGAATAACTGAAGCAATCTCATATCTTTAATTTATGAACTTACCTAGCACTTACTTGTGCATCCGCAACACCAATTTTAATTATATGCAACTACTAATGCATAAATAAAATAAGCAGATACTTTGCATGGCATTTCAAAACGTATAATCATTCAAATTCATTTTCTGGGAAAAATCTCAAGTATATAGGTATATACGGAAAACCAAAAGCCTACTCACTGATATGTTGAAGGGTTGTAGCCCTCGAGCCTTGATTGATGGTGCTCATCCTCAAGATAGGTCTCACCTATATGCGAAATAACTGAATAAACGTTATTTAAAGCATATACACAAAACTAGGAAATAACTTCTCATGCAATGCTCAAATAGGGTATTTGAATATACCACAATGACCTACTCAACCTCAGGAACATCCCCATGTTTTTAGAAAAAAAATTCATGACCCCATGCGCCGGCCAAGGCACGGCCAGACGTGTGGCCCACGCGTAGGCAAGTGCCTAGCACACCAAAAGGATTCCCTAACGGCGTTAGGGAATATTCCGTTAAAAATCATAATATGTCGTTATGTTTACCTGACGGAGTCAGAATATTCTGTCAGCTTTGACGGTATATTATCCTCCTTCTTCCTTGGTTCGTCAAAGTCCGATGCTGGTCACCATTACGATTGCCGGAACTGGAAAAAAAAATCAAACCTTCATATCTTATTCGATTCTCAACCAAAATTCATGAATTTTGTACCAAAATGAAGCTTAAGATGAGAAGAACATATTCATACCACTTTGGGGGACCTAAAACCAACAAAAAGTCGCCTGAAAAACCTTCGATATTCCGGCCAAACCTGCAACTCGCTAAACCTGGGCTTCCCGACTTCCAATTCACTTCAAAATTACTCCTCGAGCTTTGTGAAGATGTTTTAAGGCTCCCTATAACCTTAAACCTCCTTGAAAACTTCACGATTATGAGTGCATGAACAGTACTCAAAATATGAGATTCTGGGTTCTCGGGTTTTACGAGTTCTCACGTCGAACTAAAGGTATGGATGTGTTCCTGAGCTCACAAGGAACACAAAAGCAACCTCCTTGACATCGACCCGTGGTTTGAGAGCTGAGTTCAAAGGGTGACCGTACAACTTGTACGAACAATGGATGGAAGCTGAGAGAAGGAGAGAGAGAGAATCAACAGGATGGGTATATGTGTGTGAGTATGTGTGGTCCAGTTTGCAACCAACCAAAAACAAAAGAAAATAAAACCTAAATCCTAAATATTTCCAAAAGTCTAGGAAAATTAGGAATTGGACCACAACCAAAAACATATCACACAAACACATCTCAACGTCCAAGGGTATTTTAGACAAATCACACCATTGAAAAATTTATTTCAGGACAGGTTGTGACAGGCAAAGGTATTTTTTTTTGTTTACCACCTTGTCATGTCACATAAGATCCATTTTCTTGGCGTATACTCGTAGTATTTGTCGCTACGAAAGCATGGGCATAAGCAGAACGTAATTTGGAGCTATAACGAATGAGTTATTAATGAACGAAGTTATGGGCGAAATGGTCATTTAACCATAATCTGAAAGCGCCACGTGGAGGGCTGTGATGGATAAAGGAAAGAGTTGGATGGCTGGGATTGATGAAAAAAAAGAAAAAAAAAGAAAGGATATAGAAACTGTCGGATGGCAGGAAGAGAGAAGAGGAGGATGGACCAACCTGAATAAAGAGGTGAGGAGATGGTCAAATTGGGAGAGGAGAAAGGAAGGAGGTGAAGAATGGGAGAAGAGGAAATGAGGGGAAATGAGGGAGAGCATAGCACCGGATCCCCTTGACCGTTTCGACCTGGCAAGCAGGCGCTTGACCCGGTTCTTACTATTGATTTTTGACGCCTTTCATGGTGTTTTACAAGCTTTTCATGGCCAGCCACCACCTAGGAATAACTCCACAGCCTTCCCTCTCCCATTTGCACCTAAATTCCATTTCATTTGACCCCCAAATCACTAAGAACAAACCGTACGGGTTCATAGGTGCACGGCGGCAAATCCACCATTCCTGCAATGATTTCTTTCGATCTCCACCACCATTACACTCTCCTTAAACCCAGGAACAAAGCCCAAACAACCTTGGAGGCAACGGAGCACTAGAGGTGATGGATCGAAGCCACCCATTTCTAGGGTTTATGTTGGATTCGAGAGAAATTGGAGCTTTTTCAAGCCAAATTGGCATTAGTCACATGTATGAAACTTGCTCTACTCATTGAAATCTACAAATCCATAAAATTTGGTAATATTTGGAAATAATTGAATTTTCCGGCTAGTCGGGATGGCCTGCTGCCGCGTGCGGCAGCATGTGGGCCAAGACCCCACCTGCCCTTCGCAGACTAATTTGGATACCTTAATTCCATATGTGAGATCCGATTGACGAAATCTCATCATATGACTATAGTTTTGATAGAGACCGCTACTTGGTTATTATATGAATCGACGATCCGACCATTGGATCGGCACTAAACTTTAATAAGTGATAGTACTTAGTATTTGTGGACATTAGGAACTTATGGATAGGGAATCTGATGTATGGATTTTCCCGATCTGAATTTCTAAAGTTTGTAAAATCCAACATTGACCGCCATTTGAATTTACGATTAGCAGAGATCTAATCGTTGGATCGTTCTGAAACTTTATGATGTTTTTCTAGAAGCTTATTGAAACTCTTGGGAAGTTACAGATCAGAAATCTGAGTTGTGGATCTTCCGGATCAAGTTACATAGAGTTGTGGACCCTACCGTCGACCTTTGACCGACGGTTGACTTTTGGTCAATAGGTTACAAATCATTCTAGAGCGTCCTTAGGGATGTGTTTTATGTAAGTTACATGTTCTATCAATAACAATTATGAGATGTGATTTGATATTTGTTCTAGGCGACGATCGTTCATGATGCCTCGATATTTGTGCTAGGGAGTTGTAGCGCAAACTTTAGGTGAGTGGGCCTTTTCTTTTTTTATAGTGTGTGTGTGTGTGTGTGTGTGTGTGTGTGTGTGTATATGATTGATAGTTTCTATTTATGCATTTGAAAAATAATTTTTACATACGCCTGGATTGGACTGAAGTTAATAAGAATTAGCAAAATGACAGAATTTATGAAATATGCTACATCCTACGGGATGCACATGTATGCTTATAATCTTTGATCCCATGATTATACCTATGGCTATGAATGATATTATGTTGATTAGAACTATCAAATCATAATGGCATGCTTATATTTATGTAGTCTGATCATCATCGCTACACCTCCGTGTTAGTGCTCACCCAGGGTCAGGGCCAATTTTTCACGTGTATGTTCACCTTCACACTACACACTCGCCTTGGATCCAAGTAGGTGCCAGTCCTGTCCTACAGGTTGCATTAGGCAACTCCGACTCGTAGGTGACTGCAAATAGCGTCATTATTCACGTGATTGTAGCACTAGAACGTATATTATGATTACACCCAGTCCTGTCGTACAGGTCGCATTAGGTGACTCCGACTTGTGTGTTAGCATAGATTGATGATCACCTTATTTTACTTATATTACTGTTGAGATTTTGTGATTTTGGATGTCCTGCCCTTAGTTACGAGATATTGTGCTGTAATGAATTCTTGAGATTTTGCAGGCTACGGTAAGTATTTTTATACTATACATAGTAAGTATATTTTGGAAACTATACTTGTTTTACGACGAGGGGTTACAATGTTTTAAGAAAGGTTTTTATAAAGCTTTATTTTCAGGCCCACTCACCCTTGTTTTTCGCCCTTCCAGGTTTTAATAGCTGAGCTTTCTTATCGACGAGGATTCGTGGCAAATCTTGGTATTGGAGATTACCTTCAATGGTATGATTCTCAATCCACTCTACTGTACTTTACTTATGCTCTGACATCACGTGTGAAATGGGTTTATTCTCGCTCATAGCGCTCTTATATATTTTGGCACTTTTAGGTTTAAATTTATTCATATTTTCCTCATCATTACACTTTATGACTTTATCAACTTCTAGGTGTCAGCCAACACACCTCGATTCAGAGTCCTAGGGGACTTTCCGGGTTTATATGTGTCACTTGAATCCCTTATTTTGTTTTAATTTTCTATAAGCATTTCTAACTTTCTATGTATTTAGCAAATTGGCAGGCTATCCATCCTTCCAATCCACAATATTTCCCATGTTTGAACCATGCTAACTATGCTTTAAGATGACAGTAACCACTCATCTAGGCCTGATCCACAATATTTCCCACAATATGAACTGCAACCATTTTATTGGTTATCATTGAAACATATTCCAAATTTGATGTGTTTGTATTTGGACCCATATTATTGGGCTTGGGTCGAGTGTGACTTTGAGCTCGGCCCAAAAGGAAAACTTTCAGGTGAACATTATCCATTCTAAAGTTAGATGGCAATTGGCCTGTTCCTGGCTATAGTGAAACAAATGCGCCTCGATTTCATCTTATTTGCAAGAAACCCATCTGATATGGGCTGGGTTGGACGGGAATTAATAAAGGTTATGAGGGTAATTTTGTCTCTGACCAGATTTCCATATATTTACGGTTTTGCTAGTCTATTCTAAAATGGGCCCTCTATTTTACATTATTTACATTTCTGCCATTGTTTGCGGATGTGCTTCATCTTTGTTATAATTAACCCTTTCTCTTTCTCCCAACTCTCCATCTCTCTCAACCCTCACCATCTTCCCCTTCTTCGTAAAACCCAGAGGCCGAGAGGCCTGAGTCCACATCACAATTCGCCACTTCGGCAAGCCTCAACTCCATCAAACAACCACTAGCTCTCTGGACTCCCCTTTCTTTCTTTGAATTGGTGGCTTCGAAGGTGACTGTGAGAGAAAGAGAATGGGTCGTCGGGATGCGGGGAGAGAAACAGAGAGGGAAGAGTGGGGATCGTGAACAGCCGTCGTTCCTCAGTCTAGGATTCACTCACAATCGTTTATACTCTGTTGCACCTTTAGATGAGTCACTTCTTGCTTTTGATTTTGGACTCAAATCTTAATATTTTATTATTTCTTGCATTTATATCTGCTTGCATGTTCAGATGAGTCAGTTTGTCCTTTTGATTTTGTACTCAAATCTTAAGAGGGTGTAGTCAAACTAAGATTTTAAAGGATTTTAAAGGATTTTAAAGTGATAGATTGGATAGGATTTAAGAGGATTAAGGACTCCTACAAAATTCATATGGATTTTAAATAATTTGAATGGATTGTGGTGGATTGTGAGGGGAAGGATTTGAAATCCTAGGGGGTGAGGTTGGATTCTTTTTAGTTTTGGTTATACATACTTTTTGCTTTCAAATCCCACAAAATCCACAACTTACTGAAATCCTTCAAAATCTTAATTTTTTTAATACACTTAGATTTGGATGGATCCTTTAAAATCTTTTAATTGACTGCACCTAGATTTTAATGGATTCTAAAATCTTTTAATTGACTACACTAGGATTTTAAAGTCTTTTAAAATCCTCTCAAATCCAAGTTTGACTACACCCCTCTTAATATTTTATTATTTCTTGCATTTATATATGCCTGCATAGTCACTTTGTCCTTTTGAATTTGTGCTCAAATCTTAATATTTTATTATTTCTTGCATTTATATCTGCTTGCAGGTTCGCTTTGTCATTTTGATTTTGTACTCAAATCTTAATATTTTATTATTACTTGCATTTATATCTGCTTGCATGTTGTGATTGAGAGGCCAAAATTAGTTTACAAATCTTCCTGTACTGTTTGGTTAGGTTAGGTAGCATGCTTTTCTCTTTGTTTTAATCGATTTAGGGATTTTTTGCCCCTCTATATATTCATTTGCTCTCAGTTTTGTTTCTTAGGTTCCTCTGTATTTCTGTAACCGTTCAAAGGTCATTTTTATTCCTTTTTGTAGTTTAAATTTTGTCTATTATTATGTCTAGCCTTCCATTTCAATTCCAATGTTCTTAAATTGTATGCATCTGTGTCTCTATGTATGCATATGAGGTTCTGCATCGACTTCTCTGCTTCCTAATTTTAATGCAATTTTTTTTATTTCAATTGTTTAAAGACGAGAAGATTGATTATTCTCTTATTTTTATGGATTGCAGGAAACGTCCTGCTAACTCAGGATTTTGCGTTGCAGGTTTCATTTGCTAAACCTAACTTTTTTATGTTGTGCAGCAATTACTGTTTGTACGTTCATTTGTTGTGTTGTTGTATTGAATATTTTTGTCTTGTTCTACAAAATGTTTTTCATTTTGTCTTTATTTTTCAACAACAAAGTGATTAATTAAGAGTCTTTGTAGATTAATCTGCGTTTCATTTCCCGTGTGTGTCTATCTTTTACCAATTGGTTTCAAATATGTATATGTGTGACTCTGTTGAGAAAGGTATCATGTTGTTGTGCATGTTTTGCATCTTCCACTTTGGTTTGACAATTAAAAAAAAAGGTGACATGTCTTATTAGGCAGTTTAGATGTCAAAAATTGTTTCCATACCAAACTTGAGCTGTACATATATGTTACCTGTGACAGCCCGTTCCGAAATATATTTTCGATGGTGTGAAATGACTTATATGCCCTTTAATCGTTGAGTTGTGTTGTGTGGTTTAAGCTTTGGATTTGGACCAATCCTTTTTATTCCTAAGCAATTGGAACTTAAAAATTTTATTTGTTTTGTTTGAGTGGCCAAATCTAGACCACACACACACACACACTCACAACCGTTGACTCTTTCTCTCCTTCCCTCTCAAGTTTTCTTCCATTTCCATACAATGTTGGCACGTGACTGTGCATGAGTGATCATAAAATTTTTCTAAAATTATGGGGATGTTCTTGAGGTTGAGTAGGCCACGTTGGTATATTCAAACACCCCAATTGAGCAATGTATGAGAAGTTATTACCTAATTTTGGTTATGTGCTTTAAAATAATGTTTAAATAGTTGTTTCGCATATAGGTCAGGCCGATCTTGAGGAAGAGTGCAGTCAAGCGAGACTCGGGGTTACTACTTTTGCGCCCCTCCAAGTTCTAGTTATGAGTGCTTGTTGGTGGCTTACGAGGAATTTACGGCAGCTCTGACATATTATCACCAATGTAGGATCACCTTTGGGTGTTGTATAATTAGTATTCGTCTTACTGGACTGCACTTAGGCTACTTGTGCTCTAGTTGGTTTGGTTTTTGTTTATTTGCATTCCTTATATTAATATTGTTTCCACACTCTACACATGGCTACGTCACCCTCACGTGACGGCCAGCATGCCTCGATCTAGGTCGGGGTGTGTCATTACCCGTTGCTTAGTATTTATTTATAGGGTTGCTTACTATTTATATATAGCACGAAAACACATTAGCTGATACAAGTTGCAAACAACCAAAAAAATGACAATTGAAAACTCCAACGAATTATCGTGCCTATTCGGTAATGACACGGAGTTTCTCGCAATTAGGTGCAGACCCCATTCCCTTCACATAGGTACAGAAACTATCATGTTATTTTTTTTTTTTTTTTTTGCAATCGTTAAGGCGATAACATGGCTTGCAAGACATGTATTTTGTCAAATTGCATGCACACACAAAATATGTGTGGACTACATGTTGCTTAAGTTCCTTATGTTAAAACAATATTTTGTTGTGAGTATATTTTTGGTTATGTCAAACTTCTAAATAGCACTTTTGAATGTCAATGGACTGATTATGTAAAGTTAATTCTATATAACTGCAAGCTAAAATATTTATGCTACCACAATGGTTAACTTTTGTGTTTGGTTTTCACATTATGTTGAACCATTTATGTTAGTTTATGCTTTTTTAAATTTGGCTAAGTTGGGTTCTATATTTTGTAGACTAATATTGCTTCTACCTTCAGGTGGTTTGATGTAGATTTTGTGGGTCTTTAGATAATGGTGATTCATAATTACACATATTTATTGGAATTAAACTTGCAATCCGCACTATATGCATCATCAAATCTTATTCTAAGGCTGCTGACATTTCATTATAATTTGGTGACACGTGCTATCATCAATAATTTGTGTCTTTTTCTGTTAGAATGATTCATGCATGTCCGACATTACGATTTCAAACCCCCACAACAGCGTGCGGGCAATTTTCTAGTTATCTATTCTAAAGTTGAGGAGCAATTAACAGTAGCTTAGCTACAGTCAATTGGTTGCCCCTCGATTTTGCCTTATTTACATCATTACCATCATATCTATGGCTGGGTTGGAAGGTAATTATCAAAAGTTAGGAGGATGATTTTGTTCGTATGGTTTGGGACAGATTGGGTGGCTTAGCGCAAACAGAGGAAGATGGAGAGACACATTGTTGTCATTTGGTGAGGGTTTCGGGGATGGGAGGCCATGCCTCTCGGATAGATATAGAGATAAAGGGAGAAAGGGTGAGGGAGAGAGGGTGAGGAGACAGAGGAATAGATTACAAATTTGTTAAGAAAAGTTGGTTATGATGAAATTTCATTCTTAAAAATCCATCAAATCATGCTTAAATTTGTGATTTTTGTAAGTTATTGAATTAGGAGACGTTTTCTAGTGGAGAAAACATCGCAGCGCAGAGGAAAATTAGGTTTTGTTTTGCAATTTGCACCACCAAAATATGTATGACTTATTCATCTTTGTACGGTTGTCTGTGTAAAAATACATTATGACCTAATTTCATTTGTTTCTCCTTCTAAAGTTTTTCACCAAACAAACAAATCATAAGCAACTTTTTTTTTTTTTCCAATTTTTTTCTTGCTTTTAATGATCATGAGGTTTGTAGATCGAAGGTATAAAAGTAATGCTCTTTCGTAACATATAAAATTACTAAGTTGTGTTACATTTTCCCTTCTATTTTTTTCATCAATTTGCTTCTGATTCATGTTTTAACGTGTATTGAATAATTTTCAAATTAACGACTGGTTCTTGCAGCCACGTGAAGAGACTGACTATTCAAGCTTTGCAACTTAATTCAAGGGCATTAATCAGTATATAAGGCTATTCCATTTGTAATGCTTATTACTTGCACTTCTAGCTTTCCCCTTATTAAGAAAACTTTATTAATTGCAATTGTTAAATGTTATTAGGGTGAGAAAGAGATCATCGATTTGAAATGAGCTTTTTATGTAAGTAATTTATCCACTCATTCACCTCAAATTATTTTTCTTCATAGGCACAACTCTTTAATTCTTCTGCTTCTTCATCATACTTTGAACTTCATTCTATTTTCAGCTTTAAGTTGTGGATGACAAGCTATACACAAGAAGGTAAGCTATTTTAGTTTTTTTTTTTCCATATTCGGAATATCCCCAATTTTGAAATTTTAGGGATTTGATTCATTTTTGTTGGTCCAATTGGGCCGTTAATTGACACAAAAGTATGGCCTATTACAGAATGGCCACAAAGATAATGATGTGACTTAATGACAAGCTATTAGTTGATAGGCCAATCTGGAAGTGTATTTGCATATGAGGATATTAATCATACACAGAAATATAGATTGTATGTTTTAAACCGTATTGTATCTACATTACAGCATTATACACTGCACGTCTATTTGTATAAAAGTCATTCAACTGGTGATTCAAGTAGTATATTGCTTATTTTATTTTGTTTGTATATATGTTTTACAATTAAATCGTTAGTTTAGTATATATGATTTTCTCCAGCAATTTTTTTCATGATTATGCATCTGTACATAAAATAGTTGAGTTTTAGTTTGTCTGCTTCATGAGATCTTTCTACATAGCAATCATTTGTACTCATTAAATTTTTTTGTTTGAGTTCATATGATGTGCTTCTAGGATCCTGAGGTTTTAAATATAACAAAATATTTGACTTAAATTTTTCTGTATGGATATGGTTTGAACTTCACAGTTGATGTCATAAGCAGGCACACACAGAGAAGAAAGAGGTAGAAAAAAAACAACTCAAATCTTTTCTTTATTGTTGAGTTAGGTTGGAGAATAGGCTTTTGTGGCTTCTAGAGCTGATTTTCTCTCTTTTATGCCAGAGCGACTAACTTCTTTGCTCTCTCTCTTGCTCTATTTGAACCAGCTCTCGCCTTTTTACTTTTTTCTCACCAATTGCTCTAGACTTTCAACTCTCAAACATCTCAGGTCACATGCATGGAATAATGATGGATTTTTCTTGAGGTGATTTTATTGTTTCCTTTTTGAAATTTGTGTCTATTAGATTGTTGTTTTTCAATTTAAATTTTACTCTTTTCCAACTTGCGCTTCACTGAAGAAATGACAAAGATTTTTCTTGAAGTCATTTCGTTGTTTGTTTTCCTTTGGAGGATTGTTGTGATTCAGTTGGTACTATTGAGATCTACCCATGTGTCAATGAGCATGCTCATTTTTGTGAATGCGAAGCATGCCATTGGTGATGCAATATGTCTAGCCAATATAGAGATGATCTTTTAAAGTTAAAGATGGATGTAGATGGGTTGTGTGTCCGATTTGTGTTTTTTTTTTTTGCACCTGCGTTGGTGTTCCCTGCTGCTAATTGTTGCAAAATTGTGTCTATTAGATTGTTGTTTTTCAATTTAAATTTTACTCTTTTCCAACTTGCGCTTCACTGAAGAAATGACAAAGATTTTTCTTGAAGTCATTTCGTTGTTTGTTTTCCTTTGGAGGATTGTTGTGATTCAGTTGGTACTATTGAGATCTACCCATGTGTCAATGAGCATGCTCATTTTTGTGAATGTGAAGCATGCCATTGGTGATGCAATATGTCTAGCCAATATAGAGATGATCTTTTAAAGTTAAAGATGGATGTAGATGGGTTGCGTGTCCGATTTGTGTTTTTTTTTTTTTGCACCTGCGTTGGTGTTCCCTGCTGCTAATTGTTGCAAAATTGCTTCATAGGTGTTTCACGACATGTTATCATCAGGTTTGATGCTTTTTTTTTTTCCTTTTTATGAATTGTGTGACTGGCATCTTCTGTTTGCGCCACCTTGCCTTTTCTTTATTATTTATTTCTTCATCTCTTTTGTCCAAAAAATTTATGGACTGAGGATCCTTAATCTCTTGCTTCGTAATAAATTTTATGTTTAGATTTTTACAGTGATTAAGTCGATTTAAGTTATGTGGGCCAATGTTTACATGATATGCTGTGTTTGTTTCTAGATTTTGTTTGTTTGGTTACCATATTGGTTTTTATCTTTTTTTGTTAAATGGTTATTTTTCGTTAAATGGTTAGGTTCATTCCTGCACGAGAGAGATTTGTGTTTTTGCCATCAAACTGGTAGAGAGGGGTCTTAATTAAATATAATGACGTAGTGTTATTTTGTTTGCATCTATGGAACCATACATTTACTTCGTTCCACACTTTTTTAGTAATTGTTTTTTACTTGTTTGGAATTATTTTTTCCAAGCTTAATAATCATAGCAAAGCCTTTTCAAACAATATTTTTTTAATGTATTGTGAAATGGATAATGGCATAAAAAAAAATATGTTGAGGGTATCTTGACACACTATAATAGGTCTTCTTTTTTGGCAAGTTTGTGTTTCTTATTTGCATTCATGATTATGAAATCATTTACATTTGCTTTCTCATGATATCTCATAAATTGGATGTGAATATATTTATTGTATTTCTTCTGGGTTTTTTCCGTTTTATATTTTAAATATGTTTAAGGTTGAAGGAGTCAGCGATGAAATTTTGGATGCCAAAGAGAAGAAGCCTGGTATTATTTCTTCACTTGTTTTTGAGTGAGCATCTCTTTTATTTCTTCTAATTTTGCTTCTTTCTTTTGTTGTCAAATGTTTCAAAATTTCAACTCACATGTTCGTGTCATTGTTAAGAAGTGTTTTTTGCCATTACTAGGCCATCATTTTGTCTTCTATTTTTTTCGTATTGTTTTTCACAAAACCAAATCATCATAGCAAAGCTTTTCCAAACAATTTTTTTAATGTGTTGCGAAATGGATGATGCAATAAAAAAAATATGATGCGAGTATCTTTGCACGTTATAATAGGTTTTCTTTTTGGCAAGTTCGCATTTCTCATTTTCATTTTCATTTGTTTCTTCATAATTTCTCATAAATTGGATATCATTGTATTTATTGTATTTAACTTTTTTAGCCAAGCAAATGATTTCATTGAACAACAGATGCATCAATTACATGCTACAAGTATACAATAGTGAAGGCATTACGATGCCTTCAAATGATCGCTTTCTTTTGTCTTTTCTTTTCTTTTTTTGTTTTTGACATATTACATTAGATTTTAGATTTTATTATATTTGATGAAGTTCTCGATTAAGAGCAATTACGCTTGTGTTATTGTTCAAGACTAGTAACTGTAATAGTACAGTGTGCCAGATTCTCTTATTTACATCTGAATTTGAACGGTTTATTGTATCATATAGGAAAGATGAAAAGGGAATATGAGATGATATTGAAGAAAGCCTTGCAAAGCATCTGCTTGCTTAATTCAGATGCCACAACTTCGGTTATTTTTTAGGTGAGGTGTTATGTTTGTATGAAAATTTGAGTCTCAAATATTTTAAGCATTGTGTCGGCAACTTGAGATGGTTGTAAAGCAGTGCATGTAGCATTGGTGCCTTTTACTTTACATGTGTATTTGTTTCGTTCGAACTAAAATTACAGTGTACATTTTTATGCCAAAGACAAGTTAAGAACTTTGGAGCCTGATATTCTTTGTTAGAATTTCTGTTACAAAACTAGGGAGGGATCCTGTCCATTTATGATTCAATGTAGAAAGATTGGGATGGTAAAGATTTCTAGGGTGTTTTCTAGGTTGTTTTTGGACTGCATTAATTTCTTGCAAGACCGCATTAAAAAGCATTTTTTTCAATCACACATTATAGAAGCACTTCGTTTTGATTTGTAAACAAACTATATGCTTTATCTTTGTCTTAAGTTACAGTATAACGTTTCATGATTGAATTTGTAAGATGGTTTAGCAATTTTTTCACAAGCTTGCTATTCCTACCAGATGCTTAAGTATTGTCCTCTACTTTTTTGTTTTCCTTTTTCTGTGTTTTTCTCAGGTGGAGTGGGTTGATTACTTGAAACTATAAGTATAATATTAATGGCACAATACGATCTACAAATGAATGTTTCTCATACCATGCATATCCATGTATAGCAAGCAAAGTATCACTTCATTGGTTCTTAGGTACTGAATCGTCTTAGTTACTTTGTGTAGAAACTATTCATGCATGTTCCGACTAATACATTAAATCCCTGCAACGAAGCGTGGGCACATTTTCTAGTATGTTCTAAGACCGAGTCCAGCCCTAAGAGAGATTGACGAATCCTGATCAGTGTTTGACTTTTTGGGATTTAGGATTGGATTTAGTTGAGTCCCAAATTTTGAGTAAAATTGTTAAGGATCAGAATAGACAATAATGGGATTTGTAATATTCCAAGAAACATTGTTCATAGCTGATCAAGATCTAGAATGGATTAAATATAGAAAAGGCTGGGTTCAGAGTCCTAAGTCTAGTAGGATTAGCTGAGCTTCACGAAAAGATCATGATAGTTTGATACCAAGGAAACATGGTATGAATTGGACTTTGCTACTGCATGAGGTGGTTATCTTGAAGAGTTACTCCTATAACTAGAAGAGGGTCTCCAACATCCAAGGCACCCTCAACTCAACAAACAAGCTTCTGCTCTGCACAATTTCTCGCTCTACACGAATCATTCTCATCTTTGAGAAAAACATTGACCCTCCTAACTTTGTTAAGCACATCTTTCAATTTGTATAAACAGCATTGTGGTTGACAACCAGCTACATCTTACAATTTCTAGAAACAACACTAGAGCCGTAGAGTCAAGTGATCAAGGAGCACCTTCCAATTTGTAGAAACATCATTATTCCGAGTTTGGTTGACTATCTATCTAAGTCTCTATCGGCGAAGAATCTTTGAGTCCTTGTTGGAAGATCTCATTAGCTTCTCAGTAAATGAGTTGTTACCAGGTTATATTGTTTGGCACATTGAAAACACAACCCATTTTATGATTGGATACTCACAAGTGCATTTTAGAGTTTGGCATTCCGACGGCCCAACCACATTTATAGTCGAGTGATAGTTCACATTTTGCATGCATTTATATCTTCCATATTTGGCGTCTTTGTGATGTTTTTGGATTAAAATGGTTGCATTTTACATTATTTGGTGTTAGTGTGCAGCCAAGTGTGTAATAGGATAAATTGGAAGGCAAATGAAGTAAAAACACTCCTTTTGGTAGCTGAGCATTATTCCAAACGTGGAGTGGATTCTGGGGAGTTAATTTGAAGTCCAAATGAGGAATCTAGGACTAATTTGGCTGCTGGAATTTCAGGAAAAGATGTGGAAGGAAAGTGGTGAAATTCAGCCATATTGGGTGGTTCCACACACCTTGCCGTGCCCTCACATGCAGTTCCAGCTCACTTATGCACTTCCATCACCAAAACAGCTCACCTTTGCATTTCCAGCTCCCTCATGCCCATGCCGTGCACTTTCATACCCCTTTTCCAGCTTGTTACAACCAATTCCAGGTTGTCCACTTCATCCTTGCAGCCATTCCACATGCATCTTCAATTAAATTAGCCATATGCAGTTTTATTTCCCTGATGCCATGCATCACCATCCCAGAAATCCACCCATTCCATAATCATTCACACAAACACAATCATTGCCGTGACTCCCCCTCCACTTTCCAGCATCACATTTCCAGCGTTGCACATGCATTCACCTAGCTGTCATGTTCCCTCTCCCATCCATTCATCTCCCTATTTAAACCAAGCGAATTAGGCATTTCAGAACTTCTTCTTCACTTCATTCCATTACACACACCCTAACCGCTCCACCTTCATTTACAACACACTTGGAGAACCAACACCGAAGGCAACTCTTAAGGGATTTCGACACCAGTTTTGCTTCAAGGGTTCCTTCTCCTTAATTCTATGTTCACTCATGTTGTATACTTTTATGTCAAACATTCTGTAAACATGAAGTGTAACTAATTTCTTTCTAGGGATTCGATGTAGCCTTGCAAGATTGCCATGTAGTTAATTCAGAATGCTCAGTTGACCCATTTATTCCTTGTTTCATTCTCTGATTTAATTGTGACTTTGTGTGTTGATTTTAATGCTTGATCACCATTTGAATTAACCACAGGTTGTCTAGCCAATATTAAAAGCACACATCATGCATAATCTTGGTAGAAATGGGAATGATTGAAGGGAATGTTTTGCAAACATCCTGCCAAGTGTTTCCTTTGGTTTTATGAAAGTTTCTTATGCGTGACACATTCTTGATTAGGAACCAAAGTTGCACATCACAATTAGGTTCATGACTAGGAACATTTGATCAAATCCACACATCATATGGTTGATCATATCTAAGTGAAACAAACTCAAGAAATAGGTAGATGGCTGAGCATAAACTGACTTAACAAACATGGAATTGGTTTAGCAATGGTGAAACCGAATCCCTAGCTTCATCTCCATTGGTGCTATCTCATTTTATTAGTTGTTGATTCATTTATTTGTGTCTACTTCATTTTCTTGTGTTTTCAAAGTTACAACAACAAATCTGCCTAAATTGATTAGTTTTATTTCTATTATATAGTTCTTGCAAAACAAGTAGTTGTATAAGGTCAATTAGTCCCTGTGGATTCGACACCCTTACTTGTGCCATTATACTAAACATATTCTAGCACGAAGAAGGAAAACTTCAACAAAAATGGCGCCGTTGTCGGGGACTGATTTCAGTCCCTTATAATTGCTTGTTTTGATATTAAACCTTGTTCTTTTCATTTTAAGTAGATTTCTGATTTTTATTCAAACTTGTTTTATCTTGTTTCAGGTAGTATATGTCAAATAGACTTGCTGAATTAGGCCAAAGAATTGAACGGTTAAAGGGCAACACTTTGGGAAGCTTTGTGCCAACAAGTTCCTCCATTATCCGTGAAGAAGAGGAGGGCAAATCGTCTAGTCAAACAAGTGAAGGATCTGAGCACTTTAATTGGGAAAGAGAAGAAGAGATGGCGGGCAACCAAGATGAGCTTCGAGCTTTGGAGGACTTTGCTCAACCAATCATACCAAATTCACCTTCATGCATCTTGCTGCCCACAGAAGCTAGAAACTATGATCTTAAATCTTCACATTTCCATATGTTTCCTTCTTTTTATGGCTTACCTAATGAAGATCCTTTAGCTCATATTAAAGAATTTTACAATGTTGTGAGTGGTTTACCTTTACAGGGAGTAAGTGAAGCAAATCTGAGGATGAGAGTGTTCCCTTACACCTTGAAAGATAGGGCCAAGGGTTGGTTGATGACTCTAGTACCTGGTTCACTCACCACGTGGGATGCCGTGGCTAAGAAGTTTTTGGAAAAGTTTTTTTCCACTCAAAAGACAGCCACATTAAGGGGACAAATCTTCAACTTCAAACAAGATGATGGAGAACCCTTCAATGAGTGTTGGGAGCGCTTTAAAGGCCTTTTGTTGCAATGTCCACACCATGGGTTACCTCTTCACTTACAAATGCAAATTTTCTATGATGGACTAACCCAAACATGTCAATCAACTGTTGATAATGCAGCAGGTGGAGCTTTGAAGAAAAAGAATGCTCAAGAGTCATATAACATTTATGAGATGTTGGGGTCTAATGCTCAGCACAAAGATTTAAGGGGTAAGAAAGTTGGAGTATATGAAACAAGCTCTAATCATGATCTTTCTTTGCAGGTAGCTAACCTAGAAAAGAAGCTTGAATCCGTGCTCAACATGGTGCCAAAAGCAAATGAAGTATGTGCCATTTGCAACATACCAAGCCACCTTACTCATCAATGTCCATCTAGGGAGGCTTACCCCGAGTATGTCCAAGAGCAAGTGAACCTCATGAATTCTTACAATCAAAGACCAAGGAATGATGTGTATTCCAATACATATAACCCAAGTTGGAGAGATCATCCCAATCTTTTGTGGAAGAACAACAATCAATTCCAAAACTTCCAACCAAAACCTACACTTGAGGATACGGTTAAATTGTTAGCCCAAAATACCTTGCAATTCCAACAAACCACCAATAGCACTCTCCAACAACATTCGGCGGCTCTAACCAAAATGGAGACACAATTGGGACAGATTGCAGATGCTTTGAACCAAAGAGAGGTTAGAAAGTTTCCAAGCCAACCCGTGATACTCCAAAGGAACCAAGAGCAAGCCAAAGCAATCACTACACTTAGAAGTGGTAAGGTTATCAATAATAGAGTTGGAAATGAAGTTACTAATGAATCTGATCATGTGAATGCAGGGGTTACTCAAGGAGAAAATGAGAAACCAAATGAGGAACCAAGCCATGCTACTTCCTCGTTTGAAGCACCAAATCTTCACAAGGCCGAGAAACCTTACACTCCACCAATACCATTCCCTGGAAGACTTGCCAAGAGCAAGCAGGATAAGTCATTTAAGGAGATTTTTGATATTCTAAGTAAGGTGAATGTTAACTTACCTTTGCTTGATGTCATTAGGAACATGCCAGCTTATGGGAAGTTCTTCAAAGAGTTAAACAACTACAAAAGGAAGTATGGACCACATGAGAAGGTAGTGGTGTCCAAGAATGTAAGTGCCGTGTTGCAAAGAAAACTTCCACCAAAGCTCAAGGATCCAGGAAGTTTTTCTATCAACATCACCATAGGGGACCAGAAAGTAGAGAAGGCGATGCTTGACTTAGGTGCTAGCATCAACTTAATGCCTTATTCCGTGTACCTTCAACTAGGTTTGGGGGAATTGAAGGCCACCACCATCTCATTACAACTTGCGGACAGATCCGTGAAATATCCAAGAGGTATAGTAGAGGATATTCTAGTTCAAATTGATAAACTAATCTTACCTGCGGATTTTGTAGTATTGGACATGGAAGAAGCTCCTATACATGACCGAGAGTTGCCTATTTTGCTTGGGAGACCGTTTATGGCCACAGCCAAGACCATCATTGATGTGCAAAATGGACTCCTCACTATGACAGTGCTAGGAGAGACCGTTCAATTCAAAGTGTTTGAGTCTCTTTCACATCCTTCTTCATCTCTTGATTGTTATGCCATTGATGTGCTTGATGCGATTGTTTTCTCTAAGTTCTTGCAGGCACAATCTAATGAACCATTACAAACTGTTTTGAGTCAATGTCAAGATGAGTTTGATGAAGAAGATGCACTCATGGAAGAGGTAGCTGCCTTGGAAGCATTGGCACCGTATCCTTTGAATGTTTCACCTCTTTTAGAGCCTTTAGAACCATCGAGGTCACATCTAACCCCTTCCACTGTTAAGGCACCAAAACTTGAACTTAAACCACTTCCACCACATCTAAAGTATGCATATTTAGCTGATTTTGAAACTCTTCCAGTCATCATAACTTCTGACCTCACCCCAAATGAAGAAGATAAACTACTCAGAGTGTTAAAAGAGTTCAAATCAGTTATTGGTTGGTCTATTGCAGATATCAAAGGAATAAGCCCTACCATGTGCATGCATAGGATTCTTTTGGAGGAAGGAGCAAAGTCAACCCGTGAACCACAAAGAAGGCTCAATCCACACATGAAGGAAGTTGTGAGGAATGAAGTGTTGAAGTTGTTAGATGTGGGGATCATATATCCCATTTCTGATAGCAAATGGGTGAGTGCTATTCAGGTGGTACCTAAGAAGGTGGGAATCACGGTGATGAAGAATGAAAACAAAGAGCTTGTGCCCACAAAGCCCACGGCTAGTTGGCGTGTTTGCACCGATTACAGGAAGTTGAATTCTAGCACTAGAAAAGATTACTTTCCTATGCCTTTCATAGATCAAATGCTTGAGAGATTGGCAGGTTACTCACACTATTGTTTTCTTGATGGTTACTCAGGTTACAATCAAATTGCAATTGCTCCCGAGGATCAAGAGAAAACTACCTTTACTTGCCCGTTTGGCACATTTGCATATAGTAGAATGCCTTTTGGACTTTGCAATGCTCCAGCAACATTCCAAAGATGCATGTTAGCAATCTTTTCTGACATGGTAGAAAGATTCATTGAGTTTTAGGGCAAAGGGTGAACAAGCTCCCACACGTGATCTACTATGCAAGCCGGACTCTAAATGATGCTCAACTTAACTATTCCACAACTGAAAAGGAGTTGCTTGCTATTGTTTTTGCCTTAGAGAAGTTTCGGTCATATCTTGTTGGATCTAAAGTTATTGTGTTTTCTGATCATGCAGCCCTTAGGTACTTGATGACAAAAAAGGATGCTAAGCCACGCTTAATTAGATGGATACTCTTACTACAAGAGTTTGACTTGGAAATTCGAGATAAGAAGGGAAGTGATAATGTTGTGGCTGACCATTTGTCACGGCTCAATGAAAACCATGGAGTTGGACAACCTTTGCCTCTAAATGAATCATTTCCAGATGAACAACTCCTGGTTATTCACGAAAAAGAACCATGGTATGCTGATTTTGTTAATTATCTTGCTTGTGGTGTAATTAGAAATGACCTTTCTTTTCAGGAAAGAAAGAAGTTCCTTGCCATGGTAAAGCACTACGTTTGGGACGAACCATATTTGTTTAAATATTGCCCTGACCAAATCATTAGGAGATGTGTCCCAAAGAGTGAGCAACAAAGCATTCTAACGTTCAACCATACATTGGCATGTGGAGGACATTTTGGTGCCAAAAAGACATCTCTAAAGGTTTTACAATCTGGTTTCTTTTGGCCTACTTTATTCAGAGATGCTTTTGATTTTTGTTCTAAGTGTGATAGGTGCCAGAAAATGGGGAACATTAGCCGAAGAAATGAGATGCCATTGAACAACATTTTGGTGGTGGAGCTCTTTGATGTTTGGGGAATCGATTTCATGGGACAATTTCCATCCTCTTTTGGCTACTTATACATATTAGTGGCAGTAGATTATGTATCCAAATGGGTTGAAGCCATTGCTACAAGAACTAATGATCATAAGGTTGTTTTGAATTTTCTTAAAGATGTGATTTTTTGTAGGTTTGGAACCCCAAGAACTATTATTAGTGATGGTGGCAGCCATTTCTGCAACAAACCCTTTGAATCCTTGATGAAGAAGTACAACATCAACCACAAAGTGGCAACCCCGTACCATCCTCAAACCTCAGGACAAGTGGAGATTAGCAATAGGGAGATCAAGAACATTTTGATGAAGACCGTAAGCCCTACAAGGAAGGATTGCTCACTGAGGTTGAATGATGCACTATGGGCATATAGAACAGCATACAAGACCCCTATTGGCATGAGTCCTTATCGCCTTGTGTTTGGAAAAGCTTGTCATTTGCCAATGGAGCTTGAACACCGTGCATATTGGGCCATCAAGAAGTTCAACTTTGATTACAAGGATGCTGGAGTAGCAAGGAAACTCCAACTTAATGAGTTGGAAGAGCTCAGAAATGAGGCATATGAAAATGCCAAAATCTACAAGGAACGGACTAAGCTCTATCATGACAAGGCCATCCTACGGAAAGAGTTTCACCAAGGTATGAAAGTACTTTTGTATGACTCACGTTTGAGACTTTTTCCAGGTAAATTGAAGTCTAGGTGGGTGGGACCATTCAAGGTGCTGCAAACATTTCCCCACGGAGCTGTGGAGATAGAGAACATGAAGAATGGCACCTCTTTTAAAGTCAATGGGCAGCGATTGAAACCATATTTGGAGAAAGTGGAGGAAGAGCAAGTTTATCAAGTTGTAGATTTTCTTGAGTTTACAACACCATGAACAAGCTACCATGTCTTGCCTAGACATTAAATAAAGCGCTAGCTAGGAGGCAACCTAGTCTGGTTTGTGTTCTTTCCATATTCTTTGCCTACTTACATTACATACAATTTTAAGCATCGAGGACAATGCTTTGGTTAGGTTTGGGGGTGTGGGATGGAAGGTTTGTTTTTTTTTTTTTTGTGTTGGTTGTGTTAGTTTTGGTTAAGTGTGTTTTTGCTTACTAATACGAATGTATATGAGGGCTATGTTTGCAAAACAAACTATTGGGTTGCTATAAAAAAGTTTTGGTTAAGTGTGTTTTTGCTTACTAATACGAATGTATATGAGGGCTATGTTTGCAAACAAACTATTGGGTTGCTATAAAAAAGGGTTGCATCTGGTTGTCATTTATAAAGCTGTAACTCTTGAAATTATGATGATAGAGGTACCATACTCAAATTCTGGATGAAGAATAGTGGAGACTACCCTAGTGAGTTATTTTGAGCCTAATTGCGTCTTTGAGAGGGTTTAAAGTGTTTCTACTCCTATCTTTTTCTTTCAATTTCACTTTAAATGATCTCATTACTTCTATTTTGATTGGATACTAAGAATTACTCTCTTTTGCAGATACCATGTGTTTCGAATCATTCATGAATGAACTCAATGAGACGATGTTAGGCTATGCATGTTTTAACTACTAAAAGGCTTAAATCCTATCCCTTTGTGTGCTCCCTTCACCCTTGTTGCAGCCAAACACTTTAGCCTAATTCTTTCATCACCCACACCATACTCTACCCATTCTAGCCCATTACAAGCCATACCTTATAGTTTGGGGAATACCAATGTGATGAAGACTAAGGTAAATTGAGCTTTAGGACAAGATTGTGGCGTGTACCGAGGGCACCTATGTTGAAGTTGTTTCTAAAAATAAAGTTATAGGAAAAGAGAAAAAGAAAAAAAAAAAAAAGAAGAGAATCAAAGTGGATACAAGTTCCAAATCTCCTCATTATAAGGCATAGGACCTGGACGCCAAAAACAAAGAAGAAAGAAGGCAAATGCAAGTGAAGAGCATGATCCTCAAGGACACTTTGGTATGCCCCAAACTCTAGTATTTCATATCACTTCTTTCGTAACCTATAACCTAAGCCTTACATTACAATCTTGAGAAAGACCTAGCTGATCATTGAGGATGTATTCATGGGTGATGGTAAGTATGTGTGTTATCTATATTCTTAGCATTTGATTCATGAGATCTACTCAGAAATTGTGCTTTCATTTCAGAATTCATATGTGAGACTTTTGATTCCCTTCACATAATTTCACTCATATATGGTTGTGGAGAGACTAAACCTTAGGGTCTGAGTGAAAATTTGAGTGAAATCTGTGAAGAGTAGAGTTGAGGCGAGTTCTTTATTAAGCATTTGGGTATGGGCACCTATGTTGAAGTTGTAAGAAAATGGAGAAATAGCTTTATACGTTACAATTGATACGATTCTTTGAAGTGGCAAGCTTTTGAGTTGAATTTATGACAAAGTTTTCATTAGTTCTTATTAGTTTGTTTAAAGCATGTATTAACCAAATTGTTTGCAGATTTTGTAAATGTTTGTGGGTGTCATCACTGTAAACCCTCAGGAGACACAACTCCTCCAACTAGGGACACCTAGGGGTTCAAAGGCTCGTTGCACATGCTCAGTGCAATCGTTTGGCCAGCGAAAGTGGTTTAGTTAGATGATAGTGTTTTGTGTGTTTTAGTTTTAAGTTTGCTCGAGGGTTAGCAAAAACCAGGTTTGGGGGTATTTGATAGTTCACATTTTGCATGCATTTATATCTTCCATATTTGGCGTCTTTGTGATGTTTTTGGATTAAAATGGTTGCATTTTACATTATTTGGTGTTAGTGTGCAGCCAAGTGTGTAATAGGATAAATTGGAAGGCAAATGAAGTAAAAACACTCCTTTTGGTAGCTGAGCATTATTCCAAACGTGGAGTGGATTCTGGGGAGTTAATTTGAAGTCCAAATGAGGAATCTAGGACTAATTTGGCTGCTGGAATTTCAGGAAAAGATGTGGAAGGAAAGTGGTGAAATTCAGCCATATTGGGTGGTTCCACACACCTTGCCGTGCCCTCACATGCAGTTCCAGCTCACTTATGCACTTCCATCACCAAAACAGCTCACCTTTGCATTTCCAGCTCCCTCATGCCCATGCCGTGCACTTTCATACCCCTTTTCCAGCTTGTTACAACCAATTCCAGGTTGTCCACTTCATCCTTGCAGCCATTCCACATGCATCTTCAATTAAATTAGCCATATGCAGTTTTATTTCCCTGATGCCATGCATCACCATCCCAGAAATCCACCCATTCCATAATCATTCACACAAACACAATCATTGCCGTGACTCCCCCTCCACTTTCCAGCATCACATTTCCAGCGTTGCACATGCATTCACCTAACTGTCATGTTCCCTCTCCCATCCATTCATCTCCCTATTTAAACCAAGCGAATTAGGCATTTCAGAACTTCTTCTTCACTTCATTCCATTACACACACCCTAACCGCTCCACCTTCATTTACAACACACTTGGAGAACCAACACCGAAGGCAACTCTTAAGGGATTTCGACACCAGTTTTGCTTCAAGGGTTCCTTCTCCTTAATTCTATGTTCACTCATGTTGTATACTTTTATGTCAAACATTCTGTAAACATGAAGTGTAACTAATTTCTTTCTAAGGATTCGATGTAGCCTTGCAAGATTGCCATGTAGTTAATTCAGAATGCTCAGTTGACCCATTTATTCCTTGTTTCATTCTCTGATTTAATTGTGACTTTGTGTGTTGATTTTAATGCTTGATCACCATTTGAATTAACCACAGGTTGTCTAGCCAATATTAAAAGCACACATCATGCATAATCTTGGTAGAAATGGGAATGATTGAAGGGAATGTTTTGCAAACATCCTGCCAAGTGTTTCCTTTGGTTTTATGAAAGTTTCTTATGCGTGACACATTCTTGATTAGGAACCAAAGTTGCACATCACAATTAGGTTCATGACTAGGAACATTTGATCAAATCCACACATCATATGGTTGATCATATCTAAGTGAAACAAACTCAAGAAATAGGTAGATGGCTGAGCATAAACTGACTTAACAAACATGGAATTGGTTTAGCAATGGTGAAACCGAATCCCTAGCTTCATCTCCATTGGTGCTATCTCATTTTATTAGTTGTTGATTCATTTATTTGTGTCTACTTCATTTTCTTGTGTTTTCAAAGTTACAACAACAAATCTGCCTAAATTGATTAGTTTTATTTCTATTATATAGTTCTTGCAAAACAAGTAGTTGTATAGGGTCAATTAGTCCCTGTGGATTCGACACCCTTACTTGTGCCATTATACTAAACATATTCTAGCACGAAGAAGGAAAACTTCAACATCGAGACACTTAATTCTTTTGAGTAGTTGTGTTATATATTCTGATACCGATTCAGTGCACTTATATTTTAACGAGTATAATTGAAGTAGCCGAACCATATGCAAATGATCCTTGAACTTTGCAGTAACTAGCAGCCTTGTCTTCAAACTCTAGAACTCGAAGGCCAAGACGAGTTCTTTCCTCAACCACAATCATTCGGATAAAAAGTCAACGACGTATTCAACACCACCGCCACATTCATTTACTTATTGGCCAAGCTTGATCGATGAGTTGGCATGCCCCAGAATCATCCAAAGGACGTTAGTTCATTAGCTATTCGGCCTGCGCGCACGTAGGCTTGGTAATTTTTAGGGTCAAAAGTTGCTAGAGTATATAGGATATGGATGGTGTGGATCATGACACATGTTATTAGCCAAATAGATAAGGCAGTTAGCTCAATACCTCATCTATATAACAATTGTACCTTTGCAACAATTCAATTAATCAAGAAAATACATGCAATTCACTCACCCACTCTCTCTCTCTCTAAACCTTCTATGTTTCCTTTTTCTTCTTCCTCTGCGACCTCTTTGTTCTCTTTCTGCATATTGCTTAACATCGTATCAGAGCCATTAAAGCTTGATCAGCTTCTTCGATCTTTTCTTTTGCTTCTGCCACACAAAATTCTTTCTTCTTTTGTCTTGTGGGTGTATCAAGATTAACTAGTTCTTCATTCTTCGCTCTGACAGTTTATGCACACCAGGTGTTTGAGTATTTTCCTCAGACAGATTTCTCTACAATTTTCTGAAATGGTATATGCGAATCAACTTCAAATCTTGCAATGACCAATCATTGGATTGATTTCATCCATTTCCACATCTGTTACTGTGAAACTGGACGAGACCAACTATCTACAATGGCGTTTTCAGATGCAGTTGATGCTTGAAGTCCATGGAATTATGGGTTTCGTTGACGGATCAAATCTCTGTCTTGCTCAGTTTTCTTCTACTTCTTTAGGAGTTTCAAAGGTAACATCTGGTACTTCATCTTCAAGAATTGAAATTGATGAGTACAAAGTCTGGAAAATGCATGATCATTCCTTGATGTTGTTACTTACTACCACACTTTCTTCATCCGCTATTTCCTGTGTGATTGGTAGAAAGAGGTCTCAAGAGATGTGGGTTCATCTTCAAAACCAGTTTTTCTTACCAAGTACAAAAACCTATATAATCAAATTACAGACTGAGCTTTACAACATTAAAAAGGGATCAAATTCAATATCCCAGTATCTTCAAAGAATTAAAGAAGCAAGGGATGGACTTTTTATTCTTGGTATCACACTTGCTAATGAAGACTTTGTGATCATTGTGTTGAATGGACTCCCTAAAAAATACAACACATTTAAATGTACTCAGAGGGCGTGAGAGTATCATTTTACTTAAGGACTTTCATGCACAATTGCTCACTGAGGAAGCCATTGTGGATTGTGCTCTTGTTGAATGTGAGACAAAAGGTTCTTTCTTTCCTCTCTTTAGCTCTCAATTTCATGCTGGCTTCAATGGTGATTATCATGCTCAATCCAATTTTTGTTCATGCCAGTCAAGCTATGGTATTAATGTTGATAGTTATAATGGAATTCTTGGCTCACCTCTATCTCCATATCCTAGTTCTCTGTCACCTGAAATTACTACATGTCAAATTTGTTCACATAAGGATCATCTTGATGCCTATTGTTCTGCTCAAACTACCAACTCATCTATTACATAAGATCCAAAGTTGCAGGATTAGGTTCGAGTTTCTGATTCAATGGAGTCAATTAAGACGGACTCTGTTATGGTCAATTCTTTCTCTCATTTCCTTGAATCTTCCCTGCCACTTAATTCCACAACAGGAGCTTCTATCAGTGCTTTAAAGCAGATCGATCATGATAAAACAATTATAATGAAAATCCAGGAGCAACCAACTAGCTCTGTTGATGCAGAAAAACAAGTTTTGGAATGTATTGACAAGGAAAGTGCAGACTCTTAATTGATTTCAGTGGGTTTACAATCGTGTATTCAAGTGACATTTCCAGTTCTTAACTCTGACAACAAGGTGAAAATTGGTATTCCTACTCAAACTGTTGTACATGAGTTCCGAGGATTTTATGTACTCGGTTATGCAATGGTGGAAGTATATTTGATTTTCAATTAGGCTACCATATGAGAGTTTTTGATAAGGGTGGGGGCACCAAGTGTATGTTGATTTAGGTACTGTGGTATACACGATATAATGATAAAATACAAGCTCCAAATGCTAGGAGGTTTTCTTATTGCAGAGTATATGTGTAGCAGTGATCAGATACTCCACTCTCCAATTGCAAGGAATACTATCCAAAAAAAGAGTTTAGATTGCCAGATACTCTCCAACTGCAACAATCTCAAACTTGGACCACCATGAGCTTGCGGGTGGATGTTAGAGTATATAGGATATGGAGGGTACGGATCATGACACATGTTATTAGCCAAATAGATAAGGTAGTTAGGAGTGTGGCTGTTAGAATAATTAGTTAGGATTGTTGGTAAGGGATTGAGTCGGTTAAGGTAGTTAGCTCAGTACCTCATCTATATAGCAACTGTACGCTTGTAACAATTCAATTAATCAAGAAAATACAAGTGCAATTCACTCACTCTCTCTCTCTCAACCTTCTCTGTTTCCTTCTTCTTCTTCCTCTACAACCTCATCTCTTCCTGCATATTGCTTAACAACAATTTCACTTTGCCAAAAAATAATAAAATCAATTTAACATATATTTTTTCTCTAAGAAAACCCAAAAAATAATATGCAAGAAATAATAAATTAATATTTTCGGTCTAAAAAAAATAATCCTCACTGTCTCTAAGATAAGTATTAGGTATTCAATTACTCTATATAAAATGATATATTTTTCCATGTCTTTCCACTTATTTTACGACACATAAAGTATCTACTTAAATACCAAACAATTAGTACAAATTCTGAACCTGGAGGGTGGTAAGTTGTTAACCTAATTCCAAAAGCACAACCTTCTTTTGGTTAGTGATGAGTCGATATTATACTATATATTTTACCCTAATCTTAGTAATAATTTATTGGTTATTCTGTGTGAATTTTGATACTTTTAATTATATTTCTAACGTAGGACATTTGAAATCCTCTGGAATAAAAAGTGATCACACGGATGAATTTTGGAGTAATTCTAATTGGAGGATGTTTGTGAGTCTTTCAAGATGATTGTATCACAGTTTCATATTTTTCTACTTAGCCACTTCACCCTGGCGATGAAATAAAGGCCCAGCGCGCAGCTTTCCTAGATTGAAGTTTATGGACATTTTTGGTATTTTGAAGGTCAAGAGGGCATATTTTGAGGAAGATTTCTTCTAAGGATTTGTAGGGGACGACTTCAGCTTTCAAAAGTGACCTTTTGGGACCAAATTGGAGTTGATTTGTTTAGTCAAAAGTCTGATTTTCTGAGAAGTCCGAATTTTAGTTCAAATAGGAAACCTTTTATTTTATGTGTTATTATTTAATTATGTTTCCTAGTTTTACTCTTAAGACTTTTTAGGGTTTTATTTTGTATTAGTATAAATAAAATATTTAGCCATTAGGGTTAAGTAGGAGAAGAGAGGAGAAAACGCACACACACTTTAGAGAGCTTTTGGATTCAAGTTTATTTTCAAGGTGTTTTCTATCCTTGTTTTTAATAATGTTTCGTTGTATGATTCCTAGTAACTAAATTCCGTTTGCTAGGGCGAGGCCACGAGCCTTAGCAAGAATATGTAGTTTATTTTCAATTTGCTTATGATATTATGTATGACACACCCCGACCCGGAATGTCCACTAGGACCCCGAATCGAACTGTGCTAGCCAACACCTGGAAGGTGACAAAGCCATAAAGTGTGATAATGTATAAAATGTGAATAAATTAAAATCTAAAACTTCCTAAGTACACGAGTGTGCAGTGAGCGGGTCTGGACCCATTTCACACATGATACAGAGCATAAGTAAAATACAGTAAGGTAAGATAATGATTATACCATCAAAAGAAGCCACCTACATTGGGAAGTGCCACGAATCCTCGTCGATACGGAACTCTGCTGCTAGAACCTGGAAGGGTACAAAAATAGAAAATGTGAGTGAGTGAAACAAAACTCTTCAAACCAATTCCAACTACCAAGATAGTAGCACCTCGCCGCAATACCTGTTTAATTTCCCAGAAAATAATAGGCGTGACTATAAATCAAAACCATAACCAAAATGATAGTCTTACGATTATGCTACGTCAAATATCTTAACAGGAATGAGTAACCCAGGTGAAATAAACCAATAGGAAATGGCGTGTTAGCCGGATCCACCCATCATGTATGCTTGAATCAATATATCATCCCATATATGCTAGCATCTCATCACATATCTCATCATAAATATATACTAGCATCTCATCATATATCATCACATATATGCTAGCATCTCATCACATATCTCATTATAAATATATGCTAGCATTTCATCACATATCTCAACATAAATATATGCTAGCATCTCATTACATATTTCATCACATATAGGCTAGCATCTCATTACATATCTCATCATAAATATATGCTAGCATCTCATTACATATTTCATCACATATAGGCTAGCATCCCATTACATATCTCATCATAAATATATGCTAGCATCTCATCACATACAGGCTAGCATCTCATTACATATCTCATCATATATCATCACATATATGCTAGCATCTCATCACATATAGGCTAGCATCTCATTACATATCTCATCATAAATATATGCTAGCATCTCATTACATATATGCTAACTCATAAGTCAGAGTCACCTCTAGTGACCTGTATGATTTATTCATATCTCATCACATGTCTCATCAATCATGGTTATGATTAGCATATAAGTCGGAGTCACCCATAGTGACCTGTACGACTTATCCATATCTCATCAATATACTAGCCGGAGTCACCTCACGTGACCTGTACAGCTGAATCAATATCTCATCAACATACTCACTACCATCACTATCATCAATATGTACTCACCTGAAGCTTACCTAGGCATCCGCAGCATCATTTGGCACTTCGAAGCATTCACAATAATTAGGTACAGGTAATACACATATGAAGATGTCATGATGCAATCTAAAACTCAACTATAATATAGTATTTTCAAGTATATATATAACATGGCGTGAAATGCATAATCTGTAACGTCCCATTTCCAAACTATTTATTTTCGGGAACAACTATCGGTGATAAGCCCAATTAGACACTAGTTTAATTAGCTAACATTACTTACGTTTCCTTACTTCAATTCCTTGATTCTTCACACATTGATTTATGAACAATAATTAACTACCAAATCATAAGGTTAATTCTCACATTTTTCACCAATGTCCCTCACATTGTTCACTTCCCCAAACAAGGTTGTTATCCCAATTATTTAGTCTCATTTATTATATGGCTGCATCTAATGTCTTGTTAGACTGCTTACGTACCCTAAACAAGGATCAAGCCATTCGTAGTTCACAATAGTACTTCAAAGCATTCACAATAATTATACGCAATAAGCAATTTTATAAACGTTGTGGAATTGTCAATCACACACACACACACACACACACATATATATATAATGTACGATAAAAAGGAAAAGACCCACTTACCTGAGGTCCGCGCTACGACTCCCTAGCACACATATCGAGACATCATGAACCATCGTCGCCTATGACCAATTATCAATTCATATTTCAAAGTTCTTACTGATACAATACATAATTTACATAAAACACATCGCTATGTAAATCAATTTGGAAGATCCGCATCATGGATTTCTGATCCGTTGCTTCCAAAGATACACTTTATACTTCTAGAACAACATTCTAAAGTTTCATTATGATCCAACGGTCGGATCTCCGCCAATTGCCAAAACCAAGTGGTGGTCAACATTTTATTTTTTGAACTTACAATTCCAATTTCAGGAAGATCTGTATATCGGATTCTCGATCCGTAAATTCCTATGATATTCAAATATTATGTATTATAACATATTAAAGTTTGGTGACAATCCAACAGTCGGATCATCGATTCATGTTTTTACCAAGTAACATATCATAAGAAATTTAGGTTCAAACGATCAACCAATGTCATACTAACATCAAAAATGAACTCAAGATCGACGACCCTCTAGCCACGCACCGCTGCGGGTGGAGGTCCACCGCCCCAACTCACCGGAAAAATCAACTATTTCTAAAAGTTCTCAAACTTCACAGAAATGAAGATCTCATTGAGTGAAACAACTTTTATACCTGTGACTAAGGCTAATTTGGCCGTGAAGAGCTCCAATTTCACTCAAATCCGCCGGAAACCCTAGAATGGGTGTTCTTCGATTCTCCTTTCTCAGCATTCCAACGTCCTTATAACTATTTGGGTCTTATTCCTAGGTCCAAGGGGACTTGATTAAGGGTGGTAATGGGTGGTGAAACTCGCCAGAAAGGAAGAATCGTCGTTGAGCACCTCTGGTGCTCCGGTGAAATTCCTCTCGGGTTAGGACCTAAAAACCCTTAAATATAGATGGAGATGGTAGAGGGAAGGGTGTGGAAGAGGTTACAAGTGATGAAGGGGTGAAACTTGCTTGAAAAATGGCGGAGGACTGCCGGAAATCCACCACGGTCGAAGCCGGGTTTTTTGTGTATGTATGGCTACGGGAAAAGGAAGGGAAAGCTGAGAGCTTTCCTCTCTCCTCTCTTAATTGGTTGAAAAATTATTATTTTATTCTTTTCTCATCTAATTGGTCCCTATTTTCTATCCTTGAAGCTGATTGGTTTCTTTCCCACAAGGTGGGAGTTCAATAATTTAGTAATCTGAAATGTAAGTAACCAATTTCAAACGTCTGTAACTATACTGTTATAATCCGGACTCACAAATGGCTTTCGACTATGCGTTCGTATCATCGAGTACTACGCAAATACGCCAAAAGAATAAGTCATACGTTCTTCTAGAAGATGGTCAACAGAAATCAAAATCCTTGCCTCTAAACATTTTGTCAATTCCCTCAATTAAAATTAAATAATAAAAAAATGAAATTTTAGGGACGGGCTGTCACAATGTATGAAGGTTTGAATTATTAATCACCGGTTTAAACTATCTAATTGTCTTAATACTTAGCTACCATTAGGATCTTTAGAAAAGTAATTTGATGCAATTTTGGTCGGAGGTCGGTCCTTGAAATTGACGAAGGCTTCTTGTGATTAATATGTGCAAGTTCACTTAGGATGAATACCACATCTTAAGGGTTGTATAGTTTTTTAAAAGGTTTCACAAAGCTTAATTAGTCATTTATGTTTAGATTTGATTTGAATACCAGATGGGTTGCGTGTTTGATATACGCTCTATGTTAAGGGTCCAAGTAGGCATGTGTAATTCATAAGTAATTGGAAGAACTACATAAGATTGTTAAGATTACATAAGATTGTTAAGATGACGGCGGAACCCTAGGTTTTTACAATTTAATTTTCAAAATTTTTTTTCTTCTTTTAGTTTAGTTTATTTTATCACTTTATTTAATTATTTTCTATTAAATTCGTTTTTATTATTTTAAATCATAAAATCAACATTTTCTCAAACTTTGTTTTAAATAATTAATTAAGATTTGATTTAACATAAATTATTCATTCAATCCTTATGGAGAACGACCTTGCTAGAGTCGCCTCTACTACAATTACCTTGTACTCTTGCAAGTATTTAAAGTGTTTTTATCCTACTTTTTCCGGTGTCTATTAACTCTTAGTTAATTATTATTGTATATATCTTTCTATTTAATTGCTGATTTTGCTTTTGTAGGTTACAAGCAGTGCAACAATGGAATTTGCAATTCCCCTAAAGTCAATCTAACACCCAGTGTACCACATCTTTGGGTTTCATTAGCAAAAACAGGTTATTATGGAGTTAAGCCTACGGTTTGTGCTCTTTGCAATTCAAATATCATGATATTTTGCAATGTCCTGAGAGAGAATATTTTCTAGATTATGTCCAGGAGTATATAAATATGAGAAACAATTCAAAATGGAACTGGAATAATCCCCATTCAGAGATCTATACTCAAAGTTTGAAAGAGCATCTTGAGCAGTATTTTGAGTAGCTTAATGTGCCACAAGAGTTTTCGGTGGAGGACAAACTCTCTAAATTGTTGGAATCAACTGATTTGTACATAGAAATAACCAATCAAGGATTTCAAATTCAAGCAGTAAATTGTGGGAGAAGCTATGATGATCAAGAGGTTGGTGCAAGAACGGAGGACCCATTTGCCTATTATTCATGCCCAAAGGAGAAAATAGCTGATCATGCACCTGAACTTATCGCTACCCAGTTTTGTGTGCCACCAACATTTTTTCCACAAAGGCTGCAAGAAGACATCAGTGTTAATGTGTTGAGTAAGGTTCACACAAATGCAACATTAAGCATGTCACATGGTCAACTTTTCAGCCAGCTAAACAATTTGGATATAGGGCAAATGGTTGTTGATGGGAAAATTTTAGATGCTATATTGAACAGTGCACCAACATAGCCAATCATACAAGATGGTATTCAGTGCAGGTCATACAAGTAGACTATGATGCACAAGGAAACAAAGAAAAAGCTAAATGGCAACCTAATTCTTAGTCAAGAAATTCAGCCAATGCAGAAATTGTGGGTGTTAAATACAAGGTTTGAGTCAGTTCGACGAAAACGTAAACCTTGATGGAGGGGATCCTATTTTATTACAACATTTCATTCACATAGAAGGGCTAACATGAAGGATTCAACCACTTCCCTGAAACACATAATTGACAAACATCATCTCATTTCGTACCTACCGTTGTTGTATGATGCTGTAAAGGCATGGTTGACTCTAAAGGAGCAAGTGACGCGACCATCAATCTTATTCCATCCGTCTAGCTATAAACGTTAACTATAGCGCTAATTGGGAGGCAACCTAATTTTTCTAACCCTTCTTAATTTCGTTCATTTCATTTTCTTCATTTTTATTGTTTATCAAAAAAAAAAAAGGAAAACACAAAAACAGCAATTGTTTTAAATCAGTGTCTTATTTTTGGTTCTATTCTAATTAGATTTTTAATATGTGTTTTTTGCAAGATGCATTTGAATTCGATTGGCCCTAAATATCGAGTACACGCGCACTTTTGACAGAATCATGGATTCAGTAGCATTTATATGTTCATTACAACAAATTCATCATCACATTCATAAGAATATTCATGGGAGTCAAATTCAACACAAATACAAGCATAGGATACAGAACGAGCACAGGCAGAGTTCAAGAATGCTTATTTTAGTGGGGATTGCTGAGAAGATCCATGTGTTGTTTGGAAACCCCTTTGAAAACAATTATTTTACATAATAAGTTTGGGGGTGTCCAAGTTGCACAAAGGAAGGCCATTGTTCAATTTCAGCACTTAGATCCAGAATCGTGCAACGCATTTTTTTTTTTCTCAACATTCTTATAATAGAGGCATGCATGGACAAAATTTCCACAGGCAAATTACAATTATCAGAGTTCCAGGTGGGCCATCATCCTAATGCTATGAAGAAATCCCAGCCAATACAGTGAAGGAAGCATGTTTTATACCTTTTTAATTCTGAATTTGAGCATCTCGTGAAATCCACTGGTTTCTTGTCCACCGGATCTCAGGTTTGATGTCCTTCATGTTCTTCATCTTTGCTATCACAGTCGCTTCCAGGACCCCTACACAGAAACACACATGCATGAGCTATCTATTCTCTTTCATTGTTTAATCTACACTGTGCTAACGAAATTGAAGGTGGGAAGAGGGAGAGTAGTTACCTTTGTGAGGACTGGGGTCTGGAAGAGACAATATGGAGCTTAGATATGCCTTCATTTCATGGCAGAAACTCCTTGGCTTTGGGTTGTGCATAGACGAGAGAGTGTTGAGGTGTAGTTAGGATCAGAGCAAAATAAGAGAAAGGGGTGAGAAAATGAGAGATGAGAGCTATTTTTCATTCTAGAGAGAAATGATGCAATGCAGAAGTGCACTCATGGTGTTGGGCTCGAGGACCGCACAAATTGAGATAGATAGAGAGAGAGAGAGAGAAACAAACGGCAGCTGGATTGGTAATGAGGAATGCAGCTGTTAATTCAGCTTATATCAAGGTTCTAAAAAACACTAGGCGCTAGTCGGGCGGCAAGTTAGCGCCTAGCGCCTAGGCGGATTTAGGTTAATTTCTTGTATATCTTGTAAATAAATGTATATTGACACATAAAAAATTATACTTGTATGAAATCCATTGATAAGATAATAAAATAATGATAAAATACAAAAAGAGTATCCAACAAAGTCTAAAATTTAAAAACATATTAAGCATATATACCATATAACTTAAGACATTTTGAATGATTATATCTATTTTTTTTTAAATAAAAGTAAAAATCTAACGTAGTGGGCTTGATGGTTAATTATAAAACTACTAGGAAGCCATGCCAATTATCCCTTAATGAAACCACACCCATTGGTATCATCCCCGAAATCCTCTCTCTTTTATTTATGATTTTATTAGTGTCCTACTTTGAACTTTGGAGCCAAAACGGGTCAGAGCATGTGTCTTTTATTTATGATTTTATTTGGGTTGGTGACACTTTGAACTTTGGAGCCAAAACCGGTCAGAGCATGTGTCTTTTATTTATGATATTATTTGGGTTGGTGACACTTTGAACTTTGGAGCACCAAAATCGGTTAGAGCATGCATCCTTCCCCATCAACCGGTCCCATCTCTCTCTCACCTCCCTCACGTCACTTTCTCACTCTCTCTCTAAACCTACACACTCAACCACCAATTCTTATCATCACTCACACATCACCATCATTTTTGTTTTTGAAAACCAGTTCTCTCTTTCTCTCTCTCTCTCTCTCTCTCTCTCTCTCTCTCTCTCTCTCTCTCTCTCTCTCTCTCTCTCTCTCTCTCTCTCTCTCTCTCTCTCTCTTTTCGAACTCTCTGCCTTCTCTTGAAGCCATTTTTCCTCTTAGATTACAGCTCGTTCTCTTTCTCTCTCCTTTCGAACTCTCTGCCTTCTTTCTAAACCATCGTAGCCAAAGAAAGCTCCAGGCACCATCACCAAAAAATCCAATTAAATCGAGACCTCAAACCACCAAATACAAGACCTGCGCAACCTGGGGATCCCTATGATACCTTTGCATGTTAAATTTTGTGATGGACAGTAGGAGAATCCAAGCAGGGGTTCTCGGTGAGAGTTGCTCTAATGGAATCGAGCTACAACCTTTGAAAATTGAGCTTCTGGCGTGGAGCTCCGGCGAGGGACCCGTCGAACTTGGGGTCCCATGAGCTCGAATTAGTCCCGTTCGAAACTCACATAGCTTAACCCATGCTTTGCATGTTAATTTCAAGTTCAAATTCAAGTTTGCGATTTTGGGTTTCCGTTTGAAATTTCTTCCCAGGAGACCATTTCACTCTGCCTAGACAGCCGCCTAGACCGCCGCCTAGACTGGCTAGGCCGCCTAAGAGTGCCTAGGCGGGCACCTAATAGTTCCCCGATTTTTCTTAACGATTCGGACCTAATCGCATCTGCACACCTCCGCGCCTAGGTGGCTTTCTAGGCCGATTTTAAGAACACTAGCTTATATAGTTCCAGGTGTAGGCTTTTCACATGAGTGTTTTGCACGTGCAAGGCTCAGCGCCTCACCTTGTTCCACCAAGTCACGGGTTTAACTCCAGCCCGTAACACTTTTGGGTTTTTATTTTTCAGCACCTTCTTTGATGCTTTCATGTCCCAGCCTCCTAGGTTCAAACCCAAGTGTGTCCACCTCCATTCCCTTTATTTTATTTTTTTTATTTTCGAGTTTTATTTATCGTCTTTCTATTTCTAGTTAATTAAGGTGGTTGTTTATTTTTATTTTGCTGTTTTAGTTTATTTTTTCTTTTCTTCTATTTTCCACACCTTGAGGACAAAGTGTGAAATACGTTTGGGGGTGGGGAAGTAGAATTTTAGGGTTTTAATGTTTGTGTCAAGTTAAAAATTTTCATTCTTTTTAAGTTAATATTCATAGATTATTTTAAACGGTTGAACAAATGGACATTGTGAAGATTAATCCCACATTAGAGTCTCCTCCATTTATTGTTGCTTAGACACTAATTCATGAGTTATAATTTGAAAATTTGCACATTCACATCAACATGGTTTGTGGGGAGTGAGATTGAAGCACTTACTTTTAGTCTAAGTTTATTTTTTTTATTTTTGTTTAAAGTAAAGTTAGTTATTGTTATAAAGTAATAATTGTTCCACCCGAGACTTTACCTAGTAACCGGGCCAGTCCTGCCTGATCGACAGTGATTCTTGCATCAAACGATAGAGTTTTGGCATGCGGCAGGGTGGTTAGTTGGTTTCGTAGCTTTTTCAGCTCGAGTTAGTAAGTTCTTAGGAGTGTTCTACACCTAGTGCCCTAAAGCCTTTGTAGTTTGGGAGTGATTGACTTAAAGCTCGTTACATGGGTTGGATAGAAAGCTTAAAGGAACCGACATTGTATGACCATTACTGTTACTGAAAAAAATAAAAATAAAATGAGAAAATTTTGAAAAGAAGAAAGGAAAATGAAAAAAAAAAATAGTTATATTTAAATTTAGTATGTGTGAAATAAAGAAGGACAAGTGGTAAGGGTTTTAGTCAAGTTTCCTTAGTTATGTTGGTTCACTTTAAGCCAAAGGAAGTTCATGAATTCTTTTCTAATTAATTATAAATGGCTTAGACTCTGTAGTGAGATTAGTTGAAACTTTTGAAAAGATGTTCTAATTTTTAATATTTTCTATGGATTGCAACTTGAAGGTGAAAATTGTCTTAATTAATTTTTGTCTAAGTTTTTAGTTTGTTAGTTTTTTTTTCTAGTTTTGTTTTTCTTGAGGACAAGCAAAAAGCTAAGTTTGGGGGTATTTGATGAGTCGATATTATACTATATATTTTACCCTAATCTTAGTAATAATGTATTGGTTATTATGTGTAAATTTTGATACTTTGAATTATATTTCTAATGTAGGACATTCGACTTCCTCTGGAACAAAAAGTGACCAAACGGATGAGTTTTGGAGTAATTCGAATTGGAGGATGTTGGTGATTCTTCCAAGATAATTGTATCAAAGTTTCAGATTTTTCTACTTAGCTGTTTGACCGTGGTGATGAAATAAAGGCCCAGCGCGCAGCTTTCCTAGATTGACATTTCTGGACGTTTTGGGTATTTTAGAGGTCAAGAGGGCATATTTTGAGGAAGATTCCTTCTGAGGATTTGTAGGGAACGACTTCAACTTTCAAAAGAGACCTTTTGCGACCAAATCGGAGTTGATTTGTTAGGTCAAAAGTCTGATTTTCTGAGAAGTCCGAATTGTAGTTCAAATAGGAAACCTTTTTATTTTCCGTGTTATTATTCAATTATGTTTCCTAGTTTTACTCTAAGATTTTTTAAGGTTTTATTTTGTATTAGTATAATAAAATATTTAGCCATTAGGGTAAGTAGGAGAAGAGAGGAGAAAATGCATGCACACTTTAGAGAGCTTTTGGATTCAAGTTTATTTTCAAGATGTTTTCTATCCTTGTTTGTAATAATATTTCGTTGTATGATTGCTAGTAACTAAATTCCATTTGCTAGGGCGAGGCCACGAGCTTTAGCAAGAATATGTAGTTTCTTTTCAATTTACTTATGATATTACGTATGCAGGTTTGAATTATTAATCACCGGTTTAAACTATCTAATTGTCTTAATGCTTAGCTACCATTAGGATCTTTAGAAAAGTAATTTGATGCAATTTTGGTCGGAGGTCGGTCCCTGAAATTGACGAAGACTTCTTGTGATTAATATGTGCAAGTTCACTTAAGATGAATACCATGTCTTAAGGGTTGTATGGTTTTTCAAAAGGTTTCACAAAGCTTAATGAGTCATGCATGTTTAGATTTGATCTGAATACCACAGACGGGTTGCATGTTTGATATACGCTCGATGTTGGGGGGTCCAAGTAGGCATATATTAGGAATACCTAACCTTCAAAATATGCATGTGTAATTCATAAGTAATTGGAAGAACTACATAGGATTGTTAAGGTGACGGTGGAATCCTAGGTTTTTACAATTTAATTTTCAAAAAATTGTTTTCTTTTAGTTTATTTTATTTTATCACTGTATTTAATTATTTTCTATTAAATTCGTTTTTATTATTTAAATCACAAAATCAACATTTTCTCAAACTTTGTTTTAAATAATTAATTAAGATTTGATTTAACATAAATTATTCATTCAATCCCTATAGCAAGAATGTGACAACCTGTCCCTAAAATTTCGTTTTTATTTATCGAGGGAATTGACAAAAATGTCAAGAGGCAAGGATTTTGATTTCGGTTGACCATCGTCTAGAAGAACTTATGACTTATTCTTTTGGCGTATTTGCGTAGTACCCGATGGTATGAACGCATAGGCGAAAGCCGTTTGCGAGTCTGGATTATAACGGTATAGTTACGGATAGTTGAAATCGGTTACTTGTTAGTTTAATTTTGAACTCCCACCAAGTGGGAATAGTGGACCAATTAAATTAAAGGGACAATGAACCAATTAGAAGAGAGGGAGAGGGCAACAGCCCAATCAGAAGATAGGAAAAGAAGAAAGAAAAAAAAAACAGGAAAGCTCCCAGCTTTCCGTGCACCTGCACCCACACCCATTGCGACCGCGCATCTTCCAAGGCCAATTCCGGCCAACTCTGATGGAGTTTTTCGACACCACCACCACCATCATGAAGCTCTCATTCCCCTCTACAAAACCCACCCAAGAACCACCTTTAGAAACCACCACATGTGGCGGGGCGAAGCCACGAAATCTGACCCGTCAAAACAGTGTTCGGCCACTCTTTTCAATTTTCAGGCAAATTGGCAAAGTGATGGTCGATGCCACCACTTGGGCTTTGTAGCCCATCATCCCAGGAGCAAATCCCAACCAACCTTGACCCCGTTGGTCCACCGTAGACGACGAATCGACGCCGGGAAGTTTTAGGCACCGCTTGCTTTGTGGGCAAAATTGACCATCTTCCGTCCACTTTTGGACTTTGTGGCAGGTATGAAAGTTGTTCATCTCTTTTAGATCTTCATTTTTGTAAAATTTGAGAATTTTTAGAAATAATGGAATTTTCTGGCGAACCGTTGCGGCCAACCACCACCCGCGGCGGCACGTGTGGCAGCAGCCTGGCCAGTGGGCCAACGATGTCCTTTTAAGTTCAATTAGATGTTCTGATATCATAATTGATATAATATGATGTGGTTTGATTGTTTGAACTTAGTTCATTACGATACATCACTTTACCTTTATATGAATCGATGATTCGTCCGTTCAATCGTCACCAAACTTTGATACATATTAGTACATAATATTTGAGGACCACAGAAAATTATAGATCAAGAATCCGACGTACGGATCTTCCCAAATTGGATTTTTAAGTTCATAAAATAAAATGTTAACCGCCATGGTTTTGACAATTTGTCGGAGATCCGACAGTTGGATCGTAATGAAACCTTAGGATGTTGTTCTAAAAGTATAATGTGGATCTTTGGAAGCAACGGATCAGAAATCTATGATGCAGATCTTCCGAATTGAATTACGTAGTGATGCGTTTTATGTAAATTATGTATTCTATTGGTCAGAACTTTGAGATGTGATTTGATAATTGGTCATACGCGACGATAGTTCGTGATGTCTCGATATGCGTGCTATGGAGTTGTAGCGAGGACCTCAGGTGAGTGGGTCTTTTCCTTTCTATCGTATATTATATATATATATATATATATGATTGACAATTCCACAAACGTTTATAAATTGATTATTGCATATAATTACTGTGAATGCTTTGAAGTACTAATGCAAACTACGAATGGCTTGATCCATGTTAGGGTACGTAGGCAGTCTAACGAGACGTTAGATGCAGCCATACTATTAATGAGACTAATTAATTGAGACAATAGCCTTGTTTGGGAAATTGTGCAATGTGAGGGAAATTGGTGGAAAATGTGAGATTTAGCCTTATGATTTAGTGATGGGATGTTGGTTATAAATCAATGTGTGAAGGATTGAGAAATTGAAGTAAAGAATCGTAAGTATTAATAGTTAGTTAAATTAATGTTTAGTTGAGCTTATCACCGATAATTATTTCCGAAAATAAATAGTTCGGGAGTAGAGCGTTACAGCTTATGCATTTTATGCCATATTATACATATATATATATGTATATAACTGTGAATGCTATGACATGATTGAGTATTAGATTGCATCATGGTATATCCATATGTATATTAATTGCTCGTAATTATTATGAACGTTTTGAAGTGCAAAGGTGAACCTAGGACACCCAGGTAAGTTCAAGTGAGTTTATTGTATTAGTGGAAATGATGGAGTTATGGCATGACTACATGTATGTTTTAGGCAACTCCGACCTTGTCGTACAAGTTGCAATGATAGGCAACTCCGACATTATAGTATAGGTTGCCCATAAGTTGTACATATTATAATAGATGCAATTAAAGCTCATAAACCTGCACCCCGGTGTTAGTGCTCCTGCCCATGGCCGAGGCACAATCTTTCACGTGATGTTCACCTCTCACACCTTACGCTCACCTCGGATCCAAGGTAGGTGCACAGTTCTGTCATACAGACCACTATAGGTGGTTCCGACTCGTAGGTGACCCGTGTTTATTCGCACAGTCTTCACGTGATCATAGCACTTAAGGGTACTTATTTACACCCAGTCCTGTCGTACAGACCACTATAGGTGGTTCCGACTCGTGTGCAGGGATATATGATAAGATATGGATAAGTTGTACAAGTCACCATAGGTGACTCCGACTTATGAGCTAGCATTGATTGATGAGATATGGATAAGTCGTACAGGTCACTATAGGTGACTCCGACTTATGAGCTAGCATTGATTGTTGAGATATGGATAAGTCGTACAGTTCATTATAGGTGACTCCGACTTATGAGCTAGCATTGATTGTTGAGATATGGATAAATCGTACAGGTCACTGTAAGCGACTCTGACTTATGTGCTAGCGTTGATTGATGAGATATGGATGCAGTCGTACAGGTCACCATAGGTGACTCTGACTTGCGTGCTAGTATGGATTATTAAGCACATGATTATTGATATTACTGATAAGATGCGGTGTTGTAGTATATTTATGGATTTACTGTTGATATATTTTTAATTTCACATTGATACGTGGTATGATTTTTCTGGAAACTATACAGGTGTTGCAGCGAGGGGTTATAATGTTTTATATGGTTTCTATTAAATTTTTATTTCTAGGGCCACTCACCCTTGTCTTGTTTTCACCCTTCAGGTTTTATTAGCTGAGCTTTCTTATCGATGAAGGTTCGTGGCGATTCTTAGTATTGGAGATTCTTTCGAGGGTACGATTCTTAATTCACTCTACTGTACTTACTTATGCTCTAATGTCATGTGTGAAGTGGGTTCATTCCCGCTCACCAGCACACTCTGGTATTTAGGCACTCTTAGGTTTAAAATTATTCACATTTTTCCACATCATCACACTGTATGGCTTCATCACCTCCCAAGTGTCGGCCAACCCAGCTCGATTAGGAGTCCTAGTGGACATTCCGGGTCGAGGTGTGTCAAAGAATATGTAGTTTTTTTCAATTTACTTATGATATTATGTATGCAGGTTTGAATTATTAATCACTGGTTTAAACTATCTAATTGTCTTAATGCTTAGCTACCATTAGGATCTTTAGAAAAGTAATTTGATGCAATTTTGGTCGAAGGTCGGTCCCTGAAATTGATGAAGGCTTCTTGTGATTAATATGTGCAAGTTCACTTAGGTTGAATACCACGTCTTAAGGGTTGTATGGTTTTTTTCAAAAGGTTTCACAAAGCTTAATGAGTCATGCATGTTTAGATTTGATCTGAATACCACAGACGGGTTGCATGTTTGATATACGCTCGATGTTGGGGGTCCAAGTAGGCATATATTAGGAAAACCTAACCTTCAAAATATGCATGTGTAATTCATAAGTAATTGGAAAAACTACATAGGATTGTTAAGATGACGGTGAAATCCTAGGTTTTTACAATTTAATTTTCAAAAAATTGTTTTCTTTTAGTTTATTTTATTTTATCACTTTATTTAATTATTTTCTATTAAATTCGTTTTTATTATTTTAAATCACAAAAATCAACATTTTCTCAAACTTTGTTTTAAATAATTAATTAAGATTTGATTTACATAAATTATTCATTCAATCTCTGTGAAGAACGACATTGCTAGAGCCATCTATACTACAATTACCTTATATTCTTGCAAGTATTTAAAGTGTTTTTATCCGGTGGTAAAATCCCTATCAGTTAGCATGGCGGCGGCATCAGCAGTTGAATGTTCTTATCTATCATGTAAAAGAAAAATGAAGGAAAAAACAAGAGATGAGAATGCACTTTAATGTTTAAGACAGCCTGGATGGCCTTCAAGGTGGAAGTGCCATTCAATTCACGTGTGAAATTGTGGTATTAGCAGGGACGACCCCAAAATGTGATATTTGTTATGAATTCTTTATGTGCGTAGTTCAAGAAAATAAAAATGTAATCGACTTAATTTAAGTGACTATCATTTAGTATTATAGTTAGTGATGTTCTTCTTCACTTGTAAGTGAGAGGTCTTAGGTTCGATTCTCGCCAAATTAGAATTTGAACCACATTATTGCTAACACGTTGTGAGGCTAAGCCCATCATCATTCTCTTAGTGTAGATAATTAAAAAAAATTCAAGTAGTTAAAATGTTTAATGATCTTATTTATCTTGTTAATGATATTAATACTGCAAAATGATAGCGGATTGGTCAATTTTGGTATGGTTGTAAATTTTTTATTTTTTATTATATCAAATGTGAGTGAGAGGTTCAAACTTGAGACATCTTATAATATTAAAAAGAAAATTACGACTGCCATTTAGTACCATAATCTAGTGATATTTTTTTCCATTTATAAGTGAGCATAAACTAATAGTTTCTTGAACAAAATTAATGAGGTGAGTGTGGACCGGCTAAATTCAAGGTGTTATAAGTCACTTAAAGTCCTATGCTCACATTAATTAACGATTCATTTTATAAACCGGCTAAATTCAAGGTGTTACAAGTCACTTAGGGTGTGTTTGTTGCATAAACTGGACTGGCTTAGACTAGACAAAGCTGGACTAGCTTAGTGAAGTGTTTGGTGCAGTGTTGGACTAAGAAATAGGATATGGAAACAATACTGTCACCAATTTGATGTTGGCTCAGACTAAGACTACATTATTGTTCTATTTTAATTGCTTTTTTATTAAAGATATTATTGAAATTAATAATATTGATTGAGAGTGAGACTCAATAAAAATACAAAAACCAAATTTTCTTGCCAACGAAAGAAACATACATGATTCAAGAGTAGCATTGTTCCAAACATCAATATAACAAAGTGTTCTCCCAACAATCGATAGGGTTCATGATGCTTTTCTTAATTATTCACCTTTGGTTTAAAGTTGTAGATTAAAGTTAAATGTGTTGGTTTATACTTGTATTTGAGTAGAACGAAAATTGATGTCTGACAAGTTCAATTTTTTACTCAATTGTGAAATAATTACTTAGAATTGCTCTTGTATGTATAAGCCAATTTTAGTCCATATCATGACAATTGCATTCAATCCCAAGACCACAATGATGCGAGGAACAATGACAAATGGATAGATGCGCATTGATCATTGCTACATTTGGATTCCTAGCACGTAAATTGGCTTGCTTCAACTAGTTTGAAGGAAACTAGTAACAATATGCAAAAGGAAAAGATCATGAACAATTTATGCATTCCATTTGTATATAAAACTAAGCAATTAAAATGTCTTCCCTCACAACGAAGCAAGTCAATTAGTCAATTCCATGTGCACTAGTGCTAATCCAATGAAAGGAAAAACAAATGAGAGAGGGAAAGGTCACCAATTTAATCAAACTATTGGATGTTCCAACTAGAACAAATGAAAGATCCCAATACTACATTAATATAGTACACAGCAGAGCAAGGTAAACTACTTAATTGTGCATTCTACAATATTTTACAATAAACTCTGGAAAATAGTTATCTGCCTCAATCATTCGAGCTATATCTACTCAATTCAAGAACTGCAACAGAGGAGACAGTTTCCAACTCAATTCCATTTTAGATCAAGTATGCTAAATTATGGTTAGGGCGGGAGCTCACACTGTAGACAATACCAGGAGTCCATATGTACAAACAAGAACTTCCTGTGCAAACAACAGGACAAGTGCAAGTAGGATCCCAAACTGTTGCACGAATAAGATATTTCTGCATCAAGATAGCAGCGAGTTCAAAATGGCATATGTAATATGTCCCATATCCAAAGAATGCTTGGCATGCTATTAGAACCATATCAACTACAATAGCCAAACTCATAGCTAAGATAGCTTTCCTAGTACAAAAAGAAGGTGAAACAGCAGTGTTGCAATTGATCATTTTTCTTTTCAAATAAAAATCTTCACGGTCTAAGTTACTCCACAAAATTGATCCCAAAATACTTGACCATTGAAGACCCAACGCCAAAACACACCAATTTCCTCCACATATGGAGACCAACATCACAACCTCAAACATTCCATCTTTGCTACATTCAAAAGAATTTTCAAATTCATTCATACAAGGAAAACAAATAAAGACCAAAAGTTTAACACAAGAAGCAGATTAGTACCATAGATTTGTAATGTTTCCACATGAAAAAAACCTGAACAAGTATGATTGCACAATACTCAAATAACTTATTTGAGGACCTTTAATTGACTAGTGATATAATGTGGTATGAGTAACTTATTTAAGGACTTTAATTGGGGTTATCCACTTTCAAAAAGGCAAGGCGCTGGTGATGGATTAGGGTCAAAATCAAACCATAGCCTTTTTCAAAAGTGACGACAAGGAAACTAAGTAGCAAAAATCACAAATCAAGCCAAGTAATTGACCAAAAATTAATAAAATTAATCCAAATTAACGTAATTTTATCAAACCCATTAACACAAACCTGATTAACAAGCTGGTGGGGCTGGAGAAGGGGGTTGGTGCTGGAGCTGCGGGTCAAGGCTTTGCTGCCCTTTATAGAGATGCATCACGAGTTTGAAATTGAACAAAAAAAATATATAGGAAATGAAATAAATTAACCTACACAACTCCTCGGCGGTATTGAATCGAGGACGGCGAGTGCAAGATGTTCCTCGAAGATGGATTGGAGGATGACTAGAGTTGGATGGACAACGGTAAGAGTAGGATCTTTCTCAGTTCGAAATTCTGGGTTTAGGGTGAGGAGGGAGGGAGAGAGTGGTGATGGGCTGGTGGTGTGGTCTCGTTGGAGTTGGTTAGTTGTGGTGTGATGGTGGTTGTCGGTGCTTGATGTGAATTTTAACTTGACACACAAATTAAACCCTATGGATGACAATTGTAGTATATGAGCAAATAGGGATCGTTCTAGACCGGGGATTAACTAGGGATGCTAATCAATGTGAAACTGACTCAAAACGTAAAAACATAATGTAAAACACTAAACTAGACTCAAAGAATGCAAAACTAAACTCTAAAACACTAAAACAAACCAAAAGACTCAAACAGCACTCAAAACACTCAAAACTGCCTTAAAAACACTTTCTGGGCAGTTTTGAGCACCTAACACTAATTTGGATGAAATTGGACTATAAATTGACTCAAGACACTTAAAAACACAAACTAAATTAATTTCTAACTAATCTAACACTTTAAATTAAATGGGGAATTGATTTTTACGAAATTGAAATTAAAACAGAGACTTGTAAACAAACTTCAAACAAAACAGATTGTGATGAAATAGAATGATGAGAAACTTAGTTAGAGGGTTCCTTATCCACACATGAACATATGCATATAATTTGATTCCCAGTTATGACTTCAACAAACAATGAATGACAATGCTCCAAGTTAATTAGGTTCACTTAAATTAACTTTCAGATTTCCCTAGATTCATTGGATTGAATGGGATACGCATTACAACCAAATTATTCCTCATCAAAGTCCTTAACTATGGAATACGCATGATAGAGACATTCAACAAAGATCATTAAGTTCAACGGAAATCATAAACATCGACTAGGCATTCATAACTATGGAATACGCATGTTAATCCAGCCTAGGGTTTACTTAACACAATCGTGACTAGCGATCTTTACTACTCATGAATATAAGTTCATAACGATTAGGTGAAATTCCCTTATATCCTAGCATCAAGTTTAGGCATGCAAATTAAGTGTCGACCCTCAACCCACATACATAGACAAGTTCTTAATCAAAACAGAAAAGTAAACCACATCTAAAGTTCATGAATTCATAACTGGAGTAAATCAAATCATAACCAACATATGTCCATGGCTTCAAATTCGCCTCTAACTAAAAAGAAATTAGTTCCACATGTTTAACATAATTGAACAGCAAGTTAAATTAAACATGAAAACAGAAACAAGAGAAGAAAGAACTCCAAACACTCCAATAGTTGCAGATTGCATGTGCAAGGTTTCTTCCTTCCTTTGGATTGCACGGCACTACTCCTCCTGTCCTTCAATGGTGACGGCACAAGGTGGTTATGGTGGTGGGAAGGTGCGGCTATGGTTGTAAAAGTCAGAAATATGGATGTATGGTGAGGAAAAGCTGCGGCAAGAACTAGAACTAGGGTTTAGGAGTGTAGAATGAATATGGGAGGTGGTAGTCGGCCAAAGGATGTAAAAACACATATATATAGGCACCAAAAACCCTAAAGAAATCAGGTTAGACAATGGGCTAGGGTTTAGGTGCGGCTAGGGTTGAAAATCCACAAGGAATTAGGTTAAACAATCAGATTTTTGCATGGGAAAAAGCCTAGGGTGCGGCTGCTTAAGTGGGCTAGGGTTAGGGCTTCTAGAATGCCTTGCAAGGCAAGGAAATAGGTGTTCTAGAAGGGGAAAGGTGCGGCTGATTAGTGGCTAGGGTTAGGGTTTGTAGATAGGGCTTCTAGAAAGCCCAAAACCAAGAAGAAATAAGCCCAACCCACGACAAGGATGAGAAAATGTTCTAGAACCACTCTTCGTGTCTTTCAACGCTTAGGAACCTTCTAATGTTGCTAAAACGCAAGGCCATTTAGGTTTAGGAAAGATCAACCCAAAATGGAAACTTTTAGGCTTAGCTTTCCTACTTCAAGTAGGAAACCTCGTTTGAGTAGGAATCTTCGTTCTTCTCGGAATCCATCTTCAACTAGGAATCCCTCGTTGATTAGGATTCCTTCGTTCTTCTCGGAATCCATCTTCAACAAGGAATCCCTCGTTGATTAGGAATCCTTCTTCAATTAGGACTCTTCCTCGGACTAGGAATCCTTCTTGTACTAGGAATCCTCAAATCTTCAAATCTTCAATTTCATCCAAACCTTGTGTTCCAAGCATGTACTTTTCAATCCAAGCTCACTTTTTGCTCCAAAAAGCTCCAAATTGCCATCTTTTATGTAATATGCCCTTTAAACCTGAAAACACATGAAAGTAGCTTAAAAGACTACCTTAACGAAGAAAACATAACCAAAATGCATAAGAACTAGCTAACTAAGGCGCATAAATATGCTCCTATCAGTGCTCAAGAGAACAGAGAGCAGAGAGAGATAAGAGCACAATAAGGACGGAGCATACAAAGACGGAGCAGACGAGGTCTTAGCAATCCCATGGGTATTGGGGGGTCTCGCTAAGAACTCCTAGCGAAGGAGTTTGTCTGTGCAAGTCCCTCTTAGTCTCATTAAACATAATCCCAGTACAGAACAAACACTTGATTGGACTAATTGTTAGTCCAGTCTAGTCCAATGACACTTAGTGAGGGCAAACAAACACCCCCAAGGTCCTATGCTCACATTAATTAACGATTGATTTTATAAACCCTCATCAATGGCAAAGTCAAGACCCTTTTTGTACCTTGTATCACAATTTTTTATTTTTTTTGGAACAGGTACTTCATTTTTTTTTAAAATACACATAATAAAAATTAAGTCTAGATACAATTTCAACATATACTAATAGGGAAATCAATACGAAAATAGACGATTTAACTAACTTACATGCATATATTTGGTTATGTAATTTTCCTAGCTTACTTGCCACTTAGCACCATGATCTAATGATATTTCTCTTCATTTGTAAGTGAGAGATCTTAGGTTAGATTCTTGTCAAATGCGAATTTGAACCACATTTGCTAGCCCATTATGAGGCTAAGCCAACCCGCCCTCGTAGTATCGTTTGTTCAAAAAAAAAAAAAAAAAAAAAAAAAACTCAAAAGAAAAAGTTACTTAAAAATACCGTTTAGTGATATTTCTCTTTACTTTTAAATTAACAGGTAATACTAGAGAAACCAAAATTTTAGATCAAATTTGCAAACTAAATGATGTGTTACCAATAGAAAAAAAGCACGTCAATCAACACTTAGATCATCTCCAGTGGAGTCTCTAAATAGGGACAACCACCGTATAAAATGAGTATAAAACAAATACAGAGACAAAATGAATCTCCAATGGTTCAGAGAGTAAGTCTCTAAAGTATAAAGAGTCACTGGATACATAGTGTATGCCCTCAAATATCGGGACTGTATAGGGATAACTTTGAGTGAAAAAGGGGCCCAGAATATTGATTGAAGTTGTTAATGCTTTTAATTAATTAATAAAATGGTTAACATAAACAAAGAAAATATGCAACTTGAGTGGAAAACGGGACACACAACCTTGATTGAAGATTTTAATGCTTTTAATGAAGGGAGATTTTAGATGCAGTCTCTAGCTACGAATATTCTTTGACTTAGACCTTGTTGGTTTTCAATTTTTGATCAAAGTCCTTGAAATTAATGTGATAATTTATTTATATGTATGTTACTATATTTTTTATATTATAAATTGAAAAAAGAGTATGGGACAATTTTAATAAGGGCATATTTTTTTCTTTTCTTAATATTACATAATTATTGTTTTGTCCTCCTAATGAAAATATTATGTATAAAAAGTGAGGGTAAAATAGGAAAAATAGGGATATGATTGTCATTTTCTCAAAAGGAATACAACTTGACACACCCCGACCGAGATCAAGGCATGTTGGCCATCACGTGAGGGTGACGTAGCCATGTGCATAGTGCAGAAGCAATAAGGATAAGAAATATAAGAATAATTAAAAACCGAAACTACTAGAGTGCACTAGAAAACAGGAAGTGTTAGGAGTAAGATACAAAAGTAATTACTCCTAATCAGAGCATAACAAGTCTAGGTGCAGTCTAGTAGGACAAGTACTAGTTATACGGTACCATAAGGTGTCCTACAATTATTTTATTATGTCAAAACCGCCGAAGTCCTCAAGGCCACCAACAACAAGCTTACCTAAAACCTAGAGGGGCGCAAAACAAAAAACGTGAGTGGGCAAAAACAAATGTTTTACAAAACCAATTCATTTATCAACATTTCTAACCCCTCGCTGTAAAACATGTATAATTTTTCCCATAATCAGAATATAAGCATATACATAAATATATATATGTAAATATATCAATTCAAATCATGCTTCACATAATCATATTCATATGTATACCATGCCAAGATATAACAGAGTAAGTAATTCAGGTGAGAATAACTTCATAGAAATATAACATATTAGCCGGAACCCCTTGTGGTAGTCTGTACGGCTGAATTCATAGCTCAAAAGTCAATCTAGCCGGAGTCACTACAATGACCTATACGGCACTATACTACACAAGAGTCGGAACCAAAAGAAAAGGTCTGTATGACAATACTGGGTGTAATATAATTATGCTCAATACTACTCTCTCATAATAGCTGGGCGATAAATCGCTAGTCACCTACGAGTCGAAACCATAGTAAAGGTCTATACGACAAGAATGTGCACCTAAATTGGATCCAATATGAGCATATGGTGCGTGAGGTGACATTATAAACAGGCATGTGCCATATCTCTGGCTAAATCACAATCACCCTAGGTGCAGTTTTATGAGCTCAACGTTATTCAATCACATATCACATCATCGATAATTCACATAACCAAACATAACTCACCTGAGCTTACCTGAGCGTCCACAACACCACAATTATATATATAATGCATCATATACCAATTCATATACGAATTATAAATTTATATGCATGGCATTCAAGGCATACTCTCATTTAAACATATTTTCTGGGAAAATATCAAGTATATAAATATATACTGAAAACCAAAAGCCCACTCACTAGTATGTCGAAGGGTCGTAGCCCTCGAGTTGTCCTTGAACACGCTGGTCCTCGGGATAAGTCTCACCTATATGCGAATTAACTATAAAAACGTTATTTAAAACACATAGACAAAACTAGCTAATAACTTCTCATACAATGCTCAAATGGGGTGTTTGAATATATCAATGTGATCTACACAACTCCACAAACATCCCCATATTTTTTTAAAAATTTCCGACCACTCATGCGTCGCCACGCATCGGCCAAGGCACGACCAGATGCACCGCCCACGCGCGGGCATGTGCCTGGCACACCCACGGCAACAGTGACGCCGTTAGGAATATTTCGTTAAATGGTAACGAAATCCGTTAAAGTTAACTAACGCCGTTGGAATATTCCATCAAAGTTGACAGAATATTCCGTCATTCCTAACCTCTAACCTCTGGTGACCGTCGCCGGCACCGGAAACTGGGTAATTTTCTAAACCTTATATCTCTGTCGATTTTCATCCAAAATTCATGAAATTTAAACCATTTTGAAGATCTCATCAAGACGAACAAAACCATACCTTTTTCAAGTCCTAAAACTCACGGGATTCGCTGGAAAACTCCCTGATATTCCGGCAAAACCTGCAACTCGCTGTTCTCGCTATTCCGACGTCCAAATTCTTCCAACGAACCACTCCTAGCCTCGTGAGGACCTCCTTAAGCTACCTATAATCTCCAAATTCCTTAAAACCTTCAAAATTACGTGTGCATGAACAGTGCACAAAGTCGGGGTTAGGGTTTCTCGGGTTTTTTAAGCTTTCCATTCTCAAAAATGGTAGCAATGAACTCAGAAGCTTACAAGGAACAAGAATCTTACCTCTTTGAAGTCAATCCGTAAAGTTTGAAAGGGTTTTGGGTGTCGCCCGTACGTGAGGGAAGAAGAGAGAGTGAGTCCGAGGGTGAGAGAGTACAGGAGAGAAGAGAGAGAGGGGGAGTGTGTGTATGTTCCACGTGGGTCACCAATCAACCACAAAATAAGATCCAAGTCCCCAAAGTATGTCACACACACACTACAAAGTTCAACGTCCAAGGTTAAAATCGTCATTTTACATCACTGATAATAGTAATTCGGGACGGGCTGTGACACAACTATTGTTTTGTCTTCCTTATATAAATATTGTGTATCAAAAGTAAGAGTAAAATAGAAAAATTGGGGATATGATTATCATTTTAAGAAAAGGTTGACAAGGCCTCTTCTGTTAATAATAGTATAGATAATAATGAGATTTTAAATAAAAAATGTCACAGCCCGTCCCGAACTTTTAATGTCGGGGACGTAAAACGACGGATTTACCCTTAGCGGGTATTAAGGTATGTGTGTGACATTATTTGGTTTAACCTTATATTAGTTTTGGAGAAAAATAATTAAGAGGAGTTGGATTATAATTTTGGTTTTTGTTAATTTTGGTTAGGGATTTAGATGATGGATGGTGAGGATTGAATGTGGACCATCTAAACCCCTTACCCTCTCTCTTTCCCGTAACTCTCTCTCTCTCCTCCCTCACGACACTCTCTCTCTCTCACACCCATATCGTACGGCCACACCCAAAATCATTCAAAACTTCACGGATTGAAGCTATTGAGGTAAGATTCTTCATCCTTTCATCGTCCTAAGTTGAATGGTACTAATTTTAGAGGGTGAAACCTTCGATATCACGTGAAACCCGAACCCTCATTTTTTGTCACTGTTCATGCATACGTGAAATGTTGTGTTTCAGGGAATTCTAAGCTTATAGTGAGCTTAGTGAGGTCCCAAGGAAGCTCGGAGTGCTTCGTTTGAAGGATTTGGACGTCGGGATCACGAGGTTTAATTTTGGCCGGTTTTGCTTGGATTTTTCCAGTGAGATTTAGTTGTTTTTGGAGCCTAAAAGTAGTGTATCGTGATTCTACATGTTTGGGGCTTCATTTTGGTATAAAATACGAAGAAAATGGTTGAGATACGAAGGAGAACAAGGCATTTGAAGTTTGGCCGAAAACCGACCGCCGGAAAAACCAGTCCGGCGAGCCGAGGTTAGGGATGATGTGCGTGGGGGCGCGTGTCCCCGTGCCTGTCCCGGCGCGTGGGGGCGCGTGCGGCCTCCAAAAATTTATCTAAAATTTTCTCGACGTCCGTGACGTCAAGTAGGTTAATGTGGTATATTCATATACCCAAATTGAGCATCGTATGAGAAGTTATTTTGAATTGTTGGTTATGTGTTTAAATTAACGTTTTTATAGTTGTTTCGCATATAGGTGACACCTATCCCGAGGACGAGCGCATCCAGGGACGTCACGGGGGTTACGACCCATCGATTTATCAGTGAGTGGGCAGTTTTGTTTTCTTATTACCTATATACTATTGTTTTTCCCAGAAAATGCGTTTATTTGAAAATTATGATTTAAATTGCCATGCATGCAATTGTTGAGATATTTGGGTTGATAATTGATGCATATATACGTAAATTGATGCGGTGGATGCACAGGTGAGTTTTTATATTATTCAGACGATGTATTTATGTGAATGGCATTGAAAGCTCATAAACTGCACCTTTGGTATTAGTGCTTATAGTATTCACCACACCGCACGCTCGCCTTAGATCCAAGTAGGTGGATGTCGTACAGACCACTAGAGGTGGTTCCGACATGCCAGTCATACAGACCATTAGAGGGGTTCCGACTGGTGGGTGACCTTAGATTATGCGCGCATATGATTGATGAGAGAAGCACTAGAGCGTATTATTTCACCATTTTAGTCGTACATTTTATGGGTAATGAAGGTCACGAGGGGGCAGAGAAATGGCTAGATCATTTTGAAAAGACATTTCAGGTGATGCAAAGTCAGGGGAACTTTCCGGCTGATAGGTGGGTTGAGACCACTACCTGGTTTTTAGGTCGAGAGCCAGCAGCTTGGTGGGAAAATCAGACTAGGTTCTTGTCACCTTAGACGGCTGCTGACTGGAAAGTATTCAAGGAGAACTTTATGAAGAGATTTGTCCCCCCAGAGTATATTGATCGCAAGAAACAGGAATTTACTCGATTGAAACAGAAGAATATGTCAGCTCATGAGTACTACAGAAAGTTTACTGATTTGTCTCGCTATGACCTTGATACAGCTGGTAATTAGGGAGAGATGCTTCGACATTTCAAGTTGGGATCTAAGAAAAAGTGGCGGACTTTTGCCAGTGCACTTCCCTGCGCCGATTATCATGAGTTTTTCGAGATTTTGGTTAGGATGGAGGACTCCGATAATCTCCCCAGTGACAGTGAGGATGACGAGGACAAGAATGATGGTCAGAAGAAGGATGATAAAGGTAAAGGTATCTCTATTCCGGGACCTCGCAAGACACATAATTTTAAGAAGAGTGGGGCAAGTTCGAGTTCTTCTAGTGGTGGATATAGTATTACTGGCCCGATGAGAGGTGGTGGAAGATTTTCTGGTGGGCCCAGATTTCAGAGGCAGAGGGATTCTGGTGCTGCTGGTGGTTCTGGCGCTCCGTGGTGCCGTCGTTGTAATTTTCGTCATCATGGTGAATGCAGGAGAGGTGGTGGTGCTTGTTATACTTGTGGGCAAATGGGACATCGGGCTTCTCACTATCCCCAGGGTCAGCAGAGACCTCAGCAGACCACTATGCCACCTCCAGCGCCGATTCAGCAGAGTTTTGGACCAGGCAGTTATGGCCAGTCGAGTCGTGGTGGTGCCTACCACTACCAGGGGGATGCTGCTCCGTATGCTTCCGGACCTTATCAGTATCCCCAAGAGCCTTATTCTCAGACAGGGTATTCTCAGGACTTTGGGGGTTATTCTTCTTATTCATCCATGCTAGCTGGAGGATCTTAGTGGCATCAGGGAGGTCAGCCCCGTCAGGGGGAAGTTGCTACTGGTGGTGCAGGATCATTTAGGCAGCCTAGTCAGTCAGGCCAGGGACGTACTCCCCAGGGGCGAGGTAATCAAGGCAGTAGAGGTCGTGGTGGACGACAGCAAGCTCAGGGGCGTGTTAATCACATCTCACTGCAAGAGGCTCAGAACCATCCAGACTTGATCATGGGTACGTTAAATGTTCTTGGTCATTTTGCTAGGGTTTTGATTGATTGTGGTGCTACGCATTATGTGATTTCTCATACGTTTGCTCAAATGACTCAACCTCACCCTTCACCTCTAGGATTTGATTTAGAGTTTGCCATGCCTAGAGGAGATAAATGTTATGTTGATAGTGTGTATCTTGGTTGTCCAGTGATGGTAAAGGGTGTAGTTATGCCAGTTGATCTTATTCCGTTAGATATTGTGGATTTTGATGTGATTCTAGAGGCTGATTGGTTGCATTATAATCGTGCCCATATTGATTGTTATGGGAAATCAGTTACTTTTTATCGCCCTGGACTACCCGAGGTTACTTTTGTGGGCGAAAGAGGTGGGGTGAGACATGGTGTTATCTCTGCCATAAGAGCAAGGAAATTATTATCGAAGGGTTGTCAGGGATATTTAGCACATGTGGTGTTAAATGATGTTGTTCCTACCAGTATATAAGAAGTTGGTGTGGTCAGGCATTATCCTAATGTATTTCCTGATGATTTGTCGGGGTTGCCGCCAGACAGAGATGTGGAATTCTCTATTGATTTGCTTCCAGGTATGGACCCTATATCTCTAACTCCTTATAGAATGGCTCCTGCTGAGTTGAGAGAATTAAAAATTCAGTTGCAAGAATTACTTGATAAAGGTTTCATTCAACCTAGTTCGTCACCTTGGGGAGCTCTAGTATTATTTGTGAAGAATAAAGATGGAACTCTGAGATTGTGTATTGATTATAGGCAATTAAACCGGGTAACGATTAAAAACCGTTATCCATTGCCTCGCATCGATGATTTGTTTGATCAGCTGAAAGGTGCGTGTGTATTCTCTAAGATTGATTTGAGATCTGGTTATTATCAGTTGAAGATTAAAGATGAAGATGTACGTAAGACGGCTTTCCGAACCCGTTACGGACATTATGAATTTCTGGTTATGCCATTTGGGTTAACCAATGCACCTGCAGCTTTCATGAGGTTGATGAACGAGGTATTCTAGCAATATCTTGATAAATTTGTTATTGTTTTTATTGATGATATTTTGGTATACTCTAAGTCTCAAGCAGATCATATCCGATATCTTAACATGGTATTAAAGAAATTGAGGGAACATCAGTTGTATGCCAAGTTCAGTAAATGTCAGTTTTGGTTTACTGAAGTGGCATTTTTGGGGCATGTTGTATCGACTCAAGGAATTCAGGTAGACCCTCAAAAGATAGCAGCAGTGGAGAATTGGGAACAACCTCGAACCGTCACTGAGGTACGGAGTTTTCTTGGTTTGGCAGGTTATTACCGACGGTTTGTTCAGGATTTTTCTATGATTGCTTTGCCGTTAACGAAGTTGACCAGGAAGGATGTTAAATTTGAGTGGGATGAGAATTGTGAGCGGAGTTTCCAACAATTGAAATATTGCCTCACTCATGCTCCGGTATTGGTACTTCCTGATGATAGCGGTAATTTTGAGATTTATAGTGATGCTTCCTTGAATGGTTTGGGATGTGTTTTGATGCAGCATAATAGAGTGATTGCCTATGCTTCTCGGCAGTTGAAAAATCATGAAAGGAACTATCCTACTCACGATCTTGAATTGGCAGCCATTGTCTTTGCCTTGAAGATTTGGAGGCATTATCTATATGGTGAGAAGTGTAAGATCTTCACTGATCACAAGAGTCTCCAGTATCTATTTACTCAGCATGATCTTAATCTTCGTCAGCGAAGATGGATGGAATTATTAAGTGATTATGACTGTACTATTGAGTATCATCCGGGTCATGCTAATGTGGTAGCTAATGCACTAAGTAGGAAACCTCAGGGTAGACTCAATGCTTTATATGCTTGTCGTGTTCCTCTTCTTGCTAAACTGAGGGCAACTGGAGTAAGGTTGGAGTTAGAAGATCGAATGAGAGAGATGTACCCAAGGTTGTTCTATGGGTATTAAGTGGTTTATTTGGTTATGGGAATTTCGGGGATGAAATTCTATAAGGAGGGGAGATTGTCACAGCCCGTCCCGAACTTTTAATGTCGGGGACGTAAAACGACGGATTTACCCTTAGCGGGTATTAAGGTATGTGTGTGACATTATTTGGTTTAACCTTATATTAGTTTTGGAGAAAAATAATTAAGAGGAGTTGGATTATAATTTTGGTTTTTGTTAATTTTGGTTAGGGATTTAGATGATGGATGGTGAGGATTGAATGTGAACCATCTAAACCCCTTACCCTCTTTCTTTCCCGTAACTCTCTCTCTTTCTTCCCTCACGACACTCTCTCTCTCTCACACCCATATCGTACAGCCACACCCAAAATCATTCAAAACTTCACGGATCGAAGCTATTGAGGTAAGATTCTTCATCCTTTCGTCGTCCTAAGTTGAATGGTACTAATTTTAGAGGGTGAAACCTTCGATATCACGTGAAACCTGAACCCTCATTTTTGGTCACTGTTCATGCACACGTGAAATGTTGTGTTTCAGGGAATTCTAAGCTTATAGTGAGCTTAGTGAGGTCCCAAGGAAGCTCGGAGTGCTTCGTTTGAAGGATTTGGACGTCGGGATCACGAGGTTTAATTTTGGCCGGTTTTGCTTGGATTTTTCCGGCGAGATTTAGTTGTTTTTGGAGCTTAAAAGTAGTGTATCGTGATTCTACATGTTTGGGGCTTCATTTTGGTATAAAATACGAAGAAAATGGTTGAGAAACGAAGGAGAACAAGGCATTTGAAGTTTGGCCGGAAACCGGCCGCCAGAAAAACCAGTCCGGCGAGCCAAGGTTAGGGATGATGCGCGTGTCCCCGTGCCTGTCCCGGCGCGTGGGGGCGCGTGCGGCCTCCAAAAATTTATCTAAAATTTTCTCGACGTCCGTGACGTCGAGTAGGTCGATGTGGTATATTCATATACCCAAATTGAGCATCGTATGAGAAGTTATTTCGAATTGTTGGTTATGTGTTTAAATTAACGTTTTTATAGTTGTTTCGCATATAGGTGACACCTATCCCGAGGACGAGCGCATCCAGGGACGTCACGGGGGTTACGACCCATCGACTTATCAGTGAGTGGGCAGTTTTGTTTTCGTATTACCTATATACTATTGTTTTTCCCAGAAAATGCGTTTATTTGAAAATTTTGATTTAAATTGCCATGCATGCAATTGTTGAGATATTTGGGTTGATAATTGATGCATATATACGTAAATTGACGCGGTGGATGCACAGGTGAGTTTTTATATTATTCAGACGATGTATTTATGTGAATGGCATTGAAAGCTCATAAACAGCACCTTTGGTATTAGTGCTTATAGTATTCACCACACCACACGCTCGCCTTGGATCCAAGTAGGTGGATGTCGTACAGACCACTAGAGGTGGTTCCGACATGCCAGTCGTACAGACCATTAGAGGGGTTCCGACTGGTGGGTGACCTTAGATTATGCGCGCAGATGATTGATGAGAGAAGCACTAGAGCGTATTATTTCACCATTTTAGTCGTACAGACTACTATACGTAGTTCCGACTTATGTGCAGTGTAGTGCCGTACAGGTCACAGTTGGTGACTCCGGCAGGGCCATACAGGTCACAGTTGGTGACTTCGGCAGGGCCATATAGATGGGATATTGAGCTATAGAATCAGCCGTAGAAGACCACTATAGGGTCTCCGGTTGATTTATTATTTCACCTGATTTATATTGATGCATTCTTATTATATTTTGGCATGACATGGCATATTCTTTCTGAGATGTTATATTGTTAGATGATGAGCTGAGTTTTGATGATATGTGTATATATATATGGTTATATTCTATTTTCTGGGAAAGTATACAGGTTTTACGGAGAGGGGTTAGAAATGTTTTAAATGAAATGTTTTGGAAAAATCTTTGGTTTTACTGACCCACTCACCTTTGTTTTGCGCCCCTCCAGGTTCTAGTTAGCAGTTGGTGGCTCTCGAGGTCTTTTTCGGCATTCTGACAGACGTACTGCATGTAGGACTCATCTGCGGGTGTTGTATTTTTATTTTGGTCCTACTTGACTGCACTTAAACCTATGCTCTGAATTTGTGTGTTTTACTTTATAACTCCCTTTTCATGCTAGTAGGTTGTTCTGCTAGTGATTGGTTTAAATTCCTTCATATTTCTGTTGTATCTTGCTTCCGTGTCGCACTTTTGGCTACGTCACGCTCACGTGACGGCCAGCACGCCTTGATCCTCTGGGTCGGGGTGTGTAAAAAAAAATCATAATTTGTGGGATTAAAAATATTAAAATATAAATTATATTATATGATTATAGAAATATTGTGTATCAAAAGTAAGAGTAAAATATTGTGTATCATTTTGTCTGCCTTATATAAATATTGTGTATCAAAAGTAAGAGTAAAATAGAAAAAATTGGGGATATGATTATCATTTTGAGAAAAGGTTGACAAGGCCTCTTCTGTTAATAATAGTATAGATAATAATGAGATTTTAAATAAAAAAATCATAATTTGTGGGATTAAAAATATTAAAATATAAATTATATTATTGTGTGTGTATATATATAAACGTGGGTACATTCATCAAAATTAACCAAAAAATTATTGTACCAAAACATGGGTACAGTCTTCAAAATCACACAAAAAAGGAAAAAAAGAAAAGAAAAAGATATTAGGCTTAATAATATTAGTAAATTTCTTCAATTAAACTTGACATGGATACATTCTCAAATTAAACAAAAAAAAAAAAAATATACCCATATAAGTTTAAAAATGGATTAGAAAAAAAATTGAATAGATTTTATATATATAAAAAAGGTATATTTTACATATAACAAATTGGTATATTTAAGAATGAGTACATTTTAAGATTAAGAATTTGAAAAAATTACATGAACGGGTACATATAAGATTAAAAAATTGAAAACATTTTTTAAAAAAGCTAATGGGTACAAACTTATTCTAATTTATTTATTTATTTTGGAAATGTTTTGAATTGAAAATTAGTTAGGAGTTTAATAGAGGTGAGAGTATTAAAATTCTAAATCAATTATTAATTTTTATTTTAAAAAAATTATGTAACTGACATGTAAATTCATTATTACATTAATGCTAGAGACTTGGATCAAAATCTAAAAACTAATAAGGTGTCAGTCAATGAACATTAGTAACTAGGGACCGAATACTAATTTTTCATTTAATTAATTAAAAAAAGATTAAAATAAGCAAAAAAATATGGACCTAATCAAATTATCACTCAAAATTCATTTAGGGACACAAAGATTTCCTTTAAATCCTTAAATAAGTACTCAAAAATGGTGGTGGGAGTCCCGAAATAGGGATTTCTATTGGTGATGCTCTTAAATAATAATTCAATCATTAACAAGCACATCATTTGATTTGTAAATTTAATTTAAAACGTCTTAAATTCGAATTTTCAAAATAATGGGTTTGCAACTAATATATTCTTAAAATAAATATATCGTTAACTCAAAAGAAAAAAAAACCGGAACAAAGGAATTGAAAAATACTTTTTTGTTTATGATGTGAAAGGGAAAAATCTCACGTGATGGAAGGCTGAGAAGGAAGAAGGCATATCCCAAAATTCCTGAGGAGATAAATAAGATGCTAGCAGAGAACGCGAATAGCAGGTAGTGCCACGTGGCATACTACCTGGCAATCAGGCATCGAATCTTGGAATCACGCGACCCAAGGCCAAGCGAACCAAGCCACCACTCCACGCCTATGGCGGTCCTTCCTCTTCCCCTTCCCCTTCCCCTTCCCCTTCATCTCCTCCCCTTTCCTCCCCATCGTCATCGCCTTCTCCTCCGTCCTCCTCACCCAATTCGCACATAGAATTTCACTCTCACTTTCCCACGCCTCCGCAACTCTCTTTGCTCTTCTGCTCCATCGCCGCCGGCTCGCAACTCAAGGCATAGAGGGCTGAAGACGCGTCTGTCTGCAACCCAAACCCAAGGGTTCCATTTTGCGATTGGGTTTTGGCATCTGGATTTTGCCCGGTTTCCCCATTTTCCAGGTACCTATTTGATTATTCTTTGATTTGGTTATTTGGGTTGTGTTGAATTCGGATCTAAATTCGACAAAGTTTGCAACTTTTGAGGTTTACGTTGTGTTATTTTGATTGGTTGTTGGCTGAAATTCGGTTCTTTTGATTTGGTTTTGGTGAAATTGTTTCAATCGTCGTTGGGATTGGTGTTCGGGGATATTATGGTTCTCTGTGGTTTTGATAGAGTTGTCATAAATGGAGGATCTTAGTGGAGTTGATGAACATGCTTGTGATTGTCGGCTCGAAGGAAATTATATGGTGTGATCAATACTATGTGTAACAAAGGAATTGCCTGCTTGAGCGACTCAGACTCCGACTCCGAAAACCCAATTGATCATCAGGCTGTGTACTTGATGGATAGCCCTTCGGCTACCCCGCACTTTGGTTCTAATTCCACCGCTGCTTCGTCCCCCAATTCGAATGAGGAAAACCCGCGTGTTAAGTTTCTGTGTAGTTTTTCGGGGAGTATATTGCCCCGCCCACAAGATGGGAAGCTCCGTTATGTGGGAGGAGAGACGCGTATTGTGAGTGTTCCACGAGATATCAAGTTTGATGAGTTGATTAACAAGATGAGGGAGCTTTATGAAGGTGCAGCAGTGCTCAAGTATCAGCAACCCGATGAGGACCTTGATGCTCTTGTCTCAGTTGTGAACGATGATGATGTGACTAACATGATGGAAGAGTATGATAAGTTGGGATCTGGCGATGGTTTCACTAGGCTCAGGATTTTTTTGTTTTCGCATCCCGACCAAGACAGCTCATCGCACTATGAGGGTGATGAAAGGGATAATGAGAGGAGGTATGTCGATGCTCTCAATAATTTAAATGATAGCTCCGAATTTAGGAAGCAATATCCCGAGTCCCCTCTTACTAATCCGGTTGATGACCTCCATATAGCAGAACAATTTTTTAGTCCAATGAGTCTTGAGGGTGGCCTTCACAGTCAGAGAAATTGTGATATATCCATGGCTCAATACAACTTGCATCAGCTCAAGATACCTCATGCAGGATCGGGGCAACATCATCAACCAATTAGTCAGAGGTATAATGAAATGGAAGCTCCTTGGAGTCCTGCATACTATTCTCCCAGGCACCATGCGCACCTTGATCCAAGACCAATGGCTGAGTTTCCTTCCTCTCCTTCCTCTGCACGGTACTGTATGCCATTTCCAGATGTACCCGATAAATGTTTAGATAGAATGCCTGAAGAATATGCACGACAGCCATTGAATCACCAGCCTCCATATGAACACCAACCACAGTATTCTGAGAATGTTGTATGGCTTCCAAGTGGAGCAATAGGTGGTGAAAGGTCAGGATTTCCAGGTAACATTTTTCATGGAAACAATGCCGTCGAAGGAAACAGTATTTGTGAACACTGCCAGATGACTTTCCAGAGAAACCAACCACATTTTGAGCAACCAATCGCGGCAAATGGATTTCAGCATGTTGCTAATCCAAGCGGCAAGTGTACGCCAAATAGAGAGACTTTCGTGATGAATCCAGATGCAAAGTTGCACCATGAAATATATGTAAGTGAACAGAATACTGGTCCTCATCATTTTAGTGAGACTCCAAATCATGAAAGAGGCTGGACTCCACATCTTCATTTGAATTGCCGGACTGAGGAAGCACGACCACATGCTTCTGGAGCTGGGAAATTGAATGATCCTTACATTGTAGATGGTCACATAAATTTGCCTCTTGGTCCTAATACTGTGGATGACCATCACGTCACTTCCAATTATGTTCATCACCCAGCTGGACCTGAAATGGGAAATGAAGTGTTTCATGAACGATCTGTGGCTGCTCCACCCCATGTACACATTGCTCCTGTAGAAGAGTATGGTGTTCGTTATGGAAATTTTCCTTATCCCTATGGAGGAGATAATATTTATCGGGGGTCTCATGGACATGCACCTGGACCGGCAGTATGGAGAAATGTTCAGAGCCCAATGCATGCTGCGCCCCCTTACGAAGCATCCATTTCTGCTCCACAAGTGAATGGTTCTGTTAATGTGGGATATCTCAGACGTGAAGATAGTCCAGTGTTTTCCATTGGATTAGACAATCAAAATATTTGGGTTGACACCTCGCAGGAAATGTTAGGTTTGGAAGGAAAAGCTGTTCCTCCGGACTATTCTTATGGGCACGCTGTGAAGTTGAACTCAAACCCACTCTGTCAAGAAAATCATCAAGCATATCCTCCAGACCGCGTTCAACCTACACCTGATATGATAAATTGTGCTATTCCTTTGGACCCCAACTCCGTTGTAAGGTTTGAGGAAAAGAGTTCACCTGGAGTAAATGAGGTGAATCTTGTGGACAACATGGAGAACCCTGAAACAGAGGTTATAAATCCAAACAATCATTGTGATAAAAATGGTGGTGTGGTATCTCTTGAGTCAATAAATTCGAATTTTGCTAAGCTTGCAGAAGAAAGTGGTAATGTTGGCAAAACAAGTGACGAGGATCAGTCTACTTGTGAACTTTCGAAGCTTTCTGTTAACAATTTGAGTTTCATACCGGAATTGATTGCTTCTGTTAAAAAAGCTGCTCTAGAGGGGGCTGAGGAGGTGAAAACCAATGCTGAAGAAAGTACCGACCCTGAGAAGAGTAGTTCAATAGACAAAGAAGCAGCTGCAAAAAATTTGGAACAACCGGTGAGAACTATATGAAATGCTATAAATGAGATTAGATTATGTGTATTATTTTTTTTTTGTCTTCTTAATGTGGTGTTGTTTTGTAGAACACTCCTGGAGACAGGGAATTGGATTCTGATAGTGATAATCTAAACAATTCCAAAATTGAGCCAACAAGGGCCGAGGCAGAAGCTATTGCCAAGGGATTGCAGGTTTCTTTTCGCAGTCATCTTTGTGTCATTGTTAAATCCTACATTCATATTTCCTATACTATGTTTCTTGGTCTTTCATGCGGTTTTCTTTTACCTGTATGATTGTAAATTTTTTTGACAGACAATAAGGAATGATGATCTAGAGGAGATCCGAGAATTAGGTTCTGGGACTTACGGGGCTGTGTTTCATGGGAAGTGGAAGGGGTCTGATGTAGCAATAAAGAGAATAAAGTCCAGTTGTTTTGCCGGGAGACCATCAGAAAGAGAACGTTTGGTAACAACCGAGCAATCTTCCTTTCTAGAATATTACAGTTTCTTATAACCTATTATATAGCACCTTCTTGTTTGTCCCATTTGTGCTGCCCAACGTATTGTTTGTTCTGGCATTTTATGTGATCTTGTTTCTTGCAAATTTCTGCTATGGAAGTAGTGACTGTGCGCTAGCTGATGCTGTAATTAGACCATTCATTTAATATAATTCACGTTTTGGAGATTTAGTCTGTAATATTATTATGTTTACTTTTTGAACTGAAGTAATTGAAATGATGTTGTCGAGAGGAAGACTTATTCTTCCTGAAATGGTATGTTCTTCATATTTTCATCTATGGGTGTGGTACTGACTTTTTCTTTCTTGTCTTCTCAGATTGCGGATTTCTGGAAGGAGGCTTTAATACTGAGTTCATTGCATCACCCAAATGTTGTTTCAATGTATGGTATTGTGCGAGATGGCCCTGATGGATCTTTAGCAACTGTGACCGAATTCATGGTTAATGGTTCTTTGAAACAGTTTTTGCAGAAAAAAGACCGGTAATTAGTTAGTTGTCTGGGAAGGAATATTTCTAATTTGCACTATTGTTTTCTTCTCAGTTTCTATTTTAGGGCTCTCTTATTCTTTGCTAGTATGTGATGAATCTATTTATGCCATTGATCAGAACAATTGATCGTCGTAAAAGATTGATCATAGCTATGGATGCTGCATTTGGGATGGAGTATCTGCATGGAAAAAATATTGTGCATTTTGATTTAAAGTGTGAAAATCTATTAGTAAATATGAGAGATCCACAACGGCCTGTATGCAAGGTTGGATGATTTAAATATCAAATTCTGTTACGTCCTTTCCATTCTTACTTTCCAGCTCACTTTATCTTAGTGTGCTTTCTTTTTGGGACTCATATTGATGTGTGTACGTTTCTTTAGATTGGTGATTTGGGATTATCCAAAGTAAAACAACAGACTTTAGTGTCTGGAGGTGTTCGTGGAACTTTGCCCTGGATGGCACCTGAGCTTCTTAGCGGGAAAAGTAACATGGTAACAGAGAAGGTAATAGTGAATTTAGCCTTGGAACATATATTGAAGTTTATGTCTCTCGTGAGTGATAACTCTTTTAGAAGTATCACTAGTTTCTCAGCCTTAAACTCTCAGTCTCGTGTTATTTTCAATTTTGTAGATTGATGTTTACTCATTTGGAATTGTTATGTGGGAACTGCTTACGGGAGATGAGCCATATAGAGATATGCATTGTGCTTCTATAATTGGTAAGAACCAATATTTTGTAGGCATATATTCCTTCCATTTTTGTTCAAAATGTTATCTCTGGGTCATTCTCATTATTGATTTAGTAATACAACACCAATCTCTGCGAATGTTCTTGTAATCGCGGATGTGTACATTATGTATTTGATGCGAGATTATATGCAATCGCATTTCAATTCCATTTGTCTTCTAGCTGAAATTGTCTGGTTCTGTCATGTAAAATCCATGTAAGATCTAACTTCACTTTATATATACTTGTGCTGGACAATTGACAAAACAAAGTTGCTTGCTGTCTGTTTTCTTTTCAGTCGTTGCTTATGTGCTGGACTATTTTCTTACGTTTGGCAATTATAACATATTTTCTGCTGATTTGACACTTTAACCTTACTTGTCAACTATCTGCTTTGCAATTCGAATTGTAAATTTCATGTTTTGTTCGAATTGTCCACTGTATTTTTCTCATCGTTTTGATTCTCTTAGGAATTGGTAACTTGTAGATATTTGCTAGGAAGAAAAAGAAAGTATCCTTTTCCTTTTGTATTAGTAATTTTGCATTATTCGGCAACAGTCACCTTTCATTGGAAGTACCGGTGCTGTCTTATCCCTGTGTCAGTCCATGACTGAGCACCTACGGCAGTCATCTCTTACACATACCTGTTGGGTTGGCATGCTTGGATTTTACATGAATTGTTTGCATGCTTTTTAACGAGCCCATTTTCTAGGTATTAAATGCCCATACAACATCCACAATTGAATGATACCAGTCAAGGATACTACAGTATAGTTCTGATCTGCAATCTGTTCTTTTGTTTTGCTTGCAGGAGGTATAGTGAACAACACTCTGCGTCCTCAAATTCCCCCGTGGTGCGATCCAGAATGGAAGTCTTTGATGGAAAGTTGTTGGGCTCCTGAGCCTTCACAGAGGCCATCATTTTCTGAAATCTCTCAGAAGCTAAGGAATATGGCTGCTGCAATGAATGTGAAATAATTCGTCTGGATGCAGTTGATTCACTTGCATTGTATGTTAGCCACAACTTAGCCGAAGAGTAAAATAAATTTTAAGCATAGATTTTGCAGTTTAAGGCCAGCACTGGTTTCCAAATTATATTAAGGCTAATAGTGTATTATTATTATGCCTTGGTTCATATTTAAGCAACCTAATATATACTGCCTTGAAATGGTAATTTTCTTTGAGAAGTGCTGGATATGCGCTTTGCAGTGGCTTTTACCCGGAAAAGGCTTTCATCATACACGGAGCGGAGCCATGATGGCACGATCAAAATGTGAGTCCATCTATTTACTTATTTTTTTCATCTTGTATACTTTTACTCTTGTCACTCTCCGTAGTAATGCAGTTACTTATGGCTCTTTGGTACAGGTTGAAGTTATTTTGGTTGAGATCAGAATGGTGGTACTGCTATCAAAGCTGAACCAAGGTCGCTTCCGAAGGATGTGTATAGACATTACCATGTTTTACACAGTTGAACCGCTCTTGTTATTCGTTTTCGGGGCCTCTGCTTAGTATGCAAGATTGATATTACAGCTAGGGACATCTGTTTATATGTCCGACTTTTGCTTTGGCTCTACGAATGTAAAAAGCATATGATTATCTGTGAGAACCTCTTTACAGTGTTAAGTCTTACCTTAGTATTTATTCTACGTAGAAATAAAACACAGATGTACAAAATTACTTGGATATTGATCGGATTTGTACCCGGTACAGCGACGGGAATCTAAGTTGATCGGAAAATGTTTGGAACTCATTGTGAAATTCTGATGGAAAATATGAATAAACTTGGGCGTTCTATTCTTTTGTTTACGTTTCTTTTATTACTGTTGGCAAAGTCAATTGCAAATCGTCAGCATGGATGAGTCATATGCTTTTCCAAGTGGATCGTCTACAGCTTATCACATCAGTGGTTCAACTCGTAAGCTTTGGACCATGTTACTTTGTACTTTCAATTGGGGCATTTGGTTCCTTCGTAATCAGGCTCGTTTCAAGGGTTGTCGGGCTTACTTGGAGTATGCTTTAGTTTATGGATCATTTTTCGGGAATCGTCTTCAATGTTCATGTGTTTCTAGACGGCGCAACCTTCTTCTTTGCCTAATTTTTGCGTTGCTAGGTATTTCGCCGCTCTTGGCTTCGGCCCCTTCTTTTATTCCTGTTCACTGGCATCCTCGGCAGTTGGGGTGGATTAATGTGAATATAGATGGTTCTTGTTCTAATGGGCGTGCGGGTTTTGGAGGGATTTTCCGTACCAATGGGGGCCAAGTCCTTAGAGCTTTTGCTGCTTGTTCTAAATTTGTGAGTTCGGTGGTAGTGGAAATTTTAGCTTTTATTGAGGCAGTTCGTGTGGAGTGGGTTGATGACTGGAAACACTAGGATTGAAACTGATTCCACTTTGGTTCTGCATTAGCTCCGACCACAATTCCATGGTTTTTGTTGATTGATTGGAATTATTGTACACATAACGGAGTTGGTACACGAAATTAATTTCTGCTTGTAAACCTATTGGATTGTAGCTAACTGCTGCTAATTGCCAAGAATTTACTGGGCGCATAATGTATTTCGAATTTGAAAAGGTGACAAACATTTACTAGGCGAGTAACGCCACTGCGACACTATCTTGATTGCAAAAGAGTCATCATAGGTGTTATCATTGTGTTTGGTACTTGCTATACATCTTTGCAATTCACCACCAAGTTTCCCGACAGATATTTAAGCCTCCAATCTAAGTTCTGAAAGATATCTACAAGACTACAACCTTTACCGCGCAATGCAAAACATGCATACATAAATTTTTGTAGGAGATAAACTAAGAGAGCATACATACATACACTGTCCCTACCAATTACCAATAGCCACCCAAGTTTGGTTCATGAGTAAAATTGAAATAATAATTAAGAACCTGGTTGACCTTGGACTAATAAAATTTTGCTTATATGCGTGTTTAAGAAATGACATTGATATCGGTTCTGGCTAATGATTAAACTACTATATATATCATCAAGTCTAAGTTATGGATCAAATTGGCTTGGCATTACCAACTCTCTTTTCTCTTTTCTCTCTTATGTACAAAATCTTTGAGGTCAAATTCTGTGACACCATCAACTGCCATGTACCTAATACACGCCAATGACCTTCTGTTTTCAAAGTCAAAGTTCGCACGTAGTTAACTTCATGCAAGTGCATGCGCATGCATGTTTGTTAACATCTGTTACGAAACCAGTACAACAGCAAGAGCTAGGATGCAGAAATCTCAACGGTTAATAACACAAGTTAAAAAATCAGACAACAATGTAGTGAGTAACTGGCATTACAGTAACTCAGTAACGAAATGAACTGCTACCTCTGGTTTGTGCTGATAAGTTTTGGATTATAGCTCACTGCAGAGGTGATAGCTAATTGCCAAAAATGGAGGACCACATCCTATCTATTTTAAACTTTTTGCACTACATACAGATATCACAGGGGATTTAGTCCAGTGGTAGGATGCTCGCTTAGGGAGCGAAAGGTCCCGAGTTCAATTCTCGGAATCCCCATATCCTTTTTTCTTTCTTTCTTGTTTCTGCAAACCAGAGAAGACTAGAAAAGACTTATGTAATAGCCAAAATATAAGAGCAAAAAGGTCAGAAGTTTGTACCTCAGTTGGTTAAGATCCTAACTTCGATTCTTCTTGGTTCACCCTTTGTAAAAGTAGAGAGTAAATATTGTTGAACCTAACCCTAACGAGTGTAAGGTTGGCCTACAAGACAATACGCAAAAACTCCTCGATACCAAATAGGGTGGATATCCAAAAAATACGTTGGGTGCTGAAAAGTCTACTAATTGAAAAACTTGTTAGGTTTTTTGTTGTCAAATTTGAAATGAAAAAAAAACAAAAAAAAAAAAACAAAAACAAGAACAGTTTGACAAATGTTGATGACTTTGAAGAATGGGGCAGAGAGACTTGAGTCTAATGAGCTCAGCAACTGCTTCCATTTGTAGCGTCTTAACGCGTTACTTTACATAAAGTGCATGGAGGACTCTCAGATAACAACAGCTTCAATAATTTATAGTTTACAGGCATTTGTCAAGGTTAATCAATATTTTATGTCCCAATTTGTTGGATTATTGAAATACATTTGATTTGATATTATGTTATGTGAGTCCACCTTCGCATCCTAATTTGTCAACCCCTGTGACATCATTTGTATTATACAAAGCTCTAAATTTTATGTGAAGTTTCCGAAATTTATATGCTAGCTAGGTGATATGTACATGTCCCTATGGAAAATGTAAATATGATTAATATTGCCTAAGGAAAAGTATCCAATGTTTAATCAATAAGGAGGCACCAACATATTTGAGTTTAATTAAATTGTTTAGAACAATATGTTCCACATAATTTAGATAAATACATGTAAGATACGAGGGGTGTTTATATAACAGTGACCACTAAGGGTAGTTATAATGCTCAGCAAAGAAGATTTATTTATTTTTTGGGAAATTTAACCAAAAACCAAATTTTTCTTAACATACAAAAATGAAAAGATAGGAGGAATGCGAAAGATCAAAGAAGAGAAAAGAAGACTTTGTTATTACAGCAATTGCAGTTTTTATTACATTGGAAAATGACTTAGCTCACTATATATAGTGACTAGAATACTTGGCCACCAAGGATACTTGTAACTAACTATAACCATCAAGACCATATGATCATTACACATGTCATAGCAAAGATTATGCCACCTGGCATTCTTATGGTTAATACCCCCCCTCAATCTCAACTGGGGAATCCCAGCTTGAGATTGCAACAGTGATGAAGAAAGGTTGGACCATGTAATCCCTTCCTCAACACATCAGCAATCTGGGCTTCTGTAGAAATATAGTCAACCTGCAAGTCTCCTTTTTGAACTCGTTCACGAACAAAGTGGAAGTCAGTGTCCAAATGTTTAATCCGAGTATGAAATACTGGATTTGAACATAAGGCTAAGGTGGATATATTATCACAATATAAGAGAGGAGGATCAGGGAGATAGACCTTCAAATCGTTCAATATAAGTCTCACCCAAGCAATATCTGCAGCAGTATTGGCAAGCGCTTTGTATTCAGCTTCTGTTGAGCTACGGGAAACACCTCCTTGTTTCTTAGACTGCCACGAAATGGGATTTTGTCCTAAAAACACCACATATCCAGTGGTTGATCGCCTTGTATTAATGTCAGATGCCCAATCTGCATCACTGAATGTAGTGATTCTCATATGTTCGGCGCCGGAATATGTGAGACCATATGACATTGTTCCTTGTAAGTATCGAAGTATCCTTTTGACTAATTGAAAATGTTCATCAGTAGGTGTTGCCATAAACTGACATGCATAATTCACAACAAACGCAATATCAGGACGTGTAAATGTCAAATACTGCAAGGCTCCTACCAAACTTCGAAACAACTTAGGATCTGGCAATGGAACACCTTTATCTTTAAGAAGTTGTGTATGTGGTTTGCAAGGAGTTGGACATGGTTTACAAGACTCCATACCTGCCTTCTTTAACAGATCTTTGACATACTTTTTTTGGGAAATAAACAAATCACCATTCTTTCGATATGTAATCTCCAATCCCAAAAAAAAATGTAAGTGGCCCCATGTCCTTCGTATCAAAGACATCTCCTAGATCTGTGATAACTTGTTGAACCAAAGGATGACTTGACCCAGTGATTATTATGTCATCGACATAGAGCAAAAGGATAACCACATCAGGATTATGAACCTTAATGAATAAACTTGGATCTGATTCTGAAACCTGAAATCCCAAAGTTGGCAAATAAGTTGTAAATTTTGAATTCCAGGCTTGAGGAGCCCGTTTGAGACCATATAGAGACTTTAGCAGTTTGCACACATACTCTGGATGCTCAGGGTCTTGAAAACCCTGTGGTTGTGTCATGAATACTTCTTCCTGTAAATCGCCATGAAGAAATGCATTCTTCACATCAAGCTGCCTTAGAGACCATTTGTTTGATGCTGCAAGAGCTAAAACAATTCTAACTGTGCTGTGTCTCATAACAGGACTAAATGTTTCTTCATAATCCAGGCTTGGTTCTTAACTGAACCCTTGAGCCACTAACCGAGCTTTATACTAGGACATTTTGCCAAACTGATCTCTTTTCACCTTATAAACCCACTTGCTGCCTATGACATTTCTATTTAAAGGTGGATGAACCAACTCCCAGGTTCCTTGTTTCTGTAAAGCTGTGAACTCTTCAACCATGGCATTTCTCCAATTTTCACAAGTAACAACAGCTTTGTAAGATGTGGGTTCAGAAGACTCAGTAATACTTAGAAGAGCAGTATAACCACAAAAGGATAGATCTTTATGAGCATGATCACAATCAATAGTAGTAATTGAGTCATAAGAAAAGTAAGCACTATAGTCTTGTCTCTGAATAGCACCAGATTTCAATCTAGTTTGCATAAGAGAATTGAATTTGAATCATTATGTGGATTGAGGAAAGGAATTACCTCTAATTGGGTTGAACTCTGGATAGGCAACAAAGAATTGCAAGTTGATGTAGAGAGGGGAGTAGTGTGAGGGGAAGCAACCTGGTGCTGAGTATTGGAAGACATTTCTTGATTCTGAGATGTGGAACAATCCTGGGATGAATTTGAAGCCACTGGAATTGACTGATCTAACATAACATCATCATGAGAACTCATTGGATCCACTATATGAACTGACTGAGATCTTGGTCCAGATTGCAATGAATTGTTGTCACTATTTATAGAAGGAAGAACATAAGGAACAAGAATTGGATGTGTGCCAAATCTGTGCCCAGTATCTTTTGAAGACTGAAACTTAATCTCACTGTGATGAAAAGGAAAGGTTTGTTCATCGTGAATCACATGTCTGGATATCAACAATTTTTTCAGAGCTCTATGATAACAAATGACCCCTTTGTATCCCAGTGAGTATCCCAAAAATACACATTGATCTGTCTTAGCATCTAACTTTGAGGAATTATATGGTCTAAGATAGGGGTAAACAGATGTCCCAAATACTTTTAAGGAAGATAACATTGGTTGAACTCCAAATAGCTTAAAAAATGGAGACTGCAATCCTAATGACTGACAAGGCATTCTGTTGATAAGAAAAACCGCATGAATACATGCATGGAACCAAAAATTATGGGGTAAGTGAGTTGTGGACAACATGGTTATTGCAGTTTCTAAAATATGTCTATGCTTCCTTTCTGCAGTTCCATTTTGCTGGGGAGTATATGGGCAGGAACCCAAATGCACAACACCTTTTGATTCCAGAAATCTCTTAAAAGCAAGACTCATATATTCACCACCTCCATCTGATTGAAAAAACTTAGGAACAGCTTGAAAGTGATTCTGAATAAAAGCATAAAACTTCTCAAACATGTGCAGAACTTGAGACTTGTATATTAATGGGAATATTCATGTAAATTTTGTACATTCATCAATAAAGCTCACATAGTACTTGTAACCTTCAATTGATACAACTGAAGATGGACCCCATACTTCGCTACTTATTCTTTCAAAAGGTTGTACAGACCTCACAGTTCTAGAGTCAAAAACTTGTCTAGACATCTTTCCTCTAAGACAGTGACTACATACGTGTTTATTTATATCAGGCTTATATGTGATTTGAGAACTGGACAACATACTATGGAGTACTTCATTGGTAGGATGCCATAACCTATGATGCCATAAGGATGCTCGCACAATCTGACCAAGCAATGCCTTTGGTGAAGACTTTATTAGCTGATTGTAGTTGAAAAAGAGCTTTTGTGGTATATGGTATAATCCCCCACTACTCCTTCCTCTCATGAGAATTGTCTTTGTTGCCTTGTCCTGCACCCAAAATCCAAATTCATCTAGAATCACATAACAATTATTGTCCTTGCATAGAGTATAAACTGAAATAAGACTAGCAGTTAAATCTGGAACATGTAGCATAGTATAAAGGTGAAGTGGTTTAGAAGATGTTTTGATAGAGGAAGAACCAGTGTTTTTGACAGGAAGGCATTATGATAGGAGCATATTTATGCAACTTAGTTAGCTTGTTTCTTGGCATTTACTTAGTTTAATTCTAGTTATTTTAGTACTTTAAGCTATTTTCGTGTGTTTGTAGGTTCCAATAACAAAGTTGGCAAAAAAGTGCTATTTGGAGCATTTTGGAGCATTTTTGGGCCAAGATTGGATAGTGCAAGCATGGAGACATGAGGATGGACATTTTTGTAGACTAGAAGGCTAGAAATCAGCATGTGTGTGTGTGTGCAAGTGTGTTGACGTACAACTACAAACATTCATACACGGCATGGGCAGAAAATATGTTGATTGCTAGCTGAAATAATGAAGAACATATGTGTGTGCAAGTGTAATAACTGGTACATGTGGAAATAAAGATAGAAAACAACACACACACATGCAAAGAACAGAGAGACAACATTCATACACAGCATGGACAGAAAATATGTTGATTGTGAAGGGAAATAATTAGATTTATTTGGGATTTCTAGTGACTAGCATGCATATACAATTCAAAATTTATATACATTTGCAACGGAAGCATGTTATCACATAATATCAAAGCTATAGTCATGCAAATCCCCTTCAAGAAGCATAGGTTTATATATGATGCATCTAAGAAAATATTGAAGAACAAAGTGAAGGTTTAGTTTTATACCTCTTGATCTAGACTTGAGACCAAGGATGGACCACCTCCAAGCTCTTTGTTCTTGGAACTCCTTGAGTCTAGCCTCCCTCCTAGCTTCCTCCACCTTGAAAGATTTAGAGCTTCTTTCTCCTTTAGTCTCCAAAGTAGAAGACCTCTAAAGATCCACACCCACTAGTGTAGTGAGATGGATAATTGAATAACCAAAAGGAGGAGAGATGATTAGCTTTCCCTCCTCTTGGTGGCCGGCTATAAGTGTGTAGAGAGAGAGAGACTTGTTTTTCTCTTTTGTGAAAAAGAACACACAAAACCCTAATGAAACTTTTTCATTAAACTTTCTATATAAATGTCAAAGAAGTGAGTGAACAACTTGACTCTCTCTCTCTCTCTCTCTCTCTTTGGCCGGCCCCCTTTGTGTTGTTTGGGCTTTGGGCTTTTATCAATTCAAGTCATCATATGCTTAAATAAAAACCCAATGGGTTTGGGCCCAATGGGCCGGAATGAACCCGAACTTTTCTTTAAGTCCTAAACGATCTTTTATCGTTTATATGATTTCTTTAGACTTTCTAATTAATCATAACACTTAATTAATCCAATTAATTAATTCCATCATCCTTTAGTTGTCTCACCACAAGAGTGTTTCGATGTACAATCATTTTAGGTTCTAATTAGCAAGGCAGTGAGGTGATTGGTATCAATCCAATTGATTATTATTTATCCAATCACTTAGTGAATTAAAACTTACTTTTAATTCTCCTTCTTCTTTGATGAATACTTATTTAATCATATAGAAGAACTCACAAGCCATGAGTGACATCTAACCATATATCATGGCTACCCAAGCTAATGTAGAATTTGTTCAGAGAACCTATTCAGTTGGAATTACAATGTAATTCGATCATTCTCTAATACAATACTCACAATCACATTACTAGGGTATGGATATTTAATGTCAAACCCCTAATATGATTATATCAAGTTATATGATTCTATTGAGTCGTTATAGGAACGCTTTCCATTATTACGCTCGATACTTTGGCCGAAGATTCCTGAATCATATCTTAGAGTATTCATCCTCTCATAACGAGGATTAGAGATCCCTTGTTGATCATTCACATGCCTCTGAGAATAAATCACTGACCCCAACAATGCATAGAACACATCCAAGATGAGATGTGGTCACGTCTCATTATCAAATGATCAGCAACGTATCCCCAATACAACTATGATGTCTCAGGTCAAAGGATTACTTACATTATTCCAACCAGTAGAGTTACTTGCTTGACATGTGAGTAGACCTCCATACAAGTACTCTCGTTTGATTGTGGTCAGTGAACTCATTCCCATAATGAGCATCTACATACTTATCTTAGTGTCACTACACGAATAGCATGAGACTTTCCATCCTTCCCATTGGAAGGGGACATAGTATGTACTGGTCTATGTATTTTCAGTGTCCCTCCAACAATCATATGACCAAGAACCTTTTTGGACATCATGGTTATGTGAAGAAGGTTTCTGCAATCTAACATCATTAGATTACTTATTCCATCGATCCATTGTCCATGGATTCACCTTTTAGGACGTATATCATTTATTGAGATAGTCCTAATGAGTGACTTTGCCTTTTGATGTATTAGAGTTTTCCATACATATAGACATTGTCCTGAAAGGTTTCTTCCAAAGATTGACTTTCAGGGCATATCTCCAACAGATTGCTAGCTGAAATGATATTATGTGGAAATGATGATTACATGACAGCACACACATATGAGAAGTGAGCTGGAACACATGGCAAAGAGTGCAGAAAATCAAGTTTGAAGGCACATGGACAGCTGCAAAGGGGTGTTATCCATCACATTTCCTTGCCCATGCCGTGCACCACCCTTGTCTCCTTCATTATTTCTGTTTTCATGCACTATTACATTGAATCATTGCACTCAATTGCTGCACATCCCTTGTCCCCTTCACCCATCAGATTTCATTCACTTTTACCTCCACTACATGCACTCATTGATGCACCACTCCTTCACTTTCCTTGCCCATGACGTGCATCATTAATCAACCTGCACCTATGACTCATTTCTGCACCATTCCACCTCCCTTTCCTTTATCTACCATGTGCACAATCATTCATGTTCCCTACTTGCATTCATAGCTGCAACACCACTCCATTTTACCCCCATGCTTTGCATCATTACTTCACTTTCACCCTTGAATCATTGCTCACACCACCATTCATCCCTCCATGCCGTGCACTTCCTCTATAAAAGGAAGTCTGTGTGGCAGCCATTAGAATCAGTTTTTGCTTGATAATTCATCCCCATTTCAATACAACCTTCATCCAAACACATCCATTCATCTTCACATCCATTCCTCCATACAACCAAAGCTTCAAACACTCACCAACACCTTGTGCCGTAGCAAAGGAAGGGAAGGAAAGTGCTTGGACGTGCATGCTGTCCAACTTGGATCGTTGGAGTGTTTAGGTGTTTTCTTTCTTTTGTTTTCAATGTCTAAATTTGTTTATCGTTGCTTTGTAAGTATGAGGAACTAAACCCCCCTTAGCTAGGGGGAATTCGAAACCATGTTCATGCTTGCAATATGATTTGATTACTTTTAGTTGTGATTCATAAGTTGTGAATTCAATTTACTTATCCATTTGAATTAAAACTGATTTGTGTGTATTGGTTAAGAGTGCACACTTAATTTTAATGCATAAATCTGATGCTAGGATAGAAGGGAGTTTCACCTAATCGTTATGAACTTATATTCATAAGTACTGAAGGTTGCTTATCACAACCGTGTTAAGTAAATTCTTGGCATAAGTTTCATGCAATTCATAGTTACAAGTGTTTCGTCAATGCTTATGATTTTCATAGAACTTAATGATTCTTGCTTGTATCTCTATTATGCAATTCATGTAGGGAACTTGTGGGGAATGCTTTGGGTTGTTGTATGCAATCATCCAATTCAATGAAATTAGAAAAATCTGAGGGTTAATTAGTGCAATTCACATCTGGGGCGTTGAGAATTCCTAGTTATTGAAAAGCAACTGGAAATCGTTTTGTTTGCAAGTGTGTCATGTGTGGAGAAGAACCTCCTAGCTAGCCTTCCATCTGTTCAATTTACTCAAATTCGTGCAGATATCATTAGTTCTTTAATTTACTTGTTTTGTTTTCAAATTCGTCAAAACCAAAACCCCCTTTACCTTGTTGAGTCATATTAGTTAGAAACTGATTTATTTTGTGTTTTTAAGTGTTTCGAACCAAGTTAAAACCAAAATTCGTCCAAAAGTGTGTTTAGAGTCCAAATCTACCCAATTTGTGTTTTTAGGCAGATTTGAGCGTTTTTAGCTTGTTTTGAGTCTTTGGAGTTTGTTTTGAGTTCTTTGAGTCTAGTTTAGTGTTTTTAACTTTGTTTATATGTTTTTAAGTCATTTTAGAGGTTATTAGCAAGCCCTTCTAATCCCCGGTCCAGAACGATCCCTACTTACATTCTTTACTACAATTGATACAAGAGGGTTAATTTGTGCGTTAAGTTAATTTTCGCATCACATTCACCACTTCCCACTGTGATTTTCTGATCTTCTTCAAATGGTGTCAGCATGTTTAAATCGCCAACATGTCCAGTCATATGATGAGTAGCTCCAGTGTCCATTATCCAAGCCTGATTGTTATTGAACTTCATTGAAGACTGAGCAGTCATAGCATTGAGAGATGATGGTGGTTGAGTTCCTTGGAAAGCATAATTGCCCCTGTGGAAACAATTCAAGGCAGTGTGACCACGTTTTCCACATATTTGACATTCAGGAATCGCTTGATTAGAAGTAGGTAATTGCTCATTTCTGTAATAGCAATTTGGTGCAGTATGCCCCATTTTGTTGCAAATCTGACATTCAAGAATGATGTGTGATCGCTGACCATTATTGCCATTCCAATTTCCCCATGTTGAGCCTCCCTTGTTACTGCCTGAAGAACCAAAACCACCAATGCTTCGATTGTTGAAATTCCCAGTATTATGACCATTATATCTAGGTCTAGAGTTAAACCTAATTTTCTGCACAACACTTGATTCATCAACCTTCCGATCGACTCCGAGCAACTCCGTAAGCCAAAAAAAAAAACAACTTGCAGAGCACCTTAGATCCCTAATCGTAACAATTCGACCAGTCACAGCAAGCTACCGTTCAACTCCGTGAACCGCCGAAATTAGCTTCGCAAAGCTCCTCAGAACCTCAATCGCCACACAGCATCGTCGTTCCTAGAAAAACTTGTGAAACCTGGGCTCGATACCATCTTAACATATAGAAATGAAAAGATAGGAGGAATGTGAAAAGTCAAAGAAGAGAAAAGAAGACTTTGTTATTACAGCAATTGCAGTTTTTATTACATTGGAAAATGACTTAGCTCACTATATATAGTGACTAGAATACTTGGCCACCAAGGATACTTGTAACTAACTATAACCATCAAGACTATAGGATCATTACACATGTCATAGCAAAGATTATGCCACCTGGCATTCTTATGGTTAATAATTTTTACACTAAAAAATCAATCATAGTACTATTCACTTTACCCTTTATTTTGTCCTTATCATTAAAACTCAAAGTTTTCAAGCCATTTTCATTAGTTTTCCATTTTTTTTTTTTTGGGTAAAAGACTGTTTACTACCCTCATGTTTCGTGGTTTTCAACATTTAGTACATCAAGTTTTTTTCGTCTCAGAGTCATACCTAAAGTGTAAATTTTGGGACAGTCTCATACATCCGTTAGTCAAACTGTTAAGTTTTTCGTTAAATGTGACGTGGCGCACTGACTGGGCGCCACGTGTCATCCACGTTTTTTTTTTTCTTTTCTTTTCTTCTTCCTTCTCCTTCTTCTTCTTCCTCCGACTGCAACTTTCTTTTTTTTCTTTTTTTTTCTTTTTTTTGCTTCTTCCTTCTCCTTCTTCCTTCCTCCTTCCTTCCCTTTCTTCCCCTTCTTCCTTCTCATTCTCCTTCTTCTTCCTCCGAAATCTGGGGAAGTTTGTTTTTTTTTTTTTTTTCTTTCTTTCTTCTTCTTCCTCCTTCTTCCTTCTTCTTCTTCCTCCGACTGCAATTTTTTCTTCCTCCTTCTCCTTCTTCCTTCCCCTTCTTCCTCCTTCCTCCAAAAAAAAAAAAAAAAAAAAACTTTCATCTTCCCCCAAATTCGGAGGAAGAAGAAGAAGAACGAAGAAGGGGAAGGAAGAAGGAGAAGAAGGAGGAAGAAAAAAAAAACTGAATCTGGGCAGATTCGGAGGAAGAAGAAGAAGAAGAAGAAGAAGAAGAAGAAGAAGAAGAAGAAAGAAGAAAAAAAAAAGAAAAAAAAATGAAAAAACTGAATCTGGGTAGATTCGGAGGAAGAAGAAGAAGAAGAAGAAGAAGAAAAAAAAAAAAAAAAAAAAAAGCTTCCCCAGATTCGGGAAGAAGAAGGAGAATGAGAAGGAAGAAGAAGGAAGAAGGGGAAGAAAGGGAAGGAAGGAGGAAGGAGGAAGGAAGGAAGAAGGAGAAGGAGGAAGGAAAAAAAAAAAGAAAAAAAAAAAAAAGAAAGTTGCAGTCGGAGGAAGAAGAAGAAGAAGAAGAAGAAAGAAGAAAAAAAAAGAAAAAATAAAAAATAAAAAACGTGGATGACACGTGGCGCCCAGTCAGTGCGCCACGTCACAGTTAACGAAAAACTTAACAGTTTGACTAACGGATATATGAGACTGTCCCAAAATTTACACTTTAGGTATGACTCTGAGACGAAAAAAACTTGATGTACTAAATGTTGAAAACCACGAAACATGAGGCTAGTAAACAGTCTTTTACCCTTTTTTTTTTTTTTTTTTTTTTGTAGAAAACCAATCATGTTTGACAATGCTTTTATTCCTCATTATCAAGTAATTAAAAGTAAATTTAAACCTTGCTAGGGCTGCATTATTTTTCTGGCTAGTTAAGCTGCTTAATTACAATATAATAAAGTTTCACAAGACTTTTATATTTCTGGGCATATATGATTAAGGACCTGACAGAACAACAAGCTTTAAGAATTAGGCTTTGATATTTAGATCACTTTTGGACTTGTGAACAAAAATTCTACATATAATAATATAAATTTATGAGAAATGCTGCATATCATGTGGGGAAACTAGCATAGGGTATAACAAAGGCTTAAAAATACTGAATAAATTGAAATTCTTAAGTAGAATTGTTAGGTTTGTACTCCTTTTGGATTCAGAATTATGATTTGACTTAAAAGGGAGACCTTGGATATGGTCTTTAGTTACCAATGTTTTCAAACTGAAACCTCATAGGTTTCCAGTTTTGATCGAAATTCATGACTTTCAATATTAACGTCTTAGGTATTTTCATATTAGTTATTTTACTTTTGAACTTAAAATTGAAAGTGATCTGTAAGATTAAAAATATTAAAAGATAAAAATTCAAAATCAATAGAGAAAATCATGTTTAACCATAAAATAGATATGTACATACAAAAATATGAAACATATTGTATACATATATATGATCATGGGTGCATTCATCAAATGAACAGAAAATTAATGTACCATAAAATGTTTGGTAGATTTTTCAAACCCAAAAACAATAATAATAGGGGTGTGCTATCCACACACCCATTTTTACTTCTCATACACCCCTTGTTGATTTATGTTATTTGATCTTTCTTAATTCATCCGATTCGACGATCGAAAATTAAAAGGGTGTGTAAGAAGTAAAAAGGGGTGTGTGGATATCACACCCCTAATAATAATGTCTGTATCATACTTCACAAATTCCAAAACTATTGAGCACTAGTTAACTTTATACCTTCAGAGACAGATTGAAGGATTCGTGTTAAGGCACCCCTGCCAAAGTATAAGTGTTTCTCTCTAACAAGGAGGCCAATCACAGCACAACATGTGTCAAAAATAAAATAAAACTCCTACAGTCTCACATCGACCGTAGACGAAAGCGTGTGACTCTTCTCAACTACGAAAGGAGATCAATCTTCTACCATTAATCCCTAATCACATTATTTCCCTTAACCCATTTTTAGAACTTACTAATGATGATTATGCTTCAACCTTTGTACTATGTTAACTCTTCACTATAATAATGAGAACTCATCTACCCTCGTGGATGTAGCTCAACTTATGAACCACGTATATCTTGTCTTTACTTCCCTATCTCTATCTATTTACATATTACCCGCATTACGTAACCGGAGCAACCTACACCTTGATGCTTTACGTTGTTCCAAAGTCAATTTGATTTTGTGCATCAAATATAATAATAACAATAATAAATATTATTCTTTATTACATGATAAATTTCTTCAAATAAACTTTACATGGATACATTCTCAATTTAACAACAAAGAATGTACCCATGTAAGTATGATTTCATAAATAGCAGTAATTTAAAGCCTCCAGGTGACCACTCTCCAGGCCAAGTATCTAAAAAGCCTAAGGTCAATGTCAGCCAGGTCCTTCAACTCTCTAACTCCAAAGGTCGTTCAATTAAGTCCAAGTCTAAAAGAAAAAAGAGAGAAGGTCAGCGATGGAAGAGAAGTTTCTTGACAGTGATCGGTGACCTGAGTGAAGGTACTTTCTCGGAGGTGATCATTAGCCCTTCTAAGGAGTTCAAGGATGTGGTTAAGGCTGGGCTTCTAGACAGAAATAATGAGGCTAGTAAGAGCAAATCTGAATCGGCGGTGGCGAGCGTGCCTCGTCCCTGCCAAAAGCCATGAATCTCCTAATTTGGAACTGTCAGGGGCTTGGAAACCCCTGACGAGTTTAAGCGTTACAAAATTTGGTGCGGTTGGAAGATCCCACCTTGGTGTTCCTTAGTGAAACCAAGAGTTCTGCTAACTCTCTATAATTCCTCAAAATCTAACTTGGGTTCGATGAGATGTTTTGTGTCGATGCTTTGGGTCAATCTGGCTGTCTTTGTTTACTTTGGAAAGAGGAGTGCAATATTTGTGTCCTTTCTAGCTCCCAGTCACACATTGATGCTGAAATATGAGGAATTGGGGATTCGAATCACTGGAGATTCACAGGGTTCTGCGGTAATCCTAGTCAGGCAAACAAAAGTCAGTCTTGGAACCTCATGTGCCAAATTTCATCCGCAAGTTCCATCCCGTGGGTGGTAGGTGGAGACTTTAACGAACTTCTTCACTCGGGCAAGAAGATGGGTGGCGCCGCTAGCCCCATTAACTAAATGTTGGAGTTTCTTGAGGCGGTGTGCTATTGCAAGCTCCGGGATCTAGGATTTCTTGGAAACCCGTTTACATGGGTGACCTCTAGAAGCGGGGGCATCAAGGAAAGACTAGACCGTTTTCTGGCCACAGATTCATGGAAGGATCTCTTTCCAAACTTTGTGGTCCGTCACCTGGATCTTTACAATTCGGATCATGTTTCAATTGATCTCTCCACTAAGAATCGAGCGAGCCCTCGCCGCTCCCAACCACATTCCTTTCATTTTGAGGAGTTTTGAACTCACCACACGGATTGTGCGGATGTAATCCGCTCAGCTTGGGCTCACAGAGCAACCAGATACCCCATGTTTCAAGTGATGAAGAAGATTAAAGCTACTTTAACGACCTTCCTTGCTTGGAATCGGACAACTTTCAAAGCTTGGGAAATTGAAATATCCCAGGTCCGATCAAAACTCCGATCCATTGATGGTAAACCTTTCTCGGTCTTTGCCCTTGAAAAAAGACAGGTACTGGCTTAACAACTTGACATTATCCTAGGCCAAAAGGAAACCTATTGGAAACAACGATCCAAGACAAGCTAGATGAGAGATGGAGACTGTAACACGAACTTCTTCCACCGAAGGGCATCGGCTCGCCGGAGAAAAAACCGAATAGTCGGACTGAAAGGACACGACGGTGAATGGTATGAAGATGAAGCGGGTATTGAAAGGGTTGTTACCGATTATTTTTCAAATATCTTCTCCTTCACTCACCTTTCAACTGACGGGGAAATTTTGGATGCGATCAATATGAAGGTGACTAAGGACATGAATACCTCACTGAGGCGGGAATTTGATGTAGAAGACATTAAAATGGCTGTATTGCAGATGCAACCTTCAACATCCCCTGGTCTCGATGGTCTCCCTCCCATATTCTTCCAAATTTTTTGGAGCATTGTGGGTGAAGATGTATTAGCAGCAATCCTTTCATTTCTTAATTTGGGTAACCTCCTAAAGAAGGTAAACTTCACTTACATCACCCTTATTCCCAAGGTCAAGACCCCGAAGGACATGTCCCAACTCTGACCCATAATCCTTTGTAACATTTTAACAAAATTGCCTCCAAGGCAATTGCAAATCGCCTCAAGCTAATTCTTCAGCATATCATCTCTCATCAACAGAGCGCTTTCATTTTGGGCAGTCAAATCTCATACAATATTATGCTTGCTACTGAGTTGTCTCACTTTATGTTCAAGAGGCATAGGGGAAAAAAGGGGTTTTTATCATTAAAACTCGACATGAGCAAGGCTTATGATCGAATCGAATGGGAATACCTGAGAAACGTCTTGTTGAGGCTTAACTTTTGCAGAGAATGGACTGAGTTGATTATGACATGTATCTCAATAGTTTCATATGCATTTTTAGTCAATGGTGTGCCAATGGGGTACCTCCACCCGTCGAAGGGTTTATGATAGGGAGACCCACTATCACCCTACCTCTTTCTCCTTTGTGCCAAAGGTTTCTCGCCGCTAATTGCAAAGAAGGAACGTGACGGCCTCATCCAAGGAATTTCAATTTTCTCCGGTGCTTCCTGTATCAACCATCTCTTATTTACGGACGCCAGTTTCCTTTTGACGAGAGTAACCGTTGAGGCGTGCAACCAAATAAAGCTTATCCTCCACCAGTATGAACTGGTCTCGGGCCAAATGGTCAACCTACAGAAGAGTGAAGTTTCTTTTAGCCAAAATGTGAAGCAAAACGTGCAGGATGCTTTGGCCTCCTATCTTGGGGTGACTCAAGTCGCACACCATGACAAATACCTGGGACTTCCAATGATCGTGGGAAAGAAAATGCTTCAATTTTATCAAAGAATGTCTCTGGAAGAGGCTTCAGAATTAGAAAGGGAAGCTTTTAAGCTCGAGAGATGTGAGATCCTCATCAAAGTGGTTGCGCAGGCTATGAGCTATTTCCTTTTGCCAAAATATTTCTGGTACGAGTTAAAGCAATTAGTCACCCGCTTCTGGTGAAGTAGCTCAGAAGAGGGTAAAAAGATTCATTGGTTAGCTTGGGACAAGCTCTACCTTCCAAAGAGTGAGGGAGGCCTTGGCTTTAGTAACCTCCATACTTTCAATCTCGACTTGCTGGCTAAACAAGCTTGGAAGCTCCAAACAGAGCCTGACTCTTTGGTGACCCAGGTCTTTCACGCCATGTACTTTCCTTTCTCCACTTTTCTTGAAGCATCGGTTAAACCCAGCGACTCATTTGTTTGGAGAAGTCTCTACTCAAGCTGTGAGGTGGTCACAAGGGCTCGAGATGGAGAATTGGCTCTGGCACTAGGGTCAAAGTCTAGGAGGATAGATGGCTCCCATTTCTATTATCCTTTCTCATCTTCTCCTCTAGACCCCCAGACTACAACTACCTCTTTGTCAGTGAACTCATTGATGCATAAAGGAAATGTTAGAGATCTGATGTCATAATGAGTCTATTCTTAGAGTTTAAGGCTAACCCCATCCTCTCACTCCCCATTAGTCATCGTTTTTTGGAAGATAGGCTTATTTGGCATTTTGACAGGAAAGGATTATTCTCGGTTAAAAGTGCTTACCATGTCGCACTCGACTTGACTACGAGGCGGGCAAACCGTGTCTCTTCTTCAGGGGAGCCATAATTTTCTCCACTCTGGAAGAAGGTCTAGGGAGCTAAAATCCATTCGAAATTCCGAATGAATGTGTGGCGCCTATAAATGGATATCATTCCGTCCAAGGTCAACTTAGGTAAACGCTGCATTACCTCGGATTCTTGGTGCGTGTTTTGCGGCAGCGAGGGCGAAATTGGCATCCATATCATCCGGGATCGCTGCTTGCGTGTGGAGTTTCTTGATCTTGGGCCGCCTTCCCAGTGACAACTGTTCTCGCTCAGTTGGCGAGTAAACGTTGTCTCTTATGCCGATCCTAGACAATCACAGGTTTGATCTAATTGTGATGCTCATTGCCTTATTTGAGGTATGAGGGTGGTCATACGCGACTCAACATGCAATTTTTTGGCAAGTCTTTCAAAGTCCTTTCCTTATGTGCCCTCTCCCCTCTTTGCTGAAACTTGAGCGGTTATGGAAGGCCTAGCTTTAGCGTCTTCCAGGGGTTGTCAAAATATTATTATTGAGAGCGATTCACTCCAGATCACCTAAGTTCTTTGCACTTCCTCACTGGACCTCTCCTCGATTGGTCTCATTGTCGAGGACTGCAGAAAGATTGCTAAGGGGATTACTGGAGTTAGTTTTACCCATATCAGATGCCAAGCAAACGAAGTTGCCCACCGACTTGCCCGTTTCAGCCTCGTGTCCACTAGTACCAGTCTTTGGTTTGGAGAACCTTCAGATTTTATTTTAGATGTATTATTTGAAGACTGTTCATCGGAGCCCTGATTGCTCATTTTGTTATAATCCTTATTTTCCTTATCAATACATTATGTCACATTTATCAAAAAAAAAAAAAAGGTGTATCATTAATAATATGGCTAAATTGGATAAATGGTCCCTGTGGTTATATGATATTCGGAAGATAGCCCCTGTGGTAAAAAAAATTGGATTTAAACCCTTGTGGTGAAGTCTATTAAGATTTATGCCTAAAACTAAAATTTTCGTCCTTTTTTTGTTACTAGCATGCACCTGACCCTCACGTATGAGGCTAAAATTGTCATTTCAGAACCAGAACCAAACACATACCCTTGCTCTCTCTCTACCCTCTCCATTTCTTCCCTCTTAATTTCTTCCTTCTATCTCTGCAACCTACCGAACCCATAACCATAACCAGAACCAAACACAATACTTTCATCTTCCCAATGGTCGATTCGATTCCCCAGCTCAAATGGAACTATGTAAGCTACTCCTTCTTCCACTCTTTTTGCCCTAACCCATAGACATCTCCTCTAACCAATTGAGGTTTCTGAACCACCATTTCCCAGCCCACGAAGATGTTCTTCACAAACCACCATTTCCCAACCCACGAAGATGTTGTCCATTTGTGTTTTTTAAATTTTGGTCACTTAATTTTTTTTCCCTTTTTGGGTGTTGCAGGTTATCAAGATTGCAACAATACCTAAATATTTTGGTGCAACGTCTCCATTCAATCTTCTCTTAGTCTTCGATGTAACTATTCATACACGAACCAAACGGTTCTGATTTCAATCGAAAAAATTTATTTGTGATTTCTTTGCTTCAGAATCGGGAATGTGTATGAGTGAGGGTTTTATTTATGAACACTGAGCTGATTAATGAAATGACTGTTTTAGCCTCACACTAACAGAGGAAAAACCAAAGTTTTAATTTTGGGGCATAAATCCTAACATGCTTCACTTTAAGGGCTTAAATCCGAATTTTTTTACCACAGTAACTACCTTCTAAATACCATATGACCACATGAACCATTTATCCAATTTTACCTTAATAATATATATGGGTACATAAGTCATGAGATAGTAAATGTGGGTACAAGCTTGATATATGTACCATGGGTCCATAGGCAATAAAATAGGGAATGAATCTTGTTTAAAAAAAAATTGAAATGAGATAATCTTGTTGGTTAGTTAGGAATAATTCGTTCAAGATTTATAAAAAGCTACCATAAACAATTTTTCAACGGGCAATCTCTAAAATAGGGAATGAATAAGTACTTTTCTTAAATACCAAATAAAAATTGTTGACATGTACAATAGTTATTATAAAAATATGAGGTGAAAAAGGTCAAACTACTTTGCTCAAAAACTGAAAATAAATAAGATTTGAGTTAACGAACATTAGTGCTGGCAAGGATTTAAAACCTAGTTTCTTCTTAAAAAATTAGGAATAAGCTTGAATTTCTATATATTTATTTCACGAAACATGGGGGAAAAATCTGTGGGACACCATGAACATTGGTAACTGAACCCTAATTAGAGTGTCTTCATTGCCCAAACAAAAGTCTATTCATATGTGTGGATGAGCGTTGTATGCATATTTGTTACTCTGTTAGAGCCGATTGAATTCGGAGATTAGGTTATGCTCTCGTTCTTGCGCCTGTAGATAGAAAAAATGGGAATGTAAAGGTTTTTTCCGCCATATGGAGTGGAGAGAAAAGAGGCTGGCTTTGCACGCTTCAAGATGTACAATTGTGTTTACCAAACTCCTGCTCGATATTGTATTTACGTTTTTTTCCCTCTCATATTGAGCATGAGGATCACAAAGAGTGCTAAAAGTTAAGGTAGCTCTTCCCATTAACACGCCATCCTGGACAATACTTTTAGGTCAATCTAACTAGTCAAATTCATTTCAGAATATCTTTACAGAAATAAAAGGAGCTAGCTAGTGGTAGCGACTATACCTAGCAAGCTAGATAGCACCAACCAATCATACCATATTATATATGTATTTAAGCATAGCGAGTCCATGTTTATCCTGTTATTAGGACCACCTTTACCAGCTCGATTACAATAGCTTAATGAAGGGTTGGTCTTCTTGATGATGAAATGCAACCTTTAATTCTAATGTTAAATTATATTTCTCATTTAATTCTTTCGTTTTTGCTAGAGGATAAAATTGCAAAGATTCTAAAGTCTGGAGAAAGACAAGCAGAAGCTTGTTTTCTTTCTCTCAAAGAAATCCGCGTCCATCAATTTGGTGATTAGGAAATTAATATTTTGAGGGACTGCTTTTGTGAATTTGATAGTTTCCTCTTGTTATTTCTACGTGGTTGGGGTTCTTGACCTCCCTCTTTCTCAAACGTGATTAACAAAAGTCATTAACACATTAAAGTATGTAGCAAAGGTCAATCAGTGGAGTTTATTTTAAAAGGAGTTGAAATCCCTACCCCTTTTTTTAGTTTTTCATGTATTGTCTTCTATTTTTAATGTAACAGTACCTTTTCTCTTGTTCTTTAATATAAATCGTACAGCTTCTATTCAACAAGTATCTTGTGAGGATGTGAAGATAAAAGATTTCCACATCAATGAAAGAAAAACCTTGTAAGGCACTTATAAGAGGTTAGGTTACTCCTTATATTGTCAATTGATTTATGGTGGAACCCAACTTTCTTCATGGTACCTGAGTAGGTTGGTCCACATGTGCTCCACATTACTTAGTTTGTGTTGTCCACATGTTTTGCTAGAAAATTCCCCATACGTGAGCGGGCGTGTAAGGAAGCGAAGGTAAAAGACTCCCACATTGGTAAAAGGAAAAACCTTGCAAGGGCTTATAAGGGTTGAGCTACTCCGCATATTTCCAATTGGTTTTAGGGTGGAATCTCAACTTTCTCCATATCTTAAGGCTTACAGTGAAAACTAATATGAAAAGCAATAAATAGACAAGCTTAATGTTTCACTTGATCAATGCTATAAGAAAACTTTTTCCTCTTATTTGTAATTTTCCATTTGTAAAAGTAGGATTTATGTATGGTCAACTGGGCACAATTAGTTCTTCCTTGTTGAGTTCAAATAGTTCTTCTTTTTGCCAGTACAGTTGTGCATATGCGTGTAAGGTTTGGGTGGAGATGACACATGTAATTGCCTTCAGAATATATATAATTAATATTGCATATATTTTTAGTCTAAGGGCATGGACTTTCCAACACCAACTGTATGAAAACCCCTAATTGTCACTTATAAGTCAAGGGGCAGAGAGAATCATGCGCTAGAGCTTTCTTTGTCACTCTGAAAATGCAACTGCTTAATTTCCTTGGCAAGAGTTTTAAATCCAATCAGTTTGTTATGATTACTGTGTGGTACCCAGCTAGTTTGAAATGCCTAAAATTGTGAAACATGTAAAAGATAGACATGAATACAAATTCAACCCTTCAATTAATCACTATGATACAGATTGATGCGGAGAGATATATGCATAGTAATTTTTTCTAGAACCTTCCACCTGCTAGTGCATCTTCAATTTGTTAGCAAATCCAGTGAGAACCAGATATATAGCAACAGTAATGCATAAATAATAGTACAGTATTCTCAAATTCATTGAAAGCATTTGCTCACAAAAAGAATATCATACGTACATAGACAAATTGGATATAGTTCAGAAAATAGAACATGAATAGCAGATATATTTTGGCAGGCCAAAAATAGTGTAGGAATTACACACACCAATAAAATGAACTATTCCTTTTGCATTTTATACTCAGTTTTTATTTTATTTTCCTTAAAAACCCTGATGTACTATAAAAGGGTGGGGATTTGGGCTAAGTTGTACACCAAGTTAGTCATTATAATTAGGTATTGGACTTGTCATTTATGATCCATCTGAGTCCAACCAGAGATCTCTTACTTGCAACTTTTAAGTAGCCGAAGAGAAATATTATTAGACCACAGTTCTTGTGGCTACTCACAAAATTAGATATATATGTTTTATTATGGTATCGGAGTTATGGCCTTAGTTTCCCTGCATTATTGGAATTTATTTATTTTTTCATTTTATACAAGTGATATTGAGAGAGAAATTTGAGCACAGAACATGCAAGAATAAATATTGTTAACCACTTAAGTTACAAGCCTCACAGTCCATATATATTGTTGGTTATAGAACAGAAAGAGAGTTTAAACAAATTTATGAGTTTATCACGCAGTTTTGGTTGAAGAAGTTTTTTATTACAAGAAATATCTGAATCTACCATTTGATATTGCAAAGGAAGATATGTGTGCTGAATAGTAATCCAACAAACCCTGGACACCTCAGAAGAAACATCCAATAAAAAACATGGTATCGTTTCTTTAAAGTTACACTCAATTGAGGTCATAATAGTCGGCTCAGTCACAGTGATTATGGGGCTTAATACCTCAATTACCTTTATAACTTTATATTCTGTCAGATTAAATTGAAAAAATTGCAGGCAGCGTTTTCCTATTCACTACCAATTCTACGGTACCTTCTTAAAAAAAGTATTGGTACCATTCAAGACACACTATGATGGTTCAAAATTACACTTCAAGATTAAAATGATAAGGTTCAAGTTAATAACGAAGAATGATATGGTTATTACTATAACAAGGTTGATAGTTACTAGTTACATTATGGATGTTTTGTTACATTGTCAAGATAGGTTTTTGTACTTCAATGTGATTGAATTACAAAATTAACGTTTAGTATTACACCATTTATGTAATATTACAGTATATGTATTTTATTGCTAGTGAACATTATGAACTTACACAACATTGTAATCATGTTACACCATGATGTCAGCACACCAGGTCTAAGGTAAGGTTACACCGTAATCGTTCAAATTTACACTCTAAGGTTACATAATTATCTTAGCATCGTATTTAGTTACACCAAATAACGTTGGTATTACTATACCAATGTTGCTCTTTATGATGTGGGCCTTAGGTTACACTGTAATCGTTTAAATTTACATTTTAAAGTTGCATAATTATCTTAGCGTTATATTTAATATTACCATACCAAGGTTGTTTTTTACAGCGTGGACGTTGGACTTCGATTATACTGTTAAGGTAGTATATAATAGTTGGATGCTATTGTATTATATTTTAACGTTCAAATTAAATGGTAACGGTAATTTATTTTTTATTAAGGTATCCAAACAACAAATGTGTTGTTTGAATAGGTTCTATTCTCTCTCTCTAACATGGCTGGTAGACAACCAAAAAAAAAAAAAAAAAAGAACCAATATATAGAAACAGGACTGTATATAGGTTCTCGGGTGGCTTAAGAATGGAACATTTCAAAACAGCCACTTTCGAGCCATTTTTCAGTCAAGAACTATGATTTGAGCAATTTTCAAAACTTCGTAACTTGATCGTTTCTTAACCAAATTTGACCCATAATATAACAAAATGAAGATAGGAAAGTGTAGAACAAGATTATACCTATTTGGAAGCCCAATTGTTGCCGGCGATAGCCGGAAAATAGTTTGAAAGATGACTGATCCGAGAAAACTAGAAAACTCATCGAAAACTGGGTAAATTTTAAATATTGATAACTTCTTCAATACTCAACGAAATCAAGTGATTCAAAAACAAAAATCATACTTCTCGACGAGACAAAGAGAATGGTACCTTTTTCGAATTTGGTTAAGAAACGATCAAGTTACGAAGTTTTGAAAATTGCTCAAACTTCCGGCCAAGAACTCCGGAACACTTAACGGAAAGACCAAAATAATGGATGGTGGACAATCTTAAGGACCATTTCTATTGATTTTCAATTTCAAAGACCAAAGCCATGTGTTATGTATATCTCATGGATCATTTAGGCTAAAAAGCCTTTCAAAGAATAATAATTACAAACTAAGAGGATGGAGGCTTCTTCTGACCAATACCCTGTACTAATCAGATTCAAATAATAAACTACTAAAACAAAAAAATAATTTGATTTAATATTGCAAAAGAAGAAATCTGTGCCGTACTTTGTCATGTTGCATGCATTGTTAATTATATATGATCGAACTAATCCAAAAAAGTAAGAGAGAGAGAGAGACCTTGATCAAATCCTGGAGAAGAAAATTGGGTTGAATAGTGAGGAGAGGGATGAGAAGACTTTTCTGTCCTCATGAGTATCACATCATCCATTCTTCCTACCTATAAATCTTTGTCTTCCTTTCCCAATTTTTCCTAACAATCTCGACAGCATTCTTTTGGTACTCACTCTCCTTGAAGATCCTGAAAAGTAAAAAAAAAAAATAGAGAAAAGATCAATCGAGATGGGACGAGCTCCTTGCTGTGACAAGGCCAATGTCAAGAAGGGACCATGGTCACCTGAAGAGGATGCTAGACTTAAGGCCTATATTGAAGAGCATGGTACTGGTGGCAACTGGATTGCTCTTCCTCAGAAAATTGGTAAGAACACAAAACTGACTCAATTGTTGACACACTCTATTTCATCTGTATGATAATTTGTTCTTAGGGATATTATGATTTTGGTTTAGAAAGTTGTACACATATTTCAAAGCTTGATCTGATTTGACCTTTTTGCAGGGCTCAAAAGATGTGGAAAAAGTTGCAGGCTGAGATGGCTCAACTACTTGAGGCCCAACATCAAGCATGGTGGATTCTCAGAAGAAGAAGACAACATCATCTGTAGCCTCTATATAAGTATTGGTAGCAGGTAAAATTTAATATCACCCAAGAAATTTAACTTCAACATGTTGTCCCGTTAATTGATTATACTCCAAGTCTCCAAGGTAGCAAGGGTATATCGCATCAAATAGTTCAATAATATAAATCATTGATCCACTATCCTAGGGTTTTCTGAGTTTCTTGTTGTTGGAGTCTAATATGTTGATATTCGATCCTTTACTTTTAGGTGGTCTATTATTGCTGCCCAGTTGCCTGGAAGAACTGATAATGATATAAAGAACTACTGGAACACCCGATTGAAGAAGAAGTTACTCGGAATGCGTAAACAGTCCAATATCAATCGATCTCCCTTTGATCAGAGTCAGGATCATCAGCTCAAGGATGCCGACGATGCACAGGCCTTAAGCAGCTCGACCCTTGAAAGACTTCAACTCCATATGCAGCTTCAAAGCCTTCAGAACCCTTTTTCTTTCTACAACCACCCTGCACTGTGGCCCAAGTTGCACCCTTTGCAAGAAAAGATGATCCAGACCCTCCGTTCCATGAATGATAATAACCCTATGATGCACCACCATGCTCCCACAACTCCTCTTCAACCAGCTCAAGGGCAAAAGGGCAATATCAATGATGTCTACGAGCAAGTGCAGCCCACTTCTGCGTCTATCTTAATTCAAGAGGAATATGCAAAATTATGCAATAAAAAAAATATGGATGAGCTGGAGAATCCTTTGAACGGCATGTCATCCTCGGACACCCGCTATCATTCTTTCATCTCCACAAGCAATCAAGTGGACTCAACTATTGTGGCGGCGAAAGCTGATAATGTAGAGCAGTCAAACAGCGTCGGGAGTCATGATCCTCATCACCAGGTTAATTTAAGCTTCCACGGTGAATTTGGTGACACCGATAACAATAAATGTGTTGGTTTCACAGCACAACAAGAACATGATCAAATGGCTGAATTTGATTGTTTCAAAGAAATGAATGTCTCCAAGGACAGCTTGGTGTGGTGGGCTAATGAGTTTGACGCCAAATCTGCCTCTTCAGACTCCTGGGATTCTACTTCTATTCTTCACTCCCAAGGGATGTTTCAAGACTATGAATTAGGTTACAACATGTAGTTACGGATAATAATTAAGGAGTAATACTATATAAACCATATTTACCGACCTTATTGTGGACTGCATCAGTAATAGAAGATCATGACACCACAAATACAATAGCAAGTGGGTTATACTTCTCTTGATGTGATCTACAATTTGGTTCATAGATGTGTTCAAATAGCTTTATCGAATAGGGAACTGGGTATGGTAATTTTTCAGGGGTCATAAGATGATAAAGGCAAGAATGATAATTAATTAGTTGACATCGATCATAGTGTGCATGTTTTGTAAATTTGTGTTAAGAATAATTTTAATACGGTTCTTGTCTCCTGCCAGATTATATTCTAACAATATTTAAATTCATCATTCTTTATTTCGTTCACTTGTAATAGGAAATACGAAATGGCAAGGAAATCCAAGTGAACATAAGAACCTAATTAATAAAAGTTATTATGGAATTATTGAACTTGCTTAAACCCATGTAAGGGTAAACAAACTTGGGTGACCTTGTACCTTGTGCTTAATACTCAATAGTCACTCCTTTCTTCTCCTCAATATATTTACCATTATGTACTTGGCCTCTTCCTTATGACCTTTTTTTGGAAGGGGCCTTTCACATGTTAGAGTACGAGTGATTCTTATAGTCTTGAAACGATCACTAAGTGTTTCAAATTGGTATGAAGAAGAATACAATGCTAGAGTTGTTCTAATTGTTTTAGGACTAAAACTCAATGATTTACTCGGATTAGAACTCATGCCTGGATAAGGATTAGTAATTCCTTATAGGATTGTAGTAGGACAACCAAGTTGTTTTGATATATATAACACAGGCTACTGCTCTCACAAGTACTACTCTTGATTGAACCAAATACCCATTATTTGGCTGAGTATCGAGAACCTGCAAGAGAGGAGAAAGTTTATGTGTTACAGGATTGGGATGGCTTCTTCATCATCGTTTATGTCTATAGGTTTGTAGACTCTTTGTTCCTAATTTCAATTGCATTGCATCAGTTGATATGTTGTCTTTGTTGTGATTTAATTGCTTGAACAAATTTGTTTCTTTAGACTAAGATTTAATATTAACTTAGATTATCGAGTTCGGTCTAACATCACAATGCTAGCAGGTCAGTTTGAGATTTAACAAGATTTTGAATATTTGGTTATTAATGTTCTTTGGCAATAATATGATTTTGGTCACTATAGATTGCACACAGCTCGATTTTGGTCTATCCAGTTTCTTCTTTTCTTTAGTTGAAATTCATGAGGTTTCAGTCATCAGTAAATTTAAGGAGGAATCAAAACAAAGCAAATGAATTGTAACCGAACAAGGATGACGAAATGAATGAATGAATCAACGTTCTACAGTTCACCCACAATAAGTACTTTTTTTTTTTTTGAAGAGCAAGGAAAATTCATTCCAGGGCACAGAGGCCAACGAAGAAACAAGAGAGCCTACTAAGAGGCAAACAAACAACAAGATAAAGAAGGAAGGCAGTGAAAGGAGTTACATACAGAGACGCAACAACTAAGCTGAGGTGTCACCCCCCACACTACCACCTACAACTAATGAGGACAAGGAATACCATCATTGTTTAACACAAAAACAAGCGAAGATGGTGGCCTATCGACCCAAACAACATCACACAGCTCCGCACAATCATGCGACGTAAGAGCATCTGCCGCCATATTGGCTAATCTTGGGACCCAAGACCAGCGACAGTTCTGGAAGGCATCCCCCAAGAGCTTCACTCTTGCTAAAGTCGGAATAGCCTCCCAACTGCCATTCTCTAAAGAATTTGAAAGGCAAGAAATCGCCTCGGAAGAGTCAGATTCCAGAATAACCTCAAAAAAACCCAAAGTTGCACCCAGTTCACATCCACGCAGCAAAGCCAAAGCTTCGGCAGCAGCAGCACAAGGGGCCCGAATGCAGTAACGAGCAGCCGCTATAAAATGTGCCTCAGCGTCACGTAAAACCACTCCCACAAAACCTGAGCACGACAACTTGCACCAGCTGGCATCAACATTTATTTTAGTAAAAGGGGGTGGAGGAGGAAACCACTAGGGGGTGCGGCTTGGAACTTGGCCGACACACTCCCGAATTCGATTAACCTCAGGGCCGCAGGAAACAGCCAGGAAAGACCCCACTGCATTAGAGATGGCCAAAACAACATTTAAAGGGTTGATTCGCACCTTGTTAAACACAAAAGCACACCTGGCCTTCCAAATATGCCAACAAGTGTAAGCCACCATTGTTTGGGTCCATAACAACTCAGAATGATTACCAATATCAGGATTAAAAATAGCTTGCAACCAACTAATCCAAGAGTTAATAGCCAGCATGTTTATCTTATAACCCAAAACCTCACCAAACCACACAGCTTGAACCCATGGACAGAGGAGGAACAAATGCTCAACGGATTCATCATTGCACAAGCAAATAGGACAGGTGGGGGAAGGGGAAGACCGCCTCTTGTACAGATTCGCATTTGTAGCCAGAATATTGTGCAGAGAGTTCCATAAAAAATGGCGGATCTTTGGTGGAACATCGATCTTCCAAATACAATTCCACAGCTTCTCCGGGATAGATCAAACATAAGGTAGGCGATGATCTCTCGCACTCAGACACCTAGATTGCACCCATTTATACCCAGATTTTACCGTGTACTTACCCTTTTTGGTTGCAGCCCAAATCAATCTATCTCTTCTACTGATATCTCCAATGGGCGTACCTTCAATTGCCCCTTGATGTTTGCGGAGCAGAAAAGAAATATCCCAATCACGAGTTTGCGGACAAATAAGAGAGCTAACACGAAGGTTTCTAGTCACCATAACCTCACCAAGCGGAGAAGGACGCCCCGAAGGAATTGAGGGTAACCAGCGGTTAACCCATACTCTCACATCCTAACCTCCTATAATTTGCCAATGAGTTCCCTGAATAAGCAGATTACGACCCGATAGAAGGCTACTCCACGCCCAAGAGGCCCTGCCTCTTTTTTTGGCTTCCAAAAAGGGGCAATTGGGGAAGTAATGGGCCTTCATCACTCTAGCCCAAAGAGAGGATGGGTCACTAAGAAGGCGCCAACATTGTTTAGCTAGTAGCGCATCATTGAACTCCATGAAATTTCGAAAACCCAAACCCCCAAGATTCTTCGGGAGGCCCAAAACTTTCTTCGACACCCAGTGAATTTTATTGTCGCCATCCCTATTCCCCCACCAAAACCTAGCAACCAAAGTATACAGCTCTTCATAGACCACAGCCGGAAATTTGAAGATATTCATAGGATAAGCAGGTACAGCTTGGACAACCGCCTTGATGAGAACTTCCTTGCCCGCCTTCATAAGGGTACATTGTTTCCACCCTTGAAGTTTCTCAATAATTCGTCCCTTCACATAAGCGAGGCCCTGTTTCTTTGAGCGTCCCCACATAGCCGGGACTCCCAAATAAGTACCCGGGTTGTCTAGAACCGGCATGCTAAGAATAGAACCCAGCTCCTCAGAAACTCTCACCGGAGTATTCGCCCCAAAGAAAACACTGGACTTTTGCAGGTTTACTTCCTGCCCCGAGGCATCACAGAACGCCCTAAGGAGGTTTACAAGATTCTTGCAATTTTTCTCATTAGCTCTAAAAAAAATTAACATATCATCAGCAAAGAAAATATGAGAAAGAACTGGCCCAGTGATTCCCAATTTTTCACCTTCCAGAGACTTTTTTTCCACCGTAGCTTGGATCAATCCGGATAAAACTTCTCCAATCAGGAGGAACAAATACGGAGATAGAGGGTCGCCCTGCCGCAAGCCTCTAGAGGGGGCAAACTTGTTTCCAGGATGCTCGTTGAGAATGACAGCAAACTTGACAGAAGTCACACAACCCATGATAAGTTTCCTCCACTGGCTGCAGAAACCCATTTTTTCCATTGTTGCCTCGAGGAAATCCCATTTAACTCTATCATAGGCTTTTTGCATGTCTACTTTAATACCTAACTCGAACTTATTTTTGGACTTGCGCCCTTTTAGATAATGAAACACCTCATGAGCAATCCCAATATTATCCTGTATATGTCTTCTTGCCACAAAGGCATTCTGAGTAGGAGAAATAATCTGCGGTAGAATGACCTTTAATCTGTTTGCCAGAACCTTGGAAAGCACCTTGTAAGAAAAATTGCAGAGGCTTATGGGTCGGAATTGAGACACCGATTCAGGGTTCGGAATCTTGGGGATCAACACAATATGGGTGTTATTTATCTCCGTCGGCCTGACCACATCTTGCAGAAAGGACCTCACCAGATTGTTGACATCTTCCACAATAATATCCCAAAACGACCTGTAGAAAATCCCCTGAAAACCATCCGGACCCGGTGCTTTGAAACCCCCCATTTGAAGAGCAGCCTCCTTAATTTCCTCCAAGGAAACCGACTCCATGAGAGCCAGATTCATTTCATCAGTAACTCCACTATTTATGCCTTCCAGCAAGTTTCCCCAGTCTCGAGGTCCCCCCGATTTGAAAACATTTAGAAAGTGATCATCTACCAGCTTCCGGATATGGTTGGGATTCTCCACCCAACAATCTTCATCATCCTTTAACTTTAGAATCATATTCCGTCTGCGTCTCTGAAGAGTGGATTGATGGAAAAATTTGGTGTTCGCATCACCTTCACGTAACCATTTTACCCGAGACCTCTGGTGCCAGAAACTTTCCTCTTGAGCCCAGAGAGTATCAATAAGTCTGGACTTTCCTTGTATCTCTGATACATTTTTGCTCCAATTCATTTGAAGTTCCCCTAACTGACCTAGCAGCTCCTCAATCTGTATTCTCCTTTTTTTAAACTTGTTTCTACTCCATTTGATCAAGAGAGATCTACAATCATCAATTTTATTTACCCACCTCCTTTGGACATCTCCATCGTTTGCACGGGCCCAGCAATTTTCCACCAAATTCCTGCATTCCTCTTCTTTCGCCCAGAAAGCTTCAAACCGGAATAGTTTTCTTCCCTTCAGCCTATTCAATTCCGTTTTGATGATAACTGGGCAGTGGTCAGATCCCAGAACCGTCCCGTGAATAGCAGTGGAATTTGGCCAGAAATCCTGCCATTTCTTGTTTATCAGACCCCGGTCAAGGCGTTCCTCCACCAGTTCACCATTCCTCATTCCTCGCCATGTGTAAGGAGGCCCATTGAAATCGAGATCCATAAAATTAGAATGGTTTATGAAATCCCCCCCCAAAGCTAGGGCATATCGGATGGGGTAAAGTGAATCTTCATCCACCCCCAGAATTCCGCTTTTTCGCCTCTATAAGCTGTTCCGTAAATCCCAGTGACACGAACCCATTGCTGTGTCGCACCAACCTTTACCTGAGCATCAATAACATGCTTAGAGGAGAAGATAATATTCACTTCAGTGGAATCCTCCCACCATAAACTGAGACCGCCTGCCCTTCCCATGGGAGAGACATTAAAACCATTCGTGAATCCCATTCTTCTACACACTCCATTAATTCTATAATCTTTCATCTTTGTTTCAGAAAGAAAGATCATAGAGGGTCTATTATTTCTTATCTGCCCATGAAGGGCCCGAACTGCCGTGTCCGACCCTAGACCCCGGCAGTTCCAGAATAGAAAAATCATGGGGACTTTGCGGCTGTTGAGGGCCAGCCGCCACCACCCCAGGCCAAAATACCCGCATCTTTTTCAGCAAAAGCATCATCATACACCCTGCCTTTCTTTTGGGGAGATTGTGATATTTCCATCTCTTGAGGTTCCTTTTCCCTTTTATGATTATTCCTACCCGAATGAGAGTAGGGTGGGAACAACAAGGATCCACCCTCTTCTTGATCATTTCCTTTACCCCCATCAGCCACTTGTTGCACTGCGGTCGCCTTCTCATTGATCTCATGTATAATAACCGATTGCATACCGGTCCTCGTCTGCTGCACGTTCAACTTATGTAAAAAAGAGTAGCAACCAGATCCAGTGCCCTATAAAGATTGTTTTATACCTTGCGGAATAAGCCAATTTAGCTGATTATTTGTCCCCAAAGTTTCTTCGGTGTGCCTCTGTGCACGAGACCTCATTTGCCACTTTTTCCTCACATTGGAATGGTGAGCACTTCCCTCCCCCTGAAACGGCATCTCACCCCTTTCATTTTCACTAACTGCAGAAGACTCTGAGGTATGTTCCAGTTCGGTAATCCCCTGAGACCTTAAATATGTAGCAGGCACTCTAGTCGCTCCAGCTCTCCTTCTATCACTCGTTCCCGTCATCATGACTTTTGGTACCTCCACCATATCCCTAACTGGAGGTGCCTTCAACCATTCTCCGAACCCTGCTGCCCCAGCTTTGGTTGCCTCAAAAGTGCAATCCGTATTAATATGTCTTAGGCGTCCGCATCTATAGCAGAAATCTTGTAATCTCTCATAGCAGAATTCCACCCATGTATCTCTGTTAGATTCTCTTCTCAACCAGCATCCACTCACAAGTGGTTTGGTCGAATCAATCAATAGTCTAACCCTTAGAAACCCACGAGCTTTTACTGGATCTTCCATAGCCAAATATGTTCCAACCTCTCTAGTCAACCGTTTAACATTTTCTATAAAGGTGAGGCAAAGAGGAACTCTTCTTATTTGGACCCAAAACGGGACTTTCTCTATTTCAACTTCCTCCAAAGCAAGCACCGAGGGCCAAACATTGACCAAGAATTTTTTTTTCATGACCCCCCACGACACCTGATCAAGAATCTGTCCTGCCACATTCTCATCTGGGACCGTGATGATAAACATGTTATCGCTTACCCATTTAATCTCTATTTTGCGATAACTCTTCCAAGCTGCACGAAGAATGTTCCTAACTCCCCATCTGTTCAAAGGTTTGTCCGCTAACACCGAACCCACAAGTCTAATACCTGGCACCACAGCTGACAAGTCCATTGCTTTGTCTAATTGCACCACAAGCTCCTCCACACCATGCTGTGCCATATTATCTGTATGGAGTAGCACCGATTGACTCGATTGCACTGCAGAGTACCTCGAAAGCAAAATAGGGGCTTTTTCCAGGCGAACAACAGGGTAAATAGAATTCTTTTTCACCCCACAACCATTTCCTTGTGCTTGTTGTAAGTATAAGAGAATAGCAATAAATAATGGTGGTTGGAATAACCTGTATTCGGTGGAAATTGAAGACCTGGAGCCTTTTGCAGTTATGGGGGTTATCTCCGTGCAGTCAGGCATAATCATCTGTGTCAGATTCCCCTTCCGACTTCTGTTGTCGGGAATTAGGGACCTCAGCTTCCCCATTAAGACAAGTACCAAAGATGGCCGAACCCACCCCCCAATTCTGACAAAATCTAATTAGGGTTTGAACAGGTAGAAAACAGGGCCAAGAAATACCTAAGAATTAAACGGAAATACAAACCCCAACCACCCTAATAAACTAACCACCAAACCAAATCACATCAAGTAAAGGACATAACTAGATCAGAGAATAGATAAAGCTGACCGGAAGGTGCAAGAGTTAATACTCTCATAACCAAGAAGAATGAAGACGTCCTGGTCCACCAAGATAGCGGGCTGAAAACGAACCTGAGCCAGACAACAAATAAAACCACGCACGACGGCGGGATCTCACAGCGGAGAAAGAAACTCTCACAGAGGAGAGAAAAAGGGGATCCCTAATACTCATTCAGAACGAAGGATTCAATATACAGAACACAGAGATGATACAATAAGTACTTTATACGACGAAAGGAAAAAGATATACCCAAGACTCTGCTCCGTGGACGGAGCCCAAAAACCATTAGTACAAAATTAAACCTAAAAAACATACAATTGAGAAAAATTTCATTAGATAATACTAATATTTCATAACAAAACCAGTAAGCGATTACAAACACAAAACCACACTACTACAAAAGTAGCTTATTGTGTCGATGGTTGGTTTTATATAATATAGTGGCGGATAAGACATTTCCGACAGCCACTTTAGATGGTGTCGGAATTACTGACGGTTATAACCGACATAAACTGTCTATGTCACTTATAACCGACATATATTGTTAATGTCGCTTATAACCGACATAATTTTTAATCTTTTTAAATGGTGGTGTCGTATAAAAAAAGAATCGTGTCACTTTCAACTGACATAAAGTTAATGTCGGTTAAAAAGGGAATCGTGTCGCTTCTACTCGACATTAATAATTATTTTTAAATATTTTAAAAGGAAAACTAATGAAAAGGGCTTGAAAACTTTGAGTTTTAATGATAAGGACAAAATAAAGGGTAAAGTGAATAGTACCAGGATTTACTTTTTAGTGTAAAAATGTGGTTTTTCGTTAAAGTGAACAGTACCGGGTGCTTTTCATTAAAGTTCCCTATTTTAAAACCTCTTGTTGATTATAGTCGACATGTTGGTGTTCTTTATATATCCTGCCCCGTGTCTTCTTCTTCCTCTCTCGCGTCTTTCTTATTTCTTCTTCATCTTCATTTATTCCTTCTTCTTCACAATAAGTTTTTCTTGCTTCTAGTATTTTTATTTTCTCCTCTTATGTTTAATTTTTGTTTGCAATTTAATTTGTAGGGATTTCATTTGAGCTGGTTGGGTGCGTAAAGAATTGATCGACGACAAAATTCTTCCATAATTCAGGTTTCTATCACTAAATTTCTTAATTTTTAAATTGTATAATTCACAAGTTTATTTATTTAAAAATTTAACTTTAAGTAATTAGATAAATTTGTAGTATTTATGTTAATTAGACTATCTTTCAATTCGTGTGTGGTGGCATTTTTATTGTAAAATTATATTTTTGTTTTTTTATTGCATATTTTATATAAGTTAAATTTTATTTATTAAAATATTAAAATGTTACATGGGATACACACAAAAATGATTTTTTTTCTTTGGGTTAAACTTTTTTTTTTCAAAGCTAGTTTCTTGTCGCTTTTCGCCAAGGACATTGGTCATCTGTGTCTGATAATTTGAAATATTTAGGCGGGAATTTTCCCACTTACTTTGCACGCAGAAATTGTAGGAATGTCAGAGATGGTGACAGCTGTAGCCGACAGGACAATGAATAGGGAAGACGGATGTCATGTGTGTTAGATGTGGCGTCGGTTATAGCTGACGGGACAGTGACTTGGGAAGAGGGATGTCAGTTAGAGGTGGTGTCAGTTGTATCAGACGAGAGAATAGATTGGGAAAAGGGATGTCAGTTGTGTCGATTTTTAGCAATGCCAGGTTCAATTGATTCTATGTCAGGAACATTTAGTGGCGGTGTTAACCGACGCCATGTTTTCATCCATATTAAAACTCCTTTCTTCCCCCATTTCATCCGTGCGCCCCTTTTCCTCCGCTTTTGATTCCTTCTTCCCCTGCTTATTTTTCTTCAGTTCTCTCTTTCTCCTTCTTCTTTCAGTAACTTTTGCCATGGATGAACATATTGAAGATTAACATTCTAAGGAACACCAATTCGAAGAGGAAGAGTTTGAAAATGGTTCATTTTTAAATTATTATTATTATTATTATCTTCAGTTTGTATTTTGTATTTTGACTAATATTATGCTTAAATTGAAAATTGGCTTTTGTTTCTTGGTTTTTAATTGTTTATTATGTATTAATAAGGAACACCTCAACGGAGAACTCGCGGACCCACAATTCCCAAATGGATAGGATAACAACCTTGTTCATTTGATTCGTCCAACAAATAAATTAGTTCAAATTCTAGTGCTTTTTCAAAACATGTAGCGTCAAAGTTTAGAGATAATAGAAATCTTCCGTTGACGAGAGATTGGCGCTTGGTGAAGGAACAAGACAAGTAAGTGTTATGGAATAGAATAAAGGTATATATATATATATATATATTACTTGAAAACAGTAGAATAAGTCAATGACTACAATAATAATTAATTAGCTTGAATATTTCTTATGAATTTAGCGAAGTGTTATTTTTCAAGAAGAAGATTTAGTGAAAATGCCTTTGATCCGCCACATGACGCTTCAGATTACGGAGCATGCGCACAAAGAATATAGAAATAAATTAAAAAATATATATTATACTGGAAGAGTAGAGGAGGAGCACTACAACCCTCCTAATGTGGATTATACACAGTGGGTAGAGTTGGTGAGATACTGAGATACAGAAAGAACTAAGGTAAACCTTTTATGATTTAATTTGTAATATTGTTAGTGTTTGGTACTATTGTCATTGTTAATAGTTATTATTAATGTTTGTTTTGGCTTATACATTAAATATGGTGTGAATTATTTTTTCGTAAACTTTTTTTTAATTACTATTAATTAAAAATTGAGATAGACTTTTTTAATTTTATTTTTTTATTATTAATGGTTTGTGGTGTCGCTTACGGGTGACAATATAGTTGTTATTTTATTTATCGAATTGTTAGGTGGTGTTGGTTAGGACCAACACTAGTCTGCTCTATTTGATACTCTTTCTCAGTACTTAATATCGCCTGTATCCAACACTGCTGTCCTTTTTTTATTTTATATTGCTTTCCTGGTGGATTAAGGGGACTAACCGTCATCAAAAGCATTTTCATGACGTTAACAATGGTGTCGGTTCTTTTATCCAATATTGCATGAGTTTATGTGGAATTTTTACCTAATATCCGACATAAATATGCTTTCTTGTCGGTTTTTGGACCACCAGCAATAGTTAATTTTGTAGTAGTGCCACCATTAGCACTTATTTAATATTGATCCTGAACATGAACAAAATAAACAATCTCATAACTGTTACAATTTGGATTTTGTATGTATATGTTTGTATTTTGTATATTAAAATAAGCACAAAATTGAATTGAAGATGAATTTAGAGAGAGAATGAAAGTTCCAATACAGAGAATGTGACTCTACATACTTTCACTTGTAGGAAAAACTATTTGTGCGACAAATGTTTGGGTGACAAAGCAGAATTCGTCGCGCAAGTAAGTTTTGCGCAACGAAAAAAAAGCTTCGTTGTGCAAGGATGATGCTAATTTGCGCAACACAGACTGCGTCGTGTAATCGTGTTTGCAAGACCGAAAAAAAAATATATATTTGCCACGCAGAGTCAGTAAGAAAACTGCGGGTAATTTTTTTTTGGCGCGAAAAGATTGTGTGACGAAGTTTTACCTGGGGAAGCCTTGCGCAACACAGGCTTCGTCTCGCAAATCTGTTTGTGCGACAAAGGTTGCGTCGCACAAGGCCCCTAATCTTCCTATAACTATGCGCTTCTACTCTCCTTATTTTTCACAATTTATTTCGGAAACACAAAGAAGCTGGAATTCCGTTCACCGAATTATTATTTCAATTTTTGTTTGTTTTTTCGTACGCGATGGCTGACTCTAATGGTCCTTCTTCCACTAAGAATCGCTACCGAATCACTTATACAGAATTAGTAGGATACAAGAAGTTGGATATGGTGAACAAGTTTAGGGGTGACGTCGGGTTATTGGTGCGTGACAGATGCGGAGTGAATTGGGAGTCTTAGAGAGACGTCCCTGAGGAGATAACGACGATCATGATCGATGCATTAGCAGTACATGTAAATTATTAATTAGTTAAATAATAATTTAGTTCTTTAGATAAAATAGAATAGTGGTATGTATAATTTATTTATTTTTGCATAGCAACCTAATTGGGACATTGACAAAAGTGACGCAAATTTGATGAAGTGCATCGATGTTGTGTTCAAGTATCATTTCTGGGAGTTGAAGTTTGATGTTCAATGTGATGCAGAGCGACACAGAGTGGCTGGACCAGCAAAAGATTATAGTAGTTTTTTTTTAGTAGTCTATTTATGGTTAATTAAATAATGACACTTAATTATTAATAGGGGAGACCAACATAGATATTTATTTTGTTTTGTCTCGAGAACAAATTTTCAAAATACTATAATATTGACATTAGTATTTTGAGAAACTGTTTTCGAGACGAAATAAAATAAATAATTTCAATTGTCACGCAAGGTTTTACCCGACAAAACCTTTGTCGCACAAACCATTGCGGGACGAGATTTTGTTGATCAAAACACTGTAAAAATGTCAATTAGTGTTTAATTTTTGTATTAGAGCATTCAATACATTGTAATCCGCGTTACACTTGCGCGACAAAGGCGTCGTCGTGCAAGGTGCAATCAGTTTTTGAGTCATGTGAATTAGAGGAATTAAAACCGTATTGACTGTGGATGTTTGCACGACAAAGGCTTCATCGCGCAAAGTCGCTAACCTTCTGATAAATATGCGTTTCTGCTCTCCTTATTCTTCACAATTCTCTTCGTACTCGAATAGAGGATAAAAACTGGAAGCAAAGCATACCCTCTGGGCCCTATCATATTAGCTAATATGTGGAGCTTGCATATGCATTTCTCTTCGTATTGCTGAGTAGACTTCTTGGAAATATGTGCTCGAGAATGCAAAGAAGGCAGTGATGGATCAACTATTAGTAAGTGTGACAAAAGTAGAAAATATATAGTTTTGTTAAAGTTTTTGTTATATATTAGAATTAATTATTTGCATATATGTGTAACAGTGTAACTATACTCTTGACAAAATGGACAAAGAGTTGATGGAGGAGGCATTCAAGGGCAGTTACAAGTGGTGGCGTTATGCTATGGAGCAGAATGGAGGACCATCGAAATATAATTTTTAAATTTATGTTTTTGAGGACAATATTTAAATTTACGGTCTTTTTATCGGTTATGTATTTGGACTTAATTAGGGTTTAATTCATGTTTTGTTGTTTAAATAATTGCATGGAATATTAATTCAATTTACTTAAGTTTTTAATTATTTTAGAGTAAATATTATAAGTAAATATTTATTTGTAATTACGAAGTTTACGTAAACATTATAATTACAATCCATTACGTTTGTCGTGCAAAATTTTTAGCGATGACAATTTGCCACTCAAAGTTATTGCCATATTTTGAATCTATATGTTTTGCACGCTAAGGTTGTAAAACCTTGCACAACAAAGTCTTTGTTGTGAAAAGTCTCTAACCTTCCTACAAATATGCACTTCTTCTTTCCTTCTTCAGAATGCGTTTTAGAAGCGCTTTACAATTCTACAAATTATAATCAATTTGTTTTTTGATTGTTGGTGCGATGGCCGACGGTGGTGCGCATTCGTCGAAGACAATGGATGGTGAAGGTTCTGGAAAAGGTTTACGTTGTAAATTTTGCAATTTTTATAAAGTTTTTATTTAGCTTCAGTATTATGAATATATATTTTGTTGATAGACAAGAAGAAAAGAGCTGAGGTATGTGTCCGACACACTTATAGTGGGAGCCGTTACCAAATCACTACTGACGAATTAATGGGGGTGGTGAAGTCAGATAAGCGCGCCAGCTTTTGGTCTAACGTTGGAGCATTGGTACATGTCAAATGTGTTACAGATTGGAAGTCTTGGAGAGCCATCCCCGAGGAGTTGAAGACGCACATGATTGATGAGTTACGGTATATGTTAAGTTATTAGTTAAATAATAATTTTGTTTATTAAATTTAATATAATAGTGAGATTTTAATTTATTAATTTTCGCATGATAGCCTAATTGGGACGTTGACAAAAGTAACCCAAATCTAATGAAGGCAATCGACAACATGTTCAAGTCTCGTTTCCAGGAGTGGAAGTTTGATAATCAATGTGTGGTAGAACTACAGCGAGAACCAGAACTACCAGTGGATGAATAGAATAGTTTTTATTTAATTATTTATTTATTTTAAATTTAGTGCTTATTTAATAATGAGATATGAATTAGAAGTATTTTATTTTGAAAGGTTTATGACACACCCCGACCTAAAATCAAGGTGTGCTGGGCATCACGTGAGAGTGGCGTAGCTATGTGCACAGTGCGGAAGTGATAAGGATAAGAGATATACGAATAAATAAAAAATGAACGCTAATTAATGTGCACTAGTAAGCAGAAAGTGCTAGGAATGAGATACAAGTGTGAATACACCTAATCAGAGCGTAGAAAGTCTAGGTGCAGTCCAGTAGGACAAGTACTAGTTATACAGTACTAGAAGATGTCCTACTAATATTATATTTTGTTAGAACCGCTGAGATCCTCAAATGCCACAAACAGCAAGTCTACCTAAAACCTGGAGGGGCTCAAAACAGAAAGTGTGAGTTGGCAAAAACAAAGCTTTTCAAAACCATTTCATCATCAAAATATTCTAACCCCTCGTCAAAAAACATGTATAATTTTCCCAGAAATAGAATATAAATACATATATATATAAATACATATATATATATATATATATATATATATATATATATATATATATATATATTCAAAGCACATAAATAATACTACCTAATAACTTCTCATACATTGCTCAATTGAGGTATATAAATATACCATTGTGATCTACACAACTCCACGAATATCCCCATATTTTAAAAATAATTTTTAGAGCCTTCACGCGCCGGCAAGGGCATGGCCCTACGCGCGGCCACACGTAGGGACCCTAAAGGAATCCCCTAACCCCGTTAGGAATATTTCGTGTAATATTCTACTAAAAAGTAACGGAAACCGTTAAAACTAACCAACGCCGTTAGGAATATTCCGTCAAACTTAACAAAATATTCCGTCATCCCCTACCTTCGCACTCCAGTGACCGTCGCCGTCATCGAAAACTGGAAAACATTAAAACCTTAATTTCTCGTCCATTTATCAACCAAATTGCATGAAACTTAAACCAATTTGAAGCTTAATTCGAATAGAACACAACCATACCTTCCAAAAGACCTAAAACCCACGGAACTTGCCAGAAAATCCCTCGATAATCCGGCTAAACCTGCAACTCGTCGAAACTCAACTTTCCGACGTCCAAATCACTTCAATTTTCTTTTCCGAGCTTCATGAAAACAATCTAAAGCTTCCTATGCTCTTAAAAACTCTTAAAAACCTCACAATAATTAGTGCATGAACAGTACCTAAATCGGAATTCGTGAGAAACTAGGGTTTTCGAAGGTTTTGAGTCCAAATAAAGGTATAAATTGACTTCAAGGCTTGCAAAGATTTTGAATGTTACCTTTAAAACCTCGATCCATGCCCAAAATGGAAGGTTGAAGATTTGTCCGTACGGGTTATATGGAAATGCCAGAAAATGCGAGAGGGAGGAGAGAGAGATCTGAGTGTTTTTGTGTGTATGGTACGTGTGAATGTGTGTGTGTGTGTGTGTCCAGCTTGGTCACCAACCAAAAACTATAAAAAAAAAAAAGTTCTAATTGGGTCCAAAATTAAGGAAAAACATAAGTTTGGACCACCACTAACATGCATAACACACACCACACCACTAACGTCCAAGGGCAAAATAGTCATTTCACATCGTCGAAACTAAATAATTCGGGACGGGCTGTGACAGTTTACTTAAACATGTACTTAATTTTGAATAAAATTAATACATTTTAATAAATATTTATATTACTTAATTATGCACAAATGGTTAAATGAAATAAGTTTTTGATTTATTAACTATTTATGTGGTTTGAAAAAAATTGAAGAATGAATAGAAAAATTCAAATTAAAAAAACAAAGCAATTAAAAAAAAAGTATTGCACAACGAACAGTGGTTCGTCGCACAAAGTGTTATAAAAAAAACACGGCAAAAAATGGTTGGATGGCGCCAAATGTGGAAGCAGCATGTTTTGCGTGACGATGTTTTTGTTGCGCAAAGGGCTATCACAAATGCGGCAAAGAGTGGTTGGATGCCGCCAAAAGTGGAATCACCATGTTTTGCGTGCAATGCTTGAAGGAAATTTTGTGAAAAACATGTGCATTTAAGCAACATCTATAGCATGCAATTAACAATTAAAAGGCGGAATCATGCTTGTATGCACTTAAAAACAAAACATTAACCATGAAATTCAAAGCCTAGTAGATTGGTGAACCTTGACTCAACTTAAAACAACATTTGTTAGTTGAGAAATTATACCTTTGTAGATTTCTCTTTGCATAAGAAAAGGCTAATCACCCAAAGAGAGGGCCTTCATTCCTTGCATCTTAGATCTATGGATTTGGGTGGATGAAATGGTTCTCCAAGTTCCCAAAATTGAGAACCTTTAAGTCTCTTCACCAAGGTTAGATTGGAGAAGAAATGAGTGACCTTGGAGTAGTAGGATTGCTAGCTAAACCCTCCAAGGAGGCCGGCCACTTTAGAGAGAAAGGAGAGCTTATGTTCTCATCCTTTCCCCAAAAGAAAACCCTAAATGAATTTTGGCTATAAAGTCATACTTATACCTTTATTCATTGGAGTGGCAAACTTGTAATTAAGTCCAAAACCCACTCCTTTAACAAAATGGCCGGCCATAGGGTTTCATTGGGCTTTTAAGGCCTTTGTGAATTATTTGTCATTAAGTTGTCATACAACTTAAGTCAATGGGCTTGACGTTCGAAGCCCATTGGGCCTTGAGGCCCAAAACTATCCCGAGGTCTTTAACGAACTTATTCGTTTGATTAATTAACATATTAATTAATCCTTGCCATAAATAATTAAACCATTTAATTATTCTTACTCATCTCCATTGTTTCTTCAATCTCCACTTTACACGGTGTATGATCCATTAGGTTCCTTTTAGCGAGGCAGTGGGCGATTAAAACCATTTCAAATCGATTGTGAATTGAAACTTACTTTCAATTCTCCCTTTAGTGATTATACACGTTTAGGGCTTCCACAAACCATGAGTGACACCTAGCAGTATATCATGGTTACCCAAGCTAATCATAAGAGGTGGAGAACCTATTCAGTTTAGGATTACAAATGCAATACGGTCTTTCTCTAATACAATACTCTTGACCACATTGTTTGGTTTGATAGTTTATTCATGTCTACTATCCAATGTGATTCGTGTGCTTATATGATTACCTTGAATGTGATTTGGAACGACTTCCTAAATTTCATTCATACTCTGGCCAGAGATTCTTAATCATATCATAGAGTATTCTCCCCCAAACGGTTTGAAGGTTAGAGATCCCTTGTTGCGCATTCACTTGCCTCCATGGCTAAGTGGCTTAACCCCGACGATGCCGTGGACACCCGCGGATGGGGTGACTATGACATAATCAAAGATCAAGTACCTAACCACAAGACAACTATGATGCCTCAGGTCAAATGACTACTTTGCATTATCCCAACCATGAGTTCTCATGTGACATGAGTATGAGAACTCTTCATTGATCGTGTTCAATGAACTCATTCGCTATTGAGCACCTACATGCTTGTCTTGGTGTCAATCACACCAATGACTCGAGACTAGTCACTCTCCCTAAGATCAGGAACGTTTAGGATATGTATACGAAAGGGAATGGTCTCATAAATCTAACTTGTTTAAATTACATTCTCCTAATTACATATTCCTTGGACTTATCGTTTAAGCATATAACATTTATATGAGATGGCTTAAAACAATAATCTTTGCCCTTGATATTAAACTAGATTAGTTTAACATGTGAAATGTCCGTAAAGTATCATCATATGATTGGTTTTAGGGCACATTTCCAACAATGCTTTCATCGCACAAAGTCTTTTCACTTACTGAATTTAACTAGAATGTAGGAAGGCAGAAGCTGTAGAACAATTGCCGCAACTGCCTTCCTGCTGGATTTTCCAGCAACATTAAATGCTGAGTTGCCGTTAATCTCAGAGGCATATTTTCTTAACTAACTTATTTAATTTCCAATCATTTAAATTGTGATGTATGTAGTGTATACTTGTTGTGAGTTTATGTATTTGTATGCAAACACTTTTGTATGGATGTACAAAAAAATGGTTTGCAATGTTCATATGAGCTTAGTTTCTCGTTTGAGAATTAGTTGGATTTCGCGAATGGATGCAAAAGCATGACTGTGGTCTAATTAATTCTTTAATTGTCCCAAAATTTGGGATAGTTTGAGAATGCACAGTTACATGTTGTAGTTTTCGGTTCACGCATTAGACTTTGAACGTGGGAAATTTGGTAGCATCTCTTTGCGTTCTTCAGGTGCATCGTAGTTTTTTTTATCTACGTCGCGCACTTGAAGAACTGCAGGGAGATGCTGCTGAAATTTTTCCACATTCGAATTCTAATGTGTTGGAATCATAAATTACAGCACGTAACTGTGCATTCTCGAGTGAGATAGGACCCATACCGGAGGCATAAGGTGGAATGTCATATTTGAAGTTGTTGTAACCCTCGTAAACTTTTTATGTTTATGGACAAACAGTGGATACATAATCCTAACAGATGTGCTGATGATTATTTGGATGCAATAAATCAATTCATTGATTTTGCAATTGCAAACAACCGGGGTTCAACTCAAATTCAATATCATTGATTTTTCAATTGTAGAAAGTGTAGCAACTCAATGATTGAATATTTTGAAACTATTTGATACCATTTAGTCAGAAATGGGATGATGGAGACTTATACTACGTGGAATCATCATGGAAAGCAAATACAACATGCTTCATCTTCGCATAGTACCCGAGCAGTGGAGACAGTTGAATCTGTTGTGGACCCAAATGAACAAATTATGGACATTATCAATGATGCTTGTCCAAATGCTAGTTCGAATACAAATGAGGAAGTAGAAGATGACGTCCTTCCCAGCATGGACAGTGAAGCATTTTAAAAATATGAAAAACTATTAAAAAGTGCCAACCAAGAATTATGCTCCGGTTGCGAAGGATTTTCGGTGCTCACAGCCATTGTTGAGTTGATGCATGGCAAAATAAAATTTCTTATGTCGAATAATTGTTTTGATTAATTTTTGGGGGTTTTCAAGAGGATGCTTCCAAAGGAAAATTGCCTGCCTATAGATCATAAAAGTGCAAAGAAGGTGCTGAGTGGTCTTGGATTGGGATATGAAAAAATTCACGCGTATAAAAATAATTACATTTTAGTCTACAAAGAGAATAAAGTGTTAGATAAATGCCCTGTATGTAATGAGTCATGGTTTAAAATGATTTCTCAGAATAGAACAACAAAGATTCCACAAAAAAAATAATGTGTTATCTCCCATTAAAGCCCAGCTTGCAACGATTGTATATGTCGACGTACATTGTAAGCGACATGAGGTGGCATAAGGACAAACGAGTGGATGACGATGTTATGAGACATCCTACAGATGGAGAGGCCTGGAAAGAGTTTAATCGGTTGTACCTCGATTTTACACGTGAGCCTTGAAATGTTAGATTGGGACTTGCAATAGACGAGTTTAATCTGTTCGGAGTTCTAAACCAAAATCACAGCACTTGGCCAATTTTTGCAATCCTGTATAATTTGACGCATTGGAAGTGCATGAAAAAAAGAATGTATGATGATGACATTATTGATAACGGAAGATCTAGGCACATGTATTGATGTTTATTTACAACCGTTGGTCAATGAACTAAAAGAGTTATAGGAAAACGGTGTTCCCACGTATGATAAATATACTGGGAAGATGTTCACTTTGAGAGAAGCAGTGATGTAGACTATAAACGATTTTCCTGCGTACGCTATGATGTTTGGGTGGATCACTAGGTTATTATGCATGCCCAGTTTGCAAAGAGAACACAACGTCTAGGGCATCGTAGATGGTTTCTATGGGACCACAATTGGCATCAAAACAAGACAACCTTCTTCAATGGCACAAATCTTCGACCAAGACCTAGACAACGGTCCGGAGATGAAATTTTGGCTCAAGTGAATCATTTGGATTTTGCTCTGTGGGAAAATTCGTAAATAGGACATGACCAGACACGTATCTAAACTGGACACACAAGATAGGTTGTTCGAGCTCCCATACTAGTCCAAATTAAAATTGAGACACAACATCAATGTAATGCATGTTGAGAAAAATATGTTTAATACACTGGTCGAAACTATACTCGACATTGAGGGAAAGACAAAGGACACTATAAAAGCTCAGATCGATATGGAAAAAATAGGCATTAGGCTAGGTTTATGGATGACGAAGGTCAGAGACAATGAAGCTTGCATCGTTTTCGATGAAACCGGATAAGAGGAAAGAGTTTTTGGAGTTTCTATCTTCTATACAGTTTCCGGATAATTATGCTTCAAACATTGGCCGTTGCATAAATGTGGATGGAAACAAATTTTTAGGCCTCAAGAGTCATGATTGCCATGTGATACTTTAACACCTTCTCCGGGTAAGAATTCGACACCTTTTGCCCGAAGATGTGGTGAAGCTGATTATGTTGTTGGTGATATATTTTTCTCAATTAATTGCAAGATCTTTGGGTAAGTCCGATGTTAAATAGTTGTGCGACGATATTATTGAAGTGCTATGGAAGTTTGAACAAATATTTACTCCATCTTTCTTCACAAGCATGATCCACGTCATGATTCACTTGTCAGATGATGCACTTTTAGCCGAATCCGTCAACTATCGATGGATCTATATGATAGAAAGATATTTAATCGCCATAATTCGTTTTGGTCATGATGTATGTACGATTTGACTAATCTTACATGTTATTTTGTTTATTGATGCAGACTACTAGGTGAGTTAAAAAAACATGTACGAAACAAGGCAAAGCCTGAAGGATCAATCGTGGAGGCATGGGTCGCATTTGAGTCGCTAACATTTTGTGCAATGTACCTACAAGATGTTGAGACTACATTCAATTGATAGCAACGTAATAATGATGGTGGTGTGAGAAGTGAAAAACTTTATGTTTTTGCCCAATTGCATGATCCTTTGGCGAACCAATTAGAGATGAGTCGTTTAACAAAATGGACATGGAGGTAGCACAATGGTTTGTACTTAACAATTGTGAGAAGACAATTACCTACCTAGATGAGTATGAACAGTTGATGAAGTGGGAATATCTTGCACATTTATATGCCAAGAAGCACCGTGAATTGTTTTCGTGTTGGTTTCATGAAAATGTAAGTTGTTCGTGTTTTGGGTTATTTGCCTAATCTTAAATGGTAAACTAACATATCAATTTTTTATCATTAATTTAGGTGAAGAAATTGAAGGACATGAATTTGCCCGCTTACACTGAAGAATTGTACAACTTGGCTATTGGGCCTCTAAGCGTAAAATTGTACTCCGGTTGTCATGTAAATGGCATCAAGTTTTTGGTAGCTGATCGCGATGACAAATTGTGTACACAAAATAGTGGGGTACATGTCCCGGGTGCGGGCAACATTGTAGACATTGATTTCTATGGAAAATTGACAAGTGTTGTGCAATTGCTTTACAAAGACCGTTGTCAAGGTATCCTATTTAATTGTTGTTGGTTTGATACAAACCCACATAGGGTTGGAGGTGTTAAGCGAGATGATGGTTTGCTATTGGCTAACACTAACAGATGTTGGTATACCGACGACCCCTACATTTTGGCAACAATGGCTAAACAAATTTTCTATATATATGGTACTTAGGGTCGGAAGGGATGGAAAATAGTTCAGAAGACTGAGCACATAGGGCTGTATGATATTCTGGACCTAGATCATTCTGCCGATGACTATTAAGGTGACGTTGCTGACCAACAACTTCAAACTTCAACGAAACTTGGTGCAGATACACTACGGGATATGACTATTGTATGGGAACCGTATCAGGTAGACGGAGGTTCTGAAATTGAAATACTGATCAACTCCATTATGATTGACCTCAGAGATCTACTGCATTTTAAAAAACTAATTTTAAAATCTTATTGCGACGGCCCCTATGTTCGTCACACAAGAGTTTGGGGGTCGAACCTGAGCAACAGTTTGGGTGTCGAACTTCTATGTCCATTGTGCAACATTTTAAGGGTCGAACCTCTATCTCTGTCGCACAACAGTTTGGTTTGAGGGTCGAACATCTATGTCCGTCGTGCAAGAGTTTGGGGTTTAAACCCTAGTTTTGTCGCTTGATCACACACAATGACCACCAATTCCGTCGCGTAACCTTCATTTGGCACAACGAAGCGCTTTCCTCCATCGCGCAATGTCTGATGTCATGAGCTTTGTGTGATAGAGTTTATGCGACATTTCTTTGCCACCCAATGTTTTCGACGACGGTATTGGCCTTTGCACAAAGCTTGCCCCATTTACCGCCTAAGTAGTTATTCATAGTAGTGTTTATACAATTGGCATGTAGAAGAAAGTAGGGTTAATAGTGACCTCAAGTCTCTAACAGTTACATAGCAGAGGGAAGATTCCCATTTACATCATTCAATCTAAGTCGTCAATCTTACAATCTACGAGCTTAAGATACAAGACTGTACTAAGAGCTATACGACCTAATAAATAATCGTTTTAAATATTTCACCTGCCAATATGAGCATAGGTCAAATTCACAAACTAACTTAAGAACCAAGAAATTAGGGCACCAATTTATAATTCAATACTTCCCTTGAAATTGTGAACTGATTTACCCTAAGAAGCTCCCTGAGATAGTTGAATTGATCATTTGGCAAAATTTTTGTGAATATATCAGCAATCTTCTACATTGTTAGACAGTTAACAAAGTCAATCACACCCTTCTACAATGCTTCTTTAATGAAATGATACCTTCTTTAATGAATTATGGGACTCAAAAGTGCTAAGGTATTCATATGCAACCTTCTATCTTTTAGCGCAAGTCTCCATTGATGAACGAGACGATGATGGTCATTTTGTTTTGAGGTCACAAAGCTCGTTCCCAGAACCACCAGCAGTTGACTCTGGGCATTTAGTCTTTACTTCTTCCAATACCAGTGCTTACTTCTATGACACCACCACTGGTACCGGTAAGTAGGTGTTTGGACCCGAGACTATCGGCCTGAGTAATCGAGGCCATTGATTTAGTAGAGTTTTAGACCGTTGGATGACAAAATGGTTAAGATTATTTTCAATTATTATTGAGAAATAATATTGTGGTTTTAATCATAATATTATCCCTTAATATGTATTAGATTATCTAAGCCTAATATTAGTTGTATCCAGCTGGTTGTTTGAAGATAAGTGATGAGGCAAATCATATTTCCAACTTAGAAGTACAGTTTGAATGGGTTTCAGATGTTTGGTATGACTTACGCGGGAATGCAACTACGAATGGATTAGATTGCATTTTAAGTTAAGGCATGTATTGGATAAAGGTTAAATGGTGCAGCAGAGGCCAACAATTTACAAATGGCAAAGAAGAATCAATCCATCAGGTTCAGGATCAAGTATTGGATAAAGGTGATTTGATGGTGATCAGGGTCAGGGTCAGGGTCAGTTTGTGATAATGGTTGCAATTGATTTGCAAATGGATAAGACAAGCATGAAAAATGGAGCTTTCTATGGTCTCCACGTGGAAGTTTACTACGAACACAAGAAGATTACCTGAAACGGTAGTTTTAAAGCCATGCATTTCAGGAACGTGTGGAAAAAAGTCAGTCCATTGATTCGGCTAGCATTAGGGCATCAGGTATTATTCTGCTAGTCAGATTCTATTATAGTGCGTCAAATCAGAATTCAGCCACTATAAATACAGAGTCGCATACAACATTGAGGCCACCAACAATTCAACACACAAAATGCCCTACGCAAACCCTCGCTCTACGCGAAACCTCTCAAACATCTTGAGATTTTTATTTTACTTTTTGCCAACACATCTTCAATTTGGATAAATAGCACTGTGAAGGAAACCGACAAACATCTTTAGTTTGGATAAATAGCACTGTTGCTGTAGAATCAGCCGACTGCGGAGCACCTTCAGTTTGGATAAACAGCACTGCGTCGAGGCCAACTGGTTATCTATCCAAGTCTCGGTCGAGAATGAGGTGTTACAAGTTACTACATTCGGCACATTGAAAGTCGAATTTGATATTGAACTTCGTAGAACTAGCAACCTTGTCTTCAGGCTTTAGAACCCGAAGGCCGAGAGTGTTCCTTCCTCGGTCACAGTCGCAAGATCGAGAAGTCAGCAGCGCACCCAACGCAACATTAACATATTTTACTCCTCGGCGGAGCTTGGCCGAAGAGTTGGCACGCCCCACACATAACCGAAGGATGTAGTTAGCTTATTAGTTACTTGGCCTGCATGCCACATAGGCTTGGTAGTTTTTAGGGTCATTAGTAGGGCAGCGTTTTTGCCCACTTCTCATAAGAGGGAAGGAATGCAATCTTTTTTTTCCCCGAGTGAGAAGGCGACGAGAAAACCATTCCTTTCTCCAATGAAGGGTCCAATCGAACCTACCTGTGCTCAAATCCAAACTTCATCTAGATGTATCATCCTTTCCCAGTGGCAAAGAAAGAATCCCCACTTGGCAATTGCTGAAATGTTGTCGCATTTAAGTGGTGTTGCCTTAGTTTGAAGCTTACCAAAATCCTCTTTAACACACCTAAGCGAAGTGGCTTGAGCAGTTGCCTCTAATGCACTAATGTATTTTTCTTCAACAGTGCAGTTGCCTCTAATGCACTTATGTATTCTTCTTCAATAGTCAACAAAGTTATACAATGTTGCTTGATAAAAGCCATGAGAACATCCTACTTCCAAATGAGAAAGAATAACTTGAGGTGCTCCTCATGTCATCTTCTCCACTCCAATTACTGTCACAATATTCAATCAATATTACTCATTTTTCTTTCTTGTACTCCAATCCATTGTCACATGTTCCTTTAATATACCTTAGAACCCTCCTACTTCCAAATGAGAAATAATAACTTGAGGTGCTCCTCATGTCATCTTCTCCACTCCAGTTACTATCACAATATTCAATCAATATTACTCATTTTTCTTTCTTGTACTCCAATCCATTGTCACATGTTCCTTTAATATACCTTAGAACCCTCTTTGCAGTACCAAAAGTGCTTGTTTGGAGAACAAACTTGCAGCATACATTATATCTAGTCTTATTTTTGTGAGATACAATAAACTACCCGCAGTTTTTCCTATACTAAGACTCATATGTAGAACTACTACCATCTTCCTTTCTTAACTTGTCACTAGGAATTAATGGTGTTTTAAAATACTTGTAAGAAGGCAGACTTTACATCCAATTGATAGACCTTTCAATCCTTTTGTGTAGCTTGAGCAATGAGAGTTTGAATTGAAGGAAATTTTGTGAAAAACATGTTCATTTGAGCAACATCTATAGCATGCAATTAACAAATTAAAGCCAGAATCATGCTTGCATGCACTCAAAACAAAACATTACCCATTAAATTCAAAGCCTAGTAGATTGGTGAACCTTGACTCAACTTAAAACAACATTTGTTAGTTGAGAAATTATACCTTTGTAGATTCCTCTTTGCATAAGCAAAGGCTAATCACCCAAAGAGAGGGCCTTCATTCCTTGCATCTTAGATCTATGGATTTGGATGGATGAAATGGTTCTCCAAGTTCCCAAAATTGAGAACCTCTAAGTCTCTTCACCAAGGTTAGATTGGAGAAGAAATGAGTGACCTTGGAGTAGTAGGATTGCTAGCTAAACCCTCCAAGGAGGCCGGCCACTTTAGAGAGAAAGGAGAGCTTATCTTCTCATCCTTTCCCCAAAAGAAAACCCTAAATGAATTTTGGCTATAAAGTCAAATTTATACCTTAATTCATTGGAGTGGCAAACTTGTAAATAAGTCCAAAACTCACTCCATCTCTAAATGGCCGGCCTTAGGGTATTATTGGGCTAATTGGGCCTTTGTGAATCATTATTCATTAAGTTGTCATACAACTTAAGTCAATGGGCTTGACGTTCGAAGCCCATTGGGCCTTAAGGTCCAAAACTATCCCGAGGTCTTTAACGAACTTATTCGTTTGATTAATTAACATATTAATTAATCCTTGCCATAAATAATTAAACCATTTAATTATTCTTACTCATCTCCATTGTTTCTTCAATCTCCACCTTACACGGTGTACGATCCATTAGGTTCCTTTAGCGAGGCAGTGGGCGATTAAAACTATTTCAAATCGATTGTGAATTGAAACTTACTTTCAATTCTCCCTTTAGTGATTATACACGTTTAGGGCTTCCACAAACCATGAGTGACACCTAGCAGCATATCATGGTTACCCAAGCTAATCAGAAGAGGTGGAGAACCTATTCAGTTTAGGATTACAAATGCAATTCGGTCTTTCTCTAATACAATACTTTTGACCACATTGTTTGGTTTGATAGTTTATTCATGTCTACTATCCAATGTGATTCGTGTGCTTATATGATTACCTTGAATGTGATTTGGAACGACTTCCTAAATCTCATTCATACTCTGGCCAGAGATTCTTAATCATATCATAGAGTATTCTCCCCCAAACGGTTTGAAGGTTAGAGATCCCTTGTTGCGCATTCACTTGTTGGAAGTATGCCCACAAAGCCACTCATTTGATGTAATAGCTTTTTGAAATACTTAATGTATTAAACTTTTATATGTTTAATAGAGGGCAAAGCTTATTGTTAATCACTATTTATTGTATCATGTGTTTAAGCAATAAGGGAATCCAAGGGATGTATTTGATCTAAGAGACAAGTGATCTAAGTGAGTTAGATTATCGAGACCATTCTCTTATGTTCATTACTAAAACGTTCCTAGCCATAGGATTGCCAATTGGGCATTGACAATCTGCTAAGGTTAGTATGTGTTATGTTGACTCAAGCGTGAGTATGACTAGTCTCAAGTCATTTGGTGTTGGACACTAAGACAAACACATAGGTGCTCGAAAGAGTAATCGAGTACACTGAACTACGATCAAAACAGAGTTCGAACATACATGTCATGTATGAACTCTAAAGTTGCAATATGCAAAGTAGTCCTTTGACCTGAGGCATCATAGATGTCTAATGGTTAGGTCCTTGATCTTTAATCATGTCAACGGCATTCCCTCGGAGTGTCCACGGCATTGTTGGGGTCAAGCTATCTAGTCATGTAGGCATATGAATGCACAACAAGGGATCTCTAACCTTCCATGGTGGAAGGAGAATACTCTAAGATATGATTCTAAAGTCTTTGGCCAAAGCAAATGAATATGACTTAGGAAGTTTGTTCCAAATCATATTCAAGGGAATCATATAGGAAAGTATCACATTGGATAGTAGACATGAAACAAACTATCACTTAAATAATGTGATTAAGAGTATTGTATTAGAGAAGGACCGTATTGCATTGTAGTTGTAACTGGATAGGTTCTCCAACCAATTCTACTTAGCTTGGGTAACCATGATATGCTGCTAGGCGTCACTCATGGTTTGTGGAAGCCCTAATGGTTAGCAAACACTAATCAATAAAGGGAGAATTGAAATGTGGTTTCAATTCACAATCGATCGTTAAGAGTAACAATCGCCCACTGCCTCGTTAATTGGAACCTAATGGATCGTACACCGAGTAAGGATATATGTGAAGAAATCAAATGAAATGGATAAGCAATTAAATGGTTTAATTGAGGAATGGTCAAAATTAATTAAATAGTTAATTAATTATACGAAATGTTCGTATTGGGCTTATATGTTGGTTTTGGGTTTCGGGGCCCAAAAGCGTTTTGGTCCACAAGGCCCATTATGTTTAAGTTGTATGACAACTAAAACAAAATGGGCAAATTAGCCCAATAACAAAGGAAGGCCGGCCATTAGGGTGAATATGGCAAACTTGGATTAATTACAAGTTTACCACTCACTTGTAATGAAGTATAAATTCAACTTTATAGCTTTATTTTCATTAAGGGTTTTTCTTGTTGAAATTGGGTGAAACATTTTCTCTCCTTTTTCTTCCAAGAGGCCGGCCACTAAGGGGAGGGACATCTAGCAATCTCTTCTTCCCTAAGTCATCCATATCATCTTCACAAGATACATCCTTGGTGAAGAGACTTAGAGACATCAAACTTTTGGTGTTTTGGAGAACATATCCTCATTTCCTCAAATCTTCAAAGGAGCACTAAAGGGAGGAAAACACAAGGAGGATCCAAGGAGCTTGGAGGTGACTTGAAGGCCCTCCACTTGGGTGAATCCCTTGTGTAAACAAGGATGAGCTCCAAGGGTAAAGAAACTCTAAATCTTTACTTATCTTTAATGTTGTTAAAGAGTTTATTTTGGTTCACCATATACTAGGCTTTGAAAGTCATGGGTTTTATGATTTGTTTTTGAATGCATGCCTACTTTAAAGTGTTAATAGCTTGCATGAGTATTCAAATGTTCATACTTGTTCTTAGCTAGGACAAAATTTTTCCTTCATCACTTGCCTCCATGGCTAAGTGGCTTAACCCCGATGATGCCGTGGACACCTTCCTGATGGAGTGACTTTGACATAATCAAAGATCAAGGACTTAACCACAAGACAAATATGATGCCACAGGTCAAAAGACTATTTTGCATTATCCCAACCATGAGTTCTCATGTGACATGAGTATGAGAACTCCTCGTTGATCATGTTCAGTGGACTCATTCATTATTGAGCACCTACATGCTTGTCTTGATGTCACACACCAATGACTCGAGACTAGTCACTCTCACTAAGAGAAGACATAGCATGTACTGATCTTAACGGACTGTCAATGCCCAATTGGCAATCCTATGATCAGGAACGTTTAGGATGTGTCTACGAAAGAATGGTCTCATGAATCTAACTTCTTTAGATCGCATTCTCCCAATCACATATTCCTTGGACTTATCGTTTAAGCGTATAACATTTATATGAGATGGCTCAAACAATAATCTTTGCCCTTGATATTAAACTAGATTAGTTTAACATGTGAAATGTCCTTAAAGTATCATCATATGATTGGTTTTAGGGCACATTTCCAACATGAATTGTATCAAGTCTAGCTACTGGGGCAAAAGTCTCATTGCAGTCAATTCTCTGGCTTTTGTGCATATGCCACAAGTCTAGCCTTGTTGTTTTGCAATGAACCATCAAGGTTTAACTTGGTTTTGTACAACCATTTAACTCCAATGACCAGTTTGTCAATTGTCTACTCATAAGTTCCCAAGTGCTATTTTTCTCTATCATACTAATTTCATCCTTTATAGCTTTCTTCCATGATTCATCCAGCGAAGCATCTGAATAACTTTCAGGTTCAACAAAGTAGATATTGTGGTGTTCATAAACTTGACTCAAGTTTCACCATCACAATGGAGTTGAGTCATAACTCTATGGATCTAACTAACTAGTTTGTGAACTACTTCCAAGAACTTATGAGCTTGAGGCTTCACTGCAAATTTGGTGAGATGTAGAAGTGGCACACATATCTCTTTCACTTTGCTTAGCTCCTAATCCCATTTTCCAATTTCATCAAATTAACATCTATGGAAATTATGACTTTCTTTATTGCAAGGCTGTAAATTCTATACTCCTTCTCACATGTATCGTAACTAATAAGGATCCTTTTCTACTTATTTCCTCCAGCTTGTGTTGCTTTGAATGTGTGAATAGCACATTGAACCAAACACTTTGAGCTTCTTGGTTTTCTCCTACTAAAGACCTGAAATGGTGACATTCTCCAAGGCTCTTGTAGGACATCTACTCAATAAGTACACATCAATGCCCATTGCTTCATCCCAAAGACTATAAGGGAGATCCTTCTCATACTACATACATTTTTCCATTTGACTATTATTCTTACTTCCTCTCTAACAAGTCACCATTCTATTGTGGAGTGTGTGCAATAGTTAGTTGCCTTTCCATACGACACACACTAACCCCAATAATCACAAGTTATGAGGTCATAGTGTACTGGCCGTCACTAACCCCATCGTAAGACGGCGTGAAAAATCTAACTTAATGACTAAAGCCATCATAAGATAATAATGATATGATTGAATTTGAACCCATACGTTCATTATTAATAATCAAGTCAACTACTAAGGCCAATCCTAATCAACCTCCTCACGTGGGGACGCGTGTGTAGAGATATAATCTCATTATTATCACATCAATCCAGAGCAAACACACAACAGTTAACACAATAAAGTGCAATGTAGTGCATAATCGAAAGTACGATTACCCAAATATTACAAACTAGATAATATTACAGTAAATGGACCACCACCAAGTATGTGGGCAAAAACCTCATTGCCAAGCCCACTCGTCACTCCGAGGGTTATCCTTGTTCTTACTATGTCCAGAGGAATCGAAAAATAAAGTGTGAGTGGATCAAGTTTATCTAGTCAAAATCATTTGAACATCCTAACCCCCGTCTTGAAATCACATATATAGTCGAAAAGTATATAATAATAATACTACCATAATAGTAACACAGTTCATATCACAATGCTCATCATATTGAAGAAAGTAGTTCAATCACACACACGATATAACTCAAGTTGTATAAGAAGCAGGTGAAATGGCATCTACCTGATCGATGACTAGCGTTTACTAGCGAATCTAGCCTCTACTAGAAATATTGGTACCTATAATAAACCTACGGCCGTAGCTAGCTATATGATATGTATGGTGACCATGGGTTGAAAGAAAATCACCAATAGTCTCAAGATATTATTTAAACTAATCATACTTAAGTCTCATCGAAGACTAGCCAACAATATTAATATGCATCAACATAATAATAGTCTAATTAAAAACATTTAGTTTTTTGAAGGGATCCACTCACAGGTAAGCGGAGTGTCTTTCCTCATTAGGCTCATTGCCTAACTACTCTTTAACCTCGACTAAACTTGTGAATGCGACATATAGGTTAAAGAAGCTTTTCTAGTCATTTTATGAAAAATCATCTAAAATTGCCATTTAGGCTTCAAATTTGCACAAACAGAGGCTGCCATGTGATTCAGAACACCGAAAATCCTTAGGGTAGATCACAACCCTTGCACGTGCTGTCACACGCACCACCTTCATGTACCGCCACGCGTCATTGTGCTCTGTCCATGTGCTGCCTTCATGTTACCGTTGTCAATGAACATGTCGCCGCAGTTATTCCAGTAGACATTACACTTTATGTTGTTAGTGCAATGCGTCGAGTGTCAAAGAATTGTTAAAGGGATAACAGAATATACCTTTGTCATTAAGGATTCTATTACCGTCTGAGGAAGGGCTCATGTCTGATTAGATAGTTGGTGAGGCAATAGCTTACTAAGGTGATGATCAGTAGTTGGTCTGAGAGGATAATCAACCACACTAGGATTGAGACACGGCCCAAACATCCGGTTAAGATCGATCTAAACCAACCCATTATGTATATGTATATGATTCAATATGCCAACTATCATGCAACTTATTAGAAACACAAGACAACCGATTAGAAATGTTTGGGGGGGGGTGATTCCGTAAAAGATTAAATCAATAAATGGAAATTTATTGAAATCCAATCTTTGTGAGATCGTCAATATTGTACCAAGGGTATTTTTAGAGTATATCGAATTAGTATAGCTTCTTCTGAAACAGCAATGCAATTTCACAATCAATATCGAAATGAAGTGTTAGATAATTTCTTTCTTCTTTTCCTATTGCTTGTAGATGTAGAATTTGGCCGTCGCTGTCACCGTTAGTCCTAACGACAACCGCCGTTGACCTCCGTTTGATGTCACCATGGTATCATTATGAACTGCAGATCATGGTCATAGTTCCCCCTTCCGAGCTCGATCATAAAACTTAGTAAAAAATTTTCTAGGAGCTCACCTATAATCATTTCTGGAAGGTTGAATCCACCTGAGATTGAAGGCCTTCCCCTTGAACTCGCTCATCAGAAACTTGGAACATACGGTGAACACAAAACCAAACACTAGTAGCTCAGAAACTTAGCTAGAAGAAGATTAGAAGATTAAGTCAAGAAGTTCACCTCGAACTCGTTGGAGTTCGTCCTTTGCCCCTCGCTGGAAACTAGAAATGGAAATTAGTGCATACATGAGGTCAAAACCTTGAAAATCTCAACTCAAAACACTGCACAACTATTATAAAGCTTACCTAGGACTTGATGGAGCCAAGATAGAGCTTAGTTTTGTTGGATTTAGGCTCAATCATCGTCGGATAGCTCAAGGCTTCTGGTTCTACTCGTTACAATCATTCCACTCAACATGCAAACCCATATTTATGTTTCCCATGTCAAGGTGAACATAAATATAAAGGTTTGGAGTTAGTTCTGGCAAGGCCCTCATTTGCTCCACATACAGTTCAACCCTTAAGAAGACCGAAGCTGCTGACTATGATTGCTCTATGCTCTCTTGCCCATGGCAAGGGGAAAATGTATGATCTCATCTTTAATACTCTTTTAATTGAAGATCAACTCAATCAAGCAAGGAATCACAATCATATCCAATCAAGTGTATTTCAAAGGTAATCCCAAGGTATTATTTATTAAATAATATCATAAATAATATTTTTGGGATAATTTTTTCCTCATCCATCCTACGGATGACTCATCTTGGCCAATCAAATGTCGACACATGTCAGGGCAACCCTACACACGTGGCCGGCCTATCTCCTATAAATACCTCATCTCCACCTATCTTTGGTAAGCTTTGACTATGCACTTAAGCCCTAAACTCTCTTTCTTTTCAGAGGAACTGACTAGGTATCCGAGATCCATTGGCCAAATCCCCTCCACCTCATGGGCACGTGAGGCTGTAGCCTTGGTCATAGGTGTTTATTTGTTTTATAGGTACAAATTTGTCAAGACTGAAGACAGCGGAATTTTGCTGCCACATCATAAGCCTCCAGTGTTATCAATAAATATCTCTAAGCTTTGGTATGATAAACTTTTTCAATTTCATGATCGTATTCCAAACTGAGCACAACATCCTTATGCACCCATTTCACATGTTAGGCATAGCTAGTATCCGACAGCTCCCTAAAACTCTAGAATATAAACAATTAGGAGTAACAGTAGCAGTATTAAAAAATTGTTCATATTCCAATGTACGCACGCATGTATGCTTGTAGGATCAGAATTTAGAAGAAATAAACTAATTCAATGGAGGTACAATCATCAGTCTTCGACTTAAATTTTTAATTCAGCCACCGGCTGGTGAGGTTTTCCTTGGTAGTGACTCTAAGGTTGACACTGAAGATGATCTTGCAGGGTGTGTTAATGACAACATGGGGATGGATGTTGGGCTTTCCGACGAGGAGGAATAGTTCATCTGGGTAGTTTAGGGGGCATTTATAGTTTTGTTTTGGATTCTTAGTACTACTGATCATACTCTTCCTACAATCATGTAATCTATATATTCTTTTTATTAAACCAAGCTTAATCATTAGGTTTAAGTCACTAAAGGGGCAATTAATGCTACAAGTTTGGATCACGCATTGCATATTCATCTGCATATTCACAAATTATTGCCTGATGTTTGTATGCATGGTCAAGCATTTGTTCGTCCATGTTTAAGATATGAGCTGGTTGCAGCTAATGACTTTCACCAAAATATCCACACATCAACTGGTATTTTTGTGTGGTATTGATGATCTTCTCTCTTTAGGTCTTGTGTAGTATATATAGGGTGTTCTCTAACTCGAGGAATGGCTTTTGCTCCGCATCTCCTAGAAAAACCTAGATCATTGTGTGTTAAATCAACTGGTGATATCTCAGAAATTATAGTGATATAGCAGTCGAGCAAGCTGTGTTAGAATAAAGCAACACAACTACACAATAAATCTAACAGTATTTGAGAGAGATATTCGGAAAGATTTAGAAGATGAATTCGGAGGAAGAACACACACAGAGCATAACTACTGAACTTCTATCATTGTATTTCATACTGAGCATATGAGCTCGAAGAGACACTTAACTGATGGAGATGAGAGAGAGAGAGACATAACCTCAATTCAATCTCAACCAACCATAATAACCTATCTTAAGATCAAGACACTTGTCAAATCATAAGCCCTATGAGACATAATCAATACATCACATTTTTACACAATAGCTCAGCCTATGAGCTGAGACATAACACACATAACAACCTTGTAATGTTTTCTAATCAGCTCAACAACTTACATACTAACACTCCCCTTTAAGTTGTGAACTAATTTCACGCCAAGAAGATCTCTCAAGTAAGTGAACTGCTCCCTTGTCAATGCTTTCGTAAAAATATCTGCTATTTGCTCCTTAGTAGGACAGTGAATCAAATCAATTACTCCTTGCTGCAATGCTTCCTTTATGAAATGATATCTTTTGTTTATATGCTTGGTCTTCTGATGAAAGATAGGATTATTAGTGATGGCTATGGCTGATGTATTGTCACAATTCATTGGTGTTGTAACTGTTTGCATTTCACCAAAATCCTCTAGAACAAATCTCAACCAAGTAGCATGTGCTGTTGCTTCAGAAGCACTGATATACTCTGCTTCGGCTGTGGATAATGCAACACATTGTTGCTTGACTGAAGACCAAGAGAAAATCCCATTGCCAAAAGTAAAAGCATACCCGGATGTGCTTTTCATATCATCCTTTGAGCCACTCCAATCACTGTCACAGTATCCCATTAAGAGTGTTCCTTCACCTTTCTTGTATTCCAAACCAAAATCAAGAGTTCCTTGAACATATCTCAATACTCATTTTGCTGTTCCATAGTGCTTGTTAGTGGGACAATGCATAAACTGAGATAATAGACAAGTAGCATACATTATATCAGGTCTAGTTGTTGTGAGATACAACAAACTACCTACAATCTATCTATACTGAGCTTCATCTGCAGCTTCACTTCCATCTTCTTTTCTCAGTTTATCACTTGGAACCAAGGGAGTACTCACATATATGCAATCCTGGAGTCCAAATTTTTTCAGTAAAGATAAAGCATAGTTTCTTTGATGAATGAAAATACACTCCTCAGTTTGTATCACTCTCATACCGAGAAAATGGTGTAAAAGACCAAGATATGTCATCTCATACTTATACATCATCTCAGTTTTGAAAACATCCATTAACTCTTGACACTTTCCAGTATATATAATATCATCAACATAGATGGATACTATGATCAATTCTGTGTCTCCCTTGCACTTGGTGTACAAAGTTGCCTCACCAATGCTTTTCTTAAACCCACAAAGCATAAGGTATAAGTCTATTTCACCATACCAGGCCCTAAGTGCCTGTTTTAGACCATACAAAGCTTTATGTAGTCTGTAAACCTTTTCTTCCTCTCCTTGCACCACAAACCCATCTGGCTGTTCAACATATACCTCCTCTTCTAATACACCATTCATAAAAGTTGATTTCACATCTAGTTGAAATAACTTCCATTTATTCTTTGTTGCCAGTGCAATTAAAGTTCTAACTGTGCTAATCTTGCAACAGGTGCAAAAGTCTCATTAAAATCAATTTCGGGCTTTTGTGCATAGCCTTTTGCAGCAAGTATAACCTTGTTCTCAATCATATTCATTTCATCCTTCATTGCCTTTTTCCATGCTTCATCCTGTGCAGCTTCATTAAAGGACTCAAGTTCAACAATACATATGTGGCATCTCTCATAGATCTCACTTAGGTTCCTATACCTCAGTGGAGTATTATCATACTGAGGTGAGACCAGTGAGCTACTTAATTCACCAATGGCAGTGACTGGAGAACTTCCAACTTGAATTTGAGACCCATCAGATCCTCCTTGTTCATGAGATCCAGACATCTTATCAATTTTATCAAAATTTAAAGATTCAATTGCAGATAAAGGAATACAAACTTCCTTGACTTTGTGTTTCTCCTAGTCCCATCTACCATTCTTATCAAAAATTACATCTCTGGATAACAAGACCTTTTAAGTTAAAGGATTCAGTACCCTATACCCTTTTTCACAAGTACCATATCCAATGAAAACACCTATGACACTTGTTTCTTCTAATTTGTGCCTTAGATTCCTTGGAATAAGAGAATAACATACTGAACCAAATACTTTCAAGTGTTTAACCCCATGTTTTCTTCCACTGAATTTCTCAAAAGGTGTAGTGTTCTTCAATACCTTTGTAGGACTTCTGTTTAGCAGATACACAGATGTGTTTACTGCTTCACACCAGAGATTGTATGGAAGTTCTTTCTCATGAATCATGCATTTTGCCATCTCCACAATTGTCATGTTTTTCCTTTCTGCTACTCCATTTTGTTGTGGAGAGTATGCAATTGTGAGATGTCTTTCTATCCCCAAATCTTCATAAAACTTTCCAAAATCATTTGAGTTGAACTCTCTCCTCCTCTATCTGTTCTCAGTTTCTTTACATGGTATCCACTTTGAAGCTCAATCATGGCTTTAAATTTCTTAAACACATAGAAGGCCTCTGATTTGTTTCTCAAGAAATATACCCAGCACATTCTTGAATAATCATCTATGAAAGTAATAAAGTATCAATTTCCACTTATACGTGATGTTTGCATGGGACCACATACATCTAAGTGTATTAATTCAAGTGGTTCCTTTGCTCTCCACATCGATTCTTTGGGAAATGGTTCCCTGTGATTCTTCCCCAGTGCACAACTTTGACACAGAGTTTCACTGTCTTAGATTTCAGGCAATCCCAAAACCATCCCTTGACTCTGTAATAATCTGAGACTGCTGAAATTGAGATGACCAAACCTCTTGTGCCATATCCTAACACACTCCTGCACATTTGTCCTCAATGCAAGCTCCTTGTTTGTGTTGAGAATTAAAGGAAAACATCTATTTCCTTTCTGCTTCACACTGACCACCAAGTTCTGTAAAGATCTATCATCGAACACATCCACTTTATAATCTCCAAATAAAAGAAAGTAACCGTGCTCAGTCATTTGTCCCACACTTAGCAAATTTTTTGCAAGACCAGGCACAAGCATAACTTCCTTTATATATCTTTGACCCTTTATTGTTTCAATGATTAGTGTTCCCTTCCTTTCAACTTCAACCCAGACTCCAGTGCCAACTTGGACCATGGCTTTCACTCCTCTATCAATATCAACAAGTAAGTCTTCTCTGAATGTCATATGGTTACTACATCCACTATCTATGTACCATTCATCATTTATCTTCTTCACTTCTCCAGAATGATTTGCATAAAACAGAATTCCAATTTCATCAACCTGATTAGCAAAGTTCACCTGTTGCACAGTCTTGTTCGCATTACAGTACCTTGCAATATGCCCAATTTTGTTGCACTTGTGACACTTGACTTTGTTTTTAACCCAACACTCTCCATAGTGAAGTCTATCACAGAATTTACACTTATCCCCAGTGTTGTTTGCTTCATTCTTCATAGTGAATCCAACCTTATTACTCCAGTCACCCTTGTTACTCCATTGTTTCTCTTTTGGTTTAAAATTCTTGTGATATTTGAGACATAATCAAAACATCACATTTTTACACAATAGGTCAGCCTATGAGCTGAGACATAACACACATAACAACCTTGTAATGTTTTCTAATCAGCTCAACAACTTACATACTAACAAGTTGCTCTCATTATTAGAACTGTAGGTATAGATTCATCCCAAATTCTCTCAATTTGTTGATGTTCGATTAAGAGAGATTTGTGCAGTTATTGAATCTTCAGCTCCATATCATTTTAGCTGTATTCATTTCTCATTGGTGCCAGTGCCACAGGTCAAGGAGCTTGAGCGTGGGCTGCCACTGCTGTGAAGACCCTGCATGGACCCCAAGAAGAATCTTAAGTTGCATAAGAGGTATAAGCTGCTCCTTTAGCATGGGTTAGGAATTAAGCTTATGAGTGAATGATTCTAGTATGAACTTGATATTCTGCTAGTGAATGAAGCTCTCTCTAGAGTTCCCCCGGTTTTTACCCAGTTTGGAGTTTTCCTGGCACAAATACCTTTGTGTGATATTCTGATTATTAATGTATATATTACTGTTGGTGCACTATATACATTGTTGATTGGGTGTATAGTTTAGTATCTATCACTTAAACAAGAGTATGCTCTTAATAATTTGTTAGTCTAATTGTTGTTATGCATTAGAGTCCGTCTTCAGTGGTTCAGGGTAGAAATATAACTATAGAATCCATTAACATATATTATTGCAAGACATTCTGCCTGGTATCACTTAAACAAGAGTATGCTCTTAATAATTTGTTAGTCTAATTGTTGTTATGCATTAGAGTCCGTCTTCAGTGGTTCAGGGTAGAAATATAACTATAGAATCCATTAACATATATTATTGCACTATATACATTGTTGATTGGGTGTATAGTTTAGTATCTATCACTTAAACAAGAGTATGCTCTTAATAATTTGTTAGTCTAATTGTTGTTATGCATTAGAGTCCGTCTTCAGTGGTTCAGGGTAGAAATATAACTATAGAATCCATTAACATATATTATTGCAAGACATTCTGCCTGGTATCAATTTCAGTAATCATACTATTAAACGATGAAATATTTGCTTCCCTCTGTTCGTCGAGCATACATTATTTAATATTAAGAAAATAAAAAGTAAAATATTGTGTTAAATTTAAACAATTAATTTTTATTCTATTAGTATTATAATATTTTCATTAATAAAACCAAAATACTCGTACAATTGTATTAAAATTGAAAAACAAATTTATTCTTAATGGGAAACTGCTTCACGCTAGAAGACGTCCATTTTCAGAATTTATAAATTTCGAAGATAACTGCAGAGCCAGTGCCACTCGTTTGGTGGATGGATCAGGACTTCATAGTGACTTTCAAAAGTCAAGTAGTGATTGCGTAGCTTGTACTTCCACTCCTTAAACTGATCATTCCACTGTCAGGTTATGTACTTCGACATGCCTGACACTTCCAGGTCAAAGTCGAAGTCTCTTTGAAATAGAGAAAAAAGAAGTGTTGGCCACAAAAATATGTTAAGTAATAAGTAATTGTCTCAAATAGTTAAATATTGCATGAACTTGGGGGTGTGCACTCATATGTTCTTGGCTTGTAGTCAACCCTCATTCTTTCTCCATCCCTTGTATGGATACTGCCCTTGGCATCTATGAAAAAAATTAAAAAACAATTTCTAAAAGTTCCAAATTTTCCCAAAATTTCTAATATTTTGTAAAAATTTATAATATATCAAAACTTTATTATATTTCCTAGAAACTTCTAATATTTCCAATTAATTTATAATGTATATAAAAATTGTTATGAGTATTTTTTAAAAGTTTGTAATAGTCTCCTTCCCCCTCCCCCAAAACCCATCCATTCCCCACTCCCCTCGTCCTCCCGTACCACCCCTAACCTATCACCCTCCTGAACCCGTCCCACAACCCTTCCAAACCCGTCCTTCCCGCACCCTTGGCCCAACCCGTGAACCCTCAAACCATCCCCCCGCGTCCCAAACCCTTCCCCCCTCTCAAACCCATCCCAACATAATCTCCCCAATTTTCTAACTCACAAATTCTCTTAAAGATTCACATATATTAATTACACATTCACAATATAAATTATAATTCACAAAATCACAGTATAAATAAAAATTCAAAATAATTGGGAATAAATATCATACATTTGTGAGAGTTTGAGAGTTATAGAGATGGAAATTGTGAGAGCTAGGGCGGGAGGCGAGATTGTAGTGGCAGGATTTGTTTTGTTGGGAGAAAAAGGGGGGGGGGGAGAGAGATTATAAAAGTTGTTGCAAGAATAAGAGGTCTTGGCTTGATATAAACATCAGGGCGTGAACACGTGTATTAGTTAGGGTTTGTTTGACGAAAAGATGCGTTGGGTAAGGGTTTCATACAAAATCCGCAAGCTATAAACTTTGGCAAAAAAAAAAAAATGGTGGGAAAAAATATTTGCCCGACGAAATACGTAGGAATTCATTGGGCAAACCCAAAAATTGGAGGGAAATTTGACTCTTGGGGAAAAAAATTCGGGAGAGGGAGAAAACTTTTAGACGTGCCCAACGAAAATAGAATATTTACCTGACGGATTGAGGTTCCATTGTCCTACGAAATGTACTTAATTCGTCGATCAAAGTCCAAATATTTTAATGATTTTAAACTATTAAGAAAAAAATATTTTAATGATTTTAAACTATTAAAAAATTTACTATAAAATACTATAGCCATAGTTTATATATTGTATATTAAATATGCATTATTGTATTATTATTCTATATAAGTTGGCAAAAAAATTAAGTTTTATTTATTATTTTTATTAAACCTACTCCAACCCTTGGAATCAAACTCAAATTTTAAGTTCCAAACTTAGCCTAACTTACTCCAACCCTTGGGACAAATATGAGTTTTAACCCAAAACTCATTTCTTAAGCAAATTTAGGCTAGGATTCTCTCTCCCCCCCCCCCCCCCCCAAAAAAAAGGTTAGTGGGGGCTAACCCACCATATATGTGCAGTTTTATTTAGTTTAATATTAATTTATAAATTCATTTAATCTAACAGCTAAGATCTGAAATGATCAAAGCCAATGGTAAAAAAGAAGATCTGACGGTCCAAGTTTAAATCTAACAGCTAAAGTAATTAAAAATAAATTTTTTTATGTGTTTCATATTCTTTCATAGTGTTTCACGAGTTTTATGGTGTCAGTTTGGTGATTTTGCAATATTTATCTGAATCTTAATATTTTTAGTTAAAATGTTCATAAAATTAAATTAGGATAGTCTACATAATTTTTTTCTTTTCAAAATGTTACTTTAAGAAAATATTTTTCCTAAATTCATTCTTTAATAATCTCGAACTAAAAATTTATGTCACAGCCCGTCCCGTGATTCTATTTATCGAGGCTGTGAAATGACGAAAGTACCCTTGACGGTTACTAAGGTATGTGTGTGACTTGTTAGCGAATAATACATATTTTCCTAAGTTTGGAAAATTTAAAATGGATTAAAAGTTATTTGCAATTTGTGTGGTTAGGGAATGAAAGTTTGGACTTGTTTTGGGATGGACCACACACACACACACGGGACACCTTCTCTTTCTCTCCCCCGCGCTCTCTCTCTCCTCCCTCGCAATTCTCTCTCTTCCTCTCGAAAACGTACGGACCAAAGCACAAAACCCTCCAATCTTCACGGATCGACGTCAAAAAGGTGAGGTTCTTCATCCTTTCAACCTCCTGATTTGAATGGTGCAATTTTTAGAACTTAGAACCCTCGATATCACGTTGAAAACTCGAGGTCCAATTTGAGTACTGTTCATGCATACGTGAATTGTTGATTTTCAGGGAATTCTAAGCTTACAGTGAGCTTAGTGAGGTCCTAAGGAAGCTCAGAGTGCTTAGTTTGAAGGTTTTGGACGTCGGGATCACTGAGTTCGAAGTTGGCCGATTTTCTTGGAATTTCTCAAGTGAGATTTCGTCATTTTTAGAGCCTTAAACTAGTACAACATGATTCTACATGCTTAGGGCTTCATTTTGATATAAAATGCGTGAAAAATGGTTGAGAAATGACGAAGAACAAGGAGATTGAAAAATCTCCAGTTTTTCGGCGACCGGCAAAACTAGTCCCACGACTAGAGGAAGAAGGTGACGCGCGTGGGGGCGCGTGGGTCCGTGCCCCTCCCGGTGTGTGGGGGTGCGTGCAGCCTCGAAATGTTTTTCTAAAAATACCTCGACGTCCGTGACGTCGAGTAGGTCACTGTGGTATATTCATATACCCAAATTGAGCATCGTATGAGAAGTTATTACTTATTGTCGGTTATGTGCTTTAAATAACGTTTTTATAGTTGTTTCGCATATAGGTGATACCTATCCCGAGGACGAGCGCATTCAAGGACGTCACGGGGTTACGACCCTTCGACCTATCAGTGAGTGGGCAGTTATTTTCTGTTATTACCTATATACTACTGAATTTCCCAGAAATTGAATTTAAATGAAAGTATGTTTTTAAAATGCCATGCATGCATATTATGAATTATATGAATTAGTAATTGATGCATATATATATGAAATGGTGCTGTGGACGCACATGTGAGTATCAGGTGAGTTTTATGTTATTCATATGATTTATTGTAATGTAAATTGTGTTGAGAGCTCATAACCTGCACCCCTGGTGTTAGTGCTTATAATATTCACCGCACCGCACGCTCACCTTGGATCCAAGTAGGTGCATGTCGTACAGACCATGAGAGGGTTCCGACATGCTAGTCGTACAGATCACTAGAAGTGGTTCCGACTGGTAGGTGACCTTAGATTATGTGCACAGATGATTGATGAGAGAAGCACTAGAGCGTATTATTACACCATTCTTGTCGTACAGACTACTTCAGGTAGTTCCGACTTATGTGCAGAGTAGTGCCGTACAGGTCACCGTGGTGACGCCGGTTGGTTTGGATATTGAGCTATGGAATTAACTGTACAGGACCAACTGCAGGGTCTCCGGTTGATTCATTATGTCACCTGTTATATTGATGCATTCTTAATCTGTTATTGACATTTATGGCATGGCATATTTTCTGGGTTTTGATAAAGATTGGTGAGTTGAGATATTTGAAGAAGTATATGCATATTATGTTATTTTCTGGGAAAGTATACAGGTTTTACAGCGAGGGGTTAGAAATGTTATTATTTGAAATGTTTTAGTAAAACTTTGGTTTTACTAACCCACTCAATTTTGTTTTGCGCCCTTCCAAGTTCTAGATAGCAGCGTTGGTGGCCCATGAGGATTCCCACGGCGTACTGACATACTACATATATGTAGGACTCACCTGCGGGTGTTGTAATTTAGTTATGGTCCTACTTGACTGCACCTAGTACTTATGCTCTGAATATGTGTGTTTCATACTTAAACTGACTCTAGCATGCTAATTGGAATTTATTGCTAGTATTTGGTTTTTATTTCTTCGTATTTCTCTTATCTACTGCTTCCGTGTCGCACTTTTGGTTACGTCACGCTCACGTGACGGCCAACAGGCCTTGATTCTAGAATCGGGGTGTGTCAATTTAACCCGGAAAGGTTGGAGGAGAGAAACTGTCACAGCCCGTCCCGAAAATTCAGTTATCTTGGATGTGATTTGACGGAATTGCCCTTAAAGGTTACTAAGGTATGTGTGACTTGTTTATTTGAATAATTCATACATTCCTAGGTTTTTGGAAAATTGAGTTGGATTAAAAATTGGTTTGCATTTTGTGTGGTTAGGGGAAGGACACACACACTCAAAACAAACCTCACACTCTCTCCCCCATGCCCTATCTCTCTTCCCTCTCAGTTTCTCTCTCTCTCCCTTCGACTGTACGGACACACCTACCCATGAACATCCAGGCACGGATCAAAGGTTTCAAGGGCATCATTGTGTTCGTGAGGTACCTACGAACGCATCCATACCCATTTCAGGTAAGAAACCTTTCGATTTCAGGTTGAAAACTCAAGGTCCGATTTGAGCACTGTTCATGCACATTTGAAATGTTGGTTTTCAGGGAATTCTAAGCCTACAGGGAGCTTAGTGAGGTCCCAAGGAAGCTCGGAGTACTTAGTTTGAAGGTTTTGGACATCGGGATCGTAGGGTTCGAAGTTGGCCGGATTTTTTGGATTTTCTCCGGTGAGATTTTGTGTATTTTTTAGCCTTAAAGTAGTACATTGTGATTCTACATGCTTAGGGCTTCATTTTGGTATAAATGCATAAAAAATGGTTGAGAATTGACGGAGAACAAGGAGTTTGAAAATTCTCCAGAAACCGGCGACTTTTCTATCGCCGGCGAAACCAGTCCGGCGACTGGAGGAAGGAGATGACGCGTATGGGGGCGTGTGAGCCATTAATTTTTTTTCTACAAATACCTCGACGTCCGTGACGTCGAGTAGGTCACTATAGTATATTCATATACCCAATTTGAGCATCGTATGAGAAGTTATTACGTATTGTTGGTTATGTGCTTTAAATAACGTTTTTATAGTTGTTTCGCATATAGGTGAGACCTATCACGAGGACGAGCGCATTCAAGGGTGTCACGGGGGTTACGACCCTTCGACTTACCAGTGAGTGCGTAGTTATTTTCTGTTTAAACCTATATACTACTGATTTTTCTCAGAAATTGAATATAAATGAAAGTATATTTTAAAATGCCATGCATGCATATTATATGAAATATATGAGTTAGTATTTGATGCATATATGTGAAATGGTGCTGTGGACGCACATGTGAGTATCAGGTGAGTTTTATGTTCATATGGTTTATTGATGATGTGAATTGTGTTGAGAGCTCATAACCTGCACCCTTGGTGTTAGTGCTTATATTATTCACCCTGCACCACACGCTCACCTTGGATCCAAGTAGGTGCATGTTGAATAGACCATTAGAGGTGGTTCCGACATGTCGTACAGACCATTAGAGGTGGTTCCGACTTGTAGGTGACTTTAGATTATTATACAGCTGTTGATGAGAGAAGCACTGGAGCGTATTCTTACACCATTCTTATCGTACAGACTACTTCAGGTACTTCCGATTTATGTGCAGAGTAGTGTTGTACAGGTCACAGTAGTGACTCCGGTTGGGTTGGATATTGAGCTATAGAATTAACCGTACAAGACAGATGTAGGGTCTCCGGTTGATTCATTATTTCACCTGTTATATTGATGCATCCTTATCATGTTTTGAATCATAGCATGGCATATTCTTGAAAAGTGTTAAAGACTTGTGATTGGAGTTTTGATGTGATATATGATTATGTATATACTATTTTTCTAGGAAAGTATACAGGTTTTACAGTAAGGGGTTAGAAGTGTTGTTTAATGAAATATTTTCGAAAAGTTTTGTTTTACTGACCCACTCAATCTTGTTTTGCGCCCCTCCAGGTTCTAGTTAGTAGTGTTGGTGGCCCACGAGTATTCCCACGGCGTACTGACAGACTACTTAAATGTAGGACTCACCTTCGGGTGTTGTAATTTAGTTATGGTTCTACTTGACTGCACTTAGTATTTACGCTCTGAATATGTGTGTTTCACACTTAAACTCACTCTAGCACGTTAGTTGGATATTATTGCTAGTAGTTGGTTTTTATTCCTTCGTATCTCTTTTATCTTTTGCTTCCGCATCACACTTTTGGTTACGTCACGCCCACTTGATGGCCAGCACATCTTGATTCTAGGATCGGGGTGTGTCAGAAACTGTTTCCGGGTTAAAACCTAAATTTTTTTAGGTTAAAAATTTTAGGTTTTAACATAAGGGTTAAGATAAATTTTACTCACATGTTGTCTAAAATTCAAATCAACTAGTATAGCATAGGCAAAAAGACAGAGTTTCAATTTTAGAGTCAATGATGTAACAAAGTTTTTTACTCTCTCATTCAGTCATACTGTGACATCCCACATCGCCCAGGGGAGTGGATCCTGTAAGCCTTATATGTATGTTCCTATCTCTACCTAGCACGAGGCCTTTTGGGAACTCACTGGCTTCAGGTTCCATCAGAACTCCAAAGTTAAGTGAGTTTGGGCCAGAGCATTCCCAAGATAGGTGACCCACTGGGAAGTTCTCGTGTGAGTTCCCAAAAACAAAACTGTGAGGGGGTGGTCGGAGCCCAAAGCAGACAATATCGTGCTACGGCAGAGTCAAGCCCGGAATGTGGTGGGGGCCCGGGCCGAGATGTGACACATACACATAAATGTTTTATCGGCCTCTTAAAAGTGAGATTAAAAAAAAAATTATAAAACACATTAAAAAATAAAAATATCAAGTAGTTTAAAAATTCCAAACATATTTAAAAATTATAATAATCAATTATAAGTGAGAAAAATGTGAAAATATATGTAGATGCCGGTGATTGAGTTGATGGGTGCATCATCATTTGATTTGAAAACCTTACAAACTTTCGTGAATAGTAATTTTAAGGGATTTCAAAATAAATAAAAAATCATAATCACTAATGTACAACTGTGAATGAATATATAAACCCACGTGATTGCATCCTCTACGCTTAGACGATAGTTATATTGTTGTTTAAAATTTTAAAATCCTCCAACCTCATGACTAGTATTTTTTATTTGAGTGCAAAATTAATAAAACTCTTAATAATTATTGTAGAAGTGTGAAATATGTAAAAAAAATAAAAAATATACAAGCACTCAAGTTTTACAATTTTCGTGAAGGAGTCAACTTCGAAATCCGACACCATAATTCATAAACCTTAGATTCAAATTTAACTGTCGAAGGTTTATGTGATTATAGTAGCGAATTTTAGAGTTAAGCCCTTCACGAAAGTTGTAAAGCTTGTCATTACCAGCATTTATATATTTATTTATTTATTTTTCACACTTCTGTATAATTAAAAAAACCTTACTTAAACGATAACCATAGGATTTAGTCTCACTTATGTGAGATTAAATGGTTACCGTTGGATTCTATCTCACTTATTTATTAATTTAAAATATATTTTCTTTAATGCGTACTGGGTCGGATCATAGTACCTGTTACTATTAATGGGTCAATTTCGAGTCGAGTCGGGTCATATTACCTGTTTATTTTAACGAGTGTTACACGATACAACCCGTTAAGATATCGGGTATGACACAAAAATGACACGAATGCCAGGTCTATCCTTGATCTCTGAAAGTTTGTTTTTTGGTCATTTTTGGTGTATGTGATCTCGTACTATATTCAAACAAACAAATTTGGCAGTTGGATATTGGAAATGAATTTTTTAGAGTGCATATCCTAACAAAACAATATATTCAACCAACACTTAGAGTTTATTCTATAGTTCTGTTAAGTGCAATATATCATTTTGTGGTAACTACTATTGTAAATATTTTAAATTGATGATCCTATCAATTTATTGTATTCTTTTAGGGTCAAGGAGTGTAGTTGTAAAAAACCATCAAAATCAGAACTGAAATAACCATTAAATCTTGAATTTTCGTTTCTTACTGTCGATGGATTTCATCAGACAAATATTTTTGGTGTATTTAATCATGTAGTATATACCAACTACATTCACGATTGGATCATGGAAATTAATTTTGCCGACTGTGAAAATCCTCGAAAGAATTGGACATATGAAAATGCCCAAAACATTTGTCTGACGAAATCCTTTGACATTGGCCAATGAATTTATTTGCCCAACGAGTTCATATCTTAAACCCTAAACCCTAAAAAGTTTACCCGACGAATTCAATAAATTCAGTCCGGCAAGATAACTTCACTCGACGAAATCGTTGAATTCTGTCTGCGAAAGGTTCAATTATTTTTTTAACAAGATAAGTGGGCAATTGTGACCTTAAATAAAATTAATAGAAACTTTATTTTGTGAACCTTTTATCACTGTCGGTATACTCTTCTGCTTCCTTATCCTCTTCATATTGCTTCATTGCTTGATTCATCGGTATTATAGTCAAGCAAGGAATTCCGCTGAATTGCTAGTTGGCACCCGAGGTTAATAGATAATGCATCTATTTCAACTGGGGAGACACCCAACATCTCGAATGGTGGTTGTACGATGTGGTTGCTCCGTCCGGGAAGGTTTTGGGTGGTTGCGGATGAATCCTCTTGGTGAATATTTGTTCATCATCAGTATCCTCATTTTCATTCCACTCTAGGTCAGGAAAGTCCCAAATATTTCTGTGCAATATGAATTGTAATACTTCCTCCAACTACCCCTCGCCTTTGGATCATCGAGGTAGGATACTTGTTTCCCTGTATTGGTAAGGATATAGGGATCATCCTCAAACCATCAAGTGTTTGTGTTGACAAATAACAAGTACATATCTTGAATGAGACTGCCTGCTTTGTCTGGGTTTGTATCATACCAATGACACTTGAACAACACGACTCCTTTACGGTTTGTGTATAACAATTGAACCACACTTAAATGGTTGTCAAAGAAGTAAGTACTTATTTATCTCGGGGAAAAAACTCCACTATTTTCAGTGCACAATTTAACTCCGTTTAGGTGACAACCAGAGTACGTTTCACCTCTTACGGGACGGCATGCCAATTGGAGTAAATCTCCGTACAACAAGGATGATTTGTCTTCTCGTCACTGTCACATCTAGTAAAGTCCAAATACCCATGTATATGTAAGTTTCTACAATAGAAAAAATCAATTTAATTTAAAAAAAAAATAAAATACTTAATCCAGGGCAAACCAATGCGAAAATAGTTGTTTGTGCATTTGTAACCCAATTTGAAGGATATTGGGTCTTCATCAATGCCTCATGGTGTTTGAGGATGGCGAGACTTCATCGCAATTGTTTAATATGAACCAATGAGCCACCTCAAAGTTAGCTTGTTTGATAGGTTCACACCAAGTCCTTCACCGAATGGGTAAACAGGTTAAGCAAAGACATGTTTTTCAACCTGCTCACCCCCGTTAAAATTGCATAGCCACTTGTTAAAGGAAGTTTCAACCTTCCGGAGGCACCTCGCACAAAACATAAGCGATTCTTGCATGCTAATCCCCTCCGCTATGGATTTTTCGAGTTATCAGAGTTTTTAATCCCAATCGCTTGATAAAGAATATTAACAAATGTATTGACAAGATTACCCCTCAATTGGATACATCCAACGATTATGCATCTACTTATTAATCTTGACCTCATATGGCAGATGTATCATTACGTGAACCATACTCGTGAAAATGCCAATGGATGTATTTGCTCTAGTCAACTTAGGATCCACACAATATGTTTGATCATATCATTTACGTCCGACTTTCACAATGTTTTAGCACATAGTTGTTAGAACAACCAAGGCAAATATACAATCGTCGTAACAAACTTATGGTCCAAGTGTGGCTGAATACCAATTGGAAGGAGTTGTTGCAGTAATACATGGCAAGTACGACTTTTCAATGCCAACTATGTCCCATTGTCCATTTTAACGTGTCTTGATATATTGCTAGGGTACCTGTCTAGAAATTTCACACCTTGAAGCCACTTCAAGAACCCTTTCTTTCCATCCAATTTGAAAGTATAATTGGCGTCCCTTTTCTTGTATTTACCATGTATTAATGTAGGCCATTGGTTTGACTTTATCCCTATTTCTTGCATGCCAATACTATGGTGTCTTTCGATTTTCCCTCGATGGATATAGTCGTTCCCACCACATTGTCGCAAACATTCTTCTTAATATGCATAGGATCAACAATGTGTCTAGCTTTGAATTTCACCAGTATTCCAATTCAAAGAATATACTCTTTTTCATCCAATTCAGTTGTACAACTGGTCTCAATCTTTCCTCAAATTGGGCAATGTTCAACTTGGACAATAGCTCATCTCTAGAAAATTCTCTTGATCTAGGTCAAAAGTCTGTTTCCAATCAAATGCTCTAAGGTTGTTAAGCTAGTCGTGATCCCAGGGGAACCATCTTTGGTGACCCAACGAGCATATCTTTCTAGCGTGCCCAAAAGGATGAGGTGTCCTCGCAGCATGTTGGCCATGCCATATAACCTTTGGTGCTCCATCTTGATAACATACCATAAGTTGTAAAATCATTAAATGTCGACATAACTGTTGTTGGCAGAGTGAACATTCCCCAATGAACTTGTATGTTAGTAAACCATTTATCCATAAATCTATCAACTCTTCTATCAACATCAGGAAATAAACATCAACGGAATCACATGTGATTTGGACACGGGTATTAAAAGTCTAATGATCGTAAGTTCTTTCTTCATTCACCACCAAAGGGCAAGTTATAGTGAAGAACGACCACTGGCCAAGTGTTGTGCTCATGTAAAAAACTCCCAAACAAATTGAAGCCGTTAGAAGCAAGCCTCAATTTGACATTTCTTGGATTTATGGCAAAAACTTGGGACAATTGTGCAGATTCTCGAATTCACTGCAAAACAATAAACTATTGTTTTTGCATGCATGGATCTTGTCATATCTGAACCTGAGATCTTTCAACATCTTCTTCGAGCAAGAATGATTTTCAGGCAATACATTGGTTGCAGAAGCACACGTTTAACAATGCCCATCACCCTATCGTAATTACGGTTGGTCATATTACACTCTACTTTTATGTGCATCAACTCTATGAAGACTTTTAGGACAAAAAAATCCAACCAGTGAACAATTCTTGCTGAGCTTCTTTAAACAATTTATCGTACTTCTCAGGGTCCATGGACTACAGTTCATCCATATTGAGTGAAGCATTAGGGAAATCATCATTTAATACGTCCATCCTTGGTCGTCATCAACACGATTCACTATTGAAGGATGTTGATGTTATAATGGGACATTCTCCATGATAAGTTGTCACGCCCCGGACCCGGGATCGATAGAAAAATTCGAACCCGAATAAAAAACATGAGTTAAAAACTAAATAAATAAAAGGAAATTAAAAAGGGCTGGAAAACAAATTTCTCTTATAAAAATAACTCATGATTATTAAACAAATAAAAAATTCTTTACATGAACAAACTTTCTATTCCCAGATCTAATCCGATCTCATCATGTCTACTCTTTTGAATGTCTAGTTTGTATACCTGCATAAAAATAAAGGGATGAGCTTCAACAGCTTAGTAGGGACATAACCTTACCACAGTAAATTTATAATATTAAATTAAGTGTCATGGAATCACATAACCAAATATCAAATCATTTTTTTAATAACAATGCATGAATGCAATGCAACCTCTTCGGCTACCTCCGTTAATTTATATAATAAAATACGCGGACTTGCATGTGCCATACTGTGCATTTTGCCATTGCAATGGTGGTTCAAATATTCTATTATACAAACTAACCCCCATAAGATATCCCAGGTTCATAAACCCCTTTTGTTAGTCATCTTATCTAATTCATTGATCTCCAACCCAAATCACCCACATCGACAATTTATCCTGCTGATATCTTATTCTAATGTGCACACCGGGCTAGCCTGGGACCTGGTTCACAATGAAAAGATTCAACTGCACATAAGATCCTTTTCAATTACCCTTATTTCCAGACCAGTCTCAACATTGAAGTTCTAACCACGTCAACATGAATGATGCACAAATAATGTCATTTCATCTTTTATATGTATCACAATATCGTCTCAACAAAGACCTTTCTAACAATAATTCCATAACCAATAACAAGTAAACACTTAATTGCAATTAGCCAATTAATATCCAACACATTAATAAAATCAATTTCCGTAAAGGTTTGCCGTATTTCCCTTACCTGGATTCCAAAGCTAAAACAAAGATCCACGTGACTACCAGAATAGCTAAGCTCCACATACTTATCCATGTCACTACCGAAACGGCTAAGCTCCATGTACTTAAGCAAGTTGCTTGATCACTCTTGAATCATCATGTATTTCTTCAACCCTATTTGTTTTCTAATCTCTCTCCACATAAACAGCTACATATATATATATATATATATATATATACATAGGCCCTTTAAGGAAGGGGAACTCTATTTTTCAAAAAAAATGGGGACACGCTCTTGAACGTTAGATCTATCTTTAATGAAATTCTGTGGTTGAGATTAAATCATAGGCCACAGAATCTCAACCACATAATTTAATTAAAGCCAGATCTAACGGTCAAGAGGGTGTGCCCATTTTTTTTTGAAAAATGGGGACACCCTTTTGACCGTTAGATCTGGCTTTAATTAAATTTTGTGGTTAAGATTAAATCACAGGCCATAAAATCTCAACCACATAATTTCATTAAAGCCAGATCTCACACACCCTTTGTTAATTTTTGCCCTTTGATCTTCTTTGATTCAGTCGATCCGACGGCCGCAAATTAAGAGGGTGTGTATGAAGTAAAAAGGGGTGTGTGGATAACACACCCCTATATATATATATATATACATGTTGCTTAAGGGAAGGGATCCCCATTTTTTGAAAAAAAATGGGGATTATGTGTGGGGCTCACTACATATCGAATTTCAATTATCCGAACCGTCTATTTTGTTAGTCTCGATTCATAGATCATCCTTGCAAAAATTCAATTCAATCCGAAACCGTTTGCCTATTTAATTATCAAGATCAAATTTCATTTTTTCTTATATAACAAAGTATTCGTTCAATTCCTTGAACCCAATTAGATGTCTTAAACATTTCCGATTTAGCTAATATTTTGCAAGGATGATCTATGAATCGGATTTGTTTATAAAATTGGGCTTCTAATAAACTCTTTAAAATAAAATAGAAATATATGTATATAAAAAAAAATTATAAATAAATACTTTAAAAAGCAGGGTCTCACATAAGTCCAACATGAAGTAAGTGTGTACCATCTCATTCATATACAAATCTTCCTCTATTGTCATTCAAACAAAGTTGTTATATTTCATGCACGAATACCTCATACGATTTCGAGCGTTGACATGATTACTTGCAAATTGATTAAATATGTTGATCCCATCCAAATATTGATCACAACTTCTATCTTTCAACTTGATCCACTCTTTGTCCATTGTCCCTATTTTAAGAGAATTTAGTCATCTTAATAATTTGATATACGCTTGATCGCCCCTTATGCCTCTGGTAATGATCATGTCCCATTCGTAAATGCACTTTATGTGTTACTGTTTAATTCACACGACTATTTCCGATTGTAAAAATTTCAACAACATCTCTCTAGGATTAGTGCACAACGTAGATATTATAAATAAATATCTAGTGCACACTCAAAGCACATTAAGGGGATATGACTGAATTTCCCACGATCTTATAATTCATAAAAAATCAGTGCACTCCCATACCCTAAACACATACTAGTGCACTCCTGAACTGTATAAATTTGACAATTCAAAAAGCAGTTAGATTGCAATGCCGCATACTGCGTCTACACGCGCATCCAATTGACTCTCAAAAAGGCGTAAAGTTTTTTCGATTTTATTATATATATGAAGTTAATCAACATAATTAACTTCGTATAAAAGGTTATGAAATTTTAACAAATATACACCACAATTTCCTAAGTTAATGTTGCACAAATTAAATTCAACTAAGCTACATATATTTCAATAACACACAAACTCAAAATTTCACACAACTCACAATTTTCAAATACATATATATCACAATTAAATAAATTCAAACTTACTAATTTATAATAAAGAGACAAATACTTGAACTTTCATCCAATCCAATTCGCAGGTGTCATAGCCAGTCCCAAATTATTTTTATCGATGGTGTGAAAAGACTAAAGTACCCTTGAATGTTTATGGTGTTGTGTGGTTTAGGTTTTGGTTGTGAACCAATTAAAATTTTTCCTAAGTTTTTGGACCCAATTAGAAAAGAGATTTTTGTTTGTTTTGGTTGGTAGCCCAAACTGGACCACACACACACACACCCAAACTCCCATTGACCTTTTGTCTCTCTCCTTCTCTCGGATTTTTCTGAAAGTCCGTACAACAGTATGGACAAACCTCAACCAGACCATTTCTTCACTGATCGACTTCGAGGAGCTTGTTTTTGGGTTCCTTGTGAGCTTAGGAGTCGAATGGCGGTGGTGGTTGGACGTGAAAACCCCAGAAACCTGAGAACCCAAAATTTCCGATTTGGGTCACTGTTTATGAAGTCATAATCGTGGAAGAAAGTTTTAAGGTTTTAGGGAGTTTTAGGACATCTTCACGAAGCTCGGGGAAGAAAGTTGGAGTGTTATGGACGTCGGGAAGCTTAGTTTTGGCAAGTTTCAAATTTGGCTGGATTATCGAGGTTTCTCCGATAAGACTCCGTGGATTTCAAGGCTTGAAAGTGGTAAGAATATGTTCTACTCACTCTAAGCTTCATTTTGAGACAAATTTCATGAAGTTTGGTTAACAAATGAAGAAGATATGAAGTTTTAAAGTTTTTCCAGAAACCGTCGATCGCAGCGGCGCAGGCGACGGTCTCCGGTGAACCAAGGAAGACGAAGGGGAATATTCTGTTAATTTTATGGTTATCCATTTGAAATTTATGTAATTTAAGGTGGAAAAGTTTGTATTTTTCTCTGAATATGTTTTGAAATTTTCTAGATCTATTGTGGACTTGACTTTGAATTTGAATGTGGGCATGCGATATTGGATTCCGATTATGGCATTTAGATGAACCCATTTGCTTTGTTTTTGTTTCGATCTGCATCAATAAGTTAATTTGTTGAATTATTTCATGATTTTACAAATTTTAAAGTTTTAGAATTTTGAATCCTGGCGATGTACATTTCCTTGAAGAATATATGTTTCTGTATTTGCTTAAGTTTTGAAAATTTGAATTCGATATGCTTGATCATAAGTAGTTGAATTACTTGAATATATTCAGGATTTTGAGGCTCTCAATTCTCTGATATATGAGAACTGGGAGTTTGATCCTTCCATTTACATCATTTTTTGAAAAAAAAAATCGAAAAAAACTGAAACTAAACAAAAAAAAAATGAAACGAAGAAATTTTGGTTCGGTTTCAGTTGTGGCAAAAAATCGAACCGTTTTGAATCGAACCCAGCCCTAATAATGATTCCCATAGCACCATGTCATGACATCTTCAAGAGAAGTACAAGCTCATTTCAAATTAGCCGGAGTAATTGCAGCTGCAAGCAACGCCTGAACATAATTAGTGTTTTGAAGAGCACTAGTATCAGAAGAAAGGGCAATTCAATCAACCAAAGGTCAGATCAAGAGAGGGGGACAAGCCGTTCAATTGGACCTAGTTGGTGCAATTAGTGGAAGACTAAGGGCCATCTATAGGCACTTGCATTGGATGTGCAAAAGTTAACGTTAAGGCAATGGAAGGCCCAAGTTGCAACGACTTCGCCGGTACGGGCAAAAAATTTAATGAATGGACCAAAGAAGGAAACTAGGTTTTCGACTCTGACGACTGGGCGACACCACAGGTAAGAGCAGAGGAGACGAAGTGGATGGCTCATTCATTGTGGATAATGAGGCTGGTACACTCAAATTGGAAGGCGCCAGAGCAGCAACGCGCCTCTTTCTTCAAAGGGGGACCTCTTCCGCTTCTCCGAGACTTTCAAATTGGGTGTCCCTAATCAATAGTTGAAGCTAAGGGGTCACAACCAATGAATGATGAGGAGAAGAACTAATAGGCTGCTTCTGCTTTTTTGGAATAGATGACAAGGTCGCTGCTCATTTGAAAAAATGAATCCTTTTGTGGGCACTACAAGCATCAACCCATCCCGGCTATTTTATAAGGAATCTCGAATAGTGGAAGGCGTCTATGTCTTTCCCATGGTTGGTGAAGCACTTAGGGGAAAAAACCTGCTTCTAGATGCAGTAAACGATTGAAATCTACATTGCTCTACGAATCAAGTTTGGATGATATAAACCGAGGTCAGGCAGATCATCTTTCAAGTTCAAGTTGGTTAGAGAACGAGATTGGATTCGAAGTTCACTAATCTTTCCTTCCCAGGCTCCATCAACAAATAGTATATCATTGTACTAATCTTTGTCGTGGCAGGGGATATCTTGATTATGTCACCCAAGCAAGACTAGCTATGGCCGCAAAATAATAATGGCTATCCAAACTCAGTCTGTTGTTATGCAACATTCTAAACTCGGTATATCCAACTCAGCCTTGAACCACTGATTCAACGACTTTAAGCAAGTAAGAAACCTGAAGTGGTAGGAGAAAGGTTGCAAATGGCTACGCCATAGCACAAAGAAAATGCCTTTCATAAAAGTAGAAAAAGGAAAACGAAGGCCTAGGTCCAAGAACTAGGGGTAAATCCTTGTACAGGGACCACATGGATCTGGCGACGACGGCAAATCGGCGTAGATATCATTGTTGGGTTCCCACCATATGTTGCAATTGTTCAAAATCACGATGCTCTTCAATGAAAGAAATCACCTTCTTCTTAACTATAAACTCTCATCAGAAGAATACTACAAGGAGAAACCCTAATGGATTTGTATTTCTTGCTTGAAGAGGCCATGATAAAAGAATCAAAGGGGAGATTAGATTTTGAAATGGGTATGGATAAAAGGTTGACAATGAAAGAGTTTGTGGTAGGTGAAGAAGTAAGATCCGAGGATATATAGGCATTATTTGGTCTAACCATCAAATTTAGGTCGACTTATCTTGAGATCAACCAATCTGACGGCTGGAATAAACAAAGAATATCGAAGAAGATTTCTCGTTTCTCATGCCCAAGCATCAAACGTAACAGTTCATCATTACAAACTTTATGGCATACTACACGAAGGTGCACGTTTGAATCCGAAATGCGTTCACTTCAGCATTAAAGGTCACCTCACATTTATGAGGACTCAACGGAACGTATTCCAGCTTACACTAAATTGCATGCTCTTTCAATAACAAGTCATCTTCAAGGGGAATGGGTTGCCTTTCAGACGGATAGCTAGGCGCAATTGTGGAACCATGATTTTCCACCACCAAAGTAAGTCTGATCTGATTACAATTACCTCAAAATTTTGGTCATAGACTCACCAGTTTCGAGCAGAGCTGTATCAGATGGAGCAGAGTGCGACCATCACTTTACTCTGAAGCACTAGGTGAAGCCCTAGCGACTCTACTGGATGACCATGCTTCTTCAACAAAACATACGATCTGATCTAGATATGAACACTATAAGAAACTATAATTCTTGGAGTCCCTACTATCTAGGGATAAGCGTGAGACGCAAGTAATCACAACTCCTAAGAAGATGCAATATCTACTTACTAGATATCCACTAGGATTCTCCTAACTTAGAATGAGGATTCTATCCTTAAAATGTCTCTCTCTCCACGATATAAATACACACACCTAGGGATAATCTATGGTAACACAATCTATACACTTCAATTCTCTTGTCCACTGCTTGAGTTTAAAAATCATTTACTAACTTGACAGTCAGATAGCCTTTGGCCGACATACACCCCCCCAACCAATGGTCCTAGGCTTGTGCACAGTTATTTACTTTTTTGAATGTTGCTCGAGTTTGTGCTCAACCACCCCTCACGGAGGTGTGCCAATTTGGTCCCAACGTAGGCCTTAAGATAGAAATTATATTAAAAATAGGGAGACTTTGGATGCAGTCCTTAGTTATGAATATTCTTTGATTGAAACCTTGTTGGTTTTTAATTTTTGATCAAGGTCCCTGAAATTAATGTGATCATTTATTTATATGTACATTACTATATTTTTTAAATTAAAAATTAGAAACTTTAGTTGTTTATATAACTGAGATTTTAAATAAAAAAAACCATAATTTGTGGGATCAAATATATTAAAATATAAATATACTATTGTGTGTGTGTATATATATAAACATGGGTACATTCATCAAAATTAACCAAAAAATTTATTGTAACAAAACATGGGTACATTCTTCAAAATCACAAAAAAAAAAAAATGATATTAAACTTAATAATATTAGTAAATTTCTTCTATTAAACTTGACATGGATACATTTTCAAATCAAAGAAAAAAGAATGTACCCATATAAGTTTAAAAATGGATTAGAAAAAGGGAACTTTAACGAAAAGCTCCCGGTACTGTTCACTTTAACGAAAAACCACATTTTTACACTAAAAAGTCAATCATGTTACTATTCACTTTACTCTTTATTTTGTCCTTATCATTAAAACTCAAAGTTTTCAAGCTCTTTTCATTAGTTTTCCTTTAGAAAAAAGTTGAATAGATTTTATATATATAAGAAGGTACATTTAACATATAACAAATTGGTATATTTAAGAATGGGTATGTTTTAAGATTAAAAAGTTTTACATGAATGGGTACATATAATTAGCATGGGTACATTTAGCAAAATAAAAAGTACAAATACAAAAAAATATATGGGTACAAATGCAAACAAACTTTAAAAAATATGGGCACAAAAATAAATTAATATATGGGTACAAATTAAAACTGAAAAGAAAATTGGTACAAGTTAAAAGAATTACAAATTAAAAATGGGTACAAACAAAAACTAAAAATATATGATAAAAAATTTAGTCATAAATATAAATATACTAATTGTAACATTTTTAACATTAAATGAATATATTTAGAAATAAAAAAATATTTTATTATTGAAATAATTAATGATGTTATTAATACCCAAGGTGTAACAACCCGTTCCAATTTACTGTGCATAATTTTGTCCTCGAGTATGTAAAATGACGTTTATGCCTTCGAGGCTTAGTGTCGTGGATGTACGTATATATTCTAAATTATTTTCTCGCCAATGTGATGAAGTTGAATTCGAAGTCATGATAGTGTGGAGGCAAGTTAGGGCTAAGTTGGGTGTGTAGGATAAATATTATGAAGAATAGGGGGTTGGGTTGGTTCTTTTAGACCCAATTGCATGGATCTTGAATTTGGTAGCCCAATTAGAGCTTGAGGTTGTTTTAGGTGATCAACCTCGTAAACCACACACACACACGTGCAACCTTTATCCTTACTCCCTTATTCTCGAACCTTCTTCCCCGTCCGTGCAGTCCGTACACACACAAACCTAACCATCTTCATCTTGCAAAAATCGAACTATTAGAGGTCATTTCCGAGTTCCTTGCAAGTTCAGGAACCTAGTCATACTATTTGGTTGACCTAAGGACCTCGAGAACTCTCAAACCCGTAAGTTCCAGAGTGGTGTTCTGTAGCTCCATGGTGATCATGGTCATATTACGGAGTTTTAAAGCTTAAGGGAGTCTTAGAACTACTCCATAGAGACTTGGGGACAATTTTGGAGTGGTTTGGACGTCAGGACACCTAGGTTTATCGAGTTGCAGACTTAGCCAGACTATCAAAGGATTTTCTGACTATTTCCTTTTGGTTTTAGGTTTTCAAAGTGGTAAGAATATGTTCTACTCGTTCAGAGCTTCATTTTGGTATAAATTTCATGAAATTTGGTTGAAAAATTATGAAGATATTAAGGTTTAAACTTTTTCTAGAAATCGACGACGCAGCGGCGACCGACGCCGAATTCTGGCGAATCATCAGAGAAGAAAGAAGAATATTCCATCAACTTTGATGGAACATGCTAACAGCGTCAGGTAACACTGTTAGGTTTTAGACGGATATGTTGTTACTTAACAGAATATTCCCTAACACCGTTAGGGATTCCGTCTAACGTGCCAGGCACGTGCCTGTGCATGGTCGAGTGTATGGCCATGCCTTGGTCGGCGTGTGAGGGTGCATGGGATGTCGAAATTTTTTTCTAAAAATATGGGAATGTTCGTGGTGTTGAGGAGGCCACGATGGTATATTTGAACACCTCAATTGAGCAACGTATAAGAAGTTATTACATAGTTTTGGTTATGTGCTTAAAATTGACGTTAAAATAGTGGTTTCACATATAAGCGAGATGTTTCCGGAGGACGACTGCAGCCAGGCGAGACTAGGGGTTACGACCCAACTACATACCAATGAGTGGGCTTTTGATTTTCTATATATACATATATATGCTTGCGTTTTCCCAAAAATAGTTTTAAATGGATTTTACATTCTAAAATGCCATGTCATAATTGTTTTATATTTTAGCATATGATTTAGTATAATTTTGCATAATATTGCATCCTATTGTGGAGGCCAAGGTAAGTTCAGGTGAGTACTCATTGTTGATATGATTGCATAGTAGTTAGTGATGAATTGCTATGCGTAGAACTCATTGTTCTACACCTTATAGTTAGTGCCCTGCCCGAGGCCAAGGCCTAGCCTTCACATGATCATTCACCTCCCGCACCACACGCTAACCTTGGATCCAAGGCAGGTTTCAGCCTGTCGTACATGCCACATTAGTTGGTTCTAACTCGTAGGTGACTTATGATACTTCACACAACCTTCACGTGATTGTAGCACTGAGAGTATTTATTTACACCTAGCCTATCATACAGACCACATTAGGTGGTTCTGACTCATGTGCAGGACTTGACTGATGAGTTATAGACTCAACCGTACAGGTCAAATTAGGTGACTTCGACTGATATGTCATTTTCTATTGATTCATTTCACTTGACTTACTTATGCATTGTGGAGTTGATTGACATGGCATACATGTGGGTTTTGCTACTCTCGAGCATGGCTCTTATATATGTACGTAGTGCTATTTTTTGGGAAATTATACAGGTTTTACGGTGAGGGGTTATTATTTTTGGAAAGATAAATTGTTTTGAAAAGCTTTATTTTTGCTCACTCACACTTTCTGTTTTGCGCCCCTTCATGCTCCAGATAGAAGTTCTTGCTGGTAGCTTATGAGGACTCCACGGCGGTTCTGACAGACATCCATCAGTGTAGGGTTTCTTTTATGATCTGTATAATTAGTAATTAGACTTATGGGCTGCGTTTTGATACCTACGTTCTGGTTGGGTATGTATCTACACTCTAAACACTTTCACTCATACTTATATGCTAGTCTAGCATAAATTAGTTAGTTGGTTTTTTATTACCCACATTTTTTATATCACGTTCATTTCCACACAACGCACATGGCTACGTCACCCTCACATGACGACCAGCATGCCTCGATTGGGGTCAGAGTGTGTCAGTTTGGTATAAGAACCTAGGTTTGGTAGTCCTGCATATTTTGTGAGTATTCTAATTATTTTTGGTGTTTTCTATCAGAACCATGCCGCTTTGTAGAGAGCCATGTACTTCAGCTGAGTCTAGTTTTCCCGATATTGCTCCACTTAGGGAAGCAATTGCCAATGTCATTCAGTCTTCATTTCGTCCTCCCCAGAGGACTCCCCATGAGATTGTGTATAATCTAAAGTTGAATAATTTTGTGGGTATTGAGGGGCCTGAGTGAGCCGAGTGTTGGCTCAATCATTTCGAGAAAAGTTTTCAATTGATGTAGAGACAGGGAAATCTTCCTGAGGATAGATGGGTCGAGACGACCACTTGGTTTTTGGGTGAGGAGCTTGATTCTTAGTGGAGGTAGGAATCTTTTCAGTTGTCACCAGATAGGGCTGCAGATTGGGAGATTTTTAAGCAGTTATTCTAGAAGAGATTTGTACCCCAAGAGTATATAGATCGTAAGAAGCAAGAATTCACGCATCTAAAGCAGGGGAAGATGTTAGCTAATGAGTATTATTAGAAGTTCACTGATCTATCTCGTTATTGCCCTGATATTGCTACAAATCCCGCAGAGATGCTTCGCCGTTTTAGATTGGGTACTAGAAAGAAGTGACGTTCTATAGTGACCATGACTCCCTGTGCTACATACCAAGAATTTTATGAGATTTTACTACGGGTTGAGGATTCTGAAAATATGCTAGTGATAGTGAGGAAGAGGAAGAAAAAGATAGTAACCAGAAGAAAAATAATAATAAAGATAAGTGGAACTTATCATAAGGACCTCGCAAGACGTAGAGTTTTAAGAAAAGTGGTACTAGTTCCAGTTCTTTTAGTCGAGGTTTGAGTTCCATTGTGCAGTGGAAGGGCGACCGTTCAGCCGGTTCTTGCTTTGAGGGTCAGAGAGGTGCTAATGGTTCTGGTGGTCCATTTTGCCGTAGATGTAACCGTCGACATTTTGGGGAGTGCATGCAAGGTAATAGATGATGTTTTACTTGTGGCCAGATGGGATATTGGGCTATCCAATACCCACAGAACCAGCAGAAATCCCAGCCATTTGCCTTACCACCACCAGTTCCTATCCAGCAGATTCCAAGGTTTAGTGGTTATACCTAGACGGGTCACGGGGGTGCCTATCATTATCAGGGTGATATAGCTCCATATTCCAGAGGGCAGTATTAGTATCCACACGATCCGTATCAACAGAGTGGTTACGTTCAGTATCCAAGAGGTTATACACCATATCCACTGTATTCAGCTGGGGGATCACAGTGGCATCTTGAAGGACAATCACAGAATGTTGAAGTTGCTTCTAGCAGTGCAGGATCATTGCGGCAGCCAACCAGCCTAGTCAGGGACGAGGTGCACAGGGACGAGGTGAACAGGGACGTGGAAATCAAGCTAACAGAGGTCGTGGAGGACGGTAACAGCAATAAGGCCGTGTTCACCATATCACCTTAGAAGATGCTTAAATCAACCCCGATCTGATTATGAGTACGTTAAATATCCTTGGCCATTTTGCTAGAGTATTAATTGATTGTGGTGCTACACACTTTATTATTTCTCATATGTTTGCTCAGACAACGGAACCTCATCCCTCACCTCTTGGGTACGAGTTAGAGTTTTCAATGCTTAGAGGTGAGACATGTTATGTTAGTTGGGTGTATCCAGGATGTTCTGTGTTAGTCGAGGATGTCGTTATGTCAGCTGATATTGTTCTGTTAGATATCGTTGATTTTGATGTTATTTTGGGCATGGATTGGCTACATTACAATCGTGCCAAGATGGATTGTTACTGGAAGACAGTCACTTTCCATCGTCTGGGCTTGCCTATGGTCACATTCATAGGTGAGCGTAGTGGAGTGAGACACGGCGTTATTTCTGTCGTGAGGGCTAAAAGGTTATTGAGGAAAGGTTGCCAAGGGTATTTAGCTCACACAGTATTAATTGTAGATACTCCTATCAGTGTGGAGGATGTACGAGTAGTAAGGCATTTCCCAGACGTATTTCCTGGTGACTTACCTGGATTACCGCCAAACTGAGATTTGGTGTTCACTATCGATTTACTTCTAAGTACAGATCCTATTTCTCTAAAACCTTATCGAATGGCTCCTACTAAATTGAGGGAATTGAAAATCTAATTATAGGAATTGGTTGATAAGGGTATTATTCAGCCTAGTACTTCACCTTGGGGAGCTCCATTTTTATTTGTACATAAGAAATACGGGACTTTGAGGTTGTGTAGTGATTATTAGCAGTTGAATCAGGTAACAATTAAAAACCGTTATCCGTTGTTGCGTATAGATGATTTATTTGATCAACTTCGAGGTGCCTATGTGCTTTCTAAGATTGATTTGAGGTTTGGATATTATTAATTGAAGATCAAAAGTGAAGATGTTCCTAAGACGGCTTTTAGGACTTGATATGGTCATTATGAGTTTCGTGTGATGCCATTTGGGTTAACTAATGCACCTGTAGCTTTTATGGACTTGATAAATCGAGTATTCAATCCATATCTTGATAGGTTTGTTATTGTCTTTATTGACGATATTTTGGTGTATTCTAATGTTCAACATCTCACTTTGGTGTTGAAGAAATTGAGGGAACACCAATTATATGCTAAGTTTAGCAAATGCCAATTTTGGTTAGATCAAGTGGCATTTTTGGGGCATGTAATATCAGCTCAAGGTATTATGTGGATCCACAGAAAGTTGCAGCTGTTGAGAATTGGGAGCAGCTCCAAACCGTCACTGAGGTACGGAGTTTCCTTGACCTAGCAAGTTATTACAGACGATTTGTTAAAGATTTTTCAGTTATAGCTTTACCACTGACGAGGTTGACTAGGAAAGATGTTAAGTTTGAGTGGGATGATAATTGTGAGCAGAGCTTTTAGCAGCTAAAGTATTGTCTCACTCACCCCCCTGTATTGGCGCTTCCAGATGACGGTGGTAACTTTGAGATTTATAGTGATGCTTCGTTGCATGGTTTAGGTTGTGTATTGATGCAGCATGGTAGGGTGATTGCTTATGCTTCGTGACAGTTGAAGCCTCATGAGATGAATTATCCTATTCATGATCTTGAATTAGCAACCATTATTTTCGCCTTGAAGATTTGGAGACATTATCTATATGAGGAAAGTGTAAGATTTTCACGGATCATAAAAGTCTTCAGTATATTTTCACCCAGAGAGATCTTAATCTGCGACAGCAGAGGTGGATATAATTGCTCAGCGATTATGATTGCATGATTAAGTATCACCTTAGGCCTGCAAATATTGTGGGAAACACACTTAATAGGAAATCTTAAGGCCTAATTAATGCTTTATATGCTTGTCATATCCCTATTCTCACAGATTTGAGATCCACTAGAGTGAAAATAGGGATGGAAGATCGAGAGGAAGCTTTACATGCTAGTTTCCAGGTCAGACCAATTTTAATTGATTGTGTGCTCGAGGCTCAGATGAATGATGAGGAAACTTAGGAGTTAATTCAAGCAAGATCACAGGGGAAAAATAAAGACCTCAGGATTTGAGAGACTGATGGTATGCTTATGCAAGAAAGCCGGATGTAGGTACCGAATATTGCAGAACTAAAGAAAGATACCCTTGATGAGGTGCCCATATCGGCTTATGCAATGCATCCTGGGAGTACCAAAATGTATCACACTATTAAACCTTTCTACTATTGGCCGGGTATGAAAATGGAGATTGTTGAATATGTGAGTAGGTATGCAATTTGTTGTTCCCCAGTGGAAATGGGAAAATATTACTATGGATTTCGTGTACAAGCTTCCTCGTATATGAAATGGTTACGATGGCATTTGGGTGATAGTGGATCGGCTTACTAAATCAACACACTTTATTCCAGTAAGGGAGAAATATTCTTTAAGTCGATTGGTTGAGTTATTTATATCGAGAATTGTTAAATACCATGGGGTTCCGGTTAGCTAGTATCATTTTTTATCGGGATCCTAGGTTCACTTCTAAGGTCTGGGTGGCATTTCAGGAGGCTCTTGGCTCAAGATTGTTTTATAGTATGGCATATCATCCCCAGACAAACAGTCAATTGGAGAGGACTATCCAGACATTAAAGGATATGTTGAGATCGTCGGTACTACTGTTTGGTGACGCTTGGCATAAGCGTTTTGATTTGATGGAGTTTGCCTACAATAATAGCTATCACTCTAGCATTGGTATGTCACCTTTTGAGGCACTTTATGGTAAGTCTTGTCGGACTCTTTTATGCTGGTCAGAGGTTGGTGAAAGAGTATTGGTGGGCCCTGAGATTGTAGACGAGACTACACAGAATATTCAGGTAATTAAATCTAACATGTAAGTGGCCCAAGATCGACAAAAGAGTCTAGCGGATAAACACGCCACTGATAGGGTGTATAAAGTTGGTGATTGGGTATTTTTGAAACATCACCGTGGAAAGGTGTAGTATGGTTCAGGACAAAGGGTAACTTAAGTACCAAATCACCGAGTGAGTCGGTGAAGTCGCTTATAGGCTTGAGTTGCCTCCAGAATTATCTAAAGTGCACGATATTTTTCATGTTTATATGCTTCACCATTATGTCTCAGATCCATCACATGTGATACATCCTCAACCACTAGAAATCAATCCAGATTTGACTTATGACCAGGAGCCAGTGACTATTTTAGATTGGAAGGAAAAGGTTCTGAGGAACAAAACTGTGCATGGAGGAACCATTCAATGGAGGAACCCACCTGGTAGACGGAAGATCGTATGAGAGATATGTATCCACGCTTGTTTTATGAATATTAGTGGATTAATATGTTGGTGTATAATTTTTAAGGGGGGTAGGTTGTAAGAACCTGTTCTAATTTTGAAGGGGGGTAAGTTGTATCCACCTGGGAGCCAGTGATGATTTTTAAAGGGGGTAGGTTGTAACAACCCGTTCCAATTTACTATGCATAATTTTGTCCTCGACTATGTAAAATGACGTTTATGCCCTTGAGGTTCAGTGACGTGGATGTACGTATATAGTCTAAATTATTTTCTCGCCAATGTGATTGAGTTTAATTTGACGTCACGATAGTGTGGAGGCAAGTTAGGGCCAAGTTGGGCGTGTAGGTTAAATGTTATGAAGAATAAAGGGTTGGGTTGGTTCTTTTAGACCTAATTGCATGGATATTTAATTTGGTAGCCCAATTAGAGCTTGAGGTTGTTTTAGGTGATCAACCCCGTAAACCACACACATACACGTGCAACCTTCATCCTTCCTCCTTCATTCTCGAACCCTCTTCCCTGTTAGTACAGTCCGTACACACACACACCCAACCATCTTCATCTTGCACAGATCGAACTATTGGAGGTCATTTTGGAGTTCCTTGCAAATTCAGGAATACTATTTGGTTGACCTAAGGACCTCGAGAACTCTGGAACATGTGAGCTCTAGAGTGGTGTTCTGTAGCTCCATGGTGATCATGGTCATATTATGGAGTTTTAAAGCTTAAGGGAGTCTTAGAACTACTCCATAGAGACATGGGGACAATTTTCGAGTGGTTTGGACGTCGGGACACCTAGGTTTATTGAGTTGCAGACTTAGCCGGACTATTGAAGGATTTTCGACTATTTCACATCGGTTTTAGGTCTTCAAACTAGTAAGAATATGTTCTACTCGTTCAGAGCTTCATTTTGGTATAAATTTCATGAAATTTGGTTGAAAAACAAGGAAGATATTAAGGTTTAAAGTTTTTCCAGAAACCAGTGACGTAGCGACGATCGGCTCCAAAGTACAGTGAATCATGGGAGAAGAAAAAAGAATATGCTAATGACATCAGGTAACACCATTAGTTTTTAGACGGAATATGCTGTTACTTAATGTAATATTCCCTAACGCCGTTAGGGATTCCGTCCAACGTGCCAGGCACGTGCCTGCACGTGAGAGCGCGTGGGACGTCGGAAAATTTTTCTAAAAATATGAGGATGTTCATGGTGTTGAGTAGGCCATGATGGTATATTCAAACACCTCAATTGGGCAACGTATGAGAAGTTATTACATAGTTTTGGTGATGTGCTTAAAATTGACGTTAAAATAATGGTTTCACATATAGGTGAGACGTTTTTGGAGGACGACCCTAGCCTGGCGAGACTAGGGGGTTACGACCCAACTACATACCAGTGAGTGGGCTTTTGATTTTCTATATATAAGTATATATGCTTACATTTTCCCAAAAATAGTTTTAAATGGTTTTTCCGTTCTAAAATGCCAGGTCATAATTGCTTTATATTTTAGCATATGATTTAGTATAGCTTTGCATAATATTGCATACTGTTGCGGAGGCCAAGGTAAGTTCAGGTGAGTACTCATTGTTGATATGATTACATAGTAGTTAGTGATGAATTGCTGTGCGTAAAACTCATTGTCTTGCACCTCGGTTTTAGTGCTCCGCCCAAGGCTAGGGCCTAGCCTTCACGTGATCGTTCACCTCCCGCACCACATGCTCACCTTAGATCTAAGGCAGGTGCCAACCTGTTGTACAAACCACATTAGGTGGTTCCGACTCTTACTTGACTTGTGATTCTTCGTACAGCCTTCGCGTGATCGTAGCACTGAGCGTATTTATTTACACCTAGCCTATCGTACAGACCACATTAGGCGGTTCTGACTCATGTGCAGGACTTGACTGATGAGTTATAGACTCAGTCGTACAGGTCACGTTAGGTGACTTCGGCTGATATGTCATTTTCTATTGATTCATTTCACTTGACTTACTTATGCATTGTGAGGTTGATTGACATGGCATACATGTGGGTTTTGCTACTCTCAAGCATGGTCCTTATATACGTACATAGTACTATTTTTTGGGAAATTATACGGGTTTTACGGTGAAGGGTTATTATTTTTGGAAAGATAAATTGTTTTGAAAAGCTTTGTTTTTGCCCACTCACACTTTCTATTTTGTGCCCTTCAACGTTCTAGATAGAAGTTCTTGCTGGTGGCTCACGAGGACTCCACGGCGGTTCTGACAGACATCCATCAATGTAGGGTTTCTTTTATGATCTGTATAATTAATAATTAGACTTTTGGGTTGCATTCTGATACTTACGTTCTGGTTGTGTGTGTATCTACACTCTAAACACTTAGACTCCTAGTTATATGTTAGTCTAGTGTAAATTAGTTAGTTGGTTTTTTATTACCCACATTTTTTATATCACGTTCACTTCCGCACCGCGCACATGGCTACTCACCCTCACGTGATGGCCAGCATGCCTTGATTGGGGTCGGGGTGGGTCACAAGGACCTTGATCAAAAATTGAAAAGGAATAGGATTAGGATTTTAATTAATGGAGTAGCAAAATGAAGGATGAGAACCTAATTTCTCCATAAAAATAACACAATCAATGAAAAAAGATTTGACGGTAAACTTTTGTATAGGAATAGAAATTTGAATCAAAAGAGAGCAACAGAGTCACAAAAAATGGTGATTTAACCACATTGTGCTCAATGGAAAGCACACCAATAGAAATTAAAGCTAATAAACACAAGCAAAAGCATACAAAATAAAGAAAATGGTGGATAGGCCGACGCCTATCCTTGTCCTCATGTCTGCCAGTATAATAAACCCACCACCGCATGGTACCAAAACTGAAAATTGTTAAAGAGGTTCCCTCGAATCCCTCTTGATTAAATGTTTATAAAGCTACCCGTATCTTTTGTATTTGTTACTGCTAATTCACTAGTGACTCGAGCAATCTCCTCGTAATCATATGTTGACCATGATCGAGGATTTTGCATTGTTAGAAGATCTTTGATTTTTTTTGGATTGTCTAAGGAAAGGTCATAAAACAAAGTGGCTTTAAGACAGACATGGGTGCATAGAAGAAAAAAATTGGATGTGCATTAGTTGTTCTCTTCCAAATGTTAAAAAGGTTTAAAATTCAAATCTCTCTTCCCCAGTAATAAACAAACACAAGTTGCATGAATCGAATGGTGAATGAAACAAGTTAGAGCCTGTATTTGGACTGATACGGTTATGTCAAGTTTTAATGAAAATACATATACCACAATTTCATCGTCGTTAAAGCAAATGTGTAGTAAAGTGAATGCACAATAAGAAATTCAAATTAAAGATGAACACAAAATTGATAGTAAACGGTCGATATTCGTTGTCCATATCATTTTTTTCCTTTCTTCAAATTTCTATCCTTTTTATTTATAGTAATCACAGATGGATTTTTTTGGTAGCAAGTACTTTCAAATTTTAATACATTATTCGCATATCGTTTTCTAGATATTTAATAACTGGGAAGTAACAAGAAATGCAACATCCCTATATAATATGACCGAAAAGTTCGTCGTAGATACTAGCCTAGGAAGCTGAACTTCAACAGAGGCCAATACTCTTTCGCAACGAACAAGGTTGTCTTTGGCCTGTGTGAGGATTTTAGTCGCTGATTTGTCACCGTCATTGACCCCTCGCACAACGAAACGAAAACCCCGAACGCAAATTCATACGAATGTACCCACTGCTTTAAAGCTGTCATGCCATTAGCATTCTTGCCGGTGGTGTTGAAAGCTTTTTCAAGCGTAGCTTTGGTTTCTGTTGCATTTGCTGCTGCTAAAGAGATGTTATGCACTGCCTATAGTTGTAGCTGTGGAGCCAAAAATATTCACTAGGCGACACGTGGACTTTTGGACAAAAGAGGACAAAAATACCCTTCAGGCATACCGGGATTCCTACGCGCAAGCAGCGGGAAATTATCTTTCAACCAAGTCAAAAGTGTTCAAAATAGGTAACAATTTAAAGTCTATTTCATCAAATCCTTTCTATAAGGTAATTCCCAAAACCTAATTTATTTTATATGTTTTATATTCCATTATTTAGCTAATCAATTAGCTAAATAATATATTCCTTTCATGTTTCCTAAAAATTGACTAATTAAGGGATTAATTACCTAATCAATCCCTTAATTATCAAATTGAAATACCCATTCAAACCTAAAAATACTAGAGGGCCGGCTATCCCCATTCAAAACCTAATCCATGACCTTTTTCTACCTTTTTCACCATTTCTTCCTTTTTATTAGCCAATTAAAACCATAACCACCAAAACATTTCCTTTTAGGTTTAATTAGCCAAATAAAACCTAAAATTCCTATTGAATGGCCGGCCACATTTCCTCTCTAAAAAGTAAACCTACCTAGCCCTATAAATAGGGACCTATTTTCACCAAATGGTAATGCCAATCCTCTTGCAAAAAATGCTAAACACTTTAAACACTTTTTCTCTCTAAAAATTCTAACTTTGGCATCGGAGGTTCTTCGGCCAAAGCCCCCCCCCATTCATCGTGGGCGCGTGAGGCTTTTGGCCTTAACCTAAGGTGCTAGTTGTTTTGTAGGTGCAAAATCTTCCAAGATGGAAGAGGAGAAAATTTGCATCCACAAATTGGTGCTTTCATTGAGAGTTGAAATCCATACTCGTAGAAGACTCTCGCACAAAAAGGTTTTTTCATTATTTTCTAGTCCATTTGAATATTTTTCATACGTTCTTATTATTAGAATTTTTTACTTGCAAAGGTTCTTTGATAAAACGTTCAAGCAAAATATAATGGCTAGAAATTTAGAAAATTCCACGAGTGAAAATTATAATGTTCAAGAAATGGGATTGCGAAGATCCGTGAGGCTAAATGCGACAATAAGTGGAGTAGCAGCACCACCACGAGGTCCATGGTGCCTTCACCACGGCTCGAGCCATGCCATCCAAGGCTCACGACACCAAGGCCACGGCCCAAGTTGTGACATCCAAGTTTGCACGGGCCCGGGCCCAAGCCTCGCATTCTCTTGTATCACATTCTAAGCAGCCTGCTCCTGCCAAGCAACCTGCTCTCGCGGCCTAGCCTGCTCCTGCCAAGCAACCCGTTCTTGCGGCCCAGCCTGCTCCTACCAAGCAGCCTGCTCTCATGACCCAGCCTGCTCCCGACGAGCAGCCCACTCCCGTGGCCCAGCTTGCTCCCGCCAAGCAACCTGCTCTGGCGGCCCAGCCTGCTCCTGCAAAGCAGCCTGCTCTCGTGACCCAGCTTGCTCCCGACGAGCAACCTGCTCCCGTGGTCCAGCCTGCTTCCGTCGAGCCGCCCACTCCCGTGGCCCAACATGCTCCTCCCAAGCAGCCTGCTTTCGTGACCTAGCCTGCTCCCGACGAGCAGCCCGCTCTCGTGGTCCAGCCAGCTCCAGTCCAGCAGCCCACTCCCGTGGCCCAGCCAGCTCCAGTCGAGCAGCCCACTCTCAGGGCCCAGCCTGCTCTCGTGGCTTTCCAAGCAGCCCAAGTCGGCCCAAGACTATCTCTACCATCCGGACCTACCATCGAGCAGGGGGCATTCTCACCATATTTTTTCACGGATTTGACATTTCCCAACTCAAATCTCGCGCCCGGAGTCTACCACCATTCCACTGCCCAATGAGGCGCATTCCTTCCAAGCTCTTCCAATCCAAATGGCGAACAACACTTGTCTCGACAAGTCAGAGAGTTGACGAGCACCCTTGCACAACAGACAACCTTGGTGAATTAACTTTTGCAACGTATCGGGATCCAATGTGCCCCGGACAAGGTATCCCGAAGTAGGACAAGGGCAGACAGATCTTTCCAGCAACGTCCCGGCAAGTAGCCACTCGACCAGCCACGAGCCGAACGTTTGGGCAGTGTACATTCCCGTCTTAGCGTGCGGAGGAGCATGCACTCTCGACTAGGGCCACGGATGAGCATACATTCACGGTTAGGGTCATACTCCGATAGTCAACATGAGCAACCTTCCGGGCAAAGTGTCCATTCGCGGCTAAGCCCACAAGGAGCATCCTCCACCTCACATCAGAGTAGGCAGCACGACGGACGGAGAGAAGCAGTCACTCAATCCCGCTTAAGTTCAACCAGCAGTCTGCGAAGAACTATCTCGCCTGCTAGGAACGCACCACATGCACTGCATCCACAACATAGACGAGCCAAACACATGGAAGAGCAGCCTAGACCAGCAAGTCATGGCTGAGGGCAGCCAAGAGCTCCGCTACCCCAACAAAGGCAAATTCAAGAAGAAGTAGAGAGACTATTGACCAAGCGATTGCATGATTTCCAATGCAACGAGGTCACCGACGAGGTACTACGACGGAACATGACCAATATAAGCAGGTCACCCTTCACGGACGAGATCGAGCAGGCAGAGCCTCCACGCGAGTTCAGCATGCCACATTTCACATCTTTCAAAGGGGATGAAGACCCGGAGAGACACTTAAAGCGCTACCGAATCGTAATGATCCTTTATCGAAACAATGATGATCCCATGTGCAAGATATTCGCCACCACTCTACAAGGTGAGGCGCAAGATTGGTTCTACACCCTGCTGCCACAATCCATCCAGAATTTTTACGAACTTTGTTTGGTTTTCACCAAAGAATATTCATCTTATCACTCGATCAAAAAGAAGTCTGACCATTTGTTCGACGTCAAGAAGAACCCGAACGAGTCGCTTCGCGACTATGTGAGGAGGTTCAAAGTAAAGAAGGCAAAAATAGTCGGATGCAATGACTCGATAGCTAGAGCAGCCTTCCAAAAATGACTTCCAGCAGACCACCCGCTATTCGGAAAATTGATCATGAAAGAAGATCTAACTCTGGCAGACTCTTTTACTTTGGCAGAGAAGTATGCACTTTGGGATGAGGCTCGCCAATGCACATTCAAGGACTTGAAGAAGTACTCGACATCACCTCCCTAGAAGCAGCAGAGGACTTATTCGCATGTTTGACGGTATCTAAAGTAGCAATAAGCTCTACCATCATGCTAGAAGAGATGGGGCCCGACTACCTGTATTCTACAGTTCAAAAGCTCTCATCGATGCTATTAAAAATTCAAAAGCTAACTTTGGCGATAATTGTTGTAACCCAAAAGCTTAAGTTTTACCTTCAAACGCAAGCAGTCATCATCATGACGCACTATTCCACCGAATCCAAACCGGCGACGATAAAGGTGTAGACCCTGGCGGCAAAGTTTTCTGACAAACGTAACAACTCGGCCCAACGACGCCTCGAAGGTAGCCGAGCACACTTTAGCCACACCTGCTCCCTCAGTGGAGATTTCTGGCGTTTGCATGTTGACGGCGCATCCAACTACGAAGGCTTGCGAGCAGCCGTGGTTCTTGCCACCCTAAACGTTTCAATGCTCAAGCAGGCGATCACTCTAAGCTTTAAAGCATCTAACAACGAAGCAGAGTACGAAGTCTCACTAGCAGGCCTTCGAATGACAAAAGACTTGGTGGTGAAAAAGCTTTCAATTCATTCCGAGTCCTAGCTAATCACCAGCCAAACTACTAGGGGCAAAGGCATGATGATCGTGGCAACCGACTACTTCACCAATAAGAAAAGAAAATGGCCAGACGAACTCCAAGGATGTCTATGGGCATATCGTACAACCAAAAGACGAGCAACCGAAATGAGATGGCCACAAGCTTAGATTTGGCAGAAGAGAGGTGTAAACAGACTATCACTGGCATCGCAGCCTACCAGCATCAACTCCTCTCCAGCTACAACAAAAGGGCCAAGATCCGGCAGTTCCAGCTTGGAGATCTGGTCATAAGGAAAACCTTCATCACTGCCAGTAGAAAAGGCTCCAAAAATATGGATCCCATTTGGGAAAGTGGCAAGAACAATTACACCCTCGCCACCATAAAACGACAAAAAGATCGAAAACAGTGGAACGCCTACAATCTGAGGAAGTACCATGTGTGACCTCTCACTACATCAAAGCCCGAAGACTCAAGCAGCTCGACGGGCACTACCTCACTAGTCGAGGATTATCCAGTTGTTATGCAGTTCTTACTTTACATCTAAGTTCTCGTTCGTTTAACTCATTTTTCAATGAGGAATTCAGAAGTAATCACGACTTGGCTTGGCTGCATGCTTACAACAACTGATCACTCCTGCACTTCAAAAGAAAACCGCGCCCTTCTTAGGGACTTACCGCAGGAATTGCGCCCCCCAAGGGACCGACCATGCTCTCCAATGCGAAAGGGTAAACTAATTGCTCTCCAACGTAAGAGGGTAAACCAATTCCCCAACACCCATATGGGTCAGCTCTCCAAGAACGGGAGGATAAACTCTACACTCCGAATATCCAGACCTGGATAAGATGGGCTGCCCTAGTATAACTAGATGCACGATGGCTTGAGCCGGGATTCCTAGAAGTAGCCGCATTGGTCTTTTTCAAGGCTTAGCTAACTGAAGGATTTTGGGTCTCTTGGCTTAATCTGTGGGGAACCGGGCCTTAGAGACAGAGAGGGCACATTACGCAGTACATCCGATGGACGGCTGCCCTGGAATCCTAAAGCTACTACCGAGTGCACTAAGGTAGCTTACGGATTTCGGAAGACTGCTTACGGCTTGCCCTTCAAGCAGTAAAGCCGCACTAAACTTATACAACCGCACATTCTTGTGAAAAGTTAAACAAGCTAGCACGCATATACGAAGTTTTATCCACTGCCGACATGCTACGTAGTCGATAAGCTTCACCTCTGCGAAGCGCGAAACAACCTACACCAAGTCCTAAAGTGTTGTGATACTTGCTACGCAACCTACGAAATTGGAGAAAGTCAAGGTTAACAGCCTGGTGGTTACGCGGACTTGTCTACTTCTGTAAGTAAGGCATCCGGCTGCCAACCCAATGGCTAACAACTTTGCAAAGTTCTACACCAACACCTACGACTGCATAGGCTACGCGAGCTTGTCTGCTTATAAAAACGTAGCATGCTTGCCACTGGTCTATCAAGTCTAAAGGTTAGGGCATGAACAAAAGAAGCAAAAATGAAGAAAAGCTAAGGAAAACATGTTTATAAACAACTAGCAAAGGCCGAAGGAGTTCAAGCAAAACAAGAGCTACAAGGAAAAACAAAGAAAATCTTAAAGGCTACCTAGATGAGTACATTTTAGCAGCTTGGACATCCCACGACTACTCGGTCACCACACCTTCAACAACTGTAACGCTCTTAGCAGCGGCATCATCCGGCGCTTCACCCCCAGCTGCCCCAACCTGGGCACTAACTTCTCCAACTACTTCATCAATGGAAGCCTTAAAAGTAAAAGCAAGCAAGTCTTCCGGAGAAATAGAGAAGGTCTTAAAACCTCAAGCCTATCCTTCTCACCCTTCAGCTGCTCATTCTTCTTAAGCAAACTAACACAGACGCGTTGCAGCTCATCCATTCCCTTCAAAGCAACGAGCTCAGAATCTACCATAGTATTTGTCGTCTCCTTAGCAGCCTTGCTATATCTGCATCATAGCAAGCATAGCAGTCCTTCTATAATTGGGTCGTATGCTTCGCAAACAAGCTTGGGCAAACACCTTTTTGTCGCCATCAACAAACTTGGCACAAGCGTCCATGTTTTCAAGAGATCTGGTTTCAAAAGCACATAGATCTCAGCAACCTCCCCATAAGCAGGCTTAGTGGATTTCTCACAGCTGCCTACGCGAGCAGTCTCCTCATTCCTAGCAGGCGAATCAGTCTCAACAACATAAGGAATAGGCCTTGGCGCCACTTTAGTAGCAGAGTCCACCTTATCGCTTTTCATAATAGCAAGCCTCTCCAAAGGTGAACCGGACTTTGCTCCCAACAGACATCTTGGTACAAAATTCAGCACTAGGGGCATGACATGACCTTTATGTCGAACAATCCTATCAGCAATCGTACTAGCCATTCTTGACATGGCAGGCGCCACATGGTCAGATCTAGCAGCCTCATTTTTCGTCCCCTTGGAAAAAGTCAAGTCAATCACAAGCCTGGAGGCAGTCGGCGAACTCGCGCGAGTGAAAGAAGTCTTTGGTTTTTTTCTCGGCCGGCATCTCTTGAGCAGGCAGGGAAGATCCCTTTTCCCACCTACACTTGCAGCAAGATCCACAACAGTGGTTGGACGAGCCAATGCATCCGCCTTAATCCTACTCACCTCCTCTTTCGGGAGCAGCCTACCTTTCTCTCAGCGAAGAGGACTAAGCAGCCAACGACATTCATGGTACTCAGCAGGGGAGCTCAACCCAACATTCCAGCAGCCCATGAGACCCACAATCTCCTCATTTCTCTCAATCGCCAGCCTGGCCCGAGTCAGGTCCAATAGCCCAAATGACATGAGCCATACGGCTCGCCTAGCACTGCGCCTCAGCGCCACAATCCGCGACCCCAGCCGCATAAGCTGCCCTTAGCTCAAGCCAAGCCAAGCTGCCCAAGCAGTGGTCCCTGCCACGACATCTCCTCGGCCCATGCCGAGCCAACTACTGGCCCTTGCCAACCGACGTGCTGCACCACCACGACAGTTGCCCCGCAATAGCACTATCCAAGAAGAAGGCAAGAAAAATTAATTTTTTCTTACATCGGTGCGGCACGGAGAAGACGAAGAAATCAACAAAAGACGGTCCTTTGCACGGGCAAGATGTAGAAGATTATTAGAGGAGGGGGAACAAATATCCTTTAACTTTCTTTCTCTTGTGGGGTAGAATAAATTGCTCTCCAAAGTTGATTTAATAACCCACTTAAGGTGGACTTAAATAGGTTTTGAGAGAAGTTTATTTCCCTTTCCTAGAAGGACCTAATTTCCAATTAAAGAGAGAATCAACATCAAAATAGGAAGCAATCGTTTCCTGAAGCAAGAAGATCTCTACACCTGCTGCCCTTTCTTACGAGCAGCCCAACAGGTGTGGGGGCATTTGTGGAGCCAAAAATATTCACTAGGCGACACGTGGACTTTCGGACAAAAGAGGACAAAAATACCCTTCAGGCATACCGAGATTCCTACGGGCAAGCAGCGGGAAATTATCTTTCAACTAAGTCAAAAGTGCTCAAAATAGGTAACAATTTAAAGTCTATTTCATCAAATCCTTTCTATAAGGTAATTCCCAAAACCTAATTTATTTTATATGTTTTATATTCCATTATTTAGCTAATCAATTAGCTAAATAATATATTCCTTTCATGTTTCCTAAAAATTGACTAATTAAGGGATTAATTACCTAATCAATCCCTTAATTATCAAATTGAAACACCCATTCAAACCAAAAAATACTAGAGGGCCGGCTATCCCCATTCAAAACCTAATCCATGACCTTTTTCTACCTTTTTCACCATTTCTTCCTTTTTATTAGCCAATTAATACCATAACCACCAAAACATTTCCTTTTAGGTTTAATTAGCCAAATAAAACCTAAAATTCCCATTGAATGGCCGGCCACATTTCCTCTCTAAAAAGTAAACCTACCTAGCCCTATAAATAGGGACCTATTTTCATCAAATGGTAATGCCAATCCTCTTGCAAAAAATGCTAAACACTCTAAACACTTTTTCTCTCTAAAAATTCTAACTTTGGCATCGGAGGTTCTTCGGCCAAAGCCCCCCCCATTCATCGTGGGCGCGTGAGGCTTTTGGCCTTAACCTAAGGTGCTAGTTGTTTTGCAGGTGCAAAATCGTCCAAGATCAAAGAGGAGAAAATTTGCATCCACAGTAGCCAAATTGGTCTTGGGTTTGCTTGCAAACACTCCTAACTAATTGAGACACTCTTGCATTTGCAAATGGTATAGGTGATTACAAATTATTTGCTTGGGTAAGAAATGAATGAATGAGGTATGATATATATAAGCATCCCAAGAAGGGTATAGGTCTAAATTTATGAGCGTAGTTTTCTGTACCTTTTGTTTTTGTTTTTTTCTGTTACGTATTAAACCATTGGATGGAAATTGCTCGCTTTAACCCATTCTTCTAGTGCCTTTTGTTTGGACTAAGACACAACAAAAGATGGACTTCATGGTTTGTAGAATTCACAACAAAAGATGGACTTCAGGGTTTGTAGAATCCCAAACCTAACCATACAATTCGACATCATGGTTTTTGGTTGATATATCATGTAATTTAACCTTTCTAGAGCTCAACGCAGTTTCACCGTTACTTGGATCGTCACCCACAATTTTGAATTCAAATTTGGCCGTCATAGGATGCTCGTAGTTTGGCTTCATATTTAGCTATTTAATGAAGTAATGATGGAGCCAAAAATCGAAGATTGGAGGTACCTCTAGGCCCTATGACATAAATTAGATTAAAAATATACAATCTAGAAGAGAAGATTTGAGGGTTAACTTCTGTATAGGAAAGAATATTTGAATCAAAGAAGAGCAACAGAGTCACGAAAATAATAGTTTTACAATGAGATAATAATACCATAAGCAGCGAACTTGCTTATAAGTTTTGCTAAAAATAAACGATTACTACATCAAAATTGAACAAGCATTACAGATTATGGCTCAAAAATGCAAACTGTGTATGTTTTTTTCTTTCAGTATAAACTTTTTAAATAGCACTATGCCTGCAAAATGATGATTTAACTACATTTTGCTCATTGGAAAGCATACAAACGTAAATTAAAGCTAACAAACACAAGCAGAAGGATACAAAATAAAGAAAATGGTGGAGCGGCCCAGGCGAATCCTGGTCCCCATATTTGCCACTAGAATAAAGCCACCACCGCGCCGTACCAAAGTTGATATTGTTAAATAGGTTCCCTTGAATCCCTTTAGATTAAATACTTATAAAGCTACGCCTATCTTTTGTATTCATTACTGCTAACTCAAGACCAATTCGAGCAAGCTTTTCGTAATCATATGCTGACCATGACCGAGGATTTTGCATTCTTGAAAAGAACGTCATTAGTCAAAGAAGGCAGCCTTTGAAAATTATCGAATTATTTTGGATTGTCTAAGGAAAGGTCATAAAACAACAAAGTGGGCTTTAAGACAGACATGGGTGCATAGAAGAAAAAAATTGGATGTGCAGTAGTTGTTCTCTTCCTAATGCTTAAAAAGGTCTCAAGTTCAAATCTCCCCACAATTTTAAAAAGGAAACACAATTTGCATGAATCAAATGGTGAACAAAACAAGTTAGAGCTTGTATTCGGACTGATACCGTGATGTCAAGTTTTAATGAAAATACATATGCCATAATTTCATCGTCGTTAAAGCCAATGCGTAGTAAAGTGAATGTAAGATAAGAAATTCAAATTAAAGAGACACAAAATTGATTGTAAACGGTCGATATTCGTTATCCATATCATTTTTTTTCCTTTCTTCAAATTTCTATCCTTTTTATTTATAGTAATCACTTATTCATTTTTTTGGTACACACGTACTTTCAAATTTTAATACAATCAATGAGAGAAGATTTGAGGGTTAACTTTTGTATAGGAATGAAAATTTGAATCAAATGAGAGCTATGGAGTTACAAAAATAATAATTTAACATTGAGATAATAATATCATAAGCACAGAAATTGTTCATAAGTTTTGCTAAAAATAAATGATTACTATATTGAAGTTGAACAAGCATTATATATCATGGCTCAAAAATGGAACTGCGTTTTTTTTTTCGTCAAAATATGATGTGAATTGGGCCCAACATAAGATCCCTCAAATAATAGGCTTATTTGAGGAATCACTCAATGGAAGGGAACGGGGATACATATCATCAGATACATCATTACCAAATTTACCTGTAAAAAAGTTTTATAAGAGAGGGCGAGAATTATTTCTGACAAGCTTTTCAACTGTGCATTAGCGACTATCTTAATTAGCAGAAATTGTTTAGTTTCCAATGCACGTTGAAAATTGATGCACGCGTGCATCTAATTCAATTGAGTTACAATAACCGAAGAGTTAGATAGTTAATTACTTAATAAGATGCATGCCCTTCCCAATAGTACTATATAAATAAGATAGTTAATTACTTAATCAGATGCAGGCCCTTCCCAATAGTATTATATAAATAAGAGGCAGGGTACTTTTCTGTTTAGACTCGATCTCCATATAAGTAACCATTTCAAGCAAAAATGTCTTTGTCTCAGATGTTCAAGGTAGCTGTAGTGTCAGCTGTGATGTGGTTGCTGCCGAAGCTGATAACGGTCGTTGTAGCTACACTCCCATTTTCGGCCCCAGTTGTGGTTATTGGATCTGTTGCCACCATAGCTATCGTGGTTAACTGTAACTAGTTAAATCCAAAATATCAATATCAAGGGTTGTATTGCATGTAATGTTGTTTGTTATTGTTGTACGCGTGATCCTTATTATGAAATAATTGTCTCTGTTTCTATTGTATGGAACACTTATTGCCTTATAACTAGTTGAGAAAAAATTTAAAATCAGGTTTTGTTTTTCAGAATGTTACAATAATTGTTTGATATTTCCTCTGTTTCCGAATGATATATTTCAACTAAAAAATGTTTGAGTTTTAAGAGGAAAAAAACAATGCATGTCCCCATTAATTCAAACAAATATATTTTGAATTAATAAATAATGAAAATGAAAAACATAATTTGATCCAAAAAAATTGAAAACATAATACTAAATTAGTATATACATACCACATTGTCACATAAATATTACTTCAAAACATAAAAATAACATTTGTCTTTTAAGTATTACATATCCTAAATAAGAGGCTAATGAAAAAACATTAGTACATTACTACTATATACCAAATGTTCAAGAATATTCAAAATGAAGGAGTTGTGTTTCAAGGTTGAGGAACCTTGCACGTTTTTGACAATAGAACCCTTCAATTTTCATCAATCACCACGAAAAATGGTATTGGAACTTTAGCTTGATACTTTAATTTTACACTCAAATAAAAAATAATATCATGAGATTTGAAGGATTTTAAAAATCTAAACGACCATCTAACCATCGTGTAAGTATAGATGATGCAATCACGAGCGTGCATATATGCTTTCACATTTTTCGGGCTTGTACATTTTTATATGAGTTTTATTTATTTTGAGCTCCCTTAAAAATACTATTCATGACAGTTTGTATGGTATTAAAAATTCAATTGAAGATCTACCATCCTCAAATCATAGAGGATGTGATTGTGGATGCATATTTCTTCCTCCTTGTTCTTGGACAAAATTGCACCTACAAAACCAACAACACCTTAGGTCAAGGCCAAGAGCCACATGCGCCTACGATGAAATGGGGGGGGGGGAGCTTTGGTCGAAGAAACTATGATGCCAAAGTTAGAATTTTGAGGGAAAAGTGTTTAGAGAATTTAGAGAATTTAGCAAGAGTGTAGAACTTAGGTTTTGGAGAAAATGAGGGTGTTTATATATAAGGGTGTGGTCGGCCCCTTTGGGAGGATAGGGACCGGCTACTTGGATGGTTTTTTTGGGTGAGATTCATAATTTGTTAGCTAATTAATTGAGTAATAAATCAATTAATTAGCTAAGTAATATAATTAGAAATGAATGATTTGGGGGTTATCTTGTGAAGAAGATTTGATGAGGATGGATGAAATAGGTTTTGAATAAATACCTATTTTCGGCACTTTTGACTTGATTGAGGGATGATTGTCCACTGCTTGCACGCAGAAATCCCGGTGTGTCTCGAGGGTAACTTATATTTTTCACCCAAATATCCATATGTCGCCTCCATATTTTTCTTAATTATTTTTGGCTCCACAAATGCCCGCACACCTGTTGGGCTGCTTGCAGGAAAGGGCAGTAGGTGTAGAGATCTTCTTACTTTGGGAAACATAGGTTTGTTTCCTAGTTTGATGTAGATTCCCTCTTTAATAGGAAATTAGATCCTTCTAGGAAAGGGAAATAAATTTCTCTCAAATCCTATTTAAATCCATCTCAAGTGTATTATTAAATCAACTTCGGAGAGTGATTTATTCTACCGTACAAGAGAGAGAAAGCTTAGAAGATATTTGTTCCCCCTCCTTTAGCAATCTTCTACATCTTGCCCGTGCAAAGAATCGTCTTTCATTGCTTGCTTCGTCTTCTTGTTGCTTCAAGGTAAAAAATTAAATTGTCTTGTCTTCTTAATTTTTTGGGAGCCTCAGGGCTTGAATTTTGGCTCGATGGGGATCAAGGAGGTTTGAAAAAAGTGGCTGAAAAGCCACGGCTCAGTGGTTGTCCTGGGTTGATTTTGTGATGGTGCTTGGGCGTTGCAGTCTCGACCTATGTGCCTGGGCTGTGAGGAGAGAAGCAGCACGGGGGCGACAGCCCCCTTCTAGTTAGATTGGGCCGAAAGGAAGAAAGGGGAGCCAGCGGGGGCTGGGCTCCCTGCTTTGCTGATTTTGGGCCGCGGGGCTTGATTCTTTCTTTTTTTCTTCTTTGTATTTTTTTTTACATGCTAGGCTCGGGCCCATGCATAAGGGGAAAGAGGGAGAGCAGCGGACCGCTAGGTTTGGCTTGCTTGATTGGACCGAAAGCATTTTTTTTTTTTGAACTTGGGTTCGTGTCCGAGACGAGAGCTGGGCCGTGAAGCCTGTTTATGCCGAGCCCACCTCTTTTTTTTTTTTTTTTTTTTTTTTTTTGTGCTCCCATCTAATGAATCTTCCTTGCATCTTTATATAATTTCTTCAAGCATGTCTTCCTTGAACCACAAGAATGATGATGGTGTTCCGCCTTTGTATTGTCAAGGCGGGTATTTGAGCAAGGTTAGTCACTTCAAGGCTGCTCACTTTAAAATTAGATCCGAAGACTTGTTTAGAGACTTCCTTGAGGCATATAGGCATGCTATTCCATCGGAAGTGCATGTGAAGCGCATCAAGGATGGCAACAGCTGTGAGCCATGCAATGGGGCTCGGAAAGCCATCAAGTTTCACCCCTACTATTTTTTGTTGAGATTTACTTTTCCCATGCCTCATTTTTTCCAAGAAGTTCTCTGCTCCATGAGATGTGCCCCCACTCAATGTTCTCATAATGGGTCCGTATGATGGTGGGATTCCTCAATCTAAGCCAATTCCTTGACTTAGATCTAACTGTCAACAAATTTTGGTACTTCTTTGACATAGGCCACATTGAAGGAGTGGGGTAGCTGTAATCCCGCCATAGGCTATTCGATCATTTGAGCAAGAGAAACCATGACTTGGGCAAGGAGACTTTGGAGATAGGTGGAAAGTGGCAGTCTGATTCTTTCCCCGAGTTGTGCGTTATAACGGTCTTCATATTTGGTAAGTAGGTTGTTAACTTCTCGGCTGCCTTGTATTTGTGCTAAGCTACTCTTTAATTTTCTGATTGTCTCCCACTCCTTTTGTAGATTCAGAGTATGGCTCAACTCCCAAGGTTTCTTTAGACATGAAGAAAGTGCATGTCACTCTGAGTATCCCTTTTGAGTACTGTGAGTGGTGTTGGCTGCTCAGTCTTCTTTGTTGGGAGAAAGGTAGGCCACCCCCAAGAGAGAAGATAAAAAGAATCAAGGCTGAGGCGTTGAGTCATCTTATCATCGTGGTGGACCCTGCTGCAAATGAAGGTGGGAAAAAAAGACCTTCCCCGCCTGCTCAAGAGACGTCTGTTGCTCCCAAGCTTGTGATTAACTTGACTTCCTCCAAGTGTGAGAAGGGTGAGGTTGCTAAATCTATGCCAGTGATGCTTGCCATTCCGAAGGAAACTAGTATTGCTGACAGGATTACTCAGCGTATTAGTTCTTCTGTACCTCCAGTGCCAAAATTTGTGCCAAAATGTTTGTCTGAGGCTAAGTCTAGTTCACCTTTGGAGAGAATTGCTAATATAAAGAGTGACAAGGTGCCTTCACCTGTTAAAATGGTGCCAAAACTCATTCCCTCTGCTGTTGAAATCGACTCGTCTGCTAAAAAGAATGAAAGTACTTGTGCGGACAACTGTGAGAGATTCACCAAGTTTGTTTTCGGGGAAACTGCTGAGATTTGTGCGTTTTTTAGACCAAATCTGCTTGAGGACATGGATATGTGTGCCAAATTTGTTGATGGCATCAAAGAGGTTGTTGGCCCGAGTTCATTCGTGAAGCATACAACCAAGAATAGGAGGATTGCTCTGCTGGCTATGATGCAGAAAATGACGATTTTGGCAGTCGAGTCTATGTTCCTTGATCAGGAGGATACGAAGGTTGCCAATGAGCTCGCAAAAACTGTGGCAGTCGAAGCTTGTTCCTTGGCCGAGAAAGTCAAGAAGTTGGAATTTAAGCTTGTTGCTTTGAAGTGGTCTAATATCTTTGCCCCCACTTCTCTGCAGCTTGAGACCACTTGCCAAGAGGTCATGGATTTGAAAACTAGGCTTGACATAATCCAAGTAATGTATGAAAGTGCAAAGAAGGAGGTCGGGCGTTACATACCTCAGATTTAAGACCTTGAGCATGCTGTCTCTGAGCTCCGCTCCGTTGTTTGCCGCGCAAATGATGAAGAACTAATTGCTACTTACAACAAAGTGATCCACTTCAAAAAGGTCATTGATAGGCTTGAGCCTCAAGTGTTGGAACTCCAAGGTGCTTTGAAGATCAATGGCAGTCTAAAGAAAAAAGTAAAGGAGCTGTAGCAGGTCTGTGCTTGCCTGCTCGAGACTTCGCTTACTCAGAGTCAAGCTGATTTCTATAAGATGGGTTATGTGGACCATCTCTTTAGGCACCTTCTGACTTCAAGTTTTCTAGCAAAGACTTCGAGACCTTTTCTATTTCTCCAGAAGACTTGCTTGCCTTTACTTTTAAGTTTTCTGTTGGTGAGGTAGTCGGAGAGGTTGGTGCCCACGTTGGGGCAACTGGTGGTGAAACGCTGGATGGTACAGCTGTTGAGGGCATCGTGTTTGCTGAAGGTGTGGCGATCGAGTAGTCGTGGGATGTCTAAGCTGCTGAAGAGTAGTCTTCTAGGTAGCTTTTAGGATTTTCTTTGTTTTCCTTGTCGTTTTTGCTTTGCTTGAATTCCTTCAGTCTTCGCTAGTTGTTTATCAATTTTGCTAGAAAATTTAATGAACTTGTTCCCTTCCCTTTTCTCCATCTTCGCTTCTTTTGTTCATATCCTAACCTTTGGACTTTATAGACCAGTGGCAGGCATGCTACTTTTCTATAAGCAAACAAGCCCGCGTAGCCTATGAGTCGTAGGTGTTTATGTAGAACTTTGCAAAGTTGTTAATACTAGGGTTGGCAGCCGGTGCCATACTTATAGAAGCAGACAAGTTCGCGTAACCACTAGGTTGTTAACCTTGGCTTTCTCTAATTTCGTAGGTTGCGTGGCATGTATCACAACACTTTAGGATTTGGTGTAGATTGTTCCGCGCTTGGCAGAGATAAAGCTTATCGGCAGTGGATAAGGCTTCGTATATGCACGCTGGCTTGTTTAACTTTTCACAAGAATGTGTGGTTGTATAAGTCTAGTGTGGCTTTACTGCTCGAAGGACAAGCCGTAGGCTGTCTTCCTCTGTCTCGGTGGCTTCACTGCCCGAAGGGCAAGCCTTAGTGCACTCGGTAGCAGCTTTAGGATTCCAGGGTAGCCGTCAATTGGGCGTACTGTGTTATGTGCCCCCTCTATCTCTAGGGCTCAGTTTCTCACAAATTAGGCCAAGAAACCCAAAATCCTTCAGTTAGCTAAGCTTTGAAAAAGACCATTGTGACTACTTCTAGGAATCCTGACGCAAACCGTTGTGCATTTAATTATACTATGGTAGCCTGGCTCATCCATGTCTAGAGTTTATCCTCCTGCTTTGGAGAGCAAACCCATGTGGGTGTTGGGGAATTGGTTTACCTTCTTGCACTGGAAAGCATGGTTGGTCCCTCTAGGGGTGTAATTCCTACGATGAGTCCCTAAGAAAGGCACGATCTTTTTTTGAAGTGCAAGTGAGATCAGTCGTTGTAAGCATATAGTCGAGCCAAGTTGTAAATTACTTATGAATTCCTCATTGAAAAACTAGTGAAACAAATGAAACACTTAGCTGTAAAGTACATAATGCATAACAACTAGATAACCCTCAGCTTGCGAGGTAGTGTCCATTGAGCTGCTTGAGTTCTTCATACTTTGATGTAGCGGGAGGTTTTATATAGTACTTCCTCAGATTGTAGGCGTTGCACTGCTTTTCGATCTCTTTCTCGTTCATGGTGGCGATGGTATAATTATCATTGCCCCCTACTCTGCTGAACTTGTACAGACCTTCCCAGTGGGATCCATCCTTTTGGAGCCTTCTCTGCGGGTAGTGATGAAGGCTTTTCTGAGGACTAGATATTTGAGTTGGAACTACCGGATCTTAGCCCTTTTGTTGTAACTGGAAATGAGCTGTTATTGGTAGGCTGCGATGAAGAGTAATGGTCTGCTCGCACTTCTCCTTTACCAGATCTAAGATTGTGGCCATCTCCTTACTGTTCTGCTCAATGCTTGGCAATAGAGTGCTGATACTTGGCACGATAATGTTAGGTTGAATGATTGCTTCCGAACCAAATGCCAAAAAAAAGGGAGTTTCACCGGTTGCTCATCTTTTGGTGGTGCAATATGCCCATATACATCTGGAGAGTTCTTCTGGCCATTTTTTCTTCTTGTCCGATAGGGATTTCTTAAGGTAGTCGAGGATCGTCTTGTTGGATGGTTCGGCCTGCCCATTGCTTTAAGGATATCTTGGCATGGACATGTGCTACTTGATGCCATACTTTTGGAAAAAAATCGCCAAATCTTTGCCCACAAATTGTGGGATGTTGTTGGTGATGATGGACCGAGGGATGCCGAATCAGCAAATGATGTTCCTCCATATTAAATGCTCTATGTCCGTCTAAGTCGTGATTGTCATGGGCTATGCTTCTACCCATTTGGTGAAGTAATTGGTTGCCACGATCATCATGCCTCTGCCCTAGTAGCAAGCGGCATTGGCTCTACTAAGTCGATTACCCACTGCATGAACGGCTAAGGACTCGTTTGCGGGTATAATTCGCTGGTAGGCAGTGTTGGTACCAGCTTGTAGTGTTAGCAGTGGTCGCACTTTTGTACTAACTCCTTAACATCTTGGTGCATGGTAGGCCGGTGGTTGCCAGCGTTAAGACCCTTCTGTGCTAAGAATAGGCCTCCAGAGTGATTTCCACAAACAACTTCGAGGATTGAGCTTAGAACCTTTAGGTCATCGAGAAGCGCTAGGTAGTGAAGATATGGTCATGTGTTGGATCTTCGAAAAAGAATGTTGTTCTATATGTAGTAATGTGCTGCCTTTGTTTAGAGCTTTCTAGACTCTAACCTTTCCATAGGGAGTGTGCCATTGACTAGGTTGTCTATAATAGAACTTTGCCAGTTATGAGTTACACTAACTTGTGTCACTTTGGCTGCTAGCTCCGCTTTTATGCTTGCCTTGTCTAAATACTCCACCGAAATAGAGTGTTTGAGTTGGTGAATGAGAACGGAGCCTAAACTAGTTAGCGAGTCTGCGTGGGTGTTGTCTGCCTACGAAAGTTGAGTGAGAGTGTAAGTCTGAAATGCTCAAGTTGCTTGCGTACCTTCTCTAGGTATTGTGCCATCCTATGATGTTTTTCCGTGCACTCCCTAGTAGCCTGGTTGGTGATTAGCTGAGAATCATAATGAATTGTGAGCTTTTTCACCCCCAGTCTTTTGCCATTCGGAGGCCTGCTAGTAGAGCCTCTTACTCTAGTTCGTTGTTGGATACTTTGAAGCCTAAAGTGATCGCTTGCTCGAGCATTAAATCGTCTGGGGTGACAAGAACCATGCTTGTTCCTGAGCCTTCGATATTGGATGCGTCGTTGACATTTAAATGCCCAAAGTCTTCGTTGGAGACTAGGGTGGGCATTGTTGGGCAACTCTGTTGCATCGTTTAGGCTAGGTGTGAATCTTGCTATGAAGTCTGCTAAGGCTTGGGCCTTTATCGCCGTGTGGGGTCGGAAAACTAAACCGTATTAGCAAGTTCGAACACCCATTTCATCACTCGTTGAGAAGCGTTCAGACCATGTAGGATTGATCGTAGTGGATATTGAGTCATAACGATAACTATATAAGCTCGAGAGTATGGTTTGAGTTTCCCAGCCGTAACAACTAGCGCCAAAATTAATTTTGGATCTTCAGGTATCTAGTTTCTGTATCTAGAAGAGCTTTAGAAGTGTAGAATACCCACAGTTGGGCCCCCATCTATTCTTGTATGAGGATAGAGCTCACTGCTACTTCTGAGACTGCCAAATAGATGTACAAGTCCTCCACTACTTCCAACTTGGATAGTAAATGAAGTGATGTGAGATACTTCTTTAGGTCTTGGAAAGCTCTTTCGCACTCTTCATCCCATTTGTTTTGTTGTGCCCTCTTGATGGCCTTGAAAAAAGGCTTGTATCGATCGGTGGACCGCGAAAGAAAGTGGTTGAGTGCGGCTGCTCGTCCGATAAAGCTTTGGATTTCCTTCAAGGTAATAAGAAATTTCATCTCTAGGATCACTCAGATTTACTTTGATTCCTCATTGAGTTACTAAGTACCCAAATAATTTGCCTGAAGATATTCTGAATGTGCATTTTGGTAGGGCTGAGCTTCATCTTGTACTTTCTGAGCATGTTGAAAGTTTTCACCAGGTTGCTGATATGGTATGACCGTTGCTTGCCCTTTACTATGATGTCACTGACATAGACCTCCATGGTTACCCCAATTTGCTTCTTAAACATCATGTTTACTAACCTTTGGTAAGTGGTTCCCGTGTTTTTCAAGCCAAAGGGCATGGCCTTGTAGTAATAGGTGCCTTGCTCGATCACAAACACGGTTTTCTCCTTGTTAAGCTCAAACATGGCTATTTGGTTGTAATCAAAGTATGTCTCTTAGAAGCTGAGCAGCTGATTCCCAGAAGTTGAATCTACCAATAGATTGATCCAGGGAAGTGAATGAAGATCTTTTGGGCATGCGTTGTTAAGGTCAGTGTAATCTACACAAACCCTTCATTTGCCATTCTCTTTCTTCACGACTACCACGATGTTGGCAAGCCATGCTGAATGTGCTACCTCTTCTTTGAACCGAGCCTCCAGTAGCTTGTCAATTTCCGCTTCGATGATCCCTATTCACTCAGGTGTGAAATGTCTTCTCTTTTGGATCACCGGTTTGGCAGCGGGGTCGGCATACAGTTTGTGGCAAGCTATCTTGGTGCTGATACCGAGCATGTTGGAAGGTGACCATGCAAAGACATCACGATTTTCCCTAAGGAAAGCTGTGAGCTCTTCTTTCTCTGCTGGGCTTAGACATGAGCCGATTCTACCCGTCTTTTCTAGCTACTGGGATTAAGAATGATGTCTTCGGTGTCCTCTTCGGGTTTCCATCCTATCATGTCTGCTTGGGCACCATTTTCTTTGGACCATGGTAGCCTCTACGGGGGTAAAAGTCTTCTTCGTTGATTCCTTCAATATTTACACAGTGCATCGTCAAGATGCGGCCTGGTTAGACATGATTTCTCCAACTCCTCCTCTTGCCTTCTTTCATAAGCTTTTCTAGGTAGTTCTTCTAAGTATAGCAGTCATCGGTTATGTGACCGGGTCCTCGATAGAATGCACAATACTTGGTGTGATCCAACTTAGAAGTATCTCTCTTTGATAGTTTCGACAGCTTGAACCATGATTCGTTCTTGATGTCACGAAGGATTTGTGTTGGAAGTATGCCCACAAAGCCACTCATTTGATGTAATAGTTTTTTGGAATACTTATTGTGTTAAACTTTTATAAGTTTAATGGAGGGCAAATCTTATTGTTAATCACTATTTATTGTATCATGTGTTTAAGCAATAAGGGAATCCAAGGAATGTATTTGTTCTAAGAGATATGTGATCTAATGAGTTAGATTATCGAGACCTTTCTCTTATGTTCATTCCTAAAACGTTCCTAGCCATAGGATTGCTAATTGGGCATTGACAATCCACTAAGGCTAGTATATGTTGTGTTGACTCAAGCGAGAGTATGACTAGTCTCAAGTCATTTGGTGTTGGACACTAAGACAAACACATAGGTGCTCGAAAGAGTAATCGAGTACACTGAACTGCGATCAAACGAGAGTTCGAACATACATGTCATGTATGAACTCTAAAGTTGCAATATGCAAAGTAGTCCTTTGACCTGAGGCATCATCGATGTCTAATGGTTAGGTCCTTGATCTTTGATCATGTCAACGGCATTCCTTTGGAGTGTCCACGGCATTGTTGGGGTCAAGCTATCTAGTCATGTAGGCATATGAATGTACAACAAGGGATCTCTAACCTTCCATGGTGGTGGGAGAATACTCTAAGTTATGATTCTAAAGTCTTTGGCCAAAGCAAATGAATATGACTAAGGAAAGTTGTTCCAAATCATATTCAAGGGAATCATATAGGAAAGTATCACATTGGATAGTAGACATGAAACAAACTATCATTCAAACAACGTGATTAAGAGTATTGTATTAGAGAAGGACCGTATTGCATTGTAGTTGTAACTGGATAGGTTCTCCAACCAATTCTACTTAACTTGGGTAATCATGATATGCTGCTAGGCGTCACTCATGGTTTGTGGAAGCCCTGAAGATTAGCAAACACTAATCTTAAGGGAGAATTGAAATGTGGTTTCAATTCACAATCGATCGTTAAGACTAACATCGCCCACTGCCTCGTTAATTGGAACCTAATGGATCGTACACCACATAAGGATGTTAGTGAAGAAATTATATGAAATGGATAAGCAATTAAATGGTTTAATTGAAGAATGGTCAAAGTTAATTAATTAGTTAATTAATTATACGAAAGGTTCGTATTGGGCTTTTAAGTTAGTTTGGGCTTCGGGGTCCAAAATTGTTTTGGTCCAATAGGCCCATTATGTTTAAGTTGTATGACAACTAAAACAAATATGGGTATTTAGCCCAATAACAAAAGGAGGCCGGCCATAGCAAGGGTATTGGGGATTTTTGCTTAATTGCAAGTTTGCCACTAACCTAAGAGATGAAGTATAAAGTCATCTTTATAGCTTTGTTTCTAATTAAGGGTTTTCTAATAGAAATTGGGTGAAACATTTTCTCTCATTCTTCTACATAGAGGCCGGCCACTTAGAGGATTTTTACTAGCATCTAAAATCTCTCTAAGTCATCTATATCATCTTCACAATATACAACCTTGGTGAAGAGACTTAGAGACATCAAGCTTTTGGTGTTTTGGAGAACAAATCCTTTTTCCTCAAATCATCAAAGGAGCACTAAAGGGAGGAAAACACAAGAAGGATTCAAGGAGCTTGGAGGTGACTTGAAGGCCCTCCACTTGGGTGAATCCCTTGTGTAAACAAGGATGAGCTTCAAGGGTAAAGAATCACTAAATTCTTCTTTCTCTTTAATGTTGTTAAAGAGTTTATTTTGGTTCACAATATACTAGGCTTTGAAAGTCATGGGTTTTATTGAATTGTTTTTGGATGCATGCCTATATTAATGAGTTAATAGTATGCAAATGTATTCAAATGTTCATACTTGTTCTTAGCTAGGACAAAATTTTTCCTTCAAGTGGTATCAGAGCCTAGGCCTAGTTTATGGTGAATCCTTTTGGGTTTTGTGACTTTCATATTTTGTGATTTAAATGTTGTAAATGTTACAAGCTTTGTTCTTGCTTTTGAATTTATAAATTTTGCTAGAAAATTTAGCATCTCAAATGTTGTAGATGTATTTCATTTAAGCATGAATATTGGAACTAAAATTTGGTGCCATGTGTTTTGGGAAATTCGGCCAAATCCAAAGGGTGATTTTTTGGGTTCATGTTTGTCTTGTTAACATGGTTTTTAAGTGACTTTGGAACCCCTAAGTACCCTAGGATGTTAGCCCTCTTTTGAGTGTTGAAAAAATGAGTTTTGGTAAGTGAAAACATTCATGGAGCTATTATGAGTTTTCATGAGTGTTCTTCAATGTTCTTGAAGTTCTTGCCAAGAACATAAAGTTTTGAAGTTTTTGATTCAAAAGTTTTATGTTTTTCATAAAGTTTTGGTTTAAATTTTGATGATTGAGGTTATTGGTGAGATGTGATGGAATGGTTTTAATATTTTTCATAATTAGTCATAGACTTTATTTTTCAAACAAATCATCACTTTCACCCTTTTCCTCACCCACCAAAAACAACTTTCAAAATTTTTTAGATTTTTTTTCAAAACATCATTAAATGGCCGGCCACCCCAAGTGTGGATGTTTTTGGGGCCTTTTGTGCAATTACATAAAGTTTTAGATACTTTTGTGTATTTGCATTTTGGCCCAAAAGTTTAGGTTTTTACAAAGTGACCCCAAAAGAATGAGAACAAAATTGTTTTGTCTCTTTAATGAGAATTGGATTTTCATTTCATTTAGTTCCATTTAAATCAATTCTATGGATCCAAAAACCAATTGTTTAAAATTGTTTTATTAGTTAATGTGATTGATTAAGAAAAGGGTGATTATGAACCATAGGCCTCAATAATTGAGCTATGTGATTGGCCGATATACATTATGAATGTTTGGGTTTTAGTAGTATAGATTTGAATGTAATTTGATTAATTCAAGTTGTTGTAAATGGACATAAGTCCATCATTTGATTTGTGTTGTAAAAGGGCATAAGCCCTTCTTATTATTTCATGTATTCCTTTTGTTTATATGTATGCAAAATGGAATAGTTGGGTCCAAAGCCCAATAGGAAATAACGGTTTAATTGGATTAAACACGTAACTAAAATCAACAACTTCCTACCTTAGACCCAAGGTCCAACACAAGGCTCGTGTTGGATCAAATTGAACGGTTCATAATCATCCTAAGACCTAATATGACTATATAGTCCATATGAGGATGCAATGCATTCGTTAGTAGTTCCATATAGTCTCACTTATTTCTTCGAAATAGTGGGAGTATTATATGCTACTAATTCATATTAACTTGGACCAATAGTTTTGATAGGCCCAAGTTCTTTTAATATGATTAAAATGTTTTGATGTAGCCCAAAACTACTCCCTCAAAATGAAGATTTAAGTTGATAAGCAAGAGATGTTTAGAATATCTCTTCGTAGGCCTTCCACTGTGGTGGGCTCCAAGCGTTTGTGACTCATACACCGGCTTCACCCTATCATGGGGGAGTACAAAGTATGTGCTTACATCCAGGAGGAGTCCATAAACATATGATGAGGTTAGTGTAGGCAACGAGGGTAGCCAAACATCGTATCATCGTGAGGCTATTCTTGAACCCCTTCACAAACTAAGCATGGTGGGAATAACTTAAACTAAGTGCAATGGTGCCAACATCGTATCATCGTGAGGCAACATTCTCTAGAGGCCAAACGGATGGGTAATTACAAAAGTTGTAAATGAATAATGCGTTATTCTCTCATCATTATTTTTGCTAGCCAAACATCGTATCATCGTGAGGTGGGCTTGGTAATGGTGAGTCTCCCATAACCCGCTAAGAGTTCAATATAACTCTCGAATTCTATTGAGGGATGTGGAATTTGCCAAAAATAGTGGGTGGTACTATTTGATTCAAAGACCCAATCAAATAGTTTTAAACAAACAATCTAATACGATTTCTGTTATGTTATGTAGTGATCGACATGCCTAAAATTATACCCACCATTATACTTGACAAAAGTGGCCTTAAGGGCCAACGTTTCCTTGCTTGGTATCGCCATATTGAGAATGTCTCAAAGGTGAAAGACATATTGTATGTGCTTAAGCAATCCCCTCCTCATGTACCTCTTACGAAACTAGCTTCAAAGGAGGAGTGTCAAAATTATGTTAGACACTATGAGGATGACTTACAAGCCAAATGCTTAATCCTTACTTCACTTAGTGAGGAGCTTATGAAGCCACATAAGCACATGGACACTTCTTGTGCCATGGTTGAGAGTTTGCATAAGATGCATGACATTGAGACTAGTAATGTACGATTCTCAAATGTTTGTAGTCTAATGAATGCCAAGATGGCAAAGGGGGCATCGGTTCATAAACATGGACAAAAGATGGAAAAGATATTTAAAGATCTTAAAAGTTTAGGAATTTCCATCGATGGGAAAATGGCCCAAGACTTTTTCCTTGCATCTCTCTCGGATGATTTCACTAAGTTTATTGTAAACTATAAAGTGAATAGATTCGATCATTCTTTGAAAGAGATGATTGACATGTGCTGTAGATTTGAAAAAGGTTTCAAAATGGACAGTGGGAGTGAGAATGCAAACATAAGGAAAATGTTGCATAAGAAGAAGGCAAAGAAATCCAAAGGAACATGCTTTCATTGTGGAAATGATGAACGTTGGAAGAAGAAATACAGGATGCGCATTGCGAGCCTTATGACACGAACTTTTGAAGAGACTATTTCTGTCATAGAGAGTGCTTTTACAGTGAGCTCCAATTCCTGGATATTTGATTCAGGCGCTAGTCAACATATCTGTAATACGATGCAGGGACTAGTAGGAAGCAAGTCACTGAGCAATGGGGAGATGATTGTGCGAGTTGGGAACGGCACTAAAATCTCAGCAAAAGCAATAGGCACCTACATGCTTAACTTACCCTCTGGGGAAGTCCTGGAACTTAAAAATTGTTTATATTTTCCTTCATGTATAAAGAATTTGATTTCCATCTCTAAGCTTTTACGAGATGGGCACTCAGTATTGTTTGACAAAATGAGTTGCACTTTATACTTGAACGGTCGTATTATCTCTCATGGTAATATGATAGAGGGACTTTTTCACCTAGAGACGAATAGTGGGTTGCACTGTATTGAAAGCGGGAATACCTCAAAACCCAAAAGGGCTAGAGAAGATGTTAACCAAGAAAAGACGTGGCATCTTAAACTTGGACATGTGAACCTTGATAAGATTCGCAAGATGTCGAAAGACGGATATATCCACCCATTGGGTAATGACCAGATGGGTACTTGTGAATGTTGCTTGAAAGGGAAAATGACCAAATCTCCATTTACTGGAAAAGGAGAGCGTACCACTGAAATTCTAGGGTTAATCCACACTGACGTATGTGGACCTATGTCTACTACGTCGAGAGGAGGCTTCTCCTACTATATCACATTCACCGACGATCACTCTCGGTTTGGCTATGTGTATCTTATGAAGTACAAGTCAGAATCCTTTGAAAAGTTCAAAGAATTCAAGAATGAAGTTGAGAAGCAAACTGGGAAACAGATAAAGATTCTAAGATCGGATCGAGGGGGTGAATATCTGAGTAATGAGTTCCTAGATTATCTCAAAGAGTGTGGAATAATATCACAGTGGACTCCTCCAGGAACTCCACAACTTAATGGAGTTTCTGAAAGGAGAAATCGAACCTTGATGAACATGGTTCGTTCTATGATGAGTTCCGCTGATCTACTAGTAACATTCTGGGGATATGCTCTATATACAGCAGATTACTTGCTTAATAGAGTACCTTCCAAGTCAGTTCCACAAACGCCCTATGAGATATGGCATGGAAGAAAGCCAAGTCTTAAACATGTTAAGATTTGGGGTTGTGAAGCATATGTCAAGAAGCTTGAAGCTACTAAGCTTGAAGCGAGATCAGTAAGATGTTATTTTGTGGGATATCCTAAAGAAACTATGGGATATGAGTTCTACCATCCTGACGACCAGAAAGTCTTTGTCGCCAGAACTGCTAAGTTTCTAGAGGACGAATTTGTTCTCAAAGGAACTATAAGCAAACAGATGGAAATTAATGAGATTAATAATGAACCACAAACGAGCACTCGACATATTGACAATCCTGTTCCTGAACCCCTAGCTCCACGTAGATCTGAACGGGTTAGTGAGCCACCTAAGAGGTATGGCTTAGACAATGACTTTGATGAATTGTACCTTCTAGGTGACAATGAAACAAAGGAGGACCCTAGAGACTACACTGAAGCAATGTCCGACATTGATTCAAAGAGATGGCAAGAGGCCATGAAATCCGAGATGGATTCCATGTATCAAAATCAGGTATGGACTCTTGTAGACCCTCCTGAAGGTATTGTACCTGTTGGGAACAAATGGGTCTTCAAGAGGAAGATAGGCGTTGATGGGAACGTGGAGACTTATAAGGCTAGATTAGTAGCCAAGGGTTACAGGCAAAGAGAAGGGATTGACTATGAAGAAACCTTCTCTCCTGTAGCCATGATTAAGTCTATTCGGATTTTGCTTGCTATAGCTGCGTACCATGATTATGAAATCTGGCAAATGGACGTGAAGACGGCCTTTCTGAATGGCTACCTAGAGGAAGAGCTCTATATGACTCAACCCGAAGGTTTCGTGTCCAAGTCTGAAAAGACTAAGGTATGCAAGCTTCAAAGGTCCATTTATGGACTTAAGCAAGCCTCCAGGAGCTGGAACATTCGTTTCGACACTGAGATCAAAACGTTTGGTTTTACTCAAAACGAAGACGACAATTGTGTTTATCAAAAGGTCGTTGGGGATGCAGTTGTATTCCTAGTGTTATATGTAGATGACATATTACTATTCGGGAATGACACTGCAGTACTTTCTTCTGTAAAAGTGTGGTTGTCCAAAACCTTCCACATGAAAGATTTGGGAGATGCATCTTATGTACTTGGGATAAAGCTCTATCGTGATAGATCCAGAAAATTAATTGGATTATCCCAATCTATGTACATTGATAAGGTGCTAAGTAGGTTCGAAATGGAACAATCTAAGAAAGGTTTTCTTCCTGTAAGACATGGAATTCATCTTTCTAAGACCATGGAACCTAAGACTCCTGAAGAGATAGGGCATATGAGTAGGATTCCTTATGCTTCCGCCATAGGAAGTCTCATGTATGCCATGATATGCAGAAGGCCTGATATCGCATATGCTGTGAGCATTACTAGTCGATATCAATCTAACCCAGGATCAGAACACTGGACAGCTGTCAAGACGGTCCTTAAGTACTTAAGAAGAACTAAGGACATGTTCCTCGTATATGGAGGAGCATCAGAGTTGCAAGTGGAAGGCTATACAGACGCAGATTTCCAATCTGACGTCGATGATAGAAGTTCCAACTCCGGATATGTATTCACTCTGAATGGTGGGGCTGTCAGTTGGAAAAGCAAGAAGCTAAGTGTAATTGCTGATTCCACGACAGAGGCTGAATATGTCGCTGCAGCTGAAGCCGGCAAAGAAGCGTTCTGGATGAAGAAGTTCATTACTGAACTTGGAGTGGTTCCAACCATTACATCACCAGTAACTTTGTACTGTGATAATAGTGGGGCGATAGCTCAAGCCAAGGAACCCAGGGCACATCAAAAGAACAAGCATATTGACAGACGCTTTAATATCATTAGAAGATATGCTGCCGAGGGGAAATTAAACATCCTCAAAGTTGCTTCAGCCGATAACGTAGTAGATCCACTGACAAAGCCAATGTCTCAGATCCAGCTTGACCGTCATATGGAAAAGATGGGTATTAGATACATGGGAATGTGGCTTTGAGTGCAAGTGGGAGATTGTTGGAAGTATGCCCACAAAGCCACTCATTTGATGTAATAGTTTTTTGGAATACTTATTGTGTTAAACTTTTATAAGTTTAATGGAGGGCAAATCTTATTGTTAATCACTATTTATTATATCATGTGTTTAAGCAATAAGGGAATCCAAGGAATGTATTTGTTCTAAGAGATATGTGATCTAATGAGTTAGATTATCGAGACCTTTCTCTTATGTTCATTCCTAAAACGTTCCTAGCCATAGGATTGCTAATTGGGCATTGACAATCCACTAAGGCTAGTATATGTTGTGTTGACTCAAGCGAGAGTATGACTAGTCTCAAGTCATTTGGTGTTGGACACTAAGACAAACACATAGGTGCTCGAAAGAGTAATCGAGTACACTGAACTGCGATCAAACGAGAGTTCGAACATACATGTCATGTATGAACTCTAAAGTTGCAATATGCAAAGTAGTCCTTTGACCTGAGGCATCATCGATGTCTAATGGTTAGGTCCTTGATCTTTGATCATGTCAACGGCATTCCTTTGGAGTGTCCACGGCATTGTTGGGGTCAAGCTATCTAGTCATGTAGGCATATGAATGTACAACAAGGGATCTCTAACCTTCCATGGTGGAGGGAGAATACTCTAAGTTATGATTCTAAAGTCTTTGGCCAAAGCAAATGAATATGACTAAGGAAAGTTGTTCCAAATCATATTCAAGGGAATCATATAGGAAAGTATCACATTGGATAGTAGACATGAAACAAACTATCATTCAAACAACGTGATTAAGAGTATTGTATTAGAGAAGGACCGTATTGCATTGTAGTTGTAACTGGATAGGTTCTCCAACCAATTCTACTTAACTTGGGTAATCATGATATGCTGCTAGGCGTCACTCATGGTTTGTGGAAGCCCTGAAGATTAGCAAACACTAATCTTAAGGGAGAATTGAAATGTGGTTTCAATTCACAATCGATCGTTAAGACTAACATCGCCCACTGCCTCGTTAATTGGAACCTAATGGATCGTACACCACATAAGGATGTTAGTGAAGAAATTATATGAAATGGATAAGCAATTAAATGGTTTAATTGAAGAATGGTCAAAGTTAATTAATTAGTTAATTAATTATACGAAAGGTTCGTATTGGGCTTTTAAGTTAGTTTGGGCTTCGGGGTCCAAAATTGTTTTGGTCCAATAGGCCCATTATGTTTAAGTTGTATGACAACTAAAACAAATATGGGTATTTAGCCCAATAACAAAAGGAGGCCGGCCATAGCAAGGGTATTGGGGATTTTTGCTTAATTGCAAGTTTGCCACTAACCTAAGAGATGAAGTATAAAGTCATCTTTATAGCTTTGTTTCTAATTAAGGGTTTTCTAATAGAAATTGGGTGAAACATTTTCTCTCATTCTTCTACATAGAGGCCGGCCACTTAGAGGATTTTTACTAGCATCTAAAATCTCTCTAAGTCATCTATATCATCTTCACAATATACAACCTTGGTGAAGAGACTTAGAGACATCAAGCTTTTGGTGTTTTGGAGAACAAATCCTTTTTCCTCAAATCATCAAAGGAGCACTAAAGGGAGGAAAACACAAGAAGGATTCAAGGAGCTTGGAGGTGACTTGAAGGCCCTCCACTTGGGTGAATCTCTTGTGTAAACAAGGATGAGCTTCAAGGGTAAAAAATCACTAAATTCTTCTTTCTCTTTAATGTTGTTAAAGAGTTTATTTTGGTTCACAATATACTAGGCTTTGAAAGTCATGGGTTTTATTGAATTGTTTTTGGATGCATGCCTATATTAATGAGTTAATAGTATGCAAATGTATTCAAATGTTCATACTTGTTCTTAGCTAGGACAAAATTTTTCCTTCAATTTGGTGGATCGAGATTGAGAACTTAAAAGCAGTACATGGTTGCCAACCTTCCTTAGTCCTGGGTCAGTCCCAACGCTTGGCTTCTTGCCTGCTTTTGATAGACTACTTCTCGTCCTCCTTCTTTTGAGCCACAACCGACTTTTTTCGAGCCTTGTATGCTTGCCGAGCCTCGTCCCAAAGTGCATGCTTCTCTGCCAGAGTGAAAAAGTCTGCCAGCGTTAGATCTTTTTTCATGATCAATTCTCCGAACAGTGGGTAGTTTGCTGAGAGTCATTTTTGGAAAGCTGCACTTACTATCAAGTCGTCGTATCCGGCTATCTTTGCCTTTTCTGCTTTGAACCTCTTCACATAGTCGCAGATAAACTCTTTTGGGTTCTTTTTCACGCTGAACAAATGGTCGAACTTTTTCTTGATGGATTGTGGTGGCAAGGTATGGAACCAATCTTACGCCTCGCCTTGCAAAGTGGTGGCGAATATCTTGTACATAAGAGCATCATTGTTCTGGTAAAGGACCATTATGCTTCAGTAATGCTTCAAGTGCCTCTCCAGATCTCCATCTCGCTTGAAAGATGTGAAGCGTGGCATGCTGAACTTGCATGGAGGCTTTGCTTGCTCGATCTCGTCCGTGTAATGCTGGTCATGTCTCATCGTAGTTCTTCATCGGCCACTTCATTGCATTGGAAATCATGCAATAGCTCATTTAAGAGTTTCTCTACCTCTTTCTGAATTTGCCTTTGTTGGGGTAGCAGAGCTTTTGGCTGCCCTCGGTCTTGACCTGCTTCTAGGTTACTCTTTTATATGATCGACTCGTCGATACCGCGGTAGTGGTGCATGTGGTCCATTCCTGGCAGGCAAGAGAATTCTTTGCAGGTTGCCAATTAAACTTGAGTCGGATTGAGTGACTGCTTCTCTCTATCCGTCATGCTGCCTGCTTCAATGTGATGTGGAAGATGTTCCTGCGAGCCTAGTCATAAATGAATGGTTTGCCTAGAAGGCTGCTTATGTTGATTATCGGAGTGTGGTCCCAACCATGAGTGTATGCTTTTTCATGAGCCTAGTCGAGAATGCACGCTTCTCCGCACGCTAAGATGGGAGTATGCACTATCTCGGGGGCCTGATGGGGAGTGTACACTGCTCAAACGCTTGATTCATAGATGGTCAAGTGGCTGCTGGCCAGGATGTTACTAGAGAGGTTCCTCGTCTGCCCTTGTCCTACTTTGGGACACCTCGTTTGGGGCATGTTGGATTTCGGTGCATTGCAAAAGCTGATTCACCAAGGTCATCTATTGTGCAAGGGTGCTTGTCAACTTTATGACTTGTCGAGACAAGTGTTGTTCGCCATTTTGATTGGAAGAGTTTGTAAAGAATGCACCTCCTTGAGCAGTGGAATGGTGGTAAACTTCAGGCATGAGATTTGAGTTGGGAAATGTCAAATCCTGGGAGAAATATTGTGAAAATGCCCCCAGTTCGATCGTTGGTCCTAAAATTTGGACTCAGGATGGTTGAGCTAATCTTGGGCCAACTTGGGCTACTTGGGAAACCACGAGAATGGGATGCTCTGCGCGTGATGCACGTGGGTGTGAGGCTTAGGCTCGGCTAAGCAACGCATTGGGCTTGCGTTGGGTTTGGACGGCACGGGCTAATTGGGCTAGGGCTTGGGCCCTTGATGGTTGAAGTGGCATGCCTTGGGGGCTGTGGTTAGCCACCATGGTGGTTGCCATGGTGGTGCTTCGTGGGGGTGGTGCTCCGTGGGGGTGGTGCTGCTCCACTCTCCGTTATGTTAAGCCTTGTAGATTGCTGCAGTCCTAATCCTTGAACGTTCGAATTTCCGTTCGTCGAGGTTTTCAAATCTCTTGCCATTGTACTTTTCTTTTACGTTTTATCAAATAATTTTTAGAAATAAAAATTCCAAGAATAAGAACGTACAAAAAATTTACAAATAAGCAAGGAAACAAAAAACCTTAGATGCGAGAGTCTTCTAAGAGTGTGTGACTTCTCTCTCAATGAAAGCACCAATTTGTGGATGCAAATTTCTTCCTCTTTGTTCTTGGACAAAATTGCACCTACAAAACAAACAACACCTTAGGTCAAGGCCAAGAGCCTAACGTGCCCACAATGAAAGTGTTTGGAGAATTTAGAGAATTTAGCAAGAGTGTAGAACTTAGGTTCTGGAGAAAATGAGGGTGTTAATATAGGGGTGTGGCCGGCCTCTTTGGGAGGATGGAGATCGGCCACTTGGATGTTTTTTTGGGTGAGATTCATGATTTGTTATCTAATTAATATAATTCGAAAGGAATGATTTGAGGGCTACCTTGTGCCTTGTGAAAAAGATTTGATGAGGATGAATGAAATAGGTTTTGAATAAATACCTATTTTGGGTACTGTTGACTTGATTGATGGATGATTGTCCATTGCTTGCGCGTAGAAATTCCGGTGTGCCTCAAGGGTAATCTCGTCTTTTTCGCCCAAAAATTCATGTGTCGCCTCGATATTTTTCTTGATTATTGTCGGCCTTCGGGTTCTAGAGCCTGAGTACAAGGCTACTAGTCTTGTGAAGTTCACAGATCGTCGGCGCCAGGTTCAGTCACGGTGATTATATTCGTAAGAATATAAGCACGCCGAACTGGCACCAAACTATATGGACAGAAGTACTCAAAAGGGATGTATGTCTTGATGGTGAATATGGTTCGGCTGTCAGAATGTCGAACTCTAAAACTTACTTGTAAATATCCAATCATAAAACAAGTCGGCTTTCAATGCGCCGAGCCCAGTAATCTGTAACACCTCACTTCGCCGAGAAGGCTAATGGGATGACCCCTGCTAACCAGGACTCAAAATCCTTCTTGACTGAGACTTGGATAGATAACCAGTTCGCTTCAATGCAGTGCTATTTATCTAAACTAAAGATGCTCCACGGTTGGCTGATTCTACGGCAACAGTCCTGTTTATCCAAACTGAAGATGCTACCGGTTGCTTTCACAGTGTTGTTTATCCAAATTAAAGATATGTCAGCAAGAAAAAGAAAAAAAAAATGTCAAGGTTGGTGAGAGGTTTCGCATAGAGCGAGAATTTGCATAGGGTAGTTTGTTGTTGAAATGGAGACGGCTTGAATGATGCACGCCCTTCTCTATTTATAACAATAAACTCTTTCATGGCCGAGCTAGAACCACACTCGGATTAAGACTCCTTAATCTAATCTAACTAGGACTCGACCAATCCTAATTCAACTGGGACTTTGAACCCACCTTTTAAACGAGCCAAATTCATCTCTCGAGTCCCAACATCCCTAGGACTCCTTATCACACTAGGTCTTAACTACTTCACCTTTATCCGAAATAATCCTCTTCGTATTAGGATTCGGCCAACCTTGACAGGGCCGGTCCATGACAAGATTATGAACAAACACCTTTAGGCAGAGCATATTTCTAAGCTCGGCCCAAAATAAGATTTTGGGTCCAAACATTGCCCTTTCGCTTCTAAGGTCTTTGGCCTAAAACACATGGTCGAGCCTCGACCTTGAAGAAATGAAATCAAACCCTTAGTATATCATTGAAAGACAACGAAAAGTCTCGATATTCCATCCACTCAGGTGCATTTATGAAGCACGATCTTAATTTTGTCAGATGCTCTGCCACGTGGCAATTCCTTAGCTTACTCATCTGCCTTTAATAATGACCCTTGAAATGTGTGACCATTAAAACGTCTCTTCGCCATTAAATTTGTCGTCGCATGGAAACATGCATCCTTAAACCATAAAATCTTCGATCCTTTCACCTGGATTTCTGACTACCTATCATGATTATCAGATTCCCCCGTCGATTCTACCCCATATTTAAAAATCAAAGGGTTGATCTTCCTCCCATAATGCCTATAAATACCCGACTCTTCTTCATTCATATTTTACATTTTCAAAACTCTTGGATCTCTTGCCATTTGTTTTCACAACCCATAGAATCTAAAAACTAGAAAACCTCAAACCCAGAAAATCCCTCAAATCTTCAACAATGGCTTCCAACACCTTTATTACCAAGCTTTCTGAGGAGTGCACTAAATGCAAGTACTTCATCGACCGAAATGCTATTAAGACCCTACGGTTTGAAGGTGATTCAAATGCTACCCACCATATCGTGGGACCACTTCTCAAAGATGTCATCCCAAAGCCATCACCGAAATGCTCAAGGTCCACTTCTTAAAACCCTTGCTCCAAGGTTATGATTGGTCAAAGTGGGATTTGTCCATGCCTCAAGGAGCCTAGCCTTCAACCCCTACATCCTGGGCAGCTTGGGTCGAACAAATGGAAAAGTTCTTCAGCACAGAGTGGAAAACTTTTGGCATTTATAATGCTATCAAGTTGTCGACTGTTGAGATTGTCATGGACCGAGAGCTTCTCACAACAGCCCTGAGTTTTTGGTGCTCGGCCACTAACACAATGGTACTCCCCCTCGGCCCCATTGGCCAGACCGTGCTCGACATATCGACCATCCTTGGCACTTCTCCATTTGGTATTCCAGTTGATACCGTCCTTCCTGGTATCAATTCAACTTAGACCTTAAATCTTTATTCGACAAGCGTGCCGTCAAGGCCCTAATAAAGAAAGACCAAAAACCCCCAAAAGAAGAAGTCCAAAAGCTGCATAAGAACTTCTTCAACTACAAAACCCTCATCCATAACTTTGCTAGTCGAGGGGAAGAAAACCTACGAAAAGGGGAACATGAAGCCTTTTTATTTAACTGGTACAACAAATTTATTGTTTGTACCAAGTTAAATAAATGTTTGATCGAAAATATGCCAGTGGCCGAAGCCCTGGCCAGTGGTCACACCTTAACTCTTAGTTCGTTTATTCTTGCCAACCTTACGCGTTGCCTGCCCGAAGCAACTGTCGCCAAAATTAACCCACACCAGATGGCCCACTCTAGGTATTCCAATTTTAGCTATAGGTTTACTTCGCCACCTTGAGGTCAAAAATCCCCAGCTTCAAGTCCTCTGAAATGCTAGGTCTTCAATATGAAGGAAATATTTATGAAAACAAGTTCATTTGAGTAACATCTATGCATGCTATTAACAATTAAAGGCGGAATCATGCTTGTATGCACTCAAAAGCAAAACGTAACCCATGAAATTCAAAGCCTAGTAGTTATGGTGAACCAAGACTCAACTCAAGATCTTAAAGAAAGAGTTGAGATTTATTTATACCTTTGAAGCACCTTTTTGCTTAGCAAAGGTTAATCACCCATGTGAGGGCCTTCTTTCCTTTATCACCTTGCTCCTTGGCTCCATGGATGTGGATGGAGGAACTTTGCTTCTTGGCTCTATGCCTTCTTAGATATGGATGGTATAATTGGTTTCCCCAAATGTCCCCAAAGTTGGAGACCTCTAAGTTCCAACACCAAGGATGGTTAAGGAATAAGATGACTAGCCATGGAAGAGTTAGATGCTAGTAAACTCTCCCATGGTGGCTGGCTGTTCTAGAGAGAAAAGAGAGATAATTATTCTCACCTTTTATCTTTAGAAAAACTTAATGAGGATAGAGCAAAGACACCCCTTCTATGCTTTCAACTTTTGTGTGCATATTGGACCAAAAGGCCCTTCCTCTCTCTATGGCCGGTTTTCCTAAGCCTTTGGGCTGTTTTGGGCTTCTTGAACTTTGGTTGTTAAGTTGTCATACAACTTAAGCTAATGGGCTTGACGATTCGAAGCTCATTGGGCTTTAAGGCCCAACACTAACTCAAGGTTTAAAATGAACTTATTCGTTTGATTAATTAACGTATTAATTAATCCTTGCCATAAACAATTACACCATTTAATTGTCCTTACTCATCTTCGTCAAATCCTTCAAACATTACCTTACACGGTGTGCAATCCATTAGGTTTCTTTTAGCGAGGCAGTAGGCGATTAGAACTCTTCAAATCAATTATGAATTGAAACCTTCTTTCAATTTTCCCTTGTGTGATTAAACACCTTTAGGGCTTCCACAAACCATGAGTGACACCTAGTAGTATGTCATGGCTATCCAAGTTAATCAGAAGAGGTTGGAGAACCTATTCAGTTTAGGATTACAATGTAATACGGTATTTCTCTAATGCAATACTCTTGACCACATTGTTTGGTTTGATAGTTTATTCATGTCTACTATCCAATGTGATTCATTTACTTATATGATTACCTTGAATGTAATTTGGAACGACTTCCTAAATCTCATTCATACTCTGGCTAGAGATTCTTAATCATATCATAGAGTATTCTCCCTCAAACGGTTTGAAGGTTAGAGATCCCTTGTTGTGCATTCACTTGCCTCTATGACTAAGTGGCTTAACCCCAACCATGTTGTGGACATCTTCTAACAGAGTAACTTTGACATAGTCAAAGATCAAGCACCTAAGCACAAGACGATTATAATGCCTCAGGTCAAATGACTACTTTGCATTATCACAACCATGAGTTCTCATGTGACATTAGTATGAGAACTCCTTATTGATCACGTTAGTAGACTCATTATCTATTGAACACAGGTGTCAATCACACCAATGACTCAAGACCAATCACTCTCTTTGAGAGAAGACATAGCACATACTGATCTTAACAGACTATCAATGCCCACTTGGCAATCCTATGATAAGGAGCGTTTAGGATATGTTTACGAAAGAGAATGGTCTCATGAATCTAACTTCTTTAGATCACATTCTCCCAATTACTTATTCCATGGACTTATTGTTCAAGTATATAACATTTATATGAGACGGCTTTAAACAATAATCTTTGCCTTTATATTAAACTAGATTAGTTTAACATGTGAAATGTTCGTAAAGTATCATCATGTGATTTCCTTTAGGGCACATTTCCAGCACAATTAGCCTCCAGACTAGCTCCTCCTCACTCGGTCGTAGAAGTCTTCAAATACTTCTTCAGCCTAAAAGATCTTTCTGATGATGAATTCATGATCTATCGTCATCAGGAGTACCTATCTTCCATCAAGCTTCAATCCTCGTCAGAGGAGGAGAACGAAGACGCAAACCTTCAACAAAACTATGAGGCATTTGTGCGAACTCGCGACCTTCCTCTCGGCAGTGATGCTCTGCGCGCGAGTTGGGAAGTTTACCACCCCCATTTTACTGCTCGAAAACTTGGCTTCCTCCAAGGTTGCCCTATGCCTCTACTCACCTCTCACTCTCTTCTAAGTCGATAACGTCTCTCTGGTTCATCTGAGAGAGAGTGTAAAGAAACCGAGCGAGAATTTCAAGAGAGGTGCTCGAAATTTCATCTTCGGCATTACGTCCTTGAAACTCATAGCACCAGCACCTTTGCTGATTGGTGGGATGCATACATCCAAGAATTCTTTGGCACATCGGTTGAGGATGTTGTGAAAAAGATTTTTGACGATCGTCCAAGGAAAGCTCCCGCCCCAAAATCCAAAAAAACGGCCCAAGGTATACGTTTTTTATTTATTTCTATTTCTCGCTCAAAACTATCATCCTAACTTGAGTTTATTTTCAGCGAGTCGTCCAATAAAGCAAGTCAACACGGCCACACCGGCTTCAACAAAAAAGAAGCATGCTCCTCCAAAGAAGGCTGCAGCTATTCAAGTTCCCACGGCCTCTCCTAGTCCAGTGGTGGCCACTACTGTGCCAGTCATACTTAGCAAATGGCCTTGCCCGAAGACAGGAACGGCTGGTAACATTGCCCCGCCCTAAAAATGCATAAAAAAGGAAGAAAGGGGAGCGCGAGATTCTTGTGATCTCAAGTCAAACCACAGGAGCAACTACAACTAGCATTTCTCTCCCTCCTCCTGTCGTCGAGGCTTCGGTGAGAGGACTGCAAAATCCTCCCTTGGATCATGCGACTAAAGTTCACCCCACTTTTTCAACCGTGATCGAACTAGTCTTCCCTCCATTGGTCGAGGGTCCTGCAGCTATGGGGACGGTCGTTTCTCCTGCTGTGGGTCCAGTAATTGTTACCGTGGGGGAGGCGACCACTCTGGCCGAGAAAAGCCTTCCCCCAAATCCAAAACTGAAATCAATAATCGTCGTGGAAGAAGAGGTACGACCATTTTTCATAGAAATTTTCGTTCTCTACTGAACTGGATATCCCAACTAATGAACAACCATTTTCTATCTTGAAGGACGAGAGCAAAGAACCTTTGTTGGTGAAGTGCCCCTAACCGACAGAACTGCCACCCACCATTCCTCAGCCGGTGATCGAAGCGGCTAGCCAAGTCAACCCTCCTACTACCGAAGCAAACGCGGGGCATGAAGCAGTACCTCCTGTCGAAATGAAAACGAGGGCAGAGACGCCGATTCATCCCCAAGATAAGAATCTCGGCATTCCTTCACAAGAGGTTACTTCGGCCTTCGTAAGAACCTTTATTACCCTTTTATTAACTTTCAGTTTTAGAATTCTAAACCAAAAAATATTAAATGTCAGGTGCCCAATTACTCGTTTCACCAAAAATTCTATGCGCCGAAAGGTGTTATCTATATTTCATGGCCACCTCAGTGGCCATTGAATATAGATAACCTTTATTGGCCGTGTAAATTAAGAAGCAGTCCTAAACACTGGGCTAGGCCATTAAGCTCTCTAAGTTCGAGCAATGAACCATGGGACATGGCCGAAGTCTCATCTCGGCAGGTCTAAAACAAATTCTTTCTCTACTATCTTCCTTACGATTTTCCTTTTTTTTTTGAAATCTTTTTATGTGCAGCCTTCATGGGAGGTCGAGCTCGACGCCTTCCTTTCCAATTCTTCAGGGACGGCCAATCATTATGCCACTACAACCGGACATTCAACATCAACGGCCGAACCGAATGCCCTTGTCAAGCTACAGGAGCATTTGTCTCTCTCAGCTTCTCAAATCCTTAAGTGCAAAGGCCTTGACTCAGTAGGAGAATGTTTGAACGACCTTGCAGCCGACGACCTACTGAGTAATGAAATTATCACTAGTCTATCTTCTATCCTGCAACGAACCCGAGAATATTTGATATCTTCGAGAAACTCTTCAAGCAGAAGACGACTTTAATGCTGCAATGGTTGCTCAAGAAGCTCTTTGTCCAAAGGTCGAGGTGATAAAGGCAAAGAAAGATGAACTGGCAGATCTCGACCGTCAAATTACCGAACTCCAAAATCGAAGGTCGACAATTGCTTCTGAGCTTGCAAAGGATTTTGAGTCGAGCAAACCTTGTTTGATCGAATATGCGGCTGGTATGAAGCATATCGAGCAGTTAAAGATGGATAAGAGGAGTTGGCAAGCTGAGGTTACAATGGGCGAAGTAAGGTGGTTAGAATTAAAGACCGCCCTTGAAGTTTTCCTTCCTTCATCTCCTTAGGACTGTTTTAGCTGATAAACTAGTTGACCATCTCTTTTTGTACACCTTTTTTGCCAAATTAATGAAATGAACTTTTATTCTCGCATCTCCCATGTGACTGGATAGTATTGCTTTAGAAATTTCCCATTGATTGGTAGTTTTTGAATTAAATCATTTTGATCTTTAAGGTGGTATGCCCCTTTACCGAGAACTTTATGGACAATGAATGGTCCTTCCCAATTCGGCGACCATTTTCTGAATCTCGGGTCTTTAATTTCTATTGGCAATATGGTTTGCCAAACTAGTTCACCTTCACCGAATGTCTTTTGTCTGACCCGTCAATTATAAGCTCGCTTGGCGATTTTTTTTCTATGCGACTAACAAATTATAAGCATCAAGCTGAGCTTCCTCCAAGTCCTCAAACTCTTGCCTCATAACCTGATTTTACTCGACACTGATCAGACTGGTAGCATCGCTTCGTGCCCGTAAGTCAACACATACGAGGTCATCCCTGTTTTTGATCGGAGTGCAGTCCAATACGCCCATAATGCCTCGTTTAACTTCAAATGCCACATACCGGGCTTTTCATTTATCATTTTTTCAAGGATGCCGATCAAAATTTTATTACTTGCTTTGGCCTGTCCATTTCCTTGTGGGTAATACGGCGTGGACTATTCGGGTCGGATTTTCAGGCTTGCCATATATTCTTTGAACCTATCGGCTATAAAGATTGCGCCGTTATTAGTTATGATCGTTTCTGGTTCGCTAAATCTGGTCATGATGTATTCTTCCACAAAAATACAAACTTCTTTAGATGTTAACTCAGTGTATGACTTTGTTTCGACCTATTTGGTGAAGTAGTCCGTCATAACGAGTATCCATGCATGTTTTGCTAACCCGGAATATGGCATAATTTTGCTGATTATGCCCATGGCCCATTTTCTGAACGGCCATGGTTTGGTGACCGAGTGAAGTAATTCGGCCAGGAGTCTCTATATAGGCCCATGGATTTGATTATGCACTTCCTCATGCGTACTCAATACAATCTTTCAATATACTCGGCCAGAAATAGCCGTGTCGGCGAAGCAACCAACGCATCTTGCGTCTGGGCTAATAAGCTCCACAAATTTCTTCGTGCACCTCTGTAATTGCTTGGGCAGCCTCTTGTGGGCCAAGGTATAATAATAATAGATAGTTCTCACCCTTTCGGTACAACTAATTTTGGTATATTACGTAATTTATGGCATGAACCCTTGTCCTGCGGTCATGTTTGCCCTTGGGGTCATTGACAAATCGCATAGTTGACATTCTCCAGTCATCCGGTATTACCTCAACTGCGTAGAAGTCTACAACATCTTCTCGTTTGAACAGCGAAGGTAAAGACATGACTCGTGTGCAGACCACGCGATCGTGTTGGAGAACTTGTTGATAAACCAGGGCCGGGTGCGATTGTCGTACTATGGGTATTACCCAGCCTATCACGCCCCCAGGAGTTATGCTCTAGAGGCTATTTGAGGCAGTTCATCAGCGTCGGTGTTTCAAACTCGGGAGATGTGTTTGAATGTGATACCATCCAACAACGTGGCCAAATAGTTACCAACCATGTGATAAGGCGTCAAAGTACAACTCATGTAATGAAAAGTTCCATTGAGTTGGTTAATTACAAGTTCTGAATTGCAGAGGATGAAGACACGGGTTGCTCGCAAGTCATGAAAGACGTGAAAGCCGATGATCAAGGCTTCGTATTCAGACTGATTATTCGTATAATCGAAATCGAGCTTGAGGGAAAAATACCAGTGGTGTTAATCCGAAGATTGAATGACGATTTCAACACCAGCCGAGACTGAAGTACTAGAACCATCAAAATACATCATCTAATAGTTATCACGCATGGCTACCATACCAATTTTGATGTCATTGCCCCCAAAACCGTACGTGAACCCGCTTTCGGCCTCCGGTCGTTGAGTGGTTGACAAGTACGGGTTCGTGACATCGAGTAGAGTGTTTACGTATATTAAACCTTCTGTTTGAGCAACCTATGAGGGGTTTTTCCTAGCTTTTTCGTATATGTCTTTATTAGCTAATTATTATTAGTTGTTGCGCATATAGGGGAGACTTATCCTGAGGACGTATAAGGACAAGCGAGGCTAGGGAACTACGATCCATCGACGTATAAATGAGTGGGTGTTTGTTTTTGTTTGTGTGTGTGTGTGTGTGTGTATATATATATATATGTACAAACTTTATAGTTTCCATAAATGCTTTTGAAGTGATTTATGCATATCATGCCATGATTAAATAACATTATTAGAAATGTTGTACTATGGTGAAATGCTAAATAATCCTATGGGTTGCATAGGTAAGTTTATTATGTTGATTAGAATTATTGAATTGTTATGCCATGCTTTTATTCATATAGTCTGCTCATCATTGCTACACCCTGGTGTTAGTGCTCTCCCCGGGCCAAGCTAGTCTTTCACGTGTATGTTCACCTCTGCACTGCACACTCGCCTTGGATCCAAGTAGGTGCCAGTCCTGTCGTATAGGTTGCATTAGGCAACTCTGACTCGTAGGTGACCTCAATTAGTGCCAGTCTTCATGTGATTGTAGCACTAGAGCATGTATTACGATTACACCCGGTTCTGTCGTACATGTCGCATTAGGCAACTCCGACTCGTGTGCTAGCATGGATTAATGAGCATCAGGGCCAATCGTATAGGTCGCATTAGGTGACTTCGACTTATGTGCTAGTATAGATTAGTTGAACACCTGATTTTATTTATATTACTGTTGAGATGTTGTGATGTGGCATACTTCTTGATTTACAGTTGATTTGCATTGATTTCATACCTATACGTAGTATGATTTTCTGGAAATTATACATGTTTTAAAGCGAGAGGTTAGTATGTTCAGAAAATAAATGGATTTTATAAACTTTTCTTTTTGCCCACTCACCCTTCTATTTTTCGCCCCTCCAGGTCCTAGATAGCTGAATTACTATGTGGCATATGAAGATTAGTCGACGATTCTGACATTTCTCTGTTTAAGTGTAGAAACTTATCCCATTATGTATTAAGTACTTAACTAGTTTTGACTGCAAACTCTTTTGTCATCTATGCTCTGAATATTTGTATTCTATGGGTTCTACGCACTACTGCGCACTCACTTTATTAGTTTAAATAAGTTCTAGTTTCGGTTTTAATTTATTCACATTTTTACATCACTCACACTTTTGGTTAGGTCACCTTCAGGTGACGGCCAGCATGCCTCGACTCCGGTCGGGGTGTGTCACTATTGTTATGCTCCAAACTGATGTGATAATAATAGGATCGAACCCTAATGTGTCCCCAAGTGGGGAGGTTATGTAGGAACTTGTAGGATAACTTTAAGTATTAAAAATAATATTCCACTACAAGAGAAGGGGTCATTTGTGACATTTTTTGTGTAGGGTCGCGAAGGGTCATTTGCGACATATTTTTTGCACAGGGCCGCAAATATTTGCCCTGAAGCGATCGTCGCAATATTTGTAATTTCCGCACGGGATGTTGGCGCTAAAGTATGTGTGACACAAATATAAGTGAGCTCACAACAAGCATCGCAAATGTATTTTAATGTAGGTTATGCGACACCTTAAAATTTTATCGTCACACTCCACAAACATTTTTGTTAGGAAAGTAGCGCCTTTTCCTTTTGGGTGATAGGGGATGGGAGAAGGGCTCAGGTGGAGAAGAAGAAGGGGTGGAGGGGCAGAGCCACGGAGGGGCTGGAGAAGAAAAAGGGGTGGAGGGGTGGAACCGTGGAGGGGGTGGAGAGGATGGAAGGGTGATGGGGGGTTCTGGTATTTTTTTTTTCTTTTTTTTTATACTTTTCTTTAATTAATTATTTTAATATTTTAAATTTTTTTATTAAGTGTTTAGCCATGTGGCACAAATATGGCAGCCATGTCAACACAAATGGGGACCTCATATTTACCACATCATCACTTAACAGTTAACTTAATAGATTTTTTAACAGTTGTATGAAATTGAAATTAAATGATAAGTAAATGTATGAAATTGAAATCGACCCCAAACCTGAAGGGGTAAAGTGTAATTTACCCTAAATAAAGTAAGATATTTGAAACGTCCATGAAGCATGAAAACATTCTACATGATGCATGAACCCCCTATATTTATATTTTCCATCCGATAAATATATATATATATATATATATATATATATTGTATATGATTCATATACTTGTCAATATATATATATATATATATATATATGCATGTTTCATGCATTACGCAATTATATTTTACTATGTGAAGCTGGACTATGAGAGCAGCCCTTCCATAGGCATCACTGCCAGCCACTGCAGCTGGACTATGGGAGCAGCCTTTCCAAGCCCAAAACTAGCAACTTTTGAGTTGTTGGACTTTGTCCTAAGTCTCTAGCCCAAGCGAGCAAGCCCATGGCTTGATAGGTCCACCTCATGCCCCAGGCTCGCCTGCAGCAAGCCCGTATAGCTTATTGGGCTTGACTTGCCCTGACCCAAAACCTGGGAGCCAGCTTTAGCTGGGCCTCCCAGCACCAACTCGCAAGCAAGCTTTAGGCTGGGCTTGCCCCATGCCTTGTCTTTGGCCCAAACCAGTAGCTTTTGCTGTTGGGCTAACCCATACCACACGGCCCAATGGCTTGTAGCTGTGTTGCAGGGCCCGGCCCCACATTGCAGCCAGCCCACTTTTGGTTGGGCTGCATTATTTTTTCAATCTAATGCCAATTTTTGGCATCCCCAGGTTATAAATCATGCCCAAATATTTTTTGGGGTACTTTTATGCTAATTAATTCTAATTTAATTGTCACATGGTTTATCACCAACCGAAGCTAAATGACCCGTTTGTCATTATTTTGCTTCCACGATCGACCCTGTTTGGTCTTGATCTATTGAATTAATTAAAAGTGACCAGCAATCCATTAATCTGATAATTAATACAAAAATATTGACCCTAAGATCACTTTTGGACATTAACGATTGAATAATTTATTTTTCTACTTTGAGTCGTTGACATCCTTTCGTAGTCCTGAAGCACTCACACTTGAGTTCCCAACGCAACTCAAATCCACTACACTTAAATTAGCATATTGCATTTTGTGTTCTTACAGGAACCTCTCCTTTATGAGCTAATTATTCATACAACTAAATTGAACCTGTATTTTCATATTTAGTGCCTTTGAAACCCGAAGTTTTCATTCAAAACTTACCACATAAAACTTGTAGCTTTCATGTTTAAGTTAAACCAATACATGTCTATAGAACCTAATTGTTCTACGATGTATGCCTACGAATTACCATATGACTAACCACGTTTAATTGTACCCTCCATTTTAGGGACATGTCAAACTTGAACAAGCTCGATTTCACTGCTCTAGAAGTATTTGGAAGAAACTACCTAAAGTGGGTTCAAGACATAAAGCTTCATCTCACTACAAATGGTATTAGAGCCACAATCGAGGAACCTATCGATGCCAAACCCATCGATGTAGCTCAGAAAGCTACTGCAATGATCTTTATTCGAAGACACATCCATGATGCACTGCAAACCAAGTACCTCGCTGAGGAGACCCACGCACCTTTTGGCTTGCTTTAGCTTATCGTTTCAATCACCAGAAAGACATTTACTTGCCTGAAGCAAGACACGATTGGTAGCATCTACACTTCCAAGACTTTAAGTCTGTGAATGAATACAGCTCTGAAGTTTGTAGAATCTGATCACTACTAAAGTTCTGTAAAATGGACTTAACAAATCCAGATCTCCTGGAGAAGACCTATTGGACCTTTCATGCCACCAATATTGTCCTGGAGCAACAATATTAGGCATAGAAGTTCACCAAATTTTGAATTTGATCTCTATTTTTCTTCTCGCTGAAAAGTAGAACCAGCTTTTGATAAGAAATCATCAAGCTCTACCCACTAGCTCGAATGCTATGCCTAAAGCACGTGCGACCAATTCTAGTAGCCGCAAATGATGGAAAAATCTTCATGGCTATGGTAATGGGAGTACCAAGGGCCACCCAAAGGAGGAAATTTGACCCAAAAGCACCAACCCCTTGCATCTAAGGCCCCAAACTTCAAGAACGAGGGAAAAGCTACAGTTCAATTAGCTTTCACTGAAATGGACATATGTTACCATTGTGGATCAAAGGATCATTGGTCACGCGTATGCAGAGCTTCCCCTGAGGCCATTGCCAAGTATCATTCCCGTCATGAGTCTAACTTTGCCAATGTGGAACATCCCAAAGATGCTACTACATCCATCAAGATATCAAATTTTCAAGAAGCATCAGCTCCTATGGACGAATAAGCTTTATTCTTTTAGACATGTTTTTAGGGTGTTTTTACCCTTAGTGGTCGAACCCAATAGGAGTGGCTGGAACCCCTCTCTATTTTTTAGGTTTATGGTTTAATTTTTGAACCAATTTTCTAAGTCTTTGGAATAATTTGTTTGGTTTTGGTTTGTATTGAATTATGGATAATTATTTTATGGATATTATTTCTCGATTGATTAATTAAATGAATGAAGTTATATTTATGCATGTGACCAATTCAATTAATTTATTTCTAGGTATAACTGGTGGGGAAGTTAGTTGTCAGGCTGATAGTGCTACTACACACACAATATTGCATAAGTGACACTATTTTACTCACTTCGTACCTAATAATGCACCTCTGATAGCCCTCTCAGGCTCATCCAACCTGATTGAAGGATACAGAAAGGCTCGTATTATGTTGTATAATAGTATTGTCATAACCATTAAATAGGCCCTCTATTCTCCACATTCTAGAAGAATGTTGCTAAGTTTTAGAGACATTCGAGATAATCAATATCATGTTCAAACCACTAAAAAGAATGGTTGTAAATTTCTTTGTATCACTTCTTTGGAGTATGGCTAGAAGCGTATTCACGAGAAGCTGGAACGTCTCCTGAGTGGATTGTACATCATAACTATTCGCGACATAAAGATCCACCATGTAGCCGATCTTGTGCTTGGGTTTCAAGGCACTATGCTGCTTTGGAATGACTGTATGGGACATCCCAAACATGACATGATGTGCCATAAACTCAAATCATCACATGGGCATCATTTACCTCCCTATGTTGGATTCTCGCCATGCAAAGCTTGTTCTTTAGGAACGTTGCTAAGTTTTAGAGACATTCGAGATAATCAATATCATGTTCAAACCACTAAAAAGAATGGTTGTAAATTTCTTTGTATCACTTCTTTGGAGTATGGCTAGAAGCGTATTCACGAAACTGGAACGTCTCCCGAGTGGATTGTACATCACAACCATTCGCGGCATAAAGACCCACCATGTAGCCAGTCTTGTGCTTGGGTTTCAAGGCACCCTGCTGCTTTGGAATAACCGTATAGGACATCCCAAACATGACATGATGTGCCATAAACTCAAATCATCACATGGGCATCATTTACCTCCCTGTGTTGGATTCTTGCCATGCAAAGCTTGTTCTTTAGGGAAGTTGAATACTTAACCCTCAATTACAAAGATTATTCACAACCATCCTAAGTTTCTTCAGAGGATTCAAGGGGATATTTGTGGACCTATCCAACCATTATGTGGACCATTTCGATACTTTATGGTGTTGATTGATGCATCGACATGTTGGTCACATGTCTGTTTATTGTCCATACGTAACAATGCATTTGTGAAACTCCTAGCACAAATTATTAAGATTAGGGCTCACCACCTTGATTATCTGATCAAGTCGATTCAACTGGATAATGCTGGAGAGTTTTAAGTCACAAACTTTTGACGACTATTGTATTTCAGTTGGGATTGAAGTTGAACATCATGTACCCCATGTTCACACCTAAAATGGCCCGGATTAAGCTTTCATAAAGCATGTTCAATTGATAGCTTGGACTTTGGTTATGTGTACCAAATCGTCCGCCTGAGGCGTACCACTACCCAACCTCATTCATCGTTACAATTGGTTACCGGATACGAGCTTGACGTCTCACATTTACTGTGTTTGGGTGCACAGTTTATGTGGCAATAGCGTCGGCACTACGTACCAAAATGGGTCCTGAGAGAAAAATATGAATCTATGTTAGTTATGATTAAACATCAATTATTCACTACGTAGAGCCCTTGACATGAGATCTTTTGACCGCACGTTTTACAGATTGTCACTTTGTGAGACAGTCTTTTTGTCGTTAAGGGGAGATAAGAACACAAATGTTCCTGTAGAACACTGCAAATTGTCATGGTATGCTTCCATTATGTCTCATTTAGATTCCAGCACTGCCCAGTCTGAAACTAAAGTGCGACGTATTCTAGATTTTCAGAGCATTGCTTAAAGCATGCCAGATGCTTTTACTGACATAGCAAAGGTGACAAGATCACATATACCCGTTACAAATGCACCTACAAGGATAAGCGTACCTATAGTACGTTGTAATACAGCCTGGGAAGGCCAAACCGTCTTTGAGGGTGAGGCAGTTGCACCTTCCACATGCTTAGAGGCTAGCCAATCATCTACTTCTACCCTTGGTTCAAAGGATTCATGACCTAAGAAGAGGAAAATGCCATAAACTAGTGACCCCAGTCTAAATCCGACCATCGCTTACTCATTTGTTCCAACATATGAGGTTATTCTAGATTACGATGATGTCTTAGATGAGACAACTTGGCCTCTCGAGAATCGCAAGATTTCATTCCACTACAAAGTATTGGATGAGTTTTGGAATCAAAATGAGATGATCATCGATGATGCATTTGCGTACATAGTAGCTACTGACATCATGCTTAGCGATGATTGAACCACGTTCCGTCGATGGATGCTGATGTAGAACGGATTGGTCAAATTGGAAACAAGCAATCCAAGTCGAACTCGATTCGCTTGTGAAACGTAAAGTGTTTGGGCTTGTAGCTCATACTCTACCACATGTGAAGCCTATGGGCTACAAGTGGGTTTTCATAAGGAAGCGTAATGAGAGAAGTGAAATAGTGAGATACAAAGCACACCTCATAGCTCAAGACTTCTCTCAATGCCCTGGGATTGATTATGAGGAAACATATTCCCCCATAATGGAAGTCATAACGTTCTGCCACCTTATTAGTTTGGTAGTTTCTAAAAAACTAAACATGCAACTTATGGACATGGTAACCGCATATCTTTATAGGGATCTAGATACTAAAATCTACATGAAAGTTCCAAAAAGACATCTATTGACTGGTTCAAATGGTTCTAGACCACGAAACACTCTCTCTACTAGATTGAGGAGATCACTTTACGAATTGAAATAATACGGGTAGATGTGGTATAACCGTCTGAGTGAATATTTGACAAGTCAAGGTTATGTGAACAACAAACTATGTCCATGTGTGTTCATAAAGAAGTCACATTCCAGATTTACGATCGTTGTAGTTTATGTCGACGATATAAACCTCATCGGAACTCCTGCAGACCTTGAGGAAATTGTCGTTCACTTGAAATTAGAATTTGAGATGAAAGATCTTGGGAAAACTCGATATTATATAAGCATGGAGATCGAGCATTGATTGGATGGAATCCTAGTACATCAATCGAACTACACCCAAAAGGTGTTGCGACATTTTAATGAGGATAAAGTGAAGCCTTTGAGTACTCCTATGGTCGTTTAGACTCCATATGCTAAATGAGATCCTTTCCGTCCCAAGGAGGATGAGGAAGAGATTTTCGAGCTTGAAATTCCATACCTAAGTGCAATTGGTGCTTTATTGTACTTGGCTCAATGCACTAGACCTGACATCTCCTTCGCTGTTAATCTTTTGGCTTGATACAGCAATGCACCTACACGCAGACACTGGAATGGTGTTAAAGACATTTTCCACCACCTTAAGGGTACCACAAATTTAAGTTTGTTTTGCACCCATAAATCCTTGAGAGGAGTCGCCACCCTAAAGCAAAATTTTGTGAAAACAAGTTCATTTGAGCAACATCTATGCATGCAATTAACAATTAAATGCGGAATCATGCTTGTATGCACTAAAAAACAAAACTTTACCCATGAAATTCAATGCGTAGTAGTTGTGATGAACCCAGACTCAACTCAACTCTTAAAAAAAAGAGTTGAGAAACTTTTATACCTTTGAAGCACCTATTTGCTTAGCAAAGGATATTCACCCATGTGAGCGCCTTCCTTAGTCTCTTTTGCTCCTTAGCTCCATGGATGTGGATAAAGGAACTTTGCTTCCTGGCTCCGTGACTTCTTGGATATGGATAAAGGCAGCGATTCTCCAAGTTCCCAAGAAAGGGAACCTCTAAGTTTCAATAACAAGGAGAGCATTGCGGAAGAGATGAGTGACCTAGGAAGAGATGGATGCTAGTCCATTCTTCCTAGGTGGCCAACCTCCTAAGAGAAGAGAGAGCTTTTGTGTTTTTCTCTTTTCTCTCTATAAACCCTTTGGAATGGGTTATAATTGCCTTTCTATAGCCACTTACATTGAGTGGCATAATTGAAATTAAAACCAATTCTCCCTCACACTCTCTATGGCCGGCCATGTGGGTTCATTGGGCTTTCATGCACTTTGTGTTTTCAAGTTGTCAAACAACTTGAGTTATTGGACTAACCCGAGGTCTGCAACGAACGTATTCATTTGATTAATTAACATATTAATTAATCCTAGCCATAAATAATTAAATCATTTAATCATCCTTCCTCATCTCCATTGTTTCTTCAATCTCCTTACAAAGTGTCATTAGTTTCCTTTTAGCGAGGCAGTGGGCAATTAGAACTGTTCAAATCGATTGTGAATTGAAACTTACTTTTCAATTCTCCCTTTAGTGATTGTACACCTTTAGGGCTTCCACAAACCATGAGTAACACCTAGCAGTATATCATGGCTACCCAAACTAGTCAAAAGGGGTGGATAACCTATAGAATTTGGGATTACAATGCTTGCCTTGGTGTCAGTCACACCAATGACTCAAGACCAGGTCACTCTTTCTAAGAGAAGACATAGAACATACTAATCTTAACGGTCTATCAATGCCTAATTGGCAACCTATGATCATGAACGTTTAGGATATGTATACGAAAGAGAATAGTCTCATGAATCTAACCTCTTTTGATTACATTTTCCCAATACATATTCCTTAGACTTATCGTTTAAGCATTTAACATTTATATGAGATGGCTTTAAACAGTAATCTTTGCCCCTTATATTAAACTAGATTAGTTTAACATGTGAAATGTCCGTAAAGTATCATAATGTGATTGGCTTTAGGGCACATTTCCAACAATCTCCCACTTGCACAAGAGCCAATTAGATTGGTCATCAGTGATGATACCTCTTCTGAATTCATTTGAAAAATGGCTGAGTAGTAGGCCTAGACAATGGATATCTATATGTTATCCATAGAACCAACCTTGAGAATAACAACTTCACCATTATACATGATTCTCAATCATGTAGTTCAGTCTCTCATTTGAGGTCGGATCTTGATGAGACCTTGATTCCCTGGCTTGAGCTATCGCCCCTTTTGTGTCGTAGTGTGGGTACACTAGAGACACTTTCTGGTTGGAACCGAATGGAGAGTTCACAAATGAACTTTCCCATCCAAACAACATTGTTGTAAGCTTCTATGTGGCGATTGTTAGGGTGATATTTTATATATATTTGATAACTCTTTTACCTATAACTTAGTCATGATTTTATAGTAAATTGGTGAGTTTGATGTGTTTTTGTGCGATTTTTGTAGAGAACATAATTCGTGAATAAAGCAGGGAATTGGAAGCTTAAATTAGAGAAACTCAAAGAATTATCGAATGGTATGTGACTGATGGGCTGGAGCAAAGTATGGAACAATACATCATATAGGAAATTGGATCATTAAAGCAAGCCCAATAAAATTAGGCGGTGCAAGCATGCGGTGATGTGTTTTCCCAAAAAGAATTGGGTTTGAGAGTCCAAATGGCATGTGGATTAGGGAACCAAAAGGAAAGGCATAGAAAGAAAAAGGTTTTTAGCAGCCACAAGGGGGAGGATATAACGATACTCCAGCCTTCCAGTGGGGGTACTCTTGACAGAAGGTGGCAGTTTTGGGGTTTATCGCACACGGTTCCAGAATTGGGGTTTTGGGTTTCTTTATGTCATCGAATTCATCCATGTTTGTCATTAGTTTAATCATGAACTAAGTCCTTTTGCTAGGATTAGGGTGTACTCTTATCATGAACATCTAATTCTTATTATTTCATATTGATCTCGGTTGTTTTCCATGTTGAGTAATTGCTATTGTGCTTTATCGTTATCAAATAACTGGCCATTATTTGTGTGAAGAACTAAATTGGGACTGACAGGTTGAGTTTAGTAGATTGCTTCTCATAACAATTACCATGAATTACATAATTGAGTAGACATACTGGTTATGACTTGTGTAGTATTGTGAAATTATCCATTTAGCGTAAAGAGATTCGATTATCTACTTCTGTGGCTAGACATAGCATGGGTAGATAGTTAGAAACACAGTTAGTATATTATGAAAGGAAATATTGACGAATCAAGGGATAATTGCTAGCAACATGGGAATAATTTGAGTTTAATATGAATAACGGGATTAGATGGGATTGAGAATAAGGAACTTGATGTCCTAGTGCTTCAATATATTAATTTTTCATAATTCATTCACTTTTACTTCGTGTTTGTTCAATTGATATTTTCAATTTCGTTTGGGTTTTTGCATATTTGAATTTGTCATCGTAATCCATCTTTTATTTAAGTTTAGTTTGAAGTCAATCTCAATAGTAAATTTAGGTTAATCTGATCCTTGTTTGAACGACACTCTACTTATCACTATATTACTTGGACGATATTGTACACTTGCAATTATCAACAACAGCGATATATTTTGCATGCATGATGGAACACACTAAAGTCAGTACTTATAATGTTTCCACCCAAATATCTCTTTAGTCATAATAAAGAGATATCCAATTATCTCTTCATTCATAATGAAGAGACATGGAATGATAGATACGATATTAGATTCATAATCTAATACATTTATGCTTCCATTGCATTGCTCTAATTTTTCCTCATTCTTGAGGAATCTATCCTTTAGTATTTCTTAAATAATTAAGGACTCACTTGACAGTTGCCATGGTTCTGATCATGGGCTTGCGCTGATATCGTCTTGTACTAAACTTGGTACAACTCATAGCAACATTTTTCATACAATGTGAAATACATAAATCACCTTTCTGTGTATGCGTAAAGGATTCTATTTATGCATTATGCTTCTTTGGGAGTCAAAAGGGTACATTCCCTTTTAGAAGAGCAATTTCCCAGTCTGATTGGAATTGTCCTTTCATTTGAAGTTTATCATTCGAGAAACTTCCTACATCTATTGTCGTCTATCAATAGGGGTTGAGATAATCAAATTATATCTTGAAATCTATCATTATAGATTTCCATCCCATGTATATAGACTATGTCTCCCATATACATTCTATCATTATAGAATGTTTGAAGTCATAACTTTAACGAAGAAGAATTCCTTTCATATCCAAAATTAATATATCATATATATGTTCAAATTTTGGAATATGATTAACTCCCACTAATCTTTTGTAAACCTAGTAAACAAAGATTGATTTAAATCTTTATGAGAAATCAAACGATTTGATCTTTCTCTCATAAGATGATTATAGCTCCCAATAGCTTGCTAAAATTCATGATGGATGGATCTCTACAATTTACACGTCTTGTGATTCCTAGTCTTAGACATATATTATCAAGACTACCTTGATAATGGTTTCGAAAACCTATATTATGTCCAAACATTGAATCACTGTTTAGTTGTGGCTAGCAATCTTCGAATTAACATAAACCAAGACTACGTCAAAGGTGGTTTCTTCCAAGTCAACCAATCTCATTTATTGTAGGCACCTTAAGCTACCAATTAGCTATGAAGGTTTCACTACTTCTGGTCAAATGGTACTATACCATTTCCTTGAGTATATGTCGTCTATACACTCGCTTTAGTCATAAGGATTTTCATTCTTATTTCTTTCGAATTAAAAGGTGTAACTCTATAACATAGTCATAAAGTTCAAACCATTCAACTGAGATGGTTTATACGTCCTTCTCGACTACCTTGGAGCTAGTGGTGTAGGAACTAGGTGGTTATATTTGTTGATTATCATCTTGTCTCTCAAAGAACCAATTCTTTGAATTCTATCTCTCGGTCATTTTCTCTATCTTAGGTAAATCCTATTGTAGGATTAGAATGAACTACCCAACAAATAACATCTGTTAGTTGGTTTTTAGAAGTGATATCCAAAGGTTAATTCAAGGATATCCCACAAGATTGTAATCAAACAAATATTGCTTATTAGCACACAAACCCAAATCTTAACACGATTAAGACTTGTCTTTCATTCCAACTACATCCTATGGAGTCATGAAATTTTTGGAAGATCTTCTAATTGACAATCATATTGTCTTAAAAGTATATATCCTATATATGGGTAATTGATAACATCCAATGAACTACATTTTATTCGAGTTCCCTCTTCTTCCAATGGAGAAATCCATTATCTTATGATGCTACTTTCCTTGATATATTTCAAGGAAACTCTTCTGAAATGTTATTTTTTCTTGGATCAAATCTAAGGAGGTAAATACTTTAGACGTCTTACTACTCAACTTACATTCTTGAATTCTTTGAAACCTTTCGCAAAGTATTCGGACTTGTGTTTATTCAAAATAAACGATCGTCCAACCAAAAGCGACCTTCGATGAATGTCATACAACATGAGTAGTATTATGTTCTAGACAAGTGCCACTGACACTTAAGTGAATTAACCTCAACAACTTTGTGATTCTTTCTTCTTTTCAAAAGAATAAAGATTTGAACATTTCACCTCTATATAACTCAGTCGAATTAGTCACTACCTTGCAACCTTTCGGGTTTTAAGCATCGTTATATTCTAAACAGTTAACACCACCACATCATCTCTACAATAGAGACAATCAATCAGACTACAATAATCCAATCATTCATTAATAAAGAACAATGTTTTGTCAACCAAAACATTCATCGATCTCTTAAAATTATAGTGATGGAATTCAGTTCCTTATTCAAATAGGAATGTAAAGACAATCTTTGTATTTCCAATTTCTTTGGTAGTTCATATGAGGAAGTAAGTACTACCTGTTTTCGCAAAGATCTATATTTTATTCAAGTTCTGAATGTGAAGTACTTTCTCTTCTCTCATTAATCTTCTACTCCTTATTAGCCACACTTTTACAATGATTGTAAACATAGTTACTAATATGGAATCAAGCATTCAAGTAGAAGAACCAACTATTTTGAACTATTCAAGAAAAATTTACAACACCTTCGAAATGTGTGTTCTTGACACTTGCAAGATATTTCTTGCAAATACCCCTTCCAATGTCCATCCTTTCATAAAGAAAGTTTGTTCCCTTGGAGTTATTTCGCCTTCTTCATTTGACTTCTCCATTGACTACAATAGTCATGGTCCCTTAAACTCTCACTATCTCTCTTGAAACTTATTTCAATTGTGTTATACACATCAAATGATTGCGAGAGAGTGTGGTTAGTGTTCACTATATAGTTTACAATAAACTTAGTGAAGTCCTTGCCTAGTTTCCGTCTCCTGAAGTGGTTTAACACTTCAACACTCAATGATTCAAAATCATCATAAGTCCATGTTGATGGACTATTTGTGTCAATCAACCATTTCGTTCTAAACATGATTACAAACTTTCAAGAGTTGTTCAAGGCAACTCTCATTTCTTCATACAACAATTTGTAAGTGAAGACTCATGGCACATAAAGTGTCCATGCCCTTGTGCTTACTTCTCAAGTTCCTTGTTCATTTAACAAAGAAACAAGCACTAGTGTTTGAGTTAACTAAGGGTTGTTCAAAGCAACTCTTATTTCTTCATACAAAAATTTGTAATGGAAGAATTATGACACTAAAAGTGTCGATGTCTTTGTGCTAATCTTCTCAAGTTCCTTTGTTCATACAACAAAGGAATAAGCATTTGTTGTTTGTGTTGTACTCTTTATGATAGACATATCTAACATGTTCTTCCAATGATACATTATCAATAGGAAGATTGTGAGGATGAGACTACTAAAGGAAATTTTGTGAAAAACATGTTCATTTGAGCAACATCTATAGCATGCAATTAACAAGTTAAAGGCGGAATCATGCTTGCATGCACTCAAAACAAAACATTACCCATTAAATTCAAAGCCTAGTAGATTGGTGAACCTTGACTCAACTTAAAACAACATTTGTTAGTTGAGAAATTATACCTTGGTAGATTCCTCTTTGCATAAGCAAAGGCTAATCACCCAAAGAGAGGGCCTTCATTCCTTGCATCTTAGATCTATGGATTTGGATGGATGAAATGGTTCTCCAAGTTCCCAAAATTGAGAACCTCTAAGTCTCTTCACCAAGGTTAGATTGGAGAAGAAATGAGTGATCTTGGAGTAGTAGGATTGCTAGCTAAACCCTCCAAGGAGAACGGCCACTTCAGAGAGAAAAGAGAGCTTATGTTCTCATCTTTTCCCCAAAAGAAAATCCTAAATGAATTTTGGCTATAAAGTCATATTTATACCTTAATTAATTGGAGTGGAAAACTTGTAAATAAGTCCAAAACTCACTCCATCTCTAAATGGCCAGCCTTAGGGTATTATTGGGCTAATTGGGCCTTTGTGAATCATTATTCATTAAGTTGTCATACAACTTAAGTCAATGGGCTTGACGTTCGAATCCCATTGGGCCTTAAGGTCCAAAACTATCCCGAGGTCTTTAACGAACTTATTCGTTTGATTAATTAACATATTAATTAATCCTTGCCATAAATAATTAAACCATTTAATTATTCTTACTCATCTCCATTGTTTCTTCAATCTCCACCTTCCACGGTGTACGATCCATTAGGTTCCTTTTAGCGAGGCAGTGGGCGATTAAAACCATTTCAAATCGATTGTGAATTGAACCTTTCTTTCAATTCTCCCTTTAGTGATTATACACGTTTAGGGCTTCCACAAACCATGAGTGACACCTAGCAGCATATCATGGTTACCCAAGCTAATCAGAAGAGGTGGAGAACCTATTCAGTTTAGGATTACAAATGTAATACGGTCTTTCTCTAATACAATACTCTTGACCACATTGTTTGGTTTGATAGTTTATTCATGTCTACTATCCAATGTGATTCGTGTGCTTATATGATTACCTTGAATGTGATTTGGAACGACTTCCTAAATCTCATTCATACTCTGGCCAGAGATTCTTAATCATATCATAGAGTATTCTCCCCCAAACGGTTTGAAGGTTAGAGATCCCTTGTTGCGCATTCACTTGCCTCCATGGCTAAGTGGCTTAACCCCGACGATGCCGTGGACACCCGCGGATGGGGTGACTTTGACATAATCAAAGATCAAGTACCTAACCACAAAACAACTATGATGCCTCAGGTCAAATGACTACTTTGCATTATCCCAACCATGAGTTCTCATGTGACATGAATATGAGAACTCTTCGTTGATCGTGTTCAGTGAACTCATTCTCTATTGAGCACCTACGTACTTGTCTTGATGTCACACACACCAATGACTCGAGACTAGTCACTCTCCCTGAGAGAAGACATAGCACGTACTGATCTTAACGGACTGTCAATGCCTAATTGGCAATCCTATGATCAGGAACGTTTAGGATGTGTCTACGAAAGAATGGTCTCATGAATCTAACTTCTTTAGATCGCATTCTCCCAATCACATATTCCTTGGACTTATCGTTTAAGCGTATAACATTTATATGAGACGGCTCAAACAATAATATTTGCCCTTGATATTAAACTAGATTAGTTTAACATGTGAAATGTCCGTAAAGTATCATCATATGATTGGTTTTAGGGCACATTTCCAACAACTACTTAGGTACATATACAATCCATTCAAGACAATCTATGGGATTGTGGTACCAAGTTCGGAAACTAAAGCCTTTGTCAAGTTTTGGATATCGTTTGCAAATATATTTGGAAATAAATACATAACGAATATAAATTGATTGATTTTAAGCTATTTGTTCTGGGTCTTTAAATCAAATAACACCACCCACTATTTTTGGCAAATTGCATATCCCTCATTGGAATTCAAGAATTTTGGAGGAAACTCTTAGTAGGGTATGGGAGGCTCACTATTACCAAGCCCACCTCACAATGATATGATGTTGGCTAGCATCAATAATAATGAGAGAGTATGCTTACTCATTTACATCTCATCTAAGTACCCATCTTATTTGGCCTCTAGATAATAAGGCCTCAGAATGATATGATGTTGACTCCAGTGCACTTAGTTAAGTCATTCCCACCATGCAAGTTTGGGTAAGGGTTGAAGAATAACCTCAAAATGATATGATGTTGATCATTCTTGCTGCCTACCTTCACAACATCATGTATGCGTATAGAACTCCTCCTAAGTGTAAGCACATACTTTGTACTCCCCCATGATAGGGTGAAGTTGGTGTATGAGTCACAAACAATCAGAGCCTACCACGGTGGAAGCCCATGAAAGAGTGTTCAAAGCACTCTCATGCTTGTCAACTTAATAATGGTTTAGTTGAGGGTTTTTAGGTCTCATCACATATAAGCATGCATTTTAATCTCATTAAAACAATTTGGTCATATGACAACTATTGGTCCATGTGATTGATTTAGTAGTATATGATACTCCCACTATGCTTGTAAAACAATTTTTAAAGCAAGAGTAGACTTGGCATTTTAGACCCGACCTGTTAACCCAACCCGACCTGACCCGACCCGACCCGTTAATATTAGTATTTGGGTGGATGCTTAACGGGTCGGGTCGCTAATGGGTGAACCCGTTAGCACTTTGGGTCAACCCGTTAGCACCTATTAGTTGAGGATGTTTTAGTAATTTCAATAAAGTCTTAACAATAAAAAATAAACTCTATGAAAAAATAATAATAATAATAATTGTTAACGGGTGAAACGGGTAGAACAGGTCAGGTTCTGGTGACCTATTAACTTAACGGATCAGATTGAACCTGACCCAAACTCGATAAACCCGACCCATTTACAGGTCTAAGCAAGAGTATATGATACTACTAACATAAGCTTTGCATTCATTGATGGACTATATAGTTGCCTTAGGGCCTTAGGATGACTATGAACTTTTGATTCAATCCAACACAAGCCTAGTGTTGGATCTCGGTCTAGGGATGGTGATTGATTTTACTTACGTGTTTAATCACATTAAGGCATGTTTTCTTATTGGGCATTGGACCCAACCACTCCAATTTCATGCATATCAAATGAAACAAGAGATGAGTACTTCAAAGTAAAGAAAAGCTTATACTCTTTTACAACATTTGATCATATCAAAATACTTTAAAGTAAAGAAGAGCTTATGCTCTTTTACAACATTTGATCATATCAAATACAAAAAACTTCATTAAAGGAGCAAAACACTTTGTCGTTTAGTGATTTTGGGCCTTTACGTAAAAACGTAAATTTTCGGGTCAAAGTGAAAATACACAAAAGTATCAAAACTTTATGTAATTGCAAAAAAGCCCCAATAGTACCCCCATTATAGGGGTGGCTAGTCATGGTGAGTAGTGATGGTTTGTGTGAGCTGATTTGTGTGTTTGAAAGGTGATTGAAATAAGTGATTGGCATGTTGTGAATAGTAAAAAGGTATGGGTGTTGTTTGAAAAATCTTACCATCCATCACTAACAAAAGCAAATAAACAACCAAATACCTTTTTGAATCAAAACAACAACTTTTTGTTCTTGGTATGAACAACAAGAACAAAGGAAGAACATTGAAGAACATCCATGAAAACCCATTAGAGCTCCATGAATGTTTTCACTCAATTAAAACTCAAATTTACACTAATCAAAAGAGGGTTAACATCCTAGTGTACTTAGGGGTTCCTAATGACACTTTAAAACACTTTTAAAAAGACAAAAAAGAACCCAAAAATCCACCCCTTGGATTTGGTCTAATTTCCCCATAAACATGGCACCAAATTTTAGCTCCAAAATTCATGCTTAAATGAACTACATCTTCAACTTTTGAGATGGCAAATTTTCTAACAAAATGTACATTCAAAGAAGTAAGAATAAGGCTTGTAACAATTACAACATTCAAATCATAAACTATAAAAATACAAAACCCAGAAGGATTCACCAACTACAAGACCTAGGCTCTGATACCACTTGAAGGAAAAATTTATGAAAACAAGTTCATTTGAGCAACATCTATGCATGCAATTAAAAATTAAAGGCGGAATCATGCTTGTATGCACTTAACACAACTTTACCCATGACATTCAAGGCATAGTAGTTGTGGTAAACCAAGACTCAACTCAAATCTTAAAGAAAAGAATTGAGAAACTTGTATACCTTTGAAGCACCTCTTTGCTTAGCGAAGGATATTCACCAATGTGAGGGCCTTCTTTCCTTCGTCTCCTTTGCTCCTTGACTCCATGGATGTGGATGGAGGAACTTTGCTTCTTGGCTCCATGACTTCTTGGATATGGATGGAATGGATTCTCCAAGTTCCAAGAAAGGGAACCTCTAAGTTTCCACACCAAGGAGAGCATTGAGGAAGAGATGAGTGACCTAGGAAGAGATGGATGCTAGTCCATTCTTCCTAGGGTGGGCGGCCTCCTAAGAGAAGAGAGAGCTTTTGTGTTTTACTCCTTTGTCTCTAGAAAACCCTTTATAAGGGAATGGGTTATAATTTTCTTTCTATAGCCACTTACATTGAGTGGCATAATTGAAATTAAAACCAATTCTCCCTCACACTCTCTATGGTCGGCCATGTGGGTTCATTGGGCTTTCATGCCCTTTGTGTTTTCAAGTTGTCATACAACTTGAGTTATTGGCCTTGACATTCAAAGTCCATTGGGTCTTGAGTCCCAAAACTAACCCGATGTCTAAAATGAACTTATTCATTTGATTAATTAACATATCAATTAATCCTAGCCATAAATAATTAAACCATTTAATTATCCTTACTCATATCCGTTGTTTCTTCAATCTCTACCTTAAATGGTGTACGATCTATTATGTTCCTTTTAGCGAGGCAGTGGGCAATTAAAACTCTTCAAATCGATTGTGAATTGAAACTTACTTTTCAATTCTCCCTTTAGTGATTATACACCTTTAGGGCTTCCACAAATCATGAGTGACACCAAGCAGTATGTCATGGCTACCCAAGCTAATCAAAAGATGTGGAGAACCTATTCAGTTTGGGATTACAATGCAATACGGTCTTTCTCTAATACAATATTCTTGTCCACATTGTTCGATTTGATAGTTTATTCATGTCTGCTATCCAATGTGATTCTCTTACTTATATGATTACCTTGAATGTGATTTGGAACGAATTCCTAAATCTCATTCATATTCTGGCCAGAGATTCTTAATCATATGATAAAGTATTCTCCCTCAAACGGTTTGAAGGTTAAAAATCCCTTATTGTGCATTCACTTGCCTCTATGGCTAAGTGGCTTAACCCCAACTATGTGGTGGACACCCTTTGACAGAGTGACTTTGACATAGTCAAAGATCAAGGGCCTAACCATAAGACAACTATGATGCCTCCAGTCAAATGACTACTTTACATTATCCCAACCACGAGTTTTCATGTGACATGAGTATGGGAACTCCTTGTTGATGGCGTTCAGTGGACTCATTCTCTATTGACCACCTACATGCTTGTCTTAGTGTCAGTCACACTAATGACTCAAGACCAGTCACTCTCTCTAAGAGAAGACATAGCACGTACTGATCTTAATGGACTGTCAATGCCCAATTGGCGATCCTATGACCAGGAACATTTAAGATATGGATACGAAAGAGAATGGTCTCATGAATCTAACTTCTTTAGATCACATTCTCCCAATTACATATTCCTTAGACTTATCGTTTAAGCATATAACATTTATATGAGACGACTTTAAACCGTCTTCTTTGCCCTTTATATTAAACAAGATTAGTTTAACATGTGAAATGTCCGTAAAGTATCATCATATGATTGGTTTTAGGGCACATTTCCAACATGCCCCCTCGGTCCTCGGGTTGATTCCTACCTTGTTGGTTACGCAGATGCTAGTTATCTATCTATCCCACATAGGGCACGTTCTCAAACGGGCTATGTCTTTATCGTTGGAGACACCACTATATCTTGGAGGTCTACCAAGCAAATCTAGTTGCGACTTCTTCAAACCATGCTGAGATCCTCGCCTTGCATGACGCATCTCGTGAGTGCTTTTGGCAGAGAGCAGTCACGGAACATATTTGAAGCAATAGTGGCCTTACTACATCATTGACCTTCCTACAACGATCTTTGAAGACAATGTAGCATGTATCGAGCAGTTAAAGAAGGGATGTATTAAGGGAGACAACACCAAGCACATAGCGCCGAAGTTCTTTTATTCTTACCAACAACAACACCATCAGAACATTGAAGTCAAGCAAATCCGTTCCCAGGACAATCTGGCCGATCATTTTACCAAGTCATTGCCCAAGTCTACTTTTCAGAAACTCATCCAAGGAATTGGTATGCGTAAATTATCTGAGTTGAATTGCTTGTAGTTCTCTTATTTGGAAGTTATGTCTAACTCAAGGGGAGTATCCTGAAGCATACTCACTTGATCTTTATGTACTTTTTTTCCTACGATTAGAAGCATTTTTCCCGTTGGGTTTTTGCTACCTAACGAGGTTTTGATAAGGCACCCATCTTGGGATGATCATTCTCCATTGAGTTCACTACTTTTGTCCTGTTTGATATTTGTTTTAGACATTTTGCATACTTCTCACTTTTCTCCTTAGTCTATGGGTTTTCACCTACCTTAGCTAGGTTTTACCATAGTGAGACTTTATGAGTTTCACTACCTATGCATACTTTCCTTATATTAGAGACTCGCATTCGCCTGTTGTGTCGCTAACTTCATCAACTATTCTACTTCAACTGCTGAAGATCTGATGCGATATTTTGTTTGAGTATTTCCACACTCAAGGGGGAGTGTTGCAGTCACATTTAGAATAGGAATGTGATTGTGTAAATTATAGTGTATCTAGGGATATCTCGGAATATTCCCCTTGGTAGATATTATCCTATTAGAGTTTTAATTCTATAAGGGTAAGGATTTAACCTATCCTACTATTATAAATAAAGGCATAATGGGGTGATACAACACACACATCACAATTAAATCTCTCTCTTCTCTCTCTTGTCACCGACCCATCTCCCTCTCTAGTCCTAAATACAATTCAGTCAAATAAGCCTACAACAATCTCTTAATTTTTTAAGTTTTAACATTTATTTTTCTATAATAAACTTTATTGATCATGGAAAAAAACTTACATCAATAGAAAAATTTGAGATAGCCAATCTAACATGATGAAAACACCATGGACGCTACATTTATCTTGTTGAGTTCTAGTTTGATTGCATGGTTGTGTAGTATGCAACAGAAAACAAGTGATTTTAAAACATTGTAGCACAATATAATTTGCATAAAAATTGTTAACAAAAGGGATTGGTTGAAATGAGATTAATGTCATTCGGCATGAGATATATGAATGTGAATATTAAATTGAAACCAAATTTAAATATATTAATTTCTAATTTGAATTGTACTCATGCTATGTTGAAATGTACCGATGGCAAATTGAAACATACAAATGCTGATATGATATGTACCCATGTCAACTTGAAACGTACCAACATATCATCTAGAAATGTACCCATGCCGAATTGAAAAGTACCGATGCTGATATGAAATGTACCCATGCCAACTTAAAATGTACCAACATATCGGCTATAAACGTACCAATACTAAATGGAAACATACCCCATATCATCTACCACTAGAATCTATTTTCCAAATGTACCATGGTACGAATACTCAAATCAAGAGGTTTGCATAAAATAAAAATAGAAGGGGAATGAACATGACTCACAACGGAGGACATAAGAGTATTGACCAACAACAAAGAAATGACACAAAAAGATTGTAGAATAGTCATGAAAGAAGATGACATATATATATATATATATATATATATATATATATATATATATCATGTTAGAAGCATAAATAAATCAAATTTGATATGTTTTTAGAATTTTAAAACATATGTCTACTAGATTCTAGGAGATTTGAATAATTATTAACAAATTGGCACATTATATATATGTCGAATTTTGTAACTTCGCATTAAAAAATGCTACTTATAATATATTCACCTAAAATGTAGGAAAATGTTTAATAAAAATTCTAAAAGGTATGATGTTTAATTTAACATATAGAACATCGAGGCATTTAAATCTAAACGCCCCATGACGGATTGATGAATCAGATTCGATGAGGTGCGGTGATTCAACACCAGATGGTGATATAGTGCAGGAAGACAAGGTAGTAGGCGTTCGAGACACAATCAGCGGCTGCGAGATTGTCAAGATGAGCAGCGAATTCAAAACTGGTTACGATTACGGGGCTGAGTTCTAGGTAGCGGATTCTGGGGGATACAGAGGCTTCAAGCTTTGTTTTTTAGTTTCTTTTAATATTTTTTTTATCCTAATCGAATTTATAATTAGTTTCAAACATGTGTAACACGTGGCATAAATTTGACGTTCATATTAGTAAAATTGTAGATCTTATATTTGCCACGTCTATTGTTTACTGATTACATTGATAGAAAACTCAACTGATTGTGACATTGAAATGAAATAATAGTAAATATATGTGATTAAAATGCTTTAAAAAAATATTGTATGATGTTGCATTTGTACCCAAACTTGAGAAAGCAAACTGTAATTTACCTTTTAGTTTTAATACTCAATTTTATTAATTAGGTTTTCTGATTGGAGCGCAATGACGCTTTAGGATTCATATAGCCGACCTCACTTAGTGGGAAAATACTTTGTTTTTGTTGTTGTAGGTTTTCTGATTGGGTAATCAGTTTCTATGACTATTTGCTAACTTTATTGGCTCTCCAATGAAATCAATTTTCATATGAAATTTCTAATTAATATGAGGACACATTTGCAATCCCATATGAATATCATCAATTGTCATCGTATTTGAGTTATAACTCAAATTCATTTGTAATCTCATATTCCGAAGTTCTTAAGGCCATTTATGAATCTGGAATTGGGGATCTTAAGTCCAAGCATGTATCTGAAATCTATCGCTAAGACCCATCTAATTTCTACTTTGCTACTGGTTATTATATTTTATCTGTAAAAAATTGGTCAGTTATTGCATAAGAATCAAACATTGTTAGTTTGATTCTTATGTATAGACATCAGACTAAATAGAGATTGAATGTTTAACTGTACATACTTGTCGCATTCCACTATTGAACGAATCAATGGATGAAAGTCGACTTAGGTTAGGCACTTGTAACGCAATAATGCTCGGATGTTTAATTGTGAAATTTTCAGTAAAAAACGTGATAATGTACAAAAGTGCAAAAAGGTTTAAATGATATATAGCAGAACAATGAAACATTGTATCATGTGATACCCTGATCAGCAGTCTTGTGCAAAATATTATCATGTCTAAGTAACAAACAAAGTCTGGTGCACTTGAATTTATATGCTGTATTCCAAACGAAAATTATATACCATGGATCAAGCATATTCTTCAAGTAATAGAATGTTAAGTAGAATATTAATTCATACAAACAAACTCGTAATCCATTGGTCTGCATTTTGTAAGAAGAAATTTCAAAAGAACATGCCACATCGTGCATCAAAAAATTCCTCTAGACTTTTATAATGTAGAAACACTGTCACGGGCCATATGGTTTTTTCTTGGATTTCATAAATAAGGGAAAATTTAGGCTAAAATATGATAGAAGTATTGCTCAAGGGAATATTGTGGAATTTTGTATTGAAGAACTAGTACTAGTAAATCTACCACTTTGACGACCATCAACCCCTCTAGGAGCCCTGGCCATTTCCTCAAGAAAATCTTCAGTTCGGACATGTGTTTTATCAGCAGACAAAGGATGATGTTGGACCAAAATACAAGGAGTCTCATGATCCAGTTATCCGTGTCCACAAAATTTTGAAAATGCAACACCAAATTGGGGCAATTATACCAAGAACATATGATAAGACCGCCAGACAAAGCAAGCCGTACAAATCATATGCAAAATTGTTCGAGATATGTTGTCTTCAGCATCTGATAAAGCTTCAAATGCCTTCTAAAGACAAAATAATTAGGCACGTATTCTTGGTATGATCATGACTTGTGCATCAGTTTTACTATACTGCATCAGCAGCGGCCATTGTTTTGTACACTCTATCAGAAGCTTTCTTCACCTACAAAAGCCATGAAAATGTATGTATGAGATGAATGTAGAATAGATTGTGATAGATCCCTCGATCAACCTTAACCCACAAAAGCCATGAAAGAACTCAGAGAGAAAATGACAAAAGAATCTTGATATTATTTCATAACCATTTTCTGTTTCTTACAACTCTAACTATATAGCAACTTTCCCCAATTACATTTTTACCCTAATTACAGCTATACCAACTACTTTATTACGAATATTACAGCTTCATTACTAAGATGATGACATCTGGCCCCCACACAATTGCTTTATAACCACTATTTGTTACTAGAATCCAAACAGAATCCTAACATTACTCCCCCCTTTTTAGAAATAGCCTTGTCCTCAAGGCTTAAAGTCAGGAAACTTCGACTGTAGAGTATCCCAGCTTTCCCAAGATGCATCTGTAACAGGATGATTCTTCCAATGCACTAACACTTCTGTTGATGAAGTTGTTCCGGTGTTAACCACCCGCCGGTCCAAAAGAGCTTCTGGGACAAGGTCATCATGCTGTAAACCAGCATCTTGAATTGTTGGCAAAGGAATAGTAGGAATGATTGCAGTGCCCAGTTTCTTTTTGAGACATGAAACATGAAAAACTGGATGGATCTTAGAGTGACTTGGGAGTTTCAACCGATATGCCACAGGTCCAACTCGATCAAGTATCTCAAAAGGACCATAAAATCGAGGATGCAGCTTATGGAAGGGATGCAAAGAAAGTGACTTCTGCTGGTAGGGGACCAATCGAAGATAGACAAAATCCCCAATTGCAAATGATCTCTCAGTTCGACCTTTGTTTGCTTGAGTTGTCATTCGTTCTTGAGCAGTTGCTAAGTTGGTTTTTAACAGAGATAAAATTCGAGTCCTGTCTTTCAAGCAGTGATCCACCATATCAATCTTTGTTGTACCAGATTCATAGAGTGGAATATGGGGTGGTGGATGTCCATACACGACCTCATAAGGTGTCATTTTAGCTGCAGAATGATAAGAGGTGTTATAGCTCCATTCTGCCCAGGGAAGCCATGTCAACCATTTCTTAGGTTGCAAGCTGCAAAAACAACGCAGATATGTTTCCACACACCTATTGAGAACTTCAGTTTGGCCATCAGTTTGGGGATGGAAACCTGAACTGAGACAGAGCTTGGAGCCTTGAAGGTGAAAAAATTCCTTCCAAAATGCGCTGATGAATATTGGGTCTCGATCAGATACGATAGAAGTAGGCATTCCATGCAATTTAAACACCTGATCAATAAAGACTTGTGCCACTGAATGTGCAGTATATGGGTGAGATAAGGGCAGGAAATGGGCAGCTTTTGATAGTCTGTCAACGATGACAAATATAACTGATTTACCCTTGCAGAGAGGAAGGCCGGTGATAAAATCCATAGCTATATTAGACCAAATTCTTTGAGGGATTGGTAGTGGAGTAAGAAGTCCAGCAGGTGCAAGTGTCTCATACTTATTCTTCTGACAAATATCACATCCAGCAATCAGTTCTTTGATATTGTTCTTCATACCCTCCCAATAGAAGGATCGGGATATCCGTTTATAGGTTTTGAGAAACCCTTCATGGCCTGCAGATGGAGTACAATGGTGTTCTTCAAAAATTCTTGTCCGCCAAGGACTTGTAGGACTAACAACAATCCGATTCTTATACTTCAAAAACCCATTATCAAGCTGGTATTTGAGCAAGTTTAATGGAGTCAAATCGGAGGATTTATGTAAAATAGCCTGAGACTTCTGTAAAATCCAGTCATCTTTTTCAACATGCCTCCTCAGATCATCTAGCCAGGACATATAAGGATATGATAAAGCAAGTAAATCACTATCAGAATCTGAGCAATGTAGTGTAATTGAAGCAACATTGCCTTGATCAAGACTCCCGATCATGCTTGAAGCCATAGGAAGCGCATTAGCTGGATCCATAATTGAAGTAGCCTGAGAATGGAACATTCTGGATAATGCATCAGCTGCTTTATTGTCACTGCCCTTTCTATACTGGATTTCATAATCAAATCCCAGTAATTTGGAAACCCACTTTTGCTGGAAAGGAGAGTTAGCTCTGTTTTGAAGAAAATATTTGAGGCTGTGATGGTCGGTTTGTATAATGAAATGGCTTCCCAGTAAATAGGACTGCCACTTTTTAACTGCATGAACCACAACCAACATTTCTCTTTCATATGCAGAAAGTGCCTGATTCTTGGGTCCTAAAACTTGACTGGTGAATGCAATAGGCCTGCCACCTTGTTGCAAAACTGCCCCTATTCCCACACCAGAAGCATCGCTTTCAATAACAAATGGTTTTGAAAAATCTGGCAGTGCTAAGACCTGAGGAGACAACATTGCATTTTTCAATTCGTGAAATGCAGCAGTGGCTGCAGGACTCCATTTAAACCCATCTTTCTTCGTGAGTTGGGTCAGAGGTCCACTGATTCTACCAAATTGAGGAATGAACTTCCTATAGTACCCCGTTAAGCCAAGAAAACCCCTTAAGGCCTTCACAGAGGTAGGTAAGGGCCAATTTGCAATGGCTTTCAATTTAGAGGGGTCAGCAGCTACTCCATTCTGAGAGACAATATGGCCGAGATATTCAATTTGCTGTTTCCTAAAAGCACATTTTGACAGTTTCACAAACAAGTGATGAAGTTGGAGTACACTAAGGGCAATACTGACATGCTGCAGATGCAATTCCCAAGAAGTACTATAGATCAGGATGTCATCAAAGAAAACTAAGATGAATTTCCTCAAGTAAGGCCTAAAAATCTCATTCATTAAGCTTTGGAAAGATGCAGGGGCATTTGTTAAGCCAAAAGGCAAAACGAGAAATTCATAATGTCCCTCATGAGTTCGGAAAGCAGTTTTTTCAATATCTGCAGGATGCATACGGATTTGATGGTAACCGGACCTAAGATCCAGTTTAGAAAAATATTGGGCACCAAAGAGCTCATCCAATAACTCATCAATCAACGGTATAGGGTACTTGTCTTTGATTGTGAGGAGATTAAGTGCTCTATAATCCGTGCACATCCTCCAAGTACCCTCCTTTTTCTTCACTAAGAGTACTGGAGAAGAGAATGGACTATGACTCGGCCTGATGAAACCTGATTCCAGTAACTCCTTGACACATTTCTCAATTTCAGTTTTCTGAAAAGGACCATACTTGTAAGGTCGAGCACTAGGGGGTTTGCATCCTTCCAACAAGGGGATTCTATGATCATGGTTTCTGGATGGAGGTAACCCAGATGGGCTTTGAAAAATGGATTGATACTTGGCTAGCAGTACTTGCAATTCACTATCTTGGGTAGCATTCAACTGAGACTGAGGAGATGGTACTGTCTTATCTGCACCAACTTGCAAAACAAATAAGGCAGCTCCCAAACAATGTTCATGAGTCAGTAACTTATCCATTTGTAAAGAAGAAATGGACTGAGGTTCTTGGGGCTGAGGGCTTGATATGGAAAAAGTAGTTGTGCCAATGACAAACTGCATAATCATCTTATCAAAATCCCACAGTACTGGTCCTAATGTTCTCAACCATTGGACACCCAAAACAATATCGCAACCACCCAAAGGAAGAGCATAGAAATCAAGCACAGCTGCATAATGTTGTATGCGAATGGAAACTTGAGCTAAACATCCAGTGCTAGTAAGGGATCCCCTATTTGCAATCTTCACAGTAAATGGATGTGAAGTATCGATATGACCCTTTAATTTCTTGACCAAGGAGATATCAATGAAATTATGTGGACTACCAGAATCTACCAGGAAAATAACAGGACAATTTAATACTAACCCATTGATCTTCATTGTTCTGATAGATTTCGGGGCAGGAATTCCATAGACTGTACAAGCTGTTACCTCAGGCTCTTCACTGTCATCAGATTGATGTTCGATAAGGTCACCATTGTCATATACATCTATGAGGAGTACTTGTCGTTTGGGACCAGCACACACATGCTCTCGTGAAAACTTTTCATCACAGTTAAACCACAACCTATTCTTTCGTTGAAATTCAATTTCTGCTGCTGTTAAACGTCTGAAATTCTCATTTCGGGAAGAATGCTCATTCTTTGGCGTGTTGGTGATGTCAGATAATTGGGTTGGCTTGAACTGAGATGCAGATGAAATGTTTCGGGAAAAAGATCGAACCTTTAATTCGGCTAGTTTGGCATCCACTTGTTGGGCGTAAGCAATGGCTTCATGAACATCAAATGGTCGCAGAAGCTTGACATCATGGCGAATTTCTGGCTTTAAACCCCCAATGAAGCAGCTTTTCAAGAGTCCCGAGGTCATCTCTACCGTGCGATTTGCCAATCTTCTGAATTCCATGATATAGTCCCTGAGCAATCCCGATTGGTGAAGTTTTACCAAATTTTCAGTGCAATCCGTAAGGTCAGAAGAACCAAATTCCCTGCAAAAGATCTTTGTAAAATCTGCCCAATTGGGATAATTCTTGACGCAGTTCACCCATTGAAACCATTGAAGGGCTTCGTTTTCCATATGAAAAGAAGCCATACGAACCTTCTTGTCCGCTGGAATATCAAAGTAATCGAAGTAATGTTCTGCCTTGTAAACCCAGCCGAGAGGATCGTCCCCTTCCTGAAAACGAGGGAAATCCAATTTGACCAAAGGTGGTCTAGGTTGAAATCCTGTATCGTGACGATTGAGATTCTGGGTTCTTGAATCATCACGCAAATTGGGGTCAGAACGAGTTGCATCCGATGAATCTCCTGGAAAACCCATTTCACATTTGTCCAGAAAATCACGATGAAGCTTCTCAATTCGAGCATCCGAAGAATCTTGACGCCCTTCCATGGCGTCGAACCTTTGGAGTAGTGTGTTGAGAGTGTTGTTTATCGCAGCAAGATGATTCTGCGATTCCATAGCTCTCTTTGTTGATGTACGAGTCATACGGCAGCAGAGAAGGGATGGAGAAATCAGTACTGGCTCGATACCAATGATAGATCCCTCGATCAACCTTAACCCATAGAAGCCATGAAAGAACTCAGAGAGAAAATGACAAAAGAATCTTGATATTATTTCATAACCATTTTCTATTTCTTACAACTCTAACTATATAGCAACTTTCCCCAATTACATTTTTACCCCAATTACAGCTATACCAACTACTTTATTACGAATATTACAGCTTCATTACTAAGATGATGACATCTGGCCCCCACACAATTGCTTTATAACCACTATTTGTTACTAGAATCCAAACAGAATCCTAACAGATTGTAGTTACACAAAACAGAACAGATCATAGTAGTTTACTTCTTTCTCCCAGTCAGTGCATGTGATTATGATTGAAAGACATAATGCTTGCACAAACAAGGCCACTGTAAAGTTCGCCAAAAAAAAAACAAGGCCACTGTAATTCCAATCCAAAGACCCTGCGAAGAAAATGTTGATTCGAAATTAACACGAGAAGTATTTCATTTCCACGGAATACTAAGAAAGGGCAAAATAAATTGTAAAAAGGAAAGATAAAGTTGAGGGGACTTGAAAAATTAAAAGTACATGAACACAAAATTTGCATCAGTCACCTTTCCTCCAATGTCCAGGACAAAAGCTAATAATACTGCAGTAGGAATTCCCATTTGATAATAAGCTCCTAGATTAACATAAGCCCCAATTTTCTGTTGTCCACCTCCTCGTATAACACCTGAAATCGAACATCGAAGTAACTTCTTTCAACAAATCAAATATAATTAGAATGAGGAGACCACGTAGCAATCTTATTTTTTTAATGCCTGGCATTGCACAAAAGGTTTGAAGAAGAAATTAAGGAAAATGTCGGAGACCTGAAAGCACGGATTGAATTCCATCAATAAAGTGGGATATTGCAACCCACGGTAATATTTCTCCAACATAGTCCACAACTTCTTTCTTTGTTGTGGAACAGTAACCCCAAACTTTTTGACCCAATATAATGACAGCAACGGCCACAATTCCTTCAGTAGCAACCATGAAAAGTGTAACAAATGTTGCTGGACGGGCCAATCGTGGTCGCCTAGCGCCAAATTCATTTGAAACTCTTGTGCAAACAAATGATATTTGAAGTTATTTAAGAACAGAAAGAACTGTTGTGACAAATATGAAAAATCGGAGCATGAAACACTTAATGAGCCTTAAACTCACCTTGCTGCACCACCAAGTCCAAGCGGAATCATGTAAGTCAATGCACTTGTGTTTAAGCTAATATGCCACAATCAGTTAGTATTCTGTGTTTATATTGTCTAATATGATTAGCTAGTGTCAAATGCCAACCTGATTGAGAGGACTGACGTTTCCAGCATTGGATTAGGAAGAAGGCGAGATAAGAGGACCATCATTTCGAAACACCACATTTCTAAGCTGTTCAATGTCATAAAACAAACAACCAACTATACAGTAAGTTCTAACAAATTAAAATTTCAAATGACCAGATTTCTTATTTGCATTCTAAGTCTCTAATGTCAGCGTCCATTAAGTCAATGAGAGATATATTACCTGATCATTATAGCTGAAGGAATAGATAGTTTCAGAAAACTGGAAATTCCATGGAAGGCCTCCTTTGAAAATCCAGTCCATCTGTGCTTACAAGAGAGAGAGACTCTGAAATAAAGAAACAATAACAATGCATTGATCCAATATGCGATGCAGTTTGCCATGGCCGCACCTCTACATCCAAGGCTAGTCTTGTATACCAAAAGCCAACATATAAACAAGTGTAGAAGCGTTGCAGTTCCGGTGGTAACAATCATGGGAACTACATTATTTTGAGTTTGCAAGAATCTGGAATAAAATTGAAGGATGGCATAAGCGAAAAGGGTGTTTCTAAATTATTGTTGGAGTTTTTGAGCTCCTTTAGTCCCACATCGGGGAACTCAAGGGAACTGGAGGTCTTTATATTAAGTTAGTGACCTTTGTTATTGATTAGGAGTTGGACCATTTGGAATGAGGATTGAGGTGTGGGCTACTAATTGTGGATTAGACTTGATGAATATACCATAATATTAATATTAATTAATCAAGACAAGGGTCTCAGGGTTTTTAAAATTAATCATAGTTCATTAATTTTAATTTCGAATTAAGTTTTTTAATTAAATTAATTAAAAAATGTTTTGATTAATACACACAACTCTTTAATCATAGTTCATTAATTTTAATTTCGAATTAAGTTTTTTAATTAAATTAATTAAAAAACGTTTTGATTAATACACAAAACTCTTTGGAAAGAGTTGTGTGATTTCAGATACATTCAAAAGGTATTTGAAGAGGTATGAAATAACATATATAACTAAGGTCTCAGTTCCATCATAAATCATCTTTTCTTCATCTTTTTCTTCTGTACAAAATTCTCAGAGAGTAAACACACAAAACAATTCGCTAGAATTCTAAAATCCAGTGCGGGTTGTAGAATTAGGTAGTTGTATCCTGATTAAGCAGACGTTGTAGAACCACAAACATAAGAGTGGGATGGAAATACTGTTCAAAGGACATAGCTTTTGCGCTGCTTTTGATTCATTCAAGTTAGTCTCATTTTAATTTCTGTAATTATTGTGTAATTTCATTCTGTATTGAAAGTATTTTTAAGCAATAAAGTATAAGTATTTATAGTTCTGTATTTCTATTATTTTTGTTTCTAAATTGTTCCCTAACAATCTTTGAACAGCATGGAACAATCAGGAACTAAACCTCATTCTGAAAAGCCTAAGAAATTTAAGGGCGGAAACTTCAAAAGATGGTAGCAAAAAATGCTGTTTTATTTGACAACTCTGACTTTGGCAAATATTATGCGCAAGACTATACCTACTGCAGATGGAGAAAATATTTTTTCTGCTGAAATTTTGACGGGTATAGATGCCTGGAATCATAATTATTTCCTTTGCAAAAACTTTATTCTTAATGCATTAGATGATTCGTTGTGTGGTGTCTATGTGGTGTGCAAAACAGCCAAGGAACTTTGGGAAAGAAAAAGTATAAAACAGAGAATACTGGTTCAAAGAAATTTGTCATGGGCAAATTTTTGGACTACAAAATGGTGGATTCCAAGTCCATTGTCTCTCAAACTAAAGATCTTCAGAAAATCATTCATGACATTCATGTTGAAAGGATGGTGATCAATGAGTCTTTTCAGGTGGCGTCCTTTATTGAGAAATTGCCACCTTCTTGGAAGGAGTTAAAGAATTATCTCCAACAAAAACTCCAAGGTGAATGTTGTAGAAGGAAGTTCATCAAAGCAAAGGCCGAAATTCCAAAAAAACTAAGAAGAAGGAAAAGAACATTGTCCGTGGTGTGAAAGGCAAATACTTCAAGAAAATTAAGGGAAGTTGCTGGGTTTATGGAAAGTAAGGCCATAGGGCTCAAGAATGTCGCCATCGAAGGGATCAAGGTCCTGAAAATCAAGGCAACAACAACAGGGCAAACCTGATTGAAAATAATGTGGATGCCTTGGTTGCAATGATTTCTGAAATTAACCTTGTATCTGACCATGCTGGCTGGTAGATAGGTACTGGTGCGACTCACCATGTATGTGATGACATAAATATGTTCTCTTCGTACCAGAAAGTTGAGGGAAATGAGCAGTTGTTTATGGGAAATGCGTCTGCATCTGTGGTGGCTGGAATAGGGAAATGTGTTCTGAAATTTATTTCTGGAAAGGAATTAACTCTCCTTGATGTGTTGCATGTCCCCGATATAAGGAAGAATCTTGTTCCTGGTCCTATCCTTAGTAGTAAGGGATTCAAACTTGTTTTTGAATCCAATAAGTTTGTACTAGCAAAAGGGGGAATGTTTGTGGGAAAGGGTTACTTTGTTGATGGATTATTCAAACTAAATGTACTTGCTAATGCTATGAATGAAATAAATAATGCTTCTGCTTATATTGTTGATTCGTCTAATTTATGGCACTCTAGGCTAGGACATGTAAACTTTCGTTCTCTTTTTAAAATGCATAATTTAGGTTTGCTACCCAAACTTGATTACTTGTACAAAATTGAAATTTTCAAGTCAAAGCTTTAAATCGATGCATGAAAAATCCAATGAATTGTTAGATTTAATTCATAGTGACTTGTGTGATTTTAGATCATATCCAACTCGTGGTGGAAAGAACTATTATGTAACTTTTATAGATGATTTCAGTAAGTATTGTTATGTTTACTTACTTCATAGCAAAGATGAGACCTTGGATATGTTTAAGACATATAAAGCAAAAGTTCAGAATCAACTTAACAAGAAGATTAAAGTCTTGAGGTCCGATAGGGGAGGAGAGTATGAGTGACATGCTTTTACTGAATTTTGTGCCACACATAGCATAATCATCAAACAACAACCCCTATACATCGCAACAAAATGGTGTTACCAAACGGAAAAATAGGACTTTTAAAGACATGATCAAATCCATGTTGAATAGCTCTGGGCTTCCACACAATTTATGGGGTGAAGCCTTACTTATTGCAAATAAAATTTTGAATCGAATTCCACAGAAAACCCTGAAGGAAATATTTGTAAAAACATGTTCATTTAAGCAACATCTATAGCATGCTATTAACAATTAAAAGGCGGAATCATGCTTGCATGCACTTAAAAACAAAACATTAACCATGAAATTCAAAGCCTAGTAGATTGGTGAACCAAGACTCAACTCAAATCAAAGTGAGTTGAGAAATTATACCTTTGTAGATTCCTCTTTGCATAAACAAAGGCTAATCACCCAAAGAGAGGGCCTTCATTCCTTGCATCTTAGATCTATGGATTTGGATGGATGAAATAGGTTTCTCCAAGTTCCCAAAATTGAGAACCTCTAAGTCTCCACACCAAGGATGGATTGATGAAGAAATGAGTGACCTAGAGGAAGCAAGATTGCTAGTTAATTTCCTTTAGGGTGGCCGGCCTCTTTAGAGAGAAAAGAGAGCTTTGTATTCTCATCCTTTCTCCAAAAAAAAGCCTAAATGAATTTTGGCTATAAAGTCATATTTATACCTTAATTCATTGGAGTGGCAAACTTGTAAATAAGTCCAAAACCCACTCCATCTCTAAATGGCCGGCCATAGGGATTCATTGGACTATTTGGGCCTTTGTGAATCATTATTCATTAAGTTGTCATACAACTTAAGTCAATGGACTTGACGTTCAAAGCCCATTGGGCCTTAAGGTCCAAAACTATCCCGAGGTCTTTAACGAACTTATTCGTTTGATTAATTAACATATTAATTAATCCTTGCCATAAATAATTAAACCATTTAATTATTCTTACTCATCTCCGTTGTTTCTTCAATTTTTACCTTACACAGTGTACGATCCATTAGGTTCCTTTTAGCGAGGCAGTGGGCGATTAGAACTCTTTCAAACCGATTGTGAATTGAAACTTACTTTCAATTCTCCCTTTAGTGATTATACACGTTTAGGGCTTCCACAAACCATGAGTGACACCTAGCAGCATATCATGGTTACCCAAGCTAATCAGAAGAGGTGGAGAACCTATTTAGTTTAGGATTACAAATGCAATACGGTGTTTCTCTAATACAATACTCTTGACCACATTGTTTGGTTTGATAGTTTATTCATGTCTACTATCCAATGTGATTCGTGTGCTTATATGATTACCTTGAATGTGATTTGGAACGACTTCCTAAATCTCATTCATACTTTGATCAGAGATTCTTAATCATATCATAGAGTATTCTCCCTCAAACAGTTTGAAGGTTAGAGATCCCTTGTTACGCATTCACTTGCCTCCATAGCTAAGTGGCTTAACCCCAACTATGCCGTGGACACCCTCCTGATGGAGTGACTTTGACATAATCAAAGATCAAGGACTTAACCACAAGACAACCATGATGCCTCAGGTCAAAGGACTACTTTGCATTATCCCAACCATGAGTTCTCATGTGACATGAATATGAGAACTCTTCGTTGATCGTGTTCAATGAACTCATTCTCTGTTGAGCACCTACGTACTTGTCTTGATGTCACACACACCAATGACTCGAGACTAGTCACACTCCCTGAGAGAAGACACAACACGTACTGATCTTAACGGACTGTCAATGCCCAATTGGCAATCCTATGATCAGGAACGTTTAGGATGTGTTTACAAAAGAATGGTCTCATAAATCTAACTTCTTTAGATTGCATTCTCCCAATCACATATTCCTTGGACTTATCGTTTAAGCATATAACATTTATATGAGACGGCTCAAACAATAATCTTTGCCCTTTATATTTAAACTACATTAGTTTAACTTTGTGAAATGTCCGTAAAGTATCATCATATGATTTGTTTTAGGGCACATTTCCAACAAACCCCAGCGTTTAAATTGCTTAAAGTGTGGGGTTGCCCGGCAAAAGTACAAGTCCCATTGCCAAAGGGAACAAAATTAGGGCCTAAAACAATAGATTGTGTTTTTATTGGTTTTGCATCTAATAGTTCAGCTTATAGATTCTTAGTTTTTCATTCCAAAGTAAGCGATGGACATGTCAATACTATTATTGAATCTATAAATGCAAAATTTTTTGAGGATATACTTCCATACAAAATGGGCAAGTCTAATTTATTGAAAAAGAGATTACATGATGATGTATCTAAGCTTAATGACAAACCTAGAGAACATGATGATGGTTCATCCTCGTGTAGAGTTCAAGAAGAAGAATAACTTGAACCTAGAAGGACAAAAAGGACAAAAATTCGAAAGGACTTTGGGCCTGATTTTGTGACCTTATTAATTGAAATCGAGTCTCAATCATTCAAGGAGGCCATGTCCACTCCTGAAGCTCCATTTTGGAAGGATGCAGTTAACGGTGAGATAGATTCCGTTATGCAAAATTATACATGAGAATTAGTCGATTTGCCCCCTGGCAATAAGCCAATTGGGTACAAATGGATCTTTAAGAAGAAATTAAAACCAAATGGTTCAATTGAAAAATATAAGGCTCGTTTGGTAGTTAAAGGATACCGTCAAAAACATGGTTTGGATTTCTTTGATACATACTTTCCTGTAATGAGAATTACGTCAATAAGACTATTGATTGCTATAGCTGCACTCCATAACATGGAAATACATCAAATGGATGTAAAGACTACATTCTTAAATGGAGATTTAGATGAGGAAATATATATGGAACAACCCGAGGGGTTTGTGGTTAAAGGTCAAGAACACAAAGTGTGTAAACTTGTGAAATCGCTATATGGGCTTAAACAAGCTCCAAAGCAATGGCATGAAATTTTTTACCATATTATGATCACTCATGGATTTAGGATAAATGAGTGTGATAAGTGTGTCTACACAAAAACTCAAAATAATGCATGCGTTATGCTGTGTTTATATGTAGATGATATGGGAACTAACAAGAGATAATAAATTGGACCATGAAGATATTGAAATCAAGTTTCGATATGAAAGATCTTGGTCTAGCTGATGTGATTCTTGGTATAAAAATCAAACGAAACCAAGAAGGTTGTATTTTGACACAATCCCATTATATAGAAGCTACACTTATGGTCATTTGGAAAGTAAAGATGCAATTACTCCTTTTGATGCAAATAGCAAACTAAAGAAAAATAGTGGTGATGCTATATCTCAACGTGAGTATTCACAAGTTATTGGAAGCCTTATATACATTATGAACTGTACAAGGCCTGATATAGCATACTCAGTGAGTAGACTTACATGCAATCCTGGGCATGATCATTGGGAAGCTTTAATTCGAGTATTGAGATACTTAAAGCATACAATGAATTATGGATTGCATTATACGAGGTATCCTCCTGTGCTTGAAGGATTTACTGATGCGAATTGGATATCTGATAGTACTGATATAAAATCCACAAGTGGTTATGTATTTACTTTGGGAGGAGCAGCAATATCTTGGAAACCTTCCAAACAAACATGCATAGAGATCAACGTTGGAATCGGAATTTATAGCTCTCGATAAGGCTGGAGAAGAAGCTAAGTGGCAAAGATATTTTTTGGAAGATGTTCCCATATGGCCTAAACCTGTAACAGCAATATGTATACACTTTGATAGTTTAGCTGCATAATATCAAGCTAAAAATAGTGTATACAATGGGTAGTCTAGAAAGACGAATGCATAATACAATAAAGCAATGGCTCTCTAGTAGTGTAATTTCTATTGACTATGTCAAGTCAAAAGATAATATTGCGGATCCACCTACTAAAGGTTTGCCTAGAGAGCAAGTTAAGCATACATCGAGGGGAATGGGTTTAAAGCCAATAGAGTAAAATGAAATTGTCAAACGAAAACCTAACCTAGTTGATTGGAGATTCCATGGTCTAGGTTCAATAGGCAAACTGGTTTGGGTAAATTCAAAGAAGAAACACACTTACATACCCATTCCTATGAAGGAAGAAGTGTGATGTTTGCTGATAGGTGTAAGATACATTAGTTTAATGGTATTGATACTTGTAAATAACGTGGAATAGTAGCAGCCTATTCTTAATCAATATCACCTATATGAGAGTAAATGTGGGGTCGCATTTATGAGAATTACATGGCTACATTCTCTAAAGCTCTCATGAATCTAGGATTTGTTCAAGACCAAAAAGAACACAAACATATGAATTTGTAATGTGTTGGTGCGACATATGTTTTGCTTATTGTCTTGGCTTACTGTGGAGATGAACAGTTCCATATTTTATATTCACTGCGTCATCTAGTAAATTCGATAAGTATATACTAAGGTAAGTTCAAGTCCAAAAGACACCTCGCCTAATGTGTGTCACATCTATTGTTTACTCTCATTTTTCACCTTACCCTAGGACCTAATAGTCGGCTCAAAATGTGGGGTATTGTTGGAGTTTTTGAGCTCCTTTAGTCCCACATTGGGGAACTCAAGGGAACTTGAGGTCCTTATATTAAGTTAGTCACCTTTATTAGTGATTAGGTGTTGGACCATTTGGAATGAGGATTGAGGTGTGGGTCACTAATTGTGTGGATTAGGCTTGGTAATTATACCATAATATTAATATTAACTAATCAAGACAAGGGCCTTGGGGCACTTGGGGCACTTGGGGCCTAAGAAGTTAAAATTAATCAGTCCATTAATTTTAATTTCGAATTAAGTTTTTTAATTCAATTAATTAAAAATGTTTTGATTAATAGACACAACTTTTTGGAAAGTGTTGTATGGTTTTAGATATATCCAAAAGATATTTGAAGAGGTATGAAATAACCTATATAACTAAAGTCCCAATTCCATTATAAATCATCTTTTCTTCCTCTTTTTCTTCCGTACAAAATTCTCAGAGAGTAAACGCACAAAACAATTCGCTAAAATTCTATAATCCAGTGCGGGTTGTAGAATTAGGTAGTTGTATCTTGGTCGAGTAGACGTTGTAGAGCCACAAGCACAAGAGTGGAACGGAAATATTTTTCAAAGGACATAGCTTTTGCACTAGCCTCTACCTTTGATTCATTCAAGTTAGTCTCATTTTAATTTCTGTAATTATTGTGTAATTTCATTATGTATTGAAAGTATTTTTAAGTAATAAAGTATAAGTATTTCGAGTTTTGTATTTCTGTTATTTTTGTTTCTAAATTCTAAAATAAAGCCCATAATTTAGATGGGGGCAGTGGCTTTCTTTTGCTTTCCATGTGGGCCAATTCCCATTTAATTTGAGGGAATTGTATATAGTAAGCTTCTTATTTCCTTCCTTTTTCTTATGTACTTTTCTTTTGAATTTTCAACTCCATTTAACATGGAACTTTGAACCCACTTTGAATTTTCAAGCCTTCTGACAACAAGCTTTACTCCTCCTTTTCAATGTGACTTTAAAGCTTTTAAGTTCAACTACTCCTCTTCTTCTCCACGTGAGCAACATCCACGTGATGGGCAACTTTTCCTTCTTTTATTTGCCTTCCTTTTCATTTATTTTGTCTTGAACCCATTTCATTTTATCTTCATGTCTGTGATTTTGTTGTTGCCCTTTTATCTTTGCGCGACAGCACAGTAAGTCCTGCTTTCATATGGAAATATAAAAGCAAGTGGCAGAGCTACTTTTCTTTTACCAATGCCTTAGCATTTATTGAAAGCTTTACTTTTTCCTTTTTGACATTGAGCTTATATGCATACAATGATCCATTTGCCTTGGGTGAAGCCTTCACCCCTTACTGTCCCTAATATTTTGGAGGTGCAGATCTCAGAGCAGCAGAGCTTATTGCTTATTTTCTTTCTTCATTCTTTGGCAGCAAAGGAAAGACCTTCCTTTCCATTAGCGATTTGGATGGTAGATGTTAGTGCAATCTTCTTTTCATTCTTTGGCAGCAAAGGAAAGACCTTCCTTTACATGACACATTTTCCACGTTAATGCAATCTTCTTTTCCAATGTAGGCGACATCTTTTCCTGGTCAGCAACTTTTCTTCTTGCATTCAAGACGGCGACGGAAGTGAGTTATTGTGTGTTTTTGTTCTCTTCAGGTTTAGGCATAAAGAAGTCATGTGGCTGCTGCCGTTTTGGACTGCTTCGTGCTGTTTGTTTTCCCGGTAGTTTTTTTTTTTTTTTTTTTTTGCAAAGACTGAGTCTTCAATGGCTTCACTACAACTACTAGAAATCAGGACAATAATGACTTGACGGGACCACAGAGACCTCTTGCAGGATTGATTTGATTTGAATTTCTTCTGAGGGGTTTAGACCATTCTCGGAAATTTGGAGAGGCAACATAGGCATGGGAGCTTTGTTTCGAGTCTCGACGATTGATCTAGACCACTTTAAAATTTATGGTAGCGAAGACTGCAGGGAGTGGCAGACTGCTTCTTTTTCTTCTCGGCATGGACGGAAAACATGGCTCACTTAGATCTAATTGGAACTTCACAGGGTAATTTAGACTACCCTGAAGAAATTCATGGGATTAAACTGCAGCGGCACGGAGCGGAGCTCTTGGATTTGATCGGAATTTCACGGGGTGGTTTAGACCTCGAAGAAATTCATGGGATTAAACTACAGCGGCGGGGAGCGGAAGTGGTGATTTTGTTGGCTTTGTTGGACTGCAACTCGAGAATGCTGGGGAGTGGGAAAAGTTGAAGAAGCAAAGTGCTTCTTTTCTTCCTACAAAGCAGAAGAAGGAAACAACCCAAAAAATTAAAATAAGATGGCTTTATATCTTTAAATGTTGTGTAGCTTTTCCTGCTCTTTGTTCTTGCGTGTAGCTCTTGATTTCTTCTTCTTCTTCCTTTTCCTTTGTTGTGCCTTTGCTCTCTTGCTTTGCCTATCTGTTGTCTTCTCTGTGGTTCTCAATTTCTGCAGCGTCTCCTCTCTTGTTTCCCTTTTTTTTTTCTTTTGCACTGCAACTAGTACTTATTTATAGGCATGGTTGGAAGACTCTGAAGTTTTTACGTGGGGGAGTAGAGGCCTCCACTTTCCCTTAACTTCTCCCACTATCTGTGCAGCATTCTTCCACGACTGCAACCTTCCCACGTTTTGCAGAAAATCAGGAGTTTTTGCTCCACGTTTCTTCCTCTTCTGTAGGGAGATATATGTGTTTTTCTTTATATATATTTATTATTATTTTTGCTACCGCCTTTGTCGACTTGGGTGTTCCAAGTCTGAGACGTGCTACATTTCCTTTGTCTTTTGAGAAGCTTGTTTGTTTGCAAACTTCTCTTTAATTTTTTTATTATTTTTCTTTTGTTCAACACCTAGATTAGATTTAATTTTAGTTATCCTTTTCTATTACAACTTGTATTTCTTGGGGATGAAAGAATATTTTCTCTCCTTTTACTACACATTCCCCTACAATTCTACAAACACGTCTTTCTCAATCTCTCTTCTCCTTGCCACCGGACCCCTTAACCTTGTCAGATAAAATAGACTACAACATAAGATTGATTAATCTATCCTTATCCAAGCGTTCCAAAGGCTTCTCACTCACGTGATCTAAACGCATGTGCCAGAGTTTGCTTGCATTGATCTCTTCACGATGTCATTTGCTCCCACTGATGTTATTGTCACTAGTATTGTAGTATATGTGCGTCCCTGTAGTTCTAGAATTTAATGGCGTGCCACTAGGTAACCATACCTATTATTTCACTTAAATGTGATATATCACTTCAAATCACCATGGACGATGAATACCCATTTAAATTCAAGCACGGGATCGACACAATATTATAAATACATGTCGAATTGAAATAGCATTTTTTTAGTTGAAGATTTTTGCCATTGAGAAGTCCTAAAATATGTGTGCATATAGCGCGCACAGAAGCTCAGGAACCGGTTTCCCATTCTCTGACATAGTTGTCTGGGTTTTAGATTTCTATTCATTTTCATGTTGTGCAACATATTATACACATGATAGCTAGCTCCTGAATCAAGTATCTAAGGTTGGATAGAATTTACCGCAGTTGTTGAACCCATGATAGCAAAGACATCGACATCAAAGTTTGTCCCTGGGTCTAGAACAATTTTTTTCCTAGACATAATTTGGCACTTTTGTTAAATCATTTGCTTATCGGGGTTGTTTGTGAATTAGAACTGTTAAGAAGATTCTCATCTCCAAAAAATAAAACAAATTTTTAATTAGCGAAAGCTATACTCAAATAAAACCTTCTATCACATCCATTCAAGAGGGTGTATGCTACCCATATGCATCTCATGCTTCCTCCAATCATATTCGGCTTCTAATGCTCAAATTAAACCGCTTGTACAAATAATGCTATTTTAAAATTAGCTGAATTACTTACTACCCACCAAACAATGCCTTGTTGGAATTTGAAACTTAAATAACTCCAAGCAACCATGGAAGTACCATTTGAAGTACACATAAGCCGGTCCTTCGGAGTTCTCTAAATCTTCAAAGCAACCATGGTAAGCATTTAGATAGGTCGTCTAGAATGACTATGCGCTTCAGTGGAGTGCCAGGAATAGAACCAATTTTGATACCTTTTCCATTAAATATTATGGGTGAGGTTTTTTGTTACAAGTTTCATACGTGTGTACAAAATTTAAAATAGGGATTCAATGACATTGCATCTTGGGGATTAAGGGAGCTGATCATGGACCTCAGTTGATTAAATTGCGAGCCAATGATTTGTAGTATGTTAACATCCCTTTTGCCAAATATTAAGGTCATCTCCGACAGATCCGGCCAGAGGGCTAGAAGATCGAAAATAGCCCGAAATGACAGAAAACCTGTCTCCAACCGAGGGCTAGGCCAAAGGGCTCGTGGGCCCCACCGGGCCAAAAATGAGAAAATAGGCCAACTCATTGGCTCAAAGGAGCCAACCCAAAAATTTAAAACCAACGGCTACCTAGCATCAACATGATGCCAACTAGCAACGGCTAGTTGACGCCAGGTGACCATTAGATTTGAAATTTTTTTTTTTTTCAAACTAATTTTTAAAAAAAAAAAAAAATTAATTCCCATTTTTTTTCCTATAAATACCTAAGCCATTCCTACACCATTTCTCACATAATTTTCACCATTCCACACTATCTTACTTCATTCTATTTCAATTCTTCACATTCTATTTTCTTACCTCTTCCAATAATCTTTCCTTCAATTTATTCAATAATTTTCAAATGGCCACATCTACAATGAAAGGTGGGGCTTGGACCCAAAAAGAAGATGAAGCTCTTTGCAGGGCTTATGGATGGGTCTTAGAAGATAGTGTGAGGGGGAGTTCTCAAATAAGTGAAGGCGTTTGCACTCGTACGTCCAAAAAATACTATGAGTTCTATGAAGGCACCACTCCACCGAATACCCGAAACCACGAGAGTTGTTCTTCAAGATGGAAGAAGCATCTTCATCCAAGTTTGAATAAATGACATTAAGCACTGTTAATGGCCTCAAGTAGACATGAAAGCGGCTTCAATTACTACGACGAAGTAAGTGTTTTCACAATTTATTTTAAATGTTTAATTATATTACATTTAATTTCTTTTAATTTTTGTAATTATATTTTCTAGGTACGCCAAGCGGAGGAATTTGTATATGGAGAACAATTCGAAACCCTTTAATCATCACGGTTGTTGGGAAATTTGTAAAGGGTGGGTGTTATTTGAAGATCCACCTCAACAAAGAGTAGGTCCTACGCCAGCGTTCGGAAATGCATCCTCAACTGCAGATGAGGATGAAGATGGATCTCCTCCCATTTAAGAAATAGGGGTAGAAAATTCGTCACTAGGTGAAGGTTCCATACCTAGGGTTATGGATAAAACAAGGCCCGAAAATTGAAGGAAAAGGGAAGGCAAAGGATGATTACGCCTTTCAACAGGAAATGACAGCCTCTTTGCGATTAATGGCAGAGCAAAATGCCATTGCCATGGAAGAAAGGAACCGTAGGCATGAAGAACGAGCCAAGCAAATACAAGAAGAGATGGATGATAGGAATATGCAAAGGAACACTTGATATTACACTCCAATGAGTAAGACCTATTTTGATAGGAAAATGAGGGAAATTATGGCCTGACGGAAGTTGTTTACCTCTTACTATAATCCTACAATGGCGGATGATGATGATGATGATGATTATAGACTTTAAATTTAAGTTGCTGTAGTTTTTTAATTTAAGTTGTAGTTTTTAAATTTAAGTTGTAGTTTCTGAATTTAAGTTGTAGTTTTTAAATTTAAGTTATTGTAGTTTTTAAATTAAAATAATAAATTATGTTTGGCTCTATGGCCCTTTGGCCCCCTCGGTTGGAGATGTTTTTTTTGTCACAGGGCTATGTTTGGCATTTGTCCCTTTAGCCCCTTGGTTGGAGATGGTAAGAAATATGGTCTGGCACTACTTATTAAAATATTAATTTCTTGGAGGGATATAAGGCTAAAACGAGCTCTCTGACCTTCCTTTGGTTGGAGATGGCCTAAACAAGCATGCAATAAAATACTCTCCACACATTCGTTGCTAGCCATTGCGGTCGTGCCTCCTATATTAACTTATCCTTAATCTATACATTATAAACCACAAGTTGGTGGTCCAGTGGTAAATGACAGATTACGAGACTTCCTTAAAACCAAAAACTGGAGGTCTCGGGTTTGAAACCCGCTGCTAGTGTGGAAGCCAAACTTGTGGCCAAGGGAAGGCTGAAATGCCTTTGTGAGACTTCCTGGTCCCCGAAAAGGGTAGACAACTGTGGCCTTGCCACCAGTTGTCCCATTTTTTAAAAAGTAAAACAATAATATATACATTATATGTCTAATTAGAAACTTAATCTTGAAGAATTAGGAAAGTCACATTAAGAGTGAGATAGAAGATTACAACGTGAAGAAATCAAAGTGAGGTGGCATGCAAGGCCCTTTAATTAAATACAATGGAAAACTTCAAATTAAGAACAAAATATACAAGTGCCAAACCATATCTCATGTTATAACGACTAATCACATAACTTAATTATTTGGTCTAGTTCATGATTTTCCTTATTTAAATTTAATTTAAATTCAACAATTATTTTTTAAATTAAACAAGTTCTCATTCTAATTATGTATTTAAGTACTTAGGTTTTGGTCCAAAATTTTACCATATATTTAGGCCTTAGGGTCCCTAGGGTGTCCCAAAGTTTGTAAGGCTAGGATCCAAGTCCAACTTTGTCACATCCTGGCCTGGGCCCTCACCACATCCTGGGCTTGACTCCACCATAACACGATATTGTCCGCTTTGGGTCCCGACCACACCCTCACGATTTTGTTTCTAGGAACTCACATGAGAACTTCTCAGTGGGTCACCCATCATGGGATTGCTCTCGCACGAACTCGCTTAACTTCGGAGTTCTGATAAAACTCGAAGCCAGTGAGCTCTCAAAAGGTCTCATGTTAGGAAGAGGTGGGCATGTACATATAAGGCTTAGAGGATCCACTCACCTGAGTGATGTGGGATGTAACAATCCACCTCTTTATAGGCTCGACGGAGATCGAAGTTAGCCGAAAATGTAGTCTGAAAATGGCCAAATGGCCATGGGTCTTGTTTTCCATAAACGAGTGGAGCAAAAACGGGGATATTATGGAATTTGAAATGTGGGGGTATTTTGGAAAGTTCACAAATGGAGATATTTCTACGCTTTGGACACCATATGACTGACACGTGGCACCCTATTTCTAGTGCCCTTTTCTTTCCCCTTCCATGATCTCCCCTTTGAGAACTCTCTTCTCTCTCCTATCTCATCTCTGTCAACTCTCCCTCTCTCTTCGTTTAACCCAAAACACCATCATCGACTTTCTTCTTAGCCTAGTGGTTAATTGCATTGGCAATGATTCCTCAAGGTTATGGATTTGAAGGCTGGTACTAGTGATGTCGATGATGATGAACTGATGACTGAATGTTTATTTTGAAGCGAAATGCTAAGGGACATTCTCTCTCTATTCTCTGTGCACAGCACTGTGCAACCATGGAAGCAACCTGGGAAAAATTTCCAAGATTTCTGGAAAACAAGACTTGTGGCCATTTGGCCATTTTTAGACTAAATTTTCGACTAACTCCGATCTCCGTTGGGCTTCCCAAGGGCGTCGATCATTTGTGACGCCTCAGTGTTTGTGCTACGGAGTTGTAGCGGGCACTCTAGGTTAGTGGGCTTTTGGTTTCCTATATATATATATATATACGTATATATGCTTTACGTTTTTCCCAGAAATTGTTTTAAATGAAATGTGATTAATGTGCCATGTCATACTTGCGTTATATTTTAGTATATGCATTAGTGTAGTTATGCATAACGTTGCATGATGCTATGGAGGTCCATGTAAGTTACAGGTGAGTACATTATGATGTTAGTTGTTGTGATGTATATGATTATGTCTAGATGCATTTAGTGCTCATTATCTTGCACCCCGATGTTAGTGACACACCCCGTCCCGAAGGAGGGCATGCTGGCCGTCACGTGAGAGTAACGTAGCCATTTACACAGTTCGGAAGCTTTAAAAAAAATACAATTACTAAGAAGAAACACCCGAGGGTGAGTCCTACTTTTGTGAATTCTGTCAGAACACCGTTGGATTCCTCGTGGCCACCAAAGCTTTGCAATCTAGAACCTGGAGGGGCGCAAAACAAAATTGAGTGGGTCAGTAAAACAAAGTTTTTCGAAAACATTTCATTTAAAACATTTCTAACCCCTCGCTGTAAAACCTGTATACTTTCCCAGAAAATAGCATAATAGCATATAACTTTTCTTATATCTCAAATCATCAATTTTTCTTAAAACCAGAAAGTATGCCATGTTATAATTGTCAAAAACAAAATGAATGATGCATCAAAATAACAGGTGAAATAATGAATCAACCGGAGACCCTGCAGTTGGTCTTGTACGGTTAATTCTATAGCTCAAGATCCAATCCAACCGGAGTCACCTCGGTGACCTGTACGACACTACACTGCATATAAGTCGGAACTACCTGAAGTAGTCTGTACGACATGAATGGTGTAATAATACGCTCTAGTGCTTCTCTCATCAATCATCTGTGCACATAATCCAAAGTCACCTACAAGTCGGAACCACCTCGGTGGTCTGTTCGACTAGTATGTCGGAACCCTCTCATGGTCTGTACGACATGTCGGAACCCTCTCATGGTCTGTACGACATGCACCTACTTGGATCCAAGGTGAGCGTGTGGTGCGAGGTGAATAATATAAGCACTAACACCATGATTGCAGGTTATGAGCTATCAACATAATATACATCATCAATGCACATGAATAACATAAACTCACCTGATACTCACCTGTGCGTCCACAGCACCAATTCACACATATATATATGCATCAATTATCAATTCATAAAATTCACAATATGCATGTATGGCATTTTAAAACATACGTTCATTTTAACTCAATTTCTGGGAAAATCGATAGTATATAGGTAAATACAGAAAATACTGCCCACTCACCTGGAGTTCGCCCAACAACTCCCTAGCACAACACATCAAGGCGTCATGACGATCGGTGCCTAGAACAATAATCAAATCCAACCTCAGAAATTGTATCGATAGAATATAACTTATATAAAACATGTCACTACGTAGTTCGATCCGGAAGATCTGCAACTCATATTTCAAATCCATAACTTCCAAAGGTACACAATATACCTCTAGGACAACATCCTAAAATTTCATTACCATCCAACGGTCAGATCTCCGTCAATTTCCAAAACCAAGTGACGGTTAACATTCTATTTTATGAACTTACAACTCCAATTCCGTAAGATCTGTAAATTGGATTCCTGATCTGTAAGTTCCCATAATCCTCAAATATTACGTATCACAACGTATCAAAGTTTGGTGACGATCCAACGGTCAGATCGTCAATTCACATTTTCACCTAACCACGACTCGAAACGAACTTAGGTTCAATTACTCAATTTATGTCCATCAATTATCAAAACTGAACCTAGAACCTTAAACACATGCTAAGAATGACATTGGCGGGCCATTGGCCACGCGCCGCCGCACGGGCCGCAGCGGGTGGCGGTTGGCCGCCCCGGCTCGTCGAAAATTCCAACTATTTCCAAAAATTCTAAAAAAATATAGAATTGAAGATCTCAATGAGTAGAGTAAACTTTATACCTGAGGCCAAGGCCAATTTGGCCTGGAAGAGCTCCAATTTCACCCAAATCCGTGCGGAACCCTAGAATTGGGTGAGTTCCAATTCGTCCTCAAATCAACTCCGGTGCTCCAACTAATGCTTGGGCTTTGTTCTAGGCCTCAAGAGGAAGCTATGGGTGGTGGAAATTGGAAGAAATTGCTTCGGGATTGGGTGATTCGAAGAAAAAGCCGTCGCACCCCTCCTTGCGGTTTTCTCCATTTTCAAAGCCAAATCTCTCCAAATTTGAGATGAAATAGATAGAGGGGAGGTCATGGAGAAGTTTCCAAGTGATTTCTTGAAGCAATTCGCCGGAAAAATGGTGGAATTTCGACGGCAATGTGTAGAAAACCCGACAGGTCGTGCGCGGGTCGAAATGGGTCCGGCCGATCCCCTCATTTTCCTTCTCCCTTCTTTCCTCCTTTCCCTGATTATGATTGGTCCTTCCCTTCTCTCACTGTTCCGATTGATCCATCTCCTCCTTCCTTGGTTGGGCAGCCAATCCCCCTTCTTCATTCTTTTATTTCTGATAAGGCAGTCCACCTCTCTCCCCTCTCTAACTGGGCAACGCCCAACCTTTAATTCCCCTTCTTAAAACTGAAATTCTACCACAAATAATTGAATTACTAAAATGTCCCAAACTTTAAATGTTAAAATCTTTTTCGGTATAACTCCAAATAGCGAACCGTCTACGCCCACGCGTCCGTAGCGACGAGTACTACGAGGATATGTCAAGAAAACAAATCTTAGATGGCACGACACAACGATTAACCTCGAATAATGCGCGTGCCTAAAAGGGCATTTTTGTAAAATCCTTTATTAAACCTTAAAAACTCTTAAAATCAGGGACGGGCTGTGACAATCTACCCACCTTATAGAATTTCGTCCTCGAAATTCACACAATAATTACAATTCATCAATAACCATAAAATAATCTGGGATAGATCTCTCTCAGCCGATTCTCTGACTTCCAAGTAGCTTCTTCCGCTGAAAGATTCCTCCATAAACTTTCACCAAACTCATTGTCTTATTCCTCAGCACAATGTCTTTTCAATACAACATAGTCACTCGTTCCTCATCATACGTCAAATCCAGATTAATCTCTAAGGGTTGAACCATAATCATACACGACGAATCTGTTACTTTGTAACGAAGCATCAAAACATGAACTACACTATACACCTTATCCAATCCCGAAGGTACTCAAACTTGAAAGTATTTCACCGACTCCTTCAATAGTCAAAGACAGCCTGATGTACTTAGGATTTAACTTGTCTTCCATTTCGACCCGAACCTCACCTTTCCAAGGTGATAATTTCAAAAACATCCAATCTCCTGCATTACACATCTAAGCTCTTCAGCCGATCCTGGCTCACTTCCAGGTTAGACTTAATTACTTGAATATTCCGAGTAGTCTCCTCCACTAACTCAGGGCCTTGAATACCATCCGTCCACAATTCTAACAATTTTGAAACACAAGACACAGCTTTCCACGGCCTTATGGCGTTGCTCTCGGGAACAAACTGAAAGGACCAACATACCCAAGAAGTTCAACAGATCCGTAAGCCCAAATCTCTTTTCCATAAGACAGATAAATAACTGTTGCACTTCTGGAAAGGTTACTGCTCTTTCATTGAAGGATACTGCGCTGATTTAGTAAGCCAATCAATTATCGCTTCAAATTCGATCATAACCATCTCCTGTACGAGTAAGCTTGTACACATAATCCAAAGTAATATTTTCTCACTTCCACTGCGAACGGAAAGTGACTGCATCAATCGAAGAGACTTCTTTCTTCCCGCTTTAACCTGCTGACAATTAATACACTTACTTACATACTCAGAAATTTCTCTTGTCATACCCGTCAATAGTACATGAACGAATGGTATGATAAATCTTAGTACTTTCGGGATGCATTGTAGAAGTGGAACAATGTACATCGTCAAAATTGCTTTCTTTAATTCCACACCATTAGGGATATACGTCCTGTTCTCTTGCATAAAACATGCCATCCGATTCTCAAACTTTGAGATCTTTCTTTTTCCCTTCGTTCCTTGTTTCGGTTAATTCTTGAATTCCTTCGTCAATTTTCTAGGCATCAAGTATACAAAGCATTAATTCTTACTGGAGACTTCCTACCAAGTGCATCGGTCACAACAATTTCACGATCACCCTGGTCGTGCAATCATAATTATTAAGCAACTCAATCCACCTTCGTTGCCTAAGATTAAGATCCCTCTGAATAAACAGATATGAAAGACTCTTAAGATCCATAACAATCTTGTATTTCTCACCATAAAGATAATGTCTCCATAATTTCAAAGTGAAGATGATAGTTGCAATTTCCAAATTATGGGTAGAGTAATTCATTTCATGAAGCTTCAATTGCCGTGAAGCATAGGCCATATCCTTACCTTACTACATTAACATTCATCCAAAAACAATCAAAGAAGCTTCACTAAGGACCTCATAATTACCGCTATCTCCGGGGAGCGCTAAAATACGTGCATGAGTGAGGAAATACTTCAACTGTTGAAACCTTTGCTCGCAATTATCATCCCACTTAAACTTAACCTCTGTTCTCGTCAATCTCGTCACTGGCAAACCAATGACTGAAAAATCCTTTACAAACGTCTATAGTAGCCTGCTAGACCAAGAAAACTCAGTACCTCAGTGACGGTTCGAGGTTGTTCCCAATTCTCCCCAGTTATCACTCATTGAGGATCTACTTGAATACCTTGTGCAGATATCACATGTCCCAAAAATGCCACTTGATTCGTCCAAAATTGACATTTGCTAAACTTAGCATACAACCGATGTTCCTTCAAACATTTTAACACCAACTCAAAATGACTAGTATGCTTTACTTTCAATTTAAGAGTATACCAGACCTCAACTTTTCCTTGAAATCACATAGGTACCTCTAAGCTGATCAAACAATCATCAATGTGCGGCAATGGATAACGGTTCTTACTCGTTACCCAATTCAATTACCTAATATCCATACATATTCTTAAGGTCCCGTCTTTCTTCCTTATAAACAAAGCTGGGGATTTCCAAAGTAACGTACTAGGTCGACTGAAACTTTTATCAACCAATTCCTGTGACTGAATTTTCAATTCCTTTAACTATGTATGAACCAATCTATAACATAAAGTCTGTACTTGGAGACAATTCAATAGTGAACACCACATCTCTGTCTGGTGGTAATCTATGTAAATCATTCCGGAAACACATTAGGAAAATGTCTACCACTCGTACGTCATCCACAATAGTAAGAGTACGATCCTGCAACACCATATGAGTTAGGTATCCTTGGCAACCCTTTTGATAACAATCTCTTTGCTCTCACAACAGAAATAACGGCATGCCTCACTCCACTTTACTCACTCACAAAAGTAACCTCTGATAATCCAAGACAATGGAAAGTAACTGATTTCCCGTAGCAATCCATATTGGCACGATTAATGTAACCAATCTGTGCCTAAAATCACATCAAAATCCACAATGTCTAGTGGGATACGATTCGCTGGCATAACTACTTCTTCCACCATCACTGGACACCCTGAATAATCATAACCAACATAGAATGACCTACCTGTTTACTTGCTTAACGAATCCAACAAATAAGTTATGGGTATTACAGTCTGCAGCCCGCAATAACGATAACTCACTGTTGTCTCGATAAGTAAGCAACAATTCTTAAGGGTGCAATATTATCATTTTACTCCTCACAGGGAAAATACATATATACGCCTCGATCGTGCTCATTCACTACTTCCTTTGGCAACATCGTCAATAATAAGAATTATATCAGCCGGAGTCAGCTAGAATGACCTATACGGCTGAGTCTACAGCTCGACCATCCATACTAGCACATAAGTCGGAGTCACCTATAGTGACCTGTACGACTTACTCATCAATTTTCCAAGTAATATGTCAAGGAAGACTGTTGGGTAACCACTGATCCTAGGGACAATTCATACCTCTATGTCTCATCTAACCACATGAACACATTCACGACTTCCCACACTCTCCAAAGTGCCTAATATTATACCTACGATACAAAGATATATTTCCTCTACCAGAGTCACCTTGTCTCTGAAATCTGGGATCACTAGTAAATCTATCACTTCGCCTCTGACCAGTGGCACTAAAACCTCAGTTGGAAGAATTAGTTCTAACTTCACTTCTTTTGAAGCTCTGATTCTTTCGATGTCCTTGATATGACAAATCTTTAACTTTATCATCTTTCCTCTAATTACCATTCTTTTCTTATCCTTCTCTACTCTCGTTGATCATGTTCTCAGAGTCCTCAATTCTTAACAACATCTCGTAAACTCTTGGTAAGCAGTACAATGGATAATGGTCGCCAAAGAACGCTATTTCTTTTTATTATCCAGCCTAAAACGATATAACACCTCGACCGGATTAGCAATAACATCCGAATAGAGACGAGGCAAGTCTGTCTTTCTATAATACTCATTCGCCCCCCTCTTTCCTTGTCTCACATTTGCAAACTCTTGCTTATTACCATCACAATATGCCGGAGGAATGAACTTTTTCTTAAACAGTTCTTCAAACAACTTCCAAACAACTATTCCTCCGGTAACATCGGATAAAATTTCTAACTCCACCAGAATGCAAATTTAACACTCAGAAACTAGGTAGTCATCTCGACCCACCTGTCGGGAGGAAGATTCCTTTGACTTTGCATAATCCGAAACGTCTTTTCCCAAATGATTAAGCCATCGATCTGCTCCCTTAAGTTCTTCATTTCCTTAAAGTGATTCAAATTTAACTTATAACCAGTCTCAAAAGGTTCCTTTAGATAATAGACCGAATCACAATGGCAATAGTTTCCCCCCAAACTACTATATCAGGGAAATTAGGCTTATTCAAACTATGTGGCTCGCTACGACGCGGTATAGTTCTGACAGGAGACACTAGGAAATTCTCAAGATGTCCAGAATTGCAACCTAGGCTCTGATACCAATTGACACACCCCGTCCCGAAGGAGGGCATGCTGGCCGTCACGTGAGAGAGACGTAACCATTTACACAGTTCGGAAGCTTTAAAAAAAAAAAAAAATTACTAAGATGAAACACCCGAGGGTGAGTCCTACTTTTGTGAATTATGTCAGAACACCGTTGGATTCCTCGTGGCCACCAAAGCTTTGCTATCTAGAACCTGGAGGGGCGCAAAACAAAATTGAGTGGGTCAGTAAAACAAAGTTTTTCGAAAACATTTCATTTAAAACATTTATAACCCCTCGTTGTAAAACCTGTATACTTTCCCAGAAAATAGCATAATAGCATATAACTTTTCTTATATCTTAAATCATCAATTTTTCTTAAAACTAGAAAGTATGCCATGTTATAACTGTCAAAAACAAAATGAATGATGCATCAAAATAACAGGTGAAATAATGAATCAACCGGAGACCCTGCAGTTGGTCCTGTACGGTTAATTCTATAGCTCAATATCCAATCCAACCGGAGTCACCTCGGTGACCTGTACGGCACTACACTGCATATAAGTCGGAACTACCTGAAGTAGTCTGTACGACATAAATGGTGTAATAATACGCTCTAGTGCTTCTCTCATCAATCATCTGTGCACATAATCTAAAGTCACCTACTAGTCGAAACCACCTCGGTGGTCTGTTCGACTAGTATGTCGGAACCCTCTCATGGTCTGTAAGACATGAACCTACTTGGATCCAAGGTGAGCGTGTGGAGCGAGGTGAATAATATAAGCACTAACACCATGATTGCAGGTTATGAGCTATCAACATAATATACATCATCAATGCACATGAATAACATAAACTCACCTGATACTCACCTGTACGTCCACAGCACCAATTCACACATATATATATGCATCAATTATCAATTCATAAAATTCACAATATGCATGCATGGCATTTTAAAACATACTTTCATTTTAACTCAATTTCTGGGAAAATCGATAGTATATAGGTAAATACAGAAAATATTGCCCACTCACCTGGAGTTCGCCCAACAACTCCCTAGCACAACACATCAAGGCATCATAACGATCGGCGCCTAGAACAATAATCAAATCCAACCTCAGAAATCGTATCGATAGAATATAACTTATATAAAACACGTCACTACGCAGTTCGATCCGGAAGATCTGCAACTCAGATTTCAAATCCATAACTTTCAAAGGTACACAATATACCTCTAGGACAACATCCTAAAATTTCATTACCATCCAACAGTCGGATCTCCGTCAATTTCCAAAACCAAGTGACGGTTAACATTCTATTTTATGAACTTACAACTCCAATTCCGAAAGATCCATAAATCGGATTCCTGATCCGTAAGTTCCCATAATCCTCAAATATTACGTATCACAACGTATCAAAGTTTGGTGACGATCCAACGGTCGGATCGTCAATTCACATTTTCACCTAACCACGACTCGAAACGAACTTAGGTTCAATTACTCAATTTATGTCCATCAATTATCAAAACTGAACCTAGAACCTTAAACACATGCTAAGAATGACATTGGCGGGCCATTGGCCATGCGCCGCCGCACGGGCCGCCGCGGGTGGCGGTTGGCCGCCCCGGCTCGTCGGAAAATCCAACTATTTCCAAAAATTCTAAAAAAAATACAGAATTGAAGATCTCAATGAGTAGAGTAAACTTTATACCTGAGGCCAAGGCCAATTTGGCCTGGAAGAGCTCCAATTTCACCCAAATCCGTGCGGAACTTTAGAATTGGGTGAGTTCCAATTCGTCCTCAAATCAACTCCGATGCTCCAACTAATGCTTGAGCTTTGTTCTAGGCCTCAAGAGGAAGCTATGGGTGGTGGAAATTGGAAGAAATTGCTTCGGGATTGGGTGATTCGAAGCAAAAGCCGCCGCACCCCTCATTGCGGTTTTCTCCATTTTCAAAGCCAAATCTCTCCAAATTTGAGATGAAATAGATAGAGGGGAGGTCGTGGAGAAGTTTCCAAGTGATTTCTTGAAGAAATTCGCCGGAAAAATGGAGGAATTTCGACGGCAATGTGTAGAAAACCCGACGGGTCGTGCGCGGGTCGAAATGGGTCCGGCCGATCCCCTCATTTTCCTTCTCCCTTCTTTCCTCCTTTCCCTGATTCTGATTGGTCCTTCCCTTCTCTCACTGTTCCGATTGATCCATCTCCTCCTTCCTTGGTTGGGCAGCCAATCCCCCTCATTCTTTCTTTTATTTCTGATAGGGCAATCCACCTCTCTCCCCTCTCTAACTGGGCAGCGCCCAACCTTTAATTCCCCTTCTTAAAACTGAAATTCTACCACAAATAATTGAATTACTAAAATGTCCCAAACTTTAAATGTTAAAATCTTTTTCGTTATAACTCCAAATAGCGAACCGTCTGCGCCCACGCGTCCGTAGCAACGAGTACTACGAGGATATGTCAAGAAAACAAATCTTAGATGGCACGACACAATGATTAACCTCGAATAATGCACGTGCCTAAAAGGGCATTTTTGTAAAATCCTTTATTAAACTTTAAAAACTTTTAAAATCAGGGACGGGCTGTGACAGTTAGTGCTCCCGCTTGTGGCCAGGGCACAGTCCTTCACATGATGTTCACATCTTGCACCACACGCTGACCTTGGATCAAAGTTTGGTGCACAACCCTGTCGTACATACCACATTAGGTGGTTCCAACTTGTAGGTGACCCGCGATTATTCACACAACCTTCACATGATTGTAGCACTTGAGCTTACTTATTTACACCCAACCTGTCGTGCAGACCACATTAGATGGTTCCGACTTGTGTGCAGGTTTAGAGCCGTACAGGTCACATTAGGTGACTTTGGCTGGATTGATGAGCAATAAGTTTAGTCGTATAGGTCACATTAGGTGACTTTTTTACATGACATATTCTTGATTTTCCCTGGCTTACATATTTACTGCTGAGATTCTTGATTTATATCACCTGGCTCACATATTTACTGCTGAGATACTTGACATGGCATATTCTTGATTTTCCCGCTCTTGAGCATGATTTTATATATGTATATAAAATTATTTCTGGGATATTATACAAGTTTTACAGTGAGGGGTTATTATATTTTTTTTAAAGAGAAATGTTTTTCCAAAATCTTTGTTTTTTCCCACTCACGTTTTCTGTTTTATGCCCTTCTAGGTTTTAGCTGCTGAACATTTGTATCAATGAGGATTCTAGGCGAATCTTAATATGGGTGGCTACTTTTGAGGGTATAATCCTTACCCACTCTATTATACTTTACTTATGCTCTGACATCACGTGTGGAATGGGTTTATACCTGCTCCCCATACACTCTTATATTTAGGAACTTTTAGGTTTAAATTCACTCACATTTTCCACATCACTACACTTTATGGCTTCATCACCTCCCAAGTGTACGCCAGCACAACTCGATTCGGAGTCCTAGTGGACATTTTGGGTCGGGGTGTGTCAAACTTGCTCTCCATCAGCTCCTACTACGTAAGGGATTTTATTATTCTTCAATAACTAAACTTTTAACAACTAAAATTTTAATTAAACTAAAAATAATAATTTGTTTATACCATACTTAGGGCCTCCATATTTAGACCTCGTATAAATACTCGGGGGACTTAAATGTAATTATGTAATAAAGGAAGGGGCAAATGTGTAATAAGTGAGGAGCCCTTATTCTATAAAAAGGACTCCTCACCCTTACAATAGGGGAGGCCAATTTCTTAGGCCATGGAAAGGCTCTCTCACCCTCAGAAGCTCTCTCCATCTCTCTCCCTCACAAACAGAGAAATACAAATATCAGTGTGGACGTAGCCCAAACATTGGGGTGAACCACGATACATCTTGTGTTATTTACATTTCTTGCAGATTCACAGCCGGATTTACGTTGTTCCCAGACCCCTCCGGTTTTGTGCATCAACATAATTTAACAAGGATTCTCAATAGATTAGAATCCAATTTGGATATGGAATCAATTTTTCGTATGTTAATCCTATTCAAAATAGGATATCAATTTCCTATATGTTTTATTCAGCTTTAAATACAATTTGGAAATCTAATCCATTATGGAGTACTATTCCAAATAAAACCCAATTTTCTATTAGATTTATAATCTAATTAAAAGCATATTGGTTGAAGGATTTTATTGATTCTTGACAATCAAGAAAGAATAAAAATACTTACTGGGTTTTATGGTCACCTAGCCACTGCAAATAGACATTTGTCTTGGTCTCTCCTCACTAATTTAGGGTAGCAAGTGTCATTGTCGTGGTTGTGTCTTGGTGATTTTAATGAAGTTCTCATTGTACAAGAGCAATTATGAGGTAATGTATGCCAGGAAAGCCAAATGAATGGGTTTCGGAATGCGGTTAAGAGCTGTTAGTTAATTGATATGGGGTATGTTGGTAGTGATTTCACCTGGACAGATAATAGGGATGAGGAAGTGTTGTGTCGGTTAGATCGTGCTTTCTCCAATACTTCATGGCTTCAGTTATTTCCGGAATCCAGAGCTTGCCACCTAAACCCCTCTAAGTCTGATCATCTACCTTTTATTATGGAAATTTGGAGTACTCGCTCAGGGAGGATTCGAAGAGATAAGAGATTTAAGTTTGAAAAAATGTGGTTACAAGGAGGAGGCTGTGAAAATGTGATAAGGACTGCGTGGTCTACTTCCAGCAGAGAGGTGCCTTTATTTCAAGTGTGAGAAAATATGTGTCACATGAGTTGCTCTATTGGAGTGGCAAAGGGCAGTCTTTGGCTCTACAAAGAGTTAAATTGCAAAAGTGAGGGACAAATTGGGGGTGCTATTTGATCATTCGCCTTTTGAGGATCTCCGAGCTTGTAGGGAGGAGTTGATGGGGTAATTGGACTCGTTGTTGGGCAAAGAAGAAACATTCTGGCGACAACAATTGAGGAACAATGGTTGAAGGAGGGAGCTAGGAACACTAAGCTTTTTCATCAACAGACGTCGAATAGAAAACAGTAAAACACCATCAAGGGGCTGTGAGATGGAGAAGGAATATGGCAGGATAATCCTACGGGTATTGAAGAAACGGTAGTGAGTTATTTTAGGCAGATTTTCGAATCCCAAGGTATGTTGCATAATTCCTTGCATCAAGTATTGGATGTAGTGTCTCCAAGGGTCGCGCAGGAAATGAATGCTGACCTGTTGAAATCGTACATCAAGGAAGAGATTAAAATGGCATTGTTTCAAATGCATTCGTCGAAGGCACCGGGACATGTTGGTATGTCCCCACTTTTTTACCAACAATTTTGGCACATTGTTGGTCCGGATGTGGTGGAAGTAGTGCGCTCTTTTCTATGTTCTGGTAGACTGTTATAGAAGGCTTGTTTATGCATGTGATTTTAGTGCCAAAGGTGAACGACTCGCAGGACATGTTGCAACTTCACCCTATAAGTTTGTGCAACTTCATTTACAAGATTGGAGCTAAGGGGCTAGCTAATCGGCTCAAAGGGATTCTGACGACTATCATCTCTCCTCACCAAAGTGCTTTTGTGCTAGGTCAGTTGATTTTGGACAATTTACTAGTGGCTGTCGAGATTGGACATTTCCTCCATAATAAACACAGAGGGAAAGATGGTTTTCTAGCTTTGAAGCTTGATCTCAGTAAAGCTTATGACACAATGGAGTGGGCATTTTTGGAGGCTATGATGGTTAAATTGGGGTTTGTTAGGGAATGGGTTAAGGTGATTATGACATGTGTGACTTCAGTCTCTTATTCGTTTCTAATAAATGGTGAGTCGAGAAGTTATGTTATTCCGTCGAGAGGTCTATGGCAAGGGCCCCATATCTCCATATTTATTTCTCCTATGTGTGGAGGGTCTCTCGGCACTTATTACAAAATAGGAATGGAATAGCAAGTTCAGTGATATTCAGATTTGTGTTGGGGCATTAAACATTCACCACTTACTCTTTGCAAACGATACCCTTCTGTTTGGCAAGGTTAATATTGAGGAGTGTTACGTGGTTCAACGAATCTTGGATATTTATTCCCAAGCTTCAAGGTAGGCAGTGAATTTCTCGAAGAGTAGCGTGGATTTTAGCGCTAATGTGGGGTTCTATGAACAACGAAAGCTAGCAAATTTTTTGGGAGTTCAGTTGGTGGGGAGGCAAGAAAGGTATTTGGGTCTTCCTACGTTTGTGGGCAAAAATAAGAAGCAAACCTTTTCTTTTATTAAGGAGAGGGTGATTAAACGGCTTAGCGCTTGGAAAGGGAAGATCCTAAGTAGTGCGGGTAAAGAACTCCTCATTAAGAGAGTTGCTCAAACTCTTCCGGCTTATGCAATGAATTGTTTTTTGCTTCTAAAATTGTTTGTGATGATCTACATCAGTTGATGGCTCGGTTTTGGTGGGGGAGTGATCTGAATGCCCGAAAAATACATTGGTGGTCTTGGAAGAAGTTATGTCAACCTAAGGAGGAGGGTGGTATGGGTTTCAGGGATGTATTTGCGTTTAATTTGGCAGTTATGGCGAAGCAAGGGTGGCGTTTGGTCCATCAACCTGATTTTTTGGTTGCACAACTCTTTAAAACTTAGTATTATCCTCATTCCTCTTTCTGGGAGACGTCCACCCCATCATATAGCTCATTCTGTTGGAGTAGTATTATGAAGGCACGTGAGGTACTGGTTGGAGGGTCTAGGTGGGTAGTTGGCAATGGCGAGTTGATTAATGTCTGGAAGGATAGGTGGATCCCAAGACTAAATACTTTTAAGGTCCTATTAGTTGTTCCAAGCTCCTAAGAAAGTATGAAGGTGAAGGAGTTAATTGATCCAGTAACGTTGTCTTGGAGGTTCAATGTGTTGTTGGCTTTATATTCAGAGGAAGAGGTGAGTATGATACGGTCCATGCCTATTTGCTTTCGCTTGCCAGCATACCGTCTGATTTGGCATTTTCACAACCGGGGTCTCTACATGGTTAAAAGTGGTTATAACGTTGCTCAAAAGCTTGTGCAATCTCCCTCTCTTAGTGCTTCCACCTCAAATTCTGATGGAAATTCATATACGAAGCTTTGGAAATCTATTTGGAAGGCAAAAGTACCTCCGAAGGTGAAAGTCTTTGTTTGGAAGGCTAGTCAAAGTATTCTCCCTACTAAAGTCAATCTTGCTAAGAAAGGTGTTTCATTGGAGGTGAGGTATGCGATGTGTAATGAAGTTCCTGAAACGAAGGGTGATGTGCTCAAAGAGTGTAGCTTTGCATGGGATGTTTGGTTTACATCTCCTATTGGGCTGCGTTTGGTGAGCGTGCGAGACAGTTTAATAAAGGAATGGTTGATCTCATTGGTGGACCAACACGAAGTTGACTTTGACATTTTTTGTATGCTTGTTTGGGCGGTGTGGCAAGAGAGAAATCTAATGGAGGTTGTTCAACGTGTTCTTAGTTAGCATCAGGGCTTCTAGATGACCAACTTCAAGCCAAGGATCCCTAAAAAGCCGCTACAAACTAAATGGTTATTGCCTCGAGATGGATGGGTGAAGATTAATGTGGATGGTGCTACGCGGTTGGTGAAAAATGTGGGCGGTGTGGGCGTCATATTTTGGGACTTGAATGGGTGTTTGTTGCAGCAGGGGCCTGAAGGAGAGAGGGGATCAGATCAGTGCTACATATAGAGTTAGGGTTGTGATTTTGACACACCCTTAACTACTTTTCCCACACCCCTCCCTATTTTTTAATAGTTAATTGGTTTCCTACTATTTAATCTTCCATATATACCCTTCCTACTTTTTTATGGTAATTAATGAAAGATTAAATAGGGAGAGGGTATATATGGAAGAATAATTAGTAGGATACCAATTAAGTACTAAAAAATAGGGAGGGGTGTGGGAAAAGTAGTTAAGGGTGTGTCAAAATCACAACCCTAGAGTTATTGGCAATGATGGAGAGACTTCGGCTTGCACAACGCTTGGGGGTACATTAGGTTGTAGTAGAAAGCGATTCTACTAAGGCTCTGGCTATGATCAATATGTACTCTAGTGATTTTTTGGCGTTGGGGATACCTGTGGAGGACGTTGGGCAGGTTGCAGCTGCACTCCATCCCACTCAGTTTGTGCATGTCCCTCGAACCTGTAATGGGATAGCCCATAGATTAGCTCAGTTAATGACTACAATTGGCAATGAGGTAGTTCGGTTTGAGGATCCTGTTGACCTTATTCGAGACATCCTTATCCAAGATTTGATGTAACATCTATTGGAATATTAATATATCGTCGTTTCTTCAAAAAAAAAATTAAAACTTGATTTCCGGTTTGTTTTTTATGACAAACAATTTCGTCATAAAAGTAGTTAGGTACAATATGGGAATTTTAGTAACAAACATTTTTGTCACCAAAAGTCCTAACGGATTTAAATTTAAATTTTTGTCCTTTTATCGAATCTTTAATTAATCTCCAAAACAAATATTCTAATCATACATATCTAATGTTTAGATCAAAACATGCATGTTGTCAAGAACTATTAAAGAACAACGGTACCCTATATAATTAAATCTATACTGGTATTCACCATTATAATGAAACACACTGCAATTATCGATTACAGTATGGCTCGGATACCACCGTTGGATTTCAGGGCATATAATTGAGATTTATTTAATTGTAATAGTTAAATACTCAGCAGAAAATAATTAAATAAACATAACATGTTGTAATTCTATAATGCAACAAAAGAATACGATGAAGAGATTAACTTACATGAATCCTTAGCCATGTGTGCACTGCTTTGTAGGATCTTCACTGTACTTGTGTTCCTTCTCTTCATGATTGATCACGACAAAGCTCCACAAATGTTGGGCCTCTAGGAGTACCCACAATGATACACCTATTGGTTTGTTGACTACTTTAGTACACGTATGTGGAAGCGCGGCAGGTGACATGAGTATAAATAATCCAATTAACATGCATGATTAAAGGAACGTTGCATTCTGTTTAATCATATTAAATTAATTCAAGTTATTAATTGACGTGTTTGCGTTCATGCAAATAAATTAAGAACACATGGATAAACTTAGATTAGGTTTAGAGTTTCAACATTAGGATTTCAGATGCGGATGAATTCAATGTTGAGGTTTCCAAGTGTTAGGCCTCTACTTATATCCATACGAATGAATCTGCGATTGGTGAAACAAGAAGACAGCAATTTGTTAGGACCTTCTCCTCCATCTGGGGTGGCGAAAATGTTGTTTGGTTGCAATGTTTTGTCCTTCAATTTTCTAAAATTGGAAAATCTTATTCCCTTCTCTTCAAATTTTTGATATCACAATTCATTAAATCTACACTAGGTCTAAAGACCCCTTAGTCATATTGTTCTTATACAGAACAATTCCACCACACGTGTATCACGTACGGAACCCTTCATTGGGCTTGATGCACCTCCCTAAGAGCAATTTCACCCCTAAAGACTTTGCGCCAACGCCGAACGCATTTATCCACTTAAGTGAACAGTAATATATTTCAGTGAACAATAATAGGCCAAAGCATCTCCACCCCTAAAAAAATGCGCTGGCATCCAGTCTAAAAATGCACTGGCACAAACGATCTCCACCCCTACAAAATGCGCTGGCACCCAGCCCATTTAAATTTTTTTTTTTAAAAAGAATAAAAAAAAATAGTTTTATTTTCGGATAAGATTTTTAACCAATTTCGGATAAAATTTCAAATAAACTTAAATGAAAACACACTAAAATAAAATTACATACTCATCAAATAAAAAAAAACACACTAAAATAAAATTACATAAACTCATCAAATACACTTTATTCTTTAACCACAAGCTTATTTTAATTATCTTCACCTTCTTGCAGTCCCCACTGGTGCTCAATCAAGTCATTCTGGCGGGTTACGTGCCAGTATGGCTCTTGCACATCAGTGTACCGCTGAACGATCAATTCATTGTAACATCTATCCCGTTACAACGGCTCGTGTTGCATGGGATCTTCGGTCCGGTTATGAGCACAGTAGATACGTGTTCTTGAGTTGTTCATCAGATTCGGCTCATATTCCGACGACATCATAATCATACTCATCTTCCACAATCATGTTGTGGAGAATAATACATGTCATCATGATGGATTGAAGAGCCTCGACATCAAACATTCTAGCTGCAGCCCTGACAATTGACCAACGAGCTTGCAAGATGCCAAAACAACGTTCCACATCATTCCTACACCCCTCTTGACATTTTGCGAAGTGTTTTTCTTTTTCAGTCTGTGGATGTGGCACTGTTTTGACAAACGTAACCCACCTTGGGTAAATACCGTTTGCAATGTAGTATGGTTCGTCCTATTTAGTGCCATTAACCCAATATGTGCATTTCGGCGACTTTCCTTGCAGCAGATCGTCAAACACTGGAGATTGCGTAAGGACATTTAAATCATTCTGAGCTCTTGGAACACCAAAAAAAGCATGCCAAATCCATGTATCAAATGAAGCCACTGCTTCCAAAATGACACTTTTGGCTCCTTTTGTGTCACCATAAGCTCCTTGCCACGCACTTGGACAGTTTTTCCAAGTCCAGTGCATACAGTCGATGCTTCCAATCAAGCCAAGGAAGCCTCGCATCTCACCCTTCCTCAGAAGCCTTCGCATATCCCTTGGTGTAGGTGTTCGGAGGTACTCATTGGTGTATAGGGCTTCAATTGCACAGCAAAACCGCATCAGGGACTCCAGAACAGTTGTTTTTCCCATCCTCGCGATCCCATCCACTTGATTTGCAAATGCTCCATATGCAAGCATTCGCAAGGCAGCCGTAATTTTTTGCTCTGAAAGAAGACCTAGAACACGAAAAGCATCCTCTTTATGCACAAAATATGGATCATGGTTGCAAATAGCACTCATGATTTTGTTGAACAAACTTCGTTGCATTCTAAAATGACGTCTAAAAACATGATCAGGGAATACACTGTTGGGAATAAAATAATCTTCCAAGAGATCTTTACATCGTCTTTCCCTTTTTCTATCGAAGTTTGCGGCACATCTGGGTTTGGCTATCTGACCTACAGCTTCCATGACACGGTGGGAATGTGAGGCCCTCTGCCTTCTATGGTCATCATCTGAGTCCTCCTCCATTGCGAAAGCCTCATCTCCACCTCCACCTTCCTCGAGATTGATCAATTCTTCTTGTTATGCCAACAATCTTTTCTATTGCTCCACAAATTGTTTATGCACTCTCCTTGAAGAAGATATTGTAAAAAAAAACTCAAGATTTGAAAATGATGAAGATGGATGTAGGGATGTATGGTTTATATGGACAAAAAAATTAAGGATGAGCTTTTTGGTATTTTTTTTTCACACAAAAAGTATATGAAAGCTTTTGTAAAAAGTGTAGAAAATATTGAAATGTGGTGTAAGGTGGAAGATGAGAGTTTAGTATTTATAGAAAAAAAAAAACTTTTTAAAAAATTTTATGTATTTTTTAATAATTTTTCTGTATTTTTTCATAATTTTTAATAAATTTTAATATAGTTAATTAATCTGGACCGTTGGATTTGAAAAATATTCAAATCCAAGAGCCAAGGCGCTGCCACATGGCCAACGGTCATAATTGTGACCGTTGGGCCTTTTTTATTATTTTTATTTTTATTTTGTGTGAAAAAAGGTGGATCGTTGATTTGTGATCGGACGGTCCATTTTAAAAGTCAAATTTAAATTTTTTTACCATTGGAAATCCAATGGCATTGAGAGGGCCACGTCGCCTCCTTCCGGGTGAAGCACAAGTGGGCTGACAGCAGGCCCCACTACCTGCACCCTTGTCCCCTACTCGCGCCCATTCGCGAGTGAGTTGGACGCGCCAGGCAAATAGCCCGGCTCCTTGGTCAGTCAATTTTGAGCTGGCCCAGAGACTAGCTTGGGCTAGGTTCCAGGCAAATTGTTGGGTTGGAGTGAATTAACAAGGTGACAGCCTTGTTTTTTGACTGGTTGTTGGGCTATTCCACCTTCGGTGGAACTGCTCTAAGATCATCGGGCTTTAGCCCATTTGGTCCTTTTTTTTTTAAATTTAGTTAGTTTGGTATTTTTTTTTTTGGACTAGGCTTCTTTATTTTATTTAGTTCAAATGGGAATTGTTATTAGCACTCCAAAAATCTCATTCTACACAACTCACAAGTCTATTTTTCTTTCTAATTATAGAAAGTTTGGAGTGCCAAATGAGATTTTTGAAGTGCTAATAACAATTCATGTTCAAATAACTAATAATAAATGAAAAGCCCAAACCAACTAATCAAATTATAAGTTAGAATTAATAAATCAATTTTATTAAATGTAATCCTCACCAGTTTTATCCTTTGTTATCACTATATTGTGTGTGACCTTATTGAAAGAAAAACTTTAACAATTAAACTTAAGTATGAACTCTAAACAAATCTAAGTCCCATGAAATTCAAGACCTAGTGGATGGTGAATCATGACTCTTTTCATAAAAGAAGGAAGACAGATTAAGCTTTCATACCCATGAAGCTCATCCTTGTTTTCACAAGATTATCACCCATGTGAGGGCCTTCAATCCTCTTCATATGCTCCATGATTTAACTTCTTGAATCCTTAGGTATTTGTTTCTTCCTTACTCCTTTGCTCCTTCAGGATTTGATGAAAGGATGAAGCTTATCCTTGTTTTCACAAGGTTATCACCCATGTGAGGGCCTTCAATCCTCTTCATATGCTCCATGATTTAACTTCTTGAATCCTTAGGTCTTTTCTTCTTCCTTACTCCTTTGCTCCTTCAGGATTTGATGAAAGGATTCTCCAAGCACCAAAAGGATGGTGCCTCTAAGTCTCCACACCAAGGATTGAGAAGTGAAAAGGAAATGGAAGACCTAGAAGATATTTGATGCTAGTAAATCTGCTAGGTGGCCGGCTCTCTAAGGAGGAAGTGAAAATGTATTGTGCCTCCAAGTTTCCTCTCGAAGAACCCTAATGAATTTTGGCTAAAGTCACTTTTACACCAACTCAGAAGTGAGCGGTATAAGTGAAATAATGCCCAATCTTCCTCATGGAGGGCCTCCCTTAGTTAAGTGGACTAAATCACACTTTATTTTAGTTGTCATACAACTTAAACTCAATGGACATTGCGGCTCAAAGCTCATTGGGCCTTGAAACCCCGAAACTATTTTTAATCCTAGTACGAACCTTTCGTATGATTAATTAACTAATTAATTATTCTTACCATACTCAATTAAACTATTTAATTGTTTATATCCATCTCATTTATTTCTTCATACTAATTAATTAATATTAACTATACTCAATTAAACTATTTAATTTGTTATATCCATCTCATTTATTTCTCCATACTCATCCTTATACAGTGTACAATCCATTAGGTTCCAATTAGCGAGGCATCAGGCATTGTGAATTGAAATTTTATTTCAATTATCCCTATGATGAAGATTAGTCATTGCTAATCATTAGAGCTTCCACAAACCATGAGTGATACCTAGTAGTATGTCATGGCTACCCAGGCTAAGTAGAACTGGTTGGAGAACTATTACAACTACAATGCAATACGGACCTTCGCTAATACTCTTGATCACATTGTTTGGTTCATAGTTTGTTTCATGTCTACTATCCAATGTGATACTTCTCTATATGATTCTATTAAATATAATTCGGAAGATACTTCCTAAGTAATATTCATATGCTTTGGTCAAAGGCTCATGAATCACATCTTAGAGTATTCTTCTTCTACCATGAAAGGTTAGAGATCCCTTATTGTACATTCACATGACTACATGCTGGTAGCATAACTGCAACAATGTTTTGGACATCCTTAATGGAATTCCTTCAACATAGTCAAAGGTTAGTATCTAACTTCTAGAAAACTATGATGCCTCGCGTCAAAAGACCACTTTGCATTATTGCAACTTATGAGTTCTTATATGATATGTATGTTAGAACCCTATGTTGATTGTTGGTCACTGTACTCGACAACCTTTGAAGCACCTATGTGTTTGTCTTAGTGTCCAAACACTAATGACTTTGAGACTAGTCACACTCCCGATTGAGTTGACATAACACATAATAGCCTTAGTGGATTGTCGATGCCTAATTGAGAATATTATGTCTAGAAACGTTTTAGGAATGAACATAAGAGAAATGTCTCATTGATCTAGCATGTATCACTTCCCTCTTATGTTGATTACATTTCTTGGATTCTATTATTGATTTAGCACATAATACATTAAATAATGATTAACAATGCACAATATAATGCCCTTCCATTATACTAAATAAGAGTTTAACATAATAAGTATTCTATTATTGTGGGCATACTTCTAATACTTATAGGTTCCAACTAAAGCTAGCAGCAGATAAATTGATTACTCAAATTCAACTAAATTGATATAATTAGAAACCATTCAACCTTGGAAGAATATCCACAAACTGAGTAGTAACATCTAGCAATAACTTTCGGCTACAAAAATTAATATATTTTGGAGCATGAAATTATTGTTAAACTCTACATATAAATATGATCACCCAAATATATCTCCTTTATATTGGTTTGGCCAAACATTTTTGAAGATAGATCATCAAGGTGATCTAGGAATATCTACCTTCATAATTACCTAGTAGGTGATAGATTCCTTGTTGTGCATTCACCTATATGGATGTTAATGCATATGATCCTGATCCTCACACTACAGGGCTCCACTATCGTTTGATAGCTTCGAGTTAAGGCCAAAGATCACATTCATCAACATGAGATAATTAGTGATGCCTCAGCTTTCAGAACTAGTTGCATTCATAAATCAGAAGTGCGGTAAGATCGACAAGTGGGTAATCTTCTATTCGTACACTTCTATGGTTGGTGAATGTTTAGTGAGCTCGATCTCATAATAACTATTCTATGTCACTTCATGCTTAATCTGAGACTTACTATTGAATACGAGTGACCTTTGTGGATGTTCGACAGTCCACTCGACCAACCTATGGCTAGAAACATAATTTAAAACTTAAGATCCGTAGGGTATGTGTGTTAGAATTGGAACTTCTTTCCCTTACGCCATAAGTTATTGCATGGACTCATCTTGATCAATAACAAACCTTCCTACTCCGCTATTAGGTCACGTGCTCGATTGACAGATGTTCTTACTTGCCCTTGTAGTCAATGACTCTACATGCTTTTGAAGCATACACCAATAACACTTTACTGGTGATCGTTACGATCGAAGATCCACTACTAGCCTTGTTGTTTACTTTGGTGGAAATCTAGAGCTCTCATAAGCAGCGCTCTGTTGCTCGCTTGTCTATGGAAGAAGAATATCATGCCATCGCTTCCAATACCGCTGAGGTTGCTTGGGTTCAGTCCCAACTTCGTGAACTTGGCATCTTACTCTAGCAAAAACCTACTGTTCCTTGTGATAATATTAGTGCAACCTTCTACTGTGTGAATCCAATACTTCATTCTTGCATGAAGCACATTGATCTTGATTTTCAGTTTATTCATGATCATGCCAATCAAGGCCTTCTTCAAGTATCTCATTTTTTCCTCATCTACGCTTACAGTTGCTCAGGTCCAAGATCGATGTCTCCGATAGTAGCACCGTTTTGCAAAGGCTTATAAAGGATTTCCTTAGATCACAAAACAACCTCTCCATCAACAAAAGTCAACTGTTCGAATCCTATCTAATCCCTGATGGGCTGCCTTTCCTTTTCCTTGTCGATTGCAATTGATTCTTTGTGTTTGCTCATTGTATTTCTTTATTTTAGTTTACCTGCAACTGTATATAATGGTTGTATCTTCTTCTTGTGTAAATTTATGAAAATATACTTATCCTTAATTGAAATAGAGCTTAATATTATCATCATTCACAAAAAGTATCACAATTCAAACAATATAAATATACATGTTCAATATATATGACTGAAGAAAATCAATTAATAGGGACTCAATCTTAATTACTGTCAAGCTTAAACCGGTCAGTGAAGCAAAGGAAGTAGCCATGGAAGCACCTGCAAGTGCTAGCTCTTCGAGACGACCAACTTACATGACTGATATAGGTTGCATACCACCTAACAAGAAATTTGATGCCAAATGCCAACAATAATTGCTTCTTCACTTCCTTGAAAATCTCGGCTTTGATCGCTCATCCTTTTCATGATTGTAATATTGCCTGTTCTTGTTGAACTGGAATAAAGGGTGACTCAAGACCAGCTGTTAGTTCTTCAACATCCATATCTTATTGTTTAAAATGACCCAAAAAAAAGAAGGAATTCATCAGTATATAACTGTTCCATCACGAGCTTTGCAAGTGTACCATGCCCAATGGACTAAATGCAGGGTTCTATACTCCTTCAAAGTGGGATCCATCACATAGTTACTTCTTATATCGAGCCAAACTACAACAACAATAACTCACCATTGGATGTTGCTCGACCTCTACTAGTGGTGTATGTCCTGACTACATGTATACGAGTTTGTAGTTTCAATGCTCGATCCACTGCTGCTTCATCATGGTAGACATTCACATTTATTGTCTTGGCTAATAACATTGAGTGTGTGTGGTCCGTTGATATTGATCAGTTCATAGTAAAACATGTAGCCTTATGTTAGCCTCAACCTCGACTCATCATGGAGGCTTATATGCAAACCACACGACTGTTCACATGCAAAAGACCTTCACTATTGCGTGCATGAATATCTGTAGGGATTCTGTATTCATGTATTAATCTTGGTAGCATATATAGTATTCCTCTTTCCCTAAAGTCCTATGGCGTACTTGGTTCATATGGTCTTCATATCGTTTTGTGTGTGCTGGTAGCATTTGTAGTTGTTTGGGTTAATATCTAACATTGGGCTTTGTCATGACAAAGCCCAAGGATGCCAAAGTGAATGGGAATTTGCTAGAAGCCCAGTCGAGGGACCTGAAGCAAATCGAAGCCATCTCAATAACAGACTAGGCCATGTGCCTATAATTGAAGTGATGGTTGACAGAGACGAATTCACCACCAACCAAAAAGCACTTTCTAAGGCATAAAGGTGTAAATAAGAGATAACTCACTACCCCTGGAAGCCCTCGGCTAAGAACAAAGCCAAGACAGTTGGGCCAAGTCGCCTATAAAAGGGGAAAGAGACACCAGAGACAATGACACTCAACCAACCAATCAAAAGACATACAAACTCTGCACTCAAGCCAGTTTGTACCCAGAAAAGCTAAAACTTGTCTAGATTCAATCCTTTTAACTATAGTTCCCTAAGAAAAGTTATCTTTCGTCTAGTGTAAAAGCTTTGCTACATTTCCTTAGTGTTATAGTATCGATTCCCTCGTGTAGAACCTAGTTATCTACCATCCTTTCTAGTATACAAACGTCTATAAACTCAAAGAGAAATGGCTGAAAGAGGTTCAACCTTGCTCGACAAGGTGAAATCTTGGCTGAGTCTCTTTGTCTGTACTTGTATTTAGTAAATTTGTAGCTTAATATACTTTTCAACATGTATTCAAGTCATTATCAACTGTTTTCTACCTAAGAAGTCCCATTTACGTTCGAATCTGGTTAAGTTAATGAACCTGTTCTCATAAAAGTAAATTGTGATCGAAGAAATGCTTTAAAGGGCCTTGAACCCCCTTCACTTTGGACATATAAGATTATGACCTAAAAGTCCCTGTTTATAAGGCAAGAAAAGTCCCATCTACGACAATCCTTTGATAAACAAAAAGTTAAAGTAACTTGAGGTGCAAGGAATTGACTTAATTCACACCCATTCGACAATCTGTTATGTAAGGATAATAGTGGCACACCTAAAGCTTTGTTAGTTTTGATTATGAGCCTCAAGGCCTACATCAAAGGCTCCACAAAGGCACCTTTCAAGCTAACTATAAACTCTTCTTGCAGTACATCAAGCAGGAAGAACTCGACCAATGACTAACACCAAGTGCCACCTCCTTGAAGAGCTGTGCGAGGGAAATCTTGCCCTAATAGTAGTAGTTGTGAGATCTATCGTATTCATGTTTAAGCCCTTTACAACACTTATCGTTTGAAAACAAAATGTATATGAGTACTGAATTGCTATACAAAACCCATTGAGTTCAATTAATACTATATCACGAAGAGAGGCTTGCTGTACGACTTGAAATTGGGCAGCCTATCCTATTTTTTGATTTCATTTGAGATTTTGTCATTGCCATCATTTTCTCAACTCATTGTTTTACATCTTAATATTTAGCAACGCAGAAAGGCATACAATCTGTGCTTAGTAAGAATGTAACTTGTAAATTTGATGCCCAATTTACAATTGTTTCGTGCAAATAAGGGAGTTTCAAAATTACCCCAAGTAATTATAGGACATTGTATTCTGTTTAAAAGTTTGAAATTACAAAACTAACTGGGAAAACATTCCACACAAATTCGGTACAACGTCATCTGAGATTCATCACCTTTAGTTTTTTTTATGTGGCTTGAAATGTCTTCTTTAAGAAGAGAGAATTCTTTACAAAATTATGGATTACTAACCTTCACTTTTTTTAAAAAAAAAATTCCAAATATTTTCGCCTTCCCATATTATTCCTTTCCCTTAAAGGACACAATCTGAAGGGATGGCGACTTCTGCTTCTGTACCAGCTTTACTATGACCACTATTCTAAAAATCCCCGTCTAGCGCCTTCTAGACACTAGGCGGCTGCCCACCACCCCGATTAATGCTTGGACGTTTGAAAATTAAGAAAATGCGCGTAAACCAGCTGAGGCTCTCGCCTAGACTGCATAGGCACCCGCCTAGCTTGCCCAAATCTGCCTAGGCACCTACCTAGGTTGCGACTCACTTAAACAGAAATTAAATAACTTTCAATTTGCATTTATTTTTTTTTTAAATTGTTAGAGACTTGTTGAATACTTAAATGAGAGCACACTATATGCTTGTTCCCCATGTTTTCATTATGTTCCAATACTTCATAATATATATATCATTTTATTTTGTAGTTTATGATGAAATTATATATATTAAGTATAAACAAACACTTATTTACACGGAATATAATTGATTTACTTAAATCCGCCTAGTCCGCCTAGGCGCCCGCCTAGACCCCACCTAGCCACTTAGGCGCTAGACCCTAACCTGCCACCCAACTAGTGTCTAACGTCTTAGAACCTTGACTATGACATATCAGCCGAGGTCATTGTGTTGTACACTCTGTCAGAAGCATTCTTCACCTACAAAAGGAATGAAAAATGGATCATGAGATGAATGTAAAATCAGACTGACTAAACAAAACATAACATGACAAAGTAGCCTACTTCTTTCTCCCAATCTGTGCATATGATTATGATCGAAAGACATAGTGCCTCCACGAATAGAGCCACGATAATTCCCGTCCAAAGGCCCTGTGAAGAACCTAAACGTTAATTTGAAAATAATACTTGTGTTATATGTCCATAAAAGATTGAGAAAGTATACCCATAAGATAGTAAGCTCCCAGATTAACATATGCCCTAACATTTTGCTGCCCACTTCCTCTTATGACCCCTGAAATTGTAAATTAGTGTCACTTCTCCTCCGTAAATATCGGCTACAAAATCTTGGAAAATTGGCTAAAATGACCAGAAATCAAATCATATTTTTGAATTGATCAAAATGAAATATTGACCACATATTGATTGATCATATATCGACAACATAGAGATAAGATATCAACAACCCATTCAGAGAAGAAAGAATGCTTTTCAATGATATATTTATTTCATCTCAAAACAAGGTATATATACAACCCTATACAGATATGGGAAAGAATAAGGGAAAGAATAATAACACCCTTAACTAGGAAACCAATTATAGTAGGAATCCCACAATTATAGGAATCCTAATACAAGTCAACACTCCCTCTCAAGTTGGTGCATAGATGTTGCACATGCCCAACTTGTCTACAAACCTGGAGAACTTGTCACTAGAAACTGCCTTCGTGAGAATATCTGCTACTTGGTCGTCCGTTCCTATGGGAGGAACTTCAATTACTTTATTATCTAGCTTCTCTTTAATAAAGAATCGGTCAACCTCTACATGCTTGGTCCTATCATGTTGCACGGGATTATGAGCAATATCACGAGCAGCTTTATTGTCACAAAATAACTTCATTGGCAGACCTTGTTTGACTCCCACATCTTGTAACAGAAACTTAAGCCACAAGAGTTCACAAATACCGAGTGCCATGCCTCTAAATTCGACTTCTGCACTTGACCTTGATACAACATTCTGCTTCTTGCTTCTCCACGTTACTAGATTTCCCCCAACGAAGGTGAAATACCCAGATGTCGAGCGCCTATCATCCGTTGATCCTGCCCAATCAGCATCCGTATAGCACTCAATTTTGAAATGCCCATTCTTTCGAAATAGAATTCCTTTACCAGGGCTTCCTTTTAAGTAACTTAATATTCTCATAACTGCACTCATATGTTGTTCTCCTGGATTGTGCATATATTGACTAATCACACTTAAGGCATGAGCAAGATCCGGCCTAGTGTGAGCCAAGTACATTAATCTTCCTACTAACCTTTGATACCTCCTTTTATCAACCGGTACTTGGTTCTGATCTATACCCACCTTTATTCCTTCAGCCAACGAAGTAGACATCGGCTTACACGCTGTCATATCGGTTTCTTCCAACATGTCAAGAACATACTTCCTTTGTGATAGAAATATCCCAGACTTGCATCTTGACACTTCAATCCCAAGAAAATATTTCAAAGAACCAAGATCTTTCATTTCAAATTCTGTGGACAAATAACTTTTCAAGGCTGCTTGCTCAACAGGATCGTTACCAGTAACTACTATATCATCCACAAACACGATTAGAGCTGTAACCTTTCTGTTCTGATGTTTCAGAAATAACGTGTGATCCCAATTACTTTGCCTATACCCAAATGCCCTCATGGACTTGGTAAATCTACCAAACCAGGCTCTAGGAAACTGCTTTAATCCATACAATGATTTCTTGAGCCTACATACCTTTTGTTTCCATATGTCCGAATCATTGCACCCTGGTGGAAGGTCCATGTAAATCTCCTCAGTTAGATCTCCATGGAGGAATGATTTTTTACGTCGAACTGTTGCAAAGGCCAATTCAGATTTGCTGCCAAGGACAGTAGAACACGAACTGTATTGATCTTTGCCACTGGTGCGAACGTATCAGTGTAGTCGATGCCATATTTCTGTGTATACCCCTTTGCCACCAACTGTGCTTTAAAGCGATCTACCGTTCCATCGGCTTTGTATTTTACTGTATAAACCCATTTGCATCCCACAGTTTTCTTTCCGGTTGGCAAGTCAGTTATTTCCCAGGTAGCATTCTTCTTTAACGATCTCAATTCCTTGTTCATTGCATCATTCCAACGGGAATCTGTTAAAGCCTCCTGCACACTGTTAGGAATAGATACAGTAGATAATTGATATATAAATGACTTATTTGATTCTGACAGGTGACAGGTAGACACATAATTGTTTAATAGGTATCTCACTCTTGAATCAGAATTTGGCTCACTCATGGAATACTTGTGTTTACACTTAGGATCTGCCTCATAAGTGGGTTTGGGAATACCTCAATTAATACGCTCTGGAAGACGACGAAGTGAAAGTGCATCCGGTATAGAAGACGATTGGTTATAAGAAGTAATATCTCGTGACACATGCTGTAATTGCTACTCAGTTTCACTGCAATTAGGCAGCTGCATCTCGTTTTCCAACTCAATACCTGTGAGACCCTGGGCTGCTTCTCGTCTTAACTTGTTGGCTACTCTTCAATAGTCTGCTCAATGGGATGATGGCCAAAATACACGGGCTGCTGCCCTTCTCCAGGAATTGCGAGCCGTGCCCTTCTCTAGGTGCCGTGGGCCGATCACCACAACACATGAGTTGCTGCCCTTCTCCAGAAGCCGTGTACTCCAGGCTTAACACGTCATTATTATCTTGAGTCAGAACTTCTTCATTATTTCCATACTCCCCCTGAAGTGAGGACGTGAAGGATCCAAAAAACATTTCATTCTCGTGAAAAATCACATCCTGAGTAATAAACATTATTTTACTCGAAGGATGATAATAACGATATCCTTTCTGGGTAGTAGCATACCCCAAAAAAAACACAACGAATGGCTCGAGGTTCAAGTTTAGGCTTCCGTTGAGGTGGATGGAGGTGAACAAATGCAACACATCCTATGACCCGTGAGGGAAGATTGGGAGTCAGTGGGCTGCTAGTCTGAGATGTGAGAGCCTAAAATGGCGTATGGAAGTTCATAGTACGAGACGGAAGACGATTAATAAGATAGGTTGTGGATGTAAGTGCCTCTTCCCAATAATGGAGTGGCAGATGTGCCACAAGGAGGGAAGCACGAACCATTTCTAACAAGTGTCAATTTTTCCGTTCTGCAACCCCATTATGTTGAGGAGTATACGGGCACGTGGTTTGATGAACAATACCATGCAACTCTAAGAAGGAACAAAGTTCCATATTAACATATTCTCCCCCATTGTCACTTTGAAGGACTTGGATATTCCGGTTGTATTGTACAACAATCATTTTATGGAACCGTTGAAAGGTCGAACTAACTTCACTTTTCGACTTTAACAAAATAACCCAAGTCATTCTGGTACAATCATCGATAAAAGTAACAAACCAATGAGCACCACCAAGAGTAGCTACTTTTGACGGTCCCCATACATCAGAATGCACAATCATAAAAGGAACGGTACTTTTATTTAAACTGGGAGGAAAAGAGGTTCGATGGCTCTTAGCCATTTCACAAACATCACACTTAAATTGAGAAACATCATTCTTGACAAATAAACTAGGAAATAACTTATGCAGATAACCAAAGGAAGCATACCCAAGGCGTCGGTGCCACATCCAGACGTCTGACACTTTATTAGTAACCCCTTGAGAATCATTAACGGAAAGAGCTTGAGTCAGCAAGCTAGAACTACTGGTGGTCAACTCCTAGTAATAAAGTTTCCCTCTTCTAATACCATAACCAATCGTCTTCCGCGTCCGGATGTCCTTAAAACATAAAAATAAGGCCAAAAAATAACCAAACAATGTAAGGCAAGGGTTATTTGAGCAACGGACAACAAATTATAATTTAGAGAGGGAACCACAAGAACAGTGTCAAGTTTCATGGTATCGGAAAGGGAAACAATGCCTTCCCCAATAACAGGGACGACATTACCATTAGCAACATTGACTTCGGTTTGTGTGGATGTTTTTAGTGATGGAACCTATCTAGAATCACAAGTCATATGTTCAGTAGCCCCGGAATCAATTATCCATGTATTATTCATAACAGAAATATAAGTACTTAGTGCCTTACCATCACTTCCTGCCGTAGCTATCATGGCAGATGCCTTGTCCGCTATCTGATCTGAATCATTCTTGGTTTCTGCAATAGAGGCTCAAGATTTGTTGCACCGAGGACAGCACCGATCAAAAAGCCTTCAATAACCACAATGGACAGTGCAACACGTACTGCTAGAATTGCGAGTCGTGGTTGACTATCACCCAATTGATTTGAAACCCTTGTGCTGTTATGTATAAGTAGATAACAGAAAAGAGTTTTTAAGACAAATATCCAACAATAGAGGCATAAACACTTCGACGCGAATTTAGGGTCTTAAACTCACCTTGCTGCACCACTGAATGCCATTGGAATCATGTACACCATTGAACATGTGTTAAGGATGAAAATTTAATCAATCCATTAGTAATTTCACTGTTTCTGCTTCATCTTTGTCAGCTGCATATAAGAGTTTATATTGCTCCTTGCTCAGTGGAGCATAAATATTGCAAACCTGATTGAGAGGACTGAGGTTTCTAGCTTTAGATTAGGAAGGAAACCAGATAAGAGGACCATCAGTTCGAATGACGAAATCTCCAAGTTGTTTATAGACATAAAACCAACAACCAATTACACTAGGTGCTAACATTTCATAATTGCAAATTTTCTGCTGACCGAATATCATTACAGAAGAAGGAATAGATAGTTTTATAGATAGTTTCACTACAGAATGCGTCGACAAATGATTACCTGATCATTACAGCAGAAGGAGATGATTACCTGATCATTACAGCAGAAGGAAATGATTACCTGATCATTACAGCAGAAGGAATAGATAGTTTTATAAAATCGGGAATTCCACGGAAGGCCTCCATCGAGAATCCAGTCCATGTGTGCTTACAAGAGGGAGAGACTCTAACATAAACAACTAACAATAATGCATTGATCCAATAGGAGATGGAGTTTGGCAACGCCGCACCAATATATCCAAGGCTAGTCTTGTTTACCAGAAACCAACAGAGAAACAAGTGCAATAGCGTTGCTGTGCCTGTGCTAGCAATTATGGGAACCACATTGTTTTAAGTTCGCAAAAATCTAGAATGACATTGTTGGATTGCATATGCAAGAAGACACGGAATCAGGAAACGAGCCTAATTTCCAGCAACAGCTGCTATTTCAGGATCTTGACCCAAGAATTTAAGAATATGACCAGCATTGAACCATACAGTTGCCAAAGGAATGCAGACCAAGCCAAGAACAAGCATTGCTCTCTGTAAGTGTATACCAAGCATGTGATACTGTTTTGCACCATAGGACTGGCCGCAGAATGTGTCTAATGCACTCCCCATTCCTATCTGTTCAACAAATTAAGATTGAAATGAGAATAGTATCATAATATACATATTGAAATTATTTGGAGGGATAATCTGATAGCCTATACTAGACCTGTCATTTTAAACCTGACTTGATCCACCCCTTAAAATTAGTATTTGGACCTTCATGTTTAAAATATGTGTAACTTGTAGTGGAACGCAAAAATAAACAAAAAAAAAAGAAGTTGTTAACGGGGAAAACAGATGACCCGTTAGCTTAACATGTTGGGTTTGGATGCTATTAGCTTAACGGTTGGTTTCGGGTGACCCATTAACCTAACGGGTCGAGTGAAACGGATCCAAACCCAATAAACCTGTCCCATTTACAGGTCTAGCCTGTACGGCACACTTTGCTTTGTATTTCAATAATCCGAACCGTCTACTTTCAAGGTTCTCTCTTGATCTGTCTGTTTTGTAAGTGCGAATTTCCAGAATAAAAAGCAAAAAGTTATCCCACTACAATTGTCTATTATATACCACATGATGACTCGTGATTTAATTACTAGTAAAATCAATAAGAATATAAAAAAAGGTCGTACCCAGTGCACAAGGCTCCCGCTTTACGCAGGGTCTGGGAGAGGTGAATGTCGGCTAGCCTTACCCCCATTTATGGAGAGGCTGCTCCCAAGTCTCGAACCCGAGACCTACCGCTCATGGGTATAAATTAAATAAAATAATCTGAAATAAGTAGAGAAGTCATCTGACTATCAAGCTCAAACCAGTGACTAAAGCAAATGAAGTGGCCTCTCCAAGGTGACCAACATACATGACTGAAATCACCTGCATACCAAATAGTAAGAAATTTGAGGACACAAGTGGCCCTGCCAACAAAAGCTGCTTCTTTATTTCCTGGATAACCTCATCTTTGCTCAGCAGTCCTGGTTTTCTTTGTACTTCAAGTTCTTGAGGAAGAACTGGAATCAAGGGTGACTCGAGATCGCTGTTTGTACTTCAGGATCTATTTGGGTATTTTGTTTTGTTTCTTTTCTTCAAGGAGCAAGCATTTAATACCACCATCTTTGTAAATAAATAAGGATAGTTCTATCCGCACATTTATTTTTATACACTCTTTAAATGTTCATTGAATGAATTGAGGAAAATTAATGATAAAAATAAACAAAAATGTGTGAGAACGCAGCTAAGACCTAGTCCAACCCTTAAACTAATATTCAAATTTTATGTTCTAAACCTACCTGTTCCAACCATTGAGCCAAATATGAGTTTTAACCCAAAATTTATTTTTGGGACAAATTTAGCCCATAATTCTCCTAGATTATTGGGCTAGACCATGTATTTTTTTTATATTTTATTTATAAATTTATTGAATCCTATGACTAATATCTAATATAATCAAATCTAAATGGTTAAAAAAATATCTAATGGTCTAAATTTAAATCCAACAACTAAAATAATTAAAAAAATATTCTATCTTGTGTTTCATATTATATCATAGTGATCTATGAGTTTCATAGTGTCAGTTTAGTGATTTTTCAATATTTATCATAATCTAAATATTTTTAAGTTAAAATATTCATAAAATTAAATTAGAATGATGTACATAATAGTTGAAGCAGAAAAACTGTTTATGAGTTAAAACCTAAATTTTCTAATTTAAGTACTTTTATTTTAGTAAACATATAAAAATGAAATATCACAATGGTTCAATTTTTATTTCCTTTTCTCCCCTTTATGCAAAGAGTTCTCTGTTTTTTTTTTTAAATATATGAGGATTAGGTGTGAGGCCCACTCCATATCGGACTTTAATGATCCGAACCGTCTATTTTGTAAGTATCAATTCATAGCTCATTCTTGCGAAAATTCAATTCAATCTGAAATCATTTACCTATTTAATTATCAAGATCAAATTTCATTGTTTCTTATATAATAAAATATTCGTTAATTACTTTGAATCCAAATAGATGTCTTAAATATTTTTTATTTGGCTAATATTTTGCAAGAATGATCTATAAAGTGCAACTTAAAAAATAAACATTGAATCGTTAAAATTTAATGTAATGTAAACTCTACTATTAATTTCCATTTTTATGAAAAAAATGAGAACCCTTTCTCTTAGAACCTTCTTTCCTCTCATTCCTATAATCAAATGTCCTAGGATATTTCCAATTGATGTTCAGTCAAAGTTGGAGCCTCTAGCTGAGTATACAATTGCAAGTGCAGTCCAGAGTGAGTGATACTAACATCTAGTTTTCGTCCAGCGTTTGCCATCTTTTGTCCAGCCATATGCCCTATATCTAAAATGCTGAAAAGTCAAATGAAATCGAAGAGTTGATAAGCTTTTTAGATGAAAATAAGAATTTATCTTCCCTGGTGCTGCGGGTTGAAAACTTATCCAGTAAATTTAAAAATTAAAGAATACATTCATCCTCATATACATAAACATTAACAAATACATGATCAATCAGTTTGTCAAACAAGTCTCCTTCATATTGCACAAATAAAGCACAAAATATGCTAACAACAATAACAACAAAGCCTTTTTTGACTAGGTGGGATCGGCTATATGAATCCTAGAACGCTATTGCGCTCGGTTATGTGTCACGTCTTCCGTTAGATCCAAGTACTCACGCTCGGTTATGTGTCATGTCTTCCATTAGATCCAAGTACTCTAAGTTTTTTCTTAGAGTCTCTTCTAAAGTCCTTCCAGGTCTTCCTCTGCCCCTCAGCCCTGAACCTTTGTCCCATGATCGCATCTTCTAACCGGAGTAGGCCTTCGTTTCACATGTCTAAACCACCGTAACCGATTTTCTCTCACTTTTCCTTCAATTTTGGCTACTCCTACTTAACTTTGAGTATCCTCATTGCTAATTTTATCCTTTCTCGTGTGCCCACATATCCAACGAAGCATAATGTGAAACCCCGTCCCACATGGATTGAACTTTATTCCAACGCGAAACTGATCCATGATGTTTATGATCCATATGGATTAAAGATTATGAGTTGATTACTCAAATGAACTTAACCAGTATTTAGACACTAAGAGTGATCATTTATCTTCGTGAGGGTAAAAATAAATTGATATTTGGTCCAGAAGTACCACATCTTAGTGAATTATATACCTAATTGTATTCACCACAATACACTAACTGAAGTAGAGCTTATTTATTGATACCTATGATAGATTACAAACATATGCATACACATAAGTTAAAACAAACAAACAGGAGGGAGCCTTCACAAAGGTTACTCATATGAAATCTCAGTACTAGGCAGAACCCCAGAAGGGGGAGACATTGAAGATGGATCATGCGACATCTCAGTACTTAGCGGAACTCCAGGAAGGAAAGGCATAAGAGGTTGATTATTTGGTGCATCAGTACTTGGTAAAACTCTAGATGACGAAGGCAATTCATGTCTTTAGAATAAAGCCACAAACTTCTAATGGTCACTTTGAATCCGACTTTTGGATTCCTACAGCTGGTAAAGCTTTCTTTTCATGTTCGTTGAGTAATTATTTGCAAGCATGTGCAACTCTCTGTTTTCGAACTTGAGCCCTCTGATCTCTTGTCTAAGACTTGCCACCTCAGCCATCAATCATTTGACTTGGCGAGTTAGAGCATGTCTCTATAAAAAGAAAAGGCCACATGGCCACTTGTTCAAAGATCGAAGAGGCACCGCTCTCTGAACTCAAAAGCCGAATTTTTTGGAATAAAGTTTGTTGTCACTTTTCAGACGGAATCTCAGCTTTTTGGATATCACAGCAGCTTTGTCAAAGATTTTTGGCAAAGTTGAAACACGTGAATTTTACTATACCAATTATACCGTTGCTAACAAGCGTAAAGGAACAGAAAAGAAAAGGAAACGTTGCTACTTGTTTAAAGATCGAAACGACACCGCTCTTCAAATTTCAAAAGCCGGATTTTATGGAATATAGTTCATTGTCACTTTTCAGACGAAATCTCAACTTTTTAGATATCATGGGTAACTTTGTCGAAGATTTATGACAAAGTTGAAACACGTGAATTTTAGTTTTCCAATTACACCGTTGCTAACAAGCATAAAGGAACAGCAAAGAAGAGGCAACGTGGCCACTTGTTTGAAGATCGAAGCAACATTGCTCTTCGAATTTCAAAAGCCAGATTTTATGGAATATAGTTCATTGTCACTTTTTAGACAAAATCTCAGCTTTTTGGTTATCACAGGCAACTTTGTCAAAGATTTCTGACAAAGTTGAAACGCGTGAACTTTAGTGTTCCAAATACACTGTTGCTAACAAGCATAAAGGAACAGCAAAGAAGAGGCAACGTGGGCCCTTGTTTGAAGATTGAAGCGACACCGCTCTTCAAATTTCAAAAGCCGGATTTTATAGAATATAGTTCGTTGTCACCTTTCAGACACAATCTCAGCTTTTTGGATTTCACGGGCAACTTTGTCAAAGATTTCTGACAAAGTTGAAACGCGTGAATTTCACTGTTCTAATTACATTATTGTTGTTGACAAGAGTAAAAGAATAGCACCACAACTTGCTATTGGGCAATCCCTATATAAGTCGATCTCTATCCTCCATGGCAAGAAAGACCTGCAAAAATGCCTAACTCTTTCTCTTCTCTCCGAGAATGCATCTTCAACAAAGCATCTTGAAATGATCAAGTTTCCTTTTTTCCAAGAATACCTCTTCAACCAAGTCACTCAAAATGCTCAACTCATTTCCTCCGCAAGAAAATAGTTTTGATCCAGAAGTTTTACATCAACATTAAAATCTTCTACCATTTTCTTTATGAGCAAAAGTATTTTATATCATCAGGTTCAAAAGTAAAAGTATCTCATACCATGCCTTTTCCATGTCCTTTTCTTTGTCCTTGTTCATACCTGCAAGACAAAGAGAAAGAAAGCAATCAGTCAGAACCTGGAATCAAACTTCTGATCTGAAACTATTTGCCTAGAACCCTATTTCCCTGATTACTTGCCTTGCATTGCACTCCTGTACTCATCTTCAACTATTATAGGTCACAAATTTCGTCAGCAAATATAACAATTGATATGATGTTGGCTCTTTACACTGAAGCTACCAAACAAGAATGAGTCATCATCTTGAGGGAAAACAATAGGGGGAGTTACCTAACAGGGTGAGCATCCAAAACAGATCAAGATTTTAACGATTCAATCGAAGATTTGTAATTTTAACGATTTAATCGAAGATTTGTAACCCTCAAAGGGAGAATGTTGTAATATAATATAGAAAATCCTCCAAAGATTGTCTCTTGGGACCCTATCATATGCGTTTTCCGAATCTATAAAGACCATGTGCAAATCCTTTTTCATATCTCTATATCTTTCCATCAATCTTCGTAAGAGATAGATTGCCTCAATGGTTGAACAACTAAGTGTACAGCAACAACAACAAAGCCTTTTCCCACTAAATTAGGTCGGCTATATGAATTATAGAACGCCATTGCGCTCGGTTTTGTGTCACATCTTCTGTTAGGTCCAAGTACTTTAAGTCTTTTCTTAGAGTCTCTTCCAAGGTCTTCCTAGGTCTTCCTCTACCCCTTCAGCCCTAAAGCTCTATCACATAATCACACCTTCTAATCGTTGCATCAATAGGCCTTCGTTTCACATGTACAAACCACCATAACTGATTTTCTCTCACCTTTCCTTCAATTTCGGCTACTCTTACTTTACCTCGGATATCCTCATTCCTAATCTTATCCTTTCTCGTGTGCCCACACATCCAACAAAGCATTCTTATCTTCGCTACACCCATTTTATGTATGTGTTGATGCTTCACTGCCCAACATTCCATGCCATAAAGCATTGATGTCCTTATTGTCGTCCTATAAAATTTTCCATTGAGCTTCAGTAGCATACAATGGTCACACAACACGCCGGATGCACTCTTCCACTTCATCCATCCAACTTGTATTCTATGGTTAAGGTATCTATCCAACTCTCTGTTCTTTTGCAAGATAGATCTTAGGTAGCGAAGGTTGTCGCTCTTTGGTACTTCCTGATCTACAATCCTTACCCCTGACTCATATGAGCCTCCATTTGCATTCAACTTGCAATCCATATACTCTATCTTTGGTCGACTTAGGTGAAGACCTTCAGATTCCAACACTTCTCTCCAAAGGTTAAGCTTCGCATTTACTCATTCCTGAGTTTCATGTATCAACACTATATCATCAGCAAAAAGTGTACACCAATAAATATCATCTTGAATATGTCTCGTTAACTCATCCATCACCAATGCAAAAAGATAAGGACTTAAAGATGAGCCTTGATGTAACCCTATAGTTATGGGGAAGCTTTCGGTTTGTCCTTCATGAGGTCTTACGGCAGTCATTGCTCCATCATACATATCTTTTATAACTTGGATATTTGCTACTCGTACTCCTTTCTTCTCTAAAATCCTCCAAAGAATGTCTCTTGGGACCTTATCATATGCTTTTTCCAAATCTATAAAAACCATGTGCAAATCCTTTTTCATATCTCTATATCTTTCCAATAATCTTTGTAAGAGATAGAATGCCTCCATAGTTCAGCACCCTGGCATGAACCCGAATTGGTTGTTCGATTGTGTGACTCATCAATTTAATACACCTATAGTTCATGCAATTTTGTACGTCCCCTTTATTCTTATAGATAGGCACCAAAGTGCTCTTTCACCACTCATTTGGCATCTTTTTTATTTTCAAAATCTTATTGAAGAGGTATGTGAGCCATGATATACCCGTCTCTCCCAAGACCTTCCACACTTCGATTGGTATATCATCTGGGCCCACTGCTTTTCTATGCTTCATCTTGTTCAATGCTACAACCACTTCTTCCTTCCTAATTCGGCGGTAAAATAAGTAGTTTCTACACTTTTCTGAGTTACTCAACTCCCGTAAAGAAGTACTTCTTTTATGTCCTTCATTGAAAATATTATGGAAATAACCTCTCCATCTGTCTTTAACCGCATTCTCTGTAACAAGAACCTTTCCATTCTCATCCTTGATGCACCTCACTTGGTTTAGCTCCCTTGTCTTTTTTTCCCTTGCTCTAGCTAGTTTATAGATATCCAACTCTATTTCTTTGGTATCTAATCGCTTATACATATCGTCAAAAGCTACTAGCTTAGCTTCTCTCACAACTTTCTTTGCCTCCTTCTTCGCTATTCTATACCTTTCACCATTTTCAACACTTCTTCTTAGCCTTAACATTTGTTTGTACCTCCTCCTTCCACCACCAAGATTCCTTTTGGTGTGGAGCAAAGCCCTTGGACTCTCCTAATACCCCTTTTGCTACTTTTTGGATACAACTAGCCATGGAATCCCACATTTGGCTAGCTTCCCCCTCTCTATCCCAAATGAATTAGGTGATTACTTTCTCTTTAAAAGTGGTTTATTATTCTCCTTTTAGATTCCACCATCTAGTCCTTGGGCATTTAAAGGTTTTATTCTTGTTTCTCTCTCTTTTGATATGTACATCCATCACCAACAAGCGATGTTGATTAGCCAAGCTCTATCCAGGTGTAACTTTACAATTCTTATAAGTTATACGATCCCTCTTCCTCATTAGAAAAAAAATCTATTTGTGTTTTTGACGACCCGCTCTTGTAGGTGATCACATGTTCTTCTCTCATCCTAAAGAAGGTGTTGGCTAAGAAGAGATCGTATGCCATTGCAAAATCCAAGATGGCTTCCCCATCCTTGTTTCTCTCCCTAAAACCATTGCCTGAATACCAAAGTTTAAAGCCTGAGTTTTTGAGATCCTTTGCCTTAAGACCAACCCACTTAGTTTCTTGTAGGCACATAATATTTATCTTTCTCCTCACCATAACTTCCACTGCTTGCATAGATTTTCCGATTAAGGTTCTAATATTCCACGTTGCTAAACACATTCTACTCTCTTGAACTCTACCTTCTTGTCCTAGCTTTTTCACCACCCTTCCCCGTCTAATAAAGTCAAAGTACTTCTTTTGCATGTCTTGTGTAAAGTTGATAGGAGCAGATGCTTCCAAACAACTTTGAGTGAAGTCATTCAAAAAGAAGTTTTTTGGCCCCCTTGCTAATTTAACACTGCATCCGGGCGTTAATGGAGATACAACGACCCTTGCTCACTTATCACTGTGCTCGGGCCACACAACGCACCACTTATGGGTGACAACCTAGCTTTGGCACAATTTCATTTAGGATTCATTATCATAAGGATTTAACATAAAATAGAAGTGGCGGCTGTTGACTACTTGACGTACTCCCCACTCCTTTATCCGGGCTTGGGACCGGCAATGTAAGATAAACTTACACAAGTGGAGTTAAAGCACATAAGATGCCAATTCAAAAAATTTTAAAATAAATAATACAATCATCCTCATATATAGACATTTATATCAAGCACATAATAAGCCAATTCAACAACAAAGGCTTAAATCACAATATATAAATCAATTTAACAACCTGGTTTAAGCACATAAGACCTTTCCACCTCCTAGGAGGAAAATTTCCCACTGTTGCCTCCTGTATGAGTCTAGGCCGTGTCTCAGTCCTAGTGTGGTTGATCATCCTCTCGGACCAGCTACTGATCATCATCTTGGTAAGCTATTGCCTTACCAACTAGCTAATTAGACGACTTTAACCTGATTTAAGCCTTTCATTTTAATACATAGAAATTTAACCCTATTTCTTGGCATTGGTGTGCTCATGTTGCTGAACTGCTTTTCTCAATAGTTAAAATAATAATGGACAAAATTTCTAAAAGGTCCAAAGGTTATGCATAGAATACACCACGGAGAAAGCTGCTAGTGCAAAGAGATGAATGGCAAGGCAAGTTTCAACATCGTGGAGTAAATTTTTTTTAACTTTTGGGTTAATAAGATGAGATTACCTTCGAGGCACACCGGGATTCTCATGGGCATGCAACGAACAATAATGGCTTAATCAAGAAAGAGTCAAAGGCGATGAACATGGAATTTATTCAAATTCCACTCATCAATCCCTTATTGATTTTATTCAAAAGGTAACTCCCAAAACTTCCTATTTAAAGTAGGAATAATTGACATGTTAATTGCAAGATATTGTTTCACATAATATCTTGCATCCTCCCATCACCACAATAAAGGGCTGACCATTCCCTTCTCCCTAAGGGTCAACCACCCTCCTATAAATACCACACTTATCCCAGTAAAATGCCAAGTCATTTGTTACCATAAACTTTTAAATATATATTTCTTGAGAATTATAACTTTGGTTCAACCCGTGCACGTACTCTAGTGGCCTAGCCCGCACCCACAGCCCAAACAGGTCCAACACTGGTTCAACCATCCAAGCTTCAGATTTCGGGACCGGGGGTATTTTCACCCTGTTTTTCTACATATTTGATCCATCCTTGTTCTAATCTTGCACTCGAAGTCCATTACACTTCCACCACTCATAGAGAAACCTACCATTCAAGCTCTTCCATCTCGCTTGTTGAACAACACTTGTTTCGACAAGTCATAGAGTTGATAACCACGCTTGCCTAACAGACGATCTTGGTGAATCAGCTTTCATAGTGTACCAAGATGCAGCATGCCCAAAAAGAGGTGTCCCAAAGTAGGACAAGGGCAGACACGAACCTTTCCAACAGCGTCATGGGTAGTTGCCCCTCTACCAGCCACGAACCCAACGTTATAGCTATGTACACTTCCGCCTAGGTCCCCGAGATAGCGTCAACTCTCATCTCAGCGCACGAAGGAGCGTGTACTCCCTGTTAGGCCCATGGACAAGCATACATTCACAGTTAGGGCCACACTCTGATAATCAACATGGACAACCTTCCAGACAAAGTGTTCATTTGCAGTAGGCCTACAAAGAGCATCCTCCACTACACAGTAGAGTAGGCAACATGATGGATAGTAAGAAACAATTACTCGATCTAGCTTAAGTTCAACCAGTAGCCTACGAGTAACCAGCTCACCTACCAAGAATGTACCACATCCACCAGAACTGTGACATAGAAGAGTAGAGCATGGGGAATAGCAGCCTAGACTAACAGATCACGATCGGGGGCAGCCGAAAGCTTTGTTACCCCAACAAAGGTAAATTTAGGAACAAGTAGAGAGGCTTCTAACTGAACAATTGAGTGATTTCCAGCGCAATGAAGTTATTGACGAGGCACTCTGACTAAACATGAACAACATAAATAGGTCACCTTTTTTCGTATGAGATTGAGCAAACAGAGCCTTCATAAAAATTCAACACGCCACATTTCACCTTTTTCAAGGAAGATAGAGACCTGTCGAGGCACCTAAAGCACTACCACAACGGAATGACCTTTACCGGAACAATGACACCCTCTTGTGCAAGATATTTGCCATTACTTTGCAAGGCCAGAAGCAAGATTGGTTCCACACTCTGCCGCCACAATCCATCTGGAGTTTTGATGAGTTTTTTTTCACGAAAGAATATTCATCTTATCGCTCGATCAAAAAGAAGTCTGACTGCTTGATAGCTATGTGAAGAGGTTCAAAGTAGAGAATGCAAAGATAGTCGGATGCAACAACTTGATAGCTAGTGCAGCTTTCCTAGCAAACCACCCGCTTTTGGAGAATTGATTATGGGAGAATATCTAACTCTGGCAAACTCATTCGCTCTGGCAGAGAAACATGCACTTTAGGACAAGGCTCGACGAGCAGACAAGGCATGAGTAGCCTAAAAAAGAAATGAGGATGGAAAACAGTATGAGGAGGCTGAAGGCCAAGAGTAGGGATCGGTCCCAGACTAAAGGAGGCTTAACACCCAAGAATATTTAGTATGTGGTGATGTAAGCCACATAACTCAAAGGATTGGAGAAAGTCAAAGCTAACAACCAAGTGGTCAGTGAAACTGTCTGCTTTTGTAAGTAAGACGTGTGGCTGCCAACCCTATGGCTAACAGCTTTGCAAAGGTTCTGCACCAAAACCCGCAACTATATCGGATGCGCCAACATGTCTGTTTATAGAAAAGCAACGCTTTTGTCGCTAGTCTAAGAGTCAAAAGTTAAGTGCAAACAAAAGAAGCGAAGATAAAGAAAAGTGAAGGAAACAAGTTTTTTAAATTTTCTAGCAAAATTGATAAACAAAGAACAAATGCCAATGGAGTTCAAGCAAAAGAAAGAAAAAACTCCTGAAGGCTACCTAGAAGACTACTCTTTAGCAGCTTGGACATCCCATCACTACTCGATTGCCACACCTTTAGTAGCTGCCATACTCTCAGCAAGGGCATTATTCTGTGCTTCACCCTCGGCTGCCCCACCTGGGCATCGACTTCTCGAACTACTGCACCAATGGAAGACTTGAAAGTAAAGGCAAGAAAGTCTTCTAAAGAAATAGAAAAGGTCTCGAAGTATTTCCCAACAAACTCAAAGTCAGACGGCTTACTGAAGAGATGATCTACATAGCCCAACTTGTAGAAATCAAGCGAAGCCTTAAACCCAACCTTCTCGCTCTTCAACTACTCGTTCTCCTTGAGCAGACCAACACGGACGCATTACAACTCATCCACTTCCCTCTTTAGGCTTTCGTTGATCTTCAACACACCTTGGAGTTCCAACAATTAGGGCTCAAGCTTATTGGCTATCTTTTGGAAGTGGATTACTTGATTATAAGCTCTAATCAACTCTTCATCCTTTGTGTAGGCAGCAGAATGAAGCCCCGAAACGGCACACTCTAGATCTTGAATCTGAGGTATGTAATGACCAATCTCCTTCTCTGCACTTTTACACTTAAATTGGATCGCATCAAGCCTAGCCTTCCAGTCATCAATCTCTTGATGAGTGGTCTCAAGCTACAAAGAAGTGGGGGCAAAGATATCTGATCCCTTCAAAGGAAAACTCAGACTCTAACTTTTTATCTTCTCAACAGAAGAAAAAGCCTAAGCTGCTATAGCTTTTGCCACCTCGTTGGCAGCCTTGGTATCCTCTTGGTCAATGGGCATAGACTCTATTGCTAGAATTGTTGTTTTCTACATCGTAGCAAGCAGAGTAGTCCTTCTATATTGGGTTGTATGCTTTGCAAAAGGAACTTGGGCAAAGAACCCCATTAATGTCATCAACAAATTTGGCACACGCGTCCTTGTTTTCAAGCTTGGTGGATTTCTCACCATTGCCCACGTGAGCAGACTCATCTTTCTCAGTATGCGAATCAATCTCAGCAACAAGAGGAATAGGCTAGACGCCACTTTAGCAGCAGAGTCCACCTTACTACTCTTCATAATAGCAAGCTTCTCTTTAGGTGAACCAGACTTAGCTCCTAACAAACGTCTTAATATAGACTTTAGCATTGGTGGCACAACAGAACCTCTACGCTAAGCAATCCTATCAGCAATTGTACTAGCCATCTTTAACATGGCAGGCGTCATAGGCTCGGATTTAGCAGCCTCATATTTTTTTCCCCTTGGAAAAAGTTAATCGCAAGCTTCTTGACATCAGGCAGATCTTCATAGGCAACAAAGGAAGTCCTAGGTTTTTTCTCAACCAGCATTTCTTGAATAGGTGGAAATGGTCTCTTTTTAGCACCTTTATTCGCAATGGGCTCCATTGACAGTGATTGGCCAAGCCAATGCCTCTACCTTGATTTGCTTTATCTCCTTTCTTGGGGTAGCCCACCTTTCTCGTGGCAAAGAGGACTAAGCAACCAACGCCATTCACAGCACTCAACAAGGATTCCTAAAGCAATGTGCACTTTTTTCATGTCTGGAGAAGTCTTCAAAGTTGAGCCAAATTCCAATTCTGCATAGATAGAGGAGGACAATCAGTAAATCAGATAGTAGCTCAGTAATAGCACAAAACAGCTTAAAGACTAAGCAGTTTACTTACCAGTGATGAAAATCATCGGAATACGTAGCTATTGGGAAGAATCAAACTCCCATTCTCCACTTATCTTCAAAGTCTCTTTGTCCATTCATGATCACCCTTGCTCGAATGGTCAAAGAGCCTATGGTAAGATCGTAGCTACCCAACTCTATATAGAAGTACCATAATCCATTGATAGTTAGATCCAAGTCAAAGCATTGGCTCAGATTGATGAATCCCACAATCACGCAGACCGCATTTGAAGAATACTGAGCGGGGGCATACTTCATGGAGCACAACACTTCTTGGAAGAAACATGGCATGGGAAAAGTGAATCCTAACATGAAGTAGTAAAGGTGAAACTTGATAGCTCTTCGAGCACCACTAATTGACTCACAGATGCTCATTTCCCTAACATGTTTCACGCAGACCCCAGATGGAATGGCATGCTTGTATGCTTCGAGGAAGTCTCTGAACGAGTCATCAGAATTAATTTTGACGTGAGCAGCCTTGAAGTAGCCCACTTTACTCAAAGACTCGCCTTGACTATACAACGGTGGAACACCATCATCACTCTTGTGACTTGAAGAAGACATGCTCGAATAAATCCTACAAAGACGCAAGAAAGAATTGTTAGATGGCTGCACAAAAAAATAAAATAAAATTGCATGGAGCAGCGTGCCAGGCCGAAGCCCAGCTGGTACCCCACAGACCTAGCCATCACCGACCAGCCATAGGCTCTAGACCATAAAAGCCCAGCAGCCATGCTAGGCCCCATAGCCAGGTCCATTTATTTCTCCTTCAGCCAACCATCTCAGCCTAAAAAAAGTCTTTGCCACTCTTTCTCAACCCAAAAGGCCTTACGATCCAGTCTAAAATGAGGGGGTTGACGCCCCCGTGCCTCTCTCTCATCTCTCGCACGAGCTAGCCCGGTGGCTCGTGAGCCCAACCAATGAAGGAGGTTCGAGCCTCCCTTCATCTCTCCCACATAAGCCCAACTCAGCGACCTAAGTCGGGCACCCAAACGCTTTAACCAGCAACCTTCGCACCGAGCTGACAGCAGCAGCCCATAACTTCTCTTTATGAAAGAACCAAACAAATTGAAGTTGATTGTCATTTCTTTTGAGAAAACCTTCAAGCCAATATAATCTAAATGATGTTTGTTAGAAGCGGCGAGCTGGCTGACATCTTAACCAAGGCCCATCTAAGACTCGACTTCAAAGCCTTCTCTTTATGCTTGAATCCTTCAACCTTCTTACATCAACTTGAGGGAGTATTGAAATAATTATATTGTGTGATAGTTACATTGATTTCTAAGGTGGCTAGGTGGTGTTAGTTGTGTTGGGTTCTTAAGGGACTTTTTGTGGAACATGTATGTATTGTTATAGGCATTTATTCTTTTTGGTTATGGATTTCAAATATGTTCATTCTCAAATTATGATCAATAAGATTAATCCACTCTACCGTGCATGTAGGCTGATTTGGCGAACCATGTAAACTTGTTTCCCTATTAATTTTTTGTTTTCACATATTAAGAAAGGTTAGCACTGTTGATTGAGAGTTAAGTTAAATATTAAGTTTTTATTTTTAAATACATATTAAAAAAGATTGATGTTGCTAAATGGAGTATTAAGTTAAATGGCACATGTCAAAAAATTAGAAAGAGATGTAGAAGGAACACACAAATTAGGCGACAACAAATCTCTAGCCATCCAGGTACTCATGCATACATCGTGTGCCTGGTGGCAATCCTAACAGCTTAACCAACTAATCACTCATGCCATTTAGAAAACTTAACAAAACAACTAATTCTCAATTAACCCTTAACAGTGATTACAGGGGTGTATTCAATTGGAATTTGGAGGGATTTTAATTCTTTTAATGACTCTAAGGGTATTCAATCTGGATTTTAAGTGATTCTCTGAAATTCAAGGTGTATTCAATTAGAATTTTAAGATAGTTTATTAAAATTCTTAGAAATCCGGGTATATTCAATTAAAATTTAAAAAAAATTATAATATTCCAGGTGTATTTAATTAGAAATTGATTTTAAAGAATTTGAGATAGTTGAGGAATTAGAGGAAATTTGAGAGATTTCGTAGTGTATTTAAAGCATCCACAAATCTCACATCTCATCATAAAATTTCGAGAGAATTAAATCAAAATTTTATATGAAATTTCTAATAATCAATTAAACTCCAAAAAAATTTCATAAATTTATAAATCCATTAAATTTTCTGAAATTCTCAAATACACCCCACAAGCTAATCACCATTATCACAATGTAGCTCATATCAATATAGAGAAAGAAAACCACCGGGTCTCTCCCCAAAATCCGTAGCTATTGAAAAGGGCTTGAAAACTTTGAGTTTTAATGATAAGGACAAAATAAAGGGTAAAGTGAATAGTACCAGGATTGACTTTTTAGTGTAAAAATGTGATTTTTCGTTAAAGTGAACAATACCGGGTGCTTTTCGTTAAAGTTCCCTTGAATCAAATATTATAGTTGCTCCCCAAGCTTTTTAACAAACTTTTACATTATTTTGTGACAATCTCCACCAAGGTACTGAATGCTTGTGGAGAGCTACCATTACTTGCAACAGCTTGTTGAGCAAGATTTTTTAGGACCTTGATTTTCTCTCTCATTTCATTCCCTTCTTTATGCTTCAAAGTCAGCTCCAAGGCCTTTATCACTCCATTTTTTGTAATGACCCCTCCTTCAATCCCCACACCAATTTCCCACACAGCCTCTATAGTGTTCATGTTAAGCTTTTGATCCCCAAAAAATGGCCTGCAAATCATCGGCACACCGCCAACAATGCTCTCCAAGATTGAATTCCACCCGCAATGCGTCAAGAAAACTCCAGTTGAGGCATGCCCCAGGACTTGCACTTGTGGTGCCCAGGGAACTATTTTTCCATTCAAGCCACTTTTGTTAAACCCCTTGGGCAATACATCCTCTATGTTGCCCCTAAATGACCAAATAAATGGAAACCCAGTTTCAATTAACACCTGAGCAAATGCTGCCAGCTCATGAGGTGGTGGTGCAACCACACTTCCAAAGCTAATATATGCAACAGATGTAGGCTTGTGCTTGTCCAGCCACTCTAAGCAGCCACTGTCATCTTTGATCAACGGCGGCGTCGGGGACGATGTTATTAAACTAAAGGGTCCAACGTTGAGGAACTTCTGGAATCTTGATTTGAGCAAATTCACAACTTCAGGTTCCAGTTCTTCAAAGGAGTTTATGGCAACTGCAGTTGCTTTTGGAAGTGTTTGTCCCATTTTGTATAATAGGCTTCCAACGGTTGATTCCGAGTTTCCTAAGATTCCTTCAGGTAGGTCAGGTATTTTAACTTTTGAAAATCCAGGAAGGAAGTCGAGGCTTTTTTCTTCATCTCCTGAAATAGATTAAATATTATGATAATTTATCGAATATTCAACAATCTTCTGGGAATAAGAAACAACATAGGCAACCATTGAACTTATAGGGCATAGAATTAGCTACAAATTGAGAAGAATTAAAATGAATAGTGAACTACATGGATACAATAACCATCATGAGATAGCCCAGTAACTGGGGACGAATTTCAGGCCCGTATTTTACACAGCATGTCTTTTGTTCGATTTTCGATGTTGGTGAATCCTAGAGTAATGGTCATGGGGAAGCTGAAATACTTCTGTAATTTAAATAATAAACTGTCATGATAAAGCTACTAGTTGGTCATTTTTTCAATAAAGAAACTAGATGGATAAAATAAAGTTGTCCGTGTCTTTATCAACTATTTACAACTTCATACCAAACAAATTATTTTCTAGTTAGAGCAGGTCTACCAGACCTCCAAGCAACTGAGTTAAATGAAGAATTTTTCATTATGATCGAACATAAATGGTATATTACGTGTTTTTAAATAAGGGGGTGACAAATGAAAGAGTTAATTGGATTTCTGACAGTAGCTCGTTGGACTGCTCAATGGCTGACGTCAGCGATGACGTCACACAGCAAAACGTTTCTGGCCCCCATGTGCCCACCAGTGAGCCAAATGGCTCGTTATACTAGGCTCATTAGCCATTTGAAAATTCTTCTGATACCATACGAAAAAATCCAGTGAGTTTAATTTAAATTTTCTTTTAAAATCAACGACCATAATTAATTTAACAGTAACAACTACAAAATACCGACTAGTGTTATTATTTTATTCCACTAAAGTGAGTACATTTATGATTTATTAATATAAGGACAAATTAACGATATAGTCCACTCATCTCTTAAAATGTAAAACTGTAACATTACATCATGTTGTTTGTGATACACTCAAATTACTTTTTATATTTTAAAGGCAAATAGTGGATAATACATAGAATTACTTTTCTATTTTCTATATCTTAAGTTTACTAAGAAACTAAGTAAGTGTATAGTTTATACGCATATGTGGCAAATTCATACTATTTAGACCAGAGTTAGAAAGACAAAAAAATCATGAGAAACAGTGAGTGAACGTACTTTATTTACAGTGATAAAAATGTATGGAGTTTTTGCGTGACAACATGAGTTCAAACTCCGTCAGTAACTAATCTAACACCTAATCTTTGTATTGAGTGTTTGCGGGATGACATGAGTTCAAATCTTGTCAATAGTTAATCTAACACCTAATCTAACAAAATTTATCGTTTAACAAAGAAACAAAAAGAGTTTCAAAGACTGAATTTTAACTAAACACAATCTAATAAATTTATTTAATAATTAAGACAAAATTCAACATTAAACAGTTCAATGAAATTGATCAAACTTCCCCCTCTCCCCGACTCGAACCCACCCACCCCTTCCCCTCCCCACTCCCATTTTCTTTCTGTCCCCCATCTGTCATTCGGCCCCACCTTCTCTTTCTCTCTCTCTCTCTTCTCTCCCTCCCCTCTCTCCTCTTCCACTCAACCTAGCCCCCATCCCCCTCCCCCTATCTTGTCTCCTCCTATCCATTTCCTCTCATTATAATATGTAAACATGAGCCATTGGAGTTCTTTTGTAGGTAACACAACTATCTCATTATACATATTGAAAATATGATTTTAACCCTTAAAATTTAAGTTTCTTTACATAAAATATGACATAATTTCTTTTACTGGAATAAAACTCAATGACAAGGCTCCACATAAGCAAATTCATTAATTATGTTTGACTTCAGACATTTTGCATTTTCCAGATGCTTAAATGTATTAATGTTTAAATTCATTGCATATTAATATATCATAACAAATTGTATGTTAATGCTTCTGGCAATAAATAAATACCTAAATAAACATTAATGTTATACTTTCATTTAGATTTCGTAATTGTTTTCCAAATTTGCATAAAATTAGACGATTTCAATTTAATCTTGTCATTTTCTTGCCAAATGGAAACTGAAAGGGAACTATGGAGTAATTTACATAAAAACATAGGTAAATTATTTGGACATATGTGTTAGTAATAAAATATTCCTAGTATATGTAATAATACATGCAAAATAATTTACCTACAAAATAAATAATTTTTTATTTATTTGATTCAATATTAATTTATCTACATTTGATATAATAAATTATAATTGCACATATATATTACTAAAATGTGCCCAATATATGCAATAATGCATGTAAAATTATTTACCTACCAAATAAAGGTATGTAAGTTGATTAAAAAATAATATATCTACTACTTTTTGTTTATGAATTTTAATTTACCTATTGCTTTTTTCTTGTACAAACATAATGTACCTACAATGTATAATTCCTACTAAAGCTAATATATATTTGCACACGCGCGCGCGCGCGCGCACACACACATATATATATATATATATATTAGTAGTAAAATGTGCCCGGTATATGTAATAATGCTTTAAAAAATTTTACCTACAAAATAAAGGAATGTAATTTGATTGAAAAGATAATATATCTACTACTTTTTGTTTATGAATTTCAATTTTCCTTTTTTTTAGAAACATAATGTACCTACAATATAATTTACCTATTGTTTAATTCTTATAAGTAAATAATGTACTTATAATTTACCTATTTTTTAATTCTTATAAAAAATTAATTTACTTATACTTTACATATAGATATAGATAAATTATGTTTGACATGCATATATAATAACAAATCAAAATGGCTAATGTATGTAATAATCTGTGTAAAATAATTTACCTACAAAATAAAAGAATATTAATTTGAGATGACCTGTCCCTAATTTTTCATGTAATTTTCTCCCTGGGTGTGTAAATTGACATTTATGCCCTTTTTGGCAAAGTGGAACCTGAAGTGGATGTAGTTATTCAGCTTTTAATTTATTTTTCTCAATATTGTAATTAATTAGTACTCGTTACGAATGCGTGAGTGCGAGTTATGTCACAGCCCGTCCCGAGATTTATATATCGGGAGCGTGAAATGACGATTTTACCTTCGACGTTACTAAGGTATGTGTGTAATATGTTTTGAATTTTCATGGTTCCTAAGTTTCTTTGGAAAAAATTGATTAAGTTGGATAAAATTTTGAATGGTTGGATTGTTTGTTGGTTAAGGATTTAGACAAATGGATGGTGGGGATCATTTTGGGACATCACAAACCCTCCATCCCTCTCTCCCTATCCCGTGGACTCTCTCTCTCCTTTACCCCGACCCTCTCTCACTCTCTCTCACCCAAAAATTGTACGGACAACACCAAAACCACCCCAAACTTCATGGATCGACGTGGAGATTAGTACCATCGTGTTCGTGAGTGTCCTACGAACTCAAAGATACCATTTTCAGGTAAGAACTCCTTCGTTTTCATGTTTAAAACCCGAGGACCGAATGTGGCACTATTCATGAACTTTATGTTGGTTGATTTTTAGGATAATCCAAGCTCACAGTGAGCTTTAGGAGGTCCTAAGGAAGCTCGGGGACGTTCGTTGGGAAGTTTTGGACGTCGAGATCGTGAAATTCAAAGTTGGCCGAATTATCGAACTACCTCAGGTAAAATTTAGTGGAATTTAGACCTTGAAATTGGTGTAATGTGATTCCTCATGCTTAGAGCTTCATTTTGGTACCAATTTCGTGAAAAATGGTTGAAAAATGAGTGAGAAACCATAGTTGGAAGTTTTTCCCAGAAACCGGCGACGTCACCGGCGACCGGCGAGTCACCGGAGAAGACAATGGCATATTCCTTTAAAGTTAACGGAATATGCTAACGCCGTTAGTTAACCCTAACGGTAACCGTTAGCTTTTGACGGAATATTCCGAGGAATATTCCTGACGCCGTCCGCGACTTCCGTTAGGGCACCTGCGCGTGGGCCGCGCGTAGGGCCGTGCCCTGGCCGGCGCGTGAGGGCGCGTGGAGAGTCCAAAAATTGTTCTAAAAATTATGCGACATCCGTGATGTCGAGTAGATCGATGTGGTATATTCATATACCCAAATTGAGCACCGTATGAGAAGTTATTTCGAATTATTGGTGGTGTTTAAAATTAACGTTTTTATAGTTGTTTCGCATATAGGTGACGTATATCCTGGACGAGCGTATCCAGGGACGCCATGGGGGTTACGACCCGTCGACTTATCAGTGAGTGGGCAGTTTTGATTTCGTATTACCTATATACAGTTATTTTTCCCAGAAAATACGTTTTTATGGAAGTTATGAATTTAATTGCCATGCATGAAATCATTGAGATATTTAGTTTGATTACTGATGCATATATATGTGAATTGACACGGTGGACGTTCAGGTGAGTTTATTTATATTTCAGCTGAGTTATATATGTGAATTACCTTGAAAGCTCATAACCTGCACCTAGGTGATAGTGCTTATATTGTTATTCACCACACCGCACGCTCGTCTTGGATCCAAGTAGGTGGATGTCGTACAGACCATGTGAGGGTTCTGACATGCTAGTTGTACAGATCACTAGATGTGATTCCAACTAGTGGGTGACCTTAGTTATGCGCGCCGATGATTGATGAGAGAAGCACTAGAGCGTATTTATACACCTGTCATCGTACAGACTACTATATGTAGTTCCGAGTGACGTGCAGAGTTGAACCGTACAGGTCACCGAGGTGACTCCGGTTGGATTGGATGTTGAGCTTTAGAATCAGCCGTACAGGACCATTGTAGGGTCTCCGGTTGATTTATTATTTCACCTGATTGATATTGATGCATTCTGATTATATTTTGGACATGGCATATCATTTCTGAGATATTATGATGATGGATATGTGCTGAGTTATGATGTGGCGTATATATATATATGTATAAATACTATTTTCTGGGAAAGTATACAGGCTTTTACGGTGAGGGGATTAGAATTGTTTTAATGAAATGTTTTGAAAAACTCCTTGGTTTTACTAACCCACTCATTTTGTTTTGCGCCCCTCCAGGTTCTAGTTAGCAGTTGGTGGCTCTCGAGGTCTTTTTCCGGCATTCTGACAGACTCTTGTCATGTAGGACTCACCTGAGGGTGATGTATTTTTATTTTAGTCCTACTTGACTGCACTTAAACCTATGCTCTGAATTCACTTGTTTGCTTTATAACTAGTCCGGATATTTTAGTAGGTTGTTCTGTTAGAGTTTGGTTTGAATTCCTGCTTATGTATGTTGTTGTTTCGTTTCCGTGTCACACTTATGGTTACGTCACGCTCACGTGACGTCCAGCACACCTGGATCCTCTGGATCGGGGTGTGTCAAGTTAGACCAGAATCCGAGTTGTAATGAAAAAGTTATGTTTAGTTAAAGTGCATTAACAACGGGTAGATTTGTACACGTACGTGCTAATTATTCAATATTGGAAACTACTATTTTTGATAAGGCGTGTTAGATTTCGTTTGATTTCAAATTTGTACAAATCTTATCCCCTTATCTCTGTAAATTTGTCCCGTGCCCTACTCTACCTCACCACCAATCATTTCACTTCCCACACTTTTCACACAATCGGAAATTTCTCCTCTCTACCCAATCAGAAACTATCCTATCCCTCATTCTCTTCTTTTTCTTCTCCTTCATGCCGAGATTCCCTTCTCTTTGTAACACAAAGACCCATCATTAAATCGGACCTCAAACCACCACCATCGTACTCTTCTCATTCCCATGAGTTCATCTGTATGAAGTGATCTTAAAATAATTGAGTTTTGGGTGTTCAACTTGGATCAACTCGGAGCTCCGACTCGAGTGTAATTTCTCCGACCTTTTTCCCTTCGAGTTACAAGGTTTTGGTTGGTCTAACTACAACTACACGACACCCTAGAGTCCCTAGTCTAAGTTGGAAGTCAAGACAACGAGAAAACACATGGGTTTGAGAAGACGAAAATAGGTCCGAGACTTTCGAAGCTTTTTCAATCCTTTTTCGTCCACTTTTTTGGATTTTGGAAGGTACAATCTTGTTCTCCTCTTCTTAAGCTTCATTTCTATATAAAGTACGTCGAAAATGGTTGAGAAATGAGAAAGATATAAAGTTTTAAAAAATTTTCCAAAATCCGACTAACGGCGAAGGACAACTAAAGAAGAAGGAGAATATTCCGTTAAAGTTAACGGAATATTCTAACCCTGTTAAACTTAAAGGAATATTCCGTCAAATCTGACGGAATATTCCCTAAGGTTTCTGTCAGCGTGTCAAGCATGTGGCCTGCGTGTGGGCGTGCGTGTGGCCACGACCTGGTAGCACGTGGCGACATGTGAAGGTGCGTTCGGCCTCCGGGCGGCATGTGGTTGAAGCATACGGGTCTGTGACGTCGAGTAAAATATTTTTTGTAGATTTAAACCCTCCGTTTGAGCAAACTATAGGGGATTTTCCTAGCCTTTTAGTGTATGTCCTAATTAATTAATTAGTATAGTTGTTTCACATATAGGTGAGAATTACCCCCAAGGAGGTACGAGGACAAGCAAGGCTAGGATACTACGATCCGACTACGTATTAGTGAGTGGGCATTTTTTTGTATATATAATATGTATAAAGTTTTATAGTTTCCACAAGTGCTTTTGATTGATTTTACACCTATCATGTCATGTTTTATTTAATTTTAAAAATGCCATTATATTGTTGAGATTTATATGTTGTCATGGCACGTTCATATATATTATACTTGCTCATCATGCATGCTTGCACCGGTGTAGTACTTGCCTGGGCCAGGGATAGGCTTCATGTGTATGTTCACATAGCACCGCACACTCACCTTGGATCCATTGTAGGTGACAGTCCTGTCGTACAAGTTGCATTAGGCAACTCCGACTCATATGTACGGCTAGAAAAAAAATCCCAAAAATCCCGAACCCAAACCAAAAGAATCCCGAACCGAAAATCCCAAAAATTTTGGTACCAATCCCAAATCGTTCGGTACGGGAATCGGTCTCACATTTTCCTTTTTTCGGGAATCCCAAACCGATATATATATATATATATATATATATATATATATATATATATATATATTTATTTTATTTAATCAACCCACCAAGCCGTTCCTCCGACCAATAACTTTACTTCACAACCTTTGCCTTTTTTTTATTCTTTCTTTGTCTCATTGTCTACCATCTTGGTTCTTATTTCTTGAAATCATCATGGTTTCTTCTTTCTTTTATTTCTTGAAACTAATAACCCTCTCTCCTTCCTTCCACAGTTCCACTGTCTCCCTCAAATGCAGAAGCAAGCCTTCGTCTGCTTTCTAAATCTTCAAAATTAGCCACACCTGCAACCTGTTCTTCCCAAAACACCATACCCATTGCAGCCTTTGTCTGAGGAACCCAATCGTTCTTCCATGACATCAGATCCATCGCTGCAAGCCTGCAAAGCAGAGTAGCCCTTTGATGGTGATTTCGTTTGGCAAGACATGGAAAAGCTCACAAATCGATGATGATCAGTACCTTATTCTATTCAATGCACTTCGCAAAGCCCTCCAAATCGCAAAGACAAGCCCAGGAATGAGAAAGATAGAGATGGGGGTGGGGATGTCGATGAATCTGGGATAAGGTGTGGCAGTATGGGCTGGCAGGGAAGGTGAGAGGTCGATAAAAATCCTAAACCATACTGAAATCCCCAAAAAAATTCAAGAATACCGAAATTTTCATTCGGTTTTGGTTTTAAAAACCTTGTCTCGAAAAAAATCAGTTTGGAATTTGTGATCCTATTTTCGGTTTGGGATCCCATACTGAACTAACCCTACTCGTATGTGATGCACCCATCACCAATCTTCATGTGATTGTAGTACTAAAGCGTATATTATGATTACACCTAGTCATGTTCATGTCAGATTCCATCTGCATGAACTCGTGTGTTAGCATAGATTGATGAGCACTTGATTCACTTATGCTACAGTTGAGATATTATGATTGGTGTATTTCTGGAATTACTGTTGATTTACATTTGATTTCATACTTATATGTAGTATGATTTTTTGGAAACTACACATGTTTTACGACAAGGGGTTAGTATGTTTAGAAAATAAATGTGTTTTATAAACCTTTGTTTTCGCCCACTCACCCTTCTATTTTTCGCCCCTCCAAGACTTAGTTAGCTGAATTCTCTGTGGCATACGAGAGATTTCGGACGGTTCTGTCATTTCCACAAATAAATGTAGGAGCTTATTTTCAGTTGTGTAATAAATACCTTAACTTGTTTTGACTTCTCTACCTATGTTGTATTGTCATATATGCTCTGAAAACTTGTGTTTTATGGGTTCTTCCCACTACTGCGCACTCTCCACTTTAGATTTAATAAATGTTAGCTTTGGTTTAAATTTATCCATATTTTTATGCTTCACCTTCCTTTTTTGTTATGTCACCTTCGGGTGTTGGCCAGCATGCCTCGACTACAGTCGGGATATGTCAAATTGATTTTTGGTTTTTTTTTTTATCAAACAATATTATTTGATGCAAAATAACTTATTATACAAAGGATCCTCTTGTTTTTCAAACGAAAAATGTGCCTATAATTGTTTATGAATATGGGTAAATTAATATATATATATATATATATATATATGTTAATAATATTTATGAAACAAAAAAACTAATTTCCATATGGGGTTAATTACTAATCATAATTAGGGTGAGTAATAATATTTATTCACATAATTAGGGTTTTGTGGCATAAGTTGTAAATATGTTATAATAATTGGTTATATATTTATCTCACTGTTCTAAAAATCCCTGTCTAGGGCTGCCTAGGCCCTGCCTAGGTGCTAGGCAGTTGGTCACCACCCTGAAAATAGATAACTTTCATTTTGTATTTTATTTCTTTCAATAAATCGTAAAAGATTTGTTGAATACTTAAATTAACACACATTATGCTTGTTTCCTATGTTTTCATTATGTTCTAATGGCTCATAATATATATGTCATTCTATTTGTAGTTTATGATGAAATTATATATATTTTAAGTATAAATAGACAATTTTTTACACAAAATATAATAGATTTAATTAAATCCTCCTAGTCCGTCTAGACCCCACCTAGCCGTTAGGCCTTAGCCCGCCACCCGACTAGCGCGTACCGACTTTTAGAATCTTGATTTATCTACATGGTAGTCTATTTGAAATTTAGATTTTATTTGAATGTTTAATATTAGTTGGGATTTTGTTCGGAAAATAGGAGTTTCAAGGGTTTTTCGCTAAAGAACCCTTATAAATGTACACACACAATGCTGGGACCAAAAAGATATTAGATGTGCTAACCTTATTAAGGCACATATCCCTACAACCACCACATCCGTGTATTCTAATCTCATTAAATATATACATACAACGCTGGTTTCATATATCTTAAAATATTAGAACTTGTTTTGTAGTTTTAGTATTTTAAAATTTATTTTGTCAAATTTCAAAGATTAGATTGAAATTATAATTAAGTATAATTGTGAATAAAAAGAGGGATGTGATATCCACACATCCCATTTTACTTCCCACACACCTTTTTAATTTTCGGCCATCGGATCAGATGAATTGAAGAAGATCAATGAACAGAAATTATCAAGGAATGTGTGAGAAGTAAAATGAGGTGTATGGATAGCATATCTCTAAAAAGATGCGAAAAAAATATGTAAATGCACCTTAATCGTACGTCAAGTTTTCAAATAGCAAATGTGTCCTTACCGCTGGTTCCAAGCCTCTGTCGAATGAAGTCTGTCTCAACATGAACAAGCAGCGATCGTGGCCCACCTGTCCATACCGGCACCCAAGGGACTTTCATCTCCTCCGCCATATCTTCTAAAAACCAGAAGAACGCATCCGAAACCAAACACCCGATCTTCAACCCAGTTGCCGCCTCGGTATCCTTTAAAGCCCTTTTAAAATACGCTGGCGCCGCCTTTAAAAAAAATCCAATGGTAACCTCATGGTTGCGAGGGGGCACGAAGCCCTTTGGCAACCCATCAAGTATGTCGTAAGCCTGCACGTTGGGGAGGCTTGACGGCAGTGACTTGGAGAAAAGGGAGGTGTTGGCTTTAGAAGTGGTGATAAAGGAGAAGACAACGTGTGGAGCGGCGGCAGCAAGTCTGAGGACAAGGCTGAGGAGAGGGCCTGCGTGGGTTCCGAAGGGGAAGGCCAAGGCAGCGACATGGTGGGTTAGGGTTTGGGTTTTGAGGTCTCCTTCCATGGTTGATATAAGTTGGTGGCTCATCTGGTCTTTATATTTTGGTGATGTGGAGAGTATACTGTATTTATATGAGAAGGAGCCGAGCCGAGCCGGTAGGTTGTTATAAAGAAAGGTAGATAGCAAAATACTTGTGTGTGGTCCCGGAACATATACAGATACTTCTGGTTGTCAAACGAACAACGGGTGAAAAAAAATGCTTCTGGAAGAAATTGCATGGTGTACATATATCAACCATGGAAGGTGACCTCACCCCCAATATCAAATTCGAATAATAATGCAGTTGGAAAAAAAGTTGAAAACATTTTTTTTGGTTAACCGGTGGCACTAAAAAGATGAATGTATTAATTACAAGTTGCTTTACCGTTGAAAACAAAAGCACGGTGCCTTTAATGATTATAATCATGCTCATATTATAGATATTATAGTGTGATTGTGTACATCTTATATTATTTTTTATTATTAGTTATTCTTTTTATGTTAGGGCTATATTTTCTTAGAGGACAAGAATTCTTCTCCTTTCTTATTACTATAAATAAATGGACTGCTTAGATATTATATTAAAGTGTGATTGTGTACATCTTACATTAGTTTCGACTACTAGTTATTCTCTTTATGTTAGGATTGTATTTTCTTAGAGGACAAGAATTCTTCTCCTTCCTTATTACTATAAATAAAGGCACTGCTTAAGAATAATAACACATCCTCACTACAACACATCTCTCCTCTCTCTCTCTCTGGCGCGCCCTGTCTCTCTCTCCCTTGTCAGATTAAATAAGCCACAATATATTATTAGCACGCTCCTTCATTGCGCTAAGAAATTTGACGTGAAATTTTTTCGTCTTCAATCAGGAGAGTATTACGTTTCAATTGTTATTTGATTAAATTTTAATTTTTTTATTCATATACTTTTATTGATTCAATTTTTTTTTTTAAAAAAAAAAAAATTGGGTTGAACGTGATACAAGCTTTGGAGATGGAAAGCTGAAACTGAAAAGAAAGAATTTTCTGCATAAAACCAGTTCATCAATATCATCATGCAATCAGGTTCTTCCAAAATAACGGTTTTTATCTTGATATTTTCATAGCCTTGGTAGCATGAACATTCATCATAATGCATGACTCAACGTTACGTTTACGAATTTTAGATTCTACATAAATTGTTAGTGCATTATATTCATAATTGTTGAATTATGTGAATAAATATTGATGATGCATTGAATTATATATGTATAAATTCAGAAATTGAAAAAAAAAATATGTTAGGGTTTCGATGGAAATCCACCAAGCTGCGGCATCGAGCCACGAGCCATGAGCCAAGAAGGCATGCAGCCCTCTAATGAGCCCCGAATGCGACGCCCATTACATCGTCCTAGTCCTTTTAGGCTCAGACTAGTGAACCACTGCCACGACCATCGATTTAACGCAACCTAGTTAACTCCGATGACCTATATTCATCGTTAATGAAGGATATGGCCAAGTTTCTTCGATATCTCATCGGATTTTTTTCGAAATTCCATTTTGATTACACAGTGTTCATCGTTCGTTGACGTCGAGGATGCCCCTTGGCCACCCTATGATGGTTCTTCAATGAACCATCTACTTATGCACTTACCCCTAAGGACTTCTAACAAAGGCAATGTCGCTAAAAGCGACAGTGCCGACCTTCTTCTCCGAAGCGCACACCCAACTTGACTGAGGCGTTTCCTTTTGTCTCGTAACCCAGTGGACTTCACTATTTCCTCGGCCCGTAGCCATGTTTTCTCCACTAAGATCGCCTATAGTGGCCCAGCGCTGCTTCTCCAACCTACATCATACTTGTAAAAACCAAAAAATTTATTCGGCAACGATACTCAATGATAGGCCAAAATAAAGTCGTGGTTAATCTTTATGCTATTCACCAAAATATATTTCTTTCCTTGACAATTATTCACAAAATTTAATTTCGGTTATATTATGGCTGCATCTAACCTTTTTGTTAGACTGCCTACATACCCTCAAACGGGATCCATCCATTTGTAGTTCCACATCATTTAAACCATATATCCCTTAACTATTCAAGTGGTGGATATATTCAGTACTAGATTCAAACAATCGAATCACAACAATCAAACATCAAATATGAAATCAGGGTATCGATATTAGCTTAAAAAGGCAAAGTCGGACCACTGGCCACATGCAGCAATGGCGGTTTCCGGCTAATGGAACCCAATTTTCCTACTAACTGCAAAAATTGCTAAATTTTACAGACACGTAGAGCTCAATGAGGAAAACATTTTTCACACCTTGGTCTAAGTCCAATTCGACCTGGAAGTGGCCTGAAAACACCTTGATCTGTCGGAAAACCTAAAAAATGGGTGTTCTTGATTCGATGCCCAAACGAACTCCGACGCCTCAACCAAAGTATAGGCCTTGCTTTTAAGGTTGAGGGAAGTTTATCAATGGTGGTGGTCGATGAAAATAGTTGTTGGAATCACCGAAAAAGGAGAAAACTCGTCGAAAAACCCTCGGCACTTTGTCGCTTCAACCTGGAAAAATGGGCGATAAAATGGGAAATTTACCAACACCAAGATGTTGGGCTCATTGAGAGCTTTCCATGGACACCAAGATCACCCAAAACGAAAGTCGGATGATGGAGATACGGTTGGGTCAAAACTAGTGATTCGCGGGTCAACAAATTGGTCAAAACGACCCAACTCAGGTCTCTTTCTCTAATTCCGTGCTGCTATTGCAGGGGAAAATTACCAAAGTGCCCCTAAATTTAAGACTTATCTAACTTCTTCATTATAACTCTGGTTCATGCACGATTTTTGCCTACACGCTCATGGGATTGACCTCTATCCAAATATGCCAAGAAATATGGTGAAACATATTAGGATAAAATACGTCCTTATATAATTCTGTTTAGCCAACTAGGGGTATTTTTGTCTTTTTCACTTATCAAACAATTATACACCATCAATATAAATACATCGTAACTCCAAATACGACTACAAAATATTTAATACTAAATTCCAGGAACGGGATTTCACATTTCCCTTCATTTGAATTTCATACTAAATCACATATATATAAATTATCAGGGTATTACAATACTAGCCCAATTGGGGTCTACCGTTCCTATATCCTGCATTACAGTGGAACATAGCTTGCGTGCCTGTTGTGGATTCCCTGCACCGAATTGCACTGGATCCTTGCCTCTGTACTGGTGCATCTGTGTTTACGATGCACAAGATTGGTGCCTTTTTGGGCCTCTCCTATCTGGGCATGTGTCTGCAACCTATCTCTGTTCATATGGGCTTATTACCCTATCTTGGTCCTTTTTTTCTAGCCTAGTTTTGGGTGGGGACCCCACAGCAACAAGATTAGGGCTTTGGTCCAATTTTGGACCATCGTTTTTTTTTTTATTGCCTATTTTTTTTAGACCTAATTGGGTTTATATTTTTCTCCCAATCCTTCCCGTTGGCCCCAAAGTCTAATAATTATTCAATTACCATCATAGGCCCCGAAGACCTACTTACATATATTTGTTGCATATTTTTGTATATATTGCATTTGTTTGCAAGGACTATGAACCTGAAGTTCCTAACATTTTCTAGAATAATTAATTAATTGAATGAATTTAAGTGTTTTGAAGTTTTATGCATGTGACCGATTCAATTAATTTTATTTCTAGGTATGACTTATGGAAAAGTTAGTTGTGTAGCATATAATGCAACCGCACACACCATTTTACATGAACGCACCTATTTCACTAACTTCATACCTAAGAATACACCTCTGACAACCCTTTGAGGTTCATCCAACCTGATCGAATGAGACGGTAAGGCCCATATAATGTTGTTTAACGACACTATTTTGACCATTCAAGAAGCACGTTATTCTCCAAATTCTGGAAGAACGTTGTTAAGCTTTAAAGAAATTTAAGACAATAACTATCACGCTGAAACCTATGTAGAAAATGAGTTGAATTTATGTGTATCACTTCCTACGAATATGACCAGAAGCGTATTCTAGAGAAGATGTAGCATATCCCGAGTGGTATGTACACTACAATCATACGCCTATTGAGAGCCCCTATATGGCTAGCCCTACATTAGGGACTGTGCATGAAATTACACTTTGGCATAATCGTTTGGGACACCTTGGATGAATAGTGATGTGCCGTATCCTCAAATCTTCCCACATGCATCCTCTAACCCGAAGTTTAGGTTCGATTCAGGAAGATATCGCATGCCAAATGATTGCTCAAATCTTCATACCCAGAACAACCTAGCAATGGAATTCATTAAGCGTTTACAAATGATTGCTCGATCGTTGGTCATACGTACCAAGCTCCCGATCGTTGCTTGGACCCATGCAATATTGCACATGATGGAGCAATATTAGAAAATATGAGAAATAACAATATAATTCCAATGATAATGATCATAAAGAAATTAACAACATCAATTATATATGAGATTAATATAAACAACTAGAGAGAAAGTTAGAAAAACTGACGAACTTGGAGATTAAGGCTTGCATAAATGCAATGTCCTAAAGACAGAATTTCGCCCCTACTCTTGTTCTTATAGTTCTGTAGGAATCCATCTCTCAGGATTCAACAATCTATAATCCGAAGTCAAAGAACTTCAATCTTCAGACTCTAACGAACTTTATATATTCCATACTCTCAAGACACGACTCGAAATTTGACAAACTAAAAATGAGAGAACAAAGTGGGAAACTCTATTTCTCAAGAGTAAAAATTAACATTACTTTTCCATCATTTAATACCAATGGGTTAATAAAGAACCCAATTACTACTTATTAAAGAGATGTAACTTTTCATCTATAAGTATACATTATCTATCAAGGGAATGCACCTAAACAACATAACCTTTCTAAGAAATACGGTTAACAATATTTTTCATTCAATTATTAAAATTATATATTACAATATTTCACATTATAATTAATATATATATATATATATATATATAATATCCAACAATCCCCCCGCATGAATGAAAAATTAGAAGAATTTGAGAGTACATGCGGACAAGAGATGCATCGGGAGATGTATCTTTTGGACTTGAACCTGCCTTAGTGAATACTTATCGGATTTACTTGGTGATGCAGTGGATATGAAATCTTGAACTGTTCACCGCAAACGAAAACCGAGACAATAAGCAACACACCTCACTAATCCTAATATATTGCGGTTCATATGGTTGGGTTTATTTTAGCCTTGAACAAATCTTGAATTCATGAGAGCTTTAGAGAATTTAGTCATCTCATACTCATGGAAGAGACCCACTTATACTCTCACATAGGTGACCAATGATTAAAATACTTTGCAATATTCTTTTTATTAATATATAAGATATCGTTGTCATTAAGTATAAATCTACAAACTAACACTTCTGCGGACAACATGTGACAGCCCGTCCCTAAAAATTATGGTTGTTATAATTTTAAAAGCGTGAATTGACGAAAATGCCCTAGAGGCGAGAATATTGACTTCCTTTGACCGTCCTTCCGTGATGTGTATGAGCTTCTGTTTTAGCGTATTTTCGAAGTACTCGACAATACGGACGTGTAAACACAAGCATAATGGAAATCGAATTTACGAAAGAGGTTTTGCAGAACTACAATCTGTGAAGTACCTTGTATGAGTACTATTTATTAGTTTTTATATATTATTTTTAGATATATTTGGTTAAAAAAATTTAAAAAAAAAAAGAATAAGAAAAGCCACGAGAGTGGCCGGGGGAAGGAGAATTAGAAAACTGGGGGAAAAAGGGGATTGCCCAATTAGGGGAGAAGGAAGAGTTAGAGAGAGACCAATGAGATGAGGGGAAAGGAGGGACGTGCAGAGCACACAACCGAGGCCCTTTCTCCTCGACCCATCCCCAACCCGTGACCCATTTCCAAAACCGGTCACCCCGAGTTGAATTCGAAGCAATATTCACCATTTTTTGGCGAATTGGGATTCCCTCACCTAAAACCATCATCATGCTCCTCCTCCTTAGTTAATCACCTTTAGATTCGAACCAAGGATGTCCTTTTCATCGTGTATGGTGGCCACGGTGCTGTGGGACTCTTGGGGAAAATTCGTCAAATCCTGAATGAAATCCCATCAATTTCCTCCACCATTAGGTTCTCCTTGAACTTTGGAACAAAGCCCAAGCATTGGTTGGAGCGTTGGAATGGTTTTGGAGTCGAATTGGAAACACCCAAATCCTAGGGTTTTCCTGTGGGTTCCATGAAATTGGAGCCATTCCAGGCTAAATAGACCTTGGACGTAGGTATAAAGTTTGTTCTACTCTTTGAGATCTTCATTTTTGTAATTTTTTAGAATTTTTAGAAATAGTTGAATTTTCCTGCGAGTCGGGGCAGCCGACTGCCATCGGCGGCGGCGCGTGGTCAGTGGACCACCAATGCTAATTTTAGGCTATATTAAATGTCTTGAATTCAGTTTTGATATTGGAATGACGTAGGTTGATCATTGGAACCTAAATTCTCTACGATACGTTATTAGGTATTTATGTGAATCGACGATCCGACCGTTGGATCGTCACCAATCTTTGTTACATTGTAGTACGTAATATTTGAAGAATGTAGGAACTTATGGATTGGGAATCCGATGAACGGATCTTTCCGAATTGGATTTGTAAGTTAATAAAATAAAACGTTAACCACCACTTGGTTTTGCGCAACTGGTGGAGTCCGACCGTTAGATCGAAATGAAATTTTAGTATGTTATTCTAGAAGAATAATTTGAATCTTTGGAAGTTACAGATTGGAAATCTGATATGCGGATCTTCCGGATGAAGTTATACAGGGTTGTAGACCCTACCGTCAATCTTTGATCGACTGTTAACTTATTGTCAATAAGCCTCAAACTATTTTGGGGATGTCTTTGAGAATGTGCCTTATCTGAATTACGTATTCTATTAATAAGAGTTCTAAGATATGATTCGATAATTGTTTTAGGCACCAATTGTTCAGGATGCCTCGATGTGCGTGCTAGAGAATCATAGCATGGGCCTCAGGTGAGTGGGTCATTTCCTTTCCATCGTATATTATATATATATATATATATATATATATATATATATATATATATCTGTGTGTGTGTGTGTGTGTGTGTGTGTGGTCGATAATTCCATAAACGTCTATAATTGATTATGGCTTACGATTATTGTGAACTACGAATGGCTTGATCCCTGTTTAGGGTACATAGGCAATCTAGTGAGACGTTAGATGTAGCCATATAAGAAATGAGACTAAATAATTAAGACAATAGCATTGTTTGGGGATTTGAGCAATGTGAATGGGCATTTTTTTATACATATATATATATATATATATATATGATTTATGGTTTCCAGAAATGTTTTAATTTTGAATTATGTTATGCTAAACGATGTTGAAGAGGCGCAGGTAAGTTCAGGTAAGTATACGATATTAGTTGAATTAATGGGGTTATGGTATGACTACATTTATGTTTTCAGTAACTCCAACACTGTCGTACAGATTGCAATAGTAGGCAACTCCCGCATTGTCTTACAGGTTGCTTATGAGTCCTACATATTGGATTAGATGCATTTAAAGCTCATAAACCTACACCCCGGTGTTAGTACTCCCGCCCGTGGCCAGGGCATAGTCCTTCACGTAATGTTCACCTCCCGCACCATAAGCTCACCTTGAATTCAAAGTAGGTGCATAGGCCTGTCGTATAGACCATTATAGGTGGTTCCGACTCGTAGGTGATTCTTTACGTGATCATAGCACTTGAGCATATTCATTTACACCCAATCCTGTTATACAGACCACTACAGTGGTTCCGACTCGTGTGTAGGCGTATTGTCTTACAGGTCACTAGAGGTGACTCCGACTTACATGCTAGCCATGATTGATGAGATATGAATGTCGTACAGGTCACTAGAAGTGACTCCGACTTATATGTTAGCATATGTGATGAATACGTGATGAACTAGCAAACGTGATGAATAGGCGATAAATTAGCATATGTGATGAATATGTGATGAGATACCATATGTGATGAATATGTGATAAGCTAGCATATGTGATGAATATGTGGTGAGCTAGCATATGTGATGAATATGTGATGAGCTAGCATATGTGATGAATATGTGATAAGCTAGCATATGTGATGAATATGTGATAAGCTAGCAGACGTGATGAATATGTAATAAGTTAGCATATGTAATGAATATGTGATAAACTAGCATATGTGATGAATACGTGATGAGCTAGCAGACGTGGTGAATATGCGATAAGTTAGCATATGTCATGAAATATGTGATGAACTAGTATATGTGATGAAATACGGGCAAGTCGTATAGGTCACCATAGGTGACTCCGACTTGCGTACTAGTATGAGTTATTAATCAAATGATTATTTGATATTGATGACAAGATTCTGTGTTGTGGTATGTTTATTATTTTTCTAGAAATTATACAGGTGTTATAGCGAGGGGTTATAATGGTTATATGGTTTCTATTAAAATTTTATTTACAGGGCCACTCACCCTTGGCTTGTCTTCACTCTCCAGGTTTTCTTAGCTGAGCTTTCTTATCATTGAAGATTCGTGGTGATTCTTAATATTAGAGATTATCTCGAGGGTACGATTCTTAATTCACTCTTCTGTACTTGCTTATGCTCTAACGTCACGTGTGAAGTGGGTTCACTCCCGCTCACCAGTGCACTCTAGTATTTAGGCACTCTTAGGTTTAAATTTATTCACATTTTTCCACATCATCACATTTTATGACTTCGTCACCTTCTAGGTGTCGGTCAGTACAACTCGATTCAGAGTCCTAGTGGACATTCCGGGTCGGGCTATGTCAGGTTGGTATCAGAGCATAAGTTGGGCTGTATTGTGTTCATCCCACGCTTGATGTGAGCATTCTTGGTTTTGTGTTTAATGTTCGAATCTTGCCACCTCGTCGAATACGAAAAAAATATGTTATTCCTTGTGGAAGAAATGAGTAGATTTGAGGCAAGTTGATGGTCTAAGTTAATGTATTGATAACCGTGTATCACTGGCGATTTTACCAATCAATTCCATCATCAATCTTCCGTTGTTAGAATCGGTCCTTTTGAGATTGGAATTCTCAACTAGTTTTGATTTCTTGGTAGTATTGTTAGTATATCACCTAATAGAATTCTTTCAAAGTCCACTCTTGTTAAGACTCTAGGATAGTCTCATGTGGCAATGTGGTGCTAAAGTAGTAGCACTTGAAGGAGGATCATCTGAGGGACAATTACTTTTAGTCCTTGTTATTACTAATATCTTCAAACGTACTGGTGTTTATGTTGGATCTTCAAGAGGAAGATCGACTCTTGATAAAATATTTTTGAAAGTAGATCTTTAACAAGGTATTTTTCCAACCTTAGCGTTTTTCAACTAATGCTAATTCCTAGATTTTGTTTTCGTTGTTATACTTATTAAATGAGTGAGATTAGGCTTGCGAGAGTGAGTTGTCATATCCTTGGAGTAGTAGAAATCTGAAAAGCAGTAGTCAAACTCTCCTAGGATGAATGACTTGAGCCTAATAAACTAGGATCATGGAAGCTTAGGAACAAGCTTTGTATTAGGACAGTAAACTCATGGTTGTTTTTTTTTTTCCTTATCACTAAATTGTGAAATGATGTACATCATCAACCCACTTCCTAGTATTACTTCCATTTTCCTTGCTCCATATTGAACGTTTTTGACATCATTGAGAAACTTAGTGACGAAGTTTACCAATTAAGAAATTACCCAACCAAGGACTAGACACTTTATCTTGGAACCCTTAAACATTAGTTTTGTTTAAATTGGTATTTTCTTGGTAGACGTGATCTCCACATGAAATTGATTATTTGGAAATCCATGATGACATGTTGTTTAAATATTTTAATTGTGGGGAGGCAACATGATGGAAAATCGCTTTGGCTTTCCAATGGTTAAAATCGTTCGAGATGAACCGCTTTAATCACGACTAGAGCCAAGTGTTATCATCTTTAATCCAAATGATACTTTCGAGTGGATAAATGTGTTTGAGATCTTTATCACTCTTGTACTTTTCAATTACATTCTTATTTGAAACAAGTTAAGTTCTAGCAATGGCAGTGGAAAAATTAAATCAACTTTTATGATTATCACAATTGTGCAAATGTATTACTATTTAATGCAGCAAAAGACTTATGTATACTTGAACACTTTCGGCTTGTCCTATTGTGCCTCAGTTGGAGTTCACAGGTATTGTTTTGATGTTACTTGCGAAATATCAAGAAAGGGTTTGAATAATCATAATCACTTCTTGTATATGAAGGGAGTTGAAAAATATCATCATACACCTTTGACGGGGTATCTTGTACATGCGGTGATGATGACGATGGCGTTTCGATGTTTATAGAACGACTTGACAAGTAAACCCTTTTTTTTTTATTGGTCCGGAGGGACTACATTTTTAACCACTTGGTAATATTTTTGAATCAAGAAAATTTTCTAGAGGATTGCTAGGGCATTGGCATTTAGTTGTGAACATTAAATTCACAAAATGAATGTTCCAGAAGTTACCGTTGGAGTGAGATGTTATACATTAATTTCAATTACCTTGTATTTAAAATTTGATGGAATTATTTAACCCTCAAATTCTTGGGTGTTCTATTAACCTTCTCGACATGATTTCACGCTTGGTTAGTGAGGGATTCATAATAGGTCGATTTGGCAGGCGCGGGCGCGTGCGCTAGTGATCAAAACCCCATGAGAGAGCAGCAACCTTTCCAGACAAGTGCAACAATTATTTAATTGCTTAATGGAAAAGAGATTTGGGCTTACAGATTTGTTGAGCTTTTGGGGTATGTTAGTTACTTCAGTTTCCCGAAAGTAACACCATAGGGCCCATGAAAGCGGTGTCATGTGTGTGTCGATTTTTTTGAGAACTTATGGGCAGAGTGTCTTTGAGGAGCAAAGAGTTCAACCACAAAAGGTCTAAAAAATTATTTTACCATATAGCATTAATATACCTATAAAGAGAAGGAAGGTTTGAGCTTGAAAGCATGAAAGAGGAATAATTACATTTCGACCACGACGGAACGTCATTTTCTCTTTGGCATAAACGTTCTAACTTGATTTCTGCTATATATATATGTGTATCTTATACTCCTATCTTCGAGTATAGTATAACAATGGATTTAAATTTCGGGGACCAAATTTGTTTGTACCATACTTGACCAATCTCGAAACTACTGAGCATCGGTCAACGTTATACCGTCAAGGACCTAGAAGAGTTTCCTTCTAACCAGGAGGCCAATCACAGCGCGACACGTGTTGACATCAGAAGCCAATCATAGCGTGACATGTGTCAACATCAGAAGCCAATCACAACACGACACGTGTCAATGTCAGAATGAAACTAGAAACTCTCTTCTATAAATAGAGATCATTCTCTCACAATATTTCCTAATGTCATTTGTACTAAATCATTCACTTGTACTCACTAAAGGAGAGCTTGAACCTATGTACTTGTGTAAACCCTTCACAATTAATGAGAACTCCTCTACTCCGTGGACGTAGCCAATCTGGGTGAACCACGTACATCTTGTGTTTGCTTCCCTGTGCCTATCCATTTACATACTTATCCACACTAGTGACCGGAGCAATCTAGCGAAGGTCACAAACTTAAGACTTTCTGTTGTACCAAAGTCCTCACTGGTTTTGTGCATCAACATTTGGCGCCGTCTGTGGGAACGACACTTATTCCCACTCTCTCCAGCTTTGTCAAACTGGTTTCCACCATTTGTACACTCTCTTTTGACCAGGCATCCCTCTCCAACATGGGGAGCGAAGGAAGCCACAGCACACAGAATGACACCTCGCTTGCACCTAGTGCGAAACAATGAAAGAAGGAAGGAAAGTGGGTTGCTCTTCAAGCTAAAGTCGATGAGCTAGAAGCTCAAAACAACAAGATAGCAATGAAGAATGAAGTCCTCCAGGAGCAGTATGAGAAGCTCTTTAAGACGCTTCATGAAACTATGCGTACTCAAACACGTGAGCTTGTTGCCCTTGTGGACATCAACCATCATCTGGGTGCCCCCCAACACGGAGGGTCACTTTCCTTCGACATGGGTGTCCTTGATGAGGAGCGAGTTAATCATCAAAACATTGATCAACATGAGACTTCTCTCAACCCAGCTGCTTCGACCCGAAGCAGGAGAAGTGAAGGAAGACACCTCCTTGCAGAAGGGTTGGAAGGATAGAAAGCCGTTTATTGTGACTGCCGAGACTTCCTAAAGCAACGTCGAGAGAATCCCCTCCATATATGCTCGAAGATCAATGACCCAAGGGTTTTAGAAAGACTTGGTCCCCTCCTACAACCCAGGTCAGCTGCCAATCTAGGGAAGGAACGACATGTCCTAGAGGAACATGAAGGTACAGGGGACTCTGAGGTATTCCGACAGACTCGCCCTAAAAGTCAGTATGGCGAGTCCAAGGAAAAATCACACGCCCTTGCTCAAACTTTCCTACTTCCAAGAGGCGATGAAGACTTATGAAAGAAAATCGTAGTGGTACATGACTCCACTCAAGACCCCCTTGTCCTACAGCTCCTTGAGGAAGTAAACAGTTAAAGGCCTAACGTCAGGCCAAGATACTTGACTGAAACCAACCTAGGCCTGGCTCTCTCACAAGGAGGATCCTCGACACCCCCCTTCAAGCGAAGACAAAACCAAAGCTTGGTTTACAACTTAGGACCCAATTGAACACCTTAACCTCTTTGAGTCCACCATGGCATATCAGATGCACACCGACGTAGAGTGATGTCTTCTCTTCCCCTCCACCCTCTCTGGCAGAGCTCTAAACTGGTATTGTCGTCGTCCACCTGAAACAGTAGACTCATTTAAGGAACTGAGGAAACGGTTTGTCTCTCAACACATCTTCCAGACCGATCGCTTGCATTCTGCAGATGACTTGTACACTATTCGCCAGAAGCCGGATGAGTCACTACGAGAGTATGCTGGTCGTTTTAGTCATGAGTATTCTCGCTGCGCTGAGGCAGATGACAAGACTGCCCTCAAGGCCTTTACGGTAGGCCTACGTGATTGTTTCTTCATGTACATGATCAATGCCAACACTTGGAAGACTTACTCTGAGGTGATGGCACAGGCCTACAACCATGCCTCCACCGAGGCAAGGACATATCAAGGGAGACCAACCACAACCACCCCTTATCAGCAAGTAGGGAGTGGAAGCCAGATCCAACCAAATGAGAAGACCTCGACCTTTCAAACGGCAGCGGTGCCTCCCCCTGCCTTACTTAATACTTTGACAAGTCAACAGACATATCAATCTCAGGGCAAAAGGAAAGGTTTCCATCCTCACCAGTCTCATTTTAGTAAAAGGAGTAAAGGACACTACCGCGATAACCAAGGGTATCGCCAGGCAGTCAACACAGTGGGTCGAGCATGTGTCAGGACAGCCCCTACCCCGAGGTATGAGGCATACACACATTTGAAGACCACATGCGTGGCCATTTACCTCAGCATAGCACACTTGATACCGAAGCCAAAGCCTAGGCACCCAGATTACAAGCCCACGAAGAACACGGGCACGTTTTGCTACTACCACGAGCATAACGGCCATGACGGCGAGAAGTGTATCACCCTTCGTGATCATATTGAAGCTTTGGCACGTGAAGGAAAAATTGATCAATTCCTTATTCACCCTCCAAGGGGTAACCGTAACCAACGCCAGGTAAATGTGATATATTCCATAAGTGGTGGCACACCCATATCTAAATCTTCCAACAGGGCCATGAAAAATAGTGAACGAGCTTTAAGGTCTGGCCACCAAGTGTTTCACGTGGAAGACATCAGGGGAGGTAAGTATCAAAAGCCTAACTGGGTTTCAATATGTTTCTACCTGGAGGAAGAAAGAGGTATCATCTACCCTCACAACGAGCCACTGATCGTGGAAGCTCACATAGCCAACTTTGAAATACGACGAATCCTGGTAGACACGAGGGCTTCGGTCAATATCATGTTTGCTGAAGCTTTCAGGGCACTTAAAGTAGCTAAACACTTGCTCGACCGCTTGATTTCCCTTATGATAAGCTTCTCCGGTGATATCGTGCAACCTTTGGGGAGCATACACTTACCTTTCACCATTGGTACATGCCCTTACACAGCTACCATTACCACTAACTTCCTGGTGGTTGATTGCCCAACAGCGTACACTGTCATCTTCGGACGCACAGGCATCAATAATCTCAAAGCCATGGTATCCATACATATGTTGTTGATGAAATTTCCAACCCCCTATGGCAATGGTTACATCAGAGGAGATCAACTTAGTGCACGATCATGTTACAACACTTCGGTCAAACAACAGCACCTGCCTGTGCCCAAGGAAACCTTTTCTATACATGACCAAGTCATAAAGACCGACCCAGACGAAGCTAACTTGGATCTTCACGGTGGCAATAGTCAACCCGACAATCCTCGAGATGACTCTTTCACCCAGCAAGCACAACCCGCTGAAGAGTTGGAGAAGGTCTCTATCTCAAAAGATTATCCGGATCGCATGGTGAAGATTGGTACCACCTTGTCACCACCAATTCGGTTGGCGTTGATCTCTTTTTTGCAAGAGAACACTGAGGTCTTCGCCTGGTCATACGAGGACATGCCAGGCATCTCTCTCGATATAATCTGTCATCGCTTAAGTATTGACCCCAAGACCAAGCCAGTGAGACAAAAGTGAAGATCTTATGATGCTGAACAGTACGAGGAAATGAAGGTAGAAGTTGAAAAACTCAAAGGCATAGGCTTCGTCCGTGAAGTCAATTATCCAACGTGGGTAGCAAATGTTGTCCTTGTTAAGAAGAATCCGACCAAGGAAAGTCTCCTGCTCCAAAAAGTCTTGTGGATAATGTGTGTCGATTACACTGACCTAAACAAAGGATGCCCGAATGATAGCTTTCCTCTTCCTCTCATAGACAGACTTATATACTCTACGGTAGAGTGTGAACTCCTGCGTTTCATGGACGCTTACTCAAGATACAACCAAATCCTCATGAACCCTCCGGACCAAGAACACACAGCCTTCACTACTGACAGGGGACTATATTGCTATAAAGTCATGCCCTTTGGCCTAAAGAATGCAGGAGTGACTTATCAGAGACTGGTTAATTCAATGTTCGCCAAACAGATTGGGAACAGCATGGAAGTTTACGTTGATGATATGCTAGTCAAAAGCAAACATGCTGACCAACACATCACCAACCTATCTGAAACTTTCACCACTCTGAAGAGGTATCGAATGAGGTTGAACCCTAACAAATGTGCCTTCGGCGTAGGCTCTAGCAAATTCTTAGGCTTCATGATAAGCCAAAGAGGCATTGAGGCTAATCCCGAGAAGATCAAAGCAATCCTTGACATGAAGGAACCGGTAACTTCAAAAGACATCCAGAGCCTTACTGGCAAGGTGGCAGCCTTAACTAGGTTCATCTCTAAGGCCACAGACAGATGTGCTCCTTTCTTCAAAGCACTTAAGGGAAGTAAGAAGTACATTACATGGACTGATGAATGTGCTGAGGCATTCAAGAACCTCAAAGACTACATAAGTAAAGCCCTTTTGCTCTCCAAACCTAAGGTTGGTGACACCTCATTATCTATCTGCCAGTATCGGCTTCAACAGTAAGTTCTGTTCTCTTTCAAAATGATGGTAATGTCGAACGGCTTGTCTACTATGCTAGCAAGGCCTTACAAGATGCGGAGACACGATACTCCAACATTGAGAAATTGGCTCTAGCATTGGTCATCTAGAAAACTTCGCCCTTACTTCCAAGCACACTCCATCATCATGCTTACCAATCATCCTCTTCGACAAATACTCCAAAGTTCTGACACTTCCGGGCGAATGTTTAAGTGGACGATAGCGTTGGGTGAGTTTGACATCTCCTACCAACCAAAGCCAACTAAGAAGGGCCAAGCAGTGGCAGACTTCATCGCCGACTTCACATATCCTGTTGACATTGTTTCTACGCCTAAAGAAGTGGTTTCATTACCCTCGGAAGCTCAGAAAATAGAACCAACAGCCCCAGCATGGAGTCTATATGTTGATGGCTCGTCCAACCAACAGGGTTGTGGAGCAGGACTAGCCTTACGACCCCTGACAAAGTGGCGATGGAGTATGCTATTCGTTTCAAATTCAAGGAGTCGAACAATGAGGCCGAATATGAAGCCTTCCTAGCAAGCTTACGTTTGGCCAAACACCTTGGGGTTAAACGAATTGATATCTTCAGTGACTCCCAATTGGTGGTTAACCAGGTCACCAATAACTTTGACGCTAAGGATAGCTCTATGGTGGCATATCTGGCATAAACATAATTGTTGCTCAAGCACTTCCACTACCAGATCACCCAAATTCCTCGAACGGCAAACAGTCATGCAAATGCTTTGGCTCGCCTCGCCTCAGTGGTGGAAGACAAGATTGGGAGAAAAATTCAGGTCGAATTGTTGGCAGCACCAAGCACCATGGTTGCGGATGTGTGCAACTTACAACAAGGAGATAGTTGGATTACCCCGATTTATAGATTTCTTGCTCATGGCACCCTTCCAAATGACGAAGTCCAAGCTAAACAGATTCGATACAAGGCTACCCGTTACTTGATCATTAATGACCAACTCTACAAGCGGGGTTTTAACCTACCATACCTAAGATGCCTTACGCCCGCAGAGGCGGAAACTGTCATTCGGGAAATACATGAAAGAGTCTACAAAGATCATGCTGGATCTTGATCCCTAGCACACAAGGCTTTTCGCCAAGGATATTACTGGCCAACACTCCACCAAGATGCCATCAGAATATCCCGCTCATGTGATACGTGTCAACGCTACATAACTATTCCTCACTCCCCTCCCGAGCCGCTCACTCCTATGATCAGCCCTTGGCCCTTCGCCCAATGGGGACTTGATTTGATCGGCCCAATGCCTGCAGGGAAGGGCAAGGTTCACTATGCAATCGTTGCAGTTGACTACTTCATAAAGTGGGCCGAAGTAGAACCCTTGGCAACCATTACTGAGGCAAAATTAGAAGACTTCGTATGGAAGAACATCCTATGCAAATTCGGCATTCCCAATGCGATCATCATTGACAACGGGCGACAGTTCGACAACAATAAGTTCAAGATGTTCTGCTCTAAGTTCAACATAAACTTATGTTTTGCCTCCCCAGCTCATCCCCAGTCTAATGGACAAGTTGAAGCCATCAACAAAATAATCAAGCGAACTTTGAAAACCAGCTTGGACAAGGCTAAAGGTTGTTGGCCAGAATTTATACCCCAAGTTATTTGGTCATACCGCACTTCGTATTGGACATCAATAGGAGAAACCCCATTCTCACTTACCTTTGGTACAGAGGCAGTTGTCCCAGTTGAGCTTGAGCAAACAACGTTCCAAGTCCAGAACTACGTGCAAAGCGAAAATGACAAACAACTTACCGTCAACTTAGATCTAGTCGAGGAACACAGAAACCAGGCTCACTTGAGGAATGTCGCCTACAAGCAGCGCATCTCCAATTATTATGACTCAAGGGTCAAACCACGTTCTTTCAAAGTGGGGGACTGGGTATTGAAGAAAAGATTACTCTGCGACAAAGCCCCAAGTGAAGGAACACTTAGTCCAAACTGGGATGGACCGTTTGAAGCTCCGATGACAAGACCCTTGGCCATCCATGGAATGTTGATCACTTGAAGTACTATTACAAGTAAACTCATATTGTACAAGTGTTAAGCTTCAGCCGTTCGGCATCCTATGTAACGAAGACTATTTGGTATGAATTCAATAAAGAGGTGATTTAGACAACTTGATCCTAATCCTCTTACATTCCTAGCATTGAAACATTCTCAAAGCTTCAACATGAATGCTTCTAACATGAAACAAAGTCTAAGTATATGTTAACAAGACTATACAAATAAACGAACAGCGTCACAGTATATTCGTTCAATCATACATTCCAACACATTCATATATAAGCCAATTGTGCTTTGAAAGGGTTCAAAATATTTTGTGTCATTCAACACTTGCTACAATGTGCCTAGACACCTTGCCCTTATTCTCACCAACCAGGTGATGAAAGGTGAAGAAGGAACTCATCTTCATGCCACCAACCAGGTGATGAAATGTACAACCCGTACTCTCCTTCATGCCACCAACCAGGTGATGATATGTACAACCCGTACTCTAATATCATTTGGCAACTTGCCACTCTTACCACCAGCCAGGTGAAGAAAGAAGTCATCTTCATGCCACCAACCAGGTGATGAAATGTACAACCCGTACTCTCTTTCATGCCACCAACCAGGTGATGAAATGTACAACCCGTACTCTAATATCATTTAGCAACTTGACACTCATGCCACCAACCAGATGAAGAACGAACTCATCTTCATGCCACCAACCAGGTGATGAAATGTACAACCTGTACTCTCCTTCATGCCACCAACCAAGTGATGAAATGTACAACCTGTACTCTAATATCATTTGGCAACTTGCCATTCATGCCACTAACCAGGAGAACAAGGAACTCACCTTCGTACCACCAACCAATTGATGAAAGCAACTCACCATTCATTCCACCTACCAGAAGACGAGTGGTACAACTTGTACATGTGAACTCCTAGCATTCACAAATAATCAAAAACCCTCAAGCTTGAGAACTCAACCAGATGAGCACTTATGCCCAACAAGAGTTATAGCCACTAACAAAGTCTTATTACAAGCCAATAACAACTTCAGTGCATGGCATACAAAGATCAAGCTATTCAACCCTTTTGCATCTGCTTCAAACATTTCCCCTCTGTAATAATGCAAACACTACAACTCGTAGAAAGCTTCACACACTCTTGATCAAGACAGTGTGAACCAAAACCAATTTATGGTGCCAACAAGAGCTTCATCAATGGAGGGCAACCACAATTTTCAAAAGCTTTACACACTCTTGACCAAGACAATGTAAAGCAAAACCAATTTATGGTGCCAACAAGAGCTTCATCAATGGAGGGCAACCACAATTCTCAAAAGCTTCACACACTCTTGATCAAGACAGTGTGAAGCAAGACCAATTTATGGTGCCAACAAGGGCTTCATCAATAGAGGGCAACCACAATTGTCAAAAGCTTCACACACTCATGATCAAGACAGTGTGAAGCAAAACCAATTTATGGTGCCAACAAGAGCTTCATCAATGGAGAGCAACCACAATTCTCAAAAGATTCACACACTCTTGATCAAGACAGTGTGAAGCAAAACCAATTTATGGTGCCAACAAGAGCTATATCAAAGAAGTTCAACCACAATTCTCAAAAGCTTCACACACTCTTGATCAAGACAGTGTGAAGCAAAACCAATTTATGGTGCCAACAAGAGCTTTATCAATGGAGGGCAACCACAATTCTCAAAAGCTTCACACACTCTTGATCAAGACAGTGTGAAGCAAAACCAATTTATGGTGCCAACAAAAGCTTCATCAAAGGAGTTCAACCACAATGCTCAAAAGCTTCACACATTCTTGATCAAGACATTGTGAAGCAAAACCAATTTATGGTGCCAACAAGAGCTTTATCAACAAGAGGGCAACCACAATTCTCAAAAACTTCACACACTCTTGATCAAGACAGTGTGAAGCAAAACCAATTTATGGTGCCAACAAGAGCTTCATCAATGGAGGGCAACCACAACTCTCAAAAGCTTCACACATTCTTGATCAAGACAGTGTGAAGCAAAACCAATTTATGGTGCCAACAAAAGCTTCATCAAAGGAATTCAACCACAATGCTCAAAAGCTTCACACACTCTTGATCAAGACAGTGTGAAGCAAAACCAATTTATGGTGCCAACCAGTGCTTCATCAATAAGAGGGCAACCACAATTCTCAAAAGCTTCACATACTCTTGATCAAGATAATGTGAAGCAAAACCAATTTATGGTGCCAACAAGAGCTTCATCAATGGAGGGCAACCACAATTCTCAAAAGCTTCACACACTCTTGATCAAGACAGTGTGAAGCAAAACCAATTTATGGTGCCAACAAGAGCTTCATCAAAGGAGTTCAACCAAAATTCTCAAAAGCTTCACACACTCTTGATCAAGACAATGTGAAACAAAACCAATTTATGGTGCCAACAAGAGCTTCATCAATGAAGGGCAACCACAATTCTCAAAAGCTTCGCACACTCTTGATCAAGACAGTGTGAAGCAAAACCAATTTATGGTGCCAACAAAAACTTCATCAAAGGAGTTCAACCACAATTCTCAAAAGCTTCACACACTCTTGATCAAGACAGTGTGACGCAAAACCAATTTATGGTGCCAACAAAAGCTTCATCAATGGAGGGCAACTACAATTCTCAGACCTTCGAAGCAAATTCAATTTATATGGTTCATCCAAATCTTCGACTACTACAAAGTGTGGCTTGCATTACAATCTCTTGCAAAATAGTGTGGAAGCAAAATTTGTATATGTTATCTCTCCCACATTTTCAAATGTCTAGTTTCCCAAAAAAAATAAAAAAAAAGGGGGAAATTCAACTAAGCTTCATCACTAGAGGACAACTACAAATTCTCAAAAGCTTCACACTATCTTGATCAAGATAGTGTGAAGCAACATCAATTCATGGTACCCAAAAAAAGCTTCAACTCCAAAGCCTCACCTACAAAGCTTCAACACAAAAGCTTCATCAATGGAGGACAACTGCAAATTCTCAAAAGCTTCACACTATCTTGATCAAGATAATGTTAAGCAAAATCAATTCATGGTACCCAACGAAAGCTTCAACTCCAAAGCTTCAACTACAAAGCTTCAACTCCAAAGCTTCACCTACAAAAACTTCAACACAAAAGCTTCACCCACAAAAGCTTCAACACAAAAGCGTCACCAATAAAAGCTTCATCAATGGAGGACAACTACAAATTCTTAAAAGCTTCACACTATCTTGATCAAGATAGTGTGAAGCAAAATCAATTCATGGTACCCAACAAAAGCTTCAACTCCAAGCTTCACCTACAAAGCTTCAACTCCAAAGCTTCACCTACAAAAGCTTGACCCACAAAAGCTTGACCCACAAAAGCTTGACCTACAAAAGCTTTACCCACAAAAACTTCACCTACAAAAGCTTGACCCACAAAAACTTGACCCACAAAAGCTTCACCTACAAAAGCTTGACCCACAAAAGCTTCACCTACAAAAGCTTGACCCATAAAAGCTTGACCCACAAAACTTCAACCACAAAAGCTTCACCTACAAAATTTCAACACCAAAGCTTCACCTACAAAAGCTTCACACTATCTTGATCAAGATAGTGTGAAGCAAAATCAATTCATGGTGCCCAACAAAGCTTGACCCACAAAAGCTTCACCTACAAAAGCTTGACCAACAACAGCTTGACCCACAAAAGCTTCACCTACAAAACTTGAACACAAAAGCTTTACCTACAAAAGCTTCACACTATCTTGATCAAGATAGTGTGAAGCAAAATCAATTCATGGTGCCCAACAAAGCTTCAATCTCAAAGCTTCACCTACAAAACTTCAACACCAAAGCTTTAATATATATATATATATATATTTAATTTGTTTTTTTTCTTCAGAAATTCGAAAAGAAAAAAAATCGAAAACAAAAATTTTGAAAAAAAAAAAAATTGCCTAGGCCTCCTCTTCTTTAGGCCTAACAACTTTCATAACAAATATATATGAAGAAGGAGTTTTGGGCTACCACTTAGAAAGGAAATGCCTCATTCGTCAACTCCATCGACCGGAGACTTGGGGGACTCCTACCATATGCTACGGCACCTTGATACTCGGAAGTCTCACGACCATTCAGTGACTTGGATTTTTCAAGTCTCCAAACAAGAAGTTTTCCTCACTCGGGAAATTAAGGGAGCACTACCTCAATCTACATGCTTCACTCACAAAGGTTCAACATACAAGCTTCAACAAAAGAAAAAATTCAAAGAACTTAGTGAAGAAGGCCTTGGTGTATTTAACACAATACGTTGAAATGAAGCAAAGCTTATTTATTGATATCTCCGATAAGTTACAAATATGTACATATACATGAATCAAAATAAACAAACAAGAGGGAGCCTTCACAAAGGTTGCTCATGAGAAGTTTCAACAGTCGGCAGAGCCCCTGAAAGAGTAGGCACCGAAGGGTGATCATTCGGAGCCTTAGTACTGGGCAGAACCCCAGAAGGAGGAGGCACCGAAGGTTGATCATTTGGAGCTTCATTACGCGGTACAACCCCAGAAGACGAAGGCAATAAATGCCTTTGGAACAAACCCACAAACCTCTGATGATCAAGCAAAATCTGACTATCACATTCTTGGTCAAGCTTCCTCTTCATGTTTGTAGCATAGTTATGTGCGAGCCTGAGCAACTGTTTATGCTTGAGCCCTCTGATCTCCTGTTTGAGACTTATCACTTCAGCCGCCAATGATTCAACTTGGCGGGTTCGAGCAAATAGGCGTTGGGCCATATTAGACACAGAACCTGCACACTGAACACTGAGAGCCAGAGAATCCTTAACAGCCAACTCATCAAACCATTTGGAAAGTAGTCTGTTATCTTTGGGAGTGAGAAGGTTCCTAGCCACCACTGCAGCTGTCATATCATTCTTCATCACAAAGTCCCCAACGGTAAGAGGACCAGTAGGGGATAAAAAGGATGGGCGCCATATATTGTCTTGAGAAGGCATAGCTACCTCTTCACCAAAGTTCAAGTCAAAACGACGGTCAGATGGGCCAGACATTCTCAAAAATGATGAAGGAGAAATGACGTGCAATAAATCTCTGAAGTAAGGTGAAAATTCCTACAAGCAATAACTCTCTGAATCTACTCCTTGCACACAATTGGTGCCCTTATAAAAGAAAGGGCAACATGGTCGTTGGTTCAAAAATCGAAGAGGCACCACTCTACGGATTTCGAAGAGGCACCACTTTCCAGACGCAACATCAGCTCATCGGGTACCACAGATAACTTTGCCAAAGATCTCTGACAAAGTTTAGACACATAAATTTTAAAGGTCTAGCTACCCTACTATTACCCACAAGGGTAAAGGAACAATACCACTACTTGATAACTAGAAAGTCCTAATGTGTCTCAACCTCCGTGCTCCATGGCAATGCAGACTGACAAAAATGCCCAACCTTTACTCACATTCGAGAAAACATTCCCAACAAGATTGCTTGCTCAAAAATCAAAGAGGAACCACTTTTCGAATCTCGAGAGCCAGACTCCCAACAGGATTACTTTCTCAAAAATCTAAGAGACCTGCTCTCCTGCTCTCTGAATCTTAAGAGTCAGACTCCCAACAGGATTGCTTTCTCAAAAATCGAAGAGTCACCGTTCTCTGAATCTCGAGAGCCAGATCCTCAACAGGATTGCTTGTTCGAAAATCGAAGAGGCACCGCTCTCCGAACTTCGAAAACCAGATTTCCTTGGATATAGCTTGTCTGCAATCTTCACACACAACATCAGCTTTCCAGATACCACAGACCACTTTTTCAAAGCGCTCTGACAAAGTTAAAACATGTGAAACTTGCAGCTCCTACTATATTGCTATGATCAAGAAGGGCAAAGGAATAGCATTATTACTTGCTCAAAAATCGAAGAGGCAACGCCTTCCGAATCTCGAGAGCCAGACTCCCAACAGGATTACTTTCTCAAAAATCAAAGAGGCACCGCTCTTCGAATCTCAAGAGCCAGACTCCTAACATGATTGCTTTCTCAAAAATCGAAGATGCACCGCTCTCTGAATCTCGAGAGCCAGATCCCCGACAGGATTGCTTGTTCGAAAACCGAAGAGGCATCGCTCTCCGAACATCAAGAGCCAGATTTCCTTGGATAAAGCTTGTCTGCAATCTTTACACACAACATCAGCTTTCCAGATACCACATACCACTTTTTCAAAGTGCTCTGACAAAGTTAAAAGACGTGAAGCTTGCAGCTCCCACTACAGTGCTACGACCAAGAAGGGTAAAGGAATACCATTACCACTTGTTGTTAGGGAGACTCCTACATATGTTGACCTTCATCCTCCACGAATAGGCAGACCTGCAAAAATGCTCAACCCTTCCTCATATCTGAGAGGGCACTCCCAACGAAGCCTCTCGAAATACTCAGCTTTCTTCCCCCTAATAATACTTATGCAAACCAGCCACACCAGAGCAAGAGTATCTCATATCATCAGGGTCAAAAGCAAGAGTATCCCATATCATGCTTTTTCCCTGGCTTTTCCTTTGCCCTTGTTCTTACCTGCAAGACAATGAGAAAGAGAGCAATCAGTCAGCATTTGGAATCAAGCTTCCAATCAGGAACTGACTGCCTGGAACCCCTTGCCTAATTACTTACCTGGCATTGCTCTCGAGTACTCATCTTCAACATCTTATGCTTCCAGAAAAGATACCACATCTGCCTGAGGAACATATAGGGCAAGTGAGAAGGATACAAGGAAGCATGTGGAGACAACCATAACAGAACACATGCCGATTCATCTATTACTTCGTCAACAGCAAAAGTATCCCATATCATCAAGGTCGAACGCACTCTTGATTTGATGAACTTGTTTTGACCCTCAAATTCTTGAGTCGGCCTTATACTCTGGAGGAAACCAGAAAACCCTCCAGCCAAGTTCAAGAATAAGCATGTGGAAAGTTACTTCTTCAAAAGCAAAAGTATCTCATATCATCTCTTCTCCATTTGCTTCTCCTTATCCTTGTTGTTGTTTACGACACAAGGAGAAGGAGAACAATCAACCGGAAGCTAAAGTCGAACCTCCGATCCAGGTTGCTTGCTTGAAAGTCTGATTGCTTACCTTGTCTGTTACCTCTTTAGGCAAATCTCTTAGCTCGGCGACTTGGGGGACTCCTACTATAGGGTTTTGTATCGCACTTGACCAAGCCCGAAACTAGAAGTAAGCTTCAAGTGAAATTGATAAATTACCTTGTGTATCTTTATCGGTTAAAGATACCACCCCTAGATGGACGAAAAGTACTTCCAGAGAAGATGCCACATCTACGTATGAGACAAATAAGGCAAGTGAAAATGATACCACACTTCGGTACTTAGAAGTTTCGTGATTACTCAATGGCTTGGATCTTGCAAGTCCCCAACCGAGGAGCTTCCCTTACTCGGGAACTTAGGGGAGCACTGTTTCTACCATACTTGACCAATCCCGAAACTACTGAACACTGATCAACGTGATACCATCAAGGACCCAGAAGAGTTTCCCTCCAACCAGGAGCCCAATCAGAGCGCGACACGTGTTGACATTAGAAACCAATCATAGCACGACACGTGTCAACATCAGAAGCTAATCACAACACGACACGTGTCAATGTCAGAATGAAACTAGAAACTCTCTTCTATAAATAGAGATCATTCTCTCACAATATTTCCTAATGTCGTTTGTACTAAATCATTCACTTGTACTCACTAAAGGAGAGCTTGAACCTATGTACTTGTGTAAACCCTTCACAATTAATGAGAACTCCTCTACTCCATGGACATAGCCAATCTGGGTGAACCACGTACATCTTATGTTTGCTTCCCTGTCCCTATCCATTTACATACTTATCCACACTAGTGATCGGAGCAATCTAGCGAAGGTCACAAACTTAACACTTTTGGTTGTACCAAAGTCCTCACTGGTTTTGTGCATCAACAATTTTTTTTAAGGAGGGTAGATTGTGACAACCCATCCCTAAAAATTATGGTTGTTATAATTTTGAAAGCATGAATTCACGAAAATGCCCTAGAGGCGAGAATATTGACTTCCGTTGATCGTCCTTCCGTGATGTGTATGAGCTTCTCTTTTAGTGTATTTTTGAAGTACTCGACAATACAGACGTGTAGACATAAGCATAATGGAAATCGAATTTACGAAGGAGGTTTTGCATAACTACAATTTGTGAAGTACTTTGTATGAGTACTATTTATTAGTTTTTATATATTATTTTTAGATATATTTGGTGTTGCGAAAATTAGATAACAAAAATTAAACTCATTAAGTCTCGAATTTTAGTGCTCGCAAGTATACGAATCGGATGGTTGTATAGCATATAAGCACAGATATCGTCTCACAGAGATCGAATTGATTCTAAAAATCTTACTAACTAAATTGAAACAAATTGTAATTGAGAAGCTTTAATGGAGAAGAGAGAAAATTTGAATTTAAACTAAAAATGAAATATGACTTGAAAATAAAATGCATGAAATAATAAAATTAAAAATATAAGAAAATAAAACCTAGGGCATCCGAATTCACCGAAACCAATTCTACTTAATTCCCTTAATATGTTATGCTCAAGTATTTCCCCAATATTGATGATCGATTTTCCCTAAATTATTCAACGGCCATGGCATTTGGTTGCATCAAAAGTATCCTTACTTGTTAACCCTCTATGGCATCTAGATGAATTTAAACAAGTAAGAACCCATTAAGCTCTATGGAAATCGTTGGAAAATCACACAAACCCTAATTGTATGGCATCTACAAATAGGTGGTTATGGTATCAATTGCTAGAAGCTAAACCCAAGTTAAGTATGGCATCTACTCTAACTTGCATCAAATCAACCTAATTTAAACCTAGATGGTGATCAAGCATCTAAATAAAAATCAAGTGCATTATGAATAACAAAAGATACTCAATAAGGAAGAAAAACTTGAATATATCAATGCCACAAGGCAATTAAGCATTCATGATTAGGCTACATCGTAGCCCTAGCAAAGAAAGAAAAAAAACAAGGAAAACTCTGCCCTTTTTCTCACTTCTTGCCGCAGCCCCCTTTGAAATATGAATAGCTGATTTTTTTTTTTTTTTTTGTTTTGTTTTTGTGGCTCCTTAAACAAGGAGAATGGATCTCCTTAATATAACACCCACGGCAAAGGGCATATAAAGCTAATTGAAATCCAATTAAAACCCCACTAAACTCTTAAGCATAATGGACTTTAAAACCTTATTAAAGAAAAGGAAAAATAAACGGAAATAATAAAAACTAGAAATTAAGTCCCTCCTAAAGTCCATTGAATAGCATTCCCATGTCCATTTGATTTCCAAAACCGTTGCAGTCTCATATTCTTGTTGTAATGCACATGTATTCGCACAGCTAGTTAGCCTCTTGTTCCACTGGAATTACTTTAGACACCTAAAAAGCTCATTTTCCACTTTTTTCCACGTAACTCCCGTATTGAATGCCTATAAATTAAAACAAAATAAATTAGTGCATTTAACCCCCTTCATATATACAAAATCCAAAGGAAATATATGATAAAAATATATGAAAATATGCACCCATCATTTGGTTAAAAAAAAATTAAGAAAAGCCACGGGAGTGGTGGGGGGAAGGAGAATAAGAAAACTGGGGGAAAAAGGGGATTGCCCAATGGGGGGAGAAGGAAAAGTTACAGAGAGACCAATGAGATGAGGGAAATGGAGAGGAAAGGAGGGAGGTGTAGAGCACCTAACCCGGGCCCTTTCTCCTCGACCCATCCCCAACTCGTGACCCATTTCCAAAACCGGTCACCCCGAGTTGAATTCGAAGCAATATTCACCATTTTTCCAGCGAATTGGGACTTCCCTCACCTAAAACCATCATCATGCTCCTCCTCCTTAGTTAATCACCCTTAGATTCGAAGCATGGATGTCCTTTTCATTGTGTATGGTGGCCATGGTGCCGCGGGACTCTTGGGGAAAATTCGTCAAATCCTGAATGAAACCCCATCAATTTCCTCCACCATTAGGTTCTCCTTGAACTATGGAACAAAGCCCAAGCATTGGTTAGGGCGTTGGAACGGTTTTGGAGTCAAATTGGAAACACCCAAATCATAGGGTTTTCCCGGGTTCGATGAAATTGGAGCCTTTTCAGGCCAAATTGACCTTGGTTACAGGTATAAAGTTTGTTCTACTCTTTGAGATCCTTTTTTTTTGTAATTTTTTTAGAATTTTTAGAGAAGGAGAGAGTTCCAGAAGATTAAGGACCAATCTGTGTGTCCCACATGGCACACAACCCCAATTCAACATATGTTTCAAATGGAAATTTACCAAAATACCCTCACCATTTCAAGCTTCGTAAAATCTTTGTTATAATTTCGAATCACATTCTGTCTGCACCCACGCATTTGTATCGACGAGTACTATCCAAATATGTAAAGATAGGTGGGAAAATACATAAGGATCAAATACGACCTCGTACAATTCTGTTTAATCCACTAGGATGTTTTCATCCTTTTACTTATTGGAAAAAAAATTATATGCCTCAAGTTCAAATGCTTCGAAACTATGAATAAGAATACAAAATACGTAATATGTAATTTTAAACAGTGAAATCTGGGGATGGCATTTCACATATCAGTTTGGTTGATTCCGAAAAACTAGATATGCAGCTTATGGACGTGGTAACCGCATTTCTTTATGAGGATCTTGATACGAAAATCTACATGAATGTTCCCAAATGACGTACATTGATTGGTTCAAATAGTTCTAGACCATGGAGCACGCTCTCAATTTGGCTGAAGCGTTCAATTTTCAAATTGAAGCAATCCGAGGGTTGTGGTATAACCATCTGAGTGAGTAGGGATATGGGAACAACAAAATATGCGCTTGCGTGTTCATTAAGAAGTCACTTTCTAGTTTTGTGATTGTTGTAACTTATGCTGACGACATGAATTTCATCGGAACTCCTAAAGAGCTATAGAAAATTGTCGAGCACCTAAAATCGGAATTTGAGATGAAAGATCTTGGGAAAATTCGATACTGTCTCGGTTTTGAGATAGAGAATTGTTTGGATGGAATCTTAGTACATCAATCGAACTACACCAGAAGGTGCGCTGTTTTAATAAGGATTAAGCGAAGCCTTCGAGTACTCCTATGGTCGTTTGATTGCTAAATGCAAAACAAGATCATTTCCGTCCGAATGAGGCTGAGGAAGAGATTTTGGAACACGAAGTTCCTTATCTAAGTGCAATAGATGCTTTATTGTACTTAGCTTAATGCACTAAACCCGACATCTCTTTCACTATTAATCTTTTGGCAAGATACAATGATGAACCGACACGCAGACACTAGATAGGTGTTACAGACATCTTTCGCTACCTTAAGGGTATGACAGATTTGGGTTTGTTCCAACACTATGAATCCTTAAGAGGTACTGCAACCACTTCAGTTCTCGAGTCGATTCCCGCCTTGTTAGGTATGCGACACAAGGTACTTATCTAACCGTAGAAAGCGCGCTCTAAAATGGGTTACGTCTTTACCATTGGAGATGCTACAATATCTTGTAGATAAACCAAACAGATCTTAGTCTTCTTTGAACCATGTTGAGATACTTGCCTTGCATGAAGCTACTCAACAATGCTTCTGGCTGAGAGCAATTGTGGGCCATATTCAAAGCACCTGCGATCTCTACCCCATCGTTGATGTCCATATGATGATCTATTGAGATAACATAACATGTATCAAACAACTCAAGAAGGCTTATATCAAAGGAGAAAACACCAAGCACATTGCACCAAAAAAATTCTTCTCACATCAACAACAAGAGCATCAGACGATTGAAGTCAAGCAAATCCATTCTTACAACTTGGTCAACCTCTTCACCAAATCACTGCTGAAGATGACATTTCAGAAGCTTGTTCAGGGAATAGTTATGCGTAAACATTATGAGTTGTAACATTGTTAGTTTTCTTTAGAATTATGTCAAACTTAGGGGAATATCTCGAAGTATGTTCGCCTGATCATAATATACTATTTTCCCTACAATTAAGAGCATTTTTCCCTTTGGGTTTTTGCTATCTAACAAGGTTTTGACGAGGCACCTATCTTGGGTTGGTCATATCCCTGATGTACATCCCATAGACGTTTCATTTGATTTTGCACTTTCTCATGTACTTTTCCTTAGACTATGGGTTTTTGTCACCCCCTCGGGTTTTACCATAGTAATTGGGTTTTTGTGAGACTTAGTATCGTGTTCCTAGAATCAATGTTGATGAGTCAACTTTCTCAACTCTACCTGATCACGAATCTACTTGAGTAATTACACACTCAAGGGGCAGTGTTATAGATATTATATTGAAGTGTGATTGTGGAAATCCTAGATTAGATTTGACTATTAGTTATTCTCTCCCTATTAGGATTGTATTTCCTTGGAGGACAAGGATTTTTCTCCCCCCTTATTACTATAAATAAAGGCAATATGTAGAGCGAGTAACACACCCTCACCACAGCACATCTCTCCATCTTCTCTCTCTATCGCACCCTCTCTCTCTCCCTTGTCAGATTAAATAAGCCACAACAACTCACGTATAGCAATTGTATTTTGAGAGTGTAATAAGATTTTCACGACGTAAATATAAACTTTTGTTATTGTTATAATAAATATCTTTTGTGTTATGAATTACAATCTTATTATTGTTGGAATCAAAATCGTGCACATCCACGGATGGAGGCGTAATCAATTGAAATTGCCCATGAACTCCGGTGAGGGGAGAATAAGGTTGTTGGGGTGTGATTGAATCATGATTGGATTGCCTGCATATCTCGGGAAAGGCGAATCAAATCACTGGTATAGTTCTACGAAAGAAGTAGTATGATGTGTGCTACATCAGAATACATCCTTGACGAAGGTCTCTTGGCTTAGGTGCGGAAGAGATGCTTTTCCATATCTATGCCTATACGAATGGCGTGTAGAGAATGTGTGAGCCTATGTTAGGTGTAAAGAATGTGGGTGTTGAAGATCTTGTAAAGAATACAAGATCATTGGAGATCAAAGAGATCATTGGAGGAGAGAGTCCTTGATAAACACACATGCTAGAGTATTTATAGAGATCTTGATAGAGTGATCCCTATTAAATTCGAAGGCTATCTAGGAGGGAATATAGGAAAAAATATAAAATCCTCCTAAGATTATGATTCGTTGCCTAATCCTCAAGATATCACAATTTGACACGAATCAGGATTTCCTTACTTAGGAGATAAGAAATATTCTTTAATGGGCTAAAACCTAATGGAGCCATGCTAGACTAAAATGACCTATGGTAGTCCTCTGAAATACCTATGTGGCTCTAATCTTACTCTAAGGGCTTTCTAGTCATTCTAACCACCTGATTACCACGTGTTATGGGCCCATAATTATTACATGACGATTATAATGTAATCTTACAATTTTCTTTTAAACAATTGAAGGAATTAACTTGGCCCCTTATTGGTTGAGGAGGAGTTCCTCCTCAATTCACTTCGTGATCCATTATGAAACTTCGGGCTCATGATCTGAACCATTGATGTTATAAATCAAATTTATAATGATTTTCTATGCAAAAAATAAATAAATTATGAAATCGTTTAGTTATCAACCTATATAAAACAAATGAATGGATTTGGTAAAAGCATTATGAGCCTTCTATTTATTTTCTATAGTTAAATGACTAAATGACCTTAGTTTTAATTGATTTTTCTTAGAGACGATATTTGCAAAGTTACTTATAATATAAACGGTTTTGATCATAAATACGAAGTTTTTTTTTAATCAAACACGAAGTAGATTGAGAAGGAATTCCTTCTCAATCTTAAGGAGCCAAGTTCCTCTCAAAATTATACGTTAACGTCATGACTTCACATAATTAAGCATGAAGGTAAGAAGTCCTAAAATATGGATAGTTTCCTAACATCCATTTTAGGGGCAATTTTCAGAACGATAAGATTGAAAACAAGGTTTCCGATTTCTATTCCAACAACTCCGGATTGGAATACAATTTCGAAATTCATAAATTTATTGGACATTTACACATTAAGCTTATTTAGTTTAACCTAAGGATAATGATTCAAAATTCCAACGAGGGGAGCAATATGGAACTGCCTTAACATACACGTTCACTGATAATTTTACTATGACAAAAAATATTAGCACTTTTTTAAGAGTACAGTAAAAAATTTCATGATTATTAATTATATAACTATATTTTTCTTGCTAATATAACTAAATTTAAGGCGAGATGCTAATATGATCCTGTTTAGACCCGAAATTCACATTTTTGATCAATTCAAGTCAGTCCAGAAAGGTAACTGCAAGTCTCGGCCCAGTGGAGAGATGCTGATGGTTCGACCGAGTCCTGGGACAATTGGGATTGTTTAAGAATCAGGATTTGATTATGATTCAATCATGTTTTGGATGAAGTATGACTATTTTGAGATCAAGATTGGTTTCTGATGAGGTTTGAGTTATTTATTAAAGGATCAGGATTATTATTATTATTATTATAATTATAATTATTATTGTAACAGTCCGTCCCTAAAAATGATGATTTTAAAATTTTAATACGTGAGTTATGAAGATGCCCTTCGAGGCAAAGTGTTGACTTGTGTTGACTATCGCGTCGTGTCATGTGAGACTCATTTTCTTGGCGTATTCTCGTGTTACTCGTCGCTACGGACGTGTGGGCGCAAACAGGACATGATTTGAAGCTATAACGAATGAGTTATTAATATTTAAAGTTAAGGATATTTTAGTAAATTAATTAATTTCAGATTTTGTTGAGGGGAAAATCTGGAGTGCCACATGGGTGGCCCAGATTAAAGGAAATGAGGAATGGATGGTGGAGATGTAAAGGAAAGAAGATAACAGAAAAAAAGAGTGGAAGTGTGTGACTAATAGGGAGAGGCGAGAGTTAGGATGGCCCAATCAGAAACAAAGGAAAGGAGGAAAAAGGAGAGAAGAGGGGAGCGGGGGATCCGTTGACCAGGTTCCATTTTCCGACCCGACCCGGTCCTTTTCATCTTCTCCGTTGGTTTTTTTTTCTGTTTTTCCAGCAAACCAAGTTATCTAACCCCCTGGAAAATGTTCCACGACCTTCCCTCTATCCATAACAATAGGCCTGGCAATTCCTGACACGACCCGATAACCCGACACGACACGACACGAAATTAACAGGTGTTCGGGTCGACACGATAACGAAACGGGTCGTTATCGGGTAACCCGATAAGCACCTGTTAAGATAACGGGTTTGTTCGGGTATACACGTGGGTAACACGATACACGATAAGCAGAATATTAATTTAATAATTTATAACCCTAAAAAAATACTATAATAATTATATATATATATATATATATATTAATTTAACAATTTTATACCCCTAAAAACTATAATAATTATATATATATATATATATATGTATATATATTAAATTAACTATAATAATTATAATAATTATATATACTATAATAATTATACCCAAAATATTAACTATAATAATTATATATATATATATATATATATATATATATTAAATTTTATACCCCTAAAAACTATAATAATTATACATACAAAATAAATAGATTTAAATCTACTTAATAAATAAATATATATATACACACACACACACCATTGAACTTCATGGGATACGAATTATACGAAACTAATTTCAACGATCCAACCGTCAAACATGTTTGTATATACTTCGAGATCGCATACGCCAAAAATTGCAAAAAAAAAACATTCAGAGAGCAAGTAACGGGACAAAACTTTTTGACGGTTATAAACGAAAAATCACGATTTAACGGTCATTTTAACTCCGATTTTGATGATTTTTTACAACCACACTCCTTGACCTTATATGAATACAATGATTGAATTCGATCTTCAATTTAAAATATTTACACTAGTGGATACCACAAAATCTTATGTTATACTTAATAAAAGTATGAATAAACTCGTAAGTATTAGTGAATCTATTGTTTTGATGGGATACTCATTCTACAAAACTAGTTTCAATGATCCAACCGTCAAACATGTTTGTATATACTTCAAGATCGCATACGCCAAAAATTGCAAAAAACAAACATTCAGAGATCAAGTAATGGGACAAAAGTTTTCGACGGTTATAAACGAAAAATCACGATTTAACGGTTATTTTAACTCCGATTTTGATGATTTTTTACAACTACACTCCTTGACCCTATATGAATACAAGTAATGAATTCGATCTTCAATTTAAAATATTTACACTAGTGGATACCACAAAATCTTATGTTATACTTAATAAAAGTATGAATAAACTATTAAGTATTAGTGAATCTATTGTTTTGATGGGATACTCATTCTACGAAACTAGTTTCAAAGATCCAACCGTCAAACATATTTGTATATACTTCGAGATCGCATACATCAAAAATTACAAAAAACAAACATTCAGAGATCAATTAACGGGACAAAACTTTTCGACGGTTATAAAAAGAAAAATCACGATTTAACGGTCATTTTAACTCTGATTTTGATGATTTTTTGCAGCTACACTCCTTGACCTTATATAAATACAATGATTGAATTCGATCTTCAATTTAAAATATTTACACTAGTGGATACCACAAAATCTTATATTATACTTAATAAAAGTATGAATAAACTATTAAGTATTAGTGAATCTATTGTTTTGATGGATACTCATTCTACGAAACTAGTTTCAAAGATCCAACCGTCAAACATGTTTATATATACTTCGAGATCGCATACGCCAAAAATTGCAAAAAACAAACATTCAGAGATCAAGTAACGAGACAAAGCATTTCGACGGTTATAAACGAAAAATCACAATTTAACGGTCATTTTAACTCCGATTTTGATGATTTTTTACAACTACACTCCTTGACCCTATATGAATACAATGATTGAATTCGATCTTCAATTTAAAATATTTACACTAGTGGATAGTTATACTTAATAAAAGTATGAATAAACTCTTAAGTATTAGTGAATCTATTGTTTTGATGGGATACTCATTCTACGAAACTAGTTTCAATGATCCAACCGTCAAACATGTTTTTATATATTTCGAGATCGCATACGCCAAAAATTGCAAAAAAAAAACATTCAGAGAGCAAGTAACGGGACAAAACTTTTCGACGGTTATAAACGAAAAATCACGATTTAACGGTTAATTTAACTCCGATTTTGATGATTTTTTACAACTACACTCCTTGACCTTATATGAATACAATGATTGAATTCGATCTTCAATTTAAAATATTTACACTAGTGGATACCACAAAATCTTATGTTATACTTAATAAAAGTATGAATAAACTCTTAAGTATTAGTGAATCTATTGTTTTAATGGGATACTCATTCTACGAAACTAGTTTCAATGATCCAACCGTCAAACATGTTTGTATATATTTCGAGATCGCATACGCCAAAAATTGCAAAAAACAAACATTCAGAGATCAAGTAACGGGACAAAACTTTTCGACGGTTATAAACGAAAAATCACGATTTAACGGTTAATTTAACTCCGATTTTGATGATTTTTTACAATTACACTCCTTGACCTTATATGAATACAATGATTGAATTCGATCTTCAATTTAAAATATTTACACTAGTGGATACCACAAAATCTTATGTTATACTTAATAAAAGTATGAATAAACTATTAAGTATTAGTGAATCTATTGTTTTGATGGGATACTCATTCTACGAAACTAGTTTCAAAGATCCAGCCGTCAAACATGTTTGTATATACTTCGAGATCGCATACGTTAAAAATTACAAAAAAACAAACATTCAGAGATCAATTAACGGGACAAAACTTTTCGACGGTTATAAAAAGAAAAATCACGATTTAACGGTCATTTTAACTCTAATTTTGATGATTTTTTGCAGCTACACTCCTTGACCTTATATGAATACAATGATTGAATTCGATCTTCAATTTAAAATATTTACACTAGTGGATACCACAAAATCTTATGTTTATACTTAATAAAAGTATGGTATAGTACTATTGTTTTATTTTTTTTCATAATTATTTTGGTAAACTTCTCATAATTTGAATGATTTTTAATGTTTGGTTTTTCTATGCTTAGTTTATGCAGAAGATAGTTATGACGTGGAAAACCTTATTGAAAACATCATCAACATAACTATTGAAGGCAATAGATCAAGCCAAAGTTCCAATGCAATTTCATGATGATCGATGTAAATCGAGGATTTTGTAAATTGAGGTTTAAACTTTTGAGAAAGATTTCACAACCTTGAAAACAAAAACTGTTTCATTTTGCATATCCTTGCACATTTAAAATTTGTAATAGATTAGTAGTGTATGTATTATTTTTTTATTAGGCTCTTATTTTCGAGTGTAGATGTAGTACTTAAACGACAAATGTGTTTTAATGTTTTGAAGTAATATTTATGTGGCAATGTGTGGTATGTGCAAATTTAAGAAAAAAAATATTTTTTTCTTAACGGGTCATAACGGGTCATAACGGGTCGGGTCACTTTACCCGTTGGGTAAAGTGACACGACCTGTTAAGGACCTGTTAAGATAACGGGTGTGACACGACACGACCCGTTAAGATAACAGGTGTTACACGAAAACGACACGAACACGACTGACACGACCCGTTTGCCAGGCCTACATAACAACCCAAAATTGTAGAAATTTAGCCATGAAGGTATGAAACCCACACTGGTGGATGCGGGAAACCTTTACCGTCGATTCTCCTATTATTGAAACGATTTTCACCAATTACCACCACCTATAGCATCCTCATAAGGTCTGGAATAAAGCCCAAACAAATTTTGGGGTGTCAGAGTTCGTTCGACGTCGAATGGAGCACACCCAAATTCAAGGGTTTCGTACGGTTCGTGGTGATTTGAGTTGTTTCTTGGCCCAATTGGCCTTAGTAGCAGGTATAAATTGATTCCTCATGTTTTGTAGATGAATTCTCATGTTTGGATCGTTTCATTTGGTGGAGAAATGAGATAGTTATAACGATTTTAAGGTTGCCCAGTTTCCGGCGACCTCCGCCACTTTCGGGGCGTTTTTCGGCTAAATCACGGATAGTTATCCATCGTTAAGGTACCAATCTCTTCGTATTGTCGAGAACTATGATTTCCATTTTTGAATCACCTATTTTCGTTGAGTAGTGACAAAGTTATGAACATTGAAAGGTTGCCCAGAAATTCCGGCGAGTTACCAGTTTTCCCGTGGACAGCCGTCTTTCAGACCATTTTCTGACCACCTCCGTCCACAATTTGGACTCCAAGCTGGTATAATTTTGTTCTACATTTCTCTAGCTTTGATTTGGTATATAATGGGTTGAATTTAGTTGAAAAGTAAGTGAGATATGGAGTTCCAAAAATCACCCAGGAAATCTGCAAAATCTGCATAATCCGGCAAAGTTCCACTAAGGTCCACCACTTGATTAGGATAGTAATCGACAATCCGACCATTGGATCGTCACCAAACTTTAATACATTATAGTACGTAATATTTGAGCACCATAGAAACTTACGGATCGGGAATCCGATATATGGATCTTTACGAATTGGATTTGTAAATTTATAAAATAAATGTTAACCGCCACATGGTTTTGGGCAATTGGCGGAGATCCAACCGTTGGATCGTAATGAAATTTTAGTATGTTATTCTAGAAGCATAATGTGAATCTTTAGAAGTTGTGGATTGGAAATCTGATGTACGGATCTTCCGGGTCGCATTATACAGGGTTGGATCCAACTGTTGATCAAAGATCGATGGTTGACTCTTAGTCAATGGGTCTCAAATTATTCTTGAAGGTCCTTGAGGATATGTTTTATATAAATTATGTATTATATCGGTAAGAACTTTGAGACGTGATTTGATACTTGGTCACAGGCGACGATAGTTCGTGATGTCTCGATATTCGTGTGAGGGAGTCGTAGCACGGACCTAAGGTGAGTAGGTCTTTTCTCTTCTATAATGTATGTATATATATATATATAAAAGATTGACATCTCCTCAAACATTTATAAATTAAATATTTCATATAATTAATGTCAATGCTTTGAAGTACTAATGTGAACTACGAATGGCTTGATCCCTGTTTAGGGTACGTAGGCAGTCTAATGAGACGTTAGATGCAGTCATACAATAAGTGAGATTAAATAATCGAGACAAAAGCTTTGTTTGGGAAAATGAGCAATGTGAAGGAATCTGGTGAAAAACGTGAGATTTAACCCTATGTTTTGGGTGAATATATGTTGGTTATAAATCAATGTACGAGGAAACGAGAAATTGTGGTTTTATGTTTTATAAATGCCATGCCATAATTAGTCTACATTTTAGTACGTGATTTAGTACAACCTTGCACAGTGTTGCACACCAATGCGGAGGCTAAGGTAAGTTCAGGTGAGTATATAATGTGGTAGGATTGATGGGATATATGATGAGATATGAATATGTCGTACATGTCACTAAAAGTGACTCCGACTTATATGCTAGCCATGATTGATGAGATATATGATGAGATATGTAATGAAATGCTAGCATAAATGTGATGATATATGATGAGATGCTAGCATATATTTATGATTAGATATGTTTGTACCATACTTGACCAATCCCGAAACTACTGAGCACCGGTCAACGTTATACCGTCAAGGACCCAGAAGAGCTTCCTTCCAACCAGGAGGCCAATCATAGTGCGACACATGTCGACATCAGAAGCCAATCATAGCGCAACACGTGTCAACATCAGAAGCCAATCACAACACGACACGTGTCAATGTCAGAATGAAACTAGAAACTCTCTTCTATAAATAGAGATCATTCTCTCACAATATTTCCTAATGTCATTTGTACTAAATCATTCACTAGTACTCATTAAAGGAGAGCTTGAACCTATATACTTGTGTAAGCCCTTCACAATTAATGAGAACTCATCTACTCCGTGGACATAGCCAATCTGGGTGAACTACGTACATCTTGTGTTTGCTTTCCTGTCTCTATCCATTTACATACTTATCCACACTAGTGACCGGAGCAATCTAGTGAGGGTCACAAACTTGACACTTTCTGTTGTACCAAAGTCCTCACTGATTTTGTGTATCAACATTTGGCGCCGTCTATGGGAACGACACTTATTCCCACTCTTTTCAATTTTGTTAAGCTGGTTTCCACCATTTATACACTCTCTTTTGACTAGGCATCCCTCTCCAACATGGGGAGCGAAAGAAGCCACAGCGCACAGAATGACACCCCTCTTGCACTTGGTGCGAGGCAACGAAAGAAGGAAGGAAAGAGGGTTGCTCTTCAAGCTAAAGTCGATGAGCTAGAAGCTCATAACAATAAGATAGCAATGAACAATGAGGTCATCTAGGAGCAATATGAGAAGCACTTTGAGACGTTCCACGAAACTAGGCGTACTCAAACACGCGAGCTCGTTACCCCTGTGGACATCAACCATTATCTGGGTGCCCCTCAACACGGAGGGTCGCCTTCCTTTGACATGGGTATCCTTGATGAGGAGCGAGCTAATCATCAAAACATTGATCAACATAAGACTTCTCTCAACCCAGCTGCTTCGACCTAAAGTAAGAGAAGTGGAGGAAGACACATTCTTACAAAATGAGTGGAAGGATCGAAAGCCGTCTTTCGCAACTATCGAGATTTCCTAAAGCAATCTTCCAGACTCCCAACAGGATTACGTGCTCAAAAATCAAAGAGGCACCGCCCTCCGAATCTCGAGAGCCAGACTTCCAACAGGATTACTTTATCAAAAATCGAAGAGAAATTACTCTTCGAATCTCAAGAGTCAGACTCCTAACAGGTTTGCTTTCTCAAAAATCAAAGAGGCACCGTTCTCTGAATCTCGAGAGCCAGATCCCCGACAGGATTGCTTGTTCGAAAACCGAAGAGGCACCGCTTTCCGAACTTCGAGAGCTAAATTTCCTTGGATAAAGCTTGTCTGCAATCTTCACACGCAACATTAGCTGTCCAGATACCACAGACCACTTTTTCAAAGTGCTCTGACAAAGTTAAAACACGTGAAGCTAGTAGCTCCCACTACATTGCTATGACCAAGAAAGGTAAAGGAATAGCATTACTACTTGTTGTTAGGGAGACTCTTATATATGTCGACCTCTATCATCCACAGCCAGGCATACTTGCAAATAAAAAAAATGCTCAACTTTTCTTCCCATTCGAGAGGGCACTATTAGCATAGTCTCTCGAAGTACTCAGTTTCTTTCCCCCCCAATAATACCTCTGCAAACTAGCCCCACCAGAGTAATAGTATCTCATATCATTAGGGTTAAAAGCAAGAGTATCCCATATCATGCTTTTTCCCTGTCTTTTCCTTTGGCCTTGTTCTTACCTGCAAGACAAGGAGAAAGAGAGCAATCAGTCAGCATTTGGAATCAAGCTTCTAGTCAGGAACTGACTGCTTGGAACCCCTTGTCTGATTACTTACCTAGCATTGCTCTCGAGTACTCATCTTCAACATCTTATGCTTCCTGAGAAGATACAACATCTGCCTGAGAAACAGATAGGCAAGTGAGAAGGATACAAGGAAGTATGTGGAGACAAGCGTAACAGAACACATGTCGATACATCCACTACTTTGTCAACAATAAAAGTATCCCATATCATCAGGGACGAACGTACTCGAGATTTGATGGACTTGTTTTGACCCTCAAATTCTTGAGTCGACCATATACTCTGGAGGAAACCAGAAAACCCTACAGCCCAGTTCAAGAATAAGCCTGTGGAAAGTTACTTCTTCAAAAGCAAAAGTATCTCACATCATCTCTTCTCCATTTTCTTGTCTTTATCCTTGCTGCTGTTTACAACATAAGGAGAAGGAGAACAATCAATCGGAAGCCGAAGTCGAACCTTCGATTGAGGTTGCTTGCTTGGAAGTCTGATTGCTTACCTTGTCAGTTACCTCCTTCGACAAATCTCCTAACTCGGTGACTTGGGGGACTCCTACTATAGGGTTTGTATCGCACTTGACCAAGCCTGAAACTACAAGTAAGCTTCAAGTGAAATTGATACATTACCTTGTGCATCTTCATCAGTTAAAGATACCACCCCTAGATGAAAGAAAAGTACTTCTAGAGAAGATGCCACATCTACATATAAGACAGATAAGGCAAGTGAAAATGATACCACACTTCGGTACTTAGAAGTTTCGTGATTACTCAATGGCTTGGATCTTGCAAGTCCCCAACCAAAGAGCTTCCCTCACTCGAGAACTTAGGGGAGCACTGTTTCTACCATACTTGACCAATCCCGAAACTACTGAGCACCGGTCAACGTTATACCGTCAAGGACCCAGAAGAGCTTCCCTTCAACCAAGAGGCTAATCAAAGCGCGACACGTGTCAACATCAGAAGCCAATCATAGCGCGACACGTGTCAACATCAGAAGCCAATCACAACACGACACGTGTCAATGTTAGAATGAAACTAGAAACTCTCTTCTATAAATAGAGATCATTCTCTTACAATATTTCCTAATGTCATTTATACTACATCATTCACTAGTACTCACTAAAGGAGAGCTTAAACCTATGTACTTGTGTAAGCCCTTTACAATTAATGAGAACTCCTCTACTCCGTGGACGTAGCCAATCTGGGTGAACCATGTACATCTTGTGTTTGCTTCCCTGTCTCTATCCATTTACATACTTATCCACACTAGTGACCAGAGCAATCTAGCAAAAGTCACAAACTTGACACTTTCTGTTGTACCAAAGTCCTCACTGATTTTGTGCATCAACAAGATATGTGATGAAATGCTAGCATAAATGTGATGATATATGATGAGATGCTAGCATATATTTATGATGAGATATGTGATGAAATACTAGCATATATTTATAATGAGATTTGTGATGAAATGCTAGCATCTATTTATGATGAGATATGTGATGAAATGCTAGCATATATGTGGTGATATATGATGAGATGCTAGCATATATTTATGATGAGATATGTGATGAAATGCTAGCATATATTTATGATGAGATATGTGATGAAATGTTAGCATAAATGTGGTGATATATGATGAGATGCTAGCATATATTTATGATGAGATATGTGATGAAATGCTACATAAATGTGGTGATATATGATGAGATGCTAGCATATATTTATGATGAGATATGTGATGAAATGCTAGCATATATTTATGATGAGATATGTGATGAAATGCTAGCATATATGAGGTGATATATGATGAGATGCTAGCATATATTTATGATGAGATATGTGATGAGATGCTAGCATATATGGGATGAAATATTGATTCAACCGTACATGATGGGTGGATCCTGCTAACATGCCATTTCCTATTGGTTTAATTTACCTGGGTTACTCATTCCTGTTAAGATAATTGACATAGCATAACCGTAAGACTATCATTTTGGTTATGGTCTTGATTTATAGTCATGCCTGTTATTCTCTGGGAAATTAAGCAGATATTGCGGTGAGGGGCTACTATCTTTGGTAGTTGGAATTGGTTTGAAGAGTTTTGTTTCACTCACTCACATTTTCTATTTTTGTACCCCTCCAGGTTCTAGCAGCAGAGTTCCGTATAGGTGTCGGCCATCACGACGAGGATTCGTGGCACCTCTCAGTGTAGGTGGCTTCTTATGATGGTATAATCATTATCTTACCTTACAATACTTTACTTATGCTCTGTATCATGCGTGAAATGGGTCCAAACCCGCTCACAGCGCACTGGTGTACTTAGGCACTTTTAGATTTTAATTTATTCACATTTTATACATTATCACACTTTATGGGTTCGTCACCTTTCAGGTGTCGGCCATCACGGCTTGATTCGGGATCCTAGTGGACATTCTGGGTCGGGGTGTGTCAATTATTATTATTGTTTCCTCATGTTCTAAGTATGCTAGTTTTGGTTAAGTTTTGAACCCAAATCGGAGTTGAGGAAGTTTGTCGATCAAATTTTCTAGAAACCGGTGTTCTTCTTCATTGGTCCGGAGGGTGCAACCCTTGAACCCAATCAGATCCCACTCGGCCCAATTTTTTGAAAAAAAAAAAGAAAAAAAAGGGCCTTAAGCCCAAACTCGGCCGAAAACCTGATCCAAGCCCCGCTCAAGCCTTTGGGCTGTTGACCCAATCTGGCCCATTTCTAAAAATGGATCTGTAATATTCCTTTGTTAACTTTTTCAAAATTTTCTCGGAAATCCTCGTAGGCTAATTTCGACATCCCGAGTCCATTTTTGGCATCCATTTAGTGAAATTCTAAAGTTTTAACCTAGTTGACTGTCAGGTGTCTTGGTTGACCTTTTAGGGTTGATCGTTGACTTTTTACAAAATTTTCCTATAACCCCTCTTAGTGTATTTCGACGTTCTGATTCCAAATCCGTACTCATTTTTCCTAAATTTGATCGTTTAAGTTGAGTTTTATTAATGGGTCCCAATGTTATGCTTAGGTGCGATTACCATCATAGACTCCGGCTTTCCTTGTTTGAACGGCTGGGACCTTGCAAATATCTATGAGTGAGTCTTTTCTTTTATGTAGTGTGTGTGTGTGTGTGTGTGTGTGTGTGTGTGTGTGTGTGTGTGTGTATTATTTGAGTTTCCATACATAGATTGATAATGCATTTTCTAAGTGATGCCATAATTAAATTGATGTTATAAGAATTGTCGCGATGATTGAAATTGTGAGATTATTATGAATCCTACATGATGCACAGGTATGCATATTTTACGAGATGCCTTATTTATATATTATGACAGTGAATAGTATTATGTTGACATAAATTATTGATTTACCGTTGTATGATTATGTTTATATTATCTGATCATCATTGTTGCATCTGTGTTAGTACTAGCCCAGGAAGAAGGCCAGTCTTTCACATGTATGTTCACATCGTACTATACGCTCACTTTGGATCCATTGTAGGTGCCAGTCCTGTCCTAGATTGTTGTAGGCAATTAGGATTCGTATGTGATGCGCATAGTGCCAGTCTTCACGTGATTGTAGTACTAGAGCGTATATCATTATGACACCTAGTCATGTTCATGTCAAAATATCTCTACATGAACTCCTGTGTCAGCATATGTCGATGAGCACTTGATATGATATGTTTGTGTATGCGAGACTATGTGATTACCAGACGTTAGATGTGTATTTACAAAATATTGTGACGTATTGAATTCTTAAGATATTGCAGGTTATTGTAAGCATTTTCATACTATACGTAGTATGTATATTTTGGAAACTATACTTGTTTTATGACAAGGGGTTATAAAATTTTAAAAATATGTTTACAAAACTTTATTTTTAGGCCCACTCACCCTTGTTTTTCACCCTTCTAGGATTTAGTGGCAGTGTTTGTGTCGAAGAGGATTTCTGGCTAATGCTGATATTGAAGACTACTCCTAATGGTATAATTCTTATTCTAATTTTACTGTACTTTACTTATGCTCTAACATCACGTGTGAAACTGGTTCATTCTCACTTTAGGCTTAAATTAACTCACATTTTCCACATCACTACACTTTATGGCTTCGTCACCCTCCTAGTACCGACCAGCACAGCTCGATTTGAAGTCCAGGTGGACATTTTGGGTCAAACTGTGTCAATACAAGTGGTGAGATTCTTGTGTTAAAAAATAAAATTGTCCACCACTTACATAATAACACGTGGTGTAGAAAGTTAAGATTGTAGGTGGAGAAGAAGAGGAAGCCGCAGATGATTGGACAATAGAAGAAAATTAAGTAATTGGTGTAGAAAGTTAAGAAATTGAAGAGATACAAATAAAATTTAAGGAGTATCGAAGAAAATGAGTTTGGAAGGTAAGAATGTGCCAAGAAAATTCATGAAGATGAGAGAGAAGAATGTAGTACTGTTAAGTTTCATAAACAGTGTAGCATCGTTAAATTTCATAAACAATGTAGTACCGTTAAGTTTCATAAACAGTGTAGTAAGTTTCATAAATAGTGTCATAAGTTTTCATAAACAGTGCAGTCAGTTTCATAAACAGTGTCAAAAGTTTCATAAACAATGTAGTAAGTTTCTTAAACAGTGTAGAAAGTTTCATAAACAATCTGTATGAGGACGCGTGGGTTCGCGCCTCAGATTTGTTTTCTTCAAATTTGTTTTTAATATTAAAATTTTGTCTTTTTTTATTAAAATTTAAGTTCTTTTGTCATTTTTATTAAAATTTGAAGATTTTTAATTAAAATTTAAGTCTTTTAATTAAATAAAATTTAGCATGATTTTTTATTAAAATAAACTTAGCTCAAGTTCTTTTCATGAAATTTTCCTTACATTTATGGCTAAATTTGGACCCTATATAATTTAGAGTTACACCAGCACCCTGTGCAATATATTCTTCTTTTCCTTTTTTTTTTTTGTTATTTATGTATGACGCGTACTGTTTTCAATTTTGGTTGTTCTCTTCGGAATGAAATTAATTTTTTAGTGGGCTTATTACAATCATGGTGAATCGGAGAGTTTTCTTTAAAAATAGAATTATAAGGCGACAAATTGGGAAAAATTATAATCCAATTGAATAAGGAGAAAGCTTCGTGTCCTGTGCACGGGAGAAAAAGCAATCGATATGTGGAGTCATCCTCTGCGGCTAGATGGGATTAGATCTTAAGACATGACTTGTATCTTTTGTATAAAGAAGTTAGATAATTCACTTTATTGTAAATTCATAATTTATCTTGTTCAATCATGTTCATTTCATATTTTGATACCACAAACAATAGATTATACTCAAGTCTATTTTAATTGCTCACAATTTGCCATTTAGTACTACATTTTAGTAGTATTCATCTTCACTTGTAAGCGAGAGGTCTTAGGTTCGATTCTCACAAAGGTGAATTTGAGTCACATTATTGATAGCTCATTAAGAGACTAAGCCCACCATCCCCCCTTATTGTAGTTTGTAGATAATATCATTTGTTCAAAAAAAAAAAAAATGATCACAACTTATTTCATCAAGCCCCCAAGCGAGTCCCAAAGGGGATTTGGATCCCACCTAGAGCCAAATTGTGAGAATTCTAAGGATCCTCACATTTTAGTCATTCTTCACGCATCGTGTGGTAAAAAATCATTTAAATTTTATTATTTAAAATTAAACACCAATAATAACTAACAAAAACTGATTGCATAAAATACGATAAACTACTAAGATTTGAGGATCTTTAGAATCCTTATAAAGTGAATCCGGAGAGGATCCTCATCCTCTCAGAGGGACTAAATTTCATAGGGTTGTGAAAGACGTGCACTGCATTGGAGGCTGCCTAAATTTGGGTTAACGGTGTTGGCGGTGAAAATATACTAACAAAGCGTTATTAGCGCGAGACCTGCATATATCCAGCCAAAATACAAACCTCAACCCTCAGAATTGAGGTGGAATAACGAGCAATATATGAAGTATCCACCAAACTCCGCACTTTTTACTCTCAACAAAGAATCAGTTGTCACGACAAATTCTGAACAAAACATGCATCCATCCTAGTTCTTTATTGCATTTAATTAAAGCTTTACCGATGAAAAGAAACTTTTATGGTCTTCCGTCCCACAAAAATGTTTCTTCTTTAATTTCTCATTTTTATATTCAGAACAAGTCAGATTTGGGAAGGATAGGTTTCATTGGGACTGTCGCTTGAGGGATTCGTTTCGTTGTCTTATCCAGCTGAAGATCAACATTTTATAATCTTTTGAGACTAGAGAGAATAGCTACAAATGACCATCTACCACAGTGATGAAGAGAAGTGTTGTCTTTGCATTATTGTTGTATCAGTTCGAATTCCGTTAACTCTCTAATTTAACATCTAATTCAACAAATCTATCGTATAACGGAAGAACAAAAAAATAAAAAAATAAAAGGAGAAGACACTAACGGAAGAAAATAAGAGAGGGAGCGGCAACTTTCAACTTTCATTTAAGGGAGAGAGAACAGAGAGCGATGGATTAAACATAGTGATAAAAGGAGGAAAGGAAATGAGAGGACCATAAATAGGAGAACTGGTGGTTCTATAAGGAAAGGGATCCTCTTTGGATCCCTTCCACCAAGTCCTAGGATCCATAAATCCTGATCTTTAAAATTTGATTTAACGACTAAAGTTATTAAAATTTTTAAAGTTGACTCATATTTGTAACCATTTAATCAAATTTTAAGGGTCCGAATTGATGGTTCCCTAGGACTTGGTGGAAGGGATCCGATGATCCCTTTCCATTCTAGAAAGCAGGTTTTTTTGGTAAGTAAAATGAATGAATATAAAAAGATTAAATTGGTAAATAATAAAATATTCCAATTTAAACCACTTATTAACAAAACCCTTTTTTGTCAACATGATGAAAAGGCTATTTAGTATTCTATCACAACGAACAAATTATGGGCGGTAATGTGATTCCACAAAACTAAATTTTGTTGTTTTTCATTTAAAATTCTTCTACATGTGATTTTAGAATAAATCTAATATTAAAAAAAATATGAAACAAAAACCCCTCTCCCAACTCCTCACTCCTACTCCCACATTCTCTATCTCCCTCTCTCCTTCGCATTTCAAAAACAAAAATAAAAAATGTTCACATGCATAAAGTGTGTAGGCATATGCTAATGCTTGTTAAAATAAAGAGTAGTGTTGGAGATAAAATGACACACCCCGAACCGGAATGTCCACCTGGACCCCGAATAGAACTGTGATGGCCGACACCGGGATGAACCAATCTCACACATGATGCCCAAGCATAAGTAAAGTATAGTAAAAGTAGAATGAGAATTATACCATCGAATGTAGCCTCCAATACCAAGATTTGCCGAGAATCCTCATTGATACGAAAGCTCAGTTACCAAAACCTGGAAATGCGAAAAAAACAAAGGTGACTGGGCCTAAAAATAAAGTTTTGTAACAATCTTTTCAAAACATATTAACTCCTCACTGTAAAACAAATATAGTTTCCAAAATATACATACAACGTATAGTATTAAAATACTTACCGTAGCCTACAATATCTCAAGAGTTCAATACGTCACAATATTTCGTAAATAAACATCTAACGTCCGAAAATCACATAATCTCGCATAAATAAACATATCATATCGAGTGCTCATTGATATATGCTGACATACGAGTTCATGCAGAGATATTATGACATGAACATGACAGGGTGTAATAATGATTTACGCTCTAGTACTACAATCACGTGAAGACTGGCCCTATACACATCACATACGAGTTCTAATTGCCTATAGCAATTTATGACAAGATTGGCACTTATAATGGATCCAAAGTGAGCGTACGGTGCAATGTGAACATACACGTGAAAGATTGGCCCTGGCTCTAGGCGAGTAATAACACCAGTGCAGCACACAATGAGCAAATAACGTAAATATGATCATGCAATGGTAATTGATAATTCGATAATTCAATAATTCTAATCAATGAAATACTATTCATGATCGTAAATACAATTAAAGTATCCGTACTAATATGCATACATGTGCATCTTGTAGGACATAGTATAATTTCATGGATTCCGTCAATACGCTAATTTGTATATATGTTAACCAAATCTAGGTCTAACGTAGAAAATTCTTTATCAAATATATAAATGGAAACTAACAAATAAATATGTACTATATAAAAGACTCATAGGTACTTGCGAGGTTGCAGCAGTTCAAACGAGTAAATACAGATCACCGATGATAATCGTACCTAAGCATAATAGAGACCCATTAGTAAAACTCAATTAAAACGTTTAAATCTGGAGAAATGGATGGATTCGGATCAATGCGTTGAAATACGCTAAGAAGAGTCTTGGACAAATTTTGTAAAAAGTCAACGAAAAGTCAATGGTCAACCCTAAAAAAATCAACCGAACCACATCGGCGGTCAACTACGTTAAAACTTTGACATTTCACTACATGGATGTCAAAAACAGACTCGGGACATTGAAATTAACCTAATAGGGTTTTCGAGAAAATTTAAAAAAAGTCAACACGAGGAATATTTAAAAGAATATTCTAAGCCTATTTCGGAAATGGGCCGAGCTAGAACAACTTAGGCTTAAGGTTTGGGCTGGGTTTGGGCTTAAGCCTCCTTTTATTTTTTTTCCTGTACCAGGTCGGGTTGACTCGTTTGGGCTCGTAGGTTGCCTGACGGAACGAAGAAGAAGGCTGGATTCAGCTAGAATCATAGAGGCTGCATTTAGCCTTAATACTCAACCAAAATTAAAAATTTTAAAACCAAAACGAAGCTAGGGAGACAAGGATTTGAACTATACCATTCAAGGCCCAGCTGTGGCCGGAGTTAGCCAGAAATGGCCTGCAACATTCTCAGGTTTGCCAAAAAATCTAGGAAAACTTTTCGATGTGTTTCCTTCCATTAAACTAGTCCAAAAATCACACACCACACTTAATTTGATACTAAACGACGAAAAAGAAAAAGAGGGAGAGGGTTCCCAAGACTTACCCCTAGTCGGAAAGCAGAGGTTTCATCGAAGAACATGGTGTCGCTATCGGCTTGTTTCCATTTGTTGATGAGAGAGACGAGAGAGAGAAACAAGCGAGTTTAAGGCTCTACTCCTCATCTCTGGTTGCACATTTGGGTGGTGATGATAGAGTGGTGAAGCTCATCGAAGGCAACGGCAAGAGATGGAGAGCCCGGGGAGAGAGCCATGCAGCAAGAGAGAAGTCGAAAATTGTGAGGTGTGGGCCCTACGGGCCAAAAATAAGTTATTTAAAATATTCACCAAATAATATTAAAATAATTATTAATAATAAAATATTGTTACAATAGTAATATAATAATTATGAAAAATATATAAAATAATAAATAATATCTTTACAAAGTATTTTTCGGATTCTTCGTAAAACCCATCATAACTCCAATTTCGATTTCGTTTGCACCTATGCATTCGTACCGCCGAGTACTTTGAGAATACGGTAAAATAACAGCATGTACGCATCACAAAAGACGGTCAACATAAGTGAACAATCTCGCCTCTTGGGGCATTCTTGTCAATTCACTCATTTAAAATTAATAAAATCATAAAATTAGCGATAGGTTTGTTGGAAATGTGCCCTAAAACCAATCATGTGATGATACTTTACGGACATTTCACATGTTAAACTAATCTAGTTTAATATCAAGGGCAAAGATTATTGTTTTAAGCCATCTCATATAAATGTTATATGCTTAAACGATAAGTCCAAGGAATACGTAATTAGGAGAATGTAATTTAAACAAGTTAGATTTATGAGACCATTCTCTTTCGTATACATATCCTAAATGTTCCTGATCATAGGATTGCTAATTGGGCATTGACAATCCGTTAAGATCAGTACATGCTATGTCTTCTCTTAGGGAGAGTGACTAGTCTCGAGTCATTGGTGTGATTGACACCAAGACAAGCATGTAGGTGCTCAATAGCGAATGAGTTCACTAAACACGATCAACGAAGAGTTCTCATACTTATGTCACATGAGAACTCATGGTTGGGATAATGCAAAGTAGTCATTTGACCTGAGGCATCATAGTTGTCTTGTGGTTAGGTCCTTGATCTTTGATTATGTCAAAGTCACTCCATTCGCGGGTGTCCACGGCATAGTTGGGGTTAAGCCACTTAGACACGGAGGCAAGTGAATGCGCAACAAGGGATCTCTAACCTTTAAACCGTTTGAGGGAGAATACTCTATGATATGATTAAGAATCTCTGGCCAGAGTATGAATGAGATTTAGGAAGTCGTTCCAAATCACATTCAAGATAATCATATAAGTAAATGAATCACATTGGATAGTAGACATGAATAAACTATCAAACCAAACAATGTGGTCAAGAGTATTGTATTAGAGAAAGACCGTATTGCATTGTAATCCTAAACTGAATAGGTTCTCCACCTCTTCTAATTAGCTTGGGTAACCATGATATGCTGCTAGGTATCACTCATGATTTGTGGAAGCCCTAAACGTGTATAAACACTAAAGGGAGAATTGGAAGTAAGTTTCAATTCACAATCGATTTGAAAGAGTTTTAATCACCCACTGCCTCGCTAAAAGGAACCTAATGGATCGTACACCGTGTAAGGTAGAGATTGAAGAAAAAACGGAGACGAGTAAGAATAATTAAATGGTTTAATTATTTATGGCAAGGATTAATTAATATGTTAATTAATCAAACGAATAAAGTTCGTTAAAAGACCACGGGTTAGTTTTGGGCCTCAAGGCCCAATGGGCTTCGAACGTTAAGCCTATTGACTTAAGTTGTATGACAACTTAATGACAAATAATTCACAAAGGCCTTAAAAGCCCAATGAAACCCTATGGCCGGCCATTTTGTTAAAGGAGTGGGTTTTGGACTTAATTACAAGTTTGCCACTCCAATGAATAAAGGTATAAATATGACTTTATAGCCAAAATTCATTTAGGGTTTCTTTTGGAGAAAAGATGAGAACACAAACTCTCTTTTCTCTCTAAAGAGGCCGGCCCCTTGGAGGGATTAGCTAGTAATCTTTCTCCTCCAAGGTCACTCATCTCTTCTTCACATCTTACCTTGGTGTGTAGACTTAGAGGTTCTCAATTTTGGGAACTTGGAGAAACCTATTCTTCCATCCAAATCCATGGATCTAAGAAGCAAGGAATGAAGGCCCTATCTCTTGGGTGATTATCCTTTGCTTATGCAAAGAGGAATCAACAAAGGTATAAATTTCTCAACTCACTTTGTTTTAAGTTGAGTCTTGGTTCACCCAACTACTAGGCTTTGAACTTCATGGTTAATGTTTTGTTTTTAAGTGTATACAAGCATGATTCCGCCTTTAATTTGTTAATTGCATGCTATAGATGTTGCTTAAATGAACATGTTTTTCACAAAATTTCCTTCAAGTGGTATCAGAGCCTAGGTCTAGTAGTTGGTGAATCCTTTTAGGTTTTGTAGTTCATAGTCTTTGATTTAATGTTGTAATATGTTACAAGCTTTATTCTTGCTTCTTTGAATGTAAATTTTGTTAGAAAATATGCCATCTCAAATGTTGTAGATGTAGTTCATATGAGCATGAATATTGGAGCTAAAATTTGGTGCCATGTTTTTGGGAAAATTCGGCCAAATCCAAAGGGTGGATTTTTGGATTCATGTTTGACTTGTTAAAAGTGTTTTCAAGTGACTTTTGGAACCCCTATGTACCCTAGTTTGGTTATATGTTATTTCCCTTAAGTTTGAATGGTTTTGGGATGTTTTTGGGTGAAAAATGTTCATGGAAATTTTTGAGTTTTTCATGAGTGTTCTTCATTGTTCTTGACATTTTTGCCAAGAACAAAAAGTTTGGTGTTTTGATTCAAAGTTTTGATTTATTTCATAAAGTTTATGTTTTATGTTTTTCATATGTTTAAATGTATTAGATATTTGTTTAGAAAGGTGATGGAATTATTGGTGGGTGTGTAAGGATTAATTCCCTTTAACACACACCACTTGCACCACTTGCATGCTTTATGTCAAACTTACCAATCAACACACACATCACTCCTTTCACCTCTCCAAAACCAGCCACTCCCTCAATGGGAGTACTTTTGGGGCTTTTATGCAATTACATAAAGTTTTGATACTTTTGTGTATTTGCATTTTGGCCCAAAAGTTTACGTTTTTACGTTTAGGTCCAAAAACACTAAAGGACAAATTGTTTTGCTCCTTTAATGAAGTTTTTGCATTTGTTGAAATTTTTGGGTTCTAGTTGTAATTACATGAAGTAGTGAACTTTTGTGTTTTTACAAAGTGACCCCAAAAGTTTATGTTTTTGCAATATAGCCCAAAAGTTGAGGTTATTGCATTTTGGCCCAAATTAGGTTGAGAACAAAATGGTTTTGTCTCTTTAAATGAGAATTGGATTTTCATTTCATTTAGCTCCATTTAAATCAATTCTATGGATACAAAAACCAAATGAAAATGTTGCATTCAAGTTTAATTGGTTAAAGCGTTAATTAATTAAAGAAAAGGTGATTATGAACCTAAGCCTATTATAATTGAGCTATATGAAAGGCCGTCTCAAATTTGTTTGAACCATGGGAATGTGTAGATTAGATTTTGGTTGTAATTTGATATAATCAAATGTTGTAAAAGAGCATAAGCTCTTCTTTACTTTAAAGTAATTTGTATTATTCAAATGTTGTAAAGAGCATAAGCTCATCTTTACTTTAAAGTACTCATTTCTTGTGTTATTTGATATGCATGAAAATGGAGTAGTGGGTCCAACGCCCAATAAGACAACACGCCTTAATATGATTAAACGCGTAATTAAAATCAATCACCATCCCTAGACCGAGATTCAACACTAGGCTCGTGTTGGATCTAATCAAAGGTTCATAGTCATCCTAAGGCCCTAAGGCAACTATATAGTCCATCAATGAATGCAAACCTTATGTTAGTAGTATCGTATACTCTTGCTTTAAAAACCGTTTTATAAGCATAGTGGGAGTATTATATACAACTAAAAACAATCAAATGGACCAATAGTTGTAATAGGACCAAATTGTTTTAATAAGATTAAAATGTATGTTTATATGTGATGAGACCTAAAACCCTCAACCAAACCATTATTAAGTTGATAATCGAGAGATGCTTTGAACATCTCTTCGTAGGCCTTCCACCATGGTGGGCTTCAATCGTTTGTGACTCATACACCATATTCGTCTAGTTCTGGGGTATGCAAAGTATGTGCTTACATTCAGGAGAAGACTATAAACATATGATGAAGTGAAGGTAGGCAACGAGTATGGTCAATATGATATTCTTCTGAGGCCATTCTTGAACCCCTACTTGAACTAGCATGGTGGGAATGACTTAACTAAGTGCAATGGTGCCAATATGATATTCTTCTGAGGCATCATTTTCTAGAGGCCAAATTAGATGGGTAATTACAAAAGTTGTAAATGGCTAAAGCGTTATCCTCTCATCATTATTGTTGCTAGCCAATATGATATTCTTCTGAGGTGGGCTTGGTAATGGTGAGTCTCCCATACCCTACTAAGAGTTTCCTCCAAAACTCTCGAATTCCAATGAGGGATATGGAATTTGCCAAAAATAGTGGGTGGTGCTATTTGATTTAAAGACCCGAATCAAATGGCTTAAAATCAATCGATTTATATTCGTTATGTATTTATTTACCAATATATTTGCAAACGCTATCCAACACTTGACAAATAAAAGCCGAAAGCTTTAGTTTCCGGACTTGGTACTACAAAACCATAGATTGTCTTTAATGGCTTGTAAATGTACCTAAGTAGTCTCATCCTCACAATCTTCCTATTGATAATGTATCATTAGAAGAATATGTTAGAAAAAATCTATCATAAAGAGGACAATACTTTTAATGTCATAATTCTTCAATTACAATTTGTTGTATGAAGAAATAAGAGTTGCTTTGAACAACTCTTAGTTAAATGCAAACATTAGTGCTTGTTTCTTTGTTACATGAACAAGGAACTTTAGAAGTAAGTACAAAGGCATGGACACTTTTTGTGCCATGATTCTTCACTTACAAATTGTTGTATGAAGAAATGAGAGTTGCCTTGAACAACTCTTGAAAGTTTGTAATTATGTTTAGAACATAATGGTTGTTTGACAAAAATTGTCCATCAACATGGACTTATGATGATTTTGAATCATTGAGTGTTGAAGTGTTAAACCACTTCTAGAGACGGAAACTAGGCAAGGACTTCACCTTTGTGTCCTTATCCAAATGGTTCACTAAGTTTATTGTAAACTATATAGTGAACAATAACCACACGCTCTCCAAATCGTTTGATGTGTATAACACAATTGAAATAAGTTTCAAGAGAGACAGTGGGAGTTTAGGGACCATGACTATTGTAGACAAAGGAGAAGTCAAATGAAGAAAGCGAAATAACTCCAAGGGAACAAACTTTCTTTATAAAAGGATGGACATTGGAAGGGGTATTTGCAAGAAATGTCTTGCAAATATCAAGAACACAACTTTCGAAGGTGTTGTAAATTGTTCTTGAAAAGTTCAAAACAGTTGGCTCTTCTACTTGAATGCTTGATTCCGTATTAGTAACTATGTTTTACAATCGTTGTAAAAGTGTGGCTAATAAGAAGTAGAAGATTAATGAGAGAAGAGAAAGTACTTCACATTCGGAACGTGAATTAAATGTAGATCTCTGCGAAAGCAGATAGTACTTACTTCCTCATATGAACTACCAAAGAAAATGGAAAAACAAAGATTGTCTTTACATTCCAATTTTAAGGAACTTGATTCCGTCACTATAGTAGAGATGGATGAATGTTTTGTTTGACAAAACATTGTTCTTTATTAGTCAATGATTGGATTATAGTAATCTAATTGATTGTCTCTATAGTAGAGATGATATGGTAGTGTTAACTGTTTAGAATATAACGATGCTTAAAACCCAAAAAGGTTGCAAGGTAGTGACTAATCCCAACTGAGTTGTGATACCTCTAAAACATAAATTACGAGTTGGTCATAGATGGATGCTTTGGATCATTAGATCCGGATCCAATACCTTCTTGTTAAAATTGTATAGAGGCGAAATGTTCGAATCTTTATTCTTTTGGAAAGAAGAAAGAATCACAAAGTTGTTGAGGTTAATTCACTTAGATGTTAGTGGCACTTGTCCACAACATAATACTACTCATGTTGTATGACATTCACCGAAGATCACTCTCGGTTGGACTATAGTTTATTTTGAATAAACACAAGTCCGAATACTTTGCAAAAGCTTTCAAAGAATTCAAGAAATGTAAGTTGATGAGTAAGACGTCTAAAGTATTTGCCTCCTTAGATTTGATCCAAGGAAAGATAACACTTTAGAACAGTTTCCTTGAAAAATATCAAGGAAAGAAGCATCAAAAGATAATGGATTTCTCCATTAGGAGAAGAACGAACATGAATAAGATTTAGTTCGTTGGATGTTATCAATTACCCATATATAGGATATATGCTTCTAAGACAATATGATTGTCAATTAGAAGATCTTCCAAAATTTTTCATGACTCCATAGGATGTAGTTGGAAAGAAAGACAAATCTTAATCATGTTAAGATTTGGGGTTGTGTGCTAATAAGCAATATTTGTTTAAAAATTATCTTGTGGGTATCCTTAAATTAACATTTGGATATCACTTCTATAAACCAACTAACAAATGTTGTTTGTTGGGTAGTTCATTGTAATCCTACACTAGGATTTGCCTAAGATAGCGCAAATGAACGAGAGATAGAACTCAAAGAATTTGAGAAACAAGATAGTGATCAACAAATATAACAACCTAGTTCCTTCACCACAAGCTCCTAGGTAGTCGAGAAGGATTTATAAACCGTCTCGGTTGAATGGTTTCAACTTTATGACTATGTCATAGAGTTGCAACTCTTAATTCGAAAGAAATAAGAATGATAAATCCTTATGACTACATTGAGTGTATATAGGATATATACTCAAGGAAATGGTAAAGTACCATTTGACCCGAAATAAGTGAAACCTTTAATAGCTAATTGATAGCTTAAGGTGACTACAATCAAAGATATTGGTTGACTTGGAAGAAACCATCTTTGACGTAGTCTTGGTTTCAATTAATTCGAAGATTGCTAGCTACAACTAAATGGTGATTCAATGTTTGGACATTATATGGGTTTCTGAAACCATTATTAAGATAGTCTTGATAATATATATGTCTAAAACTATGAATCACAAGACATGTAAGTTGTAGAGATCCATCCCTCATGGATCTTAGCAAGCTAGTGGGAGCTATAAGCGTCTAATGAGAGAAAGATCAAATCGTTTGATTTCTCATAAAGATGTGAATGAATCTTTTGTTTACTAGGTTTACAAAAGATTAGTGGGAGTTAATCATATTCCTAAATTTAAATATATCTATATATATATATATATACACACATATATGATATATTAATTTTGGAAATGAAAAGAATATTTCTTCGTTAAAGTTATGACTTTAAACATTCTATAACGATAGAATGTATATGGGAGATATAGTCTAAATACATGGGATAGAAATCTATAATGATATATTTCAAGATATAATTCGATTATATCAATCCCTAATAATAGACAAAAGATGCTAGGAAGTTTCTCATATGATGATAAACTTCAATTAGAAGGACGACTCTAGTGAGACTAGCAAGTTGCCCTTCTCAAAGGGAACGTACCCTTTGACTCCCAAAGAAATAATGCGTAAATAGAATCCTTTATGCATACGCAGAAAGGTGATTTATGTATTTCATATTGTATAAAAAACATTGATATGAGTTGTACCTAGAAAGGTACAAGACGATATCAGTGCAAGCCCAGGATCAGAACCATGGCAACTGTCAAGTGAGTCCTTGAGTATTTAAGAAATACTAAAGGATAGATTCCTAAAAAAATGAGGAAGAATTAGAGTAATGTAATGGAAGCGTAAATGTATTAGATTATGAATCTAATCCATCATTGGATGTTTCTTCATTATGAATGAAGAGATAATCAGATATCTCTTTATTATGACTAAAAGAGATATTTGGATGAAAACATTAAAAGTAATGACTTTAGTGTGTTCCATTGTGAATGCAAAATATATTGCCATATAGAAGCTTACAACAATGTTGTTTGGATGGGAAAGTTCATTTATGAACTCTCTATTTGGTTCCAACCAGAAAGTGTCTCTAGTGTACTGACACTACGACACTAATGGGGTGATAGCTCAAGCCAGGGAATCAACGTCTCATCACGATCCGAACTCAAATGAGAGACTGAACCACATGATTGAAATCATGTATAATGGTGACGTCGTTATTCTCAAGGTTTCTTCTATGGATAACATATAGATATCCCTTGTCTAGGCCTACTACTCAGCCATTTTTGAAATGACTACAGAAGAGGTATCATCAGTGATGACCAAGCTGATTGGCTCTAGTGCAACTGGGAGATTGTTGGAAATGTGCCCTAAAACCAATCATGTGATGATACTTTACGGATATTTCACATGTTAAACTAATCTAGTTTAATATCAAGGGCAAAGATTATTGTTTTAAGCCATCTCATATAAATGTTATATGCTTAAACGATAAGTCCAAGGAATATGTAATTAGGAGAATGTAATTTAAACAAGTTAGATTTATGAGACCATTCTCTTTCGTATACATATCCTAAACGTTCCTGATCATAGGATTGCCAATTGGGCATTGACAATCCGTTAAGATCAGTACATGCTATGTCTTCTCTTAGGGAGAGTGACTAGTCTCGAGTCATTGGTGTGATTGACACCAAGACAAGCATATTGGTGCTCAATAGTGAATGAGTTCACTGAACACGATCAACGAAGAGTTCTCATACTCATGTCACATGAGAACTCATGTCACATGAGAACTCATGTCACATGAGAACTCATGGTTGGGATAATGCAAAGTAGTCCTTTGACCTGAGGCATCATAGTTGTCTTGTGGTTAGGTCCTTGATCTTTGATTATGTCAAAGTCACTCCATTCGCGGGTGTCCACGGCATAGTTGGGGTTAAGCCACTTAGCCATGGAGGCAAGTGAATGCACAACAAGGGATCTCTAACCTTCAAACTGTTTGAGGGAGAATACTCTATGATATGATTAAGAATCTCTGGCCAGAGTATGAATGAGATTTAGGAAGTCGTTCCAAATCACATTCAAGATAATCATATAAGTAAATGAATCACATTGGATAGTAGACATGAATAAAATATCAAACCAAACAATGTGGTCAAGAGTATTGTATTAGAGAAAGATCGTATTGCATTGTAATCCTAAGCTGAATAGGTTCTCCACCTCTTCTAATTAGCTTGGGTAACCATGATATGCTGCTAGGTATCACTCATGGTTTATGGAAGCCCTAAACGTGTATAAACACTAAAGGGAGAATTGAAAGTAAGTTTCAATTCACAATCGATTTGAAAGAGTTTTAATCGCCCACTGCCTCGCTAAAAGGAACCTAATGGATCGTACACCGTGTAAGGTAGAGATTGAAGAAACAACGGAGATGAGTAAGAATAATTAAATGGTTTAATTATTTATGGCAAGGATTAATTAATATGTTAATTAATCAAACGAATAAAGTTCATTAAAAGACCACGGGTTAGTTTTGGGCCTTAAGGCCCAATGGGCTTCGAACGTCAAGCCCATTGACTTAAGTTGTATGACAACTTAATGACAAATAATTCACAAAGGCCTTAAAAGCCCAATGAAACCCTATGGCCGGCCATTTTGTTAAAGGAGTGGGTTTTGGACTTAATTACAAGTTTGTCACTCCAATGAATAAAGGTATAAATATGACTTTATAGCCAAAATTCATTTAGGGTTTCTTTTGGAGAAAAGATGAGAACACAAACTCTCTTTTCTCTCTAAAGAGGCCGGCCCCTTGGAGGGATTAGCTAGTAATCTTTCTCCTCCAAGGTCACTCATCTCTTCTTCACATCTTACCTTGGTGTGGAGACTTAGAGGTTCTCAATTTTGGGAACTTGGAGAAACCTATTCTTCCATCCAAATCCATGGATCTAAGAAGCAAGGAATGAAGGCCCTATCTCTTAGGTGATTATCCTTTGCTTATGCGAAGAGGAATCAACAAAGGTATAAATTTCTCAACTCACTTTGTTTTGAGTTGAGTCTTGGTTCACCCAACTACTAGGCTTTAAATTTCATGGTTAATGTTTTGTTTTTAAGTGCATACAAGCATGATTCCGCCTTTAATTTGTTAATTGCATGCTATAGATGTTGCTTAAATGAACATGTTTTTCACAAAATTTCCTTCAAGGTTGTCATAATTTACCCAACTTAAAAAATTTTATCCCCGAAATTTGAATTAAATTGTAATGCAAAAATAGTGAAAGGATAGCAGAAGAAAAATATATATAAAGGAGATTTCAAATTAGAGAAGTTGCATAAAAGAGAATATCATTCCGTCGCGATCAGATTGCAATGATTTGTCTTTCATGCCTCCAAACTCAAACTTTCCTTCTCCTTCAGTACGATACTATAATATAATCTATTTTTATAAAAACATAAAGTCAAATATTAGATATATAATAACATAACGTCAAAATACATACATAATAAAGTTAAGTTAAAATAGTTGTCCTAAAGTCAAAATTCAACATAGAAAATTTCGCCTATGCACTCGTAGCATCATGTACTCCGAGAATAAGCTTGTAGTATATTTGGGTCAAGTTGTAACATCCCACATCGCCCAGGGGTGTGGATCCTGTAAGCCTTATATGTATATTCCCATCTGTACCTAGCACAAGGCATTTTGGGAGCTCACTAGCTTCGGGTTCCATCAGAACTCCGAAGTTAAGCGAGTTCGCGCAAGAGCAATCCCAGGATAGGTGACCCACTGGGAAGTTCTCGTGTGAGTTCCTAAAAGCAAAACCGTGAGGGCGTAGCCGAGGCCCAAAACGGACAATATCTTGCTACGGCGGACTCAAGCCCAGGATGTGGTGGGGCTCCGAATTGGGATGTGACAATTTGGTATCAGAGCCAATCCCTGGCTGGAAGCGTGCTGACGAGGACGTCAGGCCCCTAAGAAGGCCTCGTGCTAGGTAAAGATGGGAATATACAGATAAAGTTTACATGATCCACACCCCTGGGCGATGTGGGATGTTACACAAGTCCAAGCAATAAATAAAAATACGAATGTATACGGGCCTACTTTCTTACTTGCTTATCAAGACAACATAAAGTGTCCGTATTGCGGGCTGCAGACGTAATATTGACAACTTATTCGTTGGGCTCGTTAAGCGAGTGCTCAAGTAAGAAATTCCCGAGGGTGCAATATTACCATCATGCCCTTCATTGGGAAATACAAATAAATCATCTAATTAGTGCCTCGATCGCGCTCATGTAATACCCTCTCGGGCGACAACGTCAACATTACACAATTTCCTATATCGTAATCTCGATCGTTCGAATACCTTTTTCCAATGTCAAACATGTACTGTGCATAAAATCTTTATACCATGGCTCAAACAGTACAAAAGCTAAACCAGAATAATAACTATTGTTCTACGCAACTTAACAGAGGTAGATATCTATCATAACCATGCAAAAATTGCATAACAGACAAAAGCTATTTGTTCTCTAAAGTCCAGATAGCTCATTTAGACTGGCCGTTAGTCTGAGGGTGAAATGTGGTATTGAATAACAACTTAGTACCCATAGCTTTCAAGAAGACTTCCCAAGATTTAGAAGTGAAACGAGTATCACTGTGAGATACAATAATGACATACACACCATGTAGCTGAACAATGTAGTTCACAACGCCTTAGCGAGCAGATTTATAGTCAATTTCTCTCGAATTAAGCGAAAAACTATGTCGAGAAGAGTAAAAGAACAATCAAGAATTTGAGGGTCAAAACAAGTCCATCAAATCTAGAATACAACTAACTGGATTAAATGCATGACATCTCGCTACAACGGTAGCTTTCAGGAGATTCAATCACCAACAGTAAGGATTCGTTTAGCATAATATTTGTTAGGTGATTGAGGAATTAATGGTCACAACTAAAGTTTAAATGCCCAACAAGTTCGCCTAGATAGTTCGTCTGCCTAAAAAATTAATATGAAGTGTAGTAGGGTAAACACATACTTAAGGTTGACTAGAATGTTTTCCGACACAATGAGGAGATTATGGAATCATAGTCAGAATATACGCTAATCAAAACACCAGAAAATCTGATAATTTCAAGAATGAGGTATTTTACCAAGTCGTCTAAAATGTCGTCCCTCTAGACTAACAGAAAGTGAGTTGACATGTCAAGTCGGTCGATAATCACTGAAACATCATCATGATCTCTACATGTACAAAATATCTCATACTGAGAGCTTATGAAGATATTTCCCATCTCCATTTGGATACGAAAAATGATAATAACTACTTGGACAATTTCTTGATGATTTGTAGGTAACGTTATATCATTACTCATGAATTCCAACTGAAATGGAATAGGACAGGCTGAAGATGTTCAAGGGTAGATGTCTTTTACTGTGGTAAATAGTAACTACATTTGCACAACTAGGGTGATACACGATAGTGCAATTGTAGGCGTGGATTTGATTATTCCATCATCGCTGTCAGAAACCTAGTTCCTTTCAAATGAAGATGTATTGGAGAGATCTAAGGTTGGTAAAGATTTTGGACATGTTTCTCCATAGAGAAGTGTCATCTGGTTTTCACGTAAGGATGGTAATTGTTAACTCTAGGTCATGAATAAGATGGTTCATTTAGTACGATTTCAACCATTGGGAAGCATAAGCAATACTCTGTGTCGCTACATGGGTACGCAGTCACAGCATTCAATGGACCATTATAATAGATTTCAAAATAATCGGTGTCATTGAAAAGCATATGAACAATGGTCAAAACAAGACAATGTTGCAATTGTCACAATTTTATTCACATTTAACGTCTAAAACTAAACTAATTTTTCTTGATCAACTTGTGAGAAGAAATGCTACAACTGACAAGTATTTAACAAGCTGCTAATAAAATTTGATAAAGCTAAAGATTACATGTATTCCACCGAAACCTGTGGGAAACATCCAATTTTCTACATTTGCAACCTTTAGGGGAAAAGAAAAGAATGTCGTCTGCTAAGATCCCGTCTCCCAAGAAAAGTACCAATTTAAACAAAGCTAACATTTGAGGACATTGATCTAAAGCTGATTGTCGATGTTCAAAAAATTTGATCTCGTTGCTGGGGTAGGTGACAAAGTCGTTGACACGACTACTTCGAATTCGTCAAGCTATGAAAGAAAACCCAGGCTCAAGAAGTTGGTCGGAGAGACCATCAATTCGAAATATGGGTTAACGGTTTTAATTGAATTTCCAGAAGTCTAGGTACAATCCTAAGGTTCAGTCTTTCGCCTTTACAAATAGGTTTGAGGTTCCCTAGATAAAGTGTTTGGTTGGGTAAATTTCTAATCGGTAAGTTTTTGTAACTAAGTTTCTCAATGACATCAGAGTTTTTCAAGAAGATGCAAGGAAAATTTGTATTAGTACGAGAAAATGGATCGATGGTGTATTTGACTTCCCGCATCAGTGGTATCTCAGGTAAAATTTTGAGAAATGACGTTAATGATAGGCATCATTGAAATGTATAACACTACTTTCTTTCTCTACAACACATACTAATAGGTCTTCACACCTTTCTTGATACTCAATTCACTTTTACAGCAAAATTTAACTCGTGCTTCAAATCTATTATTTGTTGGCTGATATGACCACAAGAATGACTGGTCAAGAATGTTCAAGTTACCTAACTAAGTAACATTGTTAACACAACTATAAGTTTACTGTCCTAATACAAGGCTTGCTCCTAAGTTTACATGATTGTAATTTCTTCGGCTCCGGTAGTCATTGTTACACAGTCTATCAGCCGCGCCACTAATCAATGCATTGAAGATATTTTGATATTGTTCGTTACCCTGAAACTATGAACCAGCATTTTGGCACAAATGTATCATTCCTAGATACTAGCATGTGTTTGATATCAGAAATCATACCACCTAAATACTAGTTGATAGCTTCTGGATATCAAACAATATCGTCAATTAGTAGCACCAGCGTTGGATGATTACAGGTTAAAGCCCGCTCGGGTGGATGGTTTTCAAATGATTTGTAAGGAATTGATCCTATAAGATGGTTTCATTGATTCTAGGGGAAATTGGTTACTACTTGTAGGATTTTTGTTAACTGAAGGTATAACAACTCATACCCCTATGACTATACTCATCGTAATTGATGAGTACAACATCGAAATAAATTATGGGAACTAGTGTTAGTTGAAATGTCCTAAGGCTGGAAACAGAAATTTGCTAATAGCTTACTTTAGAATGGGCTTAAAGAGATTCTATCTTCCTCTTGAAGATTCGAAACTATGCTAGTACATTTGAAGGATTAATGCCATCGGTGACCAAAAGTGACAATCCCTCAGAAGTTCTTCTGTCAAGTGCTACCATTTTAGCACCACATTGTCATTCGAGACATTTTCAGAGATGTCGACGAAAAGTAAAGCTTTGTAGGAATTCTAATAGGTGGTATATTAAGGGGTACAACCAAAGAATCAAAACTAATTGTGGTTTCCATTTCGAAAGGTTTGGTAATGATGGCTAAAGAATAGTGATGTGATTAATTGATAAATCTCGGTGGTGCATAGCTATCGATATAGTAGCCTTTCTTGGGGGCCATCAACTTGTCTCCAACCTAAATCTTTCCTTGGCAGGGAAATTCTTCACTTAAAATCTAAAGGCGTTCACCAAAACAATCTTCTAGAGAGTCAATAAGTCATCTAAATTGCCCAAAACTTAGGAAAAGCTAACACATTTTTCGTGCTCGACGAGGTGGCAATATCCGACATTAGGTTTATAAACTGAGAATGCCTACATCACGCATGTGATGAACACAATACTGCCTAAACTTATGCTCTAATACCAAACTAACACACCCTAAACTAGAATGTCCACCTAGACTTGAATTGAGTTGTGCTGGCCGACACTAAGAAGGTGACGAAGCCACAAAGTGTAGTGATGGAAAATGTGAGTAAATTTAAACCTAGAAGTGCCTAAATGGAAGAGTGCACATGTGAGTAGGAATGAACCCATTTCACACGTGATGCCAGAGCATAAGTAAGGTACAGTAAAAGTAGAATGAGAATTATACCATCAAAGGTAACCTCCAATACCAAGATTTCCCAAGAATCCTCGTCGATAAGAAAGCTTAGCTACTAAAACCTGGAAGGGCGACAAAAAAACAAAGGTGGGTGGCCTAAAAATAAAGTTTTGTAAAAATCTTTTCAAAACATAATAACCCCTTGTCGTAAAACAAGTATAGTTTCCAAAATATACATACTACGTATAGTATGAAAATACTTACCGTAGCCTGCAATATCTCAAGAATTCAATACGTCACAATATTTTGTAAATAAACATCTAACATCCAAAAATCACATAATCTCACATAAATGAACATATCATATCGAGTGCTCATGCATATATGTTGACACATGAGTTCATGTAGAGATATTCTAACATGAACAAAATTTGGTGTAATAATGATTTACGTTCTTGTACTACAATCACGTGAAGACTGGCGCTAAGCGCATCACATACGAGTCCTAATTGCCTATAGCAATCTAGGACAAGACTGGCACCTACAATGGATCCAAAGTGATCATACGGTGCATTGTGAACATACACGTGAAAGAATGGCCCTGGCTCTGGGTGAGTACAAACACCAGTGCAACAGTCGATGAGCAGATAACGTAAATATTATCATGCAATGGTAATCGATAATTCAATAATTCTAATCAATGAAATACTATTCATGACTGTAAATACAATTGAAGTATCTATATTAATATGCATACCTGTGCATCTTGTAGGACATAGTATAATTTCATGGATTTCGTCAATACGCTAATTTTGATATACGTTAACCTAATCTACGTGTAATGTAGAAAATTCTTTATCAAATATATAAATGGAAACTAACAAACAAACACACACACACACACACACACACACACACACACACACACACTATACAAATGAAGGGACCCACTCATAGGTACTTGCGAGGTCGCAACTGTTCAAACGAGTAAATTCAGATCACCGATGCTAATCATACCTAAGCATAATAGAGATCCATTAATAAAACTCAATTAAAATGTTTGAAATTTGGAGAAATGGATGGTGGATTCGGAATTAATGCGTCGAAATACGCTAAGAAGGGTCTCGGGTAAATTTTGTAAAAAGTCTACGAAAAGTCAACGGTCAACCCTAAAAAGCCAACCGAGCGGCCTCGGTGGTCAACTATGTTAAAACTTTGGAATTTGACTAAATGAATGTAAAAAATGGACTCGGGACATCGAAATTAGCTTAGGAGGGTTTCCAAGAAAATTTCAAAAATGTCAACACGAAGAATATTCCAAGAATATTCTGGGAATATTCTGAGCCCATTTCGGAAATAGACCAGGCTGGAACAACTTGGTCTTAAGGTCTGGGCTGGGTTTAGGCTTAAGCCCCTTTTTTCTGTACTAAGGAGGGTTAACCCGTTTGGGCTCGCGGGTCGCCGAACCCAACGAAGAAGAAGCCCGGATTAGGTTGGAGTCACAAAGACTGCGTTCTGCCTCAATACTCAACCAAAATAAAAACTTTAAAAATCAAAACGAAGCTAGGGAGACAAGGACTCAAACTATACCCATTCAAGGACCAACCGTGGTCAGAGTGGGTCAAAAATGACCTGCAACATTCTCAGGTTCACAAAAAAATTTAGGAAAACTTTGCAATATGTTTCATTCCATTAAACCAGTCCAAAAATCACACACCACACCTAAATTTGATACTAAACGACGAAAAATAAAGAGAGAGGGGGTTCCCAAGGCTTACCCTTAGTCGGAAAGCAGAGGTTTCTTGAGAGAGCATGGTGTCGCCAGCGATTTGTTTCCATTTGCAAATGAGAGAGACGAGAGAGAGAAACAAACGAGCTCAAGGGTATGTTCCTCGTCTCTGGCTGCACATTTGGATGGTGATGACAGAGTGGTGATGCTTGCTGGAGATGACAGCAAAATGGTGGTGGTGGTGTTGACTCACAAAAAGAAAGAGAATGAGTGAGAGAGTAATGGAGAACTGAGAGAAGGAGAGAATTCGAGAGAGATTTCTAGAGAGCCACGCGGCAAGAGAGAAATGGAAAGTTGAGGTGTGGACCCATAACTAACTTATTAAAATATTAAAATATCCACCAAATAATATTAAAAATAAATCTATAATAATATAATATTGTTACAATAGTAATATAATAATTATGAAAAATATATAAAATAATAAATAGTATTTTTACAAAGTATTTTTCAGATTCATAATTATGTAAAACTTCCATCGCAACTCCGATTTCGATTTCGCTTGCGCCTACGCGTTCGTACCACCGAGTACTTCGATAATACAGTAAAATAGCAGCTCGTACGCGTCATAAAAAGATGGTCAACAAAAGTCAACAATCTCACCTCTAGGGGCATTCTCGTCAATTCACTCATATAAAATTAATAAAATTGTAAAATTAGGGACAAGTTGTCACATAAAAAATGAACTTGACTAGCTAAGTAGTATAAGGATAATGATGTGTTTGGTGCAGTGTCGGACTAAATTCATTTTGGAATTCATTTTTTTTGGGTCATTTTTCAATTCATCTTATTCATTTTTTTTTATTAATCCACACTTTTTTATTACTTAACTCTCTCCCCTAAACCTGGCAATTTCTTACATGACCTATTAACACGACATGTAAATGCACGAAAATAACGGGTTTCGGGTCAACACAATAACTAATTGAGTCGTTGTCAGGTCACAAAGTAAGAACCCATTAATAACGGGTCATGAACAAGTTTATACGTAAGTGATAGGCGAGTAACCTGTTTCGACATGTTAAGAAAAAAGTTATTTTGATGATTTTAATTTTCTAAACTACTAAAAAAAACTTACTATAAAATACAATAGCCGAAATGTACTTGTATATATTGTATATTAAGTACGTATTATTGTATTATTATTCTATATAAATTTAAAAAAAATTAATTTTTATTTATTTATTTATTTATTGTTATAGTATATTATAGGCAAAGAGTGAGATTAAAAAAATTATAAAACAAAATAAAAATAAAAATATCAAGTAATTTAAAAATACCAAGTGTTTTTAAAAAAATTATAATAATTAATTTACAAGTGCGAAATGTGAAAAAAAAAATATGAAAACACTCATGATCACATCCTCTAGCTTTAAGTATGGTTACATCGTCGTGAAAGCCATAAAATCCTCATGAATAGAATTTTTAAGGGAGTACAAAATAAATAAAATTTATAATCATTAATTTACAAGTCTGAAAAATGTGAAAGCATATAAACGTGCAAGGTTCCTTAACCTTGAATTGTAACTCCTTTCATTATGGGTGGGCACGGGCCCAGTCAGGCCCAAATTTGAAAGAATCGAACTGGACCCATTTTAAAATGCAACGAGGCGGGCCGAGCCAAGTAATGCCATTTCTAAATTTCGAACCGAACCTAACTCGGCCTGTTTGAAACAGGCTAATTCAGGCCGGGTCCACAAGTTCGATTACGATTTTTTAACTCGTCGTTCGTCTTCCTCTGTCGATAATCTAGATGCTCAAATTGCAAGTAGTAGCATTAGGATACTCTGCAACAAGAATTTGAACGACCCATGGTTCTCAAAGCAGTAGTATTTTGCTTGTTTTGGGATTTCCAATATCTCCTACTACACCCACTTGCCTCAAAATAGTTGACATGCTTACAAATTAACCAAATGAATCATATAAATTCAAATCCCAAAACCTCCAGTATCTCCTACTAAATCCGAAAACCTTTTTCAAAGAAAAACAATCATATAAATCATTTGAACCCACTGTCTTCTCCAACCTTGAGCCTCGTGCCCACCGTTTTCTCCGACCTGCAACAAGCCATCTTCATCTCTGATTTGCAACAAGCCATTTTCGTCTTCACTGATCTACAACAAGCATATTCATCTTCGATCTGCAACAAGCCATCTTCGTCTCTAATTTGCAACAAGCTTAAGGGCCACGGTAGAGATCTGGGAGTCTGAACTAGTAATTACCCTATTGGGTGGTCAATTGTTGAGATCTGATAATCCAGCCACTTCAACAAGAGTTTGAAGGCGGCGCAGTCGTGGTGGTCATGAGGCGATGATGGTCTAGGTGACTGATGTCAAGAACTTGACGCAAGCTCAAGTGTGAATAAATGGAAAATGGGAGATTGATGAAAGTCTCTAAGATGAGGGGAAAAAATGTTGGAGATTTGGATTTAATTAAATCATATAAAAATGCGCTAAGACGAGAGCTACATATTGGTTCTAGAGACCTTCTGGAAGGCCTCCCAAATCTGGTCCAATTTGGTGGGCGACCTTGTAAGTCGAGGTCCACGGTGTCGCTTTAATTTTGGACCCGTCTCGCCCTGCTAATTTCGTAGACCCGCCCCGTTTTGTGTTTCGAATTTTTGGACCCGTCCCGTACCCGCCCCTAACCGTATGTAGCCACCCTAACCCGCAAGTCCAAGACCAATTTGCCCACCCCTACCCTTCCTTGTGCATATCCTTGAACATTTGGTATTATATAGTAGGGTGAACTGCTAATTTAGTCCCTGAATTATCACCTCAGTGAAAATTAGGTCCTCAAACTACTTTTTTCAGAAAAATTAGTCATTGAATTATAAAAATCTGTCAATTACATCCCTAATATTATATTTGAATCTACTATATTCAATTTTCTACGTCACGTTACTCGCATGTAATACACATTGAAGGGTAGATTGGTAGTTTTTCATAAAGAAATATTGTATGGAGTTAACTTTGGAGGTTAAATTAGTAATTTTCCATAAGAAATAATGTAAGTTAACTTCGGAGGGGAACTTAGACGTTAGAATCGCAACCTATATGAAATGTTAAAGGCATATAGGTTAGAAAATGACAGTATTAGACTCTAAAGGGTGTCAAGTGACCTAAGTTGACAAAAAATAGGATAAAATAGCTTTGAATATAATAATAGGGACGCAATCAATAATTTTTAATGAATTTAGGGACTTATTGTAACAGCCCGTCCCAAATAACTAATTTTCGTTGATGTGAAATGACAATTTCGCCCTTGGACGTTAAAGTGCGTGGTGTGTGATTTGTTTTGAAATGGGATTAATTGAGTTTTCCTAAGTTTTTGGAACCACTTAGGAATTAAGAAACCTTGGTTATGATTGAATGTTGACTAGTTGTGGACCACATACATCACCTCTCCCTTCTCTCTCCTTCCCGTACCCTCATCTCTCTCGGACTCACTCTCTCTCTCTTCTTCCTCGTACGGACCAAGCTCGAAGTGAGCTTCCCAATCGTAGATCGAAGATTCTAAAGGCACCATTGCATTCCTCGTGCCATTTCGAGTTGGTTGGTACCCATTTCAGGTAAGGATACTGACGAAAACCCAAGTTTTTCATAACCCCCGATTTGTGCACTGTTCATGCACATGCAATTATGGATGTTTTTGGGAATTTGAAGCTTGTAGGAAGCTTAGTGAGTTCCCAAGGAAGCTCAGAATGCTTCGCTTGAAGGATTTAGACGTCGGGATTGTGTCGACGAAGTTTGGCCGGTTTTCTTGGAATTTTCCGGTGAGATTCCGTGACTTTTATAACTTTAAATTAGTATGTTCGTGTTCTTCATGTTGTTAGCTTTATAATGGTTCAAATTTCATGAAAATGGTGCAAAAACGAGTGAGAAATGGGCAGCTGCAGGTCTGCCCAGAATCCGACGCCGGTGACACATTTCCGGCGTCTGGAGGTTGAAGGTGATGCGCATGAGGCCGTGCCCTTCCCGGTGCATGAGGGCACGTGAGCCATAGAAATTTTTTTCTAAAAATATCACGATGTTCATGAGGTTGTGTAGGTCACGTTGGCATATTCAAATACCAAAATTGAGCAATGTATGAGAAGTTTTTAGCTAGTTTTGTCTATGTGCTTTAAAATAATGTTTTTATAGTTAATTCGCATATAGGTGAGACTTATCCCGAGGACGAGCGTATCCAGGGGCGACTCGGGGGTTACGACCCAACAACATATCAGTGAGTGGGCTTTTGTTTTCAGTATATGCTTATATACTTGATATATTTCTCAGAAATACGTTTTAAGGAAAATATGCTTTAAATTAATATGCCAAATACTTTTATATTCAGAATATGCATTCCATGGTTTTATATATATATATATATATATATATATAAATGTGGAGCTGTGGAGGCGCAGGTAAGTTTAGGTAAGTTATGTTTAATTATGTGAATTATCGATGATGTGATATGTGATTGAATATTGTTGAGCTCATAAAACTGCACCTAGGGTGATTGTGATTTAGCCAGAGATATGAAGTACATGCCTATTTATTTACGTCACCTCCCGCACTATATGCTCATATTGGATCCAACTTAAGTGTACAGTCTTGTCCTACAGACCTTATTTATAGTTCCGACTTGTAGGTGACTAGCGATTTATCGCCCGGCTATTATGAGAGAATAGAATTGAGCATAATTATATTTCACCCAATCTTCTCGTACATACCTTTGTTTTAGTGGTTCCGACTTATATGCAGTATATTGCCGTATAGGTCATTGTAGTGACTCCAGCTAGATTGACATTTCGAGCTATGAATTCAGCCATACAGACACCTCAGGGGTTCCGGCTAACATATCATATTTCCATGAAATCATTCTTACCTGGATTGTTTACTTTGTTATATTTTGGCATGGCATACATATGAATATGATTATGTAAAGCATGAACTGTGTTGATGCACAAAATTAGTGAGGACTTTGGTACAACAGAAAATGTTAAGTTTGTAACCTTCGCTAGATTGCTCCGGTCACTAGTGTGGATAAGTATGTAAATGGATAGAGACAGGGAAACAAACACAAGATGTACGTGGTTCACCTAGATTGGCTACGTCCATGGAATAGAGCAGTTCTCATTAATTGTGAAGGGTTTACATAAGTACATAGGTTCAAGCTCTCCTTTAGTGAGTACTAGTGAATGATTTAGTACAAATGACATTAGGGAATATTGTGAGAGAATGATATCTATTTATAGAAGAGAGTTTCTAATTTCATTCTGACATTGACACATGTCGTGTTGTGATTGGCTTCTGATGTTGACACGTGTCGCGCTATGATTGGCTTCTAATGTCGACACGTGTCACGTTATGATTGGCCTCTTGGTTGGAGGGAAACTCTTCTGGGTCCTTGACGGTATAACGTTGACCAGTGCTCAGTAGTTTCAGGATTGGTCAAGTATGGTACAAACAGTGCTCCCCTAAGTTCCCGAGTGAGGGAAGTTCCTCGGTTGGGGACTTACAAGATCCAAGCCATTGTGTAATCACGAAACATCTAACTACCAAAGTGTAGTATCATTTTCACTTGCCTTATCTGTCTCATACATAGATGTGGCATCTTCTCTGGAAATACTTTTCCTCCATCGAGGGGTGGTATCTTTAACCGATGAAGATGCACAAGGTAATGTATCAATTTCACTTGAAGCTTACTTGTAGTTTTAAGCTTGGTCAAGTGCGATACAAAACCGTATAGTAGGAGTCCCCCAAGTCGCTGAGCTAGGAGATTTGCCGAAAGAGGTAACAGACAAGGTAAGCAATCAGACTTCCAAGCAAGCAACCTGGATCGGAGGTTCAACTTCGGCTTCCGGTTGATTGTGCTCATTCTCTTTGTGTCGTAAACAGCAACAATGATAAGGAGAAGCAAATGGAGAAGAGATGATATGAGATACTTTTGCTTTTGAAGAAGTAACTTTCCACAAGCTTATTCTTGAACTGGGCTTGAGGGTGTTCTGGTTTCCTCAAGAGTATAAGGCCGATTCAAGAATTTGAGGGTCAAAACAAGTCCATCAAATCAAGAGTGCATTCGACCTTGATGATATGGGATACTTTTGTTATTGACGAAGTAATAGATGAATCGGCACGTGTTCTGTTGTGCTTGTCTCCACATGCTTCCTTGTATCCTTCTCACTTGCCCTATCTGTTCCTCAGGCATATGTGGCATCTTTTCTGGAAGCATAAGATGTTGAAGATGAGTACTCGAGAGCAATGCCAGGTAAGTAATCAGGCAAGGGGTTCCAGGCAGTCAGTTCCTAACTGGAAGCTTAATTCCAAGTGCTGATTGATTGCTCTTTTTCTCCTTATCTTGCAGGTAAGAACAATGGCAAAGGAAAAGACAGGGAAAAAGCATGATATGAGATACTCTTGCTTTTGACCCTTATGATATGAGATACTCTTGCTCTTGTGTGGCTGGTTTGCATAGGTATTATTGAAGGGGGAAGAAAGCTGAGTATTTCGAGAGGCTTCATTGGGAGTGCCCTCTCATATATAAGGAAGGGTTGACCATTTTTGCAGGTCTGCCTGTCTGTGGAGGATAGAGGTCGACATATATAGGAGTCTCCTTAACAACAAGTAGTAATGCTATTCCTTTACCCTTCTTGGTCGTAGCAATGTAGTGGGAGTTATAAGCTCCACGTGTTTTAACTTTGTCAGAGCACTTTGAAAAAATGGTATGTGGTATCTGGAAAGCTGATGTTGCGTGTGAAGAATGTAGACAAGCTTTATCCAAGGAAATTTGGCTCTCTAAGTTCGGAGAGCGATGCCTCTTCGGTTTTCGAACAAGCAATCCTGTCGGGGATCTGGCTCTCGAGATTCGGAGAATGGTGCCTCTTTGATTTTTGAGAAAGAAATCCTGTTGGGAGTCTGACTCTTGAGATTCGGAGAGTGGTTCCTCTTCGATTGTTTAGCAAGCAATCTTGTTGGGAGTGTTTTCTCGAATGTGAGTAAAGGTTGGGCATTTTTGCCAGTCTGCCTTGCCACGGAGCATGGAGGTTGACACACATTAGGACTTTCTAGTTATCAAGCAGTGGTGCTGTTCCTTTACCCTTGTGGGTAATAGTAGGGTAGCTGGACCTTAAAAATTTATGTGTCTAAACTTTGTCAGAGATCTTTGGCAAAGTTATCTGTGGTACCCGAGGAGCTGATGTTGTGTGTGGAAAGTGGTGCCTCTTCGAAATCCGGAGAGTGGTGTCTCTTCGGAATCCAGAGAGTGGTGCCTCTTTGATTTTTTAATCAACGGCCATGTTGCCCTTTCTTTTATAAGGGCACCAATTGTGTGCAAGGAGTACATTCAAAGAGTTATTGCTTGTAGGAATATTCCCTTTACTTCAGAGATTTATTGCACCTCATTTCTCCTTCATCATTTCTGAGAATGTCTGGCCCATCCGACCGTCGTTTTGACTTGAACTTTGGTGAAGAGGCAGCCATGCCTTCTCAAGATAACATATGGCACCCATCCTTCTTATCCCCTACTGGTCCTCTTACAGTTGGGGACTCTGTGATGAAGAATGATATGACCGCTGCGGTGGTGGCCAGGAACCTTCTCACTCCCAAAGATAACATAATACTTTCCTAACGGTCTGATGAGTTGGCTGTAAAGGATTCTTTAGCTCTCAATGTTCAGTGTGCAAGTTCTGTGTCTAATATGGCCCAACGCCTATTTGCTCGAACTCGCCAAGTTGATTCATTGGCGACTGAAGTGATAAGTCTCAAACAGGATATCAGAGGGCTCAAGCATGAGAATAAACAGTTGCACAGGCTCGCACATGACTATGCTACAAACATGAAGAGGAAGCTTGACCAGCTGCAGGAATCTGATTGTCAGATTTTACTTGATCATTAGAGGTTTGTGGGTTTATTCCAAAGGCATTTATTGCTTTCGTCTTCAGGGGTTGTACTGCGTAATGAAGCTCCAAATGATCAACCTTTGGTGCCTCCTCCTTCTGGGGTTCTGCCTAATACTGAGGCTCCGAATAATCACCCTCTGGTGCCTTCTCTTTCTGGGGCTCTGTCGACTGCTGAGACTTCTCCTGAGCAACCTTTGTGAAGGTTCCTTCTTGTTTGTTTATTTTGATTCATGTATATGTACATATTTGTAACATATCGGAGATATCAATAAACAAGTTTTGCTTCATTTCAACGTATTGTGTTAAATACACCAAGGCCTTCTTCACTAAGTTCTTTGAATTTTTCCTTTTGTTGAAGCTTGTATGTTGAAGCTTTGTGAGTGAAGCATGTAAGTTGAGGTAGTGCTCCCTTCATTTCCCGAGTGAGGAAAACTTCTCGTTTGGAGACTTGAAAAATCCAAGTCACTGAGTAGTCGTGAGACTTCCGAGTATCAAGGTGCAGTAGCATATGGTAGGGGTCCTCCCAAGTCTCCGGTCGAGGGAGTTGACGAATGAGGCATTTCCTTTCTAAGTGGTAGCCCAAAACTCCTTCTTCATGTATATTTGTTATGAAAGTTGTTAGGCCCAAAGAAGAGGAGGCCTAGGCAATTTTTTTTTTTTCGAATTTTCGAATTTTTGAATTTTTGAATTTTTGAATTTTTGAATTTTTGAATTTTTGAATTTTTGAATTTTCGAATTTCCGAATTTTTGAATTTTCGAAATTCCGAAAAAATAAATATATATATATATATATTTTAAAGCTTTGTAGATGAAGCTTTGGTGTTGAAGCTTTGTAGGTGAAGCTTTGAGGTTGAAGCTTTGTTGGGCACCATGAATTGATTTTGCTTCACACTATCTTGATCAAGATAGTGTGAAGCTTTTGTGTTGAAGCTTTGTAGGTGAAGTTTTTGTGGGTTCAGCTTTTGTGGGTCAAGCTTTTGTAGGTGAGGCTTTTGTGGGTCAAGCTTTTGTAGGTGAAGCTTTTATGGGTGAAGCTTTTGTAGGTGAAGCTTTTGTGAGTGAAGCTTTTGTAGGTCAAGCTTTTGTGGGTCAAGCTTTTATGGGTCAAGCTTTTGTAGGTGAAGCTTTTGTGGGTGAAGCTTTTGTGGGTCAAGCTTTTGTAGGTCAAGCTTTCGTAGGTAAAGCTTTTGTGTTAAAGCTTTTGTGGGTGAAGCTTTTGTGTTGAAGCTTTTGTAGGTAAAGCTTTGGAGTTGAAGCTTTTGTTGGGTACCATGAATTGATTTTGCTTCACATTATCTTGATCAAGATAATGTGAAGCTTTTGTTGGGTACCATGAATTGATTTTGCTTCACACTATCTTGATCAAGATAGTGTGAAGCTTTTGAGAATTTGTAGTTGTCCTCCATTGATGAAGCTTTTGTTGGGTACCATGAATTGATTTTGCTTCACACCATCTTCATCAAGATAGTGTGAAGCTTTTGAGAATTTGTAGTTGTCCTCCATTGATGAAGCTTTGTTGAATTTCCTTTTTTTTTTTTTTTTTTTTTTTTTTTGGGAAACTAGAAATTTGAAAATGTGGGAGAGACAAAATATACAAATTTTTCTTCCACACTGTTGAGCAAGAGATTGTGATGCAAGCCACACCTTGTAGTAGTCGAAGGTTTGGATGAACCATATAAATTGAATTTGCTTCGAAGGTCTGAGAATTGTAGTTGCCCTCCATTGATGAAGCTTTTGTTGGCACCATAAATTGGTTTTGCTTCACATTGTCTTGATCAAGAGTGTGTGAAGCTTTGAGAATTGTGGTTGAACTCCTTTGATGAAGTTTTTGTTGGCACCATAAATTGGTTTTGCTTCACACTGTCTTGATCAAGAATGTGTGAAGCTTTTAAGAATTATGGTTGCCCTCCATTGATGAAGCTCTTGTTGGCACCATAAATTGGTTTTGCTTCACACTGTCTTGATCAAGAGTGTATGAAGCTTTTAAGAATTGTGGGTGAACTCCTTTGATGAAGCTCTTGTTGGCACCATAAATTGGTTTTGCTTCACACTGTCTTGATCAAGAGTGTGTGAAGCTTTTGAGAATTGTGGTTGCCCTCCATTGATGAAGCTATTGTTGGCACCATAAATTGGTTTTGCTTCACACTGTCTTGATCAAGAGTGTGTGAAGCTTTCTACGAGTTGTAGTGTTTGCATTGTTACAGAGGGGAAATGTTTGAAGCAGATGCAAGAGGGCTGAATAGCTTGATCTTCGTATGCCATGCACTAAAGTTGTTGTTGGCTTGCAATAAGACTTTGTTGGTGACTATAACTCTTGTTGAGCATAAGTGCTCCCCTAGTTGAGTTGTCAAGCTTGAGGGTTTTTGATTATTTGTAAATGCTAGGGGTTCACATGTACAAGTTGTACCACTCGTCTTCTGATAGGTGGAATGAATGGTGAATTGCTTTCATCACTTGGTTGGTGGTACGAAGATGAGTTCCTTCTTCCCCTGGTTGGTGACATGAATGGCAAGTTGCCAAATGATATTAGAATACGGGTTGTACATTTCATCACCTAGTTGGTGGCATGAAGAAGAGTACAGGTTGTACATTTCATCACCTGGTTGGTGGCCTGAAGATGAGTTCTTTCTTCATCTGGTTGGTGGCATGAGTGGCAAGTTACCAAATGATATTAGAGTACGGGTTGTACATTTCATCACATGGTTGGTGGCATGAAAGAGAGTACGAGTTGTACATTTCATCACCTGGTTGGTGGCATGAATGGCAAGTTGCCAAATGATATTAGAGTACGGGTTGCACATTTCATCACCTGGTTGATGGCATGAAGGAGAGTACAGGTTGTACATTTCATCACCTGGTTGGTGGCATGAAGATGAGTTCCTTCTTCACCTGGTTGGTGGCATGAATGGCAAGTTGCCAAATGTTATTAGAGAATGGGTTGCACATTTCATCACCTGGTTGGTGGCATGAAGGAGAGTACGGGTTGTACGTTTCATCACCGGTTAGTGGCATGAAAATGAGTTCCTTCTTCACATTTCATCACCTAGTTGGTGAGAATAAGGGCAAGGTGTCTAGGCACATTGTAGCAAGTGTCGAATGACACAAAATATGTTGAACCATTTCAAAGCATAGTTGGTTTATGTATGAATGTGTTGGAATATATGATTGAAGGAATATACTATGAAGCTGTTCATTTATTTGTATAGTCTTGTTGACATATACTTAGACTTTGTTTCATGTTGGAAGCATTCATGTTGAAGCTTTGAGCCCGAGTGTTTCATTGCTAGGAATGTAAGAGGATTAGGATCAAGTTGTCTAAATCACCTCTTTATTGAATTCATGCCAAATAGTCTTCGTTACATAGGATGTCGAACGGCTGAAGCTTAACACTTGCACAATGTGAGTTTACTTGTAATAGTACTTCAAGTGATCAACGTTCCATGGATGGCCAAGGGTCTTGCCATCGGAGCTTCTAAGCTTGTAGGAGCCAGGGCGACTGACGCCAACAACTTCAAACGGTCCATCCCAGTTTGGACTAAGTGTTCCTTCACTCGGGACTCTGTCGCAGAGTAATCTTTTCTTCAATACCCAGTCCCCCACTTTGAAAGAAAGATGTTTGACCCTTGAGTCATAGTAGTTGGAGATGCACTGCTTGTAGGTGACATTCCTCAAGTGAGCCTGGATTCTGTGTTCCTCAACTAGATCTAAGTTGAGGGTAAGTTGTTTGTCATTTTCACTTTGCACGTAGTTCTGAACTCGGAACGTTGCTTTCTCAAGCTCAACTAGGACAACTGCCTCTGTACCAAAGGTAAGTGAGAATGGGGTTTCTTCTGTTGATGTCCGATACGAAGTGCGGTATGACCAAAGAACTTGGGGTACAAATTCTGGCCAACAACCTTTAGCCTTGTCCAAGCTGGTTTTCAAAGTTCGCTTGATTATTTTGTTGATGGCTTCAACTTATCCATTAGACTGGGGATGGGCTAGGAAGGCAAAACATAAGTTGATGTTGAACTTAGTACAGAACATCCTGAACTTATTGTTGTCGAACTGTCGCCCGTTATCAGTGACTATAGCATTGGGAATGCCGAATCTGCAAAGGATGTTCTTCCATACGAAGTCTTCTATTTTTGCCTCAGTAATGGTTGCCAAGGGTTCTACTTCGGCCCACTTTGTGAAGTAGTCAACTGCAATGATTGCATAGCGAACCTTGCCCTTCCCTGCAGGCATTGGGCCGATCAAATCAAGTTCCCATTGGGCGAAGGGCCAAGGGCTGATCATAGAAGTGAGCGGCTCGGGAGGGGAGTAAGGAATAGTTGCGTAGCGTTGACACTTATCACATAAGCGGGATATTCTGATGGAATTTTGGTGGAGTGTTAGCCAGTAATATCCTTGGCGAAAAGCCTTGTGTGCTAGGGATCAAGATCCAGCGTGATCTCCGCAGACTCCTTCATGTATTTCCCGAAGGACAGTTTCTGCCTCTTCGGGCGTAAGGCATCTTAGGTTTGATAGGTTAAAACTCCGCTTGTAGAGTTGGTCATTAATGATCAAGTAACGGGTAACCTTGTATCGAATCTACTTAGCTTGGACTTTGTCATTTGGAAGGGTGCCATAAGCAAAGAATCTATAAATCGGGGTAATCCAACTATTTCCTTGTTGTAAGTTGCACACTTCCGCAGCCATGGTGCTTGGTGCTGCCAACAATTCGACCTGAATTTTTCTCCCAATCTTGTCTTCCACCGCTGAGACGAGGCAAGCCAAAACATCTGCATGACTATTTGCCGCTCGAGGAATTTGGGTGATCTGGTAGTGGAAGTGCTTGAGCAATAATTATGTTTGTGCCAGATATGCTGCCATGGAGCTATCCTTAGCGTCAAAGTTGTTGGTGACCTGGTTATCCACCAATTGGGAGTCACTAAAGACATCAATTCGTTTAACCCCAAGGTGTTTGGCCAAACGTAAGCCTGCTAAGAGAGCTTCATATTCGGCCTCATTGTTCGACGCCTTGAATTTGAAACGAAGAGCATACTTCATCGCCACTTTGTCAGAGGTCGTAAGGACTAGTCCTGCTCCACAACCCTGTTGGTTGGACGAGCCATCAACATATAGACTCCATACTGGGGCTGTTGGTTCTATTTTCTAAGCTTCCGAGGGCAATGAAACTACTTATTTAGGTGTAGAAACAATGTCAACAGGATATGTGAAGTCGGCGATGAAGTCTGCCACTGCTTGGCCCTTCTCAGCTGGCTTTGGTTGGTAGGAGATGTCAAACTTACCCAATGCTATCGCCCATTTGATCATTCGCCCGGAAGTGTCAGGACTTTGGAGTATCTATCGAAGAGGATGATTGATAAGCACGATGATGGAATGTGCTTGGAAGTAAGGGCGAAGTTTTCGAGCAAACATGACCAATGCTAGAGCCAATTTCTCAATGTTGGAGTATCGTGTCTCTGCATCTTGTAAGGCCTTGCTAGCGCAGTAGACAGGCCGTTCGACATTACCATTCTTTCGAATGAGAACGGAACTTACTGCTGAAGCCGATACCGATAGATAGATAATGAGAGTGTCACCAACCTCAGGTTTGGAGAGCAAATGGGCTTTACTCATGTAGTCTTTGAGGTTCTTGAATGTCTCAACACATTCATCAGTCCATGTAATGTACTTCTTACTTCCCTTAAGTGCTTTGAAGAAAAGAGCACATTTGTCGGTGGCCTTAGAGATGAACCTAGTTAAGGCTACCACCTTGCCAGTAAGGCTCTGGATGTTTTTTGAGGTTACCGGTTCCTTCATGTTGAGGATTGCTTTGATCTTCTCGGGATTCTCGTTGGCTTATCATGAAGCCTAAGAATTTGCCAAAGCCTACGCCGAAGGCACATTTGTTAAGGTTCAAGCTCATTCGATACCTCTTCAGAATGGTGAAAGTTTCAGATAGGTTGGTGATGTGTTGGTCAGCATGTTTGCTCTTGACTAGCATATCATCAACATAAACTTCCATGCTCTTCCCAATCTGTTCGGTGAACATTGAATTGACCAATCTCTGATAAGTCGCTCCTGCATTCTTTAGGCCAAAGGGCATGACTTTATAGCAATATAGTCCCCTGTCAGTAGTGAAGGCTGTGTGTTCTTGGTCCGGAGGGTCATGAGGATTTGGTTGTATCATGAGTAAACATCCATGAAGCTCAGGAGTTCACACCCTGCCGTAGAGTCTATAAGTTTGTCTATGAGAGGAAGAGGAAAACTATCCTTCGGGCATCCTTTGTTTAGGTCGGTGTAATCAACACACATTCTCCACAAGCACTTTTGGAGCAGGAGAATTTCCTTGGTCGGATTCTTCTTAACAAGGATAACATTTGCTACCCACGTTGGATAATTGACTTCGCGGATGAAACCTATGCCTTTGAGTTTTTCAACTTCTACCTTCATTGCCTCGTACTGTTCAACGTCATAAGATCTTCGCTTCTGTCTCACTGGTTTGGTCTTAGGGTCAATACTTAAGCGATGACAAATAATATCGGGAGAGATGCCTGACATGTCCTCGTATGACCAGGCGAAGACCTCAGTGTTCTCTTGCAAAAAAGAGATCAATGCTAACCGAATGGGTGGTGACAAGGTGGTGCCAATCTTCACCATGTGATCCAGATAATCTTTTGAGATAGAGACCTTCTCCAACTCTTCAGCGGGTTGTGCTTGCTGGGTGAAAGAGTCATCTCGATGATCGTCGGGTTGACTGTTGCCACCGTGAAGATCCAAGTTGGCTTCGTCTAAGCTGATCTTTATGACTTGGTCATGTATAAAAAGGGTTTCCTTAGGCACAGGCAGATGCTATTGCTTGACCGAAGTGTTGTAACATGATCGTGCACTAAGTTGATCTCCTCTGATGTAACCATTGCCATAGGGGGTTGGAAATTTCAGCAACAACATATGTGTGGATACCATGGCCTTGAGATCATTGATGCCTGTGCGTCCGAAGATGACATTGTATGCCGTTGGGCAATCAACCACCAAGAAGTTAGTGGTAATGGTAGCCGTGTAAAGGCCTGTACCAATGGTGAAAGGTAAGTGTATGCTCCCCAAAGGTTGCACGATATCACCAGAGAAGCTTATTTGAGGGGAAATCGAGCGATCGAGCAAGTGTTCAGCTATATTAAGTGCCCTGAAAGCTTTAGCAAACATGATATTGACCAAAGCCCCCGTGTCTACCAGGATTCGTGATAGGAACATATTTATGCAACTTAGTTAGCTTGTTCTTGTGCATTTGTGTTGTTATTTCTTAGTTAATTATGTATTTTAAGCTATTTTCGTGTGTTTGTAGGTCAAATAACAAAGTTGGCAAGAAAGTACATTTTGGAGCATTTTAGAGCATTTTTTTAGCCAAGATTGGATAGTGCAAGCATGGAGACATGAGGATGGACGTTTTTGAACATTTGAAGGCTAGAAATCAACATGTGTGTGTGCAGGTGTGTTGACCTACAACTCCAAACATCCATCCACTACACCCATTACATCCATCCACTACACCTATTACATCCACTCATTACCAAACACTCATCCACTACACCTATTACATCCACTCATTACCAAACATCCACCCACTACACCCATTACATCCACTCATTACCAAACACTCATCCACTACACCCATTACATCCACTCATTACCAAACATCCACCCACTACACCCATTACATCCACTCATTACCACAACACTCACCCACTACACCCATTACATCCACTCATTACCAAACACTCATCCATTACACCCATTACATCCACTCATTACCAAACATCCACCCACTACACCTATTACATCCACTCATTACCACAACACTCACCCACTACACCCATTACATCCACTCATTACAACTCCATACACTCCTCTCCCTAGCCTATAAATACATCCACCCTTCACCATAATTTGGGGGCCATCATCCAAAGACACCACATCATCTACACAACTCTCCACCCTTCACCATAACTCACCTATATCCATCCACCACCACAAGAGACCATCCTTTCACCACTCACACCTTGGTGCCGCATATTTGCAAGGAAGGAGGATTGCTTGGAGCTGTGCTTGTCATTCAATTTGGATTGCTGGAGCATTCTAGGTGTATTCTACTTTGGTTTTCAATGTTTAATTTCAATTGTTTCTGTTTAATTGCAAGTATGAGGAACTAAACCTCTTTTGGCTAGAGGAGAATTCGAAACCATGAATATATTTGCAATATGAATTGATTTCTTCCAATTGTGATTTGATAAGTTGTGATTGCAATTCAATTATCTATTTTATTCATAACAGATTTGTGTATGTTTATTAAGGATGCATACTTAGTTTTCATGCATGAATTTGATGCTAGGATATAAACAAGTTTCACCTAATCGTTACAAGTTTATATTCATGAGTAGTGAAGGTTGCTTGTCACAATCGTGTTAATTGAATTCTTGGCAAACGTATCATGCATTCATAGTTACAATTGCCTCGTCAACGCTTATGATTTTCATGGAAATTAATGATCTTTAATTGTATCTCTATTATGCATTCATATAGGGGACTTTTAGAGAATGATTTGGGTTGTCGCATGCATTCATCCAATTCAATGAGTAAAGGAAAATCTGAGGGTTAATTTGTGCATCACGGTTAATCTGGGGTGTTGAGCATCATAGTTTATTGAAAAGCAATTGGAGATTGATTTGTATGCAAGTGTGTCATGTGTGGAAAAAGACCTTCTAGCTAGCCCATCATCCATTCAAAAACAACCAATTTCGTGCAAATCTGTTTAGTTCTGGTTTCTGTTTTGTTTTACTTTATTTTCGTCCAAAACCCAATCCCCCTTTACTTTAGTGTGTCTAATTAGTTAGAATCTGTTTTAGTTTGTGTTTTTAAGTGTTTTGTGTCTATAGAGTCTAGTTAAGTGTTTTTAAGTTTCTTTTTGTAAGTCAGTTTAGTTTAGATTAGCAATCCCTCCTAATCCCCGGTCCAGAACGATCCCTACTTATACATATACTACAATTGTCAAAAGAGGGTTTAATTTGAGTGCTTAACTCTCATCGCATCAATTCGTCGTACTTCAAAGTTGGCTATGTGAGCTTCCACGATCAGTGGGTCGTTGTGAAGGTAGATGATACCTCTTTCTTCCTCAGGGTAGAAACATATTGGATCCCGTTAGGCTTTTGATACTTACCTCCCCTGATGTCTTCCACGTGAAACACTTGGTGGCCAGACCTTAAAGCTCGTTCACTATTTTTCATGGCCCTGTTGGAAGATTTAGATATGGGTTTGCCACCACTCATGGAATATATCACATTTACCTGGCGTTGGTTACGATTACCCCTTGGAGGGTGAATGAGGAATTGATCAATTTTTCCTTCACGTGCCAAAGCTTCAATATGATCACGAAGGGTGATACACTTCTCGCCGTCATGGCCGTTATGCTCGTGGTAGCAACAAAACGTGCACGTGTTCTTTATGGGCTTATAATCCGGGTGCCTCGACTTTGGCTTCGGTATCAAGTGTGCTATGCTGGGGTAAATGGCCATGCATGTGGCGTTCAAAGGTGTGTATGCCTCATACCTCGGGGTAGGGGCTGTCCTGACACGTGATTGACCCACTGTGTTGACTACCTGGGGTCGGGGATTATCATGGCGATAACTTTGGTTATCACGGTAGTGTCCCTTACTCCTTTTACTAAAATGAGACTGGTGAGGATGGAAATCTTTCCTTTTGCCCTGAGATTGATATGTCTGTTGACTCGGCAAAGTATTAAGTAAGGCAGGGGGAGGCACCGCTGCCGTTTGGAAGGTCGAGGTCTTCTCATTTGGTTGGATCTGGCTTCCACTCCCTACTTGCTGATAAGGGGTGGTTGTGGGGGGTTACCCTTGATATGTCCTTGCCTCGGCAAAGGCATGCTTGTAAGCCTGTGCCATCACCTCAGAGTAAGTCTTCCAAAGGTTGGCATTGATCATGTACTTGAAGAAACAATCTCGTAGGCCTGCCGTGAAGGCCTTGAGGGCGGTCTTGTCATCTGCCTCAGTGCAACGAGAATACTCATGGCTGAAACGACCAGCATACTCTTGTAGTGACTCGTCCGGCTTCTGGCGAATAGTGTACAAGTCATCTGCAGAATGCAAGCGATCGGTCTGTAAGATGTGTTGAGAGACAAACAGTTTCCTCAGTTCTTCAAATGAGTCTACTGTCTCAGGTGGAAAACGGCAATACCAATTTAGAGCTCTGCCAAAGAGGGTGGAGGGGAAGAGAAGGCATCGCTCTTCGTCGGTGTGCATCCGATATGCCAGGGTGGACTCAAAGAGGTTAAGGTGTTCAATTGGGTCTTCCCTTCCAATATAGAGTTGTAAACAAGGCTTTTGTTTTGTCTTCGCTTGAAAAGGGTGTCAAGGATCATCCTTGTGAGAGGGCCAGGCCTGGGTTGGTTCCAGTCAGGTATTTCGGCCTGACGTTCGGCCTTCAACTTGTTTACTTCCTCAAAAAGCTGTAGGACAAGGGGGTCTTGAGTGGAGTCATATACCACTGGGATTTTCTTTCGTAAGTCTTCATCGCCTCTTGGAAGTAGGAAAGTTTGAGCAAGGGCGTGTGATTTTTCCTTGGACTCGCCGTACTAACTTCTATGGCGAGTCTGTCGGAATACCTCCAAGTCCTCTGTACCTTCATGTTCCTCTAAGACATGTTGTTCCTTCCCTAGATTGGCAGCTAGCCTAGGTCGTGGGAGGGGACTGAGTCTTTTAGAAACCCTTGGGTCATTGATCTTTGAGCATATATGGAGGAGATTCTTACGACGTTGCTTTAGGAAGTCTCGGCAGTCACGATAAACGGCTTTCGATCCTTCCAACCCTTCTGCAAGGAGGTGTCTTCCTCCACTTCTCCTGCTTCGGGTCGAAGCAGCTAGGTTGAGAGAAGTCTCATGTTGATCAATGTTTTGATGATTAGCTCGCTCCTCATTAGGGATACCCATGTCGAAGGAAGGTGACCCTCCGTGTTGGGGGGCACCCAGATGGTGGTTAATGTCCACAAGGGCAACAAGCTCGCGTGTTTGAGTACGCATAGTTTCATGGAGCGTCTTAAAGAGCTTCTCATACTGCTCCTGGAGGACCTCATGCTTCATTGCTATCTTGTTGTTTTGAGCTTCTAGCTCATCGACTTTAGCTTGAAGAGCAACCTTTTTTCCTTCCTTCTTTCGTTGCTTCGCACTAGGTGCAAGAGGGGTGTCATTCTGTATGTTGTGGCTTCCTTCGCTCCCCATGTTGGAGAAGGATGCCTGGTCAAAAAAGAGTGTATCAATGGTGAAAACCAGCTTGACAAAGCTGAAGAGAGTGGGAATAAGTGTCGTTCCCACAGACGGCACCAAATGTTGATGCACAAAATCAGTGAGGACTTTGGTACAACAGAAAGTGTTAAGTTTGTAACCTTCGCTAGATTGCTCCAGTCACTAGTGTGGATAAGTATGTAAATGGATAGAGACAGGGAAGCAAACACAAGATGTACGTGGTTCATCTAGATTGGCTACGTCCACGAAGTAGAAGAGTTCTCATTAATTGTGAAGGGTTTACACAAGTACATAGGTTCAAGCTCTCCTTTAGTGAGTACTAGTGAATGATTTAGTACAAATGACATTATGGAATATTGTGAGAGAATGATATCTATTTATAGAAGAGAGTTTCTAGTTTCATTCTGACATTGACATGTGTTGTGTTGTGATTGGCTTCTGATGTTAACACGTGTCACGCTATGATTGGCTTCTGATGTCAACACGTGTTGCGCTGTGATTAGCCTCTTGGTTGGAGGGAAACTCTTCTAGGTCCTTGACGGTATAACGTTGACCAGTGCTCAGTAGTTTCGGAATTGGTCAAGTATGGTACAAACAAACTGAATTGATATGATTTCAGATATATATATATATATATATATATATATATATATATATATGTATATGCTTATATCTTGATTCTAGGAAAATTTTACATGTTTTACAGTGAGGGGTTAGTAAGTTGATAAAAGAAAATGATTTTGTAAAACAATTGTTTTTGCCCACTCACGTTTTATGTTTTTCACCCCTCCAGGTTTTAAGTAAGCTTGTTGTTGGTGGCTTGAGGACGTCGGCAGTTCTGACTTATCCAAATAATAGTAGGACATTCTCGGTACTGTATAGCTGGTACTTGTCCTACCGGACTGCACTTAGACTTTATGCTATGATTAGGAGTGTTTACTGTTGTAACTAACTCCTATCACTTTCTGTTTAGTAGTGCACTCTAGTAATTTGGTTCTTAATTATTCGTATAATTCTTATCTTTATTGCTTTCGTAATGTGCACACGGCTACGTCACTCTCACGTGACGGTCGGCATGCCTTGATCTCGATAGGGGTGTGTCACTTATTTCACTGAGGTGATAGTTCAGAGACTCAATCGGCACTTCACTATTTATAGTAATGTACTAATGTTTTTTCATTAGGCTCTTATTTTGGAGTATGTAATAGTTGAAAGACAAATGCTTTTTTTCTTTTTTTAATGTTTGGAAGTAATATTTGTGTGACAATATGATATGCATATACTAATTTAATATTATGTTTACCATTTTTTGGGGGTCAAATTATGTTTTTCATTTTTATTATTTATCGATTTAAAATATATTTTCTTTAATGGGTAACAGGTCGGGTCATATTACATGATAATATTAACAGGTCGATTTCGAGTCGAGTCATATTACCCGTTTACTTTAACGGGTGTTATACGACACGACCCATTAAGATATCGGATATGTCATGAAAATGACACAAACATGAAAAACACAACACAAATGTCAGGTTTACTCACCCTCATCACTCTACCATTCCTTTCCTTTTTCTTTTTTTCATTTGCTTTCTCTTCTTCCAAGCCCGGATTGAAAAATCAAGGGTAAATTACATTTATTACCTCAACTTTTAGTCACATAACAAACACATACCTCACCTTTTGAATTTTGCAATATCTTATCCCAACTACGATTTTATTTTATTTTTTTTTCCATTAATTAAGCTAAGGAGAAGAAGCTCGAGCTCTCTCTCTGTTGCATTAGTGGTTAACCTTCCAAATCTGTTTTCAAATTTTCCACTCAAGCTTCTTATGCTGAAGAAGAAAAAGAAGGAGAAGAAGAAGCTCGTACGACAATGGAAATCTCTTTCGAATTTTTCACCTTCCAAATCGATTTCATTCTTTTCAAAATAACTCACTGCAAATACAAACCTATATCAAAATTGGTACTACTTCTCAATTCAACACCAAATTCGAGTGACGAAAGTGGTCACTTTCCCAACTTTAGATAACTACTAGCAAAAATTGCTCGCGCGATGCTGCGGGTTTCAAATGCAACCAGTTCTTGCAATCAGTAAATATGGTTGCGAAGTTGTCAATAGTAAAAAAAAAAAACATGTTGGCCAGGATAGTCAAATTTTATTAGTTTACTCTAAATGACTTCAACTTCTCCAAAAGGTTTGCTTCTAGACTCTTACATATCACTCAATACTTTTGTTAATTGGCCCTAAACTCTTAGTAAAAAAATTAGGCAACTCTAATTAACAATTGCTAATCAAACTGCAAAGACAACATAGTGAGCTTCAACTGTGTTCAAACATCTGAATCAATAGATTCAAATGTCTTGATATGCATTATTAACCAAAGCCATCCATTACATTAGAATAAAAAATTTCCTAATGGACCGCAATGCAAATACAATTTGAAAGATCAAATTCAAACATTGAAGCACTCAAGCACTCAAGCAATTTAGATAATGCTTGAAAGATGAAATTCACACACTAAAACCAATCTGCAACAGATTCACATGAGTCACAATAGGAACTTACCAACCAAAACTTTACCACAGCCAAACGCTAGGTCCTTTCCATTAGTTAAGTAGATTTTACGTAGTTGCATTAACATTAAAATAAGGGAAATAAATCTGTAATCTTAATTTTTTTAAGGAACTCAAAAATATTTCTCAACTTGCTTGTTTTCCTTGCATTAAAAATTATAAGCACAAAGGGAAATGGAAATATCCCAACAAATAATGCAAAAATCAATAATAAAGATTTTTAAATAAATTTTGTGGTTAATGTGTATAGCAAGTGCATTGAAATGCTTAGCATTTGGTTAAACACACTTCTCTTCTTTAAAGAAGAGAGGCAGGGGAAAGCAATAGGAACAATTTGATAGGTTCTAAGTTTTATACACACACACACACACCAATATTCATTGACCATAAAGTATTACATGCAACTCAAAAACTAAAAATAAGAGAGAGACTTGGTGAAAAACCCGAAATCCCTTACACAAAAAACTCAATGCGCAATTAGATCATCAAGCTTCATGTCAGATTGTTTTTCGTTTAAGAAAACCTTCTTCCAGTTCAAGTAATACTGATGAGTAGATTTTATATTATATATTTTACCCTAATCTTAGTATATTTTGGTTAATATTTTGGAAGAATTTTGATACTTTGAATTGTATTTTCAATATAGGACTTTCGACTTCCTCTAGAGCAAAACAGGACCAAATGGACGAATTTTGGAGTAATTCTAGTTGGGGGACGTTCGTGAGTCACTTAGCTTGATCGTATCAAAATTTGGGATTTTTCCACCAAGCGGTTATTTTCTGGCGATGAAATAAAAAAGCAATGCGCAGTGCTGGAAAATGACGTTTTTGGGCTTAAATTGCGTTTTTGGAGCCCAAGATGACCTCGGATGGGTTCGTGGTCTTCTGGAAAAGTGTTCAGAATATTCCAAATATCAAATCCAGCTATATTGGGCCAGTTTTGGAGCAGCTTTTGGGCCAAAACGTGGCTGTTCATATTTTAGACGAATTTTACTATTTTTATTTAGGGTTTTTATTAATTTTAGTTTGCTAGGGTTTGTGTGGTGGCTTAGCAAATATATTGCTTGGCCGTCTACAGTTTTAGGACGCTTTATTTTATGCAATATTGGAGACAGAGAGAAGTGCTAGGGTTTTGAAGATTTTCTACTTGAAGGTGTTTTCAATCCTTTTCTTAAGAGATATTTCTATGATTTCAATTATGAATATGCGGAACTAATTTCTTTTGCTAGGGCGAAGCCTTGAGCCTTAGCATGAATATGTGATTTTTATTTAATTGCTTATGATTGATTGCATGCATATTTTGAATTGTTAATCACCGGGATAAAAACTATCTAATTGTCTTAATGCCTGATCACCATTAGGATCTTTAGAAAAGTAATTTGATGCAATTTTGGTCGGAAGGTTCCCTGAAATTGACGCTGGCTTCTTGTGATTAATAATTGTAATTTCTCTTAAGATGAATATCACGTCTTAAGGATTGCATGGTTTTTCAAAGGATTTTCATAAAGCATAATGAGTCTTTCATGTTTAGATTTGATCCGAACGTCCGGACGGGTTGCATGTTAAATATAGGTTCTATGTTGGAGGTTCCAAGTAGAATATGAATTAGGAAAATCTAACCTTCAAAGTGGCATGTGTAGATCATAAGTAATTGGTAAAAATTCATAGGATTGCTAGGTGATGGTGGAACCCTAGTGCTTTCTTAATTTGATTTTCTCAAAACTGTTTTCTTCTCTCTAATCCTAATATTGCAGATTGTTTATTTTAATTCATTAAATTCGTTTTTATTTTAATTAGGTTATAAAATCAATCACTTCAATTTCTATTTTACAATAATTAAATGGAATCTGATTAGTTCGAATTATTTAATAATCCATGTGGAGATGACCTTGCGAAATCCGTTTATACTACAATAACCTTGTGATTCTTGCAAGTAAAATAGGAGATTTAAGCCCGTTCACATGAGTAGTAATAATCCGTATCAAATACCAATTTAAGTTTAAATACCTACCTTAAATATTCAGAATACATAATTTGGAAATAGAAAAAAACATAAACATAATCATACCTAGAGAGTGATGGCAAAAGTATTATATCAGCCAAAAAAACCTTGCAAAGAACAAAAATTCCACAAAATCAGTATATTAGCAGTTCCTGCAAAACCCCAAAATCAAAAATTAGAAAAATAAAATTTGATAACATAATACAAATTCGTATCTGTTAGAGTAGACACCATTTAAATTAGAATAATTAGGTTTAGGATAAATACCCAAACAATTCTACTTGATTTGGTCCTTGCTGCAAAAATGCCGGCATGGTGTTATGCACAGTAGACTTTTTCTTGCCGGTCCAGCAACGACCACCAACACAGTAGGCACAATTAAAAGGTCCACCACTTCTCCAACAAAAAACCTACTTTACACAAATTTTTTGAATTGTAATCAAAATAATTAGATTAAATGCAAAATTAAAAATCATATCAGAAAATGAAATTGAAATTAACCAAAACCCTAATTGAATTGAAGCCCTTGTTAAAAAAAGCCTCACTGATATTGAAATTAAACAAAACCCTCCCTGATTTTGAAACCTCAGACTCAGATTCTCATACCTTAAATTTGAGCATCGAACCTGAGAGACAAAGCCATGAAGATTGGTAATAATGGCAAGAAACAGTTCACCGAAATTCCAACACCCAAAAACCTGGCTGCTTGATACTTGAAATCGAGTTTTTGATTCGAGGGTTTAAATTAAGTGTGAGAGATTGTGGAATTAAATTTGTTGGTTTGAGGGTATGAGGGCTTGAGGGGTTTTGCGGTGGCTGTGAGCGAGAGAAAAAGGAAGGGAGGGTTGATGGCAAGGAAAAGGTAAACGGAATAGAGAGATGAGGAGAGGAGAAAAGAGAAGACCGCAGAGAGAGAAATGGAAACGGAAGGAAAAGTCGAGAAGAAAGTCTAAGCGTAGCCTTTCAACGATGATCGACCCGTGGCAAAAAATGGTAAAATTGGAATTTTACTGTACCAAGCAAACAACAAAACGTGGGATTAGAAGAAACAAAGAGCATTTCCGTCATTTCACTGTTCACAAACAGTGAAAAACAGTGCCAGCCGAACTGAGTTTTAGTATATGTATAATATACTTTGCTGATTGGATGAACAGATGGAAAATTCCAAAATTTTAAAGAAATATCGAATATGAAGCAGAGAAATGAGGAGAAATCCCTAGAACGCTAAAACCCAATATTGAATTAGAGTTGTAAAATCTGAAAAGATTTAAGCAACCAAAGGCTTGAGGAGCTCCTGATTGATGGTGCTGAGAATCCTAATATAGTATTGGACCTAGTGGTAGAGCCCATAATCTCGTTGTTCTGATCGACCATCTCCATGAATTACCCGATGACGAGCGACACCAATTGGATCCTGTTGGCCTCCTCTTACGCGCGAAACAGCTCCCCTGTTTAGATTCTTCATCTCGTCCTTGACGTGCTCTTCCTGGATGTCAATCGGCGACTAATGGTCACTACAACCCAATCCTCATGTGCTTCAGGAGCGACTGAGGGAGGCAGAATAATCGAGGAAGATGACACCTCGAAACGACATCGTTGCGATCTCCAGCTCAGGTTGTTCGACAACCTAGTGCCTCTTGACTGCCACTCTCTCTTCGTCTTTCAACAACGGAAGTGATGGCGTCAACAAATCGACACTGCTGGCGGCGGTGCCCGCCTGCGGTGAGACTAGCATCGTCGAAAGATGAATGGTTATGCGAGCTCTAATCGATTCTAAGCGGCGGATTAGAAACGTGACGGGATCGAGAGGATGAGGGATTGACAGATGCATCCCTGGGTTCGCTGGTTCGGCGTTTTGTTCCTCCAAACCAGTACTTAGCCTTGTGTCTTTCGTTGAGCTTCTTTTGCCAAATTTTTTTTCTTTGCTAAATTTTTCTATTTTTACCAAATTTTTTTTCTTTGCTAAATTTTTCTATTTTCTTTTTTCTTTTACCAAATTTTTCTATTTTCTTTTTTCTTTTACCAAATTTTTTTTCTTTGCTAAATAAAATAAAATTTTCTTTTTGTCTAACTTGCGCATATTTGGCATCTCTGTCAATAGAAGGGGGTGTTGAGCTATATATTTTCACAAACAAAATATATTAGCAAGTCTTATTAAAAACAGAGAGACTTAGGAAAATTAAAAAAAAAACTCTACACCCGCACACAGGTGGACTATGACAAGTCTAATGGAGTTTGTCATCTACGTGGCAACCAAATATAGAGATCATATGTGTCTAGAACTCTCCAAAACTCCCACGTTCTCCACTCAAGTGATGGCTTTCTCTCAGCATCTCCACACCCCAGGAAAATAGCATCCCACCAACTTCAACTGCCATGTCCACCGTTCGCCTATAAAAAGGCATCAAACCAAAGCAAACGGGGGGAGAAGACATAGAAAAAATAGGAAGAGATACGCTGCAGAAATTGAGATAGAAATTGAGAGAGGAAAGAAGCAACAAAGTACTGCTGGAAGAGAAGACAAAGTAATTCCATTACCAGCGATTCAGAAGCAAACTACAAGCAACAACCAGAAAGTACAAAACTATGTTTCTTTTCTCTTCATTTTCTCTCCAGTAAATTTATTTTGCAGGCAAACGTTGTCTTTAAAAACCTTGGTTGGCAACAACAATTTATATGCTAGCAACCACCGACGTTAGACAAAACCCCAAACAGAAGTAGCAGTCGTACCACGTCTCCAACCGTCATCTCCGATGATTTTTCAGATGAAGTCCGTGCACTATGCAACTTGAAGGAAAAAGATTTGATGATGCAATGTTGCATAATGGCGGTCTTCTAAAAGAAATTCGTGCATTATGCAGCTTGAATGAGATGGGTTTGGTGATGCCATGTCACATAAAACCAGAAGAACCTGAAGGAAGTTGCGTCAATGGAAGAAGAGACCAACAGCCGCCGTTACCATGTTGCTGACACCCTTCGACTTCTCTACAATCCTTTGCCAAAATCCATTGCCCAGAAGCCAACGAGGAAGAAGATCTTCATCTATCTTCTCAACCCAATGGTCACAGCAATATCAGGGACCTCCAAGCCGTTAAAACTCACACCCCAAACCGCCAATCTCCAACGGTGTAGAACCCACGACTGCAATAATTCCGTCTCCCTCTCTGCCCAGTGGTGACGATCCGCTCCCGCTGTAATTACGATTACCGTTCGATTCCACGAGCCCAGCGAAGTGCAGCAATCGTACAAACTACACCTGTAGCTGTAGATCACCACTCCAACACCACTGCCCATTGATGGCGCCGAATGAGTAGTACATGCAACATCCAGTGGAAGCCTCGAAACAACGGTGGGCAGCAGTCGCGGCGAAGTGACATCAGGCGACAAGCAGGCAATAAGAGACGAAGGCAGCCAGCAACACATAGCAAGGGGGAAACGACAAAAGAGCTTTTAGGAAACAAGGAGAAAAATGGAGGAGAGAACACAAAGGGCTGCTTGGATTCAAGAAAGTTTGTAAAGGAAAAGTAATGTCAAGAATTCGAAAGATAAGAAAAAAATGGTGAAGAAGGTTTGCAAAGGAAAGGTGAGTAAGATTGACAGATGCTACAAAATAAAGAGTGAAAAGAAGAAAACGTATTGTTCATCACATGGGTGTCAGCAAGCTTCAGTGGTACAGTAAAGAAGAAAATGTTCATCACATGGGTGTTAGCAAGCTTCAGTGGTAAAGTCAAAGATGATGTCTTCCTACAATTAGAAAAGTCACAGCAAAAGCAAGAGAGAGTCCATGCAAATCACGAAGATATACCAAAATATGATGTGGTTGTTCTCGACCCAAAGCCAGCACGTGAGGTGAATCGAAGATGATCTGAAGTTGCAGTATATAAGACGAAACAAATGCAAGTTACAAGGAACTTGATAACTTTAAGGCTATCCATCTGAAGCAAAAAAAAAAAAAAAAAAAAAAAAGGGTGCACTGTCACCAATCAAATTTGTGACTGCAAAGATGGCTTTTTTTCTTCTCAAAATCATGCACGTGGTCACTTTGGAAAAAGGTGGGCAAATGTCTTCCAAATAAATTCCTCCCCACAAAAAAAAGGAAGAAATGAGTTTAAAACTCAAAAGAAAAGAAGACATGTTCATCCATGCATTAGAAGACAAACAAAGAGAAGAAACAGCAAGGGAGGGAAATAAAAGCTTCTCTAAAATTTGGAATGCCACTCATGTGGGAATGTTGCTTATTTAGAACAAAGGAAAGCCACGGCTCCCCATCAAAATTTATATGGGCTATGTCAGTGAGTAACCCCATGAATTTGAATTTTGACCAAGTATTAAATGGCAAGGGAATGGTGCATTCCAAGACGAAAAGAAATATAAAGACAATATCAACATTATGAAGATAATGTCGGCATCAAGTTGGTAGACAAGCATCACTTCAAACATCGTGAGGCGAACCATCTCAAAGCACAAAGATCGATGGTACTCCGCGACAAAATCTCAAATTGCATGAAGTTGTATCGAATATCAAATGGCACAAAGCCGTAACGAGTCTCAAAAATCACAAAGCTACGAAATGCTCCTCGCCCGCATGAGCTAAAACTGGACAAGGCATCAAATGCTCCAACAGCTTAAAGTCCTCGCCTGCACAAGCTAAAAACTGCACAAGGTATCAATCGCTCCAATGGCTCAAAGTCCTCGCCCGCACGAGCTAAAACTGCACAAGGCATTAAATGCTCCAATGGCTCAAAGTTCTCGTCCGCACGAGATAAAACTGCACAAGGCATTAAATGCTCCAATGGCTTAAAGTCATCGCCCACATGAGCTAAAACTGCACAAAGCATGGCTTGAAGTCCTCACCCGCATGAGCTAAAATTGCACAAGGCATTAACACTCCAATGGTTTAAAGTCTTCGCCCGCATGAGCTAAAACTGCACAAGGCATCGAATGCTCCAATGGCGAGCTAAAACTGCACAAGGCATTAACGCTCCAATGGTTTAAAGTCCTAGCCTACATGAGCTAAAACTGCAAAGGACATCAAATGCTCCTTACCTGCACGAGCTGAAGACAAGGCATCAAACCCCAACAAAACACATAAGGAACTACGAGTGACTTGATCCTCAACGAGGGTACGTAGGCAATCTAGGGCTCTACCTAAGTGCAGTCACAAAATCAAATAAACCTCCAAATCCCCAAGTTACGATTTATTCATATTAGAATCAAAAGGTATTCCTTTCCCAAAAGAAGGGTTGTAATTAATAGGCGTGTAGCTTAGAATGGGTCGAACTCAAATTAATAAAACCCTCTTTGGAAAAATGAACGAGGGTGAAATTGTGTCGAGTTTGTTTACATATTGTGTAAAAAATTTTACTCAACAGGGGGACTCACTTTTTCCACGTTGTGAGATAATGGCCAATTTAACATATTTTTTTAACGAAAGTATGACATTTCAACAATTTCATAAGTATGACAAGGTAATATTTAAAAAATGAAGTATAGGATTGTGATGGCATCCCAACTGGAGGGTGTAAATTGTAGTTAACCCAAAAATCAACTTGGCCACCAAATCCACTTCTCTAACACATGCATATCTCCTTGTCCATCCTCACCGATACAATTGCGAACGCCCATCCTCAAACACCCTTTTTGTGAAAACCCCATATCAGAATTCAATCTTTCCAGCTGGTTTTAGAGAAATGCCAAGAATTTGAGGATGGGTTTTCCGAGAAAATGGGAGATTTTGATCAGACGATCGACCCGTTTGAAACCAATTCGTCAGGCAAGTAGGAAATTTCTAGCATGAGGTTGATTTAGGCAACGAGGTCTATTTGCGCGAGTGTCAGAGTTCGCGACAAGGGTGATTTAGGCGTCAGAGGCGTCGCAGAGGAACTTAATGAGACCAAACAAATGCATCCTATAAGTTCTTGCATACCCTCTCAGGACCCATAGTAGTTCTCAAAGCCTATCGTCTTCATTCTTCCACTAATTAAAATTCTACAAATTACAAGTTAGAATTCTTATATTTGAATTTCATGCATGACAAGTTCGAAAACAAACTATAGTCCTTGATCATTGTATACAAAAAAATCTTTGGAACTTGTACATATTATGCGTTTCATATTTGACTACTTGTACATCAAAATTATCCACAAAGAATGTAGGAAAGCTTGTAACAGATAATATGAGAATTGTTATGGCACTCCAAAGTCTTATTTTGCACTCCACGCTTTCTATAATTCGAAAGAAAAATACACTTATGAGGAGTATAGAACGAGATTTTTGGAATGTTAATATAATTCCTAGATAATATATATGTTCTCATTTCATATTGACAACCATGGAGAGCTAATGGAGGCAAATGCCCCCAGTCCCACTAATTTATTATTTTGAAAGAAAAAAAAAACTACATGTAATATTACATGGCTAAAGACTGGTTTGATATTGTACGTAGTGCTTATGGCTAAGGGTTGGTTTGGAATTATAGTGCTTTAAAAAAAAAACAGTTTATTAAAATATCTAGAACATCAAATGTGTTTGGTAGAACAAAAGAAAAAAGTTTATAAAAAAATAAATAAAATAAATAAATAAAAAGAAAAAAAAACTTCAGTCAATGATAATAGAAAAACATAGATGAGCAGAAGCAAGGTCTACCATGCTTTTAAAAAATGTTTTTTTCTTTCCAAAGCATAGTAATCAGTGTTCATTTAATGAAATTTTCAAATGACAAATATACCTTCACATATTTTACAAAATTATAATCTTTGCCCCTACATTATTCTCTTTGGCAATTATTATATCACATTGAATACCATATCTTTTTTAGTCAATTAACATATTCATAACAATTTATATAAAAGTTTACCAAACACTCAGACACTATTATTATTATTTTTTTGTTAAAGGCACTTTTACAAAAAAAAAATAATAATAAAAAAAAATATTACCAAACACTCAAGAAATTTATTTTACAACTTGTTATTCTCACAACACATTAGAAACAATTTTATAAAAGGCACAACAATACCAACTAGCCCTAAGTAATACAGCCCAATTAAAAGCACTTCAATGAAAAAAAAAAAATCTTGTTAATATTGACAACACCCCGCTTAGGTTTAATTATTAACTCACATACAAAGACCTGAAAGAAATTATAGAATGGTTGTGAAATCAGATGAAAGATCAAATATGAATGAAAATATCATGGTCACATACAAAGGTAACCATATTTGATAATATTTATGGGTTGTCTTTGGTAATCTAGACAACCGAGTAGTCTGATTTTTAAACATATGTAATTTTAATGTTACTTTATTACTTGAAGATGCCCCATTCAACATTATTTTTGGCTTTGTCCCTGCTGACAGCCAATTTATATGCACTTATACAAGACTACCCTTTTAGCTAGAAGACCATATATACGTCCAATATTATATTAAAATTGAAACACATCCAATATATCTTAAATTAAACTTCGATAGCTAGTATGGCCTCTCACCAATATAATTCCCAGGAGGATCATAATTACAAGTCATAAACACATCTCCATCGTCACACACAACCCTAGCACACCCGAGTCTCGTCGTAGTCTTCCACACAATTTGAGTATAATGTCCGCACATTTGACCAGCCTCGCACGTATTCGTCATGTAACTGTAGTACTTCTCTTCAGCAGCCCATGTCTTCACTGCGTCGCTTGGAGTCCATGTCGAGCCGCTGCCCCAGTATATGTTTTCTCCTAGCTTGAACCCGTCTTCCGGGAACGAATGCTGCAATTTGCAATCGGATTTTCTCTGGCCTGCCCACCACCTAGCATATTTCTCGAGTTGAAAGTCCCACATCAATGGCATCTCCCACTTTGCTGCCCTCACCAAATTGTTTTGGAACAAAAATTCTAAGGACTCTCCTATGCAACCCCAGCATAGTTGCTTTGAGACCCTCCAGACGGTCTCGTTGTTCGGCTTTTGTTCATGTGCAGAAGTAGCTGAGCCGACGTCAGTAAGGTAGAGAGCAAAGAGGATAAAGAGGAATTGTGCCTTCATTTCTTTCAGTTATCTTAGACTCTCCTAGGGATTTCTCGTTTGTGACACTGCTACTATATAAAAAACTTGGAGGAGACGGAGGATGAAGAGCCACGCGCATTAGGGTTTGTGTGGAGCACAATCGATCTTATTTGGTGGTGGATAGAAGAATTTGGGTACTGATCATTGGAAGGTGTTGTAGAAACAGCATAGTGGAACGTGGTGAAATATTATGGTTTTGTTTGCATGTCGTATGTACTATATATAATCTGGTATGATTGAAGCTGCTCTCGTGAATGGCTATATTGTACCCGTGAGGTCTGTGTTGTTTTATTAGACGACATTGCGCTCACCATGGGCCTCTCTAGAACATGGTACGTGGCACAAAATACAAGCTCTAGGTAACGTTAGGCTAATGAACACTTAATAAATATACATGGTCCAATCATGTGTTAAGTTTTTCTCTAAATAAACTCTATCACGTGATGTAACTGTGATAATGAACTCATACCATAATTGCTCTCCAAATCATGACCGATGAGCATGTGTGGTATGTAACATATTTTTGGGATAGCAAATGAGTTTGTTTGTGTTAATTTTTTATGTTGTAACATTTTTTTTTTTAATTCCTAGTCTCTGGATTTACCATTTGTGCATTTAGACAAATTTTGATCATTCACCTACTCTAATGGAATCCAATCCTCCCCGTCAGATTCGGATTAAAATTGTTTATTGTGCAATACCCAACTATATACTTGTCTTTCATCAAGGCACAAGGCACATATGGTTTCAGCTTTCTTAGCCCAAAACTTTTTGGGGTGATGACTAACATCAATAATCCCTTCTCAAACAAGCCAGTTGAAGAACAAGATTGATAAAATAAAAATATAAAAACAATCAAAGAACTGTTGTAAGCCTATTTGACTAAACTGTATAAAAGACAGAGGGAGAGGGCCCGGATGTAACAGAGAGAGAAGAGAGAGATTTAATTTTGAGGTATGTGTTGTATCACCCCCTTATGCCTTTATTTATAGTAGTAGGACAAGTAGAATCCTTACCTTTTTAGGATTACATTTCTTAATGGGTAATCAACTCCTAAAAGGAATAAACTAGATACTCCTAGACATACTAGGATTTACACAATCACATTCCTAATGCGATAGGATTGCAACACTCCCCCTTGAGTGTGTAAATACATAAACAAAAAGTTGCATCAGATCTTCAACAAATGAGGTAGAATAGTTGATGAAGTCGTCGGCACAAAGGGTGAACGCGAGTCTCAAATGCAAGTAAGTAAGTATGCACTGGTAGTAAAACTCACAAAACCTCATTATGGTAAAACTCAAGGCATAGGGAAAACCCATAGACTAAGGAGAAAGGTGAGAAGTATGCACAATCTGTAAAATAAACGTCAAACAGGATGAAAGTAGTGAACTTAACGGAGTATGATCATCTCGGGAGGGGTGCCTCATCAAAACCTTGTTACTTAGCAAAAACCCAGTGGGGAAAATGCTCCTAATCGTAGGAAAAAAAGTACATTAAGATCAAGTGAGTATGCTCTAGGATATTCCCCCTGAGTTAGACATAACTTACAAATAAGAGAACTGCAAGCGATTCAATTTAGATAATTTATGCATACCGATTCCTTAGACGAGCTTCTGAAAAGTAGACTGAAGGAAAAAATTTGTCCTAGCTAAGAACAAGTAAGAACATTTGAATACATATGCAAACTATTAACACATTAAAGTAGGCATGCATTCAAAAACAATTCATAAAACCCATGACTTTCAAAGCCTAGTATATGGTGAACCAATAAACTCTTTAACAACATTTAAAGAGAAGGTAAGATTTAGAGTTTCTTTACCCTTGAAGCTCATCCTTGTTTACACAAGGGATTCACCCAAGTGGAGGGCCTTCAAGTCACCTCCTTGCTCCTTGGATCTTCCTTGTGATTTTCCTCCTTTTAGTGCTCCTTTGCTTATTTGAGGATTTGAGGATTTGTTCTCCAAAACACCAAAAGTTTGATGTCTCTAAGTCTCTTCACCAAGGATGTGATTGTGAAGATGAAATGGATGACTTAGAGAAGAATAGATTGCTAGCTAAAACTCCTCTAAGTGGCCGGCCTCTATAGAGAAAATGAGAAAAAGTGTTTCACCTCATTTCACCAAGAAAAACCTTTGATGAAAATAAAGCTATAAAGTTGAATTTATACTTCATCACATGTGAGTGGCAAACTTATAATTAATCCAAATTTGCAACCCCTCACCCTATGGCCGGCCTTACCTTGTTATTGGGCTAATTTGCCCATTTTGTTTTAGTTGTCATACAACTTAAACATAATGGGCCTTGTGGACCAAAACGCTTTTGGGCCCCGAAACCCAAAACCAACATATAAGCCCAATGCGAACATTTCGTATAATTAATTAACTAATTAATTAATCTTGACCATTCTTCAATTAAACCATTTAATTGCTTATCCATTTCATTTAATTTCTTCACCAACATCCTTATTCGGTGTACGATCCATTAGGTTCCATTTAGCAAGGTAGTGGGCGATTGTTACTCTTAACGATCGATTGCGAATTGAAACCACATTTCAATTCTCCCTTAAAATTAGTGTTTGCTAATCTTTAGGGCTTCCACAAACCATGAGTGACACCTAGCAGCATATCATGGTTACCCAAGCTAAGTAGAAGTGGTTGGAGAACCTATCCAGTTACAACTACAATGCAATACGGTCATTCTCTAATACAATACTCTTAATCACATTGTTTGAGTGATAGTTTGTTTCATGTCTACTATCCAATGTGATACTTATCTATATGATTCAATTGAATATGATTTGGAACAAACTTCCTAAGTCATATTCATATGCTTTGGCCAAAGACTTTCGAATCATATCTTAGAGTATTCTCCTTCCACCATGGAAGGTTAGAGATCCCTTGTTGTGCATTCATATGCCTACACGACTAGATAGCTTGACCCCAACAATGCCGTGGACATTCCAATGGAATGCCTTTAACATGATCAAAGATCAAGGACCTAACCATTAGACATCTATGATGCCTCAGGTCAAAGGACTACTTTGCATATTGCAACTCTCGAGTTCTTACATGACATGTATGTTCGAACTCTCTTTTGATCGTTGTTCAGTGTACTCGATCACTCTTTCGAGCACCTATGTGTTTGCCTTAGTGTCCAACACTAAATGACTCGAGACTTGTCATACTAGCGCTTGAGTCGACATAACACATACTAACCTTAGCGGATTGTCAATGCCCAATTGGCAATCCTATGGCTAGGAACGTTTTAGGAATGAACATAAGAGAAAGGTCTCGTTAATCTAACTTACTTAAATCACTTATCTCTTAGATCAAATACATTCCTTGGATTCCCTTATTGCTTAAACACAAGATACAATAAATAGTGATTAACAATAAGCTTTGCCCTTCATTAAACATATAAAAGTTTAATACAATAAGTATTCCAAAAGCTATTACATCAAATGAGTGGCTTTGTGGGCATACTTCCAACATAGACTTGGGCAATGACTTCGTGAAGAGGTTGGCCAGGTTGTCTTGGGAACGAATTTGCTTAACTTCAATGTTTTGATGCTATTGTTACTGGTGAGAATAAAAGAACTTCGGGACTATGTACTTGGTGTGATCTCCCTTAATGTATCCCTTCTTTAACTGCTCGATACATGCTACATTATCTTCAAAGATTGTCGTAGGAAGGTCAACGATAGAAGTAAGACCATTAGTGCTTCGAATACGTTCCATAACTGCTCTCAACCAAAAACACTTTTGTGAGGCTTCATGCAGGGCAAGAATCTCAGCATGATTTGAAGAAGTCGCAACTAGCGTTTGCTTGGTAAACCTCCAAGATATAGCGATGTTTCCAACGGTAAAGATATAACCTGTTTGAGAACGTGCCCTATGTGGGTCAGGCAGATAACCAGCATCTGCGTAACCAACGAGGCGAGAATCAACTCGAGCACCCAGAGGGATGACGACTCCTCTCGAGGATTCGTGGGTTTTGAACAAGCCCAAATCCGTCGTACCCTTGAGGTAGCGGAAAATGTCCTTAACATCATTCCAGTGTCTGTGTGTATGAGCGTTGTTGTGTCTAGCCAAAAGATTAACAGCGAAGGAGATGTCAGGTCTAGTGTATTGAGCCAAGTATAATAAAGCACCAATTGCACTTAGGTATGGAACTTCAAGCCCTAAAATCTCTTCTTCATCCTCCTTCGGATGGAAGGGATCTCGTTTAGCATCTAGAGTCCGAACGACCACATGAGTACTCGAAGGCTTCACTTTATCCTCATTAAAATGTCGCAACACATTCTGGGTGTAGTTCGATTGATATACTAGGATTCCATCCGAACAATGCTCGATCTCCAGGTCAAGACAATATCGAGTTTTCCTACGATCTTTCATCTCAAATTTTGATTTCAAGTGCGACAATTTCCTCAAGCTCTACTGGAGTTCCAATAAGGTTCATGTCGTTGACATAAACTGCAACGATCGCAAATCCGGAATGTGACTTCTTAGTGAACACGCATAGTTCGTTGTTCACATAACCATGAGTTGTCAAATATTCACCCAAACGGTTATACCACATCCGCCCAAATTGTTTCAATCCGTAGAGTGACCTTTTCAATCTAATCGAGAGAGTGTTCCATGGTCTAGAACTATTTGAGCAAGTCAATGGAAGTCATTCTGAAACTTTGATGTAGATTTTCGTATCTAGATCCCCATAAAGATACGCGGTTACCACGTCCATAAGCTGTATATTCAGTTTTTCAGAAGTACCAAATTGATAAGGTATCAGAACGTTATGACGTCCATTACATAGAAATACATCTCCTCGTAATTAATCCCAGGACATTGGGAGAAGCCTTGCTCTATGAGGTGTGCTTTGTACCACACTATTTCATTCTTCTCATTACGCTTCCTCACGAAGACCTACTTGTAGCCCATGGGCTTTACATATGGTGGAGTAGGAGCTACAGGCCCAAACAACTTTTGTTTCACGAGCGAATCGAGTTCGACCTGGATTGCTTATTTCCAGTTTGACCAATCCGTTCTACGTCGACATTCATCAATGAAGCATGGTTCAATGTCATCGCTAAGCATGATGTCGGAAGCAACGGTATACACGTATGCATCATTGACTATCATCTCATTCCAATTCCAAACCTCAACCAAAACTACATAATGGACTGAAATTTCACGATTCTCAGGAGGCCGGGTTGTCTCGTCTAAGACATCACCATAATCCAGAATAACCTCATTCGTTGGAATAGATGAGTAATAAATTGTCGAATTCAAACTAGGGTCACTAGCTTGTGCCGTTTTTCTTTTTCGGGGTTGTGAATCCTTTAAACCAGGAACTTGCCACGCTTCAGGGTAGGAGTAGGTGATTGGCCAGCTACCATTGAACCATGCCGTTGGGAGGTGTAGCCACCCCACCTTTGGGGTTGGTCCGGCCTTCCACAGCGATTGTTCAGCTTACGTTAAGTATGCCTATCATTGCAGGTGCGTTTGTAGTAGGTATATGTGATCTCGTCACCTTTGCTAGATCAGTAAAAGTATTTGGCATGCTTTGAGCAAAGCTCTAAAGATCTAGAATGCATCGCACCTCAGTTTTAGACTGAGGGGTGTAGGGATATAATGAGACATAGTGGGAGTAATCCTTGACAATTTGAGGCTTTCTATAGGAATGTTATTGATCTTCTCTCCTTCTAACGATTGGAATATTGTCTCATCGAAGTGACAATCTGCAAAACATGCAGTAAAGAAATCTTTTGTCAAGGGCTCTAAGTAGCGTATAATTGATGGCGAATCATAACTGACATAGATTTCCTTTTTCTCTGATGACCCATTTTGGAATGTAGTGGCGGCGTTATTGGCACATAGACTGCACACCCAAACACACATAAATGCAAGACGTCAAACTTATATCCAGTAACCAACTGTAATGGTGAATAAGGTTGGGTAGCGGTGGGCCTCAGGCAAACCAACATAGCTGCGTGCAATATTTCATGGCCCTAGGCAGATACGACAAATTGGTTCGCATAACCAAAGTCCGAGCTATCGTTTGAAGGCGCTTTATGAAAACTTCTGCCATACTGTTTTAGGTGTGAACATGGGGGTACAAGATGTTCAACTTCAATCCTAACACACATGCAATAATCGTCAAAGGTCTGTGACGTAAACTCTCCAGTATTATCCTGTCGAATCGGCTTGATTGGATAATTAGAATGGTGAGCCCTAAGCTTAATAATTTGTGCTAGGAGTTTCACATATGCTGCATTACGTGTGGACAACAAACAAAAATGTGACCATCGTGTCGATGCATTAACCAACACCATGAAGTATCTAAATGGTTCGCATGTTAGTTGGATAGGTCTACAAATATCCCCTTGAATCCTTTAAAGAAATTTAGAGGGGTCGTGAATAATCTTTGTAATTGAGGGTTGAATGTTCAACTTTTCCAGGGAACATGCATTGCAAGGCGGATGGCCATGATAAGATTTCAAGTGATGCCTATGAGATACTTTGTGGATACGGCACATCATATCTCGTTCGGGGTGTCCCATTCAGTCATGCCAAAGCAGCAAAGTGCCCTGGAACCCAGCACTAGGACCGGCCACATGGTGTGTCTTAGGGGCTTGAATGGTTGTTATGTACAACCCACTCGGGAGACGTTCCAACTTCTCATGAATACGCTTCCAGCCATAATCGTAAGAGGTGATACAAAGAAATTAAGAATCATTCTCTTCAGTGGTTTCAACACGATATTGATTATCTCGAATATCTCTAAAACTCAACAACGTTCTTCCAGAACGTGGAGAAAAGAGTGTCTCTTTAATGGTTAATTCAGTACCATTTGACAACATTATACAGGCCTTTCTGTATCCTTCTATCAGGTTGGATAGGCTTGAGAGGGTTGTCAGAGATGCATTCTTAGGTACGAAGTTAGTAAAATAGTGCCTCTCACACAATATGGTGTTCGCAGTTGCACTAACGGCCAGACAACTAACTTCCCCACTAGTCATACCTACAAATAAATTAATTGAATCGGTCGCATGCATAAATATAATTCCATTTATTCAATTAATCAATTCGAGAAATAATATCCATAAAATAATTGTCCATAGTTCCAAACAAACCAAAACCAAAGAAATAATTCCAAAGACTTAGAAAAATTATCCGAAAATTAAACTATAAACCTAGAAAATAGGGAGGGGGTTCGGCCACTCCTAGTGGATTCGGCCACTAGGGGTTAAAACGCCCCAAAAACATGTCTAAAATTTATTCTTCCATAGGAGCGTATGCCTCTTGAAAATCTGAAACCTCCAAAGATGTAGTAGCCACTTTGGGGATTTCTACATGCACAAAGTTAGACTCAAGAAGGAAATGATACTTGGCAATGGCCTCGGGGTTAGCTTGGCATACGCGTGACCAATGATCTCTTAATCCACAGTGGTAGCACATATCCATTTCAGTGGAATCTGATTAAACAATAGCTTTTCCCTTGTTGTTGAAGTTTGGGGCCTTCAAGGCAAAGGGTTAGCGCTTCTGGGTCAAGTTTCCTCCCTTGGATGGGCCTTTGTTCGGTGGAACTTGGGCCCGTGGTGGGCCTTGCCACCTTTTTCCATGGCTATGACAAGATGTCCATCAGTTGTGGCTGCTAGAATTTGTCACATGCGCTACAGGCGCGGTGTTCGAGCCAGTAGGTCGAGCTTGATGATTCTTCATCAAAAGATGGTTCTGCTTTTCAGTGAGAAGTAGAACAAATATCAAATCCAAAAATTTGGTGAACTTATGTGCCCTATATTATTGTTGTAGGATAATATTGGTGGCATTGATGGTCGAATAGGTTTTCTCCAAGAGATCCTGTTCTGTTAAGTCCTCGTTACAGAACCTAAGCAGTGATCAGATTCTACAAACTTTAGAGTTGTATTCATTCACAGACTTAAAGTCTTGGAAGCGTAAATGCTGCCAGTCGTGCCTTGCTTCAGGCAAGTAAATGTCTTCTTGGTGATCAAAGTGATCTGCCAGGGCAAGCTAGAAGGTACGGGGATCCTCCTTTGTGAGGTACTCAGTCTGCAGTGCGTTATGGATGTGTCTTCGGATGAAGATCATAGCAATAGCCTTCTGAGCTTCGTCAACGGGTTCATCGTCAATTGGTTCCTCGATGGTAGCTCTAAGTCTCTTTGCCGTAAGATGGAGCTTCACATCTTGAACCCACTTCAGGTAGTTTCTTCCAGAGACTTTTAGAGTAGTGAAATCGTGCTTGTTCAAGTTCGACATGTCCCTAAATAGAGGGTACACACAAAACGTGGTTAGTCATATGGAAAGCCATAGACATATATCATAGAACATTCGATTCTACAGACATGTATTGGTTTAATTTATGCATGAAAGCTATAGGTTTCATGTGGTAAGTTTTGAATGAAAACTTCGGGTTTTCAAAGACACTAAATTTGAAACTACAAGTTTGATTTAGTTATGAACGTTTAGTTCATATAGGGGTACTTACAAGAACACATAATACAATATTCAATAAAGTGTAGTGGATTTGTGGATTGCTTCAGGAACCCAAATGTGAGTGCTTTAGGACTACGAAAGATAGTCAACGGTTCAAAGAAACGAAATAATTTATTGAATCGTTAATGCTAGAAAGTGGACTTCAGGCCAATAATATTGGATTGATTGTCAGATTAATGGACTGTTGATCACTTTAATTAATTCAATAGATTGAGACTTGGGCCGCAAAGACAAGCCTAGCCCTATGGGCTGGCTGATCGCGAGGGCCGTGGCTAAGTCTAAGTCGGTAGCAAAGCTGCTGGCGTGGGCCAAAACTAAGAACCGGTCCAGCAAGCCAAGAAAACTGCTGCAGACGGGCCGGGGTTTCAAGCCCTTGTCAGGGGATAGGCCCATCATGCTTCTAGCATGCGTGTTGGGTCGGGTTTAGACTAGGGCTACATGCCCATGTGTAGCGAACCCAGGTCGAGGCTTGGTTGAGTTCCAAGAGAAGTAGTAAGCCCAAAGGGCTGCATGCTAGGTCTAGGGCGTCAGAGACACCGTCCCGAGGTCTATTGCCATACAACTAGGATTCAGGTCAGCAATGTGGTGTTGGAAAATCCCATAATTTTTTTTTTCAAATTCTAAGGTTAAAAACCCTAATTGCTTCTAAATTAATTTCGATTCGTTGACTCACAATTCCACATAACATATATGTGTAATGCATGAACAATTATATATATTGACAAAATATATGAACATATATACGATATATATAATTGGAAGGAAACTATACATATAGGGGGTTCATGCATCATGGGGAATGTTTTCATGCTTCAAGGTTTTTTCAAATATCTTAATTTATTTTAGAAGAACATGATCGGCAGAAAACAATTGAAAGCCTTTGAATTTGTAGAAGATAGTCTTCTCCTACGATCCTTCAGTTCCTTAGCTTCTGGTAAGAGCGTGCTGATAACGTGTTGTAGGCCTATTTGATTGAACTGTATAAAGGACAGTGGGAGAAGGGCTGGCGACAATAGAGAGAGAAGAGAGAGAATTAATTCTGAGGTGTGTGATGTATCACCCTCTTATGCCTTTATTTATAGTAATAGGATAGGTAGAATCCTTACCCTTTTAGGATTACTTCTCTTAATAGGTAATCAACTCCTAATAGGAATAAACTAGATACTTCTAGATATACTAGGATTTACACAATCACATTCCTAATCTTATAGGACTGCAACAAAAACAAGATTTTATTTCTTTATTTATATCTATTTGATTATCAAAACACTAATTTCCGTAACTATTATTTTTATTTTAACAAACGATATTATCTACAAGAGGGTGTAGGTGTGGGCTAATTTCCGTAACTATTATATCTCTCTCAAATTCTCAATTGAAAGGCTTCTTTGAATTAATTCTTAATTTAGACAATATTCAACCAACAATTGTAGCCTTTCAACTAGTTGGCATTTGTGCAGCGAAAGAAAAGTGGGAAAGAAGTGTGGAGCCAAAAACAATTTCAAAAATCATGGAGCTGACACGTGGATTATTTCCTAAGAAATATGCCCCTATTAAATGAGCATGAAATATTATCATTCACCACGCGCAACTAAGGTGAAGCAGACAAAGATCAACGACTGCTCAAGGCACCCTTGCCTGTAGGAAAAGTTAAAGGTATTTATGATAGGATAATTCTTTATTATTATCATAAATACATTCCTAATCAGAGAATACCTCTTTTAAGTAAGTAATCATAATTCCATTTATTTAGGATATTTACCTAATTACTCCAAGATATTTATTTACACAAATATCTTGGAATATTCTCACTTAAACACAAGCCTAGGGCCGGACCACCCCTACACCCTAGAGGGCCGGCCCATTTCCTCCATCTCTCCTATAAATACCCACTTTATCTCCAAAATTCAGGGGGCTTTTGCTACTCACAAACTTCTAAACACATTTTTTCTTTCAGAATTCTAACTTTGGCATCGAAGATTCTTCAACCAAAGCCCCTCCCCCCCCCCCTTTTCCAATTCATCTTGGGTGCGTGAGACTTTTGGCCTTAATCTTAAGTGTTATTATTTTGCAAGTGCATTTTCGTCAAAGGAAGAGACGGCGGAAGTTTGCATCCACAAGAAGAACAAAGAGAAAGCTTGTAGAGAGATGTACTAATGCTAGGTGTAAAACGTACATTTTATTTTAATATGACGTGAGATGATTAAATTCATTGGACATGAATGGTCAATATTTATCTAAATACATGTAAATATACGAATAATAAATGTAGAGACTCAGAGATCTTTTCCTTTTTTTCATACAATTTAGTTATATCAAAAATCCGACATTTCAATCTTCAACCATTGGCCGGGTGAAGGAAGTGCCTCATTTTGTATTGCGCATGAGCCACAAAAAGCCAGGGTCGACCTTGACCTCCAAGGACCTAAAGATAATGAAAAGGTAATCATACATACATCCATACTAAGCCCACCTATCTCTCCTATGCATTTTTTAAAGTCTCAAGTCGAAAACTTGACCGAATCAAATACAAGTTACATTGAATGATTGCTACATTGAGAATTTATTTTGTAAAACCATACATGTTGCACATGTGATTAAGTTAAAAGAGTAATTTTAGGTAGACTCAAATTGCGAACTAAATGATGTATCACTAATAAAAAATAAACACGTTAATAAACATTTAAGTAATAATTCATCAACTTTCATATAATTTGTTTACGAAGTCTTACACATTTAATCTTCATAGTATTACCCAAGTTAGATTAGTACTTTCCTTTTTCTCCGAGAGTGAGAGACCAAAACTAAAGTTTTTTCTTTTAGCAGCCACCCCTAATTCCAATTAGGGTCGGAGGTAGCCCTTCCTTATTCCTCTATGCTTCCTCTTTCTTTTTTATTTTTTTTTCTTTCTTTTCTCTTTTTTTTTCTTTCTTTTCCTATTGTTTTTCCCTGCTTTCCTTCCATTTTGCTTACCTTTCCACCCGGATTATCACAAATTCTTTCCTACTACCCTCAGATCAAATCATCCATCCATCCATCCATATACATGTCCTTGATCTGGCTTCCACCGATACCATCTTTGTTTCAATCTGCAATCAATTTTAATTGCAAACTGTTGCGGTCTTCAATTGAAAAGGTGCCTAGAGTTCCAATGTTCACACCAACTCCCACGGACTTCTTTGGTTTCTCTTACTCAGTGGGTGCAATCGGTGAGATGTTATCTGACGGAAGACAAAGTTCTTCTTCTTTCCATCTCTCATGTGGGTGCCTAGTTATAGTTGGTTGTGTAGGTTTGTGATCGTCGTGGAGTGTTGTTCCTGTGCTTTCGGCGGCGGCGTTGGAAGGAAGTAGTTAGGTTTAGCTTCTGTGTTTTTTCTATTTTGGGCTTTTGGGTTACTATTGAGGTCCATTCTTTTGCTTGTGTGAATATCGTATTTGTGCCTCTAATTGTGTAATTTAGTTGTGCTTTGTTATTAAAGTAACTTTTAACATAAAAAAAAAAAGAAAAAAAGAAAAAGAAAAAGCCATTACCCAAGTTAGAAATGGAATCAACACTCACCTCTTTCCATTCATTTAAACATACCAAACACTAGACAGTAGGGGAACCACTTGATGACCAGATGGTCTTGGCCCCTTGTGACCACCATGCCTAATCGTCGAGATCTTTGCTCTTTTCCTTCTCATATGAGGCCATGGCGACCTGGAGAGATTTGTAGAATTGGTTTTGGGATTGAGAGAGATGAAGTTTCGAGATAGGATAGAGTCAGCAGACAATTCTTTAACCAATTTTTTATTTTTTGTATTTAAACCCATTTAGTCAATTTGGGTAACTATTAAATTATAACTGGGGCCCATCCTAATGGAAAAAGTCTGAAATTTGTAGAAGTTAGTACATAACTGTGACATCCCACATCGTTCAAGGGAGTGATCCTTATATGTATATTCCCATCCCTACCTAGCATGAGGCCTTTTGGGAGCTCACTGGCTTCAGGTTCCATCGGAACTCCGAAGTTAAGTGAGTAGCGCGCGAGAGCAATCCCATGATGGGTGACCCACTGGGAAGTTCTCGTCTGAGTTCCCAGAAACAAAACCGTGAGGGCGTGGTCGAGGCCCAAAGCGGACAATATCGTGCTACGGTGGTGGAACGCGCCCGGGAAGTGGTCCGTCCCGGGCCGGGATGTGACAATAACCATTTTGTTTTTAGTTTTTGAATTTCACTTTTTAGATAAGAGAAAAATATATGAGAGAATTTATAAGTGAAGAATAATGATGGGAGAGTCAAATTCCTCCATTTAAATTGATTGTACCTTTGAATAATTAGTAGGTAGTTCAACCTTTTTGATTTTTTTCTTCATAGTAAACTAAAGAAGAAATAAGCAAGAATGAATGAAAGCAAAATCTTGAAAGTGAAAACTGAAGATGCAGTGTATTAAGTTTTATATGGATTTTTGTTGAGTTTTTGAAGTTGATAGACTTTCATGAATTTAGACTTTTACTGAATATTACTCCATAAAATTTCATACACTTTTCAACCATATAGTTTTATGGGAAATAAATGAGGTAAATGATAAAATTTTGCAGAATTCTCATTACTGAACTGGTGATCATGACGAGGACAAAGTGGTCATTTTGTATGTTTTTTCTTTTATATTTGTTCTACGTTTCTCACACCATTCTTTCTTTTTCGTAAACTTCTCACACCATTCATATCTACCATTCTTCATCACACACTCCCTCATGTATCTTCTTTTACCATTAAATGTTGAAGCACACAATTAGACCAACGAACAATATGGTGAAGTTGACTCCACATGTGTACTTCAATCAATGGGTAGATATGGGTGATAAGTACCAACGAACACCACCAACCGTAAGAGCCTCTTATGCTTAAATTAGCAAAATATAGTCAAAGTGTGTTTGGAGGTAATATGGATGACAACCTCAATTAACAATAGATTATAGTTTAATAACGCGCGACATAAATTTCTTAGACAACTCTCCAAATTCAATAAACGCTGAATGAAAATATGGATAACAACCTTGCACATTTTTTCGAATTCATTTTAGATGGAGAAATCACGGAGATAACTTAATATTCTTAATCCCTATAAAAATATTAGGATAATATTGTTGTGAACATGGTCTAAAATATCCATAATATCCCGATATTTCCATCGAAATTTCTGTGTTTTTGGACTACCGATATTTCCGATATCATCGATATTTTAGACCTTGCTAAGTCATTCATGTATCTTACTATGCAATGTATAAAGTGTAAAAAATTGTACTAATTCATTATATATAAATGATTATGGTGCGTTTAAACTTCTTTCATTAATTACTACATATTTTCTACATTCACAATGTTTGCCAGCTCGCTATATAATCAACTTAAATAAGTTATATCTATCATGCAATGCATTTCCTTCCAATTTTTTGTGATAAACTAATAAATAATTGACTAAATAAACATCCTGCAAAGTTTCAATAAAAATTTCCAAGTTTTTCTTACAATTTCCGTAGTTTTTATTCAATTTTTATCGATATCGATAATATCCCGGTATTTCTATCGAAATTTCCATATTTTTAGACTACCGATATTTTCGATATCATCGATATTTTATACCTTGGTTGTGAAAATAGTTGCAAAATCTTGCCTTCAATTGGTAGAATGGATCAAACAAACAAGTGTATCTTTGCTTGCTTGCTGGGTCAGCTTCGACGGAAACGATCAAAAATTACCGCACGTGTTGGTTTGGTTTATCGAATGTGCATGTAATAATATGTTTGATTTTTTCATGAACAGCAGCACCATCATCGGTGAACACGAAGCTAAATGAAAATATCAAACTAATGAAATGAATAAAGGCGGGGAATAACACATCCTCTATACAATCTTACAAACACATCTCTCTCTATATTTTCTCCGGCCCCCTTTCCCCGTCAGTTAAATATAGACCACAACACGTTATCAGCAAGCTCCTACCGATGCGCTTAGGAATATGATGTGGAAGTTTTCAGCATCAAACCAGTTCATCAATATTATCACACAATCAGGTTCTTTCAAAACAACGGTTTTTATCTCGATATTTTTGTAGCCCTGATAGCATGAGCATTGCATGACCCAACTTTACGTTTTTCGAATTTTAGATTCTACATAAATTGTGTATGCATTATTGTGGATGCAAATTTTCGCCTTCTCCTTCTTGGACGAAAATGCACCTACAAAACAATTAACACCTTAGGCCAAGGCCAAAAGCCTCGCATGCCCACGATGAATTGGGGGGGGGGGACTTTTGCCGAAGAACCTTCGATGCCAAAGTTAGAATTTGAGGGAAAAGTGTAGAGAATTTTGGAGAATTTTGCTAGAGAGTTGGAATTAGGTTTTTGGAGAAATGAGGTGGTATTTATAGGGGTGTGGCCGGCCCTCTTTGGAGAGATGGGAATCAGCCACATATGGTGGTTTTTTTGGTGTAATTGCAAGATATTATGTCAAAATAATATCTTGCAATCAATTAGGAAATTAATTAGATAATTAATTAATTAATTAGGAAATTAATCAATTAATTTAGGTAATTAATCCTATTTTGAATGAATAATTGAAGGTTACCTTGTGGGGAGGATTTGATGAGGATGGATGAAATAGGTTTTGAACAAATACATATTTTGATCACTTTTGACCTTGATTGTGCCACGATTGTCTGCTGCTTGCGCGTAGAAGTTCAGGTGTGCCTTGAGGGTAATATTGTCCTTTTTCACCCGAAAGTATATGTGTCGCCTCCATAATTTTCTTGATTATTTTTTACTTCACAAATGCCCCCACCCACACCTACTGGGTTGCTCGCAAGAAAGGGCAGCAGGTCTACTCCAGTTTTGATGCAGATTCTCACTTGGACTTGGAATTAGATTTTTCTAGGAAAGGGAAATAAATCGCATCCAAAGCCTATTTAAGCCTACCTTAAGTAGGGGATTAAATCAACTTCGAAGGATAACTATTTGTCCTTACAAGAAGGAGAGAAAACTAAAGGATATTTGTTCCCCCTCCCCTAGCACTCTTCTTTGCTTGCCCGTGTAAAGAACCGTCTTCCTTTGATTTCTTTGTCTTCTATGCGTCGCACCGATGTAAGAAAAACTTAATTCTCCTTGTCTTCTTTTTGGGTGGTGCTACCACGGGGCAACCGTTGGGGTGGTGCGGCACGTTGGCTAGTAGGGGCCAAGAGTCGGCTTAGCATGGGCCAAGGAGGTAGTGTGGCAAGGGCCATTGCTTATGCCGGCTTGACTGAAGGTAAGGACTAGCTCGACATAGGCCACGGTTTGGGTTGCCTCGTCTGGGTTGCTTGCCAAAAATGAGGAAACTACTCGAGTTTGATTTCTCAGCTGCTGCAGATGGAGCTGCCAAGATCGAAGATGCTAAAGTTGAAGTGACGAATAAGTGAACTGTTGATTGCAAAGTGGTTGTTGCCCTCTGACCATTCGCTGCCTAGTTGGTCTTTAAGCATTTAATCTTTTGAGCTATGTGGCCTTCTCTCACTGGAGAGCTTACCTAGCTGGGTGTCGGGGAATTAGTTTACCCTCACACACTGGAGAGCAATTAGTTTACCCTTTCGCACTGAAGAGCAATTAGTTTACCCTCTTGTACTGGAGAGATTACCCATATGGGTGTCGAGGAATTGGTTTACCCTATCGCATTGGAGAGCAGACCCATATGGGTGTCGGAGAATTGGTTTACCCTCTCACACTGGAGAGCAATTAGTTTATCCTCTCCTACTGGAGGGCAGACCCAAATGGGTGTTGGGGAATTGGTTTACCCTCTTGCACTGAAGATGAAGACAACCCAGTAGGATAAAAAAAAGGTATCATGCACATTCAATGTTGATCATCTCATGCTTCTGAAAGTTAACATGTCAACTAAACCTTTCATATTACATGTTGCAATTAATTTTCAGCATAAATTGTAAAGGAAAGGATGTCGATGGAATGAAGACTCTTCTAATTAACTTCTAACCAAAATAGTGGGAGTGTAATTAAGCTGTTGGATGAGGTAGAAAACATCAGATAGATGTTCTGATAACTATAACTATTTGCATGTATAACATAGGAGGCCATTCATAAAATGCAAACACATTTCGAAAGTGTCGAAAGTGCCAATGGTAATTAAGGTTAGGGGAATTTTTGGAAATAACTCGGTGCTAAAAGAAAAAAAAGCCAATTGTTCTGCTATTCTCACCTTTCGTTTTCTTCAAGGCTCACTGCCAACATGACCTCTACAGCAAGAATGGACTTTCCCACCTTTCCTTTTCTTCGATCACCGACGAATAGGTCTGCAACCAATGAGTCTGTAAAACCATAAAAAAAAACATGAATTGTATGTGTTTTAATAACTTGAATCAGATTTATAAAATTCGAAAGAGCCCGAAAAAAGAAAACATGACAACACAGTAAGTTGTTGGATAAAAAAGAGGGGGACGACTGAGGTGCCAACTGAAATAATTGAGGGGGAGGACTGAGGTGCCAACTGAAACATCAAGTATTGGTACCAAAACACAAACAACTTGAAAGTCAAAATATAAAGTTAATTATACATTTGATGGTACAGAGAGTTTATACATTTGATGTTTCTTGCAAAAGATCGTAAGCACCTAACCAACTGCAACTATATAATACCATGACTTCAATAATAAGGAAACATATAACATCGAGAAGGTAATTTTAGACACAAATTCCCCCCATTTGTTCATCACCCTTTATGACACACCCCGACCTGAATCAGGGCATGCTGGTCGTCACGTGAGAGTCACGTAACAATGTGCACAGTGCGAAAGCAAAATTGATATAGAGAAATATGAATAAAAAAAAATCCAACTATTAGTAGTACTAATTAAGATAAGGTGCAAGTGCGAGATTAAGTGTGAAATACACAATCAGAGCATAAATTGCCTAAGTTCTGTCCGACTGGACAAGTACTAGATATATAACACCCAAAGGTGATCCTACATTTGTGATGTTCTGTCAGAACCACCGTCGAAATCCTCGTGAGCCACCAAAGCACTTCTACCTAAAACCTAGAGGGGCACAAAACAGAAAGTGTGAGTGGGCATAAACAAAGTTTTTCAAAATCATCTCATTTCTCAAAAGTTTGAACCCCTCGCCGTAAAACCTGTATAATTTCCCAGAAATATAATATATGCTATATCAAATATCATGCTCAGGATGAAAATCCATAGGAATATACCATGCCAAAGTATCTCAATGAAATGCCATAAGTAATCCAACTAAAATATATCAATGCTAGATATCATATCAGCCGGATCCAACTATACTTGTACGGCTAAGTATATAACTCATAACCAATCTCAATCATATCAAATTCTACACACGAGTCGGAACCACCTAAAGTGGTCTGTACGACTAGACTAGGTCTAAAATAAATATGCTATAATGCTACGATCACTTGAAGGTTGTGCAATAAATCACGGGTCACCTACAAGCCGGAACCACCTAATGTGGTCTGTACAACAAGCCTGTGCACCTAACTTGGATCCAAGGTGAGCATATGGTGCGGGAGGTGAACATCACGTGAATGACTGTGCCCTAACTCTGGGCGGGAGCACTAACACTGAGGTGTAGGTTTATAAGCTCTCAATATATCACATCATATCTCGCATAACTGAATTAATCTCATATCTTTAATTCATGAACTTACCTGGCCTTTACCTGTGCGTCCACAACACCAATCATAAACATATGCAACTACTAATGCATAAATAAAGTAGGCAGATACTTTGCATGGCATTTCAAAACGTATAATCATTAAATTTTATTTTTTGAGAAAAATCTCAAGTATATATAGGTATATATGAAAAACCAAAAGGCCACTCACTGATATGTCGAAGGGTCGTAGCCCCCGAACCTCGATTGATGGCGCTCGTCCTCCGAATAGGTCTCACCTATATGCGAAATAACTAAATAAACGTTATTTAAAGTACATACATAAAACTAGGAAATAACTTCTCATACATTTCTAAAATACGGTATTTGAATATACCACCATGACCTACTCAACCTCAAGAACATCCCCATATTTTTAGAAACATTTTCCGAGCACCCACGCGCCCTCACGTGACGGCCAAGGCACGGCCAGACGTGCAGCTCACGTGCAGGCACCTGCCTGGCACACCAAACGAATTCCCTAACGGTGTTAGGGAATATTCTGTTAAAAAACAGCATATACCTTTAGAATTACCTGACGGCGTTAGAATATTCCGTCAACTTTGATGGAATATTCTCCTCCTTCTTCCTTGGTTCGTCGGAGTCCGGCGCCGGTGCCGCTACGATCGCCGGAAACTGGAAAAATATTGAAACCTTTATATCTTCTTTATTTCTTAACCAAACTTCATGAAATTTGTCTCAAAATGAAGCTTACAACGAGTAGAACAAACCTTACCAATTTTAAGTTCTAAAATCCACGGAATCTCGTCGGAGAAACCTTGATAATCCGGCCAAAACTGCAACTTGTCGAACTCGAGCCTCCCGACGTCCAAATCACTCAAAAGTTACTCCCCGAGCTTCGTGAAGATGTTTTAAGGCTTCCTATGACCTTAAAACTCGCTGAAAGGTCCACGTTTACGACTGCATGAACAGTGACCCAAATATGAGATTCTGGGTTCTCGGGTTTTACAAGCTCTCACGTTCTAAAAATGGTATGGATGTGTTCCTGAGTTCACAAGGAACACAAAGATGGCTTCCAAAACCTTGATCCGTGAAGAAATGATATGGTTTGAAGTTTGTCCGTACAATTGTACAGAAATGGAAAGAAGTTCAAGAGAGGGAGGAGAGAGAAAGATCAACGGGTAAGGGTATGGGTGTGTGAAAGTGTGTGGTCCAATTTTGGTTTACTAACACAACAAAACCACTAACTTTAAGTTCCAAAAACTTAGTAACTAACTAGCTTAGTATAAAACCCAAACTTAAACCACACTACTACACAACGTCTAGGGGTACTTTAGTCATTCCACACCACCGATAAAAATATCTGGGACGGGCTGTCACACTTTGTGTAGTATGATAAGGAAGAAAGGCATACCAACTAACGCAAAAATTCACAGAAATGTGAAGGTCAAGTCAATCTATCCAAAAACTTCAAAAGTAAACTGTGAAAGGAAAACATGCAGTTATTCCAATTTTATTTCAAGATGATTAAATTAAAAGAAAGATCAACTAAAAAAAAAACACAAACCAATGTAATTAGACAGATCATTCAGCAAAAATCAAATCTTGGTAACATCCAAGGGTTCAAAAAAAAATTAATCAAATTTGCAGCTATGAGAATGTTCATGAATAAAACCCATTACCAGAAAAAAGCCAGTAAATGAAAAATCAAATTTGTAGATATTAATTCATTTCTGATGCAATCGGAAGATTCGAAACACTGAAGAAAGCAAATAAAATTCAGAAAAAAATTTACAGATACATTTTTAAATTAAAAAGTACCAGAGAGAGGTGGAAAGGAAGTGGAAGAACAAAGATGGAAATTGATATTGGTGGATGGACGAGATATAAGGTTCAATGTTTACCCCCAAATCATTTATAAAAAATTAAGAAAAAAGAAAAAGATATACATACTGCTCATGCTCCTCCTTTTTAAACTCTTTGAGAGTTAGCTTGCTGAAATCAACAGTTTTCAATCAAGATCAACAATCAATCAAGGTTTTCTTCAAGCGATTATCTCACGAAATTTTCAAATTTGAAAGTGTAGCATTACCGAGAGAAATAGGTTTTACTGTAAAAGAAATCTCTATTTGGTAGGCCCTCTCTAAATCCAGTTCCTTATAGCCTGCAAATGAGTTGTGGAGATAATTTTAGTGAAAATTGGAAATATTATGTAGTATGCTCGGCAAAGAAGGAAATCAGTGCATGTATAACAACGTTCAAACCAACCACATATTATGCATGTATTTAGTTCACAAAAGAAATCAGTACTAATATTGTATACCAAAGATATAAAACTGTGTACTTGCCCTCTATCAGATAAAGGCACTCAAAATCAAAAGATGATGGTGAATTGGTGAAGCAGATGCTAAGATTAGCAATTGGATTAGCTTTTGTTCTACAATTGGTGATGCTGATGCTAAGATGGCTTTGGAAAACAAAGTGATTGGAGTCATACCCAAATCAAGAGAAGCAAGTTGGCAAAATTTATCATACATTAGAGGCATACCTTTCTGAAGTGTGGAATCAGAGTCGGCATTAAACTAGTAGTACCCTGAAATTAACAATAAAAAAAAATATATCAAAACAAAGTCGGCATTAAACAGAGATGCAGGATATAAAAAAATATCATGTACAAAGAGGACATATTCATTCATCTCATGCTTCTAAAACCACACAACGAACTCCTGAAAACCAAACTTAGCCGCCTTCCGATTACTCATCTCTAAATATTGGTGGTGAGCAATTGGTTAGTGTTGAACCTCCCATCAAACACTAATTAAAAAAAAATCCAAAAATTGCTCTTCATAAGGGAGAATAATAAAAAAATAACTCACGTTTTTTTCCTTTTACTTTTGCTTCTCTTTTCTTCACCGACCTCCTCCTCTGCTTGTTCATCTTCGAGTTTCAGTCTTGCTGTCTCAATCTACAAAACCCAAAATTGACTACAGTAAACACAAAACCCACCAAGAAATTACCTCCATAAAAAATGCCACAAAAAAAACACATTAAGCTCCACATTCAATCATCAACCCAAAAACTTGAAATCCCTCGAGAACTCGAACAAACCCCCCCAAAAACCAAGGAAAATACAAAAAATCTTAAGACAGTATCACATAAAAAGAAAATGGTTACCAGATTGTCTTTGAGTGAGTGCGTGTTTTGCCTCAGTGCAATCTTTGAGAGAGCAAGAGTGATGGAATCTACTAAGGACACATAAGGAAAGATAGAAAAAAAAAAGTGTGAAGATGATGGGACCAAATAAAAAAACTGCAATTGGAAAAAATCTTGAATCAAAAGTTGAAATCAAAAGCTAAATGGTAAGGAAAGTTGGGGTTAGGGATTTGCACAAAATGAAAAATTGACTTAAATATGGTGATCAGAAAAGAGAAGGGAAGATGAGCAATAGCCAGGAGATTGGGCTCCTGAAAGTGGGCGTCTGAGATCGAAGGTGTGAAGAGGATGGGCTCCAAGACGACGTCCAGAAATCTGGTTTCAAAATTGGGATCTTTTCGATTATTCATCTGTATATGGCGGTGGTATGTGGGCAGTTATTGTTATTGTTGAACCTTCAACTGAACTCAGATCGTGGGAATCATTAAACTACTCTCTGATTTCATCGTGGGAATCGTTAAACTGTTCTCTGGTTTCGATCGTGGGAAGTTGGAGTAGAACTGATAACTAAACTGGCAACTGTCTTCCTTTTCACTTTCCATTAGGTTTCAAATTCTGTAGTTAATGTTATTACCTCTGTATTTTAGGGGTTATCCAATGCTTCACCAAACTAATCTTCTGCCTTTATATATATAGATAAAACGTGTCAAAATATTAGCGAGAAAACAAAATGAAAAAACGTAACAGAGACAGACACAAATGATAGAAAACCGCCAAAAAAAATCCGGTGATCTCCCCGCGGCGCCTACATTCATGATTCATTCATTCGACAGCAGCTTCCGTTTCCCTGCTCATCTCAAAATCTGTCGTAACTTTACTCAAACACTTTATCAAACCCCAAATCTCTCTCTCTCTCTCTCTCTCTCTCTCTAAACACACATGATCGCCGCCAATTCTCCGCTCAATTCCGCAATCCCCGTCCTCCGCACCGCCGACCCGACCCGAAAGCACTGCTCTTTCGAGCCCCTGTGCTCCAGCAACCACCTAAGTTTTAGCTCCTCCGACCGTGGGTTGTTTATCACTCGGACCCGGATGGACTTGCTCCGCCGATTTGTCACCGGAGGATGCGTCCGTGACCCCGATCACCAGGGGATAAAGGTGGAGATCGATAGCGGCGGCAAAGATGTATTTGCCGCCGACCCCAAGGGCAGTGGCGTGCCGGAACATCTAGTCATAATGGTCAATGGAATCATCGGCAGGTACCTCTTCTTCCCAATTTTTCAATAAATGCATGTGTAGAATTATAGTGTAACATTATGTGATAATATTGAGCTGCCATATATAGTAGAGAAGTGGATTTGTGGTAAATCTAATGGCAAGATGATTTATTTATGTTATTGACTAGGCTAGACCGATACAGAAACTTGGGTTCGTATTGTGCTCAACTCACAAAAGAGATGCGCCAAAATCGAACAAAATATTGAGCTTGTTAAAATCAATCTCAACTTTGTATAGGCAGTTCAAGTTTCATCAGGTTGAGATCACTTGACTTTGACTTGAGTGACGGATAATTCAATTGAGCTTGACTTGTAAGAATCGTTGTTTTCTCGTGTCCAAACCAAGCCAAGATGAGCTCAGGATTGTCTCGTCCTATATACAAAGGAAACCAAGCTCAACCTCGGAAAGCAATGCTCAACCCGAGCTTGACTCCAGCATAATTCAGTCAAGCCATGCCTAATCATCCCAATACTTAGCTTGATTTAGATCATTTACACCCCTCTGCATTGCCTCTTTGGGAATCTCATTGGTTTAACATAAGTAGAGCCTTGCATAAAAACAAACACTACATAAAACGGTGTAGCGCTCAAACCTGCCCTCAAAGAGGATTTACAGATGAACAAGAGTTGAATCGCATCCCTTAAATAATTTTTGTGCCCGTACTTTGTGTGCCTATCTGTGGTTTCAAATAGTTATTCTTCCTATGTTTGAGCTTTTGACAGACTTCTCTTCAAATATCAGTCTCTATTTAATTGAAGATATTCTCATTTTAAGGCCTCGCTTGGTGTCTAGAACTTGATTGGAATGGATAACCCACAGTATTGAAGGTATGTTTGAAGGAAGAAATGAATGAATTGTGTCCAACTTGAATGTAGGTGGATTACTTATTAAGAAAACTTCTCCATTCCAATACAACAACAACAACAACAACAAAGCCTTTTCCCACTAAGTGGGGTCGGCTATATGAATCCTAGAACGCCATTGCGCTCGGTTTTGTGTCATGCCCTCCGTTAGATCCAAGTACTCTAAGTCTTTTCTTAGAGTCTCTTCCAAAGTTTTCCTAGGTCTTCCTCTACCCCTTCGGCCCTGAACCTCTGTCCCGTAGTCACATCTTCGAACCGGAGTGTCAGTCGGCCTTCTTTGCACATGTCCAAATCACCAGAGCCGATTTTCTCTCATCTTTCCTACAATTTCGGCTACTCCTACTTTACCTCGGATATCCTCATTCCCAATCTTATCCTTTCTCGTGTGCCCACACATCCCACGAAGCATCCTCATCTCCGCTACACCCATTTTGTGTACGTGTTGATGCTTCACCACCCAACATTCTCTGCCATACAACAACGCTGGCCTTATTGCCGTCCTATAAAATTTTTCCTTGAGCTTCAGTGGCCTACGACGGTCACACAACACGCCGGATGCACTCTTTCCATCCAGCTCGTATTCTATGGTTGAGATCTCCATCTAATTCTCCGTTCTCTTGCAAGATAGATCCTAGGTAACGAAAACGGTCGCTTTTTGTGATCTTCGCTAGATTGCTCCGGTCATTAGTGTGGATAAGTATATAAATGGATAGAGATAGGAAAGCAAACACAAGATGTACGTGGTTCACCCAGATTGGCTACGTCCACGGAATAGAAGAGTTCTCATTAATTGTGAAGGGTTTACACAAGTACATAGGTTCAAGCTCTCCTTTAGTGAGTACGAGTGAATGATTTAGTACAAATGACATTAGGAAATATTGTGGGAGAATGATCTCGTAATCACGAAACTTCTAAGTATCGGAGTGTGGTGTCGTCTTGACTTGCCTTATCTGTCTCATAGGTAGATGTGGCATCTTCTCTGGAAGTACTCTTCCTCCATCCAGGGGTGGTATCTTTAACTGGTGGAGATGCACAAGGTAATGTATCAATTTCACTTGAAGCTTACTTGTAGTTTCAGGCTTGGTCAAGCGCGATACAAACCATGTAGTAGGAGTCCCCCAAGTCGCCGAGCTAGGGGGTCTGCTGAAAGAGGTGACAGACAAGGTAAGCAATCAGAGCTCCGACTGATTGTTCACCTTCTCCCCATCTTGCAGCAGCATGAAGGATAAAGAGAAGAAAAATGAGAAGAGATGATATGAGATACTTTTGCTTTTGAAGAAGTAACTTTCCACAGGCTTATTCTTGAACTGAGCTGGAGGGTTTTCTGGTTTCCTCCAGAGTATAAGGCCGACTGAAGAATTTGAGGGTCAAAACAAGTCCATCAAATCTAGAGTACGTTCCACCCTGCTGATATGGGATACTTTTGCTTTTGACAGAGTAATGGATGTATCGGCACGTGTGCTGTTACGCTTGTCTCCACATGCTTCCTTGTATCCTTCGCACTTGCCCTATCTGTTCCTCAAGCAGATGCGGAATCTTCCCTGGAAACATAAGATGATGAAGATGAGTACTCGAGAGCAATGCCAGGTAAGTAATCAGGTAAGGGGTTCCAGGCAGTCAGTTCCTGGCTGGAAGCTTGATTCCAAGTGCTGACATATTGCTCTCTTTCTCCTTGTCTTGCAGGTAAAAACAAGGCCAAAAGAAAAAACAGGGAAAAAACATGATATGGGATACTCTTGCTTTTAACCCTGATGATATGAGATATTCTTGCTCTAGTATAGCTTGTTTGCAGAGGTATTATCGGGGGGAAAGAAAGCTGAATATTTCGAAAGGCTTTGTTGGGAGTGCCCTCTCAGATATGATGAAGGGTTGAGCATTTTTGCAGGTCTGCCTGTCCGTTGGGATGGAGGTCGACATATATAGGAGTCTCCCTAACAACAAGTAGTAATGCTATTCCTTTACCCTGCTTGGTCATAGCACGGTAGTGGGAGCTGCCAGTTTCACATGTTTTAACTCTGTCAGAGCACTTTGAAAAAGTGGTCTGTGGTATCTGGCTCTCGAGATTCGGAGAACGATGCCTCTTCGATTTTTGAGAAAGCAATCATGCTGGGGGTCTGACTCTCGAGATTCGGAGAGCAATGTCACTTCGATTTTTGAGGAAGTAATCATGTTGGGAGTCTGGCTCTCGAGATTCGGAAGGCGGTGCCTCTTCGATTTTGGAGCAAGCAATCTTGTTGGGAGTGTTGTCTCGAATGTGAGTAAAGGTTGGACATGTTTGCTAGTCTACCTTGCCACGAAGCACAAAGGTTGACACACAGGGACTTTCCAATTATCCAGCAATGGTACTGTTCCTTTACCCTCTTTTCGATTTTGAGAAAGTAGTCATGTTGGGAGTCTGGCTCTCGAGATTCGGAGGACGGTGCCTCTTCGATTTTGGAGCAAGCAATCTTGTTGGGACTGTTTTCTCGAATGTGAGTAAAGGTTGGGCATGTTTGCTAGTCTACCTTGCCACGAAGCACAGAGGTTGACACACAGGGACTTTCCAATTATCCAGCAGTGGTACTGTTCCTTTACCCTTGTGGGTAATAATATGGTAGCTAGACCTTCAAAATTTATGTGTCTAAACTTTGTTAGTGCTGTTTCTTTGCTATTCTTTTACCTTTCTTGGTCAGAGCGATGTAGTGGGAGCTGCAAGCTTCACGTGCTCAACTTTGGCAGAGAACTTTGGCAAAGTGATCTGTGGTACCCATGAGTTATTGTTGCGTGTGGGAAGTGGGTGATTGAACAGTAAGATTCATGTGCTTTCTACTTCACCAGAAGTCTTCGACAGAATGCCCATAATTTCTGCAAAGCTGAGTGTGCGTGTGACAGGTGCTGACAAGGCTAGAAAAGTAGATGCCTCTTCGATTTCTGAGATCGGCCCTCGTGGTATCTGAGCAGCCCAGCTTTTGAGAAAGCGAGCGCCTCTTCGATTGATTCGGAGAACGGTGCCTCACCGATTTTTGAGAAAGCAATCATGCTGGGGGTCTGGCTCTCGAGATTCGGGGAGCAGTGTCTCTTCGATTTTTGAGAAAGTAATCATGTTGGGAGAGTGGCTCTCGAGATTCGGAGGGCGGTGCCTCTTCGATTTTGGAGCAAGCAATCTTGTTGGGAGTGTTTTCTCGAATGTGAGTAAAGGTTGGGCATGTTTGCTAGTCTACCTTGCCACGAAGCACAGAGGTTGACACACAGGGACTTTCCAATTATCCAGCAATGGTACTGTTCCTTTACCCTCTCTTCGATTTTTAAGAAAGTAGTCATGTTGGGAGTCTGGCTCTTTAGATTCGGAGGACGGTGCCTCTTCGATTTTGGAGCAAGCAATCTTATTGGGAGTGTTTTCTCGAATGTGAGTAAAGGTTGGGCATGTTTGCTAGTCTACCTTGCCACGAAGCACAGAGGTTGACATACATGGACTTTCCAATTATCCAGCAGTGGTACTGTTCCTTTACCCTTGTGGGTAATAATATGGTAGCTAGACCTTCAAAATTTATGGGTCTAAACTTTGTTAGTGCTGTTTCTTTGCTATTCTTTTACCCTTCTTGGTCAGAGCGATGTAGTGGGAGCTGCAAGCTTCACGTGCTCAACTTTGGCAGAGAACTTTGGCAAAGTTATCTGTGGTACCCATGAGCTATTGTTGCGTGTGGGAAGTGGGTGATTGAACAGTAAGATTCATGTGTTTTCTACTTCCCCAGAAGTCTTTGACAGAATGCCCATAATTTCCGCAAAGCTGAGTGTGCGTGTGACAGGTGCTGACAAGGCTGGAAAAGTAGGTGCCTCTTCGATTTCTGAGATCGGCCCTCGTGGTCTCTAGGGAGCCCAGCTTTTGAGAAAGCGAGCGCCTCTTCGATTTCTGAGATCGGCCTTCGTGGTCTTTGAGCAGCCCAACTTTTGAGAAAGCAAACGGCTCTTCGATTTCTGAGATCAACCCTCGTGATCTCTAAGCAGCCCAACTTTTGAGAAAGCAAACGCCTATTCGATTTCTGAGCAGGCGCCTCTTTGATTTCTGAAGCTCCGTCAAGTGCAGATTTTTATAGAGGCTGGCATTAAGTTCCAAAGCACACTTGAATCTCCACCAGTAGAAGCTTCATTCTTGCACTTCTAAGATCTTGATTTGTCCGACCTCTTCTCTCTTCAACACCTTTGAAAATGTCTGGCCCCTCCGACCGTCGTTTTGACTTGAACCTTGTTGAAGAGGCAGCCCCGCCTTCTCCAGACAACATATGGCGCCCATCCTTCGTCTCCTCAACTGGTCCTCTTACCGTTGGGGATTCCGTGATGAAGAATGATATGACCGCTGCGGTGGTGGCCAGGAACCTTCTCACTCCCAAAGATAACAGACTACTTTCCAAACGGTCTGATGAGTTAGCTGTTAAGGATTCGCTGGCTCTCAGTGTTCAGTGTGCAGGTTCTGTGTCTAATATGGCCCAACGCCTATTTGCTCGAACCCGCCAAGTTGAATCATTGGCGGCTGAAGTGATGAGTCTCAAACAGGAGATTAGAGGGCTCAAGCATGAGAATAAACAGTTGCACCGGCTCGCACATGACTATGCTACAAACATGAAGAGGAAGCTTGACCAGATGAAGGAAACTGATGGTCAGGTTTTACTTGATCATCAGAGATTTGTGGGTTTGTTCCAAAGGCATTTATTGCCTTCGTCTTCTGGGGCTGTACCGCGTAATGAAGCTCCAAATGATCAACCTCTGATGCCTCCTCCTTCTAGGGTTCTGTCCAGTACTGAGGCTCCAAATGATCCCCCTCCGGTGCCTTCTCTTTCTGGGGCTCTACCGACTGCTGAGACTTCTCCTAAGCAACCTTTGTGAAGGCTCCCTCTTGTGTGTTTATTTTGACTCATGTATATGTACATATTTGTAGCTTATCGGGGATATCAATAAATAAGCTTTCCTTCATTTCAACGTATTGTGTTAAATACACCAAAGCCTTCTTCGCTAAGTTCTTTGAATTTTCTTTTGTTGAAGCTTGTATGTTGAAGCTTTCTGAGTGGAGCATGTAGGTTGGGGTAGTGTTCCCTTAATTTCCCGAGTGAGGAAAACTTCTTGGTTGGAGACTTGGAAAATCCAAGTCACTGAGTGGGATCGGCTATATGAATCTTAGAACGCCATTGTGCTCGATCCTGTGTCATGTCCTTTGTTAGATCCAAGTACTCTAAGTCTTTTCTTAGAGTCTCTTCCAAAGTTTTCCTAGGTCTTCCTCTACCCCTTCGGCCCTGAACCTCTGTCCCATAGTCGCATCTTCTAATCGGAGCGTCAGTAGGCCTTCTTTGCACATGTCCAAACCACCGTAACCGATTTTCTCTCATCTTTCCTTCAATTTCGGCTACTCCTACTTTACCCCGGATATCCTCATTCCTAATCTTATCCTTTCTCGTGTGCCCACACATCCAACGAAGCATCCTCATCTCCGCTACACCCATTTTGTGTACGTGTTGATGTTTCACCGCCCAACATTCTGTGCCATACAGCATCGCCGGCCTTATTGCCGTCCTATAAAATTTTCCCTTGAGCTTCAGTGGCATACGGCGGTCACACAACACGCCGGATGCACTCTTCCACTTCATCCATCCAGCTTGTATTCTATGGTTGAGATCTCCATCTAATTCTCCGTTCTTTTGCAAGATAGATCCTAGGTAACGAAAACGGTCGCTCTTTGGTATTTCTTGATCTCCGATCCTCACCCCTAACTCGTTTTGGCCTCCATTTGCACTGAACTTGCACTCCATATATTCTGTCTTTGATCGGCTTAGGCGAAGACCTTTAGATTCCAACACTTCTCTCCAAAGGTTAAGCTTTGCATTTACCCCTTCCTGAGTTTCATCTATCAACACTATATCGTCTGCGAAAAGCATACACCAAGGAATATCATCTTGAATATGTCCTGTTAACTCATCCATTACCAACGCAAAAAGGTAAGGACTTAAGGATGAGCCTTGATGTAATCCTACAGTTATGGGAAAGCTTTCGGTTTGTCCTTCATGAGTTCTTACGGCAGTCTTTGCTCCTTCATACATATCCTTTATAGCTTGGATATATGCTACTCGTACTCCTTTCTTCTCTAAAATCCAATCATTAACCAAAATGGTAGGATTAGGAGGGATAAGTTTTCTTCATGTCTAATGCCCTCAAAATGAAAAATCATTAACCTCTACCTTCAATATACCTTGAATATAGTGAGTTATCTATTCCAATTCAATCCTAGAGACCAAACGAGGCCTAAATTCTTATTTTTGTCCTTCCTGACTAATATTTTCTGTCATTTTGTAAACCTTTTTTTTTGCATGTCATGTGAAATTCTTTTTCCATGATTTCAGTGCTTCAGACTGGAGATACGCCGCAGATCAGTTTGTGAAAAAGCTTCCTGATAAAGTAATAGTGCACCGTGAGTGCTTCTTTTCACTTATGATTTTATCTTACAAGTGCGCCGAAGAGTCTTATTCACTAAGTAACTAAGTATCTTAGTATATTTCCAATTTGTAAAATTTATTTAATTGGGGAGGATCTGTTAGTGATTAAAACTTGTAAATATGCAAGCTCCTCCTTGTTTGCTGCAAATTTACTTTAGGAATCATATTATTTCCAAAATACATGATCTGTCTGACTTAGAATTTTCCCAGCAGGTAGTGAATGTAACTCTTCAAGACTGACATTTGACGGTGTTGACTTGATGGGTGAGAGGCTAGCTGAAGAGGTATTTGGTAATGGCATATTAGTCCGCATATTTTAGCATAGCATGCCTTGGTTTATGATACTAAAGTGGGCATTTTTTGAACCATAATAAAATGCTTATGGTACTCACCAGTGTATAAGAGAACTGCAAAGATAAATCTCAATATTATAAAGTTATTTATTTCAAACTTTGGGCAAATCTTAAATTCCAGAGCTAAAAGCAATGCAGGTATTAGCTGTTGTCAGAAGGAGGTCTGAGGTGCGGAAAATATCTTTTGTGGCTCATTCCTTAGGGGGGTTGGTTGCAAGGTATGCCGTCGGAAGGCTGTATGAACCTTTTCCAAAATCAGAACCCTCAGGTCAAAATGGTAATTGCTTAATTGAAGGGCATACAAATAAGTTGACACAATCCATTGACCAGCCTCACCATGGTACAATTGCTGGACTGGAAGCAATGAACTTTATAACGGTTGCAACACCACATCTTGGTTCAAGGGGAAATAAACAGGTAGGAAATGCTTATTTTCTTCATATTTGCTATGGATAAACAAAATTGAGCAATTTACAGCACATATGATGACTATATAGAATGCAGTGATGAAAAGTAGCTGCGAATTGAAGAATTCCTTTTATTACTTTCATTCTACATTAGAGAATCTTGTAAGAAAATATGGGAGGAATCTTGTGAACGTGAATTTTTTAACTTTGTTTCCGCAGCTCCCATTTCTCTGTGGTCTTCCTTTTCTCGAGAGAAGAGCTTCTCAAACTGCACACTTTATTGTTGGGAGATCTGGGAAGCATCTCTTCCTAACAGACGATGATGATGGCAGACCTCCTCTTCTTCTTCGAATGGTTAATGACTGTGATGACCTAAAATTCATGTTAGTATTAGTATGTCCATAATTCTCCATGATTTCCCAAAAGATTGAATTATAATAATTTTGTAGATGGTAATATATCTTTTTCTTGCCTGTGCAGATCGGCTTTGCGTGCATTTAAGCGCCGTGTAGCATATGCTAATGCAAATTATGATCGTATCCTTTTTCCTGTTTATTTTGCTATCAAAATTTGATTATATGGTATATTTGTGTGTTTTCACTTTGGAACCAGTTGAAACTTGTTTATGTTGACTTAATTTCAAGATATGGTTGGATGGAGAACATCATCAATCCGGCGTCAAGATGAACTTCCAAAGGTAAGTCTTCTTGTTTTCTCTTCAATTGCCTATTCAGGGTGTGCCTATCTGTTATGGTTCCAAACTCACTCCATTTTTTTTTTTCTGTTTTTTTGCCTTCCAATTCTTATTTGCAGTCCAATCTACTTGTAACCGATGAGAGATATCCACATATCGTATATATCAAGCGAGAAACTTTTGATGATATTCATATGAAAGCTTCTTCATCTGCTCATGACGTAAAAATAGACTTGGAAGGTTTGTCAAACTTATCTTCTGAGTTGTGCGTAACTATTGGAAAAAAAATTATGACCTGAGCTTTGGCCCAAATGGTGATGAGGGATGAGTGGGGACTAGTTCAATCCTAAGTTTATTTCTTTCCACCAATGTTATAAGGACATACGTTTTCAATTTGTGTGGACTCGGTGCTTTAAAAGTTGATCTTGTTAGCAATTGGTGTGTTATGTGAATACTCTTCATGTTATGTCAGCAGTCAGCACATATAGATACTTCTTGAACATTCCGTAAATGTGTTGGACACACTATCTATATGCATCATAGTTGGTGATCTGCAGATCATTTATTATGTGTGTTCTGTTACGATTACAACCAAAAAAACATACTGGCTACTTTTATGGATTGGAGAGAGAAAGGTGGTGGAAAGTAATAGTGTGGGTTGGCGGTTATTTGGATAAGGGAAAAAGAGGAGTGGTCGTCAGGGGAAGCACAGAGTATTGTTTCTTATTATATGTATTCATCACCGAATACATATTAATTTTCCTTTCCAGCATGCATTTTATGGCTGTTACAAGTATTTTCTCTGTGTCCCTTATTATTGACCTCGTGATCTTGTTTCTTATTATGATTTTCATATATTCAAAGTTTACTTTCAGTTTTAAATAGCGTTTGTCCTTTATTGTGTGTAGAGGAGATGATTAGAGGTCTTACTCAGATACCTTGGGAACGTGTGGATGTCAGCTTTCAAAAAAGTACACAACGATACATTGCTCATAATACTATTCAGGCAAGTTTTGGTTGGCTCCATTAATACTCGTAAAGTTCCCAATTAGATGTACTAGTAACTAGTAACAACATAGTCTCGTAAAGAAGCGTGTTGTGTTGTGTGTTTTCTTTTTCTTACATATATCTACTCCCTCATACATACAGGTGAAGAGCTATTGGTTGAATTCTGATGGTGCGGATGTGGTTTTCCATATCATAGATTCCTTCCTTCTCTAAGGCTTGTAGAAGTTTTTATTTTTTATTTTTTTCTGATTGGCGATTCAACAACGGATTAGACTGCTACTTTATTGTAATTTTTATCATTTATAAAGCTTATCAGGTACATTGCCCACCTTGAAGGTAATGTGATGTATATTTGACGTCAAATGTAAATGCAGAGATGTGTAATTTTTCACTATGTTTTCAAGCCAGTTCCGAATTGTCAGCTCCTACGTGAACGCGTGTACAAGGTCTTCTAACGTGAGGGTCTCCACCTTAAGGTCTGTTTGATTACCATTTTGTTTTTAGTTTTCAATTTTTGGGTGCTCGAGATATTAGGAAAGTATATGGGTAAAACAATGGATGAAGAAGAGGGATTGATTTTGTGCAATTTCTTCTACATCCCTCATTTCTCCCATGTATTTCCCTCAACCTCTAACACAAAAATGAAAAACTCAGAGCGAAAATGCTTATCAAATGAACCCTTCAGACAACAGAGACAATTCCTGAAAGTCAGAAAATCACAGCGTGTTGGATAAGAAACTAGAGTAGATGCTCTAGGAGAAGTTGGAATTTTGTACGGTTGGCATATAAATCTTGGGATTTAGGAGATGTTTACAACTAAGATTTTAAGGGAGTTGGAAAGCGTAGCTGTATGTGGAAGAAAACGTAGACATTGGTGTTATATAATTGCAAATTTAGAATCCACCCGAATATGTGATAAAGACCGCATTGCGCCATTTACCCCGCCTCCACCGCCACGGCCGCAATTGTCAGCCCACAACCACCCCAGGTTGCACTTTTATGAACACTCCAACTTTCAGGGGTATGCGGTGCCAAACGTGGAACAGAGTTGCACGAATTAGAGATCGCACGAATTCTGTTCCACGCGAATTAGATTCGTGCAACTCTGTCCCAAACTAGTATAATCGATTGATTGCGTTTGAAAGTTTCAGAAACATGTCCTTGCTTGGATACGAAATCTTTCTCTGGAGAAAGAAATAAATATGCTTTCGGGAAAATTAATATTTACATCCTTTCAAATACAGTACAAATGGAGAATCACAGACACTGTGATCCTCTGTCATCTTTGATAACTTATTTTGTATCAAAAGTGAATGGGAAATTGTTAAAATTAAATACACAATTACATTTGAATTTTGAAGCATGCAAGAAACGTTCCTCTTCTTTCTTTTCTGCTTGTAAGGAGAAAGCTTTGCAAAAGAATCAGGTTTTTCTACTCTAGATTTACATCTTCCTTTACGATCCCTCAGGAACTTCGTCTTGAACGAAAAAACAGAAGCTCGTCAAGACGATGAATAACCGCGGTAGTCTTTGATTGTTCTGGAATTCGTCTCCTCAGAGCTGCATATAATTATCCAAAATACAACTAGTCAGCCAGCTGCAGCAATCTATGGTATACCGTTATCTTGACACATTGCAGAATAGTTTCGGATTACCGTTCTTTTTCTTCGATACTTTCTCTATCGGTGTTGACAGCCTCAGATTCTTGCTTCGGTGATGAAGCAGCGGCTTTGTCTGTCAGCTGACTTGATAAACTTTTACAGAACTGAGATCATTTTCAACAGAATATTGTCTCAGTAAGTAAACATTTTTTATCATTAGTGCATATTTAGCTAATGGATATGGTGATCATACTTCTTTGTACAGTCTAAGCTCCCCTGCAGATCTTGATATTTCAACGACACAATTCGTGGGAGCAACTTCAATCACCTGCCATTTTCGCCTGGATGGTCAGAGATCGAACTTAAAATCCTCTATTCACGACTCATTCAAATGTATGGCAATTTCTTACCTCTGCTGATATGTCAATGTATGATCTACAGCATCTAGTCATAATCTGTTTTGCATGCATTTTCATCTGATGAAAAAAAAAGAATAAATTCACCATGAGTTGGCAGGAAAGAACTTTGATAAGTGGATAAAGAAGCAATCGAATATGATTTTCGTGTACCCTGAAGTTGTTTGTTCTTGCTACTGAAAGGCTCGCATCCGTTGCAGCAGCTTCTATTTTCTTCATGGTTTCAGTAATGGTATGCTTGGATCCAATCCTTGTTTTATGCTTGTTCTCATCCTAAATTAAGAGCACGGTTTAGCATTATTACTTGTTATAAGCGAGAAAAAAAAAAACAGTAGGATTATAAATATTTTAGGATATCTTTTCCTTCATTGTGAACTTGCCTGTTCCTCGAAAAGACCTGACAGATCGAGATCATTTGACATGGCTATCAATTGGAATGCATTTATAAAACTTGAGGATTTTGGAATTTTTGTCTCCGCCACATTCTCCTGCATGGAACAAATAACAATTGTGCAAAATCAGATATGTATGTGCAGTGAAGGTGAGATTCTAGCATTTTTCTCTGCGTTACAATCATGCGGAGCTTTTACCTCAATTGAATCAAATGCAGCATTAACATCATCAAGGTAGATTTTTTCGTCACTATCATTTCCATATGTGGGCACATAATCTTGTTGAAACCATTCATTTTCGATAATCTCTGGTATTGTTATCCGCTGCATTGATAAAAGGAACATATATATGAGGCCGTGTAATGAATCCCAACACGCTATCGCAAAATGCTTAAGAGCGTGGAATTTAAGCATCAGAGCTATACCGTTCTAGGATTTGGATCAAGTATTCTGGAGATGAGCTTCTTCTGGTCTTGTGTAAACCACTGCGGAAATGTGTATTCTGCTCTGGATATCTTTTTGTATAAGCTCATCAGGCTAGATTCATCAAATGGTAGATGACCAGCTAATAATTCGAAAAGAATCACTCCAGAAGACCAAACATCTGCAGCTGCTCCATCGTACACCTTACTCAGGATCAGCTGTTCACGAATATTGAAATCGTCAAACCATCTGATGAAATGAAACTCGGGGTATGATTTTTGTATGTATCGATAACCTGCATACCTCGGGAGCTACATAACTTGGAGAGCCACATTTTGTTGACAAAAGGTCACCAGGCTGTCGATCATCAAAGTTTCGCGCAAGCACCAACACAAATCGTCAGATTTCAATAGTAAAATTAAAATAACTGAACAACGGCTCGAGAACATAAGGATTTATGTTGCTACCTTACGCAGTGCGCTGAGTCCAAAATCGGACATCTTCAGCGTTCCATTACTGGCTAGAAGCAAGTTTTCAGGCTGCATATGACACCACAGTCAGTTGAGGAAGCTCCAATTGTGAAAAAAAATGTTGTAAATTTAGGTTTTACTCACCTTTAGATCTCTGTGATAGACACCTCTGTTGTGACAGTAGTCCATTGCATCAATCAATTGCTGAAACAGCTTTCTTGCCTCCCCTTCACTAAATCTTTTGGCATACAACTTTTAAAGAGTTTGAAACAAAATTAGATAAACTTGTTCAGTTCAATCAAAAGCAACCCGAATCACCAGATTTAAAATCGGACACGGAAAGTAAACTAATCTCACCATCTTGTCTGCGAGTTGACCTCCAGATACATGTTCCATAACTATGTAAATTTTTGTCTTTGTTCCTATGACCTGTAAGTGAAAATTTTGAGAAACAAATTAATTGAAGAAAAAATTGATGCAAAATATATACAACCGATAATCTTTTAAGGCGTAAAGATACATACCTCGTGAATGCGAACAATGTTGGAGTGGTTGAGAAGCTTCATTGTTCTAATTTCTCTCTGGACCTGTGATTTTGGGCAACAATTTGTTCTGTCTTTATTTAATTTCTCCAAAACAATAAATCAAAAAGAAGAAAAACTGAAAGGTTTGGAAATATGCCTGATTCTTGAGATTGGTTTGCATGACCATATGCTTATCCAGGATCTTGATTGCAACATACTTGCCATTGGTGCTGTCGAGTGCCAGCTTCACCTTGGCGAAAGTACCTTCTCCAATCGTTCGCCCGAGCTGGTACTTCCCTACGTTGCTGGCAAATCCCATGTTTCTGAAGCGAATTCTCAGAGAAACCGAATCATAAACTAATGCGACATACTCCTGCTTCTTGCCTGCCAACAAACAATTTATTCTTGTTCCTAAATAAATCTCCTGCAAATGTTTCTTGAATTGTTATATGACCGCTGCTGCTGCAACTCTTGTTTGAATATTGAATGGAACAAATCAAACTTGGCAAGTAGTTGGTGTTTATTTGTAGTAGCTGCCATCCCATACTTATGGTGCTGAATTGGTGATATTAAATAATTTGATATTATGAGGGCTACACTTCGGGGACTAGTTGCGGTTCTTAAATAATGCTAGCTACAAAGGAAGAAGAGTTTCCCATTTTATTTGACAGTTTGACAGTTTGAGAGAGAGAGTCGCTGCATGGAAACTACAGTTTGACAGTTTGGTATGAACTGTGAACGTGTTTTGAATGGAAGGTAGCCGTTGATATCTGGGGCCATATAGAAAGGGTTTTCACTTGGAAATTTCTTTGTTTTTTATTTTTTTATTTAAGAAAATTATTAGTCACTTAGTTCTACGGTCTAGTAGTATTCTTTTTAACTTGCTAGTGCAAATAGTTGTATAAAAAATGAATGCTATTTAGACACGTAATGCTAGAGATATCACATTTTTGTGAGGTCACATTGCAATTACTTTGTATTGCCTCTCTCTACTATAAATGAACTTCACTATTATTAGTGCTATCCATACATCCTCTCCATTATTTGCCGAGTCAAATGAGTTAAAGAAGATTAATGACAAAAAATTAACAAAGATGTGTGAGAGATAAAAAATAAGTGTGTGAATGCTTTCCTTATTATTATTATTTTTACAACAATAAGGATAGATAATTACTCTAATTTCATCTTAACTCAGAAAAGTGATTTGAACTTGATTGCAGATTGGTGGAGCACACTATTCTAGCCTACATGTCTAAACTCAAATTTACATCTTTTTTGTTTTGGTCAAACCCCGATTTCATTAATTTTGGAATATAAAAAGTTTTCATATGGATAATAAGTCAAGGACAAGAGGGACCTACAGATTAGAATGATGGTGAGCAAAACCAAACACAACTGTGTAACACAACGTTGTTATCAAAGGAAATACAACTGCCCAACCAAGTGTGGGTTATATTTTTAATAAAATTAAGTCATACTAGTGGAAATGGTTGGATATGGTTTTTTCCAATGCAATTGGGAAATTAATGGAAACCTGGAAATTAATTAAATTTGACTCAATCGTCAATACTACTGAACTGGTCAATAATAAGTTTGATGAAGAACTATCGCACACCAAACGTTTTGCGTTTTTCCTTTTTGATTTCGTCCACGTGACCAAAGAAAAGAGATTTATATGGCTATAAATTTACTTTATTCCTAATCGTCCGATGGTAGCTAGCTTTTCTATGGGAAGATGCATGGGAATTACTAGTAGCCTTTTGCTTTATCATTTGAAGCGTTAAATATTTCTGACTTTTATTTTTTGTGTGATCAACAAAAGCAACCAGTATTTTATTACTAAGCAAAGTTGAAATTTGGGTTGTCTGATATTATACAGGACAATACTAAGATTGCGTTTGGACGAAAAAACTTAAGATTATTAAAAAAATTTAAATTGACGAAAATTGAAATGTCGGAATTTTTTTTTTAAATTTGTGAATTGTCTTGTTTTGCTAACCTAAAAGAATAATATGAAAATTAATATGTGTATAGAGTTATTAATATATAAATGGGAGATATAATTAGAAACTATGCTGGTGGTGTGACGGCGATGGCGGTGACGATAGTTGGTGATGATGGCAATAGCGGCAATGGTGACAACGGTATGTGGTGGTGGCGACGTGGAGATGTGATGATGATGGTGGGTGATGGTAGTGGTGAATGATGGTGGTGGGTGGTGGTGGTGGTGGTGGTATTGATAGTGGTGTGTGTTGGTGGTGGTGATGGTAGGCGGTGGTGGTGGTCACCACAATGGTAATGGTAACGTGATTTACCAAAGAGACCGAATTTTAATAAATCACATTATATTACCTCTGTAATAGGAGAGTACATATATGGAAATAAGTTCACCGCCATGAAGCATCCCTATCTACTAAATCAGTGACATTTGTGTATTATTGGAACAGAACGTTATGGTGGCAGTAAACTCGTTTCATGTAAGGTTTTCTCATGTAATACATCAATTTTAGCTTCTCACACACCCTTTTATATTTTGAGTCATTGAATTGAAAAATTCAAACGAAAACAACTAGCAAAATTAAACAGGAGTACATATAAAACTAAAATGGGTATGTGTGTTTAGCGTGTACAATATATAATAACAACTAGGAAAAAATATGCATGTATGCAACACCTTTCTATTTTGATCGACAGCATTGACGATTAGATGCGTGTACAATAGTAACAATACCATCTTCTATTGGTTGTTGCATGTGATATGTGTGTTGTTGAGAAATCCAATTCTCTCAGGAAACATGTGTGTTTTATGGAGTGCGATGACAGCTATCTTCCACACACACACACACACACAGGGGAAATTAGAAAGCATAGTATTTTCATTAATTTTGTTAAAATTAAAAAAGAGAATTTACATATCCATTGCCAGTGGCGAAACTATGTGAGGGCAAGGAGTGGTGGCCACCACTCTCCTCGCCGAAAAATAAGATTGGAGCAGTGGTTCAGCCCCTTCCCTCGCCGGAAAACTCAGCCCCATTGCCCCTCCCATGGCTGATTTCTGGTGTTCTGTTGCTGCTGCGCAGAACTGAATCTGATTACCAATTTTATTTTATTTTTTTAAATCTAGGCCAAAACAATGTTGTTTTGGTCCTGTAACAAAAAAAATCAAACGAAACAACGCCATTTCGTATATGTTTGAAGAAAAAATATATGTATAAATATCCCCCTTTCCCCATTCTCTATCTTCTTCAGTAAGAGGCTTTGCCAATCAGAGACAGAGAGCAAAGTGCTCTTCTCCCCCCCCCCCCCCCCCCCGAAATTCCCAGCAGCAAGTTCCATTTGGCTTTTTGCTTCCACGCCAGCCACTCCTCCAAGCTCCAACCACTCTTTAGCCGCCAGCTGCCTTCAAAGCCATTCTTTAGGTAATTTTTTTAATTCCTAGATCTATGATCCCTAACCCTAATTTATTATTTATTGTTTAATTGGTATAGAATCTTATGGTAATGCACTAATATGGTTATTGGTTATTGGTTCTTGATAAGAATTCTATGATTATTGATGAATGAAATTATGAAATTATTGTTTTGGGTAAAAATTAAAATTTGAAATCTTGATTATTGATTAATTAATTGAATTATTAATTAATGTATACAATTATTCATATGATTAGTTGAATTAAATTGTTATTTATTGAATAATTTGTATGCTTATTGGTATTGGTTAATTGAATTGTTGGTTGGATTAGTTATTAGGCATATTAGCATAGTCTACTATAGGATTAAGAGTCTAAGATTTTTTTTTTCTTGAACCTTGCACTCTCTTAAGTTCTCCCCTCCTCCCGTCAATTCCTAGCTTCACCACTGTCCATTGCCCACGAGGTTTACTTTATCAATGGTCCAACATCATGTGGGCGATGTCACCTAAACATCTCATTAAACAATTAATTGAATAGCCATTACTACGGTTTAATGGTATTTCTCTTTACTTATAAGTGAGAGGTCTTATATTCAATTTTCGGCAAAAGCGAATTTGAACCACATTATTGTTATAATTCATGCATTTAATGATTAAATGGTGGAAACATGTTTCTAAGCACTTTAAAACAAAACTTAAACCATGAAATTCAAAGCCTAGTAGTTGTGGTGAACCAAAACTCAACTCAAAACACAAAGAGAGTTGAGAAACTTTTATACCTTTATTGAATCCTCTTTGCATAAGGAAAGACTAATCACCCAAGAGAGAGGCCGGGCCTTCATTCCTTGCTTCTAATTTGCTCCACGATTTCTTGGAGAAGGAGGGTGAATGGATTCTCCAAAAGTCTCCAAAGTTTGAGACCTCTAATTTTCGACACCAAGGATGGTGAAGGAAGAAGATGAGTGACTATGGATAAAGAAAATGATAGCTGTTGATGCACAAAATCAGCGAGGACTTTGGTACAACAGAAAGTGTCAGGTTTGTGACCTTCGCTTGGTTGCTTTGATCACTAGTGAAGATAAGTACGTAAATGAATAAGGACAGGCAAGCAAACACAAGATGTACGTGGTTCACCCAGATCGGCTACGTCCACGGAGTAGAGGAGTTCTCATTAATTGTGAAGGGTTTACACAAATACATAGGTTCAAGCTCTCATTTTGTGAGTTCTAGTGAATAGTTTAGTACAAAATGACATTAGAGATTATTGTGGGAGAATGATCCCTATTTATAGAGGAGAGTTTCTAGTTTTGTTCTAACATTGACACGTGTCGTGTTGTTATTGACTTCTGATGTTGACACGTGTCGAGCTGTGATTGGCTTCTGATGTCGACACGTGTCGCATTATGATTGGCCTTCTAGTTGAAGGGAAGCTCTTCTGGGTCCTTGATGGTATAACGTTGACCGGTGCTCAGTAGTTTCGGGATTGGTCAAGTATGGTACAAACAGTGCTCCCTTAAGTTCCCGAGTGAGGGAAGCTCCTCGGTTGGGGACTTGCAAGATCCAAGCCATTGAGTAATCACGAAACTTCTAAGTACTGAAGTGTGGTATCATTTTCACGTGCCTTATCTGTCTCATATGTAGATGTGACATCTTCTCTGGAAGTACTTTTCCTCCATCCATGGGTGGTATCTTTAACCGATGAAGATGCACAAGGTAATGTATCAATTTCACTTGAAGCTTACTTGTAGTTTCGGGCTTGGTCAAGTGCGATACAAACCCTATAGTAGGAGTCCCCTAAGTCGCCGAGCTAGGAGATCTGCCGAAAGAGGTGACAGACAAGGTAAGCAGTCAAACTTCCAAGCAAGCAACCTAGGATCGGAGGTTCGACTTTGGCTTTCGGTTGATTGTTCTCCTTCTCCTTGTCTCTCATTCAGCTACCAGGATAAGGAGAAGCAAATGGAGAAGAGATGATATGAGATACTTTTGCTTTTGAAGAAGTAACTTTCCACAGGCTTATTCTTGAACTGTGCTGGAGGGTTTTCTGGTTCCCTTCAGAGTATAAGGCCGACTCAAGAATTTGAGGGTCAAAACAAGTCCATCAAATCTAGAGTACGTTCGACCTTGATGATATGGGATACTTTTGTTGTTGACGGAATAATGAATGTGGTATGGAAATGTGTCGTGTTGTAGTGATCTGTTTCAGCTCACCGTTGAACCTTCTGCTTCAATCTTTTGCATGGCAGAAGTGGTGTGCAACCTTTGCATTTAAATGGTCCTTCAGAACATTCCTTCATAGTGACTCATCCATGCTTGGCAGCTTCAGTGTAAAGAGTCAATATCTGATCAACTGTCATGAGGTATGTGCCGGTGGAATTCATGACCTTGACAGCAGTTGAGGATGAGTTCTCGAGAGCAATGCTAAGTAAGCAACCAGGCAAAGGTCTCAGGCAGTCAGTTCCAGATTGGAGGTTTGATTTCAGGTTCCGACTGACTGCTTTCTTTCTCTTTGTCCTGCAGGTGTGGACAAGGACGAAGACAAGGACAGGGAGAAAGCATGATATGGGATACTCTTGCTTTCGATCCTAATGATATGAGATACTCTTGTTCTTGGTGTGGCTTATTTGCTGAGGTATTATCGGGGGGAAATAAAGCTGAGTATTTCGAAAGGTTATGTTGAGGGTGCATTCTCGAATGCGAGAAAGGGTTGAGCATTTTTGCAGGTTTGCCTGTCCGTTGAGGAGGGAGGTCGATGTATATAGGGATTTCCCAATAACAAGTAGTAATGCTATTCCTTTACCCTTCTTGGTCACAGCAATGTAGTGGGAGCTGCCAGCTTCACGTGTTTTAACTTTGTCAGAGCACTTTGAAAAAGTGGTATGTGGTATCTGGAAAGCTGATGTTGCGTGTGAAGATTACAGACAAGCTTTATCTAAGGAAATCTGGCTCTCGAAGTTCTGAGAGTTGTGCCTCTTCGGTTTTCGAACAAGTAATCACGTCGGGGATCTGGCTCTCGAGATTCGGAAAGCGGTGCCGCTTCGGTTTTTGAGGAAGTAATTATGTTGGGAGTCTTTTCTCGAATGTGAGTAAAGGTTGGACGTTCTTGCCAGCCTGTCTTGCCACAGAACACGGAGGTCGACACACATAGAGACTTTCCAGTTGTCAAGCAGTGGTTCTGTTCCTTTACCCTTGTGGGTAATAATAGGGTAGCTGGAACTTCGAAATTCTCGTGCCTAAACTTTGTCAGAGATCTTTGGCAAAGTTATATGTGGTACCCGAGGAGTTGATGGTGCGTGTGGAGAGTGGTGATTGAACAGTAAGATTCACGTACTTTCTACTTCACCAGAAATCTTCGACAGATTGCCCGTAATTTCCGCAAAGCTGAGTGTGCATGTGACAGGTGCTGACGAGGCTGAAAAAGCAGGTGCTTCTTCGATTTCTGAGATCGGCCATCGTGGTCTCTGAGCAGCTCAGCTTTCGAGAAAGCAAACGCCTTTTCGATTCCTGAAGCTTCGTCAAGTGCAGATTTTTATAGAGGTTGGCATTAAGTTCTACATCACACTTGAATCTCCACCAGTAGAAGCTCCCTTCTTGCACTTCTAAGATCTTGATTTGTCTGACCTCTTCCCTCTTCAACACCTTTGAAAATGTCTGGCCCCTCCGACCGTCGTTTTGACTTGAACCTTGGAGAAGAGACAGCCATGCCTTCTCCAGACAACATATGGCGCCCATCCTTCATATCCCATACTGGTCCTCTTACCGTTGGGGATTCTGTGATGAAGAATGATATGACCGCTGCGGTGGTGGCCAGGAACCTTCTCACTCCCAAAGATAATAGACTACTTTCCAAACGGTCTGATGAGTTGGCTGTTAAGGATTCTCTGGCTCTTAGTGTTCTGTGTCTAATATGGCCCAACGCCTATTTGCTAGAACCCGCCAAGTTGAATCATTGGCTGCTGAAGTGATGAGTCTCAAACAGGATATTAGAGGGCTCAAGCATGAGAATAAACAGTTGCACCGGCTTGCACATGACTATGCTACAAACATGAAGAGGAAGCTTGACCAGATGAAGGAAGCTGATGGTCAGGTTTTATGTGATCATCAGCGGTTTGTGGGTTTGTTCCAAAGGCATTTATTGCCTTCGTCTTCTGGGGCTGTACCGCATAATGAAGCTCCAAATGATCAACCTCCAATGCCTCCTCCTTCTGGGGTTCTTTCCAGTACTGAGGCTCCGGATAACCACCCTCCAGTGCTTTCTCTTTCTGGGGCTCTACCGACTGCTGAGACTTCCCCTAAGCAACCTTTGTGAAGGCTTCCTCTTGTTTGTTTATTTTGATTCATGTATATGTACATATTTGTAACTTATCGGGAATATCAATAAACAAGATTTGCTTCATTTCAACGTATTGTGTTAAATACACCAAGGCCTTCTTCACTAAGTTCTTTGAATTTTTCCTTTTGTTGAAGCTTGTATGTTGAAACTTTGTGAGTGAAGCATGTAGGTTGAGGTAGTGCTCCCTTAATTTCCCGAGTGAGGAAAACTTCTCGTTTGGAGACTTGAAAAATCCAAGTCACTAAGTGGTCTTGAGACTTCCGAGTATCAAGGTGCAGTAGCATATGGTAGGAGTCCCCCAAGTCTCTGGTCGGGGGAGTTGACGAATGAGGCATTTCCTTTCTAAGTGGTAGCCCAAAACTCCTTCTTCATATATATTTGTTATGAAAGTTGTTAGGCCCAAAGAAGAGGAGGCCTAGGCAATTTTTTTTTATTTTTTTTTTTGATTGATTTTTTTTTTTTTTTTTTTTGATTTTTTTTTTATTTTTTTTTTTGAATTTTCAAATTTCCGGATTTTTGAATTTTCGAATTTCTGAAAAAATAAAAATTAAAAATAATATATATATATATATATATATATATATATATATATATATATTTAAAAGCTTTGTTGGTGAAGCTTTGGTGTTGAAGCTTTGTAGGTGAAGCTTTGAGGTTGAAGCTTTGTTGGGCATCATGAATTGATTTTGCTTCACACTATCTTGATGAAGAGTGTGTGAAGCTTTTATATGTTTTGGTGTTGAAATTTTGTATTGTAGGTGAAGCTTTGGGATTGAAGCTTGATAGGTGAAGCTTTGGTGTTGAAGCTTTATAGGTGAAGCTTTGGTGTTGAAGGGTTGAAGCTTTATAGGTGAAGCTTTGGTGTTGAAGCTTTATAGGTGAAGCTTTGGGGTTGAAGCTTTATAGGTGAAGCTTTTGTTGGCACCATAAATTAATTTTGCTTCACACTATCTTGATGAAGATAGTGCAAAGCTTTTGAGATTGATATTTGTCCTCCATTGATGAAGCTTTTGTTGGCACCATAAATTGATTTTGCTTCACACTATCTTGATGAAGATAGTGCAAAGCTTTTGAGATTGATATTTGTCCTCCATTGATGAAGCTTTTGTTGGCACCATAAATTGATTTTGCTTCACACTATCTTGATGAAGATAGTGCGAAGCTTTTGAGGATTGTAGTTGTGTTCCATTGATGAAGCTTTGTTGAATTTCCCAATTTCCAATTTCCTTTTTTTTTTTGTTTTTTTTTTTGTTTTTTTTTGTTTTTTTTTGTTTTTTTTTTTGTTTTTTTGTTTTTTTTGTTTTTTTTTTTGTTTTTTTTTTTGTTTTTTGGGAAAACTAGAAATTTGAAAATGTGGGAGAGACAACGTATACAAATTTTGCTTCCATACTGTTAAGCGAGAGATTGTGATGCAAGCCACATCTTGTAGTAGTCGAAGGTTTGGATGAACCATATAAATTGAATTTGCTTCGAACAGTCTTGATCAAGAGCGTTTGAAGCTTTCTATGAGTTGTAGTGTTTGCATTGTTACAGAGGAGAAATGTCTGAAGCAGATGCAAGAGGGCTGAAGAGCTTGATCTTTGTATACCATGCACTGAAGCCATTGTTGGCTTGCAATAAGACTTTGTTGGTGACTATAGCTCTTGTTAGGCATAAATGCTCCCCTAGTTGAGTTGTAAAGCTTGATAGTTTTTTATTATTTGTGAATGCTAGGAGTTCACATGGACAAGTTGTACCACTCGTCTTCTGGTTAATGGAATGAATGGTAGGTTGCTTTCATCACTTGGTTGGTGGTACGAATGTGAATTCCTTAATCACCTTTCATCACATTTCATCACCTGGTTGGTGACATGAAGGAGAGTACGCGTTGTACATTTCATCACCTGGTTGGTGGCATGAAGGAAAGTACGCGTTGTACATTTCATCACCTGGTTGGTGGCATGAAGATGAGTTCCTTCTTCACCTGATTGGTGATAAGGGTGGCAAGTTTCCAAATAATATTAGAGTACGGGTTGTACATTTCATCACCTAGTTGGTGGTACGAAGGTGAGTTCCTTCATCACCTAGTTGGTGAGAATAAGGGCAAGGTGTCGAGGCACATTGTGGCAAATGTCGAATGACACAAAGTGTGTTGAACCCTTTCGAAGCACAGTTGGCTTATGTATGGATGTGTTGGAATGTATGATGTTTATGCATGAATGTGTTGGAATGTATGATGTTTATGTATGAATGTATTGGAATGTATGATGTTTATGTATGAATGTGTTGGAATGTATGATGTTTATGTATGAATGTGTTGGAATGTATGATGTTTATGTATGAATGTGTTGGAATGTATGATGTAGATCCTTTGTATAGTCTTGTTGACACATACTTAGATTTTGTTTTGTATTGGAAACATTTGCGTTGAAGCTTCAACACTTGAGTGTTTCATTGCTCAGAATGGAAAAGAGTTTATGGCCGAGTTGGCTAAATCACCTCTTTATTGAATTCATACCAAATGGTCTTTGTTACATAGGATGCCGAACGGCTGTAGCTTAACACTTGTACAATGTGAGTCTATTTGTAATAGTACTTCAAGTGGTCAGCATTCCATGGATGGCCAAGGGTCTTGCCGTCGGAGTTTCTGAGTTTGTAGGAGCCAGGGCGGCTGATGCCGACGACCTCGAATGGTCCGTCCCAGTTAGGACTGAGTGTTCCTTCACTAGGGACCCTATCACAGAGTAATCTTTTCTTCAGTACCCAGTCTCCCACTTTGAAAGAGCGAGGTTTGACCCTTGAGTCGTAGTAGTTGGAAATGCGCTGCTTGTAGGCGACATTCCTCAGGTGAGCCTGATTTCTGTGTTCCTCGACTAGATCCAGGTTGAGGGTGAGTTGTTTGTCGTTCTCACTCTGCATGTAATTCTGGATTCGGTATGTTGCTTGCTCAAGCTCAACCGGGACAACTGCTTCTGTACCAAAAGCAAGTGAGAATGGAGTTTCTCCTGTGGAAGTCCGATATGAAGTGCGGTATGACCAAAGAACTTGGGGTACGAATTCTGGCCAACAACCTTTAGCTTTGTCCAAGCTAGTTTTCAGAGTGCGCTTGATTATTTCGTTAACGGCTTCGACTTGTCCATTAGACTGGGGATGGGCTGGAGAGGCAAAACATAAGTTAATGTTGAACTTAGAGCAGAACATCTTGAACTTCTTGTTGTCGAACTGCCGCCCATTGTCCGTGACTATCGCATTGGGAATGCCGAATCTACAGAGGATGTTCTTCCATACGAAGTCTTCTATTTTTCCCTCAGTAATGGTTGCCAAGGGTTCTACTTCAGCCCACTTTGTGAAGTAGTCAACTGCAACGATTGCATAGCGGACCTTGCCCTTCCCTGCAGGCATTGGGCCGATCAAATCAAGTCCCCATTGGGCGAAGGGCCAAGGGCTGATCATAGGAGTGAGCAGCTCGGGAGGGGAGTGAGGGATAGTTGCGTAGCGTTGACACTTATCACATGAGCGAGATATTCTGATGGCATCTTGGTGGAGTGTTGGCCAATAGTATCCTTGGCGAAAAGTCTTGTGTGCTAGGGATCGAGACCCAGCATGATCTCCGCAGACTCTTTCATGTATTTCCCGAAGGACAATTTCTGCCTCCGCAGGTGTAAGGCATCTTAGGTAGGGCAGGGTAAAACCGCGCTTGTAGAGTTGGTCATTAATGATCAGGTAGTGAGCAGACTTGTATCGAATCTGCTTAGCTTGGACTTTGTCATTTGGGAGGGTGCCATGGGCAAGGAATTTATAAATTGGGGTGATCCAATTATCTCCTTGTTGTAAATTGCACACTTCCGCGACCATGGTGCTTGGTGCTGCCAACAATTCGACATGAATTTTTCTCCCAATCTTGTCTTCCACTGCCGAGGCGAGGCGGGCCAAAGCGTCTGCATGACTGTTTGCCGGTCGAGGAACTTGGGTGATCTGGTAGTGGAAGTGCTTGAGCAAAAGTCGTGTTTGCACAAGATATGCTGCCATGGAGCTATCCTTAGCATCAAAGTTGTTCGTGACTTGGTTGACCACTAATTGTTGGGAGTCACTGAAGATATCAATTTGTTTAACTCCAAGGTGCTTGGCCAAACGTAAGTCTGCTAGAAGGGCTTTGTATTCGGCCTCGTTGTTCGATGCCTTGAATTTGAAACGAATAGCGTATTCTATCGCCACTTTGTCAGGGGTAGTGATGACTAATCCTGCTCTGCAGCCCTGTTGGTTGGATGAGCCATCAACATACAGACTCCATGCTGGGGTTGTTAATTCTATCTTCTGAGCTTCCGATGGTAATGAAGCTATTGCTTCATGTGTAGAAGCAATGTCAACAGGATATGTGAAGTCGGCGATGAAATCTGCTACTGCTTGACCCTTTTCGGCTGGTTTTGGTTGGTAGGAGATGTCAAACTCACCCAATGCTATCGCCCATTTGATCATTCACCCAGACGTGTCAGGACTCTGGAGTATCTGTCGAAGAGGGTGATTGGTAAGCACGATGATGGCGTGTGCTTGGAAATAAGGGCGAAGTTTTCGAGCAGACATGACCAATGCTAGAGCTAATTTCTCAATGTTGGAGTATCGTGTCTCCGCATCTTGTAGGGCCTTGCTAGCATAGTAGACGGGCCGTTCGACACCACTGTCATTTCGAATAAGAACAGAACTGACTGCTGAAGCCGAAACCGATAGATAGATAATGAGAGTGTCACCAACTTCTGGTTTGGAGAGCAGATGGGCTTTACTCATGTACTCTTTGAGGTTCCTGAATGCCTTGGCACATTCCTCCGTCCATGTAATGTACTTCTTATTTCCCTTGATTGCTTTGAAGAAAGGAGCACATCTGTCTGTGGCCTTAGAGATGAATCTGGTTAAGGCTGCCACCTTGCCAGTAAGGCTTTGGATGTCTTTTGAAGTTACTGGCTCTTTCATGTCGAGGATTGCTTTGATCTTTTCGGGGTTAGCTTCAATGCCTCGTTGGCTAATCATGAAGCCTAAGAATTTGCCAGAGCCCACGCCGAAGGCACATTTGTTGGGGTTCAACCTCATTCGATACCTCTTTAGAATGGTGAAAGTTTCAGATAGGTTGGTGATGTGTTGGTCAGCATGTTTGCTCTTGACTAACATATCATCAACGTAAACTTCCATGCTCTTCCCAATCTGTTCGGTGAACATTGAATTGATCAGTCTCTGATAAGTTGCTCCTGCATTCTTTAGACCGAAGGGCATGACTTTGTAGCAATATAGTCCCCTGTTAGTAGTGAAGGTTGTGTGTTCTTGGTCTGAGGGGTTCATGAGGATTTGGTTGTATCCTGAATAAGTGTCCATGAAGCTCAAGAGCTCACACCCTGCCGTAGAGTCTATAAGTCTATCAATGAGAGGAAGGGGGAAACTATCATTCGGGCATCCTTTGTTTAGGTCGGTGTAGTCGACACACATTCTCCACAAGACCTTTTGAAGCAGGAGACTTTCCTTGGTCGGATTTTTCTTAACAAGGACAACATTTGCTACCCATGTTGGGTAATTGACTTCACGGACGAAGCCTATGTCCTTGAGTTTTTCAACTTCTGCTTTCATCACCTCGTATCGTTCAACATCATAAGATCTTCGCTTCTGTTTTACTGGTTTGGTCTTGGGATCAATACTCAAGTGGTGACAGATGATATCGGGAGAGATGCCCGGCATATCTTTATATGACCAAGCAAAGACCTCGGCGTTCTCTTGCAAAAAGGAGATCAGCGACAACCGAAGGGGTGGTGACAAAGTGGTGCCAATCTTCACCATGCGATCTGGATGGTCTTTAGAGATAGAGACATTCTCTAACTCTTTAGCGGGTTGTGCTTGCTGGGTGAATGAGTCATCTCGAGGGTCGTCGGGTTGACTGTTGCCATCATGAAGATCCGAGTTGGCTTCATCTGGACTGGTCTTTACTACCTGGTTATGTATAGAGAGAGTCTCCTTGGGGACAGGCAGGTGTTGTTGCTTAACTGAAGTGTTGTAACATGATCGAGCACTAAGTTGATCTCCCCGGATGTATCCATTGCCGAAAGGGGTTGGAAACTTCATCAACAACATATGTGTGGATACCATGGCCTTGAGATCATTGATGCCTGTGCGCCCAAAGATGACATTGTATGCCGTCGGGCAATTGACCACTAGGAAGTTAGTGGTAATAGTAGCTGTGTAGGGGCATGTACCAATGGTGAAGGGTAAGTGTATACTCCCTAAAGGTTGCACGATATCGCCAGAGAAGCTTATCAGAGGAGAAATCGAGCTATCGAGCAAGTGTTCAGCTACATTAAGTGCCTTGAAAGCTTCAGCAAACATGATATTGACTGAAGCACCTGTGTCTATCAGGATTCGTTTCACATTAAAATTTGCTATGTGAGCCTCCACGATCAGCGGGTCGTTGTGAGGGTAGATGATACCTCTTTCTTCCTCAGGGTAGAAACATATTGGATCCCAGTTAGGCTTTTGATACTTGCCTCCCCTGATGTCTTCCACGTGAAACACTTGATGACCAGGTCTCAAAGTTCGTTCACTGTTTTTCATGGCCCTATTGGAAGATTCAGACATAGGTGTGCCGCCGCTTATAGAATATATCACATTCACCTGGCGTTAGTTACAGTTATCCCTTGGAGGGTGAAGGAGGAACTGATCAATTTTTCCTTCACGTGCCAAAGCTTCAATATGATCACGGAGGATGACGCACTCCTCGCCATCATGGCCATTATACTCGTGGTAGCAGCAAAACATGCCCGTGTTTTTCGTGAACTTGTAATCTGGCTGTCTTGGCTTTGGCTTTGGTATCATATGAGCTATACTGGGGTATATGGCCGCGCATGTAGCGTTCAAAGGTGTGTATGTCTCATACCTCGGGGTAGGGCCTGTCTTGACATGTGATTGGCCCACTGCATTGACTGCCTGGGGACGGGCGTTATTGTGACGATATCCTGAGTTATCGTGATAGTGCCCCTTATTCTTTTTATTAAAATGAGATTGGTGAGGATGGAAATCTTTCCTTTTGCCCTGGGATTGATATGTCTGCTGACTTGGCGAAGCATTAAATGAGGCAAGGGGGTGTGCTGCTACCGTTTGGAAGGTTGAGGTCTTCTCATTCGGTTGGATCTGGCCTCCACTCCCTACTTGCTGATAAGGGGTGACTGTAGGGGGTTTCCCTTGATATGTCCTTGCCTCGGCGGAGGCATGGTTGTAAGCCTGTGCCATCACCTCAGAGTAAGTCTTCCAAGTGTTGGCATTGATCATGTACTTGAAGAAACAGTCACGTAAGCCTGCCGTGAAGGCCTTGAGGGCGGTCTTGTCATCTGCCTCAGCGCAACGAGAATACTCATGGCTGAAGCGACCAGCATACTTTCGTAATGACTCGTCCGGCTTCTGGCGAATAGTGTACAAGTCATCTGCGGAATGCAAGCGATCGGTCTGGAAGATGTGTTGAGAGACAAACAACTTCTTCAACTCTTCAAATGAGTCTACCGTCTCAAGTGGAAGACGGCAATACCAGTTTAAAGCTCCGCCAGAGAGGGTAGTGGGGAAGAGAAGGCACCGTTCTTCATCGGTGTTTCTCCGATATACCATGGTGGACTCAAAGAGGTTAAGGTGTTCAATCAGGTCTTCCCTTCTAGTATAGAGTTGTAAGTCAAGCTTCTGCTTTGTCTTCGCTTGAAGGGGGTGTTGAGGATCCTTTTTGTGAAGGGGCCAGGCCTGGGTTGGTTCCAGTCAGGTATCTCGGCTTGACGTTCAGCCTTCAACTTGTTTACTTCCTCCAGGAGCTGTAGGACGAGGGGGTCCTGAGTGGAGTCGTGCATCACTGAAGTTTTCTTCCGTAAGTCCCCATCGCCTCTTGGAAGTAGGAAAGTTTGATCAAGATAGCATGATTTTTCCTTGGACTCGTCATACTGATTCCTAGAGTGAGTATGTCGGAACACTTCCGAGTCCCCTGTACCTTCATGTTCTTCTGGGACTTGTTGCCCATTCCTTAGATTAACTGCTGGCCTGGGTCGTGGGAGAGGACCGAGTCTTTCAGAAACTCTTGGGTCATTGATCTTCGAGCTTATGTGGATGGGATTCTCCCGACGTTGCTTTAGGAAGTCTCGACAATCGCGATAGACGGCTTTTGATCCTTCCACTCCTTCTGTGAGGAGGTGCTTTCCTCTACTCCTTCTGCTTCGGGTTGAAGCAGCTGGGTTGAGAGAGGTCTCATGTGGATTATCACATTGATGTGTAGCTCGATCCCTATCAGGGATGTCCGTGTTGGATATCGGTGACCTTCCGTGTTGGGGGCATTCAGATGATTGTTGACCTCAGCATGGGTGACGAGCTTGTGTGCTTGAGCATGCCTAGCCTCGTGAAGCATCTCGAAAAGTTTTTCATACTGCTCCTGGAGGACCTCGTTCCTTATCACTATCTTGTTGTTCTGAGCTTCTAACTCATCGACTTTAGCTTGAAGAGTAACTCTATTTACTTCCTGCTTTCGTTACTTCATACTAGGTCCAATGAGGGTGTCATTCTGTGTGTTATGGCTTCTTTCGCTCCCCATGTTGGAGAGAGATGTTTGGCTAAAAGAAAGTGTACGAGTGGTGGAAACCAGCTTGACAAAGCTGAAGAGAGTGGGAATAAGTGTCGATTTCCCACAGACGGCGCCAAATGTTGATGCACAAAATCAGCGAGGACTTTGGTACAACAGAAAGTGTCAGGTTTGTGACTTTCGCTTGGTTGCTTCGATCACTAGTGAAGATAAGTACGTAAATGAATAAGGACAGGGAAGCAAACACAAGATGTACATGGTTCACCCAGATCGGCTACGTCCACGGAGTAGAGGAGTTTTCATTAATTGTGAAGGGTTTACACAAATACATAGGTTCAAGCTCTCATTTTGTGAGTTCTAGTGAATAGTTTAGTACAAAATGACATTAGAGATTATTGTGGGAGAATGATCCCTATTTATAGAGGAGAGTTTCTAGTTTTGTTCTAACATTGACACGTGTCGTGTTGTGATTGGCTTCTGATGTTGACACGTGTCGAGCTGTGATTGGCTTCTGATGTCGACACGTGTCGCATTATGATTGGCCTCCTGGTTGAAAGGAAGCTCTTCTGGGTCCTTGATGGTATAACGTTGACCGGTGCTCAGTAGTTTCGGGATTGGTCAAGTATGGTACAAACAATAGCAATCTTCACCCATAGTGTCCAGCCTCCTAGAGAGAAAGAGAGAGCTTGTGTTCTCTCATCTTTCCTCAAAGAAACCATAAATGAAGAAAATGCTATAAAGATACTTTTATACATATCTTCAATGGAGTAGCAAACTTGTAATAAGTCCAAAACCACTTTCTCTCTATGCAAAGCTGGCCTCCAAATTGTTAGTGAGTTAATTGCCCATTTTGTTTTAGTTGTCACACAACTTAAACCTTATGTGCCTTGTGGATCAAAACCCTTTTGAGTCCCGAAACCCACCTTAAAGCCTAAGACGAACCTTTCGTTCTTGATTAATTAACTTTAATTAATCATTTCTATATACAATTAAACTATTTAATAGTCCTTACACATCTTTGTTATTTCCTTCAGTCATTACCTTGCATGGTGTGTGATCTATTAGGTTCCTTTTAGCAAGGCAATGGGCAATTAGAACTCTTACTAATCGATTATGAATTGAAACTTACTTTCAATTCTCCTTTAAGTGATTATATACCATTATGGCTTTGACAAACCATGAGTGACACCTAGCAGTATGTCATGGCTCTCAAGCTAGTCAGAAGAGGTTGGAGAACCTATTCAGTTTCAGATTACAAATGCAAAATGGTCTTTCTCTAATACAATACTCCTGACCCTATTATTTAGTTTGATAGTTTATTTATGTCTACTATCCAATGTGATTCTCTTACTTATATGATTACCTTGAATGTAATTTGGAACGACTTCCTAAATCTCATTCATATTCTAGTTAGAGATTCTTAATCATATCATATAGTATTTTCCTTCAACATTTTGAAGGTTAGAGATCCTTTGTTGCACATTCACCTACCTCCATGGTTAAGTAGCTTAACCCCAACTATGTCGTGGACACCCTCTAACGAAGTGCCTTTGACATAGTCAAAGATTAAGGACCTAACCACAAGACAACTATGATGCCTCAGGTCAAATGACTACTTTGCATTATCCTAACCATGAGTTCTCATGTGATATGAGTACGACAAATCCTTGTTATTCGCATTCAGTGGACTCATTCTCTATTGAGCACCTACATACTTGTCTTGGTATCAGTCACACCAATGACTCGAGACTAGTCACTCTCCGTGAGAGAAGACATAACACGTACTGATCTTAACGACTGTCAATGTCCAATTGGCAATCCTATGATCAGGAACGTTTAGGATATGTGTACAAAAGAGAACGGTTTCATAAATCTAACTTCTTTATATCACGTTCTCCCAATCACATATTCCTTGGACTTATTGTTCAAGCATATAACATTTATATGAGACGGCTTTAAACAATAATTTTTTCCCTTATATTAAACTAGATTAGTTTAACATGTGAAATGTCTATAAAGTATAATCATCTGATTGGCTTTTAAGGCACATTTCCAACAAGCATCGCAGTAACTTGGACTAGAATGACGACTTATGTTCTGTAAGCCATAAAGAAAGGAGTTTCTCCAGTTGCTTTTTGAGTGGTTGTCCAGTATACCCATAAAACTCCAGGCAGTTCTTCTGGCCACTTGTTCTTCTATTCTAGCATTTTCTTCAAGTATTGTAAGATGGTTTTGTTTGAAGCTTTCACCTACCCATTGCCTTGAGGGTAGAACGAAAGATGAAGGTGAGATGGCAAATGCTGAGTTTCTTGTACCAGTTCATGACTTCAGAGCTAGTAAATTGTAGCCCATTATCTGTAAGTATGATATGGGGAATTCCAAAATGACAAATAATGTTCTTCCAAACAAAATGTTTCACATCTGCCTTAGTGATCCTAGATAAAGGTTCTACCTCAATCCACTAAGAGAAGTAATTTGTGGCAACTATCAAGTATTCCTTATTTCCTTAAGCTTTCTTCAGTGGTCCGACTAGATGGATTCCTAATTGCATGAAAGTCCATGCCCCTATTAGAGTACTAATTTCTTCATCATGTTGATCGTTCATGGGAGCATACCTTTGACATTTATCATAAGGCTGAGTGCAATCTACGATATCTTGTCACATGGTGGGCCAATAGTATCCTACTGTCAATGCCTTATGTGTGATTGATCTTCCACCAGCATGGTTCCTGCATATGGATGTCACTTAGGATATGTAGGTCCATCTTCGAGGTGACATATAGAGTGTAGGGTCAAAAGTATAAACGTCGATAGAGCTACCGAATAATTGTATATCGTGAGGTCTTTTGGACCAGTTTCCTGGCCAAGTGGCAATCTTCAGAAAACTTTTTGTCTTGGATATAGTCAATGATCTCGTCCATACAGTTCTCCCTTATGTCGATAATGGCGACTACTTTTGGTTCAGGTTCGTCAATGCTCAAGGAAGCAAGGTACTCGAGCAGCGCCTTGGCGAGGTAGAGTTCATCGTCAGATGATGAACTACGTAGTCACCCTTAACTTGGTTAACTATCAGCATTGAGTTGCAATTGACTGACCTTTCCTTAACTTGCAATTCTGCCGCAATCCTTAGCCTGGCGAGCAATGCCTCATATCATGGTTCGTTGTTGCTAGCCTTAAATCTAAGCTTCAGAGCTTGTTTGAGAATAGATCTATCTAGCGTCATCAAGACCATCTTAGCCTTACTCCATTTATATGTTTGCTATCTAATTCGTGAATCTCTTTGAAGCTTGTCTACAGTAGTATAGATCTGCAATAGACTTTCCCAAATTTTCTTCTTGGGGGAACATCTTTGTTAATGAAAATGATGTCGTGTCTTGAGGCAGTGGAATAGTGTGGTCGGGTTGAATTAGTCATAGCAGCAGTGGAGTGATTTGGTCATGAGGAATATGAGTTCACTCTTATTGAAAGCAACAATTACTGGAACTGAATTTATGCACTGCTGTAGAGAGTGGAGATGCTCAAATCCAAGTACCTATAAAAAAGCAAACAACCGTAAGCAAGCCAAAAACCGGGCAGAGGGGTGTGCCGATCAAAGGCTCTCTGACGGTCAAGTTAGTAAGTAATATTAAGAATCAAGCAGTAGGCGAAATAATAAGTATGTAAGAATTATGTTACCAGAGATGAACTCTAAAATGGTGTATTTATACCAATTGAGGAGATTGTCTTTTAGGATAATAGGATCCTTATTAAACTGGGAGAATCCTATATGATATCTAGGAAGTAGACATTGCACATTCTTAAGAGTGTGATTACTTGCGGTGCACACCAATCCTTAGATTGTAAGGACTCCAAGACCATAGAAAACTCGCTAATTCTTTGCAGGATTAAGCTTTTGTATCTTGCGAAACAAGCATGCATGGTCAATCTCAGCGAAGTCGTCGGACTTCACCTGCTGATTCCGGAACAGGATGCTGAAGACATCGCTGCTCTGTTTAGTCAACTCCGCATTAGAGGCTATTGAGTCGATGATCTGCCTTTTGAAGTATGTGTATTCAGATTTGGCTTACTTCGGCCTTGAAAAATCATGGTCGCACATTAAGTTATGGAAGAAAAGTCATTGTGTGCAATTTATTTCCACGAAAAAAAATTATGGAAAAAAAAAATCCCAACAAACGGGCTACCAGGCGGGCTTAAAATGCCCAACCCGATGGCCAAAATGCTTTAATTTGACTTGAAGAGATCCACTTGTGTTTGGCTCAGCCCTCCATTGAAGTTGAATTTTGTTAAAAAAAATGGGCTAAAAATTGCCCTATGATAATATTGTCATCTCCATTAGAGATGGCCTAAAAGCTTATTGATTATGTACCTGAACTAGGCACTTGTCGGATATCGGATACGTACCCTTTTGCTTTTTAAAAGATGTCAGATAGGACTTAAAGCCCTATGATCCTTAAAGTTTAAACTTACATATATGAATAAAATGTCATAATATAGACATTGAATCACATCACGTGTGCACAATATTTTCACGATATATGTCGAACACGCACACCCCCAATCCACTTCCCAAGAAAATTATGAACTTCAGCAATGAAATATGGAAAATTAAGGGATGTAATATCCACAAATCCCATTTTACTTTTCACACACCTTTTTAATTTTCGGTCGTCGGATCGGATGAATTGAAGAAGATCAACGGATATAAATTATCAAGCTGGTGTGTGAGAAGTAAAATAAAGTGTGTGGATAGCACATTCCAAAATTAATCCACGTGAAACATTTAGTCCAAAAAAAAAAAAACATGTGAAACATGTTGTCCAAAAAAAACCACATGTGAAACATGAGATAGACCACTAGACGATTTTTGTGAGAGGACCATCTAGGCTCAACCGGATCCAACCTAGACCGACTGATATATATATATATAGGATTTAGGAACACACGTTTTTAATAAATATTTTGATATGCAAATGTAGGGTTTATTTTGTAATGTATTGTAACTCGGTGACATAATTCATTCATATGTTTCTTTATCTCTAAAACATATGCAATGTACATGAAGCGATAGAGACATTTTATTGATAAACAAGTATATGTCACATGGGTACACTTTTTTTGGCGACCAATTAATACATTGATCTAAAGATAATTTGCACAAATAAACATAAATGATGATCCCTTAAATAGCTACTACAAACACAACCAAATAAACATAAATGGTGATCCCTTAAATAGCTACCACAAACACAATAAACCTATATTCGCACACACGAAATTGGGACATACATTTACAAACACAATAAACCTATATTCGCACACACGAAATTGGGACATACATTTATCGTTTTGGATGTAGGTTTCAAAGTCCCTGGAAATTTTAATCGCGAAGAGCGAAGAAACAATTTTCTCGAAGATTTTGTACGTGCTTTTTTTATTAATTAACCATTCCATATTAATTGGACAAAATATGAATAATTTATATGCTGTTAATTAGTCACAAGAAAAATATTTGGAACTTTAACGAAAAGTTTCTGATACTGTCAACTTTAATGAAAAACCATATTTTTACACTAAAATGTCAATTCCGGTACTATTCATTTTATCTTTTATTTTGTCCTTATTGTTAAAACTCAAAGTTTTCAAGTCTTTTTCACATTAGTTTTCCCTAAAATATTTGAGTGTATTAGAAAATACGTCATGAGTTACGGCATGTGCATGCCGTTTGCGACTTTCGGTCATCCCATTTTGTACACAAGCATTCGAGGAGACTTGGAATATTGGATCCGATAAGTTTGTAGAAAGTGTTAAAGAAGATATTTCTCATTCATATTTTAATTGACAGTACACAGGGATATATATAGTCACAAAGACTCTTTACATAAGTGACCTTATCTTCTACAACTAATTACACAAATACCACAACTAACTATTTACTGTTGTAACTAAATTGTGACTGGTTTAGGTCTCTCAATACACCCCCTCAAGCTGAGCTTGGGATCAATGGAAGAACCAAGAGGAAGCTTGGATTTTAGAGCAGTAAATCGACCTTTGGACAGAGACTTTGTGTGTATGTCAATGAGCTGATCCTGACTACAAACAAAGTGAACCTTGATGAGATTAGCTAAGACCAACTCGCGAATATAATGATAGTCAATCTCCACGTGTTTAGTTCGGGCATGAAAGACCGGATTAGAAGCAAGAGAGATGGCTGAAATGTTATCACACCAGAGAGTGGGAGCCTGAGAGAGAGGAAAACCAAGGTCACGAAAAATTTTACAGATCCAAGTCAGTTCAGCTGCAGTGTGGGCTAGAGATCTGTATTCCGCCTCTGTGGATGACCGTGCCACAGTAGCCTGTTTCTTGGCACTCTAACTGATAAGATTGGATCCGAGAAAGATATTGTAGCCACTAGTAGAACGGCGATCAAATAGACAGCCAGTCCAGTCTGCATCGGAGAAGGCTGTGAGATTAGTGGCACCCTGTCTGAACCATAGACCTTCAGATACAGTACCCTTCAGATACAGTACCCAAGAAACAAGCTAACTAAGTTGCATAAATATGCACCTATCAAATTGTTAACCAAGTTGTTTTGCATGAAATTCGTTGTTTTCCATGAAATTCGTAGGAGTTTATCACTCATTACTTCTGGTGTTGTTCCTTGCTGTTTTGGAGTGTTTTAGTGTGTTTTGACATAAAAATCCGAAAATCTCATAAAAATTTGAAAAATTGTTTTGAAAAACTCAAAAAGAGTTGTTTTTGTGTGTTTATTTGTGTCTTAGGGTACCTTCCAACACAATGATGAGGATTTGGTTTTTAAGTACATGACTATTAAAGAAAGATATAAACATGGATGAAAATTTGATTTACTCTTTGGTGTATGCTTGGTTGTGGTTATAATTTATAAATTCACCTGTAATCATAAAGGGAAATTCAGTTTTTGTAACATGCTTGAAGGAAAGAACTCAAATGAACGCTACAACCTTGTGAGACTTGAGCCTAAAACGTTTAGTTAGAGAGTTAATAATCTGTGCACCATTGTGTTCTAAAGTCGTTGCATGATCTCATTATTCTTTGCTTGGTTGCTACTTAGAAGGTGTTTCATCATTTAGTTCCAAATGCTAGAACTCATGCCTATTTCATTCAAAGCATGCTATTGATTTGCATAACACATATTCAAGATGAAGTTGTGTAGTGACCACCAAAGCCAAATTGCCGTACCCCTATTTCAATATGTGTTTAAGTTTAACCCCGTTGAACCTTGTTAAGCCTATGTTCTTTGTTAACCCACACTATCCTTACCTAGCCTAGTTTTAGGACCATCCATACCCTTATTCTTGAAGCATAGTAAAGCATGACTTAAAATGAACTCCTTTTTTATCAATGTATTGCAAAAAGCAAGTGTGGGGGAAGTGATTTTTTTGTGTGTGTGTGTGCCAAAGTCCTTAATAAGGCACGGGTAGGAAAAAAAAAGAGTATGAAAAAGAGCTCTAAAGTGTTGTTTGTTAATTGTGAACTAGTAAGTGGTGACTGTGATTAAGTATGTGCTCAAGTGTAAAGATGACCAAAATTTGTGGGAATGATGATTTTTAACATGTCATGTTTCAGTGAAAATCCCTGAGGCAAATGTTGGAAGGTCTAGGTTGTGTTTTTGTTTATTTTCGTGTGTTTTTATGTTAGTTACTGACCTTGTTTGTTTTCTTGTTTTAGATACTAGTTTATGACTCGGAGTTCTCATCCGATTCGTGAGCATATCTTGGACTTTGAAGATGATTTTGAGAGGACTTTGAGAAGGAATAGGAATCAGCAAGATCGTAACCCACCTATTCCTAAACCTGAGTTTGAAGAACATCCACTTGAAGAAAAAGAGGAAGATCCCAACATGGCAGCGGACAATCGAACAATCAATGAGCTTTCCGCTTCGGGATTGGACAATGCCGCTCCCCTATGCATCCAATACCCCCTAGCTGCCTTAGGGAAGACGAACGAGTTCGAATTGAAATCAAGTTTGTTGCATCACATTCCTAAGTTCCACGGGATGTTCATGGAAGATCCTAATAAACACTTGAAGGAGTTCGAGGTTGCTTGTTCGAGCATGACCCCTGTGAATGTTGATGGGAGCATTCTGAAAATGAAGGCTTTTCCCTTTTCTTTCTTAGAAAAGGCTAAAGATTGGTTGTATGAGCTAGCCCCCAGAACTGTCACATCATGGGAGAGTATGAAACGGGCATTTTTAGAGAAGTTTTTCCCAACTTCTCGAGTCATTCTACTACGCAAAAGGATTAGTGGCATTTAACAAAACCAAGGTGAATCCTTTCCCACTTACTATGAGCGTTTTAAAACCCTTGTTGCTTCATGTCCACAGCACCAGATGAAGGAGGAGCTTCTTCTTCAATATTTCTACGAAGGGCTTCTACCAATTGAACGACAAATGCTAGATGCCTCAGCAGGAGGAGCTTTGGTGGACAAAACACCCATGGCTGCCAAGACCTTAATTGCTAACCGAGCATTGAATGCTCAACAATATGAAGGCGTTGGTCAAAGGGACACCCCACGATAGCAAGTGAATGAGGTAAGTTCCACATCCGACATTCAATCGTAGTTAGCTAATCTTACTTCCATTGTGTCTCAGATGGCTAAAGGAATAAGGATGAAAAAACCAAATGTATGTGGTGTGTGTTATATCCAAAGACATGCCACTGAAAAGTGCCCTCAATTGATTGAAAATGGTGGATGAGAAAGCGCCAATGCAATTGAATTTCAAGGCCACAACCAGCCAAGGAACGATCCATATTCTAATACGTATAAGCCAGGTTGGAAAAACCATCCAAATTTCAAGTGGAGGGAGCCCCAACAACAAGGAAGCTTTAGGTAGCAACCTCTGGGCTTCTATACCAAGCAATACGCACCAACACAAGCCCCACAACAACCTGCCCAAAACATCTCAGGTACATCTTTAGATAATGACACACTTCTTAAGTTACTCACCAATTTGTCTCAGGGGCAAGAAAATCAAGCCAAAGCAATGAAAAACCAAGACAAAAGGGTGGACCAAATGGAGAAGCAAATTGGGCAGATTGCGGAGTTTGTAGGACAATTCAGAGAGCAAGGTAAGTTGCCTAGTTCAACCGTTGTCAACCCGAAAGGAGGATTCGAATCTGCAAAAGCCATAAGTTTGCGAAATGGAAAACAAGTTGGATCTGATCCCCAACCGTCCAATTCACGTTCCAACGAGGTTGAAGAGTTGATAATTGAAGATGAGGGGCAAAGCACCCCCACGGCAAGGGTGGAAACATCTTTGCCGCAGGCCCCAAAAGCTCCTAAGCATTCCAATTCGGCCAACAAAGGTAAGGAAGTTCCAATTTTGATTAATTCTAACGTTGTTCCTCCAAATGTACCCTTTCCTCATAGGTTTATGCAATCAAAGAAGGAGGACGCGGAAAAGGATATTTTGGAAACGTTTAGAAAAGTTCAAGTCAATATATCACTTTTGGATACAATTAAGCAAGTTCAAAGGTATGCCAAGTTTTTGAAAGAACTTTGCACAACTAGGAAGAGAATTTCGAGCAAGGAGGTTATCAAGGTAAGTGAAAATGTCTCTGTTGTTTTACAGCGTAAACTGCCCACTAAATGCAAGGATCCGGGTAGTTTTACCATTCCTTGTGTAATTGGGAATACTCATTTTGAATCTGCCATGTTAGACTTAGGTGCATCTATAAATGTCATGCATTATTCAATCTATGCATCTATGCACTTAGGCGAATTGAAAAATGATGGTGTGATTATACAATTGGCCGATAGATCTAATGCCTATCCAAAGGGAGTTTTGGAAGATGTTTTAGTCCAGGTCAATCACTTAATCTTTCCGGTGGATTTCTACGTGCTTGAAATGGACGAGTCGGACCACTACCCTACATTACCCATCCTCCTTGGATGGCCATTCATGAAAACTGCCGTACTAAGATTGATGTGTTTAATGGAACTTTGACAATGGAATTTGATGGGGAAGTTATCAATTTCAATCTTTCTGATTCTATCAAGTATCCTAGTGAGGATCACCCATGTTTTTCTATTGATGTATTTGCTTCTTTGGCGCAGAACCATTTTGAACAATTGAATGACGATACACTTGAATTGGTCATTGTACGAGGAATGGACATTCAAAATAATGAAGCAGTAACCATGCATCCCCACGGCATGAATGATTTTTCCCTTACCATGCCCCCTAATGAAGACGTGATTGGGATGGTGGCTGCCCTCGAATCATTGCCACTACAATTTGGTAAGTTTTTGGACCCAATTTCCATTTCAGTTTTGGCTAATAAGTTATTTCCCTCAGTTATGCAGCCACCTACACTTGAACTTAAGCCATTGCCAAGCCATTTGAAGTACATTTTCTTGGGCGATGATGAGACATTGCCCGTCATCATCTCAAGCACACTCACGACACAAGAGGAGGACAAGTTGGTAAGGGTGCTAAGGGAATACAAAACAGCAATTAGGTGGACATTGGCCGACATAAAAGGAATCAGTCCCACCACTTGCATGCATCGCATACTTTTGGAGGAGGGGTCTAATGATGGAAGTTGTGAAGAAGGAAATAATCAAGCTTTTAGATTATGGAGTGATCTATCCTATTTTTTATAGTCATTGGGTTTCGCCCGTTCAATGTGCTCCAAAGAAATCCAGAGTAACTGTGGTGACAAATGCTGAAAATGAGCTTGTGCCTACTCGAATCCAAACAAGTTGGAGGGTGTGTATCGATTATAGGAAGCTCAACGCCACCACTAGGAAGGACCACTTCCCTTTGCCCTTCATTGATCAAATACTTGAGAGGTTAGCGGGTTATGCTTTCTATTGTTTTCTTGATGGTTATTCTGGTTATAATCAAATTGTCATAACACCGGAGGACCAAGAAAAAACCACTTTCACATGCCCCTTTGGTACATTTGCTTATCGCCGCATGCCATTTGGTTTATGTAATGCACCTGCCACATTTCAAAAATGCATGATGAGCATATTTTCTGATTATGTTGAGAAGATTATTGAAGTTTTTATGGATGATTTCAGCGTTTTTGGTGATTCATTTGATGGTTGTTTGCATAATCTCAGTTTGATCTTAAAACGATGTGTCGAAACTAACCTTGTTCTCAATTGGTAAAAATGTCATTTCATGGTTAAACAAGGCATAGTTTTAGGACATATCATCTCTGAAAAAGGAATGGAGGTTGATAAATCAAAGATCGATCTTGTACGTCACTTACCCTCTCCTACTTCGGTTAGAGAAGTTCGTTCTTTTCTTGGACATGCAGGTTTCTATCGAAGATTTATGAAAGATTTCTCAAAGGTTTCCCAACCTCTTTGCTGTCTCCTTCAAAAAGATGTGGTGTTTGACTTCAATAAGGAGTGCACGGCATCCTTCAAACAACTCAATGAGTTGCTGACCACGGCTCCCATTGTTGTTCCATCGAATTGGAGCCTTCCTTTTGAGCTCATGTGTGACGCATCCGATTATGCTTTAGAGGCTGTTTTAGGACAAAGGAAGGATAAGAGGCCGCATGTCATCTACTATGTGTCACGGACGTTGAATGATGCCCAATTAAACTATTCCACAACAGAAAAAGAACTTCTTGCTGTTGTCTTTGCTTTAGACAAATTTCGATCATATTTAATTGGTACTAAAGTAATTGTTTTCACTGATCATGCAGCTCTAAAGTACTTGCTCTCCAAGAAGGAAGCCAAGCCAAGGCTAATTTGATGGATATTACTTCTTCAAGAGTTCGATATTGAGATTCGAGACAAAAAAGGAAGTGAAAATGTGGTGGCTGACCACCTAAGCCATATGATGCATAAGGAGGAGTCCCTACCCATTGCTGAAACGTTTCCTGATGAACAATTGATGTCCATTAAGGTAAGTGAACCTTGGTATGCTGATTTTGTAAACTTTTTGGTGTCTAAACAAATTCCAAGCACTCTCATTAGACACCAACGTGATAAGCTTAGAAATGACGCATGATTTTATGTGTGGGATGATCCATATTTGTGGAAATATTGCCCGTATCAAATTATTTGTCGATGTGTGCATGATTCTAAGTTTCATTCCATTTTAAACTTTTTTCATACATATGCATGCGGTGGTCACTTTCGCACACAAAGAACAGCACTTAAGGTGTTACAATGTGGGTTCTATTGGCCAGTATCTTTAAGGATGCTAGATTTTTTTTGCTTAACATGTGATAAATGCCAAAGAACATGAAATATAAGTGCAAGGGATCAAATGCCGCAGGTTTCCATCCTCAATGTTGAAATTTTTTACTTTTGGGGTATTGATTTTATGGGTCATTTCCCTTCCTCACATGGCTTCCTTTATATCTTACTTGCTATGGATTATGTGTCGAAATGGGTGGAAGCAAAAGCCACCCGAACTAATGATTCTCGAGTAGTTGCAAATTTCATTAAAACTAACCTATTTGCAAGGTTTGGAATGCCAAAAGTAATCATAAGTGATGGAGGTTCTTACTTTTGCAATCGAACCATTGAGGCGCTATTGAGGAAGTATAATGTCAAACATAAGGTTTCAACACCTTATCATCCTCAAACCAATGGGCAAGCCGAGGTGTCTAATAAGGAGATCAAGCAGATTCTAGAGAAGACCATTGGGCCAACAAGGAAGGATTGGAGCTTGCATTTGGAGGACACGTTGTGGGCATGTTGTACGGCATATAAAACACCCCTTTGCATGTCCCCATTTTGGCTCATCTATGGCAAACCATGCCATCTTCCCGTAGAATTGAAGCACAAGGCGCATTGGGCCCTCAAAACATTCAACATAGACCTTGATACCGCTGGAATTAATAGAAAGCTCAAATTAAATGAACTTGAAGAGATTAGGCATGAGGCTTATGAAAACACTCGAATTTACAAGGAGAAGACGAAGGCTTTCCATGACAAGATGATTCGAGGCAAATCATTCTTCATTGGGTAGAAAGTGTTACTCTTTAATTCCCGCCTTCGCTTGTTTCCTAGTAAGTTGCGTTCCAAAGGGATTGGTCATTTTGTGGTTACTAATGTTTTTCCTCATGGTGCAGTCCAAATACAAAGTTTAAAGACGCAACAAGAATTCAAGGTAAATGGGCATCGTTTGAAGCCTATTATGAGGCCTTTGAGGAGCATGTCGTGGAGAATGTACCCCTCCATGCCGTGGGCCCTGTTCAAGCTTAAATGGAGGTATCATCCGGCTGGAAGACGTTAAAGCAAGCGCTTTTTGGGAGGCAACCCATGTATTCAAATAAGGAAGATTTCTGAATCGCTCCACAATCAGTTTTGCGTTTCTAAAAACCTTCCCTTTTCTACATTTTTATTTTTCCATGATTGTCATTTTTTTTATTTATTTGTTGCTTATTTAATTATTTTTGGGTATGGGTTTATTTTTGAGACATTGACAAATATGCAAGGTATTTTCACATTAAAATTCGTGGAAAATAAACAGGAGACAGAAAAATACAAGAGAGAGCCTTCACAAAGGTTGTTTGGGAGAAGTCTCAGTAGTCGGCGGAGCTACATAAGGAGGAGGTATCAGAGGTTGATCATTTGGAACTTCATTATGCAGTACAGCCCCAGAAGACGAAGGCAAATGCTGTTGGAACAAACCCACAAACCTCTGATGATCAAGTAAAATCTGACCATCAGATTCTTGCATCTGGTCAATCTTCCTCTTCATGTTTGTAGCATAGTTATGTGCGAGCCTGTGCAACTGTTTATTCTCATGCTTAAGCCCTCTAATCTCCTGCTTGAGACTCATCACTTCAGCCGCCAATGATTCAACTTGACGGGTTCGAGCAAATAGGCGTTGGGCCATATTAGACACAGAACCCGCACACTGCACACTAAGAGCCAAAGAATCCTTAACAACCAACTCATCAGACCGTTTGGAAAAGAGTGTTATCTTTGGGAGTGACAAGGTTCCGGGCCACCACCGCAGTGGTCATATCATTCTTCATCACCGAATCCCCAACGGTAAGATGACCAGTAGGGGATATGAAGGATGGGCGCCATATGTTGTTTGGAGAAGGCATGGCTGCCTCTTCACCAAGGTTCAAATCAAAACGACGGTTAAAGGGGCCAGACATTTTCAAGGGTGTTGAAGAAAGAAGAGGTCGGACAAGTCAAGATCGTAGAATTGCAAGAAGGGAGTTTCTACAGGCAGAAATTCAAATGTGCTTTGAAACGTAATGCGTGCCTCTATAAAAATTAGCACTCGACGGGATTTCAGAGATCGAAGAGGCGAGCTCAGAAATCGAAGAGGCCAATTCAAAAATCGAAGAGGCGCTAGCTTTCTTAAAAGCTGGGCTTGCTCAGAAACCACGGGCCAATCTTATTTTCCAGATTTTTCCGCACTTATCACATGCACACTTAGCTTTGTGAAAATCACGGGGAGTTTGTCGAAACGCCGATTCCAGATATCGAATAGGCACTTGCTTTTCCAGACATGTCAGCACCTGTCACATGCACACTCAGCCTTGCGGAAATTATGGGCAATCTGTCGAAGATCTCTTGTGCAGTAGAAAGCACGTGAAGTTTACTGTTAAATCATCCAACGGTTGCCGACAAGAGTGAAAGAATAGTACCGGTTATTAATTCCTATAAATGTCAACCTTCACCCTCCATTGCAAGGCAGACATACATAACCTTTCTTCATTTCCGAGAATGCCTTCCCAATGAAGCCTCTCGAGTCACTCAGTGTTCCTAATTCCTTGGGGTACCTCTGCAAACAACTCATCCAAAGCAAAAGTATTTCATATCATGAAGGTTGAAAGCAAGAGTATCTCATATCATGCTTTCTCCCTGTCTTTCTCCTTGTCGTTGTTTTCATCTGCGGGACAAGGAGAAAGAGAGCAACCAGCCATCATTTGGTATCAATCTTCCGATCTGGAACCGACTCCCTGGAACCCCTTCCTGATCGCTTACCTAGCCCTGCTCTCGAGTACTCATCTTCAACATCTTATGCTTCTTCTTCGTCTACCACATCAGCCTGGGGAACAGATAAGGGAAGTGAAAATGATATCTCGAAGCATGTGGAGACAATGTGCTAATTCATCCTCAGCTAGGGACAAGGAGAAACAAAGCAAGAGGTGGGCACTTGGAAAGATTGAAGAAAGAAACAGACCATCACCTCTACCTCGTGCCTACCTACCGTGCAGAAGAAATAAGTCGAGAAGAATGAAGATTGCACAATCAAATCAACCCAGCAAAAAGAGTTTGATTTGAAACCAAAGAACTCTGATATTCCTCGCTCAGAATTCCAAACCAGTTTGAGATCAAAGCTGTGGAAAGTCAACAAGATCATCTATCTCCAAAACCAGATTTGCGTTCTTAAACTCTACTCTGTCTGGTTTTTACTTTGCCATACTTGTCATGTTTATTCGTTGTTTGTTGTTTGCTTATTTTTGTGTGAGTTTATGCTTGAAACATTGAGGACAATGTTTGACTTAAGTGTGGGGGGGTAACCAAGTTATTTTGCATGAAATTCGTTGTTTTGCATGAAATTCGTAGGAGTTTATCACCCATTACTTCTAGTGTTGTTCCTTGCTGTTTTTAAGTGTTTTTAAGCTGTTTTGGAGTGTTTTAGTGTGTTTTGACATAAAAATCTGAAAATCTCATAAAAATTTGAAAAATTGTTTTGAAAAACCCAAAAAGAGTTGTTTGTGTGTGTTTATTTGTGTCTTAGGGTACCTTCCAACACAATGATGAGGATTTGGTTTTTAAGTACATGATTGTTAAAGAGAGTTATAAACATGGATGAAAATTTGATTTACTCTTTGGTGTATGCTTGGTTGTGGTTATAATTTATAAATTCACTTGCAATCATAAAGGGAAATTCAGTTTTTGTAACATGCTTGAAGGAAGGAACTCAAATGAACACTACAACCTTGTGAGACTTAAGCCTAAAACGTTTAGTTGGAGAGTTAATAATTTGTGCACCATTGTGTTCTAAAGTCGTTGCATGATCTCATTATTCTTTGCTTGGTTGCTATTTAGAAGGCGTTTCATCATTTAGTTCCAAATGCTAGAACTCATGCCTATTTCATTCAAAGCATGCTATTGATTTGCATAACACATATTCAAGATGAAGTTGTGTAGTGACCACCAAAGCCAAATTGTCGTGCCCCTATTTCATTATGTGTTTAAGTTTAACCCCGTTGAACTTTGTTAAGCCTATGTTCTTTGTTAACCCACACTATCCTTACCTAACCTAGTTTTAGGACCATCCATACCCTTATTCTTGAAGCATAGTAAAGCATGACTTAAAATGAACTCCTTTTTTATCAATGTATTGCAGAAAGCAAGTGTGGGGGAAGTGATTCTTTTGTGTGTGTGTGTGTGCCAAAGTCCTTAATAAGGCACGGGTAGAAAAGAAAAAAAAAATGAAAAAAAGCTCTAAAGTGTTGTTTGTTAAAAAATGGTCCAAAACATTGAATTCGGCCCTAAGTGTTGCATGAATCTTCCCTTTGTATATAAAAGTTGATTCTACATTCTAAAGTGAATTCCAAGTGTCTATTTCACTGCTTTGCTTGCTATCGCTTTAAGAACGTTTGTTATTCCTACCCTTTCTTTATTAGCCATTACCCCAAGCCCTGTTACAACCTTTGACTTCAATTTTGAGTGTTGTGTTTTCAATTTGTGGAGTTCGAAATTGGTATGAGCATATGGTGTCACTGGTTCTCGCATCTAAGTAGTAGCATTCCATTCATGAGATCATATCTAACCATGCTTAATAACTCCAAAAAATTGCTTTTTTTTGTTATAACATATGTGAGTCCTAGTCTTTCGTGCTTCTATTAATCTTCTCACGTGTACTAGTGTAAGGTGTGTAGTTAGAAATTGTGTGTGAAAATAGAGAGTATCTTGTAAGAAATTGAGAAAATTCTCTAAGGCATGTTACTACATTCAAAACATCATTTTAATTGGTTAATTGTGAACTAGTAAGTGGTGAATGTGATTAAGTATGTGCTTAAGTGTAAAGATGACCAAAATCTGTGGGCATGATGATTTTTAACATGTCATGTTTCATTGAAAATCCCTGAGGCAAATGTTGGAAGGTCTAGGTTGTGTTTTGTTTGTTTCGTTTTGTTTCTTTTGTTTTGCTCGAGGACTAGCAAAAGCTAAGTGTGGGGGAATTTGATAGGTGCATATTTATACAACTTAGTTAGCTTGTTTCTTGGCATTTACTTAGTTTAATTCTAGTTATTTTAGTACTTTAAGCTATTTTTGTGTGTTTGTAGGTTCAAATAACAAAGTTGGCAACAAAGTGCTATTTGGAGCATTTTGGAGCATTTTTGGGCCAAGATTGGATGGTGCAAGCATGGAGACATGAGGATGGACGTTTTTTAAGATTAGAAGGCTAGAAATCAGCATGTGTGTGTGCAAGTGTGTTGACCTACAACTACAAACATTCATACACGGCATGGGTAGAAAATATGTTGATTGCTAGCTAAAATAAAGAAGAACATATGTGTGTGCAAGTGTAATAGCTGGTACATGTGGAAATAAAGATAGAAAACAACACACACACATGCAAAGAACAGAGAGACAACATTCATACACGGCATGGACTTGATTGCTAGCTGAAATGATGTTATGTGGAAATGATGATTACATGACAGCACACACACATGAGAAGTGAGCTGGAACACATGGCAAAGAGTGCAGAAAATCAAGTTTGAAGGCACATGGACAGCTGCAAAGGGGTGTTATCCATCACATTTCCTTGCCCATGCCGTGCATCACCCTTGTCCCCTGTATTATTTCTGTTTTCATACACCATTACATTGAATCATTGCACTCAATTGGTGCACATCCCTTGTCCCCTTCACCCATCATATTTCATTCACTTTTACCTCCACTACATGCACTCATTGATGCACCACTCCTTCACTTTCCTTGCCCATGCCATGCATCATGAATCAACCTGCACCTATGACTCATTTCTGCACCATTCCACCTCCCTTTCCTTTATCTACCATGTGCACAATCATTCATGTGCCCTACTTGCATTCATAGCTGCAACACCACTCCATTTCACCCCCCATGCTTTGCATCATTACTTTACTTTCACCTTTGAATCATTGCTCACACCACCATCCATTCCTCCATGCCGTGCACTTCCTCTATAAAAGGAAGTGTGTGTGGCAGCCATTACATTCAGTTTTTGCTTGAGAATTCATCCCCATTCCAATACAACTTTCATCCAAACACATCCATTCATCTTCACATCCATTCCTCCATACAACCAAACCTTCAAACACTCACCAACACCTTGTGCCGTAGCAAAGGAAGGGAAGGAAAATGCTTGGACGTGTATGATGTCCAACTTGGATCGTTGGAGCGTTTAGGTGTCTTCTTTCTTTTGTTTTCAATGTCTAAATTTGTTTATCGTTGCTTTGTAAGTATGAGGAACTAAACCCCCCTTAGCTAGGGGGGAATTCGAAACCATGTTCATGCTTGCAATATGATTTGATTACCTTCAGTTGTGATTCATAAGTTGTGAATTCAATTTACTTATCCATTTGAATTAAAACTGATTTGTGTACGTTGGTTGAGAGTGCACGCTTAATTTTCATGCATAAATCTGATGCGAGGATATAAGGGAGTTTCACCTAATCGTTATGAACTTATATTCACAAGTAGTAAAGGTTGCTTGTCACAACCGTGTTAAGTAAATTCTTGGCATAAGTTTCATGCAATTCATAGTTACAAGTGTTTCGTCAATACTTATGATTTTCATAGAACTTAATGATTCTTGCTTGTATCTCTATTATGCAATTCATGTTGGGAACTTGTGGGGAATGCTTTGGGTTGTTGTATGCAATCATCCAATTCAATGAAATTAGGAAAATCTGAGGGTTAATTAGTGCAATTCACAGTTAATCTAGGGCGTTGAGAATTCGTAGTTTATTGAAAAGCAACTGGAAATCGTTTTGTTTGCAAGTGTGTCATGTGTGGAGAAGAACCTCCTAGCTAGCCTTCCATCCATTCAATTTACTCAAATTCGTGCATATTTCATTAGTTCTTTAACTTACTTGTTTTGTTTTCAAATTCGTCGAAACCAAAACCCCCTCTACCTTGTTGAGTCATATTAGTTAGAAACTGATTTAATTTGTGTTTTTAAGTGTTTCGAACCAAGTTAAAACCAAAATTCGTCCAAAAGTGTGTTTAGAGTCCAAATCTGCCCAGTTTGTGTTTTTAGGCAGATTTGAGCGTTTTTAGCTTGTTTTGAGTTCTTTGAGTTTGTTTTGATTTCTTTGAGTCTAGTTTAGTGTTTTTAACTTTGTTTATTTGTTTTCAAGTTAGTTTAGAGGTTATTAGCATGCCCTCCTAATTCTCGGTCCAGAACGATCCCTACTTACATTCTTTATTACAATTGATACAAGAGGGTTTAATTTGTATGTTAAGTTAAATTTCGTATCATAGCACTAGGTTTTTATTTTAAATTATAATCCTTTGCAAGGACTAGTGTTCAAAAACCCCTAAATAAACTAAAGCAAAGAGCAGTAATTCCTGCTACTATAAATAAATTGTTTTAAATGAGTAAAGGTTAAAGATAATAATTGTTATTATAAGAAGGGCAACGGTGTCGTGCCATCACGTATTTATACTGCACTATTCATTTTAATAACAAAATTAATAAAAATAATGGAAAAGTATTAGCTTACTATACTCCCTTTCTCTTTTCTAACAGTAGTCATGTAATATCCCACATCGACCAACGGAGAGGGGGTGATGTGCCTTATATGTACATGCCCACCTCCATAGAGCACGAGGCCTTTTGGGGACTCACTGGCTTCGGATTCCATCGAAACTCCAAAGTTAAGCGAGTTCGAGTAAGAGCATTCTCAAGATAGGTGACCCACTAGGAAGTTCTTGTCTAAGTTCCCAGAAACAAAACCGTGAGGGCATGGCCCAAAGCGGACAATATCGTGCTACTGCGGAGCCGAGACTGGGATATGACAAGTCATGTATCAAAGAGTAATGTCTGCAAATTATAGGGAGGTCAAACCATTGGATCTGGTCCAAATTTTAGTTTCGTATGGATAAGAGGATAATGAACAACATCAAAGAAGAAAGCGTTTTGCATATGTGACACATCCCGACCTAAATCAGGGCGTGTTGGCTGTCACGTGAGAGTGACGTAACCATGTGCACAGTGCGGAAGCGAAATTGATATAGAGAAATATGAGTAAATAAAAACCAACTACTAGCAGTAATGGATAAGATAAGTGCTAGTGCGAGATTAAGTGTGAAATACACAATCAGAGCATAAATAGCCTAAGTGCAGTCCGACTGGACAAGTATTAATTATACAACGCCTAAAGGTGATCCTACATTTATGATGTTCTGTCAGAACCACTACCGAAATCCCTATGAGCCACCAAGCACTTCTACCTAAAACTTGGAGGGGCGCAAAACAGAAAGTGTGAGTGGGCAAAAACAAAGTTTTTCAAAATCATTTCATTTCTCAAAAGTTCTAACCCTCGCCGTAAAACCTGTATAATTTCCCAGAAAATATAATATATGCTATATCAGAAATCATGCTCAGGATGGAAATCCATAGAAATATATCATGCCAAAGTATCTTAATAAAATGTTATAAGTAATCTAGTTAAAATATATCAATGCCAGATACCATATCAGCCGGATCCACCTAACTTAACCTTCATGGCTGAGTCTATAGCTCATAATCAATCTTAACCATATCAAATCCTGCACACAAGTCGGAATCACCTAAAGTGGTATGTACGACAAGACTAGGTGTAAAATAAATATACTCTAGTGCTACGATCACATGAAGACTGTGCGAATGATCACGGGTCACCTACAAGTCAGAACCACCTATAATGGTATATACGACAAGCCTATGCACCTAACTTGGATCCAAGGTGAGCATATGGTGCGGAAGGTGAACATCACGTGAAAGACTGTGCCCTAACTCTGGGCGAGAGCACTAACACCGAGATGCAGGTTTATGAGCTCTCAATACATCATATTATATCTTGCATAACTGAAGCAATCTCATATCTTTAATTTATGAACTTACCTGGCACTTACTTGTGCGTCCGCAACACCAATCATAAATATATACAACTACTAACGTATAAATAAAAATAGGCAGATATTTTTCATCGCATTCCAAAACGTACAATCATTCAATTTCATTTTCTAGGAAAAAATCTCAAGTATATAGGTATATACGGAAAACCAAAAGCCCACTCACTGATATGTCAAAGGGTCGTAGCCCCCGAGCCTCGATTGATGGCACTCATCCTCAGGATAGGTCCACCTATATACGAAATAACTAAATAAACGTTAATTAAAGCATATAACCAAACTAGCTAATAAATTCTCATACAATGCTCAAATGGGGTGTTTGAATATATCAACGTGATCTACTCAACACCACAAACATCCTCATATTTTTAGCAAAATTTTCCAACCACCCACGCCCTAGCTAAGGCACGACCAGACATGCCCCTACGTGCGGCCAAACCCTAACTGAGCCTAACGGCCATTGGGAATATTCCGTTAAAACCTTAATAAAAGTTGACGGCATTAGAATATTCCGTCAGACTTGACAGAATTTTCTCCTTCGTCTTCCTTGGTTCGCCGGAGACCGTTGCCGGAAACTGGGAAAAAGTTTAAACCTTCATATCTTCTTCATTTTTCAACCAAAATTCAAGAATTTTATACCACAATGAAGCTTACAACGAGTAGAACAAAACTTTACCAATTTTAAGCTCTAAAATCCACGAAATCTTACTGGAAAAAGCACGATAATCTGGCCACCTCTGCAACTCGTCGAACCCGAGCTTCCCGACATCCAAATCACTCCAAAGTTACTCCTTGAGCTTCGTGAAGATGTTTTAAGGCTTCATATGACCTTAAAACTCGCTGAAAATTCAACAATTACGATCACATGAACAGTGCTCAAAATCTTGGATTTCTGGGTTCTCGAGTTTTCGAAGGATTCACGTTCTAAAAATGGTATGGGTGTGTTCCTAAGCTCACAAGGAACATGAAGATGGCTTCCAAAACCTCGATCCATGATTAGTGAGCTAGGTTCGAAGGTTGACCATACGTATTATACGGATAATGGAAGAAAATCGAGAGGGAGAGAGAGAGAGATGGTCAATATGATTGGTTGGTGTGTGTGTGTGGTCCAGGTTTGGCCAACCAAACTAAAAATAAATAAAACTTAAGTTCCAAATCTTTAGTAAAGGAAATAATTGGTCAAAATATTAAGCTCAAACCACACCACTATATAATGTACTCGACATCCAAGGGTAATTTAGACATTTCACACCCACAAAGAATATCTTTCGGGATGGGCTGTGACAATATGAGGTTAGGAAGTTGGAGTTTAAAAGTCGTTAACATGGCTGTCAACTTCTGTGAATTTCGTGTCTATAGCAATATTTCTAAGACTTTGATTAAGTTAATCGGTGGATCTTTCTGGGATTTTGTACGTTATGAGAGAGTGTCTACGTCCTCAGAACAGCAGTAGTACTTTCTTTCATTATCTGAACTAATAGAAGTACAAAAATAACTATCAATATTTTTCTCTGTTGTATCTTCTGCCTTTTCTCTATTTTCTTTTTCACTTATTCTGTTTCTTCTCTTAAGTTTTTTATCATACTTGCATGCTATTTGTATAGAGCACTTAACATGCAAAAGTCTACAACACCAAATATTGCATGCTAAAATCCTACACACCTAAATAATAAAGGATTGTTAACTAAAATGGTCTATGAAATTTGTATAACTCCTCACTTTGGTCCTTGAGATTCTAAATCAATAAATTTAGTCCTTAAGTTTGTCCACAATCAATTATTTTGGTCATTTTGTGAAAAAAAATCCATCAAATAAGGGTAATATGACAAAAATATCCTCAATTTTTGTCAAATCATTTTGGTTTATTGTTTATTAAATTAAGAGTAATTTTATTATTTTGATCCTGATTTAACATAATTTTTCATCCAATGACTATCATAGCGCGACATGTGTTAACATCAAAAGCCAATCACAATACGACACGTGTCAATGTCAGATCAAGGCTAGAAACTCTCTTCTATAAAAGGAGATCATTCTCCCAAAATATTTCCTAATCATTCACTTGTACCCACTAAAGGAGAGCTTGAACCTATGTACTTGTGTAAACCCTTCACAATTAATGAGAACTCCTCTACACCGTGGACGTAGCCAATCTGGGTGAACCACGTACATCTTGTGTTTGCTTTCCTGTCTCTATCATTTTACATACTTATCCACACTAATGACCGGAGCAATCTAGCGAAGGTCACAAACTTAATACTTTCTGTTGTACCAAAGTCCTCACTGATTTTGTGCATCAACAATCCTTAAGTCCTTACCTTTTTGCATTGGTAATGGATGAGTTAACAAGACATATTCAAGATGTTATTCCTTGGTGTATGCTTTTTGCAGACGATATAGGGTTGATAGATGAAACTCAGGAAGGGGTAAATGCGAAGCTTAACCTTTGGAGAGAAGTGTTGGAATCTAAAGGTCTTCGCCTAAGACGATCAAAGACATAATATATGGAATACAAGCGGGATGGATGAAGTGGAAGAGTGCATCCGGCGTGTTGTGTAACTGTCGTATGCCACTGAAGCTCAAGGGAAAATTTTATAGGATGGCAATAAGGTCGACGATGCTGTATGGCATAGAATGTTGGGCGGAGAAGCATCAACACGTACACAAAATGGGTGTAGCGAAGATGAGGATGCTTCGTTGGAGGTGTGGGCTCACGAGAAAGGATAAGATTAGGAATGAGTGGGTTGGATATGTGCAAAGAAGGCCTACTGACGCTCCAGTTCGAAGATGTGATTACGAGACAGAGGTTCAGGGCCGAAGGGGTAGAGGAAGACCTAGGAAAACTTTGGAAGAGATCCTAAGAAAAGACTTAGAGTACTTAGATCTAACGGAAGACATGACACAAAACCGAGTGCAATGGCGTTCTAAGATTCACATAGCCGACCCCACTTAGTAGGAAAAGGCTTTGTTGTTGTTGTTGATCATTATTTAACCTAATTTTTCACCCAATAACTAAAATGATTGATGATAGATAATCTCAAGGGCCACTTATATTGATTTTAAATATCAAGAACCAAAGTAAGGAGTTATGTTGTCACATCCCCACCCGGACCTCCACTACATCCCGAGCTCGACTCCGTCGTAGCACGATATTGTCTGCTTTAGGCCCCAAGCACGCCCTTACTGTTTTGTTTCTGAGAACTCACATAAGAACTTCCCAGTGGGTTACACATCATGGGATTACTCTCATGCGAACTCGCTTAACTTCGAAGTTCCGATGGAACCCCAAACCAGTGAGCTCCCAAAAGACCTCGTGCTAGGTAGAAATGAGAATATACATATAAGGCATAGATGATCTACTTCCCCGGACGATGTGGGATGTTACAATCCACCCCCTTTAGAGGCCTAACGTCCTCGTTGGTACACTTTCGGCCAGGAATTAGCTCTGATACCATTCTATCACATCCCGGCCCGGGCCCCCACGACATCTTGGGCTCGACTCCGCCGTAGCATGATATTGTTCACTTTGGGTCTCGAGCACGTCCTCACGGTTTTGTTTCTAGGAACTCACACGAGAACTTCCCAGTGGGTCACCCATCATGGATTTGCTCTCACGCGAACTCGCTTAACTTCGAAGTTTCGATGGAACCCAAAACCAATGAGCTCCCAAAATGCCTTATGCTAGGTAGAGATAAGAATATACATAGAAGGCATAGAAGATCTATTCTCCTAGATGATGTGGGATGTTACATATGCAAATCTCAAAAATCATTTTAATTAAAAAACCAATAATAACTACCAAACTTCTAGTATTTAAGCTTACAAATTTGAATTTCATTCTTCCATTGTTAACGCATCCCTTCACACCCACTTTACAACACTATTCACAAGAAAACCATTTTATTTTATTTTCTCAATTAAATTAATGGACGTCCTCTTTTGGTTGTTGATAATCTGATATCTTCATTCGCACTACTGAGTCCTTGCCACGTGTGTCTTCCAAAACTTAGTGAGATAACAAACAATCATCGAATCAAACGGAAGAGGATCCTCTTCTGAGTTCAGGATGGGATCCTCCTTCCCACGAAATCCGGGACATTCAAATTTAATACAACGGTTCCAAACAGAAGATTTTCTAAATATTATAATAATTGCAACCGTTAGATTAAATTTGAACGGCCTGAATTTTGTGGTCAGGAGGATTCCATCATGAGCTCAAGAGAGGATCCTCTTCCGAATCAAACAAAGGGCTGTAAGCTGCACGGGATAAAACTGTGCCTGTGAGGAACGTTACCACCTCGCACGTAAGGTTATCTATCATTTACAAACTGATAATCCTTAATCCTAACTGGTGCGAAATTAGTTCGAAATAATAGGCAACAAATAATCCTGTCAAGTGACACATTTGCCCCCATTCTAATTCCTCTAAAAGACTAAAATGCGCACCTCTGTGGGTAAAATGGTAAATTAAAATAGATGTAACAAATCGTTTGGAAATTCGAACCACTGTGGATGCTGTACAAAAGAACGGTGATCGTCAGCTAATCCAATTCAATAAATTGAAATTAAAATTGTGGATTAAATTTGGAAAATCAGGTATTTATACACAGTCACTGGGAACCGCCATTTTACATCATCATATTCGGAGAGCTCATCTCGTTCTGTAAGTCTCTCCCTCCATCTCTCTCCTTTTCTGTAAGCCTTATCCGTAAATTTTGGTTTTCTTTTTTGGATAAATTTTTTGTTAATTTGTGTTCTTGATAAGTTGTAATTTTGGTTTTTGATTATTTTTTCCCAGTTTTTTCTTTTTCTTTTTGTGGAGGCTGGTGATAATTTTGGATGTGGTAATTAGTAAAAGTTAGTGGTGATTAAGCTTTGGTTAATTTGAAGTTTGAACCTTTCTGCTTTGATGATTGAATATTTTGATGGAAACCCATTTTTTATGTGGTAATTTTGATGATGGGTAATTGGTAATCTCGTAAAATTGAAGTTCTGTTTGGCTCTGTGTTGCTGTAATTGTAATGCTCATGAAAAGTGTGTAAATTCATTTAATGGTCGTGATCACTGGTCACTGATAGCTGAGCTCTCCACAGAGTGCTTCTCTTGTTGCTGTATGCGTTTTGGTGTCTGTGAGAGAGAGAGGTATCACTTGAATCCGATTACGGGTTTTCACTAGAATACACTTGTGATTATGTGTGCTTATTTGGACTTTGATGGATGTGATCAATTTTGTTATATGGCAGGGGTGTATTTACATGAGACGCTGAAAATGAAGGCTGGCAGGATTTTGTTGCTTCTTCTTTGTTTGAATGTGGTTACATTTGGAGTGGTAACGAATCTTCCTCTACCTACTATATTTCCATATACATACAATACACCGATACATATGTTGTTTAAAGATTAATTCCAACTAAATTTTGATTTTCTTTTCTTATTGTCAATGGTTTTGTATTGAACACAGATTGCTGATTCGCCAACATGCCCTGCATCAGATCTTGGAAGTGGGTGCAGTGGTTCTGATGAATGGGAAGGGGAATTTTTCCCTGGCATTCCCAAAATTAAGTATGAGGTAAAGGCTTATGAAACACCACTCTTATCTCGATAGACCTTTTCAATTTTCTATTGTCTAATTCCTAGTAGGATTCTAGAATATTTTCCTCCTACCATATTACTCTTGGCATTCTTAAGATTACCAATTTTTTCAGTTAATTTGATTTGGAAGATCGATTGCATTTGAATATCTTTATTATTTCTGTATTGCCAAAATTTAAGAATTTTTTGTTCTTATTGATTGAGCATAGATTGAGGCAAGAGACACGGGTTTCGGACAACCAATTCGGGTTCATGCTAGGGCGCTCAACCATGGAGGCAATCTATCTCTTACAAAGATTGATGGAAAGATATAGAGAGGGGAAAAAGGATTTACACATGGTCTTTATAGATTTGGAAAAAGCGTATGATAGGGTCCCAAGAGACATTCTTTGGAGGATTTTAGAGAAGAAATGAGTACGAGTAGCATATATCCAAGCTATAAAGGATATGTATGAAGGAGCAAAGACTACCGTAAGAACTCATGAAGGACAAACCGAAAGCTTCCCCATAACTGTAGGATTACATCAAGGCTCATCCTTAAGTCCTTACCTTTTTGCGTTGGTAATGGATGAGTTAATAGGACATATTCAAGATGATATTCTTTGGTGTATGCTTTTCGCAGACGATATAGTGTTGATAGATGAAACTCAAGAAGGGGTAAATGTGAAGCTTAACCTTTGGAGAGAAGTGTTGGAATCTAAAGGTCTTCGCCTAAGCCGATCAAAGACAAAATATATGGAGTGCAATTTCAGTGCAAATGGAGGCCAAAATGAGTTAGGGGTGAGGATCGGAGATCAGGAAATACCAAAGAGCGACTGCTTTCGCTACCTAGGATCTATCTTGCAAAAGAACGGAGAATTAGATGGAGATCTCAACCATAGAATACAAGCTAGATGGATGAAGTGGAAGAGTGCATCCGGCGTGTTGTGTGATCGCCGTATGCCACTGAAGCTCAAGGGAAAATTTTATAGGACGGCAATAAGGCCGGCGATGCCGTATGGCACAGAATGTTGGGCGATGAAGCATCAACACGTACACAAAATGGGTGTAGCGGAGATGAGGATGCTTTGTTGGATGTGTGGGCACACGAGAAAGTATAAGATTAGGAATGAGGATATCCGAGGTAAAGTAGGAGTAGCCGAAATTGTAGGAAAGCTGATAGAAAATCGGTTACGGTGGTTTGGACATGTGCAAAGAAGGCCTATTGATGCTCCAGTTTGAAGATGCGACTACAGGATAGAGGTTCAGGGCCGAAGGGGTAGAGGAAGACTTAGGAAAACTTTGGAAGAGACTCTAAGAAAAGACTTAGAGTACTTGGATCTAACGGAGGACATGACACAGGACCGAGCACTTGGATTCATTTAGCCGACCCCACTCAGTGACTTGGATTTTTCAAGTCTCCAACCGAGAAGTTTTCCTCACTCGAGAAATTAAGGGAACACTACCTCAACCTACATGCTTCACTCACAAAGCTTCAACATACAAGCTTCAACAAAAGAAAAATTCAAAGAACTTAGTAAAGAAGGCTTTGGTGTATTTAACACAATACGTTGAAATGAAGCAAAGCTTATTTATTGATATCTCCGACAAGTTACAAATATGTACATATACATAAGTCAAAATAAACAAACAAGAGAGGGCCTTCACAAAGGTTGCTTAGGAGAAGTCTCAGCAATCGGTAGAGCCCCAGAAAGAGAAGGCACCGAAGGGCGATCACTCGGAGCCTCAGTACTGGACAGAATCCTAGAAGGAAGAGGCATCAAAGGTTGATCATTTGGAGCTTCATTACGCGGTACAGCCCCAGAAGACGAAGGCAATAAATGCATTTCGAACAAACCCACAAACCTCTGATGATCAAGTAAAATCTGACCATCAGATTCCTTCATCTGGTCAAGCTTCCTCTTCATGTTTGTAGTATAGTCATGTGCGAGCCTGTGCAACTGTTTATTCTCATGCTTGAGCCCTCTAATCTCCTGCTTGAGACTCATCACTTCAGCCGTCAATGATTCAACTTGGCGGGTTCGAGCAAATAGGCGTTGGGCCATATTAGACACAGAACCTGCACACTGAACACTGAGAGCCAGAGAATCCTTAACAGCCAACTCATCAGACTGTTTGGAAAGAAGTCTGTTATCTTTGGGAGTGAGAAGGTTCCTGGCCACCACCGCAGCGGTTATATCATTCTTCGTCACAGAATCCCTAACGGTAAGAGGACTAGTAGGGGATAAGAAGGATGGGCACCATATGTTGTCTGGAGAAGGTGCGGTTGCCTCTTCACCAAGATTCAAGTCAAAACGACGGTCGGAAGGGTCAGACATTTTCAAAGGTGTTGAAGAGAGAAGAGGTCGGACAAATCAAGATCTTAGAAGTGCAAGAAGGGAGCTTCTACTGGTGGAGATTTAAGTGTGCTTTGGAACTTAATGCCAGCCTCTATAAAAATCTGCACTCGACGGAGCTTTAGAAATCGAAGAGGCGTCTGCTCAGAAATCGAAGAGGAGTTTGCTTTCTCAAAAGCTGGGCTGCTCAGAGACCACGAGGATCGATCTCAGAGATCGAAGAGGCATTTGCTTTCTCAAAAGCTGGGCTACTCAAAAACCACGAGGGCCGATCTCAAAAATCGAAGAGGCGCTTGCGTTCTCAAAAGCTGGGTTACTCAGAGACCACGAGGGCCGATCTCAGAAATCGAAGAGGCACCTGCTTTCTCAGCCTTGTCAGCACCTGTCACATGCACACTCAGCTTTGCGAAAATTACGGGCAATCTGTCGAAGATTTCTGGTGAAGTAGAAAGCACGTGAATCTTACTATTCAATCATCCACTTTCCACACGCAACATCAGCTCATGGGTACCACAAATAACTTTGCCAAAGATCTCTGACAAAGTTTAGACATGTAAAGCTTGCAGCTCCCACTATATCGCTATGACCAAGAAGGGTAAAAGAATAGCAAAGAAACAACACTAACAAAGTTTAGACACATAAATTTTGAAGGTCTAGCTACCATATTATTACTCACAAGGGTAAAGGAACAGCATCACTGCTGGATAATTGGAAAGTCCCTGTGTCTCAACCTTTGTGCTTCGTGGCAAGGTAGACTAGCAAAAATGCCGAACCTTCACTCACATTCGAGAAAACACTCCCAACAAGATTGCTTGCTCCAAAATCGAAGAAGCACCGCCCTCCGAATCTCGAGAGCCAGACTCCCAACAGGATTACTTTCTCAAAAATCGAAGAGACATTGCTCTCCGAATTTCAAGAGTCAGACTCCCAGTAGGATTGCTTTCTCAAAAATCGAAGAGGCACCATTCTCCGAATCTTGAGAGCCAAATCCCCGACAGGATCGCTTGTTCGAAAACCGAAGAGGCATCGCTTTCTCAACTTTGAGAGCCAGATCTCCTTGGATAAAGCTTGTTTGTAATCTTCACACGCAACATCAGCTTTCCAGATACCACAGACTACTTTTTCAAAGTGCTCAGACAGAGTTAAAACACGTGAAGCTGACAGCTCCCACTACAGTGCTATGACCAAGAAGGGTAAAGGAATAGCATTACTACTTGTTGTTAGGGAGACTCCTACATATGTCAACCTCCATCCTCAACGGACAGGCAGACCTGCAAAAATGCTTAACCCTTCCTCATATCTGAGAGGGTACTCCCAACGAAGCCTCTCGAAATACTCACTTTCTTTCCCCCCGATAATACCTCTGCAAACAAGCTACACCAGAGCAAGAATATCTCATATCATCAGGGTTAAAAGCAAGAGTATCCCATATCATGCTTTTTCCCTGTCTTTTCCTTTGGCCTGGTTCTTACCTGCAAGTTAAGGAGAAAGAGAGCAATCAATCAGCACTTAGAATCAAGCTTCCAGTCAGGAACTGACTATCTGGAACCCTTACCTGATTACTTACCTGGCATTGCTCTCGAGTACTCATCTTCAACATCTTATGCTTCCAAAGAAGATACCACATCTGCCTGAGGAACAGATAGGGCAAGTGAGAAGGATACAAGGAAGCATGTGGAGACAAGCGTAACAGAATACGTGCCGATACTTCCACTACTTTGTCAACAACAAAAGTATCCCATATTAGCAGGGTCGAAAGTACTTTAGATTTGATGGACTTGTTTTGACCCTCAAATTCTTCAGTCGGCCTTATACTCTGGAGGAAACCAAAAAACTCTCTAGCCCAGTTCAAGAATAAGCCTGTGGAAAGTTACTTCTTCAAAAGCAAAAGTATCTCATATCATCTCTTCTCCTTTTCTTCTCTTTATCCTTCATGCTGCATGTAAGATAAGGAGAATGAGAACAGTCAACCGGAACTCGAAATCAAACTTCTGATCTGGGACTGATTGCTTGGAGCTCTGATTGCTTACCTTGTCTGTCACCTCTTTCAGCAGATCCCCTAGCTCGGCGACTTGGGGGACTCCTACTACATGGTTTGTATCGCGCTTGACCAAGCTTGAAACTACAAGTAAGCTTCAAGTGAAATTGATACATTACCTTGTGCATCTCCACCAGTTAAAGATACCACCCCTGGACGGAGGAAGAGTACTTCCAGAGAAGATGTCACATCTACCTATAAGATAGATAAAGCAAGTGAAGACGATACCACACTTCGGTACTTAGAAGTTTCGTGATTACTCAGCGGCTTGGATCTTGCAAGTCCCCAACCGAGGAGCTTCCCTCACTTGGGAACTTAGGGGAGCATTGTTTTTACCATACTTGACCAATCCCGAAACTACCGAGCACCAGTCAACGTTATACCGTCAAGGACCCAGAAGAGTTTCCCTCCAACCAGGAGGCCAATCACAAAGCGACACGTGTTGACATTAGAAGCCAATCATAGCGCGACACGTGTCAACATCGGAAGCCAATCACAACACGACACGTGTCAATGTCAGAACAAGGCTAGAAACTCTCTTCTATAAAATGAGATCATTCTTCCAAAATATTTCCTAATGTCATTTGTACTAAATCATTCACTCGTACCCACTAAAGGAGAGCTTGAACCTATGTACTTGTGTAAACCCTTCACAATTAATGAGAACTCCTCTACTCCGTGGACATAGCTAATCTGGGTGAACCACGTACATCTTGTGTTTGCTCTCCTGTCTCTATCCTTTTACATACTTATCCATACTAATGACTGGAGCAATCTAGCGAAGGTCACAAACTTAATACTTTCTGCTGTACCAAAGTCCTCACTGATTTTGTGCATCAACAATCCTTAAGTCCTTACCTTTTTACATTGGTAATGGATGAGTTAACAGTACATATTTAAGATGTTATTCCTTGGTGTATGCTTTTCGCAGACGATATAGGGTTGATAGATGAAACTCAGGAAGGGGTAAATGCGTAGCTTAACCTTTGGAGAGAAGTGTTAGAATCTAAAGGTCTTCACCTAAGCCGATCAAAGACAGAATATATGGAATACAAGGGGGATGGATGAAGTGGAAGAGTGCATCCGGCGTGTTGTGTGACCGTCGTATGCCACTGAAGCTCAAGGGAAAATTTTATAGGACGGCAATAAGGTCGGCGATGCTGTATGACACAGAATGTTGGGCGGTGAAGCATCAACACTTACACAAAATGGGTGTAGCGAAGATGAGGATGCTTCGTTGGAGGTGTGGGCTCACGAGAAAGGATAAGATTAGGAATGAGTGGGTTGGACATGTGCAAAGAAGGCCTACTGATGCTCCAGTTCGAAGATGTGACTACGGGACAGAGGTTCAGGGCCGAAGGGGTAGAGGAAGACCTAGGAAAACTTTGGAAGAGACCCTAAGAAAGACTTAGAGTACTTGGATCTAACGGAGGACATGACACAAAACCGAGCGTAATGGCGTTCTAGGATTCACATAGCCGACCCCACTTAGTGGGAAAAGGCTCTGTTGTTGTTGTTGTTATTGATTGAAGTAAGATTTCTTTACAGAAATCTTCTTTTTGGATTATCTTTGCCGAAATATATAACCTCATATTGTCCTTCTTTCAAGGCCCCTCTACCAAGAACCCCCTTGCATTCAAGTGGTATAATGCGGACGAGGAGATTCTTGGGAAAAAAAATGAAGGTTGGTTCTTCTGTTTAATAAAATTTGAATTATGAAGCAGTTAATGGTTTGTGACTGAAGTTTCTTCATAACCATAGGAGTGGATGAGGTTTAGTGTTGCATTTTGGCACACATTCCGTGGAACAGGAGGTGACCCATTTGGTGCACCTACAAAGAATTGGCCATGGGAGGATGGAACTAATTCTGTGGCTATGGCAAAGCGAAGAAGTGAGATTTTGACTGTTACTTTTATCCTTTGCATTTGTGATTGATGATTATTGAGCTAACGTAATACATATTCTTGAATAAATGACGATGCAGTGAGAGCCAACTTTCAGTTCATAAACAAGCTTGGAGTTGATAGGTGGTGTTTTCATGACAGGGATATAGCTCCCGTTGGCAAAACCTTGGAGGTGATACACTTTCTAGTTTACTTATATAACTGTTTTAGAATGTGAAAAAAGCAAATTAGGAGATAGGAAATTGCATTGCTCTCTCAAGGAAAGTACAAGATCTTATGAACTTGGAAATTGTTCATTGACCTTGTTTTGCCTGTTGCAGGAATCTAATAAAAACTTGGATGAAGTGGTGGCCCTTGCTAAGGAGCTTCAGGTACTTCTGCATACAGCAGCACGGAATGATATGATAAAATGACATAATACATGAAGGCAATTATTTTCATGCAAATTAAAGTTCAGTTACATTGGTTTCAAGATGTGACATATGCAGTCATACTTAATTCTCCCACTGCAATTTAGGCATGGCTCATCGGTTATCTGACAATTCTTTTTTGGTCACTTTACTCTGGAAAAAGAGACCAATCAATCATACGCAGCCTCCAAAACCCCATGCTAGTCAATGTTTTCTGATAAATTCCTAACAAGGTCAAGTGGAAAATGTAAATACTAAAATGTCCAAGTATTTATGAAATCACATTAAATTCTTTCGTATGCCCTGTAGGGAACCAAAATTCGACCTTTATGGGGCACAGCTCAGCTGTTTTTGCATCCTCGTTACATGCATGGTGGTGCTACCAGGTAATCTTTGGAACAAATAATTAATATACTCTTTCTCTTTGTGTGGACTAATACTCAAAATGCTTTACAGCCCCAAAGTAGGTGTGTGTGCATATGCTGCTGCTCAAGTTAAGAAAGCCATTGAGGTTGGTGTTGGTGCAAGTAATCTCAAATTAATAATCCTAATTGTTTGCATTTATTTATATTCATAGTGTATGTAATTCTTTACACGTTCTGCAGGTTACACATTATTTAGGGGGTGAAAATTATGTTTTCTGGGGTGGCCGTGAGGGTTACCAGAGTCTCTTGAATACTGACATGGGAAGAGAGCTTGATCATCTGGTGAGTTCCATTTGCAGTTATTTCAAAATAAGCTTCCTTTCAGTGATACATTTCAATTTCTCATTTTCTTTTTCCTTTTCTGTCATGTATAAACCCTCCTTTAGCAACTGTAGTTCAAACCTACCAAGGAATACACTGTATTTATGCTACCATATCACTGTAGTGGTATAACCTGTCTGTCGGTTTCATAATGAGGCCTTCATTATTACTTAGCATGATCTTTTGTATGTATATTCACAGGCAAGGTTTCTTGAAGCTGCTGTTGCCTACAAGAAGAAAATTGGATTCAATGGTATACTTGCACTAAATTTATACTAAAGCTTTATACCAGATACTGTTATAACCTCAACTTCTACTTTTATACCAGAGTGACTAGTTTCTCAACATTTCTTTTCAATCTTTATTTGTTATTCTTTTGGTATCCACTACTTTGCTCAGGCGAGCTTATGTTTTTCTTTCCTTTCTGTGCCATTCAGGGACATTGTTGATTGAACCCAAGCCTCAAGAACCTACCAAACACCAGTATGCTACTTGCTTGATTATTAGTAATTTAATATGGTTTTCACACATCTGTTTTCTCATGATTTTGTTAGGTATGACTGGGATGCTGCAACATCAGCAAATTTCCTGCGAAAGTATGGCCTCATAGGTGAATTTTACACATACCCTCTATATTCACGAGTCACTTGACTTTGTTACTATTAGTTTTTGGTTAAGCTCCAAAGTTGGCTATATGAATGAGACGAGTTGTGAAATTTTATACAATACAATAAGTGTTTTTATATTTGGTTTTTGCATTCATGGTGACATGTCATTTTGTAGTCCATTTATTTAAATTCTTTACGTAAAAGTTTTGCTCAATAGTGTGCTAGCCTTCTTTCAATTGAACTGGAAGAGCAGAGATATTGAGAACTATTTTTCAATCATATATAGTTTTCTTACTTTAAAGGAGTTATACTTAACAGCGTCATCCCATTTCTTTTGTAGGAGAATTTAAGCTTAACATTGAGTGCAATCATGCCACACTATCTGGTCACAGGTAAATCACAGCTTGTGCCTTAAGTTCTTCATAAGCAAACGTTCACGTTATATTTCTCCCTCGAGTTGTGTGAGCACATCAGAAAATTTGAAATCCTTCGCCAAATCTGTAATACTTGTGTACTTTGCAGTTGCTATCATGAGCTTGAAACTGCAAGACTCAATGGTCTACTAGGAAACGTTGATGCAAACACTGGAGATCCTCAGACTGGTAGGATTATTGTAATACTTCAAATCTTTTTGTAACCGAAACTATATGTGAATGAAAGTTGTAATACGGTGATTTTGTCACTGTCGCAGGGTGGGATACAGATCAGTTTCTCACAGATATTGCAGAGGCGACTCTGGTTATGCACGGTGTAGTAAAGAATGTATGTCACAAATGACATCAATTTCGGCTTCTTGTTTTAAGTTTTAAAAACTTGTGATTGGTCGGGCATCCAATTTCATGAGCTTATCTATATCTGTTCTCTCTTTATCTCAGGGAGGAATAGCACCAGGAGGATTCAACTTTGATGCAAAATTGTCAGTTCCTTATATTGCCTTTCCATTTTATTGTGAATGCATATATTGTGATATTTTTATGCAAATAATGCTAGGGAGACCAAATTTTTAAACCAAATTCGCAAACCAAGTAATAATCCAATCATCAACCACCACACCATTTGGTTTAAAAATTTGGTCTCCCTAGCATTATCCTTTTTATGCTGGTAGATTAGTTTTCTTATATTGTTTCTTTTTTCCTTTTTATTAAACAATATTTAGACGGAGGGAAAGCACAGATGTTGAGGATTTGTTCATTGCTCATATCAGCGGAATGGATACCCTGGCCCGTGGCCTCCGTAATGTTGCGAAGCTGATTGAGGTAGTGCACCGCGCTTGACTTCGTCTTTCTCAATGAATTATGATTTTGTTTTTCTGCTTGCTAATCATGATACCATGTCTCTTCATTTTTTAATTACAAAGGATGGTTCTCTGCCTGAGCTTGTTCGCAAACGATATGAAAGTTTCGATACAGAAATTGGGGCACTTATAGAGGTAACCACTTTCGAACACTATGTCTAGTTTTGTAGGTTTAAATGGCCTAGATGGCTAATGCATGGTAATGCACCTTCAACAGGCCGGTAAGGCTGATTTTGAGTATCTTGAGAAGAAGGCCATAGGATGGGGTGAACCGAGAGTTCCTTCTTCCAAGCAGGTAATACTTGGCTTAGAAATATTCATTTGAGCTCCTAGCATCAAATATCCAAACAATCACAGAAAATTTGCTTCAATACTGGCACTGCAGATGCATGTATAATAGAAATAATCGAAACAAAAGAGTTGACGCCTTAGGATATATATTAAGAAATATGTCTAAAATCATATTGCTCTTATTATGTCTGTATCATGATCTCTGCATTCTGGGTGACCATACATATTTCTAAAACCAGTGATGAAAATCTAAATAGGCGATGGAAGATCTGAGAAGTGTGAAAAAGATAAAAGAAAAAAAAATGTCTAAAATGAAATTGCTCTTATTATGTCTGCTGTCTCCTGAAGTTGTCTCAGTATTTCAGCTTCCTTGAGAAACGATAGAGAAAAAAAATAAAATTCATTTTTGGACGAATAAAAGGATTCGTAGCACATGTAAAGCTTGCTACTAGTTATGAGGAGAACATGAAAATCTGGATGATAACATACTCTCGGTGCAATCCTAGTAATTCATTATTTTTGTTTAAGATACGTTGTAATATCAGGTTGTGGGGTTTGTTTCAGGAACTTGCGGAGATGCTTTTCCAGTCGGTATTGTAAGCATGCAAAGTAGGATAACGAGTTTTTCGTTTGGTACAAATAATTGATGTAGTAATATTTACCAATAAAGTACAGTGTTTCCTTTGTTCTTGGAGAGTATACAAGTACCCAGTTGATCTAGATTCTTCTAACCATGTAGAGTTACATATTACCTATATGGGATGGTCTGGAATGCTTATCCTACCTAGTCTACGACAGCGTTTACGCAGCTTTTGAGCCATGATTTGGTATATTGCTGTTGAGGTTTCCTTTTTAAATTTGAACAATATATGTAGTGCATGAAATGGAGCATGATTTGCCTTTCAAATTTCAATTCAGGGGCAAATGTATGCAGTTTGATGATCTTAGCTAGCACATGCCTAAAGCCCTTAAGAAATTTCATGGTATTAGAGCAGGTTGCCTCACGTGTGAAGTCTAACGGTCACACTCACTCCACGTCACTCTTTTGTGTTGTTCACGTGTTAGGCTTGAAAATTCGCCACACGTGAGGTGGCGTGTTAAGAATGAACCTCACATTGATGAGAAGAGGGACATTGCATGTGTTTATAAGTAGTTGGGCTACTCTTCGTATTGTCTATTTATTTTATGATGAAATCTCAACTTTCTTCAATACAATTCATTTAAGAATCGGTCGTTCCCAAACTCCTAGGTCTTATTGTTGCTTTCCTTAAAAGAAACTCCAAAATCTTGTAAGAAGCTAAACAAAACCCGAAGTCATTCATCCACTCACGTATAGTATTTTCTTGAAATATTATTTTGCCTACTTGTTTTGGCCAGAATAATTTCATAACTGTTTTGGATGATAAATTATAAACACAATTAGTTTTGGTCTCATACACGTTCATGTTTAATAATGTAGTTTCTGTTTAATCTGCTCAATTTGATGACTATAAATACGTAGTTGTGTGAGAAACTAAAAAATGCATGTGAAAATCATCCCTCTTTTGAATTTGCCTTACTTTTTGCAAGAATGATGATTGATGAAAGACATGAAATTAAATTATTAATGGTGTCCCTTATGACATGAAATCAAACTTTATTAAGAATAATGATCAAGAACTTATATTGAAGATATAGGACAAGCATGTCAAACTAGGACCTCAAATCAAACCTTACTATACGCTAAAAAAACATCACTACTCAACAATTACAAATTCATAGAAATAGAATATAATTCCTCAACATAGAGGACCTATATACAACTAGGCCTGGCAATTCTTGACACGACCCGATAATCTGACACGACACGACACGAAATTAACAGGTGTTCGAATCGACACGATAACGAAACGGGTCGTTATCGGGTAACCCAATAAGCACCTGTTAAGATAACGGGTTGTTTCGGGTATACACGTGGGTAACACGATACACGATAAGCAGAATATTAATTTAATAATTTTATAACCCTAAAAAATTACTATAATTATTATATATATTAATTTAACAATTTTATGCCCCTAAAAACTATAATAATTATATATATATATATATATATATATATTAAATTAACTATAATAATTATAATAATTATATATACTACAATAATTATACCCCCAAAATATTAACTATAATAGTTATATTTATATATATATATATATATACATATATATTAAACTTTAAATTAAATTTTATACCCCTAAAAACTATAATAATTATACATACAAAATAAATAGATTTAAATCTACTTAATAAATAAATATATATATATATATATATACACACACACACACCATTGAACTTCATGGGATACAAATTATACGAAACTAATTTCAACGATCCAACCGTCAAACTTGTTTGTATATGCTTCGAGATCGCATCAGCAAAAAATTACAAAAACAAACATTCACAGATCAAGTAACGAAACAAAACTTTTAGACGGTTATAAACGAAAAATCACGATTTAATGGTTATTTTAACTCCGATTTTGATGATTTTTTACAGCTACACTCCTTGACCCTATATGAATACAATGAATGAATTCGATCTTCAATTTAAAATATTTACACTAGTGGATACCACAAAATCTTATGTTATACTTGATGAAAGTAGGAATAAACTCTTAAGTGTTAGTGAATCTATTGTTTTGATGGGATACGCATTCTACGAAACACGTTTCAACGATCCAACCGTCAAACATGTTTGTATATACTTTGAGATTGCATACACCAAAAATTACAAAAAACAAACATTCAGATATCAAATAACGAGACAAAACTTTTTGACGGTTATAAACGAAAATCACGATTTAACGGTAATTTTAACTCCAATTTTGATAATTTTTTTACAGCTACACTCCTTGACCCTATATGAATACAATGAATGAATTCGATCTTCAATTTAAAATATTTACACTAATGTTATATTTAATGAAAATATGAATAAACTCTTAAATGTTAGTGAATTTATTGTTTTGATGAGATACGCATTTTACGAAACTAGTTTCAACGATACAACCGTCAAACTTGTTTGTATATGCTTCGAGATCGCATACGCCAAAAATTGCAAAAAAACAAACATTCAAAAATCAAGTAACGGGACAAAACTTTTTTACGGTTATAAACGAAAATCACGATTTAACGGCTATTTTAACTCCAATTTTGATAATTTTTTTACAGCTACACTCCTTGACCCTGTATGAATACAATGAATGAATTCGATCTTCAATTTAAAATATTTACACTAATGTTATATTTAATGAAAATATGAATAAACTCTTAAATGTTAGTGAATTTATTGTTTTGATGAGTTACGCATTTTACTAAACTAGTTTCAACGATACAACCGTCAAACTTGTTTGTATATGCTTCGAGATCGCATACGCCAAAAATTGCAAAAAAAACAAACATTCAGAAATCAAGTAACGGGACAAAACTTTTCGACGGTTATAAACGAAAAATCACGATTTAACGGTTATTTTAACTCCGATTTTGATGATTTCTTACATCTACACTCCTTGACCCTATATGAATACAATGAACGAATTCGATCTTCAATTTAAAATATTTACACTGGTTATACTTGATGAAATTATGAATAAACTCTTAAGTGTTAGTGAATTTATTGTTTTGATGGGATACGCATTCTACGAAACTAGTTTCAACGATCCAACCGTCAAACATGTTTGTATATACTTCGAGATCGCATACGCCAAAAATTGCAAAAAACAAACATTCAGAGATAGAGTAACAGGACAAAACTTTTGACGGTTATAAACGAAAAATCACGATTTAACGGTTATTTTAACTCCGATTTTGATAATTTTTTACAGCTACACTCCTTGACCCTATATGAATACAATGAATGAATTCGATCTTCAATTTAAAATATTTACACTAGTGAATACCACAAAATCTTTTGTTATACTAGAAGAAAGTATGAATAAAATCTTTAAATGTTAGTGAATCTATTGTTTTGATGGGATACACATTCTACAAAACTAGTTTCAACGATTCAACCGTCAAACATGTTTGTATATACTTTGAGATTGTATATGCTAAAAATTGCAAAAAACAAACATTCAGAGATCAAGTAACGAGACAAAACTTTTCGACGGTTATAAACGAAAAATCATGATTTAACGGTTATTTTAACTCCGATTTTGATTATTTTTTACAGCTACACTCCTTGACCCTATATGAATACAATGAATGAATTCGATCTTCAATTTAAAATATTTACACTAGTGGATACCATAAAATCTTATGTTATACTTAATGAAAATATTAATAAACTCTTAAGTGTTAGTGAATCTATTGTTTTGATGGGAACGCATTCTATGAAACTAGTTTCAACGATCCAACCGTCAAACATGTTTGTATATACTTCGACATCGCATACGCCAAAAATTGCAAAAAACAAACATTCAGAGATAGAGTAACATGACAACTTTTTGACGGTTATAAACGAAAAATCACGATTTAACGGTTATTTTAACTCCGATTTTGATAACCTTTTACAGCTACACTCCTTGACCCTATATGAATACAATGAATGAATTCGATCTTCAATTTAAAATATTTACACTAGTGGATACCACAAAATCTTATGTTATACTTGAAGAAAGTATGAATAAAATCTTTAAATGTTAGTGAATCTATTGTTTTGATGGGATACGCATTCTACGAAACTAATTTCCACGATCTAACCGTCAAACATGTTTGTATATACTTCGAGATTGCATATGCCAAAAATTGCAAAAAACAAACATTCAGAGATCAAGTAACGAGACAAAACTTTTCGACGGTTATAAATGAAAAATCACGATTTAATGATTATTTTAACTCCGATTTTGATGATTTTTTACAGCTACACTCCTTGACCCTATATAAATACAGTGAATGAATTCGATCTTCAATTTAAAATATTTACACTAGTGGATACCACAAAATCTTATGTTATACTTGATGAAAGTATGAATAAAATCTTTAAATGTTAGTGAATCTATTGTTTTGATGGGATACACATTCTACGAAACTAGTTTCAACGATCCAACCGTCAAACATGTTTGTATATACTTCGAGATTGCATATGCCAAAAATTGCAAAAAACAAACATTCAAAGATCAAGTAACGAGACAAAACTTTTCGACGGTTATAAAAGAAAAATCACGATTTAACGGTTATTTTAACTCCGATTTTGATGATTTTTTACAGCTACACTCCTTGACCCTATATGAATACAATGAATGAATTCGATCTTTAATTTAAAATATTTACACTAGTGGATACCACAAAATCTTATGTTATACTTAATGAAAGTAAGAATAAACTCTTAAGTGTTAGTGAATTTATTGTTTTGATGAGATACGCATTCTACGAAACTAGTTTCAACGATCTAACCGTCATACTTGTTTGTATATGCTTCGAGATCGCATACGCCAAAAATTTCAAAAAACAAACATTTAAAGATTAAGTAACGGGACAAAACTTTTCGATGGTTATAAACGAAAAATCACAATTTAACGGTTATTTTAACTCCGATTTTGATGATTTTTTACAACTACACTCCTTGACCCTATATGAATACAATGAATGAATTCGATATTCAATTTAAAATATTTACACTAGTGGATACCACAAAATCTTATGTTATACTTAATGAAAGTACGAATAAACACTCTGGTGGGTCACCTTCATTAAGTTTTGAGTTCCATTGGTAAGGTTTAAACTTTTGAGAAATGTTTCACAACCTTGAAAACAAAAACGCTTTCATTTTGCATATCCTTGCACATTTAATATCTGTAATAGATTAGTAGTGTATGAATGTATTTTTTATGAGACTCTTATTTTCGAGTGTAGATATAGTACTTAAACGACAAATGTGTTTTAATGTTTTGAAGTATTATTTATGTGATAATGTGTGGTATGTGCAAATTTAAGAAAAAAAAAATATTTTTCTTAACGGGTCATAACGGGTTGGGTCACTTTACCCGTTGGGTAAAGTGACCCGACCTGTTAAGGACCTGTTAAGATAACAGGTGTGACACGATACAACCCGTTACGATAACAGGTGTTACACGAAAACGACACGAACACGAGTGACACGACCCGTTTGCCAGGCCTATATACAACCAAGAAGGACAGTAATGCTCACATAAGGTCCTCACTGTGAAAACCTGTGAGGATCTCTTTTATATAAATCATTAGATTAATCTAACGATAGCTAGGTTCATTGCTTTTTTTAGGAAGAGGTGGTTTTAGTCTCACAATGAGTCAGTAATATTGTGGTTCAAACTCACATTTGATAAGAATCGACCTAAGACCTTACTTACAAGTGAAGAGAAATATCATTAGACCGTAATACGAAGTGACTTATTACTTTAAATACTCCATGTTACACCTAAACAAAATATCAATTGATTAAAAAAAAAATTAAAAAAAAAGAAGAAGATAAAAACAGAGGAGGAGGTTTCACATATCCCTCCATCTACAAAGCCCAGTCGTCTTCGTCGTGTATCTCAACAAAATACAATTTGAATGAACCAGAGCAGAGAAGGCGAACAATCCAATTACATAAAACCCTAATAACTTTACAAACCAATTCCACAAATTCCAGCCAATCCAATTCCACAAAGTCAACAATTTTCAAATCCGTGTAATCCAATTCCACAAGATTGAGATTTGGGATTCCTGGGTTTTGGAAATTGCTTCAACAATTCAAGAATTCAAATTTTCGGACGAAGACGATGGAAAATCCCAATCGGCCCTTATTTTTAGTAGGCAAAAAAAAAAAAAAAAAAAGAAAAAGAAAACCTGAGGTGGAGAAAGGATTGTTGAGTGGAAGGGATCGACGTTCATTTTTGTTAATTGGTTCCGTGCCGACAATTTGTTTAGGTACAACATGGCTTATTATAGATAATAAGCTTAGCTACCGTTAGATTAATCTAACATCTCAAATGAAAGAGGTCGTCGCATATTCTCAAAATCGTCGGTAAAAACAATGTACCAGTACCCCTAGCAAACAAAGTGTCCCTTAAATGAGAACTTTATACATACATATGTTATGCATAGAGGAAGCTATAGTTACATATGAGGTGGGACAGGTGCAGTACTATTGCCTTTGCTTCTCAACCGCTCAGTTCGGTTGTGTTTTATCCCTCTCAAAACAAGTTAATAAACATCACCACAAGAAGCAGAGAGAGAGAGAGAGAGAGAGAGAGAGAGAGAGAGAGAGAGAGAGAGAAACAAGATGCAGCAGCTCAAACTACCACTGCAACTATGCTTAACAACCTGCATAATACTACAGCTCCTGACTTGCTCAAACTCGAACCCAACACCGTCGCCATGGCCACTGCAATTCCATGCACTTCTATTCATGAACTTGACCACAACACACCTCCAGCTCAGCGAGCTCTGGTACGACTGGCCGAGAGGTAGGAACGTCAACATATTTCAGAAGCAGCTGGGTGAGGTTTTGTACGACATAGAGTGGAACAACGGCACATCGTTTTACTACTCCGTCGGTGACAACGGAAGTTGTGAGGTTATGGGGTTTGAAGTCGGCATTCCAAGGCCTGATTTTCTTGACGGAGCAGAGTATCTTGGGACGGAAGTCACAGATGGGTTTCTATGCAATGTGTGGGAGAAGGTGGATTTTATTTGGTACTATGAGGATGTTTACACTAAGAGGCCAGTTCGTTGGGATTTCTATGATGGTATGTATGCCATTCTTCTTAATTCCCTAGCAATTATATTTTGGGAGTTCGAAATCAACGGTTATATCGATTAAATTGCTTTAACTTTTGAAAAAAAATATATTTTATCTTGTTTGACAGTTTGATTTGTTATGTTATTAGACTGTTAGTATGAAGTATTGATTTTAATGCAACTTTTTAGATTACAAATTAACTAACCTGACTCAAATAAATAGTCATCAATATGTTTTTTTTTTTTTTTGGATAGAATAGTCATCAATATGTTACTGCTGATGATTTGTATGATTATTTTGTAGGAATATCTTCTCAGGTAATGACATTTGAGGTTGGTGCAGTGTTACCAGATACAGTCACTCAAGCACCTGCATACTGCTTCAACCAAGACAAAGATGCATAGACCTTAGACAGTAAATTACGAGGTGGGCATCAAGTTGCCCGAGCCACGGTTTGGTTCGGTTCGGATCCGGCTTTAATTTTTGTAAATCATTATATATAGAGGAAAATGCTAGGAATGTCAAATTTTTAGATTATTTTTTGTAGTTCATATAATGTGGTGGTTCATGGTTGGAGTATTCCTTCTTTAGATCATTAAAAAGGGAGTCCAATCATCAACGGGCACATCACGTGGTCTACAAAAAATGATTTAAAAATTTGGTCTCTCTAGTATCTCGCTATATAAATGTGTGTGTTTATTTGTATATTTTTATACTTTATGTGTAGATCAGTAAACGTGTAGTCCATGCATTGGCTAATAATTAGATAAGAATGTTAAATAAAGTTATGTAACTTTGGATTGTAACTACTTTGAAGTCTGAAGGTATCAAATGTATTATATTTGATATCTTGCTCTTACTACTAGAAGCTCTTCCTATTTTCTTATGGGAGATACAAGAGTGAAACAATCAATGAGGTTAGATTTTAATTTTAATTTTTGTGAAATTGGTAAATTCATTGCTAGGGCTAACGCCAATTGAGTACAAGGAAAGTCGAAAACAAGTGGCTAACAGAGAGCATAACATAATACAGACAACAACTGGATTGTTGAGGGGATAAAAAGACCTAGGGCTGGTTTGGTATTGCTGTTCTTTGAAAAAAAAGCTGCTTCTGCTGTGCTGTGAGAATAAGCGGCTGTGAAATAAAGCTGTTGAGTGTTTGGTAAATTTTTTTGTAAAAATGCTTTTGAAAAAAAAGGCAGTATTATAGTGTTTGTTAAACTTTTATGTAAAACAGATGTGAAAAAAAGCCGGTTTTTCAAAGCTGGGTTTTGCAACTTCTTGTTTTTGGCTTTTTTCACCCAAAACTGTGAAAAAAAAGATGAAGTTGAATGTTTATCAAACACAAAAAAGCTCCCAGCTTTTTTTTATACCAGTTTTTTTCAGAATCACCTCAGTACCAAACTAGGCCCTAGACACTGCATTGAGTGCATAGCATCACCCCTCAACAATCTAGGGGGGACTAACTAGAAGGAGGACAAGGTAGACCGTGGTAGTTGAGAACATGCACCAAAGAAAATGGAGGTCTCACGACCCAAGTGCTAGCATCCATCTCTTGAAACGATCTCGACGTAACCATGTTTGTAGCCAAATTCGCTATTCTTGGAGCCTAAGATTAACGACAGGCTTGAAAGGACTCTCCCAGTTGAACAACCCTCGCAAGGGTCGGGAAAGCCTCCCAGCCGCCAAGGTGAATCGGGCCCAATAGAGAGGATATAACCTCCTTCGAATTTGATTCTGTTGATGCACAAAACCGGAGGTCTTGGAACAACGTAAATCCGACCGTGAATCTGCAAGTAATGTAAATAACACAAGATGTATCGTGGTTCACCCCAAGATTTGGGCTACATCCACACTGATTATGTATTTATCTGAGAAGTGAGGGAGAGAGAGCTCTGAATAAGAGTGAGAGCTTTGAGAGGGGTGAGAAGGCTTAGGAATTGGTCTCCCTTAATTGTGAGGGTGAGGGGTCCTTTTATAGAATAAGGACTCCTCACTTATTACATATTTGCCCTTTCCTTTATCACATAATTAGATTTAAGTCTATCGAGTATTTGTACGAGATCTAAATACGAGGCCCTAAATATGGTATAAACAGATTCAACCACTATATTAGGAAACCCTAGTTCCCGAGCCAAGAAACAACCCCTAGCCACTGCCAATGCCTCCACAACCAACATCAAGGGTGCCAAAATTGGGCTTCGCCAAGCTGCAACAAACACCTAGAGTGATCGCTGATAACAATCCCCAAGAATCCTATCCTCGTTGTCGCACACCAATTAGCGTCTACATTAACTTGCCGAAAAGGAAGAGGATGAGGGGTCCAAGTAGCATTAGGATGTTGGGGATAACACTGGGATAGGAAGGAACCTAAGCTCTAAGATTAGCAGCCTTAAAATGTTCCTTATCTGCCAACAGGTAATAGAGTGAATAACCTGGTTTGGAGTGGGAAGTTTTTGAGCAAAAGTCGCAGCACAGAGAACCTTCCAAAACTGCCAATAGGTAAAACCTATCACCAATAACACTCTACCTCTCTCCTCTTTGCTCTCCGCCTGCATTGAAGCCATTGCTTGAAGCCAACCACTAAGGGAAGTAATTTGGGTTTTGGGAACCCGATAGTTAAGAGAGCCTCCAAACCAAATAGGCCCAACCTTCGGACAAAGAAGAAGCATATGTTCCACAGACTCATCTTCCCTATTACAAATAGGACAGATCATAGAGAAGGAGGAAAAACGCTTGAACATGGCCAACTTGGTAGCCACTGCACCCTTAAGAGCCCTATACAAAAAGGACTTAACCTTTGGTTGAACATGCATCTTCCATACCTCATTCTAACTGAACTCTCCCATTTGTCGAGGTAAAGACCACGCAATACTTGGCACCCCATGGGAACGTTTCCAATGGTACTCCGAGCGCACCGAGAACATGCCACCGTTAGCCCAAGGCCAAACCAGGTGGTCACAACCTCGAGAAACACCAATGCATGTTTCAAGGATTGCTAAGTAATCCGCTGAAATAATGCTTAGTCTGATTTGCTTCAAGTTCAACGAGAAGGATTGTTGGTAAATTAAGGAGTCCACTGTTTGGTTTTGGTTAAACTGAACACCTACTAAAGGGCTTGGTTGTCCCGTAGGAAATGCGGGCAACCATCGGTCCACCCAGAGTTTAATATTCTTCCCATTCATGACCTGTCAATGGGCTCCTCCCATAATGATATTATGGCCCTTAAGAAGGCTCACCCAAGCCCCGGGCGAAATATGGGGGAAATATCAAGCCTTCAAAAATCACACTCGTAGGGCATCAAGCTCATAAATTGTCCTCCAACATTGTTTAGCTAGGAGTGCCAAGTTTAAATTCTTGAAAGACTGAAACCCCCAAACCCTTATCACTCTTCGGATAGCCCAACTTTTCCCACCCAACCCAATGCAATCTTGAGTTCGGCATTCTTCTGACCCCACCTAAAATGGGTAAGCATGGAGTTGAGATCTTTACAAATGGAGACCGTGACCTTGAAGATATTCATCGGGTAAGTCAGAATTGCTTGGGCCACCGCTTTAATAAGAACTTCTTTGCCAACCGGGGCGAGAAGGTTCTCCTTCCATCCTTGAAGCTTTCCTAGAATCCGGCCCTTAACATATGCGAGTGCATGGCATTTAGACCTGCCTCAGTTTGAGGGAATTCCAAGATAAAGACTTGGGTCATTTACTTGTTATATACCTAGACCTGCCAACTCTGAACCCAGATCACAAGGCATATTTGCACCAAAGAAAATACTAGACTTCTGCAAACTGATATGTTGCCTCGATGCCGTGCAGTTTGACTGTAGGATTTGAACCATGTTCCAACAGTTTTGCTGGGTTGGCTTGAGGAAAATGAGCATGTCATTTGCAAAAAAGATGTGAGAAATACATGGGTTGTAGGTACTGATCTTGATGCCTTCAAGATACTCTGATTCCACTACTTTTTGGATTAATAAAGATAAGACGTCGCTGACTACTAAAAATAATTATGGAGACAAGGGGTCCCCTTGCCTTAGACCACAGGAGGGGAAAAAGTTTTTACCAGGTTGACCATTAACCAGAACAACGAAGTTGACTGATGAGATGCATCCCATAATCAAATTAATCCACCTTGGGTCAAACCCCAATCAAACCATCACTTCTTTCAAGAAGTCCCACTCGATCTAATCGTAGGTTTTGTTCATGTCAAGCTTTATCTCCAACTTAAATCTGGTTTTTGCCTACCGCATTTAAAAAAAAATGAAAGATCTCATGGGCAATAATTATACTATCTTGTATCTGACGGCCAACAACAAACGCATGTTGCAAAGGCAAAATAAGGTTTGGCAGTAAAAGCTTGAGTTGGTTGACCAAGATCTTGAACAAGATTTTATATGAGTAATTGCATAGGCTGATCGACCGAAATTGAGCAAGCGTTTCCGGATTTGGAATTTTTGGGACCAAGGCTATACTAGTACAATTAACTCTTTTAGGGCTGATAGGGCCATTCATAAAGTTCTTTCGAGCCTCATCAAGTTCCTTCAGGCAGTCTCATAGATTATAATGGGCTATCAAAACATCTTGCAGGTCCTCTTCCACACACAAGAGTCGTTCCCCTTCCAAACATCTCTCTCTAAGGCTCTTCTTTCAAAACATTATCTCTCTACGATTCGAAAGCTTTCCTCATCAGTGCTCCTTTTTGGCAAAACCTCGGCTCCTAATTTGTTCTTCTTTCCAATTTGTTATTCTTTTGGGGGGATTGTGCTACCTCTTCGTCATATCCAGGATATCTCGCACCTCGTTCGTCTTCGTTTATTTGCCATAACCCGCAGAGCCTCCTTTGCTAGGTTCGTGAAGATAATCGGAGTTCATATGCCCGATCCTTCAACATCGATAGCAAAATTCCTGCATTTTCTCATATTGAAATTCTATCCATATATCTTTATTGTTCTTCCTTAGCAACCAGTTACCAGTGAGTTCCCAGCGTTTACTATCGCCCTAACCCTCAAGAACCCTTTTTCCATCGCCATATCCTCCATTTCAATGACCTCAGGTAAGAAAAAAAAATTTCCTTGTCTTCTTCTTTGATAGTGTTGCCATGGGGCAGCTGTCGGGGTAGTGCGGTAAGTCGACTGGCAGGGGCCAAGAGTTGGCCTAACATGGACTGATGAGGTGTTATGGCATGGACTACTACTTGGGCTGTTCTGTTTGGCTAAAGTCAAGGACAACTGTGCAGTTGGGGCTATGGATTAAGGCGCTGGGGCGCAGTGCTAGGCGAGCCGTATGGCTCATGTCCTTTAGGTTCTAAGACCTGACGCAGGCCAGGTCGGCGATTGAGAAAAATAAGGAGGTCACGGGCTTCATGGGCTATTGGAATGCTGGGCATGCATGCCTCTTGCCTACTGGTTAGAGAGAAAAAATGAGGGAAAAACCAACATGGGTTAAGCTCCCCTGCTGAGTACCGTGAATAGCGTTGGCTGCTTAGTCATCTTCGCCAGGAGAAAGATGGGTTGTTTCTAAGAGAAGAGATAAAGAGGATCAAGACGAATGCATTGGCTCGTCAGATTGTTGTCATGGAGCCTACTATGAATGAAGGTGGAAAGAAAAGATATTCTTCACCTACTTAAGAGATGCCGGTTGAGAAAAAACTAAAGACTTCCTTCGCTACTTATGAGGGGTTTGCCTGTTGCCAAGAGGCCTATGATTGACTTGACTTCTTCCAATGGGAAGAAAAATGAGGCTACTCAATTTGAGCCTATGACGCATGCCATGTCAAAAATGGCTAGTATGATTACTAATAGGATTGCTCAGTGTCTGGGTTCTGCCATGCCCCTAGTGTCGAAGTCTGTACCAAGACGTATGTTGGGAGTTAAGTTCAGTTTACCCTTAGAGAGGCTTGCTACTATGAAGAGCGATAAGGTGGACTTTGCTGCTAAAGTAGCACCACGGCTCACTCATCTTGCTGCTAGGACTGATTCGCTTGCTGAGAAAGAGGAGATTGCTCGTATTGGCAGTTGTGAGAAATCCTGTTTCTAAAGAGTCTGCTGAGATCTATGCACCTTTGAAGCGAGATCTGCTTGAAGATATGGATGCATGTGCCAAATTTGTTGATGGCGTCAGAGAGGTTGTTTGCCCAAGTTCCTTTGCAAATCATACGATCGAATATAAGAGGACTGCTCCCCGCCTGCTATGATGTAGAAATCGACGATTATGAACCAAAGGGATACCAAGGCTGCCAAAGGGGTGGCAACAACTATAGTAGCTGAGGCTTACTCTTCCACCAAGAGGATAAAAAATTGGAGTATGAGCTCGTCACTTTGAAGGGGTCTAATATATTTGCCCCCACTTCTCTGCAGGTTGAGATCGCTCGCCAAAAGATCGTTAACTTAAAGACTAGGGTTGATGTGATCCAAGTTAAGTATCAAAATGCAGAAAAGAAGTTTGGATGTTACATACCTCAGATTTAAGATCTTGTGTTTGTCATTTTTGAGCTTCGTTCCACTGCTTATGCAAAGGATGAAGAGTTACTTATTACTTATCAAGTGATCAATTTCAAGAGGATCATTGATAGGCTTGAACCCCAAGTGTTGGAACTCCAAGGTGCACTGAAGATCAAGGAAAGTTTGAAGAAGGAAGTGGATGAGCTGCAGCATGTCCATGTCGGTCTACTAGAGGAGAACGAGCAGTTGAATGGTACGAAGATTGGGCTCGAGGCTTCAAGACCTTCTCTATTTCTTTGAAAGACTTGCTTGCCTTTACTTATAAAGCTTACATTGGTGAAGTAGTCAGAGAAGTTGGTGCCCAGGCTAGGGCAATTGAGGATCAAATGCTAGATGATGCCGCTGTTAAGAGTGTCGTAGCTGCTGAAGATGTGATGACCGAGTAGTCGTTGGATGTCCAAGCTGCTGAAGTGTAGTCTTCTAGGTAGCCTTTAGGTTTTTCTTTGCTTGAACTCCTTCGACCTTTGCTATTTGTTTATCAATTTTCCTAGAAAATTTAATAAACTTACTTCCTTCATTTTTCTTCATCTTCGCTTCTTTTGCTTACACCTAACCTTTGACCTTTAAACTAGCGGCATGCGTGCTGCTTTGCTATAAGCAGATAGGCCCGCATAGCCTATGCAGCAGTAAGTGTTGGAGTAGAACTTTTGCAAAGTTGTTAGCCATAGGTTTGGCAACCAGATGCCTTACTTACAGAAGCTGACGAGTCCTCATGACTACTTGGCTGTTACCCTTGGCTTTCCTCAATCCTTTAAGTTGTGTGGCCTGCATCACAACATATTAAAGATTTTTGGGTCATGAAATTTGCTAACCTTTGGTATCAAAAGTACGTGGTTGTATGAAATTTTGTAAGCAAAGGTTTGAGAGAACTTGTTACTTTTTATGTTACCAATTCTATGGGTTGCGTAGCAAGTATCACAACACTTTAGGAATTATTGTAGATCTAAATGATCATTCCGTGCTTGGCAGAGGTGACGCTTATTAACTATGTAGCATGTCGGCAGTGGATAATGCTTCATACATGCACACTAGGTTGTTTAACCTTTCACAAGAATGTGCGGTTGTATAAGTCTAGCGTGGCTTTACTGCTCGAAGGGCAAGCCATAGGCAGTCTTCAAAAAATCATAGGCTACCTTAGTGCACTCGATAGTAGCTTTAGGGTTCATAGGGTGTACTGCGTAATGTGCCTTCTCCGTCTTTGAGGCCCATTTCCCTACAGATTAGGCCAAGATACCCAAAATCCTTCAGTTAGCTGAGCCTTGAAAATACCATTATGGCTACTTCTAGGAATCCAGGCGTAAGCCATCGTGCACCTAGTTATACCAGGGTAGCCTGATTCATCTACGTCTAGATATTCGACGTGTAAAGTTTATCCTCCTGCGTTGGAGAGCAAACCCATGTGGGTGTCGGAGAATTGGTTTACCCTCTTGCACTAGAAAGCAATTAGTTTATCCTATTGTACTGGAGAGTAGACCCAAATGGGTGTCGGGGAATTGGTTTACCCTCTCACACTGAAGAGCATGGTTGGTCCATCAAGGGGCGCAATTCCTGCGATGAGTCCCTAAAAAGGGTGCGATCTTTTTTTTGAAGTGCAGGAATGATCAATTATTGTAAGCATGCAGCCGAGCCAAGTTGTAGATTACTTATGAATTCCTCATTGAAAAATAAGTGAAACAAACGAGAACTTAGTTATAAGGTAGAAACTGCATAACAATTGGATAGTCATCGGCTTGCGAGGTGATGCCTGTCAAGCTGCCTGAGTCTTCGGGCTTTGATGTAGCGGGAGGTCATACATGGTACTTCCTCATATTGTAGGTGTTCTGCTACTTTTCGATCTCTTTGTCGTTCATGGTGGCGAAGGTGTAACTATCCTTGCTGCCTACTATGTTGATCTTGTACGGACCTTCCTAGATGGGATATATCTTTTTGGAGCCTTCTTTGAGGGTAGTGATGAAGGCTTTTCTTAGGACCAGATTTCCTGGATGGAACTGCCAGATCTTTGAAGGAAGTTTTGTGAAAAACATGTTCATTTAAGCAACATCTATAAGCATGCAATTAACAATTTAAAGGCGGAATCATGCTTGCATACACTTAAAAACAAAACATTAACCATGAAATTCAAAGCCTAGTAGATTGGTGAATCAAAACTTAACTCAAATCTAAGTGAGTTGAGAAATTATACCTTTGTAGATTCCTCTTTGCATAAGCAAAGGCTAATCACCCAAAGAGAGGGCCTTCATTCCTTGCATCTTAGATCTATGGATTTGGATGGATGAAATGGTTCTCCAAGTTCCCAAAATTGAGAACCTCTAAGTCTCCACACCAAGGTAAGATTGATAAAGAAATGAGTGACCTTGGAGGAGAAAGATTACTAGCTAATTCCTCCAAGGGGGCCGGCCTCTTTAGAGAGAAAGGGAGAGACATGTTCTCTCCAATTTTCTCCAAAAGAAACCCTTAATGAATTTAGGCTATAAAGTCCTTTATATAGTCCCTTCAAATAAGTGACTTAAAGAACCAAAAAGCCATTCTTTTAACATGGCCGGCCAATTGAGGGATTTGGGCTTTTGGGCCCTTGTGAATCTTTATTCATTAAGTTGTCATACAACTTAAGTCCATGGGCTTTGACGTTCGAAGCCCATTGGGCCTTAAGGTCCAAAACTATCCCGAGGTCTTCAACGAACTTATTCGTTTGATTAATTAACATATTAATTAATCCTTGCCATAAATAATTAAACCATTTAATTATTCTTACTCATCTCCATTGTTTCTTCAATCTCCACCTTACACGGTGTACGATCCATTAGGTTCCTTTTAGCGAGGCAGTGGGCGATTAAAACCATTTCAAATCGATTGTGAATTGAAACTTACTTTCAATTCTCCCTTTAGTGATTATACACGTTTAGGGCTTCCACAAACCATGAGTGACACCTAGCAACATATCATGTTACCCAAGCTAATCAGAAGAGGTGGAGAACCTATTCAGTTTAGGATTACAAATGCAATATGGTCTTTCTCTAATACAATACTCTTGACCACATTGTTTGGTTTGATAGTTTATTCATGTCTACTATCCAATGTGATTCGTGTGCTTATATGATTACCTTGAATGTGATTTGGAACGACTTCCTAAATCTCATTCATACTCTGGCCAGAGATTCTTAATCATATCATAGAGTATTCTCCCTCAAACAGTTTGAAGGTTAGAGATCCCTTGTTGCGCATTCACTTGCCTCCATGGCTAAGTGGCTTAACCCCAACTATGCCGTGGACACCCTCCTTTTGGAGTGACTTTTGACATAATCAAAGATCAAGGACTTAACCACAAGACAACTATGATGCCTCAGGTCAAAGGACTACTTTGCATTATCCCAACCATGAGTTCTCATGTGACATGAATATGAGAACTCTTTGTTGATCGTGTTCAGTGAACTCATTCTCTATTGAGCACCTACGTACTTGTCTTGATGTCACACACACCAATGATTCGAGACTAGTCACTCTCCCTGAGAGAAGACACAGCACGTACTGATCTTAACGGACTGTCAATGCCCAATTGGCAATCCTATGATCAGGAACGTTTAGGATATGTATACGAAAGAATGGTTTCATGAATCTAACTTCTTTAGATTGCATTCTCCCAATCACATATTCCTTGGACTTATCGTTTAAGCATATAACATTTATATGAGACGGCTTAAAACAATAATCTTTGCCCTTTATATTTAAACTAGATTAGTTTAACATGTGAAATGTCTGTAAAGTATCATCATATGATTGGTTTTAGGGCACATTTCCAACAATTTTGGCCCTTTTGTTGTAACTGGAGAGGAGTATCTGCTAGTAACCTGCAATGTGAGTGATGGTCTGCTCGCGTTTCTCCTCTGCCAAATCTATACTTGTGGCCATCTCCTTACTATTTTGCTTGATGCTTGCCAGTAGAGTGATGATATTTGGCACGATGACATTGGAAAGAATGATTGCTTCTGAACTAAATGCCAAAGAGAAAGGAGTTTCATCAGTGTCTCATTGTTTGGTGGTGCGATACGCCTATAAACATCCAGGGAGTTCATTTGGCCATTTTCCTTTCCTGTCGGAGATGGACTTCTTGAGGCAGTTGAGGATCATCTTGTTGGATGCTTCGGCCTGCCCATTGCCTTGAGGATATCTCGGCGTGGACATGTGCTATTTGATGCCATACTTTTAGAAGAACTTTGTCAAATCTTTGCCTACAAATTGCAGGTTGTTGTTTATGACGATGGATTAAGGGATGCCAAATCAGCAAATGATGTTCCTTCATATGAAACGCTCCATGTCTGTCTGAGTTGTGGTTGTCATTGGCTCTGCTTCTACCCATTTGATGAAGTATTCGGTTGCCACAATCATCATGCCTCTGCCCCTAATAGCGAGTGGCATTGGCCCTACCAAGTCGATTGCCCACTGCATGAACGGCCAATGACTCGTCCATAGGTGTAGTTCACTAGTAGGTAGTGCTGGTATCGGCTTGTAGCGTTGGCAGCTGTCGCACTTTTGTACTAGTTCCTTAACGTCTTAATGCATAGTAGGTCAGTAGTAGTCCACGTTAAGAGCCTTCTGTGCTAAGGATTGGCCTCTGAAGTGACTTCCATAAATGTTTTCGTGGATTGAACTTAGATCCTTTAGGTTGTCTGGAGGAGTTAGGCAACAAGGATGTGGTCCAGTGTAGGATCTTCGGTCGAGAATACCATTCCAAATGTAGTAGCGTGCTGCCTTTGTTTGAAGCTTTCTAGATTCCAATCTTCCTAAGGGGAGTGTGCCATTGACCAGGTAGCCTATAATGGAATCTTGCCAGTTTGGAGTTATACTAACCTGTGACTCCTTGGTTGCTGGCTCCGTCTCTATGCTTGGTTTGTTTAGATACTCCACCGGAATAGAGCGTTTGAGTTAGTGGTCGAGGGTGGAGCCTAGGCCAACTAGCGTGTCCGCATGGGCGTTGTCTGCCCTCGAAACTTGAGTGAGGGTGTAAGTCTGAAATGACTCAAGTTGCTTTCGTACCTTCTCTAGGTATTGTACCATCTTCAGATGTTTTGCCCTGCACTCTCTAATAGTCTAGCTGGTGATTAGCTGGGAATCAAAATGAATTGCAAGCTTTTTCATAGCCAAGTATTTTACCATTCGGAGGCCTGCTAGTAGGGTTTCGTACTCTACTTTGTTGGATGCTTTGAACCCTAGAATGATTACATGCTCGAGCATCGAACTGTCTGGGGTGATAAGGACCACGCCTGCTCTCGAGCCCTTATAGTTAGATACATCGTCGACATTCAAATGCCAGAAGTTTTCATAGAGTGAAGTAGGCGTGGCTAGGACGGGCTCGGTTGCCTCCGAAGCATCATTTGGTCGCTCTATTGCATCGCCTAGGCTAAGCGTGAAGGTGCGGTAGAGAGCCGTGAAACTGGGGCCATGTTACACGCATCAGGAGATGCTCAATTTTCGGTATTGGGCCACTCTAAAGCTGAATTATGGAGCAAGGGTTGACTAGGGTCATGTGACACACAGCAAAAGGTGGTGCTCAAGTGCCGGTACATGTTGCTCCTATGTAAAATCTTTTGGGGCGACAAGGACAAAACTTGCTTCCTAGTGTGTCATTCTAGTGTTCTTCTGCCCTTGGCGCGCTTTTTGGGCTGAGTTGTTATGTTCGTAAAAAAACTTTGCATCCGCCAATGCTTACACCTTTATCATCGTGCGTCGGGATTAAGCTGAATAGTGCATTATGAGGATGACTGCGTGCTTCTGAAGGTATAATTTGAGCCTCCGGGTTGCAACAACTGTCACCAAAGTTAGCTTTTGAATTTTTGGTAGCTAGTTTCTGCATCGAGGAGAGCTTTTGAATAGTGGAATGCAGGTGGTCGGGCCCCCAGCTTTTCTCGTATAAGGGTAAAGCTTATTGCTGCTTCAGATATTGTCAAGCATGTAAATAAGTTCTCTGCTGCTTCTGGGTTAGATAATAAGGAAGTGATGTTAAGTACTTCTTCAAGTTCTTGAATGTGCATTGGCGAGCCTCATCACAAAATGTATGCTTCTCTGCCAGAGTTAGATCTTTTTTCTTGATCAATTTTTTGAACAACGGGTAGTTTGCTGGAAGTCCTTTTTGAAAGGCTGCTCTAGCTATCGCGTCATTGCATCTGACTATCTTTACCTTTTTTGCTTTGAACCTTTTCACATAGTTACGAAACGACTCCTCTGGGTTCTTCTTGACGTTGAACAAGTGGTCAGACTTCTTCTTGATCGAGCGATAAAATGAATATTCTTTGGTGAAAACCAAAGCAAGTTCGTTGAAACTCCGGATGGATTGTGGTGGCAAGGTGTAGAACCAATCTTACACCTCGCCTTGTAGAGTGGTGGCGAATATCTTGCATATGAGAGCGTCGTTATTCCGATATAGGATCATTGCATTTTGGTAGTGTTTTAGGTGTCTCTCCAGGTCTCCATCTCATTTGAAGGATGTGAAATGTGGCATGCTGAATTTGCGTGGAAGCTCTGCCTGCTCGATCTCATCCATGAAGGGTGACCTGCTTATATTGGTCATGTCCCTTTGTAGTGCCTTGTTAGTGACCTCGTTACGTTGGAAATTATGCAATCGCTCGGTCATTAGCCTTTTTACTTTTTCTTGAATTTGCCTTTGTTAGGGTAGCGAAGCTCTTGGCTGCCCCTGTTCTTGACCTGCTAGTCTAGGCTACTTTTCTATGTGCTTGGTTCATCTATGCCACAGCTACAGTGCATGTGGTACATTTTTAGCAGGTGAGTGACTTCCTCGCAGGTTGCCGGTTGAACTTGAGTCGAATTGAGTGACTGCTTCTCTTCGTCTGTCGTGCTGCCTACTCCGATGTGAGGTGGATGATGCTTCTTGCGAGCCTAGCCGCGGATGAACACTTCGCCTGAAATGTTGCTCAGCTTGATCATTGGATGGTCTTAGCCGTGAATGTATGATTGCCATGTGGCCTAACCAAGAGTGCACTATCCTCCGCGCCCTAAAACCGGAGTATAAGTTTTCTTGGGGGCCTAGTCGGGAGTGTACACTGCTGGAACGCTTGGTTCATGATTTGTCAAGTGGTTGTTTACCGGGACACTGCTGGAGAGGTTCATTTTCTACCCTTGTCCTACTTCGAGACACCTTATCAGGGGTATGTTGCATCTCGGTGCACTGCAAAAGCTATGTTGATGCACAAAATCAGTGAGGACTTTGGTACAACAGAAAGTGTTAAGTTTGTGACCTTCGCTAGATTGCTCCGGTCACTAGTATGGATAAGTATGTAAATGGATAGGGACAGGGAAGCAAACACAAGATGGACGTGGTTCACCCAGATTGGCTACGTCCACGGAGTAAAAGAGTTCTCATTAATTGTGAAGGGTTTACACAAATACATAGGTTCAAGCTCTCCTTTAGTGAGTACTAGTGAATGATTTAGTACAAATGACATTAGGAAATATTGTGAGAGAATGATCTCTATTTATAAAAGAGAGTTTCTAGTTTCATTCTGACATTGACACGTGTCGTGTTGTGATTGGCTTCTGATGTTGACACGTGTCGCGCTATGATTGGTTTCTGATGTCGACACGTGTTGCGCTGTGATTGGCCTCCTAGTTGGAGAGAAACTCTGCTGGGTCCTTGACGGTATAACATTGATCGGTGCTCAGTAGTTTTGAGATTGGTCAAGTATGGTACAAACAGTGCTCCCCTAAGTTCTCGAGTAAGGGAAGCTCCTCGGTTGAGGACTTGCAAGATCCAAGCCATTGAGTAATCACGAAACTTCTAAGTACCGAAGTGTGGTATCATTTTCACTTGCCTTATCTGTCTCATATGTAGATGTGGCATCTTCTCTGGAAGTACTTTTCCTCCATCCAGGGGTGGTATCTTTAACCGATGAAGATGCACAAGGTAATGTATCAATTTCACTTGAAGCTTACTTGTAGTTTTGGGCTTGGTCAAGTGCGATACAAACCCTATAGTAAGAGTCCCTCAAGTTGCCGAGCTAGGAGATTTGCCGAATGAGGTAACAGATAAGGTAAGCAATCAGACTTCTAAGCAAGTAACCTAGATCGGAGGTTCGACTTCGGCTTCCGGTTGATTGTTCTCCTTCTTCTTGTGTCGTAAACAGCAACAAGGATAAGGAGAAGTAAATGGAGAAGAAATGATATGAGATACTTTTGCTTTTGAAGAAGTAACTTTCCACAGGTTTATTCTTGAACTGGGCTGGAAGGTTTTGTGGTTTCCTCCAGAGTATAAGGCCGACTCAAGAATTTGAGGGTCAAAACAAGTCCATCAAATCAAGAATGCGTTCGACCTTGATTATATGGGATACTTTTATTGTTGACAAGGTAATAGATGAATCATCACGTGTTCTGTTGTGCTTGTCTCCATATGCTTCCTTGTATCCTTCTCACTTGCCCTATCTGTTCCTCAGGCAGATGTGGTATCTTTTCTGGAGGTATAAGATGTTGAAGATGAGTACTCGAGAACAATGCTAGGTAAGTAATCAAGCAAGGAGTTCCAGGTAGTTAGTTCCTGACTGGAAGCATGATTCCAAGTGCTGACTGATTGCTCTCTTTCTCCTTGTCTTGTAGGTAAGAACAAAGCCAAAAGAAAAGATAGGGAAAAACCATGATATGGGATACTCTTGCTTTTAACCCTGATGATATGAGATACTCTTGCTCTTGTATGGCTTGTTTGCAGAGGTATTATCGGGGGGAAAAGAAGATGAGTATTTCGAGAGACTCTGCTGAGAGTGCCCTCTCGGATGTGAAGAAAAGTTGAGCATTTTTTTTATTTGCAGGTCTGCCTGGCTGTGGAGGATGGAGGTCGACATATATAGGAGTCTCCCTAACAACAAGTAGTAGTGATATTCCTTTAATCTACTTGGTCATAGCAATGTAGTGGGAGCTGCAAGCTTCACATGTTTTAACTTTGTCAGAGCACTTTGAAAAAGTGGTATGTGGTATCTGGAAAGCTGATGTTGTGTGTGAAGATTGTAGACAAGCTTTATCTAAGGAAATCTGGCTCTCGAAGTTCGGAGAGTGGTGCCTCTTCGGTTTTCGAACAAGCAATCCTGTCGAAGATCTGGCTCTTGAGATTCAGAGAACGGTGCATCTTCGATTTTTGAGAAAGCAATCCTGTTGGGAGTTTGACTCTTGAGATTCGGAGAGCAGTGTCTTCTCGATTTTTGAGAAATTAATCCTGTTGGGAGTCTGGCTCTCAGGATTAGGAGGGCGATGCCTTTTCGATTTTTGAGCACGTAATCCTGTTAGGAGTCTGGCTCTCGAGATTCGGAGAGCGGTGCCTTTTTGATTTTTAAGAAAGCAATCCTATTAGGAGTCTGACTCTTGAGATTCGAAGAGCAATGTCTCTTTGATTTTTTAAGAAAGTAATCCTGTTGGGAGTTTGGCTCTCGAGACTCGGAGGGCAGTGCCTCTTCGATTTTTGAGCAAGCAATCTTGTTGGGAGTGTTTTATCGAATGAGAGTAAAGGTTGGGCATTTTTGCCATTTTGCCTTGCCACGGAGCACGGAGGTTGACACACATTGATACTTTCTAGTTATCAAGCAGTGGTGCTATTCCTTTACCCTTGTGGGCAATAGTAGGGTAGCTGGACCTTCAAAATTTATGTGTCTAAACTTTGTCAGAGATATTTGGCAAAGTTATATGTGGTACCCGATGAGCTGATGTTGCGTGTGGAAAGTGGTGCCTCTTCGATTTTTTGAACCAACGGCCATGTTGCCCTTTCTTTTATAAGGGCACCAATTGTGTGCAAGAAGTACATTCAGAGAGTTATTGCTTGTAGGAATTTTCCCCTTACTTCAGAGATTTAATGCACCTAATTTCTCCTTCATCATTTTTTAGAATGTCTGGCCTATCCGACCGTCGTTTTAACTTGAACTTTGGTAAAGAGGCAGCTATGCCTTCTTAAGACAACATATGGCGCCCATTCTTCTTATCCCCTACTGGTCCTCTAACCATTGGGGACTCTGTGATGAAGAATGATATGACCGTTGCGGTGGTGGCCAGGAACCTTCTCACTCCCAAAAATAACAGACTACTTTCCAAACGGTCTGATGAGTTGGTTGTTAAGGATTCTTTAGCTCTCAGTGTTCAGTGTGCAGTTTCTATGTCTAATATGGCTCAACACCTATTTGCTCGAATCTGCCAAGTTGAATCATTGGCGGCTGAAGTGATAAGTCTCAAACAGGAGATCAGAGGGCTCAAGCATGAGAATAAACAGTTGCACAGGCTCGCACATGACTATGCTACAAACATGAAGAGGAAGCTCGACTAGCTGCAGGAATCTGATGGTAAGATTTTACTTGATTATCAGAGGTTTGTGGGTTTGTTCTAAAGGCATTTATTGCCTTCGTCTTCTGGGGCTGTACCCCGTAATGAAGCTCCAAATGATCAACCTTCGTGCCTCCTCCTTCTGGGATTCTGCCTAGTACTGAGGCTCTGAATAATCACCCTCTGGTGCCTCCTCTTTCTGGGGCTCTGCCGATTGCTGAGACTTTTCCTGAGCAACCTTTGTGAAGGTTCCCTCTTGTTTGTTTATTTTGATTCATGTATATGTATATATTTGTAACTTATCGGAGATATCAATAAACAAGCTTTGCTTCATTTCAACGTATTGTGTTAAATACACCAAGGCATTCTTCACTAAGTTCTTTGAATTTTTCCTTTTGTTGAATCTTGTATATTGAAGCTTTGTGAGTGAAGCATGTAGGTTGAGGTAGTGCTCCCTTAATTTCCAGAGTGAGGAAAACTTCTCGGTTGGAGATTTGAAAAAATCCAAGTCACTTAGTGGTCGTGAGACTTCCGAGAATCAAGGTGCAGTAGCATATGGTAGGAGTCCCCCAAGTCTCTGGTCCAGGGAGTTGACGAATGAGGTGTCTTGCTAGTAGCCAAGTTTCCAAAATAACAAAACTTCGCCATTTTCCTTTCTAAGTGGTAGCCCAAAACTCCTCATTCATATATATTTGTTATGAAAGTTGTTAGGTCCAAAGAATAGGAGGCCTAGGCAATTTTTTTTTTTGAATTTTTGAATTTTTGAATTTCCGAATTTTTGAATTTCTGAATTTTCGAATTTTTTAATTTTTGAATTTTCGAATTTTTGAAAATATATATATATATATATTTTAAGCTTTTTAGGTGAAGCTTTGTAGGTGAAGCTTTGAGGTTTAAACTTTGTTGGGTACCATGATTTGATTTTGCTTCACACTATCTTGGTCAAGATAGTTTGAACCTTTTGTAGGGGAAGCTTTTGTGTTGAAGCTTTGTAGGTGAAGCTTTTGTAGGTGAAGCTTTTGTGGGTGAAGCTTTTGTGGTGGTTGAAGCTTTTGTTGGTGAAGCTTTTGTGGATGAAGCTTTTGTTGGTGAAGCTTTTATGGGTGAAGCTTTTGTAGGTGAAGCTTTTGTGGGTGAAGCTTTTGTTGGTGAAGCTTTTATGGGTGAAGCTTTTGTAGGTGAAGCTTTTGTGGGTGAAGCTTTTGTGGTGGGTGAAGCTTTTGTAGGTGAAGCTATTGTGGGTGAAGCTTTTGTAGGTGAAACTTTTGTAATGGGTGAAGCTTTTATGGGTGAAGCTTTTATAGGTGAAGCTTTGGAGTTGAGCTTTGTAGGTGAAGCTTTGGAGTTGAAGCTTTTGTTGGGTACTATGAATCGATTTTGCTTCACACTATCTTGATCAAGATAGTGTGAAGCTTTTGAGAATTTGTAGTTGTCCTCCATTGATGAAGCTTTTGTTGGTGAAGTTTTTGTGGTGAAGCTTTGTTGGGTACCAGGAATTGATTTTGCTTCACACTATCTTTATCAATAGTGTAAAGCTTTTGTAGGTGAAGCTTTTGTGTTGAAGCTTTGTAGGTGAAGCTTTTGTGGGTGAAGCTTTTGTGGTGGGTGAAGCTTTTGTTGGTGAAGCTTTTGTGGTGGGGGAAGCTTTTGTGGTTGGGGAAGCTTTTGTGGGTGAAGCTTTTGTTGTTGGTGAAGCTTTTGTGGTGGGGGAAGCTTTTGTGGGTGAAGCTTTTGTTGGTGAAGCTTTTATGGGTGAAGCTTTTGTAGGTGAAGCTTTTGTGGTGGGTGAAGCTTTTGTGGGTGAAGGTTTTGTGGTGAGTGAAGCTTTTGTGGGTGATGCTTTTGTTGGTGAAGCTTTTATGGGTGAAGCTTTTGTAGGTGAAGCTATTGTGGGTGAAGCTTTTGCAGGTGAAGCTTTTGTGGTGGGTGAAGATTTTATGGGTGAAGCTTTTGTAGGTGAAGTTATTGTGGGTGAAGCTTTTGTGGTGGGTGAAGCTTTTATGGGTGAAGCTTTTATGGGTGAAGCTATTGTGGGTGAAGCTTTTGTAGGTGAAGCTTTGGAGTTAAGCTTTGTAGGTGAAGCTTCGGAGTTGAAGCTTTTGTTGGGTACCATGAATTGATTTTGCTTCACACTATCTTGATCAAAATAGTGTGAAGCTTTTGAGAATTTGTAGTTGTCCTCCATTGATGAAGCTTTTGTTGGTGAAGTTTTTGTGGTGAAGTTTTGTTGGGTACCATAAATTGATTTTGCTTCACACTATCTTGATCAAGATAGTGTGAAGCTTTTGATAATTTGTAGTTGTCCTCCATTGATGAAGCTTTGTTGAATTTCCCTTTTTTTTTTTTGGAAACTAGAAATTTGAAAATGTGGGAGAGACAACATATACAAATTTTGCTTCCACATTGTTGAGCAAAAGATTGTGATGCAAGCCACACCTTGTAGTAGTCGAGGGTTTGGATGAACCATATAAATTGAATTTGCTTCGAGCAATCTTGAATTTGCCTCGAAGGTTTGAGAATTGTAGTTGCCCTCCATTGATTAAGCTTTTGTTGGCACCATAAATTGGTTTTGCTTTACACTGTTTTAATCAAGAGTGTGTGAAGCTTTTGAGAATTGTGGTTGCCCTCCATTGATGAAGCTCTTGCTGGCAGCATAAATTGGTTTTGCTTCACACTGTCTTGATCAAGAGTGTGTGAAGCTTTTGAGAATTGTGGTTGAACTCCTTTGATGAAGCTTTTGTTGGCACCATAAATTGGTTTTGCTTCACACTATCTTGATCAAGAGTGTGTGAAGCTTTTGAGAATTGTGGTTGCCCTCCATTGATAAAGCTCATGTTGGCACCATAAATTGGTTTTGCTTCACACTGTCTTGATCAAGAGTGTGTGAAGCTTTTGAGAATTGTGGTTGAACTCCTTTGATGAAGCTTTTGTTGGCACCATAAATTGGTTTTGCTTCACACTGTCTTGATCAAGAGTGTGTGAAGATTTTGAGAATTATGGTTGTCTTCCATTGATGAAGCTCTTGTTGGCACCATAAATTGGTTTTGCTTCACACTGTCTTAATCAAGAGTGTGTGAAGATTTTGAGAATTGTGGTTGCCCTCCATTGATGAAGCTCTTGTTGACACTATAAATTGGTTTTGCTTCACACTATCTTGATCAAGAGTGTGTGAAGCGTTTGAGAATCGTGGTTGAACTTCTTTGATAAAGCTCTTGTTGGCACCATAAATTGGTTTTGCTTCACACTGTCTTGATCAAGAGTGTGAAGCTTTCTACGAGTTGTAGTGTTTGCATTGTTACAAAGGGGAAATGTCTGAAGTAGATTCAAGAGGGCTGAATAGCTTGATCTTCGTATGCCATGCACTGAAGTTGTTGTTGGCTTACAATAAGACTTTGTTGGTGACTATAACTCTTATTGGGCATAAGTGCTCCCCTAGTTGAGTTGTCAAGCTTTAGGGTTTTTTATTATTTGTGAATGCTAGGAGTTCACATGTACAAGTTGTACCACTCGTCTTCTAGTAGGTGGAATAAATGGTAAGTTGCTTTCATCACTTGGTTGGTGGTACGAAGGTGAGTTCCTTTATCACCTTTCATCACATTTCATCACCTGGTTGGTGGCATGAGGATGAGTTCCTTCTTCACCTGGTTGGTGGCATGAATGGCAAGTTGCCAAATGATATTAGAGTACGGGTTGTACATTTCATCACCTGGTTGGTGGCATGAGTGGCAAGTTGCCAAATGATATTAGAGTACTAGTTGTACATTTCATCACTTGGTTGGTGGCATGAAGATGAGTTCCTTCTTCACCTGGTTGGTGGCATGAGTGGCAAGTTGCCAATTGATATTAGAGTACGGGTTGTACATTTCATCACCTGGTTAGTGGTATGAAGATGAGTTCATTCTTCACATTTCATCACCTAGTTGGTGAGAATAAGGGCAAGGTGTCGAGGCACATTGTAGCAAGTGTCGAAGACACAAAGTATGTTGAACCCTTTCGAAGCACAATTGGCTTATGTATGGATGCGTTGGAATGTATGATGTTTATGTATGAATGTGTTGGAATGTATGATGTTTATGTATGAATGTGTTGGAATGTATAATGTTTATGTTGATTGATATGAGTGATGCTTATGAATGTTTTGCTATGCATGAAGGGATCCATGCTTTTGATATGTGAACCATGTTGGTTGTAACACTTAGTATCACATACTTTGTGTCAAAGTACGCATGTTGAAGCTCTGAGTTGAAGTATAAGGGTAGGTCAGCGTAGACCAAGTGTTCCAGTGCTAGGAACGCAAAAGACTCAGAAGAAGTTTTCTGAATTCCCTATTCTTTAAATATTTGCCGAATAACTTGTGACAAAAGATCTCAAGCGGTTGAGAGTCAAAACATTTGTAATGTGTATGCCTTCTTATAATAACATTTCCTTCAGTACCTAGTCCTCCACTTTGAAAGAGTGAGGCTTGGCCCCATAGTCATAATAGTCGACGGTACGTTCACCCCTGGTTGTTTGATACGAACTTTTATCCCTTTTGTTGTAATGGGCTTGCTGAGAGTAAAAATCCTTCCTCTTACCAAGAGACAGATACGTTTGGTGACTTAACGAGTAGCTAAATGAGGTAGGAGATGATGCAATGGGTGTCTTAATGGCCAATATCTCCTCACTTGGTAGAACTTGACTTTCACTTCCCATTTGTTGATAGGGGTTAACCATATGGGGGTTCCCTTGGTATGTCCTTGCTTCGGCATAGGTGTGGTTGTAAGCCTGTGCCATCACCTCAGAATAAGTCTTCCAAGTGTTGGCATTGATCATGTACTTGAAGAAACAATCACGTAGGCTTGCCATGAAGGCCTTGAAGGCGATCTTGTCATCTGCCTCAGCGCAGTGAGAATACTTATGGCTAAAGCGACCGGCATACTCTCGTAGTGACTCGTCCGGCTTCTGGCGAATAGTGAACAAGTCATCTGCAGAATGCAAGTGATCGGTCTGGAAGATGTGTTGAAAGAGAAACAGTTTCCTCAATTCCTCAAATGAGTCTACTGTCTCAGGTGGAAGACGACAATACTAGTTTAGAGCTCCGCCAGAGAGGGTGGAGGGGAAGAGAAGCCATCGTTCTTCGTCGTTCTTCATCGTTCTTCCAGTATAAAGTTGTAAACCAAGCTTTTGTTTTGTTTTTGCTCGAAGGGAGGTGTCGAGGATCCTTCTTGTGAGAGGGCCATGCCTGGGTTGGTTCTAGTCAGGTATCTAGCCCTGACGTTCGGCCTTCAACTTGTTTACTTCCTGAAGCAGCTGTAGGATAAGGGGGTCCTGAGTGGAGTCATGTACCACTGGAATTTTCTTTCGTATGTCTCCATTGCCTCTTGGAAGTAGGAAAGTTTGAGCAAGGGCGTGTGGTTTTTTCTTGGACTCGCCATACTGACTTCTAGGGCGAGTCTGTCGGAGTACCTCAGAGTCCCCTGTACCTTCATGTTCCTCTAGGACCTGTTGTTCCTTCCCTAGATTGGCAGCTAGCCTCTGTCGTGGGAGGTGACCGAGTCTTTCAGAAACCTTTGGGTTATTGATCTTTGAGCATATGTGGAGGGGATTCTCTCGACGTTGCTTGAAGAAGTCTCGGCAGTCACGATAAACAACTTTCAATCCTTCCAATCCTTCTACAAGGTGGTGTCTTCATCCATTTCTTCTACTTCGGGTCGAAGTATCTGGGTTGAGAGAAGTCTCATGTTGATCAATGTTTTGATGATTAGCTCGCTCCTCATCAGGGATACCCATGTCGAAGGGAGGTGACCCTCTGTGTTGGGGGGCACCCAGATGATGGTTGATGTCCATAGGGGCAACGAGCTTGCGTGTTTAAGTACGCCTAGTTTCGTGGAGCGTCTCAAAGAGCTTTTCATACTGCTCCTGGAGGACCTCATTCTTCATTGCTATCTTGTTGTTTTGAGCTTCTAGGTCATCGACTTTAGCTTGAAAAGCAACCTTCTTTCTTTCTTTCGTTGCTTCGCACTTTGTGAAAGAGGGGTGTCATTCTATGTGCTGTGGCTTCTTTCGCTCCCCATGTTGGAGAGGGATGCCTGGTCAAAAGAGAATGTACGAATGGTGGAAGCCAGCTTGGCAAAGCTGAAGAGAGTGGGAATAAATGTCGTTCCCATAGACGGCGCTAAATGTTGATGCACAAAATTAGTGAGGACTTTGGTACATCAAAAAGTGTTAAGTTTGTGACCTTCGCTAGATTGCTCCGGTCACTAGTGTGGATAAGTATGTAAATGGATAGGGACAGGGAAGCAAACACAAGATGTACGCGGTTCACCCAGATTGACTACGTCTACGGAGTGGAGGAGTTCTCCTTAATTGTGAAGGGTTTACACAAGTACATAGGTTCAAGCTCTCCTTTAGTGAGTACTAGTGAATGATTTAGTACAAATGACATTAGGAAATATTGTGAGAGAATGATCTCTATTTATAAAAGAGAGTTTCTAGTTTCATTCTGACATTGACACGTGTCGTGTTGTGATTGGCTTCTGATGTTGATACGTGTCGCACTATGATTGGCTTCTGATGTCGACATGTGTCGCACTGTGATTGGCCTCTTGGTTGGAGGGAAACTCTTCTGGGTCCTTGACGATATAACGTTGACCGGTGCTCAGTAGTTTTGGGATTGGTCAAATATGGTATAAACAAGCTAATTCACCAAGGTCGTCTGCTGTGCGAGGGCACTCATCAACTCTATGACTTGTCAAGACAAGTATTATTCTCCATTTGAGTTGGAAGAGCTTGGACATAATGCGTCTCCTTGAGTAGTGGAAGTGTGGTAGACTCTAGGCACGAGATTTGAGTTGGGAAATGTCAAATCCATAGAGAAATGGGGTGAAAATGCCCCCGATTCAATCGTAGGTTCAGAAATTTAGAGCCGGGTAGGTTAAATTGATCTCAGACTGGGTTTGGTTGCTTGGAAGGCCACGGAAGTGGGCTGGGCTTCGAGTTGGATCGCAGGAGCGAGTCGGGTCGTGGCCACAGACCGAGCCACCTGAGTGTGTAGACGCTGGGCTTATCTTGGCGCGGCCTGGGCCTGTGCAGCACCTTAGGCCTGCGGGGCTTAGGCTGTTACTTTGGCAGCTGCGGTTGCAGCTTAGGCTCGTTGAGCTTGGGCCATGCTAGGCTCTTTTGTGGCATGGGCCTGGGCTCACTGCTGCAAGTTGGCACAGGCCTAGGCTTGTGGCTGTAAGGTGAGGCCTTCACCATAAGTCCCTATCTCGTTGTGAGCTGCCAGGGTGGCTGTCGTAGGCATAACCACGATGGAGTCCCTTTGCCGCTCCATTCGTCATTGTGTTGAGCCTCATGGATCGCTGTGGTCTTAATTCTTGTACATTGGAATTTCTGTTTGTCATGGTTTCTAGTCATTGTACTTTTCTTTTACGTTTTATCAAAGAATTTTTATAAATAAAAATTCCAAGAATAAGAACGTACGAAAAATCTACAAATGAATAAGAAAACGAAAAACCTTGAATGCGAGAGTCTTTTACGAGCGTTTGAATCAAGACTCTAAATGAAAACATCAATTTGTGGATGCAAATTTCTTCATTCTTCTTCTTGGACGAAAATGCACCTACAAAACAATTAACACCTTAGGTCAAGGCCAAGAGTCTCACGCATCCATGATGAATGAGGGGGCTTTGGCCGAAGAACCTCCGATGCCTAAGTTAGAATTTGAGAGAGAATGTGTTTAGAGAAATTTGAAGAATTTTAGAAGAGAATTGGACTTAGGTTTTGGAGAAAATGAGGGCTATTTATAGGGGTGTGGCCGACCCTATTTGTAGAAAAAGGGTTTGGCCACTTATGGTGGTTTCTTAGTTCTAAATGCAAGATATTATGTCAAAATAATATCTTGCAATCAATTAAGAAATTAATTAGGAAATTAATCAATTAATTTTGGTAATCAATCCTAATTTGAAAGCATAATTTGGGGTTATCTTGTGGTGAGGATTTGATGAAGCTTGATGAAATAGGTTTTGAATGAATACCTATTTTGTTAACCTTTGACCTTGATTGAGTCGTTATTGTCCACTGCTCGTGGGAGTTCTGGTGTGTCTCGAGGATAATTTTGTCTTTTTACCCAAAAATTCACATGTAGCTTCCATATTTTTCTTGATTATTTTTGGCTCCACAACGGTCATGCAGGCTCACCAACTCGAAGCATTGAACCTAGGACCTCCCACATTTTTTTGTTTATTAGGTAGCTGCAGTTCGCACCCTTATTATTGGGTCACTTGTTGTGATTAAGAAAAAAACTTATTTTTTTTTTATAACTTATATAGAATAATAATACAATAATACATATTTGATATACAATATATACATTATAGCTATGATTAAAAATTTTAACTTACTTTTTTTTTTAACTTATAGTAAGTATTTTTAGTAGTTAAACATTAAAATTAAAATAATTTTTCCTTAACTGGTCGAAACGGGTTACCTGTGTGTAAACTAGACCTGACATTCGTGTCGTGTTTTCCGTGTTCGTGTCGTTTTCGTGTCATACCCAATATCTTAACGGGTCGTGTCGTGTAACATCCGTTAAAATAAAAGGGTAAAATGACTCGACCCAAAATCGACCCAATAATATTAACAGGTAATATGACCCAACCCGTTACCTGTTAAGGAAAATATATTTTAAACCAATAAATAATCAAATGAAAAACATAATACTAAATAAGTATATACATACCATATTGTCACATCCAAAACATAAAAACGTATTTTTCTTTTAAGTATATTTTCATTTACCTAAAGTCTTTAATAGTTTTTAAACTAATGTAGAAGTGTAAAAAACTATAGAAAAAATATATAAACGCTCATAATGACAAGCTTTACAATTTTCATGAAAAGCTTAACTTCGAAATTCGTCACTATAATCATATAAATCATAGATCAAAATTTAACCGTCAATTGTTGTTTACATTTACGCTTCATTGTTCTCATTAAATTTTGTTTTTTTCTTTTAGATTTTCTTTTTTGAAAACTTGATCTATTAGAGGATGCAGAAAGATGAACAGTTTGGATCCTTGATATTATATTCAGAGTTTTACGGTTAGTGAAAATATTGCTTGATGTTTATAAAGTTTCTACAAACTATATGATATCGACTCATAAGTGTAAAAAAATATAGAAAAAATATATAAACGCTCATAATGACAAGCTTTACAACTTTCATGAAAAGCTTTACTTCGAAATTCGTCACTATAATCATATAAATCATAGGTCAAAATTTAACCGTTGATTGTTGTTTACATTTACGCTTCATTGTTCTCATCAAATTTTGTTTTTTGTTTTTTGTTTTTCAGATTTTCTTTTTTGAAAACTTGATCTATTAGAGGATGCAGAAAGATGAACAGTTTGGATCCTTGATATTATATTCAGAGTTTTACGGTTAGTGAAAATATTGCTTGATGTTTATAAAGTTTCTACAAACTATATGATTTTGACTCATATTTCAGTTAACCGTAAATATCGAAACATGATACCAAAGATCTGAACCTTTCATCTTCTTACATCTATCAGATGATCATGTTTTCAAAAAAAGAAAATTTAAAAAATGAAATTCAGAAAGAAGAATAAAGCGTAAATGGCAATCGAAGGTTAAATATAAATTGTATGTCTTCTTAGTTCTTACCTATACAAATACTATATTAGTTTATTTTAATTTTGGACAACAACATGTTAAGTAAAATTTATCCTAGTAATGATAATAAGGAACTCTCATAATAAAAATAAATAATGACTAAAACTTATTTTTTAAACTTATATAGAATAATAATACAATATTTAATATAGAATATATTGTATATATATTAATATGGCTATTGTATTTTATAATAAATCATTTAGTAATTAACTTTAAAATTATCAAAATAAATATTTTCTTAACCGGTCGAAACAGGTTACCCGCGTGTATACTCGTTAACGGGTTCATAACGGGTCACTCGATAATGACCCGATAAGTTATCGTATTGACCCGAAATCCGTTATTTTCGTGTTGTTTTCGTGTCGTGTCACAGTGTGGTGTCAGAAACTGCCGGGTCTAATGTAAACCCATTAAGGACCCATTGTTAATGAGTTTTTAACCAGTAACTCAATAACGATCTGATTAGTTATTGTGTTGACATAAAACCTGTTATTCTCGTGTCGTGTTAACAGGTCGAGTAAGAAATTGCCAAGTTAGTTACCCAATACTAATAATAGTACACATGTCAGCATCCACGTGTATCTGATGCACACAAAATTTTGTATTCCAAGGTAATCAACCCAGAAGGATCCTGGTCGAATCCTTTTTGTGAGAATCCTGAAGATCCTCTAATCACATCCGTTTATTATACATCGTGCAGTACGATGTAGGATAAACGGATGTGATTGAAGGATCCCGGATCCTCACAAAGAGGATCCAACGAGGATCCTCTCTTGTAATCTACGAGCAGAATATTGCCACGTAAGCAATTGGGTCCCACTGAATGAAGAATGCTTACGGCACGCTAATCACGGGAATAAAACTCCTCCAAAATTCCAGACTGCGTTACTTCTGATTCTCCGTGTTCCCCAATTTCGATTCGTTCCTCTCAGAAAATTGCAAACGGAGAAGGAAAAAAAATAAAATTCTTATCTCCACCACCCCCAGTTTTCAAATTTCTCAAAATTTCACAAATCCTCAGCAATTTTCACAGGCAGGCAGGCCCTCTCTCTTTCCCCAGGCACGCAAATCTCCCCCCCCCCCTCTCTCTCTCTCTTCGTGATCACACTTTTCTCACTCTGATGGTATTTGCAGGGAGGTAAAGGGTTCTGAGTTCAAGATCCGATCTCAGACCCATAAAAGGATTCAAATCCGTTTGATCTCCGAGCCCATTCATGCGCTGAGGCGAAATCAAATCTCGCACAAAGATGGGCATTTTGTTCACTAAAATGTTCTCTTCCCTGTTTGGGAACATGGAAGCTCGGATCCTCGTCCTCGGATTGGACAATGCTGGCAAAACCACCATTCTCTGTGCGATTTCACTGCCCTTTTGTGTTTTTTTTCTTCGATTTTGTGAAGTGGGTTTGTGCTAATTTTGGTGATTTCTGACTTGCATTGGGTTTTCCCCAGATCGGCTTCAGATGGGGGAGGTTGTCTCCACGATCCCAAGTTGGTATTCCTTTTCGTTTCTTCGGGTTCGGTTGTTTATGGGTTGTATTTGATTTTCTTGTTGTTTGGTTGCTCACAAATTACAAGATGATGAAAATTTGAATGTAACAAGTCAATGTACTGCTTAAATGGTAGCCTAGCGAGTTTGTGCAGCTTCCCTTGTTCTTCGGATTAGAAATAAGATATTTTGTTAAATCATCTCTTTTACTTGGATGCAGCGATTGGATTTAATGTTGAGACAGTGCAGTACAACAACATCAAGTTCCAAGTCTGGGATCTCGGTATGCCTATATATATACCCTACTTGTATCTTCAGTCGGCATGAAGTGAGATATGCTACTTTGATTCCATATTGTAGGAGAACAATGACCTGCTATTTAGAGTATACCTGAAGTTGGAGATTAGATGTGCTTTGATTTAATTAATTTTGTAGAGTCAGTATGAATTTTAGGGGTAAAACTCTTACTGAGGCAAAAAACTTGGATACGTATTTCAATAACCTTATCATTGTAACAGTTGTAAATTTGAATAGTGGATCAGAGAACCAGATCCATATCCAAAACAGTAGGGTTCAAACTCTAGTCATGGTCGATTTAGATTGGACTTATTGATCCTATTTCAAATGACTTATGAGAAGCTGATATATAGTTGGAATCACATGAATTTTGGTACAATATTAAGGAGATGGTTTTGATGTGATTCACAGCTTAATTTTATGCCTAGGCGACTGATACAAGCTTGAGCTTGATTTGTTCCTTGAATCAACAAACAGGATTGAAAGACACCATGGCTTGAACTCAAGCTATTCATGACTGGATTGGACCTCTATAACCATATTAAAATGGATGCTTTTACCAAAATAGTCAAAAGAAAATATGTCTTTTATCAATTTTTCTTCTTTAAGACCATGATCTCTATTTACCCAACTGAAGGCGGATGTATTAGGCCTTAATATTTCAACTTTGTCAACTTTGTTTACGTTAACTTCAATTTTTCAACTTTCTGGTGGTTGGTTGTGTTCATGTACTTAACGTAAACAAAATTATCAGTTAATATGAAATGTAAAAAGTTGAAATAATCTAGTCTTTTATCCTGTGATTACAGAGAAGTGTATATTCTTATCTATATTCTGCGTGTTTGAATGTGTTTAACTTTACTTGTTGTTTTTTGTTGCTTAAGTGGAGTTTGTGTTCATGTACAGAATTATTTTAGTTTATTGTATATTGAATTTTCTTTTAAGGAGGCAGTATGCTATGATCATGATATTTTGGTTTTAAACTTTGCCTTTCATGACTACTGGTGCATCGTTGTAATTTTTGGAAGCAATGTTAACATGTATTTCCTTCTGTATAATGGAAAATAACTCTAAAAGCTCTTACATCATTTTTCACTACTTATATGATGTTTTAATCTTTAATATGATGGATAATAACTTTTAAAGCTCAAGTTATGGACTCATGTCAGTTTCTTGATAAAAAAAAAAGAGAAGTCACGTTTTTGCATTGGTCTAATAAATTTGTTATTGTTTGCTTATACAGGTGGACAGACAAGTATCAGGTATTGTTTCTTTGACAAAATGGTATTTTGATATGGTTTGATATTTTGTAAACTTTTCTGTATTTATATTAATAGAAGTATAAGTTATAATATTTTGTAATCTGATGTGCCAGATGAATCTTGATTAGTACATATGTTCTAGCCTTTTAAAGTGAATCTTCATTGAGGGTTAGAAGAAAATTATCATAAATGGAACATGTACTTGTATTAGAAAAATATCATAAATGGAATATGTGCTTGTATTTTATATGAGTAGGATTTATTGTCAGAACCCTCCGTAAGCTTTGCTTGATTGAAGTTTCAGTATAAATGTGGTTCTGCGTTTTATGATTATTAATTGGATCCATTTACGGGGTGTTGCAATGTCACTTTGATTATTCTGTATGCCTGAATTCTCTGTGTAAATATGTTTCTTTATTTTATTGAAATGCTTTGATGGATGCCATTAGTGTCCAAGTAAATTCATGTTGAGATATAGTCTCTCAAGCCAAATTGATCTAATCTAAGAGTGCTTTAGTATGAACTACACTGTTAGAAACTTTATGCAAAACACGTAATTGTTAAACAATTGGGCTTTGCCATTGAATATGAGGGATAGATGATGATAGTAGCCTTTTATTTTTTAGCTTGACACCAGACTAAGTTTTAAGATAAAACATTGATGGGTATTTATTAGCATTGCAGCTTTATATAAAAATAACTTGGCTGGGTAACATCTTGTTTTCACTAAGGACACCCAAAAGGGAGATCCCTGGATGAGCAGTATGGGTACCAGTTGTAAGGGTTAGGTCAAGGTTTGTTATCATTTTTTCCTTTTGAATTGCTTACCCATAAAGAAAGTATCCATAGGATGTAATGCTTTATGATTGGGAATTACTAATGAAAATCTTCATCTGATGCGTATCTTGAGCATACTATTTTGTGGTACTGAAACTCATGTTTTTTGAATTTTAAGGTATGCGTACTGTTGGGTCACTTTGAGTATCTTTTGGTTTGTCACTCCCAGTGATTTCTAAGTTAACAATAAGCTCACCAGACTCTATATTGTTTCGTGTCACAGGCCATATTGGAGATGCTATTTTCCAAATACTCAGGCCATAATCTATGTTGTTGATTCTAGTGACACCGATAGGCTGGTAATAGCTAAAGACGAGTTTCATGCAATACTGGAGGTAACTTATTTTTGGCTTGCATTTGAATATTTAAAATAATTTTTTGGAATATATAGTATAGGCCTTTTTCTGCGTCATGTATTCTAGCTTCCGTATTGTTGTCAGTGCTCTGTTGCTGTAAATGTAAATATAAGGAAAGAGAAATTGATTTAAGAAGTTTGTTTAGAGGGGATATAAATAGATCTAGTTGGAGCCTCTGGGAATCTTAATAATAAGGTGGAAATTCTTTGTAGTGTGAGAAACTTAAGTTAATGTGAATTCTTGGCCTTGGATGTTTGTGATTCCATAATTCTACTCTCTTTCTCTCACTCCCTTGAGTTTGGCTTTTACTTATTGGTTGTGTTGGTTATTTATGTATATTTGTGCATTTGATAGTGGTTTTATTGCTTTTGAGCCCTTTGACAGGAGGAAGAGTTGAAAGGTGCAGTTGTCGTCATTTTTGCCAATAAGCAGGTTTGTGGAATTTTCTGTTAGATTTGCATGGTTCGGTGAAAAATTTCTGTTTAATCATTTGAATAATATGTATATGTATAAGAACAAGAAAAATATCATTTGTTAAAAAACTTTGAAAGGGCAGCAGTTCTTACATTCAAAGTTCAGTTTCATATCTTTGTGCCTATTTTTTTCAATCAGTTTTGCTCTTTGTGATCATTTTTATATTTTCTTTTGGTTTATTAGGATCTTCCTGGTGCACTTGATGATGCTGCAATAACTGAGGCTTTAGAGTTGCACAAGATAAAAAATCGCCAGTGGGCTATTTTTAAAACTTCTGCCATAAAAGGGGAAGGCCTATTTGAGGGTTTAGACTGGTATGCGTTACTTTTTGTCAAATTTTCTGTAATTCTATTTAGAAATGGTGGATGTGTTCCTTTGTAGTTACACGTGTTCTACACATTTATGTATCCTAGGAATTTCCTACAGTTTTAAAACTGGATGACACTGAACTGACATTTAACTGGATGAAGGTTGAGCTAATAGTTATTGCCTATTGTCTTGGCTTCCCTTGTGAAGAGCAAAGGGGAAAGGAAAAGTCCGGTAACTTCTTGTTGAGTTTTATGCTCAGTTCACCTCAGTCCATTATTAGAAGCCACGTGTCCCAAAAAGCATTAGTTGGTACTTTAGTTGTCAATACGGTGTTTATAATGATTTTAACCATGAGTATCATGCAGAAACCGAGCTTGTAGAACGAATTTGATAATTTCAGAGTTAAATCTTCAGTGATGGTAGATTAAAATTAGACCTCCAACTGCTAAGCTAGAACAAAAAGCGAGTACTAGTAGTTTTCACATTTGTTGCATACATGCCTAATATTAACTATTTACGCTAACATTGTTCCCACTAACGTAGTAGAAATTTCAAGGGTCCAGCATGAAGTCATCAGGATTTTTTATCCATTAATTCCCTTCTGAAACTATTGACTGTAATCCTGGTTCCTGCCCGATATGCATTCTGTTTGAGTTTTGCTATGGGAATTGTTATTAGCACTAAAGTCCTCATGCACTCCTACGTCCCTTATTTTCTTCACTAGTGAGGACTGCATGGCGACTTTTATGGAGTGCCAATAACAGTTATTTTTCCTTTTGAACAATATGCATGGTGCGGTTGGGGGGATTTATTTCATAACATAGTTTTTTTGGTGTGGTTAAATTTAGTTTTAAGACTTTGTACGGTTACAAGTGATGATGAATTTTCAATTTCTATTTAGTTTTCAACTTCTTTGTTTACAATATACTTGTTAATGTAGGTTGAGTAACACACTCAAGTCCGGAGGTGGCTAATCCATCGGTTTTGGGAAATCAAAGCTTACTTCTGCGTAGACAGGTCAGAATTTGGGAGGAATGGCGTTCTGATAGAAAATTTCATTCAAGAGTGCAGTTATGGCTATTGTCCTTTGCCGATTTTTCTTCTGTTCCCATTTTGGAGCAAACGACTGTTATACATGTAAAATTTGGCTCGTATTTTAGTCATTTTCGTGTTTTTCTGTGCTTTTAATCAGTTATGCTAGTTTTTATTTTGCTTGTGTTCTTCTGTGGTTGGGATAATGTAATTTTTCTAACCTTGGACATGGAAGTTGACCAATATTGTTTATCGCCTTTGGGTTGGTTTATCAGTCACTTTTGAGCCGAAACTTGAAGAAATGAACCTAATGTGTTTTTGCCATTGTATTTTTCGTACCTGTCTTAGTTCAGAAAGTAAATTACAAGGTATTTCAAGATTATCATTTATAGTTCATGGGAAACGACATTGCAAGGGAGATTCCTTACCAGAGAGGTATGGTCGTTGAGTGTCACTGCAACATATTTGACCATTAACAGGCGATTGTAGTACATGGATGTATTGTACGAAAGTCCCCTGTTTACACTACGCGTCAAAATTCATGAGAGAACGGCTCTTTAGATACGTTACAAGAAAAGGTTCCTTATATGCTCATGCAAGGTTTCTCTTCCTGTCAATGTGTGGTAAATTTTCAACCCTAGCATGTGGACACACAAATGAGGTGATGCGGAGCACATGTAGCTGTTCGGCTCAACACAATGAGAAAGGTCCGTTGGTTTTTTAAAAGTAGTTGAATCTGACATTTCGACCGATTTTTACATCAAAGAATGAATTTAGCTTGAGGGAGTCACATAGGGCAAGGATCCTGGAACTTTTGCTAGGAATGTGAGCAAAAGTTGAATTTGGCAGGGGATAAGAAGGACAAGGAAAAAGTCTATAGGCTCGAGAGAACATTGGTATAAGTTGTTTGTAATACCCAGAACTGTTACAAAATAGGCTTCCATTGGACTTCGGGAGGACAATGTTATGTTAATGAAATTACGAGAACTGTCACATATAAGTTGGCCAACATAAGGACGCTGATGCAACATACTAGAATTTTCGGAAGAGAATATGATCTTCTCTACTATGTTAGAGAGACGGTCCAAAGCCTCACTCCAACAACACTGATATTGTCTTTAACTTGTTAATTACAAGTTGCACAACACTGATATTGTCCTTAACTTGTTAATTACAAGTTGCACAATCCGTTAGGTGTGAAGTTTTATCACAAAAGGTCACGGTATTAGTTAGAGTGAAGTTTGGATATTTAAACTCTTATTTTCTCAGAGATACGATCGATGTGGGATATTTCAACAAGAAGTTCATCAGCTGCATGTTTTGTTAGTTGTTCCAATGTTGTCAAAAGTTGAACCGGTGGCGGTGACTCTAGTTCCTTTATTGTGATCCAAACTGAATCCATTATCAGTACCAAAACCACCAGCCTCCGAAAACGCTTCTCGTATAACAGATTGCCAAGGAAATGAGTTTGGCTTGAACACAATAGTTTCTTCAACTCACCCATATGACTTGTTAACCAAATCCATGTCCCATTTAATTCATGATTCATTGTAGAATGACATGTTAGCTCTGGTGTAGACTCGGGTATTGATTACACTAGCGCCACCAAGAACCCTGCCTCTAACAGTAGGAATACCGTCTTCTGTCATGATCCTTTCAACCGGCGTCTTTCCATCATCTTCTTGTTGGAGATCGTATATAAACCCATCTTGAGTCAAGTCGGATTTGTTGCAGGAAGACCGCCCCCTTCTAGAACGAGCACGGAGTTGTTTGCCGATAAAGTTGCTGCGGATGGACACCCTGATGTGCCACGTAGTCATACTTTTTTTCTAATGGAAGATCGATGGCGTTGTACACAAATTTTAAGCCGGATAGACTTACGTTTCTCCTTTTGAAAGATTTAGCAGAATTTATTGTGTACTTTTTCGGTTGTGCATGTTCATTAGAGGACGTTATGCATGTATAGATACACACACGAGCGACCACTAAAAAGTTGACTTTTCTCCCTCTACTCGCAGGACCCAAACATTACATGGAACAAGCACTTATGAAATGAATAGGCAGCACGTGAGCCTTTACCATAGTGGTGGAAATATATTGAGTCTTTGCATGACGGCGTGAGTTCAAACTTCGCTAGTAGCTAATCTAATATCTAATATAACAACGCCACCCGTGGCCTAACCTTAAACGGTTCAAGAACGTCACAAGTCATGAATGAACAATCACCACCCTAAAAATCCTAATTGCTAGGAGATGTTTACAGTAAAATAATTCCATAATGATATTCTATATAGGTATAACCTCTATATAGTGAAAATATTTTCATCCTAACTTGGGCCAATTATTTAAAGAAATAAACTTAACATTGTAATGGATTTATATATTTTCAAGGTCCTGTTTTAAGAAATTTGTCTTCCTATAACATTTAAATATCAATAAGTCAAAAAAATATGCAGTGTCAAATATAAAAATTTAAAATTAAATAAAATATTTTGTGCAATGATTTATTCGTTAGAGTTGATGTCATGTGTTTGAGCATGCAAGTACGTAACTCGGTAACAAGTGAAACTTGTTGAAGTCAACTTTGTAGAGACATAGATTAACCACATTCAAGAGGAGATTAACACGTGGACTTTTATCTTAATATGACGATTTTACCTTTGATGTCATGAGTAAGCCACACCAGTCCTCAAGGGCCAAGCAACTACCTACCCTATAGGTCTTGGGCCTTTAGGTCTACACACATATCAAGGTGCCCTTTGGGCCCATGATGTCCCAATCCTTCCATCATGCATTCCCCAACCCAAGGAAGCAAGGGTTTACGCTTCAGAGTCTTCTTTAGGTGTCTCGCGTTCTGGCAAAGGACTTCTGTAGCTTCTTGCGGAGGTTGGTCTATATAATACTTGCAAAACGTAGTGGTCTACCTATGATGGCCTGTGGGCTCACCTTCCAGTCGCATGCACCGAGTCTCTCCTATAAATAGCCAAGTCCAAAATGGAAATCGGTAACCACCATCTACTACTCAAAAGTCTCTTTGTTCTAGTTTCTTTCAAACTACTTTTTCTGACATAGGCATCATATGTCATTTGGTGGACACCCTCCCCCTTTTTCTCGGCGTTTGTCAATTCGGTTAACATTGTTTCTTATTTTGTAAGTGTGAGTTTGTTAATCCAACCCTAGAAAGAATTTGCATCCACAAATTGGTGCTTTCATTGAGAGAAATTGAGTTATACTCAACGTGTGATTAGAGATTTAAGCGAAGAAAGTAAATCCCAAAATCTTTTTTCATTGTTTTTCGTTTTTCATTCATTGTTCACCATCATTTGTTCATATCAAATAACCATGGTGAGAACACGGAGGGCAACAAGTAAGAACAACAATGAGCAATCCTTGCAATCCAAGATTGCAATGGACTCGCCACGACCTCGAAACATGGATTTGGTTTTACTGTTAGTTACGGTCCTCGCTGCGCCTTTTATCTGAGGATTAGAGCCAATTTTACCACTAAAAGAGATTGTTGTGACTTTTCACGACCCTATATCACTGCCATCATCAATACGATTACCGCAGCTGCACCACCACCACGCGTCGCAATCTAAGCTATGACACAACACCACCAACAGCAGGAACAATGACAACGACCAGGCACGGCCACAGATCATTCAGCCATTCCTCCCTAAATAGCCACCTATCCTTCAGCAGCTACTACCTCTCAAACAGTTATCACCCTTCCTATCGCTCTTTACTAAGCGGCAACAACTCCTAGGGGCGTTCTATTCTCAATCAATTCCATAACCTGAGCTCATATGTGGATCCTTTTATGGCTCTGCCCGTAGTGCATTACATGTTTGTTAGCAGACTTGCGCCATAGTAGACCACTGGAGGTTGTACTAATCCAGAAGATGTTACTTTGCATGTTGCAGATTTAACCTTGGTGCTTAGCTAGCAGGCAAGGATGCTTAATCGAATCCTCTTTCAGGCCAACCTCTTTTGCAACTTTAATTTTGGCTCGCCAAATCCAAGGAGATCGAGCAAGAACCACTATAAGCGACGAGGAAAAGAAGTCATAGATGTTGCGGATCCTACTCATCATCAACTAAGGCAAAAGCTTTGGAACCATCCATTGATAAGCAAAGTAACTCGCCACTTGAGGATCATGGCATCATAGAGTATTCGTTAAAGGTTAGGCCGATAAAACAACGTGCACTCTCGATTTCGAACCTAGTCCAATGGGCAGTCCCTCCTTGGATCAAGAGCAAGTGTTCACACTCGGCTTGGTCCCTAGGGAAGTATTTGAACCAGGCAAGGTTCATGCTTAAGCGTTCAATCTCGTATTGGTTCTAGGGGGCACCAAGAATCAATCCAGTGCACCAACCAGGAGTAAGAAAAGTTTAGTGAGGCATTTGAAGTAGACTCCACACACTTTCCTATCTAGTAGTCGTAAAAGCTAGAGTGTAGACAACCACGGAATCGTAAAGCAGTAGCGCTGCATGTGGACCAGCAGCTCATATAAGTCAAAGATATATAACAGTTGCTCGATGAGAGACTAAGAAACTTTAGGCCTGAAGGAAACATGTAGGTGCACTTAACAAGCTGGACGAAGCCTTAATGTGCAAAGTTTTTGCTATGACTTTACAGGGAGCAGCTCATGATTGGTTTTCCACTTTGGCCCCACAGTCCATTGGCAGTTTCATGAAACTCAGCTTCCTCTTCACGAAGGAAGATTCATTCTACTAAGTTGCCAACAACTGTTTGATGACCCCTCAACATGTTTATTTATTTCTTTTTTAACATATGAGTTGAAACCCAACACCTTATCGACCAGAAATGAGACAGCGAAGTACTGAAGGAAAAATTTGTGAAAACAAGTTCATTTGAGCAACATCTATGCATGCAATTAACAATTAAAGGTGGAATAATGCTTGTATGCACTAAAGAAAAAAACTTTACCCATGAAATTCAAGGCCTAGCAGAACCAAGACTTAACTCAAATATTAAAGAAAAGAGTTGAGAAACTTTTATACCTTTGAAGCACCTCTTTGCTTAGAAAAAGCTATTCACCCATGTGAGGGCCTTCTTTCCTTAGTCTCCTTTGCTCCTTGGCTCCATGGATGTGGATGGAGGAACTTTGCTTCTTGGCTCCATGACTTCTTAGATATGGATGAAGGAATGGATTCTCCAAGTTCCTAAGAAAGGGAACCTCTATGTTTCCACACCAAGGAGAGCATTGAGGAAGAGATGAGTGACCTAGGAAGAAATGGATGCTAGTCCATTCTTCCTAGGGTGGCCGGCCTCCTAAGAGAAGATAGAGCCTTTTGTGTTTTTCTCTTCTCTCTAGAAAACCCCTTATGAGGGAATAGGTTATAATTTCCTTTCTATAACCACTTACATTGAGTGGCATAATTGAAATTAAAACCAATTCCCCCTCACACTCTCTATGGCCGGCCATGTGGGTTCCTTGGGATTTCATGCCCTTTGTGTTTTCAAGTTGTCATACAACTTGAGTTATTGGACTTGACATTCGAAGCCCATTGGGCCTTGAGGCCCAAAGCTAACCCGAGGTCTAAAACAAACTTATTCGTTTGATTAATTAACATATTAATTAATCCTAGCCATAAATAATTAAACCATTTAATTATCCTTACTCATCTCCGTTGTTTATTCAATCTCTACCTTACACGGTTTTTATCCATTAGGTTCCTTTCAACGAGACAGTGGGCGATTAGAACTCTTCAAATCGATTGTGAATTGAAATTTACTTTTCAATTCTCCCTTTAGTGATTATACACCTTTAGGGCTTCCACAAACCATGAGTGACACCTAGCAGTATGTCATGGCTACTCAAGTTAATTAGAAGAGGTGGAGAACCTATTCAATTTGGGTTTACAATGCAATATGGTCTTTTTCTAATACAATACTCTTGACCACATTGTTTGATTTGATAGTTTATTCATGTCCACTATCCAATGTGATTCTCTTACTTATATGATTACCTTGAATGTGATTTGGAACGAATTCCTAAATCTCATTCATACTCTGGCCAGAGATTCTTAATCATATCATAGAGTATTCTCCCTTAAACAGTTTGAAGGTTAGAGATCCCTTGTTGTGCATTCACTTGCCTCCATGGCTAAGTGGCTTAACCCCAACTATGCCGTGGACACCCTTTGATAGAGTGACTTTGACATAGTCAAAGATCAAGGATCTAACCTTAAGATAATTATGATGCCTCAGGTCAAAGGACTACTTTGCATTATCCTAACCATCAGTTTTCATGCGACATGAGTATGAGAACTCCTTATTGATTGCGTTCAGTGGACTCATTCTCTATTGAGCATCTACATGTTTGTCTTGGTGTCAATAACACCAATGACTCGAAACCAGTCACTCTCTTTAAGAGAAGACATAGCATGTACTGATCTTAACGGACTGTTAATGCCCAATTGACAATCCTATGATTAGGAATGTTTAGGATATGCATACGAAAGAGAATGGTCTCATGAATCTAACTTCTTTAGATCACATTTTCCCAATTACATATTCCTTGGACTTATTGTTTAAGCATATAACATTTATATGTGACGGCTTTAAACAATAATCTTTGCCCTTTATATTAAACTAGATTAGTTTAACATGTGAAATGTCCGTAAAGTATCATCATAAGATTGGCTTTAGGGCACATTTCCAACAATCTCCCACTTGTACTAGAGCCAATTAGCTTGGTCATCAGTGATGATAACTCTTCTTAATTCATTTAAAAAATGGCTGAGTAGTAGGCCTAGATAATGAATATCTATATGTTATCCATAGAAGCAACCTTGAGAATAACGACGTCACCATTATACATGATTCTCAATCATGTGGTTCAACCTCTCATTTGAGTTCGGATCTTGTTGAGACCTTGATTCCCTAGCTTGAGCTATTGCCTAGTGTGGATACACTAGATACACTTTCTGGTTGGAACTGAATGGAGAGTTCATAAATGAACTTTCCCATCCAAACAACATTGTTGTCAGCTTCTATATGGCGATATATTTAGCATGCATGATGGAACACACTAAAGTCATTACTTATAACGTTTCCACCCAAATATCACTTTAGTCATAATAAAGAGATATCCAACTATCTCTTCATTCATAATGAAAAGACATCCAATGGTGGATACGATATTAGATTCATAATCTAATACATTTATACTTCCATTGCGTTACTCTAATTCTTCCTCATTCTTGAGGAATCTATCCTTTAGTATTTCTTAAATACTTAAGGACTCACTTGACAGTTGCCATGGTTCTGATCTTGGGCTTGCACTGATATCGTCTTGTACCGATCTTGGTACAACTCATATCAACGTTTTTCATACAATATGAAATATGTAAATCACCTTTCTGTGTATGCATAAATGATTCTATTTACGCATTATGCTTCTTTGGGAGTCAAAAGGGTACATTCCCTTTTAGAAGAGCAATTTCCCAGTCTGATTGGAATTGTCCTTTCATTTGAAGTTTATCATTCGAGAAACTTCCTACATCTATCATCTATCAATAGGGATTGAGATAATCCAATTATATCTTTAAATCTATCATTATAGATTTCCATCCCATGTAGACTATGTCTCCCATATACATTTTATCATTATAGAATGTTTCAATCATAACTTTAATGAAGAAGAATTCCTTTCATTTCCAAAATTAATATATCATATATATGTTCAAATTTAGGAATATGATTGACTCCCACTAATCTTTTGTAAACCTAGTAAACAAAAGATTCATTTACATCTTTATGAGAAATCAAACGATTTGATCTTTCTCTCATAAGACGCTTATAGATCCCATTAGCTTGCCAAGATTCATGATGGATGGATCTCTACAACTTACACGTCTTGTGATTCCTAGTCTTAGACATATATTATCAAGACTATCTTGATAATGGTTTCGGAAACCCATATTATGTCCAAACATTGAATCCCCGTTTAGTTGTAGCTAGCAATCTTCGAATTAACAAAAACCAAGACTACGTCAAATATGGTTTCTTCCAAGTCAACCAATCTCGTTGATTGTAGTCACCTTAAGCTACCAATTAGCTATGAAGGTTTCACTATTTCGGGTCATATGGTACTATACCATTTTCTTGAGTGTATGTTGTATATACACTCAATGTAGTCATACGGATTTTCATTCTTATTTCTTTTGAATTAAGAGGTGTAACTCTATGACATAATCATAAAGTTCAAACCATTCAATTGAGACGGTTTATAGATCCTTCTCGACTACCTTGGAGCTAGTGGTGTAGGAACTAGGTTGTTATATTTGTTGATTATCATCTTGTCTCTCAAAGAACCCATTCTTTGAGTTCTATCTCTCATTCATTTGCTCTATCTTAGGAAAATCCAATTGTAGGATCACAATGAACTTCCCAACAAATAACATTTGTTAGTTGGTTTATAGAAGTGATATCCAAAGGTTAATTTAAGGATATCCCACAAGATTGTTCTCAAACAAATATTGCTTATTTGCACACAACCCCAATTCTTAACACGATTAAGAGTTGTCTTTCTTTCCAACTACATCCTATGGAGTCATGAAAATTTTGGAAGATCTTCTAATTGACAATCATATTGTATTAGTAGTATATATCGTATATATGGGTAATTGATAACATCCAACGAACTACATCTTATTCGAGTTCGTTCTTCTCCCAATGGAGAAACCCATTATCTTATGATGCCACTTTCCTTGATATTTTTCAAGGAAACTCTTCTAAAGTGTTATTTTTCCTTGGATTAAATCTAAGGAGGTAAATACTTTAAACGTCTTACTCATCAACTTACCTTCTTGAATTCTTTGAAGCCTTTTGCAAAGTATTTGGACTTGTGTTTATTCAAAATAAACCATAGTCCAACCGAGAGCGATCTTCGGTGAATGTCATACAACATGAGTAGTATTATGTTGTGGACAAGTGCCACTAACATCTAAGTGAATTAACTTCAACAACTTTGTGATTCTTTCTTCTTTTCAAAAGAATAAAGATTCAAACGTTTTGCCTCTATATAATTTTAACAAGAAGGCATTGGATTTGGATCTAACGGTCCAAAACATCCATCTATGACCAACTTGTAGTTTATGTTTTAGAGGGGTCACAACTCAGTGGGATTTTGGGTTTTAAGCATCGTTATATTCTAAACAGTTAACAGTACCACATCATCTCTGCTATAGAGATAATCAATCAAATTACAATAATCCAATCATTCATTAATAAAGATTAATGTTTTGTCAGAGATCTATGTTTTTCCAATTTCTTTGGTATGTAAAGACAATCTTTGTTTTTCCAGATTCTTTGGTAGTTCATATGAGGAAGTAAGTACTATCTGCTTTGGCAGAGATCTATATTTTATTCTCATTCTGAATGTGAGGTACTTTCTCCTCTCTCTTTAATCTTCTACTTCTTATTATCCACACTTCTACAACGATTGCAAAACATAGTTACTAATACGGAATCAAGCATTCAAGTAGAATCAACTGTTTTGAACTATTCAAGCATTTCTTGCAAATACCCTTTCCAATGTCCATGCTTTCATAAAGAAAGTTTGTTCCCTTGGAGTTGTTTTGCCTTCTTCATTTGACTTCTCCATTGACTACAATAGTCATGGTCCCTTAAACTCCCATTATCTCTCTTGAAACTTATTTCAATTGTGTTATACACATTAAACGATTTGGAGAGCGTGTGGTTATTGTTCACTATATAGTTTACAATAAACTTAGTGAACCATTTGGATAGGGACTTAAAGGTAAAGTCCTTCCCTAGTTTTTGTCTCCTAAAGTGATTTAACACTTCAACACTCAATGATTCAAAATCATCATAAGTCCATGTCGATGGACTATTTTTGTCAATCAACCATTATGTTCTAAACATGATTACAAAATTTCAAGAGTTGTTCAAGGCAACTCTCATTTCTTCATACAACAATTTGTAAGTGAAGAATCATGGCACATAAATTGTCCATGCCCTTGTGCTTACTTCTCAAGTTCCTTGTTCATTTAACAAAGAAGCAAGCACCAGTGTTTGCGTTAACTAAGGGTTGTTCAAAGAAACTCTTATTTCTTCATACAATGATTTGTAATGGAAGAATTATGACACTAAAAGTGCCCATGTCTTTGTGCTAATCTTCTCAAGTTCCTTTGTTCATACAACAAAGCAATAAGCATTTGTTGTTTGTGTTGTCCTCTTTATGATAGACTTATCTAACATGTTCTTCCAATGATACATTATCAATAGGAAGATTGTGAGGATGAGACTACTTAGGTACATATACAATCCATTCAAGACAATCTATGGGATTGTGGTACCAAGTCCAGAAACTAAAGCCTTTGGCTTTTCTTTGTCAAGTTTTGGATAACGTTTGCAAATATATCGGTAAATAAATACATAACGAATATAAATTGATTGATTTTAAGAGATTTGATCTAGGTCTTTAAATCAAATAGCACCACCCACTATTTTTGGCAAATTCCTTATCCCTCATTGGAATTCGAGAGTTTTGGTGGAAACTCTTAGTAGGGTATGGGAGACTCATTATTACCAAGCCCACCTCACAATGATATGATGTTGGCTAGCATCAATAATAATGAGAGAGTATGCTTACTCATTTACATCTCATGTAAGTACCTATCTTATTTGGCCTCTAGAGAATGATGCCTCATAATGATATGATGTTGGCTCCATTGCACTTAGTTAAGTCATTCCTACCATGCAAGTTTGGGTAGGGGTTCAAGAACAACCTCACAATGATATGATGTTGATCATTCTTGTTGCCTAACTTCACAACATCATGTATGCATATAGAACTCCTCCTGACTGTAAGCACATACTTTGTACCCCCCTATGATAGGGTGAAGTTGGTGTATGAGACACAAACGATTGGAGCCTACCATGGTGGAAGGCCACGAAAGAATGTTCAAAGCACTCTCACACTTGTCAACTTAATAACGGTTTGGTTGAGGGTTTTTAGGTCTCATCACATATAAGCATGCATTTTATTCTCATTAAAACAATTTGGTCCTATTACAACTATTGGTCCATGTGATCGATTTAGTAGTATATGACACTCCCACTATGCTTGTAAAATGATTTTTAAAGCAAGAGTATATGGTACTAGTAACATAAGCTTTGCATTCATTGATGGACTATATAGTTGCCTTAGGGCATTAGGATGACTATGAACCTTTAATTCGATCCAACACAAGCCTAGTGTTGGATCTCGGTCTAGGTATGGTAATTGATTTTACTTACACGTTTAATCACATTAAGGCATGTTTTCTTAGTGGGCTTTGGACCCAACTACTCCAATTTCATGCATATCAAATAAAACAAAAGAGAAGTACTTCAAAGTAAAGAAGAGCTTATGCTCTTTTTACAACATTTGATCAAATCAAAATACTTTAAAGTAAAGAAGAGCTTATGCTCTTTTACAACATTTGATCATATCAAATTACAACAAAAACTAATTTACAGATTCCCATGGTTCAAACAAATTTAAGAGACGGCCTTTCACGTAGCTCAATTATCGTAGGCTTAGGTTTATAATCACCATTTCTTAATTAATTAACGCTTTAACTAATTAAACTTGAATGCAACATTGTTATTTGGTTTTTGTATCCATAGAATAGATTTAAATGGAGTGGTGCGAAAATTAACTTAACACACAAATTAAACCCTCTTGTTGACGATTGTAGTAAAGATGCAAGTAGGGATCGTTCTAGGCCGGGGATTAGGAGGGATTGCTAATCTACTCTAAACTGACTTAAAAACACAAAAATAAACTTAAAAACACTTAACAAGACTCACAAGACTCAAAACAAACTTGAAATACTCAAAACAGCTTAAAACAACCAAATAGACTCAAACTAGACACTAGGAATGACTTTGGACGAAAATTGACTTTTACTTGACTCAAAACACTTAAAAACACAAACTAAAATGGATTCTAACTAATTAGACACACTAAAGTAAAGGGGGATTGGGTTTTGGACGAAAATAAAGTAAAAAGGTTCATAGAAGAAAGGGGAAGGAGTGCACAGCTAGGGAAAGGAAAGGGAGTGGTGTGACAAGGAAAAGGGAAGGAACGGTAAAAGGTTAAAGCTACAAGGAGACAATGGATGAGTGCACGGCAAAGAAGGGGAAGGGTGGTGGAATGGTGCAGCAAGGAGACAATGAAGGGGACAAGAGTGGTGTGCAAGGCAAGGAAAGGGGAAAAGTGGTGTGACACCCCTTTGTGGCTGAGATTATGGTTTCTAGAATCCTTTATTTAGTGTCCTAATATCTTTGGGAACCCTCCTTGTGGCTGGAACTTAGTTGGATTAGGATTAAGAAAGGTTAAATCAAAATAAGGTAACTTGACTCATGTTTCTTCTTTTCTTGCTGAGTTCCTTATCTTCTTTAAATTAATTCTTCTTTCTCTTTAACACATTCCTGCCTCTTTAGTCTTCAATTTCGTCCATCCACCTTGCTCCATGCATGTGCTATCCATTCCAAGCCCAAAATTGCTCCAAAATGGACCAAAATACACTTTCTTGCTACTTTAGCCCTTTGGACCTACAAACACATGAAAATAGCTTAAAATACTAAAATAACTATGAACTAATAACATAAATGCAAGAAAACAAGCTAACTAAGTCGCATAAATATGCTCCTATCACGGAGTTAAATCAAATGAAAATCCAATTCTCCTTTAAAGAGACAAAACTATTTTGTTCTCAACTAATTTCGGCCAAAATGCAATAACCTCAACTTTTGGGCTATATTGCAAAATAAAAACTTTTTAAGGTCATTTTTTAAAAACACAAAAGTCCACTACTTCATGTAATTATAACTAGAACCCAAAAATTTCAAAAAATACAAAAACTTCATTAAGGGAGCAAAACAATTTGTCCTTTAGTGATTTTGGGCCTTTACGTAAAAACGTAAACTTTCGGGTCAAAGTGCAAATACACAAAAGTATCAAAACTTTATGTAATTGCATAAAAGCCCTAATAGTACCCCCATTAGAGGGGTGGCCGTTCATGGTGAGTAGTGATGGTGTGTGTGAGTTGATTTGTGTGTTTGAAAGGTGATTGAAAGTTGTAAGTGATTGGTATGGTGTGAATAGTCAAAAATGTATGGGTGTTGTTTGAAAAATCATACCATCCATAACTAACAAAAACAAATAAATAACCAAACACCATTTTTTGAATCAAAACAACGAACTTTTTGTTCTTGGTATGAACAACAAGAACAAAGCAAGAACATTGAAGGACATCCACGAAAACCCATAAGAGCTCCATGAATGTTTTCACTCAATAAAACTCAAATTTTCACTTACTCAAAAGAGGGTTAACATCCTAGGGTACATCGGGGTTCCTAATGTCACTTTAAAACACTTTTAACAAGACAAACAATAACCCAAAAATCCACCCCTTGGATTTGGCCAAATTTCCCCATAAACATGGCACCAAATTTTAGCTCCAAAATTCATGCTTAAATGAACTAAATCTACAACTTTTGAGATGGAAAATTTTCTAACAAAATTTACATTCAAAGAAGCAAGAATAAAGCTTGTAACAATTACAACATTCAACTCATAAACTATAAAAATACAAAACCCAAAGGGATTCACCAACTACTAGACCTAGGCTCTAATACAAATTGAAGGAAAAATTTGTGAAAACAAGTTCATTTGAGCAATATCTATGCATGCAATTAACAATTAAAGGCAGAATAATGCTTGTATGCACTAAAAAACAGAACTTTACCTATGAAATTCAAGGCCTAGTAGTTGTGGTGAACCAAGACTCAACTCAAATCTTAAAGAAAAGAGTTGAGAAACTTTTATACCTTTGAAGCACCTCTTTGCTTAGCAAAGGATATTCACCCATGTGAGGGCCTTCTTTCCTTAGTCTCCTTTGCTCCTTGGCTCCATGGATGTGGATGGAGGAACTTTGCTTCTTGGCTCCATGACTTCTTTGATATGAATGAAGGAATGGATTATCCCAAGAAAGGGAACCTTTAAGTTTCCACACCAAGGAGAGCATTGATGAAGAGATGAGTGACCTAGGAAAATGGATGCTAGTCCATTCTTCCTAGGGTGGCCGGCCTCCTAAAAGAAGATAGAGCCTTTTGTGTTTTTGTCTTCTCTCTAGAAAACCCCTTATGAGGGAATGGGTTATAATTTCCTTCCTATAACCAGTTATATTGAGTGGCATAATTGAAATTAAAACCAATTCTTCCACACACTCTCTATGGCCGGCCATGTGGGTTCATTGGGCTTTCACGCCCTTTGTGTTTTCAAGTTGTCATACAACTTGAGTTATTGGACTTGACATTCAAAGCCCATTGGGCCTTGAGGCCCAAAGCTAACTCGAGGTCTAAAACGAACTTACTCGTTTGATTAATTAACATATTAATTAATCCTAGCCATAAATATTAAACCATTTAATTATCCTTACTCATCTCCATTGTTTCTTCAATCTTTACCTTACACGGTGTACGATCCATTAGGTTCCTTTTAGCGAGGCGGTGGGCGATTAGAACTCTTCAAATCGATTGTGAATCGAAACTTACTTTTCAATTCTCCCCTTAGTGATTATACACTTTTAGGGCTTCCACAAACCAAGAGTGACACCTAGCAGTATGTCATGGCTACCAAGCAAATTAGAAGAGGTGGAGTACCTATTCAGTTTGGGATTACAATGCAATATGGTCTTTCTCTAATACAATACTCTTGACCACATTGTTTGATTTGATAGTTTATTCATGTCCACTATCCAATATGATTCTCTTACTTATATGATTACCTTGAATGTGAACGAATTCCTAAATCTCATTCATACTCTGGCCAGAGATTCTTAATCATATCATATAGTATTCTCCCTTAAATGGTTTAAAGGTTAGAGATCCCTTGTTGTGCATACCCTTGCCTCCATGGCTAAGTGGCTTAACCCCAACTATGCCGTGGTCACCCTTTGATGGAGTGACTTTGACAATTATGATGCCTCAAGTCAAAGAACTACTTTGCATTATCCCAACCATGAGTTTTCATGTGACATGAGTATGAGAACTACTTGTTGATCGCGTTCAGTGGACTCATTCTCTATTGAGCACCTACATGCTTGTATTGGTGTCAGTCACACCAATGACTCGAGACCAGTCATTCTCTTTAAGAGAAGACATAACACGTACTTATCTTAACGGACTGTCAATGCCCAATTGGCAATCTTATGATTAGGAACATTTAGGATATGTATACGAAAGAGAATGGTCTCATGAATCTAACTTCTTTAGACCACATTCTCCCAATTACATATTCCATGGACTTATCGTTTAAGCATATAACATTTATATGAGACGGCTTGAAACAATAATCTTTGCCCTTTATATTAAAATAGATTAGTTTGGCATGTGAAATGTCCCTAAAGTATCATCATATGATTGGCTTGAGGGCACATTTCCAACAAGTACATCACCTACCGCAAGGCAACTATCCATGCAACAAGCACGTGTATAAATTGGAAAAAAAACTATCTCGAAGAATTGGTCAAGTAAGGCCATAAATTTGTTGCCAATTTTGCAAGTGTACGAATTGAACAAATAATTTTGTAATAAGTAGAGTATCGTTTCCACAGAGATTGAATTGATTCTAGAAATCCTACCAATTAAACCAAAACAAATTCTAAAGTGAAGAGCTTTAACCAAAGGGTTTTGATTGGTGTAAACTGAACTAAAGCAGAAAATTAATGATTGAATTATGTAGCCAAAATACAACAACAACAACAACAAAACCTTATCCCAATAAGTTCCCGTTTGGGATTGCATTTTTTCACCAGAAAACTTTTTCAATTGATAGTGAAGAACCAAAACCTGTTTCGCAAATATTTAGAGGCTTGCTTATTTTTAAAGTTTGGGCCTAAAAATACCAAATTTTAAAAGTCACCAATTAGGTTGCTTTTTAAAGTCACTATTTTTTTTAAGCAAAGATTAATAATACGCAGAGGTTTAATGAAAAATTTCCTAGGCCTAGAATACCCCCTTTAATTTTTCTGAACGACATAATATATTGCTGAATTTTAAGCACTAAAAATCATACCCTATTATGATTGATACCCTAGCTATATATTTATGCATGTCCCTACACATCCTCACCTTCATACTTCCATCTTTCTCATAACTTCTCCTTGTTGCTCCACAAACTGTTGATTGCTCAAAGGTACAAAATAAAGCTTTGAACCATATGGTTTTCTTATTAAAGTATTTATTTTTCTTTTCGGTGTAAGATTTTTTTTTCCTTTTTGTAGTAATGTGTTCTATAACTGACTGATGGATTTGATAATCTTGATCGATTAATTTTGATGGACTTCTTCATTTTAATTTATAGTTTTGGATTACATTGCTCTTGTTTAAACTTCCAAGTAATCTTTTCCATATGATTACTTCTATTTATGGGTTCATGGCCTGGGAATTGTTATGCTATTATCATCTAATTGTTCATGTAATTCAAATTCGATCAAATTCTTACTAGAGTAGTCGAATTTCTGTTAGAGTTGTTCGTGGTCATGTCTGAATTTGCATGTTTATCGTATATTTTTTTGATGTAGTTTGCATACTATAATGAGTTGGACATTTTTGTGACTGAATTTCAAACCTGGTCATTTTTTTTATCTATGAACCCAGAGCAACAATCATGGGATTTCTTGACAATAAATTGTACTTAAGTATTTTTTTTTGCACTTTAGTTGTTTATAGTAACAAATTCGTTTGATCAATTAATTTGTTCATTTTGTATTATATAAAAAGTATGTGCTAAAATTCTTGAGTGACTATATCAACTTGCGTGCACACACTGTAACATCTCACATCGTTCAGGGGAGTGGATCCTGTATGCCTTATATGTATATTCTCATCTTTACCTAGCACGAGGTTTTTTGGGAGCTCACTGGCTTCGGGTTCCATTGGAACTCTGAAGTTAAGCGAGTTCGCACGAGAGCAATCTCATGATGGGTGACCCATTGGGAAGTTCTCGTGTGAGTTCCCAGAAACAAAACCATGAGGGTGTGGTTGGGGCCTAAAGCAGACAATATCGTGCTACGGCAGAGTCAAGCCCGTGATATGGTGGGGGCCCGGGCTGGGATGTGACAATTTGGTATCAAAGCCAATCGCTGACCGGATGTGTGTCAACGAGGACGTCAGGCCCCTAAGGGGGGTGGATTGTAACATCCCACATCGCACATGGGAGTGGATCCTGTATGCCTTATATGTATATTCCCATCTCTACCTAGCACGAGGCCTTTTGGGAGCTCACTAGCTTCGGGTTCCATTGGAACTCCAAAGTTAAGTGAGTTCGCACGAGAGCAATCCTATGATGGGTGATCCACTGGGAAGTTCTCGTGTGAGTTCCTAGAAACAAAACCGTGAGGGCATGGTCGGGGCCCAAAGTTTACAATATCGTGCTACGACGGAGTCGAGTTTGGGGTGTGGAGGGGGCCCGGGTCGGGATGTGACACACACATATATGTATATATAATTGTATACATAGATGGTTAAGAAGAAAGGTAATGGTGCAAATGGAGCACAACCGCCGGCTATATGGAATGCTCATAATACATCCTTATTTTGTGATGTGTGTGTCAAGGAACTACAGGAAGAAAATCGTCCTGGTATTCATTTTAAAAAAGAGGGATGGGAAAATGTGAGTATTAACCTAAATAAAGAGACTAGATTTGAGTACAGTAAAAGACAACTGAAAAATAATGATGCTTCTAATGAGTGGTGGCATAATAAAATTCAGGTTTGTAAGCTTCTTGTTAGTTTTTGGACGTTGTCTGTCTATTATTTAGCATGAATGCATTTTAACACTTGTTTCTTTAAATTGCCGATCAATATAAAATATAAAAGCCTACGTAGATAGAAATTATTAACCCTGATATGAAAGATAAACTACATAGAATGTTCATGGATACCACTGCTACTGGTGATCATGCTTGGGCACCCTCGTCTAGTGTACTTCCATATGAAAATAATGATGAATATGATGAAGATGATGGCATTCAAATTGAAAGAAGTCTAAGATATCTTAGAACTTGAGTTTATTATTTTGATTTGTCATTTGGGATGGGTACTTGGATTTGTTTGTGTTTTATTTGGGATTATAATTGGATGGTTGTTATCTGGATTCTTTATTTAAGAATAATTTTTTTTCATGCATGTACTCCTATTTGTAGGAATAATGATGATATTTTATTTGTTTTTTCAAAATTGCAGATCTCTTTCAAGATATGGATATCTTGCAAGATGAGAAAGAGTTCAACCAAATTGTATGTCTTTATGTTCGTACTATGGGACATTATTATCAAACCTATATCTACAAAACACCTTGTATGGATTCATCTTAAACATTTAATAAGTGGTTGATGGAAATATTACAAGGAAATGAGAGGCGTTGTCATAGGATGTTCAAAATAGATAAGGAGGTATTTATGAGGTTGTGTAGTGACCTACAAAACAAGTATGGATTGAGGTGGTTAAAGGAGAATGTGTCATGGTGAAATGTTAGGAATGTTTTTTATTTTTTTTATTTTTATTTTTTATTCTAGGACAAGATGAAGGGAATATGTCAGCACAAGAACGATTTCAGCACTTAGGCAAGACTGTGAGTAGATACTTTAGTCAGTTACTTGTATGCCTTATAATTGTTGATGTTATCAAACCGCTGGATCCTAAGTTTAATGGTGTCCTTGCTGAGATATTGAGGGAATCTAGATATATGTGCCACTTTAATGTAAAAAATAGATATGATACTTCTTGCTTTGTGTTATGAATTAAGTTATACTTATTGAAAATTGTGTTATAATATTATTTGCAGAATTGTATTGATGCTATTAATGGTGTACATGTTCAAGCCACAATGCCTCCTGGAGATCAAGTACCATATATTGGTAGGAAAGGGACACCAACTCAAAATGTAATGGCTACATGTAATTTTGACATGCAATTTATCTTTGCTTGTGCAGGTTGGGAACGAACTGCACGTGATAAAAGGATATTCTTATATGTTTTACAATATGGTGCTTTAAATGTTCCTAAGCCTCCAAATGGTAATGTCTCAAACTTGTGCATATGTCTGAAATTTTGCATTTGATTAGACACTTTTTATAGTTTCCTTTGATGTCATAGTAGCATGTTTTGAATACTACAGGAAAATATTATCTTGTGGATTCTGGGTACCCATAAATGAGCGGCTATTTAGGACCCTATAAAGGTGAAAGGTATCATCTTCTTGATTTTTGTCGGGGCAAAGAACCAACGAGATCTAGAGAGGTATTTAACCACTGACACTCTTAGCTTAGGAATGTAATTGAATGCACTTTTGGTGTATGGAAAAAAATGTGGAACATTTTCAGGGACATGCCTAGTTACCCATTTAAGAAGCAAGTAAAGATAATAATCACAACTATGACACTTCACAATTATATAAGAAGGCATGGCCAACGTGATAATCATTTTGACAACATGAAGGATGACTTGGATGAGCTCAAACTCGGATGGAGAACAAGAAGAACATCATATTACCGAAAGACCTGGAGCATAAGAAATAGAGACATTGAGGAACACACTGCTGCAAGTTTGATGCATTCGTAACTTTTTTTTTTATTTTTTTTATGTTGCTTATTTTATGTAATTATTGTTTGAAGACATTGAAGAAAATTTTATTTATTTATATTTGTTGTATTTTTATAAATAAGTTTTGGCAATGCACTAAATATGTTAAAATAATTTGAAGGAAAAAATATTAGATATACTTGAGAGTCATCTTTTTAACAAAATATTTAATAGAAAATATTTTCCACATTATGTCTATTTTGTCATTATACAAAGTTACAAAATTTTTACATTAGTATTTACCAAACGCTTTTATACTGCTTTTGATACTCACAGCAATTTTAAATATACAGTTGACCAAATACTCAGTTGCTTTATTTTACAACTGATTATTTTTAAAGCACAACATAAGCAGTTTTAAAAATAAGCATAACAATCCCAAACTAGTCTTAAGTGGGGTCGGCTATATGAATCCTAGAACGCCACTGAGTTGGATTTTGTGCCATGTCTTCCATTAGATCCAAGTAGTCCAAGTCTTTTCTTAGAGTTTCTTTCCAAGTCTTCCTAGATTTTCCTCTTCCCCTTTGGCCCTGAACCTCTATATCGTAATCACATATACTAACAAGAGCATCTGTAGGTCTTCATTTTACATGTCCAAACCGCTTTAACCGATTTTACATGTCCAAAACACCTTAACCGATTTTCTCTCATCTTATCTTCAATTTCATCTACACCTAATTTACCTCGGACATCTCGTTCCTAACCTTGTTCTTTCTCATGTGCCCTCACATCTAATGAAACATTCTCATATTTGTTACACACATTTTGTATACGTATTGATGCTTCGTCGCCTAACATCCTTGTCATAAAGCATTGCTGGCCTTATTGTCATCCTATAAAATTTTCCTTTGAGCTATGACGATCACACAACACACCTGATGTACTATTCCATTTCATCCATCCAACTTGTATTCTATGATTGAGGTCTCCATCCAATTCTCTATTATTTTGCAAGATAGATAAAAAATAGCGAACGTGTTCCCTCTTTGGTACTTATTGATCTCCAATCCTTACCTCTAAAATACACAACATAAAAATGGAAACCTCAAATAGACAAATACTATAGCACACGATTTCACTGTAACCAATCCTACTTCATCCTTTTATCCTGTTATTAACATGTATTACCTGTGGGACCATGATTTTCTAGGGTCGGAGTAAGGCGGATCAGAATATGAGTACTCAGAAGTTTGGTTATGGACTTAACAGCTTCCCCAACGGAGCTGCACAAATGGAGTAGTGATGCCACCATCATCTAGTTCTAGAACAGTTAGCGAAGTTTGACTACTTCTTTAAGATTGACCATGTCGTTCAGCAAGATACAGAAACCTGATTTAGTAAGGAATCAACCAAGTTTCCTATATTCGTAGAATCCTTACAATCTAAGGATTTGTGTGCTCCGTAAGTAATCATACTCCTAGATATCCTCTGGGATTCTTTGGTTTAATAGGGATTCTATATCCTAAACACCCTTATAGGGTTCATCTCTGGTAACGCAATTATCGCACACTTATTCTCGTGCCTACTGCTTGTGTCTCATAATATTGCTTACTAACTTGGCCATAGGAGAGCTTTTGAACAACACACTTTTCCCAGATCTTTGGCTTCTTATGGTTCTTTGTTCTTTTACCAGTTACTCGAGTTTGTGCATCTCTACCCTTTGCATCTGTGCACATATTTGGCTCTAACAATTGGTGCTTTCATTGAGAGTGAACTCATATTCCTCGAGGCCAAATCACTTTACCATAACAATGGCTATATCAATGCAATAACACTCTATCTCTCTAGAGCGCAACAATGCTTTTGACGGTGAAGATGTCTACACCATGAACTGAATACGGGAAAGTCAGTTGCAGATCTACGCTTCAGTCAACAAGCTTTAAATGGCCTCACGAATGAGGGAGCAGATAAAACTCGTTGATCTTGAAAGGCGTGTAAAAGCCCTTGAAGAAATCATCTTTAATTTTGAGGAGCCACTGGTCGAGGCAATGCCTGTTTAGACCCCATTAAGAACTACTGATCTGAACCCACGTGTGAAATGCCACTACCTCACTCCCAAAAGATCACGTAAGAAGTCTAGGAAATCTTAGGGATTTTTTTAGCGTCAAAGTTTGCTAGTACAACCAGTTCTCAATGTCAACTGTATCTATAGAGAGCAAGAATACCTAGGTAAAACCAAGAAGTGGAGGAAGGTGACTTGCAAAAAGCCTAGGATGGTACCTTTCATCAACAAGCCCTTTCCCGTTAACTCCAACATCTTGATGTTCTCTGACCGGAATTTGGAAGATGTTTATTCATCCCACGACGATTCCTTGGTCATCAAGGTACAAATTTCTAACGCCATGGTTAGTTGTGTACTGGTGGACAACAGGTATGGGGTCAAAATCCTCTTCAAAGACAAAGCATAGAGGATAATGATCCTAGATAATTCAATAAGAGTAAGACCACCCAGCACACCTTCAATGGTTACCGAGTTCGATCGCTCAGAACGATGAAGCTTGCATTTCAGGCGCAACCATACAACCATCTAGTAGCCTTTTATGTCATGGACTTCCCACCCTTCATAATGCTATACTCAGTCGAAATTAGCTCCATAAGATGAGGGTAGTCCCCTCATTTTACCACCAACTGTCCGTTACCCTGTACCTGGTGGAGTTAGGGAAATTAAAGGAGATCAAGTAGCAGCTACAAGAAGTTTGACCTAGATCTTAACCCCCAAGACTGAAGGAAATTTTTTTTGTCCTAGCCAAGAACAAGTATGAACATTTGAATACAAAGGCAAGCTATTAACACTTTAAAGTAGACATGCATTCAAAAACAATTCATAAAACCCATGACTTTCAAAGCCTAGCATATGGTGAACCAATAAACTCTTTAACAACATTAAAGAGAAGTAAAGATTTAGAGTTTCTTTACCCTTGAAGCTCATCCTTGTTTACACAAGGGATTCACCCAAGTGGAGGGCCTTCAAGTCACCTCCAAGCTCCTTGAATCCTCTTTGTGTTTTCCTCCCTTTAGTGCTCCTTTGAAGATTTGAGGAAATAAGGATATGTTCTCCAAAACACCAAAAGTTTGATGTCTCTAAGTCTCTTCACCAAGGATGTATCTTGTGAAGATGATATGGATGACTGAGGGAAGAAGAGATTGCTAGATGTCCCTTCCCTTGGTGGCCGGCCTCTTGGAAGAAAATGGAGAGAAAATGTTTCACCCAATTTCAACTAGAAAAACCCCTTAAAGAAAATAAAACTATAAAGTTGAATTTATACTTCATTACAAGTGAGTGGCAAACTTGTAATTAATCCAAGTTTGCCCATCCACCCTAATGGCCGGCCTCTTTGATGTTATTGGGCTATTTGCCCATTTTGTTTTAGTTGTCATACAACTTAAACATAATGGGCCTTTTGGACCAAAACGCTTTTGGGCCCCGAAACCCAAAACCAACATATAAGCCCAACACGAACCTTTCGTAAAATTAATTAACTAATTAATTAATCTTGACAATTCTTCAATTAAACCATTTAATTGCTTATCCATTTCATTTGATTTCTTCACATACATCCTTACTTGGTGTACGATCCATTAGGTTCCAATTAACGAGGCAGTGGGCGATTGTTACTCTTAACGATCGATTGTGAATTGAAACCACATTTCAATTCTCCCTTTATTGATTAGTGTTTGCTAACCATTAGGGCTTCCACAAACCATGAGTGACGCCTAGCAGAATATCATGGTTACCCAAGCTAAGTAGAATTGGTTGGAGAACCTATCCAATTACAACTACAATGCAATACGGTCCTTCTCTAATACAATACTCTTAATCACATTGTTTAAGTGATAGTTTGTTTCATGTCTACTATCCAATGTGATACTTTCCTATATGATTCCCTTGAATATGATTTGGAACAAACTTCCTAAGTCATATTCATTTGCTTTGGCCAAAGACTTTAGAATCATATCTTAGAGTATTCTCCTTCCACCATGGAAGGTTAGAGATCCCTTGTTGTGCATTCATATGTCTACATGACTAGATAGCTTGACCCCAACAATGCCGTGGACACTCCGATGGAATGCCGTTTGACATGATCAAAGATCAAGGACCTAACCATTAGACATCTATGATGCCTCAGGTCAAAGGACTACTTTGCATATTGCAACTTTAGAGTTCATACATGACATGTATGTTCGAACTCTCTTTTGATCGTAGTTCAGTGTACTTGATTACTCTTTCGAGCACCTATGTGTTTGTCTTAGTGTCCAACACCAAATGACTTGAGATCAGTCATACTCACGCTTGAGTCAACATAACACATACTAACCTTAGCGGATTGTCAATGCCCAATTGGCAATCCTATGGCTAGGAACGTTTTAGGAATGAACATAAGAGAATGGTCTCGATAATCTAACTCACTTAGATCACTTGTCTCTTAGATCAAATACATCCCTTGGATTCCCTTATTGCTTAAACACATGATACAATAAATAGTGATTAACAATAAGCTTTGCCCTTCATTAAACATATAAAAGTTTAATACATTAAGTATTACAAAAAGCTATTACATCAAATGAGTGGCTTTGTGGGCATACTTCCAACAATCTCCCACTTGCACTCAAAGCCATCCTCCCATGTATCTAATACCCATTTTATCCGTATGACGGTCAAGCTGGATTTGAGACATTGGCTTTGTCAGTGGATCTGCTACGTTATCGGCTGAAGCAACTTTGAGAATGTTGACTTTCCCTTCGGCAGCATATCTTCTAATGATATTAAAGCGTCTGTCAAAATGCTTGTTCTTTTGATGTGCCCTGGGTTCCTTGGCTTTAGCTATCGCCCCACTATTATCACAGTACAAAGTTACTGGTGATGTAATGGTTGGAACCACCCTAAGTTCAGTGATGAACTTCTTCATCCAGAACGCTTCTTTGCCGGCTTCAGCTGCAGCGACATATTCAGCCTCTGTTGTGGAATCAGCAATTACACTTTGTTTCTTGCTCTTCCAACTGACAGCCCCACCATTCAGAGTGAATACATATCCGGAGTTGGAACTTCTATCATCGACGTCAGATTGGAAATCTGCGTCTGTATAGCCTTCCACTCGCAACTCTGCCGCTCCTCCATATACGAGGAACATGTCCTTAGTTCTTCTTAAGTACTTAAGGACCGTCTTGACAGCTGATCAGTGTTCTGATCCTGGGTTAGATTGATATCGACTAGTAATGCTCACAGCATATGCGATATTAGGCCTTGTGCATATCATGGCATACATGAGACTTCCTATGGCGGAAGCATAAGGAATATAACTCATTTGCCGTATCTCTTCAGGAGTCTTAGGTTCCATGGCCTTAGAAAGGTGAATTCCATGTCTCACAGGAAGAAAACCTTTCTTAGATTGTTCCATTTCGAACCTACTTAGCACCTTATCAATGTACATAGATTGGGATAATCCAATTAATCTTCTGGATCTATCACGATAGAGCTTTATCCCAAGTACATAAGATGCATCTCCTAAATCTTTCATGTGGAAGGTTTTGGACAACCACACTTTTACAGAAGAAAGTATTGCAGTGTCATTGCCGAATAGTAATATGTCATCTACATATAACACTAGGAATACTACTGCTTCCCCAACGACCTTTTTATAAACACAATTGTCGTCTTCGTTTTGAGTAAAACCAAACGTTTTGATTTCAGTGTCGAAACGAATGTTCCAGCTCCTGGAGGCTTGCTTAAGTCCATAAATGGACCTTTGAAGCTTACATACCTTAGTCTTTTCAGACTTGGACACGAAACCTTCGGGTTGAGTCATATAGAGTTCTTCCTCTAGGTAGCCGTTCAGAAAGGCCGTCTTCACATCCATTTGCCATATCTCATAATCATGGTACGCAACTATAGCAAGCAAAATCCGAATGGACTTAATCATGGCTACAGGAGAGAAAGTTTCTTCATAGTCAATCCCTTCTCTTTGCCTGTAACCCTTGGCTACTAGTCTAGCCTTATAAGTCTCCACATTCCCATCAACGCCTATCTTCCTCTTGAAGACTCATTTGTTTCCAACAGGTACAATACCTTCTGAAGGGTCTACAAGAGTCCAGACCTGATTTTGATACATGGAATCCATCTCGGATTTCATGGCCTCTTGCCATCTCTTTGAATCAATGTCGGACATTGCTTTAGTGTAGTCTCTAGGGTCCTCCTTTGTTTCATTGTCACCTAGAAGGTACAATTCATCAAAGTCATTGTCTAAGCCATACCTCTTAGGTGGCTTACTAACCCGTTCAGATCTACGTGGAGCTAGGGGTTCAGGAACAGGGTTGTCAACTTGTTGAGTGCTGGTTTGTGGTTCATCATTAATCTCATTAATTTCTTTCAATTCTATCTTGCTAGTTCCTTTAAGAACGAATTCATCCTCCATGAATATAGCAGTTCTGGCGACAAAGACTTTCTGGTCGTCAGGGTGATAGAATTCGTATCCATAAGTCTGTTTAGGATACCCCACAAAATAGCATTTAACGGATCTCGCTTTAAGCTTTCCAGCATCTTGTTTCTTAACATATGCTGGACAACCCCAAATCTTAAGATGTTTAAGACTTGGCTTCTTCCCATACCATATCTCATATGGTGTTTGTGGAACAGATTTGGAGGGCACTGCATTTAGCAAATAAGCTGCTGTGTGTAGTGCATATCCCCAGAATGATATTGGTAGATCAGCGGAACTCATCATAGAACGAACCATGTTCATCAAGGTTCGGTTTCTCCTCTCAGAAACTCCGTTATGTTGAGGAGTTCCTGGTGGAGTCCATTGTGATACAATTCCACACTCTTTGAGATAATCTAGGAACTCGTTACTCAGATATTCACCCCCTCGATCCGATCTTAGGGTCTTTATCTTTTTCCCAGTTTGCTTCTCAACTTCATTCTTGAATTCTTTGAACCTTTCAAAGGATTCTGACTTGTACTTCATAAGATACACATAGCCAAACCGAGAGTGATCGTCGGTGAATGTGATATAGTAGGAAAAGCCTCCTCTCGACGTAGTAGACATAGGACCACATACGTCAGTGTGGATTAACCCTAGAATTTCAGTGGCACGCTCTCCTTTTCCAGTAAATGGAGATTTGGTCATCTTCCCTTTCAAGTAACATTCACAAGTACCCATCCGGTCATTACCTAATGGGCGGATATATCCGTCTTTCGACATCTTGCGAATCTTATCAAGGTTCACATGTCCAAGTTTAAGATGCCACATCTTTTCTTGGTTAACTTCTTTTCTAGCCCTTTTGGGTTTTGAGGTATTCCCGCTTTCAATACAGTGTGTCCCACTATTCGTCTCTAGGTGAAAAAGTCCCTCTATCATATTACCATGAGAGATAATATGACCGTTCAAGTATAAAGTGCAGCTCATTTTGTCAAACAATACTGAGTGCCCATCTCGTAAAAGCTTAGAGATAGAAATCAAATTCTTTATACATGAAGGAAAATATAAACAATTTTTAAGTTCCAGGACTTCCCCAGAGGGTAGCTTAAGCATGTAGGTGCCTATTGCTTTTGCAGAGATTTTAGTGCCGTTCCCAACTCGCACAACCATCTCCCCATTGCGCAGTGACCTGCTCCCTGCTAGTCCCTGCAACGTATTGCAAATATGTTGACTAGCGCCTGAATCAAATATCCAGGAATTGGAGCTCACTATAAAAGCACTCTCTATGACAGAAATAGTCTCTTCAAAAGTTCGTGTCATAAGGCTCGCAATGTGCACCCTGTATTTCTTCTTCCAACGTTCATCCTTTCCACAATGAAAGCATGTTCCTTTGGATTTCTTTGCCTTCTTCTTATGCAACCTTTTCCTTGTGTTTGCATTCTCACTCCCACTGTCCCTTTTGAAACCTTTTTCAAATTTACAGCACATGTCAATCATCTCTTTCAAAGAATGATCGAATCTATTCACTTTATAGTTTACAATAAACTTAGTGAAATCATCCGAGAGAGATGCAAGGAAAAAGTCTTGGGCCATTTTCCCATCGATGGAAGTTCCTAAACTTTTAAGATCTTTAAATATCTTTTCCATCTTTTGTCCATGTTTATGGACCGATGCCCCCTTTGCCATCTTGGCATTCATTAGACTACAAACATTTGAGAATCGTACATTACTAGTCTCAATGTCATGCATCTTATGCAAACTTTCAACCATGGCACAAGAAGTGTTCATGTGCTTATGTAGCTTCATAAGCTCCTCACTAAGTGAAGTGAGGATTAAGCATTTGGCTTGTAAGTCATCCTCATAGTGTCTAACATAATTTTGACACTCTTCCTTTGAAGCTAGTTTCGTAGGAGGTACATGAGGAGGGGATTGCTTAAGCACATACAATATGTCTTTCACCTTTGAGACATTCTCAATATGGCGATACCAAGCAAGGAAATGTTGGCCCTTAAGGCCCCTTTTGTCAAGTACAATGGTGGGTATAATTTTAGGCATGTCGTTCACTACATAACATAACAGAAATCGTATTAGATTGTTTGTTTAAAACTATTTGATTGGGTCTTTGAATCAAATAGTACCACCCACTATTTTTGGCAAATTCCACATCCCTCAATAGAATTCGAGAGTTATATTGAACTCTTAGCGGGGTATGGGAGACTCACCATTACCAAGCCCACCTCAGAATTATATCATGTTGGTTAGCAAAAATAATGATGAGAGAATAACGCATTATTCATTTACAACTCTTGTAATTACCCATCTTATTTGACCTCTAGAGAATGATTACCTCAGAATTATATCATGTTGGCTCCATTGCACTTAGTTAAGTCATTCCCACCATGCTTAGTTTATGTAGAGGTTCAAGCACAACCTCAGAATTATATCATGTTGGTCATACTCGTTGTCTACACTCACCTCATCATATGTTTATGGGTTCCTCCTGGATGTAAGCACATACTTTGAACTTCCCCATTATAGGGTCAAGCCGGTGCATGAGTCACAAACGATTGGATCCCACCATGGTGGAAGGCCTACGAAGAGATGTTCAAAGCATCTCTCGCTTATCAACTTAATATTCGTTTTGAGGGAGTAGTTTTGGGCTACATCAAAACATTTTAATCACATTAAAAGAACTTGGGCCTATCACAACCATTGGTCCAAGTTAATATGAATTAGTAGTTTATAATACTCCCACTATTTCGAAGAAACAAGCGAGACTATATAGAACTACTAACGAATGCATTGCATCCTCATATGGACTATATAGTCATATTAGGTTTTAGGATGATTATGAACCGATTAATTTGATCCAACACGAGCCTTGTGTTGGACCTTGGGTTTAAGGTAGATAGTTGTTGATTTTAGTTACGCGTTTAATCCAATTAAACCGTTATTTCCTATTGGGCGTTGGACCCAACTATTCCATTTTGCATACATATGAACAAAAGGAATACATGAAATAATAAGAAGGGCTTATGCCCTTTTACAACACAAATCAAATGATGGACTTATGTCCATTTACAACAAATTGAATTAAACAAATTACATTCAAATCTATACTACTAAAACCCAAACATTCATAATGTAAAGCGGCCAATCACATAGCTCAATTATCGAGGCCTTTGGTTCATAATCACCCTTTTCTCAATTAATCATATTAACTAAGAAAGCAACTTAAACAATTGGTTTTTGGATCCATAGAATTGATTTAAATGGAACTAAATGAAATGAAAATCCAATTCTCATTAAAGAGACAAAACAATTTTGTTCTCATTTTATTTGGGCCAAAAGGAAACTATGACCACAACAATTGGGCCATAATGCAAATACAAAAACTTTTGGGGTCACTTTGTAAAAACACAATAGTCCACAACTTCATGTAATTACAACTAGATCCCAAAATTTTATTAATGTAAAAACATCATTAAAGGATCAAAACAATTCGTCCTTTAGTGTTTTAGGGCCTTAACGTAAAAACGTAAACTTTTGGGCCAAAGTGCAAATACACAAAAGTGTCAAAACTTTATGTAATTGCATAAAAGACCCCAAAAGTACCCCCACTAGGGGTTGGCCGGTTTTTAGAGAGGTAAAGTAGTGTGAAAGGGTTTTATGCAAGTTGAGCATGCATGTGCAAAATGCAAGTGGATTTTGGTGGGTGAGTTATTGGTGAAATTGATGGTTTGTAAGAAAAAAAAAAGATCTATGACAAATCATTAAAACCATTTCATCACATCTCACCAATAACCATCAACCATCAATTAATAAACCAAAACTTTATGAAAAACATAAAACTTTAGAATCAAAACTTCAAACCCTTTTGTTCTTGGCAAGAACTTCAAGAACATTGAAGAACACCATGAAAACTCACAATAGCTCCATGAATGTTTTCAATCACCAAAACTCAATTTTTCACTTCTCAAAAGAGGGCTAATATCCTAGGGTACTTAGGGGGTTCCAAAAGTCACCTTAAAACCATTTTAGCAAGACAAACATGAACCCAAAAAATCACCCTAAGGATTTGGCCGAATTTCCCAAAATACATGGCACCAAATTTTAGTTCCAATATTCATGCTTAAATGAAATACATCTACAACATTTGAGATGCTAAATTTTCTAGCAAAATTTATATATTCAAAAGCAAGAACAAAGCTTGTAACATTTACAACATTTAAATCACAAAATATGAAAGTCACAAAACCCAAAAGGATTCACCATAAACTAGGCCTAGGCTCTGATACCACTTGAAGGAAAAATTTTTTGTCCTAGCCAAGAACAAGTATGAACATTTGAATACAAAGGCAAGCTATTAACACTTTAAAGTAGACATGCATTCAAAAACAATTCATAAAACCCATGACTTTCAAAGCCTAGCATATGGTGAACCAATAAACTCTTTAACAACATTAAAGAGAAGTAAAGATTTAGAGTTTCTTTACCCTTGAAGCTCATCCTTGATTACACAAGGGATTCACCCAAGTGGAGGGCCTTCAAGTCACCTCCAAGCTCCTTGAATCCTCCTTGTGTTTTCCTCCCTTTAGTGCTCCTTTGAAGATTTGAGGAAATAAGGATATGTTCTCCAAAACACCAAAAGTTTGATGTCTCTAAGTCTCTTCACCAAGGATGTATCTTGTGAAGATGATATGGATGTGATAGGAGCATATTTATGCGCATTAGTTAGCTAGTTCTTATGCATTTATGTTGTGTTTTCTTAGTTAAAGTAGTCTTTTAAGCTATTTTCATGTGTTTTCAAGTTTTAGAGACAAAGTGAGCAAAAGGATGCAATTTGGAGCATTTTGGAGCAAAATTGGGCTAGAATGGAGTTCATGCACATGAAGCACAAGGGATGGACGAATTTGAAGGATTGATGAAGCTAGGAATGTGTTTTGAAGTTGAAGAATTGAAGATACAAAGATTCCTAATTGAAGTGGGAAAGTGCTTAATTGAAGATGAAATCCTAGTTGAAGATGGATTCCTAGTTGAAGTTGGATTCCTAGAAGATTGAAGTTTCATACTCAAACAAGGTTTCCTACTTGAAGAAGGGAAGTTGAAGCCAAAGAATCAGCTCAAGTGAAGAAACCTTATCCAAAACATTATCCAAACCCTATCCTATCCAATCCTATCTTATCTTATCCTATCCTAATCCTATCCTAATTTAATTCCAGCTGCATGGGGGATTTATTTTCAGATTAGGACACATTAAAATTGGTTTCTAGAAGCCTTTATCCACTCCTACAAAGGTCCCACACCTTATCCCTTGTTTTTTCTAGAAATCAGCCACAAAACAACCTTTCTAGAAGGCCTTATCCCTTGTCCTACAAAAGTGACGCCCCAAACCTTTCTGGAACTTCTAGAAACCTGATTATTCCTTTCCCCCTTGGTTTCTAAAAGCCTTAGCATTTTCCTTCAAGGATTGTGTGTTATTATCCTATACAAATTAGGCTTTTAAATCCTTTTCCTTTGCTACATAGGGGCTGCGAATCTCAGCCTATAAATACCATCCTTTGCTGCACCATTTAGTCACCATCCTCTACCATATTTTCACTACACCATTCACCCAAACATCCCTCATTGTGCCGTGAGTTTGCAAGGAAAAGAAGGAAGAACTCTTGGAGCCGTGCATGCCATTCAAGGAGCTTGGATTGTGGAGCGATTCTAGGTGTTTTCTATCTTTGTTAGAATGTTTAAATTTATTTATCTTTGTTTATTTGCGAACATGAGGAACTAATTTCTTTATAGTTAGAGGGGAATTCAAAGCCATGATCATATGTTTTATATGACTTGATTACCTCCAGTTATGATTTAATGAATTGTGAATGTGGTTTACTTATCTATTTGATTGATAACTTGTTCTTGTGTGTTAATTAAGGATGCATACTTAGTTCGCATGCATGAATTTGATGCTAGAGTATAAGGGAATTTCACCTAATCGTTATTAACTTATATTCATAAGTAGTAAAAGTCGCTAGTCACGATTGTGTTAAGTAAATCCTTGGCAAAAGTAACATGCGTATCCCATAGTTATGAATGCTTCGTCAATGCTTATGATTTCCATTGAACTTAATGATCTTTGATATGTGTCTCTATCATGCGTATTCCATAGTTAGGGTCCTTGATAAGAATAATTTGGTTGTAATGCGTATCCCATTCAATTAAATAAATCTAGGGAAATCTGAGAATTAATTGGTCAATCTAGTTAATTTGGGGCATTGTCATTCATGGTTTATTGAAAGAGTAATTGGAAATCAAGTCGTATGCATATTTTTAATGTGTGGAGAAGGAACCTTCTAACTAGCCTTTCACCATCTTAATTTTCATCAAAATGTTTTTGTCAAAGTTTGTTTTCAAAGTTTTTGTTTTCAAAGTTAAATTCGTCCAAAATCAATCCCCCTTTACTTAGTTGAGTCATAGTAGTTAGAAATCACTTTAGTTTGTGTTTTTAAGTGTCTTAGGTCAAGTTAAAACCAATTTTCGTCCAAGTTTGTGTCTAGTGTTCAAAACTGCCCAGATTGTGGTTTTAAGGCAGTTTTGAGTGTTTTTGGGCTGTTTTGAGTCTTTTGGTTTGTTTTGGTGTTTTAAAGTTTAGTTTTGCATTCGTTGAGTCTAGTTTAGTGTTTTAAACTTGTTTTTACGTATTTGAGTCAGTTTTCAAGTGATTTTGCAATCCCTCCTAATCCCCGGTTTAGAACGATCCCTACTTACATCCTTTGCTACAATTGATAAAAAGAGGGTTAATTTGAGTGTCAACATAATTTTCACATCAGGATGACTGAGGGAAGAAGAGATTGCTAGATGTCCCTTCCCTTAGTGGCCGGCCTCTTGGAAGAAAATGGAGAGAAAACGTTTCACCCAATTTCAACTAGAAAAACCCCTTAAAGAAAATAAAGCTATAAAGTTGGATTTATACTTCATTACAAGTGAGTGGCAAACTTGTAATTAATCCAAGTTTGCCCATCCACCCTAATGGCCGGCCTCTTTGATGTTATTGGGCTATTTGCCCATTTTGTTTTAGTTGTCATACAACTTAAACATAATGGGCCTTTTGGACCAAAACGCTTTTGGGCCCCAAAACCCAAAACCAACATATAAGCCCAACACGAACCTTTCGTAAAATTAATTAACTAATTAATTAATCTTGACCATTCTTCAATTAAACCATTTAATTGCTTATCCATTTCATTTGATTTCTTCACATACATCCTTACTCGGTGTACGATCCATTAGGTTCCAATTAACGAGGCAGTGGGCGATTGTTACTCTTAACGATCGATTGTGAATTGAAACCACATTTCAATTCTCCCTTTATTGATTAGTGTTTGCTAACCATTAGGGCTTCCACAAACCATGAGTGACGCCTAGCAGAATATCATGGTTACCCAAGCTAAGTAGAATTGGTTGGAGAACCTATCCAATTACAACTACAATGCAATACGGTCCTTCTCTAATACAATACTCTTAATCACATTGTTTAAGTGATAGTTTGTTTCATGTCTACTATCCAATGTGATACTTTCCTATATGATTCCCTTGAATATGATTTGGAACAGACTTCCTAAGTCATATTCATTTGCTTTGGCCAAAGACTTTAGAATCATATCTTAGAGTATTCTCCTTCCACCATGGAAGGTTAGAGATCCCTTGTTGTGCATTCATATGTCTACATGACTAGATAGCTTGACCCCAACAATGCCGTGGACACTCCGATGGAATGCCGTTTGACATGATCAAAGATCAAGGACCTAACCATTAGACATCTATGATGCCTCAGGTCAAAGGACTACTTTGCATATTGCAACTTTAGAGTTCATACATGACATGTATGTTCGAACTCTCTTTTGATCGTAGTTCAGTGTACTTGATTACTCTTTCGAGCACCTATGTGTTTGTCTTAGTGTCCAACACTAAATGACTTGAGACTAGTCATACTCACGCTTGAGTCAACATAATACATACTAACCTTAGCGGATTGTCAATGCCCAATTGGCAATCCTATGGCTAGGAACGTTTTAGGAATGAACATAAGAGAATGGTCTCGATAATCTAACTCACTTAGATCACTTGTCTCTTAGATCAAATACATCCCTTGGATTCCCTTATTGCTTAAACACATGATACAATAAATAGTGATTAACAATAAGCTTTGCCCTTCATTAAACATATAAAAGTTTAATACATTAAGTATTCCAAAAAGCTATTACATCAAATGAGTGGCTTTGTGGGCATACTTCCAACAAAGACGACATCACTCTAGAATCTAAAACGGACAAAGATGCAATTTACATTAGCCTTAACTCTGATAAACCAGAATGCAAAGCTAGTATTGAATTGAACATGTCTAATCAAGAGAAAGAACTGTTTATCGCCTTTCTACGAGCCAACAAAGACATCTTTGCCTAGTTCGCAAAAGACATGCCATGAATTGACCCCTCCCTAATTTGCCATCGCCTCTACTTGGACCTAACCGTAAAGCCAATTATCTAGCGAAAGCATAATCATAAAACGGAGGGGAGGGAAGCAAGATCATCTAGATAGAGATTGATAACTCAGGGATGCCAACTTCATCGTCGAAATTTACTACCCAGACTAGCTAGCCAACATAGTATTCATGCAGAAAATGATTAATAAGTGGATAATCTGTTTGGACTTCACAAACTTGAAGAAAGCATGCCCCAAGGATCCTTATCCTCTTTCTCGAATTGACTTATGAGTAGATTCCACAATGAGGCACGAGCTTCTAAGCTTTATGGATGTTTACTCCAACTACAACTAGTGTTTGAAATGTGCCATAAAACTAATCATAAGATGATACTTTACAGACATTTCACATGTTAAACTAAATTGGTTTAATGTAAGTGCAAAGATTATTATTTAAAGCTATCTCATTAAATGTTATACGCTTAAACGATAAGTGGAAAGAATAAGTAATTAGGAGAATATCATCTAAAGCAGTTAGATTCATGAGAACATTCTATTTCATATACATATCCTAAACTATCATTATCATAGGATTACCAATAGGGTATTGAGAATCCCAATATATTAGTACATGTTATGTCTTCTTTCCCAGGAGAGTAGCTGGTCTTGAGTCATTGGTATGAATGACAGCAAGACAAGTATGTAGGTGCCCAATAGAGAGTGAGTCAACTGAACGCGATCAACAAGGAGTTCTGATACTTGAGACATCATAGTTGTCTTCTAGTTAGGTCCTTAATATTTGACTGTGTCAAAGGCACTTCATCAGAAGGTGTCCACGATATAATTGGGGTTAAGCTACTTAAGCATGGAGGCATATGAATGCGCAATAAGGGATATCTAACCTTTAAACGGTTGAGAAAGAATACTCAACGATATGATTAAGAATCTCTAGCCATAGTATGGATGAGATTTTAGGAGCTGTTCCAAATCACCTTCAATGTAATCATATAGACAAGGAAATCACATTGGGATAATCAACATGAGTAAACTATTAAACTAAACAATGTGATCAAGAGTATTGAATTAGAGAAAGACCGTTTTGCGTTCATAGTCCCAAACCGAATAGGTTCTCCAAACCTTTTCTGATTAGCTTAGGTAGCTATGACATACTGCTAGGTATTACTAATGGTTTGTGGAAGCTCTGAAGATGTATAATCATTAAAGGGAGAATTGAGAGTAAGCTTCAATTCATAATCGATTAGTATGAGTTCTAATCGCCCACTACCTCGCTAAAAGGAACCTAATAGATCTCACACCATGTAAGGTAATGATTAAGGGTATAACAAAGATGAGTAAGGACAATTAAATAGTTTAATTGTATAAGGCAAGGATTAATTAATTTGTTAATTAATCATACAAACGATTCATATCGGGCTTTATTTAAGTTTTGGGTTTCAAGGCCCATTAAGTGTAGGTTGTATGACAACTAAAACAAAATGAAAATTAACCCAAGATATAGATACAAAACCGGCCCATAAGAGAAGGGAGTGATGGCTTACTTATTACAAGTTTGCCACTCACTTAGAATGAGGTATAAAGGCAACTTTATATCTCCATCCTTCATTAGGGTTTCTAAAGGCAAAGAGAGCGAAACACTTCTCTCTCTTTCCTCCAATAAGGCCAGCTACCATGGGAGAATATTGCTAGCATTTTGTTCTTCCATGGTCACTCATCTTAGAGGCTTTTGGAGGATATGTTCCTCCATCCAAATCCAAGAAGATATGGAGCTAAGAAGCAAAGTTCCTCTATTCACATGCACAGAGCCAAGGAGCAAGGAGACAAAGGAAAGAAGACTCTCTCATGGGTGATTAACCTTTGCTAACAAAGAGGTGCTTCAAAGGTATAAAGTTTCTCAACTCTCTTTGTGTTTAGAGTTAAGTCTCGGTTCGCTATCCCTACTAGACTTTGAATTTCATGGTTTTAGTTTTGTTTAAGGTGGTGCATACAAGCATGCTTCCACCATTTAATTGTTAAATGCATGTATTATGTTGCTTAATGAACCTTGTTTCTCAAATATTTTCCTTCAAGCTATATCAACAGCTTAGGTCTAGTAGTTGGTGAACCCTTTTGGGTTTTTTTGCTTATAGCTTATCATTTTAATGTTGTAATGATTACAAGCTTTGTTCTTGCTTCTTTGAATGTAATCCTTGATTAAAAATTTGCCAACTCAAAAATTGTAGATGTAGTTCATTTAAGCATAAAATTTGGTGCCTTTTGTTTGGGGAAAATCGGCCAAATTCATGAGTGGATTTTGGTTCATGTTTGTCTTGTTAAAAGAGTTTTAAAGTGACATTAAGAACCCCTAAGTACCCTAGTATGTTAATATATTAATTCCGTTAAGTTTGAGAGAGTTTTGGGTATCTTTGGGTTTATTATGGGTTTTCATGAATGTTCTTCATTGTTCTTGTTGTGTTCTACATATTCATAGCAAGAACAAAAAGTTGGGAAGTTTGATGCAATAAGTCTTTGTTTGTCTTAGTATGTGTGATTAGATTGGTACTTTTCCACTCATCATACTTTTCTCTCTTTTTCCTCAACTCTTTGATTTTTTTTGAATTTTCACTCACTCTCTCTACCAAACCGGCCACCCCTTTATTGGGTTCTTTTAGGCCTTTCTTGCAATTACATAAAGTTTTGATACTTTTGTGTATTTGCCCTTTGACCCAAATGTTTTTTTTTGTATAAAGGCCAAAAATCACTAAGGGACAAATTGTTTTGTTCCTTAATGAAGTTTTTATAATTGTTGAAATCTTTGGGTTCTAGTTGTAATTACATGGAGTTATGGACTCTTGTGTTTTTACAAAGTGATCCTAAAAGTTTTTGTTTTGCATCATGGCCCAAAAGTTGAGGTTATTGCATTTTGGCCCAAATTAGCTAGACGACAAAATAGTTTTCCCTCTTGAAATGAGAATTAGATTTTCAGTTCATTTAGCTCCATTCAAATCAATTCTATGGATACCAAAACAAATGACGTTGTTGCATTCTAGTTTAATTAGTTAAAGTGTTTGATTAATTAAAGAAATGGTGATTATGATAGGATACTATTATTAGTGATAATTGTACAAGAATGTGATATTATGATATTGTTAATTGACAAGTGTCTTGTAGTCATTATTTAATGTTGTGGATAAGGATAATAGTTTGTTAGGTAAAGATTAAATTTGGGAAAATATCTTGTATTGACCTTAGCCTGCGATATGGTATTAATGATGAATACTTGTGTAGATGCATGGTTATGATTTGTAACAAAAGTTGTTGAAGTAATACAAGAGAAATACTAGCATACAGGTGTAAGGTTAGAAGAAGGGTTCTATTATTGGTATCAGAGTCTAGGATACTACTTTCCATACTTCTTCAAAGTTTACACCTCATGAGGTTGTTTATGGTCAACCTCCTCCTTCTGTACCTACTTATGAATCTGGAACAACAAAAATTGATTTAGTTGATAGGAGTTTACAAGAAAGGGGCAGAATTTTATCCCAACTCAAAACCAATCTTGTTGTTTCCCAAGTGAGAATGAAACAGCAAGTTGACAAGCATCGCAGTGACAGATCTTTTGAGGTAGGTGATATGGTATTTCTCAGATTAGTACCTTAGCATCACCTATCTCTTGCTAAACATCATTTTCACAAACTTTAGCCAAGGTTTTATGGTCCATTCAAAGTATTACAAAAGGTGGGTTCAGTTGCTTACAAGATTGACTTGCCTGCCACTTCAAAACTTCATCCAGTTTTTCATGTTTCTTGCTTGAAGAAACAATTGGGCACTGGTATTGTCCCTGCAACTCCATTACCGGTGGTGATAGATGAGGGTATAGTGGAAGACTACCCCACGACAATTTTACAGTAGCGAATGATCAAACATGGCAATTATCTTCAATTGAGGTTTTGGTGCAGTGGAAACATCATTCTAGGGAAGATGCAATTTGAGAGGATTTTACAACACTTAAACAGAGGTTTCCTACATTCCAACCTAGAGGACAAGGTTCATTTTTAAGGGTGGGGTAATGATAAGATACTGTTATTAGTGATAATTGTACAAGAATGTGATATGATGATATTGTTAATTGACAGGTGTCTTGTAGTCATTGGTCGAATGTTGTGGACAAGTTGATGAGTCAATTTCATATTATATATTTTACCCTATTCTTAGTATATTTTGGTTAATATTTTGGAAGAATTTTGATACTTTGAATTGTATTTTCAATATAGGACTTTCGACTTCCTCTAGAGCAAAACAGGACCAAATGGACAAATTTTGGAGTAATTCTAGTTGAAGGACATTCGTGAGTCACTTAGCTTGATTGTATCAAAATTTGGGATTTTTCCACCAAGCGGTTACTTTCTGACGATAAAATAAGGGAGCAATGCGCGTTGTTGGAAAGTGACGTTTCTGGGCTTAAACTTCGTTTTTGGAGCTCAAGATGACCTCAGATGGGTTTGTGGCCTTCTGGATAAGTGTTCAGAATAGTCCAAGCTTTAAATCCAGCTATTTTGGAAAAGTTTTGGAGCTGATTTGGGTCCAAAACGTGGCTGTGCAGATTTTTGGGCGAATTTACCAAGTTAATTTAGGATTATGTTTCTTATTTTATTTCAATTTATTAGGTTCCTAGTTTTATCCTAAGACCTTTTAGGGTTTTATTTTGTATAAGTATAAATAAGATATTCAGCCATTAGGTTATGGGGGGAGAATGCATGCAATTTTTGGAGAGAAGATTTTGTGCGAAGCTGAGAGATTTCAAGACTTTTACTTTCAAGGTGTTTTCATTCTTTTTTTATTTCAATAAAGACTTTATGATTTTTATTATGAATATGTGTAACTAATTTTCTTTTGCTAGGGTGAGGCCATGATCCTTAGCAAGAATATGTAGTTTCTTCTTAATTTGCTTATGAAGTCATGCATGTAAGTTTTGAATTGTTAATCACTGATTTAAACTATCTATTTGTGTTAGTGATTCGCGACCATTAGGATATTTAGAAAAGTAATTTGATGCAATTTTGGTGGAGGGCTGTGCCTGAAATTGACTAAGGCTTCTTGTGATTAATATGTTTAATCTCTTAGGATGGACGACACGTTTTAAGGGTTATATGGTTTTTCAAAAGCTTTTCATAAAACTTAATGAGTCTTGCATGTTCACATTTGATCTGGACACCACGGACGGGTTGCATGTTAGATATACGTTCTATGTTGGAGGTTCCAAGTAGGATATATTTTAGGAAAACCTAACCTTCAAATTATGCGTGTATGGTTCATAAGTAATTAGAAGAGCTACATAGGATTGTTAGGGTGACGGCGGAACCCTAGTATCTTATCATTTTAAATTCTAAAAATTGTTTCGTTCTCTTTCTTTAAAATTGCAGTTTTTAAGTAATCTTTTTAATTAAATTCGTTTTTCTTAATTTAGGTCATTAAATCACCCTTTTCCAAAATTTTGTTCTAAATAATTAGTTGAGAATTTATATGGCGTTAATCTATTTAAATTAATCCTTGTGGAGAATGACCTTGCTTGAGCCAACTATACTACGATAATCTTGTTTCTCTTGCAAGTATTTTAGGTGTTTTAACCCTTTTTCGCAGGCGGTAAAAATCGTATCAAGAAATTGGCGCCGTTGCCGGGGATTGATTTAATATAGATTTTTGTTTATCTTATTCTCAATTAATTATTCCGTATATAATAATCATAAAAAAAAATAATTTTGTTAAATTTATTTTATTTTATTTTCTCTTCTGCAGATTGTGCATTGCATGGTTTGTACCAGATCACAAAAACAGCAACTTGCAGATTTTGATTCAGAACCTGAACGAACAGCTAGACAGAGACGTAGAGAGAAGAATCTGCAGTGGGAACCTTCATTCCAGGAAACAATTTTGCATAACCTGTTTATTGGGGTTTTGGATAGCCCCAATTAAATAAGAACGAAATTTCTCTAATGCAAAAACAACTGCTAACAATTCTTTCTCAGTGGTTGCATAGTTCAACTATGCATCATTGAGAGTTCTGCTGGCATAATAAATGACTTGAAGAATCTTGTCTTTTCGCTGTCCAAGAACTACCCCAACTGCATAATCTGATGCATCACACATTAATTCAAATGGTAAGTTCCAGTCTGGAGCTTCAATAATTGGTGCTGAAGTTAGAAGTCTTTTCAACTTGTTGAAAGCCTCCAAGCATGCATCATAAAAAAAAAAACTATGCATCCTTAGCCAATAAGTTACACAAAGGTTGGCTAATCTTGGAGAAATCCTTGATAAATCGGCTGTAAAACCTAGCATGCCCAAGAAACAAATGAATACTTTTCACAGTAGTAGGAGATGGCAACTTAGCAATAACATCAATCTTAGCTTTATCAACCTCAATACCCTTGCTAGATACTAAGTCCCCTAAAACAATGCCTTGTTTAACCATAAAATGACACTTCTCCCAATTCAATACCAAATTAGTTTCTTTGCAACACTCAAGAACCAAAGATAAATTATGCAAACAATGATTAAACGAATCCCAAAAAACAGAAAAATCATCCATAAATACCTCAACAACTTGTTCAACCAAACCTGAGAATATGCTCATCATGCAGTGTTGGAATGTTGCAGGTGCATTGCATAATCCGAAATGCATTCTTCTATAAGCAAATGTACCAAAAGGGTAGGTGAAGATGGTCTTTTCCTGATCCTCTGGTGCAACTGGAATTTGATTGTAGCCTAAATACCCATCTAAAAAACAATAGAAAGTCTGACCAGCAAATCTCTCTAACATTTGATTAGTAAAGGGTAATGGAAAGTGATCCTTTCTAGTACTTGCATTGATCTTCCTGTAGTCAACGTACATTCACCACCCAGTTGTTAAACGTGTAGGCACAAGCTCGTTATTGTCATTTTTTACAACTGTAATTCCAGTGCGTTTCGGTACCACTCGAGTAGGACTTACCTATTTACTATCTGAAATTGGATAAATCATTCCAGCATCTAAAAGCTTCATAACCTCATTTCAAACAACTTCCTTCATAATTGGATTCAATCAGCATTGAGCATCAATGGTGGGTTTGACATCCTCCTCCATCAAAATTCTGTGCATACAGAGTGTTGGGCTGATCCCCTTAATATCTACAATTGTCCACCCAATGGCATCTTGAAAATCTCTCAAAATGCGCAGCAATTTGTCTTCCTCAATTGGAGATAAATCTGCAGAAACAATAACTGGCAGCGATGAATTAACACCCAAATAAGTATTTTTTAAGTGTTCTAGTAATGGCTTCAATTCCAGCTTAGGTGGTTGTATTTTTGAAGGCTGTATTGGTGTTTTTGGTTCTCCTAAACTCTTAAAAATGTGCCTCCACTTTGGCTAGTGTAAAGGGACACTTTCCAAAGCTGTAACATACTCAAAAGCCTCTTCATCCTCAGTTTTTGTGTCTTCAAAACCATGTAAAACTTTTAACAATGGATCTGCTGTCAAACTGGGCATAATATTTGCATGCATGATGCCTTCTAACACGTCAACTCTCATACAATCTTGCATATCATTAGGCCTCTTAGTTGCTTCAAATAAATTAAACACAACAGACTGTTCTCGTACTCTAAGTGTCAATGTGCCAGCTTCCACATCTATCAAAGTTCTAGCAGTTGCCATGAATAGGCGGCCCAAAATAATTGGTGTTTGCATATCTTCGTCCATATCCAATACCACAAAATCTGCTGGAAGGTAGAGATTGTCCACTTTGATAATAAGGTCTTCAATAATATCCATTGGATAAGCAACCAAACGATCCGCTAGCTGTAAAATAACTGATGTTGGTTTGATTTCTCCTTGTCCTAGTCGCTGAAAAACAGAGAAAGGCATTAAATTAATACTAGCACCCAAATCAATTAAAGCGCGTTTAAAATCATAATTTCCAATTGTGCATGAAATTGTAAAACTCCCTGGATCTTTTTTCTTTGTTGGTAGTTTTTGTAATAAAAATGCACTGCATTGTTCTGTGAGAATCACTTTTTCGAAGTCCACAAGCTTCTTTTTCTTTATGCACACATCTTTCAAAAACTTGGCATATGAAGGAATGTTCTTGATTGCTTCAATTAATGGTAGATTAATTTGAACTTTAGCCAATGTCTTCATGAAATCTGTTAATTGTTGATCTCTTGCATGTGGCTTCAATCTTTCCGGATATGGCATAGGTGGCACATAAACTCGTTCGAACTTTTCTGTAGTTTCTGCATCAGGTACTGTAGTATTTTCAGATTTTTCAAGTGGTTGTGCAGATTCTGCAGAAATTTCAGAACCTGTTTGTTGCTGCACAAGTGCTGCTCGTGTAGTTCCAGCACCATTTTCTGTATTTTCTATATCACAGTTATCATAACTTTTACCACAACGTAATATTCTAACAGCATTACAATCTGCATTGCCACATGGAATCGGGATAGTTTGGCTGGGAAATTTTCCCGGTTATCAGCCCAAAAACTGGATTGAAAGCTGCCCCATTTGTTGTTGTAGATCTTTCATTGTTGCTTGTATGTTCTGAATGTTTTGGTTGGTTTTCTGAATCTCTCGTTTTGTTGCATCAAAACTTGCCTTAGTGTGATATGCCAATTTTTCAATTGCAATTTCCCAAGAAGGTTTAGCTTGAGCAGCAGGTTGCTGCATTTGTTGTTGAAACTATGGTTTAACCTGTTGATCTCTATCTCACTTGAAATTTGGGTGATCTCTCCACCCTGGGTTATACAAATTTGAATAGGGATCATTCATATGCCTTTGATAATTATTGAATGCATTAATCTGTTCTGTAACATGCTCCGGATATGCATCCCTATATGGGTAGCCTGTAAAATCATGTGTTGTGATGCCACAAATGGTACACGATGCTGCAGTAGGCTGCTAGACAGCAACCTGCTGCACAAGTGCTGCCATTCTTTGTAAAAGCATGTTAAATTTTGCATCAAAATTTTATAACTTTTTCTCCATCTTTTCTATTTGTGCAAATACATGAGGTGAGCCACTGGATATTTCAAAAACACCCCTGGTTTGAGGTATATCAACTACCCATTATTGAGATTCTATCGCCATGTTCTCAAATAATTGATACGCTTGCGGTGCATTTTTGTCTGAATATGTTCCTCCACAAGAAGAATTAACAAGAGTCTTAGTAGTCACAAGTCATCAAAGACATGCGGCACAAATCAAGCAAAGGAAGTACAAAACCGTCCCAAAAGTCGGCAAAAGGGAGAAAATCCATCTTAAAATCGGCAAGGGGTCTAAATTGCTCCCAAAACCAAAAAGAAAGCTAAAACATCTTCACAAAGAAGTAAGAATTGAAGATTGCTCACAAAATAGGAAACAAGCCCTATGGATTTTGGTCAACGTAAGGTAAAGTGGCTGAAATTAAGACACAAAACATGCCTAAATTCTCCTATGGATGAATCAAGACACAAATCAAAGCCAAATCCACCCAAAGGCATGGCTTTGGAAGTTTATAAATACAAGGTCCCAAGACACGCATAAGGTTGACAATTTCTACATTGAAAGGTGGGCAATTTCTACATTGAAAGGTCGATAATTTCTACATTCAAAGGCCGAAATTCTCACAAAAGGAGAACCTCTGCCAAATCTTTGAAGATTAAAATGCTGCCAAAGCTCTCTTTGAAGAACATACAACCAAAGCTGAGGCTTTCTTCTGACCAAAGCCGAAGCATTCCCTTGAAGAATCAACAAGCACTTGTGCCGATTCTTTCAAGACTTTGTTGCAAGCTCAAAACTTGTAACAACAGCAAGACCCTTGAATAAAAAAAGTCCTACATCAACTCTACCTTTGCCACATCCTTAAACTTGAGGTGAAGACTATCCAAGCATTGTTTCAAGCTTAAAACTTGAAGCAATCATTCAATCATTCATTCGAGATCAAGTCATCGTTACCCTTGGATCAACAACCTATGCATCTACACAAATTTGAAGACTGAATCGAGGAAAATTGTAAACAGAGATTTTAACCTACAAATTTAAATCAATACAAATCTACTTTGTACACGTGTTCTTGTTTCATTCGTTATGAAATTTTCGTGTTTACAGTAATTAAAAGTATCAAAATCTCACTAAAATAACCAATAAATTAATAATAAGATTGGGTAAAACATATAGTAAAATATTGACTCATCAAGGATAACACAACTAGATGTGTTTATTCCTTTGTTGAATGAACAAAGGAACATAAGAAGTTAGCACAAAGACATGGAAACTTTCTGTGCCAATAATTATTCACCTACAAATTGTTGTATGAAGAAAGAAGAGTTTCTTTGACCAAGCCTTAGTTAACACAAACAGTAGTGCTTGTTTCTTTGTTAAATGAATAAGGAATTTTAGAAAAAAGCACAAGCGCATAGACACTTTATGTTCCATGATTCTTCACTTACAAATTGTTGTATGAATAAATGAAAGTTGCCTTGAACAACTCTTGAATGTTTGTAATTTTGTTGGAACAAGATAGTTGTTTAGGGACAATAGTCTATCAACATAGAAGATTAATGATTTTCAATTGTATGGACTAATGATGATTTTGAATCATTGAGTGTTGAAGTGTTACACCACTTCACTAGATGAAAACTAGTCTAGGACTTACCTTTGTGTCCCTATTCAAATGGTTCACTAAGTTTATTGTAAACTATACAGTGAACATTTACCACACGCTCTCCAAATTGTTTGATGTGTATGACACAATTGAAATAAGCTTCAAGTGAGAGTTTAGGGACCATGACTATTGTAGTCATACGAAAGTCAAATGAAGAAAGCAAAGTAACTCCAAGGGAACAAACTTTCTTTATGAAAGGATGGGCATTGGAAGGGGTATTTGCAAGCATTGTCTTGCAAGTGTCAAGAAAACACTTTTGAAGGTGTTGTAAGTTTGTTCTCGAAGAAATTCAAAAGAGTTGGTTCTTCTACTTGAATGTTTGATTTTGTACTAGTAATTATGTTTGTAATCGTTGTTGAAGAGTGACTAGTAAGAACTAGAAAATTAATGAGAGAAGAGACTGCGTTACTAGAAAATTAGTAATCACTTCACCCCTGACATGTCTCCCGAGGAAAGCTTGGTAAATGCTAAAGTTAATCCCTTTGGTGGGGATAATCTGTAGTTTGATGCATCCATTGCTCCAGGAAAGGATAAACTGTTGCCTAATGTCTCTGCCACTTCCAGAGCAAGTAATAACCCACAAGGAATAACAGCCGCCCTAGAAAACAATGGGGGCTAGGCTAACAGACCCCCCTTCCATGGATCAGATCTAGGAGACCTTGATGAAGATTAACATCTATATCGACAAGTTGTAAAAGAACCAAGTGGCTGCAAGCCGGAAGCCACTTCTATTTCATGGACATTGACAAACGTATATATGGAAAAGTTGAGTGGGACAACCTCTCATACTCAAATTCTTGATTTTGGTTATGGGAATATAATATAAGTATCATGACCCCTAAATGGGAGCCTATATCGTCGCTTACCATCACAATCTCAGCAAACATCACTAATCCAAGTAAGGGTTCCTTGCACGATGGGCAGGTCTTCAATGTGGCTTTTATGAGCAAGCTCCTAGCCTCGTAGGACTCTTCTTTCTTGAACCTGATTGGGGTATCGATAGAGAGAACTCTAGAGGTTTGGTCAGAAACCATCATCCTAACATCCATGGCAAACCAACGATCAAGTCCAAGGGCCCATTTTCAATGGCGATTGAAGCCATACCTTTTATGGAATAGTTCTTTTGGCCGTGATTCATATCATTTCATGAGGATTCTGACCTAGACTATTATATTATGCACTATCAGAATGTCATGGCGTTGTACAACAACAACAATGCTTGGATGTATAAGATGTTCCTGTTCACCTTGGAGGGACTAGAGATAAGATGGTACTCAAGAATTGCCATCAAGGTCCATTGATTGCTTTGAAAGTTTGGCTAATATCTTTACCAATACTTATTCAGTATACTACGATGTGCGCAAATGCCACGAGATCATGTTAAAAAAAGATCCTTAATTTAGAGACGGAAGCCTCAGGATTTATCTGAAACATTTCTGCACAGAGCTAGTAGAAATTGAGAAGCCCGATGATAGATTGGCCATTATAGCCTTTAAGTAGGGCATGTATGTCCATTCACCATTTTCCTAGAAGTTGAATAAAAGGAAGTATGATTACGCCACTCTGGTAGAATGCTTAAACGACCTCACAGATTGGGATGATAAGACTATAAGGAGAATTGTCGAACCAAACTATTTCAAGAATGCTGATAGAAGAATAAGCGACAAGGACATTCCTCCCCTTTACCCACGTTAAACTGTAGAGGAGGAGATTGAGATAAACAAGCCCCAGACCAAGCTAAAGTAGTACACTGCTCTAAACACTACCATCAATAGCATCTTCCACAGCATAAAAGAGAAATCATTTTTTGGTGCCCAAAACCACTCCTGAAGCATCTAGCAAAAAAGAACCCGAATGAATACTGGTTTTTTTTTTTTTTTTTTTTTCACAAGAGCACTAGTCATGCTACTAGGAGTTGTCGCATGTTGAGGGATAATATAGAAGAACTATTGAATCAAAGACATTGCTAAGAGTTCGTCAGAGACAAGGTAAGGAAACAAGGCTCAATCGAACCTAAAGACAGGGACCGATTAGACACACATACTGACGATAAAGATGAGTGCTCGGCAAAGAAGCCCACTATTAACATAAATTGCATCCACGGAGGATGTGAAACCCTAAAGGATAAATGGACGATTGAGCAAATTACGAGAAATCCAATACCCATCACCCTGAGATGGATTCCCTAACTAGAGATAAATTCCCTGCCAATGCCTTTAGATCGAATAGATAAAGATACATCCGAACTATGCGCAATTTGATTCTCTTCCTGGGATATGTAGGATGTTTATTCTAGACTCAATCACAACACCACCATCTATGCGAAGACAAGTCCATGGAAAACTCATCTCCCAATGCCCTACCATATAGGCTTATCGTCAAAAGTGATCTCATTGGGACTCCTAAAGAGCCTGTGAAAACTATCATGCACCTGAAGTCGGAACTTGAGGTGAAAAATCTTGGGAAAACTCGATATTGTCTTAGCCTAGAGATTTAGCATTCTTCGGATGGAATTCTTGTTCATTAGTCGAACTACACCTAGAAGGTGTTGAATCGTTTTAATAAAGATAAAGCGAAGCCTTCGTGTACTCCTATGGTTGTTATATTGCTAGATGCTAAACGAGATCGTTTCTATCCCAAAAGGATGAGGAAGAGGTGTTGGAGTCTAAAGTTCCATAAGTGTGATTGGCACTTTACTGTACTTAGCTCAGTGTACTAGACCAGATATCTCCTTTGTTATCAATCTTTTGGCAAGATGCAATCACGCGCCTACCTATACATCGGACAGGTGTTAAAGACATCTTCCACTACCTCGAAGGTATGACAAATTTGGGTTTGTTCTATCTTTATGAATCCTTGAGAAGAGCTGCAACTCCCCTCGATTCTCGGGGTGATTCAAGCCTTGTTAGTTATGCTGACAAAGGGTACTTATCTGACCTGTATAAGGCATGTCCTTAAACGAGTTACGTCTTTACCATTGAAGGCACTGCAATATTTTGGAGGTCAACCAAACATACCTTCGTTGCGACCTCTTCAAACTATGCTGAAATTTTCTCCCTACATGAGCTACACATGAGTGCTTTTAGTTAAGAGCAGTAATGAAACATATTTGAAGCACTTACAAATTTTCTTCTATCGTTGGTATCCCTACAACAATCTCTAAAGATAACGCAACATGTATCGAACAACTTAAGAAGGGATACATTAAAGGAGACAACACCAAGCATATCGTCCAGAATTTCTTTTTCTCTCATAAGAAACAATATTGGAAGATTTAAGTTAAGCAAATCCATTCCCAAGAAACCCTGGCCGACCTCTTAACCAAATCTTTGTCAAAGACTACTTTCTAGAGGCTTGTTCAAGGAATTGGTACACGGAAGCTTTCGAAGTTGTAACATTATTAGTTCTCTTTGGAACTTTATGTCAAATTCAAGGGGAGTATCCTAAAGTATACTCGTTTAATCTTAATGTACCTTTTTCCCAACGATTACGAGCAATTTTCCCTTTGCGATTTTGCTACCTAACTAGGTTTTAATGAGGTACCTATTTGGGCTAGTGCCCTTTATACACTCAAGGGGAGTGTTACGGATATCTTTAATTGTGATTGTGTAAATCCTAGATAGATTTAGTTGCTAGATTATCTATTATTCTAGTTATTCTTTCTTTATAGGATTGTACTTACTTGGAGGAGAAGTTAATCTTCTCCTCTTATTCTACTATAAATAAAGGCACTGCATAGGAAAGAATACACACAAGAATCTCTAAGCATTCTACAATCTCTCCAGTCTCTCCAATCACTCTCTTTGCTACACCGCCTTTCTTTTCCTCAGTTAAATATAAACCACAAAAAAATGATTATTTTTTTGTCGCATGTGATAGAGATTTGGTATGTTATGTCCTAAATTTTTAGCCATATGTCATTAATATTTAATTTTTAGTCTAATTTTATAACAAGATGTTTTTTACAAGAGCTTTTTCAGAATTATATCCTCTAGAATTCTTAATGTATTCTTTCAAATTGACAAGTAAAGTATGTTCTCGCACCATTGATGTTCTTTCAAAAAATAACCATTGAGGTTCTTTCAAAAAATAATTTGAGTGAAAAGAAATATTGTAAAATAATTCATTTACATAGATTTTGTTGTTGAAATTTGTTGTGTTGTACTTTTTGATATGAAGATTTTAAATCAATAGTTGAATGTTAGTATAGTTGTTTACATTGCAAGAGATGTCTTTGCTTTTATTATAAGGAGCATATTGATTTTCTTTAAATTGTTTTCTAGTTGATTTATTTAATTGTTTTTATTTAAAATTCGTTTTAATTATTTTAAATTCCAAAATCAACATTTTCCTAATTTGTTTTAAGTAATTAATTAAGAGTTGGTTTTAAATATAAATTATTCATTTAATCCCTATGGAAACGACCTTAGTTGAGCCATTTATACTACAATTATTTTGTTCTCTTGCAAGTATTTTGTGTGATTTTAACCTTCCTAACGTATGTACTAAAAATCCTATCAGGTTTCAAACGGACAAGGGATGTTCAATCAGATACAGATCATAAGGGGGTCAATTAATTTACTCAAAATGTGTGTTTAATCGGATATAGATCATAAAGGGTTAAATAATTTACCAAGTGTGGAGTTGTCCTAGTGGTTGCAATTTAACTTTATGACGATTAATTGTCCGAATTGTCCCACAATAATTTGATTATCGCCTTCATACTTTGGACGAAGGTGTGTTCAATCCGATATGGTAAAATAATCCATCAGTTTGTACGATTTGTTTCCATGTGAAACATGTTTTATACGTGCTAGTGTTTAAGACCAGTTTTGCATCCCGACTCCGCTGTAGCACGATATTGTCTGCTTTGGGCCATGCCTTCATAGATTTGTTCCTGGGCAAGAGAACCTCACTACCCAAAACGCGTCATGCTAGGAAGAGAGGGGCATGTACATATAAGGCTAAGGACCAACCCCCACCCTGCCGATGTGGGATACTACAATCCACCCCCTTAGGGAGACCGATGTCTTCGTCAGCACATACGAATGGATGGTGAGTTTGGCTCTGATACCAAATTGTCACCTCCCGACTCTGTCGTAGCATAGTATTGTCCTCTTTGGGCCACGCCCTCACAGATTTGTTCCTGGGCAAGAGAACCTCACTACCCAAAACGCGTCATGCTAGGAAGAGAGGGGCATATACATATAAGGCCAAGGACCAACCCCACCCCACCAATGTGGGATACTACACCAAGTACACAAGCTAATGAAATGTCACATCCGTTAAGCCCCTATTAATTTTTCAAACATAGATTATATTCAAAACTCACCAACTGAGTATATCATGATCAACATTAATATTAGTTTCCTTAAAATCTAAATTTCAGACATAAATTATTTAATATGGAACCAATGATTAAATGGGTATTGAATTTAATGAAAAAATGGACCCAATTTGAAATTACATCAGGAAGACAATCTCTTAACTAAAAAGAGGGTTAAGAATTCAAATAGGGTTTCAATGAACTTGTTTCTACTCTTATGATTTCCTCATTTGTCAATTCTCGGCTTGTAAAGCGCTCTAGTTCTTCTTGGTGAAGATGGTGGTGGCCGCATCATATCAGTCCATATCGCTTCAGTAACCTTCATGACCTTCTGCTTGATGTTGGCGGCTTAAGTTGTAGGGTGGAGTTGGTAGTTTTTGTTGGGTTTGGAGATGATGGCCTGATGTGGGTGGTGCTGATCGCTAGTTGGTGGAGGCTATACTTCAATGATCTTCTATTGATTTTGGAGACAAAATAATCTCTAGTTAATTTAATAGATTTTTAAATGAGGCTTAACGAATGTGACATTTTCAATTAGTTGGGTACTTGTTTTGAATATGTAAAAAAGTCGAGACCATAACACTAAAGGGTTGGGAAGTTTTAGATACTTAATCCAACTTTTTATAAATAAGATGAGGTTATTCCTATACAGAACATCACTACATAGAATGGTTTAACTGTATAATAATGGTATTCCAACTATAGACTTGATCACACTCGTATAGTTTGATAGCTTTTGTTGGTTGATTACAACCCTAATAGATAACCGAGTTATCTAGCATTCTCTATTCTTTGGACCATAAGGATGGGTAAATTGATTGTTGGAAATTACCGTAAAATGTCTTTTATCAGAATATCGAACCCAGGTAAAATGTCTTTTAACTACTTAGTGCTACGATATTTCATACTACTTATAAGTGAGACATCAAATTCAACTATTTTTTATGACGAGTTTAATACCACATTATTATGGATGACCCAGTATATGGATAGAGCCAAACCTCTCACTCTTTATTTATATATTTGTGGTATTAAAAAAAAAGTTGCATAATACATGATTCTTATTGTTATAAATTATTAGTATCTAGTTGTCATATCCCAGCCTCTACCGTAGCAAGATATTGTCCGCTTTGGGCCATGCCCTCACGGATTTGTTCTTGGGCTTCCACCCAAAATGCGTCATGCTGGGAAGAAAGGGGCATGTACATAGGCCAATGTAGGATACTACAATCCACCCCCCTTAGGGAGACCGATGTCCTCGTCGACACATCCGAACCGACGGTGAGTTTGGCTCTGATACCAAATTGTCGCACCCCGACTCTGCTGTAGCACGATATTGTTCGCTTTGGGTCATGCCCTCACAGATTTGTTCCTAGGCAAGGGAACCTCACTACCCAAAACGTGTCATGCTAGGAAGAGAGAGGCATGTACATATATGGCCAGGGACAAACCCCAACCCCGCCGATGTGGGATACTACAATCCACCCCCCTTAAGGAGACTTGAAGGAAATATTTGTAAAAACTAGTTCATTTGAGCAACATCTATGCATGCTATTAACAATTAAAAGGTGGAATCATGCTTGTATGCACTCAAAAATAAAACTTTACCTATGAAATTCAAGGCCTAGTGAGTGTGGTGGACTAAGACTCAACTCAAGAACAAAGTGAGTTGAGAAATATTATACCTTTGTTGATTCTTCTTTGCATAAGCAAAGGCTAATCAGCCAAGAGATAGGGCCTTCATTCCTTACTTCTTAGCTCCATGGATTTCTTGGATGAGGATGGTAGAATGGATTCTCCAAGTTCCCAAAAAATAGAGAACATCTAAGTCTCCACACCAAGGAGAGCATTGATGAAGAGATGAGTGACCTAGAGGAAGTAAGATTGCTAACTAATTTCCTCTAGGGTGGCCGGCCTCTTAGAGAGAAAAGGAGAGCATTGTGTTTTCATCTTTTCTCCAAAAGAAACCCCTATTGATGAAATGTTATAAAGTTCTTTATATAGTCCCTTCAATTAAATAACAAAAGAACCAAAACCCTTCATCCTCTAATGTGGTCGACCTTAAGGGTTTATTGGGCTTTCAAGCCCTTTATGTATTCAAGTTGTCATACAACTTGAGTTAGTGGGTTTGACATTCAAATCCTATTGGGCCTTGTGGCCTAAAACTAACCCGAGGTCTATAACGAACTTATTCGTTTGATTAATTAACATATTAATTAATCCTTGCCATAAATAATTAAACCATTTAATTATCCTTACTTATCTCCGTTATTTCTTCAATCTCTACCGTACACGATGTACGATCCATTAGGTTCCTTTTAGCGAGGCAGTGGGCGATTAGAACTCTTCAAATCGATTGTGAATTGAAACTTATCTTCAATTTTCCCTTTAGTGATTACACACCTTTAGGGCTTCCACAAACCATGAGTGATACCTAATAGTATGTCATGGCTTCCCAAGCTAATCAGAAGAGGTGGATAACCTATTCAGTTTAGGATTACAATGCAATACGGTCTTTCTATAATACAATACTCTTGACCACATTGTTTGGTTTGATAGTTTATTCATGTCTACTATCCAATGTGATTCTCTTACTTCTATGATTACCTTGAATGTGATTTGGAATGACTTCCTAAATCTCATTCATACTCTGGCCAGACATTCTTAATCATATCATAGAGTATTCTCCCTCAAACGGTTTGAAGGTTAGGGATCCCTTGTTGCGCATTCACTTGCCTCCATGGCTAAGTGGCTTAACCCCAACTATGCCGTGGACGCCCTTTGATGGAGTGACTTTGACATAGTCAAAGATGAAAGACCTAACCATAAGACAACTATGATGCCTCAGGTCAAAGGACTACTTTGCATATCCCAACCATGAGTTCTCATGTGACATGAGTATGAGAACTCTTTGTTGATCGTGTTCAGTGGACTCATTCTCTGTTGAGCACCTACATGCTTATCTTGGTGTCAGTCACACGAATGTCTCGAGACCAGTCACTCTCCCTAAGAGAAGACATAGCACGTACCGATCTTAACAGACTGTCAATGCCCAATTGGCAATCCTATGATCAGGAATGTTTAGGATATGTATACGAAAGAGAATGGTCTCATGAATCTAATTTCTTTAGATCACATTCTCCCAATTACATATTCCTTGGACTTATCTTTAAGCATATAACATTTATATGAGATAGCTTCAAACAATAATCTTTGCCCTTTATATTAACTAAATTACTTTAACATGTGAAATGTCCGTAAAGTATCATCATATGATTGGTTTTAGGGAACATTTCCAACAAGGCCGATGTCCTTGTCGGCCCATTCGAATGGACAGTGAGTCTGGCTCTGATACCAAATTGTCACATCTCGTCTCCGCCGTAGCAAGATATTGTCTGCTTTGGGCCACACCCTCATGGATTTGTTCTTGGGCTTCCACCCAAAATGCATCATACTAGGAAGAGAGGGGCATGTACATATAAGGTTAGGGACTAACCCCCACCCTGCTGATGTGGGATACTACAATCCACCACCCTTAGGGAGATCGATGTCCTTGTCGGCACATCCGAATGGATGGTGAGTCTTGCTTTGATACCAAATTGTCACATCCCGCCTCCGCCGTAGCAAGATATTGTCCGCTTTGGGCCATCAACTTTATACCAAATTCTTCGACTGTAAACTTTGATTAAATTGGTACTCCTCTTGGGAGACATGATCTCAGTGGACGAGATTCTTTTCTTTTCCCCCAAAAAGGTAGTAGCAGAAGAAAGTTGGAATTCTCACAAGGTGTTGTGAAATTCGAGACAATCTTTGGTCTTGTCGACCTTATTGACAAATTGTTATTGATTTTTCGACTATAGTGTTTTTCCTCACTTATTGACCGAGGACAATTAGTTTGGTTTGGGATATTGATTATGAATAACGTTTCTGACAACTGAACTATTGTCTCACCTTATCTTTGCTTTACACCTTCTGATGACCTTGATGATTTTAGAAATCAATGATGATGTGTTCTTTGGATGTTTTGACTGTGCTGAGGCAACATGACAGAGAATCGCTTAGGTTTTCCAGCGTTTAGAACTGTTCGAAATAAACCATCTTATTCATGACCTAAAGTGGACAATATTGTGCTATGGTTGAGTCGGGATGCGACACTTGGAATGTTTAAAAAGGTTGAGACTAATTTGAAATGATAATAAAAATTTTGAGGGGTTTTTGGTACTTAAGACGCTAAAAGGTTAAGGGTTTTTTGGTACTTAATTCTAAAAAGTTTTCGGCCCTAACTTGGGCTAGTTATATATAGAAATACTCCATATTTAAATAATAAAGGTATTACGTTACAATTCATTTAGGTCTCGTATTAAAAAAGTTACCTCCACATAATAATAAGTGGCAATAGTTTTTCGAAAATATGTAATGTCATAAATAGAAATTTAAGATGAATAAATTATTTCTCTAAATTTGTTTGGGATAATAAATTATTGTATAGAGTTAATTTATTATTTCTTTAAATTTGTCAGTTAAATGATTGGAGTCACAGAGAGGTCACATCTATTTTGGATATAGAAGATTTGATCTCATGTCCTTGAGCTTGGAAGTATGTAGTAATTCATCTACACATGGAAATCTCGTTGTTGGAGCTAAAATGTTTTTAGTTTTACAAGCATGTTTCCTCGTTTTACAAGCATGTTCCACTACTAATGTAGTTCTTTGTATTCATATTCTATACAACTTTTATTAAGGGTAATTAAGTGAAAAAATAATTTTCTTAGCTAAACCTCTATTAAGTAATAACCTCCCTATAATAGTAAAATTAGTTTGATCCTAACATTATTACTACTTAGAGGTTTTACTGTATATCATTGGTCCTTCATGCCTTTACGGTTTACCTTTAGTTTTTTTTTGTATTTTGTCAAATGATAGAAACTCATCCCTTTATAGGTCTAATTAATTGAGATTTTGGAAGATTTTAAAACAGTTATTAATCCATGGAGTTTGATGGAGTTTTATTGAAGTTTCCTAGACTTCATTTGCATTCATTCATAATGATTTTCTGAAGCCTAAAATACACTATAAAATCCCTCCAAATTCTTAATTTTTTAAAATATTTTAAAATTAAATTCTAATTGAATCCACATGGAGTTTTATGAAACACTTTCAGATCTTTGATTGACTACCCATGGAATTTCATGGATTCATTTAGAATCTTGATTACCCTTGTATTTGTAAACTCTTTAAAACCTTTTGATCTCCTAGTTGAATACATTAATTTAGATAAGTAGAATATTGCATGAAAAAAAATGAAAAATACACACGTCAAAATCTCAAGAGATCTAATTTTATTAGATAACCTCAACATTAAAAGAGAAATATGTTAAACATGAAATAAAGAGGTACAGATAGCCCGGTGCATAGAAAGAACACGTCCCTTTCGAGCAGCCAACCATAATCCCCAATAACTAATGGGTTTATTATTAAGGCATTGAAAAGTAAAGGATAGTGCATAATTAAGGAAAATATCGGTTTGAATGTTGAATCACGCGGATGATATACCAATCCAAGGTGATCTCTCTTGCAGAATTTGAAGACCCATATACCTGCCCAAAGCACAAAAGTTGAAAGGAATGAAAAAGAGCAACATGGCATAGATTTCTTTACAAGCAATTCATACAAGCAAATAAGTTTTGAAAAATTCAAGTTATTTTGCGAGTATATATCACATACCTGCCTAACATCAGATAGAAGCCCATAGGGTGGCTCGCCGGTGTGACAGGGAATGTGGAAGAATCAACAACGCGTAATGCATCGATCCCACTAACACGCAAACCACCGTCAACCACCTTTCCAACAATGCATCCACCGTGGTAATGCCAATATGAGGCCAGTGAATCATGACAAAATGTTTCGAGTGCATCATCTGTTTGGTTATTTGGAAAAGGAACTCCTAAAAAGGTGAAGCCTTCTACACCTGGCAAATCTTCGGTTTTATATGGTTTAAATGCATCGGTCCTTAATAAATCACTGAACTGTTTCATGCCGCTAACACAATGAGCAAGGTCTGTGGCATTGGAATAGTAATTGAATACAACGTTTGGGCCAACAGTCACATCATTAGATGAATTTAGCGTGAGAGAACCATGAGATAAAGGTCCTGGAACTTTGTTAGGAATGTGAAGGAAAGTCGAATTTGGTAGGGGGTAAGACTGACTAGGGAAAAAACTGTAGGGTGGAACAGTAAGTGGCCCACCCGAGATAGAACATTGCCAGAAATTGTTTCTAATGCCCAGAGCTGTTACAATTGAGCCTTCAACTGGATTTGGGGGCAAAATGTTTATGAAATTACGAGGATTGTCGTACAGAAAATGACCAACGTAAGGATGGTCAATAACAACTGGGATTCCAAGCGATGATAAGTAGGACTCCGGGCCAACACCACTAAGTAGTAGAAGTTGAGGAGTCCCCATTGTCCCTGCACTCAATATAACTTCTCCTTGATTGCGTACGTATGACCGATGAGAAATCCCATTAGAATCCTTAAATATGACTCCTCTTGCTGACAAATCTGCATTATAAAATGAGAATTGTTATTCGCACTCCAAAAATCTCATTTTGCACTCCAAACTTTCTAAAATTAGGAAGAAAATTACACTTATGAGAAGTGTAGAATGAGATTTTTGGAGTGCTAATAATAGTTCCCTATAAAATAGCTTATAATTAACATCAAACAAAAATAACAAAAATAGGGTAGCTTTATTACCATTTCCAGTATTTGGATTTACCTTCATTCCATTGATGGTTTAAAATAATTAATTATTAATTTAAAGTGCAGTATGAGACGGAGAAACTAGGATGCTTTAGATAACTTAGATGCAAACGTACTTGATTCAAAAGTAGAAGAGATGAGGATCTTCTCTACGTTGGCATGAACCGCAACTCGCAAGTTGTCTAGGTCTCCTTTGTTAAGTAGTTCATCAGCTGCATGTCTCGTTCCATTATTGTCAAAAGTTGAGCCAGTGATTCTAGTTCCCAGTACGTGATCCAAACTGAATCCATTGTCTGGTAAAACACCAGCCTCCAAAAATGCTTGTTGTGTAATAGTTTGCCAAGCGAATGCATTTGGCTTGTACACAATAGTGTCTTCGATCCACTCATATGTTGCATTAACCAAATCCATGTTCCATTCAACTCCTGATTGACTAAAGAATGAAATGTTAGCTCTTGCGTAAACGCCAGCATTGATTATGCTCGTGCCGCCGAGGATCCTTCCTCTAACAGTAGGAATACCATCTTCTGACATGACCCTTTGAACTGGTGTCTCTCCATCATCTTCTTGCTGGAGATTATAAATAAACCCATCTTGAGTCAAGACATTCGGATATGATGCAGGAAAACTTCCCCTTTCTAAAACGAGCACCGAATAGTTCAATGATAAAGTTGCTGCCAATGGACACCCTGCGGTACCCCCTCCAACTACGATGTAGTCATATACTTCTTCTTGTGGAAGATCAGTGGCATTAACCACAGATTTTGAGTAGCTAAAATCTGAAAAATGTAAAAGAGAATTTTCTTAAGTACAAAGGAAGAATAATGGTTTCAGAAGTTTATCATAAGTAGCACATCTACTTTGCAGTCATCTTTATGTTTTTTTATTTTTTTTTATTTACATATATAGTTTACCATGCTCAGAAGGAGTGGCCAACGATTGAACCTCTGATTGAAGATGGACACAAAGTTGCAACACCAATAGCACACGAAACACCATTGATTTCACCATTTTTGAATCCTGGAAGGTGAACGTACTCCCCTGAAAATTCAAAACACTTGTATGGTTTCATCTAGAGATAATCATTTTGTTTGTCCATACTCATTAGAGAATAACAACAAAAGGGTCATTAATTTACAAATTTTGAAGTTCTTCTAATGTTTGGAAGTTAGTAAAATAAACGATAACTGCACATATATTATAAACGGTAAGAAACTTTACGGACGAGATATTGAGTCTAGAATTTCTTTTTCAGATGTGCTTCTAGGATTTTGTTAATAAACTTCTCCCATGCAGGATACAAAGATGGACTTTGTATGGAAGCAGCACTTGTATCCTCAAGAAAAAAACAAGCTCAAACTTCTCTCAATAACTCTCCGTAATCTTGAAACCGAATGCTACTGAATGGCGAGTATTGCGTGCAGTGAGCATCGCTCTTTATAGACGGTGAAGGCATCTATATACAAAGAAAGGTCATAACTTGAGAAAAGGAAAGGACCTTTGTAAAGGACATGACTGGCTCACGTGGCACTTTTCTGGCGCCAACTCAACGACGGAATGCGAACGTGTTGCTATGTTCCATATATAAAACTATAAAAATCTTAACTCTAGTATTAAACCTATTGAAACATGAGCCTCTGACAAATCGTGCACGATATATAAAACTAGAAAAATCTTAACTCTTGTAGTAACCCTATTGAAACATGAGCCTCTCACAAATCCTGCACAAAGATCACATGAAATTTTTTTATTTGGGTTTCATATGCGCACCTGATGTGGTATAAACTAACAAACAAATTAAACTTTCTTTTTGACAATTGTAGTATGGATAAATAGGGATCGTTCTAGGCCGGGGATTATGAGGGACTAAAAAGACTCAAATTAGACTCAATTATACTTAACAAGACTTAAAAACACTAAACTAGACTCTTATGACTCAACATTGACTCAAAATACTCAAAACATCACAAAACAAGCAAACTGACTCAAAACTAACACTAAGGATGACTTTGGACCAAATTGGAACTAAAAAGACTCAAAACATTAAAAAGACACCAATTGGATAGATTCTAACCTAAAAACATGAAATAGAAAGGAGGGTTGGTGTTTGGACGAATTTAAGACTTAAACTAAATACTTGCAGAAATTAACTAAATGTAATACGAATTTAGGGTGTTTTAAGAGGTGAATGGCTAGCTAGAGGGTCATTCTCCACACATGACACATATGCATACAAATCGATTTCCAGTTATTCTTCCTATAAACCATGAATGACAATGCCCCAAGTTAACCGTGAACAACACTAATTAACCATCGGATTTTCCTAAATTCATTGAATTGGACATCGCATCGCAACCAAATTATTCTTATCAAGTTCCCTACACGAAAAACATGATAAGGACACACATCAAAGATCATTAAGCTCTATGAAAATCATAAGCATTGACAAGGCATTCGTAACTATGAACAACATGATACTCCTGCCAGGAATTTACTTAACACAATCGTGACTAGCAACCTCCACTACTTGCAAATATAAGTTCGAAACTATTAGGTGAAACTCCCTTATATTTTAGCATCAAATCCTTGCATGCAAACTAAGTGTGCACCCTTAACCCACATGCAAGAATAAGTTATCAATCAAGCAGTTAAGCTAATTACATTCATGATTTATGGAATCATAACTGCATGTAATCAATTCATATCACATATATGTTCAGGGCTTTGAATTTACCTCTAACTAAAACGAAATTAGTTCCTCATGTTCGCAATTAAACAAAGACAATTAAATTTAAACATTGAAAACAAAGATAGAATACACCTAGAAACACTCCAACAATCAAATGTCTTGAATGGCAAGCATGGCTCCAAGTGGCTTCTTTTTCTCCTTCCTTGCACAGCTACGGCACAATGGGGATTTTCTGAGTTTATGGCTCTTATGTGTGTGGTTTTATGGTGAAAGATGGGTGAGTTGTGAGTGCTCCGACACTATGTATTTATAGGGAGAGGGGAATGCACAGCTAAGGCTGAAAAGGAGAGGAATTAGGACTCCAAATTAGCAAGGAATAAGGACACTTCTCATCAGATTCCAGGGAGGACAAGGAGTAGTCTTTGCATCAGGAAATAGAGCTTCTAGAAGGGCTAGGTGTGGCACCAATTTAGGGATAGGGTCTTGGCTTCTAGAAACCTAATTTGTAGGTATCTTAATCCGAAAATAAGTCCCCCTTGCAGCTGGAATTTAGGTAGATTAGGATTAGGATAGGATAAGATAAGATAAGGTTAGTTTGGATAAGATAAGGTTGGATAAAGTTTTGGATAATGTTCCTTCTTTTTAGCTGATTCCTTATCTTCTTTGTCTTGAATTTATTTTCTTCATCTTTTCAGCATATTCCTAGCCTGTTGAACTTCAAAAACGTCCATCCACCTTGCTCCATGCATGTGTTATCCATTCTTGGCCCAAAACTGCTCCAAAATGCTCTAAATTGCACTTTCTTGCCAACTTTGTCATTTGAACCTGAAAACACATGAAAATAGCTTAAAACATTATAATAAGTAGAAACTAACTATGAAAATGCAAGAAAACAAGCTAACTAAATCGCATAAACATGCTCCTATCAAATTCCCCCACACTTAGCTTTTGCTAGTCCTCGAGCAAAACAAAAGAAACAAAATATAACAAAACATAACCTAGACCTTCCAACATTTGCCTCAGGGATTTCTAATGAAACATAACACATTAAAAATCACTACTCACTGAAATTTTAGGGTAAATTACAAAAAACTACCTCAACTATTGATGTCACAACACTTTCATACCTCATCTTTTAAAATTGATAATGTCATACCTTATCTTACGAATTTGTGCCAATGTCATTCCTCCATCAATTTTTCTGTTAATTTCTCAGTTAATTGCTAACGTGGCTTGATCCGGGGCCCATTTTCGATTAAAAAATTATTAAAAACTCAAAAAAATCATTTAATATTTTTTAAATATTAAAATAATAAAGAAAAGTTAAAAAAAAAAAAAAACCAACAATCAATTCGTTCCCTTCCCCCCTTCTCTCTCTTCTCCCCATCTTCTTCTTCCCCCTTCCTGCAACTTCAACCCAGAAAAAAAAAGGGGAAAAAAAAAATCCAATTTGTCTTCCCCGCTCCCCACCCCCTCTTCTCCCCGCACCCACTCTCCGCACCCAACCTCGCACCCATTACCTGCAACCCAAAAAAAAAACCCAGATCTCGTTGAGAACTTGGGCGTGGAGAAAATGGGGGGAATGGATGTGGAGGGAAAAGGGTGGGTACGCGGGGGTGATGGACGAACTGGTATCTTTCTTTATTTTTTTGTTTTTCCTTCTCTCTCTTTTTCTTCTTCTTCTGCAGGTTAAGGGGGGGGGGGCGAGGCACCTTTTTTTTTTCTTTTCCTTCTCTTTCTTCTTCTTCTGCAGGTTGGGTGGGGGGGGGTTTCTTCTTTTTTCTGGGTTGCAGCAGGTAGGAAGAAGAGGAAGGGAGATGAAGAATGGGGAGAAGAGAGGGGGCGGGGGGGGGGGGAGTTTTGTTTGTTTTTCATTTTTTATTTTTTATTTTTTTTTATTTTCTGTGTGGGTTGCAGCAAATTGGGGGAAGAAGATGAAGGAAAAAGAAGATGGGGGAGAAAAGAAGATGGGGAACAAAACAAAATCTGTGTGGGTTGCAACAAATCATTTTTTTTAGTTTTTAATAATTTTTTAATAGAAAGTGCGTCCCGAATCAAGCCACGTCAGCAATTAACTGAGAAATTAACAGAAAAACTGACGGAGGTATGGCATTAGCGGAAATTCGTAAGATGGGGTATGACATTGTCAATTTAAAAAAATGAGGTATAAAAATGTCGTGACACCAATAGTTGAGGTACTTTTTTGTACTTTACCCTAGATTTTAACTATCCTTACCCTCGAGCACACACTTAATCGCAGTTACCACTCACTAGCTTGCATTTAATCAATTAAAACAACATTTTGAATGTAGTAACATGCCTTAGAGAATTCCCTCAATTCCTCATCGGATATACTCTCTATTTTCACACAGATTTTCTGACTAAACTCCCTATACTAGGTATATGTGAGAAGATTGATGTGAACATGTAGACTAGCACTCGCATATGTCATAACAAAGAAGACACTTTTTGGAATTATTAATGCATGTATATATATGATCTCATGAACGGAATGCCACTACTTAGAAGCGAGAACCAAGGATTTCATATGCTCGTACCAATTTCAAACTCCACATATTGAAACACACAACAACCAAGATTAAAGTGAAAGGGTTGTAATGGGGCTAAGGGTATTAGCTAACAAAGAAAGGTTAAGGATAAACAAAGGTTCTTAAAGCAATAGTAAGCAAAAATAATGAAATCGACACTTAGAATTCATTTTTGAATGCAACAACCAACACAAGGGGAAGATTCACACAATACTTAGGGCCGAATTCAAACTTTTGGACCCTTCTTCAACAACCAATACTTGTGAGTTCATTCTCACTTATTTAGAACTCCTTTCCTTTCTTTTTTCTTTTCTTTTTCACGTTTTTTTTTTCCTTCCCCCACACTTGTTTCTCTGCATAATGTTGATCAAAAGAAATTCCCTCTAAGTCATGCTCCACTATACTTTAAGAACAAGGGTATGGATAGTCCTATTCTAGGCTAGGTAAGGAGAATGTGGCTAACAAAAAAAAATAGGCTAATTAAGGCTCAAAGGGGTTAAACCTACAATACATTGCAAGGGATTAAGGCTTTTTGGCTCTGGTGGTAACTAAGCAACTTCATCTTGTTATATGTTATGCACTCAATTTAAAGCTTTGAATGAAATGGGCATAAGTTCTAGTATTTGGAACTATAATGATGAAAACGCATTCTAAGTAGCAACCAAGCAAAGAAATAATGAGATCATGCAACGACTTTAGAAAACAAGAATTCACATATTATTAACTGTCCAAACGAAGTATAGGCTCAAGTCTCTCAGGGTTGTAGCGTTAGTTTGAGTTCCTTCCTTCAAGCATGTTACAAAAACTAATTTTTTTTCTTTGTGATTACATGTGAATTCGTTAATGACAACTACAACCAAGTATTAACCAAATAGCATATCAAACTTCCACCCATGTTTGTAATTTTCTTTAACAGTCGTGCAATTGAAAACCAAATTCTCATCATTGTGTTGGAAGGTACCCTAAGACACAAACACACAAAAACGACTCTAAAACGATTTTTTTTGGGTTTTTCAAAACTTTTTCTAATTTTTTTTTTCAAATTTTCGTATTTTTCTTTCAAAACACACTAAAACACTTCAAAACACACAAAAAACACTTAAAAACAACGAGTAACAACTCTAGAAGTGCTAGGTCGTAAAATCCCACGAAAATCAATGCAAAACACTTTGTTTACCCCCCCCCCCCCCACACACTTAAACAAACATTGTCCTCAATGTTTCAAACATAGACTAACTTGTAAGCAAGCAAGCAACACAACTAACAAACATGACAATTATGGCAAAGTAAAAGCAATAAAGAGTAGAGTTTAAGAACGCAAATCTGGTTGTGGAGCCGGAGATTCCTAGGTCTTCTTTATTTGAACGCATGGGTTGCCTCCCAAGAAGCACTTGCTTTAACGTCTTCTAGCCGAATGATACCCCCTGTTAAGTTTTATTGGAACCCATGGCATGAAGGGGTATTTCCTCTACAACCTGCCCCTCGAAACACTTCATACTTTGGATCATTGAATGGAAAAGGATAGTGATCCTTCCTGATTGTGGTGTTTTGCTTCCTTAAGTCAACGTGAACTCACCCACCACCTTGAATTCGATTAGGTACCTGCACCAAAGAAGGTAACAACCTATTATTTGAAATGGGAATTGGAGTTGGCGTAAGTGTCTTACCAATGTACTGCGATGTCTTTTCAAAAGTAGCAACACTATGAACAAATTCACTATGGGTGCTCTCGGTTAGATTGGGTTTCTTGATGGCAGTGGCGTATCCCTTGTGCTTTATTCCAATTCCTTCTTCGTTGGTGGTTCGAAATACATCCTTCTTAATTGGTGCTGAACGTTCATACCCTACATTTCTAATTACATCAATGGCAAAACAAGAACGAACATCATTAGGATTCTCAATAGATTCAGAAACTTTAAAGTTAATCATATCACCACCAAATTCCATAGTTAAGGCTCATTTGGCCACGTCAATTTTGGTGTGGGCTGTTTTCATGAAAGGTCGTCCAAGTAAGATTGGCGATGATGGAGAATGGCCTAAGTCCTCCATGTCAAGCACGTAGAAATCTGCAGGAAAAATCAAGTGGTCTACTTGCACCAAAACATCTTCCAAAACTCCTTTCGGGTATGCATTAGATCGATTGGCTAATTGAATAATAACACCATCATTTGTAAGCTTTCCTAGATTCATAGATGCATAAACAGAATATGGCATGACATTAATTGATGCACCTAAATCTAGCATAGCATGTTCAAACCTTGTATTACCAATTACACAAGGGATAGTGAAACTACCTCGATCTTTCATTTAGGTGGCAGCTTTCTTTGCAACATTGCAGAGACATTCTCACTTACATGTACCACCTCTTTCTCCCAAATCCGGTTCCTTGTTGTACAAAGCTTCTTCAAAAACTTAGCGTACTTCGGGATTTGCTTTATAGCATCAAGGAGCGGGATATTGACGTGCACCTTCCTAAACATCTCCAGAATGTCTTTTTCATCCTCTTCGTTCCTAGCTTGCATAAATCTACGAGCGAAAGGAACATTGGGTGGAATAACGTTAGAAGTAACTGTATATGGGCTTACCTTGGTTGTTTTGGACGACATAGAGGGCTTAGGAGGCTGTGGCAAGGGTTGTTCTACCCTTGTCGTGGGTTTGTCCAATGTTTCATCTTCTAGTTGCAACCTTTCATCCTCCTCTTGGCTAGATTTTGACATTTTGGGGCTGGTTCCAACCTCTTTGCCATTTCTCAATATGATAGCATTGGCGGTTTCAAATCTTTCTTTCGGATTCACAATGGTTGAACTAGGCAGTTTGCCTTGTTTTCTAAACTGTCCCATGAATTCCACTATTTGCTTTTTCAATTCGCCCACCTTTTTGGCTTAATTTTATACCTCTTTGGCTTGATTATGTACGCTCTGCGTCAAAGAGGTTAGTAATTTAAGAATTGTATCACTATCCATTGACGAACCTGAATTTGGTTGGGCAGATTATGGTTAAGGTTGTGTTGGTACGAATGGCATTGAAATATCCCAGGAGGTGGCTGTTGAAATCCTCCTTGTTGTGTTGGTACGCCACAAGTGCTTGTTCTTTGTACTTTTGATCCTTCCGCAACCTGTGACACAAGAACAGTGAGATTAGCCAATTGAGATTGAATTTTGGCCATTAAACTTACCTTATTAACTTGGTGTTGCCTTGGGGGGTCTCTTTGTCCAATTCCTTCCCATTGTTGTGCATTCAAGGCTCGATTTGCTATTAAGATCTTGGTTGCAACTGGGGTTTTGTCAACCAAAGCACCACCCGCCGAGGCATCAAGCATTTGTCTCTCAATTGGAAGTAGTCATTCGTAGAAATATTGATAAAAAAACTCTTCCTTCATTTGATGTTGTGGGGAGGGTGCAACTAATGTCTTAAAACGCTCATAATACGCTGGAAAGGATTCTCCTTGGCTTTGTTGAATGCCACTAATTTTCTTCCTCAAAAGAATGATTCTTGAAGTTGGGAAGAATTTCTCTAAGAATGCTCTCTTCATGCTTTCCCAAGAAGTGACGATTCCAGGTGCTAATTCATAAAGCCAATCTTCAGCTTTGTCTATAAGAGAGAATGGAAAGGCTTTCATCTTCAGAATATTTCCTTCCACATTGATTGGTGTCATGCTCAAGCACACCACTTAAAATTCTTTCAAATGCTTGTTCGGATCTTCCATGGACAACCCATGGTATTTGGGAATGTGATGCAGTAAACTAGACTTCAATTCAAACTCATCGGTTTTACCTTGGGCTGCTGTAGGGTATTTAATGCAAAGGGGCATGGCAATGTCTAATCCCGAGGCTGAAAGTTCCTTGATTGTTCAATTGTCAACAACCATGTCTTGTTCCTCTTCGAATTCCTCTTCAGTTTCAACTTCAGATTTAGATTTGAAACTAGAACTAGGTGGATTGGGTTCTGGCTGCTTCCTTTTCTTTCTCAAAGTTCGTTCAAAATCGTCGTCAAACTCCAATATGTGTGCACGAACAAGTTGAGTACTTTGAGTCATAAACTAGTACCTAAAACAATGAAAACAAAACCAAATCAGAAACACAAACTAAACGAAAATAGAAACAAAGGGAAGATTAGCACTTTTACTAATCCCCGGCAACGGGGCCAAAATTTGATGTGGTATAAACTAACACACAAACTAAACCCTCATTTTGACAATTATAGTATGGATAAATAGGGATCGTTCTAGGTTGGGGATTAGGAGGACTGTTAATCAACTCAAATTAGACTCAATTCCACTTAACTAGACTTAAAAACACTAAACTAGACTCTTATGACTCAAAACTGACACAAAATACTCAAAACAACACAAAACAAGCAAACTGACTCAAAACTAAAACTAAGGATGACTTTGGACGAAATTTGAACTAAAAAGACTCAAAACATTAAAAAGACACCAATTGAACATATTTTAACCTAAAAACATGAAATAGAAAGGGGGGTTGGTTTTTGGACGAATTTAAGACTTAAACTAAATACTTGCAGAAATTAACTAAATGTAATACAAATTTAGGGTGTTTTAAGAGGTGAATGGCTAGCTAGAGGGTCCTTCTCCTCACATGACACATATGCATACAAATCAATTTCTAGTTATTCTTCCTATAAACCATGAATGATAATGCCCCAAGTTAACCATGAACAACACTAATTAACCATCAGATGTTCCTAAATTCATTGAATTGGACATCGCATCACAACCAAATTATTCTTATCAAGTTCCCTACATGAACAACATGATAACGACACACATCAAAGATCATTAAGCTCTATGAAAATCATAAGCATTGACAAGGCATTCGTAACTACGTATAACATGATACTCCTGCCATGAATTTACTTAACACGATCGTGACTAGCAACCTCCACTACTTGCAAATATAAGTTCGTAACTATTAGGTGAAACTCCATTATATTTTAGCATCAAATCCCTGGATGCAAACTAAGTGTGCACCCTTAACCCATATACAAGAATAAGTTATCAATCAAGCAGTTAAGCAAATTACATTCATGATTTATGGAATCATAACTGGATGTAATCAATTCATATCACATATATGTTCAGAGCTTTGAATTCACCTCTAACTAAAATGAAATTAGTTCCTCATGTTCGCAATTAAACAAAGACAATTAAATTTAAACATTGAAAACAAAGATAGAATACACCTAGAAAGGCTCCAACAATCCAACGTCTTAAATGGCAAGCACGGCTCCAGGTGGCTTCTTTTTCTTCTTCCTTGCATAGTTGCGGCACAATGGGGATTTTCTAAGTTCATGGCTCTTATGTGTGTGGTTTTATGGTGAAAGATGGGTGAGTTGTAAGTGTTATGGCACTTTGTATTTATAGGGAGAGGGGAATGCATGGCTAAGGCTGAAAAGGAGAGGAATTAGGACTCCAAATTAGCAAGGAATAAGGACACTTCTCATCAAATTCCAGGGAGGACAAGGAGTGGTTTTTGCATAAGGAAATAGAGCTTCTAGAAGGGCTAAGTGCGGCACCAATTTAGGGATAGGGTCTTGGCTTCTAGAAACCTAATTTGTAGGTATCCTAATATGAAAATAAGTCCCCTTTGCAGCTAGAATTTAGGTAGATTAGGATTAGGATAGGATAAGATATGAAAGGTTAGTTTGGATAAGATAAAGTTGGATAAGGTTTTGGATAATGTTCCTTCTTTTTAGCTGATTCCTTATCTTCTTTGTCTTGAATTTATTTTCTTCATCTTTTCAGCATAATCCTAGCCTGTTGAACTTCAAAAACGTCCATCCACCTTGCTCCATGCATGTGCTATCCATTCTTGGCCCAAAACTACTCCAAAATGCTCAAAATTGCACTTTCTTGCCAACTTTGTCATTTGAACCCGAAAACACACAAAAATAGCTTAAAACACTACAATAAGTAGAAACTAGCTATGAAAATGCAAGAAACCAAGCTAAATAAGTCCCATAAATATGCTCCTATCAGCACCATACCATTTACGGAGATGAGCATCTATTTGGGGATGTCCACAAAATTTAGCTAATGTGTAATTTAGTCTTTAATAACATGTTATTCATTTATTGTGCAGCCTCATAATCAAAAGTGTTTATTCTCTTTATTAACTTCTAAAAATAATTTCTTGGTTTATCTCTTTCTCTCTCCCCTGACTATGGCTTGGGATCGGTGGAAGCCTCTTTCCCACCTTCTCCTAGCCCTGCTCCTAACCCTTCTCCCCTTCCTGTCCCACCCTCTTTACCTCTTTTCCCTCGCTTGCCCATGCTCCTCCTTCTTTCAACGTACTTTTTTATTCTCACTAATTCTATTGGGATTGGTGTATGGATAGCAAGTGTCCCATCCCTTTCTCACTGTTTTGTAGGCAACTTGCCGACCTATGTTGTTTTCTTCCTAAAATCTAGCCCATACTAATCACGTCGAAGTAGTTGCATCATAGTAGATTCAATTCAATAGCTTAGTGACCTTAGGTTCGATCCACTAGCAGACAAAAAATTAGGTAAGAAAAAGACATGATGTATCACACAGTCTCCTAACATCAATTGCAAATGATGTGTGTGGCCCCCTCCCCACTCTTCACCCTCTAAGAGCGTTGTTAAAGTCTATTGTGAGTATTGTTTGATCTCTAGCTGTGACTTATTCTTTCTACCAAGATTTTTGTTGGTAAACAACCAACACAACTTAGTATGATTCTTCAGTAAGCCTACAGGCTTGACTAAGTTAAGTTGTTTGGAGGGAATTTTTTTTGTATCAATCTGCATCCATGGCGAAAGTACTTTGTTGGGCCGACACTGACACTAAGAGACGAAAGCTAGGAAAGTAAATAGGATTAAATACCCTATTAGTCCTAGCGATAAAGTCAACTTTATTTGGCAAAGTATGCTAATGAGTTGCCTCTCATCTGCTGGACATCCTTTTCTTTTTCTGGTCATCTAACTTTCAGTTTTCGTTTTTGATTTTGGCTAGTTCTATGGTTTTGGGTAGGATTTCTTGTTGTGGTGGTTTAGATACACCTTATATGGTTTGATTTCCTTGGTGGATGTGTGTTCCTTGACTGATTGTGACTAAGCCACCTAACTTGGCTAAATCTTTAGTGGCTCCTCCCATAGCATCTAAAATCTCTTTACAAGCGGTATGCTGTTGATAGATGGTTTTGTTCTCGGCTTAGGTAGTTTTTATTTGTTTTGTCTTGTTTAGCGATTCTATTGTTTATGCCTGATTATTCTTGTAATAGGTTTTGTGTGCCTTAGGGCTAGGTGTCGATGCAAATTTCCATCATCTTCAGCCTTGATGATAATTAGCCCGCAAAACAATCAACACCTTTGATCACAGGCCTAAAGCCTTATGTGCCCACGATGAGTGGGGGGGAGGGTTGGTCAATGGATCTCCGATGCCTAAGCTAGTCTTTATGAAAATAGTGACGTGTTTAGGGTATTTCTGTATGTAGAAATGACACACCCCTTTTCGTGGTGAAATGGGGTACTTATAGAGGAGGTAGCCTGCCATAGGGTCGATTTGGTGAGAATAAATATTCCCAAGATATTGTGCGAATAATACCTTCGAAATCAATGTAATTATCCTTAATTAAATATAATTGGGCTTACTTACTTGATAGGGTTTGTCTTCAATTGGGAGTGTATTAATAATAGGATTTAGGGATAACCATATTATTAAATACCTTTGACATTTTTCATGGGCCGTGGAACTTTGAGTAGTCGTAGTCTGCAACTTGCATGTCCTAGAATGCTGAGCTATGCATGGGATGCCTGTTCATTTAATGAGGGCAATCTTGTCTTTTTCAGCTAAAAGTCCACTTGTCACCTCTAGGAATTTTGAGATTATTTTTTGCTCCACAAATGTCCCCACAGCTATTGCTCTGCTCGCAAGAAAGGGCAGTAGGTGTAGAAATACCAAGATGCTTTAGTAAGCCTGAAGTTGTTTCCCACTTTGATGTAGTTTCTCACTTTGAATTGGAATTTAAATTCATCTATCAAAGGGATTTTGATTACCACCAAAATCTAACAATTGTTCCTTGCATTGTTGTAGGTTTTTTTTTTGAGCATGTCTCTCTCAAGCCATAAGAATGATGAATTTATCTCGCTGTTGTATCGCTAAGGTAAATTTGCATGTAATTTAGGCTACCTCAAGACTGCTTATGTCAAGATATGTTCTAATGAGCAGTTCAAAGACTTCCTTGAGATGTTCAACCACACAATTTCACCTAGGGTTCGTGTGAAGTGGACCAAGGAAGGTAGCAGCTGTGGATCATATAGGTCTGGGAAAGCTATCAAGTTTCACCCCTACTACTTTCTATTGGGGTTCACCTTTCCTATGCCTTGATTCTTCCAGGAGATGATTTGCTTCATGAAGTGTGCTCCTGCTCAATGTTTTCTGAATGCGGTCCGCATGATGGTAGGGTTCCACTACTTGTGTACGTTCATTGACGTGGACTTGACTGCCAACGAGTTTTGGTACTTCTTTGAACAGGCCACATCGATGGTATCAGGCCGTGGAGAACCGACCATAAGCTTTTTAATCATTCAAGAAAAAGGGATCATTATTGGGCCAAGAAAATCCTAGAAATCAGCAGAGAGTGGGAATCTAACTCATGCATGGGTTGCTTGTTCCGACTGATTTCATCGATGGTAAGTAGGCTACTTAGTCTCTAAGCTGCTTTATGTTTTTGTTGAGATGCTTTCTGATTTATCCTCACCTGTTTATATAGATTTGGAATTTAGCTCAACTTCCAAGACTTCTCCAGACATGAAAAGGTGCACAACCCCTTGGGTATCCCTGCTGAATATTGTGAGTAGTGCTGACTACTTAGTCCTCTTCGTTGGGAGAAGGGTGGGCTGCTCCCAAAGGAAGATATCAAGTAGATTAAGGCTGAGGTATTAGCTCGGTCCATTGTTATTGTAAAGCCTGCTGCTATTGGAGGTGGAAAAAAGAGATATCCGTCGCCTGCTTGAGAGCCGTCAATGGATGAAAAGTCGAAAACTCCTGGAAGATATCAAGTAGATTAAGGCTGAGGAATTAGCTTGATCGATTGTTGTTATAAAGCCTGCTGCATTTGGAGGTGGAAAAAAGAGATATATGTCACCTTTTTGAAAGTCGTCAATGGATGAAAAGCCAAAGACTTCCTCCACTGCTCGAGGGTTCATCCACTGCTGGGAAGCTCGTGATTGACTTAACTTCTTCCAAAGGGAAGAAAGAGGCTACTGATTTTGAGCCTTTGAAGCCTGTTGCTCTGAAGGTGGCTGTAGATGAGCCTGTGAAGCTGGCTGCTCTGAACGTGGCTAGAGCAATTACTGACAGGATTACACAATGTAAAAGTTCTATCGTGCCTTCAGTATTTGGGTCTGCATTGAGACATCCTCTGGAGTGAAGTTTGGCTTGATTTCGAAAAGGCTTGTTACCATGAAGAGCGGGAAGGTTGATTATGCAAGTGGGGTGGTGCCTGGGCCAGTTCATCCTGCTACTGGCGTCGATTCGACTGTTAAGAAGGAGAAGTCTGCTCACGGGAGTAGTTGTGAGAGATCCACTAAGGCTGTTTATGGAGAGTTTGCAAAGATTTTGGCACTGCTGAAGCCTGATCTGCTTGAGAATCTAGAAGCATGCGCCAAGTTTGTTGTCGAAATTGGTAAAGTCATAATTCAGGTTCCTTTACTAAGAATACGATCCATTCTTGTTGGAGTTCTCTGCTCGTTACTACGCAAACTACTGTGGTCCTGGCAGCCGAGTCCATGTGTTTGATCAGGATGAAGCTAAGGCTGCTAAGGAGATGATGTTGCTCGTGGTGGCTAAAGCTGGCTTGGCTGTTAAGAAGATCAGAGATTTAGAGTCTAAACTTGCCATTTTAAAAGTGTCTAATGTCTCTACCCCTATTTCTCTACAACTTAAGACCACTCACTAGGAGATCATTGACTTGAAGGCTAGGCTTGACGCGATCTATTAGAAATATGATGATCTAGAGAAAAAGATTAGTCGTTACACACCTCAAATTTAAGGTCTTAAGGATGCTGTTTCAGAGCTCGGTCCGCCTTCTATGCAAAGGATAAAGAGTTGTTCGTTACATATAATTAGGTGATCATTTTCCAGAAGATCACTGCGAGACTTAAGCCCAATGAGTTAGAACTTCAGGAGGCGTTAAAGATCAACGAGAGCCTGAAGAAGGAACTGGATGAGTTGCAGCATGTTCGTGTCGATTTGCTTGAAGAGAGCTAGCAGTTGAAGGGTGAGAAAGTTGATCTTGAGACTTCACTTGCTTAGGGTCAAGCTGATTTTTACAAGCTAGGCTATATGGATCATATCTTCGATAGACCATCGGACTTTGAGTTCATTGGGAAAGACTTCGAGACTTTCTTCATTTCCCCAGATGATATATTTCCCTTTTCTTTGAAAGCCATTCTTGGCAAGATGTTGGTGAAGATGATGCCCATGCTGGGGTAATTGTGGATGGCATTGCCCAAGCTGGGGCTGCTGAAAGTGATGCAGCTATTGAAGGCATGGGGACTGAGAAGTCAGGAGGTGTCCAAGCTATTGAAAAGTAGTCTTTTGTTTTAGACTTAGGAATTTTCTTCTTTTCCCTTTTTGTTTTCTTTTACTTGAACTTTTTTGGCATTTGAGCTAGTTTATCAATTAGCTAGTAATTTAATAAACTATTTTCTTCTCTTTATTTCATCTTTGTTCCTCTACCTTAATAAAGGGTTCGGCCGTAAGATGAGTGGCTAAGTAGGTTGCTTCAAAAAGGGTAGGCAAGCCCATTTCATCACTTTAGGCACTAGGAGGTGTCTTTCAAAACTATTAGCTTATAGGGCTGGCAACTAAAAACGTTACTTTCAGAGCAGACGGATCAACGTACCCTTTATAGTTATGAGTTACATATCAGTGGTACACCAAACTTTTGTTCATTATACCGTCCACAGGCGAGCTACTTTTTAATAAGCAGATAAGCTCGTGTTGCTTATATGGCCCCATGTTTAATGTACAACCTTTGCAAAGCTGTTAACCGTCGAGCCGGCAGCTAGATGTCTTTCTTACAGAAGCAAACAAATCCATGTGGCTATTAACTATGGCTTTCTCAGGTGTTGATTCACCAATCCTTTGAGCTGTATGGCCTGTATCACAACATAATAAGATTGTTGGGACACAAAATTCACTAACTTGTCATAATAGAAATGTGCAGTTGTATGGAATTTCATGGGTAGTGGTTCGAAAGAACAATTTTCACTTTATATAAGTGATTATGTAGGTTGCGTAGCAAGTAGTACAACACTTTAGGAATCAATGTAAGCCTAAAGGGCTGCTCTATGCCTTGTAGGGGTAAAACTCGTAGGCTACGTAGCATGTCTGCAATTGATAGAGTTATGTATGAGCGTGCTAACTGTTAACCTCTCACAAGAATGTGTGGTTGTATAAGTTTATGCGGCTTAACTGCTCGAGGGGTAAGCCGTAGTCAATCTTTCAAAATTCGTGGGCTACTCAGTGAACTGGAAGCATGTTTTAGGGTTCTAAGGATAATACAGACTGCAAGTTGGTTGCATACAAGATGCTCAATCGTGACTACTGATTGGTCACATTAAGGATGCTCAACTGCATTGAACCCCTACGTGCAGTTGAAGCTAGGATTTTATATCCAGATAGAGATCATCTGTGTGTCATGCTGGAAATACTTAGCTGTTGATGCTAGTCTTGTCACATTAAAGGTGCTTAACATTGAATGTTCCTTCATGGGCAGCAGGAACACTATTACGTAACACGAAGATCAATAGTTTCTCACACAGAGGATGCTCAGCCATTGATGCTAGTTTGGTCACATCAAAGATGCTCAACTGTGGTCCATCTTCATAGGTAAGTGTCTAACTAATGAACTGCGTTGTGTGCCTTCATCGTCTCTAAGGCTTGGATCCCCACGGACCAGGCCAAAGGCCAAAACCCTTCAATAAGGTAAGTCCTGAAAAGGACCATTGTGGCTAATTCTAGGAATGCCAGCACAGGCCATCATGCTGCCAATCATACCAGGCAGCCTGACCCATCCACGTTTAGATATTCGGAGTGCTAGTTTACCTTCTCCCAGGGGAAGAGCATAGTTAGTCCCCATAGGGGTGCAATTCCTGCGATAAGTCCCATGTAGGGCGCAATCTTCATTAAAGTGTAAGAGTGATAAGTTGTTGTAAGCATGCAATCATGCTAAGTTGTGAATATCTTTTGAATCCCTCATTGAAAGACGAGAGAAATGAATGAACTTTGTTATAAGGTAGAAACTGCATAACAACTGGATAGTCTTCGACTTACGAGGTAGTGCTCATCAAGCTGTTTAAGTCTTCGAGCTTTATTTGGCTAGAACAACGCTTAGGGTGCAGTGGGAGGTCAAGTATGGTACTTTCTCAAATTGTAGGCATTCCACTACTTTTCGACCTTCTTGTCGTTCATGGGGGTAAGGGTGTAACTACCCTTGCTGCCTACTTTGTTGATCTTGTATGAAACAATATACAATGCAATTCTCAAAAGATAACTCTTCAAGGGCATACAAACAAAGTAATACATAGATGAACACTTGCTCATGATGCAACTATGATATGTCAAGGTAAGGGGATGGGATTGGAGATAGCCATCTTGAAGCCATATAACCAAGCACTTAATCACAAAAGCATTTTCAAAGTTAACCAAGCTTTTAATAATCTATTGACTTCAAGAAATAGCACTTCCTACATAATATGAACATAGGACAAGACTCATAAAAAGCAAGGCACAAGCCTTGGAAAAAAGCACGGCACAAGCATTGGAAGAAAAGATAAATTTGGTGTCGAACTTTGAGTGAGGCACCAATTTGAGAAATGCCAAGTTTATTTGAATGAAGGCAAAATTTTAATGAATCACCATTTGATTTTTTAGAAACTTGGAAATATGACCTGCTAAGGGGATCTTGAAGCACTACACATGACATTGCATGGAAGGCCAAAATGAAGGGATTTTCCCATTTTTGACGATATACTATTTCTTTTGAAGACACCCCTTTCTTACAACACTCTCCTAATTGAATATTTTTTTTTTCAATTTGGGGAGAGGACAAAAAGAAGATGAGAATAGACAATTGGTTCTGATTATAGAGTAAGTAAAGTCACTACCACTCAATTAGGACAAACGCAACATTAAATTCAAAATCACTTCAAGATTTGGATGAGTAGAAAAATGATTTTGCAAAGGCCATTTGAGAGAATAAGGAGAACCCTTGACATCATAGTGAATAATTATCCAAGGCAAATTCACAAATTACAAACAATGTATAACAGTTAAGAGATTCATACAAAGAACAAAATCAAATTATCTGATGAGATAATAGTGTACACAAAAACATGCATAGAGACTAGACAAAAGATTCAACTCTTGGAAGCAAGACTATACAACCTATTCAATTCATGTCACAAAGACCAATAGACCGTCGAAGATCTTCGTACCTTCAATTATCTAGGGCTTTAGTAAAGATGTTAGTTAGCTGTCTTTCAATAGGCACAAAGGTTAAGGTAAGACTTTTACCTTCCATGATACCATAGTCGCTGAGCATTTGTTTTATCCACATCAACTGAGTGCAACAGCTTCCAACCGCTATATATTTTGCTTCAGCATTAGATAGTGAGGCACAATTTTGCTTCTTGCTATGCCATGCAACCGATTGTTCCTAACATAGAAAGCTCCCCCGGAGTTACTTTTTTGATCATCAATACACCCAGCCCAATCAACATCACTATATCCAACAAAGTTGTTGTTGGTGTCATTCATATATTGTAAAATAAAATCAGTAATTTCACCAACATATTTGATAATCCTCTTAATTGCCAATAGGCGACACTCCTTAGGACAACTTTTAAATTGAGCACACACCCTAACTATAAAGGCAATATCCGGTCTACTTGCAGTCAAATAGAGTGGGTTTCCCATCATACTTCTATACAAAATTTGGTCAACATCCTTGCCACTCGAGTCCTTGTGAATTTTGGTAAACGTACTCATTAGTAACGTAGCAGCTTTTGATCTTTCAAGACCAAATTTCTTGGCATTCTTGGCTTGAGAAATGAAAATGTCATCATTTTCTTGCTTTACTTGAAGTCCAAGAAAGTAGTTCAAGCCTCTAACCTGGCTCATTTCAAACTCACTGGTCATCATATCAATGAGCTATACATAAGAGAATCAAAGGGGGAGCCAACAACAACATCATGCATATACAGTTAAGCAATCACAACATAAGACCTCACGTTCTTCACAAACAAAGTCTTATCAACAAAGCCACGAGTATAATTATGAGTGAGAAGATGAGAAGACCTATCATACCAAGCATGTGGAGCTTGCTTAAGACCATAAAGGGCCTTCCTCAATTTGTACACCCCAACTGGCTTGTGAGGATCCTCGAAGCCCCTGGGTTGTTCCACCTAAACTTCTTCATTAAGATATCCATTAACGAATGTTGTTTTGACATCCATTTGAAATAGTTGAACTTTAAATGGCATGCAATAACACAAAGAAGTCTGACAAATTCAAGACGTCAAAAATGAAGGTTTCATCAAAATCAACACCTTCAAGTTGAGAGTATTCTTAAGCAACAAGTCTGGCCTTATTTTTTTTAACACTTTTCCTAACTCATCGGATTTGTTCTTCTAAATCCATTTGGTGCCAATAACATTAATATTTGATGAACGATCAATAAGGGACCATCTTTTCAAACAGATTTAGCTTTTCCTGCATGGCCAATATCTATTCCTCATCAGTTAAGGCATCTTTAACATTTTTGCGCTCAATTTGGGGCACATAACACATATTTGCAACTTCATCAGAAATTTGCCTTCGAGTTCGAACACCTTTGTCAACAAGATCCATTATTTCATCATCTCGATGACTTCTAGTCCACTTTTGCTTGTCTTTGAACATGGTATGGGAATCTTGGTCAATACTAAATTCACTTTCTATGTCACTCTAACTGTCTTCCTGGTTGATGAGGATCAAGAATGATGTACTTGGCGCTCTCTTCAAGCTTCCATCTTGCCTCATCTGTTCGTATTTCATCTTAGATGTTATCATCTTGATCCATCTACTTTGATTGCTATTAGGCAGTTGGGTCATCCTTCTGCACCTCAGCAACTTCTACTAGGATAAAGGACTTTTTCTTTGACACCTTCAAAACAGTGCATCGCTAAGATGCGGTCTGGTCTCTTTGACTCCTCCTCTTGGGATGCGGAATCAGATTTTTCTAGTAACTCGATAGAGGTTACCGTGCCCAGTCTCACAACCAAGGCTGACCCAGAATCCCATTATAGGGAGACAGGTCGCTAATTATTGTGGATGTCTACTGTAAGACCATTGGGTGTGTTCTCACGTCGAGTGTTATTTTGCTGATGGCAGCAAAGGTATGACTGTTCAATCCGGTGAGTACCTGCACTCGGTGTATGATTGTGCTTTCTAGGCCTATATGTTGAATAACTGAACGTTATAGTAGGTTGACTGCGATGTCGTTCTCCACCATCATTTTATCAACTATGGCGTGGGCCAATTGGATATATTCAACCAAGGCATCATCGTGTGGGAAGTCTACACATTTGGCATTCTACTTGGTGAAGCCTATAATGGGTCCAGGGTAAAGTCGATTAGCTGGACCTGCGAGACCAATATGGCCTACTAGATTTTACTCTTCTTGGATTTGTTATGGCCCCTAAGTGTATTGATTTTGCAAAGATGACATTGATTCGAATTGTCTTGGTAGATAGCTTTTCGTCTGCACCAGCATTCCTCCTAGGGTGTGCAGTTGGTTGTCTAGATATCTATCGCATTCACCTTTCTTCATTAGCTTCTCTAAGTAATCTTTCCAAGTATAATAATTGTTGGTTGTGAGACCAGAACCTCGATGGAACGCACAATATTTGATGTGATCCAACTTAAAGGTGTCTCCTTTTGTCTATCTGGGCAGCTTGAACCAATTCACTTTTGAGGTCTCAAGGGGTTCGGTTGATCGAGATTGAGGAAGTGCTCCCTTAATTTCCTGAGTGAGGAAAACTTCTCGTTTGGAGACTTGAAAAATCCAAGTCACTGAGTGCTCGTGAGACTTCCGAGTATCAAGGTGCAGTAGCATATGGTAGAAGTCCCCCAAGTCTCCAGTCGAGGGAGTTGACGAATGAGGCCTTTCCTTTCTAAGTGGTAGCCCAAAATTCCTTCTTCTTATATATTTGTTATGAAAGTTGTTAGGCCTAAAGAAGAGGAGGCCTAGGCAAATTTTTTTTTTTTTCAAATTTTCGAATTTTTGAATTTTCGAAATTCCGAAAAAATAAATAAATATATATATATATATATATATATATATTTTTTTTTTAAAAGCTTTGTAGATGAAGCTTTGGTGTTGAAGCTTTGTAGGTGAAGCTTTGTTAGGCACCATGACTTGATTTTGCTTCACACTATCTTGATTAAGATAGTGTGAAGCTTTTGTAGGTGAAGCTTTTGTGTTGAAGCTTTGTAGGTGAAGCTTTTGTGGGTGAAGCTTTTGTGGGTCAAGCTTTTATAGGTCAAGCTTTTGTGGGTCAAGCTTTTGTAGGTGAAGCTTTTGTGGGTCCAACTTTTGTGGGTGAAGCTTTTGTGGGTGAAGCTTTTGTAGGTGAAGCTTTTGTAGGTGAAGCTTTTGTGGGTGAAGCTTTTGTGGGCGAAGCTTTGTTGGGCACCATGAATTGATTTTGCTTCACACTATCTTGATCAAGGTAGTGTGAAGCTTTTGTAGGTAAAGCTTTTGTGTGGAAGCTTTGTAGGTGAAGCTTTTGTGGGTTAAGCTTTTGTAGGTCAAGCTTTTGTGGGTCAAGCTTTTGTAGGTGAAGCTTTTGTGGGTCAAGCTTTTGTGGGTGAAACTTTTGTTGGTGAAGCTTTTGTAGGTGAAACTTTTGTGGGTAAAACTTTTGTAGGTCAAGCTTTTGTGGTGGGGGAAGCTTTTGTGGGTGAAGCTTTTGTTGGTGAAGCTTTTATGGGTGAAGTTTTTGCAGGTGAAGCTTTGGAGTTGAAGCTTTGTAGGTGAAGCTTTGGAGTTGAAGCTTTTGTTGGGTACAATGAATTGATTTTGCCTCACACTATCTTGATCAAGATAGTGTGAAGCTTTTTAGAATTTGTAGTTGTCCTCCATTGATGAAGCTTTTGTCGGTGAAGCTTTGGAGTTGAAGCTTCTATTGGGTACCATGAATTGATTTTGCTTCACACTATCTTGATCAAGATAGTGTGAAGCTTTTGAGAATTTGTAGTTGTCCTCCATTGATGAAGCTTTTATTGGTAAAGCTTTTGTGGTGAAGCTTTGTTGGGTACCACGAATTGATTTTGCTTCACACTATCTTGATCAAGATAGTGTGAAGCTTTTGAGAATTTATAGTTGTCCTCCATTGATGAAACTTTGTTGAATTTCCCTTTTTTTTTTTTTGGAAACTAGAAATTTGAAAATGTGGGAGAGACAACATATACAAATTTTTCTTCCACACTGTTGAACAAGAGATTGTGTGATGCAAGTCACACCTTGTAGTAGTCGAAGGTTTGGATGAACCATATAAATTGAATTTGCTTCTAACACTTTTGAATTTGCTTCGAAGGTTTGAGAATTGTAGTTGCCCTCCATTGATGAAGCTTTTGTTGGAACTATAAATTGGTTTTGCTTCACACTGTCTTGATCAAGAGTGTGTGAAGCTTTTGAGAATTGTGGTTGAACTTCTTTGATGAAGCTTTTGTTGGCACCATAAATTGGTTTTGCTTCACACTGTCTTGATCAACAGTGTGTGAAGCTTTTGAGAATTATGGTTGCCCTCCATTGATGAAGCTCTTGTTGGCACCATAAATTGGTTTCGCTTCACATTGTCTTGATAAAGAGAGTGTGAAGCTTTTGAGAATTGTGGTTGAACTCCTTTGATGAAGCTCTTGTTGGCACCATAAATTGGTTTTGCTTCACACTGTCTTGATCAAGAGTGTGTGAAGCTTTTGAGAATTGTGGTTGCCCTCCATTGATGAAGCTCTTGTTGGCACCATAAATTGGTTTTTCTTCACTCTGTCTTGATCAAGAGTGTTTGAAGCTTTTGAGAATTGTGGTTGAACTCCTTTGATGAAGCTCTTGTTGGCACCATAAATTGGTTTTGCTTCACACTGTCTTGATCAAGAGTGTGTGAAGTTTTTGAGAATTATGGTTGAACTCCTTTGATGAATCTCTTGTTGGCACCATAAATTGATTTTGCTTCACACTGTCTTGATCAAGAGTTTGTGAAGCTTTCTACAAGTTGTAGTGTTTGCATTGTTACAGAGGGGAAATGTCTGAAGCAGATGTAAGAGGGCTGAATAGCTTGATCTTCATATGCCATGCACTGAAGTTGTTGTTGGCTTGCAACAAGACTTTGTTGGTGACTATAACTCTTGTTGGGCATAAGTGTTCCCCTAGTTGAGTTGTCAAGCTTGAGGGTTTTTGATTATTTGTGAATGATAGGAGTTCATATGTACAAGTTGTACCACTCGTCTTCTGGTAGGTGGAATGAATGGTGAGTTGCTTTTATCACTTGGTTGGTGGTGCGAAAATGAGTTCCTTCTTCACTTGGTTGGTGGCATGAGTGGCAAGTTGCCAAATGATATTAGAGTACAGGTTGTACATTTCATCACCTGGTTGGTGGCATGAAGGAGAGTAGGGGTTGTACATTTTATCACTTGGTTGGTGGCACGAAGATGAGTTCCTTCTTCACCTGGTTGGTGGCATGAGTGGCAAGTTGCCAAATGATATTAGAGTACGGGTTGTACATTTTATCACCTGGTTGGTGGCACGAAGATGAGTTCATTATTCACCTGGTTGGTGGCATGAGTGGCAAGTTGCCAAATGATATTAGAGTACGGGTTGTACATTTCATCACTTGGTTGGTGGCATGAATGAGATTACGGGTTGTAGATTTCATCACCTGGTTGGTGGCATGAAGATGAGTTCTTTCTTCACATTTCATCACCTGATTGGTGAGAATAAGGGCAAGGTGTCGAGGCACATTGTTGCAAGTGTTGAAGATACAAAGTATGTTGAACCCTTTCGAAGCACATTTAGCTTATGTATAGATGTGATGGAATGTATGATGTTTATGTATGAATGTGTTGGAATGTATGATGTTTATGTTGATCGATATGAGTGATGCTTATGAATGTTTTGCTATGCATGTAGGGATCCATGCTTTTGATATGTGAACCATGTTGGTTGTAACACTTAGTATCACATACTTTATGTCAAAGTATGCATGTTGAAGCTCTGAGTTGGAGTATAAAGGTAGGTCAGCATAGATCAAGTATTCTAGTGCTAGGAACGCAAAAGACTCAGAAGAAGTTGTCTGAATTCCCTCTTCTTTAAATATTTGCCAAATGGCTTGTGTGACAAAAGATCTCAAGCGGTTGAGAGTCAAAACATTTGTAATGTGTATGCCTTACATTTGTAATGTGTATGCCTTCTTGTAATAGCATTTCCTTCAGTACCTAGTCCTCCACTTTGAAAGAGTGAGGCTTGGCCCCATAATCATAATAGTTGACGATACATTCACCCCTGGTTGTCTTGATACGAAGTTTTATCCCTCTTGTTGTAATGGGCTTGCTGAGAGTAAAAATCCTTCCTCTTACCAAGAGACAGATACATTTGGTGACATAGCGAGTAGCTAAATGAGGTAGGAGATGATGCAATGGGTGTCTGAATGGCCAAGATCTCTTCACTTAGTAGAACTTGACTTCCACTTCCCACTTGTTGATAGTGGTTAACCATATGGGGGTTCCCTTGGTATGTCCTTGCTTCGGCGGAGGCGTAGTTGTAAGCCTGTGCCATCACCTCAGAGTAAGTCTTCCAAGTGTTGGCATTGATCATGTACTTGAAGAAACAATCACATAAGCCTACCGTGAAGGCCTTGAGGGCGGTCATGTCATCTGCCTCAGCGCAACGAGAATACTCATGGCTAAAGCGACCGGCATACTCTCGTGGTGACTCGTTCGGCTTCTAACGAATAATGTACAAGTCATTTGTAGAAAGCAAGCGATCGGTCTGGAAGATGTGTTGAGAAAAAAATAGTTTCCTCAGTTTCTCAAATGAATCTACTGTCTCAGGTGGAAGACGGCAATACCAGTTTAGAGCTCTGCCAGAGAGGGTGGAGGGGAAGAGAAGACATTGCTCTTCATCGGTGTGCATCTGATATGCCATGGTGGACTCAAAGAGGTTAAGGTGTTCAATTGGGTCCTCCTTTCCAGTATATAGTTGTAAACCAAGCCTTTGTTTTGTCTTCGCTTGAATGAGGGTGTCGAGGATCCTCCTTGTGAGAGGACCAGGCCTGGGTTGGTTCCAGTCAGGTATCTCGGCCTGACATTCGGCCTTCAACTTGTTTACTTCTTTAAGGAGCTGTAGGACAAGGCGGTCCTAAGTAGAGCCATGTACCACTGGAATTTTCTTTCGTAAGTCTCCATCACCTCTTGGAAGTGGGAAAGTTTAAGCAAGGGCGTGTGGTTTTTTCTTGGACTTGCCGTACTGACTTTTAGGGCAAGTCTGTTGGAATACCTCAGAGTCCCCTGTACCTTCATGTTCCTCTAGGACCTGTTGTTCCTTCCCTAGATTAGCAGCGAGCCTGGGTCGTGGGAGGAGACCGAGTCTTTCAGAAACCCTTGGGTTATTGATCTTCGAGCATATGTGGAGGGGATTCTCTAGACGTTACTTTAGGAAGTCTCGACAGTCACGATAAATAGCTTTCGATCCTTCCAACCCTTTTGCAAGGAGGTGTCTTCCTCCACTTCTCCTGCTTCGGGTCGAAGCATCTAGGTTGAGAAAAGTCTCATGTTGATCAATGTTTTGATGATTAGCTCACTCTTCATCAAGGATACCCATGTCAAAGGGAGGTGACCCTCCATGTTTGGGGGGGTACCCAGATGATGGTTGATGTCCACAGGGGCAACGAGCTCACGTGTTTAAGTACGCCTAGTTTCGTGGAGCGTCTCAAAGAGCTTCTCATACTACTCCTGGAGGACCTCATTCTTCATTACTATATTTAAGAGCAACTCTTTTTACTTACTTCTTTCATTGCTTCGCATTAGGTGCAAGATGGGTGTCATTCTGTGTGTTGTGGCTTCCTTCGCTCCCCATGTTGGAGAGGGATGTCTAGTCAAAAGGGAGTGTACGAATGGTGGAAACCAGCTTAGCGAAGCTGAAGAGAGTGGGAATAAGTGTCGTTCCCACAGACAGCGCCAAATGTTGATGCACAAAATCAGCGAGGACTTTGGTACAACAGAAAATGTTAAGTTTGTGACATTCGCTAGATTGCTCCGGTCACTAGTGTGGATAAGTAAGTAAATGGATAGGGACAGGGAAGCAAACACAAGATGTACGTGGTTCACCCAGATTGGCTACGTCCACGGAGTATAGGAGTTCTCATTAATTGTGAAGGGTTTACACAAGTACATAGGTTCAAGCTCTCCTTTAGTGAGTACTAGTGAATGATTTAGTACAAATGACATTAGGAAATAATGTGAGAGAATGATCTCTATTTATAGAAGAAAGTTTCTAGTTTCATTCTGACATTAACACGTGTTATGTTGTGATTGGCTTCTGATGTTGACACGTGTCGAGCTATGATTGGCTTCTGATGTCGACACGTGTCGCACTATGATTGGCCTCCTGGTTAGAGGGAAATTCTTCTGGGTCTTTGACAGTATAACGTTGACCGGTGCTCAGTAGTTTCGGGATTGGTCAAGTATGGTATAAACAAAATTCATCATTTCAATTCAAGAAATGCGCCTTAACGGCCCTTGAAGAAATGTTTTGTTCAAGAAATATGCCTTTACTGACACACCACAACCCGAAATGTCCACTAGGACTCCGAATCCAGCTGTGCTGTCCGACACCTGGAAGGTGACGAAGCCATAAAGTATGGTGATGTAGAAAATGTGAATATATTTAAACCTAATAATGTCTAAAGACAAGAGTGTGTTGGGAGGGGACTGAACCCATTTCACATGTGACGTCAGAGCACATATAAAGTACAGTAGTGTGGGTAAGGATCATACCCTTAGAGGTTGCCGCCTATACTGAGATTCGCCAAGAATCCTCGTCGATACGAACTTTCAGCAACTAAAACCTGGAGGGGTGAAAAACAAAAAACTAGAGTGGGCAAAAACAAAGCTTTTTAAAAACCATTTATCTTTCTAAAAATAATAACCCTTCACCGTAAAACTCGTATACTTTCCCAGAAAATAATACTACATACGTATATAGAAATCAGGCTTGAGAGCAATGAACACCAAAGTATGTGCCATGTCAAGTATCCCAACAATGAAATAAGTAAGCCAGGTGAAATAAATCAATATAAATGATATGCCAGCCGGAGTCACCTAACGTGACCCGTACGACTGAACCTATAGCTCATCAAATATACCTGCACACGAGTCGAAACCACCTATTGTGGCCTGTAAGACAAGGCTGGGTGTAAATAAGTACGCTCAAGTGCTATAATCACGTGAAGGCTGTGCGAATAAATTACAGGTCACCTACGAGTTAGAACCACCTAATGTGGTCTGTACGACAGGGTTGTGGACCAAACTTGGATCCAAGGTGAGCATGTAGTGCGGGAGTTGAACATCACGCGAAGGACTGTGCCTTGGCCATGGGTAGGAACACTAACACCGAGGTGCAAGATAATGAGCTCTACATGCCTCTACATATAACCATAACCAATGCAATCACTAACATAATATAGTACTCAACTGAAACTTACTTGGCCTCCGCAGCATCATACAATAGTTTGCATATACATACCAATGCATATAATAAAATGAATTGCAAGCATGACACGACATTTAAAAGAATACGCTCATTTCAAAATATTTTCTGGGAAAATGTAAAGCACATATACGCATATATATATATATATATATATATATAGAAAACCAAAAGCCCACTCACTTAGAGTCTGCACTAGAGCTTCTTAGTACAAACATCGAGGTGTCACGAACGATCAACGCCTAAAACAATTATCATACCACATCTTAGAATCCTTATCAATAGAACACATAAAACACATCCCCAAGGACGCTAATGATTCGAAACCCATTGACCAAAAGTCAACCGTCGGTCAAAGATCGATGGTAAGGTTTACAACCCTACGTAACTCGATTTGGAAGATCCGCACCTAGATTTCTAATCCGTAACTTCCAAATATCCACATTATGCTTCTAAAACATTATACTAAAATTTCATTACAATCTAACAGTTGGATCTCCGCCAATTGCAAATTCAAGTGGCGGTCAACGTTTTATTTTACGCACTTACAAGTCTAATTTGGAAAGATCCATACGTCAGATTCCCAATCTGTAAGTTCCTAATATCCTTAAATATTAGGTAGTATAATGTATTGAATTTTGGTGATGATCCAACGGTCAGATCATCGATTCATATAATTATCAAGTAACACACCTTAATCAAACTTGATTCACAATAATCAAATCACATCATATGGATATCAAATCTGAGATCAATATATCGATTTTAAGTAAAACAGCATGGCTAGCCCACTGGCCACGTGCCGGCGCACCCGCTGTCGCACACGCCGCTGCAGGTGGCGGTCGGCCGCCTCGACTCACCGGAAAATTCAACTATTTCTAAAAATTCTTAAACTTCACAGAAATGAAGATCTCAGTGACTGGAAGAACTTTCATACCTGTGACCAAGGCCAATTTGGCCGGGAAACACCTCAATCATCCTCAATTCGTCGGAAGCCCAAAAATTAGGTGTTCTTTGATTCGACTCCAAAACAACTCTGACGCCCCAACCAATGCATGGGCTTTGTTCCAAGCCTCAAGGGAAGTCTATTGATGGTGGTGGTTGACTAAGGTGCCTTTGAATTTGGTGGATCACCATCCCGAAGCCGTTCAACTATTTCTAAAAATTCTTAAACTTCACAAAAATGAAGATCTCAATGAGTGGAACAACTTTCATACCTATGAATAAGGCCAATTTGGCCGGGAAACACCTCAATCATCCTCAATCCGCCGGAAACCCAAAAATTAGGTGTTCTTCAATTCGACTCCAAAACAACTCTGACGCCCCAACCAATGCATGGGCTTTGTTCTAGGCCTTAAGGTAAGTCTACTAATGGTGGTGGTTGACTCAGGTACCTTCGAATTTGATGGATCGCCACCCCGAAGCTGTTGCACCCACCGATGCAAAACCCCTCAATTCCAAACCTAATTCTCTCAAATTTGAAGTGGAAATGGTAAAGGAGGAGTAGAATTGATGATTGGGAGTGATGAGTGAGCCCATTTCGTCAGAAAAATGGTGAAATTCATCGGAGAACCCACCAGTTGCAACCCGAGTCGATTGGGAACCCGGTCGGTTTCTCTCATTTCCCCTCCTTTCTCTCTTCTTTGGTTGGTCACTCATTCCTCTCTCCTTTTACGATTAGTCTCACATCCCCCTCCTTTCTCTCATTTATCTTCTCTCGCAACCGTCCATTTCTTCTTTCTTTAAATCTGGGCCACACATGTGGCTTTCCTATGTTTTTTTTTTAAATCTGGAGTTTTCTTGAAGTCAATTAATTTACTAAAATGCCCCCAACTTTAAGCGTTAATAACTCCTTTGTTATAACTCTAAATCACGTTCTGTTTGGGCCCATGAGTCGGTAGAGACGAGTACTATGAGGATACGCCAAGAAAATGAACCTTACATGTCATGACAAGATGGGCAACAAAAGGCAATGTCTTTGCCTCGAAGGGCATTTTCATAAATTCACATTTAAAATTATAAAAATCATAATTTTTAGGGACAGGTCATTACATCTACAGTCCTTGAAGAAGAAAACTAATTTAAGATCAAGTCTCGGTGACCCTTGAGTTAGAACATTCACATTGCAGGACTTCAAAACACGTTTTCTACATGTGACAAGCACATGTAAATTTCGTCGCATGGAAATGATGCATCACAAAGCTCCACGTGGCATATGACTCATCACAAATGAACAAGTCATCAATGACATGTGGCACAAATCAAGCAAATGAAGCTCAAAACTTCCCCAAAATTTAGCCAAAAGGGGAAAATACCCCTTAAAATCGGCAAGGGGTCAAAATTGCTCCCAAAACCGGAAAGAAAGATAAAGCATGTTCACAAAACAAGCAAGAATTGAAGATTGCTCACAAAATAGGTAACAAACCCTTTCAGCCAAGCAAGGGAAAGTGGCTGAAAACAAGACACAAAACATGCCTAAATTCTCCCATGGACAAATCAAGACACAAATCAAAGCCAAATCCACCCAAAGCCATGGCTTTGGAACTCTATAAATACAAGGTCCGAGGACAAACAAAGGGTCGACAATTTCTACTTTGAAGGGCTGAAATTCTCACAAAAGGAGAACCTCTGCCAAATCTTTGAAGACTAATATGATGCCAAAGCTCTCTTCGAAGAACGTACAACCAAAGCCAAAGCTTTCTTTCAACCAAAGCCGAAGCATTCCCTTGAAGAATCAACAAGCACTTGTGCCGATTCCTTCAAGACTTTGTTGCAAGCTTAAAACTTGTAATGACGTTCAATTCAAGCTCAAGTCCCCAAGACCCTTGAATCAACAAAATCCCACTTCAACATCACCTTTGCCGCAGATCATACACAAACTTAAGGTGAAGACTATCCATGCATTGTTTCAAGCTCAAAACTTGAAGCAATTGTTCAATCATTCGTCTGAGATCAAGTCATCGTGACCCTTGGATCAACAACCTTCGAATCTGCATCAAATTGAAAGATTGAACCAGAGGAAAATTACGAACAGAGATTGTAACCCTACAAATTCATCAATACAAATCGACTTTGTACACGTGTTCTCATTTCATTCGTTACAAAATTTTTGTGTTTACAATAACACCTTGTATATGTTTGTTTTAACAAATGAAATTCTTTATCACTTCTGCAAAAATTAAAAGCCATTTCTAGGAAAACAAAAATCAATTTGGAGGTTGTTTAGTTATCTATATAAGTGTTGAACACAATGACAGTTATGGTTACTAGTAGCATCTTGATAAATCATCAAAAAATTTTGATTCATTTGAATAACTAAATGGTCTCCATATTCATTAAATTCTTTTTATTCATATGGATAACTAAATGGTGAATATCCAATGAATTTTTGTAGAAGTCATTTATAGATGATAGAACAATGAATAAATTCACTTATGATGTTTGTATAATTAAATGATGTTGGACTGTTATTTCACATGTAAGAAGCCAAAGAGTGTCATTGAGAAAACTTACACTACTTTATTTGCAATATTCGAGTAAACATATTCAAATGAATTTTCCACACCATGTTTAAAACATGCATATTCGAGTATCATATTCAAATGAAACTACACAGTAATGAGTGACGACAATCTATGCTTTCTCGTGAGGCTGGTTGAGAATCCTTCACAACTGAAACTGAAGGGAGGTGCATTAATTTATGTGTATGCATATCAACAAATAATGGATCACGAGTAATCTTGTAGCTTTCAGACGGACAAAGATTGGGTCACATGTTCGCATATCAGGTCGGATACTCCATATATTGACGGGCGTGAAGACACACAAGATCCTCCTGCTACAAGAAATGACAGGGGACGGCCGCGTCGGATATGGGGTTGGGGGAAAACCCCCTACGGATTAGATTACATGCCATTCATTAAATTAATTTAATTTTTTAAAATTAAAAAAAAATTTCATAAATTTATCCACTACGAACACAAAAAAATAAAAATAAAAATAAAGATCTCCACTATAAGTTATTAAATAAAATTTTTGACAAAAAAAAAATATTAAATAAAAATAAAGAATATATAAAAACATTACCATATATATAGCTTATATAACACTAATGAATGTAGTATACATATACACTCATATATACAGACCCTTTAAAGATGGGATCCATAGTTTTTTATTTATTTATTTATTTTTTTAAAATGGGAATTAGTTGTGGGACTCACTCCAAATCGAACTTCAATGATCCAAACGTTCATTTTGTAAGTCTCAATTCATAGATTATTCTTGCAAGAACACAATTCAAGCTAAAACCATTTGTCTATTTAATTATTACGATAAAATTTCAATGTTTCTTATAAAACAAAATGCTCGTCAATTTCTTTGATCTCAATTTTTTTTTTGTTAAACGATATATTTGTTATATTAGATATTAGATTAGGTAGCCAGCCGGGTACGAAACACGTAGTTGTGCAAAGGCAACACTCAATCAAATTCCTCAAATATTTTTTATTTGGTTAAGAATTTGTAAGAATAATCTATAAGGTGCAACTTGAAAAATAGATGGTTCAGATCGCTAAAATTTGATGTTGTGTGGGCCCAACAACTAATCCTAAAAAAAAATGGAGATCCATTCCTTTAAAAGCTTACCCTTAGATATATATATATATATATATATATATATATATATATATATATATATATATATATTGGTATAATATCTGTACTCCCAATGAACATAATGACTGTAGTCTTGATTGTTGTCCTCATAATCTTTATCATCGTCAATAGATAGCTTCTGCCCCCATTTGGTATCAGAGCCAAGTGAGTGGTAATTACATTAGTATCTTTATAATCTGCAAGTCAGGTTCATATTCAAGCTTTCATTTTACAGTCTACCTTATTTGTCGGTCCTCATAGTCATTTGTTCAATTCCCCAACCAAACAGTAAGGTGTGTTCCAAACAATAAGTCCCAGGAGAGGCATTAGCGGATCGCATGAGCGGGGAAGGAGTTTAGCTAACACACGAGGAAAGTGAATCAGTATAAGTTTTCTATATTTTGTTTGTTTGATTTTTGAACTTTATGAGTAGATTATTTAGATCTAATTCAATGGCTAACATTAGCTCTAGGTCCAGTTTAGGCGCTATTCCTGATATTCTTAATGAAGAACAAAAACTTGATTTTCAAACTGGTGAAAGTGTTGACTTTGGAGATTGGAATATCCCCAAGGTTTCAAGTAAAAATATTTACAAAAAGAAATGGTCAATACCCTCATTTGAAGTGAACATCAGGTTAAAAAAGTTGAAAAAGCTTATGCTCTTAGTAAAGAACATGAGACCTGTCAGTTGTTTTCTTCAGAACAAATCAAATCCCATAAGAAAGATGGTCATAACTACATTCACATTGGCTTAGTTCAAATAGCCGTAAAACCTTTAACATGTAGAGGACTTAACACCTCTATTTTGTTATGTCTCCGAGATGCTAGATTCACTAACTTTAATGATAGCATACTTGGTATGATTGAGTCGAGTCTCTACAATATACCTATCCATTTTGATTGTTTCCCAGATCTCACCATAAGTCTTTCAGATCCTCATATGCTAAAAGCACTCACATTAAATATTAAAACTTCAGGATATCAAGTCCTTAAAGGAACACAGCCCTTGGCATTAATTTATTGAGTTTACTACAAAGTCACTGGCACAAACATGAACTTTCAGGCTTTAACTAAAAGTCCGAGAGATCATACACTTTTAATCCAAACCAATCAAGAAAATGCAAACATTAAAGTTCCTAGAACCATTAGGTGGTCAGATATCAGTCTACCTTCAGATTGGTGTTTGATTAATGAAAGTCAGCCAGTAGCCATCCAAAACAGTCTAGTTAATTTAGACAATATAGAACAATACTTTGACAAGACTGTCAAAATCAATTTCGATCGTCCAGCCAAAAGATCTTGAGAGTCTATTTACTCACATAAATCATTTGCTCCTAGCAGAAATTCTTTTTCTGGATCCATACTAACCGATAAGATGGGTCAAGATTAAGAGTTAATCAATTCATTGGCCAATAGGAAATTAAAAGCAGCAGACACTAGTTCATTTGTCACTCAACAGGAATTAATCAATGATTTGATTAATATCAAACTAAAATCCATAGAAACAACCTCACAAGTCACTCATCCGGTTTATCAACCTGAAACCTAAGATCAAGGAGAACAAACTTCTCCTACAAAATCTGATTTTGACGCAGGTCAGATTCATCATCAACTCTTAGTTTTAAACAAACCATTTAAAAAGAATCGCAAAAGGCTCAATGCTGATATTGTAGCTGAAGAGAATATTCCACAAAGGAATATTTTCCAAAACAAATATACCCAAGAAGAAAAATCAGAAATTTATAAAAAATGGAATGAATTCATGGAAACCCACATATTTGAAGTATTTTTCTTCGATTATGTCGAGAAGTACTACGAGTCTGATAAAAAACTTAAGGTAATAGCCAAAGAAAACTGGTTTAAAGAAGACAAAACAATGGTCTCTTCAAGTCATTCACCACAAGAAACTATTCTCATCACAACTGCTAATAAGCAGATTCCGACAACTCCTTTTAAAATCCCAAAAGAAGATGCAGGAACTAAACCAATCATTGAACAAAACAATTTTAACAATCAAAGTCTTCATACTATTGGTAAACAACTTGATAAAATTGAAACTAAAATTGATAAACTCTCTCAGCCAAAGTCTTTAATTAGAGAAAACCCTCTGGTTAATTTCCTAGATTCTTCGTCAAAGGCAGTAGCCTTGAAATAATCCTCAACATCCACAAGCCAAAAAATTGATCAACATCTATTCAAATTAAAAAAAGGAAAAAACAGTACATATTTTAAAATATCCTAATAAAACACATTCAGAAATATCTTCATACTCCTCTGAGTCAGAAAGTGATTCAGATTCTATTCGAAAAGTTGAACAAGCTTTTCAAAACCTTCAACTCAAAAGATTAACAACAAGTGTGCCAATCCAAGATCTCTTACCAAGAATTGGTATCATAGACCAACACCTCTTGATATTCAATTTGAAGAAAGTGAAGGATTTATTTTAAAAAACATGTTCATTTGAGCAACATCATATAGCATGCAATTAACAATTAAAGGCGGAATCATGCTTGTATGCACTCAAAAACAAAACATTACCATGAAATTCAAAGCCTAGTAGATTGGTGAACCAATAATCAACTCAAAACAAAGTGAGTTGAAATTAATACCTTTGTAGATTCCTCTTTGCATAAGCAAAGGCTAATCACCCAAAGAGATAGGGCCTTCATTCCTCGCTTCTTAGATCCATGGATTTGGATGGAAGAATAGGTTCTCCAAGTTCCCAAAATTGAGAACCTCTAAGTCTCTTCACCAAGGTTAGATTGTAGAAGAAATGAATGACCTTGGAGTAGTAGGATTGCTAGATGTACCCTCCAAGGTGTTGGCCTTTTTAGAGAGAAAATGGAGAGACAATTCTCACCAATTTTCCCCCAAAATAAACCCTTAATCACTTAATGAATATTTTGTTATAAAGTCATTTATATAGTCACTTCTTTAAGTGACCTAAATAACCAAAACCCTAATTCATCACACTATGGCTTGCCATTTAGGGGATTTTGGGCTTTTGGGCTTTAATGAATCTTCATTCATTAAATTGTCATACAACTTAAGTTAATGGGCTTGACGTTCGAAGCCCATTGGGCCTTAAGGTCCAAAACTATCCCGAAGTCTTTAACGAACTTATTCGTTTGATTAATTAACATATTAATTAATCCTTGCCATAAATAAATGATTAAACCATTTAATCATTCTTACTCATTTCCGTTTAATCTTCAATCTCCACCTTTTATGGTGTGCGATCCATTAGGTTCCTTTTAGCGAGGTAGTGGGCGATTAAAACCATTTTACATCGATTGTGAATTGAAACTATTTTCAATTCTCCCTTTAGTGATTACACACGTTTAGGGCTTCCACAAACCATGAGTGACACCTAGCAGCATATCATGGTTACCCAAGCTAATCAGAAGAGGATAGAGAACCTATTCAGTTTGGGATTACAAATGCAATACGGTCCTTCTCTAATCTAATACTCTTGTCCACATTGTTTGGTATGATAGTTTATTTATTCATGTCTACTATCCAATGTGATTCGTGTGCTTATATGATTTCCTTGAATGTGATTTGGAACGCATTCCCTAATCTCATTCATACTCTGGCCAGAGATTTCAAATCATATCATAGAGTATTCTCCCTCAACTGTTTGAAGGTTAGAGATCCCTTGTTGCGCATTCACTTGTCTCCATAGCTAAGTGGCTTAACCCCAACGATGCCGTGGACACCCCGAGGGGGTGACTTTGACATAATCAAAGATCAAGGACTTAACCACAAGACAACTGTGATGCCTCAGGTCAAATGACTACTTTGCATTATCCCAACCATGAGTTCTCATGTGACATGGAATATAAGAACTCTTCGTTGATCACGTTCAGTGAACTCATTCTCTATTGAGCACCTACGTACTTGTCTTGATGTCACACACACCAATGACTCGAGACTAATCACTCTCCCTGAGAGAAGACATAGTACGTACTGATCTTAATGGACTGTCAACGTCCAATTGGCAATCCTATGATCAGGAACATTTAGGATGTGTCTACGAAAGAATGGTCTCATGAATCTAACTTCATTAGATTACATTCTCCCAATCACATATTCCTTGGACTTTATCGTTTAAGCATATAACATTTATATGAGACGGCTCAAACAATAATTTATGCCCTTTATATGTAAAACTAGATTAGTTTAACATGTGAAATGTCCGTAAAGTATCATCACATGATTGGCTTTAGGGCACATTTCCAACAATCTCCCACTTGCACTAGAGCCAATCAGCTTGGTCATCTTGATGATACCTCTTCTGTAGTCATTTCATAAATGGCTGAATAGTAGGCCTAGACAGTGGACATCTATATGTGTTATCCATAGAAGCAACCTTGAGAATAACGACGTCACCATTATACATGATTCTCAATCATGTGGTTCAGTCTCTCATTTGAGTTCGGATCTTGATGAGACCTTGATTCCCAGGCTTGAGCTATCGCCCCATTAGTGTCATACACTTTCTGGTTGGAACCGAATAGAGAGTTCATAAATGAACTTTCCCATCCAAACAACATTGTTGTAAACTTCTATATGGCAATATATCTTGCATTCATAATGGAACACACTAAAGTCATACTTTAATGTTTCCATCCAAATATCTCTTTAGTCATAATAAAGAGATATCTGTTTATCTCTTCATTCATAATGAAGAAACATCCAATGATGGATTAGATTCATAATCTAATACATTTACGCTTCCATTACGTCACTTTGATTCTTCCTCGATCTTTGAGGAATTTATCCTTTAGTATTTCTCAAATACTTAAGGACTCACTTGACAGTTGCCATGGTTCTGATCCTGGGCTTGCACTGATATCATCTTGTACCGTTCTAGGTACAACTCATATCAATGTTTTTCATACAATATGAAATACATAAATCACCTTTCTGCGTATGCATAAAGGATTCAATTTACGCATTATTTCTTTGGGAGTCAAAGGGTACGTTCCCTTTGAGAAGGGCAACTTGCTAGTCTCACTAGAATCGTCCTTCTTATTGAAGTTTATCAGCATATGAGAAACTTCCTAGCATCCATTGTCTATTATTAGGGATTGATATAATCCAATTATATCATGAAATATATCATTATAGATTTCCATCCCATGTATATAGACTATATCTCCCATATACATTCTATCGTTTATAGAATGCTTAAAGTCATAACTTTAACGAAGAAGCTTTCTTTTCATTTCCAAAATTAATATATCATATATATACTTAAATTTTAGGAACATGATTAACTCCCACTAATCTTTTGTAAAACTAGTAAACAAAAGATTCATTTACATCTTTATGAGAAATCAAACGATTTGATCCTTTTCTCATAAAATGCAAATAGCTCCCACTAACTTGCTAAGATCCATGATGGATGGATCTCTACAACTTACATGTCTTGTGATTTATAGTTTTAGACATATATTATCAAGACTATCTTAATAATGGTTTCGGAAACCCATATTATGTCAAAACATTGAATCACCATTTAGTTGTAGCTAGCAATCTTCGAATTAATTGAAACCAAGACTATCTCAAAGATGGTTTCTTCAAAGTCAACCATTCTCTTTGATTGTAGTCACCTTAAGCTACCAATTAGCTTGAAGGTTTCATTATTTCGAGTCAAATGGTACTTTACCATTTTCTTGAGTATATATCGTATATGCACTCAATGTAGTCATAAGGATTTTCATTCTTATCGACTACCTTGGAGCTTGTGGTATAGGAACTAGGTTGTTATATTTGTTGATTACTTTCTTGTCTCTCAAAGAACCCATTCTTTGAGTTCTATCTCTCGTTCATTTGCATCTTAGGCAAATCACATTGTAGGATTACAATGAACTACCTAACAAAACAACCTTTGTTAGTTGGTTTATAGAAGCGATATCCAAAAGTTATTTTAAGGATATCCTACAAGATTGTTATCAAACAAATATTGCTAGTTAGCACACAACCCCAAATCTTTAACATGCTTAAGATTTGTCTTTCTTTTCCAACTACATCTTATGGAGTTATGAAAATTTTGGAAGATCTTCTAATTGACAATCATATTGTTTTAGAAGTATATATCCTATATATGGGTAATAGATAACATCTAACGAACTAAATCTTATTTGAGTTCGTTCTTCTCCTAATGGAGAAATAAATTATCTTATGATGTTATTTTCCTTGATATCTTTCAAGGAAACTCATGTAAAGTGTTACCTTTCCTTGGATCAAATCTAAGGAGGTAAATACTTTAGATATCTTACTCATCTATTTACATTTCTTGAATTCTTTGAAACCTTTTGCAAAGTATTCGGACTTGTGTTTATTCAAAATAAACTATAGTCCAACCGAGAGTGATCTTCGGTGAATGTCATATAACATGAGTAGTATTATGTTGTGGACAAGTGCCACTAACATCTAAGTGAATTAACCTCAACAACTTTGTGATTCTTTCTTCTTTCCAAAAGAATAAAGATTCGAACATTTCGCCTCTATACAATTTTAACAAGAAGGTATTGGATCCGGATCTAACGATCCAAAACATCCTTGTTTCACCAACTCGTAACTTATGTTTTAGAGGTATCACAATTTAGTTGGGATTAGTCACTACCTTGCAACCTTTTGGGTTTTAAGCATCATTATATTCTAAACAGTTAACACTACCATATCATCTCTACTATAGAGACAATCAATTAGATTACTATAATCCAATTTCTTTGGTAGTTTATATGAGGAAGTAAGTACTATCTGTTTTCACAGAGATCTACATTTGATTCACGTTTCGTATGTGAAGCACCTTTTCTTCTCTCATATATCTTCTACTTCTTATTAGTCACACTTTTACAACGATTTGTAAAACATAGTTACTAATACGGAATCATACATTCAAGTAGAAGAACCAACTGTTTTGAACTTTTCAAGAACATTTTACAACACCTTCGAAAGGTGTGTCCTTGACACTTGCAAGACATTTCTTGCAAATACCCCTTCCAATGTCCATCCTTTCATAAAGAAAGTTTGTTCCCTTGGAGTTATTTATCTTCTTTATTTGACTTTCACCTTTGACTACATTAGTCATGGTCCCTAAACTCCCACTATCTCTCTTGAAACCTTTTTTCAATTGTGTTATACACATCAAACAATTTTGGAGAGCATGTGGTTTATTGTTCACTACATAGTTTACAATAAACTTAGTGAACGATTAGGATAGGGAAACAAAGGTGAAGTCCTTGCCTAGTTTCCGTCTCGTTAAGTGGTTTATCACTTCAACATTCAATGATTCAAAATCATCATAAGTCCATGTTAATGGACTATTTTTGTCAACCAACCATTATGTTCTAAACATAATTACAAACTTTAAAGAGTTGTACAAGGCAACTCTTATTTCTTCACACAACAAATTATAAGTGAAGAATCATGGCACATAAAGTGTCCATGCCCTTGTGCTTACTTCTCAAGTTCTTTGTTCAATTAACAAAGAAATAAGCACTAAGTGTTTGTATTGACTAAGGGTTGTTCAAAGCAACTCTTATTTCTTCATACAACAATTTGTAATTGAAGAATTATGACATTAAAAGTGTTGTCCTCTCTATGATAGACCTTTTCTAACATATTCTTCTAATGATACATTATCAATAGGAAGATTGTGAGGATGAGACTACTTAGGTACATTTACAAGCCATTAAAGACAATCTATGGTTTTGTAGTACCAAGTCCGTAAACTAAACGTTCGGCTTTTATTTGTCAAGTGTTGGATAGCGTTTGCAAATATATTGGTAATCAAATACATAACGAATATAAATTGATTGATTTTAAGCCATTTGATTCGGGTCTTTAAATCAAAATAGCACCACCCACTATTTTTGGCAAATTCCATATCCCTCATTGGAATTCGAGAGTTTTGGATGAAACTCTTAGTAGGTTATGGGAGACTCACTATTACCAAGCCCACCTCAGAAGAACTCCATATTGGCTAGCAACAATAATAATGAGAGAGTACGCTTACTCATTTGCAACTAATGTAAGTACCCATCTTGTTTGGCCTCTAGAGAATGATGCCTCAGAAGAACTCCATATTGGCACCATTGCACTTAGTTAAGTCATTCCCACCATGCTAGTTCAAGTAGGGGTTCAAGAATGGCCTCAGAAGAACTCCATATTGGCCACACTCGTTGCCTACCTTTCACTTCATCATATGTTTATAGGCTTCTCCTGAATGTAAGCACATACTTTGCAACCCCAGAACTGGACGAATACATTGTACGAGTCACAAACGATTGAAGCCCACCACGGTGGAAGGCCACGAAAGAGTGTTCTAAGCACTCTCACGCTTATCAACTTAATAATGGTTTGGTTGAGGGTTTTAGGTCTCATCACATATAAACATACATTTTAATCTCTATTAAAACTATTTTGGTCCTATTACAACTATTGGTCCATATGATTGTTTTAGTTGTACATAATACTCCCACTATGCTTTTAAAACGGTTTTTAAAGCAAGAGTATATGTTACTACTAACATAAGGTTTGCATTCATTTGATGGACTATATAGTTGCCTTAGGGCCTTAGGATGACTATGAACCTTTGTTTAGATTCAACACGAGCCTTGTGTTGAATCTCGGTCTAGGGATGGAGATTGATTTTAGTTACGCGTTTAATCACATTAAGGCGTGTTGTCTTAGGGGCGTTGGACCCAATTACTTCATTTTCATGCATATCATATAAAGCAAGAAAGAAATACTTCAAAGTAAAGGATGAGCTTATGCTCATTACAACATTTGCATAAAACAAATTACCTTAAAGTAAAGAAGGACTTATGCCCTTTTACAACATTTGATCAAATCAAATTACAACCAAAATCTAATCTACACATTCCCATGGTTCAAACAAATTTGAAACGCCTTTCACATAGCTCAATTATATTAGGCTTAGGTTCATAATCATCCTTTAATTAATTAACGCTTTAACTAATTAATTGAATGCAACATTTTCATTTGGTTTTTGTATCCATAAAATTGATTTAAGTGGAGCTAAACAAAATGAAAATCCAATTCTCATTTAAAGAGACAAAACAATTTTGTTCTCATCCTATTTGGGCCATCATGCAATAACCACAACTTTTTGGGCCATATTGCGAAAACATAAACTTTTGGGGTCACTTTGTAAAAACACAAAAGTCACTACTTCATGTAAATACAACTAGAACCCAAAATTTAAATAAATTCAAAACTTCATTATAGGAGCAAAACAATTTGTCCTTTAGCGTTTTTAGGCCTTAACGTCAAAACGTAAACTTTCGGGTCAAAGTACAAATACACAAAAGTATCAAAACTTTATGTAATTGCATAAAAGCCCCAAAAATACCCTATTTTATTAGGGTGGCCGGTTTTTAGGGATAAAAAGGAGTGGTGGGTGTTTTGATTTATTAGTTTTGTCAAAAACAATCAAGTAGTGCTTTCACCTTTCATAAAAATAATATATGTTTTGATGATTGATATTTCTTTCATCATTTATACAAATATTTAACACTTTAAATACTTTCATAAAAATAATATATGTTTTGATGATTGATGTTTCCATCATCATTTATACAAATATTTAACACTTTAAATACATGATAAATCATTTGAAAAACATATAACATAAACTTTATGAAATATTCAAAACTTTGAATCAAAACACAAAACCTTTTTGTTCTTGGCAAGAACATCAAGAACATTGAAGAACATCCATGAAAACCCATAAGAGCTCCATGAATGTTTTCAAGCCATAAAACTCAAATTTTCACCATTCAAAATGGTGTTAACATCCTAGGGTACTTAGGGGTTCCAAAAGTCACCTTAAAACATTTTTAACAAGACAAACATGAACCCAAAAAATCACCCTTTGGATTTGGCCGAAAATCCCCAAAATCATGGCACCAAATTTTAGCTCCAATATTCATCCTCATATGAACTACATCTACAACATTTGAGATGGCAAATTTTCAAACAAAATTTTCATTCAAAGAAGCAAGAATAAAGCTTGTAACAATTACAACTTTTAAATCATAAACTTATGAACTACAAAACCCAAAAGGATTCACCAACTACTAGACCTAGGCTCTGATACCACTTGAAGGATTTATTTTGAAAAACATGTTCATTTGAGCAACATCATATAGCATGCAATTAACAATTAAAGGCGGAATCATGCTTGTATGCACTCAAAAACAAAACATTACCATGAAATTCAAAGCCTAGTAGATTGGTGAACCAATAATCAACTCAAAACAAAGTGAGTTGAAATTAATACCTTTGTAGATTCCTCTTTGCATAAGCAAAGGCTAATCACCCAAAGAGATAGGGCCTTCATTCCTCGCTTCTTAGATCCATGGATTTGGATGGAAGAATAGGTTCTCCAAGTTCCCAAAATTGAGAACCTCTAAGTCTCTTCACCAAGGTTAGATTGTAGAAGAAATGAATGACCTTGGAGTAGTAGGATTGCTAGATGTACCCTCCAAGGTGTTGGCCTTTTTAGAGAGAAAATGGAGAGACAATTCTCACCAATTTTCCCCCAAAATAAACCCTTAATCACTTAATGAATATTTTGTTATAAAGTCATTTATATAGTCACTTCTTTAAGTGACCTAAATAACCAAAACCCTAATTCATCACACTATGGCTTGCCATTTAGGGGATTTTGGGCTTTTGGGCTTTAATGAATCTTCATTCATTAAATTGTCATACAACTTAAGTTAATGGGCTTGACGTTCGAAGCCCATTGGGCCTTAAGGTCCAAAACTATCCCGAAGTCTTTAACGAACTTATTCGTTTGATTAATTAACATATTAATTAATCCTTGCCATAAATAAATGATTAAACCATTTAATCATTCTTACTCATTTCCGTTTAATCTTCAATCTCCACCTTTTATGGTGTGCGATCCATTAGGTTCCTTTTAGCGAGGTAGTGGGCGATTAAAACCATTTTACATCGATTGTGAATTGAAACTATTTTCAATTCTCCCTTTAGTGATTACACACGTTTAGGGCTTCCACAAACCATGAGTGACACCTAGCAGCATATCATGGTTACCCAAGCTAATCAGAAGAGGATAGAGAACCTATTCAGTTTGGGATTACAAATGCAATACGGTCCTTCTCTAATCTAATACTCTTGTCCACATTGTTTGGTATGATAGTTTATTTATTCATGTCTACTATCCAATGTGATTCGTGTGCTTATATGATTTCCTTGAATGTGATTTGGAACGCATTCCCTAATCTCATTCATACTCTGGCCAGAGATTTCAAATCATATCATAGAGTATTCTCCCTCAACTGTTTGAAGGTTAGAGATCCCTTGTTGCGCATTCACTTGTCTCCATAGCTAAGTGGCTTAACCCCAACGATGCCGTGGACACCCCGAGGGGGTGACTTTGACATAATCAAAGATCAAGGACTTAACCACAAGACAACTGTGATGCCTCAGGTCAAATGACTACTTTGCATTATCCCAACCATGAGTTCTCATGTGACATGGAATATAAGAACTCTTCGTTGATCACGTTCAGTGAACTCATTCTCTATTGAGCACCTACGTACTTGTCTTGATGTCACACACACCAATGACTCGAGACTAATCACTCTCCCTGAGAGAAGACATAGTACGTACTGATCTTAATGGACTGTCAACGTCCAATTGGCAATCCTATGATCAGGAACATTTAGGATGTGTCTACGAAAGAATGGTCTCATGAATCTAACTTCATTAGATTACATTCTCCCAATCACATATTCCTTGGACTTTATCGTTTAAGCATATAACATTTATATGAGACGGCTCAAACAATAATTTATGCCCTTTATATGTAAAACTAGATTAGTTTAACATGTGAAATGTCCGTAAAGTATCATCACATGATTGGCTTTAGGGCACATTTCCAACAGAAAGAATATCAAAAATCAATTTTCTGTCTCTCTAATAAACTCTATGAATGGAATATAGATGGTTTATCAGAATGAGAACTCCTCAATAAACTCCACCATATCTCTATGGTTGGTAATAGGTACATTAACAACCATAATCTCAGCAAACCTCAAGTTGTCGACCTTTTGGTCACTGGATTTATAGGAATGCTACATTCCTGGTGGGAGAAACATCTCACTGAACAATCCAGAAATGAAATAATAAACGCCATTAAAAAAGATGAAGAAGGATTACCTATTTTTGATGGAAATATTGGACAAGGCGTCCTTGACGCAATTAACAATCATAGAACATTTCATAGGAACACCTAGTAATGTCACCTTTAGGATTCACGACCAACTATGTAACTTAAGATGTCCAACCTTAAGTGACTTTAGATGGTATAAAGATGTATTCATATCTAGGGTCATGCTCAGAGAAGATAGTAATCAACCATTTTGGAAAGAAAAATTTATAAATGGATTACCTAATCTTTTTGCACATAAAATCAGAAATGTTTTAGTAAACGAAGAAGGTATTATACCATATCATACCCTTACTTGTGGAAATATAATAAATATTATCCAGAAGGAAGGCTTGAAAATGTGTATTGATATGAAAATTTCAAAACGAGTTAATAAAGATAAATCTATTGCCAAATACGAATTAGGAACGTTTTGTGAACAATATGAATTACCTCCTATTGCTCCTTCCAATAAAAAGAAAATGTCAGATACCTACAACAGGTATCCAGCCAATTACTTTAGAAGACATCCCAAATATAACAAATATAAAAATAAGAATTTTGAAAGAAATGAATTTTATGAAAAACCCAAGACTAATAAGTCAAAAAGAAAATCCTCAAGGAAATTCTTCCCTAAAGAACAAAAGGGAAAATGCTATAAATGTGGCAAATTTGGCAATTATGCCAATAAATGTCATGTCAAGAAAACAATTAATCAGTTACAGGTCTCTGAAGAAGAGAAACTTCAGCTAATCCAAGTTTTGGAATTAAAAGACACAGACCATAGTCAATCAGAAGATGATTTGGAATTGTCCTCTTCTGGTAACATTTCATCGAGCAATAGCTCATCTCCAAACATCAAGGTCGGATCTACTGTTGTTGTAATAACAAAATTTAATCGGGGAGTTCCTCTTTCTAATTTTGCGTTTTTCTGGACATAAAATGCAGGGCATGACCGTGGTGACTTACTTTTCCTAATGATACCTTTATTAGTAGGTAGTTTAGATTCATTAAATTCCTTTATGTACGTAAGTTTAACAATGTGTTGCTTACGGTGCCAAAAAGCTTTGAGAATATCAAAACATACGTCATTAATAAGCTTCTTCTAAAATTTATCAATAGCTTCTAACAAAGATGTATTTGTTAGTTGTTCTTCAATTCGTTTGTGATTAATTTCTTCTGTTAAGAAACTAATGTGTTGTGACTTACTAGTGATAATACTAATAATTTTTGAAATATTATTTTTCTGTAAATGTCTTAATTTTCTGAGATCTATTTCCAGGCAGAACTTAAACGTGACCTTTTGTTGTAAGACTCTGGTAGTAATCCTATTGGGATAGACCTTAAAAGGATATATAAGTGCTAAAAAGCGGAGACCTAATATGACTGGATCATAAATATTTTTATTAAAACAAATGGGGTTTTAAAACAAATATTGTTTTGACAAACATGTGCTTTAGGTATTTCATAATTTAATTGCATTGGCGACTGGTTTGCAGCACTAAGTATCTCTGTTGACTTATGAAAATACTTAGTAGGTATTAACCCTTCTTAAATACAATTCAAGTCTGCACCCGAATCAATCAAAGTAATGGTTTCTAATTGAAAATCTTCGATTATTATCTTAATTTTAGAATATCATTTCTGGATTCTTATCTTGTCTAAAAGACTTAAGACTAAGTTTTTTGTGGATGAGGATCCTGACTCAGAACTGGAGGAGGAACTGGCAAGTTCTTCTTTGTGAGGGTTTACTAACAATTGTGTTGAAACTCTACTGAGTTGCTTTCAGACTTCTAGGTTTTCAGTCTTTAGAAACTTAATTTCTTCTCTAATTTTGTTTATTTCAAATTGAAGATCTTTGATAGTGATTTCTTTCTTAGACTTATTAAAACTTTCTAAGGTTGTGCTAGGAGAGATTTTTGGAGTTGATTGAGTTTGGCTACTGCCAGGTTCGTCTGAGGAAACTAACTTCTTTCGTTTCTTGAGATAAAAAGATTTAAGTTCAGGGTCATCAACCTTACTTATTAATTCAAGTAGAAAATCTTCTTATTCTTCTTGTTTATTAAGGATTGAAATTTTGTTATTATAACAAGCATCGGTACATCCGACCTTGATGTTTGAAAATGAGCTATTGCTCGATGAAATGTTACCAGAAGAGGATAATTCCAAATCATCTTCTGATTGACTATGGTCTGTGTCTTTTAATTCCAAAACTTGGATTAGCTAAAGTTTCTCTTCTTCAGAGATCTTTAACTGATTAATTGTTTTATTGACACGACATTTATTGGCATAATGGCCAAATTTGCCGCATTTATAGCATTTTCCCTTTTGTTCTTTAGGGAGGAATTTTCCTGAGGATTTTCTTTTTAACTTATTAGTCTTGGGTTTTTCGTCAAATTCATTTCTTTCAAAATTCTTATTTTTATATTTGTTATATTTGGGATGTCTTCTGGAGTAATTGGCTGGATACCTGTTCTAGGTATCTGACCTTTTCTTTTTATTGGAAGGAGCAATAGGAGGTAATCCATATTGTTCACAGAACGTTCCTAATTCGTATTTGGCAATAGATTTATCTTTATTAACTTGTTTTGAAATTTTCATATCAATGCACATTTTCAAGCCTTCCTTCTGAATAATATTTATTATATTTTCATAAGTAAGGGTATGATATGGTATAATACCTTCTTCGTTTACTAAAACATTTCTGATTTTATGTGCAAAAAGATTTGGTAATCCATTTATAAATTTTTCTTTCCAAAATGGTTGATTACTATATTCTCTGAGCATGACTCTAGATATGAATACATCTTTATACCATCAAAAGTCACTTAGGGTTGGACATCTTAAGTTACATAGTTGGTCGTGAATCCTAGACGTGACATTACTAAATGTTCCTATGAAATGTTCTATGATTGTGAAAAGTAGTGTGTTAATTGCGTTAGGGACGCCTTGTCCAATATTTTCATCAAAAATAGGTAATCCTTCTTCATCTTTTTTAACGACGTTTATTATTTGATTTCTAGATTGTTCAATGAGATGTTTCTCCCACTAGGAATGTAGCATTCTTGTAAATCCAGTAACCAAAAGGTTGACAACTTGAGGTTGGATGAGATTATGGTTGGTAATGTAGCTATTAGCAACCATAGAGATATGTTGGAGTTTATTGAGGAGTTCTTGTTCTGATAAACCATCTATATTCCATTCATAGAGTTTATCAGAAGAGACAGAAAATTGATTTGGATATTTCTTTCTTCAAATTAAATATCAGGAGGTGGTGGTCTAGGATACCAATTCTTGGTAAGAGATGTTGGATTGACACGTTTGTTGTTAATCCTTTTGAGTTCAAGGTTTTGAAAAGCTTGTTCAACTTTTCAAATAAAATCTGAATCACTTTCTGACTTAGAGGAGGATGAAGATATTTCTGAACAAGTTTTATTAGGATATTTTAAAACATGTACCGTTTTTTCCTTTTTTTAATTCTAATAGAAGTTGATCAATTTTTTGGCTTGTGGATGTTGAGGATGATTGCAAGGCTATTGCCTTTGAAGAAGAATCTGGGAAATTAACCAGAGGGTTTTCTCTGATTAAAGACTTTGGCTGAGAGAGTTTGTCAATTTTAGTTTCAATTTTATCAAGTTGTTTACCAATAGTATGAAGACTTTGATTGGTAAAATTGTTTTGTTCAATGATGGGTTTAGTTCCTACATCTTCTTTTGGGATTTTACAAGGAGTTGCCGGAATCTGCTTATTAGCAGTTGTGATGAGAATAGTTTCTTGTGGTGGATGACTTGAGGAGACAATAGTTTTGTCTTCTTTACGCCAGTTTTCTTTGGTTATTACCTTAAGTTTTTTATCAGACTCGTAGTGCTTCTTGACATAATCGAAGTAAAATATTTCAAATCTGTGGGTTTCCATGAATTCATTCCATTTTTTATAAATTTTTTATTTTTCTTTTTGGTTATATTTGTTTCGGAAAATATTCCTTCGTGGAATATTCTCTTAAGCTACAATATCAGCAATGAGCCTTTTGCGATTCTTTTTAAATGGTTTGTTTAAAACTAAGAGTTGATGATGAATCTGACCTGCGTCAAAATCAAGTTCTGTAGGAGAAGTTTGTTCTCCTTGATCTTGGGTTTGAGGTTGATAAACCAGATGTGTGACTTGTGAAGTTGTTTCTACGAATTTTAATTTGATATTAATCAAATCCTTGATTAATTCATGTTGAGTGACAGATGAAGTAGTGTCTGCTGCTTTTAATTTCCTATTGGCTAATGAATTGATTAGCTCTTGATCTTGACCTATCCTATCGGTTGGTATGGATCCAGAAAAAGAATTTCTGCTATGAGCAAATGATTTATGTGAGTGAATAGACTCACAAGATCATCTGGCTGGACGATCAAAATTGTTTTTGACAGTCCCGTCAAAGTATTGTTCTATGTTATCTAAATTAACTAGACTGTTTTGGATGGCTACTGGCCGACTTTCATTAATCAAACACCAATCTGAAGGTAGACTGATATCTGACTGCCTAATGGTTCTAGGAACTTTAACGTTTGCATTTTCTTGATTGGTTTGGATTAAAAGTGTATGATCTCTCGGACTTCTAGTTAAAGCCTGAAAGTTCATGTTTGTGCCAGTGACTTTGTAGCAAACTTAATAAATTAATGCTAGGGTTGTGTTCCTTCAAGGACTTGATATCCTTAAGTTTTAATATTTAATGTAAGTGTTTTTAGCATATGAGGATCTGAAAGACTTATGGTGAGATATGGGAAACAATCAAAATGGATAGGTCCATTGTAGAGACTCGACTCAATCATACCAAGTATGCTATCACTAAAGTTAGTGAATCTAGCATCTTGGAAACATACCAAAATAGAGGTGTTAAGTCCTCTACATGTTAAAGGTTTTACGGCTATTTGAACTAAGCCAATGTGAATGTAGTTATGACCATCTTTCCTATGGGATTTGATTTGTTTAAAAGAAAACAACTGACAAGTCTCATGTTCTTTACTAAGAGCATAAGCTTTTTCAACTGTTTTAACTTGATGTTTACTTTTAAATGAGGCTACTGACCATTTCGTTTTGTAAATATTTTTACTTGAAACCTTGGGGATATTCCAATCTCCAAAGTCAACACTTTCATCAGTTTGAAAATCAAGTTTTTGTTCTTCATTAACAATATCAGGAATAGCGTCTAAACTGGACTTAGAGCTAGTGCTGGCCATTAAATTAGATCTAAATAATATACTTATAAAGTTCACAAATCAAAAAAACAAAATATAGAAAACTTATACTGATTCACCTTCCTCGTGCGTTAGCTAAACTCCTTCTCCGCTCATGCGATCCGCTCATATATATATATATATATATATATATATATTGTGTTGACAAGTGAAAAAAGAGATGATAAAACACACTTCTCTAAACAATATTGTTTGGCTAAACCCAAGTGTTCAATGGGTTAATTAAAGGAAGGTTACATGAAAAAATCCATTACTAGTACATTTCGTAATCATAAAGGCATATTTGGTGTGAAATGTACGAAATAGGTTGTTTCTTTTGTTTTGTTTACTCTTATGCTAATATTTCATTCATCATGTCAGGTCCTACAATGATGTTTAGATTTTTGTCTCATACTTTAATTCTTAATGTGCTTCTTTTCATCTTTTGCTTGTAACTGCCAAACGGTCTAAGCTTCCATCATTTTTTCTAGGGACACTTTGGATGTGGTCCCTAACTATCAATATTCTTTGACTAAAATCTTGTTGGTTTTCAATTTTTGATCGAAGTCATTGAAATTATTGTGATAATGTATTTCTATGTAGGTTTATATTTTTTAAATTAAAATTTGAAATTTATAGTTGTTTGTATTCATGAGATTTTAAATTAAAAAACCTCATAATTTGTGGATTAAAATTATTAAAATATAAATTATACTCTCCAATATATTACGTGTGTTTGTGTGTGTGTGTGTATATATATATATATATGTATATAAACATGGGTACATTCATCAAAATTAACAAAAAAATTATTGTACCAATATATGGGTACATTCTTCAAAACCACACAAAAACCAATAGATACTTGGCTTAATAACATTAATAAATTTCTTTGATTAAATTTAAAAATAGATATTAGGCTTAATAACATTCTCAAATCAAGAAAAATAATGTACCCATATAAGTTTAAAAATGGATTAGAAAAATATTGAATAGATTTTATATATATATAAAAAAAAGGTTGATTTTACTACAACAAATTGGTATTTTTAAGAATGGATACATTTTAAGATTAAAAATTTGAAAAATTACATGAATGGGTACATATAAGATTAAACAATTGGTAACCCTTTTATAAAAAATTTAGGGGTACAAACACTAGTAGAAAAAACAGCTTGCGAGACGAACAATATTTCGTCGCACAAGACCTACTTGCGCGACAAAAAAAAAACTTGGTCGCGCAAAATAGAAAAGATAGGGAAAAAAAACAATTTTTTTTTTTTTTTGCGCAACGAATAATTGTTGGCGTCGCGTAAAGTCAGCAAGAAAATGCAGGGTAATTTGTTTGGCGTGAAAAACTTGCGGGACGAAAAGGGGGCATGTGCACGACCAATGATTCGTCACACAAGTTCCTGTCGGTTTTGACCATTTACTGCAGGTGAATCAGAGGAATCGATACCGCATTTAATACAGATGTTTGCACAACAAACCCTTCATTGCGCAAAGGTCCTAACCTTCCTTTAAATATGCGCTTATGCTGTCCTTATTCTTCACAATTCTGTTTTCCTTTCGGCTGGGATGGCGGATAAAAACAAAGATAAGAGTGTATGAGACTCCAACTCGCATGATTTGAGGGACCATTTTTAGTTTGTGCATGTGATTGTTGTAGCCATGGGGAATAATTATCCCGCTGCTGAGTGGTGCTCTTGGGAAGATGTGCCTGGGAATGTGAAGAAGGTTGTTCTAGATGAACTATTAGTAAGTATATTGTTGATGGATCAATAATTAAGTTTCTGAAATTTTTAGTTATATGTTGGAATTAATTATTTTCATATATGTGTAACAGTGTAAGTATACTCTTGATGATGATACTGAAGGATGATTTTGTGAAAACATGTTCATTTGAATAACATCTATAGCATGCATTTAACAATTAAAAGGCGGAATCATGCTTGCATGCATTCAAAAACAAAACATTACCCATGAAATTCAAAGCCTAGTAGATTGGTGAACCAAGACTCAACTCAAATCAAAGTGAGTGGAGAAATTTATACCTTTATAGATTCCTCTTTGCATAAGCAAAGGCTAATCACCCAAAGAGAGGGCCTTCATTCCTTGCTTCTTAGATCCATGGATTTGGATGGAAGAATATGGTTCTCCAAGTTCCCAAAATTGAGAACCTCTAAGTCTCCACACCAAGGTTAGATTGGAGAAGAAATGAGTGACCTTGGAGGAGTGGGATTGCTAGCTAATCCCTCCAAGGGGGCCGGCCTCTTTAGAGAGAAAAGAGAGCTTTGTGTTCTCTCCAATTTCCTAAAAGAAAACCCTTAATGAATTTTAGGCTATAAAGTTCTTTATATAGTCACTTCTTTAAATGACCTAAAGAACCAAAAAACCCTAATTCTTCACACATGGCCGGCCACATAAGGGATTTGGGCTTTTGGGCCTTTTGTTGGAAGTATGCCCACAAAGCCACTCATTTGATGTAATAGCTTTTGGAATACTTATTGTATTAAACTTTTATATGTTTAATGAAGGGCCAAGCTTATTGTTAATCACTATTTATTGTATCATGTGTTTAAGCAATAAGGGAATCCAAGGAATGTATTTGTTCTAAGAGATAAGTGATCTAATGAGTTAGATTATCGAGACCTTTCTCTTATGTTCATTCCTAAAACGTTCCTAGCCATAGGATTGCCAATTGGGCATTGACAATCCGCTAAGGTTAGTATGTGTTATGTTGACTCAAACGTGAGTATGAACTAGTCTCAAGTCATTTGGTGTTGGACACTGAGACAAACACATAGGTGCTCGAAAAGGTAATCGAGTACACTGAACGTCGATCAAAAGAGAGTTCGAACATACATGTCATGTATGAACTCTAAAGTTGCAATATGCAAAGTAGTCCTTTGACCTGAGGCATCATAGATGTCTAATGGTTAGGTCCTTGATCTTTGATCATGTCAACGGCATTCCTTCGGATTGTCCACAACATTGTTGAGGTCAAGCTATCTAGTCATGTAGGCATATGAATGCACAACAAGGGATCTCTAACCTTCCATGGTGGAAGGAGAATACTCTAAGATATGATTCTAAAGTCTTTGGCCAAAGCATATGAATATGACTTAGGAAGTTTGTTCCAAATCATATTCAAAGGAATCATATAGGAAAGTATCACATTGGATAGTAGACATGAAACAAACTATCACTTAAACAATGTGATTAAGAGTATTGTATTAGAGAAGGACCGTATTGCATTGTAGTTGTAACTGGATAGGTTCTCCAACCAATTCTACTTAGCTTGGGTAACCATGATATGCTGCTAGGTGTCACTCATGGTTTGTGGAAGCCCTGAAGATTAGCAAACACTAATCTTAAGGGAGAATTGAAATGTGGTTTCAATTCACAATCGATCGTTAAGAGTAACATCGCCCACTGCCTCGCTAATTGGAACCTAATGGATCGCACACGACATAAGGATGTTAGTGAAGAAATTATATGAAATGGATAAGCAATTAAATGGTTTAATTGAAGAATGGTCAAGATTAATTAATTAGTTAATTAATTATACAAAAGGTTCGTATTGGGCTTATATGTTGGTTTTGGGTTTCGGGGCCCAAAAGTGTTTTGGTCCACAAGGCCCATTATGTTTAAGTTGTATGACAACTAAAACAAAATGGGCAAATTAGCCCAATAACAAGGAGAGGCCGGCCATTAGGGTGAATGGGCAAGCTTGCTTAATTACAAGTTTGCCACTCACCAAAGAAAATGTTATAAAAGCAACTTTATAGCAATTTTCTCATTAGGGTTTTCTAATAGAAATTGGGTGAAACATTTTTCTCTCATTTTCTACATAGAGGCCGGCCACTTAGAGGATTTTTACTAGCATCTAAAATCTCTCTAAGTCATCCATATCATCTTCACAATATACAACCTTGGTGAAGAGACTTAGAGACATCAAGCTTTTGATGTTTTTGGAGAACAAATCCTTCTCAAATCATCAAAGGAGCACTAAAGGGAGGAAAACACAAGGAGGATTCAAGGAGCTTGGAGGTGACTTGAAGGCCCTCCACTTGGGTGAATCCCTTGTGTAATCAAGGATGAGCTTCAAGGGTAAAGAATCACTAAATCTTTACTTCTCTTTAATGTTGTTAAAGAGTTTATTTTGGTTCACCATATACTAGGCTTTGAAAGTCATGGGTTTTATGAATTGTTTTTGGATGCATGCCTACTTTAAAGTGTTGATAGCTTGCATGTGTATTCAAATGTTCATACTTGTTCTTAGCAAGGACAAAATTTTTCCTTCACCTTTGTGAATCTTTATTCATTAAATTGTCATACAACTTAAGTCAATGGACTTGACGTTCGAAGCCCATTGGGCCTTAAGGTCCAAAACTATCCCGAGGTCTTTAACGAACTTATTCGTTTGATTAATTAACATATTAATTAATCCTTGCCATAAATAATTAAACCATTTAATTATTCTTACTCATCTCCATTGTTTCTTCAATCTCCACCTTACACGGTGTACGATCCATTAGGTTCCTTTTAGCGAGGCAGTGGGCGATTAAAACTCTTTAAAATCGATTGTGAATTGAAACTTACTTTCAATTCTCCCTTTAGTGATTATACACGTTTAGGGCTTCCACAAACCAAGAGTGACACCTAGTAGCATATCATGGTTACCCAAGCTAATCAGAAGAGGTAGAGAACCTATTCAGTTTAGGATTACAAATGCAATACGGTCTTTCTCTAATACAATACTCTTGACCACATTGTTTGGTTTGATAGTTTATTCATGTCTACTATCCAATGTGATTCGTGTGCTCATATGATTACCTTGAATGTGATTTGGAACGACTTTCCTAAATCTCATTCATACTCTGGCCAGAGATTCTAAATCTTATCATAGAGTATTCTCCCTCAAACAGTTTGAAGGTTAGAGATCCCTTGTTGCGCATTCACTTGCCTCCATGGCTAAGTGGCTTAACCCCCAACTATGCCGTGGACACCCTCCTTTTGGAGTGACTTTTGACATAATCAAAGATCAAGGACTTAACCACAAGACAACTATGATGCCTCAGGTTTAAGGACTATTTTGCATTATCTCAACCATGAGTTCTCATGTGACATGAATATGAGAACTCTTCATTGATCGTGTTCAGTGAACTCATTCTCTATTGAGCACCTACGTACTTGTCTTGATGTCACACACACCAATGACTCGAGACTAGTCACTGCCCAATTGGCAATCCTATGATCAGGAACGTTCAGGATGTGTTTACGAAAGAATGGTCTCATGAATCTAACTTCTTTAGATCGCATTCTCCCAATCACATATTCCTTGGACTTATCGTTTAAGCATATAACATTTATATGAGACGGCTCAAACAATAATCTTTGCCCTTGATATTAAACTAGATTAGTTTAACATGTGAAATGTCCGTAAAGTATCATCATATGATTGGTTTAAGGCCACATTTCCAACAGATACTAACGAACATTTGATGGAGTTGATGGATGATGCGTTGGAGGGAGGTTACAATCGGTGGCATTATGAAGTCTTGCGGAAAGGACCAGGACCATCCAAATAGTAGTTTTAAATTTATGTTTTATATGACAATATTTAAATTAATTTGTTTTTTATAAGTTATATATTTGGACTTAATTAGGTTTCAATTCCTGTTGGGTTTCTTATTGGGACCAACTGTAAGCACCCTATCCTCGGTTTATATGTGTTTTCAATCTTCAATAAGTATCGTACTTATGTTGAAAATAATTGTATGAATTAAGGCATTAATTATGTATAAACTAAATATTTAAGTTATTAATTATGTATAGAATAAATATTTAAAGTATTAATTATTTTTAGAATAAATATTTATTTGTAATTATAAAGTTTACATAAACATAGATATCTATGTTAATGTAAACTTTATAATTACAATTATTTTATTCGTCACGCAATATATTGAGTGACGCTACATTCGTTGTCCAAGACAGCTTTGCGTGACGAATATCGTATGTTTGTTGCGCAAAGCAAGGTCAGACTGCGTTCAAACTTTCCCATATATTGCGCATTTATGATGCATTTTGCGTGACGAACCCATTCGGCACGCAAAGGTGGAGTGCTATATAAACACAGTTTCAGAGCCCTAGTTTTAAAAAAAAAAAATTTGTTTCAAAAACAAAGGCCAATTTTGGAGAAGGTTCTGGCAAAAAGAAGCTTGTAGTGTGATAAGAGAGGTATCGACGAAAGCAAGTGCCTTAATTTGAAGGCAAAAATATGGCTGAGGCGTACACCGAATTTAGGTATGACATTGGGAATTTGGTGCGAAGGGATTGTTCAACCGAGTTTGAGTCTTGGAAAAAGGTCCTTGAGGAGTTGAAGAAGTCCATGCTGGGAGAGTTATCAGTAAGTGTATGGCAAATAATGAACAATTATTTTTGTTAAGGCGTAATATTTTTTATATTACTAATTTATTGTTATTGGTATTAATGTAGGTTCATTGGGATGTTGATGAAACCCATAAGAAGCAACGAATTTATGTGGATGGGCTTTTCAAGCAGAGTTTCCTACAATGGAAGTTTGATGTGTTGCAGGCGAGGGAGGATTGAAGTTGATGAGGGGTTGTTTTTTTTTTTAAATAAGATTTTGTGGACTTTATATTTAATTTAATTAATAAATATATGTTATGTGGATGAGTATTAATATTTACATTAATTATAATTTCTATTTGGGATAGTAAATTAGTTTTGTTAATTAATTAAATGTTTAATTAGGTTTGAGTTTTTGATTTATAATAAAATAAAAATTTACAACACATATTGTTGACCCTAAAAACTACCATGCCTACGTGGCGCGCATGCCAACTAATGAGCTCACTATGTCCTTCGGTTGTGTGCGAGGTGTGCCAACTCGACGGCCGAGCTTGGCCGGGGAGTAACCCTTGTTGATGTTGCGTTGAGCGTGCTACTGACTTCTTGATCTTGCGAATGCGGCCGAGGAAGGAACACATCTTGGCCTTTGGGTTCTAGAGCCTGAAGACAAGGCTGCTAGTCTTGCGAAGTTCACGAATCGTCAACACCAGGTTTGGTGAGAGTATCAGCATGCCAAATTGGCTCCAAACTATACAGACACAGGTACTTAAAAGAGATATATGTCTTGATGGTGAATGTGGTTCGGTCGTCAGAATGCCGAACTCTAAAACTTACTTATGAATATCCAATCATAAAACAACTTGACGTTCAATGCGCCGAGCCCAGTGATCTGTAACACCTCACTTCGCCGAGAAGGCTGATGAAATGACCTCTACCAACAAAGATTCGAAATCCCTTGTCGATCAAGACTTGGATAAGTAATCAGTCAGTCGAGATGCAGTGTTGTTTATCCAAATGGAAGGTGCTCCATGATCGACTGATTCTACGGTAATAGTGTTGTTTATCCAAACTAAAGGTGTCACTGGTTGCCTTCATAGTGCTGTTTATCCAAACTGAAGATGTGTCGGCGAAAAGAAAATAAAAAATCTCAAGGTTGTTGAAAGGTTTTGCATATAGAGAAAGTATGTGCAGGGCATTTTGTGTGTTGAGTTGAAAAGCTTAGAATGATGCACCCACTTCTTATTTATAGCAGCCAATCTCATCATGGCCGAACCAGAACTATACTCAGATTATGATTCTTTATCATAATCTAACCAAGTCTCAGCCAATCCTACCTCTATTAAGACCTTGAACCAAACTCTTTATCTGGCCACATGCACTTCTCAAATCTCAGCATCCTTATTCCATTAAGACTCCTTATCATACTGGGACTCGGCCTATTCGCTCTTATCCAGATAAATCCTTCTTGCAATAGGACTCAGCCGACTTAACTAGGAGGCTCATGACCACTGGACGGCCCATAGTAGATTTGTAAGAGCTTTGAACCGAACATATACCTACGTTCAGCCCAATAATCTTATTTTGGGCCCAAACATTGCCCCCTCACTTCTGAGGTCTTCAGCCTAGAACTTCTTAGCTGAGTTTCGACCTTGAATAAGTGAAATCAAACCCTAAAGGTATCTCTAAAGGATGATGAAAAGTCTTAAATACTCCATCCACCAGGCGCATTTAAAAAGCTAGATTACATGATCTTAATTTTGTCAGACACTCTGCCACATGGTATCCCCTGGGCATGTTTTCTCTTATTTGACACTGAAACGCCCACGCCATCATTATAACCTCGATTCACGAATTTGCATTCTCGTGCAGATTCTCAAACGTTTCTTCATAATTAAACTTGCCATCATACGCCGTCGTGGAGTCTCGATTTGTGAATTTCTCAGTCCCTTCACCTGGTTTATTTGAATATTCATCATGATTACCAAATACCCGATTGGTCTTATCTTTCATTTGAAACTTTAAATCGTTGGGTCTTCCCCCTAAACTGCCTATAAATACTCACATCTCTTCATTCAACCTTTTACGCTTCCAAAACCCTCAAATCCCTTTGCCATTTCTTCTCAAATCTCCTCGCCATTTGTTGGAAATGTGCCCTAAAGCCAATCATATGATGATACTTTACGGACATTTCACATGTTAAACTAATCTAGTTTAATATAAAGGGCAAAGATTATTGTTTGAGCCGTCTCATATAAATATTATATGCTTAAACGATAAAGTCCAAGGAATATGTGATTGGGAGAATGTAATCTAATGAAGTTAGATTCATGAGACCATTCTTTCGTGGACACATCCTAAATGTTCCTGATCATAGGATTGCCAATTGGGCATTGACAGTCCATCAAGATCGGTACGTGCTATGTCTTCTCTCAGGGAGAGTGACTAGTCTCGAGTCATTGGTGTGTGTGACATCAAGACAAGTACGTAGGTGCTCAATAGAGAATGAGTTCACTGAACGTGATCGACGAAGAGTTCTCATACTCATGTCACATGAGAACTCATGCTTGGGATAATGCAAATTAGTCTTTTGACCTGAGGCATCACAGTTGTCTTGTGGTTAAGTCCTTGATCTTTGATTATGTCAAAGTCACCCCATCGGGGTGTCCACGGCATCATTGGGATTAAGCCACTTAGTCATGGAGACAAGTGAATGTGCAACAAGGGATCTCTAACCTTCAAATTGTTTGAGGGAGAATACTCTATGATATGATTTAGAATCTCTGGCCAGAGTATGAATGAGATTTAGAAAAGTCGTTCTAAATCACATTCAAGGAAATCATATAAGCACACGAATCACATTGGATAGTAGACATGAACATATAAACTATCAAACCAAACAATGTGGTCAAGAGTATTAGATTAGAGAAAGACCGTATTGCATTTGTAATCCCAAACTGAATAGGTTCTCTACCTCTTCTGATTAGCTTGGGTAACCATGATATGCTGCAAGGTGTCACTCATGGTTTGTGGAAGCCCTAAACGTGTGTAATCACTAAAGGGAGAATTAAAAGTAAGTTTCAATTCACAATCGATGTAAAATGGTTTTAATCGCCCACTGCCTCGCTAAAAGGAACCTAATGGATCGCACACCGTGTAAGGTGGAGATTGAAGAAACAATGGAGATGAGTAAGAATGATTAAATGGTTTAATCATTTATTTATGGCAAGGATTAATTAATATGTTAATTAATCAAACGAATAAGTTCGTTAAAGACCTCGGGATAGTTTTGGACCTTAAGGCCCAATGGGCTTCGAATGTCAAGCCCATTAACTTAAGTTGTATGACAACTTAATGAATAATGATTCACAAAGGCCCAAACAACCCAAAAATACCCCAAGGCCGGCCATGATGTTTAGGGTAGTGAACTTGGACTTATTTACAAGTTTGCCACTCAAATGAATAAAGGTATAAATATGACTTTATAGCCAAAATTCATTAGGGTTTGTTTTGGAGAAAATTGGAGAGAACATGTCTCTCCATTTCTCTCTAAAGAGGCCGGCCAGGTGCATCTTGCAATCCCACTACTCCAAGGTCACTCATTTCTTCTCCAATCTCTCCTTGGTGAAGAGACTTAGAGGTTCCCTATTTTGGGAACTTGGAGAAACCTATTCATCCATCCAAATCCATAGATTTATTATGCAAGGAATGAAGGCCCTCTCTTTGGGTGATTAGCCTTTGCTTATGCAAAGAGGAATCTACAAAGGTACAATTTCAACTCACTTTGTTTTGAGTTGAGTTTTGGTTCACCAATCTACTAGGCTTTGAATTTCTTGGTTAAAGTTTTGTTTTTAAGTGCATGCAAGCATGATTCCCCCTTTAATTGTTAATTGCATGCTTATTGATGTTGCTTAAATGAACTTGTTTTCACAAAATATTCCTTCACCATTTTCTCATGAAAACCAAGAAAACAATCATTTAATACCCAAAAAAACTTCTTCTCCAATGGCTGCCAACGTTTTCATTAACAAGTTGACCGAGGAGTGCTGCAAGTGTCAAAACATCACCGACCGAAACACGATTAAAACCATTTGATTTGAAGATAAACGGAACATCTCCCATCAAACCCTAGGCCCACTGTTCAAAGATAATGTTCTAGAAGCAATCATCGAAATGCTTAAGAAGCACTGCCTAAAACCCTAATTCTAAGGGTATGATTGGTCAAAATACGAATTGGCCAGACCCCAGGGTGTTGGGCCCACAACCACTGTTGCCTAGGTTGCCTGAGTTGCTCGAATGGAGTCATATTTTAGTGATGAGTGGCAGGGTCTGGGCATTTTTTATGCCACCAAAATCTCGACCATCGAGATGAACTTAGACCGAGAGCTTGTGATGGCTGCATTAAGCTTTTGGTGCTCGGCCAGCAACACAATGGTTCTCCCCCTCAGCCCCCTTAGCCCAACGGTTCTAGATATGACCGCCATACTTGGCACCTTTCCAACCGGTCTCTCAGTCGATATTTCTCTCATTGGGTACAAATTTGACTCAAACCTGAATATGGTATTAGAGGAATGCACCATCGAAGCTCTGAGGAATGGTGATCGAAGGCCATCAAAAGAGGAAGTGCATAAATTATGCAAAAACTTTTTCAATTACAACACCCTGATCACCCACTTCGCCTGCTCCAAAGGGGAAAAACTCAAAAAATAAGAACATGGGGCCTTCTTATTCTATTGGTACAACAAGTATTTCTTTTGTGCCAAGTTGAATAAGTGCTTGGCTGAGAACAAACCTGCCGCTGATGCCATGGCCAGCGGCCACACCCTAGCTCTCAGCCCAACTATCCTTGCCAACCTTACCTGGTGCTTGGACGAAGCAACTTTGGGGAAAATTGACCCCCACCAAAATGGCCCACTCTAGGTCTTCCAGCTCTGGCTGCAAGTCTACTTCTTAACCCTGCGGCCTAAAATCCCAAGCTTTAACGCCTCCACAGCTATGGGTGTGGAGTTAGCTTCGTGCCCTTTTCCTCCTCACTCGGCTGAAGACATTTTCAAATACTTCTTCGGCCTTGAGGATTTTTCCAATGACGAATTCCAAATCTGCTATGGCCGGACATACCCATCTTCCATCATTCTTCTACAATTGGCATGGGAAACGACCGAAGATGCTGATCTTCAGGAGACCTAGGGGTCATTCATCATGGCTCGTGACCTACCCTATAACTGCAAAGCTCGGCGGAGTAGTTGGGAGGTTTACCACCCCAAATTTCTGGCTCACCAACTGGGTTATCTCCAAGGGTGCCTCTTGCTATTCCTTTCATCTCACTCTCTCTTAAGCTGAAAATGATTTTCTGGTTCCTTGAAAAAGGAATGCGAGACAGTCGAGAAGGAGTTTGCAAAACGACGCACCAAATTCCGCCTTCGGCCGAGAGACCTAGAATCTTAGTGCACCAACACCTTTGCCAAGTGGTGGAAGGCTTACACCAAGGATTTCTTTCACACCCCGGATGAAGAAATTTCAAAAAAACTTTTTGACGATCACCCGAAGAAAGTCCATGCCCCCAAATCCAAAGATAAGGCCCAAGGTATATATCTTCTACTTTCCTTGTTCATTTATATTCCTTCGGGCTTTAATTTAACTCAATTTCAATGTTTTCAGGTTGTTGTACTATCAAGAGGGTTTAGGTAGTGGCGATGGCTGCAACTAAGAAGAAACTTGCTCCTTCTTCAAAAATGGTGGTAGCTGGTGTACCGACTCCACTGAGTAAACGTCCCCACCCGGAAGCCGAAACAGCAAGAAACGCTCCCCGGCCCACAAAATGCGTCAAGAAGTTAGCTAAAAAATAGGAGCGGGAGATTCATGTTATCTTTAGCCAAACTACGGGAGCAACTGCTCATTCTCTCCCTTCTCCTGTCGTTGAAGTTTCGAACGATGTGCAGCCAACCCCGATGATTAAGTCGGTCATTAACCCAGTCGTCGAACGACTTTTAACTTCAACCTCGGCAACTGCTCACGTTGAAACCAACCCGGCAGTTGCCACTCCGGAAGAGGCACCTCCCTTGGTCGAGAAGAACCCCTTACTTCAAAACAGGCTACTGCGATCATCCTCGAAGAAGAGGTATAACATTTTATAATGTTCATTCATCTAAAACTCCTTGTTTAATGATTGACCCTTTTGTTTAGATAGATGAGAACGAAGGCCCCCAGTTGATGAGGAGATATTTGCAGGGCGAGAGAACGACCTCTAACCCCTAACCGGTGGTTAAAACGGCTGGTCAAGTTAACCCTTCTGCTGCCAAAGAAAACAAGGTGCATGAAGCAGTACCTCTTGTTAAGACGGAAGCGACGACATAGGCGTCGATTCATCCCCAAGATAAGAATCTTGACATTCCTCCGCATGAGGTTACTTCAGCCTTCGTAAGAACCATCATTACCCTTCTATTAACTTCTTGCATTAGAAGTCTAAGCCATAAATATTAAATGTCAGGTGCCCAATTCATCATTTCACAAAAAATTCTAAGCGTCGAATAGTGTTATCTATATTCTATGGCCACCCCAGTGGCCGTCGAATGTGGATAGCCTTTATTGGCCACACGAATTAAAAGGTTCTCTTAAACACTAGGCTCAGCCGCTAAGTTCTCCAAGTTTGAGCAACGAACCAACAGACATAGTCGAAGTTTCCTCTTGGCAGATCTTAGAGCAAACCTTCCTTTTCTTTGGCTTCTTGACTTGACTTGACATTTCTTAACTTATGCTTTTATATGCAGCCATCGTGGGAAGTCGAACTTAATGCCCTTCTTTCTAGTTTTTCGAGGGCGGCTGGTCCTTCTGCCTCTACAGCCGAACCATCTGCATCAGCGGTCGAGTCGACCGTATTTGACAAGCTGCAGGGGCTCTTATCTCTTTCGGCTCCTCAAATCCTTCGACACAAAAGTCTAAATTCTGTAAAAGAATGTTTGAATGACCTTGTAGCCGAGGGCCTATTGAGCAATGAAATTGTCACTTGCTTGTCTTTTACCTTGGAAAGAACTCGAGATTATTTTAATTTCTTCGAAAGAGCTCTTCGAGTAGAAAATGAGTTCAAAGCTGCATCGGTTACTCAAAAAGCTCTCTGTCTAGAGGTTGAGGCAATAAAGGTGAAGAATGGAAAGATGGTCGACCTCGACCAACAAATTGTTGACCTCAACCGTCAAATTGTCGAACTCCAACGTCAAAGGTCGGCCATTGATTTTGAGTCTAGCAAACCTCGTTTGGAGGAATACACAACTGACATGAAGCAAATTAAACGACTGAAGATGGATAAAAGGACTCGGTAAGGTAAAATAACAATGGGCAAAGTGGGGTGGTTAGAGTTGAAAGCCGCCCTTAAAACTAGTCTTTTATTGTAAATTTGTAAATTAGTTCTGCTTGTACATGTTTTTTGCAAAGATTAATGAAATGAACTTTTTCTTTCGTATCGCCTAAGTAACTGGATAATATTTTTTTTAAGTTCCCATTGATCGGTATTTTATGAACTAAACCAGTCCAATCCTTAAGGTGGTATGCCTCCTTGCCGAGAACTTTGTGAACGACGAACGGTCCTTCCCAATTCAGCGACCATTTGCCAAACCTAAGGTCTTTAACCCCCACGGGCAGCACAGTTTGCCAAACCAATCTCTGAATGTTTTTTGTTTGACTCGCTGATTATAAGCTCACTCGGCAATCTTCTTTTGTGCCACTACTAAATTATAAGTGTCAAGCCAAATTTCTTCCAAGTCTTATAACTCTTTGTCTCATGGCCTGATTGTATTCGTCACTGAACAAACTACTCTGTTTAATCACTCGCACCGAGTTTATACTTAGCTCGACTGGTAAGATAGCGTCTTGTCCATAGGTTAACGCGTATGGAGTCGTTCCGGTGGCTGATTGGAGTGAAGTTCGATAAGCCAATAACGCTTTGTTCAACTTTAAATAACACATGGTAGGCCTTTCTTTTACCATTTTCTCGAGAATACGAATCAAAACTGTATTACTTGTTTCGGCCTGTCCATTCGACTGCGGATAATACAGCGTAGATTGCTCGAGTCGAATTTTTAGATTTACCGTATACTCCTTAAACCTGTCGGATGTAAAGATCGTACCATTATCTGTTATGATTGTTTCTGGTACGTCAAATCTACTCACGATGTTTTCTTCAACAAAATTACAGATTTCTTTAGACGTTAGCTCAACATATGACTTGGCTTCGACCCATTTGGTAAGATAATTTGTTGCGATGAGTATCCACGCATGTTTAGCTGCCCCATAAAATGGTGTAATTTTATCGATTACATCTATGGCCCATCCTCTGAACGACCATGGTTTGGTGACCGAATGGAATGATTCGTCCGGGACTTTTTGTATAGGCCCATGAATTTGACATTGTACACATCCTAGTATCAACTAAATATAATCCTTCAATATGCTCAGCCAGAAATAACCTTCTCGATGAAACAATAATCGCATCTTTCGTCTAGACCAATGAGCCCTAGAAATTTCTTCATGGACCTCTGTGATTGCTCGAGCAGCCTTTTGAGGGCCGAGGCATAACAGTAATAGACCGTCTTCACCATTTCGGTACTATTTATTTTGGTACGTTACAAAGTTATGGCGTGAACCCTTGTCTTACGGTCATGTTTGCCATTGGGATTGTCAAGATACCGTATAATTGACTTTCTCCAGTCATTTAGCATTGCCTCGACTGCACAAACCTCTATAGGGTCCCTTCGCTCCAACAATGAAGGTAAGGATATGACTCGTGTACGAATCACACAATCGCATTGGAGAACTTGCTGATTAACAAAAGTCGGGTGTGCTCGTTGTGACACAGGTATTTCTCCGCCTAGTTTGCCCCCCCCAGAAGTTGTGCTCTAGAGGCTATTTGAACTAATTCTTCGGTGCTAGTGTTTCGAACTCATGAAATGTGTTTGAAAGCAACACCGTCGAAAGACTCGGCCAAATAACTGGCAACCATGTGATAGGGCTCTAGAGAATAAGGACACGAGTTGCTCACAAATCATGTAGGACACAAGGCTGATGATAAGGGCTTTGTATTTAGCCTAATTATTCGTACAATCAAAATCGAGCTTAAGAGAAAAATACCAGCGATTGTGATTTGGGGATTGAATGATGATCCCAACGCCAACTAACACTGAAGTACTAGAGCCATCAAAGTACATCATCCATTAATTATCACATGTTTCCACCATGTCAATTTCAACATCATTGCCCCCGAAACCGTATGGTGAGGGATGTTGGGCCAAGAAATCGACCAACGCTTGGCATTTAACAGCTTTTGGGGCACATATTGCAAACTGAATTCAGACAGTGCCATTGTCCACTTTCTGATTCAGCCTTTTACTATCAGCCGAGTGAGCATGTAACCAATGACATCGGTCTGGGCGATGACCTGAGTGATCGACGGGAGCATGTAATGCCTGAGTTTTGATGCAGCGAAAAATAATGCTAGGCAGAGTTTCTCAATGGCGGAATAATTAATCTCTGGTGGGTTGGGATTTTGGCTAAGATAAAAAATGGCCTGTTCTCACCCAATATCATTATCTTGTGCAAGAAGGCATTCGATGGATTCCTCGGCTGCGGAGATGTATAGCTTGAGAGGTCTTACACGTCGTGGCGGGGCAAGGACGAGCGGAGTCGTGAGGGAGACCTTGACTTGTGTCAACGCCTCCTGGTGTTTGGCACGCCATTCGAAGGTATCATAATTCTTAAGTTTCAAGAGCGTGGAGAAAGCTTTCATTTTTCTCGCCGAATTGGCAATAAATCTGCGGAGAAAGTTAATCTTGCCAGGCAATGACTGTAGTTGTTTCTTGGTAGTCAGGGGTGGAGCGTTGATGATTGCTCGTGCCTTATTCTCACCCACCTAAATACACCGAAATCACATTTGGCAGGATTCATTTTAAGGTTGTGCTGGCGAATATGCACGAAAGCCTGTCAGAGATCGTCCAACTGTGTCTGCCAAAGTTCTGATTTGATTACAACATCGTTAATGTAGACTTTGACGGTGGTACCAATCAAATCATGGAATATAGTATTCATGGCTCGTTGGTATGTGGCACCGTCTTAAGGTCGAATGGCATGACAACCCATTCGTATGTGTCGAGTGCCCCGGGGTAATGAAAAGTAGTCTTATAGTCATTGGCCTCGGTGATGAAAATCTGGTTATAACCAGCATGTCTATCCATAAAGGATAAGATCTCGTGGTTAGCTACCGCGTCGATTAACAAATCTGAAATTTTCATTGGATATTCATCTTTGGGAGCCGTCAGGTTCAAATTTTGAAAATTCATACAGATACGTAGGGCACCACTTTTCTTTAAAATTGGGATGATGTTTGCCAACACTTCCACGTATCGAGCTGTTCAAATAAACCCAGATTTTAGAAGTCCAACGAGTTCATTTTTTATGTCGAGTTGTACTTCGGTTGAGAATCGTCGAGGTGGTTAACGGAATGGTTTACAATCAGGTTTGATGCATAATTCATGTTCAACCAGTGTTTGATCTAAACCAGGCATCTCATGGTAACTCCAAGCAAAACAATCCTTAAATTCTGTAAGCAAATTACAAAGCTCGATTTTTACATGTTGGGATAACAAAGTACAAATGAACAAAGGTTGTGGGTCTTCAGCCATTCCAACATTTATTTACTCTAAAACATCTCGGACTTAAGGTTGACTATCCTCGAGCTCGGCGGGTGTAGCTTGGACTTTGTCTAATGACAGTACTGGGTCGTTGTCCCTTTCGGCCAAAAATTCAACTAAGTTTACGCCTGAATTTGGTTGCTTGGAAATAGCATACCAATAGGCCAGCAATCGTTCCATGGTAGATGAAACCACGGACCGGCGTCTGTCCTGTTTGCTTTTAATCATCAGTGTCTGCGATTAGATTGGCCAACCTGAGTCTCATCGAATCCTTATGGACAATCTCGGCACCTAGCTCTATTGCTTTCTGTGCTGAAATTATAGTCGGTCGTCTTTCCTCGTTCAAACCTTGTAGGGTAATATAGCCGGCATGATCATCGTAATACCATGCCTAAATCATATTGGCTTCAAACAGCTAATTGTCGGCCAGATAAACCACAACTGATTTATCATCCCAAAAGATAAAAACCTGATATAATGAAGAGGGAATGCAGTTTGTTTAATGGATCCAATCCTAACTGAGAAATGCATTATACTCAGTCTTGGAGTCGACAATAATGAATATGGTCATGTGATTGCGACCTGCAATACTTACCTCTAAAGGAAGTACTCTTTTGGTTTGGGACTTGTTGCCAACGAAACTACTCATAGTTATTCCCGATGGAATGAGTTCATCATTGGATCATCGTAGTGCCTTCATGATGAATACGGGCATGATATTGACCGTAGCCCCGTAATTAACGAAGATTGGATAACCTTCAATGTGAGCAGTGACATACAACGACTTCAAATGTTAAAGATTAACCGATGAAGAGCAAGGAAATAGCATGACCAAAGCTACTTTAAGTTTGTCATCTTTACTTGCTGGCCCATCATCTTCAATGGTGATGAAATCAATTTGTGTTTCTTCCTCGGTAACCACATCCCTATCCAAGAAATTTGGTTGGCATATGGTGAGTTGAAATTTAACAGGTAGGACATGGACCATGCTGATTTCCATATTTTTTAGGATTGAAGGGCCCATCGGGTTGTGGTCATCGTCCTCCTAATTATCGAGTGCAGTATCATGTTTTGGAGCCTCCTCGACCTGATCGATTTTTGCCTCATTGGATACTCGCTGTTGTGATGTGTGTGCTGAAGTTGTTTCACTCTAGTTGTCGTCCTCGAGCTTATTCGTTGCTAGGGTTTGATTTTGTCCCTATAGTGTTTTACGGGATAATTCTTCATAGATGATACGAGCGTCCCTTGTGTCTAGGCAGGCATCCAAACACGCCACAGGATCCTACTCATCGGTGGTAAGGTCGAAAAGAGATACGGTCGTGAAAACTCCAAAATGATGTCGTAAATACTGAAGGTCCTCAAGAGAAAAAGGGAACTCGATGTTATTTATGTCTGTATATGGGTCGACCTCAAAGTCAAAGACCTAATCTTTACGTATATGCTGGAACCTAGCCTTCATTGCTGGATCAGTGGTCTTTTGGATAATCTGTTCAGCATCAGGGCAAGTTAGTGCCAGTTCGAGAGCTTCTTGACACGCCTTGGGTAGGCCGTACAAGTCATTGGCAGAATTTTTCTTTTGAAATTCTCACATGTACTTCATGGATTCGCCTAGTAATCAAGGGTGTAGATTCCGTCGAACTCTTATTAACGGCTCTTGCTGGGGTCATTGGTAGAATTTTTCTAAAATGCTCGAAATGAACCTTCATCTCCCCAGGCTGAAGGAGGAGTTTGATACGTTTCTCGGACTCTTCAATGGTGGTTCAAAGTCGCGATCAATTACCCTTTTCCCTTGAACTAATTCGGCCATAACTGTTGGGGTTTGTCGGTCATCTCCACTCTCTACTGCTTCTTTCGGCTGCCATTTGGTAACCAAAGTAGCATGTGTTGCCTATCGTCAAGCCATGCAGTCTATCCGCTAGCGTCGACGTTTCTGATATTTGGATAATGCAGTATACATGCCAGTGGGAGAATTGTAACTATACCAACGTTGGTCGCATGGCTCAGGTGGCTTGCAGGTTTTTTGATTCGCCGATGAACTTGAGCTGCTGGAGTTACGTAAGTAATAACCCTCATTATAAAATGACGCATCGAAATCAAGATGCCGTCTAGCTGAGGTGGGGTCGTTCATTCGTATTTGAGGGTCGAGCCTATCTAACACTTTTTGGCGCTGGCCTCCGTCAAGTTCCTTTGAAGTTGTTGGCGCGGCCTTGGATAGTTGTCATGGTGTTGTAGCTTGGGATGGTCTATCCTTTCATTTAGCTGGGACAACGCATGCTTTACAACTGCTGCACAAAACCATCGGTCTATCAGTTTCTTTTGCACTGGAGTCTGACATAGACTCAACTATGGCCGGTCCCGAAAACTCAGTGGGTGGTTCGTTGGAAAATAGATCAATCTTGAGTCATGGCTGAAAGTTCTGCTTTGGGACATGTTGTATTGAGACGAACTCAGCCTTCCTTTTCCCTTTGCTTTTGGGCAAATGAGCATCTACCATGCCAACTGTCACTGAGGGGAAGAGATCAACGTCAACAGCCATCTGTTTTTCAAGAAATTTTAGCTTGCCTTTATCAATCCAGCTTTGAATAGCATCACGAAATATGACGCAGTTGTTTGTGGTATGCTTATTTGAGTTACGGAACTTGCAATACATTTTTCATTTCAACTATTCAGCCTTAGGAATGTTGTGTCCTGGCCAAAGTTTGATGATCTTTGCCAACAACAACGGGTCAAAAGTTGTATCAGCCTTAGTGATATCAAAAGTGTAAACTTTTGATGTTTTAACTACCTCTTCAAAGGTCGAGTTGGTTTCTGCATCCTTGGAATTAATTTGAGCCAATGCCTTGCAAACGTACGGTTTATCTATCACTATCTCGACCTCGTCCACATTGACGCATTGGGAATCATCGCCTTCGGTCGATGCATAGCTAACCATGGGATTTTTGTAAATTGTTCCCAGAGATGGGGACTTTGAGATCTTTTCCTCTCGGAGCAAATAATCATATTGCTTGACGTGTTGGGCTAGTTCGTACATATCCCAAAAGTTTGCCCCTAAGAATTTCTTTTTATATTCCATATCCATGCCATTCAGAGCGATTTTGACTAATTCAACTTTAAGGAAAGGTACTCGGCACCAGTTTCTGGCCAATTTGAACCTCATTAAGTATTCCATTGGCGATTCGTCAGACACCTGAGCCATCATAGCCAGTGAAGAGACTGACATTTCCATCCCCGACCGATAAAATTGTTAATGGAACTTTTCGACCAGTTCCTCCTAACTCTGGATGGAATTAGGCGAGAGGTTGATGTACCACGCGAATGCTGAGCCCATCATTAAGAAGTTGAATACTCGCAGTTTATGGAAGTCACTATTCACATCTCTGCATTGTGCAATGAACTGGGCCACGTGTTCTAATGAAGACAGGGATGATTCTCTAGCAAAAAGGCTGAAGTCAGGGATCTTAAAGCCTTTAGGATATTTGAACTTTTCCACATAAGTTGGATATGGATGGATGAATTTTAGGAACTTCGACCCTTTTTTCAAGGCCAAATCGGTTATCCTTTGGACCTCAACCATATCGACGGATGTTGTTTCCACTTTCTGGTAGAATCCGTTTATCCTGCTGCTTGATCCTTCTTTTTTTCCAAGTTAATTGCTTTAAGCTGAGTAAACCCTATTTGGACCTATAGCAGATTACTCTTGAGTGGAAGTTGTCGAGATTGATCAACAGGCCCACCTTTAAAGGCTTTACTAACTAGTAGTTCGAGCAATCTGGTGTGTGTCTCACCATTATTTCATATCACCTCGAGCAAATTGTTCATTTTTTGGTTAACTGTCTGTTCAATCTATCGAGATTGCTCATCAAGTCATCTTCAAAGAAAAGACCTAGTTGGGGGATCAGAGCCTTCACCACCATCTTCATCGCAGTCCTCCATTATCCCTTCAACGAAAACACCTACGGTTTTGTTGTGAATTTCTATGACGAAAGGCTGGGTACCTAGACAAACTTCCTTTTCTTGGTGTGTTCCACTTGTCACCTCTGGTGTCATAGCGACAAGAGGATTTTGTGTCTGTGACAAATTTTGTCTGAGGCTCTAAACTGGTAGGTCAATCGTTAACTTTCCCATGATTGTTTTCTTTTTAACCGATCGTATTTCGACGGGTATGAACTTCGTAGTTTTAGAACTTAGTCCTACTGGGCATACCAAAATGTTGACCCTAAAAACTACCAAACCTACGTGACGCACATGCTAAGTAACTAATAAGCTAACTACGTCATTCGGTTGTGTGCAAGGCGTGCCAAGTCGACGGCCGAGCTCGGCCAGGGAGTAAAACTTGTTGATGTTGCGTTGAGCACGCTGCTAACTTTTTAATCTTGTGACTGTGGCCGAGGAAGGAACACGTCTCGGCTTTCAGGTTCTAGAGCCTAAAGACAAGGCTGTTAGTCTTGCAAAGTTCACAGATCGTCAGCACCGGGTTCGGTCACGGTGATTATATTTGTGAGAGTATAAGCATGCCGAACTGGCTCCAAACTATACGAACACAAGTATTCAAAAGACATATATGTGCTGATGGTGAATTTTGTTCGGCCGTCAGAATGCCGAACTCTAAAACTTGTGAATATCCAATCATAAAACAACTCGGTGTTCAATGCGCCGAGCTTAGTGATCTATAACACCTCGCTTCGTCGAGAAGGCTGATGAAATGACCTCTACCAACAAAGATTCGAAAACCCTTGTCGATCGAGACTTGGATAAGTAATCAGTAGGCCAAGATGCAGTGCTATTTATCCAAACTGAAGGTGCTTCGTGATCAGTTGATTCTACGGCAACAGTATTGTTTATCCAAACTAAGGGTGTCACTGGTTGCCTTCACAGTGCTATTTATCCAAACTGAAGGTGTCACCGGTTGCCTTCGCGTAGAGTGAGAGTCTGCATAGGGCAGTTTGTGTGTTGAGTTAGAGAGCTTAGAATGAACTGCGTAGGGCCGAACCATAACTATACTCGGATTATGATTCTTTATCCTAATCTAACCAAGTCTCATCCAATCCTACCTCCATTAGGACCTTGAACCAAACTCTTTATCCAGCCATATTGACTTCTCAAATCTCAGCATCTTTATTCCATTAAGACTCCTTATCATACTAGGACTCGGCCCATTCATTCTTATCCAAATCAATCCTTTTTGCAATAGGACTCGGCCAACCTAACTGGGCGGCTCATGACCACTAGACGACCCATAGTATTTTTGGAAGAGCTTTGGATCGAACATAAACCTATGCTCGGCCCAATAATCTTATTTTGGGCCCAAACACATACAAATAAAACATAAAAACTTAAAAAATAAAAAATATGCATTGCGCGACGATACATGTTTTCGTCGCACAATTTGTTGAAAAGAATAAATTGTAAAGTAAAGGAAATAAAATAAAAAAATGGTAAATTTGCGCGACGAATGTTTCTTTTTTTGTCGCGCAAATGTCATTTGCGCAACTAAGACCATCTTAGTCGCTCAAAGGGTATTTGTGCGATGAAGACCTTGTTAATCGCACAAAATCATTCGTGCAAAAGTGAACTTTTTAATCTAGATTCAACCATGTGCAAAGGTAAACTGCAAAAAAAATTGCAGATTGTGCCTCTGCATTCATGGCTTCGATTTTGCTCAATCCGGCATCTGTCATTTCTATTTTCTCTCAATTTCATCATCTAATACTCCCTCCATCTTGTTCTCTAGGTTGATCGAGCTATCTTGGTGTGTTTGGTAAGCGTTTTTTGTCGTTAGGGTAAAAGTATTAAAGTAAATTCATACTAACGCCTTTAATTTTACTGTTTATAAGGATATTGTGTGTGATTAGCGATTGGTGGAGAATGGCACACCCCGACCCGGAATGTCCACTAGGACTCTATATCAAGCTGTGCTGGTGGACACCTGGAAAGTGACGAAGCCATAAAGTATAGTGATGTGGAAAATGTGAACAAATTTAAACTTAAAAGTGCCTAAAGACAAGAGTGTGCTGTGACAAGGAATGAACCTATTTCACATTCAATGTCAGAGCATAAGTAAAGTACAGTAGTGTGGGTAAGGATCATACCTTCAGAGATAGTCACCTATTTTGAGATTCGCAAAAAATCCTCGTCGATACGAACTTTCATCAGCTAAACTTGGAGGGGCGAAATACAGAAAACGTGAGTGGGTAAAAACAAAGCTTTTTGAAACCATGTCTTTCCAAAAATAATAACCCCTCACCGTAAAACCTGTATAATTTACCAAAAAATAATAATACATAAGTAAAATGAAATCACGTTCGAAAGTAATGAAAACCAAAGTATGTGCCATGTCAAGTATCTCAATGATAAATATGTAAGCCATGTGATGTAAATCAATATAAAATGACATATCAGTCGAAGTCACCTAACATGACCTATACGGCTGAATCTATAGCTCAGAACCAATTCTTGCACACGAGTCGGAACCACTCAATGTGGTCTGTACGACAGGCTGGGTGTAAATAACACTCAAGTGATACTATCACGTTAAGGTTGTGCGAAGTATCGCAAGTCACCTACGAGTCTGAACCACCTAATGTGGTCTGTACGACAAGCTGGCACCTACCTTGGATCCAAGGTGAGCGTATGGTGCGGGAGGTGAACGATCACGTAAAGGCTAGGCCCTGGCCTCCATCAGAGCACTAACACCTGGGTGCAGGATAATGAGTTCTAAATGCATCTACGCATAACCATACATAATGCAACCACTATCATCATAATGTACTCACTTGAAGCTTACCTAGGCCTCTGCAACATCATTCCATATTATGCAAAACTATACTAATGCAAATACTAAGATATAATGCATCCTTGACATGGCATTTAATTCTTAAATTCATTTAAAAATAGTTTTTGGAAATCATAAAGCATATATACATATATATATAAAACAAAAGCCCACTCACCTGGAGTCCACACTACAACTCCCTAGCATGAATATCAAGGTGTCCCGAACAATCGGCGCCTAGAACAATTATCAAATCACATCTCAGAATTCTTATCGATAGAATATATAACTTATGTAAAACACATCCCTAAGGGCGGTCTAGAATGATTTGAGACCCATTGACCAAAAGTCAACCGTCAGTCAACGATCGACTGTAGAGTCCATAATCATACATAACTCGATTTGGAAGATCTGCATCTTAGATTTCTGATCCGTAACTTCCAAAGATCCACATTAAGCTTCTAAAACATCATCCTAAAATTTCATTACGATCCAATGGTTGGATCTCCGCCAATTGCAAATTCAAGTGGCAATCAATGTTTTATTTTATGACCTTACAAATCCAATTCGGGAAGATCCGAGCGTAGGATTCCCGATTCGTAAATTCCTATGATACTCAAATATTATCTACTACAACATATTAAATTTTGGTGACGATCTAACGGTCAGATCCTCGATTCAAATTTTTACTAACTAACGCACCTTAATCAAACTTGATTCACAATAATCAAATCACACCATATGGATATCAAATCTGAGATCAATATATCGATTTAACGTAAAATAGCAATGGCGGTCCACTGGCCACGTGCCGCCACACACGTCGCCTTCTAAAAATTCTCAAATTTCATAGAAATGAAGATCTCAGTGAGGGGAGCAACTTTCATAGCTGTGACTAAGGCCAATTTAGCCGAGAAAAACCTCAATTTCACAAAAATCCACCAGAACCCTAGATTTGGGTGTGCGTTGATTCGACCTTGAATCTAACTCCGACGCCCCCAAAATTGTTTGGGCTTTGTTCCAGGGTCCAAGGTGAGTAGTTTGATGGTGGTAGTGGTCGACGATGCTTTCACGATGGGCGAATCTCCGCTGTGACATCTTCTAAACCCACGGGTTTTGTTCTTCCTCAAAACGGGGTCAATCTAGGTGGATTTTGGGTGGAATTGAATGAGAAGAGGTTGGGTAAGTGTTTGGTAGTGAAGGTAGACTAAGAATCGCTAGAAAAATGGACGGACCCATCGAAAATTGTTGCAGGTGCGGTCGGGTCGCGGGGAGGAACCGGTACTTCTCTTCTATCCTTTCCCTTCCTTTCTCACCTCTCCAATTGGTCACTCATTTCTCTCTCTCCTCTCGATTGGCCTCAACTCTTCCTCCTTTCTCTCCTTTATCCTCTATCTCCACCATCCATCTTTTATTTCCTTCAATCAAGGCCACACCCGTGGCTTTCTAGATTTTGCTCCAAAAATCTGGAGCTTTAAAGGAAATAATCAATTTACTAAAATGCCCCCGACTTTAAACGTTAATATCTCCTTCGTGTAACTCCAAATCACGTTATGTTTGCGTCCACGCGTTCGTAGTGACGAGTACTATGAGGATATGCCAATAAAACAAGTCTTACGTCAAATGACAAGGCAGTCAACCAAAAGTCAACATCTTTATCTCGAAAGGCATTTTCGTAAATTCACATTTAAAAATTATAAAAGTCATAATTTTTAGGGACGAGTCGTTAAAGAGAACGATTGAGAAGGTATTTTCTTCTTTTTGTTTTTAAAAAATATAAAATTAATTAAATTATGTTGAACTTAGTTTGTTATGTTTATATTGTGTTTTGAAATCATATTTATATTATGTTGTTAAATTTGTACGTGACATACAAATATGTGTTGTGATGTACGAAGTTAATTGAAATTAGATTCATACTTGTTTTTTATTTTTAGTAAAGCTTAGTTTCCCGTTCGAGGATTAGTTGGATTTCGCGCATGGATGCGAAAGCATGACTGTTGTCCAATCAATTCTTGAATTGTCCCATTATTTGGATAGTTTGGGAATGCATAGTTATGACGAGTAGTTTATGGTTGAAGGATTAGGTTTCGGTTGTGGAGATTTTGGTGTCATCTCTGTACGTTCTTCGGGTGGTACATAAGTATTTTATATCTATGTCGTACACCTAAAGAACTGTATCGAGATGCTGCCAAAATTTAACCACATCAAAATCTTATCTGATGTGGCCATAAATTATGTGACATGACTATGCATTCTTGAATGGGAGAGGCCTTTACCGGAGGCATAAGTGACATTATCATTTTGTATGAAGTTGTTGTGATTGTTGTATTGTTATTGTGGTTCTAGGAATTATGGACATGAAGTGGAAACAAAACCCGAATAAATGTGTGGACGAATACTTGGATGGAATCGAGGATTTTGTTGACTTTTGACGTACACACAACCTGGGTGCAACTAGAATCTGGTGTCCTTATAGGAGGTGTAACAACACGTTAAGGGAGACAATTGAAAATGTTCGATTTCATTTAGTAAGGAATGGAATGATTGGGACATATAATACTTGGAACCATCATGGGGAACAATTAGACAATGTTTCATCTTCAAATGCCACAAGAGTTGACAATGTTGCACCTATTGTGGATCCTAATGAACAAGTCATGGATATTATAACTGATGGTTTTCCATTTGCATTGACAAACACCAATCAAGAAGGGGAAGATGAAGTGCCTACACCATTGGACAGTGCAAGGTTGGACCAATATGAAAAACTATTAAAAATGCGAACCTAGAGTTATACCTAGGGTGCAAGAGCTTTTCTGTTCTCATGGCCATTGTGGAACTAATGGACGGAAAAATAAAGTATCGTACATCAAACCAGTGTTTCGATTACTTTTTGGGGGTTTTCAAGAGAATGCTTCTGAAGGACAATTGTTTGCCGAAAGACCATAGACATGCGCAAAAAGTGTTGAATGGTCTTGGATTGGGTTATGAAAAAAAATCACGCTTGCAAAAATAGTTGTATTTTATTCTACAAAGAGAATAAAGTATTGGATAAATGCCCTGTATGCAATGAGTCGAGGTTCAAAATGACATCCCAAAATAGAACGACTAAGATCCCACAAAGAGTCATGCGTTATCTGCCTTTGAAACCTAGGTTGCAGCGATTGTATATGTCGATGCATATTGCCACATATATGAGATAACATAAGGAAAAACGGGTGGATAATGATGTGATGAGGCATTATGTAGATGGGGAGGCATAGAAAGAGTTCGATTGATCATTCCCCAAGTTTGCTACTGATCCCCATTATGTTAGATTAGGACTTGCCACTTACAAATTCAATCCGTTCGGGGTGCTAAACCAACACCACAGCACTTGGCCGATTTTCGTATTCCCATATAATTTGCCACCTTGGAAATGCATGAAATAGAATACATGATAATGACTTTTTCGATAACTCAGGATCTTGGTAGGTCAAGCGATGTTTACTTAAGGCCATTGGTTGATGAGCTAAAGGATTTATGGACAAATGGTGTGTGCACGTACGATAAATCCACTAGGAAGATGTTCACTTTGCGGGTAGCAGTTATGTGGACTATGAATGATTTTCCAGCATATGCAATTGTTTCTGGGTGGAGCACTAAGGGTTATATGGCATGCCCTCTATGCAAGAATCATGTAACATCTAGTTGGCACGCTGAAAAAGTTTGTTACCTTAGTCATCGGAGATGGTTGCCAGAGGACCATGAGTAGCGGGAAAAGGATAAAGAGTTCGACGGGAACACAGAGCATCGCCTCAGACCTAAAGAATGGTCCGGTGATCAAATTTTGGAACAGCTTAATCGTTTGGATTTTGCTCCGTTTAGGAAATCAGTGAGTCGGACCCGACCTTCTACACATATGAACTGGACACACTAGCCTATGTTTTTTTTCCACGAAATCGAATGACAAAAAAAAGTTTTTAAAGTTTGTATCATCTGTAAAGTTTCTCGATGGGTATGCTTCTAATATCACGCGTTGCATGAATGTTAACGGGGGTAAAGTTGATGAACCAAAGAGCCATGACTACCGTGTGTTTATGCGACGCCTACTCCTGTGGGTATTCGACACCTATTGCCGGAAGATGTAGTGAAGCCAATCATATTGTTGTCCAAATTTTTTTCCCAATTGATTGCAAGAACATTGCGAAAGACGGACATTAATCAGTTGCACCATGACATCGTCCAAGTCTGATGCAAGTTTGAGATGATATTCCCTCTAGCTTTCTTCACAAGTATGATCCACGTGATGGTTCACTTGCCCGAAGAGGCATTGCTTGCTGGTCTTGTCACCTATCGTTGGATGTATCCAATAGAAAGGTATATAATCATCATCATTTGTTTATGCATAATTAGCCCACGCTTACTAATTTATATTGTATAGTTTATTTTGGCAGGCTTCTCGGGGAGCTGAAAAAAAGTGTACACACCAGGGCGAAGCCCAAAGGATCAATTATAGAGGCTTGGGTTCAATATGAGTCGTCTACTTTCTGTGGAATGTAGTTAAAAGATGTGGCGATGTCTTTCGATTGTCCTCAGGGCAATAATAACGGGGGTGTGAGAAAGGAGAAACTTTCAGTTTTTGCCCAAATCGCACAACGCTTTGGAGATCCTGTACGAGGAGAGTCATTTTCCAGAAATGACATGGAGGTAGCGCATTGGTTCGTACTAAACAATCGTGATGAGATAATGGCATACTTAGACGAGCATGAAGAGATGATGAAGCAAGAACATCCATCACATTTGTATGCCAAGAAACACCGAGAATTGTTTCCACAGTGGTTTCTCGAATATGTAAGTTGTAAATGTTTTGTATTTGACATATATATTGTACTATTTAATTTTCTCAAACTAACAAGTGTATGTTTTTGCATAATATTAGGTGAATAAATTGAAAGCATTGAATTCCCCCACTTACAGTGAAGAGTTATATAACTTGGCATTCGGCCTGATTTGCATTGAATTGTTCTAGGGTTGCCATGTTAACGGCGTTAAGTTTTTGGGGACTGCACAAGATGATAAGTTGTGTACGCAAAACAGTGGTGTCTATGTCCCAGGTGGAGGCGAAAGAATGATACCAAGTGATCATGTTTAAGTGTCGATGGTTTGATACAAATCCAAATAGGTAGGGAAGTGTTAAAATTGACCATGGCTTCTATCTGTGAACATTAATAAAACTAGGTACAATGACGACCCTTACATTTTGGCAAACATGGAAAAATAGATTGTGTATCTAGATGACCCTAAAGCTGGGAGAGGTTGGAAAGTTCTTCAGAACATGGATCAGAAGAACGTGTATCCTATACCAGAACAAGACCCAACTAACCACGACGTCGATAACCTCGCTGACCAACATTTAGAATCTTCATTGGAAAATGATGCGGAAACACTTCGAGATACAAATCTTATCTAATAACTGTTGCAGCTGTTGCCCAACTAAATTGGCTCTAAGTACCGTATATATTTTTGCTTTCTTGTTGTTTAATTGAATGGGGAAATGCATATAGGTAAGTGGATTGGTTTTTTGTTTCTCCTTTAATGAAATGCATATAGGTAAGTGGATTGGTTTTTTGTTCCTCCTTTAATGAAATGCATATAGGTCTAGATGCTTTTATGGTTTAATTGTCTGTTTTATGTTTAACGGTATATATATGGTTCAAATGCTTGATTTAGTTATGCATGCAGTTGGTGTGAGTGATATGCCACATAATTTGGCATGTGATGGGATTTATGTATACTTGTTGAATTTTTTTTCTTTCTAATTGTGCAGATGTCAAACCTTATTAGAAGTCATAAGGTAGTGACGAATGCACCCCGTTCGCCTCCCTCGGCTCATCCATTAGTTGCCACTGCTCCTGCACAAATGGACCACTTGTCGGTTGGTCCCGGGGTCTCCCAGGTGCCGGCGTCATCAACCTAATTAGTGGGGCTACCTGTTAGCGACAGTCGTGGTCACCGCCGCCCTCGCACGCCCGACACACCATCGGCATCCACTACTGATGCCTCAGGGTTGCAACAAGGTAAAGTTTAATAACACCCCAAACGTTGATAACTGTTTTTTTCTTATAGTGCCTTGGTGATTTCTCCATATAGACTGTTGTACGTGATATTGGATTGCCTAATGATGCTAGGAGGGTGGTCATTATTTCTTTGTAGAGAACAACGTGTCTCTAAAACTTTTTGTTCAATTTTTCTACTTAATTATGAGTTTTACTAGTTTAATTTTGTTTAAAAATTTGAGCTCATGCTGCTCTAAGTTCGATCTTTAGTTATTTAGTTAAGTAGAAAGAAAATGTGTAAATAAGACGTACCATTGTGCTTTTCAAATGCATATGCTTCCTTGGACTGAAAGTAATTGTTGTTTACTTATGCAAATCACAAAGTTGGATTGTATTTACATTTTGTAATAGTGCATACAATGTTGGCAAAAGTACAAACCTTATAAGGAATACTAAATATGAAATATGATAAGAATTTGGTTAACTTAGCTTTGTTATTTTAGGTTCAGTTTGTTAAGTTATGTCATTTAAGGATTAAACAGTTATTATATACATTGTTTATTGTTGTCATTGTTCTGAACCTATTATTAAACAATTGTGATCATTCTGTTGGATACATATATTGTTTATGTTATTTTCAGGTTTTTGGGAAATGCTTTAATTATAGGGAAGTTATGCTGAAATTTTAGTAGGATTTGTTATTAGTTTTGGGTTAACGTTAATTTTATATTTCTTTGCAGCCAAGAGAAACACCTGGGGACCTTGTTGCTAGTTGAAGACGGTGAAGATCACCTAGGTGACCAATGGACGTATCATTATAGGATACGATGAGCGGCAACAGGTTGCACCAAAGGCGGAGCAGCATAGCACATTGGCCCATGACATTGGTCATGTTGTTCAGACCTATTGCCCTATGCAATGGAAGTCTTGGAAGGTGCTGCCAAATGAGGTGAAGACAAAGGTGCGCGTACAGTTGTTAGTAAGCATCCTACCTTTTGATTGTTTTTACTTCAAATTTTATATATTTATATTACCTAATGTATGTAATTAATTTGTTACATTGCAGACAAACAACAATTTGGGGGACATCAACGACGATATGTTGGCGTACGTCAACATGTTCTTCTTTGAACGGTACAAGCAGTGAAAAAGTCACCTGCACTAATATTTTGAGACATTTAATGATTTGCAGGTCGCTCTTGAGGAGGGTTGCTCGAAGGAGTTTGAGGGTCTGGAGGATAATTGGACGTGGCTCTGCAATCATTTTTAGAAGCCCGACTATATGCTATTTTTTTATATTAAGTTTAAAATATTTATACGTTTCTTACTAATGTTTATTGATTTTTTTATACTTCATTTAAATTTGAACTAATACGTTTATTTTTTGTATAACGATGAAGGCAAAAGCCAACAAGAGAAATAGGGACAGGAAGACTCTTCTCCACCATTCTGGTTTGAGGCCCTTCTCATATAGGATGGAGGCGCAGTGGCGGGTAATAATAAAGTTTTTCATATTCAATTTTTAATGTCATTAATATTTTTTTTTTGTACTAACATTTTTCTTCTCTTGTTCTATTCAGGGGGGTTCAAAATTCCCAGAGATCAATGTCTTTAGTGACGTTTATGTTCGACCCGGGAATGAGTTGGCCGAGTCCCTTCATGTAAGTATTCTTCAATTTTAATTATTATCTTACGCATTCAAGTTTCATGGTTATTATATGAATTTTATAATTAATATTTGGTGTTATATTACACAGGCGACGATGATGGAGAAGAGGCAATTGGTTCTTCAAGAGCCCGCCTCCTAACTTCTTCTTATGACTACGGTCGAGTCTATGGATCCCCTAGATGATGCGGGGTTTTAGATCCTTATGGAGACCTTAGATCAAACACTCGGGCAGAGGCTGAGGATATATTGTAAGGGGATGGGGAATGCGGGGCGGCGGGAACCTAGAGCCCTTTCATCATCGCATTCAAATAGTTAGGTGACAGCTTTGACAGCAGAGGTGGCTGACTTTAGGATTGAGCTCGCCTCGTATAGGAGCCAGATGTCACAGATTGTACAGGCCCTCAGTTAGTCCGGCATTCGTCTCCCGAATCTTCGTCCCCCATCGACCTCCAAGCCCCTCCAACCCGAGCATGGCCACACATCTACCCTTTCGATGTCAGAGCCTGTCGACAACCTCGAGACCTTCCAGCCGCCTCCGTAAGACATGTTTCATGTACATAGTACATACATTTATATTAATTTAAATATATTATTTTTCTCTTCATTACAATTTTTAATTGCAATTTAATTTTATTATCAAAAAAGAAAAATCCAATTTATTTTTATTACAAAATAAAAAAAAAGAATGTAAAAGTAAATTTAAAAAAAATTTATTTTATTTTTTGCGCAACGAAAATCTTCGTCTCGCAAAACTCAAGCGACAATCTAGGTTTCGTTGCGCAATAATAAATTGTTGTGGCGCATAGTTTTGAGAGACAAATAATAGTCGTCCCACGTATGTATATCTTGGTATTTTGTGCGACAAAAACAAAGTTTAAAGAGACGAAGGGTAAACCGTCGTGCCATGTTTTTGCAACCAATGATGTTTTTTGTCACACAAAGTCTTTCTTCATGATCTTTGTGCGACATATTCTGCGCAACGAAGTTTCTGTCACGCTGAAGTTTGTGTAACGGAAATACACTTTGTGTGACCAACTTTGGTTCGTCGCGCAAATAGTAAAACGTAGTAGTGAAACTTATTCTAATTTTTTTTTAATTTTGGAAATATTGTGAATTGAAAATTATTTAGGAGTTTAATAAAGGTGTGAGTATTAAAATCCTAAATCAATTATTAATTTTTATTTTAAAAATTATGTAACTGACATGTAAATTCATTATTGCATTAATGCTAGGACCTTGATCAAATTCTGAAAACTAATAAGGTTTCAATCAAAGAACATTAATAACTAAGGACCGGATACTAATTTTTCCTTTCTCTAATGTTGTGCAGCTCTTCTTCATTCATCTCCTTGTTCCAGTTCCGCTTGTCTCTCACTATCTTCCTTTATCTTGAAATAAGTTATTGCCGTTTCTGGTTTGACATTTTGTGATCTTTTCAGTAAGGTTGATTGCAAATATTTGATTTGTTGTATTTAAACATTTTAATACTTCAAACTCTTCTAACGCTAGAATCTAGCTTCCACTATATCGCAAAATGTGCTTTTGTGTAGGAATCCACATGTGGGCTGATACAGAGAATAATTTGAAAGATTCTTCATTTATTATAGCTATATGCCTCACCTCTTCCCTGTGCATTTGTTTATATTATTCAGGAGGCTAAATTATTTTTTCCTACTAGTTTAAGCTTAGCAGGGAACATTTCTTACTGTCATGAGCTATGGTTAACAAAAATTATATCAACATCACCAAAATCTATTGACAAAGTTGGGGTAACTTCTACTTCATTATGTTTTCTCTTATGCTTATAACTAAAATGCCTTAGTTGAAAATCTCTCATATTGATCCTGGCTAGCACTGTGCTGACTTTTGACTCACAATTATGTATTATTATAAAGACATGGTTGATATATCTTAGTACTAACATCCATTTCTAGTTTTGGGTCAAAGAGGGACTAATATAAAGCAAATTGTAACTCTTGCATTGTTGAGTTTTGGTTTCAATATTTGTTGTATATTTCATTATGAAGATTACAAGAGAGTGAAGGCAACTCTTATAGAGAGTTAAAAGAAAACTACAATAGATTGTAGGATAACTACACAAACACAATCCCTAAAATCTGCCCTAACAAGTGGAAAATCAAAAACCAAATTACAAGTAAAGAAGATTTTATAAGCAACTAAGAAAAGTTGATGTAAGGTGAATGATAAGCTATTGAAAGTGATTGGTGAATGACAAGCTATGAAGAAAGGTTGATGTAAGGTGAATGACAAGTTATGATGAGGATGACAACTCATACATACAACTCATCCATACAAACCGGTTTCAATATGCATTAATTGTGAAGCCTAGATACGTTTAACTAAAAAAAAAAACAAAACAAAAAAAACAACAATGTTGTCAGTACGTCAGTTTATGTGTGGTACGTTTGATTTTAAACGTACCAAAACGCTTTAGGCTTTATTAAACAACTATGATATTGGTAGATTTGTGTCTTTATAGTGCGTTTCATTTAAACGTACCAATATGCTTTAGGTACATTTGATTTTAGATGAAGCCATTTTGATTTTTAAAGGATAGATATATATAATTTTACTAAAGATTTTTTTTATCATTTTTCTGCGATTTTTGTTTGCTAAAGATTATTTTATCATTAGTATGCTGATTGTGTTTTTTTTGGCATGGGTTCGTGTACATTTTTCATTTTTTTTTCTTGTGTATATATCTCTAATTTTTAAATTTAAATTGCAAGATTATCCCTAATATTTAGTCTTTATACAACAACAACAACAAAAAAGCCTTTTCCCACTAAGTGGGGTCGGCTATATGAATCCTAGAACGTTATTGCGCTCGGTTTTGTGTCATGTCCTCCGTTAGATCCAAGTACTCTAAGTCTTTTCTTAGAGTCTCGTCCAAAGTTTTTCTAGGTCTTCCTCTACCCCTTCGGCCTTGGACATCTGTCCCGTAGTCGGATCTTCTAACCGGAGCATCAGTAGGCCTTCTTTGCACATGTCCAAACCACCGTAACCGATTTTCTCTCATATTTCCTTCAATTTCGGCTACTCCTACTTTACCTCAGATATCCTCATTCCTAATCTTATCCTTTCTTGTGTGCCCACACATCCAATGAAGCATCCGCATCTCCACTACACCCATTTTATGTACATGTTGATGCTTCACCGCCCAACATTATGGGTTATACAGCGGCATACAGCGATCACATAACACGTCGGATGCACTCTTCCATTTCATCCATCCAGCTTGTATTCTATGGTTGAGGTCTCTATCTAATTCTTCATTCTTTTGCAAGATAGATCCTAGGTAGCGAAAGGGGTCGCTCTTTGGTACTTCCTGATCTCCGATCCTCACCCCTAGCTCATTTTACCCTCCATTTGCACTGAACTTGCACTCCATATATTCCGTCTTTGATCGGCTTAGGCGAGAACCTTTAGATTCCAACACTTCTCTCCAAAGGTTAAGCTTCACATTTACCCTTTCCTGAGTTTCATCTATCAACACTATGTCTGCAAAAAGCATACACCAAGGAATATCATCTTGAATATGTCCCGTTAACTCATCCATTACCAATGCAAAAAGGTAAGGACTTAAGGATGAGCCTTGATGTAACCTAACAGTTATGGGGAAGCTTTCGGTTTGTCTTTCATGAGTTCTTACGGCAGTCTTTGCTCCATCATACATTTCCTTTATAGCTTGGATATATGCTACTCGTACTCTTTTTTTCTCTAAAATCCTCCAAAGAATGTCTCTTGGGACCCTATCATATGCTTTTTCCAAATCTATAAAGACCATGTGTAAATCCTTTTTCCTATCTCTATATCTTTCCATCAATCTTCGTAAGAGATAGATTGTCTCCATGGTTGAGCGCCCTGGCATGAACCCGAATTGGTTGTCCGAAACCCGTGTCTCTTGCCTCAATCTATGCTTAATAACTCTCTCCCAGAGCTTTATTGTATGACTCATTAGCTTAATACCCCTATAGTTCATGCAATTTTGTACGTCGCCCTTATTCTTGTAGATAGGCACCAAAGTGCTCTTTCGCCACTCATTTGGCATCTTCTTCATTTTCAAAATCCTATTGAAAAGGTCTGTGAGCCATGCTATACCCGTCTCTCCCAAGACTTTCCACACTTCGATTGGTATATCATCTGGGCCCACTACTTTTCTATACTTCATCTTTTTCAAAGCTACAAGCACTTCTTCCTTCATGATTTGGCGGTAAAAGGAGTAGTTTCTACACTCTTCTGAGTTACTCAACTCCCCCAAAGAAGTACCCCTTTCATGTCATTCGTTGAAAAGATTATGAAAATAACCTCTCCAGCTGTCGTTGACAACGTTCTCTATAGCAAGAACTGTTTCATCCTCATCCTTGATGCACCTCACTTGGTTTAGGTCCCTTGTCTTCATTTCCCTTGCTCTAGCTAGTTTATAGATATCCAACTCTCCTTCTTATCTAGTCGCTTATACATATCGTCATATGCCGCTAGCTTAGCTTCTCTTACAGCTTTCTTCGCCTCCTGCTTCGCTATTTAATAATTGACCCTTATTTTTGTTCAAAAACAAAAAAATAATAGTTGACCTTTGTTTTCCAGGCATTTAATTAATAGCACATCGAGTATTATGTTATTTTTTGTCATTTTATACAATCACAATGGTTTTACATAAAAGTTTACTAAATACTATAACACTTTTTTTTTTTTTTGCTAAAAACACTTTTACACTTTACTGCTTTATTTCATAGGAGCTTTATTTCGCAGCATCTTATTCTTACATAAGTAGTTTTTTTTTCTTTTTTCAAACACTTTTACACTTTGCTACTTGACTTTTGAATAGCTTTTCCTTTCAGGCTGATCTTTCTTGCAGCATCTTAAGGCCAACATACCTGTTAAAAGCACAAAGCTGAAGCAAATAAAAAACAGCAACACGGCATATAATTCATAAAAGCAAGTTAAGCAACCAAGGGACAATTGCGAATATCTTATGAGTGTAATAACATACCTGCCAACAATGGATCCATAAGGGTGTCCTGAGGATTCGCCCCCGGTGAGAAATTGAATGTGGATGCATCCACAACACGCAATGCATTGATCCCCAAAACACGCAAACCGCTATCCACAACCTTTCCAACAATGGATCCCCCCTGGAAATGCCAAAATGTTGCCACTGAACTTTGGCAAAATGTCGGAAAGGAAACATCATCTGTCTGGTTCTTTGGTAAAAGATAGGCCTAAAAACTTCAAACCTTCTATACCCGGCAGATCTTGAGCCTTAAATTATTTCAACGAGTTTGTCCTTAGCAATTCACCAATCTTTTTCATGCCGCTAACACAACGAGAAAGCTCCAGCGGGTGTGCATAGTAGTTAAATTTTACATTTGGCTTGACTCACACGTCAGACGATGATTGCAGCCTAAGAGGACCATATGACATGGGTCCTGGAACTTTGATAATAATTTGTCCAAAACTCGAATCAACCTTTATGGGATTAAATGGACTAGAAAAAGGCTAAATGGTGGAGTAGAAAATGGAGAAGTGGAGAGACTCTCTATGTAGAAATCGCTTGTAATACCTACAATCTTCACAGGTGAAGGCTCTAGTGGAATAGGGGGCAAAATGTTAATTAAGTTACAAGGATTGTCATACATAAACTGCCCAATGTATGGATGGGGACTAACAACTGGGATTTTAAGAGATGACAGATAAGATTCTGGGCCAATACCACTAAGTTGTAGAAGTTGAGGGCTCCCAATGGCACCGGCACTCAATACAACCTCCCCTTTCCTGCGTACATATGCACAATGGGACCTCCCGTTCGAATCACTATACATGATTCCAATAGCTGACGAACCTACATCAGATGATAGCTTAAAATTAATAATAAACATTTCTTTTGTACTTAACATAAACTTAACTGTTCATCATATATACTTGATGCCTTGGAAGAGAAGAGGATCTTCTCTACTGTGGCATGAACTGCAACTCGCAATTTGTTCAGATCTCCCTTATTAAGCAGCTCCACAGCTCCATGTCTTTTCCCATTGTTGTCAAACGTCGAACCCCCAATTTTAGTTCCTTTAATGTGATCCAAATTAAGTCCATTGTCTGGACCAACACCAGCCTCCATAAATGCTTTTGCTACAGCAGATTGCCAGCGATCCATAGTTGGGGGGAACACAATAGTTTCTTCTACCCACCGATATGCCTTATAAACCGAATACATGTCCCACTCAATCCCTGATTTCATAAAGAATTCCCTGTCAGCTGTGGTGTAGAAGCCGGCATTGATCATGCTTGACCCACCTAAGACCCAGCCTCTGACATTAGGAACACCTTCTTCTGATGTGAACTTTTGAGCTGGTGTCTTGCCATTATCTTCCTGCATTATAGTAATTAGAAACCCATCGTCACGCAAGACGCTCTAATATGCTGTAGGAACACTGCCCCTCTCTAGAAGGAGCAGTTTGCTGATAAAGTTGCTGCTAGTGGGCACCCTGCTGTTCCTCCACCAATGACAATATAGTTGTGGAACCAAAAATATTCACCAGGCGACACGTGGACTTTTGAACGAAAGAGGACAAAAATACCCTTGAGGCATACCGGGATTCCTACGCGCAAATAGTGGGTAATCATCCTCAACCAATTCAAAAATGCTCCAGAAGAGGTAACCAATTCCAAATTATCTTATTATAGGTAATTATTTCCAAAACTTAATTTCCCCAATATATTGTTTAGTTAATTAATTATCTAAATAATATATTCTTCCCATATCTCCTAAAATCATCCCTTAATTACCAATTTGAAACATCCACTCAAACCTAAAAAATGGCATAGGGCCGGCTACCCCATTCAAAATCTATTCCATCACCTTTTTTCTACCTTTTCCACCTTTCTTTCCCTTTTAAATTAGCCAATCAATACCATAAATAATAAAATATCTCCTTTCATATTTAATTAGCCAATTAATTGGCTAATTAAACCAAAATTAAAACCCAAAACTCCCATCTAGGAGCCGGCCACATTCCCTCTCTTTTTCCTTATCTTTTCATATTTCCTCCACTTCATTAGCCAAATAATGATAACCATTCAATTTAGTAACTTCCCATTTTTTTCTATTGTATTTTATTAGCCAATAAAGTGGCTAATAAAACCAAAAAATTCACCCAAAAGCACACAAAGGGGCCGGCCCTTTTCTTGAAAATGTGGACCAATTTGATCCTATAAATAGTCACCCATTTCTACCAAACACTCATTCCAAACCTCTTGCAAAAATTCCAAAACACTCTAAACACTATTTCTCTCTAAATTTCTAACTTTGGCATCGGAGGTTCTTCGGCCAAAGCCCCCCCCATTCATCGTGGGCGCGTGAGGCTTTTGGCCTTAACCTAAGGTGCTAGTTGTTTTGTAGGTGCAAAATCGTCCAAGATCGAAGAGGAGAAAATTTGCATCCACAAATTGGTGCTTCCATTGAGAGTTGAAATCCATACTCGTAGAAGACTCTCGTACAAAAAGGTTTTTTCTTTATTTTCTAGTCCATTTGAATATTTTTCATACGTTCTTATTATTAGAATTTTCTACTTGCAAAGGTTCTTTGATAAAACGTATAAGAAAAATATAATGACTAGAAGTTTAGAAAATTCCGCAAGTAAAAATTCTAGTATTCAAGAAATGGGACTGCGGAGATCCATGAGGCAAAATGCGACAAGAAGGGGAGCGGCATCATCACCACGAGCTTCCACCATGGGAACCACCGTGATGGCTACCTCGGTAGCCACCCGCGGCGAGGTCCATGGTGCCTTCACCACAGCCACCATGGGAACCACCGCGGGGGCTACTCCGGTAGCCGCTCGTGGCGAGGTCCATGGAGCCTTCACCACCGCCGCCATGGGAACCACCACGGTGGCTACTTCGGTAGCCGCTCGTGGCGAGGTCCATGGAGTCTTCACCACGGCCGCCATGGGAACCACCACGGTGGCTACTTCGGTAGCCACTCGTGGCGAGGTCCATGGAGCCTTCACCACGGCCCGAGCCGTGCCATCCAAGTTTACGTGGACCAAAGCCCAAGCCTCGCATTCACATGCACCGCGCATTGAGCAGCCTTCTCCCGTGATCCAGCCAGCTCTTGTAGCCCAGCCTGCTCCCGTGATCCAGCCTGCTCTTATAGCCCAGCCTGCTCCAACGATCCAGCCTGCCCCAGTGATCCAGCCTGCCCCCGCAACCCAGCCTGTTTTCATGGTTTCCCAAGCTGCCCAAGTCCGCCCGAGACAATCTCAAACATCCGGACCAATCATCGAGGCTGAGGTGTTTTCACCACATTTCTCCGCAGATTTGACATTCCCCAACTCAAATCTCGCACTTGGAGTCAACCACCCTTTCATTGTTTAAGGAGGTGCATTCCATCCAAGTTCTTCCAATCCGAATGGCGAACAAAATTTGTCCCGACAAGTCATAGAATTGACGAGCGCCCTTGCACAGCGAACTACCTTGGTGAATCAACTTTTACAACGTACTGAGATGCATCGCGCCCACGATGAAGTTTCTCGAAGTAGAACAAGGGTAGACAAGGAGCCTTTTAAACAGCGTCCTGGAAAGCAGCCATTCAACCCATCACAAGTCGAGCATTCAGACAGTGCACACTCTCGATTGGGCCCCCGAAATAGCATATACTCCCGTCTTAGCGCGCGGAGGAGCGTGCACTCTCGGTTAGGCCCACGAGCAAGTATACATTCACGGTTGGGGCCACGCTTTGATAATCAACATGGGCAACCTTCCAGGCAAAGCATTCAACCTGACAAACGGAAGGAAACGATCGTTCAATCTGGCTCTAGTTCAACCGGTAGCCTGCAAAGAAATCCCTCGCCTGCTAGGAATCTATCTCATCCATTGCAGCCACAGCATAGACGAACCGACCGAGAAGAAGAGCAGCCTAGACCAGTAAAAAAAGACCAAGGGCAGCCAAAAGCTCCGCTACCCCAACAAAAGCAAATCCAAGAAGAGGTAGAAAGGCTTTTCAATGAGCGGATGCGTGATTTTCGGCGCAACGAAATGGTTGATGAGGCACTAAGGCGAGATATGACCAACATGAGCAGGTCACCTTTCGCGGATGAGATCGAGCAGGCAGAGCCTCCGCGCAAGTTTAGCATGCCACACTTCACATCTTTCAAAGGAGATGGGGATCCCGAAAGACACTTGAAGCATTACCGAAATGCGATGGTCCTTTATCCGAATAATGACGCCCTTATGTGCAAAATATTAGCCACTACTTTACAAGGCGAGGCACAAGATTGGTTTCATACCTTGCCGGCACGATCCATCCAGAATTTTGATGATCTTTCCTTGGTCTTCACCAAAGAATACTCATCTTATCGATCGATCAAGAAGAAGTCCGATCACCTGTTCAACGTAAAGAAAAACCCAAAAGAGTCGCTTCGCGATTACGTGAAGAGATTCAAAGCAGAGAAAGCGAAGATCGTCGGATGCGACAACTCGATAGCAAATGCAGCCTTCCAAAAAGGACTACCAGCAGACCACCCACTGTTTGGAGAAATGATCATGAAAGAAGACCTAACTCTAGCAGATTCCTTTGCTCTGGCAGAAAAGCATGCGCTTTGGGACGAGGCTCGACAAGCAGAAAAGGCTCCCGAACAACCTCGAAAAGAGTTGGCAGCTACTCAAAAGAAGGATGAAAAACAACCCAACAAGGGTAGGCAGGAGTTCAAGCGCAGGGACCGACCCACGACCAAAGAAGGCCCGATGACCAACAACTATTCTAAGTTCTCAATTCCGATTCATCAAATCCTTCGTGACGTCAAGAATGAACCATGGTTCAAGTTGCCGAAGCAGTCAAAAGGAGATACTTCCAAGTTGGACCACACTAAGTATTGTGCATTCCACCGAGGTCCCGGTCACACAACCAACGATTGCTACACTTGGAAGAACTACCTAGAGAAATTCGTGAAAGAAGGCAAAGTCGATAGATATTTGGACAAGCCAGCTGAGCAGCAAAAAAGGAATGCAGACGGAGATGAGGAGCCACCAACTAAGACGATTCGAATCAATGGCATTTTCGCTGAGTCCGAGCACTTAGGGGCTACTAATAACTCCAAAAAGAGGAAGATCCAGCAGGCCTTACTAATCTCACAAGTTCATGCAGTCGATACCCAACCTGGACCTATCATTGGCTTCACGGAGCAGGATGCAGAAGGAGTCGACTTCCCACACGACGATGCATTAGTAGTATCTGTCCAACTAGCCCATGCTATAGTCGACAGGATGATGGTTGACAATGGAAGTGCGGTCAACCTACTTCAACTTTCAGTCATTCAGAAGATGGGCCTGGAAAGTACAATCATATGCCGGGCAGAGGTACTTACTGGATTCAACGGACACACCTCAACTGCCATCGGTCATATCATACTTGACGTAAAAACACCGCCAGTCGTCTCAAAGCAAACATTCACGATTGTAAGCGACCCATCTCCCTACAATGGGATTCTTGGGAGACCTTGGTTGATCAAGCTGGATGCTGTCACTTTCGTCAAGTATCAAAAAATCCGATTCCGCATCCCGGGAGGAAGAGTCGGAGAGATCAAGTCTGACCAGGCTTCATCCCGACGATGCACTGTGCAAATGTTAAAAGAAACAAAGAAAAAGACCTTTACCCCCGTAGAGGTTACCGAAGTCCAAAAGGGCAAAGAAATTGCCAAATAGCAATTATAGCAGGTGGATCGAGAAGATGGCACCCAAGCAGACAAGATAGGATGGAAACCCGAAGAGGACGCCGAAGACATCATTCTTGATCCCCAGCAGCCGGAAAAGACGGCTAAAATTGGCTCACGACTAAGCCCAGACGAGAAGGAAGAACTCACAATTTTCCTTAGGAAAAACTGAGATATCTTCGCATGGTCACCATCCGACATGCCCGGTATTGATCCCAAAGTGGCTTGCCACAAGCTGCACGTCGATCCAACTACCAAACCGGTAATTCAAAAAAGAAGACATTTCGCTCCCGAACGAGTAGCGATCATTGAGGCAGAAATCGACAAACTATTGGAGGCCGGTTTCATAGAAGAGGTAGCACACTCGGCATGGCTTGCTAATGTCGTACTAGTCATGGAGGGTTTGCGTAGACTACACTGACCTCAACAAAGCATGCCCAAAAGACCATTATCCTGTCCCCCGGATTGATCTATTAGTAGATTCAACTTCTGGAAACCAGTTACTTAGTTTCTTAGACGCATACTCCGGCTACAACCAAATAGCCATGCATGAGCCCGACAAGGAGAAAACTGCGTTCGTGATAGAGCGAGGCACTTACTGCTACAAGGTCATGCCTTTTGGCCTCAAGAACGCGGAAGCCACTTACCAAAGGCTAGTAAATATGATGTTCAAAAAGCAAATTGGGGTAACCATGGAGGTCTATGTCGACGATATCATGGTAAAGGGCAAGCAGCGATCAGATCACATTCGCAATTTAGCAGAAGCTTTCAATATCCTTAGAAGGTACAAGATGAAGCTCAACCCCACCAAGTGCACGTTTGGAGTATCTTCAGGTCGATTCCTAGGGTACTTAGTAACCCAACGAGGAATTGAAGCACATCCCAAGCAAATCCAAGCAATCATAGAGATGAAATCTCCAACTACCTTGAAGGAGATCCAAAGCTTGACCGGACGAGCAGCCGCCCTCAATCGCTTCCTCTCACGATCCACCGATCGATGCAAACCCTTTTTCAAAGCTATTAAGAGGGCACAAAGAAACAAATGGGATGAAGAATGCGAAAAAGCTTTCCAAGACTTGAAGAGTTATCTCACATCACCTCCCTTACTATCCAAGCCGGAAGCAGCGGAGGATTTATATATTTATTTGGCAGTTTCCGAGGTAGCAGTGAGCTCTGCTCTCATACGAGAAGAGCTGGGGGCCCAACTGCTGGTATTCTACACTTCTAAAGCTCTTCTCGATGCAGAAACAAGATATCCGAAGATCAAAAAATTAATTTTGGCGTTAGTTGTTGCGGCTCGGAAGCTCAGACCCTACTTTCAAGCTCATACAGTCATTGTTATGACTCAATATCCCTTACGATCAATATTACATGGTCCGGACGCTTCTCAACGAGTGATGAAATGGGCATTGGAACTTGGCCAATATGGTTTAGTTTTCCAACCTCGCACAGCGATAAAGGCCCAAGCCTTGGCAGATTTCGTGGCAGAATTCACACCTAGCCTAGGCAACGCAACAGTGCGGCCCAACGACGCCCCAGAAGCAGCAGAGAGTACCTTAGCCACACTTACTCCATCCAATAAAGATTTCTGGAACTTGCATGTCGACGGTGCATCCAACTATAAAGGCTCGGGAGCAGGTGTAGTTCTTGTTACTCCAGATGGCTCAATGCTCGAGCAGGCGATCACTCTAGGTTTCAAAGCATCCAATAACGAAGCAGAGTACGAGGCTCTACTAGCGGGCCTCCGAATGGCAAAAGACTTGGCGGTGAAGAAACTCGCAATTCATTCTGATTCCCAACTAATCACCAGCCAGGCTACTGGGGAATACACTGCAAAACACCCAAGGATGGCACAATACCTAGAGAAAGTACGCCAGCAGCTTGAAGCATTTCAGACTTACACTCTCACTCAAGTTCCGCGGGCAGACAATGCACATGCAGATGCACTAGCTGGTTTAGGCTCCGCCCTTGACCACCAATTCAAACGCTCTATTCCGGTGGAATATCTAGACAAGCCAAGCATAGAGATGGAGTCGATAGCCGAAGTGTCACAGGTTAGTGTAACTCCCACTTGGCAAAGTTCAATTATAGATTACTTGGTCAACGGCACATTACCCACAGAAAGATTGGAGTCAAGGAAGCTCCAAATTAAGTCGGCACGCTACTATATGTGGAATGGCATTCTCGTCCGAAGATCCTACACCGGACCACATCTCCGCTGCCTGGCACCTCCCGATGACTTGAAGGTTCTAAGCTCAATCCACGAAGGCGTTTGTGGGAATCACTCTGGAGGTCGATCCTTAGCCCAAAAGGCTCTTAACGCAGGCTATTACTGGCCTACCATGCACCAAGATGCTAAGGAGTTAGTACAAAAATGCGACCGTTGCCAACGCTACAAACCAGTACCAGCACTACCCGCCAGTGAGCTACACCCGCAAACGAGTCCTTGGCCATTCATGCAGTGGGCAATCGACCTGGTAGGGCCTATGCCGCCTGCTACGGGGGGCAGATGCATGATGATCGTGACAACCGACTATTTCACCAAATGGGTAGAAGCAGAACCCATGACAACCACGACTCAGACGGATATAGAGCGCTTTACATGGAGGAACATCATTTGCCGATTTGGCATCCCTCAGTCCATCGTCACTGACAACGGTCCTCAATTTGTGGGAAAAGATTTGGCAAAGTTCTTCCAAAAATACGGCATCAAACAACACATGTCCACACCAAGATATCCTCAAGGCAATGGGCAGGCTGAAGCATCCAACAAGACGATTCTCGACTGCCTCAAGAAATCCCTCACCGACAAAAAGGGAAAATGGCCAGATGAGCTCCCAGGATGTTTATGGGCATATCGCACCACCAAAAGACGAGCAACCGGTGAAACTCCTTTCTCTTTGGCGTTTGGTTCGGAGGCAATCATACCTCCTAACATCATCGTGCCAAGCATCAACACTCTATTGCCAAACGTTGAGCGGAACAGTAAAGAAATGGCCACAGATTTAGATCTGGCAGAAGAAAGGCGCGAACAAACCATCACCCGCATCGCAGCCTACCAGCAGCAGCTCATTTCCAGCTACAACAAAAGGGCCGAAATCCGGCAGTTCCAACCTGGAGACCTAGTCCTAAGAAAAGCTTTCATCACTGCCCGTAGAGAAGGCTCGAAAAAAATGGACCCCATCTGGGAAGGTCCTTACAAGATCAACAGAGTCGGCGGCAAAGGCAGTTATACTCTTGCTACCATGAATGATAAAGAGATCGAGAAGCAATGGAACGCCTACAATTTGAGGAAATACCATGTGTGACTTCACACTATATCAAGACCCGAAGACTCGGGCATCTCAACGGGCACCACCTCGTAAGCCGAGGACTATCCAATCATCATGCAGTTTTTGCAACCAAGTTATTCGCTCATTTTATTTTTCAATAAAGAATTCAAAAGTAATTTGTAATTTGGCTTTAATATATGTCTACAACAACTTATTTCTTTCTGCACTTCAAAAGAAAATTACACCCCCCAAGGGACCAACTGTGCTCTCCAAGGAGGGAGGATAAACTCAACACTCCGAATATCCAGACGTGGATGAGCTTGGCTGCCCTAGAATGACTAGGTGCATGATGGCTTGCGCCGGGATTCCTAGAAGTAGCCACAATGGTCTGTTTCAAGGCTTAGCTAGTTGAAGGATTATGGGTCTATCGGCTTAATCCGCAGGGAACCGGGCCCTAGAGACGGAGGGGGCACATTATGCAGCACACCCAATGGGCGGCTGCCCTGGAAACCTAAAGCTGCTACCGAGTGCACTAAGGTAGCCTACGGATTTCCAGAAGACTGCCTACGGCTTGCCCTTCGAGCAGTAGAACCACGCTAGACTTATGCAACCGCACATTATTGTGAAAGGTTAAACAAGTTAGCGTGCACACACGAAGATTTTATCCACTACCGACATGCTACGTAGTTGATAAGCTTCACCTCTGTCAAACGCAGAATAACTTATACCAAATCCTAAAGTGTTGTGATACTTGCTACACAGCCTGCGGAATTGGAAAGATCCAAGGTTGAATAGCCAAGTGGTTACGCGGATTCGTCTGCTTCTGTAAGTAAGGCATCCAGCTGCCAACCCTATGGTTAATAACTTTGCAAAAGTTCTACATCAACACCTACGGCTGCATAGGCTATGTGGGCTTGTCTGCTTATAGAAAAGTAGCACGCCTGCCACTGGCTTATAAGGTCTAAAGGTTAAAAAAAAAAAAAAAAAAAAAAAAAAAAAAAAAAAAAATGGGAAAAGCAAAAGAAGCGAGTTTATTAAATTTTATAGCAAAATTGATAAATAACAAGCAAATACCGAAGGAGTTCAAGCAAAAACAACAAAGGAAAGAAAAGGAAACCCTAAAAGCTACCTAGAAGACTACTCTTCAGTAGTTTGGACATCTCCCAACTGCTCGGTTGTTACACCTTCAGCAGCCTTGGTGTTCTCAGCAGCGGCATCCTCCGAACCTTTACCCTCGACTGCTCCAGCCTGGGTATCAACTCCTCCAGCTATTTCACCGATAGAAGACTCAAAGGTAAAATCGAGCAAGTCTTCTGGGGAAATAGAGAAGGTCTCGAAGTCTTTACCGGAAAACTCAAAGTCAGACGGCCGCCCATAGAGATGATCTACATAGCCCAGCTTGTAGAAATCGGATTGGTTCTGAATAAGCGAAGCCTCGAAACCATTTTTCTCACTCTTCAACTGCTCATTCTCCTCAAGCAGGCAAGCACGAACTCGCTGCAACTCCTCAATTTCTTTCTTCAGATTATCGTTGGTCTTCAAAACACCTTGAAGTTCCGACACTTGAGGCTCAAGCCTGTCAGCAACCTCTTTGAAGTGGATCGCTTGGTTGTAAGTAGCAATCAATTCTTCATCCTTTGCATAAGCAGCGGAGCGAAGTTCAGATATGGAGCGTTCAAGATCTCGAATCTGAGGAATGTAACGCTCGATTTCCTTCTCTGCACTTTCATTCTTTGTTTGGACCGCATCAAACCTAGTCTTCAAATCCATGATCTCCTGGTGAGCGGCCTCAAGCTGCAGAGAAGTGGGGTCAGAAGTATGAGATTCCTTCAAAGCAGCAAGCTCAGATTCCAATTTTTTGATTTTTTCGACCGAGGAATAAGCTTCGGCAGCCATAGTTCTTGCCATCTCTTTAGCAGCCTTGGTGTCCTCTTGGTCAAGGAACATAGACTCGGCTGCCAGAATTGTTGTTTTCTGCATCATGGCTAGCAGAGCAGTCTTCCTATACTCGGGTGTATGCTTTGCAAAAAGACTCGGACCAACAATCTCTTTGACGCCATCAACAAACTGGGCGCATACATCCATGTCTTCAAGAAGATCTGGTTTCAAAAGAGCACAAATCTTAGCAGCCTCCTCAGAAACGGCCTTGGCGGATTCTTCAAGCCTGCCTGAGCGAGCAGCTTCATTCTTATCAGCAGACGAGATGGTTGCAGCAGCGGAAGAAGCAGTATTCGGCGCCACTTTAGCAGACAGGGGCACCATATCACTCTTCATAGTAGCAAGTCTCTTCAAGGGTAAGTCAGGTTTAGTCCCGGACGGACGTTTTGGCACAAACTTCTGTACCAAAGGCACGGAAGAACTTTTACGCTGAGCAATTTTTTCAGCAATCGAGCTAGCAGCCTTCGAAGCAATAGGCGTTACTGGCACAAATGTAGCAGTTCGTTCTTTCTCGCCCTTAGAGGAAGTCAGGTCAATCACAATCTTGGGAGCAGCCGGAGAATCCCCACGAGCAGTCTTCGTTTTCTTCTTAGCAGGCATCTCTTGAGCAGGTGGGGAATGTTTCTTTTTCCCACCTTCATTGGTAGTAGGCTCCACCACAGTGATAGGACGAGCCATCGCGTCTGCCTTGATCCGTTTTATTTCTTCTTCTGAGGGTAGTCCACCTTTTTCCCTACGAAGAGGACTAAGCAGCCAACGCCACTCACGATACTCGGAAGGAATACCCAGAGCGACATGCACTTTTTTCATATCTGGAGAAACCCTAGGAGTTGAGCCAAATTCCGAATCTACAAAAAAAAAAAGAAAAAAAAAAAACAGAAGACAATCAGAAAATTGAAGAATGATTTGGCACTAAAGCAAAGCAGCCGAAAAGACTAAGCAGTCTGCTTACCAGATATGAAGACCGTTGATACACGCAGCTCGGGAGAAGAATCAGATTCCCATTCTCCACTTATCTCCAAAGTCTCTTTGGCCCAATCATGATCTCCTTTACTCGAATTATCAAAAAGCTTATGACGGATTCGCAGTTGTCCAACTCCATCAATACGACCTATGTCAAAGAAATACCAAAATTCGTTGGTGGTTAGTCCCAAGTCAAAGAATTGGTTCAAATTGTGGAACCCCACCATCACTCGGACCGCATTCGGGGAACATTGGGCAGGCGCACATTTCATAGAGCAAAGCACTTCTTGGAAGAAACGCGGCATAGGGAAAGTATAGTTCTCCGAGTTCCACTGCATGGTTCTCGGCTGCTACCATCTTTAACTCGTCTCACACGCACTCCCGACGGAATGGCATGCCAATACGTTTCAAGAAAATCTCTAAACAAATTGTCGGAGCTAATCTTGATGTGAGCAGCTTTGAAGTAGCCAATCTTGCTCAAAGACCCGCCTTGGAGGTACAGCGGGGGCACACCATCATCATTCTTACGGCTCGAGGAAGACATGCTTGAAAATTCTACAAAAGTACAAGGAAGATTTGTTAGAGAGTTGTTTAAAAAAAAAAAAAAAAAAAAAAAAAGAGTTGAAAGCCGCAGCCGCAGGAACCAGCCAAATTGCCAAGCCCCACAGCTTGGCTAATCATCCATTCACCATAGCCCAGCAAGAAAAACCAAAATAAAAAAAATCAAGAAGACAAGAAAATCAATTTCTTCTTACCTGGAAGCAACGAAGAGCGATCCTTTACACGGACAAGACGTAGAAGATTGTTAGAGGAGGGGGAACAAATATCCTCTAAGCTCTCTTTTTCTCTTGTAAGGATGAATAAGTTTCTCTCTAAAAAAATTGATTTAACAATCCACTTAAGGTGGACTTAAATAAGCTTTGGGGAAATTTATTTCCTTTTCCTAGAAGGATTTAATTTCCTATTGAAAAAGAGAATCAACAACAAAATAGGAAACAGTTCAGAATTTCCTAAAGCAAGAAAATCTCTACACCTATTGCCCTTTTCTGCAAACAGCTCAACAGGTGTGGGGGCATTTGTGGAACCAAAAATATTCACCAGGCGACACGTGGACTTTTGAACGAAAGAGGACAAAAATACCCTTGAGGCATACCGGGATTCCTACGCGCAAATAGTGGGTAATCATCCTCAACCAATTCAAAAATGCTCCAGAAGAGGTAACCAATTCCAAATTATCTTATTATAGGTAATTATTTCCAAAACTTAATTTCCCCAATATATTATTTAGTTAATTAATTATCTAAATAATATATTCTTCCCATATCTCCTAAAATCATCCCTTAATTACCAATTTGAAACATCCACTCAAACCTAAAAAATGGCATAGGGCCGGCTACCCCATTCAAAAACTATTCCATCACCTTTTTTCTACCTTTTCCACCTTTCTTTACCTTTTAAATTAGCCAATCAATACCATAAATAATAAAATATCTCCTTTCATATTTAATTAGCCAATTAATTGGCTAATTAAACCAAAATTAAAACCCAAAACTCCCATCTAGGAGCCGGCCACATTCCCTCTCTTTTTCCTTATCTTTTCATATTTCCTCCACTTCATTAGCCAAATAATGATAACCATTCAATTTAGTAACTTCCCATTTTTTTCTATTGTATTTTATTAGCCAATAAAGTGGCTAATAAAACCAAAAAATTCACCCAAAAGCACACAAAGGGGCCGGCCCTTTTCTTGAAAATGTGGACCAATTTGGTCCTATAAATAGTCACCCATTTCTACCAAACACTCATTCCAAACCTCTTGCAAAAATTCCAAAGCACTCTAAACACTATTTCTCTCTAAATTTCTAACTTTGGCATCGGAGGTTCTTCGGCCAAAGCCCCCCCATTCATCTTGGGCGCGTGAGGCTTTTGGCCTTAACCTAAGGTGCTAGTTGTTTTGTAGGTGCAAAATCGTCCAAGATCGAAGAGGAGAAAATTTGCATCCACAATAGTCATACGATGCTTCTAACTGTGGATCATTGGCGTTATACACAAATCTCATGTAGCGAAAATCTGCACAATGTGAAAATGATGAAGCATATATTTTAGGGCACTTGAAAAAGATGAAGCATGTTTTTGTGATAATATTAAAAAGTATAAAAGTCTTTTGAGTTGTTTTAGGTTTATAAAATAAATTAAGAGAGCTGTTATTCCCACCCCAATGTCTTATCTTCTCATCCACATTTTTATGAGTTTTTTAATTACAAATTTGTCCTTTTGTAAAATGACTAATAAGGACCTTAGTTACTCCCTTTTACATTACTTTTTTTATATAAAAAAGAAAAAAGAAAAGTTTGGATGTGATAACTCTTACGCTATGTTTAGAAAATTTATCTCCCTTAAACCCTAACTCATCTTTCTCATCTCCTTTCATTCAGAGAAAGCAAAAAGAATGAACTTAGAGGATGACGTTTCTATGGAAGAAGTAGATGATTATGTTTCCATCGAAAGGGTAAAAGATAATTTTATGTGGGTCATCTTGATTTGCTGACATCGTATAATTGAAGCATAGCTCTGTGACTTTTTATTTGAATTTGCATTAGATTAAGGTACAATTTGTTTTTTAATGAGAATTTCTGGAATTGAAGCATAGCTCTATCGACATCGTTCATTAGGTTAGGGTAAATTTGTTGCATACTGTTGTAGGCGTGGTTGATTTAGAATTGAAAACCTAAACAACAGTAAGCGTGGTTGATTTTTCATTAGCCCGTACTTACCACATGCACCACCTCTTTCTTCCTTTAAGTTGGAATTGAAGCCGAATTAAGCTTCAATTGTTGCATAGGTACGGACTTGAGTAAGCTTCTGCATCTTCAATCCCAACCAAACGTGTAGGCTGAAGATAAGAAGACCTCGGTTCTATTTTTTTTATTTTTTTTGGTTTTTAGAAGAGAGTAATATTATTTGTTTATATTCATTTCTTAAGAGAAATTTACCTCTAACTATATATAGGGTTATTTTAGGAATAACAGTGGGTGGGAAAATAACATTTTAATTTTTTAACTTTTTATAATGGGTGTAAATATAATGTGGGTGAGAAAATAAGACAACGGAGTGGGTCTAGCAGCTCTCTAAATTAAAAAGGGTAATGCTAGGGAGACTAAATTTGTTGACAAAATTTGCAAACTAAATGATGTGTCACTAATAGAAATGAGTACGTTTATCAACACTTAAGTAATAAATCAATTATCACTTTCCACGTCCTTTAATTTCTAAAATTTAGTTTACAAATTTAGTCTCCCTAATATTTCCAATTAAAAAGTATATAAAAAAATATATAAAATAAAATTAGAAAAAAACATAACAAAAAAAAATATATGTTGGACAGTCGTCGACAAAGGATAAAAATTATTTTAAAAAAAAAACCAAAAATTTGGCAAATTTTTTTTCGTCTTCTTCATCTTCTTTCAGCTATGCAACGAAAAAAACCCAGTAACTGCTCTGCAACTAAAAACTCACATTCAACTATTTTTTTTTTTTCCAATTTTCGGTAACATTGACGCCCAATCAAACACCCTCATGCCTTGATGAAACCTAGGCGAGTTTTCGTCGATTTCCACAAAACTAAGGTGATTTTTCTCCCGCCCCGTCTCCAAAGCCTCCTATGCACGCCTTGGAGCAATTTTTTTTAAACACTGGATAATATATAGGACTAAGACATTCAATTTTAGGCATCGGAGTGTCGCTACAGGCATTTATATGGCTTTAGCATGATTCTTATTAAGTTTTGCATAATCCTTTTCAATTTCTTTTCTTTGAATAACAGATGAGGTAATTTACCATGATCACGAGTAGTAGCGAACGAGTTAACCTCTGATTGAAGATGAAGGGGAAAGATGTGCAACACTGATAGTATTGAATATATTGTTAATTTCTTCAAGTTTTTGAAGCCAGATATTCGTTTTTTTTTCCTTCCACTACACGAAAATTCAAAAATATTTCCATTTTCTACCCTCATAAATTAAAGAAAGGTAGCACATTTTCCTTTTACCAAAGATTGTTATAGGGTAGCATTTAGTAAATCCCAGTTAAAAAGTCATGCTATCAGACATGAAGGAGCAACTTCACTTCTTATAAAGTAGATAGAGAAGAAAAAGTACTTGTATGCAGACACCAGCTATATATGATTTAAATGATGGAAACAGAAAATGAGAATCCTTGTGTGCCAATACACAATTTCCAGACAAAAAATAAAAAATAAAAAAAAGAATCGATATATAATTATCTTTTTCCAATAGTTGAAGGGGTCAGAATTGTTAACCAAGCTTGATCATATATAGAAGAAGATGATACCAGACATAGAGAGAGAGAGAGAGAGAGAGAGAGAGAGAGAAAGAGAGAATACTTGGAGAACAAATAATCTGTTTGTTTTGATTATTTTCCATATATTTTTTACATCATCCTTGTAGTTTATATACAACTAATGTTGCTTACACTATAAGCTAATTGTTTAACAAACTGCTAACTACTTGTCTAATCTTATGACACTTGTCAAGAGTATAGGCCTTATATTGATTACTCCTTACATCCCCTCTCAATCTTAGGGGCAGTAAAACTGAGTCTGAGATTGGAACAATGAGTCTTGAATAATGGGGCAGACAATCCTTTAGTTAAGATATCTGCAAACTGCTTAAGGGAAGAGACAAATTGAACTAGCAACAATCTTTTAGCCACCCTTTCTCTCACAAAATGAACATCGATTTCAATGTGTTTTGTGCACTGATGCTGAACAGGATTACATGTAAAAGCAATTGCAAAGAGATTATCACAATAAAGGGTAGGTGTACCAGAAATGGAAACTTGCAGGAACCTTAACAATTGCTTGATCCAATCGATCTCAGCAGCTATGGAAGATAGTGCTCGATACTCTCCCTCAGTGGAGGAACGAGATACAATATTCTGTTTCTTTGAGGACCAGGAGATAGGATTAGAGCCAAGAAAGACAACCAGTCCTGTAGTGGATCGATGATCATTGGGATCCTCTGCCCAATCAGCATCGCTGAAAGCTTGTAAATACAACCCTCATTTGGTATAATGCAAACCCCACCCTTTAGTAGCTTTCAGATAACGCAAAATCCTTTTTACTACCACAAAGTGAGCTTCCATAGGGCACTGCATAAACTGAGAAACCTAATGTACTGCAAATGCAATAAACTCAAAAATAGGGCACTGCATAAACTGAGAAACCTAATGTACTGCAAATGCAATAAACTGAGAAACCTGATCCCACTCTTGGACGAGTTTGCATAGGATGCAAATTTAATGGTGGTATGGACAAAAACCACCTGAAGTTTGTCCCCTTGGAAATCAGGAACCACAAAGAGTGAAGTAGAGGATCGTGAAGCAGTGGCAGTAATGGGTGATGGAACAATGGAAGAACTAGAGCTGGAATCATTCAGGGGTGAAGGAACATTGTGTTCAATTCTCTAGAAGTAGTCGCAATGGGCACAAATTCAGTACTGGTGATGGTGACACTGATAATGATGAGGAAATGGGCACAAATTCAAAACTGGGATGAACTATGACATTATTAAGGTTTGGGAAAGGTATAGGTATAGAGGTTTGCATAGTAGGCAATATAGACATTGATTAGGATTTAGAGACTAAAGTAGAATATGGGAACTCAGTCTCATCAAACAGAACATGGCGAGATATATAAACTCTCTTTGTATTGACCTCAAAACAAATGTAACCCTTATACTTGGAAGCATACCCTACGAAGATACACTTGGTGGTCTGAGGTTGTAGTTTATTATGTTTATAGGGCCTAAGTAAAGGGTAGCAGGAACAACCAAATACTCTAAGGTGATGAATCTCAGGAATATAATGACCTCAAAAGGAGATTTATTGTGCAAAGTGGAAGAAGGCATTCAATTGATTAGGTAGACTGAAGTTTGACAAGAAATGACCAAAAATATGGTGGTAAAGAAGCTGTCTGTAAAAGAGTAATGGATGTCTCTATAATATGTCTATATTTTCTCTCGACAAGCCCGTTTTGCTCTGGGGTATGTGGATAAGACATGTGATGACTAATGCCTTTGGTCACCAAATTTTTTTGAAAGGATTTGCCTATATATTCACCCCCACCATCAGATTGCAACACTTTAACAGAAGCATTGAATTGATGGACAATGAAATTATAAAAAGAGACAAAGGTAGTACCAACATCACTTTTATTGCAAATTGGGAAAATCGAACAAAACCTAGTACACTCACTGATAAAAGTAACATAGTATTTAAAGCCTTCAACAGAAATACAAGGAGCCAGGCCCCAAACATCACTATGCACAATCTTAAAAGGTTTTACAGATTTGGATGAAGGCATAAGAAATGGTAGCTTACTAAACTTGCCGTCTAAACATGTAGAACAAACACTAGGTCGAGAATCAAGAGTATGAGGAACATTTCACTTTTGAAGGATTTGAGAGACTATAGGATTAGATGGATGACCTAATTTGTGGTGCCAAAGCCGTGATGTAACTTGTTTTCCAAGATAGGTAACTGCATAAGCCTTCTTTACTAAAACAGAAGTTGATGGAGAAATGATTGGATATAACCCATTACTGCACTGCCCTTTGTATAAAATCCTCCATGTGGTTTTGTCCTGAATCCAGAGACAAAAGGCATAAAAAATTAACCAGCAATTATTGTCCAAACAGATACAATGGAAAAATAACAGATTCTGTGTCAATTTGGGAACATATAGAACAGACTTTAGTTGAAAAGACTGCAATGGTGTATGAAGAGTGGAATGATCAATATGAGAAATAGGTAAACCTGCACCATTAGTTGTTTGAATAGATTCATGAGAGGGATATGGTGCAACGAGTGACAGATTGGACAAATCAGCGGTCATATGATTTGTAGCTCTGGTATTCGTGATCCAAACTTGTTGAGGCAGTGCAAAAGGCAATTGAGGTGAAGATGAATTATCAGAGTTGTGATTGACATACATGGCAGCCATTGGAGAGGAAGAACCTTTCTGAAAGCAAAACTTAGCACTATGATTTAGGTTACCACATATTTGACAACCATTAGATTGAGCAACATTTCAAAATCTGCAAGTGATAGCCATATGATTGGTATTACCACAAATTAAACACCCTTGAGAAGATCGAAACCTACATGTGTCAGCCAAATGATTTGTCTTGCCATAAATTTGACAAGGAATAAGAGGAGTTGTTCCAAATTGTAGAGCCGAGCCAAGAATACCCGAACCAGAATTACCATTGTTGAAGAACGGTTTAGAGTTATTGAACTTGGTATTCGAATCGGATCTGCCTTTGTGCTTATTGGTGAAAGATTTGTAGCTAGGGTTAGTGTTATATGACGGATATGGCCTACAAGATTAAGACTGTGACTGAAAAGTGAAGGGTTTTGGAGATTAAGCCACTAAGGTATTGAGCATAGGAGCAGTATTAAAAGTCTCAATCATGGCTTCTTTTGCAAGCAACTGTGACCGAAGATCCTTCAATGAAATAACTGATTCACGACCCCGTATCACAGACTGAATTATGTTGTACTCAAAGGATAGGCCATTGAGGGTAAGAATCACAATATCATTATCCTCAAAATAAACCCTAGCAGTTGACAAATAATCCCTAACTTCTTTAATTCTTTGAAGATACACAGTGACAGAATCAATACCCTTCCTGATAATTTGCAACTCAAACTTCATCTGACAAATGCTTGTTTGAGTAACAGTGGAGAACTGTTCTTTGAGTCAAGTCCATAAGTCTCGAGCACTTGTACTGCCAATTGTACAGGAAATCGTTGGTGGAAATAAAGTAGCAGTGATGCGTTGCATCAATGCTCGATCATGCATCCTCCAAACCAAGTAGTCATATGATTCCTGATGACCAAAAGACAAATTAGATGGTTGCCCAGAGGAAGGTTCTGAATCTCTAGAGTTAGAAGCAAGAACCCGAGGAAGACATGGTGTAGACCCATCAACAAAACCCATAATTCCATGGCCTTCCAATAAGAGTTGCATTTGGAAATGCCAAGTTAGGTAATTGGTATAATTGGTATCATCCAATTTCATGGTTACAAAGGTTGAAACCGATAAAATGAGAGAGGTAATAGGAGACTGCAATATATGTAACTAAGTGGCTGTCACCATTGTTGATTAACAAGACGATTCTCAGAGAGCAAAACACAAACAGTTGGCGTGCATAACTAAAATCGACGAATGCGATCCCAAAATTAGAGAGAAGAAACCCTAAATAAAAAAAAATACAATTTAAGAAATGAAGAATCCAATTCAAGAAAAATACAATATCGGAAGCAAAGAATCCAGGATCGAAGAACGAAGAACGACCAAGACGTTAGACTTGCACCGAAATGAACACTGATGAAGCTGGAGTGGCGATTGATACCATGTTAACCAAGCTTGATCATATACAAAAGAAGACGATATCAGACTTAGAGAGAGAGAGAGAGAGAGAGAATACTTGGAGAAGAAGTAATCTGTTTGTTTTGATTATTTTCCATATATTGTTTACATCATCCTTGTAGTTTATATACAACTGATGTTGCTTACACTATAAGCTAACTGTTTAACAAACTACTAACTACTTGTCTAATCTTATGACACTTGTCAAGAGTATAGCCCTTAGATTGATGCCCTTAGATTGATTACTCCTTACAAGAATTTACCTTAGAACTGGACATTTTGTTTTCAATAGCCAAGAACTTGTTATTCATATGGCGGCATAGATTTTCTACGACTCTCGCAGGTCTTATATAATGACAGGCACCTACAGGTAATAAGTTCGGTGCCTAAATCTTAGGCATCTCTCTTCTTAATTATCCTTTGGAGCCTACTTACATATGAGCAATTCCAGTACTCCCACGACTCGAAGTTGTTTTACCAAATTACATGTTCCAACAGAAATAAAGAGTCTCTGCCATATTGTATGTATTAAACTGGAATTACACACCAAACCTTCTTTGCACTAGAATGACACAACATACACATGCGCATGGATTTGACAGCTGAACTACTTTGTGATAGAAGGAGATGAACACACACCACATATATATATATATATATATACACACACACACATATATATTTTTTTTTTGAACGACACACACCATATATATCCATGGTTGAACAGTAGCCAAAAGGTCATAACTTGAGAAAAGGAAAGGACCTTTGTAATGGACATGACTGGCTCACGTGGCACTTTTCTGGTGCCAACTCAACAACGGAATGCGAACGTGTTGCTACGTTCCATATATAAAACTAGAAAAATATTAACTCTAGTATTAACCCTATTGAAACATGAGCCTCTCACAAATCCTGCACAAAGATCAGATGAAATTTCTTTTTATAGAAAACTAGATTTTAATCTCTAAATAAGATGAAATTTAGAAAAATATCTTATACAATATTAAAAATTGATTTTAATCCCCATACTATATTTAATGCCATCATATGTATTCATCGCTTTTTTTATTTATAATTTTATGAATTTAAATTTTATGAAAATATTATAAATTTTGATTCTCATTATGGTAAGCATCTTATATAAGTAGAGAATTTTCGGTACACTTATATTTTTGCATATTTTCTTATATGTCACTAATTCATTACAATATAATTACGTACGAATATTTTGGTACACTGGGTAAGTATAATATGTTTAGGTATGAACATTTCGATACATTAGTTTAGTATAATATATTTAGGTACCGACATTTCGGTACACTAGTTTAGTATATAATAGTTAGGTACAAAATTTTCGGTACACTTCTGTTTTTACATATTTTCTTATGTGTCACTAATTCACTACAATATATTTAGGTATGGGCATTTCGGTACACTAATTTAGTAAAATATATTATGATAGGGACGTTTAGGTACTGTGACAACCCGTTCCTAATTTTACATTTTTATTAATTTTAAAAGCGTGAATTTACAAAAATGCCCTAGAGGTAAGGACTTTTGCTTTTGTTTACCATCGTCTAGAGGAACATATGACTTATTCTTTTAGTGTATCCTAGTACTTGTTGATACGAACGCATAATCGAAAGCCGTTTAAGAGTCCGGATTATAACGGTATAGTTACAGAAGTTTGAAATTGATTGCTTACTTTTTTGTTTAATAATTTTGAACTCCCACCATGAGGAACGGATATAAGTGACCAATCAGAATTTGGGTGAAGGAGCCCAATATGAAATAAAAAAAAAAAAAAAAAAAAGGGAAAGCAGCCTTCTCGTCGACCCACACCCACCGCGAGCTCCCATTTTCCAAGGCCGATTTGGGCCAACTCCGGTGGAGTTTTTGACGCCACCATCACCATCTTGAAGCTCTCATTCCCCTTTACAAAACCCAACCAAGAACCACCTTTATAAACCACCACATGTGGCGGGGCGAAGCCACGAAATCCGACGTGTCAAACCGTGTCCGGCCACTCTTTTCAATTTTCCGACTAATCGGCAAAGCAATGGCCGATGCCACCACTTGGGCTTTGTAGCCCATCAACCCAAGAGAAAATCCCAACCAACCTTGACCTTGTTGGACCACTGTAGATGACGAATTGACGCTGAAAAGCTTTAGGCACCAGCCGGCTTTGTGGGCAAAATTGACCACCTTCCATCCACTTTTGGACTTCGTGGCAGGTATGAAAGTTGTTCCTCTCTTTGAGATCTTCATTTATGTGAAATTTGAGAATTTTTAGAAATAGTTGGATTTTTCGAAAAGGCGGGGTGGTCAACCGCCACCTGTGGCAGCGCATGGCCAGGGGACCATCGATTTTATCCTTAGGCTAAATTAGGTGTCTTGAGTTCAGTTTTGGTAAAGATATGAATAGACGATCCAACTGTTGGATCGTCATCAAACTTTAGTATGTTATAGTAGGTAAAATTTAAGGACCATAGGAACTTACAGATCGGAAATCCGATATACAAATCTTCCCGAATTGGATTTGTAAGTTAATAAAATAAAATGTTGACCGTCACTTAGTTTTGGCAATTGGCGGAGATCCGACCGTTGGATCGTAATGGAACTTTAGGATGTTGTTCTAGATGTATAATGTGGATCTTTGGAAGCAACGGATCGTAAATCCGTGATGCAGATATTCCGAATTGAATTACATAGGGATGTGTGATAGGAGCATATTTATGCGACTTAGTTAGCTTGTTTCTTGGCATTTATGTTGTTAGTTCATAGTTATTTTAGTATTTTAAGCTATTTTCGTGTGTTTGTAGGTCCAAAGGGTTAATGTGGTAAAGAAGTGCATTTTGGAGCATTTTTTAGCATGGAATGGATAGCATATGCTTGGAGCAAAAGGAATGGAAGAAATTTGAAGTTTGTGCATCATCCTCTCCCTATAAATAACCATTTTAGCACACTCATTTCACCCAACACATCCACTCATTTCACCCAACACATCCATTCACCTACCACTACATCCACTCATTTCACCCAACACATCCACTCATTACAACCACCCAACACATTCACCTACCACTACATCCACTCATTTCACCCAACACATCCATTCACCTACCACTACATCCACTCATTTCACCCAACACATCCACTCATTTCAACCACCCAACACATTTACCTACCACTACATCCACTCATTACCACCACCCACTACATCCTCTCCCTAGCCTATAAATATATCCATCCAAAGACACATCTAGAGGGGACAGTTTAGGGAGAAGGGAGGAAGACACATTCTGCCGCAAGGCAGAGTCTTTTCTTCTTAACCATTCTACACATTCCCACAACAAAAACACAATTCCATGCACCTTCATTTCCCTTTCCTTGCCGTGACCTCCATCCAACCTAAACACATACAGCCATTCCCTTTTATTTATCCATATGCATCCATCAAACCACACCTTGTGCCGCAACAAAGAGAAGAAGGAGGACCCTTGGACGTGCTTGCCATTCAAGTTGGATTGTTGGAGCGTTTTTAGGTGTTTTCATTCTTTTGTTTTCAATGTCTAAATTTATTTATATTTTCTTTGTGAGTATGATGAACTAAACCCCCCTTAGCTAGAGGGGAATTCAAAGCCATGAACATACTTGCAATATGAATTGATTACCTTCAGTTGTGATTTCATAAGTTGTGAATTCAATTTGTTTAACTGCTTGATTGATAACTTATTCGTGTATGTTTATTAAGAGTACACACTTAGTTTGCATGCATGAATATGATGCTAGAGTATAAGGGAGTTTCACCTAATAGTTACAAACTTATATTCACAAGTAGTGGAGGTCGCTTATAAATGATCGCGTTAAATGATTTCTTGGCAGGAGTTTCATTCTCATCATAGTAATGAATGCCTCGTCAATACTTATAGTTTTCGTAATGCTTAATGATCTTTGATTGTATCTTTATTGTGTTGTTCACGAAAAGAACTTTTGAAGAAAGCTTGAATTGTTGTATGCGCTTTCCCATCCAATTCAATAACTTAAGGAGAACTTGAAGGTTAATTTAAGCAGACTTAATTAACCTGGGGTGTTGAGTTTCATGATTTATCGAACGAACGGCTGAAAATTGGTTTATGTGCAAGTGTGTCATGTGTGGAGAAGAACCCTCTAGCTAGCCCATCATCCATAGTTTACCCAAATTCGTCCAAAATCTGTTTTAGTTTACAATCTGTTTGTTTTGTTTTCAAATTCGTCAAAATCAAATCCCCCTTTACTTTAAAGTGTTTTATTAGTCAAAATCTGTTTTGATTTGTGTTTTTAAGTGTCTTGAGTTAAGTTAGAACCTAATTTCGTCCAAAACCATCCCTAGAGTCAGTTTAGATTCTAATTCATTGTTTTAAGTTGTTTTGAGTCTTTTAAACTAGTTTTGAGTCTTTTTAGTTTGTATTGCATCTTTTGAGTCTAGTTTGGTGTTTTAAACTTAATTTTATGTTTTTAAGTCAGTTTAGAGGTTATTAGCAAGCCCTCTTAATCCCCAGTCCAGAACGATCCCTAATTACATTCTTTACTACAATTGATACTAGAGGGTTTAATTTGTGTGTTAAGTAATGTTCGCACCAAATTTTTGGCGCCGTTGCCGGGGATTAGCACTTTGCTAATCCCTTGGTATTTCTTTTTGTATATTTTCGTGTCTTTTGTTTTTAGTTACTGACTTTGTTTCTATTTGTGTTTTTTTTTTTGTTTGTTTTACTTTTGATATTTCATTTAGTTTTGTTTCCTTGATTTCAGGTACCAGAGAAGTAAGACATGGATTTTGCTACCATTCAAGCCCAATTGGCGAAACTTACTTCTCAATTGTCACAATATCCCGAAAGGACCACAATGCAAAGTGTCCCTACCTATGGTGTGTCCTATGGGCATTGATATCCAACTCATCAATGTTCTCAATTCATTGTGAATGAAGATGCTTAGGGTTATCAAGGCCATAGCCAATCATGGGACAACATGTTTTCCAACGCTTACAATTCGGATTGGAGAGATTATTCAGATTACATGTGGGGAGAACCTCAACAATTCCAACAAGATGGATATTGGCAGCAAGAAGATGAGTTCTATTCAAGACCTATGCAGCCACCACAACCTTTCCACAACAATTCCAATCAAATTCAAGTATCCCTATGAGTTATGATGAAATTCTTGGTGTACTAACCTCGTTGACGCATGGCTCACAACAAGAAGAATATTTGCCACCATCGGATGAGTTCTATCACTGGCCATATGAACCATCACAGCCACCACAACAATCTGCCCAATTCAATTCAGGTACGTCTTTGGATAATGATATGTTTAATAAGTTGCTCACCTCTTTGAACCAGGAAGCAGAAAATCGAAACAAAGAGATGCAAAATCAAGCCAAGAAGACGAGTGAATTGGAGAAGCAAATTGGGCAGATTATGAAGTTCATAACACAAATTCAAGAGCAAAGTGAACTCTCCAACTCAACTATTGAAAATTTGAAGGAAGATTTTGAAATCCATGATGCTATCACTTTGGGAAGTGCTATGAGGTTGGAGTTGAACCCAAGACATCCAAACCAAGCCAAAACATGGATGAACAGCTGCTGCTCGAAGAAGAGGAGAATAACAAGGCCACGAAAAAGGAAGAACCACCCTTACCGCAGCCCCATATGCCCTCTATGCCATCCACTACAACCAAGGTAAGCCTAAATTCAATTTGTCCTGACCCCGTTTCACCAAATGTCTTTATTCCTTGTACGATCATGCAATCCAAGGAAGAAGAGGGTGAGATAGGCATCTTCGAAACCTTTCCAAATAATCAAGAGCAAGAAGTGGATGGGGAATGTCTAGAATTCATCAAAGAAGATATACTTGAGACGAAAATTCCCAAAGAAGTTGGATTTTATGACACGGGAAAAGTCATAACTATCAAAACACCAAATTTGGCCAAGTCCCATATCCCTGATGTGGTGTTCGTAATTGAGTTTGTGTTGGAGCAAGCAAGTAAGCCATCTTCTCCAACTTCGATTTTATTATATACTAACTTGCTGATTTTGATGATTCAGGCACCTACACTGGAATTTAAACCATTGCCGGATCACGTCAAGTATCACCTTCCATTCAAGGATCAATTCCATGCTATGGGCCCTATCCAAGTTTAGAAGGAAGTTTCGTCCGGCTGGAAGATGTTAAAGCAAGCGCTTCTTGGGAGGCAACCCATGTATTCAAATAAGGAAGATTTTTGAATCGCTCCACTATTGGTTTTGCGTTCCTAAAAACCTTCCCTTTTCTGCAGTTTTATTTTGCCATGATTGTCATTTTTATTTGTTGCTTGTTTAATTGTTTTTGGTGTGGGTTTATTTTTGAAACATTGACAGATATGCAAGGTATTTTACATTCATTTTCATAAAAAAAAGGGAACATTAAGCAGAAAAATACAAGAGAGAGCCTTCACAAAGGTTGCTTAGGAGAAGTCTCAGTAGTCGGTGGAGCCTCAGCAGTCGGCGGAGCCCCAGAAGGAGGAGGCATCAGAGGTTGATCATTTGGAGCTTCAATACGCTGTACAACCCCAGAAGACGAAGGTAAATGCTGTTGGAACAAACCCACAAACCTCTGATGATAAAGTCAAATCTGACCATCAGATTCCTGCATCTGGTCAATCTTCCTCTTCATGTTTGTAGCATAGTTATGTGCGAGCCTGTGCAACTGTTTATTCTTATGCTTGAGCCTTCTAATCTTCTGTTTGAAACTCATCACTTCAGCTGCCAATGATTAAACTTGACGGGTTCGAGCAAATAGACGTTGGGTCATATTGGACAGAGAACCTGCATGCTGCACACTAAGAGCCAAAGAATCCTTAACAGCCAACTCATCAGATCGTTTGGAAAGTAGTATGTTATCTTTGGGAGTGACAAGGTTCTGAGCCACCACCGCAGCGGTCATATCATTCTTCATTACCGAATCTCCAACGGTAAGAGGACCAATAGGGGATATGAAGGATGGGCGCCATATGTTGTCTGGAGAAGGCATAGATGTCTCTTCACCAAGGTTCAAGTCAAAATGATGGTCAGAAGGGCCAGACATTTTCAAAGGTGTTGAAGAAAGAAAAGGTTGGACAAGTCAAGATCGTAGAAGTGCAAGAAGGGAGTTTCTACAAGCAGAAATTCAAGTGTGCTTTGAAACGTACTGCATACCTCTATAAAAAATCAGCACTTGACGGGATTTCAAAGATCGAAGAGGCGAGCTCAGAAATCGAATAGGCTAATTCAAAAATTGAAAAGGCATTAGCTTTCTCAAAAACTGGGCTTGCTCAGAAACAACGGGCCAATCTTCTTTTCTAGATTTGTCTGCACTTATCACATGCAACCTTTGCACTCGACGGAGCTCAGAACTCAAAGAGGGGAGCTCAGAACTCGAAGAGGCAAGCTCAGAAATTGAAAAGGCATTTGCTTTTCCAGATGTGTCAGCCTGTCACATACACACTCAGCTTTGTGGAAATCACGGGTAGTTTGTCGAAGCGCCTATTCCAGATATCGAAGAGGCATCAACTTTATCCAGACGTGTCAGCATCTGTCACATACACACTCAGCCTTGCGAAAATCATGGGCAATCTATCGAAGATTTTTGGTAAAGTAAAAAGCACGTGAAGTTTACTGTTCAATCATCCAACGGTTGCCGACAAGAGTGAAAGAATAGTACCGGTTATTATTTCCTATAAATGTCGACCTTCACCCTTCATAGCAAGGCAGACATACATAACCTTTCGTCATCTCCGAGAATGCCTTCCTAACGAAGCCTCTCAAGTCACTCAGTGTTCCTTATTCCTTGGGGTACCTTTGCAAACAACTCATCCAAAGCAAAAGTATTTCATATCATGAAAGTTGAAAACAAGAGTATCTCATATCATGCTTTCTCCCTGTCCTACTCATTGTCGTTGTTTTCATCTGCGAGACAAGGAGAAAGAGAGCAATCAGCCAGCACTTGGTATCAATCTTCCGATCTGGAACTGACTGCCTAGAACGCCTTCCTGATTGCTTACCGAGCCCTGCTCTCGAGTACTCATCTTCAACATCTTATGCTTCCTCTTCGTCTACCACATCTGCATGGGGAACAAATAAGGGAAGTGAAAATGATACCTCAAAGCATGTGGAGACAATGTGCTAATTCATCCTCAGCTAGGGACAAGGAGAAACAAAGTAAGAGGTGGGCACTTGGAAAGATTGAAGAAAGAAACAGACCATCACCTCTACCTCGTGCCTGCCTGCCGTGCAGAAGAAACAAGCAGAGAAGAATGCAGACTGCACAATCAAATCAACCCAGCAGAAGGAGTCTGATTTGAAACCAAGGAACTCTCGCTCAAAATTCCGAACCAGTTCAAGATCAAATCTGTGGAAAGACAACAAGATCATCTATCTCCAAAACCAGATTTGCGTTCTTAAACTCTACTTTATCTGGTTTTTACTTTGCCATACTTGTCATGTTTATTCGTTGTTTGTTTGATTGTTTGCTTGTGTTTGTGTGAATTTATGCTTGAAACATTGAGGACAATGTTCGATTTAAGTGTGGGGGGGGGTAACCAAGTTGTTTTGCATGAAATTCGTGGGAGTTTATCACCCATTACTTCTAGTGTTGTTCCTTGCTATTTTTAAGTGTTTTATGCTGTTTTGGAGTGTTTTAGTGTGTTTTGACATAAAAATCCAAAAATCTCATAAAATTTGAAAAATTGTTTTGAAAAACCCAGAAAGAGTTGTTTTTGTGTGTTTGTTTGTGTCTTAGGGTACCTTCCAACACAATGATGAGGATTTGGTTTTTAATTACATGACTGTTAAAGAGAGTTATAAACATGGATGAAAAATTGATTTACTCTTTGGTGTATGCTTGGTTGTGGTTATAATTTATGAATTCACATGCAATCATAAAGGAAAAATCAGTTTTTATAACATGCTTGAAAGAAAGAACTCAAATGAACGCTACAACCTTGTGAAACTTGAGCCTAAACGTTTATTTGGAGAGTTAATAATCTGTGCATCATTGTTTTCTAAAGTCGTTGCATAATCTCATTATTCTTTGCTTGGTTGCTACTTAGAAGGCGTTTCATCATTTAGTTCCAAATGCTAGAACTCATGCCTATTTCACTCAAAGCATGCTATTGATTTGCATAACACATATTCAAGATGAAGTTGTGTAGTGACAACCAAAGCCAAATTGCCGTGCCCCTATTTCATTATGTGTTTAAGTTTAACCCCATTGAGCCTTGTTAAGCTTATGTTCTTTGTTAACCCACACTATCCTTACCTAGCCTAGTGTTAGGACCATCCATACCCTTGTTCTTGAAGCATAGTAAAGCATGACGTAAAATGAACTCCTTTTTTGATCAATGTATTGCAGAAAGCAAGTGTGGGGAAAGTGATTCTTGTGTGTGTGTGTGTGTGCCAAAGTCCTTAATAAGGCACCGGTAGAAAAAAAAAAGAAAAAAAAAAGAAAGAATTGAAAAAAAAAAAGTATGAAAAAGAGCTCTAAAGTGTTGTTTGTTAAAGAAAGGGTTCAAAACATTGAATTCGGCCCTAAGTGTTGCATAAATCTTCCATTTGTAATTAAAAGTTGATTCTGCATTCTAAAGTGATTTCCAAGTGTCTATTTCATTGCTTTGCTTGCTATCGCTTTAAGAATGTTTGTTATCCCTATCCTTTCTTTGTTAGCCATTACCCCCAAGCCCTGTTACAACCGTTGACTTCAATCTTGAGTATTGTGTGTTTCAATTTGTGGAGTTCGAAATTGGTAAGACCATATGGTGTCATTGGTTCTCGCATCTAAGTAGTAGCATTTGATTCATGAGATCATATCTAAACATGCTTAATAACTCCAGAAAATTGCTTTCTTTGTTATAACATATGTGAATCCTAATCTTTCGTGTTTACATCAATCTTCTCACATATACTAGTGTAGGGTGTGTAGTCAGAAAATGTGTGTGAAAATAGAGAGTATCTTGTAAGGAATTGAGCAAATTCTCTAAGGCATGTTACTACGTTCAAAACATCGTTTTAATTGGTTAATTGTGAACTAGTAAGTGGTGACTGTGATTAAGTATGTGCTCAAGTGTAAGGATGACCAAAATCTGTGGGAATGATGATTTTTAACACGTCATGTTTCATTAAAAATCCCTGAGGCAATTGTTGGAAGGTCTAGGTTGTGTTTTGTTTTGTTTTGTTTTGTTTGTTTTGTTTTGCTCGAGGACTAGCAAAAGCTAAGTGTGGGGGAATTTGATAGGAGCATATTTATGCAACTTAGTTAGCTTGTTTCTTGGCATTTATGTTGTTAGTTCATAGTTATTTTAGTATTTTAAGCTATTTTCGTGTGTTTGTAGGTCTAAAGGGTTAATGTGGCGAAGAAGTGCATTTTGGAGCATTTTTGGGCATGGAATGGATAGCATATGCTTGGAGCAAAAGGAATGGACGAAATTTGAAGTTTGTGCATCATCCTTTCCCTATAAATAACCATTTTAGCGCACTCATTTCACCCAACACATCCATTCACCTACCATTACATCCACTCATTTCACCCAACACATCCACTAATTACAACCACCCAACACATTCACGTACCACTACATCCACTCATTTCACCCAACACATCCACTCATTACAACCACCCAACACATTCACCTACCGCTACATCCACTCATTTCACCCAACACATCTATTCACCTACCACTACATCCACTCATTTCACCCAACACATCCACTCATTTCAACCACCCAACACATTCACCTACCACTACATCCACTCATTACCACCACCCATTACATCCTGTCCCTAGCCTATAAATATATCCATCCAAAGACACATCCAAGGGGGACAGTTTAGGTAGAAGGGAGGAAGACACATTCTGCCATAAGGCAGAGTGTTTTCTTCTTAACCATTCTACACATTCCCACAACAAAAACACAATTCCATGCACCTTCATCTCCCTTAACTTGCCGTGACCTCAATCTAACCTAAGCACATGCAGCCATTCCCTTCCATATATGCATATGCATCCATCAAACCACACCTTGTGTCGCAACAAAGAAAAGAAGGAGGACCCTTGGACGTGCTTGCCATTCAAGTTGGATTGTTGGAGCGTTTTTAAGTGTTTTCATTCTTTTGTTTTCAATGTCTAAATTTGTTTATATTTGTTTTGTGAGTATGAGGAACTAAACCCCCTTTAGCTAGGGGGAATTCAAAGCCATGAACTTGCAATATGAATTGATTACCTTCAGTTGCAATTTCATAAGTTGTGAATTCAATTTGTTTAACTGCTTGATTGATAACTTATTTGTGTATGTTTATTAAGAGTGCACACTTAGTTTGCATGCATGAATATGATGCTAGAGTATAAGGAAGTTTCACCTAATAGTTACAAACTTATATTCACAAGTAGTGGAGGTTGCTTATAAACGATCGCGTTAAATGAATTCTTGGCAGGAGTTTCATGCTCATCATAGTAACGAATGCCTCGTCAATACTTATAGTTTTCATAATGCTTAATGATCTTTGATTGTATCTTTATTGTGCTGTTCACAAAAAGAACTTTTGAAGAATGCTTGAATTGTTGTATGCGCTTTCCCATCCAATTCAATAACTTAAGGAAGACTTGAAGGTTAATTTAAGCGGACTTAATTAACCTGGGGTGTTGAGTTTCATGATTTATCGAAAGAACAACTGAAAATTGGTTTATGTGCAAGTGTGTCATGTGTGGAGAAGAACCCTCTAGCTAGCCCATCATCCATAGTTTACCCAAATTCGTCCAAAATCTGTTTTAGTTTACAATCTGTTTGTTTTGTTTTCAAATTCGTCAAAATCAAATCCCCTTTTAGTTTAAAGTGTTTTATTAGTCAAAATCTGTTTTGATTTGTGTTTTTAAGTGTCTTGAGTCAAGTTAGAACCTAATTTCGTCCAAAACCATCCTTAGAGTCAGTTTAGAGTGTAATTCATTGTTTTAAGCTGTTTTGAGTCTTTTAAACTAGTTTTGAGTCTTTTTGGTTTGTATTGCATCTTTTGAGTCTAGTTTGGTGTTTTAAACTTAATTTTATGTTTTTAAGTCAGTTTAGAGGTTATTAGCAAGCCCTTATAATCCCAGCCCAAAACGATCCCTACTTACATTCTTTACTACAATTGATACAAGAGGGTTTAATTTGTGTGTTAAGTAATATTCACACCAATGTGTTTTATGTAAATTGTGTATTTTATCGGTATGAACTCTGAGATGTGATTTGATAATTGGCATAGGCGACGATGGTTTGTGATGTCTCGATATGCGTGCTTAGGAGTTGTAGCGCGAACCTAAGGTGAGTGGGTCTTTTCCTTTTTATCATAGGTATATAACTGATAGTTCCACTAATGCTTCTAAATTGATTTTTGCATGTACCTACAAATAATTATTGTGAACTACGATTCGCTTGATCCTTGTTTAGGGTATGTAGGCAGTCTAACGAGATGTTAGGTGCAGCCATACAGTAAATGAAACTAAATAATTGAGACAATAGCCTTGTAGGAAGTCTATCAAGACGTTGATGGAATATGTGAGATTTAACTTTATGATTTGGTGGTTAAAGGTTGTTCATAAATCAATGTGTGAAGAACCAAGAAATTGAAGTAAGGAAACGTAAGTAATGATAGTTAATTTAACTAATGTGTAATTGGGCTTATCACCGATAATTGTTCCCGAAAATAAATAGTTCGGGAGTAGGGTGTTACAACTTATGCATTTTACGCCATATTATATATATATATATATATATATGTAAATAATTGGAAATGCTACGACATGGTTGAGTATTATATTGCATCATCATATATCCATATGTATATTACTTGCACATAATTATTGTGAATGCTTTGAAGTGCAAAGGTGAACGCAGGAGACCCAGGTAAGTGCATGTGAGTTTATGGTATTATATGAAATGATGGAGTTATGGCATGACTACATGTATGTTTTGGGCAACTCTGACCTTGTCGTACAGGTTGCAATAATAGGCAACTCTGACACTATCGTACAGGTTGCCCATTAGTCGTATATGTTACAATAGATGCAGTTAGAGCTCATAAACCTGCACCCTGGTGTTAGTAATCTTGCCCATGGCGAGGGAACAGTCTTTCACGTGATGTTCACCTCCCGCACCTTACGCTCACCTTAGATCCAAGGTAGGTGCATAGGCCTGTTGTACAGACCACTATAGGTGGTTCTGACTTATAGGTCACCCGTGATTATTCGCACAGTCTTCACGTGATCGTAGGACTTGAGCGTACTTATTTACACCCAGTCCTGTCGTATAGACCACTATAGGTGGTTCCGACTCGTGTGCAGGGATATGTGATCAGCTATGGGTTAAGCCTTATAGGCCACAAGAAGTGGATCCGGCTGACATATTACAAGGATATTGATTAGATATGGATAAGTCATATAGTTCACTATAGGTGACTCCGACTTATGAGCTAGCATTGATTGATGAGATATGGATAAGTCGTACAGGTCACTATAGGTGACTCCTACTTATGAGCTAGCATTAATTGATGAGATATAGATAAGTCGTACAGGTCCCTATAGGTGACTCCGACTTATGAGCTAGCATTGATTGATGAGATATGGATAAGTCATACAAATCACTATAGGTGACTCCGACTTATGAGCTAGCATTGATTGATAAGATATGGATTAGTCGTACAGGTCACTATAGGTGACTCTGACTTATGAGCTAGCATTGATTGATGAGATATGGATAAGTCGTACAGGTCACTATAGGTGACTTCAACTTATGAGCTAGCATTGATTGATGAGATATGGATAAGTCGTACAGGTCACTATAGGTGACTTCGACTTATGAGCTAGCATTGATTGATGAGATATGGATAAGTCGTACAGGTCACTATAGGTGACTTTGACTTATGAGCTTGCATTGATTGATGAGATATGGATAAGTCGGTGACTTTGACTTATGAGCTTGCATTGATTGATGAGATATGGATAAGTCGTATAGGTCACTATAGGTGACTCTGACTTATGAGCTTGCATTGATTGATGAGATATGGATAAGTCGTACATGTCACTATAGGTGACTCTGACTTATGCTTACAATCGTACAAGTCACCATAGTTGACTCCGACTGGCGTGCTAGTAAGGGTTATTAAGCACATGATTATTTATATTGCTAATGAGATGCTGTGTAGTGGTATGTCTTTGGATTTACTGTTAGTATACTTTTGATTTCATACTTATACGTTGTATGATTTTCTAGAAACTATACAAGTTTTACGGCGAGGCGTTACTACCTTTGATAGTTGAAATGATCTTGAAAATCTTTGCGTTACTCACTCACACTTTCTAATTTTGCACCCCTTCAGGTTCTTGTAGCAAAGTTTCATATCGACGAGGACTTGTGACACTCTTCAGTTCAGATGGCTCCTTATGATGGTATAATCATTATTTTATTTCACTGTACTTTACTTATGCTCTGTATCACATGTGAATGGGTCCGTAGCCGCTCACCGTGCACTCGTGTACTGAGGCACATTTTAGGTTTAAATTTATTCCCATTTTTCCACATCATCATACTTTATGGTTTCGTCACCTTCTAGGTATCACCCAGCACAGCTAGATTCAGAGCCTTAGTGGACAATCTGGGTCGGGGTGTGTCAGGTACACTAATTAGAGAAAGTTAAATAAAATTAATGAATTAAAAAGTGTATAATAATAAATTTAAAATTTAATGTAATAACATTAAATAAGTTATCTATTAAATATAAAAATAAAAATATAATATGAATTTGAATTAAGTACACATTAAGGGACTAAAATCAATATTCAATCTAATACTAGGTTTTTATTAAGTTTTAATTTTCTTGAAGGATTAAAGTTCAAAAACCCTTTTTTTATATTTGGGTTTCATACTATTTACGGAGATGAGCATCTATTTGGGGATATCCACAAAATTTATCTAATGTGTAATTTAGTCTGTAGTTGTAATGATTCATTCCCAATTTTACGGCTTTTATAATTTTAAAAGCGTGATTTTACAAAAATGCCCTTAAAGGCGAGGGTATTGACTTTCGTTGACCAACATATAATGAGATGTACGAAATATTCCTTTAACGTATTCCTGAAGTACTCGACAATAGGGGCACGTAGGTGCAAGCAAAAGTGGATTTGGAGTAATGATATTCCCTTTATAATTTTTTATATATTTTCATAAGTACTATTATATTATTTTAAGATTATCTTTGGTAAGAAATGAGAGAAAGAGAAGAAGAAACGGAGGGAGAAGGGAGAAAAAAGAATGGGTATTGGCTGCCCAATCAGAGAAGAGAGGGACAGACAATAGGAAAGGAGGGGAGAGAGATGGATCAATGGGAGGAGAAAAAAGAAAGGAAAGGAGAAAATAGGGAGAGCAGCCTACCAAGGCCGAATCCCCTTGATCCAGCCTTCAACCTGACTTAGGCCCGGATAACCCAAGTAGTTTTCTGGTGACATTGCACCATTTTTTCCATGAATCAGGACTTCCCATCACCTGCAAACACCCTTGCACCCCTTCTTCTTTATTGATCACCAATGATTCGAGCGGATAAGGTCCCGTTTCACGATGAATTTCAACATGGGTGTCCCAAAGCCACGGCAACGGTGATCCACCACTTCTGCAACCATCACCGTCAACCACCACCCTCATTCACCTTCTCTGGAGGTCAGGAACAAGGCCCAAACAAGTTTGGGGACAGTGGAGTTGAAATTCATCGAATTGAACCGTACCCAATTTCTAGGGCTTCTGACGGATTCGAGACGAATTGGAGCACTTCCTGACCAAATTGGACTTTGCCACATGTATAAAAATGGTTCCCCTTGATTTGCTCTACATGCTTGTAAAATTTCAGAATTTTTAAAAATAGTTGAATTTTTCGAAAAGTCAGGGCGGCCGACCATCACCCACGTTGGCTCATGCGGCGGCGCGTGGCCAGAGGACTGTCAATGCTATTTTTTGGATAAATTATATGCCTTGAGTTCAGTCCTGATAATCATATGATGCAGATTAATCGTTGGAACCTAAATTCTCTACGATACGTTAGTAGGTCATTTTATGAATTGATGATCCAACCGTTGGATCGTCACCAAACTTTAATACATTATAGTATGTAATATTTGAGGACTATAGAAACTTACGGATCAGAATTCCAACATACGGATCTTCCCAAATTAGATTTGTAAGTTGATAAAAGAAAATGTTAACCGCCACTTGAATTTCTAATTGGCGGAGATCCAACCGTTGGATCGTAATAAAACTTTAGGATGTTGTTCTAGAAGTATAATGTGTATCTTTGGAAGTAAGGGATCAGAAATCCGTGATGGGGATCTTCCGAATCAAACTACATGGGGATGTGTTTTATGTAAGTTACATATTCTATCGATAAGGAGTTGTAGCGCATAATCTAGGTGAGTGGGCTTTTGGTTTACTATATATATGTATATGCTTTACATTTTCCCGGAAGCTGTTTTAAATGGATTTATGATTTTAAATGCCAAGTCAATTGCTTTATATTTTAGAATATGCATTAGTAGTTATGTATGTTAGTGTTTGACACTGCGAACAGTCAGGTAAGTTCCAGCTGAGTATATATATTGATGATTGTGAGTTACATTATTATGATTATACATAGATGCATTTCGAGCTCATTATCCTGCACCCCGGTGTTAGTGCTCCTACCCGTGGCTAGGGCACAGTCCTTCATGTGATGTTCACCTCTCGTACCACATACTCACCTTGAATCCAAGTTTGGTACACAGCCCTGTCGTACAGACCACATTAGGTGGTTCCGACTCGTAGCTGACCTGCGATTTATCGCACAACTCTCACATGATCGTAGCACTTGAGTGTACTTATTTACACCCAGCCTGTCGTGCAGACCATATTAGGTGGTTCCGACTCGTGTGCAAGAATAGATTTATGAGTTATAGATTCAGCTGTACAAGTCACGTTAGTTGACTCCAGCTAACATATCATCTCACAATGAGTTATTTCACCTGGCTTACATATTTATTAATGAGACACTCGACATGGCATATACTTGGTTTCATTGCTCTCGAGCATGATTTCTATATATGTACGTATTGTTATTTTCTGGGAAATTATATAGGTTTTACGGTGAAGGGTTATTATGTTTAGAAAGAGAAATGTGTTTTCAAAAGCTTTGTTTTCACCCACTCACGTTTTCTGTTTTTTGCCCTTCTAGGCTTTAACTGCTGAGCGATCGTATCGACGAGGATTCTTGGAAATTCTCAGCGTAGGTGGCTACCTCTAAGGATATAATTCTTATACACTCTATTGTACTATACTTATGCTTTGACGTCATGTGTGAGATGGGTTCATTCCCACTTACTAGCGCACTCTGTATTTAGGCTCATTTAAGTTTTTAAATTTATTCACATTTTTCCACATCACTACACTTTATGGCTTCGTCACCTTCTAGGTGTCGGCCAGCACAGCCTGATTCGGAGTCGTAGTGGATATTCTGGGTTAGGGTGTGTTAGTAGTAACATGTTATTAATTTACTTTGCAACCTCATAATCGAAAGTGTTTATTCTCTTTATGAACTTCTAAAAATAATTTCTTGGTCTGTCTCTTTCTCTCTCCACTGACTCTAGCTAAGGATCGGCGACAACCCCTCTCCCACCTTTTCCTAGCCCTTCTCCTAGCCCTTCTCCCCTTCCCGTCCTATCCTCTTTACCTCATCTCCCTTGCTCGCCCATGCGTCTCCCTCTTTCATCGTACTTCTTTTATTCCCATTAATTCCATTGGGATTGGTGTATGCATAGCAAGTGTCCCCTCTCTTTCCCACCGTTTTATGGACAACCCGCTGACCTTTGTTGTTTTCTTCCTAAAATCCAGCCTATACCAATCACATCGAAGTAGTTGCATCATAGCCGAGTCAATTTAATAGCTTAGTGACCTTTGGTTTGATCCACTAGTAGACAAGAATTAGGTAAGAAAAAGGCACAAAGTATCGAGCAATCTCCCAACATCAATTGCAAGTGATGTGTGTGGCCCCCTCCCCCTCTTGCGCGCGCGCGTGTTGTTGAAGTTTGTTGCAAGCATTGTTTGATCTCTGGCTATGACTCATTCTTTCTCCCAAGCTTTTCGTTGGTAAACAACCAACCACAAATTACTATGATTCTTCACTAATCCTACAGTCTTAAGTAAGTTAAGCTATCTCGAGGGAATTTTTTTGTATCAATCTATATCTATGACGAAAGTAATCTGCTGGGCGGACACTAACACTAAGAGACGAAAGCTAGCAAAGCAAATAGGAGTGGATACCCTAATTAGTCCTAGCGATAAATGATGTATACGCATTGTCATTCTAGCTGAGATAGAGTAGGTAAAGGAATTGCCTCTCATCTACTAAACATCCCTTTCTTTTTCTAGTCATCTAACTTTCAGTTTTCCCCTTTGATTTGGCTAGGTCTATGGTTTTGGGTAGGATTTCTTGTTGTGGTGGTTCAGATACACCTTATATGGTTTGATTTCCCATGGTGGATGCGTGTTCCTTGACTGATTATGACTAAGCTGCCTTACCTGCCTAAATCTTTGGTGGCTCCCCCTATAGCATCTAAAGAATTCTCTACAAGTAGTATGCACCTCCACGTGGAGACTTGTTGATAGATGGTTTTGTTCTCGGCTTAGGTAGTTTTTATATTTGTTTTATCCTGTTTAGCGGTTCTGTTGTTTGTGCCTCATTGTTCTTGTAATGGGTTTTGTGTGCCCCAGTGTTAGGTGTCGATGCAAATTTCCATCATCTTCCTTTCTGATGCCTAAGTTAGTCCCTCTGAGAAGAGTGACGTGTTTAGGGTTTTTCTATAGGTAGAAAAGACATACCCCTTTTGGTGGAGAAACGGGGTACTTATAGAGGTGGTACCCGGCCATTATGGTTAATTTGGTGACAATAAATATTCCCAAGATATTATGTAAATAATATCTTCGAAATAAAGGTAATTGTCCTTAATTTATATAATTGGGATTACTTACTTGATAGGGGAGTGTATTAATAATAGGATTTAGGGATAATCCTATTATTAAATGCCCTTGACTTTTTTCACGAGCAGTGGAGCTTTGTATAGTTGTAGTTTGCAACCTGCATTTCCTAGGATGCTAAGCTGCGTATGGGATGCCAACTCATTTAATAAGGGCAGTCTTATCTTTTTCAACTGAAAGTCCATATTTTGACTCTAGGAATTTTTGAGATTATTTTTTGCTCTACAAATGCCTCTACACCTGTTGGTCTTATCGCACAGGAAAGGGCAATAAGTGTAGAAATCCCAAGCTGCTTTAGTAAGCCTGAAATTCTTTCCCAATTTGATATAGATTCTTAGTTTGAATTGAAATTTAAATTCTTCTAGGAAAGAAATTTTAATCACCAACAAAATTTAACAATTGTTCCTTGCGTCGTTGTAGGATTTTTTTCGAACATGTCTTTCTCAAGCCATCAGAATGATGAATTTATCTTGCCGTTGTATCGCTAGGATGGATTTGCATGTAAGTTAGGCTACTTCTAGGCTACTCATGTCAAGATAGGTTCCGATGAGCAGTTCAAAGAATTCCTTGAGATGTTCAACTAAGCAATTTCGTTTAGGGTTTGCGTGAAGTGGACGAAGGAAGGTAGCAGTTGTGGGTCACATGGGTCTAGAAAAGCTATCATATTTCACCCCTACTACTTCTTGTTGGGGTTCACCTTTCCTATGCCTGAATTCTTCTAGGAGATGATCTGCTCCAGAAGTGTGCTCCTACGTAGTGTTTTTCGAAAATAGTTTGCATGATGCTGGGATTCCATAACTTGAGTAGGTTATTTGACTTGGACTTGACTGCCAATGAGTTTTGGTACTTCTTTGACATAGGCCACATCGATGGTGTCATGTAGTTGAGGACCCACAATAGGCTCTTTAATCATTTGAGCAAAGAGGATCATGATTGGGCCAGAGTGACCCTAGAAATTAGCAGAGAGTAGGAATCTAACTCATGCCTAGGTTGTGTGTTCCAACTGCTTTGATCGATGGTAAGTGAGTTACTTATTCTCTAAGCTACTTTCTAATCCAAAGACTTCTCTAGACATGAAGAAGGTGCATAACACCTTGAGTATACCCGCTGATTATGTCGAGTAGCGCCGGCGGCTTAGTCCTCTTCGCCAAGAGAAAGGGTGGCTTGCCCCCAAACGAAGATATCAAGCAGATTAAGGTAGAGGTATTAGCTTAGTTGATTGTTGTTGTAAAGCCTACTGCTATTGGTGGTGGAAAAAATAGATATTCATTGCTTGCTCGTCAGTGGATAAAAAGCTAAAGACTTCCTCCGCTGCTCGAGGGTCTATCCACTGTTGGGAAGCTCGTGATTGACTTAACTTATTCCAACGGAAAGAAAGAGGTTACTGGTTCTGAGCTTGTGAAGCCTGCTGCTAGTTGGTCAGTCGTTAGTTGGTCACATACAGGATGTTAAACCATTGATGCTAGTCTGGTCACATCAAAGATGCTCAACTACGGTCCATCTTTATGGGAAGGTGTCTAATGAATGAATTGCATTGCATGCCTCCTCTATCTCTGAGGCTTGTATCTCCACGGACTAGGCCAAAGGCCAAAATCCTCCAGTAAGTTATGTCTTGAAAATGACCATTGTGGCTAATTCTAGGAATGCTTGTACAGGTCATTGTGTGGCAATTACACCAGGGCAGCCCGACCCATCCATATCTAGACATTTGGAGTACTAGTTTACCATTTCCCCGGGGGAGAGCATGGTTGGTCCCTAGGGGTTGCAATTCCTGCGATAAGTCCCGTGTAGGGCGCAATCTTCATTAAAGTGTAGGAGTGATCAGTTGTTGTAGGCATGTAGTCTAGCTAAGTTGTGAATATCTTCTGAATTCCTCATTGAAAGATGAGTGAAACGAATGAACTTTGTTGTAAGGTAGAAACTGCATAACAATGGATAATCCTTGACTTGCGAGGTAATGCTCGTCGAGCTACTTGAGTCTTCAAGCTTTATTTGGCCTGAGTAATGCTCAGGGTGCAGCGAGAGGTCATGCATGGTACTTTATCAGATTGTAGGCATTCCACTACTTTTCGACCTCTTTGTCATTCATGGTGGTAAGGGTGTAACTACCCTTGCTGCCTACTCTGCCGATCTTGTACGAACCTTCTCAGATGGGATCTCTCTTTGATGAAACAATATACATTGCAATTCTCAAAATACAACTCTTCAAGGGCATACAAAGACAGTATTACACAGATGAACACGTGCTCATGATGCAATTATGATGTGTCAAGGTAAGGGGATAGGATTGGAGATAGACATCTTAAAAGCATATAACCAAGCACTTAAATCACAAAATCATTTTCAAAGTTAACCAAGCATTTAATAATATATTGACTTCAAGAAATAACATTTCCTACATAATATGAACATAGGACAAGACTCGCAAAAAGCAAGGCACAAGCCTTGGAAGCAAAGATATAACTTTGGTGTAGAACTTTGAGTGAGGCACCAATTTGAGATATGCCAAGGTCAATTGAATAAAGGTGAAAATTTAATTAATCACCATTTGATTTTTCAGAAATTTGGAACTATGACATGCTGAGGGGATCTTAAAACACTACACATGACATTGCATGGAAGGTCAAAATGAAGGGATTTTCCCATTTTTGACAATATGATATTTCTTTTGAAGACACCCATTTCTTACAACACTCTCCTAATTGAATTTGTTTTAATTCAAGGAAAGGACAAAGAGAGGATGAGAATTAACACTTGGTTCATATTATAGAGAAAGTAAAGTCACTACCACTCAATTACGACCAAAGGAACATTAAATTCAAGATCACTTCAAGATTTGGATGAGTTGAAAAATGATTTTGCAAAGCAATCTAAGAGAACAGGGAGAACCTTTGACAACACAGTGAATAATTATCCAACGCTAATCCACAAATTACAAACAATTTATAACAGTTAAGAGATTCATACAAAGAACAAAATGAAATTATCTGATGAGATAATTGTGTACACAAAAACATGCACATAAACTAGACAAAATATTCAACTCTTGGAAGCAAGGCTATACATCCTATTCAATTCATGTCACAAAGACCAATAGACCGTCGAAGATCTTCTTACCTTCGATTATCTAGGGCTTTCGTGAAGATGTTAGCTAGCTATCTTTCAATTGGAAGAAAGGCTAAGGTAAGAATTTTACCTTCCATGAGATCTCTAATGAAATGGTGCCTTATATCTATATGGTTTGCTCTTGAATGCTGAACAAGGTTCTTAGAAATATCAATAGCACTCATGTTATTGTTGGAAGTATGCCCACAAAGCCACTCATTTGATGTAATAGCTTTTGAAATACTTAATGTATTAAACTATTATATGTTTGATGAAGGGCAAAGCTTATTGTTAATCACTATTTATTGTATCATGTGTTTAAGCAAAAAGGGAATCCAAGGAATGTATTTGATCTAAGAGAAACGAGACCTTTCTCTTATGTTCATTCCTAAAACGTTCCTAGCCATAGGATTGCCAATTGGGCATTGACAATCCGCTAAGGTTAGTATGTGTTATGTCAACTCAAGCATGAGTATGACTAGTCTCAAGTCATTTAGTGTTGGACACTAAGACAAACACATAGGTGCTTGAAAGAGTAATCCAGTACACTGAACAACGATAAAAAAAGAGTTCGAACATACATGTCATGTAAGAACTCATAAGTTGCAATATGTAAAGTAGTCCTTTGACCTGAGGCATCATAGATGTCTAATGGTTAGGCCCTTGATCTTTGATCATGTCAAAGGCATTCCATCGAGAGTGTCCACGGCATTGTTGGGGTCAAGCTATCTAGTCATGTAGGCATATGAATGCACAACAAGGGATCTCTAACCTTCCATGGTGGAAGGAGAATACTCTAAGATATGATTCGGGAGTCTTTGGCCAAAGCATACAAATATGACTTAGGAAGTATGTTCCAAATCATATTCAATTGAATCATATAGAGAAGTATTACATTGGATAGTAGACATGAAACAAACTATCACTCAAACAATGTGATTAAGAGTATTGTATTAGAGAAAGACCGCATTGCATTGTGATTGTAACAGGATAGGTTCTCCAACCAATTCTACTTAGCTTGGGTAGCCATGACATACTGCTAGGTGTCACTCATTGTTTGTGGAAGCCCTGAAGATTAGTAAACACTAATCTTCAACAAAGGGAGAATTGAAATGTTGTTTCAATTCACAATCGATCGTTAAGAGTAACAATCGCCCACTCCCTCGCTAATTGGAACCTAATGGATCGTACACCGAGTAAGGATGAAAGTGAAGAAATATAAATGAGATGGATAAGCAATTAAATGGTTTAATTGAGAATGGTCAAGATTAATTAATTAGTTAATTAATCTTTTACGAAAGGTTCATATTGGGCTTTTAAGTTAGTTTTGGGCTTCGGGGTCCAAAAGGGTTTGGTCCACTAGGCCCATTATGTTTAAGTTGTATGACAACTAAAAAAAATATAGGCAAATAGCCCAATCACTTAAGATGGCCGGCCATAGCAAGGGTAGTGGGAAGTTTTGCTTAATTGCAAGTTTGCCACTCAGCTAAGAAAAGAGATATAAAAGCATCTTTATAGCTTTTACCTCATTAGGGTTTCGTTGAGGCAAAGAGGTGAAACATTTTCTCTCAATTTCTCTACAAGGAGGCCGGCCACATAGGGAAGAAATAGCTAGCAATCTTTTCTTCTCTATGTCATCCATTTCATCTTCACACCTCATCCTTGGTGTGGAGACTTAGAGACACCAAACCTTTGGTGTTTTTGGAGATCCTTTCCTCACATCCTCAAGGAGCAAAGGAGCATCAAAAGGAAGGAAATCACAAGGAAGATCCAATAAGCTAGGAGGTGACTTGAAGGCCCTCCACTTGGGTGAATCCCTTGTGTAAACAAGGATGAGCTTCAAGGGTAATGAATATCTAAAACCTTCTTTCTCTTTAATGTTGTTAAAGAGTCTCTTGGTTCACCATTCACTAGGCTTTGAAAGTCATGGGTTTTAGAATTATTTTGAATGCATGCCTACTTTAATGTGTTAATAGTTTGCATATGTGTTCAAATATTCTCACATGTTCTTAGCTAGGACAAAATTTTTCCTTCAGTTATCACAATAAACAAGAAAAGTGGATTGAGATATACCATAGTCGTTGAGCATCTGTTTCATCCACATCAACTGAGTGCAACAGCTTCCAGCTGCCACATATTCTGCTTCAACATTAGATAGTAAGATACAATTTTGCTTCTTACTATGCCATGCAACCGATTGTTCCTAACATAGAAAGCTTTTACAGAGGTACTTTTTCGTTAATCAATACACCCAGCCCCATTGGCGTCATTGTATCCAACCAAGTTGTTGTTGGTGTCATGCGTATATTGTAGTATAAAATCAGTAGTTCCACCAACATATTTGATAATCATCTTAATTGCCAATAGGTGAGACTCCTTAGGACAACTTTGAAATCGAGCACATACCCCAACTACAAAGGCAATATTTGGTCTACTTACAGTCAAATAGAGTGGGCTTCCTATCATGCTTCTATACAAAGTTTGGTCAAAATCCTTGCCAAGTCCTTTTGAATTTTGGTACACGTACTCGTTGGTGACCTAGCAGTTTTTGATCTTTCAAGACCAAATTTATTCACTAAATTTTTGGCATACTTGGCTTGAGAGATGAAAATGCCATCTTTTTCTTGCTTTACTTGAAGTCCAAGAAAGTAGTTCAGTTATCGAACCTAGCTCATTTCAAACTCACTGGTCATCATATCAATGAACTGTTTCGCAAGAGAATCAGAGGCAAAGCCAACAATAATATCATCCACATACACTTAAGCAATTGCAACATAAGACTTCATTTTCTTCATAAACAAAGTCTTATCAACAGAGCCACGAGTATAACTACAAGTGAGAAGATGAGAAGACCTATCATAGCAAGCACGTGGAGCTTGCTTAAGACCATAAAGGGCCTTCCTCAATTTGTGCACTTTAGCTGGCTTGTGAGGATCCTCAAAGTCCTTTGGTTGTTCCACATAAACTTCTTCATTAAGATATTTATTAAGGAATGTGGTCTTGACATCCATTGAACTAGTTAAATTTAAATGGCATGCAATAACACAAAGAAGTCTGACAGATTCAAGATGAGCAACAAGAGTGAAGGTTTCATCAAAATCAACATCTTCAAGTTGAGAGTATCCTTGAGTAACAAGTCTGGCCTTATTTTTTTATCCCTTTTCCTGACTCATCAGATTTGTTCTTGTAAATCCATTTAGTGCCAATAACATTAATATTTGATGGATGATCAATAAAGAACCAAACTCCATTCATTTCAAACTGATTCAACTCTTCTTGCATGGCCAAAATCTATTCCGCATGAGTTAAGGCATCTTTAACATTTTTTGGCTCAATTTAGGACACATAACACATATTTGCAACGTCATCAACAATTTGCCTTTGAGTTCTAACACCTTTGTCAACAGCACCCACTAGTTCATCATCTCGATGACTTCTAGCCCACTTTGGCTTGTCCTTGAAGGTATGGGAATCTTGGTCAGCGCTAAATTCACTCTCTAAGTCACTCTAGCTGTCTTTTTGGTTGCTAGGGATCAAGAATGATGTAATCAACACTTTCTTTGGGCTTTCACCCTGCCTCATCTGTTGGTATTTCATTTTGGATGCCATCATCTTGATCCGTTTGCTTTGATTGCTATTGAGCAGCTGGGCCGTCTTTCTGCACCTCAGCAGCTTCTATTAGTATAAGGACTTTTTCTTTTACAGCTTCAGAACACTACATCGCCAAGATGTGGCATGGTCTCTCCAACTCCTTATTTCAGTATGTTGTATCGGATTTTCTAGTAACTCGACAGAGGTTACCGTGCCTAGTCTCACTAGCCAAGGCCAACTTAGAATCTAAGTTGCTTTATAGAGAGACGTGTCGCTAGCTATTGTGAACGTCTATTTTAAGTCCATTGGGTGTGTTCTCACGTTGAGTGTTATTTTGCTGATGGTAATAGAGGTGTGACTGAATCCGGTGAGTACCTCCATTCAGCGTATGATTGTGCTTTCTAGGCCCATCCGTTTGACTGAAAGTTGGAGTAGGTTGACTATGGTACTGTTGTCCACCATCATTATGTTGACTATGGTGTGGGCTAATTGGTTATATTCTACCAAAGCATCATCGTGTGGGAAGTCTACGCATTTGACATCCTACTCAGTGAAGCTGACGATGGGTTTATGGTTGACATCGGCTGGCTAGACTTATAAGACAGATATGACCTGTTGGATTTTCCTTTTCATGGATTTGTTATGGCCCCCAAGTGTTCAGATTTTGCGAAGATGTCGTCTATTCCAATTGTCTTGGCAAGCAGCTATTCGTCTGCATTTGCATTCCATCTAGGCTATGTAGCTGGTTGCCCAAATTTCTGTCGCATTCACTTTTCTTCACTAGCTTATCTAGGTAATCCTTCCAAGTATAGTAGTTGTCGGTCGTGTGACCGGGACCTCAATGGAACGCGCAGTATTTGATGTGATCCAACTTAAAGGTTTGCTCTTCGTCTGTCTGGCAGCTTGAACCAAGGTTCACTTTTGAGGTCTTAAAGGGTTTGGTTGATCTTGTAGTTAGACTTTTAGTTAGACTGCTTCTTGTCCACCTTCTTCTAGGCTACTTTTGACACATTTCAAGGCTGCTCGGGTGGCCTATTTACGCATCGGGCTTCATCTCAAATTGCATGATTCTCTGCCAGAGCGGTTGTGCTAGCAATCGAATCGTTGCAATAGACTATCTTTGTTTTCTATGCTTTGAACCTCTTCCCGTAATTGCGAAATGACTCATTTAGGTTCTTCTTGATGTTGAATAGGTGGGCAGACTTCTTCTTGATCGAGCGATAGGATGAGTATTCTTTGGTGAAAATCAAAGAAAGCTCGTTGAAACTCTAGATGGACCATAGTGGCAAGGTATGGAACTAATTCTACGCCTCCTTTTGTAAGGTGGTGGCGAATATCTTGCATATGAGTGCATTGTTGCTACTGTAAGGATCATGGCGTTGCAGTAGTGCTTCAGGAGCCTTTCCAGGTCTTTGTCACCCTTGAAATTGGTGAAGTGCGGCATGTTATTACTTGCCTGCTTCATTTGCTAAATCTCGTTCGTGAGGGGTGACTTATTCATGGTGGTGACATTTCATCGGAACGCCTCTTCAGTGGTTTTGACATTAGGATCCACGCAATCGCTCAGTTAGGAGACTCTCTACTTGCTCTTGAATTTACCTCTGCTGGTATGGCTACCCTTAATCATGACTTACTAGGGTAGGTTATTCTTCCCAATGCTTGGCTCATCTATGTCGCAGCTGCGGTGTATGTGGTTCATTCATGGTAGGCGAGCAAGCTGCTCATGGTTGCGTTTGGTGCAGGCTGCCGTTGAACTTAAGCCAGATTGAGTGACTGCTTATCTTCGTCCATCGTGCTACCAACTCCGATGTAAGGTGGAAGATGCTCCTTGTAGATCTAGCCGTGAATGAACACTTTGCTTGGAAGGTTATCTATGTTGATTATTGGAGTGTGCCCAAACCGTGAATATACGCTTACCCGTGGGTTTAACCAGGAATACACATTCTCTTGTGGTAACCAGGAGTGCACACTCCTTCACACACTAAGAAGGCAATCTATGTTATCTTAAGGACCCAGATGGGAGTGTACACTACCAAACCACTTGATACATGGTTGATCGAACGATTGTTTACCAGGATGTCATTGAAGAAAGATGTCGTCTGCCCTTGTCATGTTTTAGGACACTTCATTTAGTGCTTGCTGCATCTCTGTACAATACAAGAGTTGATTCACCAAGGTTGTTTATTGCGTGAAGGTGCTTGTCAACTTCAGGTCCTGTTGAGATAGGTGTTGTTCGTCATTTGGAGTAAAAAAGCTTGGATGGTATGGTCATCTTGAGTGGTGGGTAGTGAACCCCGAGTGCTAGATTCAAGCCAGGATGAATCAAATCTATAGAAAAAGAGGGTGAGAATACTCTTAGTTTAATTGTCGATCCAAAATTCTGAAGCTAGGACGATTGAACTAGTCTTCGACTGATCTGGGTCGTCTGTTGGGCCACAGGAATGGGCTCGACTTTAGTGGTGTGCATGGGCGTAGGGTTGCGCTAGTAGTGCGGTAGGTTACCTATTGGGCGTGCAGGCACTGGGCCTCAACTTGGCTTAGGACTGTTGTTGTGTCGGTAGTGCTTTGGACTACCACTGTTGGTTTGGGTCGTAGCCTGCTAGGCTGGTGCTGCTCCACCATGGGTTTGCTACTCCGCAGCTTTTTCACCATGGGCAAGAGATGCTATATAGACCACTGCAACTACGGCTACTGTTGCTGGCATGGCCATGGTGGCAGTCCTAGGTGATAGTGGTGTGGCTCTTGTAGTGGTGAGCTTTGAGGAGCGACGACATGTAGCCATATCATGATCTCCGTTGTCTAGTCGATATCCTTGAACGTAGGAAGTTTTGTTCGCTGTGGTTTCTGAATTTTCCGTCATCATATTTCTTCCCTGGGGAATTCTAAGAATTTATAGGAAAATTCTACGAATGAACGAAAAATGTAGAAATGTTGAATAATAGTCTTCTTCGAGCATTTGAATCATACTCTCAACAAAAGCATGAATTTGTTGATGCAAATTTCTGCCGTCTTTAGTCTTGATGAAAATGCACCTACAAAACAATCAACACCTTTGATCAATGACAAAAAGCCTCATGCGTTTACGATGAGTAGGGAGGGGTTTGGCTAATGGATGTCTAATGCCTAACATGTTTAGTGTGGAACAAAAAATAATCAAGAAAATTACGTGGACTTTTGGGTGCAAAAGACAAAATTACCCTTGAGGCATACCAGGATTTCTACGTGCATGCAAAGGAAAAGTCAAAGGTGATCAAAATGGTAATTATTCAAAACCCTCTCATCACTCCTCATCAAATCCTCACTCAAAAGGTAATTCCCAATTATCCCATTTAAATTAGGATTGATTATCAAGTTAATTGCAAGATATTATATCACATACTATCTTGCAAATAAACTCATAAAACCACCATAAGTGGTCGGTCCCTATTCTCCAAATAGGGTCGGCCACTCCCTTATAAATAGTCCAATTTTTCTCCAAAAAGCTAAGTTGATTTTCTTCCAAAACCCCTAAACATTTTCTCTTTCAATTCTAACTTTCGATTCACGTGCTCGAAGAAGACTCTCACTTTCAAAGTTTCTCATTTCTTGTTCATTTGTAGATTTTTGTACATTCTTATTCTTAAGAATTTTTTATAAAATTTCTTTGAGAAAACGTAAAAGAAAAGTACGATGGCTAGAAATTCCAAAATCACAGCCCAGTTTAAACGGGCCCAAGCAGCTAGAGCAATTGGAGAAGCCCAGACCTTGAGGGCCCAAGGCCAAGCCCAAGGCCAGCGGGCCCAAGTCGCGTCACTTCAGCCTATACGGGCCTTAACCCAAGGTGAGTCAGCCCAAGCCATGACCCGACACAGGCCTAGGGGCTCCTGAACGAAGTCCAGGCCTAGCACCCAAGTGCGACGCATGTGGAGTAGCCTACTCTCGTGGCTCATCCCACTCCTATGACCTTCCAAGCAACCCAAACCGGTCCAAGATCGGCTCAACCGTCCCGACTTCTGATTTTTGGACCGACGATTGAACTCGGGGTATTTTCACCTTATTTTTCTTCATATTTGACATATTCTAACTCAAATCTCATGCTTGGTGTCCATTACACTTCCACCACTCAAGGAGACACATACCGTCTAAGCTCTTTTAACCCAAATGGCAAACTACACTTGTCTCAACAAGTCATAGAGTGGTCAAGCGCCCCGTATAGTAGACGACCTTAGTGAATCTGCTCTTACAGCTGATCGAGATGCAACGTGCCCTAGATGAGGTGTCCCAAAGTTGGACAAGGGCAAACAACAAACCTCTCCAGCAATGTCCCAGCAAGTAGCCACTCAACCATTCATGAACCGAGTGTTTTAGCAGTGTACACTCTCGACTGGGCCTCCGACGTAGCGTATACTCTCATTTTAGCGTGTAGAAAAGCATGCATTCTTGGCTAGGCCCACGAACAAGCATACATCCACACTAGGGGCTATACTCTGATAATCAACATTAGCAACCTTCCATGCAAAGTGTTCATTCGCTGCTAAGCCTGCAAAGACCATCCTCCACCTCACATCGGAGTAGATAGCACGACGAATAGAGAGAAGAAGTCACTCGATTCAGCTCAAGTTCAACTAGCAGCCTACGAGAAATTTTTCGCCTACTAGGAATGTACCACATGCATCGTAGCCGCAGTATAGATGAGCCGAGCTCATAGAACTGCAGCCTAAACCAGTAGTTCAGGACCGGGGACAGCCAAGAGCTCCCCTACCCCTAACAAAGGCAAATTCAGGAAAAAGTAAAGAGGCACCTAACCGAGTGATTATGCGATTTCTAACGCAACAAGGTCATTGATGAGGCATTATGAAAGGACATGACCAATATAAGCCGATCCTTTTTTATAGATGAGATCGAGCAGGTAGAGCCTCCACGCAAGTTCAGCATGCCAAATTTCACGTCATTCAAATGAGATAGAGATCCGGAAATATATTTGCCACTACTTTACAAGGTAAGGCCTAAGATTGGTTTTACTTTCCATCACAATCCATCTGGAGATTTAATGAGCTTTCTATGGCTTTCATCAAGGAATATTCATCCTATCGCTTGATCAAGAATAAGCCTGACCATTTGTTCAACCTAAAAAAGAACCAAAATGAGTCGTTTCATGACTATGTGAAGAGGTTCAAAGCAAAGAACGCAAAGATAGATGAACGCGATGACTCAATAGCTAGTGCAGCCTTCCAAAAATGACTCCCAGCAGATCACTCACTGTTCGAAGAATTGATCATGAACGAAAATTTAACTCTGGCAAACTCTTTCACCTTAGCAGAGGAGCATGCTTTTTGGGAAGAAGCTCGACGAGCAGACAAGGCACCCGAGCAACCTCGAAAAGAATTGGTAGTAGCTGAAAAGAAAAATGACAGGAAGCGGTACAACAACAAAAGCAGGCAAGATGCCACCTGATGCCCAAGAACTACTCTATGTTCTCGATCCCGATCCACCGAATTCTCCGCGACATAAAGATTGAGCCATGGTTCAAGCTGCCAAAACAATTAAAAGGAGATACTTCCAAGTTAGACCACACCAAGTACTGAGCATTCCATCAAGGTTTTTGTCACACAACTGACAACTGCTATACTTGGAAGAATTGCCTAGAAAAGCTAGTGAAAAAAGGCAAGGTCGACAAATACTGAATCAAGTCAGTTGCACATCCTAGGAGAAATGTAGATGCCAACAAAAAGCCGTCAACCAACAACTCCAAGAGGCGGAAGATCCAATAGGCTCTGCTAGTCTCAGAAGTCCAGGTAGTCAACATCCAACCTCGACCCATCGTTAGATTCACCGAGCAGGATACAGAAGGTGTCGACTTCCCACACGACGATGCACCAGTGGTATTTGTCCAACTGGTTCACACTATAGTCGACAAAATGATGGTTGACAACAGAAGTGCGGTCAACTTACTTCAGCTCTTAGTAATTCAGAAGATGTGCATGGAAAACACAATCATACACCGAGCGAAGGTACTCATTGGATTCAACGGACACACCTCGACTACTATCAACAAGATTACACTTAACTTGAGAACAATGCCAATTGTGTCAAAGTAGAAGTCCACGATACTAAGCAACCCGTCTTTTTACAATGGAATTCTAGGGTGACCTAGGCTCATAAAGCTGGATGACTTAACCTCCATCAAGTATCAAAAGATCCGATTTCGCATCCTGGGAGAAGGAATCAGAGAAATCAAGTCTGACCAGGCCACATCTCAATGATGCACTATGCAAGTATTGAATGAGTAAACAATGAAGACCTTAACCCCTATAGAGGATACTGAGATTTAAAGGGAAGAGGAAGCTACCAAATATTAATTACATTAGATAGATCAAGAAAATGGTGTCCAAATAACGTGCAAAGAGACGAGACAGGATGAAAACCCAAAGAGGATACATAACACATCATTCTTGATCCCCAGCAGCCAGAAAAGACTGCTAAAACTGGCTCACGTCTGAGCCTGAAGGAAAAAGAGGAACTCACGACTTTCCTTAGGGAAAATTGTGACATCTTTATGTGGTCACCTTTCGACATGCCTGGCATCGACCTCAAGATAGTCTGCCACAATCTGCACGTCGACCCTGCTGATAAATCGATGATCCAAAAGAAGAGACATTTCGCACTCGAAAGAGTAACGATCATCAAAGCAAAAATCAACAAGCTATGGGAAGCTGAATTCATATAAGAGGTAGCACACTTAGCATGGCTTGCCAATGTCATGCTAGTAATGAAGAAAAAGAAAGGCAAATAGAGGGTATGCGTAGACTACACCATCCTCAACAAAGCATGCCCAAATGATCCTTATCCAGTTCCCTGAATTGATCTACTAGTAGATTCAACTTCTGGGAACCAGTTGCTCAATTTTTTGGACGCATACTTTAGCTACAACCAAATAGCCATGCATGATCCCGATAAGAACAAAACCACATTTTTGATTGAGAGAGGCACCTGCTGTTACAAGGTCATGCCTTTTGACCTCAAGAACGCGGGAACCACTTACCAACGATTAGTAAACATGATGTTGAAGAAGCAAATTGGAGTAACAATGGAGGTCTACGTCGATGACATCATGGTGAAGGGAAACCGTTGATCAAAACACATTGGCAACTTGGCAGAAACTTTTGACATCCTTAGAAAGTATAAAATGGAGCTCAATCTTGCCAAATGAACATTTGGAGCATCTTCAGGCAGATTCTTAGGGTACCTAGTAACCCAACGAGGACTCGAAGCACATCCCAAACAGATCTGAGCAATCAAAGATGGAATCTCCAACTACCTTGAAGGAGGTCCATAGCTTGACTGTTTTCTCTCACGATCCACTGATCGATGCAAACCCTTTTTCAAAGTCATCAAAAGTGAACAATGAGAAAAATGAGATGATGAGTGCGAAAGAGCTTTCGAAGACCTGAAGAAGTATCCCATATACGAGAATAGTTGAAGGCCCAACTGTTAGTATTAAACATTTCTAAAGTTCTTCTCGATGTGGAAACTAAATATCCGAAGATCGAAAAATTTATTTTGGTGCTAATTGTTACGGCGCAAAAGCTTAGACCATATTTTCAAGCTCACAAAGTCATCGTCATGACTCAATATCCTCTACGATCAATTCTACATGGTCCAGATGCTTCTCAACGAGTAATGAAATGGGCGTTGCAACTTGGCCAATACGATTTAGTTTTTCTACCCCATACGGTAATAAAGGCCCAAGCTTTTGCGAACTTTATAGCAGAATTCACACCTAGCCTAGGTGATGTAACAAAGAGGCCCAACGACATCCCGAAGGCAACCGAGCACCCCTAGTCACACTTGCTTCACCCGGTGGGGACTTCTGGCATTTGCATGACGACGATGCATCTAACTACAATGGCTAAGTAGCAGGTGTGGTCCTCGTCACCCAGACAGTTCGATGCTCAAGCAAGCAATCACTCTAGGCTTCAAAGTATCCAACAACGAAGCAGAGTACGAAGCCCTACTAGTAGGCCTCCAAATGGAAAAAGACTTGGTGGTGAAAAAGCTTGCAATTCATTCTGATTCTCAGCTAATCACCAGCTAGACTACTAGGGAATAAATGAAAAAACATCCAAAGATGGTGCAATACCTAGAGAAGCTATGAAAGCAACTTGAGGCGTTTCAGACTTACACTGTTACTCAAGTTCCACGGGCAGACAACGCCTACGTGAACACGTTAGCCGGCCTAGGCTCTGCCTTAACCATTAACTCAAACGCTCTCTTTTGGTGGAGTAGCTAGACAAGCCAAGTATAGAGACAGAGCTAGCAACCGAGGTGTCACATGTTAGCACAACTCCGAACTGGTAATATTTCATTATAGACTACCCGGTCAATGTCACACTCCACATGGAAATATTGGAGTCTAGAAAGCTCCAAACAAAGGCAGCACGCTATTACATGTGGAACAACATTCTCATCTAAAGGTCTTACACTGAACCACATCTCTGCTGCCTAGCGCCTCCGATGACCTAAAGGTTCCAAGCTCAATCCATGAAAAATTTGTGGAAATTACTCTGGAGGCCAATCCTTAGCACATAAGGCTCTTAACGCAAGCTACTACTGGCTTACTATGCATCAAGATGCTAAGGAGTTAGTACAAAAGTGTGACCGCTACCAACCCTACAAATCGGTACCAGCATTGCCTGCCAACGAATAACACCAACATACGAGTCCTTCGCTGTTCATGCAGTAGGTAATCAACTTGCTAAGGCCAATGCTACCCGCTACTGGGGGCAAAGGCATGATGATCATGGCAATTGACTACTTCACCAAGTGGGTGGAAGTAGAGCCCATAACAGCCATAACTTAGATGAAGAACACTTCATATAGAGGAACATTATTTGCAGATTTGGCATCCCTCAATCCATCGTCACACACAACAGCCCATAATTCGTAGGCAAAGATTTGGCAAAGTTATTCCAGAAATATGACACATCAGTCAACACATGTCCACGCCAAGGTATCCTCAAGGCAATGTGCAGGCCAAAGCATCCAATAAGATGATTTTCAATTGCCTCAAGAATTCCTTCTCCAACAAGAAGGGAAAATGGCGAGACGAACTCCCCGAATGTCTATAGGCATATCACACGATTGAACAGCGAGCAACTGGTGAGACTCATTTCTCTTTGGCATTTGTTCAGAAGCAATCATTCCTCCCAATGTCATGGTGCCAAGTATTAGCACTCAACTACCAAGCATCAAGCAAAATGGAAAGAAGATGGCCACAAACTTAGATCTGGCAGAGGAGAAACGCGAGAAGGTCATCACCCACATAGCAGCCTACCAGCAGCAACTCCTCTCCAACTACAACAAAAGGGCCAAGATCTGGCAATTCCAACACGGACATCTAGTCTTAAGAAAAGCCTTCATCACTGCCTGCAGAAAAGGCTAAAAAAAGATGGATCCCATTTGGGAAGGTCCGTACACGATCAGCAGAGTAACCAGTTAAACGACAAAGAGATCAAAAAATAGTGGAACGCCTACAATCTGAGGAAGTACCATGTGTGACCTCCTACTACATCAAAGACCAAAGAATTAACTAGCTCGACAGGCACTACCTTGCAAGCCAAAGACTATCCAGTTGTTATGTAGTTTTACCTTACAGCTAAGTTTTTATTCGTTTTACTCATTTTTCAATGAGGAATTCAGAAGTAATTTACAACTTGGTTTGGCTACACGCTTAAAAGAACCGATCACTTCTGCACTTCAAAAGAAGACCGCACCCTTCTTACAGACTTAACGTAGGAATTGCGCCCTCTAGGAACTAACCATGCTCTCCAGTGCGAGAGGGTAAACCAATTCCCTGACACCCATATGGGTTTGCTCTTCAATGTGGGAGATTAAACTATACACTCCGAATATCCAGACATGGATGAGTCGGGCCGCCCTGGTATAACTAGGTGCACAATGGCTTGCACCGAGATTCCTAAAAGTAGCCACAATGGTCTTTTTCAAGGCTTAGCTAACTGAAGGATTTTGGGTCTCTTGGCCTAAAAAGCGAGGAACCGGGTTTCAAAGACAGAGGAGGCACAATATGCAGTACACCCTATGGACATTTGCCCTGGTACCCTATAGCTGTTACTGAGTGCACTAAGGTAGCCTACAATTTCCAGAAAACTGCCTACGACTTGCCTCCGACCAGTAAGACGTGCTAAACTTATACAACGGCACATTTTTTGTGAAAGGTTAAACAAGTTATAATGCATATACAAAGCTTTATCCACTGCAGACATGCTATGTAGTCGATAAGCTTCACCTCTGCCAAGCTTGGAATGATCATTTAGATCTACATTAATTCCTATAATGTTTTGATGCTTGCTATGTAACCCACGTAATTGGTTACAGAAAAGAAAGGAGTTCTCTCAGACCTTTGTTCTTGCTTTTTGAATATAAATTTTGCTTGAAAATTTGGCATCTCAAATCTTGTAGATGTAGTTCATTTAAGCATGAATATTTGGAACTAAAATTGGTACTATGTATGTGGGGAAATTTGGCCAAATCCAAAGGGTGGATTTTTGGAACCCCTATGTGCCCTAGGATGTTAACTCTCTTTTGAGTAGTGTATTTTTGAGTTTTATTGAGTGAAAACATTCATGTGTGTTCTTCAATGTTCTTGATGTTGTTACCAAGAACAAAAAAATTTGGTGTTTTGATTCAATGTGTTTGTTGTTTTTCATAAAGTTTTGGTTTGTTATTGATTGGTGATGGATGATTTGTGTCTTTATTGTTTGCCCAACCTATTCTTACAACCCATACCAATCAAACTTTTCAACCATGCCAATCAACTATTCAACCCATACCTTTCACTTTTTCAACATTTTAAAAATTTTGAATTTTCACCAAAACCAACCCCCCTTTTTACACTACCAAAACCGGCCACCCCTTAGTGGGTTTACTTTTGAGGCCTTTTATGCAATTACATAAAGTTTTTGATACTTTTGTGTATTTGCACTTTGACCTAAAAGTTACGTTTTTACTTAAAGGCCCAAAATCACTAAAGGACAAATTGTTTTGCTCCTTAAATGAAGTTTTTGTTTTTGTTTAAATTTTTTGGTTCTAGTTCTAATTACATGAAGTTGTGGACTCTTGTGTTTTTACAAAGTGACCCCAAAAGTTTATGTTTTAGCATTATGGCGCAATAGTTGTGGTCATTACTTTTTCAGCCCAAATTATGATGAGAACAAAATGGTTCCATTTAAATCAATTATATGAATCTGAAAACCAATTGTTTAAGTTGTTTTCTTAGTTAATGTGATTGATTAAGAAAATGGTGATTATGAACCAAAGGCCTCAATAATTGAGCCATATGATTGGCCGCTTTACATTAAGAATGTTTGGGTTAAATAGTTTAGATTTGAATGTAATTTGATTAGTTCAAATGTGTTGTAAAAGGGCATAAGTCCTTCAAATGTGTTGTAAAAGGGCATAAGCCCTCCTCTTTATTTCATGTATTTCTTTTTTGTTTATTTGTATGCAAATTGGAATAGTTGGGTCCAACATCCAATAGGAAATAACGGTTTAATTAGATTAAACGCGTAACTAAAATAACAACTACCTATCTTAGACCTAAGGTCCAACACAAGGCTCGTGTTGGATCAAATTAAACGGTTCATAATCATCCTAAGACCTAAGATGACTATATAGTCCATATGAGGATGCAATGCATTCATTAGCAGTTCCATATAGTCTCACTTGTTTCATCAAAATAGTGGGTGTATTATATACTACTAATCCATATAAACTTGGACCAATGGTTGTGATAGGCCCAAGTTCTTTTAATTAGATTCAAATGAAATTGATGTAGCCCAACACTAGTCCCTCAACAAAACGAATATTAAGTTGATAAGCGAGAGATGCTTTGAACATCTCTTCGTAGGCCTTCCACCATGGTTGGCTCCAATCGTTTATGACTCGTACACCGGCTTCACCCTATCATGGGGAAGTTCAAAGTATGTGCATACATTCAAGAGGAATCCATATGTGCATACATGATGTGGTGAGGTAGGCAACGAGGATGGACAACATCATATCATTGTGAGGCTATTCTTGAACCCCTACACAAACTAGCATGGTGGGAATAACTTAACTAAGTGCAATGGTGCCAACATCATATCATTGTGAGGCATCATTCTCTAGAGGCCAAATAAGATGGGTAATTACAAGAGTTGTAAATGACTAAAGCATTATTCTCTCACCATTATTGTTGCTAACCAACATCATATCATTGTGAGGTGGGCTTGATAATGGTGAGCCTCCCATACCCCACTAAGAGTTCAACATAACTCTCGGATTCCATTGAGGGATGTGGAATTTGCCAAAAATAGTGGGTGGTACTATTTGATTTAAGACCCAATCAAATAGTTTTAACATCAACAATCTAATATGATTTTTGTTATGTTACGTAGTTAACGACATGCCTAAAATTACACCTACCATTATACTTGACAAAAGGGGGCTTAGGGGCCAACATTTCCCTACTTGGTATCATCACATTGAGAATGTCTCAAAGGTGAATGACATATTGTATGTGCTCAAGCAATCCTCTCCTCATGTACCTCCTACGAAACTAGCTTCAAAGGAGGAGTGTCAAAATTATAGTAGACACTTAGAGGATGGCTTACAAGCCAAATGCTTAATCCTCACTTCACTAAGTGGGAAACTTAAGAAGTTACATAAGCACATGGACACTTCATGTGCCATGGTTGATAGTATGCATAAGATGCATGACATTGAGACAAGTAATGTATGATTTTCAAATGTTTGTAGTCTATTGAATGCCAAAATGGCAAAGGGGACATCAGTCCAAAAACATGGACAAAAGATGGAAAGGATCTTTCAAGATCTTGAGAGTTTAGGAACTTCCATCGATGGGAAAATGGCCCAAAACTTTTTCCTAGCATCTCTTTCGGATGAATTTACTAAGTTTATAGTAAACTATAAAGTGAATAGATTCGATCGTACTCTTTCTGAGATGATTGACATGTGTTGTAAGTTTGAACAAGGTTTTAAAATGGACAGTGGGAATGAGAATGCAATCACAAGGAAAAGGTTGCATAAGAAGAAGGCAATAAAATCCAAAGGAACATGCTTTCATCGTGGAAAGGATGAATGTTGGAAGAAGAAAAACAGGGTGCGCATTGCGAGCCTTATGACATGACCTTTTGAAGGGACTATTTCTATCATAGAGAGTGCTTTTACAGTAAGCTCTAATTCCTGGATATTTGATTTAGGCGCTAGTCAACATATCTGCAATTCGTTGTAGGGTTTAATAGGGAGCAGGACAATGCGTAATAAGGAGATGATTGTGTGAGTTAGGGATGACACTAGGATCTCTGCAAAAGCAGTAAGCACCTACATGGTTAAACTACCCTCTGGGGAAGTCTTGGAACTTAAAAATTGTTTATATTTCCTTCATGTATAAAGAGTTTGATTTCTATCTCTATGCTTTTACGAGATAGGCACTCAGTATTGTTTGACAAAATGAGTTTCACTTTATACTTGAACGGTCGTATTATCTCTCATGGTAATATGATAGAGGGACTTTTCCACCTAGAGACAAGTAGTGGAATGCACTGTATTGAAAGCGGAAATACCTCAAAACCCAAAAGGGCTAGAAAAGTGTGGCATCTTAAAATTGGACATGTGAACCTTGATAAGATTCGCAAGATGTCAAAAGATGGATATTTCCGCCCATTAGGTAATGACCAAATGGGTATTTGTGCATGTTGCTTGAAAGGGAAGATGACCAAATCTCCATTCACTAGGAAGGGATAGCATTCCACTAAAATTCTAGGGTTAATCCACACTAACGTATGTGGACCAATGTTTACTACGTCGAGATGAGGCTTATCCTACTATATCACATTCATCGACGATCACTCTCGGTTTGGCTATGTGTATCTTATGAAGTACAAGTCAGAATCCTTTGAAAAGTTCAAAGAATTCAAGAATGAAGTTGAGAAGTAAACTGGGAAACAAATAAAGATCCTAATATCAGATTGAGGGGGAGAGTATCTAAGTAACAAGTTCCTAGATCATCTCAAAGAGTGTGGAATAATATCACAGTGGACTCCACCAGGAACTCCATAACTTAATGGAGTTTCTGAAAAGAGAAATCGAACCTCTATAAACATCAGTTTACTTGCCTAATAAAGTACCTTCCAAGTCAGTTTCACAGACGCCCTATGAGATATGGCATGGTAGAAAGCCAAGTCTTAATCATATTAAGATTTGGGGTTGTAAAGCATATGTCAAGAAGCTTGAAGCTACTAAGCTTGAAGTGAGATTATTTAGGTGCTATTTTGTGGGATTTCCTAGAGAAACTATGAGATATAAGTTCTACCATCCTGACGACCAGAAAGTCTTTTTCGCCAGAACTGCTAAGTTTCTAGAAAATGAATTTGTTCTCAAAGGAACTACAAGTAGAACGATGGAAATTAATGAGATTAATGATGAATCACAAACAAGCACTCGACAAGTTGACAACCCTGTTCCTAAACCCCTAGCTCCACATAGATCTGAACGGGTCAGTAAGCCACATAAAAGGTATGGCTTGGATAATGACTTTGGGGAATTGCACCTTCTTGGTGACAATGACACAAAGGAAGACCCTAGAGGTTACAATGAAGCAATGTCCAACATTAATTCAAAGAGGTGGCAAGAGGCCATGAAATCCGAGATGGATTCCACATATCAAAATCAGGTCTAGACTCTTATAGACCATCCATAAGGTACAGTACCTGTTGAAAACAAATAGGTCTTCAAGAGGAAGATAGGCGTTAATGGGAACGTGGAGACTTATAAGGCTACTAGTAGCCAAGGGTTACAGGCAACAAGAAGGGATTGATTATGAAGAAACCTTCACTTATGTAGCCATGATTAAGTCCATTTGGATTTTGCTTGCTATAGCTACATACCATGATTATGAGATATGGCAAATGGACGTGAAGATGGCCTTTCTTAACTGCTACCTATTGGAAAAACTCTATATGAGTCAACCCCAAGGTTTCGTGTCCAAGTCTGAAAATACTAAGGTATGCAAGCTTTAGAGGTCCATTTATGGACTTAAGCAAGCCTCCAGGAGTTGGAACATTCGCTTTGACACTGAAATCAAATTGTTTGGTTTTACTCAAAATGTCGTTGGGGATGCAGTTGTATTCCTGGTGTTATATGTAGATGATATATTACTATTCGGGAATGACACTGTAGTACTTTCTTCAGTAAGAGTGTGGTTGTCCAAAACCGTCCACATGAAAGATTTGGGAGATGCATCTTATGTACTTGGGATAAAGCTCTATCATGATAGATCTAGAAAATTAATTGGATTATCCCAATCTATGTACATAGATAAGGTGCTAAGTAGGTTCCAGATGGAATAGTCTAAGAAAGGTTTTCTTCTTGTGAGACATGGAATTCACCTTTCTAAATCCATGAGACCTAAGACTCCTGAAGAAATATGGTAGATGAGTGCTATTCCTTATGCTTCTGCCATAGGAAGTCTCATGTATGCCATGATATGCACAAGGCCTGATATCGCATATGCTGTGAGCATTACAAGTCGATATTAATCTAACCCAGGATGAGAACAGTGGGCAGCTATCACATATATGCTGTGAGCATATGTTGTGAACAGTGAACAAGATGAGGACATATTCCTTATTTATGGAGGAGCGACATAGTTGCGAGTGGAAGCCTATATAGACACAGAATTCCAATCTGACATCAATGATAGAAGTTCCAACTCAGGATATGTGTTCACTCTAAATGGTGGGGCTGTCAGCTAGAAAAGCAAGAAACAAGATGCAATTGCTGATTCCACGATGGAGGCTGAATATGACGTTGTAGCTGAAGCCGGCAAAGAAGCGTTCTGGATGGAGAAGTTCATTACTGAACTTGGAGTGCTTCCAACCATTACATCACCAGTAACTTTGTACTGTGATAATAATGAGGCAATAGCTCAAGCCAAGGAACCCAGGGCTCATTAAAAGAAAAAACATTTTGACAAACGCTTTAATATCATTAGAAGATATGCTAGCGAGGGGAAAGTCAACATCATCAAGGTTGCCTCAACCGATAACATAGCAGATCCACTAACGTAGCCAATGTCTCAAATCCAACTTGACCGCCATATGGAAAAGTTGGGTATTATATACATGGGAAGGTGGCTTTGAGTGCAAATGGGAGATTGTTGGAAGTATGCCCATAAAGGCATTCATTTGATGTAATAGCTTTTAGAATAATTATTGTGTTAAACTATTATATGTTTAATGAAGGGAAAATCTTATTGTTAATCATTATTTATTGTATTATGTGTTTAAGCAATAAGGGAATCCAAGAAATGTACTTAATCTAAGAGATAAGTGATCTAAGTAAGTTAGATTAACGAGACCTTTCTCTTATGTTCATTCCTAAAACGTTCCTAGCCGTAGGATTGCCAATTGGGCATTGACAAACCGCTAAGGTTAGTATGTGTTATGTTAACTCAAGTGTGACTATGACTAGTCTCAAGTCATTTAGTGTTGGACACTGAGACAAACACATAGGTGCTCAAAAGGTAATTGAGTACACAAAACAACGATAAAAAAGAGTTCGAACATACATGTCATGTAAGAACTCTTAAGTTGCAATATGCAAAGTAGTCCTATGACCTGAGGCATCATAGATGTCTAATGGTTGGGTCCTTGATCTTTGATCTTGTTAAAGGCATTCCATTATGAGTATCCATGACATTGTTGGGGTCGAGCTATCTAGTCATGTAGGCATATGAATGCACAACAAGGGATCTCTAACCTTCCATGGCGGAGGGACAATACTCTGAGATATGATTCGGAGTTTTTGGCCAAAGCATAGGAATATGACTTAGGAAGTTTGTTCCAAATCATATAGAGAAGTATCACATTGCATAGTAAACATGAAACAAACTATCACTCAAACAATGTGATTAAGAGTATTGTATTAGAGAATGACTGTATTGCATTGTAATTGTAACTAGATAGGGTCTCCAACCACTTCTACTTAGCTTGGGTAGCCATGACATACTGCTAGGTGTCACTCATGGTTTGTGGAAGCCATGAATATTAGTAAACACCGATCTTCATCAAAGGGAGAATTGAAATGTGGTTTCAATTCACAATCGATTGTTAAGAGTAACAATCATCCACTACCTTGCTAATTGGAACCTAATGGATCGTACACCAAGTAAGGATGAAAGTGAAGAAATATAAATGAGATGGATAAGCAATTAAATGGTTTAATTGAGAATGGTCATGATTAATTAATTAATTAATTAATTATACAAAAGGTTGGTAATGGGCCTTCAATTTAGTTTCGGGACTCGGGGGCCCAAAATTGATTTGGTCCACAAAGTCCATTATGTTTAAGTTGTATGACAACTAAAACAAAATGGGCAATTACCCCAATAACAAAGTCAAGGCCGGCCATAAGAGTGAGTGGATGCAAACTTGGATTAATTATAAGTTTGCCACTCATAGGTGAGGTAGTATAAAGTCATCTTTATAGCTTTTACTCACTAGGGTTTTCTTGAGGCAAAGAAGATACACTTTTTCTCTCTTTTTCTCCACAGAGGCCGGCCACTTAGAGGAAGGATAGATAGCAATATTTCTTCCTCTAAGTCATCCATTTCATCTTCACACCTCATCCTTGGTGTGGAGACTTAGAGACACTAAATCTTTGGTGTTCTTGGAGATCATTTCCTCACATCCTCAAGGAGCAAAGGAGTATCAAAAGGAAGAAAAACACAAGGAAGATCTAAGGAGCTAAGAGGTGACTTGAAGGCCCTCCACTTGGGTGAATCCCTTATGTAAACAAGGATGAGCTTCAAGGGTAATGAATCTTAAAATCCTTTCTTCTCTTTAATGGTGTTAAAGAGTCTTGTGGTTCACCATTCACTAGGCTTTGAAAGTCATGGGTTTTAGAATTGTTTTTTAATGCATGCCTACTTTAAAGTGTTATTAGTTTGCTGATGTGTTCAAATGTTCTCACATGTTCTTAGCTAAGACAAATTTTTTCCTTCACTTGGCAGCCAAAGTATCCTCTTGGTGAGGGAGTATAGACTCGATTGCCGAAATCATCGTTTTTGCATCATAGCAAGCAGAGCAATCCTTCTATATTCGGTTATATGCTTCGAAAATGAACTTGGGCAAACAACCTTCCTAACGCCATCAATAAACTTAGCACACGCATCCATGTCTTCAAGAAGATCTAGTTTCAAGAGTGCATAAATCTCAGTAACCTCCCAAGAAACAAGCTTGGTGGATTTCTCACAACTACCCACACGAGCAGTCTTTTCTTTCTCAGTAGGCGAATCATTCTTAACAACAAGAGGAGTGGGCTTTGGTGCCACTTTAGCAACCGAGTCCACCTTATCACTCTTCATAATGGCAAGCCTCTCCAAAGGTGAACCAAACTTAGCTCCTGACAGACGTCTTAGCATAAATTTCATCATTAGGGACACGACGGAACCTCTATGCTGAGCAATCCTATCAGCAATAATACTAGCCACCATTGGCATGGCAGGCATCACCAATTTAGATTTAGCAACCCCATCTTTCTTCCCCTTGGAAGAAGTCAAATTAATCACAAGCATATTGGCAGCAGGTGGACCCTCGCGAGCAACGGAGGAAGTCTTCAACTTTTTCTCAGCCAGCATCTCTTGAGTGGATGTGGATGATCTCTTCTTTCCACCTTCATTCATAGCAGGTTCTACAACAACAATCGAATAAGCCAATGCCTCTGCCATGATCCTCTTTATCTCCTCTCTCGGGGGCAGCCTACATTCCTCCTGATGAAAATGACTAAGCAGCCAACGCCATTCATGGTACTCAGAAGAGATACCTAGAGCAACATGCACCTTCTTCATATCTGGAGAAGTCTTGGGAGATGAGCTGAATTCCGAATCTACATAAGCAAATGAGGACAATCAATAAATCAGAGAGTAGCTCAGCAAAAAGTACAAAGCAGCCTACTTACCGATGATGAAAAGTACATGCACCTTCTTCATATGTCGTCGAAACATGCAGCTCAGGGGAAGAATTAGACTCCTACTTTCCACTTATCTCCAAAGTCTCCTTGGCCCAGTCATGATCTCCCTTGCTCGAATGATCGAAGAGCCTATGGTGGGATTGGAGCTGCCTAACTCTTTCAATGTAGCCTATGTCAAAGAAGTACCATAATTTGTTGACCGTTAAGTCCAAGTAGAAGAATTAGCTTAGATTGAAGAATCTAACCATCACACGGACCATATTTGGGGAACATTGATTAGGGGCACACTTCATGGAGCAAAGCACTTCTTGGAAAAAGTGCGGCATGGGAAAAGTAAATCCCAACACGAAGTAGTGAGGGTGAAACTTGATAGCGCTCCAAGCCCTACTATATGGCTCACGACTGCTACCTTTCTTGAGACGTTTCACACGCACTCCTAACTGAATGGCATTCTCATATGCCTCGAGAAAGTCTCCAAATGAGTTATTGGACCAAATTTTGAAGTGAGCAGCCTTGAAGTAGTCCACCTTACTCAAAGACCCGCCTTGACGATAAACAACGGTACACCATCATCACCCTTATGGCTTGAAGAAGACATGCTTGAAGAAATTCTACAAAGACTCAAGGAAAAATCGTTAAACGACTACAAAAATAAATAAATAAATCAGCGCGTTAAGCCCCATGTCCCAAGGACCAAGTTGTGACCTAAGACCGGAGAAGCCCAACAAAGCCGCGCCCACTCCTCCTTCTCTCTCACCTTCCCTGCATGGGCCCAAGCCCAACGCCCTAAATTCAGCACCCTAGTGCCTCACACGCCTGACCCATGCCAAGCCTAGCCCTACTGCCCACGCGGATACACCTGAACCTCGGCTTACGCCGAGCCACCGTTGCACCAAGCTGTCCAACAGTTTTTTTACACATTCTCGACCCCTTGGAGCAAAATTTCAAGCCCCAAGGCTCCTAAAAATTAAGAAGACAAGGAAAATTAACTTTTTCTCACCTTGGTGCAGAATGAAGCTGAAGAAAGCAACAAAAGACAGTCCTTTTCATAGGCAAGGGTAGAAGATTGCTAGGGAGGGTGAACAAATATCCTCTAGCTTTCTCTCTCTTGTAAGGTAGAATACATTGCTCTCTAAAGTTGATTTAATCATCTACTTAAGGTAGACTAAAATAGACTTTAGAAATAATTTATTTCCCTTTCTTAGAAGGATCTAATTTCCAATTAATGAGGGAATCTACGTCAAAATAGGAAACAATATTATGTTTCAGCAAGGGAAGATCTCTACACCTGATGCCCTTTCCTATGAGCAGCCTAATAGGTGTGGGTGCATTTGTGGAGCAAAAAATAATCAAGAAAATTATGGAGGTGACAAGTAAACTTTTGGGTTAAAAAGACAACATTACCCTTAAGGCACACCTGGATTCCCATGCGCATGCAACGTACAATAACGATTCAATCAAGGAAGAATCAAAGGTGATCAAAATGGTATTTATTCAAAACTCTCTCATCACTCCTCATCAAATCATCACTCAAAAGGTAACTCCTAATTATCCCATTTAAATTAGGATTGATTACCAAGTTAATTGCAAGATATTATTTCACATAATATCTTGCAATTAAACTCATAATACCACCATAAGTGGCCGGTCCCTATTTTCCAAATAGGGCCTGCCACTCTCCTATAAATAATCCCATTTTTCTCCATAAAGCCAAGTTGATTCTCTCCCAAAAATCCCATAAACACTTTGTCTCTCAAATTCTAACTTTGACATTGGAGATTCTTCAGCCAAAGCCCCCCTCCCATTCATCGTGGGCGCGTTAGGCTCTTGGCCTTGATCTTAGGTGTTATTATTTTGCAAGTGCATTTTCATCAAAAGAGAAGACAGCGGAAATTTGCATCCACATTTAGGGTTTTTATGTATGTAGAAAAGACGTACCATTTTTTGTGGAGAAATAGGGCTATTTATAGAAGTGGTGGTCGGCCATTAAGGTTGATTTTGGTGAGAATATTCCTAAGATATTGTGTAAATAATATCTTGGAAATTAAGGTAATTATCGTTAATTAAATATAATTGGGATTACTTACTTGATAGGGTTTGTCTTCAATTGGGAGTGTATTAATAATAGGATATAGGGATAATCCTATTATTAAATACCTTTGACATTTTTCACAGGCAGTGGAGCTTTGAATAGTCTTAGTCTACATCTTACATGTCCTAGGATGCTGAGCTGCGCATGGGATGCCTGCTCATTTAATAAGGGTAGTTTTGTCTTTTTGGGCTGAAAGTCCACGTGTCGCCTCTTAGAATTTTGGAATTATAGTTTGCTCTACACTAGGTCTATGTGTTTGCCATCTTTATGGCAGATCTGTACAACTGGCTGATGGTTCTTGTTGTGGAAGGGTTTCCTTATTTTCAAATTTGTGCGAATCTATCTCTATATCAAGAGATTGGTTGCAGGAAAAATGTACGCATATAACACCTTGTATATGTTTGTTTTAACAAATGAAATTCTTTATTGCTTATGTAAAAAATAAAAACCATTGGGGGAAAAAAAATTAATTTGGAGGTTGTTTAGTCATCTATATGTGTGTTGAACAGAATGACAGTTATGGTTACTAGTAGCATCTTGATAAATCATCAATTTTCTTTTATTCATTTGAATAACTAAATGGTCTCCATATTCATTAAATTCTTTTTATTCATATGGATAACTAAATGGTGTTTATATCCAATGAATTTTTGTAGAAGTCATTTATAGATGATAGAACAATGAATAAATTCACTTATGATGTCGTATCGTCATTTCACATATAAGAAGCCAAAGAGTGTCATTGAGAAAATTCACACTACTTTATTTGCAATATTCAAGTAAACATATTCAAATGAAATTTCCACACCATGTTTAAAACATGCATGCATACTCGAGTGACATATTCAAATTATGAGTCACGACAACATATGCTTTCTCGTGAGGCTGGTTGAGAAGGATTCACAACTGAAACTGAAAGAAGGTGCATTAATTTATGTGTATGCATATTAACAAATAATGGTTCACGAGTGATCTTGTAGCTTTCAGACGGACAAAGATTGGGTCACATGCTCGCATATCAGGTTGGATACTCCATATAGTGACGGGCGTGAAGACACACAAAGATCTTCCTGCTACAAGAAATGACAGGGGACCGCCGCGTCGGATATGGGGTTGGGGGAAAATCCCCTTCGGATTAGATTCTTCATCCCAGTTAAAGTTTCCTTACCATTCATTAAATGTAATATATATATCTATATACACACACTCATATATATAGACCCTTTAAAGATGGGATCCAATGTTTTTTTTTTTTAAATGGGAATTAGTTGTGGGATCCACTCCACATCGAACTTCAACAATCTGAACCATTCATTTTATTAGTCTTGATTTATAGATTATTCTTGCAAAAACTGAATTCAAGCTAAAACCATTTGTCTATTTAATTATTACGATAAAATTTCAATGTTTCTTATAGAATAAAGTATTCGTCAATTTCTTTGAACTCAATTTTTTTATTTTTTTTTTATTTTTTTGTCAAACGATATATTTGTTAGAATAGATGTTAGATTAGGTAGCCGACGGGGTTCGAACCCACATTTTGGTGCAAGGACAACACTCAATTAGATGCCTCAAATATTTTTGATTTGGCTAATATTTTATAAGAATAATCTATGAGGTGCAACTTGAAAAATAGATGGTTTGGATCACTACACACTGCTCTAAACAATATGGTTGGCTAAACCCAAGTGTTCAATGGGTTAATTAAAGGGAGGTTTCATGAAAAATCCATTTCTAGTACATTTCTTAATCATAAAGACATATTTGGTACGAAATGTACAAAATAGGTTATTTCTTTTGTTTTGTTTACTCTTATGCTAATATTTCATCATCATGTCAGGTTCTACAATAATGTTTACATTTTTGTCTCATACTTTAATTCTTTTATATAACTTTGCATTATGCTACAATGATATATTGTTTTCCGATTGCCTTACTGTGCTTCTTTTTCATCTTTTGCTTGTAATTGTCAAACAGTCTAAGCTTCCATCATTTTTTCTAGGTTGTGCAGCTCTTCTTCAGTCATATTATTCCAATAATACCGTTCATCTCCTTGTTCCAGTTCCGCTTGTCCCTCACTATCTTCCTTTATCTTGAAATAAGTTATTGCAGTTTCTGGTTTGGCATTTTGTGATTTTCAGTAAGGTTGATTGCAAATATTTGATTTGTTGTATTTAAACATCTTAATACTTCAAACTCTTCTAACGCTAGAATCTAGCTTCCACGATATCTCAAAATGTGCTTTTGTGTAGGAATCCACATGTGGGCTGATACAGAGAATAATTTGAAAGATTCTTCATTTATTATAGTTATATGCCTTACCTCTTCCTTCTGCATGTGTTTATATTATTCAGGAGGACTACAGATGAAACTTATGCATGTTTCTTTCCATACTTCTAAATTATCTTTTCCTACTAGTTTAAGCTTAGCAGGGAACATTTCTTACTGTCATGAGCTATGGTTAACAAAAATTATATCAACATCACCAAAATCTGTTTACAAAGTTGGGGTAACTTCTACTTCATTATGTTTTCCCTTATGCTTATAACTAAAATGCCTTGGTTGGAAATCTCTCATATTGATCCTAGCTAGCACTATGCTGACTTCTGACTAACAATTACAACTTTCTGTATTATTACAAAGACATGGTTGATATATCTTAGTACTAACATCCATTCCTAGTTTTGGGTCAAAAAGGGACTAATATAAAGCAAATTATAACTCTTCCATGAATTGTGAAGCCTAGATATGTTAAATTAAAAAAATAAAATAAAAAACCAATGTTATCGGTACATCAGTGTATGTGTGGTACGTTTGATTTTAAACGTACCAAAACGGTTTAGGCTTTCCTAAACAACTATGATAGTGGTAGATTTGTGTCTTTATAGTGCGTTTCATTTAAACGTACCAATATGCTTTAGGTACATTTGATTTTAGATGAATCCATTTTGATTTTTAAAGGATAGACATATATAATTTTACTAAAGATTTGTTTATCATTGTTCTGCGATTTTTGTTTGCTAAAGATTATTTTATCATTAGTATTGACACATCCCAACCAGAGTCGAGGCATGCTGGTCGACACCTAACCAAAAAGGAAAGTGAAGCATAAAAATATGGATAAATTTAAACCAAAACTAACATTCATTTAATCTAAGGTAGAGAGTGCGCAGTAGTGGGAAGAATCCATAAAACACAACTATTCAGAGCACAGATGACAGTACGACAAAAGTAATTCAGTCGAAACAAGTTAAAGTACTTAATACACAACCGGGAAAAACCCTCTACATTTATTTATGGATATGTCAGAACTGCCAAAGATTCCTTGTATGCCACAGAGAATTCAGTTATCTAAGTCCTGGAGGGGCAAAAAACATAAGGGTGAGTGGGCAAAAACAAAGGTTTTTAAAACACATTTATTTTATAAACATACTAAATCCTCCCAGTAACACATGTATAGTTTCCAAAAAATCATACTACATATAAGTATGAAATCAATTGTAAATCAACAATAAATCTAGAAATACACCAAATCACAATATCTCAACAGTAGCATAATAAAATCCGGTGCTCATCAACCTATGCTAACACATGAGCTCATGCAGATAAGTTCTGCCATGAACAGGACTGAGTTTTTAATTCCCTCATCCATATGATAAGGAGTTAGAGAAATAGGGTCGGTACCTGGAATTAGGTCGATGGTGAACTGCACTTCACAATCCGATGGTAGGCCAGGTAAATCGACGAGAAAAACATCAGGAAAATGTCTGACTACTCGAACGTCTTCAACATGTGCAGGAGTCTCCTCATTCATCATTACATGAGCTAAGTAGCCTTGACAACAGTTACAATAGGCATGCCCAATCGATGGAAGGTAACAATTTTCTGGTGACAATTCAACATGGCACTATTGTAATCTAACCAATCCATGCCCAAGATAACATCGAAATCAACAATGTTCAGGGGAACAAGATTAGCTGGCATTACATAATCCTCAATAAGAATGGAACATCCTCAATACTTCCAACTAACATAGCAAATTTCACCCCTAGGCATCGACAACTCCAACTCATAACCGAGGAGAGTGGGGTGAGGTTGACTCTTTTGAGCAAACATATGGCAAAATAACCAAATGAGTAGCACTCGAGTCAATTAAAATTCTAGCAAAATGGCCAAGAACACTCAACACACTCATGATCAAATCAGGATTACTCTGAACACGTGAACTGCTAGTGGACTTGCCGCCCCTTCGAGGGGTATTGGAACTTGAACCACCACTCGACGATCCAAAACTGTTATCGCTTCTCTTGAAATTCTAAGTCTTTCGAAGATGAAAGGATGATTGCCCCCTGTTATTATTCTTTTGGTTATTACTATTATCCTCTTCATCATCGTCATCATCAGGACCATTCTCGGAATCTTCAACATGAAGCAGAACCTCAAAGAATTCTTGGTAGGTAGAGCATGGAGTAAAAGTCGCCAAAGAACGCAATCGCTTACGTGTCCCCTTCTTAAAATAACAGAGCATCTCTTTGGGATTTTCAATGATGGAGGAACAATAACTGTATAATTCAGTGAACTTCCGGTGGTACTTTGTGACTGACATTTTACCTTGCTTCAACTCTGTGAATTTGTTTCTCTTCCGATCCTTGTATTCCAAAGGTGTGAATCTAGCCTCAAATAGGCGCCTGAAAGCATCCCAATTCATGGCATCTTGAGCAGACAACGAGTGTGACTCCTGAGCCTACCATGATTCCGCTCCCAGACGAAAGAACCAAGTCACTGTCTCGACCCATCTCTCCGCTGGAAGATTCCCTTGTCGTTACATAACACTAAAAGTCCTGTCAACATGGTCGATCTAAGCCTTGGATTTCTCGGGTCCCTTATTGCCAAAGAAATTATTTATCTAAAGATGGGATACAGTCTTTAACGTAGTCCTTTGAGGAGGACGAAGTGTGGACTGAATGGCTCTGGTGATAGCCTCACCGAGTTCCTTGAAATCTGGAAAATTAGTCTCAGAAATGACAGGTGGTCCTCTATAAGGTGGCATGATTCTGACATAAGAGATAAAAAATTATTAGGACTTATAACACATAAGGGGATGCAGGATTGCCAAACCTATACTCTGATACCAAACTAACACACCCCGACCAGAGTCGAGGCATGTTGGCCGACACTCGAAGGTGAAGTAACCAAAAAGGAAAGTGAAGCATAAAAATATGGATAAATTTAAACCAAAACTAATATTTATTTAATTTAAGGTAGAAAGTGTGCAGTAGTGGGAAAAACCTATAAAACACAATTGTTTAGAGCATAGATGAAAGTACAACAAAAGTAGTGCAATCAAAACTAGTTGAAGTACTTAATACACAACCGGGAAAAGCCCCCTACATTTATTTATGGATATGTCAGAACTGCCAAAGATTCCTCGTATGCCACAGAGAATTCAGCTATCTAAGCCCTGGTAAGGGCGAAAAATAGAAGAGTGAGTGGGCAAAAACAAAGGTTTATAAAACACATTTATTTTTTGAACATACTAACCCCTCGCCGTAAAACATGTATAGTTTCCAGAAAATAATACTACATATAAGTATGAAGTCAACTGTAAATCAACAATAAATCTCGCAATACGCCAAATCACAATATCTCAACAATAGCATAATAAAATCAGGTGCTCATCAACCTATGCCAACACACGAGCTCATCCAGATCAGTTCTGCCATGAACATGACTGGGCGTAATCATAATATACGCTCTAGTACTACAATCACATGAAGACTAGCGCTAGGTGCATCACATACGAGTCGGAGTTGCGTATTGCAACCTATACGACGAGACTAGCACCTACAATGGATCCAAGGTGAGCATGCGGTGCGATGTGAACATACACGTGAAGTCTGGCCCTGGCCTGGGCGAGTACTACACTGGTGTAAGCATGCATGATAATCAAGTATTATATATATATATGAATATGCCATGACAATATATAATCTCAACAATATAATGGCATTTTTAAAATTAAATAAAACATGGCATGATAGGCATAAAATTAATCAAAACACTTGTGGAAACTATAAAACTTTATATATTATATATAAAAACAAATGTCCACTCACCGATACGTCGATGGATCGTAGCCTTCTAGCCTTGTTGGTCATCTTACCTCCTCGGGGTAAGTCTCACCTATATGTCAAATAACTTTACTAATTAATTAATTAGGACAAACACTAAAAGGCTAGGAAAATCCCTCATAGTTTGCTCAAACAGAGGGTTTAAATATACAAAAACATTCTACTCGATGTCACGGACACTTGCACGTCAAGCATGCGCGGCCCGGAGGCCGGACACACCCTCAAAAGCTGGCACGCACAACCAAGTCATGGCCACACTTGCGCCCACACACAAGCCACGCGCCTGACATGCTGGCAGATGATAGAGGAATATTTTGTAACGGCGTTACCTAACGACATCAGAATATTTCGTTAACTTTAACGGAATATTCTCTTTCTTCTCCGCATCCGTCGCCATCTGGTTTGCCAAAAACTAGAGAATTTTCATTGGATTCTTGAAAATTTTTAAAACTTCATATCTTCTTCATTTCTCAACCATTTTTTATGTACTTTATATGGAAATGAAGCTTATGAAGAGTAGAACAAGTCTATACCTTTTAAAAGTCCAAAAAATGGATGGAATTGGACTGAAAAAGCTTGAAAGTCTCGGACCTACTTTCATCATTCCAAACCTGTGTGTTCTCATGTTGGCTCCACTTCAAACCTAGGCTAATGGCCACAGGGAGTTGCCTAGATGTCTCCAAACCTTCCAAAACCGTGCAACTCGAAGGGAAAAGTCATGGAGGAATGTACACCCGAGTCAGAGCTCCGAGTTGCTCCGAGTTGGAGGTTCAAAACTCGATCATTTCATGATTACTTCGTACGGATGGGTCCGTAGGTTTGAGAGGAGTGTGATGGTGGTGGTTAGAGGTTCGATCTGTGAAGTTTGATGATGGTGTATGGTTGTTGCAGAGATGATAGAGAGCTACGGGTGAGGGAGAGAAGAAGAAGAGAGAGAGAGACTGAGTTTGATAGGACAAAAGAGAGAGGGAATCTGCCTGATTGGTGAGGGAAATGAGGAGAGTGATTGATTGGTTGGTGAGGGAGAATAGGGCATGGGACAAAATTAAAGAGAGAAGATGATAAGATTTGTACAATATAAAATGCACATAAAATATGTGAAAATCTAACTCACCCTATCTAAAACAATGTTTCCAACACTGAATAATTAGCACACGAGTGTACAATTCTACCCATTGTTAACGCACTTTAACAAAACGTGACTTTTTCGTTACAACTCTGATTCAGGTCTAACTCACATTCACGCATTCGTAACAACGAGTACTAATTAATTTCGATATCGAGAAAAATAATTTAAAACTGAAAAACTACGTCCACTTCACTTGGCCAACAAGGGCATAAATGTCATTTTACATACTCAGGAAGGAAATTACATGGAAAATTAGGGACGGGTCGTCACAAGTATGCTGATTGTGTTTTTTCGGCATGGGTTCGTGTACATTTTTCATTTTTTCTTGTGTATATATCTCTAATTTTTAAATTTAAGTTGTAAGATTATCCTTGATATTTTATCTTTATAACAGATAAAATTTAATCCACGTAAAATACATGAGAAAAGAATGAAAGGATAATTGGAGAATGCAAAATGCCACCAAATGTAGTCTAATCAAAACTTGAAAAGCGATTTTGAAAAAAAAATAAAACAAAATAAAACTTGAAAAGCGATGAATGTTTAATAAAAGAGTTGGAGATATTAGGCGGTGAAATCAAATTGCCCCTATTTTCAAAGAAAACAAAGTGTAATAAATAATTGACCTTTATTTTTTGTTCAAAAAAAAATTAATTGACCTTTATTTTCCAAGCACTTAGTTAATAGCACATCGAGTATTATGTTATTTTTTGTCATTTTATACAAGCATAACTGTTTTACATAAAAGTTTACTAAATACTATAACAACTGTTTTACAATCACAGCTGTTTTATACTTTACTGCTTTATTTCACAGCTTCTTATTATCAAAGCATAGCATAAGCAGTTTTTTTTTTTTTTTTTCAAAACACAACTATACCCTTTTTCTAGCCAAACCGTAAGGCCATCTCCAACAGAAGGAGGGCCAGAGGGCTCTCTTTAGCCATATAACCCTCCAAGAAATTATATTTTAATGAATAGTGTCAGGCCATATTTTATACCATCTCCAACTGAAGGGACCAAAGGGCCATAGGCCAAATATAGCCTTGTGACAAAAAAACCAAATCCAACCGAGGGGGCCAAAAGGTCATAGGCCAAACATAATTTATTATTTTAATTGAATTAATATGGTTAATTAAATTAAACAGCCATATTAAAATAAGATTTTCGGACATATTGGAAGATTATTGGAAGATAATAGAATATGAAGAATTGAAATAAAATGAGGTAAGATAGTATGGACTGGTGAAAAGTATGTGAGTAATGGTGTAGGAAAAAAATTCATCCAAAAAAAAATAAAAAAGTGGGCTGGGCTCATCGGGTTGACTAGCTTGCTGGAGATGGCTAGCCTGTTGGCCTGATTTTGTGGTTTTGTCTCGGTGGGGCCCACAAGCCTTTTGGCCTAATCATTGGTTGGAGACGATTTTCATGTTATTTCGAGCTAATTTTTAGCCCTATAACCATTTGGCCGGATCGGTTGGAGATAGCTGAAGCTGCTTGACTTTTGAATAGCTTTCCTTGCAGCATCTTAAGGCCAACATACTGTTAAAAGCACAAAAGTGAAGCAAATAAAAAACAGCAACACGGCATAGAATTCATAAAAGCAAGTCCAGCAACCAAGGGACCATTGCGAATATCTTGTGAGTGTGATAACATACCTGCCAAACATCATAAGGTGGCCTGAGGATTCGCCCTCGGTGAGAAATTGAATGTGGATGCATCCGCAACACGCAATGCATTGATCCCCAAAACACACAAAGCGTTATCCACAACCTTTCCAACAATGGATCCCCCCGGTAATTCCAAAATGTTGCCATTTAACTTCAACAAAATGTCTGAAAGAAAAAATCATCTGTCTGGTTCTTTGGTAAAGATAGGCCTAAAAACTTAAAACCTTCTATACCCAGCAGATCTTGCGCCTTAAATTGTTTCAATGAGTTTGTCCTTAGCAATTCACCAATCTTTTCCAGTGTGTGTGCATGGTAGTTAAATTTGACATTTAGGTTGACTCTCACGTCAAAGGATGATTGTAGCCTAAGAGATTAGATGGATTAGGTGGATTAGGAAAAACAATAAATGGTGGAGTAGAAAATGGAGAAGCGGAGATACTCTCTATGTAGAAATCGCTTGTAATACCTACAATCTTCAGAGGTGAACGGTCTAGTGGAAATGGGGGCAAAATGTTAATTAAGTTACGAGGATTGTCATACATAAACTGCCTAATGTATGGATGGGGACTAATAACTGGGATTTTAAGAGATGACAAATAAGATTCTGGGCCAATACCATTAAGCTGTAGAAGTTGATGGCTCCCAATTGCACTGGCACTCAATAGAACCTCCGCTTTACTGCGTACAAATGCACAATGGGACCTCCCGTTCGAATCACTATACATGATTCCAATAGCTGACAAACCTACATCAGATGACAGCTTAAAATTAATAGTAAACATTTTTTTTTTGTACTTAACATAAACTTAATTGTTCATCATATATACTTTGACACACCCCGACCCGGAATGTTCATTAGGACTCTGAATCGAGTTGTGTTGGCCGACACTTGAAATGTGACGAAGCCATAAAGTGTGATGATGTGTAAAATATGAATAAATTTATACCTAAAAGTGCCTAAGTACACGAGTGCGCGGTGAGCGGGTATGGATCCATTTAACACATGATTACAGAGCATAAGTAAAGTACAGTAAGGTAAAATAAGGACTATACCATCATAGGAAGCCACCTGTACTGGGATATGCCAAGAATCGTTATCGGCACAAAAACTTTACTACTAGAACCTGGAGGGGCGCAAAACAGAAAACGTGAGTGGGCAAAAACAAAGCATTTTGAAAACCATTTCTCATTTCCTAAAATAATAACTCCTCACCGTAAAACCTGTATAATTTCCCAAAAAATAATCATACATACGTATATAGAAATCATGGTCGAAAGTAGTGAAAACCAAGTATATGCCATGTCAAATATCTCATCAATGAAATAAGTAAACCATGTGAAATAAATCAATATAAAATGATATGTCAGCCGGAGTCGCCCAACATGACCTGTACAACTGAATCTATAGCTCATAAATCTATTCCTGCACACGAGTCAGAAGCACCTCATGTGGTCTGTACGACAAGCTAGGTGTATATATGAGTCGGAACCACCTAATGTGGTATGTATGACAGGCTAGCACCTACCTTGGATCTAAGGTGAGCGTGTGGTGTGGGAGGTGAACGATCATGTGAAGGCTAAGCCCTGGTCTTGGGCGGAGCACTAACACCAGGGTGCAGGATAATGAGCACTAAATGCATAAGATCATAACCATACACACTACAATCACTACCATCAATATATACTCACTTAAAGCTTACATGCTCGCCCGCAATGTCATACAATAATATGCATATCTATATAAATGCATACACTAAAATATAGTGCAATTGACATGGCATTTAAAAACGTAATTCCATTTGAAACAATCTCTGGGAAAACATAAAGCATATATACGTATATATATAGAAAACAAAAACCCACTCACCTGGAGTCCGCGCTATAACTCCCTAGCACAAACATCAAGGCGTCAAGAATGATCGGCGTCTAGAACAATTATCAAATCACATCTCAAAAATCTTATCGATATAATATGTAACCACTAGTCAAAACATTAAGGGTTTGCGCGACGTACCTTCGTCGCGCCATAACCGTCGCGCCAAGGCAGTGACGGTAGGGTTTGCGCGACGAAGAAATAACATGCGTCGCGCAAAGTGACCTTGCACGACGTACACCTACGTCGTGCAAAGTCATTTTGCGCGACGCATACCTACATCGTGCAAGGTCACTTTGCGCGACGCGCGTTGTACGTCGTGCAAGATACTTTGCGCGATGCACATCCGTCGCGCAAACCCTTTTTTTTTATTTAGTGAAAAATAATTTTTTTTGTTTTAGTGAAATTTTTTTTTAAAATTTTTTTGATAAATATTGTAATTAAATTCTAAAGAATAATTAATTAACCAAGCAAAAATATTTAATTATAAAATATATGAAAATGTACATACAAGATGTCCAAACAAAAAGAAAAAACTACAAGTTAACTAAGTTTAATACATCAGGCTACTGGGTATCGGCAGGGCAAGGTGGCTTTAAGGTCGAAGGTGGAGTAAGATGAGGTGCTGGTAGTGAGATTTGGAGGCCCGACATCTGTATGGCTTGTACAAGTTCTTGCACCCTCCCGACACAGGTCTTCATCTCCTCGCCTTGGGCCCTCAACTACGCCTTCATCTGCTCATCCTCGGCCCTCAGCTGCGTCACTTCCGCCTTCAATAAAACACAAATACCAGAAGAGGGTTCATATCGATAAAACACAAATACCAGAAGCAAATGAAGAGCAAAAGTGAAGGCAGCCCTAAGTCTGTCAAGTGGGCAAATGGTGCTTTACTTTTACTATCTAGGGTTTTAAAACACAGGCTGCCGGCTCCAGCAGGCGCATTAGTCTTTTAGTTTCCTTGTTCTACAAGAATTATTTAATTCTTCTTCAAGGATTTTAGGTTTAAGTCTTTATAATTTACATCCTTGTAACTCTCTGGGTACATGTTTAAAGATTAATAGAATTGCTGGAGCTTTGCTTCTCTCTAGGTTTGTGTGATGCAACCTTACCCTAGGAGTGATTCCTAGGAACCCCACGGGTGTGATGTTAATAGTTTCTATCCTTTTGATCTTCCTTTATCTTTCTTTTTTTTTTCAAATATTCGCTGTGCGTTCTTTCTACAACTCATAATTCAAAAAGACTCAAATCGAGATGTTGTTCATGACGTATTGGTTCTGAAAACACAAACATTACATGCATGCATCCCAATCATGTATGCTACGACCATTGCAATCATGAAAACAAGTTCAGTATTTGAAAGGATTAGATCTTTTACCTCTCCTGTACCAATAGTTAAGTCTGCGAATCCAAGAGAATCGTTGACTTGGATGTATAATTTTTGTTTTCTAGGGTTGGCCACAAGTATATCAAAATCCTGTCAGCACATACAAACACATGATTCCAAATTAGCGCATCTTATGAAACTATCCCCTGTGCCCCTCTTCTTTTCCTGTTGTTTGGTGGTTTTGAAATTGAAAATGAACTAGCTTTCACACCTGGAACTTAAATACCTGCTCTAGAATTTGAACAAAGTCCTAAACTATACGAGTATGCTTTAGGAATATAATATTGACATTGAAATTAACTTGTTTCATGCAGATTTAAGACTCGCATTCAAAATTGAACACCACCCTAATCTCTTCAGTCACTAAAACAACCTATATACATGATAGAGACTCGAGACTTACATTGAATTTCGGCAAAACCCCAACTTGGAGAAGTCTGATTAGTCACTAAAACCCCAAATCGGCAATACCACCATCTTCCCTTTTAGCTTTCCGAAGCATACCTCATCAACCCAAGCTAATCACAGAGCGGTAGCAAATTGCAAAACCAACCTAAGCAACAAGAGTGCTGGCAGTGGTTGACTCGCTGTAAAACAAAAGAGAAATCGTAAATTGTTTTATAGAAACAAAAAACAAATCTGCTGACAATAAACTTCAAACATCGGCTGGCAGATATGCAAAGAAGAGACAATATGTATTGGGTACTTCAATTATGTATCCGTTCTTGCAAAGATAGGGAATGATAAAATGATTCTTCTTAATGCTTCCTAATTGAACTGAAAAAAGAAACATTCGGTGGTCAACACCCAATTACTAATTAATTAAGTGGTGACCATGAACACGTGAATAAAATTGTAGAGGTTAATTATACGGAATCTTACCGCAAAATAAAAATTGAAATTATGTGTTGTGCACAGTTATATCGAAGAAGAATAATTTCTATTTAACTACAATCCAAATTAACAAACCTAATTGTTGTATACACTAAGCTCTCTAACTGAAAATGTTTAATTAAATTTTCCAACTTAAAACCCTAAATTAAATCCTACAAATTGAAATAGCAGAAACAGAATTAGAGAGAAGGAAGAAATCATTGACCTTCAAGTTGTTGAAAGCTCTGATGGGTGTTTCTTTTCATCCAGCCCTAAAAACAGAACCCACAATTGTAATATAATATCCAATCATAGGTCAAGAATCAAATTAACCCAGCCGTGTATAGAAAAATTGAACAAATTTAGACATGTATATGTATGTATATTCCAGTAAAAAAGATTGAAATGCACTGAACCCTAAATTGCAAAACTACGTCAGACTGATTGAAGAAGAGAAACAGAGAGGGAGTGGGACGAAGATTCGAGATTCGCGTCGGCTGCCCGTCATTTAGAACGAGAGGGAGAGATGAGCGAGAGGGAAGAGAGAGGTCTATGGGACAGAAAGAGGAGATGCAGGACTATGGGAAGAGAGAGATCTACGGGAAAGAAAAAGGAGATGCAGGTATACGGGAGAGAAAGAGCGAGAGGGAAGAGAGAGGAGATGCAGGTCTACGGGTTCAAGGTTGACAAACATGGAAAATTGAAAGAAAAAAAAAGCGCCTATTTTTCACTATTGCACCGCCAAAATTTTCACAACTAGCGCGACGTAGGCCTACAATTTGACGTTGTGCAAAAGGGTTTTGCGCGACGACCACATTGAGACGTCGCGCAAGGTAATTTTTTTTTTAAATAATATTATAAAAATTACTGAAAATGTGACTTTACTCCTTTCAAATTTAATTTTTTTTTACATAAACCCCACAGTAATATATTTTTCTAACAAAAACCCACAATAATTTTTTTTACATATATATCATTCAATTTCTTAAGTGTTATAAGTACAAAATAAATAAATGAAAATGTACTTTAAATACATATACCATTGATTTTGATGGGAAACGTATTGTACTCAACTAGTTTAAACGATCCAACTGTCAAACTTGTTTGTATATGCTTCGAGATCGCATACGCCAAAAATAGCAAAAAAAAACATTCAGAGATCAAGTAACGGGATAAAACTTTTCGACGGTTATAAACGAAAAATCACGATTTAACGGTTATTTTAACTCCGATTTTGATGATTTTTTACAGCTACATTCTTTAACTCTATATGAATACAATGAACTAATTCGATCATCAATTTAAAACATTTACACAAGTGAATACCACAAAATCTTATGTTATAGTTGATGAAAGTATTAATAAATTCCAAGTGTTAGTGAATCTATCATTTTGTTGGGAAACACATTGTACGAAACTAGTTTGAACGATCCAACCGTCAAAATTGTTTGTATATGCTTCGAGATCGCATACGCCAAAAATCGCAAAAAACAAACATTTAGAGATCAAGTAACGAGACAAAACTTTTCGACGGTTATAAACGAAAAACCACAATTTTAACGGTTATTTTAACTCCGATTTTGATGATTTTTTACAGCTACACTCATTGACCCTAAATGAATACCACAAACTGATTCGATCGTCAATTTAAAATATTTACACAAGTGGGTACCACAAAATCTTATGTTATAGTTGATGAAAGTAGTAATAAATTCTAAGTGTTAGTGAATTTATCGTTTTGATGAGAAACGCATTGTACGAAACTAGTTTGAACGATCCAACCGTCAAACTTGTTTGTATATGCTTCGAGATCGCATACGCCAAAAATTGCAAAAAACAAACGTTCAGAGATCAAGTAACGAGACAAAACTTTTCGACGGTTATATACGAAAAATCACGATTTAACGGTTATTTTAACTCCGATTTTGATGATTTTTTATAGGTACACTCTTTAACCCTATATGAATACAATGAACTACGTCGCGCAAAGTCAATTTTTTTTTTGGCCCTTTTGCTTATAAGTACAAAATAAATAAATGAAAATGTACTTTAAATACATATACCATTGATTTTGATGGGAAACGTATTGTACGAAACTACTTTAAACGATCCAACTGTCAAACTTGTTTGTATATGCTTCGAGATTGCATACGCCAAAAATAGCAAAAAAAAAACATTCAGAGATCAAGTAACGGGATAAAACTTTTCGACGGTTATAAACGAAAAATCACGATTTAACGGTTATTTTAACTCCGATTTTGATGATTTTTTACAACTACATTCTTTAACCCTATATGAATACAATGAACTAATTCGATCATCAATTTAAAACATTGACACAGTGGATACCACAAAAGAAAAAGGATAAGCAAAAGGGACACAAAAAAAAAAAAAAGGCGTTTGCGCGACGTAGGTACAACTGCGTCGCGCAAGGACGTTTTGCGCGACGCAGAGGTACCTACGTCGCGCAAACTCCTTTTTTTTTTTGGGCCTTTTTGCTTATAAGTACAAAATAAATAAATGAAAATGTACTTTAATGGGAAACTCATTGTACGAAACTAGTTTGAATGATGCAACCGTCAAACTTGTTTGTATATGCTTCGAGATTGCATAGGCCAAAAATAGCAAAAAAAAAAAACATTCAGAGATCAAGTAACGGGACAAAACTTTTCAACGGTTAGAAACGAAAAATCACAATTTAACGGTTATTTTAACTTCGATTTTGATGATTTTTTACAGCTACACTCTTTAACCCTATATGAATACAATGAACGAATTCGATCATCAATTTAAAACATTGACACAAGCGATACCACAAAAGAAAAAGGATAAGCAAAAGGGCCAAAAAAAAAAAAAAAGGACTTTGCGCGACGTAGGTACAACGGCGTCGCACAAAGACGTTTTACGCGACGTAGAGGTACCTACGTCTCGCAAAGTCCTTTTTTTTTTCTTTTTTTTTGGCCCTTTTGCTTATAAGTACAAAATAAGTAAATGAAAATGTTTTTTAAATACATATACCATTGATTTTGATGGGAAACGCATTGTACGAAACTAGTTTGAACGATCAAACCGTCAAGCTTGTTTGTATATGCTTCAAGATCGCATACACCAAAAATAGCAAAAAAAAAACATTCAGAGATCAAGTAACGGGACAAAATTTTCGACGGTTATAAACGAAAAATCACGATTTAACGGTTATTTTAACTTCGATTTTGATGATTTTTTACAGCTACACTCTTTAACCCTATATGAATACAATGAACTAATTTGATCATCAATTTAAAACATTTACACATGTGGATACCACAAAAGAAAAAGACAATGCAAGAACCAAAACCAAAAAAAAAAAAAAAAAAAAAAAACTTTGCGCGACGAAGGTGGGCGTCGCGCAAAGCTGTTTTGCGCGACGCATAAACTTCTGTGTTGCGCAAAGGTCGTTTGCGCGACGTTTTGTGTTTTCCGTCGCGCAAACATACTTTGAGCGACGAAATGTTCTACGTCGCGCAATATTCCGTCGCGCAAACATGTTTTTCTACTAGTGAACTTACATAAAACACATCCCTACGTAATTCGATCCGGAAGATCTGCATCACGGATGTCCGATCCCTTACTTCTAAATATCCACATTTTGCTTCTAGAACAACTTCTTAAGTATCATTATGATCCAATGGTTGGATCTCGGCCAATTACAAATTCAAGTGGCGGTTAACATTTTATTTTATTAACTTACAACTCTAATTCAGAAAGATCCATACGTTGGATTCCCGATCCATACGTTCCTACGGTCCTCAAATATTATGTACTATAACGTATTAAAGTTTGGTGAAGATCCAACGGTCAGATCGTCGATTGCTATAATAATCAAGTGGCGCACCTTAATGGAACCAGGTTCAAACAACGGAAATTCGTCAATCGGACTTCACAAATGGAATCAAAGTATTCAAATTTAGCCTAAGAAGGTCAGGGGACGACTCACCGGAAAAATCAACTATTTCCAAAAATTACCAAATTTCATATAAATGAAGATCTCACAGAGTAGAGCAAACTTTATACTTGTGGGCAAGTCCAATGTGCCCACGAACCTTCGGAAACCCTTGAATTTGGGTGTTCTTGGTTCGATTCCAAAGCAACTGCGATGCCCCAACCAATGCATGGGCTTTGTTTTAGGCCTCAATGGGAGTCTAATGGTGGTGGCAATTGGAGGAAAATATTTCAGGATTTGAGGAATTCACACTCGAACCCACCGTGCGGTTTTTCACATTTTGCAAGACCAAATTTTCTCAAAATTGGGGTGTAATGATAGAGGGAAGGCCCTACAGCGTTTCCTAGGTGGTTATGTGGTTTAGATTGTTAGAAAAATGACGGGGAAAGTGCCGAGAAGGGGCGGAACAGGTCGGGTCCAAGGGTGTATACGGGTTAACCCGCTTCTCCCTATTTCTTCTTCTCTCATTTCCCCTCCTTTCCCTCATTCTCATTGGTCACCTCCTTCTCTCCTTTACCTCCTTTCTCTACTTTCTCTACTTGCTTCCTTCATCTCCTCCATCCATCTCACTTCCCTTTTCATCTCAGCCACACACACAGCATCACCATTCTTTGCTCCGGAAATCTGGAGTCTTCCGTGAATTATTCAAATGACCATTTAGTCCCTAACTTCGTTCATTAATAACTCCTTAGTTATAACTCCAAATCGCGTTCCGTTTGTGCCAACGCGTTCATAGCGACGAGTACTACAAGTTTACGTCATAAATTCACTTTTAAATTTATAAAAACTATAATTTTTAAGGACGGGCTGTTACATACTTGATGCCCTCTAAGAGAAGAATATCTTATTTACTGTGGCATGTGTTGAAATTATATATTATAGTATAAAATATTGTAATATATAATTTTAATAATTGAATGAAAATAGTGTTAACCATATTTCTTAAAAAGGTTATGTTATTTAGGTGCATTCTCCTATCAAATGATATATACTTATAGATGAAAAGTTACATCTCTTTAACAAGAAGTACTTGGGTGCTATATAAACTCATGAAACCATTATCATTAAGGATAAAAAATTAGAGTTAATTCTTACTCTTGAGAAATAGGGCTTTCCCACTTTGTTTCTCTTGTTCTTCATTTGTCAAATTCCAAGTTGTGTCTTGAGAGTACGGAATATATAAAGTTCACTAGAGTTCAAAGATTGAAGTGCTTCAACTTTGGATTATAGATTGTTGAATCCTGGGAGATGGACGCTCACCGAACTACAAGCACAAGAGTAGAAGCGAAATTATGTCTTTAGATTGTGTGTGATATATATATGTGCATTGATTTATTCATATGAGTATGATGCATCTCATTAACTGGGCATATTTTTGTGCAATTAAAGTTTTCGTATCTTCTTGATTATTGGTAAGGATTGCAACCCTTAATTAAGTCGTATACAACGAGTTAACTACTTTGGCAATGCACATAATGTAGTTGGGCAGAATCAATAACGGCTTATGGGTTTATGAGTTTGGTTCTGCTGAGGTGCAAAAAAAATGAGTTGCATTTTAAATTGAGGAAGTAAATCTCTGTTAGCGGTTGTGAGGCCTCTTTCTTCGCGAAAGAGAAGGCTTTTCTTATGTCAGTATTCATATGGCAGAGAACTTGTGGTTGTATACTGCAGATGTGTGAGGGCTTCAAAGCCATAGTGATACGAAAACATGAATGTTTGAGTTTTTTGTTTCCCAACTAGTTACAATAACATAATGCAATCTGTAGTTGTGGCTGGGCATCTACGGATATAGGTTGTATGAACTGCAAACTCATTGATTGAATTAGCACATATCTAGAATGATGAGCACTTCCTGATAATGGAGTAACATATGAAGGCCAACACAAAAATGAGTTTTGATCATAAGCCATGTTAGTCATGGATAAAACCAAAGCCAAATCCTTTGCAAAGAATTATACACTGAAAGTGTGGGGGTCTTCGTAAAAGGAATGATGAGGCACTAAAATTGATGCTTATTAAGTAAGCATAAAGAATTAAATTAAACATGATGATGCTCATTAAGCAAGGAATATGAATGGACAAATTACGAATTCAATAATGCTGGCTAATTAAATTTTGATAATTTAAAGTCAAAGTGCATATAGGTGGATATGCAAAGGCATAATCTATAATGGAATTGAATACAGCCTTAAGGCTAGGGAAATGTAATTTGTGATAATTTAGACGAGTAAGGGCTAAACACGATGTCCAAATTGTAAAGAGTAATTTGTTTATTAAAAGAGAGAGTAATTTGTTTAAATATCGTTAAGATATAATGGTATTTACTTAACAAGAAAGAATAAAAGAATCTGCTATCTAAACGTGATAATATACAACTTTAAGGTACAAAAAGCTATAGAGATCTTTCTTTAAATACCTTAAATGTGGGGGAAGTCTACTTCCTAACGTTAGCAAATTACTTACAAAAGTCACAACATATATATACTTTTGAGGACTTGAAATTGAGAAATAACTACTCTCATATGAAATATAATTTCATCAGATGGATTGTGCACACCATTAAAAATAGTCAACCCAGTAGTAGATCCAATTGTTAATGGTTAGACTAGAGAGTAAGTTGATCATTAAGGGGAATGAGGCTAAAGCCAACATAACTAACGAATCAGTCGGGCGGAAACCTAACTGCTGCAGTGATGTGTGTTGCTTATTGTCTCGGTTTACTGCTGCAGTGAACAGTTCAAGATCTTCTACATCTACTGCGTCACCAAGTAAATCCGATAAATATTCACTAGGGTAGGTTCAAGTCCAAAGACACCTCTCCTGATGCATCTCTTGTCCACTTGTACTCTTAAATTCTTCCTGATTTTTCATTCATGTGGGGGATTGTTGGAAATTATATATTATAGTATAAAATATTGTAATATATAATTCTAATAATTGAATGAGAAATAGTGTTAATCATATTTCTTAGAAATATTATGTTATTTAGGTGCATTCCCTTGTCAAATGATGTATACTTATAGATGAAAAGTTACATCTCTTTAACAATAAGTACTTGGGTGCTATATAAACTCATGAAACCATTATCATTAAGGATAGAAAATTAGAGTTAATTCTTACTCTTGAGATATAGGGTTTCCCCACTTTGTTTCTCATGTTCTTCGTTTGTCAAATTCCGAGTCTTGTCTTGAGAGTACGAAATATATAAAAGTTCGCTAGAGTTCGAAGATTGAAGTGCTTTAACTTCGGATTATAGATTGTTGAATCCTGGGAAACAAACACTCACCGAACTACAAGCACAAGAGCAAGGGCAAAATTCTACCTTTAGATTGTGTGTGATATATATATATCTATATATAATGTGGATTGATTTATTCATATGAGAATGATGCATCTCATTAACTGGGCATATTTTTCTACAATTAAAGTTTTCGTATATTCTTGAGTATTGGTAATGATTGCAACCCTTAATTAAGTCATACTTAAGAACGAGTTAACTACTTTGGCAATGCGCATAATGTAGTTGGGCAGAATCAATAACGACTTATGGGTTTATGAGTTTGGTTATGCAGAGTTGCACAAAAAATGAGTTGCGTTTTAAATTGAGGAAGTAAATCTATATTAGCAGTTGAGAAGCCTCTTTCTTTGCGAAAGAGAAGGTTTTTCTTATGTCAGTATACATATGGCACAGAACTTGTGGTTGTATATTGCAGATGCGTCATGGCTTCAAAGCCATAGTGATACGGTAACATGAATGTTTGAGTTTTTTGTTTCCTAATTAGCTACAGGTCATAATGCAATCTTTAGTTGTGGCTGGGCATCTACATATATAGGCTATATGATCTGCAAACTCATTGATTGAATTAGCACATATACAAAATGATGAGCACTTCCTGATAAAGGAGTAACATGTGAAGGCCAATACAAAAATGAGTTTTGCTCATAAGCCATGTTAGTCATGGATAAAACCAAAGCCAATTCCTTTGCGAAGAATTATACACTGAAAATGTGGGGTTCTTCGTGAAAGGCATGATGAGGCACTAAAATTGATGCTTATTGAGTAAGCATACATAATTAAATTATACATGATGATGCTTATTAAGAAAGGAATATGAATGGACATGTTACGAATTCAATCATGCTGACTAATTGAATTTTGCTAATTTAAAGTCAAAGTACATATAGGTGGATATGCAAAGGCATAATCTATAATGGAATTGAATACAAGCCTTAAGGCTAGGGAAATGTAATTTGTGATAATTTAGCTGAGTAAAGGCTAAACATGATGTCCAAATTGTAAATAGTAATTTTTTTATTAAAAGAGAGAGTAATTTGTTTAAATATCGTTAAGATATAATGGTATTTCCTTAACAAGAAAGAATAAAAGAATCAGCTACATAAACGTAAACGTGATAATATACAATTTTAAGGTACATAAAGCTTTAGAGATCTTTGTTTAAATACCTTAAATGTGGGGGAAGTCTACTTCCTAGTGTTAACAAATTACTTACAAAAGTTGCAACATATATATACTTTCGAGGACTTGAAATTGAGAAACAACTACTCTTATATGAAATATAATTTCATTAGATGGATTGTGCACACCATTAAAAATAGTCAACCTAGTAGTGGAATCAATTATTAAATGTTGGATTAGAGAGTAAGTTGATCATCGAGAGGAATGAGGCTAAAACCAACATAATTAATGAATCAGTCGGGCAGAAACCTAACTTAGTTGATTAAAGATCCCATGGTCTAAGTTCAATAGGAAAACTGGTTGGGCATGATTCAAAGAAGTTAACACACTGTATACCTCATTTTTATGATGGAAGAAGTGTGTTGTCTTGTGACGACCAGTCCCGAATTAAAATATATTTTATCCTCGAAAGCGTGGAAATGACGATCATGCCCTCGAGGCGATGTGATGTGGATGTATGCATATGATTATAAATTATTTTTCTCGTTGACATAATTAAATTATATGTGTTGTCATGAGAGCATTGATAAGATTTAGGGCCGAGTTGGGTTGGTAGTGGAAATGTGATGAAGGAATAAAGGAAATTTGGTGGACCAAATTGTATGAACCCAACATATTTTTGCCCAATTAGGACTTAAGGCAATTTAAAATCTCCCAATTTCGTAAGCCTCACACATACACCCACACGTGCACATCTTCTTTTTCCCTCTCTCTGGAACTCTCTTCTCCGTCCGTACTACCAAACCCGCTAACCTTCAAACATCATCACACACACGCAGATCGAGTTTAAGGACGACACCATCGTGCTTCCCTCAACTTCCTGACTCCAGCCATACCTTTGGTTTAAGGAGAAGACCTGTGGAACCCGAGATAACCAAGCTCCAGTGGGGTGCTCTGTCATTTCATCGTGATCGTGGATGTTTTATGGTGTTCCAAGGTTCAAGGAAGTTTCTAATCAAGTCTATAGGGACCTTAGGACAAATTTTGGAAGGTTTTGGATTTTGGGATACTTAGGTTTACCGAGTTGCAAAATTAGCCGGAATATCGAAGGATTTTCGACCAGTTTTCGTTGGTTTTAGGACTCTAAATAGGTATGGATATATGCTCCTAGTTGAGAGCTTTAAATCCATATAGATTTTGTGGAATTTGGTTGAAGAATGAGTAAGATATTTGAATTTGAAAATTTTCCATAAATTGGCGACGCAGACGACGGCCGGCGACAGAATCCGACAAACCACCGGAGAAGACAAAGCATATTTTGTCAACTTTGACGGAATATTACTAACAGCGTCAGGTATATTTAACAAAATATTCTATTATTTAACTGAATATTCCCTAACGGCGTTAGGGTTACTGTCAGTGTGCCAGGCACATGCCTGCGCGTGGCCGACGCGTGTCGCCGTGCCTTGAATTTACCTTGGACTTATTAGTAAATTGATGAGAAACAAAAGAAAAAATATCCTCAACAAACAAAACATGACTTGAAACAATTAACTTATGATTTGTGGCAACAAAGTAGCATAACCCAAAAAGATACACTAAACAGTTTTTTGTTCCAGCTTATTTGTCCTATAAGGTTTTAAAGAGGGATAACAAGTACAACCAAAGATTCTTAGATGATCTAGCTTATGTGGAGAATGAAATAATACTTCAAAAGGTGTCTGCAACCTAAGAGTTGGAGTAGGCATCCTATTAGCGAGATGGGTGGCAGTAGCACATGCATGATATCAAAACTCAGAAGGTAAAAATGCTTGTTGCAAGAGGATTATGGTAGCTTCAACTACATGCCTATTCTTTCTTTCAGCTAGATTGTTCTGTTCAGGTGTGTAAGGACATGAAAGCTGATGTACAATACTCTTAGTCCTAAGAAAAGCTTGAAATTGAACAAAAACACCAAATACAGTAGCTTTATTGATAGTTGGGAAAATCTAAATGTAACGGGTACATTCATCGATAAGGGACACGTAGTATTTATATCCTTCTATAGACAGTGCAACAAGGCCCCATACATCTATATGTACAACTTCAAAACAAATGGATGTCTTAGATGCTATTGAAGGAAAAGGAAGTTTAGTAAACTTGCCATTTAAGCAAGAGATACAAGGCTATGAGTTTGACATGCTACTACTAGGTATAGAGGACTTACTAAGAACTGTGTTTACAATGAAATTAGTTGGATGACCTAACCTACAATACCACAAAGTAAATGAAACCTTATGTCCAATAAAAGATGTAGGAGAAGGCTTGGAAGACTTGAGAACAGGTAGAGGGTAAACAATATTTTTACTTAGTCCTTGGAATAATGTTCTATAGGTGACCTTGTCCTGTATACAAATAGAGAATTCATGAACAATACATCGGCAATTATTGTCCTTACACAATTGATGCATGGATAAAAGATTTTAAGATAACAGTGGCACATGTAAAACAGACTGAAAATTTAAAATTATGTGTTGTGGTAGGAAGATTTGAGCTGCCAATATTAGCAATTGCCAAACCTTCACTATTTGCACCAGTCACTGTATTAGAAGAAATGTAAGGAGTTACCATATATGTAAATTAGAGAGATCATATATCATGTGGTTGGTTTCCCTAGAGTCAACAAGCCAATATTCTTGTTGAGGTGCAAAGGGAGAAACTTGAGTTCGAGCACTCATTGGAACATGAGAATTAGGCTGAGGCATGCTAGGATTAGACATATACTCAGAAGACATGCCATTCTGATTAGCATATGGCATGATATACATTCCAGGTGATGCAAACTGAGGATGAATAGTAGGTGGAAAACCTTGTGGAAACATAGGAAGACACTGATTATTGAAATTGTGCCTGTCAAAGCAAGTGGCAGCAATGTGACCAACCGTATGACAAATCTAACATCAATTTTGTAGAATGACCCTTTCTATCACAAATTTGACAAATTTGCAACTGTCGTGGACCTTGAGATTGCTATTGTCCACAAAACTAAGGTGAAGGAGCTAAAGAATTATTTCCATAAGAAGCTTAAGGAGTGAACTGAGAAGGCTAAGAGAATTGATTTCCTCCATAAGATTGTGAAGATTGATTCCATTTCTTGCCTTTACCCTTAGGTTTGTATTCACTTCCCCTGAAATTGTTATACGTGCTTGAACCATAGTGAGACATAAAAGCTTGAGGGCCAGGAAGTGACAGTCGTGGAAATTAAGAAGGAAAGGACAATGAAAGAAACTGAGGAGGAAAAGGCATTGGAGAGAATGACATTATATTACCAGAATTGCCTCCAGAAGCACTACCAACATCTGAGCTTGGAATATATGGTTTAGTACATGAAGAACTCCCATTATAAAAAATAGACCCACTGGTACGAGCATGCATAGCTGACGTTAGGGGAATTTGTTTAGTAGTCTCATCTAAAGTAGACTCTTCAACCCTCAATCGTGATCTCAGTTCTTTGAGAGACACCAAATTCTCTCTTCCTCAAATCACAGCCTTAATGGTGTTATATTCAGGAGGAAGACCCCTCAAAGCAACTATAACAATGTCTTCATTTGAGATAAACACACCTACAATAGCCAACTGATCTCGAGCATCTTTGATTCTTTGCAGATAAGCATTAATATTCTCTGGCCCCTTTTTGATATTTTGTAGATCAATCTTCATTTGCATGATATTTGTTCTTATCATATTAGCAAATCTTTTACAAAGACACAATCACATTTCTTCCAAACTTTTATAGCCAATGACACATGACAAGGCAACAGTGCACAAAGTAGCAGTAATAAGAGTCATTAAAGCCTGGTCATGGATCATCCACACTTTATATGCATAAGAGAAAGATTGATTATTTTCCACAGTTTCACCATCATTAGCAGAATTATCAAACTGAGCAAGATAAGGAATTGATCCATCAAGAAAGCCCTTAATTTCATTGCTGTCTAACAATATTTCCATTTGAAAATTCCATGTGACATAGTTAAAATCATCTAGTTTAACTGTCATAGTGTTACTAACACAAGGAATCAAAGAGGAAATTGGGGATTGAGTAAGGGCCAATTGTGCAGTGGTAACCATTGTATACAATGAAGAGAGATAATCTTGAACAACAAGCAACTAGAGAAATCCACAGTAAGAAAACAAGTAGCATTGCAATCCCCAAACATTGAAGAATGCAGAACAGCACCACAATTCGCATACAATTATCCCCAAAACTTAGGATTTCCACAGGAAAAACAGATCAGAACAATCAACAGTAACAATTCTTGCTAGAAAGGAAAGATATCACCGATCATAATTATCCCCAACTTCTAGGGTTTGCTGAAGAAAAAAAACCATCGACTTTCAACACGGACTACAATGCCGAAAGAATCAATAAGCACAAATTACAGTAGTAGAAGCACAGAGATCGGATCATCAACCACCGGTGTTACCCTTGATTGGCAATTGATACCATGTCAACGTAACTAGGAAGAAGACATAGTTCTTCAGAATATAGAGAGAGATAGAACTCGAAAAGATAGAGAGAGAAACTGAAATATTCTTTCTATTTCTGTTAAGTTATCATTACAAAGCTTTTCAACTATTTATACTTATAAACTTTACATAACTACCTCAAGGCATATCTCATGACTCACTAGGATGATGACATGTGTCACCTCTACATAACACATATGATAAATACAAACATTCCTTATATTCTAACATACATATACATCTCATTCCAGACACAAAAAAACACATCTCTCTTACTAAAATCCCATAACCGTATTTACTAAGAGAACCACAAGGATATTCACCTGAAGTCAAGTTTTCCAGTGCTGGAATCTCGACTTAGATCATTGAATCCTAGTGAAGTAGACGTCCATCGAACTACAAATACAAAGTATGGATGAAATTTTGTTTCAAAGATAATGCGGTACGCAAGCCTTGATCATTATATTGTCTGTTTAATATTAATTTCGTTCATATTTTGTCAATATACTTTGTTGTAGTTTATTGTTTATTAGTATATAATTTATGTATATCCACATATTTGGTATTGATTGTTGATAAATATCCACCACCTCCATAGATCTTTCTTAAAAAGAACTGATATTTTGGGAGCAAAGCCTTGTGAAACTCCACTTGGTACAACTAAACTTGTTCAACATGGAATTCTTTTACCTGATCTTACTTTTTGGAGATCAATAGTTGATTCTCTTGAATACCTAACATGGACCAGACATGACCTTGCATGAATAATACCAAGGGCAATGATGATTAGGGTTGAATGAACTGTTAAATGAGATGTTAAATTATGTGGAACTTGATGTGTAGGATAACCATGATTAAAAATACTCAGAAGGTTCAACCCCCCGTCTTCAGATGAAGGCTTTCTCCTAAATAGATTGAAGATTGTTGATGATTAAAGCGGGAAATCCTGCTACATCGTGAGCTGGAAAGATGCTAAAGCTGATTATTGTAGAAGTATGCAGCCATAATTGGGGAATAGAATGATGGATGAATAGTACAAAGTGATTTTACTATTCATGAATAGTGTCTTGTTTGGAATGATTGATGATAATTACTATTGCTTTCGGTGCTGATTTTGACGTATTTCCTATTGGAATCACATGTCGAGTAACTGTTTGTTCACATAGGTTGATTACAATTCAAATGGGTCCTGGGAATCCTGATAATCTGCCCACTTAGCTTTCTAACGTGTTAAGTTGGCTGGTTGCTGTGAGGATGCATCTGAAGATTCCGAGTCTAAGTCTTCTATATGGAGCATCGCTGCTACTATAAGTAATGTCTGATAAAGATTGAGTTTGGTGGATTTTCCTTCTTTTTAAACTTGATGACTTCGATGACTTGGCTATACCTTTGAGAGATGATGAAGGACTAATGATTAGGTGAAACTCCCTTATATCCTAGCATCAGATTTATGCATGAAAATTAAGCGTGCACTCTCAACCAACATACACAAATCAGTTTTAATTCAAATGGATAAGTAAATTGAATTCATAACTTATGAATCACAACTGAAAGTAATCAAATCATATTGCAAGCATGAACATGGTTTCGAATTCCCCCTAGCTAAGGGGGTTTAGTTACTCATAATTGCAACAAAATCAGAAAATAACAAAGTAGACATTGAAAGCAAGAACGAAGTACACCTAAAATGCTCCAAAGTTTCAAGCTTGAAACACCAAGGACCATCGTTTTCACCACCTTGTTGCAGCACAAGTGTCTAAGGATATGTATGGATATATGGAAAGGTTATGAATGTATTTAGGATTGGTGAATGTCTCGGCCAAGGGAAGGGAGTGTATGGAGTTGTGTTTTGAGATATATGGAAAATGAATGGATGAATGGATGAATGGATGGTGCTCATGGCCAAGGAATGAAAGTGTAAGTGTATGGAGTTGTGAGATGTGAATGTAGTGTCTTTAGATGGATTTTTTTTTTTATTTTCTTTTTTGTTATGGTGAAGGGTGAATGTATTTATAGGCTAGGGAGAGGACCACCATCTAATTAAGGTGGTAGTGGTGTATGTTGTGGTAATGAGTGGATGTAATGGGTGTAGTGGATAGATGTTTGGTAATGAGTGGATGTAATGGGTGTAGTGGGTGAGTGTTTGGTAATGAGTGGATGTAATGGGTATAGTGGGTGAATGTTGTGGTAATGAGTGGATGTAATGGGTGTAGTGGATGGATGTTTGGTAATGAATGGATGTAATGGGTGTAGTAGGTGAGTGTTTGGTAATGAGTGGATGTAATAGGTGTAGTGGATGGATGTTTGTAGTTGTAGGTCAAGACACTTGCACACACACATGCTGATTTCTAGCCTTCTAATCTTCAAAAACGTCCATCCTCATGTCTCCATGCTTGCACTATCCAGTCTTGGCCCAAAAATGCTCCAAAATGCTCCAAATAGCACTTTGTTGCCAACTTTGTTATTTGAACCTACAAACACACAAAAATAGCTTAAAGTACTAAAATAACTAGAATTAAACTAAGTAAATGCCAAGAAACAAGCTAACTAAGTTGCATAAATATGCTCCTATCAAATTCCCCCACACTTAGCTTTTGCTAGTCCTCGAGCAAAACAAAAGAAACAAAACGAAACAAAACAAACAAAACACAACCTAACCTTCCAACAATTGCCTCAGGGATTTCCAATGCACATGACATGTTAAAAATCATCATTCCCACAGATTTTGATTATCTTCACACTTGAGCACAAACTTAATCACAGTCACTACTTACTGGTTCACAATTAACCAATTAAAACAATGTTTTGAATGTAGTAACATGCCTTAGAGAATTTGCTCAATTCCTTACAAGATACTCTCTATTTTCACACACATTTTCTGACTACACACCCTACACTAGAGACTGGGACTCACATATGTTATAACAAAGGAAGCAATTTTCTGGAGTTATTAAGCATGTTTAGATATGATCTCATGAATGGTATGCTACTACATAGATGTGAGAACCAGTGACACCATATGCTCATACCAATTTTGAACTCCACAAATTGAAACACACAACACTCAAGATTGAAGTCAAGGGTTGTAACAGGGTTTGGGGGTAATGGCTAACAAAGAAAGGATAGGAATAACAAACGTTCTTAAAGCGATAGCAAGCAAAGCAATGAAATAGACACATGGAATTCAGTTTAAAATGCAGAATCAACTTTTACATACAAAGGGAAGATTCATGCAACACTTAGGGCCGAATTCAATGTTTTGGACCCTTTTTTAACAAACAACACTTTAGAGCTCTTTTTCATAAATTTTTTTTTCTACCCGTGCCTTATTAAGGACTTCGGTACACACACACACAAGAATCACTTCCCCCACACTTGCTTTCTGCAATACATTGATAAAAAAGGAGTTCATTTTAGGTCATGCTTTACTATGCTTCAAGAACAAGGGTATGGATGATCCTAAAACTAGGCTAGGTAAGGATAGTGTGGGTTAACAAAGAACATAGGCTTAACAAGGCTCAACGAGGTTAAACTTAAACACATAATGAAATAGGGGCACGGCAATTTGGCTTTGGTGGTCACTACACAACTTCATCTTGAATATGTGTTTGCAATCAATAGCATGCTTTGAATGAAATAGGCATGAGTTCTAGCATTTGGAACTAAATGATGAAACACCTTCTAAGTAGCAACCAAGCAAAGAATAATGAGATCATGTAACGACTTTAGAAAACAATGATGCACAGATTATTAACTCTCCAAATAAATGTTTAGGCTCAAGTCTCACAAGGTTGTAGCGTTCATTTGAGTTCCTTCCTTCAAGCATGTTACAAAAACTGATTTTTCCTTTATGATTGCATGTGAATTCATAAATTATAACCACAACCAAGCATACACCAAAGAATAAATCAATTTTCATCCATGTTTATGACTCTCTTTAACAGTCATGTAATTAAAAACCAAATCCTCATCATTGTGTTGGAAGGTACCCTAAGACACAAATAAACACACAAAAACAACTATTTTTGGGTTTTTCAAAACAATTTTTATTTTTCAAATTTTTATGTCAAAACACACTAAAACACTCCAAAACAGCTTAAAAACACTTAAAAACAGCAAGGAACAACACTAGAAGTAATGGGTGATAAACTCCTACGAATTTCATGCAAAACAACTTGGTTACCCCCCCCAACACATAAATCAAACATTGTCCTCAATGTTTCAAGCATAAACTCACACAAAAACAAGCAAACAAGCAAACAATGAATAAACATGACAAGTATGGTAAAGTAAAAACCAGACAGAGTAGAGTTTAAGAACGCAAATCTGGTTTTGGAGAGAAATGATCTTGGCGACTTTCCACAGCTTTGATCTCGAATTGGTTTGGAATTCTGAGTGAGGAATATCAGAGTTCCTTGGTTTCAAATCAGACTCCTTCTGCTGGGTTGATTTGATTGTGCAGTCTGCATTCTTCTCTGCTTGTTTTTTCTACACGGAAGGCAGGCACGAGGTAGAGATGATGGTCTGTTTCTTTTTTCAATATTTCCAAGTGCCCACCATTTGTTTTCTTTCTCCTTGTCCCTAGCTAAGGATGAATTAGCACATTGTCTCCACATGCTTCGAGGTATCATTTTCACTTCCCTTATCTGTTCCCCAAGCAGATGTGGTAGACGAAGAGGAAGCATAAGATGTTGAAGATGAGTACTCGAGAGCAAGGCTAGGTAAGCAATCAGGAAGGGGTTCCAGGCAGTCGATTCCAGATCGGAAGATTGATACCAAGTGCTGGCTGATTGCTCTCTTTCTCCTTATCCCGTAAATGAAAACAACGACAAGGAGAAAGATAGGGAGAAAGCATGATATGAGATACTCTTGCTTTCAACTTTCATGATATGAAATACTTTTGCTTTGGATGAGTTGTTTGCAGAGGTACCCCAAGGCATAAGAAACACTGAATGACTCGAGAGGCTTCGTTGGGAATGCATTCTCGAAGGTGAAGAAAGGTTATGTATGTCTGCCTTGCAATGAAGGGTGAAGGTTGACATTTATAAGAAATAATAACCGGTATTATTCTTTCATTCTTGTCGGTAACCGTTGGATGATTGTACAGTAAACTTTACGTGCCTTCTACTTCACAAGAAATCTTCGACAGATTGCTTGTAATTTCCACAAGGCTGAGTGTGCATGTGACAGGAGTTGACACGCCTGGAAAAGCAAGTGCCTCTTCAATATCTGGAATCGGCACTTCGACAAACTGCCTGTGATTTTCGCAAAGCTGAGTATGCATGTGATAGGTGATGACACGTCTGGAAAAGAAAGTGCCTCTTCAATATCTAGAATCGGCGCTTCGACAAACTGCCTGTGATTTCCGCAAAGCTGAGTGTGCATGTGACAGATGCTGACACGTTTGGAAAAGCAGATGCCTCTCCGATTTCTAAGCTTGCCTCTTCGAGTTCTGAGCTCACCTCTTCGAGTTTTGAGCTCCGTCGAGTGCAGAGGTTTCATGTGACAAGTGCGGATAAATCTGAAAAAGAAGATTGGCCCGTGGTTTTTGAGCAAGCCTAGCTTTTGAGAAAGCTAACGGCTCTTCGATTTTTGAATTGGCTTCTTCAATTTCTAAGCTCACCTCTTCGATCTTTGAAATCCCGTCGAGTGCTGGTTTTTATAGAGTTGCGCAGTACATTTCAAAGCACACTTGAATTTCTGCCTGTAGATACTCCCTTCTTGCACTTCTACGATCTCGGCTTGTCCGACCTTTTCTTTCTTCAACACCTTTGAAAATGTCTGGCCCTTCCGACCATCGTTTTGACTTGAACCTTGGTGAAGAGACAGCCATGCTTCTCCAGACAACATATGGCGCCCATCCTTCATATCCCCTACTGGTCCTCTTACGTTGGGGATTCGGTGATGAAGAATGATATGACCGTTGCGGTGGTGGCCCGGAACCTTGTCACTCCCAAAGATAACAGGCTGCTTTCCAAACGGTCTGATGAGTTGGCTGTTAAGGATTCTCTGGCTCTCAGTGTGCAGTGTGCAGGTTCTGTGTTTAATATGGGCCAGCGCCTATTTGCTCGAACCCGTCAAGTTGAATCGTTGGCGGCTGAAGTGATGAGTCTCAAACAGGAGATTAGAGGGCTCAAGCATGAGAATAAACAGTTGCACAAGCTCGCACATAACTATGCTACAAACATGAAGAGGAAGATTGACCAGATGCAGGAATTTGATGGTCAGATTTTACTTGATCATCAGAGGTTTGTGGGTTTGTTCCAACATGATTTACCTTCGTCTTCTAGGGCTATACCACGTAATGAAGCTCCAAATGATGAACCTCTGATGCCTCCTCCTTCTGGGGCTCCGCCGACTGCTGAGGCTCCGCCAACTACTCAAACGTCTCCTAAGCAGCCTTTGTGAAGGCTTCCTCTTGTATTTTCTGCTTAATGTTCCTTTTTTTCATGAAAATGAATGTAAAAATTCCTTGCATATCTGTCAATGTTTCAAAAATAAACCAACACCAAAAACAATTAAACAAGCAACAAATAAATATGACAATCATGGAAAAATAAAACTGCAGAAAAGGGAAGGTTTTTAGAAACGCAAAACTGATTGCGGAGCGATTCAAAAATCTTCCTCATTTGAATACATGGGTTGCCTCCCAAGAAGCGTTTCCTTTAACGTCTTCCAGCCTGACGAAACTTCCTTCTAATCTTGGATAGGGCCCATAGCATGGAATTGATCCTTGAATGGAAGGTGATACTTGACGTGATCCAGCAATGATTTAAATTCTAGTGTAGGTGCTTGAATCATAAAAATCAGCAAGTTAGTATATAATAAAACCGAAGTTGGAGAAGATGGCTTACTTGCTTGCTCCAACACACACTCAATTACAAACACCACATCTTTGAAGGTTGCATGGACATAGGACTTGGCCAGATTTGGTGTTTTGAGAGTTATGACTTTTCCCGTGTCATAAAATCCAACTTCTTTGGGAATTTTCGTCTTAAGTGTATCTTCTTTGATTAATTCTAGACATTCCCCATCCACTTCTTGCTCTTGATTCTTTGGAAAGGTTTCGAAGATGCCTTTATCACCTTCTTCTTCCTTAGATTGCATGATCCTGCAAGGAATAAGGACATTTGGTGAAACGGGGTCAGGGCAAATTGAATTTAGGCTTACCTTGGTTGTAGTGGACGGCATATAGGGCATATGGGGCTGCGGCAATGGTGGTTCTTCCCTTGCCATGGCCTTGTTATTCTCCTCTTCTTCAAGCAGCAGCTGTTCATCCATGTTTTGGATTGGTTTGGATATCTTGGGTTCACCTCCAAGCTCCATAGCACTTCCCAAAGTGATAGCATCATGGATTTCAAAATCTTCCTTCAAATTTTCAATGGTTAAGTTGGAAAGTTCACTTTGCTCTTGAATTTGTGCCATGAACCGCATAATCTGCCTAATTTGCTTATCCAATTCACCCGTCTTCTTGGCTTGATTTTGCATCTCTTTGTTTCGATTTTCTACTTCCTTGTATCAATTATAGTAAAGAATGTAAGTAGGGATCGTTCTAGACTAGGGATTAGGAGGGCTTGCTAATAACCTTTAAACTGATTTAAAAACATATAAACAAAGTTAAAAACACTAAACTAGACTCAAAGAATTCAAAACAAACTCAAAGAACTCAAAACAAGCTAAAAACGCTCAAATCTGCCTAAAAACACAAACTGGGCAGGTTTGGACTCTAAATACACTTTTGGACGAATTTTGGTATTAACTTGGTTCAAAATACTTAAAAACACAAACTAAATCAATTTCTAACTAATATGACTCAACAAGGTAAAGGGGGTTTTGGTTTTGACGAATTTGAAAACAAAACAAGTAAATTAAAGAACTAATGAAATCTGCACGAATTTGAGTAGATTGAATGGATGGAAGGCTAGCTAGGAGGTTCTTCTCCACACATGATACACTTGCAAACAAAACGATTTCCAGTTGCTTTTCAATAAACTACAAATTCTCAACGCCCCAGATTAACTGTGAATTGCACTAATTAACCCTCAGATTTTCCTAATTTCATTGAATTGGATGATTGCATACAATAACCCAAAGCATTCCCCACAAGTTCCCTACATGAATTGCATAATATAGATACAAGCAAGAATCATTAAGTTCTATGAAAATCATAAGCATTGATGAAACACTTGTAACTATGACTTGCATGAAACTTATGCTAAGAATTTACTTAACATGGTTGTGACGAGCAACCTTTACTACTTGTGAATATAAGTTCATAACGATTAGGTGAAACTCCCTTATACCCTAGCATCAGATTTATGCATGAAAATTAAGCGTGCACTCTCAACCAACATACACAAATCAGTTTTAATTCAAATGGATAAGTAAATTGAATTCAGAACTTATGAATCACAACTGAAAGTAATCAAATCATATTGCAAGCATGAACATGGTTTCGAATTCCCCCCTAGCTAAGGGGGGTTTAGTTACTCATAATTGCAACAAAATCAGAAAATAACAAAGTAGACATTGAAAGCAAGAATGAAGTTCACCTAAAATGCTCTAAAGTTTCAAGCTTGAAACGCCAAGGACCTTCTTTTTCACCACCTTGTTGCAGCACAAATGTCTAAGGATGTGTATGGATATATGGAAAGGTTATGAATGTATTTAGGATTGGCGAATGTCTTGGCCAAGGGAAGGGAGTGTATGGAGTTGTGTTTTGAGATATATGGGAAATGAATGGATGAATGGATGAATGGATGGTGCTCATGGCCAAGGAATGAAAGTGTAAGTGTATGGAGTTATGAGATGTGAATGTAGTGTCTTCGGATGGATTTTTTTCTGATTTTCTTTTGTTACGGTGAAGGGTGGATGTATTTATAGGCTAGGGAGAGGACCACCATCTAATTAAGGTGGTAGTGGTGTATGTTGTGGTAATGAATGGATGTAATGGGTGTAGTGGATGGATGTTTGGTAATGAGTGGATGTAATGGGTGTAGTGGATGGATGTTTGGGAATGAGTGGATGTAATGGGTTGAGTGGATGTAATGGGTGTAGTGGGTGAGTGTTTGGTAATGAGTGGATGTAATGGGTGTAGTGTATGGATGTTTGGTAATGAGTGGATGTAATGGATGTAGTAGATGGATGTTTGGTAATGGGTGGATGTAATGGGTGTAGTGGGTGAGTGTTGTGGTAATGAGTGGATGTAAAGGGTGTAGTGGATGGATGTTTGTAGTTGTAGGTCAACACACTTGCACACACACATGCTGATTTCTAGCCTTCTAATCTTCAAAAATGTCGATTCTCATGTCTCCAAGCTTGCACTATCCAATCTTGGCCCAAAAATGCTCCAAAATGCTCCAAATAGTACTTTGTTGCCAACTTTGTTATTTGAACCTACAAACACACGAAAATAGCTTAAAGTACTAAAATAACTAGAATTAAACTAAGTAAATGCCAAGAAACAAGCTAACTAAGTTGCATAAATATGCTCCTATCAAGGCATCAGTTTCAACAATTTTGAAGGAATTAGGAGTTAAAATGCCAAGACAGGGCGAAGTCTTAACATGTGATTTGATTTGTTTGACTATGGAAGTATGAGTATTGGACCATGATGAGGGATTTTCTTTCAGACGATCAAACAAGGGTTTGCATTGTTATCTAAGATGTGGATAAAATTCTACAACATAATTTGAGGATCCTAGAAAACTCTGTAATTGGGTTTTGTCAGTGATTTCATCTGGAAACTTATCTGCAAATTGAATTACTCTATCTATTGGTTGAATGGTTGACTGGTGGATATTGTATCCTAAAAACCTAATTTTGGTTTGGAATAACTTAATTTTGGTTGTTGAGACAACTAATCCGTTTGATTTAATTATCCTAGCAAACATGTTTAAGTGTTTCCAATGCTCATCCATCAATTTGGAATAAATGAGAACATCATCAATATAAACAATTGAAAATATTTCGCCTAGGATTTTTTTTGTTTTTGTTCTTTTGTGTATTTGAAAATATTTTCAGAAACAAATACACAAAAGAATAAAAATTGGATATTAAAAATAAATGGAACAATTTCATGAACCATCACAAATTTGAAGTATTTTTCTTTGACTTTGTTAAAAATTATTATGAAACTGAAAAGAAGTTAGAAGTTATTACCAAAGAAAATTGGGTCAAAGAAGACAAAACCATAGTCTATTCCAGTCATCCTCCACAAGAAACGATTTTAATTACAACTGCAAAAACACAAGTACCAGCTACTCCTTTCAAACTTCCAAAAGAGGATGCAGGAGTCAACCCAATCATCGAACAAAACAATTTCACAAACAAGAGTCTACACACCATAGGAAAACAATTAGATAAAATTGAAACCAAAATAGATAAACTTTCCCAACCAAAATCAACACATAGGGAAAAACCCTTGGTTAATTTTCCAGAATCTTCTTCAAGAACAATTGCCTTGAAAAAATATTCCGCGAGTCAAAGAATTTGACCAAGTGTTACAAGAATTTAAACAAGAAAAGACAGTTAATGTCTTGCAACACGTAGAGGAATCTTAGGTAGAAACAATTTCTACAATTTGGGATTCAGAAAACGAAACTGAAACTGATTCCATTAGGAAAGTAGAACAAGCCTTTCAAAATCTTGAGCTCAAACGAATCACAAATAGAAGAGTCAGCCCAACCACACTTAACAAGAATTGGTATCCAGGACCTATACCTCCAGACATTCAATTTGAACAAAGAAACATTCAAAACCTATTCTCGGTTTCATCTGATAAACTCTTTGAATGGAATATAGATGGATTATCGGAACAAGAACTTTTGAACAAGCTATATATCTCCATGGCTGCTAATAGTTATATTACCAATCATAATCTTAGTCAAACACAAGTTGTAGACCTCTTGGTCACTGGATTTACAGGAATGCTTCATTCCTGGTGGGAAAAACACCTCACTGAACAATCAAGAAATGAAATAAAAAATGCAGTTAAAAAGGATGAAGAAGGAATTCCCATTTTTGATAAGCATATAGGACAAGGAGTCCTAGATGCAGTCAACACATTACTCTTTACCATTATTGAAAATTTCATGGGAACACCCAGTAATGTCACCTCTAGAATTCATGATCAACTTGGTAATCTAGGATGTCCAACCTTAAGTGATTTTAGGTGGTACAAAGATGTTTTCATGTCTAGAGTAATGCTTAGAGAAGATGGTAATCAACCATTTTGGAAAGAAAAATTTATTAATGGATTACCAAACCTTTTTGCCCATAAAATTAGAAATGTCTTAGTTAATGAAGAAGGTGTCATACTATGTCATGCCCTTACTTATGAGAATATTATAAATATTATCCAAAAAGAAGGATTGAAAATGTGTATAGATATGAAAATCTCAAAACAAGTCGGCAAAGACCAGTCAATAGCCAATTACGAATTAGGAATATTTTGTGAACAATATGGATTACCTCCTATTGCTCCATCCAATAAAAAGAAAAAAAAAATCAGAAGTCTACACTAAGTATCTAAATAGATACCCAAATAAGTATTCCAGTAGGAGACATTCCAAATATAACAAATTCAAAAATAAGAATCTTGAAACAAATAAATTTTATGAAAACCCCAAGTCCAGTAAGTGGAAGAGGAAACCCTCAGGAAAATTCCACTAAAAAACCAAGAACAAAAAGGAAATTGCTACAAGTGTGGTAAATTCAGTCATTATGCAAAAAAATGTCGAGTGAAAAAAACAATCAACCAATTGAAGATCTCTGAGGAAGAGAAAACTCAATTAATCCAAGTTCTAGAATTAAAGGATACAAACCATAGTCAATATGAAGTTGATTTAAGTTCTAATTTGTCTTCTTCCAACAAATCCTCAAGTAGTATATCATCCCCAGATATTAGGATAGGATGTACTAATACTTATTGTAAAAAAAAATTCAGTCCTCAATAAACAAGAAGAACAAGAAGATCTTCTTATTGAATTAATCAGTAAAGTTGATGACCCTGAATTAAAATCATTTTACTTAAAAAAAGCTCAAAAAACTAGTCTCTTAAGAAGAAGCCAGTACTAGTCAACCCCAGTCATCTCAAAATATCAGTCTTAGCACAACATTAGAGCGGTTCAATAAGCCCAAGAAGGAAATCACAGTGAAGGATTTACAGAGAGAAGTTAATAAAATCAAAGAAGAAATTAGGTTCATGAAATCAAAAAACCTAGAAATACGTACAGAACTCAGTAGAGTTCAAATTCAAAAGATTACAAACCTTCATGATGAAAAGCATAACAGTTCTTCTTCAAATCATAAGTCAAACTCCCAGTCTGAAGAAAAGTCCACAGAAAATTTAATATTAAGTTTATTAGACAAGATAAGAATCCAGAAATGGTATTCTAAACTCAAAATAATAATTGAAGAATTCCATATAGACACAATTGCTTTGATGGATTCAAGTGCAGACTTGAATTGTATTCAAGAATGATTAATTCCTATTAAGTATTTCCATAAATCATCAGAAATACTTAGTGATGCAAACCAGTCACCAATGCAGTTGAAATATGAAATTCTGAAAGCCCATGTTTGTTAAAATAATATTTGTTTTAAAACCCCATTTGTCTTGATTAAAAACATTTACGATCTAATCATTTTAGGTCTCCCCTTTCTAACCCTTCTATATCCTTTTAAGGTTCACCATAATCGTATAACCACTAGGATGTTAGGACAAAAAATAACATTAGAAATTATGTACAGAGACATACCTTAGAAAATTAAGACAATTCCAGAAAGATAGTATATCAAAATCCATCAATCTTATTACCAACAAATCCCAACAAATTAATTTCTTAAAAGAAGAAATTAATTACAAAAGAATTGAAGAACAATTAACAAATAAATCTTTGTTACAGTCCACAGACAATTTCCAAAAGAAACTTGTTCATGAGATATGTTCTGATATTCCCAATGCCTTTTGGCACAGAAAACAACACATTGTTAAACTTTCTTACAATAAGGATTTTGATGAAAAGAAAATACCAACCAAAGCTAGACCAATTCAAATGAGTCAAGAAGTTATGGAATTCTGCAAGGCAGAAATTCAAGAACTCATTAATAAGGGGATAATTAGGAAAAGTAAATCACCATGATCATGCCCCGCTTTTTATGTTCAGAAGAATGCTGAATTAGAGAGAGGAACACCTAGATTAGTCATTAATTATAAACCTCTTAATGAAGTCTTGGAATGGATACGTTATCCAATTCCCAACAAAAGAGATTTAATTAAGAGACATAGTCAAGCAGTAATATTTTCAAAATTTGATATGAAGTTTGGATTTTGGCAAATCCAAGTTCATGAGGATAATAAATACAAAACAGCATTTGTCACTCCTTTTGGTTATTATAATGGAATGTAATGCCTTTTGGCCTTAACAATGCACCCAGTCAATTCCAAAATATCATGAACGAAATATTTAATCAAGACAGTCATTTTCAATTGTTTATATTGACGATGTTCTCATTTATTCCAAATTGATAGATGAGCATTGGAAACACTTAAACATGTTTGCTAGGATAATTAAGTCAAACGGATTAATTGTCTCAGCAACCAAAATTAGGTTTTTGGGATACAATATCCACCAGTCAACCATTCAACCAATAGATAGAGTAATTCAATTTGCAGATAAGTTTCCAGATGAAATCACTGACAAAACCCTTGTTTGATCGTCTAAAAGAAAATCCCTCATCATGGTCCAATACTCATACTTCCATAGTCAAATAAATCAAATCACATGTTAAGACTTCGCCCTGCCTTGGCATTCCAACTCCTAATTCCTTCAAAATTGTTGAAACTGATGCCTCTAAAATTGATTACGGGGGTATTCTCAGACAGTCAATTTCTTCAGGATCTCCTGAACAAATTGTTTGTTTCCATTGAAGAGTATGAAATCCAGCTCAAAGTAATTAGGGGGGTTTGTTGCGCCGGACTATCTCGGACTGGATTAGCTTCAAGGACTAAGCTGGACTGGTTTAGATTAGACTAAGCTGAACTAACTTAGTGAAGCGTTTGGTGCAATGTTGGACTAACAAGCTGGATAGTAACAAATTATAATATTATATTATTTAATATATAAATTATTAATATTTTATTATGATCTAGGTGACCGGAGATGACGAGGAGTCTATCGGGAGTGGTTGTTGAGCATGACGAGGACGAGAGAGGATAGTCTTAGCTAGTCCCATGGTTATTGGGGGGTCTCGCTAAGACCTCTTGGTGAAGGGTTTTGTCCATGCTAGTCCCCTTTAGTCTCATTAATGTTAGTCCCAGCATGGAACAAACACAGTATTGGACTAACAGCTAGTCCAGTCCAGTCCAGTCCCACTTAGTGAGGGTAAACAAACGCCCCCTTATAGTACTATTACGAAAGAAATATTATTTATAGTATTATGCATTAGCAAATTTCAAAATGATTTATTAAATCAAAAGTTTTTAGTTAGAGTCGATTGCAAATCTGCAAAACATGTTTTACAAAAAGATGTTCAAAACATTGCATCAAAACATATTTTTGCATGATAGCAAGCCATATTAAATATTTTTTATTTTGACACTGAATATATTAAAGGCAACCAAAATTGTATCCCTGATTTCCTAACCAGAGAAATTTTGCAGGGAAAGAATGACAGCGAAAAGAACTGATCTGAGAAGGCTTCCTTCCACTCTACCACCACCACCAGTAAAATAAGAATCAAGCCCAGATTATTCATCGGCCTTAGCCATTACCAACCGTTTCACCCCCTTAGGTTCCACAATAGGAAACCTCAAACCAAATTCCCAAACACCACGTTCCAATTACCAAACGGCATTAGTCAGTCAATAGAACTCTTATTCAACTCAGCCATATCATTCATCATCGTCATCTTAATCAGCTAGCTAACCAAAACATCCCCATATGTTAAGAAAAATCCAGATGAATATTTTTTTAGCATTCCCTTCAACATTCATCAAGAACAAGCCCTAGAAAAAATAGGCAAAACAGTTTTTCCACCCAATTTTCATTATCAACCTACTGAATCTTACAAAAATCTCAAATATTATCAAGCCATCCACAGTGAAACTGAGTCCATTTCAATCAAACCTCTCTACAGCAAAACTCATGAAAACAAAATCCTTTACCATTATCTTTACATTGGAAAGTTTTTAACTGAATCAGAATGGGGACTCCCCCTTTATCAAACCAAGCCTCTTCATTCACAGAATGTTCTTATTCCCAATAATCATTATAATTATTTCAATTATAATCAAGCATGGACTAACATCGTTCTCCATTAGACCAAAGACTTTAGTCATTCATGGTTTATTAATTTTGACAAAAGTTTCAAACTTAATTTTCCTGTATGATTCCCAAAATGGTGGTCAGTTCACGGCCCAACAACCAGTCTCCTACCAGACGAACTTATGCAAGTCCTCTTAGCTGGTTTCCAGCAAAAATTTGACAGAACCCGATTCAACTACAGGATTACACTTCTCCCATTATTCATAGCCAAGTACAAAGTCCCGTGGATTATGAAATGGAATTATGTAGTCGAAACAGGTGAAATTTACCATTCAAGATCAGTCAAATGGTGGGATAAGTTGAACCATCTGAAGATCATCAATTTGGTCCTCTCAAAGTTTCCCATCACTCCAGCTTCAACTATCCCAACAACTCCAGTTCCAGTTATTCCGGTTCAATAAAAAATGGCACTGTCAATTAGTTACTCGGCATGTGATTCCAATAGGAAATACGTCAAAATCAACACCGAAAGCAGTAGCAATTATCAACAATCATTCCAGACAAGACACTATTCATGAATAGTAATATCACTTTTTACTATTCATCCATCATTTTGTTCCCCAATTATGGCCATATGCTCCTACAGTAATCAGCTTTAGCATCTTTCCAGCTCACAATGTAGCCGGATTTCCCACTTTAATCATCAACAATCTTCAGTCTATTTAGGAGAAAGCCTTCATCTGAAGACGGGGGGTTGAACCTTCTGCGTATTCACAAAAAACAAAAGATAATTTCAACTATCATTTTCTCAATAAAACATTATAAACACTTTTAGTTCTAAGATCAAGGATGCCTACGTGCACCAATATCCTTGCTTTCATTTCAATTTGCTGACTCAATTGGCAGTAAATCAATTGTAAGTCATTGAATAAAACTTATTTTCAAATATATATCTGCATCACTACATTGAATTCATTATTTTCATTATGAAGAATATTTTCATAACAACTGATTTTGAATGGCATAAAATTCTTACTCACAGTCAATTCATCGAATACGTCAAGTTCAAGGTAAACACCGATCAATCATTTGTTCAATTCTTTCTATTTGTTTATAATAGTTGGTTTCATGGCATTTTTAATCCTAGTTATCTTACACATCAAGTTCCACATAATTCAATTAACATCTCATTTTAACAGTTAATTCAACTCGAATCATCATTGCCCTTAGTATAATTGTCCCCATCGTTATTATCACTATTAGTTCCGCCCCATTTATATATATATATATATATATGAAAGCTTTTAGCTAACCCTGCGGTGGAAAGAATCCTATACTAATTACAATTTGTAAATACTTGAGAAACAGTAGCGACGGAGAAGATTCCAGGATTACTGATTATACTCAAACATCTGGCAAGCACAACTGCTGAAATTACTTTGTCTGTACGATTTTGAGGGATCTTCATTTTCCTCTAATGAGATTTCTTCATGTGTTTTGTGATAATAAAAGTGCAATTGGTATTAGTCTGTATTGTACTGATTATTATAATGAACACATATCTAATACTTAAATGGGTCTTCATCTAGCTAAATCGGTACCCATTGACCATCGCTCAACCTGCCTTCCATGCTAGAACAAAGCATGTAGAGATAGATTGTCATTGCATTCCTTAAAAAGGGCTTCTCGGTCGCACCGGTGTTCAATATGTTCGGACTTGGATAATTGCTGATACTTTTGCCAACTGTATGCTGGCAGATCGATCATCTTCTTCGTGAAAATCTCTCAGTCCATTCTACTCCCTGCATCCTGATCGGGTGTGAAAGAAGTGATGCAACCACAAAGACTGATCATGACCAACCACATCAGATCACTACTCAAGACTGTTACAGTTAGTTTGTTGAGTCAGCACAAGTTAGTTAGCCTTGAGTATTTACGTGTAAGTACTGTTACTGTGTACTGTATTGATTATTACAATGACTACAAGATCCATTTTCTCATTTCTCTACATTGAGTAATTAATTTGATCAATTCAATTGATACGTACAATGTACCAATCTTGACCTTGTTCTAGAGTAAAGTTGGTAGAAGTAAAAGCATAAATTACACTCTGATAAAGAAATCGAAGATTTATGGTTGAAATGTTGAATTATGATTAGCATCCCTTGCAAGCTGATCTTTCTTTCAGCATTTTCAGCCCAACATACCTGCTCGAAACATCAAAATTGGATGGTAAAACATCAGGGTTCATACCAAAAAAAGTCATAACCTAATATTTTCGATTGTGGATGGCACAATATAAAGATAAGAATTTATTACAGTAATCTAGTTATTGGTAAGCTCACTGAGGGATGACATTTGAACTTGAGTGCGCATAAAAAAACACGCTGCCTTAACTAATTAGCTTTAACGTACTTGGGTTTATTATATATGGGGACAGATTATGGCACCACTTTTTTTATACAACTTTTGACACACGTTCTTATGGGGCCCTTTTCATAATATTTCTCAACGATCCGAAGCATCTATCTTTTAGATCTTCCTCTCAAAGATCATGTCTACAAAAAATCACTCAAATTTGAAATCATATGACCGTTGAATTAAGGGTTTAGGGTTTCTTTGTAAAACCAATTTGTTCATTTCTTTCATTACAAATCAATATCTTAATGGTTTAGGGATCCCCATATTTTTATAAAAATGGGGATTAGCTTTGGGGTCTACACTACATTGAACTTTAATGATCCAAATCGTCTACTTTTCAAGTTGTACCTTAGAGATCATCCTTACAAAATATTAGCCAAATCAAAAATATTTAAAGCATCTAATTGGGTTCAAAGAAATGAACAAGTACTTTGTTATATAAGAAACAATGAAATTTGATGTTAATAATTAAATAGGTAAATGGTTTCGGATTAAATTGTATTTTTGTAAGGATGATCTATGAATCGAGACTAACAAAATAGATAGTTCGGATCGTTGAAATTCGATATGGAGTGGTGACACACCTTGACTCGGAATGTCCACCTAGATTCCGAATTGAGTTATGTTGGCCGACACCTGGAGGGTGACGAAGCCATAAAGTGTAATGATGTGGAAAATGTGAGTAAATTTAAACCTAAAGTGCCTAAATACAAGAATGCACTGGTGAGCGGGAATGAACCCATTTCACACGTGATGTCAAAGCATAAGTAAAGTACAGTAGAGTGGATTAAGAATTATACCATCGAGGGTAATGACCAATACCAAGATTTTCCAAGAATCCTCGTCGATACGAAAGCTCAGCTACTAAAACCTAGAAGGGTGAGAAATAAGGGTGAGTGGGCCTGAAAATAAAGCTTTTTAAAAACCTTTTCGAAAACATAATAACCCTTCGTCATAAAATAAGTATAGTTTCCAAAATATATACATACTGTGTATAGTATGAAAATGCTTACCATAACCTGCAAATACGGCACAATATCTTGTAAGTAAACACATCATGTCCGTAACCGCATACTCGCATAAGCAAACATATCATAACGAATGCTCATTGACACATGCTGACACACGAGTTCATGCAGAGGTATTCTGACATGAACAGGATTGGGTGTAACAATGATATAAGCTCTAGTACTACAATCACATAAAGACTGGCGCTATGTGCAACACTTACAAGTCGGAGTTACCTATTGCAACCTGTACGATATGACTGGCACCTATAATGGATTCACAGTGAGCGTACGATATGATGTGCACACACGTGAAAGCCTAGCCCTGGCCCAGGTGAGTACTAACACCGATGTAGCAAACGATGAGCAATACAAATATAGGCATGCCATGGTGATTCGATAATTCTAGTCAACATAACATTATTCATAGTTGTCACATCCTGGCCCGTGCCCGTACCATATCCTGGGCTCGAGTCCACCGTAGCACGATATTGTCGGCTTTAGGCCCCGACCATGCCATCACAGTTTTGTTTCTGAGAACTCACACGAGAACTTCCCAGTGGGTCACCCATCATGGGATTGCTCTCATACGATCTCGCTTGACTTTGGAGTTTTGATAGAACCTGAAGCCAGTGAGCTCCCAAAAGGCCTCGTGCTAGGTAGAGATAGAAATATACATATACGGCTGGATCAACTCCCCTGGGCGATGTGGAATGTTACAATCCACCCCCCCTTAGGGGCCCGACGTCATTGTCGGCACACTTCTAACCAGGGATTGGCTCTGATACCAAATTGTCACATCCCGAGCTCGACTTCACCATAGCACGATATTGTCTGCTTTGGGCCCCAACCATGCCCTCGCGGTTTTGTTTTTGGGAACTCACACGAGAACTTCCTAGTGGGTCATCCATCATAGGATTGCTCTCGCTGCGATCTCGCTTAACTTCGGAGTTCCTAAGGAACCCGAAGCTAGTGAACTCCCAAAAGGCCTCGTGCTAGGTAGAGATGGGAATATACATATAAGGTTTACAGGATCAACTCCCCTGGGTGATGTGGGATGTTACAATAGCCGTAAGTTTAGCTAAGGCATCCTATAGGATTTATAATAATTTCCTAATTCTCGTCATTACGTCATTTTCTATAAATGTTAATTAATTATGGCAGTTATATAGAAAATACATTATTAGATGTATATATGGAAACTAAGTAAATAAATATATGTATATATCAAAGAAAAGGCCCACTCACAAATCATGTTGTCGAGTTGAACCCGCCTCGTAGCATTGAGAGTCCTTGCGATGAGTATCCTCTAGAAACAAAACCATTTATGTAAATACGTGATGTACTAACGTATAAACACGTTTTCATACAAAGTATGGCTAATAAAGAAACTATTTTAAAACGGTCGAATTCAGGAAGCGGAGGGCGTAGTGGGGGATGCATTAAGGGGCAAGAGGGTCAGCTGACCCCCCAAACTTATGTGAACGTCCATGGATACCTTGGGTGTTGACCCTCCAAACTTCGGTGAATGTCCATGGATACCTTGGGTGCTACTCTTTTGAAGATTAGAGTCAGCTTCATACATGCCCTCTAATTAACTTCAGCCTTACCAAGACTCGATGAATGTCCATGGATACCTTGGGTGCTGCCCCTTGCATACATTAACAGGTGTGCAATATGCCTTTCCAAATGACTTTAGGCCTACCAAGACTCGATGAAATGGTGATATGCATGCTATTTATGGAAGAAAAATATTGCGCTCTATGTGCACTATTCTTACTGACCCCACTAATATTATTTCCTGGATCCACCACTGGGAGGGCGGATTCGAGTCTGGCACGTTGAGAAACCTAAGAAGGGACCTCATGTTCCTTGCCAGTCCGCCGCACGCGGCTACGAGTACCGTCGTACTCATCTTCCTCGCGAAGGCCTATGTTTTGCACGTTTTTGGCCTAACTTCCAAAGCTCCTATCGAGCTCGATTCTCCACCAAAATCATTGATTCAAGAGCCATTTTAAAGTTAGAAATGTTGGGAACAAAACCGTACCAAGGTGGGGCCGAGTTAAGGTCGGTGCTGGCAAAAAAAAATGACCTGAAACTAGCCAAGTAGTCACGGTTCTTGAGTTTCCAGAAAGCTAGAAAAGTTCCATTTCGTCCTTTCAGTCACCATACCTTACCAAAACAAGTTTAAAACCCTAAGATCATTAATAAACAATGAAAAAGAAGGGAGATAGAGTGTTCCCGAGGCCCACCTTAGTCGTGGACAGAAGAAACTCACCGGAGATGGTTAACTCAAAACGGATCCCTCCTCAGTCCGTACATGCCCAGATGCTCAGTTCTCGAATGAGGGTTTGGTAGTTGATATAGTAGTAGTGGTTCAATGACCTGAAGTGGTGTGGAGTGTTATGGTTGCACCTCTCAGTGCTTGCAGAGAAATAAGAGAATAGGGGAAAATGGAGGGTTAATAATAAGGGTTTGAAATAAGAGAGGGAGGTGAGACAGGGCAGTGATGGTGCCTTGAGAACTCGCTGAGGTGATGCTGATGATGATGGGCCGGTGTTGCTACACCTTCTATGCAGTGCATATAACTTAGAGATGGAAGTTTTGTTGGTTTACATAGAATAGAGAGTTAAGAGAGAGAGTGTGTAGGAAAGAGGGGGAAAGCCAGAGAAGGAAACATGAGGAGAGAAGCATGGGAGAGATAGATGGAATGGGTTGTGGGTCCCACTGGCTGCACAAAGCAATGCCACTAAAAAAAACAAAACCGAAAAAATATCTCGTGACATGAAATTACCAAAATGCCCTCCACGTTTGTAGTTTTGTAAAAATTTAACCATGCCTCCAAATTCAGTTCTCGCATGTGCATTTGTACTGTCAAGTACTGCGGGAATACAATAAAATGATAGCACATACACGTCACGAAATGACGGTCAACAAAAATCAATAATCTCGCATCTAGGACATTTTCGTAAAATCACTCTTTTAAAATTTGTAAAATCGTGAAATTAGGGACAGGCTGTTACAAATGGGCCCCACAAAAGCGTGTACCAAAAATTGGGTTAAAAAAATGGTGTCACAAATATATATATATATATATATATACATACATACATACATACATACATATATGTATGTATGTACGTATAGGGAAATTATATTTGCACTCATATAACCTCACTCTAGACCCAACTTAAACTTTAAATGTAAATTATCCTTTTACCCTATATTGCATAATTACCATCAAGTACAAGATGAAATTGACAATAAAACTAAAATTTACTAATAAAACCCGCACCCAATAATATCAAACCCTACCATCACTCAGTCTTTGTCCTATGTTCGTTCTGGCATAAACCTTAAGACGCTCTCATAAAGAAAAACGAGCTCTTTTTGAGATGGATGGTGATTTTGAAGTTTGGAATCCTCCAACTAAGGTATGAATCAATTTATGCAAGTTTTTTTTTTCTTCTTTTTTTTGGTTAATTTCAATTCTTTTTAGGGCTTAGGAGTGTATAGCGTGCAAAAAAGGACTTTGTTAGCCAAAGTATGTGTTCAAAACAAAAGAAAAGAAAAATGGATTTATGCCAATCAAGTTGATATATTGTTTTCGCGTGGCACTGGAAAATAAGAAGATAGGGACAATGATTACAGTGAATATCATCCTTCCTATACAGATGAGAACAATTTATATCACCGTGACTGTATTTTCAACTTTAGCCAGAGAAAAGAGAATATGATCTATTAGAGTAGCGATGGTGGAACATGTCTACTTAGAGCAGGGCAAGTTGAGAAACTGCATGGCCGTATATATCATGGGGCATTGCAGCAGGTTTATCGATTGGGTGGTTGGGGTTTGATAATGTAGGTGTCTCAACTGGGTGAGGATCCATGGAAAGAAAAGGTGATCATTTTCGGTGAAACAATGGGCTACAAACCTTGCAAGGCCATGATATGAGTTCCAAGCTCGCCTTTCTCAAGAGCGCGGCGGGTGAATTCTATTGCAAACACTATAAATGTTCCTCACCTGATGTACACAAACTGTTTGACTCCATCTTTCAAGTGGCCGTGAATGCACAAATGAAGCTAGAGCAGATGATCAAACGCGCGGACCACGGCAGCCATTTCTGGTGAAATGTATCGAAAGCTAGTTGTGGTGGGCAGATTTTGGGCTTTATTTTATAAATGGGTGTAAAAATAAACTTACATATTCAATTGAATTTGTAAAGGTAGTTTAGATAGTAAATTTGTGCATAAAGAGATATTGATAGTTTAATTAAAAGTATGTGAGTGTAGAAAGTAAATTGAGTGTAAAAATAGGTTATATGGGTTCAAATAAAAATTTTCATATATATATATGGAATTATAGATAATAAAAACAAGGAAAATCCGGGCATGGACTACTCACACTCAATTGATATGTCTTTTAAATCTTTATCAGCATGTATCTTATTTTAAAAATGTGAGATTATATTCACACACCTCAAATTACTTTCTCCATACCTTTTTAATTTTTTAATATTTTTCTATTAAGTGTTAGTGGTGTGTAGAAAATAATAAAAAATTAAAAATGTGTGAGAAAAGTAATTTGGGGTGCGTAAATATAATCTCACTTAAAAATATTCAAATACATTTCGTGTTTAAAAAATATATATTTCATCTTATGTTTTATAATTTCTCTTTTTAACTATATATCTTTATTAAATATTCTCCAATTCAAAACCCTTCTTCTATTATAACCTTCATCAAAGTACATGCATTATGTAATTTATGTGGTTGTATAGAAATATGAATACCACATCTGCCTAACATCATAACTCTGGCTTGAGGATTGGTCCCTGGTGCGAAACTGAAAGTGGATCCATCAACAAGGCGTAGGCATCAATCATCTTAACCCGGAAACCTCCATCAACCACCTGTCCGACGAGGCATCCGCCATGGTAGTGCCAATATGTGGCTACTGTATCTCAACAAAAAATTTCAAAGAATGCATCATCTGACTGGTTCGCTGGTAAAGATGGTCCTTGAATTGCTTCAATATGATTGTTCTTAATAAATCACCAAATTTCCTCATGCCTCTAACCGAACGAGCATATTAGGAGGAAGGCTAAGGGAAAAGAAAGGCAACTATAGAAAAGATGGAAAGAAGATGATGCAAATTTAGGGTTTGTTTATGATTTGGATGGTGTAAATATTAAAAAAGATAAAGGGCATTTTTATCTTAACATTTTATAATTTTGAGTTCCACGAGGGTAGAACGAGTCGTTCCAAGGGGGGAGATGGAATAGAAATTTAACCAAAATTCGTTTCATGGGACAGCGCATCCCACTATCTTTTGCTCACCAAACATGCGACTAGTGTGTTCCGTCCCACTCCGTTCTGTCCTATCCCACGTACCAAACGGTACTAAGGGAACCATAGGATATAGGTCCTAGAAATTGGGTAACATGTCGGAAGGTGAAATTTTTCTTATAGAGCTTAGTATCAGTTTGGTTTAGCTTAAATTATAACAATAAAAAAATAAAAAAAATAAAAAAAAAAAGTGGGTATCAGGAAAAATCTGAGCCTAGAAAGATTAATTTTTTTTTGTTTGGGAAATTGGAGATTCATTACCAAGTTAAAGATACCAAGATTACACAGAAAGCCTACGCCAAGGCAAATAACTAGCAAACCACAACAAACAGGGCAATGTAGGGAGATACAAGGACAACAGACGCCACACCAAGTGCAAAAGCGTCGCCCCCTACACTGCCAAAACAACTTAAGGTGGGCAAGGTAAGCCATCATTGTTAAGGACATAAACCAAAGAAGATGGAGGTCAATCGATCCAAAAAACATTGCACATCTCCTAAGATCTTGTCGACTCTAGCAGGTCCACCGCCATATTGGCTGATCTTGAAGTCCAAGATCAACGACAGTCTTGGAAGGATTCCCCTAATTCTTCGACCTTTGCCAAAATGGGATAAGCCCCCTGCTGCCATTCTCCAACAAGTCATTCAAGCATGAGATAAACTCGAAGGAGTCGAATTCCACAGTAACCAATCTGTGTCCCAGAGAGATGCCCGTAAACACTTAAAAACAACTTATTTTCACAGTTTTGAGTGAAAAAGACTAAAAACGTGAAGCGGCAAAAATGAGCTTAGGCCGACTTTTCTTTGCCAAAACATGGATAAATAGTGTTCATTAAATGAAACTTCCAAATTTCCAAACCTATCGTCACCCGTCTCTTCACTATTCACTCTCGTCAACTTCCATTCTCAAGCTCTCTCTTCATTCGAGCTCGATCTCTCCCTCTAATCTGGTTCGAACACTCTTCATCAATAAAAAGGTAAATTTCCTATTTTTCAACCTCTATTTCTAGGTAATTGGAATGTTGAATTGAATAATTGGAAGATTTGAATTTTTGGGTAATGTGGGTAATCTACTATTCTGGGTAATCTGGGTTTCAGAGTGATGAGGCCGGTGACAATGGACTTCTTCAACGACAAACCAGGGCTCTTAAGAAGTTGAGGTTCCGACTCTCATCAATGTGGGATTCATTGTCAACACGCCTTCTCACGTGTAACGAATTTTCAAGACTAACATGTGGACAACATAATGAGATGTGGTAGCCATTTGGCTTCACACGTGGGACAACCTGATCTGATACCTTGAAAAAGTTGAGGTTTGTAGGATTTTTACCACTTACAAAAGTAGGGATAAAAACACTTAAATACTTGCAAGAGTACAAAGTTATCGTGGTATAGCAGCTCAAACAAACTTGCTCTCCATAGGTATTGAATGAATAATTTATGTAAATATCAAATCTTAATTAATTATTTGAAAACAAGTTTGGAAAAAGGTGATTTTATGACCTAAAATTTTAAAAACGAATGTAATTAAAAAAATTAAATAAAATGGCACAGTAAAGAGAACAAAAGAAAATAGTTTTGAAAATAAATTTAAGCACTAGGGTTCTGCCGTCACCTTAATAATCCTACGTAGTTCTTTCAATTACTTATGAATTACACATGCATATTTTAAAGGTTAGGTTTTAATAAAGTATGTCCTACTTAGAACCTCTAACATAGAACGTATATCTAACATGCAACCCGTCCTGACGTTTGGATCAAATATGAACATGAGAGACTCATTATGTTTTATGAAAACCCTTTGAAAAACCATGCAACCCTTAAGATGTGGTGTTCATCATAAGTGAAATTACAATTATTAACAACAAGAAGCCAGCACCAATTTCAGGGAACCTTCCGACCAAAATTGCATCAAATTACTTTTTCTAAATATCCTAATGGTGGCCAATCATCAAGACAATTAGATAGTTTCAACATGGTGATTAATAATTCAAAACTTGCATACATAATATCATAAGCAAATTGAAAAGAAACTACATGTTCTTGCTCAGGCTCGTGGCGTCGCCCTAGCAAACGAAACTAGCTACTAACAATCATAAAACAAAATATTATTAAAAATATGGATAGAAAACACCATAAAAAAAAACTTGAATCTTCCAAAGTAGTGCGTGTTTTCTCCCCCTCTTTTACCCTAATGGCTAAAAAACCTTATTTATGCTACTACAAAATAAAATCCTTACTAGAAAAGGTCTTCTAAAAACTAGAAAATAGGTTTCATATTCTAACTAAAATTCGGACTTCTAAGAAAATCAGACTTTTGACTAACCAAATCAACTCCTATTTGGTCCCAAAAGGTCTCGTTTTAAAGCTTGAGACGTCTCTAACAAATCCTCAGAAAGAATCTTCTTCAAAATATGTCATCTTAACCTCCAAAATACCCAAAATGTCTAGAAACATCAATCTAGGAAAGTTTCGCGTTGGGCCTTTATTTCTTTGCCACGATCAAACGGCTAAGTAGAAAAACTCACCAACCTCCTCCAATTAGAATCGCTCCAAATTCGTCTGTTTGATCACTCTTTGCTTCAGAAGAAGTCGAATGTCTTACGTTAGAAATATAATTTAAAGTATCAAAATTCTCACAAAATGACCAATAAATTAATACTAAGATTAGGGTAAATTATATAATAAAATGTTGACTCATCAAATACCCCCGAACTTAGAACAAAACTAGAAAACAAAAGCAATTGCTAACAAACTAAAAACTTAAACAAAACTTAACTAAGACAATTTTTCACTTTCAAGTTGCAATCCATAGAAAACATTAAAATTTAGAACATCTTTTCAAAAGTTCCAACCAATCCCACCACAGAGTCTAAGCCATTTAGAATCAATTAGAAAAGAATTCACAAACTTCCTTCTGTGTAAAGTGAACCAACATAATTAAGGAGATTCGACTAAAATCCTTACCACTCGTCTTCTTTATTTAATACTTCACACATATTAACTTCACATACTTTTTTTTTCTATTTTTCTTTTTTGTTTTATTTTGTTTTTAGTAATAGCGGTGGTTGTGCAATGCCAGTTCCCTTAAGCTTTCTATCCAACCCATGTAGCAAGCTTTAGGCCAGTGACTCCCAAACCATAAGGCTTTAGGGCACTAGGTGTAGAACACCCCTAAGGACTTACTAACTCGAGCTGAAAAAGCTACGAAACCAACTAACCACCCTGTGTCATGCCATGACTCTACCGTTTGATGCGAGAATCACTACTGATCAGGCAGGATTGGCCCGGTTACTAAGTAAAGCCTTGGGTGGAACAATTATTACTTTATTACACATACTAACTTTACTTTACTAAAGTATAACTCATGAATTAGTGTCTAAGCAACGATAAATAGAAAAAACTCTACTGTAAGATTAATCTTCACCATGTTCATTTGTTCTAATATTTAAAATAATCTATGGATATTAACTTGAAAACGAAAATTTTTAACTAACACAAAAATTTTAAAAAATCTAAAATTTCTTATTTCCCACCCCCAAACTTATATCACACATTGTCCTCAAGGTGTGGAAATAAATAAATAAATAAAATAACTACTTACGACTAGAAAATCCTAAGACACAAACATAAATGAATCTAGACAAATTAAAAAAAAGTACTGAAATTACCAAAACATAAAATAGGCAAAGAATCAGCAAAAAATATAACAAAGAAGGAACGAGCTGACCTAGAGACAAACTCGAGACTTCTGATGTGAACCCTAGCAGATTCATATATAAATAATTTTAGCTCTCATTTACCATGCAAACGCTCCACCTCGAGCCCAAAACCGTGTGGGCTCTCAAATCCTAGCCTCCATATTCCTCCTAAGATGAGAGATCTCTCTCTGTATCTTACTCATCTACAACACAACAAAGCGGTTCATGGAGTTTTACAGGGCTCATTTCCGTCTAATCCAAAAGCTGAAAGGTGCAAAGGTAGAACTCTCCCTCAAACTTCTTTGTTTCAGTTTCGATTTGTGCATTGTAGTAAAATAAACCAAAACTAACACATGCATGAGGTCTTTCTTTGTGCAAGGAACTTCTAGCTGACGTCAGTACCATCGAAGAGACAACGGACTTCCTACAACATCTTAGATCCGGCGATGCACTGGTAAACAAAACAAGAGATGTTCGGATCCAAAGCCAAAGGTATAATTTCTGAGTCCCCCATCTTCAATCTATTCCTGCATGTGTTAGACAAGTGAATTCTATATGCTTATGTATTGCTTTCCCATGTGCTTCTATGTACAATGTGATGAATGTCTGAGAATTTTTTTTGCCTAATACTGAATCTAGTCTCTGCTAGAATACTACGTCCTTTGTGCTACTTGGATCCCACCCCCAAACTTGTTTTGTAGTATATGTATATATTTTTAAGAAATGTAAGAGCGAATGAGTGGAGTGGGTCCAAGTAGGTACATAGTCTTCTTTGCAAACCCACTGTAACATTTCTGAAACTCAAACTCCAATTGGATTTCCTTTTAAATTTCTACATCGAATGCAAAGTTGTGATGAATGGATGGTTGAATGCATGTATACTGATATGAATGGATGAGTGTATGAATCTACAAGTAATTTAGATTAGACTGAATCAGTTCCCAATGCAGCCTGCAATCACAAATAAAAAACCTAATTAGATAAGCAAAGAAAAATAACAAAAATTAAAAATTGCAATTTTTTTTTCAATTTTCTGATTTTTTTTATTTTTTGTAATTTTTGTAATTAGGAATAGAAGGAAGAAAACTAAATTGAATGAAATTAAAAGATAAGAGTTGGAAAAATTGGGTTGCCTCCCAATTAGTGCTTTAGTTAACGTCTACAGCTAGACAAAGGAAGGAACTGATGATCACGTCACTTGTTCTCTTAGAGTCAACTACTCCTTAGTAGCATCATATAGAGATAGTAGGTATGGATTGAGATGCTTATCAATTATGCGTTTCAAGTGAGTAGCTAAATCCTTCATATTTGGCCTTCTATGTGAATGAAACTTTGTAATCAAATAGAATCCCCTCCAGCGAGGCTTGTGTCTTTGTCGAACTGACTTAAACCTTGTATTTAACATCCACAATTTATGCACTGGCCAAATTTCTTGAAAAAGAATTTGGCTGCCATTACGCTTTTTCTTCATTCCCATGCAGATCTTAGCTTGCTTGGTGGACTTTCCACAAATTTCTTTAAATATGATTAGCTGTGCTGGTGTACTATCCAGTACAGCATTTAAAATTTTCTCATCACCACCAATCTGCCCTGTATCCAAATATGTTTAAGTATTTATGCATTCTTGCTGCTTAGCAGGTTGCCTTGGAGCCTCAGATAAATTGAAATTTAGTGATTGCTTTGGAGCTTTTTTAGTCGCATCCCGTAGTGGTAGATTAATGTGCACTTTTGCATGTGTTTGCATAGAATCTTGATTGTGCTGATCTATTGTGGTCTGCTGCAGCCTTTAGGAAAAAGGCATAGGTGGCTCAACAACTTGGGTAATGACAGATTCAAGGGAAAGTTCAAGGTTAGCTAGCGCTATTTCCTCCATTGGGCATGTGTCACTGGCTGGTAGCACTTCAAATGTAGATTCTTCCATCCAAGTATTGTTGGTTTTTCCCCATCTCAATATTTGATGTGCCGAGCACTCCTTTGAACTCGTCCAGACGTTCGAATCAAATATGAACATGAGAGACTCATTATGTTTTATGAAAACCCTTTGAAAAACCATGCAACCCTTAAGACGTGGTGTTCATCCTAAGTGAAATTACAGTTTTTAACCACAAAAAACCAGCGCCAATTTCAGGGAACCTTCTGACCAAAATTACATCAAATTACTTTTTTAAATATTCTAATGGTGGCCAATCATCAAGACAATTAGATAGTTTCAATACGGTGATTAATAATTCAAAACTTGCATACATAATATCATAAGCAAATTAACAAGAAACTACATATTCTTACGAAAGCTCATGGCCTGGCCCTAGCAAACGAAACTAGCTACTAACCATCATAAAACAAAATATTATTAAAAACATGGAAAGAAAACACCTTGAAAATAAACTTGAATCTTCCAAAGTAGTGCATGCGTCCTCCCCCTCTGATACCCTAATGGTTAAAAAGCCTTATTTATACTACTACAAAATAAAATCCTTACTAGAAAAGGTCTTCTAGAAACTAGAAAACATAATAGAATAAGATAACTAGGAAATAAAAGGTTTCCTATTCTAACTGAAATTTGGACTTCTCAGAAAATCAAACTTTTAACCGACCAAATCAACTCCGATTTGGTCCCAAAAGGTCTTCTTTTAAAGCTTGAGACGTCCCTAACAAATCCTTAGAAAGAATATTCGTCAAAATATGTCATCTTGACCTCTAAAATACCCAAAACGTCTAGAAATGTCAATCTGGTAAAGCTTAAAGTATCAAAATTCAAACAAAATGACCAATAAATTAATACTAAGATTAGGGTAAAATATATAATAAAATATTGACTCATCAAGGTTCTACCATAAAACCAATTGGTAATACAAAGAGTAGCTCAACATCTTATAAGCCTATGCAAGGTTCCTTTTTTCATCAACTTAGGACTCATTCTCAATAGGCTCGACCATGGCCATGGACATTGACGACTCGACCCACTCGAGGTGTTCTACGGGGGCATCATGGGTGAAAGCATGCTGACCGATGCCGATTTCTTCACCTCCTTCGAGGACAATTTTGTTGGCACCGACATCAACTGAACCAGCAAGCCAGGTCATCTTCTTCTCTATTATTTTGAAAATGGAATTTGCAAATGGTTGGTGGTTACTTTGAAAAATTGGATATATATATATATATATGGATTTTAGTATGTGTTTTTGCAATCTGTGATTTTTCTGTGAATGATTGATGAGTTTTCTCTGTCATTTGCTGATAAATTAGTCTAAATCCGATAGTAATTGGTTTCTTATTAGCTTATTATCATGCTGATAGCTCGAATCTTTAGAGCAGATTTATGTCTTGATGTCTCATAAACACCCACGTGCTATTTGGTAGATGAGTGCAATACAATGTGATTCTCTTATAAATACACATGTACTCTTTTGGCTAGGAAGGGTTTTGGGAGTAGCTGGAGATGATGTGTTTGAAATTCCTCTTTTTGAGGATGTTTCTTGTACAGATGCTAAGAGTTTTCATCGTGTCAAGCTTTGTATTTTAAGCATATTACTGGTAGATTTCATGCCAAACTCAGAAACAGAGAGAGGGACAAGGCACATGGATGAGAAAGGAAGAAGGGTTAATCGAAAAGGATGGGGTCTGAATCATGAAACAAACATGATTACATATCCTGTTAATCTATAGCTTGCAAAGCTCTGGTAATTATTCCCAGAACTTCTTTCCTTTCATGGTTGATCCTTTCGATGTTGTTATTAAGAGCTATAGTGATATAGATGCTTACACTGAAAGTAATTTAAGATTTAAGCAAGTATAAATGTTGATATGCTTATTTGGGTATCCTTTTCCATAACATGTATAATTATAATTCTTGTGGATACTATCCCTTATAGTTTGAGAAATCCATTTCAGTGAGATCATTGTTGTTCTCCAAACTACTATTTACTGAAAATACATTGTTGAGTTTTGGTTTCAATATTTGTTGTATATGTCATTATGAAGATTACAAGAGAGTGAAGGCAACTCTTATAGAGAGCCAAAAGAAAGCTACAATAGATTGTAGGATAACTACACAAACACAATCCCTAAAATCTGCCCTAACAAGTGGAAAAGCAAAAAACCAAATTACAAGTAAAGAAGCTTTTACAAGCAACTAAGAAAGGTTGATGTAAGGTGAATGACAAGCTATGGAAAGTGATTGGTGAATGACAAGTTATGGAGAAAGGTTGATGTAAGGTGAATGACAAGCTATGGTGAGGATGACAACTCATACATACAACCCATGCATACAAACCAGTTTCAATACATCCCCTCAAGTTGGATCAAGGGGATTGATTGATCCAAGCTTGCACAACAAACGCTGAAACTGAGTAGAGTCTAGTGCTTTTGTGAATAAATCAGCAAGTTGATCATGGCTGCGTGTGAACATGGTGTCTATCACCTTGGATTGAACTTGAGCATGAATATAATGGCAGTTAACTTCAATATGTTTCGTCATTTCGTGGAATATTGGATTGAAGGCAATGTGCATGGCAGCTTGGTTATCACAATACAAGGACATAAGTGCCATGCTTGTGAATCCGAGCTCGGAAAGAAGACATTTCAACCGTATGAGTTCACAGGCTGTTGCTGCCATAGCCCTATACTCAGCTTCGGCACTAGATCGAGCAATAACAATTTGTTTCTTGCTCTTCCAAGTGACAAGGTTCCTTCCAACAAATGTGCAAAAGCCTGTTGTGGATTTTCAATCAGGGGCATTTCCAGCCCAGTCAGCATCTGTGTAGGCCAAGATGTGATTTTATCCATTGTTCTTCATAATTATCCCCTTTCCTACCGAGCCCTTGAGATATCGAAGTATTCTCTTGATGATTTCCTAGTGAACTAGAGTAAAAGAGTGCGTGAACTAACTGGCTAGGCAAACTGAATATGAGATATCAGGCCTAGTAATGTTGAGATAAATAAGTTTCCCAACCATTCGCTGATAAACATTAGGGTCCGAGGGAGGTTCACCTTTTTCATGCCATTGAAGTTTGCTAACTAGGGGTGTCCGAGCTGGTTTACATTCCATCATGTTAGCTTCATCTAGAAGATCGAGAACATACTTTCTTTGATTCAAGAACAATCCCTTTGAAGAGGTAGCCACCTTAATTCCAAGGAAGTATTTCAAGGGCCTCAAGTCTTTAATGGCAAATTTTTGGTGAAGTGACTGCTTAAGCGTCTTGATTTCACTTATATTGTCACCTGTAATAATTAGGTCGTCAACATATATAAGCACAACCAATTTGCCAGCAATACTACTTCGAACAAACAAAGAAAAGTCAGCATGACTCCTTTTGAACTGCAGCTTCAAGAACTGAACTAAGCTTCCAATACCAAGCTCGAGGGGACTGTTTGAGACCATATATGGCTTTGTGAAGTCTGCAGACCTTGTTGGGTTCATTTTCTCTTGGATGACCAGGAGGCAACTTCATGTACACTTCTTCTTCAAGATCCCCATGAAGAAATGCATTCTTCACATTAATTTGGAATAAGGGCCATGCATTATTGACTACCACATACAACAATACCTTCACTGTGTTCATTTTGGCAACAGGAGCAAAGGTCTCCTTATAGTCAATGCCATAGGTTTAAGTAAAGTCTTGAGCTATTAACCGTGCTTTATGCCTTTCAATGCTTCCATTGGAGTTGAATTTGGTCTTATATATCCACCTACTTCCCACGACCTTCTTGCCATTTGGAAGATCCACCACACCCCATGTCTGGTTGTCATTCAAAGCTTGAAGCTCTTTAGTCATAGCATATTGCCACTCAGGCATGCATGTGGCTTCATGAAAATTCCTTGGTTCGAAAGTGTGGGATAATTTGTTAAGGAAAGAAGTGTGAAAAGATGAGAATCTGTGATAAGAAATGGCTGTAGACATAGGATGCCTTGCAGTGTAAGTAACATACTCTTGTAACCTCACTGGTGGATGTCTATCTCGTGTAGGATTTCTTCTTGGTGCACTTATAGCTTGCTGATTTGGTTGGGCTTCTGATGGTCCAAATGAGCTTGGCACTGTATCAATTACACTCTCAGTGAGTTGAGAATTATCAGTGCTAATATGAGCAAGAGTGACTTCATGAATTTCTGCTGAAATAAGTAGTAGAAATAAGTCCATAAGATCTTATATATTAGCATTAGTCTCCAACCCTTTGTGGAAATAAGGTGAATATTCATCAAATCGCACATCTCTAGAGACTGCCAACTTCCCCGTGTTATGGTTGTACACTTTGTAACCCTTTTGAGAACAGGCGTATCCCATAAACACATATTTGGCAGCTCGAAGGTCGAGTTTTTCACGATGGAGAACTTGAATGTGCACATAACAAGTACAAACATCCTGAAGTGAGACAAGTTTATAGGCATGCCCTTCATGACTTCAAAAGGAGATTTAGTATTCAACACCTGAGTTGGCAGTCTATTAATGATGTACATGGCAGTGAGTAAGGCTTGAGACCAAAATTTCTTAGGAACATTCATTTGGATCATAAGTGATCGAGTATTCTCCAATAAGTCTCAATTCTTTCTCTCTGCCACACCATTTTGTTGTGGTGTACCAACACAGCTAGTTTGATGCAAAATGCCATGATTGCTCAAGTAATTACTCATGTTATTGGAAGTGTACTTGGTACCATTATCTGATCTTAACATATATAACTTAGATGAAAATTGATTGGTGATTAGGTTGTGAAATTCCTTAAAAGCATCAAACAAATCACTTTTAAGTTTTAAAAGATACAACCAGGTTACTCTAGAATAGTCATCAATAAATGTAACATAATATCTATACCCATCAAAGGATTCTACACGAGAAGGACCCCAAATATCAGAGTGAACAAGCTCAAAAAGTTTACTAGTTCTAGAATTAAAGGAAACAAAAGGAAGTCTAGTGGCTTTTGACATTTGACAAGTTTCACACTGCAGTGTGTTTTTACAAAAAAAGGGAAACAACTTGGTCATCACATGTTATGAGGGATGGGCAAGGCGTTGATGCCAGAGTTGGTGTTCCTGAACTTGACTTAAGTTGACACTGAGCTTTTTGACAAAATTGGACTCATTTGAGAGATATTAGAGTCGATTCAAGAAGAACCTTTCACCAATCTTCTTCTGAGTAACTCGGTCCTGAAACACAACATTGTGAGGGGAAAATATGGCAAGACAGTCTAAGGTTTTTGTGATTTTTCCTATTGATAAGAGCTGAAAAGGAAAAAAAGGTACATAGAGAGCAGTGGAATCAGTATGCTTACTTAGCAATCTAATCTTTCCTTTCCCTAGAATAGGTTCCCCTTTCCCATTTGCAACAGATACATGAATTGGATCAATAGTTCTTTGAAAATCGTGGAGACTAAAGGGTTTATTAGTTATATGATCAGTGGCACCAGAGTCAATAATCCAAAAATCATGTGTAACATTTGCATTAAGAGCAGTGGAAATGGCACTGATAATACCTGGAATATTGCCTTTCAATGTGTTCTTCGAGTCAGCCAAGAATCTAGCAAATTTCCCTAGCATTGCAGTATGGTTTTCAGGTGTCATTTCATTAGGTTCAGTGCTTCCCTGCTTCTTTTGAAGAAAAACAGCAAACTTGTTAATGAAGGACACATGATTTGTTGAGAAATTGGCCATCCCATCAGTTGAGGAACAAGCTGAATGAAATGCTTTTAGAGTGACTCCACCCTTTCCATCTTTGATCATCATGCATTCCCTATCAAACTTAGGCTTTATCTCCGGATGAAGAATCCAACATTTTTCTCTCAAATGTCCCTTCATGTTGCAATAAGAACATTTCCTGTCTGCTTTCTTGCCAAGAACCCTATCACTAGTTGCTTTGTGATTTGTCGTGAAAACCCTAGCTTCAGAGTTAGATTTCGTCAACTTTCCTCTCTCTGGACTGCATGACACACACTGGTAAAAGAGGGCAGCTCTTGAGTCATTAACAAGTGACTACGCAGGTCTTCATACTCCGTTCCCAAGCTTGCTAAGAGTTGAAACACCTTGTCTTCATCAACTCTCTTCAGTAGCACAACGGAATCAGTCGTGAGTGGACGATACATATCGAGTTCATTCCACATGGATTTTATACTTCCAAGGTGTTGAACAAATGAGTGATCACCTTGCTTTAAACTAGCCACACTCTTCTTCAACTGAAAGATGTGAACTAAGTTGTTTTGGCTGCCATACATATCTTTGACAGATTCCCATAGGAGAAGGGAAAACTCTGAGTAGCTGAAAAGCTCAGACAGGTTTGGCTCCATGGAGTTAAGTAACTAGGACAGGACCAGCTGATCAGTAGTATGCCATGCATCTTAAGTTGGTGAAGTGGATTTTAGGGGCTCAGAGTTTCCATTGATAAACCCTAGCTTCGATCTTCCTCCTAGAGCAAGCGACACAGCTCTTGACCAAGGAAGGTAGTTGAACTCGTTCAGTAGCACCGAGCAAAGTCGTTGATTTGGATTGTTCTCAACCCCTTGAGTTAAGTTTGGGGAAGAGGATGAGGCACTGTCGGCACTAGACACATTTTCTTCTACCATCTCTATCGATGATGAGGAAATGAAGAAGTAAAAAAAAATGAACAGAGTCAGGACCCTATGGTTCCTGCTCTGATACGATGTTGAGTTTTGGTTTCAATATTTGTTGTATATTTCATTATGAAGATTACAAGAGAGTGAAGGCAACTCTTATAGAGAGCCAAAGAAAGCTACAATAGATTGTAGGATAACTACACAAACACAATCTCTAAAATCTGCCCTAACAAGTGGAAAAGCAAAAAACCAAATTACAAGTAAAGAAGCTTTTACAAGCAACTAAGAAAGGTTGATGTAAGGTGAATGACAAGCTATGGAAAGTGATTGGTGAATGACAAGATATGGAGAAAGGTTGATGTCAGGTGAATGACAAGCTAAGGTTGATGTAAGATGAATGAGAAGTTATGGAAAGTGATTGGTGAATGACAAGCTATGGAGAAAGGTTGATGTAAGGTGAATGACAAGCTGTGGTGAGGTGATCGGATCATATTTATATATATTTTTACTTCGAATTCACTCGTCTTTTCTTGGTTAGTTCCTTATATTTTTGAGCTATTTACGTTATTTTTGTGTTTATAGGATCTGTTATGCAAATTTACCCTTTATTGTCACATGATAATACTAATTTACATTTTATAAACAATGTTTGTCCCTCTCATTATTATGATGTTTGCAAAGGAAGAGAAGAAAGAAGAATAAAATAAAGGGAATCCAAGAGAGGAGTGTGGCAGACAGCGTGACACGCGGGGAGGACAGCACGCTGGGGGAGTCAAAGCAGGAAAAAGAAGGCAGAAAACTGGAAGAGGGACACGGCATAATTAAAAGGAAGGAATCCAAACATGGGCAGCGGCATAAAATAAAAAGGCAGGAAGCTGCCTTAGCAGCTGATAAGGCGTGAGGAAAAGAAAAGCTAGAAAAGATGCTGCCTTGGCAGCTGGCAGCTAGGGCAGCGGAAGGAAAGAAAAGACGAGATCCAAGGAAATAATAGAAGAAGGGGATGTGGAGAGTCCACGCGGGGGATATAGGTCAGCAGCAGAAAGAAAAAGAAAAAAGGGAGAAGCACAGCAATGCAAAAGGAGAAGGAGGTCAGTGGGTAGGACTCATGGCAGACACGGAATGGTGGAGAAAATAAAAGAAATGGGACGGAAAGCATGGGACGGACAGACTGCAGAAAATAAAAGGAGAAATAGGTGCAGAAAACAGTGAGAGACGCGGGGGGGAATTGGTGGAAGGAAGAGGGCTGCCCTTTGGGCAGCGTGAAGCTGCGGAGAGAAAACGAGGGGAGAGAGGGTCCAGACGAGGTGCTGCCTTTGGGCAGCGAGAGGGGTTGACGCGGGTAGACTGACGGAAAGGAAAATAGAATAGAGGGCAGGTTTGAAAAGAAGCTGGGCGTGAGAAGGGAGTGACGGACGCAAGGCAGTGTGACACGGGGGGGGGGAAGCTGCCATTTGGCACCGTGAACTGAAGAGAAGGACTGACAGCAGCGGGCAGTTGGAAGGGCAGCATGAGCTGGATAAGACACGGGAAAGCGAGGAAGACGGAAAGAGACTGCGCCAGGAGGACTGATCAGCACGAACGCAGCAGATCATCTTCTTTCGGTTTAATCTTTTCAAACTTCTATTTTATTTCTTTTTTTTTAATAATGTGTAAATAAGTTTATTTTGGCTAGAGGTTAATTCAAAGCCATGAATATATTTGTAATATGAATTGATTACCTTCAGTTGTGATTTCTGAGTTGTGATTTAATTTGCTTAACTGTTTGATTGATAACTTATTTTTGTATGTCGATTAAGGATGCATACTTAATTTACATGCATGAATTTGATGCTAGAATATAAGTGAATTTCACCTAATCGTTATGAACTTATATTCACAAGTAGTGAAGGTTGTTATCCACAATCGTGTTAAGTAAATTCTTGGCATAAGTTTCACGCAAATCATAGTAACGAGTGCCTCGTCAATGCTTATGTTTTTCATAGAACTTAATGATTCTTGTTTGTATCTCTATTATGCAATTCATGTAGGGAACTTGTAGGGAATGTTTTGGGTTGTCGTATGCAATCATCCAACCCAATAACTTGTGGAAAAACTGAGGGTTAAAAAAGTGCTGTTCACGGTTAATCTGGAGTATTGAAATTCACAATTTATTGAAAGAACAACTGAAAATCAATTTAGGTTGCTTATGTGTCATGTGTGGAGAAGAACCCTCTAGCTAGTCCGTCATTTATCATTTTACCTTAATTTTATGTTTTTGTAAATTCTGTAATTTAGTTCAGTTTAATTTACTTCTTGTTAAAACCAAACACCCATCCATTATTAAATTATATTATTTAGTTAGTTTTTCTTTATTGTTAGTCTTTTAATTTAATTTCCGTCCATTTCAGTTCCTAGTGTTTAAATTGAGTGTTTCCATTATTTTGAGTCATTTTAAGTGTGTTTTGAGTTATTAGAGTTTTTAGCCTAGTTTTGTGTCCTTGAGTCTTGTTTAATATTTTTAAATTAATTTAGAATAGATTAGCAATCCCTCCTAATCCCCGGCCTAGAACGATACCCTACTTACATCTATACTACAACTGTCAAAAAGAGGGTTTAATTTGTGTGTCAAGTAATTCTCGCACCATGAGGATGACAACTCATACATACAACCCATCCATACAAACCGGTTTCAATATACATACAGCATGGTTTTATATCTACACTATGTATGCTTTGGTTTTATATATCTACAGCATGGTTTTGGTTTTGTTCTTTGGACATTGCTTGTCTCCCACTTTCGATTTTGTTTGTGGTTGTGTTTTGTAGGCAAGTGATAGGTTGGTGCTGTGATATCATCTTGGTGAGACTCCAATCTCTAATGCAGTTCTCTGAATTTCTAATGCAGTATATGAACAGTTATCATTTGAACGTGGTTCATAGTCCATGCTTGAGGCTGCAAACAAAACCCAATCCTCCTTCAACTATGCAACAAAGAAGGGATGACAAGGACTTTAGCTATTAGAATTTGTTAGTTAGAAGGTTGTAAAGTTGGTTATTTTTTTATAGGCTAATATAATATAGATTTGTAAACTCTCTCTCACTGTGTAATTTTTTTGCAGCTTAGAAGATATTAATACAATCTTTCCTTTCTTTCTAAACCTTCATCTTTTTCTTCTTTTCTGTTTCACTGTAATTCGGATAGTTTCCAACCTTTTTATCTAGTTAATATTTAATATCTTTGAAGTATGTATTATATAGTTGACAGTATTTCAATTAACCCGATAATATTCGACTATTATTATATACTGAACAGTATTTTACCTACCATTTTTCAATATATTGAAGAAATTTTATCGTAATAATTATTTAGAATTAGGGTTAAGTAAAGTAAGACAAAGATTATAAGAAAAAATGGTTATGTATAACAAATTGACTAATATTTTAGGGAACTGTTATTAGTACTCCAAAAACTTCATTCTGCACTCCTTATAAGTGTATTTTTCTTTCTAATTATAAAAATTTTGGAGTGCAAAATGAGATTTTTGGAGTGTCAATAACAATTCACATATTTTTACTACCTAATTAAATTAATAATACATCCAACATGTCCTTATAGTCATTTTACATAGTCAAAGCAGCTTTATAAAAGTTTACCAAACACTCTGACATTGGTTTTTTTTTGCTACAAGGACATTAGCCAAAAAAAAAAAGCATAGTAATCCCAAACCATTTAGCAAAATAGTTTACCTAACACTTAACTATTTTTTTTTTCACAGCAAGTTTATTCTCATAGCATATCTGTCACAGCCCGTCCCGGAGATGTACATTATTTTATTTCCGATGACGTGAAAAGATGAAATTACCCTTGAGCGTTGATGGCTTGGTGTGACTAAGTTTTGGTTTAAGGACCAATTTGATGAATCCTTATTATGATGGACCCAATTGCAGGTGAAGAAAATATTGGTTTGATTGGTGGATGTGCATATAGGACCACACGCACATCCACATGACCTTCTCTCTCTCGGTTTCACTCTCTCTCTCTCCTTCGAACCTGTACGAACAATCACCCAAATCCCTTGAAAACTTCACGGATCATAGTCAAAGTTGGCACCATTGTGTTCGTGAAGCTGAGACGAGTCGATTGGTACCCATTTCAGGTAAGGATACCTTCGAAAACCCTAGTTTTTCATAACCCCCAATTTGTGCACTATTCATGCACACATAATTCTGGATGTTTTTGGGAATTTGAAGCTTGTAGGAAGCTTAGTGAGTCCCAAGGAAGTTCAGAGTGCTTCATTTGAAGGTTTTGGACGTTAGGATCGTCTCGACAAAGTTTGGCCAGTTTTTCTTGGAATTCTCCAGTGAGATTTCGTGACTTTTAGAACTTTAAATTGGTATGATTGTGTTCTACAAGTTAAGAGCTTCATTTTGGTATAAATTACGTGAAAAATGGTGCAAAAACAAGCAAGAAAGAGGCAATTGCAGTTCTGCCCAGAATCAGACGCCGGTGACATTGTTTCAGCGTCTGGAGGTTGAAGGTGATGCGCGTGAGGGCATGTGAGGCCGTGCCCTCCCTGATGCGTGAGGGCACGTGAGCCATAGGAAAATTTTTCTAAAAATATCACAATGTTTGTGAGGTTGTTTATGTCACTGTGGTATATTCATATACCCATTTTGAGCAATGTATGAGAAGTTATTAGCTAGTTTCGCCTATGTGCTTTAAAATAACGTTTTTATAGTTAATTCGCATATAGGTGAGGCTTATCCCAAGGATAAACGTATCCACGGGCGACTCGGGGGCTACGACTCTTCGACATATCAATGAGTTTGCTTTTATTTTCAGTATATACTTATATACTTGATATATTTCCCAGAAATGCATTTTAAGGAAAGTATGTTTTGAACTAATATGCCAAATGCTTTTATATTCTGAATATGCATTCCATGGTTGCCTATATATATATAATTGTGGTACTGTGGAGGCACAAGTAAGTTCAGGTAAGTTATGTTTGATTATGTGAATCATCGATGATGTGATATGTGATTGAACAATGTTGAGCTCATAAAACTGCACCTAGGGTGATTGTGATTTAGCCAGAGATATGAAGTATAGGCCTGTTTATTTACGTCACCTCCCGCATTATATGCTCATATTGGATCCAACTTAAGTTCACAGTCTTGTCGTACAGACCTTATTTATGGTTTCGACTCGTAGGTGACTAGCAATTTATCGCCCGACAATTATGAGAGAATAAAATTGAGCATAATTATATTACACCCAATCTTGTCGTACAAACCCGTTTTTAGTGGTTCCGACTTATGTGTAGTATATTGCCGTATAGGTCATTATAGTGACTCCGGCTAGATTGACTTTTGAGCTATGAATTCAACTGTACAGACTACCACAGGGGTTCTCGCTAACATATCATATTTCTATGAATTTATTCTTACCTGAATTGCTTACTCTGTTATATCTTGGCATATCATACATTTGAATATGATTATGTGAAGCATGAATTGAATTGATATGATTTCATATATATATATATATATATATATATATATATATTATGTATATGCTTATATCTTGATTCTGGGAAAATTATACATGTTTTACAGCGAGGGGTTAGATATATTGATAAAGAAAATGATTTTGTAAAACATTTGTTTTTGCCAGCTCATGTTTTCTATTTTGCGCCCCTCCAGGTTTTAAGTAAGCTTGTTGTTGGTGGCTTGAGGACGTCGGCAGTTCTGACTTATCCAAATAATAGTAGGACATTCCTGGTACTATATAATTAGTACTTGTCCTACTAGACTGCACCTAGACTTTTATGCTCTGATTAGGAGTGTTTACTATTGTAACTAACTCTAGTAATTCGGTTTCTAATTATTCGTATAATTCTTATCGTTATCGCTTCCGCACTATGTACGTAGCTACGTCACTCTCACGTAACGGCCAGCATGCCTTGGTCTCGGTCGGGGTGTGTCAGTTTGGTATTAGAGCCTAGGTTTAGCAGTCCTGTATAATTCTTGAATGTTCTAATCCTTGTGATGTCTTATGTCAGAACTATGTTGCCTCATAGAGAGCCTCGTTAATTAGTTGAATCTAGTTTCCCTGATATTGCTCAATTAGAGAAAGCTATAGTTTCTACCATTCAGACAGTCCTCAGAGGATACCTCTTGAGACAGTTCATAATCTGAAGTTGACTCACTTCACGGGAAATAAAGGTCATGAGGGGGCAAAAAAATGGCTGAATCATGTGCAAAAGACCTTTCAGGTAATGCAGAGTCAGGGGAATCTTTCTTCTGATAGGTAGGTCGGTTGAGACGACTACCTGGTTTTTAGGAGAACAACTTGCATCCTGGTGGAGATAAGAGTCTTACCAGATGACCCCAGAAGAGATTGTGGACTGGGGAGTGTTTAAGGAGCTGTTTCGAAAAAGGTTCATTCCTTCTGCGTATATCGATCTTAAGAAAAAAAAGTTTACTCATCTGAGGCAAGGAAAGATGTCCGCTAATGAGTATTATAGGATGTTTACTGATCTGTCGAGATATGATCCGAAGGTTGCTGCTAATCCGGTAGAGATGCTTCACCGTTTCAGTTTAAATACTAAGAAGAAATGGCGTTCCATAGCGACATCTACTCACTATGCCTCTTACCAGGAGTTTTATGAGATTCTACTGAGGATTGAGGCCTCAGAGAACATGCCTAGTGAAAGTGAGGATGAGGAAGGAAAGAATGGGGGCCAGAGACGCGATGACAAAGGAAAAGGGCAAGCATTTCAGGAACCCCGCAAGACCCAGAACTTTAAGAGAAGTGGTGGCAGTTCCAGCTCTTCTAGCGGAGGATTGAGTACTAATATGCAGAGGAGAGGTGGTAGATTCACTGAAGGTCCGAGGTTCCAGGGGCAGAGAGATTTTGGTGGATCTGGTGCTCCCTTATGTTGCAGGTGTAATAATAGGCATTTTGGGGAGTGTAGGAGATGCAGCAATGGATGTTTTACTTGTGGTCAGATGGGTCATCGAGCTGCCCAATGCCCTCAAAGTAAGCAGAGACCCCCGCAGCCTTCTTTCCCACCACCTGCACCGACCCAGCAAGCTTTAGGATCTGGTGGTTATTCTCAGACTAAACGAGGAGGTGCCTACCATTACCAGGGTGACGCCACTCCTTAAACCTTAGGACAGCAGCAGTACTCTCAGGATCCTCAGTATCAGAGTAGGTATCCTCAGTATCAGGGAGGATCTATTCTTATCAACCACATTCAGCCGGTGGATCTCAGTGGTACCAAGGGGGACATCCCCAGCGGGGAGAGATTGCTGCTAGTAGTGTAGAATCTTCGAGGTAGTTGCGTTAGCAGAGGCAGGGACGTGGTGTTCATGCCAACAGAGGTCGCAGTGGATGATAGCAGAATAAAGGGCGTATCCACAACATGTCACTGCAAGATGCCAAAAATAATCCAGATTTAATCATGGGTACGTTAAATATTCTTGGTCATTTTGCTAGAGTATTGATTGATTGTGGTGTTACACATTCTGTTATTTCTCATACATTTGCTCAAGTGACACAACCTCATCCTACACCTCTAGGATATAATTTAGAATTTTCTATGCCTAGAGGGGATAGATGTTTTATGGATTAGGTATATCCAGGATATCTAGTGATAGTAGAGGATATTATTATGCTGGCTAATCTTATGTCGTTGGATATTATGGATTTTGATGTGATTTTGGGCACTGATTGGTTGCATTATAATCTTGCCAAGATAGATTGTTATGGGAAGACAGTCACCTTTCATTGTCCTCGATTACCTGAAGTTACGTTTGTAGGAGAGCCTAGTGGGGTGATGCATGGTATTATTTCATCCATGAAAGTAAAGAGATTGTTGTCGAAAGGTTGTCAGGGATATTTGGTTCATATGGTGTTGAATGATAATGCTTCTAGTAGTGTGGAGGATGTTCATGTTGGAAATATGCCCTGAAAATCAATCTTTGGAAGAAACCTTTCAGGACAAATGAATCGATGTATAGATGACTCTTATACATCGAATGGCAAAGATACTAATTAGGACTATCTCAATAAACGATATATGTCCTAAATAGTGAATCCATGGACGATGGATTGATTGAAGAAGTAATCTAATGATGTTAGACTACAGAGACCTTCTTCACATAACCATTATGTCCAAAAGGTTCCTGGTCATTGGATTGTCGGAGGGATACGACAATGCTTAGACCGGTTCATACTGTGTCTGCTTCAATTGGAAGGATGGAAAGTCTCATCCCATTCGTGTGGTGACACTAAGACAAGTATGTAGGTGCTCATTAAGGGAATGAGTTCACTGAACACAATCGAACGAGAGTACTTGCATGGAGGTCTACTCACATGTCAAGCAAGTAACTCTAATGGTTGGAATAATGTAAGTAGTCCTTTGACCTGAGGCATCGTCGTTGTCTTGTGGTTAAGTACTTGATCTTTGATTATGTCAAAAGTCACTCTATCAGAATGTCAACGGCATAGTTGGGGTTAAGCCACTTAGTCATGAAGGCAAGTGTATGCGCAACAAGGAATCTCTAATCCTCGATAAGAGAGGAAGAATACTCTAAGATATGATTCGGGAATCTTTGGCCGAAGTATCGAGTGTAATAAAGGAAAGCGTTCCTATACGACTCAATTGAATCATATAAGAAGGAATAATCACATTAGGGGTTTGACATAATATATCCATACCCTAGTAATGTGATTGAGAGAATTGTTTTAGAGAAGGATCGAATTACATTGTAATTCCAAATGAATAGGTTCTCCGAACAACTTCTACATTAGCTTGGGTAGCTATGACATATGGTTAGATGTCACTCATAGCTTGTGAGTTTTTTCTAGATGATTAAATGTAGTCATCAAAGAAGAAAGGTGAATTAAAATGAAGTTTTAATTCACTAAGTGATTGAATTAAATATAATCAATTGGATTGATGCCAATCACCTCACTGCCTTGCTAATTGGAACCTAAAATGATTGTACACCGATACACTCTTGTAGTGAGTAATTAATGGATGATGGAAATAATTAATTGGATTAATTAAGTGTTGTGATTAATTTAGAAAGTCTAAAGAAATCATAAAAGCGATAAAGATCGTTTTGGGCTTAAAGAAACGTTCGGGTTTAATTGGGCCCATTGGGCCTAAACCCATTGGGCTTTTATTCAAGCATTGGATGACTTGAAATAAATGAAAGCCCAAAGCCCGAACAACACAAAGAGGGCCGGCCACTTTAAGGTGAAGAGGGTGAGATATTTAGTCAAGTTGTTGACTAGGTTTCTTTTGTCTATATAAGGAACTTTATAAGATATTGTTCATTAGGGTTTTTGTGTGGTTAAAAACAACAAAGAGGCAAAAGAATATCTCTCTAAAAACTTCACAAAGGCCGGCCACCTTGGGTGATTTTACTAACATATCTTTCACCCTTTGGTTATTCCTTCATCCTTCTCACTACACTAGTGGGTGAGGATCTTTAGAGGTTTCCTACTTTGGAAACTTGAAGAGAACCTAGGAGCACACATTCTATCAAAGTGGAGGAGGCAAGGAGGGAAGCTAGGCTCAAGGAGTTCAAGGAACAAAGGGCTTGGAGGTGGTCCATCCTTGGTCTCAAGTCTAGATCAAGAGGTATAAGACTAAACCTTCACTTTGTTCTTTTTCTCTAAATTTTATTTGATGAATTATATATAAACCTATGAACCTTGAAGGGGATTTGCATGACTATAGCTTTGATAATTTGTTATAAATGCTTCCGCTGCTTTCGTATATTAAATTTGATTAGTATATGCATGATAGTCATTTAGAAATCCCATATGAAAACTCATAATTTTCCCTTCAAGTGGTATCAGAGCCAGAGGTTTATGTATAATGTGTCCTTTTGGATTTTATGCATATGGTTATTAATGTTATGTATGACATATTATTGTTTCATTCAAAGTATGTTTATCTTTTGTTTTTCAATAGTTGAAAAAATGTTAGTCAAAAGTTGAGAAAGATATGTATGCAAAAGTGTTTTGTATGCATGAATGAAAAATGAGTTTAGAACTAGTTTGACATATTATTTCTTCATTTAAAAGTGTGTTTGTCTTTTGTTTTTCAATGGTTGAAAAATGTAAATCAAGAGTTGAAAAGATGTGCATGTAAAAGTTGTTTTTTATGCATGAATGAAGAATAAGTCATGAACAAAATTTGGGGTTTTTTGTTCTTTATGGTTGGCACGGTTTTGGGGGTGGTTTTGGGTTGTGTTTGTGTTTTATTGTAAACCACTCTCACATCCTTTTAAAGCTAGAAAAAAGTATTCTTGTCACTTTTGTTTTTGGGTTTGAAAAATCACCAAGAATATACAAATCTTGAAAATGTTTTCATGGTTTTGTTCTTGGTGTTCATAGTTTGGTTTTGGGTGAAAATGGTTTTAATTGGTTTTCATGCATAATTTTATGGTTTTGGATGATGTTCTTACCATCCATAACCATATTAAAACTTATAAAACCCTAGCCTTGACTAGGAGGATTTCCATCACCCATCTCACCTAAGTTTTAATGGCAAAACCAAGTGACAAGTAAAATTTAATTTTTTCTACATAATGTGGCTTTTAATGCATGTTGTGTAAGAGTGTGTAAGAAACCTCCCATCCCCTTAATGTGGCCGGCCTCCCTAGTGGATTTATCCACTTGTGGGGGCTATTTTGTAATCTTTGAAAAGTTGATATTTACTTTGAAATATTTACGGTTTTACCCCTAACTTTTCATATTTGCATTTAGGCCCCTACTAACTAGAAAGTTAAAATATTTGATTTTAATTTTGTTAGTTGTTTAAACTCATAATACTCTTATGCCCATATGCACTAAATCTAATTGTTTATGTTGCATTCCATTTGATTATTTGATGTGATTAAATAGTTAGAAAAATGGGTGACTATGGACTTATGCCTTAAACGATAATTGAGCTATGAGATAAGGCGCTAAAATCAAATTGTTTGAACCTTGGGAATGTGTTTTAATTACTGTTTTAATTGGACCTTGTCATGTTTGACGTTAATCTATCTCTCCCCTTTTAGTATATTTAATTTATAGGAATTTGTACAAATCGGTTTGTAATTCTTATTACTTCTTAATCTCTATTCGATAGTTGATTCCCTCTAGTGCTAGACTAGAGTTTCTTTAACTATTAGTAAGGAGACATAACTAAAAGAGGGTTTTGACATGAGATTAAAGATTAAATGGGTCCAATGCCCTAATTAGCAATGAATGATTGTCTTTCATTTCTAATGGCTCAATGAAAATGTTTTAATTGGATTGATAAGCACGTAATTAAATTGACACAACCTCCCCGAGTTTATATTTCAACAATGTTGGCTCGTTGTTTCAATAATCTAATAAGTCCATGGTCATCCAAGAGCCTAAGATAACTATAAAGTCCAATTTCAAAGGAATGCAAAAACCTTAGTAGTATTAGTTACTTCCAATATTTGAAAAATTCGTTTTTGATATTGATTTGTTTTTCTTAAAACAAATAGTGGGAGTATCATATGCTACTAAACTATAATGAATACAATTAGTAGTTATATATATCTCCAATATTTTGAAAAATGTTTTGATATTGATTTGTTTTATGAAAACGAATAGTGGGGATATTATATGCTACTAAATTCATTAAACTTTGGACTAGTAGTTGTAATAGGACATTATTTATTTGAATGTGATTAAATAAATAAAATTGATGAGACCTTAAAATCCCTCAACCAAACAATATTAAGTTGTAAGCGTAAGAGTGCTTTGAACACTTTTTCGTGGCCTTCCACCGTGGTAGGCTCCAATCGTTTATGACTTGTACACCGCCTTCACCCTATAATGGGGGAGTGCAAAGTGCATGCTTATATTCAGGAGGAGTTTATTTAAAACATTTGATGAGGTGAAGGTAGGCAACGAGTGTGGCCAACATCGTATAATCGTGAGGTCATGCTTGAACCCCTATCTAAACCGGCATGGTGGGAAAGAACTTAACTAAGAGAAATGGTGCCAACATCGTATAATCGTGAGGCATTGTTCTCTAGAGGCCAAAAAGATGGGTAATCACAAGAGGTTGTTGTGAATGGGTAAGTGTACCCTCTCATTATTATTTTTGCTAGCCAACATCGTATAATCGTGAGGTGGGCTTGGTAATAGTGAGCCTCCCATAACCCGCTAGGAGCTTTCTTTGAAATCTCCCGGATTCCATCTTGAGGGATATGGAATTTGCCAAAATGGTGGGTGGTGTCATTCGGTTTAAAGACCAGAATCGTTTGACTTAATCAACAATCAAACTAATTATTTTATTGTTTATGTATATAGATATGGTTGGAAGCACACTCGTGAAAATACTCGACAAACATTGCCTAGAGGGGCATAATTTCCCATCATGGTATCGTAATGTCAAGATTCTCCTAACATTGGAGAAGATTGTTTACGTACTAGACAAAGCTCCACCTCACATACCTCTTGGCCCTGAGGCTACTGAGGATGAACGTGCTAAGTTTGACAAGCACGTTGAGGATGACATACAAGCCAAGTGCTATCTGTTGGCTTCCATGAATGAGGAGCTACAGAGACAGCACGAGGGCATGGACAGTGCATCTTCCATAATACTCCATCTTACGGAGTTATATGGTGAAGGGACGCACAACCGTCGCTTTAGCATTGTTTGTGAACTTGTGAAGACCAAGATGGTCAAGGGGGCTCCAGTGCATCAAGATGTACTGAAGATGATAGGATTCATTGAACAATTGGAGAACCTTGGTACTCCACTTAACGGGGAATTGGCCCAGGACTTCGTATTGGCTTTTCTTTCTGATTCATTCGCGTAGTTCGTAATGAACTACAATATGAATAAGATGGATAGTACTCTCTCTGAGTTACTAAATATGTTAGTAACTGCCGAGAAGATTATGAAGAAAGAGAACGTTGTAGGGACTTCTGCAGTAGTCTACAACAAGCCATCCTCTTCCAAGGCCAAGCCGCAAGGCAAAGGCAAAGGGAAAGAGAAGAAGTCACCCACTCCTAAACCGAAAGGAGGAGTGAAGAAAAAGAAGGCAATGGAGCCCAAGGGGACTTGCCACCACTGTCGAAAGGAGGGGCATTGGAAGAGGAATTGCAGGTTATACCTTGCAACTCTTAAGGACAAGCCACAAGGTATGGTTTATGTTCTTATCTTCAATTCTAAATGTTAGATCTTCTAAATATTTATATTTGATATAAAGGGCTAATCACTTGTATAATTGTATATAGGTGGAGGAGCCAAGTAGAATAGGAACAAGCAAGGAAAAGGTGGATAAGGGTTCGACCATTATGTTTTTTGCTCACTACTTAGGAAGTTTGTTAGGCATTAAAGATTGTCTTTAAACTTTCTTATTTTGATAAGAACTTATTATGTGGCTTCATATGATGGAAGACCACTATTAATGCCTAAATGTATAAAGGTATTTAATTAGTCTCTAAATGTATAGAGCTAATATTTTTTGTATTAAACATTATGAATGTTTGAACTATCATATTAATGTAATGTGAAGAATGCCTTTTTAATATACTATTTCCTTAAAGTAATGTTATGAATTGAAAATTGTCTTGTTGTATCCTAGATGAGATACAAGAGTTATATCACTTATTGTAATGTGATAACCAAACTTTAGATTTATCAATTGTGGATAGATCTCACATGTAGGACATAAAAGGATACAATGAATCTTTAGATTTGGTTCCATTTGTCTACTTATGAGTTCTATATGAATTGACAAAAGTCTAGAGAATCCTTTCTTGAAGAAAAGGAAGATCACATTATAATGATATAAGTAATAAGAAAAACGTTTCTTATATGGTTATCACTTGAAACACAATGATCAAGATCACTGTTGATTCAATAAGTAATTTTGAACAACTAATTGGGCATTCTTTAAAAGGTTTTAAAATGTCAATTGTGTTAGTGATTAAACCAAGAAAGAAGTGTCTAAATCTATAAAATGTTTAAAGACTTTATTCACTTAATAACAAGACATTAAACTTAGTGAAGATTGAAACAAATAAGCTTGAAATGTTTTAAAGCTACTACACAATGTCTTCTACCAAAATACTCCACTTTTATACATTTTGAATGTATGAAATGATTTCTCATTAAAGTCATGAGAAATAGTGGGAGGTGTGAAAATGGATATAAACTTAAATATGATTGGTTTATAGTTGTCTAAAGAATAATAGTACTCGACTATTATTAAGAGTTTGTAATTTTAATTGTTAAAAGACTCAAGCTCTTCAAACGTTAAAATTCTATGTTGTGTGACATTCTAAAGAATAGTCTTTGAATGTTGGTTTCGTCAACCTAGCATAAAATGGTTATATGTTGGGAGTTGTCCATCATTCTCTTTTATGAGAACAAGCTAAATAACCAAGCATATGGACAAGTTGATAAAACAAAAGGGAATAAGTTTCAAAATGAGTCACAACATATGGTTTAACAACAAGACAAACCAAATTCAACATCTCATGTAACAATTGTTGGAAATATGCCCTGAAAGTCAATCTTTGGAAGAAACCTTTCAGGACAAATGAATTGATGTATGGATGATTCTTATACATCAAATGGCAAAGACACGAATTAGGACTATCTCAATAAACGATATATCTCCTAAATAGTGTATCCATGGACAGTGGATCGATTGAAGAAGTAATCTAATGATGTTAGACTACAGAGACCTTCTTCACATAACCAAATGTCCAAAAAGGTTCCTGGTCGTTGGATTGTCGGAGGGATACTGACAATGCGTAGACCGGTACATACTGTGTCTGCTTCAATTGGAAGGATGGAAAGTCTCATCCCATTCGTGTTGTGACACTAAGACAAGTATGTAGGTGCTTATTAGGGGAATGAGTTCACTGAACACAATCGAACGAGAGTACTTGCATGGAGGTCTACTCACATGTCAAGCAAGTAACTCTAATGGTTGGAAAGATGTAAGTAATCCTTAGACCTGAGGCATCGTCGTTGTCTTGTGGTCAAGTACTTAATCTTTGATTATGTCAAAGTCTCCCCATTCGAGGGTGTCCACGGCATAATTGGGGTTAAGCCACTTAGTCATGAAGGCAAGTGTATGCGCAACAAGGAATCTCTAATCCTCGATAAGAGAGGAAGAATACTCTAAGATATGATTCGGGAATCTTCGGCCGAAGTATCGAGCGTAATAAAGGAAAGCGTTCCTATACGACTCAATTGAATCATATAAGAAGGAATAATCACATTAGGGGTTTGACATAATATATCCATACCCTAATGATGTGATTGAGAGTATTGTATTAGAGAAGGATCGAATTACATTGTAATTCCAACTGAATAGGTTCTCCGAATAAACTTCTACATTAGCTTGGGTAGCTATGACATATGGTTAGATGTCACTCATAGCTTGTGAGTTCTTCTAGATGATTAAATGTAGTCATCAAAGAAGAAAGGTGAATTGAAATGAAGTTTCAATTCACTAAGTGATTGAATTAAATTGGATTGGTGCCAATCACCTCACTGCCTTGCTAATTAGAACCTAAAAGATTGTTCACCAACACACTATTGTAGTGAGTAACTAATGGATGATGGAAATAATTAATTGGATTAATTAATTGTTGTGATTAATTTAGAAAGTCTAAAGAAATCATAAAAGCGATAAAGATCGCTTTGGGCTTAAGAAACGTTCGGGTTTAATTGGGCCCATTGGGCTTTTATTCAAGCATTGGATGACTTGAAATAATAAAAGCCCAAAGCCCAAACAAACAACAAAGAGGCCGGCCACTTTAAGGTGGAAAGGGTGAGATATTTAGTCAAGTGTTGACTAAGTTTTCTTTTGTCTATATAAGGAACTTTATAAGATATTGTTCATTAGGGTTTTTGTGTGGTTAAAACAACAAAGAGGCAAAAGAATATCTCTCTAAAAATCACTACAAAGGCCGGCCACCAAAGAAGGTGATTTAGCTAACAATCTTTCACCCTTTTGGTTATTCCTTCATCCTTCTCACTACACTAGTGGGTGAGGATCTTTAGAGGTTTCCTACTTTGGGAACTTGAAGAGAACCTAGGATAACTCATTGTAACAAAGTGGAGGAGGCAAGGAAGGAAGCTAGGCTCAAGGAGTTCAAGGAACAAAGGGCTTGGAGGTGGTCCATCCTTAGTCTCAAGTCTAGATCAAGAGGTATAAGACTAAACCTTCACTTTGTTCTTTTTCTCTAAAATTTTATTTGATGCATTATATATAAACCTATGAACCTTGAAGGGGATTTGCATGACTATAGCTTTGATAATATGTTATAAATGCTTCCGCTGCTTTCGTATATCAAAATTGTTTTGGATATGCATGATAGTCATTTAGAAATCCCATACATGAATCTCATAGTTTTCCCTTCAAGTGGTATCAGAGCCAAAGGTTTATGTATAATGTGTCCTTTTGGATTTTATGCATATGGGTATTAATGTTATGTATGACATATTATTGTTTCATTCAAAGTATGTTTATCTTTTGTATTTCAATAGTTGAAAAATGTTAGTCAATAGTTGAGAAAGGTATGGATGCAAAAGATGTTTTGTATGCATGAATGAAAAATGAGTTTAGAACTAGTTTGACATATTATTTCTTCATTTAAAGTATGTTTATCTTTTGTTTTTCAATGGTTGAAAAATATAAATCAAGAGTTGAAAAAGATATGCATGTAAAAAAGTGTTTTAGATGCATGAATGAAGAATAAGTCATGAACAAAATTTGGGGTTTTGAACCAAAGGGATGGCACGGTTTTGGGGGTGGTTTTGGGTTGTGTTTGTGTTTTATTGTAAACCACTCTCACATCCTTTTAAAGCTAGAAAGAAGAAACCTTGTCACTTTTGTTTTTGTGTTTGAAAAATCACCAAGAATACACAAATCTTGAAAAAGTGTTAATGGTTTTGTTCTTGGTGTTCATAGTTTGGTTTTTGATGAAAATGGTTTTAATGCATTGTTTTGTGGTTTTGGGTGATGTTCATACCATCCATAACCATATCATATACTTATAAAACCCTAGACTTGACTAGGAGATTTCCATCAAACCTTTTCACCTAAGTTTTAAATGCCAAAACCAAGTGACAAGCAAAATTTTGATTTTTTCTACTTTGCATTGAATTTATGCATGTGGGTGAGACTTCCCATTCCCCCATTAAATGGCCGGCCTCCCCTAGTGGATTTATCCACTTGTGGGGCTTTTTGTAATTTTGAAAAAGATATTTTATACTTTTGAGTATTTACGGTTTGACCCCTAACTTTTTCATATTTGCATTTAAGCCCCTACTAACTAGAAAGTTAAAATATTTGATTTTAATTTTGTTAGTTGTTTAAACTCATAATACTATTATGCCCATATGCACTAAATCTAAATGTTTATGTTGCATTCCATTTAATTATTTAAATGTGTTTAAGTAGTTATGAAATGGATGACTTTGGACTTATGCCTTAAACGATAATTGAGCTATATGATAAGGCGCTAAAATCAAATTGTTTGAACCTTGGGAATGTGTTTTAATTACTGTTTAATTGGTCCTTGTCACATTTGACGTTAATCTTTCTCTCCCCTTTTAGTGTATGTAATTTATAGGAATTTGTACAAATCGGTTTGTAATTCTTATTACTTCTTAATCTCTATTCGTTAGTGGATTCCCTCTAGTGCTAGACTAGAGTTTCTTTAACTATTGGTAAGGAGACATAACTAAAAGAGGGTTTTGACATGAGATTAAAGATTAAAAGGGTCCAATGCCCAAATTAGCAATGAATGATTGTCTTTCATTTCTAATGGCTCAATGAAAATGGTTTTAATTGGATTGATAAGCACGTAATTAAATTGACACAACCTCCCCGAGTTTATATTCAACAATGATGGCTTGTTGTTGCAATAATCTAATAAGTCCATGGTCATCCAAGAGCCTAAGATAACTATAAAGTCCAATTTCAAAGGAATGCAAAAACCTTAGTAGTAGTAGTTACTTCCAATATTTGAAAAATTCGTTTTTGATATTGATTTGTTTTTCTCAAAACAAATAGTGGGAGTATCATACGCTACTAAACTATAATGAATACAATTAGTAGTTATATATATCTCCAATATTTTGAAAAATTTTTTGATATTGATTTGTTTTATGAAAACGAATAGTGGGGATATTATATGCTACTAATTTCATTAACTTTGGACTAGTAGTTGTAATAGGACATTATTTATTTGATTGTGATTAAATAAATAAAATTGATGAGACCTTAAAATCCCTCAACCAAACAAATATTAAGTTGAAAGCGTAAGAGTGCTTAGAACACTTTTTCGTGGCCTTCCACCATGGTAGGCTCCAAGCGTTTATGACTTGTACACCGCCTTCACCCTATTATGGGGAAGTGACAAAGTGCATGCTTATATTCAAGAGGAGTTTATTTAAAACATTTGATGAGGTTAAGATAGGCAACGAGTATGGCCAACATCGTATCATCGTGAGGTCATGCTTGAACCCCTAGCTAAACCGGCATGGTGGGAAAGAACTTAACTAAGAAACATAATGCCAACATCGTATCATCGTGAGGTATTGTTTTCTAGAGGCCAAAAGGATGGGTAATCACAAGAGGTTGTTGTGAATGGGTAATTGTACCCTCTCATTATTATTGTTGCTAGCCGACATTGTATCATCGTGAGGTGGGCTTGGTAATAGTGAGCCTCCCATAACCCGCTAGGAGCTTTCTTTGAAATCTCCCGGATTCCATTATGGGGGATATGGAATTTGCCAAAAATGGTGGGTGGTGTCATTCGGTTTAAAGACCCGAATCGTTTGACTTAAACAACAATCAATCTAATTATTTTATTTGTTTATGTATATAGATATGGTTGGAAGCACACTCGCGAAAATACTCGACAAACATTGCCTAGAGGGGCACAATTTCCCATCATGGTATCGTAATGTCAAGATTCTCCTAACATTGGAGAAGATTGTTTACGTACAAGATAAGCCTCCACCTCACATACCTCTCAGCCCTGCGGCTACTGAGGATGAACGTGCTAAGTATGACAAGCACGTTGAGGATGATATACAAGCCAAGTGCTATCTGTTGGCTTCCATGAATGAGGAGCTACAGAGACAGCACGAGGGCATGGATAGTGCATCTTCCATAATACTCCATCTTACGGAGTTATATGGCGAAGGGACGCGCAACCGTCGCTTTAGCACTGTTTGTGAACTTGTAAAGACCAAGATGGTCAAGGGGGCTCCAGTACACCAACATGTACTGAAGATGATAGGATTCATTGAACAATTGGAGAACCTTGGTACTCCACTTGACGGGGAATTGGCCCAAGACTTCGTATTGGCTTCTCTTTCTGATTCATTTGCTCAGTTTGTAATGAACTACAATATGAATAAGATGGATAGTACTCTCTTTGAGTTACTAAATATGTTAGTAACTGCTGAGAAGACTATGAAGAAAGAGAGCGGTGTAGGGACTGCTGCAGTAGCCTACAACAAGCCATCCTCTTCCAAGGCCATGCCGCAAGGCAAAGGCAAAGGGAATGAGAAGAAGTCACCCACTCCTAAGCCGAAAGGAGGAGTGAGGAAAAAGAAGGCAAAGGAGCCCAAAGGGACTTGCCACCACTGTGGAAAGGAGGGGCATTGGAGAAGGAATTGCAAGTTATACCTTGCAAGTCTTAAGGACAAGCCACAAGGTATGGTTTATGTCCTTATCTTCAATTCTAAATGTTAGATCTTCTAAATATTTATATTTGATATAAAGAGCTAATCACTTGTATAATTGTATATAGGTGGAGAAGCCAAGTAGAAGAAGAACAAGCAAAGAAAATGTGGTGAAGGGTTCGGCCACTATGTTTTTTGCTCACTACTTAGGAAGTTTGTTAGGCATTAAAGATTGTCTTTAAACTTTCTTATTTTGATAAGAACTTATTATGTGGCTTCATGTGATGGAAGACCACTATATAGTGCCTAAATGTATAAAGGTATTTATATTAGTCTCTAAATGTATAGAGCTAATACTTTTTGTATTAAACATTATGAATGTTTGAACTATCATATTAATGTAATGTGAAGTATGCCTTTTTAATATACTATTTCCTTAAAGTAGTGTTATGAATTAAAAATTGTCTTGTTGTATCCTAGATGAGATACAAGAGTTATATCACTTAATTATAATGTGATAAACCAAACTTTAGATTTATCAATTATGTATAGATCTCACATGTAGGACATAAAAGGATACAATGAATCTTTAGATTTGGTTCCATTTGTCTACTTATGAGTTCTATATGAATTGACAAAAGTCTAGAGAATCCTTTCTTGAAGAAATGGAAGATCACATTATAATGATATAAGTAATAAGAAAAACGTTTCTTATATGGTTATCACTTGAAACACAATGATCAAGATCACTCTTGATTCAATTAGTAGTTTTGAACAATTAATTGGGCATTCTTAAAATTGTTTTAAAATGTCAAATGTGTTAGTGATTAAACCAAGAAAGAAGTGTCTAAATCTATAAAAGGTTTAAAGACTTTAGTCACTTAAATTATAAGACATTAAACTTAGTGAAGATTGAAACAAATAAGCTTGAAATGTTTCAAAGCTACTACACAATGTCTTCTACCGATATAATCCACTTTTATACATTTTGAATGTATGAAATGATTTCTCATTAAAGTCATGAGAAATAGTGGGAGGTGTGAAAATGGATATAAACTTGAATGTGATTGGTTTATAGTTGTCTAAAGAATAATAGTACATGACTATTATTAAGAGTTTGTAATTTTAATTGTTAAAAGGACTCAAGCTCTTCAAACGTTAAAATTCTATGTTGTGTAACATTTAAAGAATAGTCTTTGAATGTTGGTTTCGTCAACCTAGCATAAAATGGTTATATGTTGGGAGTTGTCCATCATTCTCTTTTATGAGAACATGCTAATAACAAAGCATATGGACAAGTTGATGAAACAAAAGGGAATAAGTTTCAAAATGAGTCACAATATATGGTTTAACAACAAGACAATCCAAATTCAACATCTCATGTAACGATATTGCTCTATGTAATTTTGATAAAGAATTATATCAACCACCTAGAAGGAATGGTTGAGTTTCTATATCCTTAGTAGGAGCCATGCTTCCACTAAAGACTTAGATAATTCTTATATGACTACATTAAAGGTCTTAGTATGACTAAAACTTGAAGTATGGTGTATGACACCATATAATTTAAATGAATAGATTTGATAAAGCAAGTCACACATTTCATGGAATTGCTTGAGAAGGAATTCTTTTATGTATGATTCATTTAAATTAAGTGGGAGCAATATGCATTCAAATCAAGAAAATATAATTGTTAATTTTTTAATGAATGCTAAGTTACAACAAGGCCAGTGGGAGTGATGTCATAATTTGAGCAACAAGATGTGAATAAAGTCTATTTGATAGACTTGATGAAACATAGATGTTACTCGAAAAATGACAAAACATGACACGGTCAATTTTGAAGTATAGACTTGAAATTGGACTTACTGATATAGCAAGGCTATCTCAATAATGTTATATGGGAATTAAATCTCAAATGTTGTAGATTTAAGAAAGCATTTTCCTATGTGATAGGAAATCACTTTCATAACCCTTATAATGAATGTGTCATAAAATCACAAAAAGGGACACATGTATGGACTTGTGAAGTAGATATCCAAAGGTCCACAGGGGTTGTCACTTTAAGATATTACAATATCCCAGGATCAGAACCAAAGCAACTGATAAAGTATTATTGCCTTTAAGAAAGAAACATCAGAGTGGGACTCTGGAAGCATGCATTCACTTAGGTTGTTAACCAAAGTGAAAATAAGCCATTTTAACAAATGGAACTTCATAATGGATGAAGTACTGATCATATGAATGAATTGTTAGTATTGTACTACAATGGTCTCAAGGTTGGATCAAAGTTTGTACAAAGTATACAAACGAAATATATGTCGATATATAGTTTTAGAAACTGCTTCAAAATGTGTTTTGAATGGAAGAGGTTCTTTTAGAACCAATGATTGAATCCAAACCATAAGGTCGTTAGTAGGATACTACGACATAATGGGGCGATAGCTCAAGCCATGGAATCAAGGTCTCATCAAAGAATTCGAACACAATAAAGAGACATCATCAAATGTTTTGGAAACATTTGATAAGTAAATCCCTTTTAAATATAAAAGAGATTAATACATAACCAAGTTAACCTATGAGCATAAACTCTCTCGACAAGATGTATAAGATACACTAGTGATTGACTTTAGTGCAAGTGGGAGATTGTTGGAAATATGCCCTGAAAGTCAATCTTTGGAAGAAACCTTTCAGGACAAATGAATTGATGTATGGATGATTCTTATACATCAAATGGCAAAGACACGAATTAGGACTATCTCAATAAACGATATATGTCCTAAATAGTGTATCCATGGACAGTGGATCGATTGAAGAAGTAATCTAATGATGTTAGACTACAGAGACCTTCTTCACATAACCAAATGTCCAAAAAGGTTCCTGGTCGTTGGATTGTCGGAGGGATACTGACAATGCATAGACCGGTACATACTGTGTCTGCTTCAATTGGAAGGATGGAAAGTCTCATCCCATTCGTGTTATGACACTAAGACAAGTATGTAGGTGCTCATTAGGGGAATGAGTTCACTGAACACAATCGAACGAGAGTACTTGCATGGAGGTCTACTCACATGTCAAGCAAGTAACTCTAATGGTTGGAAAGATGTAAGTAATCCTTAGACCTGAGGCATCGTCGTTGTCTTGTGGTTAAGTACTTAATCTTTGATTATGTCAAAGTCTCCCCATTCGAGGGTGTCCACGGCATAATTGGGGTTAAGCCACTTAGTCATGAAGGCAAGTGTATGCGCAACAAGGAATCTCTAATCCTCGATAAGAGAGGAAGAATACTCTAAGATATGATTCGGGAATCTTCGGCCGAAGTATCGAGCGTAATAAAGGAAAGCGTTCCTATACGACTCAATTGAATCATATAAGAAGGAATAATCACATTAGGGGTTTGACATAATATATCCATACCCTAATGATGTGATTGAGAGTATTGTATTAGAGAAGGATCGAATTACATTGTAATTCCAACTGAATAGGTTCTCCGAATAAACTTCTACATTAGCTTGGGTAGCTATGACATATGGTTAGATGTCACTCATAGCTTGTGAGTTCTTCTAGATGATTAAATATAGTCATCAAAGAAGAAAGGTGAATTGAAATGAAGTTTCAATTCACTAAGTGATTGAATTAAATTGGATTGGTGCCAATCACCTCACTGCCTTGCTAATTAGAACCTAAAAGATTGTTCACCAATACACTATTGTAGTGAGTAACTAATGGATGATGGAAATAATTAATTGGATTAATTAATTATTGTGATTAATTTAGAAAGTCTAAAGAAATCATAAAAGCGATAAAGATCGTTTTGGGCTTAAGAAACGTTCGGGTTTAATTGGGCCCATTGGGCCTAAACCCATTGGGCTTTTATTCAAGCATTGGATGACTTGAAATAATAAAAGCCCAAAGCCCAAACAAACAAAAAAGAGGCCGGCCACTTTAAGGTGGAAAGGGTGAGATATTTAGTCAAGTGTTGACTAAGTTTTCTTTTGTCTATATAAGGAACTTTATAAGATATTGTTCATTACGGTTTTTGTGTGGTTAAAACAACAAAGAGGCAAAAGAATATCTCTCTAAAAATCACTACAAAGGCCGGCCACCAAAGAGGGTGATTTAGCTAACAATCTTTCACCCTTTTGGTTATTCCTTCATCCTTCTCACTACAATAGTGGGTGAGGATCTTTAGAGGTTTCCTACTTTGGGAACTTGAAGAGAACCTAGGAGCACTCATTGTAACAAAGTGGAGGAGGCAAGGAAGGAAGCTAGGCTCAAGGAGTTCAAGGAACAAAGGGCTTGGAGGTGGTCCATCCTTGGTCTCAAGTCTAGATCAAGTGGTATAAGACTAAACCTTCACTTTGTTCTTTTTCTCTAAAATTTTATTTGATGCATTATATATAAACCTATGAACCTTGAAGGGGATTTGTATGACTATAGCTTTGATAATATGTTATAAATGCTTCCGCTGCTTTCGTATATCAAAATTGTTTTGGATATGCATGATAGTCATTTAGAAATCCCATACATGAATCTCATAGTTTTCCCTTCAACAATATTGCTCTATGTAGTTTTGATAAAGAATTAGATCAACCACCTAGAAGGAATGGTTGAGTTTCTATATCCTTAGTAGGAGCCATGCTTCCACTAAAGACTTGGATAATTCTTATATGACTACATTAAAGGTCTTAGTATGACTAAAACTTGAAGTATAGTGTATGACACCATATAATTTAAATGAATAGACTTGATAAAGCAAGTCACACATTTCATGGAATTACTTGAGAAGGAACTCTTTTGTGTGTGATTCATTTAAGTTAGTGGGAGCAATATGCATTCAAATCAAGAAAATATAATTGTTATTTTTGAATGAATTCTAAGTTACAACAAGGCCAGTGGGAGTGATGTCACAATTTGAGCAACAAGATGTGAATAAAGTCTATTCAATAGACTTGATAAAATATAAATGTTACTCGAGAAATGACAAAACATGACACGGTCAATTTTGAAGTATAGACTTGAAATTGGACTTATTGATATAGCAAGGCTATCTCAATAATGTTATATGGGAATTAAATCTCAAATGTTGTAGATTTAAGAAAGCATTTTCCTATGTGATAGGAAATCACTTTCATAACCCTTATAATGAATGTGTCATAAAATCACAAAAAGGGACACATGTATGGACTTGTGAAGTAGATATCCAAAGGTCCACAGGGGTTGTCACTTTAAGATATTACAATATCCCAGGATCAGAACCAAAGCAACTGATAAAGTATTATTGCCTTTAAGAAAGAAACATCAGAGTGGGACTCTGGAAGCGTGCATTCACTTAGGTTGTTAACCAAAGTGAAAATAAGCCATTTTAACAAATGGAACTTCATAATGGATGAAGTACTGATCATATGAATGAATTGTTAGTATTGTACTACAATGGTCTCAAGGTTGGATCAAAGTTTGTACAAAGTATACAAACGAAATATATGTCGATATATAGTTTTAGAAACTGCTTCAAAAGGTGTTTTGAATGGAAGAGGTTCTTTTAGAACCAATGATTGAATCCAAACCATAAGGTCGTTAGTAGGATACTACGACATAATGGGGCGATAGCTCAAGCCATGGAATCAAGGTCTCATCAAAGTATTCGAACACAATACAGAGACATCATCAAATGTTTTAGAAACATTTGATAAGTAAATCCCTTTTAAATAAAAAGGATTAATACATAACCAAGTTAACCTACGAGCATAATCTCTCTCAACTAGCATGTATAAGATACACTAGTGATTGACTTTAGTGCAAGTGGGAGATTGTTGGAAATATGCCCTGAAAGTCAATCTTTGGAAGAAACCTTTCAGGACAAATGAATCGATGTATAGATGACTCTTAAACATCGAATGGCAAAGATAGTAATTAGGACTATCTCAATAAACGATATATGTCCTAAATAGTGAATCCATGGACAATGGATTGATTGAAGAAGTAATCTAATGATGTTAGACTACAGAGACCTTCTTCACATAACCATTATGTCCAAAAGGTTCCTGGTCATTGGATTGTCGGAGGGATACGACAATGCTTAGACCGGTACATACTGTGTCTGCTTCAATTGGAAGGATGGAAAGTCTCATCCCATTCGTGTGGTGACACTAAGACAAGTATGTAGGTGCTCATTAAGGGAATGAGTTCACTGAACACAATCGAACGAGAGTACTTGCATGGAGGTCTACTCACATGTCAAGCAAGTAACTCTAATGGTTGGAATAATGTAAGTAATCCTTTGACCAAAGGCATCGTCGTTGTCTTGTGGTTAAGTACTTGATCTTTGATTATGTCAAAAGTCACTCTATCAGAATGTCAACAGCATAGTTGGGGTTAAGCCACTTAGTCATGAAGGCAAGTGTATGCGCAACAAGGAATCTCTAATCCTCGATAAGAGAGGAAGAATACTCTAAGATATGATTCGGGAATCTTCGGCCGAAGTATCTAGTGTAATAAAGGAAAGCGTTCCTATACGACTCAATTGAATCATATAAGAAGGAATAATCACATTAGGGGTTTGACATAATATATCCATACCCTAGTAATGTGATTGAGAGTATTGTTTTAGAGAAGGATCGAATTACATTGTAATTCCAAATGAATAGGTTCTCTGAACAAATTCTACATTAGCTTGGGTAGCTATGACATATGGTTAGATGTCACTCATAGCTTGTGAGTTTTTTCTAGATGATTAAATGTAGTCATCAAAGAAGAAAGGTGAATTAAAATGAAGTTTTAATTCACTAAGTGATTGAATTAAATATAATCAATTGGATTGATGCCAATCACCTCACTGCCTTGCTAATTGGAACCTAAAATGATTGTACACCGATACACTCTTGTAGTGAGTAATTAATGGATGATGGAAATAATTAATTGGATTAATTAAGTGTTGTGATTAATTTAGAAAGTCTAAAGAAATCATAAAAGCGATAAAGATCGTTTTGGGCTTAAAGAAACGTTCGGGTTTAATTGGGCCCATTGGGCCTAAACCCATTGGGCTTTTATTCAAGCATTGGATGACTTGAAATAAATGAAAGCCCAAAGCCCAAACAACACAAAGAGGGCCGGCCACTTTAAGGTGAAGAGGGTGAGATATTTAGTCAAGTTGTTGACTAGGTTTCTTTTGTCTATATAAGGAACTTTATAAGATATTGTTCATTAGGGTTTTTGTGTGGTTAAAAACAACAAAGAGGCAAAAGAATATCTCTCTAAAAACTTCATAAAGGCCGGCCACCTTGGGGTGATTTTACTAACATATCTTTCACCCTTTGGTTATTCCTTCATCCTTCTCACTACACTAGTGGGTGAGGATCTTTAGAGGTTTCCTACTTTGGAAACTTGAAGAGAACCTAGGAGCACACATTCTATCAAAGTGGAGGAGGCAAGGAGGGAAGCTAGGCTCAAGGAGTTCAAGGAACAAAGGGCTTGGAGGTGGTCCATCCTTGGTCTCAAGTCTAGATCAAGAGGTATAAGACTAAACCTTCACTTTGTTCTTTTTCTCTAAATTTTACTTGATGCATTATATATAAACCTATGAACCTTGAAGGGGATTTGCATGACTATAGCTTTGATAATTTGTTATAAATGCTTCCACTGCTTTCGTATATTAAATTTGATTAGTATATGCATGATAGTCATTTAGAAATCCCATATGAAAACTCATAATTTTCCCTTCAGTTCATGTGGTCAAATATTTTCTTAATGTATTACCTGAGGATTTGCCTAGATTCCCGCCAAGTAGAGAGGTGGGGTTTGTTATTGATCTGCTTCCAGGTACGAATCCTATATCTTTGACTCCTTACATAATGGGTCCTGCTGAATTAAGGGAATTGAAAGTCCAATTGCAAGAGTTAGTGGATAAAGGTTTTATTCAGCCGAGTACTTCACCTTGGGGAACTTCAGTGTTATTTGTGAGCAAGAACCAAGTAACCATTAAGAACCGTTATCCATTGCCTCGTATAGATGATTTATTTTATCAACTCAGAGGTGCATGTGTATTTTCTAAGATAGATTTGAGGTCAGGTTACTACCAGTTGAAGATTAAAAATGAAGATGTCCCTAAAACCGCATTCAAGACTCGATATGGTCATTATGAGTTTCTTGTGATGCCATTCGGGTTAACTAATGCACCAGCAGCTTTTATGGATTTGATGAATCGAGTATTCCAACCATATTTAGATAGGTTTGTTATTGTCTTCATTGACGATATTCTGGTATACTCTAAGTCTAAGGCTGAGCATGCTAGACATCTGAAGTTAGTGTTGAGCAGTTGGATAGAACACCAACTATATGTTAAGTATAGTACATGTGAATTTTGGTTGAATCAAATGGCATTTTTGGGACATGTCATTTCTACTCAAGGCATTCAAGTGGATTCTCAAAAAGTGGCAGCTGTGGAGAATTGGGAGCAACCTCGAACCGTCACCGAGGTACGAAGTTTTCTTGGCTTAGCAGGTTATTATAGACGATTCGTTAAGGATTTTTCAGTGATTGCTCTGCCATTGACAGGGTTGACTCAAAAGGATGTTAAGTTTGAGTGGGATAATAAATGTGAACAAAGTTTCCAGCAGTTGAAGTACTATCTCACTCATGCTCCTGTTCTAGCACTTCCAAATGATGGCGGTAATTATAAGGTTTATAGTGATGCTTCTCTGAGTGGTTTGGGTTGTGTATTAATGCAACATGGTAGGGTGATTACTTATGCTTCGAGACAGTTGAAACATCATGAGAAGAATTACCCTACACATGATTTGGAGTTAGCTGCTATCATCTTTGCCTTGAAGATTTGGAGACATTATCTTTATGGTGAGAAATGTAAGATCTTCACAGATCATAAGAGTCTTCAGTATCTGTTTACTCAGAGAGATCTTAATCTTCGTCAGCGGAGGTGGATTGAGTTACTTAGTGACTATGATTGCACAATTGAGTATCATCCTGGTCGTGCAAATGCAGTGGCGGATGCACTTAGTAGAAAGACTCCAACCAGACTTAATGTCATATATGATTGTCATGTTCTGCTTCTAGCATATTTAAGGTCCACTGGAGTGGAGTTAGGAGTGGAAGATCGAGAAGAAGCCTTGCTTGCTAATTTCCAGGTTAGACCAGTTTTAATTGATCGTGTGCTTGAAGCTCAGATGAATGATGAAAAGACAAAAGACATAATTTACCCTTGAGCGTTGATGGCTTGGTGTGACTAAGTTTTGGTTTAAGGACCAATTTGGTGAATACCTGTTATGATGGACCCAATTGCAAGTGAAGAAAATATTGGTTTGATTGCTTGATGTGCAGATAGGACCACACACACATCCACATCACATCTCATTCACTCTCTCTCACATCACATTCTCTCTCTCACCCAAATCCCTTGAAACTTCACGAATCGTGGTCAAAGTTGGCACCATTTTGTTCGTGAAGCTCAGACGAGTCGATTGGTACCCATTTCAGGTAAGGATACCTTCGAAAACCCTAGTTTTTCATAACCCCCGATTTGTGCATAGTTCATGCACACGTAATTATGGATGTTTTTGGGAATTTGAAGCTTGTAGGAAGCTTAGTGAGGTCCCAAGGAAGATCGGAGTGCTTCGTTTAAAGGTTTTGGACGTCGGGATCTTGTGGACGAAGTTTGGCCAGTTTTTCTTCGAATTCTCCGGTGAGATTTCGTTACTTTTAGAACTTTAAATTGGTGTGATTTTGTTCTACAAGTTAAGAGCTTCATTTTGGTATAAATTATGTGAAAAATGGTGCACAAACGAGCGAGAAAGAGGCAGTTGCAGGCCTACCCAGAATCCGACGCCTGCGACATTGTTCCGGCGTCTGGAGGTTGAAGGTGATGCGCATGAGAGCGTGTGAGGCCGTGCCCTCCCCGATGAGTGAGGGTGCGTGAACCATAGGAAACTTTTTCTAAAAATATCACAATGTTCGTGAGGCTGTGTAGGTCACTATGCTATATTCATATACCCATTTTGAGCAATGTATGAGAAGTTATTAGCTATTTTCGCCTATGTGCTTTAAAATAACGTTTTTATAGTTAATTCGCATATAGGTGAGGCTTATCCCGAGGACGAGCGTATCCACGGGTGACTCGGGGGCTATGACCCTTCGACATATCAGTGAGTGGGCTTTTATTTTCAGTATTTACTTATATACTTGATATATTTCCCAGAAATGCATTTTAAGGAAAGTATGTTTTGAATTAATATGCCAAATGCTTTTATATTCAGAATATGCATTCCATGGTTGCATATATATATATATAATTGTGGTGTTGTGGAGGCACAGGTAAGTTCAGGTAAGTTATGTTTGATTATGTGAATCATTGATGATGTGATATGTGATTGAACAATGTTGAGCTCATAAAACTGCACCTAGGGTGATTGTGATTTAGCCAAAAATATGAAGTACAGGCCTCTTTATTTACGTCACCTCCTGCACTATATGCTCATATTGGATCCAACTTAAGTGCACATTCTTGTCGTATAGACTTTATTTATGGTTCCGACTCGTAGGTGACTAGCGATTTATCACCCGGCTATTATGAGAGAGTAAAATTGAGCATAATTATATTAGACCCAATCTTGTCGTACAGACCCCTTTTTAGTGGTTCCGACTTATGTGCAGTACATTGCCGTATAGGTCATTGTAGTGACCCTGGGTAGATTGATTTTTTAGCGATGAATTCAGCAGTACAGACTACCACAGGGGTTCCGGCTAACATATCATATTTCTATGAATTTATTCTTACTTGAATTGCTTATTCCGTTATATCTTGGCATAGCATACATTTGAATATGATTATGTGAAGCATGAATTGAATTGATATAATTTCATAAATATATATTCTGTATATGCTTATATCTTGATTCTGGGAAAATTATACATGTTTTACAGCAAAGGGTTAGATATGTTGATAAAGAAAATGATTTTGTAAAACATTTGTTTTTGTCCACACACATTTTCTGTTTTGCGTCCCTCCAGGTTTTAAGTAAGCTTGTTGTTGGTGGCTTGAGGACGTCGGCAGTTCTGACTTATCCAAATAATAGTAAGACATTCCTGGTACTATATAATTAGTACTTGTCCTACTGGATTGCACCTAGACTTTTATGCTCTGATTAAGAGTGTTTACTGTTGTAGCTAACTCCTATCACTTTCTGTTAGTAGTGCACTCTAGTAATTCGGTTTCTAATTATTTGTATAATTCTTATCGTTATCACTTTCGCACTGTGCACATGGCTACGTCACTCTCACGTGATGGCTAACATGCCTTGATCTCGGGCGGGGTGTGTCAATATCATAAACAGTTACGAAAAAAGCTTAGTAATCCCAAACGATAGATCAGGAAAAAGACCAAGTGGCGAAGTAGAAAATGGTTTGCCCGAGAAAGTCTCTACATAGAAATCGATGTACTAGAGGGCTGCAATGTAAATGGGGGCAAAATGATGATGTAGTTATGAGGATTATCCCGCATAAACGGTCCAACGTAAAGGTGGCGGTGAAGGACTAGGATTTTCATAAATGAAAGGTAGGAAGCTGGTCTAACACCACTAAGTAGCAAAAGTTGAGGTCTTTCAATTGCCCCAGCACTCAATATAACCTTTTTTTTTTTGGGAAACTAAAAATATTTCATTACCAGGGCTGAAGCCAAAGAAACAGAGAACGCCACATCATGCTAAAAACCTCAGAAGCATAAATAAAGGGAGTAAGAGAGATGGAGAGAGACGTGGGAAAAACAAACCATAACACTCCCTTACAACCAACAAAAAAACCGACACTAGGTTGGAGGGCAAAGAAGCCCATCTTTATTCAGGATTCAAACGAGCGAGGATGGGGGTTTGTCAACCCAGATCTCCGCTTCCACATGCAACGCCACGAAATCCGCCGCTTCATTTGCCGATCTTGGGACCTAAGACCGAGACACGCATAGAAAGAGTTTCCCAGTAGAATCACGCAAAAATTCATGTTGGGACCTTCCAGTAGAATCACTATATATGATTCCAATAGCTGATGAGATACCTGAATTAATGAATGTTAGAATCACTATACAAGTAATAGCAATCTGTTCTAATTACAATATTTAAGTATATCACTACTAGAATTTACTGTCTACCCAACAAAATTTTACCCAACAGAAACACATTTGTCGGGCAAAAATACTTAACATGACAAAATCAATATTTTTGTCAGACAAAATTGGTCAACTTTTTTTTTTTTTTTGTTAAAGACTTTGGCCACTGTCCATGGGGCAAAACATAGCTTCGTTCGTCAAAACAATTTAATTAAAAAATAAATAAAAATAATACAACTAAATAAAAAAATTAAACATTACCAACGGAATTGTTTGTCGGGTAAAACTTTTAAATTAAAAAAAATAATTCTTATACAATTAAATTTAAAAACTATTTTTACCAAAAAAATAAAAAAAAATTAAAGTCTATACAATTAAATTTTAAAACTAAACATTACCTGACACACCACGACTGAGATCAAGGCATGCTGGCCGTCACATGAGAGTGACGTAGCTATGTGCACAGTGCGGAAGCACTAATGATAAGAAATATACGAATAATTATTAACCAAATTACTAGAGTGCACTACTAAACAGGAAGTGATATGAGTTAGTTACAAACGTAAGCACTCCTAATCAGAGCATAATAAGTCTAGGTGCAATCCAGTAGGACAAGTACTAGTTATACAGTACCAGGAATGTCCTACTATTGTTTAGGTAGGTCAGAACTGCTGACGTCCTCAAGCCACCAACAACAAGCTTGCTTAAAACCTAGAGGGGCGCAAAACAGAAAATGTGAGTGGGCAAAAACAAATGTTTTACAAAACCATTTCATTTATCAACATATCTAACCCCTCGCTGTAAAACATGTATAATTTTTCCCAGAATTAAGAAATAAGCATATACATAAATATATACGAAATCATATAAATTCATGCTTCACATAATCATTTTCATATGTATGCCATGCCAAGATATAATAGAGTAAGCAATTCAGGTAAGATTAAATTCATAGGAATATAACATGTGAGCCGGAACCCCTAAGGTAGTCTATACAGCTGAATTCATAGCTCAAAGTTACTTTAGCCAGAGTCACTGCAATGACCTATACGACAACATACTACACAAGAGTCGGAACCAAACAAACAAGTCTATACGACAATAATGGGTGTAATATAAACATGCTCAATACCATTCTCACATAATAGCTGGGCGATAAATCGTTAGTCACCTACGAGACGGAACCATAATTAAGGTCTATACGACAAGACTGTGCACCTAAATTGGATCCAATATGAGCATATGGTGCGGGAGGTGACATAATAAATAGGCTTGTTCCATATCTATGGCTAAATCACAATCACCCTAAGTGCAGTTTTATGAGCTCAACATTATTCAATCACATATCACATCATCGATGATTCATATAACCAAACATAACCAAACATAACTTACCTGGGCTTACCTGAGTGTCCACAGCACCACAATTATATATATAACATATCACATACCAATTCATACTTGAATTATAATTTGTATGCATGGCATTTATGGCATACTACCATTTAAAACACATATTTCTGGGAAAATATCGAGTATGTACTATATATTGAAAACCAAAAGCCCACTCACTGGTATGTTGACGGATTGTAACCCCCGAGTCGCCTTTGGATACCCTCATCCTTAAGATAAGTCTCACCTGAGGAAGCTTGATAATCAGATCAACTTCGAAACTAGCTATCCTTACGTCTAAATTTATCCAACGAACCACCCCGAGCCTCCTTAGGACCTCCTACAGCTCTCAATGGGCTTGAAATTCCCTGAAATTGATACCTTTGAACTCGTAAGGTCCTCACGAACACAATGGTACCATTTTCTTCCTCGATCTGTGAGGTTTGAGAGGTTCTTGGTGTTTGTCCGTACAAGAAGAATGATAGAGAGAGAGTCTGAGAGATGAGAGAGAGAGAACACGGGAAAAAAAGTGAAAGAGTGAGTGTGGTGTGTGTGTGATCCACGTGGTCACCAATCCAAGACCATAAAACAACCTCTAAGTCTCAATATGTCACACATACACACTACCATTTTCCCGTCCAAGGATAAAGCTATCATTTTACATCACTGATAAATGAATTTCGGGACGGGCTATGACAATGTCCCCACCTTATAAAATTTCATCCTTGAAAATATACATAATAAATACATCCACTAATGATCATAAAACAAGCGTGGATACATCTCTCTCATCCGATCCTCTGTCTCCCAAGTAGTTTCTTCCACTGAATGATTTCTCCGTAATACTTTCACTAAGCACACGGTCTTATTCCTCAATTCCTTATCCTTCCAATCTAACAAAGTCACTAGTTCCTCATCATAAGTCAAATCCGGATAAATTTCCAAAGGTTGAGAAGGAATCACATGTGAAGGATCTAAAATATAATGTCGAAACATCGAAACATGAAACACATTGTGCACCTTGGACAACTCTGAAGGTAACTCAAGCCTGTAAGCAACCTCACCGACGCGCTCGGTGATCATATATGGTCCAATGTACCTAGGACTCAACTTTCCTTTCTTTCCAAATTGTACCACACCTTTCCAAGGTGATAGTTTCAGAAATACCCAATCACCTTCATTATACTTCCTATCAGTGGCATGTTTGTCTGCTAAGCTCTTTTATCGATCTTGGGCCTTTTTCAGGTTAGACTTAATTACCTGAACATTTTGAGTAGTCACATGTACAATCTCAGGGCCCACCAAAACTCTTTCGCCAACCTTTGACCAACATAGAGGCGTACAACAAGATTTCCCATAAAGTGCCTTAAATGGTGCCATACCAATACTCGAATGATAACTGTTGTTGTAGGCGAACTCCATCAAATCCAAACAATCATGCCAACTATCTCCAAATTGCAGCACTGAAGATCTTAACATATCCTCTAATGTCTGAATAGTCCTCTCAGATTGTCCATTTGTCTGAGGGTGATATGCCGTACTATAAAGCAATCTCGTACCAAGAGCTTCCTGGAATGCTATCCAGAACTTGGAAGTAAATCTAGGATCCTGATCCGAGATAATATTAACTGGCACACCATGGTACTTCATAATCTGTTATATAAATAACTTAGCTAATCGGCTTAACGAATATTTCTCCCTCACTGGAATAAATTGTGCTGACTTTGTAAGCCGATCAACTACCACACAAATGTTGTCATAACCATTATGTGTAGGAGGAAACTTGTACACAAAATCCATAGTAATATTTTCCCATTTCCACTATGGAACGGGAAGTGGGTGCAACAACCCAAACGGCTTTTTCCTTTCAGCTTTAACTTGTTGGAAAATGGCACACCTACTCACATATTCGGCAATTTCTCTTTTCATACCCGGCCAATAATAAAATGGTCTAATGGTATGATACATCTTAGTGCCTCCTGGATGCATCGCATATGCTGAAATATGTGTTTCATCCAAAATTTCTTTCTTTAACTCTGCATTATTCGGCACATACATTCTATTTTCCTGCATAAGCATACCATCAGATTCTCAAATTCTGAAATCTTTCTTTTTGCCTTGATTTCTTGCTTGAATTATTTCCTGGGTCTCTTCATCATACATCTGAGCTTCAAGCACATGATCAATTAAAATTGGCCTAACTTGAAAATTAGCTAGCAAGGCTTCTTCTAGATCTTCCACTCCTAACTCTACTCCAGTGGATCTCAAATCTGCTAGAAGAGGAACATGGCAATCATAGATGGCATTAAGTTTGGCTGGAGTCTTCCTACTAAGTACATCCGCCACTGCATTTGCACGACCAGGATGATACTCAATCGTGCAATCATAGTCATTAAGTAACTCATTCCACCTTCATTGTCGAAGATTAAGATCTCTCTGAGTAAATAGATACTGAAGACTCTTATGATCTGTGAAGATCTTACATTTCTCACCATAAAGATAATGTCTCCAAATCTTCAAAGCAAAGATGATAGCTGCCAACTCCAAATCATGTGTAGGGTAATTCTTCTCGTGAGGTTTCAATTGTCTGGAAGCATAAGCAATTACCCTACCATGTTGCATCAATACACAACCCAAACCATTCAGAGAAGCATCACTATAAACCTCATAATTACCGCTACCATCTGGAAGTGCTAGAACAAGTGCATGAGTGAGATAATACTTCAACTGCTGGAAACTTTGCTCACATTTATTATCCCATTCAAACTTAACATCCTTTCGAGTCAACCTCGTCAATGGCAAAGCAATCATCGAAAAATCCTTAGCAAACCGTCTATAATAGCCCGCTCAGCCAAGAAAACTCCGTACCTCGGTGACGGTTCGAGGTTGCTCCCAATTCTCCATAGCTGCCACTTTCTGAGAATCCACTTGAATGCCTTGAGCAGAAAAGACATGTCCCAAAAATGCCACTTGAATCAATCAAAATTCACATTTGCTAAACTTAGCATATAGCTAGTGTTCCCTCAAACTGCTTAACACCAACTTCAAATGTCTAGCATGCTCAGCCTTAGACTTAGAGTATACCAGAATATCGTCAATGAAGACAATAACAAACCTATCCAAATATGGCTAGAATACTCGATTCATCAAATCCATAAAAGCTGCTGGAGCATTAGTTAACCCCGAATGGCGTCACAAGAAACTCATAATGACCATATCAAGTCCTGAATGCGGTTTTAGGGACATCTTCATTTTTAATCTTCAACTGGTAGTAACTTGACCTCAAATCGATCTTAGAAAATACACATGCACCTCTGAGTTGATCAAATAAATCATCTATATGAGGCAATGGATAACAGTTCTTAATGGTTACCCGATTTAGTTGCCTGTAATCAATGCACAGCCTCAAGGTTCCATCTTTCTTCCTCACAAATAAAACTGGAGCTCCCCAAGGTGAAGTACTAGGCTGAATAAAACCTTTATCCACTAATTCTTGCAACTGGACTTTCAATTCCCTTAATTCAGCAGGAGCCATTCTATAAAGAGTCAAGGATATAGGATTCGTACCTGGAAGCAGATCAATGACAAACTCTACATCTCTATCTGGCGACAATCCAGGCAAATCCACAGGGAATACATTCGGAAAATATTTGACCACACGAACATCCTCCACACTACTAGGAGCATCATCATTCAATACCACATGAGCCAAATATCCCTGACAACCTTTTGACAACAATCTCTTTACTTTCATGGCTGAAATAATACCATGCCTCACCCCACTAGGCTCTCCTACGAATGTAACTTCAGGTAATCCAGGACAATGAAATGTGATTGTCTTTCCATAACAATCTATCGTGGCACGATTATAGTGCAACCAATCAGTGCCCAAAATCACATCAAAATCCATAATATCCAATGGCATAAGATCAGCCGACATAATAACATCCTCTACTATCACTGGACATCCTGGATATACCTAATCCACAAAACATCTATCCCCTCTAGGCATAGAAAATTCTAAATTATATCCTAGAGGTGTAGGATGAGGTCGTGTCACTTGAGCAAATGTATGAGAAATAACAAAATGTGTAGTACCACAATCAATCAATACTCTAGTAAAATGACCAAGAATATTTAACATACCCATGATTAAATCTGGATTATTCTGGGCATTTTGCAGTGACAAGTTGTGAATACGCCCTTGATTCTGCTGTCGTCCACCACGACCTCTGTTAGCACGAATACCACATCCCTGCCTCTGCTGACCCGTCTGTCTCGAAGATCCTGCACTACTAGCAGCAATCTCTCCTTGCTAAGGCTATCCCCCTTGGTACCACTGAGATCATCCGGCTGAATGTGGCTGATAAGACATAGATCTTCCCTGATACTAAGGGTACCCACTCTAATACTAAGGATCCTGAGAGTACTGCTGCTGTCTTGAGGTGTAGGGAGCGGCGTCGCCCTAATAGTGGTAGGCACCTCCTCGTCCACTCTAAGTATAACCACAAGATCCTAAAGCTTGCTGGGTAGGTGCAAGTGGTGGGAAGGAAGGCTGCTGGGGTCTCTGCTGACTCTGAGGGCATTGAGTAGCCCTATGACCCATCTGACCACAAGTGAAGCATCCACTGTTGCCTCTCCTACACTTCCTAAAATGCCTAATATTACATCCGCGGCATAAGGGAGCACCGGATCCACCTGAACCACCAAAATCTCTCTGCCTCTGGAACCTAGGGCCTCTAGTAAATCTACCAGCTCTCCTCTGCATATTAGTACTTAATCCTCCACTAGAAGAGCTGGAACTGCCACCATTCCTTTTAAAGTTCTGGGTCTTGCAAGGTCCCTGAAATGCTTGCCCTTTTCCTTTGTCATCTCCTCATTTTCACTAGGCATGTTCTCTGAGTCCTCAATCCTCAGTAGAATCTCATAAAACTCTTGGTAAGTGGCATAGTGAGTCGATGTCGATATGGAACGCCATTTCTTCTTAGCACCCAATTTGAAATGGCGGAGCATCTCAACCGAGTTAGCAGCAACCTCCGAATCATATCTCGACAGATCAGTAAACATCCTGTAATACTCATTAGCTGACATCTTTCCTTGCCTCAAATAAGTAAACTCCAGTTTCTTACGATCAATGTACTCAGGAGGAATGAACCTTTTTCGAAACATATCTTTCAATACTTCCCAGTCCGTAATCTCCACTGGGGTAAACTGGTAAGACTCCTATCTCCACCAAGATGCAGGTTACTCTCACAAAAACCAGGTAGTCGTCTCGACCCACCTAGCAGGAGGAAGATTCCCCTGACTCTGCATCATTTGAAAGGTCTTCTCAATATGATTAAGCCATTTTTCTGCCGCCTCATGACCTTCATTTCCAATGAAATGAGTCAACTTCAGGTTATAAACTGTCTCAAGAGGTGTTCTCTGGGGAGTAGGGAATGTAGACTGAATGGCAGATACTATAGCCTCCCCTAATTGAGCAATATCGGGGAAACTACGTTCAACTAATTGACTGGGCTCTCTACGAGGCGGCATAGTTCTGACATAAGACATCACAAGGATTAGAACATTCAAGAATTATACAGGACTGTTAAATAGGCTCTGACACCAAACTGACACACCCCGACTAAATCAAGGCATGTTGGCCGTCACGTGAGAGTGATGTAGCCATGTGCACAGTGCGGAAGCAATAATGATAAGAAATATACGAATAATTATTAACCAAATTACTAGAGTGCACTACTAAACAGGAAGTGATAGGAGTTAGTTACAAACGTAAACACTCCTAATCAGAGCATAATAAGTCTAGGTGTAGTCCAGTAGGACAAGCACTAATTATATAGTACCGAGAATGTCTTAATATTGTTTAGGTAGGTCAGAACTATCGACGTCCTCAAGCCTCCAACAGCAAGCTTACTTAAAACCTAGAGGGGTGCAAAACAGAAAACGTGAGTGGGCAAAAACAAATGTTGTACAAAACCATTTCATTTATCAACATATCTAACCCCTCATTGTAAAACATGTATAATTTTTCCCAGAATTAAGAAATAAGCATATACATAAATATATACGAAATCATATCAATTCATGCTTCACATAATCATTTTCATATGTATGCCATGCCAAGATATGATAGAGTAAGCAATTCAGGTAAGATTAAATTCATAGGAATATAATATGTGAGCCGGAACCCCTAAGGTAGTCTGTACGGCAGAATTCATAGCTCAAAGTTACTCTAGCCGGAGTCTCTACAATGACCTATATAGCAATATACTACACAAGAGTCAAAACCAAACAAACAGGTCTATACGACAATAATGGGTGTAATATAAACATGCGCAATACCATTCTCACATAATAGCTGGGCGATAAATCGCTAGTCACCTACGAGTCAGAACCATAATTAAGGTCTGTACGACAAGACTGTGGCTATATCTATGGCTAATAAACAGGCATAATAAACAGGCATGTGTCATATCTATGGCTAAATCACAATCACCCTAAGTGCAATTTTATGAGCTCAACATTATTCAATCACATATCACATCATCGATGATTCATATAACCAAACATAACCAAACATAACTTACCTGGGCTTACCTGGGCATCCACAGCTCCACAATTATATATATATAACGTATCACATACCAATTCATACTTGAATTATAATTTGTATGCATGGCATTTATGGCATACTATCATTTAAAACACATATTTCTGGGAAAATATCGAGTATAAACTATATACTGAAAACCAAAAGCCCACTCACTGGTATGTCCACGGGTCGTAACCCCCGAGTCACCCTTGGATACACTCATCCTTGGGATAAGTCTCACCTGAGGAACCTCGATAATCCGGTCAACTTCGAAACTACCTATCCCGACATCCAAATTTATCCAATGAACCACCCCGAGTGTTCTTAGGACCTCCTAAAGCTCTCTATGAACTTGAAATTCCCTGATATTGATACCTTTGAACTCGTAGGGTCCTCACGAACACAATGGTACCATTTTCTTCCTCAATTTGTGAGGTTTGAGAGGTTCTTGGAGTTTGTTCGTACAAGAAGAAGGATAGAGAGAGAGAGAGTCTGAGAGATGAGAGAGAGAGCACGGGAAAAAGAGAGAAGGAGTGAGTGTGGTGTGTGTGTGATCCACGTGGTCACCAATCCAAGACCACAAAACAACCTCTAAGTCTCAATATGTCACACATACACACTACCATTTTCCCGTCCAAGGATAAAGCTGTCATTTTACATCACTGATAAATGAATTTCGGGACAGGCTGTGAGATTACCTGGCAAAACTATTAAATTTAAAATTTTTGTTCTGATAGAATTAAACTAAAAAACTATTTTTACCAAAAGTAATTAAAAAAATATATTAAATTTATAGATAATTCTCAGTTTAGTAACTTAAAATTTCTTGATTTTCAACATTTTATACATCAATTTTTTTCAAACCTGTATGGTAATTAAAGTGATATTTTGAGACACTTTCATACACCCATAAGCTTTATGTTAAAACAAGCATTAATATGTGACATGGCTCTCACGTGGATAATGATTGGATGCCACCTGTCATTGTGGTACAACGTGGACAAAAAAAAGTCAAAAAAAATAAAATTAAATTAATTAATTAAATTTCTTTTATTCAAGTAGCCCCATCCCCCACCTCGAACCAAGTCCTTCTCAATCTCCACCATTCGCCCAATCGCAGAGACTCACTCTTCCGCTTCCAAGGGAAATTTTTGGTTGTGATGAGAATACAAGTGGTACATCACGTGTTTTAATAAGAGTGGTGGGAAATTTTATTTTTTAAGTTATTAACTTTTTAGCACACATATCTCACCATTTGTATAATGACACGTGGTGTACCATCCAGTGTATCGGTCACACTGAAAAATCTCTCTACATCCAGGCTCTTCAACACCGACCCCCTCTGCAACTCCAACAGCGATGAAAGCAATCTCGACTTCGACCTATTATGAACTACATTAGCCATCTCCAAGCAAAGGGTCCAAACGGCCGAAAATCGTTTCCAACCGAGGGCTAGGCCAGAGGGCTCATGGCCCCACGAAATCTGAAATGGTCAAAGGGCCAACCGACTGGCCACTTTCAGCCCACTAAAGAGCCCAATTTCAATTTTTTTTTTTTTTGTTCTTTTCCATTGCCCAGCCCACTTTAGTTTTTTCCTATAGTCTCAGCCCACTTTTTTTTTTTATGCCCAGCAGCTATTTTTTTTTTTTTTGGACTTTTTTTTTATTTTTTAAATTTCTAATTTTTTTTTTCTTACACCATTTCTCACATATTTTTCACTATTTCATACTATCTTATCTAATTTTATTTCAATTATTCACACTCCATACTATAGCCATTTGGCCCTTGGTTGGAGACGGTTTTTTGTGACAGGGCTAAAACAAGTCCTATGACCCTTTGGCCCTCGGTTAGAGATGGTAAGGAATATAGCCCTACACTATTCATTAAAATATTAATTTCTTGGAGGGACAGAGGGTTAAAACGAGCCATCCGACCAGCCTTCGGTTAGAGATGGTCTTAGTGACTAGTTTAATCACTATTAGGGATTTAATTCATAATTATTAAGCTTAATTCCAACTTTTTAGTGAACTTGTTATATGACGGCTGGCATTTGAGATGTGTTGTTTTGTTTAAAAGGAGTTGAGCTCCCACAAAATGTGTTAGATCAAATTTACAGAATAGATATCAATAAAAAAAGGATAAATTACATTTTACACCTTCAGGTTTGTGGTTAATTGCAACATCATACAATATCTTTAAAACATTTCAATTTCATACATTTGCTTATTATTTTATTTCAATTTCATACAACCGTTTAAAAATCTGTTAAGTTAATCCTTAAGTGATGACGTGGCAAATATAGGGTCCCCATTTGTAGTGACGTGGCTACTACATTTGTGCCACGTGACTAAACACTTAATAAAATATTTAAATAATTAATTAAAAAAAAACAAAATGTGTCTGATCAAAATATATTGGCTCCTTGCTCCATCTACTTTGTCTTCTCCATCGCTGCAGCTTGTAGGTTTAATAGGGAAGTCGATTAAGGGTAATATCAATGGTATCATCTTCTCGAATCCTGGTTCCTTCCTGTGCACGCCCACCCAACTTATATTCCTGCCATGGATGTGGCCTTTACATTACGTTCGACTACTTTCGCGCTTCGGTGCGTACTGCGTTCCGCGATGCCATGGATTCTATCCTCGCAGTTGTTATTGAGAATCATTCGTCGTGAGTTGGCTTTGCTCCGCCATGACTCAGCTCTCAACGTTGGGAAAGACTAAACTCAAACCGCATTGTCCGCTATCAGCGCTGGGGGAAAATCAAAACATCCAAGATATTGTCTAATGTAGCTGAATCACTCAATCAGGGTCATTATAGACTTTACAGTTTTAGAATTCACGAAGAGGAACACAGCCCACCGAGAAATTTCTCTGTAATCAAGGTCGATTTCATTTCGTCACTGCTCTCTTCTTCACCATTGTTGCGGGCAATAACAGCTTCTTCAGCCAAACCACAATAGGTATGGGTTTGCCTCCGAGGAATGTAGGAGCTATGAATGATGCTTATTTGAGTGATATAAATGGGTAGGTCAGTATGCAGCTAGAAAATTGGTGATGGTTTTGAATGTAGATACATTGTTTGATGAAATAGCTAGGAGACGAAACGGGGTCACTGCGGAAACCTCTTTGATTTCATGGCCCCATTTTTACATAACTTGGATGTCTTTGCTCACTTTTGCACAATTATAAGTGAATGCTGGAATGGATGGGATCCAAGAAGTGGATTAGCTGTCAAATACGTTAGCAAGTTGGAGTATGGAGATTACAGGAGCTGCAAATTACAGATTATACGCCTCTGCAAGCAGCCTTCAACGACTTTGAACACCATGGAAATTTTACCTCAGATCGATTGGAATACGGATGAACTGTTTGATGCAATGTCTAATGTTGTGTTTTTTTCAAGTGCAAATATAAGGATAGTATAATGGCGCAAGTAAGGGTGTCGAACTATAGGGACTGATTAGACCTCTACAAATTACAAGCTTTATGTGAACCCTATCTAAACAATAAAAATGCAAACTGAATTTGGATTTTTGTTTTGAAAACAAGTAACTTAAGATGCAAGACAAGATCAAGATGAATGGTAGATTGATTAAAAAACAATATGAATGGATCTATGGATATCGATTTTACAATTACAAGCCAATTCCATGTATATTAAGTCAAAACATATTCAACTCTCCAATATGGGTATAGGGTTCTTTTTACTTATTTATGATCATCCATATGATGTGTGGTTGTGACCAAGTACTCCTAACTTGTGACCTAGTTGTGATGTTCAACTTAGATTACCAATTAAGAAGAAGCAAATTTCAAAGAACCAAAGAAATCACAGAGCATGATGTTTGCATAGTAGCTTCTTCATTCATTCACATGTCCACCAAGATTAAGCATGATTTGTACTATAACCTTGATCAAATAACTCATAAGCAGCCTAAGTGGTGATCAAACATTAAGATTAACAAATAAATTAAACTATAACATCAATGAATGAAACAAGAAAAAAGATTGGTAATTTGAACACTTTAACTTTATAACATAAAGTACTTTTGCAAGGCTACATCGAAATCCCCAGCTATGAACTTAATTATTTCGGGGAGCTTGTTTGGCCATTTGCTCTTCTTGTCTGAGAGGGACTCTTGAGGCAATCTATAATGGTCTTCTCGGACACCTTGACCTGTCCACTGCCTTGCGGATATCAGGGCGTGGACATGTGCTCCTTGATGCCATATTTTTCGAAGAACTTCACCAAGTCTTTGCCCAAGAACTGCGGGTCATTGTCTATGACGATGGAATGAGGGATGTCAAAGCGGCAGATGATGTTCTTCCATATAAAGCACTCTATGTCCGTCTGGGTAGTTGTGTGAAGGGAAATCTATGAGTTTCATGTGGGATTTCTAGATGACTAGCATGCATATACAATTCAAAATTTATATACATGAGCAACGGAAGCATGTTATCATATAATATCAAAGCTCTAGTCATGCAAATCCCCTTCAAAGTTCATAGGTTTATATATAATGCATCAAAACATTTTATAGAATCAAGAACAAAGTGAAGGTTAGTCTTATACCTCTTGATCTTGATTTTAGACCAAGCATGGACCACCTCCAAGCTCTTTGCTCCTTGAAATCCTTGATGCTAGCTTCCCTCCTTGCCTCCTCCACTTTGTTAGAATGAGTGCTCCTAGGTTCTCTTCAAGTTTCCAAAGTAGGAAACCTCTAAAGATCCTCACCCACAAATATAGTGAGAAGGATGAAGGAATAACCAAAAGAGTGAAAGATTGTTAGCTAAAACACTCTCTTTGGTGGCCGGCCCTTTGTATAGTTTTTGGAGAGATATTCTTTTCTCTTTTGTTGTTCTAAACACCAAAATAATAACTTAAGGAAAATATCAATATAAAGTCCCTTATATATCAAAGAAAACCTAGCCAACAAATTGACTAAATATCTCACCCAATCCACACCTATATGGCCGGCCTCTTTGTTGTTCTTTTGGGCTTTGGGCTTTTACAATTTCAAGTCATCCAATGCTTGAATAAAAGCCCAATGGGTTTAGGCCCAATGGGCCCAATTAAACCCGAACGTTTCTTTAAGCCCAAAACGATCTTTATCGCTTTTATGATTTCTTTAGACTTTCTAAATTAATCACAACAATTAATTAATCCAATTAATCATTTCCATCATCCATTAGTTACTCACTACAATAGTGTATCGGTGAACAATCTTTTAGGTTCTAATTAGCAAGGCAGTGAGGTGATCGGAACCAATCCAATTAATTCAATCACTTATTGAATTGAAACTTCATTTCAATTCACCATTCTTCTTTGGTGGCTACATTTAATCATCTAGAAGAACTCACAAGCTATGATTGACATCTAACCATATGTCATAGCTACCCAAGCTAATGTAGAAGTTTATTCGAAGAACCTATTCAGTTGGAATTACAATGTAATTCGATCCTTCTCTAATACAATACTCTCAATCACATCATTAGGGTATGGATATTATGTCAAACCCCTAATGTGATTATTCCTTCTTATATGATTCATTTGAGTCGTATAGGAACGCTTTCCTTTTAATACGCTCAATACTTCGGCCGAAGATTCCCGAATCATATCTTAGAGTATTCTTCCTCTCTTATCGAGGATTAGAGATTCCTTGTTGCGCATACACTTGCCTTCATGACTAAGTGGCTTAACCCCAATCATGCCGTGGACACCCTCGAATGGGGAGACTTTGACATAATCAAAGATTAAGTACTTAACCACAAGACAACGACGATGCCTCAGGTCTAAGGATTACTTACATTATTCCAACCATTAGAGTTACTTGCTTGACATGTGAGTAGACCTCCATGCAAGTACTCTCGTTCGATTGTGTTCAGTGAACTCATTCCCCTAATGAGCACCTACATACTTGTCTTAGTGTCACAACACGAATGGGATGAGACTTTCCATCCTTCCATTTGAAGCAGACATAGTATGTACTGGTCTAAGCATTGTCAGTATCCCTCTGACAATCCAATGACCAGGAACCTTTTGGACATCTGGTTATGTGAAGAAGGTCTCTGTAGTCTAACATCATTAGATTACTTCTTCAATCGATCCATTGTCCATGGATGCACTATTAAGGACATATTTCGTTTATTGAGATAGTCCTAATTCGTGTCTTGCCTTTGATGTATAAGATTCATCCATACATTCATTTATTTGTCCTGAAAGATTTCTTCCAAAGATTGACTTTCAGGGCATATTTCCAACAATCTCCCACTTGCACTAAAGTCAATCACTAGTGTATCTTATACATCTTGTCGAGATAGTTTATGCTCGTAGGTTAACTTGGTTATGTATTAATCTCTTTTCATTTAAAAGGGATTTACTTATCAAATGTTTCCAAAACATTTGATGATGTCTCTTTGTTGTGTTCGAATACTTTGATGAGACCTTGATTCCATGGCTTGAGCTATCGCCCCATTACGTCGTAGTACCCTACTAACGACCTTATGGTTTGGATTCAATCATTGGTTCTAAAAGAACCCCTTCCATTCAAAACACTCTTTTGAAGCAGTTTCTAAAACTATATATCAACATATATTTCGTTTGCATACTTTATACAAACTTTGCTCCAAGCTTGAGACCATTGTAGTACAATACTAACAATTCATTTATATGATTAGTACTTCATCCATTATGAAGTTCCATTTGTTAAAATGGCTTATTTTTCACTTTGGTTAACAACCTAAGTGAATGCACGCTTCCAGAGTCCCACTCTGATGTTTCTTTCTTAAAGGCAATAATACTCTATCAGTTGCTTTGGTTCTGATCCTGGGATATAGTAATATCTAAAGTGACAACCCATGTGGTTCTTCACCTTTGGATATCTACTTCACAAGTCCATACATGTGTCCCTTTTGTGATTTTATGACACATCCATTATAAGGGTTATGAAAGTGATTTCCTATCACATAGGAAAATGCTTTCTTAAATCTACAACTTTTGAGATTTAATTCCCATATAACATTATTGAGATAGCCTTGCTATATCAATAAGTCCAATTTCAAGTCTATACTTCAAAATTGACCGTGTCATGTATTGTCATTTTTCGAGTAACATTTATGTTTTATTAAGTCTATCAAATAGACTTTATTCACATCTTGTTGCTCAAATTATAACATCACTCCCACTGGCCTTGTTGTAACTTAGCATTCATTCACAGAATAACAATTATATTTTCTTGATTTGAATGCATATTGCTCCCACTAACTTAAATGAATCATACACAAAAGAATTCCTTCTCAAGTAATTCCATGAAATGTGTATGACTTGCTTTATCAAGTCAATCCATTTAAATTATATGGTGTCATACACCATACTTCAAGTTTTAGTCATACTAAGACCTTTAATGTAGTCATATAAGAATTATCTAAGTCTTTAGTGAAGCATGGCTCCTACTAAGGATATAAAAACTCAACCATTCCTTCTAGGTGGTTGATATAATTCTTTATCAAAACTACATAGAGCAATATCGTTACACGAGATGTTGAATTTGGATTGTCTTATTGTTAAACCATATGTTGTGACTCATTCTGAAACTTATTCCCTTTTGTTTCATCAACTTGTCCATATGCTTTGTTTATTAGCTTGTTCTCATAAAAGAGAATGATGGACAACTCCCAACATATAACAATTTTATGCTAGGTTGACGAAACCAACATTCAAAGACTATTCTTTAAATGTCTCACAACATAGAATTTTAACGTTTGAAGAGCTTGAGTCCTTTTAACAATTAAAATTACAAACTCTTAATAATAGTCAAGTACTATTATTCTTTAGACAACTATAAACCAATCCCATTCAAGTTTATATCCATTTTCACACCTCCCACTATTTCTCATGACTTTAATGAGAAATCATTTCATACATCCAAAATGTATAAAAGTGGATTATATTGGAAGAAGACATTGTGTAGTAGCTTTAAAACATTTCAAGCTTATTTGTTTCAATCTTCACTAAGTTAATGTCTTGTTATTTAAGTGACTAAAGTCTTTAAACAATTTATAGATTTAGACACTTCTTTCTTGGTTTAGTCACTAACACAATTGACATTTTAAAACAATTTTAAGAATGCCCAATTAATTGTTCAAAACTACTAATTGAATCAAGAGTGATCTTGATCATTGTGTTTCAAGTGATAACCATATAAGAAACAATTTTCTTATTACTTATATCATTATAATGTGATCTTCCTTTTCTTCAAGAAAGGATTCTCTAGACTTTTGTCAATTCATATAGAACTCATAAGTAGACAAATGGAACCGAATCTAAAGATTCATTGTATCCTTTTATGTCCTACATATGAGATCTATCCATAATTGATAAATCTAAAGTTTGGTTATCACATTACAATAAGTGATATAACTCTTGTATCTCATCTAGGATACAACAAGACAATTTTCAATTCATAACACTACTTTAAGGAAAAAGGCATATTTCACATTACATTAATATGATAGTTCAAACATTCATAATGTTTAATACAAAAAGTATTAGCTCTATACATTTAGAGACTAATATAAATACCTTTATACATTTTAGGCACTAATAGTGGTCATCCATCATATGAAGCCACATAATAAGTTCTTATCAAAATAAGAAAGTTTAAAGATAATCTTTAATGCCTAACAAACTTCCTAAGTAGTGAGCAAAAACATAGTGGTTGAACCCTTCACCATATTTTCTTTGCTTGTTCTTCTTCTACTTGGCTTCTCCACCTATATACAATTATACAAGTGATTAGCCCTTTATATCAAATATAAATATTTAGAAGATCTAACATTTAGAATTGAAGATAAGGACATAAACCATACCTTGTGGCTTGTCCTTAAGGCTTGCAAGGTATAACCTGCAATTCCTCCTCCAATGCCCCTCCTTTCCACAGTGGTGGCAAGTCCCCTTGGGCTCTTTTGCCTTCTTTTTCTTCACTCCTCCTTTCGGCTTAGGAGTGGGTGACTTCTTCTCCTTCCCTTTGCCTTTGCCTTGCGGCATGGCCTTGGAAGAGGATGGCTTGTTGTAGGCTACTGCAAGAGTCCCTACACCGCTCTCTTTCTTCATAGTCTTCTCAGCAGTTACTAACATGTTTAGTAACTCAGAGAGAGTACTATCCATCTTATTCATATTGTAGTTCATTACGAACTGCGCAAATGAATCAGAAAGAGAAGCCAATATGAAGTCCTGGGCCAATTCCCCGTCAAGTGGAGTACCAAGGTTCTCCAATTGTTCAATGAATCCTATCATCTTCAGTACATGTTGGTGTACTGGAGCCCCCTTGACCATCTTGGTCTTTACAAGTTCACAAACAGTGCTAAAGCGACGGTTGCGCGTCCCTTCGCCATATAACTCCGTAAGATGGAGTATTATGGAAAATGCACTATCCATGCCCTCGTGCTGTCTCTGTAGCTCCTCATTCATGGAAGCCAACAGATAGCACTTGGCTTGTATATCATCCTCAACGTGCTTGTCATACTTAGCACGTTCATCCTCAGTAGCCTCAGGGCTAAGAGGTATGTTAGGTGGAGGCTTATCTAGTACGTAAACAATCTTCTCCAATGTTAGGAGAATCTTGACATTACGATACCATGATGGGAAATTGTGCCCCTCTAGGCAATGTTTGTCGAGTATTTTCGCGAGTGTGCTTCCAACCATATCTATATACATAAACAAATAAAACAATTAGATTGATTGTTGTTTAAGTCAAACGATTCGGGTCTTTAAACCGAATGACACCACCCACCATTTTTGGCAAATTCCATATCCCCCATAATGGAATCCGGGAGATTTCAAAGAAAGCTCCTAGCGGGTTATGGGAGGCTCACTATTACCAAGCCCACCTCACGATGATACGATATATGGCTAGCAACAATAATAATGAGAGAGTACGCTTACTCATTTGCAACAACCTCTTGCAAGTACCCATCTTTTTGGCCTCTAGAAAATAATACCTCACGATGATACGATATTGGCATTATGTTTCTTAGTTAAGTTCTTTCCCACCATGCTGGTTTAGCTAGGGGTTCAAGCATGACCTCACGATGATACGATATTGGCCATACTCGTTGCCTACCTTAACCTCATCAAATGTTTTAAATAAACTCCTCCTGAATACAAGCATGCACTTTGTCACTTCCCCATGATAGGGTGAAGGCGGTGTACAAGTCATAAACGCTTGGAGCCTACCACGATGGAAGGCCACGAAAAAGTGTTCTAAGCACTCTTACGCTTTCAACTTAATATTGAGTGGTTGAGGGATTTTAAGGTCTCATCAATTTTATTTATTTAATCACAATCAAATAAATAATGTCCTATTTACAACTACTAGTCCAAAGTTAATGAAATTAGTAGCATATGATATCCCCACTATTCGTTTTCATAAAACAAATCAATATCAAAACATTTTTCAAAATATTGGAGATATATGTAACTACTAATTGTATTCATTATAGTTTAGTAGCGATACTCCCACTATTTGTTTTGAGAAAAACAAATCAATATCAAAACATTTTTCAAAATATTGGAAGTAACTACTACTACTAAGGTTTTTGCATTCCTTTGAAATTGGACTTTATAGTTATCTTAGGCTCTTGGATGACCATGGACTTATAAGGTTATTGCAACAACGAGCCATCATTGTTGAATATAAACTCGGGGAGGTTGTGTCAATTTAATTACGTGCTTATCAATCCAATTAAAACCATTTTCATTGAGCCATTAGAAATGAAAGACAATCATTCATTGCTAATTGGGGCATTGGACCCTTTTAATCTTTAATCTCATGTCAAAACCCTCTTTTAGTTATGTCTCCTTACCAATAGTTAAAGAAACTCTAGTCTAACACTAGAGGGAATCAACTAACGAATAGAGATTAAGAAGTAATAAGAATTACAAACCGATTTGTACAAATTCTTATAAATTACATATACTAAAAAGGGAGAGATAGATTAACGTCAAAGTGACAAGGTCCAATTAAACAGTAATTAAAACACATTCCCAAGGTTCAAACAATTTGATTTTAGCGCCTTATCTCATAGCTCAATTATCGTTTAAGGCATAAGTCCAAAGTCATCCATTTTACAATTACTTAAACACATTTAAATAATCATAATGGAATGCAACATAAACATTTAGATTTAGTGTATATGGGCATAATATAATTATGAGTTTAAACAACTAACAAAATTAAAATAAAATATTTTAACTTTCTAGTTAGTAGGGGCCTTTTTGCAAATATGAAAAAGTTAGGGGTCAAACCGTAAATACTCAAAGTATAAAATATCTTTTCCAAATTACAAAATACCCCACAAGTGGGTATACCACTAGGGGAGGCTGGCCCTTGAATTGGGGAGAAGGTAAGTCTTCACTTATCTTCCCTTAAATCATGCAAAGTAGAATAAAATCATAATTTAGTTTGTCACTTGGTTTTGGTTTAAATGATTTTATTTCAAAAGGTGATGGAAATCTCTTAGATAAGTTTATGGTTTTATAAGTTTTTAATATGATTATGGATGGTAAGAACATCATCCAAAACCATAAAACTTTGCAAGAAAACCAAATAAAACACTTTCACCCAAAACCAAACCATGAACACCAAGAACAAAACCATGAACATATTTTCAAGATTTGTGTATTCTTGATGAATTTTCCAACCCAAAAACAAAAGTGACAAGGTTTCTACTTTCTAGCTTTGAAATGATGTGTGAGTGTCTTACAATAAAACACAAACATATGCTCAAAACTTCCCCAAAAACGTGCCAACCACAAAGAACAAAACCCTAAAATTTGTTCATGACTTATTCTTCATTTCATGCATACAAAACAACTTTTACATGCATTTCTTTTTCAACTCTTGATTTACATTTTTCAACCATTGAAAAACAAAAGATAAACATATTTTTAAATGAAGAAATCATATGTCAAAACTCATCTTTCATTCATGCATACAAAACAACTTTTGCATACATATCTTTCTCAACTTTTGATTAACATTTTTCAACTTTTGAAAAACAAAAGATAAACATACTTTGAATGAAACAATTATATGTCGTACATAAAATTAATACCCATATGCATAAAATCCAAAAGGACACATTATACATAAACCTTTGGCTCTGATACCAATTGAAGGGAAATCTATGAGTTTCATGTGGGATTTCTAGATGACTAGCATGCATATACAATTCAAAATTTATATACATGAGCAACGGAAGCATGTTATCATATAATATCAAAGCTCTAGTCATGCAAATCCCCTTCAAAGTTCATAGGTTTATATATAATGCATCAAAACATTTTATAGAATCAAGAACAAAGTGAAGGTTAGTCTTATACCTCTTGATCTTGATTTTAGACCAAGCATGGACCACCTCCAAGCTCTTTGCTCCTTGAAATCCTTGATGCTAGCTTCCCTCCTTGCCTCCTCCACTTTGTTAGAATGAGTGCTCCTAGGTTCTCTTCAAGTTTCCAAAGTAGGAAACCTCTAAAGATCCTCACCCACAAATATAGTGAGAAGGATGAAGGAATAACCAAAAGAGTGAAAGATTGTTAGCTAAAACACTCTCTTTGGTGGCCGGCCCTTTGTATAGTTTTTGGAGAGATATTCTTTTCTCTTTTGTTGTTCTAAACACCAAAATAATAACTTAAGGAAAATATCAATATAAAGTCCCTTATATATCAAAGAAAACCTAGCCAACAAATTGACTAAATATCTCACCCAATCCACACCTATATGGCCGGCCTCTTTGTTGTTCTTTTGGGCTTTGGGCTTTTACAATTTCAAGTCATCCAATGCTTGAATAAAAGCCCAATGGGTTTAGGCCCAATGGGCCCAATTAAACCCGAACGTTTCTTTAAGCCCAAAACGATCTTTATCGCTTTTATGATTTCTTTAGACTTTCTAAATTAATCACAACAATTAATTAATCCAATTAATCATTTCCATCATCCATTAGTTACTCACTACAATAGTGTATCGGTGAACAATCTTTTAGGTTCTAATTAGCAAGGCAGTGAGGTGATCGGAACCAATCCAATTAATTCAATCACTTATTGAATTGAAACTTCATTTCAATTCACCATTCTTCTTTGGTGGCTACATTTAATCATCTAGAAGAACTCACAAGCTATGATTGACATCTAACCATATGTCATAGCTACCCAAGCTAATGTAGAAGTTTATTCGAAGAACCTATTCAGTTGGAATTACAATGTAATTCGATCCTTCTCTAATACAATACTCTCAATCACATCATTAGGGTATGGATATTATGTCAAACCCCTAATGTGATTATTCCTTCTTATATGATTCATTTGAGTCGTATAGGAACGCTTTCCTTTTAATACGCTCAATACTTCGGCCGAAGATTCCCGAATCATATCTTAGAGTATTCTTCCTCTCTTATCGAGGATTAGAGATTCCTTGTTGCGCATACACTTGCCTTCATGACTAAGTGGCTTAACCCCAATCATGCCGTGGACACCCTCGAATGGGGAGACTTTGACATAATCAAAGATTAAGTACTTAACCACAAGACAACGACGATGCCTCAGGTCTAAGGATTACTTACATTATTCCAACCATTAGAGTTACTTGCTTGACATGTGAGTAGACCTCCATGCAAGTACTCTCGTTCGATTGTGTTCAGTGAACTCATTCCCCTAATGAGCACCTACATACTTGTCTTAGTGTCACAACACGAATGGGATGAGACTTTCCATCCTTCCATTTGAAGCAGACATAGTATGTACTGGTCTAAGCATTGTCAGTATCCCTCTGACAATCCAATGACCAGGAACCTTTTGGACATCTGGTTATGTGAAGAAGGTCTCTGTAGTCTAACATCATTAGATTACTTCTTCAATCGATCCATTGTCCATGGATGCACTATTAAGGACATATTTCGTTTATTGAGATAGTCCTAATTCGTGTCTTGCCTTTGATGTATAAGATTCATCCATACATTCATTTATTTGTCCTGAAAGATTTCTTCCAAAGATTGACTTTCAGGGCATATTTCCAACATTGTGGTCATAGGTTCAGCCGCAACCCATTTTTTGAAGTAGTTTATTGCTACGATCATCATGCCTCTACCCCAAATGGCAAGCGACATTGGTCCCACCAAGTCAATCGCCCACTGTATGAATGGCCAAATGCTTATCTATGGGTAAAGTTTGCTGGTAGGTAATGCAGGCATGGGCTTAAAGCGCAGGCAGCTATCATACCTTTGCACATACTCCTTAGCGTTTTGATGGATGGTTGGCCAGTAGTAGCCTGCGTTAAAAGTTTTTTATGCCAGGGAATTGCCTCTAAAATGGTTTCCATAGACGCCTTCATGGATTGAGCAAAAAATCTTCAAGTCGTCGGGAGGTGATTAGCAGCAGAGATGTGGTCCTGAGAAGGATCTGCAAATGAGCATTTTGTTCCACATATAATTGTGTGTTGCCTTCGCCTGCAGCTTACTAGACTCCAGTTTGCTTGCAGGGAGCGTTTTATTGACTATGTAGTTGATGATAGGATCTTGCCAACTCGAAGTTATGTTAATCAACGCCACCTTGATTGTAGGTTCTACATTTGTGCTCGACTTCTCTAAGTACTCGACAGGAATGAAGCGTTTGAGTTGATGGTCTAAGGTATAGCTTAGGCCTGCTAGTGCATCTGTGTGGGCATTTTCACCTCCTGGAACCTGAGTGAGTGTGTATGCCTGGAACGTCGCTAACTGCTCTTGTACCTTCTTGAGGTATCGAGGCATCCTTGGATGCTTTGCTGCGTACTCCCCTGAGGTTTGGTTGGTGATCAGCTGGGAATCAGAATAGATCACGAGCTTCTTAGGTCTCTTTCCAATCGGAACCTGCCAATAGGGCTTCGTACTCTGCTTTCTTGTTTGACTCTTTGAAGCTTAAAGTGATCGCCTGCTTGAGCATCGAACCATCAGAGGTAGTGAGGACTAGACCTACTCTCAAGCCCTGGTAGTTGGATGATCTGTTGACGTGTAAGCGCTGGAAATCTCCTGCATGCGACTACCTCTAAAGTGTTTCTGGGCTTAGTTGCTCCGTCATTCATGCTTGGGGTGAATTTCGCTACAAAGTTCGCCAATGCTTGGGCCTTTATTGTCATGTAGGGTTGGTATACTATGTTATATTGGCGAATTTCTAACGCCCACTTCATCACTCGTTGTGAAGTATTTGCACTATGCAAAATTGATCGTATAAGGTACTGGTCATGGCGATGACCAGGTGTCCCTAAAAGTAAGGTCTGAGCTTCCGAGTTGCAACAACTAGTGCCAAAATTATCTTTTCAATCTTTGGGTATCTGGTTTCTGCATCGAGGACAGCCTTGGATGTGTAGAATACAAGTAGTTGGGCCCTTAACTCTTCCCATATGATGGCAGAGCTCGCTGCTACCTCTGATACAGCCAGATAGATGTATAGGTTCTTTGCTGCTTTCGATTTGGATAGTAAAGGAGGTGATGTTAGGTACTTCTTCGGGTCCTAAAATGATTTCTCGTACTCGTTGTCCCATTTGTCACTCAGCACCCCCTCGATTGCCTTGAAAAATGGCTTGCATCAATTGGTGGATCGCAAGAAGAAACAATTGAGTGCAGTTGCTCTTCTGGTCAAACTTTGGATCTACTTCAAAGTCATGGGAGACTTCATTTCCAGGATTGCTCTGATTTTCCTTGGATGAGCTTCGATTCGTCGTTAGGTTACAAGGTACCCTAAGAACTAGCCTAATGAAACTTCAACCGTGCACTTGGTTGGGTTAAGCTTCATTGTACACTTCGAAGGATGTTGAAAGTCTCTACCTAATTGCCAATGTGGCTTGACAGCTGCTTGCCTTTCACTATGATATTGTCGATGTAGACCTCAATGGTTACTCCAATCTCCTTCTTTACAATAGTGTTTACGAGTTGTTGATAGGTAGCTTCTGTGTTCTTGAGGCCAAAAGGCATGACCTTGTAGTAATATATGCCTCACTTGATCACGAATACGGTTTTCTCCTTGTTAGGCTCATGCATGGAAATCTGATTGTAACATGAGTACACGTCTAAGAAGTTGAGCAGCTGGTTCCCAAAGGTTGAGTCAACGAGCAGGTCAATTCGGGGAACTGGGAAATTGTCTTTTGGGCATGCCTTGTCGATGTCGGTGTAATCACGCATACTTTCCATTTGCCCTTCTTTTTTTCAACACTAGCACAACATTGACCAGCCATGCTCAGTGCACTATTTCTTCTATGAATTTGGCCTCCAATAGCTTATCGATCTCTACCTCAATAATCGCTACTTGCTCGGGTGCGAAATGTTATCTTTTATGGGTCACAGGTGACATATAACTTGTGGTAATCTATCATTGGATTAATGTTGGCATGTCAAAGGGTGACCATGTGAAGACTTCACAATTTTCCCTACGAAAAGCCGTGAGTTCTTCTTTCTCCATTAAGCTCAATCGTGAGCCAATCCTGGCCATCTTCTCTAGCTATTGGGGGACAAGAATGATGTATTTAATGTCCTCTTCGGGTTTCCATCCTGATTCATCTCCCAAGGCAGTGTCAACCTTGATGCCATCTTCATAACCCATCTTCTGTGATTGCTATTTGGTGAAGGTAAAACTATCTTCATATAGTACATTGCCGAGACATGGCCTGGTCGCCCTTGATCCCTCTGACTGGCTCCTCCCGAGATGTAAAATCTAAACTTCTAATGCTCAATCAAGGTCACGACTCTAATTTTCACTAGCCAAGGTCAGTCCAAATTCTCGTTATCGGGAGATGGGCGCTGATGATCATGAAAATCTACGATGAGACAATTAGAAGGTTGGTTACGTCAAGCGTGATTGTGCCTATGCCAGTTGAGGTAAGTCCATTGAATCTGATCAAGACCTCCATTTTACGTCTGATCGTGCTTTCCATGCCCATATTTTGGATGGCTGACAGTTGTAAAATGTCTATTGCGCTGCCGTTGTCCACCATAGTTCTGTCACGATGGCATGGGCTAGTTGAACAAATATCACTAAGGCATCATTGTGGGAAAGTTTACTCCCTCAATGCCCTACTTGGTGAAGTCGACGATTGGTCCAAGTATAGTGTCTATGGCTTGAACTTGGAAGACCGATCTCACCTGTTGGATCTTCTTCTTCTTGGAAGTGTTGATGGCCCCCAGATGCTTAGATTCGGCAAAGATGTCGTTGATTCAGATTGTCTTAACTGGGGGTTTAGCATCAGCATATGGGTCTCGCCTTGGCCACGTAGTTTGCTTGTTAATATATTGATCACATTTTCCTTCCTTCACGAGCTTCTCAAAATACCTCATCCACATGATACAGTTATTGGTTGCATGCCTAGACCTCTATGGAATGTGCAGTACTTTGTTTGGTCCAACTTGAAGGTATCTTCTTTCATAGGTTATGGCATTTTAAACCATGGTTTATCCTTAAGGTCACAAAGGATCTGGTTGATCAGGATTGAGAACTTGGTGTACATCTTGGGTGTTGAGCCTCCTTTCACCAGGGATTGGTCCCTGCATTTTCTTCCTGGCTTATTTATGTCATTGAGTGGTTTATTGCACGCCTTTTTCTAAACTGGCTTCGCGTCTTTGCGTAACTATTTAGGCTGATTCTGCGAGCATTTAGCCTTATCCCAAAGTGTTCTTCTGCCAAAGCATAAGAATCTACTAAGGTCAAGTTTTCACTCATGATCAGTTCATCAAATAAAGGGTGATCTGCTAGGAGCCTCTTCTTGAATTCTGAGCTTGAATGTTATCATCGCATCCGAAGATCTTTGTCTTATCCATCTTGAACCTCTTCATGTATATGTGAAGTGACTCTTGATCGAGCGATAGGACAAATATTCCTCAATGAAAACCAAGGAAAGTTTGTTGAAGTTCCGATTGAGTGTGGCGGCATGGTGTGGACCAATCTTGCGCCTCACCTTATAACGTCATGGCAAAAATTTTACATATGAGAGCGTCACTGTTGCCATAGAGGGTCATGGCGCTTCGATAATGTAACAGGTGCCTGTCTAGACCTTCATCTCCTTTGAATAAAGTCAAATGTGGTAGGCTAAACTTCCGCAGTGGCTTCATCTGCTCTATCTTATCTGTAAATGGTAACTTGCTCATGTTGGCCACGTCTCTTTGAAGGGCATCGTCGATGGTCTCAATGCACTGGAACCCATGCAGCTGCTCTGCTATAAGCCTTTATACTTCCTTCTGGATTTGCCTCTAATACTAACCTGCTAGTCTATGTTGCTCTTCTGTATACCATGTTCGTTTGGGTTGCGGTCCCAGTACATGTGGTTCATTCTTGGCTAATGAGCAGGCTGCTCGCCATCGTGCTTAGCGGGGGCTGCCAATGGAAGTTAAGCTGGATTGCTCTCATAATTTCCTTGGTTCGTCATGTGGCTACCTACTCTAGTGCCTTATAGGAAGATCTCTTTATGGGCCTGCCTTGTATGGATGCTTCGCCTAGAATGTCTGGAGTGCTCGTCAGAGTGTGGACCTAACCTCGAATGCATACTAACTCATGAGCTAAATTGGGATTGAATGTTTCTCTACATACTAAAGCAAGAGAAGATGTTTTCCCGAGGGCCCAAACGAGAGTGCACACTACCCGAATGCATGATTCGTGATGGACTAAGCAACTATTTGCCAAGACGTCACTGGAATGAGTCACGATCATCTACCCTTATTCTGCTCTAGGACACTTCGTCTGGGGCGCACTACATCTCAATATGCTCGAGGAGTTGTTTAACCAAAGTGGTATGCTGCACGAGGGCGCTGGTTAAGTCGACGACTTGCAGGGGTAAGTGATGTTCGCCATTTGGGTTGGAGGAGTCAGGATAATGGGCATCTCCATGTGTGGTGGAAGTGTAATGAACTGCATGTATGAAACTCGTACTCAGAACAAGCATGCCTGCAAAAAAAGTAAGGTGAAAATATCCGTAGGTCAATCAACAGTCATGTGGTCAAAATTGGGATCGCCTGAAGTGGCCTTGGATTAGACTGAGTCGGGTTGCGGAGCGGGCCAACCCAGCTAGGTAGTCGAAGCACGTGCAAAGAGCGTTGGGCTCACGTGTGTGGCAGCTGGCATTGGGTATGCATTGCGCGCTAGGCTAGCTTTTGTTCCTCACAAGCTTGGGCTCGGCTAGCAATGAATTGGGCTTGAGCCATCTGCCAGTGGGCTTCTCCTGCTAGCTAGGTTAGCTTTACTAGGCTCTTGTGGGTTTGGGCCTCCTGGTTGGCAGCAAGGGTTGCTACAGTGGGCTAAGCTTCCTGCCCTGGGCCTACTATGGCAACTGGCGTTGTTTGTGCCTCCTTCCCGTGGCCTGTTTGTGCCCTAGTAGCATGGTGGACTGTTGCAACGCGCGCCTAGGCCTCAGATTGGGTCACTAGTGCTATTGTGGTCATTGTCGTGGGTTGCAAAGTGGTGGCCATGGCAATGGTGTTGCTCCACGGCAATTGGGTTCCTCCCATCATCGCATTGAGTCTTGAGGATCGCCGTCGTGGGGCTACGTCCTCGTCTCTGCTATCTAGTCCAAATTCTTGAATGTATAAGGTTCCATTCATCGTGGTTTCTGAATTTCCTACCATTGTATCCTTTCTCCAAGGATTGATCAAGAAACTTCTAGAAAAATTAATTAATACGAAGTGTGAGAAATTCTACATAATAAAAAAATTCCAGAAAACCAATTATGAGAGTCTTCTTCGAGTATTTGAATCAACTTTCAATGAAAGCACCAATTTGTCGATGCAAATTTCCGCCGTCTCTTGCTTTGATGAAAATGTACCTACAAAACAATCAACACCTTTGATTAAAGACCTAAGCCTCACGCGCCTACAAGGTGGGGAAGGGTTAGGCTAATGGATCTCTGATGCCTAAGTTAGTTTGTCTGAATAAAGTAAGTGTTTAGGGCTTTTTAGGATAGCAAAAGCTTATCAAAATTTGGTAGAATTAGAGATACATATAAGGGGAGAGGGCCTGCCAAAGTGTTAGGGTTTTATCCTACACATGGTAGCATCCTATAGACTAAGGTGTACGGAAAGAATATTCTTAAGATATTAAATAGGAAATAATATCTTGAGATAATGGAGTGAATATCCCTAATTGATTTAAATAGGGATTACTTACTTGAGTAGAGTCAAATATATTGAAGATAAGAATTGGGGAATTATCCATATCTTTAATGCCTTGAATTTTCCTTGCCAAAGGCAGGTGAGTTGTGGGTCATCCTATTCAGTTACATGGACCTTCAGAGGTGTGACTTGCATATGGGAGTATCTGATGAGCCTACCTATTTAATGAGGGCAATCTTGTCTTTCTTAGACAAAAGTTCACTTGTCACCTCTAGAATTTTTGGGATTATTTTAGGCTTGATACTACCAACACTTTTGAAGATGACCTGATAGTCGATCTCAGTGACATCTTCGTTTACCAACCGAGTATGCAACCCCTTGTTATAAAACTAGAAGACTCCTCAGCTAGGGAGAAAATGCCCACTTAAGATTATCAAGAAGAGGATTTAGAGCATGACCCTTACCGAGCACATCCAAGTAAGATGGGTGACGATAACTTGCTCGACACTTTTTGATTATCTAGGATCATCATTAGTCCCCGTCGAATTTTTAGATGTCGATAAGCAAAGGAATCGCATCTCAGTGAGTTCTGAAACAGGATCAGGGGACCTAACATGCTCCTACAAGGTCGGTGCCCATTGACCCTTACTATTACAACGCCCTAGAACATCATGATGACCACACTGTTAACATTAACTCTAACATGATTGGAGTAGCTGAGGAAGCAATACCTTTTTTTGGCCAATGCCATTCTTCGATTACCGATGTTAAGAGAGAGGCTTAGCCGACCGCCTCGTGTCGTAGTGGCCTTCTCTGCCAGGTTCTTTAAATCAGGCGTTCTACTCCCCCTTCATCCCTTTCTCCACAAAGTCTTAGCTTACATTGGACTTGCTCCTCACCAACTTAATCCAAACTTCATCAAATTCCTCCTTTGCATGTATGTGTTTTGGATGGAGCATCATAGGGTAGAGCTTAACCTTGACATTTTCAAGCACTGCTACAGGCTGTGTAACAACTTGCACCAAGTTAGGTTTTTCCACTTGCTTGAAATACCTGCCCTTTTTCCAAGAACCCATCCAACCAATGGCCTTATAAAGAAACTTGGTTCCTGGTCGGCAGCAATTGAAATGCATTGCTAAAGTCAAGGCGACTAACGCTTGGGTCGCTAGGAGATTTAGGCAGAAAGGCTAACCCTATTGGCAATGTGCCTTGAAGACAATCATAAGATGATACTTTACAAACATTTCACATATTAAATTAATGTAGTTTAATGTAAGGACAAAAGATTATTGTTTAAAGTCGTCCCATTAATGTTATACCGTTAAACGATAAGTCCAAGGATTATGTAATTAAGATAATGTGATCTAAAGAAGTTAGATTTATGAGACCTTTCTCTTTAGTACACATATCCTAAACGTTCCTGATCATAGGATTGACAATTAGGCATTGACGATCTGAATATATCAGTACATGCTATGTCTTCTCTCCTAGGAAAATGACTAGTTTTAAGTCATTGGTGTGAATGACACAAAAACAAGTATGTAGGTGCTCAATAGAAAGTGAGCCCGTTGAATGCTCAAGGTGTGAATATCACATGAGAACTTATGGTTAGGATAATGAAAAGTAGTCATTTGACTTGAGACATCATAGTTTTCTTGTGGTTAGGTTCTTAGTCTTTGACCGTGTCAAAGGCATTCCATTTGAGGATGTCTACAACATAGTTAGGCTAAGCTACTTAATCATGTGGGCGTGTGAATGTACAACAAGGAATCTCTAACCTTCAAACTATTGAGGGAGAATACAATATGACATGATTAAGAATCGCTGGGCAGAGTATAAATGAGATTTATGAAGTTTTTTCAAATGATATTCAAGGTAATCATATAGAAAATAGAATCACATTGGATAGTAGACATGAGTAGGAGTTTGGGTGTGGTTGTGCAGGCATGGTTGTGTTCGGGTTGGAGGGAAAGAAGAAGATGAACAGATTAGTCTTCATCTTCTTTATTTTTATTTTTGAAGTTTGTAATTATACAAAAATAAACATTGTTTTTTCATTATTTAATATAAAAAAAAACAATATTGTCTTTTTTTATTTTTAAAATATTTTTAGTCCACATAGTAATATTTAATTAGATTTGAGGGATCCAGTATATAACAGAATTTTGGACAAAATTGTGACGAAAGGACCACATTGGTTTGCGACACCAATTTTGAAGGACTACATTGATTGATTTTCAATTTCAAGGACCCTTTGTGATAACAACCATTAAATAAACAAACAAATTACATCTACAACACTTAAAGACAATCATTCATTTCAAAAAGGCGTTATGATTAAATTTATTTCAACAACTGCGTACCCTCGTGGTCATTTCAACCAACTACAACGGGTTTTATACGCACGTTGTTATTGTAACATTTTCTATTACAGGTCAGTTTTTGCCCATTGTTAAGACCATTTATGCACAACAAACATTGTTTGTGGTAAAATTGGATTTTTCTACAATGTGTTTTTTTTTTTTTTTAACAAACGATATCTACACTAAGAGCTCAAATTCACATTTAGTGAGAATCAAACCTAAAACCTCTCACTTATAAGGGAAAAGACATACCACTACCCTAGTACTAAGTGACTACAATGTGTTTCTTATGCCCATGGTAAATTAATTGTGATAGATGTGTTTGTGGAGCCAAAAATGATCAAGAAAATTATGGAGGCGACACGTGGACTTTTGGGTAAAAATGACAAAATTACCCTCAAGGAACACCGGGATTCCCACATGCATGCAACAAATAATAACGGCTCAATCAAGGAAGAGTCAAAGGTGATCAAAATGATATTTATTCAAATCCCTCTCATCACTCTTCATCAAATCCTCACTCAAAAGGTAACTCTCAATTTTCCTATTCAATTTAGGATTAATTGACAAATTAATTGCAAGATATTATTTCACATAATATCTTGCAATTATACTCAAATTCCAACCATATATGGCCTGACCCTATTTCTCCAAATAGGGCCGGCCACACCCCTATATATAGTTTCATTCTCACACTAAGATGCTAGGCCATTCTCTCCCCAAAAATCTCTAAACACTTTCTCTCTCAAATTCTAACTTTGGCATCGGAGATTCTTCGGCCAAACCCCCCCCCCATGTTTCATGATGGGCGCGTGAGGCGTTTGGCCTTAATCTTAGGTGTTATTATTTTACAGGTGCATTTTCATCAAAGGAGAAGACAGCGGAAATTTGCATCCACAAATTTGTGTTTTCATTAAGAGTTTCATTCACATGCTCGAAGAAGACTTTCACATTCAAAGTTTCTCATTTCTCGTTCGTTTGTAAATTTTTCATACTTTCTTATTCGTAGAATATTTTAATTATGTGAATAGAGGTAAGGAAAAAAATACAATGATGGGAAATTCGGAAACCACAATGAACGGAACTTCCTATGTTCAAAGATCCAGATCAAATGATGGGGGACAAGACGTAGCCCCACCACAACGATCCACGAGGCTCAATACGATGGCAAAATGAGCAACTTTGCCACCAAGGAGCACCACCACCATGGCAGCCACAAGGACCATTGTGGCAGTGGAGAGTGGGCCAGGTCCATGGCAGCAAGCCCATGGTGAGAAGGGAGTAGTAAGGCCATCTCTAACTGAGGGCTGGCCAGAGGGCTCGTTTTAGCCCTCTAGCCCTCCAAGATTCCCCAAGATATTAATAACAGTACAGGGCCATATTTGCCTCCGTTTCCAACCGAGGGCCAAAGGGCCAGAGGGCTCGTTTTAGCCCTGTTACAAAAAATCGTCTCCAACCGAGGGCCAAAGGGCCATAAGGCCAAACATAATTTATTATTTAAAAATTATAATTTAAATTCAAATCCAACGGCTAAGTGACATCAGCTAGCCATTGGATTTGAATTTTTTTTGCTATAAATAGGGTGGATATTGGGCTATAATTCACACAACTTTGAATTCAATCTATTTCAATTCATTCTCTTGCAATTCAATCTCCTTCAATTCAAGTTTGCAATGAATTCCAACTTTGGATCCTCATCCAATTCCAAATTGGAAGCAAAATGGGCGCAAATGAGACAAGAAGATGAGGAGTCTGATGAAGAAGTTCAAGTAAGGCGCAACAAACAAAACATGGCAGCAGCCATGGCTGCGGCCATGGTGTGTCAGCCAACTGAGGAACAACCTCAATAGGGTGGCTCTGTTGCTAGTCGCTCTTATAAACCACAAAACAGAGCAATGGCGCATGCCAATCTGATAAACAACTACTTCAACCCCAACTCGATGTACACAGAAGAGGATTTCAGACGTCACTTCCGGATGAGGCGTCATGTCTTTGAGCGTTTACTTCATGATGTCCAGCAGGTCAATCCGTACTTTCGACAGAAGCGGGACAAAGCAGGCCGCCCTGGTTTCTCACCTCGTCAGAAGGTTACTGTTGCACTCTGAATGATGGCCTATGGCTCCTCAGCTGATTCAATAGATGAAACCCATGGTATGTCTGAGTCTACATGCCTTAATACTCTTGAAGAATTTTGTAACACAATTGTTCAGGTTTACAAAGACGAGTACCTCCGAGAGCCAAATCAAGAAGATCTGAATCAGCTACTTCCCAAAGCTGAAGACCGTGGGTTTCCGGGCATGATAGGGTCATTAGACTGCATGCATTGGGATTGGAAGAACTGTCACACTGGATGGCAATGAGGCTTTAGCGGAAGGTCGAGAAAGCCAACTGTTGTGTTAGGGGCAGTTGCCTCTATGACACATGGATTTGGCATGCTTTCTTTGGAGTCCCTGGATCCCAAAATGACATTACAATTCTTGGGCGTTGACCCCTCTTCAATAACTTAATGGAAGGTAAAGCACCTCAACTTAACTACTACATCAACGGCCGTGAATACAATATGGGGTATTACTTGGCAGATGGCATCTACCCAAAGTGGGCGACACTTGTCCAAGCAATTCCAAACCCTAAGAATGACGCAGAAAAGTTGTTTACCTTACACCAAGAGGCATACTGGAAAGATGTTGAGAAAGCTTTCGATATTCTACAAGCACGGTGGAAGATCATCAACGAACTGGCAAGAGGGTGGAGTCGAGAAAATTTGAACTCCATCATGATGTCTTGCATCATATTACACAATATGATAGTGGAGGATGAGCGAGATGGGTATATTGATGGAGAGTCCGATGACGACCAAAAAGATCCAAATAGGTCAAGAAGGGCTCTATCAAAAATATATGATGGGCCTAATTTGCCTTTCAATCCAAGAACTGGTAGTATCTCTATAAATGAGTACATGAGGCGCTATAGAATGATACATTCTCGTGCCACAAATAAGTACCTACAACAGGATCTTGTTGCACATCTTTGGGCCAAAAGAAGCATGGAGTAGGCTTTTAAGTTTTATGTTGTTAAATGTTTTTAAAAATGTTGTTTAAGTTTCATGTTGTTAAATGTTTTTTTATGTTGTATAATTTGTATGTTGGTTAATGTTATTTAATGTTGTTTCATATTGTTTAATGTTGTTTCATGTTACTTAATTTAATTTAATGTTGTATAAATGGCCTAGGAAGTTATAGGAAAAAAATAGAATTGAAAAAAAATATGAAACAAATTTTGTGAAATAGAAGTTATAGGAAAAAAATGGAATTTAAAAAAATATGAAACAAATTTTGTAAAATAGAAGTTATATGAAAAAAAAAATATGAATCAAATTTTGTAAAATAGAAATTATAGGAAAAAATAGAATTTAAAAAAAAATTGAAACAAATTTTGTGAAATAGAAGTTATAGGAAAAAAATGAAATTTAAAAAAATATGAAACAAATTTTGTAAAATAGAAGTTATAGGAAAAAAAATAGAATTTTAAAAAAAAATTAAAACAAATTTTGTAAAATAGAATTGAAAAAAAATATGAAATCAAATTTGATTCATATGAAAAGGACAAAAAAAGGGAAAAAAAGAAGTTTAAATTCATATAAAAAAACAAAAAACAAGTTAATACAACGGCTACTAGCCGTTATATTGAAAAAATTTCAAACTATTAATGTCGGTTATAACCGACACTAATAGTAATTAAAAAATAATAATTTGCCTTTGATAACTATTACTGTCGGTTATAACCAATAGTATTAAAAAATCCTTCTTTAATGTTGTCGGTTGTAACCGACAGCAATGGGAAAACCATAAAAAAAAATAGCCAGCCCGGGGCTGCCTGGCTGGCCGAAAGCAGCCAGCCCTTTGGCCCTTTGGCCCTTTGAAATTCCGTGGGGCCCTCCCAGATTCTTGAGCCCTCTGGCCTAGCCTTCGGTTGGAGACGGTTTTAGGGCTATTTTCAGCCCTCTGGCCCTCTGGACCCTTCGGTTAGAGATGGCCTAAAGCAGCCAATAGCCCAAGCCCACACCACTTTGCAGCAACAAGCCCAGTCGCTGCCCTAGCAGCACAGGCCCAAGCCTCGTCCACTTGGCGCACAACCCAATCTATAGCCTATGTTGCAAGGCAACCGAGCCAGCCCGAGTCACTACATCAGCAATGCAAGCCTAAGAAGCTGGGACAGAAGAAGCAGCCCTACGCTCGTGAGCTCAAGGCCAGCGCATTACCGAGCCAAGCCGAGGCCTAACGCCCTCGAGCATCGCACGCGGGATAGCCCATGCTAGTGGTCTGACCCACTCCGATGACCAGACCTGCTCTCGCGATCCAACTCATGGCCCTTCTAGCAGCCCAAACCAGTCCAAGATCGGTTTAACCGTCCCGCCTTCAGATTTCTGGACCGACGATTAAACCAGAAGTATTTTCACCCCATTTCTCCGCAAATTTAACATATCCCAACTCAAATCTCATGCCCAGAGTCTATTACACTTCCACTACTCAATGAGATGCATACCGTCTGAGCTCTTCCAACCCAAATGATGAGCAACACTTGTCTCGACAAGTCATAGAGTTGACAAGTACCCTCGCATAATAGACGACCTTGGTGAATCAGCTCTTGCAGTGAACCAAGATGCAACATGCCCAAACTAGGTGTCTCGAAGTAGGACAATGGTAGATAACCAACCTCTCTAATAACGTCCCAGCAAGTAACCCATCGACCAGTCACAAACTGAGTGTTCGGGCAGTGTACACTTTCAACTGGGCCCCCAGGATAGCATATACTCTCGTTTTAGCGTGCGAAGGTGCGTGCATTCTCGGTTAGGCCCACGAACGAGCATACATTTATAATTGGGGCCACACTTTGATAATCAATATGAGCAACCTTCCCAATGAAGTGTTCATTCTCGGCTAGGCCCGTAATAAGCATCATCTACCTCACATTGAAGTAGGCAGCACGACGGATGGAGATAAGTAGTTACATAATCTGACTCAAGTTCAACCGGTAACCTACGAGTAATTCGTTCACCTACTAGAAATGTATCACATGTATCGCAACCGTGGCATGGACGAGCCGAACACATGGAAGAGCAACCTAGACTAGTAGGTCATGACTAGGGGCAATCGAGAGCTCTGCTACCCCCAATAAAGGTAAATTTAGGAAGAAGTAGAGAGGCTCCTGACCAAGCGATTGCATGATTTCCAACGCAACAAGGTCATTGACGAGGCACTGTAACAGGATGTGACCAACATAAATAGGTCACCCTTCACGGACTAGATAGAGCAGGTAGAGCCTCCACACAAATTAAGCATGCCACATTTCACATCATTCAAATGAGATGGGGCCTCGGGAGGCACCTAAAGCACTACTGAAGTGCAATGATCCTCTATCAAAACAACAATGATCTCATGGGCAAGATATTCACCACCACTCTACAAGTGAGGTGCAAGATTGGTTCTACACCCTACCACCACAATCCATCCGAAGTTTCGACGAACTTTCTTTGGTTTTCACCAAAGAATATTCATCATATCGCTTGATTAAGAAGAAGTCCGACCACTTGTTCAACGTCAAGAAGAACCCAAAGGAGTCGCTTCGCGACTATGTGAAGAGGTTCAAAGTAGAGAAGGCAAAGATTGTCGGATGCAACGACTTGATAGCTAGAGCAACCTTCTAAAAAGGACTTTTAGTAGACCACCCGCTGTTCGGAGAGTTGATCATGAAAGAAGATCTAACTCTGGCAAACTCTTTCGCTCTGGCGGAGAAGCATGCACTTTGGGACAAGGCTCGCCAATGAACATTCAAAGACTTGAAGAAGTACCTAACATCACCTCCCTAGTATCCAAACCTGAAGTAGTAAAGGACCTATTCACATGTTTGACGGTATATGAAGCAACAATAAGCTATACCCTCATACGAGAAAAGCTAGGGGCCCGATTACCTATATTCCACAGTTCAAAAGCTCTCCTCGATGCGGAAACCAGCTACCAGAAATTCAAAAGCTAACTTTGGTGACAGTTGTTGCAACCCAGAAGCTCAAGTTATACCTTCAAACACAAGCAGTCATCTTCATGACGCATTATTCTGCCCAATCCAGACGCGCAACGATATTGGCGCAGGCACTGGCTGATGCAAAGTTTTCTAACGAACGCAACAACTCAACCTAAAAGGTGCGCCAAGGGCAAACGAACACCTGAAGAACACACTCGGAAGCAAGTTTTGTCCTCATTGCCCCAAAAAATTATTACATGAGCAACATATACCAGCAGTTGAGCATCATCTCTTGTTATGCATCACATGGCCCCAGCCGATCCTTACTCCATAATTCAGCTCTAGAGTGGCCCAATATCGCCAGTTGAGCATCCCTTGCTACGTTTAACATGGCCCAAGCTCCACGACTTCCTACTGCGCCTTCACGCCTAGCTTAAGTGAAGCAACAGAGCAACCTAATAATGCCTCGAAGGCAACTGAACACGCCCTAGCCACGTCTGCTTCACTCGATGAAGACTTCTGGCATTTACACATCGACAACACATCTAACTACGAGGGCTAGAAAGCAAGCGTGGTCCAGACAGTTCAATGCTCGAGTAGGTAATCACTATAGGCTTCAAAGCATCCAACAACGAAGCAGAGTACAAAGCCCTACTACTAGGCCTCCGAATGGTAAAACACTTAACAGAGAAAAAGCTTACAATTCGTTCTGATTCCCAGCTAATCACCAGCCAGACTACTAGGGAATAAACGGCAAAACATATGAAGATGGCGCAATACTTAGAGAAGGTACAAAAGCAACGTGAGGCATTTCAGACTTACAGCCTCACTCAAACGTGCTAACCGGCCTAAGCTTCACCCTTGACCACCAACTCAAACGCTCTATTCTGGTGGAGTATCTAGATAAGCCAAGCATAGAGGCAGAGCCAGCAGCCGAGGTGTCACAAGTTAGTACAACTCCAAACTGGTAAGATTTCATAATAGACTACCTAGTTAATGGCACACTCCCCATGGAAAGATTAGAGTCTAGAAAGCCCCAAACAAGGGTAGCACGCTACTACATGCAGTGGACAATTGACTTGGTAGGGCCAATGTCACCCGCTACTGGGGGCAGAGGCATGATAATCATGGTAACTGACTACTTCACCAAGTGGGTGGAAGTAGAGCCCCTGACGACCATAACTCAGACGAACATAGAGTGCTTCATATAGATTTGGCAGAGGAGCAGAACAAAAATGAGATAACCACAAACTTAGATTTGGCAGAGGAAAAATGCAAAAAGGTCATCATCCGCATCGCAGCCTACCAGCAGTAGCTCTTTTCCTGCTATAACAAAAGGGCCAAGATCCGGCAATTCCAACCCAGAGATTTAGTCCTAAGAAAAACCTTCATCACTGCCCGCAGAGAATGCTCTAAAAAGATGGATTACATTTGGGAAGGTATGTGCTGGGATTCCTAGAAGTAGCCACAAAGGTCTTTTTCAAAGCTTAACTAACTGAAGGATTTTGGGTCTCTTGGCCTAATCTGTGGGGAATCGGGCCTCAAAGACGGAGGAGGCACATTACGTAATACACCCTATGGACGGCTGCCTTGGAACCTTAAAGTTGTTATCGAGTGCACTAAGGTAGCCTATGGTTTCCAAAAGACTGCATACAGGTTGCCCTTCGAGTTGTAAGCCGCGCTAAACTTACACAACCGCACAGTTTTGTGAACGGTTAAACAAGTTAGCGTGCTTATACAAAGCTTTATCCACTACCGACATGCTACGCAGTCGATAAGCTTCACCTCTGCCAAGTGTGGAATGATCATTTGATCTACACTAATTTCTAAAGAGTTGTGATACTTGTTACATAACCCACATAATTGGTTACATAAAAAGCAAAGAGTTCTCTTGGGCCTTTGCTTACCAAATTCCATACAACCGCATACTTTTGATACGAAAGGTTAGCAAATTTTATAACCCCAAAATCTTTAGTATGTTGTGATACAGGCCACACAACTCAAAGAATTGAAGAAGGCCAAAGTTAACAGCCAAGTGATCATGTGAACTCGTCTACTTCTGTAAGTAAGGCGAACGCCGACCCTATGGCTAACAACTTGGCAAAAGTTATACACCAACACCCACAGCTACATAGGCTACGTTGGCCTGTCTACTTATAGAAAAGTAGCACGTCTGTCATTGGTCTAAAGGTCAAAGGTTGGGTGTGAACAAAAGAAGCGAAGATGAAGAAAAGCAAAGGAAGCAAGTTTATTAAATTTTCTAGCAAAATTGATAAACAACTAGCAGAGGCCGAAGAAGTTAAAGCAAAGCAAAAGACAACAAGGAAAACAAAGAAAATCCTAAAGGTTACCTAGAAGACTACTTTTCAGCAGCTTGGACATCCCATGACTACTCGGTTGCCGCACCTTCAGCAACCGCGATGCTCTTAGCAGAGGCATCATCTGGCACTTCACCCCCGACTGCCCCAGCTTAGGCACCTACTTCTCTGGCTACTTCACCAATGGAAGCCTCGAAAGTAAAGGCAAGCAAGTCTTCTAGAGAAATAGAGAAGGTGTCGAAGTCTTTTCCAGCAAACTCAAAGTCAGACGGCCTACCAAAGAGATGATCTACATAACCCAGCTTTCTCACTCTTTAGCTGCTCATTCTCCTCGAGCAGACCACCACAGATGCACTACAGCTCATCTACTTCGTTCTTCAAACTTTCGTTGATTTTCAGTGCACCTTGCAGTTCCAACATTTGGGGTACAAGCCTATTGACGATCTTCTTGAAGTGGATCACTTAATTATAAGCAACAATCAACTCTTCATCCTTTGCATAAGTAGCAGAGTGAAGCTCAGAAACGACACACTCAAAATCTTGAATCTAAGGTATGTAACATCCAATTTCCTTCTCTGCACTTTCATACTTGGATCGCGTCAAGCTTAGTCTTTAAGTCAACGATCTCTTGGTGAGCGGTCTCAAGTTGCAGAGAAGTAGGGGCAGAGATATTAGACTCCTTCAAAGCAATACAACCTCTTAATCTTCTCAGCAAAGGAATAAGCTTCAGTTTCCATAGTCTTTCCCACCTCCTTGGCAGCCTTGGTATCTTCTTGGTTAAGGAGCATAGACTCGGCTGCCAAAATCATCATTTTTTGCATCATAGCAAGCAGAATAGTCCTTCTATATTCGATCGTATGCTTCACAAAGGAACTTGGGCAAACAACTCCTGTAACGCCATCAATAAGCTTGGCACACGCATCCATGTCTTCAAGGAGATCTGGTTTCAAGAGTGCATAAATCTCAGCAGCCTCCCCAGAAACAGGCTTAGAGGATTTCCCAAAACTACCCACGTGAGCAGTCTTCTATTTCTCAGCAGGCGAACCAGTCTCAACGGCAAGAGGAATAGGCTTTGGCACCACTTTAGCAGCAAAGTCCACCTTATCGCTCTTCATAGTAGCAAGCCTCTCCAAAGGTGAACTAGACTTCGCTCCCAACGGACGTCTTGGTATAGGCTTCGGCACTGGGCATAACATAACCTCTACGTTGAACAATTCTATCAGCAATTGTACTACCTATTTTCGGCATGGCAGACATCATAGGCTCAGATCTAGCACCCTCATTTTTCTTTCCATTGGAAGAAGTCAAGTCAATCACATGTTTCTCAATAGCAGGCGGACCCTCATGAGCAGTGGGGAAAGTCTTCAGTTTTTTCTCAACCAACATCTCTTAAGTAGGCAAAGAAGATCTCTTATTTCCACCTTCATTCATAGTAGGCTCCACGACAGCAATTAGACGAGCCAATGCATCTACCTTGATCCTCTTTATCTCCTTTCTCGAGAATAACCCACCTTTCTCCTGACAAAGAGAACTAAACAGCCAACGACATTCACGGTACTTAGCAGGGGAGCTTAACCCATGCTAGAGTTTCCTTCATTTTTTCTCTCAAACTAGCAGGCAGAAGGCTTGCATGCCCAGCATTCCAACAGCCCATGAGGCCCGCGACCAACTCATTTTTCTCAATCATCGACCTGGCTCGCATCAGGTCCAAGAGGCCAAATGACATGAGCCATGCGACTTGCCTAGCACTACGCCCCAGCACCTCAATCCGCAATCCCAGCCTCATAGCTGCCCTTGGCTTTAGCCAAGCCGAGCAGCCCAAGCAATGGTCTCTGCCACAACACCTATCGGCCAATGTTGAGCCAACTCTTGGCCCCTGCCAGCCGACGAGCCACACCTAGCCCAGCCAGCAGTTGTCGTACCTAGGCGATAGTAGCAAGCCACCCACGGCAGCTATGTCGTGGCCCTCTCCAATCATTTTTTCACACATTCTCGACCCTTGTCGTGCAAATTTCAAGCCCCGAGGCTTCCAAAAATTAAGAAGACAAGGAAAATTAATTTTTTTTCTTACCTTGGTGCGGCGTGAAGACGAAGAAAGCAACGAAAGACGGTCCTTTGCATGGGCAAGTGTAGAAGATTGCTAGGGAAGGGGAAACAAATATCCTCTAGCTTTCTTTCTCTTGTAGGGTAGAAAAAATTGCTCTCTGAAGTTGATTTAATCATCTACTTAAGGTAGACTTAAATAAACTTTAGAAGTAATTTATTTCCCTTTCCTAAAATGATCAAATTTCCAATTAAAAAGGGAATCTACGCCAAAATAGGAAACAATCCTATGTTTCCTAAAGCAAGAGAAGATCTATACACATGTTGCCCTTTCTTCCGAGCAGCCAAACATGTGTGGTGGCATTTGTGGAGTAAAATATAATTAAGAAAATTATGGAGAGGACACGTGGATTTTTGGATGAAAAGGACAAAATTACCCTTAAGGCACACCGGGATTCCCATATGCCTACAATGGACAATAACAGCTCAATCAAGGAAGGGTCAAAGGTGATCAAAATGGTATTTATTCAAATTCCTCTCATCACTCTTCATCAAATCCTCACTCAAAAGGTAACTCTCAATTTTTTCTATTCAATTTAGGATTAATTGACAAATTAATTGCAAGATATTATTTCACATAATATCTTACAATTATACTCACATTCCCACCATATATGGCCGGACCTTATTTCTCCAAATAGGCCAGCCACACCCCTATATATAGTCCCATTCTTACACTAAAATGCTACGACATTCTCTCCCTAAAAATTTCTAAACATGTTCTCTCTCAAATTCTAACTTTGGCATTGGAGATTCTTCGGCCAAAGCCCCCCCCCCCCAATTCATCGTGGGTGCGTGAGGTTTTTGGCTTTAATTTTAGGTGTTATTATTTTACAGGTGTATTTTTATCAAAAGAGAAGACATCGGAAATTTACATCCACAATGTTGTTGTCTTGTAGTGGGTTAGCGAAAATTTGTCTTCCTAATTGATGAGAGAGAGAGAGACAGAGAGAGAGGTTGGCCGGGAAGGTTTATAGGCTTTGGCTTTGTTTTTTCTTTTTCCTTTCCTCAGTTTTAAGTTTCTATACAATTTGTTGGGGTTAAGATTGCTAGATGGAGAGGAAAATAATTCTAGCCTGGTTGATGCGATGGGGGCTTGGTGGTTTGGGTGAGAGGTCAATTTCAGCTCTAGCCATCAAGTCAACCATTTCCAATCGAAGAGGTCGGAAAACTCGGTAGGCATTCTCAGTGACGATGTCAAGAATTGTTGGCGGGAGGGGCGTAACTTAAAACGATAAGAGGTTACAAAAAGTTTTAGACAACCAAATCCTTTTAGATAGTATACAATATTAATGTCGTTCATAATTTGTCGGATTTTTATAGCAAATTATCTCTGAGATTAACCTAATCGATGAATTTGATCCTTGAGTTTCAAAATAGATTAATTTGGTCCCAAATTTCACTGCCACTCATCAATATGGTACTCTCGTTAAAATTCCTTTAACAAATCCAAAATACGGTGTCATGTAAATTATATGGTCCACAAGTCCCTCATCAAGTCTGCCCATTTGTGACTCCACCATCATGCGCTGTGGTCAAATATCTTGGTGGTTAGGGTGTTGGATTTTATATCCTCGTATCTCGAATTCGAAACTCTTCTTTCCTCGAAATTATTATAATAGTTTCGAATCCTCCTCTCTTTAATAATAATAAATTCTTTATCTTTTACTCCACTGTCATGTTACTCCTCGTCTTCTTTTTCCGAAATACTTCCCACCAAAGGTTATGGGATTTGTTTGGAAAGCTTGTCAGGATATACTTCCCACCAGTCTTAGCAAAGAAGGGAGTCAGGTTAGATGATGTTTGTGCAATGTGTACTGGTGGGCAAAATTGATTAGCTATTTTAGGAAATATGTAAGACTTAAACTTGTCACATCATCATTTAATGGTTGATTTGATAAATTGACTGACGAATGTATAATATTTCAAGAAAACACTACTTTGTGTTTTACATTGTAATGGTCTAAAGATGAGTCATAAGAGTGAAATGTTAACCAAGCTTGAGGATATAAAACGTTATTTACCAAAATGTCAACATATTTTTTTTTATTTTATAAAAAGTAATTAAAATATACTGAAAACCCTAATTCAAATAAGAGATCCAATTTGCAGATAGAAGATAAACGACAACAATGAAATTGCTTATTCTGCCATTTAGTACTACGATTTAGTGGTATTCCTCTTCACTTGTAAGTGAGAGGTCTTAGGTTCGATTCTTATTAAAGGCGAATTTGAACCACATTACTCCTAGCTCATTGTGAAGTTAAGCACACCCTTTCTCTGTAAATAATATCGGTTGATCTCAAAAATAAAAAAAAATTGCTTATTCTAATTAGGAACCTACAATTGAATGACATGCATGCCTTAGAAAAGTAGAGGTAAAAGACGTTGGTAGATTCATGACTAATTCTAGTTACGTTTAGGCAATTATCGATTGTAGAACTACAGTACGTTGCGTTTGTTTGTTCTAACTACTATTTCTTTCTTTTTTGGGATTATATAACTATGTATTTACACTACAGAATGAGAGATTTGAGATTTTTTGAGATTAAAATCTAATGAGAGATTTGAGATGTATATAACTATGTATATACTTTAAGCATAATCTATTTTGTTTTCTTGACGAGCTCTCAACTTGATTAAATGAAACTAAACTCCACCTCGTAGTTGAATGTGTACATCGAATAAAATACCATGAATTTAAGAAAGAAAGTATCATCCCAAATTCGATATGGCTCCCTAGAATCTCTCCACGTACTATAAGGAGATAAACTGTAAATTGTAATTAGGCCTGGCAAACGGGTCGTGTCTGTCGTGTTCGTGTCATTTTCATGTAACACCTGTTATCTTAACAGGTCATGTCGTGTCACATCTGTTATCTTAACAGGTCCTTATCAGGTCCTTAACAGGTCGGGTCACTTTACCTGTTATCTTAACGAGTCCTTAACAGGTCGGGTCACTTTACCCAATGGGTAAAGTGACCCGACCCGTTATAACCCGTTATGACCGTTATGAAAAATATAAATTTTCTTTAATTTGCACATACCACACATTACCACATAAATATTACTTTAAAACATTAAAACATATTTGTCATTTCAGTACTACATCTACACTCGAAAATAATAGCCTAATAAAAAAACAAGTTTGACGGTTGTGATCTTGAAGCATATACAAACAAGTGTGACGGTTGGATCATTAAAATTAGTTTCATAGAATTTGTATCCCATCAAAACGATAGATTCACTAACACTTAGAGTTTATTTATACTTTCATTAAGTATAACATAAGATTTTATGGTATTCACTTGTGTAAATATTTTAAATTGACGATCAAATTCATTCATTGTATTCATATAGGGTCAAGGATTGTAGTTGTAAAAAATCATCAAAATCGGAGTTAAAATAACCGTTAAATCGTGATTTTTTGTTTTATAACCGTCGAAAAGTTTTGTCTAATTACTTGATCTATGAATGTTTGTTTTTTGTGATTTTTGGCGTATGTGATCTCGAAGCATATACAAACAAGTTTGACAGTTGGATCGTTAAAATTAGTTTCATAGAATTCATATCCCATCAAAACGATAGATTCACTAACACTTAGAGTTTATTTATACTTTCATTAAGTATAACATAAGATTTTGTGGTATCCACTTGTGTAAATATTTTAAATTGACGATCAAATTCATTCAATGTATTCTTATAGGGTCAAGGAGTGTAGTTGTAAAAAATCATCAAAATCGGAGTTAAAATAACCGTTCAATCGTGATTTTTTGTTTTATAACCGTCGAAATGTTTTGTCTCATTACTTGATCTCTGAATGTTTGTTTTTTTGTGATTTTTGGCGTATGCGATCTCGAAGCATATACAAACAAGTTTGACGGTTTGATCGTTGAAATTAGTTTCATAGAATTTGTATCCCATCAAAACAATATATTCACTAACATTAGAGTTTATTTATACTTTCATTAAGTATAACATAAGATTTTGTGGTATCCACTAGTGTAAATATTTTAAATTGAAAATCAAATTCATTCATTGTATTCATATAGGGTCAAGGAGTGTAGTTGTAAAAAATCATCAAAATCGGAGTTAAAATAACCGTTAAATCGTGATTTTTTGTTTTATAACCGTCGAAAAGTTTTGTCTCATTACTTGATCTCTGAATGTTTGTTTTTTTTTATTTTTGACGTATGCGATCTTGAAACATATACAAACAAGTTTGACGGTTGGATCGTTGAAATTAGTTTCATAGAATTCGTATCTCATCAAAACGATAGATTCACTACACTTAGAGTTTATTTATACTTTCATTAAGTATAACATAAGATTTTGTGGTATCCACTAGTGTAAATATTTTAAATTGAAAATCAAATTCATTCATTGTATTCATATAGGGTCAAGGAGTGTAGTTGTAAAAAATCATCAGAATCAGAGTTAAAATAACCGTTAAATCGTGATTTTTTGTTTTATAACCGTCAAAAAGTTTTGTCTCATTACTTGATCTCTGAATGTTTTTTTTTTGTGATTTTTGGCGTATGCAATCTCGAAGCATATACAAACAAGTTTGACGGTTGGATCATTGAAATTAGTTTCATAGAATTCATATCCCATCAAAACGATAGATTCACTAACGAGTGTAGCAATCTCGTTAGTGAATCTATATATCAAAACGATATTTGGCGTATGCAATCTCGAAGCATATATCAAAACGATAGATTCACTAACGATAGATTCACTAACGGTTGGATCATTTATACTTTCATTATGTATAGCATAAGATTTTGTGGTATCCACTAGTGTAAATATTTTAAATTGAAAATAAAATTCATTCATTGTATTCATATAGGGTCAACGAGTGTAGCTGTAAAAAAATCATCAAAATCGGAGTTAAAATAACCGTTAAATCATGATTTTTTGCTTTAAAACCATCGAAAAGTTTTGTCCCGTTACTTGATCTCTGAATGTTTTTTTTTTTTTTGCGATTTTTTGCTGATGCGATCTCGAAGCATATACAAACAAGTTTAACGGTTGGATCGTTGAAATTAGCTTCGTGTATCCCATCAAGTTAAATGGTGTGTGTGTGTGTGTGTGTGTGTGTGTGTGTGTGTGTGTATTTATTATGTAGATGTAAATCTATTTATTTTGTATGTATAATTATTATAGTTTTTAGGGGTATAAAATTTAATTTAAAACTTAATATATATATATATATATATATATATATAATTATTATAGTTAATATTTTGGGGGTATAATTATTATAATTATTTTAGTTAATATTTTGGGGGTATAATTATTTTAGTTAATATTTTGGGGGTATAATTATTCTAGTATATATAATTATTATAGTTAATTTAATATATATATATATATGTATATAATTATTATAGTTTTAAACTTTTTAGGGGTATAAAATTGTTAAATTAATATATATAATTATTATAGTATTTTTAGGGTTATAAAATTATTAAATTAATATTCTGCTTATTGTGTATCGTGTTACCCACGTGTATACTCGAACCAGCCCGTTATCTTAACAGGTGCTTATCGGGTTACCCGATAACACCCGATTCGTTGTCGTGTCGACCCGAACACCTGGCAATTCCTGACACGATCCGATTGTGACAGTCCGTCCCTAATTTTAAGAATTTTTAAAGTTTTAATAAAGGATTTTACAAAAATGCCCTTTGAGGCACGTGCATTATTCGAGGTTATCGTTGTGTCGTGCCATCTAAGAATTTTTTTTTCTTTTCTTGACATATCCTCGTAGTATTCATCACTACGGACGCGTGGGCGTAGACGGTTCGTGATTTGGAGTTTTATCGAAAAAGTTATTAACGTTTGAAATTGGGATTTTAAGGAATTATAATTTTAGTAAAATATAGAAATTCTTTTATGAAAATGGACGGCCCAGATTTAATGATGAATGAAATGGATGGTTGGGATGAGCGAAAGGTTTTGTGTGTGTATGTATGGGAAGCTGTCGGGGAAGGGAGGAAGAAACTGAGAAAAATCGGGATTGGGCAAGGCTGCCCAATCTGGAAACAGAGAGATGAAGCCGAATGGGAAGGAGAGAGAGAAAGATGAGTGACGAATCAGGAAGAGAACAAGAGGGAAAGGAGGAAGATAAGAAATGAGGGGATCGGTCGGGTCCTGGCGACCCGCGCACCCAACCCACGCGACCCGGAGGGAAGTCCGGCCAAATTTGGCCATTTCAGGCGATTTTTACTCAGTTTTCACTTGGTATCATCATGGCATCATCTCAGCTTCCATTTCCATCCGAGTTTGAGGGTCATTGGTCGTGATTTCATGACAAAAGTTCATGTCGAGCTCGAGGGCACCCACGGTGGAATCCGCCAATTCTGAAGCAATTTCTTCCAATTGACACTACTCATACCCTCCCCTTGAGGCCTAGAACAATGCCCAATCGTTGGTTGGAGCGGCGGAGTTGGATTGAAGTCGAATTGAAGATCACCCATTTCTAGGGTTTCGTACGAGTTTGATGAAATTGAAGTGTTTCCAGGCCAAATTGGCCTTAGCCACAGGTATAAAGTTTGTTCTACTCTTCGAGACCTTCAATTATGTATTTTTTTGAGAATTTTTGGAAATAGTTAGATTTTCCGGCGAACCGGGGCGGTCGACCGCCACCCGCGGCGGCCCGTGCGGCGGCGCGTGGCCAATGGCCCGCCAATGTCATTCTTAGCTTGTGTTTAAGGTTCTATGTTCAGTTTTGATAATTGATGGACGTAAATTGAATAATTGAACCTAAGTTCGTTACGATTCGTGGTTAGGTGAAAATGTGAATTGACTATCCGACCGTTCGATCGTCACCAAACTTTGATACGTTGTAATACGTAATATTTGAGGATTTTAGGAACTTACGGATCGGGAATCCGATTTACGGATCTTTCGGAATTAGAGTTTTAAGTTCATAAAATAGAATGTTAACCGTCACTTGGTTTTGACAATTGACGGAGATCCGACCGTTGGATGGTAATGAAATTTTAGGATGATGTCCTAGAGGTATATTGTGGACCTCTGGAAGTTATGGATTTGAAATCTGATTTGCAGACCTTCCGGATCAAACTCCGTAGTGACGTGTCTTATATAAGTTATAAATTCTATCGATATGATTTCTAAGGTTGGATTTGATTATTGTTCTAGGCGGCGATCGTCATGACGCCTTGATGTATGGTGCTACGGAGTTGTTGGGCGAACTTCAGGTGAGTGGGCAGTTTTTTTCTTTCGTATTACCTATATACTATTAATTGTCCCAGAAATCGAATTTATATGAAAGTATGTTTTCAATTGCCATGATGCATATCATAAATTATATGAATTGATATTGATGCTTATATATATGTGAATTGGTGTTGTGGACGCACAGGTGAGTATCAGGTGAGTTTATATGGTTTATGCGAATGAATGATGATGTGAATTATGTTGAGAGCTCATAACCTGCACCCCTGGTGTTAATGCTTATGTTATTCACCCTGCATCACACGCTCATCTTGGATCCAAGTAGATGCTAGTCGTACAGACCACTAGAGGTGGTTTCGACATGCCAGTCGTACAGACCATTAGAGGGGTTCCGACTGGTAGGTGATCTTAGATTATGTGCACAGATGATTGATGAGAGAAGCACTAGAGCGTATTATTTCACCATCTTAGTCGTACAGACTACTATAGGTAGTTCCGACTTATGTGCAGTGTAGTGCCGTACAGGTCACAGTAGTGACTCCGGCAAGGCCGTACAGGTCACAGTTGGTGACTCCGGCTGGATGGGATATTGAGCTATAGAATCAGCCGTACAGGACCACTGTAGGGTCTCTGGTTGATTTATTATTTCGCCTGATTTATATTGATGCATTCATACTATATTTTGGCATATGACATGGCATGGAATATTCTTCCTGAAAAGCGTTGAAGTATTGTGATTTGAGCTTTTGATGATATATATATATATATATATATATATATATATATATATGTTTATATACTACTTTTCTGGGAAAGTATACAGGTTTTACAGCGAGGGGTTAGAAATGTTTTAAATGAAATGTTTTCGAAACACTTTGTTTTACTGACCCACTCAATTTTGTTTTGCGCCCCTCCAGGTTCTAAATAGCTGAGCTTTGGTGGCCACGAGGAATCCAACGGTGTTCTGACAGAATTCACAAAAGTAGGATTCACCCTCGGGTGTTATATCTTAGTAATTGTATTTTTAAAGCTTCCGAACTGTGTAAATGGTTACGTCACTCTCACGTGACGGCCATCATGCCCTTCTTCGGGACGGGGTGTGTCAGTTGGTATCAGAGCCAAGGTTGCAATTCTGGACATCTTGAGAATTTCCTAGTGTCTTCTGTTAGAACTATACCGCCTCATAGCGAGCCACGTAGTTCGGATGAGCCTAATTTCCCTGATATAGTAGTTTGGGGGGAAACTATTGTCATTGTGATTCAATCTATTATCTAAAAGGAACCCTTGAGACTGGTTATAAGTGAAATTTGAATCCCTTTAGAAGATGAAGAACCTAAGGGAGCAGATCGATGGCTTAATCATTTGGGAAAAGACGATTCAGACTATGCAAATTCAAGAGAATTTCCTCTCGACAGGTGGGTCGAGATGACTACCTAGTTTCTGAGTGTTGAATCTGCATTCTGATGGAGATATGAATGTTATCCGATGTTTTCGGAAGAACAGTTGTTTGGAAGGCGTTTAAAGAATTGTTTAAGGAAAAGTTCATTCCTCCGGCATATTAGTATTATAGAGAGTTTACAGACTTACCTTGTTTCTATTTGGATGGGTTGCTAATCCGGTCGAGGTGTTATGTTGTCGTTGGTTGGATAATAAGAAGAAGTGGCATTCTTTGGCGACCACTATCTATTGTACTTTTTACCAGGAGTTTACGAGATGTTGTTGAGCATTGAAGACTCTGAGAACATGATCAGCGAGAGTAAAGAGGAATAAGAAAAGAATGAGAATCAGAAGAAAGACGATAAAGCTAAAGATCCGTCATATCAAAGACCTCGGAAGACTCAGAGCTTCAAAAGAAGTGAAACTAGAGCTAATTTTCCCAGCTGAGGTTTTAGTGCCACTGGTCAGAGGCGAAGTGATAAATTTACTAGTGATCCCAGATTTCAGAGACAAGGTGACTTTGGTAGAGGAAATGTATCTTTGTACCGTAGGTACAATATGAGGCACTCTGGAGAGTGTGGGAAGTTGTGGATGTGTTCATGTGGTTAGATGAGACATAGAGGTATGAATCGTCCCTGTGATCAGTTGTTGCCCAACAGTTTTCCTTGGCATATCACTTGGAAAATTGATGTGTAAGTCGTACAGGTCACTATAAGTGACTCCGACTTATGTGCTAACATGGATGATCGAGTTGTAGGCTCAGCCGTACAGGTCATTCTAGCTGACTCTGGCTGATATAATTCTTATTATTGACGATGTTGCCAAGGAAGTAGTGGATGAGCACGATCGAGGCGTATATATGTATTTTCCCTGTGAGGAGTAAAATGACAATATTGCACCCTTAAGAATTGTTGCTTACTTATCGAGACGATAGTGAGTTATCGTTATTGCGGGCTGCAGACCGTAATACCCATAACTTATTTGTTGGATTCGTTAAGCAAGTAAACAGGCAGGTCATTCTATGTCAGTTATGATTATTTAGGGTGTTCAATGATGGTGGAAGAAGTAGTTATGCCAGTGAATCTTATTCCGTTAGACATTGTGGATTTCGATGCGATTTTAAGCACAGATTGGTTACGTTATAATTATGCCAATTTGGATTGCTACGGGAAATCAGTTACTTTCCATTGTCTTGGATTATCAAAGGTTACTTTTGTGATTGAGCAAAGTGGAGTGAGACATGTCGCTATTTCTGTTGTGAGGGCAAAGAGATTATTATCAAAAAGGTTGCCAATGATACCTAACTCATGTGGTGTTGCAGGATCGTACTCCTAGTATTGTGGATGACGTACGAATGGTAGACATTTTCCTAATGTGTTTCCGGAATGATTTACATGGATTGCCACCAGATAGAGATGTGGTGTTCATTATTGAATTGTCTCCAAGTACAGACTTTATGCCATATATTGGTTCCTACAGAGTTAAAGGAATTGGAAATTCAGTCACAAGAATCGGTTGATAAAGGTTTCAGTCAACCTAATACGTTACTTTGGAAAACCCAAGCTTTGTTTTTAAGGAAGAAAGACGGGACCTTAAGAATATGTATGGATATTAGGTAATTGAATCGGGTAACGAGTAAGAACTGTTATCCATTGCCGCGCATTGATGATTGTTTGATAACCCGACACGACACGACACGAAATTAACAGGTGTTCAGGTCGACACGATAACGAAACGGGTCGTTATCGGATAACCCGATAAGCACCTGTTAAGATAATGGGTTGGTTCGGGTATACACGTGGGTAACACGATACACGATAAGCAGAATATTAATTTAATAATTTTATAACCTAAAAAAATACTATAATAATTATATATATTAATTTAACAATTTTATACCCCTAAAAACTATAATAATTATATATATATATATATTAAATTAACTATAATAATTATAATAATTATATATACTATAATAATTATACCCCCAAAATATTAACTATAATAGTCATATATATATATATATATATATATATATTAAATTTTATACCCCTAAAAACTATAATAATTATACATGAAAAATAAATAGATTTAAATCTACTTAATAAATAAATATATATATATACACACACACACACCATTGAACTTCATGAGATACGAATTATACAAAACTAATTTCAACGATCTAACCGTCAAACTTGTCTGTATATGCTTCGAGATCACATCAGCAAAAAATTACAAAAAAAAAACATTCACAGAAAATGTAACGAGACAAAACTTTCCGACGGTTATAAACGAAAAATCACGATTTAACGGTTATTTTAACTCCGATTTTGAAACTTTTTTACAGCTACACTCTTTGACCCTATATGAATACAATGAATGAATTCGATCTTCAATTTAAAATATTTACACTAGTGGATACCACAAAATCTTATGTTATACTTGATGAAAGTATGAATAAACTCTTAAGTGTTAGTGAATCAACTGTTTTGATGGGATACGCATTCTACAAAACTAGTTTCAGCGATCCAACCGTCAAACATGTTTGTATATACTTCGAGATCACATACACCAAAAATTGCAAAAAAAACACATTCAGAGATCAAGTAACGAGACAAAACTTTTCGACGGTTATAAACGAAAAATCACGATTTAACGGTTGTTTTAACTCCAATTTTAATAATTTTTTATAGCTACACTCCTTGACCCTATATCAATACAATGAATGAATTCGATCTTCAATTTAAAATATTTACACTAGTAGATACCACAAAATCTTATGTTATACTTAGCGAAAATATGAATAAACTCTTTAGTGTTAGTGAATCTATTGTTTTGATGAGATATGTATTTTACGAAACAAGTTTCAACGATCCAACCACCAAACTTGTTTGTATATGCTTCGAGATCGCATACGCCAAAAATTGCAAAAAACAAACATTCAGAGATCAAGTAACGGGACAAAACTTTTCGACGGTTAGAAACGAAAAATCACGATTTAACGGTTATTTTAACTCCGATTTTAATGATTTTTTACATCTACACTCCTTGACCCTATATGAATACAATGAATGAATTTGATCTTCAATTTAAAATATTTACACTAGTGGATACCACAAAATCTTATGTTATACTTGATGAAAGTATGAATAAACTCGTAAGTGTTAGTGAATCTATTGTTTTGATGGGATACGCATTCTACGAAACTAGTTTCAATGATCCAACCGTCAAACATGTTTGTATATACTTCGAGATCGCATACGTCAAAAATTGCAAAAAAAACAAACATTCAGAGATCAAGTAACAGGACAAAACTTTTTGACGGTTATAAACGAAAAATCACGATTTAACGGTTATTTTAACTCCGATTTTGAAACTTTTTTACACCTACACTCCTTGACCCTATATGAATACAATGAATGAATTCGATCTTTAATTTAAAATATTTACACTAGTAGATACCACAAAATCTTATGTTATACTTAGCGAAAATATGAATAAACTCTTTAGTGTTAGTGAATCTATTGTTTTGATGAGATACACATTTTGTGAAACTAGTTTCAACGATCCAACCGTCAAACTTGTTTGTATATGTTTCAAGATCGCATACGCCAAAAATTGTAAAAAACAAACATTCAGAGATCAAGTAACGGGACAAAACTTTTCGACGGTTATAAACGAAAAATCACGATTTAACGGTTATTTTAACTCCGATTTTGATGATTTTTTATAGCTACACTCATTGACCCTATATGAATACAATGAATGAATTCGATCTTCAACTTAAAATATTTACACTAGTGGATACCACAAAATCTTATGTTATACTTGATGAAAGTGTGAATAAAATCTGAAGTGTTGGTGAATCTATTGTTTTGATGGGATACGCATTCTACGAAACTAGTTTCAACGATCCAACCGTCAAACATGTTTGTATATACTTCGAGATCGCATACGCCAAAAATTGCAAAAAAAACAAACATTCAGAGATCAAGTAACAGGACAAAACTTTTTGACGGTTATAAACGAAAAATTACGATTTAACAGTTATTTTAACTCCGATTTTGAAACTTTTTTACAGCTACACTCCTTGACCCTATATGAATACAATGAATGAATTCGATCTTCAATTTAAAATATTTACACTAGTGGATACCACAAAATCTTATGTTATACTTAGCAAAAATGTGAATAAACTCTTTAGTGTTAGTGAATCTATTGTTTTGATGAGATACGCATTTTGCAAAACTAGTTTCAACGATCAAACCGTCAAACTTGTTTGTATATGCTTCGAGATCGCATATGCCAAAAATTGCAAAAAACAAACATTCAGAGATCAAGTAACGGGACAAAACTTTTCGACGGTTATAAACGAAAAATCATGATTTAATGGTTATTTTAACTCCGATTTTGATGATTTTTTACAGCTACACTCCTTGACCCTATATAAATACAATGAATGAATTCGATCTTCAATTTAAAATATTTACACTAGTGGATACCAAAAATCTTATGTTATACTTGATGAAAGTATGAATAAACTCGTAAGTGTTAGTGAATCTATTGTTTTGATGGGATACGCATTCTACGAAACTAGTTTCAACGATCCAACCGTCAAACATGTTTGTATATATTTCGAGATTGCATATGCTAAAAATTGCAAAAAAACAAACATTCAGAGATCAAGTAACGAGACAAAACTTTTCGACGGTTATAAACGAAAAATCACGATTTAACGGTTATTTTAACTCCGATTTTGATGATTTTTTTACAGCTACACTCCTTGACCCTATATGAATACAATGAATGAATTCGATCTTCAATTTAAAATATTTACACTAGTGGATACCACAAAATCTTATGTTATACTTAATGAAAGTAAGAATAAACAAGTGTTAGTGAATCTATTGTTTTGATGGGATACGCATTCTACGAAACTAGTTTGAACGATCTAACCATCATACTTGTTTGTATATGCTTCAAGATTGCATACGCCAAAAATTGCAAAAAACAAACATTTAAAGATTAAGTAACGGGACAAAACTTTTCGACGGTTATAAACGAAAAATCACAATTTAACGGTTATTTTAACTTCGATTTTGATGATTTTTTACAACTACACTCCTTGACCCTATATGAATACAATGATTGAATTTGATCTTCAATTTAAAATATTTACACTAGTGGATACCACAAAATCTTATGTTATACTTAATGAAAGTACGAATAAACACACTAGTGGGTCACTTTCATTAAGCTTTGAGTTCCATTGGCAAGGTTTAAACTTTTGAGAAAGACTTCACAACCTTGAAAACAAAAACGCTTTTATTTTGCATATCCTTGCACATTTAATATTTGTAATAGATTAATAGTGTATTTTTATGAGGCTCTTATTTTCGAGTGTAGATGTAGTACTTAAGCCACAAATGTGTTTTAATGTTTTGAAGTAATATTTATGTGACAATGTGTGGTATGTGCAAATTTAAGAAAAAAAAATATTTTTCTTAACGGGTCATAACGGGTCTTAATGGGTCGGGTCACTTTACCCGCTGGGTAAAGTGACCCGACCTGTTAAGGACCCGTTAAGATAACAGGTGTGACACGACACGACCCGTTAAGATAACAGGTGTTACACGAAAACGACACGAACACGACTGACACGACCCATTTGCCAGACCTAATTGTAATGCATGAACCTCTCAAATTATACAAGAAATAGTCCTTTGAATAAAACGGAAAAGCTATATTTTCCCACATAAAAAGGGAAAGATATTTAGAAAAATACTTCTAAAACAAGAAGAAGAAATTCATGTTGAAAAGAAGCTAATTAAGCTCTTTCCCGTTGCAATGGGCGCCATTAATTATTCCTTGTATCTGCAGTCTGTCTTTCCTTAAAGTTCGATTTTCTGCATAAATGGGTGTTAATTATTCAATTAAATCTAATTAGGAAAAGAAAAGAAAGAAATATAAACAAACTTGGGAGGACGCGTTTTGCATAAATCTCCAACCGGACCTGATTCGAGTTTCATGCTTTCATGGAATTAAATTAACAACACCCCTCTTTATATAGTTTTTTTATTTTTATTTTTTAGTACAACGATATATTTTACACTAAGAGGAGGGTGAGTTCGATTAAACCACATAATGGACAACCTTATTTGGTATCGAGTTCGCCATCCACAAGATTCAAACTTAAGATCTCTTATTTGTAAGTGAAGATGAATACTATTAAACCATAGTACTGAGTGACCCTCTTCATATAGTGCTTTTTTTTGTCAAACCCTCTTCATATAGTTAAGAAAACTAATTTTTCATAAAGAATTTTTTCTCCCATTTTAAGCGTGAATCAAACAGCGTTGCTAATTTACTCACATTATATTACATGTTTAACTAATGTATTAATATACTCTAAAATGTAAACTCGTCACCCATCTAGATACATTATTACGCAAACTAAAAATATTGAATTATAATTTAACAAACCATACTTTAAATCTCGAGTAACAATACATAGCAGCAAAAATGATGTTCTTATTATCTAGTTGTACCATTACTTATACTATCTCCTTAATAAATATAGAATTTACATATATTGGCAGGCCTCACTTTTATCAAAGAAATGATACAAGTAATAGTATAACTAGATGAATTACTGTGCCAAGTTTTTTAAATAATGCTCTCTTATTGGCTCATCAACACTGCAGCTCCAAGCCTCCAACTGGGTCCCAGCCTTCCTATTCGACACAGACACATGACAACTACTCACCTCACCACCGATTATTATATAAGAAAATATTTAATTATTTTGTTCTCGTATTATGTATTAATATCTTGTAAGAGCACTTCCAACAGAAGCGAAAGAGGCCGACACCTGGTGGAAAAGGGATTTAACCAATCCACTCCAACCCATGGAATAGATTGGCAATCAGCCCAAGCCAGTCTCCAAACCAGCCTAAAATCAACTGACCAAGGGATCGGCTGTTCTTTTTTTTGAGCCTGGCGTGTGGCCTTCACTCACACGTGGGCGCAAGTAGTAGACAAGAAATCAAAGGCGGGGCCCGTTGGCAGGCGCACTCAAATGTCACCCGGGTTCGGCGACGTGGCCCACTCTATGTCGTTGGATTTCCAACAGCTAGTTTTTCTATACCGTTGGATTTCCAACAGAACAAAAATTTGAATTTCAATTTTAAACTCAACGGTCCACGTTCCCCCCTAAAAAAAAAAGGCCCAATAGTCAGAATTATGACCGTTGGCCACGTGGGAGCTTATAGGCTGTTGGATTTGAATATTTTTAAAATCCAACGGTTCAGATTAATTAACAACAATAAAATTTATTAAAAATTAATTAAAATTTATGAATTTTTTTTTAAAATACAGAAAAATTAAAAAAAAAAATTCTATAAATACATAACCCTCATCTTCTACCTTACACCACATTTCAATATTTTCTAGACTTTCTACGCTTTGTACATTTCAATAGTTTCTACATTTTGAGAGAAAAAAATGAGTTCGTAGAAGCTCATTGAAGATCTTACGTTGCGTGAATGTTGGGTTCACACTACTCATGACCCGATTACAGGTAATGAGATGGATAAGCGAGAAATGTGGAGTAAAATTACTAAAGCGTTTCACAATGTACATGGAAAAGACGGTAAAATTAGTCAAGGTCTTCAAGGTCGTTGGAAAAACTCAACTCATCCTTTACTTGTTGGAAAAACGCCATCTCTCATGCAGAAATCTATTTACAAAATAGTACTTTCGGATAATGATACGTGATGTGATGAGATTAGTTAAAAATCCTATCCGAAATTAAAACTATTTTATTTATTTATTCTTTTATAAAAAAATTTAAAAAATTTGAATGGGCTGGGTGCCAGATCATTTTCTAGGGGTGGAGATAGTTTGTGCCAGCGTATTTTTAGACTTTGTACCATTTCATTTTTTTAGGAGTGGAGATGCTATTGGCCTATTACTGTTTATTGTGATCTATCATTGTTCACTGAGTGAATAAATGTGTTAGATGCTAGATGTTGGCGCAGAGTTTTTAAGGATAGAATTGCTTTAATAACACCAGGGATCAATTAACAAACTTTCTCCTAATGATATTTTGCGTGGTTGAAATTCACCCACGTGTAGCTCTCTCACTGGTCAACACCAGATTTTCCCTCTCACTGGATAGATAACATCAGCACTCGCCATTAGGCCTCTGGGAACACACCTACAATTCTACTCGCTTCTCTCTAACAGAAGCTCCACGCATTCGCTAACAAAGTTACTCCCTCCGACGTCGTTTTGAGGATATACATGGGCCTCCAAGACTCGTGGACTGCCGCAGCCGTCGGCTTAGTCGACAAGCCCTGCGGCTCCTGCAAGACCTTGGCGGCGGCCTTGTTCTGCCGAGCTCACTTGGCCTTTCTCTGCCTGGCCTGCGACTCCAGGATCCACCCCGCCAACAAGCTCACCACAAGCCACCAGCGAGTCTGGATGTGTGGGGTCTGCCAGCAAGCCCCAGCCGCCGTCACCTGCAAGGCTGACGCCGCCGCTCTCTGCGTCAGCTGCGACGCCGACATCCACTCGGCTAACCCCCTCGCCCGCCGCCACGAGCGGGTCCCGGTCGAGCCTTTTTACGACGCCGCCGAGTCTATCGTCGTCAAGTCAACAACTGGCCCGTCATCCGCCGCCGCGGCTCTCAACTACCTCGTCCCAAACGGAGACGTTGTATTTAACACTAAAGACATTGAAAACAACGCCGCGTCGGGCTGGCTGATCCCCAACCCGAATTTCAACTCGAAGCTCCATATGGATATCGCTCCGGACATCCTAAAGTCCTCCGATGATCTCATCTTCCCCGAAATGGATTCGCTGCTGGAGTTCGATTACCCTACCTCAGTACACACTATTTCGGGTTCGGGTGCGTGTAATGACAGCGTTGTTCCGGTTCAACCCGACCCGATTCCACCGCCATCGTTCAACATGAACTACAACGTTTCGGGTCCCGCCGATCACAACTGCTTCGACCTGGACTTTTGCAGAAGCAAGCTCTATTCTTCCTTCAGCTATCCGACTCAGTCCCTCAGTCAAAGCGTACGTAATCCGAATTAAATTAAACTATCTTCCTCCGATGTTTCGGTGCAAAATTTGACGTTTTCCCGAAATTCCGTAACTGTGTACTGACTATTGTGGATATTTACGTGTTTTTCAGGTTTCGTCCTCTTCCTTAGATGCCGGAGTTGTTCCCGATGGAAACTCCCTCTCCGATAAACCGTATCTTTTCGGCCGAAACGCCAGCAGCAACGGTTCGGAACCGGGAGATATATCCTACTCTTTCGGCCCAAAAGCCAACAACAAGGTTTCGGAAGCCGGCGTACCGGTCTCGGCAACTCCTGCGAGTCAACCAGCGACTCAGCTCTGCGGACTGGACAGGGAGGCGAGGGTATTGAGATACAGAGAGAAGAGGAAGAAACGCAAGTTCCAGAAAACAATCCGATATGCTTCGCGGAAAGCGTATGCCGAAACTCGTCCGAGGATCAAGGGCCGGTTCGCGAAACGCAACAAAACCGAAACCGACGTGGTGGATCGCATCTATTGCTCCAGGCCGGGCACTTATATTCCGGACCCACAATTCGGCGTCGTTCCGACGTTTTGACAATTGGGGGTTATCTATTTTATTTTGGAGTGTGGTGTAATGATTGGTCAGCCGTGATTTATCGTTTTCGTTTTTTAACTTTTGAATGTTTTAATCGGCCTTTGTAAGTCTCTATCATTTAAATTTGATACAAGTCCGTAAAGTCTCTCTCTCTCTCCCCTTTCGTTTTCACCAGAAGAAAAATAGGAATTTTAACGAAAAACTTTCGGTACTGTTTATTTTAACGAAAAATCATATTTTTACACTAAAAAATCAATTCTGGTATTATTTATTTTACCTTTTATTTTGTCTTTATTATTAAAACTCAAAGTTTTCAAGCTTTTTTTCATTAGTTTTCCTAAGAAAAATTTAATAAAATGAAAATAAAATGATCTGTCAAGGATCTGTTTTCGGAGAAATTTTTAGTTGTGACAAGAATACGGATGATACATCACGTGTTTTAATGTAAGTAGTGGAAAATTTTAATTTTTAAAGTATTAATCTTCTAACACACATAACCTACCATTTATATAGAAACACGTGGTGTACCATCTCATGTAACGGTCACATTGAAAAATCTCTCTTGTTTTTTAATTACAATTGTTTGGCAAAAGCCTCACCTACTTTTTGTTTACGTATTTTATTGAGCAGACCAGGAATTGTTGTAATCTAAATTAATGTCCGGTGGATAACCGTAGTTTGCAACCAGTTGTTTTTTTTAAAAAAAAAAAACAAAAAACAAGAGATGTCCAATGGTGAGGGCTAAATGTTTAAAAGTAAAAAAATGACATGATTTGCTAAAATGGTTTTATAGTGCAACGTTAATTTCTTTCTTATTGTATCAGAGAACGTTAATTCATGTGGTGATCATAACCGTCCATATGACCTTCCGTCATTCAATATGTGTTGTTCACGTGTTAAGCTTGAATAAACACACGTAATACGACATCTTATGAGCGTAAATCCAACGTCAAAGATATTTCTTGTGGCTGAGGATATCAAAACCCATCTGGCAATGCATCTGCGAGGTTGTTTCCACATTTTGCAGGTTTGGTAGCCAATCCAGTAATCCTTCTCAGTTTCTGCCCAACTAAGATTCTAGATTTAGCTTCAATTCTTTTCAACTTTGAAGTATTTTTGATATTTGAGGTAAAATCTGCAAAATCTAAAACATATCAGAAGGAATTAATGATATGTTCCTCCCTCCTTCCCTTGTTTTTGGGATTGAAATATTTTCTTCCTACCAAGCTAATGTTAAACGACAAAACAAATTTATTGCACCACGTTAAACATTTCAATATGGATGCTAAGAGACCAAATGATGTGCCAATTGGTATGTACATGTCACTTCAATTAATGAATTTGTTTCATTGATTGTTGATTATATGTGTATCACTTGTCATATGAGATGATACACCAATATGATATATGTGGCTTGGTATGACAAACATGACTCAAGATGTAACTTTTTTTGGAATATTCATTAAATCATTTCACCAAACAATGTCACAATCGAAGTCGTTAATTATCTTAATCATCATTTAAAGACCGTCTCTAGAAGTAGAGATGAGTTTAGCCTAATTAGCTAGAGCAATGTTCTCCCCTTTTTGCAACCAAATTTGAATCTTCATTGCGCTTAATTTAGACTAATTTAAATTAGATTGTCACTTGTATTAACAAAATAAAAAATTTATCTCTAGAAAACTTCATTCAATTTAAAAACCGTTTAATCATTCATATAAATTAAAAATAAATTGACGGTTCATAGTGATAATATTACTTTTTACATACCCATTGATTTAGTTATATATTTATATCTCATTACGCTTAATACAGTAGAAACAAGGAATTTAGCTTCAATTTCTCTTTTGGTTCATAGTGTGATCCTAGCTAGTTCCACAATTTGTTGACAAGGTCATGAATTTGGAAAATTATTGGTGATTGAGGCCTTTAGGGAAAGGGATTCCCGGTTTTTTAGTTGTGGAGCCCACACCATATCGAATTTCAATGACCTGAACGTCTATTTTTCAAGTTGTACCTCATAGATTATCCTTGCAAAATATTAGCCAAATTGAAAATATTTGAGACATCTAATTGGGTCCAAAGAAATTAATGAACACCTTTTCTATAAGAAAAAATGAAATTTCATTGTGATAATTAAATAGACAAATAGTTTTTAAATTGAATTGAATTTTTGTAAGGATAATATATGAATTGAGACTTACAAAATAGATGGTTCGAATCGTTGAAGTTCGATATCGAGTGAGTCCCACAACTAATCTCCATTTTTAAGAAAAATGAAAATTCCTTTGCATAAAGTGCCTGCATAAGTGATTAGGGATGGAAAATTTTCCCGAAAATCCCAATCCAAACCAAAAAAATCTCGATCCCATACCGAAAAATTCCCAAACCGATAATATCGAAATTTTTGGGATTCATACCGAATCGATCCCAAACCTTTTTGTCACAGCCCGTCCTGGAGAAGTATATTATTTAATTATCGACGGTGTGAAAAGACTAAAATGCCCTTAGGCGTTGAGATGTGTTGTGTGTGACATGCTATTAGAAGTAGACTAATATGTTAAATTCCTAAGTTTTTGGGACCAATTGGAACTAAAGGAAATTAGTGGTGATTGGTTGGTTGTTTGTAAACCACACACACAAAAGTACCACTTTCTCTCTCTCTCACTCCCGTGCCCCCTCTCTCTCTCTCTCTCTCTCTCTCTCTCTCTCTCTCTCTCTCTCTCTTCCTTCTCCGTACGGACCACACCTAAACCAAGCCAAATCTTCACAGATCAAGGGATTCAAGGTTACCATCTTGTTCCTTATGACCTTACGAGTTGAATGGTACTATTCTCTAGGATTAGAACCTCCATTTTCCCCGAGAACCCAAAAATGTGCAATGTTCATGCACATGTAAAAACGAAGGTTTCAGTGATTTTGGAGATCATAGGGATCTTCTAGACGTCTCCAAGAAGCTCGGAGTAGTCCGTTGATGTGTTTTGGACGTCGAGATCGTGAGTTTCAAGCTTGGCCGGATTTTGTGGAATTTCTCCGACGAGATCCCGTGACTTTTGGAGCTTCAAAATGGTAAGGTTGTGTTCTTCATGATTAGGGCTTCATTTTGGTGAAAATTTCATGGAAAATGGTGTTGAATTGGCTGAGATATGAAGGTTTTTTTATTTCCCAGTTTTCCGACGACGGCGAGGAGTCCGGCAAGCAATCGGAGAAGACGAGCGAATATTCCGTCAGAGTTGACGGAATATTCTGACGCCGTCAGGTAAACTTAACAGAATCTGTTAGCTTTTAACGGAATATTCCTAACGGGGTTAGAGAATTCGTCAGGATTCCCTGCGCGTGGCCACGCGTATTGCCGTGCACTCGCAGGCGTGTGGCTGCGCGTGCGGGGTCAGAAAATTATTTTAAAAATTCCTGGGTGATCGTGACGTTGTGTAGGTCATTGTGGTATATTCATATACCCAATTTGAGTTATGTATGAGAAGTTATTACATAGTTTGGTATATGTGCATTAAAGTGACGTTTATATAGTTGCTTCTCCTATAGGTGAGACCTATCCAGAGGACGAGCGTAGCCAGGCTAGGCATGGGGGTTACGACCCAGCTTCATATCAGTGAGTGGGCAGTTATTTTCAGTATACATATGTACTTGACGTTTTTCCTAGAAAACGTATTTAAGGAAATGTGATTGAAATGCCATGCTATGCCTATATTTTATTTTAGTATATGCATTATCATAATTATGCATATTGTTGCATGGTACTGTGGAGGCTCAGGTAAGCTCAGGTAAGTTATGTTTGGTTATGTGAATTGTCGATGATGTGATATGTGATTGAATATTGTTGAGCTCATAAAACTGCACTTAGAGTGATTGTGATTTAGCCAGAGATATGACACCGACCTGTTTATTATGTCACCTCCCGCACCATATGCTCACATTGGATCCAATTTAGGTGCACGGTCTTATCATACAGAGCTTATTTATGGTTCCAACTCGTAGGTGACTAGCGATTTATCACCCAGCTATTATGTGAGAGTAGTATTAAGCATAATTATATTACACCCATTATCGTCGTACATACCTTGGCATTTGGTTTCGACTCTTGTGCAGTATATTTCCGTATAGGTCATTGCAGTGACTCCGGTTAGATGGACTTTTGAGTTATGAATTCAGCCGTACAGGCTACCACAGGGGTTCCGGCTAACATGTTATATTTATATGAAACTATTCTTACCTGAATTGCTTATTCTGTTATATATAGGCATTGCATACATACAAATATGAATCTTGATTTTGAGCATGATTTGAGATATATACATATTTATGTATTCTATTTTCTAGGAAAATATCTATATACTTGTTTTACGGCGAGGGGTTAGTATATTAAAAGGAAAATAAGGTTTTTGTGTAAATGTGTTTTATTGACCCACTCAACTTTGTTTTTCGCCCCTCCAGGTTTTAGGTAGCAGAGTTTGGTGGCCACGAGGAATCCAACGGTGTTCTGACAGAATCCGAATAGTAGGATTCACCTTAGGGTGTTGTATCTTAGTAATTGTTCTGTTTGACTGCAACTAGATCTTCTTATTGCCCTGAAAGTGTATTTATACACTTAGACCCTTACTAGCATCCTTTCTTAACTGGAATTGCTAGTTGATTGGTTTTAAATTGTTCGTTTTTCCTTATTCTTTATCGTTTCCGCTTTGCGCACAAGGCTACGTCACGCTCACGTGATGGCCAACACGTCTTGACTTCGATTGGGGTGTGTCATTTTTGTACAGGAATCGGGATTACATATTCAATGGTTCGGGAATCCTGAACTGAATAGAAAATATATATGTATATTTATTTTGGTTGCATGCATGCTGAATGTTGAATTTAAGTAACTTGAGAGTAGACTATATTAGAAATACAAGTATGAAATTAAGTAGTTTGAAACTTTAGAACGTCAATTTGACTTGGTAAGAATGATTTTGTATTTCAATTGGTAAAAAATTTCAAATTGGTAATAGGTAAAAAGCCAAAGGCCCAAATTTTAGCCCACAACCCAAAACTCTCAAATTTATGTCCAAAAGCCCAAAAGTCCAAAACCTAAAACGCAATCCCAATCCATCCCGAAGACCGAAAACATTTCAGGAATCCTGAAAATTAGGAATACCGAAATTTCAGTTCGGATTCTTATCTCGAAAATTTTGAGTTTGGGATTCGAAATCCCATTTTCAATTTAGGATCCCATACCGAACCACCCCTATAAGTGATATATGGGAAGATAATAAAAATTTGTTTGACCCTAAATATTAAATTGCAACATCCTACATGCGGCAAATCCTAATAATTGTGGAAGGAAAGGGATCATCTCCGGATCCCTTCCACCTAATTCTCCTCATTAAATAATTCGGACCCTTGAAATTTGATCCAACGGTTAAATTATTATAACTTTTAGAATGAGCTCCTTGTTTTTAGTCATTTGATCAAATTTCAAGGACCTAAATTATTTGATGAAGAGAATTAGGTTGAAGGGATTTGAAGGCTCCCTTTCCATTGTGGAAAGTAATTGGCTAATTTCCATACATCTTTGATTGGATTGCTATACGAGTTGCTAAAATCCCATGTGCACGTGCACAAAGTGGAGCTGCAATGTACATAATTAAGTAGGCCCAGTCTCATCCATCACGTGCCGCACCGGCCCACGCCATCCCCCATAGGCTATCCCATGTCTTGCTGTTTGACTGTGCCATCAAATCTGTGGACCATGCCCACATAATCACAAACATGTCTTGGTCCACTATATTGAATTCATGGTCAACGATCTTCATCCGGGTCGGGTTCATCCGATTTAACTGGTTTCATTTTCAGGTTAGCAACATCTTATTTATTTGGTTGAAGAAAATCGCCTAATAGTCATTTCTTAACCATAAGGACAAAAAGATTAGTACTAATGGGCTTTACCTCTCTCATTTATTATTTGCAGATGATACGTTGATTTTTCTAAAAGCAACAAGAAGTAATTGTCAGAATGTGGTCAAGATTCTTGATGCTTATTGTAAAGCGTTTAGGCAAAAAGTTAATTTGCAGAAGTCAATTGTCTATTTTGGAGCCAATACACTAAGGATGATCCGGGAGGAATTGTGTGGGATTTTGGGCATGCCTAATGTTGATGATCCTGGGTACTATTTGGGTGTTCTGGCTCTGTGGGGACGCTAAAAAAATGAAACTTTGGGGTATGTTAAAGGATTTTGAGGAAGATTCAAGGTTGGAAGCAACTGTTTCTCTCTCAAGCTGGTAGAGAAATTTTAATCAAGGCGGTGGCTATGTTTGACACACCCCGACCTGAATTAGGGCATGCTGGCCATCACGTGAGGGTGACGTAGCCATGTGCAGAGTGTGGAAGCAATAAAGAGATAGGGAATTACAAATAAACAAAAACCAAATCAACTAGAGTACTAGATAATATAAGGTGTAAGTGCGAGATTAAGTATGAAATACATCATCAGAGCATAAATAGCCTGTGCAGTCAGACAGGACAAGTACTAATTATACAACACCTAAAGGTGATCCTACATTTGAGATGTTTTGTCAGAACCACCATCGAAATCCCTATGAGCCACCAAAGCACTTCTACCTAAAACCTGGAGGGGGGCAAAATAGAAAGTGTGAGTGGGCAAAAACAAAGCTTTGCAAAATCATTTCATTTTCGAAAGTTCTAACCCCTCATCGTAAAACCTGTATAATTGCCCAAAAAAATATATATACTATAACAAAAATCATGCTCAGGATGAAAACCCATAGAAATATACCATGCCAAAGCATCTCAATGCAATGCCATAAGTAATCCAGACAAAATATATCAATGCCAGATATCGCATCAACCGAAACCTTTTAACTCAATCTGTACGGCTGAGTCTATAGCTTATAACCAATCTTAACTATATCAAATCCTGCACACGAGTCAGAACCACCTAAAGTGGTCTGTATGACAAGACTAGGTGTAAAATGAATATGCTTTAGTGCTACGATCACGTGAAGACTGTTCGAATTATCGCGGGTCACCTACGAGTCGGAACCACCTATAGTGGTTTGTACGACAAGCCTGTGCACTTAACTTGGATCCAAGGTGAGCATATGGTGCGAGGGGTGAACATCACGTGTAGGACTGTGCCCTAACTCTGGGTGGGAGCACTAATACCGGGGTGCAGGTTTATGAGCTCTCAATACATCACATCATATCTCATATAACTGAAGCAATCTCATATCTTTAATTTATGAACTTACCTGGCACTTACCTGTGTGTCCGCAGCACCAATCATAAATATATGCAACTACTAATGCATAAATAAAATAGGCAGATACTTTGCATGGCATTTCAAAACGTATAATCATTCAAATTAATTTTCTGGGCAAAATCTCAAGTATATAGGTATATACGGAAATCGAAAAGCCCACTCACTGATATGTTGAAGGGTCATAGCCCCCGAGCCTCGATTTATGGCGCTCGTCCTCAGGATAGGTCTCACCTATATGCGAAATAACTGAATAAACGTTATTTAAAGCACATACACAAAACTAAGAAAGAACTTCTCATACATTGCTCAAATGGGATATTTGAATATACCACCATGACCTACTCAACCTCAGGAACATCCCCATATTTTAAGAAAAAATTTTCATGACCCCACGTGCCAGCCAAGGCACAGCTAGACCTGCGGCTCACGCACAGGCATGCGCCTAGCACAGGGGACATAATAGTTAACGCTGTTAGTGAATATTCTATTAAAAACTAGAATATGCCATTAATTATACCTGACAGCGTTAGAATATTACGTTAACTTTGATGGAATATTCTCCTCATTCTTCCTTGGTTTGCCGGAGTTTGGCGTTGGTGCCGATGCGATCATAAAAAACTGGAAAATCTTAGAACTTCAAAATCTTCTTCATTTCTCAACCAAAATTCCTGAAATTTGTACCAAAATGAAGCTTACGACGAGTAGAAGAAAACCTTACCAATTTTAAGCCCTGAAATCCACGGGATTTCGCCAGAGAAACCTCGATATTCTGGCCAAACTTGAAACTTGCCAAACTCAACATTCTGACGTCCAAAACACTTCGTTTTTCTTCTCCGAGCTTCGCAAAGACGTCCTAAAGCTTCCTGGCAGCTTAAAATCTCCTAAAAACTTCACATTTATGATTGCATGAACAATGCTCAAATAGAAGATTATGGTTTATCCGAGAAAATAAAGGCTTCACGTCCAAATAATAGTATCAATGGGTTCCTGGGCTCTCAAGGAACTCAAAAATGGTCTCCATAGGTTTGATCTGAGGATGGAAGTGAAGGTTCAAGGTTTGTCCATACAATGGTATGGAAATGGTAGAAAATGCGAGAGGGAAGAGAGAGAGTCAACGGGATAGGGTGAGGGTATGTGTGTGTGGCCTAGATTGGTCCCCAACCAAAGACAAATAACTTAAAAAAAAATCTAATTGGGTCCAATTAGTTAGGAAATGAACTTAATTGGTCCAAAACCTTAGCTTAATTCACAAACACAACCCAATGTTCAAGGGCATTTTAGACTTTTCACACCACCGATAAAAATATTTCGGGATGAGCTGTGACAACCTACCCCACTTAAGAAAATTTCGTCCTTGAAATTCAAACAATAATTACAAACCACTAATAATTATAAAACAACCTGGGATACATCTTTTTCATACGCTTCTCCGTCTCCCAGGTGGCTTGCTCCACCGAGTGATTTCTCCACAAAACCTTCACTAGGCGCACTGTCGTATTTCTCATAACCGTATCTTTCCAATCCAAAATAGTCACTGGCTCTTCATCATAAGTTAAATCCGGATTAATTTCCAAAGGTTAAAGAGGTATCACATGAGAAGGATCTGAGATGTAATGACGAAGCATAGAGACATTAAAAACATCGTGCACTTTTGATAACCCTGGAGGCAACTCAAGCCTGTAAGCAACATCGTAGACTCGCTTGGTGATCATATACGGTCCAATGTACCTAGGACTCAAATTGCCTTTCTTTCCAAACCGTACTACACCTCTCCATGGTGATAGCTTAAGAAATACCCAATCACCTACATTATACACCCTGTCAGTGGCATGTCTGTCTGCTAGACTTTTCTGTTGATCCTAGGCTGCTTTTAGGTTAGACTTAATCACCTGGATATTTTGCGTAGTCTCATCCACGATCTCAAGGCCCACCAAAATTCTTTCACCAACCTCCGACCAACATAAGGGTGTACGACAAGATTTACCATAGCATGCCTCAAATGGTGACATACCAATACTGGAATGAAAGCTGTTGTTGTAGGCAAATTCCATCAAATCCAACCGCTTATGCCAAGCATCACCAAACTGCAACATTGAAGATCTCAGCATATATTCCAATATCTGAATAGTCCTCTTTGATTGTCCATCTGTCTAAGGATGATATGCTGTACTATAAAGTAATCTCGAACCAAGAGCTTCCTAGTATCCTATCCAGAACTTAGAAGTGAATCTAGGATCCCGATCCAAGATAATACTAATTGGAATCCCATGGTACTTCACGATCTTTGATATAAATAATTCAGCTAATCGGCTTAAAGGATATTTCTCCTTCAAAGGAATAAAATGTGCTGACTTAATAAGCCGATCAACTATCAACCAAATGCCATCATAACCATTTTGTGTACGAGGAAGCTTGTACATAAAATCCATAGTAATATTTTCCCATTTCCATTGTGGAACGGGAAGTGGCTGCATCATTCCAAAATGCTTCTTTCTTTCTGCTTTGACTTGCTGGCAAATGACACACCTACTCACATATTCAGAAATTTCTCTTTTCATACCTGGCCAATAATAAAATGGTCGAATGGTATGATACATTTTTGTACCTCCTAGATGCATTGCATAAGCGGAAATATGTGCTTCATCAAGAATTGTTTCTTTAATTCCATATTATTCGGCACAAACATTCTACTCTTCTGCATAAGCATGCCATCAGTTTCTCGAATTTTGAAATCTTTCTTCTTCCCCTGATTCCTCGCTTGAATTATTTCCTGGGTCTCTTCATAATCTATCTGGGCTTCAAGTACACGATTAATTAAAATTGGCCTGACTTGAAAATTTGCAAGTAAGGCTTCATCTCGATCTTCCACTCCTAACTTCACTCTAGTAGATCTCAAATATGCAAGAAGAGGAACATGACAATCATAAATGGCATTAAGTCTAACTGGAGTTTTCCTACTAAGTGCATCAGCCACTACATTCGCGCGACCAGGGTGATACTCAATCGTGCAATCATAATCACTTAGCAACTCAATTCACCTCCACTGCCGAAGATTAAGATCCCTCTGAGTAAAAAGATACTTAAGACTCTTATGATTTGTGAAGATCTTACATTTCACACCATAAAGATAATGTCTCCAAATCTTTAAAGCAAAGATGATAGCTGCTAACTCCAGATTATGAGTAGGGTAATTCATCTCATGAGGCTTCAATTGTCGTGAAGCATAAGCAATCACCCTACCATGTTGCATCAACACACAACCTAGGCCATTCAAGGAAGCATCACTGTAAACCTCAAAATTACCACTATCATCTGGAGTGCCAGAACAGGTGCATGAGTAAGATAATACTTTAACTGCTGAAAACTTTGCTCACAATTATCATCCCACTCAAACTTAACCTTTTTTCTAGTCAACCTCGTTAATGGCAAAGCAATGATTGAAAAATCCTTAACAAACCGTCTATAATAGCCTGCTAGGCCAAGAAAACTTCGTACCTCAGTGACGGTTCGTGGTTGTTGCCAACTCTCCACCACTGCTATCTTTTGAGAATCCACTTGAATACCTTGAGCAGAAATGACATGTCCCAAAAATGCCACTTGATTCAACCAAAATTGGCATTTGCTAAACTTAGCATACAATTGATGTTCTCTTAATTTCTTCAATACAAAAGTAAGATGTCGAACATGTTCTGCTTTAAACTTAGAGTATACCAAAATGTCATCAATAAAAACAATGACAAACCTATCTATATATGGCTGGAATACTCGATTCATCAAATCCATGAAAGCTGCTGGTGCATTTGTTAATCCAAATGGCATCACAAGAAACTCATAATGAGCATAACGAGTCCTGAAAGCAATCTTAGGGACATCCTCACTGCTGATCTTCAACTAGTAATAACCAGACCTCAAATCAATCTTAGAAAACACACAGGCACCTCGAAGCTGATCAAACAAATCATCTATACGTGGCAATGGATAACGATTTTTAATTGTTACCTGATTCAATTGCCTATAATCAATACATGGCCTTAAAGTCCCATCTTTCTTCCTTACAAACAAAAATGGAGCTCCCCAGGGTGAAGTACTAGGCTGAATAAAACCTTTATTGATTAATTCCTGCAACTGGACTTTCAATTCCCTCAATTTAGCAGGAGCCATTCTATATGGAGTCAAAGATATAGGATCCGTACCTGGAAGCAAATCAATAGTGAACTCCACATCTCGATTTGGCGGCAATCCAGGTAATCATCAGGGAATACATCAGGAAAATGCTAGACTACTCAAACATCCTCCAGACTACTAGAAAGCACTACATGAGCTAAATATCCCTGGCAACCTTTCGATAACAACCTTTTTGCTCTTACAGCAGAAATAACACCGTGCCTCACCCCACTACGTTCACCCACAAAAGTAACTTCAGGTAATCCAAGACGATGGAAAGCAACTGTTTTCCCGTAGCAATCTATCTTGGCACTATTATAATGCAACCAATATGGGCCTAAGATTACATCAAAATCAACAATATCGAACAGGATAAGATTATTAGTTGGCATAACCACATCCTCTACCATCACTGGACATCCTGGATATACACAATCAATATAACATCTCTCCCCTATAGGCATAGCAAACTCTAAATCATACCCTAGAGGCGTAGGATGAGGTTGCATCACTTGAGCAAATGTATGAGAAATGACAGAATGCGTAGCACCACAATCAATTAAAACTCTAGCAAAGTGACCAAGAATGTTTAACGTACCCATGATCAAGTCCGGATGATTCTGAACGTCTTGCAGAGATATATTGTTAATACGTCCCTGGGCTTGTTGTCGTCCCCCACGACCTTTATTAGCTTGATTACCTCGCCCTTGCACACCTCGCCCTTGACTTAGCTGACCAGATTGCCTTAAAGATCCTGCACTATTGGAAGCAATCTCAACTTGTTGCGGCTGTCCTTCCTGGTACCACTGAGATCCACCAGCTGGAATGGGAGGATACGGTGTATACCCTCAAGGATACTGAGAATACCCACTATGGTAATAAGGATCCTACAAATAGTGATACTGTCATGAAGCATAAGGAGCGGCATCGCCTTGATAATGGTAAGCACCACCTCGACCCATCTGACCATAACTACCAGACCCTAGAACTTGCTGGATCGGTGCTGGTGGTGGCATAGAAGGCTGCTGGGGTCTCTGCTGACTCTGGGGACAATTTAGAACACTATGTCCTATCTGCCCACAAGTAAAACATCCATTGCTGCCTTTTCTACACTCCCAAAAAATGCCTATTATTATATCTGCGGCACAAATGAGCACTTCCTCTTCCAGCATATCTCTGCCTCTGGAATCTAGGACCTCCTAAAAATCTACCACTTCTCCTCTGACCAGTGGCACTAAAACCTCTGCTAGAAGAGCTGGAACTAGGTCCACTCTTCTTAAAGCTCTAAGTCTTGCGAGGTCCTTGAGAAGATTGACCTTTACCTTTATCATCTCGCCTTTGATTCCCATTCTTTTCTTCTTTATCTTCACCCTCACTAGGCATATTCTCTGAGTCTTCAATCTTCAACAAAATCTCATAAAACTCCTGGTAAGTAACATAGGGAGTCGAGGTTGCTATAGAACGCCATTTCTTCTTAGTACCTAACTTGAAATGACTGAGCATCTCAACCGGATTAGCAGCAACCTCCAGATGATAGCGAGACAAGTTAGTGAATCTCCTATAATACTCATTTGCTGTCATCTTCCCATGCTTTAATTGAGTAAACTCTTGCTTTTTGCGATCAATAAACTCATAGGGAATAAACCTTTTCGGAAACAACTGTTTAAACACTTCCTAATCAGTTGCTTCCTCTGGTAACAACTAATAAGACTCTTGTCTCCACTAGGATGCAGGCTCCAGACCCAGAAACCAAGTAGTCGTCTCGACCCACCTATCAGGAGGAAGATTCCCCTGACTCTGCATTACACGGAAAGTCTTCTTAAGATGATTGATTCATTTCTCCGCTACTTCATGTTCTTCATTCCCCATAAAATGATTTAGATTTAGATTATACACAGTCTCAAGAGGTGTCCTTTGGGGAGGATGAAGCGAAGACTGAATGGCATTAGCTATAGCTTCCCCTCACTGAGCTATATCGGGGAAACTAGGCTCAACAGAAGGACGTGGATCTTTACGAGACGACATAGTTCTAACAGAAGACATAAAAATGCTCTAATACCAAACTGACACACCTCAACCTGAATCAGGGCATGCTAGTCGTCACGTGAGGGTGACGTAGCCATGTGCACAGTGCGGAAGTAATAGAGAGATAAGGAATTACGAATAAACAAAAACCAAATCAACTAGAGTACTAGATAATATAAGGTGCAAGTGCGAGATTAAGTGTGAAATACACCGTCAGAGCATAAATAGCCTAAGTGCAGTCAGACAAGATAAGTACTAATTATACAACACCTAAAAGTGATCCTACATTTGAGATGTTCTGTCAGAACCACCGTCGAAATCCCCATGAGCCACCAAAGCACTTCTACCTAAAACCTGGAGGGGCGTAAAACAGAAAGTATGAGTGGGCAAAAAGAAGGCTTTTCAAAATCATTTAATTTCTCAAAAGTTCTAACCCCTCGTCGTAAAACCTGTATAATTTCCCAAAAAAATATATATACTATAACAGAAATCATGCTCAGGATGAAAACCCATAGAAATATACCATGCCAAAGTATCTCAATGCAATGCCATAAGTAATCCACACAAAATATATCAATGCTAGATATCGTATTAGCCGAAACCCTCTAACTCAATCTGTACGGCTGAGTCTATAGCTCATAACCAATCTCAACTATATCAAATCCTGCACACGAGTCGGAACAACCTAAATTGGTCTGTACGACAAGACTAGGTGTAAAATAAATAGGCTCTAGTGCTACGATCACGTGAAGACTGTGCGAATGATCGTGGGTCACCTACGCGTCGGAACCACCTATAGTGGTCTGTAAACAAGCCTGTGTCCCTAACTTGGATCCAAGGTGAGCATATGGTGCGGGAGGTGAACATCACGTGAAGGATTGTGCCTAACTTTGGGCGGGAGCACTAATACCGGGGTGCAGGTTTATGAGCTCTCACTATATCACATCATATCTCATATAACTGAAGCAATCTCATATCTTTAATTTATGAACTTCCCTGGCACTTACCTGTGCGTCTGCAGTACCAATCATAAATATATGCAACTACTAATGCATAAATAAAATAGGCAGATACTTTGCATGGCATTTCAAAACGTATAATCATTCAAATTCATTTTCTGGGAAAAATCTCAAGTATATAGGTATATACGAAAAACCAAAAGCCCACTCACTGATATGCCCCCGAGCCTCGATTGATGGTGCTCGTCCTCAGGATAGGTCTCACCTATATGCGAAATAACTGAATAAACGTTATTTAAAGCACATACACAAAACTAAGAAATAACTTGTCATACATTGCTCAAATGGGGTATTTGAATATACCACCATGACCTACTCAACCTTAGGAACATCCCCATACTTTTAGAAAAAAATTTCATGACCCCATGCGCCGGCCAAGCCACGGCCAGACGCGCGGCTCACGTGCCTGGCATAGGGGATAGAATAGTTAACGCCGTTAGGGAATATTCTATTAAAAACTAGAATATGCTGTTAGTTATACCTGACGGCGTTAGAATATTCCGTCAACTTTGACGTAATATTCTCCTCATTCTTCCTTGGGTCGTTGGAGTCTGGCGCCGGTGCCGCTGCGATCGCCGGAAATTGGAAAATATTAGAATTTCAATATCTTCTTCATTTCTTAACCAAAATTCATGAAATTTGTACCAGAATGAAGCTTACGACGAGTAGAACAAAACTTTACCAATTTGAAGCTCTGAAATTCACAGGATTTCACCAGAGAAACCTCGATATTCCAGCCAAACTTCAAACTTGCCAAACTTAACTTTTCGACGTCCAAAACACTTCGTTTTTTCTTCTCCGACTTCGTAAAGATGTCCTAAAGCTTCCTGGCGCTTAAAATGTCCTAAAAACTTTACCTTTACGATTGCATGAACAGTGCTCAAATCGGAGATTATGGTTTTTCTGAGAAAATAAAGGCTTTGCATCCAAAACCTTAGCTTAATTCACAAACACAACCCAATGCTCAAGGGCATTTTAGACTTTTCACACCACCGATAAAAATATTTCGGGACGGGCTGTGATAATGTTTGTCTTTAAATTTTCTTATAAGTTTTGCAAAGAAATTGATTCAGCGCTTGCAAAATTTTGGTGGGGCCATAAAGAGAAGGAAAGAAGAATACATTGGATTTGCTGGGAAGAAATGGGATATGCTAAAGGCGAGGGAGGAATGGGTTTTAGAAATCTAAAGGATTTCAATCTTGCCCTACTAGCAAAGTAGTGTTGGAGACTTATTCATGAACCTGATACTTTCTGGGCTAAAGTGCTGAAGGCGAGATATTTTCCTCATACTTCGTTTTTATAAGCAAAAAAGGGTGGGCAAGCATCTTGGATTTGGTCAAGTTTGTTGAAAGGTAGGGAGATACTTAGGGGGGGGGTGCCTATTGGCAGGTTGTGAGCGGACATCAAACCAAGCTGTGGGTTGATAAATGGTTGCTGGAGATGACAAATGGACATCTGAATCTTGTTGATGGAGTATGTGTTGATAAAAATTAGAATGTGGCATCAATTATTTAGAATTAGAATGTGGCATCAATTATTTAGGAGGACACTTGAAGTTGGTGCTTAAACTCTATTCGAAATTTAATTTTGGAGGAGGAGTGTTTGGCAATTGAAGCAACAAATGTAGGAGATTTTGAATCTAATGACAGACTGATATGGCCAATGGAAAAGAAAAGAAATTTCTTTGTGAAGTTATCTTACAGATGGATCCGAAGCAAGAAAATGAGGAGATAGAAGCAGTGGCTGTCTTCTTCGTGCATGATGGATCCATTAGTGTGGAAGGAGATTTGGAGTCTTGAGGCCCCGCCAAAAATTAGGAATTTTATTTGGAGAGTAGCTAAATGGGTAATTGCAACACAAGCAAATTTATTCAAGAAGAAGTGTGCTCCATCATCAGCATGCCTAATTTGTAATGAATATGAAGAGACTGTGGAGCACATGCTCCTTACGTGCCCATGGGTGGAACTGGTTTGGTTTGGTGGTCCGCTTGGCTACAAGATTGATAGATGTTCAGTGAAAAATATCAATGCTTGGTTGATGGAAATGCTAAAAGTGAACTATGCAAAAAAAGAGGATCGGAAGAGATCTATAACATTAATGGCTTTCACGTGTTGGCATATATGGAAAGCTCAGTGTAAAGCTATTTTTAATCATCAAAATCCATCTCCTTCTCAAACCATTCATGCTATCACTTGTGCCAGTACGACTTTCCAAAAGGCGAAGGAATTGATAAGTGTCTAGCAATCCCCGGGCATGGAAAATCAAAAGAGAAGGATACCCTGGTCTCCTCCCCCTTCATAAATGATAAAAGTGAATGTTGATGCAAGTTGGAAATTTAGGAGTAATGAAGGATATGTGGGCATTGTGATTAGAGACTCACAAGGAAGATGCATGAGCATGGAAAGGAAGAAAGTCCATGCTTCGAATGCTTTGATGGTGGAGGCTAAGGCGGTGCTTCAAGGTTGTCTAAGTTCAAAGCAAAGGAATTACCCTTGCATAATTGTGGAGTCTGGTTCAAAGCAGGTAATTTCGGCTCTTAATGAAGGACATGAAAATTGTAGCTGGGAAGTTTTTCCCATTGTTATGTGTATTGTAGATGTTGGGAAAATTTTCTAGATTTGTAAATGGTCTTGGGTGCCAAGATCAGCAAATGAAGTGGAAAATTTTGTCGCAACCTATGTGGGTACGAAGATGAGTGAGGAATGTAGGATGGACAGACCACCATCTTTGTTGGTTAGAATCTTAAACAAGGATGGATTGCCTTGTCCTCCTTCTTAAGGGGTTTTTTGGAGTGGGGAATGACGCTTGGTTTGTTATATTGGCATATACTTGTATTCGTTGCTCCTTTTTGTTTTGTTAATCCTATTAGCCTTGTCAAGGCCTGCTAGTACTTGACAAGTAGTACAAACGACGCTTTTATAAATCACGCGCTGAATAGTGAGATTTGAATAGTGACGCTGTCAAGAAAGAGCGATGGGGTTGATGGGGTTTAGGAGTATTGGATTTAATGAAATTATGATATCATGTCAAATGAAGAAGTGGAAAAATTCTTCCTTGCTATGTAACATTAAATGCTATGAGTATTAGATGATCTAGATTGGTTTGGATTATTATTTTTATTATCGTCCCGTGAGTCAAGATGATCCAATTCTCATACATCAAATTTGAACAAAACAAATGAATAGAAAAAGAATGTGGAGAAAGAAGGGGAGTAAGAGGGGAAGAGAGAGATGTCATGTTTTACAAAAAAATTACGTACAAACAAATCATATCGTTTGGTACTTACGCTTCTCTTTGCTATTATAAATACCAAATAGAGGTATTAATCAATTTCCTATTTGGATATGTAACCTTTGCCAATTTACCTCCTAAACATTTATTTTAGTCAACTACCCCCTAAACTTTTCTTAATTGCCGATTACCACACTGCTGTTATAGTTCCAACCTTTCCATTCTTTTTTCCATTAAAATGTATCCGTGCCAAACACATGCTTCACAAAAGAGGGTAGAAAGGTAATATCATCTCTCATCACTTTCTATCTCTCATCACTCTCATCGTCATTTTCCTCCCTCCCTTTAAAGCAAGTCCACTTATTTTAAGAGGGCAAGGGTAATGCAGTAGAAGTGCCCTTATGATTCACTCTAAATTGTAATTGATTGTGTTTAAGTCCACCAGTTTGCGAAGGGAAATGATAAGGGTGATTACTATTCACAGTGTATCGACCCAAAAATTCAATTGGCAGCTAGTCACGGTGATTGGCCAAAACAAGGCTATGGTTAATCTTTACTCTATTATCCACAATAAATTTATTTTGGTTACTTTATGGCTGCATCTAACCTTTTTGTTAGACTGCCTACATACCCTTAAACGAAATCAAACTATTCGTAGTCCACCGTCATATTTAAATCATTTATCCCTTAAATATTCAAGTGTGGACGTTTACAATACCATATTCAAAAAATTGAATCACATCAAACGAATAACAAATATGAAATAAGAATATCGAAATAAGCATAAAATGGTAAAGTCGGCCCACTGGTTGCGCACTGCCGCATGCGGCGGTTTTTGGTGAATTGAAACCAGAAATTTTTTACCAACTCTAAAATTTACCAAATTTTACAGAATTTTAGAACAAAAGAAGGAGAAAGTTTTTCATACCTGGGCTAAAGTTCAATTTGGCTGGAAAATACCTAAAATCGCCCTTGATTCGTCGGAAACCTTAAAGTAGGTGTTCCTCGATTTGTCAAATTTGCTGCTACGCCGCCCCAAACTTGTTTGGGCTTTGTTCCTGGCCTCAAGAGGAGTTGAGAAAAGGTGGTGATCGAGGTGGTGCTTGCAGAAACAACGAATCGCCACCGTGCACCCACGAAGCCCGTCGATGCGTTTTTCCACGAAACCTAGGCCAAATTCGGTTGGTTTTTGAGTGGAAATGGAATAGGAGAGGTTGGGGATGAGTTTCTAGGTGGTGGCTCAGTGCAATTCTCTAGAAAATGGCCAAAGAAATCATATGATTTCATGGCTACAGTCGGGTCGGGTCGTGCACGAAACGGGTCAAGGGGGATCTAATTCCCTCCCTCTTTCTTCCCTCATTTCCTTTCCTTCCCATTGGGCACTCACTCTCTCATTTCCCTCCTTTCTCTTCTCCTTTCTCCATCACAACCACCCATGTGGCACCCCGGATAGCTGCTCTAGCCTTCTAGATAAATGATTAAATGACCATTTTGCCTTTACCTTTTCTCGTTAATATTTCCTTCATAATAACTCCATTTAGTGAACAATTTTGGCCTATGCGCTCGTAGGATCGACCTCTATTCAAATATGCCAAGAAGTACGACGAAGCATATAAGGATAAAATATGTCCTCATATAATTTTGTTTAGCCAAATAGGGGCATTTTTGTTTTTTTTTCACTTATCGAACAAATATGTGCCGTAAATATAAATGCGTCGTAACTCTAAATACGACTACAAAATACTTAGTTTAATAATAAAATTAGGAGTAGGATCTTCCATTTCCAACAATTTGAATTTCATAACTAAGTCATATATTTAAAAATAATCAGGGTATTACATTCGACCCTCTTTAAAATAAATCTTGTCCTCGAGATTTCCGATCACTAAATAATGGAAGGATTTAAAACCAATCCCACAATTCCATTTATTTTGGAACAAAATAAAAACCTCAGTCTATGATTTCATTCATGCCCAAAAATAAATTACTCAATAAATAAATCATCATGGTCTTCGTAAATATTAGAATTTCCAGCCATAATCATCATTGGCAATACCAATAATCACCATTGGTTATGCAACGACACCACCACGATTCTCTCTCATAATTCATGTACAAATTAATCCAACCTGATAATCGGTCACACGGCCGATTACCCTCACTTCAATCTCACAACAATTCAAAGTAAGGTAACGAGAGTGTCCATTTGCTTCCTACACCACACGGATCGCAAGTACTCCTTACGAACTATGGGTACAAGTTCGTTAGTGTAGGCCCCTAGAGGTTTCGGGGATCGAAACCCAAGGTAGTGCACGGTGCCCCTCACTCCAAATTCCTTTCGATCTAGGAGTGTCCATTTTCTCCAGTTATGCCACGTAGACTATCCCGCAAGATTAGCCCGTCTGCACAACACCCTCTGAAGGTTTAGGGGATCAAAACCCAGGGGAACCACATAGTCCCTTTCACTCTCAGGTCATCAAAATCATCCATGGAATCTGTATTCACTCTCTTGACAGTGAGTAATTCACAATAAACATATATTTCACATGAATGCACCATTATTCATAATACTTATGAAATAATGCAATATAAACAAAGAGCTCAAGAATATAACATTCTGCATAGCAGGATCATTTGCTCTGATACCACTTTGTAACGACCCAAAAATTAAACTGGAAGCTAGTCACGGTGATAGGCCAAAACAAAGCTATGGTTAATCTTTACTCTATTAACCACAATAATTTTTTTTGGATTAATTTATGGTTGCATCTAACCTTCTTATTAGATTGCCTACATACCCTCAAATGGGATCAAGGCATTCGTAGTTCACCGTCGTATTTAAATCATTTATCCCTTAAATATTCAAGTGGTGGACGTTTACAATACTAGATTCAAACAATCGAATCACATCAAACAAATAACAAATATGAAATCAAAATATCGAAATTAGCTTAAAATCCCAAAGTCGGCCAACTGGCCACGCGTCGCTGCAGGTGGTGGTTTCCGGGGAACGGAAACCATAATTTCTGACCAACTCTAAAATTTACCAAATTTTACATAATTGTAGAACAAAACAAGGAGAAAAAAATTTCATACCTGGGCCAAAGTCCAATTCTGTCGGAAAATACTTGAAATTACCCTTGATCCATTGGAAACCCTAAAGTGGGTGTTTTTCGATTCGTCGAATCCACTGCTCCACCGCCCCCAAACTTGTTTGGGCTTTGTTCCTGGCCTCAAAAGGAGTTGAGTAATGGTGTTGATTGATGGTGTGCTTGCAAAAATGGCCGATCGCCGCTGTGCACCTGTTGGAAATGTGCCCTAAAACCAATCATATGATGATACTTTACGGACATTTCACAAGTTAAACTAATGTAGTTTAAATATAAAGGGCAAAGATTATTGTTTTAAGCCGTCTCATATAAATGTTATATGCTTAAACGATAAGTCCAAGGAATATGTGATTGGGAGAATGCGATCTAAAGAAGTTAGATTCATGAGACCATTCTTTCGTAGACACATCCTAAACGTTCCTGATCATAGGATTGCCAATTGGGCATTGACAGTCCGTTAAGATCAGTACGTGCTGTGTCTTCTCTCAGGGAGAGTGACTAGTCTCGAGTCATTGGTGTGTGTGACATCAAGACAAGTACGTAGGTGCTCAATAGAGAATGAGTTCACTGAACACGATCAACGAAGAGTTCTCATATTCATGTCACATGAGAACTCATGGTTGGGATAATGCAAATTAGTCCTTTGACCTAAGGCATCATAGTTGTCTTGTGGTTAAGTCCTTGATCTTTGACTATGTCAAAAGTCACTCCAAAAGGAGGGTGTCCACGGCATAGTTAGGGTTAAGCCACTTAGCCATGGAGGCAAGTGAATGCGCAACAAGGGATCTCTAACCTTCAAACTGTTTGAGGGAGAATACTCTGTGATATGATTAAGAATCTCTGGCCAGAGTATGAATAAGATTTAGGAAAGTCGTTCCAAATCACATTCAAGGTAATCATATGAGCACACGAATTACATTGGATAGTAGACATGAATAAACTATCAAACCAAACAATGTGGTCAAGAGTATTGTATTAGAGAAAGACCGTATTGCATTTGTAATCCTAAACTGAATAGGTTCTCTACCTCTTCTGATTAGCTTGGGTAACCATGATATGCTGCTAGGTGTCACTCTTGGTTTGTGGAAGCCCTAAACGTGTATAAACACTAAAGGGAGAATTGAAAGTAAGTTTCAATTCACAATCGATTTGAAAGAGTTTTAATCGCCCACTGCCTCGCTAAAAGGAACCTAATGGATCGTACACCATGTAAGGTGGAGATTGAAGAAACAATGGAGATGAGTAAGAATAATTAAATGGTTTAATTATTTATGGCAAGGATTAATTAATATGTTAATTAATCAAACGAATAAGTTCGTTAAAGACCTCGGGATAGTTTTGGACCTTAAGGCCCAATGGGTTTCGAACGTCAAACCCATTGACTTAAGTTGTATGACAATTTAATGAATAAAGATTCACAAAGACCCAAAAGCCCAAATCCCTTATGTGGCAGGCCATGTGTGTTGAATTAGGGTTTTTGGTTTCTTTAGGTCATTTAAAGAAGTGACTATATAAAGAACTTTATAGCCTAAAATTCATTAGGGGTTCTTTTGAAGAAAATTGGAGAGAACATGTCTCTCCTTTTCTCTCTAGGAGGCCGGCCCCCTTGGAGGGATTAGCTAGCAATCCCACTCCTCCAAGGTCACTCATTTCTTCTCCAATCTAACCTTGGTGTAGACACTTAGAGGTTCTCAATTTTGGGAACTTGGAGAACCATATTCTTCCATCCAAATCCATGGATCTAAGAAGCAAGGAATGAAGGCCCTCTCCTTGGGTGATTAGCCTTTGCTTATGGAAAGAGGAATCTACAAAGGTATAAATTTCTCAACTCACTTTGATTTGAGTTGAGTCTTGGTTCACCAATCTACTAGGCTTTGAATTTCATGGGTAATGTTTTGTTTTTGAATGCATGCAAGCATGATTTCGCCTTTTAATTGTTAAATGCATGCTATAGATGTTATTCAAATGAACATGTTTTCACAAAATAATCCTTCAGCACCCACGAAGCCTGTCGACGCGTTTGTCCACAAAAGCTAGGCCAAATTCCATTGGTTTTTGGGTGGAAATGGAATAGGAGAGGTCGAGATGAGTTTTCAGGTGGTGGCTTGGTGCAATTCGCCGATCGTGGGATTTCATGGTTACAGTTGGGTCAGGTTGGGTTGCGCAGGAAATGGGTCAAGGGGGATTTGGTTCCCTCACTCTCTCTTCCATCATTTGCGTCCTTACCCTTCCTTCCCATTGGGCGCACACTCTCTCCTTTCCTTCCTTTCTCTTCTCCTCTCTCCATCACAGTCGCACATGTGGCACCCCGAATGGCTACTCCAGCCTTCTAGATAAATGATTAAATAACCATTTTGCCGTTACCTTTTCTCGTTAATATCTCATTTGTTATAATTTCGTTTGGCGAGCGGTTTTCGCCTACCCGCTCATAGGATCAATCTCTATCCAAATATGCCAAGAAAGATGATGAAGCATATAAGGATAAAATACCTCTTTGTATAATTTTGTTTAGCTAACTAGGGGCATTTTCATCTTTTTCACTTATCGAATAAATGTGTTGTAACTCTGAATACGACAACAAAATACTTTGTTTAATAATAAAATCCAAGAACGGAATCTTTCATTTCACCTCATTTGAATTTCATTATTAAATCATATATTTAAAAATAATCAGAGTATTACACATAGGTCCACCAGTTTGGCAAGGACAATTGGCCTCAAGTGTGTTTAAGGAGATTGTAGTAAAAATAAGGGGTGCATTTTTTTCTCACCATCCTATTTATCACTGTTGGATGAGTTTAAATTTAAGGTTTCTATCTGCCCACTACACAGATCTCTAAATTCGTACTCATCAAAAAGTAATAAATAAGGTGGGGAGCATCACCATCACTTGAAGGCGGTGAGCAAAAGTATTTTTAAAAATAAATATTGAGTGTTTGCTTAGAGAATGAAGAAGATAGTTGGGTATTTGTATAATTAAAAAAAATTTGGTTTTCCTTTGGATTTTTTACTGTTGAATTAATCCTGGCCGTTAATTTCTAATCTTGAAATCAGACACACCAAATTGTGCCACGTGGTACAACATATAATTTTCAAAATTTTTTTACCATTGAAAATTCAGTTGTCTAGATGAGAAAACCGTTTGAAATCTAACGATTAAGGGCGAGGCTTAATGAGCATTTCGGCTTGATGGCTTGCACATGGAGGCCCCCTCTCTGTCTGCTGGCTGATGTCAGCCATAACATAGCCTATGAACCATGATTTTCCAAGGCTGGAGTCAGATCATAAGGCAAATACCTCAGAAGTCTGGCCATAGACTCAACAACGTTTATCAGACTGAGCTGTACAAATGCCACGATATCTTATGTTTTGGAAAGGTTGGCAATGTCCATTGAATTTGCTAAGATTGGCAATTATTGTTCCTCAATATACAGAAACATGATTAGAATGGGGATCAGATAAGTTTTCAATATTCTTGGAGATTCTCATAATCTAGGGATTGGTGTGTGCCATAAGTAATCACACTCCTAAGAGGATGAAATATCCATTCCTAGATATCCTCATGGATGCTCTCGGTCTAATATGAATCATATATCCTAAAATGAATCTTTCTCAACTAGTATGAAATACACCATTTTAGGGTTCATTTCTGTTAACACAATTATTGTACACTCTATTCCTTTGCCCACTGCTTGAGTCTCATATATTGCTTACTAACTTGACCATCAAAGAGACTTTGGCTAGTAAGCATCTGTACCGAGGTGATCTACGATCGTTTGTTATTTTATAGGTAGTCCAATTTATGCATCTCTTCTACACACGGTGATGTGCGAATTTGGTTTTAACAATTGATGCTTTCATTGAGTGAACTCTTATTTCCCTGACCAAATCACTCTACCGCAACCATGACTACCTCAGGTAAACCTCCATGGGGATGCTTTAGAACACGAGGGCGCTCCCTTTGGCAATGCAGCTTTGATTCGAGAAGACTTGGGGGAGGAGAAACCAATGTACTATGTATCAAAAGCTCTTCTTGAACCAAAGACCAGATACCAGAAAATGAAATGGCTCATCCACATGTTGATAACTAAAACTAGAAAATGAAATGGCTCATCCACATTTTGCTCTCCAATGTTAGGCTCCCCATGATGTTGCCACGAAGATTTTTTTTATAATCTTTATCCATATCATACAACACAAGATATTCGACAATAGTTTTTCTAACAAAAGTAAATCGATTACAACATCTTTTGCAATGACATCAAAACTTATCTAGGCTAGCACCATTTGCAACCGCTTGATCCAAAAATAAATTAATTCCATTTGTGTACGCTTCCAAATTTCGCGGTATCGTCAACCAACTCTTGTCTATGTTTTACCACTTTATGAGGGCAAAATATTACGTTGAAACTAAGATGCCTACAATCTTTTAATGCCTATCATGTAGGCAAAACTATTAGAATTTTCAATCTCTATCATGTAGGCATAACTATTAGAATTTTCAATCCCCATCTTTCAGCCCTCGAACTTTATCACGATCGCAATCTTTTAATTTGCAACACCTATCATAGTAAAAGAAATTAAAAAAAAAACAGCAATCAGTTAACAAAAATATGCTTATCTACTCTTGATTATTTATTAAATTCAAGTTTCGTATATCCTCTTGGCAATTAAAGTGAAAGATTGAATTAATTTAACATAATATATATGTACATTACTAAATATTACCAATTTATGTCATATTAAATATTGTCAATTTAATATAAATATTTATAAATAGTATTTATTTCAATTTCTACATAACAATTTAAGTGAATAAAATAAATTAAGTGAACATAAATATTCCTAACTTATCTTAATAATTAAATTAAATCTCTAAATAAATAATCTTGTGTGTTAAATAAAAAATTTAAATATCAAGAAGTTTAGTAATAAAACTTGAATTATTGAACAATTCGGTCGTTGATCTATTCTTTATGTACTCAACCAACTAAAACAAAACCCTTGCAAAATCAAATGAGAAAATAAAAATCAGCCACAAGGTGCTTGACGGAAGAATAGAAAATGAAAAGAATAGAAGCAAAAAGAATTGAAAAACTTACGGTGAGGTGAAGATAAGAAGAACATTGAAGATGAAGAGTAAGAAATGAGTAAAATGAAGATGAGGAAGAAGAAGAAATGAATATAATAAAGAAGAATTGAAAGACTGATGATGTAACATCCCACATCGCCCAGGAGAGTGGATCCTGTAAGCCTTATATGTATATTTCCATATCTACCTAGCACGAGATCTTTTGGGAGCTCACTAGCTTCGGGTTCCATCGGAACTTCGAAGTTAAATGAGTTCGCACGAGAGCAATCCCATGATGGATGACCCACTGGGAAGTTCTCATGTGAGTTCCCAGAAACAAAACCATGAGGGCATGGTTGGGGCTCAAAGTGGACAATATCGTGCTACGGTGGAGTCAAGGCCGGAATGTGGTGGGGGCACAGGCCGGGTTGTGATAGATGACATAGAAATTTGAAAATAATAAAATAAGCCACCTATGTCAGGTATAACTGCCAATAATTTTACTATAATTGACAAAACACTAAAATAATAAAATAGTAGAATTCTGGAGGTTATAAACACCAATATTAACTTCATAACCGCCAGGAATTGTTTAAATATATTAAAAAAAATAGAAACTATCCGCCATGAATTCTTGTTAAGGGTATGTTTACATCGGTTGTATCTGACATTTATATCTCATGTCAGATATCAACGACATAAGTTCTTTGTTATTCGACATAATGTTTTATTAAACCGCTATCATCCCCCAACACATAAAGTTAATTTTGTAGTAATGAATTGAAGCCAATATAATAATAGTGAATAACTTTGGACCAAATATAGGGAGCTGTCTCGAAAAAGTACAGAGCTTTAGGTCCAAATATAATGAATTGAAGCCAATATAATAATAGTGAAAGTATAGGGAGCTGTCTCTAAAAAGTATAGAGCTTTAGGTCCAAGTATAAATTATCTTAATCGCTAGGCTTCGGGCTAGTAAGATAGAAGTGGGGTTGACAGAAGCTAGGCCGAAACATTGGGCTAAGAAAGAAACAAAATGAAAAACAACTCCAATTATTGGGATTTCATGTAGGCTAAAATAGGCCTGAAAGAAAAAAAAGTGTTTTGCTTCTGGATTGCAGATCCATAAGGGCAAAAAATGTTATCGAGCTACAACCCTAAAGGGACCAGGAGTGTAAAACAGAGCTGAATTTTTTTTTTGGTTTTTGAAAAAAGAAGGGTCCCAAAATAGGGCCCCAGAAAAATAGATTCAAAGTTCAAGACCAAGGCTGGGCTTGGTTGGGCTTGGGGCGAGTGCAACTAAGGAGGTCCAGGCCTCAGGCGTCTGGATCGACCTAGCAAGACTACATGTCCACTGGTTTGGCCTGCACCGCAAGGCCTAAAGAAATGTCGGTTTTGTTCCAGGCACCCCAGTCAAGATGGGTGTGTACTACTTGTACCAGAAAAGGTTGCAGCAATGTTTGGGTTCTCGTGGTCGAGCACAAGAACCATGACCATCACCATCGACCTAGATATCCGTTGAGGGTGGTGATTCAAGCGACGAGTTTCGATGGAACTCGTTCACAAACATTGGTGAGGACGATTCGGACCACCACATATTCGGCCTATTTTAGGTCGTGTCATCCCATTCACTAGAAAACATGGTGAATTCAAGCCCCTCAAGCGTTGGGCTTCTATGGGAAGATGTCCGTAATGAGTGAGGTAAGACGAAGAACAACGTCGTTCTCTAAACCTGGTTCCTGGGTTTGGTTACTCACGACGCGGCTTTTCTCGTGGCTCGGCGCGAGCCAGGTTACTTAATTCCCTTTTTTTCTTTCTTTTTACTCTGCTTATTCACACATATTCAATTCACATAATATATACGATAATATATTATGAATATAATGCAAACACTATTTTGGCAGAATCTATAATTCATAATGCGAAAAGTTGGGTTCATGCATTATGGTGAAGGCTTGGGCAATCAGGTTGAAGAAATATTAACAATTAAGACCCTATTTTAGAAGAACCTAGATTGCAATGATCAATATTGTGAATGGGTTTGTAAGAGTTCTTCCTCTAAATTTCGAATTTCCATCTTCAAGCGTTGTATCATATTCAACACAAAAAACAAATTGAATCAACAAAGGTATATGAATTCACTAAAAATAAAAAGTTAATCACAATAAGAATGATTGAAGTGAAGTACTCCCCTGATTGAAGATGAACAAATTCTCTTTAAGAGCAATTTCACCCCTAAGACTTTGCGTCAGCACCCAGTGCATTTATCCACTCAAGTGAACAGTAATAGACCCTAGTGAACAGTAATAGGCCACAGCATCTCCACCCCAAAAAAATGCACTGGCACCCAGTATAAAAATCTGCTGGTACAAATGATCTCCACCCCAACAAAATACGCTGGCACCCAGCCCATTTAAAATATTTTAAATTTTTATAAAAGAATAAATAAATAAAATAGTTTTAATTTCGGATAAGATTTTTAACGAATCTCGTAACGCCACATGTCATTATCCGAACGTACTATTTTGTGAATAGATTTCCGCTAAGATTTGCAACCAATCCCGATGCGTCACGTGTCACTATCTGTTTTTTTTTTTTTTTTTTTAAGTTTATATGGTGAGGTTATGTAATTTTATTTGGTGTTTTTTTTTTAAGTTTATTTGGTGAGTTTAATGTAATCTTATTTGTTGAGTTTATGTAATCTTGTTTGATGTGTTTAAATAAAGTACGAAAAATAAATTTGAAATTGCATAAAGTTCTAAAAATTAATAAGAAATTACATTAAAAATTACATAAGAAATTAAATAAAGTTCTAAAAATAAATACAAAATTACATAAAAATTACATAAGAAATTAAATAAAGTACTACAAAGAAATACGAAATTATACAAAGTCTGTGGAGCTAGGATATGTGGTGCTAGGATCTTCATTGCTACGATTTATGTAGCTAGAACCCCCTCGACTTGTTTCGGCATCTCTTGCACGCCTCCTTCACACTACCTCTTTTTTTTCGATGTCCAAAAATATTTTGAATTCGGAGACAGTCCTACTAGAGGCTTGTTCATAATGTCACGATCTGCTTGAGCCATCCTTTCTTCTCTAAGCATCTCATTTTCTTGATGAAGTGTTTGTCTAATCATCTCATTCTCTCGATTAACTATTTCTCTTTGTCTCTCAGCCGCCGTATCATGGGCCTCAGTAGCTGCTATTATTGTTGCCATAGCAGCATCTTTTTCCTCATCTCCAGTCTTTTCTCGTGCTATGTTCAGTTCACCTTGGCGAGCAAGTTCTTCTATATATTTAGTGTAGTCATTTTTGGAAGAACTACCTTTTTTCTTTGATGTATTTTTACCTTGAGGCCTAAGGGACTGACAAGTCGGTTGGGTCTCGGCACTTGTTCAGGCGTCCCTTCCGTGTCTTCAAATGTGTTGGCTTCTTGTTCGGCTGTGTCTGCTTCTGGTGAACTGTGTAGACCTATGCCGTGCATGACAACTTTTGGACCGGTTGCCATAATTTTGTATCTAGGGCAATCTTTGACAATTTGCCAATATTCCCATTTGTTGAATGATTTGTTTTGGTTCTTTGCATTGTAGAATGCTTGTGCTTGTAGTGTCTATAAAAATGTGGGATGAGATAGTATTAAAAAATGCAGGTGGAATTCATAAAAATTACATAAGAAATTAAATAAATTAAAATATTGATGCGGGTTGAATGCATATAAATAAATAAAAATATTGTCACCTGATCTGCTAAACTTGTCCCACTACGTAGATTACCAGAAGCATGAGAGATGGCATTTTTCCAATAAGTAAAGGATGCGTTGAGTTTTTTCCAACGACCTTGAAGACCGTGACTAGTTCTAGCATCTTTTCCATGTACATCGCAAAACGCTTTCGTAATTTTACTCCACATTTCTTGCTTATCCATCTCATTACTTGTAATCGGGTTATGAGTAGTGTGAACCCAACATTCACACAACGTAACATCTTCAATGTTCTTCCACGAAGACATTTTTTTCTCTCAAAGTGTAGAAAATATTGAAATGTAGATAGTGAAGAAAGTGTAGAAAATATTGAAATGTGGTGTAAGGTGGAAGATGAGGGTTAGGTATTTATAGAATTTTTTTTTAAAAATTTTTTTTCTGTATTTTTTAATAATTTTTATTAAATTTTAATGCAGTTAATCAATCTAGATCATTGGATTTGAAAAATATTCAAATCCAACAACCTATAAGGTGCTACGTGACCAACGGTCATAAATCTGACCGTTGGGGTTTTTTTTTTGGGTTGAAAAACGTGGACCGTTGATCTATGATCGAACGGTCAAGATCAAAATTATAATTCAAATTTTTTTGACCGTTTCAAATCCAACGGTCTAGAGAAACTAGCCGGCATATAGTGGGCCACGTCGCAAGCCCGGGTGACAATTGAGTGGGCTTGTCAGTTGGCTCCGCCGCTGAATTGCTATCTGCTACTCGCACCCAGGCTTGCGACGTGGGCCACGCGCCAGGCGCGAAAAAGAAAATGGGCCGGTCCCTAGGTTAGTCAATTTTAGCCTGGCCTAGAGATTGGCATGGGCTGGGTGCCAGTTTGTTTCATGGGCTGGAGTGGATTAACAGACCCCCAGATTGGTTTTTTGACTGGGTGCCGGCACATTGGCCCTTTGGTGGAAGCGCTCTAATGCAGCGTAAAAAACACTCTGATTGTTTGTACCATACTTCATCTGTCCTAAAACTACCGAGCACCAATCAACTTTATACCTTTAGAGATCCACTGAAGGATTCGTGTTGAGGCACCACTGCTAATTCATAATAGTTTCTCTTTAACTAGGAGGCCAATCACAATGCGATACATGTCAACGTTAGAATAAAGCTCCTAGAGTCCCATATTAACCGCTAACAGAACGTGCAACTCTCCTCAACTATAAAAGGAGACAATTCTCCTACACTTAATCCCTAATATAATTATTCCACTTAACTCATTATTAGAACTTACGAATGACAACTATGCTTGAACCTTTGTATTATGTAAACTATACATTATGAGAGCTCTTTTACCTTCGTAGAGGTAACCCAACTTAGGGTAAACAACGTATATCTTGTGTTTGTTTTCCTATCTCTATCTCTTTACATCTTACCTACACATGTCAATCGAAGCAACCTGGCGAAGGTTTGACAATTTACATTGTTCCAAAGTCTACCTGATTTTGCGCATCAACACTAATACGTGTTATGACCTACTTAAGAGATAGGAGAAAGACGACAGAGGGGAAGAGAGATGGAGAATAATTTTAATGAGTTTTGTGTGTTACTCCCTAGACCTTGTGCCTTTATTTATAGGGATTTTTCATGAAAAGGGCTTGTGCTAAGTTTATTTTAACCAAAAATCATGCTATAACTTTATTTAATGAAAAAAAACTTAAATTTTAATGAAAAACCCTTAAATTTTAATAAAAAGGACAAAATAACTTCATTTTAATGAAAAGGACACAATTTTAATATAAAAAATTATAAAAAAACTTGACGCGTAGACATTGTTTATGAAAATGAACAGTACTATATTGTTTATGAAACTTAACGGTACTACACTATTTATGAAACTGAACGGTACTATACTATTTATGAAATTGACCGGTACTACACTTTTTGTTGGTCCAGATTCATAAATAGTTCCTAGTTTTTGGTTCACTTTCATAAAAAATGCCTAATTATTAGGTCTTGTTTCACAGATAGTGTATAGTAATTAGTAAAGTTTCATAAATAGTGTCTCATTCTTAATCCAGTTTCATAAATAGTGCCTAGTTGTTGGTCTATTTTCATACATAGTGTCTAGTTCTTGGTCATATTTTATAAACAATGTCTAGTTCTTGGTCCAATTTCATAAATTGTGTATAGTAGTTAGTACAGTTTCATAAATAGTGTCACGTTCTTGGTCCAGTTTCACAAATAGTATCTCTTTCTTAGCCCCTTTTTTTGTTCAATTTTAGAAATAGTGCCTTCTCCGATTTCGATGCATCTCCTGAGCAACAACCACCTTCATGATGGTGGTGATGCCCATGCCCATACCCATACCCATGGCGTTCTTTAAGAGATACCTAGTCGGTCCTCCCTTCTTTTCCACTTTCTCTTCATGAGATACCCAAATCAAACCCAACCCTTGATACAAAGCTGTAGAGCTTTGTAATTCACATAAAAATCAATCTCAAACCAACAACCATCGCAACTTCTTGGTCAGCACGACTTTGCACCTCCTGCTCACTAGAGAATTGACTTTTCTTTGAATCTCTTCAATTTCTTAGCTTTCCACACCATACTTAATTCAATTTACAAAACAAGAACTAAAAAAATAGAATGTGGATCCTCTTCGGATCCTCCAATTGTGTCCGTTCATCGTACATCATGCGGTAAAAAATTATTGTAAATTTTTTTATTTAAAATTAAATATAAATAGTACCTGATGAAAATTGGCCTCATGATACGATTGAATGATCCCCGGAATCCTCATAGAGAGGATCCTCATTAAAAAAATGTATGATTTAAAATAAAAAAATAAAATAAAAAAATTAAAAAGAAAAGAACAAAGTTTGAATTCTAACCAATGAAAAGGGTGATGACTGATGAGTGGAGGATGAGTCATTTGGAGTGGTCAATCAGTAAAATGTTGTAAGCTTCCTATTAAAGTGTGATTGTGTAAATCCTATAGTAGATTTGATTCTAGTTATCCTTTCCTATTATAACTTGTATTCCTTGGGGATGAAGGATTTCTTCTCTCCCTTATTACTATAAATAAAGGCACTATGTAGGGGAAGAACACACACATTCCCCTACATTCCTACAAACACATCTTTCTCTTTAATCTCTCCTTGCCGCCAGCCCCCTTCCCTTAGTTAGATAAAATAGGCAACAACAACATGCTTCTATCGCTGCGCTTAAGAAACTGACGTAGAAGCTTTCTGCATCAAACCAGTTCATTCATATCATCACGCAATCAGGTTCTTCCAAAACAACGGTTTTTATCTTGATATTTTTGTCGCCCTGATAACATGAACATTCACCATAATGCATGACCCAACTTTATGTTTTTCAAATTTAGATTCTACATAAATTGTGTATGCATTATATTCATAATTGTTTGAATTATGTGAATTTGATATTGCCATGAATTGCATCAAATAACTGCTCATGCATAAACTTATATAAATATGAATTGAATTAATCTGAAATTGAAAAAAATATAAAAGATTTCATTTAGGGTTTCGTCGAAACCCACCCATGTCGATGGGTCACCCCCATGCCAAGAACCCATCTTAGAGCTATAACTCTAGGTCTAAAACCTAGAACCGACTCCCAGAAGGCGTCACCCACCCTGAAACCGCTATGACACATGGCTTACAGCCATGCCCAACCACCTTGGTTACCTCCCTGATGACTTGAAAATCGTCCACCGATGTCACTTGGCCGAGATTCCTTTGAATCTCATTGGATTTCTCGAAATCCAAATTTCAATTTCTAGGGTTTTTGGTTGAATCGTTGAGATTTCACAATCTCCATTCGTAATCATGGTCGAAAACACCCAAAAAGGGTACCTTGGAGTCTCATTGTCCAAGATTTGGCCACCCATAGTGGTGGCACTGATCTTCTTCTCGAGTGAAACCCTTTAGCTCTGCTAGGTTTCTTGGTCCAAACCCGACCCTATTTTTGGGCCTAGCATTGACTCGGGTTGAAGAAAATTTTCTTTTCTTTGGGCTCGTTATTGCAAACCCAACTCGACCCCACACTTGGTTGAACCTGAAGAAAAAAACTTTGGTTCGCCTGAAATGGCCCACTACCTTGGCTCGACCTAACTTGCGACACCAACCTGAGGGCTACGGTGTCCCACATGCCTGAGATGCATCAGATTCCAGCCTGCAGCTGATGCAGCGATGCACCTGCATAGCACCGCACTGCACTTGATCAACACCCAGTCCGGGCTTATATTTTTGGGCCCGGCCTTATTGCAGCCCATTTTGTTGTTACTGGGCTTGCAACCCAACCATTTCATTTAGGGCCTGATTAGCCCATGTCTAACCTAGCCCAATTTTTGGCCCTGGGCCACATAAAAATTTACTCAGCCTACTCATAGGCTTTAGTCTAAGTTTTTGGGCCCCGAGTTTAATTGCCTAATTATTTTAGGCCCAATGGGTTTTATAATTTTTCACCCACACTTTAAATTTGGCCTAAAGTCCAAATAATTAATTCAATTATAAATATAGACCTGAAGTTCTATTTGCATATTTTCTTGTTGCATATTTCTGTGTATATATTTGTGTTTGCCTGCAAGAACATATGAACCTAAAGTTCATAATTATTTCGAAACCTGAAGTTTCTAGAAAAATGCTTTGTCTAAAAACTTGAAGTTTTCCTTGAAAGCATCATCCATGAAAAGCTTCGGCTTTTCATGTGAATTTTAACCAATACATGTCTATTAGAACCTGAATGTTCTACTGTTATGTGAATGGATTGATATTTTTCTCCATTGCACTAACCACATCTTGTCCATCTATTTTGTGATGGGAACATGTCGAATTTGAACAAACTTGACTACACCGCTTTGGATGTCTCTAGAAGGAAGCTGAGAAACCCACTGTCGTGATCTTCATTCGAAGACATATTCATGATGCCCTACAAACTGCGTACCTTATTGAGGAGGATCCATGAGCATTATGGTTCGCTTTGGCTGATCGTTTTGATCACCAAAAAGACATCTTCTTGCCTGAAGCAAGACATGACTGGCAGCATTTGCACTTCCAAGACTTTAAGTATATGAATGAATATAATTATGAACTTTGTCGAATCCGATCACTTCTCAAGTTTTGTAATGAAACTTTGACCGAAGAGGATCTCTTAGAGAAGACCTATTTGACCTTCTCTGCTACTAATATTGTCTGCAACAATAATATAGAGCTTAGAAGTTCACTAAGTTCTCAGATTTGATCTTTGTTTTACTTCTCGTTAAAAATAAAATTAGCTGTTGATGAAAAATCATCAAGCTTGACCTAGTGGGGCAACTGTTGTGCCTAAAGCACACTATAGCACAAACCAACACCCAAAGCACCAAAAGAGGCATGGTAGGGGCGGCCAGAAGCCACGCCGTCAAGGTCAACAGAGCCAAGGCCGATCTAAGGGAGGAAACAAAGCCTAGAAATGCCCTAACCTTGCTCCTAAGGCCCTAAACTTCAAGAATAAGGGCAAAGCACCTGAAACCATGGATGCGGATATGTGCTATCACTGTAGTTCAAGGAATCATTGGTGCCATGTTTGTCGAGCTCCTTAGAAGGTTGTAGTTGAATATCATTCTCGTCGTAATAATTTTGAATCAAACTTTATGCAAGTGGACTAACCAGAGAGTAGAAAGATGGAGGTTTCTAACTTTCAAGAGGTCGTTACCCTTATGGAAGATTAGAATCTTAGACATAAACTATTTTTCTAGTTGAAATTTAGACAATGGGGCCGAATTCAACAGTAGTGGCAGAACCCCTCTTGTTTTTTTGTTAATTTTGAACAATTTTCCTTTATGTTTGGATTATTTGCTGGTGATTTGCTTTTTGGATCTTAAATTTTTAATTAAACTCCGTCCTTGAGTACTTAAAATTATTTTGAATGGATATTTGTTTTTAGAACTTTTATGCATGTGATTGATTCAAATTAATTTTTCATTCTAAGTATAACTAGTGGGGAAGTTAATTGTCTAGCAGATAGTGCAACCACGCATATCATTTTGCGTGACTGCATCTATTTCACTAACTTCATATCTAAGAATGCACCTCTGACAACCCTTTAAGGCCCATCCAACCTGATCGAAAGATACGATAAGACACGTATAATGTTGTTTAATGGTACAATTTTAACCATTGAGGCACTTTATTCTCACGTTTCGGAAGAACTCTGTTGAGTTTTAAGGACATTAGAGATAACAATTACCAAGCTGAAATCCACGTAGAAAATGGAGTTGAATTTATGTGCATAACTTCCTACGAATATGGCATAATCATATTCTAGAGAAGATGGAGCGTATCCCAATTTATCTGTATGCTACGACCATACGCTCCATAGAGAGCCACTATGTGGCTGGCCCTACCTCTGGGACCATGCACAAAATTACACTTTTATATGATCGTTTGGGACATCGTGGACGAATAGCGATGTGCCGTATCCTCAAATCATCACACGGGCATCCACTAACGCTAAATTTAGGTTCGATTCAAGGAACCGCATGTCAAATATGTTTAATGGGAATGATTATTACAAATCCTTCTTATGACAAGATTCGTTTGAATCCTCCCATTTTTCTGTAAATGATTCAGGGGGACATTTATGGACCGATTCACCCTCCATGTGGACTATTTAGATATTTTATGGTTTTGGTTAATGCTTCCACACTTACAAATGATTACTCGATCGTTGGTCATACGTACCAAGCTCCCCATCGCTGTTTGGGGCCATGCAATATTGCACGCAACCATGTTGGTTCGCCTGAGGCCTGTTGTAACACAATAATATAACACCCTTCAGTTGGTTATTGGATAAGAACCTGACATATCGCATCTGCGCGCTTTTGGTTGGGCAACCTATGTGCCAATTTTGCCACCCTTACATACAAGAATGGGGCTTCATCGAAAGATGGGAATCTATGTCAGATATGATTCTCTTTCGATTATTCATTACTTAGAACCTTTGACAGGTGATCTGTTGGCCGCTCGTTTCAGAGATTATCACTTCTATGAGACAATCTTTCTGTTGTTAAGGGGAGATAAGAATATCAACATTCTTGAAGAACGACTTGAATTATTGTGAAGGACTCCCACTTTATCTTATTTAGATCCCTGCACCGCTCAGTTTAAAACTGAAGTGCAGCGCATATTAGATCTTTAGAGCATAGCTCGGAGCATTTTGTATGCTTTCACCGATCTAGTGCAAGTGACAAGATCACATATTCCAACTGCGAATGTGCCTACAAAGATAGATGTACCAAATGTATGACATATTTCCCTCATGGAAACCCAGGATGCCAATTTTGGTGATCCATGTACATTAGCGGCTAACCAATCATTTTCCCCTACACAAAAGCAAGGCTTGGTTCAAAAGATTCACACCCTTAAAAGAGGAAACCCACGACACAGGTTTCTGAAGAGCCTACCGTGAATATGACTGTTGCTTACTCATTCTATCCAACTCGTGAGAAAATTCTAGATTACGGAAGCGTCCTTGAAGAGACAAATCCACCTCCCGGGAATCGTGAGATTTCGGTTTATTATGCTAGCTTAGATGATGTGTGGTGTAGCAATTAGATGATCGTCGATGATACGTTAGCATATGTAATAGCTGCTGAGATCATGTTAAGCGATGACGTTGAACTCCGTTCCATTGATGAATGTCGATGTAGAACCGATTGGTCAAACTGGAAACAAGCAATTCAAGTCGAACTCGATTTGCTTGCGAAATGTAAAGTCTTTGGACTTGTAGCTCATACTCTTCCACATGTGAAGCCCGTTGGCTACAAGTGGGTTTTCATTCGGAAGCATAATGAGAAGAACAAAATTGTGCATTCTAAAGCTCGTCTTGTTGCACATCGCTTTTCACAATGCCCCGGGATTTACTATGATGAAACTTATTCACCTATTATAAATGTGATTACTTTTCGCTACCTTATCAGTTTGGTAGTTTCCCAAAAATCGAGTATGCAGCTGATGGACGTAGTAACTGCGTATCTTTATAGGGATATTGATATGAAAATTTATATGAAAATTCCCGAAGGACTTACATTGACTCGATCAAATATTTCCAAACCCCAGAACAAGCTCTCAATTTGGTTGAGGCATTCACTCTATGGTTTGAAGCAATCCGGAAGAATGTGGTATAACCCTCTGATGAGTATTTGACTTGTTAAGGATATGTGAACAATGAACTATGCCCCTATGTGTTCATTAAGAAATCACATTCCATTTTTGCAATTGTTGCAGTATATGTCAATGACATGAACCTTATCGGAACTGCTGAAGAGCTTGCAAGAACTGCTGTGCACCTGAAGTCGGAATGTGGGATGAAAGATCTAGGAATGAATCGATACTGTCTCAGTCTCGAGATAGAACACTGTTCAGATGGAATCTTAGTACATCAATTGAATTACACCCAGAAGGTGTTGTGCTGCTTTAACGAGGATAAAGTGAAGCCTTTGAGCACTCCTATGGTCGTTCAATTGCTAGATGCAAAATGAGATCCCTTCCATCCGAAGGAGGATGATGAAGTGATGCCGCATCCCCCACTTTTTAAGTCAATTCTTCCCTTGTTGGTTATGCTGGCTTAGGATACTTATTTGATCCGCATAAGGCGCGTTCTCAAACTAATTATGTCTTTACTGTTGGAGGCACCACAATCTCTTGGAGGTCAACTAAATAGACCTTAGTTGCCACTTCGTCTAACCATGCTGAAATTCTCGCCTTACATGAAGCAACTTGGGAATGTTTTTGGTTAGGAGCAGTTGTGGGCCATATTCGAAGCTCTTGTGATCTTTACCTTATCATGAATGTCCTAACTACAATCTAGGAAGCCAACGCAGCATGCATCGAACAACTTAAGAAGGGTTACATTAAAGGAGACAGCACCAAGCACATTGCGTCAAAGTTCTTCTCACATCAACAACAAGAGCATCAGAAGATTGAAGTCATGCAAACCCGTTCACAAGACAATCTGGACAACCTCATCACCAAATCACTACCTAAGGTGACATTTTCGAAGCTTGTTCAAGGAATTGGTATCCGTAAACTTTTTGAGTTATAACATTGCTAGTTTTGTTTAGATTTGTGCCAAACTCAGGGGGAGTATCTTGAAGAATACTTGCTTGATCTTAATCTACTCTTTTTCCCTACAATTAGGAGCACTTTTCCCATTGGGTTTTTGCTACCTAGCTGGGTTTTAACGAGGCACGCAACTTGGGTTGATCATATCCTTGATGACGTCCTGTAGACATTCGATTTGACTTTGCATTACCCATGCATTTTTGCTTGGACTATGGATTTTGTCCCTACTCGGGTTTTTGCCATAGCCTCAGGGTTTGTTTGTGAGACTTACTTCTTTAAGCAAGTTCCTACCTTATTCAAAATAGTGTGTTCCCAATATCAGTGCCGACGAGGCGACTTCCTCAAGTTTTACATGATGCCGAATCTATCTTGAGTATTTACACGCTCAAGGGGGAGTGTTGTAAAATTCCTATTAAAGTGTGATTGTGTAAATCCTAGATTATATTTTATTCTAGTTATCCTTTCCTATTATGACTTGTATTCCTTGGGGATGAAGGATTTCTTCTCTCCCTTATTACTATAAATAAAAGCACTATGTAGGGGGAAGAACACACACATTCCCCTACATTCCTACAAACAAATCTCTCCCTATAATCTCTCCAACATAAAACAATTTTTTTTATAATTTTTCTGTCTCTCTTTTCTCTTTCAGCAAGGTCTTGGAGGCAATTAAGGCCAACTTCAATGAGAAATATGAAGAGTACAGGAAAAAGTGGGGAGGGGGCATCATGGGTTCCAAGTCCTAGGCAAAGATTAGGGCGAAGGAAAAGCTCCTTGTGAAGGAATCTGCTCAAAAGCTGAACTAAGTCTGGTTGTTTTTGTATTTCTATTTACCTAGGAAAAATTGGTGAGTCTGCTTCCAGATTTGCAAGTGTGGAAGTTTGTAATCAATTGCAGAGGTTTTCTGTTTCGTTTAAATGTCGCAATTTTGTTCAGTTGTATTGATTAGCCTCAATTTTGGTACGGTTTTTGGGATATCTAATGAATCAATGATGAGCCCTTATATTAAAAAAAAAAAAAAAAACCAGACACGTAAGCCACGCATATGTTTTGAGTAGGTCTTTGTTTTTTTTTTCCCTTTCTCTTATCCTTATCATTAAATAAAGTTATTTGGTGTTTTTTTTTTGTTAAAACTCAAAAGTTTTGAAGTCATATGCATTAGTTTTTATTATTATTTATATTAAGGCTAAATAGCCAAAATGGTCCCTGAGATTTGCATAACTCATCACTTTGGTCCCTAACATTTCAAAACGATAAAAGTGGTCCTTGAGATTGTCCACCATCCATCATTTTAGTCATTCCGTTAAAAACTCCGTTAAGTGTGCCGAAGCTCTTGGCCGAAAGTTTGGGCAATTTTTAAAGCTTCATAACTCAATTGTTTCTTAACCAAATTCGACCCATAATATATCAAAATGAAGATAAGAAAGTGTAGAATAAGATTATACCTATTTGAAAGCCCAATGGTTGCTGGAGATAGCCTGAAAATAGCCTCAATGAAATCAAGTGATTGGAAAATAGCCTCCGAGGGAAAATTGGAAAACTCGCTGTAAACTGGGTAAACTTTAAACGTTCATAACTTCTTCAATACTCAACGAAATCGAGTGATTCAAAAGCCAAAATCATAGTTCTCCACAAGAAGAAGAGAATGATACCTTTTTTAGATGCTAAATCATTGTGGTTTGGCCGGAAAATGGCTTGAAAGTGGCTAACTCGAGACCAAGATAGCCACTTTTGAGCCATTTTGTTCGGACAAAACATGGTGCTTTGGCCATCTAAAAAGGTACCATTCTCTTCATCTCATCGAGAACTATGATTTTTTTTTTGAATCACTTCATTTCATTGAGTATTGAAGAAGTTATGAACGTTTTAATTTTACCCAGTTTCTAGCGAATTTTCAAGTTTTCCCTCGGACCAGTCAACTTGGAGGCTATTTTCTGGCCATTTCTGACAACTATTGGGCTTCCAAATAACTACAATATTATTTTATACTTTCCTATCTTCATTTGGATATATTATGGGTCAAATTTGGTTAAGAAACGATTAAGTTATGAAGCTTTGAAAATTGCCCAAACTTCCGGCCAAGAGCTGGGACACTTAACAGAGTTTTTAACGAAATGACCAAAATGATGGATGGTGGACAATCTCAGGGACCACTTTTATCGATTTGAAATGTTAGGGACCAAAGTGATGAGTTATGCAAATCTTAGGGACTATTTTGGCTATTTGGCTTTTATATTAATAAGAAGACAATAACTTGCTCTCCAAGTAATACAAAGTTTAAAAGAAAAAACCTACTAGATCCCAACTCCTAATTTATCTCTACTTAGAATTTATAGAATCACATATGTAATATAATTATATTCACAACACTTTTATTTATTTATTTTATTTTTGTTGTGATATCTGGTGAGCAATTCATCTTCTTTGGGGTAAATTTATTGTTTTTCATATTTATCCTAAATATTAATGCGTGGATTCCCCTTCCCGTATCGTTTCTCAATATAATAAGATATAAACCTTAGTAAATTTCATATAAAATTGTTTTCAAGAACCTCAACAGACAAATAGTGTTTGTGTCACAAAGCCAAAATTGGTTACTAGGGGCCCTTCTCTTTAGTTTTTTCCCTCCAAGTTACAACACCTAAACTTATACCGACTCTTTTCTATAGAGTTTTTCCACCGCACACAGAGCAACAAGAAGGAGTGGCGGATTGACTAGCAGGGCAATCGCTAGCACCCTCTGATGTCATCTAGAGAGAATTTTCACAAAGAAGTGTTAGAGTAAATGTAGAAATATAGAGAATAAACTGAAGGATGCGTTTGAGGTATGCCTTGAATCGTTTCCTTAAAGTGTTATTTGCCCCCACTCGAATAAGTTTGCTAAAGGGTTCTTGACAAATCACTTCCAGGATACAACAAAGTATGAAATATACGATTAGCAAAATAATTGAATTCCCTTAGAAATAACTAGAAAGAAATTGTATAAATGTGATGGAGAGAGAAGAGAGAGTAAAGAAATTGTGTAGGCAACAGATTTCTGAATGAATTTCTCTTCTGATCGGCAACTATTTTGTCCGTGTCTTTGTTACTTGGTTCACGAATAGGCTCCAATTTCGAGTCCAACACATATATGACCTTTAGAACAGTAAGCATGAAACTCATCTTGTCCTTCCATTGGGTGAAGTTTGATCCATCAAATTTGTCTAACTTGTAGACATCTTGATTGATAATCTTCAAAGCTATGTTATTAGACTTAGTTTTATTTAGAACGGTAGGCATGAAACACATCTTGTCCTTCAATAGGGTGAAGTTTAATCCATCAAATTTGTCTAGCTTGTAGACATCTTGATTGATAATCATCAAAGCCATGTTATCAGACTTGTTCTCCATGACGAAAATAACACTTTAAGATTGTTAGAGTAAATGTAGAAATATAGAGAATAAACTGAAGGATGACTTTGAGGTACGACTTGAATCATTTCCTTAAAGTGTTATTTGCCTCCACTTGAATGAGTTTGGTAAAATTTTCTTGACAAATCACTTCCAGGATACAACAAAGTATGAAATATTTGATTAGCAAAATTCGAATTGAATTCCCTTAGAAATAACTAGAAAGAAATTTCTGAATGAATTTCTCTTCTACCAATTTACCAATATAAAGGGGAGATTGCAGCAGTATGTCCAATGGACATATCTGATACAAAACTCCAATTACCCAAAGGTCATATATGTTGTAAAGCATACGATGAGATGCCCAACCAATGGGTATGTCTGTTAGCAACAATAAAAAGCTGCAATGCTTCAATTGAAGAGATATGATTGTTGGGCAATAACCCAACTCTATTATCTGCCAATACAAAACACATGCATATACATATACATTATATATATATATATATATATATATTGTTTGGGATTTAACTTAAGACTTCAAGGGAAGAAAAGCCCAAAAGAGCTCAATAAAGGAGATTTTGCCCGAAGCCCAGCACCAAGCTCAGATACCCATCTCTAGACAATATGACTGCTCTCCATTAAATGCAAAGGTTAGGTTCTTACAAGGGAAGCGACAACCGATGAAAATCAACCAACTCTCGGCCCAAAAGCACTTTTCTGAATGGTTGAACAAGTAAAAATGATGATGATTCACTACCCTTCAGTTGCTTTCGGACAAGAGCAGAAATGGTGCAGTCGGGCTAATTCGCCTATAAATAAGGGAACAGGGCCCATAGATAAGGACACTCAACCAATCAAACAAGCAAACATACAAATTACCTCTTAATCAAGCAAATATCCAAAAAGTTGTGCTTTGTCCTGACTATGCACCCTTTTAGCCTTAGACTTCCTTTAGAAAGAAATCTTTTGTCTATGTAAAAGCTCCGCTACATTCTCCAAATGTTGTAGTATCGATTCTCTTGTGTAAACTCATTTACCACTCATCCCTCTTTCAGTACCTAATCCTTTAGAACTACAACAAAGAAGAGATTGTAAGACGTTTGACCTTGCCCGACAAGGTAAAATCTTGCCTGCCTCTCTTTGTTTTGTCTTCCAATTAATAGATCTGGTGTTGTAATATATTCCCTAGTATATATTAAAGTCATTTCCGGTCTTTTGATGATCCAAAGTTCCATAAATTCTCAGATTTGTTTCACTTAATGGTTTTATTGTCATAAGAAGATTAAAAGTGAATTAAAACTAATGATTTGATCAGATTTGGATCTCCACCCTATACGCATACAAGATAAAGAACTAAAAGTCCTTGATCTCAATGCATAGAAAAGAACTTAATGTAGACTTAACCCATCTACGACAATCATTTGATAACAAGAAGTCAGAATAACTTGGGGCACAAGTACTTGACTTAAATATACTTGTTCTACATCTGCCATACAGAGATGGCAGTGACATGCTTTAGCACCTAGTTAGTTTTGATTGCGAGCCTCAAGGCCTACACCTAAGGCCCCATAAAGGCACCTTTCAGAACTAACTTTGCCTTACTCTTACAGCATCTCGGCAAGCTGGAGCTCGAAAATCAACTAAAGTGCCAACTCCTCGGGGAGCTATGTGCTCGAGCCAGGGACCTTGTTCAGCTAGATTTCCTGCTCGAACATAGTTTTGGCATGCTCGGTGGGACCATAAATCTTATATGCCAAAAAGACAAAGGAAAGAATAAACTTTTAGAAGGGGAGCAAAATAGAAACCACCCCAATATATACCGAGATTTGGCATGGCAAATCTCCCTGAAGACTTACAAGGACTTGCCTTGACGGAAAGTTTGACTCATTCTGAGAAATCAGGTTGGAAGGTCATAAATGAAGACTTGCAGGCTACCATGATAGTTGTCTTGAAAAACGTGGAGAAACAAAATCTAAAAGCATGGAGAAAAACTCTTTAGAGACAATAGAGGAAATCAGCAGACTCCGTTCCTTAACAGGAAATTTGCAAAGAAGGTTAGATCTGGAATACTCTACCCTAGGAAATGATTATGCTAGAGAAATGATGAGAGAAGCCAGCCCTGTGGAAGAGCCAGTTATTCCACTGTTTCCTTTACTTGAGGAAAAGAGGGAAAAAGGAAAGAACAAGGAAGAATTTGGAGCTAGCCAGCCAGTGTTGGAAGAAATTCTAGAAGCAGAGTTGCCTGACCCCGTATTTTCATTAAACAGTAGGGGGCAGAGCAGGCAAGAAAGAAAAAAATTTGGGATGCCCTAGTGGATCAGGGAATCTAGTGGGAAAAGGGAACCTACCAAGACTGAAAAGCCTCCTCCTTATAGCTACCACCAATGAGCAACAAAGGAGGAGAGTTCAATGGAGGAAGCTTGAGGCAAAAAATGAGATTAACTCGGGCAACGATCATAGCCCAAAGTGGGAACCACTTCATTATACCCTGCCTAATAATATAGCCAATCAACAACTCAGAGATGAGTTGGCTGAGTTAAGAAGGATGGTGGTGAGGAATGCCCAACCACAAGCTCACCCGTTGTTTAGAATCGCTTATGAAAAGCCCTATCCGGAGTTCATTGATGAGTAGAATCCATTTCCTCTTAACTTCAAGATGCTCGCATTCCTAACATTCAGCGGAGAATATAAATGTGTCCTCTAGAGATCACATCTTCAAGTTCTCAAACCATTGTGTGGGTTATTTGGGAACTCGTTGGTGGGTTTAGCATCTCAATGGTACTATTTGTTACCCCTAAATTCCATAGCTAACTGGGGGCAAACGGAAATGGTTTTCCATGAATAGTTTTATAGAATGGAGCCAGAAATGACCATCAACGATCTAGTCAAGGTAAAACAATATGAGCATGAATGTATCGAAGACTTCATTATGAGGTTTATGAAGACAAGGATGAGATGCCAGTTTCTTATCAACCATGTCGCTCAGAAGGACTTGAGACTACCCTTGAGGAAGAAATTTTATGACATACAATTTAATGAGCTATAAGAGCTGGTGATTGCGGCCACTAAGTATGAGAAGCTGTTACTCGAAGAGCAGCAATTGAAGCATTCCTCTAAAACATCACCTTTCTACAAAAGTAAGGTCGCCATCCACCAAGTGAAGTTTGAGGGAAAGCCAGAAGAAAGTGATAGTCATAGAGGAGAAGCGATAGACATGTGTGCAACAGAGATGACCCCTCCCTTTAAACCTTTGATGGTGAAAGGATTAGTCCAACCAGTCAAAGATCAAAAGGTGGTGATGAAGGATAGAGGATTTGTTCCCATAAAACCCCCAAAATACCAGAACTATTCCTTTGACTTAACCAAGGCCGCATAAATCTATGAGGAATTGGTACGGGCAAGGGTAATTGTGCCCGATAACACTAAAAAGATGCTTAAGCCCGATGAATTAAGAAGGAAAAAGTATTGCAAACTACACTACACCCTCAACCACTCCATCACCAACTGTGTCCAGTTTAGAGACTAGGTGCAAGATCTCATCATTATAGGAAAGTTGCTATTAGAAAAACCTCAGGCCAACATGATGATTGACACGAATCCCTTCCCTGAAGCCCCAATAAACATGATCAACTTAACATGGTCCAAAAAGGAGAAAGGAAGAGCCACTTGGGAGGTAAAAGCAGAATGAAAGATCCATAGAGGACACTATCAAAATGCCTGAAAAATCCAAAGCAGCTAAGGGATAGCTTTATACAAATTACAGAAATCTTAGTCCAACAACTTTGCATCTTCGGCCAGAGCAACTATTCTAGAAAAATAAGTTTGCATGATCGTAAAAATTCAGCCTGGTTCTCCTAAATACATATTCTTGTTCACAAGTTGGGTTTTGGAATCCTTAACCTCTTGCGAAATCTTCTCCATCTTTTCTACTTTTAATGAGAAGTAGTTGGTGAGGGTCACTTTCTCGGCTTTAAGTAAAGACATATGTTCCTCCAAGCGTCGGATTTCAAAATCAACCACTGTAATCCTTTCTTCCATCACTAACCATTCTTCCACCAATTGGCGGAGCACAGTTGTACTCTTCACATGTTTTTCTTGAAAGCACTTCACTCTATTGGATGCCCACTCCACCTTCTGATGCTGATCCCTTAATGCTCGCAAATTCTCGAAGAAACTTATAAAAGACTTGTACTGAGCCTGGGACAGCAACAGAGCTTGGTAAAGCTCAGTAAGGGCCTTCTCCACGTCAAGGAGAATCTTAAGGTTGAAAGAAGCCGTCAAATCCCGTTTCATCCAATCCTTGAAGATTTGACGAGCATTTTGAAAAAAAGGAGACTCATAATATGTTGGAGGTAACTGCAGTTTAGTTCTGATTCGCACGAATTTCTTTACCAAGTTGAGCAAGGATGATGCTGAAGAAACAGAAGGTGCACCTATCACACATTCAACCGTAAAAGTGGGGGCAACCTCTGCTAAAAGAATAGGAAGGGTTGCAGGAGTAGGAATGAAAGTAGATGTTGTAGAAGTCTTGGCTCGCTTACTCACATGCTCAGGGATAGAGATTCCTGTGATACCAGAACCAGGAAGGGGGCAAGAAAGATCTTTCTTGGGCACTATGTGATATGGCGATTTGCCCTAACCTTCTTTAGAACCCTGTGCAACCAAGATAGACGTGTTAAAAGGAAAATGTATGAGTCAAAAGAAGACAAGGTAAATCTACCTGAGTTAATCTCGGAACCTTGGAAGGAGATGAAGGGGGAGTTACTTCCTCTGATTATTGGGAAGGACTGTTATGGCTTACCAAGGGAGGAGAAACAGTGCTTAAACCTTCAACAAAAACCTACGAATAACGAAAGTGGGGGCCAAAGTCAGTAATTAACTTATGAAGAAGAAAAATAGAATGTCTAAAGTTATGATGTACCCGAGGGGGAACCTGAGGTTGAGGAACAGGCACTTTAGAGGCTTTAGGTGCATCAGTAGGAGCTGCTCGAGAGGCCTGTGGGTTAGTTACCTCTAAAACCACAGGAATCTCAAGGACTATGGGCTTTTCGAAAATGGAAACTGGTGTTTGATAGGGTTTCTGTGCTGGAAAAGGCTGGGAAGAGTAGAAGATGATGAGTACAAAGAAAAGGGATTCTTAGTATGAAAGTGTTAGAGGTAGGCACGTACTGGGTTACTGTCATCCTCAACATAGTGCATCATCTTCCTATTTGAACGATCAAACTGAGAAATGGGAGTCACCTCCAGAGGAATGGATTTTGCTCGAGAATGAGAAGCTTGCCTTACTTAGGATGAAGGAGAAGAAGCCTCGGGCGGTGAGGTCTTTTTTGCCCAAAGATTTTGTTGCAGATAGTCAAGCTGAGAATTAAGAAAAGGAAAAGGAAAAAATTCAAAGAAATGGCGGACTATACCTCTAACTCTTTAAAGGCAGCATTTTGATGTTCTTTGGCCTTCCGTTGCATTTCTATGCCCAATGATTCATCCCTTGAAACAAAAGAAGGCTTCTTAGACACCTAGGGTCCTGAAAGGAAAATAAAATGAAATTGTTAACTTTCAGACGTAAAATATAAACGAAAAATTGAAGCGAGAAGTACTTATTGGAGGCTTTCTGTTTCTGCCTACCTGCTATGAGAACAACAGTAGATGTCTTTGAAGCAGAGGCAGCTTTTGAAGATTTGGAAGTCTAAGCTTTTGTACTCTTCCTGGTTGGGGTTGCCTGCTTGGGTTTAGGCTGTTTCTTAGGCTCAGAATCAGAAATTTCTACCATAACTATCTATGCTCGCCTAGGTGCTCAAATGTTCTTTTCGTGCTCTCCCTTAGCCTCTGAGTCTCCAAATAGCTTAGAGATATCCCCACCTTCACCAACCTTTCGCCTCTTAGCCTCAGAGGCAGCTTCTTAAAGGATTAGTGCATCGGCAAATTCTTCATCTGACCCAATGTCTACCGTTTTCAGTATTGCCTTGGGCTGCAAATGTTAGAGAAAAAATGAATAAGGAGCTAAAGAAAGATGGATTCGCAAGATTTTCATAAAATATAAATTAAGGGAACAGAAAGTACCTATCAGTAGAAGCTGGTTCTTTTGACTAACCATTTCCTTCCAATTCTCAAGTTCACCCGAGCTAGGATAAAATTTGAGAGAGAGTTGGTTGAAGAGACTGTAGTGAGCTTCCCATAAATCTCCTCAATACTTCTTGATCCATTTAGCTTCCCACCAAGTAGAGAAAGTCGAGGTGCATTTGAAATTAAGGGCTAAAGGCTTTCGAGGAACCTTGCACATAACCTCAAGGCTATATCGGGCAGCTTGGAAAATGACTTCTTGAGGAGATTGGAGGCGATAAGAGGTGCCACAATGAATAGAGTCAAAGAATGGGATTGGAATAACTTGTCTAAAGCTGAATTGCCTACTACAGAAGTTGGGATGCTAAACCTCCAAACTACGATCATAACTTCAAGGCAACGTCGTGGTTGAATACAGCTAATAAGTTTTTCCCTGCAAAAAAGGTTAGCATCTTCTCCAAGGGCATCTTGGATCAGAAAACCAAGGATACCTCCTAAACACAGACTTTCCCCACTTCAAGTTTGCCTCGAGTCCTGCAGACTCTAAAAAAATAAAAGCAGGCAAACGTTGAATGGTCTGTGGGAGAAGCTTCGACTAGAATTTGGGCAGGAGCCACACCCTCTGGAAACTCCAAGTTAGTTGCCCGAAACTGTGGAAAATACCATTGTAACCATAATAGGACCATCTAGATTGATCTATTAAGGTTGGTTTCAAATGGTTCACGTCGAGTCATCTCAAAGAAAAGATGGTAGAGATGAGAAAGAAGGAAAGGGCTCGCGGTGACATCGTCAAAATTGTGAAGGGCTTCTACTAAAGGGATCCATTCGACTTTCACTCCCTTGGATTTATTGGGGAAGACATGCTTGTTGAGCTAATACAAAAAGAAGTACATGTGCTCTTGATCCAAGTTGGCATTAGAGGAGTCTGCACCAAAATTCTTTTTCACAAAAGGGATGAAGCATTTGAAAGAGGTCCCGTAACTCTTAAAAGTTGTAGAGTTATATTCCAATTGAAGCTGGGAAGCTGAAGTGCCCGAACTCTCAGCAATCAGACGAGAAGGGGGAGCCAGTTATGAGTCACATCCACAATTTGGCCCGATGGTCTTAGTCCGAAGACTTGTGCCATATCCAGGATAGTCGGAGACATTAGACCCATCCTGAAATCAAAGGTGTTAGTGCCTGAGTTCCAGAAAAGGAGAGCAGTGGTCAATAACTAGGGCTTAGTAACCACGGTGGTCTTTGAGAGCATTATCAATTCATAGATGCGATTGTTCATCCATTTCCTTTTGAAGATAGGCTCGAGCTCGTTTATCCACTTAACCTAGGCTTCATCATTCATCATAAGAAAGTCACAGCAATGGTTTAACCACTTAGAGGAAGAAATGCTCGACCAAGCCAGGAACGGGTTTGGAGTGAACCAATTGGCCTTAGGCATTTTGGCCTCTACTATAATTGGTACCTGAGAAGTCAACGCAGGTCCTAGTAAGTGCACCCCATCTTCTTCAAAGAAAAGTTCAGAGTGCAGGCCTGTCCGACAGAGATGAAAGACATTGAGCAGACGGCGTTGGGTGGCAATACCCCCACCAGATTCATAAGAAGATCGAGTTTGAGTAGCTTTTGGGGCCATTAGGTAAACATGGAGGGAAATGTGAAGATTTAAAGACAGAAAGAGAGAGTCGAAAACAAGAAAGGTTTCTAAGAGCTCTGGGAATTTAGGAAAGCCCTAAGAATGAGAGGAACTAGAACTATTTAAAGTATTTAATCTGAGGATTAAGAAAGGATTATATAGTAAATAGTTGATTAAGGACAGAGATCGTGGGTTTGTGTGAAGTCTCGATTAATTAAACGGCTCCATAAATGGTGCAAGTCCCGAGTAAAAGCGTGTGATGGTGGTTACTAGGAGACGCCTGATCAATCATTATTAGCGCCTCTGTTTGCAGGCTTAACAACGATTGAAGGGGGCTTTGTTTGGGTTAATATTTAACTGAAGACTTCAAGGGAAGAAAAGCCCAAAAGAGCTTCATAAACGATATTTTGCCCAAAGCCCAGCACCAAGCCCAAATACCCATCTCTGGACAATATGATGGCTCCCCATTAAATGCAAAGGTTAGGAGCTTACAAGGGAAGCGACAACCGATGAAAAACAACCAACTCTCGGCCCAAAAGCACTTGCCCGACAAGGTGAAATCTTGTCTGCCTCTCTTTGTTTTGTCTTTCAATTAATAGATCTGGTGTTGTAATGTATTCCCTAGTATATATTCAAGTCATTTCCAGTCTTTTGATGATCCAAAGTTCCATCAGTTCTCAAATCTATTTCACTTAATGGTTTTATTGTCATAAGAAGATTAAAAGTGAATTAAAACTAATGACTTGATCAGATCTGGATCTCCACCTTTAAGCATATAAGATAAAGTACCAAAAAATCCTTGATCTCAAGGCATAGAAAAGAACTTAATGTAGACTTAATCCATCTACGACAATCCTTTGATAACAAGAAGTCGGAATAACTTGGGGCGCAAGTAATCAACTTAAATATACTTGTTCTACATTTGCCATACAAAGATGGTAGTGGTACGCCTTAGCACTTAGTTAGTTTTGATTGCGAGCCTCAAGGCCTACACCTAAGGCCTCACAAAGGCACGTTTCAGAACTAACTTTGCCCTCCTCTTGCAGCATCTCGGCAAGCCGGAGCCCGAAAATCAACCAAAGTGCCAACTCCTCGGGGAGCTGTGTACTCAAGCCAGGGACCTCGTTCAGCCAGATTTCCTGCCCAAACATGTATATATTCTTGAAATGTTCAACAACAAGAAGAATGCGAAGAGGAATGCAAAGACTTTCTCTCAACGATTGGGAAAGAGTGGATCAAGATTGGTGATGATTATTTTCAGAACCCTATAGCAACACCATCCCCATGACAACTAGTCATCAAGGAATTTGCAACAGATCCATCGTTTCAACGCGCCAAGAACAATCGCAAAAGGAAATTTGAAACTTACAACCGAGAAGAGGCTGTGTGCTATTACATTGCTTCTGACTCGCCAACTGGAATTCCCAACTATCCGTTCATCAAATATCGGACTCAATATTCAAAAGAGAAGTATGTGGAGTTGCACATTATAAGCAGACTTTTTATGTCGAAGACGGAGCAGGTGGAAGAAGAAGCGGACTTGGCGACGCATTTCAGTTTTAAGTATTTAGACTAGCTTCAATGGTTCTCAAATTTTAAGTGGGGATGTGCTATCCACACACCCCAAATTACTTTTCACACACCCCTTGTTAATTTCTGTCCGTTAATCTTCTTTAATTCATTCAATCTGACGGCCGAAAATTAAAGGGGTGTGTGGATATCACACCCCTTTTAAGTAAATGACCACATTGAACAAAAATTATTCCCCATTTGCTCCCAAAGGTAGTATATTTTGGATATTACAGACGAACTTCTTGAGTGTAAATTGTTATGAATTAGCTATGTTATTCTACACCCCTCGTGTTATATATTAATGTTTTATAAGTACGATACTTCATTGAGGAAACAGTCGTATAGAAGGAGGTGTGACCTCGTTAAAATCTTGACCGGTAATTCTTGTATGATTATGGTTACACCTTTCTTGTGTAATTCAGAAGTTTTATCTTTGAAAAGAAAGAAGAGCTAATAACTTTCCCATTATTTCGACCAAAAAAAAAAAATTTCCTATTATTTTTGCATTTGAATAACAAAATAATTAATGGTAAATATCTTAGTGGTTGAGAAGTCACCTTTCACTAAATATTTGAAACGAAGTATTTGAAGTTTATTAGGGATAAAATCTTGAGAGCACTACACTTGGGAATCAAGAAAAAATCTGTGTCATAAAAGCAAGATTTATTCAAACAGAAGAGGTAACAAGATTTTTTTTCAAAGTAAATAGATCGTTGGGCACCAAGTCAAGATAATTATGCCTTTAGTTTTATCAAATAATTAACGGGCAGAAGAAGTCGACGATTTGGTGAACAAAAATTCAAGTCTATAAATAGCGACTGCCAAAGGTCTTAATTTAGTATAATATGATGATTTGGAATGATTGAATTTCTTGTACAAGGATATACAAATATATACTGATTACATTTAGTCAAACTAGGAAAGAATTCTTCTGCTCTACTTTAAGAGCTAATAAGGTGATAACCCGTAGAAGAAGATGATTACAACAATCATGGGGATTTCTCTATGATTTGATTTCCAACACTCCCCCTCAAGTTGGAGAGTGAATATCACGAAATCCCAACTTGCCACTTAAAGCATGAAACTGTTCCTTTCCCAATGGTTTCGTAAATATGTCTGCTACTTGTGCGCGTGAAGGAACATAGGATGGTGAAATCAAGCCGGCTTGCAATTTTTCTCGCATGATATGACAATCAATTTCAATGTGTTTTGTGCGTTCATGAAAAATTGGATTTGCTGCAATGTAGAGAGTTGCCTGATTATCGCAAAAGAGAGATGCCGATTAATTTTGTGTGACTTTCAAGTCTTCAAGAATATATCATATCCAAGTTAATTCCAAACATGTCAATGCCATAGAATGGTATTCTGCTTCTGCTGATGAGCGTGCCACAGTTGTCTGCGTTTTTGATTTCCAAGATATAAGGGAATTTCCCAAAAATATGCAATATCCGGAAATGGAACGTCTCGTGGTGGTACAACCTACCCAGTCGGAATCACAAAAGGCTCGTAGTGTCAGATTATTAGAGGAAGGAAAGAATAACCCTTGACTTGGAGCCCCTTTTATAAATCTTAATACTCGTAAGGCAACTTCCCAATGTGGCTTCCGTGGATTTTGCATGAATTGACTCAAAAATCCGATTGAATAAACAACATCAGGCCTTGTGACTGTTAAGTAAATTAATCTCCCTACCAATATTCTATATTTTGTAGGATCATGGCGAAGATCGCCATCATCAAGGTTCAACTTCAAATGTTCCTCCATTGGAAAAGTACTTGGTCAAGCTCCCTATAAACCTGCATCTTTTAAAATATCCAAAGCATATTTTTGTTGGGATATGAAGATACCCTTTTTTGATCGTGATACTTCAATGCCCATAAAATATTTTAAGTTTCCTAAATCTTTGATACAAAATTGTCGCAGAAGGGAGTCTTTGAGATTTTTTTATTGCCTTTTCATCATTTCCTGCCACAATTATGTCATCAACATAAATAAGAACGGCAGTAAAAGAGTTTCCATGTATTTGTGTAAAGAGGGAATAATCTGCCTTGGATTGTTGAAAACCCGCTCCTTGAATAGCATGCAAAAATTTTGCAACCCAATTTCGGGAAGCCTATTTCAATCCATATAGGGACTTTGTGAGCCGACATACCAAATTCTCCCCCTGTCGGCGAAGATCAGGTGGAATTTCCATATAGACTGCTTCGTCAAGCTCCCTATGTAGAAAAGCATTTTGGACATCCAATTGATGAAGGAACCAATTCCGAGAGGCAGCAATGGCAAGTAAACAACACCTTCAATTTGAGTATAGCCCTTAGCAACAAGACGAGCTTTGTAACGCTCGATGGACCCATCAAAATTATAATTGATTTTATAGACCCATTTGCAACCAAGAGGCTTATGACCAGATGGTAAAGGAACAAGTGTCCAGGTATTATTCTGCATGAGGGCATCAAGTTCGGCTTTCAAGGCATTTCTCCAATGGGGATCAACAACAGCTTGAGAAAAGGAAGTGGGTTCAATGACACCTGTAATGTTAACTAAAAATGCATGGTGGGAAGGAGAAAAACAAGAATAAGAAAGAAAATTAAACAGCGGATAATGAGTACCTTGAGAAGGAGGTGGCGCCAAGGTTAATGAAAGGTCGGGTTACGTCATCGCGAGATACATGTGATAGTCTTTGTGCCATTAAGGTGGGTGAACGGTACGAGTAGAGTGACAAGAAACATCAAGTGGTGGAGATGCTTGTGACGGAGGCAAAATAGGTGGAGAAGGTGGAGGGTCAGTGGATGACTTGTCCATGGGAGCTGGTATGGTTGCATGAGGAGTGGGTGGGGTAGCATCAACTGGATGAGATAGAGATGTAGGGGAAAGATCAGGCGTGGTAGGGATGAAAATGGATGGGACAAAGGGAATAATGGGTTGGGGGATATCTGATTGAGGTAGTGGAAGAGGAAGGTTAGAAGTGGGATTTATATGTTTGAAACGGAAGTCTTCTTCGTGAAAACAAGAGTCTTTACTAACAAAAATTTTTTAAGTGTCCAAATTGAATAATTTGCAACCTTTTTGCCCGGTGGGATACCCAACAAAAACACAACGGTGAGCATGAGAATCAAACTCATGTAAGGGGTGAACATGTAAGGGGCGAACAATAGTGGCATAACAAAGATATCCAAAAATCCTCAAATGATCGTAGGAGGGCAGGTGAAGGTAAAGTTGCTCGAAAGGTGTTTTATTGGATAATAAAGGAGGAGGTATTCGATTTATGAGGTAAACGACAGTAAGAACACACTCCCCTTAAAAAGAGATGGGCAAATTGGATTGTAAACGTAACACACGGGCTACATTAAGAATGTGATGATACTTTCTTTCAACAACACCATTTTGTTGAGGTGTATAGACACAAGTACGTTGAAATTCGACTCCATTGGTAAGGAAAAAAATGTTTTAAAGATAAAAACTCAGAGCCATTATTAAAGCGGATTGTTTTGATGGTGGTATTAAATTGTGTGTGAATGAATTGAAAGAAAGATTGAATTAATGATGACTCAGATTTATGAACCATTAAAAAAACCCATGAGCACTGTGTATAATCATCCACAATAGTTAAGAAATAACGAGCCCCCAAATGTGTGCGTTGTTTATGTGGACCCCATATGTCGTAGTGAATTAACGAGCCCCCAATCTTATGACGATCTTTGTTGCAGTAATTACAGTGTAGATTATATCTCCTTCGTCCTAAATTTGAATTTGAACAATTATTCGAATTAGAAGTGTTGCTGAATTTTCGTACCGCGATAGCAATTGAGAAGTTCTTTGTGTTGGTGGAACCAATTTCACACTGGGCTTCTTCTTGACTACTAACGAATAAGCCTTACGAACAGTTGGAAGCGGATCCATCACTAGGATTTGCCCTCGAACAACGCTATAGGAATCATTTAATCCCATCAAAAATTACATGGTTTGGTCTTGTTCATGATATTTTTCAAAAGAAGATTTTTTCCTTGCACTGGCACGTGTGTGGAGTTCTATATGAAGCTAGTTTATCCCATAAATTTTGTAGTTTTGTGAAGTAAGTAGCCACAGACATCGAACCTTGAGAGTGAAAGGCGATTGCCTTCTGAATGTGGTAGATTCGGGGAGCGGTGTCAGCAAAAATCACTGACAAAGCAAGGTCAGGCGTGACCGATTGGACAAACCAGGACAATATCATCTTGTTGCAGCGATCCTATAAAGCATATTAAGTGGGTTTCTTGTCTGGAGATGGTCCTTTCAACATTCCATCTATGAAACTAATCTTATTCTTGGCGATAAAGGCGATGTGGACGACCCAACTCCAGGTAGCATAATTTTCCCCATTCAATGGTTGGGAAACTAAGGAATTGTTTGGGTTATCAGAATGATGAATATAGTATGGACTTGAAACGTTTGAAGCTGAATTGGTGCTATCGTTTCCAGCCATGTTGAAATCTGGAAAACGAGAATGAAAAGGCTATGGAAGCCGTGTAAAGTTGAAGAGGCTATGAAGAGAAAAGCCTACAATAGGTACACTGCCAGGTAATTAGGAGCTAGGGAAACCCTACCTTTGATACCATCTTAATTTAGTATAATATGATGATTTGGAATGATTGAACTTCTTTGATTGATTACAATTGTACAAGGATATACAAATATATACTGATTACATTTAGTCAAACTAGGAAAGATAATTCTTCTACTCTAATTTAGGAGCTAATAAGGCGATGACCCGTAGAAGAAGATGATTACAACAATCATGGGGATTTCTCTATGATTTGATTTCCAACAAAGGGGTAGAGCCTGGGATAAATACGTCCACTCCGCACACCATTTTTTCCCTTATGCAATACTCTAATTTATTTTTGTCATTTAATTTCCTTTGATTTATAGACTATCTAAAGGCTAGAAAAAAGAAGTGTGCAAAATTACTTCTTAAAGCACAAATATAACAAAACTTGAAATTGAAGGAGATGTGAATTTAAAATAATTTGATGATTATTTGTGCTTTAAGAAGTAATTTGATGAGCTGATACCTTAGACAAATTTTGGCAAAATATAGTGAATGGAGGAACAAGTTCAACGCATACATATCGAACTTGAGCAGAGGACGTCGGTAGTAGAACCAAGTTGTCAGGCCAACCAAGTCCGCACGTTACATAAACCCAATCTAAGGTAATGATGAGGCCTCCTCACAAAGAGATGCTCTGCTCCATTTTTCGGTGAATTTCAAGCTACTCGGCTGGGAGATCTACTTCTACCCACTGCGAAGTAAGGTTCTCTCATCTTTGTGCTTGTGGTTTCTCTCGCCATTGGGTTGATTTATCCTCTCATAATGGCTAGTGGTGAGGAGGCTATCCACTACCTAAGTTTTAACTTCGAAGATAGTCTAGATCTAGAAGAGAGGTTTGATGATAATATACATCTAGTAGGAAGCTTGTTAGCTGATAATGAGCCATCTGAGCATGTGATCAAGGAGGTGATGCGTATTGCCTGGAATAAGATGGGAGTTGTCAAGGTTTTGAAGACCAAACCCAACATTTATGCTATCAATGTGGGCGAGGAGGCAGTGGCTAGACGACTCCTCGAGGGGAACCCTTGGTTTAACAAGGATTACACCTCCACTATCAAGTTGTGGCAAGCACATGGGGTCCCAAGACATCTATGCACCATGAAAAATGCAATAATGGGGGAGATGTTGGGGGCAGTCCTAGAGGTTGAGGACCACTTTGAAATTGGCTTTCGCAATTTCCTATGGCTGCAAGTTGACTTCGACGGCCGAAGACCACTCGTGACATGCTTCCAAATACCTTTCCAAAAGACTGGATCCAGGCTTCTTCGCTTGAAATATGAGGGGCTGAGGATCTTCTGTTATCGTTGTGGAAGGCTTGGTCATCGAATGGTTGCCCATGGCTGGCGACATCAATGGCTTCGGGAACAAGCCGTTTGTGTGACGAGTTGTGTGCTTCCCCTCCCTCCCAAGCACCATCTTTGCTATTCTCGCCAGTAAAAAGGTTAAACATGTAATAGAGGCTGATGAAGGGCATTGGAGACAAAAATGGGCAGGGGAAAAAACATTTTCTCCTCATGATATTCAAGTAAGAACGTATATTTAGCATACAACCTGTCTATGATATTCAGATCAAATATGAACATGCAAGACTCTTTAAGTTTTGTGAAAACCCTTTGCAACACCTTGCAACCCCTAAGAGCGTGATACTTGCTTTAAATGAAATTACAATTATTAACCACAAGAAGAAATACTTAATCCTTCGGTCATATTTCGACCGAATTAGATCCAAATACTTATCTAAACATTCTAATGGTGGCCAAGCATTAAGATATAAACACAGTTAAACACAGTGATTAATAATTCAAAGCAAGCATGCATAACATCATAAGCAATTGAATAAAGACTACATATTCATGCTAAGGCTCATGACCTCGCCCTAGCAAAAGGAATTTAGTTATGAACAACCATAAAACAAAAGGAATTTTATTGAAATAGAAAAAGGATAGAAAACACCTTGAAATACAAATCGTCGAAAGCTCTCTATGTTCTACCAATTGATGCGTTCTCCCTCCCTCGATAACCCTAATGGCTAAATAGTTTTTTTTATACTAATGCAAAATAAAACCTGACCTAGAAAAGGTCTTACAATAAAACTAGGAAACATAATAAAATAATAAAATAATAAATTAGCAAATAAAAGGTTTCCTATTTGAACTAAAATTCGGACTTCTCAAAAAATAAGACTTTTGACTGACCAAATCAACTTCGATTTGGTCCCAAAAGATCTCTTTTGAAAGCTTAAGTCATCCCAACAAATGCTCAAAAGGAATATTCCTTAAAATATGCTATCTTGACCTCCAAAATATCCAAACACGTCAATCTAGGCAGGTTGCATGCTGAGCCTTTATTTCATTGCCACGGTTAACCGGCTTAGTAGAAAAATATGAAACTTTGATACAATAATCTTGAAAACTCACAAATATCCTCTAATTGGAATCGCTCCAAAATTTGTCCGTTTGATCATGTTTTGGCCTAGAGGAAGTCAGAAATCCTATATTGAAAATGCAATTTAAAGTATCAAAATTCACACCAAATAACCAATAAATTAATACTAAGATTAGGGTAATATATATAGAATAAAATCACTCATCACCTGCCAGATAGGGATTAGGAAACATCGACGAAAGAGTTCACGGCAAGGCAAAAGGGGGTTGATCGAATATTAAAGGCTACCATCCCTGCAAATAGGGACAAAACCATTGCTGCAACAAAAGAAAAATCTGATATTGCACCATTTGTCATCCTCAGCACCCCTAACACCGATTTGTCTGAGGCTGACACTCTAATTCCTAAGCCAAGTGGATTCCATTTGCCAAGGTTGAACAATATACCAGATGATGGGCATATGTGGCACCCTGATAGCTTTGGGATCCAGTTCACTAATGGCGCTTTGACCATTGCAGTCAACAGTCTTTCCCTTTCTAAGTCTTAAGTGCTTACTTCTAAGGGCCTTCTCCAATGTAGATAGGCTTATTAAGGCGACAAATGAATTACTAACTAGCCCAACTCATTTTAGTTTGAAAGATTGTTTTCCTCCTCATACCAGCTAACAGATGTAAATGACCTCAACCTAACACTAGCCCTGGGCCCAAATGAAACTTACGGGATAAAGCCCATTCTTAAGATGGAACCTACATACCCAAAACAGTACTCTTCCTAAAAAAAGGCTAAAGTGACGCATAGCCCTAACAGTTGTTATCCTCTCCATCTCTCAAACTTCAACGGCCGAAGAACCAGGGGCAATGACAGTGTGCCAAAGGATGTCAAATCAAACCAAAAAGTGAGGCACTCTCGAAATGAGGGCATTTCGACCAAGCTGGGTGATGATGGTTTATGCGATGTGCTTATCAGTCCCTCAAAGGAGATTGCAGAGGCGGAAACTCAAGGGAGGGAAGATAGGAAGAAAATGAAGAATCACAAATGTCCCATCAATGGAGGCTGACAATTGTCAACCTCGTCGAGAACCATGAAAACCCTACTATGGAACTACCAGTGGCCTAGGAACTCCCTGATAGTTCAAGCGTTGCTCGACATTGTCAAGTAGCAAGATCCCCTTTAGGTGTTCCTATCCGAAACTAAATGCCAGATGTCTACGCTTAGCTTCCTTAAAGTTAAGTTGCGATTTGATAAATTTTGTGGGATCAACTCGAGGGGACAATCAGGAGGCCATTTTCGGAAAGCTGATCTAAATGTTAGGCTCCTAAATACCTATGCGCACTTCATTGATGTGGAAATGGTGGTATGGGTGAATGTAATTTGTCGGTTTTAAGCTTCACGGGGGTTCCCTTTACATGGACGACTTCTCACCATGGAGGAATTAAGGAGTGGCTGGATAGAGTGCTTACCATTGATACGTGGAAGGCTCTATATCCTAATTACTATGTGATCCATCTTGACCCAAGTAAGTTTGACCATACACCCATCATTCTGTCAAATCAACGTTTGCCATCGCTAGGCAATAGGCGGCACCACCGTCTTTGATTTAAGGAATTATGGACCGGACATGAGGAGTGTTTGGGCATCGTGAAAGAAGCATGGGAACCACCGATGGTTTAGGTCCTAATGTTCCAAATTGTACATAAGGTAAAGGCTACCAGGGTGGCTTTAACTAAATGGCAAAATCGAGTTTTCAATTCCAGAAAGACGAAGATTAGTGATATACGTGCTAAACTGGGAAACATCCTCCACCAACCATTATCTGAGAACTCGGTCTCTGAAAGGGCGACACTCATGAATAGGCTCGATTCTCTCTTGGGGGACGTGGAAAGCTTTTGGGGGCAAAGGTCACACTTACACTAGATGAAGGTGGGGGATAGAAACACTCGATTCTTTCACCAAAGGGCATCAAGTTGTAGATAAAATAATTACGTTAGGGGGCTCACTGATCACAATGGGCGTTGGGTAGACTAACAATGTGGTGAAGAGTGTTGTCTTGGATTATTTCCATGATCTCTTTGCATCCGTCCATGTGGGTGACAATCAGGATGAGATCGATGCCATTGAACTCAAAGTTTCTCATGATATGAGACGAAGACTAGATTGTAGCTTCCAAGATGAGGAAATACGGGATGCCCTATTTCAAGTGTAGTCAAACAAGGCCCATGGATCGGATGGAATGTCCCCATTGTTCTTCCAAAAGTATTAGGCCATTGTCGGGAATGATATCATTGTGGCGATTTGGTCTTTTTTCTCCTCTGGGAAACTCCTAAAGCAAATAAATTTACCCACGTTGCCTAATACGAAAGTTGAAGGGTGCTAAGGAGATGGCTCATCTACGACCTATTAGCTTTTGCAGTGTAATTTTCAAAATCATCTCCAAGGTGCTTACTAATCGACTTAAAGGAATTCTCCCCTCCATAATCTCGGAACATCAATCGGCCTTTGTCCTAGGACTGCTTATTTATGATAATTCCATTATTGCCACAGAGATTGCCAACTTTCTCTTTAGAAGGATAAGGGGGAAGAAAGGTTCTCTTCCGCTCAAACTTGACATGAGTAAGGCATATGATCGGATTGAATGGGCCTATTTATAGAGGATCATTGTTAAAATGGGATTTTCTACAACTTGGATAAATTTGGTGATGACCACTGTTACCACTGTCTCCTATTCTTTTTTGGTGAACGGCACCCCAAAGGGTTACTTAATGCCTACTCGGGGACTTCGCCATGGTGATCCATTATCTCTATATTTATTCAATCTGTGTGCCATGGGACTCTCAACCTTAATTGCTAAAAAAGAACAAACTTGGAGATTACAAGGAATCTCAATCGAGAATGGGGATCCGTTTCTGAACCACCTCCTCTTTGCTGATGATAGCTTCCTTTTCACTCAGGCTACTGAGGACGATTACAAAGAGGTTGCAGACACTCTTCAGCTCTATGAACGAGGATCAAGACAAATGGTAAACCTTCAAAAGAGTGAAGTTTGCTTCAGTTGTAACGTCAACTATTCTAACAAAGCTAAACTGGCTTTGATAATAGGGGTAAAAAAAGTTGATTGCACACAATAGATATTTGGGTTTGCCAACCATTGTGGGATGAAATTGAAAACTATGCATCAATTTTATTAAAGAAAGATTATGTAGACAATTACAAAGTTGGAAATGAAGGCTTATAAGTGCAATAGGACATGAGCTTTTGGTTTAGTGTGTTGCCCAGGTCACTCCCACTTATTTGACGAGTGTTTTTCTCCTTCCCAAATAATTTCGTGATGAATTAAATTAGCTTGTAGCTTTTTTCTCGTGCAGTGGATCTGAATGAGAGAGGAAAATACATTAGCTATCATGGAACAGCTTTGTTGGCCAAAAGCAGAGGGTGGTCTCGGTTTTCGTAACTTATATGCTTTCAACCTAGCCTTACTAGCAAAGAAAGCATGGAGAATTATTAAGGAACCAGATTCGCTTGTGGTGACGATCCTAAAGGAAAAATACTTCCTAAATTGTTCCTTTATGAAGGCCCAGATAAAACCAAATTGTTCGTTCTCTTGGAGAAGCCTATGTGGTTCAAGGGTTGTAATCAACAAGGGGGCTAGGTGGATAATCGGGAATGGTAGATCGGTACGCATTTGGGGAGACCCGTGGATTCTCCTCCCCTCTTCCTTCATGGTTTTCACCCCAAGCCCGCATCTACCTCTCTTCACAGTGTCACTAACCTGATTGATTCGTTGTCACGAGCTTGTAAAATTGACACTATTGCTACACTATTTTCTTCGATTGAGGTGAACTTGATCCGCTTTATCCCACTGAGTATTCATGATGCTAAGGATGAGTTGACTTGGCATTACGAAGCAAAGGGGACTTTCTCTATCAAAATAGCGTACCATGTGGCTCAGATATGGCTAACCCCGATTGCCCAGAGAGGATCGTCTTCTTCAAATGAGAATTCCTTCTCCAACCTGTTGTCTATAATATGGAAGGAAAATATCGCCCCAAAGGTCCGCATGACTTTTTTAGAGACTTTGCAACAATATTGTGCCTTTAAAGGAAAGCGTTGCCACCAAACATATTACGACGGATCTAACGTGTGTAATATGTCACTCTCACAAGGAGTCGGTATCCCATATTCTTGGGGATTGTCACTTTGCTCATTGTGCATGGTTATCGTCACCTATGGGTCCTCTACGCCACCTTAATGAGCACATTTCATTCAAATTATGGGCGGCAGATTTGGCGTTAAGTTTGGCCCAACATATCTTTGAAACTTTCATGTTGATATGCTCAGTAATTTGGGGATGTAGGACAAAATGTTGTGGAACAATCATTGCGACACCTTGGATTTAATGGTGGCAGAGATTCTTACTTGGTGGCAGGTTTTCCTGCAAGCAAATGCCCCCCAGGACAACCCAGAGGACAAGGTTCGACTGTTCCTAAGTGGTCCACCCCGCCATCAGGGCGTCTCAGATTGAACTTTGATGGGGCGTGGAGCAAGGATCTATCGTTGGGTGGAGTTGGCATTGTAGTGTAGGATGATGGAATGATTTTTTTTGCAACAACCTGCATAAATTTTCATGATGTTACTTCACCGCTACATGCGAAAGCCTTGGCTACTAGGGAATCGGCGTTGTGGGCGGTTACAAAGGGTTTTACAAACTTACTAATCGATGGTGACTCTCTTCAAATTGTTGGGGCACTCTCGGATCCTTCCCTCAAATTTTCAGTTCTTGGACAAGTGGTGGAAGACACGGAAGCACTTCTCCCCTCGGTCACTTAAAAATTTAGTTAACCATGTCCACCGCCAAGCCAACACTGTAACACATAGGCTAGCTCGTTATAGCTTAGCAATTGGTAGTCTGGTAGTCAATGTGAGTGGGCTGCGGAACCCCCCTCCCCCAAAAAAAAAAAAAAAAAAAAAAACCTCTATTGTGGACCCCTTATTTGTTAAATCCTGACGTACTACCTGAACTAAAGCTGGATTGGGCTTTCTAATCTATGAATAAATTATCGACCGTTACTGTAAAAACAAAAATTTGACGAGATATTCAGTGTATTCTGAATGAATTTAGCTTAAATTTCACTAGAATTTGAAGTCACTAGTCCAAACACATTAGTAGTCAAGCGGTTTATCAATGTGCAGTGAAGATAATATACATTTATCAAACATCTTATGTGCAATCAGTCATGGTTAGTTTGCAATATATAGGATTATAGTAATTAAACATGTATTGCAGATTTGTAACAAGACTTACAACAGCAAACGATCAACTCAGCCAAAGAGCTCCCGTTCTTTCGAATTTTTACACCTCCAAATGTGGGGTTCGTTGAGAGTCTTGAGACCGTTACAAGGTTCCCTTTTTTGTAGAGATTTCACACAAACTACGTGGTGTTGGGACTCAAAAACTTCTTTTGACACGGGGGCTTTATTTGGGATGCTCTGTGCGATTGTACCAGCTGCAAGGCATTAGGGCTGGCCGTGCCAAGAAGGGAAATGCTCAACCAACAACGGATCAAACTTACCTTATTGTTCTTAGGAACTCAATTTTGCTCCATCTTTATTTTCTTTTTTAGGATTACAGTAACATAACATTAAATCTCTTGCTCCAGGAGAGGATTAGGGAATTTATGGCCATAAAATTTGACATAAAATAGAATTTTCATTTATTACATGATATGGGATGACATGTCAGCTGACATGTAACGTGTTTTAGGAATATGGTTCAATAACAGGGTGTCCTTAGCATTACCTAAAAAAGTTGTAGACAAATTCGTATTTCTTTTATAGTATAATTTTGTTGGTCATGTGGTCAAACCGCAAATCTACAACAGAACAATATTCTTATATGATCTAAATTTCAAGAGCAGGATTTGAGCCTGGCTACGCCCATGTCTGGCTGTTCTCTCTTCTCTGAACTTAATAATCCCGTTAAACCGTATAGTGTTTTCTGTAAGCGAAAAAGAAGAAAACACCTTCATAAATTTCCATATAGTTATATTGATTTCAAAAACTACAACCGACAAACGGTGTGCGAGCCACTAAGCCGTTAACCGTTACGAAAGGGACTTTCTGTTTAGTTATTCCCCTCCAAAACATTTAACAGCAAACTTGTATACCAAGTAATTTGCAAACATTCATAATTTTGATACAACAGAGAGCAAGAACAAGAAAATAGAAGATGAAGAAGGAGATGGAGAGTGGGACGACAATCTCTAATCAAGTTTCACAAAAACCAATCCGGAAAATTTTCCCGAAAAGAGAACCAAACAAAGAGAAATCCGGAAATTTTCCACAAAAGCGAGGGGATTTAAAAGAAAAGGACTACTGATTGATGTCATCTCGGAAGAAAAAAAAAAAGAAAGATGAAGACGAAGATAAGCCTCTGCCAATGATTGGGAAAGACTGGATAAAGATTGGAGACGAGTATTTTATGCTTGTTAAATTTTCTCTTATTGCAATGATGTGGCACATGGGTGGTTGAATCAATCCAATCACGTGTCACCAATTGAAATAATGAAACAAATTTAAAAATGCGTAATGTTAGGAGACCAGATTCGTAAATCATGTGATATGTCACAAATATGAATTAAGCATGTTAATTAATATTTAAGTAACAGTTCAATCATCAATAATCACGTCATATGGTCTAACAAATTTTGTCTAAAAATTTGATCTCCATATCATTATCCTTTATAAATAGTTTAAGTCTTGAAAGTAACTAATTTTTTTTAAAAAAATGAAAAGAAATTAAAAAAGAAGTAAAATAAATTGGTGAGGTCGATGAAATCTAGGTTGCATGTAAGGGTGATGGCTGGAGGAGAGAAAGGAGGAGGAAGGATAAGGAGTTGTGGGGGAGGTAGTTGATGGCCTTCGGAGAGGGTATATGGAATGTAGGTTGGGTAGGAGATCTGGGTGTGAGGATGGTGACCACCATGGGGTAGTGACCACCATTGTCATGTTCGCCGACCACCCAATTAAAGAACCCAACCCATTTGCCCAAAACTGCTAGATCCGCCGACCATCATTGGATGGGAGAAAGGACCCAGATGAAAAGATGATGATGTCTTCCCTTGTTTTTTTTTTCAAAGGAAACAAATGAAAAAGGTTTTAAAACTTTAAATTTTTCAAAAAAAAGTTTTTTAATAATTTTATTTAATGATAAAAACAAAATGAACAAATGTTATATTTCACACACTACACATTACAATCCATTAGGGATGGTTCGGTATGGAATTCTAAACCGAAAATAGAATCTCGAATCCCAAACCGAAAATTTTCAAGATTGGGATTGGATCGGGATTGGATTTTGGGCTTTTGGGTTTTTGGGTTGAAATGTGAGATTTTTTTTTGGATGTGAACTAAAATTTGGGCTTTTGGCCAAAAATTTTGTTCCCCAATTTCATATTAATTAAAATTTAGGTTTTTTACCTCATATTAATTTGAAATTTCACACCAATTAAAATGTCAACTCATTCATACCAAATCAAATTGATGTTTCAAACTACTTAATTTCATACTTATATTTCTAATTAGTCTATTATCAAAATACTTAAATTCAACAATCAACATGCATGCATGCAACCAAAATGAATATATATGCTTCTTGGTTCGGTTGAGGATTCCAGAACCATTGAATATGTAATCCCAATTCCTACACCAAAAGATTCGGGATCGGTTCAGTATTGATCCCGATAATTTCTGTATTATCGGTTGGGGAATTTTTCGATTTGGAATTGAGATTTTTTTGGTTTGGTTTGAGATTTTCGGGAAAACATTTTAGCCCTACAATCCACACACACTCACGCCCGGGCCATGTGATTTGTTTGTCTCTTTCTCTCACATGGGTTGTCATTTTTACAATTCCTTCCTCTTTCCCTCTATTTCCTGTTTATCTCTCTTTCTCCGCCATCTTCAACTCCCTGTGAGTTTTTCTCTTTCCTCTCTTTATCTTTCTCTTTCCTCTTCTCTTTATCTTTCTCTCTTTCTTTGGTCAAAGTTGGATGAGACTTGTGGGTCCATCCTTTTATCTTTCTCTTCATTTCTCTTGTAATATTATTACTTAGTTTGTTTTAAATGATGGCTAGTTGTATTATTTAACCTAGATGAGATGATACAAACTCAAAAAATTTGTCCAAACTAAAGTTGAAATCATTGTTTCAAAATTAAAATAAGTACCATCTATAAAACTCAAAATTTAAGTTTTGCTTCATTTTTTTTGGATTGTAATATTATTACTTTTTTTGTTCTAAATGATGGATGATTGTATTATTTAACTCAGATGAATGACACAAACTCAAAAAAATAGTCCAAACTAAATACATCATTGTTTCGAAATTAAAATAAGCACTGGTTATAAAACTCAAAAGATAAGTTTTTTCTTCATTTTTTATTGGGTTGTAACATTATTACTTAGTTTGTTTTATATGATAGATGGTTGTATTATTTAACTCAGATGACATGACACAAACTCAAAAAATTGTCCAAACTAAAGTTAAAATCACTGTTTCAAAATTAAATTAAGCACTATTTATAACACTGAAAAGTAGTTCTTCCGTTTCCTTGTTGTAATACTATTACTTAGGTTGTTCTAAATGATGGATATTACTTAGCTCAGATGAACTACACAAACTCAAAAAATTTGTCCAAACTAACTTTAAAATCATTGTTTTAAAACTAACTGTTTATAAAATTGAAAATGGTTGTATTATTTAATTTAGATGACATCACACAATCTCAAAAATTTGTCCAAACTAAAGTGAAGATCACTATTTCGAAATTAAAATAAGCATTGTTTATAAATTAAACAATAAGAGTGTTTTTTTTTTCCTTTTTTTAATCGTAATGTTACTACTTAAAAAATTCATGGAGTAATAATCAAATGAACAAACAATAAAACAAAAAACAAACGTATATTATTTATAGAGTGACGAAGAGTGAGCATATAGAAGATGAGGGGAGAGACGAGAACGGATAGAGGAGAGAGAGATAGAGAGTTGATGAGATAGGTGAAAAAGGAGAGAGTTGGGGACGGTTAGGGTGATGAAGGGAGAGAGAGAGTATTTGATGGGGATGGGTGAGGGAGGGGAGAAAGAGTGGTGGGGACGTGTGGGATGTAGGCGTCAGTGTTTTTATTTTAATTTTTTTTTCCTTATTGTTAATAAAAGATAAATTGTTGTGTATTTGTAGTCCTTTTAATTAAATAAAGTTAATAAGATGCTTTGTTTAAAAAAAATATATATGTGCTATAAAAGCTGTGGAAATGAAAGCCCACATATTTTAGCCAAAGATGAAAAGTAAGGAAGACTTAAGAATAGTAGCATTGTTGTTGTTGTATGATGTTTTTCAAAATGCACTCATTTCATTTTTATGATTCTTCATGGATATGACTCTATATAAGGAGCATTATGTGTATGATCACAACACAGAAAAGAAAAGAGTGAAAGCAATAATACCAATATCCCTTTCTTCCTCTCTTTACCTTCAATCCTTTTGTGTTATAGTTACGAAAATAAACAGTGTGATATATTGCACCCGCTTCGCTTCTGTCTCTAGCAAAGGTTATCTCTCTCACTTTTGCCTATTTATAACACATTATCAGCACGACTCTCTAACCCTAACCAGTTCTCATTTCTCTTCGCCGAAAAATGCTTCCTCCAAGGATCTTATTGTTCTTCTTCCTCCTCTACCTCACCTGCTTGATGTACCCTCACCAAAACTGCTAGCACCATGCCTTCTCCTAGTTCTCAATATAACAATTACTTATATTTTTTATTTCTTGTTTGGTGTAGCTCCTGATTACTAACCCAATGTTTATTTTTGTTAATTTTACTGCAATTTTAGATGGTGTGGTAAAATTGCCCATCTTGAACTGCAAATTTAATTTTATTGCAATTTCAGGTGATGCGGTATATTCGCCCATCTTGCACTACATATTTAAATTTTCTTGCTACTTAAGTGGTGCGATATAATCGTCCATCCTACGCTATATTATTTCAATGAGAGTGATATGGTACAATCACCTTCCTCAGTAGCTTTCTTTCTTCCTGGTAGTGGTATTCAATACTGATTACAGTGCTTATCATTTTAGTTGGACAATCAAAATGAAAAATTTAAAATAACCAGAAGTTTTAGTACATTCCTCCATAATACATATTATTACAAGTTCTTACACATCTTATTTTTCTTTCAGAAAAAGAAAATGGTGAACTTAGTAAAGCTTGATTTCGTTGCCCTTGATATCACTAGGAAAAATTACCTTACTTGGGTAGTGGATGCTAAGATCTATCTGGAGGCCGGAAACCTTGGAGACACCATCAAGGAGGGAAATAATGCATCCTCTCAAGATCGGGCGAAGGCCATGATCTTTATCCGTTGCTACCTTGATGAAAGATTGAAGAGCGAGTACCTAACGGTTGAAGGTCCATTAGCCTTTCAAAAGACTTTGAGAAATAGATACAATCACCAGAAAACGGTGATCTCTCAAGAGCTCGTTATGAGTGGACACACTTGAGAATCCAGGATTTTAAGATGATTGTTGAGTATACTCTGTAATGTTTAGAATTAGCTCCCAATGAAACTTTGTAGGGAGACGATCACTAATGAAGATATGCTGGAAAAGACTTTTAGTACTTTTCATGCCTCCAATGTTCTCTTACAGCAGCAGTATAGAGAGTGAAGCTTTACTGAGTACAAACAGCTGATATCGGTGCTCCTTGTGGTTGAACAGAACAATGAGCTTTTGATGAAAAATCATCAGTCCTGACCTACTAGATCGACACCATTCCCAGAAGTGAATGTTGCTTCCTTCGAAGTGAACACCACATCCTCTCATGGCAATAATTACAAACGAGGACGTGGCCACAAACGACGCTGGTGGAATAGGAAAGGCAAGAATCATGGTGTCCAATTTTACAATCAGGGTCCAAGGCGTAATCCGGGCTGAGCTTCAAAAATGAAAATTGCCACAAGGGTAAAGCTTATATGAATAACACTCCTTGAAATCCTGAAGGAGTCAGCTATAGGTGTGGTGGCAATGGGCACTAGGTGCATACCTGCTGTACCATAAAACATCTGGTGGACGTGTATCAAGCCTCCCTCAAGGAGAAGAGTGTCGAAACCAATTTCATCGACTAGGTTAAACCAATGGGTATACTTGATCCAATATTTGATTTATCAGGCAAATTGAACATAACCCACCTGGATGTTTCAGACTTCATTGTGGAAAGAAGGAATGAAGCATATTGGTCTGATTGAATCATTTTTTATGTTTAATGTACTCTTGCTATATTATTGGAACGTGTAGTTTAAAGCTCGTATTTCAATTCACTAAAAAGTGGCAGTTCAATTTCCTTTTTTTATGAATAAATTGTTTTAAACTATGATTCCCTTACTCAGAAAGCATGGTTGAAAACTATGGTTATTCCCAAAATAAGAGCAATGGTGGAGATATTTGTCTTGCATACAGTGCAACCACACATACAATACTTCAAGATCGAAAATATTTCTCAAGCTTGATTCTTACAAAAGTAAAGGTAACAATAATATCAGGCCAATTAGATGTAACTGAAGGCTCAGGAAAAGCCAGATCATGTTACCAAATAGAACAATATTGTCCATACAAAATGCATTGTACGCTACTCGATCTACTCAAAATTTGTTGAGTTTTAAAAATATACGTTCAAATGGATACCACATTGAAACGAAAGGTGCAAAAAATGTGGAATATCTATGCATTACCTCCAATGATACCCAAAAGCATACATTGGAAAAGTTGTGTGGTTTATCGAGTGGATTGTATTATACATACATAAAGACAATTGAAGCACGTATTGTCATGAACTAGAAGTTCATTGATCCAAAAATTTACATGTTTTGGCATGACCATCTAGGTCATCCAGGATCCACCATGATGCGTAGAATCATTCCCAACTCTAATGGACATCCATTATTGAGCAAACACATTGCTATATCAAATGATAACCATTGCAAAACTTATTCTCAAGTAAGTTGGTAATTAAACCATCACAATTAAAGATTGATGTTGAATCCCCATCATTTTTGCAAAGAATGCAAGGGAATATTTGTGGGCCTATTCAACCACCTTGTGGACCATTTCGATATTTTACGATTTTGGTTGATGCACCTACCCAATGGTCACATGTTTTCCTCTTGTCTACTCGAAATGTAGCTTTTGAGACTTCTTGCTCAGATAATTAAATTATGAGCACAGATCCCAAATAACCCTATTAAGTCAATCAGACTAAACGTTGATGAATTTATGTCTCAAACTTTTGATGATTACTGCATGATAGTAGGCATTGATGTTGAACACCCTGTTCCTCATGTCCATACTCAAAATGGTTTAGTAGAGGCATTTATCAAGCGGCTTCAATTGATAGATCATGCTCTGCTCATGAAAACAAAATGCCACTTTCTGTATGGGGACATGCCATCTTATATGATGCATCATTGGTTCAATTGGGACCTATAGCCAACCATTAATACTCCTCAGTACAACTCAATTTTTGAGCATTAGCCGAACATTTCACATTTATGAATTTTTGGTTGTACTGTTTATGTGCCTATTGCACTGCCATAATACACTAAAATGGGACCTCAACGCGGACTGGGAATTTATGGGGGTTTTGATTCACCATCTATCATTACATATTTGGAACCCTTGACCAGTGATATTTTACAAGTCCTTTTGCAGATTGTCACTTTGATGAGACAATTTTCCCGTCGTTAGAGGGAAAAAAGACCGTTCCAAATGAACGGCAAGAACTAACATGGGTTGTACCCACCTTATGTCCTTTTTGATCCACGAAGCACTCAATGTAAAAATGATCGTTCATCTTCAAGGTATTGCTAATCAAATGCCAGATGTGTTTAATGATGCTTTGTAAGTAACAAAATTACATATACCATCTGCAAATGTGCCTGCAAGAATTGATGTCCCTGTTGGACAAAATAAACTGACAGCGAATCATTCATCCATTGCACACCTGAAGCATGGTAAACCCCCAGGTTCAAAAGATTCAGCCACTTGAAACAGAAAGATAAGGGCATATCTGAATCCAAATGAAATCATTCAGGAAAAGAAAACGAATGAAGACTCCACAATTCATGATTTTGTACTTCCAGAAAAGGACAATGTCCTTCATGAGACACATGTCCCTGAAGAGATAGAAGTACATGAAAGCGAAGAAATCTCCATGAATTATGCATGTAATAATGAATTGTGGGATCAAAATAAAATAATCATCGACGACATGTTCGCATTCATAGTAGCCACTGAAATCATATTAAGCGATGATATTGAGCCCAGCTTCGTTGATGAATGCGAAAACAGAGACAAGATTGGCCAAAATGGAAAGAAGCAATCTAGGCAGAATTAAATTCATTAGAAGGGCGATGTGTTTTTGGACGAGTATTCTAAACCCCGCCTAAAGTAAACCCCATGGGTTACAAATGGGTATTCACAAGAAAGCGCAATGAGAAAAATGAGATTGCAAGATATAAAGCATGACTCATTGAACAAGGTTTTTCACAAAGACTTGGAATTGATTATGAGGAGACATACTCTGCTGTAATGGATGCAATTACGTTCCATTACTTAAATAAGTTTGGTGGTTTCAAAAAAACTTGACATGTGACTTGTGGATGTCATCACCGCATATCTATATGGAGACTGAGATACTGACATATATATGAAGGTCCCAGAATGACTTAAGTTGCCTGAAACGAGTAACAAACCATGAGGTATTCTCACAATCAAATTAAGGCGATCATTATATGGGTTGAAATAATCTGGACAAACGTGGTATAATCATTGATCGGATCATATTTATATATATTTTTACTTCGAATTCACTCGTCTTTTCTTAGTTAGTTCCTTATATTTTTGAGCTATTTACGTTATTTTTGTGTTTATAGGATTTGTTATGCAAAGAAAATAAAAATAGAACAAGTTAAATTTTATGTAATAAATTCGTCAAAAGCAAATTTAAATTACAATATTGCTAACCCATTGTGACGCTAAATGATAAACCAATATTTAAACTATATATTTCATCCTTTTATATTTCTTCTCTTATCTAATTTAGTTGGAAGCTTTAAGTATTTATGATACTTTTGATATATTGTGTTTGTAGGAGTAACATGATCGAAAGAACTTATTTTTCTGCTATGTGAGGCTGCTAGAAACTAAATGAAAATAAAGGTGCGTGGCTTTGCCAGAAAAGTGGGGATTCCACTTAATTTGCAGAAAATAGCAAAGAAAACAGAGAAGAAAGTGGAGAGCACGGGGGACAACAATGATGGGGTTTCCACTGGTGGCCTTGGGGGCTTTGAAAAGAAATCATTGCCTTTTGTTTAAGGCAACAGACGGAACAGCTGGTTTACATCGTGGGAGGGTGAAGAAAAGAATAAAATAAAAAGAAAACAGCTGCCCTTGGCAGTTAGGAAAGACAGAGAGAATCCAAGGTGAAAAGGAAAGCAGTGTGCCAGGGAGCATGTGAGAGGACAGCAGTGGGCTGTCTTGGAGCCCAGAGGAGTGACACGGAAGCAGCTTAGCTGCGGGGAGAAAACAGAGAAGCAAAGCTGCCTTTGCAGCTGGGCAGAGAGCAAGCACAGAAAAACTGTGCGGAACGTCAGCAAGTCAGAGAACGTGAAGGTCAGTGAGGGACTGACACGCGAGAAAAATAAGAAAAACGAAAGGGAAAGATAGACGGACAGCAGATGACAGCAGAGGAGGCGCAGAGAGGAAGAGCAGCGCGGAAAGAATAAAAGCGGAAGCAGGGGACTGAGAGAGGGGGCACAGGAAATGGAGGGCTGCCTTTGGGCAGCGTGAGAAAAGGGGAGAGCAGTGCGCACGGATTGGAAGCAGATCACAGAGGCACGGACACAGCAGATCCATTTTTCTTGGTTTTATCTTCTCAAACTCATGTTTAATTCTTGGTTTAATTTGAGAATAATGTGTAGTTAAATTTACTTTGGCTAGAGGTTAATTCAAAGCCATGAACATATTTGTAATATGAATTGATTACCTTCAGTTGTGATTTCTGAGTTGTGATTTAATTTGCTTAACTGTTTGATTGATAACTTATTTTTGTATGTCGATTAAGAATGCATACTTAATTTACATGCATGAATTTGATGCTAGAATATAAGTGAATTTCACCTAATCGTTATGAACTTATATTCACAAGTAGTGAAGGTTGCTAGTCACAATCACGTTAAGTAAATTCTTGGCAAGAGTATCATGCTTTTCATAGTTACGAATGCCTCGTCAATGCTTATAGTTTTCACAAAGTTTAATGATCTTTGATTGTATCTCTATTGTGCTTTTCACGTAGGGGACTTTTGAAGAATGTTTTGAATTGTTGTATGCGTTTTTCCGTCCAATTCAATAACTTAAGGAAAACTTGAAGATTAAAAAAGTGCTGTTCACGGTTAATCTGAAGTATTGAGATTCACAATTTATTGAAAGAACAACTGAAAATCAATTTAGGTTGCATATGTGTCATGTGTGGAGAAGAACCCTTTAGCTAGTCTATCACTTATCCTTTCACCTTAATTTCATGCTTTTGTCAATTCTGTAATTTATTTAAGTTTAATTTACTTCTCGTTAAAACCAAACTACCCTCCATTATTAAATTATATTATTTAGTTAGTTTTCATTGTTGTTAGTCTTTTAATTCAATTTCCGTCCATTGCAGTTCCTAGTGTCTAATTTGATTGTTTCCATTATTTTGAGTCATTCTACGTGTGTTTCGAGTTATTAGAGTTTTTAGCCTAGTTTGTGTCCTTGAGTCTTGTTTAATATTTTTGAATTAATTTAGAATAGATTAGCAATCCCTCCTAATCCCCGGCCTAGAACGATACCCTACTTACATCTATACTACAATTGTCAAAAAGAGGGTTTAATTTGTGTGTCAAGTTATTTTGCGCATCAAATTTTGGCGCCGTTGCCGGGGATTAGCAACTTTGCTAATCCCTTTATTTTTGTTTTTGTTTATGTTTATATTGGTGTTTGTGTATTTTACTTTTGATATTTGATTTATTTTTCTTTCTTTGATTTTAGGTACAAATGGAGCGAGACATGGCACTTGCGACCATTCAAGCTCAATTGGCACAGCTCACTGCTCAATTGACTCATAATGCCGAACGGACCACAATGCCAAGTGTCCCTACACTTGATGTGCCCTATGGGAAAGGATATCAAAGTCCTCAATTTTCTGTCAATGAAGATGTTTGGGGATATCAAGGCTATAACCAATCAAGGGGCAACATGTTTTGCAACGCTTACAATTCAGATTGGAGAGGTAATTCAGATTATATGTGGGATGAACCTCAACAATTTCAACAAGGTGGATATTGGCAGCAAGACGAGTTCTATTCAAGACCTATGCAGCCACCACAGCATCCCCCACAACAATTCCAATCAAATCAAAGTATGCCCGTGAATTATAATGAAATTCTTGAAGGACTAATTTCTGTGGCGCAAGGTTTACGAAAAGAAGAACAATTGCCGCCATCGGAAGAGTTCTATCAGTGGCCATATGAACCGTCACAGCCACCACAACAATCAACCCAAATCAATTCAGGTACATCCTTGGATAATGATACACTTAATAAGTTACTCACCTCTTTGAATCAGGGAGTAGAAAATCGAAACCAGGAGATGCAAGACCGAGTCAAAAGAGTGGACAAATTGGAAATGCAAGTTGGGCAGATTGTGGAATTCATGGCACATATTCGAGATCAAAGTGAACTTTCCAACTCAAACATTGCAAATTCAAAGGCAGAAAGTGAAATCGATGAAGCCATCACTTTGGAAGGTGACATGAAGGATGAAGCTATCCCAGAACTATCCAAACACAGCCCGAACATGGATGAATTGCTGCTGCAAGCAGAAGAGGAGGAGGACGACCTGGGCAGTTTAGAAGAATTCTTGCTACAAGCTCCTCAAATCCCTATGTCATCCAACTCAGGTGAGGAAGTTCTAAATTCACTTCATTCTAACATTAGTCCACCAAATGTCATTTTTCCTTGCAAGTTTTTGATTCCAAATATCAAAGAGAGTGAAAAAGACATTGTGGAAGCTCTTCCAAAGGTGCAAAGTGATATCCTAATTCTTGGTGCACCAAAACAAGTTCCCGATATTATTGAAATGTTCAAAGAACCTTGCACACCAAGAAAAGGGATTCAAGAGAATGAAGTGGTTAAAGCATATCAAGAATACATCCAAGAGGCTGTGCATGAGACAATCAAGCCCAAAGCAGTTGAGTTTGATGACACGGGACAAGCCACAACCATCATAGTAAACCTGGCCAAGTTCAAAGTCCCGGAAATGTTCACAGATGTGGTGCTTGTCATTGAGTTTGTGTCGGAAAAAGAAAATAAGCCATCTTCTCCAATTTTAATTTTAATTTATACTAACATGTTTCTTATTTTGATGATTCAGGCACCCACTCTTGAATTTAAACCATTGCAGAATCATTTCAAGTATCACCTCCCATTAAAAGATAAATTCCATGCTTTGGAGCCGAGGGGAGTTTAAAGGAAAGATTCGTCCGGCTAAAGACGTTAAATCAAGCGCTTCTTGGGAGGCAACCCAAGCATTCAACGAAGGGAGACTTTGGAATCACTAACCAAATCAGATTTGAATTCTTACACCCTTATCTTTACTGCTTTCATTTTGTTTTGTTTAGTTAGTTGTGTTATTTGGTTAATTTCTGTAAGTTTGTGTTATTTAGTTTAAGTGTGGGGGAAGGTTAACCAAAGTCTTTCTACATTAATTTACATATAATTAAAAAAAAAAAAAAAAAAAAACACTTAAAAAAAAAAAGAAAAAAAAAAAAACATAAAAGTAATAATATTTTACAATGATGTGTAAACTAATAGCATTCATTGGTCAGGTGGTGCTTCAGTAGTCGGCGGTGCTTCAGCAGTCGGCGGGGCCACGGAAGGAGGAGGTATCGGAGGTTGATCAGTTGGAGCTTCACTACGCGATGCCGCTCCAGAAGACGAAGGCAGATGCGGTTGGAATAAACCCACAAACCTCCGATGATCAAGTAAAATTTGACCATCAGTGTCTTGCAGCTGGTCAATTTTCCTCTTCATGGTTGTGGCATAGTTGTGTGCAAGCTTGTGCAATTGTTTATTTTCATGCTTGAGTCCTCTAATCTCCTCTTTGAGACTCTGTATTTCAGCCACCAACGATTCAACGTGACGGGTTCGAGCAAATAGGCGTTGGGCCATGTTGGATACAGAACCCGCACACTGCACGCTAAGAGCCAAAGACTCCTTAACCGCCAATTCATCAGACCGTCTAGCGAGCAGTCTGTTATCTCTGGGAGTGACAAGGTTCCGGGCCACCACCGCAGCTGTCATATCATTTTTCATCACCGAATCCCCCACGGTAAGGGGACCGGTAGGGGATATGAAGGATGGCCGCCATATGTTGTCTGGTGAAGGCGGAGCTGCCTTTTCACCAATGTTCAAGTCAAAACGACGATCAGAAGGGCCAGACATTTTTCAGAGGTGGTGAAGAAAGAAGAGAGTCGGAATGATCAAGATTAAACAAGTGCAAGAAGGGAGTGTTTACAAGAGGAAGCTCAAGTGTGTTGTGGAACAAAATTAGCGCCTCTATAAAAATAAGAAATCGGAGAGGCGCTCCTCAGAAATCGAAGAGTCGGGGCTCCTTTCTCAAACGCCTGATTCTTTTCTCAAAAGAGGAGTTTCCTTTCTCAAAAGCCGAATTCTTTTCTCAAAAGAGGTGTTGCAATTCTCAAAAGCTGGGCTTGCTCAGAAACCACGAGCCGAACCCCGGATTTCGCAAGATCAATTTGTCCAGACGTGCTGTCACTCGTCACATGCAACTGGCAGCTTTGCGGAAATTACGGGCAGCTTTGTCAGAAAGCGCGTAATTTGTACTATTCATCCATCCACCGGCTGCCGACAATGAGTGAGGGAATAGTTCCGGTTGTGAAGAAAAGTCCTATAAGTTTCTACCTTCGTCTTCCACAGCAAAGGCACACCCTCTCAGCATTTCTTCCTCTCTGAAATGGCTTTCCAACAAACCCTCTCAAGTCACTCTGTATTTTTCATCCCCTGGGATACCCCTGCAAACAACCCATCCAAAGCAAAAGTATTTCATATCATGAAGGTTGAAAGCAAAAGTATCTCATATCATGCTTTCTCCCTGTCCTTTCTCCAGCCAGCACCTGCTCTCGAGTACTCATCATCTTGTGCTTTTGCTTTGTTTCTCACTTATAAGGGAAGTGAAGATGATACCTCGAAGCATGTGGAGACAACGTGCTGATTCATCCTCAACTAAGGACAAGGAGAAAGAGAGCAAGAGGTGGGCACTTGGAAAGATTGAAGAAAGAAACAGACCAACACCTCTCCCTCGTGTCTGCCCGTTGTGCAGAAGAAACAAGCAGAGAAGAATGCAGCTTGCACAATCATCCCAGCGGAAGGAGTCTGAGATGAAGAACTAGAGAAGCTGCCACATCTGCTTGGAGAACAAATAAGGAACAACAACATCGCCAAAGAGCAAAGCTCCGCCGTACAAATTCATCAAATCATCACTTGCAAGTAAAAAGCTAAGTGTCACCCCGTTCAAGAGGAAAGCTGTGGAAAGTCAACAAGCACGACCAATGATCACTTATTAGTTCTATTCATTGTCTTTTATCGTGATTTTCAATTTTTCGTTTGCAATTTTTTTTATATTTTCTTGTGTTACTTAACTGAATTATTTCTTTTCTTTGGAGGAACTTTTGGTTATTTCCACCCTTGAAGTTGATTGCAGAATTTTAGCTTGGGGGTTATCGCTTGATTTTACTGCAAATTAGGGAAGTTTTCAGTCCAATTGTTTTATTTTGTTTCTTATTATTTATTTATTTTATTTTTATTTGCATTATAGTGTTTTCTGACATTGGGGACAATGTCCAGTTTAAGTTTGGGGGTAAAGAGTATAAAAAATGACCAAATTAAAATTTTTTGTACCTTCGACTACGAACTGGTTTCATTTGTTTCTGTGTTGTTGTTTTTTGTTTTCTTTAAAAAAAAAATAATAATAAAATAAAATAAAATAAATAAATAAATAAATAAATAATTTAAAAATCCAAAAATATTGTCTTGTTTCCCTTATTGTTTTGAATTAGATTTTTGTTAGTTTCCCGACCCAATGATATAATTGGATAAAATTTGAACCATGATCATCAAGAACTTAGTTAACATGTGTTTTGTGAAATTCCTAATTCTCTTGTTAGTTTTGTACATGTTTGATCATCTTTGAAAAACCAAATGCACATAGCCTTGTTAATGTGAAACTAAAGTATGACTTAAAGCTTCATATGTGAATTTAGTGACCATATACATCCTATGTGAGTTTTTGAGCCTATTGAAAGTGTGTGCATTTTTCATACACTCCTATTCTTTCATGTGTGATGAACTTATGTGAGATACATCTCTAGAACTTGCGTAACCATCTTTCGAAATGTTTGTCATTGATTGCATGAACTTGGAAATGATAGAGCCATTAGGTTTACCACCATGGCCCAAATAACCATGTTTCCCAAAGAAAAATGATATCATTAGATTGCCAATTTGAGCCGTGTATGTTGAGCCTTTTATTTCTCATCACCAGATATGTCTATCCTTATGCCTGAAACATTTTTCCTTACCCTTTCCAAGCAAGCTAGTGAGCAATGCGGGATTGTCTTATGAGAAATGTTTGTGAAGTACTTTGAAGGTGTTTGGCAAAAGAATAAGTGTGGGGGTATTTCATGTTTGTGATTAAAAAAAAAAAAAAAAAAAAAAAAAAAAAAAAGGAAAGAAAAAGAAAGATTGTATACAAAGAAAATAAAAAGTTTTTAAAGTTTCAGTTTAAGGGTGTGGTTGGAGGTGCTAGAAGAATCGTTGGAAAGATTGAGTTCTTATAAATCTAAACAAAATAATTGCTTGCAATGTAGCTTGGAACTTGTGTTTACCTATTCTTTCATTTCAATAACCCTCTCCCTAAACCTCATTACATCCAATAAAAGTCCTCTTGATTTAAGTTTTGCAATTATGACTGTGGAGAAGTGATCTTTATGCAAGCTTATGGTAGAACTTTCACATTTGATTCTTTGAGCGAAACACATTAAAACTAAACACATGTGTGATTGAGTGAATATTCAGTGAGAAGGTCGCTAGTTTGCATATGATGATTTTAAAAATAAAAACTTGAAATTGCATTAGCATGGCTATCTCACACACTACACTTCAAGGATGATTCAAAGATTACTGCTAATATTTGAATAAGAAAGATGAACTTGGATTAGTTCCTTGATGCTAGCTATGGTTCTTGATGATTTGTTTTCTTGAATGAAATTCTATGAGGGTCACATAGAGGGAAACTAATGTTTTTCATGTTATTACTTTTTCATATTTTCTTTGTTTTGCTCGAGGACTAGCAAAAGTTAAGTGTGGGGGTATTTCATCGGATCATATTTATATATATTTTTACTTCGAATTCACTCGTCTTTTCTTAGTTAGTTCCTTATATTTTTGAGCTATTTACGTTATTTTTGTGTTTATAGGATTTGTTATGCAAAGAAAATAAAAATAGAACAAGTTAAATTTTATGTAATAAATTCGTCAAAAGCAAATTTAAATTACAATATTGCTAACCCATTGTGACGCTAAATGATAAACCAATATTTAAACTATATATTTCATCCTTTTATATTTCTTCTCTTGTCTAATTTAGTTGGAAGCTTTAAGTATTTATGATACTTTTGATATATTGTGTTTGTAGGAGTAACATGATCGAAAGAACTTATTTTTCTGCTATGTGAGGCTGCTAGAAACTAAATGAAAATAAAGGTGCGTGGCTTTGCCAGAAAAGTGGGGATTCCACTTAATTTGCAGAAAATAGCAAAGAAAACAGAGAAGAAAGTGGAGAGCACGGGGGACAACAATGATGGGGTTTCCACTGGTGGCCTTGGGGGCTTTGAAAAGAAATCATTGCCTTTTGTTTAAGGCAACAGACGGAACAGCTGGTTTACATCGTGGGAGGGTGAAGAAAAGAATAAAATAAAAAGAAAACAGCTGCCCTTGGCAGCTAGGAAAGACAGCGAGAATCCAAGGTGAAAAGGAAAGCAGTGCGCCAGGGAGCATGTGAGAGGACAGCAGTGGGCTGTCTTGGAGCCCAGAGGAGTGACACGGAAGCAGCTTAGCTGCGGGGTGAAAATAGAGAAGCAAAGCTGCCTTTGCAGCTGGGCAGAGAGCAAGCACAGAAAAACTGTGCGGAACGTCAACAAGTCAGAGAACGTGAAGGTCAGTGAGGGACTGACACGCGAGAAAAATAAGAAAAACGAAAGGGAAAGATAGACGGACAGCAGATGACAGCAGAGGAGGCGCAGAGAGGAAGAGCAGCGCGGAAAGAATAAAAGCGTAAGCAGGGGACTGAGAGAGGGGGCGCAGGAAATGGAGGGCTGCCTTTGGGCAGCGTGAGAAAAGGGGAGAGCAGTGCGCACGGATTGGAAGCAGATCACAGAGGCACGGACACAGCAGATCCATTTTTCTTGGTTTTATCTTCTCAAACTCATGTTTAATTCTTGGTTTAATTTGAGAATAATGTGTAGTTAAATTTACTTTGGCTAGAGGTTAATTCAAAGCCATGAACATATTTGTAATATGAATTGATTACCTTCAGTTGTGATTTCTGAGTTGTGATTTAATTTGCTTAACTGTTTGATTGATAACTTATTTTTGTATGTCGATTAAGAATGCATACTTAATTTACATGCATGAATTTGATGCTAGAATATAAGTGAATTTCACCTAATCGTTATGAACTTATATTCACAAGTAGTGAAGGTTGCTAGTCACAATCACGTTAAGTAAATTCTTGGCAAGAGTATCATGCTTTTCATAGTTACGAATGCCTCGTCAATGCTTATAGTTTTCACAAAGTTTAATGATCTTTGATTGTATCTCTATTGTGCTTTTCACGTAGGGGACTTTTGAAGAATGTTTTGAATTGTTGTATGCGTTTTTCCGTCCAATTCAATAACTTAAGGAAAACTTGAAGATTAAAAAAGTGCTGTTCACGGTTAATCTGAAGTATTGAGATTCACAATTTATTGAAAGAACAACTGAAAATCAATTTAGGTTGCATATGTGTCATGTGTGGAGAAGAACCCTCTAGCTAGTCTATCACTTATCCTTTCACCTTAATTTCATGCTTTTGTCAATTCTGTAATTTATTTAAGTTTAATTTACTTCTTGTTAAAACCAAACTACCCTCCATTATTAAATTATATTATTTAGTTAGTTTTCATTGTTGTTAGTCTTTTAATTCAATTTCCGTCCATTGCAGTTCCTAGTGTCTAATTTGATTGTTTCCATTATTTTGAGTCATTCTACGTGTGTTTTGAGTTATTAGAGTTTTTAGCCTAGTTTGTGTCCTTGAGTCTTGTTTAATATTTTTGAATTAATTTAGAATAGATTAGCAATCCCTCCTAATCCCCGGCCTAGAACGATACCCTACTTACATCTATACTACAATTGTCAAAAAGAGGGTTTAATTTGTGTGTCAAGTTATTTTGCGCATCAATCATCTCAGTGAGTATTTGATCAAAGAAGGATATACCAATAATGTCATTTGCCCTTATGTGTTCATTAAGAAATCAAATTCTGGATTTGCCATAGTGGCAATATATGTCAATGATATGAATTTAGTTGGAACCCCTAAAGAGCTCAATAAAAGTGCTGAATATTTGAAAAGCAATTTGAAATGAAAGAGCTTGGGAAAATAAAATATTTTCGTGGCTTACAGATCGAGCATTATGCTAATGGAATTTTGGTCCATCAATCAACTTACATTAAAAAAATCCTAAAGCGATTTGGCATGGACAAGGCTTACCCATGCATCACGCCAATGGTCTTTCGTTATCTGGACATAAAGAAAGATCCATTTCATTCAAAAGAAGATGATGAAATGGTCCTTAGTCTAGAAGTACCATATTTGAGTGCAATAGCTGCTTTATTGTATACTAGACCAGATATAGTTGTTTCAGTCAACTTGTTAGTAAGGTATAGCTCTGTTCCAACAATTCGTCATTGGAAGGTAGTTAAATATGTTTTATGATACCTCCATGGGACAACAAACATGGGTCTCTTCTACTACGAGAAATCCACAAATGAGCAGAGCCTTGTTGGATATGCAGATGCAGGTTTTCTCTCTGATTCCCATAAGGCCCACTCACAAACTGGATATGTGTTCAATTATGGAAATACAGCAATTTCACGGTGCTCAACGAAGTAAACATTAGTTGCTACATCTTCCAATCACTCGAAAATACTTGCTCTACATCAAGCCAGTCGTGAATGTTTTAGGTTAATATCAATGATCCACCACATCTGGAATTCATGTGATCTACCTTCTAAGACAGACACTCCAACTATCATTCATGAAGATAATGAAGGCTAAAGTTATTGAAGTCAGAAAAATCCGTTCCATTGGAAATTTGGTAGACCTATTCACCAAATCTCTACCAAAGTGCACGTCTCAGAAGCTAGTGCATGGTATCGGATTACGTTAACTTACCAATCAATTGAATTTGAAGGATACGGAATCAGGAGGAGATACATATCAGGGGGAGTATCCATGATACATCCTGTTGTACTCTTCTTCCTTCGACTTGGATTTTTCCCACTGGGTTTTTTTTATTAAGGTTTTAACGAGGCAACATAAGCATACTTAACACTATATCAATAATCCAAGCAAATTTGTACTGTTTTTTCTTCGCTATAGTTTTTTCCCATTGGGTTTTTTTTAGCAAGGTTTTAATAAGGCAACTGATGTTGGTATGTTGGTATCCAAGGAAGTGTTGTAAAAGTTGTGAGAATAAATGCCCACATATTTTAGCCAAAGATGAAAGGTAAGGAAGACTTAAGAATGGTAGCATTGTTGTTGTTGTATGATGTTTTTCAAAATGCACTCATTTCATTTTTATGATTCTTCAGGGATATGACTCTATATCAGGAGCCTTCTGTGTATGATCACAACACACAGAAAAGAAAAGAGTGAAAGCAATAATACCAATATTTCTTCCTTCCTCTCTTTACCTGCAATCTTTTTGTGTTATAGTTACGAAAATAAACAGTGTGATACATTGCACTTGCTTCGCTCATGTCTCTTGCAAAGGCTATCTCTCTCACTTTTGCTTATTTATAACAATATGAGCCATTTCAATAAAGCTCCATTTGTTTTTAATTTTTGTTTTTATTTTCAGCTTTTAATTTTTTTTTGAAAAGAATAATTTTGTATGGATATCTACATGGCGACACATGATTGGATTAGTGGGACCACTCATGTACCACTTAGGGATTATTTTGGCTAAAAAACCATGAAAAAAATATTACAACAGACTCGTCATTTCCATGTGGGCAGAAGGAGCAGCGGAAGAGGAAGTTTGAAGCAGAAAACCATGTTCTTGAACCCTCACTTCGTTGACTGAAATCCAGAAGAATTCGCTTATCAAGAATTAGAGTCAAAACTTGCAATACAAGTACGTGCAGCTGCATGTTATAAATCGACTTTTTTTATGTCTCCGACAGACGAGCGGGAAGAAGAAAAAGACTACACAACCTTCTCTGTTTTTTCTTGTCTAAAATTTTACTTCTTTGACCAAAAAACTATGGATAGTGTTTTGCTAGAGACTCTTTGAATTTTCAAGTTCAAGTTGTTTAGCGGAAATTGCGTTATCGTTCTTTGTTAGTGTTGATATGAACTTTTGAATGCTCTGTTTTTCTTTGGTATAAAGATCATCTTGCCTCTCAATTCAGAGTTGTGGATTAACTGCAGATATTCTTCAGTTGTAGTAGTCCAATACTTGATGAAATTCTTTGGTACAACCGGATGTATGTCTCCCTATTAATATCTCTCGCATCACATAACACGGTGATTCTCTCTGATACTGCAGTTACAAGGAACAGTTCAACTTCTTATCTCTTACTCTGTCAAGCATATCTCTTGTCACTAGTAATTAAACCTTAAAATGGTGCAGAAAATAAATAAATAAAAATTAAGGATCAAATAATCATAAGTAGTCCTCCAAATCAATATCTACTGGAACCTCATATCCATAAACCGTGGAGCAATCATCCAACTCGTCCGAGGAAAACTTAGGAATCGAGCTCCTTGCAACCTTAGAGTTATGGCCATTGGTAAGAAGCTCTAACACCTAAAGCCAAAAGAAAAGCAAATACATAAATCATAGTTTCAAGTCATGTCTTATGAATTTATTGTAGATACGGGACAATGCGCAGCGAATCAGTGATGTACCTCACGCATTGGGGGTCGCCATACTGAGGATTGTCTTACACAATCGGAAGCTGTAAGCACTATTCTGTGCAGTTGTTCTGTGTCATATTTCCCTTCCAGTTTTGGATCAGCTAGTTTGGCTATGTCCCCTGATTCCATAAGAGGCTTTGCCTGCACAACCGTTATAATAATAAAAGAACAGAATGGTAAAAAAATGAGGAATTTTCTGTCAGAATGGAAAAGAAGGAGGAATTTTCTTTTTTCTTTTTTATTTTTTTATCCAAGAAGTAAGATATCCATGCTTGGAGTTTCTAAAATTTCCAAAGTATGTGTCTTTGCGCATGCAGCGAGCGTGTACATGTTTTATGTAGGTTAGGTTAACAATTTCATACCCATAGTAGAAGGTTTTGCTTTGATGAATCCACAGGCTTTCTTCCAGTTACAATTTCCATAAGAAGAACTCCAAATGCAAAAACATCAATTTTTTCATCCACAATTCCGTTCATGAAGTACTCCGGTGCTAAGTATCCAAACGTACCCTCAATTGGAAGCACAGCATGATGAGTCCATTTGTTAGGAAGCCACTTTGCTAGTCCAAAGTCTGTAATCTACAGAGAGACAAATTCGTATCTAAATTTAATGAATAAATGACAATCAAGCATGTTATACTGAAAAGGTTGTTTGCTTGTTCACCTGCGGTTCATAATCTGTTCCCAGAAGGATATTTGAGGCTTTTATATCCCGATGGATTATTCGGTGCTTGCAACATTCATGTAGATAGTGCAGACCCCTTGCAACTCCAATGGCAATCTTGTATCTAATAGGCCATGAAAGCAACTCGCTGGATTTACCTGAAGATTGTCTCATGCAATAAGCAAGTTGTTCATAGCGGGCATAATTAATGTCCATAATTCAACAGATCATGAATAATTCCTGAGGCAGTAAGTATATCTTTCTTACCGTGCAAAGCAGAAGACAAATTTCCTTTTGGAGAGAAATCGAAAATCAGGTAGAGTCCGTTTTCAATGCAGCAACCGACTAAGTTAGCGGTATTAGGATGGCTGACATGTAAAATTACACCCAATTCCGTGAGGAACTCTTTTTCCTTGTTAGCATCCTTGCTGTCCTTGGCCAACATCTTAACTGCAATGCGTCTTCCATCAGAAAGATCACCCTTATATACTTCTGAATATCCACCTCGACCTACTATATTATCTGAAACACAGAAGAAACAAATCGCATGTGAATTCCAAGTAATCCGAAAACCACAGGGTTACAAGATAGTTTGGCAAAACCCCACAGCTTTCAACATTTTCAAATAACTATTTTCAGAACTAATTGTACTGACACTTTTACCTGGGTGGAAGTTGTTTGTGGAATTCACGATCTCCTTGTAGCTGAAGCACTTCAACAAAGGTAGCTGCAGTTCGTTCTTGGATAAACTTCCGTTTCGTTTTCTGAATGGTGAACCTAAAAACGAAGTAATGATCCTGCAAGGTGACAATCCTTGCTTTCTTAGGGTGATTTGGCTATTGAAATTGGGAGAAGCAAGAGAGGGGGACGCTGTAACGGTCGAGTCTGCATTGCTACTGGTATCATCTTCTGTGCTCTGAGATTCAGCTTCAAATTCACATAAAACTGTTCTTGGTGAAGGGTTTTTGTTCCGTGTTTCTTGGACAGTTTGCTTTTCAGAAAAGGATGTAGTTCTGCTACTGTGCATGATATCTTGCAACGATGTCCGTGAACTTGATTGAAGGATTTCTGATATTAATTAGAGACAGATTAGAATACAACCCAATCTACAAATGGAGTTGTTATGCCATCTGAAAACTTTTGAATTGAACTAGCTACCTTTGGAGTCAGCAGATTCTGAATCTGAAATCTGATGAGGTTGCTTTGATTTCCCAAGTAAAACCAGTGTGCAACTAGCCGGGGAATGCTTGAAGCAATATTTTGTGATGGATGGAGTTCTAATTCAGTGAGGAAAACATGTCAATGATCATGCGATTGATATAAGTTATAAAATGTTGAAGAAAAAAACAGATCACTAGAATAATTTTCACCTTTTGGATTGGTTTCTTGAGCCACCAAGAAGAAGATAGTCTGCTGAAATTGATTTTGCTTCCTCAATCAGACCTCTTCCAACACTTGAGCTAAAAACTACTCTTGCTTCTAAATTTACCTGAAAATTAATGTTATGCACATGAAGCTTATTATAACTTTCAACAGAAGGTTATCGATACTGAGAACATTTTTACAATTTTCAAAATAAGTTGATAATAATTTACATCATTAAGCTCAGTTCACCTGCTTAAATTGGCAACTCCTGGCAAATTCTCCAAGCACAGATATAACATTGGCTTTTGCTCGACGAAGCTGCGATTGATTTTTTGTTCCTGATTCGTGCTTTTTCCTCTCCTCGCCAACTGAAAAATAGATAACCATATGTAAGACTTACCAATGCAAATGAATTGACTTATGTAGTTGACCATGCTACTATTTTGATAAATGTGATAAAAACAAATATTTGTAAATTGATACAAACCAACTGACCAAGAACATGGATGGCAACGATGTTGTCATTTTGATGAGCAAGAACTCTGATTGCCCATGAGAGCAACTCCTTACTGTCATCTGCATCGGAAGAGATGCCTACGAGTATTCTAGACGGGGTAGAAGGAGGCATTCTGTTTGTCATGAATTATTTAACTAACAGGTTCTGGATGCACTACTTGATGGGTATAATGTGAAGGAGTACTTTCTTTCAGTTATGTGATCTTGTTGTTCTTGTTGACCAAATTAGGATTATATATATGGAGAGGGATAACAGCATGATTAAGTCAGTTGGAAAAGTGTGAGGACTAGTTCTCATTCCATTAGTCTTGTTTAACAAGCATGAAAAACTCTTTTTAGAGTGCCAAGATTAGAACAACTGCTCTCTCTCTCTCTCTCTCTCTCTCTCTCTCTCTCTCTCTCTCTCTCTCTCTATAGAGCTACAATTAAGTGTTGTGGTTGGGTGTTTTGGGATATAAGCAAAGTTGGTGGCACGTATTTGATTTGTCTTGTTTTGTAAGCCAAAAGAAGAGACTGGTCTGAAATATAGTGAAAAGAGAAACAAAAGTGCTACTTTGTTGAATTTGGTAGGAGGAGGGAGCGCTGCTATATATGTGCCACTTCAAAAGGAGCCCCTCATCATGATTCATGAATGAAACGTTGATAGGACACTACATTTTCTTATTTCATCGTTAGAGAGAGAGAGAGAGAGAGAGAGAGGGGAAAACTAAGCTACACATATTAATAAAACAAGGATTCTATACTTATATCTATATGTTTTTTTTTTGGCATTGGGCATTCAAGGGCACATCCGAAGGTCAAATAACTTCAATATACATATATGAAGACATAGTTTTCAAAATATGTGCTGTCATTCAGTCTACCAAGTAAATAACAGCTCTATTACCATACTAGCACATAAGATCTTTGATTTCGGTTCAATTAAAATTTATGAATTAGGAATATCAAATATGTTATAAGAACTAGATGAAGTTTTTTGTTGGAAATGTGCCCTAAATCCAATCATATGATGATACTTTACGGACATTTCACATGTTAAACTAATCTAGTTTAATATAAAGGGCAAAAATTATTGTTTTAAGCCGTCTCATATAAATGTTATATGCTTAAACGATAAGTCCAAGAAATATGTAATTGGGAGAATGTGATATACAAAAGTTAGATTCATGAGACCATTCTCATTCTTATACATATCCTAAATGTTCCTGATCATAGGATTGCCAATTGGGCATTGATGGTCCGTTAAGATCAGTACGTGTTATGTCTTCTCTAAAGGAGAGTAATTGGTCTCGAGTCATTGGTGTAACTGACACCAAGACAAGCATGTAGGTGCTCAATGGAGAATGAGTCCATTGAACACGATCAACAAAGAGTTCTCATATTCATGTCACATGAGAACTCATGGTTGGGATAATGCAAAGTAGTCATTTGACCTAAGGCATCATAGTTGTCTTGTGCTTAGGTCCTTGATCTTTGACTATGTCAAAGTCACTCCGTCAAAGAGTGTCCATGACATAGTTGGGGTTAAGCCACTTAGCCATGGAGGCAAGTAAATGCGCAACAAGGGATCTCTAACCTTCAAACCGTTTGAGGGAGAATACTTTATGATATGATTAAGAATCTCTGGCCAGAATATGAATGAGATTTAGGAAGTCATTCCAAATCACATTCAAGGTAATCATATAAATCCATCAATATGGACTTATGATGATTTTGAATTGTTGAGTGTTGAAGTGTTAAACCACTTCAGGAAATGGAAACTAAGCAAGGACTTCACCTTTGAGTACCTATCCAAATCGTTCACTAAGTTTATTGTAAACTATATAGTGAACAATAACCACGCGCTCTCAAAATCGTTTGATGTGTATACCACAATTGAAATAAGTTTCAAGAGAGATAGTGGGAGTTTATGGACCATTACTATTGTAGTCAAGGGAGAAGTCAAATGAAGAAAGCGAAATAACCCCAAGGGAACAAACTTTCTTTATGAAAGGATGGACATTGGAAAGGTTATTTGCAAGAAATGTCTTGCAAGTGTCAAGAACACACTTTTCAAAGGTGTTGTAAATTGTTCTTGAATAGTTCAAAATAGTTGGTTATTCTACTTGAATGTATGATTCTGTATTAGTAACTATGTTTTACAATCGTTGTAAAAGTGTGGCTAATAAGAAGTAGAAGATTAATGAGAGAAGAGAAAGTACTTCACATTCAGAACATGAATCAAATATAGATCTCTGAGAAAGCAGATAGTGCTTACTTCCTTATATGAACTATCAAAGAAATTGGAAAACCAAAGATTGTCTTTATATTCCAATTTGAATAAGGAACTTAATTCCATCACTATAGTTTTACGAGATGGATAAATGTTTTGTTTGAAAAACATTGTTCTTTATTACTGAATGATTGGATTATAGTAATACAATTAATTGTCTCTATATTGTAGAGATAATGTGGTAGTGTTAACTATTTAGAATATAACGATGCTTAAAACCCAAAAGGTGGCAAAGTAGTGACTAATCCCACTGAGTTGTGTTACCTCTAAAACATAAATTACAAGTTGGTTATAGATGAATGCTTTGGATCGTTAGATTCGGATCCAATGCCTTCTTGTTAAAATTGTATAGAGGTGAAATGTTTGAATCTTTATTCTTTTGGAAAGAAGAAAGAATCATAAAGTTGTTGAGATTAATTCACATAGATGTTTGTGGCACTTGTCCACAACATAATACTACTCATGTTTTATAACATTCACCGAAGATCACTCTCGGTTCAACTATCGTTTATTTTGAATAAACACAAGTCCGAATACTTTGCAAAAGGTTTCAAAGAATTCAAAAGTTGATGAGTAAGACGTCTAAAGTATTTACCTCCTTAGATTTGATCTAAGGAAAAGTAACACTTTAGATGAGTTTCCTTGAAAGATATTAAGGAAAGTAGCATCATAAGATAATGGATTTCTCCATTGGGAGAAGAATGAACTCGAATAAGATGTAGTTCATAGGATGTTATAAATTACCCATATATAGGATATATACTTCTAAGACGATATGATTGTCAATTAGAAGATCTTCCAAAATTTTCATGACTCCATAGGATGTAGTTGGAAAGAAAGACAAGTCTTAAACGTGTTAAGATTTGGGGTTATGTGCTAATAAGCAATATTTGTTTGAGAACAATCTTGTGGGATATCCTTAAATTAACCTTTGGATATCACTTCTATAAACCAACTAACAAATGTTGTTTGTTGGGTAGTTAATTGTGATCGTACACTAGGATTTGCCTAAGAGCAAATGAACGAGAGATAGAACTCAAAGAATGGGTTCTTTGAGAGACAAGATGATGATCAACAAATGTAACAACCTAGTTCCTACATCACAAGCTCCAAGGTAGTCGAGAAGGATTTATAAACCGTCTCAGTTGAATGGTTTGAACTTTATGACTATGTCATAGAGTTACACCTCTTAATTTGAAAGAAATAAGAATGAAAATCCTTATGACTACATTGAGTGTATATATGGCATATACTAAAGGAAATGATATATTACCATTTGACCCGAAATAATGAAACCTTCATAGCTAAATGGTAGCTTAAGGCGACTACAATCAACGAGATTGGTTGACTTGGAAGAAACCATTTTTGAAGCAGTCTTAGTTTCTATTAATTTGACGATTGCTAGCTACAACTAAATGGTGATTCAATGTTTGGACATAATATGGGTTTCCGAAACCATTATCAAGATAGTCTTGATAATATATGTCTAAAATCTAGGAATCACAAGACGTGTAAGTTGTAGAGATCTATCCATCATGAATCTTAGCAAGTTAGTGGGAGCTATAAGTGTCTTATGAGAGAAAGATCAAATTGTTTGATTCCTCATAAGACGTAAATGAATCTTTTGTATACTAGATTTACAAAAGATTAGTGGGAGTTAATCATATTCCTAAAATTGAACATATATGATATATTAATTTTTGGAATTCTTCTTCGTTAAAGTTATGACTTTAAATGTTCTATAACAATAAAATGTATATGGGAGACATAGTCTATATACATGGGATGGAAATCTATAATCATAGATTTCAAGATATAATTGGATTATCTCAATCCTTATTGATAGACAACAGATGTAGGAAGTTTCTCATATGATGATAAACTTCAATCAGAATGACAATTCTAGTGAGACTAGGAAGTTGCTCTTCTAAAAGGGAATGTACCCTTTGACTCTGAAAGAAGCATAAAGTGTTAGAATCCTTTATGCATACACAGAAAGGTAATTTATGTATTTTATATTGTATGAAAAACATTGATATGAGTTGTGCCAAGATATGTACAAGACGATATCAGTGCAAGCCCAAGATCAGAACCATGGCAACTGTCAAGTGAGTCCTTAAGTATTTAAGAAATACTAAAGGATATATTTCAAGAATGAGGAAGAATTAGAGTAACACAATGGAAGCGTAAATGTATTAGATTATGAATCCACTATCGTATCCATCATTGGATGTCACTTCATTTTAAATGAAAAGATAATTGGATATCTCTTTATTATGACTAAAGAGATATTTGGGTGGAAACATTAAAAGTAATGACTTTAGTGTGTTCCATCATGCAGGTAAAATATCTTGCCATATAGAAGCTTACAACAATGTTGTTTGGATGGGAAAGTTCATTTATGAATTCTCTATTCGGTTCAAACCAGAAAGTGCATCTAGTGTACCGACACTACTACACTAATGGGGCGATAGCTCAAGTCAGAGAATCAAGGTCTCATCAAGATCCGAACTCAAATGAGAGACTAAACCACATGATTGAGAATCAGGTATAATGGTGACGTCATTATTCTCAAGGTTGCTTCTATGGATAACATATAGATATCCATTGTCTAGGCCTACTACTCAGCCATTTTTGAAATGAATTCAAAAGAGGTATCATCAATGATGACCAAGCTGATTGGCTTTAGTGCAAGTGGGAGATTGTTGGAAATGTGCCCTAAATCCAATCATATGATGATACTTTACGGACATTTCACATTTTAAACTAATTTAGTTTAATATAAAGGGCAAAGATTATTACTTTAAGCCGTCTCATATAAATGTTATATGCTTAAACGATAAGTCCAAGGAATATGTAATTGGGAGAATGTGATATAAAGAAGTTAGATTTATGAGACCATTCTCTTTCGTATACATATCCTAAACGTTCCTGATCATAGGATTGCCAATTGGGCATTGACGATCCGTTAAGAACAGTACGTGTTATGTCTTCTCTTAAGGAGAGTGACTGGTCTTAAGTCATTGGTGTGATTGACACTAAGACAAGCATGTAGGTGCTCAATAGAGAATGAATCCATTGAACACGATCAACAAGGAGTTCTCATATTCATGTCACATGAGAACTCATGGTTGGGATAATGCAAAGTAGTCATTTGACCTAAGGCATCATAGTTGTCTTGTGCTTAGGTCCTTGATCTTTGACTATGTCAAAGTCACTCTGTTAGAGGGTGTCCACGACATAGTTGGGGTTAAGTCACTTAGCCATGGAGGCAAGTGAATGCGCAACAAGGGATCTGACCTTTAAACCGTTTGAGGGAGAATACTCTATGATATGATTAAGAATCTCTGGCCAAAGTATGAAAGAGATTTAGGAAGTCATTCCAAATCAGATTCAAGGTAATCATGAATAAACTATCAAACCAAACAATGTGGTCAAGAGTATTGTATTAGAGAAAGACCGTATTGCATTGTCATCCTAAATTGAATAGGTTCTCCACCTCTTCTGATTAGCTTAGATAGCCATGATATACTACTAGATGTTACTCATGGTTTGTGGAAGCAGGTGTATAATCACTAAAGGGACAGTTGAAAGTAAGTTTCAATTCACAATCGATATGAAGATTTCTAATCGCCTACTGCGTCGCTAAAAGGAACCTAATGGATCGTACACCATGTAAGGTAGAGATTGAAGAAATAACAGAGATGAGTAGGATAATTAAATTGTTTAATTATTTATGGCACGGATTAATTAATATGTTAATTAATCAAACGAATAAGCTCGTTATAAACCTCGGGTTAGTTTTGGGCCGCAAGGGCCAATGGGATTTGAATGCCAAGCCCATTAACTTAAGTTGTACGACAACTTGAATACACAAAGGGCTTGAAAGCCCAATAAATCCTTAAGGCCAGCCACATTAGAGGATGAAGGGTTTTGGTTCTTTTGTCTCTTAATTGAAGGGACTATATAAAGGACTTTATAAAATTTTCATCATTAGGGTTTCTTTTGGAGAAAAGATGTGAACACAAAGCTCTCTTTTCTCTCTAAGAGGCCGGCCACCCTAGAGGAAAATAGCTAGCAATCGTACTTCCTCTAAGTCACTCATCTCTTCATCAATGCTCTCCTTGGTGTGGAGACTTAGAGGTTCTCTATTTTGGGAACTTGGAGAATCCATTCTACCATCCTTGTCCAAGAAATCCATGGCGCTAAAAAGTAAGGAATGAAGGTCCTATCTCTTGGGTGATTAGCCTTTGATTATGCAAAGAGGAATCCACAAAGGTATAATATTTCTCAACCCACTTTGTTCTTGAGTTTAGTCTTGGTTCACCACACTCACTAGGCCTTGAATTTCATGGGTAAAGTTTTGTTTTTGAGTGCATACAAGCATGATTCCGCCTTTAATTGTTAATTGCATGTTGTAGATGTTGCTCAAATGAACTTGTTTTTCACAAATATTTCCTTCACTTTCCAAGTACACTAATTAATGCACTCAAACCCTAACAAAAATTGCAATTTAAATTATTGAATTGGCAGCCCTTTTCTCAAATTTTTGATAATTTGAAAAAGGTCAACCAGACTCCACACTATTTATAGCAGTTTCTATTATGCACAATTTCACAAAGTTAGACCTTCTATTTGACACACCCCAACCTAATTAGCTTTCCAACTAAGGGTGGAAATGTGCTAGCCGACACTAAGTTGATGATAAAACTGACGAAATACAATCTCTTAATGACAAAGACATGAGCAAGGAAAATGTGAAGTGAATTATTTCAAACCAAAAGGCTCATTATTTATTTATACTATCATCTAAGTTCCCTGCACAACCTCCCCACTTGGGGACACAATCTAGAACTAATTCCATTTTTATATTACCTCAATCAGAGCATAACAATAGTGTTACAACAATAATTCACAAAAGCATTGTGTTGTGCCACATATATAATGAAAGTAGTTTGTATAATTGATTTTAACTCGATAATGACAAAGCAAAAGTGAAACTACCCAACTAGTAGGAAGTCCGCACTACTACTAAGTCCATTCATCCTCTTCAATGCAAGCCTTGCATCTTGCTAGGTCCTGAGGGGGCTCAAAACAAAGTGTGAGTGGATCATAATCATTTATCATGTAAAAACCATTTTCAACATACTAACCCCTGTTTCGTAAAACATATATAGTTGGAAAACTACATAATATTATTTACTACCATAACAGTAATGAAATTCACAATCAAATCATTAATTGAAATCATTTAGTCAAAGTTCAAAAGTCATACCTTTGTTCAATAAATCAAAATAGTGTCTACTAGCGTAAGTAGAGCATGCAGGGGATGCTAGCCTCTACTAGCTAAACACACTACTAGTAAGAATCAATAATCCTAGCATCTAGTAGAATATAATATCACCTACAAATAATCTATGCTCATAGCTAGCTTTACAATATGAATCATAACCATGTGGTGAAAGTAAATAATTAATGATATCAACATATCATTAAGTTAAATAAGTTGTAAGCCTCGTCAAAGACTAATGATAGTAATGTAAACACGAAAATTCTATAACGAATGAAACGAGAACACGTGTACAAAGTAGATTTGTATTGATGAATTTGTAGGGTTACAATCTCTGTTTACAATTTTTCTCTGATACAGTCTTCAAATTTGATGCAGACATGTAGGTTGTTGATCCAAGGGTCACGATGAATTGATCACGGATGAACGATTGAACGATTTCTTCAAGTTTTGAGCTTGAAACTATGTGTGGATAGTCTTCACCTCAAAGTTGCGGCAAAGGTAGTGTTGATGTAGGAATTTGTTGATTCAAGGGTCTTGGCGACTTGATCTTGAATCGAATGTCGTTACAAGTTTTAAGCTTACAAAAAAGTCTTAAAGGAATCAGCACAAGTGCTTGTTGATTCTTTAAGGCAATGCTTCAGCTTTGGTCGAAAGAAAGCTTCAGCTTTGGTCGAAAGAAAGCTTTGGCTTTGGTTGTGCGTTCTTTGAAGAGAGATTTGGTAGCATATTAGTCTTCAAAGATTTGGTTCAGAAGTTCCTCTAGATGTAGAATTGCTGACCTTATGCTTATCTTGGGACATTGTATTTATAGACTTCCAAAGCCATGCCTTTGGGTGGATTTGGCTTTGATTTGTGTCTTGATTCGTCCATGGGAGAATTTAGGCATGTTTTGTGTCTTAATTTCAGCCACCTTCCCTTGCTTGGCCGAATTATAAGGCTTGTTACCTATTTTGTGAGAAATCTTCAATTCTTGCTTGTTTTGTGAAGATGCTTTAGCTTTCTTTCCGGTTTTGGGAGCAATTTTGGGCCCCTTGCCAATTTTAAGGAGATTTCTTCCCCTTTGCCGCATTTTAGGAATGCTTTTGAGCTTCCTTTGCTTAATTTGTGCCACATGTCATTGATTACTTGTCCATTTGTGATGAGTCATGTGCCACGTGGAGCTTTGTGATGCATCATTTGCATGCAACAAAGTTTACATGTCTACAAATGCCCCCACTTCAAGGCGCATTGTAGGCATATGCTTGTAACATGTAGGAAACATGTTTTGATGCAATGTGAATGTTCTAACTCAAGGGTCGTTGAGACTTGATCTTGAATTAGTTTCCTTCTTCAAGGGCCACAGAGGCATATTTCTTGAATTGAAATGATAAATTTCGTCAAGGGCCATTGAGGTCTATTTCTTGGACGAAACATTTCTTCAAGGGCTATTAAGGCTTGGTCTTGAATGAAAATGAAAATTTTCTTCAAGGGCCGTAGAGGCTTCATCTTGAATGAAAATGAATTTTCCTTCAAGGGCCGTAGAGGCTTCATCTTGAAAGAAATTAAATTTTTTTTTTTCTTCAAGGGCTGAAGAGGCTGGCTTGATCTTGAAAGAACTGAAAAAATGTTCTTCAAGGGCCGCAGAGACTTGATCTTGAAAGAAATTTTGGAAATGGATAAATTGGCACATACTTATTGTGCGTATTGATTTTTCATAATTTTGACAAAATACATTTGGTGTATTTTGAATTTTTTCCTTGTGGTTGTAGGGAAAAAAAATGTTTTTTCCTTCCTTAGGTAGGAACCTCCTACAATTTTGGTAATGAGGGTGATTCCCTTCAAAGTGTTGGAAAGCTTTAGTGATTTCCTTCAAAACTTTGGAAAGATTTAATGCTTGTCCTTGGGTAAGTAGGATTTGCATTTTTTTCCTTTCCCCTTTTCTTTTTCACGGCAAGGAGTGTGTTTTCCCTTTTAGTTTGGGAAAGACTTGTCCTTGCTTTGGAGGGATTCCCTTCTGTATTTTGGCAAGGAAAGGTACTTTCCTTTAATGTTTTGGAAATTTTAAAGCCTATTCTTTTCTTTTTTTTTTTTTTGTTTCCTTTTCTTCTCTTTGCTGATTTTTTTGTGCAAAAAACATCATGCTTTTCCCTTGTTGGCCAAAACTACATTGCCCTTTTTTGCTTGGAATTTGCTTCCTTCTTGCACCTGGAATGTGCTTCCTTGTTTTAATTTTCCCTTTGCTATTTGGTATGTATTCTTCCTATAGTGTTAGGAAGCAATTAACCCTTATTTATAGGGCAATTGGGTGTGTGTTTTGTTCACAAAACATCCTTGTCGTGCACTACCTTTGTGCTTGCCGTGCCTTGTAGCTACTTGGAGTTGCCTTGGGTTTGTTTGCTGCTTGGTGCCTTGGCTTGGAGCTGTGCCTTTTGCCGGTTGGTGCTTGTTGCAGTGCGTCACTTTTTATCGCGTGGTGTTGTGCAAAAGACTCCAGCGGGATTTCGCTGTGTAGTGCATTTTGGTCACAGTTTCCCTCGGTGTTGACCTTGCCATGCAGTGCAAGAAACTGCTTGCGTAATCGCTGCGAGGTTGCGTAGTGCTATTGCGTAGCATTTTGGTTTTCTTTGCTACTGTAGTGTACTTTAAAGGACTGTCTTGTAATTGCCCTCTTTGCTGTGCTGCTCAAGCTTTGTAGCTGATTTCTGTTCATCATTGTGACTTTGTCATCGTCATCCTTCAACGCTCACGAGGTTTGCCTCGTATGTCTTTTTCTTTAGCGAAGCAATTTTTTTCCTTCTAGCCATCCCATTTTTTATGCTTATGTTGCCTTGTTTGTTTTATTGCAGCCATGGTATTTTTCAAGTGCTTTGAGTGCAATACCATCACCATTCTTTCGAAGGAAGGCGATTCGCAAGATAAGGGAATGACATTGAAGCTTTGTGCACCGTTGACTAGCCCTAAGATGCTTGTTCTTCTTGCAAAAGACAACTCGATGCATATCAAGTTGTGGTCTTTTGAAGTATCTTGGGAGGTGACAGATTTTGGTCGACCAAATACAAAGAAGAAGGTGTGAACGTCGAGGATTCTTATCTTGAATCCTTCCCACCATGTTCGTGACAATCCTTCGCACCATCTTGGTGATCACATCCGTAGTGGAGTTATAACTTAGAATATCACCTTGTCGACTACTGGAGAAGCCATATTTGCTGAGTTTTACAGGGAATGTCTTGAAGATGTCTTGAGCATATCCAAAGATGTGCTTACCAATGTAGGCCCTTATCATGCTATGTAGGCATCTTTGTTTAGTTATGATCGCTATCCTTCTGTCCTTTATGTGTTATTTGAGCATTAGTGTTCAACGACCAACACACTTCACACATCACAAGGGGAGATGTCGATTTCATTTTGGGATCTCTACAAGATAGGAGGCTTGCCAATCCAGGGTAAGTTTTATGATGAGGTTGTTCCTAGCGTGGAGGAATTTTCTCATCGCCATAGTCGAGGATTGCCTATGAGTTGCCGCTATTTGTTTTGGGCGTATCATAAGCTTTCCCAAAAGGCTCAGGGTAAGTCAGGCATGAAGCTTTCTTCATGGATCTGATTTTGGTATTGGGATACCATAAAGTCCAAGAAGCCTTTGAAGAAAAGTGGCCGCAACAATACCAATAAGCCAAAGGGAGACTCATACCCATCAGGTGCCATTGGTTCAGCTAGGCATCGTAACTGATGTGAAAATTAACTTAACACACAAATTAAACCCTCTTGTATCAATTGTAGTAAAGAATGTAAGTAGGGATCGTTCTGGACCGGGGATTAGGAGGGCTTGTTAATAACCTCTAAACTGACTCAAAAATGTAAAATAAAGTTTAAAACACTAAGCTAGACTCAAAGAATGCAAAACTAAACTATAAAACACTAAAACAACTCAAAAAACTCAAAACAGCACAAAACAAGCTAAAAGACTCAAATCTACCACTAAGAGTGAAATTGGACGAAAATAAGTTTTAACTTGGTTCAAAACACTTAAAAACACAAAAGAAATCACTTTCTAACTAATGTGACTCAACAAAGTAAAGGGGGATTTGGTTTTGACGAATTTGAAAACAAAACAAGTAAAGTAAAGAACTAGTGAAATCTGGACGAATTTGAGTAAAGTGAATGGATAAAAGGCTAGCTAGGAGGTTCTTCTCCACACATGTCACACTTGCATACAAAACGATTTCCACAAGCTGAGTGTGCATGTGACAAATGCTGACACGTCTGTAAAAGCAGATACCTCTCCGATTTCTGAGCTTACCTTTTCGAGTTCTGGGCTCCGTCGAGTGCAGAGGTTGCATATGACAAGTGCAGACAAATCTGGAAAAGAAGATTGGCCTGTGGTTTCTGAGCAAGCCCAGCTTTTGAGAAAGCTAATGCCTCTTCGAATTTTGAATTGGCCCCTTCGATTTCTGAGCTCGCCTCTTCGATCTCTGAAATCCCATATAATGCTGATTTGTATAGAGGCACGCGGTACATTTCAAAGCACACTTGAATTTCTGCCTGTAGAAACTCCTTTCTTGCACTTCTACGATCTTGACTTGTCGACCTCTTCTTTCTTCAACACCCTTGAAAATGTCTGGCCCCTCCGACCGTCATTTTGATTTGAACCTTGGTAAAGAGGCAGCCATGCCTTCTCCAGACAACATATGGCGCCCATCTTTCATATCCCCTACTGGTTCTCTTACCGCTGGGGATTCGGTGATGAAGAATGATATGACCGCTACAGTGGTGGCCCAGAACCTTGTCACTCCTAAAGATAACAGACTGCTTTCCAAACGATCTGATGAGTCGGCTGTTAAGGATTCTCTGGCTCTTAGTGTGCAGTGTGTGGGTTCTGTGTCTAACATGGCCCAACGCCTATTTGCTTGAACCCGTCAAGTTGAATCATTGGCGGATGAAGTGATGAGTCTCAAGCAGGAGATTAGAGGGCTTAAGCATGAGAATAAATAGTTGCACAGGCTCGCACATAACTATGCTACAAACATGAAGAGGAAGATTGACCAGATGCAAGAATCTGATGGTCAGATTTTACTTGATCATCAGAGGTTTGTGGGTTTGTTCCAACAACATTTGCCTTCGTCTTCTGGGGCTGTACCGCATAGTGAAGCTCCAAATGATCAACCTCTGATACTTCCTCCTTTTATGGCTCCGCCGACTGCTAAGGCTCCGCCGACTACTGAGACTTCTCCCAAACAGCCTTTGTGAAGGCTCCTTCTTGTATTTTTCTGTCTCTTGTTTATTTTCCATGAATTTTAATGTGAAAATACCTTACATATCTGTCAATGTCTCAAAAATAAATCCAAACCCAAAAATAATTAAATAAGCAACAAACAAATAAATTTTAAAAATGACAATCATGGCAAAATAAAAATGCAGAAAAGGGAAGGTTTTTAGAAACGCAAAACTGCTTGTGGAGCGATTCAAAAATCTCCTTATTTGAATACATGGGTTGCCTCCCAAGAAGCGCTTGCTTTAATGTCTTCCAGCCGGACGATACCTCTATTTAAGCTTGAACAGGGTCTACAGCATGGAAGGGTACATTATCCACGACATGCTCCTCAAAGGCCTCATAATAGGGCTTCAAACAATGCCCATTTACCTTGAATTCTTGTTGTGTCTTCAAACTTTGTATTTGGACTGCACCATGAGGAAAAACATTAGTAACCACAAAAAGACCAATCCATTTGAAACGCAACTTACTAGGAAACAAGCAAAGGCGGGAATTAAAGAGTAACACTTTCTGCCCAATGGAGAATGATTTGCCTCGAATCATCTCGTCATGGAAAGCCTTCATCTTCTCCTTGTAAATTTGGGCATTTTCATTAGCCTCATGCCTAATCTCTTCAAGTTCATTTAATTGGAGCTTTCTATGAATTCTAGCGGCGTCAAGGTCCATGTTGAATGTTTTGATGGCCTAATGCGCCTTGTGCTCCAATTCTACCGGAAAATGGCAAGGTTTGCCATAGATGAGCCGAAATAGGGACATGCCAAGGGGTGTTTTATATGCTATGCGATATGCCCATAACGCATCCTCCAAACGCAAGCTCTAATCCTTCCTTGTTGGCCCAATGGTCTTCTCTAGAATCTGCTTGATCTCCCTATTAGACACCTCGGCTTGCCCATTGGTTTGAGGATGATAAGGTGTTGAAACCTTATGTTTGACATTGTACTTCCTCAATAGCGCCTCAATGGTTCGATTGTAAAAGTGAGAACCTCCATCACTCATGATTACTCTTGGCATTCCAAACCTTGCAAATAGGTTAGTTCTAATGAAATCTGTAACCACTCGAGAATCATTAGTTCGGGTGGCTTTTGCTTCCACCCATTTCGACACATAATCCACATCAAGTAAGATATAAAGGAAGCCATGTGAGGAAGGGAAATGACTCATAAAATCAATATCCCAAAGGTAAAAAATTTCAACATTGAGGATGGAAACATGCGGCATTTGATCCCTTGCACTTATATTTCCTGTTCTTTGGCATTTATCACATGGTAAGCAAAAAATTCTAGCATCCTTAAAGATACTAGGCCAATAGAACCCACATTGTGACACCTTAAGTGCTGTTCTTTGTGTGCCAAAGTGACCACCACATGCATAAGTATGACAAAAGCTTAAAATGGAATGAAACTCAGAATCATGCACACATCGACGAATAATCTGATCCGGACAATATTTCCACAAATATGGATCATCCCACACATAAAACTGTGCATCATTTCTAAGCTTATCATGTTGGTGTCTAGTGAGAGTGCTTGGAATTTGTTTAGACACCAAAAAATTTACCAAATCAGCATACCAAGGTTCACTTACCTTAATGGACATCAATTGTTCATCAGGAAACGTTTTAGCAATGGGTAGGGACTCCTCATTATGCATTATACGACTTAGGTGGTCAGCCACCACGTTTTCACTTCTCTTTTTTTCTCGAATCTCAATTTCGAACTCTTGAAGAAGTAATATCTATCGAATTAGCCTTGGCTTGGCTTCCTTCTTGGAGAGCAGATACTTTAGAGCTGCATGATCAGTGAAAAAAATTACTTTAGTACTAATTAAATATGATCGAAATTTGTCTAAAGCAAAGACAATAGGAAGAAGTTCTTTTTCTATTATGGAATAGTTTAATTGGGCATCATTCAACGTCTGTGACGCATAGTAGATGACATGCAGCCTCTTATCCTTCATTTGTCCTAAAACAGCCCCTAAAGCATAATCGGATGCGTCACACATGAGCTCAAAAGGAAGGCTCCAATCCGGTGGAACAGTAATGGGAGCCGTGGTCAGCAACTCCTTGTGTTGTTTGAAGGATGTCGTGCACTCCTTATTAAAGTCAAACGCCACATCTTTTTGAAGGAGACGGCAAAGAGGTTGGGAAACCTTTGAGAAATCTTTGATAAATCTTCGATAGAAACCTGCATGTCCAAGAAAAGAACAAACCTCTCTGACCGAAGTAAGAGAGGGTAAGTGACGTACAAGATCGATCTTTGATTTATCAACCTCCATTCCTTTTTCAGAGATGATATGTCCTAAAACTATGCCTTGTTTAACCATGAAATGACAATTTTCCCAATTGAGAACAATGTTAGTTTCAACACATCATTTTAAGATCAAACTGAGATTATGCAAACAACCATCAAATGAATCACCAAAAACGCTGAAATCATCCATAAAAACTTCAATAATTTTCTCAACATAATCAGAAAATATGTTCATCATGCATCTTTGAAATGTGGCAGGTGCATTACATAAACCAAATGGCATGTGACGATAAGCAAATGTACCAAAGGGGCATGTGAAAGTGGTTTTTTTCTTGGTCTTGGGGTGTTATGACAATTTGATTATAACCAGAATAACCATCAAGAAAATAATAGAAAGCATAACCCGCTAACCTCTCAAGCATTTGATCAATGAATGGCAAAGGGAAGTGGTCCTTCCTAGTGGTGGCGTTGAGCTTCCTATAATCGATACACACCCTCCAACCTGTTTGGATTCAAGTAGGCACAAGCTCATTTTCAGCATTTGTCACCACAGTTACTCCGGATTTCTTTGGAACACATTGAACGGGCGAAACCCAACGACTGTCGGAAATAGGATAGATCACTCCACAATCTAAAAGCTTGATTATTTCCTTCTTCACAACTTCCATCATCGGAGGGTTGAGTCAGCGTTGAGCCTCTCGAGATGTTTTAAACCCCTCATCCAAAAGTATGCGATGCATGCAAGTGGTGGGACTGATTCCTTTTATGTCGGCCAATGTCCACCTAGTTGTTGTTTTGTATTCCCTTAGCACCCTTACCAACTTGTCCTCCTCTTGTGCCGTGAGTGTACTTGAGATGGTGATGGGCAATGTCTCATCATCGCCCAAGAAAACATACTTTAAATGGCTTGGCAATGGCTTAAGTTCAAGTGTAGGTGGCTGCACAACTGAGGGAAGTAACTTATTAGCCGAAACTAAAATGGAAATTGGGTCTAAAAACTTACCAGATTGTAGTGGCAATGATTCGAGGGCAGCCACCATCTCAATCACGTCTTCATTAGGGGGCACGGTAAGGGAAAAATCATTCATGCTGTGGGGATGCATGGTTACTGCTTCATTGTTTTGAATGTCCATTCCTCGTGCAATGACCAATTCAAGTGCATCGTCATTCAATTGTTCAAAATGGTCATGTGCCAAAGAAGCAAATACATCAATAGAAAAACATGGGTGATCCTCACTAGGATACTTAATATAATCAGAAAGATTGAAATTGATAACTTCCCCATCAAATTCCATCGTCAAAGTTCCATTAAACACATCAATCTTAGTACGGGCAGTTTTCATGAATGGTTGTCCAAGGAGGATGGGTAATGTAGGGGAGTGGTCCGACTCGTCCATTTCAAGCACGTAGAAATCCGCCGGAAAGATTAAGTGATTGACCTGCACTAAAACATCTTCCAAAACTCCCTTTGGATAGGCATTAGATCTATTGGCCAATTGTATAATTACACCATCCTTTTTCAATTCGCCTAAGTGCATAGATGCATAGATTGAATAAGGCATGACATTTATAGATGCACCTAAGTCTAACATGGCAGATTCAAAACGAGTATTCCCAATTACACAAGGAATGGTAAAACTACCCGGATCCTTGCATTTAGTGGGCAGTTGACGCTGTAAAACAGTTGAGACATTTTCACTTACCTTGACAACCTCCTTGCTCGAAATTCTCTTCCTAGTTGTGCAAAGTTCTTTCAAAAACTTGGCATGCCTTGGAACTTAATTGCATCCAAAAGTTGTATATTGACTTAAACTATTCTAAACGTTTCCAAAATATCCTTTTCAGCCTCCTCCTTTTTTGATTGCATAAACCTACAAGGAAAGGGTACATTTGGAGGAACAATGTTAGAATTAATCAAAATTGGAACTTCCTTACCTTTGTTGGCCGAATTGGATGGTTTAGAAGCTTTTAGGGCCTGCGGCAAAGATGTTTCCACCCTTGCCGTGGGGGTGCTTTGCTCCTCCTCTTCAGTTATCAACTCTTCAACCTCGTTGGAATGTGAATTGGACGGTTGGGGATCAAATCCAACTTGTTTTCCACTTCGCAAACTCATGGCTTTTGCAGATTTGAATCCTCCCTTTGGGTTGACAACGGTCAAACTAGGCAACTTACCTTGCTCTCTGAATTGTCCTACAAACTCCGCAATCTGCCCAATTTGCTTCTCCATTTGGTCCACCCTTTTGTCTTGGTTTTGCATTGCTTTGGATTGATTTTCTTGCCCCTGAGACAAATTGGTGAGTAACTTAAGAAGTGTGTCATTATCTAAAGATGTACCTGAGGTGTTTTGGGTAGGTTGTTGTGGGGCTTGTGTTGGTGCGTATTGCTTGGTATAGAAGTCGGAGGTTGCTGCCTAAAGCCTCCCTGTTGTTGGGGTTGTTGGGGCTCCATCCACTTGAAATTGGAATGGTTTCTCCAACCTGGATTGTACATATTTGAATATGGATCGTTCCTTGGCTGGTTGTGGCCTTGAAATTCAATTGCATTGGCGCTTTCCCATCCACCATTTTCAATCAATTGAGGGTACTTTTCAGAGGCATGTCCTTGGATAGAACACACACCACATACACTTAGTTCTTTAATCCTCATTCCTTCGGCCATCTGAGACACAATGGAAGTAAGATTAGCTAACTGCGATTGAATGTCGGATGTGGAACTTACCTCATTCACTTACTGCCGTGGGGTGTCCCTTTGACCAACGCCTTCATATTGTTGAGCATTCAATGCTCGGTTAGCAATTAAGGTCTTGGAAACCATGGGTGTTTTGTCCACCAAAGCTCATCCCACTGAGGCGTCTAGCATTTGGCGTTCAATTGGTAGAAGCCCTTCGTAGAAATATTGAAGAAGAAGCTCATCCTTCATCTGGTGCTATGGACATAAAGCAACAAGGGTTTTAAAACTCTCATAGTAAGTAGGAAATGATTCACCTTGGTTTTGCTGAATGCCACTAATCCTTTTGCGTAGTAGAATGACTCGAGAAGTTAGGAAAAACTTCTCCAAAAAATACCCGTTTCATACTCTCCCATGATGTGACAGTTCCGGGGGCTAGCTCATACAACCAATCTTTAACCTTTTCTAAGAGAGAAAAGGGAAAAGCCTTCATTTTCAGAATGCTCCCATCAACATTCACAGAGGTCATGCTCGAACAAACAACCTCGAACTCCTTCAAGTGCCTATTAGGATCTTCCATGGACATCCCGTGGAACTTAAAGATGCAACAAACTTGATTTCAATTCGAACTCGTCCATCTTCCCTAGGGTAGCCAGGGGGTATTGGATGCATAGGGGAGCGGCATTGTCCAACCCCGAAGTGGAAAGCTCCTTGATTGTTCGATTGTCCGCTACCATGTTGGGATCTTCCTTTTTTCTTCAAGTGGATGTTCTTCAAACTCAGGTTCAGGAATAAGTGGGTTACGATCTTGCTGATTCCTATTCCTTCTCAAAGTCCTCTTAGAATCGTCATCAAAGTCCAAGATATGCTCACAAATCGGATGAGAACTCTGAGTCATAAACTAGTACCTAAAACAAGAAAACAAACAAGGTCAGTAACTAACATAAAAACACATGAAAATAAACAAAAAAGAAATAACAACGGATTAGCAATGTTGCTAATCCCCGACAACGCCGCCAAAAATTTGATGCGAAAATTAACTTAACACACAAATTAAACCCTCTTGTATCAATTGTAGTAAAGAATGTAAGTACGGATCATTCTGGACCGGGGATTAGGAAGGCTTGCTAATAACCTCTAAACTGACTCAACAACATAAAACAAAGTTTAAAACACTAAGCTAGACTCAAAGAATGCAAAACTAAACTATAAAACACTAAAACAACTCAAAAGACTCAAAACAGCATAAAACAAGCTAAAAGACTCAAATCTGCCACTAAGAGTGAAATTGGACGAAAATAAGTTTTAACTTGGTTCAAAACACTTAAAAACACAAACGAAATCACTTTCTAACTAATGTGATTCAACAAAGTAAAGAGGGATTTGGTTTTGATGAATTTGAAAACAAAACAAGTAAAGTAAAGAACTAGTGAAATCTGGACGAATTTGAGTAAAGTGAATGGATAAAAGGTTAGCTAGGAGGTTCTTCTCCACACATGTCACACTTGCATACAAAACGATTTCCAATTGCTTTTCAATAAACCATGAATTCCCAACACCCCAGATTAACCGTGAATTGCACTAATTAACTCTCAGATTTTCCTAAAGTTATTGAATTGGATGATTGCATACGACAACCCAAAGTATTCCCCACAAGTTCCCCACATGAATTGCATAATAGAGATACAAGCAAAGATCATTATGTTCTATAAAAATCATAAGCATTGACAAGGCACTTGTTACTATGAATTGCATGAAACTTATGCCAAGAATTTACTTAACGCAGTTGTGACAAGCAACCTTTACTACTTGTGAATATAAGTTCATAACGATTAGGTGAAACTCCTTATATCCTCGCATCAGATTTATGCATGAAAATTAAGCGTGCACTCTCAACCAACATACACAAATCAGTTTTAATTCAAATGGATAAGTAAATTGAATTCACAACTTATGAATCACAACTGAAGGTAATCAAATCATATTGCAAGCATGAACATGGTTTCGAATTCCCCCCAGCTAAGGGGGGTTTAGTTCCTCATACTTACAAAGCAACGATAAACAAATTTAGACATTGAAAATAAAAGAAAGAAGACACCTAAACGCTCCAACGATCCAAGTTGGACAACATGCACGTCCAAACACTTTTCTTCCCTTCCTTTGCTACGGCACAAGGTGTTGGTGAGTGTTTGAAGGTTTGGTTGTATGGAAGAATGGATGTGAAGATGAATGGATGTGTTTGGATGAAAGTTGTATTGGAATGGGGATGAATTCTGAAGCAAAAACTGAATGTAATGGCTGCCACACACACTTCCTTTTATAGAGGAAGTGCACGGCATGGAGGGATGGATGGTGGTGTGAGCAATGATTCAAAGGTGAAAGTGAAGTATGAAGGGAAAATTATGAGATTCTAGAATGGGATTTCATAATGACTATCATGCATATACAAATAAAAAATTAATATACGAAAGCAGCGGAAGCATTTATAACATATTATCAAAGCTATAGTCATGCAAATCCCCTTCAAGGTTCATAGGTTTATATATAATGCATCAAAACAATTTTTAGAATCAAGAACAAAGTGAAGGTTAGTCTTATACCTCTTGATCTAGACTTAAGACCAAGGATGGACCACCTCCAAGGCCTTTGCTCCTTGAAATCCTTGAGCCTAGCTTCCCTCCTTGCCTCCTCCACTTTGTTACAATGAGTGCTCCTAGGTTCTCTTCAAGTTCCCAAAGTAGGAAACCTCTAAAGATCCTCACCCACTAGTGTAGTGAGAAGGATGAAGGAATAACCAAAAGGGTGTAAGAGATGTTAGTAAAAACCCCCCTTTGGTGGCCGGCCTTTGTGGTTCAAGATGGCTATTTTCTTTTGCCTCTTTTGTTGTTCAAAACTCACAAAAACCCTAATGAACAATATCTTATAAAGTTGCTTATATAGACAAAAAGAAAACCTAGTCAACACTTGACTAAATATCTCTCCAAAACCCACATAATATGGCCGGCCCTCTTGTGTTGTTTTTGGGCTTTGGGCTTTTATTATTTCAAGTCATCCAATGCTTGAATAAAAGCCCAATGGGTTTAGGCCCAATGGGCCTAATTAAACCCGAACGTTTCTTTAAGCCCAAAACGATCTTTATCGCTTTTATGATTTCTTTAGACTTTTCTAAATTAATCACAACACATAATTAATCCAATTAATTGTTTCCATCATCCATTAATTACTCACTACAATAGTGTATTGGTGAACAACCTTTTAGGTTCTAATTAGCAAGGCAGTGAGGTGATTGGCATTAATCCAATTGCTTATATTTAATTCAATCACTTAGTGAATTAAAACCTCATTTTAATTCACCTTTCTTCTTTGACGACTACATCTAATCATCTAGAAGAACTCACAAGCTATGAGTAACATCTAACCATATGTCATAGCTACCCAAGCTAATGTAGAAGTTTATTCGGAGAACCTAGTCAGTTGGAATTACAATGTAATTCAATCCTTCTCTAATACAATACTCTCAATCACATCATTAGGGTATGGATATATCATGTCAAACCCCTAACGTGATTATTCCTTCTTATATGATCCAATTGAGTCGTTTAGGAACGCTTTCCTTTATTACGCTCGATACTTCGGCCGAAGATTCCCGAATCATATCTTAGAGTATTCTTCCTCTCTTATCGAGGATTAGAGATTCCTTGTTGCGCATACACTTGCCTTCATGACTAAGTGGCTTAACCCCAATCATGCCGTGGACACCCTCGAATGGGGAGACTTTGACATAATCAAAGATTAAGTACTTAACCACAAGACAACGACGATGCCTCAGGTCTAAGGATTACTTACATCTTTCCAACCATTAGAGTTACTTGCTTGACATGTGAGTAGACCTCCATGCAGGTACTCCCGTTCGATTGTGTTCAGTGAACTCATTCCCTTAATGAGCACCTGCATACTTGTCTTAGTGTCACAACACGAATGGGATGAGACTTTCCATCCTTCCAATTGAAGCAGACATAGTATGTACCGGTCTACGCATTGTCAGTATCCCTCCGACAATCCAATGACCAGGAACCTTTTTGGACATCTGTTTATGTGAAGAAGGTCTCTGTAGTCTAACATCATTAGATTACTTCTTCAATCGATCCATTGTCCATGGATTCACTATTCAGGACATATTTCGTTTATTGAGATAGTCCTAATTAGTATCTTTGCCATTTGATGTATAAGAATCATCCATACATCGATTCATTTGTCCTGAAAGATTTCTTCCAAAGATTGACTTTCAGGGCATATTTCCAACAATCTCCCACTTGCACTAAAGTCAATCACTAGTGTATCTCATACAGCTTGTCGAGAGAGTTTATGCTCGTAGGTTAACTTGGTTATGTATTAATCTCTTTTATTAAAAGGGATTTACTTATAAAATGTTTCCAAGACATTTGATGATGTCTCTTTAATGTGTTCGAATACTTTGATGAGACCTTGATTCCATGGCTTGAGCTATCGCCCCATTACGTCGTAGTACTCTACTAACGACCTTATGGTTTGGATTCAATCATGGGTTCTTAAAAGAACCCCTTTCATTCAAAACACCTTTTGAAGCAGTTTCTAAAACATATATATCTACATATATTTCGTTTGTATACTTTATACAAACTTTGCTTCAATCTTGAGACCATTGTAGTACAATACTAACAATTCATTCATATGATTAGTACTTCATCCAATATGAAGTTCCATTCATTAAAATGGCTTATTTTTCACTTTGGTTAACAACCTAAGTGAATGCACGCTTCCAGAGTCCCACTCTGATGTTTCTTTCTTAAAAGGCAATAATACTCTATCAGTTGCTTTGGTTCTGATCCTGGGATATAGTAATATCTTAAAGTGATAAACTCAGTGGTTTTCTTCACCTTTGGATATCTACTTCACAAGTCAATACATGTGTCCCTTTTGTGATTTTATGACACATTCATTATAAGGGTTATGAAAGTGATTTCCTATCACATAGGAAAATGCTTTCTTAAATCTTCAACATTTGAGATTTAATTCCCATATAACATTATTGAGATAGCCTTGCTATATCAGTAAGTCCAATTTCAAGTCTATACTTCAAAATTGACTGTGTCATGTTTTGTCATTTTCGAGTAACATCTATGTTTCATCAAGTCTATTAAATAGACTTTATTCACATCTTGTTGCTCAAATTATGACATCACTCCCACTGGCCTTGTTGTAACTTAGCATTCATTCAAAAATAACACTTATATTTTCTTGATTTGAATGCGTGTTGCTCCCACTAACTTGTCTTGGATCCATTGAGAATTATTGAGATCCATTAGCTTATTGATGATGTTCTCAACAATTTTGAGACCATCAACAACCCTAGCTAACACAAGTTATTTAAATGAATCACATACAAAAGAATTCCTTCTAAAGTAATTCCTTTTGAATATGTGACTTGTTTTATCAAGTCTATTCATTTAATTATACGATGTCATACACCATACTAAAAGTTTTAGTCATACTAAGACCTTTAATGTAGTCATATAAGAATTATCTAATTCCTTAGTGGAAGTATGGCTCCTACTAAGGATATAGCTACTCAACCATTCCTTCTAGGTGGTTGATATAATTCTCTATCAAAACTACATAGAGCAATATCGTTACATGAGATGTTGAATTTGGATTGTCTTGTTGTTAAACCATATGTTGTGACTCATTTTGAAACTTATTCCCTTTTGTTTCATCAACTTGTCCATATGCTTTGTCATTAGCATGTTCTCATAAAAGAGAATGATGGACAACTCCCAACATATAACCATTTTATGCTAGGTTGACGAAACCAACATTCAAAGACTATTCTTTAAATGTTACACAACATAGAATTTTAACGTTTGAAGAGCTTGAGTCCTTTTAACAATTAAAATTATAAACTCTTAATAATAGTCAAGTACTATTATTCTTTAGACAACTATAAACCAATCACATTCAAGTTTATATCCATTTTCACGCCTCCCATGTTGGAAATGTGCCCTAAAGCCAATCATGTGATGATACTTTATGGACATTTCACATGTTAAACTAATCTAGTTTAACATATAAAGGGCATAGATTATTGTTTGAGCCGTCTCATATAAATGTTATATGCTTAAACGATAAAGTCCAAGGAATTTGTGATTGAGAGAATGTAATCTAATGAAGTTAGATTCTTGAGACCATTCTTTCGTAGACACATCCTAAACGTTCCTGATCATAGGATTGCCAATTGGGCATTGACAGTCCGTCAAGATCGGTACGTACTATGTCCTCTCTCAGGGAGAGTGATAAGTCTCGAATCATTGGTGTGTGTGACATCAAGACAAGTACGGTAGGTGCTCAATAGAGAATGAGTTCACTGAACGCGATCAACGAAGAGTTCTCATATTCCATGTCACATAAGAACTCATGGTTGGGATAATGCAAAGTAGTCCTTTGACCTGAGGCATCATAGTTGTCTTGTGGTTAAGACCTTGATCTTTGATTATGTCAAAGTCATCCCACCAGGAGGGTGTCCACGGCATCGTTGGGGTCAAGCCGCTTAGCTATGGAGACAAGTGAATGCGCAACAAGGGATCTCTAACCTTCAAACCGTTTGAGGGAGAATACTCTATGATATGATTTGAATCTTTGGCCAAAGTATGAATGAGATTAGGGAATGCGTTCCGAATCACATTCAAGGTAATCATATAAGCACAAGACACACATTGGATAGTAGACATGAGAAAATAAACTATCAAACCAAACAATGTGGTCAAGAGTATTAGATTAGAGAAGGACCGTATTGCATTTGTAATCTCGAACTGAATAGGTTCTCTAACCTCTTCTGATTAGCTTGGGTAACCATGATATGCTGCTAGGTGTCACTCATGGTTTGTGGAAGCCCTAAACGTGTATAATCACTAAAGGGAGAATTGAAAATAGTTTCAATTCACAATCGATGTAAAATGGTTTTAATCGCCCACTACCTCGCTAAAAGGAACCTAATGGATCGCACACCGTGAAAGGTGGAGATTGGAGATTAAACGGAAATGAGTAAGAATGATTAAATGGTTTAATCATTTATTTATGGCAAGGATTAATTAATATGTTAATTAATCAAACAAATAAGTTCGTTAAAGACTTCGGGATAGTTTTGGACCTTAAGGCCCAATGGGCTTCGAACGTCAAGCCCATTAACTTAAGTTGTATGACAATTTAATGAATGAAGATTCATTAAAGCCCAAAAGCCCAAATCCCATAAGGTGGCCGGCCATATTAGATGAATTAGGGTTGTTTGGTTATTTAGGTCACTTAAAGAAGTGACTATATAAATGACTTTATAACTAAATATTCATTAAGTAAAAAAATGGGTTTATTTTTGGGGAAAATAGGTGAGAATTGTCTCTCCATTTTCTCTCTAAAGAGGCCAACACCTTGGAGGGTACATCTAGCAATCCTACTACTCCAAGGTCACTCATTTCTTCTACAATCGAACCTTGGTGTCGAGAATTAGAGGTTCTCAATTTTGGGAACTTGGAGAACCTATTCTTCCATCCAAATCCATGGATCTAAGAAGCAAGGAATGAAGGCCCTTATCTCTTTGGGTGATTAGCCTTTGCTTATGCAAAGAGGAATCTACAAAGGTATTAATTTCAACTCACTTATGTTTTGAGTTGATTATTGGTTCACCAATCTACTAGGCTTTGAATTTCATGGGTAAATGTTTTGTTTTTGAGTGCATGTAAGCATGATTCCGCCTTTAATTGTTAATTGCATGCTATATGATGTTGCTCAAATGAACATGTTTTACAAAATAAATCCTTCAAGTGGTATCAGAGCCTAGGTCTAGTAGTTGGTGAATCCTTTTGTGTTTTGTAGTTCATAAGTTTGTGATCTAAAAGTTGTAATTGTTACAAGCTTTATTCTTGCTTCTTTGAAAGTAAATTTTGTTGGAAAATTTGCTATCTCAAATGTTGTAGATGTTGTTCATATGAGCATGAATATTGGAGCTAAAATTTGGTACCATGCTTTTGGGAAAATTCGGCCAAAATCAAAGGGTGATTTTTTGGGTTCTTATTTGACTTGTTAAAAGTGTTTTAATGTGTTCTTTGGAACCCCTAAGTACCCTAGTTTGGTTAGATGTTATTTCCCTTAAGTAAGAATGGTTTTGGAATGTTTTTTGGTGGAAAAAGTTCATGGAAAAATTTGGGTTTTTCATGGATGTTCTTCATTGTTCTTGATGTTCTTGCCAAGAACAAAAAGGTTTGGTGTTTTGATTCAAAGTTTTGAATTATTTCATAAAGTATATGTGATATGTTTTTAAATGATTTATTATGTATTTAAAGTGTTAGATATTTGTATAAATGATGATTGAAATAATTGTGATTGAATTATTTCATAAACTTATCTTACATACACTTGCATGTTTTTGACAAAACTCACTAATCAACACACACACCAACCTTATCCCTCCCCAAAACCAGCCACTCCCTCAAAGGGAGTACTTTTGGGGCTTTTATGAAATTACATAAAGTTTTGATACTTTTGTGTATTTGCACTTTGGCCCAAAAGTTTACGTTTTTACGTTAAGGTCCAAAACGCTAAAGGACAAATTGTTTTGATCCTTTAATGATGTTTTTGCATTATTAAAAGTTTGGGTTCTAGTTGTATTTACATGAAGTTGTGACTTTTGTGTATTATACAAAGTGACCCCAAAAGTTTTTGTTATTGCAATATGGCCCAAAAGTTGAGGTTAATTGCATGATGGCCCAAATAGGATGAGAACAAAATTGTTTTGTCTCTTTAAATGAGAATTGGATTTTCATTTTGTTTAGCTCCATTTAAATGAATCTTATGGATACAAAAACCAAATGAAAATGTTGCATTCAATTAATTAGTTAAAGTGTTAATTAATTAAAGGGTGATTATGAACCTAAGCCTAATATAATTGAGCTATGTGAAAGGCGTTTCAAATTTGTTTGAACCATGGGAATGTGTAGATTAGATTTTGGTTGTAATTTGATTTGATCAAATGTTGTAAAAGGGCTTAAGCTCTTCTTTACTTTAAAGTAATTTGTTATATGCAAATGTTGTAATGAGCATAAGCTCACCTTTACTTTGAAGTACTTCTTTCTTGCTTTATACGATATGCATGAAAATGAAGTAGTTGGGTCCAACGCCCCTAAGACAACACGCCTTAATGTGATTAAACGCGCGTAACTAAAATCAATCACCATTCCTAGACCGAGATTCAACACAAGGCTCGTGTTGAATCTAAACAAAGGTTCATAATCATCGTTAGGCCCTAAGGCAACTATGTAGTCCATCAAATGAATGCAAAGTTTATGTTAGTAGTATCATATACTCTTGCTTTAAAAATCGTTTTAAAAGCATAGTGGGAGTATTATGTACAACTAAAACAAAGGGATGGACCAATAGTTGTAATAGGACCAAAATAATTTTAATAGAGATTAAAGTGTATGTTTATATGTGATGAGACACAAAACCCTCAACCAAACCAATATTAAGTTGATAAGCGGAGAGTGCTTTGAACACTCTTTCGTGGCCTTCCACCGTGGTAGACTCCGATCGTTTGTGACTCGTACACCAGCTTCACCCTATAATGGGGGAGTACAAAGTGCGTGCTTACACTCAGGAGGAGTTCTATATACATACATGATGAAGTGAGGTAGGCAACGAGTTTAGCCAACATGATATAATTCTGAGGCTATGCTTGAACCCCTACACGAACTAGGCATGGTGGGAATGACTTAACTAAGTGCAATGACGCCAACATGATATAATTCTGAGGCATCACTCTCTAGAGGCCAAATAAGATGGGTACTTGCATTAGTTGCAAATGAGTAAGCGTACTCTCTCATTATTATTAATGCTAGCCAACATGATATAATTCTGAGGTGGGCTTGGTAATAGTGAGCCTCCCATAACCTACTAGGAGTTTCATCCAAAACTCTCGAATTCCTATGAGGGATATGGAATTTGCCAAAAATAGTGGGTGGTGCTATTTGATTTAAAGACCCAAATCAAATGGCTTAAAATCAATCAATCTATATTCGTTATGTATTTGATTACCAATATATTTGCAAACGCTATCCAACACTTGACAAAACCGAATGTTTAGTTTACGGACTTGGTACTACAAAACCATAGATTGTCTTTAATGGCTTGTAAAAGTACCAAAGTAGTCTCATCCTCACAATCTTACTATTGATAATGTATCATTAGAAGAATATGTTAGAAAAGGTCTATCATAACGAGGACAACACTTTTAATGTCATAATTCTTCAATTACAATTTGTTGTATGAAGAAATAGGAGTTGCTTTGAACAACTCTTAGTCAATGCAAACACTTAGTGCTTGTTTCTTTGTTACATGAACAAGGAACTTGAGAAGAAAGCACAAAGGCATGAACACTTAATGTGCCATGATTCTTCATTTACAATTGTTGTATGAAGAAATGAGAGTTGCCTTGTACAACTCTTGAAGGTTTGTAATTATGTTTAGAACATAATGGTTGGTTGACAAAAATAGTCCATTAACATGGACTTATGATGATTTTGAATCATTGAATGTTGAAGTGATAAATCACTTAACGAGACGGAAACTAGGCAAGGACTTCACCTTTGTGTCCCTATCCTAATGGTTTACTAAGTTTATTGTAAACTATGTAGTGAACAATAACCACATGCTCTCCAAAATTGTTTGATGTGTATAACACAATTGAAAGAGGTTTCAAGAGAGATAGTGGGAGTTTAAGGACCATGTCTAATGTAGTCAAAGGTGAAAGTCAGATAAAGAAGATAAATAACTCCAAGGGAACAAACTTTCTTTATGAAAGGATGGACATTGGAAGGGGTATTTGCAAGAAATGTCTTGCAAGTGTCAAGAACACACCTTTCGAAGGTGTTGTAAAATGTTCTTGAAAAGTTCAAAACAGTTGGTTCTTCTACTTGAATGCATGATTCCGTATTAGTAACAAAGTTTTACAATCGTTGTAAAAGTGTGACTAATAAGAAGTAGAAGATATATGAGAGAAGAGAAGGTGCTTCACATTCGGAAACGTGAATCAAATGTAGATCTCTGCGAAAGCAGATGGTACTTACTTCCTCATATGAACTACCAAAGAAATTGGAAAAACATAGATTGTCTTTGTATTCCAATTTTAAGGAACTAAATTCCGTCACTATGTGAAATGGATAAATGTTTTGTTTGACAAAACAATGTTCTTTATTAATCAATGATTGGATTACGGTAATCTAATTAATTATCTCTATAATAGAGATAATATGGTGGTGTTAACTGTTTAGAAAATAATGATGCTTAAAACCCAAAAGGTTGCAAGGTAGTGACTAATCCCAACAAAAGTTGTGATACCTCTAAAACATAAATTACGAGTTGGTGAAAGATGGATGCTTTGGATCGTTAGATCCGGATCCAATACCTTCTTGTTAAAATTGTATAGAGACGAAATGTTCGAATCTTTATTCTTTTGGAAAGAAGAAAGAATCACAAAGTTGTTGAGGGTAATTCACTTTGATGTTTGTGGCACTTGTCCACAAACATATTACTACTCATGTTGGATAACATTCACCGAAGATCACTCTCGGTTGGACTATAGTTTATTTTGAATAAACACAAGTCCGAATACTTTGCAAAATGTTTCAAAGAATTCAAGAAATGTAAGTTGATGAGTAAGACATCTAAAGTATTTACCTCCTTAGATTTGATCCAAGGAAAGGTAACACTTTAGATGAGTTTCCTTGAAAGATATCAAGGAAAATTAGCATCATAAGATAATGTATTTCTCCATTAGGAGAAGAACGAACTTGAATAAGATTTAGTTCGTTAGATGTTATCTATTACCCATATATAGGATATATACTTCTAAAACAATATGATTGTCAATGAGAAGATCTTCCAATATTTTCATGACTCCATAAGATGTAGTTGGAAAGAAAGACAAATCTTAAGCATGTTAAAGATTTGGGGTTGTGTGCTAACAAGCAATATTTGTTTGATAACAATCTTGTAGGATATCCTTAAAATAACTTTTGGATATCGCTTCTATAAACCAACTAACAAATGTTGTTTTGTTGGGTAGTTCATTGTAATTCTACAATGTGATTTGCCTAAAAGCAAATGAACGAGAGATAGAACTCAAAGAATGGGTTCTTTGAGAGACAAGAAAGTAATCAACAAATATAACAACCTAGTTCCTATACCACAAGCTCCAAGGTAGTCGATAAGGATTTATAAACCGTCTCAGTTGAATGGTTTTGAACTTTATGACTATGTCATAGAAGTTACACCTCTTACTTCGATAGAAATAAGAATGAAAAAAAATCCTTATGACTACATTGAGTGCATATACGATATATACTCAAGGAAATGGTAAAGTACCATTTGACTCGAAATAATGAAACCTTCAAAGCTAATTGGTAGCTTAAGGTGACTACAATCAAATAGAATGGTTGACTTTAAAGGAACCATTTTTGACGTAGTCTTAGTTTCAATAAATTCGAAGATTGCTAGCTACAACTAAATGGTGATTCAATGTTTTGACATAATATGGGTTTCCGAAACCATTATTAAGATAGTCTTGATAATATATGTCTAAAACTATGAATCACAAGACATGAAAGTTGTAGAGATCCATCCATCATGGATCTTAGCAAGTTAGTGGGAGCTATTTGCATTTTATGAGAAAAAGGATCAAATCGTTTGATTTCTCATAAAGATGTAAATGAATCTTTTGTTTACTAGTTTTACAAAAGATTAGTGGGAGTTAATCATGTTCCTAAAAATTTAAATATATATGATATATTAATTTTGGAAATGAAAAGAATACTTCTTCGTTAAAGTTATGACTTTAATACATTATATGAAGATAGAATGTATTTGGGAGATATAGTCTATATACATGGGATGGAAATCTATAATGATATATTTCATGATATAATTGGATTATATCAATCCCTAATAATAGACAATGGATGCTAGGAAGTTTCTCATATGATGATAAACTTCAATATGAAGGACGATTCTAGTGAGACTAGCAAGTTGCCCTTCTCAAAGGGAATGTACCATTTGACTCCCAAAGAAATAATGCGTAAATTGAATCCTTTATGCATACGCAGAAAGGTGATTTATGTATTTCATATTGTATGAAAAACATTGATATGAGTTGTACCTAGAACGGTACAAGACGATATCAGTGCAAGCCCAGGATCAGAACCATGGCAACTGTCAAGTGAGTCCTTAAGTATTTGAGAAATACTAAAGGATAAATTCCTCAAAGAATGAGGAAGAATTAGAGTAACGTAAGGGAAGCGTAAATGTATTAGATTATGAATCTAATCCATCATTGGATGTTTCTTCATTATGAATGAAGAGATAAACGAATATCTCTTTATTATGACTAAAGAGATATTTGGATGGAAACATTAAAGTAATGACTTTAGTGTGTTCCATTATGAATGCAAGATATATTGCCATATAGAAGTTTACAACAATGTTGTTTGGATGGGAAAGTTCATTTATGAACTCTCTATTCGGTTCCAACCAGAAAGTGTTTGACACTAATGGGGCGATAGCTCAAGCCTGGGAATCAAGGTCTCATCAAAATCCGAACACAAATGAGAGACTAAACCACATGATTGAGAATCATGTATAATGGTGACGTCGTTATTCTCAAGGTTGCTTCTGTGGATAACACATATAGATATCCACTGCCTAGGCCTACTATTCAGCCATTTATGAAATGACTACAGAAGAGATATCATCATTGATGATCAAGCTGATTGGCTCTAGTGCAAGTGGGAGATTGTTGGAAATGTGCCCTAAAGCCAATCATGTGATGATACTTTATGGACATTTCACATGTTAAACTAATCTAGTTTAACATATAAAGGGCATAGATTATTGTTTGAGCCGTCTCATATAAATGTTATATGCTTAAACGATAAAGTCCAAGGAATTTGTGATTGAGAGAATGTAATCTAATGAAGTTAGATTCTTGAGACCATTCTTTCGTAGACACATCCTAAACGTTCCTGATCATAGGATTGCCAATTGGGCATTGACAGTCCGTCAAGATCGGTACGTACTATGTCCTCTCTCAGGGAGAGTGATAAGTCTCGAATCATTGGTGTGTGTGACATCAAGACAAGTACGGTAGGTGCTCAATAGAGAATGAGTTCACTGAACGCGATCAACGAAGAGTTCTCATATTCCATGTCACATAAGAACTCATGGTTGGGATAATGCAAAGTAGTCCTTTGACCTGAGGCATCATAGTTGTCTTGTGGTTAAGACCTTGATCTTTGATTATGTCAAAGTCATCCCACCAGGAGGGTGTCCACGGCATCGTTGGGGTCAAGCCGCTTAGCTATGGAGACAAGTGAATGCGCAACAAGGGATCTCTAACCTTCAAACCGTTTGAGGGAGAATACTCTATGATATGATTTGAATCTTTGGCCAAAGTATGAATGAGATTAGGGAATGCGTTCCGAATCACATTCAAGGTAATCATATAAGCACAAGACACACATTGGATAGTAGACATGAGAAAATAAACTATCAAACCAAACAATGTGGTCAAGAGTATTAGATTAGAGAAGGACCGTATTGCATTTGTAATCTCGAACTGAATAGGTTCTCTAACCTCTTCTGATTAGCTTGGGTAACCATGATATGCTGCTAGGTGTCACTCATGGTTTGTGGAAGCCCTAAACGTGTATAATCACTAAAGGGAGAATTGAAAATAGTTTCAATTCACAATCGATGTAAAATGGTTTTAATCGCCCACTACCTCGCTAAAAGGAACCTAATGGATCGCACACCGTGAAAGGTGGAGATTGGAGATTAAACGGAAATGAGTAAGAATGATTAAATGGTTTAATCATTTATTTATGGCAAGGATTAATTAATATGTTAATTAATCAAACAAATAAGTTCGTTAAAGACTTCGGGATAGTTTTGGACCTTAAGGCCCAATGGGCTTCGAACGTCAAGCCCATTAACTTAAGTTGTATGACAATTTAATGAATGAAGATTCATTAAAGCCCAAAAGCCCAAATCCCATAAGGTGGCCGGCCATATTAGATGAATTAGGGTTGTTTGGTTATTTAGGTCACTTAAAGAAGTGACTATATAAATGACTTTATAACTAAATATTCATTAAGTAAAAAAATGGGTTTATTTTTGGGGAAAATAGGTGAGAATTGTCTCTCCATTTTCTCTCTAAAGAGGCCAACACCTTGGAGGGTACATCTAGCAATCCTACTACTCCAAGGTCACTCATTTCTTCTACAATCGAACCTTGGTGTCGAGAATTAGAGGTTCTCAATTTTGGGAACTTGGAGAACCTATTCTTCCATCCAAATCCATGGATCTAAGAAGCAAGGAATGAAGGCCCTTATCTCTTTGGGTGATTAGCCTTTGCTTATGCAAAGAGGAATCTACAAAGGTATTAATTTCAACTCACTTATGTTTTGAGTTGATTATTGGTTCACCAATCTACTAGGCTTTGAATTTCATGGGTAAATGTTTTGTTTTTGAGTGCATGTAAGCATGATTCCGCCTTTAATTGTTAATTGCATGCTATATGATGTTGCTCAAATGAACATGTTTTACAAAATAAATCCTTCATCCCACTATTTCTCATGACTTTAATGAGAAATCATTTCATGCATTCAAAATGTATAAAATTGGATTATATTGGTAGAAGACATTGTGTAGTAGCTTTGAAACATTTCAAGCTTATTTGTTTCAATCTTCACTAAGTTTAATGTCTTGTTATTTAAGTGACTAAATTCTTTAAACCTTTTATAGATTTAGACACTTCTTTCTTGGTTTAATCACTAACACCATTGACATTTTAAAACAATTTTAAGAATGCCCAATTAATTGTTCAAAACTACTAATTGAATCAAGAGTAATCTTGATCATTGTGTTTCAAGTGATAACCATATAAGAAACGTTTTTCTTATTACTTATATCATTGTAATGTGATCTTCCTTTTCTTCAAGAAAGGATTCTCTAGACTTTTGTCAATTCATATAGAACTCATAAGTAGACAAATGGAACCAAATCTAAAGATTCATTGTATCCTTTTATGTCCTACATGTAAGATCTATCCATAATTGATAAATCTAAAGTTTGGTTTATCACATTACAATTAAGTGATATAACTCTTGTATCTCATCTAGGATACAACAAGACAATTTTCAATTCATAACACTACTTTAAGGAAATAGTATATTAAAAAGGCATACTTCACATTACATTAATATGATAGTTCAAACATTCATAATGTTTAATACAAAAGATATTAGCTCTATACATTTAGAGACTAATATAAATGCCTTTATACATTTAGGCGCTAATAGTGGCCTTCCATCAAATGAAGCCATATAATTAGTTCTTAACAAAATAAGAAAGTTTAAAGACAATCTTTAAATGCCTAACAAACTTCCTAAGTAGTAAGCAAAAAAAAAACATGGTGGCCGAACTCTTCTCCACACTTTTCCTTGCTTGTTCCTCTTCTACTTGGCTCCTCCACCTATATACAATTATACAAGTGATTAGCCCTTTATATCAAATATAAATATTTAGAAGATCTAACAATTAGAATTGAAGATAAGAACACAAACCATACCTTGTGGCTTGTCCTTAAGAGTTGCAAGGTATAACCTGCAATTCCTCTTCCAATGCCCCTCCTTTCCATAGTGGTGGCAAGTCCCTTTGGGCTCCATTGCCTTCTTTTTCCTCACTCCTCCTTTCGGCTTAGGAGTGGGGGACTTCTTCTCCTTCCCTTTGCCTTTGCCTTGCGGCTTGGCCTTGGAAGAGGATGGCTTATTGTAGGCTACTGCAGCAGTCCCTACAACGTTCTCTTTCTTCATAGTCTTCTCGGCGGTTACTAACATGTTTAGTAACTCGGAGAGAGTGCTATCCATCTTATTCATGTTGTAGTTCATTACGAAATGCGAGAATGAATCAGAAAGAGAAGCCAATATGAAGTCCTGGGCTAATTCCCCGTCAAGTAGAGTACCAAGGTTCTCCAATTGTTCAATGAATCCTATCATCTTCAGTACATGTTGATGCACTGGAGCCCCCTTGACCATCTTGGTCTTCACAAGTTCACAGACAGTGCTAAAGCGACGGTTGCGCGTCCCTTCACCATATAACTCCGTAAGATGGAGTATTATGGAAGATGCACTGTCCATGCCCTCGTGCTGTCTCTGGAGCTCCTCATTCATGGAAGCCAACAGATAGCACTTGGCTTGTGTATCATCCTCAACGTGCTTGTCATACTTAGCACGTTCATCCTCAGTGGCGTCAGGGCCAAGAGGTATGTGAGGTGGAGCCTTGTCTAGTATGTAAACAATATTCTCCAATGTTAGGAGAATCTTGACATTACAATACCATGATGGGAAATTGTGCCCCTCTAGGCAATGTTTGTCGAGTCTTTTCGCGAGTGTGCTTCCAACCATATCTATATACATAAACAAATAAAATAATTAGATTGATTGTTGTTTAAGTCAAACGATTTGGGTCTTTAAACCGAATGACACCACCCACCATTTTTGGCAAATTCCATATCCCCCATAATGGAATCCGGGAGATTTCAAAGAAAGCTCCTAGCGGGTTATGGGAGGCTCACTATTACCAAGCCCACCTCACGATGATACGATGTCGGCTAGCAACAATAATAATGAGAGGATACAAGTACCCATTCACAACAACCTCTTGTGATTACCCATCTTTTTGGCCTCTAGAAAATAATACCTCACGATGATACGATGTTGGCATTATGTTTCTTAGTTAAGTTCTTTCCCACCATGCTGGTTTAGCTAGGGGTTCAAGCATGACCTCACGATGATACGATGTTGGCCATACTCGTTGCCTACCTTAACCTCATCAAATGTTTTAAATAAACTCCTCCTGAATATAAGCATGCACTTTGTCACTTCCCCATGATAGGGTGAAGGCGGTGTACAAGTCATAAACGCTTGGAGCCTACCACGGTGGAAGGCCACGAAAAAGTGTTCTAAGCACTTTTACGCTTACAACTTAATATTGTTTGTTTGAGGGATTTTAAGGTCTCATCAATTTTATTTATTTAATCATAATCAAATAAATTGTCCTATTATAACTACTAGTCCAAAGTTAATGAATTTAGTAGCATATAATATCCCCACTATTCGTTTTCATAAAACAAATCAATATCAAAACATTTTTCAAAATATTGGAGATATTTATATAACTACTAATTGTATTCATTATAGTCTAGTAGCGTATGATACTCCCACTATTTGTTTTGAGAAAAACAAATCAATATCAAAAACAAATTTTTCAAATATTGGAAGTAACTACTACTACTATGGTTTTTGCATTCCTTTGAAATTGGACTTTATAGTTATCTTAGGCTCTTGGATGACTATGGACTTATTAGGTTATTGCAACAACGAGCCATCATTGTTGAATATAAACTCGGGGAGGTTGTGTCAATTTAATTACGTGCTTATCAATCCAATTAAAACCATTTTAATTGAGCCATTAGAAATGTAAGACAATCATACATTGCTAATTTGGGCATTGGACCCTTTTAATCTTTAATCTCATGTCAAAACCCTCTTTTAGTTATGTCTCCTTACCAATAGTTAAAGAAACTCTAGTCTAGCACTAGAGGGAATCCACTAACGAATAGAGATTAAGAAGTAATAAGAATTACAAACCGATTTGTACAAATTCCTATAAATTACATATACTAAAAGGGGAGAGAAAGATTAACGTCAAACGTGACAAGGTCCAATTAAACAGTAATTAAAACATATTCCCAAGGTTCAAACAATTTGATTTTAGCGCCTTGTCATATAGCTCAATTATCGTTTAAGGCATAAGTCCAAAGTCACCCATTTTATAACTACTTAAACACATTTAAATAATCATAATGGAATGCAACATAAACATTTAGATTTAGTGCATATGGGCATAATAGTATTATGAGTTTAAACAACTAACAAAATTAAAATCAAATATTTTAACTTTCTAGTTAGTAGGGGCCTAAATGTAAATATGAAAAGTTAGGGGTAAAACCGTAAATATTTCAAAGTAAATATCAACTTTTCAAAGATTACAAAATAGCCCCACAAGTGGATAAATCCACTAGGGAGGCCGGCCACATTAAGGGGATGGGAGTTCTCTTACACAATCTTACACAACATGCAATAAAAGCCACCTTATGTAAGAAAAATTAAATTTTGCTTGTCACTTGGTTTTTCCATTAAAACTTAGGTGAGATGGGTGATGGAAATCCTCCTAGTCAAGTCTAGGGTTTTATAAGTTTTTAATATGGTTATGGATGGTAAGAACATCATCCAAAACCATAAAACCATGCATGAAAACCAATTAAAACCATTTTCACCCAAAACCAAACCATGAACACCAAGAACAAAACCATGAACACAATTTCAAGATTTGTACATTCTTGGTGATTTTTCAAACCCAAAAACAAAAGTGACAAGAACACTTCTTTTAAGCTTTAATAGGATGTGTGAGTGGTTTACAATAAAACACAAAAACAACCCAAAAAACCACCCCCAAAACCGTGCCTACCCTTTTGAACAAAACCCCAAATTTTGTTCATGACTTATTCTTCATTCATGCATACAAAACAACTTTTACATGCATATCTTTTTCAACTCTTGATTTACAAAAGACAAACATACTTTTAAATGAAGAAATAATATGTCAAACTAGTTCTAAACTCATTTTTCATTCATGTATACAAAACACTTTTGCAAACATATCTTTCTCAACTTTTGACTAATATGTCATACATAACATTAATACCCATATGTCATACAAAAGATAAACATACTTTGAATGAAACAATAATATGTCATACATAACATTAATACCCATATGCATAAAATCCAAAAGGACACATTATATATAAACCATTGGCTCTGATACCACTTGAAGGGAAAATTATGAGATTCTAGAATGGGATTTCATAATGACTATCATGCATATACAAATAAAAAATTAATATACGAAAGCAGCGGAAGCATTTATAACATATTATCAAAGCTATAGTCATGCAAATCCCCTTCAAGGTTCATAGGTTTATATATAATGCATCAAAACAATTTTTAGAATCAAGAACAAAGTGAAGGTTAGTCTTATACCTCTTGATCTAGACTTAAGACCAAGGATGGACCACCTCCAAGGCCTTTGCTCCTTGAAATCCTTGAGCCTAGCTTCCCTCCTTGCCTCCTCCACTTTGTTACAATGAGTGCTCCTAGGTTCTCTTCAAGTTCCCAAAGTAGGAAACCTCTAAAGATCCTCACCCACTAGTGTAGTGAGAAGGATGAAGGAATAACCAAAAGGGTGTAAGAGATGTTAGTAAAACCCCCCTTTGGTGGCCGGCCTTTGTGGTTCAAGATGGCTATTTTCTTTTGCCTCTTTTGTTGTTCAAAACTCACAAAAACCCTAATGAACAATATCTTATAAAGTTGCTTATATAGACAAAAAGAAAACCTAGTCAACACTTGACTAAATATCTCTCCAAAACCCACATAATATGGCCGGCCCTCTTGTGTTGTTTTTGGGCTTTGGGCTTTTATTATTTCAAGTCATCCAATGCTTGAATAAAAGCCCAATGGGCCTAATTAAACCCGAACGTTTCTTTAAGCCCAAAACGATCTTTATCGCTTTTATGATTTCTTTAGACTTTTCTAAATTAATCACAACACATAATTAATCCAATTAATTGTTTCCATCATCCATTAATTACTCACTACAATAGTGTATTGGTGAACAACCTTTTAGGTTCTAATTAGCAAGGCAGTGAGGTGATTGACATTAATCCAATTGCTTATATTTAATTCAATCACTTAGTGAATTAAAACCTCATTTTAATTCACCTTTCTTCTTTGACGACTACATCTAATCATCTAGAAGAACTCACAAGCTATGAGTGACATCTAACCATATGTCATAGCTACCCAAGCTAATGTAGAAGTTTATTCGGAGAACCTAGTCAGTTGGAATTACAATGTAATTCAATCCTTCTCTAATACAATACTCTCAATCACATCATTAGGGTATGGATATATCATGTCAAACCCCTAATGTGATTATTCCTTCTTATATGATCCAATTGAGTCGTTTAGGAACGCTTTCCTTTATTACGCTCGATACTTCGGCCGAAGATTCCCGAATCATATCTTAGAGTATTCTTCCTCTCTTATCGAGGATTAGAGATTCCTTGTTGCGCATACACTTGCCTTCATGACTAAGTGGCTTAACCCCAATCATGCCGTGGACACCCTCGAATGGGGAGACTTTGACATAATCAAAGATTAAGTACTTAACCACAAGACAACGACGATGCCTCAGGTCTAAGGATTACTTACATCTTTCCAACCATTAGAGTTACTTGCTTGACATGTGAGTAGACCTCCATGCAAGTACTCCCGTTCGATTGTGTTCAGTGAACTCATTCCCTTAATGAGCACCTACATACTTGTCTTAGTGTCACAACACGAATGGGATGAGACTTTCCATCCTTCCAATTGAAGCAGACATAGTATGTACCGGTCTACGCATTGTCAGTATCCCTCCGACAATCCAATGACCAGGAACCTTTTTGGACATCTGTTTATGTGAAGAAGGTCTCTGTAGTCTAACATCATTAGATTACTTCTTCAATCGATCCATTGTCCATGGATTCACTATTCAGGACATATTTCGTTTATTGAGATAGTCCTAATTAGTATCTTTGCCATTTGATGTATAAGAATCATCCATACATCGATTCATTTGTCCTGAAAGATTTCTTCCAAAGATTGACTTTCAGGGCATATTTCCAACAAAGTAATGATGCAAAGCATGGGAGGTGAAATGGAGTGGTGTTGCAGCTATGAATGCAAGTGGGGAACATGAATGATTGTGCACATGGTAGATAAAGGAAAGGGAGGTGGAATGGTGTAGAAATGAGTCATAGGTGCAGGTGGATTCATGATGCACGGCATGGGCAAGGAAAGTGAAAGAGTGGTGCATCAATGAGTGCATGTAGTGGAGGTGAAAGTGAATGAAATCTGATGGGTGAAGGGGACAAGGGATGTGCACCACTTGAGTGCAATGATTAAATGTAATGGTGCATGAAAACAGAAAATAATGAAGGGGACAAGGGTGAGTGTTGTGGTAATGAGTGGATGTAATGGGTGTAGTGGGTGAGTGTTGTGGTAATGAGTGAATGTAATGGTGCATTTTCTACCCATGCCGTGCATTCCTCCTTCTTTTCATGTGTGTTTTCTGTCATCTAATCATTATTTCCACATGTACAAGCTGTTACACTTGCACACACACATGCTCTTCCTCATTTCAGCCACAAATCAACACCTTTACTGCCCATGCCGTGCCTTTCTTTCCCATGTGAGTGTTGTCCATGTACTCATCATTTCCACATGTAGAAGTTGTTACACTTGCACACACACATGCTGATTTCTAGCCTTCTAATCTTCAAAAATGTCCATCCTCATGTCTCCATGCTTGCACTATCCAATGTTAGTCCAAAAATGCTCCAAAATGCTCCAAATAGCACTTTGTTGCCAACTTTGTTATTTGAACCTACAAACACACGAAAATAGCTTAAAGTACTAAAATAACTAGAATTAAACTAAGTAAATGCCAAGAAACAAGCTAATTAAGTTGCATAAATATGCTCCTATCTGTAACCCTACTGAGTTGAAAGCGTCTGAAGATCTTGGCATAACGTTAGAGCACGTGGAAGAATCTTAACTAGCTATTTTCTTAGCTTGTTGTCTTTGTAAGTTTGTTTTCCCCAAAGGCAACATCAACTTTATTCGCCCCGGAGTCTTCAAAGTGGCTAGCAAGATGGCTGCAAGTGAATCTTTCAGCCTTGATATTCCGGTTTTAGGCCATATTTATGATGGCTTGAGTGTTGTTTCGAACTCGGTGAGTATCGAAGATCATGCTGCAGTACTTCCATACCACTATGTCTACGGTTGGTCTGGTAAGTATTTTGGCACTCATTTTTCTCGTCAACTTTAGACAAGTTGGGGTCTTTTTTGAACAACTTCAGTCAAGCTGGGGCATTTGATGACAAAGTTCTTTGGCCTACTTTCTATAAAGAGCCTTCATGATGCGCGAGCATTTTTTAGAAGCTGTGACGGTTTTAGGATAGACCATCTGGCGAGAGTTGGCTCGGCACGGCGAGGTCTTATAGATGATTCATACCTCCATTTCTCATACTTATCTTATCTCACAAGTCTTCGCTCGGGATATGTTTCTTTGTGGCAAGGAGACCGATGTATTGTTTAACCATATAGTCCTCACAGTTTTAGCAGCCAGTTTGGTTTTTGTCCAACATGTGCTAGGAAAGCTGAAGGAAAATGCACAGTTGGAATCCTTATAAGCCGTGTATATGCATTGGTAGTCTTGCACCTACACATGTACAAATGCTTTTATCACCTTGTCGGCCAAGAACGAGTTCAACAGTAATCTAGTGACCCATGCCTACGTAGGTTGGTGGTCAAAGGTACATAGTGAAGACTTAGGGATGACAAGTGACACTAATTTTTCTCATTTAAATATTGATACGCCGAGAGAAGGTTATTATGCGGTTCTTACATAACTAGCACCTTTTAATTATGCGAGTGCAGCTCATTTGCAAGATGGACCTATGGCTTTAGTTCCTTAATGCCCGTGCTTGTCTTCTCAACTTTTGGATGCTTCTGAAGAGATGGGTGAAGAAGCTGATTCGCAAAATGATGAACTTGTTTTACGACAGCGTCCACAAGTTTTGAATAAGCGACCGCATGAAGGTGATCTGGATGACAGTGACGTTCAATTTCCTTCATAAGAAGAAAGTGTTTAGGCCTCTTCAGTTTGATGACCATGTGTCACTTGAGAAAGATGTATAGATTTCCTTCTTTCTTGTGATTTCTTCTGCTTTCATTGGTTAAGTTTTTGTTTCTAACACCTCTCTTTGTCTTTTTTAGGCTGGGCCTTCTTGTTCTTTTGATTAGGTGAACGTGAGCATTCATTCCTTTACGGAGATGTTATCTGAAGGCAATCTACTTACAGATAAGAAGATTGGGGATCCGCCGGTGCAGAGCTTGTTCCAAATCCATCAAGTTGCCCAAGTTTGTTCTGTGTAGGTGTAGGTATTCAAGAGGCCATCATGTATCGAACACCTTTGCGAGCTAACTTCGAGATCTCTCTTAAAAGGCCAAACCTTAGTTACACTAAGTAGCTTATCCATCCCATCAACCTTAATGCGTCCATGGATATCAAGAGCCATATTGAGAAGAGGATTTCAAAGTGCCCATTGGAGGACCTTGCGTTTCTCAATGAGGACTTGTCAAAGCTTGTTTCTATGATTGACAACCTTAACGTTGATTCCTCGCTCTTGAGAGTCAAGATTGCCGAGCTTATGGCCTCCTCAACTGAGTATTCTCTTTGCATGCTATTTCCTCGAAGAAGTTGAATCCAGAGGTTAGAGCTCAGCAACTTGCGATAATGGACTTATTAATTACACAAGTTTGGTCTTCTCAGCAAGCCGCTTTAAAAGGTTATCAAGCCATAGGGACTTCTTTAGCTTCCGTCCAGTCACGTCTAGAAGCATTGGCACGAGAGCGAAAGCAGTTGGAAAGACTTCAAGGTGTTCTTTCAAAGCAGGAAGCTACATTTTCCCAGCATCAAGATGAGATTTTACGCCTAGAGCAAGAGAAAGGCGTGGTCATGGTAGTGCCCACCTTGTCTCTCAACGATGTGGAGACTTTGAAGACTTTGGAAAGCTTGCTTGAAGTCTATCGCCGTAGTTTTAGAGACAGAGCTTTTAAGTAGTGTCTTCCATTTTTTGTGCTTTAAGTCTTCTTTGTTTTTTGCTTACTTTGTAATAAGGCTTTGTAACCGAATTCTTCCTTTAAAGAAATAAAGTATTCACATTTTGAATTTGCTCTTTATTCTTCAAAGTATTTGCATTTTGTTGGTGATGTGACTGTACTTGAAGTTTTAAAGTTTCAAGTTGCCTATGTACTCTCAATTAAGGAGGGATCAAGTTATGATGTACTTTAAAGGAAATGATGGATTACTTTTTTGACGGTTTTGACGATTTTGAAGGTGATTTTGTCGTACACCGTTTATGCACTTGCGGGTCAGGAGCTTCGGGTGTTGCCTTCTAAGCTCGTGCGAAAAAGCAGCATTGGGTCTCACTTTTTAAGCTCGTGCAAACAAGGAGTATTATTGCTGTGTGCAGTTTAGGCTCGTGCAAGTCTCGTGTGCAGTTTAGGCTCATGCAAGCGATGAGCATTGTGCTATGTGAAGTTTAGGCTCATGCAGACTAGGAGCATTGAGTGTCACCTTTTAAACACGTGCGAATAAGGAGTGTTGAGTGTCATCTTTTAAACTCGTGTGAACAATGAGTGTTAAGTGTCACCTTTTAAGCTCATGCAAACAAGAAGCATTGTGCCGTGTGCAGTTTAGGCTCATGTAGGCGAGGAGCATTAAGTGTTTAGTTTAAGGGTAGTAGCGCTTCAAGAATTTATCGTTGATGGGGTCGATCTTTAAGCCGTCTTCTGCCATGATTAGGTAGGCATCATTGGTGTAGACCTCTTGTATTACATAAGGTCCATCCTACTTTAATGTGAACCTGCTTTTTGTTTTACGAGTTGTGATGATGGGCCTTCGTAATGCGAAGACAAGATCTCCAGTTTGGAAAGACCATGGGCGGACCTTCTTGTTTAATGCCTTGGATAGCCGTGCTTGGTAGCATTCCAAGTGTTATTGAGTTTTAAGCCTTCTTTTGTCGAGTGCTTTCAACTCTAGAAGTTGTAACTTTGCATTTTCCTCTTCAGTCAAGCCTTCTTGTATAGCCATCCTTAATGAAGGGATTTGACTTTCGAGTGGCAGAACAACTTCTATGCCATATACGAGAGAATAAGAAGTAGCTTGGGTAGGAGTCCTATGTGTAGTCCTATATGCCCAAAGTGCTTCACTTATTCTTTTATGCCAGTCTCGCTTTGTTTGGCCAATTACCTTCTTCAGGAGGTTGCATAGCGTTTTGTTGAATGATTTTGCAAGACTATTGGCCGGAACATGATACATGGAAGACTTGAGCTACTTGAACTTATATGTCTCACAAAGCTCGTCTATGAGTCGGTTGGAGAACTTTTTTCCATTGTTGATGATGATGTAGCGAGGCACACCATATCGATGGATAATATGCTCTTTGATGAAACGGACGACAGTTTCCTTCTTAACTTCCCTTAGGGGTACGGCTTCAGCTTATTTAGAGAAGTAATCCATTGCGGCTAGAATGTAAGCTTCTCCTGCAAATGATTTTGGTGTGATTGGTCCTACGACGTCCACCATGATTTCGATAATTGGCAAGGGAAAGTCATCATTCGGGCAAACATTGTTGAGGTCTCGAAAGTCTATGTAAACACGTATTTGTCCAGATTTCTTACGGACAATAACAATGTTGGAGATCCATTTAGGGTATTGCACCTCTCGAATGAAGTCTGCTTCGATTAGCTTGTTAATCTCAGCCTCAATTTGTGGGATGAGCTCGGATGGATAGTTCCTTTGAGTTTGCTTTATCAATCGCATTCCAGGCTTGACTACAAGATGATGCTCGACGATGGTAGGTCAAGGTCAGGCATTTCTTTGTAGGTCCAAGCAAAAAATGTCTTTGTACTCATTTAGAAGTTGGTAGCACTCCTTGTTCTCGTCCTCGTTTAGTAGTGCGCTTACGAAGATAGGTTTCAGATTCTCGCTTATGCCTAAGTTGAGCTCCTTAAGATCATCAACCGTGGCTTGCCCCCCATCTCAAGTGGTGGTGGTACAGCTATGACGTCTTCCTTAAGGATTTCGTCTTCTTTGTCTTCTTGGATCGTGATGTGGAAGAAGTTTTAGACCTCTTCTTTAGTGTTGTCCTCTTGGGCTTGTTGGCATGAAGATTGACTAGTGTGGATGATGGTGCACCTCTTTACCTTCTGTTGTCCTTTTGTGTCAACTTCCAAGGTTGCTTGGTGCTTCATCTTTCAAGGAATCAAGTTTTGAATGTCATTTTTTTCTGTTAGACCATCGAGCTTTTCTTCCTTTGGCGTTGTCTTCCTCTTCCTATAAGGCTTCTTGGTTTCTTTAAGTCTTTCCAAGGCCGACCGTCATGGAAGAGAGCTAGTCATGTTGTTTTGTGTCTTAGGTTTTGACAACCTTTTGAAAACAAAGCTTTGGGGTGTTGGCGTGTTAAGATGTTTGAAGACGGAAGTTCGGTTTTGACTACCAATGCAATCAAGTGCCAAAATTCTAGGTTTTGAATGATTCAGCCTATCAAAGACTGACGTTCAACGGGCAGGTTTAGACTCATCTTAATCTTGTTCAATGCTTATGCTGATATGTTGAGCGCTAGCATTTTTTGCTTTTCTTGAAATCTTCACAGGTGTATTGTGTGAAGCCAAGTCCAACTTTGTTGTTGTCAACTCCCGTAACCATGCTCCTTCAACTTCTTTTGAGTCTCGGTTAGGTTACGTTCTTTGTTGTTGACGGTGTTTCTTTCCAAGATTTGAAGAGAAGGAAAAATCATACCCAGCCTTTGACATGAGTTTGTAGGCGTTTGGGTCGAAACCTTCTTCAGTCCTCTTGGTCCGAAGAGAGCTTGGTTCTGTCCCCTTTGGCAAGGGTTTTACGAAACCTTGCAGTGATTTTGAAACTTTAGCGTTGCTTAGCTATGTCAGAGGTAAAACCACATTTGTCTTGAGCAGCTTTACATTATCCTTGTGCAGTTGTGTGTCGGCTTTGCTTGTTCCAGTTTCGAACAAGGATTGCCCATTCTTTCTTTTCGACATTGGGATGTATCGGAAGACAGGTGTGTTTGGTCCTTTTGAAGGTGTCACACTCCCTTTAGTTGTTGTGGGTTTGGCAAGCTCATCATCGTCTTTGTTTGAAAATGGCACGACTTCCCTTTCTTGCTTCTTAGGCACAACTTGCAACTTATTCTTTTTGGGTGCAGCTTTGCTTGTGGATTTGATCTCTTTTGGAAGAGTTTCGGGTACCATGTCTTCATCCATGTAGAACTTAGCGTCCGCAAAATGTGATTCAGCTTCGGTGAATGGCTTGGTGTCGCCTTGTATCACCTTCATCCCTTCTCAGTAGAAATTTAGGCATTCGTGGAGTGTGGAGGGCACTACTCCATTCTCATGGATCCAAGGTCTTCCTAAAAGCAAGCTATATGAAGTTCTTGCATCGATCACGTGGAATAGTGTGCTTGACTTTAGTTCTTTAATGGTAATCTAGACTTAGATCACGCCCATCGCTCTTTGTCCTCCTTGGTTAAAACCTTGGATTAACAGACAGCTTCGGGATAGTTCATCCACCTTGATGCCAATTATGGTCATTGTTGACTTTAGCATGATGTTTATGGCCGACCTGCTATTTACAAGCATGCGGTTGATTTTGTTCTCTCTCACATACCCAAAGACGAAGAGATGACAGTTATGAGGCTTTGATCCCATCAGCAATTTGTTTAGCATTGTAGCCACGTCAAAGTCAAGAAAAGGGTACGTCTTCTGCTCTAGTTCCCTCAAGATGTTTTTGTATATGTCTTGGGCACAAGAAGGCTCACTTCTCTTCATTTCTTTCGTTTTGTTTGTGGAAGAGATCTTGACGGGAGTGAATGAGGTCTTGATGGGGATAGTATTGATGGCAAAAACTTCCTGTATCGGGCTTCTTCCCAGTTTTGTCTACCTTTGGAGCAAACACTTCATCCTTCTTGAAGTCAGTGATTGGCTCATTTTCCCAAGATTAGCAATACTTAGCTCTATGCCTTGGAAGATGTAATGTAACCCCCACTGCATGCCTTGAAAGCACATCTCAATGGCAAAGGTTTCAAAAAGCTAATCTTTGCAATCTAGACTTAATGAACGCTTTCTATTGATGTAGTCGACGATAAGTTCATCTTTCCACTGTTTTGTACTCGTCAGCTCCAACATGCTTACAGTGCGACAAGTGTTGTAGAAGCAGTTGAGGAATTCCCTTTCAAGCTAATCCCAACTATTGATAAACTTAGGCTCAAGGTCGATATACCAGTAAAAAACGTTACCTTTTAGTGAGCGCACTAACTGCTTAACGAGATACTCTCCCTTCATCCCAGCATTGTTGCAAGTTTCGATGAAATAGGCAATATGTTATTTGGGATTGCCCTTTCCATCGATTTGCATAAATTTTGGCGGGTGATAACCCTTTAGCATCCCCAAGGCATGAATCTTCTTGGAGTATGGTTTTGAGTACAGCACGAAGTCATGTGAGCTTTCTTCGTATTGTGCCTTGATCGTGCTTGTGATCATCTCTTGTAGTTGTTGGATAGAGAAAGCATGAACGTCGTAGCTCGGTCCACCTCTAGCTTCTCCTCAACTTTGTCCATCAAAAGCTCCTCATTTTCATCAGTTTCCTCCTTTGGTGGATCAACCTTCAGGTCAGCTTTCTCGTTGTGCTGCACCTCCAGACGGTTAACGAGTATAGCAATCTATACGTCATTTTCCTCCACAATCCTTGTCAACTTTGCGATTGCTTCAGTCATTTGTCCTAATTGCTGTTCGATGGAAGTCATACCAATAATCATGACTTGCATGGCTACGGGATACAAGTTGCTGCTTGAGTCGACATCAGAAGTTAAGGACTCAGAGTACCTCCTCAGGCTTTCTTCCCTTGGCGCCCTTAGCGAGGCCAAGGTGATCACAGGCTTATGCCTTAGGTGCTCTTGCTTCTTCAGCATGTTTGGTGTAGGGGTGGAAGGCACAACTGAGAGAGCTTTTGTCTTGCTTTAGGATGTAAAGCCCAAAATGCCACCACTCACAGCAACGATGTTCTTGTTCTTCGCTTTGGTTGCGGGAACAACTTGATCCTTTCTTGATGCCATTTGTGCTTCTTGTTGATTTGAAGATAGAGATGAGAGGCAAAGATTGTAAAAAGGAAAATTCTGTAGTGAATGAAACGGGAACACGTGTACAATGTAGATTTGTATTGATGAATTTGTAAGGTTACAATATCTATTTACAATTTTCCTCTGATTCAATCTTCAAATTTGATGTAGATGTGTAGGTTGTTGATCCAAGAGTCGCAATAAGTTGATCTCGAATGAACAATTGAACGATTGCTTCAAGTTTTGAGCTTGAAACAATGCGTGGATAATCCTCACCTCAAAGTTGCGGCAAGGCAGTGTTGATGTAGGATTTCGTTGGTTCAAGGGTCTTGGAGACTTGTTCTTGAATCGAACGTCTTTACAAGTTATAAGCTTGCAACAAAATCTAGAAGGAATCAGCACAAGTGCTTGTTGATTCTTCAAGGGAATGCTTTAACTTTGGTCGAAAGAAATTTTTGGCTTTGGTTGTGTGTTCTTTGAATAGAGCTTTGGTAGCGTATTAGTCTTCAAATATTTGGTGCAGAAGTTCCTTTAGATGTAGAATTGTTGACCTTATACTTGTCTTGGGACCTTGTATTTATAGACTTCCAAAGCCATGAATTTGGGTCGATTTGGCTTTGATTTGTGTTTTGATTCATCCATGGGAGAATTTAGGTTTGTTTTGTGTCTTAATTTTAGCCACTTTCCCTTGCTTGGCTGAATTATAGGGCTTGTTACCTATTTTTTTTAGCAATCTTCAATTTTTACTTGTTTTGTGAAGATGCTTTAGCTTTCTTTCCGGTTTTGGAGCAATTTTGGGCCCCTTGCCGATTTTAAGGAGATTTCTTCCCCTTTGCCACATTTGAGGAATGCTTTTAAGCTTCATTTGCTTGATTTGTGCCACATGTCATTGATGACTTGTCCATTTGTGATGAGTCATATGCCACGTGGAGCTTTGTGATGCATCATTTGCATGCAACGAAATTTACATGTCTACAAGTAATATGCATCAACATATAATTAAATAATGTAAAAACGCTTAGTTTTTCAAAAGAATCCACTCACAGGTAAGCAAAGCGTCCCTCGTCAATAGGCTCCTTTCCTATATTCTTTTTATCCTCAATTAAACTTGTGAATTAAATATAAAGCTAAATTGCGCTTTAATTGACAATTTATGGAAAATAGCCCAAAACTACCATTTAGGTAAAAAAAATTCACAAACAGACAGCGACAGGTGATTTAGAATACAAAAAACCTAGGGGTAGGCCTTGGGTCCTTTACACGCTTCCGCACATGCTGCCGTGCTCAACCATGTGCCAGCACGCGCCGTTGCAGTGGTGCACCGTCATGCGCCAAGAAACACGCGTCGTCAAGGATGAATGCGCCGCCGTAGTTCAACGAGTAAGGGTCACAGTCGCAGTCGCCGTTGAGAGTGCCACGCACCGGAGTGGTGAGGGTTATAGGGTTTACCGGAACATACCTCTTCTGTTGCTGGCTTTCGTTAGGATTAACAGAATAGTGGTCGTCGCCGTTAAATTTAATGGTGACTGCTGCTGTTCACCGTCGTCCGTCTCCGACACGTTGAAAGCTATAGAAAAAGCCAGAAAACGTTGAAGGGCTTCCCGAGCTCAAATTCAACGCAATTCCAAGTTAAAATCACATAATTAAGTCCCAAAAGGTTTAGAGACTTACCCAAAATCAAGTTTGGAGGAGGAGAGGTCAAATCCACCAAGGACTCAACGAGTTTAGCTCGGAGTAGCTCGCCGGATTCTAGAAACGTGGTGCACAGATACAACAGAGGTTAAATTTTTGGATTTCAACACAAAACTCACATGCAACAAAGGAAAATGATACATGTGATCGGTTCTAAAAGAGTATGTGCACTACCAATCACATACTCACCGTAGCTTGCCTAAAGAAGAATACCAGAAACTACAGAAATGCACAGAGAGAATGCAAGGGTTAAAACCCTTGGCTTGAATTGAAGAAGAACAAATACCACCACCCCAGCGAGATTGAAACAACTGCATTCAAGGATTTTTCCAAAAATTTCACCTAGGTTTGAGTTTAGAGGTTCGAAGTTCTCAGCTTCCATGGTGGGGTGCACCGATGCTACCTGTAAGACCATATTCAGGCTCTTTAAGTCTAAGGGATTCCAAATATGTGGTTTTGTGGTTCGATTGGTGGAGGAATCAGAGTGATAGTGAGGGTGAAGCTCTCGGAGCTTAGAGAGAGAGTGAGTTCGAGAGTTAGAGAGAGAGAGAGAGAGAGAGAGAGAGAGAGAGAGAGAGAGAGAGAGAGAAAGTGAATCAGAAAATAGAAGACGAGAGACTGAGAGTGGGGTAATCCCAGTTAAACTCCATTTAAGTGAAATTTACGAAATTATCCTCCATGAATTGTAAAAATCCCGTAAAAACTTCTTTAGATCTAGAACCTGCAAGCTCATGTCCACGATTTTGATAGCCATACCTCATTGTTTCAATTCAAATTTCGTTTTCGATTTCACATTCATGTTCATGAATATGGTTAGAAAAACATAAGTATAAGAAATTAAGTTTAAAGTTGAGGCTCACAATTTACTCAAGACACCTATTTAGAGGCAAAATAGTCATTTCACGTGTCTCAGGAATAAAATATAATATTTTAAGAAACAGTTTGTAACAGTATTGTAGTTTCTCATTTATTGGGTGGAGTACAAAACCCAAGAAATCCTAAGCTCCACCACAACGCAACAAAAATACGCTTGAGATCAAGAACGTGAAAATTAGAGCTTTTAGTCTTCAGCTCTTTAAGGGCACAAGTGTAAGTTTGTCATGTAAACCTTTATACGTGGAAATGAATTTTAATAAACTAAATAATCGACTATTTAGACCATTGGAAATGCTTGTAATACATCATTACACAATCATAGTAATATAGACTATTGTAAATTCACAATAGTTACTTGCTGAGTTAGCCATATTGCTCAAGAAGAAAGTAATCCAATACCTTATTAGTGTTACGGTTTGCTGCAGTGAATTCATGCAGAAAATTATGGGTTTGTATCCAATACCTTTCTAGTCTCAAATTGTTCTACAATTTATAGGGTTTGTATATGATGAACTAGTGTTCGAGAAGAGAGACCATGGAGCAGTTTTAATAACACAAATCACAACTGCTCCACCTAACGTGGTAGCAGTTGTTCCACATTCTCAAGAGTTTGTAACCAACTCTTTTCTTGCAAGTCTCGCTCAGATCTGATACTGTCACCTAACTCACTTTTGTAGGCGGCCTTAAGCTTGGAATTTTCGTCCGCTTGGGCACTAATCTGGGCTTCGATCTATGCATTTGCTTAAGGAAAAATACATAGGGGCAAGGATAAGAACAAGAAACACACAAACATCTAGCAATATCAGAAATTGGGAAAGCTAACTGCATATCTGCTTTAATAGCATTTCTCTTGAAGGTCTTCCACATACAAAATCCCCCTGAAATCGATATGGGAAATAGCAGAACAAATCAAAGCATGGGCATACTCCGCATCACGGAGGCCGCTTGCATCTAGAGGAAGTGGCTTCAACCCAACGACAGGCTTAATCACCAAGCTCAACACCTTAATAGATGCTTCTTCACTAGCACCAGGAAGAGTGGATGGTCCTTCAAGCACTTGGTTAGATGGATCATCTGCCAGAACTCGATTACTAGAAAGAGTAGCCATCATACCGAAGATGCAGAAAGTTGTGGATGTTTCTTCAAAAGCCCTTGCTTCGACACTGACACCTCTTCGATGATGGACTTGCTTTTTTCTCCACTAGAGGATGTAGAAGCTTATCACAAATTATCTTCGACTGAAGAGATCAACAGGCTTTGACGCTTTTTCTTAACTGACTTTGGGATCGCTCGTTAACCTGATCTTTTTCTTAGATGTCTTGGCCGTAATCACCTTCAGAACACCTCCTCAGTTTTTTTCTTCCTCTTTTTCTTCTCTACTCCAGATGCACCCTTACAACGTTTTGGAAGCCTCAAAGCATGCTAGGCCGCAACCTACACGGGGTTAAGTATAGGATTGTTATAGCAGCGATCTCGAAGTATATAAAAACATGTTTGATGGTTGGATTGTTGAAACTAGTTTCGTAGAATGCATATCCATCAAAACAATAGACTCACTAATACTTGGGAGTTTATTCATACTTTCATTAAGTATAACATAAGATTTTGTGGTATCCACTAATGTAAATATTTTAATTTGAAGATCGAATTCATTCATTGTATTCATATAGGATCAAGGAGTGTAGTTGTAAAAAAATCATCAAAGTCGGAGTTAAAATAACTGTTAAATCGTGATTTTTCTTTGATAACCGTCGAAACGTTTTATCCCTTTACTTGATCTTTGGATGTTTGTTTTTTACGATTTTGGGTGTATACGATCTCGAAGTATATACAAACAAGTTTGACGGTTGGATCGTTGAAATTAGTTTTGTACAATCCGTATCTCATCAAAATAATAGATTCACTAACACTTAAGAGTTTATTCATACTTTCATTAAGTATAACAAAAGATTTTGTGGTATCCATTAGTAAATATTTTAAATTGAAGATTGAATTCATTCATTGTATTCATATAGGATCAAGGAGTGTAGCTGTAAAAATTCATCAAAATCGGAGTTAAAATAACCGTTAAATCATGATTTTTGGTTGATAACCGTCGAAATGTTTTGTCCTGTTACTTGATCTCTGAATGTTTGTTTTTTACGATTCTTGGCGTATGTGATCTCGAAGCATATACAAACAAGTTTGACGGTTGGATCGTTGAAAGTAGTTTCGTATAATGCGTATCCTATCAAAACAATAGATTCACTAACACTTAGAGTTTATTTATACTTTCATAAAGTATAACATAAGATTTTGTGGTATCCAGTAGTGTAAATATTTTAAATTGTAGTTGTAAAAAATAATCAAAATCCGAATTAAAATAACCGTTAAATTGTGATTTTTCTTTGATTTTGTGGTACCCACTAGTGTAAAGATTTTGTGGTTTAATTAAAATATTTTGGGCGGGAATTTTCCCGGTTTTTTTGCACGGGGAAATGAATTTCATTTTTTTTGGGTACTCTACACGGGGAAATGGATTGGACAAGCTTTTTCAATCAGTGTCAGAGTTGGCGTCGGTTTTAACCGACGCAAACTCTGATTATGTTGATGCAAAATTGCCCTTATTTCGATGCCAGACAAATTTGTCAGACTAACGTGTGTCAGGCCTTTCAGTCAAAAGTGTGTTAGGCCTTTTAGAACTAGTGTCGGTCTGAACCGATGCAAAGTCCTAATATTTTGACGTCTTATGTTATAGCTATTATTAGTATTAACTGACGCTAAGTTTTTATCCATATTTAAACCCTGTCTTTCCCATTACTCCCGTGCTTCCATTTCTCTCTCTCGTTTACAGGTGATGTTAAAGAAGGAAGCTTCTCCTAAGGGAATAATACTGGAGAATTAGAAGTTCGTCAAGACCAAAAACAGCAAGAAAACCACTTGCATCGCTCCAGCTCTGGTGGTGCTTCCGGTGCCCAAAGCAACAGTAATGGCTCTGTCACTCATTTGCAGCCACAATAGCCGCCACTTAAGAATAAAAGAAATCTTCCAGGAACTCCAGGCAAATAATCTTGAATTAATATCAAGTAGTTTCTTGATTTGATTGGCATGTTTCACTATATGTATATAACATTCAACACAAGGCGCGAGGATTTGATTCATTTCAGAAGAACAAAACAAAAGGGCTTCTCTCCGGATCATGTCAGCTTATGTGAGATTGATTCACTCGAGAATATTTACCAATTTTTGGTGCCATGGGTGAGTCTTGTAATATTTCATTTCAACGATATATATTGTTTTTTCTAAATTTTTTTTTTAAAAAGTTCGAATTTGAGTTATCTTGCGAAAGAATATAAACTTTATGAAGAATTGTTGACAATAATATACAACTGTTTGCTTGATTTCACTTTTTTTGTTGACCATAAGTATATATAGGCTGACTTAATTAACCAATGTTGCTATTTATACTTATATTTTTGCTACATAGTTAATTATGTTCTAAAAGTTTTGTATTTGTGTGATCAGATCCTAGCGCAGAAGTTATTGCACTATCACTAACAACCCTAATGGCAACGAACCGATGTGTGTGTGAGATCTGCAACAAAGGGTTTCAAAGGGATCAAAACCTTCAGTTGCATTGTCGATGCCATAACCTTCCATGGAAGCTCTGGCAGAGAACCACCACTGAGGTTAGGAAAAAGGTCTACATATGTCTCGAGCCGATGTGTGTTCACCACAACCCAGCTCGGGCGCTAGGAGATCTCACCGGCATTATGAAGCACTTCAGTCGGAAACATGGGGAGAAAAAATGGAAATGTGACAAGTGCTCCAAGAAATATGCAGTGCAGTCAGATTGGAAGGCGCATCAGAAGACCTGCGGCACAAGGGAGTATAAATGTGACTGTGGAACCATCTTTTATGAGGAACTTCATATGATGTCTTATGCAACTTCTTCAGCTTCTACATCTAATTCCTCCAGGAGATCATCCAGGAGTTCTGTAACAATGCTGATGATTGAGAACAATGAATTGAGAATGAATTGGGACAACTGTTATTATCATTAGTTTTTATTATTGTTTGCTTTAGCCTATATATGAAATCTGATTGAAATTATATATATATATATATATATATATATATTTTAAATTATTATTGAAAAAAAATGGAGAAACAGTTTGTATTATGCTTTATTTTAAAATATATGGTGTTGTTTATGGACGACAGCATCATAAATATTATATTGATCAAAATGTAGATAATGTCGGTTAGGACCGACAGTAGATTGATTATTTTATTTGTTTACTGTTATGTAATGTCAGCCACAACCAGCAGTAATTGTAATATTTAATTGTTTAATTGTTACTTAATGTCGGTTAGTAGCGCCATCATGTCAAAATTTAATGTCGCTTATAAGCGACGTAATATACGATGTCGCTTTTAAGCGACGCTGTTGTTCTTTTTATTTTATATTACTTTGCTTCGTGGTGGCAGATTAAGGGGTCTAAGCGACGTCAATACCCTTTTCGCGACGGTAGTATTGGTGTTGCTAACCCAATCCGACATTGCACTATCTAATGTCGGATTTTTACAAATATCCGACAGTAATTGGTGTTTCTTGTCGGTTTTTGACCGCCAGCAATAATCCCTTTTGTAGTAGTGTAAACATTTTGTCGATCATTTTCTAGCAGTTGTCTAACATGACATTTTAGGTGGAATTTCATACCAAATAAGATGCATGCGAGTCTAAACTCCATATCAAAATCCCTCCAAAGATTTTCAAAAAGTTCAATTTAGCTTTCAAACTCATATCAGGTTCAAGGACGTTTTTGAGATTTTGAGGGTCCTGTGTAGAAATTATAAATGCGGCATTTTGCCCTCGTATGTTATTACATAATCTTACCAAAATGTACTAAAACAATAAAAGGTTATCATGTATTTATCATAATTAAAAGAAAAGTTATACGTAAAATGATGTTATCAATCAACAAAATCAGTAGTAAAAGATGCCATGAAACAAAACAAAATGATGAATAAAATAGTAAAGGAAATTTTATTTGAACCCCTATAACCTTTTTCGGAACCCAACTTAAATTTTAAATGGGAAATGTTGTATTAACCTATTGCATAATTACCATCAAGTACAAAAGGAAGTTAACGAGAAAAATAAGATATATCATAAATTCATACCCAATAATCAAACCTTAAGATCGTGTAATTTTTCTCCTACATTTTGTTCTAGCAAAAATTCTAAGACGCTCTCATAGAGAAAAACAAACTCTTTTTGACAGATGGATGGTAGTTTTGAAGTTTTGGATGATTACTAAGATATGAATCGATTTATGCAAGAGTTAAATTATTGGTTTATATGTCATATGCTAACATTGTGATCTGCTGCTGGCTGTATAAGTTTCTCAAGTCTTTTCTTGTTCTTTTTGGACACTATTTACCAAGTCTTCTACTTCATAATTTACATAACATAACCATGACATCCTGCATTTTTTTATTAGATTGCATATCAAACTGCTACTACTTAATTCAAGAGTCAAAGACTCTAACAGTTAGGTAATAGACAACATGGACTAGTTAAGTTTCTCATGTCTGCGTTTTTTATTAGATTGCATATCATACTGATAATAATAGTCTTTTCAATGCAATCTAAATTCTAATTAGCCAAACCAATAATAGATACATACTTTGTTTCATTGTTTAGCATTCTTCCCAGCTTTTTTCATTTGATTCTTCATTGCACCACCACTTTAACTCTCTTCATTACACCACCGCTTTCGCTCTCTTCATTACACCACCACTTTGCTTCATTTACCAGACGACTGATTGTCCTTTTTCTGGTGTTCAGTGTTGTATTTTGTAAGCAAAGGAACTGGCCTCCTCATTCATAAGTGTGCTTAAGGTATAAGGTAGTGTTTTAATTTCCTCTACTTCAATTTTGTCCAATTAGACATGATTCATCTAGCCATATATATATATTCTTATAGGCAGTGGAGAGTCCAGGAAATATAATTAGGGAGGTTAGTAAGAATAGCGCGCACAACATACATATTTTTTTTAAACATAAATAGCACGCATATCGCCATTTTATCGAGTCTTGGTAAGTCTGAAGTTATTTATAAAGGCATACTGCACACCTGTTAATGCCTTATTTGCGTGGGTAACTAACATGTTCCAAGGCTGCTCCCATATGAATGCTTAACAAAGGAACACACTTATTTTGAACACACTAACAAATTGATTGATATCATTGCCTCATTAATATGTTTGTCCAAGAACGATGATACTTTGTTCATTCTTTGAGATTACCTTTTCATTTACTTTGCATTTTTGGATACTCTTTTACTTGGTTCTTTTTTTCTTTCTACAATTGTAATCACAACCAACAAACAAGCCAGAGGTAAATAATAGTAGGACTAGACTGTAAAGGGGTAGCACCTCTCTAACACATTTTATCAAGCAGTTGGAGGGCATATATGAAGGGCAACTCCAACCTTCAAGGGGGCACCCAAGTCATCCATGGAGACTCACCAGAGTTTGGAGGGTCAACTGACCTCCCTTACCCCTAAGTCGGTCTGCCCCTACTTATAGGTTATAACTTATAAGCCTTTATATCATCTTAAACATACAAGGCTCAGATTCATATGCAACATACATCGTCACGCAAGGCAACATGAGATTTATCGAGAGCAACATCATAGAGGGTGATGAAAACTCCATCAAAAGCAACTTTCAGAAAGATAGAACGTTAGAGAGAGCATGCTTTGATTTTGGTTTGTAAAGGTAGTTTAGATAGAAATTTGGGTTTAAAGAGATATTGATAGTTTAATTAAAAATATGAGAGACTTTGGATGCGGTCCTTAGTTATGAATATTCTTTGATTGAAACCTTGTTGGTTTTGAATTTTTTACCGAGTTCCCTGAAATTAATGTGATAATTTATTTCTATGTACGTTACTATATTTTTTAAATTAAAAATTAGAAATTTTAATTGTTTATATAAATGAGATTTTAAATAAATAAAAAAACATAATTTGTGGGATTAAAAATATTAAAATATAAATATACTATTGTGTGTGTGTGTATCTATGACAACCCGTCCCAAATTTTATTATTTTATAAATCTTAAAATGTGAAATTTACGAAAATACCCTAGAGGCGAGGGTATTGATTTTCATTGATCGTTAGTTCATGACGTGTATGAACTAATATCTTACCGTATTCCAAAAGTACGTTGGTAAGGATTGTTATTTATTATCTTATTCATTTCTTATTATTATATATATTTTTTAAAGGGATGTGGGAGAAAATAGAAGAAGAAAGAGGAAGGGGGATTGCTGCCTGATGGCAGCGAAAGAGAGGGAGAGGAAAGAGATGGGCACTGCCCAATCAGAAAGGAGGAGAGAGGGAGAGTGACGAATGGGAGAGAAGAACCAGGAGGGAAAGGAGAGAAGAACCAAAGGAGGGAACCCAAAACGAGTCCTCCTTGACTCGTGTGACCCGGCCGACGGGAAACATAGAAACCGATGGTTTCCTGGCCAAATTTCGGTGAATTAAGCCAAACCATCACCTAGAGACACCTCCCTATCCTTTTATCTACTATTTCTACCCCTAAATTCATACAATTTGACCTTAGATTCGAGAGAAATGCACCGGTGGTGCGTGTGGGTGTTCGGCGACAATCCATAAATTGTGAAGCTAACTCAGCCAATTGTCACCACCAATAGGCTCCCCTCAACCTCAAGAACAAAGCCCAAGTGATGGTAGGGGCGTCGGAGCATCCACGGAGTCGAATCGAAAATACCCAAAAACTAGGGTTCTGGTGGGTTTTCATGAAATTGGAGCCTTTCCAAGCCAAATTGGCCTTGGCTACAGGTATAAAATTTGCTCTATTCTTTGAGATCTTCATTTCCGTATTTTTTGAGAATTTTTAGAAATAGTTGAATTTTCCGGCGAGTTTGGACGGCCGACCGCCACCCACGGCGGCGCGTGGCTAGGGGGCCACCAATGCTATTTTTAGGATATTTTAAATTTCTTGAATTCAGTTTTGATATTTGAATGACGTAGGTTGATCGTTGGAACCTAAATTCGCTACGATACGTTATTAGGTATTCAGGTGAATCGACGATCCAACCGTTGGATTGTCACCAAACTTTGTTACATTGTAGTACGTAATATTTGAAGAATTTAGGAACTTAAGGATTGGGAATCCGACATACAGGTCTTCCCGAATTGGATTTGTAATTTCATAAAACAAAACGTTAACCGCTAATCAGTTTTGGAATTTGGCGAAAATCCAACCGTCAGATCGTAATGAAACTTAAGTATGTTGTTCTAGAAGCATATTGTGTATCATGAGAAGTTATGAATTCGAAATCCGAGATGCGGATCTTCTGGATCGAGTTTTGCAGGGTTGTGGATCCATCCGTCGATCTTCGATCCACGGTTGACTCTTAGTCAATGGGTCTCAAATTATTCTTAAAGGTCCTTGAGGATATGTTTTATGTAAATTTTGTGCTCTATTGGTAAGAACTTGAGTCATGATTTGATAATTGGCCACAGGCGACGATAGTTTGTGATGTCTCGATGTTTGTATGAGGGAGTCGTAACGCGGACCTAAGGTGAGTAGGTTTTTTCTCTTCTATCATATATGTACATATATAAGATTGACATCTCCATAAACGTTTATAAATTGATTATTTCATATAACTACTGTGAATGCTTTGAAGTACTAATGTGAACCACGGATGGCTTAATCCCAGTTCAGGGTACGTAGGTAGTCTAACGAGACGTTAGATGTAGCCTGATGCGAAATATATAAGCACACAAATTAAACCCTCTTTTTATCAATTGTAGCAAAGTATGTAAGTAGGCCGGGGATTAGGAGGGATTGCTAAATCACTTGAAAACTGACTCAAAAACATAAAAACAAAGTTTAAAGCACTCAATTAGACTCAAAGAATGCAAAACTAAACTCTAAAACACTAAAACAAACAAAAAAAACTCAAAACAGCATAGAAACACTCAAAATTGCCTTAAAAACACAATCTGGGCAGTTTTGAACACAAAACACAATTCTGGACGAAAAAAGGTTATAACTTGACTCAAGACACTTAAAAACACAAACAAAATTAATTTCTAACTAATCTAACACTTCAAAATAAAGGGGGATTTGGTTTTGACGAAATTAAAAACAAAACAAAAACTTTGTAAACTAAATAGATTTTAAAACGAATTTGATTAAAGTGAATGGATTGAAAGCTAGCTAAGGGGTTCTTCTCCACACATGTCACACTTGCATACAAAACAATTTCCAATTGCTTTTCAATAGATTATGAATTCTCAACACCCCAGATTAACCGTGAATTGCACTAATTAACCCTCAAATTTTCCTAAAGTTATTGAATTGGATGATGGCATACAACAACCCAAAGCATTCCCCACAAGTTCCCTACATGAATTGCATAATAGAGATACAAGCAAGAATCATTAAGTTCTACGAAAACCATAAGCATTGACGAGGCACTTGTTACTATGAATTGCATGAAACTTATGCCAAGAATTTACTTAACACGATTGTGATCAACAATCTTTACTACTTGCGAATATAAGTTCATAACGATTAGGTGAAACTCCCTTACATCCTAGCATTAGATTTATGCATGAAAATTAAGTCTGCACTCTTAACCAACACACACAAATCAGTTTTAATTCATATAGATAAGCAAATTGAATTTACAACTTATGAAATGCAATTGAAAGTAATCAAATCATATAGCAAGCATAAAACATGGTTTCGAATCCCCCCCTAGCCAAGGGGGGTTTAAGTTATCATACTCACGAAACAAAGATAAACAAAGTTAGACATTGAGAACAAAAGAAAGAGAACACCTAGACTCTCCAACGATCCACTCTTGAACAGCAAGCACACCTATGGACTGTCCTCCTTCCTCCTTGCTACGGCACAAGACTTAGGGACAGATTCTTAGGGTTATGAATGGTGTAGAATGGATGGGGGTAGTATGGTGGTGTTTAGGATGGATTGGTGGTGCGGCAAGGGTTGGTTTTTGGCAGGAATTATGGAGAATGGTAGTGGAAGGCTGCGGCAGAGAAAGGGGAGTGTTTCTAGCGTGAATTTATGTGTATGAGGGGTGGTAGGTGCGGCAAGGGGTGTAAAATACATATTTATAGGCACCTAAACCCTAGGGCAATCAGATTAGGGCTTCTAGAAACCAAATCCACCAGGAAAAAGGCTTAGAAAATCAGAATCCTCAAGGGAAAAGGCCAAGAGGTGCGGCTGGATAGGGAGGGAAGGATAAGGCTTCTAGAAAGCCTTGCAAGGCAAGGAAAATAGGTTCCTTTGCTGAATTTGGTGTGGCAACTATGGGAAATTGTTCTAGAACCTTCTTTGTGTCCAAAAATGCTTAGGAAATCTTCAATGTTGCTGAAACTTACGGCCATTTAGGTTTAGGAAAGATCAACCCAAAATAGGAAACTTTAGGCTTAACTTTCCTACTTCAAGTAGGAAACCTTGTTTGAGTAGGAATCCTTATTCTTCTAGGAATCCATCTTTGACTAGGAATCCATCCTTAACTAGGACTCCTCCGATGATTAGGAATCCTTCTTCAATTAGGACTCCTTCGTTGATTAGGAATCCTTCTTCAATTAGGACTCCTTCATTCTCGTCCATTCCTTTCGTTCCAAGCACGTGATATCCATCCCAAGCTCAATCTTGCTCCAAAATGCATTGTTTTGCATACTTTGCCCTTAAAACCTGAAAACACATGAAACTAGCTTAAAAGACTAATTTAACTAAGAAAACACAATGTAAATGCACAAGAACAAACTCACTAAGTCGCATAAATATACTCCTATCAAATTTCCCCACACTTAGCTTTTGCTAGTCCTCGAGCAAAACAAAGAAACAAAAGAAAAACAAAACGAAACAAAACAAACAAACAAAACCTAAACCTTCCAACGATTGCCTCAGGGATTTCCAATATACATGACATTAAAAATCACCATTCCCACAGATTTTAGTCATCTTCACACTTAAGCACATACTTAACCATAGTCCCCACTTACTAGTTCACATTTAACCAATTAAAACGATGTTTTGAATATAGTAACATGCCTTAGAGAATGTCCTCAATTCCTTACAAGATATGCACTCAATTTTCACTCAGATTTTCTAACTACACACCCTATACTAGTTATATGTGAGAAGATTGATGTAGACATGAAAACGAACGCTCACATATATGTATAACAAAGAAAGCAATTTCTGGAGTTAGTAAGCATTTAGATATGATCTCATGAATGGAATGCTACTACTTAGATGCGAGAACCAGTGACACCATATGCTCATACCAATTTTAAACTCCACAAATTGAAACACACAACACTCAAGATAGAAGTCAAAGGTTGTAACGGGGCTAGGGGTAATGGCTAACAAAGAAAAGATAGGGATAACAAACATTCTTAAAGCAATATCAAGCAAAATAATGAAATTGAAACTTAGAATTCACTTTAGAATGCAGAAATCAACTTTTAACACCAAGGGAAGATTCATACAACACTTAGGGTCGAATTCAATGTTTTGGACCCTTTCTTCAACAATCAACACTTAAGAGCTCTTTTTCACATCTTTTTCAACTCTTTTTCAAACTTTTCACACTTTTCTCTTTTTTTCTTTCACGATTTTTTTTTTCTTTTCTACCTGTGCCACATTAAAGACTTTGGCACACACATACATCCCTTCCCCCACACTTGTTTTCTGCAATACATTAATCAAAAGGAATTCATCTTGAGTCATGCTTTACTATGCTTCAAGAACAAGGGTATGGATGGTCCTAATCTAGGCTAGGTGAGGATAGTGTGGGTTAACAAAGAATATAGGCTACACAAGGCTCAACGGGGTTAAAACCTACAAAACAAATGAACATGGGGGACACGGCAATTTGGCTTAAATGGTGGTCACTGCACAACTTCATCTTGAATATGTGTTATGCAAATCAATAGCATGCTTTGAATGAAATGGGCATGAGTTCTAATGTTTGGAACTAAATGATGAAACGCCTTCTAAGTAGTAACCAAGCGAAGAATAATGAGATCATGCAATGACTTTAGAAAATAACAATGCACAGATTATTAACACTCCAAATAAATGTTTAGGCTCAAGTCTCTCAAGGTTGTAGCGTTAGTTTGAGTTCCTTCCTTCAAGCATGTTACAAAACTAATTTTTCCTTTATGATTGCATGTGAATTCATAAGTTATAACCACAACCAAGCATAAACCAAAGAGGAAATCAGACTTTCATCCATGTTTATAACTCTCTTTAACAGTCATGCAATTAAAAACTGAATCCTCATCATTGTGTTGGAAGGTACCCTAAGACACAAAGAACTACACAAAAACAAATCAAAACAACTCTTTTTGGTTTTTTCAAAACAATTTTTCATTTTTTTCTGGGATTTTCGGATTTTTATGTAGAACACACTAAAATGCATCAAAACAGCTTAAAAACCACTTAAAAACAGCAAGGAACAACATTGGAAGTTATGGGTGATAAAACCCTCGAATTTGCATTAAAACACTTTGGTTACCCCCCCCCCCACACTTAAATCAAATATTGTCCTTAATGTTTCAAGCATAAACTAACACAAATAACAAACCAACAAACAAACAGCAACTAACACACTAAACATGGCAGAAACGAAACAATCATAAAAGAGAAGGGTTTAGGAACGCAAATCTGGAATTGGAGTGATGCCTAGGTCTTCTTTTGTTGATTGCATGGGTTGCCTCCCAAGAAGTGCTTGCTTTAACGTCGTGCAGCCGGACGAAGAACTCATTCACTCCTTATTGGAGCCCACGGCATGCAGGGGGATGTCCTCCACGGCATGCTCCACAAAGTTGTCATAGTAGGGCTTCAATTGATGCCCATTGACCTTGAATTCATGTCCCGTTTTCAAGCTTTGGATTTGGACTACACCATGAACAAAAACATTAGTAATAACAAACGGTCCAATCCACTTAGAACACAACTTACCGGGAAACAAACGCAAACGGGAATTGAATAATAGCACTTTCTGCCCTATGGAGAATGTTTTGCCACGAATCATTTTGTCATGTAAAGCTTTGGTCTTCTCCTTGTACATGCTAGCATTCTCATACGCCTCATGCCTTATCTCATCAAGTTCATTTAATTGGAACTTCCTATGACTTCCCACTGCAATTAGGTCCATATTGAACTTCTTGACGGCCCAATGAGCTTTGTGCTCCAATTCAACGGGGAGATGGCACGGCTTGCCATAGATGAGTCTAAATGGGGACATTCCAATGGGTGTCTTGTACACCGTAAGATACGCCAAAAGTGCATCATCTAACCGTAAGCTCTAATCCTTCCTTGTAGGCCCAACGGTCTTCTCTAGAATTTGTTTGATCTCACGGTTGGAAACCTCGGCTTGGCCATTTGTTTGAGGATGGTAAGGTGTAGAAACCTTATGGTTGACATTGTATTTCCTCAATAATACCTCAATGGTCCGGTTGCAAAAGTGAGACCCTCCATCACTTATGATTACACGTGGCATGCCAAACCTTGCAAATATGTTAGTTCTAATAAAATCTGCAACCATTTTAGAATCATTAGTTCGGGTGGCTTTTGCTTCCACCCACTTCGACACATAATCCACTGCAAGCAAAATATACATGAAACCATATGAGGAAGGAAAGGGACCCATAAAATCAATACCCCAAACATCAAAAATTTCAACATTAAGGATAGAAACTTGCGGCAATTGATCCTTAGCACCTATGTTACCCATTCTTTGGCATTTATCACATGTTAAGCAAAAAGTTGTGGCATCCTTAAAAATACTAGGCCAAAAGAATCCACATTGTAACACCTTAAGTGTTGTTCGTTGTGTGCCAAAGTGCCCACCACATGCATATGTATGACAAAAGCTTAGAATAGAATGAAATTCAGAATCATGCACACATCGACGTACAATCTGATCAGGGCAAAATTTCCATAAATAGGGATAATCCCATACATAAAACCGTGCATCATGCCTTAACTTATCACGTTGGTGCCTAGTGAAAGTGCTAGGAATTCGTTTTGACACCAAAAAATTTACCAAATCGGCATACCAAGGTTCACTTACCTTTATGGACAACAATTGTTCATCAGGGAATGTCTCGGCAATGGGTAGGAACTCCTCATTATGCACCATTAAGCTTAGGTGGTCAGCCACCACGTTTTCACTTCCCTTCTTGTCCAGAATCTCAATGTCGAACTCTTGAAGTAGCAACATCCAACGAATTAGCCGTGGCTTGGCTTTCTTTTTAGTGAGCAAGTACTTCAAAGCTACATGGTCAGTGAAAACAATTACTTTAGTACCAATTAGATATGATCTAAACTTATCTAAAGCAAAAACAACGGCAAGAAGTTCTTTTTCCGTAATGGAATAGTTCAATTGGGCATCATTCAACGTTCGTGAGGCATAGTAGATGACATGCGGCCTCTTGTCCTTCCTTTGTCCTAAAACAGCTCCTAAAGCGTAATCAGACGCATCACACATAAGCTCGAAAGGTAGGCTCCAATCCGGTGGGACAATGATTGGTGCCGTGGTCAACAATTCCTTGAGTTGGTTGAATGATGCCGTGCATTCCTCATTAAAATCAAACACCACATCTTTTTGTAGGAGTCGGCAAAGAGGTTAGGCAACCTTTGAGAAGTCTTTGATGAACCTAAGATAGAAACCTGCATGGCCAAGAAAAGAACCAACCTCTCTAACCAAAGTAGGAGAGGGTAAGTGACGCACAAGATCTATCTTTGACTTATCAACCTCAATACCGTTTTCAGAGATAATATGACGTAAAACTATGCCTTGTTTAACCATGAAATGACATTTTTCCCAATTAAGAACAAGGTTAGTTTCAATGCAACGTTTTAAAATCAAGCTAAGATTATGCAAACAACCATCAAAAGAATCACCAAAGACGCTAAAATCATCCATGAAAACCTCAATTATTTTCTCAACATAATAAGAAAATATGCTCATCATGCATCTTTGAAATGTGGCAGGTGCATTACATAAACCAAAAGGCATGCGACGATAAGCAAATGTACTAAAAGGGCAAGTAAAAGTGGTTTTTTCTTGGTCCTCAGGTGCTATGACAATTTGATTATAACCATAATAACCATCAAGAAAACAATAGAAAGCATAACCCGCTAACCTCTTAAGCATTTGGTCAATCAACGACAATGGGAAGTGATCCTTCCTTGTAGTGGTGTTTAGCTTTCTATAGTCGATACACACCCTCCAACCAGTTTGAATGCGAGTAGGCACAAGTTCATTCTCGGCATTTGCTACCACCGTCACTCCGGATTTCTTCGGAACGCATTGAACGGGTGAAACCCACTTACTATCCGAGATTGGATAAATAACTCCACAGTCTAAAAGATTGATGATTTCTTTCTTCACAAATTTCATCATAAGAGGGTTGAGTCGGCGTTGAGCCTCTTGAGATGTTTTAGACCCCTCCTCCAAAAGTATGCGATGCATGGAAGTTGTGGGGCTAATTCCTTTGATGTTGGCCAACGTCCACCCAATTGTTGTTTTGTACTCCTTTAACACCCTCACTAACTTACCTTCTTCTTGTGCCGTGAGTGAAGTTGAGATGATAACGGGCAACGTCTCATCCTCTCCCAAGTAAACGTACTTCAAGTGATTAGGCAATGGCTTAAGTTCAAGTGTATGTGGCTGCACAACTGAGGGAAACATCTTATTAGCCGAAACTGAACTTAAAATAGGGTCCAAAAACTTACCAGATTGTGGTGGCAACGACTTAAGGGCAGCCACCATCTCAATGATATCTTCACTAGGGGGCACGGCAATGGGAAATTCATGCATACCGTGGGTGTGCATGGTGGTTGCTTCTATGTTTTGCTTGTCCATTCCTCGTGCAATGACCAATTCAAGTGCATCGTTGTTAAATTTGTCAAAATGGTCCTGTGTCAAAGAGTCAATTACATCAATAGCAAAACATGAATGATTCTCACTAGGATACTTCATAGAATCAGAAAGATTGAAATTAATGACTTCCCCATCAAATTCCATCGTCAAAGTGCCATTAAACACATCAATCTTTGTACGAGCAGTTTTCATGAATGGCCTTCCAAGGAGGATGGGCAATGAAGAGGCATGGTCTGACTCGTCCATCTCATGAACGTAGAAATCCGTTGGAAAGATCAAATGATTAACCTGCACTAAAACATCTTCCAAAACTCCATTTGGATAGGCATTGGATCAATCGGCCAATTGTATGATTACACCATCATTTTTCAACTCTCCTAGGTTCATAGATGCATAAATTGAATATGGCATGACATTTATAGATGCACTTAAGTCTAACATGGCAGATTCAAACCTAGTATTACCAATGACACAAGGAATTGTAAAACTACCCGGATCTTTGCATTTAGGGGGCATTTTGTGTTGCAATATGGCTGAAACGTTTTCGCCTATTTTTTCAACCTCCTTGGTCAAAATCCTCTTCCTAGTGGTGCAAAGTTCCTTAAAAAACTTGGCATACCTCGGGATTTGCTTAATTGCATCCAAAAGGGGGATATTGACTTGAACTTTCCTAAATGGTTCCAAAATGTCCTTTTTAGCCTCATCCTTCTTTGATTGCATAAACCTACGAGAAAAAGGTACATTTGGAGGAACAATGTTAGAATTAACCAAAATTGGAACTTCCTTACCCTTGTAGGCCGAGTTTGATGGTTTAGGAGCCATTGAGGCTTGCGGCATAGGTGGTTCCTCCCTTGCCGTGGGCATGCTTTGCTTCTCCTTTTCAATTATCAACTTTTCCACCTCGTTTGGGGCTGATTTAGATGGTTGGGGGGGGGGCTGATTTAGATGGTTGCGGGGCTGTTCCCACTTGTTTCCCACTTCGCAACATGGTTGCCTTGGCGGATTCGAATCCTCTTTTTGGGTTGACAACGGTTGAACTAGGCACCTTGCCTTGCTCTCGGAATTGGCCCACAAACTCCGCAATCTGCCCTACTTGCTTCTCCAACTCGTCCACCTTCTTGTCCTTAATTTGCATACTCTGCGCCATAGAAGTTAGTAATTGAAAAATATGATCATTATCAATAGAAGAACCTGATTTGTTTTGGCCAGGTTGTGCTTGGGGTTGAGTTGGTGCAAACGGCTTTTGATAGAAACACGGGGGTTGTTACCTAAATGTACTTTGTTGTTAGCCTTGTTGGGGTTCTTGCCATTTGAAATTTGGATGATCCCCCCATCCCAGATTGTATGTATTAGAAAAGGGATCATTTCTTTGTTGGCATGGCTGCCCAAAACCCACGGCATTGAGGGTTTCCCACCATCCATTCTCTATCAATTGTGGGCACTTGTCCGTAAGGTGTCCTTGCATGGAGCACACGCCACAAGCAGCCACATTTTGTACTTTTGGTCCTTCCACCACCTGAGAAAGCAAAGTAGTAAGGTTAGCCATTTGATTTTGAAGTTCTGATATGGCACTTACCTCATTCACTTAGTGTTGCCGTGGGGTGCTTCTTTTCCCAACACCTTTGTGTTGTTGAGCGTTCAACGCTCAATTAGCTATCAAAGTCTTTGCTGTCGTGGGGGTCTTGTCCACTAAGGCTCCTCATGTTGAAGCATCTAGCATTTGGCATTCAATTGGTAGAAGCCTTTCGTAGAAGTATTGTAGAAGAAGCTCCTCATTCATTTGATGCTGTGGACAAGAAGCAACAAGAGATTTAAAACGTTCATAATAAGTAGGAAAAGATTCACCTTCATCTTGCTGAATTCCACTTATCCTTTTTTGTAGAAGAATGACTTGAAAAGTTGGGAAAAACTTCTCCAAGAAGGCCCGTTTCATGCTCTCCCAAGATGTGACGGTTCTGGGAGCTAATTCATACAACCAATCTTTCGCCTTTTCCAAGAGAGAAAAGGGAAAGGCCTTCATCTTCAATATGCTCCCATCGACGTTGATTGGAGTCATGCTTGAACACACCACCTCGAACTCTTTCAAGTGCTTGTTGGGATCCTCCATGGACAATCCATGGTACTTTGGAATATGGTGCAGCAAGCTTGATTTTAACTTGAATTCCTTGGTCTTGCCTTGAGCAGCCACGGGGTATTGGATGCATAGGGGTGCGGCATTGTCCAATCCCGAAACCGAAAGCTCCTTGATTGTACGATTGTCTTGTGCCATGACTTCCTCTACTTCACCAACTCTTGTAATGGGTTCCTCTTCTTCAAACTCAACTTCGGCTTCTGAATTTGAACTTGATTCACTAGGTTCTGGATTCTTCCTTTTTCGTCTCAATTCTCGCTCGAAATCGTCGTCAAAGTCCAAGATGTGTTCACGAATCGGATGAGAACTCCGAGTCATAAACTAGTACCTAAGAACAAGAAACAAAAACAAGGTTAGAATCTGGAACGATTTAAACAAACTGAAATAAAACAATTCAAAGGATTAGCAAAGTTGCTAATCCCCGGCAACGGCGCCAACAATTTGATGCGAAATATATAAGCACACAAATTAAACCCTCTTTTTATCAATTGTAGCAAAGTATGTAAGTAGGGATCGTTCTAGGTCAGGGATTAGGAGGGATTGCTAAATCACTTGAAAACTGACTCAAAAATGTAAAAACAAAGTTTAAAGCACTAAACTAGACTCAAAGAATGCAAAACTAAACTCTAAAACACTAAAACAAACAAAAAAAAACTCAAAACAGCATAGAAACACTCAAAACTGCCTTAAAAACACAATCTGGGCAGTTTTGAACACAAAACACAATTTTGGACGAAAATAGGTTATAACTTGACTCAAGACACTTAAAAAGACAAACTAAATTGATTTCTAACTAATCTAACACTTCAAAATAAAGGGCGATTTGGTTTTGACGAAATTAAAAACAAAACAAAAACTTTGTAAACTAAACAGATTTTAAAACGAATTTGATTAAAGTGAATGGATTGAAAGCTAGCTAAGGGGTTCTTCTTCACACATGTCACACTTGCATACAAAACGATTTCCAATTGCTTTTCAATAGATTATGAATTCTCAACGCCCCAGATTAACCGTGAATTGCACTAATTAACCCTCAGATTTTCCTAAAGTTATTGAATTGGATGATTGCATACAACAACCCAAAGCATTCCCCACAAGTTCCCTACATGAATTGCATAATAAAGATACAAGCAAGAATCATTAAGTTCTACGAAAACCATAAGCATTGACGAGGCACTTGTTACTATGAATTGCATGAAACTTATGCCAAGAATTTACTTAACACGATTGTGATCAACAACCTTTACTACTTGCGAATATAAGTTCATAACGATTAAGTGAAACTCCCTTATATCCTAGCATTAGATTTATGCGTGAAAATTAAGCGTGCACTCTTAACCAACACACACAAATCAGTTTTAATTCATATAGATAAGCAAATTGAATTCACAACTTATGAAACGCAACTGAAAGTAATCAGATCATATAGCAAGCATAAAACATGGTTTCAAATCCCCCCTAGCCAAGGGGGGTTTAAGTTCTCATACTCACGAAACAAAGATAAACAAAGTTAGACATTGAGAACAAAAGAAAGAGAACACCTAGATGCTCCAACAATCCACTCTTGAATAACAAGCACGCCTATGGACTGTCCTCCTTCATCCTTGCTGTGGCACAAGACTTAGGGACAGATTCTTGGGGCTATGAATGGTGTAGAATGGATGGGGGTAGTATGGTGGTGTTTAGGATGGATTGGTGGTGCGGCAAAGGTTGGTTTTTGGCAGGAATTATGGAGAATGGTAGTGGAAGGCTGCGGCAGAGAAAGGGGAGTGTTTCTAGAGTGAATTTATGTGTATGAGGGGTGGTACGTGTGGCAAGGGGTGTAAAATACATATTTATAGGCACCTAAACCCTAGGGCAATCAGATTAGGGCTTCTAGAAACCAAATCCACCAGGAAAAAGGCTTAGAAAATCAGAATCCTCAAAGGAAAAGGCCAAGAGGTGCGGCTGGATAGGGAGGGAAGGATAAGGCTTCTAGAAAGCCTTGCAAGGCAAGGAAAATAGGTCCCCTTGCTGAATTTGGTGTGGCACCTATGGGAAATTATTCTAGAACCTTTTTTGTGTCCAAAAATGCTTAAGAAATCTTCAATGTTGCTGAAACTTAAGGCCATTTAGGTTTAGGAAAGATCAACCCAAAATAGGAAACTTTAGGCTTAACTTTCCTACTTCAAGTAGGAAACCTTGTTTGAGTAGGAATCCTCATTCTTCTAGGAATCCATCCTTAACTAGGACTCCTCCGATGATTAGGAATCCTTCTTCAATTAGAACTCCTTCGTTGATTAGGAATCCTTCTTCAATTAGGACTCTTTCATTCTCGTCCATTCCTTTCGTTCCAAGCACGTGATATCCATCCCAAGCTCAATCTTGCTCCAAAAGGCTCCAAAATGCATCGTTTTGCATACTTTGCTCTTAAAACCTGAAAACACATGAAACTGGCTTAAAACACTAGTTTAACTAAGAAAACACAATGTAAATGCACAAGAACAAGCTCACTAAGTCGCATAAATATACTCCTATCACAGCCATACAATAATTGAGACAATAGCCTTGTTTAGGGAGTTGAGCAGTGTGAGAGACATTAGTGGAAAATATGAGATTTAACCTTATGATTTGGTGGTTAAATGTTGGTCATAAATCAATATGTAAAGAATCAAGAATTTGAAGTAAGGAAGCATAAGTAATGATAATTAATTAAACTAGTGTCTAGTTGGGCTTGTCACCAATAATTATTCCCGAGAATAAATAATTCGGGAGTAGGGCGTTATAGTTTATGCATTTTTATGCCACATTATATATATATATATATATGTATATAATTGGAAATACTATAACGTGCTTTAATATCATATTTCATCGTGGTTTATCTATATGTATATTACCTGCAAACAATTTTTATGAATGCTTGGAAGTGCAAAGGTGAATGCAAGACATCCACGTAAGTTCAGGTGAGTTTATAGTATTAGTTGAAATAGAAAACTTCATTTTAATCCTTAAAAAAGATGAGTTTTAGACTATAACCATATGTAAGATTAAAATCCAATTTTAGTCCCTAGCACATTTAATCATATCATTTATTAGTTGTATTTTGATGTTTTATTTTATCTTTTTATTTTTATTTTAATGTATTAGTAACATTTAAATTTAATTTTTATTTCATTCATCATAATATATTTTAATGTCTACATTTAGGCAACTAATTTTTTTTATAATATATATTCCGATAACAATTTTGTATGTTCTTCATTTAGGTACATTAATACATTTGAATATTTTGGTATATCCATCGGTACAAACATGTAGTTACATTGATTCAATATAATGCATTTTGGTCAATATAATGTATTTCGTTACATACACTTTAGTACACATATTTGAATATTGACTTTTAGGTACATTAATTCAATTATTATATTTCGGTAAATACATTTAGGTACATACATTTTGGTACTAATATTTAGGTAGATATATTTTTGGTATTGACATTTAGGTATGTACATTTTGGGTACGTACATTTTGGTACCTACATTTCAGTATTAACATTTAGGTACATTAATTCAATATAATACATTTCGGTACATACATTTAGGTTCATTATAATATATTTCGGTACAATCATGTCAGTACAAATATTTCAGTACAAAAAAGTCAATTTTATATATTTTGGCCCAATCATTTCTATACGCTTATGTATTTATATATTTTTGTATCACAAATTTCTTTTAATATTTTCTCATTTACATTCATTTGTAATTAAAAAAACTAAATATGAGCATATTAATAAAATTAAAATTTAATATGGAGAGATTAAAAAAAATACACATTAAATAACAAAAATTGAATGTAAATTTTGATAAAAGTACACTCAAGGGATTAAATTGAATATTTAATCTAGCACCAGGTTTTTTTTAAATTTTAATCTTTTGCAAGGACTAATGTTCAAAAACCCCTAGTTGAAATGATGGGGTTATGGTATGACTACATGTATGTTTAGGCAACTCCAACCTTGTTGTGTAGGTTGCAATGATAGGCAACTCCGACACTGTCGTACATGTTGCCCATGAATCGTATATGTGACAATAGATACAGTTAGAGCTCATAAACCTGCACCCCGATGTTAGTGCTTCCGCCCATGGCCAGGGCATAGTCCTTCACATGATGTTCACCTCCTGCACCTTACGCTCACCTTGGATCCAAGGTAGGTGCACAGGCTTGTCGTACATACCACTTTAGGTGGTTCCGACTCGTAGGTGACCTGCGATTATTCGCACAGTCTTCACATGATCGTAGCACTTAAGCGTACTTATTTACACCCAGTCTTGTCATACAGACCATTTTAGGTGGTTCTGACTCGTGTGCAAGTATACTTATTGAGCTATGGATAAGTCGTATAGGTCACTAGAGGTGACTCTGACTTATGAGCTAGCATATATGATGAAATATGTGATGAGCTAGCATATATGATAAAGTATGTGATGAGATAGCATAAATGATGAGATGTGTGATGAGATATGGATAAGTCGTACAAGTCACTAGAGGTGACTCCGACTTATGAGCTAGCCTTGATTGATGAGTTATGGATAAGTCATACAGGTCACGTGAGGTGACTCCGGCTAGCATGTTGATGAGCTATTAATTCAGCCGTACAGGCCACTATAGGTGGATCCGGCCAATATGTCATTTCATATTGATTTTTTTCACCTGAGTACTTATTCTTATTGAGATATTTGACACTGTATAATTGTAACACTATTGTTTTGGTTATGGTATTGATTTATAGTCACACCTGTTATTTTCCAGGAAATTATACAGGTATTCCAGTGAGGGGCTACTGCCTTTGGTAGTTGGAATTGGTTTGGAAAGTTTTGTTTCACTCACTCACATTTTCTATTTTTGTACCCCTTCAAGTTCTAGCAGCAGTGTTCCATATCGACGAGGATTCGTGGCACTTTTCGATACAGATGTTTTCTTGTGATGGTATGATCATTGTCTCACCTTACTGCACTATACCTATGCTCTGTATCATGAGTGAAATGGGTCCAGATCTGCTCACCGCACACTCGTGTACTTAGGGACTTTTAGGTTTTAATTTATTCACATTTTATACATTATCACACTTTATGGCTTTGTCACCTTCCAAGTGTCGGCCAACACAGCTCAATTCGGAGTCCTAGTGGACATCCCGAGTCGAGGTGTGTCAGTATCTATTATATACATGGGTACATTCTTCAAAATCACAAAAAAATAATATATTAGGCTTAATAATATTAGTAAATTTCTTCGACTAAACTTGACATGGATACATTTTAAAATCAAAGAAAAAAGAATGTACCCATATAAGTTTAAAAATGGATTAGACAAAAAATTGAATAGATTTTATATAAAAAAAAGGTACATTTTACATATAACAAATTGGTATATTTAAGAATGAGTACATTTTAAGATTAAAATGTTTTACATGAATGGATACATATAATTAGCATGGGTACATTTAGCAAAACAAAATGTACAAACAAAAAAAAATATATGGGTACAAATACAAATAAACTTTTAAAAATATGGGCACAAAAGGTAATTAATATATGGGTACAAATTAAAACTGAAAAGAAAATTGATACAAGTTAAAAAAGAATTAGAAATTAAAAGTGGGTACAAACTAAAACTAAAAATATATGATAAAAAATTTAGTCATAAATATAAATATACTAATTGTAAGAATTTTAACATTAATTGAATATATTTAGAAAAAAAAATATTTTATTATTGAAATAATTAATGATGTTATTAATACCCAAGGACCTTGATAAAAAATTGAAAAGAAATAGCATTTTAATCAAGGGAAATTTTATTTAAACCCTAAAAACTTCTTTCCACACCCATCTTAAATATTTTTGCCAATAAACTCTCCACTTTACCCCTAAATTAATGTGAGAGAAGAAGAATATATTGAAATGAGATGAACCCATATCAGCCTCACCAACGCCCGCTGCTTTCCGGCGTCTTCACTGACGCAGGTAAATTTTTTGTGTCAGCGTCTTCTTTTTTTAGGCTCTTTTCCATTCTCTCTGTTTCCATCCTATATTCTCCTCCTCCTCCTCCTCCTCTTTATTGCTCACTTCCTTTAACCGACATCACTTCCTTTAACTGACAAGTGCCGAACGCAAATCGAGGCCTACACAGTTTTCGAGTGTTACAGAGTTGGTGACATGTGTTAGAGTATAGTGCTTTAAGATTGTGACACTTGTCATAATCTTACTGTAGTTAGTTAGTTAGCTGTTATATGTAACTATATATATAAGAACTCATCATGTAATTACTTACTCATTAAGAAATATATTAGATTGTTCTTCTCTCTCAAGCTTCTCTCTAGTCTCTCTCTCTATCTCCTTTGTTCTTGATTCAATATACAAGATTACAGTATAGGTACAATCATTTGATATAACTTAACATGGTATCAATCGCCATTGTTGCTTACGCTTGAAGATTCGATCCTCTGTTGCTTCCGCCTTCTCTGATTCAGATTGGTTTTCTTTCTCCGATCCGACACTTCGTCTTCTCCAATTTCTACTTTCTGCAATTTCTAAGGTTTTGTATCGTTCTTATGTTCTTACTCAGCACTTGTTGAAATCTGCACACCTAGTGTTTGTTGTATTGTCTCACTGACAAGTTGATCTTGAATTCACGATGGTGATTGCTTCGCAACTCCAGCTGCTTCAATCTCCGATTACAGGCCTTATTTTCTCCATTTCTACGTCGGTTAATGTCAAGCTTGATGATTCGAACTATCTCAATTGGAACTTTCAGATGCAACTTTTGCTTGATAGCAATGGCATCATGGGGTATGTTGATGGTTCGATCGCCTGTCCATCTCAATATGCTTCGACCTCCGGCGAATCTAGTATCTCTTCTTCTTCTCTGACTGATGACTACATAGTATGGAAAATGCATGACAGAGCTATTATGCAATTGATTACTGCCACTTTATCACCTATTGCTATGTCCTGTGCGATTGGTAGTACTAGCTCCAAGGATCTGTGGATTAGGTTAAAGGAACAATTCTCCACTGTATCTAGGACTAGCATTTTTCAGATGAAATCCAATTTGCAAACAATTAAAAAGGGGTCAGATTCGATTTCTCAATATCTTCATCGTATTAAGGAAGCTAGGGACTATTTGTTTGCTGCTGGGGTCTATTTTGCGGATGAAGACATTGTTATTCTTGCTTTGAATGGTTTACCTGCTGAGTATAACACTTTCAGGTGTGTTATAAGGAGGCATGAAAGTGTGATTTCACTGAAACATTTTCGATCACAGTTACTTGCAGAGGAAATCATTGTTGAAAATTCAGTTAGTAATCCTCTTATGACAGCTATGGTTGCTAATACAGGTTCCATTTACACAAAAGGGGCTTTGTTTCAGTCTCAGGGTTTTTCTCATCATCATGGTCAATCTTAGGTAGCCACTGGAGGTTTTAAACCTTATAATGGGAACAAGAACAAGGGTAAAGGTCGTTTCAATCAAGGCTCAAGATTTTATAATTCTATACCCGTGTTTTCCCCTATGGCATGTTGGAAATGTGCCTTAAAACCAATCATATGATGATACTTTACGGACATTTCACATGTTAAACTAATCTAGTTTAATATCAAGGGCAAAGATTATTGTTTTAAGCCGTCTCATATAAATGTTATATGCTTAAACGATAAGTCCAGGGAATATGTAATTAGGAGAATGTGATTTAAACAAGTTAGATTAATGAGACCATTCTCTTTCGTATACATATCCTAAACGTTCCTGATCATACGATTGCTAATTGGGCATTGACAGTCCGTTAAGATCAGTACATGTTATGTCTTCTCTTAGTGAGAGTGACTAGTCTCGAGTCATTGGTGTGATTGACACCAAGACAAGCATGTAGGTGCTCAATAACGAATAAGTCCATTGAACACGATCAACGAAGAGTTCTCATACTCATGTAACATGAGAACTCATGGTTGGGATAATGCAAAGTAATCCTTTGACCTGAGGTATCATAGTTGTCTTGTGGTTAAGTCCTTGATCTTTGATTGTGTTAAAGTCACTCCATTCGAGGGTGTCCACGACATAGTTGGGGTTAAGCCACTTAGCCATGGAGGCGAGTGAATGCGCAACAAGGGATCTCTAACCTTCAAACCGTTTGGGGGAGAATACTCTATGATATGATTAAGAATCTTTGGCCAGAGTATGAATGAGATTTAGGAAGTCGTTCCAAATCTCATTCAAGGTAATCATATAAGCACATGTATCACATGGGATAGTAGACATGAATAAACTATCAATCCAAACAATGTGGTCAAGAGTATTGTATTAGAGAAAGACCGTATTACATTGTAATCCTAAACTGAATAGGTTCTCCACCTCTTCTGATTAGCTTGGGTAACCATGATATGCTGCTAGGTGTCACTCATGGTTTGTGGAAGCCCTAAACGTGTATAATCACTAAAGGGAGAATTGAAAGTAAGTTTCAATTCACAATCGATTTGAAATGGTTTTAATCGCCCACTGCCTAAAAGGAACCTAATGGATCGTACACCGTGTAAGGCAGAGATTGAAGAAACAATGGAGATGAGTAAGAATAATTAAATGGTTTAATTATTTATGGCAAGAATTAATTAATATGTTAATTAATCAAACGAATCAAGTTCGTTAAAAGACCACAGGTTAGTTTTGGGCCTCAAGGCCCAATGGGCTTCGAACGTCAAGCCCATTGACTTAAGTTGTATGACAACTTAATGACAAATAATTCACAAAGGCCTTAAAAGCCCAATGAAACCCTATGGCCGGCCATTTAGTTAAAGGAGTGGGTTTTGGACTTATTTACAAGTTTGCCACTCCAATGAATTAAGGTATAAATATGACTTTATAGCCAAAATTCATTTTAGGGTTTCTTTTAAGAAATTGGAGAAAACACAAAGCTCTCCTTTCTCTCTAAAGAGGCCGGCCCCCTTGGAGGGGATTAGCTAGTAATCTTTCTCCTCCAAGGTCACTCATTTCTTCATCAATCTTACCTTGGTGTGGAGACTTAGAGGTTCTCAATTTTGGGAACTTGGGGAACCATTTCATCCATCCAAGTCCTTAGATCTAAGATGCAAGGAATGAAGGCCCTCTCTTTGGGTGATTAGCCTTTGCTTATGCAAAGAGGAATCTACAAAGGTATAATTTCTCAACTCACTTTGTTTTGAGTTGAGTCTTGGTTCACCTAATCTACTAGGCTTTGAATTTCATGGTTAATGTTTTGTTTTTTAAGTGCACGCAAGCATGATTCCGCCTTTTAATTGTTAATTGCATGCTATAGATGTTGCTTAAATGAACATTTTTTTCACAAAATTTCCTTCAAGTGGTATCAGAGCCTAGGTCTAGTAGTTGGTGAATCCTTTTGGGTTTTGTATTTTCATAGTTTATGATTTGAATGTTGTAATTGTTACAAGCTTTATTCTTGATTCTTTGAATGTAAATTTTGCTAGAAAATTTGCCATCTCAAATGTTGTAGATGTAGTTCTCTTGAGCATGAATATTGGAGCTAAAATTTGGTGCCATGACTTTGGGGAAATTCGGCCAAATCCAAAGGGTGGATTTTTGGGTTCTTGTTTGACTTGTTAAAAGTGTTTTAAGGTGACTTTTGGAACCCCTATGTACCCTAGTATGGTTATATGTTATTTCCCTTAAGTTTGAGTGGTTTTGGGATTTCTTTGGATGAAAAATGTTCATGGAGCTCTTATGGGTTTTTCATGAATGTTCTTCATTGTTCTTGACATTTTAGCCAAGAACAAAAAATTTGGTGTTTTGATTCAAAGTTTTGATTTATTTCATAAAGTCTTTGTTTTGTGCTTTATCAAATGTTTTAACGTGATTGAAATTGTGTAAGGTGATAGAAATGGTGATGGGTGTGTAAGAAGTTCTTCTCTTACACACACATCACTTGCAAGGCTTGCATGACTTTATGTCACAAACCACTTGCAAGGCTTTATGACTTAGTTAAAAAAAAATTTCCAAATTTTGTGGCTTCAATTTTTTCCCTCCCTCTCTCCTAAAACCGGCCACCCTATTAAAATAGGGTAATTTTGGGGCTTTTATGCAATTACATAAAGTTTTGATACTTTTGTGTTTTTGCACTTTGACCCAAAAGTTTACGTATTTACGTAAAGGCCCAAAATCATTAAAGGACAAATTGTTTTGTTCCTTTAATGAAGTTTTTGAATTTGTTGAAATTTTTGAGTTCTAGTTGTAATTACATGAAGTAGTGAACTTTTGTGTTTTTACAAAGTGAGCTCAAAAGTTTAAGTTTTGCAACATAGCCCAAAGGTTGAGGTTATTGCATTTTGGCCCAAATTAGGTTGAGAACAAAATGGTTTTGTCTCTTTAAATGAGAATTGGATTTTCATTTCATTTAGCTCCATTTAAATCAATTTTATGGATACAAAAACCAAATGAAAATGTTGCATTCAATTTAATTAGTTAAAGCGTTAATTAATTAAAGGGTGATTATGAACCTAAGCCTACGATAATTGAGCTATGTGAAAGGCCGTTTCAAATTTGTTTGAACCATGGGAATGTGTAGATTAGATTTTGGTTGTAATTTGATTTGATCAAATGTTGTAAAAGAGCTTAAGCTCTTCTTTACTTTAAAGTAATTTGAATCATTCAAATGTTGTAAAGAGCATAAGCTCATCTTTACTTTGAAGTACTTCTTTCTTGCTTTATTTGATATGCATGAAATTGAAGTAGTTGGGTCCAACGCCCCTAAGACAACACGCCTTAATGTGATTAAACGCGTAACTAAAATCAATCACCATCCCTAGACCGAGATTCAACACTAGGCTCATGTTGAATCTAAACAAAGGTTCATAGTCATCCTAAGGCCCTAAGGTAACTATATAGTCCATCAAATGAATGCAAAGTTTATGTTAGTAGTATCATATACTCTTGCTTTAAAAACCGTTTTATAAGCATAGTGGGAGTATTATATACAACTAAAACAATCAAATGGACCAATAGTTGTAATAGGACCAAAATTATTTTAATAAAGATTAAAATGAATATTTATATGTGATGAGACCTAAAAACCCTCAACCAAACCATTATTAAGTTGATAAGCGTGAGAGTGCTTTGAACACTCTTTCGTGGCCTTCCACCGTGGTAGGCTCCGATCGTTTGTGACTCGTACACCGGCTTCACCCTATCATGGGGGAGTACAAAGTGCGTGCTTACACTCAGGAGGAGTCTATATGCATACTTGATGATGTGAGATGTAGGCAATGAGAATGATCAACATCATATCATTGTGAGGTTGTTCTTGAACCCCTACCCGAACTTGCATGGTGGGAATGACTTAACTAAGTGCAATGGAGCCAACATCATATCATTGTGAGGTAACATTCTCTAGAGGCCAAATAAGATGGGTACTTGCAAGAGATGCAAATGAGTAAGCGTACTCTCTCATTATTATTAATGCTAGCCAACATCATATCATTGTGAGGTGGGCTTGGTAGTAGTGAGTCTCCCATACCCTACTAAGAGTTTCCTCCAAAACTCTCGAATTCCAATGAGGGATATGGAATTTGCCAAAAATAGTGGATGGTGCTATTTGATTTAAAGACCCGGATCAAATGGCTTAAAATCAATCAATTTATATTCGTTATGTATTTATTTACCAATATATTTGCAAACGCTATCCAACACTTGACAAATAAAAGCCGAAAGCTTTAGTTTCCGGACTTGGTACTACAAAACCATGGATTGTCTTTAATGGCTTGTAAATGTACCTAAGTAGTCTCATCCTCACAATCTTCCCATTGATAATGTATCATTAGAAGAATATGTTAGAAAAAGTCTATCATAAAGAGGACAACACTTTTAATGTCATAATTCTTCAATTACAATTTGTTGTATGAAGAAATAAGAGTTGCTTTGAACAACTCTTAGTTAAATGCAAACATTAGTGCTTGTTTCTTTGTTACATGAACAAGGAACTTTAGAAGTAAGCACAAAGGCATGGACACTTTATGTGCCATGATTCTTCACTTACAAATTGTTGTATGAAGAAATGAGAGTTGCCTTGAACAACTCTTGAAAGTTTGTAATTATGTTTAGAACATAATGATTGTTTGACAAAAATAGTCCATTAACATGGACTTATGATGATTTTGAATCATTGAGTGTTGAAGTGATAAACCACTTAACGAGATGGAAACTAGGCTAGGACTTCACCTTTATGTCCCTATCCTAATGGTTCACTAAGTTTATTGTAAACTATGTAGTGAACAATAAACACATGCTCTCCAAAATGTTTTATGTGTATAACACAATTGAAATAAGTTTCAAGAGAGATAGTGGGAGTTTAGGGACCATGACTATTGTAGTCAAAGGAGAAGTCAAATGAAGAAGATAAAATTAACTCCAAGGGAACAAACTTTCTTTATGACAGGATGGACATAGGAAGGGGTATTTGCAAGAAATGTCTTGCAAGTGTCAAGAACACACCTTTCGAAGGTGTTGTAAATTGTTCTTGAATAATTCAAAATAGTTGGTTCTTCTACTTGAATGCTTGATTCCGTATTAGCAACTATGTTTTACAATCATTGTAAAAGTGTGACTAATAAGAAGTAGAAGATATATGAGAGAAGAAAAGGTGCTTCACATTCGGAACGTGAATAAAATATAGATCTCTGCGAAAGCAGATAGTACTTACTTCCTCATATGAACTACCAAAGAAATTGGAAAAATCAAAGATTGTCTTTACATTCCAATTTTAAGGAACTTAATTCCGTCACTATAGTAGAGATGGATGAATGTTTTGTTTGACAAAACATTGTTCTTTATTAATCAATGATTGGATTATAGTAATCTAATTGATTGTCTCTATAGTAGAGATGATATGGTATTGTTAACTGTTTAGAATATAATGATGCTTAAAACCCAAAAGGTTGCAAGATAGTGACTAATCCCAACTGAGTTGTGATACCTCTAAAACATAAATTACGAGTTGGTCTTAGATGGATGCTTTGGATCGTTAGATCTGGATCCAATACCTTCTTGTTAAAATTGTATAGAGGCGAAATGTTTGAATCTTTATTCTTTTGGAAAGAAGAAAGAATCACAAAGTTGTTGAGGTTAATTCACTTAGATGTTAGTGGCACTTGTCCACAACATAATACTGCTCATGTTGGATGACATTCACCAAAGATCACTCTCGGTTGGACTATAGTTTATTTTTGAATAAACACAAGTCCGAATACTTTGTAAAATGTTTCAAAGAATTCAATAAATGTAAGTTGATGAGTAAATCATCTAAAGTATTTACCTCCTTAGATATGATCCAAGGAAAAGTAACACTTTAGATGTGTTTCCTTGAAAGATATCAAGGAAAATAGCATCATAAGATAATGAATTTCTCCATTAGGAGAAGAACGAACTCGAATAAGATTTAGTTCGTTAGATGTTATCTATTACCCATATATAGGATATATACTTCTAAGACAATATGATTGTCAATTAGAAGATCTTCCAAGATTTTCATGACTCCATAAGATGTAGTTGGAAAGAAAGACAAATCTCAAGCATGTTAAGATTTGGGGTTGTGTGCTAATAAGCAATATTTGTTTGATAACAATCTTGTGGGATATCCTTAAATTAACTTTTGAATATCGCTTCTATAAACCAACTAACAAATGTTGTTTTGTTGGGTAGTTCATTGTAATCCTACAATGTGATTTGCCTAAGAGCAAATGAACGAGAGATAGAACTCAAAGAATAGGTTCTTTGAGAGACAAGAAAGTAATCAACAAATATAACAACCTAGTTATACCACAAGCTCCAAGGTAGTCGAGAAGGATTTACAAACCGTCTCAGTAGAATGGTTTGAACTTTATGACTATGTCATAGAGTTGCACCTCTTAATTCGAAAGAAATAGGAATGAAAATCCTTATGACTACATTGAGTGTATATACGATATATACTCAAGGAAATGGTAAAGTACCATTTGACCCGAAATAATGAAACCTTCATAGCTAATTAGTAGCTTAAGGTGACTACAATCAAAGAGAATGGTTGACTTTGAAGAAACCATCTTTGAGATAGTCGTGGTTTCAATTAATTCGAAGATTGCTAGCTACAACTAAATGGTGATTCAATGTTTGGACATTATATGGGTTTTCGAAACCATTATTAAGATAGTCTTGATAATATAAAACTATGAATCACAAGACATGTAAGTTGTAGAGATCCATCCATCATGAATCTTAGCAAGCTAGTGGGAGCTATAAGCATCTTATGAGAAAAGGATCAAATCGTTTGATTTCTCATAAAGATGTAAATGAATCTTTTGTTTACTAGGTTTACAAAAGATTAGTGGGAGTTAATCATGTTCCTAAAATTTAAATATATGATATATTAATTTTGGAAATGAAAAGAATACTTCTTCGTTAAAGTTATGACTTTAAAACATTATATGAAGATAGAATGTATATGGGAGACATAACCTATATACATGGGATGGAAATCTATATTGATAGATTTTAGGATATAATTGGATTATATCAAGCCCTAATAATAGACAAGAGATGTTAGGAAGTTTCTCATATGATGATAAACTTCAATTAGAAGGACGACTCTAGTGAGACTAGCAAGTTGCCCTTCTCAAAGGGAACGTACCCTTTGACTCCCAAAGAAATAATGCGTAAATAGAATCCTTTATGCATACGCAGAGAGGAGATTTATGTATTTCATATTGTATGAAAAACATTTATATGAGTTGTACCTAGAAAGGTACAAAACGATATCAATGCAAGCCCAGGATCAGAACCACGGCAACTGTCAAGTGAGTCCTTAAGTATTTAAGAAATACTAAAGGAAAGATTCCTCAAAGAATGAGGAAGAATTAGAGTAACGTAATGGAAGCGTAAATGTATTAGATTATGAATCTAATCCATCATTGGATATTTCTTCATTATGAATGAAGAGATAATCAGATATCTCTTTATTATGACTAAAGAGATATTTGGGTGGAAACATTAAAAGTAATGACTTTAGTGTGTTCCATTATGAATGCAAAATATATTGCCATATAGAAGCTTACAACAATGTTGTTTGGATGGGAAAGTTCATTTATGAACTCTCTATTCGGTTCCAACCAGAAAGTGTCTCTAGTGTACCAACACTACGACACTAATGGGGCGATAGCTCAAGCTAGGGAATCAAGGTCTCATCAAGATCCGAACTCAAATGAGAGACTGAACCACATGATTAAGAATCATGTATAATGGTGACGTCGTTATTCTCAAGGTTGCTTCTATGGATAACATATAGATATCCATTGCCTAGGCCTACTGCTCAGCCATTTTTGAAATGACTACAAAAGAGGTATCATCACTGATAACCAAGCTGATTGGCTCTAGTGCAAGTGGGAGATTGTTGGAAATGTGCCCTAAAACCAATCATATGATGATACTTTACGGACATTTCACATGTTAAACTAATCTAGTTTAATATCAAGGGCAAAGATTATTGTTTTAAGCTGTCTCATATAAATGTTATATGCTTAAACGATAAGTCCAGGGAATATGTAATTAGGAGAATGTGATTTAAACAAGTTAGATTAATAAGACCATTCTCTTTCGTATACATATCCTAAACGTTCCTGATCATAGGATTGCTAATTGGGCATTGACAGTCCGTTAAGATCAGTACATGCTATGTCTTCTCTTAGTGAGAGTGACTAGTCTCGAGTCATTGGTGTGATTAACACCAAGATAAGCATGTAGGTGCTCAATAGCGAATGAGTCTACTGAACACGATCAATGAGGAGTTCTCATACTCATGTCACATGAGAACTCATGGTTGGGATAATGCAAAGTAGTCATTTGACCTGAGGCATCATAGTTGTCTTGTGGTTAAGTCCTTGACCTTTGATTGTGTTAAAGTCACTCCATTCGAGGGTGTCCATGGCATAGTTGGGGTTAAGCCACTTAGCCATGGAGGCGAGTGAATGCGCAACAAGGGATCTCTAACCTTCAAACCGTTTGGGGGAGAATACTCTATGATATGATTAAGAATCTTTGGCCAGAGTATGAATAAGATTTAGGAAGTCGTTCTAAATCTCATTCAAGGTAATCATATAAGCACATGTATCACATTGGATAGTAGACATGAATAAACTATCAATCCAAACAATATGGTCAAGAGTATTGTATTAGAGAAAGACCGTATTGCATTGTAATCCTAAACTGAATAGGTTCTCCACCTCTTCTGATTAGCTTGGGTAACCATGATATGCTGATAGGTGTCACTCATGGTTTGTGGAAGCCCTAAACGTGTATAATCACTAAAGGGAGAATTGAAAGTAAGTTTCAATTCACAATCGATTTGAAATGGTTTTAATCGCCCACTGCCTCGCTAAAAGGAACCTAATGGATCGTACACCGTGTAAGGCAGAGATTGAAGAAACAATGGAGATGAGTAAGAATAATTAAATGGTTTAATTATTTATGGCAAGGATTAATTAATATGTTAATTAATCAAACGAATCAAGTTCGTTAAAAGATCACGGGTTAGTTTTGGGCCTCAAGGCGCAATGGGCTTCGAACGTCAAGCCCATTGACTTAAGTTGTATGACAACTTAATGACAAATAAATCACAAAGGCCTTAAAAGCCCAATGAAACCCTATGGCTGGCCATTTAGTTAAAGGAGTGGGTTTTGGACTTATTTACAAGTTTGCCACTCCAATGAATTAAGGTATAAATATGACTTTATAGCCAAAATTCATTTTAGGGTTTCTTTTAAGAAATTGGAGAGAACACAAAGCTCTCATTTCTCTCTAAAGAGGCCGGCCCCCTTGGAGGGGATTAGCTAGTAATCTTTCTCCTCCAAGGTCACTCATTTCTTCATCAATCTTACCTTGGTGTGGAGACTTAGAGGTTCTCAATTTTGGGAACTTGGAGAACCATTTCATCCATCCAAATCCTTAGATCTAAGATGCAAGGAATGAAGGCCCTCTCTTTGGGTGATTAGCTTTTGCTTATGCAAAGAGGAATCTACAAAGGTATAATTTCTCAACTCACTTTGTTTAGAGTTGTGTCTTGGTTCACCTAATCTACTAGGCTTTGAATTTCATGGTTAATGTTTTGTTTTTTATGTGCATGCAAGCATGATTCCGCCTTTTAATTGTTAATTGCATGCTATAGATGTTGCTTAAATGAACATGTTTTTCCCAAAATTTGCTTCATGGCACATGTGCTCCCCAACTCTAATCCTGGAGTTCTTGGTCCATCTCCTGGTCAACAGTTTGGAAGTCCTTCTGCACCTATGCTTCAAATTTTTCAGTTGTGCAATTCTGAGGGACATACTGCCCCATTCTGTGGAGCCTCTTCACACGAGAAAACCAAATGTCACATTTGTGGTCGAAGTAATCATACCACTTGGTATTGCTTCTATAATGATAAGGGTCCAAACTACATTGGAATGCATACCACTACTTCTGTTTCTCCACAGTCTTCCTATGATATGCAACCACAACATGTTCAGTACAATTCATATCAAGCTCCTCCTCAGCATTCCTCATTCACACCTTCTCAATTTCATGCACAGCAACCCCCTATGCAAGCCATGCACACAATGCTCAATTCTGCACCTCAGGCATCAAGTTTTTCAGGTATTTCTCAGGTGTGGCTCATGAATTCTTGAGTCACCAATCATATGACAGCTAATTTGACTAATCTGTCCCTGGCCTCACCATATCCAACAAATGAAACCATTCACACTACAAATCGGGCAGGTTTGAAAGTATCTCATGTTGGTCATTCTATTATTCATACATCAGTTTCTCCAATCAAATTGAACTCTGTGCTCTATGTTCCTCAATTAACTCAGAACCTGTTGTCAGTACATCGAATTTGCCTTGACAATAATTGCTGGCTTATATTTGATGCCTTTTGTTTTTGGATTCAAGACAAAGCCACATAGAGGATCCTTTACAGAGGCTTGTGCAGTAATGGGCTGTATCCTATCCACTATTTGTCCACTTCAAATTTACAGAAGACTAATCAAGCTTAGCCATTTCTTGGACAACTTGTTCAATCTAATCTGTGGCATCATATGTTAGGTCATCCCACCAATAATGTTGTTTCTCTGATGTTGCATAAAGCTAATGTACCTGTTCCCAAAACCTCATTACCTATGTTATGTCATACCTGTCTAGAAGGGAAATTTAGCAAGCTACCTTTTCCAAAGCATGTCAATAAGTCTGTCATTCCTTTTGAAAATATTTATACTAATTTGTCCTGCACCATGTATATCAATTGATCGTTATAAATACTACACCATCTTTATAGATGAATGTACCAGATATTGCTGGATTTTCCCCTTAATAAACAAGTCTGATTTGTTCTCTACATTTGTTGCTTTTCATTCATTTGTTGTTACTCAGTTTTCTGCCACAATTAAAATTCTTCAATCTGATTGTGCGGGGGGGGGGGGAGAGAGTATACCAACCATAAATTGAAACATTTTCTTCTTGCAAAAGGCATTTCACATCAACTATCTTGTCCATATACCCCTGAACAAAATGGGGTAGCTGAGAGGAAGCATAGGCATATCATTGAAACCACTATCACCCTACTACAAACAGCCAAGTTGCCATATCAGTTCTGGTCTTATGCTTGTCAAACAGCCACCTATCTAATCAATCGAATGCGTACTGTTGTTCTTCATAACAAATCTCCTTTTGAGATCTTATTTGGGATATATCCAATTCTTACACATCTTCGAATTTTTGGATGTGCTTGTTTTCCTTTACTCAAACCATATAATAGTACCAAATTACAAGCTAAAACCACAAAGTGTGTGTTTCTTGGGTATGCCACAAAATATAAAGGCTATCTGTGCTATCATGTGTCTACAAAGAAAGTGTTTGTTTCTAGGCATGTTATTTTTTAGGGAACTTTAACGAAAAGCACCCGGTACTGTTCACTTTAACGAAAAACCACATTTTTACACTAAAAAGTCAATCCTGATACTATTCACTTTACCCTTTATTTTGTCCTTATCATTAAAACTCAAAGTTTTCAAGCCCTTTTCATTAGTTTTCCTTATTTTTTATGAACAACATTTTCCCTACACATAATTATTGACTACATCTTACAACATAGTTTCATCACCACAAGTCTGTCCTAGTTTCAACTGTCATGTGCCTATAGTTACTCTAGAAAATAGAGTTGTCTCATTTATCCCAAATTCCCCTCATTAACCTTCTAGTATCTCTATTACTGCATCATCATCAGTAACACATTCTGCCTTGGATTTACTTGAAGTCTCTCCGAGTTCTCAGTCCATTACTGCTCCAATTCAAGTCTCTTATCAGATCCTTGTGGTACCTGACATAAGTTCCAATTCTGGATCAGGAATACTTGATTTTATTCCTGATACTTTGCAAGTAGTTTTGTCCATTCGTCCACTTAATTTGCATCCCATGCAAACCAGAAGCAAAAGTGGGATTTTTAAAAAGAAGGCTCTCTTAACCAGTGTTCAGGACTCTGGGGAACTGATCTATCCTTGGTTGAACCAGCTAGCTATAAGTCTGCCATCAAAGTACCTGTGTGGTTAGCAGCCATGAAAGAAGAAGTTAATGCCTTACATGCTCAAGGCACTTGGAGTCTAGTTCAATTACCAGCACACAAGTACCTGGTTGGATGTAAATGGATTTTCAAGATTAAGAGACACTCATATAAGTCTATTGCCAGACACAAAGCTCGATTAGTTGCTAAGGGCTTCAGTCAAGAACTTGGATTGGATTATGGGAAGACTTTTAGCCCTATAGTGAAACCTATTACAGTACGGTTAGTTCTTGCTCTTGCTGCACATTTTAATTGGTCTCTTCGCCAATTGGATGTTAAAAAAGCATTCCTGCATGGCATCCTACAAGAGGAGGTCTACATGTCTCAACCTCCGGGTTTTGAAGATCCAAGTCATCCTCATCTCGTGTGTAAGCTGCATAAATCTCTATATGGTCTAAAGCAAGCTCTTAGGGCCTGGAATGAACGATTTACTCAGTTTCTTCCTTCTTTGGGATTTGAGAACACATATTTTGACTCATCTCTGTTTGTTAAGCATGTTGGTCATGAAATTGTGGTGTTGCTTCTCTATGTGGATGACATCATTATAACTGGCAATGCTTCTGGTGCAATTACATAGGTTATTAGTGCTCTCACCACTGAGTTTGATATCAAGGACTTAGGCTTACTCCACTATTTTTTAGGGATTCAAATTACTAAAACTGCAACTGGTTTGTTTCTGTCACAAACCAAATATGTTGAGGATATGTTGGTTAAATTTGAAATGTTTGAAGCCAAACCTTGTGATACACCATGTCTTCCTTACAACAGGTTACTCAAGGAGGATGGGGAACCTTATTCCAATCCTAAGTTGTATAGAAGTATTGTAGGGGCTCTACAATACTTGACTTTCACACGGCCCGACATTGCCTTTTCTATGCACCAAGTTTGTTAGTTTATGCAGACTCCAATGGTGTCCCATTTTACTGCAGTTAAACGCATCTTACGATATCTGAAGGGCACACTGCAGTTGAAGGCTTTTAGTGATGCTGATTGGGCAGGGGACCCTAATGACAGGAGATCTACTACTGGTTTGGTGATCTTTTTGGGTAATAGTCCGATTTCCTGGTCCTCTAAGAAGTAACAAACTGTTTTGCGATCCTCAACAGAAGTTGAATACCGAGCTTTATCGTTTATATCCGCTGAGTTGGATTGGATCAAACAGTTATTAGCTTTTCTGCACATTCCCTTACCTAGTGTGCCTGTACTCTTTTGTGACAATCTGTCAGCAATTGCCTTGTCTTTCAACCTTGTTCAGCATCAAAAGACCAAGCACATCGAAGTCGACATGCATTTTGTTCGAGAAAGGGTACCACAGAAACAACTATCCGTGCAGTTTGTGTTTTCTCAAGAGCAGTTTGCCGATATTCTTACAAAGGGCTTGAGTGGTCCTCTTTTCAAAACTCATTGCAGCAATCTCATGCTTGGTTCCTCAAAGCATGATCTTGAGGGGGGATGTTAAAGTATAATGCTTTAAGATTGTGACACTTGTCATAATCTTACTGTAGTTAGTTAGTTAGCTGTTATATGTAACTATATATATAAGAACTCATCATGTAATTACTTACTCACTAAGAAATATATCAGATTGTTCTTCTTCTCTCTCTAACTTCTTTCTAGTCTCTCTCTCTATCTCCTCTGTTCTTGATTCAATATACAAGATTACAGTATATGTACAATCATTTGATATAGCTTAACAACATAGAGAATCATGACCAAGGGTACCTCTCCGGAACCAAACCCACCGGATCCTCCGGATCCTTCTTCTTTGAAGGCCAAGTCCGTGTCATGCTTTTCCGGAGTTGGCTTCGTGATCACGCTTCTTCTCAAGCTTCCCATGTTTGTATCTTTCCATACGGACTGGTGGTGAATACTAACAGTAACTTTGATGGTGGTACATTTTTCCTGATTTTTTCTACAGCATTTAAAGAACAGAAGATGATGAAGTGTGAAGATAATAGAAAGAGAGAGACTTGAGTTCTTCATGGTCTTTAACTCGTTGTGAACCATCTGGGAGAGGATCAAAGAAGAAGGATTCGGAAGATCCGGTGGGTTTGGGTTCGAAGAGGATCCTCTCCCGATGGAAGGTGTTAGATGTCAAAGCTTGTGAAAGGTAAATGGGCTGTCATGGAAGGCAGAAGTTGCCTTGAAAAATCACCAGCAAATCTCTGGTGGGGTTTGAGGTGGAAGTGACAGTGGGTGTAAAAAGACATTTTGATTTTGTTTTTTGTTTTTAAATTTTATACAAGGGTGAATTAGGAATTTGAATAAAATATTTTTAGAATTGGGTGTAAAAAGAGGTTGAATGGAATGGGTTTTAATAAAAATTTCCTTTAATCAATGAAGTAGCAAAAGGAAGGATGAGAACCTAATTTCTCCTAAAAATAATATAGGTGTAAAGAGTAGGCTGGTTGTAAAGAGAGTTTGTATGGGTTCAAATAAAATTCCTAATAATAAAACATTAAATCGAAAATTAGTCTTCGATATTAAAAATTTGAAATAGAAAATCCACATATTCTTTCATGAATCTCTTTATCTCTCATCCCAAAAAGGAAACAAAGTAATAAGATCGCAAAGTTAATTAATCTAGGAGCCCTTTGGAGGTGGGGGTCCTGTGCAATTGCACAAGTTGCTTTACTCAAAGCAGGCACTGATCAGGTTTAGCTCTCTACCAACAAAAAAGAAAAAGAGAAAGAGAAAAAGATAAAACAAACAAAGACACAAGCATAAGTTTGTGGCATCTTCAATTAGAAAAAGGTTAATGTTAGGAAGATTAAATTTGTAGATTAGATTTTAAAAATTAATTAAATGACATAAAAGTTGATGATTAGATTATTTCTTAACTGTCAATTAACGTGCTTATTTTTTATTGATGACACATTATTTAGTTTGTAAATTTAGTCTACCTAATATTATTCATTACAAAATATTGGCTGATCGATCGGTTGAATTAAGTGTGCATTTTTGTCATGAACTTTTTTCTTTCGTTTTCTTTTGTACAAATATGGAGGTTAGCTGAAACCCTATTTCCTTCAATTGAGAGAGAGAAATTCAGGGTCGAGCTTAAAAATAAATAAATAAATATGAAATAAAATAAAAAACCACTAAACTTAATCTGAGTGCCTTCTCTAAAATATGAATTGGGACCTAGGGCATCTCTCTAGATGGAGAAAGAACACGCTGAAATATGGTCAACACTTGTCACCCGAAGCTATATAAAACGAACTTGTCTCAGATTGTATTTGAAATTTGAATTCAAATCAAGTTTTAAAAAATAAACGACATTCCAAGTGAGAGATCCAAAATTTCTTCGGTCCTTTACATGTGGTCCGTTGAATATTATGCATGCCTATATTTTTAGATTTTGCAATCCCACATTTACAGTGGCCTTTGCATTTGTTTGATCATTGACCAAATATTTTTGGAGTTCCTCTATGTCATTTCGCTTTCATTGACTCTTCATATTAGAAGTATTCTTTTGTACATGGAACTCTCCTGATTTAAGCACAGTGATGCTGCCACCATTTCCCCTTTGGATCATACTAACTTTCATTTACACAAAATAATTAATTCCTTGCCAGTGCGAAACAAAGCTTGGAGATTTAGATTTATTGTACAAATATGACTCCTTTAATTATTCTGATACAATATTTACAATATATATAAGGTATGACAAAACTCATACGTTGAAGGAATTCTAAAGAATTATGACTCCTTCAATTATTCTGATACAATTTTTACAATATATAAGGGTTTGACAAAACTCATATGTTGAAGGAATTCTAAAGAATTACAATAGAAAATTACATTCCTATAATTACGGACAAGATTTTAGATTAACCAAATCTATTCTAACACCCCACCCCCATCCACACCCACCCACAAACTGAACGAGCCTGATTGGCTGAGTTGGAGCAAAAAACACCATGACGAGGCTGATGGATAGCTTTGGTAAGCAGGTTAATTAGCATAAGAAATATAACAAACGAGGAATGCCAAGTACCAACTGTTGGAAATATTAGTGTTTAGGTTTATTAATGTTTGGTTTTTTGGGCCTAGCCCATTAGTATTAGACTTTCGTTTCTTTGCCAGTTGGGGTTATGTTAGTTTTGGCTTTTTAGCCAAAATAGTCATTGAGATTTGTATAATTCTCACTTTGGTCCTTGAGATGAAATCAATAGAATTGGTTCCTAAGTTTGTCCACCATTAATCATTTTGGTCATTCCCAGAAAAATTTCCAATAAATAAAGGTAATAGACAAAAATACCCTCAATTTTGTCAAATTTTTTTGGCTCATTGCTTATTACATTGAGGCTATTTTTGTCATTTGGTCCTTATTTAACATAATTTTTCAAGGAATGATCAAAATGATTGATGGTGAACAAACTTAGGAACCAAAGTGATGAGTTATCAAATCTCAAGCACTATTTGGCTAGAAAGCCCTTAGTTTTCTAAATATATGGTACTTTGTAACTCTTTAATATAACAAGTTAGTGACGATGTAGTCTTTTAGGGTTTTGTAGCTGTTTCGGCATTATTCTTTATTTAATAATATTCTTGTTATTTTGTAGTCTTGTTCATCGCACATTCTAGTATTATAGCAGGTTTGATCCCTCAGGATTTAATCTGCTCTTGCATGTCCTATATCAGTTTGTGTTGCCTTCCATTGTTTGATTGTTCCAGTTTAGATCAATCGTGAAAATTGGGTGTAGACCCAAAAATAAAAGTTGTCGTTGTTCATTGTTCGTCGTTCGTTCTTGTCCGGTACTCCAGCGTCTGACCTGCATCCCTAGCATTCTTATACCTGCCATTGGTTTTGATGAAACCCAGACCTGAGAACTACAAACTTGGATCGAGTTTGTCTCCGTGTTGGATCACCTCAATCTGTACCCGCACCTGAATCCAACTCTATTGCACCGCACTTGACTGGTGCAACCATTGAACCACCATCTGCTACTACACACCTCGCCTGTAATGTTGGCAGTCCCACATCGGTGAAGAATTCAACAAGGGTGACTTTAAATATGATTACCCTACTCTAACTAATACCGATGCCTTTTATGGTAAAACTCCACACCTGATGGATTGGGCAGGTGGTGGAGACAGTATCAGTGTCGTTAGAGTGAGATCTATTAGATAAGCATGTAATGTCAGTAGATTAGATTGCCCTGTCAGCATTGCCACATGTGCTGTAGCGTATGAGATAAGCTAGATGATTTTAATTCACTTGTATAAATAGCCTTTCCCATCTATTTCTATGTCAGAGTCGGTATTGTAATTACTGTTTTCCTAGAGAGAGAGAAATACAATTGAGAATAGTTTTCTTCTTCCTTAAGCTTTTCCGTGTTTCTTATTTCTGCCATTCTTCAGTTCTTCAATGGATGTTAAGATGGTATCCAGAAAAGGAATCGCTTACGCGGCTATTTCTAGTGGCATCTTTCCGCTGCTTTGATTGTTGTTGAGGTGACATTGTTCTTCACTTTTTGCAATTTACTATACAATTGTGTATTCTTGAAGATTTGGGAGTTTTTTTTTTAGAAAGATATATGAAGGCCGATGCCATCCTTGTTTGATTCAAAGCCGATGCCATACTTTTTGCAAATTGTTTGATGTTAATTCAAGGCCAATGCCAAGATAGATACATTGATTGTTCTGGGTTTTTCGACATGACTCAAGGCCGATGCCATGTATGTTGAGAATTGTCTCTTGCATAAAGATTAGTGTATACTGTTGAATTGTATTATTCTGTATCATTTTTCTTGATCTGGGTTGATTTCTTGATCTGGGTTTTCCTCTAAGTTGTCTATTCCTCTTGATAATCATGTCTACTACTGTGAAAATTGAAAGTCTATTGGGTATGCTTACCATCAAGCTCAATGATGATAACTTTATTAAGTGGAGTTTTCAATTTTGTTCTGTACTTCGTGGATATGATCTTCTTGATCATTTCACTGGGGATTCTGTTTGTCCTCCTAAATTTTTTCTTACTCCTGAATCTGGTGTTACTAAAGAAGTTAGTACTGCATATAAAGAATGGATTAGAGAAGATATGGCTCTATTAAGTTTGTTAATTGCTACTTTGGGTGATGATGCCATAGAACATGTTGTTGGGTGTTAGACCTCATATGATGCTTGGCATGCTTTACAAGATCGTTATATGGCTGTTTCAAGTGCTAGTGTGAATCATTTAAAAGCTAAACTTCATACTATGCAAAAGGGTGGTGATAGTATTGATAAATACTTGCTGCGGTTAAAAGGTATCAAAGATCAACTTCAAGTAGCTGGAGAAAAAATTTCTGATAATGATCTTGTCATTGCTGTATTGACTGGCTTACCCGCAGATTATGATATGATTCGAACAGTTATTTTGGCAAGGGATACTCCTATTACTCTTAAGGAATTTAGAGCTCAGTTTGTGGGTGCAGAAAAGACAATTGAGGCTAGAGTTAAGTCTTTAGTTCATAGCATGGCTGCTATGTATGTTCATGATTCTTCAAGTGCATATGTTTCTCTTGGTTACACTAGTTCTTTTGGTTCTTCATATGCACTTGCATCTTCTCAATCTTAACAGGGTTTTGGTTATGGCTTTGCTGGTACTACATCTTCCTCTCCATAGGGTTTTGGTTATGGCTTTGCTGGTAACAATTTGACCTAGAGGAAATAGGGGATATAAACCTAGGTATAATGGTTCCAAGTTTGGTAATTCTTGGCTGTCTTGGTCAGGCAATTCTTTTAACAGGTTTGAGACGATCCCTGAGTGTTAGATTTGTTCTCGAAAGGGCTATATAACAGTGACATGTCTCTATAGGAATGATACTAGTCAAGGTGTTCCAGAGTGTCAAAACTGTGGGCAAAAAGGACATATTGCTCTTAATTGCAGACATCGGGGTAACCATGTGTATCAAGGCAATCAACCATCATCTTCATTGGCAGCTAATTTTTCATATCAACCATAGCCATCTGGCTTTCCATATCCTTCACAGATTGTTCAGGGCAATGTTGCCTTATTTTATAATCTTTCTCAAAGAGGATTTCCTGCCATATCTGCTCACAACTCTCAAGACTTTCCAGGAGGTGATTCTTGGATCCTTGATATTGGAGCATCTCATCACATGAGTCTGATGCGAAAATTATGTTAACACACAAATTAAACCCTCTTGTTGTCCATTGTAGTAAAGAATGTAAGTAGGGATCGTTCTAGGCCGGGGATTATGAGGGATTGCTAAAACACTTCAAACTGACTTAAAAACGTAAAATTAAGTTTAAAACACCAAACTACACTAAAAAGATGCAATACAAACTAAAAAGACTAAAAAATGCTTAAAACAATGAATTAGACTCTAAACTGACTCTAGGGATGGTTTTGGACGAAATTAGGTTCTAACTTGACTTAAGACACTTAAAAACACAAATCAAAATAGATTTAGACTATTAAAACACTTTAAAGTAAAGGGGGATTTAATTTTGACGAATTTGAAAACAAAACAAACAAATTGTAAACTAAAACAGATTTTGGACGAATTTGAGTAAACTATGGATGATGGGCTAGCTAGAGGGTTTTTCTCCACACATGACATACTTGCACATAAACCAATTTTCAGTTGTTCTTTCGATCAATCATGAAACTCAACACCCCAAGTTAATTAAGTCCGCTTAAATTAACCTTCAAGTTCTTCTTAAATTATTGAATTGGATGGGAAAGCGTATACAACAATTCAAGCATTCTTCAAAAGTCCTTTACGTGAACATCACAATAAAGATACAATCAAAGATCATTAAGCATTATGAAAACTATAAGTATTGACGAGACATTTGTTACTATGATGAGCATGAAACTCCTGCCAAGAATTCATTTAACGCGATCGTTTATAAGCGACATCCACTACTTGTGAATATAAGTTTGTAACTTTTAGGTGAAACTCCCTTATACTCCAGCATCATATTCATGCATGCAAGCTAAGTGTGCACTCTTAATAAACATACACGAATAAGTTATCAATCAAGCAGTTAAACAAATTGAATTCACAACTTATGAAATCACAACTGAAGGTAATCAAATCATATTGCAAGCATGAACATGGTTTCGAATTCCTCCCTAGCTAATGGGGGTTTAGTTCCTCATACTTACAAACCAAAGATAAACAAATTTAGACATTGAAAACAAAAGAAAGAAAACACATAAACGCTCCAACGATCCAAGTTGGACAGCAAGCACGTCCAAGCATTTTCCTTCCTTTCCTTTGCTACGGCACAAGGTGTTGGTGAGTGTTTGAAGGGTTGGTTGTATGGAGGAATGGATGTGAAGATAAATGGATGTGTTTGGATGAAGGGTGTATTGTCACGGCCAAGGGAAGGGAGAATATCGAGTTGTGTTTTGAGATATATGGGAAATGAATGGATGAATGGATGGTGCTCACGGCCAAGGAATGAAAGTGTAAGTGTATGGAGTTGTGAGATGTGAATGTAGTGTCTTTTGATGGGTCTTTTTCTCCTTTGTTATGGTGAAGGGTGGATGTATTTATAGGCTAGGGAGAGGACCACCATCTAATTAAGGTGGTAGTGGTGTATGTTGTGGTAATGAGTGGATGTAATGGGTGTAGTGGGTGAGTGTTGTGGTAATGAGTGAATGTAATGGGTGTAGTGGATGGATGTTTGGTAATGAGTGGATGTAATGGGTGTAGTGGATGAGTGTTTGTAGTTGTAGGTCAACACACTTGCACACACACATGCTGATTTCTAGCCTTCTAATCTTCAAAAACGTCAATCCTCATGTCTCCATGCTTGCACTATCCAATCTTGGCCCAAAAATGCTCCAAAGTGCTCCAAATAGCACTTTGTTGCCAACTTTGTTATTTGAACCTACAAACACACGAAAATAGCTTAAAGTACTAAAATAACTAAAATTAAACTAAGTAAATGCCAAGAAACAAGCTCACTAAATTGCATAAATATGCTCATATCAGAGTCCAGATGTTAATGTTCTCACTCGAGCTACTCCATATGAAGGCATTGAGAAAATTATAGTTAGAAATGGTGAAGGTTTGTCAGTTCAACATATTGGCAATGGCTCTTTAAAAACTCAATATCATACTCTACATCTTCGGAATATTTTACATGTTCCTATGTTAACTGTTAATTTGCTCTCTGTGAAAAAGCTTTGTAAAGATAATCACAGTTGGTTTATTTGTGATGAAGAACAATTTTTTTATGCATGACAAGGAAACAAGGGTGATTCTACATCGAGGAAAGAGTGGCAATAATGAATTGTTCAAGCTATGGGATCAGCTTTTGTGGGACATGCAGTGAAGAATTCCTTATGGCACCAGAGACTTGGACATCCTTCTAATGCGGTTTTGGAAGCTATGTTTAAAGATTCTAGAATCTCATGTAGTACTGATGATCATGTAAACATGTGTGAATACTGTCTGAATGGCAAGATGAGTAGGTTACCTTTTTCAGATAGGATTGATCGGATTGATATTCCTTTTCTTAATATTCATAGTGATGTTTGGGGACCCTCACCTACTATGTCAATTGAGGGCTATCGATATTATGTTTCTTTTATAGATGAAACTACTAGGTTTGCATGGATCTATCGTTTGATGAATAAAACTGAAGTTTTTAGTGTCTTTCTTAAGTTCTGTGCCTATTTTCACAATCAATTTCATACTCGTATTAAGATTATGCAATTAGATGGTGGTGGGGAGTTTATGAGCGATCAGTTTCAAGATTATTTGGCTAATAATGGGATTTTGCACTATATTTCATGTCCTTATACTCCCCAGCAGAATGGTTTGGCTGAAAGGAAACATCGACATTTTATTGAAATTGCAATTACCTTGTTATCGGTTCCTAAACTTCCTCAACGATTCTGGTATCATGCACTTGCACATGTAGTCTTTTTAATTAATAGGATGCCATGTAAAGTTCTTCAAATGTTGTCTCTTTTTGAAAAAGTGTTTGGAAAGAAACCTGAGTTGTCAATAGTTAATGTGTTTGGTTGTGCCATCTATCCATATCTTAGGCCATATAACACAAATAAATTGTAGTCTAGATCCATGCAATGCATTTTTCTTGGATATAAGGGTGCTATGTGTTATAATGTCCTTACAAAGAAGATTGTACTTTCCCAACATGTTATATATAACGAGAGTTGTTTTCCATACAAATATAAGGTTTCTTCATCCAATGTATCTCAGTCTCCTACTAATGTTTCTCCAAGGCCTATTATTGTTCACATTTCTTCTGGTGCTAACTCCACAGTTATTCCAGTACAAACTCAAGATCATGTTCACAGTCAATCTCTAAGTTTTGCTGCCTTATCATCTTGTCATAGTCTTTCTACTTCAAATATTGGTGATCAGAGTATTCAGAGGTCATCTAATTTTGTACAGGAATCAGGTTCAAGTGCTACTTCTAAAAGTTCACATGCTACCTTTTCCTCTTCCCCAACACCGTTGCCTATCCTTCAGCCTCATCAATGGGAAGTTGTTTCACCTTCAATTAGTTCGTCCCCCTCCTCAATTTTAGAGTTGGTACCTATCTTTCAGGGTATACAAACCAAATTAAGAATTGGTGCTATAACTAGACAGGATTACACCGCTCTTACTGCAGTATTTCCTGAGGTTGAATCTTAACATTTATATGATGATGATCATTTCTCTGGAGGTTTTACATTTATTGTAGATGTTAGTGATTCATCTGAGCCTACTAATTTCAAGCAAGTTTCTCAGATTCCCCAATGGCAAGCTGCAATGCAAGAAGAGTTTGATGCTTTTCTAACCCAAGGTACTTGGGTTCTTGTTCCTTCTCCTTTTAATAAAAATGTGATTGGCAGTAAATGGGTGTTCAAAATCAAAAGAAATTCAGATGGTTCCATCTCTAGAGACAAGGCTAGGCTTGTTGCTCAAGGATTTATCCAAGAAAAGGGATTGGACTATACTGAGTCCATTAGTGAGGCATATTACTGTTAGGTTGATTCTACCCTTAGCTGCAATGCATAGATGGGATCTTAGGCAATTAGATGTTAAAAACGCTTTTCTTCATGGTGAATTACAAGAAGAGGTCTATATGAAGCAATCTCAAGGGTTTGTGAATTTTAGCTGTCCATCTCATGTTTGTAAATTAGTCAAATCCTTATATGGCTTGAAATAAGCTCCCTGAGCTTGGAATGACAAATTTACAACTTATTTGCTTGCTATTGGATTCGAAGCATCTCTTTCTGATTCCAGGTTATTTGTCAAAAAGGATGGAACTCATGTAGTCATCTTGTTGCTCTATGTTGATGATATTATCATCACAGGTTCTAGTTCTCCAATGGTTCAAATTGTGATAGATACTCTGAGTGAAGTCTTTGATCTCAAAGATATGGGCAAATTGGCCTATTTTCTTGGTCTTTAGATTTTCTATAAGTCCAATGGTGATATTTTTGTCAATCAATCTAAATATGTCAAAGATCTTCTTCATAAAGCTGCCATGGATAATTGTAAAGCCTGTTCAACCTCTTGTAAACCTCATAATCCGGTTCTTACTACTGACGGTGTTCTTCTGAGTGATCCAACTACATATAGGAGTATTGTGGGAGGTTTACAGTACCTGACTTTCACTTGGACGGATAAAGCCTTTGCTATTAATACAGTTTGTCAATATATGAGTGCTCCAACAGATATCCATTATGGAATGGTTAAATGCATCCTACGATATTTACAGGGAACATTCAAGTGTGGATTGACTTTTACTGCAGTTTCTCCTTTGTCTTTAACTGCATATAGTGATTTTGACTGGGCAGCAGATTTGAACACTCAAAGATCCATCATTGGCTATGTAGTGTACTTGGGGATAATCCTATTTCTTGGTAATCTAAAAAGCAAGCATCGGTGTCCAGGTGCTCTACTGAGGATGAATATTGAGCATTGGCACATACAACTGCTGATATTGCCTGGATTCGTCTCATACTCAAAGATCTTCATGAGTTCTTGTCTACACCTCTTGTTATCTACTGTGATAATCAATCTGCAATTGCCTTGAGTTTAAATCCTGTTTAACATTCTCAGATTAAGCATTTGGAAATGGATGTTCACTGTGTTCGAGAATGAGTGCAGAAGGGTGATTTGGTTGTACAATATATTCCAACTCAAGATCAAGTGGCTGATGTTCTTACCAAAGGACTTCATGGTCCTGATTTCCTTAAACAATATTTCAATCTTCGACTTGGTTACCTTAGCTAAGATTGAGGGGGGGGTATTAGATAAGCATGTAATATCGGTAGATTAGATTGCCATGTCATCATTGCCACATGTGCTGTAGCGTATGGGATAAGCTAGATGGTTTTAATTCCCTTGTATAAATAGCCTTTTCCATCTATTTCTAAGTGAGAGTCGGTATTGTAATAACTGTTTTCCTAGAGAAAGAGAGAAATACAATTGAGAATAGTTTTCTTCTTCCTTAAGCTTTTCTGTGTTTCTTATTTATGCCATTCTTCAGTTTTTCCATAGATGTTAAGAGGGACCCCCAGGCCTGTCGATCTAAAAATTTTCAACATGGTATCAGAGCCTAAGGTTACGGGCCCGTGCAAGCCAAAGGCTTGTCACAAGGAAGTGTGGTCTTGGAAACAAGCTTGGACTCTTAACATAAAGCTAGCCTCTGAGTTCTTAATAGGCACTTCCTGAATTTCCATTGAAGCCGACCTTTGAATTTCAATTGCCGATGTGTGGATCTACACATGTGAACCGCTAAATGGGGTTTCATGTAAGAGGGCGTGTTGGCAGTCCCACATCGAAGAGAGAAGTCAACAAGGGGGCCTTTAAATATGATTACCCTACTCTAGGTGGTAAAGTTAGGGATAGTATCGGTGTCGTTAGAGTGCCCCCCTCCCGGGGTCGTCGATCTAAAAAATTCCAACATGTAATTCCTTCTACACCAAAGACGAGATCCATCGAACCCATCACACTGCATAACACCTATTTTATCGCGCTAATATGCATTCACCACCGCAATCACCAGGTCTTTTTCCGCACCTTTATCAATCTAGACCCACCAAGGGTTAGTTTGGTATAGTTGTGCTTTGAAAGAAAAATTGATTCTGCTGTACTGTGAAAATAAGCTAATTTTAAGTGTTTACAAAACACCTTTTTGATCTCAGCTTTTTTTTATACCAACTTTTTATAAAAGCACCTCAGTACCAAACCTGTACTAAGTCTATTAAGCTTGTTTTGATCGAAATCTGTCATAGCCATTCGTAACAATTGCTCGATTTCTTAGACTAGTGACCACTTGAGTGGCGTTGTGAATGTGGTAAATTGGATTTTTTTTTGTTTCTGTTCCTTGCTTGTTTGTTCAGAAGTTTGTTCTGAAGTGGGCACTTGTCTACACATGTAAATTTCGTTGCATATAAAATGATGCATCACAAAGCTCCACGTGGCATATGACTCATCACAAATGGACAAGTCATCAATGACATGTGGCACAAATCAAGCAAGGGAAGTATAAAACATTGCCTAAATTCGGCTAAGAGAAGAAACATCTTTAAATTCGGCAAAGGAGGTCCAAAATCTTTCAAAATCGGAAAAAAAGTTAAAGCATCTTCATAAAACAAGTAAGAATTGAAGATTGCTCACAAAACAGGCAACAAGGTTCTTAAATTAGGCTAAAGCAAGGAAAGTGGCTGAAATTAATACACAAAACATGCCTAAATTTTCTCATGGACAAATTAGGACATAAATCAAAGCCAAATCCTCCCAAAGCCAAGCCTTGAGAAGCCTATAAATACAAGGTCCTCCCACAAGCATTAAGGGGTCGAAAAATCTCTACACAGAATAACCTCTACCAAACCTTTGAAGACTAATACGCTGTAAAGGCTTTCTTTGAAGAACATTCAACCAAAGCTGAAGCACTTCCTTAAGGAATCAATAAGCGCTCGTGCTGATTCCTTCAAGACTTTGTTGCAAGCTTATAAACTTATAGCAACGTTTGTTTCAAAATCAATTCTCCAAGACCCTTAAAGCAACAAAATCCCGCATCCACACTATCTTGGCCGCACCTTGAGGTGAAGACCGTCCCCACCTTTGTTTCAAGTTCTAAACTTGAAGCAATCATTCAATTGTTCGTCCGAGATCAAGTCATCGCCACCCTTGGATCAACAATTAACCATTTACATCAAATTTGAAGACTGAATAAGAGGAAAAGTTGTAAATAGAGATTGTAAGCTACAAATTTAAATCAATACAAATCTACTTTGTACACGTGTTCTCGTCTCATTTGATACAAAATTTTCGTGTTTACAAAATTGGCACGCTCGGTGGGACTTCTCTGCCTCTCATCTTTGTCTTTAAAAAATGCACAAATGGCATCAAGAAAGAATCAAGTTGTTCACGCTACCAACGCGAAGAACAAGGGAATATTTGCCGCAAGTTGTGGCACTTTAGGCATCACAACTCGAAGCAAGGCAAGAACTTTCTCTGTTGTGCCTTCCACCCTTCCATCAACTTTGCCGAAGAATAAGAGCACCCAAGGCACGAACCTGTGATCACCCTGTCCTTGCTAAAGGTGCCAGTGGACGAAAGTCCGAGAAGGTACTCTGAGTCTTTGACTTCTGATGCTGACTCGAGCAGCTCGTGCCCCGTAGCTATACAAGTCATGACTACTGGCACGACTTCTATCGAGGAGTAGCTGGCTCAAATGAGTGAAGCAATTGCAAGGCTAACAAGGACTGTGGAGAAGAAGGACTTGCAAATTACTATGCTTGTCAACCGTCTAGAGGTGCAACATGATAAAAAAGTTGACCCGAAGGTTGATCCACCAAAGAAGGAAACGGACGAAAATGAAGAGCCTTTCTTGGAGAAAGCTGAAGAGAAACTGGAGCAAGCGACAGCGCTCATGGGATCTCTCTTTATCCAGCAGCTGCAGGAGATGATCACTAGCACTATCAAGACGCAGTACCAAGGAAGCTCGCATGACTCTATGCTGTACTCAAAGCCTTACCCCAAGAAGATTGATGCCTTACGGATGCCAAGGGATTATTAGCCGCCAAAGTTCATGCAATTTGATGGAAAAGGAAATCCCAAACCACATATTGCCCATTTCATCGAAACTTGCAAAAACGCTGGAATAGAGGGAGACTACCTCATCAAGTAGTTTGTGCATTCACTGAAAGGTAACGCCTTTGATTGGTACACCAACCTCGAGCTTGAATCCATCAACAGCTAGGACCAGCTTGAAAAGAAATTCCTCAACCGCTTCTAAAGCACGCACCGTACCGTAAGCATGCTAGAGCTGACAAGTACAAAATAATGGAAAAATAAACCGGTCGTTGACTACATCAACAAATGGCGCTCATTAAGTCTGGATTGCAAGGATCAACTTTCTGAAACTTCTGTCATTGAGTTGTGCATTCAAGGCATGCACTGGGGGCTACGCTACATCCTCTAAGGCATAAAACCAAGGACATTTCAGGAATTGGTGACTCGTTCCCGCGACATGGAGCTAAGCATCACCAATCATGGGAAGAAAGAGCTAATAACCAACTTAAAAAAGGAAAAGGTGTTCACTTCGAAGGTAGACAAGATTGGGAAGAAGCCTGCTAAGGAAGCTTTTACTGTTAACACTACCCCTGTCAAAACCTCCTTTGCGCCTGTCAAGATCTCCTCCAAGAACAAAGTGAAGGAGAGAAGAGGGAGTGAGCCTTCTCGCACCCAAGATAAGTACAAAAACACCTTAAGGGAGCTGGAGCAGAAGACCTACCTTTTTCCAGACTCTCACGTGGCTGCAATGTTAGACGACTTGCTAGAAAAGAAAGTGATTGAGTTCCCTGAATGCAAGCGTCCTGAAGAGATGATGAAGGCAAGTGACCAAAGTGCATTTACCGACGATGAAGAGGGGGGACACTGGTGACCTACAAGAAGACAAGGAAACCAAGACCACAAGCTATCAAACTAAAAGTGGAACAAGTGAGAAAGCATCGCCACCGCAATAATAGGAAGCCCAAGAAAAACGTAAAAGTTGCTAAGCCAACATATGCTGGGGAACCTATAGAGCAAGAGCCACGTATTCCCATCTCCTTGCACGAGTACTTCCCGAATGATTTCTTCCAACAGTGCACTATCGCTGCTAGTCACATGGTTGAAGTAGAGATAGAAGAGACCTCAAAGGGCCAAGCTATAACCATCGAGGAAGAGAAAACTCTTACGCCTAAAGAAAGCTTGGCGTCATACATTAGCATTGAGGAGGCACTACGATTGCCCAAGGAGATGCGAAGAGCACTAATAGCGGTCTTAGCGAGTCCTGATGACCACAAAGTGCAAGAAAGAAAGGACAAAGGCTTAGAGCTTTGGCCACATGAATACGCCACATGTTGTGCCACCCATGATGTAATCACTTTCACTGATAAAGACTTGTTGCTAGGGTCAAAGCCTCACAACCGTCCTCTCTTTATCTCTGGGTATGTGAATGAGCATAAAGTCAACCGCATGCTTGTGGATTGTGGTTTAGCCATAAACATCATGCCCAAGTCAACAATGGCTACAATCCGCATCAAGGTGGGTGAACTGACTCGAAGCCGTTTACTAATCCAAGGTTCCGACCAAAGAGGACAAAGAACGATGGGCATGGTCCGCGTCGAAATGACCATTGAAGAACTCAAGTCAAGCACGATATTCCATGTGATTGACTTGAGAACTTCCTACAGTTTGCTCTTGTGAAGGCCTTGGATCAATGAGAATGGAATGGTGTCGTCCACCCTCTACCAATGCTTAAAATACCGAGAATGAGTGAAAGTGATACAAGGTGACACCAAGCCATTCACTGAAGCCAAATCACACTTCGCGGATGCCAAGTTTTACATGGATGAAGATACGGTGCCTTAAGCTTTTCCAAAAAGGATCAAGTCCACAGGCAAAGATGCACCCAAAAAGAAAGAGTGGCAAGCCGTTCCTAGAGAGCAAGAAAGGGAAGCCGTGCCATCTTCAACCAAAAACAATGATGAGCCTACTAAGCCCGCAACAACCAAAGGGAATGTGACACCCTTAAAAGATCAAACACACCCGTCTTCTGATACATCCTGATGTTGAGAAGAAAGAATGGGCAATCCCAGTTTGAAACAAGCAAAGCCGACACACAGCTGCACAAGGACGACATAAAGCTGCTCAAGGCAAATGCAGTTTTACCTCTGACACAGCTAGGCGATGCTAAAATCTCAATACCATTGCAAGGCTTCGTACAACCCCTGCCAAAAGGGACGAAACAAGCTCTCTTCCAACCAAGAAGACCGAAAAAGGTTTCAACCCAAACACTTACAAACTTATGTCAAAGGCTGGGTATAATTTCATTTCCTCTTCAACTCTTGGAAAGAAGAATGCAAACATCATCAATGACAAAGAACGTGACCTCACCGAGACTCAAAAGAGGTTGAAAACGCATGGTTACTGAGTTGACAACAACAAAGCGGAGTTGGCTTCACACCAAATACACTCGTGAAGATTTCAAGAAAAGCAAAAAACGCTAGCGCTCAACACATCAGCGTAAGCATTGAACAAAATCAAGAAGAGCCTAAACTCGTATCTCGAACATTAGTCTTCAATAGGTTAAATCGTTTAAAACCTAGAATTTCGGCACTTGATTGCATTGGAGGTCAAGAACGAACTTCTGTCTTTAAACTGCTTAACACGCCAACACCCCAAAGCTCTGTCTTCGAAAGGTTGTCAAAACCAAAGAAACAAAGCAACACGGCTAGCTCTCTTCTGTGACGGTCTACTTCGGAAAGCCTTATAGAGACCAAGAAGACTTCTAGGAAGAGGAAGACAATGCCAAAGGAAGAAAAGCTCGACGGTCTAGCAGGAAAAACACAAAGGGGCCAAACAACCTTAGAAGTGGACACAAAAGGGCAACTGAAGGTAGAGAAACACACCATCATCCACACTGGGCAATCTTCACGACAATAAGCCCAAGTAGACGACACTGAAGAGGAGGTCCAAGATGTTTTCCATATCACGATCCAAGATGACGAGGAAAATGAAGTTCTCGAGGAGGATGTCACTATTGCGCCATCACAACTCGAAGACGAGGGGTAAGCCACGAATGATGATCTCATGGAGCTTAACCTGGGCACAAGCGAGAAGCCAAAACCTATCTTTGTAAGTGCATTACTAAGCGTATATGATATAGAGGAGTACTACCAATCGTTATTAGATTACAAAGACGTCTTTGCTTGGAACTACAAGGAAATGCCCAGCCTTAACCCTACCATTACTATGCATCGTCTGGCAGTCAAGCCTGGAATATGACCGATAAAGCAAACTCAAAGACGTTATCTATCCGAACTCATCCTACAAATTGAGGCCGAGATTGATAAGCTAATTGAAGCAGGCTTCATTCGAAAGGTGCAATACCCTAAGTGGATTGCTATTTGTCCTTAAAAAATCTGAAGAAATACGTATTTGTGTAGACTTCCCAGACCTTAACAATGTTTGCCTGAATGATGACTTTCCCTTGCCAATCATCTAAATCATGGTGGACGCAACCACTGGCAATGAGGCGCTATCATTAATGGACAGCTCATTTGGGTACAATCAAATCCACATGGCTCTCGAAGACGAGGAATTAACAGCCTTGAGCACTCCAAAAGGTATCTACTGCTTCAAGGTAATGCCTTTTGGCTTAAAGAACACTGGAGCTACATATCAACATGCAATGCAGAGGATTTTCAACAACATGCTGCATAAAAATGTAGAATGTTACGTAGATGATGTATTTGTCAAGACCAAGAAGAGATCCGATCACTTAAAGGATTTACGAATAGTGTTTGATAGACTACAACACTACAACCTCAAGATGAACTCGTTAAAATGTGCATTTGGTGTCAAGCATCGTGGCATGGAAGTGGACCAATCAAAGATTAAGGCCATTTAAAGCATGCCTGAGCCAAGGAATCTACATGAGCTGAAAAGTCTACAAGGATGGCTTGCCTTCATAAGACGCTTCATCTCCAACCTCTTATCGCAAGAAAATGAAGACCAAAAGGAAAGACACTCTACTACCTAAGTAAAACCCTTACTGGGGCCGATCTCAACTACACCCTAATAGAGAAGATGTGCCTTGCCTTAGTCTTTGTTGTCCAAAAGCATAGACACTACATGCATGCTTACATCATCCACTTGGTTACCAAAACTGACCCAGTCAAATACGTCATGTTCAAGCCAGTTTTGACAGGGCAACTAGCAAAATAGGCATTGTTTCTCAATCAATACGAGATCATCTATGTTCTCGCTAAAGCCATCAAGGGACAAGCGCTAGTAGAATTCCTTGCCGATCATCCAATCCCAACCAATTGGAAAATCTCAGATAACTTGCCTGACGAGGAGGTGGTCTACGTCGACATTTTCTCGACATGGACAATGTTCTTCGACGCATCCGCACGAGCAGACAGAGCAGGGGTAAGAATATTATTCATGTCACCATAAAGACAAATATTACCTTATTCCTTCCGGCTAAGCGAGCTATGCTCCACCAACGTCGCTGAATACCAAGCGCTAATTATCGAACTTCAAATGGCAGTCGACATGGAAATCACAACATTATAAGTATATGGTGACTCCAAGCTCATAATCAAACAACTCTTGACTGAATATGAACTAAGGAAATATGATATCGTCTGAACTGCTCTGAAAGTTTGAGGCCGTGACGTTAGAACGTACGCCAAGAAAAGAAAATCAAATGGTAGACGCTTTCACTAACTTAGCCTCAAGTATAACACTAAAAGAGGCAAAACTGTAAACGTGCCAGTTTGCCAAAGATGGGTGATCTCGTCAGTCACTGAAATGCTATTAGATGATACAAACGTTATCTCAGTACTTCCAGTAGACACTGAAGAGTGGAGACAGTCGATGATTAACTACTTGGAGCATGGAAAGCTTCTAGATGACCCTAGACATTGCTCTAAAATACGTCGACGAGCACCCCGCTTCCTCTACTACAAAGGAACACTTTATCGACGCTCTTTTGAAGGAGTACTTCTAAGATGCCTAGGTAAGGAAGAAGCTAATCAAGCCATGGAAGAAGCACACTCAGGTGTATGCGGATCGCATCAGCCTAGACCAAAGTTGCATTTCCAGCTCAAAAGGATGGGCTACTACTGGCCAAGTATGGTGAAGGATTGCCTGGAACATGCCAAAAGGTGCCAAGCCTGCCAATTCCACGCCAACTTCATACATCAACCACCTGAGCCATTACACACTACAGTTGCTTGATGGCCATTTGATGCATGGGGATTGGACGTCGTAAGACCAATTACACCAAAAATATCTGCTGGAGAGGCCTACATCCTAGCCCTAATAGATTACTTCTCCAAGTACATTGAAGCTGTACCCATAAGGGAAGTCAAGAAGGAAACTGTCGTCCGTTTCATCAAAGAGCATATCATCTATCAATATGGTGTGCTTCGCTACCTCATCACCAATAACAGAAAATAGCTCTCCAGTCGATTTATGGACAAGCTCTGCAAGAAATACAAGTTCAAGCAACACAAGTCTTCTATGTATCATGTTCCGACCAACGGTTTTGCATAAGCATTCAATGAAACACTGCGCAACCTCTTGAAGAAGTTAATCAGTTGAACAAAGTGAGACTGGCATGAAAGAATAAGCAAAAGACTTTGGGCATATAGGATGACACATAGGACTCTTACCTAAGCGACGCCTTATTCTCTCATATATGGCATGAAAGCTGTTCTGCTACTTGAAAATCAAATCCCTTCAGTAAGGATGGCTATACAATAAGGTTTGACTAAAGAGGAAAACGCAAAGCTGTGACTTCAAGAGTTGGAAGCACTCGACGAAGGAGGCTCGAAGCTCAAGAACACTTGGAATGTTACTAAGCACAACTATCCAAGGTGTTCAACAAAAAAGTCCACCCAAGGTCTTTCCAAATTAGAGATCTTGTCTTGCCATTATGAAGGCCCATCATCACAACTCACAAGAAAAAAAGCAAGTTCACATCAAAGTGGGATGGACCTTACGTAATACAAGAGGTCTACACCAACGGCGCTTACTTAATCATGGCAGAAGATGGCTTTAAGATCAGCCCCATCAACGGTAGATTCTTGAAGCGCTACTACCCCTAAGGCAAAAACACAATGCTTCTCGCCTGCACGAGCCTAAATTGCACATAGTGTTGGAAGTGTGCCCACAAAGCCACTCATTTGATGTAATAGCTTTGGGAATACTTATTGTGTTAAACTATTATATGTTTAATGAAGGGCAAAGCTTATTGTTAATCACTATTTATTATATTATGTGTTTAAGCAATAAGGAAATCCAAGGAATGTATTTAATCTAAGAGAGAAGTGATCTAAGGAAGTTAGAATAACGAGATCTTTCTCTTATGTTCATTCCTAAAATGTTCCTAGCCATAGGATTACCAATTGGGCATTGATAATCCGCTAAGGTTAGTATGTGTTATGTTAACTCAAGCGTGAGTATGATTAGTCTCAAGTAATTTAGTGTTGGACACTAAGACAAACACATAGGTGCTCAAAAGGTAATCGAGTACACTGAACTACGATCAAAAGAGAGTTCGAACATACATGTCATGTAAGAACTCGTAAGTTGCAATATGCAAAGTAGTCATTTGACCTGAGGCATTATACATGTCTAATGGTTAGGTCCTTGATCTTTGATCATGTCAATGACATTCCATCGAGAGTGTCCATGACATTGTTGGGGTCAAACTATCTAGTCATGTAGGCATATAAATGCACAACAAAGGATCTTTAACCTTCCATGGTGGAAGGAGAATACTCTGAGATATGATTCGGGAGTCTTTGGCCAAAGCATATGAATATGTGACTTTGGAAGTTAGTTCCAAATGATATTCAATTGAATCTTATAGAGAAGTATCACAATGGATAGTAGCTATGACATACTTTTAGGTGTCACTCATGGTTTGTGGAAGCCCTGGAGATTAGCAAACACTAATCTTCATCAAAGGGAGAATTGAAATGTGGTTTCAATTCACAATCGATCGTTAAAAGTAACAATTGCCCACTGCACGCTAATTGGAACCTAATGGATCGTACATCGAGTAAGGATGAAAGTGAAAAAATATAAATGAGATGGATAAGCATTTAAATGGTTTAATTGAGAATGGTCAAGATTAATTAATTAGTTAATTAATTATACGAAAGGTTCGTATTGGGCTTTCAATTTAGTTTCAGGTATCAAGGGCCCAAAAATGTTTTGGTCCACAAGGCCCATTATGTTTAAGTTGTATGACAACTAAAACAAAATGGGCAATTAGCCTAATAACAAAGTCAAGGCTGGGCATAAGGGTGAGTGGAAGCAAACTTGGATTAATTACAAGTTTGCCACTCACATGTGAGGTAGTATAAAGTCATCTTTATAGCTTTTACTCACTAGGGTTTTCTTGAGGCAAACAAGAGAAACATTTTCTCTCCTTTTTCTCTATAGAGGCCGGCCACTTAGGGAGACTTTTACTAGCATCAAAAATCTCTCTAAGTCATCCATCTTCTCTTCACACTACATCCTTGGTGTGGAGAATTAGAGACACTAAACCTTTGGTGTTCTTGAAGATCCTTTCCTCACATCCTCAAGGAGCAAAGGAGTATCAAAAGGAAGAAAATCACAAGGAAGATCTAAGGAGCTAGGAGGTGACTTAAAGGCCCTCCACTTGGGTGAATCCCTTGTGTAAAGAGTCTTGTGTTTCACCATTCACTAGGCTTTGAAAGTCATGGGTTTTAGAATTGTTTTTGAATGCATGCTTACTTTAAAGTGTTATTAGTTTGCTTATGTGTTCAAATGTTCTCACATGTTCTTAGCTACGAATATTTTTTTCCTTCACATAGCACAACATTTTTTGTTCGCACGAGCATAAAAGGCGACACCCAATGCTCCTCGTCTGCACTAGCCTAAACTGCACACAGCACAACGCTTCTTGTTTACACGACCTTAAAAGGCAACACTCAACACTCCTTGTTTTGACTAGTTTAAAAGGCGACACCCAATGCCCTTCACGTGCACGAGCCTAAACTGCACACGATACAACACTTCTTGTTTGCACGAGCTTAAAAGGCGACACTCAACACTCCTTGTTCGCACGAGTTTAAAAGGCGACACCCAATGTCCCTCGCGTGCATGAGCCTAAACTGCACATGGCATAACACTTCTTGTTCGTACGAGCTTAAAAGGCGACACTTAACACTCCTTGTTTGCACAAGTTTAAAAGGCGACACCCAATGCGCCTCGTCTGCATAAGCCTAAACTACACACGGTACAATGCTCCTTGTTCTCACGAGCTTAAAAGGCGACATACAATGCTCCTTGTTTGCAAGAGCTTAAAAGGTGACACTTAATGCTCATCGCCTGCATGAGCCTAAACTACACACAGGACAAAGCTCCTCGCCTGCATGAGCCTAAACTACACGGCACAATGCTCCTTGTTCTCATAAGCTTAAAAGGTGACACCCAAGACTCTTGTCCCGTAAGAGCATAAACTGTGTATGGCAAAATCACCATCAAAATCACCATCAAAACCATCAAAAAAACAATCCATCACTCCTTTGAACTACATCATGACATGATCCCTCCTCAACCGAGGATACATAGGCAACTTGAAACTTCAAAAACTTCAAGTACAATCACATCATCAACAAAAACATAAACACTTTGAAGAATAAAGAGCAAATTCAAAATGTGAATACTTTATTTCTTTAAAGGAAGAATTTGGGCTACAAAGCCTTATTACAAAAAGAGCAAAAGCAAACAAAAGGCCTAAAGTACAAAGGATGGAAGACACTACTTGAAAGCTATGTCCCTAAAACCATGGCAACAATCTTCAAGCATGCCTTCCAAAGTCTTCAAAGACTCCCATGCTCTAGGCGTGAAATCTCCTCCTGATGCTAAGAAAGTGTGGCTTCTTGCTTTGAAAGAACACTTTGAAGGACAGATAAAGTTGACGTCGTCTTTGGGGAGAACAAACTTACAAAGCCAACAAGCTAAGCAAACAGCTAAGTAAGATTCTTGAACGTGCTCTTATGCTACGCCAAGTTCGTCAAACACTTTCAAATCGGCAAAGGGGCGATGCTTAGCTGAACTAACAACAATTGATGGATCCAAGTCTCCCTTCGGCTTCATCATTTTGTTGTGGCCACTTTCTTCAAAGGTCTCTTGTAATTCATGGAACCCTAATACCAAAATCGGATCCATAAAGACATCTTCAAGCTACTTATAATAAAATTCAACATAGGCGGCTTCGCCAGTAGTCGACAAGACACCACTCCAAGTCATGGCTCCGCTAAAGATACGATCGCCAAGAAGCTTAAACAAAGTTGGTGAATTGTCACGAGCATGGTGCAAAGGATTCAAAATAAGAATCCTTGATGTACATGCCTTCTTCTTCGGAGTTGGTTGACCAAAATCTGTCAGCTCCCAAGACACTTCAGACGACCATGACTTAATGTGCATTAAGTTGTCTTTGACAAGAAGAATAAGCACCTTAGGTCCAATCAACGGCGCACAAAGCTTCAATGTCATTCCCCTATCTCGTGAATCACCTTCCTTTGCGAGAATGGTGATGGTATTGTTCTTGAAACACATGAAAAATACCATAGCTGCAACAAAACAAACAAAGCAACATAAGCAAGAGTTGGGCACAAGAAGAAATTTTTTTTTTTTGATGAAGTTTCAATGGATGATGTTGATGAAGTCGCAGCGATGAAAGAAATTAGCCACAAAGCTTGATCGAGCATAGCAAAGTGAGCAGCACCAAGAAGCGGTAAGAAGCAGGACAACGTCACCACCGAGGAAAGTTGTGATCAAAAGGCACTACACAGCGTAAAAACGCTGCAGTCTTTTGCATAACCCCATAGGGTAAAAGTGACGCAATGCAACTAGCTCCAAGCAGCAACCACTGGGTACAGCAGTGGCAGCAGCATCAAGAGGCACGACTACGTCACTTCCTGAGGAAAGTCGTGACCAAAAGGCACTACCCCATATAGTAAAAGTGACGCACGTCAACAAGCTCTAAGCAGCGGCAAGAGGCATGACTACGTCACCCCCCCCACTCGAGGAAAGTAGTAACCAAAAGGTACTACCCCACACGGTAAAAGTGATGCATGGTAACAAGCTCCAAGCAGTAGCTATTGAGCATGGTAGTAGCAGCAAACCCATGGCAAAAGCTTCAAGCTAGTCTACTGCAAGCAATTGTGAGCGTGAAAAAAAATACACACCCAATGGTCCTATATATATTCCTAATGCTATAAGGGAAATGCATACCCAAATAGCAAAAGGAAAATAAAAAAAAACAAGGAAGTACATTCCCACCAAAAGAAGGAAGCAAATTCCAAGAAAAAATAGCAAGTTCCAGCCAATCTATGTAGGCATGACGTTTTTGGTGATAATTTAACTTTCTGAAAGCATTTTGATGCAAGGTCAATTGGAGAAGGAAGCTAAGTGGATGAGGATCATTGTGTCCAAATTTCATAATTTTTCCTAAAGCCAAACGTTCCAGTTTTCAAAATCATTCTCACAGAAGTCGCTTTCCCATAAGGATTGCGCAGCTGTAGGAAAATGCAAAGTTGAAGGCGTTCCTGATTTTTTCTAGTGGCATGCAATATATATGCCTGAAAAGATAAGAAACAAAGCTACGTTTCTCATATTTTTTTCAAAATTTTCCAGAAGAGAGATTGACCTCAAACTGGATGTACAAATCAGATGACATGTTTCCCAAAACAAAAAAGGAAAGTAGGATATCTCCTTGCCATGGGGAATCAAAATACTTCCCCCTTTCTGTAGAAAACCAAAACAAGGAAGAAAGACTCTTTTCTTGCTGTGGAAAATCAAAACAAGAGGAAAAAAAAAAACTCCTTCCCTGCCGTTGAATCAAAAGAAGAAAGGACAAAATCCCTCCTTCATTCCATGTGAAATCAAAACAAGAAAACAAGAAACCATAAAAAAAAAATTAAATAAATAAATAAAAAAAAATTCCCCCTTGCCGTGGGAAAAGAGAAAAAAAAGGAAAGTAAAAATGCACATCCTACTCACTTAAGGATAAGCATTAAATCTTCCCAAAACCTTGAAGGAAATCACCAAAGCTTTCCAACATTTTGAAGGAAGTCACCTTCGTTTGTTGTCCTACAACCACAAGAAGTTTGTTTTCCTACAACCATAAGGAAAAGTTTAGAATGCGCCAAATGCATTTTGTAAAAAATTATGGAAAATCAATACACACAATAAGTACGTGCTGATTTATCCATTTTCAATTTTTCCTTCAAGATCAAGCATTTATGGCCCTTGAAAAAAGAAGCTCATTTCATCAAGATCAAGCCTCTACGGCTCTTGAAGAAAAGTTTTCATTTCTTTCAAGACCAAGCCTCAACAGCCCTTGAAGAAATGTTTCGTTCAAGAAATACGCCTCACCGGCCCTTGACGAAATTCACCACTTCAATTCAAGACCAAGCCTCTACGACCCTTGAAGAAATGCTTCGATCAAGAAACACGCCTCAATGTCCCTTGACGAAGTTCATCATTGCAATTCAAGAAATACGCCTCTACAACCCTTGAAGAAACAAACAAATTCAAGATCAAGTCTCAATGACCCTTGAGTTAGAACATTCACATTGCAAGACTTCAAAACACGTTTCCTACATGTGACAAGCACGTGCCAACAACATGCCTTGAAGTGGGGGCATTTGTAGACAAGTAAATTTCGTTGCATATAAAACGATGCATCATAAAGCTCCACATGGCATATGACTCATCACAAATGGACAAGTCATCAATGACATGTGGCACAAATCAAGCAAGAGAAGTATAAAACATTCCCTAAATTCGGCTAAGAGAAGAAACATCCTTTAAATTCGGCAAAGGAGGTCCAAAATCTTTCAAAATCGGAAAAAAAGTTAAAGCATCTTCATAAAACAAGTAAGAATTGAAGATTACTCACAAAATAGGCAACAAGGTTCTTAAATTCGCCTAAAGCAAAGAAAGTGGCTGAAATTAATACACAAAACATGCCTAAATTCTCTCATTGACAAATTAGGACACAAATCAAAGGCAAATCCTCCCAAAGGCAAGCCTTGAGAAGCCTATAAATATAAGTTCCCCCCACAAGCATTGGGGGGTCGAAAAATCTCTACATAAAAGAACCTCTTGTTGGAAATGTGCCCTAAAGCCAATCATATGATGATACTTTATGAACAATTCACATGTTAAACTAATCTAGTTTAATATAAACGGTAAAGATTATTGTTTAAAGTCGTCTCATATAAATGTTATATGCTTAAACGATAAGTTCAATGAATATGTAATTGGGAGAATGTGATCTAAAGAAGTTAGATTCATGAGACCATTCTCTTTCGTAAACATATCCTAACATTCCTAATCATAGGATTGCCAATCGGGCATTGACAGTGCGTTAAGATTAGTACTTGCTATGTCTTATCTCAGGCAGAGTAACTGGTCTTGAGTCACTGGTATGACTGACACCAAGACAAGTACGTAGGTGCTCAATAGAGAATGAGTCCACTAAACGCGATCAACAAGGAGTTCTCATACTCATGTCACTTGAGAACTCATGGTTGGGATAATGCAAAGTAGTTCTTTGACCTGAGGCATCATAATTATCTTATGGTTAGGTTGTTGATCTTTGACTATGTCAAAGTCACACCGTAACAGGGTGTCCACGACATGGTTGGGGTTAAGCCACTTAGCCATGGAGGCAAGTGAATGTGCAACAAGGGATCTCTAACCTTCGAACCGTTTGAGGTAGAATACTCTATGATATGATTAAGAATCTCTGGCCAAAGTATGAATGAGATTTAGGAAGTCATTCCAAATCACATTCAAGGTAATCATATAAGTAAATGAATCACATTGGATAGTAGACATGAATAAACTATCAAACCAAACAATGTGGTCAAGAGTATTGTATTAGAGAAAGACCGTATTGCATTGTAATCCTAAACTAAATAGGTTCTCCACCTTTTCTGATTAGCTTGGGAAGCCATGACATACTGCTAGGTGTCAATCATGGTTTGTGGAAGCCCTAAAGGTGTATAATCACTAAAGGGAGAATTGAAAGTAAGTTTCAATTCACAATCGATTTGAAGAGTTTTAATCACCCACTGCCTCGCTAAAAGGAACCTAATGGATTGCACACTGTGTAAGGTAATGATTGAAGGATATAACGAAGATGAGTAAGGACAATTAAATAGTTTAATTGTATATGGCAAGGATTAATTAAAAGTTAATTAATCTAGAACGAAAGCTTCGTTTTAGGCCTTAAGTAGGTTTTGGGTTTTGGGACACAAAAAGGTTTTGGTCCACAAGGCACATAAGGTTTAAGTTGTGTGGCAACTAAAAAAAAAGGGCAATTAACCCACTAAAAATAAGGAGGTCGGCCATGCTTAGAGAGGGAGTGGGTTTTGGACTTATTACAAGTTTGCCACTCCATTGAAGGTAGGTATAAATGTGACTTTATAGCCTTTTCTTCATTAGGGTTTTCTTGAGAAATTGGAGAGAACAAAAGCTCTCCTTTTTCTCTCTAGGAGGCCGGCTACCATGGGGGAATTTACTAGCATCTAATTTAGAGGTCTCCAACTTTGGGGACTTTTGGAGAACCCAATTCTTCCATCCATACCCAAGAAGACATGGAGCCAAGAAGCAAAGTTCTTCCATCCAAATCCATGGAGCGAAGGAGCAAGGTGACAAAGGAAAGAAGGCCCTCACATGGGTGATTAACCTTTGCTAAGCAAAAAGGTGCTTCAAAGGTTTAAAGTTTCTCAACTCACTTTGTTTTGAGCTGAGTCTTGGTTCACCAGAACTACTAGGCTTTGAATTTCATGGGTTAAGTTTTGTTTTTGAGTGCATACAAGCATGATTCCACCTTTTAATTGTTAATAGCATGCATAGATGTTGCTCAAATGAACTTGTTTTCACAAATATTTCCTTCACTTTTGCCAAACCTTTGAAGACTAATACAATGCAAAAGTTATCTTCAAAGAACATTCAACCAAAGCCGAAGCTTTCTCTCGACCAAAGCCGAAGCACTTGCTTGAAGAATCAACAAGCACTCGTGCCGATTCCTTCAAGACTTTGTTGCAAGCTTATAAACTTGTAGCAACGTTCATTTCAAGATCAAGTCGCTAAACCCTTGAAGCAAGGAAATCCCGCATCCACACTATCTTTGCGCACCTTGAGGTGAAGGCCATCCCCACGTTTATTTCAAGTTCAAAACTTGAAACAATCATTCAACCGTTCGTCCAAGATCAAGTCATCACAACCCTTGGATCAACAATCAACCATCTGCATCAAATTTGAAGATTGAATAAGAGGAAAAGTTGTAAATAGAGATTGTAACCTATAAATTTAAATCAATATAAATCTACTTTTTACACATGTTCTCATCTCATTCGATATAGAATTTTTGTGTTTACAACTTGCACTGGAAGTTTGCACTAGAACTTGCACTGGCACTTGAATCATACACTGGCATTGGCATTGGAATCATACATTGGCACTAGCATTGGAATCCTGAACTGGCACTTACATTGGAATCTTGCACTAGCATTGGCATTGGAATCTTGCACTGGCACTGGCATTGGAAACTTGCACTTGCACCAATGGAATTTTGTACTGGAATTGGTATCAGAAATTAGCATAATAGAGCTTGCATCTGCATCTGCTTGTTGGCAAACTCTTGTCGTTTACCGCCATGAGTTTGACAGGGTTGTTGGAAAATATTAGTATCTAGGTTTATTAATGTTTTGTTTTTGGGCCTATCCCGTTAGTATGACGGTTTCGTTTCTTTACTATTAGGGTTAGGTTATTTTTCTATATATATGGTACTTTGTAACTCTTTAGTATAACAAGTTAGTGACGATGTAGTCTCTTAGGGTTTTGTAACCATTTCAACATTATTCTGTATGTAATAATATTCTTATTATTTTGTAGTCTTGTTCATCGCCCACTCTGGTATCAAAGCATGTTTGATCCTTCTAGATTTAATATGCTTTGCATGTCCTATATTAGTTTGTGTTGCCTTCCGCTGTTTGATTGTTCCAATTTAGATTAATCGTGAAAATTGGTTGTAAACCTATTTGGGAATGCTTTGGGCTGAGCCTAGAGTTGTTCTGGATCCATAAAGGGATACTGGAAATATTCTATCATGGGTCGAGCCCAGTCGAGTTCAATCAAATCCTATCAAGAGATTGTTTTATTTGGATAGGGGTTAGGTAATCAAATCCAAGTACAATGAGGATTCTTGAAAATTAAGGATGTTTTGAGTCATAAAAGATGTCGAGAATCAGGGGATGAATCTGAGTTATTAAAGAACTTTGTTCAGAGTCCTATTGATGTGAAAATTAACTTGACACACAAATTAAACCCTATTGATGACAATTGTAGTATTAAGCAAGTAGGGATCGTTCAAGACCGGGGATTAAAATAAGACTAAAAAACACTAAACTCGACTCTATAAACTCAAAACTGACTTAAAACACTCAAAACAAAACAATAAAAAAGACTCAATTCTAGACCGAACAAGTGATTTGGATGAAAATAAGACTTAACTTGACTCAAAAGACTACAAGAAAACAGATTATGACTCAACTAAACAAGACTTAATGAATGGGGGATTATTTTTGACATATTTAAAAACTTAAAACAGAAACTTTGCATAAACCACTTAATAAAAACGAATTTGATGAATTGAAAAGGGTGACAGGCTAGTTAAAGGGTCCTTCTCCACACATGACATATGCAAACATAAACCAATTTCCAGTATTGTTTCTTTAGACTATGAATGACAACACCCCAAGTTAACCGTGACAACACAAATTAACCATCAATTCTCCTTATTTCATTGAATTGGACAGGATACACATCACAACAAAATTATCCTTATCAAGTCCCCTAACTATGGAATACGCATGATAAAGACACATATCAAAGGTCATTAAGTTCTTTGAAAATCATAAGTATTGACGAGGCATTTGTAACTATGAAAAGCATGATAGTCCTGCCAATGATTTTACTTAACACGATTGTGACTAGCAACCTTTACTACTTGTGAATATAAGTTCATAACGGTTAGGTAAAAATCCCTTATACTCTAGCATCAAATTTATGCATGCGAACTAAGTATGCATCCTCAATCAACATACATAAACAAGTTTTAATAACACAGATAAGCAAATCACATTCAAGACTTTCGAAACAATAACTGGATGTAATCAATTCATGTAAAGCATATAATCATGGCTTCAAATTCACCTCCAACTAAAAAGAGATTAGTTCCTCATGTCTTTAAAAACTGAAAATAACAGTAAATTAAACATTGCAATTAAAGGATAGAAAACACCTAAGAAAGCTCCAGCAATCCTATGTTGAATGACAAGGCACGGCAAAGGGATCCTTCTCCTTGGAAAGCCACGGCACAATGAAGTGTGTATGGTGAATGGTGTAGAAAAATATGGTAGAGGGTGGTGAATGATTTTTGTAGCAAGGATGTGTATTTATAGGCTAAAATACATGTCACAATCCCTAAGGATTTGGATAGGTTTCTTAAATTAAAGTGGGACAAGGATTGTGTAACCAAAACCCAAGTGGAATGGGTTAAAACAATTAGAAACCAAAGGGAAAAAGGATAGCAAGGGTGCGGCATCAATTCCTACAAGGAGAGGGATACATTTGGCCAAATTCAAGAGGGAAAAGGATTGAGGTTTCAGGTTCTAAAGCTTCTAGAAGAGGGGGAGGCGCCATATTTTTAGGTGCTTCTAGAAAAGATGTTTTAGCACCAATTTAGGGGTTCTAGAAGGATAAGGGTGCGGCATAAATGTAAGGAAAGGATAGACCTTCTAGAAATCAGATATTTAGGTCCTCTTGCAACTAGATTTAAGGCACAAACTAATTTAGATAAGATAAGATAGGATAAAGCTAGTTTAGGCAAGGATAAGATAAGATAAGGTTTGTTTGGATAAGATAAGGTTGGATAAGGTTTTGGATAATATCTCCTTCTTTTGAGCTAATTCGTTATCTTCTTTGTCTTGGATTTATTTCCTTCATCTTTTCAGCACATTCCTAGCCTCTTGAACTTCAAATTTGTCCATCCATCTTGCTCCATTCATAAGCTATCCATTTGATGCCCAAGATTGCCTCAAAATACTCCAAATTGCACTTTCTTGCCAACTGTCATATGGACCTACAAACACACGAAAATAGCTTAAAACACTATAATAAGTAGAAACTAACTATGAAAATGCAAGAAAACAACCTAACTAAGTCGTATAAATATGCTCCTATCAAATTCCCTCACACTTAGCTTTTCCTAGTCCTCGAGCAAAACGAAACAAACAAAACATAACCTAAACCTTCCAACGTTTGCCTCATGGATTTCCAATGAAACATGACACATTAAAAATCACTACTCACATAGATTTTAGTCATCCCTACCCTCAAGCACACACTTAACCACAGTCACCACTCACTAGCTCGCATTTAATCAATTAAAACAACATTTTTAAATGTAGTAACATGCCTTAGAAAATTCCCTCAATTCCTCACCGGATATACACTCTATTTTCACACAGATTTTCTAACTACACTCCCTATACTAGGTATATGTGAGAAGATTGATGTAAACATGTAAACTAACACTCACATATGTTATGATCAAAGAAGGCAATTTCTGGAATTATCAATGCATGTATATATATGATCTCATGAATGGAATGCTACTACTTAGACGTGGGAACCAGGGATACCATATGCTCATACCAATCCCAAACTCCACATATTGAAACACACAACAACCAAGATAAAGTCAAAGGGTTGTAACGGGGCTAAGGGTATTGGCTAACAAATAAAGGTTAAGGATAAACAATGGTTCTTAAAGCAATAGTAAGCAAAGTAATGAAATTGAAACTTAGAATTCACTTTTGAATGCAACAAATAACTTGAAACACTAAGGGGATTTCGTACATACTTAGGGTAATATTCAAACTTTTTGGACCCTTTCTTCAACAACCAATACTTGTGAGATCATTCTCACTTATTTCACAACTTTTTTCTTTCTTTTTCATGTTTTTTTTCTTTTTTTTCTTTTTTTTTCTTTCTACTTGTGTACATAACCTTCACCCACACTTGATTTCTGCAATATGTTTGATCAAAAGGAATTTCCTCTAAGTCATGCTCCACTATACATTAAGAACAAGGGTATGGATAGTCCTATTCTAGGCTAGGTTGGGATAATGTGGCTAACAAAGAAAATAGGCTACATAAGGCTCAAAAAAGGTTAAACCTACAAAACAAATGCATGGGATGAAGGCTTTTTGGCTCTGGTGGTAACTACTAAACAACTTCATCTTGTTATGTGTTATGCACTCAATTTTAAGCTTTGAATGAAACGGGCATGAGTTCTAGTACTTGGAACAAAAGTGATAAAACGCATTCTAAGTAGCAACCAAGCAAAGAATAATGAGATCATGCAACGACTTTAGAAAACAATAAATCACATATTAATAACTCTCCAAAGAACATTTTAGGCTCAAGTCTCGCAAGGATGTAGCGTTAGTTTGAGTTCCTTCCTTCAAGCATGTTACAAAAACTGATTTTTTCTTTTGTGATTACATGTGAATTCGTTAATGACAACAATAACCAAGCATAAACCAAAGAGCATATCAAACTTTCACCCATGTTTGTAACTTTCTTTAACAGTCATGCAATTAAAAACCAAATCATCATCATTGTGTTGGAAGGTACCCAAAGACACAAACAAACAAAAACAACTCTTTTTGGGTTTTTCAAAACATTTTCTAATTTTTTTCTTGAATTTTCATATTTTATGTCAAAGACACAATAAAACACTCCAAAACACTCTAAAAACACTTAAAAACAGTGAGAAACAACTCTAGTTATGCTAGGTGATAAAAACCCACGAATTTGCAATAAAAACACTTGTTTACCCCCCCCCCCCCCACTTAAACCAAACATTGTCCTCAATGTTTCAAACATAGACTCACACAAAAGCAAGCAAATAACACAACTAGCAAACAGGACACATATGGCAAAGTAAAAGCAATAAAGAGTAGGGTTTAGGAACGCAAATCTGGTTGTGATGCCGGAGCTTCCTAGGTCTTCTTTATTTACATGGGTTACCTCCCAAGAAGCGCTTGCTTTAACGTCTTCCAGTCGGACGATATTTCCTTCTAAGCTCCATTGTAGCCCATGACATGGGGGGGTACATCCTCCACGACATGCTCCTCAAAATAGTCATACATTGACTCTATGAATGGAAGGGGATAGTAATCCTTCCTGATTGGGGCGTTGAGCATCCTAAAGTCAATGTAATCATTCCCACCAGCTTGGATTCGATTGGGGACCTGCACCATACAAGGTAACAACCTATTAGTTGAAATGCGAATCGAAATTGGGATAGGTGGCTTACCAATGTACTGCAAGGAAGTGGCAGCACAATCAACGAATGCATATGGAGTGCTCTCGGCCAGATTTGGAGTTTTGAGGCTTGTGGCCGTGCACTCCTTGTCATCCACTCCAATTCCCTCTTCGTTGGTGGTTTGAAATGCATCCTTCTTGATAGGTGCTAAATGTTCCTGCCCTATATTTCTAATTACATCAATGGCAAAACAAGAACGAACATCATTATGATTCTCAAAAGATTCAGAAACTTTAAAATTAATCATATCACCACCAAACGCCATAGTTACTGCTCCCTTAGCCACATCAATCTTGGTTTGAGCTGTTTTCATGAAAGGTCGTCCAAGTAAAAGTGGTGATGATGGAGTGAGTGCCGAGTCTTCCATGTTAAGCAAATAGAAATATGCAGGAAAAATTAAATGGTCTACCTGCACCAAAACATCTTCCAAAACTCCTTTTGGATATGCATTAGATCAATCGGCTAATTGAATAATAACACCATCATTTTTAAGCTCTCCTAGATTCATGGATGTATAAACAGAATATGGCATGACATTAGTTGATGCACCTAAATCTAGCATAGCATGATCAAACCTCGTATTTCCAATAACACAAGGGATAGTGAAACTACCTGGATCTTTGCATTTAGGTGGTAGCTTTCTTTGCAACAACACTGATACATTCTCACTTAAGTGTACCACCTCTTTCTCCCGAATCCATTACCTTGCTGTACAAAGCTTCTTCAAGGAGCGGGATATTGACATGCACTTTCCTAAACCTCTCCAGAATGTCTTTCTCGTCAGCTTATTTCTTAGTTTGCATAAATCTGCTAGGAAAGGGCACATTTGGTGGAATAACATTAGACAAATCAGAATTAGGACTTACGTTGGTCGAATTGGATGGTTTAGGAAGTGTAGGAGTGCACGGCAAGGTTGGTTCCTTCCATGCCGTGGGTGTGTGTTAGACATCCTCCTCTTGTTGCAGCTTTTCGTCCTCCGTTTGGGCAGATTTTGATGGTTGGCGGTCCATTCCAACTTTTTTTCCACTTCTTAATGTAATGGCCTTGACGGATTCAAATCCTCCCCTTGGATTCACACCGGTTGTGCTAGGCAGTTTGCCTTGCTCTTTGAATTTCCCTATGAACTCTGCCAATTGGCCCATTTGTTTCTTCAACTCATCCACCTCTTTAGCTTGATTAAGCATTGTTTTGTTTTGATTTTGCTGCCCTTGCACCAAAGAAGTTAGTAATTGAACAATTTGATCATTATCCACGAATGTACCTAAATTGGTTTGGGCAGATTGTGGTTGGACTTGAGTGGGTGCATATGGCCTTTGATACATCTCAAGGTGTTGTGGCTGAAATCCTCCTTGTTAGGCAGGTTGTTGTGGTTCTCTCCACTTGAAATTTGGGTGATCTCTCCACCTTGGATTGTAAGTGTTGGAGTAGGGGTCATTATGTTCCTAAACGTCTCTAGAATGTCTTTCTGGTCCGCTTCTTTCTTGGTTTGCATAAATCTTCTAGGAAAAGGTGCATTTGGTGGAATAACATTAGACAAATTCGAATTAGGAATTACCTTGGTCGAATTGGGTGGTTTGGGAAGTGTAGGAGTGCACGGCAAGGTTGTTTCCTTCCTTGCTATGGGTGTGTGTTGGACATCCTGCTCTTGTTGCAGCTTTTTGTCCTTTGTTTGGGCAGATTTTGATGGTTGGGGGTCCATTCCAACTTCTTTTCCACTTCTCAACGTAATGGCCTTGACGGATTCAAATCCTTCACTTGGATTCACAACGGTTATGCTAGGCAGTTTGCCTTGCTCTTTGAATTTCCCCATGAACTCTGCCATTTGTCCCATTTGTTTCTTCAACTCATCCACCTCTTTAGCTTGATTAAGCATTGTTTTGTTTTGATTTTGCTGCCCCTGCACCAAAGAAGTTAGTAATTGAACAATTTGATCATTATCCATGGATGTATAGGAATTAGTTTGAGCAGATTGTGGCTGGACTTGAGTGGGTGCATATGGCCTTTGATACATCCCAAGGGGTTGTGGTCGAAATCCTCCTTGTTGGCCAGGTTGTTGTGGTTCTCTCCACTTGAAATTTGGGTGATCTCTCCACCCCGGATTGTAAGTGTTGGAGTAAGGGTCATTATGTTCCTAAACGTCTCCAGAATGTCTTTCTTGTTCGCTTCTTTCTTGGTTTGCATAAATCTGCTAGGAAAGGGTGCATTTGGTGGAATAACATTAGACAAATTCAAAGTAGGACTTACCTTGGTCGAATTGGATGGTTTGGGAAGTGTAGGAGTGCACGGAAAGGTTGTTTCCTTATTTGTTGTGGGTATGTGTTGGACATCTTCCTCTTGTTGCAGCTTTTCATCCTCCATTTGGGCAAATTTTGATGGTTGGGGGTCCGTTCCAACTTTTTTTTCACTTCTCAATGTAATGGCCTTGACGAATTCAAATCCCCCCTTTGGATTCACAACGGTTGTGCTAGGCAGTTTGCCTTGCTATTTGAATTCCTCATGAACTCCGCCATTTGGCCCATTTGTTTCTTCAACTCATCCACCTCTTTAGCTTGATTAAGCATTGTTTTGTTTTGATTTTGCTGCTCTTGCACCAAAGAAGTTAGTAATTGAACAATCTGATCATTATCCATGGATGTACCTGAATTGGATTGGGCATATTGTGGTTGGACTTGAGTGGGTGCATATGGCCTTTGATACATCCCAAGGGTTTGTCGCCGAAATCCTTCTTGTTGAGCAGGTTGTTATGGTTCTCTCCACTTGAAATTTGGGTGATCTCTCCTCCCCAGATTGTAAGTGTTAGAGTAGGGGTCATTATGTTCCTAAACGTCTCCAGAATGTCTTTCTCGTCCGCTTCTTTCTTGCTTTGCATAAATCTGCTAGGAAAGGCTGCATTTGGTGGAATAACATTAGACAAATTTGAATTAGGACTTACCTTGGTCGAATTGGATGGTTTGGGAAGTGTAGGAGTGCATGGCAAGGTTGTTTCCTTCCTTGCCATGGGTGTGTGTTGGACATCCTCCTCTTGTTGCAACTTTTCGTCATCCGTTTGGGCAGATTTTGATGGTTGGGGGTCCGTTCCAACTTCTTTTCCACTTCTCAATGTAATGGCCTTGACGAATTCAAATCCTCCCCATGGATTCACAATGGTTGTGCTAGGCAGTTTGCCTTGCTCTTTGAATTGCCCCATGAACTCCGCCATTTGGCCCATTTGGTTCTTCAACTCATCCACCTCTTTAACTTGATTAAGCATTGTTTTGTTTTGATTTTGCTGCCCTGTACGAAAGAAGTTAGTAATTGAACAATTTGATCATTATCCATGGATGTACCTGAATTGGTTTGGGCAGATTGTGGTTCGACTTGAGTGGGTGCATATGGCCTTTGATACATCCCAAGGGGTTGTGGCCGAAATCCTCCTTGTTGGGCAGGTTGTTGTGGTTCTCTCCACTTGAAGTTTGGGTGATCTCTCCACTCCGGTTTGTAAGTGTTGGTGTAGGGGTCATTATATTGCTTATTATGGCCTTGAAAACCCACGACATTGAGGGTTTCCCAACCTCCATTCTCAATCATTTGAGGGCATTGGTCATTGCGATGTCCTTGCATAGAACACACGCCACAAACACTGGGTCCTTGTATCTTCATCCCTTCAGCCATTTGAGATATAATAGAAGTGAGGTTAGTTAATTGTGATTGAATGTCGGACATAGAACTTACCTTATTGACTTGCTGCCGTGGGGGTCTCTTTGTCCAAGTCCTTCATATTTTTGTGCATTTAATTCTCGGTTGGCTATTAGGATCTTTGCAGCCATTGGTGTTTTGTCAACCAATGCACCTCTTGCTAAAGCATCTAGCATGGGTCGCTCAATTGGAAGAAGTCCTTCGTAAAAGTATTGAAGTAGAAGTTCTTCTTTCATTTGATGTTGAGGACATGAGGCGACAAGAGCTTTAAAACGCTCATAGTATGCTGGAAAGGACTCTCCTTGACTTTGTTGAATGCCACTAATCTTCTTCCTCAAGAAAATGACTCTCAAAGTGGGGAAGAACTTCTCTAAAAACACCCTTTTCATGCTATCCCAAGAAGTGACTGTTCCGGGTGCTAATTCATAAAGCCAATCCTTAGCCTTTTCTATAAGAGAGAATGGTAAGACCTTTATCATTAAAATGTTCCCATCGACATTGATGGGTGTCATGCTCGAACAAACCACTTCGAACTTCTTAAGATGCTTGTTTGGATCTTCCATGGACAGCTTATGGTATATTGGAATGTGATGCAACAAGCTTGACTTCAATTCGAACTCATCGGTCTTGCCTTGAGTAGCCACGGGGTATTAAATGCAAAGGGGTGCGGCATTGGCCAACCCTGAGGCCGAGAGTTCTTTGATTGTATGATTATCCGCTGCCATGACTTCTTTTTCTTCTTCAAATTCAGATTCGGCCTCTAAACTTGAACTAGGTTCTGGATGCCTCCTCTTTCTTCTTAAATCTCGTTCAAAATCGTCATTAAAGTCCAAGATATGTTCACGAACCAGTTGAGAACTCCGAGTCATAAACTAGTGGACCTAAACAAAGAAAACAAAACAAAATCAGAAAACAAAGTAAAAGGAACACAAAACACACGGCAAACAAGGGATTAGCAAAATTGCTAATCCCCGGCAACGGCGCCAAAATTTGATGTGAAAATTAACCTGACACAAATTAAACCCTATTGATGACAATTGTAGTATTAAGCAAGTAAGGATCGTTCTAGACCGGGGATTAACTAAGGATGCTAATCAACACAAATAAGACTCAAAAACACTAAATTAGACTCTATAGACTCAAAACTGACTTAAAACACTCAAAACAGCAACAAACAATCAAAAAGACTCAATTCTAGACCTAACGAGTGATTTGGACGAAAATAAGACTTAACTTGACTCAAAAGACTACAAGAAAACATATTATAACTCAACTAACAAGACTTAATGAATGGGGGATTATTTTTTACGAATTTAAAAACTTAAAACAGAAACTTTGCATAAAACACTTGATAAAAACGAATTTGATGAATTGAAAAGGGTGAAAGGCTAGTTAGAGGGTCCTTCTCCACACATAACATATGCAAACATAAACCAATTTCCAGTATTGTTTCTTTAGCCTATGAATGACAACACCCCAACTTAACCGTGACAGCACAAATTAACCATCAGATCCTCCTTATTTCATTGAATTGGACGGGATACGCATCACAACCAAATTATCCTTATCAAGTCCCCTAACTATGGAATACGCATGATAGACACACATATCAAAGGTCATTAAGTTCTTTGAAAATCATAAGTATTGATGAGGCATTCGTAACTATGAAAAGCATGATAGTCCTGCAAAGAATTTTACTTAACACAATTGTGACTAGCAACCTTTACTACTTGTGAATATAAGTTCATAACGGTTAGGTTAAAATCCCTTATACTCTAGCATCAAATTTATGCATGTGAACTAAGTATGCATCCTCAATCAACATACATAAACAAGTTTTAATAACTCAGATAAGCAAATCACATTCAAGACTTTCGAAACAATAACTGGATGTAATCAATTCATGTAAAGCATATAATCATGGCTTCAAATTCACCTCCAACTAAAAAGAGATTAGTTCCTCATGTCTTTAAAAACTGAAAATAACATTAAATTAAACATTGCAATTAAAGGATAGAAAACACCAAAGCAAGCTCTAGCAATCCTATGTTGAATGACAAGGCATGGCAAAGGGCTCCTTCTCCTTGGAAAGCCACGGCACAATAAGGTGTGTATGGTGAATCGTGTAGAAAAATATGGTAGAGGGTGCTGAATGATTTGTGCGGCAAGGATGTGTATTTATAGGCTAAAATACATGTCACAATCCCTAAGGATTTGGATAAGTTTCTGAAATTAAAGTGGGACAAGGATTGTGTAACCAAAACCCAAGTGGAATGGGTTAAAACAATCAGAAACCAAAGGGAAAAAGGATAGCAATGGTACGGCATCAATTCCTACAAAGAGAGGTATACATTTGGCCTAAATCAAAAGGGAAAGGATTGAGGTTTAAGGTTCTAGAGCTTCTAGAAGAGGGGGAGGTGCCAGATTTTTAGGTGCTTCTAGAAAAGATGTTTTAGCACCAATTTAGGTGTTCTAGAAGGATAAGGGTGCGACATAAATGTAGGGAAAGGATAGACCTTCTAGAAATCAGATATTTAGGTCCTCTTGCAACTAGATTTAATGCACAGACTGATTTAGATAAGATAAGATAGGATAAAGCTAGTTTAGGCAAGGATAAGATAAGATAAGGTTTGTTTGCATAAGATAAGGTTGGATAAGGTTTTTGATAATATCTCTTTCTTTTGAGCTGATTCCTTATCTTCTTTGTCTTCAAGCTCAAAAACCCGAAGGCCGAGACATGTTCCTTCCTCAGTCGTAGTCACGAGATTAAGAAGTCATTAGCGCGCCCAACACCACATCAACACATATTATACTCCCTGGTTGAACTCGGCCAACGAGTTGGCACCCTCCGTATTTACGACGCTAGGTAGTTTTTAGGGTTAACATTTTGGCACGCCCAATGGGAGCCAATGCTAAAGCTATAAAGTTCATGACCATTGAAACTCGATCAATAAAAAAGAAAACAACTATGAGCAAGTTGACCACCTGTTTAGCACCTGTAGCTCAGAGTCCAGTACAAAATAACGCGTCGCAGGTGCAGGATCCTCCTATTGCCATGACGCCTAAAGCTACAGGTACAACGAGTCGAGAAAAGGAAAATAATCTCAGCGGTTAGAGTCATGATGCCATAGTCTTCACTCAGACTACCAAGACGGAAAAAGATTGTTTTATTGAAGAGAGGATTGCGACAACGACGATGAGATCTCTAGTCCACCATTTAAATCTTTGCTTCAGGTATGATTGAAAGAACAATCTTGGCAATTTGAGCAAATATTTGGCCTAGTGATGAAAAACATACTTGAAGAAGCACATGATAATGGTGCTTTGAATAATAAGTTGCTCAAAATTATAGTTAACAACAAAGTTCACAAGAATGAGCCTGTTGATCAACCCAGGCAACTTCCTTTTTTAAAGAATACTCCCTTGGTAAGGGAAAGATTGCCATTGGTACAGCCCAAGGTAGGACTTGCTCAACCCAAGACGAATGACTTTGAGAAAATATATAGTGAGCCAAGCACCAGTTCGGTCGGAGTTAACACGAAGAACAGAAACAATGCCCATTGATATGGTTAAAGTTCATAGAATGATTGATTCGAAAAAAAGGGCCAAAGTTCCCAAAATTCATTCATCCACATCCAGCCTTTGTCGAAAGCTTTGAATATCCCCGAGGATTCAAAATTCCAGATTTTAGTATCTTCGCTAGAGAGTCATCCTTGTCCTCGTTAGAACATGTGGCCAGGTTCACGGTCCTGTGTGGAGATGTCAACAATGATTTCCATAAACTACGACTATTCAATTTCTCGTTGACCAGCACTGTGTTCGCATGGTATATCAACCTTCCACCAAATTCTATACAAAACTAGGAGGAATTGGTTGAGAAATTTCATAAATAATTCTATCGACCGGGAATGGAAGTGTCGGTTTCTTCTTTAGCTAGGATGGCTGAGTGACCAATGGAATTTCTTACCAGGTTTAAATCAGCCAGAAATTGGTGCCAAGTACCTTTTCCCGGTCGAATTTGTTAGACTCACCCAGAATGGTCTAGATATGGAATACAAGAAGAAATTGGCTCAGCACGTCGAGTAATATGATTATTAGCTCAAAGAGGAGAAAATCTCGAAAACCCCAACCCGAGGGCCAATCTATAAGAAACCAACAATGAGTTATGCATCAGCCAGGGGCGAAAAGTCCCATTATGCCAGCATAGATACAGCCGAGATAATAATTGACAAACCGTATATATGCAAGGCACTGGGTCACGCTAGTTCCAAAAATGTCAAAATACGCTTAACCTCCATGGAAGCTTCTGTCAAAACATATACACTTTCGACGTCACCAAGGCTGATGCCATTTTTTACCAGCTATTACTTGCAAAGATCATCAAGCTTCGGTTGGGGCTTAACATTCCTAAGACTGAAGATTTGAAAGGGAAGACATAGTGCAAGTATCACAACTCGAACAAGCATACGACAAATAACTGTGTCATATTCTGTGATGCCATCCAAATCTGAATCGACAACGGAAAACTCAAGTTCCCGAAGAAAACTCATATGCTAGTTGATGCTAATCATTTCCCTTTGGCAACGATAACAATGGTAGATCCCATCTGCCAAGGGACAAGAAAAAAAAAAGTTGAGTTCTTCCCAACATACCATCTCCCAAAGCTTAGTTCATCCCAACATACCTTCAAGCCACCTGAGCCACGCGACCAACGATGGTATAACTACAATTCTCATACTGGTGCATATACTGTTATATATAAATCCCAGAAGCATCACTGTTAGAGAATAGATTGCATTGCTCATCATCGAGTGGCTCAGGAAGTCTCAGTTGCAAAAGGGCAAACTAAAGAAATGACGAGCAAAGAGAATGGTCGACAAACTTCGCCAATCATGACTGAGCTGCTTCAAAGAAAGAAAGTAATTGATCGCGATTTTGAAATTGAGATTGAAGAATCCAAGAAGTGAATAAACTCCTTTTTCGGCCTGGAGAGATGAAAGCTCACTTTGAGCATTCCAAGAAGGAGGCCGAAAGCAAATTTCCTCCACCGCCCCCATAAGAGCCATTGATTAAAGTAAAGCGAAATCGTCATCCACCATTTTTCGGCGAGGCTCTAGAATAGATGCAGGAGTTTCACAAGAAACATTCAGCTAACGATTTATACGGCCTTCCAAGGGCATTCTAAGAATCTTTTGACTTGGCTTTAACCTGCCCTAATGCCGAGCAAATCATCCAAAAAATGGTCGAAGTTAGGGATGAAGGCTAGGTTCCAACATATTTACGATGCTAGTGTTCTCAGCTTTAAGGTGGTACCATACACTGATATTAATCCCGTCAACCTTCCATTTTCTCTCGATTACCTCCAGTACTCGCGGCATCATTTTGAGGTCTTCTCGGGTGTATCATTATTCAGCCTCACGACCGAAGAAAAGGAACATGTGGTACGGTTAGATTTCATCTAGACACAAGAGACACTCGCATTGCATATCAAGAGCAAACTCATGGAGCTTTGCAAGCACAGGACCAAGTCCCAACACCCATGGAGCCACCTGCCGAACTCGAAGATGAAACGGCCATTGCATATAAACGTGTTTTACCTATGGTCAAAGACAACCCTGTTAGTGTGACCAAAGAGCAAGACATCTTGCTAAATGATCTAGAGGACGAGTGTCGTGACCGGATGGGCCCTTCGGTCATCGACAACATGGAAATCAGAATGGTCCATGTCTTACCCGCAGAATTCTAGCCAACCACATCTCAAACAAGTTTTTTGGATAGTGATGTGGCTGCTGAAGAGACCACGTACATCGATTTCGTGGCCATTGAAGAAGCTTAATCGATTAGCAAGGAAGACAAGCTTAGAGCAGCTTTGGCCAAACTATTCCCCCGTTTTCAACCGTTAACCTTCACTACTTTAAGCCATTATATGTAACAGCTCATATTGAAGGGTATCCAATATCCAAAGTTTTTGTCGACTATGTAGCGACGATCAACATCATGTCGGTTTCCATTATGAAGGCGTTGCGATGCTCTAAAGACGAGCACATCCCATCAAGTGTGACCATGAGCAGCTTCGTAGGCGACAAGTCTCAGACTAAAGGAGTGCCTCCTCTGGAAGTAAATATCGTAGGTCGAAATCATATGACAAATTTTTTCATAATTGATTTGAAGACCAGGTACAATGCATTGCTCGGTCGTGACTGGATCCACCACACTCGTTGCATTCATTCATCGCTACTCTAAGTCCTCATCTTTTGGGACAACAAATCAGTTATAGTTTATCTGGTCGATAATTAGCCATTCAAGGCTAACATGATTCAAGCCATCTATTATGATGACCAGGTTGGCTACATCACCCTGCAAGGATTCAACAAAGAATGACGACCGACCTGGATCTCTGTTTAGAAAGCCATCGAGGTTGGCACCAAGACTGTTTAGCAGGACTCGACGAAGCTTGGGTTGGCCGATCTAGTTAATAATCCTGATGACTGATACAACATAATAGGACAGACACAGGATCGCGGTTTCATCTATTTTGGAATTATTGCTGGCCCATTGGTATACCATTTCCAAACAGCCGAATTCTGGCGTGAACTTAGTAAACTTCCTCACCGAATGAGATAACGGCCTAATCTTGTCTGTATATCAAGTTCGAGCTGCAGCAGACAAGCTCGAAGATAATCGACATGAAGTCAATGACGATTTAAAAGAAATAAATGTTAGAACGGCCAATGAACCTCAGCTTTTATTTATTAGTGCTTTATTGCCTTAACCTATAAAGGTTGAGTTTTGTAAATTGCTTGAGGAATTTAAGGATTGTTCGCTTGGAGCTATCATGAAATGCCTGACCTTGATCGAACACTAATTGCGTATTAAAGCCACTATAAACCCTTCCGCCAACCTCCCCGATGATTCTCGACAGAAGTTCAGCTTTGCATAAAAGACGAAATTATTCAACTTTTAAAAGCTGGCTTTATTCAGATAGCTCGATTTGTCGAATGGTTAGCGAATATCATCCCAATCTTAAAGAAAAATGTTGCTTTATGTACTTGCATTGATTTTGGTAATCTGTATTTGGCAACTCCCAAAGACAAATATACAATGCCAATTTCAAATTTGTTAATTGACACTGCAGTAAACGACGAGACTCTATCTTTCATAAACAGCCACGCAGGTTAAAATCAAATTTTCATCGCCAAGGTCGATGTCCATAAAACCGCTTTTTGATGCCCCGGGGTGCTTGGGACCCATGAATGGGTCGTTATACCATTTGGAATTAAGAACGTTGGTGCATTTGATGAAGTATATATTAATAATGTCGTGGTCAAGTCAAAATGTTGTTGACCACATATGGATGACCTTCGACGCATGTTTCTTCACATGTGCCAACATAAACTTAAAATGAACTTTACTAAATGTGCAGTTGGCGTATATGTAGGGAATTTCTTGGGTATCCTCATACACCATTGAGGCATCGTGGTGGATTAGAACAAGGCTCGTGCGATCATCAATGCTCCAGCCCCAACAACTAAGAAGTAATTGCAATCCTTGCTCAGTAAAATCAATTTCCTTCACCATTTTATTTTTAACTCGGCGGGAAAGATGAAGGCTTTCCCCACACTCCTGAAACTCAAGGATTTCGATCGATTCGAGTGGCAAGAATAACATTAGGACGCTTTTAAAAAAATCAAGGTCTTTCTCACTAATCCTTCTATTCTCATGCCACCTCGGTATGGCAAACTTCTCAAGTTGTATATCTCGGCTGCCGAATAATCCATTAGTTGTCTTTTTGCGCAAGACAATGACACCAAAAAGGAATAGGTCATCTTTTATCTTACTCAAAACCTTAACTCGGCTGAGATAAATTATTTGGCCTTTGAGAAACTTTGTTTGGCTCTATTCTTCGCCTCATCTAAACTCAGGCATTACATGCTCCCTTCAGTCACCGAAGTCATTGCCCAAACTGATGTTATTTGATATATGCTTACTCAACCAATAGTCAATGGTAGAATTGGAAAAATGGACAATGGCTTTATTTGAACTTAGTTTACAGTGTTTACCTCAAAAAGCTGTCAAAGGAAAGGCTCTGGCCGATTGCTCAACATCCTTCACTAAATGGATTTGGGGACAACGACGTCAAAATCGGCATGGTCATAGCACACAACAATTTTTGGACAATGTACTTCAATAGGTTTAGTTCCACAGCCTCGGCTGTGGTTGGCATCGTCATTCAATCGCCTGACCACTACAAATGGTATTTATCTCTCAAGCTAGATTTCGATTGTATAAACAATCAGGTCGAATACAAAGGCCCGTCATTGGCCTTAATATTCTTCACGATTTAAAGGCAGCCCGTGTACTCGTATTTAGCAATTTAGAACTTATGATTAACCAGCTCAATGGGTCTTTCTATTGCATGAGTTGTACTCTGGCGCCTTATCATATGGTCGCCAACTATTTAGCCAAGTCATTTGCAGGCATCACGTTCGAACATATCTCTCGTATTCAGAATATTAATGCAGATGAGTTAGCCCAAATAGCCTTTGACACATAACTCTTGGGGGACGAGGTAGGCTGAGTCGTACCAGTAGATCGGCGTCTATACCCGGTCTTGTTTAATCAACCAACTCTCAAACTGGACTATATAATCCGACACAGGCTATGTCTTTGCCTTCATTACTTGAAGGAAAAGCTCCTACAGACATTTATGGGGTCATGACATTACAAGATGATTGGAGAAAATCAATTATATGACACCTTGATAATCCTAGTGGCAAGTATGACGAAACGATACAGGTACACACTACTAATTATATAGTATATCAGAATGAGCTATATCGAAAGGGTGAGGACGGTTTGTTGCTATTGTGTCTCGACCCAAAAGAGGCTGCCTAAGCTATTACAAAGGTGCATGAAAGAATATACAGAGCCCATTAATCCGGCCATAAAATGCGTTGGTTGCTCTGCCAACATGGATATTTTTGGTCGAGTATTTTAAAAGATTACATAGAATATGCACGGAGTTGTTTACAATGTCAAATCCATGGGCCTATCCAAAATGTCCTAGCCAAACTACTTCATTCAGTCACCAAATCATGGCTGTTTAGAGGATGGGCCATGGATGTAATTGGCAAAATCACATCGTCATTTGGATGGGAGAAACATGCGTGGATACTCGTAGCAACTGATTACTTCACCAAGTGGGTGGAAGCATGATCGTACGCCGAGTTAACATCCAAAGAAGTTTGTAATTTTGTAGAGGAAAACATCTGACGAGATTCAGCATGCCCAAGACGATTATGACAAGCAACAACATGATTTTTACGACCGATAGGTTTAATGACTATACGGCAAGTTTGAAAATTCAGCTCGAACAGTCCACATTGTATTACCCACAAGCAAATGGGTAGGCCGAGGCAAGTAACAAGGTTTTGATCGGTATTCTCGAAAAAGTGGTGAAAGAAAGGCATTTAAAGTTAAATAAGGCATTATGGGCATATCAAACTTCACTTTAATCAGCAACAGGGAAGACTGCATATACGTTAGCTTATAGACACGATGCAATGTTACCAGTAGAACTAAGCATAAACTCATAGCGAATTATCGAACAAAATGGTTTGTTTAGTGCCGAATATAGTAAAGCAGTAAGGCCAGATTTGGAACATTTGGAAGAAGCTCGGCTCGATGCCTATAACCTACTAATAGCGCAGAAAAAGATTGCTGATCAAGCTTATAATCAACGAGCTAAGCAAAAGACATTCGGCGAAGCTGATTTAGTCTGGTAGACTGTGTTACCAGTAGGGATCAAAGATCCCAAAATTTGGAAAATGGTCACCAAATTGGGGAGGACCATTCATTGTTCACAAAGTTCTTGGCAAGGGGGCATACCATCTTAAGGATCGAACTAGTTTGATACATAAATTGCCAATCAATGGAAAATTCTTAAAGAAGTATTTGATGTGAAAATTACTTGACACACAAATTAAACCTTATTGATGACAATTGTAGCAAAGATGTAAGTAGGGATCGTTCTAAACCAGGGATTAACTAGGGATGCTAATCTACTCAAATGAAACTCTAAAACACTAAACTAGACTTTAAAACACAATAATAGACTCTATAGACTCTAAACTGACCTAAAACACTCAAATATGCAAAACTAAGTTAAGAAGACTCAATTATAAACCTAACAAGTGATTTCGACGAAATTAAAACTCAAATTGACTCAAAAGACTAAAAGAAAACAGATTATGACTTAACTAACTCCAAACACACTTAAAAGACTCAAAATAGCACAATACTAACAATTAGACTTAAAACAGACTTTAGGGATTAAATTGGACGAATTTAAGACTAATTCTAACCTATGTTAACTCAAAACACTCTAAAGAACCTAAATTGGACAGATTTTGACCTAAAAACAATAAATAGAAAGAAGGGATTGTTTTTGACGAAATTGAAATAAAACTAAACAAATTGCAAAACAAAGTAAGTTAAAACGAAATTGAGATGAATTCAAGGGTGAAAGGCTAGTTAGAGGATCCTTCTCCACACATGAACATATGCAACATAAATGGATTTCCAGTATTGTTCTTTAAACCATGAACGACAATGCCCCAAATTAATCGTGAATGCACAAATTAACTCTCAGATTTCCCTAAATTCATTGAATTGAATGGACAATTCATCGCAATCAAATTATTCTCATCAAGTTCCCTATATGAACAACATGATAGAGATACATTCAAAGATCATTAAGTTCCATGGAAATCATAAGCATTGACAAGGCAATTATAACTATGAACTGCATGATACTCTTGCCAAGAATCTACTTAACACAATTGTGACTAGCAATCTTCACTACTTGTAATTATAAGTTCCTAACGATTAGGTGAAAGTCCTTTATAATTTAGGATCAGATTCAAGCATGCAAACTAAGTAGGCCTCCTTAATCAACACACAAGAATAAGTTATCAATAAACTAGATAAGTAAATCGCATTCATGTTTTACGAAACAATAACTGAAAGGAATCAATTCATATTAAACATATGTCCATGGCTTCAAATTCACCACTAACTAATAAGAATTTAGTTACACATGTTCATAGCAATTGAAAAGCAAATTGAAATAAACATTGAAACTAAAACGAGGGAATGCCCGGCAAGGATCTTCCAAGGATGCAGATGGCTTGTGTACAAGGTCCTCCTTCATCAATGGAATGCCCGACAAGGATCTTCTTCTTCTCCAAAGGGTGCGGCAAGGATGTATGTTGATGTAGAATCATGTTTAGGGTTGCGACAAAAGTGTTTCTGAATGGTATGAGGGGTGGTGACAAATTTTGGCTTAAAACACATATATATAGGCACGGCAAGGCTAGGGTTAATCAGATTAAGGTTACAACTTAGCAGATTTTAAGGATTAGGGCCCTAAGGTTCGACACAATTAATTAAATCCACTAAGGAAAAGGGTTTGGCCCAATTAATTTCAGAAAAGGATTTGTATAACCCAAATCCACAAGGAACAAGGCTAACAAAATCAGAATCCAAAAGGAATTGGATGAGGAAGGGTGCAGCACTGATTTGGAGGGAAAATGAATGGCTTGCAAGGCAAGGCAAAAGCCTTCTAGAAGGGAATAGGCACCACTTTTATAGGGTTTCTAGAAACAATGTGTTTTGTGGCTGATTTGGGACTTATAGAAGGGAATTGTTCTATAAATAGCTTCTAGAAATAGATATTTAGGTCCCCTTGCAGCTAGATTTAAGGTATGATGAGATTAGGATAGGATAAGATAAGATAAGGTTAGTTTGGAAAAGATAAACTTGGATAAGGTTTTGGATAATCTTTCCTCATTTGAGCTGATTCCTTATCTTCTTTGTCTTGAATTTAATTTCTTCATCTTCTTATTAGATTCCTAGCCTTTTGAACTCCAAATTCGTCCATCCATCTTGGCCCATACATGTGATATCCATTTAGTGCCCAAAACTGCTCCAAAATGCTCCAAAATGCACTTTCTTGCCAACTTTGTCATTTAAACCTACAAACACACGAAAATAGCTTACATCTGCTAACTAAGTACGAAAACGCAAACTAACTATGAAAACGCAAGAAAACAAGCTAACTAAGTTGCATAAATATGCTCCTATCAATATTATCCAGTTACTTGGGAAATGCAAGAGTAAGGAAATTTTTCATTAATTTCTTAAAAATGGATGCATAAAAAAGTTAAGCAGCCCATAAGTCATCATCGACTATATTACCTATGGGGTTGAATGGGGGGAAACTTCAAGTGTACTTTGCTAGCCTAGGTTTGTTTGCCTCAAAATCCCTCTCAAGCTCGGAGGTAGTAGCAGATGTTTGGGATTAAAGTTCAGCAATCTGACGATTGGTTGGCCATCTTCTCCTTCTTTGCCTTCATTGCCTTGAGCTCTAGTAGGATAGCTTATTGAGCAGCCATTTCAGCCTTCAGGTCTTTGTCGGCTTAAAGAGCCTTCTTGAAAATATCGAAGTATAGCCAAGTTCTTTCCATAATGGACATCAGGTGAACGACTCTTTCGTTACTCACCAGACCATTAGCTACAAGGTTGTTCAAGCATTCTCCCACAAAGTAGCGACCTTTGTTTTGAAGGGCTTGCATAGCTGAGAAAGACAAAACCTCTCGAAGCTTAGTCAGGGCATTGGACTCTGTCGGAGCTACAGAAAGACCAACCATCCCGTGAAATCTATACAAGAAAGAAGAGTTAGATAAGCAAAATCTGAAGAACTTAATAGTGAGAACTTATTTTAGACATGTTGAAAATTGACTTCGGCCATATCTTCTGGGCTGTTGGTAGAACCCAAAAAACTTAATGGCCAATCCCAATATTTAAGACAACTTTTCAATTCATACAACTGATGAAGGTTGTCTACGTTCGATGGCCATAGAGGTGGCCACATAATATAGACAACACCATTTGGCGCATAGAATTTTTGATGAAATGAACAATTGGGCACCTGATAGTTAACTTTTTTATTTTGGTTTAGTTTTCTATGACCAAATTCAACCAAAATAGAAGAGACTTACAAAAGCCGAAGTGACATCCTGTGCAGGTATGCCGAGGTCTTGGTGTTGAGGATGAACTGAAGCTCCTATCATGGCTTCTGGTTCGACAAGAACTGCTGAATCAACTACTAGACCCTTGATGATTGCCCTAGGAGTTCCATCACTGGTCCCCTCAACTAGTGGATAAACATCATCCCGATTTGCATTGGGCATAGAAGATGCAGCAGCCTTGCCTTTATTCGGAGGAATGGGAGTTGCACTCGGTCACTCACTCGCCCGAAGGCATCACACCAAAAGACTCGGCTCATCGTCATCATCCTGATAACAAAGAATATTTAGTAAAGTTAACTAAGATATATATGACGGATGTTTAGATGTTCTCATACCTCTTTATCCAAGATAAATGGCACAATAGTGGTTTTTTGATTTGATAAGGGAGCTATTGCGGTCGAGTCGGCTACTTCCTCGATAAGAATGATGTCATGGCCTACGCCAATAACGGTTGTGTGTTAAGTTGGACATCGATCACATGATGAACTACATGTTCCTCGACTGTCGGGTTTTGTACCAACTGATCAACCAAGTCGACAGGTTATGAAGTGGGGAGTTGATCAGTAGATAAGGCTGGGAAGTCTAGTAGCGTTCCTATGGATACCTTGAGCGACTTTAGGAATACTGGTTCTTGTGTCTTAGCTCGAGATAATGAGAATCTCATGCTTTTTTTTCTTAGCCATTCTCTTCACCCATTTTGAGGGTTGAGCTATGACACCAGTTTCCTTGGTCAAAGGATGAGCTCGTTTGACTGCGATTGTTGACCCAGTAGTAGTGTTTACTGGCCTAGGTGAAGTCAAAGCCACCTTATGACAAATGGTCAAGGTGGTAGTGGCCTTTTCAGCAACAACGTTTGTGGGGGTTGGAAGAGCCTAAGTTATCTGGGAGAAGCAGCCACGACAACAACAATCTTTTTTGGTTGAAAGGCCAGTTTTCTCTAGGCCACAAGGATTGCAACCACTTTGGCATGTTTAATTGAGTGACTAGCTGAAAAAACTAATGAAGTGTTAATTCAAAGATGTTTGTTAAAATGTATATACAAGCAATACTGTAAAAATATATAGTACCTTGGGCTGTCTCTTTGGATTTTGGAGCAGGTGTTTTCTTCAGTCGAGCATTGAAAATTTTTTTTGTGATCTTTTTGACCGACGGGCCGAAGAAATATTTGGTGTAGATATCCCACCAGTCGACGAAAGTGCTGGTACCGTGAGTTTCAAGAACGTTCGACTGAAGGCATAATTTTTTACACCGCTTCTGAAACTCCCCCTTCACAACTTCACATTCCTTTTCGGAGGAACTAGGGATTCATTCTCGGTTGAAGAGAGAATGAGAAGTAAGCAAAGGTACTGGGCAACCCTGGAGATAACCGAGTTATCGAGCCACGACCTCCTAACTGGCTTGCTGAGCATTACAACCAAAGGAGAGGTCGCAGGCCAGCACAAACGATCCCCAGTTTTGTCAAAGATCAACGTCTTCTGCTTCTTCCTATGCAGATATGGGAAGCTTGAGGGAGGAAGGATAGTCTCTTCGACGATAGATTAAGAATTCGTCGTTGGTGAGGTTGTCGAGGCCAAAGAAGAATTTGAAAATTTCTTCAGTCGAATGAGCTGGAATGGGGCATAAGGCTAGTTGGAGGCTCATTACTTTAGAGGAATCAAAATTGAAACTCTCTCGCCTTTGACTGGTGGGATATCTGGTGAAGTCAACTTACAGCCAGAGTTCAAAAACCAATAGTGAATTGTTCTGGTGTAGGGATATTGTATCGACAATAGCCTCGATGAGATATTGTGTGAGGTTGGCGAGGATGGTAGGACTAAGGGCCAGGCGAAGACCACCGGTCAGGGCCTCGGCCACTAGCATATGCTTGGCGAGGCATTTGTTCGACTTGGTAGATGAACTTATTGTACCAGTAGAACAAGAAAACCTCGTGTTCTCCTTTCTTGAGGCCTTCTTTTTCTCGACCGGTGAAGTGATTGATAAGTGTGCTGTAATTAAAGAAATTTTTGTGCAACTTGTTTACTTCATCCTTCGATACTTCCTATTGAGTGTTTTTCTTCAAGACCTTGATAGCGTGCTCTTTGAAGGCCATTTTTACGTCTAAGTAGAATGGATATCGAGAGAGAGTGGTATCAACTGGAGGACCAGATGGATATGTGCCAAGGATGGCCGTTATATCAAGGACGGTTGGTCCGATAGGGCCGAAATAAAGTACCATAATGTTGGTGGCCGAGCACTAGAAGTTCATAGCAGCTATCGAAGATGCCTTGAGATATCCAGGCACCGTCAAAATGGGGCTCTAATCAGCTAACCCAAGTAGCCTAGGCCACAGAGGTCAAAGGCCAGGCTCCTTGTAGTTTGGTTGATTCATATTTCGACCAATCATGACCTTAGGTGAGAGGACTTAAGCAATGGGCCTTCAACATCTCAATGATGATTTCTGGAACCTCATCTTTGAACAGAGGGCCCAGGATCTAATGAGTAGCAACCATGTCTCTTTCAAAGCGTAGTGGTTTGATAGCATCGTGGTCAATGAAATTGCGATACTTGTCGCATTCCTTGGTAAGCTTGGTGATGAAGTTATTGACAACCATTGAATCAAGAGTTTGGAGGTTTTTTTGTCTGGGTTTCTAAGGTTGGTCTTTTCTGGGTTTTGAAAGCTCAAAGCAAAAGGGCAAGAGTTTCGAGAATCTTGGAAGCATAAAGTTGGAATGAGGCCGAAAGTGATATTTATAAGCAACTGGAGAAGAAGATCAACGATTTCAAATTTGAAAATTGAGAGGTAAATGTGGCCGAAATATTTTGTAATCATTACAAAATATTAAATTTTCCAGGCGAAAAGACCGAAAAACACGCTAATTGAGGTTGTTTGATTGCGTGTGATGGCGAACTTTAAGGCATGATCATTATGAAGAGAAGTTTTGACATCTACGTGCCTCGGGCATGGGTTGTGTGTGTTGCCAAATCCAGACAATCGTGACAAGAAAGTGTCACCTGTCAAACATTTGTGATTAACAAGGACTGGCATGTGAGAAATCATGCATGATAAATGCATTTGAGTGGATAGAGAATATTCATTTTTTTCTAGGATCTTTTGATCGACCACAAAATGTAGGCCGAGGGTTTCTTTCTTGATGGATAATGGATCACTTATTCAAGGCAGAAGTTCGGCTAGTTATTGTAGGTCGAAGACCTCAAAAGCGAAGGGGTAATGTTTGGGCTCGAAATAATGCTTTGGGCTGAGCCTAACGTTATTCCCGGTCCAGAAAGGGATATTGGGAATTTCTGTCATTGGCCGAGCCCAGTTGAGTTTGGCCGAATCCTATTAGGAGACGATTTTATCTAGATAGGGGTTAGGTGATCAAATTCCAATACAATGACGATTCTCGAAAATTAAGGATGCTTTGAATCAGAAAATATGCCGTGAATCAAGGGATGTATCTAAGTGATTAAAGAGCTTAGTTTAGAGTCCTATAGGGGTTAGGATTGGTCAAGACCTAATGAGATTGGGTTGAGGAATTCTAGTCCAAGTGAGACTCTACCTCAGCCATAGAGGAAATCATTACTATAAATAGAGAGAGGAGTGCATCATTCAAACCTCTCAAATTCAACACACAATTGTCCTGCGCAAACCTCTCAAACACCTTGAGATTTTTATTTTCTTTTTTCCTGCCAACACATCTTCAATTTGGATAAACAACACTGTGGAGGCAACTGGCAACATCTTCAATTTGGATAAATAGCACTGGAGCCATAGAATCAGCCGACCGAGGAGCACCTTCAGCTTGGATAAATAGCACTACTTTGAGACCAACTGGTTATTTATCAAAGTCTCGGTCAGCAAGGATTTATGAGTTCGTGTTGGTAGACATTGTCTCATCAACCTTCTCGGCGAATTGAGGTGTTATTAGGTTACTACATTTGACACACTGACAGCCAAATTTGATATTGAACTTCGCAGAACTAGCAGCCTTGTCTTCAAGCTCTAAAACCCCAAGGCCGATGAGTATTCGTTCCTCAGCCGTAGTCATATGATCAAGAAGTCACCAATGCACGCAACGCCACATCAACACATATTTTACTCCCCAGCCGAACTCGACCGATGAGTTAGCACACCCCGCATTCAACCGAAGGACAAAGTTAGCTCATTATTTACTCAACATGTGCACTATATTAGCTAGGTAGTTTTTAGGGTCAACAAGACAACACAAAAAGATAAGTTGTCGTTGTTCCTTGTTCATCGTTCGTTCTTGTTCGGTACTCTGGCGTTTGACCTCCATCCCTAGCAATCGCATACCTGCCACTAGTTTTGATGAAACCCAAACCCAAGAACAACAAACTAGGATCAAGTTCGTCTCCGTGTAAGATCACCTCAATCTGCACTCACACCTGAATCCATTTCTGCCGCACCGCACTTGAGTAAAACCATTGAACCACCATCCGCTATTGCACACCTTGCCTGCAATTCCTTCTACACCAAAGACAAGATCCATCGCACCCATCATACTGCATAGCACCTATTCTATCCCGCTAATCTGCATTCACCACCGCAATCACCATGTCTATTTCCACACCCTTGTCGATCTTGACTCACCAAGTCTATTAAGCTTGTTTTGCACGGAAAACCCTCCCGATTAACATCAAAATAAGTAGAAAATTTTGCTTAAGCAAGTTGAGGAGTCAAAGTGAGACCAAATTGATAGTATCTTTGATATGTGTACAATCCGTTTGGTGATAAGCTCGTTTTTATATATATATTTTACATCAAATTCACTTGTCTTTTCTTAGTTAGTTCCTTATATTTTTGAGGTATCTAATAGTTCCTTATATTTTTTAGGTATCTACTTTGTTTTTGTGTTTTGTGGGATTTCTCAAGCAGAGAAGTGAGATTTTAAATAGCAAATTCGTCAAAACTGCCTGTGCAGATAAGCTGACTTCGACAATGAGTTACGAACAGCTCAGAATGGTTCAGAGAGTGGGCCTTATATTTTTTGAAAGCTATGGATGTCTATTTTCTGGATCATTTTACAGCTTATTATTATAATTTTTCTCGAACAAGTGATGCATGTTTTAACACCCAAAGGTTCACAAGAGGCTGAGCAGTTTGTAACTGACAGGAAATCAATGAAAGAAATAAACACAATAAATCCTAGTAGCCACCATTGATGCAGCCAAGAATGCCACAAGTCTCAATAATAATTAGCTTTAATTAATATTGAATTGTCATGATCGTGGGAACCATAACACATTTGGAAGGTTATGAAAAGAAAAGAAAAGAAGCTAAGTGGGGGCGAAAAAAGAAAAGGCAGCAAGAACATGGGGGGAAGGAGGAAAAGATGCAGCAAGGTCCTTATTGTTTTCTTTTGGTTTTATCTTCTCAAACTCATCTTTCCTTTGGTTTAATTTAAGAATTATGTGTAACTAAATCTCTAGAAGTTAGGGGTTGTTTTGAAGCCCCGATTATGATTGCAAGTTTGTTATGACATTTTGTTTGAATTTCTTTTATGAAAGATGAAAATTGGTTCATTGCTGATAGCGTTTTTACCACTTGTAAAACAAAGGGTTAAACCATAGAAAATTCTTGCAAGAGAACAAGTGTTTGTAGTATAGAATGGCTCAAGCAAGGTCGATCTCCTCAGGGACTGATATAAACAATTTACGAGTTTTTGTGTATTTAACTTATTTAACTCTAAGAATTACACTAATTTGACGAAACTAAATATTACTGGATGTGACTTAAACAAATATTTAAAATGGGAATTGATTTATAAGAATAATGATTCAACTTTAAACAAGACAAGTAAATAAGGAAATTCAAGATAAAATAAATGATTTAAGAAAAATAGATTGACAATATGCTAGAGTTCAACCTTTACCAACAACACTCCTACGTAGCTATTCCAATTGCTTAAATAATTGAAAACACACATGCTTTGAAGGTTGGATTTTCCTTGTGTATGTTTTACTTGTGACATTCAAGCTAAAACGCATACCACTACATGCAACTTATCCATGACATTTGGATTAAATATAAACATGAGTGATTCATTAATCTTGGTGAAAATCCTTTTGTTAAACCATATAATCCCTAAGAGCATGATATTTACCTTAAGAGAATACAATCCTCAATCACAAGAAGCACAACCAATTTTAACGTGACATTCGTTCAAAATTGCATCCGATAACTTTTCTAAGCATCCTAATGGTGATCAAGTATCAAGGTACATAGATAGTTTAATTCGGTGATTGAAAATATCAAAGCAAGCATGTAACAATACTTAAGCAATTGAAAATAAATCTACGTATTCATGTTGCGGCTCATGGCCTCACTCTAGCATAATAAAATTAGTTACACATAATTATGTTCATACATAAGAAATTATCCATAAAAAAATAACAAGAAGGGAAACACCCGTTTTTAGTTTGCTCCTGACTTCTTTTCCTCTGCCTGCTGCAGTCTCTTCCTGCTTCCTCTTCTCTGCGTCCGTCTCCCTTGTCGCGTCAGTCTCTCTTCCTCTTATATTTCCTTCTTAGTCGGTTCTCTCCTGACACCCCCCTGTCTCTCTTATTATTCAGTTTATTCTTTTTCTTCCGTGCTCCTCTCTCCTCTCTGTCATCTTCTGTCCGTGTCCCCCATTTCTTATTCTTTTCCTTTTCTTTTCTGCTGTGCTCTCTGCTTTCTGCCTTCCACTCCCTCTTATTCTTCTATTTTTCTTCACTCCCTCTCCTGCTTTTTGTTCCACTTCCATCTTCTTATATATATTTTTTTTCTTTTCTTTTTCTTCCTGCCAGTGCTGCACTCCCCTTTGCTTATTTTATTTCTTTTGTTTTCTTTTTTTTATTTCTTTGATCCTAAAACAAAATTAACTGCACATTAACACAAGGTAAGATAAAATGCTACAATTTTAACACAAAAACATCACAAAGACTTTAGAAATGGATGGTATAAATGCATGAAATATATGAGTGATCAATTGCCTATGTTAGTGATGAATTCTTTATGTGTTTTATATGGATGCATACTTAGTAAGCATATCTATGATTCTAATGATATGAATATGTGTGTGTCTGCCCTAACCAAATGGGGACTTACATATGTTCTAAAGTAGTACTTGTTAATTGCTACTAACATGTGAACCAATTTCTAGGATAAGTAAGACAATGCCAGTACTTACGATGCGTTGTGATGACTCAAACTCATTTTGTTCTTAATGATTTCTACTTGTTATATCTATGAACACGTCATTCTAGATTGCATGCTAGGAACTAAGTTAAGTTGAAAACACCATTCTCTTAACATAGTATTTAAGAGAGAGTAATAAGTTGAGTTTTAACAATAAGCCAACTTAAGCATCTTCATCCAGAAATAAAAGTAATTTGAATGAAACATATCATGTTTGCATAATTATTTGGTGGTGGATAGCAATTCCCCTAACTCATTTTCTTAATTTGTGAACTAAAATCAGTTTTCGTTATTTCATTTTTGTTTCTGTCCTGATATTGTTGAATTTATTTAAAATAGAAAATCAACTCCAAAAGTTATGTGAGTGTACCTCTATGTGTCTAGTGTCTTCTTCTAAAACTTCGTCGAATTTAGATAAGTCTAAGTTAGTATAGTAATTATTTTTTGATGGTTGGTCCGTAAGAACATCAGTCTAGTTTTTGTGAATTTTATATAGTTAGACAAGACAATCTTCTAACAAATCATAGTGTTAATAAAGAAAATCAATAGGACATTTGTGTGCTCCTTTGTAGTGTGCTTTTAAGCCTACCAAATTTTTGGCGTTGTGCTGCCGGGGAACGTTGTTTCTAATTACTTATTTATCTACTGTGTTTAATTTCAGGTAGTCTTCGTAGTATATGTATACTTGAAGGTCCAAGAGCATTGACCTAATCATCATATTTCAGAGCATCTTCTCATACAATACCTTTATGAGGGGTTGTGTGGCACGAATCATGTAATGCTTGATGTAGCAAGTGAAGGAGCATTCATGGACAAGACAACAACTAATGGTAAGGCATTGCTAAAGAACATAGCTGGCAACACATGACAATTTGGAGGGAGAGATGAGCTACTTCTTAAGAAAGTCAACGAGGTTGTGGTGGCTCCAAAACGTGTGTGGTGTATGTTGAATGATAGGACATGCCACAGACATATGCCCTTCATTGGTGGATCAAGGTGGTTTTAAGCAGGCTAATGTGCTAGGAGGATTTCAAGGCAACAAAGGCAAAAGTATGATTCATTCTCCAACACCTATAATGCGGGATGGCGCGATCATCCAGACTTTAAGTGGAACAATCAAGACAATGGGAAACAATTTGCCCCTAACAACTTTAATCGTCCACTTGGCTTCTTTCAAGCAAGGCTGCAAGCACCATATCAGCCTCTTCAACAACAACAACAAGCTCCATGTAAGTCTCTTGAGGATTTAATTGCTTCTTTATCTAATTCTACTCAATCTAATCAACAGAAAAGGACTAAAGCAATTGAAAACCTTGAGAGTCAAATGAGTCAACTAGCAAATTTGATGGGGCAACAACACCAACCGGGAAAGTTGCCTAACCAAACTCCAACTCCAACGATGAACTTCGGCAAGAGTCGTCGAGTTTGAAGCCAGCTAGGGGTGTTTTTCTATTGGAATTGAACTGTGTTAGTTTAAGGAGGAAATGTTGAGCTTTTAAGTTAAATTCTATATGTTTTAATCCCTGAATGCACACTTTTGGTTTTACACAATCCAGCGAACTCCTTCGAGGGAAATCTTTCGAGTCTGAGGTGGATTTGACTTCTATTCCACCTAAAATTGTTGTAGGTAAGTTATTGCATGCTTTTGGGAGTGTTTTCTGCTGAATTTGGGTTGATTTCCCTTAAAATCGATTTTAATCCAAGCTTGGTGACAATCTGGGCTTTTTTTGCAGTTTCGGGCGAGGTTCCGAGGCCAGCTAGTGGCGCAGATGGCACTCATCGTTAGGATTAATGGCAAAAATGGCCATTCCGTTAGTTTTACCAGAATCTCTAGATGGTAAAGGTATATTATGTCTCCCCTCTATATACATTTTCTGACAAAATGTGCGTGGCGCCAACGAGGACGACTGTGACATTTACTTGTCGAACCGTGACTACTGCGACTACGACGGTGCGTCTTCCCGACTCGTGATGGCGCATGCAGGACCCCCGAGACCTAACGATGACCGCTGTTTGCCACCATTCCAACCTTGCACTGGTATTATTTGTTTTCAACAAAAACAGTAACTCAAGAAATATTATGTGATATTTCAATTACAACCATTCCTCTTATTGTAATTCAATAAGCAATATCGGTGGTTTTTTTTTTTTAAATAACGATGTATTTTACACGAAGGGGAGAGGGAGTTCGGCTAAGTCACATAATGGACAACCTAATTTGATATCCAATTAGCTATCTACGAGATTCAAACCTAAGACCTCTCACTTACAAGTAAAAATGAACACCACCAGATCGTAGTACTGAGTGACAATATCGGTCATTTATTTATGGGAGATTTTGGATGCGGTCCCTAATTATGAACAATCTTTGACTGAAACTTTGTTGGTTTTCAATTTTTGATCCAAGTCCCTAAAATAATTGATAATTTATTTCTATGTACGTTACTATATTTTTTAAATTAAAAATTAAAATATATAGTTGTTTATATTAATGAGATTTTAAATAAAAAACATAATTTGTGGGATTAAAAATATTAAAATATAAATATACTATTGTGTGTGTGTGTGTAAACATGGGTACATTCATAAAAAATAACCAAAAAATTATTGTATCAAAACATGGGTACATTCTTCAAAATGGGTACATTTAGCAAAAATAAAAATGGGTACAAATAAATAAAAAAATATGGGTACAATACAAATAAAACTTTAAAAAATATGGGCACAAAAAGAAATTAATATATGGGTACAAATTAAAATTGAAAGGAAAATTGGTACAAATTAAAAAAGGGTTGCAAATTAAAAATGGGTACAAACTAAAAATAAAAATATATGATAAAAAATTTAGCCATAAATATAAATATACTAATTGTAACATTTTTAATATTAAATGAATATATTTATAAATAAAAAATATTTTATTATTGAAATAATTAATGATATTATTAATACAAAGGACCTTGATCAAAAATTGAAAAGTAATAAGGTTTTAATCAATAGAGTAGTAAAAATAAGGATGAAAACCTAATTACTCCTTTATTTATATATAAGTAAGAACAATATACGAACACCTGTTGGTATGTCCAACCTGAGAAGATATTGAGTTCTCATTGAAGATTTAGTGCTTGAGTAGTTTATTTATTTAAGTGATTTCTATTTTGTTAAAAAAATTATACCGCCCTAAAAAAATACAGCACAGCCGCTATCAAATCATTTTTAATGTCCTATACAGTCTATTAGAAGGTGCCCGAATCACAACAAAATGGAAATCTACAAACTCGCTCGCTTTAAGGACTCAACGATTTCTCGCTCCAGCAGAATCACATCCAACTCTATCAATTACTTCTGAAATAGTAAAACAACCTTGATTGTAGTCACTAAAGTCCTAATTATTGAAATCACAAAAGAAGAACGACCAAATTCATAAATTGATGAATGAAAGGAGTACAAAATTCAATCATAAACTAAAGGGAGAAAACATGTAGAAAGTTTTCTTATAAGAAAATTTGTATGCATTAATATTTTAGTCTTTCTCGAGCTTAAAAATACTATGTAGTACAAGTTCAGAAGGCAAAAACCAAAAGCCAAAATTTTGTCATTTCATGGCTTGAAAACAGACTCTTCAGTATATAAAGTCTGAAAGGATATAATACTACTTGAGGACCATCGGATCACTTTGAAAGTTTCCCAAATTTGAAGGCGGTCAGCGAAATTGAATTCCTAGGATAAGAGGGAGGGTGATCCACCTAAATGCATAACATTGGGGATTGACCTGTCATTTGAAATAAGAGCCCATTCAGTCCTATATAAGGAATTATAGTGACCTAAATATGATATTGTTGAATAACCATGAAAACCTTAACGTGATGAATATTTAAGCAGTATTTTACTATTTATAAGGCTGTCAACAGGTGACAAATAATTATTCTCTCAGTGATCTTCGGAAATATTATTGATTTTGATCAAATCTATAAGGAGATCAATAATAATAAGAAAGTGATAGGCCGTCACTGGAAAAGCTTGAACCCGGAACAACTTAGCTAAACAGTATTTCATGTCATTTCATGTCACACACTAATGGCATACTAATGTATACATTTCTCTCCAATTACATTTACATAAATGCAATTGATGCTCTTTTAATGTTGCAGGGGGTATAAATAAATAAATATATTCATTACATGGAGATATTTCACATTTTTCGTTAATCAACCGATGACTATCTTCTTCTTTGGGTCCAACAACCTCACATATTTTGAATCTAAGACATGAAATGATCCAACAGGTTTAGTTAAGATCGTCAAACAAACTCTCTTTTGCTAGTTTCTTGCATCAGCTTAACTACCATTGGACATACTCTAGACAGTGCATCGTTCAGGTTTCGTTAAGATAGTCATTCACAACGGAACGAGCGATTGATCCAGAAGAATATGCCAAATCTTTATGGAAATGCATGAACAGTCAAACATGAAAAGTACAAAATTTTAAATACCAAACGTAGTGCGCATATAAATAAATAAATAAATAAACAGAAGTATATAACTCACACTTATTGCTCAAGCATCCAATAGCAGCGCCTTTGAAATTTTTCATCATCTTCTCTGTCGGCATTGTAGCAGTGTAGAACATCATCCCTGTCAACCTAAAATAAACTGAAGAATGTTACCCCATATGCAGATTCTTTATTATACGAGTGGACATGCGATTGACCGAGAAAATCAGAATTTTAGAAAATAGGAGATAATTACTCGTGGTGTGTTAAATTGAAGACATATTTTTGTTGGAATTTAGGATTATTTTATTGTTTGAATTTGGGCTTAACCCGTTAGTAATAGGGTTTTGTTTTATTGCTTATTAGGGTTAGGTTAGTTATCTATATATAGATGCTTTGTAGCTCGTAAATAACAAATTAGTCACAATGTAGCCTTCTAGGATTTTGTAGCCGTTCCGGCATTCTCTTTAGTTTCATAATATTCCTATTATTTTGTAGGCTTGTTCGTTGCGCACTCTGATATTCAAGTTGGTATCAGAGCAGGTTTGATCCTTCAGGGATTTAATCTGCCTTTGATTCATATCAGTTTGTTTGTTCATTGTTTAGATTGTCGTTGGTTTAGTTTGAAAAAAAAAAAAAATATATATATATATATATATATATAAAATGGCATTGCCCAAAAGTCGCTCAGCTCGCACTTGCTCCTGTATCTGCATCAGTTCGAACCACCGCCTACCATTGATCAACATTGCCGCACCACCACCAACCCATTGCAAATACAAACTAGTTTGCTGCCAACCTTCCCACTTCGCTGCACCAGTGCTTAACTGTCCAATGCAACCCGCCCATTGCTTGCATCGGCTGCCCCACCACCGCTGCTTCTTGACCCTCTACTCCGCTTCCGTCTTGAACCCACTGAACCATTGTGGCAACAGAATCCCATCGCCACTGCACTCGCATCAACCCCATCTGCACATTGCCACTACAACAAGAAACCTAGCACATCTATCGTTCGAATGGATTATTCGTTTGTTCGCTTGAATCGCTTGCCTTGTCGTGTTTGCCTAACGAAACTTGCCTTGTCATGTCCGTCTAATGGAGCTTGCCTTGTCATGTTTGCCTAACGGAGCTTACCTTGTCTTGTCCGCGTAACGGAGCCTTTCTTATCTTGTCCGCCTAACGAAGCTTGCATCCGCATCTTCTTGTTGCAAACTCTTGCCGTGTACCGCCATGAGTTTGACGGGGGCTGTTGGAATTTAGGATTATTTTATTGTTTGAATTTGGGCTTAGCCCCTTAGTATTAGGGTTTCGCTTTCTTGATTATTACAGTTAGGTTAGTTCTCTATATATATGATGCTTTGTAGCTGGTAGAATAACAAGTTAGTCACAATGTAGCCTTCTAGGATTTTGTAGGCGTTCTGGCATTCTCGTTAGTTTAATAATATTCCTATTATTTTGTAGGCTTGTTCGTTGCGCACTTTGTTATTCAACTTGATATCAGAGCAGGTTTGATCTTTCGGGATTTAATCTGCCCTTGATTCGTATCAGTTTGTTTGTCTGTCTTGTGCGTTGTTTAGATTGTCGTTGGTTTAGTTTGAAAAAAAAAAAATATATATATATATATATAATGTCATTGCCCAGAAACCGCTCAGCTCGCACTTGCTCTTGCATTTTCACCAGTTCGAACCACTGGCTGCCGTTGATCAACACTGCCACACCACCACCAACCCACTGCAAATACAAACTAGTTTGTTGCCAACGTTCCCACTTTGCTGCACCAGTGCTTAACTGTCCAATGCAACCCGCCTGTTGCTTGCATCCGCTGCCCCACCACCGCTACTGTTCGATTTGTACCCCACTTCCGTCTTGAACCCACTGAACCACCGAGGCAACAGAATCCCATCGCCACTGCACTCGCATCAACCCCATCTGCACACTGCCACTGCAACCAGAAACCTAGCACATCTGTCGTCTAAATGGATTGTTCGTTTGTTCGCTTGAATTGCTTGCCTTGTCGTGTCTGCCTAACAGAGCTTGTCTTGTCGTATCTGCCTAACAGAGCTTGCCTTGTCGTATCTGCCTAACAGAGCCTGCCTTGTCTTGTCCGCCTAACGGAGCTTGCATCCGCATCTTCTTGTTGCAAACTCTTGCAATGTACTGCCATGAGTTTGACGGGGGGTGTTGGAATTTAGGATTATTTTATTGTTTGAATTTGTGCTTAGCCCGTTAGTATTAGGGTTTTGTTTTCTTGCTCATTAGGGTTAGGTTAGTTCTCTATATCTATGATGCCTTGTAGCTCGTAAAATAAGAAGTTATTCACAATGTAGCCTTCTAGGGTTTTGTAGCCGTTCCGGTATTCTCATTAGTTTAATAATATTCCTATTATTTTGTAGTCTTATTCGTTGCGCACTCTAATATTCAACTATTTTTTCCTCAAAAATTTTCCCGAGAATCAAGAGCTCTATTATTTTTCTCAATGCTACTGGAAAAGGCGTGCAAATATGTTAGATTCTACTGTGCCAGGGAATTAATGAAAATCAACGCAACGACAGACAAAGATACAGACTTGAAAAGATCTTCCCTCAACCTTAATTTCCCGCTTGAAAATCTTTTGATGAATTAATAATAAAGATAACTAAAATATTTGATTGAATGAAGTTGAGCACATGCATAATAGTAATTGGGAATTTGACAAGGATATTTGAATTAACGGAGTTGCAGACGCTCATAACTTCGATGTCCTTCAATATCCTAGATCCATTTGATTAATTTTGAAGTAGAATCATTACTTCATTTCAACAACTGATGGGCAACGACATATCTGATGAGTCAAAATTATATTATATATTTCACCCTATTCTTAGTGTAATTTGGTAATTATTTTGGTAGAATTTTGATACTTTGTTTTATATTTTCAATATAGGATATTTGATTTCCTCTGGAGCAAAACGTGACCAAACAGACGAATTTTGGAGTGATTCAAATTGGAGAACATTCGTGTGTTCCTTAGCTTGTTTGTGTAAAAATATCAGCAATTTCTACCAAGCGGTTATTTTCTGGAGATTAAATGAAGGAGAAGTGCGCGTTACTGAAAAGTGACGCTTCTAGGCTTAAACTGCGTTTTTGGAGCCCAAGATGACTTCGGATGGGTTCGTGGCCTTCTGGATAAGTGTTCAGAATAGTCAAAGTTTTAAATCTAGCTATTTTGGGCCAGTTTTGGAGCTGATTTGGACTCAAAACATGGTTATGCAAGATTTTGGGTGAATTTACCAAGTCAATTTAGGATTATGTTTCTTATTTTATTTTAATTTATTTAGTTTCCTAGTCTTATTCTAAGACCTTTTATTAGGAAGATTTTATTTATAGTAGTATAAATAAGCCTTTTGGCAAACCAAGGGTTTTTCGGAGAGAGAGAGAACGCATGCAATTTTTGGAGAGAAGATTTTTGGCAAAGCTTAGAGATTTCAAGACTTTTACTTTCAAGGTGTTTTCACTCTTTTTCTATTTCAATAAAGACTTTATGATTTTTATTAGGAATATGCATAACTAATTTTCTTTTACTAGGGTGAGGCCATGATCCTTAGCAAGAATATGTAGTTTCTTCTTAAATTGCTTATGAATTCATGCATGCAAGTTTTGAATTGTTAATCACCGATTTAAACTATCTGTTTGTCTCAGTGATTCGCGACCATTAGGATATTTAGAAAAATAATTTGATGCAATTTTGGGAAAGGGTTGTTCCTAAAATTGACTAAGGTTTCTTGTGGTTAATTTGTGTAACCTCTTAGGATGGACGACGCGTTTTAAGGGTTATATGGTTTTCAAAAGGTTTTCACAAAACTTAATGAGTCTTGCATTTTCACATTCGATTTGGACACCATGGACGGGTTGCATGTTATATATACGTTCTATGTTGGAGGTTCCAAGTAGGATATACTCTAGGAAAACCTAACCTTCAAAATATGCATGTATGGTTCATAAGTAATTAGAAGAGTTACATAGAATTGTTAGAGTGACGACGGAACCCTAGTACTTTGTCACTTTGATTCTAAAAATTGTTTCTTTCTCCTTCTTTAAAATTGCAGTTTTTAAGTAATCTTTTTAATTAAATTCGTTTTTCTTAATTTAGGTCATTAAATCATCCTTTTCCAAAACTTTGTTCTAAATACTTAGTTGAGAATTGATTTGGTGTTAATCTATATAAATTAGTCCTTGTGAAGAACGACCTTACTTGAGCCAACTATATTACGACAATCTTGTTTCTCTTGCAAGTATTTTAGGTGTTTTTAACCCTTTTACGCAGGTGATAAAAATCCTATCAGTATCCATACACATCCTACCACGACGAACTACATCACAGTAAAACAGCTGCAAAATCATCACACCCATTGACGTAATTCGTCTTTTTAACTTTTTTCTCCTTCTAATATCTTAGCTCCTTGAACAGCAAATTTGAATAGAAATGTAACTCCGTTTTAAGGTTTTATGGCACCCGCGTCACTTCCTGAGTGCGACCATTTCAGATTCATGTGTACTGCTACATTGGGCTAGAACAACTACCAAGTAGGAACAAAACAAATGTGGTCTTCAACACCTCATTCGCCTCTTCGTTTTGTTGAACTGATGCTCCAAATATAATGTCCCAACAAAATTTAGGTGTTACTCGACCTATAATAAATTTTCAAAAACCCCAATCACCACAACCCACAAAATTTAGGTGTTACTTTTACATTAAAATTTATCAAAAGCTTTTATCATACTCACAACACTTTTGAAAATATAGTTTATTAAACGGTCAACTGCTTTGCTTTACATCTGATTATTCTTAAAGTATAGCACAAGCAATTTTTTTAAGGCTTTTTAGCCAAAATAGTCCCTGAGCTATGCATAACTGATCACTTTGGTCCATGAGATATGAAATCAATGGAAGTACTCCCTAAGTTTGTCTACCGTCAATCATTTTGGTCCTTCTGTGAAAATTTTGTTAAATAAGGATCAAAATGACAAACATACCCTTTATTTAATAAGCAATGGGCCAAAATAATTTGACAAAAAATTAAGGGTATTTTAGTCATTTTATCTTATTTAGTGGAGATTTTCCACGAAATGACCAAAATGATTGATAATACACAAACTCAGAGACCACTTTTATCGATTTAAAATCTCAATGACCAAAGTGAGGAGTTATGCCAATATTAGGGATTATTTTGGCTAAAAAACATCTTTTAAAAAGCAAAACAATTCCAAATTGGCTATTAACCATCTATTTTTTTTTAGGATTAAGTACCTAAAACCCCCTAACTTTTTAGTGTCATTCCAAATTAGTCTCAAACTTTTCAAACATACCAAACCTATTGAAAATGTCGCATCCATTAAGTCTCAGTTAATTTTTTTCGTTAAATGTACATGTGGCAATAATGAATCTCACTTATTTGCTTACTTGGACACTAAAATAATAATAAAAATAACACATGAAGGTGAAAAAATAAAATGAAAAAACAGATTCATGAATAAATCGGAAAACAGAAATGAAGATTGAGAAATCTCCTAATAAAGAAGAGGGTTAACAATTCAGACAGGATTTCAAAGAGCATGTTTTTGCTTATGTGATTTCCTCATTTCTCACGCTTTCATGAGCTTCTATTGATGTTTGGAGACAAAGAAAATCCTAGTTAATTTAACAGAAATTTAAATGGGGCTAAGCGTATGTGACATTTTCAATAGGTTAGGTACTTGTTTGAAATGTTTAAAAAGGTTGAGACCAATTGAAATGATAGAGAATTTTTTTTATGTACCTAATTTTTTTTATGGACTTTTACCACCTAAAATAAACTCTTTTTCTTGTTATTGGCAAAATACCGCCTAAAATCCTTGCTATAAGGATGACCGCTAAAAGAGTCACTGTTATCTTTTTTGTTTTTGTTTTTGTTTTTGTTTTTTTTTTTTGAGGCAGTCATTTGGGAGGGCTGTAATTAGTTTGAAAACTTAACATAAATGAGTACATTGATGACCGACTAAACATTGTTTGTTTGCCCTCAATAACTTTCAGGGTGCGTTTGTTGCACCGGATTGTCTCGGACTAGACTAGCTGCAGGGACTAAGCTGGACTAGCTGCAGGGACTAAGCTGGACTGACTTAGACTAGACTAAGCTGGACTAGCTTAGTGAAACATTTGGTGCAGTGTCGGACTAAGAAGCGGGATTGCAATATTAAAATATTGTATATTAAATTAATATTTTATTTTACTTTATCTTTTTCCTTTTTCCCCATTTTTGTCCCTCCCACCCACCGGCCCTTTCTCTCCCTCCCACCGTCTCTCTCTAAACCAAACAAGTGATGCAACCAAAGTGATGGCAGAGAGTCTCTCCATTTGCCTCACCAATGATTCATATAAAATCCTCAATCTTCCTCATCTCTGTTTCCCACAAACCCATCTCATCCCCCACCCCAAAAATTCACTTAAAATCCCCAACCTCTCTATCGCCACTTAGGTTGTGGTTGAACCCATATACGACTTGGTTCTTGAATTGAGCGTGATGAGATGTTGGGAGTGGGCAGAGAACTGTGGATTCCCTTATTTTCTTCCTTCTTGCTTTCTCTGCTGATTATGCAAGAAGTGAATTTTTTCCCCTTTTTTCCGTTCTTGGTTTTTGTAAAGATATGAAGGTCAGTCTTCAATGAAATATCTTCTGTGACTTCTAACTTTTGTTTTAGAGAGATGAAGGTGAGTTTTCTAGCAGACATGGTGATGAAAATGCGCGGGGGAGGGTTCGCACGACGCTGCCAATCCTATAGTTTTTAGGGGGCCTCACTAAGACCTCTTCGTGAAGCCTTTAGTGTAGGCGAATCCAGGCTAGTCTCATTAAGACTAGTCCCACATGATAACAAACATCGGACTGAACTAATAGTTAGTCCAGTCTAGTCCAGTGACAGTTAGTGAGAGCAAACAAACGCCCCCTTGATAGACGCATATTTATGCGACTTAGTTAACTAGTTTTCTTGCATTTACGTTATTAGTTCTTAGTTATTTTAGTACTTTAAGCCATTTTCGTGTGTTTGTAGGTCCAAAGGGCTAAGGTAGCAAGAAAGTGCATTTTGGTGCATTTTGGAGCAGTTTTGAGCTTGTAATGGATTACATATGATATGAGGAAGATGGATGGACGAATTTGAAGACAAAAGAGGCTAGGAACATGCTAAAAATCTGGTGAAACAAATACAAGTTGCAAGAAGGGATAAATTTCTAGAAGGATTGGCCAAAACTTCACTCAAAACCATGCATACCCCATAAAATTCATCAATGCCGTGGCCTTCCCTTTGTTTTACTTCCACCAGATTTTTTAGTGATGATGCAATGCCTATCTCACTATGACATTTGAGTGGATGATGTAATGCTTAACTCACCATGACATTTGAGTGGATGATGCAATGCTTAACTCACCATGACATGTGAGTGGATGACTCAAAACCTACCCTCACCAACAATTCTCCACCTTGCCATGCCTTACCTACTTCATTCCACCAGATTTTTGCATTAAACATGTCCATCCTCTTCCTATAAATACCATGGCAGCAACCTCATTCAAATCATCCAGAAATTAACCATTCTCCAAGCCTTTCCTTGCCTCTCCTACATATCTAAACCCCTTCCCATCCATTCCTCCAAATAACCAACCCTTCAACATCATTCCAACCTTGTTGTGGCGGCAAGGAGAAGGAGAAAAGTCCTTGGACGCGCTTGCTATCCAACATGGATCGTTGGAACGTTTAGGTGCTTTCTTCCCTTTGTTTTTCAATGGTTAAATTTGTTTATCTTTGTTTTGTAATAATGAGGAACTAAACCCCCCTTGGCTAGGGGGGGATTCAAAACCATGTTTATGCTTGCTATATGATTTGATTACTTCCAATTGCGTTTCTTGAATTGTGAATTCAATTTACTTATCCGTTCGTATAAAAACTAATTTGTGTATGTTGGTTGAGAGTGCACGCTTAATTTTCATGCATGAATTTGACGCTAGAATATAAGGGAGTTTCACCTAATCGTTATGAACTTATATTCACAAGTAGTGAAGGTTGCTAGTCACAATCACGTTAAGTAAATTCTTGGCATAAGTTTCATGCAAATCATAGTAACGAGTGCCTCGTCAATGCTTATGTTTTTCATAGAACTTATGATTCTTGCTTGTATCTCTATTATGCAATTCATGTAGGGAACTTGTAGGGAATGTTTTGGGTTGTCGTATGCAATCATCCAATCTAATAACTTGTTGAAAAACTGAGAGTTAATTAGTGCAATTCACGGTAATTTGGGGCGTTGAGTATTCATAACTTATCGAAGAGCAATTGGAAATCATTTTGTATGCAAGCAAGACATGTGTGGAGAAGAACCCCTTAGCTAGCCTTCCATTATCCATTCAACCCAAATTTGTTTAAAATCTATTTAAGTTTTTAGTTTATTCGTTTTTACTTTCAACTTCACCAAACTCAAATCCCCCTTTTACTTTCTTGTTTTAAAATCTTTTGTTTACATTTTTAACTTTGTTTCTTTTTGTTTTTGAGTCAGTTTAGAGGTTTTAGCAAGCCCTCCTAATCCCCGGTTTAGAACGATCCCTACTTACATACTTTGCTACAATTGTCAAAAAGAGGGTTTAATTTGTGTGTCAAGTAATTCTCGCATCACCCCTCATTGGACTAGACTAGATTAAGAGTTAGTCCAATTCCGTGTTTGTTATTAGCAAGGGACTAACTTTAGTGGGACTAACATTCACTCGTTCCGACTAAAACCTTACTGGGCTAGTCTTAGCGAGACCCCACAAATACCTTGGGACTGGCTAAGACAGTCTTCCCTTTCACGTCGCGTCCTGGTCCTCGTCCTGCACGACTGCATCTTTTACAACGACAATGACTCGCTTCTTCCAGCCACCCATTATTGTTGGCAACTCCAATCTCTGTCCATCCCCATACCCAGCCCTACCTACCCCGTGTCGTCTACAAATCCAATCCCCACCCATGCAAGAACAAGTGAATTAAAGATGCTAATTTTGCATGAACAAATGTAATCAGAGCAAAAAAATAAATAAAAATTCGAGCTTTCAACCAAAAACTAAATGAAAATAGGGAAAGAGAGACAGGAACGTACCGGAATAATGAGAAGGGATTGAAAGGAAAGTGGAGCATACATTGTCGTTGTCTTGTCAGACACGGATTGGATCCATTTGTATGCTCCCTTTTCCAATCTTAGAATTTTCAGTTTTTTACCTCTTTTTTTTTTCTTTCAATTTTTTAATTATTAATTTCTATTTTCAAGAATTTGATTAATATTCTCTTGGTCTTTTTTTTGGATTTGACAAAAATAGGAAAGGTAGATCACAGAGAGAGAGAGAGTCAAGCAATGATGGATCACACAATGTGGGAAGAAATCGTGCCTCTGTTGAATACCCAGCCCTTGTCTTTGTCAAATACCGGCGCCCATACGAACTGAGCCTCCAAATCTCAATTCCCACTTGCGATTCTTATTTTCTTTGCACTCCTCATCCCTTTGATTTTCTTCGTTGGTCGTGGTTTAGTCTTGTTTTGTTGACTATGATTTTCTTCATCTGAGAATTGGAGAAAAATTGAGAACTTTTGTCTGGTGCAAAGAGAAAGGAACCGTAGAGATGGAGAGAGATAAGGAGATAGAGAATTAAAAAGAACAAAAAAAAATATCAGAATTCTAAAATTAAATTAATATGTAATAGTCAAACCCTAAATCAAACACTCCATTATTCTTATACTACTGATCGGATCATATTTATATATATTTTTACTTTAAATTCACTCGTCTTTTATTGGTTAGTTCCTTATATTTTTGAGCTATTTACGTTATTTTTGTGTTTATAGGATTTGTTATGCAAAGAAAATAAAAATGGCACAAATGAGTTTTTAATTATTATCTAGTTCTTAATTACTTGAATCTTGGCTAAATTCGTCTTTTTAAATTATTAATTGTCTGCTTCCCATCAATGAAAATCACATATTTGTTTCTTTAATGTATTAATTAATTTGTGTAATGTCACAGACTAAACAAAAAGTGAGGAGCTGCCTTTGCAGCTAGGAGGAAAACGTGAGCCTTGGCAGTGACAAAAAGATGGAAAGCTTGCATGGACAACACATGTGGAAATATGTTGGGGCAAAGCGTGAAGTGGAAGGCAGCAAGGCTGCCAAAAAGAAAACAGAAAAATAATAGAGGGAGTTGGTGGAGGCGGCAAGCTTGAAAAATGGAGTGGAAGGAATAAGAAAATAAAGAAGTGGGAAGGTATGGGAATAATGGAGAAATAAAGAAGTGCAGTGAATGGAATAGGGTTGGTGAAGTTAAATTGCAGCCTTGAAGAGAGGTTACGGGGGAACAGCACTGGGGGGGCGAGAGGTGAGAGAAGAAAATATAATAGACTGACAAAGGTGGAGAGCTGCGGGGGGCCTCGGGGAAGAACAGAGACAGTGGGGCGCGGGAGAGAGCTGCCCTTGGCAGCGTGAGTGAAAGGAGAAGGCTGCCTTTGGGCAGCGTGAGAAGGACAGGAACAGAAGCAGCTGAGCTGCGTGGAGAGATAAACCGAGGGAGTCCACACAGACAGCCATACGGACAGAAGAGCGCAGGAGAGCTGAGGGAGGACAGACAGCTGCCCTTGGCAGCGTGAGTGCACAGAAAAAAAGGCAGCATAGGCGAGAGGTCAGCAAGAGGAAAGCTGCCATTTGGCAGCATGAGAATGGGGAGGATGGACAGAGTGAATACTTGCGAGGAGCTGCGGGAAAGAAGGAGGTCAGAGTCAGTACGGGACAGCAAGAATAAGGAGGGCACGAACGCAGCAGATCATCCCCTTTCGGTTTAATCTTTCCAAACTTCTATTTTATTTCTGTTTTAATAATGTGTAAATAAACTTATTTTGGCTAGAGGTTAATTCAAAGCCATGAATATATTTGTAATATGAATTGATTACCTTCAGTTGTGATTTATAAGTTGTGAATTCAATTTACTTATCCGTTCGTATAAAAACTGATTTGTGTATGTTGGTTGAGAGTGCACGCTTAATTTTCATGCATGAATTTGACGCTAGAATATAAGGGAGTTTCACCTAATCGTTATGAACTTATATTCACAAGTAGTGAAGGTTGCTAGTCACAATCACGTTAAGTAAATTCTTGGCATAAGTTTCATGCAAATCATAGTAACGAGTGTCTCGTCAATGCTTATGTTTTTCATAGAACTTAATGATTCTTGCTTGTATCTCTATTATGCAACTCATGTAGGGAACTTGTAGGGAATGTTTTGGGTTGTCGTATGCAATCATCCAACCCAATAACTTGTGGAAAAACTGAGGGTTAATTAGTGCAATTCACGGTTAATTTGGGGCATTGAGTATTAATAGCTTATCGAAAAGCAACTGAAAATCAATTCATGTTCAAGTGTGTCATGTGTGAAGAATGGATCTCTAGCTAATCCATCAACCATATATTTAGTTTTACTTTTTATCTCAATCACAACCAAAACCAATACCCCCCATTTATTTTCTTGTATCAAAGTGTGCTTAAGTTTGTTTTGAACTCTTTGAGTCTAGTTTAGTGTTTTAAAGCCTACTTTTGTGTTTTTAAGTTTCTTCTTATATTTTTGAGTCAAGTGAGAGGTTATTAGCAAGCCCTCCTAATCCCCGGCCTAGAACGATACCCTACTTACATCTATACTACAATTGTCAAAAAGAGGGTTTAATTTGTGTACTTATATTATTCGCATCAACTACTTAGTCGATGCCAAACCAATCTCACTTAGTCCCTCAAGCTAGTTCAGTCTGAAATAGTCCTGTGCAACAAACACACCCTTAGATTCTATTTTCGACAACAAAAAAGGTGACAGTGCACCAGGGCAAGAGAGTGGCAGGAGAGGACTTGAGAGATCTCAGTGACGACCTTTTCCAGCATATGAGTTTGATATCGGTGGTGAAGGAGAAAATGTGAAGGAATAACACTCTAGGCCTTTTGATGAGTACAATTATCGAGTTGCATATGAAGAGAACGTCAATTAATGTGGATTTGGAGGAGAGGCACAATAAGGAGGAAATGAGAGGATGAAAAGAGATGGAAGTGGAAAAGATATGCCACTTAAAGTACTAATGTGGTAACAACTAGTAGTTGATAATCCAAGTACGCATAACAAATTAACAAATAGATGAACAAATGGACTACATACGAATATAATTTTATTGACAAAAAAAGAACGATTGTCATGACGGCTACAACTCAAATGAATAAATTGTAACTGGCTCGTATTCTACGAGTTACAAAGCATCTTATTTATAGACAAATCTAAATTAGACCCTAATTAACAAGCAAGAAAGCATAAATTCGGCGGACAAAGAATCCTACTCTTTGGCCCACAAGAAAACAAATAAATTAACTATAATCATCCATTCCCAAGTGAGTGTGGGATTAGCCCCCGTCCCACATGGGTAAATTCTAGATAGATTTGGTTACTACTTATTATTTTCCTTACTAGAATTGTATTTCCTTGGAGGCACTGTGTAGGGGGAATAACACATCCCATACACACAAAGACATCCCTACACTTTCCCCACTCTCTCTCTTTTTTGCTGCACCCCTCTAATCTCTTGTCAGATAAAATGGCCACAACACGTTATCAACATGCTCCTCCAATGCGCTAACGAATCTGACGTGGAATTTTCTGCATTAAATCAGTTCATCAATATCATCATGCAATCAGGTTCTTCCAAAACAACAGTTTTTATCTCAATATTTTTGCAGCCCTGATAGCATAAATATTCAGCATAATGCATGACAGAACTTTATGTTTACGAATTTTAGATTCTACGTAAATTGTTTCTGCATTATATTCATAATCTTGTGATTATTTTGAATTGATATTGAAAGAAAAAATTATTAGGGTTTCGATGGAAACCCAGCAAGCAGGGCCTCGAAGCCGTGTTGTCGAGCCACCAAGCCGAGTCCCTAAGCCATGAAGCCTGGAGCTTCACTTGGAAAACCTAACCCGATGCCTATGATGTTGCATCCCCTTCCGAAAACCTAGAAATATAGCCTCCCCTGTAGCTAAGAGCATGACTTTGCCGTGCAATTTTCTAGAAATTCATGACCCGAAGTCGTGATTATGGACTAAATCCATTGAATTCCAAAATTATTTCATAGTTTTTCCCCTCCCCGACGCCAAGATTATTCCTCTGTCACCTTTATTGGATCTCCAACGAACCAACGCCTCACGGACTCATTTCGGAGGCCCTTGACTCAGACATGACGACCTGCAGTGGCGACGCTAGTCTTCTTATCTGATGCACACACCTAGTGTCATTAGGATGGTTTGGTCTAAATTCGAGGCCAATTGTGTTTGGGTTCTCTATGGCCTGTAATGCATAGCGCCCATATTGAGCCATTGTCTATTTGTTATGCAGCCAAGTTACAGTCGCTTGGCCCGCAAACATCAAATTAGCATGGCTTGGATGTTCCATGCTCCACACTACATTGAATCCTAGCCCTTGCACTGGTGCATCCATGTCCATAAGGCACCGCGCCCATTTGGGCCCCCTATCACTTAAGCTTACGCCTGTAGTTCGCTCTCATGTGCACTTGGGCCTACCATCCTAGACCAACTTGATTTTAGGCTAGTTATTAGGCTTGGGTCTCACACCACCCCCAATTTTTAGAGCATTTGAGCTTTGGTCCATTTATGGACCACTGATTGCAATTGCCTTTTTTTTAGGCCTATTAGGTATATAATTTTTCGCCCAACTTTGAATTTGGCCCGAAGTCCAATAATTAATTCAATTATTATCGTAGGCCCCGAATACCTACATGCATATATTTATTGTATATTTTTCTATATATATTTGTGTCTTATTTTAGGCACCTATGAGCATGAAGTTCATAAGATTTTCGAAACCCAAAGTTTTCTTAAAACATCACCCATGAAAACTTGAAGTTTTTCATGAAAATTTAAACCAATACTCGTCTATTAGAACCTGAATGTTCTATTCCTATGTGAATGGATTGATTTTGTCTCCATTTCACTTACCACAATCTTGTCCATTTACTTTGTGGCAGAGACATATTGAATTTGAACAAACTCGGCTTTACCGCTTTAAAGTTCTCCAAAAGAAACTAACTCAAGTCGGTCCAAGATGTAAAGCTCCACCTCACCGCTAAGAATCCGAGAGCATCCATAGAAGCTGAAACGGATAACCCAGTTGGCAAACTTGAGAAAGCCATTGCCATAATCTTCATTCGAAGACATATTGATGATGCACTACAAACCAAGTACCTTGCTGAGGAAGAACCACGAGCTTTATGGGTCACTTTGGCCAATTGTTTTTATCACCAAAGAGACATATTTTTGCCTGGAGCAAGACACGACTGGCAACATTTGTGCTTCCAAGACTTTAAGTCTGTGAATGAATACAATTTTGAAGTTTGTCGAATCTGATCACTTCTCAAGTTCTGTAACGAGGACTTGACCGAAGATGATCTCTTGGAGAAGACCTATTTGACCTTTTCTGTGACCAATATTGTCTTGCAGCAACAATATAGGGCTCAGAAGTTCACTAAGTTTTCCAATTTGATCTCTGTTTTTACTTCTTACTAAAAAGAAAAATTAGTTGTTGATGAAAAATCATCAAGCTTGACCTATTGGCGCATCCGTTGCACCTGAAGCACACTATAGCAAGAATTGATGCTTGAACCGTCGTTCTAGGCATGGTAGGGGCAACCAGAAACTGCCCAACCAAGGTCAACAGAGCCAAAGCCCATCTAAAAGAGGAAACTGAGCCCGGAAGCTTTCTAACCTCGCTCATAAGGCCTCAAACTTGAAGAATAAGGGCAAAGCACCTGAAACTATAGATACGGATATGTGCTACCAATGTGGTTCAAAGGACCATTGGTCTTATGTTTGCCGTGCTATTTCCAAGGTCATAGTCGAGTATCATTCTCATTGTAAGAAGTTTGAATCAAACTTTGCTCAAGTGGATGAACCGAAGAATACAAAGATGGAGGTTTTTAACTTTCAAGAGGATGGCACTCCAATGGAAGATTAGAATTGTAGACATTGGCCTACATTTTAGCTGAATTTTACCCTTGGGGCTGAATTCCACTATATTGGTCGAAACCTCTCCCTCCCTTTTTGTTTTTAAGTCTTGAACAATTTCCTTTATGTTTAGATAATTTGTTGGTGTTTGTTTTAATTTTGGATATTAAGTTTGTTTGTACCATACTTGACCAATCCCGAAACTACCGAGCACCGGCCAACGCTATACTGTCAAGGACCCAGAAGAGTTCCCCTCCGACCAGGAGGCCAATCACTACTCGACACGTGTCAAGATTAGAAGCCAATCAGAGCGCAGCACGTGTCAACATCAAGAACCAATCATAACATGACACATGTCAATGTGACAAAGCTACAAGTTTTTCTATAAATAGGGGTCATCCCCCCACAATATTGCCTAATGCCATTTGTGTTAAATCATTCACAAGAACTCACTAAATTGAGAGCTTGATCCTTTGTACTTATGTAAGCCCTTCACTACTAATAAGAATTCCTCTACTCCGTGGACGTAGCCAATCTGGGTGAACCACGTACATCCTGTGTTTGCTTCTCTGTCTCTATTTATTTACGTACTTATCCTCACTAGTGACTGAAGCAACCAAGCGAAGGTCACAAAACCTGACACTTTCTGTTGTACCAAAGTCTTCGCTGATTTTGTGCATCAACATTTGGCGCCGTCTGTGGGAAACGACACTTATTCCTACTCTCTTCAGCTGTGTCAAGCTGGTTTCTATCATTCGTACACTTTCTTTTGATCAGGCATCCCTCTCCAGCATGGGAAGCGAAGGAAGCCACAGCACACAGAATGACACCCCCCTTGCACATAGTGCGAAACAACGAAAGAAGGAAGGAAAATGAGTTCTTCTTCAAGCTAAAGTCGATGAGTTGGAAGCTCAGAACAACAAGATAGCAATGAGGAATGAGGTCCTCCAGGAGCAATATGAGAAGCTCTTCGAGACACTCCACGAAGCTAGGCAAGCTCAGACACGCGAGCTTGTTGCCCCCGTGGAAGTCAACCATCAACTGGGTGCCCTCCAACATGGAGGGTCACATGCATTCGACATAGATATCCCTGATAGGGAACAGATTACCCCTCGACTTGATAATCAACATGAGGCTTCTCTTAACCCAGTTGCTTCGACCCGAACCATGAGAAGTGGAGGGAGACACCTCTTTGCTGAAGGGGCAGAAGGATCGAAAGCCGTCTTTCGCGATTGTCGGGATTTCCTGAAGCAACGTCGAGAGAATTCCATCCATATAAGCTCAAAGATTAATGACCCAAGGATTTCTGAGAGACTCGGTCCCCTGCCACGGCCCAAGCCGGCCACCAATTTGGGGAAGGGGCAACAAGTCCTAGAGAGACATGAGGGTACAGGGGACTCAGAGGTGTTCCGACAGACATACCCTGGAAGCCAGTACAGCGAGTCCAGGGAAAAATCACATGCCCTTGATCAAACCTTCCTAATTCCAAGAGGAGATGGAGATTTACGAAGGAAAGCTCCAGTGGCACATAACTCCGCTCAGGACCCCCTTGTCCTACAACTTCTTGAGGAAGTAAACAAGTTGAAGGCTGAACGTCAGGCTGAAATACCTGACTGGAACCAACCCAGGCCTGGCCCTCTTACAAGGAGGATCCTCAACACCCCCCTTCAAGCAAAGACAAAGCAAAAGCTTGGCTTGCAACTTTATACTGGAAAAGAGGACCCGATTGAGCACCTTAACCTCTTTGAATCCACCATGGCATACCGGATGCACACCGACGAAGAGCGATGTCTTCTCTTCCCCTCCACCCTCTCTAGTGGAGCTCTAAATTGGTATTGTCGTCTTACACCTGAGACGGTAGACTCATTTGTGGAATTGAGGAAACTATTTGTTTCCCAACACATTTTCCAAACCGATCGCTTGCACTCTGCAGATGACTTGTACACTATCCGCCAGAAGCCAGACGAGTCATTACGTATGTATGTTGGCCGCTTCAGCCATGAATACTCCCGGTGTGCCGAGGCAGACGACAAGACTGCCCTCAAAGCCTTCACGGCAGGCCTACGTGATTGTTTCTTTAAATACATGATCAATGCCAATACTTGGAAGACTTACTCTGAGGTGATGGCGCAGGCTTATAACCATGCCTCCGCCGAGGCAAAGACATATCAGGAGAAACCCCCTACAACCATCCTTTATCAACAAGTGGGAGGTGGAAGCCAGACTCACCTAAATGAGAAGACCTCGACTTTCCAAACAGCAGTGGCACCTCCCCATGCCTTGCATAATGCTTCATCGAATCAACAGACATATCAATTTCAAGGCAAGAGGAAGGATTTCCATCCTCACCACTCTCCTTTCAGTAAAAAGAGTAAGGGACACTATCCCGATAACCAAGGGTATCGCCACAATAGCGCTCGCCCCCAGGCAGTCAATGCAGTGGGTCAAACCCGCGTCAAGGGTATCGCCACAATAGCGAGGTTTTAGCCTGCCATACTTAAGGTGTCTTACGCCTGCCGAGGCGGAAATCGTCCTTCGGGAAATACATGAGGGAGTCTGTGGAGATCATGCTGGATCTCGGTCCCTAGCACACAAGACTTTTCGCCAAGGATATTACTGGCCAACACTCCACCAGGATGCCATCAAAGTATCCCGCTCATGTGACAAATGTCAACGATATGCAACTATTCCTCATTCCCCTCTAGAGCCTCTTACTCCTATGATCAGCCCTTGGCCCTTCGCCCAGTGGGGACTTGATTTGATCGGCCCAATGCCGGCAAGGAAGGGCAAAGTCTGTTACGCAGTCGTTGCAGTGGACTACTTCACAAAGTGGGCCGAAGTAGAACCCTTGGCAACCATTACTGAGGCAAAGATAGAAGACTTCGTGTGGAAGAACATCCTTTGTAGATTCGGCATTCCCAATGCGATAGTCACTGACAATGGGCGACAGTTTGACAACAAGAAGTTCAGGTTGTTCTGCTCTAAGTTCAACATCAACTTATGCTTTGCCTCTCCAGCTCATCCCCAGTCTAATGGACAAGTTGAGGCCATCAACAAAATAATCAAGCGCACTTTGAAAACCAGCTTGGACAAAGCTAAAGGCTGTTTGCCAGAATTTGTACCCCAAGTTCTTTGGTCATATCGCACTTCATATCGGACTTCAACAGGAGAAACTCCATTCTCACTTGCCTTTGGCACAGAGGCGGTTGTCCCTGTTGAGCTCGAGCAAGCAACATTCCGAGTCCAGAACTACATTCAAAGTGAAAATGACAAACAACTCACCCTCAACTTGGATTTAGTCGAGGAACACAGAAACCAGGCTCACTTGAGGAATGTCGCCTACAAGCAGCGCATCTCCAACTATTATGACTCTAGGGTCAAGCCTCGTTCTTTCAAAATAGGAGACTGGGTCTTAAAGAAAAGATTACTCTGCGACAGAGTCCCGAGTGAAGGCACACTTAGTCCAAACTGGGATGGACCGTATGAAGTCATTGGCATCAGTCGCCCTGGCTCTTACACACTTAGAAGCTCCGATGGCAAGACCCTTGGCCATCCATGGAACGCTGATCACTTGAAGTACTACTACAAATAGACTCACGATGTACAAGTGTTGAGCTATAGCCGTTCGGCATCCTATGTAATGAAGGCCATTTGGCAATGAATTCAATAAAGAGGTAATTTAGCCAACTCAGCCCTCACTCTTTTACATTCATAGCAAGCGATGCCAGAACCCTTCTCAATCAGAAAGCAATCCGTCTTCCACAGTCACTACAAAACAAGCAAATGAAGACCGTGTCAAGCGCCAAAAAAAAAAAAAAAAAAAAAAAAAAAAAAAAAACAGCTTCATCCAAAAAGCTTCACCCGAAAAGCTTCACCTCCAAAGCTTCACCCACAAAGCTTCACCTAAAAAGCTTCACCCAAAAAGCTTCACCCGAAAAGCTTCACCTCCAAAGCTTCACCCACAAAGCTTCACCTAAAAAGCTTCACCCACAAAGCTTCACCTAAAAAGCTTCACCCAACAAGCTTCACCCGAAAAGCTTCACCTCCAAAGCTTCACCCACAAAGCTTCACCTAAAAAGCTTCACCCACAAAGCTTCACCCAAAAAAAAAAACTTCACCCGAAAAGCTTCACCTAGAAAGCTTCATCTACAAAGCTTCACCATCAAAGCTTCACCTAGAAAGCTTCATCTACAAAGCTTCATCTACAAAGCTTCACCATCAAAGCTTCACCTAGAAAGCTTCAACACCAAAGCTTCACCTACAAAGCTTCAACACAAAACCTTGCTCCAAATAAACAAATTTTGTTCACAAAACCCAAGATGCCCTTGAACTTGTACAAAAACACTTGGGTAAACATAAACATTTTTTGTTTTACACCCACAAGGGCCCAAAATTTTCCTTCTTATTTATTCACTTATATATGTTCCCAAACATATTATAATAGATCCAACAACAAGCCAAAGTCCCAAGTTTCATAATGGACAAAAGTACAAGCAATTCATCAATAATGAAGGTGCTACAAAAATTGGAATCTGCCCCAAAATAGAAATCCAACCCAAGAGACTTTTTCTCTCTCTCCCTCGTCCGCCTCCTTTCATCTATCAAATTTCTGCAACCTCTGCTCTTCTCCAATGGAGCTGAATTTTGGACACCCTATAGTTCTTGAGCATATGAACAACTTTCAAGAAGGAACCATTTCTGTTTGAGCGACGGAAATTAATGTGTTGAAGCTCCAAACATGATAGTCGGCTTCTTGCAGATTTCGAAGCTGTTGTGATGTTTCGAAGATCTGGAAATATTTAACCGTTAGTTCATCCTGAATTGTTGATATGTTATGAAAGAGTCGATGAGGAACAACTTCAATGAAGAAAGCATACCGATCTGAACAAGAGAAAATGGAGTTTCGAAGCTCACAACAAATCTGACGGGTTGACAGAAAAATAATAACCAGTCATTCATCATACCTAGATTTCTGGAGTCATACTGCTCCGAGGGATCTCAAATTTGGATATGTTGTAGTTCACAAGCTGAGGAACAACTTCAATGAAGAAAGCATGATGATCTGAGCAAGAGAAAATAGAGTTTCAAAGCTCACAACAAATCTGACGGGTTGACAGACAAATGATAAACAGTCACTCATCATACCTGGATTTCTGGAGTTGTACTACTCCGATGGATCTCAAATTTGGATATGTTGTAGTTCACAAGATAAGGAAAAACTTTCATGAAGACGACTTTGCAATCTGAGCTATAGAGAAAGGTGTTATCTTGCATCCACTCAGGCTGATTAGTGGAAACGAAAAGCAATTCCACCAAAGAAAAGATGAAAAAGAGAGAAAAGCTACTAATTGCACTTGATCTTGTCTAGTCAATAGCATGCAGCATCAAACACACAAAAGTTGGAAATATTTTTAGATAAAGCATATACGAATGTGTGACATCGAAACAAGAATTCGTTACTTTGACAAATTAGTAACACGCGAGACACCTCATTCGGCAACTCTCTTCGCCTGAAGACTTGGGGGACTCCCACCATATGCTACTGCACCTTGATACTCGGCAGTCTCACAACCACTCAGTGACTTGGATTTTTCAAGTCTCCAACCGAGAAGTTTTCCTCACTCGGGAAATTAAGGGAACACTACCTCAAACTACATGCTTCACTCACAAAGCTTCAACAATACAGGTTTCAACAAAAGCAAAAATTCAAAGAACTTTATGAAGAAGGCTTTGGTGTATTTAACACAATATGTTGAAATGAAGCAAAGCTTATTTATTAATATTTTCGATAAGCCACAAATATGTACATATACATGAGTCAAAATAAACAAACAAAAGGGAGCCTTCACAAAGGTTGCTTAGGGGAAGTCTCAGCAGTCGGTAGAGCCCCAGAAAGAGAAAGCACCGGAGGGTGGTTATCCGGAGCCTCAGTACTTGACAAAACCCCAGAAGGAGGAGGCATTGGAGGTTCATCATTTGAAGCTTCATTACCAGGTACAACCCTAGAGGACGAAGGCAATAAATGCCTTTGGAACAAACCCACAAACCGCTGATGATCAAGTAAAACCTTACCATCAGATTCCTTCATCTGGTCAAGCTTCCTCTTCATGTTTGTAGCATAGTCATGGGCGAGCCGGTGCAACTGCTTATTCTCATGCTTGAGCCCTCTAATCTCCTGTTTGAGACTCATCACTTCAGCAGCCAATGATTCAACTTGGCGGGTTCTAGCAAATAGGCGTTGGGCCATATTAGACACAGAACCTGCACACTGAACACTAAGAGCCAGAGAGTCCTTAACAGCCAACTCATCAGACCGTTTGGAAAGTAGTCTATTATCTTTGGGAGTGAGAAGGTTCCTGGCCACCACTGCAGCGGTCATATCATTCTTCATCACAGAATCCCCAACGGTAAGAGGACCAGTAGGGGATATGAAGGATGGGCGCCATATGTTGTCTGGAGAAGGCGTGGCTGTCTCTTCTCCAAGTTTCAAGTCAAAACGACGGTCGGAGGGTCCAGACATTTTCAAATGTGTTGAAGAAGGAAGAGGTCAGACAAATCAAGATCTTAGAAGTGCAAGAAATGAGCTTCTACTGGTAGAGATTCAAGTGTGCTGTGGAACTTAATGCCAGCCTCTATAAAAATCTGCACTCGACGGAGCTTCAGAAATCGAAGAGGCGTTTGCTTTCTCAAAAGCTGGGCTGCTCAGAGACCACGAGGGCCGATCTCAGAAATCGAAGAGGCGTTTGCTTTCTCAAAAGCTGGGCTGCTCAGAGACCACGAAGGCCGATCTCAGAAATCGAAGAAGCACCTGCTTTTTCAGCCTCGTCAGCACCTGTCACATGCACACTCAGCTTTGCGGAAATTACGGGCAATCTGTCGAAGATTTCTGGTGAAGTAGAAAGCACGTGAATTTTACTGTTCAATCACCGCTCTCCATATGCACCATCAACTCCTCGGGTACCACATATAACTTTGTCAAAGATCTCTGACAAAGTTTAGGCACGAGAATTTCGAAGTTCCAGCTACCCTACTATTACCCATAAGGGTAAAGGAACAGCACCACTGCTTGACAACTGGAAAGTCCCTATGTGTGTCGACCTCCAGGTTTTGCGGCAAGACAGGTTGGCAAGAACGTCCAACCTTTACTCACATTCGAGAAAAGACTCCCAACATAATTACTTTCTAAAAAACCGGAGTAGCACCGCTTTCCGAATCTCGAGAGTCAGATCCTCGATGGGATTGCTTGTTCGAAAACCGAAGAGGCACAACTCTCAGAACTTCGAGAGCCAGATTTCCTTAGATAAAGCTTGTCTGTAATCTTCACACGTAACATCAGCTTTCCAGATACCACATACCACTTTTTCAAAGTGCTCTGACAAAATTAAAACACGTGAAGCTGGCAGCTCCCACTACATTGCTGTGACCAAGAAAGGGTAAAGGAATAGCATTACTACTTGTTATTGGGAAATCCCTATATACATTGACCTCCCTCCTCAACGGACAGAAAAACCTGCAAAAATGCTCAACCCTTTCTCGCATTCGAAAAGGCACCCTCAACATAACCTCTCGAAATACTCAGCTTTATTTCCCCCCGATAATGCCTCAGCAAATAAGCCACACCAAGAACAAGAGTATCTCATATCATCAGGGTCGAAAGCAAGAGTATCCCATATCATGCTTTCTCCCTGTCTTTGTCTTTGTCCTTGTCCACACCTGCAGGACAAGAAGAAAGAGAGCAGTCAGTCGGAACCTGAAATCAAACCTCCAATTTGGAACTGACTGCCTGGAGCCTTTGCCTGGTTGCTTACTTAGCATTGCTCTCGAGTACTCATCCTCAACTGCTGTCAAGGTCACGAATTCCACCGGCAAATACCTCATGACAGTTGATCAGATATTGGCTCTTTACACTGAAGCTGCCAAGCGTGGATGAGTCACTATGAAGGAATGTTCTGAAGGACCATTTAAATGCAAAGGTTGCACACCACTTCTGCCATGCAAAAGATTGAAGCAGAAGGTTCAACGGTGAGCTGAAACAGATCACTACAGCACGACACCTTTCCATACCACATTCATTATTCCGTCAACAGCAAAAGTATCCCATATCATCAAGGTCGAACATACTCTAGATTTGATGGACTTGTTTTGACCCTCAAATTTTTGAGTCGGCCTTATACTCTGAAGGGCACCAGAAAACCCTCCAGCACAGTTCAAGAATAAGCCTGTGGAAAGTTACTTCTTCAAAAGCAAAAGTATCTCATATCATCTCTTATCCATTTGCTTCTCCTTATCCTGGCAGTTGAATGAGAGACAAGGAGAAGGAGAACAATCAACCGGAAGCCGAAGTCAAACCTCTGATCCTGGGTTGCTTACTTGGAAGTTTGACTGCTTACCTTGTCTGTCACCTCTTTCGGCAGATCTCCTAGCTCGGCGACTTGGGGGACTCCTACTATAGGGTTTGTATCACACTTGACTAAGCCCGAAACTACAACTAAGCTTCAAGTGAAATTGATACATTACCTTGTGCGTCAACATCAGCTAAATACACCATTCCCGGATGGAGGAAAGGTACTTCCAGAGAAGGGCAGATGAAGATCAGACCACACTTCGGTACTTAGAAGTTTCGTGATTACTCAAGGGATTGGATCTTGCAAGTCCCCAACCGAGGAGTTTCCCTCACTCGGGAACTTAGGGGAGCACTGTTTGTACCATACTTGACCAATCCCGAAACTACCGAGCACCGGCCAACGCTATACTGTCAAGGACCCAGAAGAGTTCCCCTCCGACCAGGAGGCCAATCACTACTCGACACGTGTCAAGATTAGAAGCCAATCAGAGCGCAGCACGTGTCAACATCAAGAACCAATCATAACATGACACATGTCAATGTGACAAAGCTACAAGTTTTTCTATAAATAGGGGTCATCCCCCCACAATATTGCCTAATGCCATTTGTGTTAAATCATTCACAAGAACTCACTAAATTGAGAGCTTGATCCTTTGTACTTATGTAAGCCCTTCACTACTAATAAGAATTCCTCTACTCCGTGGACGTAGCCAATCTGGGTGAACCACGTACATCCTGTGTTTGCTTCTCTGTCTCTATTTATTTACGTACTTATCCTCACTAGTGACCGAAGCAACCAAGCGAAGGTCACAAAACCTGACACTTTCTGTTGTACCAAAGTCTTCGCTGATTTTGTGCATCAACAAAGTTTTATGGATTATTTTCTTGAATAATTAATTGAATGGATTTATGTTTTTGAACTTTTATGCATTTGACCAATTCAATTCATTTATTTCTAGGTATGACTAGTGGAGAAGTTAGTTATTTAGCGGATAGTGCAACCACAAACACCGTTTTGCATAAGTGCACCTGTTTCACTAACTTCGTACATAAGAATGCACCTTTGACAACCCTTTCAGGTCTATCCAACCTGATCAAAGAATATGGAAGTGCCCATATAGTGTTTTCTAATGGCACTGAATTAACCATTAAAGAGGCAGTTTATTCTCTACGTTCCGGAAAAAACATTGTTTATCTTTAAAAACATTCAAGACAATAATTATCACGCTAAAACCTATGTGGAAAACGAAGTTGAAATTTTGTGCATCACTTTTTATGAATATGGCCAGAAGGATATTCTAAAGAAGTTGAAATTTTGTGCATCACTTACTACAACTATACGCCCCATAAAATGTCACTATGTGGCCAACCCTACTTCAGGGGTTGCACACGAAATTTTTCTTTGGCACAATTGTTTGGGACACCCTGGATGAATTATGATGCACCTAAATCCTAAACCCTAACCTGAAGCTTAGGTTGATCCAACAGGATATCACATGCCAAACTTACTCTATGGAAAAGGTAATCATTCAGCTTTCCCATGATAAGATCCTTTCGGATTTGGATCCTCCTACTTTTCTACAAAGGAGTTAGGGGGGTATTTGTGAACTGATTCAACCACACGTTGGTCACACGTGTGGTTGTTGTCCATAGGAAACATTGCCTTCTCCAAACTTTTGGCTCAGGTTATCAAGTTTAGGGCTCACCACCCTAATTATCTGATCAAATCTGTTCGATTGGATAATGCTGGAGAACTCACATTGAAAACTTCAATGATTATCGATTGGGATTAACGTTGAACATCCAATACCCCACGTTCATAGCCAAAATGACCTAACAGAAGCTTCCATTAAGCGCTTTCAAATGATTGCTCGATCATTGGTCATACATATGAAGCTCCCAATAGTTGATTGGGGCCATGCAATATTGCCAGATGCTTTCAATGATCTAGCAAGAGTGATGAATCATATATACGAGCTACAAATGTCTCTGCAAAGATGGATGTGCCAAATGTAGGACGGACTTCCTTCCTAGAAGCCCGAGAGGCCACTATGTCCGATCTACTTACATTGGTGACTAGCCAATCCTATGCTTCTACCCAGAAACATGGCAGACCTCTTGGTTCAAAAGATTCACAACCTCGAAAAAAGAAACCCACGGCATAGGTTGTTGAGCATACCGTGAATCTGACAATCGCCTACTAATTCTATCCAACACATGAGGAAATTATAGATTATGTAAGTGTCCTGGAAAAGACTAATCTACCTTCCGAGAATCGTGAGATTTTGGTCCACTATGCTATGTTTGGTTTACAAATAAGATGATAATAGACAATGCATTAGCATATGTAGTAGCTACTGAGATCATGCTAAGTGATGACATTGACCCTCGTTTTGTTGATGAATGTCGACGTATAACTGATTGGTCAAACTGGAAACAAGCAATCTAAGTCAAACTCAATTCTCTTACGAGACCCAAGGTGTTTGGGCCCATAGCTCCAACACTGCCACATGTGAAATTCGTTGGTTACAAGTGCATTTTCGTAATAAAGCGTGATGAAAGGAATGAAGTAGTGCAATATAAAGAACTTCTTGTATCGCAAGGCTTCTTTCAACGCCCTAGGATGGATTATGAATTCCCATGATGCAATTAGAGCTTAAAAAGAATCAATTTACAAAACGTATTCACCTATAATGGATGTTTGCTACCTTATCAGTTTTGTAGTTTTTGAAAAACTAGGTATATAGCTTATGGACATGGTAGCTATGTACCTCTATGGGGATCTTGATACATAAATTTATGTGAAAGTTCCCGAAGGACTTACATTGACTGGATAAAATAGTTCTAGATCACAAAACACCCTCTCCATTCGGCTAAGGCGTTCACTCTGGACGAATATGGTATAACCATTTGAGTAAGTATTTTACAAGTCAAGGATATGTGAACAATGAACTATGCCTTTATGTGTTCATTAAGAAGTCATATTTCGAATTTATGATTATTGCAATTTAGGTCGACGACGTGAATCTCATTGGAACTTTTAAAGAGCTTGACAAAACTGCAGCACACCTGAAGTCAGAATTTGAGATGAAATATCTTGGGAAAACTCAATACTTTCTCGACTGGAGATCAAGCATTGTTTGGATCGAATCCTAGTACATCAATCAAACTACACCTAGAAGGTGTTGCGTCATTTAATGAGGATAAAGTGAAGTCTTCGAGTACTCCTATGGTCGTTCGATAGTTAGAGGCTAAACGAGATCCCTTTCCTCCAAAGGAGGATGAAGAAAAGATTTTGGAACCCGAAGTTTCTTATCTAAGTGCGATGGGCATTTTATTGTACTTAGCTCAGTGCACTAGACCCAACATCTCCTTCCCTATTAATCTTTTAGCAAGATAGAACAATGCAACCATAAGAAGACATTGGACATGCGTTAAAGACATCTTCCACTACCTTAAGGGTAAGACTGATTCGAGTTTGTTCTATCCCTATGAATCCTCGATAGGTGCCCCAACCCCTTCAGTTCTTGAGTCGATTCCTGCTTTGTTGATTATGCCGACGCAAGGTACTTATCTGACCCGCGCAAGGTGCGCTCTTAAGCGAGTTACCTCTTTTCCATTGGAGGCACTGTAATATCTTGGAGGTCATTCAAACAAACCATACTTGCCTCTTCTTTGAACCATGTTGAAATACTCGCCTTGCATGAACCCACTCTAGAGTGCTTCTGGCTGAAAGCAATTATGGGACATATTCAAAGTACTTGCGGTCTTTATTGCATCGTTAACGTCTCTACAATGACCTATGAAGATAACGCAGGATGTATCAAACAACTCAGGAAGGGATACATTAAAGGAGACAACACCAAGCACATTACGCCGAAGTTCTTCTTCTCACATCAACAACAAGAGCATCAAAAGATTGAAGTCAAGCAAATTCGTTTCCAAAACAACATGGCTGACCTCTTCACCAAATTATTATCGAGGACGACATTTCAAAACCTTGTTGAAGGAATTGGTATACGTAAACTTTTTGAGTTGTAACATTGTTAGTTCTCTTTCGAATTATGTCAAACTTAGGGGAGTATCCTGAAGTATACTTGCTTGATCTTAATGTACTCTTTTTCCCTACGATTAACAGCATTTTTCCCTTTGGATTTTTGCTACCTTACGAGGTTTTGACGAGACACTCATCCTAGGTTAGTCATATCCCTGATGTACATCCTGAAGATGTTTAATTTGACTTTGTACTTTCTCGCACACTGTTGCTTAGACTATGGATTTTCATCCCCCCTTGCGTTTTACCGTAGCCATTGGGCTTTTGTGAGACTTAGTTCCATATGCAAGTTTCTTTGTCTAAGACTAGCGTGTTCCCAAAATCAGTGTCGATGAGTCAACTTCCTCAACTCTACCTAATAACGAATCTACTTGAGCATTTACACACTCAAGGGGAAGTGTTATATATATTATATTAAAATGCGATTGGGTAGATCCTAGATAGATTTGGTTACTAGTTAATATTTCCCTGATAGGATTGTATTTCCTTTGAGGACAAAGATTATTCTCCTCTTTATTACTATAAATAAAGGTACTGTGTATGGGTGTAAACACGAAAATCCCGAAATTTCGCTATCTATTAAAAAATAACACATCTCATACACATAAAAAAATCATTACACTTTCTCCACTCTCTCTCTCTCTTTGCCGCACCCCTCTAATCCCTTGTCAGATAAATTGAACCCAACAACCACGATTTTTCACCATTTCTCTCCTCTTGTTTTTATCCAAACAAAAGAAAAGGTCGATTTCAATTACCAACTGGGCTTTCCTTTTAATTTCCATATGGGGTAGGGGTATACCCACCCCACTAACCTCCAATGACCAAAGTAATTTGTCCAATAATTTCCCCGAAAAGCCTCATGCAACCGACACACTCTCTATCTAGCCAGATATATAGAATTGAGTAGTTATTTTCGAACCTTTTGTGAAAGGGAGTAATGAACAAACATTCACATGCACATCTTCCATGATTAAAAATTAGAATTTCATGATTTGACATGCCACAGGTAAAGTGCGTGGTAAATTATTGGAACCAATATTGAACCACAAGGAACCTGGAAATTGATTTTTCAGTGATCTCCATATAACAAAGTCGAATCATTTTAAAGTGCCAAAACATGGTTAATGAGATCATGAGGTCTGAAACCGGCCTTTGATCAATTTTGTATGAGGCCTACCAATACCATGGAACCCTAAGTTGTAGCACTCGATTTGAAACGATGTAATGGTCTTTCGAACCCACCCATTTCTTGGCCATCAGACGAGATGAATGAAATTTCGTTTTCAGATTTCAAGTTTTTAATTTGGGTTCTTTTGAAAAAAAATGCAACTTGAGAAGCTGCATTTTCAATTTTCAAAACAAATGCAACTTGAAACTTCAAAACAAATTGGTCATCAACGGGTATTTAGAAAAATTAACTTCAAGCCATATTTTTTAAGGAAAACTAATGAAAATGGTTTGAAAACTTTGAGTTTTAATGATAAAGACAAAATAAAGGGTAAAGTGAATAGTACAAGGATTGACTTTTTAGTGTAAAAATGTGGTTTTTCGTTAAAGTGAACAGTACCGGGAGCTTTTCGTTAAAGTTTCCTGTTTTTTAAGATAAACAATGAGAAGCTGGATAACCCGCAGCCATGTAGTTATATATGATCCGAGAAAATTCGGGAAATGGATATTGATTGGATAGATTTCTACTGAAACATGCAGAATTTCTAGGGCACCATTAGAGCATTATATTGAAGATATTGGACAAACGGTCTCAACAAACACACTATACCAGATAGTGTACTGTCTTTGTTACGGGCCAACCCCAGCCATGTGCAAGTAACGACAAGGTACAGCTAGCTCATATGTTGTTTTTAAGCAGGCCCACTTTTTGTAGAAGACTAATATATCCATTTCATAGTCTTATTTTATCACTAATTTTTTAATGAAAATTTTAATACCAAATTTAACATTTAAAAAGACTTCGAAGGTCTTGTTAAGATTTATCACATCCCAGTCTCGACTCCGCCGTAACACGATATTGTCTGCTTTGAGCTTACCATTCCCTCACGAATTTGTTTCTGAGTTTCGGCACGAGAACTTCCCAGTGGGTCACCCATCCTAGGAATGCTCTCGCCATAACTTGCTTAACTTCGGAGTTCCAATGGAATCCGAAGCCAGTGATTTCCCAAAATGCCTCATGCTATAGGGAGGGGAGAATGTACATATAAGGCACATCACCCCCTCTCCGTTGGTCGATGTGAGATATTACAATCCACGCCCCCCTTAGGGCCCCAAAGTCCTTGTCGGCTCACTCGCACCGAACGACATAGTGGCTCTGATACCATTTTGTCACATCTTAGTCTTGACTTCGTCGTAGCACGATATTGTTTGCTTTGGGCTTACCATTCACTCACATATTTGTTTCTAGGAACTCAAACGAGAACTTCCCAGTGGGTCACCCATCCTAGGATTGTTCTCGCCCAAACTCGCTTAACTTTGGAGTTATGATGGAATCCGAAGCCAATGAGTTCCCAAAAGGCCTTGTCTTATATGGAGATGAGCATGTACATATAAGGCACATCAACCCCTCTCCATTGGTCGATGTGAGATGTTACAAAATTAATCATCTTGTATAGACCTGACAATTTCTTACACAACACGTAAACGACATGAAAATAACGGGTTTCGGATGAACATAATAACTAATCGGATCATTATCGGGTCACACGATAATAACCCGTTAATAACGGGTCATTAACAGGTTTACACGAGAGTGACACATGGGTAATCTATTACGACACAATAAGAAAAAAAATATTTTGATGATTTTAATTTTTTAAACTGCTAAAAAAAACTTATTATAAAATACAATAGATATAATGAATATGTATTTATTTTTTATTAATTATTATTCTACATAAATTTTAAAATTTAAATTTTATTTATTTATTTACTTTTATAGTATATTATAGGCGAAGATTGAGATTAAAAATCATAAAACACATTAAAAATAAAAATATCAAGTAATTTAAAAATATCAAACACATTAAAAAAATTTATAATAATTAATTGACATGTGCAAAAAATATGAAAAAAATATGCAAACGCTTGTAATCGCATCCTCTACGCTTTAAAGATGAGTATATGATCGTTTGAATTTTTAAAACCATACAAACTCTCATGAATTGTATATTTAAGGGAGTTCAAAATAAACAAAATTCATAATCATTAATGTATAAGTTTGATAGATGTGAAAGCATAATAAACATTCATAATGACATCCTCAACACTTAGACGATGGTTACATGGTCGTTTAGATTTTTAAAACTCTCCAAATCTCATGAACAATGTTTTTTATTTGAGTGCAAAATTAATACTAATTATTGTAGAAGTGTGAAAAATGTAATCACTCGTAATGAAAAGCTTTACAACTTTCATGATGGGGTCAACTCTGAAATTTAGTATGTATATACTAATTTAGTATTATGTTTTATATTTTTTTGGGTCAAATTATGTTTTTCATTTTCATTTTTATTGATTTAAAATATATTTTTCTTAATGGGTAACGGGTCGGGTCATATTATCTGATAATATTAACGGGTTGATTTTGGGTTAGGTCATATTACCCGTTTACTTTAACGAGTATTACACGACATAACCCGTTAAGCTATCGAGTATGACACGAACACGAGAAACACGACACGAATGCCAAATCTAATCTTGTATATCCTTTGTAATCACTTGTATATCCTTTGTAGTCCAAGGGAAAAAAGAAAAAGGAATAGAAAAAAATTTAACAATTTAAAATGAGAAGCGAATCAAACCTCCTCATTTTGTCTCTTCATTCCTCACTCCTTTCTAACTCTTTCGTCCCCCTCTATCGTCTCTTTTTCTCGTCCACCCCACCCACCCCACCCACCCCAAATTCTCTCTTCTTTTCAACCCTTAGTTCTGCATTGGAATTCAGAAATAAATAGGGATATGAATATTCTTTCCATATCTGGTGGGGGAGAATGAAAGAGATAGAAAAGAACAGATAAAGGAAGGTAACCTTCTAGGTGACAAAGGGAAAAGGAGTTGCCACAGTCATATATGGTGCCTGGTTGTGGTGCCTTTTATGGCTAGGTTTGGTGGGAACGTTCATGGCTGTTCTATTTTCTTAAAACATCCAAGATTTGATGATTCATTATATTTATTTTATTTACAACTTATTAGGGATATTTTATCTCTTCATCCCTCACTCCTTCTTAACTCTTCCGTCCCCCTCTATCTTCTCTTTCTCTCGTCCACCCCAACCACCCAAGTTCTCTCTTCTTTTCAACCTTTAGTTCTAAATTGGAATTAGGAAATAAATAGGGATATGAATATTCCATCCATATATGGTGGGGAGAGAAAGAAAGAGATAGAGAAGAACAGAGAAAGGAAGGTAACTTTCTAGGCAGCAAAGAGAAAAGGAGTTGCCACAGTCATATATGGTGCTTGGTTGTGGTTCCTTTTATGGCTAGTTTAGGCGGGAACGTTCATGGCTGTTCCATTTTCTTAAAACCTCCAAGATTTGATCATTCATTATATTTATTTATTTTTTACAACTTGTTAGGGATATTTTAGGAATATAAGTGGGTGGGAAGAGAGTGTTTGGTTTTTTATTTTAAAATTTTTATGATGGGTGAAAATATAACATGGGTGGGTAAATATGACTATGGGGTAACCCTAGTAACACTTCTTATAATAGCTTGGTAATGACTATTGACCATTTTAATGTAGCATTAGTGCTATTTTGGTAACACTTTATGTAAGACTCGTTTGATAATCATTTCTACTGGAACCAAATTCGTGTACCACCATGAAGGGCAGAGATGCACAAACTCAATAAAATGTAGAACACTAAATAATCGTAAACAGCCAAGGATCGGGGAGCGGGCCAAAGGCTCTTCGACGGTCAAGTTAATAAGCCAATATATGAGAATCAAGCAGTAAGCAAGAGAATAAATGTGTGATAATTGCATTATCAAAGATGAACCTTAGAAGGTGTATTTATACCAGTCGTGATAGAGATCTTTTAGGATATAGAATTCGTATTAACTGTGGGAATCTTAGTAGATAACTAAGAGTAGATATTAAATCCTGTTAAGAGTGTGATTTCTTGCGGCACACGCCAATCCCTTTTGTAGGACCTCCAAGAATATAAGAAAACTAGTTAATTCCATACTAGATCAGGTTGTCGTATCTTGCGAAACAAGCATGGTTAGATTTCACCTATTGATTTGGGATAGGATGATAGTGGCATCGATGATCCATTTGTGTACCTCCGTGATGAAAGTTGTTGAGTCCATGATCGAACTTCTGAAGACAATAACGATGAGGGACGCCATGTTGCTTATGCACAATAAAAAGAGGCAGCTCTTTACATTATCGTGCGACTTTGTCTTGCCGACAGATGAGTCTCGAGGTGAGGCATTTCAAATTCAATAGTGAGATCAATAAGAGACTCATCTTTAAATAGTGTTGATTTTTTTTTTTCTTTTTTCCAACTTTTCTCCTCCAGTTTTCGTACCAAAGTATGGCTCTGATCAATTTTTGTTATCCTCCTCCTTTCTTACCTATTCCTCACTTTGAGCCTTCGATGATTTGGATATGTAGCCAAGAAGTTTGCAACACTTCTATTCGTTGTTATCAAGAATCACTAGATAGCTCCACTAAATAAAATTTCTCTTGAGGATTTCCTAGTTGGGATGCCTTCTTCGAACCTTTAATTGACACATGGTACAACATAACGTACTTGACTTAGTATGCTAGCCCCAGATAGAGGTAATTATACTCGAGGTCGGAGTTCAGATCCATCACTCTGCTTATTTCATTATCGCCATTTCGATTATTCCCTCAACTGACATAGAGCCCATGTTTGAATGTTATAGTCAATAGCTCTTAGGTTCTATAATCTTTTCGGAGGTCGGATGGTGCGTTGGACTTCCGGATCAAGGAGCCATGTCCCCATATCGATAGCTTAACTTTCATAATCATGCTTAATACAGGTCAAGTCTCCCAAGCTGCTAACCGAGTCCTGTGGAATGGGCTAAAGAATACTCATCAGGCTACAATATTGTGTATTATTTTGGAATTTAGGGTATTTTATGTACCGTAATGAAGAACAAGCAAAAGCGTGCGAGGATTTAAAAAATCACTCCCAGCTTTGGAGCACTACCATGTATATAAGTAAATAATCAAAAGTACATATCTCTTGGAGCACTACCATGTTTGTGTTGCGAGTTATACATTAGTTAAAATGTAAATAGTAGTTTATTGTCCCACATTGGTGAAGTACATATGTAATACCAATTGTAACTCCTATATATACTCCACTTTGGAGATTAATATATATATAAGAAATTCCCAAATATTATCATATATTATTGGTATTTACCATGTTTAGTTCAATATGGCATCAGAGCAGTTCGCTCTTGGTGACCTGTGTGCTTTAAATTTTGTGCCCACATTTTTCGTGATTTCCTCCGCGTGAGAAAAAAAAAAAAAAAAAAAAAGAAAAAAGAAAAAAAAAGTGCCGCGCTACAGTGCCGTGAACAGTGGTCTTCTACATTACGTGAACAGTGATTGCTACAGTACCGTGAATGGTATTGCTACAGTGCCGTGAACAGTAATTGCTACAGTACTCTGGTAAATTGTTTTCATTCCGCTGCGTATCTTTTGTGCCTTTATTGTTCGTGATTTTGTTCAATGGCTCAATATAATCATAGTGTTGTTATGCATCTTGGTGGAACAAATAAATGGATAATTGATACTGGGGCCACTGATCATGTGACGAGTGACCCTAGAGTGTTTGATGAGTTATGTGATTATGTACGTGATCCGTATATTACTAGTGCAAATGGAGCACTTTCCCCTGTGAAGGGTGAAGGCACTATCTCTTTGACTCCAACCTTATCACTGGTCCGTGCTTTACTTGTTCCTGATGTTAAGTGCAATCTTTTGTCGGTAGGAAAACTTCTTGATACTTTATATTGTTCTGCTCACTTCTATCCTACGTATTGTTATTTTCGAGATATTCAAACTCAGAAGATAATTGGTTATGGTAAAAGGATAGGGGGTTTGTACATCTTGACTATGGAGGATACTGTTGTTTCCGGTTCAAATAATCATCAAGTTTTAAGTGCTAAAGTGGATAACAGACATCAAATTTGGTTGTGGCATCGACGATTGGGACATCCATCATTCAGTTATCTGAAGCATCTATTTCCTTCTTTGTTTCGCACTTGTAGTGATTCAGAGTTCAAGTGTGAAACATGTGTCATGGCTAAGAGTCATCGTGCTTCCTTTCCTGTAAGTGATTCTAAAGCTACTTTACCATTTGATTTGATACATTCTGATGTGTGGGGTCCTGCAAAAGTTACTTCTAATGGATTCCGTTGGTTTGTTACTTTTATTGATGATTGTACTCGGGTAACTTGGGTGTTCTTGATGAAAAATAAGAGTGATGTTCCGTTACTTCTTCAAGAATTTTGTACAATGGTATCTACTCAGTTTCAGACCAAAGTTAAGGTCTTCAGGTCTGATAACGGAGGAGAATATGTGAATCACACTTTGGCATGTTTTTTCCGTGATCATGGTATTATTCACCAGACGACTACTCCGTTTACACCCCAACAAAATGGTGTGTCCGAACGGAAGAATCGTCAAATAATGGAGGTTACTCGCTCCTTGATGTTAGATAAATGTGTTCCTAATCATTTGTGGGGTCATGCTGTTTTGGCTGCTGTGTATTTGATCAATCGTGTTCCAAGTCGGGTTCTTGATTTCCAGACACCGTTTGATGTGCTACAAAAACATGTTTCTCTTGTTTCTGTCTCAAAGCTTCCTCCGAAAGTGTTCGGGTGTATTGCGTATGTGCATGTCTACTCTCATCAGCGGAGTAAACTTGATGCATGTGCTCTCCGGTGTGTCTTTATTGGGTATGCTAACAATCAAAAAGGCTATAAGTGTTATCATCCTCCGACTCAAAAAACTTATATTACCATGGATGTCACCTTCCATGAGGAAGTTTCGTATTTTGTGAAGCCCTCTTCCGACTCTCCACTTCAGGGGGAGAGGGGGAGTGAAGTGCAGATTCGAAGAGATGATATGGATGATGTGTTACAGACAGAGTTGGGAACAGAACCTATTATTTTACGTGATACTAATCAGTCGGCTACAGATGATGATCGGTTGCCTGCTGCGGATATATCTGATGAATTACCTTCTGATGATCGGTTGCCTGCTGCTGATATGTCTAACGAGTTGCCTGATGATGGTTCGTCCAGTGATGATTCTTCTAACTGTTTGGTACAAGATGGTGGCATACATGAGGTAAATTCTGACGATTCTTCTACTTATCAGTTGCCTCCACGAGCTAATCGTGGAAAACCTAAAGTACAATATGAGCCTGATATGCATGCCAAAGCCAAATATCCTATCAACAATTATGTGTCTTCTCATCGTTTGTCCCAACCATATGCATCTTACATATGTCAGCTATCTAGTGTATCAATTCCAACAAAATTGCAGGATGCTTTGTCTGACCCTAAGTGGGTTAATGCTATGAAAGTTGAGATGGAAGCTTTGGAAAAGAATTCTACTTGGGATTTGATTCCGTTACCAAACGGGAAGAAAGCCGTTGGATGTAGATGGGTGTTTACTATTAAGCACAAAGCAGATGGTTCTATTGATCGGTATAAAGCCAGATTAGTTGCTAAGGGTTATACTCAAACCTATGGGGTGGACTATCAGGAGACCTTTGCTCCTGTTGCCAAACTTAATACTGTGCGTGTTCTTCTGTCCTTGGCAGCAAACCAGGATTGGCCTCTGTTGCAGTTTGATGTTAAGAATGCTTTCCTTCATGGTGATCTTAAGGAGGAAGTGTATATGGATCTCCCACCTGGTATTGGAACATCTCCCGGAAAAGGTATTGTATGCAGGTTACGAAAGGCCTTGTATGGTTTGAAACAATCTCCTAGAGCATGGTTTGGGAGGTTTACAAGTTCAATGAAGAAGTTTGGGTATATCCAGAGTCATTCAGATCATACTTTGTTTCTAAAGCGACAAAATGGTAAGCTAACTGCATTGATTATTTATGTTGATGACATGATAGTGACTGGTGATGATCAAAATGAGATACAGCACCTTCAAAAGTACCTAGCTACTGAGTTTGAGATGAAAGATTTGGGTGAATTGAAGTATTTTCTTGGAATCGAGGTTGCACGATCCAAGCATGGTATTTTTCTATCTCAAAGGAAGTATGTTCTTGATTTGTTAGCTGAAACAGGTATGTTAGATTGCAAACCTGTTGATACTCCGATTGAGCAGAATCATCGTCTGGGCTTATTTCCAGATCAAGTTTCAACTCATAAGGAACGGTATCAGAGGCTTGTGGGGAGATTAATTTATTTGTCTCACACTCGCCCTGACATTGCTTATGCAGTTAGTGTGGTAAGTCAATTTATGCACTCACCTAGTGAAGCTCATATGGATGCAGTAACTCGTATTTTGAGGTACTTGAAGATGGCTCCTGGCAGAGGCCTGATTTTCTCCAAGAATGATCATTTGAATGTCGAAGGGTACACAGATGCAGATTGGGCTGGTTCTATCACTGATCGACGATCTACATCTGGATACTTTATGTTTGTGGGTGGTAATTTAGTTACTTGGAGAAGCAAGAAACAAAAAGTGGTGGCTAGGTCAAGTGCAGAAGCTGAGTTTCGTGGTATGTCTCATGGTGTATGTGAGTTGTTGTGGTTGGAAAAATTGTTGAGAGATCTTGGGTTTAAACACAAAGGTGCTATGAAACTTCATTGTGATAACAAGGCTGCTATTGAGATTGCTCAGAATCCAGTGCAACATGATCGAACAAAACATGTGGAGATTGATCGACATTTCATTAAGGAAAAATTGGATGCTGGAATTATTATGTTTCCGTTTGTGAGATCTGAAGATCAACTGGCTGATGCTCTTACTAAGGCTGTGTCTAATAGTGCGTTTTCCGACTCGCTTGACAAGTTGGGCATGCGTGACATCTTTGCACCAACTTGAGGGGGAGTGTTGCGAGTTATACATTAGTTAAAATGTAAATAGTAGTTTATTGTCCCACATTGGTGAAGTACATATGTAATACCAATTGTAACTCCTATATATACTCCACTTTGGAGATTAATATATATATAAGAAATTCCCAAATATTATCATATATTATTGGTATTTACCATGTTTAGTTCAATAGTTTGGACACCTCAGAAGACATCCATTCTCATAATTTGTAAATTCTAAAAGTAACCGCATAGCCATTGCTACTCGTCCAACCTATGCTTAAATGCAGGAGGTGGATGGGTCAGAGTTTCCACATGACCCTCAAAAGTTTGTGGTGGTTTTGTAGCTCACACTTCCAGTCCCTTAACCGATTATTCCATAGGCAATTTTGTAGGCCGTTGTACCCTCATCTTCCATGTCAATCTCGAAATTGATCTAAAATAGACAAAAAAGAAGTGTTAGGTATAAAAATACATTAAGTAATTAAGTAATTGTCTAGAATATACAAAATTATTAAAACTATTAAATTAAAAAATAATAATAATAATAAAATAAAAATAAATATAAACAACAACAACAACAACACATATTTACCAGGAGATTTGCCATTAGCGCCTACTTCACTTCAGGGGAGATGTTCCTCCATCTATCAATACTCATGGGGCACTTTGCCTGAATGAGGACTCCTATCTTGTGACTCAATATTGAATGAACACAGAGGTCTACCGCACGCATATGTCTTGGATAGTATTCAACCCTCATTCTTCCACCAAGATTAAAGCTAATACGGCGCCCAGGCATCTATTAAAAAAATTTAAAATAATTTCTAAAAATTCCAACATTTTCTAAATATTGCTAACATTTCATAAAAATTTATAATACACACAATATTTAATTATAATTTCGAAAAAAATTATATTTCCTAGTAATTTTATAATATAAATACAAAAAGACAAAAAACAAAACCTTTCTCATATCACCCGTCCCCCTGTACCTCCCAACCCATTCCCCTCCTCAACCCGTCATCCTTGTACCCCCACCCTAACATGTCCCCCTCCCCAAGCTGCAACCCCTACTGCTTGAGCCCCCCTCCCCAAACTTTACCACCTCCTTTCTTCAACCTCTCAAACCCTTCCCTCACCAACCTCCCCAATTTTTTCCAACCCAAATTCTCATAAAAATTAAAACATACAAATCACAAATACACAATATCAATTACACATTTACAATATAAATCACAAATTCAAACATAAATATAAAATTTTAAAATAGTTGGGGATAGATATCATACCTTTGTTAGAGTTTAAGAGTTGACGAGATGTTGAAATAGATGGCAAGTGTGAGAGTTTGAGAGAGGGAATGTTATTTTGCTATTGGGGGTGGGGGGAGGGGGGGATTTTGGAGAGAAAGGAAAGAATGAATCTAATGCAAGAAGAAGGAATCTCGGCCTAATATAAAACATCAGAGCTTTTACCGATGAACAAGTTCGTCGGTCAAATAATTTTAAACACATAGCAGAATATCAGTTTGGCCGACGAACTCTTCCGTCAGGCAAGTGTTTTAGAAAATATTGCAAACTAAAAATTTTGGTGGAAAAAATGTGGGGAAAACACTTCGCTCGACGAGTTTTTGGTCAATTCGTCAAGCAATCCCAAAAATTGGAGGGAAAGTTTTTCGGAAAAAAAAAAAACCGAGGGAAATTTTTGACATAGCTCGATAAATTTTAGGTTTGGGCCGAGGAAATTTTATACTTTGCTCTACAAAATTATATTTCCCATTGAGCAAGTAATAAAATTAGAAAAATTCATTGAAAAAAAATTGGAACAGAGATAATCGAATTTAATGATAAGGTGTATTCAATGTGGGTTTGAACTCTCAATTAGCATCTATAGAAAAAATAATTGAAATCAAAAGTGATATAGCTGTTACATTGATATGCTAAGTTTGTAAATGCCTAACCTTTTGAACCGATCCCTACTCCCTGCAAGTTTATTTTGGATGATTTTTTGCTTATGCAATCTTGTACTATATTTAAACAAGTTTGACAGTTGGATCGTGAAAAATAATTTTGGAGAGTTTGTATCCTCATAATGCAATTGATTCAACCAACACTTAGGGTGCGTTTCTTGTACCGTAGTATTTTAGACTGGACTAACTTCATGGACTAAGTTGAATTGGCTTGGTATGGACTAATTAGGATCAGAATAATGGAAGGTTTAGTGCAATGTCGGACTAAGTTACAAACTAAATTATTTTTGGAATAAAATATTTTGTCATTTTTTAAATTCTTTCTCTACACTCTCTCTACCTTTCCTTCTTTTTTTTCTCTTTTTTTCTCTCTCTCTTATTTTCCTCCTTTCCAGAGGCTTCTGGTCTCTTCCTTTTCTTTTCCTTCTCAACCTAAATCTATCTTTGACTTCTATCCCCGCAAGTGCTTCTGGTCCCTTATTTCAAATCCCTTATTTTTTTCCCTAATTTTGCTCGTCCCTCTCCCTCTTTTTCTCCCCTCTCCATTTTTTTCTCCCCTCTCCAGCTTTGCCTTCTCGATCTCAAACTAGATTCCAAATTCTTAATGTTGATCTGATTCTCCTGCACCTGAGCTTCCAAGCTAGAAATTAATTGGCAAATCAGAATCAGAGCAAGTTCAGGTGCAACAAACGCAAAAGCCTTATCTCCGGTCAAATCGAGTGAGCTCCAAGTCTTGGGAATTGAGGGCTTTTCGATGATTAGAATAGGAAGAACTGTACAATGTTAGGGATCCAGAAAAAAAGGAGCTTGCTGAGGTGGATGACGAGGGATGCTCTAAATTATTCGACAGTTGGGAGGGATAGGAAGAGAGAGATTAGATTGTGGGCAATGAGAGACGATGAGGAGGAGAATGCCAGGATAGACTAGCAATCCCATGGTTGTCTGTGGGACTCGCTAAGAGTACCTAGCAAGCCCTGTAGTCGAAGCGAGTGAAGGCTAAGCTCATTAAAGCTAGTCCATGCACAGAACAAACATGGGTCTTCACTAAATTTCAATCTAGTCTAGTCTAGTGAAAATTAAGGACACTAAACATACATGCCCTTAATGTTTTAACCTTAACCTTATTAGGTGTAATGTATCATTTTGTTCATAATTGGGTCCCTTCATTGTATTCTTCTAGGGTCGAGAAGTGTAGTTGTAAAAAATAATTAAATTCTAAGCCAAAATAACCGTTAATATTAATTGTTTCTAACTGTCAAAGGATTTCGTCTCATTGCCTAATGTCCAAATGTTTATTTTTGATGATTATTGGCGTATAGAATCTCATAATATTGTTCGATGCGAAGATTTCTCTGGAGAAGGATCATCGGAACTCAGCACAGCTCTCCAAGGGATTGGCACTTTGGATGTGTGGTCGGGCTCTCGCTTGTTGATGTGCTACAAGAAGAGGACAAAGTTAGTTATGAAAGTTGCCTTTGTGAGGCCTTAGGTGTAGGCCTTGAGGCTCGCAATCAAAACAAATTGAGTGCTAGGCATGCCATTGCTATCTCAGTATAGCAGATATAGAACAAGAGTGTTTTAAGTTGATTACTTGCGCCCCAAGTTACTCGGACTTCTTGTTATCAAAGGATTGTCGTGGATGGGTTAAGTCCACATTAAGTTCTTTTTCTTGCCTTGTAAACAAGGACTTTTAGTTCATAGTCTTGTATGTTTGAATGAAGAAAGTCTAGATCCCCTTAAGTCATTTGTTCGGTCCTAGATTGCTTTTAATGATAACATATCCATTAAACTAGCCGGATCTATATACAAATGAGGCTCTTAAAGTGGGAAAACAGGTGGAAATAACTTGAATACATACTGGAGAATGCATTAAGTAATAGATCTACAAATTAAAAAAAAAAAAAAACAAAGAGCGTCGAGCAAGATTTCACCTTGTCTGTCAAGGTTGAACCTCTTGGAATCACTTCTCTTTGAATTAACAAGGGTTTATATGCTAAAAAGGGATGGATGGTAAACAAGTTTGCACAAAGGGAATCGATACTACACCACTAAAGGAGGTAGCAAAGCTTTAAACTAGACAAAAGATAGCTTATTGCTAAAAATGACTGAATCTGGGTTGATTTCAGCTTTTAGATGCAAATATGGCTTGAGAGCAGAGTTTGTATGTTTGTTTGTTTGATTGGTTGAGTGTCCTTGGCTCTGGGCCTCTTCCTCCTTGTATAGGCAGATTAGCCTGATTGTTGTAACTTTGTTCTTGCCCAAAAGCACTTTGAGGGTAGTGAGTCATCAACTTTTTACTTGGAATGCCACTAGAAAGTGCTCTTTGGCTAGTAGTAGGTTAGTGTCCATCATTTGTCACTTCAATAGTAAGCATGTGGCTTTGCATTTTGGCTGAGAAGGCTTCAATTTACCTCTGGGCTTGGTGCAGGGCTATGGGCAAATCCCTTTTTAGTTGGCACCATTGGGCTTTCCTTCATCTAAGTCCACCGTTTAAATATTAACCTAAACATTGCCCCCTTTAATCATTGTTGAGTCTGCAACCCAAGACATTAATAATGATTAAATAGTCGTCGCACGCCTTTACTCGGGACTTGCACCATTTAAAATAGTTGTTGTGAACTAAGCATTTGCACTAACCCACGAATTCCATCATTAATTAAATGCTCACTCTATAATTCTCACTTAAACTCCTCGGCAAAGTACCTTAGTCATTTCGAGCCTTCAAATTCCCAGAACTTCCCAGAATTCTCAGAGATTTTCTAGAAACTCCTCTCGTTCATCAGTTCTTGACCTCTAATTCCAAATTTCTTCCTATCTTTTCCTCAAAATCAGCTAATGGCACCCAAAGTTGCTTGAACTCCATCTTCCTATGAATTTCGTGAGCGTTTTTCCACCATGCGTCATTTACTCAATGGTTTGCATTGCCCTCGGGGAGGCCTACACACTAAACTCTTATTCGATGAGGGAGGAGCACACTCATTAGGGCCTGCATAGACTTCTCAGCTCCCTGTAGTTGCAGAAAACAATATGCCCAAGGAGAATTGGTATAACCTTAGCCCAAGGAGAATTGGTGGCCTATTTTGGAGCCCAAATAAAATTGTTACTTGTTTTGAAGTCCAAATAAAGAATCCAAAGCGAATATGGTTGGTTAGGAGACCAAAAGCAGAATGGGAAGGGAATTGGAATACCTAGGCTGATTTGGAGGAGCAAAATAAGGAACAACGTTCAAAACCTTGGCTTAATGGTTGGGATCACCTTGCAACTAGGGTTTCATATCACTTTTACACAAGCCCCCTTTGGGGTCGCCCAAAGCTCTCTCTCTTCTTTTTCTTTAGCCTTTCTTCCAGAAACAAAACCTTATTTCCCATCACCATCCGCTACCACCGAAGAAACCACGTAGCTGTGCTATTCTTGGAGAAGTTCAACATCAAAATTGCTTCAAGGGCATTTCTTCTATGAACTTTAATTTCACTCATGTTGTTCTTGATATTTATATATTATGTAATCATGTTGTGTAATTAAGTTCATCGTTGGGGATTTCAATGTAGCCTTGCAAAACTACTCTTTGTTATTAAGTTAAAGTATTCAAATTACCAATCTATGTTCTTGTTTCATTCATTGATTTTATAGTTTAATTTGTTTGTTAATCTTAATGCTTGATCACCATTAGGGCTGCTTATGAATTATTTGATCAAGGTTATAGTACACATCATGGTTAATCTTGGTGGACATGTGAATGAATGAAGAAACTGCTACACATACATTCTGCCATGTGATATTTTTAGTTCTTTGAAGTTTTCTTGTTCTTGATGGATTCTTAGTTGGTAATCTAAGTTGAACATCACAACTAGGTGCAGATTAGGAGTACTTGATCACACGCACACATCAAATGGATGATCATAAATGAGTAAAACGAACCCTAGTTGCATATTGGAGAGTTGAATACATTTTGACTTAATTTTCATGGAATTGGCTAGTAATGGTGAAATCGGTATCCCTAGTTCCATTCCCATTATTTCTTAATCAACCTATCATTTATCTTTATCTTTCTTGCATTTTTTTAAGTTTATAAGTTTTCAATTGAAAAATCTAAATCTAGTTTGCATTTTCATTGTTTAGTTTGGGTTCTCATAAAGCTAGTAATTTGTAGAGTTTTAATCAGTCCCTGTGGTTCAACACCCTTACGTGTGCCACTATACTATCCTTATTTTTTCACTTGAAAGGAACACAACAAAATTTTGGCGCCGTTGCTGGGGACTGATTTCAGTCCCCTCTAATTGCTTGCTTTATAAACCCTATCTATTTTTATTTTCTTAGTTTAGATTTTTCATTTACAATTTAGTTTGTTTTGATTTTAGGTGGTATACAAAGATGTATGGTGTATGTCCATTATGTGCCAAGACTGGGCATCCTTATCAATTCTGCCCAAGGAGAGATGAGTTTCCTACGTTTGTCCGAGAGCACTCATGCTGCATGTGTTTCTCTAACCAAGAGGCACTGCAACCATTGTTAAACACATATAGCCCTGCTTGGAGGAACTCTGATCATGCCTCTTGGAACAACATAGAAGCTCCAAATCAAGCATTTGCACCTCCATCACAGCGGGAATCCTTTAACACTACTTTGGAGGACACTTTGAAGCTACTTGCTCAAAGCACTTTACAATTTCAACAATCAACGTGTAGCATGATTCAAGAACACTCCACTGCACTTACCAAGTTGGAAATTCAATTGGGGTAGATTGTCCAAGCATTGAATGAACATCAATTCGGTGGTGATGATCAAGAAGAGAATGAGGAACAACCAAATGAAGCTTGCAGTGCGTATTTTAATGAGGTCCTGAGCTTTACGAAGATGAAGATCCTTTCATTCCTAACAAACCATATGTTCCACCAATTCCTTTTCCAGGGAGATTGTCAAACAAAAGCATGATGAGTCACCCATAGATGTGATTGGTGAAACTGTGCTGGACATAGTGTTTAAAGCTCTTCCTCTATCCTCCAATTTAATTGAATGTTTTTCAAAATCTGTGCCGAATTCTCCATGTTGTTTTACATCTTTTCAGGTGCCATATTTGGAGTGTTTGGAAGATGATTTGCTACCATTTCAAAAGGGAAAAGAATGGAAGTTCGATAACGAGACCTTGTTCCATCTCAAACAAAGAAAGAAGATATGGTCTCACATTTTATTCACAAGGTGAGACAAAAATCCCATCACAATCAAGTCCTTGTGGAAGTTCAACACACCATATTCAAAGTCCCTCGAAAGAAACCACTTCTTCTGACCAAGGTTTGGAGGTACCTTGACTTCCTGCCACCCTAGGCGTTCATCCATCATACCCACCACGTCTTGCCTAGACGTTAAATAAAGTGCTTGTCAGGAGGCATCCTAGTTGGGTTTGTGTTCTTTCCTTTTATTTGTGTCTTTTAGTTTTATTTTATTTTCATTCCACACTCTGCCTATTTACATTGCATGCATTCCATTCATTTTTAAGCATCGAGGACAATGCTTAGTTTAGGTTTGGGGGTGTGGGATTGAAAATTTTCGTTGCTTTTAGTTTTGGTTAAGTTTACTTTTGCTTACTAATGTGAATGTATATGAGGGCTATGTTTACAAACAAAACTACAGTTTTGTCATGAAAAAGTTTTGTATCTTATTTTCTTTTACTAAGTTGTTACTCTTTGAATTATGATGGTAAAAGTACCATGCTCAAATTCTGGAAGAAGAATAGTGGAGACAACCCTAGTGAGCTATTTTGAGCCTATTTGCTTCTTTGAGAGGGTTTAAAGTGTTTCTATTCCTATCTTTTTCTTTCAGACTCACTTCAAATGATCTCATTTTTTCTCTTTGATTCAATGCTAAGAATAATCCTATGTTGTAGATACCATGTGTTTATTATCACCTATGAATGAACTCATTGAGGCGATGTTAGGCTATGCATGTTTTAACCACTAAAAGGCCTAATTCCCATCCCTTTGTGTGCTCCATTCACCCTTGTTACAGCCAAACACTTTTAGCTTAGTTCTTTCATCACACATACCAAACTCTATCAATTTTAGCCCATTACAGCCATACCTTATAGTTTGGGGAATAGTAAAGTGATGAAGACACAGATAGATTGAGCTCTAGATCAACAATGTTTAAGATCCTCTCCAATTATTCTTTGGGGCGCCCCCTCAGATAAATAAATGGAACGATTTCTCTATTCCAGGGGTAGGCGCCTTTGGTGCTATGCCGGTCGAAAACACTAACATGTGCTCGAATTGCAAAAAAAAAAAAAAAAAAAAAAAACAAGAACCAAAGAAGAAGCAATTCCCAAATCTTCCCATTATCATGCATGGGTCCTGGATGCCAAGAACAAATAACAATGATGAATTCAAGTGAAAAGCCTGCTTATTTCATAACAAAGACACTTTGCTTATTACATAATTTCACTCACATGTGTTTGTGGAGAGACTACACTTTAGGATTTGAGAGAATTTGAGTTATATTTGTGAGCACTAGAGTTGAGGCGAATTCTATCTTTGGCATTTGAGTATGGTGTCTTTGAAGTCATGAGTCATGGAATAATATTTTTACACTCTACATATGATACGATTCTTTGAAGTGGCAGACTTTTGGTTTGAATGTTTTACTAAGCTTTCATTGGTTTTTATTAGTTTGTTTCAAGTATGCTTTAACCAATTTGTTTGCAGAGTCTATAGATGTTTGTGGCCTTCATCACTGTAAACCCTCAGGAAACTCCTCCGACTAGGGACACCTAAAGGTTTAAAGGCTTGTTGCACATGCTCAGTGGAATCGTTTTGCCAGCTAAAGTGGTATAGTTAGATTTTATTGTTTTTCTGTGTTTTTAGTTATAGTTTTGCTCGAGGACTAGCAAAAATCCAGGTGTAGGGATAACTCATATATTTCATGCATTTATACCATCCATTTCTAGTCTCTTTGTGATGTTTTTGAGTTAAACTGGTTGCATTTCACCTTATTTTGTATCAGTGTGCAGTTACATGCATTTTAAGATGAATTTGAAGTCAAAAGAAGTGAAAACATGCCATTTTTTGGGGTTGACCCTTATTCAAACGTAGAAAGAAGTTTGGTGGCCTGTTTTAGAACCCAAATAAAGTTGGTACTTGTTTTAAAGTCCAAATAAAGAATCCAAAGTGAATCTGGCTGGTTAGGAGACCAAGAGTAGAATGGGAAAGGAATTGGAATATCTAGGCTGATTTGGATGAGTCAAATAAGGAAAAACGTTCAAAACCTTGGCTTAATGGTTGGGATCACCTTGCAATCAGCTATAGCCCCATTTAGCATATAAATACTAGGGTTTTAGATCACTTTTAGACAATCCCTCCTTGGGGTCTCCCAAAGCTCTCTCTCTTCTCTTTTTTTAGCCTTTCTTCCAGAAACAAAACCCTATTTCCCTCCACAATATGTTGCCACCGAGGAAACCACGCAGCTGTGCTGTTCTTGGAGAAGTTGAACATCAGAATTGCTTCAAGGGGGTTTCTTCTATGAACTTTAATTTCACTCATGTTGTTCTTGATATTTATATATTCTTTAATCATGTTGTGTAATTAAGTTCATCGCTGGGGATTTCGATGTAGTCTTGCAAAACTACTCTTTGTTATTAAGTTAAAGTATTCAAATTACCAATCTATGTTCTTGTTTCATTCACTGATTTTATAGTCTAATTTGTTTGTTAATCTTAACGTTTGATCACCATTAGGACTGCTTATGAACTATTTGATTAAGGTTATAGTACACATCATGCTAAATCTTGGTGGACATGTGAATGAATGAAGAAACTGCTATACATACATCCTGCCATGTGATTTCTTTGGTTCTTTGAAGTTTTCTTGTTCTTCATGGATTCTTAGTTGGTAATCTAAGTTGAACATCACAACTAGTTGCAGATTAGGAGTACTTGATCACACGCACAATTCAAATGGATGATCATAAATCAATAAAACGAATCCTAGTTGCAGATTGGAGAGTTGAATGAGTTTTGACTTAATTTTCATGGAATTGGCTAGTAATGGTGAAATCAGTATCCCTAGTTCCATTCCCTTTATTTCTAAATCAAACTATCATTTATCTTTATCTTTCTTGCATTTTTTAAGTTATTTAAGTTTTCAATTGAAAAATCTAAATCCAGTTTGCATTTTCATTGCTTAGTTAGGGTTCTCATAAAGCTAGTAATTTGTAGAATTCTAATTAATTTATGTTGTTTGACACCCTTACTTGTGCCACTATATTATCCTTATTTTTGCACTTGAAAGGAACACAACAATACCTTTCACTTCAGGATGGGAGCAATGTCCCACACTATCCTAGATATGGTGCAGGTCTTCGGGCTTAGGCCCTCAGGCAGGGTTATAGACGTCATTCACGACTGGGCACCTCATTTTCACACGAGTACTAAGAACTCGGGCAACTCTGGTCCCATAATTCAATTGGAGTATAACTTTGCAACTTTCAAGAGTCATGGGACCTCTTTCCTGGGTTTTATCCCATTTGCCAAGAAAGAATTTGGCCCCTCTTCCTCCAACGCCAACAGAGAGCAAGGGCATATGTACATTCTACTGTACTAGCTCAATAAACACATATTCCCAAACAAGTTCAAGGGAGTAAAAGTTGAATGGATCCTTCTATTAGAAGCACTACACAACTTCGACAATGTAGCCACGGGCCCTTTCCTTCTCTCTCATCTCCACCATCTCTTGTATGAGATTACCAAGGGTGAACCATTCGAAACCAACCTTAATGGTCCAACTTGGATGATTCAGTTTTGGCTTCAATGGTATTTCCCCAAGCTTTGGGCTCCCAACCTTGAATTCCTAGAGGGTGTTGCTTCTGCCCGAATTCTAGCCAAAGGTTCTCCAACCAATCACTCTACATTCGCTTGTCTCCATTTTTTCAGAGTCTACAGGACTTGGGCAGACTTAGAGTGGGAAGCTTCAATGCTGAGGAGATACCCCTGGTTTTCTGATCAAGCCTTTCAATATGCCTTTGGATAAGACGATAGCCCCGTCTGTAGAAAGAGATTTATCAGTTGTATTCAGTCAAGGGACCTAGGTTGGGGAGTAAAGAGTGACCGCTATGAGCACGAGCTGGAGGTTTACCACCCCCAACTTCTGTGCTAGACATTTAGGTTTTAGACAAGCTATCTTGGTGCCCTTCTTCGACTCTGTTCATTGCAATACCTCATTTTGACCTGCTCGACGCAGCTTTGAGGTTATGAGCAAGGTTGCCAGAAAACCTATGGCTCTTAATTTTGAATGCACCTCGACCTTTTCTTCCTGGTGGGAAGCAAAATGGAGCAAGAAGTATGGAGGAGACCGGCGTGAGGCTCATGATCGCCTTTTCAAGCAACTCATAATCAAATCATATCTAAAGCCAAGTGAACTTGAAGATTGGAAGGATATGATTCATTAGAAGAACCAACTACTTATGATAGGTATCCCCTACTTCTTCCACTTGTAATTTATGAAATTTTCCTGATTCTTCCCTCTTTAAACCTTTCATTGGTTTCTTTACACTTCCAGCCCATAGCAATCTCACAGAACTGGATGTCGGGCAAGATGAAGATGTTGCAGATGCATTTGTGCTTCAAGAAGTTAAGCCTGAAGTGGAGAGACAAAGTGTTGGAAAAGGCAGGGTTGTCTCTGAGCTGCTTAGAGACTCGGAGGGTGAGACAAAGCCTACAGTAGAGCCTCTGGCTACGCGTCGAACAAAGGCATTGGTGATTAATTCTTCAAAATCCTAGCCTGATGAGCGACCTCGAGCTCAACTTTCTATTCCTGGTCAGCGGGCAACCCAATAAAGAAAAGAACAAGGGCACAGACCGCCAAATCCTCCAACTCTTCCAAGTCTTCCATTGCTTCTCCCGTTGAAACGGGCAGAAAAAAGCAGAAGGCTTCCAGTAAGTTAACTTTGTTTTAATCCTCCCTTCTTACTTGCATTTTGTGTTTAAAAGCTAACAACTCCATTTTCCTCGAATCTAGGGTTTTAAGCAACCAAAAAGTCGAATGTCGTCTCAAGGGAAGATCCTCTAGGGGCTGAGATGTAACAAAAGGCCAAGGATCTGCAAGATTCTACTCTTAAAGCTCTGGAGGTATGGCCTACATCTCAAATTTACTCTTTTGAGTTTTCCCTTCATCATTTCTAGTCTCTTCTTAACTCTTTGCCCAATTTCTAAAACAGGCCATAAAGGAAGAAAAGATCTCTCCATCCGAGGCCTCTTCACCTTCATCCCGAATGGTACAAACTTCCCCTTCTCGGGCTTAGTCTTCAAAGGTATATTTCTTTTTCATTCTTTAGACTTGTATCTTTACCAATCTTGGAGCTTTAACATTTATCTTTCACTTTTGTAGGCTAAGGTTGAAGAGTCCGCATCTCAGGTTGGGCACGATTCCTCTTCTACTCCTTCAACCTCTCCTTCCTTGGTGGTGGCTCCTACCTCTCAATTTGATCCAAGCACTTTAGAGATACTACACCTTCTAAAAGACGATAGCAACCCAGTGAGTACTTATTTTGTCCTTCTTATGTTCAAAGTTCGTTTCTTCTATTACACTTATCTTCTTTTGCCACTTTTCTTTTTAGCCTTCCCCAACATAAAAATCTCATCAACCAGCCACGTCTGCTTTTAGGGAGTCCGTAGTCCTTGAGATCCCTATGGTCTCAAAAGTGACTAGCCCGCATGTTTTTTGGGCAACTTTTCCAGATGTAGTTGTTACTCCCGAAATGCCTATCTCTCAACCTCAGGTACATTTTCTATTTAGGGTTTTTACCATTTGTTTTATAAACCATATTACTAACATTTGTCCTTTCTTCTGACGTGTGTAGGTATCTGGTGAAGGTTTGGGAAGCGTTCCTCCACTTCCAAGTGAGAAAGATTCCTCCCAGTAACCAAGACAAATAACTCATCCTTTTCCTTCTAAAACTTCGAGTTCAACCCAGGTATACTAGCTTCCTTCTCTAAATTTGTTTCAACTTAAATTAGAGACTTTCTACTCAATGAGCTCTTCTTGGTTTGTAATAGAGAGCTAAAAAAGGCTTGGGTCAATCTCCCTCTCCTTTGGTGGGCAAGGTAGATCTTCCAAGGCCTCCATTGGCCTTTGAGGTGACGGGGATTCCCATTCCTTGGCCTAAGAAGAAGACCAAAGTTGCTGCCACTGCTTCCTTTTCTGCTCTTATTCCTGAGATCCTTCCTCTTCCGTCAATTGGAAGTGTCCCTTCTCCTACTACTGAGGAGATGCCCCCAACCCTATCAGTAGTCCTCCACCTTCAGCCGAGTCTCCCTTTCTCCAAAATGCTCGTCAAATTTTCAAGGATTGGATAAAGAGGGATTTCACAGCTTCCTTTAGCCTTAAGGTTCTTCATGATGTTGAGAAGGCCCTTATCAAGCTCCTCAAAGCTTAGTTACTGTCAAAGGCTCAATACTAGTCCTTTGTCAGTTTCTTTGAGAATCTATAAGCACTAAATGACCAGTATTAAAAAGCGGAGTGGGCATCCAATAGAGTGAAGAGCTTTCAAAAGAAACATGTGAAGACCTCAGCCACTCTCCAGCAGTTGGTGGAGGAAGGATCAATTATGAAAGATAGGATTGCAGTGGCTGACGCTGAGATTCAAAGACTAGAAGAGCAACTTTCTTCTTTGAAGGCTGAGAAGATGACCCTTGTTACTCACCTCTTCGAGAAACTAGAAGAAATGGAGAAGATTTCTTGAGAAGTGGAGGATTCAAAGGCCTAAATCACCAATAGCAATATGTATCTAGGAGAACCAGGCCGAATTTTCACCATTATGCAAACTTATTATTCCAAAATAGTTGCCTTGGCCGAGGATGCAAAGTTTGTTAAGCTAGGATCTCTTGTAAACCTTTTTACATGTAATGAAATGTACTTTCTTCTTCATCTTTATTATGTCAATTCTTGTTTACATTAAAGTTTTACCAACACTAATTTAACTCCAACCCCTTTAAACTTGCTTAGGCTTCCTTAATATAACTATCTCTCACATCCCATAAACTTGGATGGTATTTCTTTAAAAACTTAGCATGAACTGGATGTTTTTGCAAGTTTATCTCTAGATCTGTCAAGTAATATCCTCCCTTATCTAGTGCTTGGTGAATAATAAAAGAACCTTCCCAAGTAGGTCTCCATTTCCCAAAGCCTCTTACTTAAGCTCCTAAGGGCAAAATTGCTTTCCAAACTAATTCTCCTTCCTTGAAGTTTCTTAACTTCACCTTCTTATTGTATGCTTAAGCAACAGCTCTCTTCCCTTCTTGAATTTCTCTTTCTTCCATACACCAATAACTTTTTATTAAGGACTTTACTGCAACTACTTGGTATTTCCTTCTTTGTTTTGACATTACTGGTGTTGGGGAGTTGGGACAATATGGGGTCTATCCCATTCTTCCCTGGTGAGGAACAATCCTTGCTCCGAAAGCTTTTGGGCCATCACCTTAGTCGGGCGGCCGTTCTCATCAGCTCCTAAGCACTGGAGAATCCCAATACTAGGATTGTAAAAGCTGGCTTCTGTAAAACTAGCTATGAGGAAGAATAGTCGTGACTCAGACTCCACCAGCTCCCAAAATCTTGGTCCCATGGCTCATTCCTCGTGGTAAACTGATACTTGTTGATGCAAGGTAGAAGGCACCGAGAAACTCTGATGAATCCAATCCTGGCCTAGTAAAGCTCCATAAGTAGAAGTGTTGTCCACAACGAATAAGGCTTTGAAGCCCAAGTCAACCTCCAGGGGTAATATCGCATGAGTTCTAGTGATGGCTCCAGAGAAACTGGAAACTGTTATATCCGTGGGGATGAGATCATCCTCACTTCTACACATCATTTTCATCTGCTTATATGGTACCACATTAACCGCAACTTATCCATCAATCAAAACCCTCTTGAAGGGTACTCCCTCCAGATGGGCAGTTACATAAATAGGCTGAAGATGGTTAGTTAGGGTCAAACTCGGGCAACTGAAGACCATTCTATCTGGGTACACTCTCTTGAGCTCTTTCTTTATGAGCTCGAGCAAACCTATTCTGGCTGACTCATCTTTTTCCGCTTCTTCAACACTAACATATGCCATCATAGGTTATGTTGCCAAGTAATCACCCTCCATTATGGCAGGTTTATCATGCTTAGAACAAAACATGGTAGATAAAACATATGTTATGTTTACGTGGAAGTTGTTAGGTTCAGGTAAGTCCTCATTCTTGCCCCCAATGTGGTCCTTGAATTCATTTAACCAGGCATGTGCCTCTTTTGGCAACATCAGCTTGGGCAACCTTTCTTCCTAAGTTATGCTAAAGTTTTGTACAGTGGAGGCATTCCTCTCTCAGGTTAGATAGTTCCAAAACATATTGGCTCGAGGCTCTATCGTGGTGTTGGTATCATTACCATGTCCTCTTAAGCTATCTTCAAGATTATGTACTTTCCTGAATGAGGGCTTTGTGGTACATGATCTCCTTCCCCCTTAGTCTTGCTATTTTCTTTTTCTACCTCCTTTTTGCTTCTCCAATGAAGTTGATTTCTTCCCCCATGAGGTACTTTCTCAAACTTCAAATTTTCAGAGGTTTCCGAGGCAGTGGGGACTTTTAATGATTTCATGTGGGATTTGTGCTACCTCTAAACTCTCTTGGTCATAGAGGCTCCCATTTCTTTGATAGGTTTCCCATCTTGTCCTACTACGTACCATTTTCGCCCCAGTCAGGCATAATCTTTCTTGATGAATAAGGATATAATGCTCTTTGTTCTTCCCTTCATCTTGACATCAATCTAACTTGGTTGAGGAGGCCTTACATCTACCCATTTTGGTATTTTGGCTTCTTTGTCCTCCACCTCTTCAGAGGCTTCATAATTTCTAAATACCTCTGATAAGCCATTTGGTTAAGAATCTCCTTCCAACCTTTGGAAAACATTTCTGGAGGTCTTTTTCTCAACTGTCTGCATGATACTTTTGTGGGCTTCTTGTTCCTCTTTCTTCTTTCTTTTGATCAATTCTTGATCAATAATGGCTCCTCATGCTAGCACTTCTAACTCACATTCACATTGGCACTTGCTACACAACACTAACCCTTTAACTATGGCTTTTTGGGTTTCTCGGGCAGCTTGATAGTTCCTTCTGTTGGTCTGTCAACTTGCCTTCTTTCTGCTTTCACTTCCCAGATGGCTTTTCCTTTCCCTTTCTCCGCCCACATCAAGTTGATCACGTTTATTAGGGCTTCTAGGTAGGGATATGTGTCAATCATCATATTGGCTTGTGGTTTTTCCAACAGGAACCTTCCCTTCACTATGAGGTCTTGTATCCAATCCCTGAACTGGACACTGTTGGTTATGGAGTGATTGAAGGTATAGTGCAGCTTACAATACTTCTTTCCCCTTAGCTCTTCTGGCTTAGGCATCTTTTTGGTGTTGTTGGGCATAATCACTCTTGCCTGCACCAACTCTTCATAGATCTCTGAGGCCTTGGATAAATCAAAAGAATAACTCTAATATTTAGGGGGTTTGATAAAGACAAATCCACCATCATTGATCACCACTTTCTGATCATTGACTGGTTGGACTAACCCCTTCACTATTAAAGGTTTAAATGGGTTAGTCATCTCTGCTGCACACATGTCCATCCCTTCTCTTCCATGGCCATCATTTTGTTCTGGCTCAGCTCCTTCAAACTCCATTTGGTGAATTGCATCTTTATTTTTGTAAAAATGAGGAGCCTTAGATGAGTGCTTCATTTGTTGTTCCTCAAGCAATAGTTTTTCCTACTTTGTGGCAACAATTACCAACTCTTGTAACTCATTGAACTGTACATCATAAAAAAATTTCCTCAAAGGCAGCCTCAAAGCCTTATGAGCAATGGATATGAGTTGGGCATGATGGATAGGGAATTAGCACCTCATTCTCATCCTTTTGAACCTCATCATCAAGTCTTCTGTAGACTCATGTTTGTATTGCTTCACCTCCACTAAATCATTGATAAATATCTCAGGCTCTATCTTATAGAACTGCTCATGGAAAGCCATCTCCATTTGCCCCCAGTTAGTAATAGAATTGGGGGGAAATAGAGAATACCATTAAGATGCTAGGCCAACCAACGAGTTTCCAAACAATCTTAACTTATAATTAGGATTGTCTTTGAATGCCACGCAATGATTAGAGAACTTAAAAATGTGATCTCTAGAGGATACACTAAAAGTGGGAAACGCGGGTATCTTGAAGTTGAGTGGAAAAGGATTCTGCTCATCAATATACTTCGGGTATGGCTTCTGGTAGGTGACCCTGAATAGCGGGCGAGCTTAGGGTTGAGCATTTTGGGCCACCATCCTTCTTAACTCAGTTAACTCATCTCTGAGTTGCTGGTTAGCTGTATTGTTATATGGGTTATGTGGGGTTCCCCATTTCGGGCTGCGATCATTGCCCGAGAAGGTTTATTTCCTTAGGTCGGGCTATCTCCACTTGGCATCCCCTCCCTTACTGGCCAATGATGGGTGCCTATAAGGATGAGGCTTGTCTACCTTGGTAAGCTTGCCTTTTCCACTAGATTTTCCGATTAACTAGGGCATCCCATACTTCTTTCTTTCTTGCCTACTCTGCCCCCTACTATTTAGTGAAAATAATAAGGGGTTGGGCAACTCCGCTTCTAAGATCTCCTCCAACACTTGCTGGCTGGCTCCAGCTTCTTCCTTGTTTTTTCCTTTATCCCCATTTTCCTCAAGCAAAGGAAATAGGGGGGACAACTGGTTCTTTCTCAGGGTTGGTCTCTCTCATCACTTCCCTGGCATAACAATGTTTTGGAGTATAGTACTCCAAATCTAATTTTCTTTGCAGACTCTCTAATAAGGAACAGAGACTGCTTACTTCTCCTATGGTTTCTAGAGTGATCTTCTCTATACTTTTCAGCACTTATACCATGGTGGCTTGTAAATCTTCATTGGTTACCTTCCCTCCTTACTTCTTGGATGAAGTCCGGCTTTCTAGAATAGCTGGTCCTTGTAAGGAAGGAAAATCTTCTGGATGATTTGTCATGCTTGATTTTGGTAGACACTGGGGTGGCCTGTATTATGTGTTCAACCTGAATGTTTTCTCCTTCCTTCTTATTCTTGGCATACAAGACTACAAATATCCCACTGAGCGTACCAAAACTATGTTCGATGCGAAGATTTCTCTGGAGAATGATCATCGGACCTCAGCACAACTCATCAAGGGATTGGCACTTTGGATGTGTAGTCGGGCTCTTGCTTGTTGAAGTGCTACAAGAAAAGGACAAAGTTAGTTATGAAAGGTGCCGTTGTGGGGCCTTAGGTGTAAGCCTTGAGGCTCGCAATCAAAACTAACTGAGTGCTAGGCGTGCCATTACTATCTCAGTATAACAAATCTAGAACAAGAGTTTTTTAAGTCGATAACTTGAGCCCTAAGTTACACGAACTTGTTGTTATCAAAGGATTGTCATGGATGGGTTAAGTCCACATTAAGTTCTTTTTCTTGCCTTGTAAATAAAGACTTTTAGTTCATAGTCTTGTATGTTTGAATGAAAGGAGTCCAGATCCCTTAAGTCAATTTTTTGGCCCTACATTGCTTTTAATGATAACATATCCATTAAACTAGCCGGATCCAGATACATATGAGACTCTTAAAGTAGGAAAACAGGTGGAAATAACTTGAATACATATTGGAGAATGCATTAAGTAATAGATCTACAAATTTAGAAAACAAACAAAGAGTGTCAGGTAAAATTTAACCTTGTCTGTCAAGGTTGAACCTCTTGCAATCACTTTTGTTTGAATTAATAGGGGTTTATATGCTAAAAGGGGATGGATGGTAAACAAGTTTACACAAGGGAATTGATACTACACCACTAAGGGAGATAGCAGAGCTTTAAACTAGACAAGAGATAACTTATCACTAAAAATGACTAAATCTGGGTTGATTTCAGCTTTTGGATGCAAATCTGGCTTGAGAGCAGAGTTTGTATGTTTATTTTTTTTATTGGTTGAATGTCCTTGTCTTTGGGGCCTCTTCCTCCTTTTATAGGTAGATTAGCCCGACTGCTGTAACTTTGTTCTTGCCCGAAAACACTTTGAGGATAGTGAGTCGTCATCTTTTTACTTGGAATGCCACTAGAAAGTGTTCTTTGGTTGGTAGTAGGTTAGTCTCCATCACTTGTCAGTGCAATAGTAAGCACTTGGCTTTGCATTTTGGCTGAGAAGGGTTCAATTTGCCTCTGGGCTTGGTGCTGGGTTGTAGGCAAATCCCCTTTTAGTTAGCACCCTTGGGCTTTCCTTCATCTAAGTCCAATGTTTAAATATTAACCCAACACATCACCAACCTATCTGAAACTTTCACCATTCTGAAGAGGTATCGAATGAGGTTGAACCTCAACAAATGTGCCTTCGACGTAGGCTCTGGCAAATTCTTAGGCTTCATGATAATCCAACGAGGCATTGAGGCTAATCCCGAGAAAATCAAAGCAATCCTCGATATGAAGGAACCGGTAACTTCAAAAGACATCCAAAGCCTTACTGGCAAGGTGGCAGCCTTAACTAGGTTCATCTCTAAGGCCACAAACAGATGTGATCCTTTCTTCAAAGCACTTAAGGGAAATAAGAAGTACATTACATGGACTGTTGAATGTGCTGAGGCATTCAAGAACCTCAAAGACTACATGAGTAAAGCCCTTCTGCTCCCTAAACCTGAGGTTGGTGACACGCTCATTACCTATTTGTCGGTATCAGCTTCAGCAGTAAGTTCCGTTCTCATTCGAAATGATAGTAATGTCGAACGGCCTGTCTACTACGCTAGCAAGGCCTTACAAGATACGGAGAGACGATACTCCAACATTCAGAAATTGGCTCTAGCATTGGTCATGTTTGCTCGAAAACTTCGCCCTTACTTTCAAGCACACTCCATCATCGTGCTTACCCATCATCCTCTTCGACAGATACTCCAAAGTCCTGACATTTCCGGGCGAATGATCAAATGAGCGATAGCATTAGGTGAGTTTGACATCTCCTACCAACCAAAGCCAGCTGAGAAGGGCCAAGCAGTGACAGACTTCATTGCCGACTTCACATATCCTGTTAACATTATTTCTACGCCGAAATAAATGGTTTCATTACCCTCGGAAGCTTAGAAAATATAACCAATAGCCCCGGCATGGAGTCTATATGTTGATGACTCGTCTAACCAACAAGGTTGTGGAGTAGGACTAGTCCTTACCACCCTTGACAAAGTGGCGATGGAGTATGCTCTTCGTTTCAAATTCAAGGCGTCGAACAATGAGGCCGAATATGAACCCCTCCTAGCAGGCTTACGTTTGGCCAAACACCTTGGGGTTAAACAAATTGATATCTTCAGTGACTCCCAATTGGTGGTTAACCAGGTCACCAACAACTTTGACGCTAAGGATAGCTTCATGGTAGCATATCTGGCACAAACACAATTGTTGCTCAAAGAATTCCACTACCAAATCACCCAAATTCCTCAAGCGGCAAACAGTCATGCAAATGCTTTGGCTTGCCTCGCCTCAGCGGTGGAAGACAAGATTGAGAGAAAAATTCAGGTCGAATTGTTGGCAGCACCAAGCACCATGGCTGCGGAAGTGTGCAACTTACAACAGGGGGATAATTGGATTACCCCGATTTATAGATTCTTTGCTCATGGCACCATTCCTAATGAGAAAGTACAAGCTAAGCAGATTCGATACAAGGCTACCCGTTACTTGATCATTAATGACCAACTCTACAAGCGGGGTTTTAACCTACCATACCTAAGATGCCTTATGCCCGCAGAGGCGGAAACTGTCCTTCGGGAAATACATGAAGGAGTCTGCGGAGATCATGCTGGATCTCGATCCCTAGCACACAAGGCTTTTCGCTAAGGATATTACTGGCCAACACTCCACCAAGATGCCATCAGAATATCCTGCTCATGTGATAAATGTCAACACTACGCAACTATTCCTCACTCCCCTCCCGAGCCGCTCACTCCTATGATCAGCCCTTAGCCCTTCGCCCAATAGGGACTTGATTTGATCGGCCCAATGCCTGTAGGGAAGGGCAAGGTTCGCTATGCAATCGTTGCAGTTGACTACTTCACAAAGTGGGCCGAAATAGAACCCTTGGCAACCATTACTGAGGTAAAAATAGAAGACTTCATATCGAAGAACATCTTTTGTAGATTCGGCATTCCCAATGCAAAAGTCACTGACAATGGGCAACAGTTCGACAACAATAAGTTCAGGATGTTTTGCTCTAAGTTCAACATCAACTTATGTTTTGCCTCCCCATCTTATCCCTAGTCTAATGGACAAGTTGAAGCCATCAACAAAATAATCAAGAGAACTTTGAAAACCAGCTTGGACAAGGCTAAAGGTTGTTGGCCAGAATTTGTACCCCAAGTTTTTTGGTCATACCGCACTTCGTATTGGACATCAACAGGAGAAACCCCATTCTCACTTGCATTTGGTACAGAGGCAGTTGTCCCAGTTAAGCTTGAGTAAGCAACGTTAAGAGTCCAGAACTACGTGCAAAGCGAAAATGACAAACAACTTACCCTCAACTTAGATCTAGTCGAGGAACACAGAAACCAGGCTCACTTAAGGAATGTCGCCTACGAGCAGCGCATCTCCAACTACTATGACTCAAGGGTCAAACCTCATTATTTCAAAGTGGGGGACTAGGTATTGAAGAAAAGATTACTCTGCGACAGAGTCCCGAGTGAAGGAACACTTAGTCCAAACTGGGATGGACCATTTGAAGTTGTTGGCATCAGTCGCCCTGGCTCCTACAAGCTTAGAAGCTCTGATGGCAAGACCTTTGGCCATCCATGGAACGCTGATAACTTGAAGTACTATTACAAGTAAACTCACATTGTACAAGTGTTAAGCTTCAGCTGTTCGGCATCCTATGTAACGAAGACTATTTGGCATGAATACAATAAAGAGGTGATTTTGACAACTCGATCCTAATCCTCTTACATTCCTAGCAATGAAACACCCGGGTTCAAAGCTTCAACATGAATGCTTCCAACATGAAACAAAGTCTAAGTATATGTCAACAAGACTATACAAATAAACAAACAGCTTCACAGTATATTCGTTCAATCATACATTTCAACACATTCATACATAAGCCAACTGTGCTTTGAAAGGGTTCAACAAACTTTGTGTCATTCGACACTTGCTACAATGTGCCTAGACACCTTGCCTTTATTCTCACCAACCAGGTGATGAAATGTGAAGAAGGAACTCATCTTCATGCCACCAACCAGGTGATGAAATGTACAACCCGTACTCTAATATCATTTGGCAACTTGCCACTCATGCCACCAATCAAGTGAATAATGAACTCATCTTCATGCCACCAACCAGGTGATGAAATTTACAACCCCATACTTTAATATCATTTGGCAACTTGCCATTCATGCCACCAACCAGGTGATGAAATGTACAACCCGTACTCTAATATCATTTGGCAACTTGCCACTCATGCCACCAACCAGGTGAAGAAGGAACTTATCTTCATGCCACCAACCAGGTGATGAAATGTACAACCCGTACTCTCCTTCATGCCACCAACCAGGTGATGAAATGTACAACTCGTACTTTAATATCATTTGGCAACTTGACATTCAGGCCCCCAACCAGGTGAAGAAGGAACTCATCCTCGTGCCACCAACCAAGTGATGAAATGTGATGAAAGGTGATGAAGGAACTCACCTTCGTACCACCAACCAAGTGATGAAAGCAACTCACCATTCATTCCACCTACCAGAAGACGAGTGGTACTACTTATACATGTGAACTCCTAGCATTCATAAATAATCAAAAACCCTCAAGCTTGACAACTCAACTAGGGGAGCACTTATGCCCAACAAGAGTTATAGTCACCAACAAAGTCTTATTGCAAGCCAACAACAACTTCAGTGCATGGCATACGAAGATCAAGCTATTCAGCCCTCTTGCATCTGCTTCAAACATTTCCCCTCTGTAACAATGCAAACACTACAACTTGTACAAAGCTTCACACACTTTTGATTAAGACAGTGTAAAGCAAAACCAATTTATGGTGCCAAAAAGAGCTTCATCAAAGGAGTTCAACCACACACTCTTGATAAAGACAGTGTGAAGCAAAACCAATTTATAGTGCCAACAAAAGCTTCATCAAAAGAGTTCAACCACAATTCTCAAAAGCTTCACACACTCTTCATCAAGACAGTGTGAAGAAAAATCAATTTATGATGCCTACAAGAGCTTCATCAATGGAGGGCAACCACAATTCTCAAAAGCTTCACACACTCTTGATCAAGACAGTGTGAAGCAAAACCAATTTATGGTGCCAACAAAAGCTTCATCAATGGAGGGCAACTACAATTCTCAAACCTTCGAAGCAAATTCAATTTATATGGTTCATCCAAACCTCCGACTACTACAAGGTGTGGCTTGCATCACAATCTCTTGCTCAATAGTGTGGAAGCAAAATTTGTATATGTTGTCTCTCCCACATTTTCAAATTTCTAGTTTGCCAAAAAAAAAAAAAATTTGGGAAATTCAACAAAGCTTCATCAATGGAGGACAACTACAAATTCTCAAAGGCTTCACACTATCTTGATCAAGAAAGTGTGAAGCAAAATCAATTCGTGGTACCCAACAAAGCTTCACCAACAAAAGCTTCATCAATGGAGGACAACTACAAATTCTCAAAAGTTTCACACTATCTTGATCAAGATAGTGTGAAGCAAAATCAATTTATGGTACCCAACAAAAGCTTCAACTCCAAATCTTCACCTACAAAAGCTTCACCCACAATAGCTTCACCTACAAAAGCTTCACCCATAAAAGCTTCACCTGCAAAAGCTTCACCCATAAAAGCTTCACCCACCACAAAAGCTCTACCTACAAAAGCTTCATCCATAAAAGCTTCACCAACGAAAGTTTCACCCACAAAAGCTTCCCCCACCACAAAAGCTTCACCCACCACAAAAGCTCCACCTACAAAAGCTTCATCCATAAAAGCTTCACCAACGAAAGTTTCACCCACAAAAGCTTCCCCCACCACAAAAGCTTTACCCACAAAAGCTTCCCCCACCACAAAAGCTTCACCCATAAAAGCTTCACCAACAAAAGCTTCACCCACCACAAAAGCTTCACCTACAAAAGCTTCACCTACAAAAGCTTCACCTACAAAGCTTCAACACAAATGCTTCACCTACAAAAGCTTCACACTATCTTGATCAAGATAGTGTGAAGCAAAATCAATTCATGGTACCCAACAAAGCTTCAACCTCAAAGCTTCACCTACAAAGCTTCACCTATAAAGCTTAAAATATATATATTTCGGAAATTCAAAAATTCAAAAATTCAAAAATTCAAAAAAAATTAAAAATTAAAAAAAAAATTGAAAATTAAAAATAAAAATAAAAATTGCGTAGGCCTCCTCTTCTTTGGGCCTAACAACTTTCATAACAAATATATATGAAGGAGGAGTTTTGGGCTACCACTTAGAAAGGAAAATGGTGAATGTACTTCTTACACACAATTGGTGCCCTTATAAAAGAAAGGGCAACAGGGCCATTGGTTCAAAAATTGAAGAGGCACCACTCTTCGGATTCCGAAGAGGCACCACTTTCCACACGCAATATCAGCTCCTCGGGTACCACAGATAACTTTGCCAAAGATCTTTAACAAAGTTTAGACACATAAATTTTGAAGGTCCAGCTACCCTACTATTACCCACAAGGGTAAAGGAACAGCACCATTGCTTGATAACTAGAAAGTCCCTATGTGTGTCAACCTCCGTGCTCCGTGGCAAGGCAAACTGGCAAAAATGCCCAACCTTTACTCACATTCGAGAAAACACTCCCAACAAGATTGTTTGCTCAAAAATTGAAGAGGCAACGCTCTCCGAATCTCGAGAGCCAGACACCCAACAAGATTGCTTGCTCAAAAATCGAAAAGGCACCGCTCTCTGAATCTCGAGAGCCAAACTCCTAATAGGATTACGTGCTCAAAAATCAAAGAGGCACCGCCCTCCGAATCTTGAGAGCCAGACTCCTAACAAGATTACTTTCTCAAAAATCAAAGAGACACTGCTCTCCAAATCTCAAAAGTCAGACTCCCAACAGGATTGCTTTCTCAAAAATCAAAGAGGCACCGTTCTCTAAATCTCGAGAGCTAGATCCTTGATAAGATTGCTTGTTTGAAACCAAAGAGGCACTGCTCTCCGAACTTTGAGAGCCAGATTTCCTTGGATAAAGCTTGTCTGCAATCTTCACACGCGACATCAGTTTTCTAGATACCACAGACCACTTTTTCAAAGTGTTATGACAAAGTTAAAACACGTGAAGCTTGCAGCTCCCAATACATTGCTATGACCAAGAAGGGTAAAGGAATAGCACTACTACTTATTGTTAGGGAGACTCCTATATATGTCAACCTCCATCCTCCACAACCAGGCAGACCTGCAAATAAAAAATATGCTCAACTTTTCTTCACATCCGAGAGGGCACTCTTAGCAGAGTCTCTCGAAATACTCAGCTTCTTTTCCCCTCGATAATACCTCTGCAAACAAGCCACACCAGAGCAAAAGTATCTTATATCATCAGGGTTAAAAGCAAGAGTATCAGTCAGCACTTAGAATCAAGCTTGCAGTCAGGAACTGACTGCCTAGAACCCTTTGACTAATTACCTACCTGATATTGCTCTCGAGTACTCATCTTCAACATCTTATGCTTCCAGAGAAGATACCACATCTGCCTGAGGAATAGATAGGGCAAGTGAGAAGGATACAACGAAGCATGTGGAGACACGCATAACAGAACACGTGCCGATACATCCACTACTTTGTCAACAGCAAAAGTATCCCATATCATTAGGGTCGAACGTACTCTAGATTTGATGGACTTGTTTTAACCCTCAAATTCTTAAGTCGGCCTCATACTCTGGAGGAAACCAGAAAACCCTCCAGCCCAGTTCAAGAATAAGCTTGTGGAAAGTTACTTCTTCAAAAGCAAAAGTATCTCATATCATCTCTTCTCCTTTTTCTTCTCTTTATCCTTCTTCCTGCCTATAAGATAGGGAAAATGAGAACAATCAGCCGGAACTCGAAATCAAACTTCTGATCTGGGACTAATTACTTGGAACTCTGATTGCTTACCTTGTCTGTCACCTCTTTCAGCAAATCTTCTAGCTCAGTGACTTGGGGGACTCCTACTACATGGTTTGTATCGCGCTTGACCAAGGCCGAAACTACAAGTAAGCTTCAAGTCAAATTGATACATTACCTTGTGCATCTCTACCGGTTAAAGATACCACCCCTGGATGGAGGAAAAGTACTTCCAGAGAAGATGCCAGATCTACCTATAAGACAAATTAGGTAAGTGAAGACGATACCACACTTTGCTACTTAAACGTTTCATGATTACTTAGCGGCTTGGATCTTGCAAGTCCCCAACCGAGGAGCTTCCCTTACTCGGGAACTTAGAGGAGCACTGTTTGTACCATACTTGACCAATCCCAAAACTACTGAGTACCGGTCAACGTTATACCGTCAAGGACCCAAAAAAGTTTCCCTCGAACCAGGAGGCTAATCACAACGCGACATGTGTCGACATCAAAAGCCAATCATAGCGCGACACATGTCAACATCAGAAGCCAATCACAACACGACACGTGTTAATGTCAAAATAAAGCTAGAAACTCTCTTCTATAAAAGGAGATCATTTTCCCACAATATTTCTGAATGTCATTTGTACTAAATCATTCACTTGTACTCACTAAAGGAGAGCTTGAACCTATGTACTTGTGTAAACCCTTCACAATTAATGAGAACTCCTCTACTCCGTGGACGTAGCCAATCTGGGTGAACCACGTACATCTTGTGTTTGCTTCCCTATCTCTATCCATTTACATACTTATCCATACTAGTGACCGGAGCAATCTAGCGAAGGTCACAAACTTAACACTTTCTATTGTACCAAAGTCCTCACTGATTTTGTGCATCAACAACACTGTCTGCTTTTTCAGGGTTTCATATCATACCAATGGCCTTGAACATCATGACTTCCTTACGCTTTGTGTATAAAATTAAACCACACTTAAAAATGTGCTAAAAAATATGTTTTCTCATTATGAGTGCACAATTTATTGTCTCATTTAGCTATAAAAAAAATTAACTCCATTCACATGACAACCAGCATACGTTTCGGTTCTAACGAGACAACATTCCAGTTGGAATAATTCTTCGTCAAACATGGGTGAAGGATATCGGGTCTTCATCAATGCCTCATGTTGTCCAATGAATTGCTCAACTTCATCTCAGTTGTTTAATATGAACCAGTGAGCCACCTCAAAGTCGGCTTCTTTGAAGGCCTCAGACGAAGGTCCTTCACCGAATGGGCATGTAGGTTGCGCAAAGACAAATAACTTTTTAACTCGCTCGCCCCCATCAAAATTAAGTGGCTACTTGTTGGAGGATGTTTCAACATTTCGAAGGTAACTTGCACAAAAAGTAAGCGATTCTTGTACATTGATCGCCTTTACTATGGATTCTTTGGGTTATGATTTGTTGCAGGCAAATCGCTTGTAACTGTCCAACGGTATGAAAAATTATAAATATTATGAAAATTTTTAAATTTAGGCACTTGATAAAGAATATTGACATATTATCGTACTAAAAAAATTGCCTTTCAATTGGATACATCCAACGATTATGCACCAGCCCAACAACCTTTACCTCGTATGGTAGATGCATCATTAAGTGAACCATACTCTTAAAAAATGGCAGTGGATATATTTGTTCTAGCTAACATACGATGTACACAATATCTTCTTCCATATCATCTACGCCAAACTTTTGCAACGTTTTACAACATAGTTGTTGGAAGAACCAAGACAAATATATCATAGTCTCAACGACCTCGGAGTCCAAGTGTGGTCGTATACCAATCAAAAAAGCCTCTGCAATATCACAATACAATCATAACTCTTCAAACCGAACAGTGTCCTAGTGTCCATTTTAAGGTGTCATGTTATATTGCTAGCGTACCAGTCTAGAAATTTCGCAACTTATAGCCACTTCAAGACTCCTTCTTGTCATCCAATTCGAAAGTATAATTGGCATTCTTTTTCTTGTATTCACCATTGATGATAGGTTGGACCTTATCCCCATTACTTGCATGCCAATACGAGTCTTTGTGGTGTCCTTCACTTTTCTCTCGATAAGCAAAGTCGTTCCCACCACATTGTCGCATATATTATTCTCAATATGCTGGAATCAGCAATGTGACTGATTTTCAATTTCGACCAAGATTCCAAGTCAAAGAAAATACTCTTTTTCGTCCAATTAAGCTATTCCACTAATCTCAAGCCTTCCACACATTGGAGAGTATTTAACTTAGACAATAAATCATCTCTGGATAATTCTCTTGGTCTAGGTCGATACTCTGTTGTCCCATCAAATATTTTAGGCTTGTCATGCTAATTGTGATCCCATGGGAGCCATCTTCAGTGACCCATGTAGCATACCTTTCCAACGTTTCAAAAGGACGATGTGTCTTCGCCGCATGTTGGGCATGCCATATAAGCTTTGATGCTCCGGCCCAACAACATACCATAAGTTGGGAAATCATTAACTGTCCACATAATTGTGGCTCTCATAATGAACATTTCCCCTATGGACCTGTCGTACGTTCGTACATCATATGTCTGTAAATCTATCAACTTGAAGGGAGAAATACATAAGATAAGGTCTGAGACACATGGGTTCGCCCCCATTGGGTTAAAAACATTTATCATGCATAATTGCTTATATCAAAACATAAGAAAAATTAGATAGTTGGGTGTTGCACAGTTAGTCGTTGAAATAGAAAACTTAGGTTTTGTTCACATGGATCGCACTCTTTTCTAAATTTTTGTCACCCGTCATTTCGTACTCGTTTTTTGTCATAAACATATTTCATAATACTCGATAATCTGATGAGATATCTAGCTCGTTGGTTGAATGTTATGCTTGCTGCATTGCACGAAATGGAGATAAGATTTGCAATATTTCCCGCCGGAGTTTGCTTGTCCAGATTTGAAGTAAACAAATAAAGTGGGAATGTGAAAGGCTTATTTTCCAAATCTAATGGATGATATTATTATTACTGTTGATGTAATACCACTACCTTACTAGGTATCACGCTTAGAATTGTACTCAACACTATTTACATATACATATACATATACATCTACAGGAATCCTTTAACAAGAGGGATCCCCGGGATACCCTCTTGACCATTAGATTTGAATTTAATGAAATTGTGTGTTTGAGATTGTGTGGCTTGTGATTTAATCTCAACCACAAAATTTCATTAAAGCCAATTCAACAGTCAAGAGGGTGTCCCCATTTTTTTTTTTTTAAATGGGGATCCCTCTTGTTAAGGGCTTTGTACATCTACATGTGTGTTGTATGCGTGTGTGTGTGTGTGTGTGTGAAGCCTTTAAAGCCAATCCAATGGTCAAGAGGGTGTCCCCATTTTTTTTTTTAAATGGGGATCCCTCTTGTTAAGGGCTTTGTACATCTACATGTGTGTGTGTGTGTGTGTGTGTGTGTGTGTGTGTGCGCGCGAAGCCTTTAAAGGAAGGGATTCTTATGTTTATTATAAAAATGGGGATCAGTTGTGTGACCCACCACATCGAGTTTTAACGATCCAAATCGTCTATTTTTGAAGTTGCACGTTATAGATGTTAAGTTTTAAGTGTTTGTTTGTATATATCTTTCATAGAGAAACAACAACACAAGAATACAAGATATATAGGGCAAGGTGTGATCAACACACTGATCATCCTTGAATCACTCCTGCACAGTAGCTCCATAAAACAGGGAGCAGAAATAAGGTAAGGCAAAAAGCTTCTAACCACCCTAGAAGTATGGGAAAGAAGAAACAAGATCTAACTAGAAGTAAGGTGATAACTACACCTTAATCATCAACCTAACCAACAGCTCTGGATACCCACTCTTGACTTTTATTATACGATATGGGGTGATTGATGATGCACTGCGCATATTGATGCTACATATAAAATACCCACTCTTGACTTTCAATACTCCCCCCCAAGCTAGGTCCAAAATGTTGATGGAACTGAGCTTGGATAGGAGACGTTTAAACTGATTTGGAGGTAATGGTTTGGTGAAAATGTCAGCTAACTATTCAGCACTTTTTGTGTAGATAGTTTGAATCACTTAAGTTTGCACTTGAGCACAGACATAGTGGCAATCAACCTCAATATGTTTTGTTAGTTCGTGGAACACTGGATTGGAAGCTATGTGCATTGCAGCTTGATTATCACAGTAAATTAACATAGGTTGCTTTGTTTGAAACCCCAAATCACTCAACAAACCCTTAAGCCATATTAATTCACATGTTGTGGATGCCATCGATCTATACTCAGCTTCTGCACTCGATCTTGCAATGACATTTTGCTTCTTACTCTTCCATGTTACCAGATTTCCTCCCACAAACGTGCAATACCCCGAGGTAGACTTTCAATCTTTTTTGTTTCCTGCCTAATTAGCATCATAGTAACCAATAACTTAAGTGTTATCATTCCTTGTTATGAGAATTCCTCTTCCAATCAATGTTTTGAGATATCGAAGTACTCTTTTAACGAGGTTGAAGTGTTCTATTGTAGGTGCATGCATGAATTAACTAGCTAAGCTCACTGCAATTGTAATATCTGGTCTTGTGATAGTTAAATAAATTAACTTACCAACAAGCCATTGGTAGTAACCGATATTAGGTAGAGGTTTGCCTTCCAAGCTGAGCTTGAGCTTGCTGTCAATAGAGGTTTGAACTGGCTTGGCATCTTTCATGTTTGATTCCATGAGAAGATCAAGGATATATTTCCTTTGATTATGAAATAGCCCTTTACTTGATGAGGCCATTTCTATCCCCAGAAAATATTTTAAACTTCCAAGATCTTTGATGGACTACTTCTGTTAAAGAGAGACCTTGAGGTTTGCGATTTCATCAGCATTGCCCCCAATGATTATTAAGTTATCAACATAGATCAACACAACAAGTTTGCCAACCTTCGTGTTCGAACAAACATGGATGGGTCTGCATGACTTCTTTGAAAACCAACTTCTTCAAGACCCGAGCTGAGCTTGGCATACCAAGCTCTTGGGGATTGTTTTAATCTATAAATGGATTTGTGCAACCTACACACCATGCCAGGCTCATTGTATTGAGGATGTCCCGGTGGACGTTTCATGTAAGCCTCCTCTTCAAGGTCACCATGTAAGAATGCATTCTTCACATCCATTTGGTATAAAGCCCATCCTTTATTCACAGGAACAAACAATAACACCCTCACAGTGTTCATCTTGGCAATTGGAGCGAATGTTTCCTTGTAGTCCACGACATATGTTTGAGTGAATCCTCTAGCCACCATCCTAGCTTTGTGTCTTTCAATGGAACCATCTGAGTGGAATTTGATCTTCTAGATCCACTTACTACCAACTGCTCGTTTTCCTGGTAGAAGTCTAATTACAGTCCAGGTGTTGTGGTGAGTGAGAGCACGAAGCTCTTCCTCCATGGCATTTCTCCACACTTCTTGACAATTTTCTTCTTGAAATGTTTGAGGCTCGCAGTGACTGGTGATGGTGTTCAAATAGGCAGCATAAGTTTTTGAAACTTTCTGGTAGGACATGAAACAACTAATTGGATGCCTTGCAGAATAAGTCACATAATCTTGAAGTCTTGTAGTAGGATGCCTAACACGCACTGCATTTCTTTTGCCTTGAAACTGTTGTGTTTCTTCTGTTGAGCTTTCTGGCTCTTCATGAGGAGATTCTTCATTATGCATCTTTGGTCAGGATTGTGATTACTATCTTAAGTTTCATCAGCTACAGCAGGAGAATTAAGAGGTTGTCTCTCGAAAGATAGTTCATCAGCCCTTGGTAAGGGAAAAAACTCAAAACATGACTCCCCTTTTGACTGATAACTTGTTGAAAAAGCGGTTAGTTTCATCAAATCGTACATCCCTTGAAACGACAACTCTCTTTAACTCGGGACTATAGCACTTGTAACCTTTTTTAGTATATGAATAACCAAGAAACATGCATTTGTTAGCCCTAGGGTCCAGTTTATCCCTATGTTCTAGTTGAATATGAACATAGCATGTGCATCCAAAGACTTTAAAATGTGACAGACTAACATCCCTTCCTTTTAACACTTCTATTGGAGATTTGAACTCCAAGACTTGACTTGGTAATCTGTTTATGATATATGCAGCTGTCATGACCCCTTGGGACCAAAATCTTTTTGGTACATTCATGTGCAACATTAGAGCTCTTGTTTTTTCAAGTAGATCACGATTCTTTCTCTCGACTAGACCATTTTGTTGTAGAGTTGGTTTGATGCAAAATTCCATTACTACTTGAATATTGTTTCATGATGCGTGACATATATTTATAGCCATTATCAGATCTCAAAGTTTGGATTTGGGAATTGAAATGATTTTTGACAAGATTATGAAAGTTTATGAGTGTTTCAACAACTTCACTCTTAGATTTCAAAAGGTATATCCAAGTAACTCTCGAGAAATCATCTATCAAAGTTACAAAGTACTTATACCCATCAAAAGATTCAAAAAATGCCCCCCATACATTTGAATGTACAAGTTCAAAAACTTGTTTAGTCCTAGTTGAGGATAAACTACATCTGAATGTACAAGTTCAAAAACTTGTTTCGTCCTAGTTGAGGATAAACCAAAAGGTAACCTAGTGGCTTTACAAAAATGATATGTATCACACTGGATCACCTCTTTACACAGATTTGGAAACAATCTTGACAAAATAAGCTCGGAAAGATGAGCTAATCTTTGATGCCACAAGGTTTGGTCTTGACTTAGGTTAGTCTTGACTTGAAACCCCTTGAGAAATGATGTCTCCTTGGATAGGTAATAGAGACCATCTAAGAAAAAAACCTTCACCAATCTTCTTCTTGGTGATACAGTCATGAAAAATGACAATATAAGGGGAGAAAGTAACTGAACAGTTTAATGCATGTGTGATTTTTCCAACTGAGAGAAGTTGGAAAGGAAATGAAGGAACGTACAAGGCTTTAGACTCTATATTGTCAGACACTAGATGTATTCCCATTCTTAACACTTTAGCTCCCTCCCCATTAGCAACTGAAACATGTGAAGGTGTAGGAAGTTTTTTAAAATCACAGAGCTTGTAAACTTGGTTTGTCATATGATATGTGGCACCGGAATCTATGACCAAAAAATCATGCAATGGAATTACATTTAAAGCAGTTTTGAAAGTTGTCAGTATACCTTGCATGTTGTCTTGAGTGAGCTTTTTCGAGTCAGCCAGAAAACCTGCAAACTTTCCCAGCATTGCAGTTGAGTTGCCATTACCATAGGCACCAACTTCATCACTCCCAAAGACTTCCTTCTTCAGTTGAAGGTACGCAACGAACTCATTTATAAGTGTGGTTGGATTAGAGGTAAAATTCAGAAGATCCTCTGAGCCTCTAGTTGACAGGGATGAGGTATGATTAGCTTTGTAACTGGGAAACTAAGGCTTCTTTTAAATAAACCTTTCATTCTTCATGAAGTCTGGTTTGAGCTCAAGGTGGAGAATCCAGCAATCGTCCCTCACGTGTCCAGTGGCATGACAATGTTTGCATTTGAGATGAGGATTTCTTTCCTTATACTTCTTATCACTAGAGAAGTGTTTCTTTTCACTGGAAAAGTAAGCCCTAGCTTCCAAGGCAGTTGTTGAGGTACCAGTATTCATAACCTTTTTTTCTCACTTCTTCCTTTTGAATTGTTGCACAAACATTGGTGGGGAGCTTTGGATTCATAAGAATATGGCTACGCAGATCTTCATATTCCGACTCCAAACTAGAGAGAAGCTGGAAGATTTTGTCTTCTTTAGCCCTTTTAAGAAGTAGGTTTGAGCCTGTTGTATGTGGACGGTATACGTCCAACTCATTCCTCATACCTTTTAGACTTCCAAGAAGCTGAACAAAAGGTTTTCCATTTGTTTGAATGCTCACGATATCTCTTTTAAGCTAAAACACACGGGCTACATTATTCTGATTTCCATACATCTCTTGCACGGACTTCCATAGCTAAAAGGATGACTTAGAGTAGTTGAATATCTCAGCTATCTTTCTCTCCATGCAATTGAGGAGCCAGGACATGACCAACTGATCCTTGCTAAGCCAAGATTCATAAGTGGTAGAGGAAGCCTCAAAAGCTTTAATACTTCCATTTATGAACCCTAGCTCTGATCTTCCTCCTAGGGCAAGTGAAACTGCCCTCGACCATGGTAAGTAGTTGAACTCATTTAGAAGCACAGAACTCAACCTTTGATTTGGATTTACATTAATCTCTGGTTGATTTTGATGACTAGCTCCAAGTGAGCTATCAGCATCAAATTCAAGGATGGGGTTTTCGTCATCAATGAAAGAAAGCTTGAAGAATAAAGCAACAAGTATCACAAAGACAGGTTATTCTTGCTCTGATACCATGTTGAGTTTGAAGTGTTTGTTTGTATATATCTTTCATAAAGAAACAACAACACAAGAATTCAAGATATAGAAGGCAAGGTGTGATCAACACACTGATCATCCTTGAATCACTCCTACACAGCAGCTCCATAAAACAAGGAGCAGAAAAAAGGTAAGGCAAAAAGCTTCTAACCACCCTAGAAGTATGGGAAAGAAGATACAAGATCTAACCAAAAGTAAGGTGACAACTACACCCTAATCATCAACCTAACCAATAGCTCCAGATACCCACTCTTGACTCTTATTATACGATATGGGGTGACTAATGCTACATTGCGCATACTGATGCTGCATATGACTGATGCTGTACATACTAATGCTGCATGTGGAATACCCACTCTTGACTTTCAATAATAGATCATCCTTACAAAATATTATCCAAATCGGAAATATTTGAAACATCTAATTGAGTTAAAAAAAATTAATGAACACTTTGTTCTAAGAAAACATTGAAATTTCATCGTGATAACTAGATAGGCAAATGGTTTCAGATTGCAAAGATGATCTATGAATAGAAACTTATAAAATAAAAAATTTGGATCGTTAAAGTTCGATGTGGAATGGGTCTCATACTTTAATCAAAAGCTAGCCACTTATTTTAATTTGTTGCCAATGAAACCCGAGCATCGAAATTACTAGAAGAATTTGTTGCTTCATTATACGGTACTGTTATCCAATGAAACATGATCGGCGACCTCATGCTCAAGAGAAGCGTACTAAATATATAGTAATTTTATACATATATATCTCATTTTTTTATATGTTTTTCTGTACCCAAAGTGAGCATTAATCTTCCTTTCAATCATGCCATTACCACTATTTTAAATTAGTAAAATTGCCTACGATAATAATTGTTCTGTTGCAGTCCTATTATATTAGGAATGTGATAATGTAAACTAAAAATATGACTTTAGCCCTTGAAATTTAATTTTCTCCACATAAAACCCGTCATAAGTTTTTTACTCAAATAAAACCCATTAATTAGATTCCACATCAGCAAATTCATTAATTATATTTGACTTTACACATTTAAAAATTTTCAATGCCCAAAACACCCCTATTTGAATGTTTGATGTACACAATTAGTTCCATATAGATTGCCTAATATATAATAACAACAAAACATGCTCAATATATGTAATAATACATGCTTAGTTAAGTGAACAAATTATATTTTACATATAAATGTAGGTAAATTATTTCACACACATATATATAACAAAAATTAAAAATAAAAAAATGCCTGGTATACGTAAAAATTCATGAAAAATAATTTACCTACAAAAAATGTTATTTGATTCAATGCACCTACTATTCAAATTTTAAAATGTTAGATTGCTTAAAAAAGCAAAATAATTTCCCCACTGCATGTAATATACATGCAAAATAATTTACCTACATAATAAAGCAAACCCAATGTATGCAAAATAATGTACCTACATAAAAAAATATTATTATTTTATTAAAAACTATTTTACCTATTATTTTGTACATATAATAATAAAATGTGCCCAATATATATGATGATACATACAAAATAATATACCTACAAAATATATGTTATTTGCTCATCATAAATTTACATATAGGTAGATTAATTAGTATAATATGTTTGATCATATATCTATTGTTTATACATATGTACATACATACATATACATATATATATTGAGCTTGTGGTAGTACTATATACATTTGAACGTATATATGTATATATATATATGTGTGTGTGTGTGTGTGTGTGTGTGTATGTGTTAGGGGTAATAATTTGCAATAAATTATTTGTTCATTGTAATTAAGGTGAGCAATAATATTTATTGATTTCTTTTGAATATTGTGGTACAGGTTGTAAATATTTTGTATTAATAGGTCAATTATTTTCCTACATGGTAATCACTTTTAAATTTGGGTTTTATTTGAATGTTTATAATTAGGTGGGTTTTTATATAGGAAATAAGAGTTACAAGGGTCTATATCTAAAAAACTCTAATGTAAATCTTAATGTATCAAGGAGTATCTTGTATATTCCCTTTAGTAGTTAATGAAAGTTCTAGGATGGGTACTAGTTTAGCCTAGAGGGGGTGAATAGGTTCCAATTTAAAAATCCAATTCAATTTTCAATTTAATTTTCAGTTCTCAAATTAAATCGACATTCACATCACATATCAAACTATCATACTCATATGCAATTAAAACAACAAATAAAAAGTGCACAAGGATGTATGATTTAACAAGGCAAAACCCACCACTGGGAAAATCCTCGAGCTCCCAAGCCAAGACAAACACTAAGAGAAATGAGTATAGAAAAGACTTACAAAACTCATCAACTAGACACGCATACTAGTAGGCAGTTTTGTCTCCGCGCTTTGCTACTCGATCTCTCTTCAGCCTTCGAATTGAAGTGGCACGACACTAACGCGGCCGTCAATCACTGTCGCCTCGAACTTTGTAGGATACTAACGCGATCATGCATAATATATGTAATGAAATGATTTTTGAAAATCAACCAATTATGAAAATCACAACGCACATTTTCATAATTGATTTCTAATCAAAGAGCATGAAAAATCAGTTAACCAAAACTAATATTTTTCTTATTGAAAACACCTACAATAAAAACTGATTTTTCTTCATGAAAATCCTTCTCTGTGCACACGGGCCGCTCACATGTCGTTGCTTTCAAATGATATTTCATGCAGCAAAAACAACCAAAATCCTAATCTAATTCATGCGGTGCATGGACAACAAAAACAATGAAGGAATATATGCCGTGCTACTAGTGTTGCTGACTAAATCTCAAACATCCCTTTAAAGCACAAAAACGACAGCCCAAAAACAAAGCCTATTCCAATGCATGCTGCAGCAACCAAAAACCAACAATTATGATACGATGATGACTTCTGAAAACCTAACACATGCTCTCCCAAATAAATGCCTGCTCTCAGTGTATATATATGTTCTGATACGGAGCAACAACCACCAAACCCTAACCTGATGAATCTATATATATATATATATATAGGTCGGTTAGATTAAGCAATCACGTGGCCGAAGAAAAAAGAAAGATCAGGCTTGTCATCCTAATCAATTAAAACAACTAATCCAATAGAGTTTGAAGTGATCTCTAAGTGAAGAGATAAAACTAAAGACCATTTTGAAATTTATCCACATTTAAAATGCATGGCATCTGACTCCAAATATATAATTCTCATTAATATATGGGCCTTTAATTAAGCTAAATGAAGTCGTAGCAAATTAATTAATATGTAAGGCCCAAACCTCAATTGTTATAAACTTAAAGCTAAACAGCCCATTGAATAAAAACTTATATCATGTAAATGCATATGCATGCCAAACTTACTTGAGTGGATGTCTCTGAAACGCTTGCCATTTTGTGATTGAGAGCACGTGAGACAAACTTACACTAAAATAATTACAACTGAAAACAAACACTAATCTAAGATTACAAACTCAGGCGTTTTGTGTAGGAACTGCCAATTTTACTCTAACAGTTAATATCCTATTAGAGTTGTAATCCTAAAAAGGTTAGGAATTAACCTTCCCTACTTCTATAAATAAAGGCACAATGGGGTGGAATAGAACACTCCTCACAATTACACATCTCTCTCTTTCTCTCTACTATTGCCGCACCCCCTCTCTCAGTCTTTATTCTAGTTCGTAAATTAGGCCTACAACACGTTATCAACACGCTCTTGATACTATGCTAAAGAGAGTTTATTCTTCAATCAGGGGAGTATTACGTTTTAATCATTCTTTTTATGATTAATTTATTATTTTATAGAATTGATCTACATGCTACTGATTCAATTTAATTTTTTTTATGTTGAATGTGATACAACACATTGGAGATGCAATTTCGGCTTTCAAAGAAGAATCTTCCACAAGTCCAAAGGCTCAGTTGTTTTCTGCCAATCAGGTTCTTTTAAAATAAATTAAGATATTTGAAACGACCGTAAAGCATGAAAACATTCCTCATGATGCATGAACCCCCTACATTTATATTTTCCTTATGATATATATATTGTATATGTTCATATATTCAACTACAGAGGTTGTGGAATTTTTTTATTGTTCATTTTTCCCACCAATTGATTGTGGTGATAGTGCTCATCATTCTATTTAGGGTAAATCGCCAAAATAGTCCCTGAGATTTGCATAACTCATCACTTTGGTCCCTGAGATTCCAAATCGATAAAAGTGGTCCCTAAGATTGTCCACCATCCATCATTTTGGTCATTCCTTTAAAAACTCCGTTAAGTGTCCTAGAACTCTTGGCCGGCAGTTTGGGGAATTTTCAAAGTTTTGTAACTCAATCGTTTCTTAACCAAATTTAACCCATAATATATCAAAATGAAGATAGGAAAGTGAAGAATAATATTATACCTATTTCGAAGCCCAATGGTTGCTAGAGATGGCCAGAAAATAGCCTCAAAGTTGACTGGTCCGAGTGAAAATTTGAAAACTCGCCGGAAACTGGGTAAACTTCAAATGTTCATAACTTCTTCAATACCCAACAAAATCAAGTGATTAAAAAATAAAAATCATACTTCTCGATGAGACGAAAAGAATGGTACCTTTTTTTATGGCTAACTCGCCGTGGTTTGACCGAAAAACTGCTCGAAAGTGACTGTCTTGGTCTCAAGTTAGCCACTTTTGAGCCTCCGGCCAAACCACGACGAGTTAGTAGTCTAAAAAGGTACCATTCTCTTCATCTCGTTGAGAAGTATGATTTTCATTTTTGAATCACTTGATTTCGTTGAGTATTGAAGAAGTTATGAACGTTTAAAGTTTACCCAATCTCCGGCAAGTTTTCAAGTTTTCACTCGGATCAGTCAACTTTGAGACTATTTTCCGGCCATCTTTGGTAACCATTGTGCTTTGAAATAGGTATAATCTTATTCTACACTTTCCTATCTTCATTTTGATATATTATGGGTCGAATTTGGTTAAGAAACGATTGAGTTACGAAACTTTGAACATTGCCCAAACTTCCGGCCAAGGGCTCCGGGACACTTAACGGAGTTTTTAACGGAAGGACAAAAATGATGGATGGTGGACAATCTCAGGGACCACTTTTATTAATTTGGAATCTCAGGGACCAAAGTGATGAGTTATGCAAATCTCAAGGACTATTTTGGCGATTTACCCTTCTATTTATCATTGTTGAAGGAATTTAAATTTTCAGATTTGTATCTATCTACTACACAATTTAAACTCATCTAACAGTGATAAATAGGATGATGAGTGGCGAGTCAATATTTTACTATATATTTTACCTTAATCTTAGTATTAATTTATTGATTATTTTGGTGAGACTTTGATACTTTGAATTATATTTCTAATGTAAGACATTCGACTTCCTCTTGAGCATAAAGTATACAAACGGATGAATTTTAGAGTGATTCCAATTAGAGAATGTTGATGAGTCTTTCAAGATAATTGTGTCAAAGTTCCAGATTTTTCTACCAAGCCACCGTGGCAATAAAATAAAGGCCCAGTGCACAGCTTTCCCAGATTGATGTTTACGAACGTTTTAGGTATTTTGGAGGTTAAGATAGCATATTTTAAGGAAGATTCCCTCTACGGATTTGTTGGGTACGACTTAATCTTTCAAAAGAGACCTTTTGGGACCAAATCGGAGTTTATTTGGTTGGTCAAAATTTTGATTTTCTGAGAAGAACGAAGTTTAGTTCAAATAGGAAACCTTTTATTTGCTAGTTTATTATTTTATTATTTTCCGTAGTTTTATTCTAAAACCTTTTGATAGGTAGGATTTTATTAGTATAAATAAGGCTATTTAGCCATTAGAAGGAGGGGAGAATGCACACACTAATTTAGAGAGCTTTTGACAATTCAAGTTTATTTTCAAAGTGTTTTCTTTCCATGTTCTTATAATATTTTGTTTTATGATTGTTCGTAACTAATTTCTTTTGCTAGGGCAAGGCCACGAGCCTTAGCAAGAATATGTAATTTCTTTCAATTTATAATATTATGCATGCATGTTTTGAATTATTAAACACTGTTTGAAACTATCTAAGTGTATTAGTGATTTGCGACCATTAGGATATTAAAAAAGTAATTTGATGCAATTTTGGTTGAAGATTCCCTGAAATTGGCTCTGGCTTCTTGTGATTAATAATTGTAATTTCACTTAAGGAAGAACACCATTTCTTAAGTTTCAAAGGGTTTTCACAAAACTTAATGAGTCTTTCATGTTCATATTTGATCCAAACGTCCAGAGGGGTTGCATGTTAGATATACGTTCTATGTTCGAGGTTCCAAGTAGGATATATATTAGGAAAACATAACTTTCAAAATATGCATGGGTAATTCATAAGTAAATGAGAGAATTACGTAGGATTGTTAAGGTGACGGTGGAACCCTAATCTCTTTAAATTGATTTTCTTTAAATTGTTTTATAGTTGATTTATTTAATTGTTTTTATTAAATTCGTTTTTATTATTTTAAGTCACAAAATCAACATTTTCTAAAACTTTGTTTTAAATAATTAATTAAGAGTTGGTTTGAAATACAAATTATTCATTCAACCCTATGGAAACAACCTTGCTTGAGCTATTATATTACAACTACCTTGTTCTTTTGCAAGTATTTTTAAGTGTTTTTATCCCTACTTTTGCAGGTGGTAAAAATCCTATCAATGAGCATCACCATCACTTGATGGTGGTAAGCAAAAATATTCCCAAAAATTTAAAATAAGGATGCGTTTGCGTGTACCATACAGATTCTTGCAACAGGATTGATGAATTTTCATCACTAATTTTAGATTTTTCCGTGTTTGTGTTATGAATGTAATAAATACAAACAAACAAAATTTTCTCTTAACCTTTATGACACACCCCGAGCCGGTATGTCCAATAGGACTCCGAATCGAGCTATGCTGGCCGACACTTGGAAGGTGACGAAGCCATAAAGTTTAGTGATGTGGAAAATGTGAATAGATTTAAACCTAAAAGTGCCTAAATATAAGAGTGCACTGGTGAGCGGGAATGAACCCATTTCACACGTGAAGTCAGTGCATAAGTAAAATACAGTAGAGTGGATAAGGATTACACCCTCAGTGGTAGCCACCTATACTGAGATTCGCCAAGAATCCTCGTCGATACAAAAGCTCAGCTACTAAAACCTAGAAGGGCGAAAAATAAGGGTGAGTGGGCCTGAAAATAAAGTTTTAATAAAAACCTTTGAAAACATTATAACCCCTCGCCGTAAAACATGTATAGTTTCCAGAAAATCATACTACGTATAAGTATGAAATCAAATGCATGTTAATAGTAAAACTAGAAGTATGCCATGGGTCAATGTCTCATCAACAATATAAATATAATCACATGCTCGATAATCTATACTAGCACGCAAGTCGGAGTCACCTAATGTGACCTGTACGACAAGCTAACACGTACTTGGATCCAAGGCGAGAGTGCGGTGCCGGGGGAGGGGAGGAACATACATGTGAAGGCTAGCCTAGCCTCGGGCTGAGTACTCACCTCGGGTGTAGCATTGATGAGCACTACATGAATATATACATGCCATAATGATGCAATAATTCCAATCAACATAATAAACTTACATGAACTTACCTGTGCAGCCCATAGGATCATCTTGGTATTTCACAACAGTGCAACATTTCTCATAACATAATTTAATCATGGCATGAAGTGCATAAATCAATTCAAAAGAATTTGTGGAAACTATCAATCATACTACACAAAGGAAAATACCCACTCACCTAGAGTCCACGCTACAACTCCCTAGCATGAAAATCGAGACGTCATAAACAATTGGCACATGTGGCCAATTATCAAATCTCATCTCAGAATTCTTGTCGATATAACACGTAACTTACATAAACACATCCCCAAGGACGTTCTAGAATGGTTTGAAATCCATTGACCAAAAGTCAACAATCGATCAAAGGTCGGCGATAGGGTCCATAAAACTACGTAACTCAATCTGGAAGATCCGTACCTCTGATTTCAGATCCGTAACTTCCAAAGATGCAAATTATACTTTTAAAACATCATACTAAAGTTTCATTACGATCCAACGGTTGGATCTCCACCAATTGCAAATTCAAATGACGGTCAACGTTTAATTTTACAAAATTACAAATCCAATTCGGGAAGATCCGTACGTCAGATTCCTGATCTGTAAGTTCCTATTGTTCTCAAATATTACTTACTATAATGTATTAAGGTTTGGTGATGATCCAATGGTCGAATCGTCAATTCATATAAGGATCAAGTGGCGGTTTCTATCAAAACTATGTTCAAACAATGAGATTTCATCAATCGGAATTCACCAATGGAATTGGGGTATCAAACTTAGCTTAGGAAGGTCAGGGGGTACCTCGGCCCAATCGCAGCCCCGCCATACTGCTGTATATGGCTATCAGCCACCCCGATTCTCCGGAAAAATCAATTATTTCTAAAAATTCTCAAATTTCACATAAATGAATATCTCAATGAGTAGAGCAAGTTTAATACCTGTGGCCAAGTCTATTTTGACCGGGAAACGCCTGAATATTCCCTCAAATGACCGAAACCCTAGTTTTGGGTGAGCTTTGATTCGTTGTCGCCAGTGCTCCGCCGCCACTACCAATGCTTGGGCCTTGTTCCTGGGCTTGAGGGAAACCTTTTTGTGGTGGTGATGGTTCTAACATCCCACATCGCCCAGGGGAGTGGATCTTGTAAGCCTTATATGTACATGCCCACCTCTTCCTAACACGAGGCATTTTGGGAGCTCATTGGCTTCGGGTTCCATCGGAACTCCAAAGTTAAGCAAGTTTGCACAAGAGCAATCCCAAGATGGGTGACCCACTGGGAAGTTCTCGTGTGAGTTCCCAGAAACAAAACCGTGAAGGCATGGTCGGGGCCCAAAGCGAACAATATCGTGCTACAGCAGAGTCGAGCCCAGGATGTGGTGGGGGCCCGAGCCGAGATATGACACAATGGTATCAGAGCTAATCCCTGGCCGGAAGTGTGCCGACGAGGACATTGAGCCCCTAAGGGGGGTGGATTGTAACATCCCACATCACCCATGAGAGTTGATCTTATGAGCCTTATATGTACATGCCTACCTTTTCCTAACACGAGGCTTTTTGGGAGCTCACTGGCTTCGGATTCCATCAAAACTCCGAAGTTAAGCAAGTTCGTGCGAGAGCAATTCCAAGATGGGTGAGCCACTAGGAATTTCTCATGTGAGTGCCTAGAAACAAAACCGTGAAGGCGTGGTCGGGGCCCAAAGCGGACAATATCGTGTTACGGCTGAGTCGAGTCTGGGATGTAATGGGGGCCCGGGTCAGGATGTGACAGTTGTGGTGGTCGGGACCTTCGGAATCTGCCAAATTCGTCGGAACACCATCAGAACCCACGAGTTCCGTTCTCCTCAAATCGAAGGTTAAACTTGTCGGGTTTGAGGTGGAAATTGTAGGAGGAATGATGAGGAGACGTTTACAGGTGGTGGCGGGCTTCATCTCGCCAGAAAATCGCTTGAATTTGAGGTTGTTGTCGTCGGGTCAACAATTAGGTTACGTGGACCAGTCTCCAACCCGACCCACTTACTCCCTCCTTTTCTTCTTCCCTCCTTCCCTTCTTTCTTCTCTCTAATTCATTATCTCCTCACCCCCTTCTTCCTGATTAGGCAACAGACCTCTCTCTTCCTCCGATTAGGCAACCATGCCCAATCCCTTCTCCTCTGTTTCTTATTCTCCCCAATTCCGTCCTTTTCCCCACTCAGCCACACACATGTGGCATAATAATTTAATAATATAATATAATTAAAATAGTGATTTCTTCAAAATACTTTCGAGTTCGTAGCTCCAAATTCACTTCCGCTTGCGTCTACACGTCCGTATCATCATGTACTACGCAAATACACTAAAAGAATAAGTTGTACATCTCTCTATACGTTGGTCAATGAAAGTCAATACCCTCGCCTCTAGGGCATTTTCGTAAATTCACATTTTTTAAATTTATAAAATCGTAGAACTAGAGACGGGTTGTCACACTTTGTGCAAATATACACCAGGAAAAACAATAGGAGTGTTGTGCAATTGTACTAATTAGTTTGGATTTCTAGGACACTTTGAATTAGAGTGGATGAAATTGGTGCCTAATTAATTTTATGTACAAAATTCTAAATTTTGCGAAATGTGACCTTTAAGAAAGATTTCTCTCTGCAAATTGTAGCTAGCCACATTTAGTTTATGGGGAGGGAACTGAAGAAATACATGCAGTAAAGGAAAAGCTAATGGAAAAGAATATAATCAAATACCTATGTATAGCATCTTCTGTCAATCTATTTAACTTTAGCAACGGGATATATTTGTTTGACATTTATTTCTAAATTATGTCATGGTTAATCTGCCCTACTCTTTCTTTTCATTTTTGGTTACAGAAGGAATTTTGAAAGTGATTGACCTGTCAATTTGATGTCTTTTCTTTTTTTCAAAAGACAATATTCTCTACATTAAAGGGAAGAGGAATGGGCTTAGCCTCACAATGGGTTCGTAATAATGTGGTTCGAATTTGCCTGTTGATGAGAGTTGAACCTAAGACCTCTTACTTATAAGTGAAGAGGAATATCACTAAACCATAGTATGAAGTTGCATCAATTTGATACTTATCTATTCTTTTCTGATTTTTAATAGTGTTTTTGGGACGCATTTGTGCATAAGCCTTTGTCCAATAAGTTACACAATCATTGATTTTTTTTTTTTTTTTTTTTGGAATTTCTTACCGTTTATATTATTATTTGGATAGCAAATATTAAATTTAATTAAGACCGACCAATTTCCTTGATACTCTCAAGGTTTGGATATTTGTAAAAAAATTTCTTTGGGTTTCCAACATATCCGTCATAAGGCCCCTATTATTCGTCATGTGTTTTGATCATCGTCGTAGCGTCTTTGGCTTAAGTTTAACACCAATGGCTTGTCTAAAGAACATGATGGTTTTGTTGCTCGTGGAGGAGTTTTCAAGGATTAGCCTGCCTGGTTTTATTTGTGATTTGTGTCACGGTAATTTTTCTTTTTGAAAGGTTACTGTTAGCCTTATAAGGTTATACAATTAAAACACAAACGAATGAGTGACTGACCTGATTCCAATGGTAGTTATCAAAGATGCAACAGCCATGCAAGCAAGACGTGATCGATAAAACTCCAATCTTTATGTTTGCCATGACAAACAGAAAACACAAACTCTTCTGTAAACTCCTAGCTTTATGACAATGCTCTATGGGAAGCCTTAGTTGTCGTCTCTAGGGTTAGCGGGGACCGGTGTTTATATACTAGCCAAAAAGTCTTAGATTTCGTCCATAAGGGAAAACTAAAACTCTCCTTTCTTGGCTCTCAAGTAAAATATCATAATCATATATTATTAAGGATTCCATCAATCCTATTTCCAATATAAGACACCTTATATAGAATTAATATCTTTATGAGATTAAATCACAATTAACATTATTCTCCAATATTACATTCCTATTACATGTAGTAGACCACTTAAGGTTGATTTATATTGGATAAATCCAACATTCTCCCACTTGGTCTACAAAATGTAATATTCATGTTTATACTTGAGATTGAAGACTAATGTCACTTTAGTGGCCATGTAATAGTGATTACATCTCGTCCTTAATGCAGCTTCTATCAAATGCATTTCTTAACATGGAACTAACAAGGTTATAGGATTGACACAACCCAAAACCTTCATAATCACACATGCTAAGATCCTCATTCACATGAAACACAAATTATGATCAAAAGATGGAACTTTAAATAAACTTTAAATTAACTTAAATGTCTTACTTTATATCATCTCAGGTCCACCTTATTGTAACTCACAAGTTACACTTTATGCTTCTTCGAAGCCTTAAATCTGCCAATGCAGATATCCTTCATCTAATGAAACCACCATAACCTGCAGGTGTGAATACATCTCCAAAACAATCATGCATCACTTTCATTAGATCAATAATAATACAAACGATGTTTGTAGCCAACGGACACAACTGAAAATACCAAATAGGCACATGTCCAAGTAAAATATCCCAAAAACTTCATAAAACAAATTAATTCAACACTTGTGAGCAAGATGAATTAATATGTTTTTGACACTAATCTATGCACCATACCAGTTACTTTCATAGTGATTTCCAACACCTGCGGGCAAGATGGAAATCCTCACAACTGAGGTAGTGCACAAACCATGTCATGCCATTTAATATGCAATTTGATAACAACTTGATATCTGATATATATATTTCATCAAATAATTGACTAGCATACGAAAAATGTGACTTAATGAATCCAACTGGAGATTAATATGAATACATGGATTCTATACATACTTTATAGGTCATCTGCAAATGTAAGGCATTACTAACCCGAAACTCAAACTCCCACTGATCTGCAACATCATTACTTAATTTGCAAATCAATACTTAAATCATACTTTTGAAAATATGCCTTTGGGAATAGCCTTACTTAGTCAATGACTGCATATTACCTCAATGAAAGGTACAACTAAGCATGAAAGCATTCACTGTTGTTTACACAAAAAACGTGCATCCAACAACCATCGTATATGTATTAATAAGTCCACATTTATGCTAAGTCCTTATGAGCCCCAAAACAATATGATCAATCAAGAAATCTAAATGATTGCAAGTAATAGAAAATGTACGCATATACCAAGTATCCATTCGTGCAACTTAAACATATTATAGACATTCAAGTAACACAAATTCATGGAAGATAGAATAACGCTTTAATAGATTCATGCAAGGCCACTTAATGCTCACAATTCATGCAAGCCACTTAATGCTCACAATTTTAGAATAACTCCCACTAAGTTTTCAAAGTTTATACTTGCAAATAAGTTAATGAGTGTGAAGCCCAATTTTCGTTCACTAATTCTCCCACTTGGGCAAACACTCTTTCAAAGATGTACCTAAAGAAAATTTCTCTATATTTTAGACATAATAAAATAGACATTACAACCAACATAAAGTTGTCAAACAGAATTTTCAGCAACGAGTTACACTTACTTTAGAATTAATCATAATTAATTTATAAGCTTGATTTCTACCAAATTTATACTGATCAAAATAGACATACTAATCTTCATAAAATAAAAATATAGAGCCGTTTTGGGTCAAAAAAGTAATCTAAAGTCACGTCTCAAAAAGACCAACATAATCTGCCAGTAACTGTCTATACGAGCATGGATTACTAGTGAATTCACCATAATTAAAATACATGGCAGAAAATTACGAAAATTTGTAGACACATAGTAGACATTTATATGTTGAACATATCCAAAATTCAGGTCATTTGGTGACCATTAGACTTGTCATTCATCCGATTTAAATCAAGACACGCAATCTGCCAGAAACAATTATGTGCATCTATCATGAATTTATGCATCCATAACAAATTCAATTTCACATCATTTCAATTTCGATGTCCAAAGGAAAATTTAGTAGTCAAATTTCATCCTCTAAACCGACATCATAATTCAAATTGAAAAGATTTACAAGCATAAGACTTAAACAATGCGTACCTTAGCAATCCTTGATTAACCTTCATGGGTCCAATACTTTGCATCAACAAGTCTCATGAAGAGATACAAAATACATCATGATGCAACCGATTTCCATGCCTTCAAACCACAACCTTTTATGGGGCTCATTGTGGAAATATTTGTCACTAATGGCATGGAACTTTATCCCAATAAACTTCATGAAACTAAATTATTTTACACCTGCAGGCAAGAAAATTAACTAGTTTCTAGTACTAGATTTTATGTCACAAAAGTTCCTTCATGAAAAACTTCAACACCTGTAGGCAAGATGAAGGTTTTCACAACTTCTGTGAAATAAAACCCATACTATGCCATCTTAATTAAACTAAAAGAAGTAATCCACACCTGTAGGCAAGAAGATTATCCCTTTTATTCTAATTAAGATGCAAAGTTGACCAAAGTAACTCAAAAACATACTTTCATCGTCAACTAAGCCGTTGCGGCTTGCTTAGTTGAAAGGGCATTGATCAACTCTGCCCTGAAGATACAAGAAGTCACATGGATTAATTAACTGTAAGTGACAAAATTATGATAACCTGATTCGAGCTTCGAGTCTTGCCAACAAATGGCACGAATTCCTTCATGACTCCCTTTGACATTAAATTAATCTCAAGAAACCTGACAGCATACTTGAAAGAGATTAATCACATATAGAACAAGTTTTATTCCACCACAAGAATGTCAATACTTATCATTATGGAGTCAATTGCTTGAAATAGAAATACTTTATGTAATGCAAAAGAACAATACATTCCTTTAATTTAAAAACTAAATTGCTCAAATGTTTTCTTAAGTCAAACGGGTTCCTTTTCTTTTGTACCTTTCTTTCCGTAGTACAAGGCTCCTAAAACATTAGCATCAAAATCGTGCATTAGCCTTGTAAATACCAAATTAAATAAAGGAACTACCAAAATTCTTTTCTTCCAAAAGAAACATCTCCAATACATGCCATACATTAGCCTTGAATAATTTCTTTTCTTCTCCCTTTATGGCACATAAAAATTGACTGATTAAAGCATTGTTTTAATTCTTTAGGCATGGGAAAAACTAATAAACTATATACAAGTTTGAAGACTTATGCTTATCAATTTAGTCACATGCTCTGAATGAAATACATACCTTATGCCTTCATATGTTCACCACTTCTTTATAAACATATTTATAATCACATGACCAACCACAATTCTCAAATAAATAGTTAAAATACAAATGAGAATTGTCACATAATTACTACAAACCTCATTTTATTTATATATTGTTCTTGCTCTTGCCATTGGATGCTTTCTGTCATTCTCAGTCAATTCACAAGTTATGCATCAATTTCATAATTAACTATTCATATACAATTGACTATACTGAGATATGAAAGCAAAATTGTACTTATTCCTTACTTGTTAATATCACTATGATCATAAGCAACAAAAGTACTAAATAACTATTGCTTATCTGCCAGATTATACATATATTTGTGTCTTGTATGGGATCATCTCAAGCTTAAAGCGATATATGACCACCCAATCCTTGTATAAAAACACGCCATATGTCCATTTTGCTTACTACCCATGAAAAACAGAGCAATAGACTTACTCTTGTACTAATGCCGAAACACCCAGACTATTTTTACAAAATATGGTCTCAAACAATAATTTAATTTATGCATTTTTGCATATGCTTCTCCACATGTCTATCATATACATACCATTTAGATACTAGTGTCATGATAATTTTACACATGCAATGCGAACTTCTATATGCATAATTGGCTTTAGAAAATTACGTATACTTAGCTTGATCAAACAATTGCTGGCACTTATGCAATTGCAATTCATGGCAAACAATATTAGTTCTTATTCAAATGGAAAACAGAGGCAATAAAGATTTGGGGTTTAAGAAGTATTTCCAAAAACCTGTCTGTGAGACATTTCAGGGGTGCTTAGTGTCCCCTTGTTGCCTTTCCACCCTGGAAGCAGCGACTGGAGCTGTTGGGACCAGCCAATAGGCTCATTCATGCACATTTCGAGCTTGTTGACTTGAGATCCTTCATAGTCTTTCTTGGCAAGATTAGTACAGAAGTACATATTTGTATATGCTTACAAAATAGACAACAAGGTTAGCCAAAATAGTTGTATCTACCACTAAATCAATTCAACCAAAAACATTGGCATGAATATTGAAATAGAACAAAACTGTTTTTCTTCTCAGTGCCATGGTTTCCACTGTAAAATACATAATATAATACCACGCCTTACATATATGCTTCTTTAAGTTCCTATATGATTATAGGATTCCAATTCCTATATGGTTTTTCTTAAATTTCATGCTTCAATTCCATAATGTAATTCATGCTTTGATAAAAAATAAAAAAAAAAACGCCTCTAGCTCTAAGCATAGTCCAATTTCCAATTGGCAAGCAAAACTATGTGGTTATATGTAATACACTGCATACAATACAATATTGTGGATTCGTGCTGTAATCAGGCAACTTGTCTTGCTGATAATAATCAGGGTATCAATTAGCATAGTTCTTAATAAATTTCCCTTGACTGCAACCATAACATTAGTGAAAAATATTATTTTTCTGTCGAATCCTCAAACTACTGAGGTAAAGCTAATTGCATATATTACACGAATCATCCGCGAGCACTTGTCGTGAAGAGGAAGAGATAGACATGGGTATTTTTTTTATGGAAGACGGAAAGCCCGAGGCTGATCTAAGAGAACCCATCAATTCCTGTAACAAAAGTTTAATAAAAGTTGTTTTCCCAGTTGAATATTGACCCAAAAGCATGACCCCTTTAGAATAATTATGCAACCTGATTATAATCAACAATTGAACTTATTCAAATAGCATGGTGATGTTGCCGAGTATATGCAATGACAATTTGGATTAAACACGCAGTTCAAGAGAATATTATATAATCCAACTTCAAACTTAATAGGTTTTAATCATATAACCAGTGGCTCTGATACCAATTGTTAGCCTTATAAGGTTATACAATTAAAACACAAACGAAGGAGTGACTGACCTGATTCCAATGGTAGTTATCGAAAATGCAACAGCCATGCAAGCAAGACGTGATCGATAAAACTCCAATCTTTATGTTTGCCATGACAAACAGAAAACACCAACTCTTCTGTAAACTCCTAGCTTTATGACAATGCTCTATGGGAAGCCTTAGTTGTCGTCTCTAGGGTTAGCAGGGACCGGTGTTTATATACTAGCCAAAAAGTCTTAGATTCCGTCCATAAGGAAAAACTAAAACTCTCATTTCTTGGCTCTCAAGTAAAATATCATAATCATATATTATTAAGGATTCCATCAATCCTATTTCCAATATAAGACACCTTATATAGAATTAATATCTTTATGAGATTAAATCACAATTAACATTATTCTCCAATATTACATTCCTATTACATGTAGTAGACCACTTAAGGTTGATTTATATTGGATAAATCCAACAGTTACATCATATCTTGGATGAGGAGATCCTGAATAAGATCAGGATGACCCTCAAACCAACTCATTCATTGCCAATTGAAATATCAAATTGAGCTAATCTATGGGCTATACCATTACAGGTTCTAGGGAAGTGTAAGAACTTGGGAAATTTAGAAAAATAACCAAATTTTAGACTCCTTATAGAATTATAGTCAATATTATAATTTTACGATAATTATAACCAAAACTTGATGTAGAAGTTCCAACATACCCTTTATATTAGGGTTTCTCACACAACAACCAAAACACAACCTTTAAAATACTTATCCATCACTTTTTTGACTTTCAAAGCTTTGTGTTTTATGGTTTTATGGTTATTCATGCATTATTGTTCAAAGATTTATTACCTAAAGAGGCTTTTTTTTTTATCTTTAATTCATGCTTTCATTTTTTTGTAAAGATTGCAGACATTTAAAGGTGTAGTTCAAGGTTGCAGACATCCGAAAGTAGTTTAAAAGTTACATACAATAATGAAAACAAACAAGTGATCAAAATTAATTTCTCAAATTGGCACCAATTAGCCAAAAATAATGTGGGAATTTGGAAAACTCTCACCATCTATATTCATTTCTGCAATCTTATAGGTTGTGTTTTGGTTGTTGTGAGAAAACCTAATATAAGGGGTATATTAATATTTTTATATCAAGTTTTGGTTATAATTATCATAAAATTAAAATAGTGGCTATAATTTTATATGGGGTCTAAAATTTGATTTTTTTTTTCCAAATTTCCCAAAGAACTTTTGCGGGTACGTTGTAGTGTTTTTATTTTGGGAAAATTAGGTTCACATCCTTCTTTTTGTTACTCCATTGATTAAAATCCTATTCATTTTCAATTTTTTATCAAGGTCCTTGGGTATTAATAACATCATTAATTATGTGAATAATAAAATATTTTTATTTTTAAATATATTCATTTAGTGTTAAAAATGTTACAATTAGTATATTTATATTTATGACTAAATTGACACACCCTGTCCCGAAGGAGGGCATGCTGGCCGTCACGTGAGAGTGACGTAACCATTTACATAGTTCGGAAGCTTTAAAGATACAATTACTAAGATGTAACACCCGAGGGTGAATCCTACTTTTGTGAATTCTGTCAAAACACCGTTGGATTCCTCGTGGCCACCAACGCTCTGCTATCTTGAACTTGGAGGGGCGCAAAACAAAGTTGAGTGGGTCAGTAAAACAAAATTTTTCGAAAACGTTTCATTGAACAACATTTCTAACCCCTCGCTGTAAAACCTATATACTTTCCTAGAAAATAGTATATATATATAACCATATATAATCTCAAAACTCAAATCACAAGTCTTTAACACTTTTCAAGAAAATATGCCATGCTATGCATCAAAACATACTAAAGATGCATCAATATAACAGGTGAAACAAGGAATCAACCGGAGACCCTGCAGTTGGTCCTGTACGGTTAATTCTATAGCTCAATATCCAAACCAACCGGAGTCACCACTGTGACCTGTACAACACTACTCTGCACATAAATCGGAACTACATAAAGTAGTCTGTACGACAAGAATGGTGTAAGAATACGCTCTAGTGCTTCTCTCATCAATAGCTGTATAACAATCTAAAGTCACCTACAGGTCGGAACCACCTCTAATGGTCTGTACGACATGTCGGAATCACCACTGTGATCTGTACGACATGCACCTACTTAGATCCAACGTGAGCGTGCGGTGCAGGGTGAATAATATAAGCACTAACACCAGGGGTGCAGGTTTGAGCTTTCAATACAATTCACATCACAATAAATTACTTGATTAACATAAAACTCACCTGATACTCACTTGTTCGTCCACAGCACCATTTCACATATATATGCATCAATTACTAATTCATATAATTCATAATATGCATGCATGGCATTTTAAAAACATATTTTCATTTAAATTCAATTTCTGGGAAATTCAGTAGTATATAGGTAATAACAGAAAATAACTGCCCACTCACCTGGAGTTCGCCCTACAACTCCCTAGCACAACACATCGAGGCGTCATGACGATCGGTGCCTAGAACAATCATCAAATCAAACCTCAGAAATCATATCGCTAGAATATATAACTTATATAAAACATGTCACTACGCAGTTCGATCCGGAAGATCTGCAACTCAGATTTCCAATCCATAACTTCCAAAGGTCCACAATATATCTCTAGAACAACATCCTAAAATTTCCTTACCATCCAACGGTCGGATCTCCGTCAATTGTCAAAACCAAGTGACGGTTAATATTCTATTTTATGAACTTACAACTCCAATTCCGGAAGATCCGTAAATCGGATTCCCAATCCGTAAGTTCCCATAATCCTCAAATATTACGTATTACAACTGTTGACCCTAGAAACTACAAAGCCTACGTGGCGCGCAGGCTGAGTAATTAATGAGCTAACTACGTCCTTCGGTGAATGCGGGGCGTGCCAACTCGTCGGCCGAGGAGTAAATTTGTTGATGTTGCGTTGGGTCGCGCTACTGACTTCTGCGTCTTGCGATTGCGGCCGAGAAAGGAACACGTCTCGGCCTCTTGGGCTCTCGAACCTGAAGACAAGGTTACTATTCTTACGAAGTTCGATATCAAATTCGGCTTTCAATGTGCCGAATGTAATAACTGTAACACCTCACTTCGCTGAGAAGGCTGATGAGATGACCTTGACCAATAAGGATTTAGAAACCCTTCTCGACCGAGACTTGGATAGGTAATCAATCGTTCTCGCCGCAGTGCTATTGATGCCAACGGAAGATACTGCGAGACCGACTGACTCTACGGTGACAGAGTTATCTATGCCGACTTAAGATATCACCGGTTGCTTCCACAGTGTTGTTGATGCCAACGGAAGATGTGTCAGCGAAAAAGGAAAAAGAAAAATCACAAGTTGTGAGAGTTTGCGCAGGGCAATTTTGTATTGATTTTGTGGGGGCTTTTTCCGTTGCTGAATGTCTTGTATTTATAGTAGCAGAACACCGAGTCCGAATTCCAATCCTATTCGAACTAGGTTCCCTTCTCCGGATTAACATTACCTCGATCAGCCCTATCTCTGCTAGGACTACGAATCTAGTCCTTAACTGAGCCGGATTCGCCTTCTAGTTTACTGATCTCGTCGAGAGTCCCTATTGTATTAGGACTCGACTTGCATTCTGATTTAACCGACCTAGGCTTGGAAGCCCATGAGCTGAACGCTCCATGACCCTTTCGCCGTACAGCTTCCCAGGCCGAGAGTGATTCCTCCCTCGGCCCAAACTGTTATTTTGGGCCCAAACATTGCCCCCTCGCTTCTGAGGTCCTCGGCCTGAAACCTTCGGCCGAGTTTCGGCCTTGAAGAAGCGATTCTATCACTCAGAATCCTAATACCCGAGTTCCAAGGTGCATTTATTGAACACGATCGCACGATCTTGATCCTGCTAAACCACTCGCCACGTGGCATCCTCTAACATGGCCAATCCCCAATAATGACGTCTGAAGCATGCGCCTGCCCGAACCGTCTTGCCATTATGACCACTATCTCAATCCGCGAGCCACTACCTCAGTCCGTGAGCCCACCTGTCATCGTGCAGGCGTCGAACCGTCTTTCGTCATTAACTTCGCCGTCACACGCGATTGTGCGCCCCCAAAACCTAAAACCGTCGGTCTTCTCAACCGCATTTCCCAAATGTTCATCATGATCAACGATTCCTCCGGTCGATTTTGTCCTTTGTTTTGAATTTCGAACGATTGCTCTTCCCTCCACAACTCTATAAATACCGAAATTCTCTCATTTGTACTTTACGCTTCCAAAATTTTCTGAAATCCCTTGCTCTTGCTCTCTAGTGCACTCCTTTATTCCAAGTCTTCGTCTTCAAACCCCCAACCCAGAAAATCCTTTTACGCCGTGATTCTTTCTCATAATGGCGTCCTTCATCTCCAAGCTTTCCAAGGAATGTGACCAGCATCAGAAGATTTTTGATCGGAGCTCGATCAAGACTATACGGTTTGAAAACGACATGAGCACTCAGCACCAGATCCTGGGTCCTCTCTTCAAGGCTGCAATACCGCCGACCATCACCGGCCTTCTCCAGGAGCACTGCCTAACACCCTTGTTTCAAGGGTTTGAATGGTCGCGATAGGACGCGGCGAAACCCCAGGGCTCCTGGCCTTCGACGACCACAACCTGGGCAGCCTGGGTCGTTCGAATGGAACGGCTCTTCGGCGATCAATGGAAGGCCATCGGCATCTACGACGCCATCCTCCTCTCGTCCATGGATGTCGTCCTCGACAAGGAGCTTCTCTTAGCCGCTCTGTGCTTCTGGTGTTCGGCCACCAACACAATGGTTCTTCCCCTTGGTCCCATTGGTCCTACCGTCCTAGATATCACCGCCATTCTGGGGACTTCGGCAACCGGGATCCCCATCGACGCGACTCTCTCTAGGCACCCGTCGAATATCGATCTGAAGACGCTTTTCGACCGTCGAGCCTTCGAGACCCTGAACCGTGACGGTCACATCCCGTCGAAGGAAGACATTCAGAAGCTCCACAAGAACTTCTGTAATTACAACACCCTCTACCTTCACTTCGCCGGCCGAGGAGAAGAGGACCTGCGAGAAGGAGAACATGAAGCCTTCCTCTTTTATTGGTACAACAAATATATTTGTTGTACCAAGTCAAACAAGTGTTTGGTCGAGAACATGACGGTAGCCGAAGCCCTGGCTAGTGGTCACGTCCTGGCACTGAGTTCCAACATTCTCGCCCAACTCTTCCGCTGCCTGGCCGAAACAACCCTCCACAAGGTCGACCCACACCAGAATGGTCCCCTCTGGGTCTTCCAGCTCTGGTTACAAGTGTACTTCGTCTCTCTTCGGCCGGCCATAGCTGACTTCTCATCAACGGAGGCGCTTGGACCTCAATTGGCCTCTCGACCGATACCCCCCCATCAAGCCGAAGAGGTATTTCGGTACCTCTTCGCTCTCGACGACTTCTCCAACGATGAGTTCCTGATATGTCGTCGTCGAGACTATCCTTCCTCCATCAAGCTGCCTACCTCTACATGGGGCGCAGAGGAAGAAGCCGATCTTCGTCAAACCTGGGGGTCGTTTGTGCTTGTTCGTGACCTCCCTCTCGGCTGTGATGGGAAACGGTCGGGTTGGGAAGTATATCATCCGAACTTCCTTGCCCGACAACTCGGCTATCTTCAGGGCTGCCCCGTCCCCCTTTTCTCCTCCCGAACACTCCTAAGCCGAGGACGTGAGCCCCGTTCCTCGGAGACGGAATGTAACACGGTTGTGAGGGAGTTCCAAGAGCGTTGTCAAAAATTCCATCTTCGACCGACCACCCCCGAAACCCATTGCACTGACACTTTCGGTGAATGGTGGGAAAATTACACTCAGGAGTTCTTTGGTGCTCCGGTCGAAGAGGTGCTAAACAAACTCTTTGGTGACCGTCCTAAGAGGGCCTCGGCTCCCCAAACTCAAGGTAATTTTCATTTATCGCCGGTTCCTTCCAACCTTGCATATTGATTTGCCTTAATGAATTGTTCTTATCTTCTCAGGGAATCGGCCTTCGAGAAAGACGGAAGCTGTTGCCGCGGCCACGGTCGAGAAAAAATCGGCCCTGGTTAAAAGGGTTAAAACTGTTGTTCAGGCCGTGCCAACCAAACGACCTCGCCGAGAGGCCGAGCCGGCCGTCGAGCCTCCGCCGCTTGCCAAGCGGGTAAAACAACTGGCAAAGAAGGGCGCACGGGAGATCCATGTCATCTCCAGTCAAACTACAGGGGCGACAACTCCCAGTGTTTCCCCTTCTCCCGCCGTGGTTCAACCCTTGGTCGAGAAACAGCCCGCCCCGGCCGCAGAGACAGTTCGACCGCGACCTGTCTCTGGGGCTGGTACATCAGTTGTGCCTCCCCCCGTCGAGGAGGCACCTATTCCGAAAAAGGTGGTCTCTTTGACCAAGGGAGCAGCCTCTGAAAATCCAAAACCCTCGGTCTTCATCCTGGAAGAGAGTGAGGGGAGCGACGAGGTCCCGCTGGCAGATCGCCCTCACTCTCGTTGGCAACCTCCCCAAAGGTCAGAGATGGTGGTTCAAGCCGGTCCCTCCACGGCTGATCGTGGCAAGCCCCCAGTCGAGGAGCCGACGGCGACGGCCGAACCCCTCGCTCCTTCCTAGGATCAGGATGTTCCTGCCCCCTTCGAAACGGCTGTTCCGGTCGGCCTATCTGCAGCCGACTGTGGCAAACGTCCACTCGAGGAACCCGAGGCGACGGCGGAATCGCCCGTTCATCCTCAAGACCAGGGCTTCCATATCCCTCCACAGGAGGTTACCTCGGCCTTCGTAAGTATCTTCTACCGTCTTTCCTTGATTGTTTTTCTGCTCTAGAATTCTAAACGAAGACAATACTAAATGTCAGGTGCCGTTACATTCTTTTCACCGTCAATTCTACGCGCCGAAGGGCGTTATTTATATTTCTTAGCCGCCTCAGTGGCCATTAAACGTAGATAACCTCCATCGGCCGCGTGAATTGAGAAGCAATCTAAGACACTGGGCTCGGCCATTGAGTTCTTTAGGTTCGAGCAACGATCCTGGGGACATGGCCGAGGTCTCCTCTTGGCAGGTTAAAAAAACGAAACCATCTTGCTATTCTTGTCATGACTTTCTTTAAGCCTAACCTTGTTTGTACATGTAGGTTTCGTGGGAGGTCGAATTCAAAGCCCTCCTCTCCAGCACAACTGCAGAGTCCGGCCCTTCGGCCGCTCCAACTGAAGCTGCCGATCCAAACGCTTTAACCCAACTGCGGGAAGTTCTGTCGCTCTCCGCGTCTCAAGTGCTAGAGCGCAATGGTCTTGATCAGCTCGGCGTATGTCTGAACGATCTTAGGGCCGACGGTCGCCTAAGTAGAGATGCCATCGTTCAGGCGTCGTCTGCCTTGGAGCGGGTTCGGGAGACATTTAGTGTCTTCCAGACTGCTCTAAAGGCCGAACAGGATCTACAGACTGCCATGGCCGTTCAAGACACTCTCCGCCCGAAAATCGATGATCTGAGGGCAAAAGGAGAAGTACTAGCCGAGCTCGATCGTCAGATGGCCGAACTGGCAAAACGTCGGTCGGCCATTGCTTCCGAGCTTGCTAAAGACTTTGAATCGGGCGGAAAGGATCGCCTTACTGAATACGTGGCTGCAACAAAGCGGGTCGAGCGGTTAAAGCTGGACAAGAAGAACCGGCAAGCTGAAGTTATCATGGCCGACGTGCGGTGGTTGGAGTTGAAGGGCCTGTTCAGCACTCTTCTTCCCTCTTCTCCTTAAATGTATTTGAATGTAAACCAACCGACCTACTTATTTTGTAAATACTTTATCAATTTTAATGGACTGGTTTACTATTCCCGCATTTCCCATGTGACCGGATAATATTTCTTCAAAAACTTCCCATTAATCGGTAATCTGTGGACCGCGCCGGTTTGGTCTTTAAGATGATACGCCCCTTTTCCGTATACTTTATGCACAATAAACGGCCCTTCCCAATTCGGCGACCACTTGCCGAACCTAGGATCTTTGATTCCTACGGGCAACACCGTTTGCCACACTAACTCACCCTCGCCGAATGTTTTCTGTCGCACCTTTTAATTATAGGCTCGCTCGGCAATCTGTTTTTTCGCCACTAGTAAGTTATAAGCGTCAAGTCGCGCTTCTTCCAAATCTTCTAATTCCTGTCTCATGGACTGACTATATTCGGCGCTAAACAAACTACTTTGTTCAATTAATCGCAACGAATTTATACTCAACTCGACTGGTAGCATTGCATCGTGTCCGTAAGTTAATGCGTATGGGGTTGTCACAGTCGCCGACCGGGGCGACGTCCGATATGCCCATAATGCCTCGTTCAACTTCAAATGCCACATTCCAGGCCTTTCTTTTATTATTTTTTCGAGGATACCGATCAACACTTTATTACTTGCCTCGGCCTGCCCATTCGCCTGTGGATAATACGGTGTAGACTGTTCCAGCCGAATTTTCAAATTGGTCGTGTAGTCCTTAAACCTTTCGGCTGTGAAGATTGTTCCATTATCGGTTATGATCGTTTCTGGCACACCGAACCGGGTCACAATGTGTTCCTCCACGAAATCGCAAACTTCCTTAGATGTTAACTCGGCATATGATTTTGCTTCGACCCACTTAGTAAAGTAATCAGTGGCGACTATTATCCATGCATGCTTAGCAGCTCCAGAAGTCGGCGTGATTTTGCCGATTACGTCCATGGCCCATCCTCTAAACGGCCACGGCTTAATGACCGAATGTAATGATTCGGCCGGGGCCCTTTGTATAGGCCCATGGATTTGGCACTACACACATCCTCGTGCAAACTCGATACAATCTTTCAGTATTCTTGGCCAAAAATAGCCGTGTCGTCGGAGTAGCCATCGCATTTTCCGTCCAGACTGGTGAGCTCCGCATACCCCTTCATGAACTTCTGATATCGCCCAAGCACTCTCTTGGGGGCCGAGGCATAACAATAACAAACCATCTTCACCCTTTCGGTACAACTCGCTCTGGTACGTGACATAGTTCGTGGCGTGAACCCGTGTCCTACGACTATGTTTTTCGTTGGGGTTGTCAAGGTACTGCATAATGGGTTTTCTCCAATCATCTGGTACTGCCTCGACCGCACAAATTTCTATAGAGTCCTGCCGATCTAACAACGAAGGCAGGGACATGACCCTGGTGCGTATCACATTATCTCGACGAAGGATTTGCTGATTAACCAAGGCCGGGTATAGTTGTCGTAATATTGGTATCTCCCGGCCTAACTTGCCCCCCATGAGTTGTGCACCGGAGGCGATTTGAGCCAACTCGTCTGCGTCGGTATTATGAACCCGAGAAACATGCTCGAATGTAATACCGTCAAAGGACTCGGCCAAATAACTGGCGACCATGTGGTAAGGCGCCAGAGTACAACTCATGCAGCGAAAATACCCATTAATTTGGTTAATCACGAGTTCAGAATCCCCGAGGACGAGAACACGAGTGGCGCGTAGGTCAAGAAGGAGGCCCAGACCAATGACCAAAGCCTCGTATTCGGCCTGGTTATTGGTGCAGTCGAAATCCAATTTGAGCGAAAATAACCAACGATCGTTGTGAGGAGATTGAATGACTATGCCTGCGCCGGCCGAGGACGAAATACTGGAACCATCGAAATACATCGTCCAATAGTTGTCGCGGGTCACCACCATGCCAATCTCGACGTCAGCACCCCCGAAATCGTAAGGCGAAGGGTGCTGGGCAAGGAAATCGGCCAACGCCTGTCCTTTCACAGCTTTTTGCGGCACGTATTGCAAACTAAACTCGGACAACGCCATCGTCCATTTCCCAATTCGGCCCTTCACAATTGGCCGGGTAAGCATGTACCGGATAACGTCGGTCTGGGCAATGACTTGGGTGACCGACGGGAGCATGTAATGCCGAAGCTTGGATGCAGCGAAGAACACGGCGAGACAGAGCTTTTCAACGGCGGAATAATTGATCTTCGGAGGACTCAGATTACGGCTGAGGTAGAAGATAGCCTGAGAGGCTTACCGCGCTGAGGAGGGACCAGGACAGGTGGGTTTGTAAGGGAAACCTTGATCTGCGTGAACGCCGCCTGGTGTTCCTCATTCCACATGAACTTATCTGAGTCCTTGAGCTTCAAAAGTGTGGAAAATGCTTTCATTTTACCTGCCGAATTAGCAATAAATCGGCGTAAAAAATTGATCTGGCCGAGTAAGGACTGTAATTGTTTCTTCGTTGTTGGGGGTGGGGCGGTGATGATTGCGCGTGCCTTATTCTCATCGACTTCAATCCCACGATGATGTACGAGGAAACCAAGAAAATTCCCGGCCGATACACCGAAGGCACACTTGGCAGGATTCATCTTGAGGTTGTGTTGACGCATACGGAGGAAAGCCTGTCGGAGATCGTCCAGATGTGTCTGTCGGCGTTTAGATTTGACGACAACATCGTCGATATAAACTTCGACGATGGTGCCAATTAAATCATGGAAGATGGTGTTCATCGCCCGTTGGTACGTGGCACCGGCATTCTTGAGGCCGAATGGCATGACAACCCATTCGTAAGTGCCGAGTGCCCGCGGGCAACGGAAAGCAGTTTTGTGCACATCGGCTTCAGCAATAAATATTTGGTTGTATCCGGCATGTCCATCCATAAAGGATAAGATCGCATGATTCGTCGCGGCATCGATTAACAGATCTGAAATCGGCATTGTATACTCATCTTTGGGCGTTGCCAGATTCAGATTTCGAAAATCGGTGCAGATGCGCAGTACACCACTTTTCTTTAATACAGGAACAATATTCGCCAACCATTCGACATATCGAGCTGTCCGAATGAACCCGGCTTTCAAAAGCCGAACTAGTTCGTCCTTGACACTGAGTTGTACTTCGGTCGAGAATCGACGAGGTGGCTAACGGAAAGGCTTGAATCCGGGCTTAATACGTAATTCATACTCGACTAAAGCACGATCTAAGCCGGGCATTTCATGATAACTCCAAGCAAAACAATCTTTGAATTCCGTAAGCAAGGCCCGCAACTCGTCCTTCATTTGTTGAGGAAGTAACGTACTAATAAACAAAAGCTGTGGGTCATCAGCCGTCCCAACATTAATCTCTTCCAAAAGGTCCTTAACAAGGGGCCGATGATCTTCGAGTTCGGCCGGGGCGGCTCGAATTTTATCAAAAGATAATACAGGCCCATTATCTCCCTCAGCAAGGAACTCGACGAGGTTGACGCCCGAATTTGGTTGTTTAGATATCGTATACCAATGGGCCAGCAGTCGTTCCATAGTAGATGAAACCGCGACCCTGCGTGTTTCCCGATCGGTGTCAAACATCGGCTTCGGGGAGAAAGTTAGCTAACCCGAGTCTCGCCGAATCCTGCTGAACAGTCTCGGCGCCAACCTCGATAGCTTTCTGAACGGAAATTCGAGTCGGCCGTCCCTCTTCATTGAAGCCCTGCAAAGTAATGTAGCCGACGTGATCGTCATAATACCGTGCTTGTATCATGTTAGCTTCGAAGGGCTGGCTATCGACCGGATGAACAGTGACCGATTTACCGTCCCAAAAGACAAGCACTTGGTACAATGATGAAGGAATACAACTGGTTTGATGAATCCAATCTCGGCCGAGCAATGCATTATACTCGGTTTTGGAATCAACCACGAAAAAAGCGGTCATATGGGTGCGACCGGCAATATTTACAGTCAACGGTAGTACACCCTTGGTGTGGGATTTGTCACCGACAAAACTACTCATTGTGATTCCTGACGGAATAAGCTCGTCATTTGAACGGCGCAAGGCCTTCATGATGTTCAGAGGCATAATATTAACGGTAGCTCCACAGTCGACAAAAACTTTAGAAACTGGATATCCCTCGATGTGGGCCGTCACATACAGTGGCTTTAAATGGTGAAGCTTAGCCGACGATGAACGAGGGAACAATTCGGCCAAAGCGGCCTTTAGACTATCATCTTTTGTTGTTGACTCGCCTTCAGCAATCGATACAAAATCGACATGGCCGGGTTCCTCGGCAACCACATCTCCATCAAGGAAATTTGGTTGAGCCGTGCTTGATTGAAAATCGGCAGGTAACACATGGACCATACTGATTTCCATATTATCCAGGACTGAAGGGCTCATTTGGCCAAGACCCTCCTCGTTCGGTTGGTCGGCGACTACGGACTCAGTTGTCGTCAGAGTCGGACAACGAGACTCTTCTGTCCCTTCTTCAACGACGTCACTCGGCGGAGCTGCTTCGAAGATTTGTTGGTTCTGCATGACCGCCTCAGGTAAGGTTGAGATTGACAATGAACTTGGGGTCAGGACCTGAACCTGCTCCTGGTAGTGTAGCCGAGCATCCCTAGTGTCGAGATAAGCATCCAGACGGGCAATACGTGCGATTTCATCGGTCGTAAGGCCGAAGAGAGAAACCGCCGAAAATACTTCAAAGTGATATCGTAAATACTGAAGGTCCTCCAGCGAGAAAGGAAGGTCGGCTGCATTGATATCAATGTACGGGTCGACTTCAAACCCAAAAACACGAGCTTCTCGTATGTGCTGGAACCTTGCTTTCAATCCTGGATCTGAGGTCTTCTGGATGATCCGCTCGGCATCCGGACAAGTCAGGATCAGATCAATGGTGTCCTGGCATGCCTTCGGCAAACCATACAGATCGTTGGCCGAATGATTCTTATGAAATTCTCGCATATACTCTAAAGACTCCCCAAGGAACGGGGGATGCAAATTCCGTCGAATTTTGACCAAAGGCTTTTGTATAGCTAGCGGGGATAATTTGCTTTCGGCCTCTTGCCTGAAATGTTCAAGACGTGCCTTCATTTCCCCTGGTCGAATGAGAAGTTTGATCCGTTTATCAGCTTCTTCAAACATGGTCTCGACATCTTGATCGACCAGCCGTTTCCCTTGAACCAACTCTGTCATAATTGCTGGAGGTGGTCGCTCCTCATCAGTGGCAACTGTATCCTTCGGCCGCCACTTAGGGGCTGAAGTTTCTTGGGCTACTTGTCGGCGAGCCATGCAATCTATCCGTTGATGCCGGCGTTTCTGAGATTTGGACAACGCGGTGTAAACGCCCCTCGAAGAATGGTATGTATACCAACGTTGATCTCTAGGCTCGGGAGGCTTGAAGGTCTTTTGACTCCGCGATGATCCTGAACTGCTAGAATTACGCTTATAGTAATCATCGTCATAAAATGAAGCATCAAAATCGAGGCGCCGCCTGACCGGGGGTGTCTCTTCCATCCGTACTTTAGGACCGAGCCTCCCAAAAACCCCATGATGTTGGCCTTCATTAGCTATCTTTTGCCGAGTTACGGCCATGGGTTGCGAAGAAGGCTTCTCCTCTGGTTCACTGTCGACCTTCGCTTTACATTTCCTGCACAAAACCGTCGTCCCACTATCTTCATCGGCGCTACAATCCATCATAGGTTTGACAATAGCGGGCCCCGTTAAGGCCGCAGATGGTTTATTTGAACGTAAATCGGCCATGAACCGTGGCCGAACATTCTGATTTCGCGGGCGTTGTGTCTCAACCACTTCAGCCTTGTCTTTCCCTTTGTCCTTGGGTAGGTACGCGTCGACCATGTTTACTGTTGCCGTGGGGAACGGATCAGTATCAACACTCATCCTCTTCTCGGGAAACTTCAGTTTGCCATTATCAATCCAGCTTTGGACGTTGTCGCGAAATACGACGCAATTGTTTGTTGTGTGTTTGCTCGAATTGTGGTATTTGCAATACACCTTTCCTTTAAGCTATTCGGCCTTAGGAATGTTATGACCAGGCCGAAGTTTAATGATTCTTGCTGATAACAGTTGGTCAAAAATTGCGTCAGCCTTGGTAATATCAAAAGTATAAACCTTTGACGGTTTCGATGTTCCTTCAGTGGCCGAGCGACTTTTGGCTTCTCTAGAATCAACCTGAGTCAATGCCTTGCAAATGTATGGCTTATCTATTACTATCTCAGCCGCATCCACACTAACACATTCATCCTCGGTCGATGCATAATTGACAGTAGGGTTTTTGTATATCGTTCCCCGAACTGGAGTTTTCGAAGTCTTTTCCTCGCGGAGCAAATAATCATACTGCTCGACATGTTGGGCCAATTCGTACATATCCCGAAAATTTGCCCCCAAGAATTTCTTTTTGTATTCGACGTCAAGGCCTTTCAAAGCAAGCCTGACAAATTCGACTTCAGGTAAAGGCACTCGGCACCAATTCCTAGCCGATTTGAACCTGGTAAGATAATCCATTGGTGACTCATCAGATGCCTGAGCCATCCGTGCTAATGAAGAGACTGACATCTCCATCCCCGGCCGATAAAACTGCTCGTGGAACTTCTCGACCAACTCCTCCCAGTTTTGGACGGAATTAGGCGGGAGATTGATGTACCAGGCAAATGCTGAGCCGGTCAATGAAAAATTGAACAGCCGTAACTTGTGGAAATCACTATTAACATCTCCACATTGCGCGGTGAAACGAGCCACGTGCTCCAACGAAGACAGGGACGATTCACCGGCAAAAAGACTAAAATCTGGGATCTTGAAACCCTTCGGGTATCCAAACGTTTCCACATACGCTGGGTATGGATGAATAAACTTGGGAAACTTCGGCCCTTTCTTCATGGCCGAGTCGATCATCCGCTAAACTTCGGTCATATCAACAGGTGTTGCTTCGACCCTCTGGTCGGTCCCATCTGACCTACTATTCGACCCTCCTCCTTTCTGCAAATTAATTGGTTTGAGCGGGGCAGGAATAGGCTCGGCCGGTACAATCGGTACCGGGTTGTTTCCTGGTAAACAATGTTGGCGAAGATCGAAAGGCCTGCTGCCACCAACTTGACTAACCAGCATTTCAAGCAGCCTGGTTTGTCGATCATTGGAACTGAGTATCGCGTCATGCAGCTTGTCAATGCCTCGACTAAACGTCTGCTCGACTGACCGAGACTGCTCGTCCAGTCGCTTTCGAAGAAACGACCTTGTTGGTGGATCAGATCCTTCACCACCATCCTCGTCATACTCTTCTACTATCCCTTCAGTGAGAATGCAGGTGTTCCTGTTAGGGATTTCTGGACCGCGGAGTTGACTGCCGAGATTAACTTCTCTCTCTCGGCGGGTCGCACTTGTGGACTCAGGTGTCACGGCGCTAAGGGGATTCTGCGCTTGTGGCACACTTTGTCCCGTGCTTTGATTCGGCAAATCAGCTATCGACTTTCCCATAGTGGTTTTCTTTTTTACCGATCGTGTTTCAATTGGCATGAACTTCGTAGTTTAGCACTGAGTCCCACTGGGCGTGCCAAAATGTTGACCCTAGAAACTACAAAGCCTACGTGGCGCGCAGGCCGAGTAATTAATGAGCTAACTACGTCCTTCGGTGAATGCGGGGCGTGCCAACTCGTCGGCCGAGCTCGGCTGAGGAGTAAATTTGTTGATGTTGCGTTGGGTCGCGCTACTGACTTCTGCGTCTTGCGATTGCGGCCGAGAAAGGAACACGTCTCGGCCTCTTGAGCTCTCGAACCTGAAGACAAGGTTACTATTCTTACGAAGTTCGATATCAAATTCAGCTTTCAATGTGCCGAATGTAATAACTGTAACACCTCACTTCACCGAGAAGGCTGATGAGATGACCTCGACCAATAAGGATTTAGAAACCCTTCTCGACCGAGACTTGGATAGGTAATCAATCGTTCTCGCCGCAGTGCTGTTGATGCCAACGGAAGATACTGCGAGACCGACTGACTCTACGGTGACAGAGCTATCTATGTCGACTTAAGATATCACCGGTTGCTTCCACAGTGCTGTTGATGCCAACGGAAGATGTGTCAGCGAAAAAGGAAAAAGAAAAATCACAAGTTGTGAGAGTTTGCGCAGGGCAATTTTGTATTGATTTTGTGGGGGCTTTTTCCGTTGCTGAATGTCTTGTATTTATAGTAGCAGAACACCGAGTCCGAATTCCAATCCTATTCGAACTAGGTTCCCTTCTCCGGATTAACATTACCTCGATCAGCCCTATCTCTGCTAGGACTACGAATCTAGTCCTTAACTGAGCCGGATTCGCCTTTTAGTTTACTGATCTCGTCGAGAGTCCCTATTGTATTAGGACTCGACTTGCATTCTGATTTAACCGACCTAGGCTTGGAAGCCCATGAGCTGAACGCTCCATGACCCTTTCGCCGTACAGCTTCCCGGGCCGAGAGTGATTCCTCCCTCGGCCCAAACTGTTATTTTGGGCCCAAACAACAACATATCAAATTTTGGTGACGATCCAACGGTCAGATCGTCAATTCACATTTTCACCTAACCACGAATCGTAACAAACTAGGTTCAATTACTCAATTTACGTCAATCAATTATCAAACTGAACCTAGAACATTAAACACATGCTAAGAATGACATTGGCGGGTCACTGGCCACGCACCGCCGCACGGGCCGCCGCAGGTGGCGGTTGGCCGCCCCGACTCGCCGGAAAATCCAACTATCTCCAAAAATTACCAAAATTTACAAAAATAAAGATCTCAATGAGTAGAGTAAACTTTATACCTGAGGCCAAGGCCAATTTGGCTTGGAAACACTTCAATTTCACCAAAATCCGTGCAGACCCTAGAAATGCGTGAGTTCCAATTCGTCCTCAAATCAACTCCGCCGTCCCAACCAATGCTTGGGCTTTGTTCTAGGCCTCCAAAGGAAGCTATGGGTGGTGGCAATTGGAAGAAATTGCTTCGGGATTCGGTGATTCAAAGACAAAGCCGCCGCACCCCTTTCTTGCGGTTTTCTCCATTTTCAAAGCCAAATCTCTCCAATTTTGAGATGGAATGGATAGAGGAAGGCTCCTATAGTGTTTCCCATAAGGTTTCTTGAAGCAATTCGTCGGAAAAACGGGTGAAAATCATCGAAAATCGGCATGGGTGCCGACCGGGTCAAGAACGAGCCAAGGGGATCCGGCCGATCCCCCGCGCCACTCTCTCCCTCCTTTCCTCCTTGCCTCTTTTCTGGTTGGCCATCCTCTCCTTCTCTCTTCTCCTGATTCGCCAGCTCTCTCTCCTTTCTCTCCTAGAGCTCCGGCTCTCTTCCTCTGGTTGGGCAGTTCTGTCCAATCTCTTCTTCTTCCTTTCTTTCTTCCACCAGCCACGCACACACGTAACCTCCTTTCTTCTCATCCCAACCATCCATTTATTTCTTCATTAAATCTGGACCGTCCACTTTCATAAAAGAAATTTCAGATTTTACTAAAATTATAATTCCTAAAATGCCCAAATTTCAAACGTTAATAACTTTTTCGTTACAACTCCAAATCACTAACCGTTTGTGCCCACGCTTCCATAGCGACAAGTACTACGAGGATATGTCAAGAAAACAAATCTTAGATGGCACGACATGACGATTAACCTAGAATAATGCGCGTGCCTAAAAGGGCATTTTTGTAAAATCCTTTATTAAAACTTTAAAAACTCTTAAAATCAGGGACGGGCTGTCACATAAATTTTTGATCATATATTATTTTTAGTTTGTACCTATTTTTAATTGCATATATTTTTTAATTTGTACCAATTTTCTTTTCATTTTTAATTTGTACCCATATATTAGTTTCTTTTTGTGCCCAATTTTTTTAAAGTTTTATTTGTGTTTGTACCCATGTGTATACCGTCATGTGACATTGTATATTTAATCAATGATAGAAAAATTACATATGGTATATTTATGTTTTATGCCTAAACTTTGTATCATATATTTATATTTTTAGTTTGTACCCACTTTTAATTTTCAACATTTTTTAAAAATTTGTAGTATTTTTGTGACAGCCCGTCCCTGATTTTAAGAGTTAAAGTTTTAATAAAGGATTTTACAAAAATGCCCTTTGAGGCACGCGCATTATTCGAGGTTAATCGTTGTGTCGTGCCATCTAAGATTAGTTTTCTTGACATATTCTTTCTGAAAAGCGTTGAAGGATTATAATTTGAGCTTTTGATGATATATATATATATGTTTATATACTATTATGTTATTTTCTGGGAAAGTATACGGGTTTTACAGCGAGGGGTTAGAAATGTTTTAAATGAAAAGTTTTCGAAAAACTTTGTTTTACTGACCCACTCAATTTTGTTTTGTGCCCCTCCAGGTTCTAGATAGCAGAGCATTGGTGGCCACAAGGAATCCAACGGTGTTCTGACAAAATTCACAAAAGTAGGACTCACCCTCAGGTGTTTCATCTTAGTAATTGTATTTTTCAAAGCTTCCGAACTGTGTAAATGGTTACGTCACTCTCACGTGACGGCCAGCATGCCCTCCTTCGGGACGGGGTGTGTCAATTTTCTTTTTAGTTTTATTTTGTACCCATGTATTAATTTGTTTTAGCACCTATATTTTTTTTTAAATCATTTGTACTCATAATATTTTAATCTTTTATATGTACCCTAATTTATTTATAATGTACCCATTCTTCTTTATTAATGTACCACTTTGTTATATGTGAAATGTACCTATTTTGTTTGTAAAATTTACCAATTTTTTTTAACACTATGGATACATTCTTTTGCCATTTATTATTTCTTATTTTTACATAGTTTTTATCCATTTATTAAATCAAAATGTTTGAATTTTTTTATTGTAACCGTTTCTAATAGTATTATAATGAGGGATTTTAAATTTATAAGATTATAAATCTCATAAAATATCAAACAATTAATGTCAAAACTATAAAAATATAAATATTAATAGTAATATAATGAGGTGTACAAAGTCAAGGGACTTTGATCAAACTTTGAATACTATTAGGGCACGTTTGTTTGACAGGATTCGCTGGGACTGGACTGGACTAGACTATAGTCCGGTGTTTGGTGGGCACCGGGATTAGCTTTAATGAGCTTAAGTGGGATTCGCTAGGACTAAGGGGGGGCTTAGCCGTTCTTCACGAGGGACCCCAATTTCGGGCGGACTCGTAAGCCAGAGAAACCATCGACAGATTTTCTGCGTCTTCCCACATCCCACATCGTCCTCATCTCTGCGTCTGCCCTCGTCATCATCCTTGCCGTGCTCCCACATCGTCCTCACACTCATCGTCGTCCTTACAGCATCTGGTCGCTGTCATCTGCCTCAAGTTGGTAAGCTTCGAATCTTCGATTTTTTTCGTCGATTTGTGTGGATTTGTTTGTGATATTAACTGAGGTTTATTTGATTTTGTTGTTTTGGGTTTGAGAAATTCATAATATACAAGTGGATTTGCAATTGAACAAATTAGGGTTTTGATATTTAGGTGAAATTGAGATTAGAATTTGGGGTTTTCATAAGATGAAATTGAGATTAGTCTCAGGTGTGTGCTCTCTGTGTGTGTGTTTGTGTGTACTGTGTGTAATTTGTCTGTGTGTTTGTGTGTGTGTGTGTGTGTGTGTAATCTGTGTGTAACCTGTGTAATCTCTGTGTGTGTGTGTGTAACCTGTGTGTGAGTTGTGTGTGTAAAATGTGTGTGTAATCTATCTGTGTGTGTGTGTGTGTAATATGTGTGTAACCTGTGTAATCTGTGTGTGTGTGTGTGTGTGTGTGTGAGTTGTGTGTGTAACCTGTGTGTGAGTTGTGTGTGTAAAATGTGTGTGTAATCTGTCCGTGTGTGTGTGTGTGTAATCTGTGTTTGTGTGTATGTGTGTGAGTTATGTGTAACCTGTGTGTGTAAAATATGTGTGTGTGAGTTGTGTGTGTAAAATGTGTGTGTGAGTGTGTGTGTGTGTAATATGTCCGTGTATGTGTGTGTAATATGTGTTTGTGTGTGTATGTGAGTGTGTGTGTGTGTGTGTGTGAGTGTGTTTGTGTGTGTGTAACTTGTGTGGGTGTGAGTGTGTAACCTGTGTGAGTGTGAGTGTGAGTGTATGAGTGTGTTGCACTCTGTCCGTGTGTGTGTGTGTGTGTGTGACTGTCTTTGTGTGTGTGTGTGTGTGTGTGTGTGTGTGTGTGTGTGAGTATAAAAACGGAGTGTGTGTGTGTGAGGGTAAGAGTGTGTTGCACTCTGTCCCCGTGTGTGTGTGTGTGTGACTGTGTTTGTGTGTGAGTGTGAGTGTAAGTGTGAGTGTGAGTGTGTGTGAGTGTGAGTGTGTGTGTGTGTGAGTGTAAAAACGGAGTGTGTGTGTGAGTGTAAAAACGGAGTGTGTGTGTGAGTGTATGAGTGTGTTGCACTCTGTCCTCGTGTGTGTGTGTGTGACTGTGTTTGTGTGTGTGAGTGTGTGTGTGTGTGTGTGTGTGTGTGTGTGTGTGTGTGTGTGAGTATAAAAACGGAGTGTGTGTGTGAGGGTAAGAGTGTGTTGCATTCTGTCCCCGTGTGTGTGTGTGTGTGTGACTGTGTTTGTGTGTGAGTGTGAGTGTGAGTGTGAGTGTGTGTGTGTGTGTGACTGTAAAAACGGAGTGTGTGTGTGAGTGTATGAGTGTGTTGCACTCTGTCCCCGTGTGTGTGTGTGTGTGTGACTGTGTTTGTGTGTGAGTGTGAGTGTGAGTGTGAGTGTGTGTGTGTGTGTGTGTGTGTGTGTGTGAGTGTAAAAACGGAGTGTGTGTGTGAGTGTATGAGTGTGTTGCACTCTGTCCCCGTGTGTGTGTGTGTGACTGTGTTTATGTGTGAGTGTGTGTGTGTGTGTGTGTGTGTGTGTGTGTGTGTGTGTGTGTGTGTGTGTGTGAGTATAAAAATGGAGTGTGTGTGTGAGGATAAGAGTGTGTTGCACTGTCCCCGTGTGTGTGTGTGTGTGTGTGACTGTGTTTGTGTGTGAGTGTGAGTGTGAGTGTGTGTGTGTGAGTGTAAAAACGGAGTGTGTGTGTGAGTGTATGAGTGTGTTGCACTCTGTCCCGTGTGTGTGTGTGTGTGACTGTGTTTGTGTGTGAGTGTGAGTGTGTTTGTGTTTGTGTGTGTGTGTGTAATTTGTGTTTGTGTGTGTAACCTGTTTATGTGTGTGTGTGTGTGACTGTGTGAGTGTATGAGTATGTTGCACTCTGCCCGTGTGTGTGTGTGTGTGAGTGTGTTTGTGTGTGAGTGTGAGTGTGTTTGTGTGTGTGTAACCTGTTTGTGTGAGTGTGTGTGTGTGAGTGTATGAGTGTGAGTGTGTGTGAGTGTTTGACTGTGAGTGTGAGTGTGTGTGTGTGTGTGTATTTTGCACATTTGTCCCTGCAGATCATACTGACATCGCTAACGAACTTGAAGAAATGGGTCTTTCTCCTATGGATCAAATTGATGCATTGTCTCTTATTTTGGATAAACCAAAAAATGCGGGAGTCTTCAGGGCAATCAAACCGGAACTCAAGAAAGTGTTCGTCCAAAGGCTTTTAAGAGACAATGCAAGCGGATGAGTATATTATGTGGTGCCTTTTGACGTGAATGTATTTTATTAATCGTACAATCTTATGTTATGACTTATAACTTAGCTTTGCACTATAAAGTATTTTGGCTAATGTTAACTAGGATTTTGTAAATTATGGACATCTACTTTGGAATGCTATACTTCACTGGTATTTTGTAAAATATCGTGGATGAAAGTTTAGTGAATGATGTTTTAAGAGTCAATCAATGGCAAAGATTGACTTGTCACAAGTATCTTCTTATGTACTTGTATTTGTTGAAGTTGCATGTATTGGGCACTATTCTTTTTCTTCTTTTGGGTGATAGAGTTTAAACCAAGCTACATTTGCAAATTAAACTCAACTATTTATAAATAGTATGCCCCAACTATAGTATGTCCCAATTCTATTAGCAAGTAATAGAAACAAAACAATTGTCCTCTTTTTTTAAGATTCATAATATACATGGCAAAAATATGCTCCAATTAACCCATATCATGAGTTTTGTAGCATTACTCTATTACACAATGGCAAAAATTTGTAGTCCTACTCTAAGCAAACACATATATGGTGAACAGTTCTTTTTTTATTATCCTGCTTCTTAGTCCGAGACTGCACCAAACGCTTCACTAAGTTAGTCCAGCTTAGTCCAGTATAAGCTAGTCCAACTTAGTCCCTGCAGCTAGTCCAGTCCGAGACAGTCTGGCGCAACAAACACATCCTTAAGGTTTTAATCAAAAAATGTTAAGGATTAGGGACCGCATTCAAAGTATCCCTTTTATTTGGGTTTACATCAAATTGTCTATAATTTAAACTATCTTTCAAGTCTTATGCATCTTTTTTATCTTTCATGAAAATATTTACACACCTTATTGCTATGTTTTGGTGAAAAATTTTCGAAGTCATGAGATTGAAAGTCAATTTATAAAAAAAACGTAAATAGTTAGATTGAAAGGATTAGAAAATGCATCATATGGGTATGGTAGCAAAAATTTGATGTTTTCAGTCTTGACGAATTTGTACCTACAAAACAATTAACACCTTTGGTCACGGACCATAGCCTCACGAGCCCACGTCATTAACTCTAAAAGAGATGAAAGTTTAGAGCTTGTATGCATAACGTAAAGCCTACCAGTGAATGGTGGAGATGAGGTATTAATAGGAAATGGCTGGTCATAAGGTTAGGGTTTGCCCTAAACATGGCGGCTTCCAATTGGCTACGGTGAGTTATATGGATGGATGAGGAAGGAATAATTCTAAGATATTAATTAGGAGTTAATATCTTAGAATTATTAGGTAAGTATCCTTGATTGATGGTGATGAGGATTCCTTAATTATTTAAGTTGTTCTTTTATCAAGGATGTATTAAAGATATGAGTTGATGATCAATCTTATCTTTAATGCATTTGACTTGCCACTTAGTCTCACGATCTAGTGGTATTCCTCTTCACTTGTAATTAGTGCAAGGTCTTAGGTTCAATTCTCGCCAAAGGCGAATTTGAAATAAATTATTGATAGCTCATTATGAGGCTAACTCCCCCTTTTTTTAGTGTAGATAATATAGATAATATCATTTGTTAAAAATAAAAATAAAAATAAAACCTTTGACTTTTCCATGCCACGAGGAGATGAGCTTGATAGTGGCTTAGGTAGCTGCTTGAGCCTCCAGAGATGTTGAGCTGCGCGTGAGAATATTTGAAAGTCTTACCCATTTAATGAGGGCATTCTCGTCTTCTTTGGGAAAAAGGCCACGTGTCATCTTCTGGATTTTTGTGTTTATGTGTTGCTCCACAATGAGCATTATAAAGGCATATATGATCGGATTAGCTAGTATCTCATTGAAATGTGTCATTTACAAACCTCTCTTTTTTTTTCTTTCTTTTTTAACAAATGAAATTATCTACACTAAGGGAGAAGGGGTGGGCTTAACCTTCCAATGAGTTAGCAATAATGTGGTTCAAATTCGTCTTTGACAAGAGTCGAACCTAAGACCTCTTCTTTACAGGTGAAGAGGAATATCACTAAACCATAGTACTAAGTGGCTACAAATCTCTCTTTTATATCTTTGTAATCCTCTAAAATGCATTTCCTAATCTCTCCTATCCAATATTTTGCGATCATTTTCTTTATACTTTGGTTTCCACTCTCATGACTTGAAAACATAGCCTAAAAAAGTTTATATTGTGGTTTCCTTTTTGTGGGGCATTTTTTAAATTTAGTGGCTTACTATTTAACGCATAAATGTACATATGATCAGTATTTCCAATCATGGGTGCTTGCCAATATCATTTTCGATATCCATATAAATAATATCCACCACACAACTCCGGTGTCACCACCCAAATATTGTATCTGCATATTCGCCAAATACAAAAATGTACAATATATTGTACCCTTCATTCAAACACAAACACAAAGAATGCTGGATTAATGCGCATTGCACTGAATTCCACTCACCAACACAATAATGTGTTATATATAATCATTAATATTTAAGAAATTAAATTAAAATCGTAGCAGTTTCACCTCGCCGCATTAGACAACACCTGAGACCTAGCTACCTAGACGTGCCTTTTTCTACCGTCTCAGCCCACCACGTGCCCCTTGATTCTTCTTCTTGGCATCCAGTACAAAATTCCGGACACATCCATCTCCATCTTCTTCTTTTTCCATATATAACTGGTTTCTGGGTTTGTCAAAACCACCCCCAAAATGTATGCACCACTCATATATAATTAACCAACACCGAAACCTTATAATAACAAATTTAAACAAAAAAAATAAAAATAAAAGTAGAGTTATTCCGACTCTTTAATTTGTTCTGTTGCATTAGTTTAAGCGTGAGTATTTAATTAAGAAATAAAATATTAAATTTGGAGTGTAGGCTAACAAATTGATGAGAGCTTAAATAGCAGATGGAAAGGCAAAACTGTAAGGAGAATGGGGAATTCTTCCATTTCATCTCAATTTAATATACAGCTCCCGTGAAAAAGGAAAGTACCAAAAAAAAACAAAACAAACAAACAAACACCACACCTTCAGTCTTAACCAAATCAACCCCATCCAGAAAATTACTTAATTACCAAAATCACAAGCAATTAAGTTAATTACTTAATTACTGGCTCTCTGACCTGAGTGATCTGAGGCCTCATGGGTACTGTCCCTGTTCTCATCGGTGACTTGTACCTGATGCTGATCACTGCCATCACTACTTCCTTGCTTATTGTCGGCAGTCGTCTCACTCATTTCCACTGACTTATCAGTCTTTTGGCTACAGCTACAAGTGCTGTTAATATTGTCGCCAAAAGATGAAGTCCTACTTGACATGGGTGTGGCCAAGAAAGTTGGCTTGGCGTCTCCGGCCATGATCACCAAGATTTTCTCTTCGAAAACCTTCGGGACCTTCTGGGCGGACTCGTTGCCTTTTCCGCCTTCTCCAGCTTCCAGGTCCTGCTCTGATCCGTTTTCGTTGTTTTCGAGGTATCCGGAGAGCTTCCAGTAGGAGCATGCTAAGATCAGAAGCGCAAACGCAATTAGACCCAACATGGCTGCCAGCCCACCGAACAAGTAGGGCACCGGGGAATGCCACGGTGAACTCTGTGTCGTCGTGATCCCCGATGTTCTGGCTGTCACGTTAAAAGGCTCTTTCCCTGACATTTTAATTGAATCAAATGTGCGTGTTTTGAACTTTTGATGAGGTTATTTTCAGCTAACAATATGTTTGCAAGAGAAGCAAATCAAGCAAAAGATAGAACAGATAATGAGATGGTTGTGGGTGTTGTGGGTTGATTAGTGATGGTAGTGGGTGTTATAAATAGGCACAGAGCTAGGGTGGTTTAATCTGTAGGAGTTGAGCTTTTTTATTTTGTTTATGTTTTTGTTTTCGAGAATAATGTCGTCATTTTGCATGAGGAGGGTGGGGCAAAACTGGGTCCCCCTTTGTTCTTTGATGGGATATTTCATTCACCTATGAGTACAGTAAAAATGCACTCAGGGGTAGATTTGGTGTTTGGACCAATTTATCATTAGAGAATGTAAGGGCATCTCGAAGGAGGTTGTATTTGTGTAGTAAAATTAGATTTGGTATACTACGTAAGATAAATGCATCTCTAGCAGAGTAGCAACTCAATTAGCAAATTAAAGAATTAGAAATTAATTTTGTATATTTATAAGGTTAGTTGCTATTCTTCAAGTTAGCAAATTGTGTCCGTAATATATTTTAATCTTTTTTTTTATTTTTTGACAAACTATAAAGTTAGTGGGCTAAATTGTTAGTTGTTAAGTGTTGAGGAAGAGTATTCAGTCAGGGTCAAACCCACACTAGAGTTCATATGCATAATTATTTTCTGCTACTACAGTAAAGCGTCATATGGTGCAATATATTATTCAAAAATATTGTTTGATAAAGAGTTTGAAAATAAAAATTGAACTCCACAAGATATGATAAATCTAAGATTTTTATATTTTAAAGTGAAAGATAAAATTTGAAGAGTTAGTTGAAAAGTGAGTTAAAATAGCATAAAAATGTCAAATTTGTTAGCAAAAAACACTTTTAAAGAAAAAATTTACTAACTCCCTTAAAAATGCTCTAATTATGGAACGCTTGGCAACAAAGAAAACGAAAAGAAAACAAATGAAAAGGAAAAGTTATTTATTCTGATATCTGTGTGCTCCGTGTGTGTTATTGGAACAAATTAAAAAATATATATACACACACAGAGTGTTATCCCCTTTTTTTTTAAAAATAGGAATTAGTTGTAGGCACACACATCCTTACAAAATATTAGCCAAATCAAAAAAATTTGAGACATCTAATTTAGTTCAAATAAATTGAAGAACACTATGTTATAAGAAATATTGAAATTTCATCATGAAAATTAAATAGGCAATTGCTTTCCGATTGAATTGAATTTTTGTAAAAATGATCTATGAATCGAGACTTACAAAATAGGTGGTTTGTATCGTTGAATTTCGATGTGAAATGGATACCACAACTAATCCCCATTTTTTGAAAAAAAATAAGAATCTCTTTTTTTAAAGGGCCTGCACATATTTACATTATCCAACCGAACAATTACGGCACATCATGTAGATTTATTATAACTAGGTATATAGAGTAGCTTTGCCAATCGCAATTGTTGTACGAGCATAGATGACTATCGACTATTGATACTGATACAAGTGAATGGTGCCGAAAGATGCACGTGTACGATAGACATCAGTCTCTCTTGGCATTAGTTCTCATGTCTTTTGCCTGAGAATGAAAAATATGAGCAAGAGTTATGTACAGTACAGTTTGTAGCCATTTTGTAGCTGGGTTGATGGGTAGGAAGGGTGTGTGTTGGTGTGAGTGTAAAGCACTGAAGAATACAATCACTACCAGAAAAGATCATTTGCCCAATGAACGTTTGTTGGACGAATCAACTTTGTCGGTCAAAGTAACTTAATCCAACGGAATAAAAAAGTTCGTCAGGCAAAATGGTTAACATTTTACGTTTTCAGAACCCTTTGCCTGACAAATAACGTTCAATGAACAAACTTTAATATGTCAGGCAAAGTTTTCGTGCCAAATAAAAAATTGGCACGTAAAATGCTACCTTTTGCATGACGAACTCTTCAAGTTTTCCAGATTTATAGACGAAATTCATAGTTTAAACTTAAAAAACTATGTATATCAAGACAAGTAGAGAAAGCTAGATTGGATCAATTATGTTGGTGTATTTAATCTGTAGGGTCCTCCTTATTCCCAGGTGATTATAATTGGAAAATAAATAAATAAAACATTCCTAAAACATATGATCGCATGCATCATCTTGTCAACCAAGTTGAATCACATTATGACAAAGCCAATGATGCAATGAAAGAAGCGTTTTCATTTCTAAAATGATATTATCCTTACTATTCTATACCAATATAATATTCCATCTATTCATAAGAGTTCTTTTATTATATGTCCTCCATACTAAATCTTCAACCCAAAACTCCAAACATCAGCATAATTATTTTGGACACAAACACAATCTTAATACTCTAAACAATATCACTCAATTGGGACATTAATTGCAATAAATGAGATGATTTCGATGTATAGCCAAGCCAACCAATATTTTTCTAGGATTGAGTTCTTCAGGAAGGAGGATTCTCTCCCCTCCTAATCTCTCCCCCCTTCCTTCCCCTCTCCTCCTACTTGAATGGTTACGATTGAGCCACATCAACATTTTATATTGATTTTTTTTAAAGACAATAAGATAAAAAGCAAAGTGTGAGAAAAGGAGAGGGAAGAAGATAGGAATAGAATGGGAGAATCCTACTCCGTTCTTCAGACATCATGGTAGACTAGTTGATATTAAATAAGTGCATGGTAGAACCACAGCATGACATCATAGACCTTCGATAATATACATAGAGGGTTAGAGTCTTATTAAAAAGAAAGATGATATATCGATATATACCTCCACTAATTCATGTGTAAAGATCAAATGTACACCATGCAATTGGAAATGGAAACAATATGCGGCGCCGGCGCATGCATATGAAAATAACTCAATCCGCGATATCCTTGCTATAGCATTATACTTTTGCTACAATGAGGTTACTAAAACAGCTTCAAAGGCTTTGCAAATTGCAAGCTACTCAATGCAAAGCTACGTACGTACATTGCCTATATATATCTACTGCAAAAAAACAAAAGAAAATTGCTAAAAAGAGGATGAGCGTTAGCAATGGGGGCATGCACCAAAGCAGTAGTTCTGAAAAAAAACAAGAAGCCGTTTCTTTTTCAATGGATAATAATTGTAATAAATAGGGAAACGGTTTTTGGCTGATGCATGTAGTGTTACTGCTTTAAGTTGATTCCAGTATTTGCTCACACGCAATTGGCACTTCCCCCTCTTCTTTTTCTGTCTCTTTTTTCTGGCTTTGTTCAGTTTTCCTCAGCCCCAATACTTTTAAGTTAAAGCTTTAGAAAATGACAATTCTTTTTCTTACTTCCGTGTCATTTACATATTCTTTTGGGTACGCATATATAAAATGATGACACAAGTATGTAATGTAGCATATGTTATCCAAATTTTGAGCTGCATGCCTTTTGAGTATTTTATCCTCCTTAATTGTTCATGCACATAAAATACATATATGCGATGAATATCAGCATGACTCAAATGGTTCTCTTGGCCATATATAAAAAACTAAACTAATTAAACAAAAGGAGAGGGTGGAGTCCGGGACCCAACAAGAAACCGACTACTCCTACTAATACTCCATTAATTTTCCCACTATATTATGTTTTCCCTGCTAGTGGCAAGTCTTTTGTTTGCAACTAGGCATTGCATTACTGCTAGCCGAAGCCAAAGATGTGCAATATATACACCAACACATAAACACTACCCTTACCCTTTGTCTAATAGTGTTAGCATTCTACGTACTATAATATAAGCAGATAACACATATACTTATTACATTTCACTCTTATATTAATAAAAACAAATATATGCATCATTCCACTAATATAGATCAACAACATAACTGATATGTCACAAACATAAGAGAGATTGCTTAATAAAAAATAAATAAATACATATGTTATAACTTGAATAAATAAACAACAAGAGCTAGTGTCATAGTGGAAATTATGCACCCATGTGGCCATTCTTGCACAAATTCGAGGCTTTCCAACTCCGATTTTCTCTTCCTCTCAAAATCTCACCTAACTATTACAAAAAATAAAATAAAAAGTAAATAGTAGTCTCGTATAACAAAAACTTACTCTCACTCGACAATGTAGGAAGATGAGTGGTTGGGGTCCCACCTTTAGACCTTCCGTCAGGAGTAGGATTCTCTCCGGCCCCTCTTTTTTTCCCTCTCCTTCACTCCCCTCTTATTTGAACGGTCACGGTTAAATCACGTCAACATCTTATATTAATTTTTTATGGAAAGGAAAAGACAAAATACAGAATGTGAGATAAGGGAATGAAAGAGGATGGAAAGAGGAGAAGAGAAAATCGTAGTCCCTTTTGTCGTCACCTTCTACCACCCAACGTACACGTCAAGGACAATAGGATATTCCTCCCAAAGCGATACGTCCCATGCTTTATTCAGCCCTTCAATATTATTAATAGTCTCTTCCAATAAGAGTAAACATTATCTTAATACTTGGTTATGTTAATAAAGAGATTATATAAAATAATTGGGACGAAGTTACGAACTAATCCGAACCAGATCCCACTCCGGAAGTGATGATCATGATCAAAATGTTGGGATTGGGCCCATATGTACCATTTTTATTTAATAATGTTAAATCAATCCATAAATTTGTCACTAATTGGACACATAGTTTTTTTTTTTACGTAATTGGGCACATAGTTGAGGATGCTAAAATTTTGAAGTCGAATATCACTGGAGCTTTTCTTGTCCTCGTGCGCCGCCAAGAAACCGAAGTTGCCCATCATCTAACTCTATCTAGTCTCCATTCACCTTGTTATCGATCATGGTTTGAAAAAACCCCTAATCTCATTCTCGATCTTTTAATGGAACAATGCAAAGGCTGATGTTCTATTCTTTCGGCCCTGCTTTGTATTGTTCAGTGTATTTCTCTTTCATCAATGAAAATCTATGGTTGCAGTAAAAAAATAAAAAGTATACTAAACCTACGCATCTCTCTATCTTTCTTGTGATAGGTTAAACTTGTGCTTTATCTCATTAAGTTCTTTTGTTGTATTTTAATAGCATGCTTCCCTCTTTGAGTTGGAATGTAGGGTTGCTGCGGGCTCTTAATTTAGAGTTCAAACTCTATCACATCCCAAAATTTGGTCAAGAAATATTATGTCGGCGCTGTTTATTTTATGTGTTGATATTGTATTTGCTTAGCTATATTTTAAGGAATTTTATTTACTCATTTGAGGTATATGGTTTAAACTATGCCTATTTTTTTTTTTTTTCATAGAAACGATAGGTCTTTCATTCAAAGCTCAGGAACCTGAGTCAAAAAGTTACACAAGCAGAGGACCAGCCCGAAGAACATATTACACGCCATCCTCAATGAGGTGGTCAATGATAAAAGAAGGGTGGCAGTCAATCCACTCGCAGTGGCCCTCAATACTTAAGCTGAAACGAGCGAGACGGTGGGCAATCCCGTTGGCTTGAGGCGGACATGAGTATATGCGTCTTCAGTGATTGTGGGGAGCCATATCTTGGCGTCTTCCATAATATGCCCACTATGCCCAATATTAAACAAAACCTATGAATATTTAGTTTGGTAACATTAAGTTTTCACTTTATTAGAGAACTTTTTTAGTTCAAATGTCACAAATCACAAAAATGACAAGTTCACAACCAATTTATTCTTCAATTCTCTTAATGTAAATGTTATCAACTTGATTAACATTTTTGTAAAGGTGAGGCAATTTCAAACCATCAAACCACATTGATGACAACTTGAAATCAATAAAAAGAAATGTAAAAAGTGGAATAAAGTAGCATTTCCCCATATGGGATTTTTAAACAAAAAAAAAATCTTATCCGGAAAGAAAATTAAAGCGAATATATAAATCATTAGCGTTTGAGGTTTTAACATGTCTAAAGAATACAAAC